>NC_089665.1:1807500-6607500 GCF_037042795.1 Molothrus aeneus
TTGTTACCTAACTTTAGTCAGTCAAAATTGAAATGCCTCATTCAGTTGGATGCCTCATTGGTTGTTGGAGTTTCCTCTACAGATGGAAGAGCCAGGCATGGCCAGAGGACAGCTCCACTCACCTGCCATAGACCCACAGAGCAAAATCTGTGATGGGCCCTTCTTTGGGGGAGGATTCTGTCTGTGGATGGGATACAGAGAGAGCTGGAAAACATTTCACACCAGGTATTTCCCATTCCTGCTCATGGCATCCATCCTGGACATTTAACCCCATTGCTTCTCTCAACCTGGTGCCCAAAGATGTACCATACATGCATTTGTCAAGGCTCCCTGCTCCCAGTCCAGATTTCTGCATCCCTTCCCACTTTGTCCATCCTTGATCTTGCTCCTGACCAGCCTTTCTGACCTTGCTTTAGAATCATGGAATGGTTTGGGCTGGAAAGGATCTAAAAAATCATTTAGTTCCACCCCCTGCCATGGGCAGGGACACCTTCACTATGCCAGGTTACTCCACACCCCATCCAACCTGGCCTTGGAGAAGAGGCACAACTACAAACTTTTCCTACAAACTCAATTTTTGCAGTGGGTTCCCAGCCTGGATGAAAATCTCAGTGTTTTGCCATATTTCAACTGTACATTCATTTTTCAGGGCATCAAAACCCAGAACTTGGCTAGAGGAAAGCATGTGCAAGGATCACATCAGTTTTTCAGCCTTTTAAATCAAACAATAAAAATAGCAACAATTTAAAACCCCCATACCCAAGCGTGCTACCCTGTGATCTCTGACTGATCCAGCTTCATGTCCCCCTGCCCACAGAGCCTGCAGCAGATCCATGACAGCCCCACATCCCACAGGGTACACAGCCAGAGCTGCCCCAGCCCCAGCTCAGCAGGGTGGGAGAGAGGAGGGCTCTGCTCCTGCCCTCCCACAGGAAGCTTTCTGCTGTCACAGAACCACTAAGGTTGGAAACTACCTCCAAGATCATCGAGTCCAACCATTAACCCAGCCCCACCACGTTCACCACCAACCCATGTCCCCAAGTGCCACATCCATGTGCTTCTTGAACACCTCCAGGGCTGGTGACTCCCAGTGCCCTGGGCAGCCTGTTCCAAGTCCTGAACAACCCTTCAGTGGAAACATTTCCACCAATAACCAACTCAGACCTCCTCTGGAGCAACTTGAGGCCGTTTCCTCTCATCCTGTCGTGGTGGGTGCTGTGACCTTCATGAAGAAGCACCATGAAGAAGATACTTTAGGGGCACAGGCAGGTCTGTGCTCACACCGAGTGATTTCAGCTCTTCTGGGATCCAGGAGATGCAGAAGGAGAGACGGGATCTGTGTTTGGGGTTCCAAGGAGAGCTTCACTGAGCTCCTTCCCCAAAGGGGTCAGTGACAAAGCAGCCCTCAGGCAGGACAAGCAGGGTTTACATGGGAAAGGCAGGGGGTGGCACAAAACACAGGGACCAACGGCGTGAGGGTGCAGGGGCAGAGCAAAGGGGAAGGACAATGGGGTAGAAGAAATCAGCATATGACTGCAAAGGCCTCTGGGAGAGAGCAGTGCTCACCCTAAGTGCAGGGCTGGGCCTTAGGGGTTGCTCTCCAAGGGAGGACAGCCAGACTGCCTCTGGCTGGTTCTCTGCCCCCACACCTGACTCTGGTTACCTGGGAGAAGGGACTGAGCCCACCTGGCTGCCCCTCCTGTCAGACATCTCAGCCTCCAGCCAATATTGAATAAAGGATAAAATAACAATGCTATCAGGACCCAGAGAGCTGTTTGGGAGCAGCTGATGGACACGGGCACTGCCCTCCATGTGGCTGCAGAGAAGAACAAAAGTGCCCTTTGCAAACATCAGAAACCCCCAGTGTGAGAGAGGCCAACAGTGCTGAAACTTCATGAAAGGAGCCTGGGATCGATTGAGCTGCTGAAGTGATGAACAGCCCTGAGCTCCAAACCCGCCCATTTCCAACAGGTTCATCTCTTTTATTTCACAGGAAAAAGACTAACTTTCCTTTAAGGTACCATGTTGACTGTAGGGATGAAGTTTTAATTCCTGTTAATAAATGTTTTCACACATTCCCTCTGTGTTTCCCTGGGCAGGTTTGGAGATTTCTAAAAGAGTTCATCATTCTGCCATTTCTGCTTCTGGAAATTAATGAAAATTTTACCATTCAGTGGATGAAGCATTAGGTCAGATCTGAACTCCAGGTTTATTGAATTCTTACTTTGTTGTTTCTCTGAGATGCTGACAGAATCAATTTATGTTTGAAAACGTCTTTGAGACTCCTAAAGCATTATAACTCCAAATGACAAATATTTTCATTGTGAGTGATTTTTAAATAGTCAGCAATTCAACAAGTTGTGCAGCATCTAAAACACTGAGATCCATTCTGATCAAAACTTATAATTATTGCTTCAGTAGAAATATTAAGTAAATTGCTACAGTGACAGCAATTTTTTTTCATGCCTGAAATTCTACAATTTTTATATGTAAATTAACTTTTGTAGTACGAAAATTTTGAGGTAAAGGCCACAAAGCTTTGATTTTCATGTGTATTATTTACCTCACAATTACCAAATTAATCACTTGTTGAAGCACTGGCACAACATATTTTCCACATCCATGGAACTGACACAGTGCAGATGTCAATTTTCATACTGATTGAGGTCTCCCACGGCACCTCACATGTGGGTTTGGCAGCAAGAGCTCCATGTGCCTTCACTGGCTCTGCTAAGCTGGGCTGAGCCACAGCCTCACAACTGGGGATCCTCCACAAGGAAAGAAAGAGCTGCCAAAAATCCTTAGTCTACTTCTATTAGCATCCCATTAAAGCAAAAAACCCCACCCAAAATAATGCATAAGCAAACACAACTCAACTGTGTCTTGGAGGTGAAAGAGAGACTTTGTAAATGGAAAAACTGGATGAAAAAGACATTGTGAATGGAAAAACTGGATGAAAAAGACATTGTGAATGGAAAAACTGGATGAAAAGCTGGAGGTTTGGTCAAAGTCTGCAAGTCTACCCGACTGCAGCTCCATCCCTGAAGTTGGCTGCTGCAGAGCTCAGGGATTTGAAGGCCAGGCTTCAATTACACTGGCCTGTTTACACACTTCTTTCTCTGCCTGCCCTTCTGCTGCCCCTGTGCTCAGATGTCATATTATCCTTATCAGCAGATTAAGAAACCTCTTTGCAGAAACACTTATCTGTATAATACCAGTGATGACACTTAAGCTTCAACTTTCCTATTTAACACTCCATGTCCCTTACTGATATCATTCTGGACAGATGAAATTATATGTTCAAGACTTTCAGGGTCAGAAGAACAGCCAAAACAGGTTGGGATAATGGTCCATCCAGCCTAACCTCCTGTCTCCAATCTGTTTCAGAGGAAGAGACAGAAATATCTCAAAGTCATAGGATAAACCTCCACTGAATAAACTTTCCTGCTGTCACACAAGATTTATAGCCTCACTTAAGGTTGGATGCTTGACAGCTCCCTCCTAAAACTCTTCTTTATTTCTAGTATTTACTGTAACAGCTGGAGACACTCTTGTTGATATGAATCAACACCAAATCCTTCTCAAAGCCTGACCTGAGGTATAATTTTTCTCCTGAGCTTAAAAAAAAAAAAAGAAAAAGAAAAAAAATCCCGGAAAAAAAATAATCCCTTGTTTGCTCTTAATTTTGCAACTTCTCACTTCTTGGAACTTCTCCTTGTTCTGGAATTGTGATCCACTGTAGCCAATCACCACATCTGAGGTGGCTGTTTCTGAAATGCAGGACACAGCTCCTGAAGGGTCTCCAAAGAGCAGCACAGCCCCCTTACTCCTGATTTCACTGAAGTGACAAATGAAAGCCAGGCAGCAGGAAGGCAAACCCCAGCCACTGCATGTCCCAGTCAGGTACTGAACATCCCTGGACACCCTTGCTGTTGCCATGTTTTCAATACATGCCATGAAGATGCTGTCCTGTCACGGCTGGGTTCTCATTTCCACATTACATGAATCCAGTACAGCTGATCCCATTCTCAAAAGGATGAAAACTGTGCAGAACATTTCTGCCTTCACAGCCTGCTGAGCAGAACACGACAGATGTTGAGACAACTGCTCCTGTATGGCCTTGTTGGGGTGGAACTCCTCAGTCTGGGGCTCAGCCTAAGGAGAGGGGACAAACCCCAGAGCAGCAGCCCCAAGGAGGGCCCGGGCTGCAGAGAGGTGTGCTGCCATCAGGGAACCCAGAGCAGTATTTGCTAATTGCATTGGCACTCTGTGTGACCCTGTCAGGAAGGTAAAATCACTATATAATTATATTGGCTGCTTGGAATTTCCTGTAGGGATGTCCTACTGGAACTTGGGTCGGAAAAGCGAGCAGGAAAATGCCAAAATGACCCCACAGCTTCCGACCAGAGCCCTGGGGGCAAGCAGAGGACAGTGGCCACCCTCCCATGCTTCAGCTTGACTTAAGCAGCAGTTTTCCAAGGTGACAAACCTGCTAGAAATGAAAATATGTAAGGGCCAGGGAGCCACTGAGCTGAAAGACTCTCTAGGGAATGGAAATTGTTTGTAGCTGGACAGAAAAAGTGCTCTGTAGACCTGTGTGGCCTTTTGTTGGATCATGTCCTTTTCTGACCCAGAGATGGGGCAACTGAGAGGTATTTTAAAAACTTCTATTCTATTTTCAGTCTCATGTGAAGGGTGAGACAATACAGATGTAATAATTCACACCCTCCCAATCAGAAGCCAACTATTTCCTAATTACAATACACTCTAAGTGTTTCTTGGCTATCAGCTTTTGCCACACCATGCTGTAAATGCCTTAAAGCCAATCATCTAAAATCACCCTCGTGAGTCCCACTGCAATGCACCTTTCATAGTTCTGTTTCTCCAAAGTATCTAATATTATTTACAAAACCATCCTTTGAAACTTATTTCTAGTTCCATTTCTCTCTCAACAACATCTGTCCTATTCCATGGCATTTCTAAGTCAGCATTTCTTATCTCAAGGTTTACATACAGATCCATACTATGTGAGCCTCCTGTCAAGGCTTTAAAAATTCTCTCCAAATCCATTTCCCACAGCCTTGCAGCACTGTAGGAAGTTGTGGCACATGGGGACCTTGGTGTAAAAGACAGGGAGACAAATGACAGGGGTCTGCTCTTTACACTGTTTTCCAAGTAATGGCTTGTTCTGACATAAAATTTCCTGTCTTCAAAGTATGCCTGATCACAGAGTAGACTTCTGCTCGGGGCATCCAGAGGAGAGCTGATGTTAAGCCTGGCCTAGTGCTACAGAGCTGCTCTTCACTGAGACACCTGCTGACAGAAGCTGGGGCCTGGTCTCAAGGTGGGAAAATGCACCAAATTCCCAGAATAAATGAAGTTCCAGCCAGCAATCATCTCAAGGCTGGTAAAGTTGTGTTTACCTGGTATCTGCAATATGTGTTCATTCCTAATTATGCATGCACCCCATTTGTTTGAAAATTAGAATAAAGAAAATGATTAGCAATCTTATTTTGATGCATTCATTTTGCATTTTCCCCAACTACCTTGCCTGCTGAAAAGAGCAATTCCCAGTGACTTCTGAGCATTGCCCTTTGGAGATTCAGCTCAACAAACTCCCAGTTTAGCAAAATGAATGTAAGATCCATTGCTGCATTTTGGTTATTTCTTAATATGCCAGTTTTATTGCAATGTATCAGTGACCTGCCTGTGGTGGTAACTAGTGAGTGATCTCTCCCTGCCCTTTTCTGCACCCATGAGCCTTTTGTTGTATTTCCTCTCCTCTGCCAGCCAAGGAGGGCAGTGCCAAAGGGGTTTTAGAGGGTACCTGGGACTATCCAACACTATGGAGGTGATACATGAGAAAAAAAGGCAAATTAGCCCCATTTGAAACATTCAGTGAGGAAAGTGGGGCCATCTTTAATTTTCCCAGCTGCAGGTATGCACAGAAAATCAAACTCCTGAAACTGTGAACCCATCTGACTTTTCTTTCACTGAAGGGAAAAAGGTCCCTTTCAAGTATGTTTAAAAAAAAAAAAAACAAATTAAAAATTCCCCAGACAAGAGACATTCTCAGCCAACTTTCATTGCCTGGGAGTGTTTTTACGGCCAACTTATAAACTGCTCAAAACAGGTTTTACAAAGTAATGAAAACACAGCCAGGACCTCGGCAGGAGCCACGGCTAAAGGTCTGAGCACATGGAGTTTACACTGAGCCCAGCCAAAGTGCTGCACACAGGCCAGCAGTGCCTCTGCAGATGGTGCAGGGATGCAGCACTCCAATCTGGGTGACATATTAAGCTCATGACAAAGCAGTGATGACAAACTTGCAGACAGTGAAGCCGAGACCGCAAACACGGCTGCCAGAACACAGAGAGAACAGCCAGCCCAGACGCTCTCGCAAAACCCCCAAGAACACCAACAGCCATGCAAAGATTTAAAGAATGTGTCTCAAAATGCAAACTGAGAGTTTTTGTTCAGACTGTGAGCACCAGGGCAGCCAGAGCCCAGCTCAGTGTGTGCTCCTGCTCCTCCAGCCTTTAACTGCTCAGGGATCTCTGCCACAGCACCTAAAACATAACACTTGACTCTTGACTTGAACTCTTTTTTCATTTCTTTTATGCTACACATAGAATTTCTATGTTTAATTTTAACAGGAATCTTTAAAATTTAATATATTTTTGTGTGGAATTTGATAGCATGTGTTTATTATTTCTTGAGAATCTGTAGTTCTGTTTTCCCTCCATGTTAACCATAGAATCAAGGAATGGTTTGGGCTGGAAGGGACCTTAAAGCTCATCCAGTTCCACCCCCAACATGGGCAGGGACACCTTCCACTACACCAGACAGGTCACGGGGTCTCACTTTTATAAGTTCTGGTCCATTTGCATATTGGAGTTAATTGTCCAGTTACAGCTTTACCTGATGAAGTTCCATCCTTCTTGTTTTTCTCTCTCCAGCCCACCTTGTTTGTGCTCTTGGGCCTGAGATTTGGATTATTTGTCCTTGGTCCCCAGGTAGAGCAGGAATTGTTTTGTCTCCCTACTCTGCCAGGGTATCACACCATCCCCTAATGTAAAGCCCAGGCCCACACACTAAAGCAGCACAGGATGTGAAAAATAGAAAAGCTGAACCTGAGGCATCACAAGCTCTGTCCATCCTGGCCTTAGACACTGCCAGGGATGGGGCGGCCACAGCTGCTCTGGGCACCCTGTGCCAGGGCATCACCACCCTGACAGCCAAGAATTCCTTCCCAAGATCTACTCTAAACCTCATGTGCTGTCCATTCTCAGCAGAACTGGTGACTAAAAGCCATTACAGCCAACCCCAGGCTCTTTGGGATCCTCCATTTGTCGCAGCCTAAATACAACACTCAACTCTGGAGATTTGGCTCTGAGATTTACAGTGAAGATTCTCCCAACAGAAACTACCTAGAAAGTCTATTTTCTATTGAAAATATTCAATACATCTCATGTTTAACTCGTCCATTTTACAATGGTCTCTGTATTTCTTGGGTCTCAGTTCCATTGTCTTTTCCCACAAGGCAAACACAGCTCTACATGTGACTCTTTCCACAGCTGACTTCGAGCAATATCCCTGATTTTCATGGAGGTGGTGGAGGCCCCATCCTATTCCATGGAAGACAAGGTTAATCTTACAATCTGTCCTGGATTGCCAAGCAGATTGTATCTATTTGCCATCTGTAGGGCAGTTGTGTTCTGTTCTGTGGGCAGTTTTCCTTATCTCTTCCACACCCACTCCTCCCTCTGGGGAGACACCAGCTGATAACAGCTATGGAATGTCCCTGCATGGCTGATAAGAACTACAGCATCCCATTGGGAGATGTGAGCCCAGAGGGAGGAGCCAAGCATTCCTACCTGGATATAATCTGGAGATTCTGGAACCCCAGCACGGCTTCTGCACTGGATTGCCCAGAGGAGCAGCAGCTGCCTCTTCTTCCACTGGATCTTCAGAGGCAGAGACTGCACCTTTCTACAGGATCCCTGCTCCAGCAGAACCAGCCCTGGCACTGCAGGAGGGCTGAGCCACAATTCCAATGGGACTGCTGCCAACAGCCTGACCCACAGGGTGTCAGGCTGGGTTCTGACTCTGTCAGTGTTGGTTTGGTTTACTGCATTGTTTATTTTATCCTTTTATTTTCTTCCCTAATAAAGAACTGTTATTTCCTGCTCCCATATTTTTACCTGAGAGCCCCTTAATTTAAAATTTATAACAATTCAGAGGGAGGGGGTTTACATTCTCCATTTCAGGGGAGGCTCCTGCCTTCCTTAGCACACACCTGGCTTTCCAAACCAAGAGAAGGAGTCAGAGCCCTGCTCACCTCAGGCCCCAAAGCACACCATGGCTGGGCTGAGGAGTGCTGTGACACTCCAAGGAGCTCTCCCCTGTGCTGGGCTGCAGGGACACAGCCAGGCTGAACTCTGAATACAACACCTGGCTGCCCATTCAAGCAGGGTTGTTTTTTTTTCTCAGAAACTTGAAGAATCTTCAGTTGTTCAGAAATAAGTATGCACATGTAGAAATAAATGAATAAATACAGACATGCTGAAAGTAGAGGTAACCTGTGACTATGCCCATGTAATTTTCTAGAAAAGCAATTTGGTTTGGAGATGTAGTTGTATCTACTGAATCTAGTGAGGATGGTCTAGAGCTATGCTGTTACTCCTGCAATTCCATGTAAATCACACTAATCATTATTTTGATAGGGAAATCCATGGGAAAACTTTGTGACTCTTCGGTGTCACAAAACATAATTAGGAATAAGGAGCACAGAGCCAGCCAGTGTGCAAGGGGACAGGCAGAGCCTTCCTTCCAACTCAGAACTGACAACCAAAGGAAAATCCAGCTGTCCAGCTGGGCCAGCCTGGAGAGGGAGGCATTTCCATGTCTCCCTGATTCAGCACAGCTGGGAAAGATGTGTTCCCAGTCAGGCCCTCACACCATGAGCACAAAGAAACACCACAAAGATCTTCCCCCACTGCCCCTGAGCCCCCTGCCCACAGCTCACCCAGGGGCTGAGCCCAGTCCCTGGCACACACAGACAGGTGACCCAGTCCTAAGGGGCCCAATTTCCTCCTGCACCAAAGATTCCCTTCACCAATTTGAGATATCTCCCAGAACTCCCCAGTGCTAACTTGGCCTGGCTGCAGCCAGAGGAGACAGGGCTCCTCCAGGAGACAATTAGAGAGGGGTTTTATTTGTGCTGCTGCTTCCCCAGAGTCTCTACAAGTCGTCTGTGAAGTTTCACCCACCTTGGTGAACATCAGCTGTGTTCAGCCCTGTCTGCCTTGCTCTTCCTCCTGCCCAAGGATCAATACTCCCAGGGGTTCTGCAGCTCCTGGGTAAGGCAGTTACTCTGCTGAGTGGACAAGGAGAACTTGCAGCAGCTGCTGGAGAAGTCATGACAGCCAAGGGAGCCAACCTCCTGCTGCAGGGACTCCAGAGCCTTCACCTCCCACTGCCAGGGCAGCCTTTCCACCATTTAGCACCTGATTCCAAAAACAACCAAGGGCTTCAGTGGAAGGAGGAGGACAGGCTGAGAATCAGTGAATCATTTATGTTGGAAGAGACCTTGAAGATCATTAAATCCAACTGTAAACCTCACACAGCCAATGAACAGAAGCTGGGAACAGGCACCCTATTTAGAACAAATATGTATCAGTAAATAAGAGGGAAATGCAACAGACAGAACCAATTCATGGGTTTTCACTGAAGGCAGGCAGGTTTTCCTGCTTTTTACACATTAAAGCCATTCACAGACTCTGTGCTCAGCTGGTACAGAGGTCTGCTGTCAGACTTCCTCCACACAGCATCCATAAAAACCCTCCAGAAACCTCCAGGTACTGAGAAAAGATAAACCCACACAAATTACTGGGCTCCACCACTGAAACATCCAAATACCTGCTATTCAGTAGAAGTCCTGGTAGAGTAAGTGGCCAATAAATGTAAATTTAAAACTGTTAAAACCATTTAAAACTATTTAAAACCACTTATAAACTATTTTGGGTAGCCATAACAGGTTACTGTTGAAATGATTATGTAAATGTACTCAAAAACTGGACTTCAGTGAAAGTTTCACTTTGAAATAAGCATTCCACCAATAATTTGCTCCAGGCCTTTTTCTGGCTTGCAACAAATGCCATGTCTTTCTTTTTCATGTATTTAAAAAACCAAGAGGGGTCCCTCAGATTGTCACTGCAAATAGAACAGGGAAAGATAATTCTACTTGAGGTTTCTGTCCCTAGAATGAAGCCAGTTTCCTGCTCACATAAAAGGGAACATTTCAGAAGTTATGAATAAAATCAGTGCCCACCCTCATTGCTCTTCTGTTTCCTGGAATAATACTTATACTGTTTTTTAACAGAAAGTCAATTTACACTGAAAAACTTATTATACACTGGATATTAATGTGCAAACCCCATCTTATTTTGACCAATAGGAGATGAAAAGGTGATATCCAAAATACACAGCTATTTTGCTGTAGTAATCCCAGACTGATGAGTCCATGGAGGGCCACACTGTAACTACAGAAATGCTCAGTGCCATCAGTATTCCAAACACAGGCAGACAGGCAGATGTCCCATTACACAGGGAATGCCAAATGTCTATCAATGAGATGTTACCATGGCCAGAAATAACTGAGGTAGGATGACTGAGTGGCTCCTTTGTGAGACAGTCCAAGTGGGGGAAATATTTACTCTTCAAGTTGAGAAATCTAAAATCAATCTAATGTCACTTAAAAATAGGAGTTGCACTGTAACTGATATGCTGATCATAGAAAGCACACAAGGAAGATGCTGCTATTTCTGTAAATACGAGGCAGTGCAAATGTAGTTCCACTGAATTCAGGGAAGCTACACTCATTTATGGTAGATGAACATCTGATCTTTTATATCTGGAGAAAGGTAGGATAAATATTACCCCACCATACCAGCAGATTCCTGTTAACTCCCCCAACTTAAATGGATTTACACCAGAATTTATTTTTTCTTAGGCTCCCCACTTGAAAAACTACTCAGACATTAAAAAAAATATTTAGCAAGACTAAAAGTAACCAATCACTGAAGTTTTCTGAAAATTCTACTACTGGAAAACTACATGGACAAAATTCAAATGCACATTAGTGTTCTAAACCCAGTTTCTATTTCCATAAGCCATTTCAGCCACAGTGGAGCCTGACCTTTGCTGTCCCCCAAGCAAATTTAGGACTGCAGGAGATGAGGCACCTTTTGCCAAAAGCCTGAGGCTCCTAAGCCCCTGCCTTTACAGATCTGAGCCACAGCTCAGTGGTGAAGCTTACAGACAAAATCTGCTCTTTATACCTTTCATCAGCTGCAAGTGTCCATTCACACCAACATTCTACTACACTGTGCCAAGGAAACAGAGCAAAGAAAAACCATCCTCGTCCTGAGGGCTGCTTGATTTGATGAGTAAGTACCACCAAAAACTTCAAATGCCTTCAGACTCCCCCAGCAGCAGTGACAGCAGCAATCTCCAGCCCTTCTGGCAGGACAGGTGGTGTGCTAAAGTGTCTTGTATTATCCTTCCTCACATCCAACTCATCTGTTCCTTCACTGAAGAACACAATCCACATTGTTAGGTTTGTGTGTATCTGTGGTTTATGTAACATTTTGTGCTGTCTAATTGGTTCAGCAGCAATTAAAAATAAACCCATGGCAAAGCTCCACTTGCTGGTTTCACCTTGTCACAAATGTGCTTGATGATCACTGTGTCTTAAATAAAATGTATCACTGGGAGGGAGAGATTTATTCTGTCGATTTTTTGCCACCATTTGGTATAATTATTCCTGACAATTTGCCCATCACACTGCAAGAGTCTTTCCAGAAGGAGAAAAATACTACTTTGTGTTCTTGTGATCACAAGTCTAATTGAGCGGAAAACAAATCTGTTAAAAAGAGAGAAAAAAAGAAAAGGGGAAGAAAAAAAGATAAGAATAATGAGAGATTGTGGAAAGACAAGCTAATCTTGCACTTGGTTAAAAAAATATGATGAGCAAAAGAACAAGGAAACATACAACCAACCACTGCTAGAAGTCTGAATAGATTTTCTTCCCCTGAAGTCCAGAAGAAGTCTCTGCAGCAGATGCTGTAATACAACTGATGACACTCAGGTCCATTCTGCTGTGATGTACAGGGGTTTTTCCTGGTTTTCAAAGCTGCCTTTCCATATTCCCTGTGAGCAGGGGCCTGGCAGTGGCTGGGGCAGGGCACAGCTCTGGAGCTGATGGGAGAAGGGCCCTTCCCTCTCATCTGGGGCAGCACAAACGAGGGCCACGTGTGTAATTCAAGCTGACAGGAAACATTAGCATTGCTGTACACTTTGTCAATTAAATGATGGTTTAATCAGCACAAATCTGAATGGTCAAATAATGTTATAATTAAAAGGAAATAATGGAAAGTGGTGTGGTGATTAATTAACAGAACAGCAAGTACCAGCAGCACATCTTGTCTGTAATATCACTTCTCCCCCGCTGCACGCTGGCTGCGGTGGGGGTGGTGGGAGGCACGCTGACCTTGCAGCCTCAGAAAATCCATTTCAGAGCTGCAGATCCAGCAGCAATGGCAATTTTCATAAGCTCAAATAAATGAGGGGGAGCTTTGCCTCTTTACCTTCCCTGCAGTGCTCTTCAAAGCACTGCCACACACGATCACTACTGACTCTTGACTTTTTGTTTTGTCTTCCTTTACAAACAGCAGACTGGATACCTTGTAAACCCTGGACACCTTGACATATATTCTGGAGCACCAGGAGATAATGCCCTGTGTTTATCTCCCACTGCCTGATGTGTTGATCAGTGCAGCAGCTCTGTCCATTTCCCCCTGCCCTGGCACACAGCAGCTCCTGCTGCAGAGTGTGACAGGTATTGTGACACACGGGGTCAAACACTAAATCAAATTGTGACACACAGCATCAAATACAAAATCAAATTGATCACCAAAGCACTGCAGCTCTCAGGAGGCTGCACTGCTCTGCAGATGTGCACTGTATGTGGTGTGAAAAGGTTCACTACAATGTCAGGAGTTTTGAGATTCAGGAAAGAAAAGAATCCAGTTTCCTTGTGGTGGGTGCTTGTCTCTGGACAGAAGTGATTAACTGCCAAATATTCTCAATATTCATGCCTCTAAAGGAACTTTAAAAGATCAGGGATGTTTTAAGAAAGGCCCCAAATGAAGACATATGAAATTTGATATTGTTTTCTTCAGATGACATAAACTTTAAAAATCTGTGCTTGATTTGAGCTGGATGTGATCAAACCTCAGACTGGAACCTGCTGCTAAAGCTCAGACTGCTGGATTGCCATGGGATGCCAGCTCTGATGAGACTGCCTGGCCTCCAGCAGTCAAAGGATCATAAACACCATCCTTTCACCCTGGGTCATCAACCCAGCTCCTAATGATCAAAAACCCATCACAGCCCCGCTCCTGGAACAGCACAGCCCCGAGGAGCACAGGGTGGGATTGCTGGGGTGCCCTGTGCAGGGACAGGAATCGGACTTTGATGATGCTCTGGGTACCCTCCAGCCCAGGACATTCCATGGTGCTAAGAAAGGCCTGCTGATGGATGTGGTAAAACCAAGGAGTGGAGCAGAAAGAGTCGGGCCAGGTCCTGTTTGTCAGCACAGGGAGAGCTGCCCCAGTGCCAGCACATTCCAGCCAGCACATTTCCTGAGGTCCAGGGCTGCTGAACAACAGAGCTCCGAAGCCTCTTCACCCAAATTTGTCATGTTTTGCCTGATTACAGTGAAACAGCAACATGCACATTCAATCACGGGTAAAATGAGGGTGGGATGTTTTATTTAATATTTATACGCATGGCATACTGGCAAAATTACTGGCATCTGTATGTGTGTGAATGACTGTTTTGAGGAACATGTGTTGTGTGCAATGCTGTTTATTATCAGTAAATGAAGCCAAAAGCTAAGTTGAAAATGAATGCTAAATTAAAAATTATATAAAATGGAGTGAAATGATTTAATTAGCAGATTATAAGTGATACGCTTTACTATTAGAATTAGCTTGGGAGGGATTGAGGGAAGGGAGGAGGAAAAAAAAAACCTTGACTAGACACAGAAGGGTGGAAAAACATTCCTTTTCCCTCTATCTGTGGAGTTACAAACACAGTAACATATTGTCCTGGTGTTTATAATCACAGACTCTGCTGCCGTCACAGTGCTTGCTTAATGAGGCAGCCAGTTAGAAATAATGAGACTTTGAAACAAATTGTTCTTGCTTCTGAAAAGAGAAAGAGAAAGATGTGTGGTGCTCTAATACAGAGCATTTCGAGCACTTTGCTCACATCTCTGTACTCAGCTCCTCGTACTGGATCCCTCCAGTGGAATTGATGAGTGGAGAAATGTGTTGTGCTTTCTTATAAAACCAGGGAGAAAGCTCAGAACTCTATTTATTCTCAGGTTTTTGCCTTTAACTTGTTGCATGACTTCATTAAAAAAGCATTGCCCTGCTAAATTAACACATGTGAAACGCTTTGAACATTTTTGTTTGGTCTCTACCTTCAAAACTGAGTATTTCACTCCTATAATGATCTTCTATTAAAATTGTCAATATTTTTTGTCAGCAGAAATTGATTTTGCTTTTCTGAGTTTCCAGGAGAAGCTGGAGAAGGATGTGTCCCCCCAGCTCTCCAGGGGCCACGGGGGTGTCAGAGGTGGGAAATCCATCCCTGCACCCCTGGCTCCCCAGCACGGCAGGCAGGGAATGAAGGAGGATTGCAGATTGTTCCTAGCATTTCCCTGGACACCCCATCCTGTCCCAGCACTCTCCTCCTCCACAGAGACTTTTCAAACAGCATATGGAGCTCACAGCCCAGCTCTCTGTCCCCACAGTGCTGCTCCCCTGGGCTGCCTGTCAAACTCCCACTCCCCTGCTCCCAGGGAGAGGAGAGGAGCCTGCAGCACCCTGAGAATGCTCCGTGTTCAACACAGCCTGGAAAAACCCATCAGCACACACAAGCCCCTCTCTGATAAAATAATCCTGCTTAAATTCAGAACCCACAAAACCATGACAACTTTGGTAAGCTTTCAAAGTAAAATTTTAAATTATTTTCATTTCCAAACAGCAAACGAGCGTAAATGTAAATAGATGTATAGGGGCAGCAACACTTGGATTTATTTTGGTGGAAAGCCACAAGCAGCTGCCCCTGGTGACCAGCAGTGCAAGCCTCCAGTGCAAACCAGCATGGAAAAGGAACTCAGGCTCTGACCCTGTGTCCTAGGGTGGTGTTATGATGCTTGTATCCCATCCATGCGTTCTGTTTGTGATGGATATTATATTCTTTGCCTTCAAGACTGGCTCTGAGGAGGAAATGTTTTGTTTTGTTTTTGCTATCAGCCACTCCCCCACGGCTGGCAGGACACACAGACAGGGCAGTGCATGGTGCTGCTTTTGCTTTTTGCTTTGCTCTTGCTCCTGCTTCTGCTTTGCTCCTGCTTTGCTCTTGCTCCTGCTCCTGCTCATTAGTTAGTTTAGCTGAGCAGTCCAAATTTTCCCTGGACTGTTTCTCCTTTCCCTTTTTTGGAGCCACTCGAACGTGCTCCGCACTGGGACCTGGGAACACCGAGAGTTTGCACCTTGTGGCTGCAGCAGCTGCCCCAGCACAGGAGGGACTGAGAACAGAGCGAGCACCCCCAGAGAGACTTTCTGAATTTGTCATCTTTGTCAGAGCGGTGACAGAGTGGTGTCACCTGGCATTGTTCATTTTGTGTGCTGGGGGTGCTCTGCCTGTTCAATAAACAGGTTCTTTCCACTTCTCTCCAAGGAATCCTTCCCAAACTGGTTGTGGGGAGGGGCCGTGTGGGTTTGCTTTCTGGAGGGGCCCCTTTGGAGGTTTTCTCCCAAAATTTGCCAAAATTCTCCCAAATTTGCCCTAAACCAGGACATCCTGCAGAGCAGCTCATCCTCACAGAAGGCTGAAACCTTCCAGCAGCTCCTCCTGGAGCGAGGACATGGACGAGCTGCAGGAGGAAGGTGCAGAACGCTGGGGAGGTAGAAGAAGAAGCTCAGCAGCATCCATGGAGCAAGGGCAGCCCTGAGAGGGAGCAGGGAGGATGCCAGGGGGAAGCAGAGCCAGCCCAGGGCTGCTCCAAGAGCAGAGCAGCTGCTGGCTGCTCACACAGCCATACGGCTGCTTCCCAGCCAACATGCTGCTCCCAGGGCTGAGCAGCAACTGCAGAAAACAACAGACGGCAAATAATAAGGGCTGTACATCACGAGGAGATTAAAAAAACAACAGGTTCTCCAACTGAGCATGCCTGCACCTTTCAGCTACTGCTTGCTAGCTGTGATCCAGGACCAGGGGCTGAGTTATAGGAGCTCTGGCTCTTTCTCCAAAAGCAGAAAGGGCACATTTTGCAGTCTGCACACAAGACAATAACCCACATTACTTACTATGGGCATTGAGAAGCCTCTGATCAAGCTGCTAATTTGAAAAGAAAAAAAAAATGGAAAAAATCAAGATGGAGAGTGAACTTAATAGAAACCACTTTATATGTGTTTGCTTATAGAAAAAAAAAAAATGCAGGCTGGAATGGGGGGGTGGGAGGATTTTTTTCCTAGTCTCCCACGTCCTCCTAAAATGGTCTGTGCATTGCCTGGAAGTAAATCAATACTAAGCACAGTCCAGGCGAGACTGCCATCTTACATGAAGCACTGACTGTAAAATAGACACAAAAGACACATGATACTCTCTAAGGTCCCCAGCAGCTATAATATCCATCCTTGGCAGCTCGCTTGACATTTCCTTGCCCTGCTTCCCAGTCCTCTTTCTTCTCCCTCCTCCCTCTCCTCTCCCCCTCTCTCTAACAGCCCTGCTCTGCTCTCAGGGGCTTGCCGACCGGGTGAACAGATAACAAACCTGTCAAGAAGGGTTTAGCTGGGGAATAAATCCTGCGCTCGCCAGGAAATGATGTGTACAATGGGAAAATACAAGGGATGACATGAGCCTTCCCTTCTGAGAGAGTGGCCAGGAGATGCTTAAAATGTTACAGCTCGTGCTAAATGGACATTGGGATGGCTGATTAGATCGTATCTCAGACCTTTCAAGTGCCTCCCTTCCTCCTCACTTCTCACTGCTACTGGAGGCACACAAAGAAAGCAGACAAAGCCCATCCCTGCTTCTACTCCTTAAAATATAGAGATATATTTTTAGAGGCTTGGCCATGAAGAAGGTGGGGCTGGCATGTGCTAAGCTTAAGGTCAAGGCTAAAATCACTTTCAGTGGCAGGAAAGGTCACACGAAATCCACTGGGTAGTTACAATTTCCATTTATAAAAGGAAAATAGAAAAGCAAGAACCTTATCTTGGGGACTTAATACATGTCTTGGCTTATTACTGTTTTCAAAGGGCCTTTTGCACAAATCTGATTTGCACTGGAGCAATAAAGATTCATTACACTTTTACACAGCAGACTTTGCATTTCTGCTCAGGATTTAATTATGAAAAACAGAACCCATCCCATAAACAGATGCTAATCACAGTAGGAAAGTACTTTCATTTGAGTAACAAGGTAGCTCAGAAAGTTTGCTTGGAAATTTGCTGTATCAGCAAGAGGAGCTATTAGGGAGGAGAAGAGGGAGGGAAGAAGTGATCCCACCCTTCTCCCAGCCAGCATCTCCTCCCTGGGATCTCAGGGAGTGCTTTTGATGGAAACAAGAGCAGTTCCAGTGGCAGCAATTCCCTCTCCAGCACGCACGCCTGAAGAACAACCTTGTCTCCAGCTGCTTCTCGAGATTCCAGCACTGGCTGCCTCCAACCAAAGCCCCAAATTCCAGTCTTGGAGAACTCTGGATTCAGGAGGGACCCTTACTTTTGGTCTCCAGTACAGCCAACTGTGCAGCTGCTGTTGAGGACTGTTCTCTACATCCAAGCACACACACCATGGTTCTGACAGGCCTTTTTTAAAGCAGTGTCATCCACCACACTGATATTCTACAGAGCTGGGGAATCTTCACAATGAAATCTCTGCCAAGGCACTTCCGGCCCTTGAAATCCAAGATTGTTTAAATTTTACTTTTTTAAAATACCTTTTGAGCTGCTGATACCACAGTGCAAGTGTGACTCCAGTGGATGGATGTTACACCAATTGTGCCTGTTAAGTGCACAATGAGCAGTACAGGGTGGATACTCTGGTGAGCCAAGCTGTGAGGAAAGCAATGCCACCTGCACAGAGAATGCTATCCACAGAACCTCTAGAACAGTTCAGTTATCACAAATAAGTCATGTAATGGTTCCTTACAGTCTGATGTCACAATCAGGAAAACATGGATTTTGCTAACTTTGCACAAACTGGTGTTTTAACACACATTACAAAGTGAAATCCACTGTGCAGTAACCAAGTAGGTGAAAAATACAAGTGCTTGTAGTACCTGTCAGTCGATGGCAGCACCAGTTTACTTAGAGTAATATAGATATAATAATAATATATCAATATACCTATAGTATATACATAGTATAGTAATAACAATATATCTATATAATAATTATTATATGAATATTATATTATATATATATATATACCCAGTGTTTTCCAAGAGAAGCCACAGCCCAGAGTCCCCTGGTCACTGGCCAGCCCTGTCTAAGCAGATAAAACCATGTGAATGACAATATTGCTATAATCAAGGCCACACTTGGCCCAGACAAGTCTTCCTGTGCCTCTTCACACTCACAGACAACAACTCTCCTTGTGATGTAACACAATGCAATAAACCTCGTGTGCACCATCTTGAAGGAACAATGCCTTTACTAATGATATTTTAATGAGGAAATGCATAGGCTAATCACTCTGTCTTCTAGCTTGTCTAAAAAAATCCTGCACCCAAGAAATGCAGTGTTGAAGGGCATTTTTCTGGAATTTTGCTTTCTCTGTTTGCTTTGAGTTGGGGTTTAGTCCTCATTTTTGGTGGAGCAGGCAAGACTAAGCAGGAGTGCCACAGAAATGGCTTCAGCTAAGAGGAAAAGATGGCTCTTGAATAAGATCACATCTTCCTTTTTTATTCTGTGTAAGTGTTTTCTTGATTTGCAACTGGTATTTTAAGGAAGGGACACATAAAGTACTTATCTATTATTAGAGGAGTTGAGCAATATAATATGATCCTGTTTATGCCCTAACAGCAACGAGTGATGGACTGGATTGCCACAGACACCATTTTATTACTGCAGGGCCACATGTGCTGGGAGCTGCAGTGACCTTACACTCAGAGGTTCCCATCTTATTTTCTAGTGCTAAGTGTTGCTTTTTTTCCATTTCTGCAGGGGAAGAAGGTCACTTCTCACTATTACTGTTCCATTAACTTACACTGCAGCACACCCGTTCTTAATCCAATAGCACCTTACATTGTGCCTTTTAACTCAATAATGCTTTATTTCCTGAAGCCTTGCCTACACTGCCCAAATTAACACCTGAGCTTCTGCAGGCATCAAGAGCAGAGCAGAGAAGATGTTTAGTGAGAGTACTGAGGAGTTTAGGCACTGTCACAAATATCTCTTCCTTTCACCCCTGCAGTTGTTAACAGTGAGTGATGGGCCCCCCACACATCTGCAGATCTGCTCTGGACCTGCATTCCCATTTTCAGAACAAAGATGCCATTTTTCATGACTTACTGAATAATGCTGGTGCCTCACAACATTTCTGAACGTGCATCAGAAAAGACAAAACCTGCATTTTAGCAAGGCTGCATTTTGTTAATATCACTCTCGGGTCAAGGTGTTGCTTGGAGCCAATGGGAATATGTGTGGATAGAGGGTATCCTTGCCACACACACTGCTGGGAGTGCTGGGGCTCACTGTGGGACAACTCTGACTTTATTAAACAGTGCCTTTGCTCACCTGAAGGAAGAGACACAGCCCTCACCTGTGGTTCATGTATCACTGCAGCCCCTCAGTACCACTGTCAATATGATTTTAGAAGCCATTGGTCTAGGTGCAAAAAGTGGCTCTGGTTCAACTTGTTCTGCCATTTCTAATTTATCTTCTTTAATAAATAAATAAATAAACAAATAAGCAGGGATGTTTTATTTAAGAATCTGATTCTAGACATATCAATGCATTAACATGCATCCCCGCAGATTCAGCCTTTTCTGATTGAATTCTGGATCATTTTTACTCAGTGAATGGAATAGGAAAAGTCCAGGATGCCAAGAGAATAATATACTACAAGCTGGTGTTATGATGACATGCTTCAAATAATCCCCTGCCAAAATGAAATTTAATTATAGCCATTGTTTGTATTATTCAAACAACTATTGACAGTAAATCTATCCAGCATGTTTCCTCTTTGTATTCACTGCAGCCCTTAGACTGGAAGGGAAAAAAAAGAAAACTAAGGAAAAGAAAATGTTCTCCCCCCGTACTCCTTGCCTGGTATCAGGCTACACGAGGCCACTGAAGCCCAGTTGATTTCCCAAGTCCAATTATTTTGCAGTGCACAATCCTGCAGAAGAGCCCCGCTCACCTGGGGACCCGGCTGCCTAAACACGCCGCGCGTAATGGAGTCCCTCAAGCTGGCTCCATTTCATTGCTTCTAACTAATAGGCTGTGATATTTTTTTTCCCCAAACAGACCACAGCTCTTCCCACTCCTGGCTCCCATCCTCCACGCAAAATCCAAGTGGCTAACGAGGCATTAGGAGACCACCTTGACTGCAAGCCTTCACTACCACCTACTGCCTGCTGGGCTGAGCGCACAGAGCTCACCTGGGGCTCCTCCGGGGCTCCTCCTTCCCCTCCTGCTCACCTGGGGGCTCATCCTTCCCCTCCTGCTCACCCAGGGCTCCTCCTGGGCTCCTCCTTCCCCTCCTGCTCACCCGGGGCTCCTCCTGGGCTCCTCCTTCCCCTCCTGTTCACCTGGGGCTCATCCTTCCCCTCCTGCTCACCTGGGGGCTCATCCTGGGCTCATCCTTCCCCTCCTGCTCACCTGGGGGCTCCTCCTTCCCCTCTTCCTCACCTGGGGCTCATCCTTCACCTTCTGCTCACCTGGGGGCTCCTCCTTCACCTTCTGAGCTTCTCCTCCCCCTCCTGCTCACCTGGGGCTCCTCTTTCACTTCCTGCTCACCTCCCACAGTTCTCCTTCACCTCCTGCTCACGTACAGGCTCCTCTCTCACCTCCCACCCCTCCCAGGTGCCCTCCTGTGTAGCCTAGTGGGGACAGAGCAGCAGCACTATCCTGGAGAGATGCACTGCAGGCTCTGGGCACTCCTCAGAGCTCAGGGTGAGGAAAGAGGCTTCCTCCATGGTGCTCTGCAGCACTCTGGTAATTTATCCCAGTTCTGTCCTCCCCACTGGCCTTCCCTGCCCCTTTTACTCCGTATGTTCATGGTCTAGAGAGTTCTCCCTTCCCTGTGTTCCCATTGGTTTGTGTAACCCTGTTCATCCACCCTGGCACTCCCCATTGGTCCCTTCCCTGGATTTATACCCTGGACCCTCCTGTGTCTATGGCTCCCAGACCTCTTCAGAGTTAGACCCCAATAAACTCTCATTGGAGCTCCATGCCTGGACCCTCCTGTGTCTTCACTGTTGAGTTGCTTCATGTGTCTGTCTGTCTGTGTGTGTGTGTGCTGTGCTCTCGTGGCTCCCACCTCTTGGCACCAGACACTCTCAGGGAAGGTTGCCCCCACCACCACCATGGACCACAACACCCTCCCAGCTTCATCTCTCATCAGAACAATATGAAGAATTAAAAGCACAGTCCTGTAGCTGGTGCCTGCTGGCATGAATGCCACTAGATCCCTTCAAGGCTTAACAAGTGCTCTTTCTTAATGTGTTGATGATTTTAATGATTTTGGTAGCCAAGAATTTCTTACTAATCTCTAATCTAAACCTACTTTCTTTCAGTTTAGAGCCAACTGAGCTTTTGTCAAAAAAAAATCCCCTGTCCCCAAGGTGAAAGACCTTGGTTATTAAGGTTTTACCTACTGCACACATAAACCTCCCATCATCATGGCAATCTTGAAAAAATTTTTGCTTAATGCCATTACAGGAGTTAAGAATGTCAGCTCTCTTCTCCACCTACTGAATTTCTGAACAATGATCATAATGGCAGAAAACACTCCAGTGAAATTTGAATATTTCAGTTTCCACAGCCTGGTAAAACCAGCAGAATTCTTTAATTTCTAGGTGTGGCCACATAAGTAAATACTGGGCTCTTCAAATCTACCAACAAACTTCATTTTTAGGTGCCAAGCCTTTGTCACAAACCAGAACCCTCAGTCTTAAATTCAGTATTTTGAGCAGTTTTCTTAAAACTGAGAAGTCCTATACCACTGATCCCATCAGAAATTCTCTGCCAGACACAGGGGACACACTGTGAGTGCTCCAGGCTCCACATATAAACAACTCAGTGATCAACAATGATTTTGGAACAAAGCCTTGGCTCCCTCATGGCCCTACAGAGGTGGATAGTGCTTCTTTCCTTCTGCCAGGCTCTGGTAACATCACTTTTATCAGTTTGTCTTTCAGATTTTGCCTTTTTAAGCTGGGGCTGATGTTGAGGGACACCTGTTACTGGGTTTCTCTGAATAACCTGTGCAGGTGAAACCCTTGGGTGAAAGATGGGAACTCCTGAAAGCAGCAAGAGTGCTGCAGATTTTAGTTTGGTTTGTTTTTTGGGTTTTTTTGGTAAGAAGCTTCATCTTTAGAGGACCTAACACAGCACTGCCTGCATCCATCCCACCTCCCCCAGACAGGGTCCGTCTGCCTGAGGAAAAGGGGCTGTGCTGTCCAGGTGTGACAGCACAACATCCAAACTGAAAACCCCTCCAAGCAGAGATGTCTTCAGGGCTTGCAGCCACTCCTCAGTCCCTGTACTTTGTTACTTGGAGCACGACATGATAGGAAGGTTTAATCACACTTGACATTTAGCTTGAGGTACAGTAAGTACACCTAAATCACTGCTTTGGCCCAAAGTGGCTTTGATGTTCCCATGGGAGGCAGTTCTTGTTGCCTTCAAAGGTTAAACCCTGCCTGACTCCAGAGGTGGAATGACAGGAGCTCAGGGATGAGGTGGGAAAGCCTCTCCAGTGATCACTTACATGAACAGAATTTCTTCCACACAACTTATCATGACTGCAATAGTAACTTGCAAATATATCCTCTATTTGAAAAGATTTCCCAGAGAAGGGAGAGCTTCCCTGATTGCAGACACCAGTGTTACTGTGTTATTGCAGAGCACATATTAAAATGCATTAAGACATAACTAGGGTTGTCTCCATGTTATGCTGCTATTCTTAAGCTGTTATGTTACTAAGCCACATTGGCATTTTTCAACTTTCCTTTGATGTTCTCTCTATTATCTTTTTATAGCATAATCACACATTTTGGTATGTCGAAGATCAAAGGGAAGCTGGAGCTTCTAAGGCTAAGCCTGGATATGGGGCCTGTAACTAACTGAATTCATTATATTTAATAATATTCTCTGAGGAATGGCAGGGTGAAGTCATATGAAATAATAAACATGAAGGTAAATAGTGAAAAACGACTGAAGTAAGTTTAATGACAGTTTTGTTTTATACTTCTCTTAAGTTCCTGCACCAACCCTGTCACCCTGCAGCACAGAGTGATGAGACTCACTGACACTCAGGCCCTGACACCTGGCTGTGACAGCTCCTAATACTCCAAATTCTTCAGCTTAACAGCTCTCTCACCTGAAATGATACCATTTTTAATAGACTGCAATACCCTTACAGAGATTGTTTTGAACAAATGTTCTGCACTTGATAAACAAATGGAGGCACTTAAAAACATTCTCAAAGTAGACAGGTGTAAATAAGAAAACAGGGCTTTATAAAGAACTGAATTCCTTTAGGCACCCTGGAACTCCTATGTCAAAAATACTCATCTTCTGGCAGGCTTGGTAAGATTAAAATTAGCTCTAGCTGGCGTCACCAGAAAGCTGTAACACCCAGCTGAATGACAGTCAGAAAGGTGTAAAATTCTCTTCTATTTTAGAGAGGACAAAGAAATGTATTCTAACTTGGTCCTTGGAGCTGAATGCTTACTGATGAGTGAAAGTGCAACCATATTAATTACCTTACCACAGGCTTTCAGCAAACAGCCCTGAATTGCACAGCCAGGTATCATCAAGGGCTTGCTTTTCACACTTACAAACTGCAAGTTAGTCTGAATAAACTGGTGAAGTGTTAATTGAGCAGTGCTGCAAACCCCTGAGCAGACACCATGGCTAAGGACAGCAGCTCTCCTCTGGCTAGACATTTCTTGGGGTGTCAGCCAAGAGTGAGGAGTTACTCACTCCTGAAGTGACCAGCTTGACAGAGCTGCTCCCCCTGCCCCGTTCCAGAGGGAAATGGAGCAGCTCAGGGCTCATCACCTTCCCAGTGTGTCCCTCCCCACAGAGAGGGGTGGGAGAAGCAGCTCTTCCAGGGCCTGTCAGAAAGTAAGAAGTATAGAAGAATTAGGAAATGGCTGTTCCCTGTGTCTGCAGCTTCCTGGACGATAGCACCAATGGAAGCATCGGCATGGGGAGACACAAGACAAGAAAATGGGGAAGAAATGGTTTCTCTTGAACCTGAAACAACCTGGAATGGCTCCATGGGTGGCAACTGTCAGCTAGGAAGAGGTAATTTCTTAAATGATCCCAACTACACTGCAAGACAATACCTGACTAATGTGAAAGCTATTTAGGTTGTAAATACAACTGAATTAACACTGATCTGAACTTAAGTAAGGAGCTTAATGTGGCTTTCAGCACACTTCTGTGCAAATCACACTTCTCAGCATAACTTCCTAAGAGGCTTCTTACAGCCAAGCCCTCACCTGCAAACAACTCTGCCCTTTCTCCACTGACATTTCACGGATCAGAAATCTCCTTCACGTGTCTCAGGCAACACCCACACCTGCAGCAGGAGGGCAGACAGGGCTCTGCTTTTAGAGACACCACGATATGGGCAGCAGCAGCACTGGAGGAATGGGAAATCCAGGTGGAACTCAGCCAGGACCAAGGAGATAACCACTGGCTATGCAACTCTATCAACCAAAAGCCATCAGGCAATCCAGTGCAACCCCCTCACTTGCAGGAAATGATTTGTGCTGATCTCTACCTGCGTGCATCTGAAATTCTTGGTAATTACTGGAGAGAGGATTAAAGCTCCTGGAACTTTGGTGCTGTTCTGTTAGCCTGAATTTTCTTCTGAACCCCCATAACCAATCACCAATGGCCTAGCTTGTAGAAACTGCAGCTTAATGGGAGAGGCAGAAAGAAGTTTGATTTTCTTTTATTCCATCAATTACCCCAGATCCATCCATATGCCACGTGGATGTGACACATGCAACTCTTTCCTTGAGAAAGCCCTTCTAATACCCCAACACACTGCACACACTTGGTCCTCTTGGTCCTGTCTCAAAGCTTTTCAGATTCAGCATTTAAATCCACAAAGAATAACCAAGAAATCAGCTTAATACCCCCAAGGGTAAAACTCCTCTCACCCAGGGCTGCTCTGACTTGGACACAAAACCATCAAAGTCCAGGAAAGCACATGTTCTGCGGGGTGGGCTTGGCCACTCTGAGTCCTTCCCAAGTGTTGGGATGCTCAGAAAACATCAGAAACCCACAAGGAGGAGGAATTGAAGGTTCAGACCTGCCTGGCACTGGTGCCAAACACCCCAACCCCTTCTCCCAGCTTCCCTGTTTATTGCAATACAAACAGGGGATCCAGGGAGTTTATTTTTAGAGTGCTGCTCAATTAATCTTGGTTTTCTTGATAGACAACAGAGAACTAGTCTTGCAGCTCTGCATTAAGCATGCTCATTTTTTATCTCTATTTATTGTACAATAATTTAACTTTATTGAAGTGAGGGTTTAAGTCCCCAAGGCAGATTGAAGTGCTGAGCCTGGGTATTCCAGTGCCACAACAGTCCTTGTGCCTGTATTAGTGCCAAACTTCCCTGAAACTCTAACTTTCAACATAGCAGCTCTTTTCCACTGTGTAAAATTTCAGAATTTAAAGTTATACTTTTTGAAACGTGCAAAACATACACAATTTTCCACAGAATACCTCTTTCTCTTTAAACATTCACTGTTGTTTTAAGGATTTCTCAGCATTTTTATTTATTTTTTGAAAAGGATTCCCAAACAATTCTCTCTGTGTGATAAAATCTACATGATGGGACTGACAGCTGGCTTGAAGTATCTCTAGGGAATATTCCAAACTGCCATTACACTTCATCTATGAGCCAGTCAAGAGACAGAATTTAATTAATTATTTTCTGCCCAGAAATATATATAACCCTAAACATTTGTAAATGTTGAGGGTTATAGATATTGCATTATATATATACATATACATATACATATATATAAAATATATATATATATTATATCCAATGCAAATGGCTGTGTATGAAGATCATGACCTCAATACCAAAATTAGTGTTTCCCCAAAAAGCAGTAAAGTAAAATCTGACCTTCTCTGAAGATTTTCAACTCTACACACTGGATGTGAAACAAGACAGGAAATGTTACTCCAAGGCTTTGAAAAGGAAAGTAGAGTTATACCCTTCCTCAAAGGGAACTTGGATTTTAACAGGTTTTGAAAAGTACTGCAAAACACTAAAAGTTGCCTGTGTTGCTGGCAGCAAAGCCTGTCTTAAGAACATGGAGTAGAAAATCATAATAAAGGGTAATACAACTGGTTCTGTTGTACCCAGGGCTTTTAGGATGGGATTAAAAAAGATTTTGTGTGATTTATTGGAATCACAGCCCCACAGTGGGCCCTGGGGAGTGCCAGTGGGACGCAGAGTAAAAGCTCTGTGGTTTTCAGGAGCTCTGTCCCTGCTGAAGCTGGGGTCACACCTTGGTGCACAGCTATCATGTCAAATGCAAGCTGGTATTTTTGGGTTATTATGCCTGAAAGGAAAAAAAAGGTTACAATAAGGTAGGAATAAGCCCTCCTCCAAAGGAATGGGAATTGCTACTTCCAGCAGAATATTGCCTTGTCTGTTCCTGTGGTAAAGCACTCCTCAGGCCCCTCCAAAGTGTGCTGGAAATCAACCAGAGAAGAAAACTGGGTTGTTGTTTTTTGGTTGTTTTTGGTGAGGATTTAGAAGTCACTTCTGCCATATCAGTCAAAGCACTGCAATCCAATCCCAGCAGATTATTATCAATCCAGAGGGTGTTTTTCTCAAAGCTGCCAATGGGATTTAGGTGCACAACCCTTATTTATTTAAGAGGAGCTCTAATTCCAAGTCTGGACTTGAAAGCAGAGTTATATATATATATGTATATATATATATATATATGTATATATATGTACACACACACACGTACCTAAGTGTCTGAAAACACAACCAAAGGCAAGGGAGGGTTGTTTTGACAAAAACACTGAAGACAAGAACAACAAACCCATAGGGAACAATAAATGTAATGGATTACTGATAATGTCAGAAATGTCTGGATGGCTCCAGCTAGAGAAACCCACTACAGGATTGTTTATACTGAAACAAAGCAATACATAATAGATTGGCCATTTGGGTTTTGCTGTTTGAGAAAGAAACTCGAGCCGTTCTGTGTTTTCTTTGCATCTCCTGGTATCACTGGAGGTAACCATTAAGCTCATTTTACTTGTGAATAGGTTGAGACATAAATCCAAGGTTACAGACAAAATCTCTGATTCAGCAAAGCACTTAAGCACATGCTTAGCTGTAAACACATGTACCATCCCATAAAAGTAAAGATAATCATGTGCTTAAGTGCTTTGCTGAATCAGGGCCAAAGACAATAGCAGAGCCAGGAGGAGAAGCCAGGCATCACTAAAACAACTAGACAACTTTCCCTGCAACATAAATGTTATAAAAAGGAATCGATCATAAAGAAGATGGTTATGACTTCTTAGAAGAGTTAAGAACAGCTGTCACAAGGTGGGGGGTAGGGGCTGAGGATAAACAGGCATTTTAATATTGGTTTTCACAGCATCCTTAAGAAAGCAGAAGGTAATTTGCTTCCTATTTCATCTGATGCCACTCTTCAAACCTGCTTCCTCACTCGAGGAAAATCACAGTGCATTAACTAGCAGCTCTGCTAATTGATTTAAGACTGATCATCCTTCATTACTGTATCTTTGACTATTAAAATGATAAAGAAAGAACAGACAGGTGAGGGAGAGCAGGAACTAGATGACAAGTAGAAAACATCAACATTTTTCTCAGTGAGATTTTTATTAGGTAGAAAATGATCATTTCACTGAGCATCCCTTTATGTTCAGAAGTAGCCAGCACACCAGGAAGGATACAGGCAGTATTTTCAGCCCATTAAAGCCCTGCCAGAGAATCCAACCATCAGTCACCTTGGGATGCTGCAATTCACAGCCCAGCCCACCTCAGGTGCCCAGTCCCCCCCTGGCACAGCCTCACACAAAGCAGCTCTGCCACCCCCACGGGCTCAGGGCTCCTGCTCAGGGCAGAGGAATGAAACTGGAGGTGCAGAAAGCTCTTGGGGAAAGCCCTGGTTTGTTCAAACAACCCACAGTATGGTTTCAATATATTTTCTGAATACATTTCAGAAACCTTGCAGGATTTTTTGGGGTCATGTATCTGCTCTGCATTTCTTTTCAATTGGAAACTGCCTTAAACTATCCAATTCAAGGTTCCTCCTATAAAGCCCTGACTTGCAATTACTCCCTCCTTTCTCTGGAGCCAGAAGTGCTGTTATCTGGATTCCCTGAGAGGAGCAGCAGGTACCACGGTGCTAACCACACATTTGGTTCACATTAACTTATCTCCCCCTCGTGCAGGGCCATAAAAAGTTAATTGGAATATGCAGCTCCAACACACACCACAACATGAGCAGGGCCAGCCAACACTAAAACCTAACTGTGTGGCAGCTCTGTTTGGAAACAAACTCAGACCTGTCAGCTCTCATTTTGAGAAGGAAAAAAGGCAGTGAAATTGAGCCAATCTTGTTCCTTCTGGTGTAAATTCCCATGGGACACCACAATCACACAAACCAAACTGCTGGAGGCAGAGATGGGAGCTGCCTTTCCAGCTCTGCCCTGTGACACATGGAAAAATATGATGGAAACCAATCAGGACCATACAGACAGGGCAGAGCTGAGCCCAGGAGACCCTGCTCCTGCCCTTCTCCAGGGATTTTCCCCAGCAGCACTCCCTGGAGTCCAGAGCCCCTGAGCAGGGGTGCTGTAAAGCAGATGTGCAGTTTGGAACTGGCTTCTTCAGTCAGCAGCAGCAATAAAGCAAACATCTGGGTTTAGGGGATGTCTCACAGCTCAGTTTATGGAGTCATTTCCTTCTTGGCATCCTAATGAGCAGCTTCCTACTCTTCAAAATTATTTTTAATTAGTTTTGATTAAAGAATAAATTAATAATTAACCCCCCATCATGATAATAGAATTTGGAGTGCTCACAAATCGTACAGTTTGGGAGACAGAGTTTAAGCACAGCTCAATAAATCCATCCATCCATCCATCCATCCATCCATCCATCCATCCATCCATCATCCATCCATCCATCCATCCATCCATCCATCCATCATCCATCCATCCATCCTCCATCCATCCATCCATCCATCCATCCATCCATCCATCATCCATCCATCATCCATCCATCCATCCATCATCCATCCATCCATCCATCATCCATCCATCCATCCATCCATCCATCCATCCATCCATCCATCCTCCATCCATCCATCCATCATCCATCCATCATCCATCCATCCATCCATCCATCCATCCATCCATCCATCCATCCATCCATCCATCATCCATCCATCATCCATCCATCCATCCATCCATCCATCATCCATCCATCCATCCATCCATCATCCATCCATCCATCCATCCATCCATCCATCCATCCATCATCCATCCATCCATCATCCATCCATCCATCCATCATCCATCCATCCATCATCCATCCATCCATCCTCCATCCATCCATCCATCCATCCATCCATCCATCCATCCATCCATCATCCATCCATCCATCCATCATCCATCCATCCATCCATCCATCCATCCATCCATCCATCCATCCATCCATCCATCCTCCATCCATCCATCCATCATCCATCCATCCATCCATCATCCATCCATCCATCATCCATCCATCCATCATCCATCCATCATCCATCCATCCATCATCCATCCATCCATCATCCATCCATCCATCATCCATCCATCCATCCATCCATCCATCCATCCATCATCCATCCATCCATCATCCATCCATCCATCCATCCATCCATCCATCCATCCATCCATCCATCATCCATCCATCAAACATCCATCCATCCATCCATCCATCATCCATCCATCAAACATCCATCCATCCATCCATCCATCCATCATCCATCCATCCATTATCCATCCATCCATCCATCCATCCATCCATGTCCATCCATCATCCATCCATCCATCCATCCATCATCCATCCATCCATCCATCCATCCATCCATCCATCCATCATCCATCCATCCATCCATCCATCCATCCATCCATCATCCATCCATCAAACATCCATCCATCCATCCATCCATCATCCATCCATCAAACATCCATCCATCCATCCATCCATCCATCATCCATCCATCCATTATCCATCCATCCATCCATCCATCCATCCATGTCCATCCATCATCCATCCATCCATCCATCCATCATCCATCCATCCATCCATCCATCCATCCATCCATCCATCCATCCATCCATCCATCCATCCATCCATCTGTCCCTCATCCCTTCTCACCACTCTCACCCCTCACCATGAGGTTTTCTCAAGTCAGACCTCAGGGAGGACCATCCTCTCCTGCATTCCCACCCCTGGCGAGTGACCACACCCCAGAGAGCCCTCCAGGAGTAAAGCCCCCTCAAGCAGTGACACAGCACCACAAATCAGGGAAAAACCCCTTCCACGGCTTTTTGGCACAAGCAGAGATTTAATGAGTTTGGCACTCAGACCTTCTAAATCGAAGTGTAAAGTCTGACTTTTGGTTAGATTTTCACAGGATGAAAGTGTTTGCTGTGCCCTGTGTGCCCCAGTTCTTTACACCCCCAGCTCAGTCATGTCAAGCTCTCCTCCTGTGGTGCCCCTGGGCAGGTACAACACCATCCTGCCCTTTTCCAGCCTGTGCAAAAGATTGCCAAGCTCCTCAGAGGAACATCTTGCTCCGGCAGAGGGGATCCAGAGCACTCTCACAATAAAGCAGTTGGTGTTTGCAGAGCTACAGAAATATAAACAGGCTGCACTGAACATCATTCAGCAAAAGGCATGTCAGTGCTCTTGCACGTTGGAGAAGCAATGGTAAATAAGACATGTCCTGACAGCAAGAGAGCTGCTGACACGAGAGATGGCTGAGGGACAGTGCCCTGGGGTCTGCACAGTGAGCACAGGGAAAGGCAGGGAAAGCCTGTCCCTGTCCCTGTCCCTGTCCCTGTCCCTGTCCCTGTCCCTGTACCTGTCCCAGTCCCAGACACACACAGCAAAGGTCCTGGGTGCAGGGAGCCAGGCCTTGCTGTGCTCTCTGCACAGAAATCCTCATCTGCCCCCAAGGGAGGCTGTGTTTGATGAAATTAATGGTGGGTTTTTACAGTCACTTCCAAAGGCATTTCCTCAAATCCCACTGTTATCTCTGAACACACAAGTGTAAATAACAATACCCATTGTGTCCGTGCTTCATTCAACACACAAAGATAACTCCTTCTCCCTTCCCAAGAGGAGCAGTGTGATAGAAGCCATGAGAGGCCATGACTCCAACAACTGTGTGAATAATCTCCCACCACCAGGTGAGAGGCAGATCATTAGAGAGCCCTACCCTGCTCCTTGCTCCATCACAGGACCATCCACTCCTCTTGAAGGATGGCACACGCTCATTTCCCTTTTATTGAGTCAAAAATAAGACAGTAATTGGATTGAGGCTTTCAGGGGAGAGGGGAGGGGAGAAGGATCTTCTTAGACTGCCTAATGCCAATCTTCACGACCTGTCTGATCTCTCGGTAAATGCCACATATAGGTTAATCCTCACAAATCCTCACAACGACCTTGTCAAATCAAAGTGTTCATCAGTTTGTTCGGGGCCTACTAGATAAGAATAAACAAATGAACTCATGCTGCATGTCTCCCAGCTGTCACTTAGGAGTGCTTATAGACAAGGTCTCTTTAGTGGGCACCCTGCAGCAAAAGAACTCTGACTGGAAAATGTGAGAAATGAACAGATTACCAGTTTAACTAACCCACCTGTGAGCACCCTGCATGTGAAAGATACATGCACTTACACAGTTCACTCTGTGTGCCCTAAGCATTCTGTTTTCTCCTTGATTTTCCCAATTTTAAATAATATCTATTTGCAAAAGACACACAAGCACCCAGAGTACGAAGTACAATAACCTAATGCTGAAGGAGAGTGTTACAAGGACGTGCCTTAGACATCAAATTGTTCCTTTGCCTTCCAACCCAATTAAAATGCAGCAGTTCCTCATTGCCTCCTACAGAATTTCTGCTTGGCCACTGAGCCTCTTTGGGGGCACAGGGGGTCACTTGGCCCCTTTAACCTCAGGGCCATCAGAGGAGGTCCTGCTGTCTGCTCCACCTTTGCCTGTGCTTGGCCTGGTGCCACCCATGCATTCCGTGCTGGCCTGCAGCCCCCCAGCAGATGGCAATGACTTTCAGATGGAGCAGGGTCATTTTGAACTGGTGACCCAAAGGGTGCAAGGTTTCCCAGCCCTCTGCCTGCCCTCTGGCCCTAACATCTGTGAACTTGCCCTTTTCAGCATAAGGCTGCAGGCACTGAAAAATACCCACACAGCATTATCAGGAGGTTTGGCTTTCTCCCTCTCCGCACAACCTCCAGCACTGTTATGTCACACTCCAACTGCTCACCTAACCACAGCTTGCATTATGTCAACACCCAAAGAGTGAAGTTTTGAATGTCTGCTTGTCATCTTGTCTCTCAAGCACCTTTGCACTTTCTGTCATGCTTTCTCTTCATGGGCTGAGGAAAGTCGAGTCAAAATCCATTATCTGTCCCTCCTGTCTTAGGAGACAGCTCACTGTAAATCATAAACTACTGCAGGCTCCAGTTTGGGCTTGGTCTTTCTCTACCATAACCTTGTTTCATCTATGTATGATTCTAGCCAACAATTTTATTGTTTCTACAAGTTTTATACAATGTTCTTGTTTTCCACAATACATATTTTGAAGGTGAAAATTTGTGGGTACAAATACTCTGCAAAGTACCTGAAGAACCCAAAAGCCTCTGTGCTTGTGTTTTTCCTCCTATACATGATATCCCACTGAATCCCTAAAAAAGCACATGTCCTCCTGTATGGCCTACCTTCTGTGGCATTCTCTGTGGCTTGGGTTTGGGTTTTGTCTCCTTTTTTCTTCTATTTCAGAATATGTCAGATTTCAAAGGTCTTTTCTTTCATGTACTTCATCCTCAAGACCATCACCACAGCAGCTGGTCCTGAGGCCAAGAAGCAAAAGAAGTTGTGATCTTTTCTGAACCATGGAGGTCTCTCAGGAATCAGATGAAGATCCACTCTTTCAGGAGCTGAACAAAGGAAACTGGTCCTAGGAAACTGTTCACTGAATTTCTAAATTGCATAAGACTTGGGCTCAAAAAGCATCTCAGCAGAGAGGCACAGCATGAATGGAGGGACAGGACTGCAGTGAAGGGCAAACCCCTGGATGTGCCAAGAGAATGGGAGCAAAAGGAAGGAGTGATAGGAAAAGAACGAAAAAAACCATCAAAAACCACACCAACAAATCTAACGTATTTGCCACCATGCTTTTTGAGGCATGTGGAAATGGCTGCAGTTTCTGCATACCCATCCCATCTGCAGACTTTTCCAACTCCATCATTAATTAGGGGGTTCCTCCTCTCAGTCCTCATACCAAATCCCAGAGTAAATCCTGCCCCTGGCCTCAGAGTGTGAAACAGACACCTGACTTTGGGATTATTCTTTATGTTCAGAAACAGGAATAAATCACACACCATCAAGTTTATAATTTTTCCTCCTCAGAGAAATATGAAATATTACAGATCATCTTCACTACATCAGTTTCTTCACAGTCTATTAGCAAGCAAGGTCTATTTTTCATATAATTTACCAAGCCACTGGTCTAATTTCTCTTATTTCTTTTGGAGCAGGAAACATATACAGAGCATGTTCTCCTGTTACACATCACCCACAACCCTTCCTGTCCTCCATCCCAGGGTTCCAAGAAGTTGTTGGAGTTGGCTAGCAGCTCCAGGTGGTCCAGATCTTGGGTTTCCTTATAAAGAATCTATGAAAAAAGCTGACTATCAAAAATAAAACCTATCATCAAATAACTTCAGGATGTTTCAAGCTGGATGCTCAGAGAAACACCTCTCCCCAAACACCATCTCTGAAAGGCTGGCAGGTTTTGTGGTGTAAGGGAGGATTGTTCACAGTGGTGTTCTGAAATGAGCTTTTCTCTCACAATCTGACTTCACAGATTCCTTACTCTGACTCCCTGCAAAAAAAAACCAAAAACAAAACCACAAGAAAATCCCAAACAAAAAACCATGACCATGAAAACCCCCACAGACCAGGAAACAGGCTCAAACCCCCAAAACCTCCTCTCAGTTTCAAGAAACACCTGAGCCAACAGAGTGAGGGTACAATGGGCCATGCTGGTCCCTTTGTGCCTGCACAGCCAGGGGAAGGGTGCCTGCAGAACAGAGCACATCCCACTGCAGCTGCCCTGAGAACACAAGGAGGACTCCAGAGCCACCAGTTTGGTATTTTCACCAAGACCAAGAGGTCAGCTATTACAAAAAAAAGGCAGTGGAAGTTACAGTGAAGTACAGTAGAGTCTTGGTACAGTCCTTCCTTGCAACAAAGCCCTTGCACAAAACATTTTCTGCCAAAGAAGGACGTGATTTCCCTTGCTTGGAACAAGGCAGAGACAAACAGGTTAAATTCCAGCCAAAATAATAGGAGTCAAGAGACACAGGCCTGCCTCATCTTTTCTCATTGCCTCATCTTTTCCCAAAAAAAAATCACAAAAATCTGCAGTATGCCAACCTTTCCCCCCCCTTTTTTCCCCCCTAAAGGATTCAGTTTCCCTGAAGAAGCAAAGAAAGAGGCTGAAAGGATTTCACATTGAACCACTGCAAAAATTGCCACAATTTCTTCCCTACCAGCTGAAGAGTGAATGGCATGAGTCCAAATGTGGGCAAGGGGAAGGAGGTGACATTCACTTCTCCAGTCTCTGCCTGTAGCCTGCAAGGAAGGCTGGGCTGGAGAAACACTTTGGAAGATCTGCAGATGGAGGAAACTATCAAATGCCACGACTGCAGTAAGAAATGCCACTTGTGAAAAACAAATTCTTAACAGGGTTGCCAGGCTTGGACACTGAAATACCAAATATATATTCAAAAATCAAAGCCCCAAAGCTTCAGAATTTTCTTCTTCATAAAGCAAAACTGAGACCCAGCTCCAAGTGTAGAAAGAAATTGGGAATGTGTTGGTGGTAAATTGGGAATGTTTTCTCTGCCTCACTTGCATGGGGCACATCAAGCTGGCAGCTCTTGGAGGGACTGGTGTGCTGCTGCTGGTGAGGCCTTGCACCAACTACAGAAGAAGGAACCATTGCTTTTCTTCTTAGGGCTTCTACTGGTAACAAACTGCAGATCTGTGCTCCTTTCTGCTCCATTCAGGCTGATCTCCCAGGGCACTTTCACAGCCTTGGTGGCTCTGAGACCCAGTCACGCCTGCTCCACACCCCACAGTGAGCATTGGCTGCTCCTGACCCCAAAATGAGAGCTGGATCTGGGACAGGGGCCCTGCTGCTCCTCTGAGGGTTTAATCCACCTCAGCAGGATGTGCCAAGGCAGCAGAGGAAAATAAAGCACCACAGGAAAATAAAATACACGAGGGCAGTGCCCTGCATTAAAGCATCACCGGTCCAGTGACTGCCTGGGGTCAGCTGGGGCTGTAGTAACCTCAGTTATTTCTCAGGATTTTTTTGCTCATAATTTCCAATTCCCCTGAACTGTTGACTCTCAAAATCACTTAGTAATAGAAGTCTTTTGCTCCTTCTTTGCACAGGAACAACCACACTATAACAGAAAACATTTATTCCAGAGTCAAACATGTATTCAAAACATTAGCTCCAGCAAAAGAAACAATCAGACACAAGAGCTTTCAGCTCCATTCCCAACAGAACACTTAGTAAGAAGAGAATGACTTTATCAACAAGCAGTAAAAACCTTAGTTTCCCATGTCTGAAAGAGATTTCATTAAATGCTTCCCTTGACTAGGTGCAGATCATTATATTTCTCACAGACTGTAAGCAATGTGAGCTGTGTCTGCACCTCGAAGCCTGTGCTCTGACTGACAGCTCTAGGAATTACAATAAATACTGCAGGAACACAGGCAAGGCTTTCCTAGGAGCCCACTGCCAAACTGACTGCTTCCTTGAAGAGAAACAAACCAAACAAAAAACCCAATAAACTGGAATAGCCCCATTCAGTGCTGTTTCTCAGATAAGGACACTCATCAGGGAAGCCCCTTCCCATTGCCCATCCCTGCAGGATTCAGGCTCTGGCCCCAGGACGTGCTCCCCCTCCCCAGCCACAGCCTCTGAGGCTTCTCACCTCCCCAGCTCCTCCCAGGCCACCAAGGATGCCCCAAAGGGGGTCCCTGCCCAACCCTGGGGACAGCTGAGCCTGCCCAGCCCACCCAGCCCTGTTTAGACCCTGCCAAGCCCCTCCTGGCACTGGAAGCTGCCCAAAACATCTCCAAGGTTGGGCTGCATTATCCATGCACTCCCTGGCAGTGATAAAGGCCACAGTGATGGTGGAAAAAGCCAATTCACAGCCTGAGAAGGATTAATCTTGCTACTGTAAAATGTATTGGCTACAGCCAGGGTTAGTCAGTCATGGGACAGACACAAGCCAGAATTAAACCAAGGGCATACAGAAAATTATGCTTTTCTTCCAAAGACAGGAGGGGGAAAATAACTGTTAAATTACATTGCTACATTTTTTACTTAGTAATCAGTGATACCCTGAGAGGTGTGAGGGTGGTACTTTACTCTTCCTACTCCATCTCCTTCCCCTCTCAAAGCTGCTCAGGCAGTCCTGATTCAGGCAAGGACCCTGCACCAGCCTGGGGAAGCAAGGCAAACCCACCTCCAACTCCAGTACTAATGAGATTGTCTTAAAAGAGAGGATCCAATCTTTTCCAGCCCAATTGCATTTCTCACTTGCAGATGAGTTAATCACTAATAGCTAGGAACACTTTCTGCCACTCCTGCCACAGGGCTGGGTCACAGGAGCTCCCTTGGGCTGTGAGATGTGTGTGTGTTGTGTCCCCATGTGTCAGAGCTGGGGCAGCTCTCTGCTGTTCTTGGGGCAGTTTTCTTGATCTCTCCCCCAGCCAATCCTCCCTGCAGGAGATCTCTGCTGTCCATGGCCACCGAGTGTCCCTGCAGGGCTGATCCAATCCCATCATCCCATGGGGAGATGCTGCGCCCAGGGCAGGAGCCAAGCATTCCTGCCTGGATCCAATGTGAGCCTGGCACAGCACAGCAGCCTTTGCCCAGGGCATTGCCAGAGGAGCAGCTTCTGCTGCCCTGCATGGCCAGAGGGAGCCCAGGCCCATCTGCAGCAGCCCTGGAGCTGCAGAGGAAAACTCCCCCCTTGTGCAGGATCCCTGCTCCAGCAGAGCCACAGCTGGCACTGCAGGAGGGCTGAGCCCCCATGGGACGGGGCTGTGCCACCCCCTGACACACAGGGGACAGGGACTGCTCTCACTCTGGCAGTGGAGTTTTTGTTTTTGTTGGGTTTTTTTTTGTTTGTTTGTTTGTACTATTGCATTTGTATTTTTAATTTTCCTAGTAAAGAACTGTTATTCCTACTCTCATATCTTTGCCTGAGAGCCCCTTAATTTCAAAATTATAATAATTCAGAGGGAGAGGGTTTACATTTTCCATTTCAAGGGAGGCTCCTGCCTTCCTTAGCTGATACCTGGCTTTCAAACCAAGACACTCCTGGACCCAAGAACTGCAGCATTGCCCAGTGGGTCAGGGAACATCATCCAGCACTGCTGGGGAACTCAAACACAATCCTCAGCATTCCCACCAGACAGGCCAGCTTACAGCTCACAGCCATGGAGCACACAGGGCAACCTGGAGGTTTAACCACTTGCACTCAGATTGCAGGAAAACAGCAAAAAACAACTTGCAAACATCTGTTTAATTCCCAATTTCTTTACAGCTCTCTGTCACCAGTGTGCTCCTCTAGAAAGGAGCAGGGGTATTGCAGGCACGAGGCAGTGCTGGCAGGGAAGGAGGAGCAGGACACTGCATGAGCAGGCTGCAGGTTCTCCATGGACGCTTCCAGGCCCCCAGAATCAGATCAGCAGAAGGAAATGCAGATGCAGCAGTACAGCTGCAGCACTTCCTGTTTTAGCTACACTTTTTTCACTCCTTAAGGCATGTTTGAACACTATCTGTGAATAAACACCAGTAAAAGTTGTTTGTTTGCATGAAGGAAAAGCTCTTTCCCTTTCTTTGGTGCCAGCCAACACCATGAAGACATTCCATGGACACCCACACTTAGGAGGAAGGAAAGCAACTGGAAAATGGTTCCATGCTAAAATACAGTCAGTGATCACTCAGAGGCTCTTAATGCTGCAGCTCTGATTGCCCTCACACAGCAGCAGAGACAAAGGAATGCAATTTAACTGTGCATTCCTAAGAGGAAATTATATTCCCCTCTCTCTCTGTCTTTCTCAAGCATTTGCAGTTTTTCAGAAAATGACATCAACAGTATAAATCACCTGGACCTAATACAATGGACAAAGTCAGAGTAATCAATTCTTATTTATTAATCAGCCTTTTATCATGATGTTCCATAATCATTATATCCCAGTTTGGACACAATAATAATGAAGCTAACAGAACAAATGCAATTTGTGGTGAGTAAGATGTTGGCAGGCAGGGGCAATAACATTGCTTGATGACAATGTATTTAGGCAAACAGGTCTTGGTTGTAAGAAAAGATATTAAAATGGGCAGAAACAGACCAAGGAAAGGAGGTATCAGATGTACATATTTTCAAGTTGTTATTAAAAAAAAAAAAGGAAATAAAGAAGATAATAATGTTAGAGACCAATCTGCATCATCAGAAATGAAGGGCTTAGGGTTATATAAAATCACAGGCACAGTAACAGCATTTGAACATCCTCACAGAATCTAAATACAGAGTGAGGTTACAAGAGTCAGATGAAGCAAAAAAATGAACATTTCTCTTGGAAGAAAATCCTTTTAATTACAAAAAGTAGTCTGCCTGGGACAGTGCCACGGAAAGCCTGCAAATCCCAGCTGTTTGTGCACACCAAAACCAAGAGCCACCCCCTAAACTCTTGGCTACTTCATTTGCCTCGCCTGTGTGAATGGAAGAGCTTAAAAAATGGCCCAGGGAGAAAACCACAAAGCAAGGAATGGTGCTTAGATCCTTGGGAGCAAAGTCTGCTGCAAATGCCACATTGCTGGGGGTGCTTTTAGCTCTCAAAAACAACCTTGTTCCCATGATCAGAGGAATTTCTGGGTGAGAGGGATCACTGCACCACAGAAGGCACAGTTCAAAGGGACAGCAAGCCACACAGAATAATTCTGTGGCAATCTGACCCCTTGAAATGCTCAGAGCAGCAGAGCCCTGCACCTTAAAAATCTCAACTACTAAAAAAGACAGGGTGGAAAAAAAAAGGAAAAGAAAGGAAAAAAAAACTTGTTTATAATAAAGACTACATTCTGTAGCAATTTCCTAGATTCCTGGGGTTAGAAATCTAGATTGCCAATGGATAAGTGAGCCTTAAAATCACATCCCTGCTGACAAAAATTCATTTCTTATAACCGTCTCCATTTACCGGAATGTTGAATCTTTCCCATGGGGAAGGAACAAATGAAAATGTTATTTCTCTGCTCATGAACTCATACCTTTCTGTCTGCTTTTCACTGTTGGCAATTTCATTCTCTTCCAAATTTGACTAAAGCCCATGACCTGGGGGAAATAATGTCTATATAATAATCTTCTGAAACTCTAATTCTGAGTCATGTTTTTTTGGATGTTGCCTCACACTTTATGAAAATTGCATTGAGCTACAAAATGTAAGTGATGTGATGTCTCTGCTTTAACATAATAATTTTGTCTGGTGACCATGTTAATAATGATAATAATAATAATAACAATAATAATAATAATAATAGCCTCCTTCAAAAGCAACAAAACTAAAATAAAATTATTAAAAAAACCAATCCATGCCTAGAGATGGAAAAGATGTTGCAGCACCCCATTCCATAGGTTTATTTTCACTGCCCTGTGGAAAGAACCAGTCACAACTGGTAGCAAATTAATGGGGTGAGAGAAGCAAGCAGAACCATCCTGACACTGGCTGAGCAGCTTAATAGCCCTAAAGCTGCCCTGGCTGTGCTTGGGGGACCCCATAAATCCCTTACTCTGCTCCTGGCTGGGCTGAACCCCACATCTGCACGTGGGGAGAAGGCACAAACACCTCCATAAAGCATCATTATTGGCTGGGGCCTCTCCAGCAGCTTGCTGAGCAAACTCAGCAGTGGGGATGTTTGCAGTTGATCAACTCTTCCCCCAAAAGCAGAAATAACTTCAGTGTCTGTTTATTGGCTCCACAGCCACACACCAGCTGCATCCCTGCCCAGCTCTGTAAATCTACCCAAAAAAAGCTGTACATTACCAGATGTTTATTTTATTTTATTATCCACACTGACCCATAAAATCTACAATACAGTAGATCAAATGGTAGAAATCATTAAAAACTTGCTCTGAACAAAATTGGTACTGCCATATGTTTTGGGCCTTCCTCCACGTGAAGTTCCACTTAGCTCCACAGGTATAAATCCAGAATAACCCCATTTTGAGCAACAGCTATTTCACATCTGCAGAGTTGCAGCCTTATGGGTGTTGGTATTTGGTCTCTCATGTTTCTGGGATGAATAACATATTTGTTTATTTATTCATTTATATTTATATTTATATATACACATACAGATATTACACATCCAACTGAGAAATGCAAAATAAATGAGGATTGTTTTACTGGTTGGAAAAGAAAAGCCTGGTTATGAAAACCTGAGAAATTTTTACCTGATGTAGCTGAACATCAGATTTGCAGTGAACCAAAGCCCACAGCAATGCATGCTTGCTGCCAGGCAAACACCCTGATTTTTACAGAGCATCCTAAAGCTGCAAACTGGTAGCCATAAAGAGCATCTTGAATCACAAAAACAGGGGGAAGTGAGAGCCCAGACCTCTGACAGCAAACAACACATTCCAGTGGGATGTGAGGATCCATGCTGTCCCTCTGGAGAAGGGATCTCTCACAGGCAGGTCCTGCTTGGCCTGGGGCAGGCTGAGCTCAGCCAGGCAGGGCTGGGTCCCCTCTGCCTCTGGGGCTTCACAGCTGCCCCATCTTCCTGTGGCTGTTCTACAATGAAATCCAGCCCTGCATGCAGCTCTGAAGCAGCCCAGCAGGCTCAGGTCTGGGCTCAGGTTCTGGGTTCAGGTTCTGGGCTCAGGTTCTGGCTCAGGTTCTGGGCTCAGGCTCTGGGCTCAGGTTCTGGGCTCAGGCTCTGGGCTCAGGTTCTGTGCTCAGGTCTGGGCTCAGGTTCTGGGTTCAGGTTCTGGGCTCAGGTTCTGGGCTCAGGCTCTGTGCTCAGGTTCTGTGCTCAGGTTCTGGGCTCAGGCTCTGTGCTCAGGTTCTGGCTCACGTTCTGGGCTCAGGCTCTGTGCTCAGGTTCTGGCTCACGTTCTGGGCTCAGGTTCTGGGCTCAGGCTCTGGCTCAGGTTCTGGGCTCAGGTTCTGGCTCAGGCTCTGTACTCAGGCTCTGGCTCAGGTTCTGTGCTCAGGTTCTGGCTCAGGTTCTGGGCTCAGGCTCTGTGCTCAGGTTCTGTGCTCAGGTTCTGGCTCACGTTCTGGGCTCAGGTTCTGTACTCAGGTTCTGTACTCAGGCTCTGGCTCAGGTTCTGGGTTCAGGTTCTGGCTCAGGCTCTGGGCTCAGGTTCTGGCTCAGGTTCTGGGCTCAGGTTCTGGCTCAGGCTCTGTACTCAGGTTCTGGCTCAGGCTCTGGGCTCAGGTTCTGGCTCAGGCTCTGTACTCAGGTTCTGGCTCAGGTTCTGGGCCCAGGCTGCTGTCCCTGTGTGTGTGCAGTGCCTGCTCACATACTGCCATGGAGGGGGTGCCTCTGGGACACAAAAAGCTGGGGGAGGTGATTGAATGAAGGAGGAACCCTCATCCCTGCCAGCCCTGGGCTCAGGGGCAGCTCTGGAGCCAAGAGCTCAGGGCAGAGCACTCCTGCAGAGCTCCCTGGGAATGGCTCCAGCTCCTGGCAGCCAAAGCTGCAGCAGTGAATGCCCAAAATCTGGGACACAGCTCTGAGTGCCCTGCACAGGGTCTGTCCAGGTGGGTGAAGCCTCATCCTGAGCACCAGAGGGGACACAAAGAGCCCCTGACTGAGGCACACCTGGGCACAGCTCAGCCCAAGGAGCTGCACTAATGCACGAGTTACCATGGACTTGTGCAGCTCCATCAGACCTAGCACAAAAACAGTCTCATTTTGAAATCAATCCTCCCTGCCATTTGCCTCCTCCTCACAAGGACTTTAATTTGGATATTCTTCCTAAAGCATCTCTAGATCCTTGGATGAAACCATCTGAGAAGTGCACACTCTTAATTTGTTGTTGTTGTTGTTATTAATGGTGGTGCTGTAATGTATTTAAAAAAAACCAACAACTTTACAACTTCCTTACATGACAATGGTAAAAGGTTCATTTTAAATAATCAAGAAAGAAATCATTTCCATTAGATAAAGCAGTCAATAGCATCAGGAATGTGGCTGCAATTACTTGTTGCACTTTACAATGAAATCCTTGTAGTATAATAACCACAAGATGATGAAACACATTTTGTCTCCATTTCACATGACTGACCCCAATTTTGCCAAGGACATCTGAACACATTTAACATACTGAGATCTTCCATTAGGATAATGAAAATACACATTATTGAATTCTGTATTTGCTTTATAGTGCTACAAATAGCAAATTCAATCTTTCTTACTTTTGGTAGCAACTACACCTGCATAATTGTTCACATTTCTCAGAGGCTGAAATAAACTACAAAATGAAGAAAGAGAAAGATGTTGACCCCACGATCCATTATGCAGCACTTAGCTGATTTTATTTGCTGTATGTGTTTAGTAAAAGGATTGTGTATAACTTAACAAGCTCCCAAAGATATCCAACTACCCTGCACAGGCTGCACTAAACCAGCCAAACTCTGCTGAGCAGTTCACAGGAGGTGCTGGAGGGCTCGCTGGGAAGGCAGCAATTGCCAGGGCTCACAGCCATGGGGGAAAATTCAGCTTTTCCCCCAGGTACAAATATCTTGCTTTAAAATGACTGTGTGTCATGGCCAAGCCCAGCATGGAAACACATGGTCAGCCTTTTGCTATCCCTTTGCAAGAGGGGAAATTTCAGCCACAGAAAACTCCTATCAAAGTCAGCCACAGCTTTTATCTGTTCAGTGCAGATGACACCTACCTTCTCTTTGCTCCCAGGTGTGTCTCTGCTTGCATACAACAATCTGCTTTAGATCGAGATATTTTCATCTCTTTTCTTACCCACAGATCTCAAATCACTGAAATTGAAGCCCCACAACTGAGATGCTCAAGGCAACACTGAAAATTGATTTATATCAGAGAGAAAGAAAAATCCAGTCCTTCAGGCTGCTGGTTGAATACAGTAAAGACTCAGACTGCCAGATGTAATAAATACTCCTGCCTCTTTTAAGCCAGTGGCTCATTATTTTCTTTTCATTAGCTTTAAACTTCACTGCAATGCTAGGATCATGAGTTATACTTGCAAGGTCCCTGACGTTTCATTTGGCTTCTGTTTCAGTGGCTGGCACTCAGAGGCAAGGAGGAATCCAGTAAAACAGGCACTCCTCTCCAGGAGCCATGCTCCAGGAGTAGTCACTTGTTATTCCAAAAGAAGGACCCAGTCATGGATCACAGCTTTCATCTGTTGAGCTCTGTTCAGTACAGTCTGCTGAGACATTTACAGGTTATATATTCCACAGTCATTGCTCAAAACAATGCAGTAAGTCTGGATGGCAGTGAAATTTGGATCATTAACACCAGCTCTCCTCAACCAAGGAGTGTCCCTGCCCCCACATCTCCCCACCATCATTTAGAACCTCAAACAATGCTTCTCACTGCTCTGTGAATATGAGGGATTTGATCTCAGACAATTTTGAAGTCTGCATCACACACAGAAAGCTGCATCATGACTCAACAGGGAAGACATTGCACACTCTGACTGCAACCCCAGCACCTTTCTGCTGTACTTGGCTGAAGGACAGGTATGAAGTGCCAATGAAATTCACAGGCCAAAGAGGAAGTCTGAGTCTCCAAAATTCCAGAAGTACATTCTGCAAATTGCTACCCCAGGTCTGCAATGTCACCAGGAAGGAGAGAAGATAAAAGATGTTGCAGCCTCTGGCTCAAGGCACCTCCAGTCCAGCCCAGCCTCCCCAGAGCAGCTGAGGGGTCATTCTGAGCAAGCAGCAATGCACAAGGACCTGCAAGGCACTGGGCTCAGCAGGGACAGCAAGGCCATGGCACCATCATCAGTGTGCACAGAAGTGGTGCCAGAGCCACATCCTGTGACAGCTGCAGGCACAGTTTGCCAACAACACTGAGAATTCAGTGTACTCCTGTCACAAGGGGTTCTGGATGCTGCTCTCCTTCACAGGTCAGGAAGAATCATTGAGAATGCCACCATTTATTTGGAAATACTGCAGCAGACATGATTGGGTGAGAAGCTATGAACATGGTCTATGTGCAGAGCACTGTACATGGCTCAAGTGCACTCATGTCTCATGCAGAATAGGAAAATTATCAGCTCTGTTCTGATGTTCTGTGCCTTTTCTGCACAGAGACATAGAAAATATGCAGGGGACAGCAATGTCCTGCTAATGACTTACAGCCTCTCCCAGAGATCACAGCCTTCACTGCTGTTTCCCTGCACTGCATGACTTCAGCCTGTGCAGCTCCATGGCTCTGCACCAGCATCAGGGAGGCACAGAAAAACACAAGCTTCCTCTCAGAGTCTGATGCTTTGCAGTTATCACAGACAAATGGGCAACTGCAAACATCTAAGCACAAAGCATTGGAGACCTTGGAAAGCAAATTGCCTTCATTTGGGCTTCTGCATGTTTTGAATGCCATGATCTGATCTCTAACTGTTACTGCTGTAACAGTCTGGAAGATCTATTAAAACTTGCACACTCTGGTTTTCAGGCTTTCATCAGAATGCCAAATTTACCTCCATCTACTTCATCTGAAGAAAGCTGAGTTACAACACTGATGCATTTGGAGAGGATGCTCTCGAGGCAAAAACCTGTTCCATAAAACACAGAATCTGAGCTGCCACTGAAATGCTGGCTGAATTTCCAAAACCATTCAAGTTAAATGGAATGGTTAAAGAATAATTTCCACTAAGGAAATTCAAGTTAGAATGGTTCTTTAGCAGTCATTTTGACTGACAAAGGATGGATTCTCCATGCCATTACACTGCTTTTACTCCAGTGCAGTTCTATCTATTTCAGTGTTTACTAATTCCAGTTCAAGGGAGATGATCAAAATTAGAGTCAATTGAGTCTGATATAAAGAAGTTCTCAGATTTCTCCACTCCATTAACATCAATTTCTGCACTCCATTAACAGCAGCTTTATTCTGGTGTAACTGCATTGATTTCAAAAGAGTTACACCATCCTGATGTCAGTGTTAAAGAAACAGAAAATCAGACCATATTTCTTTAACAGTTTTATTATTCTGAAAAATATTACTTCCCTCAGACCATTAGCACGAAAGAAACACACAAATATTCTTGTAAAACGTAATAGCTGAACAATCTAGCAGATAAAAACTGTATCTAGATTCTGACCCAAAGCCTACTGAAGTCAGTGACTTTTACATCAGACCCTTTGCCCCCTCTTTAACCAAAGTTCACACACCCAGCACCAAGGATGCTGCAGTCCTGCCCAGCAGTGCTAAATGGACTCACCTTTGAACCCCAGCTGCTGAAAATAATTGCACTGAGCCCCGTCAGCTCCTTCCACTGCTGCCCATCCTGCAGTAAGCTGACAGCTCCCACATAAATTGGATTCCAAGACCAGGAGCTCCCAGCACAAGGCTCTGGGGTTTGCTGTGTGCCTGTGCATGGACACACATTCCTGCAGACACATAAATACCAACTCCAGGTATCACAGAGGATGAGCTGCTCTATTAACTTCCAGTCACTGAGAATTATGTGTACTGAGATCAAACAAGGAATGGGCATTGACTTCAATATGCTTTAAATCAGGCCTAAAATAAAGAGATTGCTAAAACTGAAGTACAATAGCCTATTAAATATTTCAAAAGCTACAGTTTAGCAGAATGAAAATGTGCCATAGCAGTGCTGTTCCTAGAAAACAGACACACCAGTCTATGCACATGGCTGTGAATAAACAGCTGACAGTCTCTGCGTTTACTCTGAAGCAATTGCTTAAATAAAAAAATTGTCTGTGACATAAATAATCCAGTAGGTTAAATTCCCAGAAGTGTCAGCTTTTGTATTATTGATGTCTAATATTTTAAAATAAAATCAAGTACGATTAATCTTCTTGTATTACTGTAACGAGTGGAAAGAAATCACTGGCAGAATGCATTAGTGGTTATCAAAAACAATCAACTACATTTTCCACATTCAACCAAAATGAGTGGCTGATACTAGAAGAAAGATTAAATGGAAAACTGATCATAGGATATGGAAGCCTCTCTCTGTTTTTAATGGAAATACATATGAAAATATCATTACAACTGTGCTGCTAAGTATGCAATACTGAGGTTGCTGAACCAAAATAAATTGGTATTGAAATGCCTGACAAAAAGGTAATAACCTTGAAATGGGTTTGATGGTTCACTTTGAACTCTAGTTCTACCACATCTTAAAAAAAGAGAATAATCTCACAGAAAAATGCATTACCACCCATTCCCATTGGTGCAATGCACTGTACATTCTGAGTCAGTGCTAATCAGGGTGAAGGGGGCTTAGGTACTGAAAATCAACCCCTATGATCATCCCCAGGAGCAGGTTCTCAATCAAATAGTGCCACACAACTAAAACCATGCCTTGTTTCTCAGGTCAGAGGGTGGTTTTCAGAGAGCCTGACTATGCAAAGCTTTACCCACACCACTCAATGCACAACCACACAGAAATGCAAACCAGAGTAAGCACTACAGGTTAACAAACTGTGTACAAAAGTTACCAGCTCTGCATATGGAAGTACAGATCTGTCAAGATTGTATAAAATACTCACCTCCAAAAAGCCTTATCCTTTCCCAGGAGGAAAAAAAAAAGGTTTAAATCAAAAGAAATGCTTAATTCACATGGAAATGTAAAATCCATGGGATTGGATTCAGCAGTATTATATCAGGAATGCAAAAGTTGTGTTTCAGTATTGATTAATGGCAGCAAGACTTGAATTTGCTTGTAATTTACAATCACTTCCTTCAACAAATGTCTTCATTTAGTATTATTATGAGTTTGGCATGACAAGATTATTACAAATCACTCTCTATCAGGAAGAATCACCAAGAAACCCACCATTTATTTGGAAATACTGCAACAGACATGATTGGGTGAGAAGGTATAAACATGGTTTATGTACAGAGAGCTGTACATTACTCAAGCACACTCATGTCACATGCAGATTAGGAAAATTATTAGTTCAGTTCTGATGGTGTTCACAACATGCTGCAGCCAAACACAAGGAAGGTGCAGTCCCTCCTGTCTGGAGATTCCATCTGGAATTGCTGCTCTGGTCCTGGGCACTGCTGAAGGCAGGAGAGCCCCAGCAGTGCAGGGAGGGCAGGGAGCAGCACAGAGCCAGCCAGACTGGCAGGGATGGCACTGGGAGCTCTGCCACAGCCAGACTGGCAGAGATGGCACTGGGAACTCTGCACACAAACAGCCAGGCTGGCAGGGATGGCACTGGGAACTCTGCACACAAACAGCCAGGCTGGCAGGGATGGCACTGGGAGCCCTGCACACAAACAGCCAGGCTGGCAGGGATGGCACTGGGAACTCTGCACACAAACAGCCAGGCTGGCAGGGATGGCACTGGGAGCCCTGCACACAAACAGCCAGGCTGGCAGGGATGGCACTGGGAGCCCTGCACACAAACAGCCAGGCTGGCAGGGATGGCACTGGGAACCCTGCACACAAACAGCCAGGCTGGCAGGGATGGCACTGGGAACCCTGCACACAAACAGCCAGGCTGGCAGGGATGGCACTGGGAGCTCTGCCACAGCCAGGCTGGCAGGGATGGCACTGGGAACTCTGCAAACAAACAGCCAGGCTGGCAGGGATGGCACTGGGAACTCTGCAAACAAACAGCCAGGCTGGCAGGGATGGCACTGGGAACCCTGCACACAAACAGCCAGGCTGGCAGGGATGGCACTGGGAACCCTGCACACAAACAGCCAGGCTGGCAGGGATGGCACTGGGAACCCTGCAAACAAACAGCCAGGCTGGCAGGGATGGCACTGGGAGCTCTGCAAACAGCCAGGCTGGCAGGGATGGCACTGGGAACCCTGCACACAAACAGCCAGGCTGGCAGGGATGGCACTGGGAGCTCTGCACACAAACAGCCAGGCTGGCAGGGATGGCACTGGGAACTCTGCAAACAAACAGCCAGGCTGGCAGGGATGGCACTGGGAACCCTGCACACAAACAGCCAGGCTGGCAGGGATGGCACTGGGAACCCTGCACACAAACAGCCAGGCTGGCAGGGATGGCACTGGGAACCCTGCACACAAACAGCCAGGCTGGCAGGGATGGCACTGGGAGCTCTGCCACAGCCAGGCTGGCAGGGATGGCACTGGGAGCTCTGCTGTGCATGCAGGGAGGGATCAAAATCAGATGGCCAAGGTAGTTCCCATCCCCATGGCCATGTCCCCCATCCCCTGGTGGCAGCTGTCCTCCCACCACAGGGAGACAATAACAGAGCTCATGAAGCAGCTTCTGGAGTGTTCAGCTTTTCAGCTTGGATATTTTGTCTCCAATTTGAGTTGAACTTGCTGTGCTTTAGCAGCCATTGGTTCACCTGCCTTGCAGAGGAGTAATCTCCACCACAGGGGCAGGACAGGCAGCCTGAGGGCCACAACCCCTTCAGCTGCTTTTGCCTTTAATTTGCCACAGCTTGCAGGTCAGGGAGCTGAGGCAGGACCTAAGTCACAGGGCTGCATTTCAACAGAGCACTTGGGACCAGTGAAATCTGCAGAACAAGCAGTGATTAAAGTCAAGCAGGTGCCTAAATGCTCAGCCAGACTGAGACCATTTAACCTGCACCAAGAGTCTGGACTTGCCTGGACAGCTCAGTTGACAAAATTCATCCATTGGATGAACACAGTGCCTGTGCCAGCCTGTGTGTTAATTATTGACATTGACTTGGGTGGTTTTAGAGTCTTATATTGATGTGTTACTCTGAATGAAAAGCTTTAACAACCAATATCACAATGCACACACATTCCCACTGAACAGGCCAGGACTGTAAATGCAACATAAAGCAGAAGAGAACACACAATTCTTCCAGCCTTGATCATTCACACTGAATTTGCAAAGTGCAGATCATGGCAGACACGGAAACATTTTCTCATTTTGAAAGAAGTCCAGGCAAGCACCACATGCTGTGAAATATTATCTTATGGGAGTTGTTTTGATAAAAACAAATGGCCAATCCTAAAGATTAATGCTTCATATGATGTATTCAGGTTATTAATCCCACCTTCTTCTTTGCACCAGCCCCAGTAGTGAGTGTTTTCTGGAAAACTGCATGGAGCCAGATGGTTAACTATTGGAAATCTATACTAAAAAGATTAATGTTACCCCATGACAGGGATCAGTCATTTGTAGAGATTTCCTAATACAAACGGTGCCATTTGTTTATTCAGACTGGCTGGATGAGCTGTACTCTGAGGAGAACCTAATTAGTTCTCAAAGATTTTCAAAACATTGGGGCCCAGCTGCTGAGCTCAGTTCCACATCTGAAGGGAAAATACAGAGGTTTCTAAGTACCACCAAACACCAGGCAGGCAGGTAAGAGTGGCTTCTCTTCAGGTGCCTCTGAGCTCTGCACTCTAACAGGGTCTGGGGAAATGTTCTGATGTTCTGGACAAGTTAAATATTTACCAGTGGCCACTGGAAAGCCTCCAGTGCCAGGCACAGATTAAGTCTAGCAGTGCTGGGTGCCATCATGCCCTAGACAGAAGAGCTGGGCACAGGCACAGTGTGAACACCCCCCACCCCCATCAGCCTCAACTCAGCCCACTCAAAGGCACAGGAACAAATTCCAACCACCCTCTCATGGTGCTTTTGTGTGTAAACTGAACTTACTGCAAGGAAAGAAACAGGCATGCATTACATGAAAATTTCAAAGTGTGAACAGTACTTACTAAATTTCACAGTAGCCCTTCTTCCAGATGGATAAAAGAACCAATCTGTGCAAGGCCACTGCAATTTCCAAAGCACTCAGATTAAACCCCCTGCATTCAGGGGAGTGGTGAAGCACATGCTTTTAAGTGAAGCACACACTTAAATCCCATTGACTTCAGTTATGCATGTGTGCTTACACGCTCTCCTGAATAAAGCAGATGTAAGCATGTGTTTAAACTTGAACCTCTGCTTTGTTGAGATGAGACTGTGAAGAGGAGAGTGAAATTTAAACTGATGCAAGAAATGGTGCTTTTATCTCCAGGCAACAAGGCCCTTCCATCAGCAGAGAACAGAGCCAGAGGTTTTTGGGGGAAGAAATCCACAAACAAGTATTGAATGGAGGGAGCCCCTGATGCAGGGAATGATTGGGATTTGACTCTATTCAGAAGGCTGAACAATTGCTTTATTCAAATTATACCATATTATATTAATACTGTATTTTAACTATACTAAAGAGATACTATACTATACTATACTATACTATACTATACTATACTATACTATACTACACTATACTATACCATACCATACCATACCATACTATAACTATACAAAAGAAAAACCTGTGACTGTCTGAGACAGCCAGGACACAGTTTTGACTTAACTGGCCAAGGAAACAAAACAATCCTCAGCAGAATCCAATTGACACATCTCTTCAGGTAAACAATCTTCCTAACACATTCCACATGTGCAAAAACAACAGGAGCAGCAAGTAGAGATAAGAATTGTTTTCTGTTCTTCTCTGTGCTTCTCCAGGAAAAATCCTGGGAGAGAGAATTATGTATGTCTCTCTCAGTTCAGAGAATGTGAATGCCACATACAAGTGCTTTTCTTTTCCTTCAAAGGGACATAAAGAATGAAAAAAAGCAAAAGAAAACCATTAAAACAGGATGTTTTTACATATACTATCCAAATGCTCAGTTCATCAGTCTGAGAACACTGACAGTGTTGAGGCTGAGGCCAGGCCAGATGTTGAGTCACAAACAGCTGTTGCAGCTGAGGCCATTGCAAACTCCCCACTGGGTGTTATTGCTCCCCCATGGAAGTTGCCACATGTGCCCTGCAGCCAGCAGAAGGATCTGTGGATCTGTTCATGCACCTTCCTCCACTGCCAGCAAACTCAACCACATCAGCTTGAAAGAGCAAAAGGAACTGGAGCTGGGATTAAACCCACTGGGCAGGGAAGGAGGTGCAGGAGCACTCCCAGTACTGGCAGGGGGGTGCAGACAGTGAGAGCAACCACAGCTGGCAGGGCCTCAAGGTTCACAGGCATGCTCCATATTTTGGAGGGAAATATCAGGATTTTTTTTCAAAAAGTAGCACCTGACAAAGAAAACACATTAAGGAAAAAAATAATTGTGTGTCTCAAGAATTACAACTATTTGAATCTTTTTTTCTGGTGTAAAGAAAGGTCAAGTGTAATGGGCTAGGCTAAAAAACAAATTGAAGAGCACATGAAAACATCAGTTTTGCTGTGCATAAACTTCTTGAGAAAAACAAGCAAAACCCCCCCCAAATAAGAAGATTTTTAAAAAAGCATTTTCCTAAAAAATTACACAGAAAAATATGGTTTGTGAGGTATGTCACACATCCAGGGCCTGTGTGTTACTCACTGACCCCCCAGACCAGCTCAGCAGCTGGGGTAGCCTGGCAGGGCTGCTGCAGCCACTGGAGATGCTGGGAACTGCAAACTCTGGGACCAGCCCTGGACAGTTTTTCTTTTGGAAGGCTCTTTTCTGAGCCTTTGCACATCCACAACCACACTGATGGCCATGGACAGCAACTGTGAGCTGGCTTCTGAATGATGAGGTCACATTGTTATTGACAGTATATAATGATATATTATAGAATTAATAATTATATATAATTATATTATATATTATATAATTAATTATTATAAAATTATTATTAATTCTATTATATATCATTATATATTATTATATAATATTTTTGCATTATATTCTCTTCTCTCCAAAGGTTTTGGGTTTTTTTAAATCTCAAACTTCCCAATTAACTTCTCTTATGAAGCTTTTTGAGACAAGAACTGTTGACATATAGAAACTAATGAGAGCATCTCAGATTCTGCCATAGTACCAAAATCAAAATCATTCTGGCACTATATAAAAATTTCAACCAAAATGTTTTACACCTCATCCCAAAATCACATCCCCTTTGATCCTGTATCATTTATTCTATATGTGTCCATTCATGATGCAGTATTTTCCCCCAATGTCTATGCAAAAGCTCCATGAAACAAAGTAGGATTAACTACACATAAATCAAGTCACCTTAATTTGGAGAAGTGAGAGCTTTAAAAACAGGTATTTATTAAGAAAGTGAATTTCTACATAGTATCCTTCTTGGTGGTATAAATATCCAACACAGACTTAATCAAGAGCACATCTTGGAGGAAATATTAAAGCAGCATATGATTTGATACCAATGAAAAAAAGCAATCAAAGCAGAGCATGGCAATAAATAATTAGAAAAAGTTATCTATCCAAACCAGACTAAAAGTAATTTTGTAAGTCAGCAGTAAAAAGTTGAATAAACACTAATTTAATCTATTTTAGATGCAGCAGTCAACAGATGAAATATTTTACTGCTCTCTAGCTATGTGAGCACTGTCAACTGACACAATAATTGAAGAGAAGGGAGAGACAGAGACCCTGTGGAAGCAGGAGCACAGGAACCCAGGGAGACACAGAGCTCCTGGGCCAGGGAAGCTGCTTGGCAAGGCAAAGCTGGAAACCAGAGCTTGGATGCGATGACCTGCACATAATGGCTGTGACCCATTTCCACCATCCTGCCTTCCATGTGCTTTTAGGCAGCTCAGTCATCCCTTTAGAGGGAACAAGCATTTCCCCTTCCTCTGGGCTATGCTGGGAAAGGTGTCAGGAGCCAGGACATTGCTCTGGCTGCCCTGGGTGATTCCAGACCCTGGCAGGGGCTCAGAGACCTTGGCACAGAGTCACAAACACCTCTGCCTTTGATTTTAGCCCATGGAAACAATTACCAACTTTGTGTGAGGATTTACAAGCCACAAGAGTTTGAGTAGAATGAGAGTGAATTTGTCACAGGGTGAAAATGTAGAATTTTGGGGATTTAGAATGGGGGTTCAAGAGGCAAGATGGAGGAATCTGGGCATGTCCTGTCCTTCTTCTTCTTCATGTCCTCCATCTTCTGCTGTGATGGTGACACTTCTGGATTGGTTTAGAGCAGAGACAGACTGTCTAACATAGGTGATGGGTATTGGGAAATTATTGTAAATAAAGCACACACAGTTCTTAGTATAAAAAGCCAACAGCACCCCAAGGGCAGGGACTGTGCCACAACCCGACCTGCTGGACAGATCTCAGCAGGTCAGAGAAAGAATGGAACAGATAAGAGAAAATAAACAACCTTGAAAAGCAGAGCTGAGGAATCGCAACTTCTTCTTCTGTCAGGGGCTGGGAGAAAAGAGACTTTAATACCTTGGGGCCATCTCAAGCACAGAAACCCAAGAAAAGGGAACAATTGGTTCCTCCAAAGGGGTATCCTGTATCATAAGCAGCAAATTTCCTGGCACTGTGCAATGAGGAAGGAATAGATGGGAGAAACAGAATTCAGTGGAATTTCTTGGGATTGCCACTTCTCAAAGCCCTGTATTCCAACTGTTCCCTTACATATTCATCACCAGCATCAGGCAGAGGCCCCTGGAGAGGACCTGGAGAAGTTTTGGGAAGCCAGGCTACCAAGAGCAAAAGAGTGCTATGATTTATTTCCTTGCTGACATTATTTATGCAAGTGAGCCTGTGACAGCCTGAGTACCCACAGCTCTCCCCACGCTGCCTCAAGTTCTCTTTATCTTTCCAAACAAGCTGCAGCAAACCCACCTTCAGCTGAACATCCCAGGTGATATTTTCAAGAAATAATAAAGAGGCTTTAGTTATTATCACTCCAGGCATTTGTACTGCAGATAGGCAGGGAAAAGGACTTTGTAACCGAGCTCAGAAATGAATGAAGAGCAAATTCAAAGCAGTTTAATGACACTCAGACAATGATAGAAAAGCAGAGGAAAGAAAAAAAGAAACATTGGGAACTGAACTGCAAAAATGAAAGCAAGAAGTAATCAATGGATAATTATGATACAAGCAACAAAATTAAACCTAAGCTTTGACTCTGAAAGGCACCTAAGTAAGCGAGCTCCTAAGCCTGAAGCCAGGCCCAAACTGGATAAAACTGTCAGCAGGGTAACTCAACAAGCCTTCCTCAAATCTTCCTTTTAAATAAATGAATGCAGACATTAGAACATGGTTTTCTAGTTAAATACAACAGAATTTCTACTGATTCAATGAGAACAAAGTCCTTTGAAGCAATGAAGTACTCTCTAAGAAAGAATATGGTGCTCAGAAGGCTGTCAAGTGGCCTCTTGCTATGAATTCATAATGATGTCAACCTTTTATTTACTGTTTCTGTACTACAGAGAATTTAAGTAAGCACAATGTATTTAGTAAAGCAAAACCATGAAAATATCTGCAAACTGCTGGGAAACACTGGGCAAATGAAGGGCATTGGGGATGAATGAGGAAGGTTATTAAGAAACAGAGGGGGAATCATAAGAAAGTGTGTTCTTTTGCTTTCTTAGGGTCAAGGAGTTCTTCTACCACAGAATAAAATGCAGTGTCACTCACACCAGGTGTCATTGCATGAATACATCACAGAGCCAAGGAAGGCACTCTGCTCCCACTGTCATTTGCAGTTTCTTTATTTTTCTTTCTTTTTTTTTTTTAAACAACATTAAATTTGCATTAGCTTGGATGGGGAAAAAGGATGGCATATAAAGGGAGAGAAGGCTGAATTAATATTCATAAGCAACATCCTGGAAGAAGGGGAAGGGATGATTTGAGGGAGCTTGGAATGGGAGAGGCAGACATTAGTCCTGGAGACCTCCTGTGTCACACGCTCTGCTCCCGAGCAAGTCCTGCTGTGTCTCTTCCCCATCCACACTAAATATTGCCTGCTCTGAACAGCTCTTGGATTCCCCACTCCAGGGCACTCAGGGGAGGAAGCTGTTTTGGCTGAAGCTGGGCAGGAGCAGGTGGCACTCAGCAGCTGTGAGTAATTCTGCTCTGCTTGGCAGCTCGGCGGCTCTTGGACCCGGCACAGCCCGTGTGCAGTGGGGAAGGGCCAGTGGGGAGGCAGCAAACAAGTCCTGGTGCTGTTCAACAGCATCCTGGGCTCCAGGCTGCCTCTTCCAAGCTGGCAGCTGGCAGCAGAGATGGCTGCAGGGATGTGGCAGCTCGGGTCAGGTTTGCTGGGAGAGCCTGGCACAGCTGGCACCCCGAGGGGAGCAGCCCTGCAAGGCTGGTGTTGGTGCTGGGCAGGGAGGGAGGGAGGGAGGGAGGGAGGAGCAGGGCTCAGCACCCAGCAGGTGGGAGTGATCTCTGCACAGGGACTGTCACCATCAGGGCCCCTTTCTCAGCATCTGTGCTACAATTCTCCAACCCCTGCATGAGCCCATCTACAGAAACAGGGGCTGCAGCTGGAAAACTGGCCTACTGCTGCTGTGCCAAGGTACAACAGTACAAATACTTCATTTGTTACATTTAATGCCATATTTCATCACAGAAAAAGCAGAACCTGGATACCGTAAATGTGGCAAAGCCATCAAACTGTTTGTCCAGACTCATTTACTTCCACCTCCAGAAGCCACAGGAGAAAACAAAAGCATGGAAGCAGAATGGGAAGCAGCAACTTCCTTCCCTTCCCTTCCCTTCCCTTCCCTTCCCTTCCCTTCCCTTCCCTTCCCTTCCCTTCCCTTCCCTTCCCTTCCCTTCCCTTCCCTTCCCTTCCCTTCCCTTCCCTTCCCTTCCCTTCCCTTCCCTTCCCTTCCCTATTCCTCATCACAACAGAGGGAACATGGGCTTGCCATGACCATCTCTGCTGGAAGAATTTTTTTAATGTGCTTGAAAAATCTCAAATCCCTCTCTTTTCTTTCATCTGTGCACCATGAAACCCCACACACCTGGGCTCAGAAATGATTCCTTGAAACTGCGACACATTCCTCTTGCATTCAGGGATCTACCCCAGCCCAGCACTTGGTTTGAAAGGTTCCTTGCATTTCACATGGCACAAGTGTCACCACATGCTGTGCTAATGCCACTCCAAACATGAACTTCACTCTCTGAACCAGCCTGGCACAGGCACTCACCAGAACAGTTCTTTTTTCCCCTCCAAACTCACCTTTCATCACCATCCCTGACAGACAAGTCCTCCTTGGCAAGGATTAACACTTTGCTAATGAAGTTATCTCCTGATCTCTTGTTTTACCTGGTATCTGTTCTGCCACTTAACAACAACCTGTTTTCAGCTGCTAAGGTGGAACAATTAGTCAATGCTATCAATATTAGGAGTTCTATTCCAGTAATAATTTGAAATCTATTTGCCCAGCACTCCACAAACACACAGGTGGGACTCTGATGAACACACTTTCTTGTGATTCCCCTCTCTGTTTCTTAATAACCTTTCTCATTCATCCCCAGTGCCCTTCATTTGCCCAGTGCTTCCCAGCAGTTTGCAGATATTTTTATGGATTTGGTTTACTAAATACATCATGCCACAGAATAAATACAGGCCATGGAATGAAATGAACAGCCAAAACATTCACCATAAATTTTCATAGAAACTATTCTCCTTTCATTCACAGACAACTGTAATGAATGTAGTAGCTTTTTTCCTAAAAATTATTTTACAGTGATGCTACACAACATGGACAAGTCCACTGATATTACATGCCAACCTTGAGAATGTCCCAGAAGCACAGGCAGGAATGCAGAGAAGTGCTGGCACAGCCCCAGCAGGGGCAGCAATGCCCCAGCAATGCCCCAGCAATGCCAAGGGCAGGGCTGTGACAGCAGGAGTGTCCCAGATTGCAAGGCAAGATGTATCTATTTGCCATCTGTAGGGCAGTTGTGTTCTGTTCTGTGGGCAGTTTCCCTTCTCTCTTCCACACCCACTCCTCCCTCCGGGGAGACACCAGCTGATAACAGCCATTGAATGTCCCTGCATGGCTGATAAGAACTACAGCATCCCATTGGGAGATGTGAGCCCAGAGGGAGGAGCCAAGCATTCCTACCTGGATATAATCTGGAGATTCTGGAACACCAGCACGGCTTCTGCACTGGATTCCCCAGAGGAACAGCAGCTGCCTCTTCTTCCCCTGGATCTTCAGAGGCAGAGACTGCACCTTTCTACAGGATCCCTGCTCCAGCAGAACCAGCCCTGGCACTGCAGGAGGGCTGAGCCACAATTCCAATGGGACTGCTGCCAACACCCTGACCCACAGGGTGTCAGGCTGTGTTCTGACCCTGTCAGTGTTGGTTTGGTTTACTTCATTGTTTATTTTATCTTTTTATTTTCTTCCCTAATAAAGAACTGTTATTCCTGCTCCCATATTTTTGCCTGAGAGCCCCTTAATTTAAAATTTATAACAATTCAGAGGGAGGGGGTTTACATTTTCCATTTCAGGGGAGGCTCCTGCCTTCTTTAGCAGACACCTGGCTTTCCAAACCAAGAGAAGGAGTCAGAGCCCTGCTCACCTCAGGCCCCAAAGCACACCATGGCTGGGCTGAGGAGTGCTGTGGCATCCAGACCCCTCTGTGGGAGGGGGAGTTCACAGATCAGGAGAGATGAGATTTCAGGAGGTGAATACAAGCTACTTCAGCTGAATGCACATTAACCCTCAGGTAGAGTGAAGATGAAAATATTTGCCCTGCTTTTTCTTTTTTTTTTTTAACAGATTTACCATTGCTAAAGGAAAAGCCATCAAAAACCTTGACTTCCTAATGGCCTGAGAGCAGCAATAACCTAATAATCATTTTCTTATGGACAAAATACTCCCAAATATTTCTAATGAACCATTACAGCATGCATTGCAACTTTACAAGCCTTCATTTAATTACTTCCACTGAAACAAACACACAAATCTTCCAGCTCAGTGCTGCCACACACACAGACTCTCTGAGCACCAAGCCCTCAGCAACCTTCTTCTGATGGACATTTTTTTTTCCAGGAAATGACACAGAGACATAGGTAAAAGGTGATTTAGATAGACTGCTGTGTCACAAATTGTCAGGATCTGATTTAAAGACCTTGCCTTTGTCAAGAAAGACAGTTGGGTGTCTGCTTTAAAGAAGTACTGGGAATATTTTCATCAAAGGTTTGAATTGAAAAACAGTGGGAGGTAAATATCTGAGATGTTGCCAAGAAAGACCACTATATCCGTGCAATTACCATTAACAGGGGACAGCAGTGGTTCAATGAAGTAATTCAATCTGGTGTCCTACATTTTATCAGACAGCAATTTTGAGTTCTGACATAAAAGGCTGAGAAAGGGGATTGGACTCTTTTCTCTGAAATTCAGCCTTAATTCTTGCAATCAGGAGATGTGTTCTCTGCTTCAGGTACAAGCCAGCTACCCCTCCAAGGGACTCAAAAGAATAACCCAATATTCACCTTCAAAAGAAGAATAACCTAATATTCACCTTAACACCACTCATTGGCATAGGAACAAGTCATACTTTGGGCAAGGCTCAGAGCTGAGTGCCTGCAGTATTACAGCTGAGTTTTCCTCCTCACTAAACTAGCTCAGATTTCCTTACTTGTGAATTTTGCAAGGAAAAAACCTATTGTTTTTAAAAAAAAACAAACAATATGATGCATCCTAAATTAATAAATGTATTGTTTCAAAATTTAAGAGAGAGAGAGAGAGAGAGAGAGACTGTATTTCTCAGAAAATGGCAAAATGAAAAGCTTCTGGAAACTGCCATCAGAATAACACCAGCACATGGCTTCTCCTCATCATCCATCCATAGTGCACACTCCTGGTTCCTTGGGGGCTTTTGCATTATCTTCCCCCACAGAAATCCTATCAGTCAGTCCATGGCTGCACTGGTGCTTTCCAAGGTCACCAGGTTTTCAGGGCAGCTCTGATTTCTCCTCTGCAAGGCAGCCCAGGCTGGCACAGGGCTCCCACACTGGGATCAGCTTCACTCCCTCTCCACACAGGGCCCACCTCAAACCCCCTTTCCAGGGAAATTACCACATTTTAGCCTTTCACCTCCTTTCCACCACAATGCTTTCTGCCATTTGCCATTTTGAGCTGGTCTACAAATTCCTGTGTTACACCATGCAGAAGTCTTGAAAGGTTCTCCTGTTAACAGCACGTGGTTGAAAATGTCAATCCATATTTCACTGAGCAAAATCTCACCACAAATAATAATGCCATGAGATAATTTGCAACAGCAACAGTCCAGTGTCACTCTTTCCACTGAACTACAAATTCCACCAAGTTCCAAAACATCACAAACAAGAGAAAATTGGCTCTTGTGTCATACAGAACGTGGGCAGCCCCCTTTACACACGACACAAAGCCAGGAGTCCCTGCAGCACTCCAGTGAGGGACTGCACAGCCCTCTCCTTTTCATGAAACCATGCAGAACATCCTCTGGAGACTCCAAAATATCAAACACACAATGCAGGCAATGCTGCTGAGCATTCTCTTGTGCTGATATGAAACTGAGACCCTCAGAAGATGGAGGCTCTGTATATGACAGCTTAACTACTTGCAATCAAACTAATTTGCAGGAGGATGACCTGAAATGAGTTTAAAAGCACCATAATGCATGTTTAGCAATCAGTGAAGCAATCCTTTATTATTCAGGTTCACATCTGCAATTTGTGTCACGTGTCATGGGAAAGAGAAAGGGGGATCACAAAAAAGAATCCTTTTGCTTTGCAGGCGTTGACGAGCAGAACATGAGCCACAGTAACATGGGGCATTTGAGACCAAACAGACTGACAGCAAATCTTCAGTCTTTCTGCTACTTACAGATAGCTTATCACGTCCAGAAGAAGAAATTATTAAACACTTGCCTCTAAATGATTGTCTTGATTTTTCTAAATTGATTTTTGCTGGAAAAAAATGATTAAGCAAGTTCACCTGAAATACCACAAGAAATAGGAGCCAAGAACACCTCCAGGGTTCTGAACTGCAAATGAAGTTATCAACCAGCCACTTTCAACACTCTCCTTTCTACTGGTTACAGAAGAAGAGGGACACCCTTCTGGCAAATAATGGAGGCTTCCATATCACCCCTGCAAATACATAAACTCTCTTATTTCCTTCCTTTTTCCCTTCTTTTTTTTATGATATCTCCATTCATCACACTTGTAATCCTTGGGGAAAAGGTGGCTCCAACAAGGTAAGTGAGGAACATGCACAGAAACAGGAGGAAAAGGGAAGCATTTGCTGAAGAAAGGAAGAGCAGTAAATGTAACAACATTCCAGAAATTTAAAAAATAAAATAAAAAAAGAAACATAAGAAAGCCATGGAAGTGCGAAACTGAGGCAAAGCACAAACCATTTAATTATTTATTGATAATTAATACTTATTATTTATTATTTCATTATTAATGAGACAAAGCAGAGAACTGCTCAAGAACTGCAGCAGGAGTGGGCTTGGGCAAGGAGAGGGAAGGCCCAGGCCAGCAGACTCTGCTTCCTCCTGAGTGACAGCTCCTTGGGGATGTCACCCTCCGAATCACTAAAGTATCTGGGGACTGTCCTAAAGAAATTACTGTAAAGTTATTGAAGAAATTTCATTGTTCAGACAGAAGGTGAAAATCTGTGCTTCAGCAATGAGGGGACAAACCAGAAAGACCTGAAGTTCTGAAATCTGCTCTCAGTCTCTGGCTGGGTAAGACACTGCTGTGGTGCCCTGCTCTCCTTATGTAACATTTGCACAACACAGTTCCACACACACAATCCAAAGAAATATATGGATTAATATCTTAAATTCAAAGCATGTTATTCAAAAAGCATGAGCATGCATTAGGGCAGAATTCTACAGTGTTTGAGGAAATACCATCCCCAAGGGCTGTAAAAATAACTCCAACCTTCACCCCCTCTGCTCAAAATTTTCTGAGGAGAGACCAATCCTGACCAAATTCCAGCCCAGGTCATTTATTCTGCTTGCCTAATCTTTCCCCAAATACTGACTTAATATATGTGAAATACAGAGTTTTATTCTCCAAAAACTGTTGTTTTGCTCCAAGAATTCTTATTGTGATGAGCAGGATGCTGGAAATGCGGCTGCTCTTGTTCTTCTTGCTTTTCTGGTCATGTTGTTAGCAAACTCTTTAATGAGCCTCAGCTCTCCCTAGGAACAGCACTATGGTTTATAAATGCTAAAATTAATAGACCTGGGGTAGACTTTATTACATGTAATGTATTTAGCTGGCAATGATGATGTCTCCCTTACAGCAGCAGTTAGAATAAACTGCATTTTTAATGGCTCCTGGAAAACAAAAGACAACACCTAAAAGACTTTAGATGAAGAAACACCAGGTTTCCTGGTCTCAGTGCACCACACCAAACCTACTCCACTGAGGGCTGCAAACACTAATGAGTAATTACAGCCCACAGAGAGATTTCTACTGGGGATCTTGTCCACTTTGCTCCAATCTGAATTTACTATCAGAAGATTCATAACCTCTGTTGTCAGCTTCACTTCTGCAAAGAATGGGCACATGGAGAATTTAAAGTGAAGTTAAAATGGATTTCAATATACCCTTCACAATAATAGTTGGTAAAACTAATTACAGTGAGAAAATTGGAGATCATTCATTACCCTACTAAGCAAATTAGGATTTGTTAACAATGATTTATAGTGCCAGAGAGAGGATAACAAGGATCCCCTTTCCAACTCCATTCACAGGGGACATGACAGTTCATGGTGTGGTGCCATCCCACAGCCACTGTGCAGAGCCCTTGTGGACCTCAGGGTGTTTCACACACTTTTACATCAGCAAAATACACTTAAATGTTTGGTTTCTAAAGACAAGCTCTAAAATTAACTGAGCAGCTTAACCTACTTGCAAGAACAGTTTATTATTTACCAGTTTTTTATTTACCACACCCACTGTGCACGTGACGTGGAGTAAAGGACTCCATCCCTTCTGCAGCTTTAGCAGGTTGGATTTATTGAGCCCCTTCCCAACAACACTTTTGACCTGATCTGTCCTCTCCTGAGGAAGCCAGTGGGTCCTGCTGCACTTCACTGCAGTGGAGTCTCTCCACAGGCTCTCACCCAGCATCACACACCTGACCACCTCAAGGAGCAAAGCTCAGCTCCTCAGGACCACTGCTGAAACACATGGACCAGGCAACGAGGGAAATCTGCTCTTTGAAGGGCTCTCTGAGAGCACAGAATGTGCTGCTGTAACTAATTCCACATTTAATTCCACATTTCTGCTGCAGGATGATGTCTCGGATGAAAACACTCCCAGTGCACAGAGAAATAGCTGCCCTTATCTAGGCCAAAGACTGCTTTTCCCATCATATCCATACCAAACACCACTGGTGCTCCCCTTATTCTCCTTGGGATGGGTTTTTAGAGCTCTGAGTAATGTAATGCAACATTGCACAAGCCAGTGTCCCAGTGGCACGCTGGAGCTGCACAAACATCTGCTGAACCCAACCCACTCAGGGCCAAATTGGATAGCACAACTGATTAGCCAGAGCCCTGGGGAATAAGCTCACAATTTATGTCTGCCTGAGTCACCAGCCCGTGTGCAAAGCACAGTTTGAGCTTCTCTTTCTTTCTTTTTTAAGGTGGAGCAAGAGCAGTGTTAGGAAAAGAAGGGTCACAGGAGTCTTCTGCCTTGCCAATGTTATTTCCATCACCAGCTTATTACCAAATTCTACCCAGTTCTGAGCAATTCATAAACTCTCTGCATTTGGATGAAAAGAAAATAACACAAACATGCAATCCAAAAAAATCCATTAAAAGAGGAACAGAAAATGCTCAGAAACAAAGACTCAAGAAGCAGACATGTACAGAAATGGAAATAAGTTGCCAAAAGCAGAGAAACTGCACAACTGCCAAAGAACCTGACAATCTTGGGAATCAGGGTTGTTGTTTAGAAGCAAAAGACTCAGTTATTTAAGTTTTGATTTCTGCTCTGTTCTGTGTTGCAAACCAATGAACCTCTATCCACTTTAAAAGGAATTTGGCTGGCAAGATACACAAATGAGCAAAAGCCATTCTTCAAAGCTAGGTAAGAGAAAAAGCTTTGCTGTTATACAAATTCCAGTTGTATTCTAAAACATCTCAGCCTTCTGAAATCTCAAGACAGCTGGACAACATTAAAAACTCCCATAATTCAAACAGCTTTCCTTTGAAAGTTAAAGAGATGGTGATTTTTTTTTCTAAAATTCTCACTACTTTCCAATTATCTGATCTGACGTCTTGATGAGATGAAATCTACCTTATAATCTGTCTTTGACGAGAGACAAGGACAATTTGCAATGCAAAAAATATCAAAGACAACTGGGAGATCTTCCAGGAAATATTAAGTTATGATTTCTTAGGGTGCACCAATATTAACAGCATGCTTAAATTTTTTTTCACATGCACCAATCATAGACTGGAGTGATCCCACAGGAAACAGTAAAGTCAGGCCAGCACAAAAGGCTTCCAAGAGAATTAGAATGATTTTTTACCTCCTCTTTTCTGACTATTGGTTTAATAATATGCAAAAAGGATGGGAAAGTGTCTCCTCTGACAAGGAGCACCAAGACAGGTGAAACACACTCCACAAAAATGTCTTCTGAACAGAATCTACAGAAATACCAACACCTGTGAAAGGAGTAAAAGAGTTGTTCCCAACTGAAATCCAAACTTGCAGGTGAATGTAGAGCTCATTGACAGCTTTGCACCATCCCCTCTCCTTCAGTGGCCACTCACACTGGGCCCATTTTGCTGAAGGCAGCTCCTTACACAGTTTGTGCAATCCAGGGCAGCTCTGTCACCCCAGCTGGGTGTGGGTTGGGCTGAATCACCTGATGGAGACTCCCAACCCTGTCCACTGCCAAAGCAGGCTGGGAATGCCCTCCAGAGCAGTGCTTTTTTCCTTTCCCTATTGCTTTTCCAGGAGCACTTTCACAGAGACAACAGGAACAGAATTCAGTCTCCAGCTCTGCCAGTCAGATATTGATCTGCTTACAGTAGAGAATCAGGTAGGATCCCAGCCTTCACCACTACCACTGAAGCTGCATAATGAATTCATAATGAATTACTGGGCTGGGGCTGTCACAGAGATATTGGAGGAATGATTTTGTGCTCCTGGGAAGTGTCAGCTTTATAAATGTTCCCTTTAACACTCAGTGATCTCTATAGAAGAACAGGACCTAAAAGTCATTTTAGCTTTGCTGTGGCATGCACAAACATTGCACACACATGGCCCAGCCCATCCCTCAAACCTGAGTGCCTGCTGCAAGCAGGGTCCTCAAAGGGGATCCCAAGCTGGATTAGCTCTATGCTAGGCAACATGGCCTAAACATATGAAGATTCCATTAATACTTGATTTAAACAGCAAAGATGTGCTACTCAATCCATACCTCAGTGTTCATTCCTTTCTGAATTAAACCTGCCTCCCTCTGCAGTAGATGTCCATCAGTCCATTTGCACCTACCTGGTTCCTCTGGTGAGCTGCAGTACAGAATATTTCAGAGGCCAGTGTACAACATACACCAAATCATTTCCAAGGGCCAAAGCTTTATTATTATCTATTAAATTAGAAGTTATTTTTACTATTTGAGACCAATAACCCCTGTTTTGATGTTCTGGGTTAACACCAAACACAAAAACGAACAGTCTTTTTCTTGTTAAAAGCTTTGGAAAAAAGAAATCAATTCAAGCGCATATTCCTTTGCACATTGACAATACAATAATTACATTGATCAGAAACATATGCTAATTGGATCACTCTGGAGCATTTTTCTCATTGTCTGGTACTACAAAACACATCTGGGTTTTATTTACCCCATGTAAGTTAATAAGAATATGGGCTTTTTTAAAACAACAAGCAAGATAATCCTAAAAACAATTTTCCAAAGTGAAAAGGGAGGGAAAAAAAGCTTCATGTTTCATCCAAGACTGTGTAAGTGTAAAAAGAACTTTAAGATAGAAACTGAAGCACGTTTTCTACCTACTTGGCTATTAGTGAGGAAAGAAAAAAAGGAAGTTGAAGACTCTCAATACTGTGACTATAGAAAAGAAACAGCTCAGTTAAATATATTAATGGCACCAACAAGGGATGTCTCCCCCACCTACACAGACCCAAATTGGAAAGATTTAAGGTGCCAATCCATCAGCCCTAGAAGATGTCAGGCTTCTTCTTGTTACTGAATCCCTTGCTCAGGAGAGCTGGAAACTTTCAAGCTTTCTGTTGGAGCATAGGGGATGCTGACACCTTCCAGATTTTCACTTTAGTGGACCAACCCACAGACAGTATGGTGCAGGGAACAGCAGATGGCTCCTCTTCTGTTACCTCTGCTGCCTAGAGAGGAAGCTGAGCACAGCTCTCAAGCCATGCATATTCAGCTCTCCCTGCAAGGAGAACAAGGCTCATTTATCCATGGCACAGCCCCCCAGCCCATAATACACCTGTGCCATTCCAGAGCATCTCTACAGACCTCTGTATGACTGGAATTTTCCCAGACAATGGAAAGCAATTCATTCTGAACTAAGACATTCAAGGTTTACTTTTAATTCTAAATAAATGTTGAGCCATTTGATATAATTTTTTCCTTCATCCCCTACCTCGTAAAAATACATGACACAAACCAGGGCAGGTGATGACAAAAGGAAACCAGCTTGTTTTTCTGTTTCACAACTTACCTTCCACTGATCTGGGCTTTGATATAATTAGAACAACTACCACCTGAGGAAACTTTTCCACCTGAGGATGCTGTTTTCATACCTCACCACCAGCAGTGTGAATGCTCTGTTTGTGCAGAAGTCCAATGTAAATCCAGCAGGACACAGCATTTCTCCAGGTATTAAGCAATTTTTGTGCAATTTTTGTGAGACCACATGTTCACAATTGAATCCCATAACTTTCTGACAGGATCACAGACGTCTGTGACAAAAGACTAAATTCACCATGAACTAATAGAAGAAAATGACTCTCTGGGAATGTGACAAGAGTGCAGCCAAGTTTTTCCATCACGTAATTGAATACCATAGAGTTTGCTTTTCCCCAGGGTTCAATGAGAAGATAGGAGGAGGCTTTGATTGTACTGATAACTTCACAGAGCAGTGCCATGGGACAGGGTTCCCATTTTACCCACCTGGTTTTGGACTTACACAATGCTCTGCTTCTCCTACAGTTATTATAAAGGCAAAAAAGATGTGCTTGGAGAATAAAGCATAAGTTACAAGAGAAACAGGATATGAGCAATTTAGATATAAATCTTGGAAGAAAATAAGCAGTACGTTGGCTTGAATGGAAAACTTTTTTCACTCCCAAACTTATCTGTGCAAGTAAAAGGTATATTGATGAATGTGGGAATGAACAGAAAGGTATGAATATAGACTGTTAAATCAATACAGGTGCATGCAAATAAATCACAAAGCCCAAAAAACCTGATCAATTTTTAAACCAGCTGGGGCCTGATCTGCTTCTCAGGACATAAAATGGAAATCTGGTATAAATACAACTTCTGTGTTTTCCAAGAGTGTCCATTGACTTTTAAGCAACAGGCAGAAATCACTGTGCCACATTCTCTGGGCTGTGGTACACAGGAGATGAGGCAAAATATCAAAATATTGTAATGGGCTCTTTAAAATCTGTGAATCAACAAGAACAGGAGCAAGGGGGAATAAGGATCCTTCCATCTCCCACTAGAGAGCTGGTGATACCATGGCTCACTTTATTTGCTATAATTGTGTAAATGAAGTGCTGTTAAAATGTATGTAGTAATTAAAATGACACCTGATCAGTTCAAGGAAACACCACCATGATGGAAATGTTACTTGCAGGGCATTTGTGAGGAATAAATAAGAAGGGCACTCAGCCCTTGGGCGGGGGGGTTGTGGGGCATTCCTGTGCCTATGAGTTCTGTGTGAGGCACTTTGTGTGAGGAACACTCTGCTGCTGAGGCACAGGGTGAAAGTGGAGATAGACACTTACAAAGTAGCCTGTTCCCAAGCTGGAAGGAGCTGAGCTCTGCAATAAAACACAAAGACAAAGTGGAAAGTCAGTGATGGTTTTTAACACGTTCCAATCCACACAGCTCATTACCAGCCCTTTCCAAGCTTTTCATCACCACATCACAGCCCCAGCGTCCTGCCCCTTGTCATCTGCTACTGAAACAAACACAATGTTGCTTAATTTTTCCCTTTACATCTCTCAACCACTCGGAGATGGCAACGTGCTATTTACTGAATTCCAAGCTTCTGCCGTGGACGTAATTGCCAATTTATTTGACAGGCAGCTGGGTAATGAATTAATGATGGCATTTCGCCCTGCACTGAGACTAAACAGACACTCATCAACCAGCCTCCCTGACATGCTGACATTCAATGCCCTGGACTCCAGCTCCTCAGCTTCATGGCCACAAAGGGGCAGGAGGGAGGGGGAGAAAGGGAAAAAAAGTAGACTGACTTCAAAACAAAAAGCCCGGTGGGTTTGGATGACTTTTTCAGTGTATGACCTGTTTGCCAATTTATTCCCGAAAGGCCCTGGTTAGTACACACATAGTGCTTTTCTAAAATGAGACATTTTGTAAACATAATTAGTAGTCTGAAATGTAAAGAATGCGTGGGCACAGAGAAGCTGCTTCAGTCAATGTACCATTTTCTGGAGAATGCAGTCACTACAATTTCCCATTTGGATGTCCACATTGTTTGACAAACCAAGGATATAGAAACAACAACCCCAAAAAAGCAAACAGCAAATATCTACAGTGTGAAATAGATTTCAAAACTCAAACCTATAAAAATAATTTAAGCTAATATTACTACCATGAAAAATAATCAATTTCTTTAAATGCTTTTAAAAAAAATAGCATCATGAAATTCAGTTTAAGTGGGACACGATCACAACCTCTATATTCACAGGAATTAAGGAGATAAAGGGGTTTTTTTTCATTAGTTTTTCATCTAAGCAATGGGGATTACACAGCAGGTTCTCTCAGAGACATGGGGGATCCTAGTGCTAATCCAGGTCAGGCTGTTCCATCAGAGGGGGAGCAGTGCCCAGCTCCAACCTTCAGAGCCCATGGACACAGCAGCAAAAGCAGAGGAGCATTCTGTAGTGAGGCTGCCAGTGAGGCTACCAGTGTGGAACTCCTGTAGCTCAATTCCCACTCCTGTAGCTCCATTCCCACTCCTGTAGCTCCATTCCCACTCCTGCAGCTCCATTCCCTCTCCTGTAGCTCCATTCCCACTCCTGTGGCTCCATTCTCACTCCTGTTGCTCAGCACAGCCTCCCTTTCCATGGTGACACAGCCTGGGGACAGCCAGCCCTGCAGAGAGGCCCCAGCAGCCTGAGCACACCATTGGGAATACACAGAATTTTTGTCACTTCACCCCTGTTCCAGGACAGGTACTGCAGGTCTGCAGTGCACAGCTCTGGCTATCAGCAGGCAAGGGAACTGCACACAACTAAAGACACTCAAAGCCCTCCTGTCCCCCTGTGCCACCATCACCCACAGGACACCCCCTGGTGCCAGGGGTGATGGCCCTGAGAGCTTCCCTGCTGTCCCTGGGAATGCCCTGGGCACTGGCACAGCCCTGCCCACTGCCCAGCCCAGCTGCTGCTCCCAGCTGGGCACAGCCCCTGGCACAGCCACTCCATGGGCACAGGTCCTGCTTTGGGGATGCCAAAAAGATTTTTGCTTTTTATCCATTTTTCATATATTCATAACTCTGTAGATTACTATTATACAGTTACATAGCTCCTTAATTACCTCTAGTCCTTTTCCTACCCTTTCTCTAAGATTTTAGAACAGTCAGTTCACCTTCCTGGACTCTTATTCAGTCTTTTTTGCCTCTGTAGTGAACCAAGGATGTTTTATTTTTTCCATATATTGTAAACATAATAAATGTGGGGCTAGCAGCTGGGGGGGAGCAATGGGGTCTTCAGTGGAGGGCAGAACCAAGAGGGGGGGATTACTTAATTAACTGTTCCTCTAATTGGATACTTTCTCTGAAGTATGCTAATTTGTTAAACTTATAAAATTGTCCAAATCCTGTATGACATGTGCACTTTGCCATACTTGCACCTGGAGGTCCTTCATTAAAGGTAACAGCTTTTTATCATTTTAATATTGTTTGGCTCGTGACTTTTGGCATCTCTAGGAGCCCCTGTGGCCCTGCATGTGTGCAGCCCTGGCACAGAGCACACCCAGCTCAGGACCCCACAGGACACACACTGCCTTCCTCTTCACTGCCCTGCTCTCTGCTCCATGCCATTGAGATTCCTTTCATTTCAGCTGGAGATCTACCCACAAACACAACACGTGCACTCGTTAGAACCACTTTTGTTTCAGCTATGTGCAGATGCCAAGCGAGTCCCACTCTTTCACTCACAGTTTTTTTAAACTTACTTTACTGGCTGAAAGCTCCAAAGTTTGCATTCTGCATCTGTGTGTAATTTTTGTCTGCTTTTTATTCCAAATTTTGGAAGGATAGAGTATCAAAACAAAACAATAAAGAGGAAGAAAAAAAGAATAAGCAAACAAAATATTTCCCACTGAATATTTTCATTCCTTCAAAAGCAATGCTGCAATGGCTATGGGAGGACAGTTGAAACATAGCAGTCAAATGACTTCCACTGAACAACTGTGCAATTTCAGGGAACTTGAGTTTGCTGGATGGAAATATAGCCCTTCACACATTGCATGCTGCATATGGAGAGTACAGTTTGCAAACTCTATTTAATTGAAGTATGAAAGACTGTGCTGCACATGCATGAATGACTGTCAGCTGTGTTGAACCGTGTGTTGGCAGAGCACAGAGGCTGAAGCGAGGGCTATGCAAGGAGACAACTTCTCACCTTTTGGGAACTCCCAAGAGCGAAAGGCTCCCACTACCCCGTGCCCAGCCTTGGGACCAACTGTGCAAACATCTTTACAAGCCCGTGCTGAGTCGTGATCCTGCACTGGCTGGTTCTATAGCTCTTATTTAAAGTGTGCCTATAACAGAGGTAATGGTTTCACTTTCCGAAACCCTTTGCAAAATAGGACATTAGAAATACTGTTTGATATTCACACAACCACCAGCAGAAGCCTGCATCAGGTGCCCATCAGCAAAATACACTTGCTTAAAATTGTCAGGGTTCTAGGCTTTTTCCCCCACCTTTTTTTTTTTTTTCTTTTGGTTGGTTTGGTTTGTTTTGTTTTGTTTTTTTTTTGTTTCCATCCTTTCTTAAAGAAAAGAACTTTGGCCCAGAAGCAAAAATGTAGTAACCCTCGTGTAAGCATTAGTTTATCGTGTACCAAAGAAAATTACATCCTTGAGGTCTTGGAAGGCACAGTTATACCCATTTTGCATATATATTGTGCATTACTTGGGGAGCTGGGTGGGGAGAAAGACTGTGTTGTACATATTTGTTCTGGCTATTGTTTATGCAGGTCTGACTGAATGAAGGAACAGTGGGTATCATTTCAATTTCTGATGTCAACATCAAATTACTTATTTAATTTCATGCCTGGCGAAGCATTGTATAGCTACACGCAGAATCATTTCACTTCATTTGTTATGCTGTGTTTTCTTGGCGATTGGCTTGCCTTCCAACTGACAGCTTTAATTACGACATGAATTTGATTGCACTGCCGAGGAATTAACATAATGCAACAAAGCATTTAAGCACCCAACCTTAGACACACAAACACACACATGCCCACCCTCACAGGCACACGCACACAAAGCACAGCCACTGCTGCTGAGCAGCTCCTGGCACACACACAGGCACAGCCCTGCCCCTGTGCCTCCACACACTGCCAAAGTCACTGGAGATGTTCTGCACAGGGAGCAGCACTGAGGGCTTCACAGTGAACCAAGGATTTTTTGGTTTTTTCCATATATTGTAGACATAATAAATGTGGGGCAAAAGCTGGGGGAGCAATGGGGGCAGAACCAAAATGGGGGGGGAATTACTTAATTAACTGTTCTTCTAATTGAATACTTTCTCTGAAGTATGCTAATTTGTTAAACTTATAAAATTGTCCAAGTCCTGTATGACATGTGCATTTTGCCATACTTGCACCTGGAGGACCTTCATTAAAGGTAACAGCTTTTCATTATCTTAATATTGTTTGGCTGTGACTTTTGGCATCACTGGGAGCCCCTGTATATACATAACCCAAAGGCTGTCCCTCCATTTGTGTTTGGCTATGTACAAGTGAGAGGGAGGGGGACAAAAGAATTGAAAATATCAAAATGTCCTGGATTTGGGGTTGAAACCATGAGCTGCCCACAGGATTACACTACTGGAGTCTCTTCCTGAAGCAAACAGCCACAGACCTGGTGGGCAGGGCAGCTCAGGATTTCAGGACTTGGTCCTCATTGTCACCTCCTCACTGTGGCTCCTCTCGAGCACAAAGTGCCCAGCTCAGGAGGAGCACACAGCTACAGGGCACTGGGAGCAGGGCAGCACTCATGAAGAGTGCAGCAGCTGTGATGAGCTTTTTTGAGAGCCCAAGAGCAGACTTTTAATGCAGGGACAAATGGGAAGATTCCTATCCCATGGCCTGTTCAGGAGCTGGAAAAACATTCCAGACAGAAAGGTACCAAAAGCAGTGAGAGGCAATGAGGTGCTGAATCCCATCCAGTGACCATGTGGGAGAGGCTTTTGCTGCTCATCCCTTCACTGAAAGCCTGCAACCAACACCAGAGGCAGCAGCCAGGGCTGAGATCAGGTAGATCAGGAATTTAGGAATGTGCTCCAAAGAAACCAGGTGGGTTGATTTTTGATTAGCAAAGAGGTGGCTGAACCCCTGAATACACAGTGCATTTACCATCCAGGTTAGCTGTAACTCTCATGTTTTCCTCAGGTAAATCTCCTGGCTGTTTTGTAAAACATGACAAAAATGTATTCCAAAGAGGGAGGACTCAATTAAAAATAAATACATACAGGGAGATAAAAAAAAGAAGTTGACTGAGCTCCAAGCTGAGCAAAAGAGAAAGCGCTGCCATCTTGTCTCCAAGCAAGATCTCAACAAAATGAATTCTACTACTGGCAAGATTTTGATGAGATTAAACTGACTACAGCACCCTATATATAAAGGAGGAGCAGCTCTCCAATTTCTCTTTTAGGCCCCTGGAGCTACCTCTGTCCATAAAGGAAAAAAACAAGTTGTCATTCCTAAAAAAAAAACCCTATACAGGGGAGAAAGGCAGAGAGCCATGGGTTTATGAAATTCAGAGGGGGAGCTGGATCAGGGCACTGCTTGCACTGGAGCATTTGAGCAATCATTATCCCTAATCTAGCAGAGGTCAGATTCTCTGCTAATTATGTTCTCTCACAGAGGGGTGGGTGTGTGCACACATGTGCCAGGCGAGGACAAAGAGAGGAGTTGACAGAAATCAGTCTCACTGCATTGCATCTGACAAGAACAGAGGATATTCCCCTTCCTACTGTCTGATGCTATTTCAAGCCTCATTATGAGAAAAATCTCCTGTTTAATATGGTCTTTTCATTGAATTATCTTCTTTTCATTTTTGCCCCCCTCTCACAAACGCTGCAAATTACCTGCTTGGATCTCATTAGCCTGGAAAGGAGTCACTCCTTGTAAACACACTTTGCATCACTCTGCATTATCCAAGGGCTGCAGGAACATTTACAATAGGCAAAGTTGAAAGATCCCTGACAGGAGAGGGAATGAAGCCACTGACAAGTCAGTTTGCAACTGGATGTTCATTATCCCCTCTCCCTCATTCTGCATCTGTCACTGAGCTCTCAGCAGGCCCTGCAGGAAGGCCTGTGAAGCTCTAACATTCCTGTTTCACCAGCCTGCTCAAAACTGGGATGGGAAAATGGATCATCCACCTGGAGAACATGCACTTCAGTCATTAGCCACATTTCCATACAGGAGCCATGCCTTACAGTGCTGCCAGCTGACAATAGTGGAGATTCTTTTTGTAGTATATGGTAGAGATAATTCATGCTATATATGTATAAAATATTGTAAAAGTCCAAGGTTATGTCTTTGACCACTCTGGCTGGGAGCAGAGTCCTATTTTTATTCAACCAGTTCCCAGACAGTGCTAAGATAATATCAGATCTGTTCCCCTACGGATGGGACAGTCCCGGGCCACCATCGATGATTTCCCTGGCATCTGCACCTGGGAGAGAGCATCTAAACCCTCCTGGACCACGGTTAATGGAATGTCTCAGCTACTCACAGGACCTGCACCTGGAATGGCTACACCTGCCATGCTCAGGAACTGGCCTCACCCTGCTACATGTGGATACAGACTCTGCCGGGATGCTCAGACATTTTGTCTGCACCTTGGACCTGCCTTTGTCTGTTCCTGCACATGTATGGATCCGGTTCTACATGTGAAGAGACACAAAGAAACACTGGGTCATCCCTGCCTCAGGCAGAATAAACTGTATATAAGGTGGCTGCTGGAAGCACTGGGGTGAGCCCCTGGGGAGACACTGGCACTCTGTCAGTCTGGATGGATCCTGGTTCACCCAGCGCTGAAACCCGGGTTCGACGCTGCCCGAGGCTGTGGTGGTCTTTCAATATTCTATTTTATTTTTTTAACAATCTAATAAATCTTTGTTAATTTTTTTTTATAAATTTGGCTACCAATTTGATAATTTATAACATTTATATTTCATGGCCAGAATTTGCTTTCTGACCTCAAGGGTAATCTGCCTGCAATGTTTTATATTTTTTGTTCTATCTTCTGTTGGGTACACTTTTTGTGTATTTTTTTCTGAGAAAATAGCTGTGAAAACAGAAACAAAGCTTCAGAGAAAAGCTTACTCTGTTGCCTGTAGCTTTTTTGGACAGTAAATAGTGGGTATCATTAGATATCTGACTTTGTCAAAAAGTATTATTGAAAATAAATATTGGGAAGGTCCTGTCATTTCAGCACATGGGGTGTCTGACTTTGAGAAAGGGGGGAATGGGATGGACAGCTCTGAACTGACTTTGGGAAAGGGGGGAATGGGATGGACACATCTGAACTGACTTTGGGGCAATGGGATGCTCTGAACTGATTTTGGGAGGGGGAATGGGAGAGACAGGTCTGAACTGATTTTGGGAGGGGGAATGGGATGGACAGCTCTGAACTGACTTTGGGAAAGGGGGGAATGGGATGGGCAGCTCTGAACTGATTTTGGGAGAGGGGGGAATGGGAGGGACACATCTGAACTGATTTTGGGGCAATGGCATGCACAGCTCTGAACTGATTTTGGGGAGAGGGCAATGGGATGCACAGCTCTGAACTGACTTTGGGAGAGGACAATGGGATGGACAGGTCTGAACTGATTTTGGGAGGGGGAATGGGATGCACAGCTCTGAACTGACTTTGGGAGGGGGAATGGGATGGACAGCTCTGAACTGACTTTGGGAGAGGACAATGGGAATTACTGCTCTGAACTGACTTTGGGGCAATGGCATGCACAGCTCTGAACTGACTTTGGGAGAGGACAATGGGAATTACTGCTCTGAACTGAAGGAGCCTGGGGAGGCCCACCACAGACCAGGCACAGTGAGAGCTGTCTCATGTGAGTTTATCAAATCTCAGCTGAACTGGTGATGCCAGACCACAGAGACATGCTTGTATTGCAATGAATTATCAAAGCAAAGGAACTTTCCTTATTAAGCAAAACATAAATTATGTATAAAACTTTAAAATATACATCTCCACATATATTTACATAATGTTTCTTTTGAGTAACCTGTGAATCCCTCTGTCCTCTCTTGGGTGCACTAGGGAAGTAGTATTTGCTCTCTACTTCCTTTTAATTTGCCACAGCACCGAGACAAAGGAAAAGTATTGTAAAAACATCAGAGAAAAACTGGATTTGATGGGTGGAAGGGGACCCAGGACTCTGCTCTCACTGCCAGGTCTGGCAGTGCAATTCTGTGAGCTGCTGAGAAGCCCAATAAACCTCAGAGCTCTCCACTCACTACATTGCAAGGGAATGACAAAGTTAAATTAAAACCATGTTTGTAAGGAGCTGTGACATTTTTTGCTGAAGGTGCTGTGTAATTGTGAAGTTGGTTGCAGTGGCTTCCCAGCTGCCACAGGGCTCAGATAAGCCAGGATGATGATGGTGACAGGCTGACATCCAGCTGCCTTCCACTGCTACCTGTACAGAGCATTTCCTCAGTACCTCCTCTGGTTTCACTCTCCTCTTCCAAAGAGATCTCACAGCCCTGAGACTGACCTCAGCTGACAGCTATGAAGGGCAAGCTCTGATGTGTTTAGCTGAATGTAACCCATAAAGGCTGGCTCTGGGGAAGAAATGGACCTCTAAATGTGACAAAGGGATGTGGAGAGAGAGTGCTACAGATTTCACACTTTCACAGGAAAAAAAAATCAAGCATCTGTTCCAGTGATATGCACAATTCAGCAAAAATTGCTAGCTGTGTGCCTTCAGGCTTAAATTTGCACAATGAAATGTATCCTTTACAAAGGTATTTCTTTTAATGCCTGCTCAGTTCAGTTTTATTGGATTGGCCTATAGAGGACACCATCTGGTATCTGTCATCCAAATCTACACAGACATGCTATCGATAAAATCCCCATTTCCAAAATGTGGGTTAGTTAAAAGTAGGGCCAGATTGCTGGCTGGTACAAATTGGGTTGACTGATGTAGCTATCCATGCTTTTACCAGCAAAGGATCTGACCTACAAAATCCCCAATTTAGATACTCTGTTGGGACAGGGCTTTCTTTATATTCTGTGTTGTAAAGCATGTGGCACAGAGGACACAGAGCCATGAATAAAACACTCAAGGATTGTGATGGTACACATAATAAATAGTAATCTAATTGCAGCAACAGAAAGATTTCTGTAGTCATTGCTCTGTCAGAACAACTCATGTGTGTCACTGGTGAATGAGCAGCATTCTCCCATGGAGAAAAACACTCTCCACAGGGCTGCATCTCAGGCCCTTCCACAGCACTTTAGGTAGAGCAACAAAGGCAGAGCTTATGCTATTGTTGGCCATGTTATATCAATTCATTATACATAACTGAGTCTCTCTAGACACCCAAATACTTCTCATAAAGACAGTATGTAGCCCAAAGAAATAAATTCTTTCCCTCTACCACTTGGAGTAAAAATGTTACTCACTTCTCAACTATGCAGAACATCTTAACTTCATTAAATGGCCTTCAACTGTTTCCAAAGAGCTGAGTGTTTGCACACAGAAAGACATTCTATCAATCTTTAAGAAGTTTACTGAACCAGGGCAGGGGACCTAAGTCTTCCTCTCCTGTGATTTGCAAAAACCCCACACCTTGTAGGGGTTGTAAAGTCAAGTGTGCAACTTTATTCAGTGCCGGGGCATGCGGGATCTCTTCCTACTCTAAGTTAATTTTCTCTTCCTACTCGAAGTTAATTTTCTGACCCCCCCATGTCTCAGCTGAAGCCCCAAAGGGAAGGAGATTTTAGCCACAAGCCATCCCAGGAACAAATCCCCCAGCAGTACTCACATCACTGAGCCTCTCCCGGGAGCTGCTGCGCTGGAAGCCCTTGGACTCGCCGCTGGCGCTCTCGCTGTCGCTGTCCCGGCAGCTGTTCTGGCCTGGCTTGAGCTGCACACAGGAGACACAAAGACAGCAAGGGTTGAGCCTGGTTCAGGTGAGAGCCCTTGTCCCAGTGTCCTCTATCCCCTCCCAGCAGCAGCAGCGTGGCCGTGGCTCCGTGGCAGTGCCAGGGCTCTGTGTCCCTGTGCCAGGGCACAGCCCAGGCACACCATGGACAGCCCAGGAGCTGCAGCTGCTGCAGGCACGAGCTCACTCATGTCCCAACAACACTCATGGCCCAGGGAAATCACAGTTTGAGACCTTCCTCTGAGACCTTCACCTTTCTGATTTCTCAAGGTATTTCTGCCATGGATGAAGCTTTTGGTTTCCATCACAATGCAGCACTCACAGCATCAGTTCCCCCCTCATTACAGCATAGGAGCATTGAGGGCCTGAGATCAATGGGAGTCTCCCCAGGGGAAGAGGAGGTCACCACTCCAGAGAAGCCTTTCTTTTGCTGGGCTAGCCCTGAACCACACTGCCTGGCACTCTAAACAATTTTTGACTAACAAACCTCAATGTTCATAAAACAACAGGATCTACTTAATAGGTATCAAACTGCTTTTGTATTTCAAACCAGCTTTAATGAACTTTACTGGCATTGTAATAAAAAAACTACAAAACCACCCCTAAACTACATTTTCATTACAACTGAGAACACATCTGCTCTCTCTTACACTTTGGACTGTTGAGGTCACCACATTACACAGCAATGTACTGAGAGAAACATTCACAGACACCCACTACACATGTCCATGAGCACATGCACACCTAGAGATCCACGTCCCCTGCAATGCTGAAAATGCATACCTTTGTTTTCAACTATCCTTCCCTATATTTTGCTTGAATGCATTAAAATTTTCATTTAGCCTTGCTGATGCTTTGAACTAACTCTGGTGGTTAATACTGGCACGAAATCTCTTTCAGAAATTTAGACTTAAGATCACACACATAAATACTGAAAGCAGAGGTAAATGCAGAGAAAATATTTGGTGAGGTACCTAATGAAATATTTTATGTGAGACCTACTACACTTATCAATATCCATATAACAAACACCAAACAACTCCTGCTAACATTCTAATTGTTAATATGATGATGGTAGGTTCCATTCACATCCTACTGGAGCAGGTATTCATTCATCTCCATGCCATGACTGGAGACCAAAGGTTCCTCTTCCAACACTCCCCATCACCCTTTTCCCCCCTCTTTCTTCTCTCTCTCATTTATTTCCAGTTCTCCAGAAACAAGCACACACAAAAATTCACACAAATGCACTTTTACAGGGGCACACAAATAAAACCTGCTCTTCTGCTGATGTTTTCCTACATGTACACTCTGTTCACCCACAGCCACAGCTGCCCCCTCCCAGGGCCACTGAAGGAGCACAAAAAGCATCCTCGCCCTCAGGTTATCACTTTCTCCCTAGCACTGCCAGAGCAAACTGCATCTGCAAGTTTGGTATTTGTGCGCTGCTTCTCCTTGATCCCTTACTCCCCTCACCACTAAAGGGAAGCTTTGGGTGCTCTCTATCAGTCAAATCAAACTGAGGACACAAAGTCCATGAAATTAAAAGTTCCAGCACACAACTGAGTGGCAATGCATGAGCACAACTGCAAAAAATGGCACAGGCAAACTCTCAGCCCAAAGAAAATGCAGCAGAAGGACCAGAGCTATTTGTCAGACACTTACAATTCAATAAATAAATGAAATATTCCACAGCTCAGCCAGAACATTTCCAGTAAAATGATTTTTATTTCCAATGGAACGGTTTATCAGTCAGATCTAAGAGATCTTGGGAGCAGCTCTTGGAGGCAGAGGGGAGGATAACGAATTCAAGAAGTCTTACACTTCATCTATAACTCACTGATCTTATCTAGGACCTCCATCTCCTGTAATTTTATGGTCCCAAGTTTAACATTTACCCACCCAAAGGAAAATGGATCAAGTTTCCCTCACTTGGTCTTTTGTCAACATCCACCCAATGATGGAAAAACTCTTATTGCAAGTGGGGTGTTAAGAATTTTTTTTCCAGTCTCAGATTTTATTTCTAGAACCTAAATTTAGTTTGTACACAATCTTCACACATTAGTTATTTGCTAACTAATAATAACAGCCCAGTTTTATAATTCTTCTACATCACGAATTCCAGCTATTTACAGAGAAGAGAAGAAAAACCCAGCAGGTGTCATTTTTCTAGACACAATTTACAAGAAGTAAGAGAACATGATGAAGACATCTGAGCCTGAAACTCTGTAGAAAAAAAAGTGTCTGGGACTGCAGGGACCAGGCAGCAAACTCAGAAATAGGTCCAAGTTAAGATTTATAAGCTTTCCATATTTTCCTTTCTTTTTTTCCAAGTTGAGTTTCTCCATGTGCCAAACTGTTGAGGGTTTGCATTTTATTCCAGAACCCATCAATCTGTGTTAAATTAAAAAAGTAAAGCATGGAAATGTGCCCGTTGTCTTCTCTTAAGAACCTAAAGTTACACTCAAACCCACATGAGAACACTATTTGTGGACAGGCCATGGGTCATTTCATCTCAATCTATTTGCACAGATTCAGCTGCTAAAAACAATGTTGAAACAGCACAGGGCTGCTCAGAAGGCCCACAGAAAACAGAGTGGATCTTTAGTTACACTCTGTGCATCTGGTTCATCACCTGGCACACAGGAACCCTAAAATCAGTTTCCCCATGGAAATGCAACTTTCCTTGGAAAAAATTTGAAGTGCAATGTAGAGAGCTCTTTTTCCTCTATTGTTTCTAGCAGGGTACCCTGTGGTGGTGTTCACAAGGGTCTGAGGATGAGGGAAGAGACAAGGATCTGACTCCATGTTTCAGAAGGCTGATTTATTATTTTATGATATATTATATTAAAACTATACTAAAAGAATAGAAGTAAGAATTTCATCAGAAGGCTGGCTAAGAATAAAAAAGAAGGAATGATAACAAAGGCTTGTGTCTGACTGAGACAGTCTGGACAGCTGGGCTGTGATTGGCCATTAATGAGAAACAACCACATGAGCCCAATCCCAGATGCACCTGTTGCATTCCACAGCAGCAGATAACCACTGGTTACATTTTGTTCCTGAGTCCTCTCAGCTTCTCAGGAGGAAAAATCCTAAGGAAAGGATTTTTCAGAAAATATCATGGCTACAGTAGCCCAATGAAAATCCCATTATGCCTGTCAGTGCAGGACTGGGACTGGACTGGGGGATCCTTGGGGGTCCCTTCCCACTCAGGTTATTCTGTGCTTCTACAAAGGTCTCACTGAGGAACTTCCCACATTAACACGGCATTAATCTTCTAATTTGCACCAGGCAAGGAGTGGAAAAGGGTTTACAAAAAGTGTCTTTGACTCTGTGCTTCCACTGCACAGTGGGAATGAATTTATCCATGAAGGGATCCATCTAAAGGGTGTCACAAAGAGGAAATACAGACATTTTCTAGACTGAAAGCCCAAAACCCAAAACCTCAGAGTGTCTCTGACTGACAAGGAGTATGTGCAGTCTCAGGGACTCCCCTAGGGAATCATGGGGTACTTGCAGAAAAAGCACCTCAAGACCACTTGCCCAGGCTGAACCACACAGGACCCAATCCTGGGGCACACCCACTGCTCCAAAACTTTTCTAGATTTTGGTCATTCTTAGCATTGCATTTTTTGAGATCTTTCATTGCACTACAGATCCTGTTTGTTTGTAATGCTTTTGAATCTGTAGGAGGACACCAGAAGTCAAGCAGAACTGCATAAAGTCATAACTACATTTCTATTAAAGGGAAAGGCCAAAAAGCAGATTTGGAAGGGAGGTTGCTGGCTGAGGGCTCGGCAGAGGGTTTTATTTCTGATTCTTCATCACACCTGCCCCAAACAGAGAGGAACAGGTGTTCCCTGCTGCCCAGAACTGGACTGTTGGGAGGATTTTTCCCTCAGGGCAGTTTCTCCAGTGGGTGATGGTGGATTCCATTGCACCACAGCCAGGGATGGAGGAAGGAAGCTGAGTTGGGGGGGCACAGACAGGGGGGCATTGCAATTTTTGTTGTTGTTCTGACTACTCAAATCTATTTTTATGGACGACAAATTGAATTTTTTCCCCCAAGTGGAGACTGTTTTGCCCATGACAATAATGGGTGGTTTCCTTGCCTTTACCTCACAAACGTCCCTCCCCTGCCCTGCTGAGGATGGGTGTGAGAGGGGCTGGGGGAGTTTGGCCTCAGCCATGATGTGGTTTTTGAGTCACAAAACTTCAGTCACAACTCTGCTGCCCTGCAGAGTGCTGAGCAATGGAGGCAAAGATGGGGACTGGCATGAGGGACCCAGGCAGGGAGAGAGGGACACTGAGAGCACAGAGAGGAGAGGCACAAGATATGGAACACCAAGAGGGAACATTTGATGAAGCAAGAGAGACTTGCCCAGGCCTGAAGGCCACACAGAAACCATCCAGAAATTATGAATAAACCAAAATAGATGCAGAAACATCACCATGAAACTGCTGTCACAGCAAGTGCTAACAGGAACTCTTCTGTCAGCCCACAGAGAGATTTTCAGGTGACTTGGAATCTAACAGAACTATTTTTGCAGCAGGGAAACACTCAGCCCTACTTTGTGACAGTGAAAGTGCAAACTGAATATTCATCTGTGTCCAGGGAAAGCAGCTCTGCTGTGCTCCTTCTGCCACTCAGAGTTATAGGGTAAAGCAGAGCTAAACTCTCAGGTTTAGGAGTAGGACAGGCCTAGAGCTGCTGTGCCAGCCAGACACTCCTGTGACAGGAGAGGGGGGGGACAGAAGCCATAAACACTCCTAAGGGCAATCCATGGCAGCAGAGCTCTCTGTGGCCTCTTCTCTCAGCCAGGACAAGAAGGAAGGACAGAGTTGATCGTGTTAAGAGTGTAAGGGAGGATGGAAGGGCAGCTGAGCCCCAGACTCCAGGGAGCATCAACTTGGGATCACAGTTGGCTGTGCTGGATCCCAAAGCCACTTTAGATAATTCCATTGTAGCACATAAACAAGAATTAACATAAATAAACCAGCTGAGAATTTGGCAAAAGACTTTTTCACAGAGCTTATATATCATGTCAAAAACACCCTAATGTGGCTCTCCTGAGCTTTTTTATTTTCAAATATATTTTAATTGAAAAACCCCACACCATTTGGCAGCAGTAAATCTATAGTATAGATTTGAGGTGCCTGAGCTTCTATGCCATATGGAATTAAAGGGTTATTTCACTACATTATACTTTAAAGTTATGAATACCAACACCTCTCCCTGTTAGAGCACAGCCAGAGCCCTAAAGGAAGGGGACTCCTGTTCCCTGAGGGATGGCAGAGCCCTGCTGTGGGGAGGAGAATTCCACTTTCACTTCTGCCTGTCATCCTTTATTTAAACAGCTTTTGCAAGGGTGAGGCAGTCCCTGCTCCCACCTGGGTGAGTGAATTCCCCAGCTCAGCTCAACTGACTCCTGCATGTGCCATTAGAAACGCTTCCCACCCCCAAAATCCTGGCCAGGCACAGCCCAGCCCCACTCATGGCTCATGGCAGGAGTTTGTCCTGAGCAGGGCACAGCACACACACATTTCCACTGCCCCCAGTTGCTCTCTGGCCTTTTCCCACCACGGAACAGGACAGAAGAATGGGAATTTTTGTCACTTCTGGCAGGCACAGCCTTTTCCCAGCGAGGCACACCCGGATCCAGGCAGAAGCACGGACAGACCAGGGGCTGCTGATGAGTGCAGGCTGCCCCTAAGGCCAGGGAGCACAGCCTGGAGATGAAGCCTGGCTGAAGGCAGTGAGATCTCAGTTATCCAGCACAGCCCAGGCCTGCTGGGCCGTCCTGCAGGGCTCTGACATCCCGGGAGACCAGGCTGCACCCACAGCCCAGGCCAGCCCTGCCCTGCCCTGCAAACACAGCCCTGAGGAGCTGTCCTAGGGTGATGTTATCATGCTTGTATCCCCAGTCCTTGTTCTGTTTATGCTGGATATCATGTTCTGTGCCTTCAAGACTGGCTCTGAAGAGCAAAGTTTTGTTTTGTTTTGTTTTGTTATCAGCTGCTCCCCCACTGTGAGAACCCAGGAAATTCCTCTGGCTGCCCTGGAGGACTCGAGACCCTGACAGAGACCTTGGCACAGAGCCCAGGACCCCTGTGCCTTTGATCTTGACCCATGGAAAAACAATTACCAACCTTTATATGAAGAATTACAAGTCAAGATAGCTTAAGTAGAATGACAGTGAATTTATCACAGGGTGAAAATGTAGAATTTTGGGGATTTAGAATGGGGGTTCAGGAGGCAAGATGGAGGAATCTGGGTGTGCCCAGTCTTTCTCCTTCTTGGCCTCCATCTTCTGCTGTGATGGTGGCACTTACAGATTGGTTTAGAGTAGAAGCTCACTGTCTAACATGGGTGATAGGTATTGGGAAGTTATGGTAAATAATGCACACGTGGTTTTTAGTATCAAAAGACAACACTGCCCTGAGGCTGTCAGTGTGCCTCACCCCAACCTGCCAGACAGACCTGAGGTGGGTCAGAGAAAGAATGGTATAGATAAGAAACAATAAACAACCTTGAGAACGAGAACAGAAGAGTCCTGACTCCTTCATCAACTGCTGGGCTGGGAAAAGAAGCTTGTCCATATCTCAGAGTCACTCTGGCCAGCAGAGATTCTGAGACCCCACAGCTGGCAGGACACACAGACAGGGCAGTGCATGGTGCTGCTTTTGCTTTTTGCTTTGCTCTTGCTCCTGCTTTGCTCTTGCTCTTGCTCCTGCTCATTAGTTAGTTTAGCTGAGCAGTCCAAATTTTCCCTGGACTGTTTCTCCTTTCCCTTTTTTGGAACCACTCGAACCTGCTCCGCACTGGGACCTGGGAACACCGAGAGTTTGCACCTTGTGGCTGCAGCAGCTGCCCCAGCACAGGAGGGACTGAGAACAGAGCGAGCACCCCCAGAGAGACTTTCTGAATTTGTCATCTTTGTCAGAGCAGTGACAGAGTGGTGTCACCTGGTATTGTTCATTTTGTGTGCTGGGGGTGCTGTGCCTGGTAAATAAACAGGTTCTTTCCACTTCTCTCCAAGGAATCCTTCCCGACCCGGTTGTGGGGAGGGGCCGTGTGGGTTTGCTTTCTGGAGGGGCCCCTTTGGAGGTTTTCTCCCAAATTTGCCCTAAACCAGGACACGTGCCTTCAACCAGCCAGAAAAGAGCAGCAGCATATCTCATGCAGAACTCAATGTCAGATTGCAAAGAAAACATATTTTATCAATGATCAAGAGCAAATCTGGCTGTATGAAAACAAATAAAAGGAGAACTGCATGGCAAGAAATAACCAAAAAACAACAGGATAAATCAAGGGTTGCTAGTTCTGATTTCAGTCATGATTAACAGCTGTCATTTCAAAACTTCTATTTATATCTCTCCTGCTCCTGACAGAAGTTGGACAAATACTCCTTGTACAGCACTCCCATGTCACCCGCAGCATTAAAGGTGGTTGGGTCTGGAGCAAGACCTCTCCACTGCATTTCTAACAAGGCCATGCGCACCACAACTGCCTAAACAGGGGAGCAGCACAAGGAAGGCAAATCAGAGGTGAGATAATGAGGAGGAAGAATATTTACAGCACACCAGTTTAGGCAGTAAATATGGAAAAAGAATTCACACCATGTGTTGTCTCTGAACATTATTAATGCAAAGACATTTTTCACCTCAGGGAAGAAAAATCTTGTTACCTGAGAGATACAATAAAACATTAGGAGAGGCTCTCTGTTTACCTCTTGATATACAATCTTATGACAACCAATGCAGATGCTCCAAGAAATTGCCAGCTTCTGAGGATCCAGGCCTCCATGCCATCATCCTGGGATCTGACATCCCTACCAGAAATGAAGCTTAATTTTTTTGCTTACTTTTATGGTAAAAGTGAGGTAAATCAACAACGACAACATCTTATCTTTTGTTTCCTTCCTACCTTTAATTAGAAGAAAAAATAACTTTTCTCTTCCAAAACTCTTTGTATGAAAAAAAATAACAAACATATGTACACTTTCAATTTCCTGTTGACAATTAAAAAAAAAAACAAACTTAATTGAACAAATAACTACAAACAATTTTCTAATCAGCTCGATGATACAGAACAAGGGTGTCTTTAACTCACTTATTCTACAGCACTGCTGGTCATTTCCTGCTGCCTCTGAGCTGATCCAGAGCCTGCTGCTGCACTTGCTCAATAAATTGGAGTAGAGGAACTCATCCCCTCCAACCTTAGTGGGGGAGAGCCAGCAAAGGAGCAGAGCTCCCCCCCTGTGCTCCTGGGGAGAATTTGGCTATTTAGCACTGTTATTGCAGACACACCAAGGGATGGGGCTCTGCTGGCAGGAGCAGGAGCTGAAGCAACACAGGCTAAGAATAAACAGCATCCTCGCCAGGCGGGGGTGGGGGAGAAAGAAACAGGCATTTATTTCCAGATCCTCTTCTCCTTCATTATATGCTTGGGCAACCTTAGATCCACAGCACACAGAAGGTACTCTGAAGGAGGTCTGTAGCTCTGTTTTATCTAAGTTTCACAGAGAATGCAGCCCATCATTTTTTCTGTGCTGTTTATACAGAAATCAAAGATAAATTTGGCATAAACTCATCACACCCCAGAATCATACATACATTATACACCACAGAAAGTGTAACAGACTCGCTCTGTTCCCCAGCTCCTGTTAAGAGTGGTATGAAACAGCAAGCTGTTGGCAATTGCAGCAAATGAAGCGTATTTCAGCACACTTCAAAAGCTGAATTGCAAAAAAATATAGGCTTCTCCTGACCCTTTGCATTTTGATGGTTGCACAGTGAGAAACAGGGCCTTTAAAATTACACCTTGCAAAGCTCTCCATTGTACCAATCAATCTGAGCAGGCAGCCTGCACAGCCCAGGCTGGGAGCAGAGTGGGATGGGGAGCCAGGCTCTGGCTGCTCAGGGACAGCCACAGGGGCTGCAGCCAGGGTGGGACCCACCTGCCCTCCCAGGCTTTACCCAGCCCTGCTGCTGGGTTTCTTTGTGTCCCAGCATGGATTTCCAGGGCCCTCCCTAGGCCTTGTGTAAGGGAAACTTGTCTTTGTCTGGTTAAAAAACACCTCTGAGAAACACAGATGTGCAGTGCCACAGGAGAGCCATCCTTGTCTGCATGGATATACATTCATCCCCATTCTGATCCATCCATCCATCCATCCATCCATCCATCCCCATTCTGATCCATCCATCCATCATCCATCCATCCATCCATCCATCCATCCATCCATCCATCCATCCATCCATCCATCCATCCATCCATCCATCCATCCATCCCCATTCTGATCCATCCATCCATCCATCCATCCATCCATCCATCCATCCATCCATCCATCCATCCATCCCCATTCTGATCCAACCATCCCCATTCTGATCCATCCATCTATCCATCCATCCATCTGTGGAGAAAAGACAAAGGACTCTGCATGATTCAATGTGAATCAAGCAAAAGCCATTTATGGCACTTCAATACATGGTTTATATTTGCTTCTTTTCTTGGTGAACGTAGTCATGCATTGATTGGTTGCTCCACTTTGTTCATGCATCTCTTGATTAGTACTTCTATCTTGTCCACAAGGCAAGCATACTAATTGGTAGCTGCTGTAAGTGTCATTTTACTTGGGTTGACACCACTTTGTCTGTCAACAACTTTTCTGCTTCTTCTTTCTTCTTACAACATCAACTTTTTATCCACAAAGATAAATACAACTTTATTACAAAGATGACCTAGTTCTTTAGTTCCAGAAAGTTTAGTTCATTCAGTATATGTCTATTTTCCTATAAAAATGACCATCCATCCCCCATCCATCCATCCATCCATCCATCCATCCATCCATCCATCATCCATCCATCCATCATCCATCCATCCATCATCCATCCATCCATCCATCCATCATCCATCATCCATCCATCCATCCATCCATCCATCCATCCATCCATCCATCCATCCATCCATCATCCATCCATCCATCCATCCATCCATCATCCATCATCCATCCATCCATCATCCATCCATCATTCATCCATCCATCCATCCATCCATCCATCCATCCATCCATCCATCTATCATCCATCCATCCATCCATCATCCATCCACCCATCCATCCATCCATCCATCCATCCATCATCCATCATCCATCCATCCATCCATCCATCCATCCATCCATCCATCCATCCATCCATCCCCCATCCATCCATCCATCCATCCATCCATCCATCCATCCATCCATCATCCATCCATCCATCCATCCATCCATCCATCCATCCATCATCCATCCATCCATCCATCCATCCATCCATCCATCCATCCATCCATCATTCATCCATCCATCCATCCATCCATCCACATTCTCATCCTTACATGTACAATTTCTGGCTGTTATTCAGACATTTACACCACTTACACTTCTTGCTTCTGCTCTGCACATCCCCAAACCAGATTTTAGGAGTTCTGGGGAGAGTCATGAACTCTTGCTGCAGTGTCTGTCCCCCTCTCCCTAGGAATACCCAACAAGGAGCAGTGCACATGCATTGGCTGCAACACTTCCTACCAGGGACTGCCTTTTGTGGTCCCATTTAGGCTTGTTCACTTGGAGGATAGAGACCCAAGCTGGCAGTTTTACCCCAGCATTCTGTGCCTGTTTCAGAGCAGGTGTCAATGACGAGTTTCCAGATCCTTGCTAGCCCACTGTCAGCTCTGGTTTTGGTGGTGACAGGCACAGGGAATCAGGGACTCTCTCCCAGCCTCAGCCCAGGACCTGTGAGGAGTTCCTGTTTCTGTCACACAGGAAAGGCCAGGTGAGGTAGGAAAGTGAAGGCAAATGCCACTTTTAACCTGAATCTTCAGAAAGGGGAGAGAACAGAATTATTACCCCACTGAGCCCAGTGTCTGATATCCAGCTTTCTAAGGAAGGCCTCTGGCTGCCTTTGAAATGTGTAACTTAAGGGAAAGAACACTTTAGTAAGAAAATCAGATCAATCACATGATAGAACAAACAGAAAACAGGCTATGTTGAAAAACTCTAACAGCAGGTCTGTAACTGTCCACAAATCCAACTAAGAGCCTCCATCTGCTTTAATGAGGGGAAACACAACCCCAAGGTAGCTCCTGTAGAGTTCCACCTGTTTCAAGCCCACAGGATAGTTGTTCCTCGTGTGCAAAGGAGATGCAAGAAGGGATGAGACCTTTTGGAATACCTAAAGAGGAGAAGCAGCCTGAGAAAGAGCAGAGTGACTGTACTCACTGGCTTGAATTAAGGCATGGTGACCACCATCCTTTCCTTTCTCAATGCAGACCACTGATGTGACACCAGCTAACATTACAGAAGTAAATAAATGCCTTGAAGGAGGAAGTATCAGCATTCATGGATGGACCTCGAGATGCTTACCACTGCTAACATAAAGGAGCCCTGTTATTTCATTGTTCAATATAAGCCCAGAATAAATATTTAATAATTTGGTTGCATAAATAATGATTTGAAGGTTGAGCTATTGGCTTAAAACTCTAATACTATTTTAAGCCGTTTAACTGCCCAGCTAGATAAATGATTCAAGACTTAAAAGTCATCCTGTGGTCTCTGTACAAGGAGAAAACTAGGAAGTTGTAACAATAATGACAAAAGCAGGGCAAGATCAATCAAACCACATGATCGCTAACACAAACAAGCAGCAATTAAGCAGCAATCAAGACCAATCCGACTGGGGTTGATGTCCTTTTATGCCAATACTCTCAGCCCAAAGAGCAAAACTTAATAATGTTTTGCAATTTATCAAGGGAGCCATAACTCTGCTCTCAGTGACTTGGCCAAGAGGCTATTATGATAGCATTTCTCTATAATTTAATAATGTGAAGGAAGGAGGGGAGAGAGGGAGTAAAAGCATTTTGACATATAACTCACATCTATACATATTGTATTTTCCTCTTGCTTGAATGGTAGAAGCAGAAGTCACAACAATATACCTCAGTACCAATTTGTTAGCAGGAAAGGGAAGCTGAAGTATCTGGCAAAGAAAATCTATTTGAAGCAGCACAGAAGGGAAGGGAATGAAGCATCTGAATTCATTAGCAGCTGTCATTGATGTGGAGATGAGTTTAGTCATCACAAATAACTCAGGAGAAAAGCAAGGGAGGAACTATTGTTGAAGTTGTTTGAATCTGGATTAGTTCTGATAGATGGCAAGGTGCCACTGGGGAACACTTGTGGTGCACCTGCCTCTGTCAGAGGGAAGCTCAGGGCAGAGTCAGCACCCCAGCATCCTCAGGGGAGCTCTGAACACACTCAGCTATCCCAGCATTTTGGATCTTCATTTTTCTTTTTGCATACCTCTCTCCCTCCCTCATCTAGGCAATAATGTAAAATACACTGCAGCACTGTGCTTTCTGACTGTTCTGTCCATCCATCCATCCATCCATCCATCCATCCATCCATCCATCCATCCATCATCCATCCATCCATCATCCATCCATCCATCCATCCATCCATCCATCCATCCATCCATCCATCCATCCATCCATCCATCATCCATCCATCCATCATCCATCCATCCATCCATCATCCATCCATCCATCCATCCATCCATCCATCCATCCATCCATCCATCCCTCCAGTTCAAAGTTTCACCTTGAACTACTTTTTCCAGTTGAAATAATGAGTCCTGCTGTTTGGAAATGTAAAAAAAAAATAAATAAAAATCTCCTGATCAATGTTGTAGTCTGTCCCCAGTCAACAGTGACCAAAGGTGATTTAATGCTTGATAGATCTGATGAGCTGCTTGCCTCAGCCCAAGTCCAAAACCATCTTCATTTCCAGTAAATCATTCTGCCAGCCAGTGTTACCCATCCCTGTGCTGGCAGCCTCAGCAGAGAGGTGCATCAGGGTAAGACCCAATCAGAATCCCAGGGGACAACTGCAGGATTGCCACCAACTTCGAGGGATGCAGAAGACATTTATGAACTGGGTGACCACCATAAATAATTGATGGGCTGTTTCTGTGCCTTATACTGATAAACCCCCTAATTCAACTTCTCTTTTCTATGCTTTAAAATTATATTAAACTTACCCATCTTGAAAATATAGTCATATATTAGATAAGTGGAGCTTTATTATTGTTTCAAGATAAGTGCAAAAAATCTATAATAGAGGACTACTATCAAATTACAGTTGCTTGAATTAATCCTCATCCCGGCATTTAATAATTTGTAAAGTGCTTATTCAGAAAAAGGTCAAAAATCACTTGGAAAGATATGTTAATGGCTCTCTAAGTAATGTTTAGACTTGCTGAATAAATTTTCACACTTAAGTCACGTATAACAAGCATTACAAAATGTATTATAAATCGTGCTCTTCACACTGGAGAGCTGTGTGTACATACATGTTACAGCCTCCCCAGCAGACAGCACTTTGGCACTTAGTTAAATTCATCTCAGAAATAAAGTAAGCTTATCTTTGCTGTTATGCAAGAGATAGATCCAATGTGTGCTCTCATAAAGAGGAATATTCACCTGAGTCAGGGCCTGCAGGAGCCCATTATTGTTCATTTAGATGATTAAAAAACCCATCAGAAATGATAACCCAAATAACTGTCAACCCCCAACTTCCCCAAAACTCAATCTTAAAAAAAATAAATTAAAAAAAACCTGTAGATAATTGGAAATGAAGGAAGACAAAGCCATGTGCTGATGGATCAACACGGAATCCCTTCCATGCTTTGAAATATTTGGGCTTTAAAATGACCCACAAGACTTAAAAACCAAGTATCAGCATGTGAGAAAGTGCCATATTACAGTTTAAATCAACCATTATACAGGCTCAGCAAGCACCAGCACGCTCCTTCCATGCACTAAAAAACGTCAACTTCTCCTTGGTGTATAATAATTTGTGAAATAAAGCAGGCATGCAAAATATGGGTGGTAGGCAGCAAATGCTGAGATTTGGGGCACCAAGGTGTTTTAAAATTGTTTTTCACTTTTGCATCCAGCCTCCATTGAAATCTCAACAGATCAAAGTTTTACAGACAAGGAAAAAAAAGCCTACAAAATTAATAACTATTTAAGTATTCTGTTTCATCATGATAACAAACAGATGGTTTTAATATTCTAGAGGCTAATTTCTGAACAATTAAAAACACAGCAAGACATTAACATCTAATGAAACATTTTAACTACCAGTATATGCATCTGCCATTAATTTCCACACAGTAAGGTCTTGGTTCTCTTCAATCTGTTCTTTATTAAGGAAAGTTTTTCCACTCTGAATTTAGTGAAGTAGAGAATTAACAACTGTTTTCAATCAGCAATCAGCATGATATTTCGCCAGTGTGCATTGAAACCGTCCACACTATCAGACATAAATTTACTCCTATGATGGCTTTGATCTGCACACTGAGTGGAGATGTTCGAAGGGAATTCATTTTCTAATTCCATTTTCATTTAGAGCATAGGAATTAACCCCTCACAGATCTCATGTCCCTTTTTAGCTACTTCAGATAAAGGACACCTACTCAAAATATTGTGCCTTACACATTACTTACAACCCAGCCAAAAACAAACTCATTTTTTAAAAATCAATGAAAGCATTCTCATGCAAACTGTTTGGAATAAAGTTCTTCAAAGGACAGGGGAATTCTATATTTATGAGCCTCTAATTTATATTTCCTTTTTTCATCTATGATAAGAACATGGGGTAGTATTCATCAAAGCTCTACCCATGCAAACACTAGTTGAAATTAAAAAAATCTCTATGCCCCATACAAGCTAATTCCTGTGCTCCCTCTTCAGATATGCGGCTGATGAATTTTTCTGCAGGTTTTCCCCAATTTAGCAGGTTATGATTTAAATTAAGCCAAGGCAAGTCCTTCTCTTGGCTCCCAGGGTGCAGCAAAAGGCTGATGTTATTCAATATTTGTTGTCAACGCCTGGCTACTGTAGGAATGAAGCCAATAAATAAATATCTTGGGGAATAACTCCAAACACCTCCCTGTGGGGCTGGAACACAGGCTCCCTGTGCATTAAACACACAGGCACCTCCCTAAGTGTCTCTGGTTTTCAAAAGGGTTAAGTTAGCAAGGAACTGGGAATGATTTTAACAGAAACCACATTCTGCCTAGGTTCCTGTTTTGCTTTTAATCATGTAATTTATGTAAACATGGAATTGCAAGGCTAAACTAATAAACATTGAAAAAAGCCTTGAGAAAACATAGATTTGGGGAAGGAGCCAGCTGCAGGACTCTGCCTCCTGGATTCACTTTGTGCTGTTCAGGGATTTCATGGTGCACCAAGGAATGCTTGTCCTGCAGTTCAGTAGAACTGGAGACGTTCTGGTCACTGCTTCAAGTCAGGAGAGACAGGGCCATGAACCTGGGGCTTCTCCCTGCAGACTGATGTCCCAACAAGGGGTATTACCTGTTCCATCTCCCTCCCTCGAATTTACACCAGAAATAACACTCTGGGCTCAATGCACTTCCAGCAATAATTACATATTTCCATAGAAATTTCTGTAACAGACCACCTACAGCAAAAACACATCCCATCCCCATCACACTGAGGGCCTGTACCCTTCTCAGAGGCTTGGCCTGAACAAAGCTGGCTCTGCCTCAGTGCTTGCTTTTTTCCTTTTTTAAATAGGCTATTGCAGGTTTAAGGCCAGATCCAGAGAGGCTGAGAACACCCACAAACCTATTTGGAATTTCCAAAACCCCATTTCTTTGGGTTTCCAAAGTCTGGAACCAGAACAGTAGTTAGGTAAGAAGGACATGAAAGATTATTTATTTGACTTCAAGCACTGTCATCACTATGAATTTTGGGGATTAGGGCAGGGAGTTTCCAATGTGCTGAGCAGAGGCAAAGGTGCAACCTCACTGAAAGACAGTGAGCTCTTGGCTCATTTTATATCCACTTTTGGGGCAGTGAAATATGGCTGAAGTGGGGTCCCTGGAGATGCCAGATGGGATTTCAAGAGACCTTTCCAGCCAGTCATATCTGGTTCAGAGAAATGTGCACACTGAAATGACTGTACTGGGAGTTTGCCATGTAACCATTAGCTCTATAACCACCATTAATATACCTTGGAGGCTTTGCCTTGTTTTTATATGTCAGACAGTTTCAGGCTAGCACTGTATTTAGCGAGGAGAGCACAATATTAAAATGTGACTTTCATACTTTTTATGCTCCAAGTGCCTGGATCTACTCTTGGCACACTACAAAAATAATACTTTTATGATTCAGTTTTTCCATGAAATATTTATAATACAAGTATTGAGTGATGGAAGTGCCAGAATATTACAATTGCTGCACTTGAATTCCTGGAGATTGGAAGCTTTTGTTTGGTCTAGCAGCGTGAAGGAAAAGCATCCTGCTAAACATCTGTCTCTCCCTGCAGAACCACACGGGAAATAAAGATTTTGGGGCAGCTCTGCCTGAAGTATTTGAGTCCTCAGCTTACCCACTGCAGTCTGAGGAGTCTCAGCAGTACAAAATCACAGAGCAGAGGAAGGCACAGCCCCAGGTGGTGCCCCAGCCCAGAAGGAAGGCTCCCTGCATCCCTCCTGACAGGCAGACCCTGAGCTAAGGCAGCCCAAACCTGCTGCAGACATGCAGTGAGCTCTGCAGCCCTGCAGCTGCATTGGTGCACGGCCCTCCCCTGCAGGAGTTCCCTGCACAGCCCCATGCATCTCCTGCCTGCAGTGTCCCCTGTCCCACCTGGCATGGACATGCACAAACATTTCTCCTCTGCTCCTGCAGCACCTTCCTGTGCCTGAGCACTGTTATCAGTAGCTCCACTCCACTCAACTCCCTCTTTTAAACTAAATTGCCCCAATTCTTTCAAGCTTCTCTTGTAGATCACACTTTCAGACTTTCTCCATGTACTCCACGTATTTCTCACATCAATTATTTCCTATTCTGAAGGGAAACTCTTGCAATATCCACTTGGAAATACAGAACCATAGAAATCACACTGATGCAAAATGAGTGTTAAATGAAATATGTAAGGATGAAATGGGTACTGAGAGCTGTGGGCTGAATTCAGCCAGCAGACTGGTCAGGCAGGTTCACTTCTGGCTGCCAGCCTTGAGACACCTGGAAATATCTGAAGTGATCACCTGAAGTGTTCTCAACACAAACCTTTTGAATTTATTCTCCTATTTCCCTCCTGGAAGTGCTGTTAACTTCTTTTCTAAATAATACCAGATCTGCAAAAGATATTTCCTGAACAGAAGTAGTTACAAGTATAGATACAATTTATAGAAGAGCTGTTCAGGAGAGGCTTTGTTTAGTTCACTGCACCTTGATTTAGATCCCTCCTCATTAAAACCTTATCTGAAACAGGCCTTTTTCTAAATATTAAGAGTTTTCAATAGAAATTTTCCTTCTTAGTAGTTTATATTCCCTGAGTTGGAGCTGCAGGGACCGAGTGTAGCTCCTCATGACGCTTCCACAGCTGGAACTCATCTGCTGTAAGAAGCTGTTGTTGAAGTGATCTGGAGAAACACTTTTCCAATCCATTTCAACAGCTTTCAAAGATTGCTCAAAGATGCCCAACAACCTCCTTTTCCTTGCCAGGCCCTTCTTCCTCACTACTGCATTTAGTTACAGCAGGAGCACTGAATTAAATTGAAACTTAATTTGCTGTTAAGCATTCTGGTTAAGCAATCTGAAACTGTGAAGGTTTTGCTGGTGTTCATAAATGTATTTTACAATAGAATCACAGAATCACCAGGCTGGAAGAGACCTTCAAGATCATCAAGTCCAACCTGTTCCCTGACACCTCAACTAAACCCTGGCACCAAGTGCCCCATCCTGTCACCATCATATTCTCTGAAAAATCCTCCTTGCCCAGGATTCTTCTCCTGGAAAGCTGAGAAACTTCTGAGAAAAAGGAAAACAATATTATCTCATTTGTTTCTCCTGTGTTTTGCTGCTTTGGTATGTGGTTGGAGCTTGTTTACCAACATGTGAATTGTTTTCACTTAATGACCAATCCCTGTCCAGCTGTGTCGGGACTCCAGCAAGAGTCATGAGTTTTTCATTATTACCTTTTAGCCTTCTGTCTGTATCTTCTCTCTATTCTTTAGTATGGTTTTAGTATAGCAGAATAGAATAGAATAGAATGGAATGGAATAGAATAGAACAGAATAGAATAGAATAGAACAGAATAGAATAGAATAGAATAGAATAGAATAGAATAGAATAGAATAGAATAGAATAGAATAGAATAGAATAGAATAGAATATTAGCCTTCTAAGACCATGGAGTCAGATTCATCATTTCCTTCCTGCCATGGGGGACCCCGAAAATACAACAACATCATCTTTTTTAAAACACACCCAGGGATGGTGACTCCACCACCTCCCTGGGCAGAACATTCCAGAACTTTATCACTTTTTCTGTGAAAAACTGTTTCCTAATGTCCAACCTATATTTCTCTTGAAGCAGCTTGAGACTGTGGCCTCTCATTGAAGGAATGGCAGGGGGAGATGTTGATGTTTCTGTGACAGGCTGAGGGCTGGCCTTGAGAGCTGTACATGAAAACTGCCTGGAAAAGGAGGAAAAGGAGGAAAAGGAGGAAAAGGAGGAAAAGGAGGAAAAGGAGGGAGGCTGGAGGAGCTGCTGGGTGGGTGAAAGGCAATGTTATTGCCTCCTTTTTAAGGCCACAGAAATGCCATGCTGTCAACCTCTGGCATCCCCCAGCAAACCATGGCAACAGCTGCCTGGCTCTGCAGTAATAAACGGAGCCAATTTAATGGCTTTTATTGTTCTGCTGTGATGTTTGAGAGCAACCACTTCTTTCCTCCCAGGACTCCTGAGCCCGCAAGGGCAGCAATGAGAGAAGATCTCATTTACCTAAAAGCGCTTATAAATTTTTAATTTGCTTTAACAAGTAAATTAACAAGTCCCTCATTCAGGCAAGTTTTATGGCCTCTTGCCACTTGGGGAGGGCCATAAAAGTTTTATAGATAATCCAGAGCTACTGAGATTGCTCATAATAAATTGTCTGTTTCCTGTTATTTTATCAAACCATTGGGCTTCTAATGACTTAAAGTCGCAGCTTCTTTATATCTACACTTTTTATGAGCCTGTATTTATAAACTGTAAAGAATATCTTAAATTATACAGGGCCCCTGCTAATCATTACAAAGCCATTTTTTAAAGGAGACAACCCTTTTGCTCACGCCCACCTAATAAATTTTAAGAGATTTAAGCGGAAAAAAAATCTTTTTGGAAACATCACACTGATTGCACATTCTATTTTAAGATGTTGCTTTAGCCAAACTTTCATTAATGAATACTTTGAAGTGCGTGGAACTCCCTAAACTCTGATTTCTAACAGTTCTTGAAAAAGTTCTCAGGATCCCAAGCACCTTAGGCAAGCCTGGCTTTGGGATTCAGCCTTGGGAGGAGGCAACAGTGGAAAACCATCATCTCTTCCCATGGAGAAAATGCTGCCTCCAGTGGGAGCTCCCTGGGGCACCCTGGTGACACTGGGACAGAGCCCTCAGCCCTGAGCTGTCCCCACCACGAGGTGCTGGGAGCAGTCACACTGCAATCACAGCTGGCACTAAAGCGAGGGCACAACAGCAGGTTTAAAGCACAGCCCCAGCACTGCCAGGCCACCACCAACCCTGTCCCCAGGTGCCACATCCCTGCATCTGTCAGACCCCCAGGATCCCACTGCTGCCCTGGACACCAGGCCTGGGCTTCCTGTGAAAACATTGCCCCCAATTTCCAACCTAAACCTCCCCTGGTGCCATTTCCTTTTGTCCTGGCCCTTGTTCCTTGGGAGAAAAGCCTGACCCAGGCTCTGAACTTGAGTGGCCATAAGAGTTTTAGGTTTTTATCTCACTGACTACACAGAGTGTAGTGAGACTGGACTCTAAAAGAGACAAACCCTCACTTTTCCAGTGAGATGAGCACCCCCTCTTTCCCCTGATTTCTGACACAGGAATTATGTGAGAAAACTATAGGGAAAAATTACTGGTTATGCTTCCTGATGCAACATATTTGGGTGGAGAGGAAGGAGAAGAGAAAGAATAAAGCTGCTGCAGATTCTGTCCTCCAGAGACTTGAATATTGTGACTGGATTAAAACCTGGACTTGCTCTGAAGTTGAGGATGATACAAAGCTACAAGAAATGGGACTGTGTTAATAATATAGCACAGGTAAAAATAATCAGTATTTTCTGTAAATACAGAGTGTTATGAAAGCCTAAAACTACTTTAAATAAATAGGGGATATTGACTTCTACTTTAAAACTCCCCATTACCTTTCTGTGAAATACAAGTCTGTGGAACTGGAAACTCCATTTACACTGAAGGAGAAAAACACTGCAAGATCAGAATATCATCCTTTACTCAGCAGAGCTTTCTTGCTTAATGGGAAATTCCAGCAGGATAGGCAAGCTGTAAAAGCTCAGGATACTATTTTTGAGAGAGAAGCCAGAGCTGGTGCTAAATCCTGGAATATGTCCATTATCTGTAGCACTGAAAGTGCTTGAAGTTTTATTTATTGATTTTTTTCAGTTTGAAAGTGCCATAGATTCATATCTCACAGTATCAGTGCAGATTAAGATCCATTGTGTAATTACAACCGTGCTCATGTACTTTCATTCTTGGGTGTTATGGTTACCCCAGGCCAGGAAAAACTGGCTGCTGGAGAGGATGGACCTGTTGTTCAGGCATCATTGTACACTAAAGGAGAACTTGTTCAACTCTTCTGGCAATAACTGTAAGTACAGTGGAAACAACATAAGAAAAACAAGCCATGAACCCCTCAGCAAATGACAATTATCTTGTGTTTCAGGTTGCAAATTCAGGGTTCTGCTCCTGCAAGCTCAGAAATCCTTGAGATCGAATGAAAACAACTGCAGACAATGCCAGAGATCACATTTTCCAATTCCCTGGAGTCCTTCTGGGTGACTGAAAGTCTCTCTTATATAAGAAGCAGAACTTAACTCTATAAATTGCCCAGCAGAGCAAATCCAAGGCCCCATCCATCTGTGCTCACTAAAGATGCATCTCTCTGCATCAAGCATTAACCACTGTCTCATCACTCATAAAAGAATCTCAAGGTAACAAGGAGAGTCATACAGAGATGATAAAGGAACAATATCCAAAGGATCTACATTATAAGAGACCTCCAGCCCAAAATCCTGGGCTGCTCCCAAAGAGGAGAAAGCCCAAAGCTTGTGTTATGCAGAGAAAAAAGAGGAAAAATAAGTTCTGTGAGCCATGTAAAAGACTGAGGGTGACTCAAAGGAGACAGACCCATTGTCCACATTACAAATTATATTTACCCAAGCTGCAGTATCAGAAAGATGTCAGCAAGAGGGTGTGGGTGTAACCAGGATGGAACCTGGTCAGACTGGCATGAGCTTATTGAATGTAAGGCATATTTGAATCTGCAGGTAAAGGTAAGATGGGAAAATACAATTTCTGCTGATGAAAGCCACATACATTGTCAGCAGCAATATTTATAAAAATGGACAAAAATAGCCTGGTTCAGAGGAAAGACTTAATTTCCCCCCCTACACTTCTTTCAAAAGTGACATTAGATGTTCTGCCCCATCTCTGAAATCTCCTCATGGTTATAAATGGATGCAGAAGTGAGAAAGAAGAAATGCAGCAGAAGCCTTTTTTTTCTCCTGGAAAAACACTAACCACATATGATTTCCAGACTTTCTCTGACAACAGTTACAAGTCTTTCTGACTCTGAAGAGCATCCAGTCAGAAACTCATCTTGAGGGAATTGCTGTGCTTTAAAGATTCACCTGCTTGAGCCCTGGCTGTGGCTTTTATTTCTCTGTAAACACACACACATTACTTCTCCAACCAAATCCTTGCAAAAACACTTGCCCGCCTCTGCTACAAGACAGAAGATATTTCCATTATAGTAAGCAAACTCATCTCTGGTGCACCTAAGGCCTGCAGAGTTCCTAAGTTTCAGTTCACATTTCAGGTTAATCTTTTCCTTTCCTAAAGAACAGAACATCCTTTTTCCTGATCTCCCCGAGGGCTCAGTATTTGCAACATCAAACAGAACACACAAACCATCGCGCCCCCTCCAAAAGCCCATTATACTGTCAACTGCCTTCCTAACTGCAGCCAGGGGAGAAAGCTTATATACTGACTCCAGAGCTCTTTTACTGCTGGAAAGTGTCCATGATTTCTTCAAGCTACTGCTGCATTTCATTTCTCTAAAGAACTCATAATAAGATGGGCAGAATTCCAGGAAAGAAAAAAGAAACCCGACCAAGGCTCGGCGCTCCCCCCGCCGCTCCCAGCCCCTGGCCAAGGCCAGAGCCACAGGGCTCTCGTGCAACCCTGCCAGTGACCCTCCTCAATAAATCAGATACTCAAATGCAGACACATGAATCAGGCTGGGAAGGGAGAGCAGCACCAATGTCTGCAAGTGAAGATAATGGTGTATCTTGCAGTGGATTCCATATCCACCGAGCATGGAAAGATGTGAGAGCCTGGCAGGAAAGTCCTTATGGAGGCCACATACAAACTGCACGAGTTCAAGAGAAATTACTGTCTGTTTATGAATTTTGCAAGGAGAGACCAGGTTGTTATTCTGGGAGAGGGCCCAAGCAATGGCTGTGACTGGGCTGGGATTTGGGTCTCAGCCTCCATGGCTCAATAAATGAATATTTGCAAGGCACAACGTGAACCTCAGTGGGAAGCTGTTGCTGGAGAGTAACACACTAATACTCTACTTAGGAAAATTTTTAAAAGGCAATAAGAGAACATATATCAAAATCAAGGTTGTCTGTGCAGCTCTGCTGCATTGTTTTGATGCTAACAGATTTTACCAGCTATTTACATGTTTTCTTTCATTGTGTTTGAAGAGTTCATATCTGCTGTGGCAGATTACTGACTGGCCCCAAGCCTGGGTTAACAGGAGGGGGGTCTCATTTTTGTTAGAGGAGATCATCTTCAGGTACACAATCCCAGCAAGGCACAGAATCCCTCCTTGCTCATGGCCCAGCCCAAGTGCCCCTCTCCTGCCATGGAGTGTGGTGGCTTCTGTCTGAGCAAACCATCCCAGCGACTGCCACAGAGCTCAGTGCATCTCTCACCCAGAGCTGGCTGGACACAGGAGCACTAAATAAACTCCCAGCCAGACAGCCAGCAGCACCCACAGCTCTCATCCCTAATTTCTCAGTGAACTCCTGGTAAACCACAGCTGACAGGGGCCACAGGTCTGGCAGGTGATATTTCCAGCTGGACTGCTCTGAAGTCAGGGGGTTATGTCAAGCTGCAGCATCCAAGTGATGGCAAATGGAGCCCTGGACCGTGAGGAAATGGCTGGAGATTGGTTACAGCCAGGAGAAACTGATCTGTCTGAAAAAACAGCCCAGGAATCACAGGATTAATGTTCAAATTCCAGCTGTGTTGCATTGTTCCCTTTCCTCCAGCTCTCCAACAACAAAGACATGCCTCCTCCTCTGGAGACCAGAAAAGTTTTATTAAAAATCTTCCTACAACCGTTGCAGCAGAGGCCCTGTTAAAAGCATCATCGGAGAAAAATGCAGGATTCATAAAGAAACCATCCTACAATTTCCTTTCGATCTGGCATTGATTTCAAAGGGGCTACCTGAGCCAAGAGGCTTTGGCCCGCTCCCCTCTGTGCCCGGGGCAGGGTGAGGCTGAGCCTGGCTGGATGTGGGCACGCACTGAGAGCCAGGGGGGGAGCGTGGAGGGCAAAAATAAAATGGGAACACTTCCAAAGCTGCAGCTGTGCTGGCCCATTAAAAAGCTGAAACTCGTTCTACTGTTCGACCTCATACTTATCACCACATAACTATTCATCAAAGAAATTTCGGTGCAATTAATTAAATTATCCCCCTGCCTGTGCCACAGAGTCGTTATTCCAGTATCAGCTTTCACTCGCACTCTCTTAAGCTCATGTCTCGATGCCAAGTGACATCTCCAGGGCTGTCCAGCCTCAATAAAGCTCTCTCCTCACCACTCACAGAGCCCATCATTTCTCTCTTTTATTGCCATTTATTTTCCACTAGGATTTTGCTGCCAGTATATTGGCAGGACTTCCAGTATATGGATGTAATGAAATCCACCACAGACACTTAACATCGGGTCAGGCTTCAGCTGGGCTCATGTGAAGCTGTAATATGATCAACAAATGCTTCCAGGAGGAGGATTTTATCTGCTCCAAAACAGAGCAAGGGCTCCTCTGGTACCCAGACATGAACTAGGAGGGAGTCATTTCAAAATCCATATGATAATTATCTTTCTAGCCTAAATGTGCTCAACATGAGAAACCTGAGTTACAGCACAGATCAACTTTATAAAAACCCTCAGTATCACAGTTTGCATATTCCACCCTTTTTGTGTGTGTTTTGTTTGTTTTGTTTGTTTTTAACAGCACTGTTGGTGTAACTCCAGTGGCTCAGCACACCAAAGTGTGGGGGATTTGGTGGGCCCTTAGCTGACCTACCACCATTTCTAAATGTAAATGCCCTGATGTCAGGCCCTCCTCAGCTCTTCTGGAAATTTTGCAGGACCTGATGGCTCTGAGCATGGTTTGTCTGTGTCCACTGCCACAACAGCTGATGTGATGGCACCAGAGCATTATATCTGCACCCCAATCAGTCCAGGTCAGGACTGCTGCCACTGGGATTAGGCTCTAAAAATGTGGTGAATTACACAAGACACCAACAGTCATGTCCCAGGCTGGAGTGGAGAGATGAAAGAAACACAAAAGGAAAATAAAGTGTTACTTTAAGGAGAAGTAAAAAAAATATTCAAGCCTTAGAACAGTTTCTATCTGGGCACAGTAAGTCTTGCACTACCTGCAAGGCTGTAAATCAATAACGAAGACATTCTATCAGAGAGGCTTTATTTCCAACACGAGTTAATGGACATAAATCTCCTCCAGGCAATGGATGTAAAACATCAGACTGTGTGATCAAAGGCATGGGGGTTTTACCCTGGCTTGGTTTTGTGACTAAAATAATCTTTTCCCAGGAGAAATGGAATTTTGCAGTTTTTCCAGGGAGACAGAGAAGTTTGGTTCTGCACCAGCAACTGCCCTGATGCCCTGCTGGCTTTCCAGCTAAGGCATCAGTTAGAGGCGTTGTAGCATCTGTGTAAAGACAGCAGAACCCAAGTATTGCTAAATAAATAGAAAAACCCAGAACTATCCTGGTAAGGAGGGCAGAACTTTGCCTGGGTAGTGCCTATCTTGAAATCTGTTTGCAAAGTTTGTTTTTTATGAAAATGCTGAAATGTAGATGTTTCCCTGCTTGCCTCGAATGAAGGCAAATAAAACCTGGCTCAAACCAGGTCTGAACCAACCTTGGGCATCCTCCACCTCCAGTGGGGTTTTGATCCTTCCCCCAGTGCCAGGTCTGCCCAAGGCCATTGATGCAGAGCTACAGATAAACCAGGGCTCTCCAGGGCTGCACAGCAGGCTCTGATCACTCTGGGTGGTGAGAAAGGCACCAAAGGCTCTGCCAGGCACATCACCTCTTCAGCAATCAAAAGGAACTGGAGCACCTGCATTGTCCCAGGGATGTGAACCTGCAGCACCTGGATCATCCCAGGGATGTGAACCTGCAGCACCTGGATCATCCCAGAGATGTGAATTTGCAGCACCTGGATCATCCCAGGGATGTGAACCTGCAGCACCTGGATCATCCCAGGGATGTGAATTTGCAGCCCTGCATTGTCCCAGGGATGTGAATTTGCAGCACCTGGATTATCCCAGGGATGTGAATTTGCAACACCTGGATCATCCCAGGGATGTGAATTTGCAGCACCTTGATCATCCCAGGGATGTGAACCTGCAGCACCTGGATCATCCCTGGGATGTGAATTTGCAGCACCTGTATTGTCCCAGGGATGTGAACCTGCAGCACCTGCATTGTCCCAGGGATATGAACCTGCAGCACCTGCATTGTCCCAGGGATATGAACCTGCAGCACCTGTATTGTCCCAGGGATGTGAACCTGCAGCACCTGGATCATCCCTGGGATGTGAACCTGCAGCACCTGGATCATCCCAGGGATGTGAACCTGCAGCACCTGCATTGTCCCAGGGATGTGAATTTGCAGCACCTGTATTGTCCCAGGGATGTGAATTTGCAGCACCTGCATTGTCCCAGGGATGTGAATTTGCAGCACCTGCATTGTCCCAGGGATGTGAACCTGCAGCACCTGCATTGTCCCAGGGATGTGAACCTGCAGCACCTGGATCATCCCAGGGATGTGAACCTGCAGCACCTGTATTGTCCCAGGGATGTGAACCTGCAGCACCTGGATCATCCCTGGGATGTGAACCTGCAGCACCTGGATCATCCCAGGGATGTGAACCTGCAGCACCTGCATTGTCCCAGGGATGTGAATTTGCAGCCCTGCATTGTCCCAGGGATGTGAACTATCTCCAGACTTCTGACAAAACAGGCTCTGCACCTTATCACAAACTCTGGTCTCACAGCCTACACAGAGAGCAGATGTCCATCCCTGGGCTCTGCCCAGTGGGAAAAGCCCATAATATGTTTGGTTGACTTTCCTATAAGTTGCTAGTGTCAATAAAATTAATGTGACATTTACAACTATTTTGAGGGTAAAATGAAGTTGCTTAAATTATTCTGCAGAAGCAGCATGAGACAGAATTATTCAGTTGACAAAATCTAATTAGGTGTAAATTATTTCAGGTTATATGAATTATAAAACCTGTCAGAGAGAACTCCAACTCAAGGCTCAATGTGATACAGTGAATTAGCATGCCAGGCATCTGTTTGCCAGAGTTGGGTTTCAGTTGGGGACAAAGTCACACAGGTAATTAATTTTTTCCTTCCACCAGCCACCATGCTCAGGCAGGCAGAGGAAGCCATGCCCCATACAACAGACATTTTATTACAGCTGGAAGGCTTTTTCCACACAGAAGATTGGAAGAATTTGAGAGCTGGTCAGTAGATGCAAAAAGCAGCTCTTAGTCTTAACCCTGAGACAGAGCTGAAGCTCCTGAGGCCTGGGGGTAGCAAGAAGGGAATATATTGGCAGCAAGTTCTCCTTGGAGCCTGGTGTCCAGCTCCATCCTTCAAGCAGAAAATTCCTCTGTAGTCACACTGAGAAATGTTCCAGCATGTGGTTAAGTTTAATAACCACGACCACTTTTGCAAGTGTACTTTGATGCTCTGCAGGATCAGCATGCCCAGAAACCTGCCTAATTACCACAGTGTTTATTTCTCCTGCTAAGTTTAATTTTTGCTGTTTAGATGCAGAAATGCCATCATTACCTTCCACAAAGCCAAGCAGGGCATCTTTGAACCCGAGCTATTGGTGATTTTAATGGCTGAAAAGCAGAATGCTGAGAAGCTCTGAGCATGACAGGGCGTCCTGTACTGTGGCTGTGGAAAAGGAACGATAACAGCTGTGTAATTCAATGTTTTGGGTGGGAGAAGACAAGTGCTTTATGAGCTGAGCATCAGCTTTGCTCACTTGCTGTCAGCCTGCTGCAGAGGGAGGGACTGGGCACTGTGGGAAGAAGCACATCCAGTTCCCACAGGAGGTTTAGAAATACACACTGGGATTTGACACGATGGTGATTTTCCATTTAAATGCACCACAATTCAACATGGATTGCTAGATCTCATAAGGGACTCAAACTCCCTTCTCACACTGCTTTCCAACTCCTTGAACAACCCACTGCAAGGAAACACAAGTTATTTACTATTGCTCACACTCCCTCTGCAAGGATCAGAGAAAATTACTGGAAGCAAAGCAGAACATTTGGTCACAAAGCCTTGAGAAGCATGCAAAAACCCCACAGTCCTGATTTTCTCTTTCTCTTTAAAAAGTTCAGCTGTGCTGCTAAGCTCCAGCTGGGGCCTTTTTCAATGGATAGACACTGCAGCTTAGTTTAAAATGATATGCAATGCTATCAGCTGCTCTCTTGTTCCATTTCTACACAGAATGCATTTCTCACACACTATTGACCACAATCCCTTGAAAAGACTGGTGAGGATTACATATTTTAGATGCCTTTTCTCCTACCTCAAACAATAGACAGTAGCAAGTGAATTGGGAAAAAACCACAGTTAAAAACAAGCAAGAAAGCAGACACAGAGAGAACACGTGTACATCAAACATTTAACAATTATTTGCTCAAACTGACTCTTCATTTGCTTAAGAGATTTAATAAATAAAGCTTGATTCCTTGCTGCCTCACACTACCTGGAGCCAGAGGAGCACACACTGCCATTCCAGGCAGGCAAGAGCTAGATCTGAGGTGTGGGGTGAACCTTCCCTCAGGAAATCCAGCTGGCTTTCCTGCATTCTCTGAGGTCCCCACATTGCCAATTTTCTAACTGAAATCTTAACTACAAAGAGGTTGGAAATACCAAGAATGGCCTCAGATGCCTCTGAACACTTAGGCAGTGTCAGTACTTGTGGGTGCAGACAAGCTGCACATTCAAGAAGAGATGAGAATGGAGAGAATCTTGCATTTAGAAGGGGCACACAAATTCATCCAGCCCAAGTGCCGTGGGATCCCCTCTTCCTTCCCCCAGTACATATATGTATGTGTATATATATATATATATATATATACACATTTCATAGTCAGTCCTAATCCCACACCAAGATGCCAGGGAAGATAAAGTCAAAGCAAAATAAATCCAGCACTCTTTGCTTCTATCTTTGTAGCAAGAGCTGGTGGCAGTGACAGAGATCTGAGGATAAACACAAATCTGCTATGGCTCACTAACCTTCACTCCACGGTGATTGATAACTGTATTTTTAAGTGCTGCAGGTATCAGGCTCAGCTCTGGGCCCTGTATTTCTGTCCTGTTTGTAAGAACATGCTGCAATTTACTCTAAGGCTGAGGGACCAGACAGCTTCTCCAAGACTCCCATGCCCATGCCAGGACTGGAGATGGCGATGGAAGAGGAAAATACCAACACAAATTCCTTGCCCCAGCAAAAGGACAGGAGGGCGAAAAGTAAAGGAAATTAAACACAGAACAAAGCCCAGAGCAGGAAAGGGCATTTGTGAGCACAAAGTGATGCCCTCCCTCTTGTCAGCACTCACTGCCAGCTCTGGAGGAGTTAAGGCTGAGGCGCTGTCCCCGGGGTGGCAGCCAAGGCCACTCACCCACGATTAGAGGCTGACAAGCTTTGTCAATGCAATCTGCTGAACGCCGTGAGTGACAAGAGATCAATATTCCCCACTCTCATGGGTCATCACAGGTGACAGAGGTCTAAGTAATAAAACAGCCCTGGCTGCCTCCTCTAACTTAAATGCTTCCCCAGCCACAATATTTCTTTTTTGTCTGAGCGCCTCTAGCTAAATTCTGGCGGATCGAAGCATCGGATGGGCTGTGGGTTCTGAGGAATTGCAGCGTGCCAGGATTGATGCTGGCCCAGGAAGGCTCAGCAGGCTGGAGACACAGGCTCAAATAAATCACACACCACCAGCTCAGGGCTGTAATCTGCCAGCACCAGGCCCTGTGGCAGCCTGGGGACACGAGGAGGGGGTGGGGACCCAGTGTGGCATGGAGCCACCTGCCAGCCCCAATCAGCCCTCAGAAATACTCACAGCAAAACCTCTCCTTTCCCCCATCTGTGAGCTGTTCTAGAAATCACTGGGAGGAACTACATAAACTGGCATTCTGGTGCTGGCAGAGGACAAAGGTGCTCTGCTGTAAATCTGAGGGAAGTGTTGATGGGACTGAAGCTCATGGGGCTCTTGAAGCAGTGGGAAACACTGACCAGTGGGTCTTTAGAGCAGGAAAAAACCCTCCTCCCTTCTGAACACTGGACAGGAGTGTGCAGGTATTAAGGGAATGCCCTGCTCCATTCCAGTCACCCACCCTTGCCCTGGTGGGACCAGCAGCAATGGATTTGTTCTGTACAGCTGTGCCACAGCCAACAACCACAGAGAATCTCCTGTTTCTCTAAACCCACAGACTACCTCACCCTCAAATAACTTGTTTTACAGCTGTGTGCCAAGGAAGAGCTCATGTTTAAAAAAAAAATGCAGTGATTTACAGCTCAGAACCCAAATTTAAGGCAGATGAGGAAAACCCTCATGGTTTAGCCCTTAGGAAAATCCTGCCCCAATTCCTGCTGTCAATAATCATTATGGACACAAGCCACTGATATCCATCTGGGATCTGAATGTTGTCCAGTTTTTTCAGATGTTTAGAACCAGCTTTTATTGGGAATAATCTCTTTAACCAAGCAGCTTTGCAAACACCACATTTCACTACATTCCTGGGAGACAGGCAAGTGATACACACCAATTTATAGGGAATAAATGGAGACACAGAGCAGAGCCAGAGGCACAACTGGACACAAAACCCCACGGGAATGTAATTTCACACTTTCAACTTTGGACAACAAATATGTCCTGGAAGAGAGTCTCTTCTAGGGGATGACTGTCAGTTGTGAAATTCTGTTTAAACAGGTGGCAGGATGATGCTGTGTTGTTTGGAAATAATTGGGGCACTGTTTACACACCACTCTCATGATCTAAGACAAGAGAAAAATTGACTATAATGCTCAAAATCTTTATTTTTACACAAGTTCATCCTTTTTCACTACAGAAGCAAACCAAAAAGCTAGTTCTGCCTAAAATATGTATTTATTCTGCCAGCTATTTATATTAATTACAGAACTTTCCTAATTCAAAAAAAGCAATCCAGTTCACCTACGCCAGCGTGGTTCCCCCATGTTTGAGAACTGAAATAATGTATCAGCAGAATTTTTTATCTGTACACGGGACATTTCACCTGGAATGGCCTGAAACAGAAAAAAATAACCCAATACGTGGGATTATGTCGAAAACCTTTAAAGGCTATCAATGAAATCATCTTCTGTCCAAGAGAAGCTGTGTTCTTTTTATGGCCAAGGAGAATAAATGGAGATGAGAACTCTGTAGCAACATCTTCTGGAATATACAAAAGCAGATGAGGAAGCACATTTCCTAAAGAGAAACTGCCCTAACTCTTGGGATAAAATTAGATGTCTCATAAAGAAAAGGTCAATGTTCTAATGCAGGATTTGGTTCTTTAACACACTTGACTAGTGGCCAACTCAACCAGCTGGACCAGCACTGGGGAAGAGCATGTGGGAAGGATCTATTTCAGACCAAAGCAATCTTTTTAGTCACTGAATTCAGCTGATTTTCTGAATGATTAGACGAAGGCTTGGCTGTTCCCACATGGCTGCTGAGGCAAGGCTGCAGGACAGGAGCTGTGTCGGGATGTGAACCAGCAGATGAACACAGCCAGCCTGGGGACAGCCCGTGGCATGCCCAGGACAGTGTGGTGGCACTGGTGGCCATGCAGGGGGGGGCACACCCAGACCAGAACCAAGCCAGCCCAGCTCTGCCTGGGCACAGGGCAGCTGGGGGGATTCTGCCAGCAGCTCAGAGAAAGGAGCCACATTTCAGGGCACAACTGCCCTCCTGCTGCTCCTGAAATGCCCATCTCACACTGCACTGCAGGAGCTCTGCTGACTCCACACTGCACGTGGGACACATTCCTCCTCACACTGGAGTTTAGGTGCAGATACAACACACAAAAATTGGGTGAGACAGAAACGAAAACCTTGAAGCTTTATTTTTTCTCTCCACAAGTCTACTGCTATTCTCTCCCAGTCAGCCATCCAGCTTTTTTTTCCCCTTTGGCCTCAGAGGCTTTTGACTTTCTCTAGATATGACTCCAGAGTCATTTAAAAATAGAGAATGAAAGCAGGATGGCTACAACGATCTGATAGCATCACATACAGCCCTTAACCTAATTTATTACTGATGATGTAGTCATTAATGTACTCTGAACATGCACTATACACTCCTCTTTAATGAAAAAGTAGCTGGGGAAGCTCATCCAACTTGCTTCAGAAAGTTGAGTCCCTAGAGGCTTACATGTCATCTACCCTTAGATTTATCCAAGGCTGAAGGAGATATTTTAAAACATATCTTCTTGTTATTCTTTTAAAAGATAGTTCCCTTGATGCTGAGCCTTGAAAGTTTAGCAGCTCTTATTACCAGGAGTGAACTAAACTAAAGCAATTGGTGTAATGGTTGTTACACTGTGGGTACAACTCGCTTGCCATGTTCTCTTCTCATCCACTTTCATCTCAAAGTGTTTATCTGAGCAGGAAAAACTACTGCAATTTTTCTTCTCATCAGCAAGGAGAAAAAAAAATCTGGCAAAACTAGACTGGGGAAAGCACAGGAAAAGGAACTATGGAAATAAAAGTCTTTGGGACAAATTCATAGAGTACTCTGGGAAGATAAGAGGAGCTGCAGAGACAGGAAGGCCACACAGCCCCTCTCCACACTTCCAGCAAGGATGGTCTGTAATTGGCTAACACTGACTAACAATGGACAGGAAATTTTTAAAAGCCATCAAGCTTTTTAAAAGCTTCTCTCCTCATGACCCCACAGATCTGCTGAAGCCTCTGGCTCCAGAGGCTCCCAGCACAGCCCAGGTCTGCAGCCACGGCCCTGGGATGATCCCATCCCTCAGAAACCCCACAGCAAGCTCAGGGCTCAGGAAATCACGAGCTACAGTGCAACAGAAACAACTGCTAGGGAAACACAAGGCTTCCTGGGGAATGAGGTAGAAAAATAATAAAACTCAACAAACCCAAAAATGTGAGAGAAATATAAACCCTCTATCCCAGAACCAATGGTACTTTTGGAGAAAGACCAACCACGAGGAAAAACAAATGAACAATAGAGGAAATGAACAGGTATGTGAGCCTGGAAAGTGCTCAGTGGGAAGTGCTGTTTCCATGTATCAGGCCTGTAAATCATCCCTCTCCTGTCCTACAGGCACACTAACACCTGTAGAGGAACCACAGCTTTTCCTGCAAAGGAAAGAGCAATAGAGATTATCTGGGTATGATGTTCCCTTCTGCATGCCAATTATGGAGCTAAAAGGCCAGCAGAAATATTTAAGATGAAGGAAGTCAACACCTCTTCATTCCTGTCTGGTGAGCAGCTCTTCATACTTTTCATGCTTTCTCAAATATGGATCATGCCTGCCCAGGAAGGTTAAGTGCAGTGCTAAGGTTTCCAGGTTAACTGCAGGGTAACTTTGTCAGCATTTCCATTCCTGTCTCTTTCTAAAGGATTTAAATACTCAAATCTAAACGTGCAACTCAAAGCCAGTTTCAGCCTGCAGGATCCTAGGCTGGGGGGCAACTTCTTTCCTTCTGTGGACACACAGCAAATTCTTACTATTCATTTATTCTAGCAGTTCTTTTCTTACCTCCAAGGTGAAATATTGTGGGAAATTCAGGACTCCTGAACAACTGACCAATATGATCAAGCAGAAGCCATTTATTGTTTACATTACACACACTTTTATAGATTCTACAAACTACCAAGTACACACTTCTGGATTGGTGCCTTTGTCTTGTTCCTTTGTTTTCTATTTCCATTTCTCAGTATCTGTGATTGGTTACAGCCTAGGTGTTTCACAGTCTTCTGTTATCTAGCTTTTGCAGTCTTGGTATTCAGTTTCTCAGCCTCTTCTTTCTTAATTTAGCACAATTTATGTTCTTGATGAATTCCTGAGGCTTTGATAACAAACTTAGAAGCAGGCTGGCTGGTGCACACTATGGCCTAACCCTTGCAAATACATTGCACCAGTGTAAGGAGCAACAAGACAAAGATCAGGTTATTGTGAGGGTAGGGGCTCGGACACGATGCAGTCCAGGCAGACTCCACCCCTGTCTGGAGGCTTTGTCCTTTGTGAAAGCCTTTGCTGTGACTGCAGCCGTGGGAGCTCCAGGCTGGAGGAGGCACCTCTCCTGCTGGAATCCTCTCTGCTGACACCAGAAGAACCATGAAATGTGCTGTGTTAGCCCAAATGTCTTTCAGGCCCGTGTTTACCTAAGATAGAATTATCTGAATGTGTGTATTTGTGATCCAATTCACCTGGAGCACCCCTCCATCCTACAGGAATAAGACAAGGACGTCCCATATGGTGGCAAGGTAGAAAATCTCCTCCAATGCAAACCACCTCTGACCTCTGGGATAATAAATTCGTCTGCAAATGACTGGGCAAAGTGCTGGAGCCTGTGTGCAGGGAAGATAAACAGCCCTCTTTGTCCTCGGGGCCAGAAGTGGCCATTGTATGGAGCTGGCCCAAAGGATTAGTGCTGCCATGATTATTTGTGTTATATGAGCTATTTCAGGAGCTAATTGACCCCAGCACAAAAGCGGGGTGAGAAAGGCTTTTGTAGCTAATAGAATGAGCAATACAGAAAAGGGTAAGGTGCTTTGAGCAATTGGGCCACAGTACACAGACACTGACTCAGTTTTAGCTGACAGCATCAAGCAGGGCAATCTAATCTCCCCAGTTAGCACTAAATCAGCCTGGTATAAATGAGCCCATGACAGAACACGGAGAAATGGGACTTGCTAAAAGGATAACTGAGGATAACTGCCTGGTGAAGCATAAATATTGAAGATGTTCAAAACTCTTCATTGCTCGAGCTAAGCATGCCTGGCAAGAGCTGTGCAGGCAGAGCTGTTGGATACTCAGAGCTCTGCTTTTGGAGGGCATGGTGGTAAATGTCACTATCTACAGAGGGTATTCTGAAATTATAGATATATGTTCCCTCCTTCCTTCCCTGTCTTGAGTGCTTAATGGCAGGGGAAAGTATTGACACTGAGAAACTGATGGAACACTTTAAACATTAAATCATAAAGCAACAACAACAAAAATCAAAGCCATTTTCTCCAGGATGACAGGCATGAGGAGGAGGATGGGCTATGGCTGTAGTGTACAATTATCCCAAAGTAAACTACTTGCCTCTAAATTCAATTGTGAAGAATCATGGAATCATTATGGTTGGAAAAGACCTCTAAGATACTTGTGAAGAATTATGTATTTAAGGGGGAAAAGTGAAGCTGAATTTAGAACTGAACATATTTTTTTGGCATTTAGTCACAACTCAGCAAAGCCTGTTTTTTCTCAAATTCAGAGCTAAATAGAATAGAGGATACAGTGAAAAAATTAAATCACCCTGACCTTTCTAAAGCCACTAGAAAAGCTGCTGCAACATAATGCATTACAAATTCTGCACTAAATATGGTGCACAAGAGGACACAGCCTTGTAAATATGCAACAGAAGAGAAATAATCATATTCATCATTTATTTATTGAACCTACATGGACCCCTCACTGCACTATCTGAGGCCACCACAGGCATAAAGGAATTAAACAGCACAAAATCCCAGCCAGGAAAAGCAGAATTTATAGGTGCTTCACAAATGGGGTAATGAGGCAGAGAAAAGAGAAGGTCTCTGTGGACAGACTGAGCCTAAAGCAGAGACAAAGTCAAGCCCATATCCCCTGAGCCAACACACTTTAGTGCAAGATTATTATTCCCTTCATGTGTTTCATCAGTGCCCGTGCCCAGCAGGAGCTCCCTGCCCAAACGTGTCCCAGCCTTTCCATGGAGCAAAAGGATTTCCAGACCTTTCTGCTGTCTTACAGCAACATCCTGAGGCTCAGCAGGAGGGGACATGGCAGCCCCATGGCATGGCCCGTGTCACTGTGTGTGCTGCCCAGGTGTCCCTCTGGCACACCTTTGGCCCAGGGGTGTTCCAGAGTGTTCCCCAGGGAGCAATGTCCACACCCACGGTCTGCATCTACAGCTCAGTGCCAGCAAATGGATGCTTTGACTGCAGCAAGATCCCCCCACACCTCAGGGGCACAGGCACCTCTGAGCACAGCCTGGTCAGTGTGGAATCTGATCTGCCTTTTGCCAGGGTTGGGATTACATGTGCCAGACAGTACTTCTTGCTCAGCCTCAGGTCAAATGCAGTGTTTTCTTGGGGGTCATTGCCTGTCAGCACAGAAAGTCTGAAGTTCTCAGTAACCAAGGTTCCAATAGGTGAGTGCACAGGGCTGGGGAGCACTTTGAACACAATCTCACCTGTTCTACATCAGCCAGCTCCTGGGGAGGCACAGCAACCAGCACTGACACACCCCAGAGGCTGTGGGGCTTTGAAGTTACCTTGTAATTGATTTTAATCACCTGATACAGAACTGTCTTAGGCTGGGGCTGTGTGTTCTGTCCCCATGTGTCAGAGCTGGGGCAGTTCTCTGCTGTTCTTGGGGCAGTTTTTTCTTGATCTCTCCCCCAGCCAATCCTCCCTGCAGGAGATCTCTGCTGTCCATGGCCACTGAGTGTCCCTGCAGGGCTGATCCAATTCCAGCATCCCATGGGGAGATGCTGCGCCCAGGGCAGGAGCCAAGCATTCCTGCCTGGATCCAATGTGAGCCTGGCACAGCACAGCAGCCTTTGCCCAGTGCATTGCCAGAGGAGCAGCTTCTGCTGCCCTGCATGGCCAGAGGGAGCCCAGGCCCATCTGCAGCAGCCCTGGAGCTGCAGAGGAAAACTCCCCCCTTGTGCAGGATCCCTGCTCCAGCAGAGCCACAGCTGGCACTGCAGGAGGGCTGAGCCCCCATGGGATGGGGCTGTGCCACCCCCTGACACACAGGGGACAGGGACTGCTCTCACTCTGGCAGTGGAGTTTTTGTTTTTGTTGGGTGTTTTTTTTGTTTGTTTGTTTGCACTATTGTATTTGTATTTTTAATTTTCCTAGTAAAGAACTGTTATTGCTACTGCCCTATCTTTGCCTGAGAGCTCCTTAATTTCAAAATTATAATAATTCAGAGGGAGGGGTTTACATTTTCTATTTCAAGGGAGGCTCCTGCCTTCCTTAGCAGACACCTGGCTGTTCAAACCCAGACAAGAACAATGGGTTCTGAGCCAGGGCTGTGTTCAAAAGCCCCCATGTGGGTGGTGAGCACACCTGCCTTGGCACCCACAGCTCCACTGACTGAATGCCCTGTTCAGGGACTAAGGCAGCACAGATGGCAAGGGTTAAAGTCACCCATTATTCCTGGCCTCTGCAAACAATGCAAGCCTACTTAGCTGAGGTAATGTTTTAAGCACACTTATTTCCATGAAGCAAATCCAGTGTGTAATTCCAGGATTAGTCCAGAAACTAAGAAGCTTTCAGTTTTCAGCAAAGTTAGTTTCCATTTCAAAGTTTAGTTGGGCCTTAGAAGTTAATCAAAACCCAGGATTTCACAGTTTCACATACACTTGTTACAAGCAGAGAAATCACCAAATTCAAATACAATTGTAATGCTGAGAGAGGAGTCTTTAGCATTTCCTTTTATTCAAATAGACGAGGAGGAAAGAGGAGGACAGGAGGAGTTAGTACTAATGTGCAGTGTACATCACTGACACTGCAATCCTTATGGGAGAGGTTTTACAGGCCATGAGACTTGTAAAAATCTACAAAGATAAAAAATGATCTATTTTTAATGCTTCTCTAGGCATTAATACCTCAGCAGACATTAGACAATAATGAGAAAATCTAAGGAGGCTCCTCCAGAGCACCAACATGTGTATGGACCTCAACTTTAAGGAGGGAGGAGGGAAAGAACCAAAGCTGGATTTATCTTAAACTAGGTATGATCCAAGACATCCACAGCTGGTTAAAATAAAAATGCCTCAGGTTCAATGTTAAAGTTAGCACATTCACAAAAATTAAGAGTCTGCTATTTTTGTGTATCCTTCTGTAATAACTTCAACTTTTAAAAGAATAACACAGCCACGAGCATGTCTTCTATTCCCTTAAACATTTCACAGTACTACTACAAAGAAATGGGATACTCTGAGTCGATTTTAAAAGAGTATTGATGTGTTTTTCTACACACCCAAAACAACTGAAGCACTGCTTATAATCTTATTTCAAACAAAGAAATAATTAATGCTCAAGTCCAAACACCCTGATGGACCAGGGGGGCTGCTGGGAGCAAGGCAGGACCATCAGTGTTTGGGACCACAGGCCCTGTGCTCAAGAGGTGACAGTTTAGAAAGGGTTAATCAAGCAGACATAAAGGACAGTGTAGGAATACAAATATTACAGATGGGATTTTCACAAGAATCGCTGTAGTTCTTGTAGTTCTCTTTCTGAAGTGCTCACACGCTTTTAAACATCCCTTTAAAAACAGTGATACAATAAACATTGAATTGAGTCAAGAGGGTAAAAAAAAAAAATGGAAAAAATAAGCATCTATTCTTGAGTCACTTACTGATGTCCTACAGGTCATTTCTTCAGTGAAATTCACATTTATTGGCCTAAAACTCCCCAAAGAGCAGCTCTGGCAGGGGAAGGAGCCAACTGCTACTGCTCTGCACTCACCAGGGAGCTCAGCTGTGCTCCACCACAGCAAATAATGTTCCTTTGCTTGCAAGCTTTCCTGGAAGCTGCAAAGGACCTGGCTCATTTCAGGCTGCAAACACTGTAAGAATTTTGGGAAGGGCCTTTCTCCTCACTGCTGAGGCTGCAGGCTGCTCTCCCCTCCACACTGCATTTTTCTCTGCACGAAGGTTCTGCTTTCTGAGGAGCTCCAGACCTTAATGGCAGGTTACACGAGGTTCCTAACGATTTTCCATCCTCCTCCCAGCTGTCTCAGTTCCATGGGATAAAGCTGCCTTGGCTCAAAGCAAGGCTGGTTCAGGCTAACTCTAATTGTGCCCTGTCCAACCCTCAGCTCTGCTGTGTTACCAACTGCTCCCTGTGTGCCTGGAAATCAAAGGTACAAATGCACACTCCACGGAATGGCTTACATTAGTGCCATTAATTCCTCCTCTCAGCATAATCCTTCATCTGGGAGTTATTCCAAAACATAGGAGTTAATGACACTAATATAAACCATCCCAATGTAGCATGTGTTTCTTTAGCTTTTATTCCCATGACTAAATGTCTTTTTAATGCACTTTTATTTACCGTGATGGAAATAGTTTTTCCTGCTTTACTCCATCAGAAGTCTGGCTCTGTCACATTAACCCTTTTCTGGGCAAGGCTCTGTAGATGTATTTCCCATTCTGACTCCCAAATGCAAACCTTCTGCTGACATTCCAGCAGAGCACTTCCAAGAGCTGTGAGTGCTGATGGCAGCCCTGCACAGAGCGCTGCTGATGGCCCCAGCAGGCTCTGCAATCTCCTGGGCACACGGTGCCCAGGGCTGGGCCAGCCTGGCAGGGGCACTGAAATGCTCTGGGATCAAGGAACGGAGCTGCAGAGAGGCTCTGCCCTCCTGGTGCACAACAGCCCTGCCTCCTATTCCCTGCTGACACTTAACCCAGCCAGGGAAGCAGGGAGTGAAGTGCCTCTGGATTTTCTCAGAGGTGTGAAATACAGGCAGAGGGGGGAAGTGGATTAGAGGGATGGAGACAAATACTGCTACTCCCCAAAGAAGGTGTGCAGAAATTCCTGCTGAACAAATGGTCTTTCTCTGGAGGAAGTGGATGAGGAAGTAAAAAGCACATAAAAAAGCAATGAAAGGAAAGCAAAGTTCATTATTTCGTCTCCATTTTGCTTTCCCTTCACTCCACAGCTGCCCCCGAAAGCAGAGCCTATCCTGTTCTTGGCCTTCTAATCTGGAGTAACTTTAATGTTCACAACATTTTCCTTTCTTTTTTTTTTTTTTTTTTTCAAAATTATACCTTTTAGAATTAGGGTTAACTAACTTTTCTAATCCCTTTGTATTCTCTTATGTCCTCCTTCGCTGCTGCTGAGCACAGGGCAGGTGAGGAAGAGCAGGTAGGAGAGGAAGGACTGAAAAAAGGCTGAGAAGTAAAAAAAAAGCAATTTGCCTCTGAACGGTAGGAAACAAAGTATAAACAAAGTATAAACAGTAGGAAACAAAGTATTAGGAAACAAAGTATAAACACTGTGAAATGTTCAGTTCTCCCTTCCAGTTTACCTAATGCTGCTCAGTATGTAATCTCCTTTTTAAAGCCTTTCAAAGGAAATACAGAGCCATCCTTAAACCATCCTCAGGGATTTCCTAGAATGTATCCACGAAGGAAATACCTTCCTGCAGTGACACTGCACTGCATTAACCCAGCAATTCAGCAGACAGCACTTCTCCAGAGTTACACAGTATATAAATACAGGGCATAAGAGCAGCATAAACATGGGACACTTGCCAAAACATAATTCTGTTTCGTAAATCTGAGACCGTATCTGAGATGTTCAAAGAGTCATAAATAATACTGGGGGACCAGCTGCCCCCAGAAGTCAACAGGCTCAGGCCTAATAGATGGATTTCAATAAATTCAGACTAAATCCTTACCACAGAAGAAGTCTATTGATACCTTCTGCTAAGACTTCAAAAAGCACAAAAGTGTTTTGAGGCTCTCACTTTTTATTATCGAAGAGATCCATTTCAAAAAATTTCTCTATTAAGTAAATTCCTCCATCTGATTAGTTTCTTACAGTAAAGATCATTTAGCCTTGGGTTTAGATTTGAAGCGTGAGAGGTTGAGCCTGAGATTTTTGTGGGGAACGGGGAGATTAAGGATAAGTAAGTTTTTAATTTAAATAGAAAATGTTTTGAGTACTAACTGGTTGATCTGAAGGTTCAGCGATGAGCGCTGTAGGCAAAGTCTTGTTCCTTGGCACAGACACCCCTGAGGGGAGGGGGAACTCAGAGGGAGGGCAGAAATGCAAACCTCTAAACATCACAGAACTGTCACCACAACCACCAGAAAATCAGTTAGCATCAGTATGATTTTAATTTTGGCAGCGAGATAATGAAGCCACAGTGAGGGTGAACATAGCGAATTCTGACAGAAAATGAGAGGAAGAAAGAAAAAGATGTGAAAGTAAATCTAGTTATTCTAGAAAAGCAATCTTGGCTACAGAAGTTAATGATAAAAACATGCATTTCTACTCAAGTGGTTTTCTCTTACCCATTAGAAGTTAAAATGGAACCAGCTCAACAGAAACAGCCCTTGTTAAGAACATCCCATCATGAACATTCACATGCATTTAGCTTCAGTAAAGCTCCCTGGTTTGGAGAGGGCTCTGGAGCTCCAAGGTCTATCCCTCATCCAAGGCAAGCCTGGCCCAAGGGAGAGGTGATGATTCCTTATCCACAGGGCCTGGCCTTTGCTGGCAGCGCCTTGTGCCAGGCAGAAGCAGCAGTGAAAAGAGATACAATAAAAACCAGGTTTGAATTGTTCCAGCACAAGGTGTTATCTCTCCTTCCAGCCCTTGTCCCTCTGTTTCCTTGGACCACTGCAGCCCCAGCATTGCTGGAGCTGTGTGGGGCACTCAGCTGAGCTGCCCCTGCCTGCAGTGGGCAAAACCAAAACCAGCTGATAACCAGAGAGAGCTGCCAGCACAGAAGACAGTCTGCAAACATCCAGGCTATATTTTTAATGATTTTTTGATGCCATGAAAGGAGGAGGAAGGATTTAAAACCACCAGTGAAGCTCAGTTTATTTAACCTTGGGCAGTGCAGCAATGCCTGAGATGCCAAAGCTCCAGGTGGGCAGGCAGAGACATCTCCTTCTGGTGAGTGCAAAATGACTTTCTGACTCCTCCTGACCACCAGGCAAATTGTTCTAGCTCTCCTGCTGCTGCAATTTGAGAGTTTGCAGTGCTTCCTTTCCAAGAACCATTTGGGAGCAATATAAATGGTGACCTTCTTTGGAGGAAGATGCAACCTGTAACAAAGGTCTCATTAGCCTCCAGTGGGGGACAAACGCTCTCGAGCCTCTGTGGGACACTGGAAATCTCTCCCTTCAAAATCAACAAAGAGCCTTGTGACACTGTGGGGTGAATTACACTTCCTGGACTCTTGGGACCGCAGTTCTGGACTTCTCAAAAAGAAAACTTTCAAGAGAATAAATGAAAAGCCTCAATCCAAACTCACGCAAGCACTTGTGGGTTTTCTTTTTGGGGCCAAACACATTAGAACCAAGACTGTATTTGCCTGCTAAAGACCAGGAGTCACTTGAAAAAGGAAAGGAGCAGACTGGGAGCTTGGAATCCCATGTGCATGGGTAGGAAATATTCCTTTGGTTTCACCCATAGCCCAGTAGTTTCTCTGGAGAGTGCAATCCCAGCAGCACTGTACAGCTTTTCCACTACCCAGGTGTTATACCAGCTAGGTATGGATCCTAAAGCAACCAGAAAATGGAGATTTATGAGCCTGCTACTATTTCAAATACCACATCCAGCCCTTGATCAAGCAGTACAGACTTAGGCCTGAAGAAGTAGAACTCTTGGATGTGTTATCTTCCCAGCTACAGCTCCACCCAGGGAACTATTGCCTCCATAGCTGTGTGTCTTTAAATCCTTCTCATTACCTGTCCCCTCTCCCCACATCTTTTTCAAAGTGCCCCCTGACCTGGCAGTGGAGTGTGGGGACACCCTTGTCACCCAGGGTGGGCCTGTGGGACCCAGTATGGAACGTGAGCCCTTCCCTGGGTTTGTTTTGGGCCAGTTGTCTCTCTGTGGCAGCACCCACAATGCTGTGTTTCCTTGCAGACACTCAGGGAAGCACAGCACCTGCTCCCAAAGCCCTTGGAATCAAAAGGCAGACAGGCACCCAGCTAAAAAAGGAAAAAAAAAAAAGTTAGGAAGGAGAAACAAGGGTGGTAGGATGAAAAGTGGTCGCTGTCTTCTCCCTTTTGTCACTGATCTCCCTTTACAGACAAGACCAAAAGCAGACAGTGAAAACCCTTACTATTCATTTTCCTTGGTACTGAGATCAAAAGAAACCAGTTGTGGTTTTTTCCTAAAAAGTCATATCATAACCCTTCCAAAAAAAAAAGGAGATGGGATTATTGCTTTAGGCTTCTTGAGGATTTCCTACAGGAAGCACCCTGGAAAATGACTGAGATGACAACATGTGCTTTGCACAATGTAATGTCTCCATGGACATTGAGATTTTACACACCAAACTCGTGCTCTAAAAATAGATAGACTAAAAAACAAAATTAAAAAAAAAAAAAAGAAAAAGAAATAGAACCAGAAATTCCCACAGTGTTTTCTGCAGCAAGCAGTAAGTGCACAGTCTATCTTTCTTAAGTGCAATACACTCCACTATCAATTTGTGCACTGGACCATTTTTCCTGAAAGTAATATCCCCAAACATAATACAGTGTTTATTTAGCTCTACAATTGCATTACCAGTGTTTCAGAGTTTAAAACAAAATGAAGACAAATCAAAAGACCTTGGTAAAAGAGGAAAAAAAAAAATGTATTACATCAGGTTCAGGAAAGCTACAAGAGACAGGCAGCACAAGGGACCAGGATTTGTATCCAAAGAGGCAACACAGAGAAGGACCAAGCAAAGGGCTGACCAAGAAGTGCAGGCAGCAGACTGAGGTTCTATTGCTATGAGAACACACGGATTTCTTGCTCTCCATATGGCAGCTCTGCTTTCCCAAGACCTCTACCTGTTGGCAGATGAGAGATCCTGCTGTTTGCATCTGAGGCAGGAGGGCAGTGGAGCTGCATCCTCAGGCTCAGGAGCACGGGAATGGGTTGATGCAGAGCAGGGGAACACAACTCTTCAAGGTGTTGGCTTGATCAAAGCTTCCCTCACCAGAGATCTCCATTTTACACATGGGGAAAACTGAGACTCATAAAGCAAATTAGAATCAGGTTTAGAGTTTTGAGCTAAGCCTCCAGGACTTGTTTTATGGATAAAATCTGTAGCCATCCTGTGCTTTTGTTTGATTGTCTACAGGGCTACAAATACCTTAGCCTGAATTTTCACCACTGGTTAGCAAAATTTACACTTCCTTTGAAAAGGGAGGTGAAATACAAAGAGCAATTCTTTTAAATGAAACATGAACAGCAGGGCTGACTGCTTTCTTACACCACCAAAACTGAGTCCACTCAGGAATGCTCCAACAGAAACTTCCAATAATGCTAATAATAATCCAGAGATTCTGTGCACAAACTGTCTAGAGCCCAAAAATAACCCAAAGGCATGCTGAAACTGTCAAGTTACAGCAAGTTTAATGTTTTTGCATTGCATGTCTTACAAGGCAATTTTACTTGTTAAATATGCTAAATTCCACTTTTAATTTATGTATGACCAAACATCCCTTATAAAGTTTTAAGAATGTCTCCTTCTAATTATGGTCCTATCTTCAGCTTATTTACAAAGTTTGCTTATAGGTCTGTACAGGTTTAAATCCATTATTATTGCAAGGATTACGTTTACCTGGAGGGCAGGTTTGCTTCTCCACAAAGCAAACCTCCAGTAATTAAAGAACAGCTCCTTCACTCCTGCCTAATGTGGCTGCACCAGGCATCAGATACACAGGAATTAGTGAAAAACAGCATTTGGTGTAGGAAACTGCAGCCCTACAGTGCAATTAGACTTATTAATGATGTTACCCCACAAGGATGCCAGCCACAGTGATGCTCTCTGTCATCCCAGCCCCCTGGTCCTCATGTGACACACAAATCCAAATGACAGCTGCTCTGTGACAACATGGAAAGCTAATTTCTAGGCTTTGAGCCTGCGCTTCTACTCATCAACAACAACAAATGTACTTGAAACAGAAGCCATTTGCTAACTGCTCCCACAGAATCCTGGAATGCCCTGAGTTGGAAGGGACCCTCAAGGATCATGGAGTGCAACCCCTGGCCCTGTACAGGACATCACCAGGAGTCCCACCCTGTGCCTGTGAGCACCACCCAAACACTCCTGGAGCTCTGGCAGCCTCAGGGCTGTGCCCATTCCCTGGGCAGTGCCAGCACCCTCTGGGGGAAGAGCCTTGTCCTCATCTCCACCCTAAACCTCCCTGGCCCAGCTCCAGCCCTGCCCTGGCCCCATCCCTGGTCATGAGAGTGAGGAGCTCTGTACCTGCCCTGTGCTGCCCCTCCTGAGGCTGTTGAAGACCACAGTGAGGTCTGACCTCAGTCTCCTGCAGCTGAACATTCCAGTGCCCTCAGCTGCTCCTCACACAGCTTCCCTTCCAGACCCTTCCCCATCCTCCTGGGTGCTCCCTGATGGTTCAATGTCCTTTTCACACTGTGCTGCCCAACCTGCCCCAGCTCTGGAGGTGAGGCTGCCCCAGCCCAGAGCAGAGCAGGACAATCCCCTGATGGCCTGGCTGGTGCTGCAGGGCCTGGAGCCCCAGGACAGGGATGGCCCTGCTGGCCCCAGGGCACTGCTGGCTCAGCTCCCACTGGCCACCAAGCAGGACCCCCAGGTCCCTTTCTGTTGTACCACTGTTGGCTGAATCTTTTCAAATAAATCATGATATCCTGCACCTCAGCTCAAAGTTGGCCAGCAATGTGGAAAACTACAGAGAATCATGAGATGTTTTGGGTTTCAAGGGACCTTCAAGACCATCTACCTTCAACCCCCTGCTATAGGCAGGGACACCTCCCACTAGACCAGTTGTTCAAATCCCAGTCCCAAGAGACGTCCTCCTGTTGTCCCTCACCCTGATCTGCTGAGATTTTCAAGGATCATCAGATAAAGTCCATTTTAACTGAGCAGAGCCATTGGTACTGCTGCCCATCCTTGCTGTACATCTCTCATATCCTCTCAGCAGTGTCAGCTGAAAATGTACCAAGTGATGACAATGACAGAGCAGGCTTGGCGCAGCGTCCCAGCCCTCTGCAGCAGCCCTGGTGGCCACCACAGCCCTGGCCAGCTGGCACAGGCTGTCTGAGAGAGCCCTCCCAAACAGCCAGGGGCTGGGGCAGCACAAAAGCAGCCACGGGAAAGGCTCACAAATGAGCTCACAGTGTGTGCACAGGCACTGCCTGCCAGGCAAACTGCCCATGGGCATGGGAACAGGGCAGGGAGAGCTGGAGATGGGCAGGGAGTGCTGGGGATGGGCAGGGAGAGCTGGAGATGGGCATGGAGAGCTGGGGATGGGCAGGGAGAGCTGGAGATGGGCAGGGAGAGCTGGAGATGGGCAGGGAGAGCTGGGGATGGGCAGGGAGAGCTGGGGATGGGCAGGGAGAGCTGGAGATGGGCATGGAGAGCTGGGGATGGGCAGGGAGAGCTGGAGATGGGCATGGAGAGCTGGAGATGGGCAGGGAGAGCTGGGGATGGGCAGGGAGCAAGGGAGTGGTGCAGGGAGAGCTGGAGATGAGCAGGGACAGCTTGAGATGGGCAGGGAGCACCAGAACCTGGCAGGGAGCACCAGAACCTGGCAGGGAGCAGCAGGACAGGGCAGGGAGCACCAGAACCTGGCAGGGAGCAGCAGGACAGGGCAGGGAGCACCAGAACCTGGCAGGGAGCAGCAGGACAGGGCAGGGGGCAGCAGGATGGGGCAGGGAGCACCAGGACAGGGCAGGGAGCACCAGGACAGGGCAAGGAGCAGCAGAGCCAGGCAGCTGTGGACAACCCAGCACAGCATCAGGAGTGGCTGTCTGGCTACAGCCACGGTGCCAGTGATTTCTGTCCATGCTGACAGCGTGCAAGAGAGCACCAGCAAGCCTTGCTTGGAGCATATCTAATCCAAATGGCAGTGTGGAAGTCTGGAAGCCTATCTGGCAGTTTTCTCTCCAGACATTAGGCATGATGAAAGCGTGGTGGAAGGACAACGTGAGAGAAAACATGCCAGATTTTGCAAGTGTGGACATGGCCTTAAATTTGTATTGGCCAGGAAAAAACAAACTGTCACCCTTCTAATAAGCCCTGCTCACAGCACATCCTTTTGGAAAATGAGCTGGCCAGACATTTATCTCAGCCAGGGCAGAGATGACTTTATTTTTGATGGAAGTTGGCAGGAAGGAAGCCAAGGAGGCTGAGCTGCTACGTGTTTGCAATGAGAGAAGCAATTGTGAATGTCCATCTTACACTCTGTTCCACAGTCCATCAGAGGGGAATGCTGCATCATTCATCTGCACATCAGGACACAGACATGCTTTCCCACACTACACCTCAAGGCCTATCGATCATTTTTAGCTGAAAATTGTTTCCCAGAGCCTGGAAGATCTCAGAACTTTGGAGCAATTAAAATTCACTCCATTTCCTTCACCTGTTGTGTTGTCCAAAAAAGTCTGTGCAGTTTATTCAGTGTGGCTTACTTGCCTTAAACACAGAAAGAAGCTGTACAAACAAATCCTTCTAAGGAAATCTATGGGCTTTAAAAGACTGGACTACACTAACCTGTGGAACAGTGATAGCTGCAAACTCTTACACATAGAAAGTAATTAAGACTGAGTAAATGAAAAATGCTCCAAGAGCTCAGTACTCCCAGCAGCCAGACCTTCTTTTTGGCATGGATTCTCCCTTTTTTCGGTGTGCTGTGAGGAACTGAGGGACTGGAGGGGTTGCAGAGGAGGTGGGGATGCTGTCAGCAGATCAGGAACCCTCCATGGGAGAAGTCCATGCTGGAGCTGCTGCCGTGGCCCACGGGCTGCCTGACCCACCTCGCTCCCCAGCACGTGCCCATCAATCTGCTCCCCCTGCGCCGTGGTTCTGGGGATTGACTGATTATATTTATCACACTTGTAGTTCACAGGGCAATGGTTTAAATTTCATTCAATACACTCCATCTGGGAGCGCTTTTAAAACACACCCACAAGCACATTTCTCCCTCTCACCCCACACCCCCGCAGCGATCAGCCATCTGTACTCTGGAAACAAATCCTAAAAAATTATTCTAAATTAAAAACTCATTTTAAAAGAAAAGTAGTATTAAACTGTTTTATAAACATAATAAACCACAGTAAGCCTTGGTTGCAATAAATATCCAACTCTTGCCTACAGCTATTAGAATCCACAAGCGTATTTTTAAGTTTGCTAGCAAACAGTATATTTATTCTGACCATGATTTGTCTTCTGTGGTTTAATGCTCTCTCATGTTTCTTTCATATGTTTACAGAGGTGGGGGGAGAGAAGAGAGAGAGAAAGCAGGCTGTCCTGAAATCTGTTACAGACTCCCGTAAGCCCTGATGGCTCCTGAAGGACTGCCACTTCTGCACCAGGCTGGCTCAGCCTGGGGACAGCAGCATCACAAAGACATGCACTGTCCCCCTGCCTCAGGTACCTTTGGTCACACGTGGTCACATTGGTCACAGAAAAAAAAAAAAAAGGAGAACAAGAGCAAGATTCAGACCATAATGCAGAGAGGCACCACAGTGAGAATTTGCTGCCTGTAGCAGAGGTGCCTATGCACAAAAATAATAAGGGTATTTGTGGGAGGATGAAAGAAGGTAAGAAAGAAGTTAAGAAAGAGGAGCAGTGACTGAAGACAGAGGTAGACATGGTAAAGGAAATAACAGTCAATAATAGGGTCATATGTGGGGTAGAGGTGGTTTAGCCATGTAGCCCTGAGATAACACCCACGTGCTAGTCTGTAACACAAAGAAATCAGGATGCTGATTATTTCTGTTGTATGGGAGAAAATATCATATTGAAACATCTCAAAGGACTTACAATCCAGTAGACCTGTTGGTTCACCAGCAAATGTTGTTAAGGAAAAAGCTGATGTTTCTCCCAGCTGATGTGAACTGGGCACAATGTGGGGCACAGCCTCAGCCCTATGGGCAGGGCTCAGCACAGGAGCTCCCCCAGCTCGGAGCCCCACAGGAGCCTCTGCAGCAGCCCAGGGATGGGAGCCTGGGGCCATCCCAGGCTGTGTGTGATGGGGTGTGCTGGGGAGATGGCTCCATCCTCCCCCCACCCTGATGGAGCCATTTCCACTGCAGCCCTGGGGATTTATGTCAAAACACTCTGCATGTGGCCATGCAATGACTTCAGAAGAGAAGTACACTTGATTTTTATCAGATGTTTGAGGCTATGATTTTATAAACTGATGGAACACGTGTCAGCAAAAGCCCCTAAGCAGTCCTGCTGCCTTCAGAAGTTACTGACAGATGTATTGCTTTCAGACACCCTCTGTGGAAAACCTGTGCTCCACTTTGTGCTTTGCACCCCCTGAATTCACCACATTTTTACTGGATTCAATTATTACTAATTAACTTATGAGATGTGATCTGACCAAAACTAAGTATGTCCACTCAAAGGTCTCCAAAGAGGAGGACACCTTCCATGCAAGAACTGCACCAAGGTTGCAGGGATTAGGTACTTCCAAAGTTTCTCCACGTGCATTTAAAAGAAAATCAATGCAATCAGGTTAACTACAAAGCTATTTCTTCCCATTTCAAGACTCTTATAGCTCATGATGTGTGAGTAACTTACACAAGTTAGGTTTTAATGACTGGAATTTATACTGCTACCAAGTGCTACCCCAAAAAAGAGGAAAGGGAAAGTGATGCAAGGCAAAGAAGTCCTAAGCAAAGCTCCCACAGTAAAGAATTTATAAGCAAGAAGGAACAAACATTCTCTCTGGGAATTACTCAAGGCAACACAGCAAAGAATTATTGCACATAAACTAAGGTTACATAAACAGTCTAATAAAATCCTGAGACTGATTTATGGAGCAGAGACATCTTGTAGTGTACTTCCATGGACAGCAGTTCCTGCTCAGAGCAGCAACCATGTTGTAATTAGTGAAAACCAACAGAGCATCCCATCTAAGAGGGGACAATAATAAGAGCCAAACATATAAATAAATAAATAGCCCAAACCAACAAAATCAGTGAAACTCTTCTTCCTATAGGCAGATACATAAAGTAATGCCTGGCAAAAATTGATCTTCCCTGAAATAACCTCTGTAAACACAGATTTACCTAAATTTCAATGAAAAAATTTGATCTTCCCTGAAGTGGTGACCTCTAAAATTATACACAGGGCAGAAAGGATGTCCAAGGAGCCCCAGCTCAGTGTGTCACATGGGATGGAGCACATTTTCCCAGTCCCAGGGCTGATACCTGCTCTCCATACAACATTTTTGTCATCATAGAATATTCTGAGCTGGAAGGAACTCACAAGGATCATCAAGTCCAACTCTTCAGTCAGTGGCCCATACAGGAATCAAACCTCACCTTGGTGTTTTTTAGCACCAGGCTCTAACCAACTATTTCCCTGAGGTTTGTGACAAAACTGGCTTTGGTGCCAAGGTCAGAGACAACATCATCTCGGTGTACAAAGCCAAAAGAACAGCAGCAGTCCCTCCCTGTCCAGCAGCCCAGCCTTCCCAGCCCTCTCTGCCACCGGTTCACTTTGCTCAGCAGGCACTCCAGCCAAGCTCCTGACTGACACATTTTGCTGTCCCCCCTCCAGCCCAGCCCAGCTCAGTGAGTCCCCTGTGCAGCTGCTCTACAGTTCTGGCCAGCAGCCTCTCCAGGAGAGGGCTGGGAGGATGGCAATGTACCAAGTGTCCCTGCAGACTGTGTAGCAGGATTCACATCTTCCCATGCTGCCCAGGCTCTTATGCAGTTTAAATATAAGCTTTATTCATGCAGATAAACTACAACCACTGCCACAGCCTTAAGTGATGGCTCAGTTAGGTTGTAGCTGCTACTTTTCTCCCTTCCATGGTACAGAAAGGTGATGAAACTGGTAGTGGTGGTGGTTGTCATTACCTTGTAATTCTCCCAGGTAATTGTGACACTACAATGCACAAGGTGGGATGGGAGAGACAAGATCAAGGTGGGTCAAGAACACAGAAGGGTTTCCCTTGTCCACTGTGGACTAAAGAAACCAGACATGTACTAGAGGAACTGGGTGCCAAGGGGGTTTCCTGGAGGGGTTGGTGTTACTGATTCAGGAGCAGAAGGACAAAACCAGTTGAGTTCGTGCAGAAGTGCAGCCAACACATCACTGGGGCCCGGCAGGGCGTGCCTGCCAGTGCCGGCTCCCTCCAGAGCCAGCAGCCTTTAGGAGCTTTCATGAAGCCTCATGGAGAATAGGGCTGCGAAAGTGCTGAGGCCCCTTTAAAACAGATTCTCCCAGAGAAACTTCCAGAAGGAGAGGGCTCGAAACAGAACTAAAGAGTGCCATCTGCTGCAGAGAGCTGGAGCAGCCTCGGGCCGGCCGAGCGAGCGGCCGGGCAGTGGCAGCGCCGGAGCGGGCACCGAGCTGGGGCAGGGCAAAGGCTCCGGGGGAGTCGGGCACAGGGGGCCGAGGGTTCCTGTGGGGTTCCTGCTCCCTCTGGGCTGTCTCCAGTGGCTGCAGCCACATTCCCTGCAGGCCCATGGGCTCTGGGATGGGATGCTGTGGAGGCCGGGCACCAAGCCGTGCCCTGATGCGCCTGGAGCTGCCACCGGCCTCGCTGGAGCAAAGCAGGGATGGATAAAACCCTGCAGCTTCATCTCCCGACTGCAATCTGCTCCTCTTGTCTTTTACTCCAGCTCGCAGTGGGACACCGCAGAGGCCGCTTGCTGAAGAAAGACTTGAAGAGCAAGGTTGGAACTTGAGAGGGTTTCCACAGCTCGCAGGGGAAAAGTCTCAAGCAAAGCAGAGCTCGGAGCACAGGCAGCCATTTGGGACAGCAAAGGGATGTGTGGCTCAGGACAGAGGGACACGCTTGGTGACAGGTTCCAGGCTCAGTCAGGCACAGCCCTGGCACAGCGGCGCTGCCACCTGCACCTGGCACCAGCCCCGCTGGGCACGGCAGCGCTGTGAAATGAAATGAAACCACTGAAAATGCCCAGCCACGCCATCGGCTGCGGCCCGGCCCTTGCCGGTCCTGCCTTTCTTCCCGGTGCCTTTGTCCCCGGTTTTCCCTGCGAGTGCCGAGCGGAGCGCGGCGAGCGGCGCCCGCCCTGGTTCGCAGCCTGCAGATGGTGCTACCGACCAGCTTTTCCCGATCCAAACTTCCTGCAGCCCGAGGAAAAACACCCGTGTGCAGGCAGCACCGCTCCCACCCACTCCCATGCCAGGTGTCCTCAGCCCTTCTGACACGGTCACCCCTCCCTGCAGCTCCGGGAACGGCTGCAGTGTCCCAGAGTAACCGAGAGAGTTTTTGAAAAGTCATTTCACAGCAACGCAATCACAGCTGTCCTGGTGGAGCTACAGACCAAATAAATGATCCTGGTGCTTGCAGGCACTGCCCTCACCCAGCAGAGATTCACCCCGCGAGGGCTCAGAGGGACACCGAGGGCTCCTGTCCTGCCCTGACCCTCTGGCCTCTGCTGCCCCTCTCCATCCCTGATCCTGCCCCTCTCCATCCCTGATCCTGTCCCTCTCCATCCCTCATTCTGCCCCTCTCCATCCCTCATCCTGCCCCTCTCCATCCCTGATCCTGCCCCTCTCCATCCCTGATCCTGTCCCTCTCCATCCCTCATCCTGCCCCTCTCCATCCCTCACCCTGCCCCTCTCCATCCCTGATCCTGCCCCTCTCCATCCCTCACCCTGCCCCTCTCCATCCCTCACCCTGCCCCTCTCCATCCCTGATCCTGCCCCTCTCCATCCCTGATCCTGCCCCTCTCCATCCCTGATCCTGCCCCTCTCCATCCCTGATCCTGCCCCTCTCCATCCCTCATCCTGCCCCTCTCCATCCCTCATCCTGCCCCTCTCCATCCCTCACCCTGCCCCTCTCCATCCCTGATCCTGCCCCTCTCCATCCCTGATCCTGCCCCTCTCCATCCCTCATCCTGCCCCTCTCCATCCCTCATCCTGCCCCTCTCCATCCCTCACCCTGCCCCTCTCCATCCCTGATCCTGCCCCTCTCCATCCCTGATCCTGCCCCTCTCCATCCCTCACCCTGCCCCTCTCCATCCCTGATCCTGCTCCTCTTCATCCCTCATCCTGCCCCTCTCCATCCCTCACCCTGCCCCTCTCCATCCCTCACCCTGCCCCTCTCCATCCCTCATCCTGCCCCTCTCCATCCCTCATCCTGCCCCTCTCCATCCCTCACCCTGCCCCTCTCCATCCCTGATCCTGCCCCTCTCCATCCCTCACCCTGCCCCTCTCCATCCCTCATTCTGCCCCTCTCCATCCTTCATCCTGCCCCTCTCCATCCCTCATCCTGCCCCTCCATCCCTCATCCCAGAAGCTCGGGCAGCACAAGTAAAAGTGCTCAGAGCTGAGCCACAGCTCTCTATATGATGCCCATCCCTATTAGGAGTCAGATATAATCCTATTAAACCCATGGAGTTTTTGTAACTCTAAGATAGAGTTGTATCTATTTTCTCCCCATCAGCACAAATTTTTTATTTTTAATTAACTGAACTCACAACCCAAAATGTACTATAGGCAAAACAAGTGCCAAAAAAATCCATAAACAACAAAATGCTCATCTTGGGTTACCAATTTCAAAGCTGTTACCAGATAATGACTCCGATGTTCACAAATAAAAAGAAAAAAATAGATTTCTACTCTAAGGGAAGAAAATTCTTCAAATGTCCAGCACTTAAGACATTATATTTAGGTGAAAATCTTCCACCATTTTATTTAAAGTAACTTTTCCTGAAGTATATAACAAAATGTAGGTTCCCTGAGTGCAGCTGGAATACCTTTACAGCAGCAGCCAACACAGTGGGTTCCCCAGAAGCAAAGAATACCACTGAGTTCCAAAATCCTCTTAAAACTAACGACAGCTGAAGAAGCTGAGCTGCCTTAATAAACTGGGCTGGTTTTATGGCTTTATCCTTCAAGATGCCAAGTATTCCTGCTCCAGCTCAGCAGAATCCTTCAGGACAAGCTTAACTTTAAATACAGGGAGAGTTGTGTTGCAGTTAATGGTGCTGCCCAGGGGCTTAAGATTAAGCACATGCTTAAGTACTTTGCTAGGCCTGGGCCCACACTTATAAAGATCAAGCTCTTAAATTTTAGAGCCTGAGTGTATGTTTAACTGTTTATGTTGAGCCTGTCAAACTTTTGGCTTTTGATTATTCCAGCAAGAGAAATATTACATCAGACAAAAAAACCTGAATAATTATTGGTTTGGAAAATCTAAAGACTGGAAGCAGAGACCTGTTAAGAGTAAATAGAAATTTAATAAAAAAACTTTAAACAAAATTCCTTTGGAAGTTTTATAAACAAAACAAGTTCTGACAGGAGGAGAGGGGCACTGAGAGCTTTGGTAAACTGGAGCAGGAGCTGGGCTCAGAACAACGCAGTAACCCCAGGGCAAAGGAGAACCCAGGGAAACACCTCAGGGAAAGCACAGGCCCAGCACACCGCAGGCAGTGCTGACTGTCCCAGGAGGGCAATTCCACACTAGCACAGAATCACTAAGGTGGGAAAAGCCCCGCAGGATCAGCGAGTCCAGCCCCTCCCAGCAATGCCACGGCCCCAGTGCCACATGCACACATCTTAAACCCCTTAAACCCCTGCAGGGTGGGGACTCCACCCCTGCCCTGGGCCAGGCCTGGACAGCCCATTCCATTAAATGTCCAACCTAAACCTCCCCTGGCTCAACTCCAGACCATTTCCTCCTACCCTGTCAATTGTTACCTGGGAACTTTCCTCCTCCTTCATCTCATCCTTGCATCTTCCTCCTCCTCCCTCTGCACCAAGATTGCTTTTTTGCTTTTGTCTTGCAACCTGTTTTAAAGCTTTGAAGAAAACAGTCTTGTAAAAGAATTTTATGTAATACTTCATATAACAGAACTAAAAATGTGAGAGGAACTCTCATGAAATGCTGAAGAAGAAAAACCACTAAATTGCTGTAAAGCAACCAGGACCAAGTGAGATACTACTGGTAATTAAACTGCCACTGGCTTCCTTGGCTCCTTTTAAAACAACTTTTTTTTTTTTCCTTAGAGTCTCTTAATTTATTTCTCTTCTTTTTTTTTTCTCCAATGTACTGAAAAAGTAGGAAAATGCTATCTGCTTATTAATGTTTTTATTTCAGTGACCTATATTAATGTTCACTGATAACCTTTGAAAGGGAATATGAGATTTGATACAGCAAAAGCTGTAAATACATTCTGAACTGTAAACAAACAAGGCTTATCTCATCTGAATAAGCAAAGTATTCTGGAGCTGGCATTGACATTCTTACATCTTTTCAGATTGAATAGATAGAACAATAAAAGGACCTAGAAAGCAATTTAAATGCATGGGGTTATAGGTTTGTAAAAAATTATTCTTCACAAACTGGGCCTCAGATCTGTGGGCAGGATAGAGGCTGGCACTCTGAGCCTTCTCAGCTATCGATGCACAGAAGATCACAATCCATTTTATTTAAATTATTTACATCAAACAAAACCCACTACACTAAAGGCACAAATCCTTTCACCATTGGATATGACAAATCTAAACCAGGTTTGACACTTTCCAATCTCTTTTCCTCTCTTTAAAGCCGGGCCAGCAGCGAGAGAGGGCAGGTAACAAAACTTCTTTGTCTGCAGCTGAGCCAACCCAGGGCATTTTGTCAGCTTGGAAATCAAGCAAGACATCCCTAATCTCTGCAAAAGGCTAAGCCAAGGACATCCTTGAAAGCCTGTACTTCCACTCCCATGCCTTTGTCTCACAGGAGAAGGTCTGTAATTATATAAGCATGTAGAAACACTTTAAATGCAACTGTCCTGAGGCTTCAGTCTCAATAAGCTGCATAAAATGAACTCAACCAACTTAAAAAAAAAGGGGGGGGGGAAGGGGGGAGATGGGAGCAAGAAAGAGAATTAAAGGTATGTGAGAAAATGTTTCTCAGGCTCTTTATGGCTGATTGAGCTAATTTACTGTGGAATGGGCAGCAGCCTATCTTTAGATAAATGCTAATGAGGACTTTAATGCTTTCTTCAGTCTGGCTGCTACTATTATGCTGAAAGGGAAGGTCAACAGCTAATAAACCCAGTTAACAAGCCATTCTGAACTTCACTTTAGCTTAACACTCTTCAAAGTTGCAGTCATTAAATCCATAGGCTATTAGGAGCTGCCCTCCTGTTTTCACTATGAGCAAAGGCAAACTTTCAATGTAGTCATTAATTGAATTAACAGACTCTAATCCAATTTGATGTCGTGTAAATTGAAATGCACATAAGAGTGAAGATGTGTGTAAAGGAGTTCCCCCTTTTCAGGCGGCTTTGTGTCAAACTACTTCTGTTATCACTGGTACATGCCTCCCATGAAGGGTGCTCTCATGTACATAACCCTTAACATCAGCTACTCTTTGATATGAATATAGTTTGCTCTGAGAAGGCAGAGGCTGGCAAGACAAAAACATGTCTTACAGCTTATTAAACTCCTCAGCTCAGTGAGACAAGCTGGTTAGCAAGGATCTTAAAATACATTGCCACCATTACATTGTGTTACTCTGCTTTGAAGTAGAGAAATATCACAGGGGCTTGGCAGACAGGGAGCCTGGGGTAGGGAGATGTTGAGTAAAGGAAGCTGGGGCAGGCAGGCAGGGAAGGAGAAGCCTGAACATCTTGTGATAGATGAGTAATGGGAAGGGTGACTCTCACAAATAAAGGCAAATATCCTGTATGTATGTTAGGAGCAGTTTTATAGATTTATAGTTGTGTTTTCCCTCCTTGTGTTGTTCTCAGGGGTGCCCTGGGTTTGGGACATTTGGGAGGGTCACTCGTTCTGTCAGTATCCTTTCTGTATTCTTTAGTATAGTTTAGTATAGCATTCTTTAATATAATATAGTATCATAAAATAATAAATTAACCTTCTGAGAACATGGAGTCAGATTCATCATTCCTTCCTGCCACAGGGATCCCTGCAAATACAACACCCTGTGACCTCACACAGCAGGCTCTCCCTTCAGCACCTTGGCACGATGCTGCTCAGGGCCACAAACAGGATTTTGGGGATTCATTTCCTCTGTGTGATAGATGAGCAATGCCATGGTTGGCTCCCACAATTAAAGGCAAAGATCCTGTATGTATGTTAGGAGCAGTTTTATAGATTTACAGTTGTGTTTTCCCCCCTTGTGTTGTTCTCAGGGGTGCCCTGGGTTTGGGACATTTGGGAGGGTCACTCGTTCCTGTGGCAGCACCTGAGCTCCAATCAAGGTGTCAGGCAGTGATCTCCAGCACTGGGCAGGGAAGGAGGAGTCCATGGACAGAACTTTGGGAGGGGATAAAGGGTTAAAAGGTGAAACCCCATTGTGAGAATAAGCCCATGGTGATAGAATCTTTTGCTCCCAGAGCTGTATTATTTTCTCTACTCAGTGTTCTGCTGTATTTTTTATAAGGTTTTAATAAACCTTTTATATATTTAAAAGTAAGGATGGTTTCTCACAGTCTTGTTTGCCAGCCAGAGCCACAGCTCCCCTTTGGGCAGAGTGAAGTGGAGCCTAGGCTGGGCACACCTGACTTCAGCCACCAGGAAGAGCTGGATGAAAGCCCCACAGTCACTAAAACATGTCTAAATTTTTAAAAAAATTAATAAAATCTGATTTTAAAAGGGCAAAAAGTGCTTTGCTTTCTTAAGTTGTGCATTCAACTCTGTGACAAGTGGCTGCTGAGGCTGAGCACAGTGTGTGCCTCCAGCAGCACCAAGCACAGAGCTTGGGCACAGTGGGGACACCGTGTCCCAGCACATCACAGCGTGGTGTGGGGGCAGCACAGCCCCTCCCTGGGACTGCCACGGAGCTAAACCCGGGTATGAGCAGCAGGAAATCAAGGAATTCTCCAGCTGGATGATCCCACACCTTGCCTCTCCTGCAGGAGCTGCCAGCAGGAACCTTACAGCCCACCCCAGGACACGGGGCTCCCCTCAACACTGAGCCCTTCCCGCAGCCACAAGGGTGCAAAAAGCACCACCACTGCAAATTTAACAGGGAATTCAATCCTAGAGAACAAGAACTTCTCCAGTCTCCTACAGAAAGAACTGTGTTACAGGCACTTGAAAATATCTAGGTTACCCATTAATCCAAATAAAACACAAAGGCTAGGAAGCTAAGACAGTTATCCACATACAAAGTACTGGCAAGAGTGAGATAAAGCTATTCTAAGCCTACAGAGACCATTTATAATATTCCTTTAATATTGACCTGCATAATTGGCACACTACTGGAGCAGAAATCCAAGCTTCCATTATTGGAGATATGAAGATATAAAACCACATTCAAGAGGCAATAGGACATCTGGAGAGGAAAATGCATGCGTATCCAAATCATTGTGTTCTTTCAGACACAGAAAAATACAATGCAGCTTTAGAAATAACTAAATATAGTAATTTGAGTTCAACTGTAATTAAGGAAGAAAAAAGCATGACTTCCCCCCATCCTTTTAAGACTCATTGTTCAACGTCACAGCGATATTCAATTATTCCATATAAAGAGCATTTACTTTCTTTTCTGCATCATTATTATATTATCCACTATTTGTATGACTACAGAATGAGGAGTAATACAGGCCCCCAGCTGAGAGTGACAGCCCCCCTCTGCTCAGCCCTGTGAAGACATACAGCACAAAAGCATCCCCGAGCAGCTTTGTATTAGCACAGATAAGAAAGCCTGGGAGAAAGGGAAGCTTGGTATTTTTATTTCATGGGTGGGGAAATGAAGGCAAATGGAGGAAAAAAAGACCCAGGACCGTTATAATAAATGATTTCACACAAGATTGGCTCTATCATCAGCAGGCAGGGCTTTGTGGGTTTCAGGGACACATTTTCAAGGCTTAAGCAGGAATTTAAGGCACACATCAAACAGTGCTCACTAAAGTAGATTTTGGCCACAGATTCCCAGCCAGCCTAGAGAAACCTCCCCACCCACCCCGAGGCTGTGTGAACACTGGGTGCTCAACACCAGCTTTTGACTCTACTGCCATAACAAGGACCAGGAATCCAAAGGGTCCCTGGTTCTGGCTCAGGGCCTGGAAAGGTGCTGCAAATCCTCCTCTGTCAGTAAAACAAATTCAACACCAACAGGCAAAGAGTAAAACCCCAAGCCTACATATCAGCTGGACCACTCATCTGTATTTTCTGACTGCAGCAACGTTTCAGCTGTCAGTGCCAAGAGAAGTCCAACATGCACCTTCAATACATGAATATTCTGTCACATCTGATAATTCCTCTTTTCGACAGACGCTTTTATCAGGAAGATTGCGACAAGAAAAGGTACTTTAAAAGGCTAAAGTGACAGTGGTGGCAGGAGCTGACACTGGAAAAGCATGTTCATTTAAAATATCAGTGAAAACACACAGAGAAAAAAAAAATCTCTGCAGCCTTTTCCAAGTTCCAACAGACACAGACACAAAGTCAAGCAGGACCTGAGGTGTCCATCTCACTGAGTGGCTACACCTGCTGACCAGCAGAAGCCCCTAAGGTTGGCATTGCCATCTGCTGCCCAGAGGCTTTGCAGCTCTCCACAGCACAGCCCTGCAGCTGCAGATGGCTCTGCCCAGGGGAGAGAGCCAGAGCCTGGCCAGCCCCAAACCTCAGCTAACAGCAGCAAAGCTCAGCTAACAGCTGCATCTGGGGCTGACCCCAGGGCTTTAGGGTCTGCTTTGGGGTTTAGTACACATGGCTTCACCACAGAACCCCAGGCTGGGCCAGGCTGGGAGGGGCCCAGAGGGTCCCTGGTGGCACCTCCCTGCTCAGGCAGGGCCATCCCAGAGCACAGGGCACAGCATTGTGTGCACAGGGCTCTGCAGGATCCCCGCTGAGGGAGACTCCAGCCCCTCCCTGGGCAGCCTGCTCAGGGCTGGGCACTGCCCAGGGCAGAAGTTGTGCCTCCTGGGCAGGGGCAGCTCTGGGCTCAGGCCCTGCCCGTGGCTCTGGTGCCACTGCTGGGCCTGGAGCCGAGCCCGGGCCCTGCTCTGCCCCTCCCTGCACACAGGGACACCCAGGGCTGAGGGCCCCTCTCAGCTGGGGCTCCTCTCCAGGCTGAGCAGCCCCAGCTCCCTCAGCCTTTCCTGGGCACAGAGATGCTCCAGGCCCTCCTCATCCTCACAGCCTGAGCTGGCCCCGCTCCCTCAGCCTTTCCTGGGCACAGAGATGCTCCAGGCCCTCCTCATCCTCACAGCCCTCCAGTTTATGGGAGGCCTATAGAGCTCCTGAGTAGGAAGAAATCAAGGAGCAAATGCTTTCAAGTCCATCTGCCAGTGTATTTCTGGATAATTTAAGGTCATGAAGACTAAGGAACCCACACGCCATCCATATCTGCAAAAGCACAACACAGACCTTTGCTAAGATCACCAGATTGAGGAAGTATGGTGAAAATGTGATTTTGAAAGCATTTAGGGCACAGAATCTGTTTCTGGCCTGTGACAAGAAGGGCGGTTTCAGTGCAGGTTTGTTAGCACAGCAGTCTGTAATTACCAGCCACCAAATACCACCCCAGTGCACGAGACCACGAAATGTGCAGTGACTGTTCCTCCCTCTCAAACATCATTGCTGTATGGTGCAGCACACAGCTAGCAAGGCTGTGAGGCTTCTGAGGAGGAGGTGAAAGCCCAGAGTGGGTTAGGGTTAGGGTTAGGGTTAGGGTTAGGGTTAGGGTTAGGGTTAGTGTTAGGGTCAGGGTCAGGGTTAGGGTCAGGGTTAGGGTCAGGGTTAGGGTTAGGGTGAGCTTGTTTGGTTGGTGCTGCAAACCCCACAGTGGGGAAAGGCAGTGCTCCCCAGCTGGCAGTGGCACTCACTCAACCCTCAAGCACCAGCCAGGGGATTTTCTTTCTCCCCCAGGTGTCAGTCCTAGGAAAACAGCATCAATATTAATAGGAGACAAAAGGATGCAAGAAACCCTGCTGAGTGTTACACCATTGGGAGGTACAGAATGGCACAGTGGGAAAATGGATAATTAATGAGTCTTTGTGAAATTTGTGTATTGTAGCTGTTTTCACCCAAGAATCTTGGAGTACATTTCAAATGTAATCCAACCTCAGGCAAAAAAAAAAAAATAGTGCTGTAGTATTGTTGTATCTACATGGAAGTGAAAGGAGAAGTGGAAATGATGGAAAACATGGAACAATACCCAAGAAAGGATTCTCTTGGCTTGATAAAATCCAGTGGCTTTAAGCAGAAGTGAGAAAAAAAAGTTGGGTTATAAATAGGATGCTAATTTTTAACTGTGAGGGTAATTAACCACTAGAACAACTTCCTAAGGACTGCAGTGGTTTCTCAATTACTAGCAATTCAAAGTGAAGACCAGATTTATTTATTTTAAAGATATGCTTGAACAAGAATTAATTACATCAACTCCTGCTTCCCAAGTGCTACAGAAGCTCACTCAAAATGATCCAAATGATCTTTTTGACATCCTGCTCTTGGATCAAATTGGACAGCAGTCCAGAACAACTGGGGCACTCACAAGGAAATACAATTACAATTGCACTGGTGCTGGCCTGGAGACACCATCCCTGCTCTCCAAAGGGTCAGCATCTGAACTGAGCATCAACACAGGAAAACCGTCCTTGGATAAGAATTTATCCACTTGGGGTATTGGGCAGTATTCAAATTCCCCTTTACAGTAACAGAGAGAAAAATTAAATGGGGCAGAACCAACTTAAAATTTAATCCTTTTGTAAAAGGCATAGTCATAAAATATTTTGTAGTATACAAGATACATATGAGGCTCTTCATTCATTTGGGGGATGTTTTTCTGGGGCTCTGCTTGGTTTCCTATTCCCACAAAGAGCTGGTACTCTTCCCAATCTCAGAATATTGTTAACTCATAGACTCAAGTTCGCCTTGGTACAGTGGAAGAACACAGGGAATTATCAAAGCACTTACATTTTGTGGGGAAAGGATTGGTAAAAGATGGAGTTCAGCAAATGCCCAAACTGTGGTGTGAGCCCATGCTGGACATGTCTCCCCTTTCCTGTCCCAGCCCTGGGAGGCAGCAGCAGAGCCCAGGCTGTCCCTGCTGGAGCTGCTTTGTGTCTGTAGCTGTGTTTGGTGTTTTTATGAACTGACACAACACTCCTTTATCTCCAGTACAGCAGGACAGGCAGGGGCATCTCCAGCTGCTGTGGCTGACACACTGCAGACACACTGCAGACTCCAGAAACCCAGAACTGAAGCTTTCAGCTCCAAGCACTGCTCTCCAGCTCCTGGGGTGCTTTCAGAGGCTCTGGGATGGCCCAGTGACTGCTGCCTGTGCAGCACCTCCCTGCCAAGGCAGGCAGCAGCTGAAGGGCTCCACGACAACATGCCAAGGCATTCTGTTTGCATTTCCATTGTCACTTGATGTAATAAGTGTTGATCTCAATTCACTAAACATTTGTGTCAATTTGCCACTCCGTTTGGTTTCGTTTGCAAGGCATTTCTGTTGCATTAAAAATGGCATTACACTATAAATTAATTAGTTGCTTTACAAACTTAAGGTACGTTATTATCCTTCCAGCTCTCTTCTGAACTGCATCTTCACCTTTTTTCAGTGATGTGCAAGGAACAATTTTTACCATTAAAATGTAACTTTCAGGAGCTCTCAGAGGAAAGCCCATCAGAGCCAGCAGGTGCTGGAGCATTCCAAAGTGCATTATGGACTGTATTTATAGGAGCTGTCTAGCCATTTAATGGGTTCCTGAATGATTTGCTTAGGTGTTTACTTTTCCTAGAAGCAGTTTATAACCTCTGCTCTTGTCTCTGAAGTCCCTCTTAAATCCTTCTGAAAAAGTCCCACAGGGCAGTGAGAGGGAAGGGCTGCAGTTGCCCACCTTGGGCTCTGTGCTGTGTTTGCCCTGCAGGATGTGCAGATCTGTTGGCACAGAAATAGGCCACGGCTGACCTCGATATGGGGCTGTGTAATTCCCAGACAGATTCAGCTCAGTAATCCCCAGTGGAGACACTTTCACTCCATTCAGTGCACGTGCAGCCCTGTACCTCTGTGTTTCACGAGGCTGGCCTGCCCAGAAAGGCATTCAGCAAAGGCAAATATTGGCTCTTTGCACCCAGCCTTCAGCAGATGCCTTTCTAACCATGTTTTCTGCATGTGGCACATTCCCTTCTGGTATCAGCAAGAAGAGTTTGGGGCTGCTCCTCTTCCCACCTCCCTCTCCCCCATCCATTAAGAGTGAGAATCTGGCAATGTCACTGCTATGTCTGTAATCTATCACCTCGAGGCCTTTTCATATATCAATGTTTGACTGCTTTCTATGTAAAACAGGTCATTAAGTTAATCAGAAATTGACTACTACTACAAACACCTTTTGAATAAGGTCAAATTAAGATAAAAGTCCTTGCTCTTTTCGTCTCTCAGCAACAAAGACTATAACCAGGCTGCTAAACCCATCATTAATGTCAGTGTGCAGATTAAATGTCATTAAAGGCAATTTGTCACTTACATACACACTTATCTCAATCTAATAATTAGCAAAAGGTCAGGCAGATAAACCTGTGTATTTCAATCCACAATAAATTTCAGCTGCAGGAAATGACAAAATAAAAGTTTAACCATATATACATGTGTTTATGTTTGAAATATATGTGCATAATTAAATCCAGGAGAAAAGAACCATCTCTGTTGAACCAGTTTCAAGTCCTGCTCTGGCACTTTGCTCTGGCACTCTGAGGAAGCCAATTGCATGATCATGGACCAAAGTAATTCCCCACAGGATTGAGCAGAGCAGCCCTTGCTCAGGGTGTGACAGCCAGAGAAACAGGCACAGGCACTCCCCAGACCCATACCCAGCTCCACAGCTGGCACCTGGGTTGATCCAGCTGAGATGTGAGCTCAGGTGAATAAATTCAGGGACTGAATCACCTCTGACCTACAAGGTGATCCCTTCCCTTGAGGTGTCAGAGGCAGTGCAAAGAGAGAAAGCAGCTGAGGAGAAAGCAAACCCTTCAATTCCTGTGCCATCTCCACAAACCCTTCAATTCCTGTGCCATTTCCACAAACCCTTCAATTCCTGTGCCATCCCCACAAACCCTTCAATTCCTGTGCCATCCCCACAAACCCCTAAATTCCTGTGCTATTTCCACAAACCCTTCAATTCCTGTGCCATCCCCACAAACCCCTAAATTCCTGTGCCATCTCCACAAACACTTCAATTCCTCAGCTGTGTCCACAAACCCTTCAATTTCTGTGCCATTTCCACAAACACTTCAATTCCTCAGCCATCTCCACAAACCCTTCAATTCCTGTGCCATCTCCACAAACCCTTCAATTCCTCAGCTGTGTCCACAAACCCCTAAATTCCTGTGCCATTTCCACAAACCCCTAAATTCGTGTGCCCTCTCCACACCTCCCCAAGGCTCAGGTGTGCCTGAGGGGTGCCAGCTGCAGCTCTGCAAGGAGCAGAGCAGCTTGCCCCATGCTGGTGCCTCCTTTTGGCCTCAGTTTGCAAGCCAAAATTCCCAGACAGAATTCTACACCACCTGCAGAAAATGGAGTTGTCACACCTCGATTTTGGCAGTGATGGCAAATCTCCTTTAAATGATGCTATGGCAGTGTGGTTGGCAGGTTTGGCTCAGTGAGGAGCAGCAGGGCAGGGCTGGGAGCAGGCAGGGAATTCTGCCCCATCAGCCCCACCTGTCCCCAGGGCACAGCCCTGCTGCAGGGCCTGGCACCTGCCAGTGCTGAAGGTGACCAGTGTGTGCCAGGCTGGACATCAAACCATGGGATATTTCTTCGTGGAAAGGGATAAACTTCAAATCTCTCGACACTCAACAGACAAAAACCAATCAGCTTAAAAAATAACACACTCCAAAGCTGATAACTCAGTACCTGAGTGCACACTGCCATTGGGTCCTTTCCAGCTTTTCCCACCCAGGTGAACAAATTCCCAAACCCAATCCCTGTTCACAGACCATGCTCCCACTGAATATTTCAGATTTGCCTGACTCCAATGACCATTAACAGTACATTTTCAGTTCCTTCCTGTGAGGATACAGCTGTGATATGCATATTAATAACTCAATAACATACAGAGACAGAGCAGTATTTTTCAAAGACATTTTAAATTACTCTGGTCATGTTTTGTTTGCTTTATTTCACATTGGCAGCACTTAACCCATCTTCAGTGTCTAAATAGATACTTCCTATGGCAGTGCAGGGGCAAATTGTCAGCATTCAGTCTCTCCCTCTGCTTCTAACAGAGCAGGGACACTTACTTAACTCAGGGTAATGATGTGTTTTTTAATCATTCATAGCAAAGAAAGATGGTTTCAAGGAATCATACAATTTACCCAGCTTCTTGTCACAAAGGTACTTCATGATTAATGGAAAGTAGAAGTGTGAAACAATATATTACAGCAAAACAGGATTTTATGTCCCTTAGCTGCAGAAATTTTTGGATACCTTATTTAAAGAAGAAAAATAAATCACAGCAAGCATGAGTTTTAAAAGCAATGACAAATTCCTCTCAGCACAAGTTTTTAAAGCTTCATTGGGGATTTTTTTTTAAGGTTTACATAGGGATGGGATATAGCCTTAAAGAATAACTCAGCCTACTGTTTACAGAGAGAGCTGCTGCTCTGTCTGACCATCATCAATCAAGCTGGGTGGAAAACTCTGCTCATCCATTATTCTTGTGCTGTACCATGCCTCCCCAAAAGGTAAACAATTAAAAGAGAAAATCCAAAGGATGGTAGGGGACAGAAACAAAGTCATCTTCAGATTACAAGATAGAATCTGAAGGAGAAAATGTAAGATGAGTGAAAGAGCTGAGCATAGATCCAAGTCTGACTGCTGGCTAATGAGAGCAGGGAACAGATCCCAACAAAAAACCACATCCACAAGTGGGCTCTTATCCCAAGTCCTCTTCATGTCCATACAGAAAATGTTATTCCTAAACAGCATCACAGCAAAATATCTCCAAATATTTCTAAAGTAAAAGAAAAATGCAATTTTAAAAGAATCAACCAAAACCTCAAACACAGCTACTCCAGCACTGTCTGGTCCCTTTAACTTCAGGCTCTGTCCACACTGTGGAAAGAAAACCCATCTGGCCCACGTCTCATGGTGTGACAGGGAGGCTTCTTCTGGCATTTCAAAGAGCTGGATGGAGCAGCTGAAAGCTGCAGGAAAAGGCCTTGGGTTTCAAGAGAAGCTAGTGATTTTGGACTTCTCAGGGGTTTGGCGTATTTTATTAGAGGATGGACCTTGGCATCAACACTACAAAGCAAACACCTGAATGGCACTGTACTCACAGTCCCCCCAGCCCCTGTAAACTGAGGCTGGAGTCTGTTTAAAACCTCCCTGCTTTTCTCCTTATGTAAGTGCATCAGCTGTCACCAGCTGTACAAACTGATCTGCAGGAGACTGATCTGAGGAAGCACGAGTCGTTTTTATCTGCTGTTTGGTTTTCAAGATCATCTGATGCCTCAGGTTTGATCTTTTGTGTTTTTCACATTCTGGGCTGCTTCAGTGTCTGGGTCTGGGCTTCATATGAGGGAATGGTGAGCTCTGTGCACAGAGCAGGGAGACAAAACAGTTCCTGCTCCAGCTGGGGACCAAGGACAAATGATCCAAATCTCGGGCCCAAGAGCACAAACAACGTGGGCTGGAGAGAGAAAAACAAGGATGGAACTGCATGGGCTGGAGCTGCAATTGGACAATGAACTCCAATATGCAAATGGAGCAGAACTGATCAAAGTGAGAGACCCTGTGAGTGGTCGTGCATTTTGTGACCATTTTGGTTCATCTTGGGTGCAGCCCTGGCTGGGCTCTTGTGCTACCCAAAGTGCATCCATTGAGGCCTCCTAATAAATCCCTACTTTATTCTTTAATTCAGTCTAGCCTCTGTTCTAGGTCAGCCTTCACAAGGCATCAGTCTATGGGCTGGAGATTCTACCACTGGGATCTCAGTGTCCTACCATACTCATCTTGGTGGGAAGTGTGTGCAAGTCCCAGTGCCCCCTCTGTCAGAACTCACACACTCTCTGCTAATGTAAGGAACAAAAGGAAGCATGTGTAGCCTACAGGATTACAAGAAAAAGATTAAAAAGATTAATCCTTCATCCTGAGGTCCAAAACACACACTCCAAAGCCAGTGAAGAGCTGTGAGTGGAGGTGGATCCAGGGTCATTTCCCAGTCCTCAATAATGAACTGCTCTATCCCAGCACAGAGGAGACAGTGTCCTGACTGACACTGACATTATCATATCCACAAAGTATGAACTTTTTTCCCTTTTCTAAGTGGTGGAGGAACGTGAAGGTCAGGCTGAAGCAGCTTTGACTGTGCTCCACTCAACTGCTGTGCCTGAGAGTGCCAGTGCCTTGGGAAGGTCAGGAGTCTGCCAGAACAATGTGCTACCCCACAGCTGTGGTCAGGACTGCTGTGTTTAAAGGTTACAGTGATTAAGCACTGTGATTAATTTAGTCTCAGCAGAATCAATTCCACTCAACTACTAATCTAATTTACATCCTGGAGAGGACTCTGCTCTTCCCTGGTCGGCGTGGGTTTGAATTTAGATTCATTTTTCCCTAAGAAGTATGTTTTGAGGGATCACACTGCAATTAGCAAATGTTTTGACAAAGCTAATGGGAGAGTTCTGTCTTTGTGTCACTGCTTCCTGCCATCTGCCCTTTTATAAGCCACAGTCAGTTCCCAAACCCCCTGAGTGTGGATCTGGAGGACGTTGGGTGTTGCTACCCCACTGTAAGTGCACTGTGGCAGGGAAACAAATGCCATAACTTCATTCAAAATGCCTGGGCAGCATCAAAAGCAGCACAGGAGCAGGCCAAGGGTGGGGATTCTCCCCCTCTACCCTGCAGTTGTGACCCCCACTGGAGTCCTGTGCCCAGCTCTGGTGTCCAGACAAGAAGGACCTGGACCTGCTGGAGTGAGTCCAGAGGGGGCCACAATGATGCTCCAAGGGCTGGAGCCCCTCTGCCATAAAGGAAAGGCTGGAAGAGGTGGGATTGTCCAATCTGGAGAAGAGAAGACTCTGGGGAGACCTTAGAGCCCCTTCCACTGCCTGAAGGTCTCAAATAGAGCTGGAGAGAGACTTTGGACAAGGGATGGAGTGACAGGACAAGGGACAATGGCTTCCACTGCCAGAGGGCAGGGTTAGATGGGATACTGGGGAGAAATCCTTCCCTGGGAGGGTGGGCAGGCCCTGGCACAGGGTGCTCAGAGCAGCTGGGGCTGCCCCTGGATCCCTGGCAGTGCCCAAGGCCAGGCTGGATGTGGCTTGAAGCAGCCTGGGACAGTGGAAGGGTCCCTGCCCATGCTAAGGGGTGGAACCAGATGGGTTTTATAAAGTCCCTTCCAAGCCAAACCATTCTGTGATTTTCCCCCAGTTGAACAGGACTTATCAGGAAAGATTTATTCCTAAAAAACAAGATATGTTTTTCAGACTCAAAAAAGTGATGAAGATTACACAGGGGGTGTAAAAGCAGCAAATGCAGGCTAAGTGTAGGCAGATGGGTCTACTAAAGCAGGATTCTGGTAGCCACAAAGAGGAAGAGGGGGTACATAGTGAATTCCCATCAAAAACAAACCATGGGACTCCACATGTCAGTATGTATTGAGTAACAGGTGAATTATACCATTATATTCTGAAAATTCCATATTACTGTATTCTGAAAAATCACTGCCTGAGTTAGAGGTGAGTGCAAGACAGACCTTAATGTCACTCAGCCTAACATTTAGGTTGGAAGATCTACAGCTCTCAGGACTGGCAGGGACATGAGAGAAGCCCCATTCACAGGCAATAAAAGAAATTACTTTAACAGCTATTATTTGGTCAGTGTATGACTGGAAGTCATTGGAACATGGATACCTGCTAATTTTTAATTTTCATTCTTAATAGTCATTTCCAACGTTTATCAAGATCTTCCCTTCTTTAGGGAAGCACGGGAATGGCTGAAAATCACATGAGCAACTCCTCTGAGCAGACCAAGGGGAGAAAACAATCGCTCCCTAAACCTTCAATGGATTTGCTCCAGCACAGCTGATATAACATTAGGATACCTGCAGCCAGGCCCCCCTGAACCCTCACAGAACACCCCTGCTGAGCCATCTTTACTGTTAGCTCCCTCACCTTCCTGCAGAAACACCTTCAATTATGGATACATCGGAGGAACCCGGTCTGCAACGCCCCCGGCACATCCTGATCCCATCACGTCCGTCTCCCTCGCAGCCCAAGTGCTCCTGTGTTTTGTCAATACCAGCCTAGTACAGCTTCAAATATTTAGCTTAACTTGATCTTCCGAGCTGCAGGAGAGAAAAGCCAGAGTCTCCTAACACCATTTGTTGAACAAACAATTGATCCCAGCAGAGGATGGCGGGGCTGCTCTGCCCCCGGGCCGCCCGTGTTCCAGCGTGACAGATGCCAGTGGTGACAGCTCTGTCACTTGGCAGGCCAGGCTGCGGCGGGGCTGACAGCTCCTCTGATTCCTTCATCAACCGATGTGACTGAGTGACCTTTTCCAGCCTCAGCAGCTGCCTCCCTTCTTGATTCAATCATGGCAGAAAATAAGTCCCTTTGGGGAAATCCTGCCCTTTCCGTAATTTGAAATGACCGCGATTGTCATCAGGCCTTGTTTGCTAAATGCGCTCCTGAGTGGTGGCAGAGTCCTCAGCAGGAGCACGTGGCTGGTGTGCATGTGAGATGGGAGAGCTGGATGCTCCTGGGAGAGCCTTGGGAATGCTCAGAAATTCCTTGTCAATATTTCCCTGACCCTCGAGGGGGTTTCCATGACCGCTGTGAGAGACCCTGGGTCGAGGAGGCACCTGCTCACCTCTGGGTTTTCAGTGAGAAGGAGCCAAGTGTAGCAGCATGAAAAATGGAATGTGTTCATGCAGCTCCACAGACACACTTTGTTCTTCACGGTGGGAAAAGAGAAATGCCCTTAATTAATAACAGTGACAGAGCAAGGGGCTTTCAAGTAGCTTTGCCATAAGCCTGCTTTGCATCCCTGCTCGTTTATCAGGCTCGCTGTGGCTGCAGGCATGGGGAGATTGCCATGGCTCTCATTGCACCCCAGCCATTAGAGAAAGCAGGTAAAATAAAAAATAAAATAAACCAAAGTTGCATGCAATGAGCAGTCAGTTTGGAATTGCAGTAAGTCTGCCCTGGCTCAGCCTCTGTCTGCTTCACGCCTGCTTTCCGCATAAAATTGAGCAATTGAATCTTACCAGCACAAATGTTTCAGAAAAGTGAATTTCAAAGTTGCTCCCAGGATTAAAAGAATCATTATTTACATCTTCACAGAATTACTTTTGCTGAGAAACCACATCCACACAGCTAATCACAGCACAGATTTATTTTTGGCACAAGGACTGCCTGTCTTTAGGTATTGCCCTGGCTCCCTCTGTGGCACTATGTGAGCCCCTTCCACCCACAATAAATTGCAATAAACTTCATTGGGGCTGCCTCATATGCTGTATAACACCATCACAGAGCTGTCCTATGTGACAACACATCTAACATGACTAGTGAAATTTTAATATTTGTGATAAACTCACAGGTTACCAAAAAACCTATCTGTAAGATAGAAAAGTCAAGTAACAAAGAGGAAATCACAACCCCTCTGTATATAGTCAGGCTAAGGGAAAAGAATGGGCTGAAATGATTCCATGTATTCTCCTGTAAATCTTTACTGCCCTGTAGCAGAGAAAATGCTGTTTAGGCAGTGTGGGACAGGGCAGGGGATGGCAGGGCCACAGAAGAGTTGCAGAGACAGAAGAGCCAGAGGCATGTGCAGTGCCTGGGCTCTGCCCTGCCCAAAGCAGTCTCAGCCATGACTGAATGCCAGAGTCCCAAGTGGCCCAAGAATTCAATCTGCTCCCTGCTGAAAGCTCCTTTCCCAAGAGCATGATCTGTGTTTATCTCCTGTAGGAAATGCATTTCCTTCTGTGCTTTTGACACAACAATGGCAAAAGGTGCCCGCTGCCCACCCAGGCTGGGCTGGGCTTGGCCTTAAGCTCCTTCAGGGTCTTTCCTGCTCAACTCCAGAGCTCTGGGAGCCATCAGGATGCTTCACAGGGTAAGAGCTTGAATTGTTGAATTGAATGTCCCAAATTAGAGGGAAAAATGAGGGAGGGATGGTTGTCAGGCAGAGAAGCAGAGGAGAATTTCCCAGCACAAAGTGCTATGGTGCTCAGAGCTGCTGGAACCTTGGCTGCACCTTGCCATTATTGAGGGATTACAGGACCTTCTGTGCAGCTGCTGAGCCTGCCAAGTCCCACGAATGCTAACCAAAATCCCACACAAGCTGCTAAAATCTTCAGGGGGTTTTACAAGACAAATTTCAATAATCCTTTTAAGTGCTTCTTTAGAATCGAGCATGAATTTGCCAAATCCAGGGTAGCTTATTCTTCTTAAATTCATAACACAACCAACTAGTGCTACGTGCCTTGCAAGGAACTCCTAGTGCTCTCTTGAATAAATGCTGCAGAATTTTAATATTCCCTAATGACTTGATATGAGAAACTGGGCTGGAAATCTTGGGACTGCAGACAGCATGAATGGTACTGTATTTCCTGACTTTGATCAAACAGAAAAAACAAGGATATTGATGAACAAGGATTACACTCAAATTCAGTGTTCCCACCTCTTCAAGGAAACCATTAGCACTGATTAACTTTGCAGAGCAGAAAAGTCTAGCAGTACCAGCAAGCAGTTATCCGTGAGGGGAATATTTTTTCTCTAATTCTGTTTCAAATTAATAAATGCAAGAGGATGGGGAAAAGGAAAATATTGTTTCATCAGGCACTAGGAGGAATTCTGAACAGATGAAGGAGAGTGAAGGGGAGCAGGGACTTAGATAAGGTGGAACAAAAAGGGAGGCAAAGGGAAAAAAAATGAAAAAAAAGAGGAAAATTAGTTGATGGAATGAAATTTTATTACACTAAAGGAGGAAATTAAAAGAAAATCATGCAAACCTCTAAGTCACTTGTGTAACTCTCCCACCTGACAAAGTCATTAATTGCATCCCCTTGGTCACTGAGGAATAAATGTTCCCCCAGATCACAAAACTCTGTGTGCCCTCCCCACTTAGAGCTGATCCTCCTTGTCCCCTCTGCCAGCACACACAAAAACACACACAAACACACAAAAATAAACACACAGACATAAAAAATAAACACACAGACATAAAAAATAAACACAAACATAAAAAATAAACACACAGACACACAAACCCACACACAAACACACAAAAATAAACACACAAACACACAAAAATAAACACACACACACACACACATAAACACACAAAAATTAACACACGGACACACACAAAAATTAACACACAGACACACACATAAACACACAAAAATTAACACACAGACACACAAATCCAGGTGCATTTGATCCAGAACAAAGCCAACAAGCCAGCACAGATCCAGATTTCTTTGAGACCAGTTTGATCTAGCACAGTGGAACAGGCCCTGATCTAGACATTGGGAGATCTTGACCCCTGACATGCAGGAATCCTGTATTTGCTCAAAGGGAGTTTTTTGGTTTCCATTTGATGTCTGGATACTATTTTCATCCTGCCTGTCCTTACAGAAGCAGCTGGGATTGGAGTCTGCCTCTTCTATCACATTTCCAGCACAGGTGAATAAAAATCAGAAAAAGTGGATTAGATTACCAAAAAAAAAAAAAAAAAAAAAAAAAAAAAGAAATCCAGGAAAAAACCATAAGGAGGGAGCCCTGTGGGTGCCCTTATGAAGGCACCACAGTGCTCCAGAGGTGGGAAATAAAGGGGATGTTTCAGAGTGCTCCAGCTCTCAACTTTGCAATAACATCATGAACCTGGCCCTGTGGGGTTCACAGAGCTCTGCTTTTCCTGCTGACAGCTGGAGACTGCAGCTCTGATAGCTGAGCTGAGAAAATGTGCTCTAGAAGGTCTCCAAGAGAGGGAGAAAAAGAAAATAAACAGTGAGCCCCATGGTGTCACTTTTATAGTCACTTCTTTGACAGCAGCCACACTTTTATTCATGGCACTCAGTAAACAATTCAGAGCAAATGTTTTTTTGGCTGTGGGAAGAGGATGCTCTTTTCAGCACAGACAAACACAATGCAAAGGCAAACAAAGAACAGCAAACAGGATGGCTCATTACTACCTGTCTTCTTCCAATTACACTTATTACTATGGAGGTGACAGGACCAATAAATGTGCAACACAGTGCCAAAAAAAATACATATTCACTCTGCAACAGTATTTTCTGAGAGAAATACAGAAACACCCCAAGTACCATTAAATAAACACCACTCATTAGAAAAATGGGCTCCCCTACAAATCACACACCTCATCATCAAAAGGACATTGCCATTGTATCTTTAATAATAATTTTGTATATTGATACCTGCAAAACTAGACTGTTAGGATTTAATTTCAAATTTAAAATGCTTTTTAATGCATTGTTCCCTCCTCAAAAAAGGTTCTATCATGCTCTGCAACAAAGGAACCAACTTTTGATCCTGACTTGGACTGGTGAAAATCATAGAATGGCTTGGGTTCAAAGGGACCTTAAAACAGATCCCATCCCACCCCTGCCATGGCAGGGACACCTCCCACTGTCCCAGGCTGCTCCCAATGTCCAGCCTGGCCTTGGACACTGCCAGGGATGCAGGGCAGCCCCAGCTGCTCTGGGCACCCTGTGCCAGGGCCTGCCCACCCTGCCAGGGAACAATTCCTAATTCCCAATATCCCATCCATCCCTGCCCTCTGGCTGTGGGAGCCATTCCCTGGGTCCTGTTCCTCAATCCCTTGTCTCTCTCCATCTTTCCTGTAAGTTCCCTTCAGGCCCTGCAAGGCCACACTGAGGTGACCCCAAAGCTTCTCCAGTCCAGGTGAGCATTCCCAGCTGTGCCAGCCTTTCCTCCCAGCAGAGCTGCTCCATCCCTCTGCCCATCCTGGAGCCTCCTCTGGGCTCCTCCAGCAGCTCCAGCTCCTGCCTGTGCTGGGCCAGGGCTGGGGCAGCTCTGCAGGTGGGGTCTCACCTGGGCACAGGGGCAGAATCCTCTCCCTGACATGGACTGGAACTCACCTGCACCAGCTCCTGGTGCAGACACCCCATCCCTCAGCCCCACCCAGGCCTGTTCCAGCAGCCTGGCTGCTCAGGATTCTTTTTTTTGCCCATTCTTCCCACCTTTGACACAGCTTTCTTTGCTCACAGCTGAACTCTGCAGGTGGGACTGAGCAGCAAAGTTTGCTGTACACAAGAAACCACACCAGGGGCTCATCACCAGTGCCTCTCCCAGATGAATCCAGCTTTGCCCTCCCTGGGGAAGGCAGGGCTGTGGGGATCTGCTCATCTGCAGCTTCAGGACCTCCAGCTATGGCCAGGAAGCCTCAAAAGCTTTCAATCCTTGGCACTGCAGAGCCATCAGAAGGGCCACATGCCAGCCCTGCAAAGCAGGTGGAAATCCAAGGGAATGAAGGAATTCCAACAGTATGTACAGCCATTTTTGAGATACTAGAAGCCATTTCCATTTCTATACACATGGAGCTGTGTTGGAATTATTTGTAACAGTCCAGGTTTGTATTCCAGGAATACAAAGCAAAAATGTACTTCTGTGGAAATACACAGTGGAAGGGACAAAACCCCCTCTAATTATTATAAATGTGCATCAAATTCACACAGGCAGAGGAATCCTACAAAGCCAGAGCAGATATTCTGGAATCCCTCAGACAGGAGGCTCCTGGAAACATTTGTAACTGCAGCTCCACAGTGTATTTTCAAAGCATGTCAGAACACAAGAGGAGGATTAAGTTCCTTACGCTGCCACCTCCTCCTCCTTCTTGCAGGGATGACACTGCTAACAGGATAAAGTTAGTGACAGGGTTATATGATCATTACATAAAGGTAGTACACATGCAAAATCCTCAGAACATGGAAAAAAAATTATCAAAGAGGTTGCACCATCTGTCTGTGGAGAAAAAAACAACAGCTGGTGCAAGGAGCTGCAAGATGCCAGCCTTCCAAGTGACAAGATGGGAAATGACAGGAAACAGCTTTTCACTCTTCTAACAGCAAAAGAAACGTACAGCCCGTGTTCTCGTGTTTGAAAACCTCCAGATGCTGCCCTCTTCTCACATTTCCATATCTTTGTTCATGCAACATCTGAAAGCTTTTCTATTTTTACAGAGGGAGGGGAAGAAAGCACAAAGCCATCAAATGTATATATATTTTTTTTTCCTTGTGAGAGGATGTTGAATGAATTTTAATCATGATCACAAGAAAAAAGAAAAAGAAAAATCAGCAGTATTTGATGTGAGAAACCTTTGAAATTTTCTCTTCCTCAGAAGAAATTGCAATGTTTGGCCTTTAAAAGGCTTGTGTATGATAAATATTAGCTTATTCTGAGACTGATTAGGCCTTTACATTGATTCTGGACAATGCTAAGGGTCACCATAAATCAGAGAATCATGGAATCATGGATGGTGTGAGTTGGAAGGGACCTTAAAAATAATCTAGTTCCAACCCCCTGCCATGGGCAGGGACACCTTCCAGCAGAGAAGAGTTTTGTGACAACAGCAGGCTCCCCTAGAGCAGGTAACAAATCCCCTTTTTTGGGATCCAAACATCCCAGGCCCTCAATGTGGCCCTGGGCTGAATGTCCCACCCTTCCCCGTTGGTGCAAACTGTTTTTCCAAGGTGTTTGCCCACACCAAGCTGTGTGTTGAAGGAACAGAAAGCTCCAAAACCCATCCCACAGAATCCCTGGCTGTTCCAAGGGCTGGATCCTGTCAAAGGTGACCTCGTGTGACCCCACAACCCCAAGTTATTTAGCACTGATACAATAGGAACCACACTGCAGGGTCAGTGCCCCGGGCAGAAACAGCTGCCAGGGGGGTAACTGGGCACTGTGGGCCCTGTGTTTGTTCCAGCACAGGGCTCAGGGAAAGCTCAGCCTGCCTACAGCCCTGAGCTGCAGAGCAGGGATGGATCTGGACAGCCTGAGACTGATGATTTCTGCCTCCCCAGAGAGATCAGTCCTTGGCTCATGCAAGTGTTTTGCAGCAGGAGATGAACTAAGATTATTCTCTCCTGAAGGAAGTGAGCAAGAGGCAAGGTGCTCCCACAGCAGGGCCACATCCCAGTGCCAGATCGCAGCAGGAACCACAGCTTCACCCTGACAGCTGCCCTGCAGGAGCACCCAGTGGCTGACTCTGGGGTTCACCTTCCACCCCTCATCAACAAAGCACTGCCGTCCTGGGTTGATTTTTCTATCCTGATAGAAATCAGAGATCACTGCTGAGATGTTTGGTTATTGCATCCCAAAAAGGCTCTGTTAGGGACCAGACTGAGGCAGCAATGCACACATAACTGAGATAAGAGCCCAGTAGCAGGTGGAAAATCCAGGTGGAGCAGGTTCAAGCTCCTGCTCCAGGTCAGGCAGGATGGTGTGGCAGGGGCAGAGAACCAGTCCTGTTTTCCTTATCTGGCCCTTGAGCTTTTTCCAGCTAATCCTCCTCACAGCAGCAGTTGGTTTTTTGAGCCAGGAGCAAGGTTCCCAAAAGCCATCATGGAATGAGCACCAGACCATGCAGAGCAAGTGAAATCATAAAAAACCACTTTCAGCATCATCAAGCTTAGAGAGAATTTACAAGGTGCTGTTTATTTCTACCTTTGATTCTCTACATGGTCTCTACAGATCAGAGTACTTAGAAAACATAATTATTTTAATTAGGAGTAATTCAATTAGAATATCTCATTGCCAATAACATTGCTAATAAGAAATGAACACACTTGACTTTTTTTTTTTTAAATCTTACCTTTGGGGACTCTCTGAACACTTTCCCAGATGTGGAAATACTGCTTTGATGTTGCATGTCTAACTCTTTTCTCCTGTAGGGTCTGATTCAGTGTACACTTAAGTCCACTCAAGTCTTTCCTTTGCTTCCAGAGGACACAGGACTGTGCTGTTCCACACAGCTTTGTGTCAGGGATATGTGCTGTACCTCCCTTTACAGGAGAACAGCAAAATGAGCACCCTGTCTTTGAAAATGGTGGTGCCAAGCAGGTCTGGTGGAGTAACCACATCAGTAAAAGGGTAAAAAGCACCTCCTGCAGAGCCCTTGCTGATGGGTCTTGACAATAACTCAGGAATGTGCGTTAGGCCCCTTCAATGAGCCCATCCCAGTGAGAGACAAGAGCAGTAACAGTGGTTTTGCTCTAACAGCACCAGGCAGGCCACTTGGGGAAGGTGCAGTCTGTAGTGCCAAACTGAGTTCACAATGTTTGATAAAACAGAGCTTGTGGCTCTGTGGCTGCAGCACTGCTGGCTCACAGGACAGCTCCTGGACAGCCCCCAGGGGTTTCCAGCTGTGCCCTGAGCTGTTTGTCCCCAAGGACATGGGCACCCTGGGGACAGGGAGCTCCTTGGCTCCTCACTGGGGCCCTGCGGCTCTTGTGGCAATCAGGAGCCACCGCCCCAGCCAGGTGACCTGCAGTGTCACAGATCAGCATGGGTGACCTGCAGTGACACAGACCAACCTGGGTGATCTCCAGTGTCACAGATCAACATGGGTGACCCCCAGTGTCACACATCAACATGGGTGACCCCCAGTGACACAGATCAACATGGGTGACCCCCAGTGTCACAGATCAACAGGGGTGACCTCCAGTGACACATCAACATGGGTGACCCCCAGTGTCACAGATCAACATGGGTGACCCCCAGTGACACAGATCAACATGGGTGACCCCCAGTGACACAGATCAACATGGGTGACCCCCAGTGTCACACATCAACATGGGTGACCCCCAGTGACACAGACCAACCTGGGTGACCTCCAGTGTCACAGATCAACCTGGGTGACCTCCAGTGACACAGATCAACATGGGTGACCCCCAGTGTCACAGATCAACAGGGGTGACCTCCAGTGACACAGACCAACCTGGGTGACCCCCAGTGTCACAGATCAACATGGGTGACCTCCAGTGACACATCAACATGGGTGACCTCCAGTGACACAGATCAACCTGGGTGACCCCCAGTGACACAGATCAACATGGGTGACCTCCAGTGACACATCAACATGGGTGACCTCCAGTGACACAGACCAACAGGGGTGACCCCCAGTGTCACAGATCAACATGGGTGACCCCCAGTGTCACAGATCAACATGGGTGACCCCCAGTGACACAGACCAACAGGGGTGACCCCCAGTGTCACACATCAACCTGGGTGACCTCCAGTGACATATCAACATGGGTGACCTCCCCAGTGTCACAGATCAACCTGAGTGACCTCCCCAGTGATACATATCAACCTGAATAACCTCCCCAGTGTCACAGACCAACCTGGGTGACCCCCAGTGACACACATCAACCTGAATAACCTCCCCAGTGTCACAGACCAACCTGGGTGACCCCCAGTGCCAGATCAACCTGAGTCACACCCAGCTGGTGCTGTGGGGCACAAGGATGGCTGGCATGTCCTCCCCAGATCTCATCCTGCAGCCAGCCAGGGCAGCCAGGCTGGGGTGAGTTACAGCCACTGGGAATCAGCTCAGGAAGCAGCCACCTAAGATCTGTGCTCACATTTGTACTCCCTAAACACCAACAGAAACCACACAGATGGAGAATATTTTACTCTTTCTAACCATTTTCTCTGTGATCCAGCCAGCAGGGCTCTGAGAAAGTTGCCTTGGCAAGCAGAGCTCAGCTGAGCTGTGGACAATTAGCTGCTTTACCCAGTTCATGCTCATCCTCTTAACCAGCAGCCAAAGAATATTTTAATGCTGCTCTGTGTCAGCCTTAGCTGTGACACCCTCCCAGCACAGTACAGCTCCTTCCACATTGTACTGAACAATAAAGGGTCCTGTTATCCAAGGGTGGTACTTGAGAGCCTATCTGCAAGAACAGATCTCATTATTTTAATTAAAAGCTTCCACGTATTATTTTCTGAGCTAACAAATATGGCCATAGTTGTAATTACGGAATCACCCAATATAGTCTCAAGATCTTGTTAATAATGATATCCTTTTTAAAATCTCATAATCTTAAAAAAATGTTGTAATTAAGTCACCAAGCAACTATATTTGTCTCCATGAAATAAAGCCAAATCTACAGATAATTGCAAATAACTCATTTCCCAGTGGATTAATTTTTTTGTATGCCAATTAGGCTCACAAATCTCAAGCTGTCACCTTCATCTCCAGACATGCAGCCAGCTGAGAGCACAGCTATAAACAAAACAGCCCAAGTGCCTCTTGTTCCCTCAGTAAGAAGGAAAATGAAGTTAGCAACACACATTTGTAGATGTCAGCCCCCCGAGAGCAGAAAAGGGGGGAAAAATAGTCTTAGGATGTAGGACAATTAAAACAGTTTGTCTGGCTTTTGGGAAGTGTTCTGGGAAAGCTCCTCAGAGACTTCTGTGGGTGCAGTTTTGGGGTAACAGCTGCCTGGAGACTCAAACCCACACATGCCCCACCATCCCCAGCCATGGGTGGTTTGCTCTGCCATGTCCCAGGTCCTGGGAGCCCTTTGTGAACCTCAGCACAGATCCTGTGTGTCCCCCATCCATCCTGTGACACTGGATGTGGGGACTTGGCACAGGCAGGGCTGGCAGGAGGCACAGCTGGAGCTGCTGCTGCCTCCACCCCTGCCACGAGTCCTTTTGGGAGGCCCAGGGACAAATCTGCTGTGCCCCATCCTCAGGAACCTGCACCTCCTGCAGTCCCTCACTGCCACTCTGCTCTTCCACAGCATCCAGCAAAGGGGGTGCTGGGAGCTGCTGACTCCTGCTGGGGAATGTCCCAGAACAACCATTTCTGCACAACATGTTGGCAAGACTGAGCCACTGTCCCAACCAAATCAACAAGCAGCTTTGCAGCCTGAAAAACTCAGAAGTGTTCTGCAGCTCCCACTCAGGTGCAAGGGAGTCCCTTTGCTGCCCCTGCTGAAGCTCCTGCACTCAGACATTCAACCTGCCCCAAACAGCTCAACAGCAGCAGAACTGCCCAGAAAAACAAACACAGGGTGTCTGAGAGGTTACACACTCCCAGAAAAGGGGAACAACTCTGTGACAGTCTCTGTTTCAAAACATAATGACACACAATTCACAAAACTTGAAATGGAAGCATCAAGGTGTGAGCTGGTGGCCCAAGCTGAACACACCTTCAACATTTGCTCCTTGGTGCAGTGTCTTCTCCGGGACAGGTGGCCCAAAGCCTTGAAGCTCCTGAGGTGAGTGTCTGGGAAGCCTGGGCTGATGGGCCTTGGGCAGCACAGAGGATCCTTTGACTCACTCTGTCCTTCTCTGGAGTGGGGATTAAATGTTTCCACACAAAATCCTCGTGCCTGACAAGTAACCAAAGCATTTGCCATCAACACTATCCCTGTTCCCATCCTCAAGTCACCCAAGGTTCCCTTCAGCCCATGCAGTTTAATCCTTTCCAACAATCCCTGATTTCATTTCCCTCCTGCAGGGGAAGGGCACACCAGGTAACCTCTGCCACCTGCACTGCTTCTGCATGTAAAACATGTCAAAGATGTCAAAGATGTCAAAGATGTAAAACATGCAGCTTTTCCATCCTTGCCACTGCCCAGCCCCTCCATGCCTGCATGAGGACATCACCAAGCACACACCTCTGGAAATACTGCTGCCATCCTGGCCTGCGTCTGCTTAGGAAGGGGAAGAAGCCAATTCCTGGGGGGAGCTGCATCCAAAGGATTTAAAGATTGCACAAAAGGAAAAGATAAATATTGTGGAAAGTCAGATTGCTAAGATGGGATATACCCATGTATCTATACCCATAACCAAGGTTTCAGAAATGCTGATTAATCCTAAATTAAAGCACTGGAGGTACATCTCTGTCACATTTCTGAAACCTTGGCCACAAAGTACCTTTGTAAAGATGCAAACAACAGCCTGAAAAGCACATTCACCCCTTTGTCAGCATCACTGCAGAAAAAAAACCAAAAGCCAACCACAAAGTGTTTGTAACGAAACACATTGATAGTCATATAGATATTTCATTTTTTCCCTTCCTGAATTTAACAAAAGCCTGGATCTACCACTCAAATTAAACACTGTGCAGTAAAGCATAAAGTCTGCATTCAACAAGTTTAATTACTGTGTAAATGAAAGAAATTATTATTCATTCATGACATTTATTTCAGTTGCAGTGCTAGCTGCCTTTATAAAAGTGGGATTGGGGGTGCAGGGGGAGGAGGAGGCTGGGTGTATAATTACTGCTATATTTCTTTGCCAAACATTAGTGAACTGAAACAAAAAGTGCTTGTTTTCCTTGGAGAGGAAGAAGCATGTGAGCTATCAATGATGGATCTTAAGGACACCCACAGCCTTGACACGGTGCCAGGCTCTGCTAGGTACAGCAGCACTGGGGAGGCTGATAACACAGAGCTCATTGAAGGAAAAGCCCAGAGCAGGGCTGGGCTGGGTCAAAAGCCACCCAAACGATGGGAACAATCCAAGGCAGCAGCCCCTGGGCAGTAACAGAGCCACTGTGCGACATGAAAGATAAACTGGCAGCTGATGCTATCGGGGCCTGCCCAACAATGCATCTTTTCTCATGGATTTTCACAGGGCTTAAACTTCAAACAAAGGAATGGGAAAAGAAAACCCTCTAAGCTGATTCAGATCAGGCATTTTTGGGAGTCTGAAGAAGGCAAGGGAGAGGCTGCAGGAGGATTCCCTCCTTGCACTTACCATAAACCTGACACACTTCTTCTGCCTCATCCTGCACGTTGTGCTGATCCCAGAGAAGAGCTGTTACCTGCTCTGATCCACCCAAAACACCTGAGCTCTACACGAATTCTAGTGACTAATCAAAACAGATCTTCCAGAAATGTGCTTTCTCTGGGAGAAGCAATTCCTGTACTTTCCTAGCCCTCCACCTACCAGCATTTAATCACTGCACTACAGAAGGGATTATGCTCAGGCAGAAGTGGCCTCAGTTTGCTTTAAGGAAGAAAAAAAAGAAAAAAAAAAGAAAAAAAAAAGAAGAAAATCAACACTGGGCCACACAAGTTGTATGTAAGAAATTACAGTTGATGTATTTAGATAAGTGGAATGAGCAGGGATGATCCTGGAGGTCAGCCTAAGTGGGGGAATGCCTGCAGTGATGCTTCACATCCACATTTAGACATTCCACTTCTCCTGCTGTGCTAGCCAGAAAATACATCCTTTTTAAGAGGGGCTGCACAGAACTGCCATGGCTGCCCACCACAGCCAAGGCCGTGGGGTGATCCTCTGAAAGCCCATCAAGTGTGTGCACCCAGCTGAGGGAATAAACATGAGTCATTTTTTGCATTTCAGAGTAATACATGGCAGAGTCAGCTCTGATCTCATTCCCCATTCAAAATGAGTCGCTCTCAAGTTTGTTCCCAATTCCTTGCTGAACCTAATCAAGCTAAATGGAACAAGCCATAATCCAAGCAGAATTCAATGAACTGCGCCCTTTAAGAAGGCTATTAAAGCTTGTTCCCAGGGTTTAAACCAGGAGAAGATTGAAGGTGGAGATTATCCCACATCTGCCTGCCATGACCTCTCTCTGCTGGCAGCAGCACTGCCTCTGTCGGAGGGAGCAGCTGCCCAAGGGTGCATTTGAGACACTGAACTCTTCTCCCACATCCTGCACTCCTCTGACACCACAGCTCGGGTTTTTGCCCCCAAAGTGCACCAGCATCCCCTCAAATGCTTGATTCTTTGAGAATTTCAGGCCCAGAGCTCTCAGAGGTGCTGTTTTGGTTGGAGCACTCTGCCCCTGCCATGGGTCAGGAGCAGCCACAGCTTGATCCTCCCTCCTGATTAGAGCAGGGCTTTGCAGACACAAAGCACCATCTCCTGCCAAAACCTGATTACTGCTGCACCCTAACAGCCACAGTGAGAACAGGGAAGGTCATTACCCCCAGAAATAGGTTACACACCAAAGCCAAGTACTTTGGCCAAGCCTGCACAACAGTATCTGCATTTACTTTTTCACTGTGGCTCAAAATAATTGCTGAATCTATGGCATTAGTAAGAGAAGACCAACAGCCACGCCAGCTTTGGGATTTTCAGCATCTCTGAGAGCCAAGGAACAGACAGGGACATTCCACAATTTCCATCAGCACATTGCCCATGGTGAGTGACCTGGCTGGGCATGGCTGCTCCCTGTGCTGGGTAGAAACATCCCAGGGCAGGGGGAGCCCTGTGAACAGCTGTGCTCACAGCACTGAGCTTGGTGCTCTGGGGAGGTGAGGAGGCAAATCCACCGCCCCAGAGCTGAGGAGTGACTGCAACACGGAGCAGCAGCTGAGGGAAGAGAGGCAGCCCACAACAGCCACGTCAGCAGAGTCATGTGCAAGCAGCCCCTGCTGCTCAAGCCCTCCTGGGCTCTGTGCAGGAGCTGCAGGACTCCAGGGAAACACCTCCTGACACACTGCACACACCTGACATACACACTGCACACACCTGACACACTGCACACACCTGACATACACACTGAACACACCTGACATACACACTGCACACACCTGACACACACTGCACACACCTGACACACACACTGAACACACACACTGCACACACTGCACACACCTGACACACTGCACACACTGCACACACCTGACACACTGAACACACTGCACACACCTGACACACACACTGAACACACCTGACACACACCTGCACACACCTGACACACACTGCACACACCTGACACACACACTGCACACACCTGCACACACTGCACACACACACTGAACACACCTGACACACACCTGCACACACCTGACACACACTGCACACACCTGACATACACACTGAACACACCTGACACACACCTGCACACACCTGACACACACACTGCACACACACACTGCACACACTGCACACACACACTGCACACACTGCACACACACTGCACACACCTGACACACTGCACACACACTGCACACACCTGACACACACTGCACACACTGCACACACCTGATACACACACTGCACACACCTGACACACTGCACACACACACTGCACACACCTGACACACACTGCACACACCTGACACACACTGCACACACTGCACACACCTGACACACACCTGCACACACACAGTGCACACACCTGCACACACCTGACACACACTGCACACACCTGACACACACTGCACACACCTGACACACACCTGACACGCACACTGCACACACCTGCATGGCTTTGCCAGTACCACTGACAGCCTCATCTCAGGCAGTCAGGAGTTTTCAGCTGCTGACAAAAAGGAACAGAAATGGGGCCATGGATCCTTTCTGCCCACCTGCCACCCTAACCACAAACTTATTCATCATTGCATAGTAAAATGGGCAAGAAAAATGTGTTGCATTGATAGTAAGAGTGATGATTTCTTAGATTACCATTTCTTGCCTTGAGCTGCTGTGCTGAGTGATGCAGGATCCCCCCTGGCCACAGGGAGGGCACCAGCACTCCCCTGCAGAAGGGAGAGTGCTCAGTGCACATTCCAACATTCCATGGGAAGAGGAGACCCCTGCATGACACAGGCAGTGGCCAAGCAGCCTGGAAAGCACACCCAGGCTGTCATTAGGCATTTCCACAGCCAGCTGAGATCCATGAAAAATTCATAGAAGGCAACACCAAAAATAAAGCTAATTACTTTAGGCTTATGATAAGAGAGATCTTTTTCTACAGGCAACTTTGCAAGGTCACCTTCCTTGCTTTAGTCCCTCTCTTCCTTTTTTTCTTTTTTTCTTTTTTTTTATTTTTAAACAAATGACATTGAGCTGCTTTCAAAGCTTATCTAATTCTACCTCGGGGCACGAAGGGGTTAAGACCTTAAAAAATGCATAGAGATGAATGGAAAGCCAGGCTGGCAGGGCAATGTTTTAAAAAAGGAAAGGAAGGGAAAAAAAAGGAAAAAATGGAGTATTTTCTTACAGTCAAAACAGAAGTGCAAGGGCAGAGTTGAAGGTCACTTGCTCTCCCCAGTGCTGGGAGCGATGCTGTCAATCAGCACCGTGTGCTGCTGGTGTCCCTCACTGCACCAGGGCAGCTTCACCCCCTGGGAAAGGGGATGGGGGACACAGCTTCCCACTGATTGCAAAGGTCCTTTGGGAAAGATGGAGCCTCTGCTTTATTAGCCCTGACATTCAGCTCTCAGAGCAGCAGGCTGATACCTGTTTAATGGAATGCCATTTTCCAGCAGGGAAATCTGTTTGTCAGGCTCTTGCCAGGGAAGCCCAGGCAGCACCAAGGCAGGGCAGAGCTCCTGGTGGGACAGGACACCCCCAGCACAGCCCCAGCTGCAGGAATGTGCTCATCTCCGAAGGGAACACAGGGCTCTGTGCTCCAGACTCTGCTCCTGAGCCTGCCTAAGTGTTGATCTAGTGGGGGGAAAATAACACCACAACCACCTTTGTGTTTGTTTTGTGAGGAGTCTGCCATGGACAGGCAGGACCCTGTGTGCCCAGGCAGAGCCTCACCCCTGCCTTCACCCTGTGACATTCCTTTGTGCAAGTCCCTCAGACTTTTAAACTGCTGCTCTTACATGCAAAAGGAGGAATTGCCTTTATTTTAGAAATAGATTAGCTGCATGACAGACTAGGGTCTTTCAGGATAAGATATCATTATTCCTCTGTTAGGAATTCCTCCTCAGCCCATGGCCCTGACCTGCTGCTGCCTGGCTGCCCCTGTCTGTGAGGCCCTGGGAGTGCACCCTGGGCTGGGATGGTGTCACTGCTGTGTGTGACCACACCAGGGAATGATGGAGGGAGGACAAGTGGGACTCTGGGAAGTGGCTTTGGCTCATTAAGTGCTGCAGTGAAGCCAGAGGAGCTGCACAAACACCCCAGAGCAGATCTCCAGTCAGGCTCCCAGAGATGCACACACCAGCTTGGTGTAAAATTCAATATCACATAAGGAATCTGGGCATCTGCTTCTCACTGATCCCTTAAAGCTTAACTCCTTCATCTGTCCTGGGAACTGCAAGGATCTGTCTATAAGCAAACATCCTGATGAAGCTGCTCCACAATTTTGATTTTAGCTAAATCCTAATCCAAACTAAGAAGATCTATAGAATTATGCAAAAATTTCCTCATCACAAAACAGAAGCATTTCTCAGAAAAGGTTTCCATGGAATTCCCAGGCTGCTGTCTTGTCTCCCAGTCTTTGCAATGGCCCTGAGGCAGTGACACAAGCACCTAGCAGTGCACTCCAGCCAGACACCTTGGCTTTCACTGCACTGGTTGTGGGAGTCAGGATTATTGCAGGAAATTAAAGGCTATTGATGTCTTCTTACATACACCTCAGTGAATTATTCCAAAAAAGGAAAAATATCAGACTATCAAAATCATACAGTTCCAATCAGTTCTGCAGCCATGTCTGCCTGTGTTTAAACCCAGAGGAATTATGTGTCTCATGTAATTCCCCATTAAACACTACATGCAATGTTCAAGTATTACATTACATATATAAACATGCCCACACACAGATGCTTCTAGACAAATCTTTTGAGCTTTGCCTATGGTCATGATAAAAATCAGTTTGCAGCTGTGCAGGGAACGCTCCCCAGGTCAGTACTGAGCACTGACTCTGTTTCACAGGGACTCCATTCTTGGCTAGAAATGCCTGTGGAAACACAGGCTGTATTTTGACTTTTGAAGAGGATGAAAGAAATAATGTGACAGCAATGGATATGCTGGGCTCCAGAGGTCACACATTTCCTTGTGTATTTCTACCTCTGCTCTCAGAGGTGCCAAGCTCAGTGTGTGAGCTGTGCTGAGTGCCAGGGGCAGGGCAGGATGTGCCCCTGCTGCTCCCTGCCAGCACAGGCAGCTTCCCCTGCCACTGGCTGTGCAGCTTGGACAGCAGAGCACACTTGCAGCAGCCACTTCCATCCCTGAGAGATTTGTTTGTATTTGCTCAGTGCTGTGAACAGCCTTGTCCTGTAAGGCCCTTTCAGCTGCCAAGCTCTCAGGGCAGGCCAAGTGTGGCTGCAGTCAGGCTCTGGCTTTCCTGGGGTTCTCCAAGTGCTACTTTGGGTAAAAACAACATCTGCAAGTGTAAAGCTGCCAGACTCATGGCCAAGGAACATCTGGAGGTGCTTGTTCATTCCCACAAACAAGCATCACTCAGAATATTTGAACACACACTTCCTCTCCATGCTGGAGGCACAGGAGGAGCCCCATCTGTGCCCCCACAGTCACTGAGCACCCCAGCACCTCTAACAGTCCAGAACTGATCACCCTGCAGAGATGGAGAAATTAAAATTTAAAAATACTCCTTTTACACAGAGAGGCAAAATTTCACCTACCTATAAGCAAGTGTGTTTAAATTAAAAAATTTACCTAGAGACCCCATTGGCTGGGCTGCTGCACTGTCAAAGAAAACCAAGAACCTTCAGAAGCCATTCAGGCCCTGGCGTGGGCTCATTTCTGTCCTCCTGGATCCTAAGGACATGAGATCCCCAATTCAGACATAGTGCATGCTCGAAGCTGGAGGAGAAAGGATTCAAATCTGAGTTGCCCAGAGTGAGAAGGGAAAGTTTACCCTGATTTTGAGCCCACAAGTTCTTGAAACAGCTCCCACTATCCCTCCCCTTGTGGGTGCAGGACCCACATGGGTCACTCGCTGCCTGGCACCCTACAGCAATCAGCTGTTGGTACCTCCCAGGGCAGGCAGTCCATCAAACAGCCACAACTCATGGGTTTTAATATTTCTGATGAACATGTAAGATATCCCCATGTGACCAGTCCACTGCCCAAGGCCAGGAGAGATGTGGTTTTAACAGAGGTGTCTTTGAAAGAACTGAGATTTTATGTTAAAACATATCCATCCCAACCCCACACAGACCTACAAGGCAAGAAGAATGCAACATAAAATCTCTGGGGCACTATGCCAAGGCACTTTTTGGAACACTTTTCAGTATATCTAATAATATTTAGAGATTTAGAGATTTAGATTAGTACCTTTTTTTGGTCTCAGAATGATCACTAGACAAGATCACAAAAGCAGCACCTCTTTCAGTGATCTCCCTCCACAGATAGTGCAAGGACCCAGATCTCTATCTGTCATCTTCTGCCTGTGCTGAGGAGAAAAGTGGGATTTTGTGCTCCCATTTTCTCTCAGGAACACACCACAGTGATATTCAAGCACTGAATGAGCCTGTTTGCTAAGATAAAACAAAAAAACCTTCAATCTGAACATTAAGCCGAGGAGAGAGATGATTTTGGCTTGTCTTTGGTTCCCCCTGTTTTACATGGATGGGGAGAAAGGAAGTCTGGGAAGCTGGTGAGGACACAGCAGGAGCAGGAAGCAGCAGCAAGGGCTGTCCCTGGCCCCGAGTGCTGCCTTCCCACAAGGCTTCCCAGGAGCACAGGGATGCCAGCACTCCCAGAGCTCTGACACACCATCCCTGGGGACAGGCAGCTCTGTGCTCCCAGCAGCAGCACGGTGCTGCCGCTCCCTGAGGAGTGAGGGGACGCTGCCTGCAGGGTGAGGTGTCCCTGTCACCTCCCACACACCACATGGGTGCCTCTCTCTCCAAACCTGCCAGCCTGACCCCTGCCTCTCCTCATCCCACCCCGTGTCCTTGCTGCTGCAAACCCAGGTTATTTATTCCAGAGGAACCTGTGCATGGGAGCAGAGGAGAGCAGGTGAGGAACCCCAGTGACATCGAGGTCCAGGAGCCCAAAGCAGTCCCAGGAGAGGCAGAGTGGAAACCAGCACAGAGCTGTCTCTGAGAAGCTGCTGATTCTCTCTGTCCAGGCAGTGCTGGTAATGTATTCTAACACTGTTCCAGCCTTAACTCTCCTGGATTGACAACAGAATTGAATTACCCTTCCAAATCTCTCTCTTTCAACTTGTCATAAGATTTTTTAATCCAACAAGAAGCACTTCCTTGGCAGAGTTGCCATTGTTACATTTTTTCCAGCTTTTCTGATTTAGGAATTTAATCTTTTTAGCCATGAATTGACTTCTCTGAACTAGCACTCACAGAAAAAAAAAAAAATCAGCTCTTGCTTGCCATGCAAGCTGCCAAGTTCCTAGGACCAGATGGAATGGATCCTGGGCTTTTAAAGCGGATCACTGACAATCACAGAGAGAACAACAAACACAGGCCAAGTTTCAAGAGGGTTGGACAAAGATTGATCACAACACAGAAATGACAGAACACTAAACAAGGAAATAGAAGCACTATCTGTTCATCTCCAACATCTGTATTGTGTAGAGCACTGGAAGCTACAAATCCTGCTTGAGTAAAGCTGCAGAGTAATGCAACCCACGTGCACCCTGAGATGGGGACCCCCTACCCTGCCAGCTCTCACTGCTCACAAGTCATTTCCAAACATGAAGAGCAAAGCAGAAACATCAGCCATAGGGGAAGGAGAAAGGAGACATTTAAATATTGCTGAGACCTACAGATGATGTTTGCCTCAAAGCATAATTCTAACAAGGTGTGTTAGAGCTGCCACACAGCTGAAAAGGGGGGTCAGAAAGAGCTTTCAGAATATTTCTGTGATTATCACTGAGCTATAGGCAGCATTTGTGCACAGGCATAGCTTTATTCCCCTCCTTTAAGCTCCTCTGCCTTCTTTCCCAGTTTATATTTGGATGCTCAAGAAAGGAACCATTTAGTTACTGGACTCAAGTTTATGATACAGGCAGTGAAATTCAATCCCATCTTTTAAGCAGATTAGGGCCTACACACAGACCTTTGAACCTGCTGTGTTACCGTGTTGGCTTTCACAGCTCATCCCCAAAGGAATAAAATTACTCCATTTAATTAGACTCCAACTCTCCTCATCTGCTCCCAGAAGTTTCCAGTCACCTCATCCAATTGTGAATGTAATTTAGGATTAAAGGTTTGTCCTGATTTTTCACTGGGGTGCTGAAGAGCTTTGCAATGCAATAATTCGCCCATCTTTAAACTTTTCTGGGGACACTGCAATGGGAATGCTGCTTGCCTTCTCTTGGTTCTGTGCCTTGTCCAATGGCTTCAGAGAAGTGCATTGGAATTCCTTCCAAAATGCTGCACAGACAATACTCCTGATAACACCTATGCCTTCACACCCATTTCATGGCTGGAGAAAATGAAGCACAGAGAAGAGGCAGTGTGCAATCCTCCTTCCCAGACCCAGAGCACTTTCAGTGAAAATGAGGAATCCAGCAATTAGTCCCACGCTGTAATCACTGTGGGACATGCCTTGTCTGAAGGTAACAACCACAGCCAAATCCAAAGCTGCAGAGCTTGGTGGGTGTTGAAGAACGTGTGTTTTATGCAGCAGCCATCACACAGGACAAGATGTGTCACAAAGAGCTGCCCCAGTGCCACCAGCACAGGGAACGGCTGTGCTGGGCCAGATCAAAGGCTCAGCTTGCTCAGCATCCTCTTTCCAACAGTGGCCATAAATGGGTGTCCAAAGGAAGAGAATAAAAATAGAATAAGTACATATAATACTCCTGTCTCTCTATTTATATGCCTACATCTTTCCCCCTTGCTTCCACCACCAGTCACTCACTGAGCTCCTGACAGGGTTCCTGCCTGTTCAGTGAGAAACCATTGATTTATTTTCCATTAATTTGCCCACTTTCCCACAGGTGATGTAAACTTTTAGCATCTACAATTCTCTTGGCAACACCCAGTTGCTCTGGCCAACACCTTCCCAAGTAACCACCTACTTCTGATCTCCTTCAGCTGGGCTCTTACCAGCTTCCTCTGGCATCCCCATCCTTGTGCCACAAGGCAGTGAACAGTGTCCTGCCCCAATTCCCAAACCTCTGCCAGGTCTCAATTTCCTTACCCACCCAGCTGAGGGGTTGTGGCTCATGCAGTTCTTGCTCTCACAGAAGCAGTGGGACCCCTCTGAACAGCCTTGCACTTCTTCTCGGAGCCCTCAGTGTCTGCAAGTCTTTGGAGAGGGGATGATGAGAGCAGCACATGGCCATGACACAGGTGAATCAGGAATTTCTGTTCCATCCTTAGCACACTCCCTTACCTTTAGCTGGTTAGTCTTTTGTACCACTACTGAGCCAGTGCTGATGTTTTGATGGAAATATCCATTAGAACCCCAAAACCTGTGCCTAGAAATGGAGTTGGAACCTCCCTAATTTCACTTTTGCATGGAAATCAGCTCAGAGCCCATTATTTCATTAGGATTATTTTCAGGAAGAGACACCAGAGTCCCTAAAAGCAGCATAAGGCACCCATGGTTTGGCACAGGCTTGCTGCTAAGTGAACTTGGGCACACTAATCCCACTCAGAATCCCCTCTGCACCCCATGCTCTGGCCCTGCACCTACCTCACACCATAAAAAGCAGGATTTTAACAGGCCTGGTGCTGTTTCATACAACCAGTGTCTCCAAATTTGCTAAAAGCACATATAAATATTTCATAGAGCAGACAATGCTGCTCTCACATCTGATTGCAAACAAGATTATTTTTTCTCCCAAACAAATCCAATAACTTGATTATCTGCTCTGGTCTGCTTTAATTTTTTTCTGCTGTACAATTTTCAAATATTTGCAGTTGTAAGTCTTTCAAAGCTTTAATTTGCTTAAAATGATTCACAAGCACCTTGTTAATCTTTTATCAGTTTTATTACAAACTGTAAACAAAACCCAGTTCTTAAATAATTAAAGGGCAGAACTAGCCCTCAGGCAAACGAAGTCCAGGAGGGGAGAATAAAAAATTTAAAAATCTGAGTAAGCCTGTAATTTTTTTTCCTTCCCACCTACAGAATTGGTGAATCAAGCTTCAAAACAGAGAGGAATTCAAAAAGAACAGATTGTGTGTGACATCTCCCCAGCCAGTTTCTCTCATCTACTGTGTCCTGAATATTAATCCATCAAGTACCTCCACGTTACTGGTTACAGAGTTAAACACACCACAGGCTCTCAAGGCAGAAGCTGGGTCCTGAACAGGGGCTCAGAAGAATTCCTGTGCATTTCTGGGTGCTCAGCAATGCCTCATCACCCCAAAGGATCCCTCCCAGACAGCAGCCCAAGGGAAGGCAGCAGGAGCTCACTCCTGTCCCCTGGGGACACCCCAGCACCTCCTCCTGCAAGAACTGGGCAGGACTCACTGGGCACAGCCATGGGAGAGCTCAGACAGCTCCTGCCCAAAGCTCCAAAGCCCCAGGGCCTGCCAGCTCCTGGCACAGTGGTGAAAGCAGCTCCTGCTGGGAGAAACCCCACAGAAAGCCCCAGAGAGGAGCACCAGGATGAGCAGAGGGATGGAGCAGCTCTGCTGGGAGGGAAGCCCGAGAGAGCTGGGAATGCTCACCTGAAGAGGAGAAGCTTTAGGGTGACCCCAGTGTGGCCTTGCAGTGCCTGAAGGAGCCCCTGCCAAGATGGAGAGTCCAGGGGATGGAGTGACAGGACACAGGGAATGGCATCCACTGCCAGAGGGCAGGGATGGATGGCAGACTGGGAAGGAATTGCTCCTCATACCTGGCACTGTTTGCCCTGAGAAGCTGCCCCATCCCTGCCCCTGCTCAGAGGCTTGGACAGGGTTTGCAGCAACCTGGGATATTGGAGGTGTCCCTGCCCATGGCAGGGAATGGGATGGGTTCTAAGGAACGGGATGTTATTGTATTTGTGGGGTTCCCAGACAAAGGGAGGAATGATGAATCTGACTCCATGTTCTCAGAAGGTTAATTTATTATTTTATGATACTATATTATATTAAAGAATACTGTACTATACTATACTACATTAAAGAATACAGAAAGGCAAAAAAGATAATAATGAAAACTTGTGACTCTCTCCAGAGTCCTGACACAGCTTGGCCCTGATTGGCCAAAGAGTGAAAACAACTCCCAGCAGAATCCAATGGAACAATCACCTGTGGGTAAACAATCTCCAAACACATTCCACAGGAGCACAACACAGCAGAAGCAAATCAGATAATTATTGTTTTCTTTTTTTTTTTTTTTCTGAGGCTTCTCAGCTTCCCAGGAGAAAAATCCTGGGCAAAGGGATCTTTCCAGAAAATATAACAGGAAACAGGGATGTGGAATGGGATGTGTTTTAAGGTCCCTTTGAGCCCAACCAGTGTATGAAGGAATTAAGGAATGGGATGTGTTTTAAGGTCCCTTTGAGCCCAACCAGTGTATGAAGGAATTAAGGAATGGGATGTGTTTTAAGGTCCCTTTGAGCCCACACCAGCTGATGAGTGTCACTGTTCAGGTGTCCTCCCCACGGCGAGCGTTGAACCTCGAGTGGTTCCCTCCCACCTTGAGCAGCAGCCACCAAGGCCCAGCCCAGGGGTCATGGGCACATCCCAGAGGGGAGCTGGAGCCCTGGAGCACAGACAGCTTGGGAGGGGAAACTGCAAACAGGGATGCTGGACCTGAGGGCAGAGCCTGCTGGGAGCTCTGACATGACAGCAGGTGAGGGCAGCACGAGGCGGGAGCTGGGCTGGAAATGAGGGCCCCAGGCAGGAGCCCCACAAGAACACACAGGGTGATGGCAGTGCTGAGTCTGATCAGCTGCAAAAAGGGCACTGCTACATCCACACCTTGCTAGAAAACTCACCTGTAATTATTCAGATTGAGAACTGTTATTTAATGTAATTATCACTGCTGTTACAGCACCCTGACATCTACCAACGCTTCAGCCCAGCTGTGCTGCAGAATGCTGCTCACTGTGGCTGTACAAGCATCTCAGAAATTCTGATACAAAACTTTCAGCTTTCTAACATATTGAGAATTTCCTAAGGTATTGAAATGGCATTTCCTTCTAGTTACAGAAAAGACCACGTCTAATGAAGTTTTCCAAAGCATTGCAATTGGAAGAAAACCTAAGGAACTATGAAGGCAAGACTGAGTAAATTCTAATTATCTTTTGAAGGCTACACTACCATGCACACAAAAATGGAATTAAATGCATTACAGACCTAAAAATGTGTAATGGATGCATTGCTAGCCTATTACATGCAGTTCATTGTGCAAAGGTTTTTGGTTGTAAGTTTTGTGCAGTGGGCTGTAAAAGTTGCTTAACAGAAGAAAATACATTTGATTAAAAATTTACATCAGAAGAATGTAACAGGGTTTTTTTTTCTCTGCTATTTTATCTGCCACTGACTATTCCCATTAGTATTCAGTTCTTCTCAGTCTCACAAAAATATGCAAAAAACAAGGACTAAGGATGGAAAAGTTTGAGGTCTAGATCCAATCCATGTTAAAGACAAAGCTGTCCAGATGCTGGCTCCAGGTGGAATAAACTGCACCTATTTTGCACATAAGTGCAAAAAATGCACTTAGCAGTGGGAGGATCCTAAAGTGTCACTGAGATGCTTAAATAGTTCTGCTCCAGTGCCTCCCTTTGTGAGAAATATCAAGGGGGAAGCAGGTGGTGCTTGGACTTCCTGATGCTGCGAGTCCCACAGCGCTCCCAGCACCTGCCCGGGCAGGAGCAGCCTCTGAGTCATCCTGACACACAGGATGCAACCACTGCCCCAGATCAAGGAAGAAAAAGCCCTTTACATCTCTAGCACATTCCCAGGAAAGCCTAAAAAACTTCGAGGCCCTTGCTGATAAGCATTTAGAGCACAAAGCAAACGGCGCACGGAAAGAAATCAGAAACATTTACAGCTTAGTTAAACACCCTTATCCAAAACCACACAGGAACCAGCCCAGCTACCAGGAATTGGCAGAACTGAGAAAGATCCATTTCAGTCAAAATAAATAAGCAAATATGTAAATAAAGCAAAATAAATAAGTACTTCAGTTGGATCTGCTGACCTCTCACCCCTCTGGGGCTGGAGACTGAGCAGGGATGGAATTCCCTCCTCTGGCTTCCAGCCCTGCCTGCTTCTCTGGGCTTACCAAGCCATGGAGACACAAGCCCCTGTTTGCTGCTGGTGCTCAGCCCAACACACAAGTGAGGCTGGAAGGAAGGAAAAGCCTCCTCAGAGCCCCTGCCAGCCCTTTGCCCCTTTTGGTGGGCAAAGCACAGCAGCTGTGCAGGCTGCAGCCACAACTGGCGAGTTCCTTGTGCTCACTGAAAGGCCACAGAAAATCAAAATGCAATAATGGAAGGCCAAAACACAATGCAAGGCAAGTCTGTGTGACAGGGTTGAGTGGCACTCACAGGGTAACACAACCAAGGCAGGCAGGGAAGAGCTGAGTCCCGAGTGAGCACGGGCTCCTGAAGCACAAGGGCACATTTGGATCAGAGATTAGGACAAAATTGTTCCCTGGGAGGGTGGGCAGGCCCTGGCACAGGGTGCCCAGAGCAGCTGGGGCTGCCCCTGCATCCCTGGCAGTGCCCAAGGCCAGGCTGGATGGGCTTGGAGCAGCCTGGGATGCTCCAAGGTGTCCCTGCCATGGCAAAGGGTGGCACTGGATGATTTTTTAAAGACCTTTCCAAGCCAAACCATTCTATGATTTTTTGATTTGTAGTAATTTGTATTTACAAGTAAATTAAATCCCTACATCTGTTTTCCTTGATTACATTTAATCTCTGTTCACGCGAATATAAAATGACAAATCTCACTCATTTCCCTAAAATGCTGTCAGTCACAGTTGTAACACAACTTTAAAAATGCAAACTTGTAGTATTCATAGGCAGGCAAGGAAAAATTGAAAATTTTAGCAGCTAAAAGTGATAAAAATAGTGAACCAGGTGTCTGTGCTGAGTAATTCAGAACAACAGAACCCTTTGCTGATCATCCCCATCAGATTAAGCAGTAACATCTGATTTCACACCTGCAGAAATCCTTCCAACAAGGCAATGAGGCAAAGAAGCAGCAAAGATAAATAAATAAAATCAGCACAATTATCTCCAGCAAACACTTTTGGTGAAGAAACAGGTGGGTTCCCAACCCTCCCAGTGGTTTGAGTGCCAGTGGAGCAGGGAGCTGCTCTCCTGCTTCACTCCCTGCACTCCTCCCATGCCCCTGGGCAGAGCTCTGGCCCAAAAAGTCACCCAGACTCAGTGACCCCTGACTCCAGCAAGGCAGGGGTACAGATTTCTGGGAGGGTTCATCATGCCAGGCACAATGAATGTTCCGGTGAGCTCAGGTCACAAGGCTGATTTATCACCTCAGCTGTCAGCTCTTCAGAGCACTGCACTATGCAAACACTGTGCACATTTCAGTATCTGTTCAGCAGATATTGTGGAAAGGTGTTTCCTACCCCAGCAAGGGGAGGAAATGGTTTGGGATGAAAAACCTTCTTGTGGGGAGTGGGAGGGAGAAGAGGTTGTGCCACACAGGAGAGAAATAACCAAATCTTTGTCAAACTACTGCTAAAAGGGACAAGACAAATAACGAGCAGAGTCAGGGATGGAAAAAACCCTGAATTCTCTAAAAATACAGCCAACTCATGAATTTCCAGCTGCAGAGCAGCCCTTTCAAGTTGCAACTCTCAGTGCTTGTCAAGAAAGATGCTTCCTGCCTCGATCCCCCCCAAGAGCAGCACGCCCTAATGGAAGTCACATTTGATGTGCTCTGTGCTGCTCAGCACAGAGTGGCTGAATTACTGGGTGCAGACCTCATCATACTCTTAAAAAGTAATTTGGAACCAGGGCTTTGATTTAGATGGGCTTTATCCTTTACTTTCAAAGTACAAGTGGTAATAATGCAGTCTGTGAGTTTAACATTTGAAACAGGGGTTCCATTTACCTCTTTGTACTTATTGGAGGAAAATGACTGTAATTGAAATCTTTCTGCTGGAAATGAAGCCCTTCTAACATTCAAAGTGGTTGCTTGTCCTTCAGGCTTTTTATTTTAGCTGTCAAAACTGTAAACTGCCTTTCAGAGTAGTGAGAGTCTTACAAGAGAGGATGAAATGAATGTACCCTGGATCTAGGTAGTGGGTGTTTTAATCTAATTTTCTAGCTAGAAATACAGCACTTCTCTCCCTTGGGCACTGCTGGGAACAGGAAAATTAAGCTTTGCCTCAGTTCAGCAATATCTATCAATGAACCTCAAACAAGGGACAGGCCTTTTCAAGGACAAAGCAAAACCTTTCAAGTCCTCCATTTTCATCCATAAGCTCCCTCAGATCCAGGCAGCCACACGTGAAGCCAGGCTGCCCACTCACGCTGCCTCCCTCCACACGTCTCCCACACTTTCTAGAATTTCACAGATTTTTTCCAAGAGCTTGCCTTTTTTCTTTCCCCCTTCAGATTAAACTGATTTTCTGGTGTCAGCAATATTATTCACATGAAGCCTTTGAATCTTAATTCCAGTGTAAATGCACTCAGACTGAATATGGGTATTATGTCCAAGTGGCTCGTGGCCAAATGACCTTATATTAAATCTTTGAGAGGGAAAACATGGAAACTTTGGAGTTTATCCTGTAGGCTTCCTTTCAGTCTGTATTACAGAATGTTAGCAATTTACTTTCTAATAGACTCAAGATGATGTTGTGGAGATTTCTGCTTTGGTTAATTTTATTATCTGGTCATTTTAATCACAACTAAAAATGTGCTGCTAGGAAAAGGTTTTATCCTGCTTGTCTACACAACTGAAAAAAAACTGTTTGGATGACTTCAGCAAACTAACACACCAAAGGACATCAGCTTAACCAATGTCTTTCTCTCCTGTTTCCAGTTCCAACATGTCTTTAGGTGACCATTTTTCAGGCTTTGTGCTGCAGCCACAAATGCATGACCAGCTCCTACCTGCACAGAGCAGCCACTGGGCAAGCAGGCAGATGACATGAATGAACTGATTAAGAGATGTCAAGGTTCCAGGTGGATGTGAAGAGTTTGGAAGCTCCCCAGAAGAAGGGTTCAGTCCCTGAGGCTCAGGCCAGTTCCACCAGCACACCTTAGCTGAGGTCTCTGTAGATAGCCAGCTGGGATGAGCAGCACTCAAACACAACCAAGGGAACAGTTTATGGCAGAGAAGCACAGTGATGCCAAGAGAATAAAACAGGCTGACAATCTGTATGGGAAGCAAAACTGTGCAATGCACACAAGCTTCCTGCAGTTACCTCTGACTGTATATAAATGTATACACTTTATCTATAAATATATACACTTCATCAAAGTGGGGTCCTCAGACATCAACATCTTCTGAAGTAAACCAAAAGGAAAAAAAATATTTGTGATGGCCAGAGGCAAGGATGTCAACTTCAGCAAAGCCAGCCAGCCAGTAAAAATGTCAATGAACTTCTTTACAAGAGAATGAAGAGAGGGAGCGGTGCAATGTCAGCACACACACGAGGAGCAGCTCCAGTTCTGATGAACTGAGATACTGCACAGGAGGGCACAGACCCAACCTCTTCCTAACCTAAAATGACCTCCCTCAAACAGGGATTATATAACACTTCCACATGAGGAGAGCAAACTTAAATTAATTTGGTTTTCACAGGCTGCTGCCAGAAGAGACATCAGTGTCCTTCCTGCTCAGGCAGGTACACCCCACAGGGCCGTACCCTCCCAGTGAACTGGGACACACTGACCTGCCTGGAAACAAAGCCAGCACAAAAAAGGAATCAAACCAGCTCAGGTGCAGGTGGGAGCAGCTCCCCATGTGGCTGCACAGGCACCACTGCTGGGAGAGGAGCACTGGCTCCTGCAGCAGCCCACACTTGTGCCAGCTAAGAGGAGAAAGTGCATCTCCAAGGGAGATTTTAAATCCTTTTAGACAAACTGCTGAAAAAAGCTGGTTTGAGAATTTCAAAGGTCTTCAGCTTAGCTCACATAAACCCAATTTCTAAGACCATGACAACACAGAGGAGTTGCAAAAGAATTTGACCTAATTTTTTAAGCCAGTGTGGTTACACTACTGCAGAAATACTTGTTTCATGGAGCGTGTACCCAGAGTGTCCAGCCAGAGAACTGCATCAGTTTAATAAATTCAGCATCAATTCACACCTAGGCCACACTAGCACAACTTCCACAGCCAGACTGGGAGCTGAACCAGAACAAGCCAAGCCCCAACTGCAACAAGAACATTGGCACAAAATCCTGCATTCAGCAAGGGGGTGCAGCCCTCCTATGTGGCCAAACCCAAAACTTCTCAGGAGCCTTTCATTAGGAAACCCCCACTTCAACACAAAGGGTGAACAGTCCCTTATCACACATGCAATCCAGTAAAAGACCAGGCATGCACTTCAGTTTTTGCCTTCCTGTACATTATGGTTTGGGGCTTTTTCCCCCAACAGATGAACAGACTTGTCACCTTCCCTGGTGGATCAGAAGAAAGTCTTGTAAGGCACAAGAAACTGTAAGGAGACAGATTAAATGGGTTTCCTGGATTTCATCCATGTTCAAATTTCCCAGGTTGTAGATCTCAAAAATATCTGACTCTGACAAAACTGGTATGACAGGTTATGTAACACTGCATAGAATCACCCGGTGACAGCAGAGCAGGAACATTATCTGCTCTGCTCAGGGACTCCAGGGCTTTCTGGATCAACTGCAAGGGGTGTCAAAAAAAAAAAAATAGAAAGGAACTGAATCACAAAATGTAGAGGAAAAAGAAATCCCCATGTGTTTTAAATAGCCAACCTCACCCACTGGTAAATAACTGGTGATTCCTTAGATTATTTCCAGGAATTTCCATATGCTATATATGCTGAGGTGATTTGTTTAATTATAGATGTTTATAGGTCTGATATAACTTTAAAGAACATAGAATTATTGCAGAGAATCATCAAGAAGATAATAACTGCCTAATACAGAGGATTTTTCAGCCTTTTTAAGACTGCCCAAAACAAACAAAATGGAACAGTTACATCTGAGACTGTTAAATATTCTATTTGCAGCCTGGGATAAATGACAGGACAATCTTGTTAAATGAACTATATATGCTTTTTGTTAAATGAAATATATATGCTTTCACTGGTGCAGTATAACTTGAGGCACAAAGAGAAGAAATAAATCAATGTGGGACTATTTGCCAGAATAGAAAATTTCAGACTAATGGCACATGCAAGGGTTTTCCCTCTGCTCTAAAAAGGGCAAGTTGCTAACTGCTCAAGGATGTTTAGGGAACAGACAGCAAGGCTGCTTAGTATTTTCATAAAAAGTTGTCTTGCTCTTTTCCCTAGTTTGCTGGATTAAGGAAACCGCAAAGCTACATCCACATTCTGCCTGCACCTCAGCACTACTGGAAATCGGATCAGCCTCTACCCTGGGGCAGGAAACCCTCCCGGAGATCTCCAGTGAAAATACACCACTGTTAGGCAGGTTCCTGCACAATCTTGGTCCATCCTCCCTCCCCATCCCTGCTCCTCTGCTTCCCCCAGGCATCTGGGTACCAGGGCACAGGCGAGATAAAGTGGAAGCTGAGTGCAAGAGGAAAATCCCACAGAAAACACTGTTCTGTGCAATGGCAAATACAGCAAACTCCACAGTAAACCCCACACCAAAGAGTCTTCAATACATCTTGCTACTTTTTGACCAATAAAACTTCTTTCTTGCGGTAATAATCACGGACAATTAAATACTTAGCTACTAGAGGAGAAGAAACAACTGATCTCCCTGCAGAAGCAGGTCACAACTCAATGGCTCCACAGAACAAGAAATATTCCTCCCTTTCAAGCTCCACATGAGGAAAACAAACACATCTCTACTATCTGGGTTTTTTTTTCCAACACAGCCCTGGAGGAATCAGATCTGAGCTTTCCTCCTCCACCTGCACCGCGCTGAAGTTGCTTGGCTGTAGAGCCACAGGAAAACCAAATCCCGGTGACACTTCCAGGGAAACAGCCTTATCTGTGGAGTCACAGGAAAACCAAATCCCGGTGACAATTCCAGGGACACAGCCTTATCTGTGGAGTCACAGGAAAACCAAATCCCGGTGACAATTCCAGGGACACAGCCTTATCTGTGGAGTCACAGGAAAACCAAATCCCGGTGACAATTCCAGGGACACAGCCTTATCTGTGGAGTCACAGGAAAACCAAATCCCGGTGACACTTCCATGGGAAACAGCCCTATCTGTGAAATGATAGGAAAACCAAATCCCAGTGACACTTCCAGGGACACAGCCTTATCTGTGGAGTCACAGGAAAACCAAATCCTGGTGACAATTCCAGGGACACAGCCTTATCTGTGGAATGATAGGAAAACCAAATCCTAGTGACACTTCCAGGGACACAGCCTTATCTGTGGAGTCACAGGAAAACCAAATCCTGGTGACAATTCCAGGGACACAGCCTTATCTGTGGAGTCACAGGAAAACCAAATCCCGGTGACACTTCCAGGGGAGGGGAGCAGCTGAGCCCCAGCGGTGCCGGGGGAAGGGCTGCAGCAGAGGCTGCGCTTACCTTCTCGGCATGCTTGAACTTGACGTAGAACCAACTGGACTTGATCATTGTCTCACCTCCTGCCCTCGGTCAAAGCCACGAACGCGACCCCAAGCCTGTCCCGCCGAGGAGCCGGAGCTCTCTGAGGGGAGCGCAGCGCCCGGGTGAGGGGCCGGGGAGCCGAGGGGCCGGGCGGGGAAGGCGCTGTGTGCCCTGGGGCTCGGCGTGTCCGTCCTTCCTGCCGTGTCCGTCCTTCCAGCCCGTGTCCCTGTCCCCGCGGTCTCTGTCGCTCGCTGCCGAGCGCTCGGCGCCGCTGCCAGCCCTCACGCAGCTCCGCTCCTCACGGGGACTTCACCGCCCTCATCACAAATGGCACATGTCAGTAAAGCCAGGAGGCTGGCTCCGGCGCTGGCAGCCGCCCAGGACCGTGACCTCCCCCAGCGGGATGAATAATGAATTCCAGCACTTCCCTCCAGACACAGATTAACACCTGGCTAAACATTATTCTGACAATGAGCTCGTCCGCGGCGAGAGCCCCGCGTTAACCCCTCGCTCGCCCAGCAGGCAGGGCGGGGATGCTTTGGGGGCTGTCCCGCCGTGCCCTCCCCCCATCGAAAGCAAGATTACAGGACTATATATAGTTTAGAAACAATAAAGCCTCTTAGGCATACAGCAAATATCTCCTTTCCGATTCTGCAGCTGCAGTAACGCTGCCGTGCATCCAGAGCAAGTCCTCAGGAGCCAGACTCGCTCCTGGATCCCCCTTTCTCAGCCCCCCTCTACAAACACCCTTGGTAAGCTGTGATGCTGTCAGGCTCGTGTTCTAAAATAACATCTCTAAGGGAAAAAAACCCACCAAAAACTCCCAAACCAAACCAAACCGAACAACCACCACTACAAAAATGAGCTAATTTTTGTTCTTCTGTCTGTTCAGAAACACTGCCCGATTTCCTGGCTCTGCTTTAAGGAGATACATTGATCTGGCTGCAAACCTCGCAGCTCTGTGCATCCCCGGAGCAGTGAATATCAAGTTACAAACTAAAGGATGGATATAATCAGCCTCCTGTGTTGCTGCTGCACGAAGCCAGAGCTATCTGGCCCAGCATCCTGTGCCCAAACACTTCACAAAGCACAAGGAAACAATGTCAGGAATCTTGAGTCCAAAGATGTGCCCTCAGTAATGTAATAAAAATGTAATGTAGTGTAGCATGTAATAACACAGATGGACATGAACTTGTCACACGGGTACCTGAACCTCTTCATCTTTCCATACAGTGATGAGTGAGGTTCAGAATTCCATTACAGAAGTAAAAAAGTCACCTCATTTTGCTGCTTTTGACAGCTGTCTGGTTATTTAAGTGGGTGTCTCACAGTATCCTATCCCAACAAAAGAGGATAATTTGCTTCTCATCATCTTCAGATCATGACTTTATAGGTTTTGCTTGCCTCCCTTATATCACACCTCCCAGACTATTAATTTTTTCCTTATAGGTAGGCTGTGCATGTCTCCACAGAGCCTTTTCATCACTCCCTGTACTTTTTCTAGGCCTAAGTATCTTTTTCATGGGAAGAGTGAGATGAAATAAATACATTTACCACTGACTTACCATCTCCTACTATATGTGCACACAGGAGATATAAAGCAGCTGAAACAGACCCTGAAACCTAGTTTGTCAGCATTACTCACCTAAAAACTACTGTCAGTGCTGATAACAGTGTCAGTGCGTTATCTCAAAGTGGTGCCTTTGACAACCTGGCTACTCATTCACCTGCCAACAGAGGTTTTTAGAACTTTTCATAAACTAGGACTTACACAAGGGATCCAAACACCAATACTGGCCAATAATGGTCACTGCACTTAGGTGGAGCAGAGGCTGCTCAGCCCTGCTCTGCCCTGAGAGCCCTTCCCTGCTCACCCACACTCCAGATTTGGGTCCTACTCTTCCCTGCTCAGACAGGGAATTGGGATGAAGATTTTCCAAGCCCCCTCACTGCAGTCAGCTAGGCTGCCACAGAAAAATATTCCCACCCTCCATTTAATTCTGCATTCCTGTGGGAGAATTAACCTGGGCTAAAAGGGTGGTAAAATACCCCAGCTATTTTTTGGAACTGGAGATGTTAAAAATTGATTAAAAGGTCTCCTTTAGGGAGCAACATAAAAGGAAAACTAAAACACTGGCTCTTATCAGCACCTTCTATTTTCTGCACCTCAAAAGCTGGTTTTTGAAGCAGCAAATGAATAAAGGGACAGATCTGGCTGTGGATTTGATTGAGATCAGGTCAGTGCAAGAGCCTCGCTTCCTCCCCAGCTGCTGCTGCTCCTCCAGCCCCTGCGGCAGCAGCGCATTCCCGCAGCCGTGCCAGGGCTGCTGCCGACAGAGCCGGGCTCTGCACGGCCCCGCGGACCCGCACCGCCCGCTCCAGCTGGGGCTGTTCCTGCCTGCACTGCCCCGGTCCCGGGGCTTGGAGCAGCAGCAGAGCCCAGCTCCGGGAGTTCCCGCCTGTACTGCCCGATCCGCGGCTTCAGGGCAGGAGCAGAGCCCAACTCTCGGATCTCCCTGCCCGCACTGCCCCGATCCAGGGCTTTAGAGCAGGAGCACAGTCCCATTCCAGGCAGTTCCCTGCCTGTACTGCCCCGATCCAGGGCTTTAGAGCAGGAGCACAGTCCCATTCCAAGCAGTTCCTGCCTGTCCTGCCCGATCCCGGGGCTTTAGGGAAGGAGCAGAGTCAAGTTCTGGGGAGCTCCGTTCCCGCACTGCCCCAGTCCCGGGGCTTTAGGGCAGGAGCAGAGCCCAGCTCCGGGGAGTTCGTGCCCGCTCTGCCCGATCCCGGCCCTTGGGGCAGGAACACAGTCCCATTCCAGGATTTCCCTGCCCGCTCTGCCCGATCCCGGCCCTTGGGGCAGGAACACAGTCCCATTCCAGGGAGTTCCCTGCCCGCAGTGCCCCGATCCCGGCCCTTGGAGCAGAAGCAGAGCCCAGCTCCGGGAGTTCCCTGCCCCGATCCCGGCCCTTGGGACAGGAATAGAGCCCAATTCCGGGAGTTCCCTGCCCGCATTGCCCTGATCCCGGGGCTTTATGGCAGGAGCAGAGCCCAATTCCAGGATCTCCCTGCCCTCACTGCCTGATCCCGGGGCTTTATGGCAGGAGCAGAGCCCAGCTCCGGGAGTTCCCTGCCCGATCCCGGCCCTTGGGGCTGGAGCAGAGCCCAATTCCAGGATTTCCCTGCCCGCACTGCCCGATCCCGGCCCTGGGGGCAGGAACACAGTCCCATTCCAGGATTTCCCTGCCCGATCCCGGCCCTGGGGGCAGGAACACAGTCCCATTCCAGGATTTCCCTGCCCGATCCCGGCCCTGGGGGCAGGAACACAGTCCCATTCCAGGATTTCCCTGCCCGATCCCGGCCCTGGGGGCAGGAACACAGTCCCATTCCAGGATTTCCCTGCCCTCAGTGCCCGATCCCGGCCCTCGGGGCAGGAACACAGTCCCATTCCAGGATTTCCCTGCCCTCAGTGCCCGATCCCGGCCCTTGGGGCAGGAACACAGTCCCACTCCAGGGAGTTCCCTACCCGCAGTGCCCCGATCCCGGCCCTCGGGGCAGGAACACAGTCCCATTCCAGGATTTCCCTGCCCGATCCCGGCCCTGGGGGCAGGAACACAGTCCCACTCCAGGGAGTTCCCTGCCCTCAGTGCCCGATCCCGGTCCTCGGGGCAGGAACACAGTCCCATTCCAGGATTTCCCTGCCCGCACTGCCCGGTCCCGGCCCTCGGGGCAGGAGCAGAGGGCGCAGCCGGCGCGGAGGCGAGAGCCGGCACCGCGTACCAAGCACAAACAGCTGTGGCTCACAGCAATTACCAGGCCTGGATGTTTTCCACTGGTTCATTAGCATCTGGCAGGACCTAAAGTTCCAGGGTCACAAAACACAGAGCTATTATTTTATTTCAGGAAAATGCACAGCGACATCCCTCGAGAGCTGTCCTTTTGTAATCAAAGGACAAGTGCAGCGCAGGGAATGGAGAGGCGGAATTTGCAGCCATCACATCCCCCAGCCGGGCAGGGACGAGACCATCACGCCACAGATTGCTCATTTTGTGTGCACTGTTGAAAGCCCCCACATCAGCATCCACAAACAGCCCCTGGCAGCAGCAGCAGAGCCCGGTGATTCCTTGCAGCACTGACAGCTGCGTGGCTTTGCACACATACACACACACAAAGTACACACCAGCTTAAGTTTTCAACACTTCATTCATCTTTGCAGTAGGACAAAACACACCATTTATTTTCAGACCTGCAGCATCAGCACTTTGTCTGAACTGTGTTTGGTTCTCCTGTTTTCTAGAGCTACAGTCTTTATGGCGTGTGACACAAGAGCTTCACTCCTGTTTGCCAATTCACTTCCTAGGGATGTGATGCCAGACAAACACCACAGAGGATGGGCATCCACCCCTGAAGGTGCTGCACTCACCTCCAAAACCCTGCTAGCCCACACCTTCTCCAGCCACCCATCAATTACATGAAATCACATACTGTTCCTTTTCATGTGACCCCAGAAAGGGAACCGTGCTTTGGTAGAGTATTCGCAATTCTCCCGGAATAATCATACTTTGATTATTCAGCAGGTTTTGCCATACTCTAATAAACCATTTCAACTGTGAGACAGCATAGAAAAGAATTGAAATAACCTCCTTTTTAACAGACCATTGGTTCTAAGCCTTTTAATACACCCTAATGTATATTTAGATATCGATTCACGTTCATTTCAATTATTCCCCATGACAAAGCTGATCACACACTAATGCAATGAGCAGTGTAACAGTGAGTACTGAGCTGGTTTTTAGTCTCCTAACAGCAGTGGGTACCTCCTCCTCTTCTCTCTGGCTTTGGGTTTTTTGGTAAGTCAGACTAACATCTTGGTGCCACAAGGAACTATTTAACTTATTTTCACTATTTCCTAAGGCAGCAGAAATGCCTTGAAGAACCCACTTGCACAGCAGAGGCAGTTCTGGAGGAAGCTAAAGAACCCTGACCCTTATGGGACTAAAGCTAAAGCAAGATGGTGCATTTGCAGCAGGGACTACATCCAAGATGAATTACAGCCATTCCTGTGTTCTTGGCACTACGAGAGCAGAAAATCATCTCCCTCCCTATTATCATAATAGCTTTCACACTTCCCAACCAGCAGAGTGAAGTGTGGGAATGCTGAAAGAAACAGCACATAAACAACAAACAGAAAGTTTAGATACATAGGAAGATCCCATCTCCAGAAAATGTTCACAGCAATTTTTAGAATTAGCCTGTGGGGAGGGAAAAAAAAAAGGGGGGGGGGGAAGGCAATTTGGAATAAGAATAAATAAAAAGGATTTTGAAATGTTTTTCACAGTTCAGAATGGCTCCTAATGTAGCAGCCAAAGCAGGAACCCCTGGGAGATTAAATGAAGCTTGTGGGATCTGCAAGAGAGAAAGTTTTTCCCAAATTCAGAGAATGTAGAGTAACTGGGATTCTATAAATGAAGTACAAATGCTGAAGCTCCTTCCTGCCTTTGAGCAAGCCCAGCACTCCCCCAGCTGTAAACCAGCAAACACCCAGGTTCCACAGCAGCCTTTCTGCTTTAACACAGAACCACCTCAGCTTTGTATTCCAGCACTTTACATCCTAGAAGGCTTCCCAGGGCACAGGCAGTGAGGGAAGGGTCAGACTGCCCAAACTCAGACAAATCAGTGCTGCATCTCAGAGCCAGCAGAACAAATGAGGCTCCTGCAGCCTCCCGAGGCCAGCACTGCCAGACCTTTGTGGGTCACAGGGAGGTCTCCAGGGAACTCTCATCTTCCAGGCTAATAGAAAGCACTGTGGGATTTGCTGTCTGGTTATTAACATGGTAACAATCCCATCTTGTACCTCAGGACCCCGCTCGCCCATCAACACCATCTGCTCCTTCATCTTGAGTGCTGCTGAATAATCCCAGCATGAACAGGCTGCTGTCAGCTCGGGCTTCTGTGCAGTCTGCAGAGAAACTCTCCAGGTCACTGCTCTGAGCCCAGTCTGGCCTCAAAGGATTCCTGTGCCTTCACCCCCACAGGCACAGGATGGGCTGCATCCCATGTCTGGTGCTCCTGGCACTGGCACCATTTCAGCCCAGGAGAGAAACACCACCACCAGAGTCACCCTTTACAGAAAGATTTTTGGTTTTTTTGCTTCCCAGTGACTAAGAAGTGCAAGTGACATTTTCCCTGGCAGCTCTAAGCCCTGTCAGGTCTGTCAGTGCTGTAAGGTCTTACAGCTGCCTTTCCCTTGGAATAGGATAAAGCCTAATAAGTCAGACCTGACTCAAAGAGAAAGAGTACAGATTAAGGTGAGAAAACCAGTCTGAAGTACTTTATCTCCCCCAGCAAAGTGCCAGTCTGTAATGAGTTACAGCAGGGATAACCCAGCTGGGGCACATGCTCAGCTTCCCAGGTGAAATTATGGCTATGAGGCACAACCACAGACCCCTGAAGGAGTCAGAAACACCTCAAGGCAGCCCACAGAGGACAAGAAACAGGCATTTGCTAGTGGTTTACAACCTGCAAGAGACAGACTGAGACAGAAGCAGGACAGCCATGAGCCTGGCACACAAGAGCTGGGCCCAGGATGGTCACAATCTGCTGCTTCTGCCACACAGAGTTAGCTCAGGGTGCAGCAAGGAGAGCTGCTGATGGTGTATGATCTATATGGAGCTGTGCCAGGAGGTCATGTGTGACTATCTGCAGCACTGGGAGGCAAAGGTGGCTCAAAATGTCTTTTTGACCTCTCTGGAAAAGAAGCTGCAGTGCCATAATCTGTAATTTAAACAACAACAATAATTGCCAGCTGGACAAAATCACTCATGATATTAAGAGATCAAATGATGCTTTTGTAATCCTACACAATGGTTCTGCATTTTGTTCCCTGGCTTTCTGGTTTCTAGAGCTCCAGCACTATTTGGACTGAGGTTTATTACCTTGAGAAAAGGAAGTCACTTCTGAGATGACACCAGTTCTCTAAAGTGTTTGAAATGACAGGATTCTCAAATGCAGAAAGCAGTGATTTCTGTGACACTCCAGCATTCCCTCATCCTGAGCACAGCTCTGCAAGACACTACAGAGTTTATGGATCTCCCTCATTTACACATGGAACAGGGATGAGGGACCAATACATCCAGTGGGGAAGGGGGGCAAAGAAATCCCTGAAAAACCAGAACCTTTGCATGCAATGTATGTGTTAACACTGCAGCACTAACACAGGTTCCCTTTGAACATCAAAAGGGATTAGATGGCAGGGCACTAATGCCCACAGCTAAATCAAGTCCTGTTCAGCAAAACGTTGGACACAGAAATCCCCAGCAGCCCAGATTAACTGCAGTGCCAATAGCTCCTGCAGCAGCCATGGACACAGGGCAATTTACACCTCAGCAATGAGTGCTGGGCCTCTTTAACAGCCACCAAGGCACGGGCTGGGCACAAGGACAGTGGCCAAGGACCCAGGAAGGATTTCCACAGAGCTCTGGGGTCCCAGCACCCAAGCAGGTCTCAGATCCCACCCTAGCCCACTCAGCATAATGACCTGGAAACACAAGGCCACCTCTGGCATGACTCAAAATTCCTCTTGTGTCCCACAAAACAGGAAATGCAGCACACTGCAGGGAGGCAGGGCAAAGAAACAACCAGGATGTCCCCAGGCATGGGGCTACACATCCCAGCCCCCCAGCACCAAGCACCCTGGAAGCTCCTCACTGAGGCCTGGCAGGTGTCTCGTCTCACCTGTGTCTCTGGGAGGCTCCAAAGCTCTGCACCAGGCTTGGATCAGCTCTGAGGATGCCCTGGACTCAGCAGGCAGAACAAACACAGCCCGGAGCCCACAGCCAGAGCACACACTGTGCATGGACACCCAGCCAAAACACAGCCAGGCCACTGGCACCCCCACTGTCCTTTCATTTTCAAAATAATTCTAATTCTTGTGAAGTTTCCCTTTAAAAATGAGATTTTGTTCTTTAATATTCATTGACTTCTAGTTTCCTTCCCACACACAAGGCATTATTTACTCTACAGTGGCTCGGTGCATCAATTATGGTAATAGTTTGTGAATAACATTTGCATTATGGGAAAATGAGCCTGGTTATTTAGCACTAGCCCAACCATCCCTCTGGAAAATTGTCACAAACATATGTATCATATGCCTCCACTTAAACAGATCTGTAATTACTCTAGTTTATTAAAAAGAGCCAGCACTTTTTTTTCTCTCTCTGTTTTTTTTTCCCTAAATTTTCTTTCTGAGAGCAGACAAACATCTACAGAGCCCTCTCCCTCACTCAGCCAAAGGTAAAGGCTAATGACTGCTGCTACCATGTCCTCTTATTTTACACTGAGATGTTAGAGGTGAAAAGCATCTTCTACATGAGTTTACTCCAATGCAGAAAGTGTGGCTCAGTAATTGTGGCATTTGATTAATGCTCTGTTTCAGTCCCTTCGGCTAAATTCCAGGCTCAGTTCAACTACTGGAAATTCTGATTAACATCTGTATTACATCAGCACCCAGGGTTTATATTCCACAGGCAGGACTGCCTGGTGCACCACAGTCTGTATTTCCTCCAGAGCAACTGCTCTGCCCCTTAGAGGGTTTAAAGTAGCAAATAAAGCATTACACCTTGTGTAATGTGTCTGCGAGTACCTTGTCAAGTTTTTTAAGCAGCTGAGAAAAGCTAAGAAATATAACTCAAACAGGGGTTGAGTTATATATCCACAAAAGCACCCCAGCAAAATGAACAGCTTTGTACACTGAGGACCGGTAGTACCCAAATTCACAGTGGTTGTAATACTCAGACTGCAAAATTCTTGCAAATAAGCAGTTACATTCATGTATAGCAGCTTTTGACTTGCTTTTTCAGAGCCCACTGTCAGCTCAGGTGTATTTGGAGAAGTTGATCAAGGCTTCAGGTTCTCTCAGAGCACCAGGGCTTCTCACAGAGCACCAACTGCTGTCTTTATAGCTAAGAAATGCACAAAACTGCCCCTTTGCATGGAAAGGGAGAGCAACACAGCCAGGATGATCCCAGCAAAGGTACTTGGCTTCCCAGGTCACAAACTGTAATGTGGACAAGAGAAGCTGTTGATGCCATCAGACCTGCACAGGCAGCCCCACAATCAGAACTGAACTTTCACAGGGAGAGAACACCACAAAGAGACTTAAAACAAGCCAGATGAAAGTGGGAAGAGAGTGGCACAGACAGGTAACACAGTGGTACCTGAGATGATGCACCCTGGGCTGCACATGGCTGAGCTGGCACTGCTCTGTGCCAGGCTGCTGGGCAGAACAATGAGTAACTGTTCAGGCCAGTAACGAGACAGGATAGTTGTTATTATTTAACACTTTTTCACAGCCCATGACTTGGTGATGTCAGGCCAATTCCAAAGTTTCCAGCCAAGAAATGTTCCTAAAGAGCCATCTCAAAAAGCAGTCAAAGGTTGCATAGGCTATCCACACCAAACTGCAATCTTGTTATTCAGCCAGATGTGAAAACAGAACAACAATGTTGGACAAGCTTAGCTTGCTCTGCCTCTGTAACACCTTCCCCTGAGCTCTGTGGATGGTACACAAACAGTACCAAACCCCCTTTACAGCAGCACAGCACACCAAGTGGTTTTTGCCCCTCTTGTGACAGAATTGAAACTGGTCTTACTCTGTACCAGCACATGGTGTGTGCACTTGGAAATTGCTGTAATGCCTGTATTTCCAGCTCTGGTGTGAAAACCCCCACAGCAAAAGCTGCAGCAGTGGCACCAAGTGCTGTGTGCTGCACCTCACACACAGGCTCTCCCAAGACAGGTGAGGATGGAGGTATAAAGCAGAAATTGGTTATTCCTGTGATACACTTGACATTTAAGTATTAACTTAAGTACTATTGTAAAATGCACAATCAAGGCCAAAAGCTCACCCCCATCCTATCTAGGCAATGCCAGACTCACCACAGCAATTCCAAATCCCACCAAACCTTTTCCCTCTCCTCTGGCCACAGCAGCACGCTTGCCACAGGGCTCAGGAGCAGAGCTTTGTGTCCTGCCTCAGCAGGAGAGGTGTGCTGGCTTTAACAGCAAAGGGAACAGGTTGGCACTGCTTGACAAGTCAGAATCAAAGTGTCTGCAAATAGAATGGCAAAGGTCAGAGTGATGCTGGGAGCTGGCACTGCAGTGATGTGCCACGAGCTCTGTCTCTGCTGGAAAAACCCTCAGCTCTCATCTTCAACACTCTCTCCTGCTACACATTTATCTTTCCCATCCTAGGAGAGGAAAGATTAAAACAGATATGTAAAAAGGATGAGGAGAAGAAAACTGCAGAATAGTCCCCTCCCTCATTTTAATTATTGATGCAGACAGCCTAAGCAATCTGTAAGCCATATACATAATGTATTTACTTGAAAATCCCAGCAAATCCACATGGTATTACAGAACAAACTACAAGCTGATCTGGGAGCACTGTCTTAAGAACTGGGTAAGCTGTCTCCATGTACTCAAAAATCTGTTTGACAAACGGAAAGATTAGATTAATGTTAATAATGCTAACGTGCTCAGCAGCACTCCCTGCCCCAGCAATGGGGTTTGGGTGCCCAGGGTCTCGTCTTTCATGCACTCCAGATCAGCCTGTGCTGCACACACTGCTTGTTTAGAGGGACAAAGGCAAGGCTGGCTCACATTCTTGAAGCTCCTCTCTCCCCATCTGATTATACACCCCAGCAGTGATGTTTAGGGATCAGCCAGAAATCAGTGGATGTTTTACACAGCAAAAGACCGTATATAAAAAAAAAAATCACTTATAGAAACAGCTGCTTCTAGGTTTGGGGCTAAGGGGGGTGGATGGGGTGAAAGGGAAATGGGGGCAAAGAATCAGACTTCAGCCTGAATTTGGTGAGAGATGCTGTGTCCCCCTCTGCTCTGTCACTGACTGGAACCACCTGGACAAGAAACACGTTCATTAAAATTAACATTCCCTGCAAAGCTGAACAGACAGTGTAAGCAGCAGCAGGCAGCAGTTTACTACAGCATGAAAATGCAGAATCTGTAGCTCATTGAGCCATTCATGGTTTGAATTCCTGAGTTTCATCTCACTCCATGAGAGGCTGTGGACAGCAAAGCTTTCTGTGTCTACACTGCACATCCCTCCACCAGGCTGTGAGCCACAGCAGCGAGGGGGGCACAGGGTGGGCACTGCCACTGTCCCCCCACAGCTCCAGGAGGTGACAGGGGAGCCCAGGGCCAGGCTGAGCCCTGCAGGGCCCAGTGAGCCCCACCACCACCCCCCCATGGCCCAGATGCTGTGAGACCCCTGGGGCACAGCAGAGCCTGTTTGCAATTTTCTTCTCAACCACCAGTCCGAAAACACAAACCTTCAGACAAACGGATCCTTCACTTCCTCCTTGCTGCTTTTAGTGGTTTCTTTAATCTTTTAAGCTTCTGGGTCTAATCCAGCAGCTGCCATCAAAAGTACTTAAACAACTGCAGGGGAGGGAGGGGGGAAGGAATGGGATACACCAAATCATGAAACACATTTGCTGAACAGCCTCTTTGTTCTTAGCACAAGTGAGTGCCTTTGGAAGTTATCTGTTCACAGCCCAAACACATTTATGTACCTGTGATGTCCTCTGCTGCTGCCTTATCTGTAAGAACAAGCTATGGAGGAATGCTACCAATGAATCAGATGGCACATCTGAGCTGGCACTCTGCAGCACAGCGTGGGCAATGAAATGGAGGATCTCTCCAGTGAGTAGCTCATGCATGAATATGCTACAGGCAGACAGCTCCCAGGATGACAAACGCTGCTCTTTTCTGAAACCTGAAAATATTTAGTGGTGTTCTTCACAGAAGGCTCCAGTGAGCAGGCAGTGAGTCTGTTCCCATTTCATCAATAGCAGAAAGCACATTTCAGATCTCCTGGCAGAAGAGTTTAGCACATGGTCTGAGAGCACAGAAAAAGTTCAAAATCCATTAACAAAGAGAATCAAAAACTGTTAAAATGTCACTATTAAAAAACAAACAAACACACACTCCCAGAGGACTCTTGTACTGAGCACCAGAATCTTCCAATTTCTGCAGAATGCCAACAGTTGTCTTTGTGCTAAACCCCATGCTTAAAGGGGCTGGAGGGTTGGAGAGGCACCAGGTGGAAAAATTCCAGTTCAGGTTGTGCTTTTGCTCCTGGTGTTCCCAGGACACAGCACACACAAATGCTCTGCTCATGCTGTGAAGTGAATTTGCTGGTACATCCTCCTCAAGTAAAATCTCATCCCTCAGCATACTGACATCTATGCTAAGTTTCTAAAAATAGCATGTCCTTCTTACATAAACATGACATAAAGGAATTAGGTCACAGCTGACCAAGAGCATCCCTTTAAAAGGCAAACTTTGCTGAGCACCAAATGCAAGCAGCACTTATATGCAGCCAAGCCTTTTTGTATTAATTGAAGACAGAAGAAAGCTTCTAGATAAAGTCCCAGTTTGCCTGGAAAGGAAAGATATTTCCTCTGCACACTGACTCAATTACTCCTATTCCCACTTATTTATAAGTTAAGGAGTTTTCCAATGGATTTCTGCTCCAGGAAAAGATCTGCCATGACCACCTTTCAGGTGCAGGTCTCACAGGAGCTCTGCCATTCCCATTGCAATGAAGAACTTTGTCATTCAGGCAGAGCTACCATTCAGGCTTTAAAACCTCACCTAGAGTTTTCTAGAAGGAAAAGCTTCCAGAATTTCCAGAGTCTTTTTACACTACATGACAGCTATCCAAACACAAACCAGAGCAGTATTAACTTCTTGCATCTGCAGGCATTCTGAATAATTCTTCAGTGTCTCAAAGCTTATCCCTCCTAGCAACAAGATGAACTTCACCAGAACCAAATCAGCAATGCACAGGAAAGTTAATATGCAAGTGAGTCTGTGGGGGAAAAAAAACAGTTTTAGCATAACCTGGCAAATCCCTAAACCTCAGGGAACTGAATTATATATGAATTATTAGATCAGGATTTGTCTCTATGCCAGTGCAGAATACGTCAAGGAGGTGCAGGGCACCAGGCTGCCAGGAGGTCCCTGTAGCAGGATGGAAAGAGAATTAAACAATCACTCCAGAGATGCACAACTGAGAAAGCCAACACCAGCCATGCCTGGCTCCAGCCAGGAGGGCCCTTGAGCCATTTGCTGGCGGGGCAGGGGAAGCACCAACCTCAGCTGCTGGGGCTGGAGCCGCTGAGGCGCTGCCTGTGCCCGCACTCTGCTCTGAATTCCTGCTCTGCCTCTCCCTGACAGCTCCCAGGGCTCCATTCCAGCCCGGGGCTGCCCTGCAGATGTCCCCACGGGCACCCAGGGCTGTCACCAGGGATGGCCACGGCTCCCCAGGGAGGTCCTGAGCGTGTTTTCCCTGGCAGCTGTCACAGTGCAGTTGGGCTCTGCATTAGGAGCCAGGGCTATGCTGAGGACACGAGCATTTGCAGGCTCAAGCAGCTCTCCGTTGGTGCCAGCAGCACAGCGCCTGTTGCCAGGTAACAGGGCTGGCTCAGGATTTCCCCCTGCTGATGCACAGCCTGCTGTGATGGCTGGGCAGACCCCACACCTCCTGCCCTGCTGCAGGCTCTGTTTAACTCTTCACTGAAATTTAAACAGCAGCCACAAACAGACTGAGATCTCTCCTGACTAAAGGCCTATCTGGGCCACAGTACTGGGGAAAACCAGTTTGCAAGCCCCTGCAGAGAGAAATTAATTTACCTGGGTGTTCAACACGCAGGTCACCTCCCCTGCCAGCACATCCTCACAGCCAGGCTGGGCCACATGGGCTCCTCCATCCTCCCTCCTGGTCTGGGTCTCCAGCCAGCACCCTCCTCCTCCTCCTCACTGCCATTTACACAGGACACAGATGCAGGACACAAATAATGAGCTACACCATCATCTGAGGGCATGAGCCCAAATGCTCAGTGCTAGGGTTCAACAGATCTCAGTGAAAGTAAGGCATGGGAACAGGATGTTTTCCATCCTCAGTTAGCCAGGCTGCCAGAGTTCCTGCCCATCTGCAGAATTTCCTACATTCTCCTCATTCTTGAAATTCAACATCTAGCTTGTCTTGTGAATGGCATTGGGAGATACCAGAATTAGGTTTTGGATAAACCAGGACTTATAATCACTACACCTTTTAAAGGATCTTTGGAGCTTTGTTTCTCACATGTGCTATTCCAGCATGTGCTGAAGCCTTCAAAGCTTCTACAGAGGCTTCCACTCTCCTCAGACTGTACAAACTCTGTGCCAAGGAACTAAACTTCTTTTTCCTTGTAGCAGAGCAACTACCAACCCTCTCTCTGTTGTAGGTTTTGTGCATTACTTTCTGATGGGTATTACAAAGCCCTCAGCAGTTCCCAGCTCTGGCCCAGGACAGTCAATGCAGCAGCAAGCTTTGCTAGTACTTTTTCCATAACAGAACACATTTAGATCCAAAAAAAAAGGAATTCAGAAAAAGGACTGATGTGTTTCAATATTGCTCTGGGCATCTGAGTCTTCTTCAGCCACCCAGTCCTGGAAAGCAGAGAGCAAAGAGCTCCTCACAAATGACTCTTGTTTCCCCCTGAATGTTTTTATTCATTGGCTTCAGCACTGTTGCAAAGCACATGGGAGAGATGGCCCAAAGGAATGGGACAACATCCCCACAGAAGCTGCTGCTAATAAAAGCAGCATTCAACAGTATTGCCACTCGCTGGTCACATTTTCCAAGGAGAGAGGCAGGAAAAGAGGAGCAGCATTATGTGTGCACTGGGGCTGTGTGACACACAGCTTCACACCCAGCCTGAAAGGAGCCCTGACAATCAGGCTCTTTGTGAAGCACAACATATTTGGGGTACATCCACACCCTTGATCCATAGCACATATTGTATTGAACAAATACATTCTATCAGTGAGCTGTGAAGTCCAGTATGAAAATTACTGAATTACAGCTCCCATGAAGAAAGAAGTAACACGTCCTCTTACACCTTACCCAGCAGGACTGCAGAGCTTGAGCTGAATAAAAAAGCAGCAAGGTAAATTGCTGGAGATGAACTTTCAAGCTAAATTAAAGAAAATTTAACACTTTCTTGATATAATTTCCTCCTTTTATCTCATTTTTATACACTTATACACTGATGGCTTTTAGCCAGACATGAAAGATGATCTAGGTTGATTGTTCTCCACCCTTTTTCCACTGAAGCTGTTTTGGAGAGGTAAAAATAAAATCTGAGTCCATGTTATATTCCACATTCTCCCTCCAGTTGGGAAGAAAATGCTGCTACTGGAGCACCTATTGTTTCTTTAAACACAACCATATTGTTATTTATTTAAATAATAACAACCTTAGTATTATAAACTGGTATATTTTCATTAGGCACCACTAGCAAGCAAATGCACATAGCAACATTTCTTCAGGAATGTGTCCAACTGCCCAGGGGTGAGGGGGTTTACACTTTTTTTTTTTAATTAGTTCTTTTGTGGAGCCTCTCTGATGGCTTAGAAACCCTAGTTTGAACTAGTTTGAACAAAGCTACTCTAGTAGAAAACAGACCAGGAACCAGAAACTCCTTTGTTATAGTCATGCCTAAATCTCCCCAGCTCTAAGACTTTGTTTTACTCCATTTGTATTTAATTGTCTGCTTTGAGCATTAGTGTTTCCTGTGCTCTGAAATGGCCAGACAGCAAAGCCTGACTTTGGGCAGCTGGAGATTCCCATCAGCCTGGCCCAGGTGACTGCCCCAGACATCCCAGAACACAGCTGGAGAATGGCAAAGAAACAGGCTCTCAAGGAAATGGATCTTCTATCCCAGTTTTCTGTCTAAATGGTCTCTACAAATGGTGAATCATGACTTTGGTTTCCATTTCCAGCAGAAAGGGAAGCAGCACCTTCAGGACCCTGTGCTGCTCAGAGCCCCATTCCTGCTCTACACACTCACGGCCATCACACGTGGGGAGTGATGCAGGCCCAGGATTCTGGTCCCAGCACAAGCAGCTGGGGCTCCTAAAGGACATTCAGGGCTAGAAAAGCAGGAGGAGCCAGATGGATCAGTTCCATTAGCTCAGCACGCCCCACAGAGGAACAGGGGCGATCCCTCAGCCTCCTGTTTGCATTAGCAGAGTTAGGGAACACACACAGCCCCTCCAGCAGCTCGAGCTGTGGCTCCCCACAGAGCAGAGCAGGGCATGGGGATTTGCTCTGCCTTGTGCAGAATCTGTGCCATTCACCCTGCCTGGGGAGTGCTTTTCCTCTGGGAAAAGTGTAACATATTGCCCAGGAGGTTTGGATGGCTGCCTCGAAATGACTGCGGGTTTGGGCTCAGACACTCAGGGGATGGAAGCACAGCCATGGGGCTGCAATGACACCTGCTGATGAGGGACACGTGAGAGAGCCAGAGCTCCCAAAGCAGATTACACCTCACTGAGTTCCTCTAGACACACGAGGCTACGGGTGGGCAAGTACACCAGAGGATGGAGGAAATGCTGCAAGGTAAAAAAAGAGTCAAATCTCTGTTTCCAGCTCCTGCGAGCAGAACACAAGGGAGAAAGCAAGGTACCTACAAAGCTGAGCAGCTGCACACACTGTGTAATGGCTTGCAAAAAAACCCCCTCCAGCAAAGATGGAATCACAAATATTTTGGCAACACAAGGAAAAGAAAATAAAAACATACTCTTTTCTTGGTATGATCTCACATAAAATGAGCGTGAAATACTTTCTCCTTTCCACATCTGCTGGTCACCTCCTGTTGCCATGCACAGCAGAGCCAGGGAAAGAGAGGCAGCATTCAGCACTTGGACACGGGCAGACTGTCACTCGTGTCCCCTGCAGGCACACTGCAGGTGAACACAACAGCCCCAGTCCACAACACAGTGAGCAGAGCCAAACCCACAGCAATCCATCACACTTCTAGCAAGACAGTCTGTATTTATTCCCAAAACACCAACATCCATGGGATACTTAAATCCCTTGAGCTTCCTAAGGATTGTTTCTGTTTTCTCCAAGTGAAGAAGCCAGGATGGAGCTTACAGCTTTTCTGCTCAGCAACCAGGGCCTCTGTAAACAGAGAGGGGGACAACAGCTGCTGCTCTGCAGCTTTAAAGGATGCCATCCATAATGACATTACACTGTCCCTTTTACTCAATAAACACCCAATTTAAAAATAAAACAGAACTCTCCTTTGATCTGTGGCAGCTCAGGAGGCTGAGATGGAGGGTGAGGGGAAAGAAGGGAGAAAATGGGCACTTGTGTCAGGCAGGGATCCAGAGCACTTGGCAGGACTGGATCCCCATGGAATGCATGGAAATCAATGTAACACAACAGCAAAACCATGAGAGATGGGGAGATAAATATGCTTCACATATATATTTTTTTAAAGTAAAAGCTAATAATAAAAAATATCTGTACATCCCAGATACAAGACATTTTCAGAAGACTGTCAGCCAGGCAATTTGCTCTTCTCGTGCACTCCAGCAAGCAAACATGGAAAGCTTTCCACACACATGCCATGCCCTGGCCCAACCTGGTTTTGCCTCCCATTGAGCCACCTCCTGCTGCCCTCAGTGAGGATCAAATGCTGGAGAAAAGAAAAAGTAAAGGTAACCACTCACACATGAAAACTAACAACAGGAACACCAGCAAAGGCAGAGAGCAAACTGCCCTGCTCCCAGTCCTGATGGGAACCTGCTGCTGCAGGCTCTGCTGCTTTGCATCTGCCTTGAAGCCACAAATGCTGCAAGAAGGTCAATGTGTGCACCACCACCTCTCTGACAATAATTCAGTGCACCCAGGGCCTTTAAGCCCCTGTCTGCCTACTCAGGAGCCAGTGGGAGGCAGGGCTCTGCCTTCACCTTCCCCTCAAGCATCTCCCACCTGCAAACAGGGGAAAATGCAAACAGACAACATGAACAGGAAAATAGGTCACACTTGAGTGACTTCAAACTTCAAAATAGGAAGGGATTCAACACAGGAGAAAGGAAAGTGACAGGAGAGCACATCACACACTTCTGATGAATCCATTTGATCCTGTGACTGATCAGACTTTTTCAGTGAGATTGCTTTCTAATTTATGCCTTTAAATGGAAATAAAGACCTTGATCTTAGCATTAAATCTATGCAGATAGATCCTTGAGGCAATACTTCTACAGAAAACACTTCTACAAAGTGCAAAGACATTAAAGTAATAATGCAAACACTGAGTGTGTGTCTAGAGTCACTCTTGAGGATTCAGCAATTTTGCAGCTGTCAAATCCTCCGGTAACTCCTGCTCTGTCATTTTGACTTTAGTAGTAATTGGAGATTTCCTTAAAGCCTCCAGCCCAGGTGCCCTTCCCTGCCTGAAGAGGAGTGTTTGGGATGGCCAGGGTGGCAGAGAGAGGTGTGAGCTGTCCCCTGCCACCCTGCTGTGCTGGCAGCAGACACCTGACGGGCTCAGTGCCACATCAGCTCCCCACACTGAGCCGTGAAGTGTCAGTGCCAAGGGCTGCTGGAATTAGGATCACTGTTAGATTAGTTAACAGCTGTATAATTAGCCACGCTAAGCCTAGATGCTTCCCCTTGAAATCCAGTTTTTACAGTTATAAATAGCAGTGTTAATGATCTCCAGCATCACTGCTCACACTCGGAGCCCTCCCTCCTCCACCGGCTCTGGTGTCACTCACTGAATGTCACATTCTCCTGACTTTCTTGTAACAGCTATAAAGGGAGATAAAAGAAGAACTAAAAAAGGCAGAAACCAAAAATAAACCCCAAACTGAAGTGGACCAAGAAGGATTATTTTCTTTACATGCATTAAAACCTTAAGAAATACCAGCTGCAGCTTGTACTTAAACTGCACTTTCAAGCATTAACTTAATTACATTTCATGAGAGTGGGAGGAGATAGTACCAACATTTCATACCCAGGTAAACTGAGACAAAGGAGTGCAATAGTCTGGAGTCACATAGCAGGATGATGAATGGGACCCAGAATGAAACCTGAGTGCCCAGCACATCACCATGCTATTTACCAAATGGGATAAAACACCAGGGCACTGCAGCACTGAGATGTCTTTCATAAATCTGTCATGTCACACTACATGCTAATGAAGGGATATGAAGAGCATTTTTCTTTATTTTGGAGGTATTCAGTGCAGGAAAATTTCAAAAAATAGAGTTCACGCTCTTTAGATAAATTTGATTTGCCACTCTATGAATGTGGCAGAACCCAGATTTGTCACCTCTGAAATCTGAAGTTCAGACAATACAATCCTTAAATCCTTTCCATGCTGCTAATTTATCACGACTAATATTCTCACCTAACCAAAAGAATGCACACCTTTCACCAATGATTAAAAATATTTCTTTTTAAACATTTAATCTCAGCAGAGCTTTCTGAAACTCTGCAGTGCGGCAGCACAATCTCTGGAAGTGTCCATAGCACGGGTTACAGATGCAGTTACTGTAAAAAATTTATAATACACAGATATTTTCAGGTGTTCCAAATTTTTCAATGTGGCTAGCACCACATGTCTGAGAGAAAAAGCATCTTTGGAGGTATAATATAAACAAGTGTGAATTTTAAAAAGCTGTTTCTAGTAACACTGTTAGGGCTTTGATGGGGTTTAGAAATGAAAATGTGAGATAAATGTGACATAAATTGAAGACTGCTGCTCACAGCTCCCTGTGTGGTTACAATCAGAGATGGTGGCCTGTGCTTTTGCACCCAGGTTTCCAAAGGGGGTACCTTCCCTCCAGCAGCACAGAGCCCAGGCTGTCTGAGGAGGGATGGCAGAGCTGAAGCAGAGCACTCAGCTTCCAGGATATTCCCTCCACATTATACACAACATCTACACTAGTTCTTGCAACCATTAATGACTTTAATGCAGTGAGGAAACAAATCCCCACAGGCTGAGGTTGCAGGGAGCTTCTGAGAGCAGTGCAGGACTCTGCCAGTGTCCAGCCACACCACAGCACATGCTGTCCATAGCTATACCTATACCTGTGCCTATACCTATACCTGCTCCTAGGGACACTTCCTGTAGGCACAGTTTGGGGTCACTGGGATGGGGCTGTGTGTAGCACACAGTTTGTGGTCACTGGGATGGGGCTGTGTGTAGCACACAGTTTGTGGTCATTGGGGTTGGGGCTGTGTTGCAGGCACAGTTTGGGGTCATTGGGGTTGGGGCTGTGTGTAGCACACAGTTTGTGTTAATTGGGGTTGGGGCTGTGTTGCAGGCACAGTTTGTGTTAATTGGGGTTGGGGCTGTGTTGCAGGCACAGTTTGTGGTCATTGGGGTTGGGGCTGTGTTGCAGGCACAGTTTGTGGTCATTGGGGTTGGGGCTGTGTTGCAGGCACAGTTTGTGGTCATTGGGGTTGGGGCTGTGTTGCAGGCACAGTTTGTGGTCATTGGGGTTGGGGCTGTGTTGCAGGCACAGTTTGTGGTCATTGGGGTTGGGGCTGTGTTGCAGGCACAGTTTGGGGTCACTGGGATGGGGCTGTGTTGCAGGCACAGTTTGTGGTCACTGGGATGGGGCTGTGTGTAGCACACAGTTTGTGGTCATTGGGGTTGGGGCTGTGTTGTAGGCACACAGTTTGGAGTCATTGGGATGGGGCTGTGTTGTAGGCACAGTTTGTGGTCATTGGGGTTGGGGCTGTGTGTAGCACACAGTTTGTGGTCATTGGGGTTGGGGCTGTGTTGCAGGCACAGTTTGTGGTCATTGGGGTTGGGGCTGTGTTGCAGGCACAGTTTGGGGTCATTGGGGTTGGGGCTGTGTGTAGCACACAGTTTTTGGTCATTGGGGTTGGGGCTGTGCTGCAGGCACAGTTTGTGGTCATTGGGGTTGGGGCTGTGTTGCAGGCACAGTTTTTGGTCACTGGCAGTGGAGCTGTGGCCCAGCCTCATCCCCAGTGGGTCCAGCTGTGGGAAGCAGGTGAGCAGCACTGACAGCAATGAGAGTGCCCAGGTGTGCTGAGCAATCACACAGGGAACAGAGGGCACACAGTGCAGTGCATGAACATGAGGGGTATAAAAGGCTGGGCCAAAGAACAAGAAGGGCAGACACTTGCAGCCTTCTGGAGTGGTGTGGTGACACTCTGTGTGGGTTGAAGCTTTCTGAAATTGTGTGGTGATGCTCTGTGTATTGTGGCTCAACTATGTCTCAAAATTAATATAAATACATGTCTCAACTGCAACACATACTGTACCAACTTCCTACAAGCAGGAAAGAAATCTCAGGATGCTTTTCTTTCAGAGGGGAGAAAGCAGCACTGGAGGTGAGGTGGCTTCCCCAGAACAGCCTGAGATGCTGCTCACCAGCCCCCAAGGACACTGCAAGCACTGCCATCCCTCCCTGATTAATAAACCAAGAGCCAAATCTTTGACTCGTGTTCCAGGAGCAGCAGTGGCACAGCATTGTGCTAAGAGCTCCTCCAACAAAAGGCATAAAAAACCTCTGCAATTTGGGATGATTTATCAGCACCTCTGCGAGCCAGGCTTCCCCCAGCCAGATCTGCTTGGGTATTGATCAGCTGAACAAGGAGACAAGACCTTACACCAGTAAAGTCTGAGAACAGGTACTGTAAGCAAATCCCAAACCCCAGAAAATATGTATTCTGTATTTTATCCATTTGGTTGCTTAACAGAATTGTGAAAATCTGAACAAAACCCCACAAAACCAATCTTAATCCCAAAGTCGCTTGTTCGTGTATTTTAACAGTGGCTACTGATATTGCTGACTTTGTTTTCTGCTTTCCCCACTTCATGTGTACTCCATCCCAACCTGGAAACATTTTCAGACAGAAAACTGCTCCTGCTGGAGCCTCTTTCAAAGGGTCTCATCACAAATTCCCACCAGTCACTCAGCAAAATTTTGCTTATTATTTTGTAGTGAGTGGAAACTTCTCAACTGGATAACTATGCCTAGACAGTTGATGATATTCCCAAATGAAAACTGTGGCTCTGGTGAACACTTTTTCTGTGAAGAAAACACGGAAACAAACAAACAAAAGAAAAAAAAAAAGGAAATTAAGAAAGAATGTAAAAATAAAAAGTAAATTGTAGGGGTTAGGGCAATAAATTAGCTTTCTTAATGATCTGAAAGTTCTGGCAGTCCCAAACAGGATGCAGTAACCTCTCCTGCAGTTTCTTCTCTCCTCCCCTCCCAGCTCTCATGGTGCCATCCCAGTGCCAAGCAGGCAAATCACAAAGGAAAAGCCATTAGAGAGGCAGCAGGCCATTACACTTAGCTGGTCAAGGGTAATTACCCTAATTAAAACACTGGTAGAGCTTGTAAATAGAAACAAGTGACTTGCCGAAGAAAAATCCCCAACAACCCCTCTGCTCCCCCTGTGGTGTCACTGGGCAGGGCAGGACCTGCTGCCCCAGGTCTGCAGCACCTCTGACTGTGCAGGGCCATCTGCCACGGGGACACTCCTGCAGCCACACCAAATGGAAAATACCTGAGGTCCTGGAATGGCTTCCCAAGAAACCCTGCGAGAGAAAGTCTGAGAGTGCCCAAGAGCTGAGAGGAAACAATTCATGCTCCCATTCAGAGACATTTGTGGCCTCAGCAGCTTTGGTCCTGTGCAGGGTGAGGAGCTGGACTTTGATGATCCCTGTGGGGCCCTTCCAACTCAGGATATTCTGTGATTCTATGATTTGGGTGCTGCCTCCTTTCACCCAGGCCAAAAATAGCATTTGCACAATCAATAAAATGCACACAATCAATATCTCCCCAAAAGAGGGTCAATAACTGAAACAGGTATTAAGTTAGAAGTCACACCTACAACAACATTGAAAGGCCCCACCCAAGCCATGCCTTTGGTTCTATTTCAAACATCTGAGTTCCTGGGGTAACCAAGGCAAAACCAACACCTTGAATGAATTTCTGCTTGAGGTTTTGCCCTGTGAAGTCACCGTGGATCATCCCCATGCTTTGACAGAGCTGGGGTATCACACCCAAAGCTGGTGGAGGACTCACAGCTATGGATTTCACTCTGCTCTCAATCCCCTCTGTGCTGTGGAAACACGAGGCATTGCTCTGGCTCTGCAAAGCTCACAAATCCCTGGGACAAACCCTGCAGAATTTGGCTGCAAGCTCACTGGATCCACTGTTCCTGTGAGAGTTGCTGCATGAATATCTCCCCCCTCACACAAGGAAGGAGGAGCACAGGGCTCTCAGCCTCGTGGCATTGCTCCAGGCTCTCTCAAAGCCTGCAATGGTGTTGCTAAAGAGCCACTGATCCAGGGCTGTAAGAGTTCTTGGCAAAAGCCTGTGCTGGATGGTGCTGAGCCAGGGAGAGAGGAAAGGGCTGCTGCACTGTGCTCAGAAGGAGCCAGAGCCCAGCCAGGACAGCCCTGACCTGTGCTTCCCAGGGTGCTGATAGTTCTAGGACAGAAGCCTTTCATCAGGGGAAAAACACATCCTGTTTTTCTTTTCACAGAGGGACCTTTTGTAGTGGGAAAACAAGCACAGAAGATGAGAACTTGACATCGTCACCAGGCCAACAAAAAGATCGTGTCACCTGAGGCAGATCTGACACTTACAGCACATGGAAGTGAGAGGGAAACATCCACTCTTGGTGGCTTTAGTGAGGCTGTGCTGCAGGAGAGTATTGTATTTGCAGGACCCCCATGGCAGGAAGGAATGATGAATCTGACTCCATGGTCTCAGAAGGCTAATTTGTTATTTTATGACACTATATTATATTAAAAAATACTAAACTAAACTATACTAAAGAATACTGAAAGGATACTTACAGAATGCTAAAAAGATAATAATGAAAACTCCTGACTCTCTCCAGAGTCCGGACACAGCTTGGCCCTGCTTGGCCAAAGAGTGAAAACAACTCCCAGCAGAATGCAATGGAACAATCACCTGTGGGTAAACAATCTCCAAACACATTCCACAGGAGCACAACACAGGAGAAGCAAATGAGATCAGAATTGTTTTCCTTTTCTCTGAGGCTTCTCAGCTTCCCAGGAGCAAAATCCTGGGTGAAGGGAATTTTCAGAGAATGTGAATGCCACAGAAGAGGGTGGCCACAAAATATGAGGTGTGTAAAGCAGACGGCAACAGGGAATAACAGGGCATCCATCACTGCAGGTGCCCAGAACCCACCCCCCAGTGCTCCAGCAGGGCACAGGGGCAGCGAGGGTGGGTCACTGCTGCAGGGAGCAGCTGGGACACATCCCAAAAAGCATTATTAGGGTTCCCATGGACACGGGGACCAGGAGCCCTGCAGGGATGTGATCCAGCACCCACATCTGCTGGCACACAAACAAGGCACGCCTTCATCCCCCAGGTGGGGCTGGAGTCACTGCTGCCTGCTTTGAACATTCTCAATTGCTCCCAAAGCCGAGGGGGCTGCAGGGCAGGAGCCAGGCCCTGCTCTGGCAGGAGCCTGAGCCCAGTCATTGTCCCCAAACAATGAATGTCCCCGAGCCAAGGGACCTGCCAGGCTACAGCAGCGCTGCTGATGGCCGCAGGAAGCCGGGATCCTTCAGGAGTTACCGTAGAAAGGCGACCCCAACGCAGTGAATAATGTGCTCTAAATCCACAATTCAGAATGCTGAATAATTGCTTTATTAACACTATAATATATGACATTAATACTATATTATAGCTATACTATAGTAAAGAGATACTAAAGAAGTACTATACTATACAAAAGATACTGAAGGAAAACCCATGACTGTCTGAGACAGCCAGGACACAGCTTTGACCCAACTGGCCAAGGGAACAAAACAATCCTCAGCAGAATCCAATTAACAAATCACTTTGGGTAAACAATCTCCATAACACATTCCACAGGTGTGGAACAGGAGCAGTGAACAGAGATAAGAATTGTTTTCTTCTCTCTGTGCTTCTCACTGCCTACCCAGGAAAAATCCTGGGAGAGAGAATTATGTCTCTCTGTGTTCAGCCAATGTGAATGCCACAGGGAGTGACTCAGGAGCAGCCAGGATGTGGGCAGCCAGCCTGCTGGGGTTTGCAGAGGGAAGTATGAGCTGCAGCAGCACCTTTATCCAGGGACAATCCCCCTGGAGTTTCGGGATTTGTGCCTGTGAGGAAGGTTCAGGCCACTGAGTTGAGAACTCACTTCATGCCACGGTGTCTCCCAGTTTGTTTTACCATCACTGCCATACACTGACACTCTTGGGAGAGCAGCCAGGGGTGCTGGGAGAGCAAACACACAAATAGGGCATTTCCTTGTAAGTGGGAAAAAATTCAGTTGTCACTCCAAATGGACCGACATGTGCTGATATCTGTTACTGTAACAAGTGGACAGTTTGAGCAATGATCTCTCCAAACTACCAAACAGTTGGTAGGATGCAAAAAGCTCCCAGACCATCTGATGTATACCCTCAAAAGAAATCCATTTCTGCTCAATAAAAGCACTCCACCAAAGCAGGAGATGGCAGGAGCTGTCCCAAACCACAGCAGCACAGCCTGGCTCACACCTATTGCTGCAGAGGGACCACTACATCCTACACCAAACCAAGCTGCTGGGCACCAAGGCTGGACTTCAGCTACTCCACAGCCAGCCTGTGAAAGTCAAATTCTGGAAGCACCAGAATTCACTTTAAACAGTTAAGCTGCACCAGAGCAGCCGTGTTACCCAGCATTTTCCTACACAAACCCATGCCCTGCCCCCTGCCACATGAAATTGCAAGTGAATGTTTAAATACACGGGCATATGTGGTTCCTTACTTGGATCACACAAGGCATCAGTGACTGATGAAGGAAATGTCTGATGCAAAAAAACCCAAACACACAGCACTCACCATCAGAAATGGTGTGATACAAGCTGGCCTCATCCCATTGATTTTAAGGCAAGTAATTCTCTCTTTCAGCGAGGACTGACCTGTGATACTTCACAGGAATGCAATTCCCAAAGTGGATGAGCATTTGCACAATCAATAAAATGCACACAATCAATATCTCCCCCAAAAGAGGGTCAATAACTGAAACAGGTATTAAGTTAGAAGTCACTCCTGCAACAACACTGAAAGGATTAAAACATTATTCCCTTTATCCCTGTATTCTTCTTCTTCTCACATCACAGCAAGCAACTAACCTTCAGAGACCAAAGCAGAAATAAATAAAAAAGCCAAGACCAAAGTTCAACCGAGATTTTGACTTTGCAAATTCACAGTATTGACAGCACTGCCCTTGAGCACAAGCCCAGCAGTTGGGAGGGATGGGTTTATATCCAGCCTCTACAGAAACCCCCTCTGAACCTTACATTCTAAGCTCTGCAGTGATCAGGAATGAAGGACCCTTAATAAAATGAGAAGCTAGCACTTAGGACTGTTAATAAATGAAAATTTAGGACTCTTAGTAAATAATGAAATGCCTGTGACAGCAGGTTAATTCACAACATCCATTTCTTTTGATCATGATTTGTATTTTCACAGGGTTCCTAAAACCAAGACAGACTTTCCTCTAACACCTTGATGTTTCCATTGAAACTGTTGTGAAATGCCACTACACCATTTTTCCCCCCCTGAAATAAACCCTAATGGATCAAACTGGGGATCTTTCTGCACACTGTAACACCGACCAAGATTTCAGTGTTTACCAGCAGGAGCACAGTGTGGTGTCTTAGTTCAGATGCTAAACCTACAAATGGAACGCTTCTAGATTGATACCAACACATCCCACACTCACAGTGCTGCATTTTGTGTTATTAATAAAAGACTGTTATTCATACATACAAATGTGTCCTGCACTATTTCAACTAAAACATCATTTGGGTGTTGCAAATTGCTTGTCTCTTTTTAGAGCACAACTTGCTCTCATTTCACACTGATTTGCAGGATATGGAAACCACAGGACCTGTCTGAGAGATAAGACAGAACAAACTGTAAACCTGGGAGTATTTATCACAAACCCCACATTATCTACTGCTGCAGCCACTGCCTTTTTTCTTCATAGCTGTTATTATTTGCTGGTATATAATGGAAAGCTAAATATCCCTCTTTTCTGCTAGGCTTGTATCCTGCCTTGGCATATTTAACCTGACACAGAGCAGCACGAGCTGGTCACAAGTGGGCAGAAGAATTAACTATTTTCAAGCAGGTTTTCAATGGAGAGCCCTGGCCCATTCAAGAATGCAGTTCTAATTATTCTGCTGGAAATGATGCTTTCCATTAGCATCCATTCCTATGTGTGCCAGAGGGGCACACACTGCAGCTCATGCTCTGAAATGCCTGGACAGGGTTGTTTCAGGTGTGTCTTGCAGCACAACATACAGAAAACCCATCTTTTCTCATGATTTTTTAAAGATAACATAGATAAAACACTCATACAAACATGCAATGCTGCCTTTGTCGGGACATCCCTTCAGTAACTCTGTTAGAAATACACAATAAACACTCCTATCAAATAAGCACTGTATCAAACCCCTCATCTTTAACTCATCCAACCCAGCCTGGCCATGGCAAATTACTCACATACACATTTTAAAGGCATGGTACAAACCCCCAGCATGAGGCAGTCCACACTGGATCTTCCAAACTTAATTTTGAGCCACAAGACAAACACTTTCAACATAATTATCACTACCATATGGGCAGCTCTGCTATTGTGCTGGTTCTAATTAGGATTGTATATGTTACACATGTTGAAAGAGTTTGCAAATATGTTTTGTGGTTGACAGTTAAGCTCAGTATTTAAAGTAATGTGAACTTTTGTATGTTTACATTGCATTTGCTGTAACAAATGCATCATGTGCATAATAAACATACATATGTGCACATATACATGTATACACACTATTTTATTTTAGCAAAATAAACATAAAACAGGTGTCAGAAATGTTAAAACTCATAACTGGAACAAACATATTCACCAAAAATTTAAATCCAATGCAGTCCTACTCAGCTATTGGCTTCTACAGACAGGATCCAGAAGTATTTCCACTTTCTTACTAACACACTAAATTCTTTGGATATTGGTATTTACATCTGTAATCTTGTATATGCTACTCAAAATTTGGAATTAACTTCTCCAAGAAGTTATCTGTGTATCTATCTATTGAGATGTAGGAGTTTTTTGCCATCAAAAGAATGGTATAAGCAATTCAAAGATAGAAAATAAAATTTGAGTTAAAATCTTGTAATGGTACAGCACAAAAGCCACTGGAATAGAGGCGTAGAAAGGCAAAGTATCAACAGCACACAGGTAAAGAACAAAAATCAATCCTTTACAAGTACAAAGCCTGGGGCAATTAATTTAATTCTAAAACCTTATACAAATGTGCCAGGCATGCAGCTGCTGTCTGTGAATTGCAAGCAGGGCTTTGGAACTCTGCTTTCCCAATCATTATTTTATTAGATGTGTGTACCTCTCCCTTTTGATTTGTGAGAGCCTTGCATGATGTAAGAGCAGTACACAGCCACATTTAATTGCTAATGATACTGTGCTCTGTTTCAAGTTTCAGCATTAGCATCTCAAGGTAGAAGAGCATTACAATCCTTTCAAAGCTTTAAAACCCACTTTTCACATAAACACATTACAGCCTGATCTTCCCTTTCCAGTCTTTTGTCTTGCTCTCACCCTTCAGTTCAAAGTCATAAAATAACAAGATATCTCAATATTAGATAACTCCTGATAGTGCTTTGAAGCAAGAGGACAGCAAAGCACCAGTCTCTATCAATAACACACAGGCATCTCTGAGCATGACCTGCCTGCCTGCACAGGGGCACAACATCACAATTTTCACTTAGTCAAAGAGACTTTAAAGGCTCAGGCCACTTAAAAAAGGATGGAATCAGTTGTTTTAATGCTCCTTGTCCAGGGCAGGCTGCAGAGGGCAGGTGTGGCAGCTTGACATCATCTCTGCCCAGACAGATTCCCCTGTCCTGCTGGGGATGGGATGGAGCACAGGGCAGGGCAGCCCCTGACACGCCTGACCCATGAGCCTTTCCCCAGAACAGAACTGAGCACCCACAGTGCTTCCAAAGGCACAGAGATCTGTTCAAACCCAGCAGCATGCAGGCAGTCCTGCTAGCACAGCATGGATGAGCTGCAAGGAAACCACAACACTTCCAGCAGCAGAATTGTGTCCTTGATGTAGTAAAATTAAATACTGATGTGCTCAATTTAATCCTACCAGCCCACCTGGAGGACCTGCCTCCACCATTCCAACAGGCTGGAATAAAAAGCTCAGCCTAACTCATTAACTGTCAATCTCAGGTTTTCAGCTCACATACCCTATCACATAGAATGCAAGTTATGCTGATTTGGCATTATAAAATTATTTGCAGCCACATTTGATTGATGAGGAGTAATCGAGGTAGAGGAGAGGAGCTGAAGTGCTCCCATGGTAAGACAGACTGTGGTGTGAGCTTATTCCTTATGAGACAGCTGAGAATCCACCAGGAGGGTGAACTCTGTAGGAAGCCATGCTGTGCTGGATGGTGTCAGGACTCTGCTCCTCATCAGTAAAGGGGAAATGGGGGAGGAAGATGAGAAACAGCTATTCTTTATTGTAGGAGTTACAGGTTTACTAAAGACCTGCCCTTCACCAATTAGGCCAATTCTCTAAATGCATGCAAAGCAAGGAAGAAACATTCATTTCCATCTCTCACTACACTCCACAGAATTAGTTACTCCACTGGAAAAGATACATAATATCTAACCTTCAGGTTAATCCATATTTATAACGAAGATATTATAATTAGTGATCTCTACCACTCCCATCCAGCCATACTGAAACATTTCGACACTTAGTCCATTAAAACATAATCACAGCTGAATAATACATCAGTAAGGCTGATCACAGGCAAAATAGAGTTTGTCAGTTCTCCTGCTCCCAATCTGCTACAGCAGCATAACAGCAGCCAAACCTGTCCTATTTCACAGGACACAACAGAATTGCAGTTCCCCATTTCAGCTGCTCTGAGGGCTGGTGTTTGAGGTGATGACAAGGAGGAGCCACTGCTGCTTTTGTAAGCTTCAGTCATGCACAGGAACACCCAAGGATGATTGTGAAGATGTTAAATGGGATCACATTCCCTCTGCAAATTCCCTTGCACTTCAGCAAATAGGTTTTAATAAGGGAAGTTTTCAGGAGCTTCAGAGGGGACCCCAACAACGTCCTGGGCTCTGTCTGCTCCCCAGGGCTTTCCTGCCCCTTGGTTTCTGTCATTTCCTGCCAGTGGCCCCTCAGGGTACTGAGCCAGGCTAGCACTCACAGCAGACCATGAAGATCTTCCAACACCAAACCCTTCCTTCACCCTTTTCCCCAACCGCCAAAGCAATTAAATCAAGGCCATTCACACTCCCATTCTGGGCCCTACAGCTGACTGCCCAAAGGAAGAAGGGGGCAAGTGACACCTTTAGAAGTGTAATTCTCTAAGAAAGGTTTCTATCCCTGTATCAGAACTTTTGACATATTTAGTGTTAACTAAAGTTTTACTGGATGTGGGAGAAGGAGTCCTCACTCACTGTGAGTCAGTTACAGCCAAGCTAGAATAGACAACAGAAAGGGGGACAGAAGCAGTATACAGGTCTGCTTTTCTCTCACAGATTTTCTATTTTCAAATAGAACAACAGATGGTTTGGGTTGGAAGTGACCTTACAGATAATTTAGTTCCAGCCCCTCTGCCATGCACAGGGACAGCTTCCACCAGACCAAATTGCAACAAAGAGCATGTCTGACTCTCAGCAAGTCACACCATCAGCCTCTTGCCTCTCAGCTGAACACATTTCCACCTCCAGTCCTGCTGTCAGACCTGTGTGAAGGCTCTGAATGTTTTCAGTCTCTCACTGTGTAGTCAAACAGCTGCTCTGCACAAGCAAAGCCAATAAATGCCACTTTGGTGAGATAAAAGAACAAACCCTGGAACTCAGATTCCCTGTCAGCTGGTGCCATGGCTGCCTTTGTTATCTGTCTGCCTTTTCCTCTGCTTGTTCAAGTGGCAGGAGGAGGCCAGCAGTGACCAGTCTGATCAAAACTGGAATCTGCTTCTCGTTAACTACAAAACCAGAACACACCCCAAACTCTTCCCCCTAAACAAGCATTCTTTGCCAAGGGCAATAAATCACAGAATGGTTCCGGTCAGAAGGGATTTTAAAACCCATTGAGTGCCACCCCTGCCATGGCAGGGACACCTCCCACTGTCCCAGGCTGCTCCCAGCCCTGTCCAGCCTGGCCTTGGGCACTGCCAGGGATCCAGGGGCAGCCCCAGCTGCTCTGGGCACCCTGTGCCAGGGCCTGCCCACCCTCACAGGGAACAATTCCTTCACAATATCTAATATAAATCTCTTCTCTTTTAGTTTAAAACAATTCTCCCTTGTCCTATCATTATCTGCTAATGTAAAAAATCCCTCTTTTTTTGTAAGCTCCCTTTAGGTGCTGGAAGGGGCTCTAAGGTCTCCCTGGAACCTTCTCTTCTCAAGGCTGAACACCCTCGGCCTTTTAATCCTGTCTCCAGAGCAGAGGAGGAAACAAAAAAGGAAAGAAATGGAAAAGAGATGAAAGAAGGGGAAAGAAGGGGAAAGAAAGGGAAAGAAAGAGAAAGAGAGGGAAAGAAGGGGAAAGCAGGGGAAAGCAGGGGAAAGCAGCAGCCCGGCCCTCAGAGCTCGGTACCGCAGTTCCCCGGCGCGGCCCGCAGGGGGAGCCCCAGCGCCGCCCAGGAGCGCCCAGCCCGGCCCGGGCGGGCTCCGCGCGCCCCCGGGCCCTGAGGGGGAAAGGGCGGCGCTGGGAACGGCCCGCGGAGACACGGCAGGGAGAGGGGCATGGAGGGCAGAAATCCTGCCCTGGGGGGACACCCTGGCACAGGGTGCCCAGAGCAGCTGGGGCTGCCCCTGCATCCCTGGCAGTGCCCAAGGCCAGGCTGGACAGGGCTGGGAGCAGCCTGGGACAGTGGGAGGTGTCCCTGCCATGGCAGGGGTGGCACTGAATGGGGTTTAAAGTCCCTTCCAACCCAAACACTTCTGTGATTCTACCATTCTGTGCATAATTTATTTTTGTTGAATAAGGAGAAGGGAGTGGGAAAGAGGAGCTGTTACACGGAGGGGCCATGAAAATGGTGAAAGGTCTGGAGGGGCCACACAAGGAGCAGCTGAGGGCGCTTGGTCTGTTCAGCCTGAGGAGACTGAGGTCAGACCTCATTGGGGTCTGCAGCTCCTCCCAAGGGACAGCTCCCTCCTCTGCTCTGTGTGACAGGGACAGCACCCCGGGAGGGGCTGGAGCTGGGCCAGGGCAGGTTTATGTTGGATTTTGGGAAAGGTTCTTCCCCCAGAGGGTGCTGGCACTGCCCAGGGAATGGGCACAGCCCTGAGGCTGCCAGAGCTCCAGGAGCTCCAGGGATGCCCAGGCTGGGATTGTTGGGGTGTCTGTGCAGGGCCAGGGGCTGGACTCGGTGATTCGTGCAGGTCCCTTCCAGATAAGGATATTTTGTGACCAGAAAAACCAAAGGATGGAAGAGGAGTGTTTTCCCTTACAAGTCACTACAGAATGTTTCAGCAGAGATCACCTGGTGGTGGAGAAACCTGGCTGCAACTCCTTGTACACAGAGTTAATGCCAAGGGCCCCAAGTGCCCCAGCACAGTTACTGGTGGAAACACATCCTTGTCCCTGCTTCGCAAGCCCACGGACACCCTGGAAAATTCTTTCATAAGCACAAGCATGCTTTGTGTTGATGTAAAAGAGCAAGCAACAATTTTCACAAGAGTTACAAAAAGTCTTGCCTAAAAATAAAAATTAAATTCTTTCAATCATAGACAAAAGGGCTCTTTTATCTATTTTTAACATATAAATACATATATTATTTACATCCTATTTATTTGTTTTTTACATCTTTCTGACCTAAATCCATCCCTTTTAGCATAAAACTTCAATCAGGACATTAAAAAATACGAGAGAAGTCAAAGTAGTACCTAAAATCAAATATCCAAATCACTGAAGTAAATAAAACCATTTAAAATATTGTAAATTATCAGAATTTTGTAGTGTATTGGATGGACAGAAATGTCAAAGGGCTGACTGCCCCCACTCTGCACATGAGCAAACACAACTCTCATCCACTATCAGCAAAATCTTCCCAAGTACTTTAACAACCACTTCTTCTTCCTAAAAAGCCTTTCTGGACAGAAAACAAAAAAAGGTTCTTCATTTCATCTAACCAGCTGCAGAAGTCCCAGTTCAAGGGTGAAAGGAAGGACGTGGAGAAAATTGCCTTTCCCCTCCAATCCAAGTCAAACATCTGAAATGTATTCAGAGCAGCTTTTTGCTGCAGCTCCTACGCTGGCACTGCCCTGTGCAGTGCATGGGTGCCCTGCAGGACTGCCTGTCCCTCCCTGTCCCTCTCTGCTCCTTCCCATTCCCTCCACAGCTCAACAGGAGCTCCACAGGCTGAACTCTGCTGTGGCACAACCCCCAGAGCTCCTTCCAGTGCCCCTTCTCCCCCAGCACCCCCATGCCAAGCTCGGGGTGCTCCAGCCATGACTCTGGGCAAGGAGCTGAAGGAGAGCTGCGAGAAGAATCTGTGGATCTCCAGTTCTCTTTGTTTCAGAACCTTTTCGTTTCGTTGTGCTTGGCTCTGAGTCGCTGGTTTTATCTTGCATTTCACACTTAAGGAAACCCAGCCAGACCTGCCAAATACTACAAGGTTTTCTGTCAAAACTTGGACAAGCTGAAAAGTTTTACATTCTTTTAACCGTAAACCTTAAAGCAACTCAGACTTTTATTTTACTCGCAGCTCAGGTTTGGGTGTTCCATGACATTTGGCCAACCTGGCTTGAGATTCCTGTTTGAGGTTTCATTACGAACTCCTAATTCCAGAACAGAGTAATTAATACTTTTACTAATAGTATCTGTAATAAAAGATTATAGGACTTGGAAGGATGACTCTGAGTGCAATTTTCTGCCCAGCAGACTACGTACAGTCCAGAAAGGAGATCAGTCATCTAATTCAACTTCCAAAGCTGTGTGCTAACAAAAAAGCAAAGGCCTTTGGAGACCCAACTGCAGGACCATTCCCTCAGCTGGCCCCTGCAGTGCTTGTTCTCCATGTTACAGTAACAGCCCCAGAGCAGACCCCAAGGAACTGCAGTGGACAGCAGTTTCTGTTCCAGAACTTACTCACTCAGTGTGACACAACTTTGCTTTGGGTTGGAGGGGCCCTCGGGGGTGACCTCAGCCAAGCCCCACTCCAAGCAAGGCTTATTCAGGAGAGATCTGGCTGCTCAGGGGAGAGGTGGATGGTCCAAGGATGCAGATCCCACAGCCTTGGACCAAAGGGACCTGCCTGCCTCCCTGGCAGATCTGAGCAGAGTTAAATGATTTGGGATTTTTTTGGGCTGGGTTCTGACCTCATCAGCTTTGTGTTGCCTGTGTTCCTCAATGCACGTGAGAGCCAGCATGGAACCACAATGGGGGGACAGACCACACCCAGCTGAGTACAGATGCCAAATCTGGAATTTCTGCTGTCCATTTCACTTATTTTCTTTACTTGCCCCATAATATGATGATGCTTTAGAGATTAAATACGAGCAGTAAGCAGTGGCACGCTGCAGGCTGGGCAGCACAGAGTGCAGCAACACCTCTGCCAATGCTCTGCCAGGTGGGCTTGGACTGTGGCAGCACTCAGCTGGGTGTCAGTGGGACTGATGGCGTGAGGAACTGCTACACAGGCTTGTTATGGAGCTCAAATGTTTTCATTAACATAAACGAGCAGAAGTTAGGTTAATAATGTGAACACACTGACAGATGTTCAACAAACACTTGGCATTGCTGCAGCCAGAACAAGAAAGAATTCAGTGTTATCTTGGAACAGCCTGCAGAACAACACAAGAGAAGCAGCAAAGCTCTGCTACCAGCTTAGACACATGGATGCACAGAAAAGCCAGGCTCTCTCCTAGCAAAGCCCCAAGAGGCACCAGGATACAACTCAGCCCTGTGTGCAGACCTGAAAATTTTGCATGTCGTAGAAAAAGAGATTTTACTTCCAATGCAAGTGAACAGCACTACAGTGGGAGCAAGGGGCAGGCTGCTCTTGCAGGAAAGTCTCCACTGCTTTACATAAAATTAAGACATCTCCTGAGTTTTGTCCTAAATTCAAGCTCTGCTCAAGTTCAATCCAAGGCAAGTTCTAAACACAACAAAGGGCTCTTACTCCCCTCAAAATGTCATTCCTCTATAGAGACACAGGATTAGTAAAAATGACGAATTTGGGGGGAACAGTGACATGAATGCGTTCTGGTCCAAAAAAAGCTAAACCCCACTAAACTCTCACTCAATAATTAATAGAAAAGCTCAGGGAACACCATGTGTGAGAAATTCCATCAGGATCAGGGAACTGGGCATGGCTGGACAGCACTGACCTCATTACTGATGGTTCCTGTATGGTTTGGGGTGCCTGTGTTGGAAAGGTTCAGATAAATACACTGGTTTGGGGTTTTTTAATGTGTTAACACTATTCACAAGTGTAAGGGAAATAGAAGGATCTAAAGCTTGTAAATGAGCTACAGTCTTGGAGGAGCTAAAGATTAGATCGACCTGTGTTGCATCACTTTACAAGTTAAATATTTTTCTTAAAGTGCTAATCCAATCCAAACAAGGGTTTGATTCTAAATTAAACAAACTCCGCTTTTATTGGTATTAACAAAAATATGCAATGCTAATTTCAGCAGACAAGCACTAACAAGAGCAGCTATGCAGGCTGTGCTTTCTCCAGGGCAAAGAAGGAAGGACATTAACTTCAATTTCCTTTTTTCCAAGCAAAATGCATTTTATTACAAAATCCACTGTGAGGTTTATTAAAAAAAAAACCCTCAAAACAAACAACAAAACAAAATCCCAAATTTCCTACACACCCATGTTTTTAGAGTCTTTTAAAAAACCGACTTTCATTGCATCTCCACTTGTGATTCAATTTGCTGTCAAAGGTCATGAGCTAAAATATACAGTTTACGCTAAAAGCAGGAAGCGGGGTAAGTAATTGAATAACATCAGGAAATGGAAGAATACTGCCATTTTCCTAATGGATATAGTACAAGGTTTATTCTCTCCAAATTTAATTCTAGGAGCTCCTGTAGTAAGAGCTTTATTTTTCTTCAGCTTGAATTTTAGCCTACAAGGTTTAAAGCAAAATCCTCGTGCAATCAAAAGAACAAAATACCACAGCAGCTTTATTTTCTAAGAGACAAAGATGATCATTTCTGCAGGAAAGAGAAACCCCCCATCAACAGTGTCTGAAAACAGAGCTGGCATAGCAGGTTGGCTGCTTAATATACATGGGCTGGAAATAATTCTACTAAATCAGAGTCCTGAATTATTCATGAAAAACAGATTTTCATGATTTAAATTAGAAAGACTTAAAATTACAAGCCTTGCATTGCTATTGATAGGTAAGATCTCTTTCCCCCTAAGCAATGTTACAGTCTCATACAGCTCCACTCCTGGAAATGCTTTATGATCACTCTAAAACAGTACAAAAATCTCCTGACACTCACTCCTTCTGGAAACAACACACCCTCTGGTACATGATTTAGACCAGTAATAGCCTACCAGTAATGATTATATCAAAATATATCATTATGATAATGAATAAAGTTTGAAGGGATCGTTTTCAGTATTTATTGCATATTAAAGCACAGGTTCATTTAAAACATTGGAAGCACAAGCCTCAGTACTGCACATAAACTCTTTCCATCATGAAAAACACTGCACCTCTTACAGGAAGCATCAGACCACAAATCTGACTTCAGATCTTTGCAAAGCATTTTGTAATGATCCACAATGCAGCCTCCCTCCCTGCACTGTTACTGATTTATAAGGACAATGCCATTAATAAGCTGAAGGCTTGCACTGCTCCCTGGGAGCTGCCAGGAATTCCACACATCCACTCATTCCACACAAATCCCGTCAGCTGCGGTGGCTCCAGCGCTTTGCATTAGGAATTATTAATATTCATTCATCACACAGGTACAACCTTTCATCTGCACATCTCCAAACTCTGTGCAAATTCTCCAATTAAACCTATCTGCCTTGATTAGGGGTTGGTAGACAAGTTGTTCCTGATGAAACAGCACTTCCATGCAGGATGAGCTGGGGGCTGTGGGGCAGGTCCGGTGCAGCTCCAGCCCGGCACCGCGGCCGTGCCCTCGCAGGGACCGCGTCCGGACACCGACTGAGCTCCTGGCAGTTCATGCAGAGGCTGCTCCAGGCTTTGCTACACTCTAAGAGTATTTTTTGGAAATCCTCAGCCTGAGCTACAGCTCAAATGTTAATGCCAGCAGCACCTGAACTGAATTGAGTAAGGGCAGCTCGGGCTGGGCCAGAGTCCAGAGCAGGAGCAGGGGAGCAGCTGGGATAACCCAGCATCCAAAGGACTCCTTAGGAACAGCTTCTGTGGGCTAAGGCACAATCCCTGCTCCTGAATCTTTTACTTTGGCACAGGAGATATGGAAACTCACTCCTTTTCCAGTTAGCAGGATCAGTCCTCAGCACATCATTCTGTATCATCAGAAGTGAAGACAACCAGTATCAAATCTTGCAAACTGAGAGCATCGTGCCACCCAAATATAGCTTTTATTTGACAACACAACACTAAGTCATCAGTATCCTGTCATTTCCTTCTTCAGAACCAAAGCACAGAGCACTTGTCTGGATATTAATTTATTTTCTTAAACATAGGAGCTATTTTCCTTCACCTAGCAAACCCTATTGAGCAGGTTATATAATTAACATCAAAGCAATTTGAATGCTGCTTGACTTGCTAAGAGGTGGTAAACAAGCAGGAAGCAATAAGGTGCTTTACAAGAAAAGAACATGTGTTGGGGGGAGGGGAGACAATAAAACATTAAACAGATTGATTAGTGATTTTAACAGAATTTCCATTTTTATTAACTCTCTGCATGCTTTGAGTACTCAAGTCTTATTTCATTTATAAAATTAGGAGATTTTTTTGTTCAACTAGATCAGACAAAAACCTGTTCAGAAGGAAATGATGAGCATGGTTGGCAAAAATAAAAGTACCACAGAAAAACTTCATATGCCAAATATCTGCTGCTTCCAAGGGCTAGGAGACAATCCACCTGGCTTTATGACTGAAATATTTTTTATTAACATATTTAGAAAAAGCCAACCTGAAATCACAAGGAAAGTTATCAAACCTCAGCTTCCAGTTCTACACCCATTCTTAGCTTATTATTTTTATTGATTTAAGGACTTGAGCCTGGAAACAAGGTTAGCAGGGCTTAGACTTGACAGCATTTGATGAGCAAACTTGGGGGTTTCTCTCCTGTTTCTCTGGTCATGCAGAAAAGAGTTGCATGAGAGGGAACTTGATTCTTCTTTCTTAAGCCCACAGGTCCATTACAACCATTTGTAACTCCACCACGTGGGAAAGGGCACACAGGACATGGGAACTTTGAGGTCAGTGACTCAGTTTTTGCTGTCAGAGACTGCAATGGCCCATGGCTTTTTATATGACCTAAATCAACTTCTGCCTGCAAACCAATTATGTTCCTGCTTCCTTCTCCAACGATTTCTTGCAGAATCTCAGCAGGCTTTGGGTTGAAGGCTTAACCTCCTGCACTAGTTTACACCTCTGTCACATTTTGTCAAACTTTACCTTCAATAGATCTGAGGTGTCTCAGGATGTTCAGCATGGACAGATCTAGAAAGACCAACACTCTGTTCCTGTGTCTTTGTTTTGCTGGATAACAAAGAACACAGCCTTCTGGTGTCTTCCATGCTAGGAGGAATTGTGATTAAACTGCAATAGCAATTCTTTAATTGGAGAAAGTGGAGACTTGCATTTTCTTCACGGAGGTGCCTCCATCTCCCAGAGCCCAGCAGAGGAGGAAGGCAGACCCCAGGGGAGCAGCTACGGCCCCTAACAGGCTCCTGCACCCTCCTGAGTAAGGGAGAACTTTGCTACAAGTTAGGTTTTCTCAAGGAAGCCACTCACAACAGAGTGACTCATTTCAATAGTCTCCAATAGCTGGTCCAATACAGATGGATAAATCTGAAACTGATCTTACACTGTCTATAAAAAATGGGGAATTAGACACATCAGGAGTAGGGATTTTGTCACAGCTTGTTACAGTGTTGCTGATATTAGAGACAAACTTCCAACAGCACTGGAAACACAAACCCACAGTAACTTCTGCAGTCAATCTTCTCTAAAAATGTTTGTATTCTTGTAGCAAATTGAATAAAAATTCTTAAGGGTAACTCTTTCATTTTGGCTCATAGAACCTCACTGTATTTTAATGCTGAGCAGCAAAAATTGTTGCAGGGAAAGGTCAGGAGGAAAGGAGAAGTTTAGTTTATCTGTTTTAGGAGTTGTGGCCTTACACAGTAATGGCCACACTGTGTTCTTCAGCTGGCTCCACCCCTGATCCAAATATCCATTGGAATTATCCAAGAGTACAGCAAGCTTAGAGAAAACAATCACAACAACAATCACCTATGGCACACTTTGCTAGTAACAGAGAAGGCCTTCCTAGTGCACAGAGCTCATATACTGTTGAGAAACCATTAAACATAGGAAATGTGGGACTTAGATTTAAAAGTTTATTCCAAATTAGTGGGTTTGGGCACAAATTAAGATGTTTTGATTTTATAAAATCGCAGCATTACAACTTTTGAAACTCCACAAAGCAGAGAACAACTTTCTCCAGGCTGAGGAAATTATCAATAATTTAAAGTTTAGAAGTGCATCCTGTTTCCCCCAGCAATGCCATGCTGGGGACACAGGCTGGGGCTGGCCAGAGCCAGCCAGGCTAAATACAGGGAAAGCTCCAAAACTGCCCATGGCCCCCAAAGCCCTGCAAACCATGAGAGCAACTGTGTGAGCTCGGTGCTGGAATTTCACAGGGATTTACTGCACACTGCCACCCCCCTGCCCTCGGCTCCCCACTTGTGATAAATCCCAGCCCCAAGGGCAGCTGCTCAGCCCCGGGGCAGTCACAGCCTCCCTCCACATCCAAGGGACTGGAATGGAGCAGCTCTAAAAGCAGGAGTGCTGCCTTTAGGCTACCCAGAGACAGAAAACCAGAAAACTTGGGAAGGCCAGCCAGGGAGGCTTTTGCACCCCCTAGGGAAAGGAACAGCTCCTCTCACTGCTCTTCACTGACACCTTCAAAGTGTCCTTGGACATTCCTCAAAGCCATGGCCCAGGTCTGTGCCCCTGAATCCATGGAGTTACAGCACTCAGGAGCTGGACTAAGGCTACAAAAGCCTAAGCAGGAGTTTAAGCATCCATGGGAGGCTGAAATGCTCCTGAGGCTGCTCCCAGCACCCACAGTGGGGCACCCCAGCCTCTCTATGCCCCTGCAGCACAGCAATGCTGCAAACCCAGCCTGTGCTGCTGGGAGCCACAGCCAAATCCATCACTCCCATGCCTCCTGCCCTGCTGAAAACTGAGTTTGCAGAGGAAAAAACAAGAATCCAGTAACATAAGCACAGAAGTACATCCTCACATTCGAGTTACAATTAATCTGCAGGCAAACCCATAGGTTCAAAGACTTGGCCTACATTTATTTCTAGAATACAAAAAAAATATTTTAAAAAGTTCTGGGTGACTTCCTTTTTAAATTAAAAATGGTCACTTTATTATACTGTCTTATAATACTTAAACTAGCATTTAATTTATCTCCAGGCAGACTCAGTCAAAATTAATTTTTTGTTTAATTCCTTACTGGTAACATGCATGGAAACTTTTAAGACAGCAATTGATTGCATTGAGCATTTAAAATATGGTTCACTTCCTGGCACATTTAACAATCATTTAAGTTTTCAATTAAAGTAGGGTGCCAACATTAAAAGAAAAAAAGATAATCCTGAGAGACAATAGCTGCTCTGTGCACAATAAACTATTTTTTTTTAACTAAAATTCTCAAGATGTCTAATTGATTAATATAATTAGGTTAGCCCAAAAGTGGCTGTTTCTAATCTCCTTTTTTCAGTTGGAATTTGCTGGGAGTTTGTGGGAGGTACACACAGGGGCCCTTCCTCTGCCACAGCATTGCCTGGTCAGGTAACAGCATGGTGACATCTCTGCAACTCTATCTCAGAGCAAGCTGGAGCCAAAAGACAAAGTGAAATGCAGCAGGGCAGAGCAGAGAGAGTGGCAATATTTGCATTAGAAATAAAAACATGCCAACATTGCTCATTTTCTTGCAAGCCTGATCACACTCAACCCAACAGCGACGGCAGGCACAAGCACACGAGGCACAGAAACCCTTCCTGTGCCTCAGCCCAGGGGTGAGCAGCTCACACCATCAGCCTGAGAGAAGTGGGGGGGATCTTAATATCCCACTGCCTATTCCTGTGTCCAGATGTGACCCGAGTTCCTCCACGCTCCTCCTTGGCTGCACAAGCTCCACCAGCCAGAAGCACCACAGCAATCACAGTCCCCATGTCAGGTGCTCATGGCCTTTCTGAGTCCTGGTTAAGGGACAGACCACACTGCCCAGCAGCTGATATTTCACCCAGAGTGGCCAGACCAGCCTCTAACCAAGTTTTAAGCTTGTATTGTTCTGGGTCTGCACCTGGGGCCTCTGTGCCTGCACTGGTGCTGAAGCTGCTCACACACAGCAGGCTCTGAGCTGGGCAGTGCACAGAGAGAGCAGCACACACACAGGATCAAACCATCACACCAAATACAGGCTTCTGAGGCTGAGACACAGGCATCTGCTACTTCAGCATTAATAAACACTAGCTGGGTAGAGCTCCTGTTACCTTTGGGCACATACACTCATTCACAGCACAGGGGCATGACAAAAACCAGGCCCTTTTCTTCCACCCTCATCAGCCCTGCAAGGGAAGCTCTCCATGGAGAAGCCATTTTGAGTCCCTGGGACTTCCCAAAATGTATTTTTAAGCCTTCTAGCAGGGATAACATCCTGAGTAATCAATTTGACTCATGATTACTATTTCAAACACAGGCTCATACCCAGACGAAAAAAGCACACTTACATGGCAATATATACAGAACAATAACATTGCCAGATGGTATAATACTGAGCAGAATTAATTTCACACATGATGTTTTCAAGGTGTTAAAATATGTCACAGCTTCTGCTAATAAAACATCTTCCTCTCCACTCCTCCTTTTAAGAAAATGCTCCCTTCCCACCAGCCTGTATTTTACATTATATGTGTTTCCATCCTGATAAGGGCAGCTGATTGCTTGCAAACCTAATTACAGTCAAATGAAAGTCTTTCAGAACCATCATTAGCAATTAGGACCTGCTGGATTTGCAGTGTATCATTTAGAGAGGTATAATTCAATGGCTTATTGAAAAATTGCAGGTGAAACTGGTGATTATGAGGGGGGACGCCTGTGACACATCACTGTGGGCGAGCATTGGGTGGAGTGGCAGCTCCCTGAGCACTGAGCAGTGACTGCAGGGGCTTGTGCTGGCTGAGCACAGCCCTGCCCAGCCCAGAGCAGCGTCCTGGGACCAGCTCTGCACTCCCTGAGCCTGGCTTTGTGTTGCTCTCCTGGAATCCAACGCGCCCATTCAGGAGCTCGGGGAAGCCAGGGGGGATGTGCAGCACAGAACAACAGGCACACGAAGCCACACACATCATTTTTCAGTCCTTTCTGCAGAGAACAACAGTCTTTTCTGTGCCCATTGAGCTCAATTATATATTATCAGGGCCCAGAAGTTGTTTGGATGCTTTTGAGCAGCTGGGTGCCTTCACAGATGACGCACTGGATACGGTGGCTGCGGGTTAAGTGCAGCTGGAGATTTCTGTGGCCTCTGATCAGAGGCAAACAGCAGTTGAGAATCACAAAATGCTTGTAATTCAAGCACTGTTTGTCACCCACGGCGCTTTCCAAACGGGAAACGAGAAGGGGACTGAATGGCAGCCCAGCTTTCAGCACATGCTCCCACACAGCCAGGAATCCACACACTGTGCATGTGTGAAAATAAAGTGTGGGTCCCTGCCAAGGGTGGAATTACCAACTGGCCAGCATGAAGCACTCAGCATTTCCACAGCACATGGTGGACTGGATAAACTGAGCTGGACCTTAGCAGAGACAGAGGATATTGGCTCACAGAACCTGCCCCCTCTCTAGGCATCCCCCTCTGTTTGCACACCGTGTGTAACATTCACCCCTCAAAAACCCCACACAGCCCAGCCTACACCTCTGCAAAGCCTCACCTCTTCATTTCTTCCCCACACATCTCTTTCCCCTTTTCTATCCTACAAAGGGTTCCCAAAGCCCAGATCTACCCATCCCTTTTATCACATGAACATCTCCCAGTGTATCACTGCACCCACTCCTGCTGTGATGTAACCTCAAAGCACAGTTACCCAGACATGGCCCTTTCTATTCTTTCAGAGCTGTAATCTGGTTTTTTTTCATTGTTTCATGGGTTATTTTCCAAATTAAATGTTGTTTGATGTGCTAGATTAATGACCAGTGCTTTGAGTGACATGATACCAACACAGTTTTGTTAAACCAGTGGCCCCTGCAGGTCCTGCTGCTGGTGACACTTGTTGTAGGTGCCTTCAGACTTTTGCAACACTGGCACAGAATCAAACCACGCCGTGTAGGCTGCAGCACAACCAGCAAATCCACTCATTTCAAAGTGTCTGCTCTAGCATCTTGAATCTGAAAAAAACCCTAAACCAAGCAACTTCTTCCTTTACATACAGAATGGGAACATTATCTCCCTTTCCATCAATGTGTGGCCATATCCCTGCTGACCCAATCCTGGCTGGTACTATTCCCAAGGCATGTGTGTGACTTTGTCCCACATTTTACCAGTCAGTTCTGATGTTTCCTGTCACTTGATACAAAGCCAGACCTCCAGCAGTGCAAAACCAGCCCAAAAATCCCACATACAGCTTCTAATCCCCTGTGCTGCCCTGCACAAGGTAGTTTCACAGCCCAGGTTCCTTCCTGATCTTTAGAAGTTTTATAGTCACTGAAATCCATCGGCTGCCAGTACAGGAATCCCAAATCCCAGCAGCTGTGTTCAAGGAGGTTCAAGCCTTTATCACTCACTCCGGGTGATGTGTGCTGCAGGCAGGATTTCCAAGGTGTCTGACCTCACACTGCACAAACACATCCCCATTTCATCCCTTGCCCAGAGCTCCAGTAGGGAGTCCAAGAAATGAAACATTTCTGTGGCTGTGTATGGTCCTCGTGGCTGCTGCTGCTCTCCCAGAGCCCACCCACAACTTCATTTTCAATTAGCAGCTCTTCGAAAAGTAGTAATGAAAGCAGTTGCTAAAGAGCACTCAGATGTCATTGAGAGCCTGCAAACCCAAACTGTAAATAGCACATTGTAAATCGCTTGTCAGCACAGCGAGCTCTCGCCGGGATCACAGTGCCGGTGACAATGCGGCCCATCTGCTGCGCTCCCTGCGCCGTGCGGGGCAGCCCGGAGCCCTGGGCAGCGGGGCTGGCAGCGCCGGGGCTGGGAGCTGCACCAGCCACCCAGCCACCCTTGGCAACAGGGCTGGGAGCTGCACCCGGCACCCCGGATGCAGGGCTGGGAGCTGCACCAGCCACCCTGGGCAACAGGGCTGGGAGCTGCACCAGCCACCCTGGATGCAGGGCTGGGAGCTGCACCAGCCACCCTGGATGCAGGGCTGGGAGATGCAGGGCTCAGAGCTGCACCAGCCACCCTGGATGCAGGGCTGGGAGCCATTGAATTATACCTCTCCCACGCTGGATGCTGGGAGCTGCAGCAGGCACCCTGGATGCAGGGCTGGGAGCTGCACCAATGCCCTGGATGCAGGGCTGGGAGCTGCAGGGCTGGGAGCTGCACCAGCCACGCTGGATGCAGGGAGCTGCAGCAGGCACCCTGGATGCAGGGCTGGGAGCTGCAGGGCTGGGAGCTGCACCAGCCACCCTGGGTGCTGGGAGCTGCAGCAGGCACCCTGGATCTGGGAGCTGCACCAGCCACCCTGGATCTGGGAGCTCCAGCAGGCGCCCTGGGCAGCAGGGCTGAAGCTGCACCAGGCACCCTGGCCCAGGACAGGCTCAGCCACACGGGCGTTTCACCCTCTGCAGCGCTGCTTTGCTGCACTGAGGCTCACGAGCACCTCTGCAGCAGGGGACGAGAGTGCTGGCACTGCATCACCACAGAACCACCTGGTGCTCTCGAGTGAGGATGGCAGGGGACAATGATGGCTGTCCACATCAGCCACCCAAAGGCTCAGCAGTCTCAAATTTAGGATGTGTAGATTCAGGGTGAGACTGCCAAGGGAATCGTGGACTTGATTCTGAGATGGAACAGCTGCAGCACTCCCCTCCCTCCCCTTTAATTGATTCATGTAATGGACCACGAGGTGAAAGCCAGTGGTTTATAACACCTGTAGCTGGGGACTGCCAGAGTCAGCAGTGTGTCTTCTGCTGCTGTTCTTGCCATTTTTCCTTTATCTCATTATAATTTACCTCCCAATTCATTTCTCCATCATGAGTTTTCTTCTCTCTATTTATCACCTGCCTCCTATTTATTACCAGTTGTCTCCTTCTCTGCACTCCTGCAGTATCTGGGATTGGGATTTGATATTCTGGAAGCGTTTCTGGAGTCAGGTGGTGAAGGCAGAGCCCAGCAGCTGCTGGCTCTTGTGCACACATGAGCCAGCCAAGGCACCCCTTGCCCTACACACACACTGCTGCTTTAGAAGCATATCCAGAGATGATCCTCTTCTGCAAGAAGATGCAAGAACCTCCCACCAGATGAAGAAAAACAGTGAAGGAAATGGTGGAGGTAGCACGAGTCACTGTCTTCTGCTCCTTTCAAATCACACACCCACTGAACAAAGAGAAATGATCCTTCCCCCTCATTATCAAAATACTCTCAACACTCCTTCTGCCCTGAAAGCTCATTGTTTCCTGGTATGCCCCACTGTGCTCAGACCTCGAGGAATAAAATCTCATTAAAACCCATTTAAAAATGTTTGCCACCCTTTTACTACTTTAAAATGTTCACTTTAAGATTTCCAAATGATTTTTACAGAAAGCACATAAAAACATGCCATCACCAATTAACGTAAAGGAAATTAAATTTAAAAAGCTGGAGAAATATTCTGATGAGTCTTATGTTTGCTTAACGCCAACTAAAATTTCCTTGAGGCATTTAATAAGTACATTTATAAAAGCTCACAAAGCAGAGTTCAAAAGTCTTCTTGCTAGTAAAATATGAGCCTTAATTAACCTACAGTTTCACATTTTCTGGATTTCAATAAACCTGTAGGCATTTCAGCAGAGCTGGATAAATACCTGGATGAATACTGCAAGGATTTTCTCTGAAAACTAATTAGCAATGCTTTCAATAGCTGACTTCAACTTAATCTGTTTGACAAGGGAGTTTCAAACCCTAAATCCTTCAGTGAGAGTTACTTCCAGCAGATAACAGATTTCACAGGAAAGCATTTCCAACAGGACTGTTAACCACTGGAGAAACTATGAGTGAGCTCTCCAGGTATGAAACGTTTCCCAGCAAGGACAGACTGCAGCCAGGGTCTTATGCAAGCACAGGAATGCAAGTGGCAGCTCTGAGATTGCATCCTGCCATCCAGTTACAGTAACCACAGGTGACAGTCCAGGATTCCCCCAGGGACAGGAGAGGATAAATTGTTTGTATATCAAATATAAAGCCCTAATATAGCAAGGACACTGTATACATGCAGAAGCCTCCTGAACTTTAGGTGAGGGCACTCCTGCTGTGTCACACACAAAGCACAGTGGCCCCAGCTCTTGGTCACTGCTGTCAGAGAAGGTTGACAAGCAAATCTACTTCCCCTTCAGGAGCCCAGGGATTCAGTGGGATGGACCTGGGTGGGGAAAGCAACCCGAGGTGTGCAGCCTAGAGTCTCTGAGGAGGAAGAGTGTAACATGATCAGAAAAAAAAACCATGCTCAGAGCTTAACAATCTCCTCCTTCTTTTGTGCTCTTCACCGTTTGTCTTGAAAGAGGTCAGAAAATGCTTACCCAAAACTCTTTGTATTTTTATGCATGTCTTTCCAAAGAACTCTGCAGTCTTTTCCATGACATCTTTTTTCCATGTTAAGTGCCAAAACTGTATGTGTTTGTCAGCACCTAAACTGTTCATAAGACTTAAATGTTCTTATCTGAGAAGCTCTACCCTACCAAATGCATTACATTTATATTGAGCAAGATACTTTACTTCCTCTCAGTCTTATGCCTTAGGAATTAGGCAGAGTACTCATTTATCAGCTCAAAGGAAAAGCATTTTCCATGACATTTGTCAACTCAATACCTTCCAGGCCAATGCATATTCATTCCCAAAACCACAACCTCACAAATCATCTCCATCAGCAGGATGGGCAATTTCCTTCACAGATGAAATTCTGGGCAGAAAGGTTCCACCTGGCATTAGGCCCCACTAGGAGAGTTCTCAGTGCACACAATCAGTCTGACAGACCAAAACAGAGCCCACAGAGGTGAACACAGGAAACAGTCAAGGAAACACAGCAACCTTCAATATCTTCTGGTAATGGAATCATTGCATCTGCTATCCTGAAGAATTTTCCCCACCTTCCTTTGAAATACCAAGTAAAATTAAATCAGAAAAAACACCTTTAACAGCTGATAGTGTAGAACAGGCATTTTACAATTTCTTTGCTCTGCTAAAGAACTGTATAATCTCTTACTATATTCCTATATACAGCTTAACATATAGGCTTCAAAATTATCATGAAAACCTATTTCTTCCCAGCTTCTCTAACTCTGCATATCAAAATTGAATACAACTCAGCACACTTGTCATCCTCAATGTTCCTTCCTTCTCCCTGAACTCACAAAATGAGAAGCAGTGAATTCTCACTATTTGCTACAAGTTTCTCTGCAAAGCAAGGTTTGGTCTGCACTAAACAAGGATGAAAACTGATTCCATGAATATCAACCATCCCCATTAAACGTTTAAATTTTGGTTCAAGAGTCATTAATATCACTGAAATACAGGCAAAAGCTGACCTAGTCCCTATTACTATGTACTATCATCAGCATCATAGAAATCACACTTGTCACACTTTCTTCCTTAAAAAGCACAACAAACACAACACTGCACAGTCATGAAGACAAATCCAATGTTTTCAGCCTGCAGCTTTGCAATCCTGGCTGTCGCCTGCTCACTCCCACCACAGCTGGGAAAGCAGACATTCTTGCTCAGGGTGGGTGATCAGTAACCCAGGGGAGCAGACACCAGCACCACTGACACCTCACAAATGAGCTCCTCACACTCTAATCAGCTTTGCCCTGATTAACAGCTGCCCTTCTTGCAATTGCCTCACCTCACCCTGGATGTTCAGAGGGCTCTCTACAGTGTACAAAGCCTGAAGACAAGAAGGTCTTTAGAGGACAAAATTGGCCTTGCACCCACAGAGAGACCTCATTTGTTTGCCCTGACAGTCTCACAGCCAGCCTGTGGAAAGCTCCTCTCACTTTTACACCTTTATTAATCAGATGCACCACTTGCTCTCCCATTTCAGTGGTAGGACACTGCACCACGTCGCAGCCAAGAGCTCAACACTGAAACAACCACAAAAGCATTAAAATAAACAATCCCACAAAATGAGAAATTGGCTTCTACATACCATGAACCAACGGGCAGAGCCCTCCCTCCCCGCAGAAGGGAACTTGTCTCCCACCTGTCTGAGGCCCTTGGGTAACTTCTTCCTTTTCCCAAGGTGCTGGCACAGGTTTCGGTCATTTTCCCGGTCCGAGCTGTACTGGTGGTGGTGGAGCCTGTTCTTTTTTGGAAGGTATGACAGCCCATTGGTAAGTGCTTCCCTTTTCTTCTTGGCTAGAGGATTCTGTCGCTTCTCCACACGTTCCTGAGGTTTCAGAGCTATGTCCTTCTGCAGAGGGAGGAGAAAAACACCGTGGTCAAACAACAGCCCTGGTTTGGTTGCAGGTGTCCTCAAAGCACTCTCAGGGCAATGCTGCAGTCACCAGAAAAGGAACAAACCCACCCTTCACTGATGTCCTCTGAATCAAAAGATAGGAAAATGCTAAATAAAATTGGCAGGATGAAGTGAATGCATGGAAGGAGACACATCCCCCTTGAGACTTCATACAGCCAACCTCAATTCTCATAAGCATCTCATGTATCAAGAGAGCACACATTTAGAAGGCAGCATTTGTTTATCATGCTTAAATTAACAATCTGCTTTGATCTAAACAATGCTTGACTTTTCAATATTTATTCTTATTACTTCTTGTATTTGAGAAGCCAAGGCACGAGCTGACCTAAATCCAATTAGGGCCAATGAATCTCCATTGACTTCAGGGCATGCTTCCCTCAAGCCTGACTTAAGCAGTAGATTTCCAAGTCTCAGGGAGAGGGGTGAAAAGTGCACGAAAAAAGCAACTTGTATTTGAAAACTCTGTCACTGACCCTTTAACCCCCAGAATCAATGTCTGTCTATAAAAATACTCCACTCCTGTAACACAATTGTGAGTTGTGTCACTTAGCCCACAGCTGTTTTCTTACAAATAACCTGCAACACACAGAATCCCTATTTTCATTTCAGATAAATGCTACTTGAAACAAATCTTTTTCAACAGCACAGAATTACAGGCAGAGGAAGAGGAGGCTGGAGAATTCATTAGGAGAGAAGAATGAGAAGCTATTGAGAAGATGTTAATTACAGTGCAGATTCTGCATCCAATAAATGCAATGTGCAGAGTCACATCCACTCCTGGAGCTGCCCAGTGGGGTCTGGTGCTGCCCTGGGAGGGGAGGTGGCTGAAGCAGGGCTGTGCTCTCAGCACTCTCTGCTAACGTGCCTGGCTTGGGCCAGAAGCTTCCATGCCCACCATAAGGTGCTGGGTAATCTTGTGAGCCTTTCAGCTGTTGTTTACAGTCACTTAATATTGTAACTGACAGCAGGAAGGGCTATTGGGCCCTGTGTCACATAAAGACTGAGGCTCAGGAGAATATAATTCAAATTATGGCACCTTTTTATGCAAAAAACATGCCTAAAGGCAAAAAGCAGTTTGGCTTTAATTAAAGACTGCTCCCTAAATGACTCTCTAAAACACAAGAGCTTCACAAAATTCATAACTGAAACCAATGAGATGATTAATTAAACTGAAGACAGTCATTGTTCAAATTTGATATTTAGCAAAGGGAATGATTTTACAGGCATTAAAGATAAGAGTAATGAACAGAAGCTACAAGACATTTTTTCTACCTTTTCTTCACCTAAGACACCACAGAACTTTTCCCAAGGTTTTTCTTCACAGTGTTATTCCTATCCAAAATGTCAGGAGCCTTATCCAACCCCATGAAAGAGAATTGGAGCATCCTTAGCCACAACACAGTAATTTAAGAAACCTCCTGTGTCAGCTCACTGGTCCCTCCCTGCCCCTACTGAGAAAGAGCTCAGGGTTAGCACTGATCTTCCTAAAATGCTTTGGGATCTCCTTGTGCACAAGCAGAGGGATCCTGTGGAGCTGCCCAAGGAAATTAAAAGCAGGACCAACCCTTTTTTGCTCAGCACACCTTCTGCCTCCCTTCCCAGGAAGGTTTTAGGTTTAGCTGCACACTATAAATGCAGGCAGGCAAATTCTCAAGTGCAGGAATCACTTCACCAGTGCTCCCCATCAACAGCTTTGTGAAACTACAGCATCCACAAACACCCCTGGACCTCCTGGACAGCAAGGGCAGGTTATAAAACAGCAGATATTTTATGTTAGAACTGATTTGTAACTTTGGATAGCTATCATGATGCTAACCATTCTTTTTTTCAGCATAAAAAAATCCAGTGTTTTATGAGTAGAACATTATACCAGCAAAGACTTCTGTTAAAACACAGAGCTCATGTTTGTAGACACAAACACTATTCAAGAGGATTCACTGTAAATGTGAAAGGCTGAAGGAGTGAACAAAGGGGAAACTTTCTGGAGAAAAAAAAAAATTCTTCTAATGACTAAGTAGCTTTTGTGGGATTTTTCTCCCAGCTGTGAGTGATCTAAGTGAAACAGTGGCAGGCTTCCAGAAGCTTATAAAATGTCTAAAGGGGCCAGGCAGTTCCATCAAGAAATAACTGGTCCTATTAGCTTTAAGGGGGGTGGGAGATGGGTCAGACTCAGCAGATCACTGTGGATGTACCTGGGATGACCCTTCCTCAGAGCCTTGCTCCACACAACTGCACGAGGCTTCACAAATTGCCAGAAACACCTAAAGAACCTGGAGCCCAGGAGAGCTGGCAGGAAGGAATCTGCTCACACACCTGTGGCAAGATGAGGGACACCAAATGCACAAAGCCTTCCCCAGCCTGGAGGGAAAGGCACCTCCCAAGGCAGAAGGAAGCACTGGCAGGAGTGTTCAAAGTTCAGGAATGTTCCTCTTCTGCTCAAAGCAAAAAGACACCAAGGAGCTCCAGATGTGCCTGGCTTGTGAAAGGGACCTTAAATCCTGTTTGGTGAGTGGGCTTGCTGTGAAATTTAGCCATAAGGATTGGTGTTTAGACAGCCCTGTTCCTCCAGAAGAGCTGTCTGCTTTTCACCAGCTGACACTACAGAGCTCTGGGGATCAAACCCCTTGGGAGGGACCTGTGGGGTTGAGCCTCTCATGGATTTCAACAGAGACACGACTTGGCCTGAAAATAAATGTGTGCATAGAAATGTGTGTTAAATTGTGTTAAATAATTCTTTATCTGCAGACTAGATGAGGATATGCAAGAGGACATGATAAAAGAATAAAACTTAGACACAGGTGGACAAGATGCATTAAAAGTAGCTTGAATAGAGCTCTCCCAGGATGTTCTCCTGGTGTTTGAGGTGGAAACTGCCTGGGATTTACCCCCAGCTGGGGTCTGTGTACAAATCAAAAACGGGACAGGACTGCTGGGAACGTGCCTTGAGCTGTTTGATTTTCCAGCACCAGCCTCATTCCATGGTTATGGCAATGGGAAGATGCCAGCAGCTCACATCCCAGGCAGTTCTTGGTCTTGAGACCAAGAACTCAATTTTACAAGTCACTTTATAAGTTTTTTGACCAATCCCACAAAGCAAAAGCACATTGACAGTAATTCTATCCAACCACTATAAGCACAGGTACCTTTAGTCAAACAATGCTTGCTTATTTCAAATACAATACCTGCTTGTGAGCCCTCAAACACAATGCACAGAGCTCCGTTATTAAGCTTAGAACTTCCTAATATCTCACTAGATAAACTTTTCTGTAGCTTAGGGAGTTATTCTAGACAAGCATTAATACACAGACCGTTGTTCCATTTGTCCTTACTTTTCTACTTCTTTCATAATTTTTCTGCTGCCCAATCTCATGGCTGCTGCACCAATCCCAGTTCTGCTGTCTCTGGGGCCTGCCTTCTGCAGCTTTCCCAAACCCCTCTGATTTTATGGATTCCCCCAGGCTTGTCTCAGGTTCTGCTCCGTGGAGCCCCCAGGCTCTGTGGAGGCAGGGCTTGGCTGGGAACCACAGCCCTGCATAAATCACTTCCCCACTTCTGCCCTTTCTCCCTCTTCCCATTTTTATCTCTGCCTTGTTTAGATAGGACAATAGCTGTACCATGCCGTGTGCTAGTACATTAGCCAGCACAATCTTAATTACAGTCTTCAGGCATCATCATGATTAGAGTAATAAGCTGTAATTACTCTAAGGTGACAGGACTGCACAGACCTTATCTACATAGATAAGAAGATGTAGCAATATTTCATGTCGAGACAGATTTTTCAGCACTACCCAAGGAGTGGATTCAGCCTGAGCAGAGCCCATGAACACTTTCAGTCTCTAATGGAGGTTTTTCTCCTCTCCTGCCAGCATACAAGCTCACACATTATTCAGTAAATCCTACAAACATATTAGGCACAGTTTAAAACCTTCTCTTTCAGAGATATCTTTCATCAGTAAAGTGCCTTAAGTGTATCAGGAAGGTGACTTAAATGTATAAATATGTAATTACACGCAATTCAATACTAAAGTGCATTAATATTTATGAGTGTACTGTATAATCTAAAAAAATTTCCATTTGTTTTATTTCTATTGGGCACATTAATCAGGCTGATGGTGCTGTGGGTGCCCTGGCAGGGAGGGGCCTGTGGTGCTGAGCTGGCTCCTGCCTGGCAGGGCACTGCAATCACCTGGCTCTGGTCAGCACCCACAGCCTCAGCACAGCCTTGCCCCAGCCCAGGGAGAGAAGCAGCCCCCAGAGCATCAATGATCTGCCTCCACCAGACCATTGCTCATGGGAGGAGGCTTGAAGGACACACTGCATTCTCATCAGGTCTCTCAGGGAGCTGTGCCTCATTTATTTCAGCAAAGTCCATCTTCTTGCTACATAAAATGACAACTCCCTGATTAAACATCAAACCCTCAGTGGCAGCAGAGCAGGGCTTACTGGGGTGCACTCATCATCCCCTTGGACCCCCAGAGCCAGCCCATCACTGCCCTTCCTTCCCACCCCTGCCCTCTGACAACACCTTAAAAACTGCATGGGAACAGCTGCATGGGAATAATTGCATGGGAACAACTGCATGGGAACAGCTACACGGGAACAACTGCATGGGAACCACTGCACGGGAACAGCTACACGGGAACAGCTGCACAGGAACAACTGCATGTGAACAGCTGCATGTGAACAACTGCATGTGAACAGCTGCATGTGAACAGCTGCATGGGAACAACTGCACGGGAACAGCTACACGGGAACAACTGCATGGGAACCACTGCACGGGAACAGCTGCATGGGAACAGCTGCATGGGAACAACTGCACGGGAACAGCTGCATGGGAACAGCTGCATGGGAACAGCTGCATGGGAATGAACAGCTGCATGGGAACAGCTGCATGGGAACAGCTGCACGGGAACAGCTGCACGGGAACAGCTGCATGGGAACCACTGCACGGGAACAGCTACACGGGAACAATTGCATGGGAACAGCTACACGGGAACAGCTGCACAGGAACAACTGCATGTGAACAGCTGCATGGGAACAGCTGCATGGGAACAACTGCACGGGAACAGCTGCATGGGAACAGCTGCATGGGAACAGCTGCATGGGAATGAACAGCTGCATGGGAATGAACAGCTGCATGGGAACAGCTGCACGGGAACAGCTGCATGGGAACAACTGCATGTGAACAACTGCATGGGAACAGCTGCATGGGAATGAACAACTGCATGGGAACAGCTGCACGGGAACAGCTGCACGGGAACAGCTGCAGGGGAACAGCTGCATGGGAACCACTGCATGGGAACAGCTACACGGGAACAATTGCATGGGAACAGCTGCATGGGAACAGCTGCATGGGAACAGCTGCATGGGAACAACTGCATGGGAATGAACAGCTGCATGGGAACAGCTGCACGGGAACAACTGCATGGGAATGAACAGCTGGATGGGAACAGCTGCATGGGAATGAACAGCTGCATGGGAATGAACAGCTGCATGGGAACAGCTGCACGGGAACAACTGCATGGGAATGAACAGCTGGATGGGAACAGCTGCATGGGAATGAACAGCTGCATGGGAATGAACAGCTGCATGGGAACAATGTTCCACTCCTTATTTCAGGATTTTTCTCTGGGAATGCTGGATGAAAACCAACACTGTAAGCACGGTGTGTAGCAAATACACTGCTGCAGAAATTTCCTTGGATGAACATTTCAGGTGCTGCTCAGGGATTTCAAGCCTTGACCTTTCCAAACCATCCTTGTGGATTATCACTACTACAATTCCAATGTTGTAAAAACTTATTTTCCGAATTTGCACTGAATGTGACCTCAGTAAAATACAACATTTAAAAACTAATTATTAAAAACAGGAGCAGTTTACACTGCAGTGCTAGTTAAACCAAATTACAATTCTAACAGTCTACAACTATATTCCAATTATTTCCTCCTCAGGTTCTTGCTAAATTCTTTTGCAGCTTTATATCAGAGCCCAACAGTTTATCCTTCACTCCAAGAATAAATTATAAAGAAATTAGACATTTTTTAAAACATCAAACAGTTATGAACTACCAGTGTAATACTCCACTTTAAACACAGTATTTAGAAAATCAAGCTTGAACAGTCTGCCCTGTTCACTACTCAGACATGCAAAGGTCTGTGCCAAACAGAATGTAAGAGAGGAACTTCTGGAGCCTTTCAAGGTACAAACAATTCACATTTGATGGGGGACACTAGTGCAGAAGGGAGAAGCTAATTAAGGGAAAAAAAATACATTTTCAGTAGCTACAAAAGTCAATTTGGAATTCTTTCCCAGTTTCATCCCGAGCCTGCTGTCAGCTGCAGCAGCTCTGAGGGATGGGATGGACATGGGGGAAGTAAAAACAGCCAAAGGGAACAGCACAGAACCAGAAACCATGGCAGAACCACCACCCCACACTGACCCCCTGCACTGGGTACAGAGGGTCAGCTTGCAAGAAATTAGGATTCCTGCAGGGTACAGCTGAGAGAAACCCTACAGCTTGGCCAGCACAGAATCCCAGAAGGGTTTGGGTTGGGAGGGACCTTAAAACAGATCCCATCCCACCCCTGCCATGGCAGGGACACCTCCCACTGCCCCAGGCTGCTCCAAGCCCTGTCCAGCCTGGCCTTGGGCACTGCCAGGGATGCAGGGGCATCTCCCTCACAGGGAAGGATCACACAGGGGGAATCATTAGCTGAGAATCCAGGACAGCAACACACAAAAACTGAACCCAAACCTGCACAAACCCAACCCAAACCTGCACAAATCAACCCCAAACCCAACCCAAACCTGCAGAAAATGAACCCAAACCTGCATAAATCCAACCCAAACCCAACCCAAACCTGCACAAACACTGCTAATCTGGGTACCCAATTTGCCATCACATCTTGGCAGTCTCCATCAACTCCTTCTGTGTTTCTGTTACACTGGAGAATTTTTACAGCTGATGGATGAAAATGCCCCTAATCTTCAATACCTCTCTCATGATGTAAAGGTCTGAAAATAATGCACTGACCAGTCCTTCTAATCAAAACCAGAAAATAAAATGAGATGCTTGTTATAACCATTAATTTACTTCCAGATAAAATAGTTAAATGTACTGTGTATTCTTCTGATGAATGACTAGGTTCTCAAAAGCATTTTTCTAGGGGGAAAAAAATTGCAAACACTCCTAAAATACACCAGGGGAAAAGGAAAGCAGGTGTAAAGCACAATGCAGAAGAGAAAAGGATTCTCATGTCACTGTTATGGTATTTTAAAAGACAAGGGACTGGTGAAGAGAGGTGTGATGTCAGCTATATTGGGTGCAGTAGCCCATACATTAATGCCAGCAATTCCTTCAAGGCACAAGACCTCCACAGAAAGGTTTAATCTTGTTTTGTTTGCTTTGATTGCATAAAGTTGCAATCCATTGCCTCCTGCATCTCTCTGGAATCTGAAAACAAAGTGGTTCAGTGTTGTGCAGCAGAGAGGGGATGAAAGGCAGTGCCAGGCTGGGGGTGCTGGATGGGTGCAGAGGAAGGAAAACAACAGCAGAGCAAGTTGCTGTCTGCTCCAGATATGTTGTGTGAAAGCCCTTCTGTGGCAAAGAGATTGCTTTGATTTTTCATCCCAAAACCATTTGTTAACAATAGCATTGATAAACAGAAGGTGCCTTTTCAGCTCCTGATTTAAACTGCACACAGAAATACATTAAGGCAACATTATTGAGGTTACAAAGTCAAGGGCTTGGAAGTTATGAAAGGCCAGGATTAAGGCTGCAGCCACCACCTTAATTCAGGCCTCTTGTGCATGCATGCCAAGATACAATCTTTAATTACATGATCCCATGCTCCTATTTCCCTACACAGAATGGAAGGTGTTCAGCTAATGAGCAACCACTCAGGATTTTGTTTGCTCCTCTTTGTCCATAGTGTGGACCTAGGCCTTGTTTACTGGCACTCCATTCACAGCCCGTCTGAAAGCACAATGATTAATTTCCTCAAGGGCTTTTCTGTACAGCTCCTCCTGATAGCATCAGATAGATGCTCTGACAAATACCAACGGCCCATTTTACACTTGTTTTGCCAAAGGTATTTCACTATTCCCATTTTATAGGTGGCAATAACAGTCCTGACATGTCTAGGTCAGAAACATCTGCTAATTTTAAACATTCATTGGGAAACACCTGAGATTTGATTTTTCAGAGAACTTGGCTCCTCTGAGCACTTTCTCTAATGAAGCACAGCCTTCATTGATTTCAGCAGCTGAGCACTCCTGAAAATTGGGCTTTAGTGAGCACCCTGTGTTATAAGGATACAGGAAATAATGATAATTCCTGAAACAATGTGGTGCCATGGCCCCCTCAATGCCCCACAGCAAAGACAAGCTGGAGGTGGAGGAAATCTAAGACTGGTGCCAGCTGTTGAGCTGGTAAAATCTGGTGTCATACATGGAGATGAGCATCAGAGCAATTGATTGCTATTCATTTATTTCATGTTTTTCAGACATGACCTGGTATTCTCAGCCATGTCAGCCCCTCCCTGCTCTGTTTTGTCACTCCAATACTGTGCCAGAACACGTTACACTTGTGCAGAACAGTCCAGAAACTGCTGGAGCCTGTGCAGCCTGAGTTAGCAAAAACCTCACCTTGGAGCCAGTGCAGAGGAAGTGCTGAGCAATGCCAGCCTCCACTGCAGAGCATGAAGTGTTCTTCTTGAAGCTGCCTGGCTTTGTGGAAGGCAAAGTACACACAGTTGGCTCTGCTCTGCCTGGTTCAGCCAGAAGCCTGTGAGCTCCTGCCAGAGGATCCTGAAGCTCTGGCTCCAGCCAGCTTCTGCCAGCCTCAAAGTCCCAGTGTGTTTTCTCTAGAGATTTTTCTGGGTCTTACACAAATTGCCAGCAAAGCCCAAGGTTTTGTCTTTGCTGCAGATTTGACTCAGTGACCTCCAGCACACCTGGGGCTGCCTTTTGAGGCTGAAACTGTGACAGGGGTCTGAGGATGAGGGAAGAGATGAGGATCTGACTCCATGTTTCAGAAGGCTGATTTATTATTTTATGATATATATTATATTAAAACTATACTAAAAGAATAGAAGAAAGGATTTCACCAGAAGGCTGGCTAAGAATAGAATAGGAATGGAATAATAACAAAGGCTTGTGTCTTGGACAGAGAGTCCGAGCCAGCTGACTGTGATTGGCCATTAATTAGAAACAACCACATGAGCCCAATCCCAGATGCACCTGTTGCATTCCACAGCAGCAGATAACCATTGGTTACATTTTGTTCCTGAGGCCTCTCAGCTTCCCAGGAGGAAAAATCCTAAGGAAAGGATTTTCATGAAAGATGTCTGAGACACTGAAACAGCAGCAAGACCTGGCCTGTCCCTGTCCCTGTCCCCTGCTGACACCATCTCAGCCAGGCTCTCTCAACTCCTCCTGCAAACTCTGCAGTGCCCTTTGGGGGGTACCTGCTGTCCCTGCCCCTCCAGGCTGGGATCTGGCAGAGCAGCCAGGGCTCCCCTCCAGCCCATCCCTGCTCCCTGGGCACGACTGAGCAGATCCAGCCCCAGCTCTGAGTCCAACACCACAGCTCCAAACCCCTGCATCCCCCCATGCTCCACCCAGCTGAGAGCCCCCAGGCTGTTCCCAGCCCCTGCAGCCAGGGGAGATGGATTCCCACTGCCCTGGGCTTATCTCACTCTGCTGTGCCTTAAATAAATGTGCCTGACTTACCCTGTGAGCAGCAGGGCCACGTGCTCATATTTATTTTCTTTGTTTGAGGAATGAAAATAAATAGAAAAGAGATGTGGAGAGGAGTCCCTAGGGATGCTCCTTCTAAATCTCCATGCCAGGGAAGAGGGTTCCAGTGCTCCTGCCCTGCTCAGCTGGGATCAGAGGTAAGGCAGAGAGAGGAGCTCTGCAGCAGTGCTGAGTTTGCTTGTCCCCTGTGCTGTGACACAGCAGGGTGTCACAGATCTGAGCAGCCAGCCCTGCCCTGTCCGTCCAGCCTGGCACAGCACTGCCCTGATCTGGGGCAGCAGCACATCCCCCTGGGCTGGGACTGGCATCTCCCACTGCTGTCCTTGCCTCAGGTCACAGCAGGGCCAGGAATATTTATCCTAGGGAAAGGGGCTGGGCATGTGTTGGGGAACATGAAACAGGAAAGCCTTATAAATATGATTGTCTGGCAACAGATTTTGAGAATATGGAAACTATAAGGGAGATTGCAATGAAAGCAAGCTTTGAGATACCTCAGTTACTGAACAACTGGAAAACAATGGTGTGGCCAGCTGAAGGTGATCCCCTTTTGATGGAACAACACCCTCTGCTTGCAGACAGGCCCAAGGGGCAGAGCAGAGCCTACAGCTTGGCAGAAGGGGCCCAAAGAGGAGTTTTTAGGGTTTAAAATGTAACACAGGATGGTAATGTAATGATTCTTATAGGCTGTATGTAAATGCTATAGGATTTGTATCTTAGATTGGTTAGTGAGAATGAGAATATTCAGCACAGATTTCTTGTATTGGAACAGGAACCTCGCTCTCTTAGCTCCTGCCCCTCTTACTCTCTCACCCCTTTTACTCTCTACCCTCTTTACTCCTCTCAGTCCTGCTCTGAGCTGTGGCTGGCAGCTCCCAGCAGGGCCCTGCCCCCAGGCCCTTTGCAATAAACCCCAAATTCCAGCCCTGGTTTCAGAGATCTCTGCTCTCCGTCCATCCTCACCATCCCACCCCGATGCTCTGAGAGTCATGGTGGGGAGAACCCAACTGAACACTTATCAACAACCACACAGAATAATAAGAAACACAAATATTTCAGTATGTCTAGATAATTGGGCAACTCCTCAGTTCTACACTAAAACTTCTGGATTTTTATTTCTTTACATAGTTTTCTTAATTTTCACTTTTTTTCTCATTTAGAATGGAAAAAATATTTTAAAATTTTAAACTTTATCCCAAAAATAAATTTTTTGTACATTTGTATCTGTAGTTATACAGTATTGGCATTTACTGATCAAAACACACATTCCAGGAGATTTCACTGGAGGGAAATAAAATTCCACTGCAGGAGCAGCTGGCACAAAGCTGGCTGAGTGTTGCTCTGGACTCCTCCACCCTCCACACACATTGTGTTCTCTGAATAATTCAAACAGCACTTTGGTAGGCAGGCCACAGACCCAGGCAAGGAGTTAGTGGGCCAATAAATTTTATATTTAAAGGGTATCCCCCTTATCTTAGGGTTGCAATAAATGCATGTGGGCTTAGACAGCTCTCATCCCTGCCATCCCTGCACTGGGAAACAGATGACTTCAGCCTGGCACCACTCATTAGCACAGCACTCAGCAGTCATCACAAATGTACTGTGCTTTGTAAGTGGAATCAGACCCCTGCATTCCTTGTCTTGTGGGAAGATGTGCAGCACCAGGAAAGTCCAGAGCATTCCAAAGGTCTCGGGATGCTCCCTACAATCTCCTGGCCACACTGAGCTGGAACACACTTGGCTTTGCTGCCCTGCCAGCCTTGGGGCTGGATGAGAACACCTGGAGTGGGGACAGAGACACCACCCTGAGCCAGCCCAGGTAAAAACAGGGAGGAAACTGCTGTAGGGAGAGATGGAAACATCCCTGCCATGGATGGAAACGTCCCTGCTGTGGATGGGAACATCCCTGCTGTGGATGGGAACATCCTTGCCATGGATGGGAACATCCCTGCCGTGGATGGAGACACCTCTGCTGTGGATGGGAACGTCCCTACCATGGCTGGGAACGTCCCTGCCGTGGATGGGAACAAAACAAGGAGGAAATTGCTGTAGGGAGAGATGGAAACATCCCTGCCGTGGCTGGGAACGTCCCTGCTGTGGATGGAGACACCTCTGCCATGGATGAAAACATCCCTGCCATGGCTGGGACCAAAACAAGGAGGAAATTGCTGTAGGGAGAGATGGAAACATCCCTGTCATGGATGGGAACATCCCTGTTGTGCACTTCTGCACCCCACAGGCACCTTACACCCCCACAGGGAACCCAGAGCATCCCTCTGCACAGCCAGGCCAGCAGGACAGAGAATGCAGGAATGAGCAAGGGAAAGGACAGAATTAGCAGAAGCACTCATGGACTGTGCCAGGTGGTGTGATCCATGAGTAATCCAACCTGCAGATTTTTTCACCCAACAAAAAAATCTCCACATAATAATGGATTATAATTATTGAGCCTTAAGAGAAAGTTAATCTATTTTAAAACAACTCTTTTCATCTGATATGTCAAGAATTTGAACTACTCAGCACAGGAGCTTTTCTAAGCTCTAACTATCTCTTATTCCTCTGGATTTTCTTCTTTTTTCCTCTAGGAACTCCCTGACTCTACCACTGTTTTGGCTTGTGGCATACAGCCAAAAAAGACTGATGAGGAAGGATTTTAAAGAGAAAGAACAATAACTAGAAAACAAGGAGAGAGAAAGAGAGCTCAGCTAGGACCTGAGGACTGCAACACTTTAGGTGAGCTTGGCAATATTCCTCATTAGGAAAAGGATCAGAACCTTTTTGCAATTAGAGGAAAAAAGAAACAATGGTTCAGCTTCCCATCTGCAAATGAAACCACCTTCTAGCATTCAGGCTGGAAAAAACCAGTAAAAACAAAAGTCTAAGGAACAGAGCAATATGTAACCTTTCCATTTGCTGGCTTATTCTTCCCCAAGGAAGGAGATACAGTGAAGATAAATTTGATGATCAAAAAACCAGAGGGATTACACTCTTGTACGGTGCTGATCACTGGCAAATCCCCCTCTCTGCAGTTCAGAAGCACAGCTTAGCATAACAGACAAGATTTATCATTGCCTTGTCCTTCCACCACTTACAAAGAGACCGAAGTTGCTCCTGTCTCCAGAGTCCTCACTCATGTACAGGAGGAAATAAACACCAGAACTGTTCTGCTGTGCCCCTGTGCCCAACACAGAGCCCAGACCCTGGGAAATGCCACATTTTCACCTCTATTTCTGCACTGCTGTGAAGGCATCACATCCTGGCTTCAGCTCTGGGCTCAGTGGATGCTCCACAGTCTTTGTGGGATCACCCAAAACTCACCAGGAACACACCTACAGTTCCTAGGAGGTGAAACAGATACCTCCTTCCATTTGCATGTAGAATACAGAGTCTCCAGTTAAATGGGCACAGAACACAGCATGAATAAATAAACAGGGAAAACCAGAGCTGGCTGCTTTCTCCAGTTGTATCTCAGGGCACAGACCCTGCAAAGCCACCTCACACACCAGAGAAAAAGAGAATTTCCTTCACTGTGGCTGAAAACAATGTCTTCTGCAAATATTCAAGGTATTTTGTAGACAGATCTTTTAAAACTGAAGGGTCATCTAATATTCAGGGCTATTTAGTGGCTGGAAAAGCAATTACTGTAATATTTCTTGTTTATAGCCACCTAGAAGCTACAAATGTAACTTGGTAGGGATGCACAGTCAGGGGATTTGCTTCCAAAGCAGAACATCTCAAGTCAAGAGCTTTGCTAATGCCTGCAGCAAACTTGCAAGGAGTTACAAAAGCTGTGAATCACATCACTTCAGCAGCACTTAGAGTCAAACCCCACTTCATGGCACGGCTGCCTGCTCTGAACTCTTCGTGCTGTAGGAAACATCCCAGCTCCTGTCTCTCTGTAAAACTTGCCTGCAGCAGGAACAGATAAAGCTCTGCAATGATCTCTCCAGAGCCACAGAATGTGTTAAGGAGAATAAGAACCATAAGCAGGAAATCAGCCTGCACTGGGAAGGAAACCTTTCCTAGGAAAGATTTGTTTTTTCTAAGCTGCTTGTAGGGGCTGGTATCCAAATCTCTCCTGTCTGACCTCAGCAGCACTTGTGCCCTGCCAGGCACAGGATTAGAGCTGGCTGGACTGGGAAGGTAAATGATGAATGTGGGGGCCTGGAGGTGGGTGTGGGAATTCCTGATCTCCCCCAGTGCTCCCTGTGACCTGCAGCACTCAGCTAAGCCCCTGACCACAAAGAAGGTATTCAGGGGCCTAAAACTATTTAATTCCCATTGACTGGCTCTCCAAAGGAAATAAATGGCTCCATGAATTTGGGCCTTCAGCCCTCCCATGCAGCAGAGCTCATCTGTGAAATGGAAGTACAACCACATCCTATTGCATCTGTGCTTTGCAGTGCTAAATCCTGGGAGAGGTGAATGGAGCAGCCCCCCAGGAACAGCTGCACCCCAGCATGGAGAGCACTGCAGGCTGCTCCTGGGGCTCCTGGCACATCTCCCTCCTCCTGGAGCCAGAGCCCCTTGGACAGGGAACAGAAGATATCTGCACCCCACAAGGCACATGAGGGCTTGCAGTGCCCCTTTGTTTATTTTGGGAACAGCAGCAAAGCCAATCTCTCCTCTCCCAAACCCCTGCAGCCCTTCAGCTTCATCAGGCCAGGCCACCACAGCCAGGGTGTTCCTGGGTCCCCTCCCTGCCTCCTGCCAAGCAGGGGCTTCTTGCACCTCCCTTATTCTCCCCCAGATGATGTGCAGGGTGGGAAATGTCCTCTGTATCTTCTCCACCATCCTTAAGGGAAGAGATGAGCATCACTGCTGTCACCCAGCCATGTCTGGGTACGTGGTTTGGCTTTCTCCTGTTCCTCCCACACTGCCCGGCTCCCTGCATGCAGAGGGAGCACAGCACTTCCCTCTCCACTTCTCCACCCAGTGTTGTACCTCATGTAACGTGGACACTCCTTAGAAAAGGAGTTCAGGACAGAAAATCCAAACCAGCACTTCAAAAGGACACCCAAGTCTGCAGCTTTATTCTGAGGTGAAAATGACCTCAAACCCCTGGACTAAACAAATGCCTAGGGTGAAAAAGATGGAATAAATTAAAGGATATAATTATGGCTGGGAAACGAGAGAGGGAGGTTGCTCAATAGGATGAAAGAGGGATTTGAGGAATAAGAAATGAAAGGAGGTGTCAGCTTGAATCAGCCAGGTTGAAAACTGCTGCTGATTTTGACTGACATACTGAGACTTTCCAATTGCAAACTCTTTCTCTAAGAAGCTGCAAATTCATCTCTACACTTTCACTTTGATCTTAATGCAAATATTTTATAATGGACACATTTAATGATTTTCAGGTGCTTATTGGTTCTATCAGAGTTGATACTGGAATCAATCTCCTCTTTTAGAAAGCTTGGGTTAATGGCAAAGTTTATTAAACTGCATGCAGTCATTCAGAGAAGATCAATAGAGACATGATTACAGAGCAACCAGAGGATTAAACATGAGATTTATCACAAAATTAAACTGAATTAAACGTTCTCTGATAGCACTTGAAATGCTGTCAATACCCTTAACTGATAATCTATGCTTTCTGCGTTTACTTAGCAGGCAGCAGGGAAGTCTGACTCGAGGAAATGACTGTGATGTAAAATCTGCAAAGATTTGCTGAGAGCATTAAACCTCACCTAGAAAACCATTATTTCTTCCTGTTAGAAGAGCAAAAGCATTTGGCTTCTTTGCCCATTTCCTCTTTAAGGGAGAGGAGGATGCAGCCCTCTCCCATGTCACACTTTGCAATCTCCTTCCCAGGGCCATTATAGGATGCACAGGACACTAAAGGATCCCACACAGGGTTACCATGAAATATTTTATGGTTTCCTGCTGTGGCAGTTTTTACCTCATTCAGAATTAATTTTGAGTTCTCGATGACCTTATTAAAACTTATTCCACACACTGAGAAATTTGCAGCCTTGCTGCTTGTCCTTTCCCTCTGCTTGGCCCAGCCACCCCCAAGGTTCTTACACTCACACCTCCTCCTCTCTGATGTTCTCTGCCAAAAGAATTCAACTCCAAAGCATCAAAAAACCCCCAACAAACAAACAAACAACAAAACTCAAAAAAAGCCCCAACAAAAAAGCCCCCAAACAAACAAAAACCTAAAACCTCCCTCATTAAAAAAAAAAAAAAAAAGAACAACCAAAAAAAGAACCCCTAACAAACCCCCAGGTGCACCAACAACACAGTACCACTGTCCTAGGAAACAGAAAAGGAAGTCCAGGGGATAAAAATCAGGCCAGTTTTACAGAGAGGATCTAAATGCAGACACTATTATTTGAGATGAGATCTGTCCCTGCAAGGGAACAGGAATTTCCCAGCCCCTGCTGTGCCCTGAGCTCTGTTATCACAATCACAGAGATATTTCCATCTGCTCTGGGGTGACTGTGGCTGGCCTGGCTGCAGGACCAAAACCTCAGCAGGAGAGAAGGGAGGAGCAGGAGAGCCTGAGTACACAAGAGACCAAATGCAGAGCAATAACCCATCACAAGCACAGCTTTGACAAGGTTTGATCATGGGTCTGTGGGTTTCCAAAATGGTCACAACACATAAATTCTACTGAAGAGTTCCTTTAAATGTAATGTTTGTGTTCAACAAGCAAGCAGGAGGAGGGATGGCAGCTTCCCAGCATTTTTCCATCACACTTTTCAGAGAAAGTCTGAATCCCACCACAGCCCCCACCAAAAACTTAATAAACCTTGATAAAATACCTCAAAGGAAATGTGACCATCCAACAGCAAATAAATTACCCAAAACAAAACCCATCAAAAAAGCCCTCATCAACCATCATGAATTGAATTTTTACTGACTCAGAGGGGCTTAGCTGCTTTCTAAACAGGCTCAGCTATCCCCAGTGTACTTTGCAAAATTCAATCCAGTAATCCAATCCCAGATGCATTATGTGAAATCTTATTTCTCCAAGCTCTAGAAAAGAACAAGCAAAAAGGAAGGCTTTAGGAACATTAATTTGCCAATAAATACTCACTGAGCCAATTTTGCCTTTACTGCATTTTGGAGGAAAATAAAAGGAAAAAAAATCCCAAAACACAAACTGCTGTCCGAGTACTACATTCCTTTATTAAAACTTCACTTGTGGATAGAAAAACACCATGGAGCACATACCCTAAAATTAGCCCAGCATGTGCTGCCCCAATAAACAAATCCTTGGAAACTAGATTAGCATCATTCTCAGTAGGCTTCCACTAGAGAAATCATTGCTAGCACTGTCCAGAAAGGGAAAATCCCTGTAATATGTAATAAATGGACCAAAATATCTCAGTGCAGAGTGTGGCACGTTCCAGCAGTGAGCAGTGAAGCCACAGGCAGCCCCACACTGGGGCTGTTACATTTTCCATGGGTGCCATCCCACAGTGAATTCCCAGAGGGACCGAGAGCCCCGAGCTGAGCAGGGCCAGACTCACCCTGGTGCTTCATCAGAGGGGACAGCCCAGGTTTATGGGTCCCCACGTGCCCTACAGATGCTCCATGGGTGACACAGATGGCATCAGGAGCACAGGAGTGTGGCATTCACACTCTCTGAACAGAGACAGACACAATTCACTCTTTGTTCAGAATAATCCCAGGATTTTTCCTGGAGAAGGCAGTGAGAAGCTCAGAGAAGAAGAGGAAATCAATTCTTACCTCTTTTCACTGCCCCTGCTGTTTGGCACATGTGGAATGTGTTATGGGGATTGTTTGTGAGAGTGATTTGTTAACTGGACTCTGATGAAGGTTGTTTGGATTGATTGGCCAGTTGGGTCAAAGCTGTGCCCTGACTGTTGGAGACAGTCATGGGGCTTTCTTTAGTATCTCTTTAATATAATATAGTATTGGTGTAATATAATATAGCTTAATAAAGCAATTGTTCAGCCTTCTGGGGTCACTGCATGTGATTCCCTGGATGGGGGCCACCCTGCAGTGACACAGGAGCACTGACACAGGAGCACTGCCACTACCCCAAAGCTGCTCCATCAGCAGGGCCAGGACCAGGTCAGCAGCTGCAGTGACATCAAACACCAGCTGTGCCAGCACCCCTGTGCCCTGGCACTGCCCTGTGGGATCCCAACCCATCTCCAGCCAGCAGCCTGCTGCCCTGGCCCTAAAAATAAACATTTCTGGCTTCCTCATGTTGGCATGCAGAAAGAGGGATGTAAAACCCACTGTAAAGAACACAGTTCCATATCTCAGTGTACCACATGAAAGGGGGGCTGGAGCCAAGCAGGTGACAGGCAAACAGTGTCAAAAATGGGATTTTTCCAGGCAGTTGGTTCCCTGAACTGCTGCTCTCTTGAAACAAAGGCCATCCCTGCAGCTCTTGCTCATGGAACACACAGCACTGTGCTGAGACCCCATCAGTCATCAGTGACCAAAGGCAGCACAGGGGCCCAGAGGGGCTCCTGGTTCTGCCCTGAGCAGAAGCAACCTGTGAGAGTGTCATAGTTTAGACAAAAAGTGTTCTAAAAAGTTTACTTTAATTCTTACTACTTAAAAAAAATTAATTACTATTAATAAAATTTTCTTTATACCCTTTTAAACCTACTTTAGCTTTCTCCAAGAAGGTAAACATTCCAACAAGAAGTACATGAATAATTAACCAACACTAAAACCCACCACACTCATTAACACATTAGTTTAAAAAAATCTCAAAAAAATCTTAAATTAACAGACCAAAACCACTACAGAGAGACAGCACTAAACTACAGCTGGGAGTTCCTGATGGGAGGCTCATCCCCACCAAATGTGCTCCTTCTGTCCAGTCCCACAGCTGAGAGATGCTGGACTTGCCTTTTCCCCCTCCTCTGGCCACAGAGGCCCAGGGCAGCAGGGAGGTGAAGCTCAGGACATGGAGCTGGAGAGGTTTCTGTGGCACCAAAAATCACCTCCCTCAAAAAGCAGTTGCTGTGTGCTGTGTGTTTTATTAATTTAATGGTCAGGATAATAAATTTGTCAGTAATGACAAAGAAATTCCCTAGAAACTGGAGCACTCAAGTGTCATTGAAGCTCCATCTATTTAGCAAATAGATGAATGCCTCTCAGTGAGGCTGGCTGTGATTAAGCAGCTGTCACAGCTCCTGCAGCAGCTGCACAGGCACAGGTAGCTCTCAGGGCTCTTCCTCACAGGGATGGGAAGATGATCCTGATGTGAAAGGAAATCAGCAACTGAAAACCCAATTAATGAACTGACACAGAAGTAATGGGTCATTTCTGTAAGTCTGCAGCTCCCATTGACTTGTACAAGCTGCAGTTTTTACAATCAGATTCATTAAAGTTTCACAAACAAAAAATAATAGATTTTGCTTTCTGGCTTGCTGAAGTTATGTTGGAGTGGAATCATACCTTCATGAGGAAATGTGAGGTTTTTTACTTCATTTTTGGAACTAATTTCTGTTTTTTCCAGGACTGAGACACTGCATCTAATTTAGTAGCTTGATTTCTTAAAAATTCAGGCTGATGAACTGTTTCTGTTACTTTTACCCTTCTAATTGAGCTGCTCTTTTCCTATGTGTACTCTCCTCAGCAGCCTTTGAAATTGGAGGAAGTTTCCCAGGGAATTTCTATGTGCTCTGTTTTCTAACACACACTGCAAGAGGTTAAGAGAAGAGAATATACAACTCTGCTCTCCCACTTTCATAGCTAAAAACTCATGGAAAGTCCCAGTGAAAATGTGGCTGAATAATGGATTGGGGAGCTTGCTGTGCTTGTGTAGGGGATATCAAAGATAACACTTGGTCCATTGAGAGGAGAGAGAAATGACCATGAAGGGTCCTTTAAAACAAGAAATTTAAACAAGAATGAATCAGCAGAAGACTCTGCTTGTACAGAACATGGGTGCACCACAAAGAAATGGTTTGAAAGCCTTTCTCTACAATGCAAGATAGAAAAAAAAAAGGAAATAGTCACTGGGACAGACTTTCAACCTGGAAACAGCAAAATTTACACCAGCTGAGAATCTGCTCTAATAAAAGGGAATATTTCTGTATAAAAGCAAATGAAGACAAGATGCTCAACCTAAGGCAAGGAAGTTTCAACAGAATATTAACTGGTGAGGCTAACAATTGCAGGGACTACCAAACATCAGGTGGCACAGAGGGATCACCCAGGGGACAACAAGCAGGAACTTCTTCCTCACTGAATGACAGCACTGAGTCCCCACAGTGCTTACAGCTCACTGAGAAAAGCTTAGAGCTGTATGAGACAACATGATCAGAAACTCTTCCTGTGTGAATCCTAAATATTTAGAGTAATGTGCTTGATTGACATGCTGGTTTGCTGAAAACCATCATAAACCCAGAAAATTCTGAAGCAAAGCAGAACAGTGGTGGAGGAAGCTGTGGGGGAAGGGAGGCCCTTCTCAGAGCATCCCCAGCTGAGCACAAGCACACACTGTACCATTTGGGAGGCAACTTTATGTGCTCTTAGTAGTAGATTAATGAATGTAATTACCTAACATTGTGGCTGTGAATGCTGCAAAACTGTAATTTATAGTGTGCTGTAAAGTTCTAATGTGTTTTAATGTCCATAAGCTGCTTAACCATAATCTAATGCATTTGTACAGGAGCACCCTCCTGAGTGGCTCTCGGATCAGCAGCGAGTGCTCCTCACTGCACACTCCTGCTCTGTGTCCTGATCCACCAACCTCTCCTGCTGGCAGCTGAGGAGGAGCAGCTGCTAAAGGGATGGGGGATTTGAAATCCAGGGGCAAGAACTTCTTTCCTTCCTTCCTGGCTGGGCCAGGGCTGCAGTGTGGTACAGAGAGGAGACAGCACATGGTGGATGCTGTGTTTGTGGGGGGCCCTTGGCAGGAAGGAATGATGAATCTGACTCCATCTTATCAGAAGGCTAATTTATTATTTTATGATACTATATTATATTAAAGAATACTAAACTATACTATAGAATATAGAAATGATACTTACAGAATGCTATAAAGATAATAATGAAAACTCCTGACTCTCTCCAGAGTCCTGACACAGCTTGGCCCTGCTTGGCCAAAGAGTGAAAACAACTCCCAGCAGAATGCAATGGAACAATCACCTGTGGGTAAACAATCTCCAAACACATTCCACAGGAGCACAACACAGGAGAAGCAAATGAGATCAGAATTGTTTTCCTTTTCTCTGAGTCCTCTCAGCTTCCCAGGAGCAAAATCCTGGGCAAAGGGAATTTTCAGAGAATGTGAATACCACAGGTGGGGGTCCCTGTGAGGGGTGGGATGGAACACAGCCCCTTGGTGTGATGGAGAGCCAGGACTCAGCCCCACCTCCCTCCTGCACAGCCAGGACACCAGGAGATCCTGGGATAGCACTCACAGGAACTGTCTCAGACAAAACCCTTCCCCTCCTCTCAGTTTCAGCTGCTCTGCTCTTCCTGCTGCAGGACCCTGTGGTCACTTCGGTCCTTCTCTGCTCCAAGAGGAGGGATGTGCCCAGGACTCCTGAAGTATGTGCTTATTGTTGCCACTAACTAATTTAGGCAAACCATTTAACTTCTTTATGCCCTTGCTTAACCATCTGTAAAATGGGACTAATAATAAACCTCAGAGGGATTTAGTTAGACTTAATTAAATGGTTTGTAAAGTGCTTTGAGATCCTCAGGAGAAATGTGTTGTGCAAGTGCAAATTATTATTACTGTTACAGTGCTTTCTACTTTCAACACAGTTAAATATTAATGATCCAGTTCTCCTAATGCCCAATGATACAACTTTCCTGAACAGTAATTTTCTCAACTAAAAAGACACAGGACCTGGTAGTAGAACATCAAAAAACTTTCTTTGTTGTTCATTCATAAATAGTCTGAAACAGCAGATAAGAGTAAATATTTCAGTATGTATCAAACCAAAGATGGGGATCCCAAATGCCTGTGCTGCACATGCAGTCAGTTCAGAGCCAAAACAATGCCAGTTAAATCACCAAATCAGTGCTCCTACTACACACTGCCAGAGACCCAGGGAGGAAATCAGCATCAATGCCGATATATAATAAATGCCTTTGCTGGTTAAAAAGGTACCATGGCATGAGTGACGTGATTAACATTCAATTAACAGCTCCACGGTGGCAGAAGGAACATCAATGCCCTGTTAGTGAGAGTGTTACAGCTCCAGGGACCAGGGCAGAGAACACCCCGGATTTTCAATAAGGTTTGTCTATTGTGATCCCACAAAAACGATCTGAAAGTTGCCTGCAGGCAAAAAAACAATCAGCCGTGATTCCTTCTCTTTTGTCAGCTTCTTCCAGGCCAACTTAAAAGGAGAAAAATGAAAAAAAAAATTGACTGCTGACTTGAGGTCTTAGGAGCTGGGTGAATGTGACCTGGTTTGCAAAGCCTGCTGAGCCTTTCCACCCGCAGCAAACTCAGCCTCAGGAGCAGCCGTGAAAACAAAAAAATACAAACACTTCTTCCCTAAAACTATTTAGGATACAAAATGACAAAACAAACTGTAAGTGCAAGCACTCCAACTAAAGACAAATCCAAAACCACTAAATGAACTGCAGCAAGTAGAAAAAACTCTAAAACTTCATCCACTAAACATTTCAACCCAAAACTTAGGTCCTCTATTAAATCTATTAAAGAAAAGCACAGCTTTAAACTCACCACAAAAATTCAACAAAGAAGCCCAAATTCTTTAAATAAAGCAATGTGAGCCATCCAATCATGCCAAGCTCATCAGTATAATCCTAATTTATCTTTTTTTGTTTGCAGTTTTAGGGGAGAGGCCACAGCTCCATGGTCTAACCAAACACTGAACTTTCCCCTCCCTCTGCAGGATGTGGCAGAATCTGCTAAAACTGAACCCCAAATCACCACTGACAAGGGTTTTCTTAGTATTTTTCAGTATTTACCTAAAATATTGTAGTGGTTTTGGTTCAGTAATTTGAGATGTTGATAATTTTGAAATTTTTTGGCTAATTACTAATGAGTGTGGTGGGTTTCAGTGCTGGTTAATCACTAATGTACTCCTTGCTGTGAGATCGGATTAGGAGAAAGGCAAAGTAGGCTCAAAACTTTAAAAGGGTATAAAGAAAAGTCTATTAACAGTAACTAAAAGAAAGAGTAATAAGAATTAGAACAAAAGTTTTGGAATTTTTCTCCTTACAACTTTTCTTTTCTCACTGACAATGTAAAGAAACAAAACTTAAAATTTTAGTCCACGTACTACATCTAAAATAGTTTTTTCTACTAATAATATATCAGAAGCCAAATCAAACATTAAAGAAAAAAAAAGCAATTCCAAATTTGAAGGTATTAAGTTTCCACACACAACCTTAGGTGGTCTCCACTTGGGACTGTGGTGTGGTGTGATTTTTAATTATATGGTGAACTCTGCTATTTCTATTTGATCTTCAATAATAAGGACATAACAAAGATACATAATCTATTGATAATTAAGTCAAAGGTTTTTGCCATCCTTATGTACTACAAAGTGAGCCTATCTAAAGAAAGCTGATTAAAAAGCACTTCTCATTTACTTATATTACAGATACTAAAAATAATTAAAAGAGCAAAGAAAAAAAGAAAAGCCAAGGAAAAAGAAACCACAAAAAAAAAAGAAGAATCATCATGCCAGATGAAAAATCCCCTTTGCACTGAAGGACCAGAATATAAGGATAGAAATTCAAATAAGGATACAGCAGGTAGGAATGTAGCAAATAGAAATGTGTGGGTTTGAATCATGAAGTCTTTATTTCATCTAACACAAGCTCATCTCATTACTGCCTGCAACAGAAGAAACCACAGCAAAGACTTTTAGGGGCCTGGGCCAGCACCAGGACTGAAACCCTGCAAACTGCTCTCATCCTGCTCCTACACCACGGGGCAAAAAACCAACATATTCTCACTTGCTTTGGTTTTCTGTACCTCCCTCATGGATCAGGCAGGTCACACCTACTCTGAGAGATGCTGCCCATGGTTCCCTCAGCCCACCTGGAATCTCAGACTCCCTGTGCACAAAAATCCAAAATAGCCTCCAGAGTGGGATCAGGTAACCAGGAACACTTACACAATGCCAAGCTTCCAGGAAAACATCCCTGAGAAAGAATTTCCCAGCTTTCTGCAAACAATCTCGAGGTGACCTGAGTAAATCCTGGATGCTTTCAAAGCCGGGCAGAAGGGCTGTCACCACACCACAATGTCCATCAGGGATGTCCTTGGCTCCAAACCAGACTGCCTGAGCCAGAACTTGCCCTGAGGGATAATCCTTAAAAAAAACCAGCTTTGAAACACAAACCAGGCAATCCCAGCCCCCAGTCCCAGGGGTGCAGCCCCCTCTGAGCAGATGAAGGACCTGGGTGCCCCGTGGGGTGGCAGAAGCTGCTGGCACACAGGGATGGGGCTTCTCAAGGCATCAGTGCAAGTCCCCCACTGTTTATAAACCTCCTCCACTCGAGCACATTTCACACAGGCAGGCCTGTATGCCATCAAGGAGGAAAAGAAGACTTGTGGCAATTTTATGTTAGTCGTAATTTTAAACCCATCAACTTCAGCATAAGGATTTCTATCTGTTTCAATATTTAATTTATTTTGCCTTCTAGTGTTCCTAAATTAGGGAGACATTTTATTGCTCTGGTTGACATTTTTATGAAAACTGAAACTAGGCTTCATTTTTAAAGTGAAATTTCTCCACTTGAACAGCTAATTAGTGCTTGTGCACACACTGGGGATGCAGGTGCAAAAACACAGACAGACCCAAACACACACAGACTGCCTGGGTGGAAAGATGAATATCCTTTTGAGAATTTGGACATCCTGTACCTTTGTCACTACAGGAAATGGCAAGATTTTAGTATTTTCCTACTGCTCCACAATTAAAACCTGCATCCATGACTGGACAGTATAATCCCTGAGTCTGCATTTTTCCCAAACAAGGATTAAAGCAGCACTTAACTACATAGACTGGCTGCCAGTTATTAGAGTAATACAATCCATCTTTGCTCCCTCTTGTTTTAAAGGAGAGGTAAGTGCTCTGGCAGCCTTGAGCTCCTTCCTTTTGCCTTCACCAGCTGATTATGTTCAGAATGGAAATGCTGGCCTCAGTGGGTACCTGCAAACAGCCTGCCTGCCTGTAATGATGATCTACCTGTCTGCTGCTTCCAGGCCACCTGTTTGCAGCCTCCCAGGAAGCCTCACAGATAGATAAAAAGCTTCCAATATTTTCTCCACATAAACTGCAACCCATCCATCAAGTTGTTTACATCACACTGAGATATATGCACCTTTATCATTAGAGGAGCTGTCTCCAGGAATGGGATGAACACACAGACATCATAAATCTCCCCTTTTACAAGGGGACTGCATTATTTTGTTGAAGGAAATGCACCCAGCAGCAACCCAGGATCAGCCATTAAGGGGGTACAGCACAACAAAAGGGCACAAAGGCAGAAGGTTTTTAAAACTGTTGCCTGTGGTATTTCTGGGGTCCCCCATTGTAGGGAGGAAATGATGAATCTGACTCCATGTTCTTAGAAGGCTAATTTATATTATATTATATTATATTATATTATATTATATTATATTATATTATATTATATTATTACTATTAAATAGATATAAAACTATACTAAAATATAAACTATACTAAAATACATATATAAAACTATACTAAATGTATATACTATACTATATATATAACTAAACTATACTAAAATATATATATAAAACTATACTAAATGTATACACTATACCATATATATAACTAAACTATACTAAAATATATATATAAAACTATACTAAAGAATAGAGCAAGGATGCAGACAGAAGGCCAGAAGATAATAATTAAAAACTCGTGACTCTCTTCTAAGAGTCCAACACAGCTGGCTGTGATTGGTCATTAAATTAAAACAATTCACATGTTGGATAAACAATCTCCAACCACATTCCAAAGCAGGAAAACACAGGAAAAGCAAATGAGATAATATTGTTTTCCTTTTTCTCTGAGGTTTCTCAGCTTCCCAGGAGAGAAATCCTGGGCAAAGGGATTTTTCAGAAAATATGATGGTGACAGACACCCTGTTCTTCTAAAGTTCTTCTAAGCCTTCTGGTGTTTACATTTTTGTAATGGAGTTTCTCATGCACTTTTCATGTAAATAATGATTGTTTTCCATTCCTTTCTGGAGGAGGAGAGAATTGATGGGCTGTTGGTTTGACCAGTGTGGTTGGAGAGGTGGCAATTTCATCCTCCAATCCATGGTCACTTTTGGAATTCTATAAATATCCAGGTCCAGAAATAACCGTGCCTTTTTTGCCTTGGACATCTCAGCGTGTGAGTGTCGCTCATTCCATGTTGCATTGTGACATAAACACAACCAGAATGCTCAGAGAGGACACGGTGGGCTCCACAGCAGTGCTGCTTTGCTTGTGCCATTCCACAAGCACTCTCAAGGCCAGGCAGCTCCTGCTGAGGTTTTGAACCACCTACAAACCTGCCTGGTTGTGGATGTTTCCTGTGAACACAAGTGCAATTCAATCTCACAGCAATTAACATTCTTCTGCAGCTGCAGTAAACACGATCTGTCAAACTGGGGAACGTGCCCAGGCTCTGGAGGCTCTGAAGGATCAGGCCCAGCAGCCCAGCAGCTCTGTCCTCAGGCAGATGTCACCTGTCCAGCCAGCCCCTGCCACCAGGAGCCACCTGAGCACTGGGAAGGGAAATGTTCATCCCTGTGGTGGGAATGGATGAGCTCAGCTCTGCAGGAATCCCCCTTTGTGAAATCCCAGGGCACTGGGAATATTTCCCTGTCTGCTCTGGGCTGCCCTGACCCCCAGGGCAGCACTGACTTTGACCCTCATTCATGGAGAAAGTTTCCTAAACTCCAGAATAGACTGGAATCCACAAAAGTGTGAAATAGATTGTAGAGAGCAGTGTAGGTGTGTCACTTGGTGAGAAATTCAAGTTTCAGGATTTTTTAGTATGTTGTGGATGGCAGCAAGATGGAGGGCACAGGGTGTCATCCTGGGTTTCTTCTTCATGCTTCTTCTTCCTCCTTCTCCATGGGTTTGGGTTTGCATTTTGTAATTGGGCAGAAAAGTCTGCATTGTGGGCTCTGTGGGATCAGTTATGGGGTTAAAAGGGAAAATAATCTAGGTGTCAGCTCTTAACTGGATAGTTTAGCTTTAAAAGACCTTGTACCAAGAGATTGTTGGCCATTTTGTGCCTTCTAATGAGAAGCTGCTGAACTCACAGCAGTGAGACTGTTTTACTGATAAGAAATAATAAACACCTGAGTCCAAACATGAACTACTGTCTCAGTGCCTTCAATCCAGACCCAGAGAAACCCACAAGTGGAACCCAGACACCCCTTCACCACAAAGCTGCTTTGACATCATGCCAGGCTGTAGCTGGGGATTCTCCTGGGTCACAGACCCACAAACATCCCCCAAAGGAATGGAGTAGGAAGTGGCAGAGGAACCTGGGAAGATCATCAGCAACACCTCAAAAAGCTGTCAGAAAAGGAGGGGGCAGGTGTGAGGGGACTGAAAGACAGCTCATGTGTGAATCAAGTGTGAATGACACCCAAATGCAAAAAGAATCTATGCTGTGATCTGCTCAGGGTGGGGAAGAAGTGTCCACCCAGTGAGACAAGTACCCAAAGGGACCTCCTGTGGATTTGCTTTGAAAACCACTTTCCTGTTTATCTGCCAAAACAAATAAGGACACTCAGAGTTTGCTGTTGTAAATGTCTTTCCTCTTCTTGAGACAAATTCTCTCACAGAGTAATAATTTCTTTTTAATTGCTGCATTTAGACAAAATAAACCACTTGAGAAAAAGAGGACATGCAAAAATAACAACAGATTTGCAATGAAGTCTGGACCTTCACTTGAGCTACAGAATTAAAAGCAGGTTAGAGTTGGTGTGCAGAGTTATTAGAGCAATACATGAAATGCCAAAGACAACCAGAGCAGGATTTGCTGTGTCCCTGCATTTCCCTCTGCTGTGGAGGGACCATGGGGCTGGCATTTGGCTCATTTTCACACCTAGGGTTGTGTGTGAGAACTGCAGATCCCAAACCTCACATTCCACCCCAGAAGAACCAAGCTGGTTTTGCCACTAGATGGGAATAGGTGCAGTTGCTGATCTCAGAAGGCTGAAATGCAATAAATGACTGCTCAGCCCAGTGAAAAATACACCAAACAAAACATCTTTTTTCCCCCTTTTTAAAATGCAACTACATATAAAATTACAGCATTTGCTATTTCAGCAGGAATGTTTTTAGCCACAAGAAGCTGAAGATACAAGAAAGGATTTCAGGAAGAAGTAACAGCTTTTATGAGACCCACTGATATGTGGGGAAGAAGAGAGGAGCTTCTGGGCACACACAGCCTTGTGAGGCTGGGCAGCTCAAGGCCTGCTGAGTTTTCCCAGATGCCAAATAATGAGAGCTCAGGATCAGTCAAATGTGATGGGCAGAGACCCCTCCATCCTGGGAGAACAGAGAAAGACATTTCCTCCAGTTCATTTCCTTTTCCTTTCAAAAGCAAGCTTGTCCTGAACAGCACAGAGAATAACCCCCAGCAGGTAACCCTGCCCTTGAAAGCATCTCTGGTACTTCCCAAGCCTCTCACTGGAACGGTGATAAGCAGAATGATAAAGCCCAAACACACAAATGTCAATGAAAGGCAGCTCAGGGAAGAGGATAAGGCTTTCTGTCCAAGTGCTTCCCTCTCTTCTCTTTATCAGCTGCTCTGCCCCATGGTCAGTTTGTTCTGGAATGTTCACAGCACCAAACAGGCAGGGAGGGAGAGGAATCATTGGCAGAGAGGCAAAGGAATCATCCCTATCAGTGACAAACTCCAAGATCATTGAGTGCCCCTCTCTACAGCCTGTGTGGAAACCAGCTGAAGAGCTAATGGAGGAATGGAATTCTGGTGTTAGAAAAACAAGTTTTAATGAGATGCACCTAAGGACTCACCTCTGATAAGCCATTTGTGGATAGACAAGCCCAAACTGAGTTCTGTATTTGCAGGAAAACATGAAAAATTCAGTTTCACTAGAGACCATTCTGGCCAGTTGAACAAACTGGTAACAATCAGGGTTTTTATGGAGTCCCTGTGTTTGACAGCTCTGTGCTGGCATCTGAGGTTACAAATTGCCACTCTTGAATCTACAGGGTTATGGGTTTTTGTGGCATTGACATTTTCCTTTCAAGCATATCAGTTCTTCCTTCATTTCAAATGCTGGTTGCTCATTTTATCTGCCCTTTAAGTGTTTAAAAAGATTCAAACTGGATTAAGAAAAAAAAAAATCAAACCCAAAGCCCCACAGTCTTCTGGATTTATGTGTTTTTCTGATGTGTTTGCCATGCTGTAACCAATCAGATAAGCTCCTTAGTTCCCTCCAGTGATGGATTATTGAGTTTTTATTTATGTTTCTCCTTGTTTAGCCTCCCAAGCACCAATACATTTGTACCAATGTCTCAGCTTCGACTCCCATTAAGGAAAGAAAGAGCCGGCAAATGTGATCAGCCTTGGAGATTTTCCAGAGGCAGAGTGCTCCTGAGCCCTGTCCTCTGCTCTCAGTGCATTTGGCACTGGCTTTGCTCTCTTCCCAGCCCTGCTCCCCAGCATGGGTTCAATACAGCCTGCAGATCACTCACTGCATTTCACACCCACTTGCAGACATCTGACAGACAGGAGGAAAATAAAGCAAACCAGCGCTGAGCAGTGAAGGTCACAGGTAAGTTCAAGACCGATAAAGACTGTGATCTCCACCTCCCAAGTGCTGTACAAAGTGTCCCTCCTGATCTCCACTTACTGAGCTTTTCTTTCCCCTCCCAGGGCAGGAAAGCACTTTTAGCCTAATGGTCTGCTTCAAAATCAACACACTGGGGGTTTCTTCTCATGGAAGGATTCCAACTCTCATACTTAAAGTCAATCTTAATATACTTGTCTATTTTAATTGCTACAGAATTGTTCTCCAAAGCACTGCATCTCAACAAACTCACTGTGGAAGTCTGAAGATATTTGTGGTGATAACAGAATGATGATCTCCTTCCAGGTAAGGATCAGTCCCCTTGCCAAAAAATTTAGCTTTGCAGAAGGGTGGAGAATTAATTGCTGAACAGCTCCTGGCACCAATTAAACCTTGCTTGTACCCAGGAGCAGCCTGAGCTGCCATCAAGCAACCTGGACTGATCCTCAGCCAGAGCTTGTTGAGATTTTCCCTACCTGAGGAGCACATTCCATCCATATAAAGTCTGAGAAGTTCAATTAGAAATGCTGATTTATCTTCTGGGGGTTCATTCCTAGTATAAGTTAGCTCACCTATGGCTGAGTTGGGATTTTTCCCCACATCAGATAAGAAAACAGGCAGAGCAATGTGTAGGGAGCAGAACAACTCCTGAGCTGGAAACCACTGGCTTTGCCTGCATAGAAGAAACAGCAAATGCCCTCACAGTGTAACCTGCTGGAATTCAAGGTTGGAATTCGAGGTGATCCCAGATCTCACAGCTCTGCAGTGCAGATGATGAAGATGGATGATGAAGCCAAGCCTAGCCCAGACTGTGCCCTGTGGCAGTGACACCTGCCCAGGCACACACCTGCAGCACGAGCTGTGCCAGCCTCACCACCTGGTGCCACCACAAAACCTGGGCTCTTCTGGCTGCTGGGACCAAACCACGAGCAGCAGTTTGCTGTCACCTGTACAGGCCTGTCCTCTCCTGCCCTCTGCAGTGGTTATTTCTGTATGGAGCAGTACCCACGGTCACATTGTGTCACATTCATCACCACGGTGTCACTGAGCTCAGCCCAGCACTGACAGGCCCCCAAAAGAAAGCAAAAACCAATTTTAACAGACTTTTACCTGTCCCCTGCTATATAAAGAATGGGATAACACTGCAGAGCTCCATCCTAGGGATTCATCACTGCACAGCAACCAGAGATTCCTGACACAACTGCTGGCTGGTATGACCTGGAGCCCACCAAGACAAACACAACATGATTTTCAAGGTCCTAACACCTGCTGAATGCATTGCAGACACCTTACAAGGCTGACAGGAAACATGCCTAATGCCAACATCCACTGCTATGACAAGCCACTTGATTTCTCCAATTCAGTGTGCTCCCAAGTGGTGAGGAACATCTGTGAAGAACAAACATTAAGGAGATATCACACAGTCAGCAAAAAAATCTGTTTCCTCTCCAGTGCATGGGATTGCACTACACATTTCACAGAATTAGTTTACCATAGAAGACAGCAAATCAACTATAAAACAACTTGTTTACATGGCTCGTGTGGGACTGAGAGAAGAGCTCTCAGTTCCAGTCCTTCAATCAGATGCACACACGATCAAAGCAAGGCTTCTGTGCCTTGGGGGCAGGTAACACACCCTTGCTCTTATGGAAACCACACATTTACAGTAAAAAAGAATGAAACTCACAGAGAATTCACTCATCCTCCCATCCTCACACTCACCCTCACAAAGCAAACTCCTCTCTCAAACTTCTCCACATCCCAAGGGTACTTTAACCCTTTAATCCACCACCTAAGCATAACCAGCTTACTCAGTGGAGGACAAAACATTGCCTCCCACCTAACTGACCTCTCCTGATACAAAATACCAGGTCCAGAAGGACTAGCCAACCTGCATCTAATAGCAACCAAAGCTGCCACCATCACCCTCCACTCTGGCCTAATCAAAGCTTGCTTAGGATCATTTGCTTTATCCATCCTCATCATTTCCTCTCCAGTGCATGGGATTGCACTCCACATTTCACAGAATTAGTTTACCATAGAAGACAGCAAATCAACTATAACCAACTTATTTACATGGCCCATGTGGGACTGAGAGAAGAGCTCTCAGTTCCAGTCTTTCAATCAGATGCACACACGATCAAAGCAAGGCTTCTGTGCCTTGGGGGCAGGTAACACACCCTTGCTCTTATGGAAACCACACGTTTACAGTAAAAAAACAATGAAACTCACAGAGAAGTCCCTTTGATTTTTGCACACTCCTGAATTCAGTCACTCTGGCTGGTGCCCAGCTGTCACACACAGGTCAGTTTTGGGGCTGGATGGACAGTCCAGCATTGCAGCCCTTGGCTGAAGGAGCAGTGCAAACACAGGACACAGAGCAGGCAGCAATGAGCAGCCAGTGCAATTTCACACTGCATCTGCTTCCACCTCTGGGACTTGTTTCCATCCTACAGAGATGTTAAGGCAAACCTATTCCAAAGCAGAAAATGGCTTAAAGGCCAAAGCTGAGGAAAAATGAGCACTGTTCCTCTTAACACTGAACTTGTCAATTCACAGTGAGGACTAAGAGCAGTGCCTCAATGTCTGCAGCTGGATTCCAGCTCAATCACTGACATTTTAGGATTGACTAATGCCTGCTTGCAGTCTTGGATCACAAGCAAAAAGCAAGAAGGGAACAAGGCAAGCAAACTATTATTGCCAGAAACATGCAAAACATCTGAGTTGTTCACTTGTATGAGGATTGTCTTTTCTTGAAAAGCCAAGAATGCAAGTCCTATTTAAGAAATCCAAATACCTTGGATGACTGAGCCTGAAAATCATTCAGATATTAGTTGTTATTATTGTGTAGGACAGGCTGAGACAACTGTATTTAGTGCTCACAACAGCCAACAAATTGAGGAAAGTCACCATAGAGAAGGGAATGACTGGATGGACACGTGTGTGAGCTTAGTTTGTATTCAGCCATGTCAGCTCTCTTTGCACAACAGAGAGAAGTGAGTTTTAGGAGCAAAATGAACCATGAAAGGTGGCAGGTTTGTCTCTAGTGGCCACAAGGGGCCAGAAATTCAAAGGTGTGAACATGACCTTGTCATCAACAGCTATTAAGCAGACAAATGCAGCTAAAGGTTTATCAAAACAGAGACACTGGCCTACATGTCCCCTGGCAGCAGCAGTGAACTCTTCTTAAATAACCTTTTGTTGAAGATTTGGGAAAACCTGTTAGTACATCACACTTTGCAGTGCTTTAAGTAAGGCTTTTGTTTCAAGTGACACTTCTTGCCTTCCCCTTCAGCTGTGCACAGTTTTTACAAGGAATCACAAAGGTGTTGCAGGGCTTTGGCTGGGATCAGAGGCTGACATTTTGCAGGGGACACAGCTGGAATTCGGGTGAGAGCAGCTGGAACTGCTGCAGTTGCACCACTCAAATGGTCTGAACCTACACTCTCCAAGACAAGACAAGATCAAAACATGATGTAAGGCTCAGAGAAGAACAAAATGTGGCATCCACCCTTTCTAACAACCCAGTTTCTGCCCAGCACATGCTCTCACCAGCCACACACAGACCCTGGGGTGCAGGGACATGTCCTACCTACATCACACCAGGTTTTCACTGTTTCTCCAGTTCCAGGCTCACAGTGCCACTGCAAGAGCCAGAGGGGGGACTCTAATTAAGCAGAAAGCAAAAAGAAGCAGCAAAATTAAAAAGGAAAGCTGTAAACCAGCACTGGAGACAGATGCTGAGCAGAGGCCCAGCCCAGCTGATGCTTGGGCTTCCTCCTCCCCTCCAACATGACTGAGATGTGCCCCAGGACCAACACAACACTGACAGGCTATTGCAGCTTCTAGAAGACACTGAAAGCTTCCCATCTTTCCTTCTCTCTTTTTTTTTAACTCCTCTCCATAGTTTTTAATGACCTGAAAAGGGCAAGATAGGCAGAGCCCTCCTCCTCCTCCTCCTCCTGCCCATGAATTATGTGCACTTTCCAGTGCAGGACTGTGTTGCTGTTCATTTTCTAATCTCTCTTTTCATTAAGACCAAAGTGGTCTCACAAATGCTGGAGTGTGTGGGTAGACCTGACCATGATGGGATCAGGGCAGGTTTTCCTCCCACCATCTCCATGAAGCAGCTGAGAGCAGACCCCTGTGAGCCAGGACAGGCCAGAACACCAACTTCTGCTCAGCCACAGTCACAATGGAATCCAGCATTGGAAACTGGAAGGATTTTCATGTTGGTTCAAAAGAAAGTTAAATCCAGTATAGTTCTCTGCTTTCCTTCATTTCTCAACATGCATGTGGTCATGCCCATGGATTCAATGCACATCTGTTGCAAAGCAGATGAACTGCACAGCCTCTTTCTTCCCTCTCTCTTCTGCTTCCATGCAGAAAATTAAAGATTGGAGGGTTCACAGTCTATACTAAAACCACTGGCTCAGATGATGAGGGAATCACTTCTTTTGGAGGATTAACCTGGAATAGACGGCAAAGGAATGCAATTATTTTTTTGGTTTCAGTGGCATTAAGCACAAAGAGTACCCTCAGTTTAGGAAACTTGGCAGTATCAAAAGTCAGTTGATGATAAAGATAATTAAGAAAAACCATAATATGAGACCAGCTTCCACAGAAATCTGCAGCTGAAAGAGAAGCCTAAAGCTGCTGTGATCAGCTCAGGAGGCAGTGATGGGGCCATCTCCACCCTGCAGTGCTGGCACTGGCAGCTGAGGCAAGATGGAAAAGTGTGGTGTCCTTGTACAGAAAACACAGAAAAACATGTCCCAGTATGGGGGGGTTCAGTCATGAGCTCAGAGAAGAGCCATGAAACTGAGAACAAGGAGGATGAGCTGGGTGTCAAGTGGGCACCTCACTGAAGGAGGAGGGAAGGTAAAGGCAAGGACAGGTTACAGGTGCACAGGGGATGGAGGATGAACAGAAAATAAAATGACTGGAGAAACAAAAAAAAAAACATGAATAAAAATACATGACGGACACAGAGGAACTGTAAGTCACTTCAGGAGGCTGAAAATGGCCAAGAGAGGTGAAAGGAAGGGATTACAAAGCTCTAGGAAGCCTTAAGCAACAGCACTGGCAAGCAAGAGCTTAAGGAGAAGCCCTAAACAGCCTTGAGCAAAGAGCCAGAGCAGCCTAAGGAAGCCCTGGGGCAGCAGAGGGTCTGGGGAGCCAGGGAGCCAGGGAGGAGCCTGCAGAGGAACAGGGAAACAGCACAAATCAGGGCACAGAGAGAAGGGAGGGGCTGCTGAGAGCCCGAGCTGAGGAGCAAAGAGCCCAGGGCACAGGAGGCTCCCAAAGCCCCGGTGTAGTTATAATATTTTATGGAAAATCCTTTCCTTAGGATTTTTCCTCCTGAGAAGCTGAGAGGCCTCAGGAACAAAATGTAACCAATGGTTATCTGCTGCTGTGGAATGCAACAGGTGCATCTGGGATTGGGCTCATGTGGTTGTTTCTAATTAATGGCCAATCACAGCCCAGCTGGCTTGGACTCTCTGTCCAAACACAAGCCTTTGTTATCATTTCATTCCTTTTCTATTCTTAGCCAGCCTTCTGATGAAATCCTTTCTTCTATTCTTTTAGTATAGTTTTAATATAATATTTATCATAAAATAGTAAATCAAACCTTCTGAAACATGGAGTCAGATCCTCATCTCTTCCCTCATCCTGGGACCCCTGTGAGCATGGTCACACCCAGGGACAGCAGCAGGGCCAAGGGGCCTCCAAAAGGCACCAGGCACAGGATGGCTGTGCAAACAGGACAAGAAAAGCACCCTGCTGCTGCTGCCCCTCCAACAGTGATCCCTGCCAGCTGCTTCCCAAAGCAGGAATTGGCTGTTTTACCAGGTAATCCATAGCAGGTCATGGAAAGAGAAATGTCTTATTGACTCTCAGCTGCTGTTCACCTTCACATACCCACGGCAAGGAGATGTTTGTAAATGTTTAATAGTGAGAGCCAATATTCATGGAAACAAACTGGAGCAAAGCATTTCTGTCAGTGGCAGGAACTGCAGCTTCCTGTCTGTGAGTACAGGGCAGCCCCATCACCAGCACCGCTTCACATTTCATTTCTCCCCAGCCACTTTAAACAAGAAACAAGAAAATATTCCAAAAGAGGCAGCCTTGTCTAGAGCTAAGGCCTACAGTTTGTAGAAGCTGTTTGCAAACAGCAGGCAAAGATTCAGCTGTGGATTTCTCTGACTGAACTGCCCAGCAGAGCATATTCAAGGTGAGCAAACATTGTGATGCAGAGTGCTCCTGGGGCTGCTTCCCAACCTGACCAAACCTGAATTCATGGCTCCTCTCCACCAGCAACCTTGAAGAGAAAAACTTCCTGTTTTTAAATGCAAGAACTCTGACTCTGTAGTGGAATCTGTGAGCCACTGTGAGGTCCTGATCCAGCAGTGCTGCTCTGAGGCCATCAGCACCCTGCTGAGGTAAATACCAGTGACAAACCCAGCATTTAAACTACCTGTCAAAGGCAGCAGTCAGGCACAGGCCACTAAAGCCAGCAAGAGACAAAAAAACCTCACAGAATCAAATTTATTAGTAATGTAACTTCTCATTGAGGACCACTGTAGGCTTTAATGGACACTGACACTCCAGGGGACTAATCAAGACTAAGGAGTTAGCCCAAAACAGAGGGGACTTCTACTTCCTTTTGTTCATTTGTAAGGACCATCTCAGCTTAAGTAAACCAGCCAAAAATCCAGCACAAACAGCAGCACACAGAAGAACAGCACACTGAGAACAAGGAGGATGAGCTGGGTGTCAAGTGGGCACCTCAAAGTTCTCACTGCAGGAAGAGGGAAGGTCAAAGCAAGGACAGGTTACAGATGCACAGGGAATGGAGGATGAGCAGAAAATAAAATGATTGGAGAAACAAAACACATGAAGAAAAGTATGTGATGAACATGGAGGAACTGTAAGTCACTTCAGGAGGCTGAAAATGGCTTAGCACCTTTCTAGAGGAGATACAAACCTCTACTCACTAGCAGTGTGACAAATTTCAGGCAGAGGCAAGGTTCCACGTGGATTGAGAAGCAGGAAGGACAGCACCTCCCAGAGCTCCACAGGCTCAGGCCAGGCAGGGCTGTCTCACAGCCCTGCAGAACAGGAGCAAACTCCTTGGAGTAGAACCCCTTCAGAGGTTCTCTCCCAAATTTGCCCTGAACCAGGACAGCTTTCCTTCCACCTCCATGAGGCAGTTGAGACCAGATCCTGCCAGCCAGGACAAGCCAGGGCTTTTTCTTCCTTTTGCCAGAAGTGGGTCCTTAAGTGCTTTCCTCCTTAGTGAATCCAACCTGGAAGCACTCACACATCCTTGCTCTGTGAAGCCTCTGCTTTTAGATTTTACCAGCCATGAAACTGCTGTGACCAACACTCTCCCTTCACCACAGGCTGAAGTGTCATCCCAGCAGAAAAGGATTTGCTCCTTGTGGTGGCACAAAACTTGATCACCCCTTTTGTGGGATGCTAAAGGGATCTGGGGGATCACAGACTCCATGAAAGGGGAGTACCCAGTTAACACACTTCCTACTATGCTTTTAGCCAATTCTACAGGGGAAAAAAAAGGCATTTTAAGCTCTGGCATCTGCCAGTTCTTACTTGACAAACTAGTTGCAGGTATGGCAAAACATATCACTGCCTTGCTATGAACATCATGTAAGGACTCACTTTCTAACTCAATATATGAGCAGATTTTCAGCTCCCAAATTCAGTTTGCTATTCCTCACAGACAGACTTACTAGATTTCCTTTCTGTCCTGTATTCAACCCCATGAAATGTGCAGTATTTAAAACACCAGAACTTATTATTAAATTTTAAGTATATGGTAACTAGAGATGTATAAAAGAGAGTTTTAAAGAGTCTCTCCAAGACAAAGCACTACATTTTTGTATGCCATCTGATAACTATGTAAACCATCAAGCATTTAAGCCTTGGCTGTAATTTCAGAAGAGCTACATATAAAACCTTATTTACAACTGGGTCTTTCCTTTCTCTTTCCCCACTGAGTCATCCTGGCCTGTTGAGTCCTTAGAGGGGCTGTGCATGAGAGACAGCATTGAAAATGCATTATTTAAAAAAGAAATAGATATAATATTATATATATATATATATATATATATTTATATACACTGTGTTTTATATAATATATATTTTATATATTATATAAATTATATTATATTTTATATAATTTTATATTATATATATATGTTATATATTATGTTTTATACACACACATATATATCTATATCTATATATATATATACACACACAAAACCCACATAAGCCATTAGTCTATACTCATTTATACCATTATTCCTGCCAGGCAAAACCAGAAAAAGGTACTGAAATGAACTTTTCATACAAATCACTGGAAAAGAGACCAGAGTCACAACATTGCCTAGTGCAGGTTCCAAAAAGGGGCCTCATCAGAGCAATCATTTCACAATATGGACCTGTGTGTAAACTACTAACAGTGGGGGGTTTAACACTGATTAATTTACTATGTCCTAGAGAAAGCGTATTTACCCTGCTGTCTCTGGTACGTTATTAGAAGCCACACATCCAGCTTCATATGCTGTGTCTGATTTCAGAGATCACAGGCTAGAAATTATGTATTAGTGATGGACACACACACTCCTTGTGACTTTTTGATGTTTAGATGACCCCCATTTTAACCATCAGCAGATAAGCTCAGCTTTAGAAGCACAAACTTGCACCTTAAACTGGAAAAAACACTTTTTGGATAAGGAACTACAACAGCCCAAATTTCCAGTGGGCCAAGAAGAGTGGAGATCCCTGGAGATGGACCTGCCAAGATGCACTGCCAAGATGCCAGCCCCTTGGCCAAAATACCTGGGATGGGGTGCTGAGGGTCCACTGAGTGATGCCTTGTGACCTAGAACAGAGACTAGATGGAGTTAAAGAATAAAGCAGGTGTGTGGGTATGACAGTCTGGTCAGAGAGAGAGAAAGCTAGATAAGCTTTCTCATGAATTGGCCTGGGAAGTTTTAGGGAGGCAGAGAGAAGGGCTGGTAAACAAATGGCAAACTATCTGGAGGTGGTGTTTCGAACAAGCTATTCTTCGCATATGTTTTACCAAAGGGTGTCTTCTTAATTAGCCAATCATGTGAAATGTGTTGATTCAATGACCAGTCAGCTCCCCCTGTATCAGAACAGTGTATAAAAGAAGGGGTTCCAATAAACTCAGGCCTTCCAGCCTGTTAGCCTTCTGACCTAGAGTCTGTGTCACTTATCCATTCCTGACTCAACAGTGATATAGGGATTTATTAGGAGGCCTCCATGGATCCACCTTGTGGGGTGCTGTTTGCAGGTCCCCAGGACGAGGGAAGAGATCAGAATCTTGACTCCATGTTTCAGAAGGCTGATTTATTATTTTATGATATATATTATATTAAAAGAAAATTATATACTAAAACTACGCTAAAGAAGGAGAAAAAGCATTTCTTTAAATGCTAGCAAAGAAAGGAAAGAATGATAATAATATCTTGTGACTGACCAGAGTCCCAACACAGCTGAAGCTGTGATTGGTCATCAAGTAGAAACAATTCACATGAGACCAATCAAAGATGCACCTATTGGTAAACCATCTCCAGACCACATTCCACAGCCATCAGATAGTTGTTGTTTACATTTCATTTCTGAGACCTCTCAGCTTCTCAGGAGAAAAATCCTAGTGAAAGGATTTTCATAAAATATGTCAGTGACAACCCTGGGCAGCACAAGAGCCCAGCCACGGCTACACCCCAGGTGAACCCAAAATGGTCCCAAAATGCACGAGCAGTCATGGGGTCTCTCACTTTGATCAGTTCTGCTCCCTTTGCATATTGGAGTTCATTGTCCAATTCCAGCTCCAGCCCATGCAGTCCCATCTTTGTTTTTCTCTCCTCAGCCCACGTTGTTTGTGCTCTTGGGGCTGAGATTTGGATCATTTGTCCTTGGTCCCCAGCTGGAGCAGGAACTGTTTTGTCTCCCTGCTCTGTGCACAGAGCTCACCATCCCCTATATGAAGCCCAGACCCAGACACTGAAGCAGCCCAGAATATGAAAAACACAAAAGCTCAAACCTGAGGCACCAAGAGCAGCTGCTGTGCACGGAGGCACCGCTCAGCAGCAGCAGCAGCAGCAGCGCCGTGCAGGCTGGGGAGAGGCACCTCCTGTAAATGTCACTGGGTTTCTAAAGGTTAAGTAAGCATCTTGAGAAAGGCCTTCGTGCTCCTGTGCTCCACCTCAGTGCAGGCTGATAAAGGATTATTGAAAAAGGAAAAAAAAAAAAAAAAGCCTGCAAACAGATAAAAAGCTCACAGGTTGGTGTTGAACAATTGAATTTTTCCAGCCTAGCTACAGTAGTAGATTACCAATGGCAGATTTACCATTATTTATTATTAGAGCAAAGTATAAAAGACTGTTTTGCTTAATTAATGAACTCATCTACTGATGAGTGTTAATTCATATACATAACTGTTTCTTAAATCTATGGCAGCTTCCCTTGGAGTGCCCTCTGAAACATCTGCCCTTGAGGTCAGAATTAGTGACAGCTGTGGGGTCACCAGCAGCTCAGTGAGTCAGGCTGGAAACAAGCCCCAGACTTGGTGAGAGCTCTGTTAGTGCTGTTATTTGAAGGGAAACAGACTGCAAAAGCAAGAACCAAGAAATAGTGAAGGCCAGGAAGGACAGCCCCAGCTGGACACTGTCCTGCAGGCTCACTGCAGGAACACTAACACACCTTCTTCCCTCACAACCAGGAGCTTGGTCTGGTCACACACAGCACCCAGGGTAGAAAGCTGGCCTTGGAAGGGGGGAGGACACACCTCAATACCTTGTCTACCCTCCCTCCCCACATCTCTGGCAGCTCCCCGCCAACCTCACTGGTAAAGGGCCATAAAATTAGAACAAACTGAATGGATCTTGCACTATGAAAAGAGATCTCTTCAACAGGGACAGAAGAAAACAGAAGGAAAATGGAGTCAGAGAGTAAAAAAGGGACTGATACCAGATACTTCCACGTTCTTTATATGTCTAGAGAGTAGCAGAGGAGACTAAAAATTGAGGGGAGAGAAGGGAACTGGGGATAGAACCTGGATGTGAGGAACACCCTGAGGAAGAAAAAGCAGAATGAGGAACAAAAGATGACAAGGAAACAAAGTAAGCAGCAGAGAAAAGAAATCCACCAAGGGAATAGAGAAAAACAAAAGAGCAAGAGCGCAACAGAATCAAGTGGGGGAGGGAGGCTGGAACAAGAACCACTGAAATGGCTCAGAAAACTCAGACATGTTGTGTTAAAAAAAGTCCCGAACTATAAATAGAAGGAAAAAGAAGTGAGAAACCATACAAGAAGATTAAAGGCAATGGAGAGATCAGCTTTAAAGCCTAGCCTGCACAAAGCTTGCAAACATGATAATAAGAACATAAGGCAGGTTAGCACCACAACATCAATCCCTACCCAAAGAGCAGTCACAGGGGCTCAACCCAAACCATCAGCCCTTCCAGATGGAAGGTATGACTGAGTTTGGTCCCAGGCTGATTTGATGGCCAGAGGGATCAGAGCCAGCAGTGCCCTGGGGCCAGCAGGGCCATCCCTGTCCTGGGGCTCCAGGCCCTGCAGCACCAGCCAGGCCATCAGGGGATTGTCCTGCTCTGCTCTGGGCTGGGGCAGCCTCACCTCCAGAGCTGGGGCAGGTTGGGCAGCACAGTGTGAAAAGGACATTGAACCATCAGGGAGCACCCAGGAGGATGGGGAAGGGTCTGGAAGGGAAGCTGTGTGAGGAGCAGCTGAGGGCACTGGAATGTTCAGCTGCAGGAGACTGAGGTCAGACCTCACTGTGGTCTTCAACAGCCTCAGGAGGGGCAGCACAGGGCAGGTACAGAGCTCCTCACTCTCATGACCAGGGATGGAGCCAGGGCAGGGCTGGAGCTGGGCCAGGGCAGGGTCAGGCTGGATTTCAGGAAAGGTTCTTCCCCCAGAGGGTGCTGGCAGTGCCCAGGCTGCCCAGGGAGTGGGCACAGCCCCGAGGCTGCCAGAGCTCCAGGGATGCCCAGGCTGGGATTGTTGGGGTGTCTGTGCAGGGCAAAGGCCTAGACTGGATAATCCTGATGGGTCCCTTTCAACTCAGCATATTCTGTGATTCTGTGGCCAGAATACAGAGCTCCTACATAATAAATATCACCAGAAAAAAAAAAAAACCCCTTTCCTTGAGAAGTCTCTGATTTTAATACTCGACGGTCCTGGAGCTGAAAATGGCACAGCTTCCTTGCAGTACCAGCTCTGGTTGGCTGAAAAGGGGATGGAGTTCAGCTACAAGAGGGTTAAACCAGAGCACTGGGGTAACCACATGACCCATCTGTTCTGGATTTCTTCTCTTGTTCCACAGCAAATCCACCACATTCTGTCACGGAGGAGTCGAGAAGGAACACTGCACCTCCTGGAATGAGGCAGCTGCTGGTGCACATCTCCTGCACCTTCCTGGCTGCAGGCACACAGAGCAGCACCCCTGGCATGTACCTGCCCAGCTGGTACACCCTCCTGCTGGCCTGCAAAACCAGCTCAGCTCCAGAGAGAGACATCTTCCCCCTGCCAGCCCTGCCAGCCCTGTGTGAGGGCTCACAGCACCCTGCAGCAGCCCACCCCTCATCCCTTCTGACATCTCTGCGCCCCTCCCACTGCCAGCAGCAAGAGCAAGCACAGGAACACAAATTATCCACAGAGCAGCTCATGGAGCTGCTGCTTTTTAAGGTTTTTAAGGGAATGTTAGCAGAACAGCTCTGAGCACAGAGCTGCACAGCAGGGCAGCTGTGGGCACAGGCAGCTCACACCACCTGAGCTACGGGCAGGCAAACCCAAACCACTGCCAGCTACCAATGAAGATGTAAAAACAAGGCTGCTTTGTGAATTAAAGCACTCTTGTCAGGAAAGGCTTGCCAAGTGACTTGGAACAGCTCCCCTTCATGCCAACTCCCCTTCTGCACCCATCTGAAAGGAAACTGTTCTCATTCATGCTGGTATAATGTGATTTATGTGTGGGCCAGCCTGCACCAGCACAGCTTATTCTGACGCTCCTACTTAAGTCTCCAGCTTTTTAATTTATGTCCAACTTTTTAGATGTTTTAAGTCACCTAGTGCATAATATATTTAAAAAGAAATCTGAATCTTTATTGCAATTATTTCTGAAGCACTCCATGGCAATGTTTATCTGTCCCTGAAACAGTGTCAGAGGAGACGCTGTGGTAGGTTCAGCAGGAACAAAAGACAGTCCTGCTGCTGGCTGAATCTGCTCCCTGCAATTTCTGCTGGCTGCTATTTGTCAGACAACAATAACAAGCCAAGATTTTTGAAGCAAAATGCGTATTTGAATGAGTAATATCCAAGAATTCAGTCAGGGGACGGCACATTCCTTGCGTTCGTATAATATTTCACAAATCCTCCAAAGTGCAGCAGCACATAAGGATGTGGTTTGTTTCTCTTTCAAACAGTCATCTGCAAGCAATTCCATTCAGTTAAATATCAGAATTAAATTTTAGCCATAGTAGTGCTTCTGTGCAAAGGAAATGATGTTTTAAATAGGCATTCAGATGTGGTCCTGCAGATTGGGGCTTAAAACAGAGTAAATAACTGAAGGGGAGAGGCACTTACTCCTGAATTACTATTCCCAACTCCAGAATGAAAGTTCTATATATGACATAACTAAAATCACTTTGGAAACAGAACCAAACTGTTATGCAATAAGCTTTGTTACTCCCAGAGAAAAGATGATCAAATAAGAAATACAGTTTCAAATTCAAAAGGTTATATTTTTTAATTCTTACTCTTTACTCTGTTTAGATGAGCCCAAATAAGGCTGTGATAATAAAAGCATCCTGTGCTACCCCATGTCTGAGACAGAAACAGCCAATAGCACTCATCAACAGGCACAGCAGAAAGGCTTCCTAAATTTGGGTTAGTACAGATCTGATGCAGCTAGCCAGGACTTCCCAGGAAAAACTGGGTTCCTTACCAAAATCTCCCACTGCTAGGTGTCCCTCTGAATGGGGCAAGCTCAAGCCAAGCTGCAGGAACGTGCAGGACTGGCTCTGACTACCAGGGACAATTTCCTGCTTCCCAGCACAGTTTTTGCATCAGTCACATCCACCTTGGGCTGCCTGTCTCAGAGATAAATACTTTATTTTTTTTTCTTTTTAAAATCTCTTCTAGGTGAATATAAAATAATCCCTGTTCCCTGTGAAGAATCAGTGAGTGGCCAACAAGTGTGGAGGTAACCACTTCCCACATGGAAACACTCAGAGAATCTAAGTACAGAAATGTCCAGAGAAAGACAAATGCCTCCTGGAACCAGCCCTCACCCAACAAGCACAGGCTGTCAAGACTGACAAACACAGCCCCAAGATTTTAGAGAATGAGGTTCAAGCCAGGCCAAAAGCTCAATCAAGCCTGTGTTTTCCAGCTCTCAGTCAAGTCATTGGTGCCCAGAGTTAAAATCTGGTTTTAACTGGGGGTGGAGGGCTTCTCTACTGGTCTTTGTGCTTCTGCAATAGCTACTTTGAGGTGGGGAAAGACTTCAAAAATTTCATTTCAATATTTTGCTGGGAGTATTCTTTCTTTTGTTCTAGTACAAAATGGTAATGTTTTGGCATGTCAGAAAAAAAACATTAACAAAAGCACAAGATCATTCCCTCTTCTTCATTCCAGTCCTGTGTCTGGCCTGAGGAAGAGAAGGTCTGCTTGTCATGGGGGAATGTCTCTGAAGGAAAACAACTTCTGGGACAAGGTCTGTGTGTCCCATAGCAGGACTGTGCTAACAGGCAGGATTCAGCTTGATTTCACCTGGAAAATGAAAAGCACTGTGTAGCTCTTAAATATTTTATTATTGAAAAGGGATCATTTCCAACCGAGAGCTTTGTTTACAGCTTGGCAGAGGGAATGGAAAATATCACATGTTGATATTTGCATTTATCACCTCTGAGCACTGGGAATGGGTAACCCCATGCACAGAGACCAAATAGTGGCAGCAGCCAACAGGCAGCCAAGCACCCCCTCAAATTCAAGCCAGTACCTTTGCAAACCTATTCAATTCACTAAATTTAAATGCACCAATACCTTTAAATCAGAAACAAACTCTCCAGTGTTCTGGGAGTGAAACAGCACTAAACTATGTGGTAATGCCAGGGAAAGAAATACCTCCCTCTCTATAATAAGCCCACAGGAGACCACAGCCCCTTACACAACTATTTGCTACTGAGGGATTATTGCTGAATTATTTCTGAAAAAGAGTCTAATAAAATTTGAGTAAAACCAGAACCATTCCCACTGTTGTTATCAAAAGACTTGTCTGTACCTGCATAATAAACTCTTTTACAGGGAAAGAAAATGAGAGCATTAAAATCTACTCTGATGAATGTCTTCCTAATGAAAGTAAAATATTTATCACTTAGCAATTCTTACCTATGGACACTGAGTAAAATATTTTTGGTGTTAGATGCATAATGACCACAGAATTAAAATGTGTCTTTTCATCACAACATGGAAAATTAAAAGAGTGTTTAAAATTAAGGACCAAGCTAAAACAAGCCTTGTGACAATGAACAGCATTTCTGTGCTCCACTAATTCCAAACACTGCTTGACAGATCAAATTAGTGTATGCTAGGGGCTAAATATGAATGCCATGGCTTTGGGCCTTTTAAAAAATGATTTCTATTAAAGCACCATGTGAATTACTCCTATTCTATATTGCTAAAACAGGCATGTGAGTGCCCTAATTGCAGGTGATTTAAAAGTTCAGGGACAAAAATGCCATTTAATTCTGTGGTACAGTGACAACTTCATAACCTGGAGCCTTCTGAGCTTACCACCAGAAAGGTGGAGAGGAAAAACAAATTAACAAAAAAACGGTAAAAGAAAGGCTTAAGCCTATTTACCAAGAGACAAGTGCAGGCAGACAGAGAACAAGTGACATGTCCAATGTCACACATATCACAGAATCATGGAATATCCTGACTGGAAGGGACCCCCAAGGGTCATCCAGTCCCACTCCTGGCCCTGCACAGACACCCAACAATCCCAGCCTGGGCATCCCTGGAGCTCCTGGAGCTCTGGCAGCCTCGGGGCTGTGCCCATTCCCTGGGCAGTGCCAGCACCCTCTGGGGTAGAGCCTTGTCCTCATGTTCAGTATGGTTACTGGGAAAGAACCAGGAACTGAATTTAAGTGTTGATCCACTCTTAACTCTCCTGTTTTCTGCTCCATAACCATTTCTCACCTTCCTTTATGTCTCAGGTTGCAGTGTGTAGCTGGGTGTGTGTTCTGTCCCCACGTGTCAGAGCTGGGGCAGTTCTCTGCTGTTCTTGGGGCAGTTTTCTTGATCTCTCCCCCAGCCAATCCTCCCTGCAGGAGATCTCTGCTGTCCATGGCCACTGAGTGTCCCTGCAGGGCTGATCCAATTCCAGCATCCCATGGGGAGATGCTGCGCCCAGGGCAGGAGCCAAGCATTCCTACCTGGATCCAATGTGAGCCTGGCACAGCACAGCAGCCTTTGCCCAGTGCATTGCCAGAGGAGCAGCTTCTGCTGCCCTGCATGGCCAGAGGGAGCCCAGGCCCATCTGCAGCAGCCCTGGAGCTGCAGAGGAAAACTCCCCCCTTGTGCAGGATCCCTGCTCCAGCAGAGCCACAGCTGGCACTGCAGGAGGGCTGAGCCCCCATGGGACGGGGCTGTGCCACCCCCTGACACACAGGGGACAGGGACTGCTCTCACTCTGGCAGTGCTGTGTTTTCTATTTTGTACTATTGCATCTGTATTTTAAATTTGAAGAACTGTTATTCCTACTCCTATATCTTTGCCTGAGAGCCCCTTAATTTCAAAATTATAACAATTCAGAGGGCGGGGGTTCACATTTCCCATTTCAGGAGAGGCTCCTGCCTTCCTTAGCAGACTCCTGTCTGTTCCAACCCCGACACTTGAACTCCCAGCAGTGCTGAGTTCCAGGTCCTGTGCAGTCAGTGCTAGCCTGGGCTCCTGCACCCCAGGGTTCACCCCAGCCCCTGGAGCTCCTGCTGAAGGTGCTGAGCCACCACAGCTCCAGGCTCAGCCTGCTGAGCACCCACAGGAGCCCAGCCCTGGTCATTCCCAGGGTGGGAGCCCTGGCAGAGTTTGGTCCCTGGTGCAGGGGGTGGCTGCTCCCTGGGAGCTGCTGGAGCTCACAGCTCAGTGCAGTTCTGCTCTGCTCTTACACTCACAACACTTGCACTCAGAGGCTCACAGCATTTCCTGGGAGTTAAAAATGGATTTTACAGTGTTTCATTAAAAATAAATAACCCACTTAAGGGGGAAAAAACCCCCCAGTATTACCAAAGGTAAACACACCAGGAGTCTCAAGTAATGTTGACACAGCACAAAACACATATCAAATATTTGTCAATGAACTTTTTAATGCAATTTACAGGAACTTTTGTCTGTGTTTTTTTAATATTTTGACACTTTGTCATAATTTATTCCTTTCCCAAAGCAGGCTCTCCTTTCAGCTGACAACTACCTTTTTTTAATTTAAACCACACTATAAATGTAGTAAATTTCCAAAAATATTTCTGAAAGCATGTTATCCCTGGCACTTAACCACCAGCTTGTCACACAGCCGAGCCCTCTAACCTTGGCACAGCAAGAGTAGATTTTAAGTAACCACTGCTTTAAAGAAGAGGGGGGGAAAGGGCAGATTTTTGGATGACAGGAAGATGGCATTTTTACAGTGACAAAGATTTATGATATTTAAATTGCTCAGCCAAACTAGTGCAGTGTAATGACTGAAGTTCAGATGGGTATCCTGTATTTAAATGCACAGATACACTGCAGGGCAGCTAGTTCTGGATGGTTTTGATGGGCTAATTTGCAATAAAAAGTAAGATTTCAAGGAAGAACCTTAAGGAGTCAATTGGCTGGTGTGCTGTTTAAAATCCAACTGGTATTCCAATGCCCTGCCAGATCCACTGATGTGTTAGCTGGCTCTGGATATGGGGCTAAGTCCTAATGCAGCAAACACCTTAAATATCTAAATGAAATGCTCCAGCCATAGCAGAGATCTCTGCATGAGAACAAGTTCAGCTGAGTTCCTGAGGGAAGGCAAAAAAAATACCCTGCAAAGAGAATGGAGTTGTCTGTAACAGCTGACAGAAGTTCAGATGCAGCTAGTCAAGTGCAGCCAGTTATGATTCAGTTGTATAATAGCATTTGCACTGACAGACAAGACAATCTTTCTTACAACTGTCTGTAGCTTTTTGGCTTGAAGAATCTTGATGTTCTTATAAATTGCAACTTCCCATCACATTCAAAATGTCTATATATTTTTACAGGACACAAGGCATTTGTATGGCATCTGTTACAAAATATATATTCCTACTGCCTAGAAAATGCATTTCAAGTCTTCATACATTAAGTCTGATTTATTCAAGCTCATGGAAAAACTATTTTGAGCAATCTGTCTGGAACACAGGATGCATGAAGAACTGGGGTGCCAGAGACTGCCTTCTGATTCTCTGCCCCTCGGCACCAGCACAGAGAAAAGTTACTTTGACCTGAAACTAATGTAAATTGAAAGTGCTGCAACCTGAGCTACTCCAAGAATGTAATTCTCATCCCATTTACCTGACATCATTAATCTGTACAGCACTGATCATCAGTCACTTATCTCAGTTCACTGCAGTTGCCAGAGAGCATCCCTGTTTATGGAGATGTTACTCTTTTCAGCACTGAGGTTGAGTTTTTGCTCACATCATCTAGAGATACTATTTGCAGATAATCTCCAGCTGACAGAGGCTGTTCCAGGGCTGGCAGAGAGCACTAACACTCCCAGGAACACGTGCTCCTTATCCAAGCATTTTCCATGGCATTTCCTGACCACCCTGCCCTGCTGCCAGCACCACACACTGAGGAAAATGTCCCAGAATTCAGAGACTGCAACAGAGCTACCAAAGCCCAAAGATACACCCCCTCAGAGAGGTTTTGTGCTTTGGTATTTCACAATTCCCAGGGGCTCCAGTGACAACCTGCTGGGCCCCAGAGCCCGGGCTGGAGGAGCAGGGATGGAGCACAAATCTGCACTGGGGAGCAAAGTTACACTGAGGAACCTGAGAATGGCACAGACACAGCAAAGAGCAGTCACAAAAGCACAGCACTGCATTGTGCCAAGCTCCCTCTCCTGAGCTCTCACCAGGTGACTGCAGAGCCCTGGAGATGGCACAGGGCACCACCTGACAACTGCTTGTACCTCCCATTGTGCCCCTTGCCCAGATGCTTGTAGTTCCCTTACAAATATCCAGGAGTCATGGATAAGATCTTTTGCATTTCTGTTGAGAGATTTCATGCCTACTTGTAGATTGTCTTCATTATTACAATCATCATCATCATCATCATTATTATTATTATTCTTATTATTAACAATACAGACACTCATAGCTTCACAGTTTCACAAAGTCACAGAATATTCTGGGTTGGAAGGCACCCACAAGGATCAAGTGCAATTCTTAAGTCAATGGTTCACAGAGGGATCAAACTCACACCCTTGGTGTTGTTGGCACCTTGGTTTTGTTTCCTTTAATCTCTTTGCACCCTACTGGTGAGCACCTTCCAGAGCACCAAGAAAAGCCTGTCTGCAAAAAAGACACTCAGGTTGTAAGACAGAACAAGCAGGTCTGTGCCCGTGCCATGGGACCACTGCTGCCCCACACACCTTCATTCACAGAATCATAGGATTAATGAAGTTGGAAAAGATCTTCGAGATGGTCAAGTCCACCCTATGACCCAGCACCACTTTATCAACCAGACCATGGCACTGAGTGCCACATCCAGTCCTTTTAAAACACCTCCAGGGACAGTGACTCCACCACCTCTCTGAGCAGCCCCTTCCAATGCCCAATCACCCCTTCTGTGAAGATTTTTTTCCTGATGTCCAGCCTAAACTTCCACTGGTGCAGCTGAAGGCTGGGTGCTCTCGTCCTGCTGCTGTTCCCTGGGAGCAGAGCCTGACCCCCCCAGCTGCACCCTCCTGACAGGGAGTTGTAGAGAGTGATGAGGTCTGCCCTGAGCCTCCTCCTCTCCAGGATAAACAACCCCAGCTCCCTCAGCCCCTCCTCACAGGACTTGTGCTCCAGACCCCTCCCCAGCCTTGCTGTCCCTCTCAGGATGCATTCGGGTGCCTCCAGCCCAGCACACAGGCAGCCCCTGAGGAAGGGGCAGTGTCCCTCCTTTTCCAGCCCACAGCAGGGAAAGGCAGCCAGCTCCCTCCATTCTCAGGGGGAGAGGAGCAGCTCCACCATGCCAGGGTGGGCACAGAGGCTGGGCTGCCCCGCTCTGGGCAGAGGGACAGGAGCTGGTGGCCACTCCAGTGGGCAGGGCAGGGGGAGCACAAGGGCAGCACAGGAACCCAGACACTCCATCCCTGTCACACACAGGCAGGAGCTGCACTGCAGAATCCTGCTGGCAGCAAAAGCTCCAAGCAGGAACACTCCTTCCACACAGAGCCCTGTGCAGCTGGAGCAGACCCTGCCAGACACGCAGCACACGGCCCTTTGTGTGTCACTGTCCCAGGGAGCTCTTCTCATCCAGAAACCAAAGCTCAGGCTTTCCTCCTCTGAAACCACAGCCCACACTCCTTTGGTTTTTAAATAGAAAACACCAGTCTGTGGAAGTATGAAATACAGACATTTTAATTCACCCTTATCAATTTGTGGCAGAGCTCATAAAGTGTGTCTGGAGAGCATCAGCAAGTCAGCCAAACCACGTGGGAGCCTGAACAGGGAGAGGAACCACTGTGGGATACCTTGCTGAGACAATGTGTTTTACAGGAGGAAGTGCAATGTGCCTCACGTTATCAATAACATTTAACTGAGACTGCTATTGGACAAAAGACTTCTGTAAAAATCTCTCTTGATTTAGGACTTGGAGCAAACCATTACCTGCTTCCAAGAGAATTCAGTGTAACAATATTCTCTATACACTGTGGTGGAGTAAAAGCTGGGAATGGTATCAGCTCTCAGGACATGCAGTGACAAGTCTCAGTGAAGAATGAGCCCCAGCCTCATGCCAGCAAAGCAGTTTGAGGTTTGATGATGCAGAGTCAAACTGAGCAGTGCAAAGAAAACAAACCTCTGCTATGAGGGTTGTTCTACCCCCTGCCCTGTGCAGGACTTCAGCCATCAACTTCAGCAGGGAAACCGAGACAGCCTCTGCCAGAGGCTGCACCAAAATATCTGCCCCTTTCAAATTCAACTGCTATTTATTAATATATCATTCTTCACATCTGGATTTTTGACTTCAGGAGGTATCAACAACAAGCACGTATGTATTCTTAAAAGTCACTGTTAAACATGACACAAACACGTGCCTGAATGTGTTACTGGTTCTGTCTTGACCAACAGTCTTTCTGACTGACAGCAATAAATTTACTCTTTAAATAGAAATTTAACAATAACAATAATAAACCACAGCATGGATTTAAGTGGTCACTAAATCAAACATTCAGGGCAGACATTGTCAGGCAATATCCCCTTCCACACAACCTATGTTTGGGAGTTGACAAAAGCCCTACTCATACTAATATAACACAGTTTATTTTCCAAATCAGACCTCAAAAGTGCAGCCTTGCATGAAATCACCCTCAGAAACCAATGAGGTTCTTCTGTGACAGACCACAAGACATAATAAATGAAATATTAACAATCAGCCTGCAAGGAACAGTATCTATGTCATCCAGTGCAGTTATTTCTCCTTTAAAGTATACTAAAACTGCATAGATTTGTGATGTTACCCTTGGACTGCACACACTTCCTAGGGCACAGACTGTGAGAGCAGAGTTAATGTTCACCTGCAGGAAGGTGCCCAGCACAGCTCCTTCCTGGAGCCTTCAAACAGAGAGAGGGTGAAGCAGCTGCTCCTGTTAAAGCAAAGCTGTGCATGGCAGCATTTCCTCCAGCTGCCTGCCCACACTGGGAACACTGCTTGAACTCCACAGAAAAACCTTGGTGAGGTCCCCTTCTTTGCCAAAGGATCATTTTTGTTAACACCAACACCTCCAGAAGGATGGAGCTGCTTCCTGCTCAGCACCATGTGTTGTCACGCCAGGGAATGTGGGTGCAGCTGAGAGCTGGGAAAAGAACTCAGAAAACAGAGAGAACACAGCTTCTATGTTGCATTTTAATTGCAATATTTGGCAAAACTCATGTCATTTGGGGTATGGAGACAGGAATTGTTGCACAGCTGCAGTGAGAGACAGAAGAAACAATCACCATGTTACAGTATGGAAACATTTTATGAGAGAAAGAGCACAGCCAAACCTTCTTTTCACCAAATACAGAAACCAGAAGTTTTTAATAGATTTCTAGGCACTTCTTTGAGTAACTCAGGTAAGTTTCAAGTCCCAGACCGCATTTACTTGTTTACTTGATAAGTAGAGCACTGAAAGATGAGATTAATTTTTCATCCTGAAACATGAAACTTCCCTCAGAACTCCTTCACAGGAGAATGGAGCAGAAGGATGGAGCATAGAGGGTGCCTGTGATTCTACAAGAGCCTTCTGAAGGACAACAGCTTATGAAAAGCCTCAAAGCCATGACAAGAGCTTTCTCTGGGGTCTGATCTTTCCTTTGACTCCTGCAGTTACAAGCAGAGATGTTGGTAAAACCATCACCCCTTTAAACTTTATCCCAACCTGCTGCAGCTCCAAGCATTGGATCCTCTCACTACCTCTAAAGGGAACCAAAAGGAGTAATTAACTTGGCTGGACACACCCAAAACCCAGATCTGTCAGCCCTGAGTCCCTTCCAGACAGTCCTAACCATGAACAAACCTCAGCCAGGCTGGCACAGGGCACAGCTGGTGCAAACACAGACCCAGACCAGGGCAAGTGCCCACCACTGAAATCACTGCTTAGCTCAGCTCTGCAGGTCTGTGCAGCAGATCCAAGGATCAAATGCTGCTGACAACCCATGAAACAGACTGTCACCCAAACAAAACCAAACACAGCCACTGCTGGTTGGGAGGATGCACCCAGAGCAATGCTGGAATTCAAATTCCAAATCTCAAATCTCCTCAAATCTCCTTGCAAGTGCTTTCCCTGCCACCCCAGCCACATGCAACAGGATCAGAAAGGATGCCTAGCAGAACACAGGGGCTCTTGAACAATTCTGATGCTCTAAAATATGCGAGAGGGAGAGGGAGCAAGAGAACAAACATTTAATTTCCTTGTAAAACAGATGACTGCATTGTAATTTACTAGCAGCTGCTGGCAACAAACACCATCCTCTCATATTCCTATTAGCCAAGCTACAGCTGATTTATTAAAGGCTCAGATACATCAAAACAAATGACTGTAACATCATTTATATTACTATTTACAGCTTCTTAATAGGGTTACACGAAGGGGCAATGCAGCACAAACTGGAATCTGGTTACAAGTCTGTCAAGCAGCAGCAGAGCATCTCTCTGTTGCTCTCTCTCTAGAACTGAGCTCCCCTGTATCATTTCCAACAATTACCTGTGTTCCTGGGAGGCTCAGGTGTGCAGGAAATTGCTGGTGGCAAAGCAAGCAACTCTTCCCAAACTGCACAAATACTCAGTGGGCTGCTGCTAGTCAATATAATGCTGATTTAAAAAAAAAAAAAAACAAACAAAAAACACAACAACAAACCAAAACACAAGAAGAACCCAAACCAAGCCTCTGCCCAGCTGTGAGACTCGATCAAATATTGTAGCCCAGTAAGGAATCAATGTTATCATTCCTCTGCAGAGCACAATGCTCCCAGAGCTGCTCCTGGAGCCACAGGCAGCACATTTACAGACAGGCTGTGTCAAACACAGCCAGGGATCAATATCCTGCCTGGGACTGAGCTGGGCCAGCTTTTCAGAGCTGTCTCTCCTGGGCTGCCTGAGGTTTCCCCAAAGCCAGAGATTCCTCAACTCTTTGCTCATGACAGGCAGGGAATGATGTGCCCATTACAGAGCAGCAGCAGCTCCAGGGCCTGCAGGGTTGCCATGGGCACAGTGATGCCATCCCAGCTCTCTCCTGGGATCACAGAATGTTAAAGGGTTGGAATGGACCTTAAAGCTCCTCTAATCCCAAGCCCCCATGCCATGGGCAGGGACACCTCCCACTAGAGCAGGCTGCTCCAAGCCTTACCCAACCTTGCTTTGAGCCCTGCCAGGGTTGGGACATCCACAGCCTCCCTGGGAACCCTGTGCCAGAGTCTCACCACCTCACAGGGAAGAATTTTTCCTAATATCTGACCTAAATTTCCCCTCTTTCCATGGGTACCCATTCCCCCTTGTCCTGTCACTCCAGTTCCTGGTGCAAAGTCCCTCTCTGGTTTCCCTGGAGCCCATTCAGGCCCTGGAGGTGCTGCGAGCTTTCCACACAACCTTCTCTTCTCCAGGCTGAGCAGCCCCAGCTCTCTCAGCTGTCTCCATAGGGAGGTGCTCCAGTCCTCCCATGGCTTTGTTGAACTCCATGAAGTTCACACAGTCCCACCTCTCCAGCCTGTCCAGGTCCCTCTGCATCCACCCCTTCCCTCAGTGTGTGACTGCAGCACACAGCTCAGTGTCATCAGCAAATCTGCTGAAGGTGCCCTTGATCCCACTGTCCTTGTCACCAGCAAAGCAGTTGGACTCTCCTCAGATAATGCAGGGTGTGGGCATGAGCAGTTCTCTGCTGGGCAGAAGATAAATTCAATCTCTTCCAACTGATCAGGAAAACACAGCCTACTGGCCTTTCAATTTCCTTTTCTCTGTTTTGAGTTAGCATACCTAAAGTTAGTGGCACAACTTCCACAGCCTAGGAATCTCAACCCCCATTGTTAAGAGCCAAAACTACTGGGACTGGAAAATGAATGTGCTCCAGATTAGCCTGGGCATAAGGCAGGAGCTGTTTGAGCCACTCCACATCCTGACTGAAGTGAATTACAGGATCCTCCCCACACAGACAGATGTCACTCTCAGAGTCACCCAGATTTTCCCTTGTACCTAAATGGGATCTGCAGTGGGTGCTGTAAGGAGAGCACGACTCCAGCTGGGACCAGGGGCTGGGCTGTGACCCCAGTCCCTCACACTTTGAGGGCAGGATCCCCCATCCCCAGCTGGGCCCAGGGGCTGGGCTGTGACCCCAGTCCCTCATGTTTTGAGGGCAGGATCCCCCATCCCCAGCTGGGACCAGGGGCTCTGCTGTGACCCCAGTCCCTCATGTTTTGAGGGCAGGCTCCTCAAACCCCAGGTCCTGCTGACACCACATACAGAAGCACTATATCTGCCCAGCCCTGGGAGAAATAACCCATCATCCTCACGAGCCATGGATTGCTCCATCTACCCAGATAATATTCTGAGCACTGACAGACTACCTCATCTAAAGACTCGAGCTGACAGGACATACTTAAAAGGATTTTTAAATTAAAAGGGAGCTTTGTATTAGGAACATAAACCCTTTATCAGAGGTGTCGATGAAGGCAAATGGAGGATTCCTTTGCTGTATAAATTACACAAGGAATTCCCAGCCCACCCCATGAATTTTGAACCAATGTGTTCAAGCTTCTGGTTTTCTCTAACCCATAAAAGCTCCAGATAGTCAAATATTATGCTTCTGCTTTTTAAATATTTCCATTTAAATGTAGATTTTGACCTTCTTGCCAATGAAATATTAATAAGAGAATAAAATATATATTACTCTTCTTCTGAGGGAGAGGTCTCTCTAACTCTGTCATGTTCCCCATTGATTTTTTGAAGAGGATTTCTTCAAACCATGGTGAATTTATTCCTCATTTCTATACTTTTTTAGGCCATGGCAGCTGAAAACAGAAAGGTGATCCCTTTATTTTTAACATCCCGGGGGAGAAGGGAGAGAAATTCTTTTTCTCTAGATCAATGAAAAATAAACAAGGACGCCAAAGAAACCCTATCATTTCCAGCAAGAGGCAAAAGGCTAATTTAATTTGAAGTAACTGTGTTCCTAAAGAAGGACACAGTATAAAGATTAACTGAGATCTCCATTTCTTTATATAACTGCAGCCCATTAAGTGGGATAGAGGATAAAACTCACAAATTGCCCTGCTTGTCCATCTTTATCTTCATCATTGTTCCAAGACAAATACCCCTCCCCTCACCACAACATTATCTTTCTCGCTCCTCCTTTGTCGTTAAGGAAAGGGAAAACAACCAAATCTATCACTGTGCTGCAGCACAAATGCAGTTCTGTTTGAAGGGGATCAGCTCTGCTCCTGCTGATTTAAATGAGAGCCAGGCGGGACCCCAAGGATGCTCATCAGTCCTAATTACAGCTGCATCAGGAGAAATGTTCCATCTCTGCAGAGAAACATCCTCCTTTACAGGCCATGGCAGGGTGCACTGTAAAAACACAGGGGATAAGTGTTGTTGGTCTCCAACACAACAGCCTCGAGCTCCTGCTGCTGCTCTGGGTGTTTTCATCTGAGTATTGTCTCAGGTAACACTGCAAAGCCACCACAGACTGGTGGGGAAGGTGACAGAAATCATCTGGTAAGCTATGGAAAGATACATGACAGCTGGAAAAGCTAAGGCAGGATGGAGTGAGACCTTGGGAACCTGTGAGTGCAGATAAGAAATGCAAGCTGTGATGGAGGAGGCCCTGGCAGGGCTCTCAATCACCACTGAGCGCTGCCCTGGGCCCAGGGATTTCTGGAGAGAGGCATAAAGCAGAGATCAGCAATTTCTCAAATTTTATTTACCAGCTCTTGCTGTTAATTCTCATGCCAGTGCCTCTCTAATCTAACTCGTGGAAAGTATCAATTCTGACTTCTCAAGTATATCTCATAATTTGGTTAAATTACAGCCCTGTGCCATCAGCCCCTGTACTCTCACCACCTCTAGGGCAGGGTGTAATTTAGAGAGGGTGGGATTCTGAAAGGCAGCTATGAGAGTTAAATGCCCAACTGCAGCTGAATTTCAATAAGCACTGGGTACACCTAATTCCTTTAGGCTCTTTTTTAAATCCTAGCACCTTTTTTTTTTTCCCTTTTTTTTTAAGATGCTACCAAGGAAAGGTCAACCTAATTTGCCATAGCAGCAAGTGAAGGCAAAAGATCAGCACATGCTGACAGGCTGTCTGAGAGGTTTCATTATAGAGCTGTTTACAGCATTTATTTCTCCTGTTGTTGCTGCTGTTTTCAGGGTCAAGGAACTGAGATCCCATTTCAGTAGCAGAGATCACTGGTCTGGGAACAAAATACTTGAATTTTACTCATTTTACTCCTCCCTCACAGGCTTGTTGACTCATATGCTGAGATTTTTCTGAATGACCACATGGTCATTGGAAGCTTATATTAATGCATGTAGAAACTTCAAGCCTAAATTCTAGTACTAACATCACCAATTAGCTTTAATACAACTGGGAATTTCAAGTGGAGTGTAATGCCACCTTAATTCACAACAGCATATCAACCAATCAAGCCAAGACAATTCATTTGAAGTTTGTTTCCTTTGGAAGATAAAATTGGTTTTGGGAGGGAGAGCTGCATTAGTGTATGGTACTTTCTGAAGCAGTGTTTCTTCAGACCCTTTAATACTCCACAGTTCACAGGGAAATGCCCTAAAGGTCTGCTCCTCCCCTAATACAAACACTTTAGCATTATTTTCACCATGTACTACCAGCTAATACAGGAAGTACCAATGAGTGTATTCAAGTGCTGTGAGGTTCTCCACAGCCTCCACTCCCTGTGAAGGGCAGGTGCAGGGTCTGCTGTGAGGGAGGGGACACTTCAGGCTGTCCCAGGTAAGGAGACGTAGGTGAGCACTCACCTGAGTGCCCAGGAATGGGCACAGCCCCTGAGAAAGAACTGCCCTACAAAAGCTCTTGAGCCACTTCACAACCTCAACTCCAGCACAAGGAACAGAGAAGTGGCTTTGGCTCACTTGCTGACAATCCAAAGAGGACAACAAGAGTCAGAGCAAGCAAAAGGAGTGCAACTGCATGGCCGAGAGCCAAGGCTCAGAGATAAAAGAAGTAAAGGAAGACCTTCAGTCACAGCCAAAAGTTCAGCCGACAACAGCATTTCTCTTCCAGCAGCAGGAAAAGAACCTTCACGTCAAGCAAAGCACATCTCCTGACTGCCTCAAAAGACTGCTAAAAAGGTCAAGAGATTTTGTATCTCCCAGCTATGTGATGAAAGATGTGCCACAAAGGCATTTGTTTCATATTGCTTTTGTCAGGTGATGGCAATATTCACATGTGATGAATAGAGCTGCAGGCAGTGCAGTCACACATTCACATCTCGCTGCCCACACCATGGGGACAATGCACCAAAGCCAGGCACAGCAGAACCACCCCTGCTCAGCTGAGGGACAGCCAGGAGGAGACAGGAAAGCTTCTCATCTCTGAAGGAATCTAGGGTGAAAAGTACTCCAGAAGAGACCTGGGAAAGTTATGTGACCATTTATGATGCATCTGCATAATCTTTTGCATGGAGAACACAAATTGTTTTTTTAGACCTTCCAAAGGCATTTTACTGGCCCCTGCATGGCCAAAATCTCTTCCTGCCACATTTCCACAACCAGTACTTCTCTGTGTTATCAAAAGTAATAAAAAAAAAAAAAGTTATGAATGAAAAGGTTACTATGAATTACTTGAAAGTGTGGTGGTTTTTTATCTCCCCTTTTAAAATGCTTCCAGGCTAAATACAGAAACAGCTTCCAACAAAGCATACACACCATCCCCCAGAGTTAAAAAGCAAAAACCTCTTCATGCCCATCCACAAGCACACACTGTGTGACATCACCACACTGCCTTAGAGACACTCTGCCCCAGCAGAAGATACAAGACAGAAGAGAGACAATAAGAGACAATAAGAGACAATAAGAGACAATAAGAGACAATAAGAGACAATAAGCTTTTTTCTCCCACTCTGCACTCCTCTACCATGATCCCAGAGAATCCATTTTCAGGTAAGAGACCTCAGAGGCTCTGCTGGCTTTCCATTCTGGATTTCTTTCTCCACTCAAACAACAAGCAAGAAAAACTCCCAACCCAATTTATCTAAGTGTCTTCAGCAATATCCTTTTCAGACTTTCAAAGAGCCACTGGCAGTAGTTAAGCTGGTGCTGTTTAACTTGGACATCTGTCCACCTAGGCTGGGATGACCAGCTCAGTTTACATCACCGGGAAGCAATCAAATAATAATTACTTTGGGTTACTACAGACTGGAGCTGGATTTGAGTGAATGATTTCAGAGCACTGGAATCCATTACCAATAACCCAAACCAGCTGGGTTCTCGTCTCTGTTACAAAGAAAGCAGCAACAATTCCAAACATTAATTCAGACACTAAGTACTAGGCTGGATCACCAGTCCATGGGAGCAGTGGCATGTATTTTGACATAATTACCTCAAGATGGAAGTGAGAAGGACATCCTATGGAGAACAGTTCAGAATTTACATTCTGTGCCACATTTAACTCTCCGGAGTTATATGGAAAAGGTTTGTATTCAATAAAAAGCTCCATTTAACATTATTTCCTTTGCAAAGGCAAGCTAAATAATGCTGGTGGAAAGCAGGATTTTGCAAATGCAGGCTGCAGTCTCCCAGCAAAAAGGGAAGCCAGCTGAAGAGCAGGAAAACCTTTCCTGTAACAAGTTAGACTGTGCAACAAATTGGTACATCCAAATAAACAAATCCCTGAATCTCCTCCATTTGCCTCCCTCAAAGAAATGAGTCAGTGCTGACTAATTGTATTATAATAGGGGAAGCTTGTAATAGGCTTACAAACCATGTGTTTACAGCTCCTTACTGCTGGGGCTGGCTGGGAGTGTAAAGAAGCTGCAAGAGAAACACTCCAGAGTCAAAATCTTATCAGGTGTGTTCTGCAACTGAAACCACTCTGCCATTCACACCAAGATGGGGTATGAGAAAGTGGGACTGAAGTGAAGGATAAGGAATGTTATCTCCTCATTTGGGACCATAGATCTCTACTTCAAAGCTACATCTAACGAAGGGGACTGATGACAAGAAGAAATTCTCCCAATTTCTACAGGAGTCAACCCTCTGAGATCCCACATCCTCCGAAGGGCCAATTTTATTGAAAAAAGGGAAAATGAAAGGAGCCATTTCTTCACTACACCCTGGGAAGGACTGAGGTACCTTATTCTGTGTGTTTATTTTCCATTTGCTGTAAAAGGGCAGCTCTTTGGAACAATCTGGCAGAATGGCACAAATAGATTCTTAAACACTGTAGGACAAAAGAAGCAGCCTATGGGAGGGGATCATGCAGCTGCATATAAAGTTCAACTTTATAAGATCCTGTTTTTATAAATTCTCTTAATTCTTATTTCCTACAGATTTTTATTGTAAAAATCATAACTCTGAGTTTTCTCTCTTCTAAAAGCTGTTCTATTATGTATGTTCATTTAGCTCCAAATGACTACACCAGCAAGAAAAGATGCCACTTTCTTTTCTGTCTGCTTACTATAAGTTAGAGATGCTTTTCCCCAAACACACTCATGTTCAAACCCTGAGAGCCATCATTCTTGCTGTGACACAAGGAGCCCATATGCAAGTGTTACAAATACAATCTACTATCTCCTGATTTCAGTAGCCTCTGTATGAATTCCACAGTCAAAGCATTAAGAGAAAGGGAACTCAGCTGTTTTTTCAAATATGCAAGACAATGTGCTGCCAGCTTCAGGAAACCAGGTTCTTCCACCTGCAGCAAGTTCTGAACCTTGCTTACCTTGAGATTATGAAATAAAAGGCATCACAGACACCATCAAAGTTGCAGCAGAACCACTATTTGGTAGCCCCCCCTAATTTGTCTCAGGGGATAGGAACATTTCAGAAATACGACAGACCACAGAGAAATCAAGTAATCCTAAAACAGTGCATTGTGACAAAATTTTGTAAAAGACAGTGCAGAATGTGCAGCAAGATGCCATGAAAATTAACTTAAAATCCTAGTTTCATGTCCTTGAGGATCAATTATAGCCTTTGTGCTTAAATGCATTTAATATATCAGTGCTGTAGTGAGGCAGGATCCTCAGTGCTGTGGCCAGTTCAACCTCACTGGTCTGTTAATGGGACAGGTCAGCACAATCCCAATGTTGTGAAGGACAAAGAAAGGCCGAGGATAAATCCCTGCTGACCCTACTGTCACTTAGGTCACACCAAAGGCTGGTGTTATGTTTATCCAACACCATTAACCTCAATTTCTCCTGCACACAACTAAAACCCAGCTGGAACAAGGCAGCTCAGCCAGAGCCCCTCAGACAAACCCAGGGCAGTCCCAGCTCTGTCAGAATTCCTCACACAGACCCAGGGCAGTCCCAGCTCAGTCAGAACCCCTCAGACAAACCCAGGGCAGTCCCAGCTCTGTCAGAACTCCTCACACAGACCCAGGGCAGTCCCAGCTCAGTCAGAACCCCCCAGACAAACCCAGGGCAGTCCCAGCTCTGTCAGAACTCCTCACACAGACCCAGGGCAGTCCCAGCTCAGTCAGAACCCCCCAGACAAACCCAGGGCAGTCCCAGCTCTGTCAGAACTCCTCACACAGACCCAGGGCAGTCCCAGCTCAGTCAGAACCCCTCAGACAAACCCAGGGCAGTCCCGGTTCAGCCAGAGCTGCTCACATAGATCCAGGGCAGTCCCAGCTCACAGATGGACCCAAGGCAGTCCCAGCTCAGCCAGGGCCCCTCAGAAAGACTCAGGATAGTCCCAGCACAGCCAGAACCCCTGGCAAAGACTCAGGGCAGTCCGAGCTCAATCAGAGCCCCTCACACAGGCCCAGGGCAGTCCCAGCTCAATCAGAACCCCTCACAAACCTGGGGCAGTCCCAGCTCTCAGGTGGACCCAGGGCAGTTCAAGCTCAATCAGAGCCCCTCACACAGGCCCAGGGCAGTTCCAGCTCAATCAGAGCCCCTCACACAGGCCCAGGGCAGTTCCAGCCCAATCAGAGCCCCTCCCACAGGCCCAGGGCAGTTCCAGCTCAATCAGAGCCCTCACACAGGCCCAGGGCAGTTCCAGCTCAATCAGAGCCCTCACACAGGCCCAGGGCAGTCCCAGCTCAATCAGAGCCCCTCACACAGGCCCAGGGCAGTTCCAGCTCAATCAGAGCCCCTCACACAGGCCCAGGGCAGTCCCAGCTCAATCAGAGCCCCTCACACAGGCCCAGGGCAGTCCCAGCTCAATCAGAGCCCCTCACACAGGCCCAGGGCAGTTCCAGCTCCATCAGAACCCCTCACACAAACCTGGGGCAGTCCCAGCTCACAGATGGACCCAGGGCACTCCGGGCAGAGCTGCACTGAGGCATTTGTCCCTCACAGTAAAGCTGAACAGAACAGGCCCCAGACTCAGCACAGGCCCCGGGCTCAGCACAGGCCCTGAGTGCAGTGCCCACGCTGTGGGGCACCACACACATGTCCTGGGAACACACGTGGAGAGGCACACAAATGGGAGAACACGGGCACCTGCACTCTCCTCTCAGATCCACCAGGTCAGAGGCCCTCAGGGAAGCTCTATCATTATGGATTGTGGGGTCTTGGCCACGCCAGGCTGTGACTGGCAGCAGAGTGCTGCTCATGGGAGCAGAGAACCTTCAGAGCTCTGCTCCAGCTGAGAACATTGTGATCCCATGAACTCAGTGTCCCTTATTTTCAAAGGCACGACACCTCCTTGCTTCATTTCCTGCACACCAGCTGCCTTTCCTCTCATGTGAAGGTGTCACCACCAGCCAGTTAAAAGAGGGACTGGTGAGCAGCTTCTGCCTCCCCAGCTGCCTTCCAGGGATTGCACCTCTGTTCCCCGAGGCTGTTCATCCCCACAGTGCCACATTATGGATTTTGTTCTTACAGTTGCTACTGCCACCCTCCACAGCAGCCCCAACCCTGGCAGGAGCATCCCTGGCTGTCCAAACAGATCTGCAGGACTGCATGAAGCTGGGAAGCTTCCCATTTCTGCAGCATAACCAAGACTTTGCCTAAAGTAGCAGACACAATGTCTTGAAACCTTCCAATTACGCAGCTGGGGAAGCCCTCACCCTCTGAAATTATCAAATAATAGAGAGAGCAAGAGAGAGCATGAGAGAAAGAACAGGGGCGGGGTGGAGCGCAGAGGGAATATCTTATGGCCTTCTGCACCCAATTCTGTCACTCTGACATTTCTTTCAAATACAATTATTTAAAGCCTCCTGATGGCAAAGCTGAGGAAAGGGACTAATAGAGGCTTGCACGGTACCTCTCCATCAGGCAGTTCAATAAATCCTGGCAGTGCTGTGATTTGTGTTGGGAGAATGAGCTTTTCAAGAGCAGAACTATCACTTTACACCGTCAATAATCTCACTGTCAAAAACTCCCCGAGTAACCTGACCAACACTTCAGAAGCTTAATTTATAGTTGTGCTATTTGCCTTCAAGGTATTTTATGCAGCTAAATAATGGGAGTGGATATTATTCCAAACTATTCTGCAGCTTTCACAGGTGGAGTTGAAGAACATGCAGGAGGACAAATTTTCTATTAGCTTAGGGCTAAATTCTTCCGTGTGACATCTGTTTGATGCCATCTACACCACTATTGGAGTTGCTTCCAAATTATACTCTGGAAAATAAAAGTAGAATTAAGCTCCAGCACTTCCAGAGGAGGTGAACATGCAATGATTTAAAGGTCATCCTGTTCCCCCCCTGCCATGGGCAGGGACACCCTGCACTAGACCAGGGCTCCAAGCCCTGTCCAACCTGACCTGAAACACTTCAGCCACAGCTGCTCTGGGCAACAAATGCTGGGGGAAGATCAGAACTAAATAGAAACAGATCCTAAGAGCCTGGATCTCACATTATGACTCTCTACCAGTGAGTTCAACCTTGTACAGAGACACTTAAGGAGCAAAGCAGTGCATGGAAAAATGCCAGAGGTTCTTGGCTTTGCTGTGGACACTGGCACAGGGATTTGCAAAAAGCATCTCTGACCACCACTTCTCCCACCCAGGACACCCATGACCTGCAGTGGGATTGCAGCAGGCCAAAGCATCTGCCCGAAATTTCACCACTGGGATACCTGTGCCTACAGTGAAGTTGCAGGGACCAACACTGATACATAAATGCACAATCTAGAAAGATCTGGGCTCTAATGCCAATTTTCAGGTTTAGAGACATACCCATAGAATTATTCAGCCAAGCTGGAAAAGCAGGCTCTCTTTTTCCCTGATGGAATAAGGGATGGGCTTCTTACTTTCCACCATAACCCACAATTCTATTTAGTGCAAAAGGCTGTATTTCATTTATTCCTGGCTCTAAATGCTGATCAGGCAAGGATTAATTCCTTTAATGGGAAAAGTATTTATGCAACTATAACAAAGGATACCAGGGAGGGACCCTGGGCAGGCACCAGCCATGACAGTGCCATGGTATCCCATGCATCTGAGAACCCCAGGCTGTTCCAACCAAGAGCAACAACAATTCCCTTGCTCTGGAGCAGGGTAAGCCCTTTACCTAATAAAGCACCAGCAGCAGTGTGGAAGTGCAAGCATTTGCACACACTTATGGTTGAAATGAGTCACAGAGAAAAGTCAAGGCAATCTGAACTTCAACCAAGGGGAAAATGCAGTTCTACACCCAAACTCAGCAGCTTGGATCTCTGCATTTTTGTAGTGATACATGTGCATTCCAGGCTGCAGAACAGCCCCAGTACTCTGCTTGGTCAATACCTACAGAGATTGCTCCCTTTTTTCACTTCATAGCTGAGCCACTCTAAAGGGTTTTGCTTTTAAAGCTAGGCTCTTGCTCTAACAAAAGACAAGGACTGAACTGCCCTTTTTTTGTCTTATTTATTGGTTTGCTTTAAATAACAGTCTTTCCTTGACTAATAAGTCATATGCCAACAAATCAAGATAATTATGCAAAGGTCAGTACATCAACAAGGTCCCTTTTTGCATATTCCTGTGACTCAAAAGCTGGCTATCTGCACTGCCAGCCTCTGACACCCTTCAGACAAGGGTGGCAAAATCACTTAAAAGCAAGTGGATGTCTGCAGTAACCTGTCTTTGTATGGACTGAGGAACCCTCCCACTGCCTACACACACCCAGAGGGCAGAACTGTGTTCACACTTACAAACAAACCCAAATAAGAGCCCAAATATTAAATATTAAACAAAGTGAGAAGGGTTTTAAACAACCCCAAAACTCTCTGTCTTGTCAGACCAAACTGAGTTTGACATCTGATACTCTCCCCCATAACTTCCTATAGCAATGCACTTTACCAGATCCTGCTGAGGCCACAGAATAAATTAATCTCAGTTTCCCAACCCTGCAGGCACATGTTACCTCTCCTGGAAGGAATCAGAGCACCTTAGCTACATAATAGATTCTGTGCCACTGCTAGCAGCTAATAAAACACAACTCAATTGGTACAATTCCTCCCTCCTGCTCTTTCTTTTAATAACAGAAAACCCAGGGTCTTTTCTACACAGTTCCAAAAGCAGCCCAGCAACCACAGCAGAAAGCACAGCTGCCTTGTCCTTACTGCAGTGTATACAGTGATCACGATTTAAATTCCCAGTTCAAACCCATCAAACAGCCCAATTCATCTCCTCAGTCCCTCCAGCTGAGCAGCTCTGTACTGCTGGTTCCCCTAAGGAAGCCCCTTTGATGACTGAACTTGGCAGAGCAGGTGCTGACTTCTGACACCAGGAACAAGCAAGTGCATGGCTCTCTCCTGCCTGGCCAGGGAGATACCCCAGAAACAGCTGGGGTTCTTTTCCTCTCTCTTTGATCATGTTAGTGGTAAAAATGAAGATTAGTCTTGGGGATGATCTATCCTACAAAAAACCAGAATGATCACCTGGCATTTACCTCCAAATCTCTTCCTCTTCCATACATAAACTGCTGTAGTTTAAAGTTGGCACCATGTGGCAGGGAAAGCTCTTCCCTAAGCCTCAGTTGCACAAAGATCTCAATGGGAATATTGACAAGATTGACTTCTTCTGCATGTTTAAACCAAGTGTCAGAAAATATTTATGCAGGCTTTTTTCCACTCCTTCTGTCCTCACTCAATCCTGGTGCAGTTGGAATAGCAACCCGTGACAAGTCTACAAGCAACAGGGTCCAGGGGAAATATTTATACTCTGCTCTGATTCAGAGGTCTCCAGGGCTGGGAAAAGGCTCCTGGAACAGGTAGCTCCCATCTCATTGCCCTGTCAGTGCTCTCCCTTGCCTGTGGCAGCAGGCACAGTGGGAGCAGGCAGGGAAACACTTGGCTCTCCCTTGCTCCATTCCAGCTTGGGCTCTTTGGTCTCTGCACTGCCATCCATCCCCTGGTGAAGGCAGTCTGAGTGATTGCTCAGTGCAGGATGTTGTATGCCATGGTAAGTTTGTAGCTCAGGGTTTTCCCTCCCTTGTACCAGGAACAGGTGCCTGAAGGCAGGAGTTGATTTTGGCTGTTAATTCAAGAACCAAATTCTGCCCCTAAGTCACAGCTGAGCCACAAAGGCTGAAGTACAAACCAGTGGCCTTGTCTGCAGGTGTGTGGAGTCCCTCTGGTACATAAACTACTTGACTGATGGAAAACCTGCAAATATTTCCAAAAGCTTGATGTCCTAAGGAAGAAAGTCTCCCTTTCTTCCCTAGGGCAGTTCAGATGAAGTGAACAGGAGGGTTCCTTGGTGCTGAGAGGAAAAACCTCACCACGATGTGTTCTGTACCACAGCCAGGTCATGGCCCCTTCCAGACACACAGTGATGTCTGAACTTCTTATTGCTTTTTGTCTCTTATTGTCTTATTACTTCACTTTCTGCCACTGTTCCCCAGCTCATTTCCCATTGCAGTGCAGATTGCTCTGCCCTGCTGCAAACAACAGCCAGGATCAATACCCTCATATCCAGAAAACAGTCACATACACACAAACACAGATATATTAACTGAGTTTACATGCCATTTGCACACTTCATTTTGTGCAGTGTGAGAGATGCTAATAACTCCTGCCATAATATTTACCCTTTCTGCTGCTGCACCTGCCCATCATTCATTTAAAGTCTCTACTTCCCTAAGGCACGTGGACATTGTCTCCCACAATGGCACACCATTCCCATGGGGTCCTTCAGCCAGCAGACTCAAGCTATGAAATGATCCCTCAGTATCACCCTGTGGGATTCAGAGACCTTAAATTGGCCACCTTAACTCTGTGGATTTTTGGCAGCAAGGGAACAAGAGCAGGTGAGGACACAGAGATGTGTGAGGGTGTTCCTGGAGCAGCAGCATGGCCTGAGTGGTTTCTGTGCTCACTCTCCCTCACTGCTGTGGGCTCAGCACCCCAGGAGGAGCAGCAGAGGGTAAAACACTCACAGGGGTGAGTGATGAGACAGTCACATGTCACTGCACACAGCAAACACTCCAAACCCCAGCTCCCAGAGGAACAGGAACAGAGGTTCTGAGCCAGCCTTGCCTGAGCGCTGCCCTCTCCACACAACAGAGCAAATGAAAGGGAACAAAGCCATGAATGACACATGAGACACAGAAACCTCCTGTTCTCCCCTGTGATAGCACAGCACAGCAAACCTGCCAAGGGCAGCTTCTCCTAGGGAATGGACCTGAATGAAATAAGACTGTGTAAATCACTACCCCCAAAAAGGAGCTTATGAAAACTAAGGACCTTGATCTTCTGAAGAAATCTCCAAAAAATCATAGCAATTTAGTACAAGAATACCATTAGAACATCTTCAAATATGTATTTTTAATTAATTCCAAATAATCTTTAATCTCTCTGCTTGAATCCCAGCGTATAAAATGGAAAGTACTGTGATCATGCCCTTGTTAATGAGCACTTAGAGGAAAATGGGTGTTTCAATCCTTTGTTTCCAGTAGAAGTGGATTCAAATGTGTACATTCAGTTTGGATAGACAGGAGTTCAGCTCAGTACCACATGAAATTATTTTTGTTTTATCTAATGGACTGAAAAGCATGTTTTGGCCCTAGTTCACATGCTTGGTCAGTAATTCAGCTCAGATTCAATGAAGCCTTAAATCCAGAGAGCCAACATCAAGATTTTCACAGCTAACATTTTTCTGAAATTAAATTTAGATTAGTTCTTGAAATGCTTATGTTTAATATTTGATCTTACTTTAAATATAGAATACAAGTGTTGTCATCCAAGAACTGACATCAGGGTTAACACTGCTTGGTAACCAGCAAACAGAAAGAAACAGGGTGCACCCAATGTTTCATGGGATGCATTGCTGCTGCTGCTGCACCACAGCTGAAGATTTTTCAAAACTTTCACCCCATGAATAATACTTCTCATGGCCAACTTAGAGAAGGAGTTAGGACTTTGCAAGTGAATTTAATTGCAAAGCACCACCAAGATGTGTCTTCATTTACAAACTGCCACCAGCCAGACCAAGAGCCTTTAGAGTAGAGAGAAAAACAAGATGTGGTTTCTTTTCTTCTCAGAGCTTTTACCTATGTGAAGGCTTCAGCTGTGGCTGCCAAGCTGTTAAAAGCTGTTTTTGCTGCACAGAGAGCAGAGCAGGGACGGGGGGCCTGGAGCAGCCCCCATGTCACTGTCCCATTGCCAGCACAGTGTTTGGTTTGGACTGGTCCTTTGGCTGGAGAACCCAAAGCTTCTTGCAGGCAATAACAGACTAATCACTTAATACACTGCTCTGAGCAATGATTGTTGTTGTTGTTTGATTCTGGTATTTTTAGGAAGAGGTAATCCTGGATATTTGCATCTCATTTCCCAGAATGCCCTAGGGCTTTTCCAGCAGTTGGAATCTTACAGGATAAACATCTTCCCCTGATTGTAATTGCATTATTAAATATGATTGCTCTCCTCTTCCTTGAATTTTTTTTTTTGAAAGCAGCAACAAAGAACACGGTGAGCAGGCGCCCTGTTGACAGCATGGAGGAGAGCTGCACAACAGAGACAGGCAGGAATATTTCACCTTTAACTTCCAGATGCAAAAAAGACTTGTAAGCCAGGAGTCTCACCCCACCACACAAAAGCTTAGTCTTCTAAATAACTGCAACCATAGGAAACCTTCAGCTATCAAAACTGAGGCCACCACAAATAACTATTTCCTTTTCAAAACACATTGCAATAGCTCTAAGAAATCCTGTCAAAGATCAGGGTTCTGTTACTGTAAATCCTACAGACACAAATAACCATAATCATAGAAAAGTCACACAGTGCAACTGCAGTCAGGGAAGGGGGAGGTTATGGAGCAGCCTGACATGCTCCTGGACCCACATGAATGTGCTGCTCAGTTCTAAAATTACACTGAACAGTTTCTTACACCTAAAACACAGCAATTAACTCAGGCTCTGCATGCTCCAGTGACTCGGCTGCCTGAATTCCTTTCCCTCTAGAAAGTTCCTCTTCTCTATGATGCCTCATTCCCCCTTTAACAGCCAAGGCTCCCAGTTTGGTGAGAATCACAGGAAACAAGAATGCTGGCTATCTGCTATCTGCTCTCAGCAAGAACTGATATTAGTCCCACCTTCCTTAAAACAAACAAACAAACAAACAAACTTACTTCTAAAACCAACAAATAAAACCCAACCAACCAAACAAAAGCAAACCCAAACACCAAAAGATAATTAAGTGTGCATGCACATTGCTTCACTGTAAATCCTACTGATTAGGAAAAAGAATAAATAATGCATATAAATCATATTTGAGAAGTGTGACAGCACAGTGATGTTCCCCTTGACTGAAATAGGGGAATCAGATTTCCCATTTGTAAAAAAGGAAATGAGGAAGAGGTGAGGAGCTACAGGCAGGTCAGTCTCAGCTCTGTGCCAGGCAAGACCATGGAACAGATCCTCCAGGAAGCCATGCCAAGGTCCTGCACCTGGGCCAGGGCAATCTCAAGCACAAGTACAGGCAGGTGGAGTATGGATGGAGGAGAAGGGCTTCAGGGTATTATTGATGGACAGAAATTCAACATGCCCTGGCCATGTGCTGGCCCCCAGAAACCCCCTGTGCCCTGGGCTGATCCCCCAGCATGGGCAGCAGGGGGGCTGGAGTGAGAGCTTGAAGGTCCTCTCCAATCCAAGGCATTCCATGGCTTTGTCACACAGAGCACTTACACAACCTGTATAACCAAGTTATACAGAATCTGAGAATGAATGTGTTTCTGCCTTACTTGCATATTTATGGAAAAGAAAACAGACTCTGATGAGAAAACACATGACAGAGTATGAATCTTCATCTCTTTAAAGAGGAAAACCAGCTCCTCCTGCACTTCAGGGGACTTCTGCAGGTACAGTGAAGAGTTTGGTTCATGGATACTCTTAGCCTTAACTCAGGAAAGCCCTACTCCTACACAAGCTGATCTATTTTAAACTCCTCACCAAGACTGTGCATGCCATGGCTATATTGCTATTTCACAAATATTTACAGTTACACACTCACATACACAGCAAAACATGCACATTCAGACTGTGCTTTGTGCAGAATCTCGTGCTTAGTTATTTATGTGTCTTTCCATAGAGCATTAAGATAATTCCCCGCAGAAACCCAGCTGGATTGGGGGCAGGAAGAGAACGTGCCACAGCAAACTGCACACTCTAAGTAGCAGTTAAACTGCTTGAGACCACTTTTCTGCTTTCAAGAGCCTCTGCTCAAGTGTTTTCACCAGGCTTTCCATGTCTAACAGCCTCATGACATGGGAATCAGTAATGCTTCTTCAGTGTACTTTAAAAAAAAGTTAAACATCTATAAAGCAAGGCCTCCCATACACCAGATGGTCTAACCTCTTGAGTGTCAAACTCCTCCTGTGTCAGGCAGCCAATTAAAGGGACATTTATAGCAGCATGCCTCTCTCCACTGTGCCCTGCCTCCCACTTCAGCCCAAATGTCCCAAAGGGTAATTGCTCAGCACACAATTACAAACTCCAGTTTGCCATAGTTCTTTCTCCCCAGTCCCTAATTGGGGCAAACTCTGATGATGGTTAACCTAACTCCTGGGCTTCAATGAAGAAAACTGTTAAAGAGAGAAGACTTTAGAGAAAACATGAAAATCTTCAGCTAACTAGCATAGCTCCAGTTCTCCTGATTAGGATCATTGTGTTTTAGCCTCTTGAGCTGCAACAAAGGTCTCAGTCATTTCCAAAAGACCAAAAAGCAGACATGGCAAATAAATAGCAAAAGAAAAATCATTGTATTCTAGAGGTGTGCCATCAGTGAAGTAGGATGTGTGTGCCGTGGACAAGTCTAACCTATCACATCAGCCAATTCTCACAAAATGCATCAGCAGTCCCATTTCCCAAGGGCAGGAGCAGGCAGCTGGGGTGGGGCCAGCAGGACACCAGCAGGTCCCCATGGCTGAGGTGGAGCAGGCAGGGGCAGTGCTGGTGTGAGAGCTGGGGGATGATCAGTCACAGCAGAGGACAGGCCAGCAGGAGCTGCTGAGGCTCAGGACAGCAGGGCAGCCCAGAGAGAGGTTTCTGTGCAGCGCTGGCCTGTGCCAGTGATCCCTGAGGAACCAGGACCATCTCCTCCTCACACACTCCTCCTGAGGCTCCCCACACCACATGGGATGTGTGTGGTTGTGGGAACAATGGGGGTAGGACAGTGGGGATGGACGGAGAGCAGAGATCTCTGCAGCCAGGTCAGGAACTTGGGGTTTATTGCAAAGGGCCTGGGTGCAGGGCCCTGCTGGGAGCTGCAGCCACAGCTCAGAGCAGGCCTGAGAGGAGAGAGGGGGAGAGAGGGTGAGAGGGTAAGAGAGCGAGGTTCCTGTTACAATACAATAAATCTTCTTCTGTGTTGAATATTCTCATTCTCACTGACCAATCTAGTACAAGATACAAATCCTATAGCATTTCCATACAGCCTATAAGAATCATTACATTACCATACTGTGTTACATTTTAAACCCAAAAACTCCTCTTTGAGCCCCTTCTGCCAAGCTGTAGGGTCTGCTCTGCCCCTTGGGCCTGTCTGCAAGCAGAGGGTGTTGTTCCATCAAAAGGGGATCACCTTCAGCTGGCCACACCATTGTTTTCCAGTTGTTCAGTAACTGAGGTATCTCAAAGCTTGCTTTCATTTCAATCTCACTTATAGTTTCCATATTCTCAAAATCTTTTGCCAGACAATCATATTTATAAGGCTTTCCTGTTTCATCTTCCCCAACACGTGGTCATGTGGTCATTCCAGCCACAGAGCTTTGGGCATGAGGTCAGTGGACACAGAAAGGCTGGTGAGCCCTGTTTCAATTTGCTGAATGTCTCCAATTCTTCTTCCAGCCTATAGGAACTGATAAGTTCTTTCAGCCTACAGGAGCTGTCTGCTCCCCTCCTGTCCCTGCTGAACAGAGGGGAAATGTTAGTACAGAGCTTCAAAGCTCTGCCCAGGAACCCCACAGAGCATACAACAGACTTCAACTTCATGTCTTGACGCCCTCCTAAGTGAGAACACCCACAAAGCTCAGTTCTGGGTCTGTTCCTGGAGGTGGAGGGTGACAGCTTTCACACTGTCACAACAGAAGATGGTCAGGCTGCTTTGAGCAGGCCTGAGGTACAAAGCAACACGAGTTCTTCCCATCCACCACATGCCAGCCCCAAAAACAACAGCGCTCGCACAGAGCCACGGCTTTAATGCTGAGAAAGGATTGCTGGAAAAGGCAATCAGACACTAACAAAAACATAATCCTCTTCATGCCCAAGTGCGTGTTTCTGAGATGATTTACTGTATTATGATAAAGGGGATCTCACTTGCAGAGACTGCAGCCTGGAAGACAGGGCATTAGACACATGACAGCTCTTTTGATGCTGCTTCAGAAGGAGAGACTCTTTCCTCCCTGCTGCTCAGAGAACATTGGCAGCACAGGCAGGTTCTCCAGACGTGGCCTCGTTCTTCAGGGCTGCTGGATTCAGCAATTTAAAGCAGATAACAAGAAATGGCTGGTTATTTTAAACTGGCTGCAGCCTGTACTCAAGCAAGGAAAATGACTGATGGAAGAGCTTCCTCCTACAACTCTGGAATGTTGCTGGGGGTTAATATTTGCTACTGAGACAGAACCAGTGATACCTTGTGGGTGGAAGGACAGTAACACTCAGAGACTAGAATAAAAACCTACACTCCTCATGAAATGAGTTTCATTCCTGGCTCAGCATCAATTTATTCTACTAGAAAAAAATCTGCCTGATCAGTTTAGAATGGAGTTCTTCACCAAAAAGCTCAATTTATGACTACAGGCTTTACTAGTATCAGTCTGTAGGTTTTCAGGCATGTAAAATTCCAGTTAAATACACAGTGGCAGAATTAGCTGTGAGTTTCTTAAGCACTTTGGAAATCCCAGACTCAATTTAAGTGCAGAGTTGTTCTTGTTATTACTATCAAAGATGAAGCATTCATTTAATGTGTGGGATATGCTAAAAAGGAGTGACAGGTGACTGCTGCCTATCAGAAAGACTAAAGGGAAAGGATAACATTTTTTAATCAGGAGGATTAAATGCACCACATCACCATGCCAGGTATTAGCTATTTTCTGGCCACTTAGAGAGCAGAGCAGCTAATTGTGTGCCTAAAACCTCAGCATCATAGAAAGCTGTTTCAATCAGCATTACATTCTCCAGTTGAGAGGCTCTCCTAAAAAGCTGTTAAGGGTAAGTAGGAAACAAGGCTTTGAAAATGTGCAGAAGTCAACCCACTTCCACACTCATCTTGCTCTTTTGACCATGTTGATTAGTGTGATGGGATTTAATACCCCAGCCTTGAGCTTGTGAGAGAACCATAAAGATGGAACTTAGTTCTGCAGGTTCAGTCTCCTCTGAAAGTATTCACCCTGCATGAAGCTTTTAATAATTTCTAAAACCTTCAACTTACACAGGAGGATCAAAAGACAGACAGAAAGAGAATCCAGTCTCCACTACCCTGCCTTCCTTTCCTCTAGACAGATGAGCTCCATCCAACGCATCTTTTATGAAGGAAGCAGGAGAAAGAAGTAGGCTCTACTTTAATCAGTGTGGGTGCAGGAAGAACATTGCAGCAGGTGCACTTCCAACTGCTTCCTCGACTTCCATCTCCCATTCTGCACAGCAGCAGCCTTCCCAAGATCCACAAAAGTGAGCCATGAATCTCCTGAGAAGAAATTTCCCTTGGGAGATCCACCAGCTCCAGCTTTGCTCTGAGCCAGAGACACTGCGGGAACAATTCCCTGTGGGGCAGAACATTCCTTCCCTGCTGGAAAGCACAAGTGCAGACACACACAGAGGAGTGGGAGCTGGAGGATGGGGGATGAAGGCCAAACTTTTCCATCCTTGAGGGAAGATGCACATTGCTGTGTTTGAAAGGGGCTGTGGGAAAAGGTGGGCAGGACTCTAATTGCATCCAGATTGTTCTGTCCTTCCCCACTTCATCTCACTGGCAGTCTGACTGTCAGTACCCTCAGCTTTGCAGCCCTGCACCAGCTAATTGTGGTCCTTACATACACACCCCCAGATCTAACTTGACACAATGCTGGATAATTGGCACCTCAAGAGAACAGGGAGAGATAGGCACTGAATGTGAATTACCTCCTGCACCTGCAGCAGGCAGATCCTCTGAGAGAGAGGCTGAAGTCACTGGCAGGGAGCTTGCCCTGTGCCCAGGGACACAGTGGCAGCTTTGCAGACAAAATGACGACTTAATTTTCCAGTGCTGCCACTCTAAAGGTCCTAAACACAAATATTCCCTGACAGGAAAAAGAAGGCCAAAATGAATGCTGAGCAGTAGGCTTGGGCAAGAGAAGCAGGAGGGGAGGAGAAGGGCAGCAGCAGAAATAGCTATTTAATAGTGGAGTTTAGACTGTAAGTGAAAAAAAGAATCACAAAATTCTCACTCTGCCTCTTTGAAGGAGCTCACACTGTGACTGTGCATTTCTGTTGGCTGTCAAATGGAAAAATATAAGTGGGACATTCAGCTCTTGAATCAATGTTTATTCGATAAGGTCAGTGCCAGAAAAACAGGTTTCATTCTCAAGTGTAGAAAAAGACTCTGAATAGCTGCATGCAAACAACAGCAACACATCTGCACTTTTCCCACTTCCCATCCTTCCCTGCAGAACTGACCCAGCCCTGCAGAGAGGCTCAGGAAGGAGCTCTGTTACCTCCCAGCTCAGGCACAGGGCAGGGAGGGCTCACTGCTCGCAATAATTGCCACAGCAATGGGTTTGCACAAAAGGGTGCAGTTTCTAGTTCACTCAGAAATATTTACTTGGAGTGTAAGATAAATCAGCACAGCCCAGAGCATGACAGCTTTCTGGTCTGTCTTTAGCTTCCACATCCTCATGCTCACATCTGGCTCTGTCACCCCAGGCTCCATCTCACACTCCCTTTTCCCTTCATATCTTTAAAGAAACCAGACCTTTTTTCATCATCAGATGTCAGGGTACCTGTTGCCAATTCCCTGATTTCTGGGACTCAGCCTGGGCCCTCCCAGGGGGCTCCCTTGTCAGGGGAGACCTTCCTGGAGTGGTTCTGTGTCAGAAAAGAGAGACCCACTGGATCTTTTCAGTCCTCAGGCTCTTGTTTGTTGTTATCTTATCTAGAGTTTTGCACGCTGCCCACACCAGGCTCAGCGCACTGGAAAAGCACCACAGAAATAGCCAACAGTCTCTTGGTACAAGGGCTTTTAAAGCTAAACCATCCAGTTAAGAGCTGACACCTAGATTATTTTCCCTTTTAACCCCATAACTGATCCCCAAGAGCCCACAATGCAGACTTTTCTGCCCAATTACAAAATCCAAACCCATGGAGAAGGAGGAAGAAGAAACCCAGGATGACACCCTGTGCCCTCCATCTTGCTGCCATCCACTACACACTAAAAATCCTGAAACTTAAATTCTTCACCAAGTGACACACCTGCACTACTCTCTACAATCTATTTCACACTTTTGTGGATTCCAGTCTATTCTGGAGTTTAGGAAACTTTCTCCATGGATGAGGGTCAAAGTCAGTGCTGCCCTGGGGGTCAGGGCAGCCCAGAGCAGACAGGGAAATATTCCCAGTGCCCTGGGTTTGCACAGTCAGATGCAGCACATGGCCCATAAGGATGTGAAACCTTGGAACCAGCCTAAGACGTGGAGCACACTTCAGAGAGGAGGCTCAAGGCACCCACTGTCCCTGGGGATGGCAGGGGTGGCACAGAACGCTCAGAGCACCCCCAGAGCCCCTTCAGCAGTACCTGCTTGTGGGGGCTCCTGGTGCTGCTTTAAGATCCTTGCCTCTAGGGCAGGACCAAGCTGATCTCAGGCTGGATCATGGAGGCCTAACTGGGATTAGCCCAACTAAACTGGAGCTCTGACATTGCAAACAAGATGGGGAAGGCTTTGAGGGGGAGGATGTCCTCTGGGTAAGACACAGGGAAGCAGCAGAGCACAGGGGCTTAGCACAGAAAGCAAGGCAAAATACAAGCAGAGCAGGAGACACAGTGCATGGAAGAAAAGAAAAGAAAAAGATCAGAATAGGTCCTGGTCAAACAATGAGCAAATTCTCCCTTTGAATGTGACAAGATGGCTCTGAATAAATAATAATAACATAGCTACATAAAGGTCATGATCTCTGTGCAAACCTCCCACTGCCATCTGGAAAAAAGTCCATTACAGACTGAGATTTCAGGAGCACTGGATTTTATATCCTGGTCTGCAAGCATGAATTTTATAAAATAGGAATGTTTCCTTCAGTCTCTGTTTTTGACACTTTATCCACACTGATACTTGTTAATCTTCTACATTCCCTCTATTGTTATGGAAGATGCCCTATTCTATAATGATGCTGCCAGTTACAGTAATTCCCTGAAAAAAAACCAAACACTTGCTTTCAAAGAAACAAAAAAGATTTTTGTGTCCTAAAAGTATAAAAAATTCAGAAAAAGCAGAAATAGATGTCCAGTAACTAGTAAAGAGTATTTCAGAGGGCTTGTAATCTATTTTCAAAGGCAATTTTCACATTCAAGTGTATCAGAAAGTCCATGGAATTTTGATTTTTAAGGGCCAGACTCCATGAAGAAAAATGCAACCTGGGCACATCTGTGAATTTTAGCAGTGGTCTTCCATTACATATTTGTCACCTATCTATTGAAATCCTTGGAGACTGTTTGAAGCAATGACTTAGAATCCAAGCAAAAGTCCACAAAAGCCAGGCTTTAATGCAGGTTGCACTGCACCATCACAGGGGAGTTCTTTCCTATTCTTTGTTACTCTGCTGCTTTTTGGGAAAAAGATTTTTCCAAAGCAGACACCTGAATTGGCCCAGTGATAAAATCTGCATCTGAAACTCTGGCAAGGGGAAAAACCTCCATGAATGACAGCACAGTACATTGTGTTTCTGCTCCACCAGTACGCACATTTATTATTTAGTGACACCACCTCAAGCTATTATTTTCTTACAACCAGTGCTTCTTGACTTCCAAGAACTCAGCCAAATTCCAGAAAATACAAGAGCAATGAACTTTGTTGGGAGGAGGATGAGTCCAATGTCAGGTTGCTGTGGTGACAGATGTGGCTCCCACATGTCCCAGAGGCTGATCCTGTCTCTGGTGTGACGAGGCACAGCCTGGTACTGAGGGACTGCTCCACCTGAGCACATCCTGAGCTGCACAGCCCATAAATGACACCAGGACCATACCCTGGCCTGTGTGGACTCGATTGTTTATCTTAGTTACAATTAATCAAGAGCAAGAAGCCACGTGATGCAATTTGTGATAGAAGATGGATGTTTAAAGAGAAGAAATAGAAGAAGAGACAAGAATCTCTTTGCCTGCATTTAACTTTGCAATTTTTTCTCACTTCTGACAATTAGAAAAGCCTTTCTTCTCCTTATATACATAGAATAAAAATATTTAGTTCCCAATGAGACTTTACAGGTATTTGTCTGTTCCTTAGAACCCAGGAGGATGCACAAACTCACACACCATAGGTCAGCAGCTTACAGGGTACCCAAACATGCTCCAGCCACACCAATGAGCTCCCACCAGTCTTACAGAGGCAAAAACTCTCAAGCCCTGATTTCTCATTGCTGGGAAGATATTCCCCACAAAATGAAGCTAAAAAATAAGGTGACAGAAGCACCACTCTGCAGCTCCCTGCAGCTGTTTGTGCACTCTCTTCTCATGCAATTTTGCTGGTAACAGGATAGCAGTGAAGACTGCTTTGGCAAGGAACAGACCCACAAGAAACCACATCAAGGAGATGGTGCCTAAACCCCCTCAGGTGCACAAAACAGTTTCCATACTGTTAAACCATTTTCTTAAAGAGAAACACTAGGACACAAAAAGACAAAGAAATCCAAAGCCACCTCTGCAACAAGAAAAGCAACACCTGCTCCACTGTCCCCCCATGCTCAGGTACATGATGAGGAGGAGGAGGAGGTAACACCACATCTTGTCAGCCTTTCCTCTGACACAATACTCCCACGTGTGTTCACAGCCTAAGCTGCCCAAAAGCTCTGAGGAGTAGGTGAGGGTTCTGGTAACTGTTTTAGAGAGGGAGGAACAGCCCAGGGAGACCAAGTGATCTCCCTGCTGTCACACAGGAAGCCTGGGCTGAAGGAGGGAGCTGGACACATCTGGCTAACATCAGCCCCAGAGGTCAGCATGGGGAAGGTAATGAGATGCCTCCGTGCCAGAAGCTGAGTTTTCTAAAGCAAACATCACACAGAAGTTGGAAAAATCACTGCAGTGAATCACACTCACTCAGTATTCAGAGACACGCTCACATTACAACCACAAGCACTTATTTAATTAGAAAAATGATCTAATTGAGATGCATCCAAAATTGCCTCCGATACAACACAAGCAATAACACACGTAGCTAAGGAAATATGTGGGTTATGAAGGTGTCTGGGTTTGTGTGTGTGAGGGAGGGAGGGAACAGGGGTAAATCGTCAGACTTGCTCAGCAATAACGCTGAATACATTTATTAAAACACAATCAAATTTTACAAGGCACTGAAGTGATAACACTGTAGCAGTGGGAAGTGCAAGCAGCAATAAATATCTTGTAAACACAGAGGTCACAGGCCCAGGTGCTTATGAGCATGGGAAGGGTGGCTCACTGTAAGCAGGATGCTTCAGTGCCTGAGCAGTGAGCTCTCTTTTCTTGGAGAAGGGGTGAAACAAGACAGGATGGATTATTATTTAATTTATTGCAATAAATCAGGAGTCAAAGCAATTCAAAGGAATTTGTATCTTATCACTATGTAAAGAAAAATCAAACCTCTATCATTTCAGATCTAAATACAATTACAGGAACAAAATAGCTTTATGTTTAAACCATCTAACTGAGCCTGACAGATGGATACTGTTTATATCCATTTGTATTTATTGAACATAGTAAAAGACTGCAGCTGTTCTGTCAACACCTAGCTGCTTCCAGGGTGTTTGGAGCTGTATATAAATGTAACAGAATTTTATGGATAAATATATTCCATGGAATAAACATGGAGAAGATACTGTGATATAACACATATTTACATTAACAACCATAATACCTTGAACTGCTTCCTATTGATCTTTAAGCACTTCAGCAAAGTGTGGATAAAGACACAGAATTAAAGCTTGGAGATTAAGTGCTGCCCAAGGATGTCACAAGAGCTGGGGGTGAGCGATGGGATGAAGCCAGGCCTGTGGCTATAGGCTCTGTCCCCAGTGCTCCCCCCTGCTCAGCACCCAGAGCCAGCCCAGTGAGCACCCCAGAACTCCCTGCCTGCTTTAATCCCACACCCAAGCCTGGCCCTGGCCCTGCTCTCCATCCCCTGCCCTAACAGCTCATTCCTGCCTTAGGAATGCTGGGCAGAGCCTCTGGCTGACAGTGCCACACCAGATCTGCCCCACCAGCCAGAGGATCGGAACGAGCCCCTAATTAGCAGAGATAAAATCCCACACCTCATCAGGGAGGTTTTGCATATGCATGAACCACTGCTCCTCATGTAAATCACACACCCTGCAAGCCTGGGGATGAACCCTCCGAGCCCTGCAGCTTTTCCTGAGGTGTCTCCTGCTCCCAGCCCTGGGACTGGACTTAGTGCAGGGGGAGAAATAACTGCACCAGCGCATGTGGCTGAGCTTCAGGTACTGCTTTCTTCTACATTTCACCAGTAACTGCTCCATTGCAGTCTGTGCTTACAGAACTGGATAACAGAAAGGGAAAAGGGTGAGAAACCCCCACTGGCTGGGAAAAAAGACAAAGTTTTAAACTGAAGGCTGCTTAGGGCTGGGAGGTGAAACAATCTGAGGATAAGACTTTTGTGGGAGTCCTCTGGAGGCAGCTATTTTAGGTTGCTAAGGCTCCTACAAAGAATTTCAGCGCAGGAAATGGAGCATTTTTTCTATTATGGATTGCTCCCTCACCTTCACAGTCCCTATACCCCAGGCTGTCCAAGTGCTGTGTAACCAACTTTAATGCTTTTCAGAAAACACAAACAAGTTTTATGGAGCTCTCTGGACAGGAGAAATGGAAAGATTTTACTGGGAGAGAAGAGCTGTTAATATGGCAATGAGAAAGATGCTGGAATACACTAGAAAACAGATCAGAAATTAAGTATGACTTATCTGGAAGCAAGCACATGGGTAGAAATGGGGAGGAGTAGTATGTGGGGGGGGAATCCAGCTTCCTTTCTGCCTGAATTGCTGAACTATCAGTCATTTCTAAGCAGTGTGAAATCACAGTGTTCATTTTAAAATCTTCAGCAACTGATAGCCAAATTATTTTCTAACAGAAAGAGATATCCTCATTTCCACTCTGTGCCTGTGGAAGGGGCAGCCTAGGAAGAGAAGAACGGAAGGGGAAGGAGAGCTGGCCTGCTAATCCCATCTGGCCAGCACAGGAACTCAGTGCAAGCTCCCTGATTCCCAGACAAGAGCCACATCCCCGGAGCACCACTGTGGTTTTCCATCTGGAAACGTGCACATGTGTGCACACAGGCAGGAGCAGCAGCAGCACGGCTGTCCTGCCGTGCCCCTGAGGCCTGAACTCTGCCATGAGAGCCTTCATGCGCACAAGTGAGGGGGCACAGCCGAGGGAGCCGTGCCCGGCCTGCTCCAGGGATCACCAGCCCGGCCCTGCCCTGCCCGGGGCCAGCCTTTCATAATGACCCTGCAGGAACCCAAAGCTGCCGCACCAGCATCTCAAACACAGAAATCACCCCCTGGTGCCATTCTTCCCCTACATTCTCGGAGTTTGGTTGTTAATCGCTGCCCCGAGATGTGCAGGGTGTCTCTGATTCAGCCCGCGCGTCCCAAGAACGAGTCAGAGCTCTTCACTTTTCGGTCTTGAAGTTGTTTATTAATTCTTATCTATAAAATTTTCTTTCTGCCCAGCCGAGGTCTGCTCAGCAAGGCAGCCACAGGCACTGTGACCACCCTCGGGGTGGTGTTGTCTTTTTATACTACAAACTACCTATAACATATTGACACTTAATTCCCAATACCTATCACCTGTGTTAGACAGTGAACTTCTATTCTAAACCAGTCCCAAAGTTCTAGCATCACAGCAGAAGATGGAGACCAAGAAGAAGAAGAAGAAAGGCTAGACATGCCCAAGTTCCTCCATTTTGTCCCCAAAACCCCCATTCCAAAAATCCACATTTTCACCCTGTGATAATTTTATTATTATACTATTTAAACTTCTGTGACTTTCAGGTCCCTATACAAAGCTGGTAATTTGCTCTACAGGTCATAATCAAATCCCCAGGTGTTATGGGGTGCATGCCAGGGTCTCCAAGCCCCCTAACAGGGCCCTCGGCAACTCTGGACACCCGGAGGGATGCACTGAGTTCCAACCCTATAGCAGATAGCAGTTTCTACTTAGGGAGCAGCCAGAGCAGGAAATACTGCTTGAGAAGGGTCTGAAGTGGAGATGGCACCATGAGAGCAGATACCCACCTCTCCCTCCAGATGGGGATGGGATTCTGCTCGGGAGCTCCAGCACCTGGCTCTTCCACAACACCCTGAAACTTCTCCTAAGGGCTGAGCACTGGCTTGTGTCTGTTGTGAGAGGTGTTGAAGCACAGTTTCTCCTGAGGCCAGGACTCAGCAGGTGACCAGCATGGTCCCAGAGCTGGAGCAAAGCAGGGTCAGAGCACAGCCCGTGCCTCAGAGGGGAGCTGGGCTCACCCAGCCCAGGGCAGCAGAACTCACTCAATCCCCCGTGCAAGCACTGAGGTCTGGGACACAGCAGAGGAACAGCACAGAGTCTTAGAGCACCTTTGGAAAATAATTTGGAACAAAACAAATCAACAAAGACCCTTGAAGTTGTTTGTTTCTGCTCTAAGTTCTGCAAATAACAAACAAGGTGTCTGCACAGAGGTTCCAGCCAACAGCTGCCATTAACATACATAAATCTTCCGTTCAAAGGAAGCCTCCAGCAGTCAGTTTTTCTATCTTAATTTGATTCTTTTGACTTTTCCATTCTGTCTGTTTTCATCTTTCCTCATTAAAAGGATTTTTTAAGAAGAGATTTTTTTTAAAAAAAAGCCAAACATGGCTAATTATTTTAATGAGCTACCAAAAAAAATATAGTTGCTTTCTACTCTGAATATAAGCAAATGTCAACATTGCATGGGGAGCAGAGGCAGCACAGCATCTTATTACTATACCATCAACTCCTATATTTGATTAATGAAGACTCACAGGACTAATTTTACGCTGCTTCATTAAAAGCCTGGGGCAATTAGCATAAAGGTTAGACTACTACATTATTAAAATGTTATTTTTTTAAACCAAATAATTTGCTTCTTTTCCTTTCCCTTTGAAAAAAAGCCCACACTAGATAGACAAAAGGAGTTACTGTCTTTTTCAACTTCTTATGTAGAGAAACATGAATTGCTAAATCTCATCAAGGATTTTAGCAAAGCAGCAAAGCAGCTGCCCAGTCTCTACAAAAGGGTAAAGGCAGTGCTCTCCTGTAAAGCAACACACAAAGGGAACAAACAGCCTTTCTGCTCACAGCTCAGGGTGGTGATAAACTTAAAATTCAGCCAGCACCTAGAGGGAGGGGGAGAAATCACTCATTCCAAAGAGCACATCCATTTCTCACACAACTAAACCTGTCTTGCAAACCTCTCCAAACGATGATCAAAGGTAAAAGCGCATATATGCAACACTGCAAGAGCTGAAGCCTACATCATAAAAAGGCACAGGCATCTCCTATTCTTTGAGGCTTTATTGAAAGAATAGAGGAAGAGCTGCTTCTGAACTTGCAGGTGAGCAAATCTCTAAAAGCATCAAACACTGGCAGCCTTGCTGTGCTGTTGATTCAGCATCCTGCTGGACAGCACAACAGAGCAAGGGTCAAATCACTTCACCATTGCGCTGCTCCCTTTTTGCTCTCCTTCCTCAGGTTACCAGCTCTCTGAAAAGCAGCTTCCTCCCAAGCCTCCACCTCCTCCTCCTCCTCTGCTGCAGCCCCAGGAATGGAATAAAAACATAAAAAAGCAGCAGCAGCCCTGAGGAACAGACTTGATGAAAAAGAAAAGCTAACTGCCAGACAAGGCTTCAGTCTGCTGCGGAGCTGCTTGGCACGTGGGAGGACTTGCCAAGACGTGCACAAGGCTCTGCTCTGCCTTGCAGCTCCTGCTGGCACTCCAGGGGTTAAAGCAATCCAAGCCAGGCCTGCTGGAGAAGCACTACAGCAGGAAGAAAGAGTTACAAATGATTTTTCTTGGCAAAAGCAGCTTGTTGGAATAGTAGAAGGATTGTGCTTACTCCTCATATATAAATGCCAAAATGAGCCTTGCTGACACTTTCCTGGCACGCCCCAGCCCTTCCAGCGGCCTCAGCACTTCAACCAAACTTTTGGAGGGACAGAAGGACACACAAGGTGTTTCTTCCCCAGCCCTCCTCTGCAGTGGCACCATCCAGCCTTTAAAGAAAGCACCCAGCAAGGAGTCAGCTCAGCTCTCCCTTTGCACAGCAATGCCTGGTTTTTGTGGCCAGTGTGTGGGGATGGGTTTTGTGAAGCACACATTAATTCTGGGGTGTTCTGCTGGGGAGAGGAGCATCCATGGAGACTAATTTTAGACAAGATCAAGTCTTCTGAAACATCAGAATTTTGCAGCTTGCTTAACCAGCAGCCAGGCTTTCCCCTTACCCTGTTCTCCAGCCCCTAAGTCATCGTGGGTGAGAGCTGGCAGGGAGTCTAAGGACACCCTTTCCCTGGCCCTCTGTCCCAGGGTACTCAGCCCAGCAATTTACAGCCTCCAGAGCCAGCAGCTACATCCAGATCATCACATTTAATAGACACTAATCTTCCTAAAGGTCTAATCCCCTTGTACTGCTTCTTGAGACTCACACTCCTGACTTCTGCAGAAGTTTCACATGAGTTCTGTAATTTCATTTTGCCCTGCTAGAAGAACAAAAAAAGGAAAAGAAGAAAATAAAAAAATGCTTATCAGTTCCAATTCTATCAGACTTACACAAACTGATAGGATTCAATTATTCACTGTTTCATCATATGAAAAAGTGGCTCCACAGCCAGTGCAGAGGTTCATGGCAAGGCTTTAAGAAGAAGAAGATCAAATGGCTATTTTGGGAGTAATTAGCTGGTTCAAAGGCACATGTGATGCAACCTTGGCTTTTGCCTGTGGGCTGCTCTCATGCCTGCAACAGGGATGGCTGAAGTGTCTTTGCAGCTGAGGAAAGAAGGTGCCAGAGGAACTTCCCTTTCCTCATGCCAGGCTCAGTGCTCTGTCCCTGGCTCCTCACCTCCTGCCACCTCTCTCAACTTGGAGCTGCTCCCTGACACATTCATATTCAGCAGCATCCAATTTCTAGCATTTTACTCTTCTTTTTAATCTCTCCTGTTTCCCTTGTAGAGATAGATTTTCTTTATTGTTCCTGACAACCTACAGCCCAAACCAACCCCTTTCTCTCTTGCTCTCCAACAGTAATGACAATATATGCCCAGAACTTCTCCAGATATCACTGGGGACACTCAGATGGCTCTTCTCAAAAAGGCAACTGAGAGGAACAACTTCTTGCCAGTGGATTTATATCAGATTCCCCAACTCCACGGGCAAAAACACACATTGGCAAACTGGAAAGGAGGAATCAGCTCTCTGAGAGCATCTGCTGCAGCCCTGCACCATGAGTAGCAGCTCTCTCATGGTTAGCCTGGGTCTTCTAGAGCCCCCACAATGCCAAAGATTAAATCCCCAAACCTCCACATCTCTTCAGGAAAATAAAATGGGCTAAAACCCATGAGACAAAACTGTAGCTAATTTTAGCAATAAAACCAGAAAATCTTTACTGGTTTAACTTTTTTTATCACCAGACTTTCTGCACCAAGATTATTAGGAGCAATTCCTATTAATTGTGGCTTTTTTTCCCACATTCACTTCAGAAATCCATGCTGCCTGCAGCAGTGCCCACTCACACTGGAAGGGTTTATCATGAGAAGATCATCTCACATACTCATCCCCCAGCAAGTGTCCTTAGTGTGATCCAGTACACCAGGACTGCTCAAAGAGGAAATGTTTGCAAGGCAGTCAACATTTTCTGTAAATATATACATCCAGCATGAGGCTTCTGGGACTGTCAGACTGCTTTACAAAGAAAGACACATTTTCCCTGCTTACAGTCTGGGGAGGAGGAGAACCACATGCTCAAAATATCAGAAGGCAAAATACTGTGCTGCAGGTGGGAACTCAGCTTGGCCCTGCTATCTCCAGGATCAGAATCCTATTAGCAGAAGCTAGGGAGGGAAAAAAAAAATAAAGATCCAAAGAAGGTTCACTGTGCTGCTGTTGCTGGAAAGAGAAATTCAATCCTACAGCCTGGGCTGTTAGGAGGAGATGGTATGGTGGCAAAACAGAAAAATCAGAAAAATTAGCAGCACTGATAGAAATGTCATCCCCAACACCGAAGAACCCCCTAAATTGCCCTGATCTCACAGGGCCCTTTTTCTAACTCCGTTCCTGGGCCTAGAAGCTCAGCAATCAGTCCTGTAAATTTTCAATTTTCAAATCCAGGCAGGAGGTTTGTTTTTCTTGAGCAATGTGCCAATGCTATTTTGTGCTGTACAGCTTCCAGTATTTTCTTAAGTGCCTTGAGAGGCTTGGCATGAAGGGCACTGTGGAAATGGAGCTTTAACTGATTGCTTCCAACTTCTGCCTTGTAACCTCCCTTCCAAATGAGAGATTTCAGGAGCAAGAGACACTCTATTCCCTGCACACGAGGGGAGCTGTGCCTGCAGCACACACCAGCAGCAGAACATGTCTCAGCAGTGCCATCAGCAATGTCCCTTCCCAGCCGGTCTCAGGATTTCTGCTGCTCACAGTGACCCTGAGATGTGTTACAAAGTCTCTTTTCCCAGCCCAGAGGTCAAAGGAGGAGTCAGAACTTTTCAGTTCTCGGTCTCAAGGTTGTTCATTGTTTCTTATCTATAAAATTCTTTCTCCTGTCCAGCCAAGGTCTGCTCAGCAAGACAGTCTAAGACACTCTGCCTGCCCCAAGGGTGGTGTTATCTTTTTATACTAAAAACAACTACCTGTACAATATTTACAATTACTTTCCAATACCCATCACCTGTGTTAGACAGTGAGCTTCTACTCTAAACCAACCCAACAGTGCCACCATCACAGCAGAAGATGGAAGCCAAGAAGAAGAAGGAGAAAGGCTGGACATGCCCAGATTCCTCCATCTTGCCCCCTGAACCCCCATTCTAAAAACCCCCAAAATCTATTTTTCACCCTGTGATAAATTCACTCTCATTCTGCTTAAACTGTTGTGGCTTGTAATCCTTCATAAAGGTTGGTAGTTGTTTTTTCCAAGGGCTAAATCAAAGGCACAGGGGTCTGGGGCTCTGTGCCAGGGTCTCTGAGCCCCCTGGGCAGGGTCTCGAGTCCTCCAGGGCAGCCAGAGGAATTTCCTGGGTGGTGACAAACATCCCCATCCACCAAGCACCACAAATGGCTCCCTTTTAGGACAGAACCCTCCCCCTTCTCTGTGCCCACATTACAAGGCACTGGATATTTCTCAGCCCCAAGGAACTGACACCATCTCTCCCCATAGAGGAACCATGTCCAACCACGTGGGGAAGAACTTTTCCAGCTACCAGAGAGCTCAGCCTCAATCACAGCTTCAAATTCACTGACAAATGAACACAGCAGAGCCCACTGAAATGAGCCCAGCTAATTGGAGGTGTTGGGGATGACTAATTCATGACTAGCCATGGCCAGGCAAGCTCCTTCTCTGCCTGCAGACCCGTGTGCACTATCCCCAGCTGCCATCCTGACCTGCAGGTCAGATCCACAGCACCACTGGGAGCAAGGAGCAGGGATAAAGGGAAAACAGTATAATGCTTTTCCCCATTAACACTTGACTTTGGGCAAAGAGCATCACACTGTTCTTTGTCCAGCATCTTTAAAGATTTTTGAAAGAATATCCTAATTAATCTGTGGAGGAATTCAGGCAAGACTGCTTTAAGCATTTTTAGCTTAAAAATGCAGTGTTGTCAAGCATTTTCCTTGTTCCTATTTCACAATGTTCTCGTGTGTTTGAGGCTATTATACAGGAGCATAAAGCATCAATAAACCCTAACATTATGCAACAGCATTAAAATAGATAATATTTTGGGGCTCCACAGAATTATTATTTAATGATAGCGTTTCTCCTGCCTTTCATCCAGAAGGACCCTCCAAAGTAACAGCTCTCCCAAAATAGAAGAGCAGCTGCCTGTGAGATGGGACAAAGCAAAAACCTTTGCAGTGGCTTATCTGGGGAGAAGAGGAGATGACAACTCTTCTCCATAGGAAGACACCACTGCAATTCAGCTAAGAGGAATGAATCCAGAATTCACTGGAGAGAGCATCTGAGGATTTTTGCTTATCAAAGTTTTGCTGCTGATCCACAGACATAAAGCTAATAGTCATAGTAGTAATATTAATAATAGAAATCATGATCATAACAAGCATTCTGGGCATGCTTGCCTTGTCACTTCTTGTGTAAACTGATCACATCTCAGTGATAGCCCTGGTCACTTCCAGAGCAACTTCCACCAATTGGGTCAATACATCTTACAACCATTAACAAATCATGCTGTGTTTTGAATGCTAAGGTAACAAATGTCATTGTCCTTTCATGTCAGGATTCAAGTCTGTTGGGTAGTATGAGAATTTGGATCAATTCTTCACTGCTTAAAAAAAACCAACCAAACAAAACCAACACAAAGAAGAAACAAGGGGGAAAGAAGTCAAAGTTATGCAAGGTTGATTCTTGGTGCTGCAGCTAAGAAACCAATCAGGACTGATTGAGGAGAGAATCAAAAGCAGCAATAGATACTTGTGCTAAAGCAGAGCCCAGGCACTTCCCAGAAGGGCCACGAGCTGTGCAGCACATGCAGAGCTGAGCAGGGGTGGCTGAGGGATGTGGGCTCAGTCACACACAGAGTCACCCACAAGAGCAACCCAGAGCAGGTGTATTGCCCTCTGCTTGGTGGAGGTGCTGCCTCAGGTTTGAGCTTTTCTATTTTTCACATTCTGTGCTGCTTCAGTGTGTGGGTCTGGACATCACATTATGGGATGGTGAGCTCTGTGCACAGAGCAGGGGAGACAAAACAATTCCTGCTCCAGCTGGGGACCAAGGACAAATGATCCAAATCTCAGCCCCAAGAGCACAAACAACGTGGGCTGAAGAGAGAAAAACAAGGATGGGACTGCATGGGCTGGAGCTGCAATTGGACAATGAACTCCAATATGCAAATGGAGCAGAACTTATAGAAGTGAGAGACCCTGTGACCTGTTGTGCATTTTGAGGCCATTTTGGGTTTACCTGGGGTGTAGCCCTGGCTGGGCTCTTGTGCTGCCCAAGGTGGATCCATTGAGGCCTCCTGATAAATCCCTATTTAGCTCTGCCTAGCCTCTGTTCTGGGACAGCCTTCACAAGGCATCAGAGGAACTAAAAATCCTCTCAAGAAGCAGCACTTTTCCCACACATAAATACAGCACTGTCAAGAAAGGGGAGGCCTCCTTCCTGCTTCTCTCCTTTTGCTTATTAGTCACAACACAAATCAAACTGCCAGGCTGCCAAGGCCTCCAAACAAGTCAGCAGTGCTGCTCCCCCAGTCAGCACCAGCCCAAGGAGAGGTTTGGGATGGTGTCCCCACTTTGGGGGCAGCCCCACGAGCTCTGTCCCATTGTGATGGTGCTCACAGGGGTCTTAGGATGAGGGAAGAGACGAGGATCTGACTCCATGTTTCAGAAGGCTGATTTATTATTTTATGAGATATGTTATATTAAAACTACACTAAAAGAATAGAAGAAAGGATTTCATCAGAAGGCTGGCTAAGAATAGAAAAGGAATGGAATGATAACAAAGGTTTGTGGCTTGGACTCTCTGTCTGAGCCAGCTGACTGTGATTGGCCATTAATGAGAAACAACCACATGAGACCAATCCCAGATGCACCTGTTGCCTTCCACAGCAGCAGATAACCATTGGGTACATTTTGTTCCTGAGGCCTCTCAGCTTCTCAGGAGGAAACATCCTAAGGAAAGGATTTTCCACAAAATGTGTCTGTGACATCCCTCCCTGCCCTGCCAGCCAGGGGCCCTGAGCTGGGCACAGCACCCAAGCTCAGAGAAGTGGCTCATTCACCACCAGCACAGCTGCTGGCTCAGGGTCACAACCAGCATCACCCAGCCCAACCCACCCACCTGCTTTATACTGCACAACCAAAATATACAAACCCCTAAATCATCAGGCACTTTAAAATTGTGGGTTGACATTAAGTACTTGGTTTGCTACAAAATCAAAAGCATAAAGTGATGCAGAAATTAACATTTTACTTGTCCAGATTGGGGTATTGCTTTAGGCATGGTGCTGCACTGCTATTTGCTCTAGGATTTATTTAACAGCTAGATAGAAATAAGTTGGCCTTCAAAGAAGAGCTTGAATGTTCCCTTTGAGAAAACAACTGAAGTTATATCTCAGTATTATATCATTTCCTTGAATCCAGAAGAGGAGGAGGGTTCAGTTTCATAAGAAATAAAATTCAGAGACTAAACTTCCAAGTATTTGGGCTTTTTACTCTCATCTTCTGCAGGAATTAATTTTATTTCATACATAGACATAGATCTCTCACTTCCTATTAACTCCTAAGGAGAAAAGCTAATCTTGAAACTACTGTGAAGAGTCACCTTAACACAATTTTTCATCTCTGTAGATAAGGAGCAGACACTGTACTACTAACTACTACTAACACCTGGTGCTTAATGCATTTCATAAATTAATTGGTTCCTAAACTCACTTATATTCAGAGGAGTTTGTAGAAGTTTGCAAAAGGAGAGCAGGAAAATCTTGTCTATTTGTATGGAGCTGGCTGGAGCTTGCATCTGGGCCCTTGAACATTTTAGCTGCTCTGTTAATACCAAAATCCACATTTCCCCAAATCCTACCCATAGACATCTTCCTTCACAACTGCACAGCACACATTTAGTTAAATCTGATGACAGCAGTCTCCTACCAAAGACAGACAGGCTCAGTTATCAAGCAGACAAGTGATCTGAAGAAGTCCATATGCATTTAGATTTACAAACACCCAATTTGGGATGGAGGCTCCTGTTTTATATTTTACCAAAGAGAAACTTAAAACTCCATTGATGATGGTGTACCAATCATCTAAGCACTAAAGCTGCCCTCTCTAACAGGTATTTTCCTCAACAGTAGATCTGCTCATTTAGTTTTGAATTTGAGTTTTGAAACAAGGAGAATTGTTTCATTGGCCATTGAAAAAAAAAAAAAAAACACAAATGGAGGGATCCCAAGTTTTCCACACTCATTTGTTCTTGAACATTCCCTCCTGAAAGAGAGAGGAGAGGGAACCAAGGCAATGCTTTCTGTAAAGCCCTTCCCCTTCATATCAGTGCTTCAGCTTAGTGCTGCACTGATTGCCACATAATTTATTTAACTTCAGAACTGGTGTGCAAATAAGCTTCTGGATGCCAGCCACAGAGGAGTTTCCAACACTCAAACTATGAAGTCTTTTTCTTTATTAAATACCCTCAAATCAATGTCACAAGCAGTGATACCCAGGGATTGGGGTCAGGAAAGGATTTCTTATACTCTGCCCACTTTTTGCTTAACACTTTCAGCTTTGTGCACTGCACCTTTTGGGGCTTTACTTTGTTACTGACAAAATAATGTCATTAAATGCTAACAAATCAAACCCTTATGAAAACATGTCCTGCTGCTTTTCTCTCCACCTCAAACTGACTTCTGTACACAAAATCACCTCAATGCAAATTCACTGAAAGAGTTTTAGGTTTTTTCTAAATGGATGAGATCTATGCAAGCCCAATTCAAACCATTCATCCAGGGCTGACTGGGAATCCACTCAGACTCAAACCAAGCAGTGTTCAGAGGAGGCACTGGAGAGAGCACTGGACTCCTGTTCTTGGCTCCGTGTAGCCAGGCCAGTGAACAGAAATGTTATTTCAGTCTGTCCCTGTTCCCAGAATGTACAGCATCAGCTCCCAGTCCTGTCCTCCTGTGCAGCACCATGAGACTGACACAGGAAAGAGCAGAATGACTAAAAGGACAGTTAGAACAAACTACACTTGAATAGATTTTTTTTTTAATTTGAAAACAGTTTCTTTTTCCCCTAGATCTGACATTTAGGAGAATGAAAGCTTGTTCCCATTCATAGCCACACCAAGAGCTGTAGCAGTTTAAATAAGATTTTATGGATAGGGTAAAACTGCACTGATGCAATGGAATTGATTGAGAAAATTATTTCATTAAAATGGTGCAGTCGACTCATGTAGGAAATATTATTTTGATTTAGGGATATCAATTTAGCATAAATCAGCAATAAAACCATTTAAGATTGAGGTATATCACTGTGGTTTTCTTGTCCAGGGAAAGAGTGTGAAAGAGCACAATTGAAAATATCATTAGGAAGAAAGAGAAGCATGAGAACTCACAAGAACAAGAGCTATGAAATCTAGAAATGACTTTCAATCAGAAACATTTTTGCCTAGTGTGTCCACTTATGAACCATTCCAGTCTGCTGGAAACACATGGCTGAGGCAGGATAGTAAAGCAAGGGATCAGGTATATCAAGCTAGATTAAATGATGCTTTTGGCCCACCAACACTATCCTACCCAGGCAAACCAGTTCCTCTCTCTGGGCTGCCTGCTCTGGCACTGTATCTCTGGCCAAGGTGCTTTTTCTCCAAGAAGGAAAGTTGCACATCAGACTTAAGTGGAATCAGGCCCAGTTCCACAAGAGGAGGTTTTTAGGGAACCTTGAAAGATAATGCTAAAAACCTCCCTTTTCCTTCCTCCATTCTCATGAGAACTCTCCAAGAAATTCAAATTTAATCCTGTCAGGCAAAAGGAACACAAATGAAGATGGTAGATGAACGAACAGATGAGCTTGTCCAGCCACAGACCTACACAAGGCTGTGAGATCTAAAAGCAGAGCTCTTGCTGCACACAGCAGAGTGGAAGCAGGTTGGAACTGGAAGCTTGTCATGGCAAATGTCCCCTTAAATCAGCCTACAGAGAGACAGTCCAGTGCTCCAATGTTAGTGTAAAGAAACTACATCTCTCAAAGCCCAGAAGATTCCATAAGCAGGGAGGGCTAGAGAAAGCCCTGCTTTCCAACTGGTTCTCCCTGGGAAGGCTTTAGAAGCTTTGACAAAAGGCCTAAATCAGCTTCATTTGGCCACAGACTTTCTTCTTCTGTAGCCCCTGTGTGTGTGTGGAGCCCATGGACATCCTGACAGTGTGTACAGCTACATAATGAGCTCCAGAACAAGAATTTTATTTGGCTGCAGAAAGCTGAATGTTTCTATGAAAGCCCTTTTCCTTCTTACGCTGGTCTCCAAGAGATTCACCCATCAAAACAAATAAGCTGTTGAACTGAGTGAGGCTACAGCCTGTACTAACACTAAGAGCACTCCTGTAATAGCTCAAGTCCCTTCCTGCTATCTTTCATCTGCTTTAGCTCAGTGTTGCTGGTGTATGAAATTTAAAGAGCTCTGAAAAAGATGTTAACGAGCCCTAAAGAGGAGAGTGCTCTTGCTACAGTCATTCCCAGGAACACCTGTGAACTATTGAGTTTAATTAGCCTACAGCTGGCACTGAGTGTGTGTGGAAAGACAGGGGATTTATTATCGGATTGCCAGGCCTTAGATTGGCTCTTCCAGCACATTTTTTTTCCTGTTTGTTTGTTTTGTGATAAAGGACACACAGAGAGTGAGGGCAATTTAACTAACAGGGGATTCCCTCCTTGGAAAGGGTGCCAGGCACGGCAGCACTTGGATGCTGGGAAGTGCCTGGGAGTGGGAAGAGCCTGGCAGGGTGAGCTGTTGGCAAGCTCTGCACCCCAGCCCTGTTATTTACCATGTGGCACAATTTACTCCCAAACCCATACCTTACAACTCCAGAACAGCTAAGGGCCTGAATTTTCATTTCAGTAGCGTGTTACACTTCTTTTTGTCACTCCTCAAGACTCCACTTAACTCTACAGGCATCCTAAAACAAACCTAAGAGGTGGGAACAGCCTCTGCTGCCACTTTATTCTGCCATCTACAACACCCAGTGACTTTCAACACAGGTAGCTGTTTCAGCACCAATTATGTCACAGTATCACACACAGCTGCATGTATTTTCATCAGCAACTGTGAATTACAGTTGTTCATCCTCAAATATCTCCAAACCCAGCTGCCTGAAATCATGGCTGCACTCCCATGTGACATCAGTTTTCTCCTCTGCCCTAGGTAGAATTGGAAGAGAGTTTTCTCCTCTGCCCTCCTATTTACTAGGCAGAGTTTGAAGAGAGAAATGAAAAGAAGCCAAGCGGAGTGGGAGCTCAGTGCCCTCGACCCTACCCACAGCAGGCAGTGCCCAGTCCCCAGGGCAGCTTCACTGCAGCCGTTCCCAGGCTGGGTTGGAAGCTCCTGGCACTCTCACAGAAAGAAGAAACAGTTTGGAGGCTTTTATCTTTGAATGACTATTCTCCTTCCTTGTGCTGAATTCAAAACACCTCAACAGAAACAATGCCCTACTTAAACCACAATGTACAAAATAATTATCAGCCTGACATCATCTTTACTGACAGCAGCTCGTCTCCCCAGCTGCAGTGTGAGCTGCTTCCCCAGCTGATCGGACCTCATCCTGCCATCACCTTGACACTGCCAAGTCAGTCCTGCTGACATTTCTTCTAGTTGACATTGGAAAGCCTTCAGTAAATCTGTACTGACATCTTAAATTTTCTTTTCTTCCCCCCATACTTTCCTCCTGTCATGTCATCTCCATAAAATTGCCCTGCCCTTGTTTCACTTCATTTTGACATCCTATTGTTACCTGCACAGATCCTCTTTAGCACAGTGCTTCTGTCACAAAGGCACATCTCCAAAGACCTGACATGGGAGCACCTGGAGAAGGAGTCTCATTAAAATGAATTAAATGTCTGTGTTATCACTTCTACTCCTTCCCAGCAAGTTACTCCTGAAACCACAGCCTCACCCTGCAGTGCTATAAAGCCTTGAAGAGAGAATAACCTGCACACCCTGACTCCTGTGACAGTCAGGCTTGATCCAGTCTCTAATCCTGATCCAGTCTCTAATCCTAGGGAGACCAGGGGCCAATCAACAAATTACTCAGTATCTCTCCAGTGCCAAGGTTTAGTGACAACTCAAAACCTTCCTGCAGTCTAAGTCTGGGAAACACAACAATGGGTCACCACAGGGAGCCCCAAATTTGGGCCAGGCAAGGCCCCACACTCAGCACCAGGGCTGGAGGGTGATGCCAACACAATCCCCAATACTTGGTGCCACTTGTACCTCTGTCCCTGGGATGCAGCTTAGAACCTTCCCAAACCTTCAGCAATGAGTGACCCAGACCCTCCCCAAACCTTCAGCCCTGAGATGTGACCCAGACCCTCCCCAAACCTTCAGCCCTGAGAGTGACCCAGACCCTCCCCAAACCTTCAGCCCCAAGAGTGACCCAGACCCTCCCCAAACCTTCAGCCCCAAGAGTGACCCAGACCCTCCCCAAACCTTCAGCACTGACAGTGACCCAGACCCTTTCCAAACCTTCAGCACTGAGAGTGACCCAGACCCTCCTCAAACCTTCAGCCCTGGGATGTGACCCAGAACCTGCCCAAAGCCAAGGCAGCAGCACTGCCCTCACAAGGAAGGGCTGCACAGCACCTTCACCACCCCAGGTGCCCTCATTAGCATGTTCATCAGCCTCATTAGCAGGCTCATCAGCCTCATTACAGGGCTGTCCCCTCGTTAGCAGTGAGGGAGCCCCAAACATGGCCCCACTGTGGCTGCAGGGGACCTCAGGGACACATGGCCAGGGACCCATTCAATACTGAATATAATTAACAGGTTTTTAAATCCCCTGTTTGAGGGAACCTCAGGCCTTGTGCTCACTCCATTTGACAGCAAGGAGATGTATTTGTGCCTGCTGGGGTGGGGAAAGCAGGGGAATTGACGTGGGAAACCACAAGGCAGCTAAAACCCCTAAATGCTTTTGTGGTGTCTAACAGATTTTATGCTTATATAATATACACAGAATTTAAAAGTACTTTATACACATGGATTATTTCCTAAATTCAGTTGTATGTTTTGAGATGTAAATAGATACCTGCTCTAGCAGTGTAATTAAGCCGTCCATGCAATTAACAAGCACATTGTTTTATTTGCATAATTCTATGCAGCTTTTTCTTTAGGGATAGACCCTGAAATACAATGTTTCCTGACACCAGATTTTTCTCTTTGCTTATTGATCCATATTTCTCCAAGATGTAAAAATCACTTACAACCCAGGAAAGCCACAAGGGCCAGACCAAAAGCCTGCAAGTTCAAACACTGATGTGGATTTCATACACACCAAAACCCAGACCAACGAAATGAAATCTATGTACTCCTAACTCTAAAATGAGAAAAAAATCCCTCCAGATATTTCCTGAATTCCAAATCTGCAGTATACAATTCCATCAGACAAGAAAAAGAATCCAGGCTAGGAGAAAAACATATGAAAAAAGCACCCTAACTGATGAGCAACACATGTGGACATTTTATGTCACAGATACCTATTAATCAACTTCTGCTACATGTATTTAATATATGTAATATGCAAAAACTACTAAAACTACCTGTGCAAGAAATACCTCATGTCTGTAATGTCTTGTAAAAATCCCCCCTAACCTATTCCTTCCTCCTTCCCAGTGCCTGCTCCCATCCCTGCTTCAGACTCCAGCTCTCAGGTGTGACAGAGGTGCCATTAAAATCCCAGAGAGTTTAAACTCACAGGCTTCAAAAAGGTGTCATTAAAATGCCACTGAACCCTGCCCACATGGACACACTGTCACCACCACATGTGACAGCTTCACCCCATCCATCCATGCCAGGAAACCCTCCGGGCTGCACAGCACACACCTCTGCAGCTGAAAATAATAAAGATTGTGCACAGAGAAACACTAACAGGGGGTGTGGGTTTGGGTGGGACAGTGACCCTGCAGTGTTTGGTGCTGTCCCAGCCCCAGGAGCCTGTGCAGGTGGCACTGAGGGCTCTGTGTGTCTGTGCAGGTGTCACTGAGGGCTCTGTGACTGTCCCAGCCTGTGCAGGTGGCACTGAGGGCTCTGTGTGTCTGTGCAGGTGTCACTGAGGGCTCTGTGACTGTCCCAGCCTGTGCAGGTGGCACTGAGGGCTCTGTGTGTGTGTGCAGGTGTCACTCAGGGCTCCGTGTCTGTGCAGGTGTCACTGAGGGCTCTGTGTGTCTGTGCAGGTGTCACTCAGGGCTCCGTGTCTGTGCAGGTGTCACTGAGGGCTCTGTGTGTCTGTGCAGGTGTCACTCTCTGTGTCTGTCCCAGCCTGTGCAGGTGGCACTGAGGGCTCTGTGTCTGTCCCAGTCAGTGCAGGTGGCACTGAGGGCTCTGTGACTGTGCAGGTGTCACTCTCTGTGTCTGTCCCAGCCTGTGCAGGTGTCACTCAGGGCTCTGTGTCTGTGCAGGTGTCACTGAGGGCTCTGTGTGTCTGTGCAGGTGTCACTCTCTGTGTCTGTCCCAGCCTGTGCAGGTGTCACTCTCTGTGTCTGTCCCAGCCTGTGCAGGTGTCACTCTCTCAGTGTCTGACCCCAGTGTGTGGCTGCAGAGCCCTGTGGGGATCCCAGCTGCCCACACGTGGCTGCACACCCAATAACTGAGCAAACCTCAGATGCAAACACGCTAGGGATGGCATTGCTACACATTTTTTGATCAACAATACATCAGCAGAACATTTTGCTGCTGCTGTTAACTCTCCTCTGTGGTTCAGAAACAAATGCTTGAGGACATGTACTACTGCTCTCCTACTGTGTGTACAAGCTACACCACTGTATCCTGCACACATCATCACTGGCAGCAATTACTGTGAATATTGAAGAGATGGAACAGGGTTTGTGATGCATTTTCCTGGCTTTTGTGAAACATTTGTTCACCAGATTTGCTAACTCTCAAAATGCAAGCATACACGAGAGGTCTGCTAATCCAGGGAATTAACAAGGTACTGCTCCAACAGATTGCAAGAATGCTCTGTTTCATACTAATGGGCTTTAGACAAGCAAGCAGTACACCCCATGAACAGCTCACTCATTTTACCTAAGATCTAGAACTATATCAGGTGATCAAATACAAAACAGAAAAGATTTAATGCTTGCAACCTTCTGAAACAAAGGTTCCTGGGTTGGGATTGTTTTCCTCTCTCCCTTCTGTGCTCTGGTAGTCTGCAAAGACATAACCTTACAGCACAAGAAAAGAAGATTTAAGCACATGTGAAATAAGAGAGCCCAGTTGCCATCACACTGTGATTATCAGCACTGCTGCCAACAGCCCACACTAGAGCCAGAGTCTCTTCAAACACCATAAATTCCAAAGAACAGGCACGCACCTTCATCTATCTCTGAGACCCTGCAAGGTCAGGCAAGGCTCCTGCTTTGCTGCATACCCAAAACAAAAACTGTTCAGTGCAAATAAATAAATAAATATATGAGTAATAGAGTAGCAATATACCCAGATTTTGTGAATAATTCAAGTCCCATTCTTAACAGTGACAGGAATCCAGCAGAGGTTGCTGGCTTGGTGATGCTGAGACAGCCGTGGTGGGGACAGAGGGGGATGATCTATAGGAATCTGTCCAAGGTGGGGTCGAATTGATGGATGGTTCCCTTCCAGGCAGAGCTGTTTGGGGTTTGGATGTTAACAGCAGGACTTCCATTCCATACAAAGCATCACTGCTACATGTTTTTATGGTCTTTAGCAGATGTATTAATACAATACATACTTCCATAGTGTGTCCTTCTTTGTAAAATCCAAAAATACAGGGCCAAATGGCCAGCAGCTTTACACACTTCCATGTGGGCATGGTTTGCACACATGCACAGACACAGGAGGAATTTATTTCCAAATGTAGCCACATATACAACTTAAACACTTTCAAAGAGAGGTATCCATTTTTACCACAGGAAAAAATACATAAATCAATTAACAGCAAAAGGCCTTTTCCTGCAGTAGAGAACACAGCACTGTAGGAAAATCTATAATCCCAACATTGCAATTCCCAGCATTGACCATTCACACTGAAAGCTTGACACAGCAACTGAGCCAGCAAAGGAGCACCATGAACCCATCCATGACACAGCATTTAAGACACAAATCTTTGAGTGGACACATCACCAAACAGTGCACCAGAAATTATTTTAAAAAAACAAGAAAAAGACAGGAAGCATCCCTACAACCATGAAAATCTGACATAACAGTACATAATTCCATCCTCACTCAACACCTAAAACTGGAAGGCAACCTTGAAAAACCCTTCAACATATGAAACAATAAGGATGCACAATAAGGAACTCTTCCAAAAAAATCCTATCTGCTCTCCCCAGAAATTCTTCCTGCACAAATAATCCAGTGATAGAGTGCCTAATCCTGCTGCTGACAAGGATGTTGGATTGCTGTTAGTGGCTGGCTTGTCCTGCAGCTCCAGCCTGATGGCAGCAGTCCCTTGGGCAGAGGGCAGAGCAGCTGCTCCCCGCTCCAGCTGCTCACCAGGGCTGGGGCTGCAGACACCCACATCCAAGCACTCCTTTGGTTCTGTCTCCAGGGCTCATTAGCATTAATTATGACTCACAAACCAGCCATGCAAACTGAATTCACAGAGCTCCCAAAGCAGCACACAGGGCCAGTGTCCAGGTACAAGCTACATCAGCCTGAACATGGGGACTTCTTCACACAAAGGCAAGTCAAGGTGCCCGTGTGTTAACGGCACTGAGCTCTCCAAAGCCTCTCTCCTACCCCAGATTTGTGCCAGCACTTGCTCAGTACTTTGCTCATCCCACTGCATCTCCAGTGGCTTTCTGTTTCTGTAGCTGAAGTTACCTGCTGGCCTCCTGCACCTTCACCTTCTCTCCTGAGGAGGTGGGGAATCAGAAATCACAAATCCTTCCCTCTAACCTCCACTGAGTACTGCCATTAGCTAATAAGAGAGCAGGAGAGGAAGGTGGTTTTTTAAGTACACTATTCACATAAGCCTAGTTTTTGCTGAAAGAGCACCAAAAATAAACCCCTCAAGAATCCAGTCTCTCATATTCTCATAGCTTATACCTCCACTCAGCTTCAATAAGCCAGGAACAATATTGCATGCCCAGACTCTGTATCACTGGGATCACTGGGGCTCGAGTAAAGCAGGGATTTAGCCAGCACCTACTTAATTCCAAATTCATTTAATATCTCTATACTCCCTCCACAAATAAGCCTTACAACATTGTGAGCCAATCAAGCCAGGCACTACTAAAATATTTTTTAAAAAACCCTTAAATCTAATAGAAGATTACTGCACTCAACCGTAGAAACAATTTTAAGCCTAAATTTGGCAAGATACATTAATTTTATATGGAGCTAAATTATTTCCAAGTGTCCAGGAAATACAATTCAGTAATTACAGCTATATTAGCTGGATGCAAATGAAGCAAAAGGCAGAGCTTATTTACCACCGAGTGGCTGAGTCACCCTGGGCATCCTCCAGAGCCCAGCCCTGCTGCAAGGACAGGCTTTGCTGAAATCCAAGAACCAGAGGTGCTCAAAGCACCTGGCTGATGGTGACAAGGACTTGAAGCCCTGTGAGTTCTGACATGGGGACATATTTGTGAGGTATCAACACTCAAGGAGGCCAAGCTTTTGAAGAGCTCAAGTCTCTCTTTCTAGCACTAACAGAGGTTTGATTTTCCAGACTGTCCCCATGCTGGGATTTCTCTCAGGATGTGTTCGGGGCACAATTTTTACAAGACATTTTCCTCCTGGCTGAAAACAGAGTTCACACTAAATTAAATGAAGCTAAAGCCTATCATCTGTACACCCTGCAGAAAAGACACCATCATCACTGTCAAGTGAAAACCTGGAAGCCAAGCAGGAGGCAGAATAACCTCTGCTCCCCATCAGGCTGCTGCAAAAGCACTGCACTGAGCTGGCACCAGAAATGGATTTGATAATGCAGCAAGGGAAAAATACAGCGTGGGACAGCATTTCCAGTTCAGCATTCTCCACCCCCACATTTTCCACAATAATTAATAACCAAAGCTGTTAATGTTTAAATGATCCACGCTTTCCAGTGCAGTCAGCAGTGCCTGCAGAGGCTTTCTATGGGGCTAACACTGTTAACTGTATGGATGCCTGAGGGTACAAACTGTTTAATGGATGCAAGGACAATACTACACTGTATCCAAACATTTAGGAACTTTTCTTTTAAAGCTGAACTGGCTTAATAAAGCATTTAGGGTTCCCAAGTGTTGTGTAAACATCCAGGTACTCCAGGGTTAAAGGAAAACAAAGTTTTTCCCAATCCTCAAGTACTAATAGCCATTATATTGCTCTTCCCCATTCCAATGGGGCCAGAACATCCAACCTACTTCCAGTTTTCCCAGCAAATGGTTATCCAGGGAGAGCAGGCAGGGATCAGCCAACCCAGGAAAGCTGAGCAACAGGCAGGGAGAAGCTTTCTCTGGTTTCTCACAGCACCAGAAACTAAATCGCTCTCAAACATGGCTCCAGGACTCTGTGTTTTGTTTATTTGCTCAAGTTTATTTGCTTGGGAACCTCTGCAGTTACCAACACACTTCTGAGCAGTTCAAGAAGGTATTTTAGCACGGAATTACAATCATGATGATCACCAGGTTTTCCTCTCCCACCTTCTCCATAACCCCTCCCTGCCCATTCCCCCACCCCAGGATTAACACAGACAAAGGGAACTTTTAAGACCAAAGCAATTTCTCCATTTCTTTTTTTTTTTTAAGCTTAATTTTCAAAGAGCCAGGGGTACAGAAGTTCATCCTGCCTGTGTGTGTTTCCCTATCTGTCCCCCTTGTAATAACTTTTGAAAGCCACTAATTTCAAGTCAATGTGACAGCAGGGCAGAGGTCTCCACAGTGCCAAGTTCCCAGAAGTTCAGTGAGGAGCCTGCAGCTGTGCAGGGAAAGGAGCCTGGCTTCCCTCACCTCCCACCACGGGGAAGGCTGGCTGTTAGCTCACACCTCATTAGACAGCACAAACCCACAGAGGAAATCAATTACCAGATAAAAGTCCATCGGAAACCAGCCTTCAATCATCCTGCTGCTCATGCAACTGCTGCACTCGGAGTTCTCCTGACAGCCTGATAACAAGGGCGGCACAGGAGTAAATACATCAAGGCCCACAAAAGCCATCCTTGGCTCCTGCACCACCTCAGGCTCACCCACGGCCTTGCACTGACAGGGAGCAAGGGCAGAGCATCGTTAAAATGGTCACCAGGTGCCATCAAAAACTCAGGGACTTGAAGCATTTGTTTTGTAAGGGGATGGATTTAGAGCCACGAGATTGGTTGTAAACATGCACCAAAAGATGGATGTTTCTCCCATCAGGCAAAGTTCAACCCATTCAAACCAATACTTTGGAAAAACTAAACTTCTGAACATTCTGGTCTCTCGTTCCTTTTCTTCGTTGCTGCAGATACCAGGGATGTAGCTGACATCCCTACCTAATGTCTGCACTCCCAGGCCTTGCAGGAAGACACCCAGGCACTGCAGCCTGTCCTCTGCTGAGGTTCCCCACCTCACCACCCACCAGCTGAGCTCCACTCAAGCCAGGACTGATTTCTCCAAGCAGCTCAAGAGCCAGCAGCATCAGCTACACTTGCCAGAAGGGTTTAGAACAAAACAAAAGCCAGCAAAAAGCAAAATAACCTTAAGTGCCGTACTAACAGCTGGACTCTTTCTTTTTCCACTTAGGGACTCATTTCTCTAAAACAGAGGCTTCATTCTTCAACATAAGACTTCAGATACATGGAAAATCTGAACCAGACCTATCACACCAGGCTATAGTTTCCAGCAGGATAGTTTAATGGCCTCGTTGAAAGCATTCTTCAAATGTTTCATTCCTGCCATTCCTTTCCCTTCATGGTTCTTCTTTATGGACAGATGCATGGGAAATGGGGCAAAATTGGGTGCACAAGGATCAAGGCAGTATGCCCAAGCATGTCATGTGTTCTGTGGGTTACTGGCAGGGCTGCAGATTGATTTATTTATGGGTTTTGTGACAGACACTTGCTGTTTAAACAGACAAACCCAGACTAGCGATGATGAGCTGGGACTAACTGAGCTTGTGTGAGGGCTGCACTGGCCATGTGGGCTGTGCAGCCCCACAGCTCATGGGCAACTTGTGTACCTCTGTACCAGCTGTGGGGACAGCAGTGACTGCCACTGGATCTCTGTGGAGCAGCTGGAGAGTGCATCTCCCTAGAAAGACAATAACTGGGAGGTAAATCGTGGCAAATGCCTGCTCTAATTAAGAGGGCAGGCAGCTTCTCTGGCCAGCCAGCAAAATTTGCCTCCACTCCCACCAACTTCTCCAGGATTTGTGTATCATTTGTGTATATATAATGTACATCTGTATACATTATATATTATTACATTATATATATTATTGTATATATTATATCATGTATGTATTATTCTTGTATATATTATTACATTATATACATTATTCTGTATTAGGCATGAATAGTCTTTATCTCTCAGCTGAAAGCTTGAAACCATCCATTCCCTTCCCAGTTTCCCACAGAAACAACTCTTCAGGAGCACAATAGGAAACAACCAAGTTTCAAGCAGACAAATGTCTAAGTGTCTGGAACTGAGGGTACCAGGAACTTGAATTCCAAGTCTTGGGCATCTCTTCCCACACTGACAGTTCACAGCCATCCTACCAAAGAGCATAAATGTCATCATTAGAGAAGGTGTCATGAACAAGCACTACTACAGTGCAAAAGTCTTCTTTATAGGCATTACCTAGAAATAATTCTGATTTGTGCACCACTATTATTAACTGTGAACTCAATTCTTCTGCTCTTCAGCACAGTGAAGACACTGGAATTGAGCCATCATTTATAGAGAGAGAAGCTCAAGGAGCTGCTAAATGCTGAAATCTGGAGATTCTATAGCAGGGGTGGTTCTGCTTACATGAAGACAAACTGCACGAGCTCAGCACAAAACGATGAGGTTGGGATTAAGAAATTACTTCAGCTTTAAGAGTGCTCTGCCTTAGTAAATCCAAGGGAGGCTCTCAACCTTGCAGTGTCATTTTTCTGTGGTTCTGTGTATGCACATCAAAGGACATGCCCAGGTGGGGAGGACAGGAGAGGAGCAGCCACAGCACAGGTGGAGAATCTGGAGCTGAAATTCATTCCAGTCTCCAGAAATCATCTTGTATAACTGCTAGTACAAATTGGCTTTAAGAGACAACTCAGCTGGTACATGTATTCCCTGCTGAACAGTGATACCTATTCAAATGATCAAAACTTGTCAGTTCTTAAATTCAGGATAAATCCCAGACCTCAGAAACAGGCAAATGGAAAAAAAAAAAAAAAAAAAGGTTCAAAAGCAGTAAGACAGCAAATGTTACTCTCAGGACCAATCTCTCTGATATGCCTCAAGCTTGCTAACAGCATTCTAATGCCACAGGCACGTTACTTTCCTTTGCCCTCATATTTTATTTCACTGAAGCCCTGTCCTAATAACTGATTACCAAATACCAAACAAGCTGTAGTGTTATCTTGCTAGCTGGTGAAATATTTAGGTCCATTTAAGTGCCATGCAGAAATGAGTCTGAATATATGGGCTGTAGCAGGCAGAAATAGGAATTCTGCATTCAGAGACAGGAATATCCCATTGAGGCCCATTCCTCACTCCCAGAAAGTGCTCATGCCCTCTCACCAGATCAATGCAAAGCAGGTGCAGTTGCCATAGGATAAAATGCCTCCTTCACATTTAATATGGAAATTACCATTCTTCCACCGCATTCACAGTGAAGGAGGAAGCTGAGTGCCAGCCCCCATCCTCCAGAAGAACTGCTCACCTGTAGAAAACACCACACAAAACAAGTGCTTGCTTTTTTGGACATCTCAATGGAAACAACTGGCCTATAATACACCAGGTTCCTTAGAACCATTGTAACATCCTCCTTTCAAGTCTATGAAGTTTAATTTTTCAGGAATATGTGAACAAGTTTTAAATAACTGCCCAATGGCTTTTATCAGAGAGGACACTGTCCACTGCAGAAATCAAAATCCACATTTTCACAGGTGTGACATACACCAACTTGCTTCAGCTTTTTCTCAGGGCATTCAGACACAGCAACCAATGTCCAGGGGAGACAGGAGTGAGCCCAGCAGCAGCAGCACTGCTCCTTTAACTCAGCTGAGGGCTTCATGTGTCTGCCCTGCTCCATCCTGTGTGCTCACAGCACCTAGGGATATAGGGGGAGTGGAAACAACCCACTGAGACAACTCCCACACCACAGAAGCAAAACAAATTTCTTCCCCACCCAAAGGAAAATAAAAAATTGCAAAATCTGGTCCTCAATCATTGCTTGCTTCCAGACTGCAAAATGTTCTCTGGGTCTGGCAGTGAAAATCCTAAAATAGCCTTCAAACAGCAGTTCTTGAGAGATTTCCAGTCCAAGTGCTCAGGGTCAGGGTAAGCACCCAAATGCGTAAACCTGGCTCTGAAACAAACACTTGTGCCACAGCAGTTGCCACACACCTGCAGGGGTGGATCCTACTGTGAAGGGCATCATTTCAATCTCTGTGAAGGGTCCAAAGTTTCAGTGCCACAAGCCCCACACTTGCAGCAGCTGCACAACTGGAATCATCAGCGATTCACAGGCTACTGTTCTCTCAGCAGAGCCCTCTCTGCTCTTTCGTGCGAGACAGATAGTTAAATTTGACTTTATTTGCATCATGCTTGCCAAGACCTGTGAATTGGGAATTAATAGCTCCCACTACTCCCACATTGCAGCCAATTTTACTGCATTCACTCCAGCACATATCAATGCACAGAGGTCAGATGCAATTTTAATGAGAACCTCTACTGTTCTATTTATTTTAATACCTTTATTGCACCATCAAATTTCTAATAATTAAGCATATTATAATTACAGTGAATTAAATAGTCTTCTTAAATGCATCCCCCATTATTTTATAATCAATTAAAATTAATAAAGTTGATTGTAAAATCTCATGTCTGGTGTATACTAATGTCTGTTCTCATCATTCCACAAAATTCTACTTCCATAACAGCCAACTGCAAAGATTTCTGTACTATCAGAAGGTCTATAATAATCCATTTTCTTTAGTGATCCTCTGATACCTTCCACAGAGTACCATTAAAGCCTTGGGTTTGGCAGGCTTCTTGCAGAGCCAGCAGCAGGCCTGGCTGCAGAGGGCTTTAAGGGAGCTGATGTGGTGGCACCAGGTACAGCAAATTGTCCCCATGCCATGGGACAGCAGCTCCCAGCTCTGGGCAATCCCTGCTGCTCCTGCTGGGCAGCACATGGGGAGAGATGGGATCCAGTGGCCTGCTTCCCCTTGCACTCCAGGCTCCCCAGAGAGAACTCCCAGGAAAGCAGCACCTTCCCAAGTACATCACACTCAGGGTGTCCTGCACGCTCTGATTTCCTCATTTCCCATCCCCTCCAGCCTTTGTGCTTTCACAGCTGCTCAGCCATCTCCACTCAGGCCCTGGCAGCTCGGCTGCCTTACAGCTGGGTGTTTCCTTGGCAATTATATCACTTCAGTTGCTGAAAGCATCAGAAAATGACCCCAAAAGACCTCCTTTCTCTGTAAGAGCAAAAAAGGGAGCTGGTGGGATCACAGAGGTAATGCAATTTTCAGTGTAAGTACATTAGCTCATGGAACTTCTTGCCACAGAGTCATCCCAGGGCAAACAGTTTGACAACCACCCTGTGTCTGTTCTGCACAGCTCAGAACCAGCAGCAGAGAAAGGAACAGGAACAAATGGCACCCACTGGATGAGTCTTGCCTTTTCTTTCCCTATTTTGGGGTTATTCTGAGAGAGAAGTATCTAGAAAATGAACTGCCGGGAGGAACAATGCTGTGATCTCTGGGAAACCAGAGTTACAAGGTGAGGACTCATTTCTCTGACTGCCCAAGCAGAATGTGCTTGCCAAGGGGAGTCTGCACAGTCTCACTGCACAGATGATGCATCAAGGTCTTCAAGAAAATGAAGAGGCATTCTATAAAACATCACCCTGAGCCCCAGGATTTCTGCAAAGCTTCAGGATGGAGCTAACAAGAACTCTCCTCCCACTGAATTTCCTTGAGAGCAGCTTAGGGTATTAATTATACAAATCAAAGCTGACTCACTAAACTTTGTGACCAAGAGAACACAGAACTGGGCAGTGCTCAGTGCATTTTGCTTCTGTCACACTGGATGTGCAGTTTGGCTTCTCTATCCTTCAGCTTCCTTCAGTGCTTTTATGTTTGAGGGGTGATGGGTGGATTTTGGCTGGGGAATTCCCCTGGCCAAGCAGAGAAGGATCCTTTTGGTCCATGTTTCTGCAGCACCTGACACAGCAGCTCCCCAGACCCTGATGTAACCAGCTCAGGTCTGACTTCTGCAGTGCAAAGCACAATGTGATTAGGGGCTCCTTGAAACCACCTGATTTTCCTGAGCATCTGAGGGCACTGGAGAAAAAGGCTGGATGTGCCTGGTATCACTCCCTAATGTGCATGGCCAGCTAATGGCAGGCACTTTAATGATGACACAATGCAGACTGCAGGCCCTTTTAGCACTTGTCAGCCTGGCCTGCTCCCTGCCTCTCTCTCCCTGACATGGCTCTGCACTGAAATGTTCTTTTCCCTGGCAGCTCTGGGGCGTGATTGGAGCTGCTACCCATGGCAGTCACCGAGTGTGAAGTTCCTTGTGCCACGGGGGCTCTCCACAAGTGCCTCGGCGTGGGAGGTGGCACTTGTCACACTGTCAGCTCTGGGGAGGGAGGGAGGTGGCACTTGTCACACTGTCAGCTCTGCTGCACAGCCAGCCCGGGCACGCTGCTCCTGAGACACCCTGCTCCCTGCAGCAGGGAAACAACCCCAGTTACATCACAGCATCTCACAGAGAGGCGATCTGCTTACTCACAGCAAGCTTTTTATTTTTAGCCTGCTTGGAGGAGGCAGTGGCTGTATAAATAAAGGCTGCTCCGAGTCTGAGTAAGCACGGTGCCTGCACGGCTGCTGTCAGCATCCTGAGTGAACAATCCTGGAGCCAGGGCTGCAGTGGGAGCCCACACTGAAGGCTCTGTGTGCAGCACAGACCTGGGAATGCTGGAAATATCCCTGGAAATGCTCAGCTCCAGAGCCAGACAGCAACAGGAGCACAGCACGTGGCCACAGGGGCTCTTTTCCAGCACCCAGGGACTCCTGCTTTCAAGGAAAGAAATCAAACCACCACAGCCCTACACAAACAGGATCCCAGAAGAGCCTTCAGGTGCTTCCTCTTGGCAAAACACACATTCCCGAAGCCTTTACAGCCTGGAGCTACAAAGTCATCCTTGTAGGCAGCACCTGCCCCATCTCCTGATGCAGTCCTCCCCAGCAGGACATCCACAATAAACCCCTTTGGAGAAAGCCTGAGAACTGCTGGGAGGAGGGCAGGGCTTGTACCGGGGGGGTTGAAAACTGTTGTCTTTGACACCCTAAGCAGATTTTCTGTCTGCCTGTTGATGCATTCCCTTGCTTCCTTTCTCTACCTGTTCCTCAGCACTTCTGTCAGTTGTGGAGTAACAACCAGTCTAGGGAAGAGCAGGCTGGGCTCTAACTAAACACTCGCCATTTCATCTGCTTTCCCAAAGAACAAATACATAAAGTAGCTGGAAACATCATCCCTGACTGCAGTTACATGCCATATGCCTTGCAGTTAATCCTGAGCACACCAACACCAACATTTCCCATTTATGGGCTTAGGCTTCTTTTTTTCCTCTCCCTGAGCTATTCCTCACCCTCCCTGCAAAGTCTCCATCCTTCCAAGCAGCTCTCCCAGCTAAACAGGCTCAGAAACAGCCCATCTCTGCTCCCCATCCAAATGGGCACACTTCACTGCTTAAAGCCTTATAGTTCTTCTGAGCCCAGTAATATTTGAAAGCAATAAATAAATTCATTGTTCTCCAACTGAGTAGGCTTAGGAGAATTTGTGATGCTGAGGAGGTTCCCATCAGGCAGGGACATGACAGCTTGCTGCACATCCTGCTGCTCTCAGCCCTCCTGCTCCTGGCACACACACCCTGTGTCCTGCAGATTTCTGTCACAGCCCTTGCAAAGTTACTTTCCAATGTGACAGCTTGCTTTTAGTGGATTTTTAAATCACTGGCTAATCCTTCTAGCTGTATTTAGTTAATCTGGAAACAAGGAAAGACAAGGATTGGGTCTTGCTGCGTGTCCAGCAGGCTCCATGGTACGTGCAGTTCAAACAGCCAGAGATGTTTTTCCTTCACGGCCAGTGCAGTTTTCACTGTGCATTAATGGGAATTAGGAGCCCTCATACATGTACTTGACATGTACCCTAACACATGCTTCAAATCTAATGACAGCAAGGCTCCACTTGGAAACTCTTTCAAGAGAATCACTAAGTACACATATAAATCTTGTTAAGAGTCAAGCCCATGTTTTGAACTCTGGTCACTGATGGTTCAAATCCAAATTTACAGCACTTCCAAGCTTCCTTAAAAGGAAAAACACAAAACTGCAATAAAATTAATGATCACTGGTGTTTACATTTCTGTTGGTGCATTTCAGCAAGTAAGATTACATCCACATATTCAGAAGTCAGAGACACATTTCTCATAAACTCCATCAGCTCAGGACTGCCCTCCAGGCTGGGCTTTTGTGCTCAGCTCAGCACTCAGTTTGTAAAATGCTTGGACTGTGCACCCCTTATTCTGAGTCACACAACAGCAGCTGCAGAGGACACACAGAGAAGCAGAGCCAGAGAGAGAAGGACCATGAGATGTGTCACCACCATCTCCAGATGTTCTTCCAGCAGCTCTGAGCTTGGCTGTGCACATTTGGTGGTGCAAGACAAGGTGAGACCACCAGAGCTACTCTGAAATAAAAGCACGTCCCAAAAGCATCTAAATATCCACACAACTCTTCCTGCTCTGCTATTTCCTAGCACCTTAAAAAAAGGTGGAGTTCCAAAAACCTCTGTTCATCTGGGAATATGCTTTGTGATTTCTTACTACACAGTATTTTATCCCACAAGTGTTTATCCCCCATAGTATTTATCCCACAAGCACCAGGATAGTTCTGCTTGCAGAGATTGCTATCAGATTTATGTCCCAGAGAAATCAGTGTCCTCTGTCCTCCTTTCAAACTTCCACTCTATCTCCTGTAATGGTGAAGGGGTGAGGTGTCAAAACCTGCCAGTCCTCTTCCCCAGCACAGAGCCCCCCACAAGCTCTCTGCCCCTCTGCACATCCCCCTGCCAAAATGTGGAGGTGCTGATGGTGCTTTGTGTGCCAAGCCTGCTCTCACAGTGACATTTCAGACTGCTGGGCTGTAACTGGGGCAGCTCCAATGTCCACAGGTTTGGTAATATCTGAACCAGGTGTCCCTGCTCTGAGCAAAGGAGAAGGAGAAGGCAGGATTAATGACTGCCTGCAGGAATTATTCAGAACTCATTGGCATTCCAGAAGGAAACATGTTAGGCAGTTGAGATCCAGAAAGAATATAAATATTCCCTTATTTATTCACAGACTATTTGTTCATTCTTCCAACACTAACGTACATGAGACAGAGCAAAGCATTCTATGCCTGACATAGATCATTTCTGTTTCTTAAAGTGCCTCTTTCCCTGCAAACACTAAGGCAAGTACACTAATAGAAGTTAAATCTATTATCATAAACTTTATTAGAAAGAGGTCCTGAACTCTTGGGATGGGATCCTTTTAAATATAGTTGAAAATATATCCTGGTTTGGCAGAAACTCAGTTTTCACTTCTTACCAACCAACATCAGAGCTGAATTTATGCCTCAGTTAGTTCAAACATTGGACAGAGAATGAGGCAGGGCTGCATGATGAAGATAAAATGCTGGCTTGGCTGAAGCTGATGGCAATATGCCCACCAGCTCCCAGGGAGCTCCCTGGCTCCCGGCATCGCAGCGGAAACCCAGGAGCTCCTGCCCAGGGATGCTGAGCAGAGTGTGAGGAGCACCCTGGTGCTCATCCCTCATTCACCACAGGGCTCTGGGACACATGAGGAGAAGGAAAAGCTTTGAGAAGATGAGAGATATTTTCTTACTTGTGCATTGCAGTGCAATTTGGGAAAGTCATGTTCACTGCCTGTCGCAAACTCCCTGTGTGAACTTGGGACATCACTTAGTGCCTTTTCCCAGGGCTTGGACTTGTAAAATGCTCAGGAAGGGCAGCAGCTCCCTGCCCAGCAGGGCACTGGTGGTGAGTCAGCAAAGAATAAACCATTCTCTTTTTAATTCCAGCAGAATGGAATTAAACCAGGATGGGGACTAAACATTGCTGCTGGAAATCCCTCACCTGAGCTTAGCCAGCTCCTGCTGCCAATGGAGAGAGGCACCTTCAGACAGGATTCAGCTCCCCTCCATCCTAGATGGGAGACACCTTGCACAAGTGCTCAGCCACACAGGGACACCAGCCTTTCAACAGCTGAAGTGAGGCAAGATAAATCCTCCCTCACTAACAAGAAACAAAAGAACTACTTCTGTCCCCAACACACAAAATGGGCTCAAAGCCTTTAAAGCTGCTCTTTCAGCTGCTGGCTCAGGGTGCAGCACTGAGTGCCTTGGATCGAGTCACAAACTTGGCATGGACACAACATGGTGGGGCCACATAATAAAACTAAACTTGTGTCCTCTGTGAACAAAACTCTAGCTGAAGAAACCTCAGCTTTCTCCTCCTTGCTCTGGAGGGCCTGGCTTTGCACCTCAACGGTCTTGAAAATGAAAAAGGTGTCTTTATTTTTGTTTTCCCAAGAAAATTGTTTTTAAAATTGCACTTTTCACATGTGAAGGTTTTTAGTAGCATGACCTCCATTATTAATCAGAACAGAATGCAAAACATCTTAAAACAATCCTTCTAAATAGCAATGTTTATCTATTCAAAGAAGCAATTAGGGAGGCTCTGGGTTCTAAGAGCACTGAATACTATTTCCAGTTAAATGCAAGGACATTCATTACAACTGTCATTGTCTCAGGGAGAACTGGAGCTAACACCAGTGGAGTAACAACCCTGTTCTGTGCATTTTCCCAAAGTCACCTCTCAGCCCTGCAGCCCTTGGCTCCCCTCCAGCCTCACCCCAAAACTACAAACACCCAGGTGTCTCTGTGCCATCACAACAACATTCACTGAACTTCCCCGTTTATGATTTTATCTCCCACCTAATTACAGCTGAAATAACATAATAAGGTTTGTGCTCCCTGATATATTTAATAGATTTTTCAATATTGGTTTATCCAGCTATGTCAAAATGACAGCCCCACTTAATGTTAATCAGAGGTTGTGTGTGAGCATCAGCTCTGCACAGCTCAATGGAATTATCAGAGCTGTGAGACACCGTCGATATGTTTTGATCTCTGTGTCAAATGAATTTGGTTACTTGTTAATTTTTTCCCTTTATGTTTCGCTGCTGTTTAATTGTTTTGTCATCTGTGTGTACTGTGCTCTGTCTAATCGCAATATTGGATGTTCAGACAAATCAGAGGGCACGGAGTGACATTCATTGTCACTGGAAATCAGGTGTTTTTCTTGTTACCTACATACCAGCAGCACACAGTGGGTGTATGCCTGGAAAGCCCAGCTCCAGCTTCCAAGGAGCTGTTTAAAATCATTCTGACAGTTCTCCAGCATCACTCAGCTACCAAAAAATACGATTAAATAACCCACATGGCTTTGGCATTAAACAGTGAGAACTACCTGAACTTCAACCACTCTTCAGCCAGCCTGACAACCCCACTGGGCACACAAGTCAGGGGTACAGGGGAGAAGAATTTGAGTTCTTGTACAGAGCTCACCAAGCCCACCTTTCCCTGCTCAAAACACAGGATCAGGCACAAAGGGCTGGAAGGAATCTCCCCTTCCCAGGCCCAGCTGCCTGCAGCCCTTGAGTGCAGCCCAGCTATGGTATCCCCCAAGCAGCAGTCCCTGACATCTCAGAAATAAGGGATGACCAGTGTAGAAAATCCTCTGAGCCACTCATTAAATGCTATTGCCTATTCTAATTGCACCAAACCAACTGCCATTCTCCAAGGACTTTAATTAGAGCATGATGATCTCCCTAAGGAACCCACATGCAGTGTAAATCCCAAGAGCAGTGCCATGGGGTGACCATCATTTTTCCATCTCAAAATTAAAACTCTCTAGCAAAGCTGACTTGGTTTTAAAGAAATTATTTTTTTCTAGTGACACAGAAACATGGAATCACAGAATTGATTAGGCTGGAAAACACCTCTCAGATCATCAAGTCCAACTGTTCCTCCAGCACTGCCAGGCCCAGCAATAACCCATGTCCCCAGGTGCCACATTTACATGTCTTGTACATCATACTTATTAAGGTCACCAGGAGGAAGCTGAATCAGGCCTACATTTAGATCCCTATTTTATCAAAACCCAAGGTGTAGAAATGGATTCAGAGCTGGTAGCACAGAGATCCAGCCACCCAGCATCCAGGAGTCAGCATCTGGATGCAAACACCATTGGCATTTTCACAATATATTATAATTTACCAGCAGTAGAGAAGCTGAAGACAAAGCAGCTGAAAGACAATCCTGTTTGATACGTGTCACTGTCAGAATCTTTGAGAGGTGTCAGGCAAGCCAACACACAGTCTATCCATCATGAGTCTCTTTGGATTGACTGACAGATCATACAAAGCACTTGCAGTTAACTTGGGCTTAAAATATCATCAGTGCATTCTTAAAACTCACCTACTACAGTCTGCTTTGCTTAGCATTGCTAATGGTTTTAGAGAACCAAATACTTGTAAATATATAAGTATATACTTATATACTTGCCCCTGAAATCCAAATGAAATTGTAATTTGAATTCAATATCTGAATGTGTCTCTGAAAGGCCAAAGCACACAGGTTGGGGTCAATTATCAGAAATACACCAATAATTTTATTTCCTCCTCTAGGTCTGAGATGTAGGGTGTTTCCTGGGGCACAAGAGGCAGGAAATTAGTCAGATGGATTTGGGGGTTGCATGTTTTCTTCCCTAATTCCAATAATCAGCATATCCATTGCCCTGACATCTGTTTTTTAAATGTTCACTGAACACACAAATCAATTTTCTCACATGTTGCAACCCAAACAAGCCTTTCTGTCACAACCCACTCCAGCAAAAATCTGTGAGTCCAGCAAAGGCCAGAGTTGAAGGATCATGTTCAGAAAGCTCACCAGGAGCTGCTAGGCTGTCCTGCAGCCACCCAGGCTTTCAAACAAGTTGGTGTCAGAGTAAATTCACATATTTGGAATTCAGGGAATGCCATGAGGCTATTTATGGGACTAAATAGGACCAGATCTCAGATGAGGAAAACTAAATTACATTTTAATTGAGGAGCCTCTGCCATGATCTTCCAAAATCATGGTGGGAGGAGGGGAACTCAACTTGAATTTAATTTAAAAATCCTCAGTTCTTGGAAAATTTTGAGCTGGGCTCTGTGAGATTTAAGCCCAGCCACCAGTGCTCAAACTGGACAGTTCAAAACAAAGAGACACTCCAACCACCAGCCCTGAGACTCTACTCCAAGAGCTTTATTCTTACACATGGCTCAATTGAAGCCAAATTCCAGACTGTTATCAGCAGCTCTCACAAGGTTTTGCTGTTTTGTTAAATCACCCTTCAGACTCCTCCTCCACCCCCCATCCAGCAGCATCCCAGAGGCACATTTGGGGCTAAGCTTGCACAGCACAGCACCACCCCCAGCAGTGTGTCTGACTGCCAACCAAACACCAACCCCACTGGCTCCTCTGCTGCTGCTGCACAGAGCTCTGAGGAACGCTCTGAGCTCCTGGGACGGTTCTCAGCTCCTTGCTGGGTGTGGTTTGGGCTCCTCACAGAGCTCCGTGTGCTGGGCTGCCTGAGCACACCTGGGGCTCGTTTTGCAAGGGTTGCTGCAAAGCACAGGGAGGGAGGGCTGTGCACAGCCAGGGCAGCTTAACCCTTCCCTGCCTCACTGCCAGCAGCCACCCTCACCTGAGACAAACCTCTTCTCTCACAGGTGAACATTTCTTTTTCCCCCTTAATAAAACAGTGATAGGAACCAATTTTGTTGGCTGCTGAAGTGGAATCTGTGTGCACACTGCAGACAGGGAATCAATCATAGAATCACAGAATGGTTTGGGTTGGGAGTGACCGTCAAGCCCACCCTGCTTCTCCCCTGCCATGGCAGGAACACTTTCCACTGTCCCAGGCTGCTCCAGGCCCCATCCAGGCTGGCCTTGGGCACTGCCAGGGACCCAGGGGCAGCCCCAGCTGCTCTGGGCACCCTGTGCCAGGGCCTGCCCCCCTCTCTGGGAGGAATTCCTTCCCAATATCCCATCCATCCCTGCTCTCTGGCAGTGGGAAGCCATTCCCACTTGTCCTGTCACTTGAGGCTCATGTAAAAAGTCTGTCTCCATCTTTCTTACAGGTTCCCTTAAGGCACTGGAAAGCAAAAATTAGGTCACCCTGAAGCTTCTCTTCTCCAGGCTGAACAATCCCAAATCTCTCAGCCTTTCCTCCTAGCAGAGGAACTCAGGAATAAAACAGCTACCTATGTGTCACTCTGTGAAGCAAAGCACACAGCAAATCTTGCTAAATCTTTCTCAGATCCAGCTGTAAACCTAGCTTGTAGCAAATCTGTGCTAAATCCCAACCCCTCTCCTGTTCCCTTGTCTCTATAGGAATTCCAGCAGCTGAAAACCTGTCACCCTCACCTGCCCTGTCCTGCGAGGGCCAACCAGAGCCATCCGTGGGGCAGCACAGCACCCTGGGGTCCCTCAGCACACAAACCCAGCCTCTGCCCTGCCAGCATGGCAGCTTTTGTGGCCAAGGCCATTTGCAGCCACCAGCACCTGCTGGTGGACACAGGACACAGGGGCTGCTCTCAGTCCAAGAGTCAATAGGATTCCTCTGCTTTGCATGAACAGGTTTGGGCTCAGCTGTTAGACAGGTCAAAACAATATCAATAATTCCAGGTGCAGCTAAGCATGGTCCTGAGCTACAAGAGGTGTCAAAGGCCTGTTCTGAAGAGCACAGCAACTTCCCCTCCCCGGGAGGCCATGGGGCAGATGTGAACCCACAGTACCCCAGCAGATATTATTTTACTGTCCTCCAGAAAGATTAAAACAAGTTGCCTGAGGGGACTCAGTAGGTGACCAGTGATGTCAGGCAAGCTCAGCTGTGCCCTTCCTTCCCTTGCCTGAGAAGCCCAAGACACACAGGGTGCCGTGCCAGGAGCAAGGCCAGGATCAAACATCCCTGTGTGCTTCTGAATCAAAAGGCACAGAGAGCCCCTCTCTTGTTACTTGGCCTTGTTTTACTCAGGGCCCTTTGTAGGATTTCTCAGATTTAAAACAAAAAAATGTTCACTGAACTTTCTTTTACCACTGTCTCTTCTGCATTTAATTTAAAGGTTTACCTCTCTGTATTTCAAATTCCATTTGAAATGAAGATGACTGTATTTAATTCCTTGTTATTACACTGGGAACATCAAGGGACATCACTGCAGCTCTTGGAGCAGGTTTAATACCAAGTCAGCCAGCATGGGCTCCTACTGCTCCTAAAGCCCACAGCAGCCACCCAGGGCTCCTGCTCAGCACAAGAGAAGGATCTGGAGATGTGGATGCTGGAAGGAGGGGAGGGAGATGGGACACAGAGTTGCAGATGTTGCAAAGTAGCATTTTAATGTTTTTCATTGTCAAAACTCACCACCATTTCTTTGGTTTCCTAACCAAGACAGATCTCACACATTAAGGTACCTCACGTGCTGCCTCTCCTCCACATCCACCTGGGCCAAACCATCCCCTTTCCTCCAACAGGGCAGTGCCAGACATATCCTGGGCTTCCCAATGAGCATCACAACTCTGCTTCCTCAAAAAAATTGGTTCCCTTTGGAACAAATGTGATGTTGCAGGAAATGAGGGAGCCCAAATCCAGTCATCACTTATGACAAAATACTGCCAGGCTCCAAGAGCAGCATGGCCTGGCTGACAGACAATTCTTGCAGCTTAAGTGATTATTTTTATTTGTTCTCTTCCCATCTCCTCACCATATCCAAACTGCAATAGGCAATGGCCAGCTGCCCATACCAGAGCCAGTGGCAAACACTCACCAGAGCTCTAATCACTGCCAGTGCTGGAAAAGGGCTGGCAAAGCTAATCCTGGCTGACACTGGGGTACATCAACCTGAGCTTTGTGCTGCTGCCAGTGCCCTGGTTGGGGGTTTCTGCTGGTTTTGTACACAGGGTTATGGCAGCACGTGCCTCAGCTGGTGGCAGTGAGGATTCCTCCCTGCTCAGTCAGTGACAAGTTTTACAGCTCACTGGTGCTGCCCTCAAGGCCACTTCATTTTCCTCCATAAATAATCCCACCACTGCATCACTGAGGGCCACAGCACAGGCAGGACAGGGTATCCCCTCTCAGGAATAAAAGAAGTTCTGCTTAGAGATAAAATTCAGGCTCAAGGGTCACCTCAGCAACAAAAGGTTTGTCTGGGTGTTTTAATTTCCAAACAGTGTATGGATTTTTATAAATTGGTCTTGTAAGAGGGTGACTCTGTCTTGTTCACCTGGCAGAAGAGCTGCATACATTTTAGACACTGAAAAGCCACAAACAGGTATCTTTCTTCATTTACATACCTAAATAAAACATACCAGAAATTGAAAACATATATGTAGCCTCTTCCCTGCAGAGTTTATTTTTACATCTAAGAGTCCTTTTGCTTTCTTAATACTAGAATGCAGAACCACATCTAGGACCTTTAGGGTTAGAGGAAGACTAAAAAAGCCACGAGTAATAAACCCAAATCCATTTAAAAAATGGGTGCTTGAGTGCTCAGATGCTGAGTTAGTAACAAACATTCCTGCTGACCATGGTTCCCCATTCCCACTTTCCCCAAGTCACTGGACACAGCACACACAGGCAGGGGTCACCCACAGAGATCTCCTTCCCACTCTGCTCAGTGGGATGCAATATCCACAGGGACAGCACCCATCTGGAAGCTGCTCAGGTTCTGGGGGAACACAAACACCTCACCTTTCTTTGCAAAACAACCCCAGGAATTCAAATGCCTTTGATGACCAGCACCCATTTGCTGTAATTAGGGAAAATACCAGCTCCTTCCAAAAATTTCTACAGATCACAACCTGTGAACTGAGAATCACAGGCAAAAAGAAAATCTGTGATGTGGTTTGAAAACAACCCCCAGACCAACCATATCCCTTCACCAGAAACCTTCCTCTCTCCCTCCAGCTTGACTAAAGGCTCTTCACATCTTAGAAGACTGAGGCAGAAGTGAGAAAAATAGTGAGTTTTAGTCTATTCTTATTATTTCTAGTTTTTGGGCTATGGACCTCACTGTCTTTAGACAGTGGGTGCTGATAGTTGGTATATCTGTAATAGGCATTTTCTTTATATGTTCATTGGATGTTATCTAAGTAGGTATTTTAATACAAGTATACTTATATCAGCTATTTCACTAAGATTAATTAATTAACAGAAATAAAAACTACATCTTTCTAACAAAGGTACTTTAACACTACACATATAAAATTTATTATTTGCAAAAAGCCAATATTATAGTATGTATCAATAAGACACTGCTCTAGGAAAGGAAAATACAGAAAGAAGAGCAACAGCTCCCCTGAACTCCCCACCTCACCCACAGCGTGGCACCTGATCACCCACATCTTCAGCCCAGCCATCATTAGCTGCCAAGGAATGCCATAAATGAAATATAACTTCAGAGGTGGCACTGAATGACAGACTGGACTAGGAGACTGAGTTTAACCCACTCCCCTGCATCTGGGCCCAAGGGAGGACAAGCAAGTCCTGATGTCAAGTGAAAGAAGGGAAAGAGGCTGAAGTGATTATGCAAATCAAACTTGAATTGAAATTTCAGCCTAACCTGCTGGGAAGAAACTCACAAACTAGGGCAATTAGAAGAAGCAATTATTACTGGATATAAATAAGAGCGATAATTTCATTTCTCATTGAAGCTATAAGGGCTTTGGGACCTCAGCAACAGAGCCAGAGAAGTTTCCAGTAACACAGGGGGTGGCTGTTGCTCCTCCTCTACAGTAATGGCACGTGTCCTATTCCCACAAGGAGAGATAAACCAGCCCATCTGCCTTCACCACAGGGCAGTTTTACCTTTGTGGCCCCAGAGGTCCCAGCTGAGATGTTCAACATTTGCTGCTGCTGCCATGCCAAATCACTGGGACAAAAACCCCAAACCAAGCCCCCTTTTTGGCACCATCTAATATTCAGGGAAATGGACTGGATGGGGAATTTAAGATGACTGAAGGTTTCATGCAGTCCCTCGTGAGAAATTATGACCTATTTCCTTCCTTTGATTGTATATCCTTCCTGAACTGACTCTTTTGGATCATTCAATATTAAAAATGCATTGCCCTATAAATAGGCAGGGTAAAGAAACATTCCTTGCACTTTAAATCACTGTGCTTGAGATTACATTCAAGCCTTATTACTCTAAAGAGACCTGGGATCTTCTTCTAAATGACTGAATTGGGGCAGACATTTTTCTGACAAGATCCTAAAAGTATTCAAGTCCATCCAGGCAGCAACGTCTGGCTTTTGTTTGAAAGAAGAGATTTCTTGTTCTCAGCAATGCTAGAAAAGCAATGTCATGTCATGTTTACTACTTCCCCTCTATTGACTTCTGCAGCTGGTGAATTTTTTATGACAGAAATTACAAATATTTAGCCTGCTGATGGCAGGATGAGCCAAGTATTCCCAAGGCTCCTGCACACCAGAGTCCTTTGTTTCCTGGTTTCAGCTGCCCATGTTAGATCTGCTCACATCCTGGCATCTGCTGGCACAGAGATGGGAAGATGCACGTCAGCCATCCATGCCAGGGACTGAGGAGCTGCAGCACAGCCTCTCCTGCCCTCTGTGTGTGTCCCCTGGCACATCATGGTGCACGCCTAGCATACAGGGCAGGGAGGCTGGGACAGAGCAGGCCACAAGTGACAACACCTGCAGAGCCACAGCGCTGCTCACCCAGCCACTTCTGGGATGCCTGGGTGTAGGAGCATTGGGGGTAGGACAGTGGGGATGGACAGAGAGCAGAGATCTCTGCAGCCAGGTCAGGAACTTGGGGTTTATTGCAAAGGGCCTGGGGGCAGGGCCCTGCTGGGAGCTGCCAGGCACAGCTCAGAGCAGGCCTGAGAGAAGAGAGGGGCAGAGAGGATGAGAGGGTGAGAGAGTAAAAGGGTGAGAGAGTAAAAGGGTGAGAGAGCGAGGTTCCCATTACAATACAATAAATCTTCTTCTGTGTTGAATATTCTCATTCTCACTGACCAATCTAGTACAAGATACAAATCCTATAGCATTTCCATACAGCCTATAAGAATCATTACATTACCACACTGTGTTACATTTTAAACCCCAAAAACTCCTCTTTGGGCCCCTTCTGCCAGGGTCTGCTCTGACCCTTGGGCCTGTCTGCAAGCAGAGGGTGTTGTTCCATCAAAAGGGGATCACCTTCAGCTGGCCATGCCATTGTTTTCCAGTTGTTCAGTAACTGAGGTATCTCAAAGCTTGCTTTCATTTCAATCTCACTTATAGTTTCCATATTCTCAAAATCTTTTGCCAGACAATCATATTTATAAGGCTCTCCTGTTTCATCATCCCACCCAGCCAAAACAGGTAAAGCTGCAAATCCCCACCCTGGAGATGCCTCAGAACAGGTAAGAGCATCAGCTGCAGGGTGCCAATAGTGGCTGTGGGTTTCACATCTCCCTGGGCTCCTCCAGCACAGAACACCCCCAATGGAAGGGCTGAGTTTCAGTTTAAGTAAATGTCATAAAACAGAAATTCTCAGGATTTTGTTAGGAATGTTCTCTTTTTGCCCACATACTCTCTGCATGAGGCACCACACCATATGAGTTGAGCTACTATTATTTTTAATTCCTCCATGACAGCTGTTGTTTATTACTAATTGAAACACTTTTTGTCTAGATAAAAATATCTGTGATTTGCATTGCAGGGAGAGCATCCCCCACACTGGCACAGAGGCCATGGCTGCACCAGGCTCTGGAAATGTGACCACAGGGAGAATTAACATATCTGAAGAGGCTTCAATCAGGCAGCCCTGGCAGCAGAATGTCCAGGGGCTGTGGAGATGGAGCTGAGAGCCCACCGAGGGCACAGGTTGGTGGTGCCTGCAGCCACCCAGGCTGCAGCTTGTGCCAATGCATCCTCACTGTCACCAGCATCCAGCTCAGAGCAGTGTGAGATGGACATTCCAGCATCCCCTGGGGCTGCAACACGTGATGGAGGAGTTTTTTAGGGCCTTCACCCCTAACACAGGGTGTGGAGCAGACAGGGACAGGCTCCAGAGGAGCAGAGCACCAGGGCAAGCTCACTGCAGCAGAGACACTGCAATATCAGAAAACAATTTTCACCATGACAGTAATCCTGCACTGGGAGGCCAAGGAATTGGCACCTTGGATGTGTTCAAAACTCACAGGGGTATGACCCTGAGCAAGCCAATCTAAACTTGAGCTTGGCATTCTCTGAGGAGAGGGGTTGGACCAAAGGACCTGCAGCCCAGCTTCCAGCTGGATCAAAGGCCCTTCGAACCCTCACTATTCAGTGATTCAAATCATGCTTCAGCTCAACTTCAAAATTATCAAATTTTAGTTTTGGTAATGAAACACTTTGACACAGGAAAGCAGGGGGCTCAGACCATACTAAATAGCAGCTGCCCTTATTGATTCAACAAATAATCATGTGTATCTAAATACACACATTTTAAAATGTAAATAAATGCATTAGCTATGTATCAAATCACACCACATTATGCCAGCTCAATAATATGATCACTCAATAGACTATGAAATGCAAAAACAACACGGGAGAAAGGCACGCACATAAAACTACCCTGCAAAATTCCCCAGCTAAATTCTGACATTTTCTAGATCTACATATTTTTTATTTCCAAAATGTTTCTCCATGGAAATTATATGGGAATTGACACATTTTTCTAAACATTTTATTTATATCAAATACTTGGTTTTATTTTTAATCAAATAGGTTTTGGCAAAACATTTTCCCAGCTTTGCTTGTAACACCCTCCCTGCTCCTGCAAGAAAAAGGAAAATGCTCTGGGCTTTGCTGGCACCCATTTTGTCACTGCAAGAGCTATACATGGGATGTGTTTGTCCCATAAATATGGGACAGATGGAGCAGTGGCTACCCCAGCAATGGAGACTTCAGGGACCACATCCAGGTGATGCTCCCTCCTCTCACCCCGTGGCAGACACCAGAGCACTGCCAGAGCCAGCCTGGCTCCTGTGCAGCTCCCCAGAGGGCTGAGCACAGCTCAGGGACACTGGACTCATAAAAGATTTATCTACTCCATTTCCCTGCCAGCAGTTCATCTACATTATTTTACAAGCTGTACTGAATTACAGCACAAGAGTGGAAAACATACCATGGCAGACGTGGAGCTGGTATATAAATCCACACGTTCCCTGGAAGCCAAACTGCCATGCTGCTTTACACTGATGAGGCATTTAGCCTGGACTTTTAATCCTAATATCTCACTATTTTCCAAATTATCTAAGTGACACAATCTGGTTACAGATGCAGTGTCCTATAGGTTGCAAATTGGAAAAGGGTGACATGTCAATGAAGATCTCTTCCAGCACTTTTGCCATACATAATCCTTTCAACTCTTTCCAGTGTTTGGCTTTTTTAAGACTAAATGACTTGAGAAAACTCACAGTGTTTAAACCACTGCACACAAATAAATCACTGGGCTGTCTTCTCTTTCCCAACTCATTATATACAAATGTAATTTTTTAAAGAGAAAATCTCATCAGCCCAAGGATTCAGTGACTTAGAAACCAATTACAAGTGGCAAGAAGTGACCCAATGTCTGTTTCTCCCAAAGCCAGCCCCTGGCAGCACTGCAGCATCCCCTGCACTCCGTGTCTGTGTGACAGCTTATTCCCTCTGACACTGAGATTCAGCACTGGATATAACTCAAATGGAGACAGGGGAGATCTGTCAGCCAGGCCAGCACCCCCAGCAAACCTCCCAGGGCTGCAGCTGCAGTCTCACTCTCCTCAGGAAATGAAGGTGGCTGCAAACCCACACAGAGATGTGAGATACATCACAGGGAGAGCCATTATTTCTAAGAGAGCCCATGGGAAGCAACAGGCTTGTGTCTCGGTGACCCAGTGGGCAGAAAAATGGTTTTATACATCTATACATATTTAACTCTGTCCAAGCACCTACATACATATGTAAATAAGCACCTTTTGCACGTGACATTTCCCCACAGAGGCTCACAAAGGACCTCTCCATCCTTCTGCCTCCCCCACCTCTGTGCTCTGGCCTCCCCCAGCTCCATCCTCCCCTTTCTGTTTGCCATCTGGTACCCATCAAAGGCAGTTAGACCATGACACATGTGTGCTTACCAAATCCTTTAAACCTAACTAGAGCACTGCTTTGTTTCTTCCTCATCAAAAACCACAAGGAACCCTTATTCAGTACATCTGGACCTTCTAATAGGGTAACAGCCTGGCTGTGCCAACTCTGCTTTCTGTCTGACTCCATCTTAATCATTCACAAATCACAAAAGGATTAGGAGAGGAGAGAGCCAGCACAGCAGCACCACAAGGATGGCAGCTGAGAACAGTGACCACAGATAATGTTTGGATGAGTGCTGGTGTGTAGCAAACCAGGATATATAACATTCTTATTCCTACACATGTCCCAGTGCTCAAATTTATTGGTCCCTCATCTGGTGACTGGTGTTGCCAGCAAAGCTCCCAGGTTTGCAGTTTGCCCTGGAAAGGCAGCCTGATATTCCCTACGTGAAGGTGCCACAAGGACAGCAAACTGCAGCTGGCTGCAGGAGCCTGTGCTTGGATGGGATGCTACATTCCCAGGGAAATGGAAGGAAATGCACACAGCTTTAATCAGCACACTCATTTAGTGCCCTGCTGGTCATGCCAGTGGTTTGGTGGTCAAACCATTGCAAAGGTTTCCACAATGAGCTTTCTCTTTACTCCAGCTACTCTTTTTTTAAACCACCTTTCCAGGAACCACATGGTTTGGGACTCTCAGCTTCCAATAAAAAGAATTTCTAAATATCAGAGAAGGACTTGAAAATGGGACCCAGTGACAGATTTAAAGCCCTCTCCTTCCTTCCTTCCTTCCCATTGGGATAGTTTAATTAAAGTGGTATCACACCTTTATGGGGTCCAGCTCCTCAGTTTTACATTACAGGGCTAGAAACACAGTAAATCAAAGAGTTGATCCCACAGATTACCTCCAGTTATCCCTCCGCCAGCAGGGAGAAAGAACCCCCCCACTACACAGCACAGTCAAACCCCTGCAGGAACACAAAATAAGGAGTAGCACTGCATTATCATTCACACTAAAAAGACCCACAGGTTCTCCTCCCCTCCATTTGCTCCACTGCACCTTCAGCCCCTTGTCCACACCACAGGAACTCATGGCACAGATCAACTGTTGAGCAACAACAAAGCACAGCTTGTACATCAACACAGCCCTCTCCCATTTCCATCTGATACCCAGGCCAACACAAAAGGCAGAATAAATGTCTGAACACAAATCCAGAGCTGCTGCTCCCCATGGGCAGGTGCTCAGTTCCCCACCCCATGGCTGTCCTCTTCATCCCAAAAACGGCCACGTTCTTCTCCAGGCATGCACACAGAAGGATGGGTGGGTTTGATGTTTGACCAAAATAGGCCATTAAAGACAAGACATTAATCTGTCTGAGAAATGGGGGGGGGGGAAAGAAGCTCAACAAAACAAAGGAGGGGGTCTTGACTTCCTGCCAGGAGCCTGAAGACTTGTATGTATTTATGCTTTTCATGGGAAAGCTGTTCAGAGGCAGTAATCCATGACATCTGGCAAAAGAGTAGGGAAGGACCTTTGCTGCAAATTGACTGATATAAAATGCAAAAAAAAAAAAGGACAAAAATCTCTAATTGATGGTTCTGCAAGCAACTGCAGCCAACAGAAGACCTTGGCAGGCTCTGTGAGCACATTTCAGCCCAGCCCATGGGACTGCCCCACCACTGCCCTCCACAGCACTGAGCACAGCCCTGGGCACATGGAGCGTGGTGACTCCAGGCTGGCTGCAGAATTGTGACAGAAAGCAAAGCTGGAGGGGGCAGGTGAAGAAATGGCACAACAAACGTCTGAACTTCTGACTGGAGGGGTGGGAGCACACCTGAAATCCCCCAGCTCAGGGAGAGCCTTTGAACAGGCTGAGCTTGCCCCTGGCAGCTGGGGCTTGTCACCAAGCCATCTCTCCAAGCCTCCATGTGGACCCTGGTTTCTGACACAGAGCAAATAAACACGAGGTGTTTCTTTTCAAACAATAGGATGAGCTGAAGTGGTGTGCAGCTCTTCAGGACCAGATACACATTGACTCAAAGTCTGAAATTAATATGGAAAGTGATTCATAACAGGAGGAGACAAAACAAGCCTATTCATGCTACTCCATGTCAAGCCATCTTATAGCTGTTTTGGATCCAAATCCTCTCTCTCTTCTTTTCCAAAACCACAAATAAAAGCAAACAGATGTCAGCCATTGCAGATCTGCAAAGAAATGAACTGAGCAGCCCATAATAGCAGTGTTTTTCTTCAGCTCCTTGCACTGAGGGCTAGGAAGGAGTTTCTGTGAGCCCTGCTGTGTGTGTTGGTGAGCCAAGGCCATGCCTGATCCATCTGGGACCAGGCACAGTCCCACGCCCAAGCTCCAAGGGTTCCATCACATTATTTCCTGTGGAGACACTATGGGGAGGAAAAAGACACCCTGTCAACAGGCAATCTAGAAAAATACAAGTATTTCAGAGTTAAGGAGTGATTTCAAAAGCACATACAGGGCTCAACCCTGGAAACTCCATTTTCAAAAGCTGCATTGAAGCACGACAGCTTAGGCACTGCTGAAAGTCAGTGAGGGAGACAGAACCCAAATTGCTTTACAAAATCTTATCCATATGCAATTAACATCATTGTGAAATACTTTTGATTTTAGTCTTTTTAAAATATGCTGGATATAGATATTATAACACTAGAGCCCATCACATCCTTCAGTGATTTAAGAGATACTGATTTCTATAAAGCAAATCTAAATACTGACTGTGTTCAGAAACTCTGGTTATACACAAAAGGATTCTCTATTATTGACTTATCCCCTTCTTCTCTCATCTATCTCATGGCAAATTTTTGGCCACTAAAGGCCACTCTTGAAGATCAATCCACAAGTACAGCCTGTGTGGTGTGAATATCAAGGGAATCTGGCTTCTTCCAATGCCGTGGCTGCTTCTAGAACAAGTGTGAGCAGCACTCCAGAAGAAAATTTATTTCACTCAGATTTTGCATTTCCCTTCCCTGTGCTGTTCCTGGTTTTCCTGCATTTGTCAGCATGGCACAGCAGGAGCTGCTCAGCAGCCAAGGCTGGCCATGCACAGCTGGACTAGGCCTGCTCAAGCTGCCATGTAAAGGCCTGGGACAATCAGAACAGCCAGATCCAGCTTCCACCGTGTGTCACAGAGGTTTCAGACCTGCTTAACAGAAATGAAGGGCAGACAGCTGTGTCAGGAGCTGCCATCCCCCAGGAACCACCAATTCCAGGCAGGAGCTACAGCCCAGCCCTGCTGCACCAGCCCATCTCCCTCCTGCAGGCAGGTCCCCACACACCCTCAGCTGCAGGGGTTACAGAGGAACAAAAGCGAGCCATGTCTGGATTTTATTTCTTTTGCCTACACCAGAACAATTAACCTATTGTTTGCCTCAAAATGCATTCAGAGAAGTCAGGAGACTGAGGGAGGCAGCCTTGTAGCAACCACTTCTTCATTAACAGCTATGGAGCTAAGTACCCATTTAAACCACGTTTGCTGTTCAAGTCTCCTTTTAAGAGGATGTACATCTCTGTATTACTTGAATAACTAGGATTACCTCATTTGAAAAAAATATAAATCCAAGACTACCATTTTTCACATACCCTTCCCCTGCATAACTTACTTTAATTTCTAATTTACAACTATAAAACATAATCTTACATTAGAATTTGCATAAAAGCGAACAGACCTGCCGCAAGATATTAAATTTTAAATTTGCATGCTAGGGTGGCCAAGGAATATTACTCTATCCAAGAAGTTCCTGCCGGTAAATTTGAGAGCTAGTACGTGTGATGAGAGCAGAATTTGTACACTTGAGTGAAAGGAAGCTGATTTAAAGGTTTTGGTGTGGTTGTTACAGAGTTAGAATACAGACTGCACATGCAGAGAGCAGGGCTGCTGACACACACACACACACACACACACCAGCATGCCACCCGATCCACCATTGTGTGGCCAGGGCTGGCCCACACAAGCAGTCTAAAAAATAATAAAATCATTTTAAAAAACCCAAAACCCGCACTGTTAATAAAGCTTAACAGCATGCTGCAGGCTGGAAAAGCTCAGCATGAAACCACTGGTAAAATGTTCTTCTTATTTCCAGGTTCTGCCTGTCAAATGAGCAGGCAGGGCTACCTTAGCACTGGGCACTGCTGCCTTTTCCACACTGAAGACCTGGTTTGTCATTCCAGCTTTGTGAGCACGCTGTGTCCTGGTCAGAGCCCATGCTCATGGTGAATGTTTGGGGGCTGCTGGTGAGATGTGATAGAGAAACTGCATGGGGAGATGAGCAAACAGGGCCCACGGCACTGCCATTGCTGGAGTCTCTTAAACCAACATCCCATGAAAGCCTCCCCCTCACAGCCCACCAGACAGCAAACCTGGCCCATTACAATCCCTGTTCTGTCCTTCCAAGGGTCAAAACCTACTGCAGTGTGTCACTGGGGAGCTTCCACCTCCTCCTGGCCACCCACAGGGCTGGAAGGAACCCAAAGCCAGGGCAGAGGCTGAGCAGATTACACACGTTGTATTTCAGCCTGCCCCTTGGGGTCTCACAGGCACAGCTAAGCCAGCCCAACCAGCAGGCCAGGGGAACTGAGCAATGCCTTCAAGAAGTGTGAAACCTAAACGGTTTCACCCTGAGTTCCAGGAGAAAAGCCCTTCCCTCCTCACCCAGAGCTGTTGGTGCTGAGCCCAGCCCAGGCTGAAGGGGCCACGCGGGGCCCTGTCCCCCACACCCAGCTGCACTCCCTGCCCAGAGCTGTGGGTGCTGAGCCCAGCCCTGGCTGGGGGGGCCATGAAGGGATGCCCCCCAGTCCCCTCCCCTCCTTGCCCAGAGCTGTGGGTGCTGAGCCCAGCCTGGCTGAAGGATGAAGGGGCTGTGCAGGGCCCTGTCCCCCACACCCAGCTGCACTCCCTGCCCAGAGCTGTGGGTGCTGAGCCCAGCCTGGCTGAAGGATGAAGGGGCTGTGCAGGGCCCTGTCCCCCACACCCAGCTGCACTCCCTGCCCAGAGCTGTGGGTGCTGAGCCCTGGCTGAAGGGGCCATGCAGGGCTGCACCCCAGGCCCAGCTGCACTCCTCACCCAGAGCTGTGGGTGCTGAGCCCTGGCTGAAGGGGCCATGCAGGGCTGCACCCCAGGCCCAGCTGCACTCCCTGCCCAGAGCTGTGGGTGCTGAGCCCTGGCTGAAGGGGCCATGCAGGGCTGCACCCCAGGCCCAGCTGCACTCCTCACCCAGAGCTGTGGGTGCTGAGCCCTGGCTGAAGGGGCCATGCAGGGCTGCACCCCAGGCCCAGCTGCACTCCCTGCCCAGAGCTGTGGGTGCTGAGCCCTGGCTGAGGGGGCCATGAAGGGATGCCCCCCAGTCCCCTCCCCTCCTTGCCCAGAGCTGTGGGTGCTGAGCCCTGGCTGAAGGGGCCATGCAGGGCTGCACCCCAGGCCCAGCTGCACTCCTCACCCAGAGCTGTGGGTGCTGAGCCGAGCCCTGGGCTGAAGAGGCCATACAGGGATGCCCCTCAGACTTTACAGCATGCTGCAGGCTGGAAAAGCTCAACATGAAACCACTGGTAAAATTTTCTTATTTCCAAAATTCCCAGCTGCACTCCCTGCCCAGAGCTGTGGGTGCTGAGCCCAGCCTGGCTGAAGGATGAAGGGGCCATGCATGGCTGCCCCCAGCCCAGCTGCAGCCCCTCAGCCCCGCTCCCCTCCCTCTGCCTGAGCTGCTCGCTGAGCGCCCTCCTCCCTGTGATCAAAAGGGACCAGCAAGCATTGCCACGACAGGCTCTGCTTTGTTCTCACCAGCCTCTTTCTTGCTGCCAGACTCCCTTTGCCGGTATCTCCAGACTTGCTCTGTCACCACATCCTCTGTACTCAGCTGTCACACACACGTCCTTCTGCTACCAGCTACCTACTTCTGTTGGCTTTCTAAAACTTTGTTAGCTCAATTGCACACTCCAGACTGCCATGAAGCTGTCTTTGCCACAAAGAAAACACAGGCTTAACAATCCTCTCATTTTCTACCTGATTAAAGTACAAAGGAATTAAATTTTTTAAGCTGGAGTGCTTTTTAGTCCCCAGGCCAGTACACCATTCATTTCATATCACTGGAATGATATTAAAGGCGTCTTCTCAACCTAGCAAAAAGATGAAAAACAAACACCCTGAAACTGGGATAAATTGTCTCAGCCTTCACAGCTGAATTTGTCAGCACCCACCCTCATCTGCTGTCTCCAGGGAGCTCCTGGGAGACACCTGGGAACTTGGCACAAAGGACCTTATCTCTGCAGCAGTCCTGAGCCAGCAGACAGCAGCAGCTCTGATTGTCACTGTCGTCATTTTAGGACAACCACCCTGACCCTCCCTGCAGCCACATCACCTCTGGGGGACACAAGGTTCCCCAGGCCCAAACTCCATCCCTCAGCAGGGTGAGCAAACACCCTGGGCTCTTGGTCCTGGCATGCCACAGAGACCACACAAACATCTTTCACTTTGCAGGTGGCAGAGACCAAGCATTGAACTTAAAACCAGTCTCCAGAGAGTCTGATGTCCCAAGAGCTCAACAGCTCAAGGGTGGCTGCCAAGCATCTCCTCACACAGCCACGTCATGTGGAACATGTCCTTGAACAGTGCAGGGGATCAGAAAGCATGTGAAGCTAAGATGTAAAAACTCAAGTGGGGTGACAGTCCAACCAGAAAGGAAACAGAGGAGAATCTGGTATCTTTAGGTCATTCCCTCGTTTGTATGGCAAGAGCTTTGGTATTTAGACAAGTCCCAAACAAACCAGAAACAGCCTGTGACCTCCTCCAGCTCTGAGCACCAGCCTGGCACTCTCAGCCCCACTGCAGCTCAGAACTGGTGTGATTTCCATGTAAGGCTTTTTCCCCAAAGTCTCTACAATGTCCCCAAAGAATAACATGTTACCTGTAGAGCTGTGTGATGACCCAGTGCTGGCTACAGCACCAGTACAGACCTCTCAGGGTTTCCTCCTTTTGAAGGTCACCTTCAGGTTCATCAGCAATAGCACATTTTATTAACAAAAATCAGTAAGAGAGCGATTCTCTAATCAAGAAAATTATTCCTTTAAAATAAGACCTGAAGAGCATCTTAAAAACACTTATATAAAACAGATCTTAGATATAAGTTAAAGACAAGCATATAACATTAAAATGTTCACAGATTTCCACGATTTCCTTTTTTTCTTTACTTGAGAAAAAGCCCACTGCCACATTTACACGTGAAGCCCCACACCTCCCTCTGAGCAATCGAGAAACTACTGAGGGTAGAGTTTGTGAAGATGGTGATTTTCAGAGGGCTGCACCCTTAACATCTAGGAGACCTCTGATGGGTAACAAAGAAAATCCAGCTCATACCCAACAAGCTTTAATTCATTACATATACCTTGAGAAAAACAATGAACTCTGAAAATAAAGGCAGCACCTCCATGTTAGTAAAGCTAAAGGAGAAAAACATCCCAACAATTAATGCACTCATGACTAAGGTGCTTTGGGTTTGTAGCTTGGCTTGCTGCTAGTGCTTATCCTGTGACCTTCACCATGCCTCCAGAGTCTCTAAAGATTTCTGCATGGAATGACCTGGCCACCTAAGCTAGGCTTAGACTTCTGAATACCTTCAAGCATCTGAGTCTAACCCCCTTCGTGGCTTCAGATACATCATCAGGACATTAGTATTCCTTCCTCCTTTCCACCCTATTGGAATGGTAATTGTTTTAAGAGACTGACCATCTCTCTGTGCATGCAATCCCTCTGAGCTCAGCTCAGCATGGCACATTGGTGTTTTTCAATCCCCTCTGCTGACACCTATCCAAGGGAGAGCACTGTGCCAGCACAAAGGAACTCGAGTGAATCTGATTGCTGTCATCACAACGTTCAACTTGAGTGACACATTAAACATCTACAACTGAACAGCAAAGAGTTTGGGACTAAAAACTAAATCCTAGCACAGGCTGAAACACAGGCAAAGGCTTATTTTTCCTCTTGACTTTTATCTTCAGCATGATCTTCCAAAGTGTGAGCAGGAGGAGGGTAAAGAAGCTGCTCAGCCATGGCATGGCTCATCCAAGTGACACAGCCACACACAGGGGAAACCACAGCTGTATGCACGGCCCTGGGGAGGGGTGTCCTGAACAGAGCCTACCAGTTCCAGATTTGCCATCCTTTCATTCCCACACTGATCAATACAAACCTAGATCAGTAGAGATCATTTTGTAACAATCAAAGAATGCCTGGACACAAGAGCTGCAATTTTCAGAGGATTGGTTCAGATCACCTACAACATGGCAGCAATGCACATCCATGCAGGCAAAAATAATGTGTATATGCATGCCAGGAGATGCCAAACACAAAACTCATCAGCAATCTTCAGTTCTTCCACGACTGCTGCAGTTTGTCACTTGCCTGAGGTCAGCAGCGGGCCAGAGGCTGCCTGCACACTGAGACCAGCCCCATGATGGTGAGTGCTACCCCTGGTACCAGCTCAGAGGCTCACAGCTCCCACGCCTCTGGAGTGGATGGACAGCAGGATAAGAATTGAGAGAGCAAAGTCCCTCCCACTGTAAGCAAAGATCAGGTTCATGACCACCTGAGGAACCTGATAGACCTGTCTATAGAACCTGATGAAATGCCTCCTGGAGTCCTGAAGAAGAGAATTGGCTGATGGAGCTTCCAAGGCACTCTCCATGATATTTGGAAAGTCACGGCAGTCAGGGGGAAGGCTGCAATTACCACCTGTGGCTCATGACAAGCAGAAACCCCTCTCCACTGTCCCAGGCTGAGTGTGACACTGCACCCCCACAAGTGCTTGTGTGCCTCAGAAGAGATGCTGGGCACCACCTCAGCAGCACAGTGCCAGGGAGGCCCAGAGCACCTCAAAGCACCACCAGCTAAACCATAACAGCTCCAGACTTGTGGTCATCTTATTGCAAAGCCCCCATACCTTCTGGGTGATTTCTCATGGGCATCTCCTTGCAGCACTGACTCCTTCTTCACAGCACAACCAACAAACTCCAGCTCTCCCCTCAACCAGCCAACCCACTCTTTTGTAGCACTCTTCTTCTTATTGGACACAGCTGTGGCCTATTAAGGGCAGGCCTGTTGCTAATCTTTGGTGATTAGTACAGCTGCAACTCCTCAGGTGTAGATTACCTTCTGCACTATTCTCTTACATTCCATCCCTCCACACAGACTGGCATCAGCCATCCTGTGCCACTCCAGAGTGAGGAATGAGCTTGCTCATGGCCATCAGCAGTGCCTGAACTCCCATCCTGCCCAGCACCCAGTGCTGCCCAGACTGCCTGTGGCCATTCCCACACATGTGTCCATCCACCAGGTGCCTCAGGAGCATGTCCAGGAGGGGGAAGGCTTGGGCACTGTTCATCTTGCACATTTTAACTGAATTTGTGCCTCCAGCACAGAGACTGCATAGGAACAGGGAAGAGCTCACCATTGCCATTGCTGGCAATGTTGGCAATGTTTCCTCCAGCCCTGGAGGAAAGCTCTGCATCCCACTCCAGACCCACCAGTGATGCAGCAGAAGAGAGAGCCCCATGCAGGACAAGGCTGAGCAGCAGCAGCTCCTGCCCACCCCTCTGCAGGCAGTTGCTATTTACACTGCTGGCACCAGAGCTAACCCACAGTCTTTAATGAGAGCAGACCCGAGGCTCTCAAGCAGCCTCTTGGCACAAGCTCTCATCTGTACTTTAAATCCATGCTTAAGAAGGCCAAATGTACTCCAGCACTGCTGCTGTGCTGGCTGTTTGCTTTGATAGCCCTTTTTGGCCAAAGTGCAGCTGAGATGTCGATGCCACCACCCAGCACAGATGTGCAGGGCACACAGCAGTCAATTAGTTTCAAATAGAGCCATACATGTTTTGCTGGAAAACATTATGAAGAAAAGCTGTCAGTCCTGAATGCATATTATCTCTAATTATTCCCATAAAAAAAAAATTAAAAGGATGGTTGCCTGGTAGCGTTGCAAGAACCGTTTTGTAATTAATATGACCTTCATCTCCATATGGTAATTAGCAAACATTTATATTACCATTAAAAAGACCATGTTCATTACATAACCTCACTTTCTTCTATTAGCTAATAGAACCAGTAAAACCAATTAAATCAAAGCCTTGAACTTTCACAAATACTCCAAATAAATACACTCAAAGCTACTTTTTTTTTTTTTTTTTTAATGGACACTTGCTGGCTGATGTGAAAACCAGCAGCAGGTGTTTCCTGAAGCTCTGGCAGGAGGGTTGCCCTCTGCTCCTCCTCCCAAGGAAAGGGCTGGCACAGGGGTGGCAGGGCAGGAGTGTCCCATGAGGAGCTCCTGGAGCAGGTTCTGCTCGCCTCCCAGAGCCATGGCTCTCACTCTGGGAAGGTCCTGCCTTTCTCAGGGGACTCACACCCATACCCAGGGGATGGACCCTGAGCAGGGACACAGCTCCCAGCTCTGCTCCCAGTGGAGCAGCCCCTCCCAGCTGTTTGTCCCCTCATCCATGAGCAGGGTGACAGTCACCCCACCTCCTCTCTACAGGCCAAACAGAAACATCTGGAGAAAAAAAATAAGACTTCATGCTAATACCAATATTAATCTGTTTTCTCCTCCTCGAAGACAGGTTGTTCTACTTCAGGGAACACTAATGGTCAGCATTTCTATTGATAGTTTCTCTGCTTATATTAATCCAAAATTTCCTCTGCTGTTTTTTTTTTTTTTGCATGCTGCAATCACTCCTACTCCCTGCAGTGACTCACCATTTAACTGGTTTGCTAACAGAGGACCTGATGTACCAGTCAACAACAACAAAAACCTATTATCACACTGTACTTGTTTTTCACAGAGGTGGGAGAACTTGTGGTAAGTCATTCAACAATGCCATAACTGAAAACGCAGGGGAGAAAATATGATCAAAACCAAAAAGCACACTTGCCCACACACTTCCCTACTCCTCTAACACATCTGCCAGTGAAAAGAAAAAACCCAACCTTCCCATAGTTTGAATTCTGCTAATAACAGCTCTGCTTTACAAACATGCATTTCCTGCTCCTGATGAAAGCTGACAGCTCGTATGGGGAGCAGCACGGGGGGAGCGACACCAAACGACTCCTGCTAATCAGTGCTTTCATCAAAGAGAAAGACATGATGTAAATCTAATCCAAGGGAGCTTTCTCTTTTACTTGCAAGCTGAATATTGACCAAAAAAAAAAAAAAAAAAAAAGAGAAGGATTTACTAATTGGAAAGATGACATGAAAATTCTAATAAGGTTGTTAAGTTGACAGGGCTGGAAAAATGTAAATTTTATATACATGTGTGTATATATATTTCCAATAGTTCTTGGACTATAAATGATTTAACTAGGACTAACAAAATATGTAGAAATGAGAAAAATATTTGACTGAGAACTGCAGAAGAAATTCAAAGATTCCTAGGCCCCCAGAGTCTCCAAAATCAAACACCCAACTCATGCCATCTTTCTGCAAATTCCAGCAATTTTATTCCCCCACAATTTCCCATTTTCCACTTGGTTCAGGCTCCCACTAAATGACTTGAATGCATGAGGCTGGAGAAATCCATGGACAGGTTAACTGAGATGAGCAGTGGGATGTCTGACTGAGGCTGCTCCCCAGCACATCTCACACACCCCAAATGCTCACACTCAGCATGGAAGCACCAGCAGCACCAGCAAGGTTCCCTTCAGAATTTAACCCAAATAAACACACATCTCATGCATAAACACTACACAAGACGTCAAAGCAGCTGCCTTGTCTTTTGTTTTTCTGAGGCAGCCAAAAAAACCAGGTAGGACTGCAATAGCAAGGTACTGTAAACTTATCAAGAAAATGATTCCTTTAAAATAAGACCTGAAGAGCATCTTAAAAACACTTATATAAAACAGATCTTAGATATAAGTTAAAGACAAGCATAAAACATTACCACAGATTTTCATTATTTCCTTTTTTTCTATACTTGAGAAAAACCCCACTGCCACATTTACACGTGAAGCCCCACACCTCCCTCTGAGCAATCGAGAAACTGCTGAGGGTAGAGTTTGTGAAAATGGTGATGTTCAGAGGGCTGCACCCTTAACATCTAGGAGACCTCTGATGGGTAACAAAGAAAATCCAGCTCATACCCAACAAGCTTTAATTCATTACATATACCTTGAGAAAAACAATGAACTCTGAAAATAAAGGCAGCACCTCCATGTTAGTAAAGCTAAAGGAGAAAAACACCCCAACAATTAAGGCACTCATGACTAAGGTGCTTTGGGTTTGTAGCTTGGCTTGCTGCTAGTCCTTATCCTGTGACCTTCACCATGCCTCCAGAGTCTCTAAAGATCTCTGCATAAATACCTTCAAGCATCTGAGTCTAAGCCCCTTCATGGCTTCAGATACATCATCAGGACATTAGTATTCCTTCCTCCTCTGTACCCTATTGGAATGGTAATTGTTTTAAGAGACTGACCATCTCCAGGAAGGTTCCCTTCAGAATTTAACCCAAATAAACACACATCTCATGCACAAACACTCCACAAGACCTCAAAGCAGCTGCCTTGTCTTTTTTTTTTTCTGAGGCAGTCAAAAAAGCAGGTTGGATTGCGATAGCAATGTACTGTAAACCTATCATAAAAGCAGGATAGAGAAACCAGCTACCAGCTGTGAAGAATATTTGCAACTGTAAATATTGTATTTCAACTGTAGAGAGGGTAAATACCATGTTATGGAAATGCCTCCTTTATCGATCTGCTCATCAGAAAGGAGAAAGAGAGAATATAATTTGGTAGCTTTCAGCAGCACACAGTTTTGCAGACATTGAGAATGTATTTTTGAGATACTGCCTTCCATGAACAGCAACAGAGATCAGCTTGCTGATGAATGAATGCAATAACTTCCATTCCAACACCTGCAAGGAATACCTCGCTTCCACTTATTTTGGAAAAAATGCAACTTGAAGAATCAAAGAATCATGAAAGTTTCATTTCTATTGCTTTTATTTATTTCTGCTTGATGGCATCTCTTATGACACCAATCCAGGGCAAAGTCTACATGGAAATTTTAAAGTATTTTAAGAGCACCACAGGCCTGCCCTGCTGAGCTGAGTCCAATTGGAGCAGCACATAAGTGGGGAGGATATGACAAAACCAATCATATGCACAGTAATGCCTGTCATTTAAAACTACAAGTGGAAAATTAATTTTTTCATCTTTCTCTGAGGTGAAAAAAAAAAAAAGAACCTTTGACCTAAGTATGGAGATTAATGCAAATGCAACCATCTTGTTTTGAATGATCTATCCAACTTCCAGTAAGACCAAGAGAGATTGAAGCAATTAGGAGCTTGTCCAATAGCCAGACTTTTATGGCTCTAAATATTACCAACATGGCATTCCCAGTGCACACCTCACAGCCTCTGCAGGGCCAATCCTCCTGATGAAGAGCTGCTAAAGGGAAGCCTCCAAAACAGCCATTTATTCTTTAAAAAATCACCTTCTCTGGCAGAAGGTAGCAAACAAATGCCAATATTACACTGTAGCCTGTTGACATGAAGGACGCTGTAGAAACACTCCAGAGCCCTGCAAGCACCAGGAGGGACAAGAGGCTGCCAAAAATCTGACTGTACAAATGAGCTTGTTCAGCAAATAGGGTGAAGAACAACTCTCTCACTTCTCCTCATCTCTCTCCCATGAGCAGAGCAAACATCCATGCAGATCTAAGCTCATTCTAGACAGCTTTAAATGAAACTTCAGTAACACAGAGCAGGTAACTTCCAGATTTCCAGGTCTCCCTCCACTCTGGACAATGGCAAAGTCTATCCTCCCTAAGGCAATAGGACAGCACATCTGCCATAATTCCAAGTGAAACCAAGTGCAAGGGAGGATCATCTGTATAGGAAAATGCAGCACATTCTTTCATTAGTTTGTCAGAATAGAAAGAGTTTGGTGGAAACATCTTTCATTTTATAACATCCCCTACACAGCTGAAAACTTGGCAGCTACTGGGGAAGGTATTGCCCCTCTGAATCAAGGCAGGTCTGACTGCTTGGGACTCATCATGTTAAGGAGCCCTGGGACATACCAAGGCCAACTTGGCAGAAATCCTCAGTCCCAGGAGCCTCTCTCAGCTGCTTTATTGACTCTGCAGTGACAGTTCCTACCTGGAACCAAAAGCAGGGCAAGATGGGAGAAAAATTTCACCCCAAGGTGAGATGTGACTGCTACATTCTGAGGAGCCACTTCTTTCCCACCAGGGCAGTTAAAGCAGTGTAAGACCAGAGCAGAGCTACAGCCCAGCTCCTCACTCAGAAATATTTTGTGAATGAATCATGCCTGGTTTGTGTTGGCTGCAAGGAGCTGTCAGACACGGGCAGCTGTTCCAGCAGGAGGGAAATCAAACAGAGACCTGGCCACAGCTGAGGGAGAGGCTGCAGCACAGGGAGTGAGCAGCAGCTCAACACTATGAACCAGCACAGCAGCTCCAGCATGCCTGGGAAACACACAGGAAGTGGAATTTAATGTCTGGCTTAAGAACTCCTTTCTTTATACATGAATTTTGCTAAGAGAACATCAAATCCCATTTTCACTGGGGATGGCTGCATTGAATCAGCAAGGTGAATGGGATTTGTATAACACACCTCAACCATGGGATGGGGGAAATTCTGCAGCCCAAGGCAGGAGCAGCCCCTGTGTGGGTCAGTCCCAAGGCAGGACTCCCCAGTTTGCATTCTGCCAATTCAACTCACAACTCACTGAACTACAAGACTCCTCAAATCCAATTTTTTTTGTCTTGTCGCCTCTGTCTTTAGAGAATCTACAGTACCTTTCATCTGTAACTCTGGGATAATGGCAGATTCCAACAGCCACTGCTGGCTTTGGGGGGACCATACAGATATTTTCTCCTGTTCTGAGGTTCTCTGGTGAACCATCATTATACAACTCAGAGCTGGAACCTGCTGCACAGCAGTGATTTTGCAAAGTAAAACAATGACCAATAAAGTGCCCAAGGCCAGGCTGGGCAGGGCTTGGAGCAGCCTGGTCCAGTGGAAGGTGTCCCTGCCCATGGCAGGGGGTGGAACTAGAGGATCTTTAAGGTCCCTTCCAACCCAAACCAGTTGGTGATTCTATGAAATTGGATCAGGCAACTGCAAGCACAGCACAACCATCACTCATCCCAGTCTTGGGAGACTTGGTTCTTATCAACAGCTTTAATCCATTTCAAAGAAAACACTATTATTCAGAATTTTTTGTTGTTGCTTTCAAACAACAACAAAAAAAATTGTAACAACGCACTTATTTATCTAAAACCCCCAGAAATGGTACAATTTTCTTCTAGTTTAAAATACAAATGAATCAGGTTACCTGCCTCAGCTTTCCAGAGACCTGGGAAGAAATGAAGTTGAATTCATGACTCACATCTCTAAAGCCCTTCAAGGCTCCTTGCTCACAGGTAATACAAACAAGCATTGCCAAAACCCAAAGCTGTAAACACATGAAAGTTTGCTGCTTTCAAACAAGATGCTGCCCCACTGCTAAATCCAAATCAGGGCTGGATTTTCCATGCTGGCAGCGTTCAGAAAAGCACTCAGAAACCTGGTGTTCATCAGAAATGTTACCATCGTGAGGCTCACAGATACCAGTCACTGTCTAGTGAAGATTTTCCTAATGCTGAGCAGGGAAGCTGAGATTAAAGGTTCACTATTCCCTACAGAAAATTAATTTTCTACAGTTGTTAAAAAACTTGTTTCTCTAGGAAAATGACTCACTTGACTAGATAAACACTTCTATCTCCTCTAGGAAAACGTGTTTCCTTGGACCTTGTGACCTTACATTATACAGTTTAGTATCATCACAGAACAGGATTTCGCTTTTCATGCAATTTTACAAGGTAAAATCCCATCACCACTGGGAAAACATTTCAAATATTTTTTTAACACTGCCTTAAAAGAATTAACACACTTGTTTCCCCCCTCCAAACCTGGTACCATCTTGTTAATTACCAGGCATGTTTCATGTGCATTTTCAAAGTGGAGAACAAAAGAAGTGGGAGGAAAAAGAATTTAGTGATGCATAAGATGTTCTGCTGAAAACAGAAGGTGGTTTTCAGTTTTAAAACTAACTTGGATTTTAATTTGTACTCCACACCTCCAGCATGGACACAGATTATTGTCTTGGGCAGTGACAGGCTGGGGGAAAGGCAGAGCTCCAGCCACAGCCAAAGGCAAAGGAAGGTTTTGATGTGAACACCTGAACTCCCAGCACTCAGGGTTGGGGATGGCCATGCTCAGAGCACCCTCCCAGGCCCTGCTCCAGTGCTCCATCAGACCATTGGTGTTTGCCCAAAGCTTGGGAAAGCTATATCAGAACTATCAGGACTGGAGCTTTGCTTGTGCTCAGCATTCCTGTGGCTCTGAGTTCCCTGTGGAAATCAAAGGCAGGGGGATGAAGGCTCCATGTGAGCTGGAGCCATGCACCAAACCAGGTGCCTCTATTTCAATATTTGGCTGATAGATCTATATCCAGCAGGGATAAAAAAAGTCCTTTAGAAAACACAATATTCAATTTCCTTTTCATCTCAGGGATGCAAGCCAGGCTTGGTACCTTAAAAACCTGGCACTGCAATAATCTTTTCTGTCCCTTTTTACTTCTTTTTTCTTTTTTGTTTTCTTTTTCTAAATCAGGAAACACTGCTTTCATTCCCCTCTGGAAGGCCTGATCTGAGCAAACAGGCACCAATGACACCAGTGCTGCAAAGATTGTTTGAAGGAAGCCAAAACCAAAGTGTAAGAGATTAAAGAGACAACTCCCTCACAAGCCAAATGATTAAAGCCTTTTCTCTTTGAAACAAGCATTTCCTTGAAATAATAAAAAACAAAAGGAAGACTAACACTGCTGCAGGTCTCCACCAGGTTTTTCTTGGAGTTCTTCATGCACATTGGACACCCCATGGAAGTCACTTATGGATACAGCAGGATCTGAAGCTGTCATGTATTCTTTGGCACTTCCTTCACATGCACAACAGATTAATAAGAGTTTTCTTTGGGATTTGGATTATGCCCCAGAGAAGTAGAACTATCAAGAGCCTGCAAGCACCAGGATTTAGACCTTGTCATTCAGAGGGAAAGTTCCTGGGGCTTCAGGATTTTCCCATGTGCAGGGAATGACGTGGCTGCAGCAGCACACCATAACCTACCTCCCTGCCCCAAGCTGGAAAAGATCCTGTGTTTGATATGCTGAGCAAATTCCTAAGTGCCTGCTTGCCACAGGACAATTTGTGGCAGTCCATAAAGGTGAGATTAATGTCATGCAAGTGCTCATCCTGTGACCAGATCTGCTCTTCTGCTCCCAAACGTGCAGGAAATGCAAAGCCAACAGGCATCCTCCTGCAGGACATCTTAATTACTTTACCATTTGGATTTGTATTCTTTCCAAAACTGCAATTTTAAGGAAAAAATGTGTTTGTTGTGAAAAAACATCACAAACAGGTATAGTTTAAGGGAGGAAAATTTAAAAAAGAAGAAGAAGAGGCTAACCTCTATTTTGTAACAAAACCAGATGACAGTCCTCTCTTCTGCAAAATGCATTGCCTGGTGAGAACAATTCTGTTCTTCTCTTGGTAACATTACTCTGTCTCTTTTAATACACTCTTCATCCATTAACTTTGACTCCCTATGTGTCTAATTCACAGCTACACACCAAACAAATTATCTGGAATTAAAAACATCTCACTCATTTCCTCTTTCCACACCTCCACACCACGTCTCACAAAACCATTTTGCCATGAGATGTCATAAGGAATTACTAATTCCTCTGCAGGGGGCTGCTGGGAAAGGCAAATTCCCTTTGCATGACACAAGAGTCCCATGGCCAAGGTTTGCATTTGGAGGGTTTGATTCAGTTCAGCCCCACCAACAGAGAGGCTTGGCTCTGTTTTCTGCCTACATGATCAGCAGGGAAACGCTGCTGATTCCTGAGTTGTGGTGTTTTTCCTCCTCCTCCTCTGTCAGCCCAGCCTCCCAAATCCAGCATAAGAAATGACTGTAGAAAAGTCCATTTAATCACCTCCAAGCTTCATTTACATTTCATATCCATATCTCATCTCCCTAGCTCCTCCCTCTTCTACAGCAACTTCTCAATCCATCACCTGGTTTTTTCTCTGCAATCATCACTTCTGTTTTTAATTTACACTGTGCTTTCCCCTCAGGAATTCTGCTCAAGGAGGGCACATGCAGGATGAATAGTCCTGGTGCACCCCTGGGATTTGCTCCATTTGCTGTGGACTTCCCACCATCACTCTGCAGCCTTTCCTGCCCAGCCACACCTGTGCCCACGACCATTCAGGTACCTGTTGAACACTAATGTATTTCTCCTTGGCTTGCCCTGGGAGCATGCCAAAGCTGCTTTATTGGCTTCCTGCAGCTCCAGCTCAAACTCTTCCCCAGCTCCTCCAACTCTTTCACTTCACAATCACCAGTTTATGTGGCAGTTTCCTTTAAGTGGTTTCCATCCAACCAGCACCACTTCCCTAGAGAAGGGAGTGATTTTTCTCTCCAATAACTCCAGCCCTGCTATGAAGGAGCAGATCTGTTCTGTGGCTTGGGATCAGCCCCACCAGTACAGACCCCAGCACAGGAGGACAACTCCTGATGGACCCAAACCATCCCAGCTGAGCCACATCCCACACACTGACACAATCTCCTGCTTCAAAGCTGACTCACCCTGGAGAAACCTTCATCCCCTTTGCCAACTCACACAGATTTCAGGGCAGCAGAGGCACAGACTGGAGACCCTTTCACCCACCAGCCACAGAGCCCAGGTGTGGCTGCTGCTCAGGTGAGAACAGCACACAGCAGTGCAGGAGGTGCAGTGGGACCACAAGGGACAGCAACATTCATTCCTGGTTCCTTGCTCACTGCACAGCCTTAGAAAATCACCTGAGCTCTCAAGACAAAGTGCAGAGGTGACAGCAGGGCCAGCAGATCCACCAGACACAAGTGGATCTGCTGCTCTTTCCACAAGTGTTGAGGTCCTCTACTCCCATCGAAAGATTTTGACACCAGTTGAGCATAAAACTAGAAAAGGGGAGAAAAATCAAACCAAAACAGAACAGATTATGTCATTTCAGCTCAAATGATGTTCCAGCTCCCTGAGCTCTCTAAGATCTCTGAGTCTGAACAAGATAGCCTGAACTCCACAGAGAGCCTGGTCTTGTTCAAAACATCTCCACTCTAACGTGGAGCCAAAGACAGCAACCTTCAGAGCAGCCCATCCCAGGGGAAGGGCTGTGCATGGAATCACAATTGCACATCATGCCTGGAGAGCAGGGAAATGTAACAGCTTCCCCAAGCTGGAACATAACTGACTCTGCAAAAAAGAAAGGGAATGAACGACTTAACATCACCTACAAGGTGAGAAAGAGCCACTTCTGGGAGGTGATGTTCTGGGTGGGCAGCTACATAATATAAAGCAAACTGGTGGTAGTATTTTTAGGTCTTTGCTTTTAATTTTGGACACAACTCCAGCAGCAAACGTGCTTGTTTTAAGAGAGTAACCTTTCCATGACTTGTTTTCAGTCCATGGATCCAGATCCCTCTGCAGAGCTTTGTGCCCTCCAGCAGATCAACACTCCACCCACCCTGGTGGCCTCAATCCCCTCGTCCAGACCACTGCTAAGGACACTAAACTGGGCTGGCTCCAGCACTGAGCCCAGGGAACACCCCTTGTGAGCAGCTGGCTGCACCTTCACTGCCCACCCCACTGAGGCATCTGCCTGTGTTTCACCCAGCACTCAGTGCAGCTGTCCCAGCCATGGCTCTCAGGGTCCCCAGGAGAAGGGGACACTCCAGCCCTTCCCTCAGGCACCAAGTGGGTCACCCAGTCATAAAGACAGGTTAGATGTGCAGGGCCTGCCTAAACCCCTGCTTGTTGGGGAAGATGAGACAGGAAAGCCTTATAAATATGATTGTCTGGCAAAAGATTTTGTGAATATGGAAACTATAAGCAAATTTTAAATGAAAGCAAGCTCTGAGATACCTCAGTTACTGAACAATCACCATCAGCTGTGTTGGAACTCTGGAAGAGGTCACAAGTTTTCATTATCATTCTTTGTAACCTTCTGTCTGTATCCTTTCTCTATTTTTTAGTATAGTTTAGTATAGCATTCTTTAATATAAGTAAATAAAATAATAAATTTACCTTATAAGAACATGGAGTCAGATTAAATAAATTCCTCCTTCGTCCTGGGGACCCCAAAAATGCCACAAATGTTAGTCCCCATTATTTTGCATACAGAAATTCAAGTTTTTGGTGTAATTACTCAGACAGTTGGGATGTGCCTTCCAAGGCTGACCAATCTCCACAACGATTACCAAAAGGATATTGGTTCATTTGTGGAGCTAGGGCTCGGCAGGGCATTCCACCACGCCTTGAAGGTGGCCCATGTAGCAGGGGAATGCTCACTGTGACAGCTCCCTGTGGATTATGGGATTATTTATTCTGCTCCCTGTCTCCAGCTCAGGGGCTGGGTCCTCTGAGGACAACTGGTCTTACAATTAAAGACTGAGGCAAAGAAGGCATTAAGTACCTCAGCCTTTTTCTCATCCTTTGTCACTGTGTTTCCTCCTGCATCAGATAGAGGATGGAGAGTGTCCTTGGCCCTCCTTTTGCTGCCAGTGTTTTTATAGAAACATTTCTTATTGTCTTTTATGGCAGTAGCCAGATTAAGTTCTAGTTGGGCTTTGGCCCTTCTCGTTTTCTCCCTGCATAACCTCACCACATCCTTGTAGTCTGCCTGAGTTGGCTGCCCCTTCTTCCAAAGGTCTAATGCAGAGCATTAGAGGAGATTTATGTTTACTGCTGAGTTAAAGGTCAGGAATGGAGGCTTCCTCCCTTCCCCATCTCTCCCCTCCTCTCTTCCATGAAGAGACTAAGGCTGCATAATCTGCTGCGTTTGTTTTCATACAAGAGCTGCTTTTAAGCACTGCCCTGATGATCACACAAGGGTAAGCAGATGAAATCCAATAAGTGGCTCTACAGGACAAGACACATGACGAGACAGCCTGCCAGACTCCTGCTCTAATGTACACGCTGAAAAGGAGCTTATGCAGAGCCTGGGTAAAGAATGCTTTGTTAGGGAACACAGGCAGCTCACACTGCAGTGTCTGTTCTCCATTAGCCATCCATTTAAAAACACTTCTGATTATTTTGGAAGTACTTGCATTGCCCTTTCTCGAACTCAATATTTGCAGTTAATTGCATAACTAGTGCAGTTGCCTCCAATTTAAAAGCACATTAAACCAAATTTTTATTTAAAACAGCCGTGTTTCCACTCAAGCGCTGAAAATGAGGGCAGATCCAGAAGACAGTGTATTAAAGAAGACACCTCTGCTTCTGACAGTGCATGTGTGCACTTCCCAGTGCCTGAGTGGCTGAAATATGACAGAGGACATGGCAATACTGACCAGCACCTCCAGGGTTAAAGGGGAAACCAGCCAACATGTGCTCTTGTGCAAAAATCTAATCTAAGAATGCACTGCACAACAGTGGGCAAGGGACTGTTCTTTGGTGGCTGGAGCTGTCCCCGTGCTCATCTAAGCACCCTCTCACACCTTTTAGAGAAGGCTGGCTCCATCCTGGTCATTTATCCTGCTGGAGGCCCAACAACAGCCACAGAGAAAAGCAGATCACGGGAAAACTATATTTTCTTTTTTTATTTTTAAGTGTCCATTTATATAAAACATAACTATCAAACCTACCATCAGGATTTATGGGGTTTATTCTTTGCATTTATGGGAGTGTTTAACATGGGCAGGGCATAACCCTGACTCTGTCAGACCCTGTGCACCTCTGTCACATCTGGGCGTGGGGAAGTCACCGCTCTGGGTTTCTTTCCCCCATCCCCTGCTGTTCCTGTGGCCTCTCCTCTCTCCAGCCTCACCTCCCACCCAGCTCCTCAGCATTCTGCACACACAATCAGCCACCCCAGCAGTTCCTCCCTGCTGCAGCCTTTGAAAATCACTGCCAAACAAGTTTTATACAAGCATCATCTCAGGAGTCATAAATCTCCCCCTGGAAACCTGACTGAAGTGCTGACGTTACTGCCTTGGTCGAGTGATAAGTTCTGTATTTACTGGTGCCCTGCTCTTTTTCTGTTTAAATAAAAAGTGCCCAAAATGATCAGCTTTCTGCCTCTATATCAAGAATTATTTGTTCAGCCAGTTCAAGCTCCCCCAGCCTGTCTAGAAGCACCAGAACTGCATCAAATCTCCCAAATACATGCAGGGAGGGCCAACATCAATGTCAAGTGGCATGGCCTTAGCAATGGCACTGCTGCCACCAGCCGTGGCACACAAGGGGACCTGACCCCAAAACCAGAAACCAACACCACCTCCTGCTCCCCTGTTCTATGAGCAGTTAGTCCATTGACTTTGCTTTCTTTAAATACTCTTCAAAAGCTTCTAACATAAATGAGTAGAAATGCTTCATTATGATACTGGATATTTTATTTCCTTTTAGAAGCAAAAAGAGTAGCCTAGAGAAAGTCCAAGTATTGCATTTCAAAAGGATGCATTCCTATGAACTAATTAAGATTTAAACCATGACAAGCTGCAAGTATCTCAGATTGCTCTATCCAAATTCAAGCACCAGACAGGCAAAGGACCTAAGAACAATTTGGAAATTACTTCTGGGAATTAAGAGAGTTGCATAATCTGATTTAGTTGTTGCTTTTGTCAATAGAAAGATATGAAATGTCTTGAATTTTCATGAGAGTCTGAAAGTAAGTGGAAGGAAAAAAAAAGAAAAATAATCAATAACCTAATCTATAATTTCATTGATGGTGAGGGTGACAGCTTGTGCAGGGCAGGGGAGGGTTTGTTGTCAGAAGAATGATTTGCTCCTGAGACCCAAGGCTATCTCAATCTGAGTATATAAAGCTCTCAGTCAATGCAGAGAGGCTACGTGTGCCTTACCAGGGCTCAGGCTGATCTCTAATGTCCTGAAAGGATAGATTTGCAATAAAAATATGTGAAAACATTTAGAGACATTAAGTTTACAAGATGACTCTGATCCTGTGGATTAGTGTCGAGTCTGCAAGTGTGCTGAAGCCTGCCAGGGAGAATAAAGTACTGTAGTGTCCTTACACTAAGAGCAATTTAATTTGTATGTCCAGATGTTCATTTCAAGATTTTTATCCATTTTGAAGAGTTATATCTCCTTTGCCTTGGAATAAAAACATAATTATGTGCAAGCCATTTACAAGATTCCTGTGGCAAATATTCCTAACCCTGCTGGGTTATTTTAGGGCAGTGAAGCCATAGTTAATACAAGGCAGGAGGAATGTTTGACAGAACTATTGAAATAAATAAAAGGACTCACTCAAAATGCATGTCAAAGCATGTGAAAACCTGAAGGTTACTGAAGCCCAAGAGATCCCTCCATCTCTTGCCAGGCCCGAACTGTTGGGAAATGTTTCCAGCAGCAAACTGTCCCACTTTGCATTTCTAAGAGGCTGAATCCCAAGAATAATAATGCACAGAAAATTGCAGCCCTTGGCTTTCCAGCCAGACAGTAATTCAATGAACAATGCAGCCAGCCCATCAAAACATCCTTGCCAAGTTACACAAGTACCACTTGTAGGAAGAGCTTTCTACTAGAAAAAAGAGACAGCAGAGGAGAATGTGCTGGCAGAGAGGAGCTGATGGGAAGGGCTCCCTCCTAATGGGGTGGTTAATTACAGCACCTCTCCCCAGGGCGCTGCTGGTGCCCAGGCACACGTGGGATGTGCAGCACAGCAGGAGTGCTCTGACATCAGGGATGAAGGGGATGGAGGGTCCAGGACATGCCCCACACTCCCGCGCTCCTGCCAGGACCGTGCCCTCTCCCACCACCCCTGTGTGTCACAGCAGACATCCACACAATGCAGAATAGGGGGTGGTGGGGTCCTCTTGGGTCCCCTCCTTTTGTCTGCGTTCCAGGAGAGCACAGCCAAGCACAGTCCTGCAAAGCACCGAGTAAAAACCACCCGAAACAAGCTGCAAATTACAGCCCTTTGCTGCAAGGAGAAGGGCTTTGAATAGGCAGGGCACTGATCCAAAGGCTGCTAAGAAGCCTCCCAAGGATGCAGGACATATTTCAAAAGGAAACACAGATAAGTGTTTTCTATTGTAAGTGTCACCTGCCCCACTGAGTCAAGTCCCCAACCCTTTGGGTTTGTTTCTTTTTTACCTGAAGGCCTTCACCCAGCTTCCCCGGATTCCCTCCTCATTTTTGGCTCCATAAACGCTGCTCAGAGCAAAATGCCTTTGTAATTCTGTTACACTGCTTCCCACTGCTCCAGAGCTCAGCTCCTAAACCACACCAGCAAGGGCTCCCTGCTGGATCCAGAGCACTGGGATGGGGATGGGGATGGGATGGGGATGGGGATGGGATGAGGATGGGGATGGGATGGGGATGGGGAAGGGGATGGGGATGGGGATGGGATGGGATGGGGATGGGGAAGGGGATGGGGATGGAGATGGGATGGAGATGGGGAAGGGGATGGGGATGGGATGGAGATGGGGAAGGGGATGGAGATGTCTGCTCTGCACCCCCTCCAAAGAGGAGACCCAGAACACCCAGCCCACACAAGGGCATTCCCAAGGCATGTGAGCCCATCAGGCTGTTCCCAGGGAGCTCTGAGTGAGATCCAGGATCACAGAGGGAGCACAGACACAGCAGGGATGGCCTGGCAGGGGCACTTCTCACCACACACCACCCTGGGCTCTCACACCAAGCCCTGCCCAGGGGTCCTGGTCAGCTGGGGATGGTCAGTGACCCCTCAGCAAAGGGACCCAGCCCTGGTGCCACCATCCTGACCATGCTCCAGTTGCTGTATGAACAAAGAGAATGGTTTGTAAACCACTGGTATCACCATTCCCACAGCAAATACTGTAAAGCACAGTTTGTTTTCCCCTAGCAAGGACACCAGTGCCTCGTGTTGAAAATAACCCCAGAAATCCACAGCTAAAAGCACACAGGCTTCAGCTGAATCTCCAAAGGCTTTACACTGTTTGCTCCAAGATCATACCATTAAGCTTCACTGCAAAGCTCCAAGGGTGTGTATTAATCACCTCTGTCTCTGGTGCTGTTTGGTTAATGACACTTGATGCAATCAGGGCCTCAGGTTGCCCTCACCTCTGGGAAAGGTGTTTATTTTGAAAGATAGCTTGAAAATGTGCCAGAAACACCAATTTCTAAACCACACAGCCACCAGGAGAAAGGCAAAGCAAAAAGAAAGGACGTTGTACCTGGAATTTAGGAAAGACTGAACAGACCAAAATGCAATAAATATATTGCATTTGCTTGCTGTTCCACTTGATTTTGTGCTCACTTTGGCTAAGATGGAAAGAAAATAGGCCCAAATCTCAGCAGCCTTGAGCAGACTCTGCTGTGCTGGGCTGAATTCCTGCACTGGAGCCCTTGAGAGCAGGACATCCTCAACCCCTCTGCTCTTCCCCCTGCAAATTCCATGCTGTGAGGCAGTACTGAGTGTGCAAGGAGGGTAGAAGCAAGGGAATTTTTTGGTCTTGCATTGAAAACCAAGCACACTCAGTGCAGCAGATGTGAGGCTAGGTTGGCTTGCTACCAAACTCTCGGTATCGTGAAGATTTAAATTGGAATCTCAACAAAAGGGAAATCATCACTCAGGTGTCAAATAAAAGGTTTTTTTCAAGGCAACTATCCCTTTGACACGATAAGGCCAATCCCCAAACAAAGGTGTTCAAAAGGAGTTTCTGAGAAATTCTCTTTCAGGAACATCAGCTGAGAGCAGCAGTGCTTTGATTTCAGGGTCAGATCTGCTTGAATCAAAACAACAAATTAACTCTTGTGCTACGACCAACACCTGAAACACAAAATACACCCTAAAAATGAGCACAGCCTCCTTTAAAGAAAACACAATTGTGCTAACAGAAATAAAAATATCTTGGGAAACTGTCAAAGGAGCCATCTGCAGACTCCCACCACAGCAGCAGCAGAAGGCACTGAAAGGTGCACAACCACCCCCACCTTCCCTGCCCTTCTCCAGAGCCCCCAAACCCAGCAGGGTGAGGACAAACAGCAGCAGGTTCCTCCCGTGGCAGAGGAGAATCTGTGCAACCACACAAGATCCAGCTGAGCCATCCCTGTTATCCAGTGGGATCAGGGACCAGAGCCACACTCTGGGCTCCCAGAAGAGCTGGGTGCTCCTTGCCCTGCTGATCCCCACCCCAGCACAGCCACAGCTCCCTGGACGTGCTCAGCTCCCTCCTTCCCCAGCACTGGGCTCTCAGAGATACAATCAAGCTCAACAGCTGCACTTTACAGCTGTTCCTTTCTAAAATGCAGAGAGGTCTTTTATTTTATTTTTTTTTTCTCTCTCTCTTTAAAAGTGGGATTGTGGGATTTTCTTAATAAATATTCAGCATCCTCACCAGAATAAAATGGGAGTGAAAGCAAGGCTGCTTGCTTTTGGATGTGCTCCGTGCCTCTATTTTTCTATGTAACCTGCTCTAAAAGTATAATGATCAGCATTAAATCCAAGCTTGAAGGCACAGTGCTAAAGCCCAGGACAACAGTTACATTTCTGTGAGGATGAAGCATGAAAATTCAGTGACAAATCCATTTTTCTTATGCAGAGTTGTGGCTTCAGAGCATTTGTAAAGACAGAAGAGGCCAGTACTGGGAGGATAATAAAACTATTGGCTACACTTCTCAATCTCTTATAGGTAGCACTCCATCCTCTTTTAAGGAAACAAAACAAAAAAAGTCCCCTCTAACAGAAAAAACTGATATAAAATACTCCAGCATATTTCCTGCAGAAACACACACAAAGTAATCAAGTAATCCACTGCATTCTGTAATCATCTAAACATAAATCACTACAGAAAATGCCTTACTGCACAGGAGTTTGGTGGATTCTCATCAAGCAGCTGCCAGGACATATGGCTCAATATGTGGGTGATGGTATGGGAAAACAGGAGCAACCTCAGTCCAGAGACCATCACAAGGTTCCTCCAAGAAATGATAACATTCCTTTGTTGACATTTAACGAGTATTGCAGATTCCCCCATGGTGGAACCAAAGACATGCAATATTCCCCTTGTGGAACCAAAGATATGCAGAATTCCCCCCTTGAACAGTGCACTGGGCTGTGCACCTTTGGTGAACTTGCAGAGTGTTAAAAGTACAAGTGAGTCTTCACAGCACATCAGTTCAATGGACCAAATAATTCAATGGCTCTTCTGCTCCTCCAGCTGCAGAGGTTTAACTAACCCAGAGAACACTGCAGGGAAGCAAATCCACACACTTCTCAAGCACAGCCTCTAAACCAAACACATCCATTTTGTAGGTGAGACCCTACCTGACCTTCCTGCACAGTGCAGGTGCTCCTGACTCCTCTCTGCTGCTCAAAGGCATTTCAGGGAGCACAGCTTCTGAGCCTTATATTGCACCTGATGCCATCCCAAATCTCACCTGGGCAGCCCTGGGCACTGTCTAAGAGCCTCCTAAAGCCCCTGGAAGCCCAGGTGTGCCAGCTGGAGGCATCAGGGCTCCCCATCTCCTGGGTCACACACACAGTGCAGGAGCATGCGCAGGCAGTGGACAGGTCAGGTTTGCAGAGTTACAGCAGATAGTCTAGCAATAAAGGCAGACTTTGGAGGTTAGGAAGTCACTCTCAGTTCTCTGACAGGCTGACTGTGAGGTCTGACAGAAGCTGCATCCTTCTCATTTCCAAGGGGGATAACTGTGCCCCTTTGGGCAGCCTGGACTGTGGGAGTTTGTAAGTGTGGAGGGAAGGGAGCGTTGCCCATGGGGAGTTTATCAGCAGAGCACCAACACAAACACACCCAGGTGGGGCTGGGTGCTCCTCAATGGGCACATCTGAGAGCTCTGGCACAGCCTCTTCCACCAAATCCAGCAGCAAATCAACAGCAATTAGAGCCCTGTTATGGAGGCAGGGTTTTAATGTGCTCTTCATTACCATTTATAGCTGTCTACAAACTGCAAAGCTGCACAGATCCCACTGTCTGTGAAAGAACTCAACCATACATCCTTTTAGAAATTTCTGATTACTCATTAATGGGTAATAAAAAAAGCATTTAGTGTGAGGAGGAGGAGGAGGGAGTACCCCTAAATCTTACACAAGCCTAAGCCCCACTGGTGTTAATGGAAAAACACTGAATATCATTCAAGGTCAGAAGCTACCTGGAAAAAAAAATAATCCCAAGAGAGTCTGGAGAGCATTTTTTCCTTCTCTTTTCAAGACTTGAGTTGTGCATAAAAAAGCAACCTTTGTGCAAACCACAATGAACATTTGTCCAGGCTGAAATGCATCCCACACCCAGGAGCAGCCGCGCGCTCGCTGCAGGTTTGGCATCCAAGGGGAAGCAGAAAGCTGGGGCACGAGCCAGCACAAATGGACATCACTCCTTCCTCACACATCAAAAAGAGCCTCAGTCTGGTCCTTCCTCTATTCTGAAGCACTTTGCTATTCCCTACTTCATACATCCCAACATGCAGCTTAATATTTAGAGGAAGATCCTACTACAAGGTAAGGAAGAAAGAAGATTCCCTACATATGAATTTATTCTGAAGATTTGTTTATAAATAATTCCACATGTGGATATTGCTCATTGCAGAGAAAAACCAGCTTGTTCTGGTTTAGTTTAACCCATCTTGGAGGTGTGAGACCCAATTCTCCTCTTTTTTGCACTAGTTTTATAGTGATATGATTTCAGTGACTGCAGAGTGACTCCTTAAACCAACCCCAGCCCCACTGGCCCATCTCTAGCTCCACCAGAGCATCACCAGTGCAGGCTGGCCTCCCCAGCACAATCTGCTCCATTTAAATCACTGCTGCTTTTATCCTGATGGAAATAATCCCCCAACAGAGCTGACTTCACCCTTTGGTCACCCCAGCATGAGCCCAGAGCCGTGCTGATGCCAGCAGAGTCACTCCACATGGACAGCCAGGAGGAGGGATGTGCCTGGGAACAGGACAGCAGCTGGGCCAGGGCCCCTCCATGGGCCAGAACAGCCCCTGGACCTGCGGGAGAGCCCCTGGACCTCTAGGACAGCCCCTGGACCTGCAGGAGAGCCCTTGGACCTGCAGGAGAGCCCTTGGACCTTCAGGAGAGCCTTTGGACCTTCAGGAGAGCCTTTGGACCTTCAGGAGAGCCCCTGGACCTGCAGGAGAGCCCCTGGACCTCTAGGACAGCCCCTGGACCTGCAGGAGAGCCCCTGGACCTCTAGGACAGCCCCTGGACCTGCAGGAGAGCCCCTGGACCTCTAGGACAGCCCCTGGACCTGCAGGAGAGCCCTTGGACCTTCAGAACAGCCCCTGGACCTGCAGGAGAGCCTTTGGACCTTCAGGAGAGCCCCTGGACCTGCAGGAGAGCCCCTGGACCTCTAGGACAGCCCCTGGACCTGCAGGAGAGCCTTTGGACCTTCAGGAGAGCCCTTGGACCTGCAGGAGAGCCCTTGGACCTTCAGGAGAGCCCCTGGACCTCTAGGACAGCCCCTGGACCTGCAGGAGAGCCTTTGGACCTTCAGGAGAGCCCCTGGACCTCCAGGAGAGCCCTTGGACCTTCAGGAGAGCCCCTGGACCTCTAGGACAGCCCCTGGACCTGCAGGAGAGCCTTTGGACCTTCAGGAGAGCCCTTGGACCTGCAGGAGAGCCCTTGGACCTTCAGGAGAGCCCCTGGACCTCTAGGACAGCCCCTGGACCTGCAGGAGAGCCTTTGGACCTTCAGGAGAGCCCCTGGACCTCCAGGAGAGCCCTTGGACCTGCAGGAGAGCCCTTGGACCTGCAGGAGAGCCCTTGGACCTGCAGAAGAGCCTTTGGACCTTCAGAACAGCCCCTGGACCTGCAGGAGAGCCCCTGGACCTCTAGGACAGCCCCTGGACCTGCAGGAGAGCCTTTGGACCTTCAGGAGAGCCCCTGGACCTCCAGGAGAGCCCTTGGACCTTCAGGAGAGCCCCTGGACCTCTAGGACAGCCCCTGGACCTGCAGGAGAGCCTTTGGACCTTCAGGAGAGCCCTTGGACCTGCAGGAGAGCCCTTGGACCTTCAGGAGAGCCCCTGGACCTCTAGGACAGCCCCTGGACCTGCAGGAGAGCCTTTGGACCTTCAGGAGAGCCCCTGGACCTCCAGGAGAGCCCTTGGACCTGCAGGAGAGCCCTTGGACCTGCAGAAGAGCCTTTGGACCTTCAGAACAGCCCCTGGACCTGCAGGAGAGCCCCTGGACCTCTAGGACAGCCCCTGGACCTACAGGAGAGCCCTTGGACCTGCAGGAGAGCCCCTGGACCTGCAGGAGAGCCCCTGGACCTGCAGGAGAGCCCTTGGACTTGCAGGAGAGCCCCTGGACCTGCAGGACAGCACAGGGACAGCAGCTGCCTCTGCCAGCCAGGTATATTTTTGCAGCTCACTTAATCCCTGCTGAAATAAGATCACTGTTAAGGCTGGTGAAACAAGGACATCTTAAAGACTTCTAAAGCACCTCTGCAGCCTGTCTTAGTGCCTTAATCAGCACACTGAGATCAGGAGGCTCTGCTGAAGAGTTACTGCGTTACACTGAAATGTCTGCTCCGCTCTGGAGGGCAGCAAAGGCACCCCCATGCCTCCTGGCAGAAAAGTTCTATTTACTTCATGAATTTTTGAAGCTGCCTCATGAATTAATGCACAAAAATAACTTTCATAGAGCCCTCATTTACAAAGGCTCCCTGAAAATATCGGTAGTATTTTAAATATACACCTAAAAATAAAGCAAGTGAACATTTAAAACTCTCTTTTGGCAATGGCTCACTGTGGGGTTCAGCACAGCAAGAAGCAATGAGGGGTGAACACAGAAACCCCAAAAAGATGCTTACAGTGCAGGAGGATGTGGGAAACAACTCCACATACCCCAGCTCACCCTCAGGAGTACAGCCCCAAAGGACAAGTCCCATCCTCATCTCATCCCCGTGGATCCTGCCTCCCTCTGCTAAGGGTCTGGAAAAATACTGGGCAAGGGCTGCACCTCAGACCTAGGGACCACTAATTGGTCATGCCACCTTCTGTGAGACTCTCAGAAAACACCAGGTCACCTCAGTCCCTCCAGCAGCAGGAACAGATAAAGCACAAGACCACCAAGTTCTGGTCTTTCAGACTGGATCTCAGTTCAGGTCCAGCAGCTCTGCACAGGATGAAATATTTGACCAGTTTCCTCAAAATACCTCTTGCTCATGACAAAGCAAAGTTGAGGTTCATTGTCCTGCCTGTGGCTCACACCACAGCCAGCTCACATTGCTGTGATGAAGCTCTGGGTATTTTAGTCTGTGAGGCACTCAGAGATCCATGGGGATGAAAGGAGCTATATAAATGTAAATCATCCTCATTAATGTAAATTGTGGGACAATGCAATGTTTACAGTGAACAATCCCAGGGCTGAGCTTCAGAGTGTGTATGTTTATGTATCATTTCACCAGTGAAGAGCACAGTCCTCAGTGCCTGGTCTAGCTGGACACCAGAAAGACCATCCATGGAAGATCCAGCTGGGAACTATCACACACAATGACCAGGCCAGGCTCCAAGGGCAGCACCCATGGCCACACAACATTCATCTCCCTTGTGTGCTCTTGAAAGTCTTTCAGAACCCCTGAAATTCTTCCCTTGCACAGCTGTCCACAGTTGGAATTTCTCTGTAACTGCAGAAGGTTAATTAACATTTTTAAGACCACTTCTAAAAACCATGGTGACTCCAGTTCAAACAACTTGGTTGCTAAAGAGGGAGGAATTCACATTCAGGACTGAAATGTGCAGCTACAACTCAAACTGTGATACACACTGGCTCAGACCACACCTGGTATCCATGAGATCCTTCAGGAATTATTCTACAGGTTTGGGGTAAGCTTTGAAGCAGCTGGCTTGGTTCAGGCCCTTCCCTGCACCCAGCCTCTCCATGTTAAGAGATAACTCCAGCTCCTGTCCATCTTACACTCACCCAAGAGGACACAGTCTTTCCTCTTAGATAGCCAAACCAGAGCACCAAAACTCTGAAGAGACAACTTAATGCACAACCTCACTGCATTCACTGGGCACAGGGAATGTGACTTGAAGGTCAGAAAGTGTAAAAATCTGCAAGCCATGATGAAGCTGGAGGAGCAGAGCTGTCCCTGGGCTCTGCTGCACCTTCACCTGCAGACTGAGGGCTGCAAGTCTGCCCTCAGGGAGGGAACTGTTCCCCAGGAGACGTGGCCAGCAGCCTGTGTGTCCCTTAGGGCACAGCCACAGCTTCTGCAGAGTTTAGAATGGAGTGTGCCCCTGGGCAGGTGGCTGCCAGAGCCATATTGTATTGTATTCAATATTCAATATTGCAGAGCTGTGTTTACCTCAGAAATGCTAATGGCAGGCCAGGTTCAGTGCTGGGAGCTGTGATGGGATGAGCTCCCAGGGCTTGCACTGAGCCTGCAGAGTTTGCAGAGCACAGACACCCACACACATGCACAGAGGTGCACACAGGACACACACAACCAAAATGCCTGCACTGACTGAATCACAACAGCTCCAGCTTAATCCCAAACTGAAAAGAAAGAACAACTCATCATATTTAAATTTCAGCCTTTTTCTTTTCCGTGCTTTTGTTTCAGTATTTAGAGCTCCAACTAACAAAGCAACAGACACAATGCCATCTCCTTGGGAAACACATACTCAGTTCCTTCCATCTGCTCCTTCCCCAAGCCCCTTGCATTCTGCAAAGCAGATTGTGCTGTGAAATATTAATACTTTGCTCTTCTAGCATTATTTCCAGCCCTGAATCTCAAGGCTTGTTCCCAGCTCCTGTCCCCCTTACATTTTTTCCAGGGATCACAGCACTCAATGGGTTATGTTACTGCACACTGCACCACGTCTGAGTGGAGCTTTCATAAAAAGGTGGAAGCAGTCCAGAAGCAGCTTTTAGGGAGCCTTCCATCTGCAGCAGCATTTTATTTCGACAGCAGAGGGGAAATTAGATCCCTATGTTGCTGATTGGCTTTGGGAGTCGACTCTTCAGCTGTGTAGGAGGAGTTCATTTCCACCAGGGCAGCGGTGCTGGAGCTCCCTGGGGCTCTTGGGGCTCTCAGGGAACAATGATTGCTCAGTTCAGGGCAGTGCTGAGTGCCCTGAACTCAAGAGATGCTTTTGCTCTACATTTCTTTGAATCTGACTCTGTGCTATTTAATCTGGATTTCTGCTCCATCTGCCTTCTGACTAACCACACAGATTCATTCCATGTGCTCGCTGAAGAAGCTTTTCTTTAGCACGGGAGAGTGGCTACAACACAGCACGGTTCAACAAGTCGATTTTCAGTCCAGCTCTGAACCCCCTTTCTCCCAATGTCCCAGCAAACACATCTGTGAGCAGGAGTTTCTGTGGTTGCAGATAATTTAGATAAAGAGGAGTGCACAGAAAAGGCAACCCTGAACCAGGGTCTCACCTAGTGCAGATCAGCTTTGGCACCAGTGGCTGCCACACTGACCCACAGATGTTTGTGCCCAGCACTGGGGACAGTTTGCTTTTCTCAAAGACTCTGGATTCAAGGGCATTGCTTCTTCTCAGTCCCTATCTGGGGAGGTATCAGAGAGATATCTCCGAGTCCCTAGAGACTCCCTAGAGTCCCTGTCAGAGAGATGGCTATCCAAGCCCAAAGTGACTATGTTTTTTAAGGCCACATCTAAACAGAGATGATGTTTAGATGTGGATGATTTCTCAGTGCCATTTCCATGTTTTGTGGTAAATTACAAAAAGGCTTGCTCTTCTTCTAGGCAAAGAACATTATGGCTTCTAAGGCCTAATGAAACTTCACATCTGCTTCATCTGTCTCCTGCTCAGTTGGGTAAAACAGGCAGCATCTAAAAGATAACCCCCACAAGAAAATAAGCTTTTCCCTTCTCAGACTGTTGATAAAAAGAGCAGCAAACCCCAAGAGCAGGGGCACAGCTCCAGAGAGCCCTCCATTCCTGTCCTCCCCAGAGCCAGGGAGTCCTGGGGCAGAGCTGGAGAGGTTCCCTGGAGCAGTGACAGCCCCGTGCCACACAGCAAGGCAGCCTGGCCAGGTTCCACATCAAACACGGGCTCTGAAACCAAGGGGGAGAGCACAGCTCAGCCTGGGACGTGCCCAGGACTGGCCTGGGTACCACTGTGGAGCCAGCCCCAGTGTCCCCAGAGAGATGATGCCACAGGAGCTCATCTGCCACCACTCCTATCTGCCAAGCCAGGCACAGGCATGTGGCAAACCCTCTGCTGGCCTGCAGCAGTCACAGTTATGGATGTTTATGTTTTTGCAGCACCATAAGTCACCTTGGAGTGTCTGGCATTAAGCAGGATAATTTAGCAGGCTTTTCCAAGGCCTCAGATTCCTCAGTGCTGAGGTGTAATGGCCTGAGTCCCTCAATAACTATATTTTTTCCTATTCACCTAAGGTCAGAGAGGGCCACAACCTTATTATTACAGAAGGCTCAAAGCTTTGACAATTATAAACAGGAGAGTAAAAACAAGAGCTAAATTTGTGTAATACATTACTTATCCTTCCCCAGCCTCTGAATCCAAGCAAGAAAGGTGAAGATGGATCTGACACCAACTTCCTTATCTAGGGCCTGGTTTGAATGGGCCCTACAGAGCTAAAGGTGGGAACAATTAATACCAAAGGTGGGAACAATAAACAACACAAATTAATCCACATCCATGATGTGGATCCAAGTGGGTTTGTTCCTACCACAATTCCAGACTTCACAAATGCTCTTCCAAGGCAAAGCTGAGGTAATATGGGGAGAAATGTGCAGATGTGTTAACAGAGGAGCAGACACAAATCAGCTGCCGCTGGCACATTCTCCATGATCCTGTCCCAAGGGTCCAGCACCTCCTGGCAGCGAGTCTTTGCTGATCTTGCTGCTGTGGACTCTCCTTGCAGCTGACCACAGACCATGTGTCCCACAACAGAAACTTCCTGCTGCAGCCTCTTCTGATATTTCCTTGCCCAGAAAATCCCCAGTCACTGGCAACACTTGGACTGCAATTAAATCCTGAACAGGCAGTGGCACACCCCTGTGAGCATCCTTACCCAGCCAGGGTCCCTCTCCAGGAAAAGGGGTCCTGCACAGCCCCTCAGCTGCTGAGGGCGAAACAGGGCAGAAATCCCAAAAGAGTCAGTGATAAATGCATTAGGACTGGGACATGCCCAGCTTGTGCAAAGGGAAACAGGAAGAAAAAACATCACTGCTTGATCTGCACAATGAGGAATTTTTAAGATAGGTAATGACAATTCCAAACCTCCAGCTGCAGAGAGGCACTGCTCAGGTGAAGCAGCACTGCCTGGGCACAACTTCATGAGCTTCCTTTGCACTAAAGAGACAGGCAGAACAAATCCCTTCTTAAATGCAATCCTGCAACCCATTTCAATACCCAGTGCTGGAAGATGAAGCTTCCGTCAAGCCAGTCAGGGCTGAAATATTGTTTATTGTACCTGAAAATTAATTTCATACCTTTTGGGGCATCACCAGATTGTTCAATCACTGACTGTGCACATGAACCTGCAAGTTTAGTGGCCAATTTTCTTCAGGCGTGCACTAAAGTGCACCCACGTAGTTAAGATCAAATTCAGCCCATGGTGTTGGAACATTATGGTACATAACTCAACAGAAATGTCAGACCTGTGACTGTTAAAGTATAATATTTACTGTGCACCACCACAAATTTACACAGCTCAGCACTGCAACCCTTCCTAGGCATACAATGGTCCAGGAAGCCAGAAGAATTAATTTTTCATCCATTGGGTGAGAAGCTGGTGTGAAGTTTTCCCTGTGGATCAGCCATGGGCTGTCTGTGCAAGGAAGATATCCCAGGGTGTACATCTGCTGTTCACAAATTCTAGCAGCCCCTGAATTCAGATGCAGGTCACAAGGGCATCCTGAGCAGACAGCTACAGCAACCCAGGAGTGGAGGACATCACCCACACTTGGCCAAAGACTCCCACATTTATTTGTCAGGAACAGACTTGGACTGTGTCCAGTGGTTATAGTGGCAGGTGACCAGGAGGTCACAGTGACTCTGCTGGCTTACAAAGGTCTAGGGAAGAGAGGAGGTCTGACACTCAGCCATAAATCTGTGGTAAATTTACTGACTCCCCACTGTTTCTTCTGGGCAAACATGTTTAAAAGCAGGTGCAAAACTGAGTTTTAAAAATAAATATTAACTGTCAGAGTTCACAGACCACAAATTTACCCTGTTTCTTTTAAAGTAAGTATAAACACTGAAAGTGTTTATTCAGGCTTGCTTGCCCATGTCCATCATGAGAAACATTGGGATGTGAGAAATATCAGTGCTGAGCAAAGATGCATCCTTGTTTTCTGGGCCACCAGACCTGCTGCTTTTCTGCCAAATCTTTCTAGAAAGGCAGTGAGTCAAGGCACTGAAGCCCTCAGTGAAGAGAGGGATCACTTCAGGGCACCACTGACAGCCATCACTGTCTCAGACATCTTTTATGAAAATCCTTTCCTTAGGATGTTTCCTCCTGAGAAGCTGAGAGGCCTCAGGAACAAAATGTACCCAATGGTTATCTGCTGCTGTGGAATGCAACAGGTGCATCTGGGATTGGGCTCATGTGGTTGTTTCTAATTAATGGCCAATCACACTCGGCTGGCTCGGACTCTCTGTCAGAGACACAAGCTTTTGTTATGATTTTCTTCCTTTTCTATTCTTAGCCAGCCTTCTGATGAAATCCTTTCTTCTATTCTTTTAGTATAGTTTTAATGTAATATATATCATAAAATAACAAATCAGCCTTCTGAAACATGGAGTCAGATCCTCATCTCTTCCCTCAACCTGAGACCCCTGTGAACACTGTCACACATCACCACCAGACACAAGCATGCCTCAGTTCTACCTCTCCAATCATCCCAGCACTGCCAAGGTGAAGCTAAATTTCCCCAGAGCAAGGATTTCTGATCTAACAGTCCAGCAGGAATGGGATTGCTGCCTGGCTTGAGCAGGCTGATGTAGAATCACCTGGTGGCAATGGCTTTGGGGCACTGCAAGCCACAGCAGTGAGAGTGTACATAAATAACACCTGCCCAAATGTGTGTTTATACAGAGCAAAGTAATAGCTCCATCAGACCTTTACATTCTATCAACCAAATAATATGAGTTTTTAAAAGCATTTAGTACTTTTAACAGGCATTTTAACAGCTCTCATAACTCAACTGCATCTTTGCTGTAAATCACTTGACAGTTGAATACTCCATTATATGATCTAATCCCCTTCAGCATTTCAGAAATGAAGAAAAAACCTTCCTAGGGTTGTTCAGAAAGGCAAACAACTTTGCTAGGTGCTTGTAATGGGGAGGAAAACCAGCCAGGCAGAGACCAGTGAAACTCATGTGCCCCCACAGAGGCCAGGGCAGAAAGGAGCTGGTCCTGCCCAAGAGCCCAGTGACTCCAGCCCAGCAGGAGGAACCCTGGGGCAGCAGAGAGGAAACAGCCCCTGCTTTTCTGAGAGGCTGCCCCAGTGCAGCAGCATCACCCAGGGCTGGTGCCAGGGGCCTTTCCCCCCCTGGAGTCCCCTGAACACAGGGGCTGGGGGGTCACACACTCCTGAACCCACCCCACACACAGAGGGCAGCAGGTCCTGACTGAGCAGCTCTGTGGAACCCCTCCCTGCTGCCAGCCAGGACCAGGGCATCCAGCTTCAACCTGGCACCTGCTGAGGGAACAGGAACCCAGCACATCCCCTCTGTGGCCAACAGGAACCATCAAACAGGAATCATTGAACAGGAATCATCAAACAGGAATCATCAAACAGGAATCATTGAACAGGAATCAAACAGGAACCATCAAACAGGAATCATCAAACAGGAATCATCAGACAGGAATCATCAGACAGGAATCATCAAACAGGAATCAAACAGGAATCATCAAACAGGAATCAAACAGGAATCATCAAACAGGAATCATCTAACAGGAATCAAACAGGAATCATTGAACAGGAATCAAACAGGAATCAAACAGGAATCATCAAACAGGAATCCAACAGGAATCATCAAACAGGAATCATCAAACAGGAATCACCACCTCCCAGCTCAGCAAGGACAGAGAGCAGCTGAGGGGAGGCATGGGGAGCAGAGGATGGGCTAACACAGACCTGCTGAGCAGCAGGAGGGCCCATATACATTCCCACATGTGGCCATGAAACACTGCATTTGGAGCATCCAGCCTCCATTTCCCCTCACCTCCCTCAGGAGTGCTGGGTTACATCCTGACAGTCCCATCCTGTCTCCTGCCCCAGAAGGAAGGCCCAGTTCTTGCATTCTCTTCTATATTTCAACGTGCGCGGACAGAAGCAGGAGAGGCAATTAAGTCTAGATGTAGGCAGAAAGGAGATCTGCAACAAACCAGTGTTTAAGAAACACTGTTGTCACTATAGGATATGAAATAACACGGTGCTGTTCTCAAGGTAAAAAAGGGAAGTTTATTTTCTGACTCTAACATTTATAGATTTCTAAAAGTGACAGTGGACTGGAGGGTGACAGTGCCACCTCTTCAATGACACTGGACAAACTCACAGTCTATCAAATTTTTCCTCTTCCTTAAAAGAATGCAAAACAATGAGTTATTTACAGAAAGTGTGAGAATATAAACATCAGAAGGCTTAGAAAAATCTTTAAAAATCAGGGTGACACACTGCCTCAAATCAGACATTTCACTCTGCTTCACTCTGCCTTTATGATCCCTACTCTGATGAGCTCTTTAAAAAAACAAACACACACAGGCTCTTGCTACATACATACATCTGCATCCAGATGAATGCTTTGGTTCACTTAGCAGAAGTTTTTCTTGGCTGTAAAAGATGGCAGGCTGGGGAGGCTGAATGAGCGTGGGGAAGAGCTGAGACAGCTGGATCCCAGTCGTGTGGAGCCTGCACCAGCCCCGTGGAAAACAAGGAGCAAGCCAGAGACAACGCAGAGAGGCTGACATCATGCAGGGCCCTGCACAGACAGCCACAATGACACGCTGGGGGTACCACAATGGCCACATTTCCTTAAATAAATGCTTGGTGAAACCCCTGCAGGCTTTGAGTAGGGATTTATTCTTTCCCCCTTCCCCAAAGCACATAATGCCTAAGAGACAAAGATCTCAGCTGCCTCATTTGTTCAGAGCTTGGACCTGCAAACACTTCCCCAGCTCTCCAGAACTCCACAGAGCTGAATTTGCTGTGCTGGGACCTCTGGCTGGGTCTGCTGCCACAAGCCTGGATGGCAGAGCAGGCACGAGCCTGGCAGTGAGGTGGGGATGAAGCCCCTGTGTCCCCATGCCTGGCAGTGCTCCTGGACACACCAGGACTGTCAGACGGGTCACCCCACTGTGACACTGTCCATGCATGGCCTGGGTTCACCGTGTGCCAAAATAATACAGCCAGCCCCATGCTTGCTAAATAACAAACACCCCTGGAGCTGCTGACAAATCCTCCTTGCAAACCTTTCCTCCAGGCAGCTTCTGCCCCAGTTCTCCCTGCATATCTGAGTATGACATGGGCAGAACCTCTCAGGCTGGAGAGCATCCCTCAGCTTGACCCCAAGCCCCAGTAAACCAAATCATCACATCCTGGTGAATCACAGAGGAAAGCAACAGAAAAACAGGCAAGAGAATCTGCTGGGACATAACAAGGCCCCACAGAAAATCTTCCCCAGCAGGCTTTTTCAGGCAAAGGAAGGAGGTGAAATACTAAAGGGTGGAAGAAGGTAAATTATCAGAGTTGAGACATTTCAAATGACTGTTCCCTGCTGCGTTCAGCAGCTTTCCTTGATGGAGTCACTAATCACTGTAGTTTACTGAATGACCTTGTTGTGGCCATCTCATCTTCAGGGGACCACAAACTGCAGCAATCCCTGGTGCAGGGAAATGCCTTTTGGGCAGTGCTAAATCACACTGAATGCTGACCACAGGCTGTCAGAACAGAGCAGAGGACCAGCCCACTTTGGGGTAAAATATCTCCACAGAAGCATTCATGCTGTCCAGAACATACAGCAAGTTTTGTACTCCAGGCAGAGGTGGAAAGACTGGGGCAGAAATCCTCCTGTACATATATTTAAAATACTGGCTGCCACAAGCTGGAAAAATGCTATAGAAAAATTAAATATTTACTTCTTCTGTTTGTTAATATCTTTCATTAGTTACTCAGCTGTAACAGTCATTAAAATGCTGAAAGGGAACTTCATGTAAATTCATCACTAGCCTGGGAATACCCCTGCATTTGTGAGCAGGCTGCATGCTGCAGCAGAGCTTGGAGCCTCAATTTCCCTACAGGAAAGGCCAAACGTCTGGTTCACTCACAATTTACAAATGATTATTTTTCTAATTAATCATTCATCAAAAAACACAAATAGCAACAGGGCATGAAAGGCAGTGCTGGCATTAACAGAAGGCAGAGTCAATCCATCACAGCTCACCCCCAGCTGCTCCAGGGGAGACCCTCCAGGGCTGCAGCTCCAGGGGCTGCAGGGAAGGAGCTGGGGAAATGCCCTCTGTTCTCCCTGGTTACCATAAGGAAAGGGATGATGTATGTGTCTGTAATGCCAAACCTCATCTGTGTCAACTGGAGTTGCAACAGGTCTGTGAAATGTATTGGGAGTTAAACACGATGATGGTCTCAGAGAGGCAGGTTGGGATCTGGGGAGGAGGAAGGGAGGGGAAAGGCAAAGTGTGGGAGGAGAGAAACTTCAGCAACACAATGCACCAAGGCTGGAGAGACACAAAAACAGCCCTGGGGGAAAGAGGCCCAAGAGAGATGGCAGAACAAGGAACAGGGACTTGCCAAACACCCTCCCTGGCTCTCTGCAGCAGTGGCTTGGCTGCAGCTAACCCAGCACCCACCTGGACCCACAGGAGCTTGGTCCTCTCAGCCCTCCCAGACCACTGGTCTGTGACTGCAAGGGCCAACACACTGACCCCTTTTTGCCTCAGTTTGGATTGAGGATCTCTGAAACCACAAGCAAATCCTCTGACTGTATAATGTGTCTGGATACCACCTCTGGCAGTGTTCAGAGTTTGACCCTGCAGCCCTCTGTGCTGCTCACTTGCCAAGTGGCTTGCAGAAGAAGACAACATATCCACACACCTGGAGTTTGAAAACAAACTGTAAATGCACAAGGTTGTCACCTTTCCACACCAATTCTCTGTTCTCATCATAATTAATCCAGGCTAGATGTTTTCTGTACCCCAAGGACAGCTGTTTGAAAGGTGGAACTATTTCCAGGACCCCAGACCTCTCCTTGCTTTGGCTCTGCTGTGCTCAGGCTGCTGGCCAACCTCTTGCCAAGACAACAACTCTTCAAAAGGCAGCATGAACTGGTAAAAGCAGGCAGCAGCATGATATTTCAGCCTTGCTATAGTCTCCTGCTGCTTTTTATTACACTTCATAGGGCTAGGCTTGAACCATATAATCACATTTCAAAGAGACTGCAGTATTGTTGGCAGTTGCTTCATTCTTGACCACTGAGATTGTGAGATCTGTCCTTGCTGCTCTGAGAAAGAGAAGATTTCCTCCTTCCAGCTATTAATTAAACAAACTTAAACCCTACAACACAATAACAAAGCACATCCAAGATAACCAGGACTTTTGCAGGGTTGGCTTTTACTGAAACTCTGCCAGTGCAGCCTCTCCATGTGTTGCACAGGGGTGGCAAAGCAAAACAAGCCCAAAACAGGGAAATTATTCTGGAGAGCAGAATACATCCTAATATACACCATTCCCCAGCACCCTCAGAGGAAGCAGTGATCTGTCCTGTGAAGAGAGACCCTTGAGGACAGACATAATGCTAATGAGGCAAGTGGAGAAGGGCCTGTAGCCCATCTCCTGGAGCTCTAGTGGGTCTGTCCTGAATGGAGTTACCAGGTTCAGATCAAAGTGGCTTCTTGAAACTGCATGGCCAAACCTTGGACTGTTCTCATCCTAACTCTAACACCCTCAAGAAATTTGCACTGACTCTCTGGATGTGCCAGACACAACAGTGGGCAGGAGGGATGCTCACCTCCCCAGAAGGCAGCATCACAGCCAGAACCTGGGAAGCCTTGGATGAAAACCTCAGCACACTGTGAGGTCACTGTTCCCCTCACATTTCAGATCCTCATGTACAGCACTGGGGCCATTACGTGCTGGAGATGCTGGGGCAGAAGGATCTCGTGGGAATGAAGGACCACATAAGCTGCTTAGAGAGCCAGGAAAGGATTTCCTTAGGAGACAAAATAGGAAATCCTGAGCTTATCAACAACACATACAGCACAATACCCAGCAACCTCCCAAGACAGCACTTCACTTAATGGCATGAACTCAGCAAAGTGGGAGCAGTGACAGTGCCTGAAGGGAAGATGGAGCAGTGGCTCACACCCCAGTTGCTCCCATGGCACCTCTGCAAGGGCCCAAATCCACACAGGGATTTTACCTTGTAAAATACCTTACAGTTTTACCTTGTAAAACCCTGCCTGCAAGTTGCTGATGGCACAGGAGGAGCTGCAAGAAACACAAATTCAAGCATAGTGTAAGAAGCAAATATGTGTGCAGCTGTGGAGGACAGCCAAACCCACCTTCCTCAGCAGCCCAGGAACGGGCAAACATGGGCTTCAGACTTGCCATGGGGGAGGAGAGAATCACTCCAGCATTTCTATCCACTGCTGGGCAAGTCCAACAAGAAACTCAATCCAGCCACCAGCATTTCAACACTGAAGTCCTAGGTTAGCTCATGAGCACTAAATGAGGGCGGAAATCCATAATAGCAGAAGCCACTGATAAGAAAGGATCATGGGTTCCAACTTTTTCTGGTGGTTGGCCTCTTCTCTCCAGTACTTGCATTAGTATTTCTGTGAAGCACCCACTGCAACAACTGTAACTGTAAACAATTCAGAATGAAGTCGCTTTTGGCCTCAGATTTGGGGCACTTCTAAAGATTTTATTATTAGGCAGACTTCTCACAGGAAAACTATGACATAAATGACGTGTCTGAGTATTTTTTCTAAGTGAGAGTATTTCCTGACATTATTTTCTTGTGTTTATGTTCTCTCCAGTGCATCCTATTATAGCAAATCTGTTTGGAAGGGCTCCATTCCTAAAGATGACGCAGGCTCCAGGAATGCCTTCTGCCCAAGCAATATTCCTAAAGAAACCAGCTGTACCACTCGTGTGCTTCACCATAAGCACATGCACAGGGGCACTACACAAGCAAACCAAGAGCACCAGCACACTGCAGACTGGGTTATAAATACCCAATTATTTCAGTTTTTGAAGCTACCACTTTTTCCAGCCTATTTAGCAAGATCAGTTTCTGACCCAAGATCTGCATTTACGTAAGAGACACCCCCATCCAAACCCCATGCTCAGGGACAGAGTGCTGAAAACCAAGATGAGTTCTCTATGAACATCTCCAGTGCTCATTCCAGTTCTTCAAAAACACAGCTAACCTACTCCCTGAAGGAGGACATGGTAATCACTCAAACCCTTTATTTTTAGCTTTGCTCTTCCTTCAAAGCCCAGCGAGATACGTGGAGTTTTGCAGTGTGCAAAGAATCCCTGCTCATGATTAACATCTATGTGAATAATAGAGCTTTAATCTGGTTTCAGTCAGTTACCTACTGCTTCAGCAGTTTAACATCATGTGGGAGCAAGAGCAGTGAGGGTATCCATCCAGCTTTCAGATAAACTCCAAGTAGTACTACAAGGCTTGATTAATTGAGATCACCAGATGAAAAATCTCATAATACAAAAAAAAATCTTATCATATAAAAGGTAAAAACATCTGCTGATGCTCAGGCAGTCCTGAGATGGGATGCTACATGGAAATCTCAGACAAAACTCCAGAGAGAAGGGAGTGAGAATCATCTGCCTGTAAGAATTGTGCTCCTCCTGCTCCAGAGTCCCACCCTCAGCTGGGTGATGGGTCTGAGATATAATGGCAGGAACACAAGCAAAGTTCAGTGTTTTAATCAGACACCTATCTTCAAAAGCCCAGTCTTCCAGTAAACCCAGTGTGGACTGAGCTGCTCCTTTTCAAACAGCACAAGGGTGAAGACAGCTCAAGCAGCAGACCCACCCCTCAGGCCATGCAGATCCTTCCTGTCATTGCACAGGTGGTGATGGTGCCACCGGTCCTGCCTGAACAGCACCAGAGAGGGAAATGCAATTCATGAAGGCCACACTGTGAGATGCCTGCAGCTCCTTCTCCTTCCATATGAAACCTTTCCCCATTCAGAGAGGGGCTGATCTGAAGCCAGCCAAAGTCACTGTGAGAGCAAAGTACCAAAGCTGGGAACTCAAAGGAATCAAACCCTGCTGCACCAGTTCCTGCTCTCAGCACACATCAAGTGAGAGGAACAGCCAAGCATCTAAAGATGCTTTGAAAGGGCAGCTTGGTATTTTCCAGGCTTCCTTGGACATAACTGACCCAGAGAAGGTCCCTGGCTGCACCAGCCAGTTCCCCTTTGAGCAGTGCCCATCTATCATCCCAAGCCATTCAGCCATGAGTCACAGCTGTGCTCAGACCCTGTTCAGGCATCTGCTCTCCTGCTGTCCACGTTCAGATCCTGCAATAGATCCAGGTTTTGCTGGAGTAGTAGGCAGACTGCAAAAATCATTTTCAACTCACCCTCCTCATCATGTAAGCGAAGCTCTCTTCTCCACCAACTTCTTACTCACCACCACTCCTCTACACCCACATCCTCAATGCTCAGAGACAGTGCTGGCTCTCTGTGAGGCCATTCTGATCCATTTCTGTAAGGCCTGCACAGACTCCTGGCACTCCAGCAGGCACTGAGAGTCCCACAGCTCTCACACCATCCTCACACAGAAATGCCAGAACAACCAACAGCATTAATTAATTCATTACCCACAGGGACATAGCTCCAACCCAGGGCACAGTCCCACAGGCTGGCAGTGCCTCTGTCTGTGCCACCACAGAGACACTTAGGCTGGAAAAGCCCTTTGACAACACCCAGTGCAACCATTCCCCAGCACGGCCAAGGCCACCACTAACCCATGTCCCCAGTGCCACATCCACACATCTGTTAAATCCCTCCAGGGATGGGGACTCCATCACTGCCCTGGGCAGCTGGGCCAGGCCTGGACAGCCCTTTTGGAGCATCCTGACCCCTGGCACTCACCTGCCTGCTCACAGCACCACTGCCCAACACCACTTCCCACACTCATGGGACACAGCTCCTGATTAAATCCAGGCAAACCTTTCTAGAGACTGGGCTGGCTGACATAGCTCTATCTACTCTAGAAATGTGATACTGATTTTTTTCCCCCAAGTATATATTTAAGAATAATATATTTTAATGGCAAAAAGATGCTTTGTTCCATAGGGGATGTGTGTGTGTGTGTGTGTGTGTGTGTGTGTGTGTGTATTTGATTCCTGTGCTTCAAACAGACCCAGGAATGGAATTTCATACTTTCATAAAATTAAGAACAGATGTTGTGGACTGTTTAAACCAGAAGAGAAAATAGTAAGAGGAACACTCCAAGCAAGGTGACATGAAAAAAATGCTGAACCTTGCAGGAAAATGGAAATACAATAATGACTGTGGGACTTCTGGGACACATGGGTCCATGCCACAAATCCCTCAGGAAAGACAGCTCCCAGCTCAGGCACATTGAAATTTCTTCTACATGAGCTAGAGAGAGAAAAGTAATAGATAACAGCAGCCAAGTATAAAGTACATTTATCTTCTAGTACAACAGAGATGCAGTTCACCTGAAAATATAAATCAGGGCACATGCAAAGAGAAATCCCTTCCTTTATCTATCAAGTTTACATCAAAATATTAAAACCAATGGAAGGTTGAATTATATTTGCCTGCTGCTTCTCTCTTTATTCCTTTCTGGCAGCTCCCTTGGCTGGGACAGTGGGGTTTCCTGGGAAGCTGAGGCACCACCAGGCTGCCAGCATCACACCAGGCACTTATATATTTGTTCAGTGCTCTGTATTTCCATTCCAGCTTTCAAAAGTGATGGAAACCTCTCCTGATGGCTTTCAATGTCCTGTTTGTTATCACAAGGTCTATCTGGGGCTGAACCCAAGCCAGAATCCTTTTGGAAATGAGCAGGTTCAGAATGAATGCCCAGATCTCTCTGTCCCACTGGCTCAGGGAATGCCTCACCTGGAGGCAAAGGTGCCACATTTCCATAAGGACAGGCCCTGCTCAGAGTGTCAGGAGTGCTTGCAGCCTCTCTCCTCAGCTCCACACAGCCCTGCATGGCACCACTGGCACCATCACCTTCATTTTGCAGAGCATCATGCTGGGGTATGGAGGACATTAAACAACTTCTGCCTCTGGTCACAGAAATAAGGGCAAGAACGGGACTGGAATTCAGAGCCCGAGCTCAGATCCTGCCTCACACTTCCTGCACACAGAAGAACCCATATTGGACTTGCAGATCACACATTTGCATTGCAAAGTGAGGAGCAGTGCATAAATGCCTGTATGTACAAGCAGATGTGTATTCAGTAGGCAGATCTTTGGAAATTCACCACATAACATTCTGTCTACAAGTCAAAAGCCATCTCCAATTGCTAAAACTTAAATCAAAACACAAGTTGCTACAATTCATAAGGAGCTTAATATTTATTACCATGTATTGGAAGCGTGCAGCAATGTAGAAAGACTCCCTTACTGTCTCCAGTGATTATTCAAGGGACTGGGAAAAGAAAGAATAGCCTTTGATAATAACAAAAAAAAGCAAGTGTGGAGAAAGCAATGTATTAAATCCTTTTCACAGCCAAGAGGCCAATGAAAATGCTATATATTTATAAAGGAAATGAAAACCTGTCAGGGACAAAATGAACTGAATAACAGAGCTTGGGCTGAATAAAGATAAGCAAGAACTCAAGAACGAAAAACACCACCAGGGTGGAAATGCTGCAAGCTCTGCATCCCTGGGAAGAGGCTCTGAATGGATGCACCCACTTGGGGACAGGTCAGAGAGGAGCCTCAGCTGCTCCCTTTTCTGATAACCTGCAGGCCAAGTGAGGGCAGCAGATGTGCTGCTCACAGGATGGGCAATGCTGAAAGCCCTGGAGCAGCTGCTGTGCCTTCCCTGGTGGGGATCCAGGGAGAGCCCCCTGCAGCTGCTGGGACAGGGGACGCTCAGGACACAGCACAGTCTGCAGAGCAGCACTTCAGAGCCACAACCGCCTGCTCCAGGCTGCAGTGAGCTCTGCCCACACCCTGGAGCTGGCCCAGCCCTCTGCTGAGCCCACCAGGGGATCATGGCTGCAGCAGCTGCATGGCCGCATCACCTGCATCAGCTCAATGGCTGCAGCAGCTCAATGGCTGCAGCAGCTGCATGGCTGCAGCAGCTGCATCACCTGCATGGCTGCATCACCTGCATGGCTGCATCACCTGCATTGCTGCATCAGCTGCATGGCTGCATCAGCTGCATGAGCTCCATGGCTGCATCAGCTCCCAGCCCACGGGACAGGATGAAGCCTTCAGGATACAGAGACAGAAAACCTTTAATTTGCCACAGCAAAAATGCCCACAGACCAAAGATCTGGCCTGTATGGGCTGGTGTGAATTCCAGCTCCACAACTGGAAGAGCTGGCCTATTGTATTTCTAAATTCTTGATGTTAAAAGACTGCTTGAAAAATCACTGGGAAATATAGCAATTCATGAAAACTCACAAAAAATACAATGGTTATAAACCCTATCTTGATAGAAACAAGGCTTTTTAGTGTGCAGATGACTTGGATGCAGTTCCTGATATTAAATAATTTAGCTTTATGTATCTAATTGCAGGAAGTTTGTGTGATTTTGAAAATAAACAACATAAGTATTTCATAATTCAGATACTTAATTACTATTACCATATTGATTGCAGGAAATAGGATTAACCACACATTATATATTGTCAGAGGATAATGTCAACAATCTTGAAGTGAAGGCTACCAATGAATTAGCTGGCTGTACTACATTTAAAACAAAGCACAAACCATGGGCATCAGGAAGGAGCATTCCCAATTAACTGGCATGTTCATCATCCCACATGGACTTCCCAGTGAACCCAGGAGGGGAGCAGAAACTGTGTACACATGCAAAGTTAGACTCATGCTCAGGAGGAGGAAAGTTGGAAGGTCTTTATCTCTTGAATCTTTCCTTTCTGAGATGATTCATGAGAGCAGTCATTAAATAAGTCCCAAAATGAGTCCTAAAAAGAACAATAATGCCCCTTCCCCCACCAGTTCCTATAGAGATGTTTGGTGAACCAGCAGGAGGTGATGCCTTGTGAAGGCTGACCTAGAACAGAGATTAGACTGAGTTAAAGAATAAAGCAGGGATTTATTAGGAGGTCTCCATGGATCCACTTTGGACAGCACAACCCAAAATGGTCACAAAATGGACAACAGGTCACAGGGTCTCTCACTTTTATAAGTTCTGCTCCATTTGCATATTGGAGTTCATTGTCCAATTCCAGCTCCAGCCCATGCAGTCCCATCCTTGTTTTTCTCTCTCCAGCCCACAGTGTTTGTGCTCTTGGGCCTGAGATTTGGATCATTTGTCCTTGGTGCCCAGCTGGAGCAGGAATTGTTTTGTCTCCCTGCTCTGTGCACAGAGCTCACCATCCCATAATGTGAAGCCCAGACTTACACACTAGAGCAGCACAGAATCTGAAAAATATAAAAGTTAAAACCTGAGGCATCAGAGGGATCTGCTTGAGTGTATTTTCCACAGCACCCCTGAGGGTGGCCCAGCCTGTGCAGTTCACCAGGTCACCTCCTCCTCCCTGTGGCCCTGCTCTGCTGGGCTCTGCTGCCAGGGCACATCAGTCACAGAGGCAGAAGTGCCTCAGCATTTACACCAAACTCACCCAGGGCTCTGCCCCTGCTTCCCTCCCAGCACCCTCACACAGGGGTGTGCCATGGGACATGCCTGGGAAAGCTTCATGAAACACTGCCATGGTTTTGCACGAGACATTTAGGGAAGTGATGCAAAGCTTTGTCTTTGTCCATGAGACATTTAGGGAAGTGATGCAAAGCTTTGTCTTTGTCCTAATCCTATCTCCCTGTCTCACAGCAGAGAGGGAGTGCATTGGTGACGGGCCAGCACTGAAACCCACCTCACTCATCTGCACATTGGCTGGGACATCTCAAAATTGGGGAAATCTTAAACCGGCAAACCAAAACCACTACAAACACCAAGAAGCACTTCCTACCCAATAGAGCTCTCCAGAGCAGCTGTTTTCAGTCCCTGCACAGCCATACCCACCTGCAGCCAGGTAGGCTGAGCTGTTAAAGCCCCTCACAATATCACAGAGTACAGCCTGGACACTCCACTCAGCTCTCTCAGCACAGACATGCTGTCATCTCACACGGCAGCAGCTGAGGTTAAGCTGTGCATCAATGAGAAGCATTGGTCTCAAATCTGAAAAGGTGCTTTTAAAACCAAAAACCACAAAAATGCACTGGGTTTGCATCTTCCTCCCCACAGACTGCAGTTACCTCTCCTTACAGAAACAGAAAGGGCAATAACAGGAAAGCAGCAGAGGCCTTTCCCTTGTACATGAAAAGCAGGTTGAGAATCTCCACACAGGCACTTAAACATCTCTTCTGTATAGAACACAATGCTCTGATGCTCTTGTTATTTGCTTTTCATCATCTCAAGGATTCCAGAAACCCTCGAGTGTGCTGGGAGCTGTTGGACAGATCCTGCAGGGGAAGGAGGCAGTGGGGGAGGCAGCCTGGCAGCATTGCCCTGCTCTGCACAGGCAGGGGTGGCCACTGCGACCACGGCCATCCCCAGGTGTCACAGACGCAGCTTTCACAGCCCTGCCTCGCTCTTCTCTCCACCAGAGGAGCAGGAGAACACAAACCCCAACTCAGGGTGAAGGCACAAACCTGCTGCAGTCACCCACCCACAGCTCTGCAGCTGGGCAGCAGCTTTGCAAAGGAAATGTCTCAATGCCTTTTAGCCTTGAGAGCAGAGTAAATCCCTTCAACCCTCCAAATTAGCAGCCCAAGGAATGCCAGTGGATGTCCCCAGAGAAACTGGCTCTGGCAGAAGGAATTAGCACTTTGATCCTGCTCTCTGGACAGCAGAGCTGCACTCATTTGCACTCACAGCTAACACAGTGCAGGACACAGCACAGGAGTTGTTCCTTGAGGAGACAGCTCCTGATAATGCACAGTGGCCACCTGCCTCATCCTTGGTAATGCTGCATTCCCAGGGAGTGTCCAGGATGTCCCACCATGGCTTCACACCTGTCTTCAGCCCCTACAGAAACACTGCTGAGCTCAGAGCTCACCCTGACTGCAATCAACACTAACTACATCTACAGGGTTTGTGCTTTGGCTGCTCCTGTGACTACAGGGAAGTGATGTTCATCTTTCAAATGCAGAGAAACCCTGCCTGCTTCCCAAGGCTGGCATCACTGGTACAGCACTCACAGCCTGAGGGGGCTGCTGGGCATTTCCCACAGCCTAAAACAGGTGAAGTCCAGAGAACAGTGTTCCACAGCAGCCTTACACAGGGATTTAGGAGCTAGAATTTGCATCCTCATCTCCCAGAGAGAGGACAGGAAAGCAGAGCTGGACTCGTGTGGGGCTGGCAAACGTCCTCAAATCCCCCATGAGCACCCTGAAAGGTCGATTACTGCAACATTTTCACATGCAAATACCTCAGAGCTAGCTTCTCTGATTGACTTTTATCAGATTGATCCAAGGCCCACAGGCACTAAACTCAGGCTTTAGCAAGCAAGAGCTGTGGTCCGATTTCAGCAATGCCTACAGCAGCAGGGAACAACAGACAACTCCTGGCACTGCCATGGAAAACCCTGCTCATTATCTTTATAATTCTGGATTACATCATTCAGCTACAAAAGATCTCCCATCAGATGTGAAAGAAAGAGAAACTGCTGTACTTACATAGAGCAGCACATAGCACATGTTTGTGTGTGTGTGTGTGTGTGTGTACACACCTTCCTTATGTTTTTCCAGGAAGCTACAGGAATCAAAATCCATCTCCATTTGAGTAAGATAATCCTCACAGACCTTCTTGAAAATCCCTCCATTTTTCCTTTCCTCAACATTGCAAGCTTAACCAAATATCCTAAAACTGAAACATAAATGAACACCAATGACTCTGCCCTGACTCTACCTCATCTACACAAAAGGAGCATTTATAAACTCATTACCAACACCAGGAGGATTTCCTTGCCCTCTCTGGAACCCAGCAAACCATGGCCAGCTGCTCAAAGTAGCACAAAGCTTGGTGACTCTAAGCCACGTGAAGTTGTAACACCAATGCCAGGAGTAGGTAATGAAGGCAAAGAGACACAGCCCTCTGCAGCCACCCTCCCACCAGGAGAAATTCCCATTATCTGAAGCAATGGCAGACACTCCTCATGCTCCACGTTGGAAAGCACAAAGATGCTCAATGAGAATCAGATTTATGGCACATTCAAAGGCCAAATAATAATGTTGACTTGGAGGTAAGTGCATTGAACAGAAGTACTTCCAAGAGGACCCAGCAGGAGATTTCATGGCAATGCACAATGTTTCCAGCAAACTCAGCTGAGGTTTTGGACCTTGCACAGCCAGCACTTCACTTATGTCTATTTTTTGGCATACTGTGTGACTGTGGAGGCTATCAACTTAAAGACTGTTTTGCCCAATGCCAGTTCATAAAGGAGCACCAGCAAAATACACGAGGTAGCACCAAGAACCCAAGGAGCTCTCCCACATCAGGCAAGGAGCCTCTTTCCCCACAGAAATCCCACAGACTTGGGGCCTGACACCACATTTCCCACACTGGCAATACCTCAAAAACAGCTCCTAAGGAGTTAAATTTAGAGATGAACTCTCAGTCCTACTTGAATGACACTTTTGTGGTGACTCAAACAGGGCTGTGAGTTTAGATGATGACTTGGCTGGTTTTTGGAAGGAGGACACTGAGGTGCAGCCCAGCTCTGCAGTCATTTCAGCCAGCACACACGTCTGCCTGCAATATCAGGGTCAAAACACTTCCAGCAGAACAGGCAAACCATAAGGATGTGATGACATCCACACTGAAGCCATGGTGCCTCATCAGACAGCAGGAGGAGCTCAGGCCAGGGCAGAGCAAGCTGCAGATCTCCCCAGCACATCCCAACCCTGCAAGACACAGCTCCCTGCACCCCTTGCCCCACTCCTCTGCTAATATAACACCCCAGAGAGGCATGGCAAAATGGAAACATGGAAAGTTTCCTGATAAGACAAGGAAAAGCACAGTTCCTGACATCTTGCATTTCCAGAAATCGCATGGCAGGTTTCCTCACTGGAGGTGACCTCACCCCCATCAGGCTCCAGCACAGGTAATCAGCTTTTCTTCTGCCTACACCAAAGAGCTCCAACTGCTCCATCCCCTCTGGAGTCTGGCACTTTGGAGATTTAACAGCTTCTAGCTTTGCAGAGGAGCCACTGTGGGGTGAGCACTGAGGAGATGAGCATGGCACAGCTTTAGGAGGTGCCCAAAGCAGCTGTCCCCAAACCTTCCTTTTGCTTCTGGCATTTGATGGCCATTTTGTAACACAATCCCAGTCAGCCTGTAAGAAAAACTGGATGATTAAATAGTGGCAAAAGCTCATAATTATCAGTCTACAGCAACCAGGCAGCATCCCTGGTTAGAAAAGAGGGAGGAGAGGCTACAGGAGACCTTGATAACAGTGGGTGGGTGAGCAGAGTGGGTGACCAGCACAGTAAATGTGCCCACGCCTTTGGTACCTCCTGGCTGCAGCTGCTGTGCAACCTCTTCTCTGTGTCTGGCAGCTCTTCACTCTGTCCATCACCTCCTCACTGTGTCCATCCCTGACACAGGGGCAGCTCAGGCTTTGGCACACCTGGCCTTGCAAAGCCCATGTGCTTCCCTGGCACACCAAGGCAGGACAAAGCCACCCCTCCTGGTGGCACTGCCACCCTCCTGGGTGACAGCCCACAATACTGGCCCTCTGTGGAAGCAGAGAACCAAGAGTGCTCTGTGCTGCCCTGTCCTCACAACGCAGGGAGGTGTGGAACCTTCTGGAACCTCTCACCCAAATGGGGGCACCTGGGGCCACCCCCCCTCCCAGGGCCATTTGCCTCAAGTTTACAGTGAGCTACTCAGAGAAGCACAGCACACTCTCCACGGTTAATGTAAAATATTAATGTCTCATTTGTTCAACAATTTTGTGGAAATTAAAACTTTTAGGTTAATCATATACTGAACAATTTTAATTAAAGCAGTTATAAAACAATTAATCCACGAGAGCAGGCTTGGATCCTTGCCAGCCTTATTGGTTTAATACATGTAGGCAAAGCTTATTTCTCCCCGTGTTTGACTTAATGAATGCTAATAAGTGACACAAAATATGCATGCAGCACTCCTAATATAGTTAGTCCATCTGGTTTCACTTGCATTTTGTATTTGTCATTTTGCTTTGATAGAGGAATTGAAAATGAATTCTCTGTGCTAGAAATTAGAAGAACTTTGTACCCTGCTTAATTTAAAATCATTTTTGCAAACCTTTGGGGGAAAAAGAGACAGCAACTGAGTAGAGCACATTAGCCAGCTATCTTTTAGGTTGTTCCAAGGATGGAAAAGAGCACAAGACCAAAATATAAGACTGTGCCATAGCATGAAAGAACAAACAACACACACTCAGCCTTTTTTTTCCACCAGTATTTCAAAATATGTTTTTTGCTTGAATAGATGGTAATATAAAGGCAGGGGATAAAATACGATTTTAAGCATCTGAGACAAATCCTCTACTATTCCAATTTGTTCTGCATTACAACTTGTTTGATCCATTTGGGGATGTACTTGTTTGCCAAAGCAAGCAGAGCTCAGCCTCTTTGTTGAATATTTAATCTATGCCAATTTTTTTTACCTTTTAGCACTTATGTTTGAGTCACACAGCCATGTTACTGCCAGTAACACCCCAGACCATCACTGCTGGATGCACCCACCCAACCTTGCCATGTAAAAGCCATGGGCAAAGGCCCTGCAGAGCTGAACTCCTCTGCCTGCAGGTCCAATCACCCTGTGAAGAGCCTGATCTCTCCCAGGGACGTGCCAAAAATGAAACATGGGGTGTTCTTTGCCTAAAACCCAGATAACACAACTCTTGTCACTCTGAGATCATACACGGTGTGTGACAGCCACGGAAGGGGCCTCTGTGGGGATTCTACACCCAACACACCAGCAGCACCCCTCTGCAGAGCCTCAGAGGGCCCCAGCTGCCCTGAGCAGCAATGAGGGTCCTTCCACAAACACCACTGGGGGCTGCACCAGCTCTAGAGCTCTACACACAGCCCCTCAAGAACACAGTGACACAGCAGCAGGCACAGCCTAAACTGTGCAGAGTTTCCTTCTTCCCTGCCTGAGGTGATTTCCTATTTCTGCTGCTGAGATGTCCCAAATGGTGACAACAGGGAGCCTGTTAGAGCTTAAAAACGAGCTCAGTTCCCAGGGTAGCAGTGTGCCCAATTCAGTCACAGCAGGACAAGCAGGAGGAAGGGAATTGTGTGTGCATGTCTTGGAAAGTGCATGAAAGGCAGGAGGGCAGGAGAGGTGAGCACCACCAACCACCCCCTGACCACCACGAGCCTCCTTGGACCCTCAAGGTGATGAAGGGCAAAGCTTCCTTTCCAAAGTGCTTCAGAACTGCAAAAGTGACAATAAATCTGTGCACCAACCAGTGGCATTATCTGCTTAACCTGGTAATTGGTTTATGGGCCACCCTTGGGCTCACCTTGATCTGCAATTTCTGAGTCACACTGCTCCTTCCTCACTCAGGAAAGGTGCCCTGACCACTGCAGGAAGGAAATGTGGGCACACAGCCTGTGCTCCACACCCATCCCACACCTGTCCAGCAGCATTTAGTGGCAGAAAGACCTGGGACACCTCCAGCCTAGAAGATGGAGCCTCAGTCCACGTTAAATTTCCAGCCTCTGATTAAAAAGGCCAGCTCAGCAAGGCAGCACAAGAGGAAGATGGAGTGTAGGGAACAAAAGGAAAAGACAAGGAGGAGGTGAAACAAATGGGAACAGCTTCAGGTACATGAAAAACTGCCTTACAATGAACTTCCTCACTGTTACTGAGCAAAATTTGGGAACTGGTGTGTGAAATGCTCCCCTCTGAGAGCCCAGGGCACTGGGGGAGGACAGCACGGAGCTGCCCCTGGACCAGGGCTCAGAGCCCATGAATGTGTCAGCCTGGTCAGCCCCTCCTGCAGCCTGCACCCCAGGGCAGATCCCCAGGCCTGGCAGCTCTCTGCACAGTTTGCCAGCTCAGATCTCAGGCACAGCTTCTCCCCCAGCAGTCTCTTCAATGATGATATTGCACTTTTCTGCCAGAAAGGTCCCAAAATAGCTCAGGAATCACATGCAGGCTGCTGGAGCCCATGGTGCAGCAGCTCCTGGTGCAGCAGGCAGTGGGGCTGGGGCTTCTGCTGAGGTGATGCCCCAGCAGGTACCACAGAACCCTGGGGTGATGCCCCAGCAGGTACCACAGAACCCTGAGGTGATGTCCCAGCAGGTACCACAGAACAGAACCCTGGGGTGATGCCCCAGCAGGTACCACAGATCTGTGGGGTGATGCTCCAGCAGGTACCACAGAACCCTGGGGTGATGCCCCAGCAGGTACCACAGAACCCTGGGGTGATGCTCCAGCAGGTACCACAGAGCTGTGGGGTGATGCCCCAGCAGGTACCACAGAACCCTGGGGTGATGCCCCAGCAGGTACCACAGAACCCTGGGTGATGCTCCAGCAGGTACCACAGAACCCTGGGTGATGCTCCAGCAGGTACCACAGAACCCTGGGGTGATGCCCCAGCGGGTACCACAGAACAGAACCCTGGGGTGATGCCCCAGCAGGTACCACAGAGCTGTGGGGTGATGCTCTAGCAGGTACCACAGAACCCTGGGGTGATGCCCCAGCAGGTACCACAGAACCCTGGGGTGAAGCTGTCACAAAGCAGCACCTCCTGCCCAGCACCATGGGGCTGATGTTCCTGGTGGGGACACCAGGATGGGCAGATTCTGTGCAGAGTCACAGCAGAAAGGGAGATCCAGCACCAAAATGAAATTAAAATAGAGCACCTGGGTCGCCTCTGTGTCCCTAGAACTGAGAGCTTGCCAACAAGCCCTTTGTAAGTGCTAAATACCTTCTCTGTGTGTCACCTAGAAAAAAAAAGAGATGTGAACCCAGCAGAGCAGCTTTGCTTTTTTTTTCCCTTGCTTTTTTTTTTTTTTTTTTTTTCAAGTGTTTAAACATCCTACAAACACTGTTTAGGGAAGTCAGCAGGAGGTCAAATAGAAGCCTTGTGTCTCAGTGGATAACAATCCTTCTGTGAAATCATTCCAGCACAAATCAAGTCACTCTTACATCTCCCTCTCCACCTTTTTTTTTTTCTTTTATTTTAAAGGCATTTTAGCAAAGCTCACTTTGAAGTTTAAACCTTCTGCAACAACACTGCTTGCCAACAAGATAAAATATTTAGTACTGCTATATACTAAAATCATATCTCTAACAATACCTTCCACGCCTGACATAGCACAAAAGTTAATTCAGCCAACAATGCAATGCTTGCATTTTGTGTCTCAAGAAGCAGCAATTTATCTTTTTTGTATATATAAATTACATACACTATTGTGCCATTTAAACCTAAAGCCTCCTGTTGTTAAACAGAGAATAGAAAGGTCTTTAAAGACAGACAAAAAGATCAGAGTTCCAGAAAGAGCTGTGACAAATGCAGGATAATGTTACCAGCCTGGCAAAATAAATGATGCTCCCCAGCAAATCCTCCCTGCTTGAGCTGACACAAGTCCTTCATCTCCTCGGGCTGGTTGGGGCTGCCTCCCTCTCTTGGAGGGTCCCTGATGGGAAGTACTCACCACCATGGATTGAGGGCTTCAAAGGGAAAACAAAACAACTGCAGGTGACACCAGCAGTGCCTGGCAGTGCCAACAGCCTGTGTCACACCTCCTGCACCCCCTGCCTTGGAGCCAGGAGAGCCCCCTCTGCAAAGAGATGCACCCCAGCAAAGGCAGGGATGGTGCAAGGGTTAGGGAGGAGAAGGGACACTCATCCTGCAGTCAGTCTGACCTTCTGGGTTTGCTGCTTGAGAAAACAATGGGAATGTTGCAATGTCTGCAATGCTTCATTGGCAAGGCTGTTTCTCAGTTTTTTTCTCCACTAGTGGTCTTGCCTTCTTTAGTCACCTCTTAAAAACAAACTTAAAGAACCAATAACTACCTTCCCCCAACAAAAATCTCACCATCTGTTCCCATTTCTGCCCTTGCTTTTATAATCTGCTCTTTACCATGCAAAGAGGCATCACCTCAGTGCCTCACGTCCCCTCTCCCAGCATAATTCAATGCATTTTACTCTTCCACATAAAATTAGCAGAAACAGTCCCAAAACGTCTGTCTTTTCTCATCTCTTTGCTGTACCTAGAGCTGACAAACTTCACTCCAAGCAATTCAATTCCCCTCTCACATATGCTCAGCACACATGCACTCAGCAATGCCATCTCCACAGAACCGGCTCCCAAACTCAAAAAAAGGCAAATTAATTTAAAACAAAAACATGAACGCCTTTTCTATCCCTTTTGCCTCCATGGGATGCAAATCCCAGCAGTGTCAGTGTGAATCAGCCCCCAGTCCCCAGCCCCTGTCTGGAGGTCTGTCTTACCCCTGGACATGCTCCCTCCACTGCTCCACGGTCCCAGCTGGGATGGGATTTGCCTTCCCATCCTTCTGCTCCCCCACCTTACTCTTATTCCATTCAAATGCTGTCTTCAACCTCCATGTTCAGCTCTCCAAGCCTTCCACCCAGGAGCTTTAAACATGTTTCACATCCTCCCCTGCACTCTGGTGTCTCTCCCATCCCTGCCTGGAGCCAAACCCATCCCAGCAAACTGGGGGAGGCCCCACTGCAAGCAAGGGGCAGAAAACATCACAGCTGGAGGCTTTTTACAATGTGAGCCAAACAAAACCCAGACACTGCCAAATAACTGTTACCTGCAGCTTAAATAACTGCCTTTTGTAGGTTTATTATTTTTTAAACAATAGTTTGTGTGTATGCATCCATATATGTGTTTTTTTTAAAGTACAGACAGGATTTTCATGTCACGGATTTTACTTTGCTTTTCTTTGAAATTAAGAGAATAATTCACCAAGTGCAAACTTCTGCTAGGAACAAGCATTTCTAAAAATTCATCCTCTGCTTTCCCATTTAAAATTACACCATGGCAAGAACCTCGATCTTTATCTCACTTACACGTGCTGTAATTCAAAGGCAGAAGCAAAAATACTACTAATTTATTCCAGAATAAATGCTGCATTTGTATCCATGCCATTAGGATCACCAGCACAGAATCAAGCCCTCCTAACTCAAATCCAACAGCAGGACAGCAGTACCTTTCATAAGCTGGCCTGGACAAGTATTTAGGCAGAACCTCCAGGTTGTTGTTTCCTCCCTGCCTTGTGTTTTTAAGAAACCTGGCTCAGGGATCTTACTGCCAACAGAGTGACCTGATAGGCAAGGCAAGAAACAAGATCCTGCCACCAAGGGAGGCAGAGGAAGGTGGAGAGGAACTTGCCCACCTTGAAGCCCAGAGTAGTGAGCCCTGTCCCTGTGAGAGCACCCCAAAGCTGGGGAGCAGCCACCTCCTGCATCCCCCATGGCAGCCAGGAAATGGCACTGAGAGATGGAGCTCTGCAAAATGATCTATGAGGAGGAATCAAATAACAGTAATAAAAAAGCACTCCACCTGTGGGTGATCATACTTTTTAAGATGGATTAACAAAGTGACTGCTTATTTATTGAAAATAATGAATAGCCTAGTGCTTTTAGTTCAGAAAGGGATGCAGGGGGGAAAGCTGCTGCAGCAGGGTTTTAAATAAACTGAAAAGTTACGGCAATGGCATGCATCACAGCCAGGAGGGGAAGAGGGACTCTGGGGAACATGACTAATGGCAGCTCCTGGAAAGCACACCAGGACTGTAAGCAAGGCCAGTAAAAGAGTCAAATGGAGAGAAAGAAAATGTAGGTTTGCTCAGCCTGGCTTGAGATTGATGCTTCAAACCAGGATTTCAAAGAATTCTGAAACAAAGGGAAGGAAATGCCACCTCTGAAGTAACCCTTGCATCAGGTTCCATCTTGTGTCTCTGGGCTCTGGCCAAGCCCACGTGCAGGAGCATCTCTATTAGTCCATGAGCCAGAGCAGAGACTGTCTGCAAGGAAGAGGAGCAAAACTCTCAGCCTGGACTCCAGGCTCTATCAGTCAGCACTGTGCCCTCAGAGCAGATTTCCAATTCTGGGTATTTTCCCTCTTACCGGACTCTTTAAACACCTAAATCTTAAAAGCATCTTTCATCAGCACCTATTAGTGATGCAGGGAAGGGTTCTTTGTTTTACAGAGCAGTGCAGAGAAAGCAAGGGATTGGATTTCTGGGTCTAAATTCCCCACAGGCTGTCTTTAGTACACTTGTCTGGAGATCTTCAGGGTGCTTTGCCACAAGAAACCTCAGGAGTGAGGATTGAGGCCAGATTCAGCTGTTCTTTACATGACTGCACAAGACCAAGTGCCCTCCCAGAAGAGAAACTAAACCCAAGTTCCCCTGTTGTTCCTGCCCATTACACATCCCTCTCCACCAGAAAACCATTCTGTCCATCCCTGATATTTCACAAGTGGTGAAAAACAGCTATCAGCAAAGGTATCACTAGGATTTTAACCCAAATAACCAGAAGAGCAGTGCAACACCACAAAAGTAAAAATGCCTTTTGGAGACGAATGCTGTAAATCCAAATTTAACTTTACTCTTGGGATTTCATTAAGCAGCAGCAAGAAACAGGCAAAGCAAGGATGACACTTCACCAGGACCTTCGTGACAATGGGATTAGGAACACCCCAAAGGTAACACAGCAGCACCAGAGACTTTTTGACACAGCAGTGTAAGAGGAAAGTGGGGTCATGCAGGACAATGTGATCTCCAGTACACATGGGGGGAAAAGTAAAATGCTTCCCTCTGGATTAGCTTTCTTCCCAACTGTACCCAGCGAATCATGGAAGCAGATTAGTTCTGGGTGTTCATTGCAACCATAATCCTCTCACCCCAGTGCTGCTGCCTTCATGGTGCTAATTCACTGAAACAGAAGATCCCTACAAAAGCCCTCACGGCTCATCTCGATTCCCAAGTGATGGCTGATAAAAAACAGGACCTTATTCAAATTTCAGCTACCACAGTACAGAAGCATGGAGTACTTTACTTTGACACCAACACTGCAAAAAAAAAACTACCTCAAGAACTTACTAATTCCTTTTAAATGAAAAAAAATGCACATTCTTGGTTTTTCTGCCTGTCACATTTCTATTTGGACATCCAGGACTTGCACAGCACTGAACAAAAACAATATACTGCTCCTGACAGCTCATTCCTATACAAGGAAGAGTTAGATGAAAACTGAAACTCAGCATCCAAGCTTTTAAGAAACTAACCTGGCAGATTGCATGCAAACTTCCTTGGCAAACACAAACAACAGGAGCTGAATAATACATAAAAAAATATATTGACAGAACTGCTTCTGTGCACACCACTTTCAACGTAGATGATGGAAACACCAGAGAATCTTTATGGAAAGCCAGCACTGACTCGGCTTGAAAGGCACCTTAACAAACAAAGGAAGTACTTTAAAAAAAAATGCAGTGCTAAGACATTATCAAAACATGCATTATAGCTTGTGAAAGCCCTCTGCCAGTGAGTGTGTCTGCAGAGGACTGTGCAGAGCATTGATCTGTCTGTGTTCTGGGTGCTTTTCGGGTGATGCCTGACCGGAGTTTACAAGGGCAAGCTCAGAGGTCCCCGTTGTTTATTTCTCTGCAGTCTTTTACTTGTCACTGATAATAGTTTTCAAGCCATCCAGCCTGGGAGGATGCAGACAGGGGTTTGCCAGGGGTGAGAGGTCAAAGCAATAATGTGCCGACCAGGGTCAGAAATATTTATCTGCACCAAAATGGTTCTGGATAATCAAATAGTTGAAAATTAGTTTTGTGACAGGGCTCGTATTATTTGGCTGTTTTCCTTACACAACAGAAATAAGGAGCAGGGCCTGTCTTCGGTGGGGAGGACACTCCACCACATGTCTGTCTCACCTGCTGCATGCAGAGTCTGACAATCCTGCTGTGGCATTTATCAACCTGCTCCTGCCACCTTGGGAAGAGCCCCTGCCTGGCCCCAGCCCTCCTGAGCTTGCTGAGGGCACAAGGGCTGCAGTCAGAGATTCAGGGGACAGGGGCAGCTATTCCCAGGCATCAAACATGCTGATGATAAAGTCACTGAGCTCCCACACCTCTGGTAGGTGGTACAGGGGGAAGATCAGACACCCAGCTAACAATAAATACTGAAAACAAGATTGCTTCAGAGCTGGCTGAGAGCTAAAATCTTCTGGACAGATAAAATCACTCACAAAACGACCCCTGAGTGTGAGCCCTTCTGCAGATCAGCAGGCACACCAGCACTTGGTATTCTCTGTCTCCTTTCTACTCTGCCAGCTGTTTTTCACTTCATGTTTACTGGTAATGCAGCAGAGCATCAGCCCCCTGGATTTCAGTGAAGTATTCACTCACTCTGAAATGGGAAAACATTGCTCTTGTTAAAAATTTCTGACTGAAGCAGATCTGCTCCTCAGATAATATAATGACACTGAGGTCCTCAAGAGAACCCCCTCCAAAGCTACTAAAGTGAAAACAAATCCAGTTACATCAGGTTAATTTAAAGAACTTCTCTTTTTTAAATGTACATGGAGAGAAAATGGAAGAAACCTTCTAAATTAATTCCAGCATTATAAATTTGATTTAGCGAGTGCAGTGTGCACCACTGTGAGAGCAATAACAATATAGGAATGTTTTAAGCAGAGAAAATAAATTATTTCAAAAGGGAGTGGTGAGGGAAAAAACAGCAAATGTGCGACAGAGAACCCACTCCAATATTAATTAGAGATCTGCAGTTCTGTTTGCATTGGCTTCATTAAATGAGGAACTGGAATTAGCAGAGGCTCCAGACTCAATGGGGAGAAACAGCTGGAAACTCAGCCAAACCCCTCCAGATGTGCCTGGTTCTCAGCCCCAGCCACAAAAGAGCCCTGGGTAGACCAGCTCATGTTCCTGCTCCCACTCTTTGCACACACAAGTGCAAAAGATGAAGCCATCTCTGGGGAGGCGTTGCAGTCCCAGCTACTGCCAAGGAACAAGGGAGACTTCATGCTTCAAACCAATGAGTCTATGCAAGCTACAGCTCCCACAGGGGGTTTTAAACCCCTCTAAAGTGAACAGTGGTCAAGAAAGTGAAGAGCTTCAGTAAGCAAGCAAATGAACTGCAGGTTACACTACTGTCTTGGGCTGCAAATGCAAGATGTGGCTGGTGTGTGTTCTGTCCCCATCTGTCAGAGCTGGGGCAGTTCTCTGCTGTTCTTGGGGCAGTTTTCTTGATCTCTCCCCCAGCCAATCCTCCCTGCAGGAGATCTCTGCTGTCCATGGCCACTGAGTGTCCCTGCAGGGCTGATCCAATTCCAGCATCCCATGGGGAGATGCTGCGCCCAGGGCAGGAGCCAAGCATTCCTACCTGGATCCAATGTGAGCCTGGCACAGCACAGCAGCCTTTGCCCAGGGCATTGCCAGAGGAGCAGCTTCTGCTGCCCTGCATGGCCAGAGGGAGCCCAGGCCCATCTGCAGGCCAGGCCCTGGAGCTGCAGAGGAAAACTCCCCCCTTGTGCAGGATCCCTGCTCCAGCAGAGCCACAGCTGGCACTGCAGGAGGGCTGAGCCCCCATGGGATGGGGCTGTGCCACCCCCTGACACACAGGGGACAGGGACTGCTCTCACTCTGGCAGTGCTGTTTTGTATTACTGCATTTTTATTTTTCCTGTTATTCCTATCTTTGCCTGAGAGCCCCTTAATTTCAAAATTATAATAATTCAGAGGGAGGGGGTTTACATTTTCCATTTCAAGGGAGGCTCCTGCCTTCCTTAGCAGACACCTGGCTTTTCCAACCAAGACAACTACCTAAGTAGGGAGTGTGTCCCTGTGTTCCCCATGCCTGATTCCTTAGGAGCCAGGGTGGAGATGATGTGGGATGTTCTGGTCATCTCCTGCTGGAACTGAATCTTAGGCAAACCCTGTGCTGGAGCAAGCAAACAGAAAAATGTTGAAGGATCTGAGAACAGCAAGCAAGGACAAACACCATTATCCCAGGATAACACCAACATCAGGAAGCTCCCAGCCAAACAATGCACCTACCCGTCCCCAGGTAACTCATCCTACAAATTCTTTCATTTTCACAAAACCAGGGATTTTTTTCTCCCACTCCAGGAGATACTGACCCAAAACACATTCCCTTAATGCAACCCCACATCTCCTTGCAAAGCCATTGCCATGTTTTCCTTTGGTTTGGTATCAATCTCTGGCCTCTCAAACCCTGGTAGCTGGCAAGCAATTGCTGTGGCTACAAAACCTCCCCCCAAACCAGTGGGGGCTTGAAAGAACAACAGACCCTTGCCCATCCATATGTCAATTGCTGCCCCTCCTGGAGGAGCCTTGATGCTGTGGAGGCAACACTGGGGCCCTGCTCCATGCTGGGGGACCAGCTCCTCCAGCACCAGATGGAAAAAGGGAAAAGCAAACGTAGCAGCAATTTAATCCAAAGCAGATAACCCCAACCATGGATGTATTCAATGAAAAAAAAAACCAAAACCCAAAGGACAACACAAGGAACAGCAAATTAATACACAAGCTGAGCTCTTTTTTATATATAACATCTGTCAAAATACTGAAGTGTTTGCTTTTTTTGTACAAGCAGGAGGTTATGATTGTGCAGACACTCATAAAGCAGGGCAGTATTATAAAAATTAGAGATTTCCTTCATTGTCTCTACTGGTCTGCAGTTACTAATTATGAGACTGCTAAGTGCCAAATGGTCAATGAGCAAGTCTAATTGTTATTTAAGTGCAGGCAGCCAGGTTGCAGCTACACTACAACACACATATGTACATTTAATCCACTGCTGGTTGCATGTGGAGTCGGGTCTAGCAAAGGGAAGACAGCAGCACGTGTTTGGACACACTCTGCCAGAAGGCACATCCAGGCAGCTGAGAAACAGGCTTGTTTTTCCTGACTCGGGCTCCTTATTGCAGGAACCAAGTAGCAGGAGGCAGAATACAGACCCAGTGAATCAAAGAATGGTTTGGGCTGGAAGAAACCTTGAAGGTCACATCCCCCTACCATGGGCAGGGACCCTGCAACAAGATCAGGCTGCTCAGAGCCCATCCAGCCTGACCCTTAGAGTGTCCAGGGATGGAGCATCCACCACCTCTCTGAGCAACCTGTGCCAGTGTTTTATCACCCTCACTGTAAAAATGTCTCCCTTATACCCAATCTGAATCAAGCCTCTGAGTTTAAAACCAATTCCCCTGTCCTACAGGCTCTACTAAAAAGTTTCCCCATCTTTCTTACAAGTCCCCTTATGGGGGGGAGTCCCCTTATGGTATTGAGGGGCTGCAATAAGGTCTCACTGGAATACTCTGAATTTCTGTAAAAGTCACAGGAGACAACCACACAATGCAGAACAGGGACCACAACTGAGGCTTTAATCCCTTATAATGCCAAAATCTGTCCCCTTTCCACAGCAGGGTATGGGCACTGACTCATTACTTCCATGGGCTGGAAAGGGTGGGAGAGGTGGCACTGGGGTGCAAATCTTAAATTAACAGTGCCACAGGGCCACATCAGTCACTTGCAAGGGCCCAGAGGTGCAGCAGAGTGAGGATCAGTGCAGCACCTCGGGGATGGACAGGGAGGGAGCAGGGACTGGCACTGCTGCCACCCCAGAGGGCTGCTGTGTCACAAGGGCAGCTGACACAGCCACAAGAAGAATGGGGAGGAGGAGGTGAGGTAGCTGGGAGCCCAGCAGCTGCACTGCAAGGGCTGGGCAGGCAGTCCCCAGCTGGGAGCAGGGAGTAGCAGCCAGGGAAATAACTCACACCCCTCAGGATGATCCCCATCTGACAGGGACTGGCTGCTGCCAGGAGTCCAGCACCTGGCTCTGCTCCATCTCTGCACCAGCTTCCCAAAAAAGCCAGTGCTCAGTCAGCATGTCCTGGGACAGGCAGCACACACCAGTCCCTGAGCAAAGCAGGGAGGGGGGCCCAGGGCAGTGAGCTCACCTGAGCCTCTGCCATTGAGGTAAATTTATCCTTTCTCCAAGTCCCAGCTCCCCAGAGCACCCCTGATCAAAAGGGGAGGGTCTCATCTATTTGACCCCCACTCCAGAGACAGAAAAACTCAGCTGCAAAGGGGACATGGAGGAGCCACAGAAATGAATGAAGCAATTCTTCCCAAGTGGCACAAACAAAATACAGCATGATAATGAGGAAAATACCTTTTATTTTTATCCATTTGCAATGCAGTTATCATCTCAGATTTGCAGCTCTACTTCACCCTGCCAGCTTTGGAGTTATTTTAGAGTTTGGGTCAGCTTTTTAAGTTTGATTTTTCTTTTTTAACTGCATTGTTTTCCTGAACTTTTCTGGGGCACTGCATTACAATGGACTCCACAGAGCTAGTCTGTGACAGTTCACCTTTAAAGGATTAAGCAACCACAGAAAGTATTACAGCAATGCAGTTTATGTAGACCTGGAATGGATTCTCCAATGAGATTAGCCTATCTAATAGGATTTGGGGAAGCTTTCAGGGCCATTAGGATGCCCCCTACATGCTAAAGGCTCCAGATGCTGTAACCATTTGATTTAATCTAATCAAGACTGCCTAGGTGTATTTTGTCACTGGATGTTTCTGTCATTTTCATACTACATCTCAATAGACAACTTCCATCCAAGTTCCATTGTGTACAAACAGGCAGACACATTTGAGGCTGATCTTCAATTATAAGAGACACTAATTATTAAAGCCTGGGTTTACAGTCTAATCCTGTAGGGTATGGAGCATTCCCCTAATGCTGCTGAAGGGATGCTCTGTGGACCCAGTTTCCTTTATTTTACCTTAAGAACCACTCTTCCCTGTCTCTGTCTGTCACTCAGCCCTAGGAAGAGCCCTCTGTGCTCCTGGGTGCCAGGTGCTGTGCAGAGCAGCAGCACTGAGGATCAAAAGGAAATAAAATCATTCTTACACCAGAGCTGTGGCTGTGCAAACACACCCAGCTGGACACAGCTGCAGGCCAGCACAGATGGGAGCTGGCTGGGCTGGAGATCCAGGGGCCTCTGCAGACATCTCCTTTGATAAGCAAAGATGATGCCATAAATCCACTGATGAGCACTTACCCTCTGCAAGAGAGCAAAGGCCCTGGGAGGGATGAGCAAGTGCAGGAGTTACCATCTCCTCAGGGGCTTTTAGCCCTAACAAAAACATTGCCTTTCTCCAGAGGTTAAACAGAGATCCTCAGGACACATTCTTTAAATCCCAGCCTGCAGAGGAAAGCAAAGGTCAGCTCCCAGGAGGGCACTTCTGGCTGACAGAGAGACAGAGAAGTGTCCTGCATCCCTAAAAAACATCCACACATCAGCTGAACTCAGCTGTGCACACACAGCTCCCACCAAGCAAGGAAAGCATCCACAAGTGAGAGGGGCTGGAGCAACACCTGCAGCATCCAGGTGTGACTTTTGCAGTTATCTGCTCTCTTGTCATCTATGTCCTTGTAAGCATGAAGCAAACATGGATCTTTAGGATTCAGAGGCTGCACTGGAGGAAGTTCTGAGTGCCAGATTCACCTGAGCTGTGACTGTGACTGTCACACATCCATCTGTGTCATTTTAAGCCCACAAAGAGCAGCTGCAGTGCCAAGTGGCTTTAACCTGATCCTGCTGCAGACCTATTCAAGCCCTCCTTTATGTTTATTTTAAAGGACTAGTTCAGGCATCTCTTCCTCAGTGATATTCATCAGAGGAAAGGAGCAAAGATGAAAGCCTGCAGCAGCCTCTGGGCAGGATTTGTCCAACCCTGTAATTCAGCCCTCCCAACAGACCAAAATTGGAGAGGTATGGGCACCCCAGGAAACATGAACCATTTGAGCTGCTCCTTACTTACCAGGAGGTGAGGAAGGGATTCCTCATTCCCCAAACACCTTCTCATGTCACTTTTTTATTAAATGAGTACTTTCCCCATTATTTTTCCAGTGGAAACAATTATTTTTAGAATCAAGGCTAAAAGGCCCATTGTTTGTTACTGACAACTCAGAAACACAAGGTTCCCCCAAAAGCCTTCAACCCTGCCCTACAGAAATCCCACTGTCAGCAGTTTGGCCCTCCTGGATTGCAGAACAAACACCATCACTCATCCCATGGAGCTTGTGTAAAATCAAAATACACCACAGGCAGAGCACAGGGTGTATTTTTGTTTTAGGGACTGGCTCGTATATAGCAATTTGTGGTTGTGAACAGTGAGTGGAGGTTACAGAACCAGTACTTCAGGAGATACCAAAACAAAGTCAAGATGGATGGAAGGCAGCAGATGCTCAGCTCTGTAATGCAGAGAACCTCCATTGATTTCAACAGCTTTATATTCAGATGCAGCCATCACCAGTTTCTGGCCTGGTGCACATTGCCAAATACAAGGTGTTCTCCAGTCCCATGCCAAGGCACAGGAGACCTCTGAGCAGGTCAGGTGAAATCCAACACTGGCATGTACTAATAACTTCACATGCAAATTGACTGACTTACTGCAAATCTTTTCCCTTTGGTATTCATGAGAAAAGCCAGGTTTATCTCTCAAATTCCCTCAAAATGCTTAAACACTGCACTTGCTTTAAAATGAGAATTAAATCTGCATTCAGGACGTTACTTTGGATGTAGGTTGGTGCTAACTCAAATTAAATTATAGTTCCATTTTTCATAAACAAAAAGTTTTGTCTCTCCTAGAAGCCCTGCCAGAAACAAGTGGCCCTATTGCTTAATGAAATCCAGAGAGCCAATCATGCAGATGCAAGTCTGGCTGTGCCACAGGTACTGCAGGTGACCTAAAGCAAGTCACTTCACAGTCCCCAGGCTGCCCTGTCCCACAGGAGAGCGCTCCATGGGATCTCAGCAAGTCCTGTTAAGTCTTTGGGAAGAAAAGACTGAAGAAATGCAAATATCTTCATGCTCCTTCTCATTGCTGCACACCAATATTCCTTTTTCCCCTGGTGTTTTTCAAACACTATCTTATTTCCTTCTGCCCTTCCTGTGCACAGGGTGCTCGTGTAACAAAAGCAGAATGAGCTGCTCTGGGTTATGCCTTACAGTTTTACATTGCCCTCTTCCACAGAGCTGCTCTGGCTTGGACAGGAGAGAACTGGGAGGGAGTAAGGCTCAGGACAGATCCCCATTTTGATGGAGACTAATGACAAATCCTTGACCCAGCATTTGGCCACAAACTAAAAGCCATCCCAGTCTGTAACACTTTCAGAAAATTGTCTAAATGCACTGAAGCTGAATGCAACTCCTGTAACAAATCCAGCTGCTGCTTAAAAAAAATAAAATAGTAATAACAAAAAAATCTTACAAGCCCTCCACAGTCCCATCAGTGACTACAGAGGGATCAAGTACAGAGAAATACAGGAAATAATCTCTGAAAATTAGTGAGAATTGGCATAAACTGAATGGATGACCACTGCTGGTTTAGACATTAAAAATCCTCATTCTCTTCTTTTATGTCAACTTTGCAGATTCTCCTCTTTAACAAAGCTGAGATAAAAAAAAGGAAGCTATATCTGATCTCATCAGCCATTCTGTCTTTAAAGCATTTGACTACAATCCACACCAGACATACTTAGCAAACTTTAAAATACAGCCTCTCAACATTGTTACAATTAAGTCACTCTGAAATGTCATGAAAAGCAATCTAGTCCCATTAAAATCTTCACACTCATTAAAAAAGCACTTACAGACTCGAAAATGTTCCTAATACATTATTTAAAGACACAAGATGTACAGTGACTAAAAACCTTGTACAGAAAAAGAATAGCAACAGTCTGCTTTAAAAAAGCCTATGTGCAAATGTGTGTTATAATTAGCTAATTGGGAAACTGCAGGTAGAAGGCAGTTTGTCATCTACTGGGTTTTGTCTAAGGGTTTTATTTATTTCTCTCTCTTTTTATTAAAGGAAGAAGGAAAAGGGTGCTTTCTTTTTATTCAAGAAAAAAAAAATCCCATTGTAGGCAATTTATGATCATTATGCAGATGACATGTGCCAAAGCCACCTCTTTTCCTGGAAGGGGTAGGGAAAACCACAGACATCCTCCAACACCAGGCAGACAAACAAAGAAGGGGTCACTGGAAGTTGTGCCTGTGAGGACCAGAATCCCAGAACAAAGACAAACGAGCTCAGGCTGTAACACAGCCACTGTCCTCCTATAATGCTGCATCTTTTTTTGATGTTAATAGAAGATGAAGGTATAAAATTTGCATCTTTATTGAACCCACTGCTAGATGAACCACATTCCCACGGAGCCCTGAGCAACAGAACAACAGTGGATGCTTCTTCCAGGAAGGCTCTCACTTCTCCCTGCACCCACCTCAGTTAAATACTTGGATTTTACTGAGTTTTTTTCACAATTCTGACCAGTGCAAGAAGGAAATCAGGCTGCAGAAAGGCATTCAGCCATCATTTGAAGGAGTTGGAAGAAAAGAAAGAATCTGGGAAAATGGATCATTGTGAGAAGGATCACCCTGTTTTCAGCAATACAGGACAAAGCAATAATTTAAAAACAAATTTGGAGAAGATGACAAAGAAAAGCAGTATTTACTTGCAGAGAACAAGGGGCAAGAGCTCCTTGGCATCCTACAGAAGCTTCCAAATAATCAATAAAAAAAGAATCAAGAATCCAACCTAAGTCAGCTTTCTGAGCAGCCTCCTTCTCCCCAGACCATGACCCTCTGGAGCGGTTCAGGGAGAGCAGGAGGGCTCAGCTTCCAACCCCCCTGTGCCTCTTGCCCAGGAAAACATCAAGCATCACCCTGACCCAGCCAGGGCAGCCAGCTCGCTGGGTGCTCTGCCAACAGCCAGCTGAAGGTCTGAGGAGATCAGAACAGGCTCAGAGCATAATGAGTGTACCCAGCATAATCAGCCACCTGCACAAGTTGTGACTAGGGATCTCCTGAGTCATGCTCTTTAGCAGCCTCGCTCTGTGTCTCTTCCACAAATGCCTCCAGCACATTTCCAAACCCACATCAGTTTCTCACACCCACCCAGAGGTGATGATTTCCACAGCTTGCTGCCTGCTTGAAGGAAGAAATATCTTCTTTTGAGCCTCCACACTTCATCTGCCACCTCTAGGTCTGGTATGAAGAAGAACTTGAACAGTCACTCCCCAACTACTTTATTCATGGCTGTATCAATGTTTATCACACCCCTGCTTAATCATCCCTTTTCCAGAGTAGAGCTCTCCTCTGTTCACCCACTCTGTACATAGAAGGTTTTTTTTTTCTCCCTCTGATCACCATCTTCACAGCCCATCCCTGTACCTCTTCCAATTTTATACCCTTAGAGATAGGGAGCACGTTCCAGACACAGCAATCCATGGCTGTCTACAGCAGTATGATGGAATCTTCTTTTTCTCCTGTATTTCTGCTCAACAAGTCCTGGCACCCCATTTGTTCTGTGAATGCTCTGAACTGGTTACTATTTCTTTAGGATTGTTCTCGGAGGGCAGGGGAAGAGATGTGTGCAGGTTGTGTATCAAGCAAGGGAGTGTCCTTCCTCTGTTCATCCACAGTCCAGGAGTGCTCAGACTCATGGCCCAAAATCTGGGGACAGAGCAGGTGTGGGTGGGACACAGCAGGACACACCCAAACAGGACTGGGATCCATCACACACTGCTCTTCCACCTTCACCCAGCTGGGTTATTACAGCTGAAACACACAGATACATCACAGTGATTTGTAATTCCAAATCTCCAATGAACACACTCAAAAACTTCATGACTGCAGGCACTGAAAAAGTGTCTGGTTCAGGCTGCAAACCCCAGAACTATAATGCTCATTAAAATACTATTAATATGTAGCTGAAGTGTCAGAATAAGATTCTCTATTTGATACTCTCAGAAGGGGGCTACAAAAGTGATGAGCAAACTATGTGAATGAGTTTATCTTGGAGAATAATGAGTTTATCTTTAAAGAAAAGCCCATTGCAGGCAATTTATGACAGTTATACAGGTTAGAGAAGGGGGGAAGCATGGGAGAAAAGGAGATGAAAGAGAGAAGCAAGAGCATCTTGTACAAATGCCAAAGACCTGAAATAATGTCACTTTAACTGCCAAAGGCACTTCAGCTTTCAGGCAAATCAGTCATGAGGACGAGCAGCTTCTCCAGTCATAGCACAGCTGCCTCCCAAAAAAGCTCTTCTTAGCTCCAGTCTTGCCCCTGCAAAACCTGCTCCTGCTCTCTACTGTGTCCCAGGCCCTTTCTGAACAAAGGCCACCAATTAAAGGGACACCAAGGTTCCATTGTGACACAGACCATTACTCACTGGGGACCCAGTCCACAGCACCAACTGTTTTTACTTGTGAAATGGCTGTATCTGAATTTGGGCTCTGGAAGCACAAATCTCACAGATCTTCACCTGTGAATGCTCCAGCCCCTGCTCTCCCCTGGGACTATTCTCCCTGGAAAGCCAGAGGAAGGGTTCTGACAGAATGACTGTCCTTGTGCAAGGTTTATCTTCTGACCTCCTTCCCAGCCACGCTGCTGCCAGTACAAAACTCTGCCTGCACAACCCCACCATCTTTCACACTGCCCCACTCAGGTTTGGGTCTTTTGGTAGATGATGTAAATAGCAGAATGTTACAGGGCATAAAATAGCAAGAACAATCTGGACATGTTTTATTACAGTGCTTTATCCTTGAACACACAATGGGGGCATGTATTATGAAATACCACACCACTGAAGGTGAGATATTCTATTTCAATACAACTCTACAGCTTCCACAGGAGAACAGATTGTTTTAACCTCAGATCCAGTAATTTCCAAATATGTAAAGACAAATGCCAGTGCTGGTACAAAATGTGCTATTGTGAATATTGAACAAAGTCAATGCTCAGTGGGAATGCAGGGAACTAACTACAGTTCTCACATGGCTCCAGTACCTGAACTTGACTCTCCAAACAAAAAGGCAGGGGTTGGTAAACACACAGCTGTTTGTTTCTCTCCTAGAGCCCTCCCAGCTCTGGGGGATTCCCACAGCTCTGAGATTAATGCTCTGATAATGGCTCTGCAGCCAAGGCAAAGGTTTAGCTAATTGAGGCAAGGGAGAATGTGAAACATGGACTGCATCCATCAGCAAACCCCACAGTGATGCACTGCTGGGTGAGGGTTTGGTGCTCACAGAGTGCCAGCACCAGCTCTGGGCTCGGGCTGGACCCAGCAAGCCCTGGCAGCTGAGCATGGAGGTCCCAGTGCAGGGAAAGTCCCAGCCCAGGGTCACCTGGACCTGCCCCCAGTCCTGCACACCTCCAGGGAGGTTAAAACTTGCCTGCCACGCACAGCCTGCTTACAGAATGCAATCCTACATACACTTTTAAAAACATCAGTTAGTTAACAAGCACTGTTAACAGGACAGGGACTTTGTGCCTTGTGCTCTGAGCAGCCATTTGCACTGAGCCCATCCTGTATGTGCAGGACAAAATCACAAATTTCCTACAAGTCAGGTAAGTACAAAACAGAAGGGAAAAAAATACCCTAAACAGCACATCAGTAATGTTTGGCCTCATTCTGCTCCTCATTCCCCCCTTCTCCCAACACATTTAGTCTCTTTAGTTCTGCTCCTCTGTACTAGAATTAAAAGAATATTCATCTTTAGTGCCCAGCAGAGGACAAATCAGGCTGTCCACAGCAGGAGACAGCCTGCAGCCTCTTCCAGAGACAGCAGGAAATGGCTCTGCTGTCTGAACAGGCCATTGCAGTCAGACTTGATAAAAACATCCAAATAAAAACCCCACAATCTCAGGAGAGATCCTGCCTGAGCTCACTGTGAGCAAACTACACATGGAACCACCTGCAAGGAACATCTGGGTGAAGAGGCTGGGAGCTGAGTGAGACATGGGCACTGGCTGGGGCTCCACTCCAGCACTCACAGCCCTGCTGTGCAGCCAGCCCAGCTCACCCAGGGCCGGCAGCACCCTCCATCCCTCTCAAATCACCTCCTCTGCCAAAGGCACCATCCTCTCCCTCTGCCTCCCTCACCTGGGGACTCCCTGTTTAGAGCTGGGGAATCCCTTCAAAATCGCAGCAGGGAAGAGCCCAGACATCAATTTGTGCTTTCATCCAGCCCCTATAAAAGTGATTTGTTACATTTATTATTGTTAGTCCTTAGATCCCTTCAATTTTAAGCAGTCCTAGAGCCTCCCCTTCCTGTAGGGCCCCTTTGCCAAGCAGGCAGCACAGAGGCTGAGCACTCAGCAGTGCTCACGGGGATGCAGCAGCTCCACACCCCACTGGGCTGTCAGCTCACCTTGGGGACAGGGACAAGAAGGGTCTGATCACACAGCAGTGAGGGCAGCACAGATCCTGTCTGTGAATGCAGGGAGCAGGGCTGGCCACTAATAACTCCTTCATCTCTCAAACACCACACAGGACTGTGCTTTAGCCTTTACAGCAAAGCTTCCATGTGCCCAAAGGAATCCTCACTCCTGAGACTGGCAGTGCTCTACACTGCTGGGAAAAACACTGAGGGCAGAGAATGTCAGTGTGTCCTCACACCCAGGGGTGGATTCCACCATAGGAGGCCTTGCTGAGGTAAAACCAGAGAGTAAAGGAAACACAGCAAAGCCCAAGAGTGAACAGTGCAGGAGGAAATGCTGGAGAGTAGCATTTCCACCTGTGTATAGGTGGAGGTGCAGCTCTCCTCTTCCTACAGCCACCCACAGCCATCTCCTCCACCCCCAATCATTCATTCCTGATACTCCCATTGACATCAGCAGATTAATTTGCATTCTGTCTCAAAGGATTCATTTTTATGTGCTTTTAAACCTCTCATGTTACTAAAATACTTGCTTTGTGTCTTTTCCAGGAGAGCAAGGTGAGGAGCAGGTCCATCCAGCCCCAAAGGCACCTGCCAGTGGAGCACCATCTTCACCTCAGCAGTGTGCCCCACCAGAGCAGGGCTTCTCCAAGAGCTGGCTGGCACACCCAGAGGGCAGATATCTGCCTGGGTCACTGCCATGGGAGATCCTGTTTCATGGCAAAACAATTGCTCATAAAAATTCCATTTAAGTTACTATAACTTAACATTGTCCAAATGAAAACCCAGAGGCTACAGCTGAACCCCGGGTGACTCTATTGAGTTGAAGGGCATTTTCTTATTTTTTGCCTTGCCTTTTTTTTTTTAATATTCATTGATCTGAACAAACATAATAATCACCATCTGTTGTGAACACAGTTGGAATGGGAAATAAACCACACAAAACAAAGAAAAAAAAAAGGAGGATCACATACAAGACTGGTGTAAACCAGCATAATTCCTCTGACCCCAGCAGATCCATCAACACTCAGGTAAAGTGTTTCATTCAATTTCTCTCTGAAATTGCTCATACATACCATTAAAAATATACTTTAGCCGGAGGGGTTTTGGTTTGGTTTCTTTTGTGATGCAGGGCTGTTTTCTGTTTCCTTTTGTTCTAATGCTCTTGTACACTAAGTGGAAAAGGATCTCAGATCTTGACATGCCACTTCACTAGAAAGATGTCACAGACAGCAACATCCCTGCCTCTGCCTGCCGAGTCAGGCAGTCAAGCACCTCCTCAGCCCCTGCATTGCCGGCCTGAGACACTGAATAAATTCCCTCTGCTCCTACACAGAGTAAAAACAACAAAACACTGGCAGAAATGTTTAATGACTCAGTGCCACAGAAAATAAATGGCTTAAAAACGTAAGTGCTTTTTGGGAAAGCAAGCTCTTCAGTGCTGGAGAGGAACTGAAGCTGAGTGGATCCTTTCAGCACTGCAGGTGCCCTCACCACCACGTGTCCAGCATCCCACCACAGAGATGTCCCAAGTGTTTGTGATCCCAGTCCCTTCCCCAGGCACCTGCTGGGTCCTCTTGCTGAGCTGGGGGAGCACAAGGGACCCTGCTCTGGGTACTTTTTGCACATGCAAGGGGTGCAGTGCATGTTCAAAAAATTCAGTGGTGCTGATGTTTTATGCAGCACCAGAAAACCAGCACCACTGAAGCCACAGGTTTACCCAAAATCCAAACATTCCTGGCTCATGGACACAGTCTGACAGGAGGCATGGACCAATTCACAGCACTCAAGGATAAATCAGGGAAAGAGGCTTTGGAAAAGAAGCCCTGTCCCCATGTATTATGTATTTTCTGCTCAGCATCTTGCAAAGTCCTTAGAAAACTCCAGTGCTGCTCACATGAGCAGTGGGGCTGGAGAGAGACAGGACAGGCTGGGCAGGGGTGTCAGGAGCAGCCCTGGACACAGCCCTGGACAAGGCCATGAGCAGAAGCTGTGGCAGCTCCACACCTTTGGCCCAGCTCAGGACACCCAACACAGTGCAGAACACCACAGCATCTCCACAGAGCTCCTCACAACACAGGGAAAAAACAGCAAAAATACAGGTGAGGTTTTCCATCACTCACATGTAATGGCAACAGATTAATGAGAGCTGGATATTAAGCACTCACAGTGCTTAGAAAAAACCCAAAAAACTCACAACACCTCTAGCCTGCCAAGTGCCACCTTAGTTCTGTTCCCATTTCAATGGAACTTCTGCAGCCAGAATCCTGATGGCACTAGAGAATGGTACAGAGCACCCAGAACCAGGATGAAACTCCTCACATAGTTAGAGGAATTGATTCTGGGCAATATGGGAATTTTTGCTGGATTTGGAGTATTTTTCTGGGTTCTGGTGAAAGCCAGCACTAAAATGATGCTAGACTTGAAGTGGAAAGGGGTCTCATATCAGTGGAGCAGGAAACAAACCGTGGAAAAGCTCAGATGTGATGTAGGATGAAAAGCAATTGGTTTCTATCTCTGGTGACTTGTGAATTTATTACTGTATTCCTTCTAAAGCATCTCACACTGATCTCAAACGTTCATGTTGTCACCAGTTCCTGGACAAGCAGGATTATTTTGGTATTAATCCTTTGCTAGATTTAGCAGTGCCTCAGACACTGAAACTCCACATGAGAGCCAATCTCCCTGATTTCTCCACCTGACTTCTCCTGGCTCCCTCTATCAGTACTGGTAAGCCCCTGGCATCACTCAGCCCAGGACAATTAGCATTATTTTGTCAAAAAGGGCTTTAAGTGCATGCAACTGTACCACACCACCATTCACATTGTGCTCATCAGGCTGACAGACAGGGGCTGCATTACCTACTGCTTTGTAATACAACTATTATACACATTTTTCCTGGATAACACTAAGCCTGAGTATTTTGCAGTCCTCAGGGAGCCTTCTCACTGATGAGGTGGATCTGGCTATAAAAGGCAGAGTGACCTAAAATCAGAGGCTTAAAGAGTTGCATAACCTTTGAAAGAAAAAAGAAAATTACAAATTAAATTTCCAAATAAACCAGAACCTCAAGGGAAGAGTCTCAGCTTAGTATTTGGGAGCCGTTAGCCACATGTTTCCAGCTAACATTTAATGTAGCTGGAAGGGTAAATCCCTCTCTCAAGGAAGAATATGGCCTTTAGGTTTCCCATCCCAAGGGATTAAGAATGGAGAAGAGGGTTATTTGCATTTACATTTGAAAAATATGTATTGCCAGATACTGACAGAAAGAAAAAAATAACCACGTAGTAATGTCTGCCCTCAACTGTACCCTGCAAAATCAAGAAAGTGGACAGGCTAAACAGCCATCCAGATAAATCATTCAACACTTAAAAAAAAAGAAAATCCACCACAAAACCAACCCTAAATTTCCTCCTTTGATGTTTTCATACTGCATGCAGGGTGTACAGTAGGTACAACAGAGCTTCCTGCAACCCAACAACATCAACCATGTGGGTAAAGCCTAATTTTTCATTTTTCATAGGTTACTTCCTGGCATCCAGCAGCAATGCCAAAGCAGAGGTTTCCCCACCTGTTCACAACCCAACAAAATCCCAAACATCACCAGGTCAGGATCCTGGGTTTGTGTTGATTTGGGAGCTTATTTATTCTCTGCTCTCTCTAGAGAAGGGGCCAAGGAATCCACAATGGTTTGTCATCTTTGTGCACCAGGAAAATTAAAATCCCCAGTGCATCTGAAACATGAGTTTGCTTATGTCTCTGCATAGTAACAAAGAGTGAACTTTATCCTGTACAAAAGATGAGCACAAAAGCAAAATTCACTTCAAGCTCTGTTTTCACAGGGATATTGAGAACAAAAGGTACAAACAACCCAGAAAGAAACAGGGCTGACCTGTCCCTTAGTCCCTCTTCAAACACAAGCTTCATCCAAGCTCTTGGCACTACAGACCTTTATCAGCAGCAGATCTGCCTTATCCAGGGTACCACGTAGATACCATGTCTAAATCCAGGGGCAGATGTAAAAAAGGCTCTTGGAAACACTGCTCCCCCTCTGCATCCATGGGCTGGGCAAGACAGTGAGCCCAAGCCCCAGGGAGGCTTTCCATCAGCTCAAGGCAATGGTGCAACAACACAAAAGCCAAAAATGACACTTTACATACACGTACACACACCCACAGACACACAGGGAAAATTGCTATCAATTATGCTAGTTAATTATACATTCTAATAGAATTAGAGTAAACCCTCCTCATTATCTCCTGCTCCAGCCCCTGCTCCTCAGCGAGCTGACCACACGCTGCACTAACGCCAATAGCCCTTCACATTAACCTTTATCTGCGCCTCGCAGCTCCGCCGTTTGCTCTGTGTACCACGCTTGTTTTGACCTTGTTTCTGGCTGACCTTTCACTGGAATATAACATTTGTAGCAGTCCTGGAGACTGGCTCATCTCCCGTGGCCCTGGAACCACGATAGGTTTCTGCAGAGATGATCTCAAACACAGGGTGCCTTGTTTGCACCGCGTTCCCAGGATCCTCGCCTGCCCTTCGCCTTTCTCACAGAGGCTCTGACACCACCAAGACAGTTTACAGCAGCTGCTGTGTGTTCAGTTATTAAGAGGAAATCCTGAGGGATGTTTCATTACAATTATTATTATTACTGTTTTGCACAGAGGCTGTCAAAGAGGGGTAATCAGAGCCATGCCTGTGAGCAGAGCACCGTGAGCCCTGGCTGTGCATCTCAGAGTCACCAGGGCACAGCACCCCCCAAACCAGGCTGCAACCCCCAGCTGTGACTGCAGCAGGTTAAAGGGGCCTTCCACAGCTGTGGTTCCCTGCTGGAGGAAGCAGTTTGCTGCTGGATATTCAGTGATGGTGTTTAGGACAGATGCCTGTGTGGGATTGTGGGCTCCTGTGAGCAGCACATCCTTAAGCATCGCTGCCAAGTCCTGACTGCAGGCACAAAATCATCTTCATGCACAGGAGGAAGCTGTGACCTGCATAATGTTTTCTCTGCAAAGCAAACCTGCTCTGTTTTAATTTTTTTTAAAGAAAAATAGGGATATGAACCCAGAATAAAGTTCTCCTTTGAAGGATTACAGAAAAATCCATCAGGAGGAGAAAGCATCTTTCCAAAAAGGGCAAAGTCCCAGCTGCCACATAACTGATTTGACACAGCAGTGCAGAGAAGACAGTAATTTATACTCCCAGGAGCACAGGGACTGCAATTTAACAGAGCTTCCTCTTTTTTCCCTACAGTAATAACACAAAGTGGCAAACAGCTTCCTGGTTTCAATCTCTGCTGTGCATTCCCTGACCTTCACCACCAACTTTCATGGGGGCTTGAGTGTCAGAGATAAAACCTGAAAATCCCATTTGTGAGGGAAGGTCCAGGTAAGATTATGCTAGAAAAGAAAAAGGTAAAAAGAATAGATGAATAAAAAAAGATTCACTGAAAACTTAGCTCAGAAACGGTTCAAACTTCCAACTTGGCAAAGGGAGGTATTAATAAAAAACTAACAATCCCCTAAGGAGATCATGAAAATGATTAAGCTAAATTCACAAGTAAAGGGTGAAATTTGGAACAGGAAAATTTGGTTCCTGAGAACTTCCTCTGCAAGCACACAGGACACTGGATGGAACCAACGTGGCTGCTGAGAGGTGGTGGTGGTGGTAGCTGAGGTTCCTGACACACCTCAGGAACAGAAGAATTTTCCTTATTGAGCAGATCTGCTGATGGTCACACACCCTGGCTGCCTCCCCAGCTCTGCTCTGCCCACAGCAGAGACAAAACCCACTGCTGGGGGCTTGTGACACACCAGGATGGGGAGGAACCTCCACGTATCTCCATCTGCCCCCAAACACCCACCAAGGGCACAAGGTCCATGGAGAACCCTCCCAGCCCCTGCACACACAGACCAGGAAAGGCTACTGCCGAGAAATGCTCTGCTGACAGAAAAAAAGATTTGGGTTTTTATTTTTTTTCCCCTGACCCATACTTCTCTGGAGATATGAAGCTTAAACAACTCAACATTTAAGGATCATCAACAAAAAAAAAAAAAGTCACAAATAGCTGTATTTTAAAAAATTGCTTTAACATTTTAAACCCTCAAATGTCGCCCAAAATAACTGCAATCAGCTTGAAAAATGTTATTTTTCACTTTGCAGATGTCCAGTGCAGGGCTTATGTCTTGCTTTCAAACAGCATCATCTCAGCCTTGCAATGGAAACTTCTTTCTTAAGAGAGGCTTAGGGACTGGAGAGGGAGAGATGCTGCAAGCACAAGGAAACTGAAGGCCATGGCACTCTGTCCTTAGGGCCAGGGAGCCCCAGAAAGGGCCTCTGGGTGACAGAGGGACACAAAAGCCACCAACCACTTCCAGCAAGAGCAGAAGGAACAAACACAACCCCACATGGAAGGGCAGTGAACCTGCTTGGGGCATTCACATTCTCTGAAAAATCCCTTTGCCCAGGATTTTTCTCCTGGGAAGCTGAGAAGCCTCGGAGAAAAGGGAAACAATTCTGATCTCATTTGCTTCTCCTGTGTTGTGCTCCTGTGGAATGTGTTTGGAGATTGTTTACCCACAGGTGATTGTTCCATTGCATTCTGCTGGGAGTTGTTTTCACTCTTTGGCCAAGCAGGGCCAAGCTGTGTCAGGGCTCTGGAGAGAGTCACAAGTTTTCATTATTATCTTTTTAGCATTCTGTAAGTATCCTTTATGTATTCTTTAGTATAGTATAGCATTCTTTAATATAATATATATCATAAAATAATAAATTAGCCATCTGAAAAGATGGAGTCAGATTCATCATTCCTTTCTTCATTGTGGCACCTCACAAATACAATAAATACCTGCTGCTGTTGTGTGCCCTGCTCCTGCTGCTGTGCTCCCTCCAGCCCCTCCTAGCAGTGAGATAATCTGGCCTTGAAATAGGGATCATAGCACCTGACCCCAAACCTGCCAAGCAAGGGAAAGCAGTGTATGCCAGGTGTTGGGGTGAGATGGCCTCTCAATACCTGCTAGGTTTTGAAAAGGCTCTTATGTGTTAGATCCACCCCTTTTTTAATACTATGAGGACAAAACGGCACTTATGAGGGAAAGGAGCATAAAAAAGGTAATAAACACTTAATGATCCAATAATTGGTTATATCAGAGTAATCACTGTTCAGTAATTAACTCCCATTCCTGCTTGCTCATTTGATATCTTCTGTACCCTTTGATAGGTTCCTGTGAATATCAGCATTCCTTAGAAACTCTTACACTGAAACCTTTTGATGAAGCTAAAAAGCAATGACACCATTAATCACTGCACACGTCCCAGTGGCTTTCAGGCTCCATCTGAGACAGGGCCTTTCCTCCCTGCACATCCCTCCTCTGCTGCCTCCAGCACAGCCCCTTGGCCCTACAATTTGAGATTTTCTCCCTTGCTTCTTCATGTTCCCAGGAAAATGAATTAGCTGTACATTTTCTGTGCCAAAGGGTTAGTGGGAAAGCACACCGACATAAAATTACATCTTGGAAGATAACAAAAAATAATTACATTGCAGTGTCACGGAAGAATCCAGGGAACAGCTGGCATGTCGTTGTAATGTAAAAGTAGAATTAAACTCAGGTTAGTGTCACTTCCAACTAACTGCCCAGGGTAAGCAAGAGCAGACAGGCACAGGGCTTCTGCCACAGCCAGTCCTTCCTCGCCCCAGCCAACAAAGCTCTCTGTCCCTGGGGACAGCAGAGTGTGCTCACTGCTGATCTCTACCATGGCACTCCCAACACAGCTCAGGCAGAGGGGAAAGGGCTGTCCCTGACAGAATGCCCAGATGATCAGCTTTATCCAAACAGGTACCTCTCCAGCCCTAAAGATGCTAGAGCTAAAGATCCCTAGACTTCCAGGTCCTAAATCTAACCAGCTGTGACAAGTATTTTAAGACAAACTCATATAATGAAAGGAGGCTTCATTTATGGTCTTTAAACTTTAAAAAATGTATTTCACAATTTACTTCTCTAGAGTAACAGCTCTGTGATTTAACTGCTCTAAGTTTGTTTAAGAAAAATGATGATATAGAAATGCTGACTCCAGTTTTTTCCAAAGTAATAGATATCATTGCCTGCAGGGAAAAAAAAGCTAAATTTGAGTTACTCTCTTTGGGGTGGATTTTTATCTCTATCACATCAATGCAGAGCCAAAGTAAATCCATGGTATTTCCTTATAGTCCACATTTATTGCAGTGAGACATTTGTTCAATCAGAAGTTCTTTCTTGAGACAAATATCTACTGAACTTAAAACTAGTCAAGCTATTTTCCCCCCTTTAGTCTATATTTACCAATCCTTTACCCCATATTTATTTTCAGATGCCACCATTTTATACCAAATCAGATCAGCTGCTTGCAGTGGAGCTGCCTTTGGCTGCCAGGCTCTGAGTATGAGGCGCTTTTCTTCCAAAACATAAACACTCCTCCATCAGCACAAACCACAGAGCAGTAACTTCTGCCTCAAAGGTTTTAAAAATCAGGGGGCACAGAAGGGTACAGAAGAAAAAAAAATGTTCAGAAGTCAAATATTCTGCCCCAGTTGTCAATACTATGCAAAATGCTGGTATTGCAAAATTGTATTTTTAACTGCTGCTATATAAATTAATGGAGGCCAGTTAGCTCAAGGAATGCTGATACTGAACATGAAATATCAAGTTAAACAAAACCACATGCATGGAGCACTCAGTTCTGCCCTGCACAGGCCAGGGGGATTTCCCAAAGCACAGTGAGCTGGAGCCACAGCGTTTGCAGATCTGAAGCAGAGGGATTGTGAGCCCTTTGTATGTTACTCATGCACTTCAAGGCATTAGCAGTGATGGGAAGGGAGGGAGACAGGGAAACAGATTGAAAGGGGCAGGAAAATTAGAGAGAGCTCCTTGCCATTAATGGAAAAATAACTACAGAGTGTTGTAGCAGATTTCTCCTCTTTTGTATGCATAGGAATATTTATTTAATCAATGTTCTGTAACAAAACAGGCCTCTGGTGAGCTATTGTGGAGAGCAAATTCCATTCAGAGAGTGGTGATTTGAATCTTGCCACCTGTTTAGCTGCTTCTGGAGAAAGCAGCAATATGTGGTGGGATGGGAAGGTGTGTGCCCAGGGAGAGGAGGAAGCACCCTGCAGAAGCTTTCCCAAGAAATCACCCAAAGGAATGCCACTTGCCAGGGAAATCTTGATGGCTTGACACTACCAGGACTTGTGCAAGCCAAGCTGCAAAGTTCACCATTTCTCTTAGGGAGGGATAAAATTCAATCCCATACAGCAGAGACTCCTGATGCTGTGTGCTGCTTCCAGACCCAAAACTGTGCTTGAATCCAAACTCATCCAGCTAAGGGATGGAAAAAAGGCTCATGCCAGTGAGTTATTTCAGTCCCACAGTTACCAGTGGCCCCCAGGCAAGCTCTGCTGGGCTTTTCCAGCATAGCCAGGGATGCTCCAGCACGCGGCCACTCCTGCATCCCACAGGATGCTGCTGAGCTGCATCACAAGGCAGAGCTTGGAACATGCCTTGGCCCTGTAGTTCCAGGAGCTGTCCCACCAGATTCCATCTCATGAAGGCCCCAAACCAAAAAAATCCCAAGCCACTCTCCCAAGCTTCCCCTGAAAATAAACAATTATTTAAAAACAAGCCACTGTTAGGGAGGTTCTTATTAAAGGTATGTTTCTGTACACACCTTGTAATATCCTGCTCCTGACTGCAGTTCAGCATGCCCTCATTGTAAGTGCACTGTGCTATGGTTTTTAACACACTCAAACACTTTCTGATTTAAACATCTGCATAAGTAAGTCCTTAAATAACGCCCTCACAAAGGCCCACAGCAAAACCTAGGGATATCAGTGGGAGCTTCTCACTAGACTGTTTCTTTCTCCCTTCTGCACTGTTTGCTGCAAAACCACACCACATACATGAACTTTGTGTTCACCTTACACAAACCTTATGGGAAAGCAGCTTTGCTCTTTAATTTGCTACACCAGGATTAAAAAATCCTGCATTTATTTATTTTTGTAGGCCAGCTAGTACCAGAGATATACCAGTTTTATGACATCTTATACTTGCAGACCCTGGCAATAATGACAGAACTAATTTGCTTATCACCATCACAGCTGCCAGAGTTAGTAATACATCCTTTAACATTTCTTATAGGGAGAATGAGAGTTTCTTCCCTATTCTGCAATGGATTTAAGGGAGAGATATTACCATAAATAGCTATGGCACCCATCACAGCTGGGACATATAATGTTGTAAGTGATTTAAAACTGAAGCAAGCCATAACTGAGCAACACCAACTTTTACACACTTAATAATCGTAACAGTATAAAGAAAGATAAAGCATTAATCAGAATTTCCTTGTGTTACCCTTCACATCAGATTTCCTTAATGAAGTTGGCTGTTGTCAGCAATTTTAAGGCCAAATTATAGCTTTATTTTAAAAGGTGGTTGACAACAAAAAAAGTGCTTTCAGTTATTTAAATAAGTGTTCTAGGCAGGTCCCTGCTACATATGTACAGGCACTGGTGCTTTATTGTCCTACAGTAAAATTATGTAGATATTTTATGTTAACCACTTACTATTTCAGCACCCTGCAGATGCTAATTAAGTAGCCAGGCAAACTCAGAAGAGGGACAATATTATTAAACCTATTTTGTGGACAGACAAACTCAGCTACAGCAAAACTAACACTCCAGCTCAAGGTGATCCCTAAGCACATATCTTGACTTCACACTAAATCCTACCTCACACATCAGCATTGTCCCCACATGCCTGCTCTTCTCAGTCAAGAAACCCAAATCTGCAGCCTGGATCTCAGGTCCCCAGAGATACACATGGATCCAATCCCAAATCCATCCCTACTCAGCACAAGCCCAGAGCAGCTGCTCACACAGTGGGGAGGGAGTGACTGCACCAAGGTTACCAAGGATGGCTGTGACAGCACAGAAACCAGCCCCTGCCTCTGAAGGACAGGCTCAGCACCTTCATTAAAAGAGTGTTTGTTGGAGGGAAAAGAGGTATCAGAGAGTTGCTTTGGAAACAACCTATGCAAATCCAAACACAACAGCGAGTGCACGTGGTGAAGGTGGCCATGGGAGAAAAACGCCCCCATTGGCCGCAGGGTCCCAGATAGGCAGAGCACAGAACTGAGCAGGCTGCAAAAAGTAACACAAAAACAGTAATAAAACTAAAAAAGAAGGATCTTCTTTATGTGTGTTATCCCTTCCACTCTCTAGCTTTCCCCTTTAGATGGTGTAGGAGCATGAGCACCACTCCAGGCTGGGGACAGGCTGTGTGCCATGTCCATGTCATGTGCATCCCATGATGAGAATGCTGCACAGGCCCTGGCTGACAGAGCCACTGCAGACCTCCAACCACCCCAGAAAAGCCACAGCTCAAACTGTGAAGACAGAAAAAGAGGTAAAAGCTGAACAGATTGCCCTGCGCTCCAAAATGTGTGGAGCTGTGCAGTGTAAAATGAACACAAAACAAATACACAAAATGTTCAGAGTAGCAGCCCAGCATGGAGGACTTACAAAAAAAAAAAAAAAAAACACTTAAATTTTCAAAGCCAGTGTTGTGGGGTTTACATTCTGTCTATTTTTCCGTGTTGCCATTGCAAGTGGCATTTCCTGATGAGATAATTTGTCAGTGTGGATGGTGAGCCCTGACCAACACGATGCAGGGTGAGGTGTGGCCATGGCCCTTAGACAGAGCTGCAGCTCATACCATGCATGAGACACCTCCTTCCCCAAGCATTTGAAAGGATCTTAGATATTTTCAATAAATAAACAAACCCTTCCCTAACCTGCAACATACACCAACACACTGCAGTGCAGCCTATCCTCATGAAAACGTGGTGACCCACACTCTAACACTGTAATCTAATCCTTGAACTAAAGACAGTTTAATGCCTTTACAAATCCATATGTTTTCTAATACCACCATTGCTGTCAGCAGACTACAGGAGCGCCTCTTTGAAGATGGAAGGAAAATGACAAAGCACATCATTGTGAAGGCAATTATATGCTGCAGTAACCATTTTACAATGGCCCATATGGGCTGTATTTCAACAACGCAATTTCCAAATCTGCCTTAGCAAACATATATCTCTGTCCCAATCCCAGGTAGATTTTGCAAAACAAAATAAGACTGCAGCCAGAACAAATCGAAAATATGGATAACAGATGTAAAAATATGCCAACAAGGACACCAGAGCAATTTTTTGTTAGAGTACCAAACAAAGAGAGCAGCCATAGCAGACCTCACGAGGCCATTCACAGCAAAGCTGCCCATTCAAGGGACTTAGAGACCTGGGTTTCTCAGAAATCTGATTATACACTCGTGTGCTCTCCTATGCAGCTGCCCAATTCACTGCTGCAGCCACCAGCCCATCCACCTCCCCAGGGACCACAGGGCAGGGGAGCTGCACTCCCAGTTTAGAAGCTAAAATCAGACATGAACCAAGGCTGTGCTTGCTTACTCCAAATCCTCTCTGACATCCAGGACCAGGCCCTAAATAAAGGGAAACAAGGGGAAAAAAAACCAACAAAAAACCCAAAAAACAAGAAGACCCACAGAACCTCTCTTGTCCTTGCCCTTGTGAGGGCAGTTTCAGAGGCCTGCTCTGTTCACCTTGCTGCCTGTGGTGGCTGGGGCCATGCCAGCAGCCCAGCATCACCTCCAGCAGCCCCAGGGCTGCTCTCTGCCTGCTTCCTTAGGAGGCACAGAGCAGTGAAACTGCAGCTCCAACCCAAAATCTCTGCCTCCTGTTGATGGAGAAGCAGGAGCCAGAGCTGAGGAGCAGCCTTCACAGGATAAAACTATGCAAAAGCTGTACTCTAGTGAAATGGGGGTTTAATTGTGTTCTTTCCAGCAGTCCTCTGCAGTGGTTCATTGCTTTTGAAGGCTCTGCAATGGGTGCCTGGTTTGGGATATCTCTGTGCCAGTGCCATAGTTTTTATGGGGCTCTGGGGCCACACTCAGGCCCTACAGGCAGGATCCAGGCTGCAGGACACCAGTTGAACAGTTCTGCATGTATTAGTAGCAGCAATAAAGACAGGAACAGACATGAACATACTTCTCCTTCTCCTAGAAGTGAAAATAGTAATAAAAAATTCTTAAGCTGCCTATAACAAAGACAGGAATGGTAAAGGTGAAAGCTTACAAGTTCATTGCTAATTCATTAACAACAAACTGTCTGCATCAAATACCTTACATTTCAATGCCAAGGGCAACAAGCAAAGGAACACATGCACAGCATGGAGCAAAAATCACCAACAGAAGGGAAACATGGAACTGGGTGTTCAGTAGCCAGGTCCTGGAAAGTGCATGATCCAGGTCTTATCATTGTCAGCTCCTCAAAATGATCTAGTGAATCTGGGCAAAAGCATTTCAAAGACTTTAATCCATGTGAAATATTACTTCCTGGAACCGGAAAGTCAATCCCTAGCAATGAAAACAAAAGCACACTCATAAATGCACCTTTCAACTCAGCCAATATAGTCATATTTAGGCTCATGCTCTCTCAAAAAATCCTTTACTCATTAATATAAAGTAAACTTGAAATGATTGCTATAATTGCAGTTAAAAAATTAATCATGTTTTGAGATAAATGCAGATAAAAGCATGTTTTACTAATTATCTTTTGAAGCTTTGGCTCATGAAAGATTAAAGGTGGAAGAAAAGTTGTTGAAATATTGAAGACAAAAAAATCCTACCATTTGAAATCACTTTGAAGCCATGTACCTCGTATGAGTGATCCTTAATGTCCAGATGTACTAAAAAAGGAGTCTCTTTAATTCAGAAATCCAACAAAACATGCCAATTGGAGTTTTTATGCCATCAGCTCCCTGGAAATTGGTGCACTTAGCAGCCCCCATTCTGCACAATTCCAGACCATAATGGGATTTTCTTGTGGTTTATCCCCAGCTGGGACAAAAAACTTCAAGCTTAAATTCAAAACTGAGTTCCAGAATTTCAGGTTTCATTGAACTCTCCAGAGCTCCCGTAGTATCAACCCACTTATAACTAGTTTTACATATCTAAGCAACCATCTGAGGAACCCACAAAAGATAGCACTTTTCCCACTCAGGGAGGAGGAGCTGGAGGCACAGACATCAGGGTTTAGCAGAAGACCCTCATCACCAGCCACAGGGCTACTCACAAGCCACATGAAGACTTGTTCCTGTCCCCAGGCACTGAGAGGAATGCAGGTTGTCTGGGGTGTGAATTCCCCAAAAGCAAGGCTGGCATTTCCATTCACAGCCCTGGAACTAACAAGGCAAATAATTCCCTTCCTGCTCCGTACCACCAGCCTATTTGACATCAGCAGTTTGCAGCCTGAGCGTTAATTAGGAGAGCAGATCTATTGACCACAGGCTGAAATGGATGTCCACGACTCCACTGGAAATGTTTTAGGCTTCTGCAAATTGAAACAAGTTGAAAAATACTCTTAGGTAAAATTCCTAAGCAACTTTATAGCCATTTCAAAGACCTAGTAACGATTTCCATCAGATCTGAATTGGTGCAAAAGGATAAATTTTAGAAGTTTGCACCTGCAGCATGACAGAAGCAAAGCCTGTTGTTACAGGGCAGTTTTCAAAAAGCATTGAACTGTGCTCAAAAGCTACAGAGTGTCAATGTCAAGGACTCTTCATGCTCTGGAGCTTCAAGAGTCAGGGCAGATCTGAAATGGAGCAGCTGCCACCTCTTTGCTGAGGGAAGGGTCCCACTGTAAAGAACATTATTCCCCAGCTGCACAGCCCCCTGCCCTGCATTTCTCTTTGCTCCTTTCCCCTCACCCCGCAGCCTTTAACCCTCTGCCCATCACAAAGCATGGTGACACCAAATTCTTAAATTCTACCCTTGCTGCAAACCTGAGCAGGGCTAGGTAAATCATTGAATAGTTGGGTTTTTCATAACCACACATCCAAGGAAATTTGCCAATGTCTTTTTATTTGCATATCTGGCAGACTGCCCCAGACAACTAATACATAAGTGACAGCGTACAGGTGTATTAGTTTAGAGTTTGCCTTTAATCTAGAGGTGTCAATTTGCTTCTGTTTTAATTACATCCATCTTGATATGTTATTACAACCTCATGAAACTTCTTCATTATGTGAATGGCTATAAATACATACACATGACAAACAGTTGTTATAAATTTTCTGGTTCAGCAGTGGAGGCACAATATCTTAGCCCACACATCATGTTCATTTCAAATTGCAGTTCTCCCTCTCTTCTCTACCCCACTCCATTCCCTTCCTTCTCTTTTCTTTCATCCAATACCAAAATATTTCCCCCCCTATATTTAATGGATTCTCTAATATTTACTAGTAGCAGCATCCCAATACAAATACTCTCAGCTTAGGGAGCTGTTTCAGCCCAGTGTGTTCTGGGCTGCACCTCTGAGATGTCTGTTTGTCATTAGGCAAATATAAGGAGATTGCACTGAGGCCTTATAAACATGCAAAAATCCTCTTCTGTAGCTACATAATTCACAGAGTTTTTCAATACACATTCTGAGGTTGAAAATTTGGCTAATCCATCCACCAGATGTATCTTTATGATCCCAGAACTCATTAAAATTTACTTTTTTTCCCTCTTTTTTAAAAGTCCAGCAGACTCAGCTGTTGAGCTACATTAATTGCATTTTTATTATTTTTTTTTTCCATAGTTAAAATGACTAATGCTAGCAGAGTCACTGCCTACAAGCACAATAGCCAGACAGTAAAAATTAGTAGGACTTCTAATCGTTCAGTAATATCCAAATCCCATAAAATTAAGAGAGGCAATTTGGTCCTCTCAAAACAGATGGTTTTGATTTTCAGTATTTATTTTGAATTTTCTTTAAGGGGAGAAAAGAGAGGAGAAAAGACACAAATTCACACCAAAAGATTCCATTCAAAGGTCAAAGTGCCCTTGACATGCATTAAACCCCACAACACCAACAGAGTCACAACATAAATCGTCCCCAACAGCAGCACTTCTTCCCTTGCCTTCTCACCACACAGACCCCTCGGAGGTCAAAACTCCTTTCAGTGCCTCAGCCCTCCAGCAGTGCCCTCTCTGATGGATGCCAGCCCATGCCAGCCATGCCCATCTATCTGGAGCAAGCTGGAGAGCGTGTGTTACCCGGCCCTTGCAACAGCAGCATCTCCCAGCTCCTTCCCCTGGGCAACAGATCCCAGGCTCTGGAGGACCCCTGGAAGGCACTGATGGGACCCTCTGGAGGCATGTGGTGCTAAACACCTGGATGTGCAGGAGACAAGAGGAAGGTGACAGAAATCATCAGGAGCCACGTGAAGACCAAAGCCACATTCCTGGCAACAAGTCAGGTTCTTTGGCCACCCCTCTACCATTCCCATCATCCATGTAAGCAAGGAGCCAGGTCCTTCAGCCACCTATCCTCTATTCCCACCTTCTGCAGCAGTAGATGTCTCATAAAGACAAAAAAATTAAACAGATTATCAGACTGAAAGGTCTTCAGTCACTTAGGACTTCCAGAGAGAAAATAAACAAAAATCAGTGCCAAGAGCAATTATCACCATGTTTGTAACTCATCTCAGTCTCAGAAATAGGAAATGGTGTGCAAACAACAAAACACAGGCTGTCAGGATCTGCCAGGAGGGAGAAGTTTCACCACACAGGTTTCGTACCTTGCTGTCCTGTACCCAAGAGCCACCCAAGTGTGGTCCTGGAAAAGTCAGTGGCAACAATTTCTGTCTCACTGGTTCCACTTCACAGGCAAAGGAATTAAAAAGCCTTTACTACACCAGGAAGGTGAGTTAGGAGCAGCTGTAGGATACTCTAGAGCAACCTGGGTCCCCAAGGATGGGTCTCCTGGGACATGGTAACCCATACCTGCAACAGGCAACAGTGGCCCTGGATTCCACTGACAAGCAAGCAGGTACCTGCACCAGGTATTATCAGTGTCACACACTCTCCTCTAAAACACTGCTCCTCTCACAGTCAGCCTGTGACAGAAAAAGGCTGCTCAAAACTTCCATTAATTTGGTCTGGATCTGACTACTTAATTTCATGGGAGTGTACATTTTTAAAGTCTGATACAACTGTTAGCATTCCTCCACAACACACAAATACCTCCTCAGAATTTCAGCCACCCAAATGTAAATCTCACCTAGAACCTCCTGGTGCCTACCTCTGTCTGCTTCTGGTGTTCACTGTCATCCTGCACCACCCACAAACCTGCTCCAGGTGACTTCACACAAATGATGCTCAGTACAGGGCTTGTCCCAAAGGCTGAAAGTGTTTGCCTCTTTTCATGAGCGCATCCAGCAAAGGACAAGTCCAAGCTTGTGTCTGGATGGGGAGGATAGGTTGACAGTAGTTTTATTCACAAACCATTAAGTCTCCTTTGGTACCAAATAAAAGTATGAAAAGAGACAATTTATAAGAGCACAAATTGTAGAGGAGAAGCAGCTTCCACTTTAGGAAGCTGGCAAATACATGTGAGACAGATTAAAGGGTGATCATTCCTGGAGAGAACACCGAGCTGAACTCCTGCATGGCTCTGAGTAACTGTTCCTGTGTGCAGCTGGTGCATTAATCATATCAGGAATATGTGCATCAGCCAGCATTACACAATCAGAAGTTCAGCCAGCCAGAACTTGGGACCATCAGGTATCAGCACACCTCGGCACATCTCCCATGCCTTTGTCTCAGGACATTGTAAAAACAGCAGGACTGAGATGCACACCAAATACCAAGTAAACCCACATGGAGCACCATGATCAAATTAAACCTCGTGAGTAGAACCTTACAAACAGAATTGTGTGTGCAGGGCCAAGGGATAATCCACTTCTTTTGCTGACTTATTCCACCACTGCTGCACAGAGGATGACAGAACCAAAACTCTTGGCTATAGTATTTACCAGACCGAGGACATAACCTTTTGGTTAAAACCTTCTCTCTCCACCACATGGGTGTGTGAACTTCAGCAGCAGTGTTGCCAAGATACAAGGAGAAAAATCTCAAGACATTAAGGTAACACACTATTTAAAGGCAAACAGCACAGCAGAGCTGAGCTGGGGATCTGACAAATTGCCACTGCACGTTCTGCTGGTACAGCAAAACAAATCCCTACCTGCATTAGCCATTCCTCATTACTTACAAAGTGGATTTTCATATCCATTCTACAACAAAGGAGTTTAGAGGACTATGATGTTCTGAAGTGGTCTTCACCATGGCTTGGCATTGAGTCAAAATGACAACAAACCGACTATACAAAAAAATGCACGCAGCTGGTAATTTGTGGCACATACAGAGCCAAACCCCAACAAGAACACAAGATACTGAACTGATAAATTATAAGGATGATGTACAAAAAGACAGAGAAATGTTGGAAGCAATTCTCTCTTGCAGAACCAAGGCAACAGTGCAGTTCAAGTGCAGGAAAACTGAGAGTTAAACATTTCCACTTTTCAGCCTGCAACTTCCTAACTCCATTACCTTTTTATTAATTGCATTTGAGACTTCACTAAACTTGAGCTTGGGCTATTTTTAAAACCTATCTGACTCAACTTATTGTTGCTCAGAACAAAGATTAAACTTCTAATTTAGCTGCAGATAATTACAATGCTGCAGGTCAGACCCCCAGTGTAATGTGGTAGGGTGTCCCAGTCAAACTGATAGGTGTTTAGAAAAACCCCAAAAAACAAGAGTAGCAGGGCTGGGGGAAGGAGGGGATGATCTTCAGTGAGAGAGGAATCTTTCTGCCTTTCTCCCAGCTGAAGTTACCAGGATTAATGATTCCTTAAGTAGGGACAGATTTGGTTGAGTGTCTCCCCTTGGAACTGACAGCAGGGCTCTCACCAAGGAACATTTTTGTACACAGCAATGGATCTTTCCTGAAACTTCCACTTTTGGTAACAACATCCCCCTCTGGCTCTCTGTGTTCCCATACAGTCCCTGCTATTTCTGTATTGATCTCAGTGTTGTAAGTCAATCTTTCAATTACTCAGACCCTTGATGTCTTTCTGATGATTTTTCTTGCCTTTCCCTAATGATCATTTTCCTTCCAAGTTCCTGATCCTTTACCCTTATTTTATAAATCATAGAATCATATAACTGTTTAGGTTGGAAAAGGCCTCAAAGATCAGAGAGTCCAAGCATTAACTCAGCACAGCCAGCCCCACTGCTAACCATGTGTCCAAGTGCCACATCTACACTTCTTTTAACTCTCTCCAGGGATGGCGACTCCACCACTGCCCTGGACTTTACACTCCCTCAGTGCCAGCAAAAGCCCCAGGTATTTAATCAGAAAGGGCTTCCTTACTCCCCCAAATAGCAGGAAAAAAAAAAGCCAAGATAAGGGAGGATAAGGGTGTCTTTTGTCTTTTGATGTGCGGAGAATTTCTCGTTAGTGCTAATCTTAAAGAGCGGTGCTAGTGGAGATTAATTGAATCACATTCATCTAAAAGAACTTGTCCTTATAGTTTAAACTCTTCCTTCTTCAACTCAAGGCCATTGTGCCTCCTACTACCACCTATGGGAATGGCAAAAATCCCCACCTTCATTACATGGTTACCTTCAGGAGCTTAAAAGAATATTTATGCAACAATCTCAATCCTTGGTCATTATATGCCTGAAGAGACAGCTTCAGCTCTCCACCAGCTACTGAAATCAGCTGGAGTTAGGTGTGCCTTGCCTCCCAGAAAGGTACCAGGCTTTTCAAAATAATTTAAAAGTATCTTTAAAGTATTCAGGTACCCAAATGACAGCCACATCTGTTTCAAACCTCACCCTAGACATTCCTTTTGTGGAATATGCATCCTGCTGTTTTCAGTCCCACTTTCAGTCTGAGTTGCTGCTTTTTCAGGTCTGGTCACTGAGGTTTTCATCAAGATAGTCAGCTGCTCTGTCAAGGTTATCTCAAAATTTAATCTCGGGTCAGTTTACTGTTTCCTCTAAATACACAGTGAAAATAATAAATGCATCGCTTCGTATGATATCCCAGTGTCACACAAAACTTAATGCCTCTCCTCATCCCCAGATATCTTCATTCTTTTCTCTGCTGGTCTAAATCTGCAGACTTGCATGTGCAAACAGAGACTGGGACAAACACCTAAGCATCTAAGCAGTCAATAAACACAAGAAGGGCCACCAAGATTTGCTGACAGCACTAAACAAACATCTGATGTTATGATGCTGCTGTGGTAAGGCAGGAAGATCAAATTCCTTTTGAAATATGAAGGGATAGAGACAAGGCAGAACAAACCTGCTTGAAATCTCAAAGAATTTAAGCAAACAGGCTAATCAGGCCAGCTAGAAGATTGGTGAGAAGAGAATGATTTGGGGAGGAAAAGCACACAGCAAGCCAAACCATTCTGGTGTCCAGCTCAAAGCTTCTGCTGTCACACAGCCAAGCAATTTCTATTTTCAGTGGGCCATGCCTAGAGATGGGTATCACACACCAGTTATTAAAGCAAATTCCTGCATTCAGATGCATACACAGAGCCACACTGTCAGTGCACACAGACACACAACTGAGACCACAGGACCTTCAAAACCCTCCTGCTACTTGCACATTTTGTTTCTGTAGTGTCTCTATTTTAAAGCCCAGATCAGCTGTTAAGCTTTACTCCATCTAGTCGCATGCTATCTCTGCAACTTTTAAAGGTGCTGCAGCTAACATCTGCCTAAACCACACAAACACCATGGAACAATTGCTTAAAAATTATTTACACTAGGTGGATGGACTCATCTGACACAGAATTTGAAGCTCATTAAACAGCTCCTTGACAAATATTTGTCAGCATTTCTCATTTGTAATTAATTATATTGGGCTTTACCTGACGATAATTTAGCACGGTCTCAAAACAGACTAATGCCTGTGTGCTGAACAGAATTTAGCTCAGCAAATGCACACTGAGAAATTGTGACAGTTTTATGAAACAAGAATCCCCATTTAAATGCGAGTCCCCCCCTTCCCACCCCACTTCTATCTGGGCTTTATAAATATCTGTGTCCCATTTCAGGCTTGTCAGATGAGCTGCCTGAGTTGAAGCTAAACAAACATCCGCAGAAAAAACTCATTACCTTACTCAGTGTTCAGAAAACCTGAAACCAACTGCTTACTCCATAGGGATGGTCAGAGCTGACTCAGGAAACATCAAGTACTTCCCAGGCTTTAAGCCATCTTAACATTCAGGTCAGATTTCCTTTCTCATCACAGCAAACCATCCTCACCACGGCACGTCAACAGCCATGTCACGTCAGTCTGCTGCCTGGACACCTTTGCACCAGGGGGTAGGAGGGAGACAAACATCTGCCTGAAATCTCACCCCACCAGAGAGCTCTGCAGAAGCCTCCTTGCCAGCACTGCCAGGGCACATCATGGAGAAAGTCACTCCAATGGATTGATTTATCACATTCTGAGAAATGACCTTTTCCTGTCAAGCTGGTGTCTAAAATGCCCACCTGGGTTTGGAGAACCTCATGCTATTATTGCTGGTAACAAACACACCAGCAGGGCAGCACAGGCTCCTGCAAGCTGGGAAAAGCCACAGGTCACACTGGGCACACTGTACAGGTACAGAGGGTCTGTGCCTTCCTGCTTTTCCAGGCTGGCCATTTGGGGAGCTCAGGGCAGCAGCGTGTGAGGGACTGCTCTGGAGTGAACCACAGGGCTCGCTGCTGTCAGTCCAGCAAGGCCACTCGCGGGACAATCTGGTGACCAATCGTAGGACCACATCTCAGCTGCTTTACTGCACATCAAGGGTTGCTTTCTGAAGGTCAAGGCTCCAAAATGCTCCCCAGTGTAGGGCACAGGCCCCTTTTGCACACAGCTACATTCAAGTCTTGCAAGGCCAGGCAAGGATCAGTCTGGCCACATCTGCAATGACACTGGAATTGCTCAGCTGTCACTCCAAGAAGGAAAAAATCCACAGTGAGATCCCACTGTCTTCATTTAACTCCCTCTTCGTGTGTATTCCCCACACAAACATTAGAGACATCAAGGTACAGGGTGCCATAAATGCAGAGACAGATAACCAGGAGCAGATGGCCTCTATTTCAACACCAAACAATTTACACTTGAGAAGTATGACAAGGCTACTGACACCTGGACAGAAAAGCAGTTCCCAGAGTGGGAGCTGGTTAAAGTTTTGCTTCAAGGGATGGGAACTTTTATCAACATAACCATAACAGATTGGATGACTCCTCCTGAAGTTACAGTGGCATGGGATCTGTGTTCTTGCACAGCACCTGTGTCCTTTGCCATCCACAAGCTTCACACAACCTGGTATTTTGCACAGGTTGGGCTTTTTCAGTCACCCACCCAAACAAAAAGCAAAAGCATTTAGTAAAAGTCATTTAGTAAAGGGTAAAAAGTAAAAGCCAATTTAGTAAAAGGTGAAGTCAAGCTGTGTGGAAGTTCTTGCTCCTCTTTTTGCAACTTGATACATAAGAAGGTCCTGGGGTGACACCTCACACCCCTACAGCTGCAAGGTTGTCCCCAGAAGCAGAGCTCAGCCTTGTCCCTCCAGGGTGGCTGTCCCCTCCTGCATCCACCCGTGTCCCCTCTTCTGAACCATGGCTTAGATCCTCCAGTGGGTGAAATGTTCTGCACTTTCCTTCTCACAGTTTTTCACACCAAGCAGACAAAACACTGTCTCTGCACCCTTTCAGCTGTGCTAAGCCCAAGAAAAGGCTGAAGTTCAAGCCCAAGGCAGGGGCTCAGAAAGTCTCATCTACATTCTGGGCACGAGTGTCTTCTGGAACCTGGGGAAAATCTCCATGGCCTCCAATGAGCTGGGGGCAGGCCCACAGCATGACGTGTACTAACACCAGGACACCTCTCCACAGCACCCAAAGCTTCTTGACTCAACTCAAACACATTAACACCTAAACATCTCACCAAGGCTGAGGTATCTCACACCACCAGCCACTCACAACCTCCTCACCAACACCAGAGTCATAATAAAAACTTCAGGCTGCTGCATGCAACACACAGAGCAATTTCTGCCACACTGGGCTTGTGCCTTAAGACACCTTCATCTCCCTCTGATCTTCAGAAACAAGTTTCTCAACGTGCATACGGAGCTGCAGGAAAAAGCACCTAACAACGATTTTGTGACATTATTTCTTAACACAGCATGAAATCGTTAGGTCAAAACGTGCCACCTTATCACATGAACATTAAAAGTATGTCAAGTCTCAGTGTGCAAGCTATTGTTTTATCTGAATGTGATATTAGCTGGCAGAACTGGGTAATGTATCTGTGCTCCTTTTTAGTGATACAGGATTATGAGAGGATGCAAGTAGTAGCCATGCTTGGCTTGGCAAAGAGAGCACAGCAATTATTTTCAAGTAGAAAATAAACAAATAAGAAGTGAAACAGAATAAAGATATTTTCTAAAATGCCCTACCAAGTTCTAAACTTGCTCTTCACTTCCTCTCCAAAAAGGACTACAGCCAAATTCTCAAGTCTTTATTCCCATAAAAATGCTTAATGACACAAACTAGGGCTTTGTTTGAGGAAAAGCAGAATTTTGTCAGAAACAGAAGCATACAAATTTCTCTCCTGCCAATAAACACATATTCACACTTTTGGTCCCTCTGGTTTGAGCAGGGCACTTATAGATAGGCTCACCAGGTGAGAAATGGTGGATAAATTGAATCTGGACATTACCTCAGCATTTGTTCCTTTTTGCCTACACGAGTCTAACACCAACCATGTGGAGGTTTGTTGGAGTGAACAAATCCTCCCTTAATTACACCAGAGTAAGTTCTGTTGGAGGCATAGTGTGGATGGATACAGGTGTAACCAAGGACAAAATCTGGCTACAAAACAAGAAACAAAATAACACAAACAAAATCCTGAAAATCCACTAAGTATTCCTGGCTAAATATTTAAACATCTTAAAAGCTACACAGATGTTTTTTTTTTTTTGTTAAACAATCAGCTTCACCTCCACATTTATTTTGACAGTTCATCATCGTTTCAGTTGTGCCTCCAGTGCACGTAAACCCAAATAAATCTGCTTTTCACCACAGCAAACTTCTCCCGATCAGAACTTGCAAACAACAAAGCCCTTCAAGCACACAGGCTGGAGCTCCCCTTCCATGGCAGCATCACCGCCACTGCCCAGGCTGGGCTGACAGCGGTTCCACGCTCGCGAGTGGCTGAGCGGAGGGAGCACGGAGAGGCGAGGCCGGGCCGGGCGCAGGGAAGCGACGCCCGGGAAGCCCCGCGGGGCTTCGCCTCCCTCCGCCCGGCCCGGCCTGGGCTCTCCCAGCCCCTCGGTTCGCGCTGGGGGATGACTCGAGCCGCCCAGCGCGGGGCCCACTCGTGACACGCCGGCAGGGAGCGCGGCAGGCCGGGCGCCCCCCGCCCGCAGCGGCACCGCCACTGCCCCGAGAAACACGCGCGGCCCCGCGGACACGAGTGGGCGGCCCCGCCGGGCCACGGCGGCGCGAGAAAAGTTTGATCCGTGGGAGGGGAAGGGAAGCGCCGCCGGGGGACCGCGCACAACTCCCCGCTGCCCGCGCGGGGGGATGGCCCCGGCCCCGCCGCCCGCCGGGAGCGGCGCGCCGGGCTGCAGGTGTCGGCGGCAGGAGGGAGAAGGGAGGGCAGCGGGGCACCCCGGGGACGGGGAGGGGGCGGCGGGACCGCCCCCGCGGGCACCCCCGGCGGGCCGGCCCGGGGACCGGGGTCAGGGGCGGGGGGGTGTCCGGGGGGCGCCGCGGGGGCTCCCCCGCCGCTGCCCCCACACAATGAGGCGCACACAAAGCGCCGCCGCTCCTACCTCCAGCGCCTCGAAAGTGACGAAGCTGGACATCGCGAAACCGTCGATAATGTCCTCTTCGGCCGAGGAGGACTCCCGCCGCTTCCTCCGGGGGGGCCGCGGCCGGGACGGCGGCGGGGGCCCATTGTCTTCCTTCTCCGAGCCCGAGGAGGAGAGCGCGGCGGCCCCGGGGCCGGCGGCCCCGCCGGCGGCACAGCCGCGCCGCCCGCCTTTGGCTCGCCGCTCCCGGTCGCGCTGGGACCGCGATCGCCGCTTCTTCCGAAGCCCGTTGCATCGCGCCGGGCCATCCATGTCTCTCGCCGGCTCTCCCTCTCGCTCTCGTCCCCCCCCGCCCCACCGCAGCCACAAATCCGGCTCCCCCGGCGGAATAACGGGGGAGGGAGGGAGGGAGAGAGGGAAGGAGAAAGGGAGGGAGGGGAGGACAGCAAGGGGGTGGGGGGGATGAAAGAATCCGAGTGCGGTTCCACCACCACCAGCAGCAAGCACCAAATGTAAGAGATTCCTATAAGCGAGCCAAGGAAAGTAATGGCTGATCTCAGGTCGCCTTTGTAAAAAAAAAAAAAAAAAAAAAAAAAAAAAAAAAAAAAGCCACGGAGAGAAAGGGAAAAAAAAAGCCTCACCAAGCAGGCAATAAATCAGAATAGCGGAATGCTTTGATCAAGGGGCTGGGAGGGCGAGGATCTTCGAAAGAGAGGAAAAAAGGTTGAGAAGAAGGGGGGAAAAAATAAAGAAAGGAGACCCGCTGGAAGGAGGGAGCTGAGAGTATTTCCTTGCACAAAATTTATTTTCTTTCTTCCTTTCCTCCCCAACTAAAAGAAGTTCCAGGGGGGAAAAATATATATGTAGATGTACAGAACTCCCTTTCTGTCTGCGTGTGTGTGTGTGTGTGTGTGCAGGGAAGGGTGCAGCCTTCCCCTCCCCACCAACACGCACTCCTCTCCCCCTCCTCCTTTATCTCCCTGGATCAAACACAATAATAATAATAACGATGCATCCAGATGCAATTTTCTCAGGCACCGACCAGGGATGGACTCGGGAGTGGAGATCAGATCCCAGCCCGGCCCCTCCAAAAACAAAACCAAACAATAAAAAGAAGAAAAAAAAGGAAAAAGAGAAAAAGGGGAGGAAAAAAGAGCCCCAAAACACGCCCACCCACCCCAGCTATTAATACGGATCAATCATGGCAAATTCATCGTATTAATTGTGGCGAGGAGGGGGGTGCTGGTGCTGGTGACAATAGATCCGAGCAGAGGGGAGGCGGCCCCCGGGAGCGGCGGCGGCCACAACACGGCTGGTGCCCGGGGGCGCGGCGGTGCGGGCTCGGCGGAGCGGGCTCGGTGCCGCCCGGGCGGTGCCGGTGCCGAGGGGCGCCCGCCGAGCCCCGCGCGGGGCGGTCGCGGTGTCGCCCCCAGCGGCCGCGCGGCCCCGCGCCGCTCACGTGACCGCCGCCCCGCCCGCTCCCCGCCCGGCGGCGCGCGAAATGCGGCGCCCCCGCCGCGCGAAATAAGTCTCGGGCATGCGCGGGGGGCCTGCGCGGTGGGGCGACCGGCACGCGCTGTGACACCCCCTCACATTGCCCCTCACATTGCCCCTCACCGCTCCTCACACCGCTCCTCACATCACCCCTCACACCGCGCTCCTCACATTGCCCCTCACCGCTCCTCACACCGCTCCTCACATTGCCCCTCACCGCCCCTCACACCGCTCCTCACATTGCTCCTCACACCGCTCCTCACATTGCCCCTCACCGCTCCTCACACCGCTCCTCACATCACCCCTCACACCGCGCTCCTCACATTGCCCCTCACCGCTCCTCACACCGCTCCTCACATTGCCCCTCACCGCCCCTCACACCGCTCCTCACATTGCTCCTCACACCGCTCCTCACATTGCCCCTCACCGCTCCTCAGACCGCTCCTCACATTGCCCCTCACACCACTCCTCACATTGCCCCTCACACCGCTCCTCACATTGCCCCTCACCGCTCCTCAGACCGCCCCTCACAGCGCCCCTCACACTGCTCCTCACACCGCTCCTCACATTGCTCCTCACACCGCTCCTCACATTGCCCCTCACCGCTCCTCACACCGCTCCTCACATCACCCCTCACGCCGCGCTCCTCACATTGCCCCTCACACCGCTCCTCACATTGCCCCTCACACCGCTCCTCACATTGCCCCTCACACCACTCCTCACATTGCCCCTCACACCGCTCCTCACATTGCCCCTCACACCACTCCTCACATTGCCCCTCACACCGCTCCTCACATTGCCCCTCACCGCTCCTCAGACCGCTCCTCACATCACCCCTCACACCGCGCTCCTCACATTGCCCCTCACACCGCGCTCCTCACATTGCCCCTCACACCGCTCCTCACATTGCCCCTCACCGCCCCTCACACCGCTCCTCACAGCGCCCCTCACACCGCTCCTCACATCACCCCTCACACCGCTCCTCACATCACCCCTCACACCACTCCTCACATTGCCCCTCACACCGCTCCTCACATTGCCCCTCACACCGCTCCTCACATTGCCCCTCACACTGCTCCTCACATTGCCCCTCACACCACTCCTCACATTGCCCCTCACACTGCTCCTCACAGCGCCCCTCACACTGCCCCTCACATTGCTCCTCACAGCGCCCTTCACATTCCTCCTCACAGCACCCCTCACTGCCCCTTACACCACTCCTCACACCGCTCCTCACATTGCCCCTCACACTGCCCCTCACAGCGCCCCTCACATTGCTCCTTACAGCGCCCCACATTGCTGCTCACACCACTCCTCACACCGCCCCGATACCCCGGCGCTGCACCGTCCCTCGAGCCGCCCTCACGGGACCTGGTGTGGAGGGCGCGAAGTCTCCCTCTCTGGAGTCATTCGGACGCGTCCCTGGGTCACCTGCTGCGGGTGGCCCTGCCATGGCAGGGGTTGGACTAGATGATCTCTTGACGTCCCTTCCAAGCCCAGTTATTCTGGTTCTGCGATTCTGTGTGCAGCCCTTGTCCCCCGGCCCGGTCTCCTTCCCTCACGGCTCAGGGCTGCCTCAGGTGCTCGTCCCTCACGGCCTCGGCTGCTGCCGGGCGCTGCCCCTGCCCAGCCTTGCCGTGGGCTGTGCTCCTGTTGAGGGGAGCCTGTACCCCTCTGCCCCGGGATGGCGGCTGTGGCCCTTGCCAGGGTGACCCTCCGACATGACTGGCCCAGATACTGAGGCTGCGGGCAGAACAACTTGTGGCCACCACCTGAAGCTCACCTGTCCTTGGCTCTGCCCTGCCCACACTGTGCGTGGCCTTTTGCCTGTATCAGCCTCGGCTTTGTTGTCTCCCCTCTTCACGTTCCCGCCTCCGTGGTATTAGGGCATATTGCCCGTGTTACCTCAGCACCAAGAGGGCTATGGAATGAACAAATTCACTTTTAAAGCTGGTTCTTATGGTCACCCTTCTCACCTGGTGCTTCTGTCTCCTGCCCAGGGGAACCTGCTGAGGGAATGAATAGGCTTGGAAGGAGAAGGGCATGTGGAGCTGTTTGGTCTGACTTTGGGGAGAAAGCATTAGGAGCAGTGCACTGGAGAATCAGGACATTTGCTAGGAAGAGACAAGGAGGGAGGAGGAGCAAGGAACAAGATGGGGAAGAAACCCCAACCTGTGAAGTCTCAATGTTCAGAACAGAGAAGAGGGGCTCTGGAAGCACAGCACTCGTTTTCCTCCATCTACCGGCGGTGATCATGCTGTTGTGTAGTTTGGAATATATTGGGGGAGATTGGAAGGGCAGGAGAAAAAGATAAATTGTTTAATACTCCTTCTCCACAAAGAACCTTCTGTACAAGAACCAAGTCTGTCTCCTGTAGCTGCTAATCATTCCTCCACTGAGATCCCCAGCCAGGGGAACACACACAGGCTGAGTGTATTTTTCCAATATTCTCCCTCTGGGCTACTCTGACTCTCGGGGGATGAGGCTCTGCTTGACTGTATAATACGTTGTTTACTCTGTACCCTTAGGCCACCAATCGAGTAATTTTTTTAGTATGTTTTCTATGATTACTGAGTGATTATGTGAAATACTGGGAATCGGATACACCCTCTGTATCCAGAAGGCAAGTGACACCTTTGTCACCTCTCTGCACACCACATCTCCTGGACAGCACACAGTGACTTTTAAGTTGGTGTGAGCCAGAGGAGGAGGAAGCACAAAGCTCTGGGTAACCTGAGAGTGTGAGAGCGTGTACCTTACAGAAGGCCATGCTGCCCATGGCAGAGGCACATGGCTAGTTTTTAAACATTCTCAGATATCAACCTAGAGACCATCTCCTAATCTGACCTTAGATCTCCCTGTTCAGATTTTTCTTGCTGTTTAACAAATGCATTTCTCTATCTTACTTTGGGTTCTTTTGTCTCATAGCTGCCTGCCAGTTCTATACAATCTGACTACACAGAAGCTGCACTGGTATTGCTCAAGCGTTACAATTTCCGTGTACAGCAAGCTCAAATATTATAAGATCTCTGTCTTCTGAAAAATATTAAGCTGTGCTGTGTCAAACAACTGTTACCTGTTGGGTTTTTTTGAAAATAACTCTGTAATTTTCAGGGCAAAGTAATTGATTATAGTTTCCTGCATATCCATCACCATTAAAGTGACTTAAGAGACCTGTAGTCAGATACATTTCTGCAGACATTCATTGCGTGGCTGAAAGTCTGCTCAGTCTGTTTTCTTCTTGAATGTGTGTATGTGGATAACAGACACGATACGTGATTCATTTTGCATTCTTTGTAGAAACAAATCCCCAGACTTGCATGTCTATGGAAAAAAATAAGATTAAAACCCATCCATCTAACTCATCCTCCATTGCAAAACATTTTTGTCCTGTGTAATATTTATGGCAAGCATTAAGAATCACAGGTCACCTTCTTGGGTATGATACAGGTGAATTACCCCTTTTCTGGGTGTGATCCAGCAGGAGCATTTCCACGAGCCCTAATTGATTTGGGAGTATCAGACAGATCCTCAGGAAGTTCTTTCTCCAGTGCACTCTTGCCTCCAGCTGAGTATTTCACGTCATCTTAGCAGAAAGAATACCACAGACCTCCATGCACATTTGTTCTTGGGCTGCCTGTTAGCTTTCCTCTAGAAATACATCTTGCCTGGCATCTGGTGTGAGAAAACAGCACGCTTTTTCCCTCTTTTTTTTTCCTTAGGCCCTAGTACCTTGCTGAGTCACTGTTTTTGAGGTTAATGACTAGTGTACTCAACTGGATACTCAGTAATTAACACCCACAGAAAGGGTACTTCTCCAGCATGTAATAACAGACCTATAATCTTCTGATTTGAGACAGATATCAAAAGCTTTCTCTTCCTAAATAATGAAGACAGAAAGGCTAACACAGACCAAAAGCAACAATTGCAATTTCCATGTCACCATTATGCATTGGAACAAAATAAAATTTGCAACTGTAAAAACACTAGAAGCCGTTTTCTTAGGACTAGCCCCTGGCATACCTAAATGGAAAGGATATTTTAAACTAACTTGAATATCAGGAGATAATTCATTGCTTGAGGAAATGGCAAGAACCTTGCTTCTAGCAAGAGTAACTTGCACTGTGCTTTGGCATTAAGCTCCAAAGATGGAATTTTAAGTTCAATCCACATAGGAATCTCAGCAGAGGCAAATGTGCCTTTCTGAAGTTATCATCCTTTTAGGAGATGGGTGGTTTGACATAGCAGAGTGTCTGCCTTGCAGACTATTATTTTTGTTTTAGAAGGAGTTTGATCTGGGAGCACAAAAAACCAAGAGAAATGGAGAAAAGAGCCTTTTTGTTATTGTTTCCACCCTGCTCTTACAGTGCATTTATAAGAATAACAAATGATGAGAACCAAAATTCTAATACAAAATAAAAGCCAGGGTGATTGTGTGGATGGCAGAGGAATTTAAAACAGTTCTATAAAACTAAACCAATTTTATCCAAATTGTATTGCTTATCAGAGAGGATTGTCTGGCTTTGTAGCTAAGGGCTGCACCTGTTGTTTTAAAAGGTGTTTTCCTAGAAGGTGGTTGGAAACACAGTTATGGAAGAAGGAGCATCCAAAGTGAACCAACAAGGAAGAATAGAAACCTGTGGTCTTTAACAAACCCAAATAGCTCAAGACTAAAGATAAAGGCAGTACTAAAAGTAGTTAGTTGATACCCAGGGACAGGCAGGTTTCCTGAACAACCTCGAAAGAAAATACGCAGAGAAGAGACAATTGTTTCTTTCACAAATGAAGGGACTAACCCAGTCAGTGGAACTCACTGCCATGAGGCAGCTCTGAGGTCCAGAATAAGGAGAACTCTCCAAGTAACCAGAATATTGGTTACAGAGTGGCTGTAACAGAGGGGGGTGAACATTTTAATGCCTCAGAACCTAAAACAGTTTCTAAAACAAAGCAGGAGACAGGAGACTGAACTGATGGACCATCAGCCTGATCCAATCTGCTGGGTCAGGGCTGGCACACATCTGAATCTGTGTTCACTCCTTTGTGTTTCAGTTCCTGTGTTTGGAGCAATGCTGTATCCATCCTCACTAGCACCAGGAGATCAGGGGGCACATGAAAAAGTTGGTAAATTAAACTGGGCCTGAAAAAGTTCAAATTTTTGTAGCTGGTAGAAATAATTGTGTAATGGGCAGCTATTTCTTAAAAATAGCTTAGAGTTCAGGAAATCTGGGAACTGGGCGGGGGGGGGAGAAAGAAAAAGCTGGATGGCATCAGCAGAAGTACAGGTTTCCCCAGAAAAGGTGAAAAACTAATTAATCTATTTTTCTTGTTTTTCTAGTTGGTTATAATACAACTCTGAAGTATCTATGACTAATTTTATCAGTGAAAAAAAAAGAAAAATCAGACCATGCAGGGGATAAGAAGTTCAGAGTCTTGATTTATTCACTCACGTGGATATATAGTAATTTACAGCAGGGGAAAACATGGTCCCTGGAGAACAGGTCAGTAATGAGCAATAAAGCTGTGCATGTTTATCATGAATGGCCAGATAAACTCAAGAATTTTTGGATCCTGCTTCTTCCTTGGGATTTCTTAATAAACACCCTAAGCTGACTAAACCTGTGTTTGTAATTGCCTGAGATTCCTTATCCCACAGCATGAACATTGGTGAATGGCAGCATTCATAAATACAGGGGGAAGCAGGTGTCCCTGGCTTTCAGGAAACTTCATTTGAAAACGTGATTCCAAGTTATGTGGATAGAAAAAATACTGTATTGATTGTGAAACTGTAAGGGATGGTGATAAATGGCAAGATCAGAGTTTGTGTCATTATGGGTGGAGTATCCTAAAAGGTTTGATGCTGTAGCCCTGTTTTACTGAATATCTAATATCCAAAATATCAAATAAATAGTACATTAATGAAATTTGGAGACCACACTGGATTTGGAAGAACAATGAATATTTGCATTGGTGGAGGAACAAGTAGAAGATTTTCACCAAGAACAGGGTTTTAAAAAAGAAAATAAAATAACGGAATAGAATCACAGAATCATTAAGATTGTAAAAGATCTCCAAGATCCCTGGGTCCAACCTTAGACCAATCACTGCCCTGTCAACCAGAGCAGAGCACTGAGATCCACGTTCAGTTGTTCCTTCAACACCTCCAGGGGTGGTGGGGCCACCACCCCCCTGGGCAGCCCTTCCCAATGCCTGAGCACTCTGAGAAGTTATTCCTGGGAAAGGTAGTTAATTCTATCCACTGCAGAAACAAACACCAACTGCAAATTACAGTTCTTCTGTTAGCATCCTCTATGAAGTGGGCTGTTCTTCTGGGGTGAAATTCTAACCTCAGTTACATGTAAATGAGAAAACTGTTCTTTTCTTCGGGAGATTCAGATGGGTTTATAATTTGATCATGGGAATTTTTAAATGTGACTAAGAGATTTAGGACCTGCCTTTTGGTCCCTTCAAAAATTGTTTACCAAAGCATATTGCTAAGTACATAGCATGTCTCTGCCCTAAAAATTGGTCAGCTTTTATTACCAGAAATCACCAACTGTTTATAATTTAGTGATGCTGAGTTCAGTACTGAATATTGAATATATGAGATTGCAGTATTGCATGCTGTACTGGTTCTGCTGATATGTCACAGGAAACAACCAATTTACAACTTTCCTTCTCTCCCACCTTCACCAAAAAGCATGTAAAAGAAACACAAGAATGGGTTTTCTCCACCATTTAAAATCAATGTCTAAGAGAAACTATGCTTTAGCCCAACACAGGTTGTGATATAGAGAGAACTACACGAAATTTAATAGCCTGGGTTATCCAGAAGGTCAGACTACCTGATCCTGGTCTGTTCTGGCCTTTTAAGTCTACGAATAAATTAGAAACCTGATCTCTGAAAGTTTTAATTTCAGAGCAGTCTTTGTGAAAAGGGGTGGAGTAGAATCCCTAATGAATTACATCCTCCTCCAACATTCATTTTTCTCCCTGAGAAATGGTTTCTTTTGAAAAACAGTGTTTAGTTCCTCATCTTCTAAATTACAAAAAAATTATATCTCTTTATGTCTTACACTGTACTGTGTGCCAGCACAGCAATTATTAAAGCATTTTTATTGATATTACACAGCTCTCTATGAAATGTGAATTAAATTTATCATGAAAATTGATTTTTAATGACAACTCAAGTTTACATTTCTGAAGTTCATACTTTTCCACTATTTTTCGTTGGCACTAGAGTAGTACAGATACAATACCTTTATTTGTCAGAAATTGATTAGGAAATATCCTGTAGTTTACTCACATTTATCAGTGTGGTTCTGCTGATGAAAACAATGAAGTTCTGTTGGAGTTCATCTGCAGAGATCAGAAGTGAGCTAAGTGGTCCAAAGCTGCACATCCAAGGACCTGAAGTCCCTCATCTGCACTTAGGCATTTATAAGACTGTCTTGATTTTTAAAGCTGTTGAATGAGCTCAGCTTTCATTCTGGTTTTATGAGAATTACGGGACACACATCCCTGGAATCAATCTGTCATCCTCTGCCTCTTTTTCCCTATATATTATCTTTCCTTATTACTAATGACATGCTGAAGGTAACTTCTGGATTAGCAGCCTGAACATGGCCCTGGATGCTAACCCAGTTACAGTGCAGGGAATGCTGCTATCTAATCTGCCTGGTTCTTCAGCTGCTCCAGATGGAAAGGGAGAGAGAATTTTCTGGGCTTGTTGTATTGGTGTGTTTTGATGAAAACAGTGGTCTGACACAGAACATGCAGGAGCAGTCTGGGCTCACAGCATGACTAGGTGTCCTCTGGCCTTATGTAATCTCAGGACAGAAAAGCACAATGTGAAATCAAATGCAATTATTGACTACTCCAAACAACATTACACCAACTCAGCATCAAGTGTGCTTAGTGCTCAGGTTCAGAAGGAAATTAGGGCTGTATTAGTGCAAGTTACTGCAGATAAAAACCTCAGCTTGGCAAAAATGTCACTTATGCATCTCCAGAATTGTTGTATTTCTGTAAGACATATCTGTGCAGGAGTTGGGGGGAGGCTGGGGTTGCTTTTCATTGGCTGATGGGGGAAGGATTATTGTTTGCTGTTAAAAATGATGCCAAGCAAACTATTACAAGGTCTTCTGTGACTAATAAAACCTGAGTCTTTGAAAATGTACTACAGCTCAAGTTGTTGTTTAGAGATAATTCTCTTCGATCCAGATGCTTCCATTTGAAAGTGCAGTGCAGAGAAAAGAAAAAGGGAGAAGGAAATTTGATGGAAAGTCCCAGAAAGCAAAGGGAGAAGAAATCTGCAATTTCTCTTATTTTAACACATCATGTGCTGAACTTGGGCACTGAGAAGTGCCCTGGGCAGTGTGCTTACCTGTGCTGTCATGTGGGAGGAGGATAGTCCTGTCCTGGCTGGGTGGGCTACTCACACATTGCAATCTCCTCTGGAAGGTGATCTCAGACACAGTGAGGTTTTCTTGTTCTTGGTATAATCTCTGTAACAGTGAATTCACGATCATAGGTCTGTGAAAGTGCCTAGGAAGAGCCAGTCTTTACAGGAGTGCCCTGAGATTCAGGCAGAGGACTTGGATCATCCTCAGCTAGTTTGGCATATTCTGTAGATATAAAGGGCAGTAAAGTAATTTCCTCTGTGGATTATATTGTGTATTTCCAGCCATTTTTTCACCTTTTCCTGCACTCAGACCCAAAGGCCTGGTCATGAGCAAATGAGTGAGACAAGGGGTGGAGGCATTTTCTCAGTTCTGCAAGATGTGGTATGGCTGCTGCTCCTACAATGATGCAGCATCTCCTCCAGGGAGGAATGGATATATTTTCCTGCCCTCCCATCTCTTGGGTTTTTAATCTCATTTTTTCCAATCTTTATGCCCTTGTACCTGTGCTCTCTTGCATCTTGTTCCTGACCACTCGACTTTGCACTTTGTTCTGGAGAAATGGAGATTTCAGCCATCTCTGGAAAAGCAGGTTTGTTTGTTTGTAAGCAATAAATCATGACTGGCAGCCTTGTATCATGGGACACCAAATCCTTCTAACTATTCGAGATAACTGGGAATCTAAGGCACCTATAAAAATCCCGGAATGGTTTGGGTTGGAAATGACCATAAAACTCATCTTGTTCACCCCCTGCCATGGCAGGGACACCTTCCACTGTCCCAGGCTGCTCCAAGCCCTGTCCAGCCTGTCCTTGGGCACTGCCAGGGATCCAGGGGCAGCCCCAGCTGCTCTGGGCACCCTGTGCCCAACCTACAGATCTGATAATATTCTGCAGATAGTGTACAAGCAGCCTTGATATTTACAGAACTTCACTGATAATGTCTCATTGTTTGCTTGCCCAAATCTAAAATATCCCATCAGCAGACACTGTATATATTCTGTTCTGAGAAGGCAATCCCTTTTTATCTTCCATGAATTTAAAAATACACCATGCTCCTTGAACAAAAAATAAAAATAATAATGAGGCAGGCACAAGCAGCATAAATCAATATAGCATTATTGATGTCAACAGAGCTATGCAAATATATACTCACTGAGGATGACACATAAAATCAAGCCCTAACTTTATATGGAAAAAGATAGAAACTACAGCAGCAGTATTAACTACATTTTTCAGCTATGCTCAAAATGGATTTTGGAATAAGTCATAGTTGTAATAAGTAATTTGAGAGGGTTGTGAATTCTTCTGTGAGCTTGTTGTGTCAGGAGACAGAAGAAAAATCAAAGCACAGGCTTGCAAGTAATATTCCCCCCTGATATTAACAATAAAACTGTAACACTTCTTGGTTTTAAATAACCAATTCTAACCAGTTTCTGCAGGTTGTTGTAAATTCTGCTCTGCCCCAAAGAGTCAGGGTTGCAAAGAGCCATAAGAAATGCCACTGCAGGTAAGTGATTTGCATCAGTATTGGTCAACTTCAGAGTTTTACTGAAAACAACATTACTGCAGAAATCATTTCTGGCTGCAATGAGCATTGTGGTCCTACTGCAGGGGAAGTTCCCAGTGAGGGGATAAAGATCCTAAACACCAAACATACCAGTGTCATTAGTGCATTGCTACTCTTCTTAGCAGAAGAAGATGTTGGATTCACACAAAGCTGTGGTGGTGACAGAACAATAAATCTTTTCATTAGGCTGCCAGTCCAACATTAGCTTGCCAGCACAGGACTTACCATATGTGTGAAGCCCCTCTGTGATCTGATGAGCTCCTCCTCACTCTGAGGTTCTCTACTGTCAGAACTGACCACAGAAATGAGTAAACAAAGGGTAAACAAAGCTAAGAACACAAGAAAGATTACTTAATCAATCAACATCTTAGCAATTAATGCACGCACCTACCCCACAAGTTCATGTAACAAAACTTATATGAGCTAAACATTCACCTGATATTCATTTCACAGATGGAATTACACCTCATGTACATTAACAGAGATAATTACTGAAACACCAAGATCAGCTTGGCTCCTGTATCCTGAAAAGAACAAAAAAGAAAAGAAATCATTGCTGCAGCAAATTATAGAAGTGTTAAAAGGCTCAAAAGAGTGTTCAACTAGTAGAAAATTTTAAGTAAAGCTAATAAAACATGGTCACTTCATTATTCATTCATGAGAAAAGGCTGAGTTCAGACACTGTGTTTCAGAGGAGAAGCTGCTCTATAATATCCTGTCTCTTGTTCATCATTCCCACAATCTCCATGCACATCTTGTTCGTGTAGCAATTCTTTCAGTGCACTGAAGACCAACCAGCCCAGGGAAGTCAAAGAAGAAATCCCCACTGTTTTAATAGACTTTAAATCCAGTCTTGATCACCATCTTCCCATTCTGGTATGGAGCACTGCACGGTACAGAACAGAACCTCATGCTGACAGCATTCTGCTTTCCAGGGAATAACCTCTCACTTGTTTCCCTGAATCCTTATGAAAATCCTGGGTCTACTCCTCATGGGTTCAGTTGCAAGATTCTCTTTGCCTTTAATTTGCAGCAGGACTGGAAGATCAGATGAAGAGCTACATCAGGAGATTTATGATCTGTTTTTGGCTCTGGTTCTGACACATGTCATGAATAATGGTGTGCAAATTACTCCAGTCATTTGTTCTTCACTCAGATGGCCATGGAAACAGGGATGGAATTAATTTCCCTGTTTGCAAAGCGCCTTGACTCCACTCACAGGAGCAGAGGTGAGCCAAGGCTGTGGCTCTGAGGACAGGCTGCCTCAGGCACGGAGGGCTACGGTGAGCAGAGGCTTCCAGAGTCAGACAATTTGGATACAATCTGTAGGAATTCTCATAGGCATCCACCTCACCAAGACAAGTTTAGAATATCATCTTTAAGCATCACCAGTCATAATCACTCCAGCATTTTGCTCCAGTCATCTTCTCATGCATAGACAGTTCACCACTTTCTCTTTGCATTCTTCCTGCCTCTTTTCAGACAAAGCTCTTTGAGACATAAAACTTCCAGGAGTGTAAGCTACTGTCAAATGAGGAAAACACCTAATAGTTAAATAAACAAGGAGCATCAGGGTCCATTGAAGAAAGAGTTTGGTTGGGCAGAAACTAGTTTATAATTTCACTGATCTGATGCACCTTATTTTCATCTTCTCCTTTTGCTGTCAGAGTGTTGTTGCCTTTTAAAATTCAAATCCCTTGATTTGACATTTTTTCCTGTCCTCCATGCCACTTGCTAAAATTACTCTTTCACTTTCCAACATAGCTTTTTTTTCCCTGAACTGAAATTTACTGGTAATTTCTCAAGAAAAAAAATCTCCCTGTTAAAAAACAAATGCCATGGATAATTGAAGGGGGAAAGGGAGGAAAATAGGAGAAGGAGGATTATTGCTTGTAAGGGCACATTTGAGATAATAAGGGAAAACAGCAAGTTCCAGCTGTAAGGGTTGGTCAGATGTCTCCAACACCAGTCAGAGGGGATCATGACCCCCTTGAGGTGGATGTACTTATACAACCAGTGGTTCTTGACTGGGGCCATTGCTTCTATAGTCTGTCCCAAATCAAGTAATAGCAGCAATAATTGAATCATAAGCAAATATGGACCATTAGATGGTGAAAGAATGGTGTATAGACCTTCACAGCACACCTTAGAAAGTTACAGTAGTAGGTGGACCAAGGACCTGCCTTTTAAGGTCCCTTTCACAGAAGAGCTGTGTCCCAGCCCTGGGGCACCACAGAACCATAGAACAAGTTAGGGTGGTAGAGACCTTTAAGATCATTCAGGGCAGCCATTGCACACTCATAGAATCATAGAACCCCAGAAGGATTTGGGTTGGAAAGGACTTAAAGATCATCTCATTCCACCCCCTGCCATGGCAGGGACACCTCCCACTGTCCCAGGCTGCTCCCAGCCCTGTCCAGCCTGGCCTTGGGCACTGCCAGGGATCCAGGGGCAGCCCCAGCTGCTCTGGGTACCCTGTGCCAAGGCCTGCCCATGAACCAATGGCTGGTACTACATGCACTGGATTTTTCTGGGAATGCCCCAACAAACCAGAATATGGAAATGCTAGACACACTTCCAGTAGGAAACACATTTTCTAACATCTCAACTTAACAGGGCTTTATTATTTCAGCCAATTGCAAAATCAGAACATGACTCAGTAGCCTGACAATGTTATCTTGTCAAGATCCCAATTTGTTGACTGTTGGAGGTTTTTTTTCTTCTTGTTTTCTATCTGCTTTTGGTTTATCCTCAATTCTCTTTTCGTTTCCCTGTGTATTGATTTGCAATTTTCCTTTCTGCTTTTCACATTTCACACACTTAGATTGCAGTGATTTGGCTTCTTTTCTTCCTTCGCTGGTATTTAATATGTGCACTTGTCTCCATGCTTAAACATATGGAATCTCAATATCTTATCAGCTTCTCAGAACTCTCACCAAGACTTTTCTTCTTTTGTTTTTGCTTGGGTCACACTAATGGTGTTCTGGCAGCTAAATGTTAGGACCTCTTTTCAACTGAAATTAATCAAACAGAAAAGCAGAGTTACAGGGGTTCCTTTGATAACTCCTCTGGTCTTTAAGCAAGTTCACAGGCTCAGAGATTACAGCCATATTTATAGCACTGCTGAAGAAATGTTAGGGGTTTTAGCAGAAAGTCTTATTCCTTTATTTATTATTAACATATTAATATAAAGAGAAGTACAAATGCAGGAGTGTGAAATACGATTGTCACTGGGCTCAGCATTTCAAATGGATGCAATATTCATGGGCAACAGCTCAGGAAAGAGAGGGGGCAGCTGTCTCCAGGCCTGGGGTTTAACACAGAGCAGCTGGGCTTGCACAGGCCTTTCCAGGCAGCAAACTTTGAGCTGCTCTCCAGATGCTTCCTGAGCAATGTCAGCTTCTGGCACAGCATTTCTGAGACTGTGGGGCACTGCTCACCCTTCTGTGTCTGTCTTGCCCTCAGCCATGGGCATGAATTGCAGCCCAGAAGGGAAGGATCACAGCTCCTCTGCCCAGTGCTTCCTGAGGGGCTAAATGGTGTTTGTGGTGTCCTCCAGTGCAGCTTGTACCCAGCAGCACAGCTGGAGGGGACAATGTACCTCCTCCTGCACCCAGGATGGCAGTCAGGAAGCTGCTGTATGTGTGAGGTGTGTAGCACCAAGCATTTAAAACTAGGTTATGGTAAAAGCTATTCTGCATCCGTTTAACCTTGCTGCCATGAGAAATCCCATTTCAGAGAATCCCAGACTGGTATGATTGGGAGGGACCTTAAAGATCACCCCCCTCCACCCCCTGCCATGGGTAGGGACACCTTCCATTAGAACATGTTCCTCCAAACCCCATCCAACTTGTCCATAAACACCTCCAGAGATTTCAATATTTGAATCTATGTCATTATTCTGAAGCAAATTTTTCAGTGTACAAATAGGCACAGGCTGGACCTACAGCCCACTCTCAGTTATTGGAGATGTTCAAGAAACAGCAGGATATTTCTTTTTCAATTGGAACAACTGGATGTAGCACTCAGTGCTCTGGACTGGTTGACAAGGTGGAGATTGGTCAAAGGTTGGACTCAATGACCCTTGGAGGTCTTTTCCAATCTAAATGAGTCTGTGCTTCTATGATTCTATGACCCCCTCACTGCCCAGAAGAAATGCAGTGCCCACCTTTGCTGAAAGACTGTGAGTGGCCAAGGTATCTCTTAGATTGCCATGACCTCAGCAGAAGCATGAGTTTTATCCAGTCTGGTTTTGGTCCTTTTACAACCATAAGTTGTTACTTTTGCTCAACACCTTCATTTAGTCATTCTGATAGTTTCAACTAAAAATTAAACAGGCAGTTTCAATGAGATCTTGGCTTTGTAGAGTAGGATATGATTGGCTCTTACTTCAACTATTTGTTGTCCAACTCCAGTATGTCTAGAATGATGGCAGCTGAAGACAAGTGGCTGTTCAGTAATCTCAGCTGTTAAATAATAATAGGAAAAAGACATTATCCTTCAGCACTTTGAAAAATAGTTTTACAAGCCTATAGTATGTAGTATACAAATCACATCTTTTCACAATCAGTTGTTCAATAACATAGTTTTCATAAATCAGCCCTGTAATTTTGCTGGTTGTTGCCTTGATTTTAGAAAATCTGGATTTCAGAGTTTTGAGTGTATGAAATATCTATATCAGTAATTACTGAAAATCCATTTTTTTAAAGACTGATTTTTTAAATGGATATGAAATCAATTTACCTATGTCAAGTCTCAGAAAATTAATCCTTTGTTCACAGAGTTAGTAGAAAATTTGGGGAGGATTTGCTGTGCTCATCATACAAATGAGAGCTAATAGCTGTTTTGAGCACAGTGCAGAGCTGCATAAGATCCTGAAGATCTGTATTACAAAGAGGCTTGGGTCAAACAAATTATTATGTTGGGTTTTTTTTTCTTTTCCATTATTCAAATCCTCACAGGCAGTATGAGATGTTACATTTTGCCAGGAAGCTCTTCCAGAAACACTTCAGCCATTGCTCTCCATGGAAGGAGCTGTTGTTTTCTAGGAGCAATTCTCCATCAGTGGGCTGTAAACACAGCTTCAGTTTTGGTAGCTTGGCTACACTGAGGTTGTGAATAACAAAGTTTTCACAAGAGGATTTATTGACTGATTAATCATTTTCCCCACAAAGTAGAAAAGATTATTCTGCCCAATTTTATCTTGAAGAAAAACCAGGAAACCTCTCTTGTAAGAATCTAGAACACCCCTTTTTGTCAGTGTGTGGGAGCACTGGGAACACTGCCATTGCCTCTGCAGCTCACAGTGCTTCTGGAGAGCTTCAGCAGAGAAACTTTAATCCTCCAAAGAGCTGGATGCTCCTGAGGAGACAAGCTGATCCTTCCAGAGCTTGGGAATGTTGTAATAGTGGGAATAAATAAGCAAAAATGACTAACCTTGAAACAACCAAAATTTGGGGAAAGCCAAGACTGGACTTTTTTGATGTCATAAGCAATAATGATGTAAAATCAAGAGCCAGTGGCAATATAACAACGCCAAAAATAATCTGCAAGCACAATACTGTACATTTTAGACAATCAAAATTACGACCCGTGGGAGTACAAGATTAAACTGTGACAGAAGACAGTATTTTCAAAATTGAGTAAGATGATATACTTTGAAGAATCCTGAATGATATAAATTACATCAAATTCAGGAATGCCAGCTCTTTCAGATTTATTGATTTGCAATGTCACAATGTCAATCTCTCTACTTGCTTTACTTAACTGGCCTGTAGAAAAAAAAAAAATAGAGAAAGAATAAGGCAAAACCAAGTGGTTCATAAAGAGTACCCAAGTTGAACAGGGCTGTGTTTTCTCCTCTTCTGCCCTCTCTCTAATATCCCTTCCCTCCCCCTCAAGCTCTGTTTCTCACTGGGGGTTGATGAAAGCCTGTCTGTGGTTTTTTCTATTATTGCTACAGTTTTATTAGGGGTTCAGTTCCTCCTGTATCTGAAATTCTGTGATAGCTGGAGAATAAGTTAAATGTGACACTACATAAAATAACAGACTTGAGTAACTACAATAGGAAGAGATTTACAATCTGAGTGTGTGAAGCTTTGTGGTGATGTTTTTTGTTGACACCTAATTTCACTTCTGTGTCTGGACTCACATTTTCCTGAATTAAACCTTCACCTAGCTTCTCCCTTCTGAACTGGGGGAGTTGGGTAGTACATTTCTTGAGATACCCGACTGAAGAATTAACATGTGAGTGGTTTGACTGAATCACTGGAGCCCAGGGGAAAAGTCTGGGGACAGAAACCCCAGATGATGGGACAAAGTGGGAGCTGTAATCACACAGGCAAAGCACTGACCTGCAGAAAAGTAACTGCAGAGACAACAGCAAGTCAGGACAAATTATCCTCACATCCCACCTGGAAGGCTTCACTCAATGAGTTTACTCTCAGCTCTCAGCAAGGATGCCGTAACACTTCTAGTAAAAACAGAACAGATCTTTACCTTTTTATAAAGAGGTTCCCTCATCCATCTTCTCCTTCCATCACCCTTTAAAGAGCTGTCAAGCAGCAGGTTTTATTTTTGCTGAATCCAAGTTTAGAGTGTGAAGAAACAAACCAACCAGGGACACACTTAAGAGACTCCACATTTTCTGCACAGTGCACAGGCAAACCAATCTCCCTCTGAACACCTACATCCACCATCATCTTTTCTTCCTACCCTCTCTGAGCTGAGTCTCCTGAACCAGTTATGTTCTGGCAATAGAGAAAATAAAACAATATTAAATAGAATAAATTAATAAAGCACAGTGTCAATAAATATTAATAAATGTTAATAAATATTCATAAATGTTAACACATGTTAATAAATGTTAATAAAGCACCATGGGCCAGAATCCCACAGAGATTCCCCTTGCAGGGACAGAGTGGGTGCCTCCATTGCTGCCACACCACAGCCCCATCCTGCCTTGTTCTTCTCACCCCCCTGCCTGCATCCACTCCCTCCCTCTCCTTCTTATCAGAGCAAGTGTTCCAGGGCTGCAAACACTCTGTTTTACATGTGCACAGTAGCAAGTACAGTGCAATTCCTGCCCTCAGGCACTCACACAAAACAAATCTTAAAAGCAGTATTGTGTTTTTGCCTCTCCATATGGATTTGTGTGGAATGTGGCTGGCTCTGGGCTCAGCTTGGCCACAACCATCTCCCCTGTATGAACAAGCCAGAGGAAAGCAAGCCCACAGGAGCTTTAGGAGTGGGTAAGGAGAAGGACTTCAGGGTGGTTGCACAAAGTTCTGGAAGGCTCCTTGACCTGGAGTGACTTGTGGAGGAATTGTGGCACCAAGGGGAGATTGGATGATTGTGTGCTTGGAATGTTGGTCACTGCTGAGCAGTGCCAGCATCTGAGACCGTGCTGGGTCCAACCAGGCAGTGAAGCACAGCTCCTGTGAAAAGCTGAGCAGAGACAGAGAGCAACCAGCGCTGCCCCAGTGCAGGAGACAGCAAGAAGGCTGTCAGAGGCCACCACTTGGGTGATTTTGACAGCTGACAAATATCCTGGTGGAGAATGACCCTTCATCAAAGGCAAAATTAATTATGGATGAGATGTGAAGGAAGTGTTCAGGAGTGCTGTGTTTGGTTGTTAGGTACTGGTGGTCCAGGCTCTCAAGGTCACCACTAAAGGGGATGTTTAATGCCCAGCTGACACTCCCCTTTGATTCCAAGCTCCTTTTAAAATTAATTTGCACACTTCCTAGCCAGCTCAGATACAGCCTGGATTAGCAACACACACCACTGCTCCTCTCAGCTCCCTCTCCTTTCACTGCCTTTGAGTATTGCAGCTTCTCCCTTTGCTCTTGCTTATCTGAGATTTTCTATCTATCTGCAGTGTTTTCTCTCTGTGCTGCTCTTATTTCCCTTCTCTGTCCCTCCATGTAATCCTTATCCTTCTCTGTGCTTCATTTAATCCTGGCTGCCCAATTATGCAAATTGCACATTTACATTTTTACAGGGCACCTCCACCCCTTTTCACATAATCATTTGTAATACAAATCATTCCCCCTTGCTTCCCCAGTTTGTGACTGCCTCTCAGGTTCCTCACTAGGATGTGGTGTTAAAAACATGGGGCTCAGACCTAATCCTTCCTGCAGCCCTGTGCTGGGAGCCACAGCCCCAGTGCTGCCTGCACAGACAGCTCAGGGGAGCACACCAACCTCCTTCTGCTGTGCTGGATGAAGGAGAATCAAGGAATCACAAAATGCTTTAGGCTGGGAGGGACCTCAAAGCTCAGCCCATCCCATCCCTGCCATGGCAGGGACACCTTCCACCATCCCAGGCTGCTCCAAGCCTCATCCAGCCTGGCCTTGGGCACTGCCAGGGATCCAGGGGCAGCCCCAGCTGCTCTGGGCACCCTGTGCCAGGGCCTGCCCACCCTCCCAGTAAAAACCAGATCTCACCTGACCACTCCCAGCCATGAGCTGCAGAAGGGCTGTAGTTGCAAGAAGCTGAACTGGGAATCTTGTCCCAGCTAAGGTAACCTCCCTCTCTCTTCCACTTTGTTCCAGTTGATGCAGGTTCCTAGTAATTGTTTTCAGAAAATTGTGGTTTTGCATCTATCTCCCAAAGATCAGCTGCACTTGTCTATTGCACATCTAGGGGGAAAATCATAAAATCATAGAATTTTAAGGAGTTGGAATGGGCCTTAAAGGTCCTCTGATGCCAACCCCCCATGCCATGGGCAGGGACACCTCCCACTAGAGCAGGCTGCTCCAAGCCTTACCCAACCTTGCTTTGAGCCCTGCCAGGGTTGGGACATCCACAGCCTCCCTGGGAACCCTGTGCCAGAGTCTCACCACCTCACAGGGAAGAATTTCTTCCTAATATCTGACCTAAATTTCCCCTCTTTCCATGGGTACCCATTCCCCCTTGTCCTGTCACTCCAGTTCCTGGTGCAAAGTCCCTCTCTGGTTTCCCTGGAGCCCATTCAGGCCCTGGAGGTGCTGTGAGCTTTCTACACAACCTTCTCTTCTCCAGGCTGAGCAGCCCCAGCTCTCTCAGCTGTCTCCATAGGGAGGTGCTCCAGTCCTCCCATGGACTTCATGGCCCCCTCTGGACTTGCTCCAACAGTTCCATGTGTTTCCTATTCTGGGGACACTGAACTGTGCACAGGGCTCCAGGTGGGGCTGACAAGAGCAGAGTAGGGGGAGAATCGGCTGCTCCCTCAACCTGCTGGCCACTCTCCTTTGGATGCAGCCCAGGACTCGTTGGTTTCTGGGCTGGGATCACTCACTGCAGGCTCAGGGTGAGGTTTTCCATCACCCATCACCCCCAGCCCTTCTCCCAGGGCTGCTCTGCACCCCCTCTCTGCCCAGCCTGTGGGTGTGGCTGGGAGTGTCCCAACCCAGGTGTAGGACCTTGCACTGAACTTTGCTGAACCCAGAGTATCTTCAAAAACAAAGTTCAAGTAGAGAATTTAAATGCTACATCTTCTACAACTTAATTAATAAAACTCCCAAGATTTTACAATAGCACCTTCAACCTTAAGTTGCATTTATTACTACTGCACTCTGAAGCAGATATTATGTTCCTTCATCTATAACATGTATTTTTTTTCCAGTAGAGTAGCATCGGTTTCTGAGTTTCTGCTTCCCTTCCCTCTCTTGCTTGGAGGAGATTTGTTTCTGCAGACGAGTGTTTTATTTGGGTAAGGCCTTATTTATCTTTATTCTAAGTACATCCTGCTCTGAGTTTACATTGGAGAAGACAAGGTCAGGGAAGCATACATCTTATTTAGACTGGAAAGTGCTGAAGTCTGAGTGTTCCCAGTGAGAAGTCTCCCAGCAGTAGGCATTACTCTTACTGCTCTCTCAAGATGACCTTCATTAGCTCCCACATTAGTTCATTACCTCATCTCCCAAGAAGCTTCATATCTGTGACATGGTACACAGTGGCAAAATCATATTTAAAATTACAAAAGCCATAGTAGCTTCACTAGACTGGGGCCAGATTTAGATAAAGCACCATTGGCATCTCCAGTCTTCACCGTCCTCACAACACTGCTAATGTAGAGGGATCACTTCCACGTTACATGCAGATGTAGCAGCACAGCCCCAGGATGGCCATCACCAAAGGTCAGAGAGGCAAAGGCTGCGAGTGCAGCAGCATCAGCCACAGTTTACAGAGAAGCAAGAGATTAGCCTGAGCTCAGGAAAGCTGGCAGCCAAGCCTGGGCACACCAAACCACTCACCATGGAGTTTGCTGTGTGATTTACCTACATAGGAATTTTTATAACAGGAATGTATTTTTCTTCTTTTTTCTCTGTCAAGCTTGAGTGAGCACATGGTTACAAGACAAAATTGCCTTTGCTCCCCAGTAGTGCTGTCCCTGCCTGTTTTCCTTCACTGCTCTCACACCCATTCTTCTCTGTCAGTTCCAGCTCTGTTCCAGCACCCCATTCTCCTCTTGGCCAAGACAACTTGGAAAACTCACACTGCTGAGGGTGAACTGGGTATGTCAGAGCACTGTCTTCTCTCCCTACAGTTCCCCATATTTCTAAACACACACGTTTACATTTGAGCATTTGTTTTAATCTCTCTTTTATCAATCTCTAGATAAAACTCCGTTGGTTTTCTATCCAGTCCAGCCCCTCATTTGAATTCCCACTGCATGGCTTTCTCTACTTAGATTCAACTTCCTTCCCTCTCTTATCACCCCTCTTATCTGCTACCTCCAGCTTTGCATCTTTTATCTCCTCTTTTTTCCTCCTATGATAGATGAGTAATGCCATGGTTGACTCTCACAATTAAAAGGCAAATATCTTGTATATATGTTAGGAGCCGTTTTATAGATTTATAGTTGTGTTTTCCCCCCTTGTGTTGTTCTCAGGGGTGCCCTGGGTTTGGGACATTTGGGAGGGTCACTTGTTCCTGTGGCAGCACCTGAGCTCCAATCAAGGTGTCAGGCAGTGATCTCCAGCACTGGGCAGGGAAGGAGGAGTCCATGGACAGAACTTTGGGAGAGGCCAAAGGGTTAAAAGGTGAAACCTCCATGGTGTGGGTGAGCACATGGTGGGAAAGATCCTTTGCTCCTGACACCATAATATTTTCTCTATTCAGTCCTCTGTTGTATTTTTGATAGGGTTTTTAATAAACCTTTTAAATTTTTTGAAAGTGAGCATTGTTTTTCACACTTCCCCTCTCCTTTTTCTGTCCATGTTTAAGTGAACTCTTCATGCACCACTAAACCCAGTCCATCACATCGTTCCCAGTCTGGATCCTGGCTGGGGCTGGCTCCACTCCTCCCACCCTGCTGGAGCAGGGGCTCTCTCCCTGCATGCAGGGCTGGGTAAATGGCCAGTGTGAGGAATGTTCTGAGCTACAGGAGCCCGTGGCAGTGATAATGTGCCACCACTAGTGCATCTCACTGCAGTCCTCACATCAGTCCTGGGGGAAATTACAGCCAGATGATCTACTGCTCTCACCTCCTGCTTTAATCCAGGCTGCTTTGCATCCTGCTGGAGAGAAGTGCAGTCACAGTGGTGGCTGGAAATGACTGCTTTTGTCACAGTGCTGTGCCATGGCTTGTGCCACCCTGTGCTGACTCCCATGGCCTGCTCCATGTGGGAACCCAGAACATCCCTCTGGCAGTCCAGGACAGCCAGAACCCCTGCCAGGGGGCTGAAAAGCCCTGGCACGGAGCCCAAAACACCTGTGGGTTTGATTATGACCCCTGGAGCAAATTACCAACCTTGTATGAAGATCAGCAGGCCACAACAGTTTAGGTAGAATAATAGTGAAGTTATCACGGGGTAAAAAAGTAGATTTTGGGGTTTCAGATATGGGAGTTCAAGAGGCAAGATGGAGGGAACTGGGTGTGTCCAGCCTTTCTCCTTCTTCTTCTTGGCCTCCATCTTCTGCTGTGATGGTGGCACTTACAGATTGGTTTCAAGGAGAAGCTCACTGTCTAACACAGGTGATAGGTATTGGGAAGTTATTGTAAACATTGTACAGGTAGTTTTTAGTATAAAGACATAACACTGCCCTGGAGCAGGCAGAGTGCCTGGAACTGTCCTGCTGGATGGACCTTGGCAGGCAGGAGAAAATTTTTTATAGATAAGAAACAATAAACAACCTTGAGACCGAGAAATGAAGAGCCCTGACTCCTTCTTCAAGCACTGAGCTGAGAAAAGACACTTTGGAACTTTTCTCAGAGTCACTCTGACCAGCTAGAGATCCCGACAGCTCCATGCCCAGGGAGGACCTGCACAGCCAGGGGATGATCAGCACTGATGGCCAGGACAGGGGAGCTGGGGCTGGTAATGGCTCTGTGGGGCTTCTTGGCCAGCGGAGGAGGGCAACAGCCATGCGAGGAAGGGAAAGGTCACACGCCGAGGGAAGGAGAAGGTACTTGAAGCTAAATGTCAGAACATCAATTTGGTGAGCTAAGGAAATGTTTCCCTCTCTGCAGAGGGCCTTCAGAAGGGCTTGGGAGGGGCTGGGTACCATATTGGCCCTGCTCTGCTGCCCGGCCACCACAGGAAGTGTTTGTGCAAACAGCTCCTCAGCATCACTCAGCGCGAGCACTGAGCCACATTCAGGCAGGACTGCTGCCGTCACGGATCACTGGCTTATTGAGACTTAGGGGTGAAAACCTGTCTGTAATGATTCCCTGTCACAGACACTGCCACCCCTTTGCTGCAGCTGTAACCATTTTGTCTGGAGCAGTGGGGCCTTCAGAGTTAAAAGCTGGGCTGCAGCTGCACCTTGGGCTCTGGGATGTGCATTCCCAGCACAGCAGCCACGGGTCAGGCTCTGTAGCAGACACATCCCAGGAGGCTGAGTGTGCCTGGAGCCTGAGAAATCCTGGACACTTCTTTGAACTTCAATTATTAATAGCCACCTCAAGGCTTCCTGGAGAAGATGAGCTGAAAACCACAGTCTGTGCTTCACTCTGAGGATACTCCACCTTTATGTTTGTGTCAAAACAGGGGGCTTTCACAAATGGCTTTGTTGCCAGGGGCTTGAATTATGTACAGGGAACTTGGTGCTCCACTGCATCACAGTGAACAACAGCACATTTCTATGGATTTATTAATCGGGTTGGTACGCTTTATTTTTCTGTAGTGGTTTAACCAAATAAAATGCAGTAACAAGAGGATTTTTACTGAGTTAATTAAAGAGGAGAGCAGTTCTAGGCAAGCATGACATTAAAGACTTGCCAAATACCTCTTTTCTGAAAATACTACCGGCCACTTTTAAGTCTGCTCCAATTCTTAGGCTTTAATGGAAAGTCCTTTCCAGACCAACTTGTTTGAGTTTCAAAACAAGTTGGCTGTTGGCAAGTTTGTAAAGGCAAATGGGCAGGAGGAGAAAGGGGGGTTATGGGGAAAATAGGGAACAGAGTGCCTCTGAGATAATAGCTTAAAAGTTCTGTGACTGTCCCCCTCCCAAAGCATTGTCACAACTTTGTTCTGTCTGAGGCTCCCAATTCAGGGATTGTGTGATGAACCAGTTTCAGCAATTTCTAAACTCTATCTGAATTTGGCCCTTGATGTCTAGAATCTGTTTGATTTAACATTCTTGTGCTCTTTCCCCAGGTTTTAAAGCTCTGTCCTGCTGTGCTGGCTTTGACAGGAAGCCCAAATCAGTCCTCAGTTTCTATAACCAACATTGCCACAAACAGCTCTGTATTAAAATCAATGAGAGATCTGACCTGTTAATTTCTGAAGTAGCCTCTGGTATGCAGAGTGGCTCTGCAATATTGTCTGGCTCTCAGATGTGAGAAATGACACTTTGTATTGCCCATGGGGTGTTAAAAATGTATAGATGTGAAGTAGATTGGGAGGTCTGCCAGTTCAAAGTTAATGGAAATTCTCATAATTTCCCCAAGTGACATTAGTGACCTGGGCTTGAAGTGAAGCCAGGTCTGGTTTCACATCATCTAACATTTCACTAAATGTTAACTCATTGATATACAATTTTTATTAGCTATGCCAGAATTTCGTAATTTACCACAACCTCTAGATACATATTTTCCTTTTACAGTCCAGAAGATGTTTATTATGGTCTTTGGAGATGCATTAAAGGGGCGTTAGCACAAATAAAACTCCTTTCCTTAATCTCCAGGCAAACTGCAAAAGCAATTTAATCTCAGCTCTCTGGATACCCGGGGTGCTGCTTTAGCACAGAAGGATCCAACAAGTGCACTCCAATGCTCTCGAGGGCAGATGCTGGATGACCTGGAGCTGCTGCAGTGGGAGAAGGCAGCACAAGGATGCTGAGGGGAGAAAGCCCTTCTCAAAGGCAGCCCACCAACAGAGTGTTATTTTTCAAAATGTACCCACTCAACCCAATGGCACCCACAGCGGGGAAACATAAGCTAAATTAGTGACCTTTCAGGCCCAGATGTTAAGAGAGTAGAATAGCTGAGAAATCCAAGGGCTAAGGTCAAGATAAAGAGTGCTGCATAAATGCAACAGCTGTAAGGCACTGAAAAGGCATCAGAGCCAGTGAGCACCAGGAATATATAAATCACTCAGAGCAATCTGCTGCAGCAAGGCGTGCTAGGCTAGACAGTCTCTTTAAACTATTGCCAACACTTTCCAAAAGTGTGTGGTTAAAATTAGGCTTTCCAAGTCCATATTTAGAAATGGAAAGGCACCAGAAGTACTGAGCACCCATCGAAACATATGGGCTCACAAACCCTCTGGAAATCAGGTCACACATTCGAGGCAGAGCTTTCTCTGCTGCCTTGTCCCTGGACTGAGAATGGTCTTGGTCTGAGAGCACTGTTACCTCCACTGCTTTTCAGTTCCAAACTAAAGAAACAGCTAAGACTCAGCTTCTTGATTATGAAAAGCTTTGACCTATATAGAAAACTCAAGAAGCCTGAGCAGCAGTTCTAATGAAATATGATTTCCAGCAGTTCTGTCCACCCTGATTTCCCAATACCCATAAGGAGTGACTTAAAGCAAGGTCTGTCTCTTCTACACTCCCCTCGTTTTCATAGAACTTGCATAACTTTAGTGTCTTCATGAAGGGTGCTTAGAGTGAGGCCATGTTTTCAAACATCTCCTTGCTTATTTGGAAATATTCTCAAGGGTTTGGGGACCCTGCCACTTACAGTACAGGTTATACAAACCACATAGAGACACAAACTCGAGGGCTTTGTGTTGTTGATGTTTCTGCAGCTTCTCTCATTTATTACAGAATTGTTACAAAGTAGGAGCCTTCCAAAGGCTACAAGTATGCTTACAGAGACTTTTTGGAATCTGGTTTTGTCAGTCTTTTTGTTGTTTAGGAAAAAAACAGGGGGCTGATTCGTGCAAAAATATATACCATATTCTTCAATTTGCTTTATCGAGAAATTTACCTGAAACATTCTAAAATCTGAGAGGTGGAAAAAAAAAAGGATGAATCACCTTTAATTGCTACATATGGCCAAAAAATCCCCCAACAAAAACCAGTTAGTTTACAAGCCTTTTGTTTACTCACAGAGCAGAGTCAACTCACAAAGGATGTACTTCATCTCAGATGGGAGATAAACATTATTCCCCTGGACTAAGACACACATATCTGTAAACAACAGTGAGTATTCCTTTGGTAGATGCAATACCTGTGACCCCAGCAGCTCCCCGTGCTCTCTGCAGGCAGAAGCTGCAGCAGGAGTTCACAGGAGCAGCAGAAACAACTGATTAATTTGGGCACCAGACAGCCTGAGTTTTATTGCTGAAAACACCAGGCTCCACGTGGAAAGATGACCAACAGAAAAATCTCACCAACCACTGGCCTTTTTCCTCCACCAGGTCCCAGTCTGGTCAGGCAGAGTTCTGATTTATTTACTGCTCATTAGTTTTTAAGGCTCTGATTGTGTAAACACTCGTGTGTTTGTGTTTATTCCTGTGGTTTCAATTTTTGCTCAAAACTGTTGCAGGGAGTTCAGTTGCTGTGTTTGTCTTTCATATGGAATTGAGTTCTATCAATATGGCCTAATTAAAATGAAAATTAGGCAGCAATTAACAACTATTTCCCAAATCAAAAGGGAGCAAAAAAGCCCCTTTGAGACAATACAAAGCTTTGTGCCTTCTGACAAATTTCTTTCTTCCCCAGTCCTTGTCACATACAGGCTTTACTGGTAGGAAGAAGAAACTCATAAAAATACTCTTGTTTTCTCAGAAAGGTCTGTTTTTCCATTTAAAATAGCTTGGAGAAAATACCCCACCAGCAATTTAAAATTTGTTTTCTCAAAGCAAAACAAAATGTACTACAGCTCATCCATATGTACGTATAAATACAAAGCCATAAACAAAACACGTATAGAATCCTTGATTATTAACGTGTGCGTTTGGAACATTTCTGGTTTCAAGACAAACTTGGCTCACCTGCGGGATCTTTGCTGCTCTGACAGATGCTCAGAGCAGCTGCAGAGCCTCTTGCAGAGCCCCTGGTGCTGGGCTTATGCTCACAGGTGAGGCTGTTCAACCCCACCCTGCAGGGGGGTCACAGGGGCCCTGATTGCTTTAAAGAGCCTGGAGCAGGGCAAGGAAACACCAGGAATATCCTTGTTTGAAGCAGTTTGATGGGTTTGAGTTGTGCTCAACCCTGTAGGCATGGGAGGTGGGGGTAAAAGCCATACTGGACCTCGGTTCATGAATTCTACCAATTATTTTACTTAAAACCCTCTTCCACTGTCCTCACCCACATCAACAGATATAGTAACATCAGCAAGCACCCAAGCACCACTATAAAAAATAAATTAATTACTAGAGCCAAAAACTTAAAAAAGGGGGGATTGTTATAGATGGATAATGAGATGATTGGCTCTCACAATTAAGGGATGACTATTGTGTGAATATTAAGAGAAGCTTTAGTGATGTACAGTTATGTTAGTGTAGTTTAGATGTCCTCTGTTCTCCCCACAGTTCCCTTTCCCCCTGTATTGTTGCCATCAGACAGCCTGGGCTGTCTGGCACAGGTACAAAGAGGCTGCACAGGTGTCCCTTGCATGGGGCAGGTGGGAATGGAAAAGCTTGGGGTGCTCAGGGGGTGGGCATGGCAACACCTGAGCTCCAATGCAGGTACAAAGCAGTCTGCACTGATAAATGGCAAAGCAGAGCTGACTGACAGACTTTGGGAGGGGCCAGGGCTGGCTGATGCAACCCCCAGAGTATAAAAGACTGAGCATCCATCCTGAAGATGAACTGGCCATGTGGTGTGCATGAGGGGCAGTTCCCAGTGCTGCAGCTTTTCCTTATGTAGTCCTTTGTTGTATTTTTGTTAAGGTTTAATAAACCTCTTTAAATTTTCAAGTGAGCGGTTGTCTCTCCCAGTGTTGCAGAGTTGCCCAGGCAGCTGAGCCCCAGGCAGGGGCAGGGCTCTGCTGGCTCAGACAAGGTCAGTCCCTGCTGCAGTGTTTGCCATGTGTGATTCTCCAGCAGCTGTCAGAGCACAGGGAGCAGCAGGCACAGCCACGGGCTAATGAAGCTCATCTGGTACATTGGGTACAGGAGGTGTAATGCAGAAGATTGCATGTTCAAGCCCTGCTATTAACTCATGCAAAAGTTGGCTGTGTGCTCTTCCTGAAGATGGAGTGGAGGCTTGCAGTGTCATTACTGGGAATAAAGATGATAAATGACACTTGCTTTTCTAACCATGTGCATCTTTTCCCTCCAGTGTGACTCAAGTTCCTCCTGTGATCCACTTGGGGCAGCTACCACTCCAGGTTTTTTATTCTCATGCCTTTTACCAAGCCACTTGAAAGCATCTGCTCTTGGATGAGAGCACCTCTTTCTTTGTATGCAATTCTGTGTGTTCCTGACTGGGTGAGGAGCCCTGTGGTGGTTTTGTATCCCTATGTCTGGACCTGTTTTATCCTCCCCTGTGTATTCACCAGGGTTCTTAATGTGTCTCAGGGATTGTGCAGGGGCTCTGGCTGATTTGGGTGGAATCACTCCACAGGAGCATTCAGAATCTGACTGCTGCTCTGTGCCCTGCCACACCTTCCCTAACAGCCCAACAGCAAAGGGCACAGAGGGATGAAGGGTTTGGCTTTGAGCCCAGACCCTGCACAGAGCTGATTCCAGGGGCTCAGCTCTCCTTCAGGCAGATCCTTAGGGGGCTCAGCACTCAGGAATATCCCTGCTGATGGCAGAGCAGGGGTGTCTGGAGAGCTCAGCATCTTTGCACTGAACTCTCTGGACTCCATGAAGTTCCTCCTGGTGCTTGAATCAAAGCCAAACTCACTCTGCTATCTGTTCCTCATTGTGGGGAAGCACTGGCCTTCATCTCTCCAAATGAAACCCTCAACCCACTGAGCTCAAGAGGACTTTTGCCTTTAGCTTTGACTGAGCAACAGGATTTCTGCCACTCTGCCTCCATGTTCACCAGTGACCCTGGGAATGTCAAACATCTCCTTTTGTCACATCAGGGCTCGGAGCTCTCATGGGTGTGTGCAGCCACAGCCTCTCTGCTCCCAGGTCTTCTGAGTGCTGAAGGAATGAAAAATGCTTTAAACAGTCAGTGACAAATTTAGTCTTTTCATGGGAGTCCTCAAACAGCTCACAGGATTCACATGGCAGACTGAATTTCTCTGTAAATTAATCCACAAAAATTCTGATCCCCCTGGGGTGCTAGTGATACCATTCAGAAGTCACAGATAACATCTTTGCCAATGTTCTGTAGTATCAATGCTGTTGTCTATCTTATTTTCTCCCTTATAATTTCTTCTTATTGGTCTTTTACGTGGAACTAGCATTTTTGTCCTAATTAGACAATTGCACATTATGATACACTAATTTGTTAACCTATGTTCACAAATCTTTTAATTACAGCAGTTGTCTTTGATGTGCTGTTATTATTCAGCTACAGCAGTAAACAATTCAAGAGCTAACTGGAAGGAACTCATTATTTTCTGAGAGATGTTGTCATTATTTTTCAAAGTATTTTTTTCCTAAAAAAACAGGCAGTGAAGAACCAGAGAAACACACAGAGAAACCAAACACCTTCAGAGAAACACACTTCAGAAACCAAGCACCTCATTTCACCACACTGATAGTTATTCCTGAAAACACAAATATTTTTAAAGCATAAATAAGTTGAGGACTTATCCTTCACACTTCTAATCCTCAAGCTTCAAATCTTCCAGGGTGACCAGAAATACTTCTCTAGAGTCAGCACAGCAACAGGTCCTGGATGTGTGACCCTCCACAGTGCACCCAAGTTTCCATGCAAGCACTGTGTTAGAAGGGACACAGCCACCTGGCAGAGGCTTTTGCTAATTTTTGAAGGTGAGGACAAGATTCTACATGCCTAATTCCTACAGGTACCTAAAGGTTTAGCCCTTCTTTTGTCCTTACTTCTTGCTTAAGAAAATCATAGCTAGATGATGCATTTTTTCTCTTTCCTTTACTGTCATTGAGCTGTCTTTAATATTTTAAGGATGATAATAATGTTTTCAATCATTTTTCCCCTCTGGAGCAAGGAGGTATGGCTTGAGGAATCCCTGCTTGTGGTGATGCTTCACTTGTCTGGATGAGGTGTTTGCCTCCTAAAGTCCTATGCTTTTGATGATGCTACACATATCCCACCACAGCAACATTCGTGTGTGAACACCATGAAATCCCAGAAGGGTTTGGGTTGGATGGCACCTTGGTCCACCCCTGCTATGAGCAGGGACACCTTCCATGAGACCAGGTTGCTCCAAGTCCCATCCAAGCCAGCCCTGGGCATTTCCAGGGATGGGACATCAGCTTGGAAGTGACCTCCCTTCTGTTTTCAGGGCAAGTAAGCAAACTCATGTCTGGTGGTCTGTCTCTGCTGTGACTGAAGGAAGGGTGCTGCTTGTTTGGGGCAGCCTGCAGGTTTTTCTGTGACTTTCCTTTCCATCACTCCTCTGAGCAGCTCCCATCTGCAGGAGAAGAAGACTTTGCCCTGGTGCTGGTGCTGGCTGAGGCCATCTCACCCTGCCCACTGCTCCCAAAGCCACACAGGTATTTCACTGAGTGGGGAACCTGTGAGCCCTCAATGCCCAGGCTCCAGCCTCTCAGGAGCCCTTTGTGTTCCCCTTCACTCCCCAGGAAAGGGAGGTGCTGCATACAGATTTGGATTTTAGCTGGAACTATCAAACTGTGGAGGCTTGTGTTTTATCACCATGCACAGCATGAAGACACCACAGTTGCAATGTACAGATTGCCAGGAACAGACTGTCTTACTTGAAGATCAAGTTGTCCATGTGAATATTTGCCAGCTGCAAAGGACAGATTCAGATTTCTGGATGCTCCACTTTCCCAGGCCTGGGAAAGACTTTCTCCTGATTTTGCATCCCTCAAAAGATCAGCAACAGCTGCTGAGACCTCTTATAAGAGTAGGAAGGGGGAAAGGGAAGCATAACCAGGCCATCTGTTGTAAAACCACAACTCCTTATTGATTTCAATAGACTATTTTTGGTCCAAACAGTTCCAGCACACAAGCACTCACACACCCTTTCTGCTGGCAGTGGAAAGCCATGGCTATTATTGAGAACAGGAAAGTGAATAGCACAAAGTAGCACTGGGTCTCCAAAGCAAAATCAGCCACCCCTCCTCATTCCTGGCAGATGTTTCCCTAACCCCTTCTTTAAGCCTTGTAATGATGGAGGTGTTACGCCCTTTCCAGCAAATCTCCTCCGGTGCTGAACCCTTCCTGCCCTTGAGTGCTTTTTCTAATGTGCAATCTGTGTCACCTCGGCGGCAATTTAGGGCCATTATTTGTTGCTCTACCCACTTTTCTGGAAGAGAGGAGCAGAGCAGATGAGATAAGAGCCAGAGGAAGGGAAGACATCAGCAGAGTTTCCTGGGAAGCAAGCCTTGCTGACCTTTCTGTGCTTTTCAGCCTGTCTCATTTCTCCAGCTCTGGTTTCCACTCCATAAAACCCAGCAGCGAACGTGCCGTGCTGCAACGGCAGGGGAGAACTCGGAGGGTTCATTTTGTCACAGTTTTAAAATGTCAGATTAGGCTGCACAGTCACATTAGTACTGTTAGCTTTAATATACTCGATACCTAATCTGCCAGGGCTTCTTTATTGACAGGCTGCCTCTCTATTTGAGCTTGAATAAACTTGTGCATAAAATGTTATCAGCAATGACAGCTGAAAAGAGGTCTACTGCTCTTTAAATTTTTGATGGGAGGCAAGCATTCTGTCATTTGTGATAGCATTATATGTAATCCAACATAACAACTTGATAGTCTGATATAACAACATTCCAGCTTCCCTGCTACCATTGTAAAGAGATGCTGTGTACAAGCTGCTCCTACATGCAATAATATCAGCACTGACAGCTGGTAAAAGAGTCAAGCTCCTCTCTTTCCATTTCTGGAAAGCAACCCTCATCTTTAGTGATATTTTTTTTTCTTGGGTGTGGACAACATCTTTGCCCAAAAGTCCTGGGGAAATTGTGCTGGTTTGGAAATTCATTACAGGACAGAGTTGTCTCATGAGATGTCTTTATTTTCACAGGGCTGCCTGCAAATGTGGTACAGTGGGATGGAATTCTGTCCTGTGTCACAGCACAGGAGTTCCTCAGAGCCTTTGCTCCCTGCATGTATTTCACTTACATCTTCCAAGTTCTCTCATCACTGTTGGTTTCCCCTGTTGCCCCAGCCCTGGAGGTTTCCCAGGCCAGGTTGGATGGGGTCTGGAGCAACCTGGGATAGTGGGAGGCATCCCTGCCCATGGTAGGGGATTGGAGCTGGATGAGCTTTAAGGCCCCTCCAATCCAAACCATCCTGTGGTTCCCTGCCAGGCAGGGACTGAGTGCTGTCACCTGGAGCCCTGACCTTCTCCTTCCTTTGCTCTCAAGAACCCCAGGATAATCCCACCCAGCAGTTCTCAGTACAGCTCCAGAAGAGGTGTGCTCTGCCACCCTTCAGGGACTCTGATCCTATTCCTCCAGACAGCACCTTTCCCTTCATGCTGGACACTCCCTGCATTCACACTCATGCAAAGGAAGTGTAATACATTAATCAAATGTTTTGACCAGTACTGGTTTATTAATTGAATTTTAACTTTTTATATTGCAGTATTTAAACTGCTTGGGGTCAGGTAATTTGGAAATAAACTGCAAGTTAGTTCTCACAAGATGAAGATCAATACACAGGATAAAAGATATCCATTGGATTATGAACAGATCCTGTCCTAAAGAAATATCTACTCTGCTTTTTCTTTTGATTTTCACTCTTTTATACTTCTTCCATGCTTGTATAATTAAGTCAATGAAAATCCAGTGGAGCAATGCAATTTAATTTAGCTGAGCTGCACCAGTGTGAAACTGGTATGGAGTAAGGATCAGTGCTGGCTGACAGGGCAGCACCAGCTTTGGCAGTCGTGTCCACAACCAGTCCATTTTTTCACATACTCCACTGCACAGTACAGCAACATCAGCAAGAACCCAAGAGTCATTGAGAAATATCCAGAGGGATGTTCAAATGGAGGAGCACATTTAAAAATTACACCATATGTTCCTGAACGAGCTGTCAGGCAACACTTCCAGGCAGGTGGATACCAGACCCAAACATAAATAGCTGAGGTGTATTTTAAGGCACAGGTTTGAGGAGGAGGCTGTGCTTCACCTGATCTCTGGTTGGCAGAGAACATTGTGATAACCTCACCTGCCCCTGGATAGAACAGGAATCACAGAATTTCACAGGGGGTGTTTTTCCCTTCTGTTCTCATTTTTATTCCTGTCTGTACATGTCACAGCATTTCTTACATTTGTAGTTAAATCTCTCAGCACAGAATCACAGAATGGGTTGTGCTGGAATGGGACCTTATAGTTCATCCCATTCCACCTCTGCCATGGCAGGGACATTTTCTGCTGTTCCAGGCTGCTCCAAGCCCTGTCCAGCCTGGCCTTGGGCACTGCCAGGATCCAGGGGCAGCCACAGCTGCTCTGGGCACCCTGTGCCAGGCCTCACCCCGCTCATAGTCCAGACTTTCTTCCCAATATCTAATCTAATTTGATCACCTTTTCATTTAAAACCATTCCCCCTCGTTCCATCACAACAGGCCCTGCTAAAAGGTTTGTTCTCATCTTTCTCATAGGCTCCCTTTAGATACTTGAATGTGCTCTAAGGGCTCCCTGAAGCCTTGTCTTTTCCAAGCTGAACAATCCCCATCCCAGAGCCTTCCCCACAGGACAGGTTCTCCATCCCTCTGTTATAGATGAGCAATGCCATGGTTGACTCCCACAATTAAAGGCAAATATCCTGTATGTATGTTAGGAGCAGTTTTATAGATTTATAGTTGTGTTTTCCCCCCTTGTGTTGTTCTCAGGGGTGCCCTGGGTTTGGGACATTTGGGAGGGTCACTCGTTCCTGTGTCAGCACCTGAGCTCCAATCAAGGTGTCAGGCAGTGATCTCCAGCACTGGGCAGGGAAGGAGGAGTCCATGGACAGAACTTTGGGAGAGGCCAAAGGGTTAAAAGGTGAAACCTCCATGGTGTGGGTGAGCACATGGTGGGGAAAATCCTCTGCTCTCAGTGCTGTATGACTTTCTCTATTCAGTCCTCTGTTGTATTTTTGATAGGGTTTTAATAAACCTTTGATAATTTTCTGGAAGTGAGTATCATTTCTCACAATCTTTTATCTTTTCTGAGGTGCAATCTATCAGTGTTTCCCTGCAGCCTGGGCCCTGTGAGGAGTGGTTTGTGCCAGGAATGATTTCTCCAGGTGGAGGAGATCCCCTTCTCTCCCTGGCTGAGAGAGGGATGCTGGGCAGGGGTGCAACCTGCACTTGCTGGGGTGTCATAGTTTGACATAATAGGAATTTAGGGAAGTGAGGTAAAAGATTTTTGTGCAATTTTTGTGTAACTGAGTGCGCTGAGATACCTACTAAGGAAAGGCTTCTTGACATACTGTGACACTATTGACATTAAAATGTAAAAATAAGAAAATATAAAATATAAAATAGGAGAGCAGAATGGAGGGAGGAAGTCAGGAGAGCTGGAGCCATGCAGTGACCCCAGGCTGGAAGCTCCCTGCCTGCTGAGGTGTCAAACACCACAGGGTTTGTGCAGGGCCTGCTCAGGATGGATGGAGCTGGACAGCTCATCTTTGCACAGGAAGCAAAGTGGCAACTGTGAATTAAGGAAGGTGCATGAGTGGGTTTAAAAAACGGATCAAACCAGTGTTAGGGGCAACACCAAACTGGGTTAGGAAAATGCCTAATGGAGAGTAGCCTTACTGAGGCTAAAAAGGCTGATGCTGTCCTCATCAGAGCAAATCCACCAGCTCCATTTGGGGGAAATTCATTTTACAGACAGGATGGTCCCTCCTTACCTGAAGTCCACACCTGTCCTAGTGCTGACCACTTGGGGTGAGCTGAGATGACACTTGCTCATAACCCAACTACCTTTAACAGCAGCTAAGAGCTGAGAGAGAGGCCAGAGGTGTGTATTAAACTGTAGACAGCTTTTAGTAGTTGATGAAATGCCTTTTCAGTGATAACTTAAATCAGAGGGTGAGAGAAGTGGAGGGAATCTGTGATTTTTTCCTTCTTCCCATGCACCAAAGGCAGGCTCAGAGGGGACAGCCACTGCACCTTACCACCATGGGTTAATTGAATGCTGCTTCATTCATGCTGTATTTTTTCAGTAAACACACATCAACTCTGAAGATCTTAATTAGTCTTTAGAAAAACCCAATATGCTATAATTCTTCCACTGAGGTCTACATGGAAAACAAGGAACATATTTCAAATGCAATGGCAACAAACAAACAAGTGTGCACAGCCCCAGTCTATAGACCCAGTACACACACATGCACTTCCCTAATATGCTTGCTTAGGCTTTACAATCTGTTTATTAATTCGTGAGTAGACTTGATATGCCCTCTGGAAAAAATACTAAAATAATATCTCTCAATTGGCTTCACTGCTGTATGCCTCTAATTAAGTAATGTACACCTCCACTTGCTATTAAACAGTTCCATGATTTTTAACACCAGTGTTGTTTGGTGCCAGCTATAAAAATTTTTAACAGCTCTCCTGTTACCACTCTTCTCCTAAGTACATGAAAGTGGCTTTACATATTTGACCTTTCCCTTCCCTGCTCCCACATTTTAACCCTTCTTTCCCACTGCAGCAAGGAGCTGAAGCATTGAAGGTCTCACAGAGATGAAGATGAAAGCTCCCCACTGCTTGGCACAGGAATATCCACCAGCATGCCTCTGAGGGCAGGGCACTCTGGGCTTCCCCTGAGACTGCCAGGTGTCACCATCACATTTTCTGAAAAATCCCTTCACCAGGATTTCGTCTCCTGGGAAGCTGAGAAGCCTCAGAGAAAAATGAAAACAATAATTATCTGATTTGCTTCTCCTGTGTTTTGCTGCTTTGGAATTTGGTTTGGACGTTGTTTACCAACAGGTGGTTGTTTCATTGGTTTCATGTGAATTGTTTTGACTTAATGACCAATCACAGCCAGCTGTGTTGGGGCTCTGGAAAGAGTCAGGAGTTTTTCATTATTATCCTTTAGCCTTCTGTCTGTATCCTTTCTGTATTCTTTAGTATGGTTTTAGAATATAACATAACATAACATAACATAACATAACATAACATAACATAACATAACATAACATAACATAACATAACATAGCATCCTTCTAAAAACATGGAGTCAGATTCATCATTTCCTTCCTGCCACGGGAGACCCCAAAAATACCACAGCCAGGTATGGTTTGAGGAGTAAAATTCTACTTTTGTGAGTGAAACTAAGCCACAGAAGTAAAGCTGATCCATAGCAAAGGCCAGGAGAGATGCTATGGCAGCATCTTCATGCCAGGAGCTGTCAGCCTGGTACTAAACAATCACTTTAACTCCAAATAAAAGAGAAACCCTTTAGCCACCCCACAGCCTAACACCCAGTAATCTCCAGCAAGGCAAGAGCAAATCCATGGGATTATTTTCCTTTTCAAGGTAAGCAGGGGAATGTTTTCAGCTGGAATTGGGCCATGAGGCTGACACATCTGGGGATGAGGCACACCCTGCAGTTCGGGGAGCCAGGTGCGTCCATCCCAGAATCACCCATGCAAGGGGACCCTCTGGCCCAGTCCTGGACCAATGGCCAACCAAAAACCTCATCTGGAGGAGCAGCTGCTGTGTCCTGACCAGTTTTCATGGTCATTTAACCAAGGAGGAGCGAGGAGGAACAGCTCATTGTGGCTGAGGGAGCTGCAGAGCCTGCAGGGACCTGCTCTGGGCCACCATCATTGTGTGTATTTTCCTCTTACAATTCACAGATAACGAAGATTCTGAATAATGAAATTTTTACCCATAAGTTGAAGAAAGAAAAGCAGATCTGTGCCCTGTCCACAGGGAAGGCACAGGCAGATAAGCAATTTCTTCTGACCACTCTGACACCATGGATGTTCTGAGTGCTGTTTGGAATTCTAGAATGGATCATTCTCCAAACCCCCAAATGTCTGATCTCTAAATCAGCACGGTGTGATCCCAATGAGCAGGTCAGAGCAGTGATTGCCCCATGGACACCCTGCCCAGAGCCCTGCCCTGGGCATGTTGAGTGGGACAGGCAGAGCAGCAGCAGCAAGGGCCAGGTGCAGCCTGAGCTCTGCTGTAGCCCCAGCTCTTCTTGGGCAGTAGCTGCACGTCTTGTGCAGCAGCTACTGCATCTGTGAATGATCTTACCTGTCTGTGAAATCCTTTGTAACATCCTGGGAGCGTCACAGTTTAACAATACAAGTGTGAAAAACTCTCCTTCAGTTCTCAGCAGTGAGGAAGTCTGGCAAGGGCTGAAAGCACTTGAAATTAGATCCTGAAAGGCTTTTGCCAGCAAACCAGCATCCATCCACCCCAAGCAGCAGCCCCTGGCTCTCTGGTCAAAAGGTGAAAATGGCTCATGGCAGCTCTCTGCAAAATTACTTGTCCTGGGAGTTATCAGGCCATGCCACATAGGATGTACACCAGATCCTGCCACAGACCTATGGAGCGTCTTTGTGGCCTTAAAACAATTTTTTCCTTGTTTTTGCTTCCTAAGATAAGGGGATGTTAGTGTTGATAAAAACGAGAGCAGGCTCCCGGTACAAAAGTGATTTCAGCATTTATTATAATAAAAGAAAGGCCTAAAGCAAGGGGGCCCGGGCCGGGCAGGAGTGTTCCCATCAGGGATGGAGCAGCGCCGGCGCTGGGGCTGCTCAGCAGTGATGGCCCCGATGATGGCCCCCATGTTCCAGGTGGAGCTAGACACCTTCCCTGGGTCAGATGCCCCTTTTTTATCCTGTTTTTGTCCCTTTGGATTGGTTTCTGTTTGGATCCTTCATTTGCATGGAGGTTTAAGGCGCTCAATTGGCCCATGTCAGTTCTGTCCAGGCTGGCTCGTTTCTCTTGGGAGCGGTGCAGCTTACTGAGGTGTAATTTCTTATAACGACCCTTTTAACCCCTTTTACCATAATCAAACTAACAGTACATGATGAAAACGAGTCCAGACTCCAGGTAGTAAAGTGATTTCAGCATTTATTATAATAAAATAAAGGCCCAAAGCAAGGGGGCCCGGGCCGGGCAGGAGCGTTCCTGTCAGGGATGGAGCAGCGCCGGCGCTGGGGCTGCTCAGCAGTGATGGCCCCGGTGTTCCAGGTGGAGCAGCACGGATTCCCTGGGTCAGATGCCCCTTTTTATCCTGCTTTTTGTCCCTTTGGATTGGTTTCTTTTTGGATCCTTCATTTGCATGAATGTTTAAGATTGATTGACAGAACCATTACAGTTCTGTCCAGGCTGGCTCGTTTTGCTTGGGAGGTGCTGCACTTTACTGAGGTGTAATTTCTTATAACTATCCTTTTAACCCCTTTACAATATAACAACCAAACTAAAAGTACATGCTTAACAATTATCAACTATTTTACAACAGTTTGTAACCTATTTTTAACAAGTGTCACGGCACCTGTCAGGGCACTGGCTGTGTTTGCTGCCTGCTGGCCTCATGCAGGAGGGCTCACCGTGGGGAAGACCCTGTCCTGGTACAGCCCTGCCTGTGCTGCTTCCCAGAGCTGCTCCCTCACCAAATGATTTTCTGAACTGCACACAGGTCTGTCTCAGCAAAGGCCCCTGTGTCTGCACAGGAGAGCCAACATGGGGACTCTTGTGCAGTATTGTAAATCAAAGGTGACTCCAACAAAGGGGAGAGAATGATGCATCTGACTCCATGGATATCAGAAGGCTAATTAATTACTTTTTTATACTATACTATACTATACTATACTATACTATACTATACTATACTATACTATACTATACTATACTATACTATACTATACTATACCATATACATTTAATCTAAACTGAATCTGCCAAGCACTCACTCTGCACACACCTGCTCACACTGCACAGAATCTCATGACTGTCACCCACAGTCCCAACACACACACACACACACACACCTGGCCCTGATAGGGCAAGGAAACGAAACACCATCACTTTGGGTAAACATTCTCCATATTGCATTCTACTTAGGCACAACACAGGCACAGCAAGTGATAAAAATTGTGTTTTCCCATTCTCTGAGGTTCAGAGAATGTGAATATCAGAAATCCTTGGGAAGAATTGTGCCTTGCTTTTCTCTGTGAAGAGAAATGTGGTAACACTGCAGGTGATCAGGGGACCCACACTGATAATCAAAGAGGGCACAGGAACAGCGAGCAGCACAGACCCACCAGGACGTGTCCCTCAGGACTCCCCAGAGGCCCCTGGAGCAGCCAGGGGCTGTCACACCTGCTGGGGGTGACACACATAAATAGCACACGTGTGCCAGCAGGGAGGTGTAGCTGTTTGCAGGCAGTTGCATGTGAAGCAGGCAGACAGGTGCCATCAATCCAGCCTCAGCCCCAGCCAAGTCCTGCCATTCACTGCTCGGATTCAGAGCACTAGGCACAGCCTGGAACTGACTGGCGTCCTCAAAAGCCACTTCTGAAGGCAGGTTCTGCTTGGAGGAATTGCTGTGTCCCTGCATTGCCACTATCCCTAGAAGAGAAGTGTGCCTAATGGGGGAGAAGGGTAATCTCATTTTATATGAAATTATATTAGTGACAGTTCATTCCTGGCACTGCTGAGAGGGCTGGGCAGGCTGGATGGTGCTTTCATGGTACTTACTGATCCAAAAGTAAATAACTGAAAAGAAAATGTCACCAGGGTATGGGAAATGGGGAGAGAGCAGCAGCAGGAGCACATGGGGATGAGGTCAGGCACCACCAGCAGCCCAGCACACAGATGGGAAAGGAGAAAAAAGGGCATCTATTGCCCAGGGCAGGGATGAAGAGGAGCACAGGAAGAGGAAAAGGAGGAGTGGACAGCAGCAGAGCCTGCTTGGTTATCCCAGGGTGCAGAAATTTCCTGTAGTGGCTTTGCTGCCCTCAGTGCCTGTAGCTCAGAGCAGGCAGGGCTGGCAGCCCTGGGCAAATGCCAGGCTCCAAGCAGGACAGGCACAGCACACATCTCTATCCTGCTGCATTTCTTCACTGAAAGACACTTCCACTGAATGGAGAGTCAGCAATTTGTATGCAACCCTACAGGGCAATCAGCGCTGTGGAACTGAATATATGCACCCTGATAAAGACCTCATAAACACCAGGTCACTGCCAGACTCCTGAAACCAAAGCTCATCATCTGGGGCTTCATCATGTAGCAGCAGGCTGCTGGCAGGCAGGGCAGGGTGAGCAGAAAGCACCAGCACACCCCATCTCAGGACACCTCTGGCCTCACCAAAGCTTCAGCCCGTGGGTCTGGGTGCACTGGTGAAACTGGTGCAGGTGTTCATGGCCAGCCAGGCACACCTCCATCCCTGCAGGTCTGACCCAGCTCACAGATGGGGGCCCAGCCATGAGAAAGATGCTCCCAGTGCAGAGGAGGAAGAGCACTGAGACATTTATCCATGGATTGTGAAAGAACCTGCAACTCCCAGCCCATGTGGACACAGTGCAGAAACAGCCCCAGCACCAGCACCCTCCACCTGCCCTCCCACCTTCCACCCTCTGCAGCAAATTCCAGCTGCCTCTGCCCTTCAGACAGATCCCTGTGGGGCTTTCACCTCACAGAGAAGGAACAAGACCTGTGAGAGCATCCTTGTGAAGAAACAAGGACGTACTCATCTCTCAGCTGGGGGAACCAAGACCCAAACAAATGACCCCCCCTGTTCCCCTCTGCAGGGAAAAACATCCAAGCCTGGAGGAGACAGCCCAGATCCCCCTCCTGTGCCCAGCTGGGAACATGCACTGCTGGCTCTCCCCTCTGAGCTAAACTAAGCTGCAGCAAGATCCCTTGGGTCCATGGACTGACCCTTGCCTTGTTCCTGCTGTCAGAACATAACACCTGCACTGTCATTGAACAAACAGATCAATAATTAGTTATTTCTGCTCAAAAGTGGCAATAAAGTACGTTATTTGTGGTTTATTACTCACAGTTAGGGATATAATAAAATAACATCCACTGGCCATTTAAAGATTTTGGGAGCTAAGTTTGCACAGACAAGAATCCATTTTGCACATTACAGTATTCCAGGGAGTGGGAAATGACCTTGTTCCTGCCTTCAGGTGTCCAGGGGGCAGGAGGCCCTGTGAGATGCTCTTTCCCCTGGCCATGGTGGTGCTGAGCTGCAGCTCCTGGCAGAGCAGCACGTTCTGCAGGGCTGGGTTACAACCCTGGGCTTGCAGAGCTCTCACATCAACTGCTTTGTTGCAGGAGGTGGTGAAGCAGCCAAATGGACTGAAACACAGCCAGGCCTGGCACTCCCCAGGAGCAGAGGCAGTCTCTCACTTTCTTTTGCAGTCTTGTCCTTGCTGACGGCTCTGCTGCATCACATGCAAATGTCAGAAATGTCTTGTTCTCTTCTGCTCAGAAAGGAGAGGTTTGCTTTCCCCACAGTGAGGTCCCAAACTCTCTTTCTACCATTCTCTCACCTTCTCCTGCTCACTTCAGCCTGACTGTGGTCCACAGACTCTTTCTGGTGGCAGCCTGACTTACTCTGCCACAAGCCCAGCAAACAAAATGAGGAGATTTCTTTTGGTTGATGCCTTCGGCTGGCTCAAAGTGAGGATCACCAGAGCTACCACAGGAAATCATCATCAGGAGACCTCAGAGATCATTGTGGTTTCTCCTCAGAAAGCTGAACACAACTGGATCTCCCATTTTCCCCTGTGTTGAGCGAGCTGATGGAGGAACAGCCACTTTCCATTCTGTCTTGGTTTGAACAGACAGGTGTCTGCTAAGGAAGGCAGGAGCCTCCCTTGAAATGGAAAATGTAAACCCCCTGCCCCAAATTATTATAATTTTGAAATTAAGGGGCTCTCAGGCAAAGATATGGGAGTAGGAATAACAGTTCTTTATTAGGGAAGAAAATTTTGAAATAAAATTTAAAAATGGAGTAATGCAAAACAGCACTGGCAGAGTGAGAGCAGTCCCTGTCCCCTGTGTGTCAGGGGGTGGCACAGCCCCATCCCATGGGGGCTCAGCCCTCCTGCAGTGCCAGCTGTGGCTCTGCTGGAGCAGGGATCCTGCACAAGGGGGGAGTTTTCCTCTGCAGCTCCAGGGCTGCTGCAGATGGGCCTGGGCTCCCTCTGGCCATGCAGGGCAGCAGAAGCTGCTCCTCTGGCAATGCACTGGGCAAAGGCTGCTGTGCTGTGCCAGGCTCCCATTGGATCCAGGTAGGAATGCTTGGCTCCTGCCCTGGGCGCAGCATCTCCCCATGGGATGCTGGAATTGGATCAGCCCTGCAGGGACACTCAGTGGCCATGGACAGCAGAGATCTCCTGCAGGGAGGATTGGCTGGGGGAGAGATCAAGAAAACTGCCCCAAGAACAGCAGAGAACTGCCCCAGCTCTGACAGATGGCAATTACCCAGCCAAATCCTCCACCCTATATCACATTTCCAGGGCTATGTCCCATTGAGGCACAGCTGTGTCACACGGAGGGGACAGCTTGGTGTCCACACTCACTCTGTGCCACTGCCACAGAAGCTGCCAAGCCCAGCTCTGCCCTTTCAGCCATTTCCAAAGCTCACAGAGCTCTCTCTGTGCCTTCACACACAGCTGTAAAAGCTGGATTTGTTTCTTCCCATGCCCCCACCACGGTGACAAGTCCAGCTCTGCAGTGGGTGCTGCCATTCTCGTTGGGCACACAGAGGGCAGCCACAGCCTGTGCTTCCTGTTTGAACATGTGCTGTGGAAGGGATAAGCATCAAAGAAATTATTTTTTAAAATGTTTATTGGCATGCCATTTCAGGACAAAGAGGTTTTTTCTTCCTCCACGTTATCACAGATATCACCAGAGGAACAGACCAATCAGGGCTATTCCCTGAGCCATTCCCTCAGGGGTTTGGTGCAGGGCAATGTGTTACAGCAAAGCAGCACCGTTGGTACTCTAAACCATTTGTACCTGTGTTGAAATATTACTGAGTTAATTCCTTGTGCTGGGAACAATCTCCACATGATCCATCTGGGATACAAGGCCACGTGGATGGATCCTCAGTATCAGGCTCCTGGTCCTTGCCATGTCTTGATGTTTCTCTCCTGCCATCACAACATTCTCACTGCAGCATTGTGACAAAACACATTATTCTGATCAAATACACCTGGGGGAATTCTTCTGTGGCAATTAGAGAGGGACACCATGATTTTACTGTAAATTAGAACCAAAATATCTATAGAAAGTGAGGGCAGAAAGAAGGGGCCATGCTCAGGTACATTATTTAGAAAGAGTTGTTTTTCTCATCCCTAATAAACCATCTGCACGTGATGTTTCACCCAGGTGAAACACAAGGTGCCCTCTGGGGTTTGCCCAGTGCTGAGGGGTTCCATCTGGGCTGTGCTGGGCCAAGAGAAGATGAGTTCAGTGTGTTGCATCCTAAAACAGGGCTTGGTCTGGGCAGGGCTCAGCAGTTCCTTGCAGGAACCCCCTCAGCTGAGCTGTGCAGGGAACACCCCCAGCCTGTCCTGGGCCAGGCTCAGCAGGAAGGCAGCTCCAACCTGAAGAGCATCAGAACTGCATGAGGAACATCTCTGCAGGGCACAGCAGGGCTGGATTGGGTGTTTGTGCTTCTTCCAGGCTGATTTCACAAGCAGAGCCAGCCAGGCAGGAAGAGCCTTCAGAGCAGCACATAACCCCAAAAGTCCCAGAGCAATTAAAACATGGACAGAGGGCACACAGGGGTTGTTTAGATGAGGAAAGGTGTTATAATTGTAGGGAATGCCCTGATGAAGGCAGGAATGATGAATCTGACTCCATGGTCTCTGAAAGCTAATTTATTACTTTATTATACTATATTATATTAAAGAATACTACACTATACTAAAGAATACAGAAATGATACTTACAGAATGCTAAAAAGATAATAATGAAAACTCCTGACTCTCTCCAGAGTCCTGACACAGCTTGGCCCTGATTGGCCAAAGAGTGAAAACAACTCCCAGCAAAATGCAATGGAACAATCACCTGTGGGTAAACAATCTCCAAACACATTCCACATGAGCACAACACAGGAGAAGCAAATGAGGTAAGAATTGTTTTCCTTTTCTCTGAGGCTCCTCAGCTTCCCAGGAGAGAACTCCTGGGCAAAGGGATTTATCAGAGAATGGGAATGCCACAGAAAGGAGACTGCCACGTTGAAACAGAGGTGCAGAGGAGCCAGGCCAGACTGAAGGTGTCCCTCAGCCCAGTTCAGGATGGTGTTTTGGATCTTGCTGGGTCCCTGCAGACACACAATGGTGAGCAGGGGAATACAGCAGGCATCACACCCCATTTATGCAGCTCAGCAGTGCTAGAGGCAGGGCCCACTGGCCACAACCCCTCCTCATCTCTTTTCACAAATAATTGCTCACAGTTTGGGTTGGTGCCACTGATGTCTGTCCTGCTCACCAGCAGGTGCCCCACACGCCCACTCCCATGGGGTCACCCCCAGCACTGGCCACAGTTCCCTCCCACAGGGACGAGGCTCTTGCAGGGGTTTGTGCTGTGTTTTTAACTACAGGCTTTGATATGAAATGCTCCTGAATATGTGCTAGAGCAGCACTTTGCTCCCACCCCCTTCCAGCCTTTCTTGGTATCAGAGGCCAAACCACAATGAGGGAAATTTTTTGTTCCATATCTTTACAGTGCTTCTTCCAGTAGCACATAAAACAAATTAGCCACTTAGGCCATTATTAGGCACTTATGGCCTTTTGATGTTTATGATTTATAACAGCAATTTGCACTTATGTAGCACATTTCAGTTGAGGCTAATACAGCAATGATAGTGCTTTGCATTGCAGGCTCGTCCTCCCTCTCCAGCTTTGGAGAGCTCTGGGAGCAGCAGCAGGGAGCTCCTCTGGGGTGCCAGGAGTCCTGTGCTGCTGGGCATCTCTCCATCATCTCTCCATCTTCTCTGCATCTCATCCCCAGACTGGGATCCATGCTCAGGGCCAGCCTTCCTGGCCAGGCACCATGGCCCTGGTAGAGGAAAGTGCTGCAGAAAGGGCTCTGCAGTCCATAAGAGCTGGTTCAGCTCTGTGGTAGACATAGGAGGGTCTGGTTTTCCTTTGGCTGATGTTTTTGGCAGCTCTTCCAGCAGCAATAAGAAGCTTTTCTCTTTGTGTGAGCAGGTGCTTTGCTGCAGGCTGGGCAGGGAGGGTCAGCTGGGCACCCCTGAGCCCAGGGCAGGGCCAGCAGGTCCAGGGGCTCTGCTCTGCCCCTGCATGTGGCACCTGGGATGTGCTCCTGGTGTTTGGGTCCCCAGCCCCAGCACAGGAGCCCTGAGCACTGCTGAGCCCACACTCAGAGGAGTCAAACTCTCCTGGCCTCTTCAGGGACAGAAACCCAAACTCCAGTGAAATGTGGCAGGAATTCCTGGCTCTGGGCATGGTTTATATCCCAGAGCACCTGAGTGCTCCTGTACAGAACCCAGCCCACTGTCACCTGCAGCTTTTCCTCTCTCAGGATTTACAGGAGACTTGGAAAGAGTTATCTGCCTGTCCCAGAATCTGATTGTCTCCCTCAGCATCTTGCTGCAGTTTAATTTAGCTCAGAGGGGAGAGCCAGCAGTGCATGTTCCCAGCTGGGCACAGGAGGGGGATCTGGGCTGTCTCCTCCAGGCTTGGATGCTTTCCCCTGCAGTGGGAACAGGGGGGTCATTTGTCTGGGTCTTGGTTCCTCCAGCTGAGAGATGAGAATGTCCTTGTTCCTTCTCTGTGAGGTGAAAGCCTCACAGGGATCTGTCTGAAGGGCAGAGGCAGCTGGAATTTGCTGCAGAGGGTGGAAGGTGGGAGGGCAGGTGGAGGGTGCTGGTCCTGGGGCTGTTTCTGCACTGTGTCCACATGGGCTGGGAGTTGCAGGTTCTTTCACAATCTATGGATAAATGTCTCAGTGCTCTTCCCAACTCACAGCTGTCCCTCTCTTTGCTCCTGGGCACCCCCTTGGCTTCCTTCCCTCCTTGCACAGTCATGGGGAGATGCTCAGAGACAGCAGAAACAAAGATGTTCTGGGCCAGTTCTCCAGGATATAGGTCTGACAAAAACTGCTAATGATGCAAACTCATTATCTGTAAACATGCCCTATTTCTTGGAGATGTTTTAGAAAATTAAACATGCTGTTGACTCAAAAGTTTACCTTTATGCAAATCAAAATGTCAACATCTGGCAGGAAGACTCATGGATTTTTTTCAGCCTGTCTGTAGGAAGGGGCTGCCTTCTCTATTTTGGTTTTGCCCAGACACTCCTCATCATAATCATGCTAAGCACATCCTGAAGTGATTTTTCTGGTAAAGGCAAGTGTAGAGAGCTAAGCATTAAATGCTCTTTCAAAGCCACCAGGAATATCAGTGTTTGCTTGTTTTCTGGTCTGTAACAGATGCTGGCATTCAGCATTTGGAGTGCCTGGGGAAAAAAGGGAAAAACAAAGATTGCCACGACAAGGTTAGCAAATGACAGTTATTTGTCAGCAAATCTCCTCCCCCTGCAGGGAGGCTGCTGCTCCTGAATGGGAGCTCCTGGCTCCCTGTGGGCTCTGCACAGAGGGGCTGTGGTGGCACAGAGTGACAGGCAGAGCCACCAGGTGACAAACAGCCCCACAGCACCAGCTGTGCTGCTCACCCCAACCCACTCTGGTAGCCCTTGGCACCTTTAAAAGGCACTTGGGAGGAATCAATGGCAGGTAATTGATTGGCAAGTGCTGCCTCCAACAGACCCTCTGCTCATTGGCACTGGCAAAACCACTCAGGCAACAGAATTCTAAGATCAGCATAACTCTGGAGAGTTTAAGGGAGCTTTAAGAGATATTTGAGAGTAGGAATATTCACCCACACACACCTGCATGTTCACACAGAGGGTCCAGTGCCAAGCTCTGCAAGTGCAAGGCCCTTCTACCTGTGCCCAGCACAACCTTCTGGTGGCTGGCCCTGCACAGGAGTGATGGAGAAGTGCCCAAACATCCCCCACTGGCCTCATGTCTTGGTTTGGAAAGACAGGAGTCTGCTAAGGAAGGCAGGAGCCTCCCCTGAAATGGAGAATGTAAACCCTCCCCACCCCTCTGAATTGCTATAAATTTGAAATTAAGGGGCTCTCAGGCAAAAATATGGGAGCAGGAAATAACAGTTCTTTAATAGGGAAAGGAAAAAAAAGGATAAAATAAACAATGCAGTGCACTAGAACAACACTGACAGAGTCAGAACCCAACCTGACACCCTGTGGGTCAGGGTGTTGGCAGCAGAACCATTGGAATTGTGGCTCAGCCCTCCTGCAGTGTCAGGGGTGGCTCTGCTGGAGCAGGGATCCTGTAGAGAAGGATGGATTCTTCCTCTGAAGATCCAGTGGAAGGAGAGGCAGCTGCTGTTCCTCTGGGCAATCCAGTGCAGAAGCTGTGCTGGTGTTCCAGAATCTCCAGATTCTATCCAGGTAGGAATGCTTGGCTCCTCCCTCTGGGCTCACATCTCCCAATGGGATGCTGTAGTTCTTATCAGCCATGCAGGGACATTCAATGGCTGTTATCAGCAGGTGTCCCCTCCCAGGGAGGTGTGAATGTGGTCACTCAGAGAGAGAGATAAGGCAAACTGCCCACTTGACAAAGGTAATCTGCCCTACAGATGGGAATAGAAAACATCTTGCATTGCAATCTGGAACACCTCATTTGCCCACTGTGGGCGTTGTCCTTCCACCCCAGTCCTGTGCCATTCCCTCCTGGATTTCCTGCTCTCCCTCCTTTTAATTCCTGGGAATTAAAAATGCCAACTTTTCATCAGCTTCTTTCCCTAAAGTGGGTCTCAGCCATGGTACAGCTGCTTTCCTGTTCGTTATTAACCACCAGGCAGCTCTTCCCTCTGGATTCCCTCTTGGGCCAGGCCTGCTGTTGGCACACTGGGATCTCAGTCATGCCATGAGCACCAAGCCCTTCCCCATGCTGTGCTCCAATCCTCTTTCAAGCTATGGGAAATGCAGGGGAAAGCAGCTCTGCTGTGCTGCTTGGCAATGTGCAATTAGCTTGAAGCACTGACATATAAATAAAAAACAGTGGACGTGCACATAAACAAAATCTATTGCATCTCCTGCTTTCTGGAGTCAAGTGCTGTGCTGGGAAAACATTGCCTCTTTATCAGCTTTTATCTCTGGCAATCAATTCATTTGGGCCAACCAAGAAGCTTCAGAGGAAAGACACAGATTTTCCAAGTTTTGTTTTCAGAGCTGGCCAATCCTCTCCTTCACCCTGAAAATGAGTTTCTGAGCAAGGCTGGGAAAATGCAAACCCAATGGGACCCAGCAGAGCTTTGGGGTCTCCTCCTTCCCCCAGCACATGCCAAGGCTTCCCAGGGGGTTCCAGTCACGTTGCTGCCACCACTGCCAGGACAGGACAGTGTCCCCAGGCTGGGTGTCAGCAGAGGGTTTAGTGCAGGAGCACTGTGATTCCTGCAGGAGAAAAAACATTGCTGCAAAGGGTTCAGAGGCTGATGTTTTGGCAGTGAGAGTGTTATTTTTTCCCCTCATGGCTATAAATCTATAGGTTACATTCTTCTCAGTGCCACAGGGAAAATGCTCTTTTATGAGAAAGGCAAAGAGTGAATGAGTGAGCTGATATTACCCTTAAAGGAGGCTGGGACACACTGGGGCAGTCAGGAAGCCTTTGGGCCAGTTGCAGAATTGATTTTGCTTTTCTCAGACACATAACATGCTCCAAACCCTGGCTGGCTGTTGGCTGGGTGTCACTGTCATATTTTCAGGAAAAATCTCTTTGCCAGGATTTCTTCTCCTGGGAAGCTGAGAAGCCTCAGAGAAAAAGGAAAACAATATTATCTCATTTGCTTCTCCTGTGTTTGCTGCTTTGGAATGTGGTTTGGAGATTGTTTATCCAACAGGTGTTTATTTCATTAGTTTCACATGAATTGTTTTAACTTAATGACCAATGACTGTCAAACTGTGTTGGACTCTTAGGAGAGAGTCATGAGTTTTTCATTAGTATCTTGTTAAACCTTCTGTCTGTATCCTTTCTCTATTCTTTAGTATAGTTTAGTACAGCATAATATATAATATAATATAATATAATATAATATAATATAATATAATATAATATAATATAATATAATATAATATAATATAATATAATAGCCTTCTAAGAACATGGAGTCAGATTCATCATTTCCTTCCTGCTATGGGGGACCCCAAAAATACCACAGCTGGGCACACACTGGTCCCACCAGGAGAATGGAATTTGCTGCAGAGCAGAGGAGCAGTGATGTGCTGCAGCCCTGCCTGTCCCACCTGGTCCTCTCCAGGTGCTGGGTGACAGCCCCAGGCACCATGGCCTCACTGGCCTGGCCTGAGCAGCCCCTGGGGTCACTTTGGGGCTGGTTCAGGCCAGAAGAAGGCAGAACTGGCCACACATCCCTGCTGGCTTTGCCAGAGTTCCTGTGGGTTTGCCAGACCTGATGGTTATTATTGGTCCTGGGTCATCCTTCAGCTGCCCTCAAATCCTACAGGTGAGCTCTGGGTTGTGCTGAGGGCTTCCCACCCCCAGCCCCACCACACCTGCAGGGTCACCTGGGGCTGGGGCTGAAATAGGAAATGGTTCCCTGGCTCAGAGATCACTGTGAAGTTGTGTCCCCAGCTCTGGAAGGACACAGCTGGTGGCTTCCCCAACATCAAGGATGGCTTCCTCATCAACCCTCATCCTTTTCTTCCCTAAGCACCGAGGTTTGGGTGACACTGGTGAGATCTGGTGCTTTCCCCCCAGACCCTGAGGCTGCAGTCCAGTGACAGGTTAAAATTCCTCTGCAACCACAGGAGCTGGCAAAGGGCTTTCCTCTGCACCACCTGCTACAGTCCCTGAATAACAAGAGCACAGGTGCTGAAGCTGTAAGAAAAAGCATGAGAAGATATTGCAGTGCAAATAAACTGCAAGAGAAGATGAGGCAGGAGCTGCAATAAGCAGTATTTGAATGGCTTCCTTTCTCCAGCAGCCTGTATGTCCCAGCAGTGTGCTGATCCTGGGCCTGGCTCATTCCCCTGATGGATGATTTCTGTTGTGGTCACAAGGCAAGCTCCAGACTAACCCACTGACCCCACAGGCAGGCTGCAAGCTATCTACCACAGCAGCTTTGGCAGGGAGAGCTGACCCAGGGGGCCATGGAAGGAGCCAAAAAATGATGTTACCCATTACCAGAGGAATCCATCACAGCACACAAAGCCTCACTGCCAGATATACCTTGGGCTGGCCACAGCCAGGAGCTGCAGAGCTGGCCCTGTCACAAGAGCTGCTGACAAATGACAAATCCAGAGGGATGAGGAGGAGGAGGATCAGCAACCCAGGCCACAAGAGAGGCCATTGTGGGGCTGGCAGGGAGCGTGTGCCAGGCTCCTTTGTCACCCTGCTGCCACTCAGGGCAGGGACAGGAGCTGACAAAGGCTCCTCAGTGAAAGAATCATCTGTGTGTGTGTGAAATGCAGTTTGCACTTGTGCTGGGCTGATGGGATTCAAATGCAACTTGTTGTGCCAGCACTCCAAACAGAAAGCCTCACAAGGAAGAATTCTTAAAATGCTCCACTGGAGATATTGTGGCTGTCTCACTCAAAGGGACGTGGAAGGAAGGGGGCTGGGTATAACAGGGAAAAGGAAGCATAGATGAGTTCTGTTATGCAGAAACTATAGCCTAGAAAAGCCTGTAAACGAAACTATACCCCAGAAAAGCAGGAGACTGGTGGTTATCCTGTGAAACCCCTCATTCTGCATTGTGTCAGGTTAAAATGGAATCTTAAAGGTTTACCTTTCTTCTAGGAACTGAGCTGGCACACAGCTGAGAACCTGTTATGCTTAGATTTGCTCTCTTTATGGCCTGGGTCTCCAAATCACTCAGAGCAAATACTTTTCCATCCATATCTGATAACAGTCATAAACAAAATCATAGATGTGCAAACCTTGGCACTGTCTTGATTTTAAAAGGATTGGGATTTTTTTTTTTTTTGCTGTTTAGTTTCAAGCAAGGAGAGATTATACCATAGAGCTTAGTAGAGTCGGGCTGGCTCTTAGAATTATAATCCTTCCTTTGCTTTGTGCTCAGGATGAACGTGATGCTGCTCCCAGCCTTGTGGCAGCCCTGGTGCTCAGGGCTTGTCACCATCGTATTTTCTGAAAAATCCCTTTGCCCAGGATTTTCTCCTGGGAAGCTGAGAAGCCTCAGAGAAAAATGAAAACAATATTATCTGATTTGCTTCTCCTGTGTTTTGCTGCTCTGGAATGTGTTTGGACATTGTTTACCAACAGCTGCATGTTTGATTGGTTTCATGTGAATTGTTTTCACTTAATGACCAATCATGGTCAGGCTGTGTCAGGAAGGAGTCACAAGTTTTTCTTTAGTATCTTTTAGCCTTCTGTCTGTATCCTTTCTCTATTCTTTAGTATAGTTTAGTATAGCTTTCTTTAATATAATATAGAGCATAAAGTAATAATTAGCCTTCTAAGAACATGGAGTCAGATTCAACATTTCCTCCCTTCAATGGGGGTCTCAGAAAATACCACAGGGCTTTCAATTCTGCAAAGCACTTGAGCACATGCTTAGCACCAGGACTAGCACATCAAGCACATGCTCATGTTCCCTTGACTTATCTGAGATTAGCAGGAGCACTGAGAGCTGGGAAGGGTCTGAGGAGGTGTGGGCAGTGCCTGGCTGGGAACTTGTGTCAGCAGGCTCTGCAGAGCAGGAGACACAATCCACCACATCCTCCAAATGAAATGTGTGCTCAAGTTCTTATTCTGTTATTGTTGGGCAGCAACAGACACCAAATCTTCATGCAAGATCCTCAGATAGCAGGAAAGCAGCCCCAAGAGCAGCAGGAGGCTCAGGGGGAGCAGGGCACAGTGCTGGGTTCATCTGGGGAGTGCTGAATACAAGAGCTCTGTGGGAAGCTTTGTTACCCAACATGTTTATTCCTCTTGAAAAAACCTCCTCTCTCTGCAACTGGAGTAGAAGCTGAGCCAGATCATCTCTTGCCCTTTCTGAAGCTTAAGCCTGATTTACTTTGCATTTTCCTGTCTAAAAGCTGTCTAACATTAGGGAATTCAAAGAGGTACAGAATGGTTTGGGCTGGAAGGGATCTTCAGGATCATCTCACCCCACCCCTGCCATGGCAGGGACACCTCCCACTGTCCCAGGCTGCTCCCAATGTCCAGCCTGGCCTTGGGCACTGCCAGGGATCCAGGGGCAGCCCCAGCTGCTCTGGGCACCCTGTGCCAGGGCCTGCCCACCCTCCCAGGGAACAATTCCCAATTCCCAATATCCCATCCATCCCTGTCCTCTGGCACTGGGAGCCATTCCCTGTGTCCTGTCCCTCCATCCCTTGTCCCCAGTCCCTCTCCAGCTCTCCTGGAGCCCCTTCAGGCACTGAAAGAGGCTCTGAGCTCTCCCCAGAGCCTTCTCTAGGCTGAACAGCCTCAAATGTCTCAGCCTGTCTCTATAGCAGAGCTTCTGACAGGTTCTGGTAGTTTCACCTTGTGGTAATTTTCACCCCAGACATAAAATTTACATTTAACCATTTAACCAGTGCCAAAAAAGTTGTCAGCCTTCCTTGCCCAATTTTGCGAAGAGTGAGAGTTAGCTGTGGGCACCAGTATCCCTGAGAACTTCTCTGAGCTGGTTTTGTGTGTGTTTTATTTTTGTGTTTATGCCTGGCTTCAAGTAGAGACGCCAAATACCAGAGTAGCACTTTCTAACATTCTGCTCTGTTAGATTTAGAAATAAGCTGTTACATGACCCATAAAACACATGAAGCCTGGTGACCCCCTCACCTTCTCCTGTGGGGACCCTTTGAAGTTTAATAGAAGTGGGAGCTGGGAGCCTTTCCCTTGCTGAGCAGATTAATGCCACCTCACTTCTCTGATTGTCCACCTTTTCCATCATGTAAGAAACCAACACATGTGAGCTGGTTTCTTCCATGAAACCCCATCTCTGTCAGGTTTGGCTGGAGGTGGCCAGTGGTCCTTGAGTGTGGTGGTTCCTGAGTTTTACTTTCATTTTTTTCTCCAGAAATTGGGTTAACAGGCAGGGGGAAGTTGTCACTGTTTGGGAATCAGGCAGCAGAGCAGCAGAAGGCAGCCCTGGCTGGGGCTGGTGGGAAGGAGAAGGGTCCTTGGGACATACCTGGAGCTATCCCACAAAAGCAGGAGAGCCAGTTGGGAAGCTCAAAGCCCTGCTCTTGTCTGTGCAATACATGATAAAGGCACAGGAACTCCAAGAGGTTCTGCTAAGGAAGATGGTCCTCTCTCCTGACTTTGAAGCCCCACCTGGTGTCTAGGGAGGAGCTGGAGGCCCAGGAATCCATCTCCAAGGTGGGAATCCCCCTTTCCAGCCACACTTGGCTGTGCATGTGTATTTCTGCATCCAGCAGCGTGAAAATCCAATGGTATTGACTGGAGCATGCAGGAAATACAGTGTCTCAGCCCAGCAAAGCCCAGATCAATCAGCTAATTACCTCAGAGGAGGTTTGCAGCAGGCAGCTGCTGGTCCCTGACAGAGCCTCTCAGCCCATCTGCTGCCAGGCTGAGCGTTCTGGGCTGTGCTGGCAGAGCTTCAGAGCAGCCCTGAGGGCATCTGCAGAGCTCTTCCCTCCTGCCATGCCCGGCTGGGTTTGCTGCTGCCTCTCTGTCTGCCTCAGTGGGCTCAGGCAATCTCACTGAATCTGTTCTTATCGATTTAGGAAAAGGCTTTGATTCTGAAAACTGCAAGCTCTTACTCACGAAACTATGACAACTTGGTATTAGCTGCAAATCAATGACCTTTTTAAATGCAGTCTAAGCAACAAAACTCACTTACTGCTAAACCCTGATAAGCCTGGTTCTGGGACAAGTCAAACCTTTATCTTAACTGCCATATGATCTTTTCCAGCTTGATAGTTCCATTTACTGTATCAATAAGGATTATAACCCATCTGCAGTGAGATTTTACCCTCCCTGGAAGCTCTTGTACAGCAGATGATATTGAAAAGGAAATATTTTTTTTAACTTCTCTTCATACCAAGTATTTCCCAATATATTATTCTTATTACCTGTTTCCTGCCTGTCTTGGTTTGAAAGCCAGGTGTCTGCTAAGGAAGGCAGGAGCCTCCCCTGAAATGGAAAATGTAATGCCTCTCCTCCCTCCGAATTGCTATAAATTTTAAATTAAGGGGCTCTCAAGCAAAAAAAAAAAAAAAAGGAAGAAGGAAATAACAGTTCTTTAATAGGGAAGAAAATAAAAAGATAAAATAAACAATGCAGTGAACTAAACCAACACTGACAGGGTCAGAACCCAGCCTGACACCCTGTGGGTCAGGGTGTTGGTGTCAGTCCCATTGGAATTGTGGCTCAGCCCTCCTGCAGTGCCAGGGCTGGTTCTGCTGGAGCAGGGATCCTGTAGAAAGGTGCAGTCTCTTCCTCTGAAGATCAGTGGAAGAAGAGGCAGCTGCTGTTCCTCTGGGCAATCCAGTGCAGAAGCCGTGCTGGTGTTCCAGAATCTCCAGATTCTATCCAGGTAGGAATGCTTGGCTCCTCCCTCTGGGCTCACATCTCCCAATGGGATGCTGTAGCTCTTATCAGCCATGCAGGGACATTCCATAGCTGTTATCAGCTGGTGTCTCCCCTGAGGGAGGAGTGGGTGTGGAAGAGATAAGGAAAACTGCCCAATGAACAGAAGACAACTGCCCTACAGATGGCAAATAGAATGCATCTTGCCTTGCAATCTGGAACATTTTCCAGTTCCTTCTGTCTGCCTTCCTGATTGTGGCTGTTCTGAGGTCAAGCAGAAGCTGTGAGCACAGCAGAGAAGGTTATTCAATGTGACAGAGCTGAGGCTGAAATGGTGGCCACAGGCTGGAGTTGTCCACCTGCAAGCCCCAGCCCAGGGACACTTGTGGCCTCCTTCTTCCTGGGGTTCCTTATCCACCCTTCCCCTCAGTGGGTGGGAATAATCCACCAGGACTGGCCTTGCTGGGCTTCGACTGTGCCAGGAAAATTGACATCAACAGGTTAAATTCAGACTTTTTTGGTGGAGTGATCCATAACATAATCCCTTGTGGTATTTTTGGGTCCCCAACGAACGCGAGGAAAGGAAGGATTTGACTTTCTGTTTTTAGAAGGTTAATTTATTATTTTATGATATTATATTATTAAAGAATGCTATGCTAAACTATACTAAACTATACTAAAGAATAGAGAAAGGATAGAGACAGACAGCTAGAGAGAATAATAATGAAAAACTCGTGACTTTTTTTAGAGTCTTGATACAGCTTGACTGTGATTGGTTATTAAGTTAAAACAATTCACCTGATGGATAAACAATTTCTAACCACATTCCAAAGCAGCAAAACACAGGAGAAGCAAATTAGATAACATGGTTTTCCTTTTCCTCCGAGGCTTCTCAGCTTCTCAGGAGAGAAATCCCAGGCAAGGGGATTTTTCCAGAAAATATGACAGTGACAATCCCTCCTCTTGAATTTTGTTTCCCCCCCTGTGTGGGTGCTGAGTCTGTTTCCCAGGGAAACTCCCATGGGGCTCCTTCTACCTGGACACCCTTGGGGTGGCATTTAGCCCCCAGCTCCCTGTGTAGGCATTTGGAATGAGATCCTAAACACCTTCCCAGCAGCTCAGGAATTGGGGAGGCTGCTCCCAAAGGAGAGGCTGCTGCCATCAGATGCCACCTCAGGCCAGCTGGGTGCCACCCCAAAGCAGCAAGGCAAAGCCTGGAGACTGGAGGCACTGGAGCATCCCCACCCAGGCTCCGCAGATGCCAGGGAATCCGGGAGAATAATGGGCCCATTTATTCCCCCAGGGGGGAAATGTCAGAAAACACTGAAATGAGAAAAAAATTGCCTCTTTGTTCTGCAAATGGTCGTCATTGTGAGAAAGTTTATCCACCCTCTGGGAATTCATTTAGCATCATCAAAGAGAGGCTTTACAAAAGTGACTTCTTATTTACCCACAGTGGTTTTAGTGAGTAGTTTCTTTACTGGAAGGAAGGTGCAGTGGAGTTACCCAGCTGAGAGAAGCTGTGTCTGCCCTGCAGAGGTGCAAAGGTACATGGCAGGGGAAGCCTGCTCCTATTCACAAGTGATTTAAGCCACCATGAAATGCTGCAGGAGCTCCCTTAGCCATGGGAATGCCCTCACAGGGGTCAAGCTGCTCAATGGAGATGATTTTTCCTCCCTTCCCATGAAAGGGTGGTTAGTAAGATGTTTGTGTATACAGGATTTAACAAGTTTAAAATGCACTGGCCAGCCATGAGCAGCCTGTGGGAGGCCTTGGGGACAGCACAGAACAGTGTTTTTAGGAGGATGTTTTATTTATGGTGTTCATGGCTGGTGCCATTACAGGCCCTGCAAAGATCAGACCTTGCTGTGAATATATATTCACTGAGGAAATCATTCTGACCCCAAAAACCTCACACTGAGCACCTCAAACAGACATGTCCTCATGGAAAGCATTTTCCTGCTCCAGCAAAGTGTTGGTTACTGGTTTATGTAAAAAAAAAAATTCTCATCTTTTTGCCTTCACACTTCTAAAAATGATTACACTGAATTCAACCAAGTAAGAAAATAAATGTTTTTTCAGCCTTCTTGGAGATCTTGATTTTTCTTTTTAAGCTTTGAGGCTGCATTAGAGCCAAGTTTTGGTCAAACCACAACCCCACTTCTTACAAAAGATAACCAAAGGCTGTAGAGTCAGCCTTTCTGGGCAATAACTCTGCCTTTAGCAGCCCTCCCACTCTTCTCCAAGACATCCATCACCCCCATGTAGCCACCCCAGAAAGGAACCAGGAATGGGCACCAGGAATGAGCCCCCAGGGGTGCTCAGAGGAGCTGCCCAGGGCTGTGCTGGGACAGGAGGGCGTGGGGCTCCTCACACAAAGCCAAATTCACAGCCGGCCTTCAGACAGACATTAGCAAAAAGTGACTTATTTTCCACACTGAATTCAGATGCAAAAGAGGAACCCCACGCCCCCCCACCCCCCCCACCCCTCCAGTTCTGAGTAATTTTGCAGCTTAGGAATATTTCACATTCTTCTCTCACCATAATGTGAAGGCCAGATATAATTTACTGATTAATGGGGGCCATGGAGTGCAATAAATGCAGCTTTAAAGGAAATTCATTTCACAGCAAGCACAATCAGTCTTTCAGAACCCCACCCCCTGTATACACTGGGTGGTTTTTGCCTGCAAATTTAAGAGTGCCTGAGGGAATTAGGTACCCAGGTCCCATGCAGAGTCCGTGGGGTTTGGCTCTTTGGTTCCTAGAAATGCTTCTATAATCTCAGCCCCTGGGGTGTGTCCTGGGCTGCCCTCTCAGTTTGGGTTCTTGCATAGGTACACTCCCTAAAATACAAATAGAAGCTTTTCCCTCGTGTTTTTCTGCTTTTTTTACCATGTTTTACTAGTGGAGGGGTGAGCTGGGCTCCCACAAGCACCATGTGAATGCTATGGCTGGCCTGAACTCCCCAGAGCATCTTCAGCTGTGGCCAAAACAAACCAAAATGGGGAAGGGGAGCGCTGCTGCTGAGGAGCACGAGCACACTTGCTACTGAAAGGAGTTTTAGTGCTTGGGGAAGCAGCTGATGGGACTTGTCTGGTGGTTCAGGAGAGGAAAAGGTGACTTGTGATAAAAGGGATGAGAAATGTCAAAGGAGGAGCAAAAATTGTGCACTATAAATATTCACTGAGAGTCACACAGCCAAAATTGGACCCCCAAGCTGCTTGGATGAATTAATCAACACCCCCAAATTCACAAATTTAGAAATCTGTGAGCTTTTCAGGTGAGTATTGCACATGTGGGGGAAATCAGACCAGTGCTGGTCACTCACCCCTGGGTGCTCACAGCACTGGGGGCATCTGAGCACCCCACATGGTTTTATGTACCAGGGCATTCAATTGTCTTACTCCTTGGTGAAGTAAAATCACAGAATCATTTAGGTTGGAAAAGCCCTCTAAGATCCCCCAGCACTAACCTGTGGCATTCACATTCTCTGAACAGAGACATACATAATTCTCTCTCTCTTTTAGGGTTTTTCCTGGAGAAGCACAGAGAAGAACAGAAAACAATTCTTATCTCTACTTGCTGCTCCTGTTGTTTTTTCACTTGTGGAATGTGTTATGGAGATTGTTTACCTGAAATGATTTGTCAATTGGATTCTGCTGAGATTGTTTTGTTTCCTTGGCCAATTGGGTCAAAGCTGTGTCCTGGCTGTCTCAGACAGTCGTGGGTTTTTCTTTAATATCTTTTGTATAGTATAGTATAGTATCTCTTTAATATAGTATTGTATAATATATTATATTATAGGTTCATAAAGCAATTGTTCAGCATTCTGAATCATAGAGTCAAATACCAATCATTCCCTGTGGTGGGGACACCCTGAATTCAATACTGACCCATGTCCCCAGGTGCCACATCCACAAAGTTTTAAATCCCTTCAGGGAAGATGACTCCATCACTGCTGCAGACAACCTGTTCCAATGTTTTACAGCATTTTCAGTGGAGGAAATTTCCTGATATCCCTCAAAACCCACCCTGGCCCAGCCTGAGGCCGTTCCCTCTGCTCCTGTCCCTGTTCCCTGGAGCACAGCCCGACCCCCCCGGCTGTCCCCTCCTGGCAGGAGCTGTGCAGAGCCACAAGGGCCCCCCTGAGCCTCCTTTGCTCCAGGCTGAGCCCCTGCCCAGCTCCCTCAGCCTCTCCTGGGGCTCCAGACCCTCCCCAGCTCCATTCCCTTCCCTGCACACGCTCCAGCCCCTGCAGAAACGCCTTTTCTGTAGTGAGAGGCCCAAAACTGACCACAGGATTGAAGGTGCAGCCCTGGCAGGAGGTTTTAAAGAAGAACTAGGGGGATGAAAGAAGCCAGGACAGCTGCCTTTCAGTAATGATTAGGGAGGGAAAGGAATGCAAACTCTAAAGTTATTGAAGATGCTGCACTGGGAGCTGCTGGTGGCCGAGCCCTGGGGCAGGAAGGTTCCTCAGGCCCTGCCAAGGCCCTGCCTGGGCTGGGAGAAGCCTCCTGCCTTTGACAGCCCAGGGGCTGCTCTGTGCAGTGCCCCTGTCCTTCCCTGAGCAGCAGAGGTGTCACACACACTCAGGCCAAGCACAGCTCTTGTTCTCTTTGGGATCTCCATGCAGAGACCCCAACTGACCCTACAAAGCCCCTCAAGGAGTGGGCTCACTCTGACAGCTCTGAATCTCATGGATATGTGGCAGAACCAGCTGCTGTTCAGTGAGATGAATCCACTCTGTGCTCCCTTCTGACAAACAGGAGTGCTTGGGTGGTGTTTGGAAGGAGCTTTGTGCCCAGAAGGTGCCACAGAGCATCCAGGCCCTGTCTGTGCTCCCCTGGGCTGCAGAGCAGCACTGCTGGTTCAGTTCTTCTGTGGCAAACTGGCACTTACTAAAACCTGGTTCCACGCTGTATAATTTCTATGGCTTTTATTAATGCAGACAGTATAGGCTCCATAAAGAAGAAAAATTACCAGTGGAAGATAAAACTAAAATACTAGTTGCATTACAATCACATTCTAGTGCTGCAATAAATTGCATGAAGCCAATAAAGCAAAACTAACTGAAGATATTTGACACAAACCAAAAATGAAATGAGAGTCATTATGCAGTCTGCTACAGGGACCTGCCTTGATGTAGTTAAAGCAATAAACTACCTGGGAGTAATCTTTACTTATTTTAAATTGCATATTCCAATTGCAAAGCTGTTTCTGGCATTTCTGCCACACTTACTTTAGCCTGCTCAGAAAAAGAATTACATGTCTGGATAAGTCATGTCCTATTAAATGTGCATCATATCTGCAGCACTCATAAGTCACTTGAGTCATAATATTGTTTATTCTAACATTAGTCATTATTTTCTGTCATAAATTAGCTATTCTCCAGAAGAGTGGGAACGAGATGGAGCCACGGTTGCAATTATTTCCTGCATCCATGTTGGCACACAGAGCAGATGAGGTGGCTATCTCTGCAGAGGAATTATCAGCATCAGGCCATGGGTCAATTATAACAAATGTATTCATGCCATTAGCCCCCAGGTACCTTCAATAATAAGAGTTTGCATTCCTTTCCCTCCCTAATTATTCTCCTCCGTGGTCTGGCTGACCCACACATGTGTCAAAACAAGCAGCAGCAGCCGTGCCTTTTGCAATATTCAAGGTTAAACCCTCCCAGCCATCATTTCCTGCCAGCCCCTCTAATCCTGCCTGCCCAGGGGATATTTGCATGCAGAGAGGGTGCACGGAGTGTCTTTGCCATGCAACCAGTCCTGCTGCTAATTAATTGTCTGCTGGGCTGCCTTTAGGAGCAGAGGGAGCAGAAATCCCCTCCTGCTGGCAGAGAGGGAGGGGATGTGGTTCTGCTGCCCTCCAGCCCCCCCAGTTCCAGTTTGGCTGGGCTGGTGCTGGAATTCTGGAATTTCCCTGTCCTGGGGACATCCTGTGCTTCACCCCTGGGCTCAGGGCCCCGATGGAGCACTTTTGGTTGGGATGCATTAAGTCTTGTTTGTATACAAACCCCTTTTAGTTAAAATGGAGTGTTTTGCCCCAAAGGGAGCCAGACCATTATAGCAGTGAATGGTGCTTTATAAGACAGCTCATTCCCTCAGGGAAGAGGCAATCAGTTGCCCCAGCTGAAGACACATTCATACTTGAATTAAAAACCTTCAATAGCTGTTTTTCTAAATTGCCTCTCATACAGAATGAGATGCCAGGCTCAAAAAAAAAAAAAAAAGAAAAAGAAAAAAAGAGGAAACCAGCTGACTTGCACATCAGTTTGTTCCCTTAATAACACACCCATCCCCCTGGGAATCTGTGGAAAACTAGAGCTCTGCTTTATCCAGGCTTCAGGCTGGTCCCATGTGGGACCAGCTGTGCAGAGAAGAAGCTGGGCTGCCTCAGACCCATCAGCATCCTGTGCCAGGATCAAGTGGAAAAGCTCTTTACAAAACCAGACTGGTTTGGGTTCAAAGGGACCTTAAAAACCACCTCATTCCATCCCTTGCCATGGGCAGGGACAGCTCCTTCCATCCCAGGCTGCTCCAGGGCTTTGCTTGGGCACTGCCAGGGCTCCAGGGGCAGCCTCAGCCCCTCTGTGCCAGACCCCAGCTCATCTCGCTCCCACCCGGGCTGGGTTTGCTCCATCACACCCAGGCTGCCTTTCTGAGGGGGCAGCAACAGCTCCATGTGCTGTTCCCTCCTCTTTCAGCATGATGGGAAGGACCAGAAGTCTGTATAATCTCATTTTGGACCCTGGCTGAGAGCAAGTATCCAAAAGAGACTGTAAATGCAGGGCAAGCCCATATGGACAGACTCCATGTGGGATTCTCTCCACATCTGGTGATCCACAGCTTCCCACCTCCAGAGGCTCAGATAATGCCATCACATTTAACAGCTGTCAACAGATTTTTGTCCCACAGGTTCAGACTGTAATTGGATAAAGCTGTGTCAGTATTTTGTGTCCAAGGTGTTGTGTGACAGCAGTTTCAGCTCAGCAGCAAGCAGGGAAAAGCAACATCCCCACTGGGATTTTGGCCCTGCTTTGGCTGGTGGCTCCATGTCCATGGAAAGGACTGAGGAGAAGGACACAAGCTACCTATGCAAATATTAAAGGTTATTTTTTAGTCTTTTAAAAATAAACCAGCTCTCAGGAACTGAAGGAACACCATGAGCCTATGTCCCAAGGACACACCTTGCCCCTTTTTCCATGGAGCCTGCCCTTGCCCGACTCAGACTTGGTGCTCACTGCCTTCCCTTCCTTACCCCTCATTATAATTAAAACATAAAAAAAGCTTTTACACTTAGAAAATAACTTCTTATTATACCTTATAATATATATAAATATTATATTATATTATATTATATTATATTATATTATATTATATTATATTATATTATATTATATTATATTATATTATATTATATTATATTATATTATTTAAGGTATATTATATGATAAGGTATATATAAATAGAGATATATATAATATAAGGTGTATATATATATAAAATTATATACATATTATATATATAATTATATATAAGGTATATATATAGACACCATATAATATAATATAATATAATATAATATAATATAATATAATATAATATAATATAATATAATATAATATAATATAATATAATATAATATAATATAATATAATATAATATAATATAATATAATATAATATAATATAATATAATATACCTTAAAGACTTAGCCTTATAGAGAGGTATTTAATGTCCTCTTTGTGCAGCCTTGTTTGGCTTGGTGGGAATTCAGAGCCACCCTTGTTCCCACTGAAGCCAGAGGCAGGGCACAAAGCAGCTCCTCCAGAAAGGCCCTGGCAGAGCTGGAGGAGCCAACACACCTTAGGAGCTGATGGGAGGCAAAAGAAAAAGAAAGAGAGGAAACCCAAGCAAATTTAATAAGAGAAAACCACCGCTTTTCCCAACCACTCTACTTTCTTCTTGGTGGGTTTGCTGATTTTCTGTCATTTTCACACAAACACAGCTGCACACAGACACTGCAGGGGGACGTGGGGTGCTGGGGCTGGAAAGTGCCACATTTTCTGCATTTACACAATATTTCCAAACTCTCTGAACATGGGAGCTCTGTTTCAAGGCAGGGGCTTGTTTTACCTGGCCATGCCCAGCCCAGGCTGTGCCAGGCCTTAGGGCTGCACTTGGAGCTGCTGGAGGCTGGAACCGCCTCAGCTCCTGGTAAATAAATCAGTGCCTGCTTATGTCGCATACATCATTTATGAAAAAGCCTTTCCTTAGGATTTTTCCTCCTGAGAAGCTGAGAGGCCTCAGGAACAAAATGTAACCAATGATTATCTGCTGCTGTGGAATGCAACAGGTGCATCTGGGATTGGTCTCGTGGTTGTTTGTAATTAATGGCCAATCACAGTCAGCTGGCTCGGACTCTCTGTCAGAGCCACGAGCTTTTGTTATCATTCCTTCCTTTTCTATTCTTGGCTAGCCTTCTGAGGAAATCCTTTCTTCTATTCTTTTAGGATAGTTTAATATAATATATATCATAAAATAATAAATCAGCCTTCTGAAACATGGAGTCAGATCCTCATCTCTTCCTTCAACCTGGGACCCCTGTGAACACCATCACATGCTTGTGCTGTGGGAACATTTGCAAACAAACCCCCAGCTCTTGACCCCACCTGAGGCTGTGTCACAGGCTGGGTGAGGGCTGTGGGTGCCCAGCCCAGCCTGCCAGGACACTCCAAACCCCTCTCTGCTCCAAACAGCAGCCACCCTCCCTGGGAAGCAAGTGGGGTTGGAGGTTTTGCTTTCTGTTTGCAGAGTAAATAAGAGCCAGAAATGTGCAATTCCACTTCAGTGCAGAATCAAGAGGTCTCATCTTGTGACTGAAGCATTCACAGTGCTGAGCACAAATGCCCTCCTGTTCACCTTTAAAGTCTGCATCCTCTCTGTGCTTCCCACGCCTCCTTTGCCTTCACCTCCAGGATGTCTGTCTGGCTTTTGAAATATCACTGCTCTCCTACTGTTAAAGTATGTGGAAGGATGAATCTTTTATCTCCCTTTTCTATTTGGGAGGTTGATTCTGGGTTCATTGGTTAGTTTTAAGATGTTACAAAAGCATCTGCCTGGTGGGATTTAAAGATGACAACCCTCCAGTGTTATTTCAATGCAGGTAATGGCAAGTAGATCCCCCTGCTTTCTTTACACACTGTTAGGAGGAAAAGCCTGTCTGGAATAAGGATATAGAGATAAGAAGAGATTAGAGATTCAAGCTGAAGGCAGCTTGCTTGCATGGAGAGCAGGGGGAGCGGCACAGCTGAGCCCAGCTCTGCTCTTCTGCAAATGATGCCCCAGAGCAGCTGTGGCTGCACCTCCTGGCCTTGCAGGGTGTTCCTGCAGCCCCCTAGACTGAGCCTGGCTGTAAACCCTGGCCTGAGCTCTGTAAGAACATGAGGAGAACTGTTTGTGAGACAGGTCCAGCCCGGGCAGGCCCAGGTTGGGCTGGAGGCTGCCCCCAGGGAAGTGCTGTGAGCCACCCCATGGAGCTATCACTGGAAAAACATGGCTTGGATGGAACTGCAACTGCTCAGAGAAAGCTGGAGAGGTTTCACCCATGTCAAAAAGGACTTGTGATGTAACCCATGATTTCTGGAAAATGCTGGTGTTGTTGCCAATGTGCACTGTTGTTTTAAGGGTAATTTGGGGGTAAATTTTTTAGTTTTGCCAGGTTGCTTGGAATAACTGGAGAGCTCTGCAGGTCTGGGGTACCAGCCTGACTCAGCTCACTCCTGAGAGCTGCCCACACCCACAGCTGAGAGCATCCCCTGCTTTATTCTCCTTGCTTTGTTTCTCAGGCACTGAGGAGAGCTCCAGCTTCATACGAAGTTGAAGTCATCCAATTTTCTGGATCAAAGTGTCTCCTGTTTTTGTTGTAATGAAGCAATTTGACACTTTTGGTAATACAAACATTCCCAAGTCTAATTAGGGGGGCAGCTGTTCTCAATATCTCCAGCAAACTCTTCCAGATTAGCACAAGAACATGGCCAAAAATCACAGGGCACCAGAGGATGGGAATATTTCCTTTCAGCAAGGCTCTTCTGTCTGCTCCAGCTCCCCATCTCCCTGCCCCATACTTGACAATAACACAAAAATTCCTGGTTTTTGTGGCTGCCAAAGGCATTGGGGAGTTCTGGTGCAGGCTGAGGACCAGCATTGAGCAGGTCAGGCCCTTCAGGCTCTGCAGAAGAGGAGCAGGGACCCAGTGCCAGGTGAGCTCTGAGCTGCTCCAGGACACAAAACAGATGGGAAGGGAAGGGAAGGGAAGGGAAGGGAAGGGAAGGGAAGGGAAGGGAAGGGAAGGGAAGGCTGCCCTTGTGCCATGGAGCTCTGGAACTGCCTGGGAGATGCCTGAGGTGTCCCCTGCTGGACTGGGGCCGAGTGCCAGGACAGGGTTTGGCTGTGGGTCAGTTCTGACTGACCCTGCAGTTCAGGAAAAGAAAGATGCTGTGTCCTGTAGGAGCCTAAATGAGAGGTGTGGGACTCCAGGCTGCTCTCCAAAATGCAGTTTATTGTATGCAAAATGCAGTTTATTGTATCCAAGACATGACAGCAGTCCAGGGTCATGGGTGACAGAGCTGTGCCCACAGCTGTCAGCTCCAGCTGCAGGCAGGCCTGGAGACCCTGAGTTTAGGTTACAGTGCATTATAGACTTTTCTTTTGGTTACATTGCATTATAGACTTTGGGTTTTGTTACAATGCATTATAGACTTTTCTTTGCTGAGCATCTTCATACAGTAGAACCAATCCATACCTTAACCTTTATCTATAGCCTATCATAGCTGCTGTAATTACCATATTCATGTTACTGTTCTCCAATCACTAACAGTCAGTACATTACAGTTTAAGCTATAAGTTGTTTTTCAGTTTTCTTGCAGTGGAAAATTCTGAGACCCTTTATCTACTGGCAACATTTGCTCTTTTGTTTGCCTGTGCTCTCTTTCTGCTTGTTAAAAACATCTTCTTGTTTGGGGTGGGTTTATCCTTTGCTCTAAGCCATAAAAACCCTTCTAACTCACACACCCTTTGCCTCCTTGGTTATCCAGTGAGACTGGCTCAGCAATTCTTTTCTTCTATATCAAAACTTGCTTCCATCTCTATTCCTTCATCAGACTCTACATTTAAAAATCTTTCTGCTAAGCACACATATCTGTGAGACTTTCTTGTCAAACTTTCACCCTTCCCAACAGTGTCCAGAGCTGGCCAGACAAGGCTGGATCCCACAGGCACTGTGGGCTCTTGCTCACACCCACAGTGCTGAAAAGCAATTTATTCATTTTGTCTCCTGAACAAGTATTAAGATGAATATCAAAACATAATTGTCTCAACAATCTTTGGGCTTTCATTTATCAGCTGATGATAAGGCTATAGAGGGATGTGTTCATTTGTCTGCAGATCTCTGTAATCCTATTAAGTTTAGAGTGATAACTGTTAAACTGCACACATACACAGCTGTGCACACGTTTGTTGGGGAAGGTGTTTAACACACACATCCACAGGCACACAGTCTCACAATTCCCTGCTGCACAGCCAGGCTAAGTGCCTCTGTATGGACAACCTGCCTCAATCAGCCATGGATCACTCGGGGTCAAAGACCCCTCCTAGCAAACATCAGGAATGCTGCTGGAGCTAGACTGGGCAAAAAGAAACGTTTCCCCCTGCATTTTATTCTGAATTTCCTTCTGAGAAGAGGGAATTTTCCTGGCTCTGTGTTTCATACCTGGAATCTGTGGGACCAGGCTGGGGCAGAGCTGCCCTCACCCGATGCTTAAATCTACCGCTGGTGCCTCCACCAGCAGCACCCCAGGGACAAATCCACAGGGAACAGGAGGCTTCTCCCTTCTTCTAGGCTGTATCTAAAGCAGGAGAGCCCATCTGGGGAAAAACCCCAGAGGTTTTTCACCCACCAAAACCAAATAGGTCTTCAATATGGTCTTCAATAGCAAAGGAAGAGCAAGGCTGATGCTCTCAGCCCCAAAGCTGGCAGTGGCACAGGTTGGCTTTTTCTCTGTCAGAACCCAGGACATCCCTCTGGCTGTTCTGAGCAGCCCAGACCCCTGCCAGGGGGCTCAGAGACCCTGGCACAGAGCCCAGAACACCTGTGGGTTTGATTATGACCCATGGAGCAAATTACCAACCTTAGATGAAGATCAGCAAGCCACAACAGTTTAAGTAAATAATAGTGAAGTTATCACGGGGTGAAAAAGTAGATTTTGGGGTTTCAGATATGGGAGTTCAAGAGGCAAGATGGAGGGATCTGGGTGTGTCCAGCCTTTCTCCTTCTTCTTCTTGGCCTCCATCTTCTGCTGTGATGGTGGCACTTACAGATTGGTTTAGAGTAGAAGCTCAGTGTCTAACATAGGTGATAGGTATTGGAAAGTAATTGTAAACATTGTACAGGTAGTTTTTAGTATAAAGACATAACACTGCCCTGGGGGCAGGCAGAGTGCCTGGAACTGTCTTGCTAAGTGGACCTCAGCAGGGCAGGAGAAAATTTTTATAGATAAGATAAAATAAACAACCTTGAGACCGAGAAATGAAAAGTTCTGACTCCTTCTTCAAGCACCAGGCTGGGAAAAGAGACTTTTGAACTTTTCTTGGGGTCACTCTGACCATCCAGAGACCCCGACATTTCTCCAAAAGCTGGACTTCAGCAGCTGCTGCCCAGGTGCAGATATGTGGTGCAGGACACCTGAGGCTGTGGTGCAGTGCAGGGCCTGGTGGGATGTGACACTGCCCATGGGGACAGGGACACGACCCCGCTGTGGCTCAGCCCTGGCTGCCTGGATGGGCACAGCCCTGGCTCCCTGCAGCCTTCTGGCCTCCCAGACTCCCAGGAACAGGTATGTTTCCCAGGTGCAGAAGTGCCTGACACTGCAGGTAGGTGATAGGGAGGTTCTTCCAAGCCTGGAGGGATGCTGGTGTTTGGAGAGATAAGGAGGCATCAGGGCAGGGATGTCTCTGGTTGCAGGGAGCTCTGAGTGCCCAGGGTACCCCACATTGAGAGAGACTGTGGGAATCCATAAAATCAGAGGGTTTTGGGAAAGCTGCAGAAGGCAGGCCTCAGAGACAGCAGAACTGTGATTGGAGCTAAGCAGCAGCCATGAGATTGGTCAGCAGAAAAATTATGTAAGTAGAAAAGGACAAATAACACAATGGTCTGTGTATTAACACTTCTCTAGAATAACTCCCTAAGCTACAGAAAAGTTTATCTAGTGAGGAATTAGGAAGTTCTAAGCTTAATAATGGAGCTCTGTGCATTGTGTTTAAAGGCTTACAAGCAGGTATTGTATTCAAAATAAGCAAGCATTGTTTAACCAAAGGTACCTGTGCTTATAGTGATTGGATAGAACTACTGTCAATGTGCTTCTGCTTTGTGGGATTGGTCAAAAAACTTTTAAAGTGAGTTGTAACATTAAATTCTTGGTCTGCTGCCTGGGATGTGAGCTGCTGGCATCTTCCCATTGCCATAACCATGGAATGAGACTGATGCTGGAAAATCAAACAGCTCAAGGCAGTTCCCAGCAGTCCTGTCCTGTTGGTGATTTGTATATAGACCCCTGCTGGTCGTAAGAGCCCTCGTGGCTCAAGGCAGGCTGCTCAGGGCTTGCTTTGAGCTCCAAATGAACCTGGAAGGCTTCAAGAGCAGGAGTCTGTGCACCTAACACAGGGTGCTGGGCATTGCAAGGTCCGTGCTGGGATGTTCTGTGTCATTGGAAATGGTCCCAGTGGCCCCAGTCTGTGCCACCACCTCCTGATGAGCCTCTGACCCCCACCCAGAGCCAGTGCCAGCTGCTTTGCCAAGCACACCAAGCCTTCATTCCCTCCTCACTCCCCATTCCAGCAGGCAGAAGGACCTGGCCATGCTGCCACAGCTGTGGGACTGTATCCAGAGCTGAGACAGCACTGCCTGCCCTCCCTGCTGAGCTCTCCTGACACTGGAAACAGCCCCAAGCCCAAGGAACCATTTCTGCTCTGTTCCTCTCTGTCCTGGGAGCTCACCTGGCACCAACCCAATGCCCCTGCCCTGACAGGGGGATACAGCTCCAGAATAAATCACAGGGACTCCATTTTCTTCATGGTGGAAAGAGTCCCCTCTTCATTCACAAAACTCCTTTTTATAGGGTTTTACAGACCTCCTGTGGGACTCCAATTGATTTGTAATTTTCTTGCCAATTACTTTATTGGTCAGTAACAAGTTGTTATTCTGTATTAATTGGTCACTCCAACCCCTGGTGGGTATGTGCAGGGATAGTTGTTTCACAAATGAGATAGTTTTCATTTTTCTATCAAAGGTGTAAAAACAGTTTATACAGGTACAAGTTGTCTTTCACCCAGGAATAGATTGTTATGTTAGTGAACTGCTCACACCAGGATTGCTTTCACATGGGAACTTGCAAACTGCTGGCTTGGCTTAGAAGAAATGACAGGCCAGCCAGAGCAGGCCTGATTTTATAAGGCTTTTCTTTATAATTTTTCTACCTTACTGCAACATAGAGCCACAGCACCATCCCTGTGCACAGCCAGGTCCACCCCTGCCCCTTCTTTGTGCTTATTCTGGAGCACCCACACACTGTGCAGGCACCCACCACAGACCATTTCCTGCTCATTGCCTCCCTAAATTACTCTGAATTCATTCTCAACAGCTTTCCCAGAACCCTCCTAGCATTAAAAACATCGTTTTCAAAACAAAGCTACCACAGTCAACGAGCTGGGAATAAGGACTCACATCCTGAGTCTGTCCCTCCAAAGCCTTGGCTGCTGCTGCTGCTGAAGGAGCTGGGAGAGCCTTGGGAGACCACCCAGCAGCACATCCCACTCATGGAGCATCTCCCTTCCCTCCCAGGCTTGAAATTTGATCCCAGCTGGGCTTTTCACAGAACCACAGAGTGGTTTGGGTGGGAAGGGACCTGTAAAGGCCGTCCAGCCCAGCCCCCTGCAGTGAGCAGGGACACGAGCTAGAGCAGCCTGAGCAGGGATGGGGCACCCACCACCTCTCTGGGCAGCCATGCCAGGCCCTCACCACAATCAGATACCAAATGCCAATGGCTGCCCATTTTTAACTCTTTCTGCCCCACACCTGCACAAATCCCTGCTGTGCTGTGGCAGCTGGAGCTTGCCAGAGCCTTGGAGCAGCAGCAGCAGATGGTGTGGGACACTGAATTTTGGACATCAGTAAACCTGCCTGTGCTGTGCTTGCATCACTGGGAACCCTTCACCCTGCCCTGAGGTGGGAGAGGTTCCTGGTGTCACCACTGAGCCAGAGATGACACAGAGGCACATCAGAGGGCAAAATGGCAAAACCCCCCACCCCCCCTTTATTTGATCCCCTCCCCTTTTATACCGTATTTTGCTACAGGTGGCCCTGATTGGTCATTTAATCAATGCATTTCATATGACTGGCTAATTAACAAGACACCCATTTGTAATCAACCTCATGAGGAAAACAGCAAAACAAATTGTTAAAAACCACTACTTGCAGATTATTTTAATATTTGGCTATCATTGTTTATCACCTTATCAACTTATCCTGCTCTCTCTCTCTCTCTGACCAGACTGTCACTCCCACACCTTGGAAGTTATTTCCTTATTATGTCCTTAATCCAGGCTGGGAGGCACAAAGGCACACAAAAAGGAGCTGTAATTTATTGTGGCTGGGGTGAGTGGGGCTGTCAGGAGGCAGCCAGGAGAGGGTTTGTTCCTTGCTGGGTGCTGTTTGAGGAGCAGAGGCTTCTCCATAACTCCTGTTAAACACTGAGCTGAAATGCAAAGTGATGGGATAAAAAATATCAGGAAAATAAGGCAGGAAGTAGCATTAGATATATTGATAATTTGGACAAATCACTCCTATGGACCTTCTTTGATTACTTTATCTGTTCAGTCTGCCTTACTAAGTGCTGCTATCACACAAGCATAATAAAACAAGAATATATAAATGGAAGGAATTAAGAGCCATCCTATTGGGACCAATTTAATCTTTGCTTCATTTAAAAGGAGAACATGGCTCCCTTATCTAATGTACATAAAATTGCTCTTTATTCCCCAGGTTTACATAGAGATGACAGATCTATATAAATATGGATCTGCTCCTTTCCCCCACTCTGTGGTGAGAAGAGCCACCTTCCACCACATCTCTGGACACTTGGAGGAGTCTCCCTCCTGCCCTGTGGCATTTCTGTGAAAGGAAAACGAGGATATGGCAGCACCCTTTGGAAGGCTCAAGCTCTAGCAGTGGACGTTTGAAGGTAAAAAGCAACAAGACCAGTCCCAGGTAAACTCTAACCCTAACCCTGCTCAGAGGCATGTGGTGCTGGTGGGAATGGGCTGAAACCCAGCCAAACCAGCCCCTCCATGGTCACTTCACTCCATCCATCCTTGCTTTGCTTCTGAGAGTCACAGAGCAAATCCACAGGGGTTTCTGAGCTGTACAAGACAGGCAGGAAACCATGTTTCAGCTTGTATCTCTGGGAAAGTCTGTTTTCTGGTGAAAACTGAGTTTTAGCCTAAAAACCTGAAGCTGTGGAGACAGAAATGGTTTCTGGTGGTTGCTCTAAATCTTCTCCCAACACCCTTGAGACCATGGTTGTGCCTTTCCTGGGGAGGAAGTTCAGGGCTGCTCTCACTCACATGGCAGCTCAGCAGGACCCTTGTCCTGGCAGGGGTGTCTTTGCTTTTGGTAATTTGGAAACTTCTCACTGGTCCTGTTCCCATCACTGAATGGGGCCTGAGTCACTGTGGATTCCCATCCCTGCCCAGATGGAATCATGTCCTTTTCTACAGGATACACTCAGAAATGGGGATGGCTTCCTCTCTTCTTCACTTCTGAGCTGGGAAAGAAAAAAAGAGGCATTTGTGTTTTCTAACATGCTAAAAGCATCAGAGGACTCCCTGTTCTTTCAAACCAACCATCATAAGTGCAATTTCAAAGTGTTTCTCTCTGCTAATATCCAGTGGCTTTTTTAAAAGCAGCTGACAGCAGTGCTGGAATGGCTAATGCCTAATTAGCTAATGGGTAATGATGCTCCTGTGAATAAGGCTGACATTTCACTCTGTAATTATCATCTAGGCTGATCCCACATCCCACAGTGGGCAGTGCAGAGTGCCGTGGGACAGGCCTGTGCGATGGCAGGGCTGCAGTGATGCTCCCTCTGGGCCATGGACAAGTGTCCCCTGGGCTGCCACCCCAGCTGGGCCAGTCTAAGCTCAATAATGGAGCTCTGTGCATTGTGTTTTAAGGCTCACAAGCAGGTATTGTATCCAAAATAAGCAAGTATTGTTTAACCAAAGGTACCTGTGCTTACAGTGGTTGGATAGAACTACTGTCAAGGTTCTGAGTTGCTGAAATGGCTCCCGAGGTATTAAAGAATCTTTTTTCCCAGCCCCGTGACTGCAGAAGAAGTTGAGATTCCTCAGCTCTGGTTTTCAAGGTTGTTTATTTTCTCTTATCTGTTCCATTCTTTCTCTGACCTGCTGAGATCTGTCCAGCAGGTCGGGTTGTGGCACAGTCCCTGCCCTTGGGGTGCTGTTGGCTTTTTATACTAAGAACTGTGTGTGCTTTATTTACAATAATTTCCCAATACCCATCACCTATGTTAGACAGTCTGTCTCTACCCTAAACCAATCCAGAAGTGTCACCATCACAGCAGAAGATGGAGGACAAGAAGAAGGAGAAGGACAGGACATGCCCAGATTCCTCCAATCTTGCCTCTTGAACCCCCACTCTAAAAACCCCAAATTCTACATTTTCACCCTGTGACAAATTCACTATCATTCTACTCAAACTCTTGTGCTTGTAACTCCTCACATAAAGTTGGTAATTGTTTCCATGGGCTAAAATCAAAGGCAAAGGTCTTTGTGACTCTGTGCCAAGGTCTCTGAGCCCCTGCCAGGGTCTGGAATCACCCAGGACAGCCAGAGCAATGTCCTGGGTCCCAACAGGCCAGCACAGCCCAAGGCTTTGCCATGGCTGCCCCTCCCCACACAGCCTCATTTGCCACCCCCAGGTTTACAAATCTGAGCTGAAAACGGGATTTTGCTGGGTGTTCCAGCTGCCAGGCAGCCTTTGAGCAGCTCTGCCCTGGCTCACAGGCCTGTGCCTATGGGATAAATCACACAGACTGCATTTTCTTCATGGTGGAAAAAGCCCGTTCTTTATTCACATAATTCCTTTTTATACAGTTTTACAGACTTCATGGGGGACGCCAATTGGTCAGGAGCTTTCTTGTTAAGTAATTATTGGTCAGTAAGAAGTTGTTATTCTGTATTGATTGGTCACTCCAACCCCCGGTGTGTAACTGCAGGGAAAGTTGTTTGTGAGAGATAGTTTTCATTTTTCTAACAGTGTAAAAACAGTTTGTACAGGTGCCAGTTGTTTTTTTGATTGTTATGTTAATGAACTGCTCACACCAGGATTGCTTTCACATGGGAACTTGCAAAGGGCCAGCCTGACAAGGCCAGCCACTGATTCCAGGAGAGCAGGATTGATTTTATGAAGCCTTTCTTTATGATTTTTCTACCTTACTGCACCATGTGTCTCCATCCAGGAGGGACTGGAGGAGCTGCAGAAATCCATCCCTGCTTTGCTGGGACTCACCATAAAGCCTTGAGGAATACCCATTTGGTGAAACATTCTGAAGCTGAAGGCTTGTATGTTGTATGACCCTAAAAAAGTCAAAGTCCTCTCTTTGCTTTCTGCAGAGTGAGCCAAGTCCTGCTCCTTCAGCCTCACTGCAAGGGGCAGCCAAGCCCCAGCCTGGACCAGAGTCCAGCCCTTAACAGAGACGTCCTGGTGTCATGAGTATATGTTGCTGTATCTATAATATATATACAGCAATATATATAAAATATTAATAAATAATATAATATTATAATATAAATATACTATATTATTCATTATAATATTTAAATATTAATTACATTATTTAATATAGAACACATTAAATAAAACAATTCATCTATTAAATATTATATTAATATATAATACATATAATATATAATATATAATATTTATATATAATTAATATTTATTAAATATTGTATAAATAGATTTATAGATATTTGGGTTTAATATATATAATATATATTATATCTTACATATAATTATTTTTATATATTTATTTAAATATATATCTATTAAATATTACAATTTAGTAGATAAATTATTATATTATTGATCTAAGTAATACTATATATTTGTATAAATTTATACAAAAATTGTAATATATTTATATAAACAATAAAATAATATAAATTTGGGTTCAGCACACTGCTAGGAAAGATCTGCCCATACCATGTTTTAGTCTCCAGATCACTGTGTCTTTTTACTTTTACAGGAACAACTCAGTTTTGTTCCTTGGGCTACCAAAGAATGAACACCAATTTATAGGTCTCAGGGGGGGTTAATTCCAGTGTGTTTAAGTGAAAAATCAACCCCTCTGGAGCCTCTGCTTTGCTTTTCCTCAGCCCCTGCCCTACCTACCACACTGGACAACCTCTCCAAGGACAAGCCTTCAGCTTTAGGGTCCATTTCAAAATCTCCATGCCAACTGCAACTTTTAGGGGAAAAAGCTACTAGAGGATCTGTTAACAAAGGGCCAGCACTGGAAACTTTCACCCATTTTCCTGGGGTTTTAGGGATGCCAGCAGCCTCGTGCTCCCACAGGGCAGGGAGGCTGTTGGGGAGCTGAGAGAGCTCCCACATGGACACAGCACTGGAGGATCCCTGGGAGGTTTTTTCTCCTATCAATCTCCAGATCTATCATTTGATGCACTGCCAGTTTGTAGACATGCAGTGCTCCCAGTTAAAGGAGCTTGCTGGAGCAGGGACAGAAGGGAGGCACACACCAGCCCTGACACTGAAACAGGGATGCTCCTGCACTGGGCAAACCTCACCCAGCCCTTCCCTTCCTTCAACAGCACCAGATACACCCTGCACACCTCTGCTGTTCCAATTCCATGTTTCTCTGAAAGGTGGGGAGTTGGGCCAGTCACTCTCATATTTTCTGAAAAATCCCTTTGCCCAGGATTTTCGCCTGGGAAGCTGAGAAGCCTCAGAGAGGAATGAAAACAATAATTATCTGATTGTTTCTCCTGTGTTTTGCTGCTTTGGAATGTGGTTTGGACATTGTTTACCAACAGGTGCATCTTTGATTTGTTTCATGTGAATTGTTTTAACTTAATGACCAATCACCATCAGCTGTGTTGAGGCTCTGAGGAGTCAGTCACAAGTTTTTCATGATCATTCTTGTTTAGCCTTCTGTCTGTATTCTTCTCTTTCTTCAGTATAATATAATATAAAATATAAAATACAAAATAGAAAAAATATATAATATAACATAATATAATATATACAATACATAAAATAAAAATAATAAAAATAAATAAAATATAAAATAAAATATAAAATAACATATAAAATAACATATAAAATATAATATAATAGCCTTCTGAGAACATGGAGTCAGATTCTCATCTCTCACCTTGTCCTGGGGACCCTCACAAACTCAACAAGTGCTGGCAAAGGCTGCTGACATCAGAGGGTATGAGTGAAAACAAGAGTTCCTGCAATACAGCACTCAACAGGCAGATTGAAAAATAAGAGCAATAAAAACAATAATAAATATGGTTATTAATGAGCAGAAGGAGCCCTGGGAGACACATCAGCTGTTTGAACAAGCAGATATTTCTGTCCCTCCCTCCCCGTGTAATCAATGTGTATTTATTTCTTTATTTAGCTCAATGCTCACCCTTTGAGGAGAAGATGAAAGTGTCAAGATGATCCTCTCCTTATCATGCCCTGCGCAAGGGAAAGCTTTGAAGATACAATATGCAGAAACACTGGGCTCTCCTGTGACTTCTCCAGATTTAATTAGCCCAGCCTTCTGTAAGGATCCTGCCTCCCCCTCCAGACAGCCCTTTTTCCCCCCTCCCCAGCCTCAGACAAGCTCCTGGACTCACTGGCAAAATAGCAGCTGCTCAAGCCCTCAGTTTAATCCAGAGCTTGGCTCTTCAAGATGAGCTAAAAAAAAATGCCACCCCAAAGACGGAGCTGCTTTTAGCATTATACACGAGCTGCAACTGCCAAGGAAAGTTTATCTTGGAGCCAATGTGAGCTCTGTTGCTCCAAGTTAAATATTTCCATTTAAAAAGTAGAATGAACTATACTGTGGGACTTCCAATTGCTTCCTGAAATATTAAGAAGGAATATCTTTAAACATTAATATTTTGTTACAGTGCTGAAGCCTTTCTAAGGGAGGGTTATTTTTTAGAGCTGTGTATTTTTCTCTGCATAATTGGAGCCTCTGATCTGTGCCTGTACTCTCTGCTCCCAAAAGTCCCTGTACACCAGCAACCTTCCTTCCAAAGCAATCAATATCAAAACCCCCTTCATTTTTTCTCCTCCCTGTTATTCCTGCTGCTAAGAGGCACATGCCAAGGACACCTTGAGGAAAGTGCCCCATGATGGGATCCCACAGGGCTGCCCAGAGCCTGGTCCTGCTGCACCCACCCCCACTGGCACACCATGGATGGGCTCCCATTGCCCATCCCACATGGACCAGCACTGGGACCAGCACTGGGACCAGCTGGAGCAGCTGCTTCCAGCCAGCCAGGCCTCCCCTGTGCCCCAGCCCATGGTCCATCCTTCCTCTCTGGCACCAGGGAAGCAGCTATCAAAAGGGCAGATCAGGAGAGCAGATTTAATGTTGCTTTCATGGCAGGGAAGGGAAAAAAATTTAAAAGAAGAAGAAGAAGAAAGAAGAGAGAGAAAAATTATGTTGCTTCCAGGCCATTTACATGTTCATTTCTCAAGAGAATGTGACACTTTATCCTTTTCTTCAAATTAACTTCTGTGTCACAAGTGGAATAAAAGGATTGGATAGATGGGCACTGAAACATGGAGAAATGAAGGACTGGGAGTGTGTGTTTGTGATCTGCAGGAGCCAGGGCAGGGACAGCAGTGCAGCCCTGCTATGCCAGCCATTGTTCAGCAGCTTGCCATGCTGGCCTAATCTTACAAGGTCTCCCAGAAGTCCTTTTTTTCCCATGTTTTTTTTCTCACCTCCCTTCAGAGCAAACAAAAACCAAAGTGCTTTCCTGAGCAGGCAGTTGGAGCTGCTGGACCATTCACATTCTCTGTGGGACAGTCCCCAGGGTGCAGGGCTGGCCCTCAGCTGGATGGGGACAGCTCAGGGGGACATCAGAGCCAGCAGGACAGCCCCACACTCACACTGGAGGCATGGCTGTGGCATTCACATCCTCTGAAAATTCCCTTTGCCCAGGATTTTTCTCCTGGGAAGCTGAGAGGCCTCAGAGAAAAGGAAAACAATTCTGATCTCATTTGCTTCTCCTGTGTTGTGCTCATGTGGAATGTGTTTGGAGATTGTTTACCCACAGGTGATTGTTCCATTGCATTCTGCTGGGAGTTGTTTTCACTCTTTGGCCAATCAGGGCCAAGCTGTGTCAGGACTCTGGAGAGAGCCACGAGTTTTCATTATTATCTTTGCCACACAGCTACAAAGATAAACTCTGAGTTTAAAGCAGAATCCACAAAATGCTGCTCAGCTGACAGCACTGTGAGAGCAGAGAGTGTTAGAGGAGATGGGGAGCAGCTGGCTGCTGTTTGTGCCTGTCCCAAGTTCCACCTCACCCCTGTGGGCAAAGGCCTTTTTGCATCTTCACCTAGTTGTGGATATTTCTATATGGAAGTTAGAAGAAATTAAATATTTAGCAGTTGGGTGAAGGCACCTTGGGATAAAAGTGTATGGATACAAAGCTGTCATCTTATCCCTTCATCATCATATTTTTTATGTAGCAGACATGTGTCTTGTTGGCAAGGACACTTGTGTTTTAAACCAGCCTCATAAATCTCATTAAGATTTCTTTTCTAAACCATCTGTGCCAAAAAACCAGGAACAGGCACCTACTGGACGTCACCCCAGGTTCCTCAGGGTTCTTCTCACCCAAGCTCTCATCAGGAGCTCATTGGACACTTCATGATGTCTCCTGAGATACCCATAGCAGGACCAACACACACCTGGCTTCACTAGAAAGGTCTCAGGGTTTCTGTGGTTGAGATGACCCCCAAGGTATTAAAAAATCTTTTTTCCCAGTCCTGCAACTGAAGAAGAAGTTGAGATTCCTCAGCTCTGCTTTTCAAGTTTGTTTATTTTCTCTTATCTGTTCCATTCCATCTCTGACCTGCTGAGATCTGTCCAGCAGGTCGGGTTGTGGCACAGTCCCTGCCCTTGGGGTGCTGTTGGCTTTTTATACTAAGAACTGTGTGTGCTTTATTTACAATAATTTCCCAATACCCATCACCTATGTTAGACAGTCTGTCTCTACCCTAAACCAATCCAGAAGTGTCACCATCACAGCAGAAGATGGAGGACAAGAAGAAGGAGAAGGACAGGACATGCCCAGATTCCTCCATCTTGCCTCCTGAACCCCCATTCTAAATCCTCAAAAGTCTACATTTTCACCCTGTGACAAATTCACTATCATTCTACTCAAACTCCTGTGGCTTGTAACTCTTCACACAAAGTTGGTAATTGTTTCCATGGGCTAAAATCAAAGGCAGAGGTGTTTGTGACTCTGTGCCAAGGTCTCTGAGCCCCTGCCAGGGTCTGGAATCACCCAGGGCAGCCAGAGCAATGTCCTGGGTCCGGAGAGAAAGGCCCCTGCAGATTTTAAACATTCATTGGGGTACATCCAGAATTTCTTTCCCCACTATAAACACAACAAAACAAACCCATTTTTCCCCTTGTGGGTATGGAGAGCTGTGACCTGGCAAACTCATCTGGGCTTAACTCCAGCTGGAGGCTGGGTGGGCAGGCAAGAGATGTGTCTGGCAGAGCCACTCATGTTCAGACCATTTCACCTGCAATGCAGCAGCCTCATTCCTGAGTGTGCCACCAGAACCTGCTCCTCTGGGAAAAGAAGGTGGCTGGACATCACAGGGCCAGGTTTGAACCCAGATGCTGTGGCTGCCTTGAGGCAGAATGAAATCAACCATCACTGCTTTCCTGGAGGCAGAGCAGAGCTGTGGGAAACATACAGGACAGAGACATTTTAAAATGCACAATATTGTATTTCTGGGGAATCTTTAATTCAAACTGATTAAATAATGATCCCCTGCAGTGATTTACCCTTTCAAATACCCACTCAAGGAGTAATTCAGTGTGCTGGCAGCAGCACAGGCTCACTGCCCATGAGCTTGCAGGACTTTGACAAACTCTCACAGGGGCAATGCCTCCCTCTTCAATAGCACAACCAATTTAATTTAGTGCATGGCTCCATGACATTTGGTGGCATCTGGCCCACAGCTGCTTCTCAGGGGGTCCTATCAGCCTCTGGAGCAGAGATATCCCTCATTTTCCTGGCAGCAGAGCCTGTGGGAGCCTCTATCAGCCTTGTCCAAGAGTGGGGAGTGAGGGATGGAGGGGAATGGATGGAGGCACCCCCAGGCAGACCTGTGCAGGGCTGTTTTCCAGACAGCTGCCTCCTGTGAGAAACAACTACTCACTTTTAAAAAAAATTATTAAACTTTAACAAAAATTAAAACAAAAGACTGAATAAGGAAAAATTACAGAACTGGGAGCCCCTGTGATTATCAGCCATGTGCTCCTCTACAAAATGGATGCTCTGCTTTTTATATCCTTAGCTCTCCCAAAGTTTTGTCAGTTTAAAAATCAGTGACAGTGCTTTCCCTGCCATGCACTGGTGGAGATCACTTTTCACACCCTGACTGGAGCTCAGGTGTTGTTCCCCCAGCCCTCCTGGTGACAAGCTGCCCTCTCTGAATGTCCTGACTGCTGAGGCTGTCACAGGGAGAGGGAAAGAGAACTGTGGGGTGACATATTACAATAACATCACTGTACATCTATATAATATCTATCTCTTAATTTGAGAGACAATTATTGCATTTCTTATCTATAACACTCCTAAACTGCTGAGCCTCTCTCTGTGACATCTTCCTGCCTGTCTTGGTTTGGAAAGACAGGAGTCTGCTAAGGAAGGCAGGAGCCTCCCCTGAAATGGAGAATGTAAACCCGCCCCACCCCTCTGAGTTGCTATAAATTTTAAATTAAGGGGCTCTCAGGCAAAAATATGGGAGCAGGAAATAACATTTCTTTAATAGGGAAGGAAAAAAAAGGATAAAATAAACAATGCAGTAAACCAAACCAACACTGACAGAGTCAGAACCCAACCTGACACCCTGTGGGTCAGGGTGTTGGCAGCAGTCCCATTGGAATTGTGGCTCAGCCCTCCTGCAGTGTCAGAGCTGGTTCTGCTGGAGCAGGGATCCTGGAGAAAGGTGCAGTCTCTTCCTCTGAAGATCCAGGGGAAGAAGAGGCAGCTGCTGTTCCTCTGGGGAATCCAGTGCAGAAGCCGTGCTGGTGTTCCAGAATCTCCAGATTATATCCAGGTAGGAATGCTTGGCTCCTCCCTCTGGGCTCACATCTCCCAGTGGGATGCTGTAGTTCTTATCAGCCATGCAGTGACATTCAATGGCTGTTATCAGCAGGTGTCCCCTCCCGAGGGAGGAGTGAATGTGGTCACTCAAAGAGAGAGATAAGGCAAACTGCCCACTTGACAAAGGTAATCTGCCCTACAGATGGTAATGGAAAACATCTTGCATTGCAATCTGGAACAGCCACATGCAGGCCTGCCAGAGATGTGACTTTTCACAGGTCACTCCTTGGGGCTCTCTGACTTCACACTGATGAAAACAATCCAGTAATAAGGATTTGGGGGCAGGGAAGAGGAGCATTTGTTTGAGTGGACACTGTGCCCACCCTGGGTGTGCTGGGAGAAGGCATTTCCATGGGTGAGGGAGGAAAGGAGGCTGCTCCTCATGGATCCAGAGCAGGGGGCTGCTCTGTGAGACAGCCCTGGCACCTCTCTCCTGCTACACTCTGGCCACTGAGGGAAAAGGAGGCAGATTGGGCAGAAAAGTGAGGAAGCAATGGTGGATGTGACAGCCTGGTCAGAGAGTGAGAAAACTAGGTAAGTTCTCCCAGAATCAGCCTGGGAGACTTTAGGGAGTTGAAGATAAACAATGATATCCAATTATTAAAAACAACCTGCAGGTGTTGTTTTCCTAATATCTGTTTTCTTGTTATTATCATAAAATTGTTTATAAATTTAAAAGTAAATAAATAAATTGTTGGGCATCTTGTTAATTACCCAGTCAGGTGAAATGTATTGATTAACATTAAATTGATTGATTAAATTGATTGATTAAATGACCAATCAGGTCCCCTGTATCCATCAGTGTATAAAAGAAGTGGTTCCAAGTAGACTTGTGCTTATGCCACTGTCCTGGTTTAGGGTAAATTTGGGAGGAAACCTCCAAAGGGGCCCCTCCAGAAAGCAAACCCATACAGCCCCTCCCCACAACCAGTTTGGGAAGGATTCCTTGGAGAGAAGTGGAAAGAACCTGTTTATTTACCAGGCACAGCACTCCCAGCACACAAAATGAACAATGCCAGGTGACACCACTCTGTCACCGCTCTGACAAAGATGACAAATTCAGAAAGTCTCTCTTGGGGGTGGTCGCTCTGTTCTCAGTCCCTCCTGTGCTGGGGCAGCTGCTGCAGCCACAAGGTGCAAACTCTCGGTGTTCCCAGGTCCCAGTGCGGAGCAGGCTCGAGTGGTTCCAAAAAAGGGAAAGGAGAAACAGTCCAGGGAAAATTTGGACTGCTCAGCTAAACTAACTAATGAGCAGGAGCAGGAGCAAAGCAGGAGCAAAGCAGAAGTAAGAGCAAGAGCAAAGCAAAAAGCAAAAGCAGCACCATGCACTGCCCTGTCTGTGTGTCCTGCCAGCTGTGGGGGAGCGGCTGATAGCAAAACCAAAACAAAACATTCGCTCTTCAGAGCCTGTGTGGAAGGCACAGAACATGATATCCAGCATAAACAGAACAAGGACTGGGGATACAAGCACCATAACATCACCCTAGGACAGCTCCTCAGCCTTCTGATGGTCTCTTTGTCCTTTCTCTGAACAGGGCCAGTGCTGGGATCAGCTCCTGGCCTGCAGCCCCTCCAGAGCCCCCAGGGCTCACAGGACACAGCAGCAATCTCAGCTCTGAGCATCCCCTGCCCACCCTGAACCCTTGTGCAGACTCATCAGCAGGGCTGCAGGGCCATGAAGGGTCAGGGCTCCTCTTTCCTGTTTAAATCAGCTTTTCCAGCCCATGGAAGCAATGCCACCAGGCTTGATTGGTGAGGGGCATTCCTGTCCCTGTCCTCACTGCCATTGGTGCACACAGCTCTGGTGCCAGTGCCTGTAAGAGGCATGTGCAGGGCCTGGTGGCCAGCAGAGCTCCTGACAGGAGCATTTGGAGGCCATTTATCCCCCAAAACTGAGCCCAGCTCCCTCCCAGCCAGCAGCAGGCACACAACACACCCCCACAAAAGGCTTTTGGAAGCTGCTTTCCCCCTGCTCTCACTGTTGCAGGGTTTAGCAGGCCCTGGGATACCACAGTGACTTTTGGGGATGCCCTCTGTGACACAGCAGTGCCTTTGCTGTTTCTCTCACCAATTTCACGTGCCTGGCACCCACTGGCACAGGCGGGATGTGTTTTTGGGAGGAGAGGAGCCTGTTCACAGCAGCAACACCCCCATGGCATCCAGACCCCCTCACAGTGACACAGGAATGCTCAAATCAAGGTGTGCCTGCAGAGGCAGCCCCAGAATTCAGAATTCAGGCAGCCCCAGAGTTCAGAGCCCCCAGAGTTCAGAGTGGTGTCCTGCTGAAACCCTTCACGTGGCACCCCCTGACTCCCCCTGCTCCAGTTTCCTGTGTGTTTCAGCCCAAGGTTCTCTCTGCTTTATTTATTCTGGGCATAAACATTCCTGGCAGCTCTCATCAGAGCACAGACAGGTCTCCCTCAGCTCCCCTGCCCAATTAGTGCCACTCTGCCTGTGTGAGGAGGAGCAGCAGCCCCTGGCCACAGAAGGCAGCTCAGCATTGCCTGTGGCTACAGAATGCATCACACCTGCCTGCCTCTCACTGCCTTGGGTGAGCTGAACCCAATGAATATTTCAATAGGCTCTGCTTGCCCAGGATACTATTAATTTTGGAGTCCCTGTAATCCAATTCCTTTTCCTCCAAGTGGGTGGTGATTATTAATTTCACAAGCTGTGCTTCCACCAGTCCCTTGTGGCTGAGGAATATTAATCCACATTCAGGCTGTCATTCAGCTGCCCAGGAGACTCTGCTGTGAATGGTGTTATTATTAATACCACTGCTCCACACGTGGTTAGAGCAACTTAGAGGCACACAGGTGGGTTGCAAAGGTCGTTTGCAGAAAAGCACCTCAATCCTGATGTTCAGACAAATAAAACAGGGCCCGGGCAGTGCTTTTTGGAGCTCTTTCTCAGGTCCTGGTCCTGGTCCTGCCTTGCCAGGGTACAGGTGACAGAGAATCCCAGAACATCTTGGACCTGTGAAGGGCCAAGAGCAGGAGAATATGAATCCACATTCATGGATTAATTCACATTCAGCCTTGTCCCAGCCATATCTAGCAGCCAGAAAGGAGCAAATACTTCTGTCCTTCTTTTGGGGAAATTGGGGAAAAAAATAAATTAGAGAATCCAAACATGATCTCTCTACTTAAATAAAATGCCATAATACCCTGGAATGTAATCACTTTCAACACCCCAGCCTTATTATCAAATTTGCTTGGAATTAGGCATTTCATTTGTGTTCTGCTGGAAGGCAGAGGGTGGAAGAAAGCAGCTGCTGCATTTCTCTGCAGAGCAAAAAAGCCTCTCCCAGGCTTACCCAGGCAGGTGAGACACATTTCAATCAAATATCTCAGGGAGGGGTTGGATAACCCATCAAGGCTCCCTTGAACCTGGGGCACTAAAAGGCAGAGAGATAAACAGGAAAGAGAAAGCTGAGAAATATTAAATGGGTTAAAATGAATTAAATTTAATGATAAACACCCCCTGAGGTGTCTCACAGGGGTCAGGGCATCAGTGAGTGACAGAGGGAGGGAGGGCAGGGCTGAGGCAGGGCTGAAGGAGCCTCACAGGCTCAGCTTGGGGAGCATCCACACTGGTGCTGAAGGCAGAGCTCAGGGTTGTGCTGGGGCTGCTGCTGAGCAGAGCATCTCCACAGCTGCAAACCCTCCTGAACCACCCCAGTCCTCTCATTCCTCTTGAACCACCTGCTCCTTTCTCTCCTCCTGAACCACCCTGCTCCTCTCACTCCTCCTGGATCACCTTGCTCCTCTCTTATTCCTCCTGAACCAACCTGCTCCTCTCTCTCCTTCCCCCTGAATCACCCCAGTTCTGTCTCTCATTCCCTCTGAATCACCCTGCTTCTCTCATTCCTCCTGAATCACCCCTGTTCTTTCATTGCCCCTGGATCACCCTGCTCTTCTCTCACTCCTCCTGAATCACCTCAGTTCTTTCTCTCACTCCTCCTGGATCATCCTGCTCCTCTCTTATTCCTCCTGGATCACCCCAGTTCTCTCTCTCATTCCCCCCAAATCATCCTACTCCTCTCTTTTATTCCTCCTGGATCACCCTGCTCCTCTCTCATTCCTCTTGAATCACCCTGCTCCTCTCTTATTCCTCCTGAATCTCCCTGCTCCTTCTCTCATTCCCCCTGGATCACCCTGCTCCTCTCTCAGCCCACACTGCAGAGTGCTCCTACCCCAAATAGTCCCCCCAGTGCAAGTGAAGCAGCCTCAGCCCTGAGCTTGTCTGCTCTGCACAGGGGCTGTGGCACAGGCCATGGTGCAAAGAGGCCCCTTCCCAAGGCAGTGAAGGCCAGCAACATCTGAAACCAGAGCATGTTTCAGTTTTGTACATTTTTGGCAGCTGAGATGGGCTGGAGGCTTCACAGATGTAACTGCTTCTGCAGTTTTTCCTCCTAGAAGAATGCAGCCTTCCCCAGTTGTCAGCACTTCAGCCAGCACAGCCCCAGCAAAGGCACCAACACAATTACTAAAGCAGAGCAGGGAAAGAATGTTCCCTCCCAGCCCTCATCCAGAAAGGACAAGAAGTCAAATCCCGGGGCTGCTGAGCCCCGCTTTGTTGGCAAACTCTTGGTTTTCCAGATGCCCAGGCTGCCAGAAGTGCCAGCCCCACAGCCCCTGCCTGCCCATGGTGGCTGGCATGGAGCAGGGACAGTGGGTGCAGGATAAAAACACCACACACCCACAGACACTTTTGGCTGGCTGGGTGTGTGGTGTTTCACCCACAGACACTTTTGGCTGGCTGGGTGTGTGGTGTTTCACCCACAGACACTTTTGGCTGCTGGGTGTGTGGTGTTTCACCCTTAGAGACACTTTGCCTGGCGGCTGGGTGTGTGGTGTTTCACCCCACAGACACTTTTGGCTGGGTGTGTGGTGTTTCACCCACAGGCACTTTTGCCTGGCTGGGTGTGTGGTGTTTCACCCACAGACACTTTTGGCTGCTGGGTGTGTGGTGTTTCACCCCACAGACACTTTTGGCTGCCTGGGTGTGTGGTGTTTCACCCACAGACACTTTTGGCTGGCTGGGTGTGTGGTGTTTCACCCCTCAGACACTTTTGCCTGCCTGGGTGCTGCAGCTGGGCACTGCAGACAAGTCCAGACCTGCAGGAGCTCTGGTGGTGCTGGGATGGAGCTTCCCCCCATAACAGGGGCTGCTCCTCAGGTTTCCCTCTGTGGAGAAGCTTTCAGGCCATGGTGAAGGAAAGGAGTCGGTTCTGATGGAGGGTTTGGATCCAGAGCTTTATTCTGGCCCTCAGGCCTCTGAATGCAGCACCAGCTCCAACAGAACTCCCTGAGCCCGTGGCTGCTGCTCCTTTGAACCCCGGGGAGAGGGGAGGGAAGGGGCAGGGAGCCACCAAGCAGGGACAGGAGGGGAGGGACAAAGGGACAAAGGACACCTGGATGGCCCAGTGCCCCCAGGGGTAGAGGGCATCCTTTGGATCTGCCAATCACTCAGTGCCCTTCTGGAATGCCAGGACTGACAGACAGTGCTGGGAGGGAAAGGGGAGGGAAAGGAGAGGTGAGTGACACACCTGGGTCAGGACTGGGATAACTGAGGCAAGCTGTGACATCACACTGCAACACTCATGGCAATGGGTGAACTAATCCTGCACCAAGCAAAGATCTCACCAACCCTGGGAACCCCAGGGAGGTTCCTGCAGGGAAACCTGCTGGTTTTCTTCCCAGGAAGATGTGCTTCCTTGGAAGCACTGCAAGGTTTCTAATCCTTTTCCAGAGGTCTGGAGAAAAGCTGTCCTGGGCTGTCACAGCACAGGAGCATCTGAGCTCTGCCCTGCTCACTCACAGCCTCAGCTATGTCAGACACTTTCCCCAATACCATTATTCTGACAAACAAACCTAATCTGGATGATCTACTACTGATATTGGTGTTTTGCATAAAATGTCTTGCTGTAAATGGCTTTAATTGCAATTCACACAGGTTGCAGATGAATGCTTGGTGGAGAAAGGCAAACTGCTCATGTGTGTGTGTAGCTGCAGAGCAAGGGCAGGCCCTGAGCAGCTGGATGGGCTTGGAGCAACCTGCTCTTGTGGCAGGGGGGTTGGAACAACATGAGCCTTGAGGTCCCTTCCAATCCAAACCATCCTGGGATTCTGGGACTCTTCCACTCCAGCCCTACCAGTGATGCCTCACAAGTGATACCTGAGGGAGAGGGATGGGTTTGAGAAGTGATTTAGAGACTAAAATTAATTTTTTAAAGTGATACAGGCTTTTGGGAATTAGAATCACATTGAACATCATTTACATTTAGGTCCTTGGATCCATAAATCACATTTCAATAACATTTGAAGCTGATTCTGATGCTCTTTTTGGGATGGAGTGGGCCAGTGGAGACACCACAGTGTCCTGAAATCCTTCTGAGGAACAAGGGGAAAAAAAGCCTTTGGTCCCTAACCTGGTCACTTCTCTTGAAAGATTTTTGGAAAGTCCAAGCATCTCTGAAGCTGTGAGTGGGACTTGGTGAAGGTTCTATTTTGACATGGGCTGCATAGACAGGCACAGAGACTTCTGCCTTTAACCCTGCATGTGCTCTCTGGCCTGAGCCTGCACTCAGCACCCAGCCACTGTTCCAGGTCTGTTTAATGGGATTTCATTGGTTCCAGGTCTGTTTTAATGGGACTTCGCTGTTCCAGGTCTGTTTAATGGGACTTCACTGTTCCAGGTCAGTTTTAATAGGACTTCACTGTTCCAGGAGTCTTGAAGGATGGGGGCACCAGTCCTACAAGGAACCTCTCCTTTTGGTCCAGGAATGTGCTAAAATTCCCTCTGAAGTGACACTGCCATTCATTAGGAGAGTGAGAGATTTGAACATGTCCTTAAGTGTTGGCTTAAGAGATATTTCAGCAGCTGATCATTACTTCTACATGTAAAAGGCAATAAAAAGGAAAAATTAAGCCAAGAGTGATGATCTCACCTGCTTTTATTAAGACAGCCATTAATTCTGGCCTGATGGGGGTTGATAAAAACTGCTCTCACGTGAACACTGCTATTGTCTGCAGCAGTCCCAGGGAGCTGCTGGTCTGCTCCAGCCTGGAAATGCAGGATGCAGGGAGGGATCAGAGCTCCTCAGCTCTCTGTAGGGTGTGTAAGAGCCAGACTCCTCTGATGGGCTCTGCACACTGAAGAGAGGAAGGGAGCAAAGCTTGGGGAGATAAAGTGAGGTTTTGGACTTATTTTACAGGCAGGAAAGAGGAGGTCTGAGGGTTATGGAGGATGTTTGGGAAAAGCCTGAATCCAGTCCTCTTTCCCCATAAAGTGACAGAAATTTCCTTTGCAGGCCTGAGTTAATTCAGTTTTCCTTCTAACTCACCATGGGGTTATAGCCTGGTTCCTTAAACCTGCCTCAGTGTCCCATCACAGAGCAGAGATTATAGTCCTAGCCTAAGTCAGCATTAATCCTTGCTAGATTTCAAAGCACTTTTTAGTTTTGTCTCTAAAATTAGCAACACTCCCCCATGATTGCATTACATTATACTATTACAGCAGGAGCAGAGTGTAGATGGCAAAATACAAGAAATAACACCAGTTGCAAGAGCAGCTCATTTTCTGCACCAGTACCCCCTGGTTTTGGCACTGAAAACAACACTTCCATGGACTTGCAGGTGTTAAGAGGCTGAGCAAACACTCAGGTTTCCTCTGGCCTGCCTCCCTGCCACTCTGGATGGAAATGCCCTTGTCTGTGTGTCTGGGCAGATGGACAGAGGGACAGTGCCCTGCAGCTCCTGCTCTCTGCCCACCGAGCTGGATTAGGTGTAGAAACAGCTGTGTGCTGTCTCCATGCCCTCCCAGTGCCAGAGGAAAAGCAGGATGTTTTATTAAGCATATTACAGCCCTGTCTTGTTGGGATATTTGCTGGCAGTTAACATCTTGCTGGATCAAATACCTTCGGCTTTGCCTGGGGCCCTCAGCTCATCCAGGCACTCAACTGCCAGGAAAAATACCCTCTGTGCTGGCAAGCACAATTTAATTAGTGCAGCTTTTCTAAGGCAGGGAATCAGGAGACTGGCACTTGAAGAAACACCTTCCCTCCTGCCAAACCACCCCAAAGAGTGCTTTTCACAAAGCACTGAAGGATGTGAACAGCAGCACTGTGTCCAGGTGAGGCAGCCCAGCAAGGGCCAGCCACTGCTCTCACTCACTCAGCAGGAGGTGATGGGATTCCTGAGGAGTAGGATTGTCCTCAAAAATGAATGTTTTGCACTCTAAAATGTACCTTTGGTGCACTATTCTCCTGCCAGAGGGGTTTTGCTGCATCAGCCCTTGCACTAAGCATGGACTCAGCCACAAGGAACTTGTCTGATGGTGGCTGAGCCTGAGGGACCCAAATTTCCATGTCTGTGCCCTTTCAGTGCAGGGGTGAGAGGGGATGGGGATGTCCCTGAGCACTCAGGTGGGTGCAGCCCTGTCTGTGCTGAAGCTGCACTGCCCAGTGTGCTCTCACTGCCTTGAGAGTAAATTTTACAGTCTTTAAATTTTACAGTCTTTTGTGGGTGTAGTACAAGATATCAGGTGTAAGTTGGAATCTCTGTGTGATTCACATCTGTGTGCTTGTTTATTTACTTATGGAGTGGTCAGCATTTTCTTATGTGACAGTTTCACCTGGAGCTGGCAAGTCACAGGGCTTTTTCCCACCAGGGATGCTGCATCCACCACCCCATTTCACAGGCTGCAGACACACACTTGGACCCTTACATGTCAGCTTTCGTGCCCTGAAATGGCCCAGGACACATTTAATTTGTTAATTTTGGTGTAGTACACCCTCCTCCAACCGTGAGCAGTGGTACCCTATGGTAACATCATGGAAACTTTGATTTTTCCTTATATCCCTGGGGTGAAGCCCTGCTCACATTGCTGCACCCAAAAAGATTTGTGAGGGAAGGAAAGGCAAAACATCTTATAGCACATTCACTGTGGCATTCACATTCCCTGAACATGATTCCTTTGCCCAGGGTTTTTCTCCTGGGAAGCTGAGAAGCCTCAGAGAAAAGGGAAACAATTCTGATCTCATTTGCTTCTCCTGTGTTGTGCTCCTGTGGAATGTGTTTGGAGATTGTTTACCCACAGGTGATTGTTCCATTGCATTCTGCTGGGAGTTGTTTTGGCTCTTTGGCCAATCAGGCCCAAGCTGTGTCAGGACTCTGGAGAGAGTCACAAGTTTTCATTATTATCTTTATAGCATTCTGTAAGTATCCTTTTTTGTGTTCTTTAGTATAATTTAGTATTCTTTAATATAATACAGTATAATAAAGTAATAAATAAGCCTTCTGATAAAATGGCTAATTTTATTCCTTCATTCCTTCCCTTGTTGGTGGCCCTGCATTTACAATAATTCACCACAAAACCCCAAAACCTGGTCTCTCAAAACCACCTGGCATTTGTGGCAACAAAGAAAGAAGAGTAGGTTCAGTTTAGATATTGGGAAGAAATCCTTCCCTGTGAGGGTGGGCAGGCCCTGGCACAGGGTGCCCAGAGCAGCTGGGGCTGCCCCTGCATCCCTGGCAGTGCCCAAGGCCAGGCTGGACAGGGCTGGGAGCAGCCTGGGACAGTGGGAGGTGTCCCTGCCATGGAGGGGGTGGGATGGGATGATCTTTGAAGTCCTTTCCAACCCAAATGATTCTGTGATTCTGTAAAATACAATTCTCCAGGGTGCTTCTTCTGGTGTTAGAACTGAGGTTCCTACAGGAGAAAAAGGCAGCCAAAGATTGCTGAGGGTAAAACTCTTACTAAAATGGAGTTTAGAGGATGGGGCTGCAGCTTTGCTTGCCCAGGTATGGAGAAGGTCATTGAATGGAAATCCCAAGCCCCTGCTCTGCCATGCAGCAAACTCCAGCTTCTCTTAGCAGTTCTCCCTCATTTGGTGCTTGCAGACAGAGGAGCCCATGCAGCCTCCCAGCACTCACAGCAGAAATTACACAATGTATGGGACTGAAGATTGTGATTTAATAGAGCCAATCTGTCCATTATTTAATGATTTCATTGATAACCACAGCAGAAAGCTGATAAATGCATAGGCCTGGCCTATAAAGCACCTGGTGCTCCACTTATTAAATGCAGTGACACAACACATTGAACTGAATATATTGGAATGTAAACAGGGCACACGTTGGCATACAGGTAATTATTGCACTTAGAACCTATTGCTGTTAGAGGTGTCTTAGATTAATTTAGCACCACTCATGGAGAGAGGCAAAGCAGTGTAAACCCATGGTGGTGTGAGCAGCTGCTCCTCCTAATGCACACAAATCCCTTCACCCTGGCAGAGAGGAGGGGAGCACAGCAGCTGCTTCATGCCTCTCCATCATTACATCTGCCTTTCCTCAGTGCTCTAACCCACACCCAGGCACTGCTGCTCCTAAACCATCCCAGGGCCACAGCTCAGCCTTGCCAGGGCTGTCCCACCCCAGCCAGCTCGGCAGGCTGAGCCACAAATGCTTCAAACCAGCAGGAACGAGGTGGGAACCATAAAACACTTTGCTGACAGCAAATATGCTTTGTATTTGTTTGGAAAACGTACTGGAGGGTGATTTGTTGCTATTTGCCTTTGTCAAAACCCTGTTTCTGTTTGCCCCTGTGCTGGTTTTGGTGGCCCAGTGCTGATGGTACCACCTCAGTCAGGGACAGCCAGCACAGGGCAGGGCCTGTCTGCCCTGGGGCAGACACTGAACCCCCTCCCATTCTGGGTGTCTAACACAATCTCAGTGCTTCCTAACAAATACATTTCCCTACCAGTTTCTGCAGGATGAGAACCCATTGCAATTTATTCAGCAGTAGGGCTGAGAGCAGCAAGAGTACTCTGCTCTGCTACCACCAGGCAGCCACCCCAGCTCAGCACTCCTCTCTCTCTATCCCAGTGCAAGTGATTTTTACTCTTCTACTGCCTGAGCAAGCAGCCAGCTTTCATTTTGGGAGCAGCCCCATGGGGCTGCAGGGCTGGACATGTCCAGGGGAGCAGAGAGGGCTGCAGGCACTGGGAGCCCACCCCAGCCTGGGCTGATGCAAACAGCACTGCAGCTGCTGCTGCTCCCTCCTGCCAGCCTGGCCTTCCTAAGAGCTGTTAGGACACCAGGGAATTTAAAGGCTTGTAGAACATCCTGTTGTTAAACAGGTGATGCTGCACCAGCAGGATATTTTGGGAGCATTGATGTTGTTCACAGCTGTGTCCAGAAGAGAGTTATTCTGCTCTGGTTAGACCTTTAATCCCTCTTTAATCTGAGTCGATGCTGATGCAGGTGCTGACAATGTCTCTTCCCTCCCCACCCCTGATCCTCTCCCTGCTCTCAGCCCTACTGCTGAATAAATTGCAGTGGGTTCTCATCCTGCAGAAATTGGTAGGGAAATGCATTTGTTAGGAAGCACTGAGATTGTGTTAGACACCCAGATTACAGGTACAATTTGAATGGCAATACATTTTGACAAGATGCTATTATGTATTTATTTGCACATGGTATAGTAGAGATGACAATCAACAGATTGTGTCAGAAGTGGGGAGGTTCAGAAAGGATTTCAATTTAGCAGAAGAGCCAGTGCCTTGTTAACTTCTGACATCTGAAAACAGCTCCCAGATGCTCACAGGCTACCCTGGCTGGCCTGACACTCCATCCTCATTTATCTTGTCCTAGTGCAGTGGTCAGAAGGACTCACTCACTGCCTGATGCTTCACAGGAGAGAGAGCTAAAGGTTCAGAGAGTCACAGTAACCCTATTTCAGCTTCCCTCTGCCTCTCCCTGCCTTGAGAGGTCCAGGGCCCCAAAGCAGAGGTGACCCTGTGACAATGCTGTGGCTGGAGGAACCTGCACATCCTGCAAGCAAATATTCCCACCAGAATTTCAAGGTTACCTGGAAAATTGTGTCAGTAGCTGAGAGTGACTTTCAATTACAAACAGGAATTCCTGTGAGCCCGAGGTGACAATGCCTGGGGCACCTTTGTGGCCATTTCACAAGACATTCCCTGCCAACACTCCCTTAGGGATGAAGGCTGCTGCCAGCTCACCCCAGGGCTGTCCTTACCCCTGCACACAGAGGGGCTCTGCTGCCTGTGCTGCTGGCAGAAGGGGCTCCAGAGCAGCTCATCATGAGGTGCTGCACGTTGGGGAAACTGAGGCACTGCCTTTGGGAGTTGTTCTTTCAATTATGCACATAGGAACTTCTGGTCTTTAGCCACACCCAAAGGCAAATGGATGGAAATTTGGAAAACATGGAAAAAATGTTTCCATGCCAGACACAGTGTCTACATGATTTTCCAAACTTTGGACTTGCCTTGCATGGCTGTGCAGTCCTCACTCTTCCCACAGTGTTCCAGGGAGGTGAAGGCAGCATCTGATCTTAGTCAGGTTCAGTTTCTGTATCTTAAAGGAGAGAACATAATGGCCTACAGTACACTTCATTTCTCATCTCCTAATGAATAAAGGCTAATTAGAAATTCCTAATTTCCACTGTTTAGATGAAGCACTTTTGCTTTATCTCCTTTTGATTCTGTTTCCAAAACCCATAGGAGTTCACTTAGCCCCTGGTGCCTCTATGCAACAGGAAATACAATCAAATAGAGAAATTTGTGTAAACCTCAGGTTTGCAGGGGGAAGATGTGCTCCTGTGTGTGAATTGGCAATGAATGGGCTCTCATAATGTATTCCTCATTGCTTTCCTCTTCCTTTGCAGACAGTCAATACCCTGGAGAAAAGTTAATTAGATCTGTTTCACTCTGTTTGGTCCTGGAGGCTGAATGCAGGGGAGAGGGAAATCCCAGCAAAGCAAATTGACTCCATTAGAGTAAGAGACCACTGAACAATTGTTGCCTTTGTGTGTGATCACAGAGGATGATCCACTTGAAAAGCAAGCGTGAAAACGTTAAAACAATGACTGAAAATATTTGTGCAAAATCCCAGCTCAGAAGCAGAATGCGAGTGGCAGCTTAAAAGGAGCTGTTTTTAAAGGTCCTGGCATCCTCAGTGTGTTTGCAGAGCTTTGTGTCCCTGTGTGGAGAGGTTTGAAACCACTCACTGCAGATATGAAGTATCTCTAAGTAAGCATTTGCATTTCAAACTAATGAAGGTGATGGTGTGTACAAAGTGTGTGTACTCCTGGCTGTATTGGTGGAATGGGTTGAAAATGTACAATAAAATTACACTACATGAAGGGTGTTCCTGAAGGCTGCTTGGAAAGCAGAGAACTTGGGAATGCCCACCTCTGGTTCAGCTTCCCTTGCAGCAAGCAGTGGTTTTGTCAGCCCAGAATCACAGTATCCATCTACTGTATTTAATTAGATAATCCTTTAGGTATGGACTGGCCAGCTTGGAGATCAGCTTTGGGCTTTGATAAGGGCCTACAGAACAGCTCTCTGTATCAAAACTCCCAGCTGCATTTTTATTTAACCAGCAGATTTCACATCAAGCCCCAAATCAGGACTTCATGGGAGCTGTGCAAACACCTTGTCAAATCCCAGCTGGCTGTTGTTGACCTGGCTTCACTTGAGGTGAACAAATATCAAAATGAGGGAAACCTGTCTCAAGTCATTGAGAAAATCAGTGGAAAAACCTCAGCTCCTGAATTCCACCAGCCTCTCTCAGCTGCCTTTCCTTCCTGGCTCTTGTGCAGTGCAAAATACACAAAATACACTTTATAGGGCAGAAGAGTCTTTCTCTATGAGAACAAACTTCATATGGGACTTTGGTGTGATCAGATCAAAGACCATTTTAAAATGTTTTTTCACACCTTAAAAGCCAAGTGCATCCAGGTACCAGGGAGGTCCTAAAGGAGCTGCCTGCAGGTACCAGAACCCATTAGGAGAGACGAGCTGAGAGCAATTTTAACCAGATTTGACACAGTGCCAGAAGTCTCAGAGGCACTTAACTCCTACCAGTGTTGTAACTTGGGCCATGACTTGTAGAAAAATGTCAGCTGAAGGCCAGGGACTGTGTCACTGTTGAGTGCAGGCTTGCTGGGAAAATCCAGGGGAGGAACTCAGCCTCTGGGAGTACAATCCCCTTAGAGACAATGAAATAAAACATTGTCTGAGAGGGACAAAGTGCTCACTGGTATTAAGAGGAAGTCATCTCTTATGAGATACTCAGAATATTTTACTGAAGCTCAGCACTGGGAAACTTTGTTATTTCCAGTCAGCTCCACCAAAGGGTAATGGAAATGGCCTTTGGGATTAATTGGAAATGATGGATGTTTGCCTGGTATAAAACACCTGGTGCAGACACAGAGCAAGAAGAATTGTGTGTCCAGCAGCTAAAGATGAAGGGAGACCTTTCACCAGGAGACTCCACCCCAGCTTCTGCCCTGGACCCATCATTTTGGGTAAACACCATAAATTAACTCTTTGGAGGAGATGAGCTGGATGGCTCAAGAGAAAACAAATCACCTGAAAACACAATTCCTTGGATGCACAATATACATGCTCTGCTCTCCCCTGATGTCACTGCTAATCCATCACCCTGCTCCATCTGCTGCCTGGGGCCAGCAGCTCCAGCTCCAGCCCTGGCTGTGCCTCCCCTCCCTCACCTGCAGCTCTCAGCAGAGCCACGCTGGCACCAGCACTCCTCCAGGCACATTTGGTACTTTTGCCTCTGGTTTTGAGCAAAATTCAGGCACCTGTAATTTGTGATTGGTGTGACAAGTGTCCAAAGGGGGTACTGGATGACTCCAGCCCCATTGTGTTTCCAACCTGTTCTACCCCTTTCCCTCCCTTCTAGGAACAGAGATTCTTGGCATCTGCTTGGCTTCTTTTATTTTTTATAGAATCCCAGAATGATTTGGCTTTAAAGGAACAGTAAAGCTCCTCTTGTTCCACCCCCTGCCATGGCAGGGACACCTCCCACTGTCCCAGGCTGCTCCCAGCCCTGTCCAGCCTGGCCTTGGGCACTGCCAGGGATCCAGGGGCAGCCCCAGCTGCTCTGGGCACCCTGTGCCAGGGCCTGACCACCCTCACAGGGAACAATTCCTAATTCCCAATATCCCATCCATCCCTGCCCTCTGGCTGTGAGAAGCCATTCTCTGTGTCCTGTCCCTCCATCCCTTGTCCCCAGTCCCTCTCCAGCATTCTTGGAGCCCCTTTAGACACTGGAAGGGGCTCTAAGGTCTCCCCAGAGCCTTCTCTTCTCTTCTTTAGGCTGACCTCAGCCAGCTCTTCCAGCCTGTATCTTCTATACTTTATATATATAAAGTATCTTCTATATATCTTTATAGTATAAGTATCTTTATTTTCTTTATAAGTACCTTTACATATATAAAGTATCTTCTATACTATATATATATATATAAAGCATATATATATTTAGATATACTTATTATATATAAATATATATAAATCTTTATCTTATTATAAATATATAAAAATATATTATATATAAATATATGACAATATAAATAATATATTATGTATAAAAATATCTATAATATATTTGCATATACAAATATTTAATACATAAAAATAATATTATATATATATATATATATATATATATATATATGTATGTATATGTATTTATAGTATTTTTCTATACTTGCTTCCCATCAAAGCTTTGTACCAGCAGCCACCACCCCTCTGGAGTAGAATTACATCTGTATTTGTCTGAGTCCTTATCAGCAAAAGTTTCCAAATGCTTCTTGGAGGGCTGGAGCCCCAGCTCAGCAGTGCCTTCCCACCCCTTGAGAGCAAACTCTGAAGATGCAGCTCCCTGGAAGGCAGCAGGGCCATTAGAAGTGCTGGCTGCTTTTGCTGTTGTTTTCCAGAGCCAGGCACAAATATTCATTTCAAAAGGAACGCCGGAGGGCAGTCCTTAAGAAAATAAATAACCCACTCCAAAGCTGAAAGGAAAGGCTGGGTCCTCTGGAACAAACTCAGTCCTGGAGAACAGGGTGAAAAAGTAGCATCACCCTCAGGCTCAGCTTTGCTTTTATCAAAGCTTTATGTTGTAGGGGATTATTTTAGTGTTTCTGGCTTTTCTTTCTCTCTCTTTTTTATTTTTTTTTTATTTTGCTAGCAAGCTATCAGTTTCTTTTCTCATGCCTGCAAATCCTACCTTGGAGAAGCAGTGTATCTGGGCAGAGTTCAATAAAGAGAGAAACTGTTAGGATTGTATTTGCACTTTCCATCTTGGCCTTTTACATTTCTGCTCTCCCATCAGGACACTCTGATTCCCAAAGCTCATTTCCTCTAGGAACAGGTTCATCCCCTCTCAGGGGGATTGCACACCATGAACACAAGGTGGGCTGGCACTGTGAGGCACAGCCAGCCTCCCCAGAGCCCTGCTCCACACCTGGAGGCTCATGGACCTGGCTCCAGCCATCCTTGAAGATGGTTTTTTGTCTTGATTTGGAAAGCCGGGTGTCTGCTAAGGAAGGCAGGAGCTCCCTTGAAATGGAAAATGTAAACCCCCTTCCTCTGAATTGTTATGAATTTTAAATTAAGGGGCTCTCAGGCAAAAATATGGGAGCAGGAAATAACAGTTCTTTAATAGGGAAAGGAAAATAAAAAGATAAAATAATCAATGCAGTAAACCAAACCAACACTGACAGAGTCAGAACCCAACCTGACACCCTGTGGGTCAGGGTGTTGGCAGCAGTGCCATTGGAATTGTGGCTCAGCCCTCCTGCAGTGCCAGGGCTGGTTCTGCTGGAGCAGGGATCCTGTAGAAAGGTGCAGTCTCTGCCTCTGAAGATCCAGTGGAAGAAGAGGCAGCTGCTGTTCCTCTGGGGAATCCAGTGCAGAAGCCATGCTGGTGTTCCAGAATCTCCAGATTCTATCCAGGTAGGAATGCTTGGCTCCTCCCTCTGGGCTCACATCTCCCAATGGCATGCTGTAGCTCTTATCAGCCATGCAGGGACATTCCATAGCTGTTATCAGCTGGTGTCTCCCCAGAGGGAGGAGTGGGTGTGGAAGAGATAAGGGAAACTGCCCACAGAACAGAACACAACTGCCCTACAGATGGCAAATAGATACAATTTGCTTGGCAATCCAGGACACCTTTCCCCTCCAAGGCTAACACATCAGGTTTGTTCCTGGCATGGGGCATGTCACAAATATCCCCTCAAAATTTCCATGTGTTCCCCAGCCCCTGGATTAGCAGGATTTTCTTGTGGTTTGCCCTTTCCAGCATGATGTGCCTTTATGGGCTCATTCACCTCCTCCTCTACCCCAGAGTCCCTCTGACCTCTGGGGAAAGGGATGCAAGAGCCAATAAAACCAGGAAATACTGGAAAGGTCCAATCATGCTATTACAATAAATTACCATAATTCAGAGTGTAAATCAGGCATTGCAATGATGACATGTTGCAAGACAGAGATTGGCATTGGACCTAAAAATGGCACAACATTAATGCAGTCTGAGGTCAAAGATCTGCCTGGGAAATGGTGCACATTTTCTAACTAGACCCTTATCCCTGTAATCCTGTGATCTTCTGAGACTGTCACATCACTGGCTGATGGAGCAGCACGCTGATTTATTTTCCATACTAAAGACCTTAGAGCCAACAAGTGGGGGTAATTGGAAATGGAGATGCTAGCAGCACTGGGTAACCTTTAAGTGCTTGCCTCAAGCCTTCTACAGCTCACTGACTGGGGAGACTGGCACTTCTGCCCTGCAGTGTGGTGGCATCTTCTGCAAGGGGACACTTAATGCAATAATAACCACTCAGGGCAGCCCCACAGGGGTGGCAGCAGATCCTGCTGTGCAGGGCTGGGGGCTGTGCTGGTGCCTCCTTCCCACCTTTGAGCTGGCTCATGGAGAGAATCCACACTGATCCTTCACCAGTGCATCCACACCCGTAGCTCCTGCCAAGGTACTGCTCCCAAGGGGCAGAGAAACCTCCTCTCACCTGGAGATTGTAAGCTGGGGGTGTCAGCAGCAAGATCTGCACCAAAATGAGCTTCCTCCCTTGTGCCAGGCTGCTGATGTCTTTGATAAACCCAAAATATCAGCAAGGACAACAGTGCTGCTCCACTTACCAAGGCACAGTAACTGCTGGTGGCAAAAAGTCTGCTGCCCCTCTTCTTTCTGGTTAGTATCAGGGGAGGGGGAAAAGGAGAAAAATGAAGCGGCTGATTTTCCACAGCAGCAGCAGCCAACAAGTATTTTAATCCACATGTCACTCAGCTGCAGAAACCTCCTGTTCTGAAAGGATTTTCCATCTTTTAAAATTTTCTATATCCCAGTAAAGCTCTCTCATTTCACACAGATTAAGAGTTAATTCAGGTCAAATAAGGATTAATTAGTCTGTGTAAACCAGCCCCAGACACTGATGCGCTGGAGATCTTTTTTAAATTAGTTGCTGTTACTGTAAGTCTGTATCTTCTGATGGCAAGACCTCTGGTGTATTATAAATTTGCAATCAGGTACCCCACGGGATGTGAGATGAGGGAAAATGTCAGTCTTAACAGTGTTTAAATCCCTCCTGCCGCTGAACTGCAGCCTCTTTCAAATTAGGTCCTGTTGGCAAAATCAGATAAAGAGATGGAAATAAATGATGTGAACAAAGGTCATCAAAGAGTATCATTTAAATTGTTATTGACTGTGGGCACAGAAAAAAAAGCACAGCATGAAAACATACTTAATAAGAGGAGATAATAGGACCATGGAGACAGGTCTTTCTGATTCAGAGGAGAAACATCAAACAGTTGGTGTGTTTGTGTATGCTTTTTCATCTGGTTTACAGGTAAGGGGGAGATTAATCCAGAATATATTTCACAGCCCAGGCCAAACCCTTTGATATGCCATATGCACTAACATCAGAGATGATTTGTTCAAACCTTATTGCAGGAGAGGAGCCCAAACCTGTTGCTGCTGGAGGGACTTCCAGGATCTCACAGTAATCTAAAAATATTGGCCAGAGTTGCCAAAAAATCCCAAGTGAGAAAACCTTTCAAACCAAGGCTCCTCCACCACTATGTAGTGATCTCCAAGCCATGGAGGGCTAAGAGATAAGGAAGGAAATAGATCTGGCTCCTGAAGATTTGGTGTGCAGCTTTAGGGATCAAAATCTGCTTGGCCACCTCTCTGTGAGCTGGACCAGAGGTGGGCTGAAAAAGGGGAGGAATTTAGAAACTTCAGGCCAAAGCATCTCAAACTAAAGCATCACCATTTGGAGATTGCTGGGGTTTTTAATCTCCTCAGTGATTCAGAACTGTCCATTCTGGGTTCAGCCCAGGCTCTGTGCAGGCACCTGCAGCAGGCTGGACACAGAGGCTGCACAGAGCCCCTGGGACAGGGTCAGAGCTCCTGCAGGGGCTGGGGGTGACAGCCCAGCCCAGTGCTCACCTTCCTGACCCCATGGTCACAGAGCTGCCCTGAGGGCAGGGCCACGTCCCACAGCAGCAGGAGGAGCTGTCCCAGTGGCCCCAGTGCCCTAAAATCTCCCCAGAGCTCAGGGCCTGGGGGTGCCCCCAAGCTCAGAGCACACACCTGAATCTGACCAGGGCAGCAGCTGATCCATAAATGACATGATGACATAAAACCTGGAAGTTTATGATCCCTGTGGGTCCCTTTCTACTCGGGGTATTTCATAATTACATGAACAGTTCTCTCTTTCTCTCTCCTCTTTCCCCTTGCTGTTTATAAATGATTTTCTGCCTGGGTACCTGTTGCCAATTCCCTGACTTCTGGGACTCAGGCTGAGCCCTCCTGGGGGCTCCCCTGTCAGGGGAGACCCTCCTGGACTGGTTTTGTATCAGGAAAGAGACCCACTGGATCTTTTCAGTCTTCAGGTTCTTGTTTATTGTTATCTTATCTAGAGTTTTGCACGCTGCCCACACCAGGCTCAGCACACTGGAAAAGCACCACAAAAATGGCCAACAGTCTCTTGGTACAAGGTCTTTTAAAGCTAAACTATCCAGTTAAGAGCTGACACCTAGATTATTTTCCCTTTTAACCCAATTACTGATCCCAAAGAGCTGCAATGCAGATTTTTCTGCCCAATTACAAAATGCCACCCAAACCCATGGAGAAGAAATAAGAAGAAGCACGAGGAAGAAGCCCAGGATGACACCCTGTGCCTCCATCTTGCTGCCATCCACTACATACTAAAAACCCCAAACCCTACATTTCCCACCTAAGTGACACACCTACACTGCTCTCTACAATCTATTTCACACTTTTGTGGATTCCAGTCTATTCTGGAGTTTAGGAAACTTTCTCCATGGATGAGGGTCAAAGTCAGTGCCCTCCTGGAGGTCAGGGCACCCCAGAGAAATATTCCCTGTGCCTTGTGTTTCCACAACTTCCTACACTCCCAAACTCTTTGGAGAAAAACTATGCAAACATTTCTTTGGGTTCCTCATTGCAGCCTTCCAGTACCTTGATGGGGCTTACACATTGAGCAAGGGGGCTTCTTATCTGGGCAGACAGTGACAGGACAAGAGGGAATGGGTTCAACTAACAGAGGGCAGGGTTAGATGGGATATTGGGAAGAAATTCCTGTCTGTGAGGGTGGGCAGGCCCTGGCACAGGGTGCCCAGAGCAGCTGGGGCTGCCCCTGCATCCCTGGCAGTGCCCAAGGCCAGGCTGGACAGGGCTGGAGCAGCCTGGGACAGTGGGAGGTGTCCCTGCCATGGCAGAGGTGGCACTGGATGAGCTTTAAGGTCCCTCCCAACCCAAACCATCCTGTGACTGTGACATCCTGGGAGAGCTTGTGGCACTTTTCCTCTGCTGTACTGGAAGGGATCCCCAGCAGCCCAGGTACAGGTGATAAAGGGGATGGGGGTACCTTGGTGGTGGTGCCAAGGAAGAATAGATTATGGCTGCACCTTCCCTGGGGTTCTTCATCCTCATCAATCTTCATCCTCTGAGTCATCATGAGAGCTCTGCTGTCATAACAAGGGGCAAACTGCTCTTCCCCACTGTTAAGCAGGGGCAGGTCAGGGGTGCAAATTATCTTTTCAGTACACTAGTGTGATGCCTTAAGCTTTTAGCTTTTACATTTTTCAGGTTCTGTATTGCATTAGTGTACAACTCTGAATTCTATATAGCATGCTTGTTAGCTTTCTTCACATTTTGGTCAGGCTAAACAATCCTTCTGGGCCTGGGAACCAAGGTCATCATCACAGCCTCAGGCCTGAAAAGGGTAAACAATCATTAATCAGGGGGAGAAGCAAACCAGGGGGATGTGACTTCATTACCTGAAGCTGTAATTGGAGAATTAAACCAGATATGCAAACAGACCAAACTTATAAGTGCCTGAAAAACTTGTGACCCTCGTTCATCTTGGGTGTAGCCTCTGCCAGGCTCTTGCACTGCCAAGGTGGATCCTTTAAAGCCTTCTAATAAACCCCTATTTCATTCTTCAACTGTGTCCAGCCTCTGTTCTAGGCAGCCTCTCCAGGCATCAGGTGGAGACAGAACGGGCCAAGGCTTCCCACAGTCCCCAGCTCACTCTGGGAGATGTCACCAGGAAAGGAAAGGCAGCAATTAAAAGCAAAGATCCTTCAGAATGAAGTCCTGCAGGGGAGAAGAGCTGACACACCAGTCTGGCTGTTAATGCACCTCTGAAATCACTCAGTGCTGTCCTGCTGGGGGTGCAGGAAAAGCCATTCCAGCCAGGAATTTGCAACACTTCTCCAGACCTCTCTCCTCTTCCCCAGAGTGGGGAAGGCATTCATTTCCACAGCTTGTCTGCAAATACTTGCATTTATCTTGGAAGCAGGCCCAGTCTAGGAGAGAGACCAAGAGACTTTCGTGCTTTGGAGACTTTCTAATCTGGTCAGGACAGGAGTGCAGAGGCAAATGCCTTTGTAAGGTGGATGCACACTCAGCCCTGGATGTGACCTAAGGAGCTGGGGCCCTGCTGAGAGAGCACTGTGGAAGGAACAGGATCTGAACACTCCATTTAAAAATGACACATAAAATGCAGAAATGCCACCATGAGGCAGGCACACTCACAGAGAAGCCAGCTGTCCACACCAGGCTCAGCTCACTGGAAAAGCACCACAGAAATGGCCAACAATCTCTTGTTACAAGGTCTTTTAAAGCTAACTTTCCCAATAAGAACTGACACTTAGATTTTTTCCCTTTAAACCCAATAACTGATCCCAAAGAGCCTGCTGACTGCCACCACTACACTGACAGTGTGAGGCTGCAGGAGCTGCATCAGATGCACTGAACCTCCAAAGCCAGGCCTGCAAGAAAGCTGGGACTGAGATGCCACTGGAGCGGCACCTCAGCAGCTCACAGAAGCTTTTTGTCCTCAGGTGGTAGAAAGAAGCCACTTCCCTTTGTTTTTCCTACAAAGACAATGGGCAAAGCATTTGGCTTTTCAAAGCTAACCTGGGTGATGACAAGAGTTTGTGACACTGGAACTTGTTATTCAGAAAGAACACATGAAAGCCTTTTCATCTTGAAAATAAAGAGAACTGCTGCTCTGGAGAAGGCAGAGACCAACCTGGCAGGCAGTGCCTGTGGATGCCTCTCCCTGAACAGATTGCAGCAAAGATGAATGCCCTGGATTGGAAAAGCTCTCTCCTGAGATTTTTTGTGGCTGAACACCAGATTTGGCTTCAGGAGAAGGAGGTTCTATTCTGTCTCTGACAGCACAGGCAAGCTTTTCCTTTCTGCCCTGGGATGCTGTTCCAGACACAGGGGTGGATGAAGCCAAGCATTTTATAGCCAGGTATGCTGCAGTAACCCAGCCCTGGCAGGGAGGCTGGGGCATGCTTTGGTCTCATATTGTGATTTAGGAGCCACTTCTTCTTCTGCAGTGAGTCCTGCCAGCAAACAGAGCTCCACAGAGAGCAGCACCAAGGACCACAGCCACTGGAACTTAATCCCCTACAAACCCTTGGTTTGCAAAATGAGGGAATGATTCCTTTTCCTCTGTTTGCAGAGATTTTAACCCTTCCTTGTGGGTCTCCCTCCCAGACATGCCATGGCACAGGCAGCTGCCCTTGGACACCTCCAGACTACAGCAAAACCTGAACAGCCGTAAGGACACTACAGCTGAACTGGGGGAAAGGGTTGGCTTGGAAAAAGAGACATTACAAAGGAGATGTGAAGTTATTTCTTTGCCCTTCAGGACCATGTCTACACGAGACAATTTAACACCTATTACCACAAGTATTGGCTCAGCAAGGCTCAGGTATTTCCATGGAGCTAAACTCCATCCCTGAGCTGGCATTTCTTTCCTTGCTGCAGCTGTAATGCCTGAGCATGCACTCATGGAGGGGGATACAGCCTTTATCATCCTCCCAGCCTCCTGAGGCTTTCCAAACCCAACTGCCAGCCAAAACAAGCTGCCTGTGGCTCCATACAGCAAAGTGTCAGGAAATGGTGACTCATCCCTGGCAGCAGGGCCATGCTGGTACCACTGTGGGCGGTGGGGCTGGGAAGGGACAGAGGCAGCCAGGTGTGAGTCTGAGCCTTACACAGGGGAGGGCTGAGCCCCTGGGGGGTGCCACGGCACCCCCAGTGTGGGCAGAGGAGATCTTAGAGCCTGCCTGTGAGTTTTACTCCCAGCAGTAACTTGGAAAGGCACCAAGGCAGCTCCACAGTGGCTGTCCTTGGATGTGCCCTCATCACACCAGTGCACAGAGCACTCAGGTGGCACCTGAGGGCAGAGAGGACAGGCCACATGTCCCCAGCCTTTCCCCAGCTACCCTGCAGGTCAGGGTCCTGATGCAAACACATTATATTTTTGCACAGAAGCAAAAAACCCTATTTATTTATTTATTTATTTATTTATTTATTATAAAAATAAAATAATTTTAAAATTTATTTTTATATAGAATATAATAAGTAGACATTATATATGCATATATAATATGCATATATAATATAATAATAAAATAATGAAATAAAATAATAAAATATAAAATAAAATAAAAAAATATAAAATATAATGTAAAATAAAATATAATATGCAGATATTATTTATGCATATATATTTTTTTGCATAGACGATACCAGAGTAGAGAGTTCAGCACTGCTGAAATGTGGGACAAAGAGCTCAAAGTGCTCCCCAGCAGTGATCAGGAAGCATTTGGATTGAATTTAGTCTGTGTGAGCCATGGCTGTCCCTGCAGCCCACTGCCCATCAGTCCTGGAAGAGCTCAGGATTCTCCCAGTCCTGTCCCCAGAGGAAGAGCTGCTGTGCCAAGGAGCTGCTCAGAGGGGGAAGGTACAAACTGGCTGCTTGCTGCTGCACAGGGCTCAGTCTCCTGCAGCCACACAGGTCATCTCCAGACTTCTAAAAATTGTTTTTAATGACTCATATCATGTCCTTCTGATGAGGCATTAAGCCAGGCTTCCTGGAGGGTATCGAAGTGGAATTTTATGTCTGCACAACAGTTTTTCAAAAGCAAAAAGGATGCAGCAGCACTGGAGCAGAGTCAGGGGCAGCACCTGACTCTCTCCATCAAGCAAGATGAAGCAGGGCACTCAGTGCCTGAAGTGCTGCTGGCACCATGGGAGGCACAGCTCCCCTCAGCCCCTGCACACAGCCAGCTCATGCAAGGGCAAATTGTGTCATATTCATGAGAGGCTGCCTCAGGAGGCACAGCCCCCATCTTATTCCCAGGTTATTTTATCTTCAGCAGTGTTGTGCAGGCATGGGGAGATTTGAGAAATGCAACAAGTCTCCCTGAGCTGAACACAGCTGTGTTTGGGTAAAGGCTATCTGAATAAACCAGGAATTGCCGCTGCAGGAGACACCATTTCATTTCTGAGGAGAGGAGCTGACTCTGCGAGCACTGGGTATTATTGAGCACTTCAAACAGCCCCCCTGAAACCAAAGGAAGACTGTAGGTGCCATTCATCCAGCAGGCAGCACCAGGAGCTGCCCCTCCTCCCCTGCCCGGCAGCGTGGAGCCAGAGCAAATAACAGCAATAACACAGGGCTGTAAACTCTGGCAGAAAGCAGACATCTGTTGCCCATCAGATATTACACCTTGGTGACCATGCAGCTCAGGAAGTATGAAAGTGATTACTTATACTCTGACAGCAGCACATCAATGGGGAGCTTTGTGCTGCAGCCTGGCAAGGCAGAGCCAGGGCAGCAGCAGGAGGAGTCACCCCTCAGCTGGGCGGGTGTGACAGCTGTGGCACAGAGCTGCAGGCTGGCCAGGAGCACAGGGACCCTCTCAGGTGGCCCTGGTGTCACCTGCAGGGCTGGGGCAGCCCAGCCTCACCTGGCTCAGGTTGTGTCTCCAGCATCAAACCCTGACACCAACACAAACATTCTGCTGACCCTAGGGTGGTGTTATGATGCTTGTATCCCCATTTGTGTGTTCTGTTTGTGCTGGATATCATGTTCTGTGCCTTCAAGACTGGCTCTGAGGAGCGAATGTTTTGTTTTGGTTTTGCTATCAGCCGCTCCCCCATGGCTGGCGGGACACACAGACAGGGCAGTACATGGTGCTGCTTTTGCTTTTTGCTTTGCTCTTGCTCCTGCTTTGCTCTTGCTCTTGCTCCTGCTCATTAGTTAGTTTAGCTGAGCAGTCCAAATTTTCCCTGGACTGTTTCTCCTTTCCCTTTTTTGGAGCCACTCGAGCCTGCTCCGCACTGGGACCTGGGAACACCGAGAGTTTGCACCTTGTGGCTGCAGCAGCTGCCCCAGCACAGGAGGGACTGAGAACAGAGCGAGCACCCCCAGAGAGACTTTCTGAATTTGTCATCTTTGTCAGAGCGGTGACAGAGTGGTGTCACCTGGCATTGTTCATTTTGTGTGCTGGGGGTGCTGTGCCTGGTAAATAAACAGGTTCTTTACACTTCTCTCCAAGGAATCCTTCCCAAACTGGTTGTGGGGAGGGGCCGTGTGGGTTTGCTTTCTGGAGGGGCCCCTTTGGAGGTTTTCTCCCAGATTTGCCCTAAACCAGGAGACCTGGCCAGCTGTAAGATTAGCAGGTACTAATCTTATGTTCAGCAGTACAGATAACCCTTTCTTTCTCCTTGTTCCCCAAAAACCACAGAGAGGGACTGCTGGAGTTCTGGATGCTGAGAATTTCAAACTTTCTGTGCTGACAGGCTCTGACTCCCAGGAGAGCACTGCATTTGACCTGAGGCCTTGGAAAAGGCTTTCAAAATTGATTGATAGCACTGGGATGAAGTATAGTTGACTAGAAATGTGTAACACCACATGGTGGAAAATTTAGAGTTTGGGGTATTGGAATATAGTAATATATATAAAGCAAAATAGAGGCTTTAGTGTGGAGGCAACTCCCTCTTCTTTACCTTCTTCTTCCTTCTTCACCTTCCTCTTCCTTCTTCTTCACCTTCTTCTTCCTTCTTCTTCACCTTCTTCTTCCTGCTTCTTCATGAGTTTGGGTGGTATTTTGTAATGGTACAGATTGGAAGCAGAAAACCAGCAAGGTACTTGTGGATTACAGCTAGTAATGCTGCAATACCTGCCCTTGGAGCATTAAACACAAGCCCCCAAATCATTTAGAGCAGTGGCAGCAGAGGGGCTCACAGAAAAGGGAGCAAAACCAGGCATGGAGAAAGCCCAGAGGATGGGAAACTTTTTAGGACTGACAGTTCATGGAGATGAAGAATATGAGTCAGTGAAAAATATTTTTGATACAAAAATTAAGAAGCTTTCACTGGAGCTGAGATGAATGATATAAACCCCAGTAATTCATGGCATTCCTTTTTGTGTCTTCTTCTGAAGTAGCTGGAGATTTCAAGTCTTCAAGGGAAAAACCTGGACCAGAAACCCAATCCAGCAACACTTTTGTTTTTATGCAAAGAAACCTGGTATGGTTTAAACAGAGGCCCCAAGGATGAAAGTTTCATCTCATGTCCAAACCCTCTGAAATAAGCCTTGAATGATGCACAAGTGAGACAAGTTTCACATCTCATTTTTCTTCCCTCATTCTCCTCTCAGGAGGAGACAGATGTAAACCAACCCCTGCAATTCCAGCTCTTCTTGCTCTTTTTCAGGCATTGCAGAGGGATTTAGACCCACACCTTGTCCTCTGCAGAGGAGGCCTTGGGAGAGCCCCTCGTGGCAGATGGTGGCACCCTCACAGGGATTCTGGAGCACAAAGACAGGGCTTGTAGAGGAGTTTGAAGAGCACAGCTCCCTTTTCTTGGTGTCAGCTCTGCCAGGTCCAGCAGATGCAATGCAGAGGTCATAAGAGGACATGGAAATCTGGCTTTTGGTCCCACCCAATCTGAATTACAGTTGTCTGATATGACCCTTGAATCATGCAATATTGATGCTCAAGCAGCCATCTGTAAAGGAATGGGGAAATGGAGGTTTTATGCACCCTGTCTTGCAGCAGAGCTGCTCAGTCTGTAGGTTTTCTCTTCCCCAGATCCCTGCCCCAAGCTTTGCAAATCTACACCTGTGTTTCTCCAGGTCCTTCCCCAGCCAATTGTCCACAAAGATTCAAACTGTGACCTGCAACTCAAACCTTTCCACAGGCTTTAGGGGAGTATTAAATGGGAAATTCTAAAGCTAAATTATAGTTTCCCGCTGCAAGTGTTTAAAAAATAATAAAAATGTCTGCTTTTAATTAGAAAGAAAAATAAAAAGCCCTGCAGTTGACAATAGTCTCTTTTCTACCCACCACACACACAGGCTCTGGCCAAATCCTCTCTGTGAGTAGAGCAGCAGAACTCCACTGAACTGGTGCATTTACACCAGTAAATGGGCTCTGGCTGAGGATCTGCCCCAGCCTGTGCCTGGACAAGCTTGGAAAATCCCTGCAGAAGATCCCCCCTGTCCCTCCTTGCAGGCACTGGGGCTGCTGTTGAGCACCTCACACCTCTCTGCTGGGAATGTGTGATTTATTTGGCAGCTGAGCTTTCCCTCCTGGGGAGCTTTCTAATAGATCTGTGAGAGCAGAGGTGATGCAGAGGCAGCTCCAGGGATGAAGTCATTGGCTTTGCTCTGAGCCCAGAGACTTTAGCCAAGCCTGATGGTTTCAATAAAGAGGAGCTCGTGAGTTTGCTGTGAGCCCAAACAGGAGGATGGGAGCTCTCTGCAGAGCCAGGTGAGGCTGAGGAGGGAGGGCAGCCCTGCACAGCCTGGAGGGACAAGCAGGGCATTCTCTGAGCTGGCTGAGTCATGTGCCAGGCCTGATTCCTCCCTAGCTGAAGGCAGCAGAGCCATATCTGAGCCTTTCTGAGGGCAGGGAGCCCAATCCCTCTGTGCCCAGAGCTGCAGCATCACCTGGGTCTCACACAGGTGCCCTCCTCTGCCTCAGCAGCAGCACCCTGTCTCAGGCTGGAAATGGGGATGTGTGTTCTGTCCCCATGTGTCAGAGCTGGGGCAGTTCTCTGCTGTTCTTGGGGCAGTTTTCTTGATCTCTCCCCCAGCCAATCCTCCCTGCAGGAGATCTCTGCTGTCCATGGCCACTGAGTGTCCCTGCAGGGCTGATCCAATTCCAGCATCCCATGGGGAGATGCTGCGCCCAGGGCAGGAGCCAAGCATTCCTACCTGGATCCAATGTGAGCCTGGCACAGCACAGCAGCCTTTGCCCAGTGCATTGCCAGAGGAGCAGCTTCTGCTGCCCTGCATGGCCAGAGGGAGCCCAGGCCCATCTGCAGCAGCCCTGGAGCTGCAGAGGAAAACTCCCCCCTTGTGCAGGATCCCTGCTCCAGCAGAGCCACAGCTGGCACTGCAGGAGGGCTGAGCCCCCATGGGATGGGGCTGTGCCACCCCCCTGACACACAGGGGACAGGGACTGCTCTCACTCTGGCAGTGGTTTGTTTTTGTTGTTTTTGGTTTTTTGGGTTTTTTGTTTGTTTGTTTGTTTATTTTGTTCTGCACTATTTCATTTGTATTTTATTTTTCCTAGTAAAGAACTGTTATTCCTACTCCCATATCTTTGCCTGAGAGCCCCTTAATTTCAAATTTATAATAATTCAGAGGGAGGGGGGTTGCATTTTCCATTTCAAAGGAGGCTCCTGCCTTCCTTAGCAGACACCTGGCTGTTCAAACCCAGACACCCCCAAATCTGCCTGCTCAGGTGTAGAGTGTGCTGCCTTTGCAAAAAAAATTCCCAGATTATCAGAACCAGTCAGTGTCACTGATAATCCATACTTACAGGTGTTCATAGAGGCTGATCAGAGGTGAGAATTGGATTTGGGGTTAGGAGGAAATCCTTCCCTGCAGGGTGGGCAGGCCCTGGCACAGGGTGCCCAGAGCAGCTGGGGCTGCCCCTGCATCCCTGGCAGTGCCCAAGGCCAGGCTGGACAGGGCTGGGAGCAGCCTGGGACAGTGGGAGGTGTCCCTGCCATGGCAGGGGTGCAAAATCCTGGTGTCTCTTCCAACCCATTCCATGATCCCATAAGTGCAATCACACAAGAGAAGGGCTTTCCTAGAGCAGAAATACCTGTGATACTCTGGGATATAACAGATGCCCAGCTGAGAGGGGCAGTGGGCACAAAGCAATGAAATCAGTTGTCTTTTTGACCTCACCAACCCCCTGCCTGCTAATCCATCTCCCTCTAGTTGTATTTCCAAGTCCAAATCATTTAATTTCCAGCAGATCCTGCTGGAGATGAGGGGTAAAGAACTAACATAAAGTGTTCCCCTGTCTCAGGAAAAGGTACATCCATAGCCAGGACTGCATTGGCTAGAGGGTCTCACAGGCAATTTTCAGGCCAGGTCTTTTTTCATCTTAATTGAGCATTTGCTTTTCATTTTGGAAGGTTCTGAGTTAATACCCTTTGCATTTTTTTTTGGTATTTGTATATAATGACATGCTGTTAGAGTAATTTAGGCCAGATCCACATCCCAGTGAAAAGAGTGTGAATATCTCCAGCAACTTCAGCCTGAAAACAGCATTCCAGCCCTCACAGAACTGATTAAACAGTTAAAAAACCCAATCTTGTAAATATTTTTGTGAATGAAAGTGGTTGGCTGTGACTCACAAGCATTTGGAAAACCACAGGGCATTAGGGAAATGTCTGCAATTCATAAAAACTTCACACAAGTCAGCCTAAATTAGCATTCCCCCCAAATTTCATAGTCTGTTACTCATTGCTCCCTAATTTAAACCAACATGGAATAGGGGTGATGCTGTGGGACTCGAGGGGCCATTCCCAGTGCTGCAAAGCTGAACTGCAAACACCAAACACTTGCACAGGACAGTCAGGAACTGCCCTCTGAGAGCAGCTTTCCAGTCAAAAAGGGCCGGGAGAATTATTCCAATCAAAACCCTCAGTCAGAAATGTTTCCTGAGCTGTTCACTGAGACAAAAACTGCACATGAGCTCATTCCACCAGCAAGACCCAAACCCCTGAGGGGGTTCCTGTGGTCCATAAGGGCCTCCAGTGATCCATAAGGGGTTCCTGTGAGCCATAAGGGCTTCCTGTGGTCCATAAGGGGTTCCTGTGGTCCATAAGGGGTTCTTGTGCTCCATAAGGTCTTCCTGTGGTCCATAAGGGGCTCCTGTGGTCCATAAGGTGTTCCTGTGGTCCATAAGGGACTCCTGAGGTCCATAAGGGGTTTCTGTGGTCCATAAGGGGTTCTTGTGCTCCATAAGGTCTTCCTGTGGTCCATAAGGGGTTCCTGTGGGCCATAAGAGGCTCCTGTGGTCCATAAGGGGCTCCTGAGGTTCATAAAGGGTTCCTATGGTCCATAAGGGGTTCTTGTGGTCCATAAGGGGTTTCTGTGGTCCATAAGAGTTCTTATGGTCCATAAGGGGCTCCAGTGCTCCATAAGGGGCTCCTGAGGTCCATAAGGGGCTCCTGTGGTCCATAAGTTGCTGCCCTCCCTATAAAGCCAGTGTCATCCCATGCCAGAGCCATGAGGATGCCCTTCACCTTCCCATTTCTCTAACAAGGTTTCCAGAGAAGAAGCAAATGACCCTGATCTTCCTCACTGTAGAAGGCAGGAACAGTTTTAACATGGTGTGTGTATGCCATGGAAAGGGGCATGATGTATATGATCCAAGATTGGCTCCAAGCCAGACAAAAGAATCAGTATTTATGTGAACCATGATTAAATTTCACCCTGAGACCTGCAGAACAAAGGAGTCTTTCAAAGCAAAGACACCAAGGCTGTGAAAAATGCCAGGTCAAATTTTTTCCACCAGAGAAATCTAAATTTTGATCATATTCGGTGTGACTGGTCCTTTCAGTGACCCTGTCACACAGATGATGGGCTGGTGTTGTTTTCTCCTCCTTGCCATGCCATCTCAGCCCTGCTCCAGTTCTCAGGTTATGAGGCCTGAACTGAGCTCCAGCTTTGGACAACAATCCTTGGAAGAGATGAGAGTATCATTCCTGCAGCTCCCCCATTCCTGAGAGCCCTTCCTGAGCTCCAAGAGGCATTACAAGGAACAGTTAATTAATAACAAACCTGGAGAACAAGGTCCAGTTATTTCTGTAAAGCTCACCCTCTCTGACACCTGGCTGTGAAACACAGTTGTTGTGCTGTAACACAAACAAGAAATATTTGCAATAATTACCTTGCCTGGAGTGGTTTTTCACCCATTACACTCAGAGACAGAGCACAGCCATCAAATCCAATTAACTCCCCAGGGAAACAGGTCCATGGCTGATATCCCAGCACAGGCTCCTAGAAAATCCCACAGCCTGATCAAGGACAGGGCACCCCAGAGAAAAAAGGAGACCCCTTCTAAGGGACAGAACTTGTGGGAAACATGGTATAGGTAAGAAACTGTTCAGAAAGCTCTGAAAGCAGCTCTCAGAAACAGGAGGAGAACTCAGAGAGAGGGGGAGTTTGAAACCCTTCATAAGATATCCTGTGGAAGCACAAACTGGAGGGAATTCTGTCTTTCCAGGGTAAGAAAAGAAGCAGCAAGAAGCAGGTTTTGGTGAGCCTCCCCAAGCAGAAAGCTGCCCAGGTTAATCAGTTCATTCCTGCTGTTTTAAGAGAGTCCCTGTGTCCTGCAGGGGCGTCACCTGTCAGCCCCAGAAGCTGCTGTGCCTCCCCTTGTGGAAATCCCAGGGCACTGGGAATGTTTCTCTGTCTGCTCTGGGGTGCCCTGACCCCAGGGGAGCACTGACTTTGACCCTCATCCATGGAGAAAGTTTCCTAAACTCCAGAATAGACTGGAATCCACAAAGGTGTGAAATAGATTGTAGAGAGCAGTGTAGGTGTGTCACTCGGTGAGAAATTGAGGTTTTGGGATTTTTAGTATGTAGTGGATGGCAGCAAGATGGAGGCACAGGGTGTCATCCTGGGTTTCTTCTTCATGCTTCTTCTTCCTCCTTCTCCATGGGTTTGGGTGGCATTTTGTAATTGGGCAGAAAAGTCTGCATTGTGGGCTCTGTGGGATCAGTTATGGGGTTAAAAGGGAAAATAATCTAGGTGTCAGTTCCTAATTGGATAGTTTAGCTTTAAAAGCCCTTGTACCAAGAGACTGTTGGCCATTTCTGTGGTGCTTTTCCAGCGCGCTGAGCCTGGTGTGGACAGCGTGCAAAACTCTAGATAAGATAACAACAAACAACAACCTGAGGACTGAAAAGATCCAGTGCATCTCTTTCCTGACACAAAACCACTCCAGGAGGGTCTCCCCTGACAGGGGAGCCCCCAGGAGGGCCCAGGCTGAGTCCCAGAAGTCGGGAAATTGGCAACAGGTACCCCAACATCCCCTCCCAACCCAGGGAGCTCTGAGCTCCTGTGCAGGGGTCTGCATCCACAGAATTATTCTCTCTCTTTTTAAAATTGCTCTCACACTGTGTTTTGAAGAGGTTGTAATGAGTTTAGCCCCCATCATTGCTTTACAGTCTACTTTTTTTATCAGGGGGAATTTGCAGAACAGACATTTTAACTGCCCTGGGGTGCCACAGTGAGGTTCAGGCCCTGGAAAGGGCCACAAAGATGATCCAAGGAAGGGGAAGCTGCCATGTGAGGAAAGGGGGGAGCTGGGCTTCTTCAGCCTGGAGAAAAGAAGGCTGGGAAGAGACTGTATCATGTACCATGTCCCAGTATTTAAAAGGTGGCTACAAAGAAGATGAAGACTCCATTGTTCCACTTTACATGGAAAGGATGAGGGTGCAATGGGTACAAGAGACTCCTGGAGAGACTCCAGTTGGACACATGAGGAAAATTTTTCACAATGAGAACAAGCAGGCATTGAAACAACCTCCCCAGGTGGATTTTCCAGTGTTGGATGCTTCCAGGATTTGGCTGGACAGAGTGCTGGGCCATCTCATCTAGACCATTTTGCCAAGAAAGGTTGGAGCAGATGATCCCTGATGTCCCTTCCAGCCTGGGGTTCTATGAAATCAAGGCAAGGTTTAGCATCTCCCAAAGCAAAGAGCCCTCTAAGGAAAAAAACAAAAACAGAAGGACATTTTAAAAATGGCAGAACTGGGCTGAGCAAAAGCAGTTTGCAGGAGTGCATTGATTTAAAGTGGGGCAATGTGCCCTTGGTTTAGCTCCCAGTTCCAAGGGTGCATGGAAGTCCTGCCTGTGGGGAGAAAAGGGTGATACCAATTTCTCCCATGAATGTGGTGAGGGTGGAGCCTGCCCTGTGGGTTATAAACACAAGGTTTCTCCACAGCAGTTGCAAAAGAGTTGTCAGGTTGAAAGTCTTCACACATGAAACATTTCCTATCATGTATTTTACTGCCCTCATCCTGATTTTCATCTTCAACTCATATGCAAACACAAGAGGGATCTGTATTATCTGGGCTGAGGCTCCATTGCTGTAAATCCCTCAGGGCAGGTTTGGGATGCACAGAAGTCGTGAGAGCAGCCCTTGGAGGAGAAAGGTGCAATGCTGGGCAGCCAAATCCTGCTGGAAATAACCTGTGTGCCTGTTGAAGGCTGCAATGCAAGATGTTTTCTATTCCCATCTGTAGGGCAGATTACCTTTGTCAAGTGGGCAGTTTGCCTTATCTCTCTCTTTGAGTGACCACATTCACACCTCCCTCGGGAGGGAACACCTGCTGATAACAGCTATGGAATGTCCCTGCATGGCTGATAAGAGCTACAGCATCCCATTGGGAGATGTGAGCCCAGAGGGAGGAGCCAAGCATTCCTACCCGGATATAATCTGGAGATTCTGGAACACCAGCACGGCTTCTGCACTGGATTTCCCAGAGGAACAGCAGCTGCCTCTTCTTCCACTGGATCTTCAGAGGAAGAGACTGCACCTTTCTCCAGGATCCCTGCTCCAGCAGAACCAGCCCTGACACTGCAGGAGGGCTGAGCCACAATTCCAATGGCACTGCTGCCAACAGCCTGACCCACAGGGTGTCAGGCTGGGTTCTGACTCTGTCAGTGTTGTTCTAGTGCACTGCATTGTTTATTTTATCCTTTTATTTTTTTCTTTCCCTATTAAAGAACTGTTATTTCCTGCTCCCATATTTTTGCCTGAGAGCCCCTTAATTTAAAATTTATAGCAATTTGGAGGGATAGGGTTTACATTCTCCATTTCAGGGGAGGCTCCTGCCTTCCTTAGCAGACTCCTGTCTTTCCAAACCAAGACAGTGCCCCATGTGCACTCACTGCAGGTGATGGGGAGAGATGGGGCAGGCACAGGGTCTGCGTTTGGTACAGGGAGCCAAAATATCTGCAGTGCAGGAGCTGTGTGCACTAACACATTTATTTGTCATTATGAAGTGCAGCAGAGCAGATAAAACCATTAGATATTTAAAAATTAGTTAATGCTAGGATGCAATGATTTGGGCATTCCTAATGCAGCTTTAAATTGGATCAATATTTTCCAGTTCATTTTACTGTAGATTTTTAACCCTGCTCTTGCACTCATGCTCCCGCAGCAGAGGGAGGGAACATTTCCACTGGGATGTGGCCATTTGTGCTTCAGGAAGTGCATCAGCTCCTGGAAACTTGCTAGGCACCATCTCTTTTATTCAGAAGAGCTTAATTGTCATCCAGAACATCTGGGATGATCTCTCAGGGGTTTGTGTTGACAGAACATTAACTAACACACGAAGGCTCTGGGATCCCATGACATGATCCATCACTGAGCAAAGACAAGTTGCCTGTTTCACATAGGATGAATTCATTGAGGAGCCAAATCATTAGCATAGAAAGGTCATCTACTTGTCTGTCATTATTGTGTGAGGCAGATAGTCTATAATGTGTGCAGCAGTTCCCCAGGGAGCAGCAATCAGCCCCTTGCTACACTATTTGATTGTTCTTTTTAAAGCTGGTGAAGAGTTTTCTCACTGAGATCTGCAGCTGTAAACACTTGAAAGGAAATGTATAAATACTTCCTGCTTCTGACTTCTGTATACAAACATGGACACCCTGAGACAAAAGAGTTTAGGAGTATTACTGCTCTCCACTAGACAGACTAAAAGATCTGAAATGAATTCTATATAGCTTGTAGGAAGATAAGATTTCAGCTTTAAATTGCAGAAGTTTGCACCTGAAATAAAAACTCCATCATATTTTTCTCCCTGGCTATAGCCAAAGCTGTGCCAGATAACTCAATGTTGTAGATTGCAATGCAAGATGTTTTCAATTCCCATCTGTATGGCAGATTACCTTTGTCAAGTGGGCAGTTTGCCTTATCTCTCTCTTTGAGTGACCACATTCACACCTCCCTCGGGAGAGGACATCTGCTGATAACAGCTATGGAATGTCCCTGCATGGCTGATAAGAACTACAGCATCCCATTGAGAGATGTGAGCCCAGAGGGAGGAGCCAAGCATTCCTACCTGGATAGAATCTGGAGGTTCTGGAACATGAGCACGCCTTCTCCACTGGATTCCCCAGAGGAACAGCAGCTGCCTCTTCTTCCACTGGATCTTCAGAGGAAGAATCCATCCTTCTCTACAGGATCCCTGCTCCAGCAGAGCCACCCCTGACACTGCAGGAGGGCTGAGCCACAATTCCAATGGTTCTGCTGCCGACACCCTGACCCACAGGGTGTCAGGCTGGGTTCTGACTCTGTCAGTGTTGTTCTAGTGTACTGCGTTGTTTATTTTATCCTTTTATTTTTTCCTTTCCCTATTAAAGAACTGTTATTTCCTGCTCCCATATTTTTGCCTGAGAGCCCCTTAATTTCAAATTTATAGCAATTTGGAGGGGTGAGGAAGGTTCACATTCTCCATTTCAGGGGAGGCTCCTGCCTTCCTTAGCAGACTCCTGTCTTTCCAAACCAAGACACTCAACCATGTGGCTTTAGATATCCACCAACAAGTGTCAACTCTGCTGATTCCTCTGGCTGCATCTCCCAGAAGGTCAGGTGAATCTTGCCAAGCCAGCATAGCTGGACAATTTTCACCTCATCAGCCAACCTGCTGAATCTGCAAATAACATCAAGAAAATGCCCCCAAAGCAACATATTTTGGAACAGGACAAAAAAAAAAAATCAATCATTTTGTTCTGTCAGTGGTGAGCGTATGGTTTATGTCCTTTCATTACAAACTTGGATATCATCCCATTTGGCACTTGAAAAGTAAAAATCCATCCCAGCTATGAATATTATTTTATTGTGACTTGGGCTTTGGAGGTTTGCATGTTCTCCAGTCTTTTCCACAGTGCTTGGTTTCCAGTGCTGCTGGAAACATGAGCTGCTCTCTGTCACTTTCTTTGCCCTGTGCATCTCCCAAGGCTGATTGCACTTGATTGCACAGACTTCACAGAATCCCAGAATCCCAGAATCACTGGGCTGGAAGAGACCTTCAAGATCATCAAGTCCAACCCAGCCCCAACACCTCAACTAAACCCTGGCACCCAGTGCCACATCCAGGCTTTGTTAAACACACCCAGGGATGGGGACTCCACCACCTCCCTGGGCAGCCATTCCAGAACTTTATCAACCTTTCTGTAAAAAACTTTTTCCTTATATCCAGCCTGTATTTCCCTTGGTGCAGCTTAAGGCTGTGGCCTCTGGTTCTGTCAGTGCTGCCTGGAGAGAGAGCCCAGCCCCAGCTGAGCACAGCCACCTTTCAGGGAGTTGTAGAGTGATGAGGTCACCCCTGAGTCTCCTTTTCTCCAGGCTGAGCCCCCCCAGCTCCCTCAGTGGCTCCTCACAGGGTTTGTGTTCCCAGCCCCTCACCACTGAACCACTGCTCACTGGGCAGAACTCTCTGCCCTCTCCTGCTCTGCAGCTGGAGCAGACAATCAGTGGTAAATTGGGCAGGTAATTTGTGGTGTGTCCTTGAAATGCTGTTTTGGGCAGCTCCTGTTGCCCTGCACATAGGTCTGTGGCACTCCCACACTGCTGGCAGGAAGGACAGTGAGCACACAATGACAAAGTTGAATATTTTAGCTGGTCTGAGGGTCAGGATGGCCCCTGATAAGCAGTGACACATCTCTGGAGTGTCGGTATCTCACAGGCCTTGGAGGCTTTGCAGTGCATCCTCTCAGAGGCAGAACCATCCCTCCTGCCTTTGTGATGACCTTGCAAACAGATCTATAGCACTTCACAGCATTTCATTTCAGAGGTTCCCATTCAGAAAAAAGGCACTGAAAATCCATAACAATTGAAATATAGTGGAATTTGAACCAAGGTCACACTAGCTTGAGAGATGACCCGCTGTTCAAAATTAGCCTTACCCAATGCATGTGCTGCTCAGTTTACAAGTGATGCTCTGACCCCCTGAAATTCAGAGTGACAAAAAGAAAAATGTTTGCAGGAAGGGGTGGACTGGGCAGAAGGAAGCTGTATGGTCGTTTCACCTATCCTCATGCATAAAACAGGCCAGCAAACATCACTCTGAAATTCCTGCAGTGAGATCATAGGTCCTTCTCTGAGCTCCTTTTACCTCTATGAAAAGTCAGGAAAAAATCCAGAAAAAACCCCCAAACTTATTGACCTCTACAGGACCAAATTTCCAAGGTGCCTTGGGGCAGAACAAAAAAATCTATGTTTTTCTATGTTATAAGCATGACTGCCTCCCTGCCCAGGAGCAGGGCTGATTGCTTGTCTGAGTTCCATTAATATGTTATTGGCATTTTATGCATGGCAAGGGTGACCTATTGCCTTGCCTGCTAATAGATGTCCCACCCAGGAATGTCTCTGTAAACCAGATTTCCATGTTTGGAGTGGCACTGGTTGACCTCAGAGTGTTGTTTTTCAAAGGATTTTGCAGACCTATCCCAGAACAGCTGTGTGATGAACTTCTACCAGTTTTGTCCTAATTGGCATGGACTGCAAACAGGCTTGGCCTAAGGCAGGGTGAGTAAAATGTGGGGAGGCTCTGCACTAGGCTAGAAAACTAGGGAAACTGGTTCCAGCTTCTGTGGCCAAGCTCTTGGGTAAAACACAGAGGGTTTTGTAAAATGAACAAGGGCAGCATGGAGGGATGTGGGAGTAATCAGCTGGAGATACCCACGTCTAAAGGAAATCAGGGTGATTTGGTTTCTCAAAGCTGTCATCAAAGGACACATTTATGCTGCTCAAAAGTTTTCTAAAAAATGCAAGTTCATCAAAATGGAAATTTTCTGCAGGAACGTGTCCACTCCTGAAATAGCGAGTTCTGGGAGTGGCAGCAAATCCTTGACACCCCTGGGCTGGAGCAGTCAAAGTTGATTTCCAAAGGAGTTTTTGGCATCACAACCAGAATGAGTTGAAGGCAGCATGCAGCCATCCCCTCCCCTTGACACAGGAGCTCTGACAGACCCAATCCCTCTCTGCCAGTCCACTCTGGCAGAAAAAAAACTGGAAATATTCCACCAGGAGCCTAGGCCTGTGCTAATATTTGTAATTTCAAACACTTGATTTCCTAATTCCTGTGCTGTCATGGACATCAGAGCAGCCATCCAGGTGTGCTGCTGGTGCCAGGCTGTGCCAAAGCTACTGCAGATCCTCTGGGACACTGTGGGAACCCAGAACATCCCTCTGGCAGTCCAGGACAGCCAGAACCCCTGCCAGGGGGCTCAGAAGCCCTGGCACAGAGCCCAAAACACCTGTGGGTTTGATTATGACCCATGGAGCAAATTACCAACCTTGTATGAAGATCAGCAGGCCACAACAGTTTAAGTAGAATAATAGTTAAGTTATCATGGGCATGGGGTGGAAAAGTAGATTTTGGGGTTCCTGGTATGGGGGTTCAGGAAGCAAGATGGAGGGAACTGGGCATGTCCAGCCTTTCTCCTTCTTCTTCTTGGCCTCCATCTTCTGCTGTGATGTTGGCACTTTTAGATTGGTTTAGAGTAGAAGCTCAGTGTCTAACATGGGTGATAGGTATTGGGAAGTAATTGTAAACATTGTACAGGTAGTTTTTAGTATAAAGTCATAACACTGCCCTGGGGGCAGGCAGAGTGCCTGGAACTGTCCTGCTGGATGGACCTTGGCAGGGCAGGAGAAAATTTTTTACAGATAAGACACAATAAACAACCTTGAGACCGAGAAATGAAGAGCCCTGACTCCTTCTTCAAGCACTGAGCTGGGCAAAGACACTTTTAACATTTTTGGGGTCGCAGTGACCCGAAAGGCCCTGAGAGGACACCAGGGTGCTGGGCTGGCAGGGACACCCACTGTCCCAGGGCTGTGCTGAGGGCCCTGTGGCACACAGAGCAGCAGCCAAGAGGTGCCACAATCACCTCAAGCTCTGCATGTCTCATGCAAGGCTGGAAAATAGTGACAAATGCTCTGACTTGCATTTGTCCAGTGTCTACTGTATTAACAAAAGAGGGGAAAGGAGCCTAAGTAATGGATTTTTTTCTGCTTCATTTTACTCCCACCTTCTGTGCCCCCTGTAATCTGATTTTTTACACCTCATTTATGTGTTTTTATTCAGCTCATCTTTGTGTTTTCTTTTTTTTTCACACCTTTGGATCAGCTCTCTCCCCATGTCTGGCACCTGTGATTATATCCTTCAGCTTCACAATGCAGACTTGCAGAGCAGCATTTAATAACAGGGAGGATTTGACTGACTGGAGCTTTGATAATGGTGGTGGGAAAAGCACAATCACTGCCTTTTTGACAATATACTTTGCACAGAAAGCCTTCGACAGTGTCACAATCTGATAAAAAAATTCCCAGATTCCACCCATAATTATACCTTCTCTCCTTTACCTATCCACCTTCTTTTCAAAACTAAGCTATTGTGGGTGACACCAGTCTCCAGGAAGGTGGGGGTGCTGGGACACCAACCTGGAGAGAGACAGAGAGGAGGAAAAGAGTTCAATTCACCAGAATTCTGCTCAGCCTCTCTGCCTGCCCCCTCTCCCACCTGTCTATTTTCAGCTGACACCTTTTCCTCAGCCATGGGCAGCCAGCACCATCTGGGATGGGGTTTTAGGATGAAGAAACACCATTTGACTGGTGCCATTTCTAACAAAAAAAAAAAAAAAAAAAAGAAGACTGAGGCATTTTCAGGAATTTAGAAAGCCAGGTGAGCTCAGAGGTTTCACAGTGTTCCATTGCCAGCCCCACTCACAGTCCTTGCTGGGAGGAGGAGGAAGAGGGACTGTGGATGTTCAGCTACTGCTAAAATTAATGTGCATGTGTGCTCTGCTGCCCTAGGGCTTCTCAGTGATGGGCCCCACAGCAGCTCTGAAAATGTACAAAGAACATCAAGAAAATGCCCCAAAAGCAACATGAGGGTGGCCCTAAGGCATGCATGGTGCTTCCCAGCTTTGGCTGGACTTTGGGTTAAGTCACATGGATTTAACAGCTCCAAAAGCATTTATAGGCATTTATAGGATGGACTGTCCAAAGTTCTTCAAGAAATGTCCATGTGTGAAAAACGCCAACCACTTGTTTTTTGAATTTTAGAAGTTTAATAGTAATAAAATTATTATAAAAATAGTAATATAACTAGAGAAATAAAAATTTGGACAATTTGGATTAGGACAATATGAGACAATAAAAACAAAGAGTTATGGACAGTCCTGGTACATCTTTCTGGGCAAATTAGGCCCAAAAAGGACCCACGTTAACGGAGGATTAACCCTTAAAAGCAACAGCCTGTTGCATATTCATACACCTCATACATGATGCAGAAATTCCGTTCAAACACAGGATTCTGCCTGGTCAGTGTCAGCTTCTTTCTCTGAATCCTGACTGCATCTTCAGGACTGAACAGGCAGGAAGAAGTTCGTTTCTTCTGATAATGGAGCAATAAATTCTCTTTCTCTGAAAGATTTAGGTGTCCTGTGACTGCTGTCTTGGTGGGAGTACCTCACTCCTCTCTTTTAAAAAAAGTATCTTACATAGCATAGTTTTTATTTTAACATTGTGTTATAACCTAAAACTATATTTAACACACTACTTAAGAAAATTAATACAGCATAACTTTCTAACATAACACATATAATATTCATTTAAATATTTGCAAAAAGCCAATCATAAAAGAGGCATTTTTCACATCATGCCCACCTCTGGCAGGCAGAGATTAAAGCACATTTAATGTCCCAACACCACCAAGACCTCAGGATGCTCAATTGCTTTTGGGTGTGAGAGGGGACAGGGCTGTGGCCACCCCTCCCTCCCCAGGTACCCATCCAAACACTGCAAAGACAAAAGCTGAGACCTCCTGTCACTGTGATATTCTCTGAAAAATCCCTTTACCAGGATTTCTTCTCCTGGCAAGATGAGAAGCCTCAGCTTCTCCATGTTTTGCTGCTTTGGAATGTGATTTGGAGAATTGTTTACCCAGCATGTGAATTGTTTTTAATTAATGGCCAAGCCCAGTTCAGCTGTGTCAGACTCTCTGAGTCTGTCATGGGTTTTTATTATTCATTCTTGTCAAGCCTTCTGATGTATTCTTTTTCTTTCTTTAGTATAGTTTTAAAATATAATAATAATATAATATAATATAATATAATATAATATAATATAATATAATATAATATAATATAATATAATATAATATAATATAATATAATATAATATAATATAATATAATATAATATAATATAATGGAATAATAAATCATCCTTCTGAGAACTTGGTCAATTCTCATCTCTCACCTCATCCTGGGACCCACAATACCACAACAACCTCCCAGCATTGATCTTATGATTTAAGCCAGCTTAAATCAAAATGAGGCAGGAGTCTGGGGGCTGCTGTGGCTGAGGAGGGTCTGAGACACTCTTGGTGCAGGCAGGGACGGGCACTGAGCTCCTGCTCTGCCATTCCCCACCCTCTGTCTCACTGCATTTCCAGTAAACCAGGATGTTGCATCCATCAATGCTGGCAGGGGACCAGCACTGTGGAACAGTTTTTAAGAAGCATCTCTGGGAAGAGAATCAAGTCCAGGCTGTCCCAGCTGCTGTGGACATGGCACACCTGATGTTAAATGGCTGGGGAAGCAGGAAGCTGAGCAAACATCCAGGAAGGCTGTAAGGATTGGGGGTTACTGGCATCAGCTTCTGCCTGAATACAGTAATGTGGAAAAAAAGCGGCAGCTGTGATGGGCCCAGGGCCTGGCCTTTGGCAGGAGGGGCTGCCCTTGGCTGTGATCAATACAGAGCTCACAGGGCTGTGGGCACAGGAGATGCTGTGGGCAGGGGAGGCAGGGCTGTCCCCAGGGCCCAGACAGAGCCAGCAAGGCCCACACTCCAAATCCAGAGTCACAGAATCACAGAATGCTCTGGGTTGGAAGAGACCTTAAAGATTTCTCATGCTCACCCCCCTGCTTTGAATGTTCAGGGACACCTCCCACTGTCCCAGGCTGCTCCCAGCCCTGTCCAGCCTGGCCTTGGGCACTGCCAGGGATCCAGGGGCAGCCCCAGCTGCTCTGGGCACCCTGTGCCAGGGCATTCTCACAGTGAAGAATTTCTTCCTAACATCTAATCTAAATCTCTCATCTCTTAGTTTAAAAGTATTCCCTCATGTCCTATTGCTATCTGCCCTTGTAAAAAGTCACTCCCCCTGCTCTTTCATGAGTCCTGATTAAATACTGAGAGGCTGCTGTGAGTTCTGCCCAGAGCCTTCTCTTCTCCAGGTGAGCACCCCCAGCTCTGCCAGCCTGGCTCCAGAGCAGAGGGGCTCCTGTCACCCTGTTCTTCTAAAGTTCTTCTAAGCCTTCTGGTGTTTACATTTTTGTAATGGAGTTTCTCATGCACTTTTCATGTAAATAACAATTGTTTTCCATTCCTTTCTGGAGGAGGAGAGAATTGATGGGCTGTTGGTTTAACCAGTGTGGTTGGAGAGGTGGCAATTTCATCCTCCAATCCATGGTCACTTTTGGAATTGTATAAATATCGAGGTCTGGAAATAACCGTGCCTTTTTTGCCTTGGACATCTCAGCGTGTGAGTGTCGCTCATTTTGTGTCCTACTGCAACAGGCTCCAGCCCTTGGAGCATCTCCAGGGCCTCCTCTGGACCCAGCAGGTCCATGTCTTTCATGGGCTGAGGACCCCTCCCTTCAGGGTCAGGGCCACAGCAAATACTGAGTGGGTTATGTCCCAGATTGCAAGGCAAGATGTATCTATTTGCCATCTGTAGGGCAGTTGGCTTCTGATCTGTGGGCAGTTTTCCTTATCTCTTCCACACCCACTCCTCCCTCTGGGGAGACACCAGCTGATAACAGCCATTGAATGTCCCTGCATGGCTGATAAGAGCTACAGCATCCCATTGGGAGATGTGAGCCCAGAGGGAGGAGCCAAGCATTCCTACCCAGATATAATCTGGAGATTCTGGAACCCCAGCACGGCTTCTGCACTGGATTCCCCAGAGGAACAGCAGCTGCCTCTTCTTCCACTGGATCTTCAGAGGAAGAGACTGCACCTTTCTACAGGATCCCTGCTCCAGCAGAACCAGCCCTGACACTGCAGGAGGGCTGAGCCACAATTCCAATGGTTCTGCTGCCAACACCCTGACCCACAGGGTGTCAAGTTGGGTTCTGACTCTGTCAGTGTTGGTTTGGTTTACTGCATTGTTTATTTTATCTTTTTATTTTCTTCTCTAGTAAAGAACTGTTATTTCCTGCTCCCATATTTTTGCCTGAGAGCCCCTTAATTTCAAATTTATTTGAAATTTGGGGGTGCAGGGGAGGGTTCACATTTTCCATTTCAGGGGATGCTCCTGCCTTCCTTAGCAGACTCCTGGCTTTCCAAACCAAGACAGCTTACAAGGGGATGGTGTAAAACCCTCTGGGATTTTGTCATGGCAGGTGCAGCTCTGAGGCCAAGGCACTGGTGGAAAATGGGGATTTCTAAGTGCCACAATGGGATTTCAACAGTGTCACGATCTGATAAAAAAAAATTCCCAGATTCCACCCATAATTATACCTTCTCTCCTTTACCTATCCACCTTCTTTTCAAAACTAAGCTATTGTGGGTGACACCAGTCTCCAGGAAGGTGGGGGTGCTGGGACACAAACCTGGAGAGGAAGAAAAGAGTTCAATTCACCACGATTCTGCTCAGCCTCTCTGCAGGTATTCACCCCCACCTGCTCAAGGATGGAGCTCTTGCCTTCAGGGCCAGGGCCACAGCAAATACTGACTTGGGCTTACAAGGGGATGGTAGAAAAGCAAGGTATAAATTCATAAAATGTTTCTAAGGTGAGCACAGCACAACCAGTGATGTGCAAGGGGCTCAGCACCAGGACATTCCCACAGCATGCAGGGCTCCTGCACCTCAGTGCATTTCCCTTGGTTCACAGGTGATCCACAGCCCTGTGGCAAATAATGGCCCCTGGGGCTGGGCTATGGGAACCACTGTGTTAGAACAATTCCTTTTTTATCTCTGATGCTGTATTAGGCTGAGCTCAGCCTTCTTCTATTCAAGCTCACTTTGAAATAACATGTCCAAAAAAAAAAAAAAAAGTGCCCCCCAACTATCACTGAAAACAGAACCCATCTGGTCTACATATGTAACTGAGGTTTTACTTTTGAAAAGTGACCTTGGTTTTTAAAATCAGATTTAATATTTGCTATATTATGGCTAAGGCCATGCAAATTCTCTCGAGTAAAGGATCTTTTTGCAAAAAGAGAAAACTAAGTTCAGAATTGTTAAAATCTCAAAGTTTATGCCAAGATCTGCAGGAACATCACCCCTAGACCCACTGCTCAGTGCAAATGTTTTCTAGGTGCAGTGGTGCTTCCCAGCTTTGTTTAGCTGTTCTTCTTTTGTATTTACCCAAATGTAACTTAAAGGCAGAGCTGTTCTCACTGCTGTTCTCTTCCATTCTCCAAATCAAAACACCTGATTTGTCATTGAATGAGACATTTTTGGTAACTCTTAACTTTTTATCATTCACCCAGGAGAAAAAAAAAAATGTTCATCCAAAGCGTTATGTTTTGTTTCGGCAGTAAATCCAAAGGAAATCTGTATTTCACACAGCTTTAACAGGAGCTCTTCTTTTAAATAAGAGAGTGGAAAATAGCTGCTCTTAAACTGTGAATAGCTGAAGTAGTAGAATATCAGAGTAATGAAACAAACATTCTTTGACTTATTTTGTCCTCTCTGGGTGGTGAGCAGCCCACCCTCCAGTGTGGATTCTTCGCTTATAAGCCTAAATTAGCACTGCAGCCATGCAATGGGGATGTGGAGGAGCCAGCCAGCCACTCCTTGTGCAAAGGAACATGAAACAACCCTGTGCTAGTCACTACTTTTGTTATCCCATTGTGCTGTTCCTCTTGGGGGAATGGTGTTTTCACACTTTATTTAAATAATAATAATAATAATAATAATAATAATAATAATAATAATAATAATAATAATAATAATAATAATAATAAATAATTTAGTGCTGTGTCCTGCTCCACTAAAATCAATGGCAGCCCAGCTGGCAGAGTTTGGTCATGGCCTTCCAGGCAGCTCCACACTTCTGGGAATCAGGAGCACAAGAGTAATGCCTTGCAATAAGCAGCATATCGACCAAGCAGGAGTTAAGTGAACCTGTGGTGTGCTTCTCAAGTTTCTCTCCTCTCATATGATTATTGCACTTTACTCCTGCTTGGCTTTTGTTCTTTGGACAATCAATCCTGGGAAAGGACTCCCAGCCCAGCAGGAGGGGTGTGCTGGAGGAAAAGGACAGTGGCTTTCTCCCCTTGGGCCCACCAGCTCCTTCCTCTCTAAATTCTGGGATCACTGGCTGCCACACCAGTAACCAGCCCACTGGAGGTGGATTTCCAGCTGTCCAACAAAAGCTGGGCTCACAACCTGACCTTCAGAGAGGCACAAGGAAGGAGGAGAGGCTGCACAAGCTTCTGCACAAAGATTTTCCTTGAGAAGCACAGGAGACATTGCTTATCCTCTCAACTCCTTTAAACAATTACAATAGAGGCACAGCAAAGAAATCCAGGGAAGAAAAAAAGCAAAGTGCAAAAGCAAAGACACAGTTTTGGTTTCTTTCAGGGTGCAAATGGAGAAGCCCAGCAGGAAGCAGTCTGATGAGTCACAGTAAAGTCTAAAGTGGGACAGGACAGACCTTTTATTTTCTCTTTGGGGATGAACTGATCTGTAGGGGGATACAATATGGGTAAATGAAGGTGGTATAGAATGTAATCTTATCCCCCAATGAGTCGCAGCTGAACCAATTACTAAAGATTAGGAGCAGGCTGGATGACAACAGGCAACACCTGTAGCAAATAAGAACTAATGGTACAAAAGAGTGGATTGGTGGGAACAGGAGTCAGATGACAACTGCAAGGACCAGGAACAGGCAGTGCTTAGAGGAGCTGCCTGTGAGAAACATTGAGGAGGTATGACACTCCAGTGATATGCAATCCTTGCACCATAATGATAACAGAAGTCTTGATACATATGCATAAGACAACACTGATCACCTCTCAGCTCTGGCCTGGCTGGGAGGTCCCATATCCATCACAAACAAGACCAGCTGGACCTGCTCAGGTGATGGGCTCCAGAGCAGCTCTGTGCTCCAGCACACAGAGCTCTGACCCCAGTGCCTCTCTTCACATCCCAAAGCAGAGGAAGGAAATCTTTGTGCAGTTTATGCTCCAGTGTTACAGGAGAGACCCAGCACTGAGGCTGAAAGCCTGCAGGACCTGGAGCTGGCATCAGTTAGACATCAGGGAATTTGGGGTGTCTGGAGGGGTTTGGGGGATTTAGAGGGGTTTGAGGGTGTCCAGGGGGTTTGGGGTGTCAAGGGGTGTTTGGGGGATTCAGGGGAGTTTGAGATGTCTGGGGGTTTGGGGGGAATTCAGGGAATTTTGGGTGTCTGGGGCGTTTGGGGGATTCAGGGGGTTTGGGGTGTCTGGGGGTTGGGGGGATCCAGAGGAATCTGGGGGTTTGGGGGGAATCTAGGGGATTTGGGGCATTACCTCCTCAGGTAACCCAGGTTTCCTGACTTCTGCTTGTCACCAGGCAAGGCACACAGCCACCCTCAGAGCTTTTATTGCTTTAATGCCATTATCTGGTACATTTTACAACAGTCACAACAATATCTGACACTCTCAAAGACAGTGAGCATCCATGGATTACAACCTGTACCCTGCAGCTGCTCTGTGTTGTGCAAAGCAGCATTAAAAGCATTATTTAAGCTCCAGCCAGGGCCCATTTCATTGACCAAGACAAGTAGAGGTGAAAGCATGTTGTGGGTTTCTCCTGTGCTCAAAAGCTGCTCCTGTGCTTGTGGTGTGCACAACATCTGCTGTGCAGGGCACCTCTGCAGGACGTGTGGGAAGATTTTAATTACTCACCATGGCAACCCACTCTGATAGCTGTAATCCCCCTCAATAAACTGGGCTGGTCCTTCTTCCACATCTGCAGAAATGGCTCCAGGAAGGACATTCACTCTGTACATCTGCTCTTGGGCACCCAGTGCCAGCTGTGGAGCCTCAGCGTGAGGCCTCGTGTAAAACAGGAACACATCCCTGCAAGTGTTCAAGGATGAATGAGATTTGGTGCATCCAGGTCTAGTGGAAGCTGTCCCTGCCCATGGCAGGGAGTGGTGGAATGAGATGATTTTTAAAGTCCCTTCCAGTACAAACTTTTCTGTAAAAACCAGCCTGCTCCCACCTGTGAGAGCTCTTTGGTCCAGCTGTCCAGGCCAGATTCCCACCATGTCCATCCCCAAGTGCACAGAGCCTCCCATATTCTCACACCTCTGGCAGCTGAAACAAGCTCATCTTGATGTGCAGTGAACCAGCTTGCAGCTCTTACAGGTTGGCTTATCCTGCACTCATTGATCTTCCCCCATTGATCCAAAGTTGGGATTAATTTGAAGCTAAACCTCTCCCATCAGTGTCAGGGAGATGGCCCTCCAGGAATCAATGCTGATGAAATATTGAGTCCTCCTCCTAGCAGACACCCCTGAGCCACACACCTGCTTCCTGCTGCACCCAGCAGCTCTGCCCAGGAGCAGCTCTGAGAGCCTGAGTGTGGTGCTAGCAAGGTCCCAACTGCTCTGCATTCCTGCAAGCAAGGACAGACCCTGGGAAGCCCCAAAGTGCAAATTCCCAAAGGAAAACAGAACTGTCCTAGGTTACAATATTAAGATCTATTCTATTCCCATCCTCAAGAGCTGCTGAAACCAGGAGGGGCATCGTTTCTTCCTTATCTCCTGTTGATGGGCCCATCAATGCCTTGCCCATGACTCAGAGATAACTCCCTCCAGGAGCCATTTCTGTTTCATGGATCCCCCTACATGACTCAGAGAATGATATCAGCCCATTGTGAGATGCTCTCCAGCCCAGGGGGGGGAGCTAGGAGCTAGGCATCCCCACCTGGATATAATCTGGGGTTTGGGACACAACAAGCAGCCTTTCCACTGGATTCCCAGAGGAACAGCTGTCTTTTCCACTGGGTCCTCAGAGGAAGACTGCACCTTTCTACAGGATCCCTGCTCCAACAGACCCACACCTGCCACTCCAGGAGGGCTGCAGCCACCAATCCACCTGGACTGCTCCCAGCACCCTGACCCACAGCGTGTCAGGTTGTGTTCTGACTCTGTCAATGGTTTTTCTTTTGTATTATTGTATGTATTTTGGTTTTCCTTTTCCCAATAAATTGTATTTCTGACTTGGAGTCTCTCACTGGTTTTGCTTTCAAACCAGAACAAGGACATAAATTTCCAAACTGCCTGACTGACCCTGCAGGAGTGGACAAGGAAAGTTCTGTCAAATTCAGCATAGAGATGCTAAAAGCTGTGACCAAGCCACAGAGAGGAGGCAGGGATGCACCATGCAAGCACAGCTTTGGTGTTTTCACCTCTCCCTCACCTCTCCATCCATAAAGGTGACCTGGGCCACTGCCAGAACCACCACAGCCACTTTTGGCTCTTGGATTCCACTTCTAAACACACCACAGCTGGTCCCAGATCTCACAAGCCTCCTTGGAACAGGCTGTAGGGCCATGAGCTCTGCAGCCCCTCATGCCACAGGCAGTTCACCCCCACAGCACCATTCCTTGGCCAAGAGCAGCAGCTCAGGCTTCCCATGTCTCATTTCATTTCTGTACCCACATTTCATATCTGTGTAATGAGCCCATCCTGCTTTCTTTCACACAAAACTTCAGAGGGGCTCTGGAGACAACTGGAGCTACAGCACAGTCAAGGCAGGGTGACCCCAGTGTCTCCTCATCCTCACTGAGATGGAATTTCTGAGCATTTCTCCTGGAGCAGTGTCTGCATTGATGCCTCAGGTTTAGCATTTATATTTTTCACATTCTGTGCTGCTTTCGTGTGTGGGTCTGGGCTTCATATGAGGGAATGGTGAGCTCTGTGCACAGAGCAGGGGAGACAAAACAATTCCTGCTCCAGCTGGGCACCAAGGACAAATGATCCAAATCTCAGGCCCAAGAGCACAAACCCCGTGGGCTGGAGAGAGAAAAAAAGAAGGAGGGGACTGCATGGGCTGGAGCTGGAATTGGACAATGAACTCCAATATGCAAATGGAGCAGAACTGATCAAAGTGAGAGATCCCGTGCCCAGTTGTGCATTTTGTGACCATTTTGGGTTACCTGGGGTGCAGCCCTGGCTGGGCTCTTGTGCTGCCCAAGGTGGATCCATTGAGGCCTCCTAATAAATCCCTACTTTATTCTTTAATTCAGTCTAGCCTCTGTTCTAGGTCAGCCTTCACAAAAACCAGCATTCATCTCTCACCACAAACTGTTACCCCCATGAGAAGACAACAGCAACATCTGTGGGGGACGAGGCTGCCCCTGGGGCTCAGCATCCCCCAAAACCCCCCAGTGCAGGGGAAGAGAGACCCCCTTGTTTCCTTATTCACAGATTTGGAGTCACAGCTTCCCCAGCAGGTGACTGAGCCCCTTCCTCTGCAGGAGCAGGGGCTGAGGGTGACATTAATTATATCAGAGGCAGAGTCTGATAAATAAACTGCCTGGCAGAAAGGATGTGGCACTTGAGCTGCAGTGTCCTCTGCCTCACCCTGCAGGCTCCTGGGAACCTGTGTGGCCTTTGGGCACTGGGAAGGACCAAGGAGGGCAGCAGCTCCTGAACTTTTCCCTGCTTATTGCAGGAGCTTCTGCAGACTTGGCTCTTTTTTGTCTTGTTGCTTTTTAAAATTTTTTTTTGGGGTGTTTTTGTGTTTTTTTTTTTCTTGTTTCATTGGGGTTTTTTTTGTTGGTTTTTTTTGTTTTGTTTTTTTTTGTGGGGTTTTTTGGTGGTTTATTTTTGTTTTGGTTTGGTTTTGGTTTTTGGTGGTTTTTTGTGGTTTTTTTTTTAAGTAGCAAATCCACTGACTCCAACAAAGTAAAAGAGCTTTTTGGGCAGGCAAGGTTCTTCCTGCATTCCCAGGAACACTTTGCACAAGTGTGAAGTGGTTTTGTGTGAAGATTTTAATCAGTGTTCCACAGTACAATCCCATGAGATGGGCTGCTATACCTATCTTATGATAGAGAGAATCGAAACACAAAGGTTAAAGAAACTATTTAACAAAGTGCATTTGAGACGTGTTTGCTACAGACCAGGTTGAGGGATGGCAATACTGGGAAAAAGCAAAATTCACCCAGCCCAAATTCCTAAAAACATGTCATATGATCCCATGGATTATCCATGTGGATAATATCCATTTGGAGAATTCCATGTGGATAATATCTGGCATTTTTTAATGGACCTTGAGCTCATTTTTCAGCACCCCGACCATCTGAAACCTGGATGTTCAAACAATCCCAAGCCCTCCCAGCAATATCCAGGTGATGATGGCCTCAATAACCTCTTTCCAAACAAAAAAGCTCTCAGTGGGAGCACAGGCAGGAGCTGAGTGCTCTTGGAAGGATTGCCTGGATTTGGTATTTTCCATAGGGAGAGGATGGAATGACACCAGCGTGGTGAGGGTCACTCCTGCCATGAGGAAAAGGCTTTGCCCAGCATCCAGCCTTGGAGGCTTTCCCTTTCCCCACAGAATTCCCCTTCCCTGGGGATGTGCAAGAGTTGATTCCCAAAGGCATTGTTCTCTTCTGGATGGGATCCTCAGGTACCTGGCTCTCCCTCACCTGTCCTGCACATCCTGAGAGATTTGGGCTGCCTGAAGCCACAGGCAACCAAATTCTACATAAACCCAGTAAAAGCAGTCCTGAATGGCTTCAGAATATAGGATTAGGCTCAGTTGGCTCTTTTGCAGGGAGGAGGGGAGAAGAAAAAAAAAAAGAGAAAAAAAACCCCAAAACCAAAAAAAACAATTCTACATTGTTTATAGATTACTCACTCTTTTTTTAATTAAAGGTTAAAACAGAGCCCTGAAACCTGAGAAAGGACACTTTAGCAGAGGGCAGTCACATGAAACCAAACCTTAAAAACCATGAAAGACCTGATTTATACCAGAGGGCAATAAAACATCAGTGGAAAAAGAACAGCAGTGTCAGTAGGAGCAGACTGTCACCTCACCTTTGACCCTGTTTTATACTGGTGTGTTTCTGCTGGTTTTCATCTGGAGTTACTGGTGTAATTGGAACAAATGAGTCCCAAGACTTTGATTGTGGGATGAAGATCATGCTTGGACACTGCTGAGCAGCAACCCCAGTAAATAACCTGGTTTTGCTGTGGGCCAGGGGTTTTTAACCTCTTCCACAGGCATTTGAGCCAAAGCCCAGCAGGTAAGGAGTTTGAGATGGCCTCAGCAGGACCTGGACATTAGGGGTATTCAAAGTGGGGGGAAACCCTCCAGCAACTAAGTTTTGCTGATTTTGTACTGAATCACAGCAGACAATCACACACAGAGAGCTTCAGCCTGTCAGAACCCAGGAAATTCCTCTGGCTGCCCTGGAGGACTCGAGACCCTGCCAGGGGGCTCAGAGACCCTGGCACAGAGCCCAAGACCCCCCTGTGCCTTTGATCTTGACCCATGGAAAAAACAATTACCAACCTTTACATGAAGAATTACAAATAAAGAAAGTTTAAGTAGAATGATAGTGAGTTTATCACAGGGTGAAAATGTAGAATTGTGGGGATTTAGAATGGGGGTTCAGGAGGCAGGATGGAGGAATCTGGGTGTGCCCAGTCTTTCTCCTTCTTGGCCTCCATCTTCTGCTGTGATGGTGGCACTGTTGGATTGGTTTAGAGTAGAAGCTCAGTGTCTAACATGGGTGATAGGTATTGGGAAGTTATGGTAAATAATGCACACGTGGTTTTTAGTATCAAAAGACAACACTGCCCTGAGGCTGTCAGTGTGCCTCAACCCAACCTGCCAGACAGACCTGAGGTGGGTCAGAGAAAGAATGGTATAGACAAGAAACAATAAACAACCTTGAGAATGAGAACAGAAGAGTCCTGACTCCTTCTTCAATGGCCAGGCTGGGAAAAGAAGCTTGTCCATATCTCAGAGTCACTCTGGCCAGCAGAGATTCTGAGACAGCCCACCCAGTGAATTAGAAGACCCAAAACCCCTGAGAAAGGGAACTGCTCATTAACTCCTGTGGAGCAACTGGGCTGCTCCCACTCCCAAAGCTGCTCCTTCCCAGCTGGGCAGGGGCTGGAGGGTGGGCAGGGCTCTCTGTGTGTGTGTGTGTGCACAAACCAGATCCAGCCTGAATTGTCTCAGCTTGACTGGAATTATGAATGCTACAATTGTACACGTACCTGGCAATGGAAATAAATGCCCCAGAGAAGAGTTACAGGTATTTAACAGAGTTAAATACAGGTATTTAAGAGTTACAGGTATTTCGCCAGACCTGTGAGACAAGCCTGTGGAAGAGCGATGTGAAAAATCTAATTACTTGGTTTTAGAATTTTAAAAGTTTAATAGCAATAAAATGTGTACAAAAGTACTAATAATTATAGATAAAATTAGATCTATAGATATAACTATTACTCTAATTATCTATAATAATTAGATTAATAAAAATTTGGACAATTAGGATTTAGGACAATACGAGACAATAAAAAGAAAGAGTTATGGAAAGTCTGGGTACCTCTTTCTGGGCAAAATAAGCCTGAAAAAAGGACCCACGTTAACAGAGGATTAATCCTTAAAAGCAGCAGCCTGTTGCATATTCATACACCTCATACATGATGCAGAAATTCCATTCAAACACAGGATTCTGTATGGGCAGTGTCAGCTTCTTCCTCTGAGTCCTGACGGTGTCTTCAGTGCTGAGCAAGGTGGGAAGAAGTTCATTTCTCCTGATAATGCAGCAATAAATTCTCTTTCTCTGAAAGATTCAGGTGTCCTGTGGCTGCTATCTTGGTGGGAGTACCTCATTCCTCTCTTTTTAAAAAAAGTATCTTACATAGCATCGTTTCTATTTTAACATTATAACCTAAAACTATATTTAACACACTACTTGACAGAATTACTACAGCATAACTTTCTAACATAACACATATAATATTCATTTTAATACTTGCAAAAAGCCAATCATAAAATACACATTTTTAACAAGCCAGCTCCTCTTTCCCATGTACAACACCCAAATGAGCTGCCTTGGGTCCATGCTCCACAAAGCTCAGTTTGGTTAGATCCCAAGGCAGAAATAAACTGGGCTCTTCTGCCATTTCAAGGGACAGTCACACACCCAGCTGTCATCTAAAGCAAAAGAAATTCAGAAACTCCAGGCATGGAAACTCATGGAAACCACAGGCACGACAAGCAGCACCAAAGCAGTTGCTTCATTTCAGCAGGCAGTTTCTGTTTCTCCCTTTTTGTTTTGTTTTGCAGAGTGAGGCAGCAGCTGAGTAAGTGTGAAAAGCCATAAGAGCAGTCTCTCTTCCAGGCAACTGGCTGGTTCAGTGTGGGCTGATTGAATGATAAGACACTGTTTGAACATAGTTGTAACTATAGAGAACTGGAAATTTGCTGTCAGGTGAGATGGGGAGCTGAAAAAGACACATGGTTGAACAGCAATATGTCTTCAGGAAATGCTGGCATAACACTCCTGGAAAATCTGCAGAGAGAGTTGAAATTTGTCTGTATCATCTTAACGATGGAGCAGATCACAAGGCAAGGAATTTGGCAATTTTAAACTTAAAAATACAGAAAGTGGATGTGTCCTGCTGTGGCTGAACCTGTGCTGGTGCTAAACAGGGTCACTGCAGCCTGGTCCTGAACACCTTCCCTGTGGCTCTGCTGAGATGCTGCTGGGCATCCATGAGAGCTCAGGGTCCTACACAGAAGGGGACAAAGGTGGTTTGGGGGGTTGGTTATGTTGGTGTGTATTTTGGATTGTTAATTTTTAAAGCCATAAGAAATTCCTATAAAAAGATATTCTCTCCTGGCTCATCCTTAAATTTATGCCATTTTGCAGAGTAATGAGAATTGAGAAGTTTCATGGGTAAGGGTAAAAAAGGTTTCTGTCTTTACAAATATTGCATGTTAGGGAATTAGAGCTGGAGACCTCAAAGAAGATCCTCTGAGATAAAATTTAATGGGAAGTATTTTTCACTGCAAGACACAAGAGAGAAAAAGCCAGACTGCTTCTGATGAGAGGTGGGAACCAGAGCACAGCACAAAAGGGGTTCCTTCACTGGTTTCACAGGAAACAGCACAGCCCCAGACTCTGGCATTTGTAAGGAATTCAGTGCTTTGGTCCTGCTCTGTTTGGGGTTTGGTCCTTGCTGGGAAGGGCTGCCCTGGCCTGGCTGCTCCACATCCCTCCCATGGCTCTTGGCAGTGCAGCCCCAGGGAACTCACAGGGGTGCCCAACCCTGCCCAAGGGTCAATTATGGGCTCATTAATTGGGAAACGTTAACAACTCCCTGATGGGAAAAGAGAAGAGAAAAACTGGAAGGTTTGTCCTGCTTCCTCCCACTCCAACATGAGAGTTTAAGGCATGAAGCTGACAGGACCTGAGCAGCCCTGGGGAACAGTGACAGCATCTCACAAACACCCGGTCACTGCAGCAGGCAGGGCATTGTTATGGATGGATAATGAGATAATTGGATCTCACAATTAAAAGATAACTATTGTGTGAATATTAAGAGAAGCTTTAGTGATGTACAGTTATGTTAGTGTAGTTTAGATGTCCTCTGTTCTCCCCACAGTTCCCTTTCCCCCTGTATTGTTGCCATCAGACAGCCTGGGCTGTCTGGCACAGGTACAAAGAGGCTGCACAGGTGTCCCTTGCATGGGGCAGGTGGGAATGGAAAAGCTTGGGGTGCTCAGGGGGTGGGCATGGCAACACCTGAGCTCCAATGCAGGTACAAAGCAGTCTGCACTGATAAATGGCAAAGCAGAGCTGACTGACAGACTTTGGGAGGGGCCAGGGCTGGCTGATGCAACCCCCAGGGTATAAAAGACTGAGCATCCATCCTGAAGATGAACTGGCCATGTGGTGTGCATGAGGGGCAGTTCCCAGTGCTGCAGCTTTTTCCTTGTGTAGTCCTTTGTTGTATTTTTGTTAAGGTTTAATAAACCTCTTTAAATTTTCACAGTGAGCAGTTGTTTCTCACAGGATGGTCCCCAGCACATGGTCCCTAAAGCAGGCAGGGCCTGGATCCAGTTGCAGGGACACCCACCAGGAACAACCCCCTAAAAACTGGGAAGATTCATAGGCATGAACAGGATCATGCTCTCTAAGCCATTAAAAAAACAACACCCTATAAATCAGGCATTTTGGTTTCTTTTGAAGTGCTCCTACTAGCAGTAAATTTTAACAGCCCTTTCTTCCCTAGTACTGCTCTGCATCCCCTAGGTAAGACTGTCTGTACCCAAGGGACTTGGTGGCCCCAGCCAGTACAGCCACTGCTCACCACAGGATGCTATGAATTAAAACAATATTCCAAGCAATTAATCACAGTGTTTCTCTACTGAAAAGTGGAAGGTGTGAGCAGGGAGAGAGAAGGAGGGGAAGGAAAAAAAAAATTCAAACCGAAAGACGAGAAGCTTATCTAAATCTATTTACATGGAATGATTATTCAATTAATTTTTTCATTACACTTGCCAAAAAGAATTGCCTGTGTCTTTAGTGCTGTGTGTGAAATTCCATTAATAATTAAGAGCAGCAGCTCTTTCTCCTCTGCTCAGCAAGCAGGAGCATCTGTCTCTGGAGGTCACACCCCAGAGGGGTACAGCCTGAAGGGCTGGGGACTGTGGTGTGTGTGGGGACAATCTTGTGCCCAGCTGCTGTCAGGGGGGCTTCCCCTCCAGCAGGGTGGTGTTGGCCACTGCAAATGCTCTGTGGGGCAGACACTGGATTGCAGAAATGAGCACATCCTCATTCCCACCAGACCCATTCCCTGCTGGTCCTTCTGCTCTCCATGCCTGTAAGACCATCGGGGGTAGGACAGTGGGGATGGATGGAGAGCAGAGATCTCTGCAGCCAGGTCAGGAACTTGGGGTTCATTGCAAAGGGCCTGGGGGCAGGGCCCTGCTGGGAGCTGCCAGGCACAGCTCAGAGCAGGACTGAGAGAAGAGAGGGGCAGAGAGAAAAAAGGGTAAGAGCTAAGAGGCAAGAGAGTGAGGTTCCCATTCCAATACAATAAATCTTCTTCTGTGTTGAATATTCTCATTCTCACTAACCAATCTAGTACAAGATACAAATCCTATAGCATTTCCATACAGCCTATAAGAATCATTACATTACCATACTGTGTTACATTTTAAACCCCAAAAACTCCTCTTTGGGCCCCTTCTGCCAAGCTGTGGGGTCTGCTCTGAGCCTTGGGCCTGTCTGCAAGCAGAGGGTGTTGTTCCATCAAAAGGGGATCACCTTCAGCTGGCCATGCCATTGTTTTCCAATTGTTCAGTAACTAAGGTATCTCAAAGCTTGCTTTCATTTCAATCTCACTTATAGTTTCCATATTCTCAAAATCTTTTCCCAGACAATCATATTTATAAGGCTTTCCTGTTTCATCTTCCCCAACACATGCTCAGATTGGGAGCCCAGTCCTGTCCTCCAAGCCTCTCTCACCAGCACCATCTTTGCTCCTTTCTCCTGGAATGCCTGCTTTCCCTGCAGGAGACTGAAAACATAAACTTATTTTTCTATAGTTGTAAGTAAGAATATGCCTTAAGTAAGTAAGAAATGTATTGATAAGATGGTGAAGGGTTTATAGTGTAGTAATGTAACAGTTTGGAGTAGGTTGGGAGTTTAGAGGTTATAACAGAAGTATATGTGTGCATGTGAGACAGAAGCCATTGGACAAAAGTATCCACAGTGCACAGAAGTGAGGAAAGGTGATAGGTGAGAACAGCAAAATAAACCCTGTGGTAACTGTCCATTGGGTTAGAAAGTTCTGTATTGCCTTGTAACAGAGAACTTGTGACTGCTCCTGAGCTATGGCAGACTGCTTGCTCCTCTAAAATGTCACAGCCTCTGAGACTGATGTTTGCCTGAGCAATAAACCGTTCTTAGCCCCAAAATAGTCCCATCCCTTCATTTCTAGCAGTGATAAATGGTGGCTGGTGCCACCAGCTCCCCCTCCTCTGTTCCCTGCTCCTCTGTGCTGGGTCCTGCCCTGCTGGCAGCAGCTGGGATGGAACCTCACCCTACACTGCTCTGGCTGGATCAAAGAGCCACTGGGAGTCCCCTGAGGCTTTCCCAGGACACACAAAGAGCTGTTTGGGTGGGGTGGGGAAACCTTTCCAGCCTGCAGCCCCATGAGTGCTCCAGACTGCAGCCTGCAGCCCCAGGAACTGCAGGCGCTGTCCAAACACAGCCACAGCCCCTGGGCAAACACAGTGAGAGCTCCCCAGAGCCCTCCATGGGCACAGATGTGACCGTGTTCACAGGGGTCTCAGGCTGAGGGAAGAGATGAGGATCTGACTCCATGTTTCAGAAGGCTGATTTATTATTTTATGATATATATTATATTAAAACTATACTAAAAGAATAGAAGAAAGGATTTCATCAGAAGGCTGGCTAAGAATAGAAAAAGAAAGAATGATAACAAAGGCTTGTGTTTGGACAGAGAGTCTGAGCCAGCTGAATGTGATTGGCCATTAATTAGAAACAACCAACATGAGCCCAATCCCAGATGCACCTGTTGCATTCCACAGCAGCAGATAACCATTGGTTACATTTTGTTCCTGAGGCCTCTCAGCTTCTCAGGAGGAAAAATCCTAAGGAAAGGATTTTCCATAAAAGACGTCTCTGACACACAGCTTCCCAGTGCTGGATGTGCAGCACAGTGACCATGGAATCACACAATGGTTTGGGTTGGAAGGACCTCAAATCTCATCTCATTCCACCCCCTGCCAGGGACACCACGGGCAGGAACACACATGAGCAGGCCCATCTGCAGCAGCCCTGGAGCTGCAGAGGAAAACTCCCCCCTTGTGCAGGATCCCTGCTCCAGCAGAGCCACAGCTGGCACTGCAGGAGGGCTGAGCCCCCATGGGATGGGGCTGTGCCACCCCCTGACACACAGGGGACAGGGACTGCTCTCACTCTATCAATTTTTTTTTTTTTTTGTACTATTGGATTTGTATTTTTAGTTTTCCTAGTAAAGAACTGTTATTCCTACTCCCATATCTTTGCCTGAGAGCCCCTTAATTTCAAAATTATAATAATTTGGAAGGACAGGGTTTACATTCTTCATTTCAAGGAAGGCTCCTGTCTTCTTTAGCAGACACCTGGCTTTTCAAACCAAGACAAGTTCCCAGCTCAACTACACTTTTTTTTTGTCTCTGTGGGGAAGTGACTGAGCCTTGCTGTGCTCTAGTTTGGCATCTACAAGCTGGAGTAAAGTTACAGCCTTTTTTTTCTCACCATTATTTTGACTTGTCTACTTACATTACAATCTTTTGGGAGAAGAGACTGTACATGCATATCTACCAAATCTAATATAAGTGATCTAATCCTGGTAGATTTCTCTAGGTATTACTGTCACATGAATTCCAAGGGCTGTGTCTACATAGACAGCTTAACCCACTCTCAGGCATCAGTAAGTGACTTATCTCAGCACTGTGTCCAGGAACCAAGGTCTCTGATTGTTTTACATTTGCATTTCAGATCTGAGCTCCTGTTACCTGGGATTTCCAAGCTCAGGGAGCTGATCCAGGCAGCCCACCCCATGCCTGTGTCTAACATTTCACTCCAGAGCAAGATCTTCCCTACCATTATCATCTGTAGAAAACTTAGTCTCAACAAATGATATAAATTGTATTTCTGTAGGAAAGTTAGGTCAATCACCACCAATATTATTCACTCTAGTAAATGAGCCAGAGAGGGTTATTTCTTTTCTGTGCTTTGCTCATTCTCTTTCAATCTGTAGGATATGGTTTCTTCACTCTTATTTAATTAAGAGCAAGACTCAAACATGTAAAGTTATCTCCTCTTCAAGGACAATACTGACCCACATCCACCCCAGGGGGAAGATCCACCTGGGATCTTGGCAGCTGAGGCACTTCCCTGGGAAACCAAGTTGTTCTGGCATTTTTTTACAGATATTTCCCCCCCTCCCCATTTCTCAGCAGACACTACCAGCACATGCCATGACTCTGCTCAGGGCTCTGGGCTCCTTTCAGGCCTGGCTCAGAGCATCTTGCCCAGGGCAAACCTCAGCCTGGCCCCCTAAGAGAGGAGGACCTGCTGCCACATGTCTTTGCAAGGCTTGCACAGGAGAGATGGGCTGAGCAGATAAAATTCACCTCCACCTCTATACAAAGCCCTGCTGCCCCTCCATCCTGCTCTCTCCGCTGGGATGGCTCAGCCTATTCTCACTTTTAGTCCAAGGAGTGGAAGAAGGAAGAAGTGGAAGGCAGAGCAACAGCCTGGGCAGTCTCTGTGCCTGTTGAAGATTGCAATGCAAGATGTTTTCTATTCCCATCTGTAGGGCAGATTACCTTTGTCAAGTGGGCAGTTTGCCTTATCTCTCTCTCTGAGTGACCACATTCACACCTCCCTCAGGGGAGACACCAGCTGATAACAGCTATGGAATGTCCCTGCATGGCTGATAAGAACTACAGCATCCCATTGGGAGATGTGAGCCCAGAGGGAGGAGCCAAGCATTCCTACCTGGATATAATCTGGAGATTCTGGAACCCCAGCACGGCTTCTGCACTGGATTTCCCAGAGGAACAGCAGCTGCCTCTTCTTCCACTGGATCTTCAGAGGAAGAGACTGCACCTTTCTACAGGATCCCTGCTCCAGCAGAACCAGCCCTGACACTGCAGGAGGGCTGAGCCACAATTCCAATGGTTCTGCTGCCAACACCCTGACCCACAGGGTGTCAGGCTGGGTTCTGACTCTGTCAGTGTTGGTTTGGTTCACTGCATTGTTTATTTTATCCTTTTTTTTCCTTCCCTATTAAAGAAATGTTATTTCCTGCTCCCATATTTTTGCCTGAGAGCCCCTTAATTTCAAAATTATAGCAATTCAGAGGGGTGGGGAGGGTTCACATTCTCCATTTCAGGGGAGGGAGGCTCCTGCCTTCCTTAGCAGATTCCTGGGTTTCCAAACCAAGACAGTGCCCATGGCTCCTGCACAGCTCCAGTGCTACCTTGGCTCTAAGGTAAAGAGGAACACTGGGGACTGTGGATACAGCTTTGATTTTATTTTAAAGGCTTTAATATTTGGAGCTGTATTGATTTATCTCAGCATGCCAGGGTACCACTGGTAACCAGGCAACACCAATCCTCTCTATTGCAGGGAGCTCACGGGACTTTTGCCTATGAACAATTATACTTTGTGTGTGTGAAGCTAAATGGACCATAGGCACTATTTGTAAGTGGAGGTTATTTGAGTTCCATACTTTTTTTTATTTCTTCTTGCTTGTTACCATTTTGGCCTGGAATAGATTTGCCAGAACCACACGTGGGTCTGAGACATGTTGCAAACTGAGCACACTCCCACCATCACCCTGTGCACAATGCTTTGCACTGACAAATACTTCCAATAAAGAGCACAATTACCTCAGAACCACAGGTTATTCTGAGTTGAGAGGGGCCCACAAGGATCATCAAGTTCAACTCTTAGCTCAGTACATCTCCAAGATATCCCTAAGAATCCTGTGACCGTGGTCACAGGGGTCTTTGGATGAGGGAAGAGACAAGGATTTGACTCCATATTTCAGAAGGTTTGATTTATTATTTTATTATATATATTTTATTAAAACTATACTAAAAGAATAGAATAAAAGGTTCTCAGAAGGCTAGCTAAGCTAAGAATAGAAAGGAATGAATAACAAAGGTTTGTGTCTCAGACAGAGAGCTGAGGTAGGTGGGCTGTGATTGGCCATTAATTAGAAACAACCACATGAGCCCAATCCCAGATGCACCTGTTGCATTCCACAGCAGCAGATAACCACTGGTTACATTTTGTTCCTGAGGCCTCTCAGCTTCTCAGGAGGAAAAATCCTAAAGAAAGGATTTCCCATAAAAAGATGTCTGCAACAGAATCCCACAATGTGCTTAAGGCATTGTCCAAACACTTCTGGAACTCAGGTTTGGTGCTGTGCCCACCTGCTGTATCCATGTTATATAAACACTGTCACCAGGGCACACAGAAAACTCCAGAACAGCTCTGCTTTGTGCTTTCCCACCTTGGTTTAAGGCACCCAAAGAAATCAAGTCCAAAATCCAATTAATTATAAAACAACAGGAAAAAGGTGAGTTCTCTGGGAACAGCATTGCCCATCAAGCCTGATGCTCAGAGCACCTTAGAATGAACAGATGCTTTATTTGAGATTCTAAAAAACACATTCACACCAGAACAATACTTTAATTCCTCATTAAAAAAAAATAAATACATATAAATGACACATCACCTGGCAGCATAAAAGAGGAGATGCTGTGTCACAGACATCTTTTATGAAAAATCCTTTCCGTAGGACTTTTCCTCCTGAGAAGCTGAGAGGCCTCAGGAACAAAATGTAACCAATGGTTATCTGCTGCTGTGGAATGCAACAGGTGCATCTGGGATTGGTCTCATGTGGTTGTTTCTAATTAATGGCCAATCACATTCAGCTGGCTGGGACAGAGTCCAAGCCACCAGCCTTTGTTATCATTCTTTGCTATTCTATCCTTAGCTAGCCTTCTGATGAAATCCTTTCTTCTATTCTTTTAGTATAGTTTTAATATAATATATATCATAAAATAATAAATCAGCCTTCTGAAACATGGAGTCAGATCCTCATCTCTTCCCTCATCCTCAGACCCCTGTGAACACGGTCACATTGCTGAGGTGCAGGGACAGATAAACCAAAACCCCTCTGATGCATCAGGCACTGCAAGCACCAGTCCCAGCACTGGGAGCAGCACTTTGTGCCCCTCCCAAGGCACTGCAGCTCAGGGGAAATCCTGATTTACCACAACCCACTGAGTGTTCAGCTCCTCCTGCAGCCAGACACACAGCTGAGAGGGCAGGTGCAGGTGAGGCAGCTGCCTACCTGCTGCTGACACCAAAATGAGCTCCACATCAGCAGCAGAGCAGTGATTAACTGATGATACTTGTCAGCAGCATGAGCTGGATTTGCACCAGCCATCCACCAGCAAAAGCCTCCAGCTCCCAGTGAGACTCAATATTAAAAGACATCAGGGACAAATCTAGGCTGAAAGAAGAATGACCATGAATTAGGGAAAAAAGGACACAAGCCCAACAAGAATTTCAAAAAGGAAACAAAATTTTCAGATGTCATTTGACTGTTTTTATCCACAAATTGAGTTTTAGCTGCGGGAGGAAAAATAAACCCTACAGAAACACTTAGCACAGTGGAAAAAAATAATGTTAAATTAAGCTTACGAAAATGTTTCTCTTTTTGAAAAGAGAAAAATCTTGGCTGGCGACAAATGGCTTGTGCCAAGTTATAAATCAAGTGTTGGGTTTCTTTAACGCTCAGCATCCCCTGATTTATGATGCCATCACAAGCTCTCGATTGATTTCTGACTCAGTGATCCATCTTCCCCCATCGCTACCTGCCCATTATAACGCCTTTTCCTGAGCAGGCAGCACACTGCACTTCCCAGAAGGGCTTCATGAAGCAGAGGTGGAGTGGAGACCTGCTGGATGGCAGAGCACAGAGGAGAGGAGAGGAGGTGCTTGGGGTTTGCACACAGGAGCAGCTCCACTCATGTGAGCACAGCATGGAGGGGTTATAGATGGATAATGATTGGCTCTTAGTTGAAAAATAATTATTGTGTGAATATTAATAAGCTTTAGTGATGTACAGTTATGTTAGTGTAGTTTAGATGTCCTCTGTTCTCCCCACAGTTCCCTTTCCCCCTGTATTGTTGCCATCAGACAGCCTGGGCTGTCTGGCACAGGTACAAAGAGGCTGCACAGGTGTCCCTTGCACGGGGCAGGTGGGAATGGAAAAGCTTGGGGTGCTCAGGGGGTGGGCATGGCAACACCTGAGCTCCAATGCAGGTACAAAGCAGTCTGCACTGATAAATGGCAAAGCAGAGCTGACTGACAGACTTTGGGAGGGGCCAGGGCTGGCTGATGCAACCCCCCAGAGTATAAAAGACTGAGCATCCATCCTGAAGATGAACTGGCCATGTGGTGTGCATGAGGGGCAGTTCCCAGTGCTGCAGCTTTTTCTTTATGTAGTCCTTTGTTGCATTTTTTTTTTTAGGTTTAATAAACCTCTTTAAATTTTCAAGTGAGCAGTTGTCTCTCACAGAGGGGTCCAGGCCTGCTGGCCACTGAACCAGCAGGACATGGGTGCTGTGGAAACATCAAGAAGAAGCTTCCTGACTTGTTTGGGATGACAGAGCCTTGCTGCTTCCCCAGGGTTTAGTTCCCAACAGCAGCCATCTGTTAGAGATGAAAACAAATTAAACCTTCCAGTCTGGGAGAGTCTGGCTCACCAAAACCTTCCACCCAGCAGGAAAGCTATTTTTTATCTAAAAACATCCCACCCCTCAGCAAAGCTGTTCCCACCAGCAGAGCAATCCAAGGATATCAGGGCTTAGAGGATCAATGCTGGGACACATTCCTGTGCACTGTCATGGCCAAGGTGCACCTTCCCATCAGGTACAGGTGGGTGGAAGCTGTGCAAGGACTTCTCAACTGCAAAGGTCACCAGCCCAATGGATATCCCAACCCAGAGAACCCTCTCTAGCCCTCTCTTGCCAAAATAAAGTAGATTACTCAAGCACAGCTACTGAAACTGAGCTTCCTGTAACCAGAGCAGGTGGTTCCCTGAGAGCAGCAGGGGAGGCAATGGGGAGCAGCTGCAGCACTCAACCCCAAATGCAGCACAGCTGGAGGCTCTTAAGGAAACCCAAACACCTTGGAAATGACAGATTATGGGGATGACAAGGGGAAAAGGTAAAAACTATTGACCACTCAGAGCCCTTTGAGGCTCCAGACTCAGTGTGTTAGAGCTGTGTCCCAGGGAATGCATCAGCCCTGGGGTGAGCACGGAAATGGGCTGGAAATCCTGGAGTTCACTGGCTAACAGAGCCTTGCCCATATCAGCCAGGTTATAGATCATTATCTGTCACAGACATCTTTTATGAAAAATCCTTTCCGTAGGATTTTTCCTCCTGAGAAACTGAGAGGCCTCAGGAACAAAATGTAACCAATGGTTATCTGCTGCTGTGGAATGCAACAGGTGCATCTGGGATTGGTCTCATGTGGTTGTTCCTAATTAATGGCCAATCACAGCCAGCTGGCTGGGACTCTCTGTCAGAGACACAAGCCTTTGTTATCATTCCTTCTTTTTCTATTCTTAGCCAGCCTTCTGATGAAATCCTTTCTTCCATTCTTTTAGTATAGTTTTAATATAATATATACATAATAAAATAATAAATCAGCCTTCTGAAACATGGAGTCAACATTCTCATCTCTTCCCTCAACCTGAGACCCCTGTGAAAACGGTCACATTTATCTAATGCAAGCTCTCCTATATAAACATTTTCCTGGGGAGCCCAGAAGCTGGCTGTCCACTCAGGTGGTGCTTTTTTAACTCCTGAGATAAATAAGAGTTTTCTGTGTCACTATATGGCATTATTCACAGTGGAAGGGCCTGTGAGTGGCACATGCTGTCAGTTCAGTATGTAAATGATGCCAGCCCTGCTTGCTACATACCATCAATTATTTTCATACACTTTTCTTGGCCTTCAGCTGTCAGAGCAACAGACACCACCTTGATGCCTTGAAGTGGTTTTCTTCTCCCGTTTCCTTTGGGGTGTGTGACTCTACTTTGAGGCTTGGTGAGGAGGAGAATAGGATTTTCAGAAGAGAGTTGAGAGTGATGTGAGCTAATGGCCTTTTGAGTTCCCCCAAAGAGCCAGACAGAGCAGCTGCCTCTTGATTAAAAACTGCTACAGTGGAGAGCATCTGTACTTCTGCACAGGAGCTTCAAGGCTGGGCTGGCCTAAGGAGCCAGCCCTGGTCTCAAGGGAAGGGTAGAATGTGGTGCTCACATCAGCACGAGCAGGATTAGGCCCTCAGCATCAGCCACGTGTATTTTTAAAATACCCATGTGTAATTTTTCAAAGCACCTTCGCTCATCCCATTCTTGAAAGCAGAGTGTTGCTGGCTTCCACCCTCTTGTGCCTTTTTTCTCAAGTATTTATCTACTTTGATTAGAAAAAAATTAATTAGATTCTCACTTAAAAAATTAGATTGCTCACTTCCCACACTTCTTTGGGTGTCTGTGTCCCATTCCCACACAGCACCAGCCTCCCTTTAGACCCTCAGCTGGTACAAACCAACTTTGTTGGATTGGCATTTCCAGACATTGACCTGACCCAGTGACCTGTCCCTCAGAGAGAGCTTTACAGGGGCTCAACAACAGCCTTGCAGAGCTTTTGGGAGCAGAGATTTACTTTTTTTGTTATTTTGCCCCCTTCTTGCAGGCACATTTCCTTGGATACCCTGTGGTATTTTCTGAGACCTCTGTAGCTGGAGGGGAATGATGAATCTGACTCCATGTTCCTAGAAGGCTAATTTATTATTTTATTGTATATAATATATTAAAGAATACTATACTAAACTATACTAAAGAATACAGAAAAGACACTTACAGAGGGCTAAAAGATACTACTGAAAACTCGTGACTCCTTCAGAATCCCAACACAGCCTGACTGTGATCGGTCATTAAGTCAAAACAAGTCACATGTTGGATAAACAATCTCCAACCACATTCCAAAGCAGCAAAACACAGGAGAAGCAAATGAGATAAGAATTGTTTTCCTTGTTCTCTGAGGCTTCTCAGCTTCCCAGGAGAGAAATCCTGGGCAAAGGGATTTTTCCAGAAAATATGATGGTGACAGATACCCAGCTGCAGGCACCCTGCAGTCAGAGCAGCACTTGAGCTCAAGGTGCTCATTCTCTCTTCTGATGCAGAGAGGAAGAAAAAAAAGAAAATAAAACAAACCCATAAATCACCAAGCTAGCAAATGAAAATAAATACACTTTAAAATATTTCCATGCTGCTTTTTATTATTATTATTTATAATGGTATTACAGAATTTTGTAAAATTAAAGTAAATGTCAAGCAGAATGTAATAATTTTCCTTGGAGTTTGGCACATTTGTGTGCCTGACAGTTTCACATTTTTCTTTATACCCATGAAGACAGGAGCCTGACAGGGCTATATTTTGTTACCCACTTTGTTCAATTTTGTCATAAATTGGAGAGAACAAAACAGTGAAAATATAGACACCAAATTAATCAAAGAAATTACATTTTAAAGCACCTCCGACAAATGTATGAAATAATCATACTGTGCCAGGAAAGCACATGAAAACAACAACATTTCCTCCTCCCAAACACACAGATTTGCCCCAAGAAGGGCAAAGACTTCACCCCAGGGCCATTAGTGTTAGCACCAGATTGTTGCTCCTTGGCTGTCTCACTTTGCAGAGCGCTCAGTGAATTTCTCTCCCATGAATTTCTCTCCCTGTACCTGAAGTGCACTTCTTATTTGAGTAGATTGGTCAGCAAGAAGGTCAAGAGTTGCACTTGTTTGGTTTATTATTATTTCAAAGACAGCTTGTAATTTAATTATTTGATTTAAATTATAAATGGGTTTTCTGGCACTTGATATTAATTCATTAGGATTTTATGTGGCTGGTCTATAGTGTTGTATAATTCATTTAGGTGGCTATTTATTTTTATTTTATTTTGGGGTGTTTTTTTCAACCAGGGACAGATTAATTGATTGCTTTTTTTAAATTAGATCATTATATATTTTGATTCTTAACTGATTTTTCTGAATTTGTGATAGTAGAAAGAACAATGGTTTAATATATTCTATAGATCTTTGACTAGTTTGGGGGCAATTTGCGGTAAATTAAAATCTAGTAATGCCTTTTTAAAGCACGGGTTTTGTTGGCAAAGGGATTTTTAAAATTTTTATCATTAATGGGTGGGTCAAAATATCCAGATCTCAGCTATTCCATCCCATGGGAATGCATTGCATTTTGTAACATAATGGTGGGTGCCTGGCACACAGCAGCAAATTTGGTGTGCCAGCTCATGAGGTCACATTGTCACCTCTCAACAGGTTGTGCTGCAGTTCACACCTGCATCCTCCCCTGCCTCCAGCAGCCCTGCAATGCCTGCACAGCACTGTCACTGCCCAAACCTGTCACAGACATATTTTATGAAAAATCCTTTTGCCAGGAATTTTTCTCCTGAGAAGCTGAGAAGCCTCAGAGGAGAAGAAAAACAATAATTATCTGCTGCTGTTGAATGCAACAGGTGCATCTTTGATTGGTCCATGTGAATTGTTTCTACTAGATGACCAATCACAGCCCAGCTGTCTCAGACTCTCTGGTCAGTCACAAGATTTTATTATCATTCCATTCCTTTCTTTGCTAGCCTTCTGATGAAATCCTTTCTTATATTCTTTTAGTATAGTTTCAGTATATCATTTTCTTTTAATATAATATGTATCATAAAGGTATATAATTTTATTTTAATATAATATATATCATAACATAATAAATCAGCCTTCTGAAACATGGAGTCAAGATTCTCATCTCTTCCTGGGAGCCCTGTAAACATCACCACAAACCCTCCCTCAGAGCCCTGTCTGCCACCAGCAGCCCTGCAATGCCCAAACATTGTCATGCCCTGGCTGCCACTGTCACAGCACTGTCGCTGCCCAAACCCTCCCTCAGAGCCCTGGCTGTCCCTGCTGTGTGCAGGGAGACATTTGCAGCTTGTAGGAAGAAGCACCATGCTCAAAGAGCTGCAATTTCCATGAGAATGACAAGGAGAAATGCGAAGTGAGTAGCAGGGCTGTCCTCAGGCCAATCCTTTCTGCCTGAGTAAATTCGATTTGAATTCCTCTTGAAAGACCAGCTCTGCAGCACTTGGACTGTATTGAAAAGGTCACTGGAGGCAATGTCAGACATACTCTCCAGCTGCACTACAAGTGCACTGATAGAGATTCATAACAATGTGTTACTGCAGCTGGAGATCCAGAGGGGCTCTCTGACGGATCCTCTCCACTTCTCTGGCAGCAGCAGCCTGTGCCACAGCTCCCCTTCAATGCCTGGATGGAAGAATTCCTGTAATAAGTAGAAAAAGCTGACAATTCTTTTTAAAAGGTTGCAGAGTGAACAGGTTGGACCAGTTGCTGCCAGGGTGGAGTTCTAACTGTTTGTTATTGTAATCATCAGTCATTTTCATTAACTGCTCCTTTTGTCAGTAGCACCCTGTCTGCTGCCAGGTGGATGACCCTTCTTGGACAGTGAAAGGAGGGGACATCGGAGGGGACATGGGAGGGCATGCAAATGACCTCAGAGCCAGCATGCCACAGGAAAGCCACCCCACCAAACTTACCAAAAAGACCCCAAAAACAACAAGCCAACACAGAATTAAGAGATCAAAGTGATGTCTGGATGTGAGGAACAAAGCCCAGAGCCTGCAGAGATGCTGAGACCCTTTCTTTGCCCCTCGCCCTAGCCAAGGAAGGACCTCAGCTAGAGGCAGGACCCTGAAGGTCCAACCAAAAAAGCAAACAAGGGATTTTCCTGATGCTCTCATGAGGATGGAACCCCCAGCTCTGCCCACTGACCAGTGGCCAAAGCTGCACTTTTCCTCCTCCTCCAAGTCACTCCTGGGAGAAGCAGTGGCATGAGACAGACCTGTCGGTTCTCCCTCCAGAGCTGATCACTTTCAATAAAGGCATTAAAAAGGAGAAAAGTCTCCTGCCCGTGTTTATTTCATTCCTGCTTTCTCCCCTGGCCCCCAAATGCTGGATTGGAAACTCTTCTTGGAGCTTGTGAGACTCGGTGAGGATGGCTGGTGGGGTCCTGCAAGCCCTACATCCATTCCAGCCACTGAAATGGCCACACTGATACTCACCTGCCCTCCTCCTGCCTCTGGGCTTCTGAGCACTTTGGGATATAAATGAGAGCTGGAGCACAGCAAAGATGCAGTGGCAGAACCAACACCCCCAAAACTCACCTCTGGCACGGGCAGAAGTGTCCTGATGTCCTGCTAGAATGAGGCTTAAAAACTGGAACAGAAAATGTTGTCCCTGCCCATGACAGAGAGTTGGACCTTTAAGCTCCCTACCAGCCCAAACCATGCTATGACTCTGTCTCAAATTCAGTATTTTGCCCTGTAGCCCTGTGCTAGGTCTTAAAAATAGGTTAGAAACTGTTGTAAAATAGTTGATAGATTGTTAAGCATGTACTGTTAGCTTGGCTATGTTATAAATGAATACTCCAATTCAATAATTAAGGAAATGTATTAAATAATCAAAGTATAAATTTGGAAAAAGCTACAAGCAATTTGACTCTGAGCCAGGCAATCAGGGTCAGAGAGACTCAGGATTTGGCCTCTATTGCACCAAAATCCTTGTGGGTCTCCAAATGTCATTTCTAATGGGGGTCCATTTTATACAGTCCTTTAGGCTCTGGAAGGGGTCCATTTTATACAGTCTTTTGGGCTCTGGAAGGGGCCCTTCTTTAGCATATTTTAGCATATTACTGTAGTTTTTCTTTCTAGCTGCTGTGCTTCCTGGAACCGGTGGAGAATTGCTGGAATCCTGTCAGGTGAAAACTTTCTGGGATAAACTTCTGATGATGCCTATCAAATACCTCCTACTGGGGTCTTGTCAGATGGAAAAAAATCCCTTGAAATATCCATCCCTGGAGCCAGTGTCCTCCTGGTGTTTGAATCTCCATTCTTTATCACGTAGCCTATTACTGCTTGTTGCCTGACGCTGGCTTTGTACACAAAATGCTGTGGTTTTAATTTCCTTTAGCACAAATTATTTTATAACATATATCACAGCTATTATATTGTAAAAGGGGTTCAAAGGGTAGTTAAAAGAAATATGGTACCCAGTGTACCATAACACACCTCAGTAAAGTGCACCACGAGCCAGCCTGGACAGAACTGTCATGGGCCAATCGAGCGCCTTAAACCTTCATACAAATGAGGAACCCAAAAAGAAACCAATCCAAAGGGGACAAAAAACAGGATAAAAAGGGGCATCTGACCCAGGGAATCCGTGCTGCTCCACCTGGAACACCAGGGCCATCACTGCTGAGCAGCCCCAGCGCCGGCGCTGCTCCATCCTCTGCAGGAATGCTCCTGCCCGGCCTGGGCCCCCTTGCTTTGGACCTTTATTTTATTATAATAAATGCTGAAATCACTTTAGTACTGGGAGCCTGCTCTCGTTTTTAACGTGTACTGTTAGTTTGGTCATGGTAAAAGGGTAGTTATAAGAAATTACACCTAAGTGAAGTGCAGCACTGCCCAAGCGAAATGAGCCTGGACAGAACTGTCATGGGCCAATTGAGCACCTTAAACCTTCATGTAAATGAAGGATCCAAACAGAAACCAATCCAAAGGGACAAAAAACAGGATAAAAAGGGGCATCTGACCCACTGAATGTGTCCAGCTCAACCTGGAACATCGGGGCCATGGCTGCTGAGCAGGCCCAGCGCCGGCGCTGCTCCATCCTCGACAGGAACGCTGCTGCCCGGCCTGGACCCCCTTGCTTTGGGCCTTTCTTTTATTATATGAAATGCTGAAATCACTTTAGTACTGAGAGCCTGGTCTCATTTTTTAACACTAGGAAAACCTGAGTTTTCCCCTTATCCCACTAACAAACGTCCCCTGGGAGCATTGCCAGGAGTCCCTGCTCCCAAAGGGCTGGAGAGGGGCAGTGCCACAGAGCACAGGGGAACTGACCAGCAGGGACCTGCAGAGCTGCCACATTCCCCTGCAAATGTGGAAGTGGTTCAGTAGTAGATGAAAGGATTTTTTTCTCACCCAAGCTACATACACCCACCAATATATGGCAAATATGCATTTTAAGCTTATTTGTGTATGAGTTGCTAAATACTATAATGGTCTCCAGCTGTATGGCAGGAGGGCCCATTCACTGACATTTTACTGCTCAGTTTATTTTTTTTTCCTTACTGTATCATCAGTGTATTTCCTCTCATTTTGCTTTGTGCTTGTGGAGTGCCTGATGTCTCCTATCACACCTGTTTTCTATTATTTGTCCTATTATTTTAATTCCCCATCTATTGTGTGGATTATGAAAATCATCTGATAAATCCCATTCTCTACTTCTAAAAAAGTCCATGAGAGGGTTTTAATAAGTGAAATCTGTATCTTTCCACACCGTGCTCAATGAAAGTGTCCAGTGAATAACCCCTGATTGTCAGGTGCTCCCATTCCCATCATCTAAGCAGGGGGGATAATTAGCAGACAAATGAAGGTTTACAATTCTTCAAATATCTCAGAAAGACAATTCGGCTGCGTGATCGGTGGAAGGATATTTTTAAAACTGCCATTTGAGATTCAGCGGCATTGCTAATTAAATGAGAATTTCATAAAAATAATCTGAAAAAAGTCTCTGTTAATTGGAGAAGGAAAATGAACAGACTTGCTAAACAGAGGCATAAACGTCAAACAATCGAAGAGGAATAATAAAGTGCTGTGTTATCATAAAATGCCAGGCAGCTTTCCGACTTTTATTTGAAGTTTTAACTTTTAGCAATTTTTTTTCTTTGTATTTGTGAATGGCATTCAAAAATGTGCTTTGCAATCATAATTTCCAACTCTTGGATTGGGTGTGAGCAATGCATGGCAGCACTAATGGTGCCCTTGCTTCAAGTCTTCTTGCATTCTGTGAGCAGCTTTTGTGTTCTGCAATGAATACCGGGGGGAAGCACATTAATATTGTGTGGTTTCTATTCCTGCAGGGTAGTGGCATTATTGAATTAGTGATTCTTTGTAACAATAATGACTTCCAGTGCTGTATTGTACAGTAAAATAGTCAGGAAGGAGCTGGGGAGCCTGTGGAAGGCTCTGTTGGTGCTGCACCTGTGCAGGCAGCAGAGTGCCCCTCCCTTCCCCACACCACCAGCTGGGGATGGGTCAGGAGTTTACAGGGAGCACTGGAGCAGGCTGGGCTGCTGGCACTGTGATCCTTGGTGGCCCCATGCTGGTGGGAACGTGCCAGACTAACTCCATAGTTGTGAAAATTGGGATTGCTCAGACTGGAGAGGGGCCCAGGGAGAGCTTCTTGTGGTGCTCAGTACTGGAAGGTGTCTAGGAGAAAAAATGGGATCCACTTTTTAGCAGGGGCCTGTGGTGGTAAGACAGAGGGTAATGGTTTGAGACTTACAGAGAGTTGATTTGGATCAGTTGTTAGGAAGAAGGATTTTATGCTGAGTGTGGGCAGGCCCTGGCACAGCTGGGGCTGCCCTGGATCCCTGGCAGTGCCCAAGGCCAGGCTGGACAGGGCTTGGAGCAGCCTGGGACAGTGGGAGGTGTCCCTGCCATGGCAGGGGGGAACAAGATGAGCTTTAAGGGCATTTTTCAATGCAGACCATCCCAGGAGTCTGTGGTTCCTGCAGTTTGGGCTCAGCTCTGCTGTGGGAGCAGTGGCTGTCCCAGGGCCTGCTCCAGCTCCATGCAGCCCCACGTGCCTCAGCCATGGTGTTTTATAACATTTTCCCAAAGACATTACTTTTATACCCTGAATGATTACTTCATTTAGCACATACATCAGAACTAAAATACCCAATATTAGCTCATTTAAGTTGATGCTCAGTGATGGATTAATCGTTTCTCTTTTCTGGAGCAAAGCCCAGTCCGTTTCATCTGAGGACCGAGGGGAAATGTTCCCTTGTATCTTGAAGACATCTGCTGTGCTTTGCAGATCTGCTTGTCCACAAAAAAAACCCCAAAAAACAACAACCCTGAGATGCTTATATGCTTAAAAAATAAATTGCTGAAGCTGTAGATGACAGCCATTTTTTCCCTGCTTTCAGAACAGGTGCAAAGGAAGCATATCCACAGTTCAGTCAGCAGAGCCTGTGTCTGTGTGTCCTTTGAGGTTTCAGATGTCACATCATGTTACAGTGGGTACTGCTGTCTCATACTATTGTGTGTCATGGGCCACACAGGGAAATGAGGAGATGGAAACAGGTCCTTAAAGGACAAACACAAAGAGAGCAGACACCTGTGCTAGCTCCAGCCAGGCTGAGACCAGAGAATCCTGTGTGCTCAATATTATGGCCAAAATAAAAGTGATCAGGCTGAAACTCTTGAGGTCTCCTGCTCCCCAGAATTAATGGAGGTGTTGGTTAGTCAGTGCAGTGAGTAAGTGATGTGAGGAGACCCCTTCTCTGTCACCCTTGTGACCTGCAGCAGGAGCCAAGGGTCAATGGCACTTGCCAGGACACAAACTGGGAGGCATCACTCAGCCAAAACTACCTGGGCTCCAGTGACAGTTTCTCAGCCCCAGGACCTCTCTTCTACAGAAGCTGTGCCTGATGAAGCCCATTTTCTTCCAGAGCATGGGTAACAGACTTTGGTTGTGGGGTGTTTTTCCCTCCTTTCTCACTGAAACATCAGCAGATTGTGAATAGCTGACAAGGAAGGAGGGTAAAGAGAATTGGGTAAAGGTGCAGAGATGTTCCCAAGCTTTTAGAGTCACTTTGTCATTGAGATCTCTCTGTCTCCTCATCTTGTGGTTAGTCATTGACCAAGAATGCCACTGTATTTTTGCATTGTGAAAAAACATGGAACAAGAAAACAGTGCTGAAACCTTTCAGGCACTCTCCCTTATCCTGCATTCAGCTATTACTCTAATTGTCAGCAGGAAGAAAGAGGTATGTACCATTTGAAAGTATTTAGAACTGGCTGTGTGGTTTCAAAACACAAGATCTTTCAAGGAACAACTCTCATCCCATTTGGTGTCACAGGCAATTAAGTTTTTAAGAGGTTCTCAGTAGCAGTAGCAGACCATATAATATTCTTGAAGTGCCTTTATAACATCCTATAAGTACAAACTGCTTGCATCTTCCTTGGAAAATCAAAAGTTCAATTCCAGTACTAGAAGCTGACCAAGTTCCATTTTCTGTTTGACTCAGGGTGGCTGGGTGTGCACTGCTGCTGCTGCCCCTCCAGCCAGGGCTCTAATTCTCTGTGGGGAACTGCTCCTCAAAAACCAAAGCCCATTACCAGGAACTGCTCCCCCAAAACCAAAGCCCATTACCGGGGAGGGAAGGCTCAGTCCTGCCTCTTTGTCCTGCGTGTGGGGAGCATCCAGCTGCAGGGAGAGAGTAAAAATCAGAGTAAAAAGAATAAAATGAAACAAGGAAAAGCCGTTCCTTGGGACTGGCCCTCAGGTGCTGCAGAAGAATATTTCTATTAGACACTGCCATCCTCTCAGGCTGTAATGTATTCCCTCATTATGGTAAACACCCACATGGCATTTGTTTCTGGAATGATATTGCACAAAGCTGGGTAATAAAAACACCTCTGATCTCACAAAGCACAAGGCTCAAGACAAATAAAATCTGTAAACAGCTCTGCACTCCTGGCTGCTTTATGAGCTGGACCAGTGTTTACTCAGGGCTAATGCTGAAGAAGTTCATTTCATCTCCTGGAAAAGGCTCTGTTCCCACAGGAGGCTTCACTCCTCAGGGGAGCATTGGCATGGTCACCACGAGCCAGCTCTCAACCACCTTCTTCCTTTTGCTGCTGCAAGTCATTCACTGCACAGTTCCCTCTCCCAGCAATACTTCCCTGATATTTAGAAATGTCTATAAATGCCAGCAGGCCAGCAGAGGCCTGGAGGAGTCTGCAGGCAGCAGGGAGGTGTGGAGCTTGATGCCTTAAGGAGCTGGAAGAGAGGCTAGATGAAGTAAAGAGGAATTAAGTGGATATTTATTGAAGGACCTTGAAAGGCCACACCCTGGCAGTACTGGAGCCACAGTCGTGGCTCTGCCCAAATGGCTCCAAGATGGAAGCAAAAGAGGGTTTGGTCACGAGATCTCACATTTTTATAAGTTTTGGCCCATTTACATACCGGAATTAATTGTCCAATTGCAGCTCCAGCCCATGCAGTCCCATCCTTGTTTTTCTCTCTTCAGCCCACGTTGTTTGTGCTCTTGGGCCTGAGATTTGGATCATTTGTCCTTGGTGCCCAGCTGGAGCAGGAATTGTTTTGTCTCCCTGCTCTGTGCACAGAGCTCACCATCCCCTCATATGAAGCCCAGACCCACACACTAAAGCAGCACAGAATGTGAAAAATAGAAAAGCTAAAGCTGAGGCATCAACTGGGCTGGCTTACACTGAAACCCAAGTGCCCATCCTCAGGGTGGATACTTTTGATCTTATATCTCATTAGAACTTCCCAGTCTGCAATTTGTGCCTGTTGCCCCTCACTGCATCTCCAAGCACAGTCTGACTCTGCCTTTTGCACACCCTCTTCTGAAGGTCATCAACACCTCTAAGATGTCCTCTTTCCATCCTTAAAACTCCAGTTTTTCTCATTCTTGTCCCAGTACATTGATGTCTTTTTGTGAGGGAAACCCAAAACTGGCCACAAAACCTCCAGCGCTCCAGGACACGTGGGAACAGCTCTGGGATTCACATCTGCAGCCCAAGAGCAGCTCCAGCTGTGCTGCACTAATCCATCACCCACTGGTGGGTGTCAGGAGCTCCTGCAAGAAAGCAGAAATCAGAGAACTTTCCCCTTTGCCAGATGTCAAGCAATCACTCTGCTCTCATCTGGCCATCTTTAAGGGGTCACACATCCATGGCCACTCTACCAGAGCTCTTCTGCACTGCTGGAAAGCTTCATGAGCTCAGGACAGTGCACATCCACTGCTCAGAGGGCAAAGCAGGAGGGAACACAAGCCATGTTAGTTACAGAATGAGGGAAACCCACTCTAGCCAAGCTCAGCCACAGACTTAGGCTCGTTTTATCTTTACCTCACACAAGCCTTTGAGAAGAAAAAAAAAGTGGTTTTTTTTTTGCTAAAAGAAAGATCTTCAAGATTTTTTTTGGGCCAGACCAAAAAGCCCAAGGGTTTTGGAGGATACCAGGAGGAAGAGGGAAGGGGATGATGCCCCCAGACAGCACCAACAGGATGAGATGTTATTAGTGCATCAACTCCCCTGACCATGAACCCTTTCCTTAGGAAATTCCAGAAGGGTCCAAATCTGGCAGGTGAGAGGAGAAAACTATTTTAAATAAGGCTGGTCCAGGTCTTCCTCAGGTTTACAGTCAATTCTTTCTTGCAGCTTGTGCCTAATGGGGATTATGTACATTACATGATCACATCAGATGCTGTGGTTCCATATCTCTAGCAATTTCCTTTGCTTTTTTGAGCACCAAACCAGAGGTTGTGGAAAGGCAAAGGGTATGACTGAAAATGGGGGAAAAAATGGGGGAATATGGTCTTCTGCAGCCCTGACTAAAAAATGGAAAGTTCCCAATTCAGCCATCCTTTTGGAAAACCTCTGGCCTCAAAACACACTTTATAACTGATGTGTTTTAATTCCAGGAAAAACACAGTGAGCTGAGGCTTAGACCTTGGGCAAATTCGCCTTTTGGCTCAAACAGCAAAGATCTTGAGCTGAAAATGCCTGCTGCTGACAGCCTGTGCCATGGCTGCCTCCCAAACACTGCTGGCATAGCTGTGGTGGAAAAAATAAAATACATTTCATTCCCCAATGGTCATGCTGTAATGGCATGAAATTAGAAACTCTAATCAATAGTGCTTTACACAGCATGACTCTCATGTCAAAAGAGCCCATGGTTTAAAAAAGAAGAGTCACAAATAAATATGAAAATCAAGGCTGTGAAGCGGCAGTAATGAAGTATAATTCTGTCAAGCAGTCCCAGGCAGTGATTCTCTCCACAAAAACTCCACTCACCCAACCCTTCGTTCTCCACACCTCCCTGATCTTCCATCTCCACATAGTTTTCCTGTATTTATTTGCCCTTGGCACATGAAATGTCACAGATTTGAGGGTGAGTGATGAGACTGGGGAGGGCAGGGCTGTGCTGCAGCCCTCGCTCTGCCTCTGCTTGCTTCTCAGTTCTTTCACCTCTCTGCTGCTTTGGAAAAAGCCCCAACCCCTCTCTGCTCACCTTGCTGGGAGCAGCAACACACCTTTCTTCCAAGATGCACCTCTTCTGTTGCTGCAAAATGTAAATAAAATGCGGATTATTATTATCTGTATAACAACAGAAGTTAGAGTTATCCTATTTATATCAAAAATTACATACAGCTCTGCTAAGACCCTTATGTTTTGCTTGTACAGGCAACACTGCTAGAAGAACCACAAGAAAGATAAAGTATTTAAAAATAATAAGCAGGTCCCCAAAGGCATGGAGAGCTGACAGCTACAGGGCTCTCTGTCTGTCAAACAAGTCTTTTGGGAGCTGGTGGCATTTTGTTCAGGGACAGGGTTTGGGATTTTTTCCAGCACTAGTTTTAAAGTTCCTCTCACCATGCACTGCTAACATTAGCACAGCTTGGCAAGTGAGGAGTGCCCTGAAAATAGCAGATATTTTGAGTGGAGATTTTGTTAATTGGACCTTCTTCCTGCACACAGTCCTGGCTCTCCAAGCAGCTCCTGTGGCAGGGGGGCAGTGATCAACCAAAGGCTGGATGCCTTCAGGAGGAGAGCAGGTAAGAGCTGCCTTCCAGACATGAATGAAAGTCCTCCAGAAAGACCTGCTGAATACAAAGGGTCAGTGGGAAAAAACTCTTACATGGCCTCAAGACAAGGTTCAATCTTTGTTCAATCTTTGTTCAATCTTTCAATCTTTCACCCCTTGAGGGGTGTCTCTGGCAGTGAATGTGTCCTTTTCTTAATTTTGCCACTGAACCACAGAACTTTGATAAATTGAGTTACCTGCAGCCTTGCCTTTAGCACAGAAATGGATGTTTTTCCCTTGAGCCAATATCAGTGAGGACAAAGGAACAGAGGTCAGACGTTGAGTCCATGGCTCCAAGCCCAGATGGAAGCAGTGAACACAAGCCCAGGTAAGCACTCTGCCCTGCAGACATGCCAGACTCCATCCCTGAGCAGGGAGGGTGGGCTGGTGGCATCCACAGCTCCTTCCAACCCCACCCATTGTGTGGCTCTGTGAATGCCTAAGGACAGAGGTGTGTTTTGGAAAGGGATGTTTGCTCCTTTCTGCTGCTGAGCTGAGCCCCCCAAACACCTCCTGGGGAAGGTGTCCCATTGAGGCAGGGCAATGTTGGGGAAGATGAAACAGGAAAGCCTTATAAATATGATTGTCTAGCAAAAGATTTGGAGAATATGGAAACTGTAAGAGTTTGAAATGAAAGCAAGCTTTGAGATACCTCAGTTAGTGAACAACTGGAAAACAATGGCATGGCCAGCTGAAGGTGATCCCCTTTTGATGGAACAACACCCTCTGCTTGCAGACAGGCCCAAGGGGCAGAGCAGAGCCTACAGCTTGGCAGAAGGGGCCCAAAGAGGAGTTTTTAGGGTTTAAAATGTAACACAGGATGGTAATGTAATGATTCTTATAGGCTGTATGTAAATGCTGTAGGATTTGTATCTTGTACTAGATTGGTCAGTGAGAATGAGAATATTCAACACAGAAGAAGATTTATTGTATTGTAATGGGAACCTTGCTCTCTTACACTTTTTACTCTCTTACCCTTTTACTCTCTCACCCTCTCATCCTCTCTGCTCCTCTCTTCTCTCAGTCCTGCTCTGAGCTGTGGCTGGCAGCTCCCAGCAGGGCCCTGCACCCAGGCCCTTTGCAATAAACCCCAAGTTCCTGACCTGGCTGCAGAGATCTCTGCTCTCCATCCATCCCCACCATCCTGCCCCCTAAGGCTCTGACAGGGCACCATGGGCTAAGCCCCGCAGAGCAGTTCCCACAACATTGCTTCAGCTCCTTCTCTCTCTCTGAACAGTTGCTTTCACTTCAGAGCAGCCACTTACATCATGCCACATCTGAAAAATAGGATGAAAGCCAAAAATTATGTTTCCCAAGCTCTCCATAAAACCAGTGACTTGTGCAATACATACAAAGCTTTAAGTTGGGGAACTTCAAATCATCAAGCATCTGTTAATAAGCAACATGCCAGTCCCTGGGGATTGTGGGGATGTTAAAAGGTTATCCTGCTCTCCTGCACATTGCACTGCTGAGCTCCATTACACAGCCAAAGGATGATTTCATGTGTGGCAAAGAATTTTTGATTCTCCGGATATTATTTTAGATGTAGAAACCCAGCTGTTGAATGCTGCTTTTCAGGTTAAACAAAACCCACAGCCAACACTCATTCTCACACTATTAATGAAGATAATCTTGCCCTGCAATTGACTTTTTTCCAGAAATAGCAGGAGAGGGATTTTCAAATCCTTTCAGGTTTGCAAAACGTTATCTCACTCTATTTCTTTAATCTCCTGATGCTGAAAGATGGATCTTTTTCTCTTATGGCTGGATGTACTTCTACACTTCAGCAGCAAACCATGAAAAGGAATCAGGCTTATGGAAAGAAATAATAAAGAATTTGCAGTGTTAACATTTGCTTGGGCTTGTCTGGACTTCCTCAGCTGTGAATTCCAACACGATTGACCAGATTGAATGTTACACAAAAGAGACAAACCAAGTGACAGGCTTTGCTTACAAAGCACTGCTGGGCAGGGGAAGGGGCTGTGCTCTGCTCCAGGGCAGTGGTGGACAGGACAAGAATTGGAGAGCTCAAGCACAGCCAGGGAGAGAGGTTAAGCTGGACTGGGGAAAACATTCTTACTTCAGCACCAGCGCTGAGCACTGGGATACACTGCAGCGTCCCAAGTGTCAGTGTTTTAAGCACATCTTGAGCAAATATGACAGGGCTGAAGTTTTATCCATCCTTGGAAATGTTCAAGGCCAGGTTGAAGGGGGCTTGGAGCAAGATGGGAGAGTAGAAGGTGTCCCTGCCTATAGAGTGGGGTTGAACTAGATGAGCTTTAAGGTCTCTTCAAACCCAAACCATTCTGTGATTCTGTGATGACATTGCCCTGGAGGGAGAAGGCAACCTGAAAATCTCCCAAGGTCCCATTCACTTTCTGGTTTCTAGAAAAACCCACAGATAAACTGCACAGCTTCAGTAAAAGGCAGAGCAGAGCATTCCCTGAGCAATTCCTACTCCTGAATTGCAGGGAAGGCACAATTCATAGCCTGCTTTTTCTCTTCCATGCATCTTAATTGTTCACATAATAATCACAGAAGTATTTAATAATACAAAGCATATGGGCCAGATGTTTAACTGGTGTAAATCAACAGCACTTGGGAAGCTTCAGTGGTGCTGTGCTGGCAGAATCATTTGAAGCTCTGGTGCTGCATCTTTAAGGTGGCTCTCAGGATTTTAGTACCTCCTTATTGTTTCCACTAAAACCAAGTCACAGAGTTTATTGCCCACCTAAAAAGGGCCACCTCCCACCAAATGCTCAGAATTGAAGCTCAAAAACCCAAAGCTCAAAATAGATTGACTTAAGGTCACTTAAAAACCTCTGCTGGCCATCACTACATTTTGTCATGGCCACAAACTCGTCCAGCTGACCTCACCCTGGCAGGCCCATGCAGTGCCTTGTCTTAGTCTCAGCTGGTGTGTGAGCTCTGCTTTATTTGCTTCCCACTATAAAAAAAAAAAAGGAAGAAAAAAAAAAAAAAGAAAAGCTTTTAATTCACTTCCTCCTGGGAGTTTCTGTGATGCTCATTGATCCAGCCTACAAGTACTTCACAAACACTAATGGATCCAGTGAAACTCTCCACTAATCTCCTCCTGAAACTTGGCACCAAACTGCTCATTTCTGACAGCTTCTCCTTTTACAGTTGTTCTGCTTTGCTACCTGTTTCAGAGCCACTCCAGGGCTCATTAATTGTTCCTCCTTTGTCCCTTGAAAATTTTCCTTTTAATCTTTCCAGTCACATGTTGGATACTGATGTGAAACAGACTTCAATTTGCAGGTCTTTCACACCTGCAATGATACTATTTGAACTGATGCTGGCATTACCAGTTGCACATGGACATCTGTAATTGAACTGAAAAGCTTTGCAAGACATAGTCATTGGACTTGTGATCTCATTTGCTAGAGAGCCTTAGGGAATGAGCAATTTCCACTCCTCAATTTATGACAACTGGTCACAGTTACTTAAATGGAATAAAATAAATCCTGTGGCATGTGTCCCTTCTGGAAAACAGGCTGACAATTGTGCCCAGAAGAGAATTAAATTGCCCAGTGACAGTGCTGTATTGAGAGAAAAACACAAAGATAGAAGAAAGTCATGGTAAAGTTTTTGTGGAGGTTCCCAGGTTAATATCCCTTCTGTTAATGTGACTCCCTGGTTGAGATTCTGGGAAATTTCCATAAATTGTGTGGACACTCTGCAAATAAGTTGGTCTGCTGTATTTGAAAAGAACCTATCCTTGTGCTGGTCCTACCTAGGGCTAATCTACTCCACTTCCATGACTAGGGCTGCATTTTCAGCTGTCAGGAACAGCTGGATTTTCAAAAGACTGGCTGACCAAGCCAGCATGGCTGGGCTCCTTGGGCAGCCCTGTGCATGCAGGAGGAGTTTTACTGACCACCCAACCATTAGCCCTCAAAATAGCACTCCTAAACCAGTAAATCTTTTTTTATTCCATGTAACAAGCAACTTAGTAGGGTTTTTTTTTTTCCCTTTGGGTTGAAATCGCGGTATCTGGAAATAAAAGCAGCTGATTCTACACTCAGCCAGTTTTAAAGCTGAGCTTTGTGCTGTGGTCCACACATCTCTCTGTGCAGCACAGGCTCAGCCTGGCATCCTGCCATAGCACCCAACGTAGGAAAGGCTGAGGAACTTGGGAGTTTGTTCCCATGTGTGATTCTGCAGCAAGAACTCCAGCTGAGAGCCCTGACTTTGTCCCCTCCACATGCTTCAGTCAGGTCCTGAGAGCAACATAAGCCCCAAACAGCCAAGGCTGTTTAATTTAATTTAACCTGCAGAGCTCGGCCTGAAAGGAGGCCAAGAAGGCCAAGAAGGACTTATTCTGCCTTCCAGCCCTGCCCTCTTTTCCCCAGCCTTGTTCCTCTGGAGCAAGCACCCCATCCCCACCCAAAGTGTGAGCAGTGACCTCCTGAGGGCTGAGGAGCCAGCCCTGGTGCCACAGCATGTGCCTCAGCTATCAGTGTTCTGCTGTGTATGAACACCAGTGAGCATTTTTGAGATTATCTTGAGTCCAAGATGCACATTTCTTAATTATCAGTATTCTTTTCCTGTGCAAGTAAAATTTGCATAATTTCCCAGCAGTAGAATAGAGCAACATCAAGGCAATAAATAAAAAAATTGACTAATTCATCACAGAATTGTTCTCCAGTTGCCAGAATTGTTCATTTTTCTTTGCATAGCTAATGCAGACCCCAAGGAAGAGCAGATCATCCATTTAGACTCCAGAGACCCACGTTGGCTCTTGCTGGTTGAAGAGCTGGCCCTGCCTGATTCCATGAGTTCTTCATGGAGACAGTTCCAACAAAGAATGCCAACCGGGCCACTCATCCAACAAATCTTTAAGCACTGAGCACAGGAAGCACTGGTGCTGTTACAGGCCATGCTCGTGGCACCAGTGACCAGAGGACACCCTGGGACCAGGGGACACAGGGGACACAGGGGACACAGGGGACACAATGGTTCAGAGGCTGAGGCGTTACAGAGGAAAGACTTTCTCTATTTGTTTTTTACAATATGGGAATGTGCTGCAGGGGCAGCCCATTCTTCAGGCCAGAGGTACCATCAGCAGGGTCCTAACAGCAGAAAAACAGGCAATGGATTCACAGAGCCCCCTGCCTTCCTGGTGGGTTTGGCTCTCCAGCACACCTGTCTCAGGTTTTCTGTGATTGAAATGACCCCTGAGGTATTAAAGTCTCTTTTTCCCAGCCCCGAGACTGCAGAAAAAGTTGAGATTCCTCAGCTCTGCCTTTCAAGGTTGTTTATTTTCTCTTATCTGTTCCATTCTTTCTCTGACCTGCTGAGATCTGTCCAGCAGGTCGGGTTGTGGCACAGTCCCTGCCCTTGGGGTGCTGTTGGCTTTTTATACTAAGAACTGTGTGTGCTTTATTTACAATAATTTCCCAATACCCATCACCTATGTTAGACAGTCTGTCTCTACTCTAAACCAATCCAGAAGTGTCACCATCACAGCAGAAGATGGAGGACAAGAAGAAGAAGAAGAAGGACAGGACATGCCCAGATTCCTCCATCTTGCCTCTTGAACCCCCATTCTAAATCCCCAAAATTCTACTTTTTCACCCTGTGACAAATTCACTATCATTCTACTCAAACTCTTGTGCTTGTAACTCTTCACACAAAGTTGGTGATCGTTTCCATGGGCTAAAATCAAAGGCACAGGTGTTTGTGACTCTGTGCCAAGGTCTCTGAGCCCCTGCCAGGGTCTGGAATCACCCAGGGCAGCCAGAGCAATGTCCTGGGCTCTGACAACCTGGGGTGTGCAGCTCATCCTGCTCTGCCAGGAGCTCCTGGCCAGCCTCCATCTGCAGGGACAACTCAGCCACTGTGCCTCTGCTGGGGACCATTGCAAATGGGAATTGGGAACTACTGAAGGGCTTCAATGCAATTTCACTTCCTTGCTGTCCACTAAATGGCAATGACATTAATGTGATCTTTAGCACTTCAGAGAGTTCCAGCTGCCCAAGTGAAAACTAGAGATATATTTTGACCCTGTCTTGTCTACATTTGTGAATGGTTCAAACACTTGCCATCCTGGCACCACGTAACTCAAAATGTCACTATCCCCAGTGATAGATTTTGAAGAGAGACCATTCTCCTGCTGCACTGTATCAAGGGAATGACAGGTTCTCATGGTGTACATCAGCAGGAGGATGACACTCTACTTTTGTGTTTTAAGGGCTCCAAGATGTATCATGGAAAGTGCTGCCTGATTCCTGGGACCTAGAGGCAGGCACAAGGTGTTATTGTCAAAAAAAAAGAGATAAACCAGGGCAGATTGTGAATCTGACTATCCCGTGATAATAGCAACACTCAGGGGGTCACGGAGGCATTTTCTTGTCGCAGATTGTGATGTTTCCTCATCAGTCCAGTCCAAAAATGTGTTCCTAAAGCTATCAGTTCAGAATTCACCTTTTACTTAAATTTTACTATGTGCTTCACCTGGACTTCCAGTGGATTTGCACATGTTTAATTTTAAGCACCTGCTTTGCTGGCATGCTAGCTGGGGGTGGTAATCTGGATTTTATAAGCTTGATCTTAGTTCTGTGTGGTCAGGAAAAAACAGAATAGGGAAATAATTCAGCAAAACTATGTGAAGAAAGGACACAATTGCCCACTGACTGTCCTTTATACATCCTCTGGCACCAGAGGGGCTGATTCCAGCACAGGTTAAGCCAGAGCCATGGAGCTGCTGTGGCTCCACCAGCCCTCAGCAGCACCTGAAGCAGAGCTGGTGACAAAGCCAAGAGGGAATCACAAACCTCTGCAAGGCCCAGATGTGCTTGGGAAACAGGTGACCCCAATGGAAAGTACTGGGTTTAAACTAGGAAAAATAGGGGGGAAAATGATAATATTTCTTAGAGGCCCAATTTTAGGGCAACCCCAAATCCCCAAAGTCAGATTTCCCATTTTAGAGCACCAGGGCAGGTTTATCACCCAGCCAAGAGACACGAGAGTGCTGGCCAGAGCAAGAAGTCCCTGTTCCTAATTCCACCAGTGATTTACTGGCTCAGGCTCCATCTCTGCAGATTTAAAGCTCACACTGGCTCCTAAGGCTATGCTATATAAAATTTGATTGTTACATTCAACGGCCTGTAATAAATTAAATGAACTATCAGTAATAAGTTCACAGGCAACACAATCTTTTTTCAGTCAAGTATACTTCCTTAAAACACACCAGCAGCATCAAATGTAACTAGATTTAATTTCATGCTGAAGAGTCTGTGAATATTCATTTTAAAATACTCACGAAGAGCCTAATTCTAATTTGTGTGATGTTTCTGCTAATACCAATACCCATTAAAAAGCCTTAAGAATATTAACAGGGAATTCTTATGGAAATGCACTGGAGTTTTATGTTTTGAATTACCATTACAGGCTTTTTGGTTTAAGTCCTGTTAAACAGATTTCATTATTAACAAGAATATGTGCAAATTAAAACAAACCCATTAAAATCTAAAATTCCATGCTAAAAAGATTAGGGACATTTGAGTTATATTTCTTCTGAAGGAATAAATGTAATAAAAAGTGATAGGGAGTAAAACCCAATACTCACAAGATGACAGTGGCTAGACAGTGGTGCAAAGTTCCTGACATGCTTCAGAATAACCTGTTTCACACAAGGAATCACTTGCCTTGTCTTTTTCTGCTCCCCATCACAAAGACAACATATTTCTAAAGCCTTTGTCACAGATCTTGTTGGAATGAGATAGGCTTTAAGATTGCTTCCAGCACAAACCATTTTGTGATTCTCTCATCTTCCCCTGGCTCCAAGGTGCAGGCAGGGGTGGGATGGGTCAGGGAGGAGATCTATGGTCCTGTCATGCCTTAACCCCTGCCAGAAATCAAGGACAGAAAATCAAGGCACTGAGAGAGCTCCTCTCGCACTGAGGGATGGGGAGGAGAATCAGGGGGGAAAAGAAAAAACTTTTTAGTTGGGATAAGAACAGTCACATAATTGGAACAAAGAAAAAATAGTAGAAATACTACTACTACTACTACTATTACTAATTATTATTATAATTAAAAGGAGAGAGAGATAGATCTCTATCTATCACAAATCTTGTTCTGAACTCTAGTTGCTAACATCCTCATTCTAACCTGAGTGGGCAGCCAACCAGTAGAACACCCATTCATCATTATTGGCCAACTAACCTCATTCACTTACTTAACAATCATCCAAGTTTTATTCCCCTTTGCGGCCACCCTAGAAAATAAACTACTCAAACTCTAATTAACTCCAATAGTTTGTAAAAACATTGGTCTTGTAAGCCAAAGATTGAAGACCTTAAACACCTTCTTAGAGTTACCCCACCACCCTATCTCAGGAAGAAAGGATTCAGACCCTCATCTCCAACTCCCAAAGCTGGCATTTTTCACTGAACTACTTCCTGACCCTTCCACTAAACAGCCCGAATATGAATCCAAGAGAAACAAGTGATTCTCAATGCACCTGCTCCCTGACACCCAGCCTGTCCCCAGGCAGCTCCCCCCAGTCTCTCCAGGGCAGGACACTTCATGGGATGGAACAGCCTCTGTCCCGCCTGCCTCACCTGTCCTCGCCATGCTCCCTCCTGGCTTCTTGTGCATCTGCTCATGGCAGCCCATGAAGCATTGGGAAGTCCTTGATTTAGGGGAAGCAGAGCTCAGCAACAACAAAAACATCAGTGTGATGTCACCACTGAGTCAGGAACGGGAGTGGAGGCAACACAAACTCCAACTCTCTTCAGCAGGCCTATCACAAGTTTATTAGAAACCCATCTCTTTTTATACACTGTTCTGATGCAGGTGGACCTGACTGGTCATTTAATCGACACCCCAGTCACATTGGCTAATTAAGAAGATGCCCTTTGGTAAACATCTTATGAGAAAACAACTGTTCAAAACACCAGCTGCAAGATTGTTTTAATTCCTTCTCTCACCCTTCTTAAAACTCTCCAGAACAATTCCTGGGAAAGTTTATCTGGCTTTCTCTCTCTGACCAGGCTGTCAATATCCACAGTGTGTGATCAGCATTATTCTCACACTGAACCCAAAATACACCACTGTACCAGCTACTCAGGGGAAAAATGAATTCTATGCCAGCCAAAAGTAGGACAAGTCCTCACACCATCTGGGCTGAGCAGGCCTGGAGAGCTCAGATTTGCTCACCAAAGGCTGTGGTGCCACTGACTCTTGGGTTCTGAGTTGTTGGAATGGCTCTTAAAGTATTAAAAAGTCTTTTTTTTCTAGCTTCACACTTGAGTAGGAAGTCAAGATTCCTCAGTTTTGGTTTCCAAGGCTGTTTATTTTCTCTGATCTGTTCCATTCTTTCTCTGACCTGCTGAGATCTGTCCAGCAGGTCGGGTTGTGGCACAGTCCCTGCCCTTGGGGTGCTGTTGGCTTTTTATACTAAGAACTGTGTGTGCTTTATTTACAATAATTTTCAATACCCATCACCTATGTTAGACAGTCTGGCTCTACTCTAAACCAATCCAGAAGTGTCACCATCACAGCAGAAGATGGAGGACAAGAAGAAGAAGACAGGACATGCTTAGATTATTTTATTTTGCTTCTAGAACTCTCATTCTAAATCCTCAAAATTCTACTTTTTCATTCTGTGATAAATGCACTAACATTTTACTCAAACTCTTGTGGCTTGTAACTCCTCACACAAAGTTGGGAATTGTTTCCATGGGCTAAAATCAAAGGCACAGGTGTTTGTGACTCTGTGCCAAGGTCTCTGAGCTCCTTGACAGGGTCTCGAGTCCTCCAGGGCAGCCAGAGCAATGTCCTGGGTTCCAACAACTGACATTCACCCTGCCCTCTGATCCCTACCTGCCCGCTGAGGATGGCAGTGAAGGTGGGGATTAAACCATGATCCAGCCCAGAGCTGGGTCTCTGGCAGGACATCTACAAGGCTGGGTTTGGTGCTCTGGGCAGGACTGGCCTTGCCCTCCACCGGAACAATTCAACAGCCTGAGGTGGGGCTCACTGCACAGCCCTGGAGGCAGCTGGGCTCTCTGGAAGGATGTATAGCACTAAATACCTAGATGATGTATGTTCCTAAAGCCATCAGTTCCTGTGACAGCGTTCACGGGGGTCTCAGGTTGAGGGAAAAGACGAAGATTTGACTCCATGTTTCAGAAGGCTGATTTATTATTTTATGATATAAATTATATTAAAACTATACTAAAAGAATAGAAGAAAGGATTTCATCAGAAGGCTGGCTAAGAATAGAAAAAGAAAAGAATGATAACAAAGGCTTGTGGCTCAGACTCTCTGTCCCAGCCAGCTGGGCTGTGATTGGCCATTAATTAGAAACAACCACATGAGCCCAATCCCAGATGCACCTGTTGCATTCCACAGCAGCAGATAACCATTGGTTACATTTTGTTCCTGAGGCCTCTCAGCTTCTCAGGAGGAAAAATCCTAAGGAAAGGATTTTTCATAAAAGATGTCTGTGACAAGTTCCTAACAGTATGTTCCTAAAGCCATCAGGGAGCTGGGCTCCCTGGAAGGATGTCCAGCACTACATAGATAATACAGAGATAACAGTGTATTCCTAAAGCCATCAGTTCATAGATATGGATCCAGGGGCACTGAAAGCACTTCACCCAGAAGGAGCCACTGCAATTTACACTTTTCCTTCTGTTGCTTTGACTCCCAGCTGCTGTATTGATCCCCTCAGCTTCTAAATATCCCTCCATTCAATATAATCATCAATGAAAAGTCTGCTACTCTCATAAATCACATGAATATTTACACTGCCTTGTGTAAAATGCATCTTGTCACCTCTCAGGGGCTTTATGTCCCTGTTCCCTGTCTGGTTACTCCTGTCCCTCTCTTCACCTGTCTCTGGTGGGGCTGGGGGAGCTGCTGACCCTTTCCTTGGCTCCAGCCAGATGCTGCAAATTATCTGTGCTAAAACTCTCTTCTGCCAAACTGCCAAATCTTTTACATTAATCCTGAAAATTACAATTAATGAGTGCTAAGAGGATCTTTCCACCTCTGTGTATGGCTCTATTCAGTTGGAATGATCCCTCCTGCTCTGCCAGCATCCAAAGCCTCCTTGGGTGACAGCTTTTGGCTCTGGGGCAGGGCAGTGCAGGAAAGGGGAGGGGGTTGGTGGCAGGGGGCTTCTGCCTCTTTTTGCTTGATATCCTGTGACAAGGATGCTCTCCATTGAAGATGGGTGGGACCTGAGTTAATAAGAGCCCAAGGCCACCATGGATACCCACCATGAGAAAGGTCCTGTCAGCATGTCAGGAGCTTGAAGCCCTCAGATATTGTGAGGTGTGCCATGAGGTGAGGGACAGGGCTGGAATCACAAATCACACTGCCTGGGGTCTCCAGCCACACCTGGGCTGGCTAATGTGACAAGTGTCTGGATTTGAAAAGCCAGGTGTCTGCTAGAAAGGCAGGAGCCTACCTTGAAATGGAAAATGTAAATCCCCTCCCTCCGAATTATTATAAATTTGAGATTAAGGGGCTCTCAGGCAAAGATATGGGAATAGGAATAACAGTTCTTTACTAGGAAAATTTAAAATACAAATGCAATAGTACAAAATAGAAAACAAACCAGTGTCAGAGTGAGAGCAGTCCCTGTCCCCTGTGTGTCAGGGGGTGGCACAGCCCCATCCCATGGGGGCTCAGCCCTCCTGCAGTGCCAGCTGTGGCTCTGCTGGAGCAGGGATCCTGCACAAGGGGGGAGTTTTCCTCTGCAGCTCCAGGGCTGCTGGAGATGGGCCTGGGCTCCCTCTGGCCATGCAGGGCAGCAGAAGCTGCTCCTCTGGCAATGCACTGGGCAAAGGCTGCTGTGCTGTGCCAGGCTCCCATTGGATCCAGGTAGGAATGCTTGGCTCCTGCCCTGGGCGCAGCATCTCCCCATGGGATGCTGGAATTGGATCAGCCCTGCAGGGACACTCAGTGGCCATGGACAGCAGAGATCTCCTGCAGGGAGGATTGGCTGGGGCAGAGATCAAGAAAACTGCCCCAAGAACAGCAGAGAACTGCCCCAGCTCTGACACATGGGAATTAAAATAACCCCAAACCATAATTTACAACCCAGGACACCAAGGCTCCAGGATTCAATTTCCCAACCTAGCTCTCTAAGGACTACCTAAAATCTAAAATTACAATATTTTTAGTTTTTAAGAACCAAGTCTGGGGATCTCATTGGCATGCAAACACATTTCTGTAGGTGTGAGTTAGGGATCTCAGTCAGCTCTGGATCAACTAATCCCCTGACCATGCATGGTGAAACCCCTGCAGAAATCTTTCAGATTTGAAAAGAGATCTGTTCATATTTTTGATTCCAGACTGGATGCCATTCCTCCACAAGGATCCCACCTCCACCTGAGCTGCTGAAGAGTTCCAAGAAATGCTCCTGTTCTTGATGTTTCCCTGGCTGTGCCCAGGGAGCACTTGCTGGTGCTTAACTCCAGCAGGGTAAGGAACTGATCAGCAGCCCTGGCTCTGCTCAATTCACCACTCAGAGAAACTGAAGCATCTCCTACAGCTGAAGGGCTTGGTAATCCTTGTGCTCCTGCTCTCACAAACCTCTTCACTGGCATTTCCTCTTCAGCACTATTTCTCTTTTTCTCCCCTCTGTGTGTTCACTTGACTCTAGTCTGGGTTTATCCAAACCACTTCACCATGAATGGAGCATTTGTGCGTTTCCAGTGTTTCAGTCCCAGAAATAACCCTGCAGAAATCACTAGAGTTACACTGGGGAAAAGCAATGGATGTCACAGGAGAAATGAGGTTTACTTCTTTATTCCTTTAAGAGGAAATAAAAAAAATTATTAGCAGTTATTAGTTATGTTAAATAACTAACTGCTTCCCTGGGTTAATAATTTCCACTGTCTTCAATCAAATTATTTTCCATTTGAAGCAGTAATGAATTTAGCTTGTAATTATTAGGTTTAATCCATAATATATAATATATATTCAATATATATTATCCTCTATCTTTGATATAAATTAACCTCTATGAGGTTAAGCACTTTTCCTCTCACTTTTAAATTCTCTTTAAAATTAGAGGATGCAAACAGAACCCAAAATTCAGAGCAGCTCCAGTATCTACTACCCTGAGGAAATCCTGTTCTGGAGAGGTGGGCACCTGGATGTGGATGGACACCTGTGTGGGACAGAGTTAACAGCATCAGCTACTCAGGAGTGCACACACTCACACAATGCATGCACACCATTTCAAGCACTTAATGGACTTCTAATCTCAGCTGGCGACTAAAAAGCTGCTGTCACATAAAACTATAACGATTTCAAGGCAAATGGAGACCTTTCCCAGTGGTTATTGCTGATATTAGAAACGTCAGCTCTGTCCACACATCACACCCAGTGCTGCACAGAGGCCAAAAGTGTCCCAGCAGTGTTGGGTCACAGCTCTCAGGTGTGCCTGCACCCCTCCATCCCACAGTAATTTGGGAATGTCCACACTGCCATGAGTTGTGGGATGCTCAGATACCTACCCAGGTTTTTTAAATTAATGAAATCATATATATAAAAATATAGAAATTATATGTTTTATATATTTATATATAAAGATAATATTATATTTATATACAAATATATAATACATATAATTATATGTATTATATAATGCATATAAATAAACAGAAATAATAATATAATATAATATAATATAATATAATATAATATAATATAATATAATATAATATAATATAATATAATATAATATAATATATATAATAAATAATATATTATAGATGTATTATATTTATAATGCATATAAACAAACATAAATAATATTTATATAATATATAATATATAATATATAATATATAATATATAATATATAATAACACAATATTTATATTATATATTATATTTATATAATACATGATATGCTTTATAACAATATATTTATACTTAGTAATATATATTATAATATGGTTATATTTCTATATAAAACATAATTTCTTATATATGTGTATTTGTATTTTTTTTTTTACAGGTAATAGAGGTTTTGGTAGGAAGAGAAAAACTATGAGACAATCAGTGTCAGTGAACTGTATTGGTCTGAAACTTGTGAATAACACACTCAGAGCCCCCAGCTTGTTTGAGGCAGAGCTTGCTGGTGGCATTGGGCCCTGATGTGTTCCCATTAGTGGGGTCATCTGTGGGGTCTGCATGGTTGGAGAGCTGAGGGATTATAGGGAAAAGCCATGTGGAAATAGCAGTAGGTTTGAGGTTTGCAAGGACTTAAATACTGGATCTACATGGGAAACAGGTGTACAACTAAAAGATGTTGGGTTTGGGAAGACGCAGGAAAAACAGCAGCAGTATCTCACAAATACAAATATAGTGGGGCTGGTCTCAAAAGAAACCCTGACATTATAAAAGAAATGTTGTATGATTTCTATGAAGCAGTGATTGGGCCTTTTTGGGGTGGAGGTCCCAGATGTGCAGTGCCTTTGTGAGCATTGGAGAGCAGGTGGCAGCAGAAGGGAGGGGAGGAACCACCATGGAACCACCATCCCTCTGAAACTGCCGTGTCCTGGGGTATTGTAAATGAAAGGTGACTCTGATGAAGGGGAGAGAATGATGCATCTGACTCCATGGATATCAGAAGGCTAATTAATTACTTTATTATACTATTGTACATTGTATCTAAAGTGAATCTGCCATGCACTCACTCTTGCTCACACCTGCTCACCCTGCACTCATCTCTCCTTCTCTCCCATGACAGTCTGACACACACACACACCTGGCCTTGATGGGCCAAGGGAACAAAACATCCTCACTTTGGGTAACCAATCTCCATGTTGCATTCTACTGTGGCACAACTCAGACACAGCAAGTGAGATAAGAATTGTGTTTTCCTTCTTCTCTGCTTGTCTCACAGCTCCTCTGTTCAGAGGGCATGTGAATACCACACTGGGGGAGGTGGCAGGGTTTGGGCACTGCCTCCTGAGTGCAAGGACCACCATGCTGATGGGATCCAGGCTGACCACAAGGTGTGTGATGGATTTAACCCCTCCCTGGATGCCAGAGGCCCTCTCAGTGCTGTGCCCACTGCTTCCAAAGAGAGCAGAGCTGTTCCTGAGATCACCAGCCTTCTTTAGCTACTGGCACTTCTTGTTTGGGCTGTGGGTAATTCTTCCTCTGAGAGGGCAAAATTGACTCCCTCCTGTGAGCACATTAAAAAGGCATTTGTAGATGAAGATGATGCTGGGATAGTGGCATTAATAAAATCAGCAGAGAAACAGCATTTAGCAGCTGGGAGGGGAGGGAACCTTTTTTTCAGGAACACACAGGCTCCTGCTTTGATGTTGCATTCAAGCCAAAGCAAGGGCATGTTTTAAATTCCCAATAATTCAAGTTTCTTTTCAAGTTACCAAGCCTGGCTGAGCTCTTAAAGACAACAGATCTTGCTCCTGGGGTTGGCTTTCCTAGGCAATTGCAGCTCTGCTCAGAATACTATTTAAATACCAATTATTGTAATTCTCGGCAGAAATATTACAGGCATTCAGATTTTTTTCTTAACAGCCAAAGGGAGACATTTCCAGCATCTATCAAACCTCTTTTATTTTAATCCACATTAAAATCGCTTTCCAGAAGGACTGGGCAAAGGAGCATAATTTATCAGCACAGTTTAACCATTTGTCATGGCTGCCCTGTGCCAAGCCAGCCTGTCTGGAGAAACCCTTGGGGAGCAGAAGATGCTGCAGCTGGAAAGTGTGGAGGGTGCAGAGGTGGGAAGCAGAGGAAGCAATATTCCACTCTTTCCTGCAAGCAGCAAATTCCCCATGTCCCACACTGTGGAGAGCACACACAAATTCCCTCTGTTTTTGTGGTGGAAGTGACCAAGCAGGGCAGACCTTGAGACTTGGCTGGCCACCAGCTGGCAGTGCCATCAGAATTCCTGCTGTCAGGATGGAGTCTGTCACCTGTGGGGACTCTTCCCACGAGGCCTGGCAGGGCCTTAGCCCAGTTGTGAGGGAAAAGAGATACTTGATACCTCGGTACCTTGGTACCAGATATAGGGTCTGTTAAATTCTGGGTCTGAGCAGCAGCTTCCAGAAGGGCAAATGGTTCTCCTGCTGCCAAGAGTCATCATGCTGCCTGACAAGACTGCTCCAAAGCTGTCATTTTTATTTCCTTCAATAGCTGCTATCAAATCAGGGCGATGGTGCTGGCATGAACACTGGGTCAGGGGTGCTGGGAGGAAAGTTGTAGTTGTTATTAACAGTACAGTGAATTGGAAAATGGATGTTAGAGAAGTGTTGCTGTGTTATACAAAAAGGGATCCACTCGTGGCTCACTCTGCCCAGGTGCCTGGATGGATGCTGCCCATGCAGGGCAGCAGAGGAGCTTTTCCTGCTCCCTGTGCCTGTGGAGCTGCTGCTTCCCCACCCTGGCACAACTCTGGTTGCTGAAGGACACATGTGAGCCTGAACTTTCCATGCTGCCCTCCCTCACTGCCTCTTCCCCCAAACACTTTCAGCCAGTCAATCTCAACCCAATTTGGCAAAGGCAGGAGTTAAGTATGAAGCTTGTGCACATTTGGGGGGAATTTGGATAATGGACAGAGCCCCAGAGGATCCCTGCCCAGTGGCACCATGATCAGCCCAGGGCTGCCTGCTGTGCCTGAGGCCAGAGAGCTCACCCTGCCACCCTGCAGGGGCTGGCACCCTCAAACTGCAGCAGGGAGCTTCCAGCTCTGCAAGGAGGGAAAAGGCCTTCCAGGCACAAAGTGTGAGGGAGGGCAGGGAGCACAATTACCTGCTCGAGCAACAACTTGTTATTTTTACATGCCAAAGCAGCCAGATCTGGTGAATGTGAATCCTGCTGGGGCCCAAAACCCCATCAGCAACCCCCTCCTGCTGTCAGCACAGGGAGACTGGTGCCTGTGCCTCCAGCCACTTCCCAAGACAAGCAGAATCCATAGTTCAAGTCAAGTTAAAGCTGTCTCTCTTCCTTCCTCTTGGCTCTTCAGCTGCACCCATTGTAAACGGAGCACAGCTGTGGTGCTGGGCCTCAGACTGTAGAGGAGCGACAGCAAAGTGCTTAATGTATTCTTAGCTTTTAAACTACTATTCATCAGCTGCAATCAAAGGAGAGAGCCAGCATCGTGTTGCCAGCTGAATTAATCACAGCTCCCCCGTTCCCCCTGCACACACGCAGTCACATTGTGCACAGCTCTGGTGGTCCCCAGACCACTGCAAAAGGCCAAGGTGGTAAATGTAAATCCTGGCTGCTCTTAATCATGCTCCTAATGACCATGTCATCAATCATATGTGTTCTCAAGTGCTCAGCAAGCACAGCCCAAGGGTATATTTTTCAGAGAATTCAATTCAGTGAGGTCTCTCAAAAGCTGGGTCACCATTATTCCCACTCACGTGGGAGGAGGGTTTCTTCTGACTTTCTGGCACTGACAGTGCCCAGAGTCTCAGCATCTCCCTCACAAGCCTGATTGCAATGAGTAAAGTCAATAAAATTTATGCAGAACAGAAAATTTCACTGACCTTTAGAAGAAAACAAGAAAAACAAAACACATCAATAGAACGGCTTGGGAAAAACACACTGTTTCTGCCATTTCCCTAATCGTGGTAATTTTCACTGGGGACATGGTCAAAACACTTCAAAAATTCAAGATTTCTAAAAATGCTGGAACATTGAGAACTAGTGACAATTTTAGTGGTTACAGATCTCTCTTACAGATCTCCAAAGGACTTGAGACCTTCTGGCTATGGACACACAGTACAGAGATCCTCGTGTGAAACAACCCACACACAAGTGGTAAACAGCCTGAATTCCCAGAAATGCTCCAAAATGAGCCACAAGCGAGTCACCAAACCAAAGCAGCTCCTTTGGCTGGGTTCTGTCACCAGCTGATGGGGTGGGCACAGGGTTTGCATGGTGCCAAGCTGACTGGGAAGCCCGTGCATGGCTCTCCTGCATGCCAGTGGTGCAGTGCTGTGGCAGTGATTATTGCACTGGTTGCATTTCACAGCCCCAGCCCCAGCTCAGCCTGACCTGTCTGATGCCAGGGGAGGAGCTGATGGGAGCCTGAACATCTTGGAGGAGAGTTCAAAACGATTTTATGGAAGCACGCCTTGGGGAAATTGAAATGTCAAGCATAATTTGGCACTTGAAACATGAAGGGGAGAGACTTTGCATTTGTTTTCATCTGCATCTTTCCCTCCTCTGAACTGTACATGCTCCATTTCCTGCTCTTCCCTAAGCTTTCATTAGGCAGGGCTGAAATCTGCTGGATTTGAGGAATCTCTGAGGATAAACAAGTATCTGGCGTTAACCTGCTCTGTAAAAGTCAAATTGACATGTCTCACTGTTCTTCCATTCTTGTTAGGGAAACTAGTCCAAATCAAGCTTTTCCCCTGTTATCTTTCTTTTCCCATCCATTCATTTGATCTTTCATGTAAGACTCGAGGATTACTGCTCACTAGTCCAATTCTTAATAGATAGGGATTCACTTGAAAAACAAAATAAATAAGCTTTTGATCTGAGTTTCAATCTCAGACCTGGTCTCTGGGGCCACAGGCACTCATCAGGGGCTGAGCAGGCAGCAGGCAGGCACGGGGCAGCTGGAAAGGCTGGGAAACAGGAGAGCTTTCTCCTCCCTAAAATAGAATCTCTCTGATAGCTGTCAGCATGAGAAGGAACAACAGGAGCTGGCAAGCCGGCCTCTGCCAGGTGCAGCTCCTGGGAATGCTGATAATGTGTTCTTGGGAGATAAATTTTGATTTCTTCCCATCAGATTTCTGGTGAGAGAGAGCACAGAGCCCCCCAACACTCCAGATCTTTCCCACAAGGATTTTCCATGAGGCAATGCTCCCTTGCTGTATGGGGAATTTCTTGCACCAGTTTTGTAAGTTTAACAGAAGTTCATTTTTAGAGAAAAGTCAAAAGAGCTTTCAATACTGTAGAAACACACCATTGGAGTAAATTCCTCAAAGATATTCTCAAGGCACAGCCATTATGAGATATAACTTAGCTTAAGAAACATAGAGTCACATCAATAGAAGACATTTCAGCTTTTTAAAGAAAAGTGTTTTAACCCACTTGAAATATGGGTTTAGTTGGGACTGTTATTTTTCAAGTAATTTTTGTTCAAAATTTTTTACCTGAGGATAAAAGAAGCTTCGAATAGTTCCCAATAAAGTAAAAAAAGCCTTGGAAGTGACCTTAAGTGACCAACACCATTTCCATCTTTGACAAGGAGCTGCAAGGTGCAGCACCTTTAGTGTGAAACTCTGCCTGAGTTTTACCTTATAAAAAATGTCAGCATAATCAGCAAAAATGTTCCTTTTAACTCCATGGGACAATTTTAGGAAAAACCACTTAAACACCGCCCTGAAGACCTCTTCAGGAGCACCTGAGCAGATTTCTCACCTGAGCTGCTTGCTCAATCAATGATCCATGGTTTTGCATGGCTCCAGCTGCAGGGCTGGATTATTTGGGGCTACCCTTTGTCATTGGATGCAGAGTCTTTATAGTGATGAGCAGTTTGTGTCATTGAAAACAGATGGCATTTGAAACAAACCCCATTGATTTTCCATCTCTATTTCACTCCCTGCAAGCAGAATGAATTCAGGGCAAGTGAACCCGGGGCTGCTCAGTCCTCCCTGGGCAGGGGAACTGTTGGAACCCAGGACATTGCTCTGGCTGCCCTGCATGACTCGAGACCCTGGCAGGGGCTCAGAAACCTTGGCATGGAGTCAAAGATACCTGTGGCTTTCATTTTAACCCATGGAAAAAATTCAACCAACTTTATATGAAGAATTATAAGCCACAAGAGTTTAAGTAGAATGACAGCTTGTTACAGGATAGAAAAGTAGAATTTTGAGTTTTCAGAATGGGGGTTCAGAAGCCAAGATGGAGGAATTTGGGTGTCCCTTGTCCTTTTTCTTTCTTCTTCTTGTCCTCCATCTTCTGCTGTGATGGTGACACTTCTGGATTGGTTTAGAGTAGAGCCAGACTGTCTAACATAGGAGATGGGTATTGGAAAATTATTGTAAATAAAGTACACACAGTTCTTAGTATAAAAAGCCAACAGCACCCCAAGGGCAGGGACTGTGCCACAACCCGACCTGCTGGACAGATCTCAGCAGGGCAGAGAAAGAATGGAACAGATAAGAGAAAATAAACAACATTGGAAAGCAGAGCTGAGGAATCTCAACTTCTTCTTCGATCTTGGGGCTGGGTAAAAGAAACTTTCTGACACCTCAGGGTCATCTTGACCACAGAAACCCCGAGAGGGAACGAGGCACAGCCTTTACTCCACCTGTGCCAGGGCTCTCCTTCAGACTTGGCAGCTGCCATAGCAATCCCAGGTTTAGGGTGGTGCAAACCAGGCTGAACCCCCAAACCTGGGTTTCATCCATCAGCCTGCCACAGAGGCTCCTGGCAGCAGCTCAGAGCTTTTGTCTAAGTCATAGGATCCCAGAATGGTTTGGGTTGGAAGCAACCTCAAAGCTCATCCAGTTCTGATCTCCCTGCCATGGGGACACCTTCCAGTGTCCCAGGCTGCTCCAATCCCATCCAGCCTGGCCTTGGGCACTGCCAGGGATCCAGCGGCAGCCACAGCTACTCTGGGCACCCTGTGCCAGGGCCTGCCCATCCTCACAGGGGAGAATTTCTTCCCAGTATCCAACCTAAATGGAACTCTGGCAGTGGGAGCCATTCCCTGTGTCCTGTCCCTCCATCCCTTGTCCCCAGTCCCTCTCCAGCTCTCCTGGAGCCCCTTTAGGCCCTGGCAGGAGCTCTGAGCTCTCCCTGGAGCCTTTTCCTCTCCAGGTGAGCACCCCCAGCTCTGCCAGCCTGGCTCCAGCCCTTGGACCCTCTCCAACAGGCCTATTTCTCTCTTGTGCAGAGGACCCCAGACCCAGATGCAGTACTCTAGGTGGGATCTCACAAGGTCAGAGTTCTACCAAAACCAAAGTTTCAAGGTGTTTCTGGAAATCAGTAGTTTGCAAACCCAGCAGTAACAACCAGCACAGCTCCTGGCATGTACAAGAAATTCCCTTGAGAGCCCATCTCAGAGGCAAACAGAGATAAAAAATAGGATTTAAAGTCCCTTCACTGTGTCCCCCTTACAGCCACCACCACCCTGCTATGCTGTCCTGGGTGGTGGGGCAAAAACATTTCTCCTCCTGAAGCAGAACATTGTTTTACACGAGAAAAAGGAAAAGTCATCTGGGTATCACTGTCAGGAACTGCCCTGGATGCAGCACTTCATGATATCTTGTGAAAGGGAAAAAATAATACCACTTCACTGGTTAAAGAGAGTATTCTTCCTGTGGGTGGATAAGATCTCTCTCAAGTGAAAGACTCTGGTATTTATTATGTCAGATTATGGCACTTCAGTTACGGGTTCAGATTATAACAAAACTGCAAAAACAACCACTTACTAGATATTAATTTTATCTTACAGATTCTATTGTAAATGGGATACAGGCCCCTATGTATACACTACAATCCTTAAAATAGCTCCATCTAAATGCAAATGCGGGCCTCTGTCTAACACAGAGCTGAAAGCCTTCCCATTAACACACCAAGAGATAGGGGAATTAATTTAATGCTTAAAAATTCCCAGAGATAAGAGGAATTTCTTTCTCTTCACATCTAGCATCATTTTCTCTTCATGGCCAAAGCACCCATAATATGATAATTTTTACCTTTCTCGAGCTTACTGAGGGAAAAGGCAGTACAATCTCTCTCCAGAAATTACTTTACAGGCTGTATCCTCCTGATCAGCTCTGTGTATACTTGGGAAGGGAAGCCCAGGGAAAGACAAAAGATGAAGGTGACTTCTTCATATTTTGAAGGAAGATTGTTGGGATTTAATTACTCATCTTTGCAAATTAATCAAAAGTAGAGATAGTGCCTGACAGTGTTCATCTCTCACCAGCACCTTCTCTTCTACCTGCTCCTCTACATCTGTCACACACAGGAGGCTCAGGCTATGCCTACTCCCAGCACACACACACACAGTGTGAGGGACTGACTTCTCTTTGGAGAGCTTTGGTGATCACTCAGTGGCACATGGAAGGTGCTGGCTTCCACTAAAATGAATCATAGAATATTGTATTTGTTGGGATCCCCAACAAAGGAAGGCAGGAATGATGAATCTGACTCCATGTTCTCAGAAAGCTAATTTATTACTTTATGATACTAAATGATATTAAAGAATACTAAACTATACTATACTAAAGAATACATAAAGGATACTTACACAATGCTAAAAAGATAATAATGAAAACTTGTGACTCTCTCCAGAGTCCTGACACAGCTTGGCCCTGCTTGGCCAAAGAGTGAAAACAACTCCCAGCAGAATGCAATGGAACAATCACCTGTGGGTAAACAATCTCCAAACACATTCCACATGAGCACAACACAGGAGAAGCAAATGAGATCAGAATTGTTTTCCTTTTCTCTGAAGCTTCTCAGCTTCCCAGGAGAAAAATCCTGGATGAAAGGATTTTTCCAGAGAATGTGAATGCGACAGTAGAATACAGGGATCCATGGAATCACAAGATGGTTTGGGTTGGAAGGTGCCTTTAAAACCAGCTGGTTCCAAGCCCATGGCATGGGCAGGCATGCCATCCACTAGATCAGGCTGATCAGTTCCTGGACATGCAGGAGCTGCAAGCATGCATGGCCTGTGTGATAGATGAGCAATGAAATGGTTTACTCTCACAATTAAAGGGCAAATATTAGGTATGTGCTAAGAGAAGTTTCATAGTTTTCCCCCCCTTGTGTTGTTCTCAGGGGTGCCCTGGGTTTGGGACATTTGGGAGGGTCACTCGTTCCTGTGGCAGCACCTGAGCTCCAATCAAGGTGTCAGGCAGTGATCTCCAGCACTGGGCAGGGAAGGAGGAGTCCATGGACAGAACTTTGGGAGGGGCTAAAGGGTGAAAAGGTGAAACCTCCATTGTGTGGGTGAGCACATGGTGGGAAAGATCCTCTGCTCCAGGTGCTGTAATATTTTCTCTATTCAGTCTTCTGTTGTTTTTTTGCAAAGGTTTTAATAAACCTTTAAAATTTTTCAAAATGAGAATCCTTTCTCACAGCCTGGAAAGCAGGACAGAGCTGTGGCTCCAAGCTCTGCTGCTAGCACAGCCACAGGTGCCCAACGTGTCCCTGCTGCAGTTCCCAACCCAGGGCATGGCAGGGCAGAGGGGAAGGTGCTGGTCTGGCTGTTCTCTGGGTCAGAAGTGTGCCAGGAGAACTGTGCTCTGCAAACAACTCATCAATGTCCACGAGATTGTGTTGATGAGAATGGTGTGAGAAACAACTGCTCACTGTGAAAATTTAAAGAAGTTTATTAAACCTTAACAAAAATACAACAAAGGACTACACAAGGAAAAAGCTGCAGCACTGGGAACTGCCCCTCATGCACGCCACACGGCCAGTTCATCTTCAGGATGGATGCTCAGTCTTTTATACTCTGGGGGTTGCATCAGCCAGCCCTGGCCCCTCCCAAAGTCTGTCAGTCAGCTCTGCTTTGCCATTTATCAGTGCAGACTGCTTTGTACCTGCATTGGAGCTCAGGTGTTGCCATGCCCACCCCCTCAGCACCCCAAGCTTTTCCATTCCCACCTGCCCCATGCAAGGGACACCTGTGCAGCTTCTTTGTACCTGTGCCAGACAGCCCAGGCTGTCTGATGGCAACAATACAGGGGGAAAGGGAACTGTGGGGAGAACAGAGGACATCTAAACTACACTAACATAACTGTACATCACTAAAGCTTCTTTTAATATTCACACAATAGTTATCTTTTAATTGTGAGAGCCAATCATCTCATTATCCATCCATAACAATGGTCAGTTATGGTGGCACTGGCACAGAAGCAGCAGTGAGTTACATGCAGAGATTTGCTTTGGATTGTCCCACATGTCACTGGCTGGACTTAGCCCAAAACCCCTTAAAGCAGAGCACTTGGAGGGAACTGGTGTGTTCTGCTCTCTGGGGTGCTCTACATCACAGAGCACCTCTCATTCATTCCTTGCTGCTGAATGGCTCCCAGGGTTACAGCTTGCACTGCCAGGAGCTTGCAGAGGTGCCAGAGCCAGCCTCTCTCAGCAATGTGGACATATTTCCACGGTCAGGAAGAAATTCCTTAAGCTGTTTTCTCCCTGGACATTGTCTTGTCAGTGCTGGATATTTTCTGCGCAAGAATTCAGTGCCTGGGCTTTTTGTAGACCTGATCATCTGCAAGTTAAAGCCCTAAATGGCATAAGAAAACTGGAAAAAAGAGTAAATTCTCATGGCAAACAGATGTGCCTCAGTTTAGGGAACTCTCCAGCTCTCTGAGTACAGTCAGGGTTGCTGAGAGTGGAGTTCCCTTCAGCAAAGCTAAAGGGTCTGGCCTGGCCTTTGACCATCAGCAACATATAATAGGGATTTAAAGAGACTTGTGAAATTTGGGAAATAAAAGACTCACTGTAGCTGTGAGCTGATGAAGAGACAACTAAAGACTGAAAAGATGCTGGAAAACTCCACACATAAGTCACTGCCATAAAAACAACATTCCCCCCCCAACAGCTTTTTTTTACTTCATGAAATACAACACTTTCCATTTAATTCCTGAAATACAGAAAAACTTTATGAAATATTGACATTGTAAACATTCCCACTGTATTATTGATATTCTCACAGTAATTATCATTCATAATTATTAAACAACATGGCACAAAATCTGGTGAGGCTTGTTCCTGATAACTAACCTTTTAGACTTAATTTACTTTCTGCTCTTACAGAGACAAACATCTTTTAAAGCCTAAAAATTGGTGTTCTTCACAATCTTCACTTAGCTTTATCTTAACAAGGACAGTATGTGAAAGCAGGATTCTAGTTTCTCTGAGGCTTATTTATTTTCTTTTTAACTATTTTTCAAGCTTAAATTACATCAAATAATGAACTCAAATTGAAGATTGTACTCAATTCTGTTCTTGTTGATGATCTGGCTTTCTAATGGGAAGTTATTGTGGAAATCTTCCCTGACCCCAGCACTACAAAGGTTTGCTTTGCAACACACAGGAATCTGGCCTCTCCTCATTTTCCTCAGTTTTGGGCCTCATGGATTCCAGATTTGGCTCCACAGTAGAGCAAAAAAAAATAACATAAAGCTTTTCAAACAGTCATTGCAAAGCACTCCAGTTTTATGAACAAGAACTCTTATTTATACCCAGGATCTAAGCTTGAAGGGATCTTGAAACATCCAAAATAGTTGATGAGAGCTCAAGACATTTTCAGTGAAATGTAGGAGATAAAAAGTAGATTCAGGAAAACCACAGGATAAAAGCTAAAGGAAAAATGTAATCCCAAAATAGCTCTGTTTGGAGTGTTCTTCTGGAAGAGTTATTATACTGTTCAGCATGGCAAAACATCAAAGAGGGAATATTTCAACCAAATTGCTTGTGAGCTGAATTTCTAATCTTCTTCCAGATCATCCCAAGTTGCTGGTTTCCTTATTGTGGCCCTGTGGCCAAGCATGGCAGGGGAAGGCTCCAGTGGAGAGCCCTTTGTCCTGCACCCAGGCTGGCACCATGGGCACAAACAGAGCTCCTGCAGTGTCCCTGCCCACAGCCCTGCTCCCTGCAGCGCCTTCAGCGCTGCCGCTGCCCTCTGCAAGGGGCTTCCCTTTCCCTCCCATCTGCACACAAATGGTCCCAGTCAAACCAGGAGTGTCAGAAGGCACCTCCAGTCCCCCCCAGTCCCACTGGTGTCTGTCAGTGGCCTGTTCTCATGGACCTCTGCTGGCTCCAGGACTTGAGGAGAAACTGGCCAAACCTCCCTAAATAGAATTTTCCTCTATTCCTAAAGACCAGCAGTGCTTTATTTACTTCAGGAAGTTCTACTTGTGGCTTTAAGTGTGTAATATTATGGGTCAAGCTAAGGAAGCCATTTCAGGTTCTAAATGGACTTAAACAGCTTTTCATCAACACAAATCCTGCTTCTTTGCATTCCTGTTTCTTCCTCCTGCCCCCCACTGCCTCTCTCTCTCTCATACCCTGCCCTTATAGAGCAAGTCCTTGAGATTAACCACAATATGATTACAATTTAATTGAGGCCAGCTTAGTGTGGGGACATCCTTTTAACTCAGGAGGCCTCAATTCCACAGAACCATAATGAACTAATAATGAATGTGCTAAAGTCATTAAATCAAAATTCATAAAAGGGCGAATATTGCTTTCTTTTATAATAAAGCAATTAAAATCCCATACACTATAATAGATACTACTAAGGTGCACTAAGTGTTCTTTAAGGAGGTTAGTGTTTAATGCCACCACACACGAATTTGGGGAGCTTTTCAAAATAGGACTGCAACACTATTAATAGATGATCAGAACCCTTTTCATGTCTTCTCTGGTTCAGCATTATTGCCTGCTTTAACAAATACTGGCATGATTTCATTAGCACAGTTTATAGAATAGTTATAGTAAATCCTGACTTGCAGTATAACTAACTTTGAAGCAGTGAAGCAGGGTACCACTCCAGATATGCTGCTTGTCACTGTCTTTTTCATCATGAAATCCCCTTCCCATCTCTAGTGCTTTGATCCCTGGGGGTTAAAGAATTTATGGTAGCAGAGAAAGCAAGAGGTGGGTACATCTGACTGTAGAAGTCAGGCCTGGCTGGGGTAAAGGTGCTCCAAAAAACTATGCATGTCCTGGTGTATGACCACCTGTCTCTTCCCATGGTCCTTGCTCCAAGAAGAACTCAAGTGAGAAGCCCTGGATTATCTGAAACTTGCCACAGGATCTCATTGCCACAGGTATTGGAAAGCTGATGGTTATAGCTGGACTCAGAGAAGGAAAAGGTCAATTAACAGACTTTAGCTGCATGTTAACCATGGACAAGTAGCAGATATGCTGCTTGTCACTGTCCTTTTCATCATGAAATCCCCTTTCCATCTCTAGTGCTCTGTTCCCTGGGGGTTAACAGAATTTATGGTAGCAGAGAAAGCAAGAGGTGGGTACATCTGACTGTGCAAGTCAGGCCTGGCTGGGGTAAGGGTGCTCCAGAAAAATGCATGTCCTGGTGTATGATCACCTGTCTCTTCCCATGGTCCTTGCTCCAAGAAGAACTCAAGTGAGAAGGCCTGGATTATTTTAAACTTGGATCTCATTGCCACAGGTGCTGGAAAGCTGATGTTTATAGTTGAACTCGGAAAGGGGAAAGGTCAATTAAGAGACTTTAGCTGCATGTTAACCATGGTGGTCTGGAGACATCTTTTCAAAGAATTGTAGAATATCCTGAGTTGGAAGAGACCCACAGGGATCATCCAGTGCATCCTGGCTCTGCACAGGACAGGGCCAACAATCCCACCATGTTTCTGAGAGCACTGTCTGGGCATTTCTTGAGCTCTGGCAGCCTTGGGGCCATGACCATTCCCTGGGGACCCTGTTCAGTGCCCCAGCACCCTCTGCAAGAAGAAGCTTTTCCTAATACTCAGCCTAAACCTCCCCTGACACAGCCCCAGCCATTCCCCCAGCTCCTGTCACTGGTCACCAGAGCTGGGGCAGACTCAGAGCAGTTGGTGTTCATGGGGCCCTGCCCCTCTCCCCTTTGGACACTCCCCAGCTCACAGCTCTACTTATTTCTGCTCAGCCCTTGCAACATGGCCATGTTGAAGATAGACCCACAGGAGAGCTGAACTACTTGGTCCCCAGACTCCAAAGATGCCTGGTGCCCCAAGCCCAGGTTCCCACCTAGGAAAGCCCCTTCCTTGAAGGGCTCCAACCAACCCATGCAATGGGTGAGAAGAAAGGACAGGCACAAGGTAACTTGCATCAGATAAAAGAGCCTGCAGCAAACACAAACATCACCAATGCCTTGGTGAGACCCTTGGAGAGGGTCTTGGGAGACCTTGCTGTCTCCCAAAGGCCTTTGGCCTCCAGCCAGGGAAAAAATAATCATTGTGTGCCAGAAAACTGGGATCTAAGCACCAGGCAGTTTATTGCTACTCACAAATCCAGACAAGCAACAAATGTTCTTCCTCCTAATGACACAGTCATGAAAACCCAGAACTCTGAAGAAAAACTGATGGAAAGCTCATCCCAGGGCAGGTGGGCATGGGTTCCTGGATAAGGGACAAGAGCAGACTGGCAGAAGAAGAATTATTAAATTGTACATGGTGGAGTTGGGGATTATCTGCAGAACACGATATAAGAACAGACAGATTAAAGGAACACTAAATATTTATTACAAAGTCCTTCATATCATATGCAATAGTACATGCCATAGCTGCTGCTGAATAATACAGGCAACAGCCAGTTGCTGAGATTGCTCTCTGAGTTGGATAAAATGGAATTAGAGGCTTTTATCCACTGGAGAGCATGTGCTGTTATACATAATAATCAAAATCACTCAGAAGAGAGAGAGTAATAGCTCATTGATCATTATAACTACATCAGACAAAACATACTATATCCAGGTTAGCACAGGCCAGTGCTGTTCATGCCTCCGGGGAGGCACCAGACAATCACAGTTCTTCTCCTCCCTCAATTTTGGAATGGATAACCCAAAGGAATACAAGGACTTCAGGCCATAAAGGATTAAAACTGGCGTTTCCTGATGAGTCCAGGGCCTCTGCACTGGGCCATGAGCCAGTTTTGGTACACTGGCCTTAGAGGGAGGTGCAGCATACTTTGGGCACAGCCAAAATGATTCTTTTTCTGTGGCCATGACACAAACACACTTTTTAGGCAGCCTGATTCTAGAGCTGCAAGGAGAAAAATGATATTACAACCTAACAGTTTGTCTCACAAGCCCATTCCTTCTGCTCATCAACACGAACAGGTAGAGGGGATGGACTCTTGGGTTCTCTGAGTAGGCTAAAAATAAATTTACTTCAATGGAAATTCTCCTTGCTGTGGCAAATTAACCCTTGAGATCAACTCATGTCTAACACCTTATACACAGGCAGGAAAAGAGAAGGTTACCAAGCAGAAGGGACTTGTCATCATGCAGCTGCTCTGCACCTCCTTCCCAGAGCCAAGTCCCTTGTGCTGCTTTCACAGCCTGGCCAGGAGCTCCCAGCAAAATGAGATTTCCATTTGGCTGTGTAATGGTCACCAAAACCAGAGAGATCCTTTCCAGTTGTGGGGAAGGGGGGAAAAGGGAACAGAAAGAAAACTGGTTCAGGACTGTGGCTTTTTAAGCAGACACAGTGATTTTTTCAGGACCACTGCCCAGTAGTGGGTACTGCCAAGGAATCAGCTGGGATGGCAGTAAGATGGAAACACCATAACCTGTGTGTAGCAGCACCACATCCTCAGAAATAACAGAAATCATGGAAATCACAGAAATCACAAAATGGTCTGGTTGGAAAGGACCTTAAAGATCATTCCCACCCTCCCACCATGGGCAGGGACACCTTCCACCAGAGTGCTCCAAGCCCTGTCCAGCCTGGCCTTGGGCACTGCCAGGGATTCAGGGGCAGCCCCAGCTGCTCTGGGCGCCCTGTGCCAGGGCCTGCCCACCCTCACAGGGAAGAATTTCTTCCTAATACATCAACTAAACATACTCTCTGTCAGATTGAGGCCATTCCCCCTTATCCTCTCACTCCATGCCACGTAAACAGTTCTGTGACCATGTTCACAGGGGTCTTAGGATGAGGGAAGAGATGAGGATCTGACTCCATGTTTCAGAAGGCTGATTTATTATTTTATGATATATATTACATTAAAACTATACTAAAAGAATAGAAGAAAGGATTTTCATCAGAAGGCTAGCTAAGAATAGAAAAAGAAGGAACAATAACAAAGGTTTGTCTCAGAAAGTCCAAGCCAGCTGACTGTGATTGGCCATTAATTAGGAACAACCACATGAGACCAATCACAGATCCACCTATTGCATTCCACAGCAGCAGATAATCATTGTTTACATTTTGTTCCTAAGGCCTCTCAGCTTGTCAGGAGGAAAAATCCTAAGGAAAGGATTTTTCATAAAAGATGCCTGTGACACAGTTCCTCTCCAGATTTCTTGTAGGATTCAGCAGATTTAGCAGAGTAAACTCTCCCCCCTCAGAATGCTATTGCCATATTTACTTCTGGGGCTTTTGCACAGGCAGTTCCCACTTGCAGCAGCAGGAATTACCTCGAGCAATCCACCAGGAGCCAGGAGAACAGGGATCCCAAGGAGTGTTGTGTTTCTCCATTTCTCATCCGTACTGAGCAGACGAGAGCTGACTCACTGCAGGGAACCCAGGTGCTGAATTCATCTAACAAGCTGCTTAAAACTCCAAACAGATGTTTCTGTGTCTTCCCTGCTCCTTATGCAGGCTGTGTGGAAGCACCAGCAGATTTACAAAAGAGCAGATGCATGAGCCATACATGCTTTAATATCAAGGCCCAAGTCATTGGGAAATGGTTTATAACTACTCTGTGTCCACGTTTTTTGAGCAGTGTGTCATAGGAATATCAGATCAGCCTTGTCCATAATGGAAATTTAGATTGACTGGGCTGGAGTCAGAGTGGAGGCAGCAAAATTCCCACTGAAACTGGCAATTGTACCTGTTGTAGTGTGTTCCCTGCTCCTGCAATGACTCATGAAAATGTAGATTGGGTATTTAGGCTGGATCTCATCCAGTGCCTGGGGAGATGTACAAAAAAACTCTGACTTTAATGGATATTTTATCAGGGTCCTTAACTTTCCAAAGATGATGGAAGGATCACAGATCGACCAGTAAACACTGTGACAGCTATTAGAGTCTGGAAAAGCTAATTCTCACACTACATCACTTTTTACACTCCCAGAGCAGTGAAAAATTGTCTCAGTACAAAATTCCTCCCTACACCCTTACTAAACACCACAGTCCCCCAAAAGAGTGATACTGATTTGAAGAGCAGACACAATTTAAAATCTCATTCCCAGAATTACAGCATGTTCCCAGTGTTTCCTAACATTTAGGATTTACTGCTTGCCATTTTTTAATGCCAGCAACTATTTTCACAGAAAAAACTGAAATCTAATATTCTGATGTGCTCAGATAACTTCAGGAGCTGAGCTTTAATGAGAAATATGAGGATCAGACTTGTAGATTAGAGGAGGTGAATCTCACCTGAGATGACAATAGTCTCCAAACCTGCACCAAAGCACAGGGATAGGATCCACACACGGGGTCCCAGGTGGTCCAGTGCATTTTTTGGCTTCTTTATGCATAAAGCTGGAGCTCCTGGGCTGTTGTGGTTATTCAAATGCTTTAAGAATAGTTCTTAAGGCAACTGGAACAAATCATATGAAGCTAAATCAGCCAGCCACAGACCACAGCTCCAAGGTGGATCTGGGAACATTTAAAAATTTAATTTCTCCCAATCTGTCCATGGATCAAGGCAAGGATGAGGATGAATCTTCACAGTATCATCCTGATATTGTAAAAAACCTGGGTTTAAGGAAATTGGAGGTGGAGGTTGAAGTCCCAAAGACTCACAGTTCCTGAAGGTGTGGAACACCTGAACATGTAACTCTCTAGGTGGGTATGTCCCAAATTACTGCCTCTGATGGAGAAAATCATATTGACTACCAGCACCAGACAATCCTCAGGAGAATTTTGCAAGCACCAAGCACACTGATGCCAGGGAACCACTTGTTTAATACACACAAGACAGACTTGTTTTCTAAGGTAATGCCTGATAATAGCCAGTTATTAACCCCTTCAACTGTAAATTGGATTTTCCAGGTACCATAAACGTCATTGACAGGGAAGTCACTGAAGCCTGACAGTAGAGACTGCAGGAGAAATCCTGCTCTCACAGCACTGCAGGGGAACTCTGTCCCTGCCTCTTACAGGGATACCATTCCACAACTCCATGTGAGTTTCCATGAGAAACCATGAGAGATTCTCCATGAGAATCCATACAGAGATTTCTACCAACTGGACATCTCAGGGTTACCATTACAGGGAGTTTCTTCCATCAAATATCCCAGGACATTTATATTTTATTTATAAAATATATCTAATTTCTATATTAAAGGAAAAGGTTTACAGCAAGCACTGGATGTTGTTGCTTCACTTGGACACACTGCATTTCACATGTTGCATTTCCTGACAAAAATGGGTTCCCTTATTTCTGAAATACCAAACATGCAAAGCAGAGCTCTAATGTATGAACTATACAGTGCTGCAAAAGCTATCATCATGTCCATTTTTTTTTTTTTGGCATTTCAATGTATAAATATTATCCCAAGGAGCTTTTATACTAATGGATAATTGCCTGCAGTGCACACTTAACCTTTGTCCACTTGAATTGACTTGGTGGTGCTACCTACGTACATCAAACATCAATTCACCCAAACTGGCACCACATGAAAGGCAGGGGGCCAAATTCCCTCTCTCCTGCAAAGCTCAGCTCTACAGGGTTTCAAGAGTGATGCAAAGGAGAGTCCTTACCACTTAGACTAATTGCACTAGATCCTCCAATAGCCCATTCCATTTATGCCAGGGGAGGTATCCTGAGTTTGGGCTAGCAGGAAATCAGACACCATAAAAAGTTGGTTGTTGGACCCACACAGATTCCAATTAACTGCCAGCAAACCATCTCACCTGCTGTGACATTATTCCTCTATCAAACATGAAGCTTCTTGGGAAAAAAAAAAAACCCAAATTACATTTCATAAGGGCACATAAAGGCAGTTCACACAGCCCTGGTCCAGATCTACATTCCCTGTGTTATCTTTGAACTCCTATGAAGTGCAATTACCTCCTCATTTTGCAGCTCTTTGTGGCCATTTAATCTCTCCCATTTTCAATAATCAAACATCTCAAATAATCCAACCCTGGCATTACTCCTCCATGTGTGAAAAAGCTGTGCTAGTCTCCTTGCTCCAGAGAAATAAAATACATCCCTTAAATTCTGAGAGAAGAAGAACAAGCAGGGATGCTAGAAATGGCCATTAGCTCCACTCCAACTCCTCCACCTGTGCTCCATGAGCAGGGGGATGCTGAAGGTCACTTTTGGCTGGTATTCATGTGCAAGATACATCCAGGCAGCAGCAAAGTGCTGTGCAGAAAACAGGAGCAGGGAGAAATCAAACACAGCTGGTCTGGGCACAGAAGCACTCCTGAACCTTCCTACAGAGGCCTTGAGGGATGAGAAATAACCACAGATGAACAAGAGCCAGCAGAGCTTTCCCTTGCCTCAGGGCTCTTTCAGGATGAAGCTGGCACCTGCAAGAAAGTAAAGTGCTCATATTTGGCTTTTCTCCTCAAAGATCTCATGGCTTCCTACTGCCCCCAGGTTAGCTCAGGCTGACTCAGCCACAGCAGCCAGTGAGACGCTGAGGAAGGTGGCAGGGCCAGAGATGATGAAGGTGGCAGGCAACCCCAGAGATGATGAAGGTGGCAGGCCCAGGGTTCGTGAAGGTGGCAGGCCCAGAGATGATGAAGGTGGCAGGCAGCCCCAGAGATGATGAAGGTGGCAGACAGCCCCACAACTGATGAAGGTGGCAGGCAGCCCCAGGGTTGGTGAAGGTGGCAGGCCGTCCCAGAGATGATGGAGGTGGTAGGCCCAGGGTTCGTGAAGGTGGCAGACAGCCCCAGGGCTGGTGAAGGTGGCAGGCCCAGGGTTGGTGAAGGTGGCAGGCCCAGAGATGATGAAGATGGTAGACAGCCCCAGGACTGGTGAAGGTGGCAACCCCAGGTTTGGTGAAGGTGCCAGGAAGCCCCAGGGCTGGTGAAAGTGACAGGCCCAAAGATGATGAAGATGGCAGAGTGCCCCAGGTCTGGTGAAGGTGGCAGGCAGGCCCACAACTGATGAAGGTGGCAGGCCCAGGGCTGGTGAAGGTGGCAGGCAGGGCCAGAGATGATGAAGGTGGCAGACCCAGAGGTGATGAAGGTGGCAGACAGCCCCACAACTGATGAAGGCGGCAGGCAGCCCCAGGATTGGTGAAGGTGGCAGGCCGTCCCAGAGATGATGGAGGTGGTAGGCCCAGGGTTCGTGAAGGTGGCAGACAGCCCCAGGGCTGGTGAAGGTGGCAGGCCCAGGGTTGGTGAAGGTGGCAGGCCCAGAGATGATGAAGATGGTAGACAGCCCCAGGACTGGTGAAGGTGGCAACCCCAGGTTTGGTGAAGGTGCCAGGAAGCCCCAGGGCTGGTGAAAGTGACAGGCCCAAAGATGATGAAGATGGCAGAGTGCCCCAGGTCTGGTGAAGGTGGCAGGCAGGCCCACAACTGATGAAGGTGGCAGGCCCAGGGCTGGTGAAGGTGGCAGGCAGGGCCAGAGATGATGAAGGTGGCAGACCCAGAGGTGATGAAGGTGGCAGACAGCCCCACAACTGATGAAGGCGGCAGGCAGCCCCAGGATTGGTGAAGGTGGCAGGCAGGCCCAGAGGTGATGAAGGTGGTAGGGCCAGGGCTGGTGAAGGCGGCAGGCCCAGAGGTGTTGAAGGTGGCAGAGGGCCCCAGGGCTGACGAAGGTGGCAGGCCCAGAGCTGATGAAGGTGGCAGGCAGGGCCAGGGCTGGCCCCATGTGAGGTGCAGGGGGCTCACCAGGCATCACACCTGCCATTGAGTTTGGAGATGCTCTGCCTGCCCAGACCTTCCATGGAGACTCTCTCACTCACTCATGTGTATTCCCTGTGTTTTAATTCAGCAGGGAGCTAGGTTCCTCATTCCAGAGGCTGCTGCTGAAGTGCATTAACATGCAGCAGAGTTCACCCTTGCTCTGTGCCACCTTTGCAGGAGGGACAGGGAGTTTGCCCCAGCGGGTCCAGCAGGGCTGTGCTCACCAGGCTCCTCCAAGCTCACCACAGGAAATCCTGGAGAGCAGCTGGAGATCAGGGACACACCACGTGCACTCTCAGCTCCACACAGCCCTGGTCCAGATCTACATTCCCTGTGTTATCTTTGAACTCCTATGAAGTGCAATTACCTTCTCATTTTGCAGCTCTTTGTGGCCATTTAATCTCTCCCATTTTGCTTCTGACATCTCCAATAATCCAACCCTGGCTTTCCTTACAGATACTGCAATTACAACACAGAGCAGCTCTTGACAGGATGAGTTGTTTTTTGCTTCCTTTCTGTGGCACTCAGGCCACAAGGCCTGGATACATGTAACAGCAACAGAAACCATCCCTGATGATTTATGTGGGTCCCTAGCAGATAGTGATACTGCTTTATATCTGTCTTAACCAATTAAATGGCTAGAAGCTCCCCAGAATACACCAGCAGAGCTACAATTTACATGTGATTCTGTTTTCAGTAATAACTCTGATTTTCCTTTCCTTTCCTTTCCTTTCCTTTCCTTTCCTTTCCTTTCCTTTCCTTTCCTTTCCTTTCCTTTCCTTTCCTTTCCTTTCCTTTCCTTTCCTTTCCTTTCCTTTCCTTTCCTTTAACTTTCCTTTCCTGGAACTTTCCTTTCCCCTTTCCTTCTGTTTAGGTTGGAGATTTTGCAGTAGCCTCTCCTGCCTTGCTGCCCCATGTCACATCCTCTGCACCTGGGGGAAATATTCCTCAGGTTTTGACATGCCCATGACAATTGGGATCATGGTATAAGACATGAAACACTTCCCAAAATACCCTTGATAAATGGGCTTTTGCTTCAGCCAACACAGAAATGGGCCAAGCAACACCTTCTGTCTGATCACAGAACTACAGAATGGTTTGGGCTGGAAGGGACCTAAACTCCACCTCTCTAGTTCCACCACTGCCATGGCAGGGACACCTTCCACTGTCCCAGGTTGCTCCAAGCTCCATCCAACCTGGCCTTGGACAATTCCAGGGATCCAGGGGCAGCCACAGCTCCTCTGGGCAACCTGTGCCAGGGCCTCAGCACCCTCACAGAGAAGAATTTCTTCCAATATCCTATCTAATCCTGTTCTCTGGCAGTGGGAAGCAATTCCTCCTTGTCTTTTTGCTCCAGGTTCTTGTTAAAATCCCTCTCCAGTTCTCTTGCAGAGGAAGATCCTGAGGATGACTAAGCAGCTTGCAGAAAACCTCTCTACACAGTGCAAGGCAACACCAGATATTTTTCACTACTTTCCCAACTCCCAGTATATGCCAGGATGTGTCATATTCCCTTTTTTTCTTGGCCAAGAAAATACTGCCTACAGCTGCTCCATCAAACTCAAAGGGACCACTGGCTGGCTATAAAAACTGGATGAGCCTTGTGGTAACCCTGCAGCTCCTGCCCCTTCCTTACACAATTTGCAGCAAACCCCAAGCCCAGGAAGTCCATGCACAGATCCCAGTACAATGGGTTTCCTGATCTCTGGTGTCAGTTAATCCCTAGCTAAGGTGGGATCTCAGAAATAATTGAATCCTTCAAGAACATGTTTGATTTGCAAGAGGGAAGAAAGATTTAGGCATTCTCCTGCTACTGAGTTTGTTTACACCTTATTTATATACATTAATCCCACGCTTTGGGATGTTTGGCTACCTGCAGGAATCAGGAGGGATTATTTTCCCCTGCTGATTCCCAATTTGCCTTTTCAGTTTCCTCTTTATTTTCTGGCTCTTCTCCAAAGTGGTCAGTTTTAAATTCATCTTCAAACCTGGGGTAAGGAAAGACTCATTCCTACCTAATGGACAGGATTGGTAGCAAGACAAATCTCAGCTTCAGCACCATCATTCCCTGCAGAGCATAGAGCTGGAGGTGACCCTGGCCTCAGTGCTGGCTGAGAAACCAAAGTGACTCTCTGTGGTATTTGCTGGGGTCCCCAGGACGAAGGAGGAATTGAGAATCTGACTCCATGTTCTTAGAAGGCTGATTTATATTATTATATTATATTACATTATATTATATTATTATGCTATACTAAAACTATACTAAAGAAAGAGAAAGGATACAGACAGAAGGTTTAACAAGAATGAATAATACAAACTCCTGATTCCTCAGAGCCTCAACACAGCTGATGGTGATTGGTCATTAAGTCAAAACAATTCACATGAAACCAATCAAACATTCACCTGTTGGATAAACAATCTCCAACCACATTCCAAAGCAGCAAAACACAGGAGAAGCAATCAGATAATTATTGTTTTCATTTCTCTGAGGCTTCACAGCTTCCCAGGAGAAGAAATCCTGGCAAAGGGATTTTTCCGGAAAATATGACAGTGACAACTCTCCAAGAGAAGCCATCACACCCTGCCAAGGAGCCACAGTCCCCTCTGCTCCAGGGAGCTGCACACAGGTGTTAAACACACCCTTAGGAGGGGCTCAAGGAGGGATTTTCTGCAGCTCACAACAAGTGTGGGGATGTGTGGTGTCACTGTCACATTTTCTGAAAAATCCCTTTGCCCTGGATTCTTCTCCTGGGAAGCTGAGAAGCCTCAGAGAAAAATGAAAACAATAATTATCTGATTGCTTCTCTTGTTTTGCTGCTTTGGAATGAGGTTGGAGATTGTTTATCCAACAGGTTTGATTGGTTTCATGCGAATTGTTTTGACTTAATGACCAATCAGTGCCAAGCTGTGTCGGACTCAGGAAGCAGTCACGAGTTTTCATTATCATTCTTTGTAACCTTCTGTCTGTATCCTTTCTCTATTCTTTAGTATAGTTTAGTTTAGCTTTTTTTTAATATAATATATTATCATAAAATAATAAATTAGCCTTCTAAGAACATGGAGTCAGATTCATCAATTCCTCCTTTGTACTGGGGACCCAGAAAATACCAGTGTGTGGCTGTGAGGGGCTGGGAGAAGAGGCAGAGCCCAACATCTGTTTGTCAGCCAAGCAGTCCCACTCTCTTTGTGTGACCTTGAACATGTGCCATCAGCAGCACTGCTGGAAAATCCACTCTGCACTGAGGAGAATGAAACCAACCCACCTGGCAGGTGTTGGGGAGGCTTCTCCTGCACAGTGATTTGTGACTGTCAGAGCACAGAGTACGTGCCCAGGGGAGTAGGGTTTGTGTAAGAGGAGCTCAGCTGAGATTAGCACTGCTGGGGCCCCATCCAAGCAGTGGATAAGGGACTGTGCCTGCCTTTGGGAATATCTAATTCAATACCACACGGCTCCTAATGAACAGAAAAAAAGAAACTGATTACTCTGCCTGTACTTTGGCAGAAAGTATCTTAATAGATGCAGGGACATTAGGGTGATGCCTTTTTCCTTTGTAGTGGTAAATGTAGCAGTGTGCTTGGATATATTCCTTAAAGGTGGTTAAATATTATTTAAAATTAATAAAATAAAAAATATTAATTAAAAATTAATAAAATAAAACCCTGGATAAATATTACTTTTAAGAAACAATAAATATAATATTATATTTATTAATTTATATATAATAATCAATTAAGAAGAAAGAATTAAAATTATTAAAATTAATTTAAATAATTTTTTAAAACCCTGGATAAATATTATTTTTAAGAAATAATAAATATAATATTATGTTTATTGATTTATATAAATTAATAATTATAAATAATAAATAAAAATAAAATAAATATAATATATTTATTAATAAAACCCTGGATAAATATTATTTTTAAGAAATTAATGAGTACTTATGGTGTATACTGAAGAGGCAAAGAACATATAGAGCTAGTGGGTGTTAAGGAAAGCTCACACACCCAGTCTCCAGAAGGATGTGTTTATACCAAATATATTTGCTGCCAATATTATGACTGGACTAGTTACACCAGTAGGAAGTTTGCTTTCTTCTCACCCTCATTATAGTTCAACAAACTAATCCCTTTATTGATGACATAATGTGCATCCCTGTGCTAACAAATTATTTGCTGTGTGCAATTGATTTCTGCTGCTGTAATCACTACACACAAATATCTTCTGTATCATTGCTCTGTAGAAAAATGTGCCTTCCAGCAAGATTATACAGAGTAATAGTGTGATTACTCAGCTTCCATGAAGTTATCTATCTGTTTAACCTCTGTGCAGCCTTTACAGCAGGTTTATACAGATATGCTCCAGGAATTTATCCACCTACACTTTGTAAAACACCTTGTTAAACCTCCTTCCATCTCAGCCTGAGTATGAACTTCCAAGTACTTCACAGACAGGACTGTGTCTAAGAGTAATTGCTTAATTTAGGAGAGCCAGCCAGCTTTCCTTTTTGGTGATATTACTCTTCCAAAGTGAATTTCACACAGATGAAAGTCTCAGATCAGCAGCTCTGTGGACTGGACTCCTCTCCTGAGTACAAGCATGGTTTCCTCAGTGATCAAACTCTGGTCCCAGCCCAGTGGAAGGCAATCTGTCCCTCACAGCAACTCAGACCTCAAGTTTTACACTCAGAGGATGGACAAGATGTACAAGCTAACGAGTCACTGCTTCTACAGCCTCCTGTCCACCAGGACCATGTCCAAGTGCACTCCACAGCCCTTGCAGATGCTTTTGTCCCACAATAGGTACTCCCAGCCTGCTAGATCAATATTTTATCCAAGGGGAGAATGAAAGGAAGTGAGCAGTGCCTGGATTTGAGATGATGGCAAACTGCCATGGCATGGCATCCATGCTCACCTGCTTCACCTGCTCCACAAAGATCCCAGATAAAGGTTTGCTGGTAGGAAGCTTTTCTTACCAGAGCAGCTCCCACCACAGCAGCTCTGCTTCACCCATCCACCAGCACAGCTTCACCACAGCCTCAGAGCAGAGGCAGCTGCTGCTGGCATTTCCCTGGATCTGCAAGCATCAGCTCTGTGATAGATGAGTGATGAAATGGTTGACTCTCACAATTAAAGGGCAAATGTCATGTTTGAGAAGTTTTATAGATTTATAGTTGTGTTTTCCCCCCCTTGTGTTGTTCTCAGGGGTGCCCTGGGTTTGGGACATTTGGGAGGGTCACTCGTTCCTGTGGCAGCACCTGAGCTCCAGTCAAGGTGTCAGGCAGTGATCTCCAGCACTGGGCAGGGAAGGAGGAGTCCATGGACAGAACTTTGGGAGGGGCCAAAGGGTTAAAAGGTGAAACCTCCATTGTGTGGGTGAGCACATGGTGGGGAAAATTCTCTGCTCCTGGCACTGTATTATTTTCTCTATTCAGTCTTCTGTTGCTGTGGTAGCTGTTGCTGATTCCCCGACTTCTGGAACTCTGGCAGGGGCTCCCCTGTTGGGGGAGACCCTCCTGGAGTGGTTTTGTATCAGGAAAGAGATGCACTGGATCTTTTCAGTCTTCAGGCTCTTGTTTGTTGTTATCTTATCTTGAGTTTTGCACGCTGCCCACACCAGGCTCAGCGCACTGGAAAAGCACCACAGAAATGGCCAACAGTCTCTTGGTACAAGGGCTTTTAAAGCTAAACTATCCAGTTAAGAGCTGACACCTGGATTATTTTCCCTTTTAACCCAATTACTGATCCCAAGAAGTCCACAATGCAGACTTTTCCCCACCCAATTACAAAATGCCACCCAAACCCATGGAGAAGGAGGAAGAAGAAGCACAAGGAAGAAGCCCAGGATGACACCCTGTGCCTCCATCTTGCTGCCATCCACAACATACTAAAAATCCCAAAACCTCAATTTCTCACCAAGTGACACACCTACACTGCTCTCTATAATCTATTTCACACTTTTGTGGATTCCAGTCTATTCTGGAGTTTAGGAAACTTTCTCCATGGATGAGGGTCAAAGTCAGTGCTGCCCTGGGGGTCAGGGCAGCCCAGAGCAGACAGGGAAATATTCCTGGTGGCCTGGATTTCCACATTCTGTATTTTTGATAAGGTTTTAATAAACCTTTTACATTTCTTGGAAGTGAGCATCATTTCTCACAGCTCCTCCCTGGCAGCAGCAGCACAGCCAGGGTGTTTTATGCAGCTGAGGATCCAGCCCCTCTTGTTTATCCTGCTCTATAAAACTGGCTTGTAAAGGTTGTTACTGGCCCTGCCTGTGTTTGTCACGAGGCCATTTTGCTCCAGTGTTTTCAGATGTGACTGATAAGCACTCCTGCCTGAAATAATGCAGATTCACAGCCCCTTGATATTCCCAGGTACAACAGTTGCACACCAATCAAAAGCAAATGCCTTTCAATCACAAGAAGAGAAATGTTTCTGCTGCATTATGCACAATTACATGCTCAGCTGTTATGAATAACTCTGAAGCTCCAGCTCCAAGACTATTTCAACCATATGTGCCGCTTGCTCAGCCACTTTCTGCTCTCTTCTCAGGGAGGGAAGAGCAGGAGAGACAGTTTCACCCTGAAACAGCCATTATTTAAATCAGCTACATCCAGGAGGATGATTTGGGCTCTGTAGAAATGTAAAATACAAACCATTAAGTCAATTCTGAAGTATCAAACTGAAACCAAATGAGGATCACCCAGATCCAGCAAGTTCCACCATTCAAAATACACTTAGAAATCTACAGGACACAAGTGATGTCCTCATCACAGAGCTGTCTCAGAAAAATCTGCCCTTTCCTGACCCAAAACTTTCTGCCACAGGTACCTGTACAGCTAAAGGTGCCTGGGATGCCCTGCTGTGATACCCACAACCAGCCCTCTCAGCAGGAATAAGAACAAGTCAAGGAAAAAATATATATATTTATGCTATTTCCCTTTTTATATGTGTGAATGAAGAGTTGGTGCAATTAGCTCTGTAAAAATGGAGTTTTCAGTAAGGGCTGTTGTTTATGCTTCTAATTTTAAGATGTTCAATGATGCATTTAGGCCAGTGGTGTGTACCTTGTGAGTGGTACACACATGCTCACATACCCTGCTTGTCTGACAAAGGAAGGCATCAATAATTGCTGAGCCTGTGAGCATGAATTCTCTCTTGAAAGGAACTGAGAGACCTCAAGAGCACTAAGGAAAATAAAAGTCAACTGGGAAAGACAGGAATCTGACAGCTTTGCCATCTAAAGGTGTCTTTCAATTTCTTAATTGCAGAAGTTGCTTCTGATTACATGAGGTAGCACCAGAAGTAGGTTACTCTGCAGAAAGAGGTGACAAAATAAGCAGAGTTCCAACTATGGTATCTTTGATCTAAACTCTGGTTCACCTAGGCTCTAATTCCTGACAAAAATAGAAAAATTTGCATCATCACATGGCAGCACCACCATCAATGTGATTTCTTCATCCACTGATCCCTGCCTCAGGCTCTGCCTGCTCCCCAGCACTACAGTGATGACCAAACTGGAAAGAGATTTTAAAGATTGGAAGCTAGAGTACAAAAATAGATTGGTCAAAAATATGCTGGTTAAAATATACTGGTTAAAACCTGGTTAAAGTATACTGGTCAGTCCTCTGAGGGATGGGTGGAGAACATAAGAGTAATCCCATGATTTTAATTGAGATTAAAAACTCATACACACACACACACATATATATATATATAGATGAGTTTTTAATCTCAATTCTTATTGAGATTCTTATGTATAATATATTATATATAAGAATAATATATAATTATATAATATATAATTATATTCTTATATAATTCTTATATATAATATATATATTCTTTATATATATATATAAATAAAACTCACTATATGCTAAATCCTGAGGAAGAACCTGGCCTTCACACAACTTCACATTCAAAAATGAGTCAGGAATACTGGTAAATATTTATGCCATTGGATAAATATGGGATGGGTAGAGAACACAAGAATTGAGATTAAAAACTCATATATACATATATCTATATGTAGATATAAATATATATGTAGAAATATAGAAATATATATTAAATATAAAAATATTTTATAAATATATATAAATTATAAATTTATATTTTATATAAACATATATAAAATATAAATATAACTAAAACTCATTATATGCTAAATCCTGAGGAAGAACTTGGCCTTCATACAATTTCACTTTCAAAAATGAATCAGCAAGACTGGTAAATATTTAAACAAATGGTAGGTGCTTACCTGGGGTAAGCACAGCCAGCTTCCCCCTCCCTGCCAGCAGCACAGTCAGGGGTGTGATGGGTGAAGGCCAGGTTTGGGATTTGGGCACAACTCTTCTTGCAGTTTGCTCCAGCAAAGATGATTATTCACCATGGGATTACTCTTCTCAGTAAACATTCTTGGAAAGAAATCACAAAGAAATACAGAGAGGGCATCTGGCTTTCCTTTTGCAGCCAGGGAAATTAAAGTAAATCCAGGATTTACTGGCAAACAGTGCCATGAACTCAGAGCAGAAGAGCAGCTCACCTTGTGCCATGGCCATCAGAGGGGGGCCAGGTGGAGCTGCTCCTTCAGGACACAAATGTCACCAGCAGTGAGAGGTGGCAAAGGGCCCAAGAGCCTGAGGAGCCAGAGCTTCAGGCTGCCTGCTCAGGAAGGACTCCCACAGAAACAGCCCAGCTCACTGCTGGGTGAACACAAACCAAACTCAAGGGTTTCAGGAAGAGGGTGCCCTCCTTGGGGCACATATCTTCTCACAGACCCTTGGGAAATGGACACAATTCAGTAAATGTGTTTCTTTTTGTCTCTTTTTTTTCCCTTTTTCCTCCTAAGTTGCTTAATTTCTCAGAACAGTGACAGTCAAAGGCATCAAACCCTCTCCCTCCCAGGGACAAGCATTTCTCCCCAGCACTCCAGTGCAGCAGCCTGGGTTTGTCTTTTACTGACACTCAGTTGACATTTCTTGCATGATTAACACTTTTTTCTAGTCCAAATAAAAGCCCAAGTAAGTTGTCAACTTATTTTTTGTTTAATTCCACATAAATCCTACAAAAGCAGCTTCAAATGCTGCCTCAAATACATTGTCCTCATCCCACACCCTTCCAATACCCAGATCACACCCAAAAAAGAGATTTATTCACCTCCAAAGGCAAGATGAGCACCTGAAAGACAGGGAGAAAAATCTGGACAAACATCAAACACATCAAGAAGCCAAGAAAACTGAATAAAACTCAGCATTATTTTTGATCCTGCCACATTTAAATCTGTCTTAGTGTTCAGATTTGGACAGGAGTTTCTGAGGAAGCAGCACTGGAAAGTGGCTTATGAACAGCAGAAAATCAAAGGGTCAGATAAAAACCATCCACGTGCTCATATGGGGGGGGAAGAGGGGATGCCTGGGATAAAGGAGGAAATTAAAACTGTGGAATATGAAATTATATCCAGAGTCCTGCATGCTTCCAATGCTGCTGAGTTCAAGACAAGGAATAAATAAGAGAAATTGAAACCCAAGCAAATCTCTAGGATGAGACAAAATTCGTTGCAGTGTGTTAGAGCAGATTTGAGGAAGGAAATGTGTGTGCCAACAGCAATTACTATGGAGAACTCGCTGAGCACAAGTCTAGAAGACTGGAAAATTGGAAAATAACAAACCAAATGTGGTATCAATATGCAAAAAATGAGAGCAAGCCTGGCACAGGAAATTACAGGGCTATCAGCTTAATATTCATTACATATAGGAAAACACAAGGTCCCCATTGTATACACGAGTGTAATTAAATCAAGGGGTTCAGCTGAAATCAACTGCTTGTGATGTTTATGAATTAGCAGCAGATTTCAAATGCAGCCTCAGCCTCAGCATCCAGCCCAGGGCCTGGGGTTCTCTGGTACAAGCTACAAACCAGCCCTGGGGGGAGTTTTCTCCCAGACAGTGAGTTTAAATTCTCTCACTCAGAGGTTTGGGGTTTTTTTTTGCCTGGCATGTGATTCAGTGCTGAGGAGGATTAGCACAAACAGGCCATCTGAGGACAGTGTCTGGGGGAAAATGTTATGGGCTTATTTACTGATCACTGCTTATTTGTTTGCTGTTTAGAGCAATGGCAGTGAAGCATATCTGCAATTCCTCCACGACAGTAACATCTGCAGCTACCTTTGTATTTCCTGGGAAACAGGGGAAGCAGGGCCAGAATTCCCAGCATCACAGAAAGAGCCAGGTTGAAAGGCACCAAGGGGGTCATCTGGTGCCACCTCCCTGCTCCAGGATGGTCACCCCAAAGCACAGGGCTCAGGATTGTCCTGAGGGTCTGCAATAGCTCCAGTGAGGAACACTTCACACCCTCTCTAGGCAGCCTGGTCAGGGCTCAGTCACTGCACAGAGAAATTCTGTCTCATGATCCTGTGGAACTCCCTGGGCATCAGTTCCTGCCCATTTCCTCTTGTGCCATTGCTTGGCACCACTGACAAGTGTAGGAGCAATGGGGGTAGGATGGTTGGGATGGACAGAGAGCAGAGATCTCTGCAGCCAGGTCAGGAACTTGGGGTTTATTGCAAAGGGCCTGGGGGCAGGGCCCTGCTGGGAGCTGCCAGGCACAGCTCAGAGCAGGACTGAGAGAAGAGAGGGGCAGAGAGGATGAGAGGGTAAGAGAGTACAAAAGGTAAGAGAGCGAGGTTCCCATTCCAATACCATAAATCTTCTTCTGTGCTGAATATTCTCATTCTCACTAACCAATCTAGTACAAGATACAAATCCTATAGCATTTCCATACAGCCTATAAGAATCATTACATCACCATCCTGTGTTACATTTTAAACCCTAAAAACTCCTCTTTGAGCCCCTTCTGCCAAGCTGTAGGGTCTGCTCTGACCCTTGGGCCTGTCTGCAAGCAGAGGGTGTTGTTCCATCAAAAGGGGATCACCTTCAGCTGGCCACACCATTGTTTTCCAGTTGTTCAGTAACTGAGGTATCTCAAAGCTTGCTTTCATTTCAATCTCACTTATAGTTTCCATATTCTCAACATCTTTTGCTAGACAATCATATTTATAAGGCTTTCCTGTTTCATCTTCCCCAACATACAAGACCCTGGCTCCATCCTCTGGACACCCATCACCTTTCAAGGGGCCATCACTTGATGCCTATGGAAACCCCCTCCTGCATTTCTCCTGCTGCACTCTCCCTGCTCAGTCTGTCAAGTCACATGGGGCTTTTATTTCCAAGGGCTCTGCCAGGCTCTGCAAGTGGAGCAACAGCAACACTCACCACCCAAACCCTGCTGAGCCAGAATGCTCTGCTGGTTCCCTTCAACAGAGCCAGGAAGATTTACATTGAGACCTCCATTGCTGTGCAAGTGCCTTCAGAAAACTCTGAATCAGCATCCCAAGTCCTGGGAAATGCCAAGGATGTGGCTCAGTCTTCAGATGAAGGACTTCTCTGGTTTCCTACAGCAGCTGTGGCTGCCCAACCCTGGCAGTGTCCAAGGGCAGGTCAGACAGGGCTTGGAACACCTGGGATGGTGGAAGGTGTCCCCATGGCAGGGGTGTATTGGGGTGATTTCTGCTCCACGGGTGGGAGGAATGATGAGGAGGACTCCATGATATCAGAAGGCTAATTCATTACTTTATTATACTAAATTATTCTATATTACACTACATCTAAACTGAAACTGCACAAGCACTCAACAAAATCTCCTGTCTCCTGACTGACCATCAGGACACAGCTTGCAGAGATTGGTCAAGAAAACAAAACACTCACACCAGAATCCAATCAAGCAAATTCCTTCAGTGAAACAATCTTCCAACACATTCCACGTGTTCCAAAACATAAGAGCAGTAAATGAGATAAGAATTGTTTTGATCTCTGTGCTTCTCCAGGAAAAACCTGAGAGAGAGAGAATTATGTCTCTGTTCAGAGAATGTGAATGCCACAGTGGTGGAATGAAATGAGATGTAAGGTCCCTTCTAACCCAAACCAGCCTGTGATTCTGTGAATTAGATGTGTTCAGCCAGGCAGATGCCCTGAGTAATGCACATTAATCTTCACCTGCTTCTCCTGGGCAAGTCACATGTAGGAACATGAACAAGCACTTCAAACACCCCCACAGTGCACCCAGCTTTCAGAAAGGCATTGTTCTGTCCTTTATTGCCCTTAATAACCTCCAAGAAAAAGTATGAATGAACAGAACGAGCCTATTTTGAGTGTGCAAATACTGAACATGATTTTGAAACACAGCAAACAGTGCCAGAGAAAAAATGCAAGTCTCTTCACTTTCATCACAAGTTTCTTGTATCAAGAAAAAACATATGGAGGAATGACGCAAAACCTGACTGTGTTTTTTAAGTCAAAATGAGATCTTTGAAGAAACATCCTCTGAGATTTTGTACTTACACCATCAACACTGGATAAAAAAGTTGCCACTTTTTACAAGAAGTTAAAATGAAAATCCCACAGCAGCCCAAACCTGGAAAGGATTTGCAATGCAGATCCTGATTCCAAATCCCATTTTTTGCAGGGCCAGAAGCTGGACTTTGATGATCTTTGTGAGTCCCTTCCAACCCAAGATATACTAAGACTCTATGATCAGCTGTGGAGAACCAGCCAGTTCTTTGGATTATATGGATTTTCCTGACTGCACATTGAACAGGAGCTGAGGGAAAGCCACCACAGCAAGTCCTGGCCACAGAGCTCAGCCCAAAGGGCTCCAAGGGCAGACAGAACAGCCAGAAAGTGAAGGAAGGTCACTTCTGCTCATTTCTATTAAGAGGTCTCAGCCCTGTTCCAGCTTCCCTTTTCTCCACAAAGGCCTAGGCTGAGACAGCAAGAGCAGCTTTGGCAGCAGCTTGTACAGGGCTGATGGAACATGGCTTAGTTAAAATGCACCTCACAAGGAGGAAATGAAAATCCTCAAGGCCACAAATTAAAAATTGTGACTTGATAGAACAACAATTTATAAATAGAAAGACCTATTTCCTGCAAAAATCCTGTGGACTGACTATTGGAAACTAATTAGTGGACTGAATCACCAGGAAAAAAAAAAAAAGCTGTTTTCCTGTTACTCATGAGAAGATATTACTTTTCTAGCACTTTCCTTTTGGCACTGGTGATTAGCATAACCCTGTGGGCACTCCACAGCCTGTCCTTGGTGAGTTTTCTTCCTATTCCAATAAAACACCCTAAAGTAAAGGGCAAAACTCATCATTAGCCATTGCTTTTACAGCACCAACAGCTGCACTCTGTATTTTTCCTCCTGGTTATATAATCATGGAGCAGGAAGGTGTCAGTGCACCTAAAATGCTTTATTACAAATGCCACCTCCACTCAAGAAGACATTCATAAAATGACAGAATGGTTTGGTCTGGGACATTAAAGCCCATCCAGTGCCACTCCTGACACTGGCAGGGACACTTTCCACCGTCCCAGGCTGCTCCAAGCCCATCCAGCCTGGCCTTGGGCACTGCCAGGGATCCAGGGGCAGCCCCAGCTGCTCTGGGCACCCTGTGCCAGGGCCTGCCCATCCTCACAGAGAAGAATTTCTTTCTAACAGCCAATTAAAATCTCTCCTGCTTTGGTTTGAAACCATTTCTCCTTGTCCTATCACTACAACTGTGTAAAAAGTCATTATCCCTCTTTTTTCCTAAGACCTCTTGGGAAAGCTGCAATGAGCTGTCCCCAGAGCCTTTTACTTTGAAGCAGAGACTTTCCTACTAAATTCATTAAGATAAGAAAACCCAAAAAACCCCAGGGCTCACTGGAGGACAGAAAGTGCAAGTGACCTCTGTGCAGGCAGCCTGGCTGTCACTCACTTGTCAGAGAACTGCTGGAGTGGGATCTGTCTGCAGGAAGCCTTGGCTTCAGCCAGCAGGCAGCTCCAATATCAGCAGTGCAGTGCCACCATGCATTAAAGCAGAAAAAAAATCAGCACAAAACAAACTTCTCAGAATGGTTAAGACCCAAATTTGCACAGTGCAGAGCCTTTTCCCTTGTGACTACACCCACACAAGAGCACACAAGCAAAAAGTGATGCTCACTGCTGTTTGTAGATGAAAGCCAAGTCCCCAGGGGATGCAATGTGGGTGGATCCTTCTGGATCTCCCGCTGGTTTGCCTGGTGGTCTCAGGACATGGAGTAGACCCACACTGCAGAATTCCCAAACACTGGTGGGAAAAGCCCTGGGACAGCTCACAGAGCAAGAGGGGACCAGAAAAACCTTTGAGAAAGGGGAGGAGGGCTGCAAGGCTCTTCTGCACACACAGGACTGAGAGGCTGTGAGGGATGGTGAGGTCTCTTTGGGCATCCTCTTCTGGCTGGGACTGTGGGCTGTCCCCAGGAGTCACCACACCACTGCCCAAGGTCACCATCTACCCCAGTGAGCCAGCAAAGGAACACAACTCTGCTAACTTGTCACTCTCATATTTTCTGGAAAAATCCCTTTGCCAGGATTTCTTCTCGTGGGAAGCTGTGAAGCCTCAGAGAGACTGGAAAACAATAATTATCTGATTGCTTCTCCTATGTTTGCTGCTTTGGGATGTGGTCTGGAGATTGTTTACCAACTGGTGATTGTTTGATTGGTTTCATGTGAATTGTTTTGGCTTAATGACCAATCACCATCAGCTGTTTTGAGGCTCTGAGGAGTCACCAGTTTTTATTATTCATTCTTGTGAAGCCTTCTGTCTGCACCCTTTCTCTTCCTTTAGTATAGTTTTAGTATAGCATCCTTTAATATAATATCATAAAATAATAAATCAGCCTTCTGAGAACATGGAGGCAGATTCATCATCTCTCACCTTGTCCTGGGGACCCTCACAAACTCAACCCTAACTCCCTGCAGAAATCAGTGTGATTAAATACAAAACAGTCCTACACGAACAGCCCCAGCTGAGCATAGCGTTGTTCAGAGAAGGAAGTGTTCTTTTATTACCAAATTAACTTTAAAAACCACATCCAGTTCACTTTCCACATCAAAGATAATAATCTCCATGTAAAATAGAGGGTTGATGAAAAAGGAAGTACTTAGAAAACACATTTTAAAATGTAAACACACATTTAAAGCACCGAGTCTTCTTGCTTGTAAGGAACTCTGGCTTTTTTGTCTAATAAACTACTCCAAGATCTCATTTGCAAGCTACCACTGCTTGCTACTCTGGGTTTTGCTGGCTGCTCATTTACTCTTTGGGGATTTCATATTCTTCTAAATTTTGTAAATGGCCACTAAACTGGACATGAACATTATAAAACACATTTCAATCACGCTCACAATTTAGAGTAATTCACTGGCAACTGTACAAAATGCTATTTACAAGGTACTTCCATCAGCTGGTATCTGGCATTAAGTATTTTGAATCAATCTACCTTCATTTTCATCTCTTATTTTTCATACAAGGGAAATTATTGATCGAAGCTTTTCAGTCCTCATTTAATATACTGGAATAGGCTTTAAATTTTCCCATGTAAACCTCAGTGGATATTAGCAACCCTGTCTTGCTTAATGCAACACAAATCCTTCTCCCTGATGAGACCACAATATTGAACATGATATCATGGCCACTTTACTCATTGATGGGCTCTGAGTCAGGCACCTGATGGAAACTCCCCAGGGGCTCCCACTGGAGTGTGGTTTGAGTTACCAGGTGCTTTAAATGGAGAAATCATTGAATTGTCAAGGTTGGAAAAGACTTTTAAGATCATGAAATCCGATTGTCAGCGTGGTAGCACCATCATGCTCACCACTAAGCCACGTCCCCAAGTGCCACATCTACACATATTCTGAACACTCCTAGGAATGGTGACTCCCCATTTCCATGGGCAGCCTGTTCTAGTGCTTGACAACCCTTTCCATGAAATCGTTTTTTTCCCAAATATCCAATTTGAACCTGGTGCAACTTGAGGAGGTTCTCAATTTCCTCCTTTATCTCTCAAGGTCATTACAGTCTCACAGAGTAATACTCAAGATGGATTTGGGGGCAGGCAGACTTTTTCCATTGCTCCTATCAAGTTTGCATTCAGTTTTTGAATCACATGGAATTTTGCATTCAGTTGCTATTGTGATGGGTGTGTTCAAATGCTCGATTAGATCTCTGTATGTTGAGGACAGAAAGCTTGGCTGAATTTTGATGAACTCATTCTTGAATAAATAAGCAAAACATCACAGAAAAAGATATTCAGCCAGCTTCAATAAATACATATGGTAGGAAAGCAGCCAGCTAGACAAACAGAATATATCACACTGGAACAAGCACTGATGATTTTGTAATGACTCCAGGAGCTCTCAGCATATTAGATACTACTGCAAAAAACAATATGCAAATGTCTCAGTCCAGTTTCCAGCAGAAAACAAGTTCTGCTCAAGTTATCAAAGCAGGAATGAGCAATCCAGCATGGAACACCCTCCTCCCCCTTATCAAGAGCTAGAGCTAATTGGCAGGCAGGCACAGGAGCTGCCAGGCACATGGTGATGCTTCCCCAGGCAGCAGGATTTCCAGACACCCTGGTAGAACTCTGCATTGGAGATTCTGTTAGATAAGGACATCAGGATGGATTGGGTGGGAATACAGAAGTGTTTTCTTGTGAGGAAACACACCACTGCAAATGCTGCTACAAGCTAAGCCCAATACAAGATAAAAGTGCTTGGAGCTGCTGTGGCATCCCTGATACTGCATTTGATGCTGAAAAAGAGAGAGTGAATGTGCTCCAGGGCAGAACTTCCAGTGGTCCATTGCATGGGCTAATTTGTGTGCAGGCTGATACTTTAGGATGTTTCTGTACTAACAGAGAATAATCATAGGATAAGTAGAGCAAGGTAAGTACATATGCTGCCCTTGTTTTCTTGCAGCATAATAGCATCATCAATGAAGCCTGAATGCAGCCCAATTAGCATAGAGTAATTAGAATCATAGCTGATTTTTCATTTACTTTTGCACATGAGAGAGAGGTGGTGGTTGCAGCACGTGGGGCTACAATCCAATGGATAATACCCATCCTGCAAAGCCTGTATCCTCTTCTCTCATCAAAAGAAACAAGGGAGACACTAAATCTCCTCAAGCTGCTCAGATTTCAGTTGTGGCCTGACTGAGTTGCAGAGAGGGATGGTGCTGAGCTGCACCATCCCAGTGTGGCCAAGTTGTTTGTCCTACACCACCCCCATCATTGCTGAGAGTGTGGTTTGGGCAGGGAAAATGGAAGTGCCCCATCTTGTCTGGCTCACTCCAGCAGAGGATCTGCTGCCAACCAGCCCTGCAGAGCTGGTCCCTCTGCCACCCACTGCTCCCCTGCTCCTGTTTCCTCTGAAGTGTGACTGCAGATGTGTCACCATATTTTCTGAAAAATCCCTTTGCCAGGATTCTTCTCCTGGGAAGCTGAGAAGCCTCAGAGAAAAGGAAAACAATTCTGATCTCATTTGCTTCTCCTGTGTTGTGCTCATGTGGAATGTGTTTGGAGATTGTTTACCCACAGGTGATTGTTCCATCGGGTTCTGCTGGGAGTTGTTTTCACTCTTTGGCCAATCAGGGCCAAGCTGTGTCAGGGCTCTCTCCAGAGTCAGGAGTTTTCATTATTATCTTTTTAGCATTCTGTCAGTATCCTTTCTGTATTCTTTAGTATAGTATAGTATTCTTTAATATAATATAGTATCATAAAATAATAAATTAGCCTTCTGAGAACATGGAATCAGATTCATCATTCCTTCCTTCATTGGGGCACCCTGCAAATACAATACAGCCCTGAGTCCACACACTCCTAACAGAGGGCAGATCACGAGGGTCTCTCCATGGGACCCTCCTGCACTTCCAAAACCAACCTGCAGCGCCCAAAGCTCCTCCACAGCTCCCTGCCCAGGGGAAATTCCCTCTCCTGCTGCATCTCCCACTCCCAGGACCTGCAACACACACTCACCTCACAGCAAAGAGTCACACAAACAAAACACACCTAAATTGGGGTTTATACCAGCCCTGGGAAGGCAGAGGAACTGGTCTGGAGTGGCTTAAAATCCTGGAGATTTTTCATGTGTTTTGTTCATATACTGTCCAGGAGAAGGAAATCACATAAGCCAGGGTGCAGGACATGATGCTTTCTATGACTGGAAATGATGATAGAGCAAGAAAGGACCTCTAAGGAAAAGTATTATATAAGATGTAGGTTTTACAAGCTTTATAAAGACTCTCTTAGCACTCGTTAGTGGCAGGAACCTCCCTGTGGGCCAAGCAGTCTGAAATGGGAAGGATAGAAAAGTGCCTTCCATTTAAAGAAATGGGCTGTGAACGTGCTGTCAATGTCTGTGATTCTTTTTATTGATTTACAGTGTGTAAGCCATAAATCACTCTACCATTTACTGAGCCCATAACTATGCATCACTTTGTCAGGGAAACTCCTCAAATTTTAAGGGGGGTCATGCAAGAAAACAGACTTCTCTCTCATTGACTGGGCTCAGCCAGGGCTAGATGTAACACACAGGGCGGGGTGATACATAGAGATAAAACACTTAATTTGGGCATCTGCCCATATCTGCTGCTCTTTAGCTCTCATGGGATTAATCCTTAACCACAAAGGGACAGATGGAAGCCCTGTTTCCATTGACAGCAACTTCACAGGGGTTTGCCTCTCGCCTCTCTTGCCTCTCACACGCTCAACTCCTGATCCAGGGCAGCCCAGCTGCTGAGGAACCCCTGATGGCTCCAAATCTTGGCTGGGGAGCAGGGCTGTTAGCTGGGGCAGGAGCAGTGCTTGTCCTGAGGTTGGTTTTGCCCAGGGCAGCAACACCACCATCCACTCTGCCAGAATCTTAAAAAAATAGCAAAAAATGTCTCAGTCTTATCTTACAACAGATTTCAGGACAAAACCTATGATTAATGAATTATAGATAAATTAATGGCTGGCTTCAGTTTGAACAAGATTTCCACCTACTCTTGCTTAATTCTTGAGAAGTCCCGCAGAGTTAAATAGTTCAGGTTTGGTTTACTCACAGCATTCAGCAGTGACATTCTTGGTACAAAAATCATACCTGAAGGGCAAGACTTACCTAAAGGCTCTTAGAAAATCCAACTGCTTTCTGCAGAACATCTATGTGAGAAACACCAATCACTTGTTTTTAAAATTTTAAAAGTTTAATAATAAGAAAATGGTTATAAAAATAGTAATATAATTAGAGTAATAATAATTTGGACAATTAGGATTAGGACAATATGAGACAATAAAAACAAAGAGTTAGGGATGTCCAGGTACCTCTTTCTGGGCAAAATAAGCCCAACAAAGGACCCACATTAACAGAGGATTAACCCTTAAAAGCAGCAGCCTGTTGCATATTCATACACCTCATACATGATGCAGAAATTCCATTCAAACACAGGATTCTGTCTGGGCAGAGTCAACTTATTCCTCTGAATCCTGACTGCATCTTCAGGGCTGAGCCAGGCAGGAAGAAGTGAAGAAGTTCATTTCTTCTGATAAGGGAGCAATAAATTCTCTTTCTCTGAAAGATTCAGGTGTCCTGTGGCTGCTATCTTGCTGTGAGTACTTTCTTTAAAAAAAGTATCTTACATAGCATAGTTTCTATTTTAACATTATGTTATAACCTAAAACTATATTTTGCACACTACTAAAACTATTAATACAGCATAACTTTCTAACATAACACATATAATATTCATTTTAACATTTGCCAAAACCCAATCATAAAATACGCATTTTTCACAATCTACACATAGCTAAATGTTCAAAGTTCAGTCCCAGCAGAGTCACAACCTCTTCTGCCATGGGAGCAGCACTGAGCCATGAGAATTTTGGAATTTTGGGGTGCTGCATAAATCTGGGGTGAGTATGGATTCATCCACACAGGGAGCTGGCAGAGCACCATCTACTGGCACTAAGAACTGCTCCTCCCTTGGTGGGACCTGTCATGCTTGGGTTGTTTTATGTTTTAAATAACCTGGCTGATCTGCCTTGTAAGGCATTTCCTTCTTTGTATGCTAATTCAAGCCCAAGGCAAAAATCCATTCTTCTTCAGCACAAGCCCTACACACCTTCTTCAACCCAGCCTGGTATCTGGGCTTTGCACAGGTGTAAAATTAAGGTGAGATTTAGTGCTCTGCTGAAGAAGGACTACTTGCTGCAGGAGCATTGAGCTGGCTGGATTGGGACCTTGCTGCTTTAAAGTTTTCTGATTAAACATCCCCACCAGATTACACTGCAGGAGGCTCTGAAGAGCAGTTCTCTGCCAGAGTGAAGCAACTGGGACAATTCAGGTCTTTTGCTTGCTCAGGGCTGATCACTGAAGGGGCAGAAATTAATTTCCTATAAACACAGGCATATTTTTTTTCACTACCTTGGCAAATGCAGTTGTAAATAAGCCATTAGAGGAGCTGATCTTTATGATGCGTGACTTTGGCTTGTCCCAATGGGGGATATTTTATGAGGCATTTACATAAACATATACAAATCACAACAGCCAGCTGTGCCTCTCCTGTACCTGCAACCTACAGATCCTTCAGCTAATCCCAGGTTCTCATAACCAGCAACCCAAAGTGGAGCCAGGTCAGGTGGCTGGGCTGGACAAACTGAAGCAAGATCCAACGAGGATCCCCAGTCCCCAGGCTGTGAGGTTTGAGAAGCTGCTCAGCACACAGCCCTGAGTCCCACAGAAATAAATAAACAAACCATCAGAGTGCCCACAGTGCCTCTCTGTGAGCATGATACTGTTCATCAGGACTCTGCTATGATCACTCTAAATTACATTTGTTAAAACAGTTGACTCTAGGCTTACTGAAGAGGTTTTGGAGTCTTTGTTTTAAATATATTTTGGGCATTGTTTGATGGAATCTTGTAGTGGATTGATGCTGGCTGGATGCCAGGCAGCAAAGCTGCTCTGTCACTCCCCTCACAGCTGGACAGGGAGGAGAAAATATAACAAAGGGTTCATGGGTGAAGGTAAGGACCAGGAGAGATCACTCATCAAACACCACCATGGGCTAAACAAACTTGGAGTTATTAATTGAATTTGTTACTAACAAAATCAGAGCAGGATGGTGTTCACCTTGGCCAAGGCCAGGGAAAGAGCCAGAGGCAGAAGCTGAGTCCCTGATTTCTACCCTGCCATTTCCTCCATTCATCTTCCCAACTTCTACCTCCCTCCAGACCTCTTTATCCTATAGGTCATCAGCCAGTTGCCCAACTCCTTTTCATTTATTACTGCTATTTTCTTTCATAACATTAGTCTTGGGCAGCTGATGTCAGTTCAGACACACAAGTGCCTCTGCCAAGAGTCCTCAGCTCCAAAAGTTGTCTCTCCATCAGGCATTGCAAGGACTCAGAGAGTTTTTACACTGTGCCCTCAAGCACAGCAGCATGTCCCTCCCTCCTTTCCATCCCTCTGCTGATGCCTGTGGGGAGCCAGGACCTCTCACAGGGCAAAACCTGCTGATTCAGCCTGATCTAGAGCTGGGGGAGGTGTCTGAAGGCTGGCTGTCAGGCCAGGTTTAGCAGCTGGTTGAGCTGAATTAGGTTTCCTGCAGCCTGTTTATTTCTTTAAATGACAGAGATCAACGTGTGGTATTCACATGCCCTCTGAACAGAGAGAAGCTGAGAAAGGAATGATCAAAACAATTCTTATCTCATTTGCTGCTCCTGTGTTTGTGCCCATGTGGAATGTATTCTGGAGATTGTTTACCCAGGGTGATTGCTTGATTGGATTTGGTGATGGGAGTTTTGGATTCATTGACCAGTTGGATCCACATGTGCGTGTGTCGGGACTCTCGGGCAGAGAGTCACGGGTTTTTGAGTTTGTTACTGATAGTTATTAGTGTAATATTCTGTAATATAGTTATTATTAAAAATGAGAGCAGGCTGCTGGTACTAAAGTGATTTCAGCATTTATTATAATAAAATAAAGGCCCAAAGCAAGGGGGCCCGGGCCGGGCAGGAGCGTTCCCGTCGGGGATGGAGCAGCGCCGGCGCTGGGGCTGCTCAGGAGTGATGGCCCCGGTGTTCCAGGTGGAGCAGCACGGATTCCCTGGGTCAGATGCCCCTTTTTATCCTGTTTTTTGTCCCTTTGGATTAGTTTCATTTGCAGGAAGGTTTAAGGTGCTTGATTGGCCCATGACAGTTCTGTCCAGGCTGGCTCGTTGTGTACTTTACTGAGGTGTGTTATGGTACACTGGGTAGCGGATTTCTTATAACTGCCCTTTAACCCCTTTTACAATATAACAACCAAACTAACAGTACATGCTTAACAACTATCAACTATTTCACAACATTTTCTAACCTATTTTTAACAGTTATAGTACAGTATAATAAAGTAATTAATTAGCTATTGTAAATCAAAGGCGACTCCGACGAAGGGGAGAGAATGAGGCATCTGACTCCATGGATATCAGAAGGCTAATTAATTACTTTATTATACTATCCTATATACATTTAATCTAAACTGAATCTGCCATGCAGCCACTCTGCACACACCTGCTCACACTGCACAGAATCTTGTGAGTGTCAGCTCACAGTCCCAACACACACACACACACACCTGGCCCTGACAGGCCAAGGAAACAAAACACCATCACTTTGGGTAAACATTCTCCATATTGCATTCTACTTAGGCACAACACAGGCACAGCAAGTGATAAGAACTGTGTTTTCCCTTTCTCTGAGATTCAGAGAATGTGAATCTTGCTTTTCTCTGTGAAGAGAAATGTGGCAACAATTAGCCTTCTGATATCATGGAGTTCTGTGCATTGTTCTTCCCAGACATTGGCCATCTTAGCACCAATAACAAGGCACGCAGCACATGCAGTGTTCCAGCCCTTCTCCCTTCCCCAGCCACGCCACAGTTACACTCACCCTGTTTGATCTCTGCTAATACTTACAGAACCTCAGGCCAGCTGCTCCCTGAGCATTCAGGAAATGACAGCCAAAGCCTGTTCAAGAAACTACATTCAATGGATGGGGAGAGAAAGAACACATTGCTTTGATTTCCTGATTTCCTCTCTATTCCCATCAAATAGACTTTTCCAAACTCTTTTGAAACAAAGTCAATCCTTGAAGCAACCCTGTTGGATTTCAGTGGGCTGTGCAGCCTGATCAATAGACTGCCCCTCCTCCCCATTCTCCTGGGCTGTTCTCAGTTGTTTGAAACTGCACCTGAGTTCCCCCTGTTTCCCCTCCATCTCTCTGGTGACCTGGCTGTGTTCAGAGGACAACTGAATCCCTGTGCCACTGCTCCAGAGAAAGCTCAGGCTTATTCAGACAGGCCATGCTGTCTGCAAGATTGTTATCTGGTTATCTGGCCTTTTAATTATAGATTAAATAATGGTAATTGGCTCCCTAGAAGGTTTTAGTATCCCAAAGGTGTAGGGAAATGGGCTGAGGATGAAGAGAGATTGTTGTGTTGTGGGCTGGAGCAGCTCTTGCCCTCATCCAGGGGCTCTCAGATTCCAGACTCAGAGCTCAGCAGGACCAGCTAGGTGTGCTTTGGGACTGAATCCAGCCAGCAGAGAACACAGGGTGGGAGACAGGAGGTATTTGGGGAAGATTGCTGATTCTGGCAGTTCCAATGCAAAAGGGAGGTTCCTGATCTGCAGCCACAGCATCTTGTTCCCACAGCCCTACAGCTGGATGCTTCCCTGTCAGCGATGAAGAGAGAGAGGGGGACTCATGAGATGGTCAAAGAATCCAAATTTATTGTGGGATACAAATGCTTATATTGTATTTTAGGAAGGCTAGTAATGTTTTACTATAATGATTGGGTTAAACATCACATAAACAAACTTATACATTTTAAACGTCTTTTGCTTGCAGAAGTCTGGTATAATTTTCTTTTTCCAGTAAGTCAGTCAGATTGAATCTTCTTGCAATCTTGATTTAATCCTCAAAGTTCTGCTTGCTCTTGCCAAGGCATTTTGTCTATCAAATCTCTTGTACTGACCAGGTCCCAAGTCCAGCATCTGTATCCCAATACCTCCCCATGCACAAAGCCCACAGAAAGCTCTTGCTTTCCACTGAGGCTGTGTTTTAGGCTGGACATGTGCAAGTTCTGTGTGAAGTGCACAGTGAATTTAGAGACAGATAAGGGGAGCAGCTTCTCTGGATTTATAGAGCTGCAGCCCTCCAGTCTTACCATCTCCTGTTGCCCTCCAACCTGGCTCTGAATGAACCCTGCAGGCAGGCTCAGGTAAATACAAATGTCAAACCACCAAGCTTGATTACACTTTATCAGTGCCACAGTGAGAGAAAAGGAAGCCTTTCCTTCTTCACAAGCTATTGTCTTTAACTGGATTAGAGTCAGTCTAGAAAACATCACTAGTTCAAAATCACCAAGTAACATTTAACAACTGGGTTAATTAGAAGTTGGCAAAGCTTTCACATCAGTTTGCTGCTACAAAATCCAGCCCAGCCTTTCAGGAGCTGAGCAGTCAGAACAAAGCATCAGTTCAAAAAGCACTCAATGGTATTCTCATCCATCATTTCCTGTCCCTTGATTTATTTATTCTCCCCAAACTCGTGGATACTGATTACTCACTCTACAGACTTGCATAGATCAATAATGTTTTCAAAAGAATATTGTGCAAAGCTGAAGAAATTAGTTTCTTTTGTAATGGGGAAGAAACAGGGTGTCAATCAGACCTCTGGACCTTCCTGTCAAGGCACAGCAGTGCTCCATGCTAAAGCACAAAAATATGAGACAGCAGAAATAGGCCAGGCTGGCAGGAAAAAATGACCTGTGCTCCATAGGAAAGGAGGAGGCAACAGAAGAGGAGCCCCTAAAGACCTGCCACTCCCTCATGCTTTCCCTGCCACACCTCTTCCTTTCCTGCAGCACAAACCTGGCCCTTGGCTTTGCAATGCTGAGCAATTTGTGGTTTCACCTGGAGCAGTGAGGAGAAACTGATGCATTTTCTCAGTCTGTGCACAGCAGTTAATTAGACCCCACCTAAGTACTGCTGCAGGGCAATCAAAACCCAGCAGAACTTGAGGCTGAAACGTTCACATCTACCTAATTGCCAATAAAAATCAACAAGAAATGGAAGATGACATCCCACAGATACCTTAAAACCCAAACCACAGGTTACAAGCACTCAACAGCATTATGGGAAGACTTAAGTGACACTGCCAAGACTTTGCCCCAACTTGAGGTTGTGAGTTTGACCATCTACACTAAGAAAGGTGGTGGTGTCCTGATCATCTCCATAAGAACCAAGCAGAGGTCATACAGAGAGTATAATACTTTATAACTGACTACACAGTCTTGTAAAAGAAGGAAGAAAAAGTAATCTTCCCCCACAGTTTGGGACACAATCAGGATATTTTCCTGAAGAATTTACTTGCTCCTATGAGGCTCTTCCACATGCAAGTTGTTTGTTGAATTTCTGTCACATAGCCTGGGAGCAGCTGGCCCCAGGAGAGATGAGCTTTGCTGCTTTAACGAGCACTTTCAGAGGAAAGCCTTGCCAAGATCAGTGTTTGCAGTTAGAGGAGCAAAAGTCACTGGACTGCCCATCTCTTTTCCTTGAAACTGGCAAAGGCAGCACAGGAAAAAAACCTACAAAAAACAGTTCTGGGAATTGGATACTGTAAAACAAAAACCTTCCCCTGGCATAGGTGCTCACAGGAAATTATGGTTGTGCTCAGAGATTCCTTGAGTCCCCCAAGGTGCAACTACTTTATTCTTTCACTTGCATCTCCTGTCCAAACCTGAGTTTATTTCTCAGCAGAACCATGCTGGTGCAGCATTTCTGTTACTCTTAAACTGTGCCCTGTACGTGGCACAGCCTGTGCAATGCTCTGCACTGCTCTCCAATTAAACTGCATACTGAGAACATGTTGACATTGTTAAGGTTAATGACCTAATGATGAGCACCAGGAAACAGGTTTGCAATAAAATGGTCTGTACTGATTGCTTCCATGATGAATGTGAACAATATGTTGGACTGGGAACAATATGTTAAACAATATGTTGTGGTTTATCAATGTCAGGGTGCAGTGCTGCTGCAGGAGATCCCAGGGAGGGTCACTTTGAAATGAGCACAAGGAATATTTGGCTTTCACAGGGAGGAAGGAGCAGAACCAGGCCCCAAAAAAGCAGGAGGAGAGCCTGATCCAGCCCAGCTCAGCAGCATCAGGAAGCATAGGCCAGAGCTGGCAGGAAATACAGACTTGTTACACCTGCCACTAGAAATGAACCACCTTCTAAAAGGCTGACTTAAAATAATACAGGAACCAGAGTTTAATGCAAGACAGATTTGGTGCCCCTGAGAAACAGGCACAGTGAAGCAGACATTAGTACAGAAGAGCTGCTCAGCTGTTATGTGAATAGATATAAAAAATTTAGGAGCTGAAAAACAGAACTTCTAAAGAAATATTTTCCTTATTCATGGAAAAGTTAATTTCTTGGGATGAAAAAAAAAAAAAAAAAAACAACAAACCCAGAACGCCTTTCATCCTAAAAAGCCTTGCTTGGAAAAGTAACTGCAGGGCTTGGTGCAGGTGATACAGAACCTCAAAGGGCTGCCAGAACCTCAAGGCAGCTGCCACTGCCTTGTGCCACTGCCTCCCCAGCACCAACAAACCCCACAGGAGCAGCACCCACCACACAACCCCCCAGAGCTCAGTTAATTAGAACTAAATTAGCATCAGGCAACACAGAAACCAGGGCAGGCAGCTGAGCAGGGGGACTCCAGCAGCTCTGCTGCTCTCTGGGTTCAGTAAAGCCAGAGATTAGAGGGCAGCACCAGGCTAAGGGCAGCATGTTCATGAAAGCCACAAGTCAGGCAAATAACCCAACCTCCTGCACTGCCCAGACTGAAAGCCCAGACTTGCAGCCTTCAGAAACACTGAACACAAGAGGAAGCAATGCTCAGCTTAGCAAAAACAATGCCACTTCACATCAATACTGTTGACTATATGATGCTTTTATCCCCAATCATCTTCTTCTGTTTATGCTGAATAATAAGTTTTGCCCCTTTAAGACTTGTTGCAGAGGGTGAAGGGGGCAGAGAAGAAGCAGCAGTTTGTTTTCAGACACTGCACTCACTCCTCCACATTCCTGCTCCTGGACTGTGCTGTCTGCAGATGGACAGACAGTGGGACAGAGCTCTCCTTTGCTGTTAGTTAGTTTAGCTAGCTGAGGCAAAGAAGTTCCCTGGACTGTGGTTTTTTTTTTCTTTTTTCCCTTTTCTTTGGCCCTGTTTAACCTGCTCTGGACTGAACACCCAGGGGAGCACTGGCAGCTCCACCCGTGGCCACCGGGCCGCGCCTGGCCTGTGACATTTCCAGCACCGGAGGGACTGATCAGAGACTGAGTGAGCTGAGCTGCAACCCGGGGAGGGACTTTCTGAGTTTGTCATCTCATTTGGAGCAGCAAGGGGTTTTATTGATTAATACTGTTCGGGTTTTATTGTTTAATAAACAGCTTTTTTCCACTTTTCTCCAAGGAGGTATTTTCTCCTGGACCAGCTGGAGTGAGGGGCCAAATGAATCTGCTTTCCTAGAGGAGCCCCTTTGGGGGTTCTCTTCCAAATTTGCCCTGAACCAGGACACTGAGGCAAAGAAGTTCCCTGGACTGTGTTTGTTTTTTTTTTTTTTTTTCCATTTTTCCTTTTTCTTTGGCCCTGTTTAACCTGCTCTGGACTGAACACCCAGGGGAGCACTGGCAGCTCCACCCGTGGCCACTGGGCCGCGCCTGGCCTGTGACATTTCCAGCACCGGAGGGACTGACCAGAGACTGAGTGAGCTGAACTGCAACCCGGGGAGGGACTTTCTCAGTTTGTCATCTCATTTGGAGCAGCAAGGGGTTTTATTTTTTAATATTGTTTAGGTTTTATTGTTCAATAAACAGTTTTTTTCCACTTTTTTCCAAGGAGCTATTTTCTCCCGGACTGGCTGGGGAGGAGGGGCCAAATGAATCTGCTTTCCTAGAGGAGCCCCTTGGGGGTTCTTTCCCAAATTTGCCCTGAACCAGGACATATAAACTTACTTTTCAAATGAAGAGAGATAAACAGACAATCCTAATAGCCATGATAAATAAAAGTTAGGCCATAATGTTAGAACCTCAAGGTACAATCCCTAACTAGGAAGGACAGACACCTCACCAAACAAAACCCTCTGCAGTGTCAATCTCTCTCCCAAGCCCTGGGCACTGTGGCAAGATAAAGCTGGAGACTCCCTTGGGCTTCCTCCATGCCCCCTCCTTCCCCCTGTGCTCCCCCAGCCAAAGCAGGGTTACAAAATGGGTCCTTTCACTGCATGAAAGGGAAAGCCTGGCCTAGGCAGGCTCCTGAGGGCTCCCTGTGCACTGTGAGCTTGGCCTCAGCCTCCCAAGGCTGCATTTTAGCAGATGTCAGCAGTGAAAGATGTCAACCAGGTTTCCTTGTGGCTAGAAGTAGGTGGTAATTTCTGCAGAAGGAAATACCTACAGCTGGAAGTAATCCATGCCCCCTTGGGAAAAAGCTGTCAGTGAGACAGTTTGCTCTGGCAGATAATCTCACCAGAGAAGACAATGTCCAGGCTGATTTGTGGACTCAGAAAAGATGGACAAGGTTTTAGACACCTCAGTCCCAGATTAGGAGAGGGAAGGGCTTCTCTAGGGGGTAATTCAGGGCACGTTTGAGGAATGTATCTTTAAATCCCCATTAACTGTAAAAAGACACTAGCTCCTTAATTGAATTAAGTATGCAGGATCTGGCAGTACCTCCTCCCACCACACATGCTCTTCCTGTCAAGAGCGTGTGTGAATATATTTGCTGCTCATGTCTCTGACAAAGGAGAAATATTTAGAGCACTGGACTGGGAGCCAAGAGCCTGCGTTCCTGCCCCTAGGTCTGAGCTAAGAAAAATCATTTAGCTCAGTGATCCAGGAAAATGAATGCCCTACATTTTGGCAGTGAGGCTGGATAACCATTTCAAACATTGAGCTAATAGATCTTGGGCTCCTTGATCACTGAGGAGCTTTGGCAGGGTATGCTGCAGTTATCAGAGCGAGGTGGATTTTCTACACTGCATTTGAGGGAGGCCTTCCTAGGAAAAGGAAAGGAAAGGAAAAGTTCCAACAAAACCCCTCTATTTAGGGTCTTCTCTGGAAGTCAACCTCTCTCTGACACCGTAAGGTCGAGAGATGCTGACCAACAGACTGAATTCTGCAAACTTTCACCTACTTTCACCTTTAAGGTTTTTTCACCTTTGTATCAAAGTGGTAAATTTTTCATCTTTGATTCACAAAGTAAAGGGAAAAAAATATTCAGTGGAAAGAAAATGCACTTTTGGTCAATACCAATCAACTTTCAGAGCAAATAATTTAATTACAAATTTAAAAAAAACCCAAACAACAAACCCAAAGAAAAGCCAGTCCTTCCCCAGATGCAAAAGCATGTCAATTTGTTTCTAACTCACTTTGACTGGTGATGTATCCTAAATGATCTCCAAAAGTCATTCAAGTATTTATAATGATGTTAGCTGAAATGAAGGCTTGGAAAGACTCAGGCTTTATGGAAAGAATTTCAAGACCATATGCAGGGATTGAGCTGTGTGACTCCCATTAAAAATCAGTAGGTTCCTGCAGGCTAAAATCCTTGAGAACTGACCTCTACCAACCTGAAGCTGTCTGTGTCATCACATTAAAAGTTACATTGCTTATAAGTTAATGCTAAAACCCTCTGATGAGAACAAATAAGCTTAAAAATTACCAAGCCAGAATTCACCTTGCTTTTAGTGCTCTGGAAATACAAAGGCAGATAATTGAAGTTCAGATGCTGCAAAATTCTTGGAAAAAAAAGTACAGTCCATTTGAACTCCTGTCTGTCCTGCAGTGCAGAGACTTTCATCCTTTGGAAATTTTATTTCCAGCAATCTCAGCAATTCTGAGGGGTGTCTCAGATTTAGCTGAGTGTGTGTTCTATTTGCCATCTGTCAGAGCTGGGGCAGTTCTCTGCTGTTCTTGGGGCAGTTTTCTTGATCTCTCCCCCAGCCAATCCTCCCTGCAGGAGATCTCGGCTGTCCATGGCCACTGAGTGTCCCTGCAGGGCTGATCCAATTCCAGCATCCCATGGGGAGATGCTGCGCCCAGGGCAGGAGCCAAGCATTCCTACCTGGATCCAATGTGAGCCTGGCACAGCACAGCAGCCTTTGCCCAGTGCATTGCCAGAGGAGCAGCTTCTGCTGCCCTGCATGGCCAGAGGGAGCCCAGGCCCATCTCCAGCAGCCCTGGAGCTGCAGAGGAAAACTCCCCCCTTGTGCAGGATCCCTGCTCCAGCAGAACCACAGCTGGCACTGCAGGAGGGCTGAGCCCCCATGGGATGGGGCTGTGCCACCCCCTGACACACAGGGGGACAGGGACTGCTCTGATTCTATCAATGATTTGGTTTTTTTTTTTTTTACTATTGCATTGGTATTTTTAATTTCCCTAGTAAAGAACTGTTATTCCTATTCCCATATCTTTGCCTGAGAGCCCCTTAATTTCAAAATTATAATAATTCGGAGGGAGGGGATTTACATTTTCCATTTTAGGGGAGGCTCCTGCCTTCCTCAGCAGACACCTGGCTTTTTAAACCAAGGCAGGAGGTAAACAGAGCAAATATGGGGAACACCTTGCCTTGGAAACTTGGAAGGGGTTTGCCCAGGGGTGCTGGTACCTCTGAGCTGGTGCAAACCTTTCTTTTCCCTACAGCCTCTTACAGAAAAGGTGACGTGGTGGAAAACAGCTGCCAGCTCCCCATGCCTTGCCCTGCCTCACCTCACAGGTGAGGGCATGCTGGAAAACTTGTTCATGTGCTGTAGCTCCCATCACTGCAAACAGGCTGAGCCACCCTTCAAAGGCTGTGTGGGAAGATCTCAGGAAGGAAAACCAAGTAGCTGAGCAGCTCTGGGTATCATGACTGCAAATGGGAATTCCCGTGCCTGTGGCAGAAATGAAAGGCCCAGATAGATGGGCTTCAAAGCCAGGAAGCTTTTAGGAACCATCAGCCTGCTCTGTTCAGGGCTGTTCCCAGGGCAGCCCCTGCCCACAGGCAGGTCCCACTCCATGCCTGGCTGAGCCCAGCTGGTCTTGGGTTTCTATGGTTGAGATGACCCTGAGGTGTTTAAGAGTCTTTTTTTCCCAGCCCCAAGACCAAAGAAGTTGAGATTCCTCAGCTCTGCTTTTCAAGGTTGTTTATTTTCTCTTATCTGTTCCATTCTTTCTCTGCCCTGCTGAGATCTGTCCAGCAGGTCGGGTTGTGGCACAGTCCCTGCCCTTGGGGTGGTCTTGGCTTTTTATACTAAGAACTGTGTGTGCTTTATTTACAATAATTTCCCAATACCCATCACCTATGTTAGACAGTCTGTCTCTACCCTAAACCAATCCTGAAGTGTCACCATCACAGCAGAAGATGGAGGTAAAGAAGAAGGAGAAGAAGGACAGGACATGCCCAGATTCCTCCATCTTGCCTCTTGAACCCCCATTCTAAATCCCCAAAATTCTACTTTTTCACCCTGTGACAAATTCTCTATCATTCTACTCAAACTCTTGTGGCTTGTAACTCCTCACACAAAGTTGGTGATTGTTTCCATGGGCTAAAATCAAAGGCACAGGTGTTTGTGACTCTGTGCCAAGGTCTCTGAGCCCCTGCCAGGGTCTGGAATCACCCAGGGCAGCCAGAGCAATGTCCTGGGTCTCAACAAGCTGGTTCTGGGGGCTTTGGAGCAGGTGAAGGACTCTGACAGTGGGGACAGGGCAGCTGAAAATCTCCTTCCCTGACAGCAGAGTCTCCCCACAGATCTCTGTCTGTAGAACTATCAGGGCACCCCCAACCAAGGGAATGATTGGCATCTGACTCCAAGGCTTTGGAATGCTGAGCACTGGCTTTATTAAAACTATTTTACATCACAACTATATTAAAGAGAGATACTATCCTATACTATATCATACTTACTCCTACCTGAAAAACTCAGGACTGCAGACCCACAGTCCACACAGTTTGGACCTGATAGGCTAATTAACATAAACAATCTCCACCAGAATCTATTACCAAATTCCTGCAAGTAAACAACCTTCCCAACACATTCCACATGTGCAAAGCACCAAGAGCAGCAAGCAGAAATAAAAATTGTTTTCCCTCTGTGCTTCTCTAGGAAAAAACCTGGCAAGAGAATGATGTCTCTCTCTGTTCAGAGAATGTTAATGCCACATCTGTCAGTTCAAAATGCAGTGTGCTGCCCCATGTATCCAACCAGTCTGCCACTCATTTAGGAAAGGGAACCTCAAAGATGTCCTAAAACAAGCCTGGCTCAGCAAGCAGCAAGAAGCAAAGAGAATTCTGGGGTCACCTACCATTGACATGTCAGTGCCAGACATCCTGCCTGAGCCACCTGAGGAGAGACATCCTCCCCAGTCAATGGGTGATTCATGCCATCAGTCATGTGTTTTGGGAGGGGGATGAGTCACACTCTGAGCCTGCCAAGCTCTTCCAAGGGAGCCTGGAAGCATGATTTTTAGAGAAGTGGAATTATGCAGGCTAGGGCTGAGCTCTGGTTATCATAGTTACTGTTTCATCTACAAATCAAAACTGAGCAGCACTAATATAAAGCATCCCACTGACATCAGCAAATGCAGCAAAACTCCTGATTTCCACTCAGCACATGTCAGGTGGGATTGGACCTTGCAGCTCAGACTGGGATCCTTCCACAGAAACCACTAGCTCCCCCTTTGATGTGTGCTTATCTCCTGCTCTGTGCTGCAGAAGGAAAGGGAATCACCCCTGTTTGCATGTTGAGGTATTTGCCTTGCTAATGAAGATGGTGCATATTCACTTTTGATCTGCAGAGAAATGGAAAGTGAAGAATTAAAGCTGATTTCCCCCACTAATATTGTCACGGAACATCACCAAGCTGTCTCCTGGCTGTGATCTCTGTGTCTGCTGCTGCCATGGGAGTTGGTGCCAGTTAGAAACAGCTCAGGCTGCTGGCCCAAGGGAGGCCTTGAGTTGTGAATCCCCCAGTGCAGCACTGCCCTGCCTGGGCTTGATGAAAATATTGCTGAATGCCTAGAAGAGAGAAAAAAAAACCCAGTATGTTTAATTCAACAGCTTCAGTGTTTGCTGTGAAACTGGATCCCAGTCAGAGGCAGATATTAGGAAAAACATGGCACAGGGAGGATCCCTTCCTTCCCTTCAGTCAGGACATCCCCTCAGTGGGTTTGGGCCTGTGAGGTGGAAACAAGGTGTTGCTTGCCCAGATCTCAGGCGGTCTGTACCCAGCACAGGCTGGTGGGTGACTGTGAGGGTCAGGGTCATTCAAGGGATAAACAACTGAAACAGAGCATGGACTGGATACAGGGGAGCTCCTAAAAACCCCCATCTCCCTTTAATGCAGCATCTCCTTCTGCATCTCCTTCATCTCTCCCAAATTGCAGAATAATATCACAGAGAGAAGCAAAAATTGCTGTTGTTTTCTGGAACAGAAGAGATCAAATCCTTGGCCCACTGAATTTCCTGGCTAAACTCACAAAAAACAGGCTGTGGCCCTAAAAACATTGAGGTCTCACATAAAACATGTTAGTAGAAAAGCTTCTGTGGCAGCATGAACAGAGTGTACATCTGGGCCCTTGATCTGGACAAACCAAAGAGCAAATGTGGATAAAAGGGGGCAAAGCCACAGAGGCACCCAGTGTTTGACAGAGCTGCCTCTTCCCTGTGCCACTGAAACGGGGCTGGAGGACACACACAGGGTTCACAGGGTCACTAGGGGCTGTAAATAGATGTGCTGAACTCTGGGGTTTTGGTGTTTGTCACCTCTTCAGGCCAGGCTCTCCATCCTCATCCTGTTCCCTACAGGAAACCATCCCTGGCCAGCCCCATTCTGCTGTGCACACACATCTTCTCACTGCAGTCAAACTCCTTTTATTGACTCCATCGGCAACGTGTGAAGGTCATTGCCTCACTTCACACATCTCAGCAGGGCTGTATTTCCACATTTAGCCACTTCAGTTTGTCAATATTAACATCTGTGACTATTTAACACCTGCCACTGCTCCCAGGCAGGCGGGTTCAGCCCCCAGCCCCCGCCTGGCACCTGCTCTGCAGGGCAGGGCACCTTCCTCAGAGTGGATATTTTTGCCCCCAGTGAGGGGGAGAGAAATGACAAGGAGGACTCCATCTTATCAGAAGGCTAATTAATTACTTTATTATACTAAATTATTGTATCTCAGGTTTCTGTGGTTGAGATGACCCCCGAGGTATTAGAAAGAAGAAGTTGAGATTCCTCAGCTCTGCTTTTCAAGGCTGTTTATTTTCTCTTATCTGTTCCATTCTTTCTCTGACCTGCTGAGATCTGTCCAGCAGGTCGGGTTGTGGCACAGTCCCTGCCCTTGGGGTGCTGTTGGCTTTTTATACTAAGAACTGTGTGTACTTTATTTACAATAATTTTCCAATACCCATCCCCTATGTTAGACAGTCTGTCTCTGCTCTAAACCAATCCAGAAGTGTCACCATCACAGCAGAAGATGGAGGACAAGAAGAAGAAGAAGGACAGGACATGCCCAGATTCCTCCAATCTTGCCTCTTGAACCCCCATTCTAAATCCGCAAAATTCTACATTTTCACCCTGTGACAAATTCACTATCATTCTACTCAAACTCTTGTGGCTTGTAACTCTTCACACAAAGTTGGGAATTGTTTCCATGGGCTAAAATCAAAGGCACAGGTCTTTGTGACTCTGTGCCATGGTCTCTGAGCCCCTGCCAGGGTCTGGAATCACCCAGGGCAGCCAGAGCAATGTCCTGGGTCCCAACAATTCTATATTACATTACATCTAAACTGAATCTGCCAAGCACTCAACTGCACTCCACTGCACTCATCTCATGACAGCTGACAGCCCCAACACACACACCCACACACACACACCCACACACCTGGCCCTGACAGGCCAAGGAAACAAAGCACCATCACTGTGGGTAAACAATCTCCATATTGCATTCTACTTTGGCACAAACACAGGCACAGCAAATGAGATAAGAATTGTTTTTCCTTTCTCTGGGGTTCAGAAAACGTGAATCTCAGAAATATTCTTGGGAAGTTGTGCCTTGCTTTTCTCTGTTCTGAAGTTCTCTGAAGTTCTGCAGGAAATCTCTCTTCTCTAGCATTCCCTATTGCCCCCCATCTGCTCCCCAAGCTCCTGGCCCCAAGAGGCAGAGCTGCAGTGCCTGATGCAGTGACCAGCAGAGTGATGGCTCTGCCAGAGCCCCAGTCCCATGTGCCCAGTCCAGAGCTGACTCTGAGCTTAGTCAAACAGAGAACAGAGCAGGCTTTGGGACTAAGGCTGGTGCTGGCCACTGAACAGGGCTTTGACAGACAAACTGTAACTTCAGGCATTGCTTTGACACTGCTGACATGGTCAGCAAAGCCTCTTGCACTAACACAGGACAACTGGAATGTCAGATAAAGTAAGAACTGGCTCCAGAGCAAATCAAGAACCAGCTTTTATTTCCACCTGTCTGTAATTTCCTGCTGGTGACTGGGAGCAGAAATGCCCACAGAGGAGCTGCTGGAGAGGTGTCTCATGGTTCTGCAGGCTGAGAAGTCCAGGGAAACACTGACATGCAAGGGAAGGCAGAACTAAACTGAGTCCTGTTTAAATGGTTTGTTCAAAGCTCATCTGCCGCTGTAGATCCCTGACTGCAGTCATGATGGTGGCATCTTTGGTAGCCAGGACAAAACCACAAAAACCAGAGTAAACAATACTAAGCAGATGCAGCTGTTTACAGAATTCCTCTGGGACCAGCAGGGAAAATTCAGTCTCTCTGCTGTTGGGTTTCTTCTGCTGAAAAGGGCTCTTCATCTCTGCCTTCCCTTGAACTATGTGGGATTTCATTTTCTCATGAGTCATGTGTCTCATGGAAGCAGTGTCCCACTGGGACATCATTACAAAGCCTCAAAACATTGCTTTTGTAGCAATTTCCCAGTAGAATGAAATTCACAAAGTTCTATTTAATTAATAGTGTGGACAATTACTTACAGATTCTCCAAACCATGGCAACAAGCCAGCACCAATGTTTTTAAAAGAGGTTTCAAGTGTCAGTTTTCCACCTCTAAAATTCCCTCCCTCCTTTGACAAGACAAATGTAATTACTGTTGATTTGCTTTACTTCAGGTAAAAATCCAACAGTTCCCTATCCTCTCAAAACAGCTGCCTTGAAATTCCACTGTTTGTTTAAAATCTGATTAATTGTTTAGAAGAAGTTTTATGTCTATTCAGCTGTGCCTGTCTTGTGGGAATTTTACAGACTCCTAATTCTATGCAGACAATATCCACTACAAACAGGAGTGACTGATCACCCCATGAAACCATGACAGTGTTTGTGGTTCTTCTCAGCTCCTAAAGAGGATGAGAAAGAAACAGGAAAAAAAATAAAAGAATGAAAAGAGAGAAGGGGAAGGGGAGAGGAAGAGAAGAGAAGAGAAGAGAAGAGAAGAGAAGAGAAGAGAAGAGAAGAGAAGAGAAGAGAAGAGAAGAGAAGAGAAGAGAAGAGAAGAGAAGAGAAGAGAGAATCCCCCCCTCTGCACAGCAGTGGAAGCTGCAGTACAGCTAATGTGAAGAAGGTGAATCAAGTTCAGCAATTTCAACATCAGCAATTTCAAGATCAGCTTGGCAGGCTGATCTTGAAAGAAGCAGAATTTCAGCTCTCCTAAATGCCTTCTATTTCTCTACATCTTCCAGTGTCTCCTGTTAAATCAGGGCCTTTCACACCACACAATATTCCCTCTGCTTTCTGCAGGAGCATCAAGACTCCTCCATCCACGAGTTTATCATGCACCTCCTTTCCCTGTTCAGGGATGCCAGAGGGTCTCAGCTGTCCCACAGCCCAGGGCAAGCATTAGTGACACCCTCACAGTCCTGTGTTTTTCAGCAGGAAGGTTCCCACAGCTGTGTCCCAGGGCCTGGGGGAACAAATGGGGCCTTGATTCAGAAATCTGAATGCTGGAAGTGTAAAACACTGGAGCAAGAAGCATTATTACAGGCTACTGTGAGGAACAGGTTAGTAATTTTATAGACCAAATAAGAGTCTCCAAGAGTCAGTTCTACAATGCTTCAAGTGATGGCTAGAGCCCTGAAAAACTGAAGATGGAACAAGAAGGTTTTCACTAAATAACTGAATAATACAGAGACAAAAGAATTTCAAACTGTCAGTATGGTGAAGCTCAACACTGGAGGAAAAAAATAAAAGAAGAAAAATACTACTTTGATAGTTCTTGCACAGATTTTCCCAAGACTGGGAACATATGAAATAAAATCTGGCTTTCAGCATCTTCCTCTGCCTATTTCCCCTCACCTTGCTACAGCCTTCTGTTCTTGCTGGTAAATGTAAAAGAAGAAATGTTTGAAAGATTTTCTCTAGAAACAGAGAAACATAAACTGGTACACAAATATGGCAATATCTTTGCAAAGATCTTCTAGAGCTTAACAATTCCTCTATTCAGATTCCCTCCAAGTGTTCAGTTACCAGTTCCTACGCACTCAGGGGTCCTTGATCATCAAATATCCTCAAAAGGATGAGCAACAGAGGTTTTTGACAGACTACTCTCACTCACCCACCAGAAAACAAGAAGCAAAATGTGGGAAATGAAGTCAGATAAGCTTTCAGGCCAGCAAATATTTCCTCTTGGATTTTACCTTGGAAGCACACTCACTCCCACAGCAGCAGTAGCAGGTTTCAGACCACTGGATATCTGCCTTTTAATCAAAGATTTTACCTCTTGTCTGGTAGAGCTCTCTTTTGACACTACTGACAAACAAGAGAGAGCGCCTAAATACGAATGTCAAAACCAGTGATTAAAAGAAGGAGGAAAATCTTCAGAAGGAGATATCACAGCTGATGTTGAACTTGTCCTGACAGCAGCCCCAGCATCTCCCAGATGCCTTCAAAAAGAAGAGAGATGAAAAGGGAGAGAGTTTACAAGAGTCTAGGGGGTGATGGCATCAACTTTCAGCCAATTTCACCAGCCTGTGAGAACTGACAAGGCTGTCCCAGGGCAGAGAAACCACTTCTGAAACAATGATAACTCTCCAGTCTTCAAGGTAACCCAGAAAGAAACACCCTCCGCAAGGCAAAAAGCCCCCCAGATCACAGGTACAATAAATTTCATAATGGAATGGTCTGGATAAGCCAATTCCAGTCCCAGTGGAAGGTATATGAGTAAAAACCTACCCAAACATCCAGTCTTGATGCAGCTTTGACACCTTAGAGGGAGGTAAGAGCAGATTTTGTTTTCCTGGAGGGGATTGTTCCTGTGGGCTTCTCCTGATACACTGGCATGGCTCAGAGGTGTCATTTCAGGACAGAGTGTTCATTGAGTTCTCATTTTTGCTAGCTGCCCTCTCTTTACCTCCAAACTATTCCCAGCAGACTTTGATTTCCAGTGCACTCCTAATAGTTCATTTCACTCCAGAACATTGCAGAGACTTCACAGCAGGCTTTACAAAGAATTGTGCAAGGAGTCAGCAGAGCCTTAATCCTGGCACAAACATCTCCAACAGGATCAGAGCTGGGAAGATGACCAGGAATGTGTGTGTGGCACAGACAGATGCACCCAATCCTATTGTAAATGGTTTGGGGGCCACCGATGAAGGAAGGAATGATGAGGAGGACTCCATCTTATCAGAAGGCTAATTTATTACTTTATTATACTGTATTATATTAAAGAATACTAAACTATAGTATACTAAATAATACAGAAAGGATACATACAGAATGCTAAAAAAACAATGAAAAGTCGTGACTCTGGAAAGAGTCCCAGCACAGCTTGGCCCTGATTGGCCAAAGAGTGAAAACAACTCCCAGCAGAATGCAATGGAACAATCACCTGTGGGTAAACAAGCTCCAAACACATTCCACAGTAGCACAACACAGGAGAAGCAAATGAGATAAGAATTGTTTTCCTTTTCTCTGAGGCTTCTCAGCTTCCCAGGAGAAAAATCCTGGACGAAGGGATTTATCAGAGAATGTGAATGCGACACAATCCCACTAGAAGAAGTACAAAAGGAAGAAATGTTCATCAGCACCAAAACCTTGACCTGCCTGAGCCAGGAGCTGTGGTTTGTGATGGTCACTAAAGTACCTGGATTTTGCAGTGGTTTGAGGTTTGATGGAGGGAGATGTCCTCACACTGCTGGAGCAAGCAGGTGACTTTGGAGGGATTCATCCTGAATAATAAGATTCAGCTTTGGTATTCCCAACATGCAACAAGAAGTGTATCAGGGTCTCCTGAGCAGGACATGGAAACAAGGAAATTAACTTTCATCATCTGTAATCTTCTATAAAAGAGGGAAGAGAAGATGTGGAGTGACTACAGAAATACTTGCCCTTCCCAAGCACCAGCTATCTTGTGCTGACAGTGGTGATCTTTGCAAAGGAAGCAAAATGGGGAAGATACTGGATGGAAATTTCATGGATGGATAATTTTTCTGCTTTAGCTTTTTATGCATCCCTGCCTCTTGTTTTCAACTAGCAAAGGAATTCACTTGGACATCAAAGAGGGAGAGAAGACACTTCCAACTGGAGAACATGCCAGCCTAAAATGGGCATAGCATATCTTAACCTAAACTTTTCCAAATTCCCAGTGATTTCAAATTAGTGATGAATTCCAGAGGTTAAAAAGGCATCTTGGATGGATGCTCAGTGTAGTCATCTAAAATCAAACCACACCAAGGTGTAAGCATGACAAGTCATCAGAGGTAAAATAAGGCCCCTGGTTTTGATCACTGCACACTGCAGGAAATTCTGCATTTCACCTATTGCCCAGACACAAAGAGAAACAGGACAGCCAATAAACTTGCAGTGAGCAAAATTTGCATTGGCTTTGCCAAAAGCATGCCATGAATTAGTAATCCACAGCAGAAATCAGAGCACTCACATTCCCTGAGAGATGAAAGAATGGCTGAAAGTTGTGGCAAACTGCCTTCCTACTTCAAAATGCTCTGCAGCAGGGAAAAAAGGACAAAAAGAATATGGACAAATTTTCCTGAGCAGTGTGTTCCCTTTGATCAGCTGTGTGAGGCAGTAAATCCTGTATGCACAAGTACATGGGCACTAATTGAATCAGCTGTGTGCTTTAATAATTGGCATTGACTGCAGAGGCTTTCAGTGGGTATTTTCTCAGGACCCCTCTCCTCAGCATATCCCTTACATTTCTTGTCTTATTTACTCACATTTCAATTTTAAATCCTGCCATTGGTAACATGACAGCAGTGCTTTCATGAGCCTGCCTGGGCCCAGGGAAGGCTGTCAGAGTGAACAGGCTGATCCCAGGGAAAGGAGGCTGATTAAAAACCTCATTGTGTCAGCCAGGCAATCAGCTGTTCATTATCCTATGACACACGACTACTGAAATGAAACATTCACATATTTTAAACTTGAGAGATTTGTACTTTAATATAATTATTTTTGAAAGATTCTTCATCAGAAAGGTTAATAAGAGCAATATAGGTTAATAACAGCACTAAGGCAGCTGACATAATCAGATAATTGACCTTATTGATATGTTAAGTGCCCTATGCTTCACCTTGGGATGTGTGACTGCTCTCCACAGTCAATTATCTTATAATGATGCCTGCTTCTTAAGGTCTTATTGCCTGAATATTGGACTTCATCCAAGGTTTTTGGTGCATCCCCCTTCCCTCTCCTGCAGGATTTCTGCTCCACTTTCATCTAAGAACTGTGCTAACATATTACAGGCACTTTTCATAAATACACTGATTCAAAGTCTCAGCAATGGCTTATAAATTCAGTTTCCTGCAGCAAGACTGGAGTGATTCCTGATGTCTCCCTGCAGCAGGAATGGCTTCTCCCAGGCATGGGGTGCCTGCAGCACTGCTGGGGCTCCTGCCCATCCCAGCTGAGAGGGGCAGCTCTCCAGTGTGGCACAGAAGGAGGACATGTGGTGTGGGAGCCTTGCTCAGAAACCCTCCTGGGATTCCTGCCTGGAACAAGGCTATTTGCTCAGGCTGCTCTGCAGATTCTCATTTCTTCATTTTGCTCTGCAAAATGACCCTATTGCTTTTATACAACATCAAGAATAAGGAAAAAGCTGTATCTGCATGAAAAGCAACAGCAATTCCCCCACCTTGATTTTTCCTTCAAGGCAGGTGTTGTGACCCTGCTCAAACATCTCATTCCTGTGCTGACTGCGTGTACCTGCTCCAGATTGTGCTGAAATGCCCAAATCCAGCCCAGCCCTGGGTGGGAGTGGGGCTGGTTGGTGGAGCAGAGGGAGCCTGTGCTGGCTCTGCAGGGCAGTGAGGGTCTGGCTGTGACCCCTCAGCCAGGAGCACTGTGCTGGTGTTAGTGCCACCTGTCACAGCACATGCCACAATACACAGAGCATCATTCTTGGATTAAGCTTTTTTCTGACCCAGAGATGGGGCAACTGAGAGGTGTTTTAAAAACTTTTATTCCATTTCCAGTCTCATGTGAAGGGTGAGACAATACAGATGTTATAATTCATGCCATAACATTCAGAAGCCAACTATTTCCTAATTACAATACACTATAAACATTTCTTGGCCTATCAGCTTTAGCCACACCATGCTGTAAATGCCTTAAAGCTAATTATCTAAAATTACCCCTGGTGGGTCCCACTACAATGCATCTTTCATAGTTCTATATCTCCAAAGTATCCAGTCTTATTTGCAAGGCCATCCTTTGAAACTTGTTCCCTACATATCATCACACACTTTCAGAAAGCTTCAACCCACACAGAGTGTCACCACACCACTCCAGAAGGCTGCAAGTGTCTGCCCTTCTTGTTCTTTGGCCCAGCCTTTTATACCCCTCATGTTCATGCACTGCACTGTGTGCCCTCTGTTCCATGTGTGATTGCTCAGCACACCTGGGCACTCTCATTGCTGTCAGTGCTGCTCACCTGCTTCCCACAGCTGGACCCACTGGGGATGAGGCTGGGCCACAGCTCCACTGCCAGTGACCAAAAACTGTGCCTGCAACACAGCCCCAACCCCAATGACCACAAACTGTGTGCTACACACAGCCCCAACCCCAATGACCCCAAACTGTGCCTGCAACACAGCCCTAACCCCAATGACCACAAACTGTGCCTGCAACACAGCCCCAACCCCAATGACCACAAACTGTGCCTACAACACAGCCCCATCCCAATGACCACAAACTGTGCCTGCAACACAGCCCCAACCCCAATGACCAAAAACTGTGTGCTACACACAGCCCCAACCCCAATTAACACAAACTGTGTGCTACACACAGCCCCATCCCAATGACCCCAAACTGTGCCTGCAACACAGCCCCAACCCCAATGACCACAAACTGTGCCTACAACACAGCCCCAACCCCAATTAACACAAACTGTGTGCTACACACAGCCCCAACCCCAATGACCACAAACTGTGTGCTACACACAGCCCGAACCCAATGACCACAAACTGTGTGCTACACACAGCCCCATCCCAATGATCCCAAACTGTGTGCTACACACAGCCCCAACCCCAATGACCACAAACTGTGTGCCACACACAGCCCCATCCCAATGACCACAAACTGTGTGCTACACACAGCTCCACTCCCTGACTATGTGCCTACAGCCACCTGCCCTTGTTGGTGGCAAGGAGAAGCAGGAGGGGTGAGCTGGGCACGAGCTGCTGCACACAGATGGGTGTGGAACCCCCATTGCCTCTCCAGGGCAGTTCCTCCTGCTTCTGAAACAAGGAAATCACTGAGGACCTGCCAGTGGCAAAAGAGCTTGTGACAGATGAGCAATGCCATGGTTGACTCTCACAATTAAAGGCAAAGATCCTGTATGTATGTTAGGAGCAGTTTTATAGATTTATAGTTGTGTTTTCCCCCCCTTGTGTTGTTCTCAGGGGTGCCCTGGGTTTGGGACATTTGGGAGGGTCACTCGTTCCTGTGTCAGCACCTGAGCTCCAGTCAAGGTGTCAGGCAGTGATCTCCAGCACTGGGCAGGGAAGGAGGAGTCCATGGACAGAACTTTGGGAGGGGCTAAAGGGTTAAAAGGTGAAACCTCCATTGTGTGGATGAGCACATGGTGGGGAAAATTCTCTGCTCCTGGCACTGTATTATTTTCTCTATTCAGTCTTCTGTTGTATTTTTTGCTAAGGTTTTAATAAACCTTTTAAATTTTTTGGAAGTGAGGATCCTTTCTCACGTGATCATTAGAAGGGGCCAGGCCAGAGCTGCTTCTGGGTCTCCCAGCTGGGCTCCCCTGCCCAGCTCCTCCTTTAGAAATCCTTCCTTAACCTGACTGTGCTGATATCCACACAAATGCTGCTTTTATCTCAAGAGTGGCAGAATTAAGTCATGACATACCAGAGAGTCATAAAGTTTTGGATATATTTGGGGTTCTTTTTCCTTGAAGCAAAGTGGGTGTGATGGTGTTTACAGGAGTCTTAGGATGAGGGAAGAGATGAGGATCTGACTCCATGTTTCAGAAGGCTGATTTATTATTTTATGATATATATTATATTAAAACTATACTAAAAGAATAGAAGAAAGGATTTCATCAGAAGGCTAGCTAAGAATAGAATAGCAAAGAATGAATAACAAAGGTTTGTGGCTTGGACAGAGTCCAAGCCAGCTGACTGTGATTGGCCATTAATTAGAAACAACCACATGAGACCAATCCCAGATGCACCTGTTGCATTCCACAGCAGCAGATAACCACTGGTTATATTTTGTTCCTGAGGCCTCTCAGCTTCTCAGGAGGAAAAATCCTAAGGAAAGAATTTTCCATAAAAGATGTCTGTGACAAGTGGGCATCAGTGGGCAGGAAGATTTTGGAAGTGAGACAGGAAGGCCTGAACTTGGAGCTCCTGGTGTCTGAACAGTGTCTGTGATCCTGGCTCTCTGCCTTGTGCCTTCATTCCCCATCTCTATCTGCCCCCTCATCTCCTTACCAGCCTGGGCACGCTCTAAAACCTTTCATTCCCTCAACAATGAATATTCTTATCGCCTAATGGGCTTAAAATTGGGATGAAATTCAGCTGAAAGGCATCAGGTAATTTTGTGAGAGGCCGGGTCTGAATCACCATTTCAGAGCGGGGCTGCGGTGTGGAGAGAAAGATTTACTCTGAACCACTGGGAAAATGAGGGTTTTGGGGAAGCCATTATTTCCCAGGCATTTTTCAGTTCTTCCCCAGCAGGCCTTTGAAGCACTCTGCAGTGTTTTAACCTCTCACTGATGTAAATGGCAGGCCAGCCTAGTGCTGCCCTGGAGTTTAACAAATGCTGCAATGGAATGGCTCGGTAGCCTCTCAGGCAGGACCCTCCAGCAGCAATCTGTTGTGCTCCAGGCTTCTCACAGACTTCAGAAATGAAGGATTGCTCTGCACTATTTATTAGTAAACCTGTTCTCTGCAGTTCTACCTGGTGGGACTGCTCTGATCATCATAATTCAAGAAATAAAATTTCATCCGTGTGAGCTGATATCAGTTAATAATTTAACAGGGATATCTTTACAGTAGCCTTAGCCCAGTAGTGCAATTAAGTTGCACAGGCAGGGTAACTTCCATAATCTCAGGCACTTTGAAAGCTTTGGGGATGGACTTGCCGAAATAAAATTGCCTCATCCTGGCACCAGTGCCTTCAGCAAGACAATTCAGGGCTGTAGGTACCTCCATGAGACAAAGAATGAAAACACAAAAGGTGGATCAGACCACAGCAAACCACACCAGCCTGGGAAATGCTAAAATAATTTCCAACTAGATTTCTGACTGACAATCTGCTGCCTGCAGGGCAGTGGACACTGCCATTAGATCTGAAGCCACTCCAGCCATCAAGGTCCCTTTATTCCCCTTCCAAAACTGGCTTTTCATTTTCAGGGACAGAGGACAGATGGTTAGCTTTAGCTTGGCACTGTCCCTCTTACCTTCCCTTTTCCTTTCATTCATTTTTAATCCACCACCCTTAATACCCCACACTGGGAATGTCTGGAAAAATGGAGATGTCTGAGATTAAAGCAATGAGGAAGAAGGGAGCCAACAGGATGCTTTAACTGCTTTCCAGCTCATATGGAACATATAACACCAGGTGATCACATCTGGTCTAGGCAGAGGACTCATGATGGCAGGAGAGGTTACACTTCTGCAATATGCTTTAGAATTTGCAGAAAAAGACACCACACACTAACAGACATCCACATTTTCAGCCCTCTCCAGTGACCAGGATTTGCAGTCCTTCCCATAACATTATCTATTAGTAGCCACAAAGCATCCAAGCAGAACTAATGGGTTTAAAGCAACCAAGAAAAAAAAAAAACAGCTCAGAGCAACAACTTTTCTCCTGATCTATCCAGAAAAGGGAGATGGGCCCTGTTAAACACATCACCCCAGTGACACACAGAGGGACTCACCTGGCCAAGCCAGGTTTCAGGGCAAACTTGTTCCCTTGACAAGTAAAAATATTGATTGAAAATATCCTGCTGCTGTAGCTCTGCTCTGAACAGATCCTCAGGAGCCAACAACCTCTGTAGTGTGTGCTGGGCACTGAGGCAGGGGTGTGGGTGGTTGGCACTGTCTGCTCAATATCACTGCTGGGGACGTGGATTTGGCCAGGAAAAGCCAAGGCCAGGAGCGGGGAGCTGTCCCTCGTGTGGTTTTTGCTGCTCTCACTCCAGAGAGGGTGTGAGATGGGGGCTGCTGTCACTGCTGCCCCAGGAGAGTTCCTGCAGCAGAGCCCAAACCCTGCTGGGTGCACAGAGCTGGCATTTGGGCAGCACAGCCCCTCATTCACAAACCAACTGTCTCAGTTTGAACAGACAGGTGTGTGCTGAGGAAGGCAGGAGGCTCCCCTGAAATGGAAAATGTAAACCCCCTCCCTCTGAATTATTATAATTTTGAAATTAAGGGGTGCTCAGGCAAAGATATGGGAATAGGAATAACAGTTCTTTACTAGGGAAATTAAAAATACCAATGCAATAGTACAAAAAAAAAACAAAACAAACCACTGCCAGAGTCAGAATAGATCTGCCCCCCTGTGTGTCAGGGGGGTGGCACAGCCCCATCCCATGGGGCTCAGCCCTCCTGCAGTGCCAGCTGTGGCTCTGCTGGAGCAGGGATCCTGCACAAGGGGGGAGTTTTCCTCTGCAGCTCCAGGGCTGCTGCAGATGGGCCTGGGCTCCCTCTGGCCATGCAGGGCAGCAGAAGCTGCTCCTCTGGCAATGCACTGGGCAAAGGCTGCTGTGCTGTGCCAGGCTCCCATTGGATCCAGGTAGGAATGCTTGGCTCCTGCCCTGGGCGCAGCATCTCCCCATGGGATGCTGGAATTGGATCAGCCCTGCAGGGACACTCAGTGGCCATGGACAGCAGAGATCTCCTGCAGGGAGGATTGGCTGGGGGGGAGAGATCAAGAAAACTGCCCATGAACAGCAGAGAACTGCCCCAGCTCTGACACATGGGAATAGAATCCACACCCCCATTTCCTACCTAAGACACAACCTTTCCAAGCTTTGCTTTGTCCCTGTTTCTGTTGGTTTGGAGCTGGGGTTGGAGAAGTTATGCCATAAGAGATGCCCTGAAATATATTGGTTTTGTTTTCCCAAACAGCACATGGCCCCAGCCCAGGGAGTGTTGCCATTTTGCTTTTGGGAAGCTACACTGGCCACTGTCTTGAGGAAGCATTTTTGCTTATTCAGTGGTTAATACACTTTAGTGGGAAAAACTCTCTTTTGAACCTTCTTTTTGTTATACTGTTGTGGTTGCAATTTTTCAGTAATTTGTGATTCCAATTTATAATCTCTCCTGGTGTTCCTCCATTATCAGAAGCGGCAGGAGAAAAAGGGAGAAGCTTGAGTGGGTTTTGAACCAGCCCAGAGTGTTGTGAGCCTTTTGTCCAGGCACTTCTCTGGGAGGAACCATTCAAAGGAACCAAGGATTTGTCCTGAGAAGCTCAGCTTGCCACATGTTCAGAGAGTTCTGCTCACATCATTCCAGTTCCCTGCACTTCCCAGGCTTTTAGGGACTGGGACAAACTTCCATCTGTGTGTGTGGCAGCCATGCCTCGTGTCCCTGCTGTAGCAGTGCCCTTCTGTTAGTGCCCAGCAGCTCCATAATAACCCAGAGGAGCCCCTGCAGTGGTTGGTGTGCACAGACACAGAGGACAACCCTGCCTCTGACAGTTCAGGCTGGGGAGAGAGAGCAAAGAGGGACAGTCTGCCCTCCTTTTATGAACACAAGGTTGGCTGTACCCCTTTGCATATGAGCTGCATACCCATGTGTGACATTCACATTCTCTGGAAAAATCCCTTTGCCCAGGATTTTTCTCCTGGGAAGCTGAGAAGCCTCAGAGAAAAGGAAAACAATTCTGATCTCATTTGCTTCTCCTGTGTTGTGCTCCTGTGGAATGTGTTTGGAGATTGTTTACCCACAGGTGATTGTTCCATTGGATTCTGCTGGGAGTTGTTTTCACTCTTTGGCCAATCAGAGCCAAGCTGTGTCAGGACTCTGGAGAGAGTCAGGAGTTTTCAGTATTATCTTTTTAGCATTCTGTCAGTATCCTTTCTGTATTCTTTAGTATAGTATAGTATAGTATTCTTTAATATAATATAGTATCATAAAATAATAAATTAGCCTTCTGAGGACATGGAGTCAGATTCATCATTCCTGCCTTTGTCAGGGCATTCCCTACAAATACAATACCCATGCATGTTCATACCCTTTGCATATGAGCTGCAAAGTAATTAAGAGTCTGCCTGACTTTTTAGACACTGAAGGAAAGTATTTGGAAGAGCTCAGGGGTTGGATGTGCTGTAATCAATTAAATTGATAGGTGCTCCCAGCAAACCCAGGCACTGCCAGTGAGCAGCTGTGGGGCTCCTCTGCCCCAGGGCAAGTCCATCTGCAGGAGGATGGGATGTGCAAGATGGCTTTGTTGTTGTGACTCTGTCCCTGCTAATGCTCATGCTGGGTGCTGAGCAGAAACAGGCTGGGGCCCACTCTGAATAGCACTGAAAACCCCATCTTTTCTCTTTGAAACAGCCAAACTAAGACAGCTCACGCTGTTTCAAAGCACCAACAGTATTGCTGATCTTGCAGGAAATACTGGCAAGCTCCAGCAAAATCCCTGGGACTGTCTGGAGCTCACAAAGGGGAAAACCTGAGTAAAGCAGAGACTTTTATTCCACACAATCTATTCCTCACTCTCTGTTGAGGTGGAGCTCCAAGAGAAATCATGACCATGGAAAGCCAATGAGCAACAGGTCACTCAGAAGGAGAAGAGTGCAGTGATGTCGTGATCTAAACTATTTGTACGTTGTCCCCACCAAAAAAAAGAGGCTCTAAGATGAGCTGAACCCTAATTAGGCACAAAGGAAACCTGTGGACATCCTAACCCATGCCAAACATTTCAGAGTTCACACCACATCAGACACCAGAGAATCAAAGCCAGGACACAAATCCCTGAGGAGCAGCTTCAGCATTTCCACTGCTGCTTAAGTGTTGGGTTCAGAGCAGTGAGAATCTTTTGAGCAAGGACTCCCACCTGCCTGTTTTACTGCATCAACTACCAGGACATTTGTGACAACATACAAATAATACATAGCAGTGATTAATAAATAATCCATGAAACACAGCACAAACTCTGCACTGAATTAATGTCCTGTCCCAAAGCTCTACAACAAAGCCAATGTTTGCAACTGCATTACAGAAATATATTATTTGTACAAAAGTTGAAAAATACTGCTGTCAAATTAGATTTTCCATTAGGCTTGTGTGGCATAATTAAAAGTGTAATTTCTCTGTAAGCACATAGCAGTGCTCTAGGAAAAGGGTGTCAGAGCTTATTAAGGGCATATACAGGTACTTTAACAAACCACATAAATTGATTAAGTACTAAACTAGGCTATGGAGTCTAATTGTTTTGAACAAATACCTACTTACAGCCTGTGAAAGGACACATTGCCTTGCCTGTTGGAGAATGCAATTTATTCCAACAACTACACATTTTACCCCTCAGTAATGCCATTCTCAGCTCCAGGTACCCAGATGTGTCCTGAGGACAACACAGAAGCCTCTTGCAGATAGCAAAAGTACCTGAAGAACTCAGATGAAAGTAAGAGCTTGACAGGCTTGTGCCCTGTCCCCCTGCAGCTGCAGATGATCCATGGAGCCCCTTTGGGACTAATTTGCCCTCAGCAGACTGCAATAACTTCTCCTGCCTTTGCAAAGTCCTGGCTAAGTCCCTGTGTAAATTTCCCACTGAGATTTGGACGGAGGACACAGGAGCTGGGTCGGATAAGCCTCTCTGAAATCCACACCTGCTATTATTAGCCAGATTCGGTATATTTTTACTCAAGCAGGCAGTTGTGGTTTGCGTGAGCCCAAGATTTAGTGGTCTGCTCTTCACAGGCACATGACACTCTCGAATCCTTAAAAAGCCTCAGAGGAGCCTCTGAGGAAAACCTCATGGGTTTGTATTTCCAGGAAGGAATTCTGCACTCTCTGGGAACTCCTAAGGCAGCAGCACTGAAACAATGAGCTGTGCAGCCCCTCAGGAGAACTCACCCAGCTCCCACTGACTGGCTGCCCACCACAGGCAGGGGCTGGCACCTGATGCTATGCTACAACAATGCAGTCCATTGTTGTATTTGCAGGGACCCCCGTAGCAGGGAGGAATGATTAATCTGACTCCATGTCCTCAGAAGGCTAATTGATTACTTTATTATACTATATTATATTAAAGAATGCTATACTATACTAAAGAATACAAAAAGGATACTTACAGAATGCTAAAAAGATAATAATGAAAACTCCTGACTCTCTCCAGAGCCCTGACACAGCTTGGCCCTGATTGGCCAATGAGTCAAAACAACTCACGGCAGAATCCAATGGAACAATCACCTGTAGGTAAACAATCTCCAAACACATTCCACATGAGCACAACACAGGAGAAGCAAATGAGATAAGAATTGTTTTCCTTTTTATCTGAGGCTTCTCAGCTTCCCAGGAGAAAAATCCTGGGTGAAGGAATTTTTCAGAAAATGTGAATGTCACAATCCACCTGTCCTGTGCTGTCCCAGCAGAACTCAAGGAGCTGGAGGAGGAGCACAGCTTCCCAACATGAACTTTAAAATAGAGCTGATGAAAAGAAGGAGGACCTGTCAGCCTGGGAAGATTTGAACCAATAAACCTCATTCCCCCAGTATACTGATTTCCTACTCTTGTGGTTGCATAGAGTCATCTTAGCTTTTCCTGCTAATAAATGGGAAGACAATCTGACCCAGCCTGTTCATTGACAAGCTCTGCAAAAGAAACCTCAGGAATATTATATTCCTCCCACATTAGGAACGTACAGAACATACAGAGAAATTTACCATCACATAATGATCCCTATTATGCAAAGCAAGGCTGACAAAACTTCCATCATTACATCCCTGACAAGTATTCAGAACTGCGGGGGCTTGCAGGCTTTCTTCTGAAAGAAAAAAGACCTGCAAAGTAGTTTTAATGTCTTAAATATGGAGTAGGAACTTCATCCTCTCTCTATTCACAAACACCTTAAATACATCTCCTTCCTTCACAGCTCGTTAATCCCTACTCCTCTGCACTTCAGACATTTAAATTCTTTCCACAGATCTAACACAGAAGAGGTGTTTATATCATGTTTAATCAGCACTCACCAGCTCTGAACACCCCTCATGACCTTTTCAGTTACTGAGTGACCAAAGATCATTATGGGATCAACCAAGCGAGGACCTCATGGGAGCCTGAAGCCCTTGTGCCATTACCAAACCACAATCCTGACACATTTCTTCTGGTTTTGCATCCAAAAATGCCCATCAAATGGTTTCATTAACATCAAAACACTGATGAAAATCCTGAACCCGAAGGACAAGCAGTGAATTAGCAGCTTGCTCAGTTTGATGCTGTTTTAGGGTGCAGATTGGATCCAGTGACTCTTTGGTTGGAGGCTCCAGAGGTGCCAACCCTGACCCCAAATGACACTGAGGTGATGTGCTGTGCTCAGTGGTGTGGGCTGCAGACACAGAGCAACATTCCAGGGCCATCTCATCCTCCTCACTGCCTCTGGAATACCAACACAAGGCAAAGCCAAGAGAGGTATGAGGAGAGAGCATGTGGGGCTCACAGGCACAGCACCCGCTGGCTGTTTTGCCTTCTGAGAAATGACTGCTCACTTTTTAAAATTATAAACGTTTGTTAAACCTTAACAAAAAATACAACAAAAGGACTGAATAAGGAAAAATTACAGTGCTCTGGGAGGCCCTGTGACTATCAGCCACATGCTTATCTTCAAAATGGATGCACCACTTTTTATACCCTTAGCCTCTTCCTAAAGGCCTGTCAGTGACTCCTTCCCTGCCATCCAGGGGTGCAGATCACTTTCTTACACCTTGATTTGGGGGCAGCTGTTGCCATAGTAACAACCCAACCCTCCCAAATGCCCCTGTGTGCCCAAGGCCATCCCATGATAGCAATGCAAGGGGGAGGACACATTGCAGTAACACAACTGTACATCTACAGAACTTCTCTTAACACACAGACAATGTTCAGCCCTTCACTGTCAGAGCCACCATCTCATTTCCCATCTGTAACACCTTTGTCTGGAGACCACCTGGGTGCAATCTCTGGGAAGCATCACTGATTTGTTTTTTTCTGTTCCTGGTGTGGAAAAAAAATTTGGGTTTTTTGTTCCTGTGATTTTTTACCCTTCTGTTGGTAAAACACCTTCTCTTTTTTGGATTCTTCTGCTATTAATACTGCTGTTGTTACTGTGTGTGTCTTATTCCATTGCTTTGTGCTTTAAGTAAATTCTTATTTCAATCTATAGTCTCTCCTTTTTGGCCCTCCCTTCCTGGAAGGGGAACATCTACAGAACTTCTCTTAACACACACAGAATGTTCAGCCCTTCACTGTGAGAGCCAACATCTCATTACCCATAAGTAACACTTCCTTGCCTCTTTTTTGTCTTTTCTGTGCATCCCCCTCCTACCTCAGATCTGTGTTCAGATCTGCCCTGATTTCCTTCTCTCCCTGATTTCCTTCTCTCCCTGATTTCCTATTCCACTCTAGCTACCCAGACCCCCCCAGGCTGGGGCTCCTTGCCCCTTTGCAGCCCCCCTGCTCATTTTCCTTCCCTCTGAAGCTGAGCAGAGGAAGGAGCAGAGGCTGTGGGCGTTAATGAGCATCACACAGGGCTCCTGCTCCCAGCACTCTCCCTCTCCCACGTGGTGGGCCGGGGCACACGTGAGCCCCAGAGCAGCAATTAAGGGATTTTAGGAGCAGAATGCCCTCACAGGGCATCAGCAGATTGACACATGGTATTTCTTCCCAATAATGACTGTCCTGAAATGTATCGGATCCGTGTGCTGCTGTGTTTCCAGCAATTTGTGAGAACTGTTCAATGTGTAGCCAGCTGGAATGCACAACAGCACATAATTGTTCTATTACTGCAGACTTCAATTGTTTCTCTTTTATTCATTAAATGGGCATTTATTGGAAGAAAGGTCCTTTTTTTAGATGCATTTTTACACAGCTCTGGATTGGACTTGCCAGGACTGAACAAGAGCAGGCCTTCCCTTTTCTCACTGTGCTCTCCGAAGGAAAATGGAGAGTACAAACACTGGAATTTTTTTTTTTTTTTAATGGAGATGTTGAAAGCCTTTTACATTCTGCACTGGAACAAAAACGAAGCATTTTGAAATGCTGCATGGAAGTCAAGGCAGAAGGCCACCCACACTGACTGTGGGAGAGGGGAGAGCAAGGGGCTGCTCAGCAGCAGCCTTGGGCATCCTTTGGAGCAGGAAAGCACCCAAGGACTCAGGGAAAGGAGGATTGCTATTGTGAGAAGCCACAGGGCAGGGGAGAACACCAACTGCCTGGAGATAACAGTGCCAGGAGTCATCAGGACTGAACTGCAGCCCCAGGTGGGTGCCCAGGGGGGAGGTGGTGATGTGAATCTCTTGTTTGCACCAGCAATTCCTCAGCAGGCCAGGAGTTCCATAACAAAGCCCAAAACCACCCCACTCAGACTTAAAAAGTGCTGTAGGAACTTACTGTGCCATCTCCTGTTTAAGCAGCATTGTCTTGATTTCAAATAGATTCTCAAATTTTACAGAATACAAGGGACTGAATCCAAGGCTGAGGTTCCTAATTCCCATTTCAGCTGCTGTTCCCCCAGTATTAGGTGGATCTTTTAACCTGTCCATTCTGGTCAGACCACACAATCTGGCCAGCTGAAACTGTCCTGTACTTCACTCTCCAACAAAAAAAGAGCCTAACATTAAAATGTAAAAATGAAAAAAAAAACCCTCAAAACATTAAATGCACATGTATATACAGTAAAATGTATATACAGGAGGAAATTCCCCTTGCTCTACTAACTTTTCCTTAAGCTCTTGAAATGTGAAATGGCCTTAAAAAAAAAAAGAAAAAGCAAGACGTAATTGTTTCCTGTGCAAACCTTGTGCCAGACCTTATTTTTATGGGCTGTATTTATTGACTTTAGCTATTTTTCCAGTATGCTGCACAGTGTTAGACTTGGCAAGAAATCCTACAAAGTGAAATAACATCTCTGAAAAAGTGGGAATTCTCATTGTTTGGCATGGTCAAAGGAAACTCCAGCCAAGCAAACTTATGACCTTCTCTTGTGTCAGACTCCAACCCAGGCCAGGCCAACCACTAGATCAGACTCTTTATTCCTCTTAAGTCACCAGAAAATCCAAATTTGAAGGGTGATCCAACACCTAAGTGAAGCCCCATGTGCTCTGCTCCATATTTCCATGATGAGCTCCTGTTTACCAATAAGACACCCATTGTACTCACAGGGTCCCCCTAGACAAAGGAGGGAATGATGAATCTGACTCCATGTTCTCAGATGGCTAATTTATTATTTTATGACACTATATTATATTAAAGAATACTAAACTAAACTATACTAAAGAATACAGAACGGATACTGACAGAAGGCTAAAAAGATAATAATGAAAACTTGTGACTCTTTCCAGAGTCCTGACACAGCTTGGCCCTGATTGGCCAATGAGTCAAAACAATTCACATGAACCCAATGGAACAATCACCTGTGGGTAAACAATCTCCAAACACATTCCAAAGGAACAAAACACAGGAGAAGCAAATGAGAAAAGAATTGTTTTCCTTTTTCTCTGAGGCTTCTCAGCTTCTCAGGAGAAAAATCCTGGGTGAAGGGATTTTTCAGAGAAAATGTGAATGCCACAGACACCCACATCACCAGGAGTCATGAGTGAGTTGATTGCACCTGTTTGAGAGCTGGGTCTTGCTGTGCCTGTCAGCTCCAGGCACTTGCTGCACTTCCCAGGATTCTGCAAGCATCCAAGACAGATATCTCCAAAGCAGTCAGGAGAGTCCCACAGTACACACTGAAGAGGAGAGAAGACAACTGAAGAGATTTATGCTGGATGGAATGACAAGCTCAAGAGTTTAACTGCACATGGCATTTCTGGAAGCTTGCCAGCCTCCAAGTTTAGTGTGTTTTGTGTACTTCACTCATAAATGTTTATTGTGACAGGTAAACACTTGTTTTGAAAGCTTGCAGGCATACTATTAAAACAGAAGTGTTCCTGACATAGTCAAGCTGTGCTGTCAAATGTTTATCTTTTGAATGATGAATGCTGGCTTCCCTCTTTGTTCCTCCCAGTGTGCAGGGAACAGATCTGAACAGTCTCTCCCAACTTGTTCGGGCTCATTTCACCTGGGGCAGGGCTGGCACTGCTGGCCCAGGAGCAGCCCTGGAATTCCCAGATGCCCATCAGTGCAGGGGATCCAGAGAATAAAGGAGGAACAACGGGGTGAGCAGGAGCAGCTCAGTGCCAGCTCTGTCTGCAAAGGCAGATGTTGAGCTTTGGAGACCAGAGTTCAACAAAAAGAGCTATTTCCAGAGCTTAGAGTATCTCAGAAACACATATTTCACAAGCCACATTCTGGAGACTTATGCTAACTAAAAATCTTAGAAGCAACTGTAACAATTTTTTCACAAAAGTATTTTTTACTCTATTTTTTTAAGTAATAAGCTAGGAAATCTGGAAGCATTTAAGTCACAGTATTGGATGTATACATAGCCCATGAAACTGCAGACAGTCATAAAAGCTATTGGCAAAAACGAACAAAGAGTCTTATGGGTGAGAATTAAAATTCTCCACTTGGTGCAAATTTGCCTTCTACAGAACTAGCAGAAAAGCCTGTGAAAAAAAACGACAGTAATTTCTGTGTATCTCAGTGTAATTGCATATGTTAAAAGGCTGTGGAATTCAGCAATGATCCCATGGGCTTTCAAGTGGATTTCAGATATTTCACAGTGTGTCAGTTATAGATTGAGATGTAAGACTTTGGGGAAACCAAGTACAATCTTTGATTAGATGAAATAGCATCAGATTTCCATGAAAATGCAAATGTTTAATGAATTCATTGCTAATGCAGCTCTGCTGCTTCTTTGTTCTGCTGCAGAGGTACTTCAGCCATGGGTTTGCTGACCTGCAATGGGGGTGGCACTGGGGCCAATTTAAGCAGCACCACTGTGACAGTTCCCTGCTGGGGGCACAGGGATGACAGTGAGAATCAATGATTTATCACTGACTCAGGAAATCAGCCTTACACACTCTGTAAGCCCTGGAATACCCACCACAGGAGGCATCAGAAATGATCCTCTCGCCCAGGAGCCAGAGGAGGATTGAATATTTGTCAGTATACTGAAAATACTAGGGTTCACAGAAACAAAACCCCCCCAAAAACTGCTTCCAAAATGGTGTTAAACAGCAAAGTGCAAGTGCTTAGACAGCATCTAATTACAAGGGCAGAAGAAAAGAGCCTCTCCTGACAAGCCTGTACATTGTGCAGGCCCAGCTTACTGCACAGAGGCTGGACTTACAGAAAGGCTCACTCACTAAACCAGGCTTTCCCAGCAGAAGGTGGAATTGACACTTTTTGGCCTAGAGAGACCCACAGGAAGGATGTTGAGATGCTTGAGTGCATCCCGAGGAGGCAACGAGGCTGGAGAGGGGCTGGGTGTGACCGTGCTCACAGGGGTCCCAGGATGAGGGAAGAGATGAGGATCTGACTCCATGTTTCAGAAGGCTGATTTATTATTTTATGATATATATTATATTAAAACTATACTAAAAGAATAGAAGAAAGGATTTCATCAGAAGGCTGGCTAAGAATAGAATAGCAAAGAATGATAACAAAGGCTTGTGGCTCGGACTCTCTGTCTGAGCCAGCTGACTGTGATTGGCCATTAATTAGAAACAACCACATGAGCCCAATCCCAGATGCACCTGTTGCATTCCACAGCAGCAGATAACCATTGGTTACATTTTGTTCCTGAGGCCTCTCAGCTTCTCAGGAGGAAAAATCCTAAGGAAAGAATTTTCCATAAAAGACGTCTGTGACAGCTGGGAACACAAACCCTGTGAGGAAACACTGAGGGAGCTAGGGAACATTACTGTATTACAACACAGCAATTTCAATGCTGTGAAAGTCTAGTCAGTTCAAAGGGCATAAGTCATGTCTGATAACAATTACAAGTCATTGTTCAAAAAAGTCTTGTCTGTTCCAAGGTTTTAATTCAAAACCTTTCTCTATGTCTATACCTTTATCCACCATCTCTGTGAAATTTTGAGAACTCTTTGGGAATCCGCAGGGCCAGGTCCCAGGTTCTGAGCATCCTGCCCACTCTGGACCTGCTGAGGTTTGTACACAAACAGGCTGCCCACAAAGGGGCTCCTGTCCTTCCCCCAGCTTTAGTGATCAGCAGAGTGAGCTACTTCCTCCTTTGTCTCCTAATGAAAAGTGTGCTGTGTCCTGTGCAAACTGAGTGACCCCCCCAGCCAGGAGCCCAAGCTGACTATTGCTTTTGTCCTTTCAAATAAAAACTGTGTAAAAAGGGCAGTAATAAAAAAAAAAAAAACCCATTAAGAGTCACACAAGGCTTGTTAAATGATTTAAATCTTCATAATGTATAGCATTTTCCTGGTAATTAAGTTGGAACATTGAGCTGGGCCAAATCTTTACTACTGTTAGATAACACTTTAAATGCTCCCTTGCACACTCAGAGGTTTCTTTTCTACCACAGGCCTGACAACCAAAGGCAGGTTCCTTCAAAAGTGCAGGAATTGCTTCCCATTGATGGAGCACAGCAGCACAAAGTTTATTTCACACTCACCTTTCACCACTTCAGGAGTAAGAAGAAATCTGGCTGGAATATGGCACCTCTTTGTCAAAAAAGAACAACAAACTCAGAAGGAGAAGGTGAGAGACCAGAAGAGCTGCATTTTTATATGAAGTGGCAAGAAGAGGAGGTAGCTGGTCTCTGCTCATGTCTCCATTTTATTTTTTCTAAAGTTAGCACTGAAGATTGTTTCAAGAGAAAGTCCTGACCTGCCAACAGACTGTCTGTAAACAAAGATCAATGCTCGTTCCCATTTTCATTTCCAGTTCTTCTACCCTTTCCCTGCCATTTTTGCCCTCATATTTATCTGCTCTTGGCTTACCCATTCCAGCTTTTGCTCTCAGCTGTTTCTTCTCTCCTGCCCTCTCAGCATTCAGTTACACCCAGCTACCCCACCCAACACAAATTCCTTACAAAACAATTCTTGGGAGAAAAGCCTGCTGCCCACACCCTGCTCAGATGGGAGGTTTATCCTGTGCAGTGGAGGATCCCCATGCCCATCCCATCTCCATAACCATCCCCTTGCCCAAAAGCCCTCCCAAACTGCCCAGTTTTAGGCTGCAAACACAAGTAGTATTTTGTTTTAAACACAACCAGCATTGCAGGGCAATCCAGGTTAATCCAGAGAAATCCAGGTAAATAGTGATGCACACACATCACCTTTGCAATTTGGGCAGCCAACCTACAAAGCCCTTGGTGGTTAATTGCCATTGCTAACTCCTACCTGGCAAGGGAAAAAATATTTAGATGTTCAGTAAAGCCAGCCTTCAAAAACTTAAAGCTAAACAAAAAAAAATCTCAAAATTTAGGTCTATTTTAAAAATCCTCCCAGGCTGGCTTCATGTATCATCCAAGTTGAAACTGTTCTGGTGATATATTATACATGGAGGCTGCACTACATCACCAGAGTTCTGACACTGCCATGTTCAGGGGATGCTAGGATACAATGCAATGAATTACAACAGTGGACATTGACAAATACACTTTAGGGGATGTTTAAATTAATTTTTCAGCTGCTTGCAGTTGGCTTAGAAAGTAATTTTTATTAAATAAACTAGTGGGAGAGTGGGCAGATTCAGAGCCCTTGAGAAAGAGAATGACAGGACAGAGAAGAGACAGGACAGAGAGCAAGGAAGCAATTTCAGCTCTGTGATTTTGGAAAAGTCAGCTGGGCCAAACCCTGGCTGTAGTCACACAGCTATGAGGAAGCATCCCTGTGTCCAGGTCTGTCGCAGACATCTTTTATGAAAAATCCTTTCCTTAGGATTTTTCCTCCTGAGAAGCTGAGAGGCCTCAGGAACAAAAAGCAAACAATGGTTATCTGCTGCTGTGGATCTTTGATTGGCCCATGGTGGTTGTTTCTAATTAATGGCCAATCACAGTCAGCTGGCTCAGACTCTCTGACCAAGCCACAAGCCTTTGTTATCATTCCTTCTTACTCTATTCTTAGCCAGCCTTCTGATGAAATCCTTTCTTCTATTCTTTTAGTATAGTTTTAATGTAATATATATCATAAAATAATAAATCAGGCCTTCTGAAACATGGAGTCAGATCCTCATCTATTCCCTCATCCTAAGACCCCTGTGAACACCCTCACACAGGTCAAACACAGATGCCAAATTCTTACTGCAGTCCCCTGTTGTTTTAGGACATGAAATAAAACTACATGGACACTGGACTTTTTAAGGTAAAAAAGAGAGTGTTTAACTTCTGACTCTAACATTTATAGATTTCTAAAAGTGACAGTGCCACCTCTCCAATGACACTGGACAAACCAACAGTCCATCAAACTTTTCTTCTTCTATAAAAGAATGCAAAACAATAAGTTATTTACAGAAAGTTTGCATGAGAAAGTTTGTTACAAGAATGTAAACATCAGAAGGCTTAGAAAATCTTAAAAATACCAGGGGAAGAGTCCCCCCTCCTTGGACTGGGCATCAAGCAGTGCTCCCCAGTGCAGGGGGGGGGAAGGGGCTGCTGCAAACACCTGTACAGGTGTACAGGAGCACATGGGCTCTCACCTGGGGAATTCATCATCAGCCAGTGGTCCTGGGTTTGGAGTGGGTTTTCATTTTTTGGGAAAATAAGCCAGCAATAATGATAAGAAAAGGGTGAAGTATAGCTGATCATGCCAAATCTTTCCTGAGAAGCAAACATTAGTACTTTTGAGAAAGCCATGAATACTAAACACCTTTTCTCTCTGAAGGAATCTTTTGTCATTTCATGGGGAATCAATTAACCACAGTGTCTTATTCAGGTAGACTTTAGATTACTACCATATCCCTTCACTATAGATAATTAACCTCAGTTTCTGAATTAGCAGCAAAATAAGCCAGTTATTAGTTTTTATAATGACTAGAACTCAATATTTTGGGTAGTTAAACACCCAAGAGTTTAAATTAAAATAGACATCTGACAGAAATCCCTAAAGTGTTCTTCAGATCATTAATATTATAAATTCCACAGTAGATTGAACTGACAATGTTCCCTTTTCCTTTTGGAGCACTCCAAAGGGATGAGCTACTCCCTCAAATCAGCATTCAGTTTGATCTCTGAAATAATCTCTCCTTGATACCTAAAGCCTCAAGGCCAACAGCATAGTTAAACTCATATCCTCCTCCTGCCAGGCTTCTGTCTGGTCAAGTGAGAAAAAAATAATGGAAAAAAGCCCATTTTCCTACAGTCTGCTCCTCATGACCAGGGCAAACTGATGCTCACATCCCAGAACAAAGCCCTCCTGAGGGTCCCAGCCCAGCAGGGAACAGGGCTGGGAGCAGGGGGGACTCTGGAGCTGTCAGGGGGTGTGGGCTGAGCACAGCCCCCGTGGAGTCCTGAACCAGCACCAGCCTCTGCCCTCCCCAGGTCCCTGCAGGGAGGTGTGGGGCACAAGGGTGAGAAGCACCAGGGCTCAGGGATCCTGAGACAACGCTGCTGCCTCCTCCTGCCCCACTGTGCCTGTCCCACCCCTGGGAGATGCTCTTCCTCAGCAGCCTCAGCCTGTGGCATTCACATTCTCTGGAAAAATCCCTTCACCCAGGATTTTTCTCCTGGGAAGCTGAGAAGCCTCAGAGAAAAGGAAAACAATTCTGATCTCATTTGCTTCTCCTCTGTTGTGCTCATGTGGAATGTGTTTGGAGATTGTTTACCCACAGGTGATTGTTCCATCGGGTTCTGCTGGGAGTTGTTTTCACTCTTTGGCCAATCAGGGCCAAGCTGTGTCAGGACTCTGGAGAGAGTCAGGAGTTTTCATTATTATCTTTTTAGCATTCAGTAAATATCCTTTCTGTATTCTATGTTATAGTTTAGTATAGTATTGTTTAATATAATATAGTAAAATAAAGTAATAAATTAGCCTTCTGAGAACATGGATCAGATTCATCATTCCTTCCTTTGTCAGGGCATTCCCTGCAAATTCAATATCAGCCCATGCTGAGCACTGCTCACCATCAGAAATCTTTTCCAATGCACTCTCTGCATCACTCCTGCTGTCAGAGGAGCCTGTTACTTGATGTCCTACCTATACTTGCCCTTTCTTCTCACCAAGGTGCCCCTGGGACTTGATGAACTTCTTCTCCAGCCTTTATTTTTCCTCTGCTCACCATTTCCCTTTGCACAGAACCCCTGCCTCTCCCTCATACCCTGCACTGATTATTCCACCCAAGTTTTGTGCCTTGGCACTTGTCTCTAATTTAATTCCTTTTTTTTTTCCTCCCCCAAACCATTTCTGCAGTTTGTAGAACTCATTTGAATTCTCACTTTGTTGTCCAATACATTTGCAGTCCCTCCTAGCTTGGTGCCACCTCTGAGTTTCATAAGTGCACTGTCAATTCCATCATCCAGGTTGTTAATGGCAATGTTGAACAGAACCCATGGCTCCCTCCTCCCCAAGCCTCTCTGCCCCTTTTGAGGGCTTGCAGGGAATATTTTACCCACAGAGGGTGTAGGTACATCTACACTGACTTGTATGGAAGCTGTGACTTCTCCCAGTGAGTTCAGTGAGCCAAAAAGGCACAAACACAAATCCTGCACGTGCTGCTCAGCCCACTGCAGGCATCACCTTTATTCCATTTTAGCTCCAATCAGCCATGCATGACACCACAAAGGAAAGAAAGAAAGAATAAAAGCTCCAGGGATTGTCCCGCTGCAAGTAAAATGTGTATTCTAAGAAAAATGGATGTTTACCTTCCCATTTATGTGAATCAATTAGTGATAAATATCCCCAGGGCACAGAAAAGTCTACCACAGATAACAAAGGATATGCCCCAAATAATGGAGGATTAGAAAAAGGCACACATCAGTAATAAAATATCAGCTGCAGATGCCACTTGAGAAGATTGCAAAACAGAGAAGAGTGAGGAGCTGAAGGAGGAGAGAAAGCAGAGGTGACGAGGAGATTGCAGGATCAGTGAAGATATATTGTGACTGTGCTTTTTGAGTGTCTGTGTGAGAGTTAAAAGGGTTCAGTGCAGAGCCAGGAAGGTCTCTGGGAGAACAGAAGGGCAATTTATAAACAAAAGAGTCAGACAGGGATTCTATGCCCAAAAATAAGTCCCTTTTTTCCCAGTTCTATCAGTCCCTCTAAGAAAAGATATTACCTTTCCTTTCAAACCTTACCTCTTGACAATACCAAAATAGAAAGATATATTTGCCCTGGCACTCTGATAGGACAATGGGAAATGGATGCCATGAGTCTAGAGAGAAAGAAACCTTTTAAGGATGAAAAAGCACCAAAGTTAGAGCTTCTCAGAAATTACATTTTATCTCATGAAAAATGTCACCAAAAAGGAATAAAAATTTTTTCCCCTTCCTCAATAGCTTCATTTTTCCCAGGATGTTTTTATCAAAAAATGAAATCTTTCTTTCAAAAAACCTCTAAATGTCCCTCCCTCTAAACCCCCAAACAAAACATGTGTATCTTTAAAGCAAATGGAGGGTTCCTAGTTGGGCTTTTACAGCTCTGAGGCACTCTTGCAATGTAAATAATGAAAAATGAACATCTCAAGGCCATTTTTTTTCAACCCCTCAGTAGGCTTTTAATATTGATCTTTTCCAGCCTTCAAGTAAATAACAAAAAGCAGAGTAAGGATGATCCATTCCTGTACCCACAGCTGGGCTCTCCAAGGGACATTGGCACCTACAAGATCTGCACTGTCAGCCCTTGGGGACAGGACAAAGAGGACACACCTGTCCCAGGTGCTTTCTGGAGCCAGGTTCCTCATCCATCAGCATTGCCCTCTCTGGGGTCTGTTCCTCCTTTGACAGCCCCCTTCCCTGGTCATGCCCAACACTCCACCTCCACCACCACCACCACCACCACCTCCTCAACCTTTTCCATCACCTCTTCAACCTCCTCCACCACCACCACCTCCTCCTCCTCATCTTCCTCCACCTCCTCCTGCTCTGGGGTTTGCTCCTTCTTTGACAGCCCCTTTCCCCTTGAGTCACACCCAGCTCTCCGCCTCCACCACTACCACCACCACTTCCACCACCACCTCCATCACCCCCCCAACCTCCTCCATCACTTCCTCAACCTCCTCCACCTCCTCTGGCGTTTGTTCCTCCTTTGACAGCCCCTTTCCCCCCTGGGTCACACCCAGCTCTTCACCTCCTCCTCTTCCACCACCTCCTACACCTTCACCACCACCACCACCACCACCACCACCACCACCACCTCCACCTCCACCACCACCTCCTCCTCAACCTCCTTCGTCTCCATCTCCTCTGCTCTGGAGTCTGTTCCTCCTTTGACAGCCCCCTTCCCCTTGGGTCACACCCAGCTCTCCACTACCATCACTTCCACCACCACCATCTCCTCCCTGCCCCTGCTGCTCTGGACCAGCAGCAGCTCACACTGGCCTCACCTGCCCTGCCTGGCACCTCCCCTGGCAGGAAAGAGCAAAAGGAGCCAACAGAGAGCAAATCCCGAGGCCAGGGAAGAGCTGTTTTCATTCAGAGAAATCCTGTTGCTGTTTTTGGTTCTCAGCATGTCAGCAGAAACTCAAGGCTTGTCAGGAGGCTGCTCCCAATCCAGTAATTACTGGAGGTGCCTCTACTTGGCCCTGTCTTGATCTTACACTGTGCAATCACTTTATTATTCAGTTTTATTTTATTATTCAGTTTGATTTGGCAGCTGCCTGAGAAACCTAAGGCTACTCAAGCTGTATATTTTAAGATCTCTAAAATCTGTTGATATAAATTCTTTTAAAGTCTTCAGGCCTGAGTCAACACTGTTAATTCTGCAGCTCCAGTCCATCAGCCTGGCAGGACACTTCACACAGGCGTGCACAGGGCTCAGCAGCAGCTTAGGAGGGATCTGCATGCAGGAGCTGTGGTTTTCCTTCTGGCTCCCAGCCAGCCCCACTCAGGAGCATCTTCTGAGGGCCTCAGCAGAGACAGAAAAAGTTCAGCCCTTTGGACAGCGCCAGAAACAGACAATTAAGAGGAGAGAAAATATGATTGCTGGTGGAAATGACAAGTAAAAGCTGTGTTTACTGGGTGGGGTATGGGTGTAACCCTGCTGGTTCTTCCTTCAGGGCTGTTGGAGATTGCAATGCAAGATGTTTTCTATTACCATCTGTAGGGCAGATTACCTTTGTCAAGTGGGCAGTTTGCCTTATCTCTCTCTCTGAGTGACCACATTCACACCTCCCTGGGAGGGGACATCTGCTGATAACAGCCATTGAATGTCCCTGCATGGCTGATAAGAACAACAGCATCCCATTGGGAGATGTGAGCCCAGAGGGAGGAGCCAAGCATTCCTACCTGGATATAATCTGGAGATTATGGAACACCAGCACAGCTTCTCAACTGGCTTCCCCAGAGGAACAGCAGCTGCCTCTTCTTCCACTGGATCTTCAGAGGAAGAGACTGCACCTTTCTACAGGATCCCTGCTCCAGCAGAACCAGCCCTGACACTGCAGGAGGGCTGAGCCACAATTCCAATGGCACTGCTGCCAACAGCCTGACCCACAGGGTGTCAGGTTGGGTTCTGACTCTGGCAGTGTTGTTCTACTGTACTGCATTGTTTATTTTATCCTTTTATTTTTTTCCTTTCCCTAATAAAGAACTGTTATTTCCTGCTCCCATATCTTTTGCCCGAGAGCCCCTTAATTTAAAATTTATAGCAATTCAGAGGGGTGGGGAGGGTTTACATTTTCCATTTCAGGGGAGGCTCCTACAGGAGCTTTCTTAGCAGATTCCTGGCTTTCCAAACCAAGACAAGGGCCTGTAGGGGAACCTTCTCAGTCATGACAAGCACTCTCCTTCTCCCCTTCTCTGCCAGGCCAGGGGGATTTTGGATCCTTCTCCAGGTGGAGGCTGTCCCTCTGCAAGGATCTAAGAAAACCCCTCATCTCACTTTATTGGGTTCTTGGATCTCATTTCTTCCACAGAGAGATTTGCAGGTTGTTTAATGTTCAGGTTTGATTTCCATCTGTGCTTTGATTTCAGATTACTCTCCCTCCTCTCAGCCTTTTCATGATCAAAACTCAGATCCAGCTTCCCCCCTCTGACTTCAATCAGTTTTAATCCTGCCTCCCTTACATCTATTTTCCTTCTAATTCCCTGAAGAATTTCCCTTCTGGGATCGCCACTGTTCACATTCTCTTACATGTTCAAAGTCCTTCACGCTCTCCTTTCATCCGTGCCACGCTCCCCTATCACAGACTCCTCTGATTCCACTTCTTCAAGGGCAGAAATGTGCATTTTCATCCAGGATGTTAACAGGTTGGCAGAGCTGGGTGCTCAGTGCTGCTCTGTGCTCACAGATCAGAGGGCCCAGGAGAGCCCAGGGGATGGTCCAGGTGCTCATTGGAGGCTCAGCCAAGGCTCTGCTGCCCAGAGCTACCACGGGGCACAAAACCTTGTCCACACACATAATTACCCCTGAAGGGGAGCAGGGCTTTGCATCCAGCTTGCACCTGGAGCCACAGCACAGAAATCCCATTTTCTGCCCACTGGTGGAGGTCATGGAGTGCAGATGACTCTTTCTTGAAGAGAAGCCACACTTTTGTGGCTCTCAACCACAAAATTAACTTGGTTTTATCTGTAGGACTTGATATTTCCTTTGACATCCTGCACTGCTGTCACCTTGTGCTCAGCAGGTTGAGAAGGCAGCACTGAATTATCACCACCAATATGTGACTTTGTTTAACCGTTGTCATTAACTTCACTTTCCTGTGTAGCAATTAGTCCTTTAATTAGTCCTCTGATTGCTGCCAGCAGTGCTCCCCATCCCTTCTGGGTTTCCCAATGACAAAACCTCTGCTGTGACACCTCCTGGTAGGAGTTTTCTGTCACAGCTGAAGGACCAGTGGCCCCATGTCCCCTGCAGGTCCCACAGATGTGGCTGTGCCTTCTCCAGCTCCCTGCTCCTCTTTCAGCCTTGCTGAGGCTGCAGTGGGGGCAGCCCTGGCTCTGTCCTTGTCCCTGTGCTGAGCAGGGGAACTGCCCAGGAATTGTAATCAAAGAGCCCCAACCAAGGCAGGAGCCAGGAGGTTTGTGCCTTGGGCTCTGCTCACAGCCAGGGGAGCTGCACATCCCCAGCCTCACTGCTGTCCCTGAGGAGCAGCTTCCTTCCAAACCTGCTTTCAGACCAGTCCTCCCCTCCAGATTTGAATACCCTGCAGATTCACATCATCTCTTACCTCTGGAAACATTCATATGGGGCATTTCAAGATAAAACATTCATGGAAATGCTGAAGTAGTTTCAGTACAAATAGTCAGTTCTACATCAGTTCTCACACAATGCTTCTCATTGCAGCCCTTGTGTACTTCCCAGTACTGAATTGCATAACATGACTAATAGCTGTCATGCACAGCTTGCTCTTCCTCTTTTATGATAAAAAAGATTCCAGATATCTAAGTATGAAATTTCCCTTTCTACCAGCATTTTTTGTCTTCCCCAGGAGCCATCCTCCTGGTCTCCTGTCACATCAGCTGCTCTGAATCAGTGGGGAGGTGCATAGATACACATTTGGAAACATAAAAGCCAACTCAACCTGCTGTTAGAAGAACAAACAACTTCTAGGGCTGTGTTCCCTTTTGGCAGCTCTTTCCCTTTAGGGAGTGTGAGGGAGCTGCCAGCGCCTCCATCCTGCTCCTGCCAGGCCTTAGAGCTCCTGGCTTTGCACCTGAGCCCTCTGTGCAGGTGAGGGGGCTCCGTGTCCAACAAACACCTCACACACGGCCATTGATATCTGTGGGAATCCACAAAATCAGAGGGGTTTGGGAAAGCTGCAAAAGGCAGGCCCCAGAGACAGCAGAACTGTGATTAGAGCTAAGCAGCAGCCATGAGATTGGTCAGCAGAAAAAATATGTAAGAAGTAGAAAAGCAAGGACAAATAGAACAATGGTCTGTGTATTAATGCTCATCTAGAATAACTCCCTAAGCTACAGAAAAGTTTATCTAGTGAGATATTGGGAAGTTCTAAGCTTAATAACGGAGCTCTGTGCATTGTGTTTTAAGGCTTACAAGCCGGTATTGTATTTGGAATAAACAAGCATTGTTTAACCAAAGGTACCTGTGCTTATAGTGGTTGGATAGAATTACTGTCAATGTGCTTTTGCTTTGTGGAATTGGCCAAAAAACTTATAAAGTGAGTTGTAAAATTGAGTTCTTGGTCTGCTGCCTGGGATGTGAGCTGCTGGCATCTTCCCATTGCCATAACCATAGGATGAGACTGATGCTGGAAAATAAAACAGCTTGAGGCACATTCCCAGCAGTCCTGTCCCGTTTGTGATTTGTACATAGATCCCAGCTATGGATCAATTTCTTCCATCTTCCTGTTGCCTTCATCATCCTGGGTTCAGGCCTCTATCTTGCCAGGCAACTTTTGATGTGTTCAGGCACCTAAGACAGCTGGAATCAAGGAGGGTTGGAGGTGCAAGTACTTTGAAATCACCTTATTTGCCATTTTGGGGGCCCAGGTATTTTTTAAGGTCTGACCCTATGGGATTCATCTACTGGGAGTCACACAATTAATTCAGTTCTGCTTTAGTCTGGTTTTGGGCTAATATCCAACACTACTCTTTCTCCCTGATCACACAGATAGCAGAGAAAAGCCTTTTAAAGGTGAAGATTTCTGGATCAGAAGAGCCCGACAAGCAAAATGGAGACTGGGATAGTATAGACTTGAAACAGCATTTAAAATTATTGGACTAACAGTGTGCAAATGTATAAAATCAGTTCACAAATTCACTATCTCTGGTCAATTGGAATCCTGGGGAAGCCAGAGTTAGGAGCCCTAATTGCATTTAATGCTGCATCGTATTTAATGCTGCAGTGGGGCTCTGTGTACTAATTACATGTCAGTTTTCCAATATTTCTGCCAGGAGTATTTCAAACAAAAGATAATTGTTCTTTAGAGGGTTTCAGCACTGGTTTATTTAATTATGTTGGCATTTTCATCTATATTGTGAAAATGCTAGCAGAAAGAAAACTGCCTTAGAGGTGGAGTGCACTGGGGCAAAGCAAAGGAGAAAGAGATTTGAGAAGGAGGCTGATCCTGGTTGCTGAAGGCATTCAGGGGCTTGGAAGGGATCAAATGAAGAACAGATGTAACAGGAGCCCCAACATACCAAACACTTCTGATTCTTCCTAGAGTATTCTGAGGGTGGGGGGGACTCCAGTGCTGAATAGGAATGGTGTAAATATCTTCATCAGCATCAGAGATGGAAATGCTGCTAAAAATCACAGAATCACAGAATAATGAGGTTGGAAGAGACCTCTAAGATCATCGAGTCCAACCTATGCCCCAACACCTCAGCTACAGCACCAAGTGCCATGTCCAGTCTTTCTTTAAACACATCCAGAGATGGTGATTCCACCACCTCCCTGGGAAGAGCATTCCAGTACTTTATTATTGTTTTGGTGAAAATTTTTTTTCCTAATATCCAACCTATATCTTCCCTGACATAGCTTGAGACTGTGTCCTCTGGTTAATATGCTATTATCTACCCCAAGAAATCCTGAGGAAGTTTCTAGACTGATCCAGGTGTGCCCTTCCCTTCTTCCCTCCTCACCGGGTGAGCCCGAGCACAGGGCTGTCTCGTGTCCATTTTCACCCACTCCTGTGCAGTCTGTTTTCCTCCTCAGTGCAATTACCTGGGCTAAGAACATCCTGAGAGGAAGGAGAAAAGGGCAAACTGCAGCAGCTCACTAGTGAGAAGCTAAGTGGGGCATTAGTCTCCAACCTTGGCTCAGGGTTACCTATATTAAAAGTACAAACACATGGCAGGCACCAGGAGCTGCTAATTTCAGCAGCAGCTCTCACAGAGGGGACCTTCCCAAAATAGCTCTGCTTTTGCATAACTACCATTTAAAAACTGTTTTAAAATGAAATATGCTTCTAGTCTGTCATTCTTGCAAAGTTAACTCTAGAAAAGCCTGGTCTGATAAAAATTTCACTTCATATGTCTCAAGAGTTTCAAAGGTGTGGAAGTCTCTTCATTCTGTGTTTTCAAAATGGAACTTTCAGACTTCCTAATTTTGGCTTTGAAATAATATTTTAAAAAACATTGTCTTCTCCATTTTAGATCAAAAAAGAAGCTCTTTAAAGGATGTCAAAGGGAAGATACAGCATTTTTACTCACCTGAAGGAAAGGTAGCTGTTGATCTGATAGATATTTATTTTCTTTGGTCACAAACTTCACAAATGAGACTTTTTGGAGGAATCCTGAAGCAGACTGGGAAATCCTTTAAGATCACCTTACTTCTCATGAGCTGGGAAAAACACCCTAATCCTCACTACAGAGACTGAAGAAACATTTTGACAGGCAGCCTTTAGTCAAGGGTAACAGAAATGATTGCTGCTGTCTCTTGCTGTTTCAGAAATAATCCACAAGAAACTGGTGGCTGCCAATGAGGAACAGCTGTTCATTAAGAGACCCAGTTGAACTGATAGCTGAAAAACCTGTTCTCTGCCAAACTCAAAGGGAATACACTGCAAAAACACCTTTCATACCATGTAGGCAGCTTCTACATTTTCAAAATCCCATATTTGTGCCAATTTCACTGAGATCATAAAGCTGGTCACTGCTCTGACTGCCCCCAGTGCAAACTGCAGGCAGGCAGGTTCAGAGCAATTCACTTCTCTCACAGCTCACCAGGCAGCTCTCACACAAATGGCAGCACAGACCGATAAACCAGGGCACAGACAACAATGAATAAACTGCTCATTAAAATAATAATACTGCTAGCACTAAAAGAATGACAAAAGCCTATTTAACATAGCTATACTTGCCCTGGTTATTCTGTACAGAGAAATGCAGGAGCTTGGAGGAGACAAGATGTTGAGAACACCTGGGACCTGGATAACCCTTCATTCCACAAACACCTGCAGCTCAGCTCCTGGAATCAATTGGCTTCACTTGCTTTTTCACTTTTTAATTACCCCTTTCAACTAAAGCCAGCTGAACTCATTTGTTTCTTAAATGGGAAAGTTTTGTGTCTCCTTACCCTCCCCTTCTCCTGTTCTCTCAGTACTTTGGATAATTTTTTTTTCCTGAAAGCACCATGTTTCAAATGAATGTGAAATTCTATATTTAGGGGTTAATGAAATCCTTAACCTCTAGTTTCCAAGGCTGGGTGCTGTGTAGCATGAGGAAAGTGAAGAGAGCCTGACTCCAAGCAGCCCTGGGTGTGCTGGTGGTGCCTTGAGGAGGCTGACCTAGAACAGAGGCTAGATGGAGTTAAAGAATAAAGTAGGGATTTATTACAAGGATCTCCTCAATGGATCCACCTTGGGCAGCACAAGAGCCCAGCCAGGGCTGCACCCCATTTGAACCCAAAATGGTCCCAAAATGCACAACTGGTCACAGGGTGTCTCACTTTGATCAGTTCTGCTCCATTTCCATATTGGAGTTCATTGTCCAATTACAGCTTTAGCCCATCCTTCTTGTTTTTCTTTTTTTATTCCACCATTGTTTGTGCTCTTGGGCCTGAGATTTGGATCATTTGTCCTTGGTGCCCAGCTGGAGCAGGAATTGTTTTGTCTCCCTGCTCTGTGCACAGAGCTCACCACCCCCTAATGTGAAGCCCAGACCCACACACTAAAGCAGAACAGAATGTGAAAAATATAAAAGCTCAAACCTGAGGCATCACCCAAGGTGACAAACCCCAGCACAGAGGAGGCTCTGAGTCCTGCCTGGGTGCACCTTGGTTTGCTCATGTCCTATTTGCAGAGAGAGCCCTGGCAGGGCATCTCTGCACACACAATCCACTGAATATTTCCTGGATGAGTATAAACCATATTTTAACTGCTGTACCATAATTCTCTTCTTTTAATTAGAAAGTGTGCTAAATACTCGTGTCCTTGGGGATTCTCATTGAACTAGTCAGGTTTCTGATCATGGAACTTCTGAGTTAATGAGACTTTTAGTTTGACTTACAAAAGCTCTTACATTTACACAGCCAGGCTTTTAACTTCAAAGTCCTTGAGAATTGTTGCTGTGCATCTGCCTTGTCTGGGGCCCTAATTCACAGTTCTGGTTCTCTGTTTATTATATAGGGAATGTTTTGTTTAGTGTTTATAGATATATATTTACAGCATTTAGGGATATTAGAGCTTATACCAAGCTCCATTACTATAAACACTGATCAAAGGGAGAGTTAAGTGAAGCTGAAGCACTAGAGGAAAATATTTCTGCAGTCATGATGGGAAAGTACAGCTGGGAGAAGAGGGGAAGTTGCCTGCCTGGTTATGCCACTTTCAAAGCCTCCAGCCCTTCTCTCTGCCTTCCTCTCTCTCCTGCCAGCCACCAACCCCAAATGCCTTTTGACAGAGCAGGAAAAGCACCTCAGCTCTTGCAAAGATCAGCAGGTGTATTTGTGTGGCAGGGCCTATATCCAGGCACATACAAGGTTTTGCAAGCTCCAGAAAGGCTGTAAATGCCAGGCAACAGCCAGCGCTGAAGTTTGTGTTTTTATTATATTTCCTAGTTTCATTTTTTTTCCTCTGGGAGACAGAAAAAGAAATTGTTTTGGTGACCATTAAAGTCAGTGTAGATCCATAAATACTTTTCCACTGTGTTTATTTTTCTTATGCTGCTATGAGTGTTTTTCTAGAGTTCCATTAATGCCCTTGTAAGTCATGCCACATCCATCTCCTCATCAATTTTCCTTTTAAACCCTGTCACTTAGGGAAAATCAGAGAATTCGGCTGCAGCTTGAACATTACCAGCTTTTGGAGAGTTCACTGTTCAGTTTTATGGAGGATTAAGAGTGCTCATTTACTGTAGCACAAGGTTCAGGCACTGAAGGACCCTGCAGCCCTTGCACACACCTTTGCACATCTATTGTCACCTTCCCTCTGCTGCTTTCTGGATGTTCACTGCTCCTCTGATGTACTGAGCCTCATTTCAAACAGCTCCCCTGCCACACACACCAGTTAATATCAGATTAGTTAATATTAGATACAAAGCTTTGAGCATGGGCATGACCTATATTGAACAGCTCCAGAAAAAACCCAGGAATTTGGGTAATTTAGGATCCTAACTCAACTCTTGGAAAAAGCTGCCTTATATGTGGGTTGTGACCACTTGAAACTCCATCTTTTAGGCCTGTTAGGAGAACATCAGACTGGACTGGGAGCCACAGGGACCAGCTGAGAAGCAGCACTTCACAGGTGTTGGCCATGCACCCTGGAGCTCCCCAAAACTGGGACAAACAGGTGTGAACTCAAAGCTGGGAGCAGCTGAAGGAAGAGTCTGGAACACACTGAGCCAACTTGGCCCCAGGGAAATCTGGAGTGATCCAAACCCCCCTTCCACCTTCACTGACTTGCAGCAAACACCCCCTGGGACTTCAGCAGCATCTCCCAGCCTTTCCCTAGCTCTGAACTGGAGGGAACAACAGCTTCATCCTGGAAGCAAGAACCCTCCAGTGAGGAGGAATCAACAACGTTTGGTGCATTCATAATATAGATATTATTTGGCAAACTAGTTAAACAAATTGTTTCCTTTCAGGCTCCTCGTGATGTGTGTGGTTGGCAAGCCTTCCTCCCTGCTGCTCTGCCACCTGCTCTCCCTCCTGCTAAGGGAGCTCCATCTCCAGCCCCAGCTGCACCAGGCTGCCTTTGCCTCAGCCATGGGCAGAGGGCTTGGCTTGGTTTGGAAAGCCAGGTGTCTGCTAAGGAAGGCAAGAACCTCCCCTGAAATGGAAAATGTAAACCCCCCTCCCTCTGAATTGCTGTAAATTTTAAATTAAGGGGCTCTCAGGCAAAAATATGGGAATAGGAATAACAGTTCTTTATTATGGAATAAAAATACAAAATAAACAATGCAGTAAACTAAACCAACACTGACAGGGTCAGAACCCAGCCTGACACCCTGTGGGTCAGGCTGTTGGCACAGTCCCATTGGAATTGTGGCTCAGCCCTCCTGCAGTGCCAGGGCTGGTTCTGCTGGAGCAGGGATCCTGGAGAAAGGTGCAGTCCCTTCCTCTGAAGATCCAGTGGAAGAAGAGGCAGCTGCTGTTCCTCTGGGGAATCCAGTGCAGAAGCCGTGCTGGTGTTCCAGAATCTCCAGATTATATCCAGGTAGGAATGCTTGGCTCCTCCCTATTGGGTTGCTGTAACTTTTAAGAGCCATGCAGGGACATTCAATAGCTGTTATCAGCAGATGTCTCCCCAGAGGGAGGAGTGGGTGTGGAAGAGATAAACTGCCCAATTAACAGCAGATAATTGCCCCACCTCTGACAGATGGCAATAGAATACATCTTGCCTTGCACTCTGGGACAGGAGTTTTCCATGAGCACCATGGGCATCTTCCAACCACCACCTTCCAGATGGGCAGGGTTTGCTGTCTCACACTGGCAATCCTGGGTGTATGGGAGTGCTTTGATAGGCAGCACACCAGACTGGTCACTGCTGGCAAGCTGCAGTGCAGATGGACCAGCCCACACTGAGGCTTGGGGAGGCTCAGAGAGACCATCTGACACAGGAGCCTCCCTGCCTGCCAACACCAAGGGCAGGGTGAGCATTTCCCACTGGAAAAACCCTCTTTCTCAAAGCACTCCCCACTGTCTGTTGTATCTGCTGGGTTCTCACTCCTGTTTCCTGCAATGATAACGTGATCAAAAGCCCTTTGCCAACAAGACAGCACAGTCCCCATGCTCAGGATCTGCTGTGTGTCCATGGCAGGACTGAACTCCGCAGGACTGGAAGGCATGGGCTCTGATCCTCTGCCTCTGCCAGCAGGGGTTGGGTTAAACCTCTTACATGTTAAAATTTCCTCACCAAGTGCATCTTTGTCCCCCTCCTGTGGCTGGATCCCATCACACACACACAGGGTATGGCACCAAGGGTGGATGGACCCTTGGCAATGCAGAAAGCAAATACTCATCAGAGTATCAGAGAAATTCGTGGTGTTTCTTCAGAGAGCATGGACCTGAGGAACTGAAGTGGGTGATTTCTGCTGTGCACATAATGTTGTTCTTCCCCAAACAATAACTTCAGACTCCTTGACTCTCAGCCTTGGTTCCTCTCAGAGATAAACAGAAAGAGTCCAGGACATCTTATCTGTGCTGGCTGATGCACTGGACTTACAGCAAATACATTTAATCTGCTGCCTACATGTGCTATTTTAAATATTTTTTCTTTATCTCTTCCTTCTGCCACCTCTAACGTGGAGATGATCCTTGAAAATTAAGCCAGAGCTGTCTTCAGGTAGAAATTATTACAGCCACATTAGGAAAGTCTTTTAAAGAGTCTCTGGAGTTTGGGAAAATAAAGAAATTAATGAATCACCAGGATTTGTCTGCCCAGGGTTCCCACATTCCCTGGCTGCAGCCATCATGTGAACTCTTCTGTAACAGGATGGAAACAGAGACATCCCAGGAGGATTTATCAGGCAGCTGCCCTGCCTGACCCACCTTTGCCCTGTGAAGAGATTCTGGCAGCCAGTGCTTGAAAAAATGCCTTTTATGTCCTTACTTTCCCCCTCTTCTATTAATTTGCAGTCACAACCATCACTTTTTGATCCAGAGAGCCAAAAATGTCCATCTTCATTATTCTGACTGTTTGCAGCTGAACAGAGCACACACACACACAAGGTCTCAGACCTCTAGGCAAGACACAACACTTGACAGTTAAGAACCAAGGGCCTAAGGATGTTTTCCACCTTTTAACAAATGCTTTTTTTTTTTTTTCCTTTTGCAGTTTCTGTGTCATTCTTGCTGAACCTCACCTCCTGAAGGTTTTTATTATGCGAGATTTTATCACAAGGAGACTGCACAAGGATGGGGAATTAAACCCATGTCTTCCCAAATCCAGATCAGTAGCACAACCTTTGGCTCATCCTCTTGCCTCCCTCGTCTAGCAAAGGGCACTCTACAAAGGTACACAAGCATACATTACACCCCAAGGTCAGGAGTGTGGGATGAAAAGGATGAATACCTACAAGTCCATGTCCTAGAAATCTCTCTGTACCCTCCATGGATTTGCAAATAGCACTACTTAGAAGCAGAAATTAAATCCACAGCCCTTCAGCAAGGCAGGAGCAGCACATTGCTGCTATTGCATGAAGCTCAGAGGGTAACACATCCAACATCCCCTCCCACGCCAGCAGGGATGTGTGAGCTCTGAATAGCCCTGATTAACACAGCTTTAGCCTGGCCTTTTCTGTCTGCTAGACACACTGCTGGGGGTTACTAACACCTTACACAGCACAGCAGTGCTCTCTGTCATTGCTGGAGGTTACTAACACCTTACACAGCACAGCAGTGCTCTCTGTCATGGCTGTAAGTTACTAACACCTTACACAGCACAGCAGTGCTCTCTGTCATGGCTGGAGGTTACTAACACCTTACACAGCACAGCAGTGCTCTCTGTCATTGCTGGAGGTTACTAACACCTTACACAGCACAGCAGTGCTCTCTGTCATTGCTGGGGGTTACTAACACCTTACACAGCACAGCAGTGCTCTCTGTCATGGCTGGAGGTTACTAACACCTTACACAGCACAGCAGTGCTCTCTGTCATTGCTGGAGGTTACTAACACCTTACACAGCACAGCAGTGCTCTCTGTCATTGCTGGGGGTTACTAACACCTTACACAGCACAGCAGTGCTCTCTGTCATGGCTGGAGGTTACTAACACCTTACACAGCACAGCAGTGCTCTCTGTCATGGTTAATTCCAGTGACGCTGCAGGCAGGCACGTGGGGAGCACCAGGAACCCCTGCAGTTTGTGCCACTGGACAGGATCCAGGTCCTGCCTGGCACCTCTCAGCCTCTTTAGGGATGCACCAGGGCCCCACAGAGCCCAGCAGGTTTTTGGCAGCCTGAGGCTCTGCTTTGACGCACCTTGAGTAACCCCTTGGTGCAGAGAGGTTGCTGTGAGGACAAACCCAGGCTCTCCCTCTTGCCTGAGAACTGAAGGGTGTGCTGGATAATCATTCCCCTTTGAACAAAGGCTGAAATAGCAGTATTATACAGGTTGGCTGGCACTGGAGTGAATGCCACTTACTCTTTTTTACCTACACACCTTCCTCACTTGCCCTCTCTGACCTCCTTGTTAAACAAACAGATCCTTGCTCTACAAGGAAAACAATGTTTTGTGGGCTCCTTCTTCATGCAGGGGAAATCCTTGAGCAGAGATAAAGCTGTAGGATGCTTATCTGAATCACCAATTCTGGTAAAGGAGGTAAAGCTGTAGGATGTGCAGGTAAAGCTGCAGGATATACAGGTAAAGCTGTGGGAAGTACAGGTAAAGCTGTAGGATGTACAGGTAAAGCTGTAGGATGTGTGCAGGTAAAGCTGTAGGAAGTACAGGTAAAGCTGTGGGAAGTACAGGTAAAGCTGTAGGATGTACAGGTAAAGCTGTAGGAGGTGCAGGTAAAGCTGCAGGATATACAGGTAAAGCTGTAGGATGTGCAGGTAAAGCTGCAGGATATACAGGTAAAGCTGTAGGATGTGCAGGTAAAGCTGTAGGAAGTACAGGTAAAGCTGCAGGATGTGCAGGTAAAGCTGTAGGATGCTTATCTGTGTCACCAACTCTGATTTTTTTAGAAATAGTGGCCCAGCAGGACAACAGCTGGATACAGCTGGGTCAGCTGCTGCCTCCCCTGCCCTGGCAGAGCCCGGTGCCTGTGGGCTCCTCTGCTGCAGCCTCCCTCCAGCTCTGCTCCAAGGGGTTTATGAGTAGATACTGCCATCAAAAGATCCTTCTTCCTGGACTTTTAGATTTCTCTCACTGAGGAGGCACCAGGAGCATTAATGAATCACTGTGTGGGGGAGACGTGGCAGTCTGTCCTTGCAGTGAGAGCTCAGCCTGGAGAGGGAGCACCTGGAACAGCCAGGTGAGCCACCCCAGAGCAGGGCCCTGGAGGATCTTGCTCTTTTGGATGAGGAGAGATTGGGGGTTTTGTTGGTTTTTAACAATTTTTCCTTTCGGTTTCCCCTACAGAAGCATCCCATGCCTCTCCTCAGATCAGAAGCTGGCAGTGCTGCTGGCAGGGCTGTCCCAGCTGTGCCCACTGAGGGTGACAGCAGGGTGTGGTGTGAACACACATCCCTGTGTGCCAAGTTCATGTCCCTGCTGTGTCTGTGCCAGCTGGCAGCGTTCTGCACTGCTGTGGGAGCAGGGCAAACCCTGGGGAGGACAGGGCATGAGGGGCTGAGTGGAGAGCAGAGGGAAATCAGGGGTTAAAGAGGCTTGTGAGATGCCTACAGCCCCTGGTCTCCTCCTGATAAACTGCAGCACAGGCTTGGGAAGGGTTGGGAAAAAACCTCTCCACATTCCTGTCTGAGACTGAATTAGGAAATTCTCCTGCATGCAGAAGGACCCTCCTTTATAGCCCTGCTACTCTGCCCACCTGCCTGCTCTGGAAAATCACTTGGATGCTGGACACTCTGCACCAGAGATGTGTTTTTCCTCAGGATGTCATTAACCACTGTTGTGTTAGTGTGCTACATCCAGAATCCTTCCTTTAGCATCAGCTCATGGCTTCTCCCAGTAGCACTGCTCATGACATTTGCTATGAGCAGGAATAAAACACAACAAACCCAACCCAAAACAGATTTTCTTTTTCAGATGGCTGCAGTGGGAGTGTGGCACAACCTACAGTCCTGGGGAGGAGCATTTGGTTCACAGTTATATCTGTGTTGGTGGTTCTGTGTATGGGACTAGCAGGTGCTACTCCCTCGGTCCATGATTTTGATCCATGATTTTGTTCCATGATTTTGATCCATGATTTTGATCCACGATTTTGATCCACAATTTTGAACCATGATTTTGGTCCATGATTTCGATCCATGATTTTGGTCCATGATATTGGTCCATGATTTTGATCCATGATTTTGATCTATGATTTTTGTCCATTATTTTGTTCCATGATTTTGATCCATGATTTTGATCCATGAATTTTGTCCATGATTTTGGTCCATGATATTGGTCCATGATTTCGATCCATGATTTTGTTCCATGATTTTGATCCATGATTTTGGTCCATGATTTTGGTCCACAATGGTCCCAACACTGCAGTGCAGAGGTTTCTCAACTCTTCCTGCTCAGGGGAAATTCAAGACACCCCATCCCATGTCATGGGAATATTTTCTACTGGATTCAGTAGGGCAGGGATCAGGAGAAGAAGGAGCTCAGCCCAGAGAAGGCAGATTTTAGTTCAGCAGAGACCTCATTGGCATTTTCTGCCACTGTGAGCAGCTCAAGCCTTGGAGGGCAGCAAGCAGCTGCCACTGATATCCCTTAAGAAAAGACATCAGCATCACTCAGAAAACTTAGGTTTCATTTAGCCTTGTTAAAGCTACTCTCTGTTACATTCTACTGCAATCATTTAAAACAAAGGAGTTCATCAACACTTGAATTCTCCAGGTCTCTACATCAGTGTCTGGGAATGAGAATAAGCTGGTGCTTTTTGTCTTTAACCACCAAAAGAGTGTCAGGAAAGATTAAGTGAATTTCTACAGAGCAAAGTGCTCCTGGATGCGAGTGTCAGCAGGGCTGCTGCCGTGTGCCAGGGTAACAAATGAGCAGTGGCACCTGCCCATGCCCTGGACGTGCCCCAGTGGAGCTGAGTGCTGCAGCAGTGATGGGCTGCGCACGGAGCCTCCACACAGCAGGGGCCAAGCAAGGCAGCAGGAAAGGGAGATGGCTCCAGGGCAAAGGGGAAAGTTCTACCAGGGAAAGTTCTACAGCCCAGTCTGAGATGTCCTTCCCAGTGAAATGCCAGCACACAGCAGAGCTTAGGCAGGGATGAGTTGTTGAGTTTCTTTCACCAAAGAAAGAAATGTCGCCATACGACACGGAATGAGCGACACTCACGCTGAGATGTCCAAGGCAAAAAAGGCACGGTTATTTCCAGACCTCGATATTTACACAATTCCAAAAGTGACCATGGATTGGAGGATGAAATTGCCACCTCTCCAACCACACTGGTCAAACCAACAGCCCATCAATTCTCTCCTCCTACAGAAAGGAATGGAAAACAATTGTTATTTACATGAAAAGTGCATAAAAAACTCCATTACAAAAATGTAAACACCAGAAGGCTTAGAAGAACTTTAGAAGAACAGGGTGACAATGAACAGCCTTCCTTCTGCTACCACAAAATGCAGATACCACCACTCATGCCTCTATCGAGAGCCTCTATGCCACTATGACCTTTCCAATTCACAAAATCAGATAAAGGAACAGGAAAAGATACCAGGAAAGGCTGCAGGTCACAAAACCTATGGATAGGCATGTGTTTAACTCCTTCCTTACTGCAAGCTGGGAAGGGCTTCACTGTCCTTTGAACACCCAGGCCCTGCTCAGACAGGTTCTGCCTTTCAGCCAAAACAAAATGCAGCCACTCCTGTGGTGTTACACCACATGGGATTGATAAATCTTCCATCCCTTCCTGATGGAAGGCACTTTTCTGATCTTCATGCAGAGAGCGGCTGTACTTCAACCCAGTTCCCAGTTTCAAGGGACCAGGTGCTAAAAATCACCCAACTGAAATGAGTTTTATGCTCCCAACACCTCTGAGTATTTGTGTTGAGTTGTTCCCATGTGCTGATCCAAGCTCTGTCACGTTCAGGTTCAATGTGATGGCTGCAGCACCACCCGACTGGGGGTGCCACTGGAGCAGAGCTCAGGCATTTTGCAGATCTTGTCATGTTATATTCCATTCAGGGAACAAAATGGGGAATTTTAGATTTTAATTTGTCACTTTACATGCAAATTAACTGTTGTATATTTTCACAAGTGAATTCAGCCAGTATTTATAATAACAGAAATCTGCTGCTTGGATTGCTAAATGAAAATTCCCCACATTGCTTGTGCTTCCCTGCATGAGCTGTTTCATTTCAGCTTTTCTGTGCTCGCTCTTCTAGAATGCCTAAAAGATTTTGTGGGGGCAAAGAAGCACTGAGGAAAAAAAAAAAAACAACCAAGAATGAGAAATAATTGTTAGGATTACTCAGCAGGATGGCTGGATGACATTTTGTCCCTGTTTTTCCTGGGCAAAACCATTGCAGTGCTTAAAATTAAGCACATGCTTAAGCATTTTGTTGATCTGAAGCCAGAATACTCAAAACTGCATCTGATTAGTCCCTCCCAACCTGCTGTTAAAGCAGTTACAAAACTGAAGTGCCCCAACCATCAGCTGAGCTCACTTGGTACAAACACAGCCCTTCCCCAGCAAGGAGACTGAGTCCTCTGGAAACCAGGGGATGAAAAGTTATATATGTTGACATTTTCTTTCAAGAGCAAAGGAACGGGATAAAATAAAGCAATGTTCAGGAAATTATGCCTTTCAGGAGCCTGTAAAGCCAGGAATCCTCCTGGTCATTCCCCTGTCCCAGGTTTTTGCTAATACTCCATGGGCTTTGAGCCACTTGGACAGCTCAGAGAATAAAACTGCAAGGAGACATAAGTAATGTATTACTTATTTTCTATTTTAATTGCAAGCACTCTCTGAAACATTATAGAGCATATAGTGCTAGACACAGCAGAAGTAATTAAAGTGAGAGGGCCACATGCAGCCATCAGTAAAACACCAGATGTAGGCAGCTTAGAAAAAATTTCATTGATTCAGCATCAGGAGAAGAGGCAGGGTTGAGATTATCAACAACAGATCACACTTTCAATTGCAGCAGCGTGACTACAGCATTTAAAGAAAAGCAGCCAAGGGATGTATTGCTGTAGAGCTGGGTCTCAAAGAGGGATGGGGCCATCAGCTGCTCAAGGTGGTTTCCAAGGAGCAAGGCAAACCTGAACAATCTGTTCTTCTCCTGGCTCTGCAAGGAACAGCCTGGGTTGTGATTTCCCCCACAGGAAAAACGGGATGCTTTCATATAATATTAAAACCAGTAATATTTAACTAAAGGAGGTAGAAAAAGGATCCATGGCTGTTTGTCTAGGGGGGATGCAAAGGGATGCAGCTGCTGTTCAGCTGCAAGCAAGGCCAGAGAGCTCTTCTGAGGTGAGCAAGGACACTTTGTGTTGTTCAGTCTGCTCATCCAGTGTGTCCTCAAAGGCAGACCCAGGGTGAGAAAGACTTCAAAGCATTGACAGCCTGTCTCAGGTTGGAAATGTGTGTGTTCTGTCCCCATCTGTCAGAGCTGGGGCAGTTCTCTGCTGTTCTTGGGGCAGTTTTCTTGATCTCTCCCCCAGCCAATCCTCCCTGCAGGAGATCTCTGCTGTCCATGGCCACCGAGTGTCCCTGCAGGGCTGATCCAATTCCAGCATCCCATGGGGAGATGCTGCGCCCAGGGCAGGAGCCAAGCATTCCTACCTGGATCCAATGTGAGCCTGGCACAGCACAGCAGCCTTTGCCCAGTGCATTGCCAGAGGAGCAGCTTCTGCTGCCCTGCATGGCCAGAGGGAGCCCAGGCCCATCTGCAGCAGCCCTGGAGCTGCAGAGGAAAACTCCCCCCTTGTGCAGGATCCCTGCTCCAGCAGAGCCACAGCTGGCACTGCAGGAGGGCTGAGCCCCCATGGGATGGGGCTGTGCCACCCCCTGACACACAGGGGACAGGGACTGCTCTGATTCTATCAATGGTTTGTTTTCTTTTTTGTACTATTGCATTTGTATTTAAAAAAAAATCCTAGTAAAGAACTGTTATTCCTATTCCCATATCTTTGCCTGAGAGCCCCTTAATTTCAAAATTACAACAATTCAGAGGGAGGGGGTTTACATTTTCCATTTTAGGGGAGGCTCCTGTCTTCCCTAGCAGACTCCTGTCTCTCAAACCAAGACACATCCCCAGGTCCCTACAAACCCTAATGGGGTGTCACCCTGACTCATATTAAATGGCATTGACCACTCTGAATGTAATTTGCTACAGCAAAGGTTAATGATCATTTCTACCTTTAAATAGTTTATGAAGATGTTTGATGTCTTCTAACAAGGCAGATATTGTAACTTGCTGTTCTTTGCACTGACTTGCATATCATTGATCTTTCTTCTTGAAATGATTATCCCCAGACAACCTATAAATCTCACTTACTCTGGCTCAAAATGCTGGACAATGTAATGAACTGTTATGGGGCCAAAGACAGTGGACAGGGTCACACAGGGTCATGAGCTGGCAGCTTCAGCTGTGTGCTCAGACCTGCACAGAGAGCCAAGGAAACACACAGCTTAAGGCAGATTTTGTAATTAAAGAGCATGCAGTAATTCCAGGTATATCTGATAGCCTCACACACTAAATTCAATGTGTCTCATAGCAATCTGGGGTGTGAAGTCACAGTCCAGCATTTAATTCAAGCTCTCCTGCTACAAAAGTGCCTCAAGGGGAATTTCTGCCCCATCACTTTATTGCTCTGAGCTCCTGCAGGTCTCTCAGACCAAGAACAGAGAGATTTAAAACTGCAAGTGTCCAGAGCAGGAAAAACTTTCATCAAAGCCCCAAGTCAAAGTGCAAAAGGGCTTGAAAATTTTACAAATTTTACATAGAAGAGTTCTAATCATTACAAGAGTCCTGTGTGAAAATAAAAGATCCTCAGCTGTGAAGCCTCCCCCAGCTTGAGGCTGCCATCAAGAGTGAGTGTGTGGCACATTTGGGAGCAGGGACAGCTCAGGATCTCTGACAGGAATGCCCTGCCTGTCAGGTGAGCAGTTCAGGGGTGTGGATGGGTTTAGTTTCTGCTTCCAGCCACTGAACATCTTCATGTGGGGCTTTTTTGGCCAGTAGAAAAGCTATTCATCTGCACATATCTGGAGACAAGCTTGTCAGCAATTCAGTCTTTGCTGCAATAAAGCTTCCTTGTGTTTCCTTCCTCTGAAGGACTGTGGTGATGTTTGCAGGGGTCCCAGGATGAGGGAAGAGATGAGGATCTTGACTCCATGTTTCAGAAGGCTGATTTATTATTTTATGATATATATTATATTGAAAGAAAATGATACATTAAAGCTATACTAAAAGAATAGAAGAAAGGATTTCATCAGAAGGCTAGCAAGGAAAGGAATGGAATGATAATAAAATCTTGTGACTGCTCACAGCCTTGACACAGGTGGCTGTTATTGGGCATCAAGTAAAAACAACTCACATGGGCCAATCAAAGATGCACCTGTTGCATTCCACAGCAGCAGATAATTATTGTTTTTCTTCTCCTCTGAGGCTTCTCAGCTTCTCAGGAGAAAAATTCCTGGCAAAAGGATTTTTCAGAAAATATGTCTGTGACAAAGGAGACCTCCCAGGAGCAGATCTGACCAGATCTGCTTCACAGCTCCTGAACTCCAGACTTGAGCCAGGTTTGCTGTTGGAAGTTTGCACTGCTAGGTCCAAGACCTCAGCTACCTACACACTTAACCCTTTTCTCCAAAGTTAGAGGAAAACTAGAGTTTTCACAGGTACCATTGGTCAGGAGAAATGCCCCATGCGTTTATCTATTTTTGTATTTAGAATTGTTCACAATTATGAAAGATGATTAATGCTGATAAATGTAGCTCCAGTATAACCACCAGATAAAAAGCAGACTGCAGGCTCAGCCTTTTTCCATTAATACATTCGAAAAGGAAGAAAAAAACAAAATCAAGCAGGAAAAAAAAAGGAATAGGGAAATCAAAAAGGAAAAACAAAAAGGAAAAGGAAAATCAAGAAGGAAAAGGAAAATCAAGAAGGAAAAAGAATCTGTGTAACATCATGAAGACAAAACTGAGGGAAATGGAGGCAAAGGGAAGATCCAAGGATAAAAGTGGTGTTTCTGCTGCCCACACTCACAGGAGGATGATGAGCTCATTTTACTGCCAGGGTTTAGGCTGCATATTTTTTTTGGTGGTTTGTTCTGGAGTTTTCCGTGCCATGTGGCACAGCCTGGGGTGCCCCACTCCTCTCCCTGATGCTGAGGAAGGAGCAGTGCTGCTCTTCCTGCTGCTCCTCCTCCTCTTGGCAATGCTTCAGCAGGACCCAGCTGAGTTAACAGGGAAAGATGTTTGTCCACAGCATCATTTAGAATGGACCCAAAAAGAAAAACCATGGGCAGTTCTTAAACCCCAGACAGCAAACACAAATATAAATCTCCCTAGGCAAGGCAGGGTAGAGACTTGATGCACTTTACAAGCTGTAAACACTGATTTTATTAGCCATTTATGGGCTACTTTGCACAATTCAGCTTTAATATCAAACAATAAAGCTCACAACACACTTCCAAAGGAAAACAGTCTCTCTCATTTATTCCTGAATTGCAAGTGTGGCATCTCTTGATCACATGAAATCAGCAGAAACCAGGTTATTCAGTTTAGGCTGCATATTTTTTTTTGTGTTTGATGCCCCACACCAGGAGCACTGAGAGAGAGGAAATAATTTGGGAGCCACTGGGAACTGTAGAAATGAACTTTCAGCAAGCACTGAGCAGCCCAGTTACCCACATCAGCATGCACACAGACTTCAAGGAAACTTGTCCTTGTGGTTATGGGTGTTTATCATTTATAATCTGATATATCAGATGTCTCATGTAAGATAAGGTCTGACTCTACCAGGGACTGCATGCAAAATGCATGAATCTGTATGCAAAATAATTTTTGAGCCTACAGGCAGAAAGGGAAATGGAAGTACAACTAATCCTGTCTACAAATGGAAAACAGGCTGAGGGGGTGAGGCGATTTGGCCAAGACTACACAGGAGCCAGAAAGAGAATGAACACTTGCAAAATCTCAGTGAAACAGCCCAGGCAAAGGCTGCTCTGTGCCTCTGAAGGGTTTGGATGGTTGGCTGGTGTGGGGAATGCTGGACCTGGTCATGTGCCACCCAAATCTGTCCAGGACTCCTGGTGCAAGGAAAGGGATTTGTAATCCCACTGCACCTGCATGTGCTGCTTTATCCCTCCACGAGCCCAAATCTCTTCAAGTTTGGCTTGAAGGAGGCCAAAGAAAATCCAGCTGTTCCATTTCCTTTTTTTTAGCTGGTAGCTTTAGAGGTGTCCATACATTTGGCCACTCTTCCAAACCAAACCATGCCAGGCTGGTGACCAAGGATTGTAAGAAAATCTTACACCAGATGGGCCAAGTCTGTCTGGTATCTGCTAGAGACAGCTCAGACAACCAAAGGAGGAGGACAGAGTCCCTTCCTGGAGTAAAACCCAGCTCCCAAACCCATCACACTGGGTGTGATGACAGACATGCATAAGAAATAGCCCAAACAAGGCCTGGGCCTGGCTTATCCAGCTGGAGGGGAGGACAGAATTACATGCTGAAGATTTGGACTGTGGAGACGATTGCACTGTAAGGACCCTTCCATGGGGTTCTTTAAACTGCCAGAGGGCAAGGTTAGATGGGATATTGGGAAGAAATTTCACCTGGGAGGGTGGGCAGGCCCTGGCACAGGGTTCCCAGAGCAGCTGGGGCTGCCCCTGCATCCCTGGCAGTGCTCAAGGCCAGGCTGGATGGTGTAGCCATGATACTTTATGAAACATCCTTTCCTTAGGATTTTTCCTCCTGAGAAGCTGAGAGGCCTCAGGAACAAAATGTAACCAATGGTTATCTGCTGCTGTAGAATGCAACAGGTGCATCTGGGATTGGGCTCATGTGGTTGTTTCTAATTAATGGCCAATCACAGCCCAGCTGGCTCAGACTCTGTCCAAACACAAGCTTTTGTTATCATTCTTTCTTTTTCTATTCTTAGCCAGCCTTCTGATGAAATCCTTTCTTCTATTCTTTTAGTATGGTTTTAATATCATTTATATCATAAAATAATAAATCAGCCTTCTGAAACATGGAGTCAGATCCTCATCTCTTCCCTCATCCTAAGACCCCTGTGAGCACCATCACAGGATGGGGCTCGGAGCAACCTGGGATGGTGGGAGGTGGAAGGTGTCCCTGCCCATGGCAGGGGGTGGAACTGGATGGGTTCTAAGGTCTCTTCTAAGGTCACCAAACCATTTTGTGATTTCTGGAAAGCAGAGCGCACAGTGGTTTGTCAACTTATTTGAGGTACTTTAACAATTCCAACCAATTACAATAGATGGAACCTTAGTGAGAGAAGAAAAGCCTCAGCAGAGCACTGATCCAAGTCTTCCTAAACAGGGCAGGGAGTGAGATGCTTTCCATGGCCTACAGCTGAGTCTGGTGAGCAGCACAAGCAGAGCACAGGCACCAAGCAGCACAAAAGTTCAGCCAAGATAGGAGTTTTATCTATTGGCTCATTTAATAGGATTATTTACTAAATCACAATCAATAACGATTTAACAATTATTATGGAAGACTCTAATGATGTTATAAGGAAACAATTCACTGTAAAAAATTCTACTAAAGTTCAAACAGCTTTGGAAGGGAGAACAGAAGCTCAGCAAAGCCCCAGGTTCTCTGTGGTGATCCCTACACCCTCAATAAGCCCTCAGGTAGCACTCTGCACAAGCTGCAGAAGTGGCAGTCAAGAACAGATGTATTTATAGTGTGTACTCCTGAACAGCTGTGCCCTCAGAGGTGCTTTTTGCCCAGGATACCTCCAGAACCCTTTTGCTTCCCACTCAGTTGGTTGAGTCCTGGCTGCTTTACCCACCCTACAAGGAAAACTTGGGGTGCCTGTTTACATCCAGCACTCAGCAGACACGATGCCTCATCCAAAGGCAGACACCTGATGGCACAAACCCTCCCTCACCTACAAACCCTCACCTCAGAGGGGGCTGTGGCATCTGACAGTGTGCTTGTCCATCCCTCATTGTCGAATTCACAATTTCTGAAAATTCCCTTCGCCCAGGATTTTTCTCCTGGGAAGCTGAAAGACCTCAGAGAAAAGGAAAACAATTCTGATCTCATTTGCTTCTCCTGTGTTGTGCTCCTGTGGAATGTGTTTGGAGATTGTTTACCCACAGGTGATTGTTCCATTGCATTCTGCTGGGAGTTCTTTTCACTCTTTGGCCATTTGGGGCCAAGCTGCATTGGGACTCTGGAGAGAGTCAGGAATTTTCATTATTATCTTTTTAGCATTCATAAGTATCTTTTCTGTACTCTTTAGTATAGTATAATATTCTTTTAATATAATATAGTATCATAAAATAATAAATTAGCCTTCTAAGAACGTGGAGTCAGATTCATCATTCCTCCCTGCCATGGGGCACCGCACAAATACAACACCCCATCAAACCTCCAGTGATGCTGTTGAGTCAGGGATGGAAAGAAGACTCCAGTCTTCAGGTGGACCAGAAGGCAAAAGTGTTTAATGAAGGTAGCAGGTCTTTCTATAATGTGACTCCCTAAGGTGAGACTTGATTGGTCTTAGAGTAGAAACATTTCACATTATTGGTGACTATGAACAGCACACTCTGGAGAACCATATCTATAAACAATGGTTACAGAAAGAGAGATAATAATCATTTCAGTTCTTTCCTCTAAGTTTCCCACAGCTTCCATACAGCTTCCCAGGATTTTCCTGGGAGAACCACGTCTCTCTCTGTTCAGAGGATGTGTAATTACTACACCTCCAGCAGTCACATCTCCCCAGCCACCCAAAACAAGCACTCCTGAATGTTCAATCCAGCATGTTCCTCTTGTTTTTTCTGATGGATTGCTGGCTCAGCCCCAGCCTCAGTGGCTGTGTCAGCCCTGCCAGTGTGAGCTGCTGGCACCCTCTCAGAGTCCCTGTGGTTGAGATGACCCCAAGGTGTTAGAAAGTCTCTTTTTTCCCAGCCCTGAGATCGAAATGACTGGAGTCAGGATTCCTCAGCTCTGGTTTTCAAGGTTATTTTCTATCTGTTCCATTCTTTCTCTGACCTGCTGAGATCTGTCCAGCAGGTCGGGTTGTGGCACAGTCCCTGCCCTTGGGGTGCTGTTGGCTTTTTATACTAAGAACTGTGTGTGCTTTATTTACAATAATTTCCCAATACCCATCACCTATGTTAGACAGTCTGGCTCTACTCTAAACCAATCCAGAAGTGTCACCATCACAGCAGAAGATGGAGGACAAGAAGAAGGAGAAGAAGGAGAAGAAGAAGAAGAAGAAGAAGTAGAAGAAGAACAAGAACAAGAACAAGAACAACAAGAAGAAGACATGCCCAGATTCCTCCATCTTGCCTCTTGAACCCCCATTCTAAAAACCCCAAAATTCTACATTTTCACCCTGTGACAAATTCACTATCATTCTACTCAAACTCCTGTGGCTTGAAAATCCTCACACAAAGTTGGTAATTGTTTCCATGGGCTAAAATCAAAGGCACAGGTGTTTGTGACTCTGTGCCAAGGTCTCTGAGCCCCTGCCAGGGTCTGGAATCACCCAGGGCAGCCAGAGCAACGTCCTGGGTTCTATCAGCCCGCTGTCCCCTCAAACCCTCACTGAGCTGTGACCAAACCCACCAGATCTGTGTTGTCTTTGGTGGCCACAGAGCAGAGCCTGCTGTTTTCTCAACTGAGTGAGTGTGGAAAGCAGCTTGTTTTACATGGATTAAACAATTATTGACTCTGTCACAGAAAAGGGCTTTTGGGTTGTGTCTGCTACAAGAATAATAGAGTGAATAGATTTCTTTTTTCCCCTGAGTGCTCAGAATTTTTTCGTAAATGTTGGTTATTAAAGGGGTCTAGAAAAACACTGGGGGAAAAAAAAATAGGAGCATGCAATTAAAACCATTCCTAAACATAACCACAAATCAGTGACTGGGGAAAGGGGAAACTTGCCATTTAAAGACAAACTGCTCCTATCTGGTTAAGCCTAGAAGCTTGAAGCAGCAATTGTCAACAAGAGAATAAGCAATATTACCCTTGAAAATATAAACAAATTTTAATTACAGTTGACACTTTTCAGACTGGTGCTGAATATTTTCATCAGCTGGAAAATGGCTGTCATCTCCCTACCCTTGGGGACACGAACACTTAGTGGAAGCTACTCCAAGTGAAATCCAGGCTCCAACCTGCTTTGTTGCTGGCCTTGCAGCTGGGAAGGAAAATTTAAACTGTCATAATGAGTGACAAACTCTGGTCCATTGAATAAAACCTCTCCACAACGTGGCAGGGGGTACTAAAATCTTCCAGGGTGAGCAGAGAGGTCGAGTTTGAGAACTCAGGGGAAGAAGCTCTCTCCAGTCCTGCTCCTCCCCTGCCTCTCCACAGCCCCAGCAGCAGCAACCTCTGCAGAGCAGGGCCTTTGTCCTCACACAGGGCACCACTAAATGCCAGTTTTTGGCTTCTTTTCTGCCTCTGTCAAGGTTGGGGTTGAAGCTCTTGAGATGGTATTTGGTGTTCAGACTCAAATGTTTATTATTTCTTATCCATATCACAGTCCTACAAGTCCTGAGTTCTACAGCATTCTACTAACAAGCTACAAAATGGCAAACTATCTTTCTTTACAAGGTCTTTTAGGGCTAAACTATCCAATTAAGAAAGAATACCTAAATTATTTTCATTTTTAACCCAATAACTAATCACTCAAAGTCTGCAATGTGGGCTTTTTTATCCAATTACACAAAACCACCCAAACCCATGGAGAAGAAGGAAGAACAACCAGCCACCATCCTAAAACCTCTATCTTGCCCTATATGTATTGCTATATTCTAAAACATTAAACTCTGAGTTTTCCACCATGTGATATTGCACACTTCTATTCAAACTCCACACCCATTTCTATCAGTTCTATCATTCAATTCTAAATTCCAGTTCTATCATTCAATTTTGGAAGCCTTCTCCACAGTCTCAGGTCAATGCAGTGTTCTCTGGGGGGGTCTGTGCCTCTCAGCACAGAAAGTTTTAAATTCTCAGCATCCAGGACTCCAAAAGGGCTTTGTCCCCTTGAGGCTCCTGATGCTGCCAGGGGCTGGATGTGCTGCATGGAGCAGGGCAGGGTCCTGCCCTGGCAGGGGGGATTGGAGCTGTGCCACAGCCAAGGGCAGGGACATCACAGGGCAGCAGCCCAGCTCTGCCACCCCTGCCCTGGCAAAACCTCAGGCTGGCACGAGCAGGGCTTCCCCTCCCTGCAGATACACCAAATTCACTCTCTTGAGTGAATATTCATTTCCAATATCGGACAAGAAGGCTTTAGCAAGGAGCGAGAAGCAGCTGTAAAATGTAAAGCATCCGATCTGCTTTCTAGAAACGGGGCTTTTGGGCATCTGCCTTCCAGGGCAAACACTGACCTCTCCATGGATTAACAGGCCCATGGCCCACTTTGGCCTTCTGGGGACATCTGCTCAATCCAGATGTTCACAACTGGGCTGTACCTGGACTCTGAGCCTGCCCCTCCCACTGCTCAGAGCAAACCTCCCACCCAACACAGAGAATCAAACCCTGAGTTTCCTGAGTTTGAAACCAACTAATATCACAGACATCTTTTATGAAAAATCCTTTCCTTATGATTTTTTCTCTTGAGAAGCTGAGAAGCCTCAAGAACAAAATGTAACCAATGGTTATCTGCTGCTGTGGAATGCAACAGGTGCATCTGGGATTGGTCTCATGTGGTTGTTTCTAATTAATGGCCAATCACAGTCAGGTGGCTCGGACAGAGAGTCCAAGCCACAAACCTTTGTTATCATTCCTTCATTTTCTATTCTTAGCCAGCCTTCTGATGAAATACTTTCTTCTATTCTTTTAGTATAGTTTTAATAAAATATATCATAAAATAATAAATCAGCCTTCTGAAACATGGAGTCAGATCCTCATCTCTTCTCTCATCCTAAGACCCCTGTGAACGTGGTATACACTAAGTTTTGAAGCTTTGCTGAGGAAGCTGCAGCTCTTTCTTCTTCAGAGACAGAGCAGGAAGCAGCTCCTTCACATCCTTGCCAGGGTGTGATGGCAATTCCCATCCCCAGCTGCTGCAAGGAGAGCAAAGGCAGCTCTGAAGGAAGAGGCAGCACAAGACAGGGACACATGGAAACAGGGCCAAAATGCAGATTGGAGCCTGGATTTCACTCACAGTAACTTCCACTAAGTGTTCATGTCCCCAGGGGTGGGGACATGACAGCCATTTTCCAGCTGATGAAAATATTCAGCAGCAGTCTGAAAAATGTCAGCTGTAATTAAAATTTCAGTGCCTAGTAAGGCACTGTAAGGACTGATTCTGGCCCTCTCCTCCTCCACTCTGTCCAGTTCCCTGAAAGCCTGAAGGAGGATAATAATGGGGAAAGGGATCCCATCCTTGTGTTTTACAAAGACAACACTGGAATTTCTGTGAGCTGACCAACAGAGCTATACATTGAGAAAAAGGCTGGGAAATACCAAATTTCTTCTCCTAACAGGAGATGGGTCTGGAAGGGACATTTCTTATTTAATGACGGAAGGAAGTGAAACAAAGCAGCAGCATCTCCCTTCCTTCTAAAACCAGCACAAAAGAAGTAAGGGGCTTTGATATTGAGAGCAGCCTAAAAGAAATGTGTGTTGTCAGCTCATCCTTCTGACCCATCAGACAGTTCTCCTGCCCTTCAGCTCTGTCTCTGGGCAGTGTCCCCAAGATCTAACACAAAATAATTGCCAGTCCATTGTGACTTTGACTAGAAATCCCAGTGCTGAGAAGGGAATCATCTGGGCTTTGATGTAGAGATCTTGGAAGCATCTGTGGCTCCTGGGCTCAGAACACACTTGTTTGATGTATTGTTGAATAGAGGTATTTGTTATCTCCTCAGAGAACATGTGTGTACCTTGGTAAAGCTATTTCCTGACTGCCTTCTAAGACAGATAGTACAAGGCTTGCTTCTGATGCATCAGTTCATCTGATACAGAGAACAGGCTGGAGACAAATGTAGAGACCTCCAAAGTGCTGGCAGTACAAGTCACTTTGAGATCCCATTTGGTTCCATCCAGGCACACTGTGACAGAAAGGTTCCCTTCATGCAAATCACAGTGTCAGTTCTATCTAGCACATGAAGGGGTTGAAGAGACAGCCTCTCCTGGATCAGTGTCCTGGTTTAGGGCAGATTTGGGGGAGAATCTCCAAAGGGGCCCCTCCAGAAAGCAAACCCACACGGTCCCTCCCTACAACTGGTTTGGGAAGGATTCCTTGGAGAGAAGTGGAAAGAACCTGTTTATTGAACAGGCAAAGCACCCCCAGCACACAGAATGAACAATACCAGGTGACACCACCCTGTCACCGCTCTGACAAAGATGACAAATTCAGAAAGTCTCTCTGGGGGTGCTCACTCTGTTCTCAGTCCCTCCTGTGCTGGGGCAGCTGCTGCAGCCACAAGGTGCAAACTCTCGGTGTTCCCAGGTCCCAGTGCGGAGCAGGTTCGAGTGGTTCCAAAAAAGGAAAAGGAGAAACAGTCCAGGGAAAATTTGGGCTGCTTAGCTAAACTAACTAATGAGCAGGAGCAGGAGCAAGAGCAAAGCAGGAGCAAGAGCAAAGCAGGAGCAAGAGCAAAGCAAAAAGCAAAAGCAGCACCATGCACTGCCCTGTCTGTGTGTCCTGCCAGCCATGGGGGAGCGGCTGATAGCAAAACCAAAACAAAACATTCGCTCCTCAGAGCCAGTCTTGAAGGCACAGAACATGATATCCAGCACAAACAGAACACACAAATGGGGATACAAGCATCATAACACCACCCTAGGACAATCAGGAATACAGGCTGGCAGCAACAGGAAAGGCCCCTGCAGGGCCCTCACACTGCCATCAGCACAGGCTGATCCACCTCCATGGTGGGATGGGCTCATTCCTATTGCCACTCCCAGCACTCTCCAATATTGCCAGCACAGGATGAACCTGGTTAATTTTCTGCCAGCATTCACCTGCAATAGGTTTTTCTCAGCCTCTGCCAGGCTTTGCTGTGCAAGGGAAGAGCCACACTTGACTGTTCTTCTGTAACCTCAGGAGGCTAAGCCTGCCTAAAGCTGTTTTGGGACACTGCCATGAGCCTCTTAGGGGTATTAAGGCCCCGTGCTGAGCAGCACATGACACTGCAGCAAGGCTATACCACTGTCAGTGGTAGGTGGAAGGTCCTTCCCACAGTGTCCCTGCACTCCTGTCTGTGCCAGAGAGACACCAGGAGCTTTTCCAGCCCCTTTGAAAGATACTGGTACTGAATGCCTTGGGGAAAACCAAGCTTAGGGCATTTCTCTGGAACAGGGAAGGGTGCCAGCACACCTGGCCATGTCCTGGGGTAACCAGCACACCTTCAGTGCTGGACCCTCCTTTGCTGCTGGGGCTCTAAGCTAATCCTTTTATGTAGGATTGCTGTGAGGTTTTAATTCCCTGGGTCATCCCTTTATCTCTTTTGAATTATCCCAGCAAGCCTCTAATCTTTTAAAAATTCTTTTTTTATTTCCCAGGATCCAATCTGCTAAGTTCCCCCTCACCCCCAGAGCTGCCATTAGCTGATGTAGGGTTTTTCTGGAGTTTTGTTGCTGTTCTTCCTATGAAGTTTTAGAAATGCCCTTTTCTGTGGCTTTTAAAATATTTATATCACACAGGTATCTCTACCTTGCCTTGCCATATACGAATAAGATATAAACAAGCATCAAAGAATTATATAAATGAGAAGTCCAAGTTATTTCTTTGAGAGTTTAACAACAGAGGTATTTTTATAGCTACATCCACTACACAAGAAGAAACAGGTTCTAGGACAGTGTGGTACCCCCTAGTTGCAAGGGCAGCTTGCAGCCATCACTCAGACCAGACATCAAAATGTCCTTTCCTAGGGAATTATGCAGTGACTCATGTCCGCAATTGGAACAATTGCTGTTTGCAACAGACCAAGGCTGCCCTACCTGGCATGCCAGTACACCCAAAGAAATCAGACTGGCCTTGCCAGAGGAAAACACCTCACACAAAGGTACAAAGAGAGCTGAACACGTTTAACATCTTGCTGGATCAGCCTGCTGAAGTGTTTAAAACAAAGGAAGAGGAAAGCATGTGTTCCTTTCAGCACAATCTGTGCCTTATAATCGAGTCTAAATGCTCACAATCCGCTCAGATCCTAATGAGGAGAATGACATAAATGGCAGAATGTTCTGCTCTTTCTACAGGTTTACAAAAATGAAATTAAACATAGGCTTTCTATTACAAAACAATAGGCAAATTGAAGACCAATTATGCAAACCCATCAGAGAACCTGGTGAACTGTGGAGAATTTTGCATTTCTGAGGCAGAACGACTTTAGAGATGAAAAAAAACCCCTCTACTCCAAGAAATTGAGAACATCTGTGCCATCAAAGAAAGAATGCAGTGAATAATTGGACAATCATAGACAGGCAGCCATTTGAATATGAAGCTGTTTGTAATGTGGCAGTGGAAGGGAAATTACAGAATGCCAGAGCTGCCTGGCTGTCACTCGCCCTGGTGACTCCCTTTGTGCGTGTGCTCAGCTCAGGAGCAGTGGGGTCAGCAGTGAGGTCTCCAGGGCTATCTGCTCCCATGATTGTGCACATCACACACATAATAAAAAACGAGCAGGCAGAGAGGTCCTTGAGCACTCACTTTCTCCAGCATCCCAGTTTCAGCACACCTTTAACCCCCCTGACAGGCAGCCCACTCTGCAGCTGCCCTGACAGCCGACTCTCAGCATGCAGCAAATATTCTCCCTCTGTCAGCTGACAAACGCTGGTGACCCCTTGCCTCAAGCATGATTGTCCTCCTTGTTTCCAGCAGGCAAATCCCACATGGAAGGGGAGGCACGTGGAGCCACCTGGCAGCCTGCAGCTCCTGCAGGAATGACCCACAGGAGCCCTTCCTCACTCAGCCAGCACCAAACCATGGCTGGATATTGAATTTGCAGGGAATGCCCCAACAAAGGCAGGAATGATGAATCTGACTCCATGTTCTCAGAAGGCTAATTTATTATTTTATTATACTATATTAAATTAAAGAATACTATACTATATTAAAGAATACAGAAAAGATACTACTAAAAAGATAATGATGAAAACTCGTGACTCTCTCCAGAGTCCCAACACAGCTTGGCCCTGATTGGCCAAAGAGTGAAAACAACTCCCAGCAGAATCCAATGGAACAATCACCTGTGGGTAAACAATCTCCAAACACATTCCACATGAGCACAACAGAGGAGAAGCAAATGAGATCAGAATTGTTTTCCTTTTCTCTGAGGCTTCTCAGCTTCCCAGGAGAAAAATCCTGGGCAAAGGAATTTTTTCAGAGAATGTGAATGCCGCAGCTGGACATCTCCAAAACGTGGGCAAAGGCCCTGAGCAATGCACAGCTGTGGTTCAGGCCCAGCAGCCAGCAGGATCTGTCCCCAGGAGGAGGAGGCTGAGCAGGGCACACTCTGTTCCCAGGAACACCCCACAGCACTCCCCAGCACCACCTCTCTGTCTTAGACATCTTTTATGGAAAATCCTTTCCTTAGGATTTTTCCTCCTGAGAAGCTGAGAGGCCTCAGGAACAAAATGTAAACATTGATTATCTGCTGCTGTGGAATGCAACAGGTGCATCTGGGGTTGGCCCATGTTGGATGTTTGTAATTAATGGCCAATCACAGCCCAGCTGGCTCAGACAGAGAGCCGGAGCCACAAGCCTTTGTTATCATTCTTTGCTATTCTATTCTTAGCCAACCTTCTGATGAAATCCTTTCTTCTATTCTTTTAGTATAGTTTTAATATAATATATATCATAAAATAATAAATCAGCCTTCTGAAACATGGAGTCAGATCCTCATCTCTTCCCCCATCCTAAGACCCCTGTGAACACGGTCACACCTCTCCTGTTGCAGTGTGCTGGGGAATTACAGCTTCAGGGGAAAATGCTCTAAGATATCTTCCAGGATGAACTAGGCAAGACAAAAGTGATCAGCTTAGTTGTGATTTCATGGCTAGTTGCACAGATATTCATGTGTTACTTTGCACAGTCAGTCTAATAACCAGCTTTCAGAAGGACAGACAGCATAATGAATGGGTTGTAAAACACGCTTATAAAAACATTATAGCATGTCTTGGAGCATTTGTTAGCTGTTTGTGATTTACTGGGTCCCCTGTTTTACATTTTCTTATAACTTGCCCATTTCCTCTGAAAAATAAGCTTTCAATGTGCATGCAATTTATTTTAATTTCCCTCCCCCCTCACAAGATGATAAAACTTTTACAGGCACGCAAGAATGGCAATATTGTAGTCACGAGGTTCATTATACAGTAATTAATACATGTTAATATTCTGTAAATATTATGTTATAATGGCTTTAAGTAAATACATACTGTACATTTGCAGTACCTATTAAGTCAGCGCCACTTAAAATGAAATGTGACTAATTAATCTGTTTAAAAAGTCTAATGTCAACTTGGATATTCTTTAAAAATTACAGTAAAGTGTTGCAAGCCTGAGCAGTGATTCAGTCAGCATTTAATTATGGGACTTTGACATTAATGGTTACTTTCCTGGTTTATTTAACTGGATTGGACACATGGGCCAGCATTAAAGGAATGAGAAGGGTAGAAGGAAGTCTCATTGTTATGAGAAGCTAAATTCCCAAATAATGCACACCATTACTGTTAGGTTGAGTGGCTGCAAACTTGCCCATGGATTGGGACAGCCTCCCCTTGCAGGGCCTGGCAGCCCTGGCAGCCCTGGTAGCCCTGGCAGTAGCCACACAACAGTGCTGCCCCAGTAATGCTGCCTTCAGAAGCAACTGGAAGGACTCCACCAGGGTTTGCCCATTTGAGGCATCATCATTTCAGGCATCCCCTCCCAGGACTATCAGCCTTTTAATAATTTCAGTTCTCTCCACTGTCCCAAATACACAAAGGGAAAAAAATTGCCCCAATTCCTGCTGCCATGAGGCACAAATGCAAGACAAGGTGACACATCCTGAGTGAGGAGCCCAGGAAGGGTCAGCTTTGACGGGGTCTCTGGTGTTGAGATGACCCCTGAGGTATTAAAGAATCTTTTTCCCCAGCCCCACGACAGAAGAAGTCGAGATTCCTCAGCTCTGCGTTTCAAGGCTGTTTATTTTCTCTGATCTGTTCCATTCTTTCTCTGACCTGCTGAGATCTGTCCAGCAGGTCGGGTTGTGGCACAGTCCCTGCCCTTGGGGTGGTCTTGGCTTTTTATACTAAGAACTGTGTGTGCTTTATTTACAATAATTTCCCAATACCTATCCCCTATGTTAGACAGTCTGTCTCTACTCTAAATCAATCCAGAAGTGTCACCATCACAGCAGAAGATGGACGACAAGAAGAAGAAGGACAGGACATGCCCAGATTCCTCCATCTTGCCTCTTGACCCCCCATTCTAAAAACCCCAAAATTCTACATTTTCACCCTCTGACAAATTCACTGTCATTCTTCTCAAACTCTTGTGGCTTGTAACTCCTCACATAAAGTTGGTAATTGTTTCCATGGGCTAAAATCAAAGGCACAGATGTTTCTGACTCTGTGCCAAGGTCTCTGAGCCCCTGCCAGGGTCTGGAATCACCCAGGGCAGCCAGAGCAATGTCCTGGGTTCTGACACAGCTTTTCTTCCTCCTACACACTCAGCCAGAAGACATGACAGGAGGCAAAATCATTCCCAATGTGTCACATAAGTATTCATTTTCCACAGAAGCCTTCATCCTAGGATGCATGTGTCTAAGGAATGCCTATCAGGTTAGACCTGCTCCTTTTCTGTTGGGTGTGTGGAAGTGTCTATCTCCAGCTTTATAGGTGCCAAAAAATAAATCAAATTCAGCCCTGTGGATTGCAGCCTTGATTGTTCCCAGGAGGTAGGGTGCAGGTATTTCAGGGACACACACTAAATCTGGAACAAAGCAGGGGAGCAGCCCCAGCTCTCCCAAAGCCCTTATCAATATTCATAGCCCCAAACAGGTCACTCCAAAGGGAATTGCAACAAAGCATAATTAAGTAAATGGAGTTCCACCAGAAACAAAGGCAGTTTAGGAAGCTTCTCTTCCATTAATTGAAATTGTTAAAAAGTCCTTCTTGCAGATATTCAGAGATATTACCAGGACCAGGAATGCAAGAAGTCTTGGACTCTTTCTACTTTTCCATGGTCAGTTCCTTCAGGTTTTACCATCAAACTCACCTGAATAAGCTTTCGTAGCAGAGCAATTCTCTACTCTGTGCTGCAGGTGACAGTTTGGGAGAAGCATTTTATGGGATAACTACATCCTTCAGGGTGATGCCTGGAACTGATGTCCTCCTTGGGTGCTTGGTGAAGCCCAGCCAAGACAGGACTCCAAGTGCTGGGAGGCATTTTAAGATTATGGGGATGAATGACAAGAGCTCAAGAAAGGCCAAAAATGTGTGTGTGAACAAGGAATGTTGGTCTAGAGGCTGTGGTCTGGAGAAGCAATGCCAAACTAGACCCAAGAGAAGAAAGCGAAGTTTTAGATATATTTTCCTTCCCTTTCCTCAGCAGCCACTGTCTGGTCTTCAGTAAATCAGGGCAATGTGAAGCTATCCCAGCTTGTTTCCATCTGATAGAGCCTAGAATGCCAGCTGGAGCGCTGGGTGTCATCTGGCTGTACTTCCTTCTGGGCAAACCCTTTCCTCAGGCAATTACCCATCAGAAGAGCTCACTTCAGGTGTGAAGCAGAGCCTCTGGCTTTGTGGCTGCTCTGCAGTGGGACAGCTCTGAAACCTGGCTCCTGTGCATTACAGAAGCCCCTGCAATCTTGCATTTCATGTATTTTATTTCAGCACTGGCTTTAGAAGTGGGAAGACCAGCAGCATTCCATGGCATGCTGCAAATACAGGAGCATGGATAAACAGAGCACCAAGAGGCAGAGGCAGCAGCTGGAGGTGGAAATTTGCATCCCAGGCTGGGACCTCCCAGAGCTGTCCTCAAAGGTAAATCACTGTGCCTCAGTCTCCCCACTGCTAAATCACTAAATCATGTTTGGTTACATCCTAAATCATCTCTGGGCTTATCTACTTAACATTCACAAGACCTCCAGAGATAAAGCACTTCCTTAAGTGCACTGCGTGTCTTGTAATCTCTTGATGTTCCCATGCAAAAAGAGATGTCACAGAGCATGGGAATTACCCTGGGCAAGCTCTGATCTGCTCTTTATTTCCAAGAGCTCTTTTCTCAGTGACCCCTTCCTTTAGCAGCACATTCACCTCTGCCTCCTGTGAGTGGGAGTGGTGTGCAGCATCCCTACCACCAGCTTCCCTCAGCCATGGAAACCTGCTGTTATGGCCAGAGAGGAGCAACCAGCACTATCATTTGGATCATTTGCTGAGGTTTGTAACCTAGAATTAATTCTCACACTGAGTCCAAACGCTGCCTATTTCACACATATCTGGGTAGAGCCTTTTTAGCAACAGAAGCAAACAGAGCCACAATCAAGCAGCCCAAGGTACAAACCCTTAATAGTTCAGTAATCAGTAATAACCAGCCCTTCTCTTTATGTTCAGGGAAATCTAGTAGAACCCAGCTACTCTACAGTGAATAGATTTTCATTTATAAGACTAAATGCAAGCATACGTTATCTACTTAATTAAAATCTAAATTCTCTAACGAACCATTTGTTGTTTCTCCTGGGTGCATTACTGGTGTTTCCCTGAAATCTGTTGCTAATGGATTAAAATAACTGGATGAAAGGTTTCACTTGCTGCATGAGGTTATGAGAGACCACAAAATGCTCTGATACTGTGCACGTAGGGAACTCCTCTCCATCATTATCCCAGGACTGCAGCTCCATTTTTCTGTGCTAGGAACCCCAAACCTTTCCACAGGTCCCGCTTTGGGGGCAGGGAAGATGTGACTCTCCCAAGCACCAGTGCAAGTGCTCAGACTGGAAACTCATCTCAGGAAAGGTCAGGAAAGGTTTTGGGAACAAAGGACAGGCCTGGTGGGGTCAGAGTGAGGGGACATCATTCACAGAATCACAGACTTCACAGAATCACTGGGTTGGGAGAGACCTTCAAGATCATCGAGTCCAACCCAGCCCCAGCAGTTCAGCTAAACCCTGGCACCCAGTGCCACATCCAGGCTTTGTTAAACACCCCCAGGGATGGGGACTCCACCACCTCTACAGGCAGCCATTCCAGAACTTTATCACTCTTTCTGTGAAAAACTTTTTTCCTAATATCCAACCTATATTTCCCTTGGCACAGCCTGAGGCTGTGTGCTCTGGGTCTGTCAGTGCTGCCTGGAGAGAGAGCCCAGCCCAGCTGAGCACAGGCACCTTTCAGGGAGCTGATGAGGGCAGAGTGATGAGGGCAGCCCTGAGTCTCCTTTTCTCCAGGCTGAGCACCCCCAGCTCCCTCAGTGGCTCCTCACAGGGTTTGTGTTCCCAGCCCCTCTCCAGCCTCGTTGCCTCCTCTGGATGCACTCAAGCATCTCAACATCCTTCCTGTGGGTCTCTCCAAGCCAAAAAGTTTTAATTCCACCTTCTGCTGGAAAAGCCTGGTTTAGTGAGGGAGCCTTTCTGTAAGTCCAGCCTCTGTGCAGTAAGCTGGGCCTGCACAATGTACAGGCTTGTCAGGAGAGGCTCTTTTCTTCTTCTGCCCTTGTAATTAGATGCTGACACAGATCTTCAGGAGCAGAAATGCTCCCAAGTGTTCCATCTCCCTTGGAGTATGGGAGTCCCTCTGTACATCTGCCAGACTTTGGGAAGAAAAGACAGCAGAAATGAATTAACTGCCATTGTTTAATTAGGAAGTTGTCCTTGGTAGTTTCCCTTTCTCTGTGCCAATTCTGTTCTCCAAATCTTTCAGCACAGGAAGGTGTGGCAGTGCTGAGTTGGTTGGGTTGTGTGGCACATGGTCCCTGTGACCCTCAGCTCCTGTGTCTGCACTCCCAGGGCCACAGGAGGCCCCTCAGTACTTAAGGGCTACATTTTCTCCAAAAAGCTCCAGCATATCCTGTAAAGATTTGAATGTAATTGCTTCCCTGATGGTGAAACATTGATTTCCTTGCATTTTCATGCCTCTTTCCCAGGGGACCAGAGAACCTCCATCCACCCCCTGAGGGGACACAGCTGGCCCCTACTCTGACAAAAGGCCAATTATGTGTCCAAATTAGGAACATCTCAAAGGGTCACAATCTTTACCCCTGGTGCTAAACCTGGCTCATTGTCTGTCTCTCTGGTCACATCTCCTTTGCAAAGGTGTTAAATACCATTAGCTGCTTTGAGTGTCATGAAGAATCTCCTCCATAGAAAAGCAGGGAGGGAGAGAAGAGGGGTGGAGGTGAGGCATCATCAAATTAAGACTGATGGCTACTGCTCCTGAATGAAAGGAACCTCCCTACAGCCTCACATCATTATTGCAAATCACATTATTTAGAAAGATGCCACCAGGAATTCTGCCACAAAGAAAAAGGGCACCTTCTCAAAGCCATTCAGGCTATTATGCATTATAATTAAAAACAATTTCTATCCTCAATAGGGTTTGATTCAGGTAACTCATTACCCCCAAGAGCCATTTGTGAGACTGAATTGAGAATGCAAATTAATGTCAGCTTTAACAATAATGCTTTTTCCCTTCCTGATTTCACCCTCTTTTGCTGTCTTCCATTTTTGGAAGCTTTCTTTGATATCAAGCAGGTGCCTAGAGCAGAGTTGCCAGGGGACAAAGAAGGTTTTATACCTCTCTTATTAGATGCTCTTTAGTGCTTAATTGCTGAAGTCCTGCTAAAGCCAGTGCTGCACCTTCAGTCAGGAGCACAGAGGTTCTGCCTGTCCCAGCTGCAGCCCTGGGCCAGGAAGTCACTATAGGACATGAAAGAACACAAGCACACACGGCTGTTCTCAAGGTGAAGAAAAAAGGGAGGTTTATTTTCTGACTCTAACATTTATAGTTTTCCAAAAGTGACAGTGGATTGGAGGGTGACAGTGCCACCTCTCCAATGACACTGGACAGACCAACAGTCCATCAAATTTCTCTTCCTCCATAAAAGAATGCAAAACAATGAGTTATTTACAGAAAGTGTGTGAGAAAGTTTGCTACAAGAATGTCAACATCAGAAGGCTTAGAAAATCTTAAAAAATCAGGGTGACACCAGGGTTTTCTCCATCAGCTGAGTTCTTGCTGAAGTCACAGGCAGGAATTCCCCAAACCCTTCTTCACAGTCCTGCCACAAGGAGAAATCGCTCAGGTTATTACTGTAACAGGAGCTGGAACATCTGTGAATCCTCTACAAGGAAACCAAAGGTCTCCAGCCACGGGCACTGCTCTGACTCCTGCCCTTGCCATTGTTATAGATGGATAATGAGATGATTGGCTCTTGCAATGAAAAGATAACTATTGTGTGAATATTAAGAAAAGCTTTAGTGATGTACAGTTATGTTATTTTAGTTTAGCAGTTATGTTATTTTAGTTTAGATGTGTAGGGGGATGCAGTATGGGTAAATGAAGGTGGCATAGAATGTAATCTTATCCCCCAAAGAGTTGCAGCTGGACCAATTACTAAAGATTAGGAGCAGGCCTGATCTTAACAGGCCACACCTGTAGCCAGTAAGAACAAGTGGTATAAAAGAGTGGATTGGTGAGGTGAGGTGTCAGATGGCTGCTGCAAGGACCAGGAAGAGTCAGTGCTTAGAGGAGCTGCTTACAGAAAACATCAAGGGGCTACAAAACTCTGGCACTATGGAATCCTTGCACTGTAATGATAATAGAACTCTTGATATATAAGACGGCATAGATGTCCTCTGTTCTCCCCACAGTTCCCTTTCCCCCTGTATTGTTGCCATCAGACAGCCTGGGCTGTCTAGCACAGGTACAAAGGAGCTGTACAGGTTTTCCTTGCATGGGGCAGGTGGGAATGGAAAAGCTTGGGGTGCTCAGGGGGTGGGCATGGCAACACCTGAGCTCCAATGCAGGTACAAAGCAGTCTGCACTGATAAATGGCAAAGCAGAGCTGACTGACAGACTTTGGGAGGGGCCAGGGCTGGCTGATGCAACCCCCAGGGGTATAAAAGACTGAGCATCCAGCTTGAAGATGAACTGGCCGTGTGGCGTGCATGAGGGGCAGCTCCCCAGCTGCAGCTTTTTCCTTGTGTAGTCCTTTGTTGTATTTTTGTTAAGGTTTAATAAACCTCTTTAAATTTTCACAGTGAGCAGTTGTTTCTCACACCATGGTTCTCTCTAACTTGCTGCCCTCTTGTTTGAGCATGCCATTATATTATAATTGCATACACTTCTATAACATATAAATACTATATATTTTATAAATACAAATGTATACTTATATAAATACTATATATTTTGCAAGCACCTCTCTAACTCCTTGCTTTTATCCAGTCTGTTGCTGCCTCAAATCCAGCCCTGATATTCTTCACCAAGAGCAGAGCAGCAAATACAGGAACTGAAGTTTTGCTGCTGTTTCTTGCTTAGACAAGGTGTGACCACAGTAGGAGTGTGGAGTGATGAGGTTTTGACTTTGGTTGAAGGGCAGGAGTGTGTGCTCAGGGATGCTGCCCTGATCAAGCATGGCTTACCCATAAGCTTACACCAAAAGGGCAGTAAGAGTCCTCTGTGTCTCCCATCAAACACCCACAAAAGGCCAAACAGGTAAAACTTGACGCCGGCCAAGGGCTGTGTACAAATCACCAACAGGACAGGACTGCTGGGAAATGCCTTGAGCTGTTTGATTTTCCAGCATCAGTCTCATTCCATGGTTATGGCAATGGGAAGATGCCAGCAGCTCACATCCCAGGCAGCAGACCAAGAATTCAATGTTACAACTCACTTTATAAGTTTTTTGACCAATCCCACAAAGCAAAAGCACATTGACAGTAGTTCTATCCAATCACTATAAGCACAGGTACCTTTGGTTAAACAATGCTTGCTTATTTCAAATACAATACCTACTTGAGAGCCTTAAAATACAATGCACAGAGCTCCACTACTAAGCTTCAACCTTCCTAACATCTTGCTAGATAAACTTTTCTGTAGCTTAGGGAGTTATTCTAGACAAGTGTTAATACAGAGGTCATTGTTCTATTTGTCCTTGCTTTTCTACTTTTTAAATAATGTTTCTGCTGACCTATCTCATGGCTCCTGCTTAGCTCTAATCACAGTTCTACTGCCTCTGGGGCCTGCTTTTTGCAGCTTTCCCAAAACCCTCTGATTTTGTGGATTCCCACAAAACTGACCAAATAATTATTGCTAAAACTGAAGTAAGCCAGAACCCCTGGATGGGGATGGCTGGAAGGCAGAGCAAGCTGCTGCTGCTGCTGGTACCTGCTGGTGGCTGTCTCAAAAAGGCAAAGTTGTTATTTATGGTCCTTTATTCCTGTAGCATTTGATGTCTTTAATGCAGTCTTCCCACAGGAGTGTGATGAAGTGCTCTTACTTCCATTTCACATATGAGGAAAGAGAGACACAGTCTCCTATTCTCAAAAGGCACTTGAGTTCCTGATGCCCTTGGAAATCAGCTGTACTGGAGCTCTGAAATACCTGGGGAAAACCCTGAGGGGCCCATCCAGACCTGCCAGCTGACACCTGCAGAGCCCTGAGATGTGCTGGGTGGATGCCCTGGGGAGGGAGCAGCTCTCAGGGGCTGATCCCTGCTCTGGGGCATCCCCAGGCACAGCTCACCCTTCCCACAGAGCCACTCACCCCAGACAGGGATGTCCTGCTGCAGAAAAGCTGCAGCTCAAGCACCCAGAGCACCAAGAAACTCAGAGCACAGAGGATGTGGGATGTGGTTTGGAGCCCTTCTTCCTCCATGGCATAGGTTCAGGGGGGATCCAAGGGATTATTCCTGTTCTACAGCAAGTGGAAGTATTTTGAAAGTGTTCTGACTCATACAGGGGAATCCCAGGTCTGCTCTTAACTTTTCAGTGGCCTTCAGCAAATTATTCTTCATCTTTATGTGTCCCCATCTGGAAGAGTCAGTTGCTGGTGCTGGCCTCAGATTTGATGGATTAACTTGATACTAATTCCACTGTGTTCAACAAGTCCAGAGCATTCCTTACTAATCAGCAGAAAGTTATTAATTCTCATTATGACTGCTTCTCATGTCCTCTCTGTAAAAGCTCACTGGGAGATACAATAGTTCTCCAGAACACAGGCTGAGTCCCTTGGAAAAATCTGCAGGAAAAAACAATCAACCCATTTCTTTACAAAAATAACTTCATATCTCTATGGGAATTTGCCTCACATTAGATTTCCAGAGGAATTTTCCACTCACTCAATTTCTTAGCTTTTTCCCCACAGAGAAACAGCCTTTTAAACCCACATTTTCTGGGTAATTGGACTGAAAATGGGTTTTTCATGGCAGAGAATGGAGCTGTCTCCTCCATGGTTGCCAGCCCACACCCCAGAGGCTCTTCACTTTGTCCCCTGAACATGAAGCTGACACCAGCCTTCCCAGTGGGCTGCCAGATGCAAACATCAGAGCTTCCCTGCCAGGAGAGTGCCAGACAGGATCCCACAGGGCAGAGTTCCTCAGGAAAGCACTTCCTGCCGAGCTGCTTGGGGTTGGGGAGCAGGGGAGCATCTCCCACTTGTGGAGGCTGCTCCCCACCATGGAACAGCCCATGTGTGAAGCAGCAAAGCAGTCCCAGGATGGAAGTTGTGCATCCAAGTCCAAATGCATCCAAACAGGGGCAATCACCTTGCAGTGGCATTGGCAGCATGCAGGTGGGGTGTGGGGTGTCACATTCACATTCTCTGAAAAATCCCTTTGCCCAGGGTTTTTCTCCTGGGAAGCTGAGAAGCCTCAGAGAAAAGGGAAACAATTCTGATCTCATTTGCTTCTCCTGTGTTGTGCTCATGTGGAATGTGTTTGGAGATTGTTTACCCACAGGTGATTGTTCCATTGCATTTTGCTGGGAGTTGTTTTCACTCTTTGGCCAATCAGGGCCAAGCTGTGTCAGGACTCTGGAGAGAGTCAGGAGTTTTCATTATTATCTTTTAGCATTCTGTCTGTATTTAGTATCCTTTCTGTATTCTATAGTATAGTTTAGTATTCTTTAATATAATATAGTATCATAAAATAATAAATTAACCTTCTGAGAACATGGAGTCAGATTCATAGTTCCATCATCCATCTGGGGGCAACCTAAATACAATAGTGGGTTTTTTTTCCATTCAAGAGAGAGGGGGTAATGTGGGAAATGAATTTGTTGGGAACTCTCAAAAGCCTGACAGAAGGCTCACACAGTGTGCATCTGTATGCAAACCTGGAGATAAGAAATGCTGACTTAGAAATGCCATGGAATGGGACAGACATTGTTGAGAGAGAAATGGAGCTAGAAAAAAGTTTTAAAAAATAGCCTTACAAATAAGACTGGATACTTTAGAGAAATAGAACTATGAAAAATACATTGTAATCATACCCACAAGAAAAAATTTTAGATAATTAGCTTTAAGGCATTTACAGCATGGTCTGGCAAAAGCTGATAGGCCAAGTGATGCCAAAAACTAATGCCTTGTGAAGGCTGACCTAGAACAGAGACTAGACCAAGTTAAATAATAAAGCAGGGATTTATTAAGAGGCCTGAACAGATCCACCTTGGGCAGCACAACCCAAAATGGTCACAAAATGGACAGTTGGTCACGGGGCCTCTCACTTTTATAAGTTCTGCTCCATTTGCATATTGGAGTTCATTGTCCAATTCCAGCTCCAGCCCATGCAGTCCCATCCTGCTTGTTTTTCTCTCTTCAGCCCACAGTGTTTGTGCTCTTGGGCCTGAGATTTGGATCATTTGTCCTTGGTCCCCAGCTAGAGAAGGAGTTGTTTTGTCTCTCTACTCCGTGCACAGAGCTCACCATTCCCTATATGAAGCCCAGACCCACACACTGAAGCAGCAGAGAATCTGAAATATATAAAAGCTAAACCTGAGGCATCACAAGAAATGCTTATAGTGTATTGTAACTAGGAAATAGTTGGCTTCTGATTGTAATGGCATGAATTATAACAGCTGTATTGTCTCACCCTTCACTTGAGACTGTAAGTAGAATAAAATTTTTTAAAATACCTCTCAGTTTCCCCTTCTCTGGGTCAGAAAAGGGCTTAATCTGACAGTAGTGGCCTTCACACACAGGGAGCTCCCACCCCACCAGATGCCTTGGCCTCGGATGGATGCAAGCTCTGCTACCTGTCAGTGCCTCTTTTCCCAAGAACAGGAGTGTGATAGATGAGCAATGCCATGGTTGACTCTCACAATTAAAGGCAAAGATCCTGTATGTATGTTAGGAGCAGTTTTATAGATTTATAGTTGTGTTTTCCCCCCCTTGTGTTGTTCTCAGGGGTGCCCTGGGTTTGGGACATTTGGGAGGGTCACTCGTTCCTGTGGCAGCACCTGAGCTCCAATCAAGGTGTCAGGCAGTGATCTCCAGCACTGGGCAGGGAAGGAGGAGTCCATGGACAGAACTTCGGGAGGGGCCAAAGGGTTAAAAGGTGAAACCTCCATTGTGTGGGTGAGCACATGGTGGGGAAGATCCTCTGCTCCAGGTGCTGCAATATTTTCTCTATTCAGTCTTCTGCTGTATTTTTCATAAGGTTTTAATAAACCTTTTACATTTCTTTGAAGCAAGTATAATTTCTCACAGGAGCAAGGGGAGAAGGAGGTTGTTCAATTTTATTTTTTTGGGAGGAGGCAGGGCATGGGAGGAGAATGTTGTTTTGGTTTTTTTTTTCAAGCCTGGCTAGCATTTTGACTTTGAGCTGCTTGGAGTAGCTACATCTCTTGCTATGCATATTCATGATAGGCACGTCCTTGCTGACTCATCAGTCACCTTTGGAGCTAAAACAATGAACCAGGACAACTTGTGATAGCAAGGGCTCCCACCCCTGCCTGCTCAGGCACCACAACAAGCACTTTCAAAGCCAAGAGGGCACCGTTCCATACTAGAGAGGGAGTTTTTAGTTTGACCCTCCAAAATAAAAAAATGTAAGAAAGACAACAAACCCACACATTTATTATTGATCTTCTGGTGGAAAAAGACCCTGAGAACTGTATTTTTGGTAAAAAAAAGTGATCATTTGGAGCAATACTGTAGTTCTTTAATGCCTCAAAAAAAAGTGCACAAGAACTCAAAAAATTATTGATAGGAAACTCTGATGTTTAACATTCATTATTTTATTAATTAGTTTCCCTTCAGCTACCAAATTCAGACCCCAGTCTGAATGCATGGCTACTCAAAACTTTCTTCCTTTTTGCACAGAACTATTACTGAAAATTAATTTTGATTTGGAGTTCAAGTCCTTGGGCAAAGCAATAAGCCCAAATTTCAAAAAGAGAAAACAACTAAAATCTCTATTTCCTTGAGAGCAGTAAAATCTTAACAAGTCTCCAGATGATATCACACATCAAAATCTGTCAGAAATTGCTTCCTGAAAGAAAAGATTACTCAATTTATCAAATAACTTGTAAATTCATATGTCTGGCATGGGCAAAGCTCAAGGGAGTTCCATGAATTATAACAAAGCATTCTGGCTCCTCCCTGCCCATTTCATTTGAAAGAAATAAATGTCAAGAGAAAGTGGCCTGAAATTTCTTTTGGAATAAGATGTGATTCCCCATGATGAATGGAGGATTTGGTCCCTAAGGCAGCTTGGTAGGACAGGGGCAGCAGCTTTGGCCTGGAGCAGCACAGCCCCTTGCACCCTCCTGTATTGTATTTGTGTTCCCCCAGAGGAAGGCAGGAATGATGAATCTGACTCTATGTTTTTAGAAGGCTAATTTATTATTTTATGATACTATATTATGTTAAAGAATGCTATACTAAACTATACTAAAGAATACAGAAAGGATACAGACAGAATGCTAAAAAGATAATAATGAAAACTCGTGACTCTCTCCAGAGTCCTGACACAGCTTGGCCCTGATTGGCCAAAGAGTGAAAACAACTCCCAGCAGAATGCAATGGAACAATCACCTGTGGGTAAACAATCTCCAAACACATTCCACATGAGCACAACACAGGAGAAGCAAATGAGAAAAGATTTGTTTCCCTTTTCTCTGAGGCTTCTCAGCTTCCCAGGAGAAAAATTCTGAGCAAAGGGATTTTTCAGAGAATATGAATGCCACACTCCTGCTCCTCTGTCCCCTCTCCTACACGATATTTCTGTACCCCTTACCCTTCCCCAGCCTTCACTCTGCTGCCCCCACCCCTGCACTGCTCACACTCCCCCTCACCAGAGTCCCTTCTCCAAAGGCAGGGACCCTGCAGGGCATGGAGGAGGCTGGAGGGATGGAATCTGACCCCAGAATCTCCTTTCCAGCAGGCAGGGTCTCCCTCCCAAGGGAACAGTGCACAACAAAACCAAGAACACCCTCCAGAAACTCCCTGGAAGTGTTCTGGGCAGATGGATGTGGCTGGGCCAGGGGAAGGTGATCCTGCCATGGCAGGGCATAGAACCAGAGGAGTTTTAATGCCCATTGCCACCCAAAGCAGTCTGAGATTCCCTGATATTTCCCTGTAACCTGAGCAATGTGTTGCCACACTGATGCCAGCACTGAAAGTGAGGGATGGGGTGGCTGATGGGGCAGGAGGAGACCCCAGCATGGGCAGATTCCTTATCTTGCTGCCTCCAGGCACTTCAGAGTGCTGCTGTTTGAGGGCTGCCAGGAGGTGGGTCCTCCCCAAAATGCCATCCCTTGCCAAACCCCCTTGCCATGCCTGGGTGGGCTGTTTTCACTCACAGACTCACTGTAGCAGCAGTATTTTGCCTGCAACTCAATACACAGGCATGCCAATCATGTGTCTGAAGAGATATTTAAGTTGTGAGCTGCAGTCTTTCTTAGCTGAAAGCACACCAGTGGACCCATAAAAGCAATATAATCTCAGGAGCAGAGGGAATGCTGCTGGAAGGATTGGTTAGATCCAGGCTGATTTCTGCTCTATTTTCTCAGGGAAAATCTCCAGGACAACTGTGCAAGAACCAGAACCACTGATGTGGCTGCTGGGCTCAGCCTGGCTGTCACCAGGGCTCTTCTGGTGCCCTCAATCTCACAAGCACTTCTCTGGCTGAGTCCTGCCTGTCATTAGCTCCAGCTAAACCATTGTCTGTGTAAAGCCCAGCTCTGGGAATCCAAGGCCTGAGTTCAGTCATGGTCCTGAGACAATCTCTCTGCATAACCTTTGGCAGGAGATTGGGTGTCAGTGAACTCCTCATTCTCTAAGATGGGGAGCACACTGCTTTGTCTGTTCAGAGTGTCAGCTCAGTGATCCAGACACTGGGCAGATGGGCACACTCTGGCTGAGGACCCTGTAAATGTCACTGCCCCACAACTGAACATCATTCTTTGGGAGCAGCAAATGGATATTAAAGTCTGTTTAGCCCAAACATTTTATATACTTGCCTGTAGGTTCATAATTCCTGTCTTCCTCAGAGCAAGCAGAAAGACCATCCTGCTTGGCTGATGCATCTCAGAAAACCCCTTAAGTCATCCCTGTAGTCCAAACCCATGGGGCAGGCTGGCAGCCCAGTGCTGCTGTTTCCTGGACTGTCTACACCATCCTGTCCCTGCCAGAACCACTGCAAGGACACCACTATTAGCTCTGGTCACCTGGCAGTGTCCCCAGGCCTTTGGGCAGCCTGCCATGGGGAGCTGTGGCCTGCAGGACCTGCTGATGCACCCGTGCTGGCCAGCAGGGTGTGAGAGGAGCTGGCCCAGGGGAGAGGAAAGCACTGCAGTGTTGGAACCCAGGACATCAGTCTTGGTTTGGAAAGCCAGGAGTCTGCTAAGGAAGGCAGGAGCCTCCCCTGAAATGGAAAATGTAAACCCTCCCCACCCCTCCAAATTGCTGTAAATTTTAAATTAAGGGGCTCTCAGGCAAAAATATGGGAGCAGGAAATAACCTAAATATTCTTTATTAGGGAAGAAAAATAAAACGATAAAATAAACAATGCAGTACAGTAGAACAACACTGACACAGTCAGAACCCAACCTGACACCCTGTGGGTCAGGCTGTTGGCAGCAGTGCCATTGGAATTGTGGCTCAGCCCTCCTGCAGTGCCAGGGCTGGTTCTGCTGGAGCAGGGATCCTGGAGAAAGGTGCAGTCTCTGCCTCTGAAGATGCAATGGAAGAAGAGGCAGCTGCTGTTCCTCTGGGGAATCCAGTGCAGAAGCCGTGCTGGTGTTCCAGAATCTCCAGATTATATCCAGGTAGGAATGCTTGGCTCCTCCCTCTGGGCTCACATCTCCCAATGGCATGCTGTAGCTCTTATCAGCCATGCAGGGACATTCAATGGCCTCTTATCAGCAGATGTACCCCCGGAGGGAGGAATGATTGTGGTCACTCAGAGACAGAGATAAGACAAACTGCCCACCTGAAAGAAGACAACTGCTATACAGATTGTAATATCATATCTTGCCTTGCAATCTGGAACAACATCCCTCTGGCTGTTCTGGATTGCCTGAACCCCTGCCAGGGGGCTCAGAGATCTTGGCACAGAGCCCAAGACCCCTGTGCCTTTGATTATGACCCATGGGAAAAAATTACCAGCCTTATATGAGGATCTGCAAGCCACAAAACTTAAAGTAGAATGATAGTTTGTCACGGGGTGAAAAATAGATTTTTGAGGTTTTTAGACTGGGGGCTCAGGGTCCCAAGATGGAGGAATTTGGATGTACCCTGTCCTTCTTCCTTCTTCTTCCTAGCCTCCATGTTCCAGGTGATGCTGGCACTTTTGGATTGGTTTAAGATAGAAACTCACTCTCTAACATAGGTGATAGGTATTGGGAAGTTATGGTAAATATTGTACATGTAGTTTTTAGCATAAAAAGATAACACCACCCTGGGGGCAGGCAGTGTGCCACTGACTGACCTGCTGAATGGACCTCGGCAGGCCAGAGAAAGAATTTTATAGATAAGATACAATAAACAACCCTGAGAATGAGAACAGAAGAGTTCTGACTCCTTCTTCTACTGCTGGGCTGGGAAAAGAGACTTTCTAACACATCTCAGGGTCACTGTGACCAGCAGAAATCCTGAGACTGCAGCCCCAGAGACTGAGCCCTCTGCCCATGTCTGAGCCATTTCAGCCTCCTCTGGAGCAGTTACCTGCACAAACCACAGGGCAAGCTCAGAACTGTGCTGCAGGGTGAGTGAGGGAGGAGAAAAATGAAAATATTTGTCCACAGCAGAAGTGCCAGGCTCCACCAGACAGGATTCCATTCCACAAGGATGAATGTTAAATTCATTGTTAAATAACAAGTGCTCAGTAGCACTCCTGCTCACACATTTTCATGCTCCTGTACCCAGAGAACTTCTGTGAGCAGCTTAGTTTGCATCCAATGGCATTAGGAAGTAGTAATGCCCATTTCAGGCTAGACAGATGGGGCACAAGGACTCCTCAAAATGAGCTGGGAAAGCCACAGGACCCCGACTCACATCTGCAGGAACTCACACACGACTCCACTGAACACACTCCAAACTCACTCCAAGATGAGAATCTGAATCAGAACTGCATTTTCCCAGATGATAACGTTTGGATGAGAGCACAAACAGCTCAATCACTAAAAGCCTGGAACAAACATCCTCTGTCCTGTGGTGGATAAAGTATTTTTGTTCTTCAGCATTTGGAGTGGCTTGGGAGCACTGGTGGGGAACCAAAGCCCCTAAGTCTAGACAAGGGAAATAAATCTACAGCTTGTCAAGATAAAGCAAAAAGGTGTATTTGTTTTCTGAATTAATAAAGTTCAGTTTAATCTCTGTTCCACTAGGCTGCAATTCCACCGGGTGTGGTGAATTCTTGCAATGGGAGCAGAGGGTATCCTGCAGGCCCCAAAGCTGTACTTCTGCATGAATTAACGAAAACTCAGTGTTCTGTGCAAACCTCATCTGACTGTAAGCTGAGCTTCCTAATTGAGTAGGCAGTTTTTTCTTCAATTAGAACCTTCAGAATTCAGCTCTTGAGCCTTCATTCTGAATGACAATATGCCCCATTTCCATCATAAATCTAGCCTAGGTGCCACACTGTCTCTGCTGTACATTAAACCATGGGCTGTGGTGATGAGGGGAGTGGGATGGCCTAAGAGTTGGGTTTCAGCATTACCAACACTCAAGGTTTGTCCCAGCTTTCTGCCCACAGGCAGCTCTAAATCTTCTTTGATCAACCATACACACCCAAGTCATGCCAACTCTCCCACCCCCAGCTTCTCCTTCTCCCAAGTGCACTGGGAGCACAAACATTCCCAGCTTCAGGAGAAAAACCTACTCATTTAACACACCTGAGGATATTTATTTTGACCTAGTTATGCCTTGCAGGAGGCAGTGTGATGACATCTCCCTGCACACAGCTCCTGGACTACACCAAACACCCTCCAGAGCAGCAGCACTGGCAACAATGAACAATAACAAATAACAGTGCTTTCAGCATTCTGCAGGATCTAAATGCATTTTAGGTGCTCCAGTTGCTAGAAAATGCAGTCATTAACTTGATCATTCTTTTGGGGTTTGGAGGAAAAAGGCTGGTAAGGAAAGTGTACCATCACCTGCAAACCTGGCCAGCATTTTGACTTTAAGCTGCTTGAGTTGCAAGCTGAGCAACCTACATGGATTTGTTCCTCCTCTTCCTACTCATCCAACCCTGCACTAGAAAAGCAGCCTAGGGTAAAATCAGGAGAGCAGGACACTTGGGAGAGACAAGCAGAGACTGAGAGCTCCTGTCCTCTCCAGAGGATAAAGGAAAGTTTTCTGCTATACCTGAGACAGGGCAGGAGGGAAGGACTGGTGTCAGGCCATGTATGAGATGGGAGTACTGAGGGGAAATGGTTGTGAAAGCAGAAAGGTTTGTGTCCTTTAAAAATTGTGGCATTCATTACTTTTGTTCATGTGGTCTCTGAGTGGCATTACTCTGTAAAGAATGAGGTGCTCTTCACACTGGCTATTGAGATATTCCAGGCTGCCAAGGCCTTCTATGAAGCTATTTTAGTTTTTGTCAGAGGAAACCAATGCCTTTTCAACAAATAGAGAATAATAAAGAGGAAAAGAATCCTCTTTTCTTTCTGCCATTGTTACTAGCAATGACAAGGCTGCTCCAGGATGGATCCACAGGCACTATACACAGCATCAGGTCATTGCCTTCAAAGCCTAACTAGTTTATGCCAGCTTGGGACTTGGCCCTGTGTATTCAAGCCCACTTCAGCTCTCTCCACATTCTCCCTTGCTATTAACTCTGCTGAGCTGTGGTACAAATCACTGTTTGCTCTGATTTTTCTTGATACTCCCTCTCTCTGACCTCTTTTGGAAGAGCTGGTAACAGCTTGCCTCCTTGAAAGTGGATTGTTTCCCTCACATCAGCTGAGAAGCAAGGTCAAGATCCAGCTGCTCCCAGCTGATAGCTTTAAAACAATAATTTCTGGTGGGGACCAAACCAATCTGCTCCAAGCTCTTCTCTGGGGAGAGGTGTGAGGAGTGGGTTGAGGATGGGTCTTTACACCTATTCAGAGCAGTCTCACATTCTCTGAACAGAGAGAGACATAATTCTCTCTCCCAGGGTTTTTGCCTAGGGAAGGCAGTGAGAAGCTCAGAGAAGAGAAAACAATTCTTATCTCTATTCACTGCTCCTGTTGTTTGGCACGTGTGGAATGTGTTATGGAGATTGTTTACCCAGAGTGATTTGTTAATTGGACACCAGTGATGGTTGTTTGGATTGATTGGCCAATTGGGTCAAAGCTGTGTCCTGACTGTTGGGGACAGTCATGGGTTTTTCTTTAGTATCTCTTTAATATAGTATCCCTTTAGTATAGTTCTAATATAGTATTAGTGGAATATAACATAGCTTAATAAAGCATTTGTTCAGCCTTCTGAATCACGGAGTCAGAGCACATTATTCTCTACATTGGGGTCGCCCTGAATCAATAACAAACTGGGATAAATAAAGTGCTGGTAGAAGAGATCACAGGGCTGATCACAGAGAGCACCCAGGCAGTATGCTGTTTCCCATAAGAACTGAGCCAGGAAAACATTTCTTCAGAGACTAAATGCTTCACTTCTGCAAGGAAAAAAGAAAACCAAACCCACTTAAAAAGCTCTGTATGACACAAGCATTGTCCCACACTGTATTTTGTTACTTTGCTAATGAGAAAGGCTGGTGAGGCTGGGAGAGCAGGAGATGGGCTGCACAGAGCCCTGCATGTTGCTGGTTTCCAACACAATGAAGATAGAGGTGGGCAAAGTGGATTAAAACACATATTAGTTTATGATGTGACCAAATTCCACTTCCAGGGACTTAGGTAATTATGCTTTAACAGAAGTATAAACAAACCCAGACAAACCAAAAAGCCAGGAGAAACCCTCTGATACAGCAATGTATCTGAACAACTCAGACTGCAGTGTGCACCAGCCATTTTGTCTGTAACTGTTTTATCAGAATTTTCTCAGGGCTCTCTGGAATTCATCAAGATTGCTAAGACATAAACTGTGCTGAAATATGAAAGAAGAACTAAGAAGCCAAATTCCAAGACCACAAGAAAAAGGTAGCAGAGAGCTGTGAGCCCCCTGGACTGTGACCAATCACACATTCTGAGAGCTGCATGCAGAACACGTGGACAAGCAAAGGAACCAATAAGAAATGAGTGATCAGTGTGGGGTTAGAAGAATAAATAAGTGTTTATTATTTAATAATTTATAGTATATTTATAATATACTTGTATATATAATATATTATATATATACACTTATATATTTATAATAATTATAATATATATAATTATAATATACAATATTTATAATAATTTATAGTATATTTAAGCAGTTGGGTTAGAATGTATATATAAGTGTTTAATGCAAACAATAAACAGCTTCTGCCTAATCATATTGGTCAGTTGTCCAGGAGTGCTGGATTTCCCACACCCCCTGGACCAGGAGAAGCTCAGCAGAGCCATGGTCAAAACCCAGAGGCCATCACTGCTGAGGGACAGCCCAGACTCTCTCAAACCAGTTTGCCCAGCAGGCACCAAACACTGTGTGACTGGTAGGATCTCCTCAGGAAGCACCTACATGGCCTTCAGAGTGCCAGAACACATTCCACACCTTGGGATGGCACCAAGGGCTGCCTGTTTGCCCTCCACTGCTCCCCACTGAAGCTGTTCCCTCACCACCCTCCCATAGCTGCACCTGGTGTGGGTTGAGGCACCCTCCCCTTCCCCAGGTGCTCAGCTGCCTCCTGTTCCCTCCAGCCCTGGAAGTGAGCCCAGGGCTTCACTGGGGTGTCTGTGGGGAATAAAGCTAAAGGGATTTGGGCCCTCAGCAGGAGATGTGATGAGCAGATCTCTCATCAAGTGCCTCTCTGAAGGGTTTTGTTCACTGGTCCTATAGCCTCAACTTGAAACATTGCCTCCTGAGCTGCTGCTGAAAGCCAGCTGTCTACCATTTATATTGTTAATTCATTAAAAGGAGTTCTTTATCCTCTCAGGAAATAACAGCAGTCCTGCTTACTGGCAGACAATAACATCGGAGGGCTGCAATCGCTGACAATATCAATTATTTAGTTTTCTGCCAATTCCTATTAGACTTTCCAGGCTAGAGAATTTACACTGTGTTATTGAATTAAAAACAGCTAAAAGCTTTAGGGAATCCAAACTAATTAGCCAGCATTTGTAAACCCCTTTGTTCATGGTAATTTGTTTACAAGAGTAGCTCAACCTTTTAATTATGGGCACACTCACAGGCCACATCCTGTACTATTACAGGCAGCTTTTTTTTTTTTGTTTGGTGCAAGAAGGGCAAAGATGCAGAGGCTAATTTTACTTTAATGAGTTGTGATGACCCCACTTGGAACTGGATGACCCTAAAATGTAAAGTGTGTCATAATTATAACTAAGAAAAAACCCACTCTAGATGCTTTGAGTGGGCCAGAAATTATGAACATCCAACAGTGTTGGCAATTCAAGTCCAGAGCCCTGCCTCTCACTCCCTCTCCAGCCTCTGTTATGGATCTCAAGGCATGTTCACCTTCTTGCTTATTCAAATCTATTTGGTTTAACTCCTTCTGCTTTAGGCTTGAAAGACAAAAGGTTTAGACGTTCTAGAACAGGTCACATCCTCACTTGTGATGACAACCCTGTTGTGACAATGGGCACCTATCACTGGGCAGGTTGTTCTCTCTCTGTGCAGTCATTTGTCATCATCAGCCATGACCCTGCTCCCCAGACCATGAACATCACTAATGTTTTACAGGTCCTTTCCCTTTAGCATGGAAATCAGGGTTTAGTTTTGGAAGAAATGCTTACAGTTCTGATTGATACAGGATTTTTAGTCCATTAAACAGCAAGCTGTAGCACTGTTTGCTTTCTCTCGATGGCTTTAGCAGGCTGAGCTCTGGGGTAGAGCTGTTCCATGGAGCTGGGCAGAAGTGTTTGGGCTGAGGTCCCAGGAGCAGGAGGTTTCCTGCCTGCAGTCTGTGGCCATCTCTCCTTATGCAGCAATGCATGGACATATAAATAAGAGAAACAGCCTGTGTTCCCCCACTGGGTCTGGTTTCTTCACTAAAAAGCTGTGCAAGGCTACTCAAAATCAACGGTGAAAATCCTTAACATTTGCCTTGACATTGAACAGAAATTCTGAATATGTTAATTTCTGAGGTAAGGGGTGGCAAAGAAGGGAATGAAAATGAAGTGATATGTCTCTCAGTGAGGGAGTGTGCACTAGATTACAGGAAAATCAGAATGCAAATATTACAATAAAGTTCCTGCTTTGTTTTGAATAGTTCCAGGAAACTTGTTCAGATAAAATCTGTATTTGTATTTTTTTAAATGTTATCAAACTTAATTTAAGGGGGAAAATGCTAATAAAATGTTTAAAACTGCTTCATCACTGATAGGTACACAGTATATTGGGCATCTATCAGTCTATCAGTCTGATCTAACAGATACAGCCTTAGCCCATGGGATCAGTGTGAGTGAACAGCAATCTTTCCACTCATCCCATGGTGGAACGTGGCACCATGGCAATTGCAGAGACTCCCACAGCACAGGGTACGGGGGTCCTGTGGACAGCAGGGTCTAACCAGAGCACACCACTGCTTTCTCCCAGTCTCTGGCACTGGTTTGCTGGACCCTTGGCCAGGTTACCTCTGTTGTTCTGTTTTCCAACCTGGAAACTGCTCCCAGCCCATCTTCCATCCTACCCCATGTCATGGCAGGTATTGTTCAGGGCGCTGTGACCTTCCCAAAGAAGTGTCCTGAAGAAGGCACCTCGGGGGCACAGGCACGTCTGTGCTCACCCCAGGTGATTTCAGCTCTTCTGGGACCCAGGAGATGCAGAACAAGGGGTCTGTGTGTGGGGTTCCAAGGAGAGCCTTCACTGAGCCTCCTCCCTAAAAGAGTCCAGGGACCAAGAGGCAGTGAGCAGGGAAAGCAGGGTTTATATGGGGATCTTGAGGGGTGGGGCAGAACATCAGGGCCAGTGGGATGAGGGCATAGGGGTGGAGCCAAGGGGAAGGGCCAATGGGATTCATTGAATCTGCATGTCACAGCAAGGCATGCTGGGAGAAGCCTTTTTCCTCACCCTAACAATGTGGTTATCCCTTGAGGGGTTTTCCTTCCAGGAGAGTGTTGTGGATTCTTTCTGGCATCCAGATCCCCAGCACTGGAATTGCTCAAGGCTGGGTTGGACAGGGCTTGGAGCAAACTGATCCAGTGGAAGGTGTCCCTGCCCATGGCAGGGGGTGGAATGAGAGGAGTTTTAGGTTCCCTTCCAACCCAAACCACTCTGAGATGATTCTGTGGCTCTGTGTTTCTCGGGCACTCTGGGCTCTGTCAGGATATTACAGAGCTCACTGGGTCTCGGTCTCATCTGACAACATCACATTTAGCTTTGCTTTAAGGGCAGCTGAATAGCATGTTTAGGTAGAGCAGCTGATTTAATCTCTTTAGGAATTTTTTTATGAGGCTCAAATAGCATCCATAAAAATGGAGATGGGCACAAGTGTCCCTCAGACATCCAGGTCTTCCGGACCACGTTTAGTTAAAATATCATTAACTGTGCAGCATGTTTGACAAGAATGTATGACAGCACCAGCCATATGGAAAGCATAAATATTAAATACTGTATATTGCAGCCATTTGCAAGAAACTGCATTAATCCCTTGAAGGTTAATGAGAATTATTCATGTGCATCTGAGGGAGAGAAGTACTTCACTTTAGAAATTGAACAGCTTGACATGCCTGATTTTTCACTTACCAATAAATATGAAAATGGAATATGGATGGAATCTTAGCATTGTGCCTGTATGAGAGGCTCATTGAGCAACTCAGAGGCTTGTTTTTTCAAATCAATATTTTACATCATTAATATTTTCAGTTCCAGGAATCAGTGGAACAATAAATCTTGCCTGATCAGAGATGGTTTGCCACTGTGTAGATATTCCTGCAAGAGGGGAAACAAATGTCAAGGAGTCAAGACAGCCCTGGTTTGTTTAGTTAAGTCCTGAGAGTAGAAAGGAGGGATCAATACCTGTGTAGGGCCTGCTGAGAGACCCAGGAAAAGAGGGGAAAGAGAAATAAGGCAGAATTAATTATCCTTGATGGGCAAGATCTACCACTGACATCATGGAGATCACTCTATTCACATGTCTGAAATGTCTCACCAGAAAACATGGACAGATATTTAAAGAGTTTCAGTGAGTAATAGGTGTGGGTTTTTGCAGTAATCCCTCTTGAAATTGTTTCAAATGGTTTTGAAACAGCTTTGTTATGGCCTGTTTTTACATGAGCCACCTGCATCAGCAGAGTTATTAAAAACTGGAAATGATAAAATTTCTCTGAATTGATGAAAATCACTTGTTGTCAGTGAAATCTTTATGCTGCTTTGCAAGGAGCCATTTCTAGAGATGGTTAAAATTTGTGGATAATTTTCTTTGAATTAAAGTGTGGGTTTTTTGGGGTTTTGTTCAACAGCATCCTTCATAATAAAAATACTTCCCCTTCCTTTTCCACCCTCTTTGTACTTTCTTCATAATACAGTCACCATATTGCTGCTGCATACTTTGGCAAATCCCAGTCGTGACACCTGCATGGTTCATGGTAACTAAAAGAATTTAGTCCCTACAAGCCATGAACATCATCCTATGGAAAACTGGGACATTTAGCTGTCTCAGCAAAGAGAAAACCATACTGGTACTAAACCCACACCTTCCAGAGCCTTCAGAGCAGCTTCCAGAACAGATTTCCAGCTGATGTGAATGGCAGGAGCTCCCACAGCTCTAGGAACCAGTGGGGCTGGACTGATTTCCATCAGCAGATGATTTAGCTCTGCTCCCTTCAGTGCTAAATGCTTGTGCTCCAAGCTCATTCCTGCTCAGTCTGAAACAGGTAGGGAAAGAGCTGGAAAATACAGGGAGCTGCCAAAGGCACCATGTCTGCAAAACCTCCTTTGTCATGGTAGAGACAGAGGCAATACAAAGCACCACACTCCATTTTCAGAAGGCTTCAAACCTGTTTTTATTATAGCATGCATGCTTTTTGTACATTCTTACAAAGCTCATAAGTTTACACATTACTCATTGGTTACAAGAGACAAACAAAGTGCTCATTGGAGTAGGCAGTTGCAAGTTTCTCTTATTTATCTTTCTTTCTTGGTTTCTATGTCAATACCCTTAGTAGGAAATTCTTTGAGGGGTAAACATGGATCGTCTTATCAAACTTTCCTCTGGCTCACAGAAGTGGGTGTAAAACCTCTTCCACACGCCTTGGGAAGCAAAGCCTGTCCACCTGAGGAGAGAGAATGCAGCTCCACCTTGCCTGATCCCAGCTGTGCCCTCAGCCCTGGCTCTGTGAGGCTGGTTTGGACAGGGCAGCTCCCACTGAGGGCAGAGTGGGCAGGGAGAGCCAATGCAGCTCTGAGAAACAGCTATTCACTTTTCATAGTTTAGGAAGGTTTATTAAACCTTTTCAAAAATACAACAGAAGACTGAATGCAGAAAACAAGTTATGGTGCCGGGAGCAAAAGATTTTCCCCACCATGTGCTCAGCCCCCTCACAATGGAGGTTTTCCCTTTTTAGCCCTTTAACCCCTTCCAAAGTTCTGCCCATCAACCCCTTCTTCACTGTCCAGTGGTGGAGATCTCTTGCTCAAATCCTGATTGGAGGTCAGGTGTCACCACAGTGACAAGCCAGCCCTCCCAGATGTCCCAACCCCAGCTGTCCCTTGATAACCATGGGAGGGGGTAAACTTAACTATAAATCTATAAAACTTTTCTTAACCTATAGACATGATATTTGTCCATTAATTGTGAGAGTCAATCATTGCATTACTCATCTATCACACAGCTGAAGCTGCTCCAAGGGCTGAGCAAAGGGGCTGATGGTGACCAGGGGACACTCTAGAAATAGGGCCAGGGGAAGGAGAGGGAGAAGGAGCTGTCAGATCAGGCACAGTGCTCCGTCTCTGCCCCAGGAATGCGGGCAGATGTGTCAGGACATCCCATCACACAGACTTTTCCTTCTCAGATGTCTGGGGTTCCAGTCCTAGTATTGCAAATGTGGCTTGTGTGAAACAGTTCCTGAGTGCCAGCAGCCAGACATCCCCCTGCAGCACAGTGCAAGTGACGGGAAGCTGCTGGGAGAAATCCTGTGCTACTGGGCACATCCTGCCCTATTTTCTGTGCCAGAGCAGCCCTGTACTGGTGTGCAGTGATGTGTACGCATCAGGAGCAATGGCACATACAGCCAGCTCCTGGTCCCATAGAAACCTCACTGAATCACTTGCAAACTCAGCAGTGAGGTTATCAGCAGCTGGACTTCCAAGGAATTAATGCACTTGATTCCTCTTTGTCTTGGTTTGGAAAGCCAGGTGTCTGCTAAGGAAGGCAGGAGCCTCCCCTGAAATGGAAAATGTAAACCCCCTCCCTCTGAATTGCTATAAATTTTAAATTAAGGGGCTCTCAGGCAAAAAATACAGGAGCAGGAAATAACAGTTCTTTATTAGGGAAAGGAAAAAAAAAGGATAAAATAAACAATGCAGTAAACGAAACCAACACTGACAGGGTCAGAACACAGCCTGACACCCTGTGGGTCAGGGTGTTGGCAGCAGTGCCATTGGAATTGTGGCTCAGCCCTCCTGCAGTGCCAGGGCTGGTTCTGCTGGAGCAGGGATCCTGGAGAAAGGTGCAGTCTCTGCCTCTGAAGATCCAGTGGAAGAAGAGGCAGCTGCTGTTCCTCTGGGGAATCCAGTGCAGAAGCCGTGCTGGTGTTCCAGAATCTCCAGATTATATCCAGGTAGGAATGCTTGGCTCCTCCCTCTGGGCTCACATCTCCCAATGGGATGCTGTAGTTCTTATCAGCCATGCAGGGACATTCAATGGCCTCTTATCAGCAGATGTCCCCCTGAGGGAGGAGTGGGTGTGGAAGAGATAAGGGAAACTGCCCATAGAACAGAAGACAACTGCCATACAGATGGCAAATAGAATACATCTTGCTTGGCAATCCAGGACACTCTTGCACTGTGTCCAAGGCCAGAAAAGCAGCTGAGGGAGAGTGGTTTGTATCAGAGGTATATTTATGAACAGATTTTACAGGGTTAGGTAAAGGGTGTCTGGATAAGTAGCTAATCAATTTGCACAGATTATTATGAGATCAGCAGAGGCACAGGCTGCTTATGAATGCTTTACAGTGTCAGCTCCCATTATGCACATAACCATTTGATACATGTATTAGTCACCTCTGTAGCAGCTATCACCGAGCATTTATAACAACAGCATCTACGTGGAACTCCTTACAAAGTCAGTGAATCCATGAGACTGGGACGCACTGAGGAGGAGTCAGGTCTCTCTCTTGTCCAAGGGATAGTTTCTCTCTCAAGAGTGTCTCATTGCCCAGAAATCTGGCAACCCATGAACTCCAGCAGCAGAATTTTGCTCTGTTTTCATTGTCAGACACAGCACACAAGCACTGTCAGATCGTGGGAAGGAAAACACAGCTGGTGATTCTGAACTATGTTATGTTTTTATTCTGAGTCATTTACCATCCCCTTTAAATAATCCCGGAAGCCTCCACAGGGATTTCCTTTTACAGCATCAGATTGCTCTGATCTCTGTCTGTCTCCAGCCTTTTCCTTCTGCTTTTCAATTTCTATTCTGAGCCAGCTTCGCTTGAGGAGAGGATGGGCTCAGAATCATTCAGAGGAACATTTTAAGGCTCTGAGGATGATCCATGACTGATATCAATCACAGCAGATCCAGTGGCTTTGGAGATGCCTTGCACAGTTACACCAGCGGTGCATCTTCAGCTTGCAAAGTTACACTGATACTGCCTTCCCAAAAATCACAAAGCACAGCTTGGCTGGGCAGGAAATGCCCCATTTCCAAGCCATGGCATGGCACAGTTTGGGCTCTGGTCACATGTATCTAGAACATAAATCCATATTACCAATTGATATTGTGTGTTTGACAGCACTGACTAAAATTTTTAAATGCATCTCTTACAAATAGCTAAAGGCTGTTCTCCTTTGAGCAAAGAACAACACCTTGAATACTGAAGATGGTTTTCTAAAAAGAAATTGGGTGTGAAGCGTACATCTACTCACTGAAATTTTGTCAGAGTATGTTGTTGCACTGCAGCCGCCAGCCCTCCTGTGTGCCACAGGCTCCCCATCATATTTGGCTGCACCCAGCAGCCAGGTTCTCCCTCCTGATGGAAATATATCATTCAGAGTGCCAATAGGCCACAAAGTTAAAAAGGGGAATATCCTACTTTTTTCTTTGTGCAGCTGTGGATGGCTTGGGATGTCAATGACGTTAACAACAAGGCTTAAAGTACAATGACACAGGAGTGCTGTAAAGGCATTGCACATGAGACACATGAGGCCTTACTGCATCCTGCTTTACCCTGTGCTTTGGTACTCCAAGAAGCCAGCAGACAAGACTTGCTGTGTCTAATTTCCTCTGGAAACCCACAGAGAGGGGGAAAACCAACAAGAAATGGAAGTAAAGCAAATCCATGCCTCTTTTCCTGCTTTACTGCACAATATTTTCTTGACAAGGTTCACAAGGTACCCTACCATGAACTGCAAAGTTAGGGCCAACTTTGGGAGCATATGAATTTTCCCCAGCTATTTCATAGCAATGCTGAGAACAACCTGCCCAGGAAATGTTGTGTCCTCTTTGGCAGAAAGGGAGCAAACAGAAAGTCATGAATCCTTCAGCCCCTCACTGGCTTTGGACAGGCTGTGACCACAAAGGTCATCACTGTCTCCCCTCGCTTTTGGTGTCTATACCCCAAATTTTCCAGATGCTGATGATGCCTTGCTGATGTTGTCATCTTATTGCAGGGGTTCCATACTGTTGTCTCCTATCACAATAGTTTCACACCTTCTTGGTGTTTCTCATGGGCAGCTCCTCAGAGCACTGCCTCTTTCTTCTTCACAAAGCAGCCACTGACCCCAGTTCCCTCTCACCCAGCCACCCCCACTCTTTTATAGCATCTTCCTCTCACTGGTCACAGCTGTGGCCTGTTAAAGTCAGGCCTGTTCCTAATCTTTGATAATTGGCCCAGCTGCAGCTCCTTAGGGGTGAGATTACTTTCTCCACCATCTTTATTTCCTTATTTTCTATCCCCCTACAGGCTAACCTAGAACAGAGGCTGGACAGAGCTAAAGAATAAAGTAGGGATTTATTAGGAGGCCTCAATGGATCCACCTTGGGCAGCACAAGAGCCCACCCAGGGCTACACCTCAGGTGAACCCAAAATGGTCACAAAATGGACAACGGCTCACAGGGTCTGTTGCTTTTATAAGTTCTGCTCCCTTTGCATCTTGGAGTTCATTGTCCAATTGCAGCTCCAGCCCATGCAGTCCCATCCTGCTTGTTTTTCTCTCTTCAGTCCACATTTTTTATGCTCCTGGGCCTGAGATTTGGATCATTTGTCCTTGGTGCCCAGCTAGAGCAGGAATTGTTTTGTCTCCCTACTCTGTGCAGAGAGCTCACCATCCCATGATATGAAGCCCAGACCCACACACTGAAGCAGCAGAGAATCTGAAAAATATAAAAGCTAAAACCTGAGGCATCACTTAAAACTTTCATTTCACCCTGAGGACAACAGAAGAACAAGAACTTATGTGGATAAAATTCAAGAAAGCACAACTCTGCTCTTCTCCAGGAGCCATTCCGTGTGCTGCTCACAGGCATTTACACAAGCAAAGCAATTCCTTAGAGCAAATCAGCTTCTTCTTAATGAAGACTTGTTCTTTTCAGTAAGTCAGTGCTTTTGGAGGGGAGATTTAATAAACTTCATTCTTCTTCCTCTCATTGTGATAAGTAAATTTAATTTTACTCATATTATTAATAGTATTAAGCATCTCTTGAAAATGTACAATAGGCAATCTGAATCAGTTTGTTCAGTATGAAAATCCTCTTTTCTGAAACGGTATTTGGGTGAATGGAAAATATTCAGTCCCTCATAAGTGGATGTTGAGACAGAGGGAAGATACACTCAGAAGGTAATTCCAACCCTTAGGAGGGGAACAACAGCAGAACCACTCATTTCTCTTATTGCCGACATTTCCTTTGCCTTCAAAAAAGGGAACTATTGAATAAAAAGGCTGTGTCCTGAATTCCCAAATGTTGAATATTATTTGCAAGCACTTCTGCCCTGTCTCTGTCTCAGCTAGGGAGGATTCCCCTCAAAGCCCACAGGTCCCCACTCCCACAGCCCAGGTACAGGCTGTGGCTACCACACCCCTGTCCTCCCAAGGCATCAGTAAACTGCAAAAAATGATGCATTTGGTGTTGGACCGCAATGTTTTGTGCTTTCTCACACTCTAAAGCATTCAATCAGATATGGGACTTTGCAAGGCGGGCACAGAACCTCAGCATCCATCTCCACCTTTGCCCAGATAACCCACAAATAGTCCCTGTCACCTACCCACAGTCTCCAGCACACATTTTTTTCCCTGGCAAGTGTTTTTTGGGCCATCACACCTGCAGATCACCAGCCAGTGCATTCCTCAGGCTGGCAGCCAGAATAAGGCTGAATGTGTGTTAATGAGAGGGAATATTCTCCTTATGAAAAAAGTGAATCAGGGAGATAAATTCATAAGCTTTCTGTGCCATTACTATAGGCAAGTGCTACAGAGTTTAATCAGGTCTTTAGAGAACTTAAAAAGATATGGAAACTAGTCTAAAATAGGCTGTTTCCTACAGAGGAGCTGCCCTTTCCTGTGATGCCTTCCAGCCTGGCCCGAGTGCCTGGCTGTCTAAAGATTCTGCACAACTCTTACAAAGGAGCAATTTTATCCCCATTTTGACAATGCATTAGTATAATGGCTTGATCAGCAGATAATCTCCTTTTACAGAACAATAATATTTACAAAGCCTAAAAAAGTAATTTTCTCCCTCCCTTGCTGACCTGACTATCTCCTGGAGTCTCAGAAATAACCAAAGGCTTTTCAGTCACTTTGTATGTATGAACAATGGAGACTCTGAATGTATCATTTCTTCCCTCTTCAGAGAGACTTTTCAACAGAACACCCTTCATTTCTTGTAGACATTCTCTTTTCTCTAAGCATTACTGACACAGACTTGTTCTCCTTACCTCGCCTGCACTAGTCATGCCTTGCTGGCTCATTTGGTCCAAACATGATAAATCAATTTCCATCCAATTAGGCTACGCCTGAAGAATTAATTTGATACACTTTAGACTGTAGTATTTTGTATGTTCTGAAACGCAATTAGAAAACTTTAATTTAATCTTACATGCCCAATATGATCAGCTGGTACATAAGACAACCCAGTTGCAGCTTGTTCAGCATGCAATTGTAGTTGTAATTGATTAAAATTGTTTTTGCAAGTGTGTCTTGATGTCATGGATGACTTGATTTGCTTTGGGTCTTACTCCTGCAAGCACACAGCCACATCAGAAACTTTCTCTGTGTGAGCAGTTCCTCAGACTGTGCAGCATTTATGAGCTGAGATAGGCAGGGACAGGGCTTGCTGCTCCAAAGTTGTGATTCTCTCTTCCAGCAGTGATTCTGTGGTCAGAGATGTGAAGAGAAGAGGGTAAAGGTGACAAATTTTCCAAAAAATAAAGGTGCTTAGGCTGACATGTACAGAGGGAACAGCAGGGAGGATCCATCCTCCATTGCTTCAAAACCCAACCTAAGCTCTGGGCTTAGTGACCTGCTCACACTGAGTGCTCCAGTTTGCAATTCTCTTTGTTTATGATAACTGCTCAGGGTGACTCCAAACACAGCCTGGCTGTCCTGTGAGGTCAAAGGGGATCCCAGCAGTCCATACCCTTGACCCCACAGTGGTGCTCAGGCCTTCGAAGGGCTCTGAGTGATGGACACAGGAGAGGTAAAGCTTCCATCAGCCTGCCCAGGTGGGCTCTGCAGGGGAGGGGACCCCATCCTGTCACACACATCTTTTATGAAACATCCTTTCCTTAGGATTTTTCCTCCTGAGAAGCTGAGAGGCCTCAGGAACAAAATGTAACCAATGGTTATCTGCTGCTGTGGAATGCAACAGGTGCATCTGGGATTGGTCTCATGGGGTTGTTTCTAATTAATGGCCAATCACAGTCAGCTGGCTTGGACTGTCTTGGTCAGTCACAAGCCAGCTGACTTGTGACAAGCAAGCTGAATTTTTATCATTCCTATTCTATTCTTAGCCAGCCTTCTGATGAAATCCTTTCTTCTATTCTTTTAGTATAGTTTTAATATCATATATATCATAAAATAATAAATCAGCCTTCTGAAACATGGAGTCAGATCCTCATCTCTTCCCCCATCCTAAGACCCCTGTGAGCACCATCACACCATCCCTCCTCTGAGTGATGGATACAGGAAAGGAAATGCTTCCATCAGCCTGCCCAGGTGGGCTCTGCAGGGGAGGGGACCCCAGCTCAGCTCTGGCTCCAGGCAGGGCTGCTGTTGCCTCTGTCTGTTCACCCAGATCATCACTGCAACACTTGGCAAGGGCAGATATGGTCCTCGGCACTCCTGTCAGCTCAGCCTGGCTAATTCTGGGGCTGAAAATTCATCATGGAAATCCCACTCCATCAGCCACCCAGATCTCTTGAGAAAACAAACTCTAATTTCACCAGAGACCTGTCTATCTTTGTCTGTCCAGAAATCCATCTAGGCTTCTGTCCTAAAGGCTTATCCAAATCTGGTCCCAGGTAACCAGATACTTTTATAATTGGATCTAACTTAGGATCTAGCAATTCCTTACAAGATTTGGGAGGATATTTCCCTCCTGGAAAATATTTTGCAATAAAAAGCAGTTTCTTTGAAATCTTTCAATAGCAAAAGAGCTGTCTAGCTCACCCAAAACTGACTGGATCAAAACCCCACTGTTCTTTATTTTCAGAAGTAGACTACAATGTGAAGGTTGACTGTAACTGGACATGACAGAATCCTAATGCCTTCAATTCTCCTCACTCACTTCTATGAAGCATTTATATTTGAAATCATGGTGAGTTAACATGAGTTAAAGGCACATGCTCTTATCTCTCGGTATGTAAGTAATGGATTGTTCCCTGGATAATACCAGAACTTGTCAAAAATATATAACATAAATACTGATTTTTCACAGCTTGTAGTTCTCACTGTGTCAGGACGTAAGAGAATTTCAGAGAGGTGGGGAAAAAATCTGAAGATGCAAGATGGAACAATTTTGTGCCATGCAAGATACAGGGCCGATTAGTTTGTTTCTGATTTGTTTCCTCTGCTTTGTTAAGAACAAAAGTCAAGGGAATTTCCATTTCATATGTATGATGTAGTTTAAGAGGCAGGTGGTTTATAAAGTATTAAACAGCTCAATGGGACATAAAATGACCTAGTGACTGCCTCTGCCTGGGAAGATAGGTTGGTATGGTGTGGGAAAGAGGGAGAAAACATCATCCAAACCTCAAAATTACCAAGAATCTGGGCCCTTGCTAAACTGACTCTTGATTTAAAAAAATCAAAATATAAATGCCACACTTGTATGAATCACCACATCACACACTGACAAAGGGAAAAGCAGATGTTAAAATGGAAATGTTTTTTCTGCCCAAAGCTTCACAAGTTCTTTATTCAAATGAAAGCAAACAAGCTTTTTAACCTTCATTTCATTTTCTGCTGGACTGTCTCTAATGGGAGACTGGCAGGGTGAGGAGCCAAAAGAGGAAGGTTCTTTCAAAGAAGTAGTATTGACACTGAATTAACAACATTTGCACCCAGACCCTGGTGAAGACCATGCTGACACCTTTAGATGACCCTGATGACACTGAAGAACAAGACACAGCCATGAGTACAGAGGTGCCAGCAGTTCTTTTCTCAGCCCAGTACATAATTGCTACTCCCACAATATCCAGAAACACTAAACAAACCTCTTTTTCTCACAGCTTGGTGCTTATACTCTGCAGAAACCTCCCCCATCCTCCAGTCTGCCTTGATTTCACCTTCCAGGCTCTGTTTGGCAAACTGCTGCCCCAGTGTCATGATCTGCTAGGGCAAATGAGTTGTGATGGTTCATTTCCAGATCCCAAAAGTGCAAAAGACAAACAGCAGGGGACTGTCAGTTTAATCATAACAAATGCACCTTTATTGAGGGCCAACAGCAAATGTGATAGAGGGATCAGAAAAGAAAATAAAGGATAGAAAGAAAAAGAGGGGACGGGAAACGTAGCTAACGATGAGATGGAATCGTCGTGGTCCAGCCACAGATTCACCGTCTTCCATGGGGGTTAACCAAAGTCATCTCAGAAAGTTACAGTTTATATAGTCTCAATCTAAAGCAAGTGGCATCTGGCCAAAAGGTGGGGAAGATTCATGGGCATTGTGTTGAGACCCCTCGGTCTGTGAGGCAGGTGTGGGTGTGCAAGGACAGGCCACCAAGTCAGAACTTGTGGGGCAGGTGCAGGCGTGTAAGGACAAGCACCATTTATCAGAACCTGTCTGAAGCAGGGTTCTGTGAAGGCACAGCAAGCACGCCTGCAAACAATCACTTGGCATAACATCCAAAAAACATCCACCACAGCCAGGCCCAAGCTGCTGTCAGTGGTCCTCAGGGCCTTGCGACGATCGTGAGGCAAATGAAAGAAACTCTGGAGTGTCTCTTACACCCAGGCAATGTGAACAACCCCAGCTGGCTGCACTGGGCTGGGGATAATGAACTCCAGCCTCCTGTGCCTGTGGGTCCAGGCTCCTGCCACTGCAGGCAGCAGCCCTGGCAGCCAAACCCTGTCAGAAACAGAGCAGCTTTCTTATTAGACTGAGTAAGTGCACATCCCACACTGCTGCTGCTCCAGAAGTTCCTTCCTGTGGTAGCCTGTGGTTTCTGGTTTCTGGTTCATTGATGCCCAGTCTGTACCTTCTCTTCAAGGGCTGCTCACCATCTCAGCACAAACTCCCTTCCTCCCTGTGGGCTCAGAAAGAGCAATCATGGCTCTGCTCAGCCACGCTGCTAAAGCTTTGTTTGACATCTGCCTGCTCACCCTTAACAGCCCATGTCAGAGCTGCTCCTGGCTGGGAAGTACAGCTGCCTAACCAAAGAGCACTGCTGCAACCTGGTGTAGCTACTACTGGCCTAACCACTGCAGGCTGGTGTACATACTACAGGCCTAACCACTGCTAGGTGGTGTACCTACTACAGGCCTAACCAACCAAAGAGCACTGCTGCAACCTGGTGTAGCTACTACTGGCCTAACCACTGCAGGCTGGTGTACCTACTACAGGCCTAACCACTGCTAGGTGGTGTACCTACTACAGGCCTAACCAACCAAAGAGCACTGCTGCAACCTGGTGTAGCTACTACTGGCCTAACCACTGCCAGTTGGTGTACATACTACAGGCCTAACCAACCAAAGAGCACTGCTGCCAGCTGGTGTACCTACTACAGGCCTAACCAAAGGGCACTGCTGTGAGCTGGTGTACCTACTACAGGCCTAACCACTACAGGCTTGTCTACCTACTATAGGCCTAACCAAAGGGCACTGAGCACTGCTGCAGGCTGGTGTACCTACTACAGGCCTAACCAAAGAATCACAGAATAACAAGGTTGGAAGAGTCCAACCCATTCCCTGACACCTCAACTAAACCACGGCTCTGAGTGAGCAGCACTGCTGCAAGCTGGTGTACCTACTACTACAAGCCTAACCACTGCCAGCTGGTATACCTACTACAGGCCTAGCCAACCAAAGAGTACTGCTGCCAGCTGGTGTTCCTACTACAGGCCTAACCAAAGGGCACTGCTGCAGGCTGGTGTACTACTACAGGCCTAACCAAAGAATCACAGAACCACAAGGTTGGAAGAGACCTTCAAGATCATCAGGTCCAACCTGTTCCTTGACACCTCAACCAAACCACAGCACCGAGTGAGCAGCACTGCTGCAAGCTGGTGTACCTACTACAGGCCTAACCAAAGAGCATTGCTGTGAGCTGGTGTACCTACTACAGGCCTAACCAAAGAAAGAGCACTGCTGCGAGCTGGTGTACCTACCACAGGCCTACTACATGTCACATTTCTGCCCTTCTCTCCATGCCATCAATACATGCCCTTGACATGTCTTAAAGGCCAAGGGAATGGCTGGAGCTGTGTCAGGGGAGGGTTAGGTTGGATTTCAGGTTTCAGGAAGGGTTCTTTCCCCAGAGGGTGTTGGGCACTGCCCACAGCCCCAAGGCTGCCAGAGCTCCAGGAGTATTGGACAGCACCCCCAGGGTGGGATTGTTGGGGGTCTGTGCAGGACCAGGCATTGAGCTCATGGATCCCTGTGGGTCCTTCCATCCCTGGATATCCTGTGACTCTATGATTTTATGAAAACATGCTTGAAATGATTTTGCTGTCATTTTAATGTCAAACTGACAAGATGGTGCAATTCAGGCTGCCCACAGCCACAGAGCAGAGATCTCCTCCCTGCTGTCCCACTCATCTGCACAAGACCAAAACCAGAGCAGCTCTGGATGCCTCTGTTTGTGCTGCAGCCACAGCTCCTGGCTGCAGGATAAGTCAGTCCTAAATAGGCATATATATATAAAATATTATATATATTATATACATTTATATATTTCTGTATTTTTTAATTTATTTATATTTTATAACAGCTCTTTATTCAGCCACATGGTCCATGCTGCTCCTGCTCAACAAAACTTGTGCACTGGATGTCCTACTTCTGGGAAATTCCACCACTAAAAAGAAGATTGGGTTTTTTTCAAACAGACATCACTGGGCAAAAAGAGACAATAGATTCAGCTGGTTCTCCCACATACAAGGTAACCAGCAGTGGGTAGGTAAGGAAAAAAAAAAAGGGGAAGAAACAGGCATAGCACTGCAGGAATTTTCAAAAATCCACTCCAGCAAAGTGTGTAAATGTATCCTTAACACTGAGCCCTGCACAGGAATAATTGCACTAAAGCAATTAGTTGGATTTCCATAGATGAGCACACCCAGCCATGCCAGAGCCAGGGTCAGGCCACACACCTGGTGCTAGCACAGAGTGAGTTAGGGACACGTTCTGCAGACTTTTGACCATGTCTTTTCTGTTCCTTTTTGTTACAGCAGGTGTTAATACATCAGGTGCCTCAAACTGTACCTCTAAAATATTTATTTTCCTGAATATTACATTTCTAGTCATATTATTTAAATGTATCAGGAAAGCTTCAACTAAATCTTTTAATCCCATTTGATCTACAAACAGAGCTGCAACATGACAGCTTGGATTAATGCATCTGGCATTTGTGAAATTATAAACCTCACACAGCAAACAGACAGTGACTGCTGCTGCTCTTTCCTTTCTGCTTGTGTAGCACCAGGCTAAACTGAAACAAACCCTTTCCCTGCATCTACATTTGATTGAAAGATAGACATTCAGGAAAGGGTGAAGTACCCTAAGTGATGGGCTCAGTGGGATATTGAATTTGTGTCTACGCTTTGATGCTTCTGGGTTTCGTTTTCTGCTCCTGAGTAGAATTAATTCTGTTCCCCACAGGAGTCAATTTGGTATTTTTTATACACCCACCCCCCTTCCCCCCCCATTTTATTGTTTTAAATCCAACTTTAGGGAAAAGACAAGAGGTCAAGGAAAGACAGAAGGAATGAAAAGCAGAGAGGGGACCTTTTAAAGCACAAATACTGTTAAGACCCCTTTTAATATCCTAAGCCCCATTTTGTCTGTCTTGGTTTCAAAAAGAGACAAGAAACTCTTTTAAAGGAGCCCCTGTATCCTCATTTCCAATTCCATGTTCTCCCTGACAACCCTTTACTTTGTGTTCCTTACAGTTACACCACTGACAGCATTACTTTTCCCCTTATACTCCACAGCAAGAGGCAGAGACAAGGTAGGCTGTGCTGATCCAGCAGCCCCAAATCCAGCAGGGAAAACCCCCCTGGCTCTTGGCTGGCTGTGGGGAAAGGGGTGAGCTCTCCCAAAGACCCCCAAACCAATAAAACGCTGCTGAGGCTTCCAGAGACTCATCAGCATTCAGAGCTGTCACCTCCACACTGTGCAGGACACTTCAAAGAGTGTAAAAGCACAAGATTATGCATGGAACAATATTGTATTTGCAGGGAGTGTCCCAACGAAGGCAGGAATGATGAATCTGGCTCCATGTTCTCAGAAGGTTAATTTATTACTTTATTTACTTTATTATACTATATTATATTAAAGAATACTATACTAAGGAATACAGAAAGGATACTTACAGAATGCTAAAAAGATAATAATGAAAACTCCTGACTCTCTCCAGAGCCCTGACACAGCTTGGCCCTGATTGGCCAAAGAGTGAAAACAACTCCCAGCAGAATCCAATGGAACAATCACCTGTGGGTAAACAATCTCCAAACACATTCCACATGAGCACAACAGAGGAGAAGCAAATGAGAGAAGAATTGTTTTCCTTTTCTCTGAGCTTCTCAGCTTCCCAGGAGAAAAATCCTGGGCAAAGGAATTTTTCAGAGAATGTGAATGCCACAGAACAAAGCAATCAAAGGGAATAAAACAGGTGGAGGAAGAAAACAACTACTATAAATGAAGGGCTTTGTCTGGAAGTTTGCGTCCTGGTAGCCTGTGCCCTGGTTGCAACATCATGTTGGTCCAGATTTTCCAGTGGTCTAAATGCTGAGCTGATGGTCAGCTACACAATAGAAACATCCATGTTTCCAAGCACACAGAACCATTCCTTATCCTGCAGTAACACAAATCCCAGTTAGCCCCACTTACAAGTAGCTCTGCCAGGGTTACATCCATGTGGTGTGAAGGGATATTTCCCACACGCCCATTTCCCTTCCAACACCATTCCACCAGCCATGCCCCTGAGCAACCTGAAGTTCCCAGGGTCACACCAGAAAGGTGCTGAACCCCTTGGCCCCAGCACAGTGTCCTTGCCCAACTCCACATCAAGGCATCCATGGCAGAGATTGTTCCCCACCCTTCACAAACCAGGGCAGAGGGTCCCAAAGGGCAATGCCACAACCTAGACCTCAAATCTGGGCCAAGTTCTCATCTCCTGAGAAGAACAGCTGTCAGTTCTGAAGTTCTTAAATGAGATTTGAAAGCTAAGGAACTGAATATAACCAAACTTATCTTTGGCTGAGTTTGAAGATAGGTTGACACAAACCCTATGCCCCATACCAAATTCAAACTGTGCCTTTCCTTTGAAATCTACTGTTCTGTTGATATTTCAGCAGCAAGACCCTCCTTTGAAGAAGGATAAATCCTCCCTCAGAAGCAGCACAGAAATCCCTGCAGATTCTGCAGTCCACAGGGGACCCACATCACACAGGCATTGACTGACTGACCCTTCCTTCCCAAGTGGGGATGCACTGATGGCTGAGACAGTCAGAAATGTTCATATTGGGCCCAGATTTGTTTATTCCAGGGCCTCAGATGCTTTAAAGCAGACCTACTTATAGCCTGCAATGTGTGAGTGACTCTCTGCTATTTTGGCACTAATATTGTCAAATGGCATTAATTAAAACAAATCGCTTATAAAACAGGCTGGATTCATCAACAATAAGTGAGGAGATATTTTTTTCTTTGCCTTTTTTTTTAAAGGATTTTAATGAATAAACAGCAATTCCTATTCATTATTTATCTACTTCTGAATTTTAATGAATAGTTCCCAGCGCTCATTAACAAATCTCTGTATTTATGGAAAACTGGCACTTCATAAATATCAAATTGTGCTATTTTATGTGCTGGTTCTATATAAATATAGAAATTCTGTAATTATCACTCGAACTGATCATTAAAATTCAAAAGCAGATAAATAAGCCCAAGCTTCCTGCCTTATTCGCCTTATTATACAGATAAAACCTCTTTTTTTTTTTTTCAATATGGTTCCTTTTTCCCCCACATATCACACCCTTCCCTTGGGGTGGCACACAGTCACTGCTCACCTTGCAGGTGGCACCTTTCTGCTGTGTTACCTGGGGCTTCTGCCCTGTGCCAGCAGCAGGAACTCTTTCCCCCAGCCTTGCCTCTCTAGGTGGTGAGATTACTGGTAGGCATTCTCATTCTACACTGCTCTGTCCTTTTTTCCCCTCGACACTGTTATTGACTTTTGTATTATCACAGCATAAACCATTAGCCATTTTATGCAAATCCCTGTGTTGAATGAAATCCGTGTCAATCCATAAAATCAAATTCCAACTTGCTGAGTGCCCTGAGTGTCTGGAGCTGCCTTTGTTCAGAACTGCTGGGAGGAACCCTCCCAGTCCCACCCTAACCAAAGTCAGGCTCTGCAGCCTGCTCTGCCCTTGATCCCACTCATCTCTGGGGTACAGAACAGCTCATGTCCTGATCCCAGCGTGAGGGGCAACCTGAAGCACCACTGCTACTGTCCAGGAAGCTGTCCCAGTTTTACAGCACTTCATTTCAGCTTAGTGCTTGAACCAGTGCTTGAATCCACATGAGGAAAATAAGCATTAACTGTAGGAGCATCGGGGGGTAGGATGGTCAGGACAGGCAGAGAGCAGAGATCTCTGCAGCCAGGTCAGAACTTGGGGTTTATTGCAAAGGGCCTGGGGGCAGGGCCCTGCTGGGAGCTGCCAGGCACAGCTCAGAGCAGGACTGAGAGAAGAGAGAGGGGGAGAGATGATGAGAGGGTGAGAGAGTAAGATGGTGAGAGCATAAGGGAGTAAAAAAGGTAAGGGAGTAAAAAAGGTAAGAGAGTAAAAGGGTAAGAGAGCGAGGTTCCCATTACAATACCATAAATCTTCTTCTGTGTTGAATATTCTCATTCTCATGAACCAATCTAGTACAAGATACAAATCCTATAGCATTTACATACAGCCTATAAGAATCATTACATTACCATCCTGTGTTACATTTTAAACCCTAAAAACTCCTCTTTGGGCCCCTTCTGCCAAGCTGTGGGGTCTGCTCTGAGCCTTGGGCCTGTCTGCAAGCAGAGGGTGCTGTTCCATCAAAAGGGGATTCCCTTCAGCCAGCCACACCATTGTTTTCCAGTTGTTCAGTAACTGAGGTATCTCAAAGCTTGCTTTCATTTCAATCTCGCTTATAGTTTCCATATTCTCAAAGTCTTTTGCCAGGCAATCATATTTATAAGGCTTTCCTGTTTCATCTTCCCCAACAATTAACTTTACAGTGAACAACATATCAGCCTCCTGCTCTTGGGGTTGCTTCACTCACTCCATGTGCAGCCAAACCCCCAGAGCACACCAGCATCTTCAGGATGTGTGGTGGAGCTCCCATCCCAAAGCACAAGGAGATGAAGAAGGTAAGAGATGTGTCCAGAGCCTCAGGGGAGTTCTGGCTCAGAGGCCAAGTGCCTACTCAAGGGGAAAAGGAAGCAGGAATTTAAAAGGCAGATAAAACTGTGACTCTTGAAAAGAAAAATCTATATTAGCCTAAACCCCCCAGAGATTCTGCAGGGCAGTGCAGCAGATGTGTTGTATTAATGGTTATTCCTTTAAAAAATCAGTCCAATGAAAGCATTTAAGGTCAGGGAAATCTTGTGTTTCCTGACTGCATTAGGACGTGAGGACCAAGGGCTGCCCAGGCTGCACCTCTCTCTTTAGAGAAATCCCTGTGCAATATTTTCTCTGGGCTTTTTTTTTCCTATTCTGTGTATTTGCCACAGTGCTGAGGATGTTTGTGACAATTGTTAAAAAAAAAGATGTGATTAGCAAATGGAAGAATCATGACTCCTTTAATTAAAATTCTTGGGTTTTCTTTTGTTTAAAAATCCCTCATCACCCTGGTGTTTTGGATGTCAATGCACCTGTAACAGAACAGACTTTGGATCTCAGAGACTGGGGCTCCACCTGAGCATCAGGTCATTTATCAGGTTAGCAATGGGAAAATTATTTCCCAGTTTGCTGACTAGGCTTAAGTGGTTCACAGCTTAATCCAAAACTTCTCTTGTGCCAAAACTGCCATTTCTGTGCTCCCCAGAGCTAAATCAGACCAACACTCTTCCAAATTACAGTCAACTGAGTCAACACTCCCTGCACCACCTGTGAGAAGAAATGACACTTTTATCCTTTTTTAGTCCATTTAATTGTAGAACAGTGATGTTTGGAGGAAGTGTTGAGTTTGATGTCTTTCAAGCCCACCTTCCCCTCTTGACATTAAGGAAGACAGGTGGTACACCAGCACTTCACCTCATTTCTTCCACCTGCTTTCCTTTGCTGTACAGAAACTTTGCCTTTTCTCTGACATGGAATCTGTACCCACTCTGGGGCAGGAGGAGTGTGCTCAGCCTCTGTTGGTGATGGCACCTCACAAAATGAGGCTCTGCTTCATCACTGATATTTTCTGAAAAATCCCTTCACCAGGATTTCTTCTCCATGTTTTGCTGCTCTGAAATGTGGTCTGGAGATTGTTTATCCAAACATGTGAATTGTTTTTAATTAATGACCAATCACCATCAGCTGTGTCAGATTCTGAGGAGTCAGTCACGAGCTTTAATTATCATTCTTGTTTAGCCTTCTGATGTAGCCTTTCTCTATAGTTTAGTATAGTTTTAGAATATCATATCATCATATCATATCATATCATATCATATCATATCAATAATATAATATAATAATATCATAATATAATAAATCAGCCTTTTGAGAACATGGAGTCAAATTCTTATCTCTCACCTCGTCCTGGGGACCTCATAACACCTCAACTACAGGCCCAGAAGGAAAGATGAGACAAACAGGAGGATGGATCAGCTCAGGCCCTTCCCTGCAGCCATTACACACAGGCCAGTCCTGGGAGAATGAACTGAAATCCCTGTGAACAAACCTCATCTCCCACAGCAATGCCTTTCCCAACTCTCAGGAGTCTCTGTGGTCAAGATGACCCCAAGATGTGTTAGAAAGTTTCTTTTCCCAGCCCAGCAACTAAAGAAGGAGTCAGGACTCTTCTGTTCTGCTTTTCAAGGTTGTTTATTTTCTCTTATCTGTTCCATTCTTTCTCTGACCTGCTGAGATCTGTCCAGCAGGTCGGGTTGTGGCACAGTCCCTGCCCTTGGGGTGGTCTTGGCTTTTTATACTAAGAACTGTGTGTGCTTTATTTACAATAATTTCCCAATACCCATCACCTATGTTAGACAGTCTGGCTCTACTCTAAACCAATCCAGAAGTGTCACCATCACAGCAGAAGATGGAGGCTAGGAAGAAAGAGAAAGAAGGACAAGGCACACCCAAATCCCTCCATCTTGGAACCCCAAGCCTCCATTCTAAAACCCCAAAAATCTACTTTTCACCCTGTGACAAACTAACTATCATTCTACTTAAACTCTCATGGCTTGCAGATCCTCATATAAGGTTGGTAATTTTTTCCATGGGTCAAAATCAAAGGCACAGGGGTCTTGGGCTCTGTGCCAAGGTCTCTGAGCCCCCTGGCAGGGTTTTGAGCCCTCCAGGGCAGGCAGAGGGATGTCCTGAATTCTGACACCCAACAGGGAATGCTGCAATCAGCTCTTACCAAAGGCAAAAAGAAAACCCACAACTTTTTCTCTCATATTCTTGTTGTCCCCTTATCTCTAGCACTTTTGAAGTCCAGTTCCACTTTTTCAGTCTGACCCTTCTTCCATTGTGCTGAGCTTCTCCTCAGTGCTGGCTGCTGCTATTCAGGGGCTGCAAGGCAGGGAAGGGTTGAAGGTTTCATTAGAGCAAAGCCCTCCCAAAGCTGAGCATTGTGCATGGCTCAGCAGCACAGTCATCAATCCTGTCCCACCACCCCCTGCCACACTGGGGAGCTTCTCCTCCAGGACACGTCCCCTTGGCATGTCATGGTGAGAGCCAGAAGTTTCTGAAATATTTTTGAATTTATTATCTCAGTTGCAGCAACAGAAACATTTGACTTTTCTGTCTAAATCAATACAGGGTTCTTTCTCCTTTCCTTTCTTGATTTTGAGGACATGCCTGCACAACAGTTTCACTGCCAAGCTCTTCAAAAGCACAAGCAGAGGAAGAGCTGTCGGATCATTCTGGCTGTAATTTCAGTGTATCTTTCAATTGCCCACTATAAGAGGGTCAGTCTTGTACTTTTTGACCACATTTCCCCTCCATCCAGGCTTGATGTTGACCTACTTTCCCATGCTACAATTCACTAATATTCCCCTCAGCATCCAGATAATAAAGTGAGAGGAAAAATCCAAACCCGACTTGCACTAAGCAATTATTTTCAAGTCCATATGTATTCACTGTGTTAGTGCCAGGGTTTTGTTAATGCACAATAGAGGATAATGAGATCACTTTCTAATTCTCCATCTTCTTCCATCTGAAGCTCTGGGAGCTCTGAGGAAAGACAAAAGCTGTCATGTTTTACCAGGGCATCCCTTCAAACTGCAGCACCTCCCAGGGATTATAGCCATGTGTTTACAGGAAGGTGTAAAAAAATAAGTGGATGGATGAATAAATAAATGAATTAAGCCCCTCATGTTAAACAGTTGACACAGATTAAATAACATGTCAGGCAACTTGTTTCCCTTTGCAAATACTGTTCCTTTAAGCTCAGTCCTCAGGTAAACCCCAGACAAGCAGAAGCACAGGTGGGAGATGAAGCTGTGTAGGAGACAGATGGGGTTCTCTTACAAACAGCCTGAAAACCCAGCACTGAGACACATGACCCTACACAAAATGTCCCTGGGGAAGGAGCCTTCTCCTGGCACTGAATGTGTGAGGTCTCAGCCTGATGTCCTCCCCAGGGCCACCTCAGCCCTGTAAATGCACTGGGAGAAAACCCCAAAACTGTTACAGGAGCTGCAGGGCCACCCTGGTCACCCCAAAACTGTTCCAGGAGCTGCAGAGCCACCCCAAAACTGTTCCAGGAGTTGCAGGGCCTCCCCAAAACTGTTCCAGGAGCTGCAGGGCCACCCTGGTCACCCCAAAACTGTTCCAGGAGATGCAGAGCCACCCCAAAACTGTTCCAGGAGCTGCAGACCACCCTGGCCACCCCAAAATTCTTCCAGGAGCTGCAGACTACCCTGGCCACCCCAAAATTCTTCCAGGAGCTGCAGACTACCCTGGCCACCCCAAAATTGTTCCAGGAGCTGCAGACTACCCTGGCCACCCCAAAATTGTTCCAGGAGCTGCAGAACTGCAGAGCCACCCCAAAACTGTTCCAGGAGCTGCAGAGCCACCCCAAAACTGTTCCAGGAGCTGCAGAGCCACCCCAGCCACCCCAAAACTGTTCCTGGAACTGCAGAGCCACCCCAAAACTTTTCTAGGAGCTGCAGAGCCACCCCAAAGCTGTTCCAGGAGCTTTAGAGCACCCTGGCCACCCCAAAACTGTTCCAGGAGCTGCAGAGCCACCCTAAAACTGTTGCAGGAGCTGCAGAGTGCCCTGGCCACCCCAAAACAGTTCCAGGAGCTGCAGGGCTCTGAGCTGCCCTGCTGGCATGGGTGTCTGAACTGATCTCCTGAGGCAAGGCTTGGCAGGGGAGGCTGGGACAACCAGCCTGGGCTTCTCCACAGCTCTGGCTCCTGACACAGCCCCTGGGTCATCCTTTGTAAGTGCAAAGAGCACAGACAGGCAGCCAGCCCAAACACAGGCTGGGGAGAGATGCCCCTTGACCAGAGGGAATATTCCAAGAGAGACATTGGAAAGTGGCCATGGGAGCCAGCAGCCCAGATCTCATTAACTGTGTCCACATTTTACAGACCTGGATGGCTCTGAGGTCCTGGCACCTGACTCCTGTGCCAGCCTGTGCTGGTGTATCCCCCCTCCCCAGGCCACATTATCATCTCATAAATGCTCATTAGGCCTCGTTCTTGATGAACAGCCCTTGGCTCAGCTCCTCTTGAGCTTATCAGAAACCCTGACAGCTCCAGGAACTGCTGCTGTCCAAGGAGCTCCTGCTTTTTAACCAAGTCCTGAAACTCATTTTTCCTTTCTGAGTAACAACCCTGGAATATCAATTTTGTTGTCAGAATTTCGAAGGCTGTGACTGACCTGAACTGCAGCCAGGATGGAAAGTGGCATTGACCAAACCCATCTCCTGTCACCCACAAACAGCAGAGCCCAGTGAGAGCCCTGGAACCTCCCTGGGCTGCCCCAGGGACCTCCCTCTGCTGGGGCCTCTCCCAGCCCAGCAATCTCAGGTTTCTCATTCCTGCTGAAGGACAGGGATGGATCCTGGGCTGATCCTCCCTCCCTGAGCTCAAGCCTTTGCCCTTGGTGAGATCCAGAGGCTTTGGATGTGAGCACTTCACTGAATTCCAGGGGGATCTTTTACAGGTTTGTACCCTGTACAGACCCTTTAGGTCTGTGTGTGTGCAGGTGGGAATGTGCCACAGCAAATGCACAAGGAATATTGCTCCCCTCATCCCTGAATACTTTAGATTTGTAAGTAAATGAGGCCTGTGAGTTACTGCTGTGCTGCTGTAAATTCTACACAAATCTCTTGTTGTTTAACCTTAGCCATTGATTAAATGTTGTTAGGTTTAAGTGTTGTTAAACCTCACTGTTGGTCGAGTCCAGGGCTCAGGTTGGCAGGGGGGTCCACTCTGAACCTTGTACCCCAACCAGAGGGTCTCTAATATTCCTTTTTAGTCTCACTCTCTCCATCCTCACCCTCCACCCCTCTCTGCCCCCACCCCCCCCTCCAACCTGCACAAAGACAATTTTTGGGCTGATTCTGATTTTAGATTGATTGATTTCAGATTTTAGTTTGCTTTTCTCCTGTGTGTTTAACCATCTAGTAATCAGTAGAATGAACCTTGCCTATGAACTTTGTCATGCTTTCTCTTTTATACTGAACCTGCTTTTGCAAATACCTTTGCTGGTGATGCTTTCAGTGACCTAAAATACTCATTTGTGACACAGGCCCCATCAGCAGCTTGCACACAGCTTCATGGCAGCTTGACTTTTCACTGCTTGTAAATCCCTTTTGGAAAGACAGATTCCTCTGTGAAAGTCAATTTTTTCTGTCTGACACGATTGCCACGGGGGAGATGCAATGGATGGACCATTGTTTTGGTTTGGAAAGCCAGGTGTCTGCTAAGGAAGGCAGGAGCCTCCCCTGAAATGGAAAATGTGAACCCTCCCCACCCCTCTGAATTGTTATAAATTTTAAATTAAGGGGCTCTTAGGCAAAAAAAAAATGGAAGCATGATATAACAGTTCATATTAGGGAAGAAAATAAAAAGATAAAATAAACAATGCAGTGAACTAAACCAACACTGACAGAGTCAGAGCACAGCCTGACACCCTGTGGGTCAGGATGTTGGCAGCAGAACCATTGGAATTGTGGCTCAGCCCTCCTGCAGTGCCAGGGCTGGTTCTGCTGGAGCAGGGATCCTGGAGAAAGGTGCAGTCTCTGCCTCTGAAGATGCAGTGGAAGAAGAGGCAGCTGCTGTTCCTCTGGGGAATCCAGTGCAGAAGCCGTGCTGGTGTTCCAGAATCTCCAGATTATATCCAGGTAGGAATGCTTGGCTCCTCCCTCTGGGCTCACATCTCCCAATGGGATGCTGTAGCTCTTATCAGCCATGCAGGGACATTCCATAGCTGTTATCAGCAGGTGTCCCCCCAGAGGGAGGAGTGGGTGTGGAAGAGATAAGGGAAACTGCCCACAGAACAGAAGACAACTGCCATAGAGATGGCAAATAGAATACAATCTGCTTGGCAATCCAGGACAACCATGCCAGTGAAAGCTGTTTTCAGGGTATTGTAACTAGTGGATGCACCTTGGAAATGAGGTTTTGCCTCAGGAATGTAAACTGCAACCTGCCAGATTACCAGGATAGCTACAGGAGGTCATGAGTAATGAGGAAAATGGGTATAACTGGAGGCAGAGGGGATCCACTATTGGCAATGGAGAGAGAGACTCGATGAGATGGCCAAAGAATCCAAATTTATTGTGAAGTACAACTGCTTATATACATATTCTAGGAAGACTAGTCATGTTTTACTACAATGATTGGGTTAATCATCACATCAAACTTACACATTTTGAACATTTCTTGCTTGCATAAGTCTGGTGTAATTTTCCTTTTCCAGTAAGTCTGATTGAATATTCTTGCAATCTTGATTTAATCCTCAGAGTTCTGCTTGCTCTGGCCAAGGCATTTTGTCTATCAAATCTCTCATGCTTGACCAGGTCCAAAGTCCATCATCTGTCTTGTGTGTCCCAATAATCCACCAGCAGCAGCACATGGCTGTGCCTTGGCAGCAGGGCACGTACACATGCACTGGATAAAGATGATCCAGGAGGAATGTTAGCACCTCCCAGAGACCTGAGAGCCCTCACACTGTTCTGTGCATTTATCTGCAAACAGACACCTTGATGAAAAGAGATCAGTTGCATCCTGAGCCCTGCACAGCCATCCCAGGCAGGTACAGATTTCCATTGGATTTCTGACATTTCCACCAGGCTGGAAGTGAATTAAGCTCTACAAATGAACAAATCTGCCCAGACTGACAGACATGGCAGGAGGTGGAATCAGGAGCTGTCAGCTGCTGCTGAGTCACTTGGGCAGAAAACCCTCCTCTGAAGTTCTATGTGAGGCTTTGTGGAGCTTACAGCTGCTTTCTCACCTCTCTTGTCAGGAGCAAATGAATAGTTCAACAATATTGTTAACCTTGTGCAAAGGAAAATACATCCTGCCTTAAGCAGATTTTGCAGACCCAGGATATTTCACCATTTCTGTAAATTTGGAAATTTTGCTGTCTGGTCACATTTTCCTCCCTATCAACCTGGGCAGTGTGATTTGTTGCCCTAGAAGAAAATCACTCTTATGTTAGTAGCACACAGCAGCAACAGTTCTAAGATCTGACACAGCAGCAGTGAGTTCCTGACCCGACATTTCGAAGAGACTTTTCCTGACTCTGGTGTGCTTTGGAGTAAGCCCTAAAGACCTTGCCCAGGCTTTACCCCACTAGTCTTCCTTGTGATCAGCACTTGACTCTTCATCTGCTGAGGCTCCTGGGGTCTCTTTATTCTTTATTCTGAACATTCAGCTTACAGTCAAATGTCAGCTACTCAAAAATAAGTAGTGGTTTGTGGTTAAGGAGTGGGAAGAAGAGGGCTTGGTTAATTCCCAGCTCGACCACAGATATCCCAAGTGAGGTTGGCCAGATTGCTCAGAGTCTGGTTTATTCCAGAAGCGCTGAATTCAGTTGCTACCCAGTGGTACTTTTATGTGCTTGGCCCTTAAAAACCTCTCCTAACACCCACAGCTGTAGGGCAGGGACAATCCTACCACCTTTCTCTGACTTACTGAAAGCTGGAAGCTCAGTACAGGCTCTGTGCTCTGAAACATTTGTACAGCACTGAGCACAGGGAGCTGCAGGGGCTCTAACAGAAGAAAAAGCCAAGAACAGAGACCCTCCCTGTGAGAGGGTCAGCAGAAAGGGCTTCTCCCATATCCCAGGAAGATGAGCAGAATATGCCAGAGGGGAAAAAAAAAAAGATAATTGCCTGAAACTGTAAGATTACCCAGGTTGGCTCATGGGCACATGCAATGAGTTTCTGGCAGAGTGATTTTACCTCCTCATTTGAACCACTCCAAATGAAGGCAGAATTTTAGTCACACAGAAATGACATCAAAAGGAAAAGCCAGATGTTTTGTGAATCCCACCACTAATGAGCTACAAGTGCTGTTTTTTTCCATTGTACAAGAAAATGATGAATTTTTAAACATATACAAAACAAATTGTTTGTGATTGCATTAGACCTTCAAAAAGAATGAAGGAACATAAATTCAGAGATGAATAGCACAATATTGGATGCTTGCCTCAGAGCTCGACTTCAATAACTTATCTCAATAAATCCCCCTGCAGAAAGCATCTTATGTACTTCAAGCCTGGAGAAGATGAGACATGAATGCTGGAGGAATTACAAGACAGGGGCATTCTTGCAACAGCGAACAAGCTGAAAATTACAAGGTAATGGAAACTCAGCAGGAGGCTGCCATACCCTGCCATTAGCTAACTCCTCCAATGATTGCTGCAGAAATCACTCAGGTTGTGTAAGCGCTGTACGCTGCTGCTGCACTTTGCATCTCTCTCCACCTGAGCACACAGACAATTTAATGAGGCAAGAAGAGGTACCTGAGCACCAGGGGCTTTGGCTTGCAGATGAAAGGGGGCTGCCTCCCAGCCCAAGCACAGCCCTTTGTCCCTGCTGCCTGCCTCTCCTTTGTGCCACTTTGACACCAGCTCCACAGATCCATTTATTAAAGCATTTGCCATTTTTAAGCCAATATAGCCCTGACCTCCTCAAACTGCTCTACTACAGTCTCTCTCCTGACTCTGGAGATCAGGAAAATGAGGAATTAACAGCAGCAGAGTATTAGGCCTGAGTTCCTTAAAGGGCAATTAGTGCCTGTCCTTCATGCTTCTTCCCACAGCCTCATCCCATAGAAACACTTGTTATTCCAGTCTTGGATAATCAGTCAGCTTCATATAAACATGTCTGTGCTGTGGTTCTTATTTTACCAACCAGGAGGTTAATGAGAGTAAGACACATTCACAGTATTAAAAAAGAAAGGAAAAAATCCAGCCTGGCAGGTGAAATATGGCAGAGCAGAGTGGGAAATGCACTTACAAAAAAGCACAAGGATCCTGGAAAGCAAAAAATACTTCCTCTGTGTAGCCCCACATTTCTCTTCACAGAGAAAAGCAAGGCACAATTCTTCCCAAGAATACTTCTGGGATTCACATTCTCTGAACCTCAAAAAAAGAAAACATAAATCTTATCATTTACTGTACCTGTGTTTGTGCAAAAATAGAATACAACATAAAAATTGTTTGCCCAAAATCATAGTGTTTTATTTCCTTGGCCTATCAGGGCCAAAAATGTATGTGTGTCAGGACTGTCAGGTGCCAGTCACAAGATTCAATACAGTGTGAGAGTTGTGTACTGAGTTGGGTGCTTAACAGATTCAGTTTTAGATGTAGAGAATAATATAATATAATATAATATAATATAATATAATATAATATAATATAATATAATATAATATAATTAATATAAATATTAATTAACCTTCTGATATCCATCAAATCATTCTCTCCCCTTGTCAGGGCCATCACAGCATTGCAGTACCTCCAGGCAGATGCACCACAGAAACAGAAGAAATCTGCTGAAAATTTTGGCACCTAAATGAGACACAGGAGAGATCATGGTAAGTTTTCCAAGAGCTGGGAAAGGAGAGAGCAGCAGTAATGGCCAGCAGGGCATCCCTGTGTGTTTAGGAAATGACAGTGGTGCTCTGACAGTGCCAGAACAAGGAGGCACAATGGTCAGGACTGTCAGCAGGTTACACACTGCAATGAGGCCCTCCAAGTCAAACAGAGGTGTCCCTCAGATTTTACCCTCTAAGAATGGCTTTCTCCTACTGTCCTGTGTGCTGTCACCTCACAAAGCCACGAGATATGTCCCCAGTCCTGCAGGCTGAGGGTGGTTTGGTCTCAGAAGAGCCAAGGGAATGAGATGTCCATGCCAGTCCAGCCTTCCTCCTTCCTACCTATGGGAATAAATCACAGGGACTCCATTTTCTTCATGGCAGAAAAAGCCCATTCTTCATTCACAAAACTCCTTTTTATAGGGTTTTACAGACCTCCTGTGGGACTCCAATTGATTTGTAATTTTCTTGCCAATTACTTCATTGGTCAGTAACAAGTTGTTATTCTGTATTAATTGGTCACTCCAACCCCTGATGGGTACATGCAGGGAAAGTTATTTGTGAGAGATAGTTTTCCTTTTCTATCTAACAGGATAAAAACGGTTTATACAGGTACAGGTTGTCTTTCACCCAGGAATAGATTGTTATGTTAGTGAACTGCTCACACCAGGATTGCTTTCACATGGGAGCTTGCAAAGTGCCAGCTTGGCTTAGAAGAAATGACAGGCCAGCCAGAGCAGGCCTGATTTTATAAGGCTTTCCTTTATAATTTTTCTACCTTAGTGCAACACTACCCCTCCCTGTCAGGATGAACCCCAGCAGAGCCCAGGCTCTGTACTCCTGGCCAGCTCTGACCTTACCCCAGCTGGGTTTCAGACACCAAGCACAGCTTCTCCTCCAGGGACACAGAGAGCGCCTTCACTCATCACAGCACAGAGGAAATACAAGAGATCAAATTTTTGATCTCAAGTGCTTATTTTTGCAGCCTGATTTTTGATCTCAAGTGCTTAAAAGATAGGCATCTAAATCCATACTAAGGTGTTTTCTTGTCTCAGTGAAGTGTTTTGGGGCATGACAGCACAAAGCTTGACTCTCAGGCAGTGCAGCTCGATGTGACCTGACTCTTGTGAGGCTGTCACCTCATGTGAGACAAGCTCAGCCTGGCCTGATGTCCCCAGAGCCTGCTCTGCAGGGAGGGCAGAACCCAGCCCAGACTGGGTGGGTTAATCCTGGCTCACTCCTGCACTGTCCCTGTCATTCTCTGGCTCTGTTTCAGCTCTGGAGTCCCTTCCTCACACTGGGCCCCATCCATGCTGGGCTGCAACCGTCAGCAGCTCCTTTGATGCACACTGCTTGCATTTACACTCAGCCCTCCTCCAGTGTTTTCCAATCAATATCCCCTGCCAGGATTTCTGAGATACCTTGGTATTTTCCAGGAACTGTGACAGAAAATCTGAGGTAGATTGCAAATGCCACCAAAGCCACTGGATGACATTTATTTCTGTGCCAGGCTTCAAATTTGGCGGGATAGATTTCATTCTGAGTTGGAGGAGGGATGTATTTCACCCTCTGTGTCTCAGAGATGCTTTCATGGTGGTGGCTGTTACACCCCTGGTATGAAATATGCAATTATAAAACAATGTCTCTAACTATGATTTTTTTTAAAAATCTCTAAAATGAGATACTGACTATTAACTGTTAAATATTCTTGGTTTTACTCTGCATCCAGAGAAAGGAAATTTAGAAACATTGGTACTCTGTGTGTGGAAGGGTCTCTCAGATCCCAGAACGTGCTTTGGTTTTTATAGGTTTCATTTCAGGAGCTGAATTTTTAACTCAAATCAATAAAATGCATGGGTGCACTTACATGCTCATCCAGCTTTCCTGGACATGTTAGAAGATTACCAAGCTTGCCTGATTCTAATTAAAAACAGACTAGTGGGCAATTAATTTAACTTGTACCAACTTGTAATTACAACATTTGCTGTACAACTCTACAAATACAGGTGGCAAGGGGGGAGAGGCTTCTCTGGGATTTTTGTGGTGCTGCTCTGAAAAACCTCAGAGCAAATCACTTATGGTAGGTTCCAGTGTGAGACCTGCATTGTTTAAAAATCATCTCAATGCTACCTTATGCAGCAATAAAATGCAAGATGTGTGTCTTGGTTTGAAAAGCCAGGTGTCTGCTAAGGAAGGCAGGAGCCTCCCTTGAAATGGAAAATATAAACCCCCTCCCTCTGAATTATTATAATTTTGAAATTAAGGGTCTCTCAGGCAAAGATATGGGAGTAGGAATAACAGTTCTTTACTAGGAAAATTAAAAATACAAATGCAATAGTACAAACAAACAAACAAAAAAACAACAAAAACTCCACTGCCAGAGTGAGAGCAGTCCCTGTCCCCCTGTGTGTCAGGGGGTGGCACAGCCCCGTCCCATGGGGGCTCAGCCCTCCTGCAGTGCCAGCTGTGGCTCTGCTGGAGCAGGGATCCTGCACAAGGGGGGAGTTTTCCTCTGCAGCTCCAGGGCTGCTGCAGATGGGCCTGGGCTCCCTCTGGCCATGCAGGGCAGCAGAAGCTGCTCCTCTGGCAATGCCCTGGGCAAAGGCTGCTGTGCTGTGCCAGGCTCACATTGGATCCAGGCAGGAATGCTTGGCTCCTGCCCTGGGCGCAGCATCTCCCCATGGGATGCTGGAATTGGATCAGCCCTGCAGGGACACTCAGTGGCCATGGACAGCAGAGATCTCCTGCAGGGAGGATTGGCTGGGGGAGAGATCAAGAAAACTGCCCAAGAACAGCAGAGAACTGCCCCAGCTCTGACAGATGGGGATAGAACACACACCCCCCCTGCCATATCTTCCAACCTAAGGCAATGTGGGAAATTAAAACTGCAATATTCTCCATGGATCCCACTCATTCCATTGCTTCCAATGTCTGACCCATTACTCTCCTGATGAGCTCTGTTCTCTGCTTTTCACTCTGACCTCTTGTTTGCCTGTGCCAGGTGGTTCTGTAAGCAAATCCATCTGCTGCAGCTGCTTGACCATTCAAGAGTTGAGCTTGATCCACTTCTGCCTTTCCACTTTCTCCATCACTATTCAGGCTGCAATGAGAACAAGAAATACCACCAATTTCTTCAGCTCCATAACCACCCTTCCCTTCTACACAGATTTTTTATTAAAAGCCTTCCTGAAGACCTATGCTGCTACTAAGGCAGATTTAACAACAAACAGACCCTTTTCCTCCTCTTTTGTAGAGCCAAGGACTGCTCAGAGCTTCAGTGGAACATTCTGGCAAGACAATGTTTTCTGTGCAATGGAGAAAAGCTAAAGTGCTTCCTTTCCCCATCACCATGTGATGTTATGACCTTCCCCATAACCAGCAGGAGAAATCCATTGACACATTCCCCTAATTCAAGCTGCCAATTAAATGACACAAATAAATGACAACTTTAATGTCACTTCACTAAAATGACTCTGCAATAATTTTTGCTTTAGTGCTCAATTGTGTCCTATCAAGTATCAATCACACAGCTCTGAAAAATATCCCCAAAAGAAGGGGGAAAAAAAAGAAATAATGGAGGGAGTGAGGCAGGAATGAAGGCAGGAAGGAAGACAGACTAGTGGAAGAAGAAGCCAGAAACTGCTTTCTGATGTTGGGTTTACATGGTTCATCTCCTCTCTAAGACTGGGCACAGCTCAGTGGAGCTGATGAGGTGACTGGTCCATGCTTAGAGCAAAGGTGGTCTTCCAGAGCAATTCACATTTCCATCTTTTATTTGCCATGCCAGGACTCTCAAACATTGTCAGACACTGAGTCAGTGCTTGGTTTGCACAGAAAAATATACAGAGTTCAAACCTGAGATTTTGTGATTTGAAGCACTGCATTGCCCCTGCTCCTTTGGTGATACCTGATATACAGGAAACCAAATCACTTACAGTTGGCACTGACTTGTTCCACTGAGGATTCTTATTTGTTCTGAATGATCTTCAAACTCTGGAGAGTGTGAAATGTACACCACCAAGCAGAAAATGCTTATGATGATAGTTATTTGTCATACATTCTCTCACTGCCAATTGTTTATGGGATAGAAACAAAACCAGTGAATAATTCAGGAGGGAAGGTCTCAGGTTCTGAGTTGCTGAAATGGCTCCCAAGCCACTTTTTTCCCAGCCTCACGACAGAAGAAGTTGAGATTCCTCAGCTCTGCTTTCCAAGGCTGTTTATTTTCTCTTATCTGTTCCACTCTTTCTCTGACCTGCTGAGATCTGTCCAGCAGGTCGGGTTGTGGCACAGTCCCTGCCCTTGGGGTGCTGTTGGCTTTTTATACTAAGAACTGTGTGTGCTTTATTTACAATAATTTCCCAATACCCATCCCCTATGTTAGACAGTCTGTCTCTACTCTAAACCAATCCAGAAGTGTCACCATCACAGCAGAAGATGGACGACAAGAAGAAGAAGGAGAAGGACAGGACATGCCCAGATTCCTCCATCTTGCCTCTTGAACCCCCATTCTAAATCCCCAAAATTCTACTTTTTCACCCTGTGACAAATTCTCTATCATTCTACTCAAACTGTGGCTTGTAACTCTTCACACAAAGTTGGTAATTGTTTCCATGGGCTAAAATCAAAGGCACAGGTGTTTGTGACTCTGTGCCAAGGTCTCTGAGCCCCTGCCAGGGTCTGGAATCACCCAGGGCAGCCAGAGCAATGTCCTGGGTCCTGACAGGAAGGGACCTTGGGAGCCTTTAGGCTCAGCTCCAGCTCAAAGCTGTCTCAGCTGGATTAGATTGGCAAGGGCATGATGGGGTTTCAATATCTCCACTGTAGAGATCCCATAACCTCTCTGGTCCCCTGGTCATGTCTCATCACTCTCATGATGACACTGTTTTCTTAATAGCTGCAAAGGTATATCCAGAATAGTTCCATAGCTGGAAATGTCTCCTTATTCCTCTTCCCTTGTATCACTACAATTTCCTGCACTGAACACTGAATTTGTTTTCTCCTAGTAGAGGTAAAGTGGGAATCAAGCTGTGTGGAGACCTCTGACAGCATCAGCATTGTGCAATATTCTGTAATAAGCAGGTCCAGTGCTCACATCCTCAGATGTGTAAAGTCTTACCCAGATTTAAGGTCTAACTCTGCACTTACTGAGGTTAATGAGGTTCTCCCATCAATGATGGCTGACATCCTGTGGTGTCAGGGACCATTTATAAAGGGTCAACAAAATTTTTACATTATTAAATAAGGGCTCCAGTGAAATCACTGCCAGCTGGGGTTCTGCTGGGTTATTGTATGTGCTGCAGTAACTTGCACTGTCAACCAAATCCAAGTTTTCACTGAATAACAGAGTGAAGGGGTGGAGTGAGTTTAGCAGAGGGCCTGGAGCACATCAGCACACAAAACATGACAGAAGGGAGCTGCTGTCAGCAGCTGCAGCAAGGAGTCACTGGGGTCTAAGCAGCTCTGCCTGATCCTTTGCTTATCAAGAACTACAAAGTTGTTTGGTTTCTCTCCCAATATGTGCTGCCACAGACCTCAAATAGAACTTTTCTGAAGAGAAAGCATTCCACAGCCAAATCAGTTCCACTTGCCACAAAGGCAAACTTGTCTGCTCCATAATTGATTTTCCACAGACAATCAATTTAAACTTTTCAAACCCCTCCTGATGGCAGGATTAGAACTGAGTCTGAACAGTTTGCAGGGCAAGCTTGGAGCTGCATTTCTCTTTCACAGAGTTCTGTTTAATTGGATGAAGGGGACAGAGTTCAAGGGCGAGCCAATAGAAGGTGTTTTATTTAAACATAACCCTAAAGTACCTATAATGAGAAAGCATGTCTCTGACTTCCATGTAGAAATGACAGAAGAGATGCTTCAATTCCATTTTCCTCTCCTGGCTCAGTGGCTAACACAGGAACCTGATGCATTTGATCCTCTAATATTAGTTCAGGGAAATGTGTTTATTATGAGTTCCATTATAATATACTTAGCACAGTCCTTTCAAGTGATCTAGAGGTTTATTTAGGAACTAATTCAGCACCAGCTACAGTTAAAAAGCTTTCACATGTCAGTGGAAACTGCATTAGATCTTTACTGACAGTTACAGTTAAAAAAATCAGTAATGGAGGGGAGGGAAAGTGATTAAACATTTTTACATGCAGCTTATTGACATAATCAGCATTAATTTTCCCAGTGGATTATTGTTTCCAATAAGTTTTCTTATTAGGATTGGTGGAAAATACCAAACATCCACAGCTGCTGTGAAAATTGTTTCCTTCTGAAAAAAGTTCAGTTTGGCGTTCCAGTACCAGGAATTCCCAACAGCCACTGGGAAATGTTCCCACTCATAGTAGAATACCCAAGCAGCAGTGGTCAGGAGCCCTCTGCCCATCATGGTCTTATGAGGGGATAAAAAGACTAAATTCTACCTCAATTTGAAGAATATTCTGTTTTTCACAGTCCAGTGATGAGTGCCACTCACCAATTCTGCTGTCCTGCAGGGGAGAGGAGGTCCTGTCCCCCAGGTCTGAGTTCTCCCACTGCTGTGTTTGCTGACCTGAAAGGAGGAGCATTTCACAGCACAGATGTTTTAAAACATATTTTAGACAGTTAATGATGTCTGAGGTTCTCAGGCTAAGAAATATAAAAGAGATTTGGGATTTAGTGCTTGGCAAAGCTGACAACCACGTACAGTAAACACTGACTGCTTTTATAAGCTCTTTATGTTTTGAATGCAGTATACAATGTGAAATGACCAGTATTGAATTAAGTCTTCTGCATACAATAAAAATGTCTTAAAAATGGTACTGTAAACCCACTGAGCAACACTGCAGTGACAGCAGCCAAGGCAGTCACATCCCTGTGCTCCATCTGCCCAGACCTTCTCTGCTAGGACACCCCAAGGAGGTTCTCTGTGCACAGCAAACAGAACTAACAACTTTTCTTTTTGCAATACTCAGGACTGCAGGTAAGATGAGGGTTCCCACTGTATTCCTGTGGAACAGATCCCTTTCCTTAAAGCTTTCTCTCAAAGCAGTGCCCAGCAGTATTGTCTTATTTATCGAGTTCTATTATCATTATAGTGCAAGGATTCCATATCACCAGAGTTTTGTACCCTCTCAATGTTTCTCACAGGCAGCTCCTCTAAGCACTGGCTGTTCCTGATCCTTGCAGTTGACAGCTGACTCCAGATCCCACCAATCCCCTCTTTTATACCATTGTTCTTATTGGCTACAGGTGTGGCCTGTTAAGATCAGGCCTGCTCCTAATCTTTAGTAATTGGTTCAGCTGCAACTCTTTGGGGGATAAGATTACATTCTATACCACCTTCACACTGTATCCCCTACACAGCAGCTTGCTGGAGAGCAGGCAGCCAGGATATTGAGTGTAAGAAACATTACTCACTTTTAAAGTTTCAAAGGTTTATTAAACCTTAACAAAAATTACAACAAGGGACTGAATAAGGAAAAATTACAGCACTGGGAGCCCCCATGACTATCAGCCATGTGCTCATCTGTAAAAGGGATGCTCTGCTTTTTATACCCTTAGCCCTCTCAAAGTTTTGTCAGTTAACTCTTTCTCTGCCATGCACTGGTGGAGATCACTTTTCACACCCTGACTGGAGCTCAGGTGTTGTTCCCCCAGCCCTCCTGGTGACAAGCTGCCCTCTCTGAATGTCCTGACTGCTGAGGCTGTCACAGGGGGAGGCAAAGAGAACTGTGGGGTGACATATTACAATAACATCACTGTACATCTATATAATATCTATCTCTTAATTGTGAGAGCCACTATTGCATTATATACTTATCTATAACATCCAGGAACCTTCTCTGTGTGCCACTGCTGAGGCTGCTGTCCCTGAGCCACAGCTCTCTGGGCCCTTCCCATGTTTGGCTGCCCTGCTCCTGGCCCAGAGCTCTCTCTCAAACACCCCCAGCACCCTGTGCCTCCATCTTGCTTCCATCCACAACACATTAAAAATCCCAAAACCTCAATTTCTCACCAAGTGACACACCTACACTGCTCTCTATAATCTATTTCACACTTTTGTGGATTCCAGTCTATTCTGGAATTTAGGAAACTTTCTCCATGAGTGAGGGTCAAAGCCAGAGCTCCCCTGGGGGTCAGGGCACCCCAGAGCAGACAGAGAAACATTCCCAGTGCCCTGGGTTTGCACAGTGGTAAAGAGAGAGAAGGCAAGAGTGTGGTAAAGAGGATGAGAGAGCGAGGTTCCCATTACAATACCATAAATCTTCTTCTGTGTTGAATATTCTCATTCTCACTAACCAATCTAGTACAATGTACAAATCCTACAGCATTTACATGCAGCCTATAAGAATCATTACATTACCATACTGTGTTACATTTTAAACCCTAAAAACTCCTCTTTGGGCCCCTTCTGCCAAGCTGTGGGGTCTGCTCTGCCCCTTGGGCCTGTCTGCAAGCAGAGGGTGTTGTTCCATCAAAAGGGGATCACCTTCAGCTGGCCACACCATTGTTTCCAGTTGTTCAGTAACTGAGGTATCTCAAAGCTTGCTTTCATTTCAATCTCCCTTATAGTTTCTATATTCTCAAAAGCTGTTGCCAGGCAATCATATTGATAAGGCTTTCCTGTTTCATCTTCCCCAACAGTGGTGGAGTCACCATCCCTGGAGGGATTTAAAAGATCTCTAGATGTGGCCCTGAGGGACATGGTTCACTGGTGGACTTGGCAATGCTGAGTTAACAGTTAGACTCGATGATCTTATGGGTCTTTTCCAAACAAAACAATTCTATAATTCTATGATTTCACATTAGAATGACAAGTTTTTAATAGACTGTAAGTGTCCTTAATCATCCAGGCTAAACAGCACTAAGGCACAAGTTCAAGGTGGCTCCAGCAGCTCTATTAAAAATCTGCATTTTCATCTTGCTTAGATTAATTCATATTTTAATTGCTGATATCATTGAAGTAACAGAAGGGAGCACTTTGATCCCTTTGATCTCCTGCCTTCCATACACACAGGCCACGGTGGGCATCAGGCAAACCTTCAAAATTGCTCTGCTTCAGGGTAAAGCACAAGGCACAAATGTGGAATGACCCAAACCACAGAGCATGAGTGGCAGCAAGGCCTGGAGACAGGCGCCTTGTGCTTCCCCTGCTATCCCAAACACTTCATTTGCTTATAACTCTACCAAAACAGGAGAGCCTTCATTAATTTATCAAAATTGGGACCAGGAGACACATGAAACCTCCTTGCCAGTGCCCACCCCAGGGTCAGAGCCCTGCACATGGAGCCACTGGCCATGGGTGGCTGTGGCCCCGAGTGTCCCATCCTCCACATGGAGTTAAACCAACTAACAAAATACCTCTTCATACATAAAAACCACTGCTTTACAATGGGGACAAACAGGAATGGATCATACCACCAATAAATATAAATTTGGGAAAGGGACTGTGAGCCCTTTGGTTCTTGCCACAGCACATCAGTGAGGAGCTATCAAGGGAGTTGAAAGGACAAAAATTCAAAGCCACAAAAGTAAATATTTTTATACTGTGATTAGCCTACAGCACTCATTGACATGGGATGCTCCTGAAGGAAGAGCAAAAAGCTTTTAAAAGGTGTTGGAAATACACAGGCCCATCATGGCTGACCAAAGTCAGTGGCTGTCAAAATGGGGGAAGAGATCTGAAAATTTCCTTTCCATATGGGTTCCTGAGGTGTTTGCTCCTTGTCTGTCTGTCAGGGGTTTCAACACTCCCAGTCTCAGGTCCTTGCTCCTGATGCCTGTCGGGGAGGAGCCCTGAGCTGGAGCCACTGCTGGTACAGCCTGGATGGTTCTCTGATGAGGACTGAGGTCACAACAGCTCATGCTGTGTAGCACGAGCCACCAACATATTAAAAAACTCCACAAAAACACCACCACTGCAAAAAAATACCCAAACAAAAAAGACCTAAAAAAACATTGCATTTTTCATTCAGAAAAGCTATGTACAACTCTATTTTTAACCTTTTTTTTCTGTTTGTCCAGGTAGTGTAGCCCCCCCCCACCCCACTGAGGATATGAGCATAGGCTTTGGCAAGAGAAGCCTGATAATTTCTGAAGAATATATTCTGGGTTCAAACCCTAATTGAGAGGAGGTTTTGCACCAAGCACTGTGTGCAGGAGCTGGTTTTGCACCTTTCAAAGCCCCACCAAAGGTGTCTACATAGCAGGAGCACTCAGCTCTAGCATGGGGACAGTCTGTCCCTGCACTGGGACAATTCCTTTGGTGAGGAGCTGCTGATGCCTCTGGAATTTCCTCTGCCCCTTTCAGCTGTGCAGAAGGTCCTTCACACCAGCCTGTTACCTTCCTCCCTGCCAGATCAGTTTGTTCAAATTCAGATTTGCATTTCCTCCTTTAATTTGATTAGTGACAGCTGCTATTATCTGAGAAAATCTAAATTGTCTCTTCCTGTGCTAATGAATCACTGCACTATGTGTGTGGGGATTAGAGAACAAATGGATTTATTAATACACTGCTAATTAAAGGGAGAGATCCACTGTTCCAGTGGCTTTTGGTGAAGAGGTTGCAGCAGGTTTTGGGAGTGGAGAGAACAGCCACAGGTTGTCACTGCTAATCATAAACCACAATTGGGGTCTTACTGAGCCCAAGTACTCTTGCCTAAGATTTGTAAGTTACAATTGCTCAAGCCTCTAGCATCACAGTCTCTAATGGTTTTGTCTTAAGGGTAACTGGGCACTTAAAAAATCACCAGGCAGTTTGTAAAATGCTAGTGAAAGGTTTTGTAAACTAAGCCTAATTACAGCAACAACAGACCTGTCTGCAAGGAGCTGTGATCTGAATACTGAGGCCCTGAAGAATAATTCTCATTTAGTCTTCTTAGTAGAGCAGCTTCAAAAAAAAAGCCCTTGAACATATTTTTCTTCCCTCATAACTTATGCCAGGAACTCGGAGAGGTTCCCAGCCTCTTTTTACCAAATACAACACAAGGACTTGTCTACTGCTGTACAGCAGAGAGCTGGGACTGGCCAGGAATGGCACTGCACTATTTTCACAACCACAGCCCAATCCAGAATCCTGAAACTCCACAGGGAAAAAGCAAGTCCAAATATACTCATGTGTCACACCCTAAACCAGGTCATGTTTTTGGAGAGGAGAATGTCTGCTCTGGTGTGGCCATTCTTGCACAATGAAGTTTATGTAGGTGTCCTGGATTGCAAGGCAAGATGTATTCTATTTGCCATCTGTATGGCAGTTGGCTTCTGTTCATTGGGCAGTTTTCCTTATCTCTTCCACACCCACTCCTCCCTCAGGGGGACACCTGCTGATAACAGCTATTGAATGTCCCTGCATGGCTGATAAGAACTACAGCATCCCATTGGGAGATGTGAGCCCAGAGGGAGGAGCCAAGCATTCCTACCTGGATATAATCTGGAGATTCTGGAACACCAGCACAGCTTCTGCACTGGATTCCCCAGAGGAACAGCAGCTGCCTCTTCTTCCACTGGATCTTCAGAGGCAGAGACTGCACCTTTCTCCAGGATCCCTGCTCCAGCAGAACCAGCCCTGGTACTGCAGGAGGGCTGAGCCACAATTCCAATGGGACTGCTGCCAACAGCCTGACCCACAGGGTGTCAGGTTGGCTTCTGACTCTGTCAGTGTTGGTTTGGTTTACTGCATTGTTTATTTTATCTTTTTATTTTCTTCCCTAGTAAATAACTGTTATTTCCTGCTCCTGTATTTTTTTGCCTGAGAGCCCCTTAATTTAAAATTTATAACAATTTAGAGAGAGGGGGTTTACATTCTCCATTTCAGGGGAGGCTCCTTCCTTCCCTAGCAGACACCTGGCTTTCCAAACCAAGACAGTGGGGAGGATTAACATCTCCATGGGATGAGCCAATAAAGAATTCTATTAGACAGATCTGAGGAAGAGCTTCCTTCTTGCCCCCACCTTTTAGTCTAATTCTTTTGGCCCTGATTTACCTCAATATCAACACAGTCTTGGGATACAGACAATAAAATGATTAATTAATATTTTAATTGCTCATATCCTTGAAGTGACAGAGAAAGGAGCACTTTCATTCCTTTGATCTCCTGCCTTCAATACATACAGGCCATGGTGGACATCAGGCAGCACAGAACACATGAATAAAGCACCTCCAGGGAGAGGAGCTGTTCCAGGAGGGTCCCTGCAGTCTCCAGTGCCCAGGACAGCAATATTCACACCTCAGGAACACTGGGGGCAGGAGGCTGAGCTGTGGGAGGTTAAGGACTGCAAATCTCAATCCACTGGAATCACCACAAGTCTCTTCATGGACTTGATCTCCGTCTTTGGCTCAGACCTGGATTGTAACATTGACATTTTCTGATAAATCCCTTCGCCCAGGATTTTTCTCATGGGCAGCTGAGAAGCCTCAGAGAAAAGGAAAACAATTCTGATCTCATTTGCTTCTCCTGTGTTGTGCTCATGTGGAATGTGTTTGGAGATTGTTTACCCACAGGTGATTGTTCCATTGCATTCTGCTGGGAGTTGTTTTCACTCTTTGGCCAGTCAGGGCCAAGCTGTGTCAGGACTCTGGAAAGAGTCACCAGTTTTCATTATTATCTTTTTTAGCCTTCTGTAAGTATCCTTTCTGTATTCTTTAGTATAGCTTAATATTCTTTACATAATATAGTATAATAAAGTAATAAATTAACCTTCTGAGAATATGGAGTCAGATTCATCATTCCTTCCTTCATTGGGGCATCCCTACAAATACAATACCTGGATCTTCAGCAGAGGGAAATCTGCATCTCCTGAAGTCACACAGCTATGCCAGGTGAGGTCAGCTGATGCTCCTGCCCTTTCTCTGCACAGAAATTCAACTTGCACAACTGCCTGCAAAAGCATTTGCTGACAACAGCCTTCCCCTTTCAAATGAGCAACTTCCCCTGCAGTCCCAGGTTCTACATCTTCTCTAATAATGTCTTACTCTAGCTGGATTATCCATCACCATAAAGTCATTTATTCTTTCAGACACTGTTAATTTTAGTGAGGCTGGCATGGATTAACAAGCCATTGATCCACATTTACAGATACAGTAAACAACTCTTGATTTCTTTCAGCTCCTACACTTGGGCATGTTAAGTAGTTCCAGGCAAGGCTCCTCTCTGGACACACACCCACCTTGTTAGAGAGATACCCAAACCTTTCCTGCAAGGTCATCACTGCACACTCTCCTGCAGAGGAAGAGAAACTCAGAGCTTATTGGTATGAACAGACCTTCAGGACGTCTCAATGTCCTGTAGTCACTTCAAATAAATCAACAAGATTTGGGTTTCTGTTATCACTTTGTAACGATTATTCATCATTCCAGTAAAAGCCTGTAAGAAAAAAAAGAAAACAAAATGCTTTTCATTGTGGATTCTCTCTTTTATTGGCAGTTAAAAGATTTGGGGTGCCCAGACTGTTGTTACAGTGGAAGAAGAAACAGTCCCCAGCTTGACCTCAGCTGATTTTGCTGTTGGGGAGCTCACTGCTGTGCTCAGTGGTAGCTCACACTGATGGCAGCAAAACCAGATGGAGAGTCCCAAGCCCAAAGTTTCTATTCAAAATATTAAAAAAAAAAAAAAAGAAATCATTCAAATAATTGAAGGATTGCTTGAAGAACAATCCTTCAAACAATCCTTCTGATCTACCTGGCCCTAACCAGCATGCTCCTTTCAATTTAGATGCCTGAATTTAGCCTGTATGAATCACCCTGGGGTAAATCTCTACCCACAATTGATGTGTAAAATGCATTTTTCAGCATGAGAAAGAGACCAGTCCTGGAAGGAGAAGCTGACCTGGGACTCCAAGCATGAGTGATCCAGTCAGTCCTTTCTTACAGGCTTGGAAGGGTTTTCAAAACATCATATCATCAATGGCCCTTGTTATTTGACTGTATCCCACTGTAATGTTTCCAAGACACCATGGGAATAAATCACACAGACTCCATTTTCTTCTTGGTGGAAAAAGCCCATTCTTTATTCACATAACTCGTTTTTATACAGTTTTACAGACCTCCTGTGGGACTTCAATTGGTCAGGAGCTTTCTTGTTAATTAATTATTGGTCAGTAATGAATTGTTATTCTGTATTGATTGGTCACTCAAGCTCTCAGGGTGTACATGCAGGGAAAGTTGTTTGTGAGAGATAGTTTTCATTTTCTATGGTGTAAAAACAGTTTATACACGTGCAAGTTGTCTTTCACCCAGGAATTGATTGTTATGTTAATGAACTGCTCACACCAGGATTGCTTTCACATGGGAACTTGCAAAGGGCCAGCCTGACAAGGCCAGCCACTGATTCCAGGAGAGCAGGATTGATTTTATGAAGCCTTTCTTTATGATTTTTCTGCCTTACTGCAACAATACACTGCCTCAGCTGCGGGGCTTCCCAAAGCTGCCTGTTCCAGGCCTCACCATTTATTCCTCACAGCAGCAATCTGCATCTCCTTGGCTGCAGTATAAAGCCTAAACATCCTTGTTATATCTCCTGCAGATAACAAGGACAAACTACTTTCTTCCCCTTTTAAAGCTGCCTTCTCTTAGCCCTGCTTTGTCTAAACTGCTCTTCCAGAGAGTCCTCTGCTCCTCACTGGTAACCACAGGACAGCAGTGCTGTGCCTCCCTTCCTCAGACAGACAAACACATTTAGAAGATGATGAGTTCCAGACATGACTGCAGGCAGTATGAGTTTTTCCAAGGTACTTTGAAGTGATGGATAGCATTGCCAATGGTAAATTTAGCTCAAGCATTGGAAAACAAGGGCAATTCCCTCACAACAGATTCAAGTGGTCTTCAGCATCACCCCAAAACCACAGAATTACAGAATGTGTATGGCTGGAAGGGACCACAGAGGGTCCCTGGTGGCACCTCCCTGCTCAGGCAGGGCCATCCCAGAGCACAGGGCACAGCATTGTGTGCACAGGGCTCTGCAGGATCCCCGCTGAGGGAGACTCCAGCCCCTCCCTGGGCAGCCTGCTCAGGGCTGGGCACTGCCCAGGGCAGAAGTTGTGCCTCCTGGGCAGGGGCAGCTCTGGGCCCAGGCCCTGCCCGTTCCTCTTGTCCCATTGTTTGGCACCAGCAGGAAGAGCCTGGTCCATGCCCTGGGGCATTCCCTTCACACAAAGACAGTGAAGTCATCACAGAGCACCACCCAAGATGTGCTGTTAACAACAGAGTTCCCACCATCCTCCCTGTGAGGATGGGCAGGCCCTGGCACAGGGTGCCCAGAGCAGCTGGGGCTGTCCCTGCATCCCTGGCAGTGCCCCAGGCCAGGCTGGACAGGGCTGGGAGCAGCCTGGTGATGCCTTGTGAAGGCTGACCTAGAACAGAGGCTGGACGGAGCTAAAGAATAAATAAAGGGGTTTATTAGGAGGCCTCAATGGATCCACCTTGGGCAGCACAAGAGCCCAGCCAGGGCTGCACCCCAGGTGAACCCAAAATGGTCACAAAATGCACAACCAGGCACAGGGTCTCTCACTTTGATCAGTTCTGCTCCATTTGCATTTTGGAGTTCATTGTCCAATTACAGCTCCAGCCCATCAAGTCCCACCCTTCCTGTTTTTCTCTCTTCATTCCACGTTGGTTTTGCTCTTGGGCTTGAGATTTGGATCAGCTTGAGGCTGTGTCTAGCACAGGTGAGCGGTTGCCACACCTGACACATGGGTCTCAGGTTCTCTAGCTGCTCACAGTGACCCTGTGATATTTCAAACAGTCTCTTTTCCCAGCCCGGCACTCAAAGAAGAGTCAGAGCTCTTCAGTTCTCGGTCTCAAGGTTGTTTATTGTATCTTATCTATAACATTTTTTTCTCCTGGCCTGTCCATCCAGCAGGACAGTTCCAGGCACTCTGCCTGCCCCCAGGGCAGTGTTATGTCTTTATACTAAAAACTATGTGTACAATATTTACAATTACTTTCCAATACCTATCACCCATGTTAGACACTGAGCTTCTACTGTAAACCAATCTAAAAGTGCCAACATCACAGCAGAAGATGGAGGCCAAGAAGAAGAAGGAGAAAGGCTGGACACGTTCCAATTGCTCCATCTTGCCCCCTGAACCCCCATTCTAAAAACCCCAAAAATCTATTTTTTCACCCCATGATAAATTCACTATCATTCTACTTAAACTGTCATGGCTTGCTGATCTTAATTTAAGGTTGGTAATCTGCTCTATGGGTCATAATCAAGCCCACAGGCATTTTGGGCTCCATGCCAGGGTCTCTGAGCCCCCTGGCAGGGGTCTTGGCAGTCCAGAACAGCCAGAGGGATGTCCTGAATTCCAACACATGGGCTTGCAAAACAGGGCTCAAAGAGACACCTGGGAAGTGTTTGAAAGGACGCAACCCCAGAGAAGGAGTCTCTAGCTATTGTTCCTTCCTCCTTTGTGCTGCAGACCTGCAGAGAAAGGAGAAAATGAGGATCTTCTGTGCTCAATGAGGAGTGGAGCCATGAGGTGAATGTGCAGGGGGTGCTCAGCACAGCTGTCACAAGAGCTGGGGATGCACTCTATCACATGCACAGCATCTCTGTGCAGCAGTTTGGAGGTGCCCTGAGAGCACCCCAGGTACCAGGGGATGAGCCCAGGGCTCTCCCCAGCAGTATGCACAGGAAGGACCTGCCAGGGCATCCTGCAGTGTTAAATAAATTCCTTAAACAGCACAGAATTCTATTCTATCATATTTTCTCCTCTCCTCAAATGAAGGAAAGCACTGACTACTTTATATTCAGGGCTCCAATAACCAACGCTGCAGGATGTAGCACTATCAGAGGGTAAAGATGGGAAAAAGAAGCTAAATGATGGTATTATTAAATGCAAAATATAAAAACATTTAAAGTGACACCTTCCTGAAGAGAGCTTTCAAATTATTCACAGTCAATGCAATACAATCCACAGCTAATTACAGTCTATACATGCAACTGAAAGTAATGCTAATCATAATTACTCTGCACTTACACACTATAGCAATTTCCATCTGAAGACCTCAAAGTCTTTATAAACATTAATTAATCCCATTGCCCTGCTGAGGTAACTGTTACCACAATCCTCATTTTAGGGACAGGTAAACTGTGGTTCAGATGTTAAGTGCTTTGCTTGTTACATTTTGGCACAGTAGGTGGGACTGATTACCCTGAGCACTCCTGGTACCAGGTGTTGGGGCTGGGGAGGAGAAGGGTGCAGGTATTGAGGCAAAGGGCAGATTCTGGAGCTGAGAACAAGACTTTGACAAAAAAACTTCACTCACACTGCTACACAGCCAGGGCTGTATTTATAGCCCCCCTCAGTGTGCTAGTTCCACTGCTGACATCAATGCATTGACCCTGGAAGCTTTGACACTAATTTTAAAGGTTTGATTTTGCCTTCTGTAGAGTTGCTTCTTTTCCTTTTCCTTTTCCTTTCCTTCACAGAATATAGCATCACAAAACTTTGTCTCAGAGACAGGTTTGAAGAGAGCACAGCAAATACCAGAATCACTACTGTTACCAGCTTTGGCTAATAAAGACCTTTTTTTTGGGATTTTGAAAATGCAAAGTGAGAGAATGTGGTGCATCTGGGAAACAGGGTGGAGTTTACAAAGCTTTTCAAGCTTGTGGGTTCCAGTTAAGCCAGCCAAGCCAGCTCTGTGCATTCTGATTTCTGCACAGAGCCTCCAGGCCTCCAGAAGGCTTCACTACTGGTTGATGGCAAGCACAGGAGTGAAGGTGATTTGGGCCAGATGCATCTGGTGAGCAGACACCTTTGGGCTTCACAAGTATTTCCCACTGATATTCCATTAAATTTTGAGACTAGGCAGAAAAAACCCATTTATATAGGGCTTGTGACATCTTGGTCTGTATCAGCCATAATGCAGGAGCAGCCACGGACCATCCCCCTGTACTGGGCACTGGGGAGGCCACACCTCAAATTCTGCATCCAGTTCTGGGCCATTCCCTTAAAAAAGGACATTGAGGTGCTTGGGCATGTCCAGAGAAGGAAAGGAGGCGCCTGAAGGGTGCAGAAAACAATTCTGATGAGGAACAGCCAAGGCAGCTGGGCTTGTTTAGTCTTGAGGAGGCCCAGGGGGGACCTCTCTGTTTTCCACAACTGCCTGAAAAGTTCACAGAATTCACAGAATCACTGGGTTGGAAGAGACCTTCAAGATCACTGAGTCCCACCCAGCCCCAACACCTCAACTAAACCCTGGCACCCAGTGCCACATCCAGGCTTTGTTAAACACACCCAGGGATGGGGACTCCACCACCTCCCTGGGCAGCCATTGCAGAACTTTATCAACCTTTCTGTAAAAAACTTTTTCCTAATATCCAACCTGTATTTCCTTTGGCACAGCCTGAGGCTGTGTGCTCTGGTTCTGTCAGTGCTGCCTGGAGAGAGAGCCCAGCCCCAGCTGAGCACAGGCACCTTTCAGGGAGCTGTAGTGAGGAGGGGCTGCTCCCTTCTGCTGTGCCTGCAGTGAGAGGACAAGAGGAAATGTTCTTTACCTGAGACAGGAGATTCAGATTAAATACTAGACAGAAAATTTTCACTGTTGAAAGTGGCTGTCACTGTTAACAGGGGGGTCAAGGCACTGGAATGGGTTGCCTGGGGAGGGGTGGAATCACCATCTTGGGTATGTTGACATCTGGCTCTGGGTGATGTGGCTTAGGGGTTTAGGGCTCCAGTGGATGACCTGGTAGGTCTATTCCAGCCTTGATGGTTCCATGATTCTGCAGCACCTACCCTAGAGCAGCAGTGAAGGAAAAGCTACCACCTAAAAAAAAAATTTAAAATTAGTTTTACACCACATACCCCCTCAGGACAGGGAATTCCTTCTTGGGCTAATGATTCATAATGCAAAAGATGAATGGACTTGAAAAATCCTCTCAGCAAAATATCTGACAGTCCAAGAGACAACAAAACTTCAATCTCCACTCACCTGTAATTACTTTCCTGAAGCTGCATCCCATGGCTCAGGAAATGCACTCAGATTTTGTCCTTACCCCCAATCTCCACAGGCTGTTGGGTGTTAATCATTGTCTGGTACCATAAAACACAAGAGCCATCACTATCAAGGCTGCCAACTTAAGAGACTCTTGTGATGGGAACATTTCTATAGACCTACACAATAAGACTAATTGCATGGGCTTGCTGTAAAAGCCAGAGGTCGTTTGATTACTGGCTGTTTTGTACGATGAAAGTGCACATTAATTATTTAAAAGATGGACTTATAATTATTGCAAGCTCTAAGTAATTACCTATAATTTTGGCAAGTGTTAGAAAAACTGATAGTCTAGCAAATTCAGGTTTTAGTCATTAGTAAGCTACTAATTACATTTAAATTGTAAAATGAGAATTATGCAATTTATCTCCCCAATAATGCATAAACATTACAGTGATTGTAGGTTTTAATGGACTATATTATTACTATAAAAAGCAGAGCAGTCATGGGCAGTGAGGGGCAATTTGAGTTCATTGCTGTTATTTTACATGATAATTGCTTATCAGTGACTGCACAGTGATGGGTATTCTTGATTAACATGGGGTAAGTCCATTCCACCTATCCAACTGTACTGGAAAATTACAAAACTTAGTGAAGAGTCACTAAAGAGAATTGATTAATCTTCTATCAATACAGGACTAATTGTAGGTAAACAATCTAGAAATCACATATTTTTTCTTTCTCTATTGCTTAAGAAAAGCAGAATTCCCAAGTCACACTTGGCTAGGGCTGCTTTTTTCATTTTGATTTCTCAGGATCTCCTCCTGCACTCCCCACCCATCCCTGAGGCTCCTCAGTGCTCCTCCACCACCTGTAAGGAACAGGAATGAACACAAACATGCCACCAAGTAATACATGCACATGAGGATTTTTCAAATGCTGCTATTCCAAAGCAGCCTGTGTCCACCTAATATCCCAGTACACCAATGGCAAAATCCATTTCAACACAAGAAAAGCAGTGTAAGGACTAAATTCAGATCACGAGACAACAGAACAGGTCTGAGACAGTAAATTTTTCAGCATCATTCCAGAAAGAGGAGCTTCCTAATAATAATAATAATAAATGCAAACTATCAAAGGTGATCAAGTATGGGTCAAGTATGAACCATGGGTGTGCATGCTCTGATCTTACAGATGATCTCCTGTCTCTCTGCAGCAGCAGGGGTTCACAAAAGAGTCAATCCCTGTGGGAATCCACAAAATCAGAGAGTTTTGGGAAAGCTGCAAAAGGCAGGCCCCAGATGCAGTAGAACTGTGATTGGAGCTAAGCAGCAGCCATGAGATTGGTCAGCAGAAAAAATATTTAAACTGTAGAAAAAGCAAGAACAAATAGAACAATGATCTGTGTATTAACACTTGTCTAGAATAACTCCCTAAGCTACAGAAAAGTTTATCTAGCAAGATGTTAGGAAGGTTGAAGCTTAATAATGGAGCTCTGTGCATTGTGTTTAAAGGCTCACAAGCAGGTATTGTATTTGAAAAATAAGCAAGCATTGTTTAACCAAAGGTACCTGTGCTTATAGTGGTTGGATAGAATTACTGTCAATGTGCTTTTGCTTTGTGGGATTGGTCAAAAAACTTATAAAGTGAGTTGTAACATTAAATTCTTGGTCTGCTGCCTGAAATGTGAGCTGCTGGCATCTTCCCATTGTCATAACCATGGAATGGGACTGATGCTGAAAAATAGAACAGCTCAAGGCACATTCCCAGCAGTCCTGTCCCATTGGTGATTTGTACACAGACCCCTGCTGGCATCAAATCCCTGCTTAGCAAGAGCCCCAAAATCTTTACAGGGGCAGCAGAGTCAGTAAGGAAAAGGGGGAAGAGCTGTGTGAGGCTGGGACACCCCAAGGTGGAGCACAGGAGTGCAGGGCACACAGGGACACCCTGACAGCACCACACGGGGCTCAGAGGACACATTGCCACCCAGGGGGCAAGGCCAGGGCAGGAGGTGTGCTGCAATTTAACAATGCCATTGTTCCTTTGGTTTCAGGTGATTTCTGTGTGGGGAATAAGCAAGGCATCCATCAGACAGAGGTGTCAGTCACACAAGGCTTAGGAGCAACGCTGGTGAACAGATTAGGATAGAAATGGAGGACATTCTATCCAGCTGAAAATGACTGCAATTAATCCATATTAGAAACCAGAGGAGTTTATATCTCAGACACTATTTTCAGCCAGCACTTCCCTCCACAGCCAAACAGTGGTATTGGAGTTCAATACTTTGTGAACAGAAAAGGCAACACCAGCCACTGTGAATCACTCAGGCAATTTCCCTATGGATTTTCACCTTCCCTGTTCCATGGACTACTCAGAAAATTGAGCTGAGGGATTGATAGAGGGGAGGACCATGCCTCTCAGCTTGAAATCAGGACCTGCCCATGTGGTGAAGAGTTTCATGATTTCAGTATGACTCCTGTCTGCAACACAGGGAAAACTTGTCTCCTTAGGATGTGGGAGGGATGAAATGTGGGACTGTATTTCCAATCTTGTCCACAGTGAGACACTTTCACATGGTGTGCACCTTAAAAGCTGGAGTCTTGCCAGTATAACTGGCTTGGTGTGACACCAGGGAAATTTAAGAGCTGCTTTGTATTGTTATTTTACAAGCCCTTATACAGTGTTTGTTTTAAATGATGTGCTGTGTGATTTAGTGGTGTCTGCTGCAATGATGAAAGCCAGTGCCTACTGTGCTGTGTGACTGCTGTCTTCTCCTGGAGATGAGATATTACTTTTTACTAGAGTTTCCCAAAAGGCAGCAGCAGCTTTAGCCTTTGGGGCATCAGATCTGCTCAGAAATCCCAAAAATAAAACTCAGGGAAACCATGGGGCTTTTAGCCCTGTTACAGATGAGCAATGCCATGGCTGGCTCCCACAATTAAAAGGCAAATACCATGTATGTATGTTAGGAGCAGTTTTATAGATTTATAGTTGTGTTTTCCCCCCTTGTGTTGTTCTCAGGGGTGCCCTGGGTTTGGGACATTTGGGAGGGTCACTCGTTCTGTCAGTATCCTTTCTGTATTCTTTAGTATAGTATAGCATTCTTTAATATAATATAGTATCATAAAACAATAAATTAACCTTCTGAGAACATGGAGTCAGATTCATCATTCCTTCCTGCCACAGGGATCCCTGCAAATACAACACCCTGTGACCTCACACAGCAGGCTCTCCCTTCAGCACCTTGGCACGATGCTGCTCAGGGCCACAAACAGGATTTTGGGGATTCATTTCGTCTGTGAGATAAATGAGCAATGCCATGGTTGGCTCCCACAATTAAAGGCAAAGATCCTGTATGTATGTTAGGAGCAGTTTTATAGATTTACAGTTGTGTTTTCCCCCCCTTGTGTTGTTCTCAGGGGTGCCCTGGGTTTGGGACATTTGGGAGGGTCACTCGTTCCTGTGGCAGCACCTGAGCTCCAATCAAGGTGTCAGGCAGTGATCTCCAGCACTGGGCAGGGAAGGAGGAGTCCATGGACAGAACTTTGGGAGGGGTTAAAGGGTGAAAAGGGGAAACATCCATGGTGTGGGTGAGCACATGGTGGGAAAGATCCTCTGCTCCTGGCGCTGTAATATTTTCTCTATTCAGTCTTGTATTTTTTTTGATAAGGTTTTAATAAACCTTTTAATTTTTTGAAGGTATCATTTCTCACAGCCCCAGTCTGCATGCCATTCAGCAGAGTGGCTCATCAGATGTTGGCTGGCAGGCAGGAAGAGGACAGAGGACACACCTCAGTGTCCAGCTGGGGACACCAGCAGTGCTGTGCAAGCCATGCCCAGGGCATGGGGGCACCTCCCCTCCTCTGCTAACAGCAGCCAGGGGTTGCTCTCATGGGATGTGGGTCAGGCTTTTATTAATGAGACTTTGGAAGGCCATGGGAACATAACTTCTGCTGTCAATGCTCAGGCCAGCCCCTACTACCTGTTGTGTGTGCTGGGACACAAAGGTCTCAGGTTCTGAGTTGCTGAATGACCCCTGAGGTGTTAAAGATCAAAGATCTTTTTCCCAGCCCCGCAACAGAAGAAGAAGAAGTTGAGATTCCTCAGCTCTGCTTTTCAAGGTTGTTTATTTTCTCTGATCTGTTCCATTCTTTCTCTGCCCTGCTGAGATCTGTCCAGCAGGTCGGGTTGTGGCACAGCCCCTGCCCTTGGGGTGCTGTTGGCTTTTTATACTAAGAACTGTGTGTACTTTATTTACAATAATTTTCCAATACCCATCCCCTATGTTAGACAGTCTGGCTCTACTCTAAACCAATCCAGAAGTGTCACCATCACAGCAGAAGATGGAGGACAAGAAGAAGAAGGACAGGACACATCCAGATTCCTCCATCTTGCTTCTTGAACCCCCATTCTAAATCCCCAAAACTCTACATTTTCACCCTCTGACAAATTCACTATCATTCTACTCAAACTCTTGTGGCTTGTAACTCCTCACACAAAGTTGGTAATTGTTTCCATGGGCTAAAATCAAAGGCACAGGTGTTTGTGACTCTGTGCCCCCTGCCAGGGTCTGGAGTCCTCCAGGGCAGCCAGAGCAATGTCCTGGGTCCTGACAGAAAGGAGCTCCTGCCTGGGCAGCTCTGTTGAACTGGGCAGATCTGGGCAGTGCATATTTCTCTAGCAGTGAGAACCAAAACCTGTGCCCCAGAGGACAGGCAGGAAGAGAAAGAATTACTTTTTGTCAAATGATAGACTTTAGCTTCCTTAAGAGCATTACAGGATCATTCCCAGGAACTCAAAAGCTGATGAAATTCCTGCCCTGGATATCTTCCAGGTTGCCTGAGACTGAAAGAGTTGGAAATAACAGGACCCTGGGGATTTTGATGCTGCTCAAGAAATCTAATCCAAAAAGTTCTTTCTGCCAATGCCCAGGATCAGGTGCTTCACTGGAGATGTACTGAGCCTCACAAGAGCTAAACAAGGGATAATGTAACTCTACCACTCCTACTCAAGGCTTCAGCTAATCCCAATTTAGCATAGGTTCACCTATACACTTGAGCATTGGAATTTATACCCCCCACAAGACTTTTTATTAACTAGATTAACTCTGCATTGAAACACCCAGTGACTCTCTGCACCCTCCTAAATTCTGGCCCTTTCTAGGAATTGCCCATTTATAACATGGGCACATCAAGGCTTTGGAAAAACTTCCTTTCTCTACAAACCCTCTTTGCCCTCTGGTTCAAAGAAGGATCTGGCCACAGGTCAGTGATTAACCAAATGGCATCTGAAGAGGAGCAGCCCTTCAGGCAGTGCACATTTCCTCAGGGATGGGGACAGCCATGGCTCTGTGGGAACACAGAAACTGGATGGGACACTGAGTCCCAGGCTGTGACAACAGAGACATCCCATCATCTTGTGGCATTCACATTCTCTGAACAGAGAGAGACATCATTCTCTCTAATAGGGTTTCTCCTGGAAAAGCACAGAGAAAAGAAGAGAAAACAATTCTTATCTCTACTTGCTGCTCCTGTTGTTTTTGCACATGTGGAATGTGTTATGGAGATTGTTTACCTGAAGTGATTTGTCAGTTGGATTCTGCTGAGGATTGTTTTGTTTCCTTGGCCAATTGGGTCAAAGCTGTGTCCTGGCTGTCTCAGACAGTCACAGGTTTTTCTTTAATATTCTTTAGTACTTCTTTAGTATCTAATATAATATATTATTAATTAGTATATATTATTAGTAGTATATAATATATACTATAGTATATACTACTTATACAATAGTATATACTATATCATATAATTAATATAATATATTAGTATGGTATAAATTAATATAGTATTATAGAGGAATAGCAGATTTGTCTTTACAAACCAGCTGTGTGTCTGCTGGTAGATAAAACCAGCACCGGGAGATAAAAGAAACAATGGGAAGGATTCCACTGATTGACAAATGGAAAAAGATATTTGCTTTTACAAATAAACTTTAGGTTTGCTGATAAATGAAATTAGACATTGAAAGATGAAAGAAACAATGGGGAAGAAAAATCCCTAAATTCCATAAGAATTAAAAATTAAAAGGGAGGGTTATACATTAGAGGGGAATCTCTGGTATCAGGTGTACTGGAGAGTCTGTACCTCTCAAGTACCTCAGCCAATGGGGAAGAGAGAAGAGAAATGTGGCTGGGAAATTGGGATACAAAGGAGGCTGCATCCTTCAAAAATCTGAGACATCCCAGGGGAATGCCCAATGGCCTCTCCCTTTATTCAAGTAAAGAAAAAGGGCTCCTCTGTCTCCTTTTTGGACATAAACCTCTGGTGTTTGTGGATTAATTTTCCTAATAGTATTAATGAAATATAGTACAGTTTTAATAAAACAATTGTTCAACCTTCTGAATCAATAGAGTCAAATGCCAATCATTCCCTGCATCAGGGGCACCATGAATTCAGTATCATCTCTTTCTCACATGCTTCCAGATGAATCTTTACTTTAAACTGGCAGTCTTTTTGTCTCTGGTATTCTGGCATTAATGTTGCTCTGTTCCCAAATCTTCTTACTTTAATGGCTAAATACTGTCTTGTTTCCAGGCTAGATTCATTCATGGTTAATCTCTGTTTTGCTCCTAGCCAATGCATTCCTCTCTCACTGCTCTGTACTCCCATATGGTATTTTTAGACAGCAATCAGCTCATCTCTTGGTCTGTGATTTGCCAGACTAAACAAGCCAAACTCTTCCAGTCCCATTTCCTATAATTCCATTTTCCTTTAATCTTTTGGTTCAAGTTCACCTTTCCGGGATGGGACTCACTGGAGTGCTGCTGTTTCAGGCACAGCTGGGATGGCCACTTGCCCTTGCTGTGACAACCCCACCACCACAGCCCTGCCACAGCTGCAGCACAGGGGCACTTCCCATCAGCAGCCAAGACAAAAGGAAATCATCCCATTTGTTTTCAACTGCTGCCTGTTACTCTGCTTTGAAAAGGTTTTGCTATTAGTCCAAGCAAGCACTTGACCTCTCCCTTCATGTTTTTAAATTTTAGAAATGAATGCTGCAAACTGTTTAACGCTGTTCATGAGATAAAATTTTTCCAACAAAAAAATTGTTTCATTACAACTGCTATGAGCCTGCTTGCTCCAATTCTTCACACAGGTTTGGCACACAGCACCCAGGACTCTGCCAGCCTCTTCTCTGTTGATCTTGGATGAACAAAAGAGCTGCTCTCCAGAGCAGCTGTTGGGGAGAAAGAGATGTGGAGCCCTGGCTTTGCCCACATCAAGTGAGCTCCTCACTGCACAGCCCTCAAGACTCCAAGGAGCTGATACAGCACAGCAACAGAGCTGCTGAGCCCATTTTGCACGGCGCTGATCAAACCAAACCTCTGTGCTGCCAGAACTGCAGTGGAACTGTCCAAAGGGTGGGTCTGGGGCTATCACTGCCCCCAAAGCCACCATCCCCACTTTGCTGGGCTGAGCTCAGCTGGACCAGCCTCCCCAGGGTTCCTGTGCCACCCCCCTTCTCTCTGGGAGTGGGTGTTGTGCACCAGGCTGAGAGCAGGAGCCTTGCCAAGAAGGTCCCGTGTGCAGGTGTTCACAGGGGTCCCAGGATGAGGGAAGAGATGAGAATGCTGACTCCATGTTTCAGAAGGCTGATTTATTATTTTGTGATAGATATATTATATTAAAACTATACTAAAACAATAGAAGAAAGGATTTCATCAGAAAGCTAGCAAGCAAATAAAAAAGAATGGAATGGTAATAAAATCTTGTGACTGACCAGAGAGTGACCAGAGCTGGACTGTGATTGGCCATTAATTAGAAACAATCACATGAGACCAATCCCAGATGCACCTGTTGCATTCCACAGCAGCAGATAACCATTGGTTACATTTTGTTCCTGAGGCCTCTCAGCTTCTCAGGAGGAAAAATCCTAAAGAAAGGATTTTCCACAAAATGTGTCTGTGACAGTCCCAAAGTCTGACAGGACCAGTGGGGGGGTTTGGTGCTAGAAATCCCAACCCACTCTTGCTTTTGAACTTACTTGTGTTCTCAATGATGTCCAGGGAAACTTTTTTCTCAGTAGCATTTGTATCCCATGGATTCACAAAGGGCCTTTCTTCGGTTTTGCACAGCAATATCCACTCCCATGCTCTGGGTATGTGCATGTTTTACCAGCAGATGGGTTTTTAGGCACAAAGTCCTGTCTGAAAGGGGAGCAATGCCCTCCAGCAGTGCATGAGATGCTTGCCTGTGCAAAAGCCACCAGTGCCAGAGAAGCTGGGCTACCAGGGCACTGGCAGGAGCAGCTCTGAAATCCACGTGCCCAGGTTTTAGAGATCCTTCTCCAGCCTGCCTGTGTCCAAGAAAAGGCAGCTGAGCCTCATTAGTGAGGCAGCCAAGCAGGACAGGTAGCCTCAGGTTACACTAACGAGCCAATTAAAAGGATTCTAAAGGAAAGCTGGCTGGGGAACAGGGAGGAGGAAGCCTGGCAGCTCTGGCTGGGCAGGCAGAGCTCTGCTGCTGAAGGTGAGTTGCTGTGTAATTACTGACATGTCTTCTATTGTGCCATTGGGGAAGAGGAGTCTAAAAAGATTCAAAATGGCTGATTTGGGGCTGTGATGTTGTTAATTTGTCTCATCAGAGACTGAAGTAAACCAAATAGCAGTAAATAATGACATTCCTGCTCTACCTGGCAGGGCACCTTAGGGCATTTGGAGTCCCTGTTTGACCCAACAGGTACCAGGATCCCACCAAGACCCTTGAGGCCTTCTGAGACAGTGGGATGGGGAGGCTCCATCATCCAGCAGTCACCAGAGACCAAATCCAAATACACACCCAGCATTTCACAGAAAACAAATTCCAACCCAAATCTGCCCAAGTTCTCTGCTAAGGACAGGAATTAAGATCATGACTCCAAACAACCTTTCAACTTAATCCAGTCATCAGTCTATCTCAACAATTTGGGGGATAAAGAAGGTTGTTGGGCTTTTTGGTCTGGACTTAAAACTAAATTATTATGCAAACAGGCTTCTTTGTTAACCCATTCTTTGTTAACCCATTTGCATGTCATACCTGAAACTCCTTTTGCTGCCTTCAAGGATCCATTACAAACCAGATAAGCCATATTAATTCATTGTGATTTAATAGATTTTGGTTGGTGAAATTCCTACAGGTTTCCTTCAAACCTGTGCAATGGATTTTTGCCCAAGAGTTAAGGCAAGTTTTATGTATCCAGCCCAATGTCCTGTTCCATGCACTGGCTAAAAACCAGTGCTCCTGAGTAATTCCTTCTGCACAAGCACTGCAGGAGTCTGGTAAGCAAAAACAGCCCATAAAACCTCATGATCATTTTTCAGCCATATGAGAAGAACACTGAGAGCCTGTTCTGAGTTAAAACCCACAGCACACTGCTAGCATTAGACAAATAATGTCAATAGCTCCTTGCACCAAGAGGCCTCAGCTGCAAAGAATCCCAGCTTAATCTGATGGAAAAAAGCTGCCTACAAGAGGCACAAACACAAACAGGTCCTGGCACACCTGACAGAGAATCAAGATGCACATTCCACCCACATGGCTGGGATCTCCTGAGCCTGGGAATGGCAAACAGCAGGCCCAAGTTTGTGTTCAGCTCATCTGAATGATCACACTGCAGAGGAAAAGCACATCTGCATGGCTGGGTATGGCTGAGAAATCAAGCACTTTGACTTTTCAAGTGGAAGACAAGGAAACCATAAGTTCTCACTTCAATTTTTTTTTTCAATAAATAAAAGATACAGTCTTTTCTTGTTTAAACAGGTAGATATCACTCCTACCTGGAAAAGAATGAGCACTGCCTTTTGTAGCTGCATCAAAGTAAAGTTGAAAGGATGAAATAACACCTGAAATAATACCATGAAGTATTGCAGGACAAAGAAAACAGCGATACCCTGAGAGTCCTGGGTTTTGGGTGAGAACAGGAGAGAGGAAAACTTGTTTTTACTAATAATTTCAAGAATTATCAATTTTAACTCCTTAATACCACAACCACAGTGCTTCCAGTACATCCACAAGGCTGTTGTCTGGCTCTCCAGCATCAAAATCTTCTAAGAATTCACATAAACAACTCATGAATATACAGTCAATAAGTTTGTCCTGTAACAAAAGTTGGTGTCTGCCCAAACGATGAAAAATGTCAAAGTTGTACTAGTCTAAGGAATTTGGAATGCTGGAATAAGACATTACTTAAAATAATAGCAGAAATTAGAATGCCAGAAGATGGCTTTGGAGCAACCACAATGAGATTTGGGCAATCTAGACACAACTGGTCTGTCTTGTACAAATTTCCTGAGTAAAGAGCAAGTGCACTGCAGCATAACTGTGCTCCCAATAGCAACTAGGGACAAAAATTATTTGTCTCGTCTCAGTTAAAACTAAAAGAACTGTAGTGAGGACTTGGACGGTGTCTTCTGAAGTCATGATGTAACATTTCAGTCCCACCCCAAGGTAACTGCTGGAGTTGCCATATTTTCAGCACAGACAGTTTTAATCCTAGGCTGGTCAGCCTTATCTTTCCATGGAAGAGTGCAGAAGATAATTAGCTGAACTCACTTCTAACCCAAGATCATCCAGGGATAAGAGTATTACTGCTGCTGGGAACCACCTTGGCTTGAAATCCTCGTGATAAAATTACAAGTGAAATAAGGAACCTTCAACTGTGCAGATATTGAAATAAACAGAAACAGTTTTTAATATGAGATCTTCTGTACTTTTCCTTGTAAAGCTTTTGAAGACTTTTGAGAGCTGCAATACTGTTTTCTTGGGCTAATGTAGATATAATGGTTTTTCCCTCTAACTGAGCATTGTCAATGATTTTATATCTCAGGGAGATCAAAAGAGACTTTGAATTTAACCTAAGAATTTCTCCCCACTTGAAAATGTTTTATGAATCTTCTTTTAAACATGGATCTCTGAGAAGGTAAACTAAGAAAAAAGAGACATCTGCACAGATTTGAAGTAAACCAGAAACATACAGAAGCTAATGAAATAATAAGTGAAAATGTACCTATTTCTGGCTACTTAATTCCCCATATCTTGGTCCTTGGAGACAAAATAAAGATAACAGGAATAAATCAAAAGTTTTGAGAAGCTGACACAGAGGCAGCATTTCATGCAGATTGGTTCATGTTCATGACCTGTTCAGCCATGAAGATCTAATCCCAACATCTTCTGACCCAACTCCATGGTTCATTATTTCCTAATCACTTATGGCCCTCACTGAAGAATGCTCTGAGCTTCTCAGGCTGGGGCAAATCTATAAATCAAGGACAATACCTTCTTGGCTTTCTTTAGCAGCCTGTCTTTTCTTTATAATCTTATCCATCTGTCAAATCTGAGATTCACTTTGTGTGTGTAAATATACTGCTAGCAAAAATTAAGAAAGGAGGGAAAATATTTCCAGTGCAGAATAAATTGTCCATTGAATTTCCGAGCTGGTGTGAGACATTAACCTGGCACCCACTCAGGGAACTGAGGATATCCACTGCAATTTGTTATTTTGCTGTTCTCCAGCAGAGTTTCTCTCTGTTCCTTTACAAAAATGTAGCTTCCCTCCCATGGGTAGGCAGTAGGAAAAAGGAAAACTCACAGAATAACAAACTGATTATTTTGATGGCTGTCTGTAGTTTGTGTTAAAAATTTTGCAATGCAAATTAAGAACACATGCTTATTAACAATCAATCTTTGTGTCAACTTCTGAAAGGAGGTAACAATCAAATTTGATATTTGTTTATTTTCTAGATCCCTAAAGAGACCTTTTCCCTCCTTTCATTCTTCAGTAAAATCATCCTTATTGGGCCACAACAGTGACTTACAGATAAATTTCTGCTCTTTAAAGGAAATTACATGAGTGACATTTGTTGTAGTTACATCTCCCAGATCAGCAGAGAGAAATGCATTCAGACCCCTTAAAATGGAGCACCTCCCAGGATGTAATGGATTTAACAAGGACTGAAACAACAGCAAAGAGGATGAGAGGGGCCAGCTCAAGCTAAGAAGATGAGAAGGACTTTCCTTTTCACTTCAGCCAGACAAATAAGAATTACATTCTTCCACTTTCACTAACAAACTCGCAAGGCTTGTCAATAAAAGCAGCAGGAGGCAAAGCAGTGCACAATGATGAGAAGATTTAATGTGCACTCTTCTCACCTGTGGCTGGTGGGGGGGGTGTCTTTTCTGCATATTGTGGCAAGAAGAAAGTTTAATTTTGATATAAATAAGGAAGAACATGACTGGTGAAGTCATTCAGGAGCTGTTTCATCATTTCCCATGTGCAGGACTGGCCAGAAGGGAAAACAGTGGACAGAGCAGGGAAGCAGAATAGGCAGAAAAGGACAGAGATGAGAAAACCTGGGTTTGGAAAAAAAAAACATGTGCAAAAAAGGGAGATATAAAAGAGTTGTGCAAAACTTGTCCTGCTCTACTTTCTTGGATATTATTTCCAAACTTGGCCTGGTGAATGATTACAAAAACTTCCCAAAGCACAAAGCAGCACAGACCTGAAAATTCCATAGCCTATTGTTAGTCTAACTAACAATAACAGCTCTTGTGAGGCTGGTAAATCACTCTCTCATAAAAGCACAGAAACATTTTCAAACTGGCCTTTGGCTTCCCAGAGTGGTTTTGAGCTGGACACCTCACCCTAAAAACATACCTGAACAAAAACTTAGGCTCCTGTCCTGATTCAGAAGCAGCTGATTTGATATAGCTAAGACAAAAGATCTATCTGGGATTGAATTCATCAGCTAAAAGCATTAGAAAGCAACAGCAATCCACAAGAAAAAATAAAGATGGCACAGTTCTGGAATTTGGATAGAAATAAGACATATACTGTAAATGGATTTAAATTTCTGAGGCAACACAAAATGTTCCATACCTGACCTCTGTGTTCTCCTTACCCAGAAAACTTATTGGGATTTATCTGGGGCTAACAGCCTATCTAGTTGATAACATTCAGACATCATTTATCTCTCAATGCACAGCCAAAGTTGGCAGTGTTATTTAGGAGCTGAACAACCAAGGACTAAAACACAAGTTACTTCAAGATTAGGCTCATTTGAAAATATTTAGATATTTAGCTCTTATCCCCATTAGAATAAAAATATTTAGGTATTTTTAATAGACAAGCTTACTTTTCCTTTTAACTTCTTCATTGTAAGCAAAACTGACAATGAAATTAGGTTGACTTGAAATAATACCAAAATAATAACTGCAAATACTGTTCAGCACCAGTTGCTGCACCTGTGTGAACCCAAACACCTGTGTGCTCTGAGTTAGTTTGAAGCCTCTGAAGAAGCTGCAAGTCTTCACTGCTCAGGGTGACATCCAGCTCAAGCAGTTTATAGGTCTGAAACAAAAAAAAAACCACTATAAAAATATCCATTTGTGGTGTTGTGAGGTCCCCAGGACAAGGTGAGAGATGAGAATTTGACTCCTTGTTCTCAGAAGGCTGATTTATTATTATATTATATACTAAAACTATACTAAAAAAAGAGAAAGAATACATCAGAAGGCTTAACAAGAATGATCATAAAAAACTCGTGACTGACCAGAGTCCCGACACAGCTGGACTGGGATTGGTCATTAATTAAAAACAATTCACATGGAACCAATCAAAGATGCACCTGGTGGTAAGCAACCTCCAGACCACATTCCAAATCAATCAGATAATTATTGTTTGCATTTCTTTTCAGAGGCTTCTCAGCTTCTCAGGAGAAAAATCCTGGGCAAAGCAGATTTTTCAGAAAATATCACAGTGACATGCCATGTCTCTGTAATTCATCTCACTGTCAGCTGATTACCATAAAATAAGACTCCAGAGAAAGTGAGGAGTAAGGTAAAGTCTGCTTAATAGGGGGGTGATGCTAAAAGTACAGCTTATCACCTCCAGGGCTGGGTGATTTGGAAAAGCCCTGTCCTCCCCAAGACCAGGAGATAGAACAGGCATACCCTGAAATAAATCAAACCCTGTATCATCCATCATCTCTTCTCACTATATATATGACACTGATCATATTTTCCATCTTATCTTCTGTTGTATTTTTCTATGGGAAGTCAATAAAGGAGATTTTCTTTCTTTGCTTGTCAGTCACACCTCTGGAACAGTTAAAAACCACAACCCTTTCCCAGGAGACTATTTCACAGAATATAACATCATGCACAGACTATCTCAGGCACAAAATCAAAGACTGTCAGGTCCAACTTCTAAAGAGTACATAAGAAAAATAACTGTAGGAAGAATAACTTCCTTTGCATGCTTTTCTGCATCTTTTTCCTGCTTTAAAGATGGTTTTCAGGTTTCCTTGGGTGTGGTGTTTGTGAGGGTCCCCAGAACAAGGTGAGAGGTGAGAATCTGACTCCAAGTTCTCAGAAGGCTGATATTATTATATTATATTATATTATATTATATTATATTATATTATATTATATTATATTATATTATATTATATTATATTATATTTCACATTATATATGCTATACTAAAACTATACTAAAGAAAGAGAAAGGATACATCAGAAGGCTTAACAAGAATGAATAATAAAAACTTGTGACTCCTCAGAGCCTCAACACAGCTGATGGTGATTGGTCATTAAAGTAAAACAATTCACATGGAACCATTAAAAGATGCACCTGTTGGTAAAAAATGTCCAGACCACATTCCAAAGCAGCAAACACAGGAGCAGCAATCAGATAATTATTATTTACATTCTTTTCTGAGGCTTCTCAGCTTCCCAGGAGAAGAAATCCTGGGCAAAGAGGATTTTTCAGAAAATATCATGGAAAATTATATTTATCATTTTAAAAATGAAAAATATCATTTTCAGAAAATATCCCAAACAACTTGGGGAAAAACCATTTTCCCTATCTGGATGTAGAAAACACAAACTGTGCTGGACTGGCCCTGTTGCCCAAAGCTCATAGCACAGTGCCAACCTGAGCCTGTGCCAGGGGGACACCAGGTTAAACACAGCCTGAATCAGGCAGGAGATGAGGATTTAGATGAGTTAAACAAAATAAGGAAGGAAGAGATCATTTTTTAGACTGTTCCCAAGTGGCTTTTCCAAGCTGTATCTCCACAGAGGGATCAAGCTGTAGCCCAGGGGCCAGCAGTGGCATCCATCCATCCCTGCCCATGCCAGCCCCCAGAGCAGATCCCATTGTTGTGCTGCCACCTGTTCAGTGTGTCTGTCTGTGCCAGGGTGAGAAGGAAAAGCAAGGTTATTAAAAAAGCAGTTTGGCTAAATAAGGGAGCTCATTATGTGTGCTATTTTTGTTCCTCAAATGCCTGCCTTCCTCTCTTTCCCTTGAGGTTTCCAGAGAAATCTGACAATCAGGGCTGAGGTTTACTGTCAGCTTCCATTAGGCAAATCAACCTGGCTGGGGATGGGGGAAGGACAAGGGGGAAATTGCCCTAAAAGTGAGCTGATTCAGCACCCAGCATGTCTGTGCACAGAGCCACCACCAGAAAGTGCTGAGTGGAGGTGCTGTCCCAAAGCAGAGCCTTTCAGAGCCTCTGCAAGGTGGGAAATGCTGCTGAGCACCATCCTCTGTCAGAGCTGCAGGATGGGCACAGCACTCGGCTCCCACTGCCCTGACAGAGCAAAGGCCCTTCAGTGTGCTCACCTGCCACAGAACTCATTTCCATGTTGTAATTGATGTGTAAATGTAGTCTTCATTACTTGAACTAAAGGCACACAAGCCTGAAAAACAGATGATTTTCCCCAGAATATGAACAGACTCTCTGGATGTGGAGCATTGGATTTGACATTTCAAAATCTCTGCATAAAAAAAAAATAAAAAAGGAATTGTCTTATTTTCCAATTTTCCTTTTAAAAAATAAGGATTTTCCATCAGTGATTTTATATGCATTCCATAATAGAGAATCATAGAATGGTGGAAGGAACATTAAGGATCACCTAATTCCAACCCCCAGCTGAGGGGGGGTTCCTTATATCTGGAGCAGGAGCATAAACTCTCCTTCACAGAGCAGAGGGCCAGTTTGAAGCAGAAAAGATTTCAGTCTCTCATATTTTGAACCACCATGCTCACAAAACAGGCCATTATTTCAAGGAGAGGCCAGTCCCCACTGCACTGTGTTCATCCTGGTTGCACTTCATGCATCTTCCAGGACCAGTCACTACACACAGTTACAAAATGAGGAAGAAAAATTAGAGTCATTATCCATTTCCTGCTATAGAAAACACAGCTCTTATCCCTGTTAGAAATAGTGGGATTTCCCTGCAGCAAACAGCTTTTTTTTTTTTTTTTAACTGCAGCCATCATGGTAGGAAGGCAGCATGTACATTATGGTTTCCACAGATATATCACTAAGAAAAAAGATTTATTTCTCCAGCTATGAGATGTCTATGAACTGTAATCATGCATGTCTTCTTCATCATAAAGCAGTTGTTAGGCATCATCAAATCAAATTCACAGTAAACAGGGAATTAAATTCAATTCTATATCTCCTCACAATCTCATTTAAATAAGCCCCTGACCCACAGAAAACATTATTACTATAGCCACAAACATAAAATGATATTTAGGAGCTTCTGTGGCACCTGTGGCTTAAGGAATCTGCATGTTAGAAATTCCAATTACCTTGGCAGTATTTCACATCCTTGGGGTATGTCTGTTCTAGGGTTCCAATACATCCCCCAGAAATGGAGGGACCTGCACATTGTAAATGTAAATTCTCTCCCCACTAATGAGGGGAGAGAATGATGCATCTGACTCCATCTTATCAGAAGGCTAATTTATCATTTTTTTATACTGTATTATATTAAAGAATACTATACTATACTAAAGAATACAGAAAGGATACAGACAGAATGCTAAAAAGATAATAATGAAAACTCCTGACTCTCTCCAGAGTCCTGACACAGCTTGGCCCTGATTGGCCAAAGAGTGAAAACAACTCCCAGCAGAATGCAATGGAACAATCACCTGTGGGTAAACAATCTCCAAACACATTCCACAGGAGCACAACACAGAAGAAGCAAATGAGGTAAGAATTGTTTCCCTTTTCTCTGAGGCTTCTCAGCTTCCCAGGAGAAAAATCCTGGGCAAAGGAATCATGTTCAGAGAATGTGAATGCCACACCTGCCCAAGCTTTTAAATTAACAAAGTTCTTGCTGCCATCCTTTCCTCTCCTCCACACACCTCAGGAGACACCAGCAAACCTCTCTCTGAGAAACACCAGCTCGTTGCTGAAGGCTTCAAGAGGATTTAGATTCCCAGACTCAGGAGCATTCCTCCCCTCTGATGTACTGAAGTTATCCCAAAGTTATCCTTTGGGTTTCCTTACCAGACCCCAAAGCAATGCCAGCCACAAAGAGCTACTGAGGAGAAGCTGGCACACAGGGGGACATGTGCCCTCTGCAGTGGTAACAGAGCCCCAGACACTGCTCCAGCGTCCCAGACAAGCTCCAGGGCAGGAATGGCTCAGGAGAAGAAACTCCCTACAGAGAATCCAAGTTCTCCTCAGCCAGGCATCCCTGTGTCACATTCACATTCTCTGAAAAATCCCTTCGCCCAGGATTTTTCTCCTGGGAAGCTGAGAGGCCTCAGAGAAAAGGAAAACAATTCTGATCTCATTTGCTTCTCCTGTGTTGTGCTCATGTGGAATGTGTTTGGACATTGTTTACCCACAGGTGATTGTTCCATTGCATTCTGCTGGGAGTTGTTTTCACTCTTTGGCCAATCACAGCCAAGCTGTGTCAGGACTCTGAGGAGAGTCAGAAGTTTTCATTATTATCATCTTTATAGCATTCTGTCAGTATCCTTTCTGTATTCTTTAGTATAGTTCAGTATAGCATTCTTTAATATAATATAGTATCATAAAATAATAAATTAGCCTTCTGAGAACATGGAATCAGATTCATCATTCCTTCCTTGCCATGGGGCACCCCACAAATACAACACCCCTGCAATACAGAACCTCAGGGCTCATCCCCATTCCTCATGTTCTCCTCATTGCTTCGTTGTCCTGATTTTTTAAGTTTTTCTAAGCCTTCTGATATTTACATTCTTGTAATGAACTTTCTCACACTCTATGTAAATAACTTATTGATTTGCCTTCTTTTATGGAGGAGAAGAAATTTGATGGACTGTTGGTTTGTCCAGTGTCATTGTAGAGGTGGCACTTTCACCCTCCAACCCACTGTCACTTTTGGAAAACTATAAATGTTGGAGTCAGAAAATAAAAAGTCCCTTTTTTACCTTGGAAAGAGCAGCATTTTGTTGTTTCATGTCCTTAGTGACAGCCTCTTATCTCCAGGGCTCCAAGTCCCTGATGCCACCTCCCCATGGGGGTGACAGCTGAATGCACAGCCCAAGCCACTTCAGAGCCCCCTGCTTAAAACCTCACAAATGCTGGTCCCAATTTCTAAACACCCCTGGAGATGAGCAGGAGGGACTCAGTAATTGGTTGAACCTGGATATCTACAGAAAAACCCAGAGTTTGAAGGACAAAGTCTGTGTTTTGCCTCTCAATTTGTACTTCCCCCCTGCAAAACCCACTGTATGTTCAAGTTTTGTACTCATGTTTAATCAACTAAACCAAAAAATCAGCATACTTTTGATTAGGTATTCGTGTGGATCTTGCATTGAAGGATTTCTAAATTAATATTTTAAAGCTTAGAATAAAAGCTTTCCAATATATCTAAGTGCTTTGAGCTCTGAAGTCCCAAACCCAAGCATTTCAGTGGAAAATAAGTAATTTTAAAATTTACACCCTTCCTGTTAAGGAACCCAGAATTTCAGTGTTCTGCGCCTGGATTTTTCTTTTTTTCGGGAAATAAACTCGTCTCATGAGTTTGGAAAATGCTGCACAAAACATCCAAGAAATAAAAACTGCAACATTTTTTTTCCTTTAGCATAGCAATAGAAAAGGCAACCTTGCCTCCATCAGAATCTGTTTTTGATAGGGTTTCCATATCCTGCAGATAATCCAAGGAACACTCACACCCACCCAGGTGAGCAGCTGAGGGAGGGAGGAGGCTCAGCGAGCCCCACAGGGCAGAGCTGCCCCACCATGGATGTGGGGGGCTCCAACAGCCCCCAAAAAACCCAAAAGGCTTTTCCCAGATGCTGCCATGCCACAGAAAACTAATTTCTCCCATATGAGAGGGCACTGCTGCTGCACGCCTGTCAGGAGTCCATTTCAGAGCTGGAGCTTGCAGGATAAACCATTCAACCTACAAGGAATTGTCAAAAAATACAGCTAAATAGCAAACACATGTAAGTCCCAGGCATTTCCCTGAGCCCCACTTGTTCTTTTTTTAGCCTCAGGAGAAAAGCACATTCTTCTGCATAATTTATTTCTTCAGCAGAATTATGCAGAAAACTGCAACTAAATTGCTTTTCCTGATTAAAAACAGAGCCTTTTATATTCTCCCCTCCCCCCCACTTCTGGATTATTTGATTATTTGCCTTTTTTTTTTTTTTTTTATCCTAGGGCTTCTTCCTCCTAAATGTAGCTCTTTTAATTTTGCCTGAGAGAAAACAAAGTTCTACCTGATCCTACCTTTCCCAGCACACCCCCAGGTGTGGGCATGACAAATCCCCAGCCCCAGTGCTCTGAATTTGGAGCTTGCTGATGAAAGGGGGAGGGTGTTTTATCTCAGACACTGAAGCAGCTTTCTGCAAGGGATGGCTGTCACAGGCACCTGTACAACAGAGCTGGGTTCAGCTGCTCACAGATGCAGGGCCTCAGATCAGTGTAAGAATGACCAAGTAATTTGCTGTTTTTCATGGGTTTTTTGCCTGCGAGTGTGAGGGATTACTTTTAGCATACCTGGAAAAGGGGCTGAGGATCAGTGGCTGGTGGGGGAGCAGCTTCACCTCCCTGTGAACCCAATTTCCTCCTGCACTGGAGATGTAGTGCTGCTATTTGCATTTAGCTCTGGAGGAACACACTGTCTCAGCTCTTCAAAAACCTTCCTGTAGAGACCAGGTGCAGTCCAGGGGCTGGTTATACACCTTTGCATGCCTAATGCCATGCTCTTAGAAGAAATAAAAATGGATGGATTTTCACTTCCACCTAATGTCTTTGCCTGCTACAAGGAGCTGATGTGATGAGTCAGTGCTGAGCTGTGTTTATGGTGGCTGCCTGCTTGGAAGGAATTAGGGCTGTGGCACCTCAGGATTATTCAACAGGCTTTATTTCCAGCATGACAGCACTGTAGTTCTCTGCTCGGTTTGTGCTTCTTCCCAGGTTCAGCAGCACCAGTGGAAGTGAAAATGCAGCTGGTGTAGCTCTGTGGGGACATGCAAGTTTCCATTAGAGTGGTATGGCCTTCTCCCTCCCTATCCTGGTCCTTATCACTCAATAGTGCCTGAAGTAAAAACAGGATCTGGGTCACAGCCCCAGAATTCATGGAATGGGGGGTAGTGGGGGCTGTTACTCAGCCATTAAATCCTCCTTGTACCCTGCTGTAGGTTTGGGGTGGATTTTTTTTGTTAGTGGAAAAAGATTCCCTATTGGTGTCCCCTGCATGTCTCTCCAAGCCCATTCACAGAATTCACAAAATCACCAGGTTGGAAGAGACCTTCAGGATCATTGAGTCCAACCCAGCCCCAGCACCTCAACTGACCAGGAGCCAGAATCCATGGAAAGATCTGGGTCTTACCACTGGAGCTGTGTGTATTGCCCCTGCAAGCCACAAATTCACAGGTTTGTCTGGTCAGGTTGTGTTCATTTTATCAGTGCTGGCTGAACTTTGTGTCATTCTCTTTATTGTCTGTGTCTCCACTAACAGGATACATCAGCTGTTAGAACCCTGCCACTGCAGGAGCTCTTGATACATCTGATGTGTCAGGGAGTGTCTCAGGTTGGAAATGGGGATGTGTGTTCTGTCCCCATGTGTCAGAGCTGGGGCAGTTCTCTGCTGTTCTTGGGGCAGTTTTCTTGATCTCTCCCCCAGCCAATCCTCCCTGCAGGAGATCTCTGCTGTCCATGGCCACCGAGTGTCCCTGCAGGGCTGATCCAATTCCAGCATCCCATGGGGAGATGCTGCGCCCAGGGCAGGAGCCAAGCATTCCTACCTGGATCCAATGGGAGCCTGGCACAGCACAGCAGCCTTTGCCCAGTGCATTGCCAGAGGAGCAGCTTCTGCTGCCCTGCATGGCCAGAGGGAGCCCAGGCCCATCTGCAGCAGCCCTGGAGCTGCAGAGGAAAACTCCCCCCTTGTGCAGGATCCCTGCTCCAGCAGAGCCACAGCTGGCACTGCAGGAGGGCTGAGCCCCCATGGGATGGGGCTGTGACACCCCCTGACACACAGGGGGCAGGGACAGCTCTGATTCTATCAATGGTTTGTTTTCTTTTTTGTACTATTGCATTTGTATTTTTAATTTTCCTAGTAAAGAACTGTTATTCCTACTCCCATATCTTTGCCTGAGAGCCCCTTAATTTCACAATTATAATATTTGGGAGGGAGGGGGTTTACATTTTCCATTTCAGGGGAGGCTCCTGCCTTCCTTAGCAGACTCCTGGCTTTTCAAACCAAGACAGGAGCACACCTCTCTTTCCTAGAAACAGGCTGGTGGTGCACTGGTGCAGTCTCTTTCTTGAATCCATCAATCATTGATCTTCAGCTTAAAACTTCAAACAAACTATTTTCTCTAATTTGACCTATTTTTGCTCACTATTAGCTTTGCTCATGATAGCATTATGTGGTCTTCCAGAGTTGTTGGAAGATCCTGGTAGGAAGGGAATTTCCAAGGGAAAAGTAGGGGGAAAGAATATTAATGGGGCAATCTTTGACTGATATTATGAATTAATTGCAAAAGGAGTGAGAATTCCTGTATGTCTCCAAATAAGTAACCTTTTTTATTAATTCCTAATTTAATATATACAATGGCTTCCCAACAGTAACTAAACCAGTAACTACAGATAAATAGTATTTTGCTTTTATTTGCAAATTAAGTCTGTACTATTTAGGACAATTTTATTTCTGAGGATATGTCTGCAAGGGAACCAGAATCATAGAAGGAACTCCTGTTGCTATTCCCTTGAGAAGGAGTTTTTGTTCCCCACTTGAGGCTTGGCATAGAATTATTGCAGGTAATATCCTTGTGAGAGCAGTGATTAAATGCACAGGCTGAACAAGGCTGTACATATTGTGCATTACATTCCAGCTGATTGCATTAAATATTCCAGATTCACGGGGTCCTCTCAGTAGATGCAATGCTCTGCTGAGCAGAATCATCATCAATATTTAAACATTCTTTCCAACCAGGCAGTAACAGCCCCATTTGATACCTGGCAATGGAAATGATATCTCAGATTGTGTTGGAACTCTGGTTGCTGAGAATTTCAGACTTTCTCTGCTGAGATGCACTGACCCCCAAGAGAACACTGCATTTGACCTAAGGCTGTGGAGAAGGTTTCCAAAATTGAATTATAGAACTGAGATTATGGGTGTGGAGTTTGAATAGAAGTGTGTGATATCACAGGGTGGAAAATTTAGAGTTTAAGGTTTTAGAATATAGTAATATATATAAAGCAAGATGGAGGTTTTAGGGTGGAGGCTGGTCATTCTTCTTTTCCTTCTTCTCCTTCTTCTCCCTCTCCATGGGTTTCGGTAGTTTTGTGTAATTGAATGAAAAAGTCCCCATTGTGGGCCATGGGTGGTTGGTTATTGGGTTAAAAGTAAAAATAATGTAGGTGTCATTTCTTAATTGGACAGTTTATCCTTAAAAGGCCTTGTAGAAAGAGAGATGGGGCCCCATTTTCAGTTTTTTAGAGTGAAGTGCTGTAGAACTCAGGGTTTGTGAGAATGTAACAGAGATAAGAACTGATAAACATCTGAGTCCCAACAGGAAATTCCGTCTGGCACATTTAATCCTGACCTTGACAAAAAAGAAGCTAAAACTCAATCTGATTGCAATAGGTTTCACCCTGCACCAGTGTCTTCTGTGACTACTGTCCCATGGTCCCTCCCTTCTCAAGCCCAGCTCTCTCAGGAATCTGATGCTACAGCCCACACCGATCCCAGAGTCCTGCTGACAACATAAGGCAGGTGACCCCTTGATGTGATCTCAAGAAAATGCACCTCTGCACAATCCATTTGGCCTCTTAGGGCCCTTCAGAGGCTTTTAGGGCCCCTTTAGGGCCGTGGGCCTTTTGTGCTTTCACCACAACGTGCTCCAAAGCCCCTCCTGGGCCAAGTGACTCCTGGAGGCCTTCTCCTTCCTGGGCAGGAGATCGGAGCTTTGGGTCTCATGTCCTCCAAGTGTGTCCTGGCTGATGGGGCATCAGCATCCTGGGACATTTCTCCAAGTGCAATTCCCAGATTATTTTAGAAGGAAGGGCTGCACCACCTCTGCTACGTGGTAAATTCATCCCTTCCAGCGCCCTAAGCCAAGCCCAGCTGCATCCTCTGAATAGAGACAGGGAAGGAAGCATATCCTCAGATACTAATAACTGAACTTAGAACAATAATAAAACATGATACGCTATGTTAGATTTCCATTTAAAATAAAATCCTGTGACACAGAGAAATCATTATCATTTTTATCTCCCCACAAGTAACTAACACATCTGAGGGTAAATATAATAGATCCAAATGGATGCTTCTTGCAAAAGAGTCTGTGTAAATAAAAACAGTGGAGATTAAAGGGCTAACAACAATGGTCTTTGCTGCTGAGTCTCCAGCAGCACCCTGTGTGCATCCCCAGCAATATGTTTACAAGGAAGATTTAGGAACTACATCTATGATATTGCTTCTCCCCTGTCAATAATCTGGTAGCCTTAGGCACAGATGCCAATGGAAAAGAAGGCTGGAGTTCAAAGATGTAGGACATGAGAAAGTAGCAGGGATAATTTTCACCTGATATCACATCATCAGAAACTGCTACACAAAATTATTGTGAATTATGGGGGCCTGCTGTGCATTTGATTTCCCACAGCTGCTACCACAGCAGTCACTTTCCTGAAAATTAAGTGCATGTTTCATCTGCTCGCAGAAAGGGAAGAGGGGAAAAAAGGAAAAGAAAGAAAAATTCATGACAGAAAAGCCACTGAAATCTCCTATGCCATGGCAGGCAGCCACAGCCTGTGCTCTGGGACAAGCAGCAGGGACATGGGGCTATAGCAGAGCCAGAGCTGTGTGTCCATCCCATTTACACCCCCCACAACTCACTGCTCTCTCTTCTCTCCAGCAAGGGACACTGCACAAAGCTGATTATTCCACTCTCTCCTCCAAAGCAGCAGCACTGCCAGGAGATGTGCAGAAATGCAATGGGAGCTCCTCATTTGTCAGGAGAGAGGGGCTGGGGAAGGCAGGGGAGGGGATTCTTTCACTCCTACACCTGAAACTGCAGCTCTGAGCTGCTCCGGAGCTTGTTTGAATGCCCTGCCCATGGGCTTGGTGCCACTGCAGGGCACTGCACCAGCCTGACAGCCCCCACCAATGCATCTCCCTCCTCCACCCTGGCATTCTCCACCAGCAAATGTTGACCAGAAAAGCCATGTGGTTATTTAATTTGCAGGCAGATTTTAGTAGCATGGAAACAAAGATACTCCAATCACGTTTTTGCATCCCGAGCTCGCCAAGTGCGTCTCTGAGTGCTAATTAAATTCCACAACCTCCTCAAACAGCAGGTCAATCCAATCTGACATTGCTGGAGCTTTGTTTCCCATGGAAGTGCTGCAAAGGTGCCCATGCTGGAACCACTGGCCCAGTTAAAAATGATTTGACAGAGGCACAATTCCCAGATGTGAGAAATGATATTCACTTCCAAGATTTTAAAAGGTTTATTAAAACCTTATGAAAAATACAACAGATGACTGAATAAATATTACAGCACCTGGAGCAGAGGATCTTTCCCACCATTGCTCACCCACACCATGGAGGTTTCACCTTTTCACCCTTTATCCCCTCCCAAAGTTCTGTCCATGGACTCCTCCTTCCCTGCCCAGTGCTGGAGATCACTGCCTGACACCTTGACTGGAGCTCAGGTGCTGCCACAGGAACGAGTGACCCTCCCAAATGTCCCAAACCCAGGGCACCCCTGAGAACAACACAAGGGGGGAAAACACAACTATAAATCTATAAAACTGCTCCTAACATACATACAGGATATTTGCCTTTAATTGTGGGAGCCAACCATGGCATTGCTCATCTATCTCACAGAGGAAATGAATCCCCAAAATCCTGTTTGTGGCCCTGAGCAGCATCGTGCCAAGGTGCTGAAGGGAGAGCCTGCTGTGTGAGGTCACAGGGTGTTGTATTTGCAGGGATCCCTGTGGCAGGAAGGAATGATGAATCTGACTCCATGTTCTCAGAAGGTTAATTTATTATTTTATGATACTATATTATATTAAAGAATGCTATACTATACTAAAGAATACAGAAAGGATACTTACAGAATGCTAAAAAAATAATAATGAAAACTCCTGACTCTCTCCAGAGTCCTGACACAGCTTGGCCCTGATTGGCCAAAGAGTGAAAACAACTCCCAGCAGAATGCAATGGAACAATCACCTGTGGGTAAACAATCTCCAAACACATTCCACAGGAGCACAACACAGGAGAAGCAAATCAGATCAGAATTGTTTTCCTTTTCTCTGAGGCTTCTCAGCTTCCCAGGAGAAAAATCCTGGGCAAAGGGATTTTTCCAGAGAACGTGAAAGGCAGGCAGAAAAGGCCTCATCTGTGGAAAAGCTTCAGGCAAAGCTTGTACCTGCTCAGACACTGCAGTAAGAGAGAGATATCCAGGAGAAACTGGACTTGGGACATTCTGACCCACAAAACAATTTCTGGGCCAGAGGAACATGGTCTAGGTTAGCAGATGGCCTTCCACCAGCTCATGCCAACCATGCCCAGATCCAGGATCTCAGTCCAGAATCCCTGACATTTCCTTGGGCAGAGTGATGCCTTGAACCTCATCCCTCATACAATGACTACTTTGATTCTTGCACTCTCCCAGCAGCACTGGATCAACCCCAGGGAAAACCAGGAGCAATAAAATCAAGATTCACTGGGCCTCTTTCTGTGTCTGGACATCTTCTAGAAAGGTGATTTTGTCCCAGGCCCTTTCTTCTCAGAAAGGAGATTCGTATCATTCCTTAGAGTAAAAACTAACAAATTTTTTCTCTCAAAGAGAACTTTTTATAAGATAGAATGAATATGGATCCAGAGAAAAAGGAAAGAAAAGTCACTCTGATTCCTGAAGCAATTTCATCCACACAGGTGACCTTCTTCAGATCTTCCTAGGACTTCTTCTGGGGTTTTGGGGGTCTTGATCTTCACACAGGAGGACTGAGAGGGTTCATCTGAGGTAAGATAGGAGGCTTAACAACTGCCGCTTATGTCCATTAGCACTTGTTTTACAAAGAGCCAAATTCTTCATTATGAAGATGAGGCCAAGAAAAAATGACTGGGAATAATTTTAATGGTAAATTTACTTAGATATCAAGCTGATATACTTAAGACAGATATGAAGTTATTCTGTGGGAGTCAACTGAATATCAATTGAATTATTATATAATGAGGAAAAGGATTGAAATTTGGGGTTAATTGGGAGTATTTCAAGCAGAGAAAATTGGAAAAGCCAAAAAGTGCAAATATATGGTAGTACCTCTTCAAAACAGTGTGCACTCAAGGGTAACTTTTTGCCTGTCTGAAAGGAAAAAAAACCCAAGTAATTTGGGAGGCAGTGGTGAGTATTTCTGTGATCTGGATTGTGACTGGGGGGAGAGATGGAGTGCAGTGAGAAAAGGAGGGGAATGGGGTTTGCTTTAATTCAAAGCATCTTGAGCTGTTAATATTTCTGCCATGCCTAGAAAACAATAATGGAAGAAACAGTCTTTGGTGATAAATAGTAGGGGGGGATACAGCGTGGGTAAATGAAGGTGGTACAGAATGTAATCTTATCCCCCAACGAGTTGCAGCTGAACCAATTACTAAAGATTAGGAGCAGGCCTGATCTTTATAGGCCACACCCATAAGCCAATAAGAACAAGTGGTATAAAAGAGTGGATTGGGGGGAACTGGAGTCAGTTGGCTACTGCAAGGACAAGGAAGAGTCAGTGCTTAGAGGAGCTGCCTATGAGAAACATCAAGGAGGTATGAAACTCCAGCAATATGGAACCTTTGCAATGTAATGACAATAGAATGCTTGCACTATATACGACAACAATAAATATCTCTGTTCTTTAGCAATTTCTGTTCCAGCAAGCCAATCTGTCACTCTTATGTCTGGCCCCTAATAAAATAAAAATAAACACAGCTTTCAGGGGTTTGCCTCTTGCTCTGCTCTCTGTTACCTGCTGGGTAACTTCCTGTGCCCAGAAGTGGCTGTCAGTGCTCATTTGTGCACAGATGGGGATCCCTGGGCACACAGGGCCTTCCATCAGCTGTGACCGTGTTCACAGGGGTCTGAGGATGAGGATCTGACTCCATGTTTCAGAAGGCTGATTTATTATTTTATAATATACATTATATTAAAACTATACTAAAAGAATAGAAGAAAGGATTTCATCAGAAGGTTAGCTAAGAATAGAGTAGGAAAGAATGGTAACAAAGGCTTCTGGCTCTGACAGAGTCTGAGCCAGCTGACTGTGATTGGCCATTAATTAGAAACAACCACATGAGACCAATCCCAGATGCACCTGTTGCATTCCACAGCAGCAGATAACCATTGGTTACATTTTGTTCCTGAGGCCTCTCAGCTTCTCAGGAGGAAAAATCCTAAGGAAAGGATTTCTCATAAAAGATGTCTGTGACAGACCCCTCCAGTGGGAGCAGCCAAATCCATCCCAGCCCGTCCTGGGATGCAGCAAAGCAAACCCAGCAGCTCCTCTGAGCACAGGATCATCAGCAGAGGAGAAGGGGGGGCTGCAGTTCTCTGACTTCCAAGACACCAATGCCAACAACAGAGGAAAAGGGATTATCTTTTTCTTCCAAGGTTGGGAGTCCTGTTTCAGGTTTCAAGCCATGCAGACAGCAATAATAACCTGCCCTGAAAGCTTCTGGCTGCACAATAGCAAATTGCTCATGGGCAGTGATGGCAAAATTTAATCCCTGCTCTTAGAATGCAACCCACATAGCCACTCAAGACAACATAATAGCACTTTTGTAGCTCTCTGCTGCAAACATCACTTTGAAAAGGATACAGCTGTGGAGGGGAGTCTCCACATGCGTCATTTCTGGCTGCCTACCAAGTGCTCAGAGCTCAGACACGCTGTGCTCCCTCACAGCCCTGCCAGCTACTGCACAGACACACCTGGGGAAGGCACAGGGAATGGATGGAGCTCTGTGAGAGGAAACACAAGGAGAAAATTCAGTTGCTGGCCAAATGATCAGGTTAGGAATTCATCTACTGAAGAACTGGAAGAGAGAAAACCAGGAGACAGCTCCAGGCTGGGATTTAATTTACAATCTATAAGGCACTGTATGGATTCATTTGAGAATCTAAAGCTGTAGATGTGCCAAATATCAGCCACTCCTTCACTGAATGACCACACATGGAGGAGGTCAGACAAGACCACAGCACCAGCAATGCCTCCCTCCATCCTATTTCCATTGTTCTTTAGCTGTCAGTCACACTGTTTCCAGCTGCCAAATAAATCAAGTCAGTGGCCAAAGGAGGCCAAAGCCCACCCAGTTTGCTCTCAGCACTGCACAGCCCCAGAAGGGCCCCTTGTCCTGCTCAGCAGCCAGAGCTGTGAGGACCCTGCTCTGTGCAGGAGAGGAACCAGCCCTGGGACCCTGTTGTCTTATACATCAAGAGTTCTCTTATGATTATTATAGTGCAAGGATTCCATATTGCCAGAGGTTCATACCGCCTTGATGTTTCTCATAGGCAGCTCCTGTAAGCACTGACTGTTCCTGGTCCTCACAGCAGCTACCTGACTCCAGATCCCACCAATCCACTCTTTTATACCATTGTTCTTATTGGCTACAGGTGTGGCCTGTTAAGATCAGGCCTGCTCCTAATCTTTAGTAATTGGTCCAGCTGCAACTCATTGGGGGATAAGATTACATTCTGTACCACCTTCATTTACCCATGCTGTATCCCCCTACAGGACTGCCTTGGCTGTGCTCTGCTCCCACCCTGGGTGCTGCCAGGGGATGCCCCTGCTCCTGCAGGGCAGCCTGGGCCCTTCCAGTGCTGCTCCTGCCCCTGAGCCCTGCTGGTAGCTCTGTCCAGCCAGCCTGGCTCCAGCAGGGCTGGGCTGGCCCCTGTGAGAGGGACAGGGCTGCTGTCCTGCCCTAGGGAGGGGGCAGGAGCAGCTGGGAGCAGAGCAGGATGCAGCTCACACAAGCAGGGGCAGGAGAGGCACTTCCACTCTGGAGCACAGCTGTGCTGGAGAGCTGCAGGGGAGCAAGAGCTCAGGTTCTTACAGTCAGCTGTGCAACAGAAGGAGCAAGAATCCCCTCCAGAAGTGGCCAAGGTGCTTTGAGTCTTTACTGACCTGCTGTCAGCTGTTTCTGAAAGCACCAAGAATTCACAGAATCACTGGGTTGGAAGAGATCTTCAAGATTATCGAGTCCAACCCAGCCCCAACACCTCAACTCACCCCTGGCACCCAGTGCCACATCCAGGCTTTGTTAAACACCCCCAGGGATGGGGACTCCACCACCTCCCCAGGCAGCCATTCCAGAACTTTATCACCCATTCTGTAAAAGACTTTTTCCCAAAATCCAACCTGTATTTCCCTTGGCACAGCCTGAGGCTGTGTGCTCTGTGTCTGTCAGTGCTGCCTGGAGAAAGAGCCCAGCCCAGCTGAGCACAGGCACCTTTCAGGGAGTTGTAGAGTGATAAAGTCACCCCTGAGTCTCCTTTTCTCCAGGCTGAGCACCCCCAGCTCCCTCAGTGGCTCCTCACAGGGTTTGTGTTCCCAGCCCCTCTCCAGCCTCGTTGCCTCCTCTGGACGCGCTCGAGCGTCTCAAGGTCCTTCCCAAGCTGAGGGGCCACATTATCAGAAATATCAGCCAGAATTAATTTGTGCATAACAAGTCCAAGAAAACTGCAACCTTCTTACAGATCACTCTAAGAGAGATAACATTGCTGTGTGTATCCTGTGGTACCACCTGGGCCTCTGCATTGAAATAATTGTAGAAAGAATTTCCTCAGACTGGTCTGGTTCTCACCACAAACCTTTGGGGTGTGTTCTCCCTTCCTGGCACAAATAAAGATACAGGATTTTGGGTGAATTGCCTAATAATTCTGTCACGAGCTGATCTCCTTTCTCCTTCCTCCCCACTCACCGTATTACTGATAGGAACAAGGGAGTTGTTATCAATCAAGGCAAGCTACATTGTGATCTCTGCAACTGAAATCCATTTCAGATTGGAGGATAAAATGTGATTATATTTACACTTCCTTGACACAATTCAGGCAGCAAAATAACAGCCTTCTACAGACATTTTTCTTCTTCATATTTAGATTTGTCAGTATTGTGGAGCTGTGTGAGAAGGGAGGGAATTATTATAGCAGCAGAGATTCAGTGATAGGTTTTAGTTGCCTCACAAATGAAGATGTTCAGTTTATTGTGTTGTCTTCCCATCTTTTTCATCTCCAGGTTCCTTGAATACTGTCCAGAGCCTCCTCCAGATTGATGAAATTGTATTTCAAGCAATACAGCTCTATGTAAATATATTTTTAGTTTTGACATATCCCATAAATTATTTTTACTTATAACTTTAATTGTTCTGTATTCATCACAGGAGATGGAATTTCGAAATCATGCAGCTGTTTACAAATTATATTTACAATTAGTGGAGAAACTCGGAGATTAGGCACTTCATATTTCCCAAACTGCATTTGAAAAGGGTGTAATCAGGCTTTATATGGTCAAACCATGTTTGCACCTTTTGATATTAAAGGTGTCAGCCCCAAAACATCCCAAAAATGCAAAAACTGCTTTGACCCACATAACCTGTGTCAAAGGTTGAGCTTGATGTGCTGGTTGGAGCAAATACTATTCCTCATAACAAAAGTCTCATTTCCAGTAGACAACCATCTGTTCCCTCCTCCTGCCAACACCAGCAGTGATACTGAGCCCATCCACCCTACCCAGAGCACAAGGAAACCTCCCTTCACATGGGTGCCTGGCACTGTGTGACCTCAGCACCACCAGAAAACCCCCACAGCTTTGCTCTGAAGTGGAAACAATTCCACTCTTAGAATTTTACATGTTTTTAGGAACTGTATTACAATTTAAATGTATTTCCTTGATCCCTACAAAGTGTTTCATGGAAGGGCCATCCTCTGTCATCCCTCCAGATTCACAGAGACAGTTTTTAAATCAGTAGCCAGCCTGAGAATGGTTCAGTATTCTCCTCACAGCCCCATGCTCTGAAGCAGGAGAGCTGTGAAAAGGTGAGTTAACCAAAAGCATCAATAGCAATTTTTAAGGAACAATCATGTAGAATTACTGTTCAAACTTGATCATATACCATAATACACAGAGCTCATCTGCAGGATAGCACACTGAAACTGGAAAGAATGAAAGCCCTTTCCCTTTTTTTACAACTGGAATTCAAGACCTCTTCATTGGCCAATTTTCTAATACCTGCAATTTTTATTTTCTTTTATTCAGTGCCTTATTCTGCCTCATCTTCAGCAGACTGCCTTAGGCAAAGCTGTGCTTCTCTCCATTTCAGTTTTTCTCTCTTTTGCCTGCACCACTTAAACAGTAAATTGGAAATTACAGAGTGCAATTAGGAACATAGCCTTGCCCTGCCATTTAGTACAGGCACAGAAAATTAAGGGAAAAACATAGATAAAGTCTGTAGTTGAATTCCAATGCAGTCACTGCTCAAGGGCCCAGAGGACCAAGGCTGTCCCTAAAGCCTCACATGCAGAATCAGGATCCTGAAACTGTGGATGAGCCCATGTGGGCAGGGAGGGTGGATTGGGGTCCCTTCCAATCTCACCCATTCTGTGATTATCTGCTAATGGAAGTTTATCATATCAACCATTAGAAATGCTGTAAATTCCTCCATGTATTTCTCCAGTAACAAATGAGATGCAGTGCTGCCAGCCTCCTCAAGCAGTTCAGCTGTAACAGACCCAAGTGTGTCTGTGGGTGTGTTACCCTGATTTATTAAAAATATGGATATTGATCTAGTACTGATATCCAACTGTGATGGACAAAAACCCTCTAACAGTTTAGAGTTAGAAAGTGAATGTTTATTGTGGGATAACTCCCAAATACACACCACAATTTACAGGTGATTACAGTCCTTTTATCTATACAAGTATTGAATACCCAAAATACAAATACATATTCATAACTTTGGTACATCCCATTCCCCACTCCGTATGGTAATTAGTTCAAAAGCCATTAAGCGTGAGTAGTTTGTTCCTTGAAGGTTTGTGTAACCCTGCCCATCCATCCTGGGATTCCCTATTGGTCCCTTCCCTGAGTACCACCCCTGAGCCCTCAGACCATCGGATCCCTGATGCTCTTCCTGCCCCCTCTTTGCCTGTATTTATACCCCGGACTCTCCTTAGTCTGTGTCATTGGGCCCTGGACCCCTTCAGGGTTAGACTTCAATAATCTCTTGTTAGAACTCTATGCCTGGACCTTCCTATGCCTTCACTGCCCAGCTGCTGTGTCTGTCTGTGTCTGTCTGTCTGTCTGTGTGCCCTGTGCTCTCGTGGCTCCTGCCCGTTGGCACACGACGCTCCCTGGGCAGGCTGCACCCACCCCTACCATGGACCACCACAGGATCAGCCAAGCCAAGGAATCCTCCTGATGGCCAAAGGAGGGAAAATGGAGCTCCTTCAGCTCCTCCACTGTGTCCTCCTCTCCCCTCAGGGCAGCAGCAGGGCTCGTGGACCCTCAGAGGCAGGTCCCACTGTCTGTCTGTCTGTCTGTCTGTCCTGCGGAGCCAGGGCTGCACTGCCTCCCCTCATCCCTCCTTCCCATCCCCTCCTCCCCAGCCTCAGCTGCTCACCCATCTTCTACCTTTTCCAAACCATCCACAAGAGGAAAGACTGATGCCAGTTTTGGAGGAGCAGTGACTTTGCTAATGAAATGCTTTGCATGCCAGAGCGTGCTCCCTCCATGCCTTACCACCATATGGTTAAATTTTCCCCTCCATCAGATTTAATAAATAGTGTTTACAAATTCTTAGGCATGCCTCCCTTGTAAAATCCACTAAACCCACAACAAATATACTTATCATGGCATTAATTTGGTTAGAGATTTTCTCAGAGTATTGACAGCCATATCTAATTTCTAAGGATTTATTTTTATTTCAAAATATATTAGATGCATTTTTTTTCACCCAGTACAATTCCTTTATAATTGTGTTTCCTCTGAAGGCAGGGGGCAGCTGCTTTACAACCATCCACTGTCAGACTACATTCCCTCTAAAATATCCTTCAATAATTAATATTTTATATTTATTCACAAGTAAGAACTTAAACTTTCCTACAAGGATCTACAAAGCCCTGAGTTCATTCGTCCTACAACTGAATACTGACATTTCATGGTTCAAACACCACTCCCTGCTGGGAGATTATCTGCTACCATGGTCTGGATATTAATATCTGCAGTCTGTGAAGAAGCTTTAATAATCTTAAATATAAATTTTAATATAAATTCCCTCATTCATACTTGGTCCTTCTTAAAAATGAAACCAAGCAGACACCCAAAAAGCAGAGACTTCATTTTATATTCAGCACCAATTTTTGATACATTTCCTTTCTTGGTCAATAAATTGGCTCCTGTTAACAAAAAAATATCTGGACTAATACAGAACTGAATATCCTGCTGGCACATTTGGATACCCACATTTCTCTTGAAATATGAATTTTATCTGCCATATATGTACAAGACTCCTTTCCACTCAGTTTTAGAACAGTTCTGGCCCCTCAGCTTGGGAAGGACCTTGAGACGCTCGAGCATGTCCAGAGGAGGCAACGAGGCTGGAGAGGGGCTGGGAACACAAACCCTGTGAGGAGCCACTGAGGGAGCTGGGGGTGCTCAGCCTGGAGAAAAGGAGGCTCAGGGGTGACCTCATCACTCTACAACTCCCTGAAAGGTGCCTGTGCTCAGGTGGGGCTGGGCTCTTTCTCCAGGCAGCACTGACAGACCCAGAGCACACAGCCTCAAGCTGCACCAAGGGAAATACAAGTTGGATATTAGCAAAAGGACAAATGATCCAAATCTCAAGCCCAAGAGCACAAACAACGTGGGCTGAAGAGAGAAAAACAAGAAGGAGGGGACTGCATAAGGTAAAGCTGTAATTGGACAATGAACTCCAAGATGCAAATGGAGCAGAACTGATAAAAGTGAGAGACCCCATGACCAGTCGTGCATTTTGGGACCATTTTGGGTTCACCTGGGGTGCAGCCCTGGCTGGGCTCTTGTGCTGCCCAAGGTGGATCCATTGAGGCCTCTCAATAAATTCCTTTATTTATTCTTTAGCTCAGTCTAGTCTCTGTTCTAGGTCAGCCTTCACAAGGCATCAATCTGAAAGGTGAAGCTTGCCCATGGCCACCTGAGTGAGACAGAGACCCCTGAGTGCCAAAGGGAAGGGAAGGGAAGGGAAGGGAAGGGAAGGGAAGGGAAGGGAAGGGAAGGGAAGGGAAGGGAAGGGAAGGGAAGGGAAGGGAAGGGAAGGGAAGGGAAGGGAAGGGAAGGGAAGGGAAGGGAAGGGAAGGGAAGGGAAGGGAAGGGAAGGGAAGGGAAGGGAAGGGAAGGGAAGGGAAGGGAAGGGAAGGGAAGGGAAGGGAGAGCTGCTGGGTGTCACCCTTAGTGGCCATGTGTGTTTAAGGCAGGGCTGGGAGCTAATGAGGCTGCTGGCCTGAAGATGTGCTTAGCACTGAGCTCCATTACCTTGGCTGCCTGACTAAGCACCATCCTTAGCTGTGAGTGCAAAAGACAGCCAGGATCATCCACATTGAGAGCTTTGTGCATGATGGGTGCCTAAAAGCTGCTCCTAAGCCACTGTAGTGCAGAGGGAAGCCATGCTAGTGGCAGCCAGAGTAATTCCCTGCACTTCAAAGTTCCCTAAGGCACCTCATATTGACCTAAAATGCACTGTTCTCCAAAGGAATAAACACAGTCAAATAAGAAGACAAATGCAAATATACTGAGATTTATAAATCTCCTCTGGAGGATGCAGTACAGTGACTTTTTACTGAACCACTGTGGATTAGTTCTTCTGTATTACTGAGATGTCTAGAATGAATCCCTTTCTGGAACATCATTGCACATAGAACAAGTTAAATGGTAATACTTAGCTCCTGGAATATTGCTTCACCTTTCCCAAAATGATTCTGTGCACATCTGTGTGTACCAGAAAAGATACTAATTGAGCTCATCTTATCCCTTTTTTGTTCTGTCAAGGTATTTTTAATCACTTGTCTAGTGTTACTAATCTCTGCATTTTCTCTCACAAGGAGCGTTTAAAGAAAGGCTTCCCTGTGTTCCCTGTGTGTGTGGGTCCACTCCCTCCTCAGCCCTCCCCAGGTCACCCTCACCCTGTGGGAATAAATCACACAGACTCCATTTTCTTCATGGTGGAAAAAGGCCATTCTGTATTCACATAACTCCTTTTTATACAGTTCTACAGACCTCATGTGTGACTCCAATTGGTCAGGAGCTTTCTTGTTAATTACTTTATTGGTCAGTAACAAGTTGTTATTCTGTATTGATTGGTCACTCAAGCTCTCGGTGTGTACATGCAGGGAAAGTTTGTGAGAGATAGTTTTCATTTTCTATGGTGTAAAAACAGTTTATACAGGTACAAGTTGTCTTTCACCCAGGAATAGATCGTTATGTTAATGAACTGCTCACACCAGGATTGCTTTCACATGGGAACTTGCAAAGGGCCAGCCTGACAAGGCCAGCCACTGATCCCAGGAGAGCAGGATTGATTTTATGAAGCCTTTCTTTATGATTTTTCTGCCTTAGTGCAACATCTCCCTGCACAGGCAGCTCCACAGATCAGTCACTGGTGACCAGGAACTTCTGTGCTCAGCAGCTTCTGGACTTATTTGGGCTCATGGGGCTCCTCTGGAGTCACAGATTTGGCTTTTCAGGCTGTTCTCACCTCTCTGCTGTGTCCTACACTGAATTCTGTCCTTTTCTCCTCCTCTTCAATCAGGCAGGATTGCAGAATGCACCTCAGGAGTTCTGAAGGGTTCAGTGCCCAGCTGGTCAGTGCAGGCAATGCCCAAGAAAAAGGGACATTGCAACCCCTGTTTAGGAAGTGGGGCACAGAGACAGACCTGACTGGCTCCAACAGGAAAATGGAAAGTGAACTCAGAGTTTAATCCTACCTGAGACACCACAGCCACAGGAATGCCCTTCTTAATTCTTTTAACCTGAACACCATAATCTTTTCCATTTGTTGTTTTGTTTCCTTGCAGATAATAGCTGTAATTACTTTATAGCATTCAATATCTTTGGAATGACAATTAAATAACAAATTATTAATATATTTTCTGCATTTCTTTCTTCAATGTACAGGAATTCCTAGTCTCAGTGATCACATCAAATGTCACCAAGTATTGTTGTAAATACTTTAAAAGCAAATTGGTACTTTATAAAATCTTTATACTATTGATAGAGAAAAGTTTTTCTTTTTAAGAAAACCCTGACTCAATCCCTCAGTGCTCATGCACCTGTGGAGTGGAAAGATTTTGGATTGCTCTTGAGTACCAGGAATTTTTTCCCCCACTTGTATTTTGGCACCTTTCATCTCAACCTCTTTCTGAAGCTGATCATCCCTGTGGTGCCTAAATGAGAGATGACAGAGAGCCCATAGGGAAAACAAGGCTGATGAAATGCAAAGTAGCATTATTTATGCTGAGTCTGTGTGCAAAGTGCATTTCAAACTTCCTTAATTTTTCAGTAATAACCAGTGTTGGGGGGATGGGGCAAGTGAATATTTGCATTTGATATTTCTAAATAGCTCATCTTTTTCTTTCTCCCTTGGCTCAGTGAAGCACAGTTTTGGTTTGGTTATTTTTTCCATTTGACTTGAAGATCTGAGGGATAACTGAAACCCTGCAGAAACATTTTTGGGGCTCACAGATGGGAGGGGCAAATAGGCTGGAAAAGGGGGTTTGAGGCCACCTCTCCTTTCAGCCTACAGGAGATGAATGTCAGCTGCTCACATTTGGAGGTGCATTGCTGTGGGAGCCTCACATTGATGCTGTCAGTGTCATATTCCTGTTCCCCACAGAAATTAATTACTTGACTTTGAAATATTACCAAGTTGCTGCTCTCTAAACAAATACCCTGTCTCCCTGAAGAAAAGCCATCAGCTGCAAAGTGCTGCTCCAGGGTCAGCCACCTCCAGGCAAGGCTGGGAGCAGCCAAACCCCTCTGCCACACTCCAGCCCACTGTGGCTTTGGCCAGGATTTAGACAGTAAACAGCCAAATACTGATCTGTCCAGAGCACCTGGGACTGCATTGGCCTTAATCAGCACCATACAAGAAATTATCCAAAAGATATAGGATTGAAAAAATCCAGAGATAATTCACTCAGTATTTCACCTTAGAAATATGACTGGAGGACCCAAACAGATCAAACCCACAGAAATCTCTAACCTGGGTGGAACGCATTGGGTCAGGCAGGCAAGCAGAAAAAACCCTGTCCTGTTGACAATCTGATATTCTGCTTTTGCTCCTCATATTGCCAAAACTGGGAGGGGCAGACATCCCTGTTTGCTTGAAAGGAGATTTGCTGATGCCTCAGGTTCAGCTTTTCTATTTTTCACATTCTGTACTGCTTTAGTGTGTGGGTCTGGGCTTCATATGAGGGGATGGTGAGCACTGTGCACAGAGCAGGGAGACAAAACAATTCCTGCTCCAGCTGGGCACCAAGGACAAATGATCCAAATCTCAGGCCCAAGAGCACAAACAACGTGGGCTGAAGAGAGAAAAACAAGAAGGAGGGGACTGCATGGGCTGGAGCTGGAATTGGACAATTCCAGGAGCCTCCTGCTCCCCCCAAAAACCAAACCAAAGGAAACAGAGATAATATGCTATATTCTGTACTGTAGATAAAAGGGTCCCACACAGGCAGAATGAAAAGGGCAGTTCCAAATTTAGAGGATAGCTTTGTCCATTGGTGTCATTTTCTCTTACTTCCAGTGGCACAGCAAAAGCATTCCTGTTTAATCCCCAGGTTGGGGTAAGCAACTGGTCCTCACTGAGACCTGTCCATATTTATCCTGTCTGTGTCACAGCCAGGCACTTCAGGAATGTCTGTCTGTATGAGCAGTGTGACCATGTTCACAGGGGTCTGAGGATGAGAGAAGAGATGAGGATCTGACTCCATGTTTCAGAAGGCTTGATTTATTATTTTATTATATCTATTACATTAAAACTATACTAAAAAATAGAAGAAAGGATTTCATCAGAAGGCTGGCTAAGAATAGAATAGGAAGGAATGATAACAAAGGTTTGTGGCTCAGACAGAGAGTCCAAGCCAGCTGACTGTGATTGGCCATCAATTAGAAACAACCACATGAGCCCAATCCCAGATGCACCTGTTGCATTCCACAGCAGCAGATAACCATTGGGTACATTTTGTTCCTGAGGCCTCTCAGCTTCTCAGGAGGAAAAATCCTAAGGAAAGGATTTCCATAAAAGATGTCTGTGACAGAGCAGGGCAGCTCCAGGCTCCCTGGTGCCATCCCCAGAGCTACAAAAGCTGCATCAGCTGGCAGGGAACTCTGAGCCAGCAGTGGGAACAGGCCTGAATTCCAGCCCAACACCACAGGAATTACTGACACAAGACCCCAGGCTGTGCAGGGCAGACCAGAGAGCAGCACAGGCAGGAAAAGTAGCACAGCCACAACCTAATTGTCCCCTTTGCATGTGACACTCCATTAGTGTCCTGCTGGGCCAAGCCCCAGCCAAAACAAGGGCCCCATTTTGCTGCAAACCTCCCAGGCAAGAATTTCCTTGCCATTCAAGCTCAACAGATTGTGTTTTAACCTTCCAAATTAACAACTCGTTGATCATCAGCCAGGCATGAGAAATATCAGCTCAAGCTATAAATTTTTGGGAAATTTATGGTCACGGAGTGGTACAAAGTAAACCATACCACAAAGGAAACCATCCCCTAAGGGTTCAGGTACCTCCTGCTACCTCTGCTGGGCAGCTCAGAGCTCTGCTCCTCACCTGAAAGGCAGCCCTGGTCTCTGGGTGGGCATTGTTTGCTCCCACTGGAGCAGGCACCAAGGGGGACCACCCCACTTCCTCAGTCTGTTGCCCAGACTTCCAAATACAGCCCTGTAAAAAACAAAATATGACCCTAAAATTTCGTGTGAATGAATGTAAATCCTTCCTTCAAGCACATAAACATCAAACCTGCTTATGAGATTTATTATTGTCAAGCTGGGCAATTACAGCATGGAATCAAATTTGTGTTTTAATAATGAAGTACCAAAGCTCTTGCCAAAGAAAGTGGGAAAAAAAGAATTAAGTCAAACTTAATCTGATCCAGATGGGCTGCACCAGGTTTTGCCCAGCATGGCACTGGTTTGATAAGAGAGCCTGGTCTTCCACCCAAAGCCTGGAAAGGCTTCCCTGCTGCCTGAGGAAATGGCACACTTTGGAATCCAACTGCAAGAAGATGCAACGGATTTTTAAATTACACAAATTAAAAATTAATTAGCTCCTTGATTTTTTGTTGTGTGATTGGTTTTGGGCTCAGGAGATTAACTGTCAGCAGGGTGGTGACCAGCAGAAATCAGCTCTGGTGTAGCCCCATGGAAAAGCAGGGGTGGGTGACAATTCTGAAGCAGCTGGGGACAAGAGGCTCCAGCACAGCTTAAAGGTGAGAATAACCTCCCTGATTTGTTTAATTTGTAAAAGAAACCTAGTGAGACCTTCTGTCAAAGTAACAGAACTGTGCAGGCTACAACTGTAATTTCAAGTGTAAAATGTTAAATTAAAGCGTCCTGTAGGAGCAACAGGGGTAGGACAGTGGGACGGATGGAGAGCAGAGATCTCTGAAACCAGGGCTTGGAATTTGGGGTTTATTGCAAAGGGCCTGGGGGCAGGGCCCTGCTGGGAGCTGCCAGCCACAGCTCAGAGCAGGACTGAGAGAAGAGAGGGGCAGAGAGGGTGAGAGAGCGAGGTTCCCATTACAGTACAATAAATCTTCTTCTGTGTTGAATATTCTCATTCTCACTGACCAATCTAGTACAAGATACAAATCCTATAGCATTTCCATACAGCCTATAAGAATCATTACATTACCATCCTGTGTTACATTTTAAATCCTAAAAACTCCTCTTTGGGCCCCTTCTGCCAAGCTGTGGGGTCTGCTCTGAGCCTTGGGCCTGTCTGCAAGCAGAGGGTGTTGTTCCATCAAAAGGGGATCACCTTCAGCTGGCCACACCATTGTTTTCCAGGTGTTCAGTAACTGAGGTATCTCAAAGCTTGCTTTCATTGCAATCTCCCTTATAGTTTCCATATTCTCAAAATCTGTTGCCAGACAATCATATTTATAAGGCTTTCCTGTTTCATCTTCCCCAACAGCAAACTTCAGGGGGAGCTTCCTGCTCCCCCCAAAAACCAAACCAAGTAAAACAGATAATATGCTATATTCTGTAGTAGTTTACCCTGTTGAACAAGAGGAACACCTCTATCCATCAGACACTGCCCACAGAGGATCACAGGTCAGGTTTATTTCCCTGCTGCTCTGGCATAGACACCCAGAGCCATGTCCTGCCCATAAGGGGCTGCTCAGGCCATTTGCTTGCTCTCACAGAGGTGTCTCTGCACCTGTGCCAGTGTCAGCCTTCCAGCTGCTGCTATCCAGCTCACATACCAGAGATCCTGAGCCCAGAGGTCCAACAGCTGGATTATTCTGCTCCCACATCCATTTTGTCTTTTGTGGTGAAAGGACAGCATGGCCTGAGCCTGCCAGAGCAAAGGAATGGTCCAGCTCTGTCCCAAATTAAGTCACTTTCTTGCACCTCAGTGTCTAATGAAGCAGATTTTACTTTCTCCTCTTCCCTCTGCCCCTACTGGGAATGCTTCTCTCAGGGGCACTGAGTTCCTTTGCCTGTTTCACACCCCAATATCCCTGTCCTAGCACTTCTGAAAATACCAGCACAGGAGCTGGGGCTCCCATGCACTGACAAAGCAACTCAGCTGTGCTGGTTCAGGGAATAAGGACAAATGGTACACAAAAATTGTCAATTCCTTGCATTGCTATCACCAATGAACATTTATTTTCTAAGACTAAAAAACAAAAAAATTATGTTCCTGACTCGACAGCTTCTGTCTGAGTTCTATCATTGCCTTTTTCTGTACAGTTCCCCATACCTTGCCATCATTTTCTTGCTTGCTGCCAGTCTCAGTGCTTGGGGTGACAAGTGAGACACATCTGCTTTCTATTTAAACCAGGGAAGAAATATTTATGCTGCAGGAGAACCTGTGGTTTTGCTTGTGGTGTGAGAGGAGGCCACTGAGTGTTGAGCAGGAGGCTCCTTATACCTGCAGATGATTCTCCAGGCTGGAGAATTCTCCATATACCTGCAGATAATTCTCCAGGCTGGAGAATTCTCCATATACCTGCAGATAATTCTCCACATACCTGCAGATAATTCTCCAGGCTGGAGAATTCTCCACATACCTGCAGGTAATTCTCCATATACTTGCAGATAATTCTCCAGGCTGGAGAATTCTCCATATACCTACAGATAATTCTCCACATACCTGCAGATAATTCTCCATATACCTGCAGATGATTCTCCATACACTTGCAGATAATTCTCCAGCCTGGAGAATTCTCCATATACCTACAGATAATTCTCCAGGCTGGATCAGCTCCTTGCTGTTGAAGTGCCTGGCATCAAGCCATCAGTTGTGATGCAGTTTGTGCTTTCCCTGTGTGGTTTCTCTCCACTGGAGCTGTGTCGTGGAGGGGAAGAGAGAAGGAAAACAGAAGAATGCCACCAGTGCATACCCAATGTTCATAGTGACATGCTGGTTGAGTTCTAAATTATGTCTCTAATTAGTGGGCATGATTTATTGAGACAGCTTAACAAGGTCATAAAGCACCACAAAGTGACACAACTTGCTCGCCAGCTGGAAGCTCTGCCACTGAAGTGCTCCCTTCTCTCCTGCTCTGTCATGCTTATTGTGCCTCCTCCCAATCCATCCAGCATCTCTGTGCTTGGATGGAGTCAGGCTTAACACTTCAGATACCTCTGGGGCTAATTTAATACCTCTGGGCCAGTGGTGCAAAGGTTTAGGGATAGCAAAGCTGGGCTGAAGTGTTGTGTTCCTGGGTATTTGTAAAACATCAAAAAAAATATCTGTAACAGATCTGTTGCAGACCTGTAAACAGATCTGTAAAACAGAAAGAGGAGTAGCTAAAATAAAATAGTTCCATTAATGACTCATAGAGAAATGAGAAACCGAGAAAGTGATCAGGAGGAGTATTGTAAAATGCAGGTTCACCAGTGAGGGGAGAGAATGATGAATCTGACTCCATGTTTTCAGGTTAATTTATTAGTTTATTATACTGTATTATATTAAAGAATACTCTACTATACTAAAGAATACAGAAATTATACTTACAGAATGCTATAAAGACAATAATGAAAGCTCCTGAATCTCTCCAGGGTCCCGACACAGCTTGGCCCTGATTGGCCAAAGAGTGAAAACAACTCCCAGCAGAATGCAATGGAACAATCACCTGTGGGTAAACAATCTCCAAACACATTCCACAGGAGCACAACACAGGAGAAGCAAATGAGATCAGAATTGTTTTCCTTTTCTCTGAGGCTTCTCAGCTTCCCAGGAGAAAAATCCTGGGTGAAGGGATTTTTTTCAGAGAATGTGAATGCTACATAGGAGCAAAAAAGGGGAGAAAAAATGTTGCTGTAATGCCTCCCATGCAGCCAGGTCCAGCAGCATGAGAGCATGTCTGGGGGGGAGAGAACAGCCCTGCAACCCAGAGATGTTGTCCTGCATCCCCTGCAATAAGAGGGTGCTGAAGGCCCTGCCCAGGGCCATTTGGTCCCAAAGAGCTGCAAAGGATCTCCCTGATCCTAAATGTCCAGCAGGGCTCTGCACCCCTGAGTGCACATCACTGCAGCGCCAGTTAAAGCTGCCAACACTGCTGGGGCCCTTGGGGAGGGATGTGTGCCCTTCCTGTGGCAAAACAGGGCACTGTGGCAAGGGAGAGGCTGTGCAATCCAACCCTGGTGCATTTTAAGGCTTCTATAAATTATTAAGGGAGCTCATTAATTAATAAAAAGAGAGTGAAGCTGCAAGTACAGGAGGAGAGGGGCCATGAATACCCACTGGGGGATGAGAAGTATGTCCTACACTGCAGCTTACACAGACTGGAGTCTTTTAGAGTTAAAGTGGCTTTGTGGTTTGAGCTAGAGAAACAAATCTTAGCTGGAAGAAAAATCTTCTGGGAATAACAAAGCTACTTCCTAAATCCAAGTTACACTTGGGAAGGTTTTTCAAGATTTACACACTCAAGTGAGAACAGCATGGGATGTGTACAGATGTGTCTGTGTTATTTCTCAAACACATGAGGAAAAAAGGGATCTAGCTGGTGCCTGAGGTTGGCTTGCACCAACAAGGCTTTGGGGAAGGGATAAAACAGAGCAATGCAGAGAAAAACATCTTTCACTAATTAGATCATTATTAGTCTCCTCTGGCTCAAACGTGGGCAGCTTTGAAACCCTGGCTGCTATCAAAGAAAAAATTTACAGAAGTTCCACAAAGACAGAAAGAAACAATAAAGTCTGGTAATATCCCAGTGGGCTGAGAATTGGTAGAGTACACTGACTGCAAGTCACTAATTACAGCAGCTTTGAAATCAGAAGCTTAAATCTGTGCTAAACAGCAACACAGTGCTTTGGGGCACAGCTTCAAGTGCAGGGAGGAAAAGTGCCAAACACATACACCCAGGCACAGACAAGTCATTGCAAAAGGAAACCAGGAAAGTGCAGGTGCAGCTAAATGCTTGTGAGCAGACAATTCCCCAGTGGGTGATTGAACTGCATATTTCATCTGCACAATTACCTCTTTGCACCCCTGCATGCAGATTGGTGCATTTGCCTTCCCTGCCTATCTTTAAGAATGTGACCTTGGAAATACCAAATTCGCCTGAGCTGCTGATCCAAATGTCTAGCAGGCATCAGGGGTTTAAGCAGGTGAAAGGGCTGTTTTAGCTCATATTACTGACACACTGCCTGACATGAAATTGGTACTTTGCTGCTGATGACTTCTCATCTCCTGAATATTTCCTGGGAAGTTCTGGCATGCAGCAGGTGAGCTGTGCAGCACAAGAGAGGGGAGAGGAGATCTGTGTCTAGCCTACAGGAAGGAAATGCTGATAAAAGGTTTCAAATGAGGTTGAAGCCTGTGATCTTGCCAAACCAAGAAAATGGAAGGTAATACAGGTGCCTGTGCTAAAGGGCTATTTTTTGCTGTCAAGCAGCCTGACATTGGCTGTGGTTTCAAATACTGATAATCTGTTGTGAAATACCCTTTGGATTTTGATAGCCTTTGGATTTTGCTGTCAGCAGCTCTGCAGAGGTGTGGGATGGGTGGGCAGGAGGAGGATGGAGGAGAGCACAGAGCTGCCCAGTGCCTGCCCCAGGCTCTGGCACACACCCTGATTTTCCCAAACTATGAAAAAACTCCAGCATGAAACAAGCATGGAGTACATTTGAAGAAAAATGTATTTAACTAGATGGAAAAGCAGACAGCAAAACACAGCTCTTTAGCACAGGCAGCTGAATTTCCTTGATTTGGCAAGACTTTCCCTTGCTACTTTAGGGCCCACAGAGCTCTACCCCTTTAATAGATGTTTATTAGCAGCCAGCAAGTTACATGTAAGGAATAAAGGAGTTTTTCCCAGTGCAGGGCCAGCACAGCCCTTATTGCTAAATTTTCCTTGCCTGGGGTATAGAAGGTAGGGCAACTTCCAAATCTGTTACACTGGCAGGTTTTAGTGCTCCAACTTCACTGCACTGGCATCCAGGATCCCAGAAAATGATACTAACCCTGAAATATGTGTCTGATGTAACATCCAACCAAAATGCTGGGGAAGGGGTTGGGGCTTGCTTGTGCTGCCTCATTTTAATTGTTTGTGGCCTGCAGTGCCTTCCAAAAAAGAGCAACAGAAGGGAACAGAACTTGAAGTAATTATGCTAAAGAACAGATATCAGTTGCAGAAAAGTTACACAGTTATTCGTTGCTGCTCTATAGTAGTTTTAAAAGGCTGCATAAATGTAAGAACTGATGGATGAAATGATGGAAAAAAGATTTCCACCTGGTATGGGAAAATTCTCTGCCTAAAGCTGCAATGATTTATTAATATATCTAATCAATAGCAATATGTCTGTATCAACTTTACATCTAATTTAAACTTTCAAGGCTCAATGTACTCATTAAATAATATAATAGATTTACATATTTTAATTATATTTTATGGATTTTATAGTCTTAGAAAAGCATAGCCAGAGAGTTAATATTTGCTGAGCACAACTGTGTAAAACACAGAGAAGGTGTTTCAGGTCTTGTGCCAAGGACAAATCAAGGTGATATTCCTTGGACCAAACACTCCCAGCACACATTCAGTTGTGTTATTTGTCTTTGTCTTGGGCTGCAAATGCAAGATGTGGCTGGGGGTGTGTTCTGTCCCCATGTGTCAGAGCTGGGGCAGTTCTCTGCTGTTCTTGGGGCAGTTTTTTCTTTATCTCTGCCCCAGCCAATCCTCCCTGCAGGAGATCTCTGCTGTCCATGGCCACTGAGTGTCCCTGCAGGGCTGATCCAATTCCAGCATCCCATGGGGAGATGCTGCGCCCAGGGCAGGAGCCAAGCATTCCTACCTGGATCCAATGGGAGCCTGGCACAGCACAGCAGCCTTTGCCCAGTGCATTGCCAGAGGAGCAGCTTCTGCTGCCCTGCATGGCCAGAGGGAGCCCAGGCCCATCTGCAGCAGCCCTGGAGCTGCAGAGGAAAACTCCCCCCTTGTGCAGGATCCCTGCTCCAGCAGAGCCACAGCTGGCACTGCAGGAGGGCTGAGCCCCCATGGGATGGGGCTGTGCCACCCCCTGACACACAGGGGACAGGGACTGCTCTGATTCTATCAATGGTTTGTTTTCTTTTTTGTACTATTGTATTTGTATTTAAAAAAAAATCCTAGTAAAGAACTGTTATTCCTACTCCCATATCTTTGCCTGAGAGCTCCTTAATTTCAAAATTATAATATTTTGGAGGGAGGGGGTTTACATTCTCCATTTCAAGGGAGGCTCCTGCCTTCCTTAGCAGACTCCTGGCTTTTCAAACCAAGACAGTCTTACAACAGGGAAACTGAGTCCTGGAACAGGAGGAATTAACTTGGCCCAGGCCTCAGAGCAGGCAGGGACAGAGCCAAGCTGAGGCCTCCCTATGTCCACCCTCCTTTATCCAGGCATCAGGCTGAAAGAATGATTTGTGTCACAGACACATTTTATGAAAAATCCTTTCCTTAGGATTTTTTCTCCTGAGAAGCTGAGAGGCCTCAGGAACAAAATGTAACCAATGGTTATCTGCTGCTGTGGAATGCAACAGGTGCATCTGGGATTTGTCTCATGTGGTTGTTTCTAATTAATGGCCAATCACAGTCCAGCTGGCTCAGACAGAGAGTCCAAGCCACAAACCTTTGTTATCATTCCATTCCTTTTCTATTCTTAGCCAGCCTTCTGATGAAATCCTTTCTTCTATTCTTTTAGTATAGTTTTAACGTAATATATATCATAAAATAATAAATCAGCCTTCTGAAACATGGAGTCAGATCCTCATCTCTTCTCTCATCCTGAGACCCCCACAAACAACATCACAGATTTGTGTGCCCAGAACTGCTTTTCCAACCACATCAAATCAGTTTATAAAATATCTTAATCTTTATGCAAACCTTGCATCTCTTCAGCAATCCCAGCTGTAACAGCTACACTGACATGTCTGCATTCAAGCTCTACCCACCAGTCAAATGCAGCTCCCTTGAACCAAGGTCAGCACCTACTGAATCACATCCTCAAGGCCTTCAGCAGCCAAAGGGAGTGCTGAAGATAGGAGTGAAGAAGATTTGAAATAAAAACTGAACTGAAAACACAGAGGAAAGGAGGTCAGCCTTGCCAGCTCTCTTGAGTCCACTAAAGGACTGTGATATTTCATGTCTCCTCCACAGCTTCAGCTGCTTGGTCTTGTGAGTAGAGAAATAAAGTTTCTGGTTCTTGTGACTGTGAAGAAAAAGATCTCAAAATTCCCAAGTAATGCAGCCCAAGGAGGTTCTAATCTTAGCTGAAGCCTGCTGGTACTACTGAGGTATAAAACACTGCTCCAGCACATAACAACAAAAGAACAAGCAGTCACTTGTCTGTAATTTGGTGACCCCCAGCATCTGAAAGCCTTCTGTTGATTTAGTAGTCAATCCTCAATTACTCTCCAGCTTTCTTTTCTCCTTGAATAAAACCATTTTCTAGCATCTACACCAGAAATATATCATTAGAGCTCTGCAAGAGCCATAAAATCCACAGTGTGGGATGTGTTGCTGTTCTAAGATCCCTTCACTGATTTTGGGAAATAATAATTGCTCTCTCTTCCTTTCTACTTCTTTCCCAACAAGTGTGTCCTTCCCTGCTCTGTGAACTGCACAGGGTTTGCACTGTCCCCTTCACAGCAGGTCCCACAGGAGCTGGCTGCAAGATCTGGGGAAGGCAAAATTGGCTACAGCTCTGGGAGACCACAATTTGGGTCATGAGGAGTTTGGGTTTTTGTTGTGGGACAGAGAGACCAGGTAGCCAAAGCCTTTAGCAGCCCTGGAGGTGTTCAAGGCCGGGTTGGATGGAGCTCTCAGCACCCTGGTCTGGTGGGAGGGGTTGGAACGAGGTGAATGTGGGGTTGTGAGGTGCCCAGGATGAGGTGAGAGATGAGAATTTTACTCCAAGTTCTCAGAAGGCTGATATATTATATTATATTATATTATATTATATTATATTATATTATATTATATTATATTATATTATATTATATTATATTATATTATATTATATTATATTATATTTATTACATCATATCATATAACATATCATATTATATTATGTTATATTACATTATATTATATTACATTACATTATATTATAAAACTATACTAAAGAAAGAGAAAGGCTACATCAGTAGGCCAGAAAAGAATGAATAATAAAACCCTGTGACAGACTCAGAGAGCCTGACACAGCTGGCTATGATTGGCCATTAATTAAAAACAATTCACATGTTTGGAAAAACAATCTCCAGACTACATTCCAGAGGAGGAAAACATGGAGAAGCTGAGGCTTCTCATCTTGCCAGAGAAGAAATCCTGGAGAAGGGATTTCTCAGGAAATATCACAGGTGAGCTCCAAGGTCTCTTCCAGCCCCGCCTGTTCTGTGGTTCTGTGATTGTGTGGCCTGGCTCAGGAGCCCTGGAGAGCAGAGGGCAGCACTCCCTCAGCACTCCTCCCATCTGGTTTCCCACTTACAAATTCAGGGTTTCTTCAGAGCACTTCCTGCTTCTTGCAAGACAGATCCCAGAAATTCCCCTGTTCAGCATGAAATCTGGATTTCCTTGCTTGCCTTCATTTGCAGTGACTTCCATGTGCTGTTTGGCATTGCATTTTTTCTTTACTGGGAATTTTTGAGACCTCTGTCATGCAAGTATGGGACAATTGTGGCTTGGCCTGGCACAGGGGCAGACAGCAACAGTAGTAAAAACACGCCTGGAATTTCTACTTTTTCTCTGCTCAGAAAATCTGAGCCTACATCAGTGTCTGAAATTGGATCCAGTTTTCTGCTGCAGTGAGACCCTCAGTGTGTTACACCTTAACAGCCTCTGCTGGTTTGTTCTGGGTAGAGTTAATTTCCTTCACAGCAGCTGGTACAGGACCCTGGGTTTGATTTCTGCTGGAAACAGTGATGATAACTCATGGATGTTTTCATTGCCTCTGAGCAGTGTTTGTACAGAGCCAAGGCTTTTTCTGCTCCTCACCCCAGCAGTGAGGAGCTGGGGGTGCACAAGGAGTTGGGGGAACACAGCCAGGACAGGTGACCCCAGGGCCATCCCATCCATGGGGTCTCATGCTCAGGAAATGCTGGTTTAGGAATAGCAACTAGTGATTTAATTACTCTCTGTTATCTGCTACCCTCCTGAACTCTATCATGTAACTAGTTTATTTTCATTTTTAAATAAATCCTACTTATTGGATTTATTATTTATTATTAAATAAATCCTAGTTATTACAACCTCTAATATCACTTGCCCTGAATATGCACACGGATGACATTGTTTCACTGATTTTCCCAAAAATAAGGGAAAATACTTCATTTAAATACTTTTAAATGAAGTATAAAATATAACTAAACGACAACAAGGGTAGGAATTCCCCACAAACAATCAACCTGTGATGGCTTAAACAGATATCTATTATGAGAGATTTCTTGGGGGGCACTTCCTTAGACAGCAGCACAAAATCTCTATAGTTTATTCGTTTTTATAGTTGATAGTTTTTATAGTTTAAAGTTTTACATAGTGCTTGAGTTCCGGCAACATCACTTTTACACAGTTTGAATACAAGAGAAAACATGACATGAGTCAATCCAGGTCAGTCCCAGCTGTTCAGCTCAGTCCTGCCTGAACTGTGTCAGCCTTGACCTCTGGACAAGGTCCCTCCTCTTCTGGCTCAGCTCTGCCTTCAGATCATAAACCACATTTCATTTTTGTCCATGCTGTTCCCAGCAGGCCCTTGTCTCACTGTTGGGACCCAGGACATTGCTCTGGCTGCGCTGGGTGATTCCAGACCCTGGCAGGGGCTCAGAGACCTTGGCACAGAGTCACAAACACCTGTGCCTTTGATTTTAGCCCATGGAAACAATCACCAACTTTGTGTGAAGAGTTACAAGCCACAGGAGTTTGAGTAGAATGATAGTGAATTTGTCACAGGGTGAAAATGTAGAATTTTTGAGATTTAGAATGGGGCTTCAAGAAGCAAGATGGAGGAATCTGGGCATGTCCTGTCCTTCTCCTTCTTCTTCTTCTCCTTCTTCTCTTCCTCCTTCTTCTCCTTGTCCTCCTCCTTCTTCTTCTTCTCCTTCTTCTTGTCTCCATCTTCTGCTGTGATGGTGACACTTCTGGATTGGTTTAGAGTAGAGCCAGACTGTCTAACATAGGGGATGGGTATTGGGAAATTATTGTAAATAAAGCACACACAGTTCTTAGTATAAAAAGCCAACAGCACCCCAAGGGCAGGGACTGTGCCACAACCCGACCTGCTGGACAGATCTCAGCAGGGCAGAGAAAGAATGGAACAGATAAGAGAAAATAAACAGCCTTGAGAACAAGAGCTGAGGAATCTCAACTTCTTCTTCGGTCGCAGGGCTGGGAAAAAAAAAGACTTTTTAATACCTCTGGGTCATCTTGACCACAGAAGCCCCAGATCTCACCTCTCTGGGGGTGTCCCTGCTCCCTTCAGCTCTGGCTCCAGCTCCAGCTCCCCTCATGTTTCTGCATTTGCTCAGTAAACACACCATGTTCTGTAGAATGTAAAACATGAGCATCTCATCCACTGATAAAATTACTTCTGTGCTTACACAGCTACTTAATTCCATTTTGCCATTGATTTGTCATTTTAAAGTTAAATAATAAACATGGATTGCAGCCAGGATACTGAGTGCTGCTTTCTCCCCCTCTAGCTTTTGATTTATGTGTTTGTTTATTTACTGAAAGATTTAAGTACTCCCTTTTGCATTTCACACATAATCTGGCAAATCCTGGGGATTTACTCTCACAATTGATTAGAAAAGTCAAAGTTTTACAGATAGGATTAAAATGGAAAATATCTAGGAGCCTTGATGGAATCAGCTTATGACAAACAGTGTCTCCAATAGGCTCTCCAGCCTTAAAAACCTGTGTTGTGTGTTGTCAGGCCCTGTGAAGACATAACTATTTCCTGTTACAGGTATCATGTCAATTAAAGAAACACACCTGACTTGCTCATTTGTTCTTTGTGGGAGTGCCTTGTGGGCTTTTCATTTAATCAGCATGTGGGAAAAGATTTTTCTATTTGCTGGTAGTTTTCTTCTCTTGAAGATTAAATCAGACAGACTGGAAGGCAGTGCTCAGGCAAGCAGTGCATTTCCAATATTGTCATTTCAGTAAACTAAATTTTAAAATTCTATAACTGTTGACGTGTGACATTTTGGTTTTTTCCTCTTCTGTTTTAGCTCCAAACCATGTGTTACTTCTTCAGTGTTATTTACTTTTAAATCTGTGTTTAGAATATTCCTAATGCTTTATGACAGGGCAAACTGCTTTTCAGATTTTTGATTCTCTGTCAAATGCTGAACCTGGCTTCCTTTTGATCCACTCTCACAACCAAAGCAACCCAAACCAAATCAGTTATTCACACACAGCTGACTCCACAGTGGAATAATTTTCCAGATCATGAAATTTCAGTGCAGAGTGATAAAAAGATTAGGCTGGTGTCAAAGAGTAGATTACAGGGCAGCCTGGAGAAAAGAATTAGATCTGCTTCTAATCTCATTCTCTTGGGGCTGAAGCCCTCTGGTACTGCTGGGTGGTGAAACTCAATTCTGCTGCACAGAGCCATCACTGGTCTGAACACATAACAGGAGCCTTGGTTTAGTGTTCTTGGTGAATTTAATGCCAAAACGTGTGGAGGAAAGGAAAGAGATTCTCTGGTGGGTGAAGAAATTCCTAGAAGAGCCAGGCATCCCTGTGTTGTTAGCTGAGCACTGGAATTTGCAGCACAGTCAGGATTGGCCCTGCCTGTTGCAGCAAGGTGGAGTGAGCAGCCATGGGGAGGTGATGGCAGTCACTGTCTGTGTGTCCTGGTGCTGGAATGTAGCCATGATATTTTCCAAAAATCCTTTCCTTAGGATTTTTCCTCCTGAGAAGCTGAGAGGCCTCAGGAACAAAATGTAACCAATGGTTATCTGCTGCTGTGGAATGCAACAGGTGCATCTGGGATTGGGCTCATGGGGTTGTTTCTAATTAATGGCCAATCACAGCCCAGCTGGCTCAGACTCTCTGTCCAAACACAAGCCTTTGCTATCATTCAATTCCTTTTCTATTCTTAGCTGGCCTTCTGATGAAATCCTTTCTTCTATTCTTTTAGTATAGTTTTAATGTAATATATATCATAAAATAATAAATCAGCCTTGTGAACCATGGAGTCAGATCCTCATCTCTTCCCTCATCCTCAGACCCCTGTGAACATGGTCACACTGGAACACCATGTAAAGCCAGGGACAGACAATGCACAGAGACCCACACAAGTCTGGAAAACACCCCAATTAAATGAAAATAACCATCCCCATTAAGTGGCAGCAGTCACTGCTTAATTGCTATCCAGGGAGGAATCCTAATTGAGAGCAGATGAAGTTTAGCAGCACATCTTAGGCAGCAGATTATTGCTCAGATACGAAGGAAAGGGAAGAAAAGGAAAATCAGAAATACAAACTAAGGCATTTCAGTCTAAAGCTGAAGGTGTTCATTTTTGCTAGATAAAACCAGAGCAGGGCTGGGGATGCAGGGAATTGGGGTGTCTTTCTCTCCTCACCCCTAAGGTCAGGGTGTTGTAGGGACTGGGCTGAAATGCCCCTGATTTTCCTCTTGTTTGCTTCCAAGTGGGGATGGAGCAGGACCTGAGCCCACCAGCTCCTGCTGCACATTTAACCCAGCCCAGGCTGGGCCCAAACAGGCTGGACCTCAGCCCTGCTTGTTCTCTGGAGCCCAGAGCAGCTCTAAGTCCCTTTTCTTCAGGTACAATCACCAACCCTGTGCTCACTCTAAATCCCCTGCCCCTAGTGAAGACTCTGGCTTTATCAAGATAATGTGACTATTTTTATTTTTTTTCTTTTTCCCTAACCCAGCAATTCCTCTTTCTTTGGAAGAGCTTTGACCTTTAAATGAAGATGCATGCCAAAAAAATCCAGAGCTTGTTATCAGGACAATCAGGGGCACAGGCTGTGTGGTAATGTCCAGCTCAGGTAATGAATCAGATCTCTCAGTGTCTAGATACCAAGGCCTTTTTTATCCTTGCAAACTCAGGGCTTTCCAAATCTTTAAACCTGATCAGAGATAGAGCACTACAAGAGCTTACTTAAATCTCAGCAAGCAGAGAAGAGGGTGAGGGGCAGAGAGCTCACATGAAATACAGACCACTTTTTAAAGATAAAACATAACTCCAGGTACAAGGAAAGCCTTTGGAGAACAGAAGAGATCTTTGTCAGGAATCTATCTCATTTAGTCCCATTGTTCCACTGCATGCTTTGCAGAAAGCCAGCCATTTATCTTGCCTTTCTTGCACAGATTTTTGGATTTTTTTCCCTCCATTCCTGATGCCAGTTTCCATTTCATTAGGAGATTAATCACTGGTGAGGTGCTAGTCCTGTCTCTGTGCAAGCAGGCCTCAAACACAGGTTAATCAGGAAAAAGAAAACGTACAGTATTGTGACCTGAAACATGAATGCTTGTACAAGTGCAGGTGTATTTCTGTTGTGCTGGGTTCTGGATTGCTGTTTTTAGTGTTTATGGCATGTCAGAGTACCCATTGTGGGATACCTTCAACACATGCTGAGGTCCCAAAGGGAGAAATCTTCAAAGGGAAATGCAAAGGGCAGAAGAATTCCTCAATTTCCACACAATTTCCCCTGTGGGCTGTGTGAGCTGAACCTTGCTGGTTCACAGCACATGACTGGAATGCTGTACCCATGTCCCTGAAAGGCTCAGAGGGATGTCTCATTTTCACACTTGGTGCACTGCACACACATTTGTCTCTGGGGTTCTGTGCCCAGACAAGGAGACAATCCCATCCCTGTAGCTTGAGCACCTCTGCAATGAGGCATGATGCTGAAAAGGGTTTTGCACAGAGAAGTCAGCCCAGCAAGGCCATGTCAGCTTGGGCCTGACCTTCCCTTCAGCCCTGCTGCACATCAGATATTTTCTGTGTAACTGTGCACACTGAGCACACACAGGCTGGCACACACAGGACAGTCTGCACCCCAATATCCTTCATCTGCACCCAACATCCTTCATCTGCTGAGCCCTGAAAAGCCAGGCCCTGACCCACACAACTCATTTTGAGTACTTCAGGTATTGCACAGTGAGTTTTGGGTACTTCAGGTATTCTACAGTGAGAGAGGAAGAGAGGGGACACCACTTCTCCATGCCCTGCCTGATCTCAGCCTGCACTCAGACTGTATTTCTCTGACACAAACTAAGCTGAAATTGCCAGAAATACCCATCTTGGAGCTTAAAAAATGTGTTTTTTCCCAGGTACATCAGTCTAATAAAATACAGCTCTGCCTATGCATGACTCTCATGATGCTGCATAAGACTTCACAGCTTGCAGCTAAAATTTTGTTAAATTTCAGTTAGATAACCATGAGAGACAACAAACACAGCATTGCAGAACCTTGTCCCTCAGCTTTATAAGGTTAAGATTTATAATGCACACATTTATTTTCTGCAGCTTTTAAGTGACTAATCTAATGTCTCCTCCACTTAGAGAGCACATTGCATTTTGCAGAAATGTACAGGACTGATTCACTAGTGAGATGTGCAGGAGTGGCACACACCACTTTCACTCACGTCATCAAAACACTTTGGGAATTGTTGTGCTGGGAGTTTGATCAAACTCCTGCAAAGATACAATTCCCACAAGGGCTTCATGTTTCAAAGATGCACATTTACTAACCAGCAGCCTGATTTTCAGAAGAGTGAAAAATCCAGCAGCCTTCTGAGTCTCCCTCTCCTGTTTTCCTCCAAAAACAATGCACATACATGACTTCTATTCATTCCTGCAGGCAAGGATGCCCTAAGTCCACCTAAAAATTATTTAAAATCTTAAGAGACAATACACAAAGAGATGGAGGGCACTGAGAACCTGATAGCAGCATCACAGGATGAGCATTTCAGGTGCTTGCAGTCAAAGCCATTGTCTGGTTCGTCTGTCTCTGCCCCGACATGGGTAGGGTGGTTCTTGGTTGGCCCGCACTTCAAAGGACGAGTCTGGACTCTTCAATTTTTCAATCTTCAGATTATTATTTCTTACCTACAGAATTTTCTGTCTGCCCAACAGAGGTCTGACCTGCAAGGCAGCCACGGGCACTCTGACCACCCACGGGGCGGTCGTGTCTTTTATACTAAAAACTACATGTATCATATTTACCTTTATTTTCCAATACCTTTCACCCATATTAGCAAGTTCACCTTCACCATGAACCAATCCCCAAGTGCCAACATCACCACAGAAAATGGATGACAAGAAGAAGAAGAAAGAAGAAGGACGAGACACGCCCTGATCCCTCCATCTTGTCTCCATAACCCCCCTGTACCAAAAACCCTAAAATCTATATTTCACCCTATAAATGTGTCCTTCTTGCACTACTCACTCCCAAGTGACTCTCACGTCCTCAAACAGCTGTCACCTCCTTAGAAGGATTGAAATCAAGCCACCAGATGCTCCTGGTAACATTCCAGGATTTCCGAGCCCCCCAAGGGTTCTCTCGGTGACTCTGGACATCCAGAGTGATGTGCTGAGTTCCCACAAGCCATGAGTTCAGGGAGGAGAGGAGCAGCAGCCTGGAGGGAGTCTGGCAGAATGGGCCAAGGGCAGCCAAGGAGGCAGCCCAGCAATGGTGGACTCGTTGGAAACTTGTTCTTTAGTCAAATTGCTTCACCTATCCCAGGGCCTCCTGTCAGATTTGGCTCATCACCTCTAGGACAAAGCCTTCTTCACATGATGTAGGTAAAATGCCAAAGGCCATGGTGGAATCTTGATTGTCAGAGCCCAAAAATACCCAAGTGCCAAGTCACCCTTAAAACTAAAACCTTCCCACCAGCTATTTCTCCTGGAAAGTACCTTTACTTTGCCAATTGTATTTCTTTCTTTCTACAGTGAATTTCTTTGTGTCCCAAACCTACTTGTAACGTAGTAAATCTCTTCTTTTATTGTTGCATTACTTCTCAGCACTCCCTGTCTATTTTCATCTTCCTGCTGGTCCATGTTTTCTGTTCTTATTAAAGAATTTACAGGTCCTTTTTCTGTTCCTTGTTGTGAGGGGGATTTTTCACCTCTGTATTCTCTATTCTTCTGCATTTGTATAATGCACAGTGCTGAAAGTTTTCAGTAATGAGTTTGAATATTTTCTATCACTAACAGTTTTGTTTCCTCTATATCTGTTCTCCCTGCTCATGCTGGAGCAAAAGAGGACACTTTAAATATGCTGTGCATCAGCCCGTTGATTAAGTAGGAAACTTTTCTGTGCAGTAATTATTATTGCCTAAGCTGTACTGAAACCCAGCAAATCATTTTTATTTCAGTATGCTCTGCAACTCAGAGAAAGAAGCCCTAGTCATAGTTAGACAGCATATGAATTGCTAGAAAAATCCCAGGTTGTGCACAGATCATTTATAACCCAGCCAGCCCAGTGTTTGCAGAGGGTTTTGCCCACTAAACATCTCATAAATCATTGACTTCCTGTAAAAAGATAACAATAATTTCAAAGAGGTAAGAGGGATTGGTCTGAATCATTATGTTCTCCCTCTAGGGCAGGGAGTTGAAAGTTTTAATTTTCTTTCATCAATCTAAGTCATCACCCAAGGCTGGAGTGTGATGTTTGACTTCCTCTACTGGAAACCTTACTAAGAGAGATCTGAGCACCCTCCACAAAGGTCTTGAATGATGCTGGTGCAGTTTTTCAGGAATTTGTGTCTCAGATTTGTGCCTGTGAGCAGAGAACTGTGACCCTGTGCCAAGGCCATGGTGGGAGCACAGCCCAGAGCCACCAGCAGCAGAGCCTGCTCCCTGTCTGCTTGCCATGATTTTACAAATAAAGAGAAGGGATCAGGATGATGTCACTTCTGTGATCAGGACCTCCCAAACAAGTGTCTGTGTAAAGGCATTAAACAGCACAGCCAGAATTACTTCAGCATGGGTTTGGTATCATTAAATTCACTGCACATGATGTGCAGAGTTGATTTGTGCAGGGAACGTGCCTGGGGTTTCAACACATTTGGCAACCCAAGCTATCCCTTCAAACCAGCTCACTGACATTCAGCAGCCAGAATAATTGTTCTAAATCTTTCAAATCTAGGCAGACAAAGAAAATATAGCCCCATAAACTCAGCTATACAGTTCTGAGGCAGGAGGGTTCCTCCTCCAGTGCAGCTGCTAAAGGTGCACTGATGCTCCTCCACGTGCTGTGTCTGTGGTGTGGAGCTGTCCCCCCACCACCAGCCCAGGGCTGCATCCCCCACCTGTGGCATTCACATTCTCTGGAAAATTCCTTGGCTCAGGATTTTTCTCCTGGGAAGCCTCAGAGAAAAGGAAAACAATTCTGATCTCATTTGCTTCTCCTGTGTTGTGCTCATGTGGAATGTGTTTGGAGATTGTTTACCCACAGGTGATTGTTCCATTGCATTCTGCTGGGAGTTGTTTTCACTCTTTGGCCAATCAGGGCCAAGCTGTGTCGGGACTCTGGAAAGAGTCAGGAGTTTTCATTATTATCTTTTAGCGTTCTGTCAGTATCCTTTCTGTATTCTTTAGTATAGTATAGTATTTTTAATATAAGACAGTATAATAAAGTAATAAATTAGCCTTCTGAGAACATGGAGTCAGATTCATCATTCCTTCCTGCCACAAGGGAAGGAATGTAAATACATTGTAATATTGTAATTTTGTAAATACAAAATAAATGTAAATGTATCTGTAAATACAATACCCACTGCACTGGAATCTCACTTCCTGTCTGCTCTTTCCCACACTGGGGCACAGAGGGTTTTTCTGTTACATTTGTGTAACCCAGGAATCTCCCCTAAAGTTCATGGCTGGTGCTCTGATGTGCCCCCATTCCAGCCACAACAACCAGGACAGAAACAAGGGCAGCCCTGAGCTAAGCACTTTTCCTTCAATTAGTCTCGTGGGTTTGCTTTTTGCAAAAACCGCACATCCCTGTAATATTTTCTCCAAATATGCTAATTATTTAAAATAATTAGCTGAATACTTTATATAACAAACTTTAAGTATGCGCATAGATTCTTTGTTACTTTCTATTGCAGTCAACTTGGTTTTAGTTGTAATAATTGTAATAGTTATAATAATGTTTTAGTTGTAACAATTTCTTGGAGTACCATGAAGAACACAGGAACTTTCCAATAGGAATTCTGCAGAAAATGAGATACTGAATATCCCTTGTAGTCCATAAGCTTGTGTCAGAATTACAACAAAATAGACTAGAAGGCAGTAAACAGGGGAAGAAATATCTTATATATGTAGCTCCAGGTACAAGGAAAGCCTTTGGAGAACAGAAGAGTTCTTTGTCAGGAATCTATCTCATTTAGTCCCATTGTTTCACTGCATGCTTTGCAGAAAGCCAGCCATTTATCTTGCCTTTTTTGCACAGCTTTTGGGTTGGTGTTTTTTTTTATTTTCCTTGCTTGATGATGGCTTATCTGGAGGCCCCAGATGTTCTAGAGGAATTCTGGCAGGAAGAAGTTCAGTACAGCCAGGCATGTGGGGTGCTCCAAGCCTGGAGTTTTAGAGCTAAACTGTCAGAAAGGTTCAGCACACTCCCACATGGGATGTTCCCAGCCAGGAACACTTCCTCATGTTGTGTCTCATATTTTCTACCTGGAAAAGAAGATGCCACATCCATACACCAAAGGGCAGGGCAATTCAGAGCACACAACATTAGAAAGCTGTTTAGGAACAATTTGACTTCCTGCCAGCAGCCTGTTGCTGGCACACTGCACCAGCTATGCCAAGAGCCACTTCTGCAGGCAAAAGGAAAATTGGCACCAAATTATTGCTTTCTTAATCCTTCCAGTGCCACTGCCAGCAAAGACAGTCCTGGTTTTAGTTCCAGATTTGGTGAGGCCTTCCAAACAATTGATTTCCTGTGTGCCACAGAACTGGAGTGACAGAGCACAGATGAGTGCAAGCAATGAGCAAATCCCTCAGGTCCAAAGCTCCTTTCCCAGGCTCCAAACAATATCCACGAATTCTGCATCCCTGCAGATGCTGAACTCACTGACAACTGTGCCTGAGAATGCCAGGACAGATGTGACAAAAGGAGATTTGAGCACTGCAGCATCACAACCACTGCTTGCAGGGATGCAGGACTTGGAGGATCAAACTGCAATGGTCTAATCTTCCCCAGCTCCTGCTTAATTAAAATTCTCAGCACTCTGTTCAGGATACAGAGTTCAGTTATAGTTCAATAGGAGTATCACAGACTATTTAAATAAAATGTATTTCAATAAAAGGAAATTCAACCTACTGAAGAGATTTTAAAAGGTAAGGATGTATTTTTTAGAGCTGGTGTTTCTACCTTTATAAACTGATGATCTGTTCTCTGTAAAATAAAATACCAAACTATAATATTTTAAAAGGAGTATATTACATTTAGCTGCTTACCTAGATTTCCTTGTAAATTAAACTGAAGCCCTCAGCAATACTTTTCTTCCTTTTGTTCTTTCTTTTCTAATTATACCATGGCACTAATTATCTTATGGGCAAAAGCAGTCTATGGATTGCTGCTTCTGCTTCAAAAACTTAACTGCTCTTGTACCTTAACTCTCTTGTACCTTATGAATATTTTCATTCAGCCAAAAAAAATCCAAAAATCAAACTGAAATGCAACAAAGAAAGCAAAATTCTGCTCAAGTCTTCTCCTTTTCTAGAAGTTGTCTGCCTCCCTGGTTCTCAGCTGTTGCCATCCCTACTGATTCCCAAAGTTTGATTCAGGTTATCTTTGAACTACAGCCTTCTCCAGGGGTTCTATGAATGGTACCTGTACTCTAAAAACCATGACTGTTTCCTAATCCCTGATTCCCATTTTCATGATTGTCAGGATCTTTTCCTGTAGCCTTTATGTGGCTGAGTGGGCTACCTCTAGTGTAATCCCATCTGGAGTAATTTAACAGCAGCTGTCAATAGTGTAACCATGAATTTTTTCATCTGAGAAAATCATTGTAAAATTGGATCATCATAGAGTGCATTTCAGTGAAAATAGCAGTTGGATGGTTTTAAGTAATGTGATGTTTCTAAGGTTAAATCATGTAATGTTAGCTTATGGGTAATGGCACAAACCTATGCTCACTCCACAAAATCTACTAAAAGAGAGACAAAAAGGGATCTAAACAAATTTTTCAACTCATCAGCTCACCATGGAGTCACCTTAAAGCACTGATTAACAGAGCCCTTGCTCTCCTGTCTACACCCATAAGTAGCTTAATAAGACATGAAATATTCTGATCAGGGTTTTAAACTCAGTACTATTTTACTGATGTTTTTACAAGAAAATACAACATTATGCATATAAAGCACTATGCACAAGACCTTGATTTTGCACAGGCCCATCAAAAGTAACCTTCATTTATTTTGCATGTGTCACTGATCCGGGTGACCTTTAAACTGTTATTAGGTAGGAAAATTAAATATCCAGCAAAAAGCTTTGAAAGAACAATTCATTAGAAAGTGCTCAGTTTGTGCTGCACGTTGCATCAAGTCACAGACCTCTAATGGGAAAGTGCTGACATCTGGTGATGCCAGTGGTGAGCATTCCTATCCCCATCCCAGACCCATTCCAGACCCATCCCAGACCCATCCTCATCCCATCCCCATTCCGGATCCATCCCAGATCCATCCCAGACCCATCCCATCCCCATCCCAATCCCATCCCCATCCCATCCCCATCCCGGATCCATCCCAGATCCATCCCAGACCCATCCCATCCCCATCCTCATCCCATCCCCATCCCGGATCCATCCCAGATCCATCCCAGACCCATCCCATCCCCATCCCAGTCCCATCCCCATCCCATCCCCATCCCGGATCCATCCCAGATCCATCCCAGACCCATCCTCATCCCATCCCCATCCTGGATCCATCCCAGATCCATCCCAGACCCATCCCATCCCCATCCCAGTCCCATCCCAGTCCCATCCCATCCCATCCCATCCCATCCCAGACCCGTTCCAGACCCATCCCAGACCCATCCTCATCCCATCCCCATCCCGGATCCATCCCAGATCCATCCCAGACCCATCCCCATCCCCATCCCAGTCCCATCCCAGTCCCACTCCATCATCTTCCCACCACACCCAGAGCTCTCCCCCCAAGGCAGTCAGGTCCCCATCTCTCAGCCTGTGTGTCACCCACAAGTTTTCCTCTCTGTCCTGCTCACCAAGCCCCTCACAGACCATTCTCCCAAAGAGGCACGATGGGATAGCCCTGGGTTTGCTACAGCTTGGATCAAAATGTTCATGTGCTTCTTTTTCCTTGATTTCTGCTTTGAAGGACAAAGTTCTCCTTTCACTCAAAGCCATGAACCACTTCCAGCACCCCTCACAGCACATGGCTGGGGTGTTCCTGCCTCCCTTTGTCTGTGCCCAGGCTCCTGGAGTCATTAAACAGGGCAAGAGAGGCAGAGCCTAGAGCACAGGACTGCTTCATGGGCCACCAGACTATTTTTGTTCTGTTTTATATCACTTTGGTTTTAAAACCAAAAGGCCCAGAGTCACCAGCACTGGGGAGACCCAGCAGCACACAGGGATCTGCTCCATGTGTGGGAATCCTTAAAATCAGAGGGTTTTGGGAAAGCTGCAGAAGGCAGGCCTCAGAGACAGCAGAACTGTGATTAGAGCTAAGCAGTAGCCATGAGATTGGTCAGCAGAAAAATTATGTAAGGAGTAGAAAAGTAAGGACAAATAGAACAATGGTCTGTGTAATTAACACTTGTCTAGAATAACACCCTGAGTTGCAGAAAAGTTTATCTAGTGAGATATTAGGAAGTTCTAAGCTTAATAATGAAGCTCTGTGCATTGTGTTTTAAGGCTTACAAGCAGATATTGTATTCTGAATAAGCAAGCATTGTTTAACCAAAGCAAGGTTAAACCAAAGCAAGCATTGTTTAACCAAATTAACTATGCTTATAGTGGTTGGATAGAACTATTGTCAATGTCCTTTTGCTTTGTGTGATTGGTCAAAAAACTTTTAAAGTGACTTGTAACATTGAGTTCTTGTTCTGCTTTGTCACTTTGGTTTTAAAAGCCTTGCCTGGAGCAAAAGGCCTGGAGTCAGCAGCACAGGGAGAACCAGCAGCTCCATCCCAACAGGGATCTGCTCCATGAGCCAGACCATGGGCAGGTTTCAGACACACAGGCTTGGAACAGCCAGAACAAGCCTGTGTTCCCCTGTCCAACAGTGACCCCTTTGTGACATTGCTCAGTAATAAGCACAGGCTTTGGGGGGAGGCGGATTGTAATCATTAAATTGTAAATCCCTTTAAATGCAAAGATCAAAGGGAAAGTTTCAATCCTATGACACATAATTAAAAATGCAGACGTGAATGGCTTTGATTCATGAATGCTTATGTACTTTTAAATTGTTGCCAGGGAGATCAGGGCATGAGAAAATTAAAAACCATTACGCTTCAAAAGGATAAATGATTTTCACAGCTTTCTAACATTATTTCCTGTTGCGCAGATTTTTGTGTGTTTTAACATTTTCCCCGCCCTGCCTGGGCAGATTTGTTCTGAAAAATGTTTTCCAGAAAATGTTCAGAACTCAATGAGATTAAAAGGAGATTAGTGAACTTGTTGGTTGGAGAGCTCCCATTTGTACCTAATGGCAAACACTCAGGGCAGTTAAAGAGGAACCCCATCACACATATTTACCCTTATTTCTGCATTCTTGTTTAAAAAGCTGTGACCTTTTAATTCATTATTCTTTTTCTAATCGAGCCAGTGCAACACAATATGGTACAGGCCATAAGCCAAATCTCCCTGAAGTTAAAGGAAATATTCCCAGGACTATAGTGATTTCAATCTGTTTGTTTAACATTTCTCACTTGTAAAAGTCAAAGCACTTAACTGAAAGGAACAGGCTGCTTCCTATTTCACAACTAAAAATTGAGATATACAAACTGGACATGATTCTCCACCATCTCACCATGGATGCCAGAGTTAAGTATAAAGCTAGCAAGCTACAACAAATATTTCCACTTCTGATCCATGGTGTTTCAGATTTGCCCAGCTTCAATGTGTCACTTTGGCACTACCAACTGGCACCTGATAGATCCTTTGAAGTGCTTTAAAATCTCCCCTGTGTTACCAGGGACAAACCATTAATTCCTCAGACAGAAACATATTGCTAAAATGCACCTGGGAGTTGATGGCTGCACTGAACTCATGGACAGCTGCTCCATTCCTGGACTGAAAGTACATGTGAAAGCAAACCCAAACTCCTTAGTGCTGAACTTACATTGCTTTTTAGCCACAGGTGAAATCCTAAAAGCTGTGCTGTACACAGCTGGACATGAGTTTTCCCCTCCTCTCCCTGTATAGCAGGTGGAATCCAGTATGATTTATCTCATCTCCTAGCACCTACATCTTCAAATGTCTCCATACCATGGAAGTGATTTTGGTCTGCAGTTCCATAGGATGAATCCCACCACCCAAAAGTTTTACATTTGGGATGAAGGACTAGATCCATCCCCAGGGACACTGCAGCTCTAAATATACATTTATCCCACTGTGCTCCCATGCTTTTGAGTTTTGGGACTCCACTTCAAATAAAATAAGGTTCAGCTGAAATTCATCTGCATGAGGCTGACTTGCTCCTCACTCTGGCATTGTTCAGCTTCCAGTCAAGTCAACCTTCACAAAATTTCCCCTGAGGGAGAAAAGCCAGAGACAAGTAGCAGCAGGCTTACAGAGCAGTGAACAGTTCAGCAGGTATCTGATGGTGAAAGGAAAAACCTTTTGTATTCACTTCTGAACGAATGAATCAGACATTGTTTCTGTGTGAGACTGGGCTGTTTCCAGAGTGTCTCCACAGTGGCAGCCAGCTGCGATTCAGTGTAAATTGCCATCCCAAAAATGCACTGAAGCTTTGTTATCCTCTGTGTTGACTGAGATAGCTCCAGAGAGCACATGCCCTACAATAAGACATCTAATCAATTACCCTTTATGTAATTTGTCATATCTAATGTCTGAATTGCAAATAGCATGGCAAGAACTTATCCTTTTTTTCAGCTGGTAGTTGTTCAAGAACATGTTATTATTGTTCTTTTTTTTTGGCCATTATTGGATCAATAATGTTGCAACATAATTCTCATTCTTCAGATTTCAGTCCAAAAAAGATTTTCCAGTCTCAGTTTCTTTGTCACACAGACCATAACTCTTAATCCATTTACTGCAAGGCTTAGATCAGTAACTTACATTTGACTGAGCTAAAGCATCTGGTGTTGACTTGAGAACTATAAGAAATGAAGAAGCAGTTTATTCTATATTTTTTAAAGTGTCTTATTTTTATGTGAATTTGGCATTTCTGCACTAATGTTGATGTTCCAATCAGCATTTGCTATGTGAAAGAACAAAATTTCTCATGTTCAAGCACCTGGATCCTCTTGTAAACCTGGTTCTTGAATGCTGCCCTCTTCCACACACCTTTGCAAAATTACTGTCCTGTCTTAAGGGAGCAAGAGACCAGATCCTGTGCAGGTTTTAATGAACTCTGGTTCATTTACAAAGTAAAAAAGAGAAGTCCAATACAATCAGAAGAGACGTCAGGGCAGCAGGATCAGGAGCATAGGTAGTGATTTCCTTGATTCTTCTGTTAACAGTAACTAATATTGATAGGAAGAGGCAGATCCTTCAGGTCAATGGGTGCAGCTCTGAGACTGGTGTCAGAGGAGTCACAGCAATACAATTCTCTCCAGGATGGTATTCCTGCAATTCTAATTTCTGTTGATATCAGCTTTGAGAATTAATGTAAGAAAAGCACGTGCACTGTTTGCGTATTGGCTTGCAAAACCAGGGCACCCAGACTTTGGTAAAACAGATGCAAGGACAGTGTCCTACATCATGAATCAGTCACCATGCCAAACACTGAACTGTTCTCTTTCATCCCCATGGTCAGGCTCTGACTCCTACCAGGACTAATTGCAGAAACAGGCAACAGCAGCTGTTCTGATTTCCAGCATGCTTAAAAGCAAGGGCAACAGGGAATCTCACAGCTGAACAAAATCCTTTGCTGATTGTTTTTATTTATGCTCCAATTTCAGCATCAAAACAGTGAACTGGCATTCAAAGAGTAAGGCTGATCCAGGGGCTGGTGGTGTGACCTTCTTGCTCAATTCATGTTCATTCTGGTCCCAGTAATGATTACTTTTGTCACAGGCACATCACCAGAAGGCCAAGCTCACTGCAAGTCTTAGGAGAAGGACTAGAACAAGATTAATGAATTTGAATAGTGTTTATAATTAATAAATTCTATAAACTCCTGGACTGTGTGCAGCAACGGTAAATGTGCTAAATTTTCTTTGTAGGACAAAGATTACCACAGTTCCTGACAATGGCAGCAGTTCATCAGCACACTGAGGAAGAAATGATTTTCAAATGGATAGGTAGCCAGATGGCAAGTGTTCTCTTTTTTCAAAGACACCAGCACATTTGAAGCAATTCTCTCCTTAACACTCTCAGCCTCACCAGGGCTGGGACCATTATGAAGGGGAAGATGAAGAGGAAATCCTCATCCAGAGATCAAAGAGCTGACAACTGCCTTTCCTGCCCTTTGGAAATGATATTGAGAGTTGAGAATATCTCTTCTCACCTACAAGAGCGGTTGGCAACTGAGTGCTGACTAAGTCACAAAAGACTCCCAATCCACTCTTCTGTGCACTTTTCAAAAGAAATCAGTGTTCTCCACGTTCTGCAGGTCTCCTTTACTGAACAGCCACTTAGCAATATCCTTCCTCTGCTCAGCTTGTCCTTGAGTTGGAGTGGCTGCTTTATACCAGGGTAGAGAATACGTTATAGACAAGTCTTTCAGAAATCCTGAGTTCACAGAAGTACAGCTGTACTGAGGCTCAAGAGATTGCACTCATCTTCTGACTGCACCACTGGCTGCCCAATGACCTCAGCTCCACCATTCCAGGCGTAGTGATGGGAATTTTCACACAGCTACTTCTGTGTCAAACACAAAAAAGCTGGGGATGAGCAGCGCTGGAGAACAGTGAAGCATGATTACTAATAGCTTGCATGATTATTCCCAAACACATGCAGTCTCATAATATTGCCTTCATTTGGCATAACACTGCCTGAAAACACCAAGAGGAAAACACTGTTTTGCTCTCGTGTTTTATTGATAACTAGAAGGGGAGATACAAACAGAATATCTGCATTGCCCCAGCAGACAAACAAAACCCCAAGTCCCACAGGTAATTACCATCTCCTAATTGGGTTTGAAAACAGGAGATTTGAGTCTGAATGCATGGAGTTTGCACCAAAATGAACAATTACTTGTCTGAGGGATTCAGTGGTTTCAAAACACAACAGGAAAAGACTGAAACTGAGGCTGAATTGAGGCTTTAACTGTGAGTTTGCTGATAGCCCACACAGGCCCCCACTAACGAGCTGCTACTTTCCCTAGCAGGAGTCAGAATTCACAGTCACCCCCATTGTCATTTTTATCTGCCACTCCAGGCTCATTACATCAGTTTAACTAATGGCAATTAATATGAAAATTAAAATTGATAGCAAAATTAAGCACTTGGAAGACAGTCAGTGCTCCTACATAACTCTGGCATGCCTAATTGCTGTTGTAACAACGCCCCTGGCACAAGCTGGCCAGGCCTGTCCTGCCTCTGCCCCTGGGTTTGTGAGATGATGATGATGATACTCCCCCTTTTCCCATGGGGTTCACACATCACAATTCTGCCTGGCAGCCACATCTGAGAACGTTTCAGATGCTGGGACAAAGTGGTCCCCTATGTGAGAAACGACTGCTCACTTATAAAATTTTAAAAGTTTATTAAACCTTAACAAAAAATACAACAAAAGGACTGAATAAGAAAAAAATTCAGCACTGAGACCCCCTGTGACTACCAGCCACATGCTCATCTTCAAAATGGATGCTCCACCTTTTATATCCTTAGCCCCTCCTAAAGGCCTGTCAGTGACTCCTTCCCTGCCATCCAGGGGTGCAGATCACTTTCTTACACCTTTGTTGGGGAAGATGAAACAGGAAAGCCTTATAAATATGATTGCCTGGCAACAGATTTTGAGAATATGGAAACTATAAGCGAGATTGAAATGAAAGCAAGCTTTGAGATCCCTCAGTTACTGAACAACTGGAAAACAATGGTGTGGCCAGCTGAAGGTGATCCCCTTTTGATGGAACAACACCCTCTGCTTGCAGACAGGCCCAAGGCTCAGAGCAGACCCCACAGCTTGGCAGAAGGGGCCCAAAGAGGAGTTTTTAGGGTTTAAAATGTAACACAGGATGGTGATGTAATGATTCTTATAGGCTGTATGTAAATGCTGTAGGATTTGTACATTGTACTAGATTGGTTAGTGAGAATGAGAATATTCAACACAGAAGAAGATTTATTGTATTGTAACAGGAACTTCGCTCTCTTTACTCTTCCTCGCTCTTTCATTCTCTCTTTACCACTCTCCTGCCTTCTCTCTCTTTACCTCTCTCTCCCTCTCTCAGGCCTGCTCTGAGCTGTGTTTGGCAGCTCCCAGCAGAGCCCTGCCCCCAGGCCCTTTGCAATAAACCCCAAGTTCCTGACCTGGCTGCAGAGATCTCTGCTCTCTGTCCATCCCCACCGTCCTGCCCCCGATGCTCCTACACACCTTGATTTGGGGGCAGCTGTTGCCATAGTAACAACCCAACCCTCCCAAATGCCCCTGTGTGCCCAAGGCCATCCCATGATAGCAATGCAAGGGGGAGGACACATTGCAGTAACACAACTGTACATCTGCAGAACTTCTCTTAACACACAGACAATGTTCACCCCTCCACTGTCAGAGCCACCATCTCATTTCCCATCTGGAACTGCTAGTTTGCTATTGATTCATGCAAAGATTGTATAGCATGGCTTAGAGTTCAGAGATCAAAACCAGGCATGATCTGGCTCAGCACCATCGCTGAGCTCCTCAAAAAGTCAGGGTTGCTGCCAGCAGCCAGTCCAAGTCTTATACCTGACACAAGAGGAAAGGAAAAGTGCTAGACCTGCCCACGACCTGGGGGTTTAATTTCAAAATATCCACTTTGCCAACCCAAAAGCTTGATTATTCACAGTTTGTGTAATGCTTTGAAGGGGATACAGCTGGGATACAAGCTGTATCCCAGAATTTAAAGTCATTATAAACCAGGTTCTAATATCTTCCAGCCTTCATTCAGCAACACTTTAAGTGTTATTTGCACCAACATTATTGTGACAACAGCCTCTCACCATCAGCAATGTCCAAACTTTCCACCCATGACATGCAGCTTAAAACTCATCTAGTTTTAAATGAGCTGGCAGACTTAGAATTATCCTCTAGATTTTCCATTACCAAGGCAGCAGCCACATTTTACAGCCATCCTTTCAGCAAGGGACTTTGTCACAGTTTACTGATACAATAATCAACATAAATCTGCAAAACACTTTTGCTGACATTGTTGATAGGGAACAAAACAGCGTTTTAAACACATTCAGCCCTCATTCCCCCAGTGCAGCTTATCTGGAGCTGCTTGGCAGACAGGATGTTGTGATTTTATGCCGGTGTGTCCAATTTTATGTTGACACCTGCTGTGTCTGAGTGGAGCTCTAAGTGCCTTGTGCCCCAGAGCTATCCTTACCATGCACTGCCTGGGCTCTAACTGCCTCCATCATATACTTACAAATGGCTCCAAGCAGTGAAATAACATCTGTATTGATCTAAAGAACATTTTATTGATTAAAGGCTTCAGAAGAAACCGTGTGAAATGCAGGCACATTATTTAACAATGTCTTTCCAGTACCTGTGTTGGAAATATAGGAACATGGAGCTGTTAAATTTTTGATCAAAGAGCTCCCACTGAGATTGCTGCAATGATGCAAAGTCAAACAGTTAAGCTGTGGGGCTCCCCACCCCCCATTCTGGTCTCTTCTATAGGGGGAAGAGAAAGACCTACAGGTTAAAAATTATTTCTGGATATTGACATGTCAGAACCCAGGACATTGCTCTGGCTGCCCTGGGTGATTCCAGACCCTGGCAGGGGCTCAGAGACCTTGGCACAGAGTCACAAACACCTGTGCCTTTGATTTTAGCCCATGGAAACAATCACCAACTTTGTGTGAAGAGTTACAAGCCACAAAGTTTGAGTAGAATGATAGTGAATTTGTCACAGGGTGAAAATGTAGAATTTTGGGGATTTAGAATGGGGGTTCAAGAGGCAAGATGGAGGAATCTGGGCATGTCCTGTCCTTCTTCTCCTGCTTCTTGTCCTCCAGTGTTGGAATTCAGGACATTCCTCTGGCTGTCCTGGATGGCTCAAGCCCCTGCCAGGGGGCTCAGAGATCCTGGCACAGAGCCCAAGACCCCTGTGCCTTTGATTATGACCCATGGGAAAAAATTACCAACCTTATATGAGGATCTACAATTCACAAAAGTCTAAGAAGAATAATAGTTAATTTGTTACGGGGTGAAAAATAGATTTTTGGGTTTTATAGAATGGGGGGTTCAGGGGGCAAGATGGAGGAATCTGGGCATGTTCTGCCTTTCTCCTTCTTCTTCTTGGCCTCCATCTTCTGCTGTGATGTTGGTACTGTTGGATTGGTTTAGAGTAGGGGCAAAATGTCTAACATAAATGATAGGTATTGAAAAATTATTGTAAATAATTTGTAAACATGTAGTTTTTAGTATAAAAAGATAACACCACTCTGAGGGCGGTCAGTGTGCCTCTGTCTGACCTGCTGAACAGACCTCAACAGGCCAGGAGAAAGAATTTTATAGATAAGACACAATAAACAACCTTGAGAACAAGAACAGAAAAGTTCTGACTCCTTCTTCAACTGCTGGGCTGGGAAAAGAGACTTTCTAACACATCTCAGGGTCACTGTGAGCAGCAGAAATCCTGAGACTCCATCTTCTGCTGTGATGGTGACACTTCTGGATTGGTTTAGAGCAGAGACAGACTGTCTAACATAGGTGATGGGTATTGGGAAATTATTGTAAATAAAGTACACACAGTTCTTAGTATAAAAAGCCAACAGCACCCCAAGGGCAGGGACTGTGCCACAACCCGACCTGCTGGACAGATCTCAGCAGGGCAGAGAAAGAATGGAACAGATAAGAGAAAATAAACAACCTTGAAAAACAGAGCTGAGGAATCTCAGCTTCTTCTTTGGTCGTGGGGCTGGGGAAAAAAAAAAAAAGACTTTTGAATACCTCTGGGTCATCTCAACCACAGAAACCCCAAGACTGACACTGAAAGAATAAGACAGGTTGAAAGTGCATCTCCATCCTGTCTGCAGCAGGGTGGCACACAGGTCTGGGGCAGGAGACTGGAGTGAGTGAGAAACCCTTTGGGAAGGACAGTTTGTACACATCTCCCCTGGGCTGCACTTTACAGCTCTCAGTGGGGTTAATGCCAAATTAAAAAGCTGTTGGGTCAGGTAGAAGGGCCATCCATCTTCCAGGCTTTGTATGTCCTCTTGCAGGTAGATGAGGGGATTTGGAAGAGAGCCCCAGCAATGAATGGGCTTAAGAGGAACAATTAGAAGTTTGAAAAAACCCCATGGGCAAAGCTGAGAGGAGTGTTTCCAGGTATGGAGAAGGAGAAACTTGGCTGCAGGCACAGGGGGTCAGCATCAGGCTGCCTCTTGGCAGCTGCTGACAATTTATGGTACCTTTTAGTTCATGCCTTACACTCCTGTTCTCCTGGAGAGAAAGTCAGAAAACACTCTGACAGGAAATAGGAAATGTAAATAAAACACAGCAGCCCCTTGGGAAATCCACATTCAAGGGCTTTCAGATTCAATCTCCACACAGGTCAGGACTCCCCAAGATTGTTGGGGCCTGTAAGAGAAATTCAGTGTCAATTGTTTTATCATTGATGTTGTGTTGTAAAGGGGAAGGATAGCACACAAAGGTGATGAAAATCTGTATAAGGAAACTGGAAGAAAGCAATGTTTGGGAGACAGAAAGGAAAGAATGTGGCACAGTCCAGGATTCTGTCATTGTTCAATGAGGTTTTGGCAAATATATTACACATACATTTGGGGTATTTACAGTTATATTTACTGTATGTGGGTTTTTTATGTGTATCAGTTCAGAGAGAAACCCAGTGATCATATAGGAGTATGGGGAATGAAAACCTTGGTAAAACTGGTAAATTCAGCTCCATAAAGATGCTTCCCTGCTTTTTTGTTTTGGTTTTTTGGTTTTTCCTATCTCCCTTCTGTAGTTTTACACTTTCCTCTACTGAAGAAATCAAGATGAATGATGCTTGATTGAGTGAATCCAAGCTAGACAGTCAGCTAAAGAAACTTTTCTCTGATCTGGCATTTTTTATGCCAGATGGAAATCAATACTAGATTCCAAATGCTACCTTTAGAATATCTCTTGCCAGGCTGAGATGGCAGAAACCAGTGCTGGAGCACACAGGGAAAGGGAAAGGACCTGAACTGCAGCAACTCCAAGGATTCCTTTTGGTCCTTGGTAAGTCTCCACATATTGTTCCATACCAGCATTGTGGATATAATTCAGCATGGAACACTCTGCCCTAGCTTTGTTACCAGGCCTAATTTGATAATTAAAAATATTACAGAAACATTATTACCAGGGCTGAAAAATATTTTTTTCCAGGCTGTCTACTGTTTTTTTAAATCTTTATCCCAAAGCAAAGAAAACCAGTTCATGTTTTTCCCTTTATATGTACACATCTATTTTAGCCTTTCTTGCATACACACTTCCAAGTTTTGCTTTGTATAAGCAAACATATTAAACATTTTCTTTTTAAAATTATCCTTTTTCACCAACTGTTTGAAAGTTATCTAATTTAATTTTTTTAATATATTTATATTTAATATAAATATACTTTTTAATATATTGGTATTTTCAAGAAGTAATAACATTTCATAAAAATTACCTCCCAAACAGTGCTGGAGGACTCAGAGAGAAGAAGCTGTACATGAAAATCTTTTGGTGACATGCAGCCCCTGAGGACATGGCTGTGTCTGGCAGTGAGAGCACAGGGGAGATTCCCCTGGGTGCTGCTCACTGAGGTGCCTCTGCAGCCTGGTGGGCACACAGACCCCACCTGGGCATGTTCAGACAAATAAATGGTGGAGGGTGTCTTGGTTTGGAAAGCCAGGAGTCTGCTAAGGAAGGCAGGAGCCTCCCCTGAAATGCAAAATGTGAACCCTCCCCACCCCTCAGAATTGCTGTAAATTTTAAATTAAGGGGCTCTCAGGCAAAAAATATGGGAGCAGGAATAACAGTTCTTTAATAGGGAAGAAAATAAAAAGATTAAATAAACAATGCAGTAAACCAAACCAACACTGCCAGAGTCAGAACCCAGCCTGACACCCTGTGGGTCAGGGTGTTGGCAGCAGTCCCATTGGAATTGTGGCTCAGCCCTCCTGCAGTGTCAGGGCTGGTTCTGCTGGAGCAGGGATCCTGGAGAAAGGTGCAGTCTCTTCCTCTGAAGATCCAGTGGAAGAAGAGGCAGCTGCTGTTCCTCTGGGGAATCCAGTGCAGAAGCCGTGCTGGTGTTCCAGAATCTCCAGATTCTATCCAGGTAGGAATGCTTGGCTCCTCCCTCTGGGCTCACATCTCCCAATGGGATGCTGTAGTTCTTATCAGCCATGCAGGGACATTCCATAGCTGTTATCAGCAGATGTCCCCTCCCGAGGGAGGTGTGAATGTGGTCACTCAGAGAGAGAGATAAGGCAAACTGCCCACTTGACAAAGGTAATCTGCCCTACAGATGGGAATAGAAAACATCTTGCATTGCAATCTCCAACAGAGGGAAATGCAAATTGTGTGTTCAGAGCATTTACAGACCAAACTGATCCTCTCTTGCTCCTGGAAGGAGACTTTTTCAGTTAGTTACAGTTCATTAACTGCTACTATTGAGTGGTTCTTATTTTAATTCCTTTGATCTAATTCAAACAGGGATTTTTTCTTTGTCAGCATTTGGCCAGAGTGTAAGTTTTGGCTTAGTTAATGAAATATAAAGCTAATTTACATTAATGGCTATTACTGGACACCTAGAAACATTCAGGCTGTCCAATCACTCCGTGGTTCTTTTTCACTTGAAAGGTCAAAACCTCTGAACCCAACTTAGACCAGTGGTGCCTTGAGCCAAATGTAATAAATGGAAGAGTTTTATTAAATAAAGAGAAATTAGCTGCATAAAATCTCACTGTTCTTGTTACCTTTAGTATCTACTGCTGCTTCCTCATGATTGAAAGGCAACTTTGAAAATGTCATATTAGAAAACACAGAGCATGTAGTACTCTTAGTTCTCTTGACTCAGAAAGATTCAGGTTAACACAAGAAAACAAACACATGGGAAAACCCTGGGAATCCTCAGGCAAACTTCTTGTTCTCCCACTATTCATCCCTGGGGATCACAGTTACACAGCAGAACAAAGCTGGAAGAAGCAAAACCGACCAAGGAAACCACAGCTCATTGCAAAGGATGCAAAGCCCAGCATTTCCAGTCAGGTTCTGTGGCACAAGCCTGACTCTGCTTTGGCTCATTGTCCTGTAACAGAGGCAGAAGGGCTCTGAAAGAACAACAATCTGCCCACTGGAAGGTTTTCCTAGCAAGATCTCAGATCTTGGCACCAGGCACAACTCCAGCATGATGATGCTACAGGGTAGAGCCTCCTACCACATGCTGATACAGCCACAATAAAGAAAAATATCAGCGTACAAATAGCCTTTGGACTCCAAATTTTTGGGGGGAGAGTTTATTTAAAAAGCCAAAAATGCTTCCAGCTAAATTCTTCTTGGTTTATATATGAATTGGGGAAGTGAAATAATTGTGGGAAAGGTGGAGTATAAGGCAGAACAATTGTTTTTCTTATTTTAACTGTAACCACCCCAAACTAGTTTCCAGTTAATTTCATTGCAACTAGGCATCTGGGATTTTATTGTCATCATTTTTAGTAGTAAAAATGCTTTTTCTGTCCCACTGAAGCTTCTCCTCTGCCTCTTGATTTTCCAGAACATTGTAAATATGGGACAGTATAACATAAAACTCCGAAGAGGCCATTACTTAAACAAACTGATGGGGTCATTTTCATTTATTTCATGACAACCTCCTCCACCCTTTGCTTTCCTTTGAGGTCATTTTTTGATTGTCTTGTTTTGAAGCCAGGCAATTTGTCCCACACTCTGCTGTTCATGGGCTAATTAGAATTTTAAAAGTAATTGAAACACCCTTTGCAGTATGCTGTTAATTCCCTCCAGATTGCTGGGAACATTAGCTTCAGTGTTTGTTTATTTTAACTGACTCTAAAATATTAAACTGTCGTGGTTTAGGAATGGTATTATCCAATTTAGGGCTCCCACTAAAACCACGCTGCCACTTGCCTGCTTTTCTTCTCCCATTCCTGCCCTGTGCCTGGAGAGGAGAATTGGAGGCACAAAAGGCAAAGGTCAGGGTTGAGATAAGAACAATTTACTGGAAAGAGCTGGGAGGTAAGAAGGGACAGTAACAGCAACAATAACAAAAGTGTACAAAATAAAGAGTTGTGACAGATGAGTAATGTGATGATTGACTCTCACAATTAAAGGCAAATATCTTGTATATATGTTAGGAGCAGTTTTATAGCTTTATAGTTGTGTTTTCCCCCCTTGTGTTGTTCTCAGGGGTGCCCTGGGTTTGGGACATTTGGGAGGGTCACTCGTTCCTGTGGCAGCACCTGAGCTCCAATCAAGGTGTCAGGCAGTGATCTCCAGCACTGGGCAGTGTCTCAGACATCTTTTATGAAAAATCCTTTCCTTAGGATTTTTCCTCCTGAGAAGCTGAGAGGCCTCAGGAACAAAATGTAACCAATGATTATCTGCTGCTGTGGAATGCAACAGGTGCATCTGGGATTGGTCTCATGTGGTTGTTTCTAATTAATGGCCAATCACAGTCCAGCTGGCTCGGACTCTCTGTCCGAGACAGAAGCTTTTGTTATCATTCTTTGCTATTCTTATTCTTAGCCAGCCTTCTGATGAAATCCTTTCTTCTTTACTAAAATTATACTATTCTTTTAGTATAGTTTTAATGTAATATATATCATAAAATAATAAATCAGGCCTTCTGAAACATGGAGTCTGATCCTCATCTCTTCCCTCATCCTGGGACCCCTGTGAACACGGTCACAGGGCAGGGAAGGAGGAGTCCATGGACAGAATTTTGGCAGGGGCTAAAGAGGGGAAACCTCCATTTTGAATGAATTTTGGCAGGGGTTAAAAGGGGAAACCTCCATTGTGTGGGTGAGCACATGGTGGGAAAATCCTCTGCTCCTGATGCCTTAATATTTTCTCTATTCAATCTGCTGTTGTATTTTTGATAAGGTTTTAGTAAACCTTTTAAGTTTTTGGAAGTGAGGATCCTTTCTCCCAGAGGGATTCCCATGCAAACTGCTCACTGCAGGAACCAGCATCAAGAATTTGGGACAGAATTGATTGGGTAAAAAATTAGCAGCAGTTTACAGGAAAGAATTAATGCTAGAATACATTCAGAGTCTGCAGAGTCAATTAATTTATCTTTTCTACATATCTCTCTGAAAAGAAGGACAATTTTATGAGGAAAAAAATAGTTACTACTATACAGTCCTGCACTTCACTTATACCATATCATTTGTGCAAACAAAAAGTTAGTGTTGGATTATCAGCAAAGATTTGACACCACTTCCACCATGAGTATTATTACAATTAAACAATTAAAATGGAGCCACACTTGTCAGAGAAGTGCTGCAGTGTGTGTCAGTCAGTGTTAACAGGCACTTCTGTCTGTATGTTTGCTTATTCATTTATGCTGTGATTAAGCCAGCTAATGAAAGCAGCTGTACCTGAGTTCATTCAGCCAAGGATCCCCTCTTAAGGACCATATGAAGACACCCATATATAAATAAGAACTAGGCAAGTGTTGTCATTTCCCAAGTACTCTCACAGCCCTTGCCATTTCCAGCTCAAGGTGTTTCCTGAATCTAATCTTATTTATCTGTCTAGTAAGACTCAATAGATGTCTTCTCCAAATGCTGTGCAGGCTCTGCATCCCACAGGCCCCTTCTGCAAATGCAGTTTTTGGTAAGGAGTTTCACAGGCCTGATGACACTGTGTTTGTCTTGAACTCTGTTGCTACAATTTTTAAAGACATAATTTTATTTTCTATCTATTCCTTTCATAAAATCTTCTTTTTTGCTTTATTATTTGCTCTTTTGGTAGTTATAGAGTACTGAGGTGATATCTTCATGGAATTCAAGCATGCTCTGAATTGTGGCACACTTTTTGTACAGCTCCATCTCTTCAGAAGTCAACAGTCTGCCTTCCTCACATGGTTACCAGTTACACCATCAGAGCTGTAAAGAGAGAAATGCTTCATAGCTGTTTAACCCTACCTGTACTGGCACTGTTCTCATTGATTCCCATGTTTGTCACCCATTCCTCACTGAAATACTTAGCAAGGCATGAGGCAGTACAGAGGCCAGGCAAAACCAAACTATCATCCCACTGTCTAAAAAGAGCAGTTTGAATCAACAGCACTGCTTCATCCCAGCCATGCACTGCTGATGGAAGAACCTGACTTCTCCTCTGTTCATCCCAGTGCTTTTGTTTGCCCCCAAAAGAGCTTGGATCAGGTACTCAGGCTCTCACCTCGAGGTATCAATGAAGGGTTTTTAAGCCAACGGGCAGGGAAAGTTGAGAAACTGTTTCTCCCTCAGGTTTCCATGGTTACCATATCTCCAAAGTGTCACTCAAGTCATTTTTGGCAGTTTGCTCCAGGTGCCTTCCCAAGCTGTCGCCAAGGTGCCATCCCCCTTTGGACAAGCGTATGGCAAGGACAGCCAGTGTAACCCTAATTCCTCCTCCCCAGGGGTGGCCCAGAGGTTCACTGAGCAGGTCCTGCAGTTGACCCATCTGCCCCTGGCCATGGCCACTGATGGCTCTTGCATTGCCTTCAGAATACCCCATGTGGGCTTTGGCAGGCCTCAGGTCAGGTGTGGAAGGCTCAAGCCTGGCCTGGTGGGAGGAATGAGATTCTGCCTATGGCTGAATCATATTTCAGCTAAGATGAGGAATGTTTTGAGGAACGTTTGAAGGAGCTGGGGTTGTTTAGCCTGGGGAAGAGGAGGCTTAGAGGTGACCTTATTGCTCTCTACAACTTCCTGAAGGGAGGCTGGAAACAGGTGGGGTTGGTCTCTGACAGAACCAGAGGACACAGTCTAAAGCTAGGGAAGGTATAGGTTGGGCATTAGGAAGAAATTTTTCACCAGAAGAATAATAAAGTACTGGAATGCTCTTCCCAGGGAGATGCTGGAATCACCATCTCTGGATGTGTTTAAAGAAAGCCTGGACATGGCACTGGGTGCCACAGTCTGGTTGAGGTGTTGGGGCATAGGTTGGACTCTGATCTTAGAGGTCTCTTCCAGCCTCATCATTCTGTGATTCTGTGATTCTGTGAAGATGTATTTACTGATGGCTTTATAAACCTGACATTTTTCTAGAGAAGAACAAGGCCATGGAGAGCACCTCAGGCCCAGGCCAGTAATGCCCAGAGCTTCATTCAACATGCTCAGAGGCCTTCAGGCATCACTGTACTTCTGCAAATCCAGTGCTGAAGCTCCAGGCAGCCTGACAGACTAAAGCCAAGAAAAACCAACTTTAAAAGCAGCATTAAGAACTCTGAGAAACACACAGCAGTTTGTAAAATGCACACTTTAAAATATACTTGGCAGACAGCAGAATAGGAAGTGAAGACACAATAATTATATATTAAAAAGTCCTTAGAACAGCTGAAAAAACAGGTCTAATGTATTTTCCAGCTGCCAATTCAGATAATCTGGCAGTACCAGAGATCACCAAGGAGGCAGCTGGAGCCTATGGGACTGGAGCCTGTGGGGCAGAGGTGCAGAAGGTCGGGCACTAAACACCAGAGCTGACAGGAGCCAGTCAGTGCAAATAATGTGTAGGCACCAGGGCACCATGGTTCAGTGCCTGAGCATGTCTGGGGCTCCATCAGATGGAAAGCAAGAGCTCTGACAGATCACTCTTCAAGATACAGAGTTAAACAATGATGCTCAAGAACTTAAAAACTCTGTTACATATTTGTAGCCACATTTCACAGAGAAAAGCAAGGCATGGCTTCCCAAGGACATTTCTGAGATTCACATTCTCTGAACCTCAGAGGAAGGAAAAACAATTCTTATCTCATTTGTTGTGCAAAAGTAGAATGCAACATGGAGATTGTTTCCCCACAGTGATGGTGTTTTGGTTCCTTGGCCTGTCAGGGCCAGGTGTGTGTGTGTTGGGACTGTCAGGACAGTCACAAGATTCTGGGCAGTGTGAGTAGGGTTGAGTGCTTGGCAGATTCAGTTTAGATGTAATGTAATATAGAATAATATAGTATAAAAAAGTAATTAATTATCCTTCTGATAAGATGGAGTCCTCCTCATCATTCCTCTCCTTTGTCAGGGCATTCCCTGTAAATACTGTACATATTCAGGGTACCTTCTGCCACCCATCCCTCCCAGAACAGGGAATGGAAGGGCACTATCCAAAGCCATCTCCTTATGAAGAACATCATCCACAACAGGCCAGATATTCCTAAACTGAGATGTCATTTGAAGTTGCCCAGATTCAAGAGGAAAGGCTGATTACCAAGCTGCTGTCAGCTGAAAATGAGCCCTGTGCAAGCACCTCAGACTCTGGAGGCTGAGACAGTCTTAATTCACTTTTAAGGATCATGGCTTAAGGAATTCATTCAGACTGAAGGATGGTACATTACCAAAGAAGAAATACAGGGAAGTGAAAACCACCATGATTAATAAACACAGAAAATTTACTTCCAAGCACTTTACTACACTCAATTTAAAATGTTTTCTGTTCAGTCTAGCTATGTTTATCTACAAACACATAAAGTGACATTATATGTCCCTTCTGGTGGATAAAATGGCAAATAGTTAAGAGCATGCAAAAATAATCAGGGCAGCAAGCAGAAAAAAGCTCTTTTCTACTAGAACTTACACATGGAACCTAGAAAGAGACTAATTGCTCCCCAGGACCCTGTGATTAGCTAAATCTGACTTGCAAACAGCTGCAAGATCACGGTATCAAGGAGTGGGTACCTCTGTTTTCTGTCTCCCTGGCTGCTTGAGACACATTTTTCCTGTGATTTGAGCTGATTGGGACTCTCATTTACTAATTAGAGGATGAGACTGAACAGGGAGGAACAGAAGATGATTTAAAATCTGCTCCTTGCTATTTCTAAACAACTGTGGACCATTCTCTTCCAAATTAAATCTGGCTTCTGGCTGGCAAAGGCAATCTCATTCCCTGAGTGCCAGGGCACATCAGCTGTGCATGTGCCATTTGTGCTCCATCTGCAGGAAATGGGATGTGCCAATTGATTTCAGGAGGGCTGGCAAGGGGATGCAGCACCACAACCATGACGCTGAGCTTTTTTATTCTTCCCACCTAAGTACCATAAAGTTTGGGAATCCCACAGGACTGTGCTTTAAAACCTGGGACATTTACACAATTTCCAAATGTCAGCTTTTGTCAGCAGGCCTGTTATCACTCTTTAAATGGAAAAGCAGTGGCAATGAAAGCTTTTCATTGTTTAAAATATTTATGGCAGTAATATAATAATATATAATTATATAATATATGACATATATAATATAATAATATATAATATATAAAATAGCAGTAATATAACATAATATAATATAATATAATATAGCAGTAATATAATATAATATAATATAATATAGCAGTAATATAATATAATTTGTATGTAATAATAATATTTATCATTATAGAAATAATTATATAACTATAGGAGTTCTGGCAGGTGATGCAAGAAGTGTTTGCTTTGTGTTTGTCCACTCTGTCTCTTGAGCTCAGGCAGAGTGCAACTGCACTGAAAACACCCTTAGAAAAATAGTTCAAACATATCAATTTGAAATGCACTGCTAGCCAGATGAGATATAAAATGCACATCAATAGGAAGCCCCTGTCCTCCACTGGATAATTCTTGGGCACAGACTCCTCACAGGAAGGCTTTAGGCCAGTTTCATATATATATATATATATATATATATATATATATATATATGTTATAATTCAAATATTCTATCTTGGGAGGGAAGTAGTGTTTTGAGGAGAAGAAAGTTCTCTTTAAAATAACTCTTTTTTTTTTTTTTTCGTGAATAGCTGTGTCATTTTTTTTAAACTCATTTTAGATAGAAATACCATATTATGTTTTATAGATATTATTATTTTCTATAAAACACAAAAATAATAAAAATAATAAATAATAAAATAAATAACGAATAAGTAAATAATAACTCTTAAATTATTATTATATTGTTATATTTTATTATTTTATGATGTATATATTATTTGTATATATAATGTATTATATCTATAATTTAATAACTCTTAAATTATTATTATATTGTTATATTTCATCATTTTATGATGTATATATTATTTGTATATATTTGTATGTGTATATATATACATATAATATATGTATATATTATTTTATGATGTATATTTTATTGTTTTATGATGTCACCAATTTTCCCAGCATGAGAGAATACTTTAGATGGGTAATAGCAAAGAGGGAGCAATGCTGACCAGAATTACAGCTCACTTCTCTAGCTCTGACACAGAGGATAGGTAAAGGTGAGTAGGTATTACTCACCTACTGAGTAACCAGTAACCAAAGCCCACTTGGCCCTCTCTAATTTGACCCAATTAATTTGTCCCAATAATTGTCATAACTGGCAAATTCACTCCAGGAGAGATTCAGGGGGAAAACTTCTCCCAGCTCCCAGAGCAGATGGAAGTGAGCAGCCAGAGGTGCCAGGGGGAGCTGCCAAGGCAGCTGAGTGTGGGATGCCTGGAGTGAGGAGCTCTCAGTCTCCCCTCTGGAGTGCTCTCGTTTGAGAAAAGCACAAGATCCTGAGTGCCTCTTGTCCCCTGCGATTGCATCTGCACTCCAGCACTGCCATCCTCCTGCAGTGTGGCTGAGCCCCTGATCACTGAGAGCTTCTTTGCTGTTTTCTCAGCATACACAGGGTTGATCTATTATCTATTTCTTTTTTTTTTTTTTTTTTAGCTCTTGTTTGCCTTGCTGAAAGCAGCTGCACAAGATTCTGCCTGACATTGTCAGAGGGGAAATAATTTCCAACACTGGTACCTGTAATGCTGGCTGCAGCTTAAGCCAAAAGCTGCAGCAAGTGGCCTCACTGCACAGCACTGAATTAAAATGTTGTGCTTATTCATAAGCTTCCTTGATATTAATATGAATAAAATGGCAAAAAGCCTACATTTTCTATTCTGTCATTTCACTCTGCATGACTAGTACTGTAACTTTGTATGCTCCCACTACACTCATACAGATTACACTTACAAATTGCCCCTCTGAATAAAGAGCACTGCACAGGGATGACAAGTATTGATTTTCAATCTCCTTCCAAAATGACTCTATCATCACAAGTAAGTCAGGCAATTTGCCTCACTTTACACTTCAGGCTATGGGCCTCAGATCACATTGACAGGCCTGATCCTTCAGGAGATGTTTAATTAGAAAAGAAATGAAAGGAATTACTGTAAATCAGCACTTAGCAGTGATACAGAATTTGTAAAGCTCCTTCTTGCCCCCTGTATGAGCTGACTTCATTCTGCTATCCTCATTAGGAAGTTTGAGGTTGTTTCACACGATTAAACTGCAGTTTTTCTCTAGGAAATTCCTCACTGGTGTTTTCTCTTTCTGCCCCACAGTCACACAGCCTCAGCAGGGCTCATTTTCCTCACCTTCCCCACTGTGGTTCCCTGGCACTTTGCTCTCAGAGCTGTGACCCCCATGCTCTGCAGGTGCCTTGTGGTCACCAATGATGTTTTGAGGGTTCCCAGGAGGAAGTGAGAGATGAGAATTGACTCCAAGTTCTCAGAAAGATTATATTATATTATATTATATTATATTATATTATATTATATTATATTATATTATATTATATTATATTATATTATATTATATTATATTATATTATATTATATTATATTATATTATATTATATTATATTATATTATATTATATTATTTATAGACTAAAACTATACATAAGAAAGTGAAAGGAGACATCAGAATGCTAGATGAAAATTAATAATAAAAACTCATGACTGACCAAAGAGTCTGACACAGCTGGCTCTGATTGGTCATTAAGTAAAAACAATTCACATGCTGAGTAAACAATTCTCCAAATCAGATTCCAGAGGAGCAAAACATGGAGAAGCTGAAGCTTCTCATCTTGCTAGGAGAAGAAATGTTGGTGAAGAGACTTTTCATAAAATATCATGGTGACAGTGCATCTCAGCTGTCCCTGCTGTGGCACTCAGAGGCCACTGTGCTCCTTCTGTCCCCACCCATGGCACCTGCACAGGCCCCTCCAGCCTCAGGACCCAGGAGAAACCATTAATTACATCAATTCTTCCACAAAACACGCAGGTCTTTGACACTTCGTATCACCACACTTTGGGTTGCTGTGAGGTGAGAGCTTCTTGGGTGTTTTTCTTATAAACCAAACCAAAACAAGCCAAAACACAAACCCAGGAGGGTTTGCTGGCCTCTCCCTCACTCAGGATCTCCCCCTGCCATGACAGACCAAGCCAGGCCCAGCTTGTGCCTCTGCAGCTCCCCAGCCATTCCCCTGCACATCAGACTCCCAAAACAACAGCCAGGCAGTCCCAAATTTCCCCAGAACACTGTGCAGGGTGTTGAAATGTGCCCCTGCAGGTGTCTGCAGGCATGGTACAGGAAACCCTGGGCATGTGGTGTGTTCCCCACAAGTGTTTCTCACAGCAAGCCCTGTGGACAACACATTGCCTTAGGTTGGAAATGCAAGATGTGGCTGGGGGTGTGTGTGGTATTTTCAGGGTCCCCAGGATGAAGGAGGAATTGAGGGTCTGACTCCATGTTCTTAGAAGGTTAATTTATTATTTTATGTACTTATATTGAAAAATGCTATAGAAAAACTATACTAAAGAATAGAGAAAGGATACAGACAGAAGGCTAAACAAGATACTAATAAAAACTTGTGACTGCTTCCAGAGTCCCAACACAGCTGGCTGTGATTGGTCATTAAGTTAAAACAATTCACAAGTTGGAGAAACAAGCTCCAAACCACATTCCAAAGCAGCAAAACACAGGAGAAGCAAGCAGATAATTACTGTTTTCATTTTTCTCTGAGGCTTCTCAGCTTCCCAGGAGAAGAAATCCTGGAGAAGGGATTTTTCCAGAAAATATGACAGTGTGTGTTCTGTCCCCATGTGTCAGAGCTGGGGCAGTTCTCTGCTGTTCTTGGGGCAGTTTTCTTGATCTCTCCCCCAGCCAATCCTCCCTGCAGGAGATCTCTGCTGTCCATGGCCACTGAGTGTCCCTGCAGGGCTGATCCAATTCCAGCATCCCATGGGGAGATGCTGCGCCCAGGGCAGGAGCCAAGCATTCCTACCTGGATCCAATGGGAGCCTGGCACAGCACAGCAGCCTTTGCCCAGTGCATTGCCAGAGGAGCAGCTTCTGCTGCCCTGCATGGCCAGAGGGAGCCCAGGCCCATCTGCAGCAGCCCTGGAGCTGCAGAGGAAAACTCCCCCCTTGTGCAGGATCCCTGCTCCAGCAGAGCCACAGCTGGCACTGCAGGAGGGCTGAGCCCCCATGGGATGGGGCTGTGCCACCCCCTGACACACAGGGGGCAGGGACTGCTCTGATTCTATCAATGGTTTGTTTTCTTTTTTGTACTATTGCATTTGTATTCTAAATTTTCCTATTAAAGAACTGTTATTTCTACTCCCATATCTTTGCCTGAGAGCCCCTTAATTTCAAAATTATAATAATTTGGAGGGGGTTTACATTCTCCATTTCAAGGAAGGCTCTTGCTTTCCTTAGCAGACATCTGTTTTTCCAAACCAAGACACATATCAACCTCACGATCTTGAAAGGAAATCTCTGTGCCTTTTATTCCTGTTAGAAAAGGAATATCTCTAAGCTAAAGAGAAGGATGTAACTTTTGTAACACTGAGAGAGGTTTTAAAAATTTACCTTGTGTTGGAATGCGGTAGGGAGGGAAAAACTCCCCTACAGTTTTATTAAAACTTGTTACAAATGGTGAGAGCAATCATCCATCATCACCTTGTATAGATTACTTTTCCTTCTCTTTAGTGTGAGAAATGAAACCACTCATTTACTGCAGCAATAACACATGGAGATCTACTTCCAAAGCAATAATACATGGAGATCTACTTCCAAAGCTGGGCCATGTCTACCACTCACCATGAAAGGGGCTAAAATATCACCAAAAAAAAGAAAAAAAAAGGCCACAGAGAGGTTTGGATGCAATGGACTCACAGTAGGCAGCTTGTGATGATAGGTGTGTTTCTGCAGTGCAGAAACACCTGAAGGAGGCAGTGATGTGTGGGTGGTTTTCAGCAGGATGGGGCAGTGGAGGCGCCCCAGCTGCCCTGTGAGCTCTCTTTGAGACCAGGACAGCAAAACAAAACACTGCAGCTTAATGCCTACTTTGCTGCAAAAAGTCAGGAAAAGGTCATTTTATATTTACAAATCTATAGGAACAACTGGACTCTTCAGTATTTCTTTGAACCCAGAGCCATCAGAGTAAGCTCAGTCAAGTCTCTGAATTTTCACTGGTGTTTTGCTGTTAATTTGGGTCTCCTGGGTCACACAGACGATTGTGGCTTCTTCCTCTGGTGTTGTGAGGACTCCTGGCTGCAGAACACCCTCCTTGCTGTTGGCAGACATGGCTTGCCAGCTGACTGTGTACAAAGGCTCTCAATAAATAATCTCATTCTGAATTATGTGATAGCTCTGAATTGTTGGAGTCAGTGAGGGAAATACTGGATGGATTTTTTTTCCCCTGAATGATTCTGGACTTTAGAGAAGAGGAATCATTGTACAATACAATAATAATAAAAATACAACACCTATGAACTACTTTTAAAATATGTTACGATTAAAATATTCTTTTCTACTCAGAACTTATTAGAACAAGAACCAAATACACAGTGAAGCTTCTGTGCTTTATTACTACCACTATTAATATTTTCAGAAATTTCCAGCTGCTTCAACCATTTGTTCTGGCACTAAAACCAAAAGCTTTGATTTATTAGTGTGCTAAAAACACCAAGCTGTTCTATGAACAACACAGCTAATGGAGTCAAGCTTCCTCTGAAGCTGAGCTTTTTGCTCCTTTTTTCTCTTTTACTACACAGAGTAGTTGCAGCCTCCTTACATGACCTATACTGAAGAAGACAGGCCAGCCAGTGACCACTAAGCAGAGTGTGAAAAACTGAAATCCATTTGCCTTTTCCCTAATTTGGGTCCTAATTAGTTAGATACTAATGGCCACAAATTTGTAGGAATGTGATTTACCTTTGAATTTTCTATTTCTGTGTAAAAATTTGTTAAAATAGACTACCAGGTTCCTCAGTTCCTGGAGGGTTGCTGTGGCTTGGTGGTAGGTTGACCACGTTCACCAGGGCCTGGTTTCTTGAGGAGATCAGGTCAATGCATGTCACTGCTCAGGTTTTCAGTCCTTATCCTGGACTGAAATATATCCTTTGTATATATATATATACATATATATATATATATATATATATATACACAAAGGATATATTTTTATATATATATATATGTATATATATATACACAAAAAAAATATATATACACAAATATATATATATAAATATATCCTTTAATATATATATATTAATATATCCTATAAAATATATTTTTTTCTTCTTGAATGTACTTTCAGAACATTCAAGAAAAAAAATATATATACACACACGTATATATACACATATATATATACACACACATATATAATACACAATAACATATTTTATATATATATAATTTATATATAATATATACAATACATTATACATACAATAATATATAATAATATATAATTTTATATATAATATATAATAATATATAATGATATATAATATATAATATGTAATTATATATATAATATATATTCTCTAATATACATACAATAACATATAATAATATATATAATACATAATGATATATTATATATAATTTTATACACATATATATATATATATATATAATGCTTTATCCCTTTACACATGGGGTTTAAACCAGTGTAAGGCACTGAGGAGAGCCCATGGCTGAATGTTCAGTTGTGCACAGGGGTTTTGCAGCCTGGGAGAGGAGGACAATACCCTTGACCCATCCCTCCTTCATGTGGAGGCTGCTGAGGGAGCACCATCTGCCTCTAAAGGGATCTGCAGTCTCTGGACTGCACTCCTTGCCACAGGTGGTTGTGGCTTTGTGTGGGAAATAGTACAGGAAAAAAGGTTTTTAGAAAGCTGGGAAAGCAGGCCTCAGAAAGAGAAAGAGCAGAGGAACAGAGAACTAGCTGCAACTGCAAAGTCTGAAAGTAGAAAAAGTTACAATGGTACAGCAAGCAAGGATATGAAACAATAGCTTGAGTTTTAGGCTTGACTAAGACAGACCTTAAGACTGCAAGAAAACCTGCTTAGCAAGGTAGTAGAAGGTTTTAAGCTTAATAATGGAATATTGTGTATTGTTAATAGAGAGTAGACAAGAAAGCATTTTGTAAAGCAGATGTACATGTACTTTTAGTAACTGGCTGAAACAACTGTCTGTAAGCTTCAGCAATCTGCTATTAGCTTAAAAGTTTTTAAGATGCTCTGTAACAAAGAAATCTTTGGCTACTACTGGCTAAATGTGAGCCTTGCCATCTTCCAATTGTCTGAACCATGCAATGAGGCTGATGCTGCAAATAAAGCTCAAAGAATGTACCCCAGCAGTGCCATCCTGTTTGTGAAAAAGAAAAGATAACCACCCCAACACAGCTTTGTGTTGGAGAGGGAGCTCCTGCTCTCAGCACTGCCCTCAGCCCCAGCTGCTGGGGTTGGCATTGCTGCAGAAGCTGTGATAGCATCAAGCCTGTTACTGATGGAGCAGATATTTCTTGCTGCACCTTCTGATGATGTTTTAGCTCTTCTGAAAAAGTAACAGCAGCCAAAAGTTCCTTAACTTGACCTTAAAGTGCCTGTACCCAACACAAACGAGTTTTCTGTGGGTCTCTGTCAGTATTTCAGCAGTTTGCTGTCTCTGAGCAGACATGCCACACTGCTCAGGTAACATAACCTTAGTCCTGGCCAGACATTCAGAAGGACCAGTGCAAATACTGTTTTAAAGCTGAAGAGAGCATATAATTTTAATAAAAATATCACTGCTCTTGTCCTGCAGGCAAGACCTGTGTGGTCCTTTCCTGACTTGTCCTCCCTGTCCTGCTGCTGCTGGGTGATTTTCCTGCCCCTGCACACTCAGGTACCTCCAGAGATCTCCCCTTGTGCTCCCTGTCCTCAAGGCTTTGGCCTTCTAACATTACAAGAACTTGCAAGAAATAAAAGGATAATAAGATCTTAACACCTCCTTAGGGCTGCTTTTCAATAGATCTCTGCTGTATTATGTGCAGCCTGTGACTGTAAAATCATTTTGCAGTATTTTCTGTTAGAAAATAGAATCATAGAATCATAGAATCTCCTGAACTGGAAAGGACAGAAGGATCATTGAAATCCAGCTGCTAGCCCTGCACAGGACAGCCCTGAGAATTACCCCATGTGCCTGAGTGCAGTCACTTATTTTCAACTGTTCTGTAGCTTTTTATACATTTTTGTAAATATAGATATTTAAATATATATATATATATACATATAAATAAATTTTTAATATATATATTTATATTTTATATACATTTTTAAATATATATAATATATAAATCAAAAGTGCGAGATACAGGGCTGAATTTTCACTTCATAAATTATTTATATATGCTGAAAAAGATATTAGTATCATGCCAAATATAAATCCCTTTTTTCCTTTTAAAGCTCTTATGATGTAGGTAGAAGCTGTACTATATGAATGGAGAAAATGGGGACAAGGGGAAAGTAAATTAATGAAGGTGCAAAATTAGCAATAGTACTCATTATCACTAAATATTCTTTTGCTTATATCTCAGGAAGGGAGGGGAAATAGAAAGTGCATATTCATTTCAAAAGCCTCAGATCAGTGAAGAAGAAAAATGCTTTTTAATTTCCTGGCAGGGGTGACCATGGGAGGGCTCCTCTGTTGTGTCACCATTCTCAGACTCCATTTCTCCTGCTGCTGTTTTGGCTCCTTCTTGCCTAAATGCAGGTCCCAGCCCTGGATGGATCCCAGCCCATGGGTGGTGTGGGGCACTTCTGCCAGAGCCCTGAGCTCACAGAATGAGGGGCTGAGCCCTTGGGGCAAGGACAGCCTGGATCATCCCCCTGTGCAGCACCCCTCAGCCAGCACAGCACCTTCACTCTCTCTGTTCTAAACTGGGAGAGCTGAGAAACAGCCCAGCCTTTTATTTCCCCCAAAATAACTAATACTGCCCAGTCCCATTTCAAAGGGATCTACTCCTTCTTGTGCTACTGCCTCATTTTCTGAGACTGTTTCTGAAGGAAACCTCCTCACTAAACAAATTTCAGCATGCTCAATTGAATTTTTCAGAGATTCTGCATGAGAGAGGGAGATAAGTGACACAGGCTATTTATTGAACCGGACTAAAATACCACACTTTACTTAGAATTAAGTACTGAAAACTTAATTGCAAGGATTAATTAGGGCTTTGAAACTCTGCTCCTCCTGAATAATGCATGCTGTGTGAGGGGAAAGAGACAAGTGTTTGGGTGATGGAACAATAGCTGGTTACCAGCTGCTCATCCCCTGGTCCAAGAGCTGCCCTTTGCTTACACCAGTTCCCTTCCCCCAGAATGACCCTTCTCTGCTTTGAGTTGTTTTTCTCATGTGCTTTTCAGTCTCCCTTTATACTTTTTCCCTTTTTTTAACCAGTTTCAACCGATACACTTTTCAGAGTACACCAGTCCTCTCCCACCACTCCAATATGTTTCTAAAGAGGAGGAGAAATATTCTCCTTGAGAAGACACTTCAGTCACAGGTTGTACTGGAAATCTCTTTTCTCTTCAGTAACTTATTGCTCTGCTGTTTTGTCCCACATTCCTGCTCACCTTAGAATTTATATTTGGGATTCTCCCGCCTGGAGAAAGGAAGGAGGATTCTCCCTGCCTAGAAAAAAAGTCTTGCTATCATTCCAGCTGCACTTGAGCCTATGTGGTCTGAAGCAATCATCTTATTTAAGCTGCAGTTTAAAAATAAAATCCTCTGCACAGTAATTATAGTGTTGCACTAGGAAACACTGGCTGTTACATATTGCATCCATGGCTGTACCCTGCTCTGAGAGAGCTGCACCATCTGCTCTCCTGCTCCCTGTCCTTACTCCTGCAGACATCACAGAAACATCTTGAGAGAGCAGCAGGCTGCTTGCAGTCATGACATAGCTGAGCTGTGTTTAAAGTCAAAAGCCTTTATTTACTGCTTGGTGAAGAGAGAGGACTCATAATCAAGGGCAATAAATGAGGTGCATGGCAGTTCATGATTCAAAGGGATGGCAGCCATGCATGCCAAACTGTGACTTCTTTAACATGCAGAAGGCTCCAAAATGAGAAGAGGGGATGGTTAAACCTTTCTGGTCACCATGAGATGGCCTTTGGAGGATTTGGAGGCACAGAAATGGGGCAAGCAGGCACTGCTGCTCTTGGGCATCACAGAGCAGGCTGAAGAGAAACTCTCTGGCCTTCACCCTGCACACAGAGCTGAAGCACCATGAGATGCTGGCAGGGGTCCTTGAAGGAGGACATCCTACTCTGGGACAAGTTCCCACAGCTGCTGTTACTCAAAAAATAGGAGTGAGGTCCTCCTCCAGATTTGGAAAGGAAGGAGAGCAATGAAAGGGGAGGAGTACTGACAGGATGGAGCTGTAGTAGTTTAGAAGTCACTCAGTCTGTCCTGTAACTCACTGCAGAAACCCACAGAGTTCACTGTGCACATTTGGACAGCAAAGCAGTCTTTATCAACTGACCTAGCCCCACAGCACCTCAGAGTACTCACAACACTGAGTACCTACTACACAACTACTTACACTACTATAGCACTACTTACCACACGGAGTACCTACTATACAACTATTTACACTACTATAGCACTACTTACAACACTATCTACTATACAACTACTTACACTAGTAACTTCTTACAACACTGAGTATCTACTATACAACTACTTACACTACTATAGCACTTCTTACTACACTGAGTATCTACTATACAACTACTCACACTACCATACACTATATATATAGAGTAAGTATATATGTAAATATATATATATACTTACAACTACTTACACTACTATAACACTGCTTACAACACTGAGTACCTTCTATACAACTACTTACACTACTATACACTATATATATAGTAAGTATATATGTAAATATATATATATACTTACAACTACTTACACTACTATAACACTTCTTACAACACAGTGCCTACTATACAGCTACTTACACTACTATGCACTATATATATAGTAAGTATATATGTAAATGTGTGTGTATATATATATATATATATATATACTTACAACTACTTACACTACTGTGACACTTCTTACAACACTGAGTACCTACTATATCTAAACTAAAACCCTGAACCTTATCTGAGCCTGGGCAGTGACAGGGCCTCTGCAGTGCTGTTCTTCAGTGCTGTGAATGCAGGAATTCAGTTCACTTGAAGCCTTACATGTGTCACACTCCTTGAACTGTAATGGCCCCAGGAGCAGTCTCCTGGTTTAGAGCTTGTGCTCATACCAAGATAATTGAGTAAATAAACTGATCCAGGATAACACTCCTACATCTCAAGCTTGCAAAAAATTCCAAAGCCATGTTTCACAGGCTTAGGTTCTTTAGCAACATGTGCACATGCTCCCTTGTTCATTTCATCAACCTTTCTAATTTTACTTGTTTTCTCCCTGATCCTTGGAATTCAATTGTACTGATTTCCTGAGCATTAAACATACCTGAATGTTCCCCTGGTCTGCTTAATGGCCCCAGCAAAAACTGTTTCAACTCATTGGCAAAGCAGCTGGAGCAATCACTGCACACAACCTGCTCTTGCAGCATTAGATGTTGGAAACAGCTAATTTTTTTTACAGTGGGTGAGCTAGCAAAGTTATGATATTACAAATGGCTCCTGAGAAATGATGAATGGGCTTCAAAATGCAGCATGATGATCATTACAAGGGGATGCATTTTGGTCTTGAGCTACTGTGCACATTTTATTGAGATGGGGGAAAATATCCCAGAGAGTGAGGCTTCAGCAGCCAACTGGAACCCAATTTGGGCTTTGGCAATGAGGCATTTGTGAACTTCACATTCCACATCTCTTGGATGGTGCTAGGAAGGGATGATGCAGCTGATGTGGATTGATGAAAAGTATTTTTAAAAAACTGAAGACGCAGGAATTTCTAATCCTGAAGCATATGACAGCTGCAGCCTTGCAGCTCCAGGTGAGGACTGTCATGTTGCAAAACCTCAGGAGTCTGAATTCAAGTTAAGTTTCAATTACCAGTAATTTTTTTTTCATTCTCTCAGGTTTTTTCTGACTGAGGAAGCTGTTCTTGCACCAAACACTTTGTAGTTCTTACACTTTCTGTCAGGGATTAAGGAAATGGCTCCAGTAACTGAGTCACAGCCCAAAGTGCCAAGCATTGGTTCTTCAGACTGAACTATGACTCAGTCAAGCTGAGCAGAGTTTCTTCCCTCTGCTTCAGGAGCATATCCAAAGCTGTTCCCAGATGATTTCTGCTCCCTGCAGATCTACCAGTGGCTCTGTTTTACTCTGTTTTTTTACTCACTTTACCTTCACCCAGTGAATCTTTCTGCCAGTCACATTTACTCTGCAATCCCCAAGCCCTGATCTGATTATTAAAGCAGACATGAAGAGCCCATAAGAAGCCTCTCACTGCAGTTTTAGTGTGGCCCAGCTTTTTTCTCCCATCTTTTTCTCTAAAGCTGAGAGTTTTAGGCTTTCTGTGCTGAAAGGCAGAGACCCTCAAGAGAACACTACATTTAACCTGAAGCCTTCACTCCTGAAGCCTAAATTCACATTTAATGTGAAGAAAGCTTCCAAAATTGAATGACAGAACTAAGATTATAAGTGTGTGGTTTGATTAGAAGTGTGTTATATCTCGTAGTAGAAAACTTAGAGGTTTAAGTTTTAGAATATAGTAATATATAGAAAACTTATATAGTAATATATACAAAAATTGAGATAAAAATGTTAGAACAGTAACTAGGCTTTCTTCTTCACCTTCTTCTTCATAAGTTTAAGTAGTATTTTGTAATTAGACAGGAAAGTCCACATTGCAAGACATAAGTAATTAGTTATTAAGTTAAAAGTAAAAATAATCTGTCATTTCTTAATTAGATAATTTTTCCTTAAAAAACCTTGTAAAAATAAATAGAGGGCCATTTTGTAGCTTATTAGTAAAATACTGTAAAACTCACAACTTGTAAGATTGTAATATAAATAAAAAATGATAAACATTGAGTCCAAACACAAAATACTGTCTCAAATGCTTTCAATCCCAACCCTAACCCAAACAGAAGAAAACCAAAAAGAATAAACACTTCATGGCCTGCTCAGGCCAGGCTGGAACTGGAACACCCTGTGGATACAGACCCCTGCCTCGGGTTCATTTGTAGAAAAGGAAAAAAATAAGAGGGAAAAAAAAATCCATTTTCCTTCATTGATCAGTATATTGGTGATTCCTGTTCTGGGTGTCTGGCTGGGGAGGTGGGACTGTCCCAGGACTGTGCTGATCCAAGGGGAAGGGGAGGGACCTGTGGTGAGCCAGGACCTGCACCCTGTCCAAATTGCCCCTCAGAGAGGAGAAACCATCTTCCCCTCCAGAGGAAAAAGTGTAATGCCCTGTGTCCAATTTTCTTTTCATTGCTGTTTTTATTATGGAAACAAAATGTTCACTGATTCTAAGATGAAATTGGAGAGAGCTAATTTTTGTAGTTCTTGCTAATAAAATTCTTAATGTGTTCCTTTTCCATTATCATAAAGATTGTAATAGTTTACTTTATCTCTGGAATCTTATTATTTTCCCCTGAATTCCTGGGCATTCCTTATCTTCAAAACTATTTTCATCTATTGAAATATTCTTCCTTTATCTTATCTTTACCCTCATAGTATGAACACATCTTCATTATCCTACTACTGTTTTCAAAACAATAAGTGGGGACTGATCACAAAAGCCTTGGAGCCTTCAGAAGATGAGGCAGCAAAACTACTGGAAGCACTGGGGAAGAAGAAATTTTGGGTTTACAAGAAACCAAAAATCTAACAGCAAAATTAGAGGTAGCAAGGCAACTAGATAGCAAGATAACACAAAGTCATTTAAAAACTAATAATTCCAGTAGTATTGAGAAGTGTCAGCTCAGTTTACTACATTGTGAATGCTGCAGAAAATGCACTGGGCCCCTTTTATACAGGTAAAATGCACATCAAGTGCATCCATCCAATTGATATGGTTGGGGGACAGACTGTGATGAGCTGGCTGTGCTGGAGCTGCTCTGCCTGCCTGCCTCATGCCTGAGCATGCTTAAAAATGGGTTCCAGTCAGGGTGAAAGGGCTGCTCTCCAATCATAAGGTCTTTTTCCCTCTGGAAATGTTTTGTACTTTGTAAGGACTCAAGCAAAACGAAATGAAGTGGTTGCAAAGGTTTATTGGAACTCACCTGTGAGCTGTTTGCACAAAGCTCTGTGATTTACAAGCACAAAGGTTGTTCTGAGAGCAGGACAGGGGACTGTGGCCTCCTTGAGCTCCTGGTAAAGGCTCTGCTGCCCAGACACGGGGCACAAAGCCCCTGAGAGCCTGAAAACTGCCAAGGGAAGGGCAGGGCCTCTTTCCAGGGGTTCTTTTCATCCCCAGAAAAACAAGAAAGAACAGGAATCCAGGGGGATTCTTACTCAGGTTGCACTTGCAGAGTGCAAGACTGCAGTGGGTGGCCCAGCCTTGGCTCTTGTATGTGGTGTTTGTGAGGGTCCCCAGGACCAGGGTGAGAGATGAGAATCTGACTCCAAGTTCTCAGAAGGCTGATATATATTCTATTCTATTCTATTCTATTCTATTCTATTCTATTCTATTCTATTCTATTCTATTCTATTCCATCACGTCATATTATGTTATATCATGTCATATTATGTTATATTTCGTTACATTATGTTGCATTATGTTATATATATTATATTATCTTATATTACATCATATTACATCATTATATTATATTATATTATATTATATTATATTATATTACATCATATTATATTATGCTATACTAAAACTATACTAAAGAAAGAGAAAGGCTACATCAGAAGGCTTAACAAGAATGAATAATAAAAACTTGTGATTCCTCAGAGCCTCAACACAGCTGGCTGTGATTGGTCTTTAGTTAAAAACAATTCACATGGAACCAATCAAACATTCACCTGTTGGTAAACAATGTCCAAGCCACATTCCAAAGCAGCAAACACAGGAGCAGCAATCAGATAATATTGTTTTCATTCCTCTCTGAGGCTTCTCAGCTTCCCAAGAGAAAATCCTGGGCCAAGAGGATTTTTCAGCACATATCATGGTGACACATGTGGAGTGCTCCCACTGAGCACCTGCAGGGCCAGGGGCTCCTGAGGCTGTGAAGGTGTCCCAAGGTGCTGCCACTCACTGCCTTCCCCTCCTGGGCTTGTGCCCCTTCTCTGAGCTGGGCTGATAGCCACAGCTGGAAACTAAAGGAGAAAGCACAGTTCATCTTAAAGCCTGTTTGAGTGGATCTAAATAGCAATTAAACAAAAGGGAAACAGGATTGTCAAGGAATTCTCTGAATTTGACTTCTGAAATCCTAACATTTTTCTTTGTCCCGTGTCACTATGGGACATGAAATAACACAATGCAGACACACTGCTCTCTCAAGGGTGAAAGAGAATATTTAATTTCTGATTTCAACATTTATAGATTTCTAAAAGTGACAGTGGATTGGAGGGTGACAGTGCCACCTCTCCAATAACACTGGACAAACCAACAGTCCATCAAATTTCTCTTCCTCCATAAAAGAATGCAAAACAATGAGTTATTTACAGAAAGTGTGTGAGAAAGTTCATTACAAGAATGTAAACATCAGAAGGCTTAGAAAATCTTAAAAAATCTGGGGGACAGTCCTGCTCTGGGATGGCAGCAAGAGTCTAATGATGAGCATGTCATGAAGAAAGCCTGAAACGCCTCTAAGCGGAGCAGAGCAAAACTGGAATTTACCTTTTGACACGTGGCCAAATGAGTCCCTTTTCCTGAGAGCTGGCACTAGGAGGGAGCCAGAGCATGATGGATTGCCCAGGCAGCTGCAGTGACTCCTGTGCCAGCAGGTAACAGGGCAGCTGGAATCCTTTCTTTGTCCAAATGTCCCCTCCATCTCCTTTGGGCCACCAGCACGCATCAAGCATATGAAGGGCAGCAGGAACCAGGCCAGCTCTGCCAGCAGCTCACACTGCCAGCAGGATTTCTGCTTCAGACCCAGCTCCTGCCCTTCATCCCCTCTGCACTGAGCCAAACACCCCCAGCAGCTTTTCCTCACCCTCTCTCTGCTGAAAGCAAACTGTTCCAATTGCTGCTGAGGTGAGAGGCAGAGCACAGGGCAGGCTGTGCCTCAGAGGATCAAGTCACCAGATGGGAAAACACACAGCCCTGGTCCTGCTGGAGCAAGGCTGGCCTCCCTGCCCATTGCCATGGCAACCTCAGGCTCTGGGGTGACAATGAACTGAGACCTGCACCTGTACTGGCTCTGAGGAGAGGGTTTGAGGCTCTCATCATCATCCCTTTTCCCCATACTGCTTGTGAGAAACGACTGCTCACTTTTAAAATTGTAAAGGTTTATTAAACCTTAACAAAAAATACAACAAAAGGACAAAATAGTGAAAAAATTTCAGCCCTGGGGGCCCCTGTGAGTTCCAGCCTGTAGCAATGGGACACGAGATGAACAACACACACTCTGAAACCTCTAAGGTAAAAAAGAAGGGAAGTTTATTTCTCAACTTCGATATTTATAGAATTCCAAAAGTGACCCTGGATTGGAGGATGAAATTGCCACCTCTCTAATGACACTGGTTAAATCAACAGTCCATCAAATTTCTCCTCCTCCAGAAAGGAATGCAAAAGCAATCATTTTTTACATAAAAGTGAGTGGGAACTCCATTACAAAAATGTAAACATCAGAAGGCTTAGAAGAACTTCAGAAGAACAGAGCAGCACCAGCTACATGCTGATCTTCAAAATGGATGCTCTGCCTTTTATACCCTTAGCCCCTCCTAAAGGCCTGTCAGTGACTCCTTCCCTGCCATCCAGGGGTGCACATCACTTTCTTACACCTTGATTTGGGGGCAGCTGTTGCCATAGTAACAGCCCAACCCTCCCAAATGCCCCTGTGTGCCCAAGGCCATCCCATGATAGCAATGCAAGGGGGAGGACACATTGCAGTAACACAACTGTACATCTACAGAACTTCTCTTAACACACAGACAATGTTCAGCCCTTCACTGTCAGAGCCACCATCTCATTTCCCATCTGTAACCCTGCTGAACTCAGACCACCACTCACCTTGCTGGAAGATTCCTGTCAGCTTTTCTGGTTTGCTCATTCTAGCAGTTTCTGCTGTATTGTCCACACATGGCTACTAGGGAAAAAAAATAGACAACAGAAGGATAAAAGCTAATTATAGAGGCTGGCAAAAAGTGGTGGAGGCTCTCTCCATGCTGGCAGAAGTTCACTTGAGATGTGATTAATGCTGGCTACTGTGAGTACAGCCAAATCTTGTACAACCCTAGATAAATAATAATGACGTTTAAAAAGATATAAGCTACTTGAGTTAATAATTTTAACAGGCTGTGAGAAAATGTTGCTGTTCTCATGGTAACAGAAAAGCTGTAATTTCATCTCTAATTTGAGCATGCCTGATTATACAGTGTACATACATGGGGTGTGCAGATATAATAAGTGTGCAGATAGCTTTCTGCTGGGATGTTTTTTCTCTCTTCTTTAATTGAAGCCCTTTTAATGAAATGGTATTATTGCATAGTTTGGGCAAACAATTCAAAATGGACTAATTAGCACTAAATACACCATTGAAAAGTGTAGTCAGAATCATTTGGAAGTAAACTGGTACTCCTGCTTGCCAGCCCTGGTGTCTGTGTCAGTAGATGTCTGACACTGATGTGTGTGGGCATCTCTCAGAGCTCTTCAGGAGATCCTGAATGCATTTGCATCTCACTGTGGTGGTTGCAGTTGTAGATTTATATTCATTAGATAAGAAAGAAATGGATTCACTGGTTCTCATCTCTGTTCTACAAGCAATGTGCACTCACATTTTGAATAAACACCTCAAGAGCAAAGACTCTAAGAGGTCAAAATAGCCCAAGGATTTGGACAGTCAGTTTTTTCCTTTTGTGGCTTTGGCCAAGATATCAAGACACACAAAGGTATCAAGAGTCTCATCCTTTCCATAGTAAAGATGAAAATATACTAAGAAGGCACCTAAATGTGTGCTGCAGGTGCAAGGCTGAGAATGAGACTCTCAGAAAAGCAGCAAGAATTGGACTCATGATTCTTTAGCACTTTTTTCAAAGTGTTATCCATGGTCCTTTTCAGTTTATTACAATGGCTTAGTCATGGAAGCCAGGTGACAGCACACATAATAGAAGCAGTTTGGGTATCTGTACAAAAGTACCTCCATGGATTACTAATCTTAAACCATCTCCACTGCTCATTTTTCCTATTAAAGTTCTATATTCAGGTTTATTATTCTCCATCAGTTTGAGAACATTTAGCTGTCACATACCAGAGCAGTTCCAAAGCAGCTGCAGAGTACTTAGAAATCTGAATTACAGCTTTGCTTCTAGGAAAACAAGTGAGCTTGCCCCAAATGGATGAGCACAGGGATTGAACTGGGACCCCAGTCCCATAGGGGTAGGAGTGGATGTGTGGGTGGGCTCAGGAGCCTCCTGCACTGGAAGGAGCTGGAGCTGAGCATGGAGGAGGAGGAGGAAATCACCATTTTCAGCTTCTTGTTTCTATCTTTCAGCATAGGCAGATTGACATGTGATTGAACAGACACGTTTCACAGGGAGCTTTTCAAAGGCTGCTCCTTCAGAATCATTAACCTGGCTGAGATCTTTGCATTCTTCTCTCTGCTTTGTTGAATGTTTTCATAGCAGAAATTGGTGGTGGTTCACATATCCTTAAAGCTGCAAAGCTAGCATTTTAATTTATCCTAATTCAGAAATAAATTGTCTTGCACTGTTGGCTAATTAAATGTTCAAAGAAGTGATAAATTAAGCAGGTTGATCATTACAACACAAGTAATTAGTCAGTCCAATTGAATCCAAGCCTTGAAATCCACATTCCCTGAGATGACAAGAATTTTGGGGATGTGCAAGAATGCAAAGTGTGCATCAAGGTTTAAGGAAAAAAAAATTTCCTTGAATATTTCACGTTCACATGAAGTTTGAGATTTTTCAAGCTGTTTATTTTGTGCATAAAGGAATTAGTTTTCTGGTGCCACCAAAGGAAGATGAAGTTTCAAAATAGTATCTTGAGATGCTGAGATTTGCAGTTATTTTTCTCCAGAGTCTGACATCTTCCTGTGTTACACACACAGGAACACACCTGTCTGTGAAAACAGGTATGAGTGGGACAAACAAAAACACAAAACTTCTAACCAACCCCCTTGACATTAGTTAAATTCCTAAATAGGCCATGGTAAATGTGATATTCTACGGCAAGGAACTTCCATTTACAAAGGTTTTCTACACTGATTAACTAAAACTTCTCCCTGGGACCATAATATCTCAGATCTCATGACCAAAATATCTGTTCTGAAAATCAGCCTCTCTGAGCACCTGCTCAAATTCTCAAGGCAACTTTCTGCCAGAAAAGCATTAAATCTGTACAATTCATTGTCACAGCAGCTTGATATTCCTCCTGCTAATATATCCAGGGGCTCCTTGGTCCTCCCACGTGGGCAGCCCTGCAGAAGGTGGCTCAGGAAGGGGAACCTTGGCTCATGGTTCAGCAGCACCACATGGTTGGGATTGTCTGGAATGTGAAGCTGGGATGGTGTGCCCAGGACAGGCCATGCCACCTTGCAGCTGAAAGCAGGAATGAAAACTCGTCAGGAGAGGTGATGAGGGTGTTTAATTAAAGCATGTGGGGGACTGTGGCATTCACATTCTCTGAACACGATTCCTTCGCACAGGGTTTTCTCCTGGGAAGCTGAGAAGCCTCAGAGAAAAGGAAAACAATTCTGATCTCATTTGCTTCTCCTGTGTTGTGCTCCTGTGGAATGTGTTTGGAGATTGTTTACCCACAGGTGATTGTTCCATTGCATTCTGCTGGGAGTTGTTTTCACTCTTGGGCCAATCAGGGCCAAGCTGTGTCGGGACTCTGGAGAGAGTCAGGAGTTTTCATTATTATCTTTTTAGCATTCTGTCAGTATCCTTTCTGTGTTCTTTAGTATAGTTTAGTATTCTTTAATATAATATAGTATCATAAAATAATAAATTAGCCTTCTGAGAACATGGAGTCAGATTCATCATTCTCTCCCCTCGCTGGGGTTGCCTGCATTTACAAGAGGGGACCTTTTCCTGTGTGTGACTGTTTGGTCTTTTGGCAGAGTTCTCTCTGCCTTTAGGATAGTTGCATTTGAGATCCCCAGTCTTCTGCAGTGCAAACAACAAACATTAATCTGTAATAATGTCTCTCAGGGTAAATTTCCAAAGCAGGCTTCCCACCAGCTGTTTTTCTCACCTATCCACAGGGCCTCTGGTGTGGAACCAACCCTTAGATTACTCTCTCAGTGCTGCTGCACTTGCTAAACTACTCTGTCTTCTGCCCAGCTCTTCTAGAGGTGTAAAGTTTGATAATCAGTTTTAAAGGTCTTCTGCATGTCTGCCATGGGGAAAACATCTTGTGATGGCTTTTCAGTTTATCTACTATTTCCTTGGGTCAGGGGTTGTAACTTGTTTTCTGAACTCCTACTTGTTTGCTGAATCAGCTGGTATTTCATATTGCAAATGATGCTCTTCAAATTGAAGCTTCTACAACCCAATTTCTTTTCTTTTTTTTTTTTCCTCTTCTGAGCTCTAATTGGTCTAGCTGGATTATGTTAATTATTTCTGATCAAAACTGCTTAATAAGCATGTCAGGTCAATTAGTGAGGGTCTCTAGAGTTTAAGATAACTAAAAAAGAAAAGAACTATCACGTAGGCAATCCACTGTTACACACTTTATTTTTCCAGAACTATCCCTGAATTAATGAAAAGTTAACAGGCCGGGATGTAAGAAAATGCTTCATAAACATCCACCAATATCTTGCACTGGGGATCACTGGTACCTAAAATGCTGCTTTAATGCTTCAGCATTGAAATGAGTCTTGAAATCAGAGTTCATGGCCTCACAGCTGGCCCACTAGGGGATGAGCATCAGGAGAGCCATGTACTGCCCTGAGCCTGAGGGATGCAGGATAGAACAGGGAGAGCTGCAGCCATGAGTGTTGTCCCTTCCTGTCCATAAAAAGCAGGGTTAACAGTAATTTCCCATCTGTGAGATCCATTTGAGTAACTCTGTAAAATACTGAAAGGCTGCTAAATGTTGTTATATTTATTTCTTGCAGATGACTTCTTGTAATACTCATTCACAAACACAGAAGTCTTTGGATTACACTGGCATAGAGGATGTCAGAGAAAAGCTGTCCACAGACTTAAGCTGGTGGGGTTTTTTTACTATTCTAAATACTTGATTTATTTCTGTGAGTACAGGTTTTCATCAAACCATCTTTCTCCTTAATTGAGCTAATAACTTTACTGCTGTCCTCCTCTTCCTTCAGTCTGGCAAGCAATTTCCCAGCCTCATCTCCCATCTCATATATCCATCTGTGATCTGATTATTAGCATTTAATCTTTTACAAAATTCAGTGCAAGATATTCAAGCCCAGCTTTCTTTAAGGAAGTGATACCTGTTGGTGTGTTGGGTGTCACACACTCCCCTTGTAAAATAACAATTTTATAGTGTGTTACTGCAAGTTATTTGCTGTCCATTTTCCTTTCCCTCCTCCCATTTTCTAACTGGCATCTGACTCTTCGTAAGAAGGTGTAAGTGAAGGTGGTTCTGGAGTGCCCAGGTGGGTGAGCAGCTCTCTGGGGTTGCTGTATGAACACAGCAGTGTCAGCCTTGCCCCTGCTGGGGATGGGGAACAGAGACCTTGCTACAAAGGTGGAGAGCCTAAAAATATTAAATCTGGGGGCAAAAAGAGATCAAGAAATGGCAAGTGATCTTTTACAGCCAAGAAGTTATTGTAGCAGCAGTCTCTGCTGGGGAATAATGAGCATTGGCTCCATGGTTGCAGAAGGATGATCAATTGCTTTATTGTACTATACTATATTATACTATTAAAAAAAAAAATCACCATTGCCTGACAGTCACAACACACACGTGGATCCAATTGGTCAACAGGCACAAGATGGCTCACCCTGTCTGGGGTTCTGCACACAAAGCTGCAGTCAAACATAAGCAAAACCTCTTTTTTCTCCTTGAAAAAATCAAATGTGAGTGAAGCATTGTGGATTTTTGTTTGGGGTTTCATTTTTGTTTCAATGTTTTTATTTCCTCCCAGTGTGTTTGTACAAAGTTTCAGGCACAGATTTTATAACTTTTTATTGAAGTCTTCACAAGTACCCTCTCTTCAACAATGTATCCAAATACATTTTGATGTGTAAAAGCTCATGAAGAGTGGTTAATGTGATAAAAGCAGAAGCTTGAAGCAATGACATCTAAAGAGTGTCTGTCTGAAGATCTTGAAATCAGATAGAATAAAGAGAAGGCTAAAATGACAAACATGTTTGATCTTCCGTACTTAAACAGAAAATCATTTCTGAGCCCTGTCTTATCCTATAAAAGAGCTGATGAATGTCTCAGATTTAGATACATGCAGCTATATTTGCTACTGAGAAAATTACATACTTGCCCTTTTGCACTAGTACTGTCGTTTGGCAGTTCATTGATTTCAAAACCCAAATCACCCACTCCATTCCTCCTCCCCTCTCTGCCCAAAAAAGTACTCAAGTGGAAAACAGAAGCTGGCTTTCTTCTACAAGGAAGGAATTAATTTCCTTAAGGAAAAGCAATGAAATGCCTCCAAAAATGAAGTGGTGAGATGATTTTGGGTCAAGTAGAGCAGCACAATGCACACAGAAGGCAGCTGCTGAGACAAGTGAAGCCACTGCAATGCAACTACACCAATTATGGGGGAAAGGGCAAGTAATGAGGGTGAGAGAAGACAATTTCTGTGGCATTAAACCTGCAAATTAGGGGGAAATAGGGCTCACACCATATAATTCCTTCCTAAAGCTCTCATTTTTGTATCAAAGTCTGGAGCTCACGGGCAGAGAGCCTGGTAATGAGGAGGTAATGATGATCATCTTTAAATTTACCACTGGACATGAATGGCACAGGCAAGCTGAGACCTACAACCTATCCTTTAGAAAGATAGGCTCTGTTATTGCAGAATTGAAGGAAACTGCTCTTATTTGCTCTTATTTTTAAATATTTCTTACTCCAAGCCCATAAGACATTAAAACCTTGAATTTTTTTTATTTTTTTTTTTACGTAAGAAAACTTTTTTTTTTTCCCCGCATGCAGGAGGTTCTTAGTCCAACCCCTTCAGTTATGGAAAGCTTTTAATATATTAGAGGCCTGGTTCAGGAAATCATTTAAATAGTTGTTTTATTGTAAGTGCACCATGATATATACAACTCTGGGTTCCACATTCAGGGGCAAGGTGGCCTTGGACCTTTAAAATAAATAATGGGGCATTAGAAAAATTAATCTCCATTAAAAGATGCCCTGTTCCTTCATCCTGTGAGGCAGTGCAGAGAGAATTGCAGGAGGCTGGGTGTGCAGCCTGTAGTTACTGCCTGTTGTAGATATATATTATTATATTGGCTTTTTGCAAATACTAAAATGGATTCTATATGTGTGGTGTTAAAGCAACTTTGCTATAAAGATATAATTTTTATTTCTGTTGATAACTAAGCTTAGACATAGTAGTGAAATAGCTGATATAATAGCTATAATATATATGTTATATATTATTGTAATATAATACCATATAATTTATATTATATTATATTATATTATATTATATTATATTATATTATATTATATTATATTATATTATATTATATTATATTATATTATATTATATTATATTATATTATATATAATGGCTTGTGTTAAAATGCAAGGGTTGGTTGGGATACCTTCCAAAGAACACATGATGAGATCCCTGCTATTGATATGCCAACTATCAGCACTCAGAAAGAGTGACCAAGGTCACTGAAGAAAGTGTGGACCAAGACCCAAAATTGGAGATGATAAGAATGGACTAAAACCACAATCAAGGAATACACATGTTCTAAAAATGTGGACCCGAGGAGGAGCCAGGCTAAACAGTTCTTGGAACATGTAAACTAGTTTGATATGCATAATTGTTTATGAATATGTAACAGGCTGATGCCATAGAAATGGTGTACAAATGGTATATAAAGGGTGTTTCCAAAATAGCAGGTGTACTCTTGGTGGAAGGCCAGGAAGGACCTTGGCCTTAAATCTTTGCTTTATTGTCTTTGTCTCCCATTAAACTTCTTTAAACTTCCTTTTTAAACTTATTTTTTAAAACCTTTTTAAACTTACTGAATTTCTACAGGAGAGTGAACGTTGTTTTTCACACCTGGCACACAGAGCAGCCAGGCTGGTGCTCACTGGCTCTGTCCCCTCTCCCAGCTGAGCTGCTCAGCCCTCACCTCTCCAGGAGGACCTGGGCTTCAGCTTTGCTTTGCTGCTGCTGTCTCTGTCCAGGATGTGTCCACATGTTCTTGTAAGCAATTCACTGACCTAAATGCAGTGTGTCTGCATAAACAAAATCTCTAATTTCATGCAATTAATACTGATGAAAAGGAGTGAGGAGAAAGCATCAGCTGTAGCTCAGTGAAGGCTGGGGCCACCTAAGCCACAGTGCATGGACTCCATTCTGCAGAGAGCAGCAATTTGAATACTATTTTAGAGATGCTCTAATTCCTTATGAACCCACATCTCTGATATTACACTTGAATGTACAATATTTGCATTCCACTTGCTAATTCATGTTGCTTATTCTCTCTAATCTTGACATCACAGCACAAATCCTTTTCATGCTCTATTTCCCATGCAGTGCAGCTTCTGTGGTTTGTAAGCAACATTGTTTTCCCCATTAAAGGTAATTTTCATAGTAGACCATGGAGTGGCTCTAACTTTCTCTCATGCCCTCCACTTTCCAGGAGGAGCCACACAAACAAAAAGCCAAAGGAATTTTTATGGGTTACTGAAAAGGTGCTGGTAAATCCTGCTCTTCTTTTTCTAAGTTGGTGGGAGTTGTTACATTTACAGGATTGTGGATAAAACCACTCCTGACCAGTGGACACTCAAAGCAGACATTAATGCATCATATTAGAATGTGAACATACCAAGGAATCCACTGAGGAAGAGGAGAGAAAGCAGCTGCTGAAGGCAGCCATACTCCTTGATGGATAAAATCAATGCAGAGGAAGTAAATGTGAATCCTGGAGGTGATCTGGGAGCAAAAACAGGTCCATGAGGAAAACAGAATGAGTCTGTGAAGAACCACAGAGGGTGGCACGGATTTTGCAAGGAACCTTTCAATATGTGTGGGGTCCTCAGAAAAAGCCTTGTAATTCCTCAGACTCCTGGCTTCATGTAGCTGCAACGCAGGCCCATTTTTCCCAAAACAAAACTTAATGTACCTGACCTAAATCAGCACATCTGTCTCAGTGAAAAGCTGTCAGCTCATCCTGATGGACACTGACCAATATATCCACTCCTCCAGTGTGTGTTTGTTTGTTTTCTGTGATATCTGCAATGTCACATCAGAACTGGTAGATCTTAGCTTGTCCTGGCATAAGGTCTGGTTTGGCACCCAGAGAAAGCCATGTTGAGTCAAGGCTCATTCACTAGTTTTATATTTGCTGACTTTGCACTAAGAAATCATTTCAGGATCCATCTCCCAGTTCTATAGCTGGGAATTCAGGATAGACAACCTGCAAAATGCTGTAAGAGAAAAACAGTCTGTGCTCTGTGGTACAATTTAGACCATCTGTGAAGACAAATCCTTCCAAGCTGTATTTTTGCTGCTGCTCTCTGACATCTTTCTGTGCTGGGATATGAGTTATGCAACAATGATTTTCAACAGATATCAACAAAAGTGACCTCAGATTCAGCAAACCCCATAGCTCTTTATGCCTTGTCAGTGTGCATAGGCACAGGCAATGGCAGTTCCTATAAATCCACTTTTATCCCTTCAGTGTTTGCTTTCCCCTCATACAGGAAACAGCATGGGTTTTCCCTTTGGCTGTGGGGCAAAAAGTTTTATTTCTTTTTCATTTCCTTCTGAAGAAATCCTTCTAAACATATAATGAGACAGCAGCAATGCACTTTTGCAGGGCTTCTAAGGAAAGACTCTTCATGAACTTTACTTTTTGTGGCATGCAGGGGAAGGAAATTTCCAGTGTTACTGTTGAAGTATATATGTTTATAATACATCCTTAAGAGCTGCTACATGGGTAGAGCTCATGAGCCTTAACAGCAGGGTGGTGTTTGCAGGGGTCTGAGGATGAGGGAAGAGATGAGGATCTGACTCCATGTTTCAGAAGGCTTGATTTATTATTTTATGATATATATTACATTAAAACTATACTAACAGAATAGAAGAAAGGATTTCATCAGAAGGCTGGCTAAGGATAGAATAGGAATGATAATAAAAGCTTTTGATTGACCCAGACAGTCCAGAGAGATGGGCTGTGATTGGCCATTAATTAGAAACAACCACATGAGCCCAATCCCAGATGCACCTGTTGCATTCCACAGCAGCAGATAACCATTGGTTGCATTTTGTTCCTGAGGCTTCTCAGGAGGAAAAATCCTAAGGAAAGGAATTTCAGAAAATATCATGGCTACACCTGCTTTAAATAGCCGCTCATTTCTTCTGTCCTGTCTCTCGTGTGCTCAGGAGTGGTTCAAACAACAGAAACTGCTTCTGGCTTGTGTGAGAATTCCTGCAGATTCCTGCTGAGGTTGGTGGAGGTGCAGAACCATTGGATTAGACCTCAAGGAACAGGGGTTGTATCTGTAACCTGTCAACTCATGAAATCAGGTTTGAAAGTTTAACTCTCCATCTGTTGAGGGAAAAATAAAGGGCCCAATACAAGGCTGGGACTCAGCTGCACAAATGTCACCCCAGACATTCCTTCAGCTGCCATTTCACACCAGCACAGCTCTGTCACAGGTCCTGTGATCCATCCACAGCCTCTTCTGGATAATTCTGGGTTTTAAGCAATTGAAGTTCAACTTTCAGGCCTTTGTACTGAGTTTCTGCCCCAAGCCCATCTGAGATTGACAGCAAATCTCTTGATTCCTGTGCAAGACACAGACAATGATCCTTTCTGTAAAGAGCAGGAGGCTCAGAGAAGAGCAGGAACTTCTCCATGTACAGCTGGATCCCAGCACAGCAGGGTCAGTCCCAGCTGAGGATGATCCTCATCCTCATCCTCATCCTCATCCTCATCCTCATCCTCATCCTCATCCTCATCCTCATCCTCATCCTCATCCTCATCCTCATCCTCATCCTCACTGAAAGCTCTCCCCTCTCTCTGTCCAAGCTGCCCTCACACTTTGGCCAACAGAACACCCTGGAGGCACTCCAGGGGTGCAGACAGGTATTTCTGCTCTAGGCTAAGAAACTTCAACCATTCTGGCATAAATTATTTGCATGCTGAGATTACTCCACTCCATGGCAGCAAGGTTAGTGTTCATTCAGAGCTTATACAGATGTTTTTTCTCAAAATTGACAAACTTTCCATTTGTTCACATCTTGTTCTCTGAGGTAGCACCATCTGTGTACCAAGTGGTTTGTAGTAGACAGCCATGGGTTTTCTCTTCTGGAAAAAGATGAATAAAAGATGGTGAAATTGTCCTATGATGGGTTAAATTGCCCTGTGATGGGTTAAATTTCTCTATTCCCTAGACTGAAACACTTCCTGCACAATGGTGGGCTTCAGATGGTTTTGTCTTACTTGACTTCAATATTGTATTCTGACTTGCAAACCAGAGCCCCAAAACATACAGACATTTATAGACAATATAGGCATATAAACATTATAGACAATATAGACATTTAAAGAATACCTCTCATCTGTGCCCTGAAAAGATAACTACACTAATTTTGCCTTTTTACCTTTATGTCACTAATTCAGAATTATAAAATGCCCAATTATACTGCACAGATTTCCATTCTTTCCTGCACAGCACTTAAAATGTTTTGTTCTCTTACCAGAAGATTTTTTTTCAATATTTATAGTCTAGATGCTTTTTATGTGTCTTGGAATCCACAGACTCTCCAATAATTCCTTTCAAGAGTCCTTATTTCTAAAACTACCTTTGTGTGATTGCATTTCACACTGTTCTCCAGAGTGCATCTTCACATCTTCCACATCTTCACACAGTTGTCAGCTTTTGGGTTTTTTAATTTTATTTTTATCAACAGCAGCGCTTAGAGTTTAACAAACTCAGATTGTAGTTTAGTGGGGAGCACACAATATGAGCTGCAACCAAGCCATTAGAACACTCTGGGGAGGAGGGTGTGTGACACAAATGTGAAGAGCTGGGACAACAAGGGCATTTTGGGGTCTGCAGGATTTAGAGCTTTGTGTTTCTTTGATCACTGAGCTGCAGCCAGTGCAGGACAGCTGATCTTCCCAAGAGCATTCAATTTAAAAAATGAGCTGGGAGATCACGGTCTAACACAAGGTTAAACTATTCCACTGAAAATGGACAGATGCAAACTTATCTGCCAGGTCTGGCTGACAACCCTGAGCACTGCCCCAGGGAGCTGGGTGCCTTTAATTCAGGCAAAGACAGGGCATGGAGACTTTGGGGGCTGTAATGGTAGAGCAGACAAAAAGGAAGGGTTATTGTCACTGTGATATTTCCTGAAAAATCCCTTTGCCAGGATTTCTTCTCCTGGGAAGATGAGAAGCCTCACCTTCTCCATGTTTTGCTCCTCTAGAATGTGGTCTGAAGATTGTTTATCCAAACATGTAAATTGTTTTTCATTAATGGCCAATCACAGCCAGCTGTGCTGGACTCTCTGAGTCAGTCACAGGTTTTTATCTTCATTCTTTTCTAACCTTCTGATGTATCCTTCTTTCTTTAGTGTAGTTTTAGTATATAATATAATGTAATATAATATAATGTAATGTAATATAATATAATATAATATAATGTAATGTAATGTAATGTAATATAATATAATATAATAATATATCAACCCTCTAAAAACATAGAGTCAAATTCTCATCTCTCACCTCGTCCTAGAAACCTCACAACACCACATGTTATTCTCTACTGCTTCTTCCTGTAAAAAGAAACCAATGCAGGAGAGGAATTATCCCCTAAATGTCATGACCACGGACAAATTTGAGGTCAGGACATCAGGCTGGGCTGCAGCACCCCTTGGAGCAGGCAGAGCCTGGCTGGTGGCTGTGAGGGCTCTGGTGATCATCAGGAAGGATGGACCTGTGCTGGGAACAGGACATGAAAAAGGATTTTTCACAGGAAATATTTGTGGTTTGCAATTTAGCACAAAGCCTGTTAAAGCACAGCAGCAGTGTGTGACAGCCCAGAAACACTGTGCACAGCAACTTTGGGTGTTTATTTATGAAAACAATACAGTGTAGATCCAAGGGGAACTGATCAAGTTGCATAAAAGATTTATGAGTCCATTCTGTAGCTGTAATAATCTTTTAGCACTTTCTCAGATCCTTTCTTATATTCCAACATAGCAGCTTGTGCTGGTTTATCTTTTGGACTATAAACCATTTTATGCCTTCAGTATTTTGAAAGTGATAGCATGATAAAACAGATTTAAGTCACAAAATAATACACACATTTTCTGTTTGGAAATGTGTTAAATCTGTTTTTGAGAAACTAACTGCTTGTGAAGCTATTAGCAGAGTACTAGTAATACCCTAGAATGTCACTCTAAAAGTGATGGCAGGTTCTTGTTAACAAGTAATCCTCTTTTAATACAACTCTGTTGAAAAATTCATTATTGAAAAATCATGTTCAAGAAAAAAAGGTATTCCTCTCAGTTTAAGCATTTTTTTTAATAATTAAATTAAAAGAGTTCCTTAAGTTTTAATAGAATGAAAACCAAGGATCTGGGGATAGCTTTATTTTATTCTTCTTTAAAAATACCAAGGCATTTCTAAATATTCAGCAGGTAAATATGCTAAAATTAACAACTCAAATTCAACATTTAAAATAATAATAATGGATCAGGGTGGTGCCATCCTGAGTTCCTGTTAGCAGCTGGCATCCTGTTGGACCTGCCCTCAGATGGGCAATGTCAGTGCAGCTCTCCTGGGGAGGGAATTCAGGCACTGCAGCTGCTGGGGAGCCTTGGCAGAGGTGCCCAGGCTTTAACAGGTACATGAGCAATAATTCCTTCTGCAGTGCTTAGGAGAAAGCAATTTCATTTGTGATTACATAAATTTTCAGCTCGTTAATTAGGTTAAGAGAGGAAAAATGACATTAGGAACTTTGAGTGGAGCTGCAGCAGCTTCAAAATTGCAAAGAAATTGAAAGAGTATTTATTTTATCCAGTAACTTTAGCAATCAGCTCTACTTCCAAACCAGAGCCCCAAAATACAGAGACATGTGTTCTTTCTTTTTTTCTGACTTTAAATCATTTGTTTTCCATTTAGATTTATCAGAGAGCTTGTGAAGTAGTTATCCAAATATATAACTTAGAATTATTCTGAAATCTGCCATTTTAGGAAGCATTTATCAGAGTAGCTGTGCTCAGTACAGGTATCCCAGATCATGTACAGGAATTACCTCAGAGAAATCCCAAGTAGTTTAAGTCTTTTTGGAAAATGTCAGGTCCCAGTTCGGAGCTGCCTGTGCATGTCCAGTCATCCTGGCAGCTTTGGTGGGACCTGGGAACTGCCCTCAGCAGGGTCTGCAGCTGCCAAGGACTGGTGAGAGCCACTGCATCTCCCTGAAGGACTCCAGGAGTGTGGGGCATCCACCAGGAGTATTTTTGATAATGCAGACAGGAGCTGAATGTAAATCAGAAATCAACTTTTCTCAGGAATCTTTATCAGGTTCAATAGAGATCAATCCACACCAAAACACACACACCCCCCCACACACACAGACACAAGGAAAGCCCTGACAAGTGGCCTTTGAATTCTCACCTGAAGTTCCTGACCAAGACAAGGAGAAAGTGAATGTTGCTGAAAATCCCTTTTAGCTTTCAACTGTGCACAGGTGATGATATCTCTGTTCATCTATTCCTACCTGGAATTTAAAGGATTTGGATCACCTCTGAAAGTGGTCAAGAATTTTAGCTCAATACTTGGGGAAAGAAGGACCCCACCCTTGAATCCAAACCCACTGAAGCAACAAAGCTGGCAGGTGGCTTGACCTGTCCCTTGCTGATGAACATTTACAGCTGCTCTTTAAAATGCTTTCAGACCCAGGTAGTTGAACTTGTCCAAAGTATTCACCACATGCCAGGCAAACAGAAGTTTGGATGAAGCATCAAAGACCTCAAACACAATTCTAAATCATTCCTAGCAGCTAGGTTTTATATCTCAGCATGTTTCTGTAGCCACTCCCCCTCTTTCTGAGGCTTTTCCTTCCAGAAACCCAGCTTCAGGGGTTTAAATGTTTGCAGTAGATGAGCAAAGAAATAGTTTGTCTCAAATGCAGGCCAAGGCAAAAGAAATACACCAGCTTTGGTGCAATCCCTGTCCCCTTGCCCTTTGCTGGCAGCTCTCAGGTTTGTTACCTAGCCAGGGACCAGGCAGAGCATGGAACTTTTGAACCAATGGCTCTGGGCAGTCTCAAACCAGAGCAGGAAGGGTTTGCTTGAGGACAGCCAGGACAAATAGTGACCTAGAACAGAGGCTGGACAGAGGTAAAGAATAAAGTAGGGATTTATTAAAAGGCCTCAATGTATCCACCTTGGGCAGCACAGGAGCCCAGCCAGGGCTGCACCCCAGGTGAACCCAAAATGGTCACAAAATGCACAACTGGGCACGGGGTCTCTCACTTCGATCAGTTCTGCTCCCTTTGCATATTGGAGTTCATTGTCCAATTCCAGCTCCAGCCCATGCAGTCCCATCCTTGTTTTTCTCTCTTCATCCCACGGTGTTTGTGCTCTTGGGCCTGAGATTTGGATCATTTGTCCTTGGTCCCCAGCTAGAGCAGGAATTGTTTTGTCTCCCTGCTCTGTGCACAGAGCTCACCATCCCCTCATATGAAGCTCAGAAATACACACTAAAGCAGCACAAAGTCTGAAAAATATAAAAGCTAAAACCTGAGGCATCAACAGGAGCAAGGAACATCCTGGTGTGCATAAACAGCTCCACTTATCTGACAGGGCTGTCACAAGTGCAGGGTGTGCCACACCAGTGTGATGTAATTCCCAGCACACATATGGTGGGCACAGCAGCCTCCAGCTGTATTTACCTTTTCCTTCTGCCCCTGGCCCTGCTTTCCCCCAGCAGCCAAGGGCTGGAGAGAGCAGTGGGGAAGCAGCCCCAGTGTTTGCTGCCCTGGCAGGGGGTTCCAGCTGCTGCCTGATGCAGCTCTGTGTTCCCACAGGAGCTGCTGCAGTCACTCAATGATTCTGCATGTAGAGCCAGCATCTGATCAGACTTTTAACCTGGAGGGGGAAGCAAAGGAAGATTCTGGTGAATTAAATTACCTTCTGCTGCATACAATCATCTGGCAGAACAGGGCTCAGCAGTAACATTCATGTCGCCATTAATGGAAAACACTTCACATTGCACTCCAGAGATTTTGTTGTTGTTGTTTCCTTTGGTAAGGAAGTGATCCATTCAGATTGGAGCTGCCTGAACAAAGCCTAGGGGCTCAGACACCACCAGCAGCAGCTCTCTAAGTATCTCTGTCTTACTGTGTAATCTCTCACTGACTTGAAGGAAATGTGCCAATTGCTGCTGCTATAGGGCTCTGTGTTTATAAAACACATGCTCAGCTGAGTGGCCCTATGGGGCAACATGATTTATTTGCTGATTTACCTCATGTAAATCATGATAATGCTTCAACGGCATTGTCTTGGCTTCAACAAAATGTGTCAAAGCATTTTTAAATAGAACATTTAATCCATGCCTCACTCCCTCAAGTCATGAAGAAAAGAATTAAAAACATGATTATGTAATACATGGGTAGGAATCAGAAAATTCTCATGAGAGAATTCCAAGAATCCAAGAATTCCCCACTTGTGAGGGAAAGTGAGGCATTTTCCAGATGCCTAAAGATATCTCAGGGTTTCTAAATAAGAGAAATTAAAGCTTGCCTTGGAAACTTTTGGTCATCTTGAAAAGTAAACTGAGACTACATAATAAAAATGATAATAATGATATCAGAGGACCCAAATCAACAATTTATCCTATCATTACAAACAGAATTGTCCTAGGGTGATGTTATGATGCTTGTATCCCCATTCATGTGCTATGTTTGTGCTGGATATTGTGTTCTGTGCCTTTAAGACTGGCTCTGAAGAGTGAAAGTTTTGTTTGGGTTTTCTCTTCAGCTGCTCCCCCACGGCTGGCAGGACACACAGACAGGGCAGTACATGGTGCTGCTTTTGCTTTTTGCTTTGCTCTCTCGCTCTTGCTTCTGCTTTGCTTCCTGCTTGCTCTTGCTTTTTGCTCCTGCTCATTAGTTAGTTTAGCTGAGCAGCCCAAATTTTCCCTGGACTGTTTCTCCTTTCCCTTTTTTGGAGCCACTCGAACCTGCTCCGCACTGGGACCTGGGAACACCGAGAGTTTGCACCTTGTGGCTGCAGCAGCTGCCCCAGCACAGGAGGGACTGAGAACAGAGCGAGCACCCCCAGAGAGACTTTCTGAATTTGTCATCTTTGTCAGAGCGGTGACAGAGTGGTGTCACCTGGTATTGTTCATTTTGTGTGCTGGGGGTGCTGTGCCTGGTAAAGAAACAGGTTCTTTCCACTTCTCTCCAAGGAATCCTTCCCGACCCGGTTGGGGAGAGGGGCCCCCCTTTGGAGATTCTCTCCCAAATTTGCCCTAAACCAGGACAAGACTGCTTCCATCAAGCTGACAGGTGCAGGACACCTCTGAGGTAAAGATGGTTGTAGTGCTGACAGCAGAATGGTGACACCTGACTGACAGCCAGCAGAGCTGCCAGGCAGCTTGGACCCAGCTGGAGGAGCAAGCTGGGCTTCCAGAGGCTGCAGTCTGCTGGATGTGGAATTACATTTTCTGAGATGTGACACTGTTTGATGCCTTTGGTCCCTAAAATGTTCAAAGGGTAGTTTTACCCCTGGTTGAACGAGACTACCCCTTGAGCCATTTTATTAATGTTTCTTTATTGTTTAATGATAGCTTGCATAGCTTAAGGCTGCCTGCTCTGTTCAAATTAGCAGGCACACTTTGTGATGGAAAAAGTCATCTGCTTTTCTCACTGGAATCATTCACAAACCAAGGAGGGATGCTGCAGCCAGCCCTTAATTGAATTTTGTGGCATTCTGAATGATAATGCATGGGTCTCCTTTCCAAATCAGGAATGAGGAATTATTACACAGAAGAATAAACAGGATAAAAATGAAAATTAATGCTCTTGGAAAACAGATCAAGCACTTCTGCAAATCTGTTTACTGGCATTTCTGTTCATAGACTCATAGGTTAGAAGTCTCTGTTATTGAACCCAGACCCATCAAAGATGATCACTCCCTAATTCCAATGCCTTTTTTACTCCTGGTAAAAGACCATGAAGTTGCATAGAGCATTAAAAGCATCATTTTAAGAGGTATAGTAAATAGACTGAGCTTATTAACTTTGGTATAAAGCAGGAACGTAGAAGGTGGATTATGGAGGGGAAGGCTCATGTTTACAGGTGTTTATCTAAGGTAATTAAACATTTGCTGGGGGAAAGGAGTGTAAACCAAAAGTACAAGAAAATTGATTCATTCTCTGAAACTCTGCCTTTTACAGTGAGATCTAAAAGTAGATCCTATCAAATTTGCTGTCTTTACAACATTTAGAGATGAAAATAGCAATTACCAGCCTTCTTTACTGTCAAAGGTTGCTAGACAAGGTTGGCTCAGCATTTTCACAACAGAGAGCACTCAGGTCTTTCAAAATTCAGATCTCAGTCTTCATGGGGCATCAGAGGAGCCCTTCATAAAATCAGCAGAAACAACACAGGCAATGTAGTTTTGGACAGGTCTTTCTTTGGCAATGTTATGGAAGATGAAGGGTGGGAGACTTGCTTATTTTACAGTGTAGAAATCTTCCCTAAGGTTACCAATTTGGAAAAACTTAATTTTTGTTGTTTTTCCTGGGAGAAAAAAAAAAAAAACAAGTAAAGGATTCAATGCAGAAATTTCCTGATGTAGATCTACTGTACTACTTACTTATCACTTAAAATGTTACAAGAAGTCAATATTAGCAGCCCTGATGAGATTCAATGAGATATGACACATTGTTCATGATTTAAGTCTCTTTTCAGAAGAACTTGTTCTTAACTATTGATTTTTTTCTTTGTTAATTAGTTATCTTCACTATTAAGTTGGGAGCTATTTATTTCTTTTAAAAAACCTTACTTTTTAGAGTTTGTGGATGGAATAGGTTAAAGGAGCTCCAGGTGACCTGAGGAAATATATTTTTTTCCCTTGTCCCACTCTCGCTTGCCACATCAACTGTCCTGTCTGAAACTGAGCTAACAAGTCCATTCTTTGAAAACTTTAGCTTGTAGTCTCTTGTAATAGTAAATTTACCTGAGTTTCAGAGACTTCACAAGTCTTTTTGTCCTAGCTGAAAACAAGCATCAACAAAACTTCAGAAAACAAAACTAGAGTTAACACCTGCAGAACTGCAAAAAGAAAGCAATTGAATGGCTTTAAATTAGAAAAACACTTTCACCTCATTAAAAACCATAAAATGGATGAAGCATAGAGGATCACCCCAGCTGAAAGGTGAGGAATGTCTGTGAAATGCTAAAAATAAAGTTGGAGAGGCTTTTGCTTTTCCCATAAAAGCTATTTTTGTACACACCTGATGACTCAGGAGTCTGCAGGAATGCAGGAGCAGCTGATTCCCCCCTGGGTGCCAAAGACCCAGGTCTGTGGGATGTTTATTTTTATCATTTACAGTCCTTCATGTGTGTCTTTGATCCTCATGTCTGAGAGCACAGAAATGGGAAGGGCTGTTTAACCCTACCCATAGTCTGCTTTATAGACAGCAGTCTGGCACATCTGCATCAGTGAAAAGGCTGTCAAAATACAACTTTCTCTCATGTCATGTAGAATTTGAAGCCAAATGATTATATAGGAAGCACTGACTTGTGCTGTTGCAATTTCATCCCATAGAAGACTTGTCCCGAAGGGCATTTTGGTCCTCTCTGGTGTTTGTTAAGCACCTGCTTGGATTTTCCATTAACAAACATCACCATCTAAAACCTTGTGTTTTGCCAAAGGTTGTCTAGGAGCTGATTCAAGACAAGTGTCCTGGATTGCCGAGCAAATTGTATCTATTTGCCATCTGTATGGCAGTTATCTTCTGCTCTGTGGGCAGTTTCCTTTTCTCTTCCACACCTACTCCTCCCTCTGGGGGGACACCTGCTGATAACAGCTATGGAATGTCCCTGCATGGCTGATAAGAACTACAGCATCCCATTGGGAGATGTGAGCCCAGAGGGAGGAGCCAAGCATTCCTACCTGGATATAATCTGGAGATTCTGGAACCCCAGCAAGGCTTCTGCACTGGATTCCCCAGAGGAACAGCAGCTGCCTCTTCTTCTACTGGATCTTCAGAGGAAGAGACTGCACCTTTCTCCAAGATCCCTGCTCCAGCAGAACCAGCCCTGACACTGCAGGAGGGCTGAGCCACAATTCCAATGGCACTGCTGCCAACAGCCTGACCCACAGGGTGTCAGGTTGGGTTCTGACCCTGTCAGTGTTGTTTTGGTTTACTTCATTGTTTATTTTGTCCTTTTATTTTCTTCCCTAGTAAAGAACTGTTATTCCTGCTCTCATATTTTTTGCCAAAATCCCCTTACTTTAAAATTTATAACAATTCAGAGGGAGGGTGTTTGCATTTTCCATTTCAGGGGAGGCTTCTGCCTTCCCTAGCAGACTCCTGGCTTTCCAAACCAAGACAGATTCCCAGATTTGCCCAACATGACAAGGGGCAAATCTCACCTGTACTGATTGTTGGGTACGCTCAACAGAGAGATGCTCCTGTATAGCTCCCTGCTCATAGTGTGAGCACTGTCTGCAATAAACATATCTGAAAACCAGGCTGTGAACTAAATTAAGAAACTTAAAAGAGCTGGGACCTGCCCTAAGAGAAAAGACCACTTGTTTTGAAGAGGGTCATGGGGCCACAGACACTCAGCCCTGCCAGTACATCCTGGGGAATGTGGGGGATTCCTTCTAGCCTGGTACAAGCATGAAAAAATTGGTTTGAAGGCCAAGCAATCAAAGGTCCTTACGTTTGGGAAATTGCAAGCACTGGCATTGTCCCAGAACTGACTGTGCCCTGCTCTAAACCCTAGGATAAAACAAGGACTGTTTGTGCCAGGGCCCATCCCCATGTGGGCAAGGGCAGGAAATTCTAATTCAGGGCATGTTCACGCTTACCTGATAGATTTTTTTTGTTTTTCTCTCCCTCTGTTGTCATCCTATTCTTAAACACGATGAGAGTGGTCGTATTAAATAATATCAGTACAAAAACATTTCATAATTCACCGGAATTTATCTTTCTTTTTCCTCCCTTAAAAGAACTACTATCAAGTTCAGATTTCACAATAAACATGTTTGAGCTTTTTCATAATCATGAGGAAAATTATTTTGGCCCATCAGGAGAGTATCAGCTTTGCATTAGCAAGTTGGCTTGAACACAAAATGATCTTTTTACATTCCATGTATCCATCTCTCTAGAATTAATGATCCATTCAGCTGGTAGTTTATTCAAAAATAAAGACACAAACAAGGTGCAGTAGCAGTGTTTTCAGAATCCAAATATTTGCTTTCTACCTCTTTAAACCACCTACCCACCACAAGGGTGAAAGCTGCCAAGTGGCAGCTGAAAGCAACATTTTGTCTTCGATTAGTCATATCTGCAGCTATTTTTAAATGTTTGCTGCCTGTGAAATTGTGCTGCTGAGACAGACCTGTAACAACAGAGGGCAAACGAGGTCACTGCAAACCTGGGGCATGGCTGGCATGTGAATGAGTTTGAATTCTGTTAGGAGCTCCCATTCTCCCGCTGAGATTCCATTTCCTGCTGGAGACAGATCACATTTGCTGAGCCAGCTTCTGCCCCTGGGCCAGCAGGAGGGAGCTGTGCCCCAAGCTCTCACCCTGGGGGTACTATGGGGGAGCCCCCTCAGTATCACTTACTCACCTCCACCCCAAGTGCTGCAGAAGCCCTTTGTGCCCTCAGGTGTCACTGTCCCTGCTAATAATGAAGGGATGGGATTATTCTGGGGCTAGGAATGATTTATTGCTCAGGCAAACATCAGTTGCAGAGGCTTTGAGATTCTAGAGGAGCAAGCAGTCTGCCATAGCTCAGGAGCAGTCACAAGTTCTCTGTTACAAGGCAATACAGAACTTTATAACCCAATGGACAGTTGTCACAGGGTTTATTTTGCTGTTCTCACCTATCACCTTTCCTCACTTCTGTGCACTGTGGATACTTTTGTCCAATGGCTTCTGTCTCACATGCACACATATACTTCTGTTATAACCTCTAAACTCTGTTATAACCCCTAAACTCTTAGCTTGTTCCATACAACCACACCCATACATTATAAACCCTTCACCATCTCATCAATGTACTTTCTCACTTAAGGCATATTCTTACTTACAACTATAGAAACAGAAGTTTATGATTTTTCTGCCTAATGTCTGTGTATTGTATTTTTACATCAATCCAAGCTTCTCCCAAGGCTGCAGATCAAACCCTTGAAGTCTGTGGAAGTTTCTATTTTTCTGACTCCCACACTTGGGTGTCTGCCCCAAAGGCAGGGATTGGGGGGAAGGTTTCATTTCTCTCACCCTATAAGAAATTCATTTAGTCCTTATTAATGTGAGTCACTTGGGCTGGGGCAGGGCCAAGGGTGCCCAGAACAGCACAAATTAGAGAGTTTACAGACACCAAAGGACAAGATTGCTTATTGAGGCAGAGGCCAATTCATTAGTGAAGTGTTTATGCCACAGCTCCCTGTGAGTTCCAGGAGGAGTGGGGGAACTCTCCATGGTGAGAATTGACAAAAGCAATGCACAGAAATGTGCTAACCCTGGTTTGGGAGTTGGGTGTTGGTGGGTTTGCATGGGGCAAAGCAGGAGAATCATTCCCAGTGGGGCCTGATGAGCCTTGGCTTCACATCTGTCTTTAGGAACTCTAGAAAGCTCCCTGGAAATATTCCCAGTGAAAGGCACTGGAGGTGACAGACTTCCCCAGCTGTTTTTTCAAGGTGGTGAATCCTCATGGGCTGTGTTATAAAAATGGCCTGGCCAAGAGAAGAGAGTACATCCCCTTCAATGGCATGCTCAGAATTAAGAGCCTTGAGTGTTACAGTTGTGAATCATTTCCCCAGCACTCAAATAACTTCTACAACTATGTAAAAGGATTTCTAAAAATAGAGTCTTTGTCCAAAAGGAGGAAACAAGGTAAAGTATCCTCAAAAGCCTACTTAAGCTCTGCTTTCTATGTCACAGCACTGGCTTGCATTTGACATAGGGTTAAACAAATAGAAAGCTTTGTTCTGTGCTGCAGATTTATTTCAAAGCTGGGAGTTTTTTAAGCACAGAATGACTCAGAACTGTAGTAGACTGACTGTTCTGTAACTAATATAATAGTTGTAAAACTTCCTTGCCAGAACCAGAATCTGTAAGGTAACTGCTGCTCAGCATTGCTTAGCATACCAAATTTGCTTTGCTATCCAAATTTGCGACCCATTTATTATGATTTCATCTGGCAACAAAGAAAGTAAGGGTGGTCACATATTCAACTTTCTTTATGACCTCAGAGGTGAATCAGCACAAAATCCACAGGTATTTCTGCTGGGGTTCCTTTTGGGACTGTCTGGAGAGCCTGCAATGCTTTTCATATTCTTTGGCAAATGCCATAGGGCTGTTGCTATGAAATGGGAAGTTTTTCTACTGGTTACAGGAGCTTCCTGTTGGTAGCCACAGGAGAGCAGAGTTCAGACACAACTGGCCACAGGCAGATAAGCCACAGATACACAAAATCTGTAGGTCAGACACTGCAACCTAATTAATACCTTGATTAACACCATTAGCACAAGGAGAAAGGTTTATCACAGAACTGAGCATTTATCTTTAGGTCCAAATCTGCTAAATTGAAGGCTACTTACTCAAAGTCAAATTTTCTTTTCTTTAAGTCCTCACATGAGCATGTTAAACTGATGTGTGCATAACTGACAATTGTACAAAATATCATATACTCCCAAAACAGCACTTCTGTACAAAAGGAAATTAGGATAGAATGGGATAATTAGAGTTGGAATTGGACCAACATCAATTTTCTGGTCCCAACACCTGACTATTGGGATATGGCAGCTGGCAGTCACGAGATTCTGGGCAGTTGAGTTGAGTTGGGCTCTTGTGCAGATTCAGTTTAGATGTATTGTAATATAGTGTAATGTAATATAGAATAATATAGAATAATATAGTATAATAAAGTAATTAATTAGCCTTCTGATATCCATAGTCAGATGCATCATTCCTCCTGGATGTTGGCCAAAAATATTACCAATAGGGATACACAAGACAGAAGATGGAGTTTGGACCTGGTCAGTATAAGAGATTTGATAACAGGATGCCTTGGCAAGAGCAAACAGAACTTTGAGGATTAAATCAAGATTGCAAAAAGATTCAATCAGACTGACTTACCAGAAACAGAAATGACACCAGACTTCTGCAAGCAAGAGATGTTTAAAATTTATCAGTTTGTTCATGTGATCTTTAACCCAATCATTGTAGTAAGACATTACTAGTCTTCCTAAAATAAGGATATAAGCAGCTGTACTTCACAATAAATTCAGAGTCTTTGACCATCACACCAAGTCCCCATCTCTCTCTCTTCATCTCTGACACCTGAGGCTGACCAAGACAAGTTCCAGCATGCACTAAACAAACCTCTCTTCCTTGTCTCACCTGCACACCTGAGAGCTCCCAGACAGGACACTGGTTAGGCAGAAAAATTATTCGTTGAAGTTAGAACCTAGAAGAGGGTTAGAAGAATGAATTGCTGAAGTTTGCAAGATGGATCACGAAGGGAATATGAGTCCCAATATAGGACTGCTCTCCTGCCGGTAAAAGAAGCACAGACTAAGGAACACAGGCCAGTACAAGATGTCAGAGCTGCCAATGAAATAGTGTGAGACTCAGACCCAGTGGTAGCAAGTCCTTATACAAGTCCTTTTGACCCCAGTTAAGGAATCTGGTGAGTCCACTGTTGTGGATGTGGGAGCTCTCTCTGCAGGCCTGCCCGGGGTACCTGGGGCTCATGGGGGCTGCTGGAGTGGCCTCTTCCCCAAGCTGGCTCATCTCATGAGCACCAGCAGAGAGAAGGCAGCTTCTGTAAGAGAAATGGGATTAATTCCTCTTTCCCAGCCTCCTCTCCACCCTTAGTTGTGAGAACTTAAACAATTAGATCTATCCACCTTTCAATTCTCAGTTCATCCACGTTTCTGAATGTGTGGATAGCCTCTCTGAGGGAAGCTTGAGAAAGCTCTAGAACAACTTAAATAGTCTTATTTATTGCAGAGTTCCCAAAGGTTGTCAAATTTAAACTGAATTCCTGTTTGGAAAGGAAATGAAAATAGGGAGGAAGGGGTTTGGTAGAATCAGAGGGTTTTTAATTAGTATGTTGTGGTGGCAGTGGAATTAAGTGCTGTAATATCCCAGTGCCTCTCTGCACATTGTTCTCTCCAGGGTCAGCTCTGCGAATCTGCTGAGTGACAGAAGGAAAAGGTAACTTTATTTCTCTCCTCTACCCACATTCTAGTCTCCAATCAGCACACCACTGCTGGATTCTACTTTTACCTCTCCCTCTTGTTAGCTTTACAAGATCTCTATCCCCAGACAGAAGGGAAATGGCACTTGAGCAGTGCACCTCTCACTTCTGGGCTCTTTCACTGTAGCTACCAGACCAGTTTGCTCTGGTTGGTTCAGTATTTAACTCAGCAGTGACCTGCTCTCTCTTTTGCATAAGAGAAACCACCTGGACCTCAGCAGCTTTTCTGTGTTCCCCCCTGACATCCAGCTGGATGTGGCTCCTGCAGCACTGGCTGCAGGGCTGGACACAGCAGCTGCAGATGCTCCTTTTCCTTAAATGAAACTTGGCCCAGTGTGGCATTCACATTCTCTGAAAAAATTCCTTTGCCCAGGGTTTTTCTCCTGGGAAGCTGAAAGGCAGCAAGAGAGGCCTCAGAGAAAAGAAAAACAATTCTTATCTCATTTGCTTCTCCTGTGTTGTGCTCACATGTGGAATGTGTTTGGAGATTGTTTACCCACAGGTGATTGTTTCATTTGTTCATAGACATCTCACTGCAGATATAAATATTTTTTTTGTGGCATTCACATTCTCTGAACATGATTCCTTCGCCCAGGATTTTTCTCCTGGGAAGCTAAGAGGCCTCGGAGAAAAGGAAAACAATTCTGATCTCATTTGCTTCTCCTGTGTTGTGCTCATGTGGAATGTGTTTGGAGATTGTTTACCCACAGGTGATTGTTCCATTGCATTCTGCTGTGAGTTGTTTTGGCTCTTTGGCCAATCAGGGCCAAGCTGTGTTGGGATTCTGGAGAGAGTCAGGAGTTTTCATTATTATCTTTTTAGCTTTGAGTAAGTATCCTTTCTGTATTCTTTAGTATAGTATTTTTTAATATAATACAGTACCATAAAATAATAAATTAACCTTCTGAGCTATCCTCATCATTCTCTTCCCTTGTAATGGACCTGCATTTGCAATAGCACAGTTAGTTTTTAGCTCTTGCACAAAGAATGGGCTAAAGAACAGTAATTGATGGCAAACTTTCCATCACCTTAATGCCAGGCATTTTAAAAAAATGATTTGACCTAGTTCTTGAATAGGACTATCAAGTAATGTCATGTAGGTTAATATGTGGGAAAAAAAATCAATTAAAGAAGTGTGTAGCCACACACTCTCCTTCCTTACAATCTCATACTTGTATCATGCTGTGCATGCTGCTAATTCAAAAGGCTGATATGGTCACAGACAACCCAGCTTCTAGGATTTACCATTCAAACACACTTGAAGTGGCATGAAAAATGCAATAAAATAATTCTTTTGGACAAGTTTAGAGAGAGGTATTCCCAAAAGACAGAATTCTGGCTCCCAGCCACATAAAGCTTACTTTGTCAATAACACAGTGAAGGAAGGCATGAATGAATTTTATTTCATTGGACAAGTGACTTGGAATACAGATAAGGCAGGGTGAGCATATAAACCTTTAAATAAATGTTTTAGCACTATCTGGAAGGGAGGAATGCAATTGATTCCAATCTTTTCTGACAGAAAATCAGTTCCTCTAAAGCTCTTGGGGCAACAAACACTAACTAAAAGTGTCTGTTACTAATAAAATCTTTAAGTACAACAAAACAAGATGTTGTCCTTTGCAATTAATAAGCTACAATTAATACAAATTATTACTCTGCCGTTTAATTGAAATATTAAACTGTGATATTAGCTCTTTGTTTTACTATGATCTTAAGAGCCATGTAACTTTGAGGAGGGATCTTTAAAGAGCTCAAGGAAAACCCAGCAGAGCAACAGCTGACAAAGCCCCTGACAAAACACAGTGTAAACAGCAGCAGGAGGAATTCAAAACACTCTGTGCTGGGGTTTCTCTCTAATGAGCACTGCCATGGTACCTGGAACTGCTACAAACTGCTCTTAATAGAAAATACTCATCTGTGATGCCCAACAACATTCTCCTGTTTTGTGGAGGTTACTTCAGCCAAAGTGGTTTTGAGGAAAATGTTGACCTTTTCCTTCTTCTCTGCCTGGTTAACATGAGCCCTGTGATATTCTCTGCAGCAGGAGTACAAGCTGGAGCAGTACAAACTGCTGTTCTAATGCTGGTTTTGCTTTGCAAATACATGTTATGGGTTGGAATGAAAGGGTGGGGGGGTATTTAGTGTTTTAGGAGAGCCACGTTTGGAATTTCTACAAGAGAAATTCACTCTAAGTGGCAATTTCTTTATACTATAAATCTAACTCAAACCAGTACACAAAATTGGAGTTGTATTTGCAAAACCACAGGTTTTTAAAATTTACAAATCAAACAACATTATTATCTTGGGGGCTTGAGGATGAATGGTATGGCTGGAAGAAGGGATTGTAGTCAGTCACAACATGAATTTCAAATAAAATGGAACTTCATTCCCACTGCCAATCCCACATGAGCTCAAAGGAGTCACTATATTTTTAGTACTAAATATTCTTTTCCAAATGTCTTCCATAATGGAAACAAAAATTGCAGAATAGAAAAAAACCCTGATGTTCCTATAAATACATTCAGTATTTGCAATAATGATTTTAGCCTAAAATCTGTAGTACCAGTAGTATTGCTTCAGTAGTAATCTGTTTATTAGTTGGTAGAAAACACTCTTTGCACTGAATTTGCTTTCAGGTTACTACTTATTGAAAGAGACCCCTTCAGATTAGGTGAGCTAATATGGTTAAAAGAAAGAAAAAAGTCACACAACTCCAAGTACATGTGCTTGCAACTCTTATTACCTAATAAAGAGCACTCAGGGTCTGTTTCTGTGCCTTTCCAGCCCACAAATTACAGAACTTCAGGATTTTAAATTCTGCCTTCCCATCTTAATTATTCTTTTTGTGTAACTATTCACCCTTCAGACATGAGTGTGACCGTGCTTTGGCACCATACACATGAAGAACACAAGTGGTGAGTTCAATATTTAGGAACGGAAAATTGTATCTCTGTTTTCATATTTCTACAGTGAGAGAGGCAATAGAATCTATTTCATAATCTTGTTGCAGAATCAAACCTCCAGCACTCAGGGTAGCTTTTCTGAAGGGGCTGGCTTTTAGTTTTGCCTAAAAAAGCATTCAGCAATTGCATGGGGGAAAAAAAAATCAAGTTTTAAACAATGGCCAACATCTCCTTGTATCTGATGGATGAGACTGTTTGGTAATCTATGTTCCTGCACTACTTAACCCAAAATAATTGCATAAAATCACCAGGAATCCAGACTTCTCTCAGACACCTCTAAGAAATATATCTGAGAACTCTAAACACCAGCAAAGGGTGGGACACAGAAGCACAACCCTTCTGCACTCTCCTCTCTGAGCTGCTTATTTCTGGCAACAGGTTCTACTTATATATGTGTGTGTATGTATATATATATATATATTTTTTTTTTGTTTCTTCATTTTTTTTCCAAAGAAATTTCTGGTTTTGAATGCCACTAAAAAGTCAAGTTTACATTTGGCAGTGAGAGTATCTGATAGTAATATCTGTAAAAGAAACACTCTTGTACTTAGGAAGTGTTTTTAATCAATACTTTTAACATTCCATCAACATGAGCAGAATTTCCTGCCTTGTGACAAAGTGCTTCAAATTTTAGGTCCCGAAAATGTTTTTAGATAATTTCTTTTATGTTTTCTGCCTTTTTACCTTCCAAAAGTTTTTCTTGATTACAAAAACAGAGACTTCCCTAACTAATTTTCATCCATCTCTCATGCCTGCAGATCCCATCAGTGGCCAGGGGGATCTTTTGTTTTATACAAAGCTGTTCAACAAAGGAGTGATTCTACAGGCAGTGTACATCCTTAAAATCTCATACCTTCTAGGAATTCCTTAAATAATGAGAGATTACTGATTGACATACCATGGAAAGCTTTCAATAGAATAATTTGACAAGTGTTTCCATCTTCACCTGAAGGATACTTCCGTTAAAAATAATTTTTTAAATGAAGTTCTCCTTAGTGCTGAAGAGTAGGCTAGTTGTGCTTTGGTAAAGAGCTGGCTGAGACAAATGACTGGATGAAGGAGTAATCTCAAATATGACTTGAGTAAACAATTAAATAAAAAAGGTATTGATTAATTATAAACAGAAAAATATTACTTTCTCCATATGTCAGAACATAAAACACTTCTGAAGAATAATAAAAACTCTTTTAAAGTGCTTTTAAGCATTTAAGTGCTCCTTTAAAGAACTCCCTTAGTAGAAAAACATGCAGCCTGGAACTCCAGGTTAGGGCATGTGTTTGGCAGCTGCAAGCAGCTCCTGTGAGCTCTGGGTCCTGCCAGCACAGGGTCTGCACAGGTCTTGTATTTGTGGGGTGCCCCATGGCAGGAAGGAATGATGAATCTGACTCCATGTTCTCAGAAGGCTAATTTGTTATTTATGATACTATATTATATTAAAGAATGCTATACTAAAGCATACAGAAAGGATACTTACAGAAGGCTAAAAACATAATAATGAACACTCCTGACTCTTTCCAGAGTCCTGACACAGCTTGACCATAATTGGCCAATGAGTCAAAACAATTCACAGAATCCAATGAAACAATCACCTGTGGGTGAACAATCTCCAAACACATTCCAAAGCAGCAAAACACAGGAGAAGCAAATGAGATAAGAATTGTTTTCCTTTTTCTCTGAGACTTCTCAGCTTCCCAGGAGCAGAATCTTGGGCAAAGGGATTTTTCCAGAAAATATGACTGCCACACACAGAGAGCACACTCCGCTGATGCCTGGTGCCATCAGACAGTGAGTAACTAACGTGGGATGGAAGCAAAGAACTCTCCTGGGTGGAGGAGCCAGAGTAGTGTTGGATATATCCAGAGTGGGTGGAGTCCATAGCAAACTCCCTTTACAACAGGATTCTCTTTCCTCTAGGACCTATTGGTGCTATGATGCCAGACAGGTGGGAAGAATGATGTGCAGAACTCCATGATATCAGAATCTCGGATTTGGTGTTGCTGAAATGGCTCCTGAGGCATTAAAGAGTCTTTTTTCCCAGCACCGAGACCAAAGAAGTCAAGATTCCTCAGCTCTGCTTTTCAAGGCTGTTTATTTTCTCTTATCTGTTCCATTCTTTCTCTGCCCTGCTGAGATCTGTCCAGCAGGTCGGGTTGTGGCACAGTCCCTGCCCTTGGGGTGCTGTTGGCTTTTTATACTAAGAACTGTGTGTGCTTTATTTACAATAATTTCCCAATACCCATCACCTATGTTAGACAGTCTGGCTCTACTCTAAACCAATCCAGAAATGTCACCATCACAGCAGAAGATGGAGGCTAAGAAGAAGAAGGACAGGACATGCCCAGATTCCTCAAATCTTGCCTCTTGAATCCCCATTCTAAATCCCCAAAATTCTACATTTTCACCCTGTGACAAATTCACTATCATTCTACTCAAACCCTTGTGGCTTGTAAATCCTCACATAAAGTTGGTATATGTTTCCATGGGCTAAAATCAAAGGCACAGGTGTTTGTGACTCTGTGCCAAGGTCTCTGAACCCCTGCCAGGATCTCAAGTCCTCCGGGGCAGTCAGAGCAATGTCCTGGGTTCTAACATCAGAAGGTTAATTAATTACTTTATTACACTATATTACACTATAACTATATTACACTATATTACATGAACAAGAACAATTACTAACTAACTAACTAACTAGAAAACTTGTGACTCTCTGAGTCCTGACACACACACGTGGATCCAATCGGTCAATGAATCTAAAACACCATCACCAGATTCCAATTAAGCAATCACTTTGGACAAACAATTTCTAGAACACATTCTACATGGGTATAAACATAGGAGCAGTAAATGAGATAAGAATTGTTTTTATCATTCTTTTCTCTGCTTCTCTCACAGCTTCTCTCAGGAGAATCCCGAGAAAGTTAAATCTCTCTCTGTTCAGAGGGCATGTGAATACCACAAGGAGCAGCTGGGCTCACTCCAGAAGGCAGCATGGAAGGACACTCGTGCTTGCAGTATGGAAAGCTGTCCTACACCAAATCAGGGAGGTGAGTAAGATTTTGTCTCCTGCTCTTCCACTGGAGGCATCTTCCTGGACTTGATGGAGCAACTCCTTCATTTCACATCCCTGAAGTGCTGCCTCTGATTCCCTGCCATCCTCCTGCTCTGCTGTGCTCCTTCACTAACAAGGAAGCTTGTGATAATGATTTTTCCAAATATAGCTAGTTGAAATATTAAATGAATGCAAATCAAGTATTTGTGCATACACAGAGGGAGGGATTTGGTTTTGATCAACTGAAGCTTTTTTCCAAATGTTAAGTCTCGAGACATTTCTGCTCACTTCATAAAATAATTAAAGCTTGTGGTGAGGGAGTTTTATTGTTTGAGGTTTTTTTTTACTAGCTGCATCAAATAATAAGGAAAAGCACCATTAAGATTTCAACATATGCAGTTGAGCATGCTTTCCTAACAACTAAGCCAAACTGTTACATTTTTTGTCAGCAGGCAGTGATTTACGTGGATGACCCTGACTCCCTGCTCCTGTGAGTCTTTAAACAGCTCCACTTTCAGCTGCAACGGATTCCAGAAGTAAGTAATCAATCTTGAACATGTTGTTTCACAAAAATGACTAGGTGATTCCAGAGCTGTGTTTTCCCCACAGTGAGAACACCAGGCTCCTGCTGCATGGAGCCAGTTGTCATTGCTGACTGCCTTTGTGGAGCCAGTGGGACACACCACTGCAGCCTGCAAGGACATCCCTCTGTGTCCCCTGGAGCTGGGGAATGGCACTAAATCAGCAGCCCAGTGGGGCTGGGAGGAAGGATTCTCAGAGCACAATCTGTTCCCAGGCAGATCATTTGGGATGATTTTAGTGTGTGATCCACACTGGCAGCCCTTGAGTGCCCAAAACACCAGGCTGAGCCAGCTCAGAGCAAGCACTGCTCCCACTGCTCACCCTCCCTGCCCAGCAGAGCTGAACCCCTGTCTGGCAGAGGGCAGTGGCACTGAATTCACCTTCAATTTACTCCAACTCAGGGAGTGAAGTCAAATCCATGAGCGGTTTCAGCATGTACAGAAGCACACTGTAGCACAGCTTTGGGCAGACAGGTGGTGTTGATGCCTCAGGTTTTAGCTTTTATATTTAGTTAACAAATTTGAGGCACTTGATACTAAATCAGTGAGGTCTCATTTACTTCTAGTCTTAATTCCAGCATCCTCACAAGGATCCAATAAATGTAAAACCTGGCTTAGCTGTAGTAACTTATTCTACCAGTTGCAAAGTCTTACAACAGAGTGTGACTGTTATTCCAATACTGAAAGAGAAAAGTAATTACATACCTTAAGAATGAAAACTTCTTGTCCTTTAGAAGCATTTCCTTCTAGCTGATATTTGCCATCTCATGATTTACTCTTACTACTGAAGAGAGTTTAAATTAATATTAAATATAATTTTGTGTTTAGCAAAGTGGCATCAAGGCATTAAGAAAAGGCATTGCTGAGTAAGAAAAATCCATCTGAAGAAAATAGGCTACAGATAGAAATCTGTCATGGTTTCCACGCCACAGGGATTTTTTGTATTTTTTTTGGTCAGCTGAACTGACTATTTGAACAGGTCTCCTGTTTTAACCCCTCATCACATCAACAACATTAACTAACAAATAAAAGGAGATTTTGTTCTCAAAGCCACTCTCACTGGCTGACACTAGGATATTTTATTTTATAACAGGAACAGTTTTACAGTAAACATTGGGACATTAGCATACAGCTACTTTAATTTCCAGGAGAAACTTGGAAGGATGCACAGTATTTGACATGGTTTTGGGATATTGCTCTGCATCTGCAACACTGCTCTGACACAGGACAGGACACTGTGTGATTAAAATTAAAGCCTCAAAACACAGAATCCACGTGTGTTACCACAGGAACAAAATGCTAGCAAGTTGAGGTTGTTTTGTAAAAAGTCATCATTTTTGTTTACTGTATCTGTTAAATTATTTAGGAAACCTCTGCATAATTTATTTCTTTCAACAAGATACTTTCATGCACAAATAATGTTAAATGTGAGTGTGTGGATTTGGGGACTTGGAATGCTGGTTTTTAAGGGAAAAAGTTTCAGGATTTTTGAATAGGTAACTTTGTAGAAACTAACACTGAGCAGCAGCAATAGTCTGAGCAGACAGCATTGCTTGTTTTTCAAAAGGGCTTGTTCATAAGCTGAATGTGTTATTGTAGGTAATTACATTTGAAAATCAGATTGGTAGCATCCTTGAAGCATCCAGAATAAAAATTTGTGAAAGGTTAAGAAGAGAAATGAAGACAAGGTATTTCCTCCAGTTACAACAGCATCACTAAAGTCAGCAGAGCCAGGACTCTGGCTTTGAGCACTGCCACACATTCATCCTTTACAATTCTCCTCAGAGTTTCATAACACACTCCATGAGAGAGCTCTTGGCTGTACCAACACATTTCCAGAGCGTCCATGCTCACTTCAAAGCTACCCTGATCAGGACCTATTTCTGATATGTGCACAGACAAGACCGCCTGCTTTGGGGTACAAAATGTTTGACTATTGGGACACAAGCTCTACTTGCTCCTAATTTCAAGTATTAGAGACCTTGCCCATTTTCTTCATTTCATTTATTTATTTATTTATTGAGGTGTCAATCAGGTACATCAGTGAGCTCTACCCAACTCAGTGCAGGGCCCCCCTCTCGTGTCTTGCTGTTGCTGTGCAGCCAGAGCAAAGCCTGTGGTGGTGGGAGGAGGAGCTGGCCCTTCCTCTCCATCCTTTTGTCAATACAGTGCCATCTTGTACCTGATAGCCTGGGCCCTGCCTCCAGCTCTGCCAAATAACCTCCCTGACAGATAGCTCAGGAAATATCTCAGGAAATCTCTCCCCAGTCCCAATTCCTTTGATGTAGTGATTGAGCGACTGCAGATCCTCTGGGCTGCTTGGATCAATCAAGACAGGAATATCTTTCTGCTGTGGTTGGATTTGAAACTTCCCAGAGAACTTTGCCCAAAGAAGTCAAGTGAAGAAATGTAGCTGAAATGGAAGAACAGCCATGTGAGGGAGCAGCTTGGAGAGGCTGCAGATCACAGCTCAGAACTAACTTTGTGTATAAATCCCAATCTAAACTGGGTTCTGGTTTGGATCTGGCCAGAGCAGTTCAGCAAGTACCAGAAGATGTGGGATTCAACACAAGTTCATGTAATTTCAGCTCAGACTTGTGTCTTACTGACACATCACTGACTGCACACACTGGGGGAGAAGATCCACAGAGTATGGGAGATGTAATGAGAATTAAGTGTGGGCAGCTATAACCAAAGATAACGAAGTTCCAAACACTGGCCACAGCCATTCAAGAGAAAATACTCAAACCATGGAGAAATGTAGAGTTAAACACCTGCAGTTTAAAAGCTATACTTTCATTTACAAATTACTTTATATGTCCCATTTTCATTCGATACTCATCTTTCCTCTTTATGTACAACACTTGGACAAATGGCTGTAGAATAAAATGGGTTCTCTTTAAAAAGATCACCTCTGAGGGCTGAATTTACAACTGCCTTTTCTCAGGTTGCCACTAAAACTTTTTTATCCTCCTAAACCTAGTATTGCCCTCTTCTGTGAAGAGAACTAAGGAAGGAAAGGCAGCATCCCTGCTCTGGCTCAGCTCCATGCAGCCACTGAAAATGCAGGAAGGCACCAGTGGCCCAGCATCCCTCTCCCCCTCCCAGGCACACTCAGCCCTCTCATTTTTGAAGTTAATTTAGTGAGGTTAAATGACACCATTTTCCTGACTGCATTTTCTCACCTCCAGCTGGAGCCCTGTCAGGGTTCCCAGGTAGGGCAAGGAACTCTCTCCCTGCCTTGTTTTCATACATGCTACAAAAGGGATTGCATTGCCCTCCCCCCCCAACCCCAATTACCAGGCTGTGAAAATAACTCCAATTAAGTGGTTAGCCATAATAGCATGGCAGCTCTTCAGGAAACTGCCTGTCTAAATAGAGATGTAGGGAAGGCAGTTTTCCCTCTAATAGTGATGCATTTTCAATTTATGCAATACAAAGTGCATTGGTCTGCAGTGTCCCTGGCTACTGATGATTAATAGCCCATACACTGCAAGGGGCTACAAAGAAAAGTGCCAAGGGAAGCAGATGCAGCAGGTTTTATATTATCATGACTGCAACAAACTCATTCAGTGGTGTCAGCTCTGACTGCAGGATTCTGATTATGAAATATGATGCGTGTTGAATTTAATGGCTTTCTCTGCCCTTCTGGTGAGTTCACTGCTTTCCAATGTCATTTTGTGTTCTCATCTGAGTGGTAATAAAAGGAATATCATTGACTGTGCTAGCTCTGTAACCACTGTGTGTTTTACAATAAATTGTGTTTCAGGACCCTTCTACCCAGGAGAGTGTGCAGGGCCAGAAAGTAATATCCCCCAGTTCTCCAATATGAAGGGTTTCTCTGAGAGAACAGGAAATTATGCAGGACTGCCCTTCTCTTGAGGCATCCCTTATGTGAACAGGACATCTCTTTTTCAAGTGGTTATGTAGCAAAAAGGTCAGTTTGAATTATAAATATTATCCAAAAAAGAAAAAAAATCCAAATAAGCAGCTACTACTATGAAGAAGAAATTATGATACCTTGATAAAAAGAGGATAAAAGTTGTTTAAAAATAAAATGTAAATAAAGAACACATGTAGGAATATAAAGTCAGGGGAGACATCTAAAGAGAGGCTTTTTTATCCAGCAACTCATTATTCCATCCAACCTGTCAGTGTGGCCTGCACCAAGTTAAGACTTTACCTGCTGGAGAGCAGCAAGTGTAGCTATGAAACCCCTAATGCCTGCAAATTCAATATATTGCTTTCTCAGACAAAATAAGCCTCCCAAAAAATGCATTGTGCCACTATCAGTGTCGACGTGTGCACACACCAGACTGCTCCACACTGCTGACCAACACTGTCCCAAGATGGGGTGGCTCCATCCCTGCAGGTACAGAGCAGATCTGTGAGGGGAGAAAAGACTCAAAGCTGAGATAGTTTGCATCATCTAGAAGGATTGCAGAGTTTCCATTATCTCTGCCCACATGCATTTCCTGCCTGCAACATCAGGGGCTCAGTCACTCCCATAGCTGCATTGGTCAGAGAAGAGCAATGTAATAGAGAAATTATATATACATATATAATATTTATTATATAATATATATTATATAATGTATTAAATTACATCTAATCAAACATAATTATGTATTATATATATATATATGTATGTATGTATGTATGTATGTATGTATGTATGTATGTATGTATGTATAAAATTATATAATAATATATAATTAAGAGAGAAATCTCCTGCAAGATTCTTGGATCAATCCCCCAGTCCTATCTTCCCCCTTGGAATCTGCTGCAGCCAGCATGGAGCCCTGCAGCACCAGGCAGAGCAGTGACTGAGTGAGCTGGAACACCAGCCCCATCATGTAGGCAGGAAGAGACACAAGCACATTGTTCCTCTTTCTCCCAGGAAAAGGCACAAACTGAAGTTTACTCACTTCTGCACTTCACAGTTTCATGGCTGGCCAGCTCTAGAGAGCAGCAGTGAAACAGCAAGAGCAGCTTCTCACACCAAGCAGAGCCAAACCCACCGAGGCACCAAGTGCTTGAAACACAAAAAGCATTTTTCTCTTTGTAAATGCACATTCCTGTGTTCACCTGGGCTGTTTTCTTAACTACAGCCCCCTCTGATGGAGTATTGCTGTTTCTAGAAATGTAGGGAATGTTCTTCAAAGCAGGAGGGCAGAAAATCATACCTGCACATTTTGGTACTGAATCCAGGCCTGAGGCTTTATTTTTAAAGTGATTTTACCAAACTGCAGAGGTTGTCCCTGAGAATTTACAGTTAAGGTGGAAGCTTTCCCTTACAGAAGTAAATCTGTACATTTGTCTGTTTTTTGGAAGAGAAAGAGCACCAACAAACCAGGACACAGTGCCCCCAACACCATGGAGAGGTGCACACAACTGCATTCAGCCCAGCTGAATTCTCCTTAAACTTGGTACATTTGTATTCAGCAATTCAATTGCATTGCACACCACTTCATTTATTAGGTTTCATAAAGAATCTAGGAATGAAACTTCCACTTTTAGGACAATCCAGAATGTTTTTAACCTTGTTTTTGTCTCTAGTTGAAATGTCACTGGTATGCTCAATCAGATTTTATATATGAACACTTTAAAACCTTTGCCTAAAGGACAAATGAGACTTGTCTTTTGTCTTTTCAGACTATACTTCATATATTTTCACATAAAAATGTATTGGAACAAGATTTAAAACTGTTATACATTTTATTGAACTCTACCTCCAGAGGGAGAAGAAAAGCATGTTAACATTTAACATGGTGGTTTTGTCTTTCTCCCTTTCCTCCACTGTTTGCTGAAAAACTTGCAGCAGTTGAAAGGTAAAAATGTCAGGCAGAAATCTGTGATCTGCCTCAAAATTAAGTCATATATTGCTGCAATACTACAGAGGCTTTGTCCTCTCTGGGATTCTCAGTCTCAGTTAAAGAACAATCAAACAGGGTAAGAATATCCCCAGAGGAAGGGAACATAGAGAACAAGGGCCCTGAGAGCATTCACCATCAGCTTGACAAGCCCATGGTGCTGTTACCTTCTGCAATCATGACCTGCCATGTACAGAGGACCCCCAACAAAGGAAATGATTGGCAGCTGACTCCATTGATCCCGAATGCTGAACAATTGCTTTATTAAACTATATTACATTATACTGTACTATATTAAAGAATACTGTACTGCAAAGAATACTAAAGACAAACCTGTGACTGTCTGAGACAGCCAGGACACAGCATTGAGCCAACTGGCCAAGGAAACAAAACAATCCTGAGAATCCAGCTGACAAATCACTTCAGGTGAACAATCTCCATAACACATTCCACACGTGCAAAAACAACAGGAGCAGCAAGTAGAGATAAGAATTGTTTTTCTCCTCTTGTCTCTGTGCTTCTCCAGGAGAAAACCCTGAGAGAGAGAATTATCTGTCTCTGTTTAGAGAATGTGAATGCTACAATGGCCTTGTGCTTTGGTTTACTTTGGAGCTCCAGGACAATCCTGCCTGTCCTGGGCAGGGCACAGGGACACCAGATCCAGCCCCTGCACCACTGGCTGCAAATGCTGCAGGGACTGAGCACCAAGCAGAGCTCCCCCAGGATGCAACCCATGCTCCTCCTGTGTGTTTAGGGGCTGGTATCTGTGGGAAATTCAGGATTCCTGGACAACTGACCAATATGATTAAGCAGAAGCTGTTTATTGTTTACATTAAACACTTATTTATACATTCTAACCCCACTGCACACTCTGGTCACTCATTTCTTATTGGTGCCTTTGCTTGTCCACGTGTTCTGCATGCAGGTCTCAGAATGTGTGATTGGTCACAGTCCAGGGGGCTCACAGCTCTCTGCTATCTATTTAGTCTTGGAATTTGGTTTCTTAGCTTCTTCTTTCTTACTTTAACACAGTTTGTGTCTTAGCAACCTTGATGAATTCCAGAGGGCCCTGAGAAAATTCTGATAAGAACAGTTACAAGGGAAATGGCCGGTGCACACTGCAGTCTGAGTTGATCAGATACATTGCTGCAGGTATCTGCTGTGTGCAGGGTCTGTCTTGGACAAGGCACAAAGACAGCTGGCACTGGAACAGCAGCCCTGGGACAAACTGCATCCTGGAGCTTGTGCTGCACCACAGCTCAGGAAGTGCTTAAATTTAGCTGTCTTCATGAGCTGTGAGACTGAGTCAGCACTGAGAGGGCCAGAGCACAACAAATGCAGTCCAAGGTGTTCTTCCCAGGCCAGCAGAGACTCTGCACAGTGAAAATGAGCTCAGAAGGCCAAGGCAGAGAGTTTCAAGCAGGTGAAGAAAGGCTTAGTGTGACTGAGATAAAAGCTCAGCAGCTGGGATGCTCTACAGACAGGGGGAAGGAGGAAAGGAGAGGGAGGGAGGGAGGGAGGGAGGGAGGGAGGGAGGGAAGGAAGGAAGGAAGGAAGGAAGGAAGGAAGGAAGGAAGGAAGGAAGGAAGGAAGGAAGGAAGGAAGGAAGGAAGGAAGGAAGGAAGGAAGGAAGGAAGGAAGGAAGGAAGGAAGGAAGGAAGGAAGGAAGGAAGGAAGGAAGGAAGGAAGGAAGGAAGGAAGGAAGGAAGGAAGGAAGGAAGGTTGCTCCCTGTGTTGCCCAGTATCTGGCACATTCCTTATTCTCAATGTATTTCTTATGTCTGAAGTTGCAATCTGGTCCTCAAATTCCACAAAGCCTTTAAGCAGCTGCCTTCTTTTTGTGATCATTTCACTGGGGCCCTAGAGCAGCATGTTTGAATTAGAGTAACCCAGCACATTTACATCCAACTTTCAGACCACTCACCTCAACATCACCACAGGGCACACTCCATGCTTATCCCATTCCCTAAAATCCTGTGTGTGGAAGCCCTGGTGTTTCTGCACAGCTCATTCCTCAATCTGGAAGCCTTTTCCCTCAGATGACACCAATTAGCCAGGTTTGTGACCAAGATCAGCATTTTGGGAGCTCCTGCACTCTGCCATCCGAAGCATGAAGGGAGGCTGGATTTCATTCACCTGGAATGCCCCCCAATGCTCATTAGTAACACCCACAGCCTCCCCAGCCTTGCTGTTTGATTTATGAGAGCTCAGGATGGTGAAATGCCAGACCACCAGGGATGGTTTGCTAGTTTGGGCTGGGCAGAATTTTGTACCAGTTATGCCTGTACAAGGGCATGTGCCAAGAATTGTTATTTTCTTGTTTTTCCTTCAAGGCTGTACTGAAACATCCTGGTAGGGATACATGGAGGTCCTTCCATGCAATTCTTCAAAGTAAATTAATAACAAAACCAACAAAATTTCCTCCTTTTTTTTTTTTAACATTAGATTTTCTCCTGAAACTTTGTTGTAATACTGTTTAGGAAAACACAGCTATGAAACCTGACTGCTTTAAGAGCAATTCTGGAATTTGGTCTTCACTTACAACATTCTGACATATTTAAATGTATCATTATACTCTTTATAAAGCCACCCACAGTGTCAGTTTAACTGGGGAGGGGAAAAGGAGTCCCATATTCAAGGAAGACCCCAAGATCTTTCCCTGTGTCCCTGGGGGAGCAGAGAACAGAGCAGGGAACAGAGCAGGCATTTTACATTTTATTCTTCTTTCACACCCCCCAGCCATGGCTATTTTAAACCAGACAAGCACCTCCTTGCTCTGAGCCTGAGCTAGCAGGGCAGCCTCTCAGCCCCAGGAGAATAGATGTACAGGGCAGGGAAGATTAATATTCTTGGAGGTTTTCCTTAGTCTGCAGGAAGCCAGCACAAAGGCACTAATAACCTCTTCAAGCAGAGAACATTTCTCCTGGGGATAATAGCTCAAGGATAGAAAGAGAGAGCTTTTATACTATAAAAGAACATTATCTTTCTTCTATGAAAACTAACTGGGTTTGGCTCTTTAAGTGCAGAACTGAGCTACCTTGGTTTTACCTCTGCTTTTGCACCTGTGTAAGGACAATTTTGAAATGTCAACAAAATATTTTTAAGGAGTCTCTCCTATGCCTCCTCGTTTGCACTTGTTTCATAACACAGGAATAGGAATTAAAGGCCTTCTCTATGGTTCAGGCAGCTTGCCAACACCTATTTTATAGCAATAAAATACATACAAATTAAGGAATCTCATGTGGAAAATTCATTCAACAGCCTCAAAAGCCAAGTGAATGCTAATTACTTCAAACACAATGTGGTGGCAATCAGGCAAGATTGGATCATGCTTTTAAATGTATGTCTAAATTTTTAAGAACCACGATAATTATGAATTATGAAAATAACTCAGACAATTCAACAGCAAATACAGTGTTTGTGGAGTAAGAGAGATCTTTAAGAAACAGAGAAGTCTTAAATCCAACACCTGCATAGGAATAGTCAAGGGCAAATATGGGGCTGGTATTTTATTTCCTTACTCCTAGACATCATTTTATACTTTTGGGTGGCTCATGGGTGCCTTGAGTTATGGAGCAAGTGGAAGCATGCAAAATAAAATCAAAGTAACAGGATTTATCCTGCCTACTAAAACCAATGAAAGTTCTTTCTAGTTCATGTTCACATAAATTGCAGTATAAAAGCAAATTTGCCTTCCTAGTTCTCTGTGTGTTTTCTTCAATCTGGAAAACAATCTCCATGCTCATCCACTTATGCGATGGCAGCTGAATAAACACAGTGGGTTCATTTCCCACAGGTAAAGCTGAACAGAACTTCTGGGATAATTAACCACCAGAGCAGCACACCTCAGGGTATGCTTGAAATTCCAGCTGGGAAATCCTTAGGTCTATACATTTTGCTACAAACATGCCAAACCACAACCAGCTGTGAGGGGCTCAAAAACCTCTTGTATAATGCTGAGTGTCAAACTGGCTGACAACAATAATTTTATAGGTGAGCATGAAATCAAACACAGGAAGTACTAGGGGAGAAGGAGTGGAAGGGGAAGTTTTCAAAGGACAGCTTGGCATCTGTCTCCCTTAGAAGACAAATTATGCCTGAGACTTGGAAAAATCTCACAGCCATCCAGCACACTGGAGCCAACTGTGTATTCATTGCATGCTCAAGGATTCAAGCTCTGTTTTGCTGTGGATTATATTGGAACATTTACAGGTTTCCTTTACTTGGATTTGCTTTTCCCAAAGACATGCTCAAGGATTGAAGAGAGAATCTGCCACAGTAGAAGCCTATGACATTAAGAATGGCACCAAAAAGTCAGTAAAGGAAGAAAAAGGTTCATTTCATTTTAGAAGAGCCTGGGGACACTGGTGACATTTTCAACAGAACAACTCAAATTTTGGAATTCATTGCCACAAGATGCTGTGGGTGTAAAATAAAAACACAAAGAGGGATTGGACACACATCACAGAATACAAATCCCTAAAAAACCCAACAGTGCTAACATAGCTTCTGGCTCAGGAGAGTTCTGCTCCTCTCCTGCCTATGAACTGCAGAGGCTTCTCTGGGGAGAGTTCTGGGCACAGTTCCCTCAGCTCCAGCCCCTTTTCCTGCACTCCTAAATACTTGAGGAAGGAAATACTTGTTGCTATTTTTTAAATTATATTTCCCTCCATTTACTGTTAATAAAAGATCAGTTGAGGTCAGGTGTAGGGAACTATAACATCCCCACTTCATTCCAGGCTTTATTCTTTACTGAGTTTTCAGCCTCTGGCAAAAACACCTACTGTGAAACAAGAAAGAAATTAAAGTTCTGGCAGTTCATAAATTTCAAAACTAAAAAAAGAATATATTAGAAAGCATAGTAACAAAAGTAGAAATGTGATAGAAGGTGAGCAGTGAGGAAAAAAGTGGATAAACTGACTGTAATCCTTCTCATAGAATAACAAATTTTCATGGAATATTTCATAGATTATTTTAAAAGAGTGGAAGATTGTGCTATCTCAAAATTAAAATGATATAATGCTGTTTTGCTGCTTTGAACTTGCAACATCAATTTCTTGTTTCTCACTTACTACATTTTTTCTGTACTTTCATACCTGAGCTACACATGCCTTCTATCAGCATCATTCTCCTAGTGAAAAAGTAAAAGAAGATATTTTCTTCCTTGCAATCCTAATACCTTGTAAAAAGAAATGTAAACCAACCTTGTTTTTGAAAAAGTTCTGTGACTCTCACACCCCTCCAGTATTAAATCAGAACTTGAATTCTTTTGCAGAACTGGCAACAGCAAATCCAGTGTGACATCTCCTTTGTTTCAGGATTGTCATTCCATACACAGTCACTGCTGAACTGTTCCTGGCACTACCAAATAAATGCTCTGTAGTTCTGTCTTAGGTTGAAAGATGTAGCTGGGTGTGTGTTGTGTCCCCATGTGTCAGAGCTGGGGCAGTTCTCTGCTGTTCTTGGGGCAGTTTTCTTGATCTCTCCCCCAGCCAATCCTCCCTGCAGGAGATCTCTGCTGTCCATGGCCACTGAGTGTCCCTGCAGGGCTGATCCAATTCCAGCATCCCATGGGGAGATGCTGCGCCCAGGGCAGGAGCCAAGCATTCCTACCTGGATCCAATGGGAGCCTGGCACAGCACAGCAGCCTTTGCCCAGTGCATTGCCAGAGGAGCAGCTTCTGCTGCCCTGCATGGCCAGAGGGAGCCCAGGCCCATCTGCAGCAGCCCTGGAGCTGCAGAGGAAAACTCCCCCCTTGTGCAGGATCCCTGCTCCAGCAGAGCCACAGCTGGCACTGCAGGAGGGCTGAGCCCCCATGGGATGGGGCTGTGCCACCCCCTGACACACAGGGGACAGGGACTGCTCTGATTCTATCAATGGTTTGTTTTCTTTTTTGTACTATTGCATTTGTATTTTTAATTTTCCTAGTAAAGAACTGTTATTCCTATTCCCATATCTTTGCCCGAGAGCTCCTTAATTTCAAAATTATAATAATTCAGAGGGAGGGGATTTACATTCTCCATTTCAAGGAAGGCTCCTGCCTTTCTAGCAGACATCTGGCTTTTCAAACTGAGACAACTTACTGTAGAGTAACAAAAAACCCAAACAAAATGTTCAAGACATGATGTGAAAATAACCACAAATACTTTTGGTGAGATAGTGGAAGTGGCAGATGAAGTCTTGATTGTGGAGAAAAAAATCCAAGGAGTTTGTAAGGGTAACTCCTGCTTCCCTGCTAAAAGATGAAACTCCACTACCAGTCTCGATTTTCTAGGGGCCTCTGCATATGTGTGTGGTTTAATTTAAAGAGCCTGGATTTTCACAAAATAGATACCAAAATTGATTCTGCCTCCTTCAGGTTGAACATGGGGAAATGCTGACTGACAGAATCACCTGAGGGTAATAAATCTGCCAAGTGTTTTGTTAAACAGCCATTCAGCCTGAAATGCACCCTGGCATTCTGGAATAACAATGGGCTACTGTAACGTGTGGTGCATTAATTATAGAGTTGACAAGAAAATTACCCTTCAAGCCAAGATTACTAAAAACTTTACTAGGCTTTTTTCCCCTCTGCTGTTAAATACAGTATTCAGTGTAGCCCTCCCAGAGGTTCTGCCCACCTCCCCCTGCAGAGTTAAGCAGCATGGCAATAAAGGTCCAAGGGATCTGCACTAATATGTCACTGAGAACATTGTTTGCTTCCCCAAATTTCATTGTAGCTGCTAAATGATAAATATCAGCATTTAAAAATGGCCTTGGCTTTCCTCGGTGTAAGTTTTTCTGATAAAATAAAGCAGAATAAAATGTTGCTTCAATATGTGACTGGATTTCCATCCTTCAACAGGAATCCTTGTGGAACCCTGGCAATCTGTCTGTGAAAAAATCCCACCCTGGCTTTCAAACACTCAAGTACTGGTGAGAGAGAAGGAACTCCAGTCCTGGAGGCAATGCAAAATTACCAATCCATCAGAATAAGGACACAACAGAAATGAAAATGCTCTTTTATGAACAGAACACAATTTGTGTCTTCTCCAGGCAAAAACTCCTCTCTGGTGCCTCTGGCAGTCCCTGAAACTGCTGCAGCTCAGGGCTAAATCTGGACCCCCTCAGCAAGCAGAGCAGGGGTGCTTCAGCCCAGGCCACCTGACCTGAGTGTGCCACAGGTACCTACAGGCAGCAAAGCCTCTGAAACAGGGGAATTCTTCCCCAGGTACCTACAGGCAGCAAAGCCTCCTTTGTAAGAGCCTAAATGAGAGATGTGGGACTCCAGGCAGCTCTCCAGTTTATTCCACCCAAGACATTAGAGCAGTCCAGGGTTGTGGGTGACAGCTCCAGCTGCAGGCAGGCCTGGAGACTCTGAGTTTAGGTTACAATGCATTATAGAGTTTTCTTTTGGTTACAATGCATTATAGACTTTGGGTTTTGTTACAATGCATTATAGACTTTTCTTTGCTGAGCATCTTCATACAGTAGAACCAATCTGTACCTTAACTATTATCTACAGCCTATCATAACTACTGTAATTACCATATTCATGTTACTATTCTCCAATCACTAAAAGTTGGTACATTACAGTTTAAGCTAGAAGTTGTTTTTCAGTTTTCTTGCAGTGGAAAATTCTGAGACCTTTTATGTACTTGCAGCATTTGCTGCCTTGTTTGCCTGTGCTCTCTTCCTGCTTGGTAAAAACATCTTCTTGTTTGGGGTGGGTTTATCCTTTGCTCTAAGCCATAAAACCCCTTCTAACTCACACACCCTTTGCCTCCTTGGTTATCCAGTAAGACTGGCTCAGCAATTCTTTTCTTCTATATCAAAACTTGCTTCCATCTCTATTCCTTCATCAGACTCTACATTTAAAAATCTTTCTGCCAAGCACACATATCTGTGAGACTTTCTTGTCAAACTTTCATCCTTCCCAACAATCCTTGAAACAGGGAAATTCTTTCCCAGGTACCTACAGGCAGCAAAGCCTCTTTGAAACAGGGGAATTCTTCCCCAGAGCCATCCTGACTGCAGGATGTACAAACAGATCCCAAGGTCCTGAGGTGCTCTAAGTGCAAGGGAGGACTTTTCTCTGGTATAACTCCTCCCAGGGTGTATTTATTCAGAAATTTTGGGATGTGAAAAATTCTGTGTATGAAAAAACTCCTTCATCACAGATGACTAATTCTTAATTTTATTACATTAACTTCCTAAATACGATTACCAGTAATGCATTTGCTTTTTTGAATTAGAATCTCTCTCAACACCCAGCCCAATTCTCCAGTGAGTGTTCAGCATTCATGCACTGCTGCTGATATGGAAAAGCATTTCTAGTATTGCCAAGACAGAAGTGCTTACTACCAAAGAAATGTTTCAAAACTGTACTAAAATATTCTCTGTAGAGTTGACAACGATGTGTTAGGACTAAAGAAAATATTACATGTGCCATAAGTTGAATTAAAACTCAAAGATAAGCACAAAGCTGAGCACTCAGTTTCCTACAATTTGAGGTAAAAGCATGACTTATAATCAAACACATCTGGAAAATGACACCACTGAGATTTGTCACCCTGAGGAAGAGTCTGTAAGGACACATTTTTAGCATAATGCCAAGCTTCCTTTAAACTGGGTACAGAGACATTCCTGGGGTTTACGGCATAATTTTAAAAAGTTACATCTTTTATAGTCTCTTTTACTGTAGGTTCTGTAAACTTACTATCACAATAAATGAGCAGCCAATATGGATTAAAAGACCACTCTAGTTTCAACTCTCATAAACCCCACTTTAATAAACCCCATTACTCTAATGTGGTATGTATTTCCTTTTAAAACCAATTTCTTTTCTTTAGACACTTCTCAATGCCTTTTGGGTTAATTCTTGGATCAAAAGCCCACATAGCTCAAGCAAAATCTTTCCATTTACCTCAGCAAAGTGTATCTGTCTCTCCTCTTCAGAAGTTGTGAGGAGCTGGGTACCATAACAGCATTTTCTTTCAGGGAAAGCTTCAGATGAAGCAATGGTGTGGACTGGATGCTTGAAGAAAGCAAATGAAATAAATTCTGCGCTCCTGGTGACCACGAGGGACTGCAGCACCAAAGAGGAGACATTTCTGAGCAGCAGGATCAGTGAGCTAACATCAGCAGAGGTGTCTTCTCAGAGCTGCTGTCAATGACCCAGTGTGGCCAAGGTACAGCCCAGCTCTGGATGCCTCTTCCCTTGAGGCAAGCACAGCCTGGATGGTACAGCTCAAGTCCTCTTTTAGAAGTCAAACCTGTCTGCTTTCTGTTCCAGCTGGAAAATGGCTTAAAACTTTTGTGATAACTGCACATTTCTGGAAGGAAAAGTATAAAAGTTCCCAAATGAAAGTGCTCTGAGTGGAGAACTTCCATAGGGTGAGGTCTGGCTGATGGGAAGGGGATTTGAGACAGAATGCAAAGGGTGCATTGTGGTTACACAAACAGCATGGAGAGAAAGGAGGCTTTGTGCAGGGTAAATCAGTGCCTGTGCAGCACTGAAATATGAAATTCAAAGCCTCTCATTTCAAGTGTTTGAAAGCCTCTTCTTGTCTCTCCTACTCCACTTCCAAAAGTGCCCATCCACAGATGGGGTCCCACCTCACCAGCTCTGAGGCAGAGTTTGACATTGAAGAGTTCCAGCTGTCAGGGCTTGTCCTGGTTTAAATATATTTCCATCTTCTGCAGATTTCTTTCTCCCCAAAGATAGCTATTACACAGCCCTTTAGAGAAGGGCTCAGGTTTCCTTTAATCTCTGTGCATCACCTCAACATTTCATAAGGCATCAAGAGAACAGAGAATGGACCAAAGGACAGGCCTAAAGTCTTCCTCACAATTTTCACTTACCAAGCTTTGCTTTATTGCCATCCTCTTGATGACTGAGTGTGTTCCACAGACACCACAGGCAGCCACATTGCCTAGGTGCACTTGTCAGATTCTATGAAACCTCAGCACATTGTTTTTGCCAGTGCTCCACTATGGTTATCTGACCTGCCCAACATGAACCAGAGCACTTGAGTCACAGCTTTACCAGACCTGCAGTTTTGAGGATTCAGCTGTGACTACAGATTTCAAGAAGCAGCTTGAAAACTGCCCAACACTCTGAAGGTGCTCAAATGTAAAACCCACAGCCCAAACCACACAGCCACTGGGTCATGGCTGCCCAACATGCTCCAGGGATGTCTAAAGATGCTTTTGTCACAGATCTCTTCTTCAAGTATTCATTTACTCTTTTTTTCAAAAACAAGGTGAAGAGATTGAAAGTCTCTATCTCCCTTTACATTACATGATTTTCAAATCTTCCCTGTAACCCTTTCCCAAACTCTCCAATCTGCCAGCATCCACACATCAAACTTGGGCACACATCTCTGCTACTCAAATGAGAGCACTTGGAAACTAATCAGCACAGTTCTATGGAGCATTTTTCCATTTTTCAGCTCTCATGGCTGCACACACTCTGTTTGTCTGTCCTTCCTTTGAAGTTGTCTTACTTTGGTGGGAAGGAAAATAATGTAAATGCCTGCTTTGACATGGAGTTGAATTTGTGCTTGCAGTAGATACTGCAATTCCATTAACTCTGCTCCCAAAATGAGGTGGTTTTAAGATTTTAATACTTGGGGACAAGGGAAGACATCAACATTAAAAAAAAAAATTCCTAACTTCAGAAAAGAAATTAATGCCCTGTGATCCATTACAGACCAGACCACTGATGGCATAGCTCTGCACTGGCAAAAGTCCCCAAGAGCTCCATTCTAAGGGGCAGAGGATGCTGCACATGCTGAAGAGGAATCTTGGCTGTGATCACTTTGGAGAGATCTGGTTACAAAATGGAAAATCTCTTTCCAACAGGCAGCATAATTCCAGTTGGCCATTACTTCACAAAACTTCCAGGGATTACAGGCAATTTTAGGAGGCAACTGTGCAGCTATAAAACATCTGGCTGTATTTCACAGGGTGATCATTCCCTTCCTGGGTCCCCTTCAGAGCTCTGCATGAGCAGCCCTGCTTGCTGGTGGATACTGCTGATCTCCAGAGCCCACATGGTGCTGTCCCAAATCAGAAATGCCACAGCAATCAAATCACCAGAGATATTTGTGCCAGGAATCACATCATTCACATTTTTCCTTTCCCCCAAAGCACATTTTCTATGTGCCTTTCATGGGAATGCCCTCTGCACTGTCACTGCCAGAAGCAGCCAGGCTTGCTGTGACTGAGCACAGCACAGCCCAGGCCCAGTGGCTGCACTGACATGAGCTGGAAATGCTTTAATTGCATTAAATGCTTAACCCCACTCATTAGGATGGTTAAAAGACTAAAGAAAACCAAAAAAAAACAAAAAAAACCCAAACAAACAAACAAAAAACCCACAAAAAACCTCAAACAAAAACCAAAACAATACAAAAGAAGGGGGAAAAAAGCTTACAGAAAGAGAGAAAGCACAAGAGGAGGTTAAAACCAAGCAGTAATTTTAAAGAACCATAGCAATCAGTGACAGCTGGAGTCTCCAGGTGCCCATGTGGGCAGCACTAAAGCCTCTCCTCTTCCCTGTCTCAGACACAGACATTTTCACACTCTCCCAGTAATGCAGTAAACGAGCATTACACTCATTACATGAGTGCAACAGTGAAAAACAATGAAAGCAGCTTGGCATTTTTATAAGACAGTTCAAATAAAAATTAATGGTACATGTAATAATAATTCCAAGTGTATTTTGTTTCCATTTACATCCAACTAAGAGGCAATTTTTGGTGCATTTGGTTTTACAGCTCTGTGTATGTGCAGCAAAGTAAAAATTCTGCACATGGGAAAATAAATAAGTGGCTATATGACTGGTTGACAGCAAGATTTGTAGAGCTAATTAGTTCAATGAATAGGAAAGGCACTCAAAACTAACAGCTCATCAAATAGTTCTTCATACAAGAGATATCTGTCACCCTGCCTGTAGTGAATAAATATTTTCACTGTCTTCCAGAGATCAATGCCAGCATAAGCAAATAAAAACAGAACTAAACAAAACACCAAGGCCAAAAGAACCTGACACCCGGGCTTCTCAGAGTCTCTGTGGTCAGGACAACCCCGAGATGCATTAGAAAGTCTCTTTTCCCAGCTCAGCAGCTGAAGGAGTCAGGATTCTTGTTCTGGTTCTCAAGGTTGTTTATTGTTTCTTATCTATAAAATTCTTTCTCTGACCCGCTGAGGTCTGTCCAGCAGGTTGGGTTGTGGCACACTGACACCCTCAGGGCGGTGTTGGCTTTTTATACTTTTTGTACTTTATTTACAATAACTTTCCAATACCCATCACCTATGTTAGACAGTCTGTCTCTACTCTAAACCAATCCAGAAGTGCCACCATCCCAGCAGAAGATGGAGGCTAGGAAGAAGGAGGAAGAAGGAGAAAGAAGGACAAGGCACACCCAAATTCCTCCATCTTGGGACCCTGAACCCCAAAATTCTATATTTTCACCCTGTGACAAACTAACTATCATTCTACTTAAATTTTCGTGGCTTGCAGATCCTCATATAAGGTTGGTAATTTTTTCCATGGGTCAAGATCAAAGGCACAGGGGTCTTGGGCTCTGTGCCAAGGCCTCTGGGCCCCCTGGCAGGGGTTTGAGCCCTCCAGGGCAGCCAGAGGAATTTCCTGGGTTCTGACACAGGCTGACCTCACCAGTGGCAGCTCAGTGGGATCACAGCATCATCAAGGTTGGAAGAGACCTTCAAGGTGATTGAATCCAACAATCAAACCAACATGACCATGATCACCCTACACCACGTCTCCAAGTGCCACATCCAGGTACCTCTGGAGCACTCCCAGACATGATGATGCACCACTTCCCTTATTCTTATGGCTTTTTTTTTATTAATCTGAATCTCCCCTGGAACAACTTGAGGCCATTTCCTCCAGTCCTTTCACCTGAGACATGGCAGGAGAGGCTGAGTCCCACCTGGCTGCACCATCCTTTCAGGTGATTGTAGGGAATGAGAAGGCTCCCCCTGAGCATCCACTTCTTGAGACTGAACAACCCCAGCTCCCCCAGCCACTCCTGACAGGAGACGTTTTCTAGGCTTCCCCAGCCCCATGGCCTTTCTCTGGACACCAGAGCACCTCCAGCACCTCAGAGACCTTTCTGAAGTGAGTACCCCAAACTGAACCCAGAGCTGGAGGTGCTTCACCAGTGCCAGTACAGGTGGATGGTCACTGTGGTCACTGCCCTGCTCCTGCTGGCCACACTGTGGCTGATCCAGGCCAGGATGCCCCTCACTTTCCTGGCCACCTGGGCACTCACAGGCTCACATCCAGCCATTGTCAACCACCACCCCAAGCCCCTTCCTCCTGAACAGCTCTCAGGCCATTCCTCCTCCTTCCTGCAGTGCTGAAACCCCAGTGCAGGACCCAGCTCCTGACCTTTCTGAAGGTTCTGAGCTGTCCTGAGCTCACTGCTCCAGCCTGCCCAGAACCCTCTGCAGAGCCTTCCTGCCCACCCAGCTTTATGTCATCTGCAGACTTACTGGGGGTGCCTCAATCCCCTCATTCTAATCACTGATGTAGATATTAAACAGCTGACCCCAAAACTGAGCCCTGGGGAGCCCCATCAGCGACCAGCCACACTCAGCACCACTCCCTGGGCCCAGTTTTTCAGCCAGGGAGGTTTTCACCCAGTGAAGTAGAAGAAGTTGTTGGAAATGCCAAGCTAGAAACTCCCTTCTGCTGTGGTCCAAACCAGCTTCCAGTGATCCAAGACAGATGAGGGCCAGAATCACAGTCATTGACACAGCTTAAATACTGTAATATACATAAACACTCTTCTTGGTGTCAGTGTGGGGCCAAAGGCCATCATTTTGGCTAGTCAGACAATGTCCAGTGTGGGTTATACCACAGTGTGTTATTATCACCCTGAAGGAAACAACAGGCAGGGAACAGAAGCTTCTCACAGCCCCTCTGCTCTCAGTCTGTCCTGCCAGACCCAGCTCACAGCACAGCCTGCTGGCTTTGCTGGCACTCAGGATGTCTCTGCAGGTGACCCTGGATGCATTCCAGCAGGAGACACTCATTAAATTACAAAAGCAGCCATGTCTCAACTTGCTGATCCCTGCATGTGCAGCTGGGACTGCGGGGGAAGGCAGAACCCCAGGGAATTCCATGCCCATGCAGCCAGCCAGCATTCCTGACAGCTCAGGACAGAGCAGCAGCTCAGCACCATGAACCCAGGGACATGGGCACTTTCCAGGCACTCAGGGACAAGATCTGTTCCAAGACTCAGGGTCCTGGAACAAGTGGAACCCCTGAACAGAAGATCTGTGCCTAGGATGGATTAAGCTGCATTTTTCAGTGCTGCTCCTGCTGTTACATTTAGAGAAGTGAGAGGAGGTGTGTCACAGACATCTTTTATGGAAAATCCTTTCCTTAGGATTTTTCCTCCTGAGAAGCTGAGAGGCCTCAGGAACAAAATGGAACCAATGGTTATCTGCTGCTGTGGAATGCAACAGGTGCATCTGGGATTGGTCTCATGTGGTTGTTTCTAATTAATGGCCAATCACAGTCAGCTGGCTCAGAGAGTCCAAGCCACAAGCCTTTGTTATCATTCTTTCCTATTCTATTCTTAGCCAGCCTTCTGATGAATTCCTTTCTTCTATTCTTTTAGTATAGTTTTAATATAATATATATTATAAAATAATAAATCAGCCTTCTGAAACATGGAGTCAGATCCTCATCTCTTCCCTCATCCTGGGACCCCTGTGAACACGGTCACAGAGGTGGACCCCTAAAGAGGTTGGAAAAACTTCTTCCCTTCTTCTACATTAAAAAGAGGCACTCCCACATCCTGAGCAGCTGCCATTGACATAAAACTTAAAATGTACAATGCAAAACACCTTGAAACTGGTACAGGGCTGACTGAACTGCCTGTCCTGGCAGCCAAGGGTTGTCCCCAGTTCACTGTCCCAGTTCAGACCCTGTTGTAAAGCCAGGCCCAATTCATACACCTCAACCTATTTCACATCCCACTGGAAAGGAAACAAAAGGTATTTATTTATGTTTGCCAATTTTCTCATGCCACAACATGTGAGTTGAGCCCAGCACCTCACTGCTATTAAGAGCCAGGAGTTTGTGGCTCAGCCCCCTGAGCCAGCTGCCAGGCTGGCTGCAAACTGGAGCGTTTCAGATGTCCACAAAACAGCTCCTGGGTGTAAGAACTGTGTGTGCTCCTTTTGGGCATTGAGTCCTTCTTCGTGCGGTTCTTTGCATTGTGTTGAAAATTATGATTAATTAGGAAGACAGAGCACATCCCCAGAGCACACTGTAGAAATGGCAACACCTCATGCAGACATTTGAGGTCAACTAATTTTCCATGAGGGTTCTTTGCAGAAATGTTGCTTCATCAAACATAAACAGCACAAGCAAGTGCTTCTGTGTCAGGGGACCCAATGGGGCCATGTACTGCAGATTAAGGAATCAATCAGGCTTTGAAATAATAACAGATGAAATGATAAAAATTGTCAGTGTTCTAGGAAGGCTACTGATAACATTGTGTCTCACTTGGGTTCCTAAAACCCACAAATATCACCTTATTCAATACCTTTGTCTAAAAAATTAGGCTCTCAGGGATAGTTTTATTTCTCAGAAGGGCGTGTATGAAATACATCATTGTGAGAGACAAACTAAGTGACAGGATATTGTTCTGGGCAGAACAGTTAGTTACAGTTAGCAAAAGAAAGTACTTGTCTACCTGTATTTTATAGTCCTTGAGGCAGAGGAGAAACAAACATCCTAAATAACAAAGGCAAGAAAAAGAAGAGGAAAAATAAAGCAGCAATGAGCATACACCTGAAACCAACAGTAAGGACCCAAATCTCCTCCTTCTGGCAGCAAGTATTGAGTGGGACAGAGGAGGAAAAGGACAAACTTTAGAAGCAGCTGGTGGGAGAGAATCACTCCCACAAATACCATGAGAGAATGAAACTCCCTCAAAAGGAGCAGGAAAGCTCCTGCAGCTCCCAGCAGCCAATACCAGCAGTACTGGCCCTGGTATGGAGAAATGGAACACTGTTAAAGACCCCAAAGTGATTCGTGGCTTATCCAATTTTATTATTGACAGTCAAGTAAACCCTTGGATCCTCTGGCAAGCAATGTTTCTAATGGATTTGAAATTGTGATATAGCTATTATTCAATCAGCTCAGTCTTGCAAACTACATCAATATCTGAAACTGTTCCAAGAGACATAATGAGACCGTAGCAGTTACAGATTTAAAAGAGGAGAAAAAGTAAACCATCTGTTTGCTTATGTCTAGTAATAGAGAACATACCCTTGCCATCTCTTTTGATTTTGACACTGTACTCCTTTGAAGAACCACTCTGAAGAAAAATGCTCAAGCTGCAGCTGACTTTCATCATACTCCCCAAATCTTAGTCTTCTTTTAAAGCAAATCATTACAATTCTCTTCATCTTTTTATGCCTGTAATCTAGAGTTCCAGGCACACTCTTGGATATAGAGGCCATTTGGGACAAACATAAATTGATGGAACATTGGCCTTGTCTTCTGAGCATTTCAAAATGATGATACATCATTTCAGTATTTGAATTCTTCTAAACCTGAGGCATGGTAGTGAAGAAAAGCAGAACTGAGCAAATTCACATCTGAACATTTATTTGTGATTTAACTTTGAGCATTTTATCAAATCTTCCTTAACAAAGCAATACAACAGGAGCATTTCCACTGGGATATTGAAACTGGCTCTGGAAAGCACAGTACAAAAAAGGTTAGTCATAGTTCCTATTTTACTTTCCTAGTGCTGACCCAGCCCACACTCAGTTCAATAACCTTTCTCAGGTTGGCTAAGGTGACCAGCATGATGAAAGTCCACATTCACAACTAATGTATTTCATGACAACTTGTTTGTACTCTGGTCACCCTCCCATATTGAATTCTTCTTGTGTGTGAAAAGGTGGCCATGGCCAGCTCCACAACTGTAATTAAGGTTCACAGACTTACTATTTCCATCATAAAGCCCAGTTTCCAGGGTTTAAGAAGTCAGCAGCTCCAACTGCACATGTTAGCAGCAGAGTCACAGTTTTTTCTTATCTATTTATAAGAGCAGTTTAAATCAACTCAACTATTGCTGGAGACCTATAAACCATGGCCTGCATGTTCCTCTTCAGCTGTTTAGAACTTGAACACTCTGAACATGAAGTTCTCCTCTGGAGAAAGCAGAGCTGTGTTTCAGGGCAGGCATTAGAAACACCTCCCCACCAACAAACCTAGGGCTTATTCCCACTGCTTCTTGTTTATCCACAGCCTCCAGGATTTCAGAAGTTCTGTTCTGTTCTCTTCAGTTCTCTCAGAAGATCAGTTCTGTTCTCTTGCAGGAGAACAGAATGTCACCATTGAGCAAGAATTGACACAAATTCACAAGAAGGCTGGTTTGCACAACAGCAGCTTTAGTATGAAAATTCTCTTATTTTATAGATAGGTTCAACACATTGTACTTGATTGGCTGATTATCAAAAACATCTTTCTCACAAACAGTCCTTGAGAAGAACAGAAAAACAGAGTAGGAAAACACCACCTGCAGGTTGTTTATACTAACAAGTTATCATTGTTTCTCTACAACTTCCTAAAAAGTCTCACAAGTCCACTGGGAGAAAAAAAATCCTGTTTTCTTGCTCTCTGACCAGGCTGTCACATCCACAACAGAAGATCTTTACTTAGTTTTGACACAAACATGCCAAAATTCAGAAATATGGTAATTCAGGGTGCACCAACCTTCATAACCTGATTATGTCAAGCTCTTAGAACAGGCAAGACCTGTAAGGTGTACATTGCACAGCTCCAGGGGTTGTGCCTGGGTCCTGGAGCAAGAGGCAGTGCCACCAGTCTCTGCCCATGTTGGAGAAGATGAAACAGGAAAGCCTTATAAATATGATTGTCTGGCAAAGATTTTGAGAATATGGAAACTATAAGTGAGATTGAAATGAAAGCAAGCTTTGAGATCCCTCAGTTACTAAACAACGGGAAAACAATGGTGTGGCTGGCTGAAGGTGATCCCCTTTTGATGGAACAACATCCTCTGCTTGCAGACAGGCCCAAGGGGCAGAGCAGAGCCTACAGCTTGGCAGAAGGGGCCCAAAGAGGAGTTTTTAGGGTTTAAAATGTAACACAGGATGGTAATGTAATGATTCTTATAGGCTGTATGTAAATGCTATAGGATTTGTATCTTGTACTAGATTGGTCAGTGAGAATGAGAATATTCAACACAGAAGAAGATTTATTGTATTGTAACGGGAACCTCGCTCTCTTACCCTTTTACTCTCTTACCCTCTCATCCTCTCTCCCCCTCTCTTCTCTCAGGTCTGCTCTGAGCTGTGGCTGCAGCTCCCAGCAGGGCCCTGCCCCCAGGCCCTTTGCAATAAACCCCAAGTTCCTGACCTGGCTGCAGAGATCTCTGCTCTCTGTCCATCCCCACTGTCCTACCCCCATTGCTCCTACATGCCCACACCCACAGCAAGAGGCACATGCAGCTGTGCTGAAGACAGATGCCTGTTGCAATTTCAGGCTCCTTCCTGCTCCAAGGTCAGGGTGAATAATACTCAGGAGATGTTGTTTTTGAAGTCTCGCTCTGAGGTTTATTATCCTTATCTATTATAAACTCACAAAATGGGAGCTCTCTGTAACCAGTTGAGAAAGTGCCCTAAAATGGTGTCTGTTCAAGGCTATTTAAGCCCCAATTATCCAATAAACAGTTGACATTTATATTATTTATGTTTCTAACCCAATTATGATCACCTAAAACCTGCAACGTGGACATCTTTCACCCAGTTAGAGAAAATCACCCAGATCCAGAAGGAAGAAGGTGCAAAAAAGACATCTAATCCACACCCAAAATTCTCCATCTTGGCTCCCATATATCACCATATACTAAAACCCCAAATCTAAGTTTTTTTCAGCCTGTGAGATCACACAATACTATCCAAACTGCACACACACTTTTTCTGTGCTATCACTCAATTTTTGAAGCCTTTTCCAAGGTCTCAGGTCAAACCAGGTGTTTACTTGAGGGCTGGCACCTTTAAATTCAGAAAGCTCAAAGTTTTCAGCCATCAGAGCTCCAACAGATGCCCATGCTGGAAACCTCTGAGTTGGTACAACCCAACAAAACAAGCCCCAAGGAGGTGGGAAAAGTGGAAAACATTCTTCCAGTTCCTCCCTGGTGCAAACACCAAATCTGCATCTGGTCCCCCAGTGGCCAACATTCTTACAATGAACACTGCCAGCTTGCTGCTACTTCCCCCTTATCACTGAGTTAGGAGACAATTACATCACAAAAGGAAAAGGTGCAACTTGTCAGTTTGGAAAGTATTAAAAAAATGCATACAATTAGGTAGAAATACTAAATGTAATACATATATGTGCAGAAATGGAAAAGAAGTCTGCAAAACAGTGCTAATCCTTGGTATGCCATGGATCCAGCTCTGCTCCTGACACAAACCACACCAGCATCCCTCACAGTGAGGTTCTGGCACTGGGGGAGTCACTGACAGGTCACCACCCAGCAAGTTTGACTTACCACACTGCCCAGATTCAGCTGGGCTTTGGCCTCACAGGTTGTTCTCAGTGCTGAGAGAAAATTAACTGTATTCTGTATCAGAAACAGTACAAGCACCTGAAATGAAGCACTGGAGGAGATATGTCCTTTTTTTTCCCAGCAAAACCATTCATATGAAATATAAAGGAAAAACAAAGGAAACCCTTTATTTAAACCTATAAACCTTTATTTATGATGTTTTTTGCACCATGAAGCAACACCAGATTCCTAAGGACTGGAATTTTTAAAGCAGTATGGGTGGGTCATCTACACAAGTCCCACAAAAATGCACCAACTTGGTGGAATAATTTCTGAAACACCAGCTCTGGAAGAGCAGTGATAAGGGCAAACTTTGAGATAGTGAAAGCCAACACAGACCTTTCCACTCAGGCTGTAACATCAGCTGGGAGTTGACAGGTTTCATCTTTTCAGGTGTCAGAGCTTTGGTCTCTGCAAAAAGGTGAAGTACATAATCCTCCTGCACAAAAGAGAAAATGAATTAGTTTCTCAGACATGATAATGAAACCTCAAGCCCTGAGAATGCTAATCCCCACCCTCAGTGAGTCCATCTTGTGCCAGAGGTGTCTCAATGGCAGCGTCTGTCTGCACAAAAGTCAGGAGGCTCGGGAGAGCCCAGCACAGCTCAGGGAGGGTTTGTCCAGCTGGGTGTCTGCTGCTTTGCAGAGGCAGGGCAGCCCTGGGCAGCACAGGGACTGCACATGGACCTTTGTGCACAGAGGAGCTGCAGGGGAGCCCAGAGTGAAGCTGAGCCCGTGGGAAGGAGCTGTGGGCTGGCCCAGAGGGAGTGGAGGCAAACACAGCAAGTAGGTGTAAGTTTTGTCAGGAAGGCACAGTGAAAAGCAAAGAATATCCCAAAACAACAGAGAGACAGTGCTCAGATTCTGGTTCAATGGATCATGGAGAAAAGAAAAAAACTGATCAAAACACTACACTCTGTATCTTTCTACAGTTATTAAAGAAGCAGAACTTACTATTTTGGAGTAAGTTCCACCACCTGATACTACTCTGGTCTTCAGATTATTTTAGTTTGGAGTAATTCCTGCAAACTAAAATAGCAAACAAAATAAATCCAAACTGTTAGAGCCCAGCACTAACATATCCACAAGGGGTTGAGGAAAGCCTTCTGCAGTATGAAAAGGAATAAAAAGCGATCAGTGAAATATTTCAAGAAGAAAAAAGTCCAGCCTTGGTAGTAAGATTCTTAATATGGCAACAACCAATCCTGCTGGTATGAGCAGCATGTGTGACCACCATCTACCTGGAACATGACTATAATTATTCCACATTAGTGACAATTTAAAGCATCTTCTATCAAGCCAGTCTAATTAAACCAGTAAAAAACAGAATGACATACTCAAATCCAAGGATTTGGTTCTCCTTCCTGCATTGACACCTTCTCTTGGTTAAGTTACGATTGCAAAAGCCAACAATGATGAAGCTCATCAGAACTGATACAATGAGCAGTCTAACTTGCTCCACTGTCTTCACTGTGTTATGCAATGTTCAATATTGATTTTGATTCTGCTAGACTTCTATTGGAGTTATCTGTTCCAGCCAGCTGCCAAATATACCTGCTCAGTAATGTGTCCAAATTCATTAACGGTTTTGTTTTAATCATATTTCATTTTCAAGTTTAATTTTATCCACACATTAGCTTCATATTACTTATGCAAATAAAAGCTTTATGACTATATTAGCAATAATTCATTATCATTCCCTACTGGCTTAGTGAAGGAATTTGTAACTTTGGAGTACATCCAGAGCTTTTAATTGAAGATACTAAGGGAAGTCTACATTTAGTTAGAATCATTTGCACATACTAATTAAATATGATTAGCATAAGTCTCTCAATCTCTTTCCAGGCTCAGTGATTGATTGTCTGGGATAGGACTTCTCCTCAAGCTCTGTCTGAAGGATACTGTGTGAAGATGGAATCCAAAGAGCACCCTGGGGAAGTGATACCTAGAGAAGGCTGCCCTAGAACAGAGGCTGGACAGAGCTCAGGAATAAAGTAGGGATTTATTAAAAGGCCTCAATGGATGCACCTTGGGCAGCACAAGAGCCCAGCCAGGGCTGCACCCGAGATGAACCAAAATGGTCACAAAATGCACGGCCGGGCACGGGGTCTCTCCCTGGGATCAGTTCTGCTCCATTTGCATCTTGCAGTTCATTGTCCAGTTCCAGCTCCAGCCCATCAAGTCCCATCCTTGTTTTTCTCTCTTCAGCCCACGTTGTTTGTGCTCCTGGGCCTGAGATTTGGATCATTTGTCCTTGGTCCCCAGCTGGAGCAGGAATTGTTTTGTTTCCCTACTCTGTGCAGAGAGCTCACCATCCCATAATATGAAGGTCAGAACTACACACTAAAGCAGCACAGAATGTGAAAAATATAAAAGCTAAAACCTGAGGCATCAGAAGGAGGCTGTGACTGTTGGAGCTGGGATCCAGGACAGGAAGGTGATCTGTTTATTGAAAGTTACTGCCCCATCTTCACCATTATAGCAGAGGTAACACTGGTCCCTTCCTCATCTGGCCACCCCTCACCATCTCTAAGCAGTGGGAGACAGGAGATGAGTGGCTCTGGCCAGGGTTCTTTTCCTCCCAGGGACTGACTCCAGGTGATAAGTGGTAGCAGGTAAGGAAGGAAATCCCAAAACTGTATGATCTGGTTGCAAATGTAACTAAAACTAAACTAAATAAGCTAACTAAAACTAAAATGTTTTAGTTACTGGGACCAAGGGAGACTGTTTTGGTGCAACTTTTTTCTGTTTCTTTACATCTTCATAACTGGCCACAGGTAGAGAACTTATAATGATTAAACAAAAGAGTGCAAACTCACAGAATGGATTGTTCTGTAAGTTCCCTATTTCCCTGTTCCCTATTTCCACAGAGGTCCTACAGGGCTGTGTCTTCTAAATTCCAGTGTTTCCATCTCCCTACCAAAGACTGGACCCTAAATCACTTCAAAAAACTTATTAAGAAAATTGCAATGACTATATTTCTTTCTTTGTGCTCTAAATGATCTCCTGTTGGATCAGGAACTGTCATCTGTTTGCTTTAGTATATTCCTAGTCCCATAAGGACTGTGGGTATCTCCCCATCTCCTAGAGAAGATGTTTTAATTAGCCAATTATATTAGTAAAAAGCAAGCTAATTTCTAGGCCAAAGAATGGCATGGCACAGATATTAAAATCAAATTAGCAAGACATAGAAATGTTTTCCTTTGGCATGCAAAAGTGACCTCCTGCCCAGATAATCAGCATTGTGTCTGGGTGTGATCTGGAGCAGTAAAAGCACACACAGTGCTGAGTGATGAACATGGTGACAGGTATATGAACTTCCCTCTACTATCTCCAGCCCTTTTAACTTGGTTTATTGGTAATCCCCGTGTGTCCTTTCAATGTATGCTTTAAAAAACAAACAGCAGTGTTTGCAAACCAGGAGCAAAGCACAAACACCAAAAAGAGAAGGGGGAGGGAGGGAGTAGATCTTACAGCTCAACTTTACAGTGACTTCTTCCCTCAAAACTACAAGTTTACATCAAAGGAGAGAATTAGAATGTTTGATCCAGGATGATGGGCAGTTTTGATTGCCAAATAGTGAAAGCTGAATCTTTTAAACTGCACCTAGAATCTACCTTCTGAGGTGGAAACCAACTGAAAAACCATTTATTTGGGCATTCAAACCAGACATTCACAAAACAACCAGCTGCTTTGAAAAACGTATTTCCACCTTTCCTCCCAAAGAAAACAGCAGGCTGCTCTTCCCTGCCCTGCTCCCAGAGCCCAGCTGTGCTGCACACTGAGCTGCTGCTTTGAAAAGCAGCATGGATTTGTCTGGATAACACTTTTATCCTTCAAAGGCTGGGGCAGCAGAGCGCCCGCCTTGGCAAAGCTCACACATCAGCTCTGCTTAACCCCTGAACTCCAAAACCTTATCACAGCCTGGCATGGGTTCTGAGTGCAAAACCACCTCTGACCAAACCAGGGCCAGCAGGGCTGGGCAGTGAGGAGGTGAAGGGGCAGAAATGGGCTCAGGTGGCAGATTTAGGGGCTAGCAGAACATCCTCTGCTGTACCATGTACTGCAGCAGCTCCAGCCCCATGTCAGGCTGGGGTAACTGCTCCCCTCACAGCTTCTGAGAGCCCAGAGATGCCCTGGGCTGGCATGGACACCCTCTGACCTGCTCTAATACACAGCAGGAATCATTTCCCTACATAAAATGCGAGCTCTGAAAAGTGCAGTGCGTCCACATATCTGAACCCACGTTTAATCTCTTCAAAATTACTGTAAGGGAAGGATTAGAAGGCTGCAGGGATCATTTCTGCCTCCCTGGCATTAGTGCCTCGTGTTTCTGGCTGTATTTACTGTGCTGCTGAATAGAGATTCAGAGAAGACTGACAATCCAGAAGAAAGGCAAACGAAATACAAAGCATGTCAGTACTCCTCTGATGTTGCTGCTGTCAACACTGCTAGTTCCTCCTCTGAACAGAATAGAATTGTACATATTTTATTTTGTCTGAAGGCTCATAATGTCTTTGTACAAGTTTTGATCCATAATTTCTTCTCCTTACCTCACCTGGTGTCCCACTCACTTGCTACCCTGAAAAAGCCATGCACTGGATTAAACCACATGATCCATCTGCTAAACAAAAGCTGGATGAAAATCTCAGTTTGCCATGTGCTTCCTGACAAAAATGCCCACAGGAATATCCATGTACTTCCATGTACTTTGGGAACCACTGATACTCAAACCCATGACCCAGGGCTCAGTACATTTGCTCCTGCTGAATACCTGGCATCAGTGCTTTCATAATTGCCTGTGCCCAAAAAGAGACTAACATCTCTCATGAAGACCACAGCATTTTTTGTATCTATTGAAATGAACTTGTAATTTCTTTTGCCACTTCCTACAGTAAGTAAAGTATTCTGAAATTGCTGTTCAGGAATTTTACAGAATTTCATTCAAGGTACCTGCTTGCCACTTTCCCTATATTATTTCTAAACTCACCCACCCTGAATCTTCTTCAGTTCCACAAGATGACCCCTACATTTTGCTTCATTTTTGTTCTTACCATTTTGCTCCTCCTCTGAGTCAAAGTGGAGTCATGGACACCAAAACTGAGTTTTAAGACGCCTAAAGCCATGCTCAGACAGAGGGAATGCTGCTGGAAGCACAGTGGAGGCAGTGATTCCTGGCTGTGTTAGTGTCCTGTTTCTGAGGTGATGGAATGCTCTGGCAGGAATAGAGGGGATGTTTCCAGCATTTGGATATATGATGTGACATGATGTTTTGGTTTGAAAAGTCAGGTGCCTGCTAAGGAAGGCAGGAGCCTCCCTTGAAATGGAAAATGTAAACCCCCTCCCTCTGAATTATTATAATTTTGAAATTAAGGGGCTCTCGGGCAAAGATATGGGAATAGGAATAACAGTTCTGTACTAGGAAAATTAAAAATACAAATGCAATAGTACAAAAAAGAAAACAAACCATTGATAGAATCAGAGCAGTCCCTGTCCCCTGTGTGTCAGGGGGTGGCACAGCCCCATCCCATGGGGGCTCAGCCCTCCTGCAGTGCCAGCTGTGGCTCTGCTGGAGCAGGGATCCTGCACAAGGGGGGAGTTTTCCTCTGCAGCTCCAGGGCTGCTGCAGATGGGCCTGGGCTCCCTCTGGCCATGCAGGGCAGCAGAAGCTGCTCCTCTGGCAATGCACTGGGCAAAGGCTGCTCTGCTGTGCCAGGCTCCCATTGGATCCAGGTAGGAATGCTTGGCTCCTGCCCTGGGCGCAGCATCTCCCCATGGGATGATGGAATTGGATCAGCCCTGCAGGGACACTCAGTGGCCATGGACAGCAGAGATCTCCTGCAGGGAGGATTGGCTGGGGCAGAGATAAAGAAAACTGCCCCAAGAACAGCAGAGAACTGCCCCAGCTCTGACACATGGGGACAGAACACACACCCAGCTAAATCTTTCAGCCTAAGACCCATGAGCATTTCCCAGCCCAGCAGCAGGGTTTGCCCAGTGATCCTCACACACATCCAACAAAGGCTCTGACACCAGCATAACTTCCCTGCCAGCACCTGCAGCCCTCTGGCACACAGGTGAGCTCAGTGAGAGCACACTGAGATGCAGCTCTGCCACTCCTGTCACCACCACCAACAGGTGGAGCATGGGCATCACTGGGGAGCTCTGTGGAAAAGCCACAACCACTGCTGAGGTGAGGACTCCAGAGGTGACCCCAGCACCGTGGTGGCACAGCAATGTCCCTGTCACCGTGGGCCTGGGTGACTGCCACAGGGAAGGCTCTGACACGGGGTGCAGGGTGTGTGCATTGGCTCTGGGAAATCCTTTCAGGACCTGCAGCTCAGGTTTGTCATTAGCAATGGCAGCTCCTGCTGCAGCATGGCCAGGCCTTACTCGGGGGAAAGGGGTAAGGAAAAAAGCAGGGATTTGTTACAGACATATTTTATGGAAAATCCTTTTGCCAGGATCTTTTCTCCTGAGAAGCTTCAGCTTCTCCATGTTTTGCTGCTTTGGAATGGGATTTGGAGAACTGTTTACCCAGCATGTGAAATTGTTTTTACTTGATGACCAATAACAGCCACCTGTGTCGAGGCTGTGAGCAGTCACAAGATTTTATTATCATTCCATTCTTTTTCCTTGCCAGCCTTCTGATGAAATCCTTTCTTCTATTGTTTTAGTATAGTTTTAATATCTCATTTTCTTTTAATATAATATATATCATAAAATGATAAATCAGCCTTCTGAAACATGGAGTCAAGATTCTCATCTCTTCCCTTGTCCTGGGACCTCTGTGAAAACCACCTCAGGGATTCACCAGGCCTGGAGCAAGCAATGGCACTGCCATCCATGGCAATGTCTTGCCACCATCAGAACAGTCCTGTGGGACTCATGGCACTCAGCTGGCTGCTCTGGGGCTGCTGCACCTCAGCACAGGACTGTGAGAGGAACAGAGGCACAAACTGAGAGCACACCATGCAGGAGCAGTCTGTGGCTGCTCTGCAATCTACATTCTGCTGCCATGGTTTTGGGATGAACTTCCCTCCCCCAGTGTTTAGCTACAAAATGTATGAGTAAAGAATGCTAAATTATATGCAAGTCACATTAAGAACAATCAGTGGCATGTAATAAGGAATCTAATAGTTCATAAATGAGATGCAAATTCATTTTTATGGGTGCACTATAATAAGCCAATTATTTCAGAGTTCTTCAATTATGCAGTTTCAAAAAGCTGAATTGCTTTAAATTTTTTTTAAGAAGCTTTAGGTTTTTTTCTATGGTGTACAAAGAAAAGGAAATATATCTGCCTTGATAGCAACATTAAATAAAAAGCAACCAAAAATCAAAACCCAACTCCCAAACACGATGCCAGGCTGCAAGCAGGAGCAATACAAACAGAAGAATAAGCCAGCTGGCAAAGCACAAGTGCAGCAGACATGCAGACATGGAGCTCTGTGCTGCCCCAGTGCCAGGTCCTGAGAGCCCAGCCTGCAGCTCACTGCAGTGAGTGTGAGACAAGGCCTGGGGATTTCCAGAGCTGCAGGGATTCACCAGGTCTGGAGCCAGCAATGGCACTGCCATCCATGGCAATGTCTTGCCACCATCAGAACAGTCCTTTGGGACTCATGGCCCTCAGAAAATTAAAGGACATATTTTTCCCTTGAAAAAAAGACTCAACCCTGAGATGTTCTTCCTGAATCCTCGTGCGCTGTTGTTGTTTCAAGAAACTGGATAGAAGAGAAAGTAGCTGTCAGTTTAGTTTAAAAAATACTCCAGCAAACTAGTAGAGAAGGTCATGTAAAGGCAGAACTTCTCTCCATTGTGCACTTTGTGGAAAAAAGTGCAAGAACCCAGCCAGATTCCCTGACCTCCATGACAGCACAAAATGCATCCTGCACTACTTTAAAAGACAGAGAATTTGTGAATGCCTCATCCCTGGAGGAGGTCAAGGCCAAGGATGGAAGGAGTTCTGAGCACCCTGGTCTAATGGAAGGTGTTTCTCCCCATGGCAGGAGATGGGAACAAGATGATCTTTGAAGTCCCTTCAAACCCAAACTATACCATGGTTCTATGATTCTGTGGTTCTGTGGTTCAATTCTGCCCCTAGTTTGACCCAACATTTTTTTCAAAGTTAGTAAAGAAGCAAAGTGAGGCTTAAGAAGGCTTGAAGGGAAAACAAGCTACACAAGCCTCAAAGGGGTGAAGTGTTGCCAGGTGAACTATTTGTTTAGCTGGTACAGAAAAGGCAACGACAATTTTTCAAAATCACTATCTATGGAGCCATACACTCAAACTACAACTAAAATTAACCAAGAATGGAACAAAACCCACACTTCATTGATCACAATAATCAAGCACACCAGTTATGCCAACTCTTCTCTATATTTGGAAAGTAGCACTGAGTTCATTAGTGGTCAGGTATAACTCTGTGGTCAGCAACCACCAAAGGGACCTCTGGGACAAGAAAAGATCTGCACCAGTGGGAGGGGAAAGATGCTGATGACTTTGGGGAAAGGATTATCATATATATGCTCCTTCTGGGAAAAACAATTAATATTTATGTAAGCTACAGTATAGAAACACCAGCCTTGCCTGTACTCAGCATCAAGATATTTCAGAGGAAATTTCCTCTCATGCATCCAGGGCCAAATAAAGAATGCCTGCTTCTTAATGCTACACTGCTGTTAAAGAGTTTTATTTCACTGTATATTTGGTAACAAAGCCACAGCAGGAAAGTGAGAAATATATCAACCCTGGCTTAACTTTTCTGAGTATATAGAGGCCATATAAAGAATAAAGCTATTCTTACTGCTGGAATACTTACACAAGCTTCTGGGCACATAGGCTTTTCTTTTCAGATCTGAAACAGAAGCAGAAAACTTGAAATCCTCATTGCGTGGTTGCTCTCCAGTTAAATCTTTTTTGGAAGTGTGCTGCTTCTGATTCAAATTCAGCATGCTTCCATGCCTTAAGCACAGCAGCCAGCCTAGTAAAAGAGACAGCTTCTACTTGGTTATCTTCTCTTAGTACAAGTCCACCACCAAAAATATTTAATGGGTTTCCCTACCCTCACAGAGAAGCCCTATGGTTTCAGGATGCTGAAAAGCAGGAAAATTCATTTTCCCCTTCCTCTCCATGCCCAGTGTCAGCTTCTATCAGTTTTGCTACTAGGCCTAGTCTGTTGTCTCTGCCAAATCTTCTTGGCAAAAACATCCCAACAGATCAAGTGTCTGAGGAGCAGCAAAAGAGGCAATAAAGCTAAATTATAATATAGTCTTCCACACTGCTTAAGTTGCCTAGAGATAGTACAAATTCAACATCCAGATATAGAATCAATTGTTTAGCTTTAAAAATGCTTTTAGACTAAGGTTTAGAACAATGCACATCAGAGTTTGGACACTTTCCTATAGAAATCCACATGTGTTGCTTGCAATGGGAAAACAGTGCTCATTTTAACAAGGGTCGTGTTCAAAATCAGAAATATAAGAAGGTGCTGTGACACATCTAACTTCTGGATCAGGATTTTTGTGTCTAGAGACTGTGCAAGATTCCAAGGTGGCTTTGAAGAAGGATATCACTGAGCAGAGCTGACTTGAGAGCAGAGTGCCAGAATCTGCAGCAAGCTGACCTTCCAGGACAGAATAATTTTAATAGTATTCTGGCCTTATAATGCTATAAACTATATCATGAATACATATATCAGTCTTGGATAAGAAGCTTAATAATAAATTAGTTAATTTTTTTTTTCCTTTAGCCAAAAGCCAGTACAAGCCATAGCTTTATTTACAAAAGGTTAAACATTTCTTTAATTGGATTGCTGGCATTTAAGTGTGCAGCAGAATATCCTTCAGCAGTGTCCCTTGTATTTGTGAGTGGAGAAGTGCCTAGAGAAATGCCAAGGGAAGATTTAATTTTAATAAAAAAGAGAAGCTTAAGATGCCTTTGGAGGCTTATGTTACATCTCAAAACTACCATGAACTAATGAATTTAATCTAAAAGGTCCCCAACCACAGGACTGAAGGGAAATGGCAACCCTGGTGTAGCTTGACAAAGCTGACATTCTGTGTTAGCAGTGGTAGTTCTGTGCTTATGTTCTCTCATGAATACACACACACATCTAAAGTTTTTCATTATGCAAAATATATTTTTAAATGAGAAATATAGTTGCCCTACAGCATCCTAAAGAGAGTTCAAAGAACCATTTGTGTCAGGAACTTGCAGAAAAATAGAGGGAAAGGAAAATCCTCAGCCCCTCCTCTCCTGAGTCAGTCCTTTGGAAAACATTAAACACTGAAATTGTACTGCCTGGAAGAAAAACCCCTTGAGAAAAACCCCTCCCTTGTTGGCTCACACTGGGCCAAGGAGAGGACCCCATTCTGCACAGTGCTGGATGCTGAGTGCCCTCAGCACCCCCAGCTCAGGTATTATCTCACAGATATCAGACACACAGGGTGGCATTTCATGTGCATTTCCCTCCCTAGAAAGCAGGGTGGGAATTTGTGAGGAAAGAAAAGAGGGTCTATAAATTACACAAAAGACCTTTAACTAGAGGGATAGGTTTCATTACTGGAGCATGTTACTTGATGGTCAGAATTAAAAACAGCTTCTAGAAAGTGGATTGCATTTAACTTTCCATTTAGGGGAACAGAAAAGAAAAAAACTATTTCAGAGACTGCCTCAGTTATCTGGTAAGGTAAAGCACAATGCCAAGTTTGCACCAACACAGTAGGGGACTGTCAGCTAAGTTATCATCAACCAGGTACCCCTACTTCAGCATTGCATTTGGCTTTCCAAAATGTGATAATTGCAGCATTGCCTTCATGCTACAATGGATTTGAGAGTCAGAATTACCTGTTTCACTACCACCTTAGACAGCATGAGTCTCTAATGCTTGTGCAATGGTTGAGCTCCAACAATCAAAAGCTGAAGAGAGAGAAGAGTGAGAACTGGAGTGTCAAGCTTGTGAGGTCCCCAGGATGAGGAATCTGACTCCATGTTCTCAGAAAGTTGATTTATTATATATTATATTATAACTATACTAAAGAAAGAGAAGGATACAGACAGAAGGCTTAACAAGAATGAATAATAAAAACTTGTGACTCCTCAGAGCCCAACAGAGCTGATGGCGATTGGTCATTAAGTAAAACAATCCCCATGGAACCAATCAAACAACGGCCTGTTGGTAAACAATCTCCAGCCAAACAATCTCCAAAGCAGCAAAACAGGGAGAAGCAAATGAGATAATATTGGTTTTTTTTCTCTGAGGCTTCTCATCTTGCCAGGAGAAGAAATCCTGGTGAAGGGATTTTTCAGAAAATATCACAGTGCCACTGGAGAATGTCAGTGAGGAAGGAAAATCTTGTGATGTATCCTGACCTCTGCTGGGGCCAAGTGCAGCAGCCAGCCACCTTTACCTACTGGCCATCTGTAAGGCCCCAGATCTCCCTCAACAAGTCTCTTAAAAAGGCTTCATGTTCTTTTATGTACCCTGAGTCAGACACACAGGAGAAAATACTGACTAGATATTCCTCAAGAAGTCTAAAGAACAAAATCTTTACTGGCAAGCCAGAAAATCAGAGAACTTGGGCAAATTTTAGAGCAACACTCAATCAACATAAAGCACTTCACAAAGCATTAACTTAGCAAAGTCTAAGCCCATTCAATTTAGCAAACTCCAACACATCCAATTTTAAGTTAATCAGACTTTGAGAAGAAGAAATTAGAAGAAGAAAGAAAAAGAGGGAAACAGAGAAGAAATTGGTTTTTTCCATCATTCTAAACCAACCCATCTGTTTGATCTTTAAAAAAAGACACTTATTTATGCAGGGTTTATCCTCCTGTCCTGCTGCAATTCCATGGCCAGCTCATAGAAGACACAGCTTCTGCTTGTGGGACAAAATCAGTGAGGGAAAAGAACAACCACAGCGACAGCAGCTTTGGTTTCTTCTATTCTGTGGCCAAGATTTGTTCTTTGAGTCACAATTATTTGACCCCAGTCACCACACTCTGTACTGGATTTTTACATCTAATGAGGTTTCAGGCTGCTGCTTTTCACTATTATTCTTAATCAAGTTTTATTGATTATTGGGGGACAGCATCAATGGAGAGAACATTACAAACAAATGGAAAAGCTGCCCAGAAGCTACTGGGAATGTTTTCATGTTTTAGAAAAAAACACACCCAGTGTTAAAAAGCAGCACCATTGCCTCTCCTATTCAATCCTGTGAACTGCCTGTGAGATATTCGGATATCCTGCATTCTATTTTCACCTCTAACCCAAACAGTCCCTGGCTGAAAACCTGCTGGATGTGAAGACTGAACCAGCTGAGCCGAGAGCTGCAGGCAGATCACACATTCTCAGCTTGATGTGGGCAGTTTAAAAAGTGTTTATTTATACAGCCTCTCTCACAGATAGGCAGCAGGAACCTGCAGAAAGCTGAAGGAAAGGTTGGTGGAACTCAGCAGTTATTTATCTTGTAGATTTTATAACCAACTCAATCATCTAAGAGTTAAAGGCACAGAAGTCACCTAGCCAGGTACCATCCTATCAGAGCTTGTAGAAAATTATCAACTTAGAAAAACCAGATCTGTTATTCTCATTATGGTGTGTTAAATTAAAAGGCATTTAGTATTCTAAATTATTTAAGATCCATGGCTTAAATCACCTAAACTGTAAGTCCCTCATGGCAGGATATGTATTATCAAGGTAATGCTAGAGTAGAAAATAAGGGAATTGGGGTATTTAGGACACACAGGATAGAAGTGCCTGAGGGATTGAGCTAAATTTAAAAAATATCTGCTAGCTCTTAAATGGCCATTATTATCTAGAGTGGCTGTTTAAATGGAAACAGGGTGGCAGCAGTGACCTGCACTGACATGTGCATTTCCATGGACAGTGTTGGGAAAGGAAATGAGTCTGTCTGCAAGCCAGGAGCCCATTAAACATGGCAATCTGTTAACATGTAGGCCCCAGCTCATATTATCACAGGAATCTTCAACCTCTTCCAATTCCTTTCTAGATACAAATTGTAATTTCCCAAGATAGTTCCAAGTAAGCAAAGAGCTGCTGCTACTCTGCCTCTACCACCTTCATCACTCTTTATTCCAAAGGATTACTTTTACCATGGGATATTCTATGCCTTGTAAAAATATCCTTCAAAGACAGTATGTTTGAACTCTTGATTTCTTGATCATAAGATTCCCTACTGTATTGCACAGGATTAATGACTAACTGCTTTCTATGAAGAACAAACACATAACAAAGGGTTGTCTGCACAGGATGGGAAAAAAACTTCCTTAATTTCATATAATTTATGACTGCCTTATGCCATGAATAAAATGTATCTCTCCCTGTACACCTTAGGAGAGTTCTACAGTTAAGAGTCAAGAAAAGAAAAACATAACACCAAATTTCTCCTTCCTGAAATTATTCTGATCTACAACAGATTCTCTTGTCTCTGCAATTCAGAATGACCAGTCACTACAGGAGAGAGATTTAAGTAAATAAATCCAGCACAAACTTAAGTGCTTGTGAAATGCACCAAAATCTGTGTCATAATCTTGAGTATTTCATCCACTTCTACACCTTTTCCTAAGCTTCTGGTTATCTTTCTGAAGAAAATAAAGCTTTTGTTTCACATTAGTTATTGATTGTAGATATGATGTGCTCCTTCCTGTGACCCTGTTGGATAGGGATTATGTTACAGGGATGCAGGTGAGTGGGAATGGGCTGACCCTGCTGGTGTTCCCATACCCAGCACTGATCAACTGTGCTGTGAGAAGCACTTGTAGAAGAAAAGACAACACTGAGCACTTGGCACTGAGTGAACCCTCCAGGCATCCAGGAGCAAACCCATTGCCATGCTTTGGCTGGGTGCTGGGGTTTAGGAATGCTATTTCCTAGTCAAGTGCCCCTGCTGAGACTGAACCCCACAGGAATCCACACAGCAGCTTTCCATTTTCAGTGTATCCCTACAAGAGGACAAGAACTGTCAGTAAAGAGAGTAAAGAGAGTGTATCACTCTTCATTTTCTGGTAGCTGGTTGTATGGTGGGGCCTCCTCAGCACATGTCACCTTCTATTCACTGATGATTATGACAATAGTTGAAAACTTTCACCATCAGGCCAGTCCATAGTGACTCCCAGGATCCCAGGGTGGTTGGGATTTCCTGCTCAAGCTCTCTGTGGGATCAGTGCTATCCACACAGTCCCTGTAGCATCAGTGTGTGCTGCAGGGCCTTTCCCTTGAACACCCAGCCCAGCACTGGTAGCTGGGGTGCCAGAAGCAGCTCTGCTTTGGTGCCAGTCACTTCTGAAGCAGCTCAAACCCCTTCAGAAGCAGGCAGGATCTCTGTTTCAGCTGGGGTGTAGCTGGCCTCAGGTATTTCATATTCCCAGCTCCAGAAGCCCAGGGGTTGTTCTGGAATCTCTCCAGGTGCCTTCTGCCAGGGGCTCCAGGAAGGACCATTCTCCCCAGCTGTGGTGCAGAGCACATCCTTTGCATCCTGTCCTGTCCTGACTGACCAAGGGCTACTGCCTAAACCATCTCCTGTTATTTGTTAAAAAACTTGTTGCTGTTCATGACCCCACCTAAACTCATTCTTCTTCCATGTGATAGAGAAGGTTTACAATCCTCCACCAAGAATCTGAACCATGCTCCTCTCTTGCTCCCTGCTTTCACCTCCCCCTCTCTTCCACAGCAGGATGGAGAACTGGAGGAACAAAAGGCAAAAACCACAGGTTGAGGTAGGAATAATTTTCTAGGGCCATGAGATAAGAAAATGAACCATAACAGCAAAAACATTAATAACATAAGTGTACAAAAGAGAGTGACTGATGGGCCAAAATGCTCACCAGGACCTTGCAACCTGACTGCAGCCACACTGCCCCAAACCAGAGCCCTTTCTTCTGCATAAAGGTTCCCTTCCCTTGGCCCTGGCAATTCTGACAAGTGGTACAGAATAAACTCTGTGTGCCAGCCATGCCCCCTCAGGCTACTGCCAAAAGTAACCCTGTCCTGGCCAGAACCAGGACACTGGGATGCAGATGTGCTGAGAAACCTGAAGTAGCAGCAGATTGTTTGTGCTTTGGAGATCACTGCAGTGCTCTAAGGACTCATCCTCTGCTCTTCTCATTAGGGACTGCAAAGAGAGAGCACACTGCTCACAGCTGTGCATTACCTGGTAGCACAGGTTCTGACACCTCTGCTCCTGCACTGGCAGTGCCGTGTCTGAGTGCCATTGAACAGGGAACATTTTGTAGCTATCCACATTACAAGAGGCAGCAAGGCAGAGCTCAATCAGGCATGGACAGGGAATGTTTTCCAGCTGGTACTGCTCATGCTCATGGCTGGGTGATTGTGTTACATTTCTCTGCCCTTTGTTGCTCTTTGTTCAGAGATGGTGGGATGGAATTCACCATATCTTTAAACTGTCACTTAGTGACACAGCTGCACTACTCATGTGCTTATCTTCTGGTTTGCAGCTTTTTTTCGCCCTGCTTTGTTTCTCCTACAATGTACATGTATTAACAGCTTTCTCATGAATTGGCTTTTTTTTAAACATGTGCATTAATTCCTAAATTACAATGTGTCATATCCTTTCAACTGCTCATGAATGTCTTTGTAACTATGGTATTTTATGGCAATTTAACTCTGGAGATTACAAATAAAATTATCAGCTAAAAACAGAATGATTAGTAAGCCAAGATAAATGCTGTCAATTAATCATCATTTCATACATTGTACCAAGGTTTTAAATTTTCATGTTAACATAGCAGATGCAAATTTCTGAGGTGAAAATAGTTGTAGCAATTGTAACACTACAAACTATCAATCCTTAAACACAAACAAAACACAGATGGGAAATTTTCAGCTAACCTTTCGGTGCCAGGCGCCTTCACAGAACAGCAGCCATTTCTGAGCAGATATTTGCCAAATGGCCACACTCTGACAGTTACTGTACTTTGATTTTCCAGTTCCAGGTCAAGAAGGGTGCTGGTGACTCAGCACACACTGCAGGCACAGCTCTCCATAGTGAGATGTGAAAGAATGAAACTCCCCTGTCTGCAGAGCTTTTTTGGGACAGGACATGCTGTACCCTCTGAGTCCTGCAGAGCTTGTCCCAAGGGACAATTAATCCTCATTTAATTTAATCCTTAGATGTAAAGAGAACATTTTCTTCTGCAAAATAATGGGGGAAAATCTTTCAATATTAAGAGAAACAGAGGTGCACCCTGACATCCCCGAGCACATATACAAACATATTCCTCCTGTGTCCACATACAGATGCACACACACTTGCTTCACATTTTAAATTATATTGCATTGACTCAACTAGACAGAAAATGTGCAGGGTTACTCCCAGACAAAGATTAATCTTCCTTTGATATATTCAATACTTCACATGCTCCACATTATCTGGTGAGTATATATGCCTTGCCTTCAAGAATGTGATGTACTGTGCCATACATCATCATCTAATTTATTGAGTGTGCTCCTGCAGCATGCACTGCACATCCCTGCCCAGGGTCAGGATCACATGCCAATCTGCAGTCTTGCTTTCTCCAGCCCTGGGACTCCTCCAAGTGCCACAACTGCTGCAGTCTGTACAGCCAGCCCTGTTCACACCACTCACCTGCACAGCCCAATCTGGCTTTTTTCTGAACACATGTACAGCCAGCATAAGGTTAAACCAGAAACAACCCATGACACTCATTAAAGGCAATAGCTTGGGAAAACCATTAAGTAAGAGGAAAGATTGATTCTGCTTCCAGCAGAAGCACTGGAACAAGCAAAGCTGGATCTATGCACTCAGTCACTGGCATCCAGATAGACTCCTGGCTTTATTTAACAGGATGAAAACTCAGTTGGGGCAGTTGAGTGCTCCTTTTGACACTGTTCCCCACTTGTATAACAGCTGTCTTTTAAACATGAGGAATTGAGAGATAGATGACCCTGACTCACCCAAATGAGCCCCATCTTCTGAGACATTTCCATAGAAATGGAGCAGAACATTTTCCTTGTTCCTACCCAGATCCTCTCAAACACCCACTCTGCTCCAGTGCTCTTCAAGTCACAGGCCAAGAGGTGCTAACAGCCAGTGTGGTGAGAAATGGGAGGAGGGAAAAATGAGCAGATACAAAGATCTGTCCTCTGTGTGCAGTTCAGTTTGCTATTGAAGACATGGGGCTTCTACAGAGAGGTAGCCTGGAGTAAACATCCCATGGAGTGTGCCCTGGTGGCCAAGAAGGCCAATGGCTCCTGCCTGGATCAGGAATGGTGTGGCCAGCAGGAGCAGGGAGGTCATTCTGCCCCTGCACTGGGCACTGCTGAGGGCACACCTGGAGTGCTGTGTCCAGTTCTGGCCCCTCAGCTTGGGAAGGACCTTGAGACGCTCGAGCGCGTCCAGAGGAGGCAACGAGGCTGGAGAGGGGCTGGGAACACAAACCCTGTGAGGAGCCACTGAGGGAGCTGGGGGTGCTCAGCCTGGAGAAAAGGAGACTCAGGGGTGACCTCATCACTCTGCCCTCATCAGCTCCCTGAAAGGTGCCTGTGCTCAGCTGGGGCTGGGCTCTCTCTCCAGGCAGCACTGACAGAACCAGAGGCCACAGCCTCAAGCCGCACCAAGGGAAATACAGGTTGGATATTAGGAAAAAGTTTTTTACAGAAAGGGTGATAAAGTTCTGGAATGGCTGCCTGTAGAGGTGGTGGAGTCACCATCCCTGGGGGTGTTTAACAAAGCCTGGATGTGGCACTGGGTGCCAGGGTTTAGCTGAACTGCTGGGGCTGGTTGGACTTGATGATTTTGAAGGTCTCTTCCAACCCAGTGATTCCGTGAATTCTCTAAGCACAGAGGAATTGTCACAGAATGGACATAACCCATCGTGCTGTGGCTGAAAAGACTGACTCCTCACACACCTCTCTTTGGTGCATTGCTGAGCATTGCTGTCTACAGCTCCACTTAAATAGAAGCATGTTGCATAAATATTGATACTTGCTGTGATTAATATTGCTATTTATATTAGCAATGAATTGGGTTCACATAGAAATAATTAGCACAGCGTGCACGGGTCCTATTTGCTACTAATTATATTACAGTTCATTTCACCAACAGCAATGTGTCAGCAAGTCAATAGCAACCAATGATAAATACAGAGAATGTATTATTTTAAAATAATCCCTGTGTAACTACCTGTGTTATTATGAAATACTATTAGGAAGTCCCTGCATAATTGCTTCAGGTGAGTTCCTGACCAGAGTTAATAATGCTAACATAACTTGTAAATACAAGGATTAAAAAAGTGTTACTCAGTGGGTTTGTTTGTTCATTTTCTGGCTTTTATTCTTTTTCCCATTATTTCCCTTTGCACTTTCAGATTCAGGGGTGACTGGGCAGATCAAAGCACCATTCTACCATCACTCCCAGCAGTGTGATCACTCACTCCTGGAGCAAGGTGGTGTCATTCAAATCCCCCCATAAGAAAGCACCTTCAGCCACTCCCCCTTCCCCCAGAGCTCTGGATGTACTTTTAGAAAACACCTCAGAGAACAGACAGACTTGGGCAACTGTGGCCTGTCACCACATTTTTCTTCACAGAGAAAAACAAGACACAATTTTTCTCAAAAATATTTCTGGGTTTCACATTCTCTGAACCTGAGCAAAAGAAAAAAACAATTCTTATCTCATTTACTACTCCTGTGTTATTCACAAGTAGATTGTTTACCAAAAAGGAATTGATAATTAGATTCTGGTGTAAGCGTTTTGATTCACTGACCAATTTAATCCAGGTGTGTGTGTGTCAGGACTGTTGGCTGACAGTCACAAAATTCTGTGCAGTTGTGTGCAGCTGAGTGCTTGACAGATTCAGTTTAAATGTAGTGTAATATGGATGTAATATAGTATAGAATAATATAGCATAATAAAGTAATTAATTAACCTTCTGATAAGATGGAGTCCTCCTCATCATTCATTCCTCTCCCTCGTGGGGGGCAAAAATATCCACCAGAGTGGCCCAATCACACCACCCAGGCAGGGGCAAAAATATCCATTATAGTGGCCCAATCACACCACCCAGGCAGCAGCGTGAATGTAACAAATATGTAATAAAGCCAGCCAGCAAAATCCTCCCCAGAGCCCGCCTCCTGCATCTGCCCAGCCTCACTCATCTCCCAGCTCCCCTGAGCGAGCCATTTAGCCAGGCTCGTGGCCATCTGGAAAGCCAGGACACTGCCACTGCTCCAGGACTCACAGGCTAGCAGGAGACTTTGTTTACTGGAGTTTGTGAAGAAAACTGCGATTTTTGGGATGAAATGAGTTGTCATCGGCTCCATTCTGCAAGATGCTAGCTCTGGCCAGGATCCAGGAAAGCACTTAAGCACTTGGTTATCCCTTGAAAAAGTAGAGCAACTTTTCTGCTAACTGTATCACAGCAAATATATTTAAAAGAGCTTAAAAAAGGAGCACAGACAAAACAGGGCAATGTAATACAAGTGCTGGATTCCAAAGATGAGGAAAATGCTTTTATATTGCTCTCAAGAGCAGACTTCTCACTTTTGGCTTCTGGTGGCGCCTGCAACATTTAAAAAGATGAAAAGGGCCACATGTCAAAGCTGGAATAAAAAACTTCGCATTCACAGATCATTTTAAGACAGGAAATACAAACTTCTCTTTGCTCATCACTTATTAGTTAAGACAAACTCGGATGTAAGTTAATATTTCTTGCCAATATCTGTCAAACCCAACACCAGCTAAGGAACACTGAATATCCCTGAGTAGGGTGTGCAGCCATCCATCAGTGTTTGCTCCCACACGGAGCAGCTCCGTGGTGTGCTACTGCCCCCGTGTGCAATAACCATTCCTAACAGCCATCCCAGAGCTGCCAAATGCTGCCCTGGTTTCATCCTCACAGAGCTGGAGTGTCAGGGAGGAAACATCCTGCAGCCCTGCAGCTGAAAAATCAAAGGAATATTTCAGCTCAGGGATGACTGAGTGCTCACCTGTCAATGGCAGGACACTGTCCCTTCTAGATTATTCTGTAGGAACTTCATAGATGTGGGGCAGACATAAACCAAAGGAATATTTCAGTTCAGGGATGACTGAGTGCTCACCTGTCAATGGCAGGACACTGTCCCTTCTAGATTACCCTGCAAGAACTTCATGAGAGATGTGGGACAGACATTTGTAACAATCTTGTTGCAGCACAGAAAACAATGGATCTTGAGACAGCTGGGATGAGATTTTTTTGGAACAGCTCAACTCTTATTTAGGTACAAAAATACTAAAAAATTGAAAGTTTTCAGTGCATTACCTGAAGTGCTTCTGAAAAATGTATTTGGCAGTGTTACTTCATGAAGAGCAGGCCTTTTTGGAAAAAAGAGGGAAGAAAAAGAAGAGCTTTTAAACATGATGCTGAGGGTGGTCCAGGGCCTGGAAGAGCTCTGGAAATGCCTTAATGGTTGGTACAAACACCAATAGGAGAGAACCCAGACAACTCATCACAGGAGCAGCAGAAACTCTGATCAGCCACTCTGCAGCAAAGGTTTCTCTCCAAGCAGAAAGTAAAATACTTTCCTGTCCTGTCAGGCTTTCTCACCCAGTGATCTCCGTCTGCAGACAAAGCTTAAAGTCAAAATCCTGACAAGGAATCCAAAAATCCTCAAGGGAGACAAATTCAGTTTTGTTATTTCGTTCTTTTTAAAGCAAAACCAACACTTCTAGCTTTAAATGTTGATAACAATGTCAAGTAATAATAAGGCCCACATTGTCATTTTTTTTAAATGTTAAAATGGGGCATATTGAAATTCATCATGAAAGGAAATAGCTGCAGAAAATCTACTTCCTTCTCATGCCTACAAATTCAGTTTTATAATCAGAAGCGTTTGATTAAAAACAACATAATGGCAAAAATTCTCAACAGCTGTACTTGGTACCTTGAGAAATGAGCTACTCAGCAAGCACTTTGTTTAGTTTAGGAGAAAGATGAACTGGCTAAAATTTTGTTCTCTTGCTTTCTAAGCAGCTCTTTCTCCCATCCAACATAAATGAAAGCAGAGCCCAAGGCTCCAAGCCTGCCCCAGCTCCACTGCCAGCACCCATCTCAGTGGCCTTGTCCCCAGCACTGGCCTTGCAAAGGGCCAAGGGAACAGGGACACTTCCCACCCTCAGAGAGCATCTCTTGGCTCTCTGTCCTGGAGATTGGCACAAGCCACGTTCTAGATGTGCCCAACATGGTTTGTGCCAATCTCCCAGGTGAAATCCCACTTTCAACACATTTTTAAGGAGTTGGGAAGCAGCAGAGCAGAGGCCAGCTTTCCTTCTCTGCCCTCAGAGCCCAAAATTTAAGAGCACACAGTGCCATCCCTGGAGCAGGACTCCTGCTGTCACAGGATCAGACAAGGCAGCCTGAGTGGGCAAGGACAAGTGTCTGACAAGAGCATGTGTCCCTGATTTTTCTCAGAACACAGGAGAACCTATCTCTCATTCTCAAATCATAGGAACGTGCCTTTTTTTCAGCAGAAGTTTGGGACTGAGGACTCCTCTGTTTGCATTTTAGATCATTTCCAAAGGGGAATTGAACCACTTGCACTATCTTTCAATCAAGTCCACAGAGCCCAGGGCTTCCCTTGTTCTAAGGGAGCCACCAAAACAACCAAGAAAATGACAGGTGGTTTGATTTACCCACAAGCTGTAGAGTAACTTACACTGACAAAGGAAAGCTTTTAGGAGTTGCACTGGAGGGAAAAGAAAAAGCATTATTTTACTGCAATGGTCTCATATTCAGGCTCAGGCTATGGGGAAGGTCTTTAACAGTGTCAGCACTGAGCTGGGCCTCTGCCACACTGCAGGAGCTGCTCTGTTTGGAGCTAACACTGTCCCAGCTCAGGCTGCAGGTGCTCTGCAGGAGGGAACAGTGTGAGCCCCAGGCAGGTGACAGCAGGAGGGACAATGTCTCACTGGGCCTACAACAACCATGGGAAGAGAAGTTTCAGTCTCATACCTGCTACTGCCCATGCATAAAAGACATGGAAAACAGATACATTTTAAAGTTCCAAAACAGTATCTCATTGTCTTAGTTTGAAAATGGGGGTGTGGATTCAATCCCCATCTGTCAGAGCTGGGGCAGTTCTCTGCTGTTCTTGGGGCAGTTTTTTCTTGATCTCTCCCCCAGCCAATCCTCCCTGCAGGAGATCTCTGCTGTCCATGGCCACTGAGTGTCCCTGCAGGGCTGATCCAATTCCAGCATCCCATGGGGAGATGCTGCGCCCAGGGCAGGAGCCAAGCATTCCTACCTGGATCCAATGGGAGCCTGGCACAGCACAGCAGCCTTTGCCCAGTGCATTGCCAGAGGAGCAGCTTCTGCTGCCCTGCATGGCCAGAGGGAGCCCAGGCCCATCTGCAGCAGCCCTGGAGCTGCAGAGGAAAACTCCCCCCTTGTGCAGGATCCCTGCTCCAGCAGAGCCACAGCTGGCACTGCAGGAGGGCTGAGCCCCCATGGGATGGGGCTGTGCCACCCCCTGACACACAGGGGACAGGGACTGCTCTCACTCTGGCAGTGCTGTTTTGTATTACTGCATTTTCTTTTTTTTCTTCTTTTTTTCCTAATAAGGAACTGTTACTTCTATTCCCATATCTTTGCCTGAGAGCCCCTTAATTTCAAAATTATAATAATTCAGAGGGAGGGGGTTTACATTTTCCATTTCAAGGGAGGCTCCTGCCTTCCTCAGCACACACCTGGCTTTTCAAACCAAAGCACTCATCTTCTGGCCAGTCCCAACCTTAACAATGCAGTAATTCAAACAGCAGTGGGCTTTGCTGTGCCCTTTCCAACTAGCAGAAATATTTATTTATATTCCCATTCCACTCATAGAGACTGTCTTTCAAGACAAATTAAGCCTTTGAGTGCACAATTAATTCCCAATGTAAAGGACTCACAGAGTCCAAGGGATGATGAAGAGCAGCAAACCCACCAGGTAGAAGCAGCTGCACAGGGAAGGTGATGGGAGCTGCAGAACATCCCAGCCAGGCAGCCCATGGCTCACACACACACAAGGAAGACAGATGATGTATGCTTCCCCACAGAACTTCACTAACACATTCAGCTTTGTGAAAATATGCAGCCTAAGCATTTTTCAGTTTTGTTTGTTTGTTTTGGTTTGGTATTTTTTAAATAAGATATTTTCCACTAACAAAACTGATTTTTAAGTATGGAACAGTCATTTGCCAGGTTTTCAAAGCCATCTGTTTTCAAAGCCTACCTTCCTTGTTGTTTACCACAGGCTGTCTATCTGTTTTAACAACCTCCACTGGGATTTCACATACCTCATTATGCAAAATCACTACTTATGCATTCACTCCAGCACTTGTCTAACTAATCTGCACTCACAACACCTCCCACAGAAGATGCACCATCCCTCTTCAGAGGCTGCAGATCAAAAACAATAGTAGCTGGTGTCATAGCAAGACAAAACACAGCCTCCTGTGAATTACTGTTGTGATACAGGCCTAATCCACGACTCCTCAGAGCTGCTAAAGTATAATAGAAAAATACCATATCACAAGAGATTTTGTATCATATACACAAGATAAAAAGCATCTATTTTTAATGTTGAGACTTGTACTTTTCTTCATCAAGAGGATTCTAAGCATTTTGATGTCCCTGGCAATCTGATGAGCACCCTCCATCTCCCCTGGAACTCCTCATGCTCCACTGTTTGGTTCACCCAGGCACCCTTTTCTTGCCAGATTTCCATTTCTAACAGCAGCCTCACCTTGGACAGAGCAGCTTCAAGGTTCACAGCCCTCCTCCTCCACCCTTCCTCCAGAAAAATCACCAGGCCATTGACAACAGGAGACTTCCCAAACTGCCCTGGAGTCCAGGCCCATGTGGGGACCCTTTCACCAGCACTGATAAAATCCACCACATCCAGAGCTTGCTGGGGGATGCTTTAATCCACACATTATTAACACAAGGCTATAATGTCTGGTACCATTATGGCTGTGGCACAGAACACCCTCAGGCAGGTTAAAATACAGAGAGAAAAAGGCATAAAAATTTCTCTATCAGCATATTAGATCCACCATATACACTATTTACCAAATAATAAATAGAAATTAAGCAGAATTTGTTAACATTATTTTCTTTAAAATAATTCTATAGCTCATCTTCCTCAGAAAACACAGCTACTATCTCTATTTGTCCATATACTGCAAAATTTGAGAGCTAAGTGTGAGTGCAAAACTTGCCATCTTACATCTTTAAACACACCTCTGAATCACAGCTGCAATGGCACCGCTATGGTGAGATGGTATCTAAAATTCAGAAAGGCAAAATTACTTTAAATTATGTTTATTTTACATGGGGAGCAAGGAGAAATCCTGTTGAGCAAAGCACAAGAGATTGAGGCTTGCAACAGAAAAAAAAAAAAAAGTGAAATAAGTGGTTTGGTTAGGATTTCCCAGAAAAAATCTCACACATCAGTTGCATAAAAGGCTTTTCATCTACAAAGCCAAAACCACATTTTGGATGAGGTAAGCATCATGTTACTATCCCATTTCATATCTAAGCAGACAAGAGATTGGAAATAAAACCAGGGCACCTGAACCACACGAAAGCATCCAAACCCTGCACCCTGCTGCCCTCAGCTCCATTTCCTACCCTGGGGTGCCACTGCCTCAGAGCCTCAGGGCATTCCTTGGTGCCACTGCTGTGGCCTGACACACCCAACAATTCCATGCTCAGGGCCTGCCAGGATCAGGTAATAAGTGACATACGCTCCATGCATTTACAGAATAAATAAAATACTCTTCATTAAGAACGCCATACTTTTATACCCTAGTTTGCTACAGGCACACTTGATTGGTCCTTTAATTAAAACATCATCACCATTGGCTAATTAAGAAACCACCCTTTGGCCAACAAATCTCCATAACACATTCCACATGTTCACAACAACAGGTGCAGCAAGTGAAGATAAGAATTGTTTCTCATTCTTTTCTCTGATCCTCTCACAGCCTTTCCCAGAAAGATGCCAGGGTTTCTCTGTGAGCAGAGAGCTGCTGTGGCACCATGCCAGGGCCTCCCTGCTCAGGGTGCCAGAGGGGATGAGGGCACACACTGCCCACTTGGACAGTCACTGCTGGAAGGGGTTTTAAGAGCCAGGGAGGAGTCTGGCTCTGATTTGCCTCAAAATGCACCCCATAGAGCCCAGACAGCATTGCAACAAGTCTATCAATATCTTGTAGGTGCCTTGGTCGTACCAAAATCAAAATGGGCTTTTGTGGAATGATTGCTCATGGAGTGGGACTCCAGAAGAGAAATCCCTGTGATGGCCATGCTTATGGCTTGCAGCATGACAGAACAAACTCCCAGTCAGTGTGTGTATTTCTTTGTGTCTTTGCCTTCCTGTGACACAAAAAGGAAATTGCCCTAAACACTCACTGTTGCAAATCATTCTATGGTTAAATATGCTTTTATTTATAAACCCTCTTATATTGGAAAAGACTGAATTTACATAGCTGCATTACCATTTTTCTATGTAAGAAAGAAAAAAGATTCATTCTACTACTTCATTCAAACCTACTATTTTGAAACACTAATTAAGTTTGTACACACCTGTATGATACATCTTCACTACATCATGAACTACTGTTTCTTTTCCCTGCATTTGTTTTACTTGGCTGGTTTGTTGTTCTCCACAGTGCAGTTTTCAACAAGTACCTGCATTTTGCCAGGGGAACACCTCATTTACTGCTAGCTGATACAACTCTGCCAGCACAGATGTTCACTGGAACAACTCTAAATGGTTGATCTGTCTTGAACACTTATGAAATGTGTCAGGCCCATCACTAGTATTAAACTCTGTCAGGAACTAGCACAGGAGATGGCAGGTATGGATCAGGATTCTGTTGGGGTAGGCACTGGGTAAATGCAGACTAAAGAGCAGGCCTTGTACAAAGTTGTCCAAATTATTTCTATGAATGCTATCTACAAAAAGTATCAGATTAACTTTCAGCTTTGTTAAATACTGGCTTCACTGGAAACAAATCCTGTTTCTACACACTCTGCTAGAAACAGCAGCCTAGCTATCCAAGAGGCATTGTGATTTCAACAGCTGAGAACAGAGGTTGGATGGCCCTGGGGCAAAACTCCATTCTTTTGGATTACAGCTTGGATAATTAGCACAGACACATGAAATGTTTTCTATTTAAAGTGATACACTCTCATCAGGAACAGTTCTATTCCTCATTGCACTTTTCCTAACAGCACAAAGTAGCAGAAAACATCTTATCACTGTTCTTAAATATTCCTTGTTACCTCACTCCTGACATGATTTGGAAAACTGCTAGGATGGGAATAGAAACTGCATTAAACATAAACCAAACAGAAACCTAGCTGATGGAGAAAAACATTACAGAAACAAACATGCTCTAAAAAATGAACTGTGCTGTCAGGAGCCCCACACCTGCACTGTCAGAAGGGTTAAAGCAGCAACTCTGGGACACTGTGGAGGTGGATCCAGTGATGCCTTGTGAAGGCTGGCCTAGAACAGAGACTAGAGGGAGCTAAAGAATAAAGTAGGGATTTATTAAGAGGATTCAATAGATCCACCTTGGGCAGCACAACCCAAAATGGTCCCAAAATGCATGACCGGTCTTGAGGTCTCTCACTTTGATCAGTTCTGCTCCATTTGCATATTGGAGTTCATTGTCCAATTCCAGCTCCAGCCCATGCAGTCCCATCCTTGTTTTTCTCTCTCCAGCCCACGGTGTTTGTGCTCTTGGGCCCGAGATTTGGATCATTTGTCCTTAGTCCCCAGCTGGAGCAGGAATTGTTTTGTCTCCCTGCTCTGTGCACAGTGCTCACCATCCCATAATATGAAGCCCAGACCCACACACTAAAGCAGCACAGAATCTGAAAAATAGAAAAGCTCAAACCTGAGGCACCAGTGTTGTCACCTGCACTGTCAGAAGAGTTAAAGCAGCAGCTCTGGGACACCTTGGAGGTGGATCCAGTGCCCCAAACCTGCCAGGGCTGTGTGCTCTGCCAGGACAAGCCCTTAGGGTGGATTTACCCAAGAGGCAGCACCTCTCCTTCAGGCTGCTGGTCCAGTGGCATCACCAGCTGCACCCCTGCCCCATCCCTCCAGAGCAGACCCCACTTCTCCCTTGCCCTGAAGGACCACCTAAGGTGCCCATCAGCACAATGGGGCTGCCAGAGCTGACACATTGTCATCATAAAGTGGCCAGAGGAGGGAGGAGCACCCCTCAAGTGCACTGTTGGCACTACAGCAATAGAACTTTTTTTTTAAGACTTTAATGTGGGATTTCTGTCAACATTTATTTAACAAGACCTCACCCCCATTTTCTCTCTGACCTTGAAAGCACTCCTCATTCCAATATTTAAGCATCACACTAAAACAAAATATCAAATGGTCCAAATTACAGCACAGAGGATGGATATAAATATCAGTCTTTTTGATTCTAATGGAGCTTGAAATTAACACCACTTTTCTATTTCAGCACCATTTTTCAGAGAGTTTAAATTCTATGGGACAGGGACCACTTCCTCCAAGGTCTGCAGAGTGTGAGGCTAAAAGATGGGTTTTGGCTACTGCAGAGGTGATCAGAGAAGCCACTAAATCCTGCCATAGCAGAAAGCATAGAGAGTATGCAAGAAATATTTAGTCTATACTTATAAATGGAAAGATAGTTCTCTGCAGTTCTTAGCCATTTGCAAGCAGAGTAATCTTCAGTACACCAGATGAAAAATCTTCATTAAATAATCAAGTGGTAAAGATTAAGCTATAAAATGCAGTAACTGAACAAACTCCAAGAGTTGGGATTACAGATCAGTTTTAGAATTAACTCTGACAGCAACCACTGGGGAGAAATTATACTAAAGATTTTGGTCATTTCTGGGTTTATCCTTAGGGCTCCCTTGACTCCCAATACCATAGGATCTAACAGGTTTAATCCTACTCTGTATACAGAGTATATAGAATATATATAGTGTATAATGTATATACACTCTGTATATAGAGTATATTAAATACCTGCCTCTATGCTGGATATAGAATCATATATCACAGAGTTGTGTAGGTTGGAAAAGGCCTTTAAGTTCCAGTCCAGCCAGTAACCCAGCACTGCCAGGCCCACCACTAACCCATGCCCAAGTGCCACACCTATGTGTATTTTTAAAACTTCCAGGGGCAGTGACTCTGCCACTGTCCTGGGCAGTCTGTGCCAGGGCTGGACAGCTCTTTCAGTGAAGAAACTTCCCCTAAAATCCAATCAAAACCTCCCCTGGTGCTACTTGAAGCCATTTCCTCTAGTATCTATCATTTGTTCCCAGAGAGCAGAGCCTGTCCCCTCCTGGCAGAGTTGTGCAGAGCCAGAAGGTCCCTCCTGAGCCTCCTTTTCTCCAGGCTAAGCCTCATCAGACTGGTGCTCCAGACCTTTCCCCAGCTCTGTTCCCTTCTCTGGACACACTCCAGCCCTCCAATATCTTAATATCCTTGTACTCAGCTAGAAGAGCCTCTACTGCCATCTTGCAAATGGGAACACTAATAAGATTATTCTCTATGCTGATCCAACCCACAGCAACAGTAGGACACCTCTCCTACAGGTATCTGCAAAAATGGGAGATGGGGAAAAGTCTCCTAAAACTGAAGAATGTAGGGAGCTCAAGTCTCATTGAACATCAGGATTTCTGCTCCTAGGTTAGATAATTTTTTTTTAATTACAGCCCTGAAAGACTCCTCTGCCCCAAAATGGTTGCCAAAGCTTTCTCTGTCCTGCACAGCTTTTCCAGCCAACCTAATCAATTCCAGTTAATCAACCATATGAAGTTCAACAATGGAAAGTTCTGGATCACCTGGGTTGGTGCACCCTGGGTGTGGGTACAGCCTGGGGAAGTGTGGGAAATGGATTTGTAGAGAGTTCTCAGGGCCTGACAGAAGGCCCACACAGTGTGCATCCACATGCATTTCCTACACACAAATCCATTTCCTGCAGCGAAGGAGATGCTGGACAGCAGCACCTCACAAAGGGACCTGGGGGTCCTGCTCGGTGGCCAGAGGGATCTGAGCCAGCAGTGCCCTGGGGCCAGCAGGGCCATCCCCGTCCTGGGGCTCCAGGCCCAGCAGGGCCGGTGGGGCCAGGGAGGGATTGTCCTGCTCTGCTCTGGGGGCCTCACCTCGAGTGCTGTGGGCAGGTCTGGGCAGCACAGTGTGAGGGAGAAATTAAACTGCTCGAGAGAGTGCAAAGGAGGCCACGGGGACAGTGAGGCCGTGAGGGGAAGCCGTGTGAGGAGCTCTGAGGGCCCTGGGGCTGGGCAGCCGGGGAAGAGGAGACTGAGGGGACTCATTGCAGCCTGCAGCTCCCTGGTGAGGGGAAGAGGAGGGGCAGACACTGATCCCTGCTTGGTGTGACAGTGATGGCACCTGAGGGATGGCCTGGAGCTGTGTCAGGGGGGTTAAGGTTGGATGTTAGAAACAGGTTCTTCCCCCAGAGGGTGGCTGGGCACTGAACAGGCTGCCCAGGGCAGTGCTCACAGCACCAAGGCTGGCAGAGCTCCAGGAGTGTTTGGACAATGCTCAGGCACATGGTGTGATCCTTAGGGATGGTGCTGTGCTGGGCCAGGAGTTGGACTCAGTGATCCTTGTGGGTCCCTTCCAATTCAGCAAATTCTGGGATTCTGAGGTGAGCAAGAGAAGACCTGCTGCTCACCCTGCTCCACTCCCTGCTGAATATGATTGTCTGGCAAAAGATTTTGAGAATATGGAAACTATAAGCGATATTGAAATGAAAGCAAGCTTTGAGATACCTCAGTTACTGAACAACAGGAAAACAATAGTGTGGCTGGCTGAAGGTGATCCCCTCCTGATGGAACAACACCCTCTGCTTGCAGACAGGCCCAAGGGTCAGAGCAGACCCTGCCAGCTTGGCAGAAGGGGCCCAAAGAGGAGTTTTTGGGTTTAAAATGTAACACAGTATGGGAATGTAATGATTCTTATAGGCTGTATGTAAATGCTATAGGATTTGTATCTTGTACTAGATTGGTCAGTGAGACTGAGAATATTCAACACAGAAGAAGATTTATTGTATTGTAACGGGAACCTCGCTCTCTTACCCTATTACTCTCTTACCCTCTCATCCTCTCTGCCCCTCTCTTCTCTCAGTCCTGCTCTGAGCTGTGGCTGGCAGCTCCCAGCAGGGCCCTGCACCCAGGCCCTTTGCAATAAACCCCAAGTTCCTGACCTGGCTTCAGAGATCTCTGCTCTCCATCCATCCCCACTGTCCTACCCCCATTGCTCCTACACCTGCATATCTGGGACTGGCTTTGCAAGGTAAAAATCTTGCAAAGTAAACATGGTTAGGTTAACTAATAAAAATCCACAGTATTCAGCAATCATTCTTCCCTGACCAAGTTTAAACCCAGGGAAAGTGCTTCCTGATTTCTCTTTGCAGAGCATGGTCAACCAAAGCTGAAGACTCCTTGATACATGTGGGCAGGGTAGAAGACAGAAATACCAGCACCAGTAGGAAACATTTGTGATGCACTGCAGGAAACCTGCAGTGAAGGGCACAGCTCACTTGATGTGCTCATTTTTAATACCAATAAACATTCCAGCTTCCTAATAACCCTTCAGAGTCCTCTGGTGTCAGAAATCTGGCAACAAGACTGAACCTGTGATGTGTTCATCTTCACATCTTGACATCACTGAAATTTATTAATCAAATGTGAGTTTGGAGTAATATTTTTGCTCCATTCTAATTCTAGAAATCAGTGGTCTGAAACTGTCAGCATTAGAATGATTGACTCCTTTTATAACTTAACTCTCAGCTCCATCAATATTAAAAGAAATGTAATTTCTAATTTAACCTAATTTTTAAAGAATATAATTCTATAACCTTTGTTATATAATATCTTTTTATTTTACTTCAAAAACATCTATTTTAAGTAATAAAGTAGCCTAATATGAAAGCCTATATTTAGTTTACCCTTATTTTTTTAAAGCAAAAAAGCCATTTTGCATAAATGGAGGCAATCAGCCAGCTTTGGTCTAATTCCTCTGAAGTCAAAATAAAAATCATCCCAGGAAAAAAATAACCAGAATACATTCTATGCAGTTGAGAACTGAGGGCTTTGTGTAGGCCAGTGGCTGTCACCACAAGCCCTATTGCCAGTGCATGGAGTTCTCTCAGTTTTAGAGACTGAGCATATTCATGATTTTTTGAAAAGCCAACATTATAGCTTCCAATCCCAGGGTATATGTCAGCTGACTTCAATTAAAATAGTTCAGCTTGGGTTTTAAATCAAGCTCCAGCTCAAGCTCAGATTCCTTGCTTCTAAGGTTCTGGTCCCATGTGAACAAGTAATGCACCATGAAAGAGAACAGGGCAGCAAAATCAGAACATATGTGATTTAAGAGGCACACTGCAACCATTTAAAAATCAATTATCTCTTATCAAAATACAAAAGGGAGAAAACCGCCCACTCTAAACCTTAACATCCAGACCTCTTACCCTAGAAATTCAAAACATGTTCAAGAAGAAGGATTTGTAGGATATTTTTCTCACAAGTCCTACCAAACAAGGCTGTGGGAGAAAACAAAGGCAGTTACCACCACATTCAACCCACTCACTGCCACAGACCACTGACAATCTCCTTGCTGGCTAAAATTCAGAGTATTGCACCTAACACCAGACTGAAAGCTTTCCATGATTTCCATCTTCTTCACCTAAAATTCAGAGTATTGCACCTAACGCCAGACTGAAAGCTTTCCATGATTCATGAGCTTCAAATGATTTTAAAAATTTTCTCTAATTTATCCCATTTTCAAATGTCAGGAAAAAAATCCTCCATTCCATAATAAGATATTGGCCTATTCATAGAATTTTATAGGATAACAATCAAAAAATTAATCAAAGCCAAACTTCCATCAATTTACTCCTTCATCTGTCTAGGTGCACTTTTAAGCTCATGACCTGCCTTATATCTTCTTGTTTTCATTATGTCTTTTTCTTCCCTAACAGCTCCCCAAAGATTATATCCCCTTCAGAATACCCATGAAGGAATGCAGATGTTGCACCACATATGGTGACTAACACCACAGTGAAATCAAAACTGAAACATGGATATATGGACCAACATTTGACTTTTCTGTTAAGCTCACCTTAAATAAGTATGTAACAAGCATCAGGATTTGTGTTACTGGGATTTAAACCTGGAGAGATTATTGTTGTGTCTCAAGTTGATTTACATATAAGTAATATTTTATTTACTTTAGAAAATGGGTGTTTTGCTCTATTTCAGCACTGGAGGGGGTGATGCAGTTTTTAATTAGTTTAGTGGTTTGATTTTTTCAATGTCAAGAAAACAAATAGAGCAATATAAAAATAATAACAAAACAGCTAACATGGGGGTCTATAATGTACCCATAAAAGGAGCACTTTCAAAGCACTTGCAAAGTTCCAGCCACATGATTCCCATTAACTGTAATGAGCACTGGACAGATAAATCCACACATGTTGCTTTGAAGATTTATACTAAATTGGCCTCATCTTTGTTAGCACTAAAGGAATACTGATGCTGTACAATATAAAAGAGAAGTCTTTCAATTTGCCCCCTGCAATCTTCTTCATTATCCCCAGAATTCTCCTGTAGCCAGTCATACCACAGATTCATAATCTCTCCAATTTAACAGACAGTTAAAAATATTAACTATAGCACACCAGTCACTCTCTGTAGAATCAAGTGCTAAAATGCTCCTTTGTTTAAGCACAGGCCCAGCTAGTTCTGCTCTGCAGCACATCAAAGGCCTGAACAAGTGGAACAGCTCAGGGAGAAAGCTGCTGCTCTAGAAGCCAATCCATAATACCTTGCCAGGTCTTTAATTGCTATGCATGTACATTTGGCTTAAACTTCTGCTGCTTTGAAGTGAAGACATTAGCTTCAATTAATTCCAAAATGACCTCAAGTTATGGGCTTTGGGAAAAGAAAAAAAAAAAAAGAAAACCAGAAAATGGCAGAGGACCAGTGTGAGTTGCTTGATCTTTAATTTCCTTATTTTCTCCCTTTCTCTTCTTGGCTGTTTAAGGACAGGGTTTGGTATTTGTTGTAGACATCTTTTATGAAAAATCCTTTCCTTAGGATTTTTCCTCCTGAGAAGCTGAGAGGCCTCAGGAACAAAATGTAACCAATGGTTATCTGCTGCTGTGGAATGCAACAGGTGCATCTGGGATTGGTCTCATGTGGTTGTTTCTAATTAAGGGCCAATCACAGCCCAGCTGGCTCAGACAGAGAGTCCGAGACAGAGCCTTTGTTATCATTCTTTGCTATTCTATTCTTAGCCAGCCTTCTGATGAAATCCTTTCTTCTATTCTTTTAGTATAGTTTTAATGTAATATATATCATAAAATAATAAATCAAGCCTTCTGAAACATGGAGTCAGATCCTCATCTCTTCCCTCATCCTCAGACCCCTGTGAGCACTGTCACAGGTATTCATGGCCATTAAACAGACCCTGCAAATGAAGCCTCTTCTCTGCTCCTCTGACCAGAAGAGCCACAGAGGCTGCACAAGCTGGGGACTGCCCAGTGCCATCCTGCTGGCCCAGCACATGCAGCACAAATATGCTTCACCTGAGGCTCCCATCCAACATCAACCACTGGAAATCACAAGGACAAAACCCCAGAATCCATGGGGTTTTTCAACTGTCCAAAACCATCCTTCAACTAAAGGACTTTGGAAATGGAGATTTATACAAGTAAACTGTTGGAATCCAAGACACAGGGAATTCTCAAAACCTGTAAGCCAAAGCTCAGAATTAAACACAGGATTTGATCTGAGACCTTGGAAAAGGCTTCCAAACTTAGGGTGCTAGAAGTGAGAATGTGTTTTTATAGTTTAAAGCAGAGACATGTTAAGTAGAGGAAAGTTTAGAGTTTTGGGTTTTGTGTCATCATATGATTGGCTAAGAAAGCTTACACTGCAGCATGAGGCCATAAGATGAAATATTTAAGGATTGGGTCAAAAATATAAATATCCTTGTTGGCAGTGTTTTATTGGTTAATAAATCCTTAAAAGGTCTTGTAACTAGGGGTCTTGTGACCTTCTGAGCCATGTGGTGAAGATGTGAGCTGAACTCACCCTTCCTGCCTTTGTAGAAGATAAGAAAACTAAATTGCATCATCTAAAGCAACTCAGAGGTCCTGTCTCTAACCCATTCAAAATTAAAATATTTACACCTGGAAAAACAAAACAAAACCAGATCAAAACCAAAAACCCCCACAATATCCTTGCAATTGTACATGCACAGACATGACCATTTGGAAAAATCTCTACAAGACCAGGCACACTTGTTAATACAGAAGGAGGAAGAATGTTTTCCTGAGATCCATCAGCCATGGAAAAACATAACTGTACCTTACAGACAATTTCCTAAACAACACACATATGTTAAATTACAAATATACATTGCCACTGATTCTACCAGCAAACTGTTCCAAAAATTCTATTATAAACTGCCCTAAAGGCTAAAACCTTTTCCTAAATGAAGTTTTTCCTAAGTACTACTCCCTCCTTCAGCCCTTTCTCCAGGTACATCACAGACACAATTGTCCCCTGCCCCAGTGCTCATTCTGAATAAGCCCAGCTTCCCACCTTCAACTCAGAACCCCTCTGTATTTCCTGCAGTTGCTGCTATATTAACTCATTTGTCTTGAATGCAGGTGACCTGACACGTGCCCAGGATTCCAGGCACACTCTCATTCCTGTTTCACGCAACAGCAGAATAAATACCACTATACCATCCATGTTTTGCTGTGACATAGAATTGCTCTAATGTTCCTCTTCAGCTTCTTCAAAATTACAAAACCCACCTTAAAAATTAAATCCTTATTACTAGCCCTTTATGATTCATGTGAGTTTTATACTAATAGATTTAATAGTCTATTATTTCACCCCATAAAACCAACCTCTGGTCCCAGTGTAATGTTCTGGTCTTTTGCCCTGTTTGACAAAGCTCCCACCCATTGCATTGCCAGTGAGTAATGCCAGCACCTTCCAAGCCATTCCTGCTGGGATTAGTCAGTCACACACTGCTTTGGAGGGATTCCAACTTCATGGGCCCCCAGCCCAACACCAACACAAAATGGGGCTGTTTTCTAGCTGTTTCTTGTACCCATTTCTGGTTTAACTAATAATTTCTCTCATGGTTTGTAGCTAACATCTTCATTAAATACAAATTGATTGGATCTTTGATACTTCAAAATCCATTCATGGCTTCAAAAACAATACTAGTAAGACCTTCTGGTTAATGCTACTTTGTTTGTTTTAATTATGGGCTTTGTTGCATATTAGAAGAAAGCAGCCTTTCATGTTTCTCTGCTCTTGTGATAAGACTGATTGCCCTCTCCTTAATGAATCCTGGGTCTGCAGGTGAGGGAGCCCAGGCACAGGCTGGAGTTAAACCAAGCCCTTTTTCCCACTATGAAAAATGTTCTGCTTTCAAAGCTCTGCTGCTCTTGATCAAAAGCTCCAAAGATGCAGTGACTGCCAGTGAAAGGTTTTAGAAAAACAGGGCAATTGTGCATCCCAATGAAATACAGAAGGATAGAATGGAAGTGGCTGGTACCCATTCTCTCAAATCCTGGCAGTGGCAGGACCCCTTGGAGCTGTAAGAAAAGAGCCTCAACTGGATGCCAGTAACTGATGTAATCTCAAAAACTTGACTCTGACCATTCCCATCTTCTCCCTCCTACTCACAAATACTGAATTCCTAAATACCTGCATCCATGGAAGAGAAACACCCAACCCTGCTCTAACTTGCCATCCTTTATACAGCCAAAGAAAGCTCAGAGAAAAGATTTCTCCTGTTGGGCTGGACAAGAGCACTTTTGGGTGGTATGATGTGGATTTTTTTGATGTCTCACATATTAATTTGCATTTTTGATGTCCCACATATTAGTATGCATCCCATGAAGCAGCAATGCTGCCATATCCGTGCTGGGTGAATGTTATGAGCCCACACAGTTCAGACAGAGCAGGGGAAGCATACACAAGCTCTTGAACCAAGAGTTCTGACTCTGCAGCACAGGAACTTGGATCACACAGCCCCTCACTTCCCTGCATCCATGTAAAATACCAACAGCTGTATTCCTTCTCTTTCCAAACCCTGCTGGAATGTGTTGTTTGGATGCAACTGCATCTTGGAATCCAAAACCTGCTTAAGGATCCTACTATGCCAAATTCACCCACAAAGAACAAGAAGATATTACAAATATCTTCAAATCTACAAATAAAGATACTACAAATATAATTTCAAGCAATTCTGAAAGAAATGGAAAAGCAATTTAAATTAGCCTTATACCTAACCATTGGAACAAGAGCTTTCAAGTCATTCTACATTTAAATGTTTGAAAACAATCATATAAAATTATCATGCCAAATCAGACAAAGGAGCTGATGCCACAGCTCTTCTGACTACATCTTCTTCAACAGCAGAAGAAAGTTCAGTCTGAGCAGAATCCCCGTGGATTTTCTTCAGTAAGGAAGTTACTGACACAGATTTCTGGTTTAGTTTACAAGACAACTTATTTCCTAAGTTTAGAGAAGTATTTTGCATTTCCCACTCTGCTATTCCCATTAACTTTAATATGTTGCTGAGGAAATGTGTAGTTTACCAATCATATCATCATCAAACTCCTTCTTTCCCCAAGCACAAATTTAGTAAATCATACCTGTAATTCAATCCTTAATCAAGAGACCCTTGAGCCTGACTCCTGAGACTCACTTAATGCATTCTGTTATGCACAGTATCAAAATGAAGCTGCTGTAGCTTCATGCCCCTGTCTTCTGCCTTGCCACCATTACAAACCTAAAATAAAATACTATCTGGTTTTTGTCTTCCAGTTGGTTAAGAAATTAACTTCCAATCAAAATATTGGTTACAATAAGAATACAGACAGCATAAATGGTTCCAAGCCTCAGTAAGCTCTGTATTTCTAATGTTCTGTGCCCAGAATTGAAAGCAGAATTTGGTAACAAATTTTGCTTTGTCATTGAAAGCAAGAGATGACAGTTATACCTGTGCAAATTAAGTCTGGGAGGCTTATAAGGAACACTATCCACCCCCAGAAAAATCACCAACCAACCATCCAATCAACCAACCATGCAATCAACCAACCATATCAGATTGGAGTCAGTGAACCCTACTGACATATTTTTAAAAGGATATTCAATTCTGTTTGTCACCGCATAAGTGAAATGTGTTCATTTTTTAATTTAAATTGTGCTGCACTGAAAAAACATGCATGCACACTTAATTAAGCTTAGAGACTGAGGTGGGAAATCAATTAAAAATAAACCAAATTATTTATTTCCTCCCTGAGATTTCTTTCAGCAGTGTTGGGGGAAAAACAGCCCAAAGTTTTAAGCTGACTCCAAGGAGGGAGCTTTCCTCAATCTGAGGTGGTCTGGGATAAGAGGCAGCAAGAGCCAAAGTGGTCCCTGTGGAACACAGGCAGAGGAAACTCCACAAAGCCCTGCTTAATGAAACAGCTTGGTGTGAAGGAAAAAGGCTTTGAGTATGAGTGCCAAAGCCTGGGGTAAACTGATACAACAGGATATTCCTAGGTCTGATATGGCAATTCAAAAATCTGAATCCTGGTGATATCATTACATTACAAATCCATGTTTTACTGACAGTCCAGAGAGGGGAATAACCTGCACGGAAAGGGAACTTGTTTCTGTGATGTGAAAAAAAAACAAAAGGCAATTTTAAAGGAATCAGCATGGAATGCATTTTGTATACATAAAATTATATTCACACCTACATATGTGAAAACACAACATTGCAAACACATTTAATATGACTAAAAATGTTCTGCCACAAATCTAGACTGGGTGATCTCCTATTAGGAACAAAAGATTTTGCAAACTAATTAAAGATTAACTCCATTTAATATTGATGCTTTCTCAATTTGAAGAGGATGCACCAAAATAAATGAAGTAAATAAGGAGGGCAAGTTGTTCTTTTGAATTTGTATTTTCTCTTAGTAAGCAACTTATTTGTATAAAGATTTTAAATAAATAAAGACAAAACATTCTGCTTTCCAGATTGGCAGCAATGTTGGAAATGATCCCACATAAATAACATTTCCAAGTGGCAGCATGGACAAAAGCAATCAGTACCCTATGTCTGTGTGCAGTACAAAGTGAACATTTTAATGCAATCAATAATCCCAAGGTAAAGAGATGATGGCTGCACAGCAAGACTCAGTAGGATATAGATTTCAGGTTGCAAGTCAACAAAGATGTAATAACTCAGCCCAGCTGCAGCATATTCCTCAGACACTACTTAAAAGCTCATTCACCACCAAGGAACATTCTCAGGAGCAGATCAAACCACTGAAGGATGATTTTCTCTATGTGCCACAGAATAAATAGCAGAAAATACCATCACTGGAGCCCAAGCCACGTGGACTCTGAGTCACAGGAGATGTATAAATCTGAGCAAGCAAAGTGACACATCCCTACCCTGCCTGAGGCTCTGAGCAGGAATAACTCAGCACAGAGCAGTGAGGTCTGCTCCTCCCACCAGTGATCCTCCCTAACCAGTGACCACACTAACAGAAATCCACGTATTATCCTCCTCATACACCCATCCCCAGGGAACAGCACCCAAAATACCAAGCAGCACCTGACACAACTTGTGTGTGAAATTCCACCAGCATCTGAAACCAAACTCTGTGAAGTGCTGGTCTGACATGTCTGATTTCACACAGTAAAATTCCTTCAAGTCATGCTGAAACCTCTGCCAAAATTTGTGAGGAGTTTCCAGAGCTCTGTGGCAATTGCAGTTCTCACTACACAGGTACAGAGCTGCTGTGTTTTAATTCTGCAGGGCTGGTTGCTCCAGAACAGAGGAACTGTCCCTGAAGAGATGTGAAATCACTCCTGACTGAACACATTGAAGCACAATGTTGCTGAGTACAGTGAGTACTCAGCAACACATCCCTAGGATAAAAAATGTCATGGCATTTTTCTATATGCTGATCCTCTCCAGCATTTAAAAAGAGCTGGAATCCTGGCTGGTCTGTACAGCACTGGTGAAATTGTTAACTCAGTTTTTCAGGGCAAAATTCTTTCAACTCCACACACCTGCATCTTTTGTGTTCCATTTTTTTCCCCAGGCCACATTTTCCAGCTGCTGCCTCAGAGCCACTTCAGACTCCATTCCCATCAGCTCTGACCAAAGTATCTGCCTAGGCATGAATCCAAGGGCCTCAGTTACTCTTTTAGTGCCCTTACTGGATGTGGCAGGCCTGTGCACAGCAGTCAGCCTCAGTTCATGTCTGGAGCTTTGCTCTCTCTCCCTTTCCCTTCCCCAAATCCCTTCCAATAATCTTTCCCTTCTCAAGACAAGCACAACTGATGGGCATCCTTTAAACTGCACAGTGAGTGCTTCTGTTCCTGCAAGCAGGAATCACAATAGGTGATTTGTATAAGCAGAACATGAATGACAAAACATTTTATATAATTTTATATATCAGATAGAAATTTTATACAATTTTCCTGTCCATTACTTGGAAACCAGGACTACTACTAAGACAAAAACAGGCAACCCTAATTGTAGGAAAGTTTCATGGAACACTACTTCGTTCATGTACACTAATTTTTTTTTCATGTACACTAATCTGTACATTTTTTTTAATATCCTTACATTTATGAACTCCACAAAGAATCAATGCTAATAAAGCACTTACATATATAAGACAGAGTGTAACAGCTTACAGCATGTGTCTCCTGATTGCTCACTGCATAAACTACATTGCAGATTTTTTTTTTTTAAGATTTTTCTCTTGTGTTTGAGAATAGCAGGCATGATATCTGCATTATGCAGATCATCTCAAGCAAAGAAATCGAAACAACTGGTAACCACCACTGAAGCTGTAATAAGAGGCACAGGTCCCTGTGGTCACTCAGAAACTTTTTCAATGGAATATTTTCTACTAGAATAAAAAATTAAAAATCAATTTCATCAAAACAGTTCATTAATTTGGATAAAATTCTGATGAAAACCAAGCAGATTTCCATTGGAAAGTTACTTCATTTCCTCATAGCTCTGCAGCAATCATCCCAGCATGCTGTGGAAACCTGGGGATAAAGAAGTCCTAAATTCACTACCAGCTAACTCACAAGCCAGGACTGCAAGGCTCCCTGCCAGCCTGGGAAATCACCAGGCAAACTGCCTTGAATTTACTGAAACTTCCCTGCTTCTAAAGCCTTCAGCTCCTCAGAAGCTGTATAGCAATAAGCAAGCCTGACTTCAGGACTCTCAGTCTTCAGGGTTTTGAGCACTCCAGAAATCTGGTGGAAGTCTCTATACATTTATTAAAAGAATCTATGTATTTGAAAAAGTAAACAACCAAGGAGAGACAAAGCATTTTACTCACAGGCTACTGATGTTTCTGCTGTGTTTTACTGAGCCAGACAGGATGACACAAAGCCAAACCCAGGAGAAAAGAGTTAACTTTGCAACTCCAGAACTGACTGCATGCTATTTAACCATGGAGTATCAAAGAATAAGGATTAATCCCAAGCCTGGTAATAGAGCAAAGGGCATCTGAGTTCAAATCCTAACATGCACATTGACTGTCCTTCAGCACAGTCATCTTTCTTTGTGTTAACTCTTCTAATCTCATATATTAGGGCTTGTAAAAGAATCAGTATTTATTGACCACTGCCTTGGCTCCCTCAGTCTCTTACCAGTCCCTCCTGCACTGGAAAATGCCAAATTCCAGCCCTGGTGTGAGCTCCCAGAGTTCTTCTGGGTTCTCAGTCCAGAGCAGGTTTGAACAGTTTCAAGAAAAAGAAAAGCCACAGTCCAGGGAACTTCACTGCCTCAGCTGGCTTTAAAAAAAAAAAAAAAAAAAAAAAAAAAACACTAAAGAGAAAATAAAACTTTAAAAATCCTAAAAAGCAAAGGAGAGCTCTGTCCCACTGTCTGTCCGTCCACAAAGAGTCCAGGAGAAGGAAGGCTGAAGCTCTCCTCTCTCTGGTTTTGAATACAGCCCCTCAGACATTCCACTGCTTCTCCTTCTCACCCCCTCTTCACTCTCAGATCAAGTTTTAAAGGTGCAAAACTTATTTCTGGACTAAACAGACAAATGGAGATACAATTCAGCATCATAAAGTCACCCTAGGACACTCCCTTACACAGATGAACCTTCAAGAGTACAATGAAGAAAAATAACAAAAAATTACTCAGAATGCTGACAAACTACCAAACCAACTCTCTGCACTTTTACTTCAGTCCTATAAGGTCCTTGTATTACTTGCTAGAAAATCCCACAACTTCAACTCACTGACTGCATGGGCTACAGTTTACAAGATTATAAAAAAAAATTTAAATTCCCAGTTTGCTAGTTTAATATCACAATTTAACCTGTCATCAGCTAAGAGGGGCAAAATAACTTAGTTGATTGAGTAAATTTGATTACCTTTGCCCCTTGCTGATGAATGTAAGCTATTTTATAAATTAAAAAGCTATTAGACTAGTGAAAACAATTCTGAACAGTAATCTCTTGATACAGTATTTCCATGTTTAAAGATCAGCTGGCAGAAGCATGACTGCTAATACAGGCTGCCTGAAAATTCAAAACTGGAGATAATGGTCAATTCCTCCCCTATTCTTGTCTAATTAGAGAATTCTGCTTCAGTTGAAATCCATTTAAGTGAGCAACCTCCATATATTGAAAAGAATGATTAAGAAAACATTAGGTCAGATTAAGAATCTTTATGATGTGAGTAGGCAATTACAGAAGCCATCTCTGATTTGCCACCTCCACCTCTTCTATTGTATTTTTTCTCTGTCAATACAAAACTGTGGCAAGAACTGAAACCAATAATAATTCCCCTCCCCACTTTTTCTATTTTTTAAACTGTTAAAAACAATGGTCTTGTGAGAAAGCACAAACATCTGCTCTCTAGAAAGGGTGAGGAAAGAACAAATATTAGCATTCCCTCTCTACAAAACTGGTAGCAGAATGTGCTGGAGTGCTGTACCCAAAGGAATTGTTGGTTTGCTGTAGTTTGTGGACAGCCAATTGGCAAACTAAAAATTAGGTCTGGTTTTCATAAAACCAGCCCTACATATACACATTCATGAATAAGAACAAGTGGTTAGTGTTCCAAAAACATCTTTTAATGGCTGTTATCTGATGGTTGAGCACTGAACAGTCCCAAAAATAAAGTAAAACATTATTATCTCCAGCAAATTGGATGAAGTGAGCTTTGCCTAGTGCTCTGGGTAAGACTGGGTAAGAGCAAAGGGCAGACAAGCCTGGCAACACCACCAAAGAAGGAAAACGTTCACAAGTTTGCCAGCATACCATCTTTAAATTGATAAATAAAGCCCCTAGGAAACAGTTATTGAAAAGTCAACGCTATGAAGCCCAAGGCTACACTTTTACATCTCTATAATTCCTTTACCTACCAAACCAATCAAAAGCATCGTGGAATTTGTAAAATCTAACAATTCCACAGTGGTAAGAAACCATTTTCCATGAGACACAATTGCATCATTTTATCATCAGGCAGAAATACAATCCCATATGTGAATAATACTGGCAAATAAATTAAGTTTTCTTGTGCTTTCAAGAATATGTTATTCTTTTTAGTTTGATGGATCAAAGAAAAGCATTTTAAAAGTTCAGGGAATTTTGTGACTACTGATGGACTTTCACACATGCTGATAGTTAAGACAGGGTCATGGTTGTATCACTTGCAATGGCACAGCCTCTTAACAATTTCCCTTTCTTCCTTAATCACATATAGTTAACAAGAGCAAAGTAAAAGTTAGAATTTCAGGTATTTGCAATGTTTCCTCAATAGCCTTTCATTTCTATTTGGGCTGAAACTTGATCTATTCTGAATAATGGAAACAATGTTCAAAGCATACATCCCCCCAGCATTACACTCAGTTAATGGTCCTTGACTTGTGATATTGTGATTTTTATACACCATATAAAGGTCTCCTTTAGGTTAGAAAAAAAGGAAATGTGTCTTAACATTTGAAGCAAAGCCAAATAATGCTGTACTGCTGGGCAATTTTCAAAGCCACATTAAAAGAGGATCATAAGAAAAAGAGGCATCAGTACAAAAACACTACATGGCTCCTTCTCTGTGCTCCAGGATTTTGTTGAGATACTCTTTTAATCCAGCCATTTACTGCAACAGGCTTTATAACATATATTAAATATTATTGCCTCCTCTAACTGACACATCAGGTTTGGTGAATCTTGACCCTTCAGTTCCCCAGAAGCCATATTAGACTGTTACAAAAGTGTTAAGAATATTGTGAAAACCATAACAAAAACGTCTGTTTCCCTGATGGATAAGTTCTTTTTTGCATGGTGGATGGTTCAAGATATTCCTGCACAGTTTGATTTTCATGAGGGACCTAAGCCACAAGGAGATTCTCTCAGACATTTCAGTGTCACCTCTGAAGATGTGCTCAAGCAAAGTCTTTCCCCAGACCACCACAGCTGGCACAAATCAAATCTCAGGACACCCCTGCTGCAAGGATTCTGATGCTTTTCTGCAAAATCTCCTCATTTCATTATTTCCATCTCAGCAGCTGATTGCCTCTTGAAGCTTGCCTGACTCACCATCTGCCTTCTCTTCCTTTTGGGTCAAGGTCTTTTATGGGTGACATAAGAGCAAGGTGAAATTATTGCTGTGAGCACAGGGGTGAGGCACAATCAGACTGACCCCAAAGTTCTTCAATGCTGAGGCTTCACCACCTCTTAGACCACAGAGACCAGGAAAAGTGATCTGAAGCCCAGAAGTGGAGGAGCTGTAGTACTTAGCCATCAAAGGGCTGAGAAAGAGCCTTGCACAAACCACAAGCTTTAGCAGATCTGCAGTGGTTTTCTTCCATTTATTTTAATTCCTTTGATTTCATCTCCTCTGGGAATAATTAAATACTGTTTTCCATACCCTAGTATCATTGGTAAAACTCATCAAGGAAATTTTAAAAAAGGATAAGCAAGATATTTGATTTTTCATCTATCTAAATTTGCCATAAACCACTTCACAAAGTCAGTTTAAAATTATAAATAAAAGAGGATCATTCAACTTTCTTGAAAATCATTATCCTTCTCTTCAGTCAGTCAGCATCAGCTGATCTCCAGAAAATAATGTCTTTTCCATGTCCAGGATCTATTTTTCAGATCACTTGGCTGGGTTAGCTTGTGTTTCCTCACATTCCTCCTACTCGCCCATCTCTGTCTCAGACATAAAAGAGACCAGATAAAAGCAGCATTTCCTCAAGCTTCAGGCAAAGCAGGAAAGGGAACTTGTGACTGCCCATTTGCTCAAGTCATGCAGCAGCTTCAGCACCTGAACAAGTCCATGAACATGTAAGACCTACAGATTATAGAAAAATTTGATCCTTGAGCAGAACAGGAGCTCCAGATATAGCCCTGAGAGAGGAATATTGGCCTCATTTGCACTGCATGGAGGTGCATCAAGGTACCCCACACTGGGCAGCACCCGCCAAGCCCCATCCCTGCTCCCCCCTTGTCTGAGACAAGGGGCTGCCCCAGGAGCCCCCTGCACCAGGCAGGGACAGGCAGCACATGGGCAAGGCCAGTTTCTTGCTCATCTCAATACAATCCACAGGTCCAGGAGCCAGGGAACATCTGGCCCCTAAGCCAGGCTAAAGCAGCCCAGGGTTCCAGAGGAGGTTCCTGCCACACACACCAAGGCACAGGCAGCACCACAAGGCTGAAAATGCCTTTTACATTTGAAGTGAATTAGGGCTGGGTTTGCTCCTTAAACCTAAAGGTCAAAAATCCTTATCCAGACACTGTGTTCCAGAGCCTGGAAACACAAGTTCTGTGTTCTCCACAGCATAGGTTACCTAAACTCAGAATTTATTCCACTGGCTTTCCTGTGTGTGCATGCCCGTGCATGCATATGTTTAATACACATATTAAATTTTAAATAGATTGCTTTTAACTAATCACATCAAGTGGCATTTGTGCAATGTAAATATTTGCTTTGTTCCTTCAGCCCTCTTTCAATTACACAGAAAATTTCAGAAAAAATGAAATTACAGCAGGCCAAATATTAAAAGGTGGGGAGGGAAAAGAGTGAGAAACTGAGCTTCAAAGGGAATTCTACACTTTGATTTCACTTTGCATATTCCAAATGCTCACATTTTGCTACACAGATGTCAAACCAGGAGGCAGGTAATAAAGCAGGTTTCTTTAAGACTTAAAAAAAATAAATTTAAATGATCAAATTAAACCATATTCCAAGCATTGCAGAAATAACTGACGTATTATTAGTTCTTCCCTAAACGTTATTGAACCATCTCTTTCCATTGTAGCAGGGGTCTGTCAGCTCTGCAAGGCCTTGCCAAAAATAAAGAAAGGATGGCAGCATTCCCCATCTGCTGATGAGTCCAATCTAAGGGAAGACAAAACACTGATTTTATTTACCTCTGTTCCAATTATTGTCAGGCAATACAAACAGTCATCATGACACACAGCCAGGTTTATTCATGTGCCCAGCAAGCCAGGCCAGGCATAATAAAGAGATTACACACTCTGTTTGGAATACAGGCAACTTGGAAGGGCTTTTATTGAAACTTAAGCATGGGAAATATTGGGTAGTAGATTTAGGTATCACACAATCAGAAATATGTTTGGCTCCAAAACACAACACATGGCACCCTCAAAGAATGAGGGTGACTATTATTACAGCACAACAGGCTGCCTTTCTCTCCCTGCCAAAGAGAAGCTTGGAATAGCACAGAGCACATGGCACTTTAAACTTGGAGGAGAGAGCCTGGGAAGAGCTTTACAGAGTAGGAAGGGAAAAAAATTTAAAAGTACTGCAAAGTATCTGTGCCCCTGAAAGACAGCTCCTCATAAACCACCACCAGTCTCTCTACTGGAGTCACCCTAGAAGAGAAAGGACTCCAGCATCAAGAAATGGGACAGAAGGGGCAGAGCTGTGCAATATGTTTGTTGCAATAACTGAGGCACCATAATGATTTCAAAATTTAAATTCTTTTAAAGACAGAATGGAAAGGAAATTACAGCAGATATACCGAAAATTGCAAGTTTGAATCTTTTTAAATGTAGATTAAGGCTCTGTTGATAAGTCTAGCCAATTTGCTGTCCAGGACACTCTTACCCCACTTGGCCAGCTGAGACCCTAAATCACCAGCAGGCCCAGTTCTTGAAGGTGTGCCCAAAATCATAGAGCCCAAAACCTTGAACATGGCACCAGCTCTGCAGCCAGGCATTCACCTGGTTCACCTCCTTTTTCTCAAATTTTCTTCTCTTACTAGGAAGATGAAGCAGACCCTCATCTCCTGACCCTCTGAATATTGTTCCAAGGGATACAAGGTCCCACTTGATATTTCTAGCATCACCCCTCTGCAGCATCACGTTGTCATCTTATTATGAAAGTTCCATACCTTTTGGTGAGTTCTCATGGGCATCTCCTCAAAGCACTGACTCCTTCTTCTTCACAGCACAGCCAACAAACTCCAAACTCTCTTCTCAACCAGGTAACTCACTCTTCTATAGCACTCATCCTTACTAGACACAGCTGTGGCCTGTTAAGGGCAGGCCTGTTCCTAATCTTTGATAATTAGTGCAGCTGCAACTCCTCAGGAGTGAGATTACCTTCTGCACTATCTTTATTTCCTTACATTCTATCCCCCCCACAATTCCCCCTTTTCTTTTAATTTCAAAGTTGCAGCATCTCTAGAAAGATATGTTCAAGTAAATTGATATTATAACAAAGTCACATATCTCACTTAGGACTAACAGTTATATCCACAGTGTCATTCACCCCTACCTGAAAGAGTGGGAAGAGATGAGAGTCCAGAGGCTTGACCAGCCTCAGAGCCTCTTGTGACAGTCTGGAACCAAGCTCCCAGCAGGCAGACTTCCCTAGAGACTGTCTGGATGGCAAATGGGGCCTCTCAGTAGGAAGTCTCCAATTCCTCACCCCCTTTCTGGGAGCACCAGTTTAGTGGGGTTACATGATCAGATCAATTTTGCATGGTTGGCCTTTCCTGGGACTTCCTATTTACTCTCTCCCTCTTCATTCTCCAGCCCCAGGAGAATCTGTCACATCAGGACATTTCAGGGGGGAAAAGAATGTTCCTCCTCCTGCCCTAAGCAGAGGTGAAAAAACAATTTCCTTCGTGTTGTGAGTTAGTTGAGTCAGTCAGCCCAGGGCTGGAAGCAAATTTATCTTCCCCATGCCACCCACTGTGCCTTCAGACCCCAGAGGGACTGTCACTTCTCATGGAAGTTTTGGTCTGGGCAGGTTTTTCAGCTCCTGGGAGGCCATCCTGGGTGGAGGTGGCCACTCTGGCATTGTACCCTGTGATCCTCCCTGTGGAATGTGCCAGGCTCAGTGAGTATCACTGGATAATTTAATTCAAAAATGTCATCCAAGGTGGAATTATGCATCATCAAGGTTTTTGTTTTCAGTCATCCTATTTGACCACAATCCTTGGCAAGCTGTGAGATCTTTGGGCTTCAGCTTTGTGCCCTCCAACAAAAGAATAATTCCCCATTAACACCATCTCCAGCCAAGAGACAACAGAACTCAGAGTCCCCTGGGCCCTAGCCCTGGGCACTTCTGTTTCAGCTGGAGAGTATTTACACTTCTCAAATGTGCACTGGAACCAAGCTGTGAAACATCCTGAAAAATCTGGTAGGCATAAAAGCTCTAAGTTTGGAAAAGCATGAATTTCACTCGAATTTCTGATTCTTGGGAATTATCCTTCCAAGCAGCAAACTAATGACTGCTCCTGATTACAATTCAATCTGATAAAAACCCTGCAGAATACCCACACATACTTGGAACAGAAAAGGGAAATGCAGTTATCTGAAATTCTCCATTTATTCAGAGCACAGTGCTGCTGAAACCTGGGCCTGAATGTCTCTCACCAGTGCTCACAAGCTGGTGTTGTAATTGATGCCAAAAATTCAGCAGCTTTATCATATGCATTTTTTCCTACTGACAAAGTATTCCATGGAGCTGTATTTCAATTCTGATTCCATATGTCACTTCAATTTCTGATCAGAGCCTGAACATAAAAAAATTATAGCACACCTCAATGGACTAATAAAAAAGGATCATTTCTTTTTACATATCAACATTTATTAGTCTCAATCATTTCAGAAATATAATCATTATAGTCCCTTTTACTGAGAACAGCTCCCCACACACACTCATCCCAGGGGCTCCTCTGTACAGATGTTCTTTTTCCTTTTATTTCTGAGGGTGCCATGTTTTTTGCACAGCAAAATCAGCCATCATGTAGTATTGAGAGAAAAAGTAGTTAAAAAAAACTGGGTTTTTTTCCTATTCCCCATTACCCTTTTCTTTAAATATTACTGTTATTTCCTTCTGTGTTCCCCAAATAAAAAGTCAAAGGCAGGAAAGGTTTCAAGCCAGAAGGAATGATTGGGTTGACCATCCTGAACTCTTCATTTCCCAGGTCTTTGGTTTCAGGAGGAGCTGATGAGTTTAAGCAGAGCACAGCTCCCAGCTGGCTCAGCAAATATTCCAGAAGCATACAAGGGCCTGGCTGGAAAACATCAGTACTTAGGTTAATCTTGGTTTTCAGAATCACTGATCATATCTCTTTGGTTTATAGTCTCTCAAAACCTTCCCAGAGAAATTGATTGATCCTTCCTACTGAAAACCCAAGACAGACAGGATGCTGTTTTCAAAAAGACTTTTACAAATCCCATCAATACTGGAATAAAACCAGAAAAAAACAAGGCAGCTTTATTGATTTACACATTAAAATAACATATGCTTTTCTGTGCATGTGCAGTCTCCCTTAAGTGAAAACTGAACTTCTAAAGATAATCTAATATTGAGTCTATAAGTGTTATCCATCAGTTCTCCTTCCTTCTTTTTTTTTTGACAGCCACAAAAATTAGAGATAACATTCTTAATTAGTGTAGAATGAGGTAAAAATCACTTTCTGGACTGAAACATGTAGTGCAAACAATTACTGAGTTCCTTGTTAACTACAGGTCATTTAAGTCCACCTGGAAAGTGAACACCTGTATGGTGTCTGCAATATGCAAAACTTTTAACTCTAAATCTTCATTTTACTAAAGACACTGGGACCAATTCTACTGCTTCCATTTAAACATTTTTTCACTCAAAATTCATGTCCTGGTAATTCAAGCCATCTCAGCTCAAAACACTCTTATCTCAGCAGTAACTGATCCAAGTATTGCATGAGTCAGAACAGAAACAAAACATGGTTTCCATTTTCTGAGGATAACTTTCCAAATTTGTGAGTCAAAGCAAAAATGTTTAAGAATCACACTTAAGCTATATCTTAGTTTCCCTGCAGACCAAAGCTAAGATAAATTAACTGCATAGTTCTGCTTCACACATTGCTGTTATCTCCAAAATTCACATCTTCTGCAGGAAGTATTTACTAAGTACATCATCCTATTCCCTATGAATCTTGAGTAAAGAGGACTGGAATAACCTCTATGTGCTATATACACAACTTGATCAGAAAACAATTCTATTCATCAAGATTTGGTTTGAGTTTTCTGTTAGGGTGGTTTGGGTTTGTTTTGGCTTGGGGTTTTTGGTTCTTTTTGGGTTGGTTTTGTTTTTTTGATACAGGCTCAGCAAGATTTTCAAAACTTGAGGTTAAGGCAGATCAAAGAGCATGAATCAACCGAAAAGCAGCTGCCAGGTGAAACACCAGAAAGTGGATAAATCACTCATTAGTGGTCCTACAAGCATGGCTCTACCTCAGCACCAGGCTGCTCCAGGAAACCAGGAATGCCCAGGACTGCACTGGGTCCCAGCCCAGAGTGGGCTCCCAGCCCTGGTTCAGAGGAAAAGCCCCACAATCACCTTACTCTGCACAGTTCTGTCCATGCTGGAGACACAAACTGCAGCAGTTCTTGACTCACAGCAGGTACAACAAGGAGCCCTGACCTGCCCTGTGCCAGCAGGATGAGGGCAGTACTGGCAGTTCTTACACTTTACATGTCACAGGTTCCATCCAACTTAAATTTACACTGCCTGTGTTTAGTAGAAGATGCAGAACAACTACTCCAACACATAGCAGACTACTCAGCTACATAAACACTGGAACAGACTTTGGCAGCAATCTTGTCAATCTCCTGTCAGCACTCTGCCAAATGCCCTCCTGCAGGAGCTCCTGTGGTGCCACACGTGTGCTGGCAGCTCCTGTCTCTGGTCTCCCCAGGCTCTGTATCATGGCTCAGCCCAAGCAGAGCAGCATTCTGTGTCCCCTGCAGCCCTGGCACTGTGGGCACACAGCAGATGCTCCCCCATCACATCCACACGAGCCACTGCAGCACAGCAGAGCTGCTGCCCCAGCTGAAGGCAATGCTCTGCAGGAAAGGGACTGCAATGAAATTGTGTTTGCTTTGCCTTGAAGGTTCATAAGCAGGCCTGTGACCACAATGCAATTTAAAACATCCACAAACTAATGCCCTTTGCCTGGTGACTCCTGGTCTTCCCATGGAGCAATGGCCTAAGGAAAGAAAGGCACTGACAAAACTCCCTGTCTTAGGTTGAAAGATGTGGCTGGGGCTGTGTGTTCTGTCACCCCAGGCAGGTGACAGCAGGAGGGACAATGTCTCACTGGGCCTACAACAACCATGGGAAGAGAAGTCTCAGCCTCATACCTGCTACTGCCCATGCATAAAAGACATGGAAAACAGATACATTTTAAAGTTCCAAAACAGTATCTCATTGTCTTAGTTTGAAAATGGGGGTGTGTGTTCTGTCCCCATCTGTCAGAGCTGGGGCAGTTCTCTGCTGTTCTTGGGCAGTTTTCTTGATCTCTCCCCCAGCCAATCCTCCCTGCAGGAGATCTCTGCTGTCCATGGCCACTGAGTGTCCCTGCAGGGCTGATCCAATTCCAGCATCCCATGGGGAGATGCTGCGCCCAGGGCAGGAGCCAAGCATTCCTACCTGGATCCAATGTGAGCCTGGCACAGCACAGCAGCCTTTGCCCAGGGCATTGCCAGAGGAGCAGCTTCTGCTGCCCTGCATGGCCAGAGGGAGCCCAGGCCCATCTGCAGCAGCCCTGGAGCTGCAGAGGAAAACTCCCCCCTTGTGCAGGATCCCTGCTCCAGCAGAGCCACAGCTGGCACTGCAGGAGGGCTGAGCCCCCATGGGATGGGGCTGTGCCACCCCCTGACACACAGGGGACAGGGACTGCTCTCACTCTGGCAGTGCTGTTTTCTATTACTGCATTTTCTTTTTATTTTTTTTCCCCTAATAAGGAACTGTTACTTCTATTCCCATATCTTTGCCTGAGAGCCCATTAATTTCAAAATTATAATAATTCAGAGGAAAGGAGGTTACATTCTCCATTTCAAGGGAGGCTCCTGCCTTCCTTAGCACACACCTGGCTTTTCAAACCAAGACATTCCCTCACTGCCCCAGTGCCACTCCCTTAAACCTGTGAAGTGTTTATGGTGCCTTAAATGGTGGCAGACTCAGTGCCAAGGAAGCAGCTCCTCTTTTGAAACTACACTGTTTAAGGATGCCTGGCACAATGCAACAGAAAGAGAAAAAAGAATCTGAAATTTGGGGTTATATACATATGTATGAATATATATATAGTTCTCATGTACACACTACAGATGTGTACCCTCCTTCCAGATTAGTTTAAGTTAGGCTCTAATTTACAGAGATCATCTCTGTTCAGGACAGTATTTGAACTCATAGCTCTACACTTCAGCAAAAGTCCCTCATTACTTTAAAAATTTAAAAAAAAAAAAAATCAAATTTTAAGTTCATTTTTAACCAGCAAGAAGAAAATGCTGAAACCTTCTCTTCAACAAAGGAAAGGAAGCAAATATGAACAAAGAATGAAAATAATTCAGTACCATCCATTTTCATTTTTCTGTGAAGGTCACCAGTGCTTCTTACAGCTTTTCCTGGCAGGGAGAGCTGATTTCTGTGGGCTCTGCACTCCCCAGGAATATCTCACCAAATTCAGCCACTCTGGAGCAGCAGCACTGCTGTGACTTTGCTCCCTGCTAACTCTGCCAAGGAATTGCTGGTTTCTGACAGATGTTTCTGTTTAAAGCCACGAGGAACCGTATGGATCATTCCACCTCAGCTGTCTCAAGAGCCAGCCCAGTAACTCCAAGAGCCAGAAATTTGCCAGGAACAAATGAAAAAGCTAATTAGATCAACAGACAAAACTTGGATCGAGATTAGAGGATCTGACATGACAATGGGATTAGACTATTTACAAGACATAACAAGGTTTGGCTATTTATCATTTCACAACCAATTTTTGCAGTGACAAATTAGCATGAAAAATGCAGATATGAGAATATCCTTGTTTCAGTTTAGTGTGTGCTCCCTACTGATGCCAAGCTCCCCAGAATCACAGTCTGTTCTTTGAGAAAAGCCACTGCAAGAGCAAAAGAAAGTAAGAACTGGAGGCATAGTAATGGAAATAAAAATTTAAAAATCCTTACAACCAGCTGCTGATAGTTTCAAGCATACAAAAAGGCAAATAAAAGGTAAATAAATCATTGCAAAAAAGCACAGTTTGGAGCTATGTGGAAAAAACAATGCACATAAACAGCTGATTCTTTGCAGCCGGATAGACTTTGCAATGACATTGTCATTTTTGTTTTCTTTACTTTGTCATTCTCTAACTCACAAAGCCTAAGAGATTACAAAGGCATTTACAGTTTATCACTAACAAAACTGCAACACCAAGCAAAGTCATTGAATAATGACACAGCATAAAACAGAAACATTTCTCCATTATAAACAGGTCTCATGTAGAAGCACCTGTAATAGGAAGAAAAAAACTTTCATAGCAGAAGAAATTGCAACCTTGACCATCTGAATTTATTATTTCAAAGCAATAGAACATCAGCTGATGTCAGTGAATGCAGGGAGTGCTCCAGCCCAAGGTGTAACTGTCTAACAGGATGGACATTGATATCTTAGCACAGCAGCCAGGCAGAGATGGGTTGGGCTGCAGCTGATACAAGTGGAACAGCAATAGAAGAGAGAAAAAAGCTGAGGTTTTCCCCTCAAACTTCATCACATCCTAAACTTTAATTGAAATTAGTAGTGTATTTAAAGGACTTATGTTAGCATCAGCATTGGTCAGTGCTGAGAGCACTAAAAGCATAGATTGCAGCAGCAATACTTATTCCTAAATACACTGCTTAATCCTTTCATACATGTTCCAAAAAAACTGCTCTTTGTCAAATTAAGTATGGCTTTTTGATACAATTAGCTTTTTACCTGGAGCTCTGGTAGTACTGATATGAAAGGAATCTAGATACACATCAGTTCTAAGTCCTGCATGTAAGAAATAGATGAAAAAATAAATCCTTCTCTCAAGCTCATCCTCCAGTAAATCCTATTAACAAAAGATATTCTGAGATAATTCCAACAAGGTGTGAGCATCCCTCCTTTCCTCTGTGACTTTTGATATTGCACATCATCTTGCCAATGGAGGAGCATCCCTGTCAGTGCTAGCACCTATAAATGCCATATTTCTACAATATTTCTATTGCTCTTTACTAAATACTCAATTTGCTTCCTCTATTTTTTTTTCCTAAAAGTAAATACACACATAAATGAAATGGAGAGAAGATGGAAAATATGAGAGAGGAGAAGCATTTAAACAAAACCAGATTTTTTTAAGAAATACATGCTCTCCAAGCAAGAACAACATTTCAACAGGACAAGAGAAAAAGAAGGAGTTCAGTGAACAGCCAAGCTATGAAAACACCAGGTTTCATGTGCAGTAAGGTCCCTTGTCAGTGCATTGAAGGAAGGTGTTTTCTCCCCAGTCTGGTTGCAGGAAACTGATAGTGATAACTTATCACTGAAGAGGTATCAGGGACAGTTAAAAGGTGATACAGAGACTTTATCATTAGAAGGCATGAAAAGACACTTTATTGTTAGAAATTTACAGTTCTTATAAAAACAATGGTGACTTAAGACTTGATTGGTTTTTAGGAATCTTCTCTTACACTATTGGTGAACTATGAATAGCACATTTTGGAGAATTATATTTATAAACAATGGTTACAGAAAGAGAGATAATAATTGTTTGATTTTTTTTTTCTTTTACATTTCTTACAGCTTCTACACAGTTTCCCAGGATTTTCCTGGGAGAACTGTGTCTCTCTCTGTTCAGAGGATGTGTAATTACTACAATAAATCCCTTCCTGCCCCATTACACTTAGTGGAAGCTGGCTCACGTGGACCCAAATTCCCAGTGGGCAGGAAGAGCAGGCAGACACCTGTAGTCATTCACCAAGCATTGACACAGCATTCTCATCTCCTCAGGACACCCAGCAGAAAATCCCACCTCAGGGAACTGAGCCAAGGATGGCATTTTTCTGACATGTGGCCCATTCCCATGGTCCTGGACAGAAAGATCACTGAGCTCTCAGGTGCTGCACACTCATGGTGCTGAGTCCAGGACCCCCAGCAACCACACGGGCTCCAAAATCAGACATGGGCTCCAAATCAGACATGGGCTCCAAAATCAGACATGGGCTCCAAATCAGACATGGGCTACAAAATCAGACATGGGCTCCAAATCAGACATGGGCTACAAAATCAGGCATGGGCTCCAAATCAGACATGGGCTACAAAATCAGACATGGGCTACAAAATCAGATATGGGCTACAAAATCAGACACGGGCTCCAAATCATACACTGGCTCCAAATCATACACTGGCTCCAAAATCAGCCATGGGCTCCAAATCAGGCATGGGCTCCAAATCAGACATGGGCTCCAAATCAGACATGGGCTCCAAAATCAAACATGGGCTCCAAAATCAGGCATGGGCTCCAAAATCAGACATGGGCTCCAAATCAGACATGGGCTCCAAATCAGACACTGGCTCCAAATCAGACATGGGCTACAAAATCAGACATGGGCTCCAAATCAGACACTGGCTCCAAATCAGACATGGGCTCCAAATCAGACATGAGCTCCAAAATCAGCCATGGGCTCCAAAATCAGACATGGGCTCCAAATCAGCCATGGGCTCCAAATCAGATCCCCTACAGCTCAGAACTCTGCTTTCAGACACCTTCAGTGCTGAAAGCTGGCAACCCCATCTCACAGCTGCTGTAGGAAGGTAACACAGACTATTAGTATCTCTAAAACACTTCTCCCATTCAAATATTAGCAGCTACAGTGGTAAACAACATTAAACTACACTAATATGTGTGCCTAATAAAAACCTCAACACAGTTAAAATACATCAATTACATCCCAGCACCAAAGCTATGAACTTTAACTTCTTTTTTTTCAGATTCAACTGAATCTAAAACCTGCTATTTAAGGAACATTTGTTTTTCATAAAGCATTTGTGGAACAGGGGTGATTTTTTTTTAATTTTATGGTGCTTTTCTGTAGTACCTGGGTGTCACCATCCTATTTTCTGGAAAAATCCCTTGCCCCAGATTTTTCTCCTGAGAAGCTGAGAAGCCTCAAAGAAAAATGAAAATAATAATTATCTGATTTGCTTCTCCTGTGTTTTGCTACTTTGGAATGTGTTTAGACATTGTTTACCATCAGGTGATTGTTTCATTAGTTTCATGAGAATTGTTTTAACTTAACAGCCAACTGGGACCAAGCTGTGTCAAGGCTCTGGAAAGGGTCACGAGTTTTCATGAGTATCTTTCTAGCCTTCTGTAAGTATCCTTTCTCTATTCTTTAGTACAGTTTAGTATAGTATTCTTTTATATAATATAGTATCATAAAATAATAAATTAACCTTCTAAAAACATGGAGTCAGATTCATCATTCCCTCCTTCGTCTGGGCACTCCACCAATACAACACCTGGGTTCCTGTCAATCACTAGTAAGTGCAGCTTGAGAATCTCCCTCTTTATAGAGAGCTGCATCTTGCACCAATGCAGTTCTGGGGCTGCAGGTCCTTGTCTCTCTGCACCTGCCCTCTGTGCTGTGAGGAATGCCACCCATTGGCATCTTAGCTGCTTCTGATGCTTAGCACACAAATGTCTTCATCATAAAAAATAAAGTCTTTTTATAGTCATTGTAACTCATGAGAGCAAAAGCTGCTAAGAAAGGCTTCTCCAGTTAACAGCTTAAATGTGACAATTTTAGCAGCCACATATGTACCCAGTATGGTTCCATTTTCCCCATAGATGTTTTTCTGATCCTAGGTAAGCAAAGCACTCATTTGTCCTGATTCTGAAGCAGTGCAAGCTAGTCTCCTTCAATCTCAATTAGCCAGTAGGAAATTTATTTAGAAAGCTGACAGGAACTATTTGGGGGATTAATGATCACTGATTTATGAATATTGAATAGCATTTCAATAATCCAAGCAGAGTGATCACTTGTAGATGAAGCCAGTTCTCCCAGCCATTATAGTCTGTAGCAATCACTCAAAGGCAGTTAAATGATTCTGATTTATGACCTTAACCTACAGGGCCCAGTACATTTGCTCTATCAGTGTGTAAATTCTAAAAACGCAATTCCCTGCACCTCTAGAGAGCCAATTTAAGTCAACATTATGCATGAGCTGAGCATGCTTGAATTCTCAGATCTCTTATTTCACTCATTAAATTTGCACTGAACATCTTGCAATTAAAATTTCATATAGATTTTTTTCTTATGATTGACATTTGGCCTTGGCAAAATGAGTTTAAATTTTGTTTCTTTAAAGATTTAGAAGGAGATGGATTGATCTAGACATTGTTTTCTGCAAGATGATGATGATGGAGCACTAAAGCTTTTATTAGCATTTTGAAAAGCCTCCCTTCTTGCTGGAAGACTGTCTACCACTGGTAGAGTGAAAGCAATTCAGTAACCACAGCCAAAGCTACAGCTAATATAGCTCAAACATGTTGCTGCAGTCCATGTGACCCTTTCCTGTTTTTAGGCCAACATCTTTAACTGGGGTGGAACAAATTGGGCCTTCCAGTACAAACCAATATGTGCTCATCTGCAATGGATAAACAGCAGTTCTAGTATGTAATTTTGAAAATAAGCCCAGGACAACTGGAAAGAGCAGAGAAGTATGAAAGTGATTTCAAGTCCTGATCTGAAATTAACTGCTTGGATTGACTCAACACTCAATTTGTGGTGCTGAAATCAGACAACTCATTTTCTCTCATGTTCTGTCCCTCAGGCAAGGAGTTCAAAACCAGTGGTACCCTTCTGTGATCCCATGCTTACAGCACACCTGCAGGAGATGGATCATACAGCAAGGAGCTCACAGTGCAGGGAAAACACAATGGCTGAGGGGAGAAGAATCATTTATGCCTCAATACACCAATGGCTCCCAAGGACTGCAGAGTTAAGTGCCCATGGACAGACTGTACTGCACAGGACAGCTCCAGGAAACACAAGATCTTTTTGCAGAAAAGCAGCTCCTGGCACAATGCCACATCAATTTCTTATAAGACTTGGATTATTAGGGTCATGCCAATAGCAAATAGCCATGCATGTGCTCCACAAGACATGCTAGTATTCATCTTGTACCTTATGAAGCAAATCAAGAAGAAAATGTTTCAAAAACCTAAGGAGCTGATTAAAGGAAGCATCCCCCACGTAGGAGAAACATGAATACACATTTACAATCACCATTTAGACCCATTGGTTGTATGTGGATGGAAACTGCACCAAAGATAACATTTTAACTGCTTTCCCAACCTGCTGGCCAGGTTATTCACATTTCAGTGCAGATATTCACAGAGCTGGAGCAGCACCCATGCTCACATGCTGAACATGCAAGTGGTAAGAGAAGGCCCCCTCCTTCACAATCACAGGAGCTGCAGACTGGCATCCAAGCAAAGGAACAATGCTTAAAGCCCACATTATCTACCACTTCCAGTTTAACCAGTCTCCATTCCATCCAGCTGAGCACAGTTTGCCCATCAGCAAATTATAAACAAAGAAAATAAGCAAAAATTTGTCTCACTAAGGGAAGAGATCAATGGTGTACCTATATTCCATTATGTAGCTAAAGGAAAAAATCCAGTGTACTAGCCATGGAGAGTATCAATCTTGCAACAATGCCATGGCATATTTTACTGCAGAATAGTAAAGTCTTTACAGTCACAGCATAATTACACTAACACACCAGTATTTTAATATCATCTCTCTGAAATGAAATTTTGTTTCCATGTCCAGTCAATAATTCTGTCTCATCTCAGTGATGAATAGAGCTAAGTGAATAATTGTTATGAATAATTTATTCACTGCATTTCACCTTTCACGTCTCTTCGAACATTTTGTGAAATTCTGCAGGTATACATTACACAAAACTATTCACTAATAACTCATGCTTGCAGACCATGTGTTGACAGTTCATTGAAAATATTCAGACTGATTTGCCACTTGGTTACATTTACAAGGTGTTGTAGCTGCTCCATCACTGGTTAGGCTCAGCTCAACCAAGCTGCACTCTCAGTTGCTCAGACAGCTACAATTCTAGTTCAGTCTCAGTTATTTAAGTTTACAATGTACATTATGCTTAATTTCTCCCACTTCAATCTTTCAGCTGGAGTGACAATCACATCATGAAGCCATGAGCCAGTGGAAGTTGATTCAGAATAATTCACCTGTATTAGAATTAGGTAGGCAAGTGTCTGGGAATGGAGTAAGAGGGGAAGAGGTGCCAGAAGGAAAGGCAGGCCTGGAGCTGAGAATGGAGCATTCAGGATCTCAGGGCACTCCTGTGTTGAAATATGATTGGCTCTGACCTCAGTACCATACAAACTAAGAACACTCACTCCATCCAAGCTACATTTGACCATGGTCTGACTCCTGCTGTGGAGTCACCAGCTGAACACAGCTGCAGCCACCAGCCCCACCAAGCTGGACAGGGCCCTGACCTCCACAGGCCCTGGATCAGCCATTGTGGTGCTACAGAACAGCACATGCTCTTCTGTAGGGATTGAGGAGACTCCCCTCACAAGGACAGAGCACAGATGGGCACAGCACACCTTTAAGATAGCCTGGCTAATACTCCACAACTGGGGTGAGGGAGAAAGTTGTTATGATTTGGTGGGGGAGAAGCTTTTTTGGTTTATTTCTTTGATTCTACTTCTCCTTCCTACTACATGGCTTTAGAGGCTCCATAGCTAATGTAATTTGGCCAAAATAAAAGCATTGCATGAAGCTAAATTAAAAATACAGACTATGAATAAACAATTCAGTAAATGTTTAGTCTGCCCACCAAAGTATGGTTATATAGAACCCACAATTCATTTTATATTGCTGAGTTGCTCTAAAAATATCAGATAACTTCAGTAAACAACTAACAGTTACACAGTTTACAGAAACTGAAGTCCTCAGAATGATAATGCTCTATTTCTTACCTGTATTATAAAACCACCAAGATTTACAGAACTCTAAAGAATAATTCTTTAGCTTCACACCCTCGTGTGATTACCTTAAGAATTTAAATGTCATCAATGACACAATATGGTCATAAGTAATTAACCACCTAATTAGAATCTAGAAATGAAAAGTAATTCATGTTCAGACAAAATTGTCCTTCACAGCTCGATTTCAGTAGTCCATGAACCAAAGCAATACTGAAATTAGAAGAAATAAAGAGACACTGAACACTTTTTATGGGAATGTGCAATGCAAAGCAGAAAGGAACAGCAGGCTAGGACCCCCATGCTGATTAGTGTTCAGTTTAATCAATGCTGAGATGGCATCAGCAAGAGATGGCATGTGTCACTTTGCTGTGTTAGAACTAAGTCAGAAGGAGAGAGATGAGTCAGATTGGGAACACCAGAATTCCTCCAGTACTGGAAAAGTCTTTGCCTGTTCTGAACGCACACAGTTAAAGCCAGACAGCACTAAAATAAGGTGGAGGGAGAAGAATGCTTGAAAAATTTCAAATATTAAGTGGAAGTCATGTTTGTTCTCCTGTCCAGCACTCTGTATTTGGTGAGGAAAAGCAGCAGCACACCTCGTTGTGTGGCAAAGCATTCCAAGATTTAAAGATCACAAATTGCAGTTCATCAGGGAGAAATCCATGCATTTTTAAGTCCTGTCAAGCTTTCCAAAAGCACTAGCTGCTGAAAGTTGTCATATTCTCAATTTAAAGAACTAACTGTCAGTTTATGTGGATTCAGAGACAAGGTTCTGCAGCAGGTTAAGACAAATTATTGTGAAAAAACCAAATGAAAAATGTACAGTAGCATGACTCTGAGTTCAGGCAGTGGAGGGAGCTCCCAGATTTGAGTCAAAGTGCTAGAGAATTATTACTGTCCAAATTTACATAGGCCTTTCATTAATATTTATCATCATTAATTCTAAACCTTAGATTAACAGAAGAACTTCATTTTAATTGCAGGGTAATACTCTGCACTTGACAAAGGCTCTGTGTGTGCATATTGGATGGGAAACCCTGAAATGTGTGTGAGGCCAAACAGTTCCTGTACAGACCAAGGCCCCAGTCTGTTACAAAGCCCAGAGGCACATTTGCACACCTGAGTACTTGGTGTGTGACACTGATGTCACAGGTTAATTCCTGCACACGTGAGCTCCTCCAGAGATGACTTAGGACATGGGTTAGGGCATGGGTTGGACTCAATGATCTTGAAGGTCTCTTCCAACCAAGTCATTCTGTGAATTCTGTGACTTCCTAGGTTTTGCTAGAGGCCTCTCCTGATGGCCCATACAGGGCCAGTGATGTGTTTTGACATCCAAAACATGCAGAGCTTTTCATAGAATAAGAGCCACTGACAACCTCTTCTCCTTCAAATCCTCATCTCTTAGGAAACACTGGCAGAAGGCACACATCTGGTTTTTAGAGATGCTACATACTTATTTCATGTCAAGTTTTTCCAGTATTCCAAACAACCAATCTCATAGTCTCTTCATTTCTTCTCCCCATCAGAAATAATCAGAGCCCCATTCTTCTTAATTGATATTTTATAGAAATTCCTGCAGAACTGTTTTAATCTTTCAATACAAAATAGAACTGTCTGCTATAACTACCCAGAATGATCTTTTGTATCCACTCCATACCAGATTCAAGCAATCTGAAACTTTAGTGCACATCCTAAAAAAGCAAGGTTTTGCCTCTCCAGGTGTGTTCACTCACAAACCATTTGGAGACAAGCAGAGAACACAACATTAATCTCTGATTATGTTCCTGCCTTGCTGCCTTGCCTTTCCCACCAGCCAGGCAGCAGCCCCAGACACTGGCAGCCATGCTTTGGGTGCACAATGAGGCACTGCAGTGATTGCAGATTTCTTCCTCTTAGATCTGGATATTTCTCAGTTGTCAGACTACTTTGCTAAGTTTCTGTCTGCTCGTTTTTAATCACCACTATAATTTCAATCTTCTCCACCTACTGTGGACCATAAATTAAAAATATGAGCAATATAATCAGGGGAAGTATTTATTATAATGTTTTCTTCTGATTTGAAATGCCCATAGCTTGCCATGCTGACTGATGTTCCTTGGTCAGTAAATAATACCACCTGCTAAGCCAAGAATGTGCTCAGAATGAACATACACTCCTAGGTGATACACAAAGAGCATTATTTTCCCTTCCAGTTCCATGCTTTTCCTTTCCCTAAAATTTTCAGCAGCCTTGTTTCATTTTTAGGAACAGAGAACGCACAGACCCCCCACAGATCTGCACAACCACTATTGCACAAGCTAATTAATCCAGAATTTGTCCTCCCACCCAGCACAGAAGGCATAAACAAGTATTAAATGAGTTACACTCCACACAGATGGAAAGCCAAAACTTGGTAAAACTCACTAACTCTTCATCCTTTCTCCTGCTGAACTACACCACACTCTTTCTGGGGCAGGAAAGAGGAGCACAGTACTTAGTAAGAAGACCATGGTATGGAAAGGGTAAGCCAGGTGACTGCAGCTCATCTTTTTACCCCACTATTTCTTATTTCACAGAATAGGAGTCACTGAGGGTGGAAGATCACTTAGATCTGAGATCACTTAGTCCAATCCCCCTACAGCATGCTCAGTGCTGTGTCTTGTTGGGTTTTGAGTATCTCCAAGGATGTCCCTTTCAGACAGCCAGTGTTTGATCACCCTCTTACAGTAAAATAGCTTTTTCTTAGGATTAAATAGAATTTCCTGTACTTCTGTTTGCACCCACTAAAATCCTATTTTGCGTATCTTAATCAAACCTCTCTTTTTAAGTGAGTTTTCTTAAAACTAAATATGCCAGGGGTCATTATCTGCACCAAAGGGGAATGGAAGTAGTTCCATTAGGATTTATAAATCCACATCACACCAGCCAGCACAGATCAGTGATCAAACATGTTGTACACCATGAAAAGCTGCAGCCCTGGGGAGTTTCTCCTGCCTCCTGGCCATCTTCAAGAGGCATTTGCCTCTAAAGACTTTGTCACTAGCTGCTTTTAAGTAGTCCAGATCAATGTTGCTCCTCATTCAGGTCAGGGTCATTTCTTATTTGCCATAATGGTCAAAAAAGATGTTTAATTACATCATCTTCACATGAGCAGAGGTGGATTACAAATGCTGCTTGTTTTCCAGTGCCATTCAAGAAGCAGGTTAGAAGTGACAAGAAAACAAAGAATTATACTGAAAGTGACCCTACAGATGTTAATAAACACTTATCACAAATTTTCTCCAAGAAAAACGGTTTGTAATGATTTGAGTGTTCTGCCATCACCAGGCATAAGCAGCATTGGAATATTAATTGTGCAATTCTGTGCTTACCAGAACAGTGAGGAACAGAACCAGCAGATTCACTAAGGACTCTTCCATAACTGTACTGCAAGTTCAGAAATGCAAATTCAACTGATTATCACATGTACTAAGAACTGTCAATTTAAAGTTATCAATTAGAAGAAAAGCATCCACACTAGTTTCTTATCATTTTATGGAACAAACAAAAAAACTCCTAAGTACAATATATGTTTTACTTTACAAAGGGCAAGTCCTTCACATTCTTCACTTTTCTCACTGTGTGGAATTTACTCCAATTTACTGTCCTATTTTCTTTTGTTGTTACTATTAACTACCTATGGCAAAACAAAAAAGAAGAAAATAATTCTGCATTAACTCTTCAATTTTGTTAGGAAGAGACTCTCATCCCAAAAAGCCTTACAAAAGAAGAAAAGAAACAGATCTGAGTTTAGTAATAAATTCATATCCCCAAGTGAGACCAGGAAAATAATTTCTTATTATACATTAAATGTCATTGGGGTTCACCATGCCCATGAAGGCTATGAACCACATGGATCCAGAGGACAAAAGGAACAAGGCCATGCATGCACAGATTTCCTCTCAAACATGCCCAACAGGCTTCCCTGGAAGGTCTCACATCTCCCCACTCCCTGCCAAGCTTTTCTTTTTCTCCATCTGCCTTTTCTCTATTAACTAATTTTTCTACCTTGAAAAGATTCTAAGGCTGTTCCACTTTTAAATAATGAAATAGAAATTGCACAGTTGTTTAAAACACAGGGCTAACATAATAAAATTAATTTTTCTCTGGAGAAGAAAACTAAAAAGCAACAAATGCTCTTCTGCAACAAGTACAAAGAGGAAGTTATATAAATAGTCAAAGCTTTCTGTAAACTGGGTCATTTTGTTAATTATTTTGTTAATTTCTACTACTGTTAAAACAGAAAAAAATTTAATTCCCATATCATGAACAAAAAAAAAAGAAATCCATACTTCTATAATATTCGCAGATTAATTAAATTAAATATCCCAAACTACTGATATTATGAAAAAGTCAGTTGGAAACCTTCTATTCAATACTGTTGGATGGCACCTGATAGCCCTTGCTCTAGGGACCCTGTCCAAGCCTGGTCTGTGCCTGGGCAGGCTGATGACAATCACAAGGCCTGCAATGGTTTCTCAATGAGTTTCCCAGGGTGCCAAGAATTTAAGGTTTGTGCCTGATGACCAAATGTACAAAGGAAGAGGACAGGAGTCCAGTCTAACAGCAACAGGCTTCTCACCACACCTCTGACACAGGAAGAGGAATCCCCAAGGGCAATCAAATCCTCTGCTGGAGCTCCTGATGGGGAATTCCTCTGCAGGAATTCCCTTGCCCATGAGCTGCCCATGAGCTGCAGGCCACCAGGGCTCTCCACACAGCAACCAGGGCAGGCTGGGCAGACCTCAAGCAGCACAAGCTACAGAAAGAGAGAAAGTAAACTGGAAGAAAAGTGAAGATTTCCTCCTCCCTGAAGTGAGAGGCATTAAAATTAGAACTGAGGAAAGAGTTAACTCAAACCAATTTTTCAAGTGCACAAAACATCTGAGAAAGCAGGTCCTGGGTACAAACAACCAGGTTTGTAGACCTGAGCAAACACCCATGGCAGGCATTATGCCCTGTGCACACAGCTCTGCTGGTAAGTGAAAGAACAGAGAAATTAGGACACAGCCTGTATCAGGGTGGTACACAGGCTGCAGCTACATTTCTCTTCACAGAGAAAAGCAAAGCACAAGTCTTCCCAAGAATATTTCTGGGTTTCACATTCTCTCAACCTCAGAAAATGAAAAAACAATTCTTGTCTCATTTGCTGTGCCTGTGTTTGTGCAAAAGTAGAATGCAATATGGAGATTGTTTACCCACAGTGATGGTGCTTTGTTTCCTTGGCCTGTCAGGGCCAGGTGTGTGTGTGTGTTGGGACTGTGGGCTGACAGTCACCAGATGAGTGCAGTGAAGTGCAGCTGAGTGCTTGGCAGATTCAGCTTAGATGTAGTGTAACATAGGGTAATATAATACAGAATAATATAGTATAATAAAGTAATTAATTCGACTTTTGATAAGATGGACTCAGATGCATCATTCCTCCCTGCCATGGGGGACCCAGCAAATACTATACAGGCAGCTCTGCACAAGTCACCCAACAGGTATTTTCAACTCATAGGAAAATATTTGATACTTTTATTTAAAGAATAGCCAGGAGTCCCTTAGAGATTCAGAGTGAGATTCACAGCAGGGAGAAGAGGCTGCTGAGTAAGGGTCCCAGCAGCTCGCTGCTTTCAGGGTGAATTCACACCACAGCAGCTCCCACTTTGGACTGTAACAGCCCTCAAACACCCCTCATTTGGCAAAGACAGGACAGACTCCACTCCCACCACACTTTCTGTCAGAGGATCCCAGGCACTTTCCCCCTGCAAATTCCCAGCAGCCGCTGCTCTCAGGCTGCACTGAGCAGGAACCCCAGCTGGGATGCACTGTCCAGTGTGCAAAATTCCTGGGGTTTGAGTATGTACCAGCTAATCATGGATATGAAGAGTCAGCCAGACACCCAAGTGTCTACTGTCTGGGTAAATGTTTCTGTGATTTGTAAAGGGCAGGGGAGGAGAGGGACAGAATCACAGAAGAGTTTCCTCTCTCTCATGTTTCCTCTCTCTCTCTCTCCCCCTTTGATCAAAACAATTCCCTTTAACTGCAATACACTTTGCAACTATAATGTCAATCTTCTTGGATGAGAAAAATAGACTCCCTGCTAAGAACTAAATTACCTATTTAAATAATTCTTTCAAAAGATGCTCCAAGTTTTTAAATTATCAGCTCAAAATGTGGCATAAATAAAATACCAACAGTGGAAATCCATGTGTAAATCATGCTATTATGCAGAGTTATACCAAAAAGTACACCAAGCAACTGGAGCAGATCTTCCATCATTTGATCTTTTTTTGGTGTTCAACACAGCCACAAATGATAAACTTTTTCATTTCTCACAAATCTAAAATGCCACTGGGAACATGAAAGGCAAGATGGAGTCCTTTGAATATGGTGGCATTGAAGTTAGTGGGAGATTAAAATGTAGAAGAAATGCTGGATCTGGACATAAGGGTATTTGACATAGAATTATAATAGTCATAAAATGTAAGGATATTTATTCAAAAATGCTTCAGTATCTCAGGAGTTATTGCTTTTCCATATTACTTCCTCAAGCTGGATCACTGCTGCTTCTATTCTCCCTAATCTTTCCTTTGTAATTCTTCTTTTAAACATTTATAAAAAATTTGCACAGATGGGGAAAAAAGCTGAAGATCTGAAGCAAAATTAATTTAATAAGGTAGGGACTAGAATTCCATTACTGGTTAAGGCAGCCTCTTTTCATGCTGTATATTGTAACCAGGAACAATTAATTTTGAAGTCCTTGATCTTTGGGAGCTTTTTCATTAAGATTATTATTAATAATGATAGCAAGTCCTGCTCACTCTCCCCACTTGCCTCCTGCTAGCTGTAAGCACTCCAGCACCTGAGGGACACTCAAAATCCAGCACACAAAGCTGGATTTAAAAGCTGCTGCTATCTGTGCTGGCCTGTGGGCAGGCAGGGGGTGCAGGAGCTCTGCACACCCCCAGGACAGCCTGGCCCTGGGCTGGGTGCCATGTGCAGGAAAGTATTGTATTCACTGGCAACCCCAATGAGGGGAGAGAGAGTGACAAGGAGGACTCCCTGGGTATCAGAAGGCTAATTAATTACTTTATTAGACTATATTATTCTATACTATATTACACTATATTACATTACATCTAAACTTAATCTGCCAAGCACTCAACTGCACTAATCTCATGACTGTCCTGACAGTCCCAACACACACACACACCTGGCCCTGACAGGCCAAGGAACCAAAACACCATCACTGTGGGGAAACAATCTCCATATTGCATTCTACTTTGGCACAAACACAGGCACTTCAAATGATAAGAATTGTTTTGATCATTCTCTGAGGTTCAGAGAATGTGAATCTCAGAAATATTCTTGGGAAGATGTGCCTTGCTTTTCTCTGTGAAGCTGAATTTCTCTGTGAATGATGAGGAAGACTCCCTGGATATATCAGAAGGCTAATTAATTACTTTAATATACTATACTATTCTATACTATATTACATTACATCTAAACTGAATCTGCCAAGCACTCAACTGCACACAACTGCACTCATCTGGTGACTGTCAGCCCAGAGACCCAACACACACACACACACACCTGGCCCTGACAGGCCAAGGAACCAAAACACCATCACATGGGTAAACAATCTCCAAATTGCATTTTGTAATTCTGCATTCTACTTTTGCACAAACACAGGCACAGCAAATGAGATAAGAATATTCTTGGGAAGAATTGTGCCTTGCTTTTCTCTGTGAAGAGAAACGTGGGGCTACAGGAAAGGGCTGAGGCACAAGGATCCTGCTGGTGTGACATGAGGAGGTGTGGGGAGCTTCAGAGCTCATTCCTGTGCTGAGAGCTGGAGTGACAGAGCAGCACTTTTCTTACTCCACCCTTCTGTGCAGAGGGCACAGCCTGAAGCACAGAGACAGCATGGTGCTCTGCTGACAGCGAATGAATCAGTGCCACCTCAGCTGGCACATGTAGTTGAGATGGAGACAATACAAAACAGCACACTCCATTTCCAGCAGGCTTCAAAACCCCAGTTTTTTATAGCATGCATTCTTTTTATACATTCTCACAAGACTCTTAAGTTTACACTTTACTCATTGGTCATGAGAGACAAAGTGCTTATTGGAATAGGCTGTTGCAGGTTTCTCTTACTTATCCTTCTTTCTTTCTTGGTTTCTACATCAACAGCCTTGATGTAGAAAATTCTTTCAGGGGTAAACATGGATCCTCTTATCAAATTTCTCTCTGGCTCACAGAAGTCACTGTAAAACCTCTTCCATATGCATGGTCCCAGGGCTGCCAGCCACATTCTCAACAGATGGGCCTGGAGTTCAGGATGGCAATTTGCCTTAGAGTGAAAAACACACAGATCACGAGTTCAGTCCCATCATCCAAACAAGACTTGGCCACATCCAGTAAGGTGCAAGTCATGTGGGTTTTGACTTGAGTCTTGCCACGTGCTGTTCACATGTTGGCAGCAGCTGTCTGTGTCTGTGTCTGTGTGCAGCCCCTGCCCAGTGCACAGGTTGGTGGTGAGAGCTGGGACAGGACTGCATGCACTGCAAACTTTGTTCCAAACACAGCCCAGAGCAGGCAGCCACAGAGCTCTGGACCAACTGGCCAGGAGAAGCAGTAGCTCTGAAAATAAGTGCAGCATCCTCCAATATCCCTGGAATACACATTGGACTGCACTGCCTGCTTTGACATCCAGACTGCCATGTGTCAGACAGACTTGCCCCTCCACCTCCCATCCAAGAGCTATTGCCACAGGACTCTCTTCATGGCTGTGCCTCATTGGTCCTTACTCTCACAACAGGAACAACTTCCTGCCTACCTTCCTTTTCAAGGACCTGTCCATTTCATACAACCTGTTCACACATCGACTAACACCTCCAGGACATGACAATAACAAACCCCAAATCTATTCTCATTTCAAATTTTTTCAAAATCCCTTTACATATTCCACCCTTTTGAAGCTGTGCTTTTCTGGATGCCTAACTTGGCAAACCAAACAAGGACCTAAAAGGCCCTGAATTATCAGCAGCTGCTGTAACAAGGAAAAGAGGCAAACATATGAATATATCTCCAAAACTACACTCAATTCAATTTACCCATGTTGCATCCCTTCTCCATATGGAAGTATGAAAACAGGGAAAATGCAAGGCCTCTGTTTCCTTTTGGGTTCCAGCCATGCAAAGGGGGTGGTAACATCCAGCACAATGGGCAAATTCAGCATTACTTGTGTTGGCAACTCAAAAGTAGCCCCTGGGTTTGTCACTCCATAAGGCTGCGGATTGACCATCTGGGGTGTCTTCTCAGTGCCACACATGGGGATTTTTGAACTCCTATTTCTTCTTAAACATTATCCATTCCTGTATTCTTGTGGACAGCAGTCCATAGAAGCACCTCATGAGCACATCTGCCCAGGTTCCTGTAGAGTTCCTTTCTTCCTAACTTTAAAGAAAGGAACAAAAGCATAATACACATTTCACTTCAAACAGGATTCCTCAGAGGAAAGAATTTCATTCTATCTTCCACACTTTTTTTAAATTCATGTGCAAAATATGGCTTGCATGCACAAAAAGGACCCTAAAGATAAATAATCCCCCACTGTTTGCTGGCTCAATTATTACAAGTCAGTAATATAACCTCACTATTGAGGTTATAAACCTTTATTTTTAGCAATCTGGCATAAATGTTGCTTGTAAGCAGTTACCTTCCTGAACTGATGAATCATTAGGTCAGCTGAATCTCTTTCAATTTAAAAATTCTTTCAACATACACTCTTTCTATATGTACTCTTTCAACATTCCCTATAACTGTGTAAATGGTGCTAAGCCAAACCAAACTCTGCAGCAAACCTGATGCTGAAGGGGCTGCATAGGACACCTTATGCTTTTGAGCTCCAACTGGTATGAAATGTGCTACATTCAAAATTATCATCGCTCTGATGAGCAATAATCACTCATTTACCTTAGGTATAATTCCCTTTTTCTCTGGTAGCTGAACCCATCAACTATTTTAACTGCCTCACCTCACCTGACTTACCTGTTTCATTAAAACACTCCATTTAAAACACTGAAATACTCTCCAGACTCAGGGAATCAGTGTGCCAGGGTAATTCCTGGAAAGCTATATCCTGTTTCTCCAACAATCTTTGTAAAAGGCAAAGTCAGCTAAAATAGAAACTTTCTAACAGATAAATAATACCTTTATTTCAATGGAAATATTTTTAATGCAATGATAACCAAAGAAATTGGTGCAAAAGCAATACCACAACATTCATATTTGATATTTGACTTTTATAAGAATTCAGAATTCCATAATTAGTTAATATGGGGGGTTTTTCTGCAGGCAGATAATTTTACTTTGTATACCTTGTTACACAAAACTATCATTAACAAGATATATTACCTAATTATGCTGGTCTGCTCTACTTCTGAGCAGGATTGCAGCTATAAATTTCACAAGGGCTGTGTGTACTGTGTGCAAAGGCTTCTGACAGAACCCCATGGCCACAAAGAACAGAATCTGGAGAGACAGTGTCATTCCATTTGACAAACTGACTGCTATCACTGTCAGCATAATGGTCCCAGGTCTGCAGCAGAAGAGAACAACATTGATTGGCAACATCAAAAGGGTCAAGATAAATTAAATATTTATGGCTCTGGGCTGTGCTGACAGCTCCTGATGTGTTCTCAAAGCTGATACATTTCTTCTGAAAGGTGTCCCACTAAAGCTGCAGTTTCCAAGGTTCCAAGTTTATTTCCCAGGCTGCTGCCAGCCCTGCCAGCCTCTAGGAGGGCATTGCTGAACACTCTGCCCTTTCCCATTCCCCTAAACCAGAACCATGCAGTCCTTCCTGCAGGAGAAGTAAAATTATTTGCTTCACTAAAAGCATAATAACCCAGCAATGGTCATACAGAAGAGAAGAGAAGTGGCTTTTTATATATAAAAACAGTTTTGTACATCTGCTTTCTGTTTTTTCATCTGGATGAAAATTTGTGAAAAACCTCACTGTCCCAAAATTTAGGGTTGTTGAGTTTTTTTTTTTAATTACTTGATTTCAAGTGAGACTGACTCCTGGCTCCAAGCTAAATTTGCACATCCCCAAAGACTACAAATTGTATTACTACACCCATATTTCACAGAAGCAGGTAAATTAAATTATTAGCATAACATGCAAGCCACACAAAACAAAGCCAGGAATATAATAACTGTCAGGAAAGGATATTTGCTTTAGATTAGCTCTTGTTTAACAAGCCTGATTTTTTGTTCCAGCTGATTCTAAGTTAGGGCAATAGAGTAAATTTCTTAGTTTAAAACCTCTAAACTAGCACCTGAGAATACAGCATGACTAAAGTACACATCAAATGGATTAAAAATACCTACCTAGCTTGAAAACATAGACATCAATGAGCACTTGACATCTGAGGCACCATTATTAGCAAGTTCCTGAAAGGATTGGGATGAAACCCCTTACAAAGGAATGCATCCATCAGTGAGAACTGACTAAAGCAAACTGAGCAGAGGGAGCTGATATTACAAATACCTGCAGACTGATAAATGAGGAAGAGATGAGACTCTGACAAAGAAATTAGAGCCACTTGAGAAACAAGACCCATTTGAACAAAATATGTTTTCAATCAAAACTCACAAAAATGTTCATCTGGGGAAAATCCTAGAAATTCCAAGTTGGAAGGTTTATGAATCATCTAAGCCCATCTTTCTACTGAGATCTAAGACATTCAGACAGCTATTTGTCTAACTTCTTGAAAAACTCTAATGACTGAGATTTCACAGGCCTGGCAAGTAAATCTAGTCTTGAAAAAGTCACATCTAGACTAAAACATTCTCAGCTGCAATTTCAGATCACATTTGCTTCTCAGGCAGCCCCCAGTGGCTGGAAACACGAGGCACATTTGTCCTTGCAACTCCCCCTTCCAACAACCTGCCAGCTCATCCTTCCTCAGTCTGCTCTTCATCACACACCATTTGTTCCATTTTGCTTCCCTGGTCCTGCTTTTAAGACGAAGGAAAAACACCCAGAAAAATAGTACTGGAAGCAGACTGGGGCTGGTGGTAAAGGGACAATGTGAGCACCAGGCACAGTTCTGTGGCAAAGGCTTTGATCCATTTGTTCAAAACATTAAAAAGGGGAGTGGATAAGTCTGCCTCTACCTATAGCTTTAGTTTCCACATTTAAAAAGAGGATACTGACATAAAGACATTCCAAAAGAGAAGATTCACCTCTTTCTTGGTCACCTACTTCACTGTAAAGGATTAATTACCTTATCCCTAATTTGAATTTACCTGATTTCAGTTCATAGTAACTGCTTCTCATTCTTTTTGAGCCAGATTAAACCATCCTCTAGAACACTGTGTCTTCTCGATATGAAAATACTTTATTCCCCTTAGGAACCCTTGTACCACTCTGAGGGAGCTGACGAGGATGCAGCCCAACCCTGTGGCTCCCCTTCCACACCCACAGCCCTCAGACCAACTCCTCACCACTTGTGCAAACAGCTCCAAGGTTCCTCACACACCACAAGCCTCAAACTTCACTGTCAAAATCATGGTGCTTCCAAGGCCAAGAGTTCCACTGAAAGCTGGCCCAGTTCTCCCCATCTCCTCAGTGATATTTTAATTCATGCACATAAGCTGGAACATAGAAAGACTGACTTCAAGTTATTTGCATTTTTCCCACCAGTTCCTGCAGTCAGGGAATTAATAACAATGCTGTGCTTCATTCCCTGAGCTGCACACAGAAGAAAATATTTTCTTTAGAAAACACAATGCAAGATTACTAGGTAACAGTTAATGTCCTAATTAACTGCACAATATCTTCAATATTTTCCATTACATTACTGCAAATAAAGTTAGGACAGAGAAATTATTTTCTGCATTGATGACATCTGGTACCAGCAATTTGCAGTTATTTTGACTAGTACAGTATTTAAATTACTAACAACACATAAAACTCTGAGCTAACAGCAGTCTGTGGCAGTAAGAAACACACTTTGTCAAAATTATATTTCCACAGGACCAGATTAATTACATTACAATTAATAGGGTTTTTTTAGTAAATGGCTCCAACAGACATGTATAGCAAATAATTTGTGTATAAATTACTCCCTCTCCTGCTCTAGATGTTATCAGCTCCAAAAAGCCACTTACAAATATGTGAATTCACTGTCATTCTCTATCATAGTATGCGAAAATGTGGGTAAAATTTTGTTAAAATAATATACATCTTTTGTAAATACCATGTGTCTGCTTCTCCCTCCAAGGCAGCATGCAGACTGGGCAGGAAGCAAGCAGTGTTTGCTGGAACAAATGTTGATGTTCCTTCTTGGCAAGGATCCCTTCCTTAAGACAAGCAGTTTTAAGACACCATCATGGATCTACATCATCAGAACAGCATGCACATAAAAATATTTTGCTAAGGGTTCTTTGGAAAAAAACACTTCAGTTCCCAGCTCTGCTCACCCAGCCCAGGTGCTGTGGATTCTGCCTTGCCACTGTGGTGGCCTTTGCCCACCCTGACTCCCTGCTTGTCCTGCTCCTGCTGCTCCCTGACATGGGAACACTTTCCCACAGCTCAGACACACAAAAGAACAATTTCCCCTGGGGTTCAGTGCAAGAAGTCAGCTCACACCCTAGGCTTTTGCTCACAGACTGTTTTGAACAATCATTCTCCTGCAGGAACACCAAACCCATGCTGCTGCTGCTTCCTGCTGTTCCTGGCTCCCTCTGCCCCCTGCAGCCACATCCCCACTTTGGTGCTGGCTCTGCCATCCACCAAACATCTCTATGAGCTGCTCCAGCCCTCCAACCCTGCAGAAAACCAACTTTCTGCTGAGCTTTGCCCCATTTGAACCAGGCTGTTCTGGCTGACAGAGGGGCTGACAGGCACAACCACACAGGGAGAATGAGCAGAACCACCAATCCCAGTGGTGAATTCACCCAGCCCACCCTGGGAAACCTTCATAACAAACCAAAGCCAAGCAGATTATCACTGACAGATTATCACTGTGCATGTAAGCTTTCAGCAGAACTCACAAAATTTCGAAAGAAAAGGCTTGCTAAAAAAAAAGTAAAACCCTCCATAATTGATTTATGATAGTTCTTATCCCTAATAATTATATTACCTCCAGCACCTGAAAAACAGGTTATATAATATTTTCTTTAGAAGGGGAAACAAAATAAACCCACAAAATTTTCTACAGAAGTTACAAGACAATGTATTGAAAACAACCAGCCACGTCAGAAATTGTAACAGCAACATGTTCCTGTACAAAGATTTTCACATCTAAACAATTCAGTCACATTGTAAAAGCATCGTTTTTCTTTTATAAATATGCCCACAAATTATTTCTATTCTTACATAGCAGCCAGCTCAATACATGCCCATCACAATCTGCAAGATGGCTCACTTTTATAAAGATACAGAACAAAGGACAACAATAGTACATAATTGCTTTACAAATGGCTTTAGAGAGTAATTATATCATTAGTCCTGAGTGGTTCCAGCTTCCAAGTGCACTGCCACTAATCTTTTGAATACATTTTTGTTAGGAACTAAGTGGATATCACTAGAGAAAAGACTTGCCAAGTGAAGAGCACTCCACTAGAGAACTCCATCTCCATGCAGTTCATTGAAAAGGAGGAATTTCCTACACCCATTGCCCTGGAGACAGCCAAAGGAGGAGCACTGACAGCTGCCTCCATGTACAGCTCCACAGTGACTCTGTTCCAAAGCTTTACACCTTGAATTGAATCTGCCTTGAAGCAATCATTTGTGGGCAGAAAACTCCTAACAGCCTGCCTATCAAGCAAGACAGATCAGTCAAAAAAGGCCAGTAGGACACAGGGATCAGAACTTCTTCATGGCTCTGGATGTCCTCTAGGGCTCACAGACTCTGCAGCCATCTCTACAAGAGCTGTATCCAGACCTCCCTAAGTGCCCACCTCAGACTCCAAGGAATGTCATCTGCAGCTGGGCTAGCACACACCTGAGGTTCTGTGCAGGAATGTCATCTGCAGCTGGGCTAGCACACACCTGAGACTCCAAGGAATGTCATCTGCAGCTGGGCTAGCACACACCTCAGACTCCAAGGAATGTCATCTGCAGCTGGGCTAGCACACACCTGAGGTTCTGTGCAGGAATGCCATCTGCAGCTGGGCTAGCACACACCTGAGGCTCTGTGCAGGAATGCCATCTGCAGCTGGGCTAGCACACACCTGAGGCTCCAAGGAATGCCATCTGCAGCTGGGCTAGCACACACCTGAGACTCCAAGGAATGTCATCTGCAGCTGGGCTAGCACACACCTGAGGCTCTGTGCAGGAATGTCATCTGCAGCTGGGCTAGCACACACCTCAGACTCCAAGGAATGTCATCTGCAGCTGGGCTAGCACACACCTGAGGCTCCAAGGAATGTCATCTGCAGCTGGGCTAGCACACACCTGAGGTTCTGTGCAGGAATGCCATCTGCAGCTGGGCTAGCACACACCTGAGGTTCTGTGCAGGAATGCCATCTGCAGCTGGGCTAGCACACACCTGAGGTTCTGTGCAGGAATGCCATCTGCAGCTGGGCTAGCACACACCTCAGACTCCAAGGAATGTCATCTGCAGCTGTGCTGGCACACACCTGAGGTTCTGGCACACACCTGCAGTGGCCATCTGTTACCTGCTACTCAACTCCAGCATTCACACATCTGGCTGGTCAAATAGAGCAGAGATTAAATCAGTTCAGTACCTGCTCTTTCTTTAAATAGTTACTTCTACAAGACCATTTTTTGTCTGACACTACTAACTATAAAGCAACACTTGGACATGAAATCTTTCAATTTCTCAGTGCCCTTGTCCATCTTCTAAATACTAACTTTTCAGCTTGACTCTATGAATGGAAGTCCCTTCCAGCTTATTGGAAACACCTAGAGCTGCCAATTCTACTTCTGACTTGAAATACAAAGCAATTATAAACTGCTTTGCTTTGCTTTCCTCCTGCCAATGGAATGCCTCAGATAACATCCCCATAAAGACTGCATGTTTTACAGCACACAGGCAGGACAGGAATAAACACCTTATTATTGAGGTACTGGAGGTGCTGCTACTGTGTACAGCAGAAAGGCCAGTCAAGCTAGCACTGAAAGCAAAAAGGTCAAGTTCCCTTGAAATTATTCAGTGCACAGGTGAGAATGGCTTCAGATTTCAGTTCCATCTCCCAAACTGCCTTTGGCAGAGATTGCAGTTACCTCTTATTTCAAAATAAGAACCATATTAATCATGTGCAGCTCAGTAATCATGTCACCATGTCATGACAGCCAAATTTAATAATAAACTGCATTTTATAACCCCTACTAAAATTTATAAACTGTATATTGCTCAGGAATAACTTGCTTTAAAAAAGAGAGAACAAGCATCATTTGCATACACATAATTTCTGAAGATAATACAGATATCATGGAGCCACAGAACAGCCAAGGTTAGAAGGGACCCCTAGAGATTATTCAGTTCCAGTTTGCTTAAGAAGGGTCAGCAGGACACTGTCCAGGCTTTGACTGTCTCCAAGGTCACATTGTCTCTCTGAAACTAGGGAGGAGAGGAGCAACCATTTCCCTCACCTTCTGGCTATACTGTTCCATTGCCCTTTGCTGGCTCAGGCTCAACTTCTGGTCCATGAGAACACCTAAAGATTTTCTGCCAAGCTATTTTCATGCTCACATAGCATGCATTGGGGCGTTTCTTCTCGGTTGCAGGACTTTTCACTGAGCTTCATGAGGTTCCCATTGACCCCATGCCTCTGTGGTGGATCAACCACTCCTCCTAGGTTTGTATATTCTCCAAATGTGCTGAGAGCACTCTGTCCCACCATCCTTGTCATTAATGACAATGTGACACCAGCATTGCCCCAGTATCACCTGACTCTGCTTCCACATCCTGCATGTTTTCAATGTTTGTGTTTGGTCAGGAGCTCCACATTCACCTTCTGTCACCTCTGCTCAATTTCCTGCTCATCTAGTTGGCCCATTCCTGAGCTTGGAGAATGTAATCCTTAAATATTAACCAAGTAGGTCCACAGGTCCAAGTCTGCTCTCCTGGAGCCCACAGTTGCAATCCTACAATTTGCCTTGTTTCATTCCCTTGGGATTCTGACCTCCACCATCTCAACCTTGCTGTGTCTGAGATCACCTCCCCAGACTCACATACCCAAATAGTTCTTTCTCCTTTGTAAGTATGAGGAGCAGAGCAGCTCCCCTTGTCAGCTCCTTGATCACTTTGCTGAGGAATTTCTCAACAATGCACTTGAGAAACCACTTGATTGCTTGTGTCTTGCTGGGATGAGCAGATGTTGGGGTGGGCAAAGTTTCCCGTGAGGAGAGGGAAATACAAAGCTTCTTCCAGCTGGCTGAAGATCACCTGATCTTCTTCCTAATCAGGGAGTGCACGGCAGACACCCACCACAGTACTGGTAATACAGGTCCTCCTGGTCATTTTGACCTGAAACTCTCCTCTGGCTCATCATCCACCTCAAGGCAGAGCTCCAGGCATTCCTGCTGCTCTCCCACACAAAGGGCAAACTCCACTGCCACCCCTAGCTTGACCTTCCTGAAGGGCTTCCATTGCTGCAGTCCCGTGGTGGGAATATCTTAGCTCATCCCTGTGATGCAAGGAGCCAACAGACATAATATCCACAAGTGAGAGCACCTTCCCCACCATGCTGTCCTCTCAAAAATTCTTCATTTGCCTGTTAAAATCCTTTAAACAGCAATTAAATAAGATCCCTGGGGTATATCTTCCCCAATCCCTTTGATCACTGGTTACAAATGCCTCACATGCACTGTTTAATGCAGTTTGTACCTGGCAGGTGTGAACAGAGCCATTAAATTGTCATATTCAATCCTCTGAGGCCATTAATGCAGCACAACATGAGCCATAGTGTCAGGGGGTCAGTCATGTACAGGGCATGGAGCACAGGACAATGAAGGTGAAAAATCATTTTGGGGAAAGCTGAGCTGAAACACTCTCTGCACAGGTCCAGACAGCAATCTGCAGAAATGCTGCTGAGGTGATCACTCAGGTTAGAGACCCAGCTGAGATATTATTTCAGCAATCTGGACTGTTTTGCAGACAAGGTATTTTTATCTCACCGTAATTAAAAGACACCTGAGCAATCCCTGGAAAACTTCTAGCACTGTAGTTGGTTCCCCCTCCTGCTGACAAAACAAGAACAAACTGTATTATCTCAGCTGTGCAATGAGAACAGGAGTTATGGAGCTATCCTGAAGGGAAACATCCCTCAGTGTTTAACCAGAGGGAACAGAACCATGTGAAAGCTAAGAAATAATCTACTTGGTAATTACAATTAATAGCATTTACCTCTTACTGGGAGCTTTACATTTCTTAAATATTTTCCAAACATTAATTAATTACTAAGGCAGGGGAGGAAATGTTGTTGTATTACATAGAAAAATAAGTATGTTGTGATAAATTAATTATTGTGTAAGCATCACTGTTCCTTGAGCCATTCCATATGTATAACCAAGGGGTACATGTGGGTTTAGCTTATTTTTCTCTGCTGTAGGGGCAGACAGCCCTGTTGGATTTTTTTTTTTTTTTTGGTCCACTTACTTCCAGCCTAAGTTGCCAAATATGGATTGTTCTGCAATAAGAAGTGAGCCAAAAGTCAAACTTGTTTTTAATGTAGACTTGGACAAATACCGAGTTCCAGAAACCTACATTCTAAATTTCCCAGAGTTTAAAATACCATAATAGCCAAAAAAATTTCCCCAGGTTTCCAAAACAATGAGACAACACGTAGCTCTTGCCACCTCAACAGGCCATTCCACAAACCAAGGACACCATTTGCACTGCACAACCACTACTTCCAAAAGCAGAAACCTATACTTTTATAGGGGTTTTTTAAATAGGTTTTTTCTAATATTTTTTCTAACTATCCAAACAAATGCTTTGAAATTAATAAAGGCTGAGAATCCTAGAAATAATTAGAAATACTAAAAGCCATACTACCACTTTTCATCAAAGTACCAGTACTGACAGTCTAACAGAAAAAGGAAATTTACTTGCCTGATCAGAGGCCTTCCAAGTGAGAACTTCATGAAACACTGATTGTTTCAGGCAAAAAAAATTATCCATTCTCAGGGAAACAGCCTAAAGAGAATAACTTTTATATTTCTCCATCATTTCTAAACATACTTCTAATACTTGGGCACTCATAACTCCTCCAAACACTTCTCACCACTTTTCAAAGATTTCTTTTTCATCTTTGCATGGATTAGCTCAATTCACCTCTTGAAAGGAGTTCTATTTCCTTGGGAAACTGCTATTAAATCTTCTCAGAATCATCTTCCTTGGATAAGTCTGTTTCAACTGTTATAACCCCAATAAGGCACGTGACATAACTGAGACAAAAAATTTGAAGCCAATTGCAGAACTCAATCTTCCAGGTTCCAACAGAGCTCGTCTAAATCCAGGCAGCACTTCAATAGTTTCTATAATGGAATTAAACCATGATACTGAAAATAGCAAAAGGAATTTCCACCCAGAGCTCCTCACCACAGACTTCTCAACAAGTAAAACCAAAATGCAATTAGTGTTTTGCTTGTTCTCAGTGTCTGAACCCCATGGTGATGGATACTTTATAAATACACAGAACCAGCAACACTCAGTATCCCTCTTCCACCTAGTCTTCATCTTTGCACTCAAAAATACTTTGAAAAAAAAATGTTTCCAAGCTTAACATGAGAGAGAGTATGGTTTACTTTTGTAACTGTCATTTTACTATAAATGCTGAACCTGAAAATCCAATTAAAAATCCAATACTTTCTGCTTGATCTCATCAGATTTCATCCTGCTTGACAATCTGAAGCAAATTAAACTTTAACTTTCATTTAAAGACAGAAAGAGAATTGGTGAAATTTAAGGAAGGCACTTGAGAGGAGGACAGTGGTGTCTGACTCATACTTTTAAGGCTTTTATGTGCTAAGCATTCAAATGCCCTATTTTCTATAGGGTTGTTCAGGTCTGAATTCTAATTTTTCCCTTTTGTTAATTTCATAAAAAAAAAGTTTGATAAAACTGACAAGCAATGGCTACATCTGCTCCATTGAAACCAAGGAGGCAAATTAGGGTATTGGGAACTCCTTCTTTATTTCCCTGACTCACCAGATCCTTCAGAAAGTTAAAGAAAACACATGGACCAGTTTTTCATAGGATCTCAAACACAAAGATTAAGGGAAAATTAGACAAACTGAGTCTAATACTTCTATTCTAACTCATAGAAAATCTCTTTACACATGATCCAACAATAGAAAATGGCACTTTGAGTTGTATCACCTAGGAAAATCTTGTAAAATCCCTTTCAATATATTGTCAAAATCAGCATGCTCTGTGACTAGATGACTGTCAGGGTGATCTATAGCCCCCAGACAGCACTGTAATATAAACTAAATTGCCTGAGTCACAAGCAATGATAGAGTCATTCTACAGGAAATTGGAAATCAATTCCTGTCATCACTGTACATAACTCCTTTATCAGAGTTCCAGTTGGCCAGTGGAATGCAAGGGAAGGAGCTGGGAACTGACAATCATGGCAAGTTGAACAGTCTGCACACATATTGAAGCACAGAAGCTCTGTTTCTGGAATAGCACTGTGCATAGGGAATGTGACAGATGAGAGCAGCCTGACTGGGAAATATCAAAGGTGTGCTGCATCCTGTTCCACCAGGAGGATGTATGTAGCTTGGGTTTGGGCCTGAAAATTGAGGCCAGTAAAGTCTTTGTGCAATGAATGCTGGCAGAACAGAGGGACAATCTTTTGCTAAATCTCACACTGGAAATCTGTCAGACTGGCACTGGGAGATTCCTTCATTATCACCATCCAGGTGTTGCAGAAACCAGAGCACCAATATCAGCATTGACATGCTCATAAAGTTTGGCTCTCTGCAACACTTGTGCCAGACTCAGTTGCTGGAATCAAGTGATTAAATCAGTTTTTGTTACCAAGTAGATTTTTAAGCTGTAGGAAGAACCAATAGTTTGATTCTAAAAGTTCAAAGAAAATGAAGAGTCTAACACAATGTTATTCTTACAGCATGCAACTACCCTTTGAACAATGTTTTTCTGTGTAGGTGCTCTACTATGCCTCGTTTTACCTGGACTAACCAGCTAAATTCATTAAAATTAAGTACAAAGACTGGTTTTAAAAAAAAGGCAATAAAGACAATTCTCTGTGAAACAAAGAACATTCTCTATTCCCACTTCTTGTACAAAAGCCAACTCATTTAGCTCCCGCACACCTAGAAGGAAGCCATTGCCACTTTTACACACAAGCTCACTTTCAACTGCTTAATACAGCAGGATGCAGGAATATGATCAACTCATGAAGTGTCCAGCACAGCATGTTTCTTATTTTAATGCAGAAGTCCTAACCTAAAATAAGGACTCCTTCCAAAATACAAAATCCCAGAATTATCTGGGATATTAAAGATTAAATAGTTCCAAGTCCCTGCCATGGGCAGTAACACCTTCCACTATCCCAGATTGCTCCAAGCCCCATCCAGCCTGGCCTTGGGCACTTCCAGGGATCCAGGAGCAGCCACAGCTGCTCTGAGCACCCTGTGTCAGGGCCTGCCCAGCCTCATAGGGAAGAATTTCTTCCTGCTATCTCAATCTAAACCTTCAGGGAACTGGAAAGCTGCAATTAGGTCATCCTTAAGCCCTGGCTGAATAATCTTTGCCTTTCCTTGTAGGAGAACTTCTCCAGCCCTCTCTCTAATCAACTTGGTGGCCTCCTCTCTGGACTTGCTGCAGCAGGTCCATGTCCTTCCTGTGCTGGGGACCCCAGAGCTGGATGTGTCAAATACAGTTCAGTACAGAACATTCTGCTTAAGGGGCACAAACTTTGCTTCCCTATTCTCTGGCCTGTTTGGGAGAAGGTGTGGTTTCTTCACATAACAAAAATTTATTATGAGACTAACATTGAGGATTACTCTTCATGAGACTTAAAAAGCAGGGACCATGAAGCCAACACCACCAGCAAATTACCCCCATGCACCAAACTAACCTGCAAAGGGGCTGAGCATGCCCTGCCAGCTCTGCTCTAACACTGGCTGCACCAATGTCTGGCACTAGTCAGGCAAATGGAGAGCCAACAAGATATCAGAGAACAGCTGAGGAGTTAAATGCTATCATCTCGGGTTAATTAGCTGAATTTAGTTTACATCAGCCACTGATCTTTTTATCCTTAGTATGATACTGTTTATATTCTTGAAAGTAGGCCTGGACAAAGAACTCATTCATAATCAACTTTTGAAGCATATGAATATTTTTCAGCTTGTCTGCCTCACTATTCAGAAATATGGTCATTCCACATTTGTGTTTTGTTTTTCAAGTAGTTGAGAAATGAATGCACATTTTGTGGTGGGATAATTGCAAGATTTAAATAATTCATGATAAAAAGTGTACCTTCTTTTCTTTTTCTTGAAAAGCAAGCTGAAATCCACAATATCCAAGAAAGATGGTCACTTTCATTGACAAAGTCTTACTTACTTTTAATTACACTATCCCCCCTTAATGATAGGTCATTATTCACTAAACTATTACAAAATTAATCTGGTAGATAGAAATTTAGTCAGGTGTTTGTTTAACAACATTACCCAGTTTTGAGCCCATGAATCAAAGGAAATGTGGTTTTAATTAAGGCCTGCAGAATAAGAAGGGCATGAAAGCAGAACATTTAATTTGCAGAGCATAGTTGCACAATGTGTATTCCTTTGTGGCAAAGCCAACATGAGAAGTTCCTGCTCCACTCCACCTCTCCCTTCTTGCCCTCATTAAAATACTGCAGTTTTCTGCTCTTTCCCTCAGCTGTACCAATATAACTGCATGCTGTGATAAATGTTCATCTCTGAAACATCTGGAATATCATTCACTATCCCTGCAACAGCATTGGTATTCTTTTATTTGCTTCCAGTACAGCTCCATAAGCACCACACTGTGAAAGCAGCAAATGCTGACCTGGGAAGTGATTTATCTGCACAAAACCCAACTCAAGGATCAGTGTCCATGATGTAACATTGCAATAATAATGTCCTGATTTGTTCTGGGCTGGCACATTGGCCCAACAAATCAATCCAATATGATCAGCTTGTTCTTTAACAGCACTGTACAAGCCACTACCCCCCAAAAGTTCACACTTAATTCCACTGGGTTGGAAAGAGCCAAGACTAAACCCCACCCAAGTCCATTACCAGGGTGACACTCATGGGTTTGGACATGCGAGTTGTCTGGTGGCTCACAATTTTTTTGGACAGTCTGAGTTTGAAAATCCCAACAAAGATTTCAGCCACCACAGAAAGTTGAGCAGTGTTGATGTCACTGAGGAAAAGTGGCCAGCTCAAACCAGAGATTTTGCAGTAGCAGATGTGTCATTCTTGACCTGGGCTCTTACACACACAGCTGCTGTTATTGTCCCATTGCAAAGCTCCCAAACCTTCTCGGTGATTTCTCATGGGCAGCTCCTTGCAGCACTGACTTCTCATGACACAGCCAACAAACTCCAGCTCTCTCCTCAACCAGCCAACCCACTCTTTTGTAGCACTCTTCTTCTTATTGGACACAGCTGTGGCCTATTAAGGGCAGGCCTTTGCTAATCTTTGGTGATTAGTGCAGCTGCAACTCCTCAGGTGTAGATTACCTTCTGCACTATCTTTATTTTCTTACATTCTGTCCCCCCACAAGCTACCAAAATGCACCAAGATTAAAGAAGTGGTAAGTAGTGACAAAAACAAATGAATTCTAGAAAAGTTGCAGAAGTCCATAGAGAATGAAAAGTTCTCTGCCAACAGCATCTGTCAAGCAGCAGTTGCAGAGCTTTAACCATCTTGCAACAAGTGAAAGGCAGAACCACATTGCCTCATAGGTTGCACTATGCACAGACAGAAGGTAAGAAGTGATCCAAAAAGCATCAGAGTGTTAGAAACAGCTCAAGCAAAAGAGGATTATTGCTTACAGAAAACTAACTGAAAAAGAATCTCATGCTTCTAATTTTCTTCATTACTGGATTTGATCCACACCCCTCCTTTCCCTCTCCAAACCAAGGTTTAACTCACAGCATCAGTTAAAGAATCCAGGAGTGAACTATACCTTAACCAAATTTCGCAAGTCATGAATCTTCTCTACAACTGTCTTCATAACCATGGCAAAATACTTTATTGCTGCAATAATCCCCTTTAAAGGAGGTTGCTAAAGTGAACAGGCATGATAGAACAGTAACCAGTCTCCATTTTGTTTCTGTCCTTAATTTAGACACTTTGTTAACTGCTAGTTATTGCTGAAGCACTGTGAATTTTGCTTGGTAAGTCATTTTAAAGACTGTTTCTCCATATCTTAAAAGGTCTGAAACAGAGGTTAGAAAAACCAATAAACTTAAAAGTATGGAAAGTACAGTCACAGAGAAACCTTTTATCAATGCACAGCATTGCAGTGAGACACATCCCAACGTGAAAAAGTAATTTGCATGTTTACTGATGCATTGTGGATATTTGTTCAAAGCCTTTAACATAAGCTGTTAGTTACACAGCCCTGATTCATTTAAGTTCTCAAAGTTTTAATTAGTTCTGAGAAAATGTTTTATGTAGAAGTCACAAGTTGCCATGAAGCAGCAACTTCCCCTCTTTCTTCCTGTGATTCAAACCCTCATGGCAAAAGTCCTGCCTATAAGACTTGGGCCAAGAACACACCAAACAGAAAGATGCAGCACTGGCTGCTGTTCAGCACCCTGCAGTTTTTAGCACCCAAACTACTTTACAAAGACAACACACTCATCCACATTTTGTGGATTAACCCAGTCTACAGATAAATAAAGTCATTTATTATAGACCAATAGCCATGGTAACAACCAGGAAAGAAAAAGCAGGAAAAAAAACCAGCAGCAAATGTTTTCCAAGTGTCAGAAGAGCATGGCTGTGACAGTGTGGAGGCCAGCAAGTGAGCAGGAGAGCCTGCAAGGGCCCTCTGCAAACCTGTGACTGCATTTCCAGGAGCACAGATGGGAGCAGAGCAGCTCACATTGATCCACACATCAGCACTGACATTGGGCACAGGGAGCTCACTGCCCTGGTCAGCCCAGGGCACAGGGCATTCACTGCTCTGGTCAGCACTGGGCACAGGGCAGTCACTGCTCTGGCCAGCTCTGACACTGGGCACAGGGCATTCACTGCTCTGGTCAGCCCAGGGCACAGGGCATTCACTGCCCTGGTCAGCTCTGACACTGGGCACAGGGCATTCACTGCCCTGGTCAGCCCTGGGCACAGGGCATTCACTGCTCTGGTCAGCTCTGACACTGGGCACAGGGCATTCACTGCTCTGGTCAGCTCTGACACTGGGCACAGGGCATTCACTGCCCTGGTCAGCCCTGGGCACAGGGCACAGGGCATTCACTGCTCTGGTCAGCACTGACACTGGGCACAGGGCATTCACTGCCCTGGTCAGCTCTGACACAGGGCACAGGGCATTCACTGCTCTGGTCAGCACTGACACTGGGCACAGGGCATTCACTGCCCTGGTCAGCTCTGACACAGGGCACAGGGCATTCACTGCTCTGGTCAGCACTGACACTGGGCACAGGGCATTCACTGCCCTGGTCAGCTCTGACACAGGGCACAGGGCATTCACTGCTCTGGTCAGCTCTGACACTGGGCACAGGGCATTCACTGCTCTGGTCAGCACTGACACTGGGCACAGGGCATTCACTGCCCTGGTCAGCTCTGACACTGGGCACAGGGCATTCACTGCCCTGGTCAGCTCTGACACAGGGCACAGGGCATTCACTGCTCTGGTCAGCACTGGGCACAGGGCATTCACTGCTCTGGTCAGCACTGACACTGGGCACAGGGCATTCACTGCTCTGGTCAGCCCTGGGCACTGGGCACAGGGCATTCACTGCTCTGGTCAGCACTGGGCACAGGGCATTCACTGCTCTGGTCAGCCCTGGGCACTGGGCACAGGGCATTCACTGCTCTGGTCAGCACTGGGCACAGGGCATTCACTGCTCTGGTCAGCACTGACACTGGGCACAGGGCATTCACTGCTCTGGTCAGCACTGACACTGGGCACAGGGCATTCACTGCTCTGGTCAGCCCTGGGCACAGGGCATTCACTGCCCTGGTCAGCCCTGGGCACAGGGCATTCACTGCCCTGGTCAGCCCTGGGCACAGGGCATTCACTGCTCTGGTCAGCTCTGACACTGGGCACAGGGCATTCACTGCCCTGGTCAGCACTGACACTGGGCACAGGGAATTCACTTCTGTCACCTGCAATCCAGCCACCCACTGCCCACATGGCACTGGTGCAGTGTCCCAGCCCAGGGGGTCACTGAGGCACACCCAGCTGGATGGAATTGGACTATTTTCTATGTAGTTCTACAGCAATCATGGCTTTACCTGCCCTTTTTCTGCCATCCCATTGCCTTCATTCCAGTGGCACTCTAGGGATGATGCTGAAAGCTGACTTCAGCATGTGTGATTTTGATGCCTTAAGTTTTAGCTCTTATATTTTTCAGATTCTGTGCTGCTTTAGGGTGTACTTCGGAGCTTCATATTAAGTGTTAGCAAGTTCTCTTCACAGGGTGAAAGAGACAAACTCTTCAAAACAATCCTTTTCTAACTTGTCCAAGGACAACAGTTACAAGCTCCAGGCCCAAAAAGTATAAACAACAGTGAATTTAAGAGAGGAAACCAAGGAGGATAGAACATCATAACCTAAAGCTGTAATTGGACAATTAACTCCAATATGCAAATGGAGCAGAACTTATAAAAGTGAGAAAATCTGTGACCAGTTGTGCATTTTGGGACCATTTTGGTTCACCTGGGGTGTAGCCCTGGCTGGGCTCTTGTGCTGCCCAAGGTGGATCCATTGAGGCCTTTTAATAAATCCCTACTTTATTCTTTAACTCCATCTAGCATCTGTTCTAGGTCAGCCTTCTCAAGGCATCAATCTGATGAGACCACACACTTTTCTTTTTAGCATGTAAATTCTTATTCTCTTCTTTTACAAAATTTAGCCATTGGAGTGCATTCTTGTGGCAATTCAAAAAGTGACTTTTCTGAAAGTTGCACCTACCACATGAATTAAGTAGAACAAACCACTCTCAAACTTTTAAAAGCCCAACAAGTGTATTATTGTACCTATGCTTTTAGAATCTTCTACAGAATCTTTGACTTTTGAGTAATATCTAATTCTTTTTTCCCCATTTGCTTTTGGATTTCCACTTTTCACTTCCATATCCTATTTAGGACTAGAGCAGCAGAAGGGAGAAAAATGGCTCATGTCTTGCTGTCTGTAGCCTGGCAAGTGGGAAACACTTGGCAGGATCATTTGGCAAAAATTGCAATTCTGTGAGGATTTAATTTCTGCATCAAAACAACCAATATCCTGTAAATCTGAATAGCTAAGCATCCACATCTTCAGATGCTTATCAACACTAAAAATACACTTCTGTGTTCCATCATAACTGTTAGAGATATCTATTGTAATAATTCATAGGTTTTCATAGCTTGAATACAAAACGATGCTAGGAAGCTCTGAACAGAGGAAAAGTATAACCCAGGGGAGTCAGAAAAGTGAATTAAAGGTTTAATTAATAAGTGTCTTTAAAGCTTCATTTGTCTGAAAATGTGTATCTTGTCAGGCACAGAAGCAATCATTTATAAACCCCTTGCAAGTAGCTGCATCACTCAATGTACCTGTGAGCTCAGCACACGGGGTCAGGGCAGAATTCCACCTTCACCCTCTCTTTTCCCACCCCAATGTAAATTTCCTTCAGTTTTTCCTGGATCTGTCCCAATATGTCTTATTGCCTGTTCCTATCAGCTGACAGATGTGTGCCCTCTCAGTGCCATCCTATCTATATGTTTTCAGTAAGCCAAACAACCAAAATAGTGAAAGTCCTAAATCAAAGTGAAAGAAGAAGAAAGGATGATAGACTTCACCAGTTAGAAAGAAAAGCAGAGCAAACTGCATGTGATGCTTCTTTGTTACCATAGCACACCCAAAATTTCACACAACTGAGGAAAACCTACCTGAAGGAAACTCCTTTTGTCCAAGCTCTGAACTCACCACCACTGGTGACTTATCACTCTTGACAGCAAGGTTCCCTGAGCTGGGGTAAACCAAGCAGCTAAGCACTCAAACATCAGCCCTTGTTAGCCTTTCCCCCAGCAAAGAAAACCCATCTGGATAGGACCATCTGATCATACTTAACTGATGTTACAGCGCCACTGTATCTCAAATAAGAGAAAAAAAATCATTCTATAGTTAAACTACAGAATCCTCCTTAAAACCTGAGCACTACTTGAGCCTTCACAGTCAGCTGTGGTTGAGAGACTTTCAACAAGCACTGGCTGCTCACAGATTAACCCCTAAACACAGTTAAAGAAATTCAGTAGGGATGCAAAGAGCTGAGCTGGAAAATTTAGGTTACCACTGAGTTAACCAAGTACATGGAGTCTGCAATATCCTTAATTACCCACATCCCTCTATCATTGATCTGCCCTTAAGAATCACACCCAAAAAAGGGAACATGGTAAAAAACCTACAAGTCACTGGGCCTCTCCTGCCTCTATATATCAAGTGAAATCAATCATTTAAGACTTTGCTCTGCTAATGCAACTCTTCACATTGCTCTGCTAAAAGCAAGATGATGACAATTACTGAATGCCATTGCAGGACTTACAAACTACTGAAGAAAACGCTATCTGCTACAATGTCATGACATGTGATGGTGGCTAAACCATTCATATTTACCAACCAGGACCACACAGATGCTCAATTGTTAAAGTCTGGCTGAGGGTTTGCTTGCTAAGCTGCTCTAACATCTTCACTCAGGATTTTAGGAATAAGTGCTAAGAGTTCCCCCTGAACAAAGATCAGGAGGTTGGTGTTTCTAATTGTTTTGGATGTTTTTGATTATCAAGCCTCAGTAGGACCTGTATTGCACTATAATGCTCCAAAGAAAAGGTATCATGTATATTTTTAATGCTTCTACTCATGTTCTTTGACTTCATGTGCTACATCCCATCACTGTACCATGACCATCTCCTGACAGGTATTTGCCTCTGTGGTATTCAATATGTGACTTGGCTACAACAGACTAAGCCTTGCAGAGGCAAAAGGAAGAGTAACAAACAATTTTACAGGACACTTTCCCTCTCCATATACTGGAGCAGATTGTATCTGTGGGAATCCTTAAAATCAGAAGGTTTTTTGGGAAAGTAGCAAAAGGCAGGCCTCAGAGACAGCAGAACTGCAATTAGAGCTAAGCAGTAGCCATAAGGTTTGTCAGCAGAAAAGTTATATGAGAAGTAGAAAGCAAGGACAAATAGAACAATGGTCTGTGTATTAATGCTCATCTAGAACTCCCTAAGTTACAGAAAATTATATCTAGGGAGATATTAGGAAGTTCTAAGCTTAATAATGGAGCTCTGTGCATTGTGTTTTAAGGCTTACAAGCAGGTATTATATTTGAAATAAGCAAGCATTGTTTTAACCAAAGGTACCTGTGCTTATAGTGGTTGGATAGAACTACTGTCAATGTGCTTTTGCTTTGTGTGATTGGTCAAAAAACTTTTAAAGTGACTTGTAACATTGAGTTCTTGGTCTGCTGCCTGGGATGTGAGCTGCTGGCATCTTCCCATTGCCATAACCATGTAATGAGACTGATGCTGGAAAATAAAACAACTTGAGGCACGTTCCCAGCAGTCCTGTCCCGTTTGTGATTTGTACATAGACCCCTGGCCAGCACTGGAATGTGTACACACAGCAGTGTAAGGTGCAGAGGACGCCAATTCCCCCTAAGGGCTGATGCTGCAGCCCAGCCATCCTTCACTGGGAGTCTCACTCCGTGGAGCAGGAGGCAGTTTTCCTTCCCCATCCCTGCAAGTCCAGGAGTCGGCAGTGCCAGATCCCTGCGGGCCGGCCCTGCCGGTGGATCTGGCTCCGTGGAAGGCGCTGCCTCCGGCCGCAGGAGCGGAGCGTGGAGCCCGAGCGCCATCAGCCGGGGATGCGCTGCCCCTGCCCCGCACCCACCGCTCTGAGCACAGCATCCGTCCCGCCAGCAGCAGCACAGGCTTTACATTGTTACACACTTCATGTAATTATGTCTGGAATAAAATTTTAAAAAAAAGAATTTTCTCAGAATTATTTTTTACCACTATTTTCCCCATCTTTCTAGTATAAATTCCATTAATTCTGCCTTTGCCCTAAATCTCACAGAAAGGGATTTTTTCAAAAGCGCTAGATCTTCAAGTGAGTTCTGGAAAAATCCTTCATCCAGAAAGATACAAACAAATCCCTAACCTGCTTTGCTATTACAGTGAGAAAGATAAGCATAAATCCAGCTATAACTCAAATTCGGTCTTTTTACAAGCTAAAGTCTATTGAAAAGGAAGATTGATGGCTGCTTTTCTGCACATTACCAGTACTATTAACTCAAGATATTTCTTAACTGTTAACTTAGAGAGCTATTCCTGCTGGTGAGGGTTTATCTCTGCCTCTCTTGAAGTCAAGTAGGATGTGATGTCTCCATCTCACTTCCTCATTCTCTGAGGCACCCTACAAACCTGCCAGTGGAGAACAGCAGAACAGAGGTCTCCCCAAAAAGAGCACTGAAAACACACATTGCTAGCTAGAAGCTGGGAAATCAAACTATAAAGAACTTGCAATCCTGTTGCCCTGAATGGCATGAAACAGCTTTCTACTTACAGCTTCTACAGCTTGTTCTGCCTGCCCTGCTGCTCAGCACTCCCTCTCCTCTTCCCCATTCAAGCACACACTCTGGGCATCTGTATCATGAGACAGAGACACAACTAGGGAAATTTCTCCTCCTGCACTTCCAGAACACAGAGGAACTACCACAGTCCACTCTCCTAGACTCAGCTTTAGCACACCATGAATGCACACCCTGTTCGGTGTATTTTATGCTGGCATCAGAGATGTATTGTATTTTATCCTGGCTCACCCTGCCCAGCAGCTCAGTGCAGCAGGCACAGCTCACACAGCTACTGGGCATCAGTCACTGCCCCCAATATCTGAGATGTCTCAAACACAAACCCACTGGGATGCCTCCATTCTCTAAATACAGCACATGAACTGAACTATGTGTCTTCTGCACTCGTCACTTGTTATCCCCCACCACTTCCCCTAAGAAAACTTAAGCTGGACAACACCTGAGTCTTGCATGCTACTGCTGCTACAGAGCCAGAGACAAAGTGAGGGGAAGAAATTTTAATACACAAGACAGGTTAGAAGCAGTCTGGCCTTCCAGCTGCCCAACAGGCCATAAGCAACCAAAAGCTGCTTGCAACCCAACAAAACTAAACCATGCAGCAGGCTTTTGATATCTGGCTGAGACAGATTTGAAGTTTCAGATCATCCTAGTTCATGTCTGTTTCTAAAGGCCTGATGAGGACACAAAGCTGTTCAAACTTCCTTTGCTTGCCTTATTTCACGTGGTCCCAGACTGCTGCAAAGCAAGGGCACAGCACAGGGCAATGAGGATTACATCTCTGCAGGACTCAGCCCAGGATCCAGCTTAGATCCACTGAGTCTTAATCACAGAGCACTGAACTGATGGTCAGGGGCTGCATAGCTTGGAGTGACTAATGAAGTTCTAATGGAGCATTTATCAAGTGATTTTGAAAGTAAACATCATTGATTTCCTTGCAAAAGGCAGCACTTTAATGACATATTTGGGAGTGGCTCAGCTACCCAGTCCCTGGGGAGCCAGGACACCTCACAGAGTAAACCTGTCAGCCACTGCAGTCTGTGTTGATCCAGCTGTTCCCTCCAGCTGAATTTAAGGACCATCACAGTGAAGCAAAGCAAGGACTTGAGGCAGTCCATCTTCCATCTCTGATGAATGCTCTAACAACTAGGCATTTGAACACAAACTACTGAAGAAAACACTATCTGCTACAATGTCATGACATGTGATGGTGGCTAAACCATTCATATTTACCAACCAGGACCACACAGATGCTCAATTGTTAAAGTCTGGCTGAGTGGTTGTTTGCTAAGCTGCTCTAACATCTTCACTCAGGATTTTAGGAATAAATGCTAAGAGGTCCCCCTGAACAAAGATCAGGAGGTTGGTGTTTCTAATTGTTTTGGATGTTTTTGATTATCAAGCCTCAGTAGGACCTGTGTTGCACTATGATGCTCCAAAGAAAAGGTATCATGTATATTTTTAATGCTTCTACTCATGTTCTTTGACTGCATGTGCTACATCCCATCACTGTAGCAAGATGATGACAATTACTGAATGCCATTGCAGGACTTACAACCTACTGAAGAAAACACTATCTGCTACAATGTCATGACCTATGATGGTGGCTAAACCATTCATATTTACCAACCAGGACCACACAGATGCTCAATTGTTAAAGTCTGGCTGAGGGTTTGCTTGCTAAGCTGCTCTAACATCTTCACTCAGGATCTTTGGAATAAATGCTAAGAATTTCCCCTGAACAAAGACCAGGAGGTTGGTGTTTCTAATTGTTTTGGATGATTTTTGATTATCAAGTTTCTTACAGGGATGCATCTCTCTCATGTTCAGAAGACTCATACTAGGAACTCTCCTTGAAAGTTTTTGAAAAGCAAATATGTTTCAAGAAAATAGTTTTCTCATTTTGAGAAGCCAGCATTTTCCAACATAAAATAAAATTCACTGAATAGTGCACAACCAGCTACAGATATTATCCTCAATTATTATCCTATTCCTCTGGGCACCTTGAGGGTAAGTAATTTCATCATGTTTCTTAAACATGTTAAAACAAACTTTCTCTACCCTTTCTTTGACTTGGCCACTCTGCTTTTGTGCAGTCTCCTTTGTCAGCAGCAGCTCAATTCTTCCATGGCAAAGAACTGGCTGGATTTGGTGACTGTGGGAGGTAATACAGAATCCCCTGCCTTGAGAGACTGGGCTGCTCTCTGTGGACAATTTGCAGTTCCCCAGACAGAGTAAGTCTTGGTGGCTGTTAATAATCTCACTCCTTTGTCCCAAAGGAAATGGACTAGAGAACTGTTTTTCCTTAAAGCACCACATGGTTCAGAGTCTCTTTGGAGCCCTTGTACAAGCAGGCCACAACAGCTACTCTATCAGCCAGTTTTTCAGTATGAATTTCCATTATTTATTTCTAATCTCACCTGAAATTATGTCAAACTCGTCTTAACTGAATTACATCAGTCTCCAATGGGGCTGGTGGAAACAAATAATAACTACATGGAAACCACACCCAAACCAGGCCCAGATCCCAGGCCAAGGTTACAAAAGAGAAATCACTGCCAACCATTAGCTTAAAAACTAGGGGTCACAAAATAACAGCCAGTTAAAGCCCTTGAGAGCAAACCACTGAGGAAGACCATCAAAACCAGTGACAAAACAGCTGCACATGAAGGAATTTCCATAGTCCACCACTCTATAATGCCTCCAGATTTGTTACTGAGCACGCTTAGTAAGTGAGCACATTTAGGAAAGCAAAATCAGGAGCATGCACAAAAGATGACTCTGCTGGCACTGCACAGCTCATTGTTTTAGGTCACAATTGATGACTCCACTGATGCAAATTAAATGCAGCTGCAAGACCCAAAAGGACAAGATGGACAAAGTGCTGGGGAAATGAAACAGAAGAATGAAATTCAGCAGTCAAGTGTTATTCAGGAAAGGCTATTTAGTGATCATTTCAACATTCATCTTTGGTTACTGGAGTAAAACCAGAATGAACATCTAAGATTTAAATAAAAATTAATAAAAAATAAAGATGTGAATAAAGCCACTCATCTGCACTAAGAGATTGTCTGCACCAAGCACTTGTACTCAGTGATAGCCACAGTCTCCATACTTCAACAACAAATGAAGGACCACTGAAAATTTTCAGGGTTCCAATGGTTCTCTTAGACAGATTTTAGAGTCTGCAGGCATTTATCTCAACTCAGTAAAGCAAGTACAACTGTCTTTTGCTATATCAAAAACTGAAAAGCTGCCAGGAATACTTATGCATACTACAGAAAACATTCTGCATGACTTCCATCTGGTATTCATCAGTCTAAGTGGATGTAAGGATGGCATATGTTACTGTTCTCCCACAGCCTAGAGAAAGTAATCATCTTGCCCTCCTTGATGCAAACAGCACATATTTTTATATGAAACAGATATTTTTATTTAGTAGTTTTTAACAATCTATACAGACTTGTATTTAGGAGAAGGTCTTCTGTGCATTTCTACTGGAAGTACCAGACTGGGTGGAATTCTGTCTAGTCTTTCAAAAGGAGAATACTATCAACAAAGGGAGACAAAGAATCAGACTACAAAGAACCAGGTGGTTTGCCACACTGAAAGATGTGGGCCTGTTCTGCCCATGGAGTAGAAATCCTCTGAAGAAAAACTAAAACTCAAACAAACCTTGTCTTCCATCACTACTAATGTTAAATCTGCTACAAGTCTTAAAAGCCTCATGGACAAGCTAAATTTTTCCAAGATGAAGGCAATAAAATCTCAGGGAGATTCTAATTTCTCTATGTTAAGCAATATTTTCTATCTCACTGATAGTGCAGATCTTCTGGCAGCTTTGTTACAGAGGAAAGTATTGTGTCCATGTGATGTGAACTGCAGAGGTGTATTTGCCAAAATACAGACTGAAGGTTTAAGGAATTACCACAGCTGGATTTCTACACACAAAGCAAATGGATTTAGCTGAAGTCCTTAAAAAAATCCCACAAGGGAACAAACTGACTGATAAACCTCTGCTACACACAGAGAGCATGAAGCAAAGCCCAGTGAACTCAGGGCAAGGCTCTTTCACATAAATGGACACAGATCAGGTTCCAGCCCAGAGCATGAACACAGAGCCTGCTCAAGTTTCAGCAAGCACGTGTGTAGCAGAGCTTGCTCTTCCAAGGAGGCACAAGCTTGGGGATTGGGGTTTTTTCCCTCATGTCTTGTTGATTTTGAAACTATTGATATTAAATAAATTAAAGAGAGACCCTAGACAAGGTTAGGGGAACAGACAAAGCAATTCACCAACTATTAAAAACCAAAACTAGGAAAAAAATTCTCAGTATTTTAGATTCTACTGAATACAGTCTTTTTCCCCCCCTCTCATGACTATTTTCTTTGAATCTGATGTCCCAATCCTGCTCTTTGCATTCCATGGTATTAAACTCCTTGAAAATGAAAGAGAAACACACAAAACCAAAGAGCAAGCTGGCAGCAAAATTGTACCAACTGCAGGGAAATATAAGAAAGCTTTCAACAGCATCAGCCATTAACAATCCAATAAGGATTATTTCTAATGCTTTGCATTTCACCAGAATAATTTTTCACCAGTATGGACAGAAAGTGTGGCATGGAAGAGATACCAGTGTGGAAAACCTGATTCAGACAGACTTTTCTGGCCTTTCCTGCTTTCCCAGAGGTATCAGTGTATTTATCACTGTGGGATATACTTCACACATTTAAACACAAATATTTATTTTTGAGAAATACGGACTCTGATGAGAGACTAGACTGGCAAGAGAGAAACCAACTGATCTAAAAGTAAGCTTGCAGAGCACAAGCAAATGCCACACCTCAGACACCTGAGCTAGCTCATTCTGTCTCCTGTTAGGAGGCTTTCATTCCTCATGTCACTCCTCTAGCCTTTTCCCCAGTCCCAGTGTGAACTCCTCTTTCCCAAATGACAGCTCATAATAACATATTAGTCCTACCAAGAAAACAGACAGTGAGTGTTATCATGGCCAATCTTTATCCAAGTTCTAAATAATATAGGAGGAAAATGTTAAGCTATCAGAGTCTTTTCAATGAAAAACACAGAAAGCTGTTTAACAGAAAGTGCTCATAACAGAAAAGTTGCAGTCACCCCAGCCTTACCTGGGGAGAATGAGTCTGCAAATGGCAGGTAAAGGTGAAAGGTCTCCAAGGGAAGAAAAGCAGAGATTCCACCCTCCAGTGCTAAAAAACAAACAAACAAACAAAAATCTCAAAAAACCCACAGTGTCAGATTTTAGGACACGAGAGAACCATAAATTCTTATCCCTTGCAGCACAATACAGCTTCAGCAGTGTATTCCTGCAACAGGAGCAGGAATACACATTATACATATTATACATATACATATTATTCACATAATACATAATACATATTATTCACCACTTTTAGTTCAATAAGACTATTTCTTTCAGAAATTTAATAATTTAAACTCCTCAATGAAGGATGCCCCTTGTCTAGAGGGATGTCACTCTAAGGGTTAACAATTTTGCTGGTAAAATTTCATACCAAATTTATAGTTTCAGTACAAGTTTCAGACTCCATGTCACTGAAAACACAGGCCAATTATGACAAAGTGACAGCAGAAGCCATTTGAGGAGTGGGACCATGGCCACATTGGTTACCAGCACCTCTATTTACCTGGGGGATTTTTGGGTTTGTTTTGGTTTTTGATGGTGATTGTTAATTTTTAAAGCAGAAAAATCTTCAACCATGAAAATCATCTTCCAAAAGCAGTTATCAAACTGGTGCAGCTCACAGCAACACTCTGAGGGAAGAACAGAACTCCCTGCAGAGGTGGGGCTGTGCTGCTCGAGTGCCCCTGCTCTGGGGGAAATGCAGGCACAGAGATCTCCCAAGGCCTCGAGCATACGGGGTCAGAAATAGAGATGGACAGAGTGTTTGACCTAAGGCCTTGGAGAAGGCTTGAAGGTTTAAAATAAAGAAGTGAAACAGACATAAAATAAGAATAAAGATTTGTCGTCCTAGCAGAAATATGTTTTAAGCAAGTAGAAATATGCCTCATGTAAATGAATAAATGTGTTAAGCAAGATGATAGAAAATTTTAAAGTCTAGCAATAGAACTTGTTATAGAGTTAGTAAAAAGTAGAAGATAGAGCAATAAGTTTCTATAGAGTTCTAAGATTGGATAAAAAGAGATGCATTGTGGCAAATCATGTAAAATGTAGCAATTAATGATTGGCTGATTAAGATGCTAGTAAGCTTTGTGGAAGTAGCTGATTGGATAAGAAATACATAAAAGATATTGTAACCAGAATTAAAACAGCTTCTGGTGTGATAACTTTGGATGTAACAACCTCACAGCTCACCCTTCCATGAGATTGATCCTGCAATAAACCATCTTTTAATCATCTCATCAGTCGACCCCGTCTGCTCTGTATCCTGAACACTGCTCAAACCCAGGTGATGCAGATCCTGGTTTACCACCTCTCTCAGGTCCCCAAAAATTACTTATTCTCAAAGACTTACATGCATATGAACCTGAGAGAAAGGGTCAAAAGGTAACTCTTGTACAAAGGTGGGACTCTTCCATATGTAGACATCGTCCATAACCAACAATTTCTCTCATAACTCTGAGAGGAGATCTATACTGAAGATGTTTATTTTTATTATCAGTGCTTTGGAACAGGAAAAAAAAAAGTGCTATTGATTTCAGTTGCAACTGCCCATTCTTCTGTTTACAGCAAGATAGATTTCAGTAAAATGATTAGAAACAGGAGCAATGTTTTATAGCAGTGGCATATTAATGTTTCAGAGACTAATCATGTCTTATTAAGCCATGAGCATCAAAAAGCCAAAAACATAAAAATTGAAGATGTGCCCTCAAACTGCATATTTAGCAATCTCTTTAAGTGTACTTTATTTTTACATCAGAGGGCTGTACAAGTTCAGTTGTGTATTCTCTAGAACCAATTAAGTCATAATAACCTGACATCTTGCCATGATTCTCTTCTGTTTTGCCACCTACATTTTACATCAAGCAAATAATGTAAAAGCAAATAAAAATCTGTGAAGGTCCTTTTAACCTTGACAGTCTGTCTGATTGTGAAAGTCAGAGTAGATCAAGAATTTCTCTTCTTTTTCCAGTCTTGCCTCTCATTCAAACACACAGGTTTAAACATTTACATGTCTATTCATAATTTATTGGAGCATTTGCCACTCATGACACAAGTACAGCTCTAGCCTGCAGGAAAAACAATGACTAACAGTTGAAAGACAACATTCCAATTAGTCTATGGGAAGTACATCCATGCTCTTTGTTTGGTTCTCAGGTGCCAGTAAGTTCCAATAGGGAAGTCTGACATCAAATATGTCACCCAGAAAAATATACTGCTTTCAAATAGCAATAGCAGTAAGATCAGAGACTGTTTCTCTCTCCCAGTATGTACCAGGTAGATTTATCTTTAAAGAAGTCCCCAAAAATATGAACCCCTTAAGAAGGCTGGTGAGGAAAGCTGTGCTCAGAATTCTGTTCCTGCCACTGGGACATGCTTATTCTGCTTCAGAAGACATGTGCCAGACTGTATGTTGTGCTTGAAATTTCAGTGTTAAGCATAGAGAAAAATAGCAGAGCCAGGAGATGCACAGGAGAGTAATTGTGCAAGATGAGAATCCCACTCTGGCCACCTTTGGAAGCCAGGAGGACCCCTGCCATGAGAAAACCCTGTAATGAGAAGACTCTAATGAGAAGACCCTATAATGAGAAGACCCTGTTTCCCTCAGCTACTTCCCTGTCACAACAGGGGAGCCTAGCCAAGTGCCATTCAGCATTTGCTTGGGTGCCATCTTTGGCATCCCAGGCACAGACTGTTGATCCTTAAATTAGCAGACTTGGAAACACAAGCATCTCCTCAATCAGGAAGCATTGCAAGTCTCCAGATTGGGTTTACTGAATAAGCCTTTTGCTCCAGCATTGTGTTCATCTCCATGATCCTCCTTCCAAGACATTGTGCATCTGCAGCCCAAATCCAGACTTTGGAGATAAATTAAAGCCTAAATTTGCTTATTCTCTGTAGACTTAGAGCAACACAAAGCATTCACAGAATCCCAGAAGGGTTTGGGTTGGAAACAACCATAAGGATGATCTACCTCCACCCCTTTCTCATGGGTAGGGATACCTCCCACTAGAACAGGTTTCTCCAAGTCCTATCCAGCCTGGCCCTTGAGCATTTTCAAGTTGCATTTCAAGGGGCATTTGCCAATAAAAAAAACTCCAAAATAAATCAAAGTGGATATTATTCACCTGAGGGCTAAGGCTGCCATGATGTTTTATCATCCAACTTCCTCCCCCTTTTTAAATAAGCTGGCACAGAGCTGGCACAGCCTGTGCTGCATCCCATGCCACAGCCATGGTCAGAGGCTGTGCAATCCTCCTGTTCAGATGAGTACTGGACCTGCTCCAGTTTCCAGTTACATATGGTCATGATTACCAGCTGGCTTTGGAAAGCACAGGGACTCTGAAAACAGCACATCTGGAAGGGGTTTCTCCTTTTAAAACAGCTCTCTGTGACATTGAATGAGTTTCACATTTAGAGTTTTCAGTGTACTCTAGTACTCTGGATTACTTTTTTCTGGGATTTTAGTAGAGAATTTCTTTTACTTTCTTCTGAAGGATCAAGAATTTTTGGAATTTGATATATGGCCTGGCCAGTTTTTAAGTCAAATCCCTTCTGTCTGGACAAGAGGCTAGGAACAAGGGAATAGGAAAAAAAATGACAAATATCAACAGCCACCTCGACTCAAATAAAGAAGCATGTTATCTTCCTGAATATATTATGCCAAATCCTCATGTTAATGAGAAATATATAAATAGAATTGGGCATTAACTGACAATTAGATTTTTTTTTAAACAGGAAGGACATGAGGGATTTTGTTATTAAGGGAGTTAAATTCTAACATCTGTTTTTAATTCTACCAGCTTATTTGTCTGTTTATACCTACAGGCTTTCAAGACATCATTCAACACTGCTAATTAAAGCTGACAAATTCTGTTCACTGTGATGCTTCCTTGTATCCCTGCAAGCCACTTACTCATGTCAGTGCTGTCACTGCAGGTGACACTGCTGCTTGATGGAGAGGTGACAAGGGGTGGAGTGCCCCTGAAGGGATGAGAACAGGTTCACCTTGTCACCTGTCAGACAGAGGAGGGAAGAAGTGATGGATGGCAGTGACCATTGCTCTGGCCACATGCATTTGTCTCTTCTCCAGGCTTGGTCAGAATCATCCAGTTTTCTACCATGTTTTCCTTAAAACAAAATCCATGGCAATATTCTCTAGTATATTACTAAAATGCCATAGAAAAGGGACTCCTCTTTAATAATACATTGCAGACATACTGCCAAGAGAAACAGACTGTGTGTTTGTGGAAGAGCCCCATCTGCAGCAATGCCCTCAGGAAACTTGCTATTTGTGCTCCAGTCAGAGCAGCACAAGGCTGATTCAGAAGAGCAGCAGCAGCAGCTCACATGTGAGTGGGCCATGCCTAGGAAAGCATTTGCAGAAGCTGACTTGGCCCAGATAAAATGCTAGAAGCCACAAGAACCAATGACAAGTTTATTCATTACTTCATATCCTGGCCTGCAGACTTCAGAAATCCAAACATAGGCAGTATTAGCTGCTAATTTGCATATGCTTTTCTTTAAAACAAACAAATCCCATGCCACACAGACAATACTGGTGAAAGGTCAAGCAAGGAGGCCAAGGACAGCCCATTATATAATCCAGGCCTCAGAACTCTGCATCCTATACACATTTCAGTGCCCTACACACACAGTCACCAATGGAACAGGCCCATGGGTGACTGCTGGCATCCACACTGGGCTGTGCAGGCTGGACGTGTGCCACAAGGAGCATACCCAGAGAGGGAACAAGTCAAACAGAAATTGTCCTTATCTTTCCTCACATAAGAGTTTCACAACCAGAATAGACTTCTTTTTTTTACCTTTGGTTTTTTGGTGTTTTTTTTTTCATTTTGGATTGACCAACATGCTTTTCAAGTGTATTTTTAAAGTTGTTAGAGTCTAGAAGAGGCTTTTTATTACCCAGGTACACAGTGCTCAGTACCTGGGAGCCTGGCTCCCTGGCTGAGGTGTCTAGACATCTCTGCAGCAGAAATAACAGCACAGCACAGCTCTGTATTGAATCCACTCCTTTTAGCATCAGAAGCCATTTCATGCCCCAGGTTGCCACTGTCAAACACATCTGTTGTATGAAAATTATCCACTGCCAACTTGAGAGTAAAGCAAAATATGTCCAAATTATCTGTGTTCTCAAGATAACTTCACCTCCTAAAAGAGTACATGAAACAACACACCCCCCAACATCATCACCACTGCTTTAGTCACTCCAAAACTCACAAGACATGCAAACACATCTAAAAATCCACTCTGAGGAGAGACTTAAACTGGGAATGGTAGCTTTGACAGCAATATTCCAACAACTACTACACTGCATGCTAGGAATATATAAATTATGTATTCCAAATGCTTTCACAGAAATAGATGAAAGCACTTCTCTCAATCCTCTAAGAAGCAAAAACAGTCATAGAGAAAACAACTGTTATTTTAAGGCAGTTTTTAGCTTCATTTGTCTAAAGCTACACTTTCATAGTTCAATACACAAAAACATTATGACATATATGCAAATCTGATATTTGCATGCAGGAAAGGTGAAATTCCTATATATGAAAGGTTGAAGTCTGATCTTTAAAAGAAGCCTGCAGCTGGTTTCTGTCATCTTTCTTTCTCTCCTTGTTTCCATAAGCAGACCCACAGTTTAAGGAAAATTATAATTTTGTCCACAGGAGAAAAAGAACAACAGACCTACCCACACTGAGCCAAGAATTCACCTTTTCTCTGGGGGAAAAGACTCTGGCACTTCTAAAAAAAAAAAAAGGAGAAGGGCAGAGATAAAAATCGGACTCTCCAGGTTTTCAGCTAAAAAATTTTGCCAGAAAATAATAAGAAAATAAGAGGTAATCATATAAAAGTATTTCCCACTAACTTGAACGCATTTTGTTTCCTGCTTTCTTCCCTTATCTAGTCTAGTATTTTCCATAATTACTGAATTGAAGTGGAAAATATTTTTACAACTTTCACTCCTGCTCTGTACAATAGAAGTAAATATTCTTTATTCTCATTCTTCCTTCTCAGACTTGTAAGACAATTGCTGCACAGTTTCCTCCAACCTCAAGTCTAAAAGATACCTTTTACCTATTTATGCTACATCACCCAGGTGCAATAGGTTGAAAGCACAAGAGTCTTCTTTTTTAAAAAATAAAGATATTTTTATATTTTTAGTAAAATAAAGTATTCTACTCTACTGGTTTGGGATGTTGAGAGCCTCTGAATCACTCTTTGAAAGGTAAAGCTTATGCTGTCACAGGTTGTCACACCCTTCATTTGAAGGTTGTTGATCACTTGAACACTTCTCTTGCTGTGGCTCTGTTCTGTCACATTCCCTTCTCCCAGCCCATGCACACGCAGGGCTCTAAATAAAATAACCCTTCAGGCAACACCAGCCAGCAGAGCACCAGCAGATGGACAAGTGTATCCACTAGCTAAAATTAAGCTCTCCAGACACCACAGAAACTTAGTTATTAAGCTTGAACTGAAACAAACCCAAATGAAGAGGGCACAGAGAACAAAGTCCATGACCCAAACCCTCAGGAGAGCTGAGAGCTCACTCCTGTAAGGGCACACAGGACATCCACACACAGACCCCAGAGCAGGTATTCACTAGAAAAAGGTAAAGGTTGCAGAAAAAGTTTCTTAAAGAGATGTTCTTAAACATTCCAAATGCATCAAAATTAACAGAGACTAAAATTTTATCAATAAATCCTCACAAACAAAACAGTCTAGAGGAGGGGATAGAAAACCATCAAACTACTTCTTCACTTTAGCAATGCTTGGAGAATGTGAGTGCATTTTCTTTGAAAATGTTGAGCTGTCTAATTGAAATGCAGCTCATGTTGCAGCCAGGCTTACTTCTGGATCACTAAGAAATTGGTCCGATTTGGAAATGTCAGGATCTGGTTAGCAATTCAAATGACCACGGTGGTAATTACAGCTTTTCATGTTCCAGCATGTTGCACTGCATCAAAACTGACACAAATGCCTAGTTTTATAATATCACAGAATGGAAATAAATGTCCAAAATTATATGAAAATGTACTAGTAAGAGATTAATAACTGTTATTCTATGAAGAAAGATGGCTCTTTTCTACCAGTATATTTAAAAAAAATGTTCTCTGATAGCATCTCTCCTTGAAGAAAACTGTATTATATTATCACTCACAAGCTATAATCGTTTCTGTCAGCACCAGTCAGAATTTTTGACAGAAAAGAGGAGGAGAAATTGAATGGGTTGTGGGGAAAATAGTGCGATCCTATAAATAAGTCCAAAGAGATACTACTTAAAGGTTCCCCTCCAGCATTTTGTTGACTCTCCCAGCCAGCAGACTAGAAGATTTCAAGTGTTTTATTTTGATCATAAAGTGGAGGAACCTTGTGGATAGGGAGCAATGCATCATGAGCCATGTGCACAGCTCTACAATCTGTGGTATCAATGTGTCATTTTGAACTATGGGCCTAAAGCAATATGCATAAGCGAAACTTTTCCTCTTTTTCAGGAAGAAAAAGGAAGAAAGGTCTTTTGAAGTCTAATATGCCCTGAGATGTCTTATGAAATAGAATAAATAAAGCAAGCACTGTCTTTAATAGTTGTCTTGTGCAGCAGCCAACTGAGTCACTGAGCTGTCTTCTGGCTGTGGAAGGTTAAACAGAGCTCTACACTCTGTACTGCTGCACACCTATTCTGCCATCTGATAGATCACCCAACACACCCTCTAGCCATATCCATGACTGAGAGCACAATGAACAGACCAGTGCAACATCATCTCAGGCTGACCTGAGCCTCTGAAGGCCCATGTTTTCTCTGCAGTCTTGTATTTTCTTTCCACCTGACTAAGAGGCTGGGTGTCCTGTGGTTATCCATTAATTTATCCATATCCTCCCTCCTGTCCCTTGCAGTGCTGCTGTGTCATGGGGTTTGCTACTTGTTCTGAGAAGCATCTACACCACTCCCACAGAACAGGGAGTGATGCCAGAGCTGCAGGTCCCTCAGTACATTACCCTACTGTAGCCTGGTCCTGACCCCAGAAGGGACAATTCTATCTATGCTATCTGTGCTTCTGGTCTCCCTTGGCCACTCCACCCACTTGGACCAAGATGGAAGTTCTTGAAATCACCTGGGAAGGGGATCAGAGAGCTGATCAGATAAACCAGGAGGGGACACAAGGGGAAACTGATGGTTTGACACACTTTGTCCTCCAGCTCACAGGAACATAACACAAAATGCTCAGAAGTAGAGTGTTTCCTCCCATAACCCTCAGGCCAGATTAAAATCTAATAGCAGTGAACCAGACAAACCAACAGTCAGTTGTTAAGGTTAGGGGGTATCATCAGTACTTAGAGAAAAATATGAAGGTTTCTGCCTTGAGGAATGTCTTAGGTTGCAAATGCAAGATGTGGCAGGGGTTGTGTGTTCTATTGCCACCTGTTGGAGGTGGGGCAGTTATCTCCTGTTCACTGGGCCACCTGTTAAAACCATTTGGGGCAATTTTCTTTATTTCTTCCATGACTCATCCTCCCTCCAGGAGATCTCTTCTGCTCATGGCCAGTGAGTGTCCCTGCATGGCTGATAAAATTCCAGCATCCCATGGGGAGATGCTCCACCCAGGGGGAGGAGCCAAGCATTCCTACCTGGATACAATCTGAAGTTTGGAACACCATGGGTAGCCTTACCTACTGAATTCCTAGAGGACAAGAGCCACATAACCACCACTGGACCTTCAGAGGAAGACCAGACACAAAACACCATAAGAACTTAAACTTTTCTGTTTCTTAAAAAAACCCTCAAAAATGTACTAACCAGTGACAACATAGGGGAATTCATTAACTACCATTCTACCAATCAAGCAAACAATCTTATTATCTAGGAAAAAATCCCACATCTTACACACTCAGCAAACATCTCTTACTCTGCAAACAGGCTGCATCTATCCAAAAATCAAGCTCTTAGTCTACATCTGGGATACCATAACATAGTGATTGAAGACAAACCCAAGGAACTCCGCTGAAGCAATGGTGCTCTGCATAGGAAACACACTCAAGATTATTTAGAGCATTTCTTGTCTTTAGAGCATGGAAAGGAATAAGCAAAAATACTCCAGAGTCATTTTTTGCTGGGATTATTTTGGTGAACAATGAAGCTTATAAATTCACAGTGAGACAGCGAACCAGTGCAGAGACTTAAAACAGATTGCAAGGTATCTAAAGGCTCTCTAATTCTTCTTCTTCAACCTTTTTTTTTGTATATTTAATAGTTACTTTAAAAAGTAACTACAGGGTTAGCAATGAATCCTTACAGCTTTGTATGAACCTGAATATACACAGTATTACCTAATATTGCATTACAAATGCAACAAATATGGCATTACACATTTAAGCATGGAACAAGAAACACAATGCCTTATGTGAGAGATTCTCTTTCTACTGCAAAGAGCCAAAACCTGGGCTTCTTCATTCAAGCAAACTGTCACACAAGACTGGACCTCAAAGCTGACAGCTGTGCACAGCAGCTTAGTACTCCCATTATAATTTGTGAGAACATACTCAGATGGCTGTGTACCATTACAGAAAAATTAAAAGTTGAAGAAATTAATTTGACATAAAAATAAAATACCTCCTCTAGAGAAGTTAGTTTTGTGTAATATGAAACCAAGAAAGAAATTCTGAGGCTTAAACTATAAACTGTTGCAAAAAGAGATTTTTTTTCTGTACAGACTTCAGTATAAAAAGGGCCTACCTACTACATGCACAGGCTCCCAAGTGGGAGTTACAAACAATAATTGTAGAAGTAATTAAAGAAAAAAAGGGCAAATAGACAGATTGGATTCCCAGTAGATGAAGGCTGTCTAACAACTTACAATGAACACGTTTGAAGTCAACTTCAAGTAATATGCTAACAAGAATTAAGTGCATCTGTTTCATGCTCCCTGAGAATAATGTCATCAAAACTGAATTCAAATGTTTCAAACCTACAGAGAGCCTGAGCATGTCTTTGACTAATTAAAATTAACCATGTTACTGAGGTTACAAGCTTACCCCTTTGGACATGAGCAGATCCTTGCTAAGGTCACTTCATCAAGCAAAATAATGAATGTCTGTGTTCAAAAGGCATGAACAATACATTTTTTTAATTAACATTTTACTGGATTGAGGGAGATTTATGGAGTTATTTGAATTTTGGAAGACCCACAATAGCAGTCCTCAGTCATAATACTATGGAAACATAACAATATGCAATAAAACTTAAGAAAGCAGGTCAACACTTGAGCCTTGGCTGAATTATTAACAAGCCTAACAGTGTTTGACACCAAACTACTCTATTTTTACTAAGGAGTATCAATTAGCTTTTATTTTATTTAAAATAAGATAAACAGAAAAAAGGTAGATTTAATTCTTGCTTGATAGCATTGAGGCTGTTGCATCTTCCAAGTTCCTTATGTAAATTATAGATCTTGTTTTCCTAGGTCAAATGGAAAAGGGAGCAGAGAATTAGAACTGCTGTCTAAACAGAAAGTTCAAGGTAGTGCAACAAGTTCCAAGGCTCTTTTCCAGACTTCATTTTTCTATAATATAAAATATAATTTTTCTATAATATAATAAAAATTAAATTTTTATAATACAATATATGAGAAAATATAAAAATCTATTTTAGAATATAAAATGGGAAATTAAAATCATGGTACAGAAAATAAAGATTAGGTTTCTTAGACTGCACTATGCAGAAAACCAGATTAGCACAGGGAGGGAATGCAACGGAGGGAAATCCTGATCCCCCAATACCCTGCTGTACCAGGCAGGAGGTGAGCTCACCCCAGGTGTGCAGTTTTCAGTCCCTGTGCCACCAGCTCTGCTTTCCTGTGCAATCCCTTCCCTGCTGGGAGGTGCTTCTGGGTATCACAGCAATATAAAGAAGAATTTAGGTGAGAAACTGACAGCTTTAAAGACCATTATTTCCTTTGCAAAGCATAGCAATCCATGCTAAAGTGTTCCCTGTGGGATTTATTCCTGTCTGAACACAGATTTGCTCACTGTGTTCCAACTGCCCACATGACTATAGGCAATTTTACTTTTTTAGCATATTGGCACGAGCAAACTCTGAAACCTACTAAATGAAAATAATCTGCTTATGTCACAAAATAAAACCCCCTTATTTTACCAGACACTGATCTGATTATTGTCTGAATAAAGCTAATCAGTGTAATTACACAGTTTAAAAGCACACACTGTGGATCGACAGATCATAACAGAAAATACTTCTCTAGGTGTCAGCTGTGTTTCAGATTTTTTAAATTGAAGTTTTATGTAAAGATTTTTTTTTTCAAAAAAACCCATTGGTTTCAAATTATTCTTTCAAATTCAATTATATAAATAGAATTGGAAGAAGTTTCCTACCATTTGCTTTCCAATGAGGACATTCCATTAAAAGCTAACAATTTTAAAGATGAAGCAAAATCATTCCATGTATTATGGTGCTCCATCAACAGAGGGCTGGATATGGAAATCCACAGTCCCCCTCTATTGCCCTGATGAAGCTGACCAGCAGTTTACTTGACTATTAAACATGGACCATTATCACTTAATATGACCATTGTCATTTAATATCTTAGCATAAATATGTGAGATTGCCACAGGATTCTAATCACAGCAATATCATTCAGGTTCAAAAAAAATTAAAAGTAACCCATGAGGTACCCAGCAGCTTTTTCTAATTAAACAAAACCACATCAGAATGTACTACTGTCACTCCTATAGAGACAAGGGTCAGTGCCATAGCCTTCTTCCTCTTGTGCCCTGTGACAGACAAAATTTATCTAAGTCTTTCCAGGAATTTACTGTCTATGATCTGAATTCCAGCTTTACCTTTACCCAGTTGATCCAGCTCTGAGCTGAAGTATCAGTGATGTTCACAAGTTCAGCAGCTCTGGGTTGAAAACCACTTTGACATTCCTGGTTTGATATCCTGCCCTCAACAAATGCATTTGATGCTCATGTATTGCCTCCTGGCTGCCTGCTGCCACAGCCATCTGTCTGCATGGCACACTGCCTGTGGGCTAGGGGACGTGCCAGCTTTACAGGGGCACAGATGCCAAGAATAGGTGGTCTTAAATGCACGGCCAGCACATTAATTCACTGCCACCTTGTCCCAATGCCCTCTGACCCCCATCTCAAGGAAGGCAAGAGAAGCCATACAAGAAGAGACCAGGAGTCCATCCAGAGTTCTCTCTGATTCCAGACACAGGTCATTAACACGTGCCTTGAAGTGAAACGAGCATCAAGAGCTGAACAATTATGAAATAACCTGTTCATCAAAAGCCTGGAAACATTTCAGCTGTAAACATGCACAAGGGCTAATCTGTAGAAAGTGCTATAAACCCTGGAGTGAACCCTGTCATCTAGAACTGAAAATGCCTCAATGCTGTTAAACATGTAAAGCAAATTAAAGCCACTCCAGCCTTAACACGGTGCCTTTATTTAATACACAGTTGGAATTAATATGAAACCACCCTTTTCTGTGTTTTCTTATCTTCACAATGGAGACAAGCTGTAAATTGAACTATTTTATTGCCTGAATATGAATTATACTGATGTAAATACAATCTGTTCTTTTGTACCTTAATTCCTGTGAAAGTTAAAATCCTGAAGAATGAATGCTGGTGCTTAATTTTCATGCCTGTCCCTGTCTACCAGACTGTTTACCATGGGTAGGCAACTATTTACTGGGGAGGTCCCCCAGCCTATGGTGAGGACAGGACACACTCCCTCAACTCCCCCAGCCCATACAAGTTCCTTTAGGTAAGAAGGTAGGTGGACTTCCATGGGATCAGGAAGGACTGTTCACCACTTTCCACTCATGTTTAAGGAGTTGGTGAGGGAAAGAGCAGTGAGGAAGAGGCTGCAGAGTATAGGGATTTAAGGACTTGCCCTGGTGCCAGGTTTCATGGCACTGCTGAAGTAGCAAGTTACCAGGTAGAGCGTGTTACCCAGTGTGTGCCCATCTGGCTTCCAGGCCAGCTGACAGCCAGGCTCTGTACTGCTGGCACAGGCAGAGCAGGGATTAAAAATGAGCCTCAAGGCTAATGGCAACAACACAGGACAGATCCAATCACACGGCATTAAAAAGCAAAGTTGATGGAGTTCCAATACACACACGGGGTTCCTCTGAGGAGGTGAGATCCAGCCAGCACATATAAATACAACTGACCTTTTTGGCAGAGAAAAGGTTTTTGTAAATACATTTGATTTCCCCAGTTATATGGCACACAAAGGTGCCAATTTTGAAACACATTTGACCACTGAGTACAACACAACTGCTTTCCAGTCCTGAACAAGGCATTCTACCATAACTGGACAAAGCCCTTTTGAAAAATATTAAGCACCACAAAACCCCAAACATCTCATTCATATTCTGCTCAGACAGCAGAAATTACCAACCCTCTCTCCACTTTTCCTTATGACTTCATCTTTCTTTCTCTCCATATCTCTCCTCTGCTCTTCACACTCCTGTACAGCTTTCAGATAACCAAAGACCAATCATGAAATAGTCACCTAGATTTGTCAAGTCAGCTACAGTAATAGCTGACTGTGCTCCAGAAAAACACTGAGCCCAGAGTTTAAAATACCAGTGAGCAGAACTTCCCTGAACTCCATGAAACTCCAAGTAGATTTACCACAAGAAGAGAACAATGCTGAATTCCACCAGCTGAGCTGGCCCCCTTCTTCTGGCAAGACGGGACAACACTTCAAATGAGAGAATTTCATGTCAAATCACAATCAATTTGGCATTTGCATTATTAGGTGTGTAAGCACACTACATGCACCAGACAAATATTTTTGTGCTCCACAGCAGTTGCCATTATTTATAAATGCATCTCAGCACTTTGCTGCTTAGAACTGAGCATCACTACCTGGCACTGCTCAAATGTTTCAATAGAAAGAAACTTTCTATGATAATTTCTTTGTGACAGCTACAAGAACTGTGAAAAATATAGTTGTAGTTCTAGTCACAAAAAACCATTTCAAGTCTTGCCACAATAGTTTACAGTTTTGGGCATGAGGCCAGGTGTGCTAACTAACACCAGGCATGTTCCCCACGCTGGAGCTCCCACAGCATCCCTGAGGCTCTGCCTTTCATGCACTCAGGTGCACTCCTCTGCAGAATCCTTTGCTACTGGCAGAACAGGGATGTGCACGTGCCCTTACTGAGCAACTCAGCTGTTCTTTAACAGAGAGGGGAAGGCACTGGCACAGCAGTAACTCTCTTCACCTGCTCTTGACCAATGCATTAGCAGCCAGCAGAGGACAGACTCTGGGATTTTCCCAGGTAGTTCAAGAGCTAACCTGGGCTGTGAGCAGGTTAGTTCTCCTAATGTGCAGCCAGTACTAAATTGAACTCTTGAACCCAAGGATAATGAAAGCAAAGCATGGCTTATGCCCCACAGCCTTCCTCTCAACTCTGCTCCAGGTCCTCTGATGGGACAAACAGAGCTTACCTCACCCCACCTCTGACAAGAAGGCAGTCAAGGGAGCTTCACTGGCTTTCTGTAAAGAGGTGGCAAAACTCCAATGAATCCTTCCCATGCTGCCTGCCCAGAAAGTTGTCAGCACACTCTCTGAATCAGAATATTTGTTTCATTCAGTGTATATGTTGATCTATTTATGTAGCTTTTCCAGCAATATCTGTATTTATTTCCCATTGGAAAACTTGATGCACATTAACATAAATTCCTTCCATTCTTGTTATTTCTACACTATAATTACATTACAGTTTTCATAAGTTAAAGTTGTGAAAAGCAACAATCCACTCTATTTGAATGGGAGCAGATTACACTTGCTCAGAATTCTGTAGAATTTGCTTGTTTGCATGATTGCAAACCATTGTGGGGAAAGAGGGTCACTATCACCATCATGTTTGGCTGGTTTTTAAAGGGCTTGTTTTTCCACCATGTAGCAGATCACATCTGTCGTCATCCTGCCTTGGTACCCTGAGCCTCCAACACAGATAATTACAGCAGAGACAAGTGAGCTAAGGCTTGTTGGAAGATCACTGACATTAGCTCAGCTGGTCAGCACAGTGTTCATAATGCCAAGGCTGTGGGTCTGATCCCTGTAGGGGCCATTCATTTAAGAGCTGTACTCGATGACCCTTGCAGGTTCCCTCCAACTCAGAGTATTCTGGAATCTCAGAGCTGACACATTTCCCTGCAAGCACAAAGTCTCCAGCTCTGCCCTCTATTGGTACCCTGCTCAATTAAGTTTCCAAAAGAGACAACATCCCACCATTTTCCTCTGAGAGCTTCCAAGTTTTCTTTTTTTTTTTTCCTCTCCCTGCCCCTCACCAAACCAAACCAAAAAAAACCAAAACCAAACGTTCACACCTTTCCTCTTTTATACCCATATGAGAAGGAAACATCCCTGCTCTGGGAATTAATGGCACAGTCCCAGGATATGCAGGGACTGAGCTATATATGCTCCTGAGTGATAATTCCACTTTTCTGCTTGCTGAACAATTCACAGTATTCCTTCCACAGGAGGGAGATGCCTTTCCCCATCACCCAGGGCACACACTGATCTTTAGCTGGCCATCTTACTTTTAAATAAAAAGCTTCAGAAACCCTGGCAAACATCCTCCCCTCATGCAGCCATACCCAGACACAGAGCTTGGCAAAGTTCCCTGCAAAAAGGAAATTGTGTGCATGCACATAGGAACAGAAAAACATCTCAATTCACAGTCTCATTTCACAGTAGCATAAACCCTTGAAAAAGCAACTAGTCACATTACCCAAACTAGAAATTTAAATGGACATGAATAAAAAAGTCCACCAAGAACAAATGCCAGAATCCTGTGCTATTTCTAGGCACATGTTTTCTATATGAAAATCAGACTCTTTCTGTCAAGTGATGTTCTTCAGAAGGGTTAGAACTGTGCACACAAAAATCCCAAGCAACTTTAACAAGCAGAGTTGCTGGAACAAAGTCACAGGTGCAGCAAATTAGGCAGAGGTAAATTACACAGAGCTGCATGTCACAGCCTGGTAAGATAGCAGGCAACTTTACAGAGTGCAGAAGTTACCACTACACTATTCCAAATCAGACATTGATTCAGGGTACCCATTGACAACAGAAGGATGAGGGGGGAAAAATTCACTCAAAAGAATGTATGAAACCTCTCTGCTCAAAAGATTTGATAAAGCAATTATTGAAACATGAACTAAACCCACCATGTAGCAAGAAGGCCAGCAGCCACCTGTAATTCAATACAAGCAATAGTTAAAAGCTGTGCAAAAGTGGATGCTGTGTGCAAGGAGCTTTTATTGGATCTAGACAGGGCTCCAAACATGACACCCAACTAATAATGGAATAACAGGTACCTAGTAGGACCAGAAATGTGTATTTGTTCTCTTTCCAAAAAAATAAACAAAAAAAAAAAGAGAAAAACCTGTAAGACTGAACTGCTCTGTTGCTGCTTAGAGCAGTTTGCATCAGTGCTGCAAACAGGACTATCAAAAGGCAGCATGACATCGGGCATTTGCTGCAGATCTGTGTTTTGAGAGACCAGAAAGGACCCCAGAGCCTTGCACAGTGCTGGCACACCAACACAGAGCAGCAGCTCCCAGGTTAGCCCTGGAATACCTCTGGGCCCATGACTGCAGCAAACTCGTGCTAACAACACTGTCTCTACACTCCAGGATGTGACTTCTGCACTCTATGCTTTGAAACACCTTTGCTCTTTCTTGTACTCATTAGGAATTAGAGACAATGATTTGTCCCCTCCTGGATGTAACCAACAATATAAAAAATATTGTTGAATTAATAGAAATAAATATTAATAGAAATAAAATCTAAAGTTTCCACCTAGTATTAATGGAAGCAACCCAAGTGCCATTACTTAGCAGAGTAACCTGCTACAGCTCCTGTCTTTAATTCTGCTCATGTCTTACTATGATGATTTGGATTTTGCAGCTTTTTCTCCAAGGAAAATTCCTAATATGAAGAGTGGAGAGCTAGCCAAAATTAAAATTCATGTATAATACACAGAAAATGTTCCTTCAAAGTATTATCTCCAAGGATTATTTTTACTTATACACCTCATTCTTTCCTGTAGAAAATCTGAAAAGTTTAACTAAATGCATCCAATCTCACTGGATACATTTAGACTTGAGAATATCATTTCAGTAATCATAAAACCATTAATATTAGAAAAACTGATATTGCTACAGCAATACTGTGCTAATATAAGTAATTGCACTTGTTAGCATAAAGCCCCTATAAGAAAGGTCACATTACTATACAAATTGCCTTTTAAAAAGTAAAAATTAAGCTTGTATTCCTCCTCATTATAAGAACAGCACAGGTCATTAGTGCATTTAAAGCGGTTTTAAAATCAAATTAAATTTCTCAGAGTTTTAAATGGTTTCCAGCTTGACTTCACAGTTGAGCAAGAAAGTAAAAATTTAGCAACTATAATCACAAGCAACTTCATTAAAACAAATTCATGTGGCTGGAAAAATCTAGTATAGAAATAAAATATCTAGAAAAAGCCATAATGTAGAGGTGATAAAATAAATTTCAGGTGCTAGCTTTCATTTATAAACATACCTAATCTAAAACAGCATGACATTCAAGATAGTAAAAAGCCTGAATTCTCCTATTCTTTCAACTGAAACAAGTTACAGAAATTGGCACAAATTTTACCAGCCTTTGGTCTGAAATTATACTACTTTGGAAAGTAAATAATCTTCATTCTGCCACTATATAGTTTCTTAGTTTCATAAATATTCTTCCTAATGTTATCTCAATTTAAAATACATTCCTCTAACAGGCTTTGTTCCCAAAATGATGGCCAAAAGCTCATTAAGAATTTGGAACCAGTGTGAAGGATTAACAATGAAAATGGATTTGTTTCTTCTGTGAGACAGGACATCCATTTATGGCACACATTGACTCTTAAATTCAGTGGAAATTTTCTAATTTATATGACAGAAGTAGAAACACATAGCCAAACAGAATGTCTTAAATAAACAAAATCAGCTTATGTCTTAAATAAACAAAATCCCTTAGTGAATGTCTGAAATAAACAAAATCCCTTAGTGTTTCTGCTATGGCCTCTCCCCAGTTGCCCATCCATTTAGTTTCTTGTTTCACCCAGTCAAAAGTTGGGGTTTTGAGCTGGTTATTTTTCAACACCATGTAAACTTAATATATGCTGCCATTGAACAACAGAAGCCTCTTCCAATGACTGCCTCATTTATCTTTAGAACTCAGGGAAACTTGAAGCAGTCTAAACAGAATAAATCATTGGCATTTTCTACTCTAAAGCATCTAAAGAAAGGCATTCTCAGGACAGAAAACAGGAGATACCCATAAGGGTATTCAGAGTATATCATCCTGTAGATATTCAGGATGTTGGCAGGAATGGCTCCAAAAGTGAGCAGCTCTGTGGCTGCTCAGGGGCCACATCACCACCACTGGTTGTCCTGGGGCATCAAACTCTGCCTCATCCCAGGAAATGCTCAGTGAATTGTCAGGCACTGGTTCCACATTGCCATAATCTCTTCTGCATACACAGCTCCATTCTTCATCTTCCTCGGTTCAGCATCTTGATTCTCCTCCTTCAAGGATGTAACATTCCTCCAGGAATTCCTCCATTCTTCTCCAGGAAGATGATGATTTAGCTCATTTGGTGCAAATGAGTATTTCATGCCTACATACCCAAACAGATTCCTTAGCTCTGTACAGATGAAGAAAAGTCAAACTACCAGAAGATATTTTCAGCATTTGTGACAAAAATTCTCATGCTCCATTCAGCCTAACCCATACTGGGGTGCTGGCCAGCACATAAATGTCTTTAATGTCTTTTAGTTATAAATCAAAGACTACAGCAAAAATCTTCTACCAAGTTTTCAGAGCATCTGCTGAGGCTGAGAAGTTGCAAAGATGCAGATAAGTAAAACAATAAAGGTTTTTAATTCAGCTGAATAACACCAGACTCCACAATCCCCACAGACTCTTCATATCTAGCAATTCTCATAGAAAAACTAAAATCTAAACATGGATCAAGAGACAAAAGCCATTCTTCAAGGACTTAAAATCAGACCCTAGCTGTAAGTGATTAGGGAACAAAACGTATTTTACACCTTCTGTAACAAGGACAGCCACACATGCTTGTGAGCAGGCCCCAAGTGTGCCCTGGCCATGCTCCAAGCTAGCTGGAAAGCATGGAATTATTAACCTAGCCCTGAGGAGCATCTGACAGCCCTTGTCTTGTGAGCACAGACTGCCAGCTCAGCTTCAGTGTGAGCATGGCCCATGCCTAACAGCTGGGATGCTGCCAGCATCTAGGAATACTGGACAAATGCAGAGGAACAGGGGATACTCCTGGATGGCAAATTTCTCATCAGCCATTCCACTAAAACTAAACCTAAAACACACAGCTGGTGCAGAAGGGAGCATGAACTGGCCACAGGTTCCAATTCTATGACCAAGCTTGTCCTCCTTGAAATCTGAACCCCTCTACCTCAATTTATGAAGCAAGGTAAAATGGTAAGTTTTAGGAAAGTACAGCTCCAGATTATTAGCTGCAGAGCCAGGAAAAGACATTCCACACTTCAAAGAAAGAGCTTGGAACACTTTCAGAGTCTGCAGAGTGGATAGAAATTAATGCTATTTCATTTTAATAGGGTTTTTGGTTCTATTAGCAAGTCTTCTTGGCACCCTTTTTCTTTTAACATGGAGTTTTATTTTCAGAAACAGGTACTAGAAAGACACACAAAGGTTGCTAAGTTTAAGATATTCTTTTGTATCCACTCTTCCACTAAGGTAAGTGGTTTCCTCAGGGAAGGAATAGCAGCATGGATGTCAGTGCAAGGGAAGGCCAGCTGGTCTCCAAAGTGTGGGCACCTTGCAATGCAGTACCAATTCCACAGTGTACTGTACTGCAGTTTAAAAGCAGGCTCCTGAATTTTGGTTACAAATCCCAGGTAGTCAACAAACAGATTTTATAAACAACATAGGATGGTACAACCAAGAGGTTGAACTTGTCAGGGGTAGAGTAGGGCTTGCATGCAACAGCTGAGGATGGGGGAACCACTTCCATCTCTACCACCTCTACAGACAGCAGCAAGAGGGGGGCAGAGGAAGGAAAAGAAAAAGAAACCCCAAAAAACCCAGTAGGGTTTGAAAATTTACTCCATTCATTTTTACTCAAACAACTGAAAGCATGATCTTGCTTGATATATTTCTTTAACAAGCAATATGAAAACAGCAATCAAAACTTCTTTCACCTAACTGCATGGGCTGCTATCCATGCTGTTATTTGTTTGTTCTTTGGAACAAAAGTCCTGTTTCTGAACCCAATTTCTAACAGATGCACTCAAAGTGATGGTTCCCATGATCTTGGTATCAGGATCAAAACAGAGGTAGTCTGAGTACACACACACAAATACAGGCAGACCATCAATAAGCCACACTTACCACTAGCACATGGTGCAGCATGGAAATAATCAATGACACATCAAAGCACTTCCCAGCTGTAAAAGATTCTCCTTTTTAATTCATCAGCTCACTCAACTGCCACTTCATTACCGTTTATATTCCATACAAAGTGATCAGAACTCTTTTACTGGACTAAATATGAGCTAATTTGTAGCAATTTGATCCAGAAGACTTTAATAAAGGCCTTAATATCACCTTTTCTTTTATTAGAAAGTACTTTTATGATAAAAGCAAAGTTTTTTGACTTTCAGTAATTCAACATTTGGTCCTAATGCACTTAAATGGAAAAAATACTTAGAGGTTTTGAAAAGCCTAAAATAGAGAAACATCTGCTAAAATTTAGGTGCAGCTGTTTAGTGAAGAGGTCCAACTCTAGAAAAGCCAGTATTGAAAGCTCCCTCTGCAATCAATAAAAAGTCTATTTAAAAAGTCATGGAAGAGAGTGAAGTATTTGTTCAGGTTCAAAGTGATTTTGTTTTGTTTTGTTTTTAAAACACTGACATCTTTTGGTCATCAAAACTTGGATGAATTTCTTAATTTAGTGTCAAACAGGTGTCTCAGTCAAAGCCCCAACCAGGCCAAATTCCAGCCAGGCTATAGCTTCTACTTTTTCAAAGCACAAGCTATAGCCTGGTTGGAATTGTTTCAGTTTAAGAATAAAGATTCCCAAAATAGTCCAATTTTTGGTACAAGAGGCCTGTTTTATTTCCTGTTTAGTAACTAGTGTCACTTCAATGGTGAACAAAGTCACTTTTATGTTAAGCCTTATTACCAGCTTTAGGCTCTTTTAAACAAGTCTACACAGATTTGTATGAAAAGTATCTTACACACTATTACTACATTGTTTTCTAATTGGGGGAAAATCTGAATGGCATTTACATAAAAGCCTAATTCATATGACATTAGTATAATTTTGGCCCAGGAAAGTGTCAATGTATACTATTCCAATCCTTAGCCTCAGCGAGGAAGGTAATATCCTTCAATGTTGTAGATTTAATTCTTTATTTGAAAATGAAATTAAAGAAACTGAGAAATTTCATTTTTTCAGCAATAACATTAATCACTAAACCTGCAGCAGGCAGGTAAGATTCCTGCTGAACAGACAGAGACTGTTAAAATGAGAAAGTTCCATTTGCTACTGTACAAAAGAGCAATCTGAGCCTAAAAAAAAAAAAAGTGAAAATATGAGTCTCTACACATAAGGCATATGTCTGCCTGCCTAATGCTATCTAGTGCCTATGAGTGCAGTGCATACAGTGCACTACCTTATATAAAATGGAGGAGAGAATTAAAGGCTTGAATATTAAGAGATGCACTCTTCTGCTAGTTACCCAAAAGAATGACTGGAGCAAAGTTAGACTGCTGCATTTCAGACACATAACATCAATATTTCTTGTACTTTTTGCATAGCTCCAAATGTTTCATAAACACCATAATGTAGTAGTATTGTTTTTCAAGAACATGATAAAACTTATATTTCATTTCTGTTTCTGCTGGAGAGGAACAGGCAGGATTCAAAATGTAATGCACAACCATAATGTTGGTTAGCAGAACCACAAGCTACCAGAAAGATTCAGGTGGGTTTTGATTCAGGATAATTCTTGGGTTTGATCTATGTCCTGGCTCATTGCATCACACATCACTGTGGCCTTCCCTCAGTGCTATACTCACCCTAGGTGTCCCTTGTTGTCCTGTCCTGTCCTGCAGCACAAGCTCAAGGGACTTTTCATCACTTCCAGTACAGCCCCATGTTCATGGTTCTCCTCCAGGGAAATCTCTAGCAGAGAGCTAAAGTTATTAAAGATCAAATATGTATTATTTTGCTGATTTTTCAGATTACCAGCAATGGACTGAGGCAACAATATTATTTTTATATTTTAATTAGTTGGGTCAAAAGCATATGGCTTTTCAAAGTTAACCTTACTGCTGCACAACACATCTCTGTGAGTGCAAACACTAGCCTGAATATCCAAGTGACTTTTGAAAGACTTTTATGGATATTCCACTCTCAAAGGAACCTGGATGAGATCAATGGATACCAATTGAGATCATTATGTATGACCTACCTTGCCCATTTCCTTCCCTTTCTGCCTTTGAGGCTCTTTTAGTGCACTGAATATCTTTCTGGGGAATTTCATTTAATATCTTGGCAGCACACTCAATTCCTCCTGTCAGATCCTTGAGGCAGTCCTATAAATAAAGGGCAGAATGCTTTATTACTAGAGTCAGCAAAAGAATTGAGCACAGTGATCCCCTTCCTCATACACAACATATTAAAATGTGCATACTGTTCCTATGGTTCAGAGCAAAGGGAGGCAAGCAACTGCAACCTAATGGTTTGTTCTCTCTGCTCCTAGACCTGTGTGCAAGACTCAGTAGTTTGAATTCTGCTCCAGAAGAGCTACCATCTCTGCCTCCTTCACTTCTCTCAACACAGCCCCACATCTTGCTGGTCTTACATGAACACATGCTTTATTTGTGTTTAATGCTGACATGTAATTAGTACCAGCTGCAAACCTGGCACTTCAACTCTTAGCAAACAGCAGCCCGGTAGGAGAGGCAGGGCTGCACTAAGGATGGAGATCAGGGCTCCTCATCTACTTTTGCATTTCCAGCTGCCCAGAGCAGGCCAGAGACCTGGAGGGAGTCACATAGGGACTCCCATTCCACATCCACTGCAACTTCTACAGCCTGTTGCTTTGATCTAAAGTAAAACAGACAGCAGGTCGTTGCTAAATGTACTCATTTAAAACCAGCCTACTTCAAACAGACTTCAAAGTCCTTGCTAGTATTACAGAACAATCCAGTCAGGGGTGACTTACAAAAACACATTGCAGCCAGACTCGTGATTTTATCAAAATGCTCATCTGATTGGTGAGTGCTCTTCCCATGGGCTTACGTGGTAAGGAAGAATTTTACTCTTTTGAAAAAGATATTTCTAACATGAGGAAAGCACTAAAATAGGACCCCAACCTACCATTTCATTACCCAGTAATTGTAGTCCAACAATTACAAGATTTATACCAGTTTTAAAGAGGGCAAGATTGCATCAGGAATTCATTTTCCCATTTTAAATTATTATATAGTTTATTAAAAAACTTAAAACTTAATATTGTGGAGTAACAAAGTCCAAAAAGCATTAGCAGCATCTTACTCACGTGCAGCAGCTTTAAAGCAAACACATTTACTTTACAATTCCCCTTTCTGAGTAGCCAGGGGGAGAAAAGCTAGAACCAAGAGTATCTCCAACACTCCAAGGGAGGCCATTATATTAAGAAATTAATTTCAAAATAGTTTATATTCGAGGCTTATAAAACTTCAGCAAAACATTATGACTTTACAGTTAAATGCAAAACTGCATATTATTCATTAGCAGCCTCCTCCAGGAGAGAGAGCAGGGAAGGAGACATGCTCCACTTACATGAGATTGTAAAGTTGTTGTAAAGTTCTCTCATTACAGGGGAATGTGCCAATTGTCAAATTTCATTCATTTTATAACACAGTACATACATTTTCCCCAAAATGCAGCCTTAGAATGGGCATAAATTCCACTAGGTTACCTCCTTATGGGATCAGCCAACAAAGAAATGAGCTATCCAAATGTACAAAGATAGCCAGCAGGCACCACTCCCTCTCTTAACACTTCAGTTTCTGTTGCAAATGAACTGCACAGGCCAACTGAGATACTCTTACCACTACTCCCATCCTCCCAACCTCACATCCTCAACAAAATTGTTAAACTGATGTCCTTCAACAGAACTTGATGGATGAAACACAGGATTCAAGGGACAGTAAGTCCCATATCAGTAATTAGAACTTGCAAGGGCTTGTGGAAAGCCCATTTAAATAACTGCTGGGCTCATTTCTTGGCTCTCATTCCTCATTTCTTGCCTGTTCAGCTGCTGTTTACAGTGGCTCTCAGCCACAGAGCAGTGAGATGTTATACATGTTATTGCTACAGTACCTGATAGGTGGGGTGGGGGCTGAGAGGGAGATAATTTTTTTTTTCAAAAAGAATGTTGCAGAGGAGAGACCTTCCAAAAGTCTTACAAAACATCTCTTTTAGAGCTACCCTGCATCACCAGAGCAGCACGTCTACTCAAAAGGAAAATGAATGATCTTGCTTCTATTCACACTTGGTGCTTTTCTGGATTTTAGTGCTGCTGCACCTCATAGGCTGAGATGGCTCCAACCCACACACCTTTCACACAACAAGGCCATGAGAGACAGAATATCTGGGTGAGTGGCAGTTTGATACATCTCATCGACCACCCCGGGATTTTTGCACTGGGGATCACCTTGGGCAATTAAGCTTCCAGTCAACTCCTACTATAACTCTAACAAACCAAACTTACTTCTCAAATCCAATATTAACATACATTTCCTCTCTTATTAAAGTGCTTACATAAGGAAGAAAAAAGGTGCCAAATAGCAAAAATATGGCTGGTGTAGGGCTCCAGCAGATGCAGAACAGTGTGACTTCAGTGATCATAATTCAGTGTTTACTCAATAAAACTCATTCTGTCCACCTCAGTCATTGACTGCTGAATATATACCATAGCATTCAAATGCTGAATTTTTAATAGGAGGTTTCCATAAGGATTTCACTTGGAACAGAACTTCAGCAAAATACAGTAATAGAGTAAAAGTAGACTTCATTTATTCACATGGGCATATTTTTTCACACAGATCCAAAAGAAAGATCTTTTCACTGGACATCTCTTGCTGGTACATGGAAACTTTCATTTATCTTGACAACAGCTAAAAATAACTAAGTTCTCAAGAAAAAAAAAGGCTGTAAAATGATTTCTTCAGAGTTGTCTGAAAAGCCAACAAAATCATATAGATATGTCAAAATAGCATATACAGCCAAAAAAAAGTTCAAAGGTTAATTTAGCAGCACACAATGCAGATGATATTTTTTTTCCTTATCTGTACACACAATTATATATATATGTAGACATGGTTTTATAGTCAAGAATTAAACCAGCAGTGTGGGGTGGGGTAGGCTGACTTGCATACATACTAAGGAAAAAAGAAAACACTTTAAAATCCCATACATGTGGTTTTAACCACAAGCATGCAATAACATTCCTCGCTGCCTTTGGAACAAGTACCAATGTCAAACTCAGGGCTGGAATGTCATCACTGCTGGCAGGGCACTACTGCCAGGACACTCATGTATGCAGTGGCCCCACTGACACCATCAGGTGTTGTTTATGCATGATTCAAGTCTAAATGTCAAGGCAAAACAGAAGGAGCCAGCAGGAAATATACCATGGAGAAGTGTAAGAAGAGAAGGATTAGCTACACAGATAGCAATAAAAGCAATTTTCCCCCTGCTCATTCAAGAGGGAAGTGTTGGGGTTTTAGGAGTTGTCCTTTTGTTTGGTTGTGGGGTTTTTTTTTGGTTTTTTTTCTCTTAAGGAATTTTCCCTCATACGTGTTAGTAGGAGACGATAATGGCTGGATACTAAGGAGAGACAAAAGACACAGTCACAGCTCAGGGGAGGGGTGCAGCTGGCTGCTCTCTCTTTACCTGGGGTCTCTCATGGGGAGCAGAGAGACCGTGAGATTTTTGGACTAGGGAAATGGGATTCAGTGCAGCCCCTATTCTCATGTTCTCTCATCATTTGGAGGAGAGAGAGGCTGTGGTTGCTGTGGGGAGAATTCATCACCACTGCGGGGTTCCATCTCCTGCTGCCTTTCTTCAATCATGAGTGCAGCTCTGCTCATAAGAGCGGCCATTACACTTGGACCTTATCAACACCCTGCCTCACTAAAAAAAGGATTGTCACCATTTGCTCAGGTGCCTCAGGGAAAACCCTGGGATTTCAAGCCCACCTTTCTGTGCCCTGCTCAGAGCCAGGCTGCCACTACCCTGCCTTCACCACTTCACCGTCACTGCTCTGGGTTTTTGCCACACTCAGCCCTACAACCCCTGCCCGCCGAGATCTGTTCCCACTACAGCTGTGGAGTTTGTAACATCTCATCTCCCTGAAAGAGTTCTATTATCATTACATTGCAAAAAGTCCATATTGCTAGAGTTTCATACCACATAGGCGTTTCTTGTAGGCAGCTCCTCTACTCATTAATTCTTCCTTGTCCTCACTGCAGTTCCTACCAATCCACTCTTTTATAACACTCTTCTTATTGGCTACAGGTGTGGCCTGTTAACATCAGGCCTGCTCCTAATCTTAGTAATTGGTTCAGCTGCAACTCTTTAGGGGATAAGATTACATTCTATACCACCTTCATTTACCCATACTATATCCCCCTACATCTCCCACCCCGGGAATTTTGCTCATTCCTGCCATTTCAGCTTGCTGGCAGGATCAGCTGCCCCAGGGCTTTGTGAAGCGAAGCCTCTCCTCCCTCCCTGCCCATCTCGGCTCAGCCGCCATTGTTAACGTGAGGGAGATGAGGCCGGGCCCGCCCCACAGCGCCCCCTGCCGGCGGGGGGGAGTCCCCGCCCCGCCCTGCCCGGAGCCAGCAGCGCCCCTGGCGGCCGTGCCCGGAACTGCACCCAGGGGAAGGTCCCTGCTCTGTGCAGGGGGACAAGGCCGGGCCGGGCCTGCGCTGCTGCTGCTGCTGCTGCTGTTGGCTTGTTTGTTATGCACACATATTCCAGTACAAGGACTGTTGTTTCCCATATATTGGCCTGAAAGCTCCTTAATTTCAATATTATAATAATTCAGAGGGAAGGGGGTTACATTTTCCATTCCAAGGGAGGCTCCTGCCTTCCTTAGCAGACACCTTCTCTCAAACCAAAACAGGAAGTTGAACATAAAATTGCACTGTAAACAGGAATTATCCTGATTACAAAAAAAGCTGACATTTAGGCATTAAACATACTTAAGAGAAATTTAAAATTAGACACATTTTCCTATGATATTCATATTTAAAATCCTCCCTCAATTTTTTTGTTTTAAATCCTGATTGCCAAGTTTAAAACAAATTTTGCTATACTCTGCTTAGACATAAGCCCTCTGAGAACGAGAAAGCCAACAAAAATACACTTAAATACTTCCCAATTTTTAACATGAGTTTACCTGCACATTACTTTTACTTTCCAAATCTGTATCCACTTAGGGTTTGAACTATAGAACAGCATTAATGAAACAAGTAACTTGTTTTAAAAGGCTAGAAATTAGACCTAATTTTAAATATGCACTGGTTTAACAAAACCTTATAATCTGCTCAGGTGTATTACACTTGTGATTTCCTCAATGTTTCTGTAATGATTTTGGAAGGTAATTCTCTGTTGCACTACAGACCAGTTTTGTTCACACATTTAATTTTTCCCACAGTGGAGTAAGAAAGTTATCAAGAGAACTAATTAGCTTGACCTTCTGCTTCCCCACTACTGAGAAATGCACCAAACAGGTCTCTTTTCATGTCTGAGTCTGTCAATTAAAGCTCAGGCTTTTTATTCATTGCATTGTCCTCAAGAATATTTACCACAAGCACAGACAATATAAGGAATGCACTATCCACCTGCCTCTTCACACTACCAGGTAACAGCTTTGAATTTTCTTCAGAACAATAGCCATAAAAGAAACTTCCTTTGCAGAAAGCAGATAGAAACCTTCAGAATTCAGAGTTCCTGAGGCAAAATTCAGAGAGAAAGATGTGGCTGGGAGGAGGAGGAGTGGAAAGGGTGCAGTTTGCTACCATCTCTGAGGTGGGGGGCTTTCTCTTGGGAAGTGCAGAGTGATTTTGGCTGGGGGTGAGGGGCTGGGCTTGGCCCTGACTGACTCTCTCGCTCTCGGGATCAGAGTGGAGATGGGTGGTGTTTTGGTGCTGCACTGCTGCTGCCCAAAGGATTCACTGCCACTGCAGAGGTTTTGTCCTGCACTGCTTCTCCTTACCACGGATGAGCTAGTGCTCACAAAAGCAGAGTTGACCTGGGACCTTTTCAACTCCTGACCTCACTGGGAAGGGGGCCCTGACTCCTTCCCCCTCTGGAAGGAGCATCACCCAGCTGCTTGTGGCAGCTGCCTGCAGCAGCCCATCTGCCAGCACCCAGCCCTGCTGTTTTCTGCCGCTGTTTCAGGCCTTTTTTGCCACACTTTAACCTGACATCCCATGTCTGCCCGAAGCCCCACAGCTCCTGGTGCAGCTCTGGAGTTTTCACCACACTTTGTTTGCCACCCCGGTGGTGCTCACCTCTGCTGCTCCAGCTTGCTGCTCTGAGGTTCCTGCAGTGGTGACAGCCCATGTCACTGAGACCAGCTGCCCCCATGATTTTGTGAAGCAAAGCCCCTTCTGTCTCTCACCCGCCAGCCAGCCCGGCCTCCATTACCGCATGAGGGAGATGAGGCCGGGCCCGCCCCACAGCGCCCCGGAGTCCCCGCCCCGCCCTGCCCGCCCGGAGCCAGCAGCGCCCCTGGCGGCCGTGCCCGGAACTGCACCCAGGGGAAGGTCCCTGCTCTGTGCAGCGGGACAAGGCCGGGCCTGCGCTGCTGCTGCTGCTGCTGTTGGCTTGTTTGTTATAAAGCATGGACAAACAACTCTTCAACTAATCAAAGTTGAAAAGAGGGTATATTTATTACAGCGCTGGACACATGTGGAATAATTTCCATAAACTCCTGCTCTCTATTTATCCAGAAAAGGTTTTACATATTCAGGTGGCTTCCAGTGCTGGGGAAGATGAAACAGGAAAGCCTTATAAATATGATTGCCTGGCAAAAGATTTTGAGAATATAGAAACTATAAGCAAGATTGAAATGAAAGCAAGCTTTGAGCTACCTTAGTTACTGAACAATGGGAAAACAATGGTGTGGCCAGCTGAAGGGAATCCCCTTTTGATGAAACAATTCCCTCTGCTTGCGGGCAGGTCCAAAGGTCCAAGCAGACCCTGCCAGCTTGGCAGAAGGGGCCCAAAGAGGAGTTTTTAGGGTTTAAAATGTAACACAGTATGGTAATGTAATGATTCTCATAGGCTGTATGGAAATGCTTTAGGATTTGTATATTATACTAGATTGGTTAGTGAGAATCAGAATATTCAACACAGAAGATGATTTATTGTATTGTAATGGGAACTTCGCTCTCTTAGCTCTTACCCTTTTTACTCCTCTTAGCTCTTGCCTCTTACTCTCTGACCCTTTTTACTCTCTTATGCTTTTACACTCTTGCCCTCTCATCCTCCCTACCCCTCTCCTCTCTGGGGCCTGCTCTGAGCTGTGGCTGGCAGCTCCCAGCAGGGCCCTGCACCCAGGCCCTTTGCAATAAACCCCAAGTTCCACGACCTGGCTGCAGAGATCTCTGCTCTCCATCTGTCCTGACCATGCTACCCCCCGATGCTCCTACATTCCAGGACAGTTTCTATGATGCCTATTACATAAACATTAGCTCTCATCTAGTATTATAATTAGCTGAAAATCCATTACGGCTGCGCAACTGTCCTCTTTAATTGGGTTGGTGGGCTCTGGAGAGGAAGTAAGATGTCTTTCTCATGGTAAACTCTTCAGCCATGTCAAGTTGACAGGGCTCCTTGACTTGTTGCTGACAGTCCAAACTTCCTCTCATTCTTAGAAGCCAGTGGTATTTATGGCTCCTGCACTCTTAAAATACTTCATATATCAACAGTCATTCCTAACCTTGTTTCAGTTATCCCCACCTGGTATCACAGTATATATTCTTTGCTAACTACATTTCTAATTTAACCCTGTAATTCATTTAAGCTCTTAATTAAAATATATATCATTTTCACTATCTTAGTTGCATTCCTTGCTCAACCCCTTGACTCAGTTATACACACATATTCTAGTAAAAGAACTGTTATTTGCTTTCCCATATCTTTGCCTGAAACCCTGTAATTTCAAAGTTATGATGATTTGGAGAGAAGGGAGATTCCAGCCTTCCTTGGCAGGCACCTGTCTTTCAAACCAACACAGGACTCAGATAGTAATAGACCATTCAGACACTCTCAAAAGACTAATCATATCCCAATTTATTAGGAAATTCAATAATTGCTGCATTTGAATGAACTATAAATCCTCATTTCCCTAGGACTCTAATAGCAGTCTTTTTGCAAATATAAGCCCTTAAGTTATCCATCCAACTTCCTTTTACAAATAAAGCAGGTCAGAAGATAAACCATCAAAATAAAAGGCAAAGGCCTGAGGAGTAAAAGGAGCAGGGACCCTGCTGTAAATTACCCCTCATGTTATGCATAAAACCTTATAATAGTAGAGGTTACGGGGGAATTGCAGGGGAATTAATCGAAGAAGATTATTTGGAGAAAAAAAACAAGAGTTGTCTGTGTGTTTTCTACTTTAAAATAACCCTTAAGACACATATGTGAAATTCAAGCAAATTGATCATAGAAAATGGATTTTAAGACCTAATATAAACTTTAGCTTCCCATTGCACAGCTTCAGATAAATACATTCATCACATCTTCCAGACATACCCTTACAAATAAATCCAACAACAGATCTTGACATTTATGCTGCATAGGGAATGGTCTAGGTCTGCTTGACTCAAAATTCTCCACCTATTTCATCCCTGGTATACAGAACACTCCCCTTTAGCAGCCCTGATGTGAAATTGAGCTGCAGAGAATCAAAGGATCAGCCTTCCAAAGAGATTTGTTTCTTGCACTGAAGAGCACCACAGATCCCTAAGCCATTCTCACCTGTGTCATCCATCACATTGAAGGAGGATTTTAAATTCATCAAATGCCTCATGGAGAAAGTCAGCATATACCAGTGGTGTTCACACAACACTCACACTAAGCTAAATGTCGTCTAAATTACCTTTTTTAGAAGAAGGTGCATCTTACTTTTGCTGCAGGAGTGCATTTTCCTCTTTTAGAGTTCAAGCATCTGACATCTTTGTGAGCTGTCCACCTGAAAATCTCTCTACTGACAGCCAGTCAGCTATCATTCTTCTGTCTGAAACACAGCTGACATAAAATGAAGTGACATTCCTCTCTTACCCAATGCCCCAGTGATCACAGATGTGTCCAAGATGAAGGAAGTCCAATTTCAGCTTCCTCTTCTGCTTGAAGGAGGGTCAAACTTGTACCTTTTACTATTCTACCAGCCAGGAAACCTCAGAGCCTGGGAACTCACAGTCAGTCTTGGGCAGAGAATGATGCAAAGTGAAGTGGGAGACAGACAAGTGAGGGAAATAAATTCTCAATAGAATTTATTCTAATAAATTTTAGGGCTAATTTTAAGGGCTGAGCCTTTAGAGCCCATTAGAAGAACACCATGCAAAACTAACCTACTTCTATATATCTGCACCCATGTTACTTCCTGAGAGAAAAAAGGTGATCAATATCCAGCAGCTTTTGGCACCAGTGAGTTTTAGATGACCAGCTATTAATTGCTGTTCAGTAAGAATACAACAAACTTTGGACAATAATATCAGGCATGAGAATTCAACTGATGTTCAAACAGCTGAATTAGGAATGATGTCTTGTGGGTAAAGCACAGCCTGCAAACTTAAATCTTTCCTAATTCTGTCTTTCAGTGTTTTAAAACTCAGGGAGACCATCAGTTCCTCCTTCTCAGACCATTTCTCCAGATGATACATGGAGATAAATATAACTCTGTTATAGCATGCTTTGAGAACTACATAGTAGTAAGATTACATTAGTACAAAAATCAACACCTCACAGTAGATGACACTCCATCAAAGCATTGGTAAAGAATCACTGCAAAATAAAACAAAACCAGGTGATTTGCAAAGAGAGTAACCACCAACTTGGCATCTTGTTTTCTCAGTCACAGCTTTATGTCATAAAATCTGTTGGTCCAACTTGTCTGTTTTCTAATTTTCAAAATAAGAACAGACTCTAGCATTTGCTCTGGGGAAGGCCACCCAGGAACTGATGCTGAATGCCCAGGTCCACAGCAGTACACTACAAAGTCTGAAGCAACCCTGAGCCCTTAAACATTTTTTTTTCCATTGTCAAAGTACGAAAACCAAATGTTCTTTACCTTACAGAAGAAAGAAGGTACTAGATGGGAAAAACACCACCCAGGATGTTCTTGTTTCATAATTAGAAGGTAATATCTTAGAGAATCATGTTACAAGGGTACCTGTCATGACATGATGCAGCTCCCTCATGGACATTATCCACACCGTCTAATGAGAAGGGACAGCCAGGGTGGGAGGTCAGGATGCTGACAGCTGATGTGTTTGACAGACAACTGCATTCACATGGCACTGTGCAAGTTAACTGGAGGGAAGTTTTACTCTGACAGTACTCAACCATTTTAAACTAAAATTATTTTGCAGTATTTGTATGATCCAACAGGAAAGAAACAAAATATAATCTAAAACCAACTTTGAGATTATAGTACCCATAACACTAACTGCATAATTGAATAGAAAAACTAATTTGTTTATTACAACAGTATTTCTTTCTTTGTACCATAAATTAAGCATATCTTTTGGCAGCTCTCTTTTGCTAGGAAAAATTTTTTTATTGATGAACCTGCTAATTTTAAGGGCTGAGCCTTTAGAGTCCATTAAAAGAATTTCATCAACACATTTTGTTTTTTAAGGCAAGGGAAAGAAAGCTGCTGTTAAGCAAGCTGTCATTCCCATTTTTCAAAATAAATCTTTTTCTCTCTCCCACAGTTATATACTAGTATATAAAACTGATTTCAGAAGTTACTTCTGATTTACATGGCTGTGGAAGCAGTCACAAACCCACAACATACTTAAAGACATTTCTGCAGTACCTCCTCATGCTGCTGAGTCTGCATGCATCTAACCCAGCACAGCAGAGGAATTTCAAGTGCCATTATGCTGCAAAGGGAAAATGTGCTTTGCTTCCCAGGCTACGGATTGCTATTCATATTGCCAAAGTGCCCTGAGAACAAGGCTCAGGTTGGTGTGTATATCTCTAGACAGAACATTTCTTGAATATTTACCACCTAAACAGATATCAGCAAAACTAAAGCTAAGGAGCTGAGAGAAACCTCCACCAGGGCTTCCTCAAGGTCTCCAGTGCACCTGTGACAAATATAAGGGCAGCTCAGGGACACAGTTCTGTATTTCCTCTCCCCTTGGACAGTGTTTTTTGATACAACTTGGTATCCCTCTGAAATACAGCACAGATACAGCTTTAATTTTTTTTCACATATTTGTGGGGAAATGGCTTCAATGAAAAAAAATCTTTGCCTTTGGAAGTGTATATCAATACATATCAATACTTGTATGTATTTTAGCTATCTCCTTTTAATAACAAATGGGGAAGTGCAGTGGAAATCAAATTCTTGTCCTTTGAAGGTCTGGGTCAATAAAAAGGTAGGATTCTCCATTGTAATTTCATAATCTTTGTATATGTAGGCAGACTTCCTGAAAATATGAAGCATTTCTCTGCAAGTCCTTGGGTCAAAAAGGTTCAATGAGGCATTGAAATTTATCAGGTACTTTTAAAAAGCAAATTCCTAGGTATTTATGGAGCTCCTGCCTAAAAACACACACACTCCTATTAGTTTGGCACATTATAAAAACATCTATCTCCAGTACTTCAGTTAGTTCTTCACTTTACACCAACCAAAATTTATTTTCACTATTTGTTCATGACTCACGTGTTTACAAAAAGCCCCAGAAACATAAATAATACAGTTTCATGCTAACAATATAATAATTTATTCACCAATTAGTCACCGATGAAAACCAGAAGAAAAATACTCATTAGCACTTCCAGTGCCAGATTTCAACCTGAAATAAAACAGTTCTCAGACATCTCAGAAGCTATGTATTTTAACAGATGCCATCATTTTTACCAGCAGCTCTAGAAAAGGTGGTACTTCCATCCATATTATCCTCCAATGTACCAGCCCCAACCAAATAACACAAAAATACAACAGAGATTCCTTGCACCTCCTCCTCTTTCCCTCTTTATTGGGCAGGCAGGGTCTGGTTTGTCTTGCATAAATTTTGGAGCAAACCAAGTGTGGAGATGGATGCCCACTGGCTTTGTCCTTGCACCAAGAACACCAGTTGTTCACACCAGACCTTCCCTCCATGTTGAGCAAATCTTCAGCATCAGGACCCTGGCAAGGTCTCTTCTACTGCACTCTTTTGGTTTTGATGCCTTTGATGCTACCTAGAACAGAGGTTAGACAGTGTTAAAGGAAGAAAGCAGGGATTTATTGAAAGGCCCTCAAGGATATGCCTTGGGCAGTACAAGAGCCTGGCCATGGCTTGTTTTCAGTCTGTGAGCACTGGGAATGTATCACCTGAGAGGGAGTCTACATCCATATTTCATAAGTAATAAACAGTGAAATTAAATGCAAATTTCCATATTGATACATAATATGGACCTGCTCAATTTGCAGAGCATTAAAATCTTATTGTCAGCATACCTGAGAGAGGGTAGGAAAGAAATCAGGCCCTCCATCAGCATGGTCAAAGAGCCCCAGAAATCACTGTCTGTCCTGAAAGTGAGCTTGCACAGCCTGTTCATCAAGATGTTACTGAAACATCAGTGAGCACACTTGTGTGCTTAACTAGGCATTGCCTCATCTGGAGCAAGAGTCAGAACTGCTGAAACCACCTCGCTTCCTCTGAAATCAACTAATTCCTAAGAAATGAAGAGGATTTGAGCCCCTGAACACCAGGTGAGCTCTGGCCTCAGTTTCACAGTTTTACAAAGAGCTAAGGTGGCAGCCTGAGCAACTGTTTCATAATAAGAGGAATCTTAAAAACTTTTTTTTTTTTTAAAGCATATTGGGTCTTTTTATCATGCAAGCGTTCATTTTCTGCTTGAGGACAGAAAAGAGAGAAAGCAGGAGCTGAACTCAATTTCCCAATCTCCAACACAACACATATTTTCCCAGAATGTTGTGTATTTATTCTTTCTGGCTCCCTAGGCCAAATGCACAGCAATTTCACCAGAAATTGGTCAGACTTTTAATATCAAAAGTGGGCTTCTGTGAAAGGGCCACATCCCTATTGTTTAACAACATTAGGTCCTAACCTGTACCACTTACCAAAAATCTGAGAGCCATTCTGCAAGAATGGAAAAGGAAAGCATACTTGCTTTCCTTCTGAATCAGAGAAAAAGTTAAAAACACAAGAAAAAGCAGAGGAGAAGCCTCTCTCTAAATGCTCCTGGGTAAGACACAAACCTGGAAGACATGAAATCCAATCTCCCTTGCTGCTTCCACCCATCTGAAGCAAGGTTTGAACCATTTGAGCAAGACTACTGACCTAGCAGCTATTGCCCTAAGTTGGACACTCTTTCTTCAATAGGGAAAAACTACCAACAGATAAACCCAAAACCAAACCCTCTCAACTCTAAAGCCTTCCTTGCCCAATCTCTCATGATCTTAGAGACTGCTTAGCTCTAAAATCACCATCACATTCTAGTAATAGTTACACTCCACATGCAACAGATATGCACTACACTCCTCCAGCTATGGCACTGCCACATGAGTGATCTGCAGCAGTGTACTGTCCTCTGTCACATCCATTTTCACTGCACTTCTGTCTATTGATCCATCCAAAGACTCTGTTCCTTCTATAGAAGAAAATAGCCTTTTTCTGGCTATAGAGTAGATAGTTCATCCAGGACACTAACAGGAAAAACTTCAAGCCACCTATTATATGCAAGAGATTTGTATCCATAAAACAGTCCTAGTACACTGGATTGCCCCAACATTCATTTTCTCTACACTTCTTCTAATCAGTCAATCAGAGGGTGCAAAGCACATCCAAATGTCCCAAGTAAAAACAAAGAAAGGCCACATAGCAGAGGAGGCTAAGATAAATTGCATATTTACAAGAAGAATAAAGAACAAATTCCTGTGAAGACAATGTGAGGCATGGAAAAAAGTGATCAGCTCCTTGTTCATCACACTTGAAGAGTCATTTTCAGTTTGCTTACATAAGACCTAAAGGACTGCAAATACTTGCAGTGTCACCCCAGGCAATGGAAAGTTCACAGTGTTTTCAAAGACTGTCACCCAGGCAGGACATCAGTTACAGGGCACTGGTAAAACTTGAGTAATAAGCTCCAGGAAGATGACATGTTCAAAGGTATTAAGATGGCAGTTTTAGGCACAGCCATCATTCACATAGATCTCTGCCACCAAGGGAAATTTATTAGAACTTTCAGTGTGATTGCAACAATATGTAAATTGCACTGCTCAAATGAGGATATATGGTGATGATGTATGGTAGGAGTCATCAACTAAAGATTGGAAGTGGGGATGAAAAAATGATGTGATTACTGTGGTCAGGCATTCTGAAGGTCCTGGTTTAACAGACTGAGCAAGATGTACTACATCAGAGAAACCCTCTAGAATACAGTTGCTCAGTAATAATAATAAAGTGACTGTCTTAAGTATTGAACTATGGAATACAGTATATCAAAACCAGGTTATTATAGAAACAGAGACACAAAAAAGACATGAAAAATAGATGAGTTGTATGGTCCTGTTGACCATATTTTGTTAATACAGATTCTGCAAGCAGTAAAATTTATGAAAACTATCAGATTCCTGTACTAAATGGTCTCTGTTTCATCTGCATTGTTGTTCAGATGTGAAGAGGTTTTTAAAATGAGGAAGTGATGGTACATTTGAAAAAAACTGGCAGACAATGTTAACCAGAACTACACTAAGAGACCACTGGCCTCTGTTTATTTATTCTTTTAAAACACTTTTTTCTTTAGTATTATATGAGGAAAAAAAGCAGAGCTCTGTAGAAAAGCAAGTCCATATTCACATTAGTAAGAGTAAAGACCTACAGTGTGAGAAAGCATGTTTACTGTCCTTCAGATTTTAATGGGGATCAAATACATGGAGTGACACCCATCCAGGGACTATCAGATCCTCTCATGTCAATAGTCAGACACTTTAACAAACCTCTGTCTTCATAAAGTGCCAACTACTCTGTGGTGGTGTTCACAGGGGTCCCAGGACAAGGGAAGAGATGAGAATCTTGACTCCATGTTTCAGAAGGCTGATTTATTATTTTATGATATATATTATATTAAAAGAAAATGATATATTAAAACTATACTAAAAGAATAGAAGAAAGGATTTCATCAGAAGGCTAGCAAGGAATAAAAAAGGAATGGAATGATAATAAAATCTTGTGACTGCTCACAGCCTCGACACAGGTGGCTGTCATTGGTCATCAAGTAAAAACAATTTCACATGCTGGGTAAACAGTTCTCCAAATCACATTCCAAACAGCAAAACATGGAGAAGCTGAAGCTTCTCAGGAGAAAAGATCCAGGCAAAAGGATTTTTCATAAAATATGTCTGTGACACTACTCTTCTTCAGAATGCCCTCAAAATCACCTCTGATACCTCATCCCTGTGCATCTGGCATCATGCACAAGACAAGCCCTGGCCACCACTGTCACACTTGTACATGAACAGGGCTCACACTGAGCACAAGGTGCCACAGAGCAACGTGCTGAACAGGACAGACACTTAACTGCAGGTGAAATTAAGACACACAATAGCCAGGAAACTGTAATTGCAAGGAAAATGCACTGTTAAAATCCAGTGGGAGTTGCAAAACAGATATTGTATAGATTACAAACACAGTTCACATCTTGCAGAAACAGTCACTTTACAGACAAGAACAAATCTTTGGCAAGAGGAAGAGGTATGCTGGAGTACTATCATGTGATGGTGTTCACAGGGGTCCCAGGATGAGGGAAGAGACGAGGATCTGACTCCATGTTTCAGAAGGCTGATTTATTATTTTATGGTATATATTACATTAAAACTATACTAAAAGAATAGAAGGAAGGATATCATCAGAAGGCTGGCTAAGAATAGAATAGGAAAGAATGATAACAAAGGCTTGTGGCTTGGACTCTCTGAGCCAGTTGGGCTGTGATTGGCCATTAATTAGAAACAACCACAAGAGACCAATCCCAGATGCACCTGTTGCATTCCACAGCAGCAGATAACCATTGGTTACATTTTGTTCCTGAGGCCTCTCAGCTTCTCAGGAGGAAAAATCCTAAAGAAAGGATTTTTCAGAAAAGATGTCTGTGACACTATCAAGTCACCCCAGTCCATAAAAGAATCACCATATTTTAAGTTACAGTGAGAAAATGCAGACACCTTCCATGACTGTGGCCATTTCTGCTGAATGCTTCCCTCTGTGTCCCATTGCAGATGGCCACTTTCAACCTGTGTATCTGTGTCATCAACACATGGGTCAAACAAAACCAATAAAGTGGAGCTTTAGAGCATCCAGATTCCCTTCTTGTCCATAGCCCTGATCAACAAAGATGCCAGCATGGGTTTTCTATCTACCACAGGGCAGATGAGCCATCACACAGCAACTCTTGGTTTCTCAAAGCATGAAAAGCAAATATACTTAAGGATATCTGATCTATCCTTGCCAGAATCCAACAGGCATACACTTTTCCTGCCCCTGGCAGCAAAATCAAGGCTGCAGGCTAAGAATCAGCACACACACCTGCTCTAGAAAACAAGGGCATAAGCACCACAAACCTGTGAACAGGTGCCTGAATAGTCTGCCTGTGTTCCTCCTGCAGAAATTCAGTGAACAGCTGATAACTGGAAGTGACAGTTGAGCAGTAAATAACAGGTATCTTTCCTTAAGATGAAAGGGACTGGAGAAAAGCTGACATTGCACTTTAAAATGCTGTGTCTAAACACAGAAAGCTACTGAGAGTTTTGAATCACCATACCATCAAAAAATTCCTATGTAGCAGGAAAGTGCTCATTTCAGTCTAACTTTTTAAGCTGGAAAATATGGGATATAGCATTGTATATTATAGTTATTGCATCCTTTGAGCTACAACTAGCAAATTCTGAAATTTGATATCTACTTACCTGGTACCTAGTTCCACCCATCAATAAGAGCAGAGATATTATTTTGGATATGTACCAGTTTCAGTCTTCAATGGTTTTACACTCACTGAAACATGAAAGAGTGGAAATAACAGTTGAACTTCATGATCTTAGTGGTCTTTTTCAACATTAATGAAAAATATAATATAATATAATATAATATAATATAATATAATATAATATAATATAATATAATATAATATAATATAATATAATATAATATAATATAATATAATATAATATAATATAATATAATATAATATAATATAATATAATATAATATAATATAATATAATATAATATCTCTCAGGAAAGGTAAGGCAGAATTGGGTACTGCTCAGAAAGAAAAAAACTGCTACTTTGGGAGAAAAAGAAAATTAATCAACCACAGTATCTATGGGTACTCCTACAAGAAGATAAGACCTCCAGATGTAAATAACTACAGTGTTGCAAATAGCTTGAAACCCTGTTTTCCTGCCTCAAGGAAAAGCATCCTTTTAAGGTACCTCACACAAAGCTGGCTAAAAGAAAAGAAACTGTACAATATCTACTACTGAAAACTGAAAGTAGAGTGTATACCCCAGTGACTGGCATAAGTCAAAATAAATCAATTATAGTGGTGAATTACCTTCCAGGTCTTCTGCAGACAGACACAGAGAATTCAATCCAGATTAGGCTACTGTAAATCTATCCCTGGATTTGGTATTTCTTAGTGACATTTGGCATAACTAACCTCAGTGTGATACAGGTTAAAAAAGTAACTTATTCTATGCAGAGGTCCCTCTGAGGGCCATATTCACAGCCTAAATTACACTCAAGTCCCTGTACTTTATAGTTTTTAAAAGCACACTGTGGTTTGATAACATATCTCAGTCCCATGAGTTTTCTTTTCCAGCAGTTGCTCCATCAATGGATCTGTCACCACTGACAAAACACAAGGAACTTAAGGGATTTAAAATCCATCTCTTGACAAAGTTACATGATGAGATTTCTAAGATCATCTTTTAAACATAATGGGCAATGACTGCTACTGCATTACTGCCTACCTGCCTTTCCAGAGTCTTCAAGAAATGCCTTTTTTAATGATTTCTTAGAATAACTGTCATCAAAAAGAAAGATGCATAACTGCATATTCCCTTTAGAACACAATTAAGCAGAACCTGTACTCTCTTGATGCTGAAATCTCTGCAGTGAATCTCCTGTAGATTCATAGCAGGTTTATCTGTTGCATCCTAGGCCTGAATGAGGAGGAGAAAAAAAAATAATGATAATCAGCACTTTCAGCTTCAATCAGCAGCAGCATGTTCCAAGATCACAGGATCTGAAATTCAAATGATCAAGAGGCCATTAGAGACAGAACAGATTCAGTAGATGTATGTTTGTCCTAGTGTTATTGGGGTGGGGGGACCCACCAGGGGAGGGAGGAGGAAATACAGAAGTGTTACTTCCAAATAAATAGAAAATTAAACATATTTGACCATATTCATGCTTTCACAGAATAGTTATGTGTCTCACTAAAAGTATATTTACTCTCCAATCTTTAATGTTTCATGTGGGCAAAAAATTAACAATTAATATTCTCCATCCAGCTCTAACTTTAATGACTGTTATTTACATCAATAGTTCTGCTTATAGGATGAGAAGTTACTCCAGAGTTCTCTCCCTGCAGACAAACCTTTACATGATTTTCCATTCCACATGGACTGGTTGTACATTCTCCTTCAAGGGAAAAAGCCTCCAAAATTCCTTTGCTGCCCACACTAGCACAGCATCAGAACTGAAAAGAGTGATCTTGCAGTACAGATTTTGCAATTTGAACTCTTCAAACCAAAAATCTATTCCTCTTCAAAAGGCATTTCCAACACTTACTGCTGCAAACACATAAAAATAATCATTATCCATAAAACCATTCAACAAACACCTACATATATTTCCAAACAACTGGAAGAAAATTCTAGGAATTCCTTTAATTTCCATATGTAGTCATCAATGATCAGTGTCATAAAGATCAAAAAACATACTTTTCAACTAAAATTGGACTAAAATTTTCAGTCTGCGGGCTTTGGGACTGTGTTGTCACAGTCACATCACATTATTTCCATCAAAACAGCTGGAGGTTTCCAGTGTAGGAAGCAATTATTATGAAAAGTGTCAATGTGTCACATTGTGATTAACTTCACATTATAGCATTTGACAAGTAGCCAGCTCTAAGTCTCCACCAAGAAAAAGGGAAATGGAGAGACAACACACATGCAAGTCACAAGAGAAAATAACAGCTCACCCACTGCTATGTGAGCAGATTTTGACATTGCTGACTGATGCCACAGTTGTGATACACTTCTGGAGTTTAATAGTTTTGGTGGAAGGGTCTGCATGCATGAACAAACACAGTTTGCCTTGTCCTGACAATGCATGTACAAAAAGGTGTCTGTCTAAAACAGCATGCTCAGTAATTACATCTTCAATGAATGCTGCAAGTATTTTAGGAGGCAACAGTCACAATTCATGGCAGGGATGAGAGAAAATTTCCCACCTGCCAAATGCACAACAAAGAAACAGAGTTACTGTGGCACCTTTCAGACCTAAAAGGCTCAATTTAATGACAGTGCTAGGTACAAAGGACCACACACATCCCTGGAATTCCTGGACCAGTGACTTCCCAGGGTATGTCCTCACAAAGAAACAAAGGTGCAGTGATAGCCTCAAGCAGGTGTATTTCTTTGGTTTATTATGGTAAATTATGGTTTATCTACTCTGTTAACCCATGTCGTCTGACCAGTTGTGTTAGAAAACAATAAAGCAGAAGACAAGACAATAACAAGACAACAACCTGGCTACACATTGCCTAAAGCAATCACAGGGGCCTTCCTCTACATCCTCCCCCATTTTGTGGTTAGTAGGTGTGGGAAATGCAGGCACAGAGAGCTCCCAATGCCTCAAGCTCAGAGACAGAGATGGACACAGTGTTTGACTTGGAGAAGGCTTGAAGCTTTAGAATAGAATAGAGAAACAGATGCAAAATAAGAATAAAGATTTGATGTTGAAGCAGAAATATGTTTTGAGCAAGTAGATATAGGCCTCATATAAGTGCACAAATATATTAAGCAAGACAGTAGAAGATTTTAGAGATTAACAATAGAACTTGTAGGGTTGATAAAAAGTAGAAGATACAGTAATAACTTTCTGTAGAGTTATAAGATTGAGTAGAAAAAGATGCATTGCAGTAAATCATGTAAAATACAGCAATTAGTAATTGGTTATGAAGATGCTAGTGAGCTTTGTGGAAGCAGCTGATTGGATAAGAAATTTATAAAAGATGTTGTAACTAGAATTATAACAGTTTTCTGATTCAGGGCTTCTAATGTGATAACTTTGGATGTAACAACTTTACAGTCTCACCCTTCCATGAGACTGATTTTGGAATTAACCATCTTTTAAACACCTCATCAGGCCACTCTATCTTTCTGTATCCCAAACAAGCAGCCACGTTCTGCCCAGAGCATGCTGAATCTGATTGTCCTTTGGAGGCACAGGCAGAGCCTTGGAGCCTTTGCTCCAGAGCCTGCTCTGCTGTGTCAGGAGGCCCTTGGCTCATGCCAAAGCCAGGACACCCCAATGAATGGCTGTGGATGTGCCAGTTTAGTCAGAGAGAGAATGTCACGGTTGACGCTGGCGCAATGCCAGTGCCCCCATGAAAATGTATTCTCCCTTGACCACAACCTCCCAAAAAACTCACTTCCTTATCAAACCAGGACACAGAAACAGGTCACTTACCCAGGCATCATCCTGGAGAAGTTGTGAGAAGCTCAGATGAAAGAATTAAAACAATTCTTATCTTTGTCTCTACACCTGTGTCTGTGAACATGTGGAATGTTTGTACGTGGTGTTTATGGAAAGAGACTCACAAGAAGGTGTTTGTGGGATCTCAGCACATCGTTCCCGATGTCCAGAGATGCCAGGAGAACCCTTGGGGGTCTCGAAAATCCTGGAATGTTGCCAGGAGTGTTTGGTGGCTTGATTTTGATCCATCCACAGAAGTAACAAGAATTTGAGGACATGAGAATCACTTTAGAGTGAAGGGTGTAAAAGGGACACATTTAGAGGGTGAAATATAGACTTTAAGGTTTTTGGTACAGGGGGGTTATGGAGACAAGATGGAGGGATCAGGGCGTGTCTCGTCCTTCTTCTTTCTTCTTCTTGTCCTCCATCTCCTGTGGTGATGTTGGCACTTGGGGATTGGTTTATGGTAAAGGTGCACTTGCTAACATGGGTGAAAAGCATTGGAAAATAAAGGTAAATATTATGTACATAGATATTAGTATAAAAAGACATGACCGCCCTGTGGGTGGTCAGAGAGTGCCCTTGGCTGCCTTGCAGATCAGACCTCTGTTGGGCAGACAGAAAATTTTGTAGATAAGAAATAATAAACAATCTGAAGATCGAAAAGCTGAAGAGTCCAGACTCGTCCTTTGAAACGCGTGCCACCCAAGAACCACCCTACCCGTGTCGGGGCAGAGACAGACAGCCGAACCCGACAGTGTTGTTCCTAATTAACCAAGGGTGTGAGAGCTGTTGTTAAGAACAAATCAGGTTCTGGGTGAACGATCCTCTCTATAAATATCTGTAGTTTTCTAACAAAGCTCACTTTTGTGCCTACTAATGTCACTTTTCCTCAGCCTAACTCAACAGTGTCAAACCCTCCTCTGGTTCACAGCTCCAAACTGCTGACTCAGAGCACCCACACAGGTCCTGGGCCCAAAAACAAAGCTCTGAGGAGGGTCCTCTTTTCAGGAACCTGCACAAGTCAGACTGCACACCAAAGAACGCCAGGCACGGGTAGCACAAACTGCTCCAGCAGCTTGGAGTGCCAGGATCTCTTTTTTCCATTTCACTTGGCACTAGGAGCACCATGCTATCAATTTTGAAGGTAATAATTTGTGAAAGTATTTGGAGGGGAAGCAAAAAAGCAACTTAGGGGACTTCATCAAAAAGAACTTGAATACTTTTAAGCTGGAGTCAAGACAAGGAAATGATACAAAACATATGAGATGCCAAATCCTAATTTCACTTCTAGCAGGCATCTCCTGTTTGTACACTCTATTCTCCAGCTACTCATGGTTTATTAAATTAATGGAAACTCTGAGCTTTAGCATATGTTTAATAGCTACAGTGTGCTTTTTTGAGCAATGATATTACTTTCCTACTGTATAGAAAAATACACATGGATGCATTTATGTTTGTCAAAAATACCCATGCAGGCTTTGATATTAATCAACAACACATATCATCCTTGGTCAAACAAGTACTTTAGGCTGTAGTTAACAATGTAGAGGTAAGCTGGTAAAAAGTGCCCCAGTTCCTCAGAACCTAGAAGAATTCTAAAAAAACAAACAAAACCCCAAAACAAAACAAACAAACAAAGAAAACTCCCCACAAAACTAAACATAAAACCCAAACAAACAACAACAAAAACAATCACTTACAAGAAAGACATTCTTCCATAATCAATCAGCCAAATAAGCCTCTGGTCCTTCCACAGTATGGCTGTAACATCACCCCATAACCCAGATGTCCCTCACACTCGTACAGCTGGAAAGATCTGTGGAACACAGCAGGACAAGGGGCAATTTTTCATCTGTGATTCAGTCAAAAAACTGTCACTAACTAGACTAGGCAGGTTTGGCTAACACTTAGTGATGACACCCAAGACAAGAAATCCAAGTTCTAGTCCTCAATATGGATGAGGGTGACATCATTTGCGCATTTGGAAGGTGCTACATATTGAAATGAATCAAGTTGCTTCCAGTGCACCAAAACAACTGCAGAAATGTAATTGCTTACTCTAAAAGAACAGGTACAGGGAAATCACAGATGCTTTTTAACTGTGGGTTTGCATCTGAAACAGCTATATCCACAATCTGTAGTCAATTAGTGTTCCCGAGTGGCAGGAATGCTGGGCAGATACGCACTGCACACTCAGACACGTATTGCACACTCAGACACGGGAACACCGTCCTGTCTCCCTCCCATAATCCATGCAGCCGAGGCAAAACATTGTACCAGAACACAGGACAGGCACAGGGGGACAGGGGCAGAGCACACACCAGGGAAAAGCAGCTCTGTGGCAGTGAGGCATGCTCACACATGGCTTCTCCTGTGAGCCAAGAGTGACACCTGCTGGGATCCAGGCTGGCCTCGCCTCGGGGGCTAAGGCGAGCCCGGCCAGTGTGGGAAGCCAGGAAATTCCTCTGGCTGCCCTGGAGGACTCGAGATCCTGCCCAGGGGGCTCAGAGACCCTGGCACAGAGCCCCAGACCCCTGTGCCTTTGATTTAGCCCTTGGAAATAAAACAATTACCAACCTTTATATGAAGGATTACAAGCCACGACAGTTTAAGCAGAATGAGAGTGAATTTATCACAGAGTGAAAAATAGATTTTGGGGGTTTTTAGAATGGGGGTTCGGGGGCAAGATGGAGGGATCTGGGCATGTCCAGCCTTTCTCCTTCTTCTTCTTGGCCTCCATCTTCTGCTGTGATGGTGGCACTGTTGGATTGGTTTAGAGTAGAAGCTCACTGTCTAACACAGGTGATGGGTATTGGGAAGTTATTGTAAATATTGTACAGGTACAATATTTACAATATTTTTCTAGTATAAAAAGATTCTAGTATAAAAAGTTTCTAGTATAAAAAGATAACATCACCCTGGGGGCAGGCAGAGTGCCTTAGACTGTCTTGCTGAGCAGACCTAGGCAGGACAGGAGAAAAAATTTTATAGGTAAGAAACAATGAACAACCTTGAGACCGAGAACTGAAGAGCTCTGACTCCTTCTTCGAGTGCTGGGCTGGGAAAAGAGACTTTGTAACACAACTCAGGGTCACTGTGAGCAGCTGGAGAACTCGAGAGGCCAGGAGAGCCCTGAGTGACAGCACTGAGAGCTTTAGCTCCTCCTGCACACACACACACACACCCCACTGCCTACATTCAGAGGAATCCACACACTCAGGAGGCTTCTAGACCAGCTACGCCACATCACACAGCTCAGCAATGGCACACCACACCAAAACTGTGCAGCAAAAAGGAGCAGTCAGTGTTTGTGTAAGGAATAAAGGACAACTGAGTCCACTCCAGAGCAGTGAAGGAGGCAAAAAGCAGAGATTGAAAGGTCAAAAGCATTCACTGCCATCCTTCCCACACCTGTCCCAGATGACTTTCAGGGACAGTGATACCACCCTAGACGTGAAACAGAGAACACAGCTGCAAGGAAAATAAAAACTGCTGGAACTTTCATCACTGAAAATGATATGTTTGTGGTCAACATGATGCCAGTCTTGAGAATAGGTTACAAGAAATTCAATATTCACATCTGTTCTGAAGATTTCTAGAAAGTTCAGCAAAGAAAAATCATTTTGTGCAGTAAGTAACAGAGAATTAGCTTTCTATTTTATTGTGACTGAGTATTCCTTATCCTTAGTCCTGTGCTAGCTCTACAGTGCTACTCCTGTGTGCCTCTGTGGGCCCTGCAGCTAGCACAGGCTTTGCAGTGGTACTAGGGGTAGTAAGCACAATTTCACTAACACTATGAACTTACTCCCTGCCCTTTTCCTGCAGCACCAACCTCTAATTGATTCAGTTCTCTGTGTTTTTGAGGTTGGAGACCCCAGAGTGAAACCCAGGGCACAAGGATTTCCCATTCCGTTCCACCCCATCCACTTCCAGATATCAGGGAAAATAGGAGTTGGGGGAAAGGGGGAGATAAAGCAACATCCAAGAAAAAACACCTCAGCTTTGCATTCTGCTGCTCTAACTTCACCTGTTCAAAACAATAGAGCATTGCTGCCACCTTGTGCTACGAGAAATGTCTGCAGTCAAGGGGTTTCTTTTATGTCTTACATTTTTAAACCCCAAAACCAGAGCTGCTCCTTACATTGGCACATTGAGGACAGAGGGTGAGCAAAGCCCCTGTGTCCCCACAAAGGGGGGGCACTGCCTTTCACCAGAGTGCCCAGCCCAAAGCACAGAGCTGGCTCCCCTCCCTTCCAAGGGCAGGGGCACAGCCAGAGCAGGAGGCTCCCAGGGCCCCCCAACAATAAAAAAATTTTTTAAAAAATTAAAAAAAAAACAATAAAACTAGAAACTGTTATAGAATTGTTTGATGTTTGCCTCCTCTCCATTCCTCTTCCCTGTTCTGTGCTAGACACTGTCATTCAGCAAGAATTTATGTATATTTAAAAAAATCTGTACCAACCATACTTAGTTTACTTTGGGTTTGTTACTTTTATCTTTTAACTGGTCTGATAATTCACCATTATTTTTCCTATTCCTATCCACCACCCATTATTCCCCCTTGGCCATCCTCAGTGTCATCTAAACAGCATTCAGGCAAGTGAAGTTGGGCAAAATGAATCAGGGTGTACTGACCAGGGCAATTAATCTCATCTTTATCCCTACTTCATCATTTGAAATGATGCAGGATGAAAAAAACCTCTGCTCTGAATCAGTGAGAACACACAGCAACCACCCCAGTCTGTCATGATGTGGCTGCCCCCTAAGGGACACAAATGTGCACTCCTCTCCCCAGTGCAAACCTATTTTCACTTCTCCAAAGCAGAATGAAATCTGTTGAGCTTCACTTTGCTCCAGCAAGGCTGTCTCAAATGACCAAAGTACCTGAGGGCTGTTAAAATATTTCCAGACATAGAAAACTTGTGATACACTGTTAACAAATTTATTTCCTCTTTGTTATTCCAAATTGGGTCTAGCAACAGGAGAAGGTCAGAGCCAGGGCAAGCAAGGTAAGTGCACACATGGCTGTGTCTGCTCAGGCCCAGGCCAGCTCTGCTGTAGGCAGGCAGCTGTTTTGCCCTCACTTCAGTTAAAGGCAGCCACCAGCAGGACAATTCCTCATCATGCTCACTGAGGAGGATCCTGCAGCTGTTTCCAGTCCAGGAGTTGTTCTGACAGGGCCTACAGACAGCCTTTGTGTCTGGAGAAACCCCAGCATTGCAGTTCAGCCCATCCTCTGTGCACACACAGAGCAGATGTGTTCTGACAGCCACTCACGACAGGAGCTTGGCTCTTCCCTGCAGCTGTCAGCACTCATTGTTTTAGTGTGGAGCCCCCAGTTCAGTCCTGGAGTGTGAGCCAAATCCATGGCTGCAACACAGATCGTGTGGAAATACCAGCAGACAGCCAGTGGTCTGAAAAGTGAATGCTTTGCTCAGATATATCCAGGGAAGGCATAGTGGTTAGACCTCTCCAATATAGACCACAGTGCAATATTTGAAGGAAAAAATTATAATTTTATCCTTGCCACCTGCAAAGGAGCAACACTGACAAAGTGGTGGCCCCTCTGACACAGCAGCATCCTAGCTGATACACAATTTTGCTGTGTCACAAGCTCCAGCTTACCTTTTTTCATTACAGACTTCAGCTTTATAATGTAACTACATAGGTCCTGTTCAGATAGGTCATTCTGAGCTTAAATAACACATTTGTCTCCCACAATGGGATAGGAGTGATGGATATTATTTTAGTTATGGATTAAGTGTGCTAATAGAACACTTCATCTAATCCTGTTTTCTAAGCAGCATGGCTACTTACAGTCTCAAAATGAACTGTGTCATGAGAGTGGTTTCATGCAGCACCAGGCTCCTCCTGGTTTGATTCAAATGTCACAGATGTTGAGGTTAACATCCACCACTGATAATCTGATTAATCCTGCCCTGAGTGGTACTGGAACACGCTAGGAATTAATTACCATCAGAGGGGTGAAGGGTTGAAGGTGTTTAGAATTTAAATTTGCCATGTTTGTACAAATAAATCAGAGATAAACGAATACATCAAAATACCCTAGTGCTTAAAATTGATTTGCTTCTGTAGAAAAGAAATTAAATTCTGGATACAAACCAGTAAGCACTAACAGACATAATACAGATTCTCATTACAAGAAAGGCAACTTCTGCTTTCCCATTTCAGTTATTGTCATGAATTCAAGAACAGCCACTTGAATACAATCCTTAACTCCTATTGAGTAGTGTCATGGGATACAGGAGCAAACATTTTATCAGTTGGTGTTACTGGGGGTACAACTGGGGAAAAGTGCTCAAGTCTGCATAGCTGTCCTTTGTATGAATGGTCCCCAAAAGACATGGGTCACACTGTGATCCCTGTAACTTTAAATTACCACTCCAATCATTTCTGTCACAGAGAAATGGTGGAAAGTTGTTCATCCCAAAGCATGTGGACAGTAAGATGAAGAAATTGTAGTGACTTCTGTGATACCAGTTGACACAGAGATTACAGGGCAGTGACCAGCTTCTGTCAGGCTGGGTTCCCTTGAGTTTCAGCCAGCAATGAGGAGTTAAAGCCACTCCCAGGCCTTCAGGAAGGCATTTAGTGTGAGGAGGTACCTTAGCCCTAGGCACTGGAAATCTTCCTACCAGAAACAAAGAACTGAACCCAGTGTTTCTCACAGAAATGTACTGAAGTACACTATGCTTTTATAGCAAATCTACTTCCTCACATCAGACTTGGAACTGAAAATGAAGGTTTTCTGGACCATGGTGTTGCATACTGTAGATCAGGGAGAGGACTCACAAAGATACCAGTAATTTATACATGCCAGGCTGTCAGTCTCTACACAGAATAAAACACAGGAATGAAGCTGGTCAGGGCACCTGAGGAGGCTGCACTTCTAAAATTGTTTCATCAGTTGCTATAAAATTCAATAGTTTTCCAGCACACTCCATCTTCAGCAGATGAGCTGTCCTGGTTGCAGAGAGGGATGGTACAATTCAGCACCAGCCCAGTGAGGCACAGCATGCTCCTTGAGAATAATGAGACCTTCTCAGGCAAAGGTTTTCAAGGTACTTGTAGACCCCACCTTCCATCACTAGCACAAAGAGAACCAGCTGCAGATAGGTAACAATAAGAAATTATTTACTGTTCCCATTTTATATTTGGCCTAATTTAACAGCAAATATACAAACACAGCAGGATCATGCACTCAGGCACCACCATGGGCAACCTCTTCACTTCATAATCAACTTTTGTTCCATTGACCTCATTTAAACACATAGAAGCAGCCAGGAAGAGAGCTAGAGTCTGAGTGCAGTGTTCTAGCCCTTCACTGAAGTTATCAAACAATCTGCTAGAAGAGGATAGAACCTGCAGAAAAATAAATTACATTCCAAAAGGAGAAGAATAAATACAACACAGTCTGAATCCTTGCAGCACCAGCATAATTTTGCTTCAGTCAGAGCTTAAAAGCCTCACCTCAAAAGCTACTTTCATCTTTCAGAAAATGCATTTTAAAAACCCCAACAAACTAACAAAGCCTACATAGCATTGTCCAGCCCTTCATCCCACAGCTCCTCCAGAGACTGAAACCCCCATGGTACTTGCCAGGCAGGTGTCTGTCAGTCCTTCCACCAGGGCCATAATCCCAGCAACAGCCAGGCTGGGTGAAGCTGCCCCTGGACATGAACTGCAAACTGCTCCAGGAGAAAAAGGACCCTGAGGGGTGTTTGCTGTCACTACATGTCGCAGACATCTTTCATGAAAAATCCTTTCTTAGGGTTTTTCCTTTTGAGAAGCTGCAGTTTCAGCAACCAAAGTAACCAATGGTTATCTGCTGCTGTGGAATGCAACAGGTGCATCTGGGATTGGTCTCCTGTGGATGTTTGGATTTACTGACCACTCATGGCAGAGCTGGCTCTTGCTCTCTGTCTGAGACACAGATCTTTGTTATTCATTCTTGTCTATTCTTAGCTTTGCTAGCTTCTGAAGAAACTTTTTCCTTTCTATTTCTTTTTAGTATAGTCTTAATGTAGCATATATCATAAAATAATAAATCAAGCCTTCTGATCATGGAGTCAACATTCTCGTCTCTTCTTCATCCTGAAAACCCTTGTGACCACGGTCACAACTACATCAATTCCTCCCAGTTTGGACTCCTGTGGCAAGCACATCTCTTCACATGAAGACCCCATCCCTGACCCAACCTGCATTACTACAGGTGGCAGCCACAAACTAAAGCTCAAAAGCTTCAACTTCTGATCTATCTTCAAGTCAGATATATGCAACAGCAGAATTTTGTCGGGTTCGGCTGTCTGTCTCTGCCCCGACACGGGTAGGGTGGTTCTTGGGTGGCACGCGTTTTAAAGGACGAGTCTGGACTCTTCAGCTTTTCGGTCTTCAGGTTGTTTATTATTTCTTATCTACAAAATATTCTGTCTGCCCAACAGAGGTCTGATCTGCAAGCAGTCACAGGCACTCTCTGACCACCCACGGGGCGGTCATGTCTTTTTATACTAAAATCTACGTACATAATATTTACCTTTGTTTCCCAATGCTTTTCACCCATGTTAGCAAGTGCACCTTCACCATAAACCAATCCCCAAGTGCCAACATCACCACAGGAGATGGAAGACAAGAAGAAGAAAGAAGAAGGACGAGACACGCCCTGATCCCTCCATCTTGTCTCCATAACCCCCCTGTACCAAAAACCTGAAAGTCTATAGTTCACCCTCTAAATGTGTCTCTTTTACACCTTTTACTCTAAAGTGATTCTCTTGTCCTCAAACTCTTGTTATTTCTGTGGATGGATCAAAATCAAGCCACCAGACACTTCTGGCAACATTCCAGGATTTTCGAGACCCCCAAGGGTTCTCCTGGCATCTCTGGACATCGGGAACGATGTGCTGAGATCCCACAGAATTTCACTTAAGCTTTTCTTCTAGCTGCAGCTATCCGAGGAACAAAGTACAGCATTAATCTGTCGAGTCTGGACCTGCTTTCCAACACATTTCCTTCACACTTCAATCCATACAGCCATGGCTAATAACACTCATACATCAGCAATTTCCTTCCTGTGGTTCACACTCCTCTGGGGGCAGGCAGGGAGACCACAAGCAATTTGAGAGATATCCACAAAGAGTGTCTGAGAAAACCAGGTTTCTGCACACCTTACAGCTAACCACTTATGGGCCCATAAAAATTTCACACAAGTCCCTTGTAATTTGGAGGGGAGGCTCCAAGAACCACTACTGTCCACTGTGATATTCCAATGATGGACAAATCTCTGATTTAAGACCTCAAAACCCCACATATTTTACCAGCTTTGCTCCTTCAGCATAGCAACAGTCAGGATTTGTCACTGTTGTTGGCCTCAGTCTCTTTACTAAACTAAAGGGGAAATAATTGCATTTTTTACAAATATCTAAGATTAAATAAATGTTGTTTTAAAGGTATGTGTTGCTACTGTTCTGCCTTTAAATTTCACCTCTGTAAATCTCTTCAGTACATCAGATAGCTGCCTTGAATTCCTGAGTCTCCTGTAATCAAAGCCTGAAATTCAGCACTGGAAGCCACACATCTATCTGGAACTACCCTGTTTGCCCACATATAAATAATTGTTGTGAGGTTGGTTTAGTGTTTACACATTGGGGGCAGAACACTACAATATAGTGTAAATATTAATGTAGTTGGGTGAGAGTTATATGTTCTATGTTTGCAGCAATTGACACACAAATCACAGGAAACAGGATCACATAAAAACAGAGCAGGGACAGAATGCAGAAAGCATTGGTCAGCAGAGCAGGGAAACCACAGCAGCATTATGACACCACTAAGGCAAAGCTTCTCAAGCAGATTTGTCCTGTCAACACAGGGACAGAAAGAGATGATTGCATATAATCTGTATGTCAGCAGAAATACCTCAGTTCCTCCCAGCTGTTGGGCAGAATTTAGCAATGATATAAACCTTGCATACCTTCAGGGGTGCCTTGCTAGTTCAGACCTTGAAGGATGTTGTTTCTTCAAGTAAATTTGCTAATTTATTATTAAGCATCCATAAGATCTTGTTGAAGAACCAACAAGTCATTGGGCTAGCTAGGGTCTAAAAACAGATTTTAACATTACTCCTGTTTCAGCAAGCATACAATCACTGGTTTAACTATATTATATTATATTATATTATATTATATTATATTATATTATATTATATTATATTATATTATATTATATTATATTATATTATATTATATTATATTATATTATATTATATTATATTATATTATATTATATTATATTATATTATATTATATTATATTTTTATCATGCACAATTCTTACATATTACATGACCTGGCTTTTACATGGCTTTGCTTTAAAAGCTTTATCTATATTTCTACTGCTTCCTAGAAAAATCCCACAGAAGAGCTTTTATATATGCTTATGACTTTTAAAAATGCATGACTTCATTAGAGGAAGTCCCAATTCTGGTCTGTAAAAACATGACCCAAAATCAGTTAAAAATCAGTAGAAGCTTCTCATTGGGTAGTCTGGGCCTGGAAAAGCCTTTACCAGTCATCTAACCTTCATTATGCTTCACACAATTTGTACAACAAATGAATCCTCCTGGCACTCTCTATCCCTTGTGTTTCTTCAATTTCTACCCTCCTGGAAGCTTCTTTTGCTTTTAAATATAAAGGTAAAAATCTGGTTTGACCTCCTTCTCTCCAGAACTCAAGGAGACTGGACAGGCTGTGTCCTTCCCCTACCCATTGCCTCAGCTGCTGCTCCCCACAGTGCAAGCAGCTCATTCCCAGTATTGCTCAAACATGTGATTTCAGTGCAGAAAGCTCTGATGGAGCCTCTCAGGGTAAGCAGGACACAGGTCACAAGTTGCCTGAGCTATGGGCTCACAGGTGTCACACGCTGGGCAGAGCCCATCTTCCCAAACTTCTGGGGTGTACCTGTTCACACAGACAAACCCAGCAGGGTTCCTGCAGACAGAAATATGCATCCTGAGCAAAGCTTTTAAAAGAGTGAGACTACAACTCTCATCCTAAACATTTAGGTTAACTTTGGCAAGCTGATCAAGATCTGCAGTGCTAGAGTGCCCTAGCTTTCCAAATAATACAGTGCAGCTCTGCCATGCCTCCCACAGCTGTGAACAGGGCCACAAAGGTGCTTATGCTGTTCTAACTACTCTCTTACGGGAAACAAATAGGAAAAAATTACTACTTGGAAAACAGCAAGCCTGTTATAATGCTTTCAGGGAATGTTTGCACTTAAGTCTCACCTTTGTTCTTACCCTGCAGCAGAAACAGCACTTAAAGTTTCAAACACTTCATTCAGTATAGAAACTTGAAGCCAAGCTCTTTCAAATGCATATTAGTCTGAAGGGCTTCACCTGGCCACGGCATTGTGAAAGCTGGTGAGTTATGCAAAACCCATTGTAGCTTCGGGCCAAAGGGTTTAGAGCCCAGGGTTAATGCCCAGGCAACTTGCTGTTAACTGCAGACTGTTTCCCCAAACAGTGATGCAGCTCCACACAGCTAAATACACCCATAGGTTATCAGGGTCAGAGCATTTGAAGTATAAGGCATTGATGTCACACCATTCTCACCATGGTGTTCCCTCTGCCTGAACCTGACCCTCAGAAAGCCACACTGATTAACATCAGGGGTTGACCTGCAAGCCTATTGCATATCTATTGTATGTCTCTGATGCTGCCTAGATAATCTTCATGTGTATCAGAACAGCTATCCTTGTTTAAATTGTTAGACTGAAATTCCTATCCCTAAAGCCAGATGATTGAATGTGGTGGGTTTTTTTTTTTTTTGTCTCAGTACAAAATATTTGTTAGTCACTTTAGCATAATACACCTTTAAAAATATTTCTAAGCCCCTCCTTGATGTCATTTCCAGGGAGCATTAATTTACTTCACTGCTTTGATGCTTTCTTTTTTTTTTCTTTATCAATTAGCAAAGCATTCCAGGTCCTGGCCTCCACAGACATAGAATGGGAGTCGAGAAGCTTTAAAGTTGCACTCCTTTATTAAAAGAGTTTTGCATTACATTATTTTGTTTTTGAAGTGCAAGGGATGCTTGTATTATGTTGCTATAAGTTATGTTTTATCATCCTTAGGCAGACCAAGGCTTCTCTGTGAATAGCACTGGTGACATCAATGACATAAGGGAAATGTTGGCTGCCTGGATTATCAGTGTGGGAAATCCGACCTTAGGAATTCATTGTTCTATTCTTCATCCATATGAAGCAGTAAAATTTCAGTTCTCATTTCCAAGTATTATATAGCCATGGAAAACTGAAAGTAGCAAATATCAAGACATATACAGACTAGGAAAGAGCTTGCTGGGTCACCTGCTCTGTCATCATCTTCCAGAGAAGTGTCATTGCTCTTTTAATCAGAAAACATGGAACATGGTTCAGGCTCTACAAATATCTTCTTCAGGTAGCTATCAGAGACAGACCTCCTCAGATATTTGTGGCACTTATAGTTTAGAATTCTGTCTGTTTTGCCTCAGTTTACTGTCAGATATACTATGGCAATCACTTTGTGTTTCTTAAGGTAAAAGTGTCTTGGGCTATTCTGAGGCAGAGCTGCAAATCCTCAGGCAAGCAGTCACCTTGAGGCTGGCTCAGTGCAGAAGAACAAGGAGACTGTGAGCAGTGTGAGTGGAGGGATTGCAGTCTGGACATTTTACACTGTCTGACCTTCAGCTTGGGTGGCCTGACCAGTGTGCCTCACTCTGTCAGCGTGTGGGGGTCCTGCATTGCAGGGCTCTGCCCGTGTTTATCCCTGAAACCAAGGGAGGGCATTAGTGCAGCTGCAGGCACCAGGCTGGCTCATGCTGCTCCTTCTGCTGGTGATGGAGTCAGTGACTCAAAGGGATTATGTTTGTTGACAGAGAGCACATCTGGCTGCCACACAGCCCTGCACTCCAGAGGTCTGATCCTGTCCTGATTTACTCCCCATCTGGGTCGTGCCTGTAACTCTTGCAGATGTGCCACAGGTTGGTAAATATAACCCTTTTATCAGTGACTAAATTTGGACAGAATTTGGTCTTCTGAAGGTGCTTGTGGATATAATTTAACTTTAGTGATACATGTGGATTTAGGAGGCTAATTATAAGCACTTGGTCTGTGCCTAGGCCTGTAACATCAGTGTTTCTTGACCAGAATACACAACTATTGGAATATGGCTGCCCAAGTCCCTTGCTTTATTTAAATCAGTGGGTGTTTTACTTAAAACATTCAGTTTCTTGGATAGAACAGTTGATGTCTATGTGAGTATATGGATATCTCTATAAAGAAGAATAATAATGATAAGCTTTTGACTACCTTCTTTCACAATGTTGAATGTCAGGATTGTATAGTGTTGCAACAAGAACAGAACCAGAGTCTGGAACTTTATTTCTTTTGTAAATAGGTTTTTTTGGAAGGTTTTCTAGTATCTATTCTTGTTTTTAGGAGTGATGCTATCCATTTTAGACTTTCTTGTGCATATGATCGGGTAGCAGCATAAACCATACTTCAAAGAAAAAAAGTCACAGGTTGATAGCTCTTGTAAGCATTTGTAAAATCCCTTTTTCCACCTTTAGATGGCTCAGATAGGTATGGAAGGTTCTGGTACTAAATTTTTAATTAATTACATATTTAATCTGTGTCATCATTAATTCTAATTTTATTTTTTATGATAACTTAAATTGTTTCTTCTTTTTATGGATGCTTCTCCAAGACAAAGAAGAAAATGTATCTAACACATATTGTAGGAGCTACAAGAAAGTTGCATATCTATTTTTTACCATACTATGGCTGATTTCTGTGTACTTCCTTAACCAGTTTAATACATTTATTATCAATAAGCTTTTGTTACATTTTGCTCTTCATGTATGAATTCACATTTTCCATCCCACCACTTCCTGACAGGCCAGGAAATCAGGTGAAAATGTGATGGACTTCTTCAAGGGCAAGGAGAGTGCTTTCAGCTAGGTGCAGAAAATGTAGTGGCTGCTGAATTTAGCAAAAACATTCTGGTAAATGTATTCTACTTGCTTATATGTTTTCATACTGTATTTTGATAGAATTCCTATTTATTTCCCTTTGGTACCCACAGGGTGCATTGTGCAGTAGCTGTGCAGTCAGGTAGCTGGCAGGCTCACTGCTCTTCTGTGTGTCCTGAATGTAAAAGAGATTTAATGGAACTGATCTAGTAAGCATGATCCAAAGGAATGAGAATAAAACTTGGTGTCACAGAATTCTGAGTTTATATTTAGCTTATGACAATTATTAACTTTCTTACTCATTTTCTGCCTGTAAAATTGTTATTTTCATTTATACCTTTCTAACAAAAGGTTTGATTTGCTCAATTACTACACTGAACATGACAGCTGCTAACATGGATGTTGAATCATTAATTCTCTAATTGTAGCTTTCTTTAGAATTTCAGAGGGATCTCAAATTTGATAAATCACCTTTTTATTTATTTTGAGGAATATTCCAGTAAGTCTGCAATATTTGCTTTCTGTTTCTTGTTTTGTTTGTTTTTGTAAAATGTCATCAATTGACAAGTGTTTTGTAACTAATGTCTCCACTGTAATTTCCTTATGCTGAACAGACTCATTCTTCAAATACCAGGTTCATTAAGCTCATGAAGTAGTTTAAAATACATAGTTAGCTAGTTTGAAAGTAATAAACACACACTGGAAGATTCAATGCCTTTTCATTTACCTATTCACTTGTTTCAGCAGCACTTTGCTCCCTTTGTTGCTTTTCTCCCTTTAACCATCATCCTGAAGCTGTGTAGAGAGGACAAGAGCATCATGCTTTATCAACTGAAGAGCACCTAATGCACCAAAGATCTTTCTCCTCAGTTCAGTAACTTGTAAGGGTACAAGTTATAGATAAGGGGTCAAATCACTGTTCAAAATTATGAAGACAGTGGGTCTAGGTTTTCTTTCTGCTACTTGGAATTCAGTTGTTTTAACTGCCCTGACCGCTGGCTCGACTCAGCACTCTCCTCGTGCAGGACACCAAAATGCAAAACTGCCCTTCTGCTGGCAGCATGGCTGGCTAACTAACAGTTCCAGCTGGTTTCAAGGAGTGCAGTCCTTCAGGCACAGCCTGCTCCAGTGTGGGTCCCTCACAGGGTCACAGGTCCTACCAGGAACCCTCTCTCCATGGCTCCACAGACCCTGCCCCAGCACGGGCTCCCCATGGGCTCAGAGCCTCCTTCAGGCACCTCCCTGCTCTGGCCTGGGCTCCTCCAGGGGCTGCACATGGATCTGTGCCCCCCATGCCCTTCCAGGGGCTGCACAGGGATCTGTGCCCCCCATGCTCCATGGCTGCACATGGATCTGTGCCCCCCATGCCCTTCCAGGGGCTGCACAGGGATCTGTGCCCCCCATGCTCCATGGCTGCACATGGATCTGTGTCCCCCTGCCCTCCATGGCTGCACAGGGATCTGTGCCCCCCATGCTCCATGGCTGCACATGGATCTGTGCCCCCCATGCTCCATGGCTGCACATGGATCTGTGTCCCCCTGCCCTCCATGGCTGCACATGGATCTGTGCCCCCCATGCCCTTCCAGGGGCTGCACATGGATCTGAGCCCCCCATGCCCTCCATGGCTGCACATGGATCTGTGCCCCCCTGCCCTCCATGGCTGCACATGGATCTGTGCCTCCCATGCTCCATGGCTGCACGTGGATCTGTGCCCCCCATGCCCTTCCAGGGGCTGCACATGGATCTGTGCCCCCCCTGCCCTCCATGGATGCACATGGATCTGTGCCCCCATGCCCTCCATGGCTGCACATGGATCTGTGCCCCCCTGCCCTCCATGGATGCACATGGATCTGTGCCCCCCTGCCCTCCATGGCTGCAGGGCACAGCTGTCTCTCTATGGGCTGCACCAGGGGAATCTCAGCCCTGGCATGTGAGCTGCTTCTGTACCTCCTCCTGCATTGCCCTGGATGTGCTGCTCCTCCCACATATTCTCACTCCTGTCCTCTCTGGCTTCACGTACAACTGCTCAATAACTTTCTCTTCTCCTTCTTAAATATGTTATCTCAGAGGTGTTACTGCTGTCCCTGATGGATTTGACCTTGGCCAGTGGCAGGTCCATCTTTGGGACAGCTGGCATTGGCTGTTGCACATGGGGCAGCAGCAGCTTCTCACAGAAGCCACCCCTGTAGCTCCCCTGCTACCAAACCCAGCCATGCAAACCCCATACACTGACTTTCTGTGTGTGTTGTTTCTGAGATTTCAGGGGTCACACATTGAATTGTGGTTGAAGTAGCATGTGCAGATTGTGTTTTTTCAATTATCACCACCCTGGGAACCATTTTCTCTTTCTAAGTGACGTGTGAGCTCTTTTTTGACAAGTATGTTCTACAAATTGGAGAAAGGGAAGCACCATGTCATGGTTGAATCTTGTTTAAAGTATTTTTGTAACCTGTCCTCATTAACTGAAAAGGTATTGAAATACTGTGTTGCCCTTTTTGGAGTGGGAGCTAATCAAGTCTTCTGTAGGTGTCTATTCTGGCAGGAGAACAATTTAAAAGTGAAGGTTTAGGTAAATGTATTCCCAATTGGTACTTGATTTATTGGCCTCATACAAGCAGATGAGGACCTGGAGCTTGGCTTGGTTGAGTTGTTTGTACACATCCATGCTGCTTTTTGCTTTCTGATGCAGCACAGGCAGCATCTTCCCAATCATACTATTGCTGTCTGTAAGCACCTGATAAGAAGGAGGAAGCACTAGCAGATAAGAAGATGGAAGCTGACACAATTTTCAGCCTCAAGCATTTGAAAGGGCAGCTGATTCTTACACTGAAAATGGGGTGCTATTTTCTTGTAATACCCTGTTAGAGAGGGAGAGCCTTGGGAATACAATGTTTCTCTCTTTGCTCTTCAGCGCACTTCCTTGCACAAAATACTGAAGTTAAAATCTTGAGCTTTATTTGCTATGCTTAAACTTCAGCTTAAGGACTGAAAACAATCTATTTTCATATCATTTACTGAGAGATTAGGCTGTCTGAGTATTTAGCTTGTTAAAATTATTTTTTTTTTAATAATAAGAGGTTACTCAGCCAAGTGAAGTGCAAATGGGCATTTTCCCAGTATAGTTTTGCTGTGCATGGTCAGGAACAGCAGATTTGGGCTATGGAACCCCAGGGTCTGCTTTACTGCTGACTGTTCCTGAGCACCAGAAAGGGGGTGTCAGGGCAGCCCCTGGTTAAACAAGGCACAAAGCAATGGGGCAGACACACATGACATGTTCCTGTGTTTTGAAAGACAAAGAGCAAAGGAAAGTCAATAAGCAATCTGTGCTCTTGCTGTTCAGCATGTTGCAGGAGAAATTGTTTGTGTTCCCTCTTAATTCAGTCTGTTAAGGGATATCCAGTTAAACACGGGTGGTGCTACAAGCCCCAAGGTCAGTGTAACAAAATATTTTCGTATCACTGAGGCCCATGAACCCTTTCAGAAATGCCTGCTGATGTTGTTATTTGCAAGCTTAGAAAAAATTGTTGGGTCAGCAGTCGTTGGCTACATAGCCTGTTCTTTTTAGTGCCAGCAGTCACTGTCAGTCTATCAAGAGAGGGATTATCTGCTCACAGAGGTATGAGAACCTGCTCTAGCTCAAGGGTAATTGCTTTCCAGGTGCCTGACACAAAGCACCAAACAGCCTGTTATTCTGCATAGCACGAACACAAGAATACAAAATGTTCTTTGTGCTTCCTTCTGTTCCTCTGTATTGCCTCCAAACCTCCAGTGGAGGAAGCAGCAGTGCAGGCACTTCTCACTGCCAGGGTATGACAAGCATTGCAGATGGCAAAAATAGTCCTGGGCTTCTGGAGCTGTGCCTGAGCTCTGAGATGGGTTCACAGGCTGTGATGTGTCTGGCTGATAATTCTGGGATAGTCCCTGAATAAACTTTACTCTTGTCCTGAAGAGAACATCTATCTGAGAATCTACTACAGTTTGTGTAAACCAGAACAAATTCCAGCTTTCCCAAAAACGAATTTGGGACAGGCCCACCAGAGAATATGGCTATGCTATTTGTGTCTAGAAGCTGAGATAGCAGTGTTCCATCACTTTAGTACACTTTAGGTGTGAGAACAGAACTCCCTTCCCAGGTTCCAGAGAGGAAACAGTTTCTGCCTCTTTAAAAATATGTTAATCAGTTTATTGCAGAATATGCTGATGAAACTGTCTCTAAAGCAGTTAACTGCCATGAAGGAGACTTCATCACCTATTTTGAGACTTTAATATGTATTTCTATTGCATGTTGGGGAAAGAATCAAAACCAAAAAGTATGCCTGAGTACCAATTAAGATGTGCTATGAATCCTCTTTGCAAAGCATTGAGAATGCTGTAATCACATTTTAAAACAAAAAGACAAAACTGTGATGAAGCATGAAATCTAAAAATATTTTGTAATATATACCAGAAAATATTCTTTAAATTCTACAAACTATTTTGCCATATTTCCTTCACCAGACATACACCCTGACTTCTAATAAATATGTTCCCAGTAAATCCTGGGTTTATGAAGCATTTACAGTGACCCCCATCATCCTATTTTTGAGGAGGTTATGTTAAGCCTTCTGGAAAATACTTGTCTTTCATGGCCACCTTCTCAAATGGCTCTTCAGTTTCTGGAGACTGCAGTTCATCTGACAGCTTTGGGCAGGTGCTCCAATTCATGTGTTTGGCAGTCTTCAGGCACATGTTCAGTCCCTCTAATACTGGGAAAGCTTTAAGAATAGTGAGCACAAGCCTAAACACTTCTAGAGAAAGCAGATGATTACTGCCACAGTTTTGGGTATCACCTCTCTTCGTTGTATGACTTCTTGGCCAGATGCTTCTGCTGATCCCTTGGGATGGCAGGAGAGCCACTGGTGTGTGGAGCCTGAGCCACAGCTGGAAGTTTGGCTTACAAACAAAGCAGTTTGCAATGCCAGCTCGAGCTCAGGTGCTGAGAGGGGATGATGTGCAGCTGCTCTGGGGCCAGCACAGAGATGATATTCCTGGCAGAGTTCAAGGGAGGACAGTGAGGATGGTCACAGTGTCCCTGGCCTTGGGCTGAGAGATAAGGCTCACCTTGCTTTTTGGTTTCTGCCTCTGGTGCCTCCTTCCTTTGATGCCTGTGGTATTGGTTTTGCTAATTTTGGGGAAGCTTATCTCCTTTACCCTATTTGTGTAAAAGGGTCTGTAATGAAAGATGACTGCAATCATTGCAGGCTGTTACATTTGCACATTTGAAGGTTAATTCATGTACTGCACTCAGACACAGCCAAATATCCATGAGAGATGATTCTGATTTTAAAAATAGACTGATTACAAAGCAAACAACTGAATAGAGATGAAACAGTGAAAGTCCACCTGATTCCAATACTATGAAATTGTCAATGACACAGGGAATCTCATGCCAACTTAACTATTCCTTTTCTTGTAGAAAGTGACAGAAACAGTCTTTGCAGCATCAGATATAGGCTTTAACAGTGTGCTGACGACTAAAACAGGGGTCTAAATCAGTTCCCTATGTCTTAGCCCCCTTTGTTTATTTTTCCCGGAAGGGAAACTTGTGTGTCAAAGCTTGAAAAAGTAGAATATGGACAAGTCAAATGATTTCATGAAGTCTAGGGTGTTGTTCCAATGTTACTTCCTTAAAGCTTGCCGTCAGAAAACAGAGGGCTGTATGTACAAAACAACATGTAGCACAGCAGGGGAGGGAACAAACTCCTTGCAGGTGCATACACACATGTCTGGACGTGGAGCATGTCTGTGGAACACTGACCTTGTCGTGCCTCTGCAAAGTCCTGGCAGTTCTGCTGCTGTGTTTCCTCTTTTGCTGCTGGCTGTGTGAGCTTGCAGCAGCGTGGCCTGGCTGCAACTCTGTGCTCTGGGAGCTAAACACAGGTCCCAGGATTACAACTTGGCCTTGAGAGTGCCCAGTAGATTTAGCCAGCATCATAAATGCAACGCCAGAGTTCTATATTTCCTTCTAAACATAACTTTCATGAGGTTGGTGGGACATGTATTTTGTTTTTACATTTGTGAATTGTATCATCTCAACAGAGGGGTTTTTAAAACTAGATATTGTATTTGCCCAGATCCTGTGTCCATCACTTACAAAGATAATATTACCCCTTGCAATCAGGTGAAGGTGACTGCAGAGGTGGGAATGCAGCCTGGCTGGCTGTGCCTGGAGCAGAGTGCTTCCCTGGCTTTGGTCAATGTTGGATTTTTGTTGAATGGAGCATGTGTGGGATATCTGCTTTCTGCAGTAAGGGAAAGGAAGAGTATTTGTTCTTCAGCTTTCCAATTAGCTGTGTTTCTTTGTGTATGATGTTTTTATTCATGTGGTCTTTTCAGCAATAGAATTCACTCCCTTCTTGTTCTAGATCATTGCCTTTCAGTATTTGATGACATGAGCCTAAGGTCCCAGGCAAATGGGAGGAGAGGCAAGATTGGAAGCAATGGAAGGAGTGATTGGTAAATGGTCTTGGATTTATTGGGCTCCAGTCCTACCTTTTCTTTTTGTTAACTACTTGGGAGTATCCAGCAGATCAGTCTGGGCTGGGAGAAAACCCACTGTGACCCTCTGAGGCAAATGCTGACATCTGTCTGGAAAGAAAGGTGTTTATACATAAATAATATTAATGCCAAAAGGACACCAAACCTGTGGTTCTCAGTCTCACTGAAGCCTTCCTCTGCTGCTATTGGAACAAGGCTGTGTGTTTGCCTTGCACAGCATCTCTGCTGATCCATCCACATCTCCACTCACACCTTTCCAAAGCAGACACACTTCATGGAAGGGCATGTTTGACCCACAACAATCATTTGCATCAGCATTAGTGGAAAAAACCTGCATTGTTACACAGGAAAACACATGCTTTTAACTTCAGCAGGATCCTGTTAGTTTGTTGCAGAAATCACCACAAGTTAGTTTTTGTTTGGGGTTGTTTATGCCCAATAAAAGACAACCTGACCTGTTCCAATTTGAGTGGTGTTAGAAACAGTAATTTCTTGTACTGTGGTTGAAGAAATTAAATAACTCATTTTCCTGATTGCTCGTTTTTAGAAATTATAATCTTTAAGACCTGTCCCTAAGAAATACTAAACTTATACATTCAATAGGAGTGGGCACATAGCATTTCCTGAAGTGTATTCCTAACATGCTAACATGCTAACATTCCTAACAAGGCAAAACATAGCAGATCATGGAACCAACTGTATTCCCACTGTTGTCCATGGCCTTATTTGACTGCTCTGCAAATTTCATGGACATGCATGCTTTTCTTCCTTCTCTTTGTAATGAACAGCAGAGTATAAATATGTAGCCCTTGTTGGTTCTGAGCTGTAGAGCTGAAAGGAACCTTGTTTATAAGGTGTCCTAGCTGTGTAAGAGGGGAAGTTATCTCTTCACAGATGAATGGAAGTGATAAACATAAGGTCTGAAAGGTAACCTGGATGATATTTTACAATTTTCCAGGTCATAAGCATGGAAAATAGTATAGTGCATTATTGAATCAGTTTTAGTGGAAACTTCTCATCATGAAAATGTAATTAAGCTATTCTTTTTGTGGCAGCTGAGTGCTGTAATCGTGGCATACTCCATTGATGAGTAGAATCTCAAGATTCAGAATGTGCTTCCTGCTCACATTCTTGGAGAAGAGAACACAACTTCATACACAGTCATGCTCTAAGGAAAGAATTTAACTCATCAGCATGTTCTGTCAATGCAGATGCAGGACAGGACAATGTGGAAGGGGGAAAGCCACGTCATGCACTCTTCTTGTGTTCCTTGTTGAAGAGCATGCAAAAGGATATTGGAGTAACAAGTGGGAATGAAGCAGCCTACTTTGCTCTGACCTGATTTGTCAAGGGCAGGGATTGTTCTGTTGTCATCTGGAGAGGAACACTCTGTCTGTGCTTCCTTTGAGGTTTCCAGGGTGAGTCATGAAGGAGAAGTACCCAGGTGGCCCTGAGTCCATACCTGTCTCCTGTCTCTAGCACTCTTCAGCCCTCTTGCATATAATCCAGGCTTACAGACAGCAAAAGGATTTTCCTTCTTGAGAGGTTATGGAAATTAATTCATCACAACTTTCTCATTGAAATGTCTGTGTTGTAAAATGATAATTCATTCAAATCTAACCTTTTTTTTAGGAGAAGGCTTGTTCTGAGCCTATCACATTTTTTTCTTTTACAATGATTTTTACAGGAAAGGTTTTGACATTGAAACATCTGCTTTGAACAATTCTTTTATAATTTGTAGTATTTGAAACACATAAATGGGAGCTTAAACTGAAAAAAAAAGACAAAATGAATAGTTGCAATGAAACAATGAAGTTTATATTTTTGTTCTAATTTACATGGGAAAAATATTTTTGGAAACATCACATTCATATAGGCTTGGAAGAGTGTTTCTCATTATACTCTAAAATAATAAAGGGCTGGGGAAATACCTAGTTGAAAATAAAGAAACAGAACAAAATAATAATTAATTTCTTCTCTTTGTAGAAGAACTTTAATTCCTGATATCCTTGCATTAGCATATGATGTTACATTTTACCTTTCTCAGGACTATGAAAGTCCCTACTCGTGTTTGTCCTCACTATGTTTCTGTTCATGTATGAACTTTAAAGGTGAATTCTGCACACCTCAATCAAAATTCCATGGGGATTCCAACTTGGTAAAGATCACAGGGTCAATACTAAGGATTGCTTGCTGCTACTCTGCAGTAAATATGTTTTTGTCATCCAATTGCAGATGCAGCTTTTGCACTCAGTGGTAGACCAGCAGAGCAGGAAACAGCACCTGGATTATTTGTGATACCATAAGGGCAAACTGGGTTAATAAGGAAGTCATCTGTAAATTGGAAAAGCACAGTATAAGAAAACCTGAAATGACTACAGACAATCATTGGTCTTTTCTTTAAATCTCTTATCATTGTTTGCACATAGCATACTGGTGGTTACAGAACAAGCATGAAAAGCAGAGCTGCTGTAAACCAGTGCTCTCCAGTGAGGTCTGGTGGAATTGCACTATCTCATATGTACCTGCTTTCAAAGAGAGACTTGCCCAAAAGTGACCATACCACAGAAGTGACAGTGATATTATCCTGGCTGCCTGAATTTGTTCCTCTTGCTACTGGAGCAGCTAAAAGCAGATGTAATATACAGACTATGGGAGGCAGCCTGCATTCTGTTTTTTCAACACTTTACCAATCCCATTCTCTCCAAATACTTTCCATATAAAGGAGAAACCAAAAAAACCAACCAGCCAACCAACCAAAAACCAACCAACAAACAAAACCAAACCAAACTAACAAAAATTTCCTTGTAATAATTTCTTTTAGCTTACAGCAAAGACACTTGGCTTGAAGTTCCTTTTTTCTCTTTTGAGTGACAAAAATAAAAAACCCAATGTTCTAGCTTTCCAATAGTGGCCTAAACTGTTATTTCTCCTCAGTATCAAGTCATTTATGTTCACAGAATTTGAGTTTCTGGCAAGCCTGCACTGCTAGCAACGCATCTTTCTCATAAAGACTCTTTGCTTCTGGATTTGTCAACAACAGTGTAATAGGAATATTCCTCTTGCCTACCAGATGAAGTCTGTGATCAGCTAGTCTGTGCATGTATTTTAATTTGTTGTGGATATTTTTGTGTATCCAAGGAAATGTTTAGACTGAAAGTTAGGAAGAAACAGATTTAAAAGGCTGTAAATCTGTGTCAAAGAGTCTAAATACAGAGATGATAAGTGTGCCAAAATCTGATTCCAAAGTCTGACTGAGTCAAGTCTTACAAGATTATATTATGGGTCTTTCTCCTACCATTAGTCAAAAGCTATAACCAAGCCATAACTTCCTACAATGTCTATACATATTTAGACAGGTTTATCTAGGCAATTGGAACACTTAGCATTTGCATGGAAAAGCCTTGTGAAGCAATGAAAAAATAATTAAAAATCAGTGATTGGCACCAAACTGACATTCAGCATCCCTATTTTAGGAAAATAATTTCTTTATGCTATTTGAGGAGATAGATTTGCTATTTCCTTTCTACATATACCTTTTTACACCTAGGTTAGTGCCAAACCTGGTGTGTACACATTGCTGATGGAATCATGGTCAGTCAGAAGTGGGGATGTGGATGCTGGCAGTCACTATGCTAAGAGACACTGTAACAGGGGGCAATCTCTGTTTTACCTTCTCTCCTGGACACAGCAGATTTCCAGTGATGCTTTGGCAAAGAGCCCCTTCCTCCCACCAAGTGGCTCTTGAAATTTTTTTGCCTTTTTTAGCGCTTGAGTTTTACAGCTCAAAAACCTGACAGGAAACACCTCTGGGGACCAAGTGTCTCTGCCAACCTTTCTTTTTCTAATTGCTGAGAAGATTGGTGGCACAGCAGCATGCTCTCTACATGGCTAAAGCATGGCTCATTGCTGCTTTCTCCCTGGGCAATTGCCTCTGGAGTGGCTTATACATCAGCAAACTCTGAAGTACAAGGCATTATCACTTATTGTTGCCACAACAGAAAATGAGGTACATAAAAAAGTCAGTCACAAAATACCAATCCACAAATAAATCTTATTTTGGACCAGCAAAAGGACTTAAGGTGAGATAATATCATGGTGTTTGAAATGGCTGTGGTTCAGCTCTTAACACTAACTGCAGAGTTGGGTCCAGGTGGCTGTGAGCTCACAGTTAGTTTGTGGACAGGCCTTACTTATTGCTTAGAATCTCAATTAATTTACACTCAGCTGTATTCCAGCAAGTAGTGTCTGTAAGACTTTGTCTAGATCCTGTTTCCATGGCTTGTGGCTTCCAAAAAAATAAACCAAAAATATTTTAAAATTGCATGTTCTTTGGTAGCATATATATATTTTTATTTTTTTTTTCAAAAGGTAATTCTTTCATTTGTATTTTGTCTAAGTTAGATAGGGACTTGAAGCTAGATGAGGCTGCTGCCTACAGAATCAGGGAGAGGCACAGCTCTTTTCAGACTCAGGACAGCCACAGTGAAACATCCATTGCCTGCCTTGAGCAAGGCACCACAGTGCAGTACCCTGCTCTCCTCAGCCCTGGTCCCAACAGCAGCAGCTCCCATTGTAGCCATGAGCACGGACAAGAACACACCCAGGTTGGTCTCACTAAGAATTTGCCAAGCAGCTGAGCTGTGTTTTAAAAGTCCTTGGCATATACAGGGTCTGGGATCTTTGGGAAAGGATTTAAGCAATGCATTTGCTTGTGACAGCATAGAAAGATTCAAAACCAGAAAGGGCCTTTCTGTCTTCCCTCTGGCTTAAAAGAAAAAATTACCTGCAGTTAGATTATTGGAAACAAAATCTTACTGCAGCCACATCATTTAAAAGGCATATCTGGCACTTTTAGGCAGACTTTTAGGGCTCCTAAACATCATCAGAAAACACTCTTTCCCTAGTCAGGAAGCCCAGCTTGCCCCTTGTTCCACTGATTTGTTGAAACAGTGGTGACAATGAAGTGTTGCATGCAAGGAGATCCAGTCTCAGGCTGGGAGGGTAGAGAGCAATGAAGGGTCTCTCATTTTAAGTCTTATCCTTCCAAAGACTTTAAATCTTAATCTTTCTAAATGTAGTGCTATCACAAGGCTTACAAGGTTTTGTCCTTCTGTAGTTTTCTTTAGCCAAAATGATTATCAATCCCTAGTGTGAGTGCAATTATATTATTTGTGTTAAAACTAGAGAATGGAAATAGAGTGCTGTTTCACAAAAAGTTTGGTGATTTTGTCTTTTTGTTTGTTCTCTTCTTGAAAAAGAAGAACAAAGTGCCTAAGCCTACCTTTTGGAGAAAGAGACTGTGATATGAACCAATTCCCTTCCATTATAGCAGTAGTCCAGCTTCAAACACTTCTTCTAAATCTGGCCCTCTGCACTAAAGAGACTGCCCTTTCTGGGTTGGGCCTGTCTGTCTGTCTGTCTGTCTGTCTGTCTGTCTGTCTGTCTCTCTGTGTGTGGCTGGTGCAGAAGGACCCCAGAAGGGATGCTGGATCTGCCTGGTCTTGCCAAGCAACTGCACTGTGAACAGAGGAACATCTTCCAGCTAATATTTTGTTGAAGATGACAGTTTTCCATAGAAAGCTTTTTTTTTTTTTTTCAACAAATCAGTGCTTTCCAACGGAGAATTTTGCCAAAGAACTTCCCCAAGTATTTAGTTGTGGTTGTGATGGCTCCTCAGTAGGGGGAGTTCTGGTATGCTTAGTCAGAGGCTCATGTCCAAGAATTTGGAGAACAAGATAAAGTGCTTCCATGACTGTGGTTGTTATGAGGAAGGGGTGAAAACCTCTTGGACTTCAGCTCTTCCTTAGGCTCCATCATCTCCTGCTCTTCTTTCTCTCTGCACGTTCCTGAGTTAAACAAATACTGTGTAGTATTTGTTCCATTATCATTTCCCCTTGGGACAAATTACTCCAGTGCAGAGACCTTTCTGTTATTTAGCCTAGGCAGTGAAATATTCTTGTGACTATATTGCCTTCCCTACAATTCATTTATTTGTTCTGCAAACATGGAAACAGATTTTGTGTTATTTCTGCCTCAGAAATTTATCCCATTTCTATCTCTGCCCAAGAAGCACATCATAAATTCACTGCCTACTCATTCCACTTAAAGAGTAAGAAATTAATGTGAGTTTTATGGGAAGAGAGGTAAAGAGGTTAGTTAGTGCAAAGAACTGAGAAGGCTTAGTCTTCAGGTAACAAGCAGATTAAGAAGCAGGTAGCTGTCTGGAGACTCTCTTCTTGGTGTAACTGTATTTTTTTTCATTTTTTGCTTTCAGCAATTCATGAACAGCAATGTAAAAAAAAAAAATTAAGAACAGTTTCTTGCAGGGGTTTTTCTCTATGTTTTCCCCCTTGTGAAAACAGGCCACTAGAAAAAAAAATCAGTTGCCAATGCAGTAAATGCCTTTCACTGTCCATCCACCTGATTGCCAGACCCTCCTCCTCCCTTTCAGCCAGAGCTGACCTCCTGTTTATTTGCCAGGCCTCATGTGCAGTAAGAAGCATGGGTTTTCTTCACACAGTATTGAGTGCATCTCACTTCTCCCCACCCATCCCCCTCTGCACTTTCTCCCCTCCCTCCTTGTTAGACATGATTACATGTTGTTTGGCCTCATTCCATTTAGGTTACTTTGCTGTATCATCCTGTATTTGTGTGCAGCAGAACAGCTCCAAAGATCTCCCAGTTTGAACCAAATGATAGAGTAGGCAGAGTTCATTAAAATAAATAACAGCATAGCGTGAAACACAGCCTTGAAGTAATCAAAACTGAGATTTGAAAAATGACTCTGAGTGTAGAGAAGTGTGTTACATGCTGGCTGATACAGGCAGCAATGGGACCTTGAAAACAGCCAGCTTTATAAGCACCAGTCAAACCTCTCAGCTCTCAAGACAAAGATATAAGAAGTTATAACAGGGGGAGAGAAAACAGTTGTAAAGGGGATATGTGTGACCATATTAAAAACCAGTGTGCCTGAATTTCTCCTTTGATCCCTAAAGCTGAGATTCTTCATGTTCTTGCTGTTGTTTTTATTGTGGCCAGTGGCAGAGGAAAGCCATGATTTAACCTAGCAATGAACTGTTTCTTATAAAGCAAACTTTCTACACTGATACATGCAGTTGACTCTGCCTCCTTCTACCTGCTTCCCTGTGTGTCCATTTCTTTAGACTGTTTTCAGTGTTGTAATGTTCCATTTCAAAATATTTCAGTGTTTTTTCCCTGCTGTCTAACAGACTGTTCTTCAATTCATCTATACGTCTTCAGGGTACTCAGATTATTACTACTAAAATTTTGCTCTTAAAATAAAGACTGAGTGGTTTAGAAGAATGTGAGCTTTTCTACATGTTAGACTCTAGACTGGGTGCAGCAGGAGGGGCTACAAAAATGTTCTATTCTCACATTCTGCCATGAGTTACTGTGTGAAACAGGATTCAAGGCAAGATGGTCCAGTTCTACAGCTCATTATGTTCATCACTGCATTTCTTTCAGCAGCTCCTCCCTTGCAGCATCTATGAACCTACAAATATGGTGTATTATCCAAGTATTAACTATTCCTATGTCACCATGGTGGAATACACAATATGAAGAAGTGAAAACACATTTCTAGTTCTCTGCAGAGGTATCCTATTGATAGATATGACATTTATAGGTTCTTGCACTTGCAAATTGGAGCCTGAAACTATCATATATGATTCCCAAGTGCACAGAAGTGGGTCTGGTGTAGGCAAATATGTGTACATTTCCTAACTCTTAATTGTTTCAATATCTCTTTAGTAAACCCTTTATTTTGGTCTTGGTCTGTGTCTAGTATTAAACTTCATGAAGTGCATGAGAACAGCTGTGCATGATGCTGTAGGCTGTTTTCAAGGGATAACAATAGATTAAAAACTTAATGCTGGTATGAAAGGTGAGAGGAGGAGAGTATTTTCAAGTATTTGCTGGAATTTGCTGTCTGGAATCAAAAGGGTTGAGATATTTAAAGGGAGACCCCATGTTAGAAACTATGAGAACAGCTGGGCTTTATCTTCCAAATCGCTGCAGGAGGGCTCATTTGTATCAAAGCAATCACCTAAAAAAGACCCTGCAGAAGAAGACAAACAGGAGGGAATGGATGTTGATAAAGTGCTGGAGGAAATGGAGGTGGTTAGACAGACTAGGCTGCTTCCCTGTTAGAACTTCTGCCAACAGACACCTGGACATGCTGGCTCAGGCTTGCTGTCTTTTACAGACAAATGACCAACAGGCCCTACTTTGTCCAAGCAAAGCCACCTTGCCTTACTGTGATTCCTGCCTGCTTGCCTCAGCTTCTCCTAAAGAGGGCAGGCCATAGAGTGGATTTAAAATACTCAGTTTTGTCCACTTTGTTGAACTTCTACCACAGAAGCTCCCTGTCAGTCCTGTGACCAGACAAAAGCTTTGACCAGCGCAGCAAATGTGTAGGAATTAGTCTCTTAGGGCAGGCTGCAGCTTCTAAAGCCAGCTTCAGCAGCAGTAAATGCACTGCCACAGCCAAAAACTCCCTAGAGAGGAAAGAGCATGGTGTTCCAGGCCACAAAGTCAAAGGTCCACAGGATTTATCCAGAAGTTATATCGACCAACAGATTCAGGGGGTCTTCAAGTGGCAATGACAAGACCCTGTGAGCTCAACTTAGCTACACCAGTTGTAAAAGAAGTGTGGTCTGCTCAGAAGTGTGCTGCCTTCTGTGCACATAAGGTTACTCTGTAAACATTTGGGCAAATAAGGCCTTCTCACCATTGAGGTATGGGATGTAGTTTATTGAGAATGCAAGAGGCAAGGGGATTTTTCCATATAGAGAGGATTTTTCCGTATGGCATTTCATGTGGAATAAAATCTTGTGAATCCCATGATCCAGCAGAGCATAAAGGATTCTGTTCTGTACAATCAGATCTTTCCAGTGTGTGTAAACCTGTTTCTGGAAAATACTAATGGTTTACAGGTTGGACTGCTCTTTAGGAGTCCTGAAGCCACTGTGGAGCCCTACCTGGTCTCACAGTAGACGGTGAGATAAGCACCATGTTCTCCAGTGGGGGGTACAACAAAGGCCATTGAACAAGATACTGATCTCTGCTTTCTCATGAAATCCTGTCCCCACCAGCAGATGCCTTCTTGCAGAAAATGCACTGTCCACTGCCTCCTGAACACTGGCCTCTCTTACAGCACTGGGTTTCTATAGAGCAGTGACAGTGTTTATTTGATTTGGTGCAAAATGGTGCAGTTAAGAGGGGAGCTGTGGATAAATTTCAAATCCTTAATTTGTGGATCATTAACTCTGCACTGTAACCCTTGGGAGACAAGGTCACCTGCTTCATGGGCTGGGAAGGTGCTTTTGCAAACAAGGGTGTTTGTTCAACACTGCTGATCCCTGCTGATCTGTTATAAAAGCCATGTTAGTTATTGTATTCATATGTTATGTACAGTCATGTGATGCTTGAGGCCTGAAATACATTCAGGCAGTCAGAAGAGATAAGGCAGGCTGCAATCTGGCTTTCTTCCCTGAGGTTTGCAGAATGTATTTGCAGATGTGTTGATCTTCAGGAGGCTGGCAGTCTGGGGCTGGGAGAGGGGGAGGGAGTATTTTCTTCAACTGCTTATTTCAGTATCAGAAGTAAATGAGAAGATGAGGTCATCTTTAACACCTCCTAGTAGCTGTGAAGTTGTCTTTCCCACATCCTGAGCCATGCTTGCTCAGTTTTGTATCAACAGTGATTGTCAGCCTTCATAAAGTGGACATGACCTTAGTAATGTCATCTGGAATTGTGTAGAGATAATGAGCTGGACTGGGTCTGCTTCAATAATGCTTATTGCAGCAAAAAGGTGTGAGTAGCTCACCTGATCAACAAACCAGTGGGATCAGCATCTTAGCTAGGAAACTACCAGCTTCTGTCTCATGAGATGTTTTTGTTCAGCAACACACACATTACTTTTCCTCCTCCTGTTACTCATCATTTTGCCTTCTAGACTTTGAATGTTTCCAGCAAAGCCAAGGTTCAACTTCTTAATGCATCCAAGTGTTAAATGAAAATGAGGGCTTCATAGGAGTGGCTGTACCCAAATAATCTCCAAGGACAGGGGCAAGCTTTGCCAGACATTAGTTAAGAGAAGGAGGAATTGAATAAAAATACCAAAACCAGATATTTATGCTTGGCTTCTCACAGGCTAAAGTTGAGTAAATATTGCTTACCTTAGAGGGGAACAGTACAAACCTGCCACTTTATGGTATATGAGCTTTAGCAAGGTACTTTGTGGTTGGTGGGTCCTGCATCTGGGAGTTGCTATGTCCAGCTACACATGACAGGTACATGCAATTTCATCCCTTCTATCAAGAGGCTATATGACACTGATTTAAAGTGCCAAAGCTTCCTTTCCCCTGGCCAGAATGAGGAGTCCCATTGTTTTCTGTTCTTCTAGGGCAGGAGCTGTGAGGCATCACCAAAGCACAGAACATAGGTGGGGCAGTTGTGACATTTTGTCTTCCCTGAGCAAGCTGTTTAGTTGGACAATCTCCATTTGCAAGCTGGTGTGTGAATGTTTAATGGAGCCCTCTGGTGCTGCTCAGGTGAGGGGTAATGTGGCTTTGTGCACAGGCAGAGCTGCTTCTGCACATTCTTTGACTCCCTCAGCTCTCCTGCAGGACTTGGCCTCTCCGCGGGGCTGAAGCACAGCGCAGTCTCATCTGCACCCCTGCTACCTGCTCAGTCCACATTATACCTCAACAGTAAATCAAAGTCTTTATTACCTTATTTGATAGTTGAATAAAATGCTTTGAAACACTGGCATATTAACTGCAATCAAGTTTTGAAAGGTCTCTGGTTGCTAGAAAGAAATTAGTCTGATAAATCGCTTTTTTTAATAAACGAGTACTTTTCCATAAGCAAGCTCAGAAACTGTCATTTGAGAAGCTTTTCCCCTCCCCCTTTTTTATTTTCATTTTAATATATTACACATTATTGTTCTTAAAGAACTGATTTTTTTTTGCCTTAAGAGACTAACTGTCACTGAAGTATAAGCAGCTTGTAAACCCATCCTGCCTGTCTGCCTCAGACAACCTTGTAGTGATCAATTGTATGAATTGTACTCCAAAATGATAATAACTAATGGTGTGACCTGGGATCACTGCCTGCCTTGCTGTGCCTTTGTTTACCTGTTTGCCTAAAGAAGCATTACCATCCCTGGGTCGAAAAGGCCTGTTTAACTTCAGCAAAGAGTTCCCAGATAATTATAGTTACTAAGTAACTTCCACCTCAGAGCAAACTGGTTGAGGCTGCTAAGAAATGTTGTGGCTTCCCTTTTGGTCAAAATCGGCAACTGACCTGAAGGCACCTCCAGTTCTCAAACCTTTAAACAGAGTCTGCACTCAAAGTACAGCTTAGGAGCTGGAACAAATTGCTGTATCCTTTATATACTGGGTCTGGAAGGGACCCCAGAAATGCACACTGACCCTGATTTCACACCACAGCTACAGATGTGCTAAGAACTTAATATGCTCTGTCTACTGAAGAAAAGCAAATGCTTGTACAAACAACTGTGACACTGGATTCATCTTGCCTTGGGCATATTTATCCAGGGTATTGCCATTACATCATTCACATTAGGCTTTTATTATCTACTATTTTAGGTCTTAGCAGCTGCTACAAGCTCTAGTCAGAGGTCAAGATGCTGTTGAACTTCAGATCTTTTTGAAAGAAGAGCATAATTCTACCAACAACGCTAGATTTGCAACAGTGCAATGTCATACAAATAACAAAAGATAATTTAATCTAAATTATATTTATTTTTTAAATGAGGTTTAATTGCCAAAAAGTTATATACTGCATGTTAAATTCCATCTGGAAAAGGCTACCACAACTTCATCTTTGAGAACTAAATAAAGTAATTCTGAGCTTTTTCATTATATCAGAAAAGACTACAAATTATTTAAGAACAATTTTCACCATCTCAATAAAATAATACTGAAATATCTGCTGTAGTTTGTGGTAACTGCATAAAACATGATGACATGATTCTCCTTTATTTTTCCTCTGTGTGCAGTGCTGACCTTCATGAACTGTTCATCACAGTGCGTAATTACATTCCTTTCACCTAAACTATTTCTACATATTTTCAATTTCTATTTGCCAAAGCTGATTGTTGTTGAGTGTTTCAGTGTGGTTTCAATGCAAATTGCATGCAGACTCTTGGGTGGTGAACTTCTGTGTACTTTATGAGAAATTTTGCTCAAAATGCAGACTCAGAAGAGCACAGTCTCCCAGAGAATTGTTGGTGAACTGTACCTTGGTTGTCACCGAGAGAAACGCTCAAGGCAAAAATGCAGACCATCTCTTTGAACTCATAAAATAATCCATTCCTTCTGAGGACCTCACTTCCAGATAAACAATGCTCCAGGGCAAGCAGGAGATGGCTCTTGCACTACTCATCAGTTAGAAGGTCCTTGTGATGATGAGCAGGAGCCAGGATAGCTGAGAAGTCCCTGTTGCTCCAAGTACAGTCTCTGTTTTCTACTGGAGAAACCCCAGCACCTCTGGCCTCAAGGCTTCAACCCCAAACTCTGCTTAGTGTTATGGGTGGTATCTGACCCAGAGCACTTAGAAATCTCACCTACTTACGACTTATGCTTGCAATCCAGGCAGGAGATGACTCAAAGAGCCTGATGAGATTTGTTTTGCTGCTATCTCTCTCCTCTGCCTGTGTTCTTGTCCAAGCTCTCCATTCCTGAGCTCTGCCTGCCCAGCATGTGCTGTGGTAACTGACACTGTGTGGGCAGGGAATGAGTTTTGGTTTTAGTAAAAATGGGCAGTTACATCATCTTGCACAACAGGTCCTTGCTCTGTGCCTGGCCTGGGCCAACTGAGTCCTCCCAAGCTGCAAAAATATGGCAAACTTGAAATTGCAGTAATCAAAAAATATTATAGTATGTTATGTATACTAACAACACATTCTAGGCTGCTCCCTGCATAGAATCTCCCAGATGTACCTGGCAACAAGGGAGAGAGAGATTTGAATACTAATGTCAGCTGGAGGAGGGGACCCTTATTAGTATTTTGGCTAATTGCCAGGTTGCCTGCTCTTGAAAAATTTGCCTAGGCTGAGCTAGACATATTTTTCATGTGTAGAAAATTTTATTGAGTGTTGGTAGGGCTTTATATTTTCCTAATGCTTCCTACAGTCAGCTGTGTGAAGGTTCACAGTAGCCATGAGGTCAGAGTTTCTAGGCCAAAGGCCTTTAGGCCTTCTTTGGAAGACTTGGAAAACTGTAGCAGCTGAACAGGCCCAGAGAAAACAGTGCAATTTTGGAGAGCACCTGATGTAAACTCACAAAATGAAGAAGTATTTTTTTGTTTTGGGGGCTCGGGGGGGTGGGATTATTTTTTTTTTCTTGTTTGCTTGATGCTTCTTTTTTTTTTTTTTTAGTAAATACAGATGACTAACTCAGGGCCTCCTTTTCTTCTTCCCTGCAGGCAGAACAAAGTCTCTGATGAGTTGCTTGTTCAAAAGGTTCCCACTGATTTTACCTTTGGGTCTGTTCTAACTTTCTCATTGTTTCATGTAAGCATTTTCTGTGGTAATTAGTCTGTAATAGGGTAATCCCTGGTGGCCTTCCTGGAGTGTCTGGACTCTCTGAGTTGAGAAAGCTCTGCTGGGGGGCAACATATTTTTCTCTATGTGGGAAGGGGAAGAGTTGATGTTGTGAATGGTGTCCTGACTATGATGGAAAAATCTCTTAAAAGAGGAAAGTTTTGCAGCATTTCCTAGAAATGATTCAGGCTCCATTTGTCTGATTTCCTCTGGAAGATCCCAGCAACCAGGATGGTGTGTGTGTATTTTGTCCCTGGCTGCTTCCTTCTGGAATCTGTGGCCTGCATAGTCCCAGAGGAACACAGGTCTGTATCTCTGTGATTTGTAGATGCAGTTGCAGGCATTTTTTGTAGCTGGGCACAGACACATTCAGAGCTTTCAACTGGCAGTGGAAGCAGATTTAAAATCCTCTTCAGCTTCATAAAACGCAGTGCCTAGAGTCATCTGAACTGTGAGGCCATGAAGGAAAACCAGTTTTTTAAAGGCTTTTTGAAAACGAAGTAGAGATTTGATACTTTATGTTGGTTGCATTTCCTCTAAATGATTTTGACAAACTATGAATATGAATGCCTCGAATTTCAAGTTTTCCCTTTTTGGATATAGCAAAATTAAGACAGCCTTTCAGGAGTATGGCCATAGACAGAAGAAGAACAGACATGTCCAGGGCAAAAATACAGCCATCCCATGGGAATTAACAGAACAGAAAGGGCTTGGAAATCCTAGTTTTGGAAGCTTATCTCCAGACAAGGGATTTCTGCAAAACGACAAACCCTAAAAAACTTAAATTACAACTGCAGAAGCTCTTCTTGCTCTGTAGTGGAGAGGAGTCACTTGGAGTGGGGCTTGGCTGGCTGAGCTCTCTTCTTGGGCCCTTGGACACATGCCACGACTCAGTTTCACTGTGTAGAACAGAAAGGTTTCTCTTGATGGTCTTCATAAAGTTTATTTGAAAACTTTTGGTGAAAAGGGCCATAGTGACTAGGTGCGTTCACAGCAGAATCAGCATGATCTGAAGTCAGAGGGACCCTCGTACAGAACCTGAACCAGATTTATTGCCTGAGCCCTGTTTTATGAATACCCTGAGGCTGAATTTGACTGCTGTTGGTCAGTGTGGTGTCAGAGATGCCCACACTCCCTGGGGCATCCTGGAGCAATCCCATTTCTGGGCCTGGTTTGGAGGTTCAGTCCTTGCTACCTCAATTCAGGCCCTTGTGCTGAGGAGTGGGGCAAGAATGGGGACAAACAGGCTGCTCACCCTTCCAGCCGTTCACCCTTCCAGCACTACAACACACACAGAGCCAATTTTACGTTACTGACAGCTCTGTATTACCTCTGTAACACTCACATGCAAAGTGAACGGGTTTTTCCCACATTATTTTTGCTGCACAGTGAAACAGACAAGGATTTCCCATCTGCCACATGAAGGAATGAACAAGGTGCGATTTGAGTATTTCCCTGCCGTTAATGAAACTTCTAAAGTTCTCCTTCCTGCTAGTTTTGGGCTTGTGAAAGATCTTCCAGCAAGCTAAGCACAAAGAAAATTAAACAAACCAAAACAACACCCTTACAAACGTTGATTTTCGCTTTAATGCTTTATATTATTTTTTAGTGACCGGTGGAAGCCGCCGCTGAGGGCGGCTGGGGTGTGGGGCCGGGCGGGCGCCTTCAGGGGCGGGGTGGCCGCGGTGGCGGCGGCGCGGACTCCAAATCCCGGCATGCCGCGGGGCGCGGCGCATGCGCGCCGGGCCGGGCTTGAGTGGCAAGTTGTTTGTTCCAGCGAGCACCAGCTGCTCGGCACTCCGGGCTCCGCTGCTCCGCTCCGCGCCCCGCCGGCCTCCCCGCCGCTCCAACTTTTACACCCTCTGCTCCCTCATCCCCTGCTCCTGCCCCCGGAGCTGGGAAGGGACAGACGGAAGCGGGGAGGGGAAAAAGAAAAAAAAAAAAAATAAGAAGGCACCGACAATAACAGCCCCCCCTCCCCCTCCCCATTCAAAAACACAACATAAACCCCAGGGATAGATGAACTACAAATGAGAAAGAGGAAAAGATGGAACTGCACATCCTAGAGCACAGGCTCAGAGTGGCCAGCATAGCCAAGGAGAGCATCCAGTTGTTTACCTATGGATTAATCAAACTTGCTTTCCTGTCCTCTAAGACGAGGTAGGTGCTGGGGATGGGGCAGCGGGGGAGGGGGTGTCCTCCTTGCGGGGGGACAGTGCTGGGGGCGGATCCCCCTCGCTACGAGGGGACTGGGTGCTGGCAGGGCACCCTCCCTCTCTCCGAGGGGCTGGAGTGGGGGGCACTGCCCTGCAAGTGAGCAGGGCAGCCTCCTTGGAAAGGGGGTGGTTTGGAAAGGGGGTGGGTTGATGGCTACTCTCCTCCTTGGGGGGGAAAAATAAATAAAGCAGAGTCCTGGGATGGAGGGGGGGGGACAGCGTTGGGGTGGGGGTCACCCTCCTTGCTGCCAAGGGGCAGGGTGCTGGGGTGGGTGATGGCACCCTCCTGCAGTAACTCAGGCTGCTGGGTCGGGGGGACACCCTCCTCGCCAGAGGACCGGGATTCTGGGGGGGCGATGAGAACACCTGCGTGTTCCCTACGCACACCCCCCATCCCAGGACGGGGAGCTGGTGCCGAGGATCAGCGCTGGAGTTCAGGGTGTCCCCGAGCAGCTCTGGGGCAGCCGCCGAGGCTCCTGCCCGCTGCCCGGCCGGGCCGGCCGATGAATGGGAGCAGGTGGGGGCCCGGCCGGGCCGGCCGCAGGCTCGGGGCGCCCGCCGGACAACAAAGGCAACAACAGCAGCCCGAGCAGCAGCAGCAGGAGTGTGCTGGGTTTTTTCCCCTCTCTCACTCTCTGTTTTTATTGGGTTTTGGGGGTTTTGGGTTTTTTTTTTTTGTGTTATTTTTTCCCCCGGATTGTTGTTCCTCGCAGCGCTTACAAAAAAAGACGGCTCCTCCACAGGCGGGTTTGTTTAAAGGGAGCTTTTCCAGCGCTGCCAAATTGGGGGATGCATGCCCTGCACTTAAATATTGTGGTGTTAAGTCGTTTGGATTGTGATAGCCTTCAGGAAAAAGAACATCACAGTGGAAGGCACTGTAAGAATTATTTTTAAAATTTTATTTATAAAAAAATACTGTGGCCAGTTTATTGGATGTACGTAAGGTGCTAGGCCTTTTGCACAAAACAACTTGAATTGCAATTGCAGATTCTTCTGTCTTCACTTAGTTTGTTGACTTCACACTATTCAGAAAGAGGAATGGGAATGTAAATAATGATTCAAACTCTTCTTGGTTTTCCTGCCTGATAATTAGTATTTCAGTTTTCTCCCGAAATTCATTCTTGTATTAAGGTGGGAAATTTTCTTTGGCAGTAGGAAAATAATGAATAGATATTGAAGAAATAGAGAGCAAATTAATTTGTTTTATTTCAGACTGTAATTCAATGCTCTCTGTTTAAATGCTTACAGATGAATGGACTCATTTGTGGTGTAATTTGATTACAGCCCTTTATCTCAAACTTCATGCCTTGAAATTTCACTCTGATTTGGGGCTTGTCCCATTTGGCTTTCTACTAACATTGTTTGCAGTGTAAAGTATATCAGCACCTTGTTTACTGCTGTCCCTGAATACTCCATAGGGCATTAAAGGGTCCTCAGTCTTAAGCTTCTATTTTTATGTGTTGTTTCATTGTACTTGAAAGTTGCTGCTGATTTTTTGAAGGTCTTGTTTCTTCCTCTCCCATGCTTAAAATGTCACTTTTACTGTCAACAATGAAGTCTTTAATCTGTCACTCTTAACACATAGACTGGAGTTTTCATGGGGCTTTTTCTATTTGTTTGGGATTTTTTTTTTTTTATTTTTTAAACTTCAGGGATGGTCCTGTTGTCTTTTTGTTTCCTATTACATTTCATGTTTTCAATGTTAGAGAGCTGTGAAAGGGTCAGGGCAGTAAGATAAATAAGATAACCCCTTTGGGGTTTGATACCTTGTTCCAGCATTTGGGGTGCAGCACCTGACAGTTTTGTATTATCTCTGGTTTCTGTGTTGTCTTTTAACATATACACCCTGAGTATCAATCTTTCCTTACCTTCCATGGAATCTCACTGACCAGGAACAGCAGATGTTTGTGGAATGATTTGTTGGCATGGGAAACTTCTCTTTATTTCCCTTTTGTTAATTTTGTTATTTTTGCAGCCAGTAGAGATGCAGGGGAAGCTTGTTTGTGTCATTCTTGAGACAACTGACAGCACTGAAACACTTTCTCTTGAGTGCTTTTGCATGCCCTGTGGCAAACAAGGTCCCTGCCCCACAGATCTTCTCTGATCAACATCATGTGTACAAGAAAGATGAGGGTCTCTGGGAAATGTAACTCTATAGATTTATGACCACACTGTTTCTCTCTACTCCTCCTTAAAAAAGTGAATATGCTCAAAAGTCAACAACTTTTTATAAGGGTGCAAGACAAATCTCCTGTCCCACACACCCCATGTGCAAAGAGCCCCTCAGGGGAGTGAAAGAGGGAGGTGGTCCACATCCCTGCTAATCTGTTCTAAGGAGATAGCAAAGATAACAGTTACTACATCACCTACATTTTTCCCAATAAGACTTTAAACAGAGTTTTACTCGTGCTGCAAGGCTGCCAGTAAGAAATAATGATTTGTAGGCTAGATGTGATCCAAAGGGGTGACAATGACATCATCAGTATTCTTGTGTTAGTCATGCAAGAAACTAGGGTTTTTACACAGCCTCCTGTGAGAAGTGATTTGGAGGGTCTCTTTCATGTTGTCATACATCAGGGAAAAGGGCTGGAGGAGTTATTTTTTTAATCTTGCACATTTTTCATAATCCCCTTGGGAAGGAAAAGTAACAAATCTCCCTTTTTATTTGGCCTTTTGCCACACTCTCACACTCTTGCCCTTGTTCATGACACAAGTGTTTTAATTTAGCTTCTGTTACAATAGCAATATTTTCTGGTACAGAGAACAGCAGTTTTGAGACTATTCTGATGGCCAGAAGCAAGACAGCAGCTAACATGGTGAAGAGGTGAGACCAGCAGTGAATGAAATAGTGGGCTGGACTGAGCTAAAAGAAAAATACTCTTAATCACAAGTTTAAGTTAGGCATGACTTATTTTATGCAAAGTTGCATTAAGAGAAGTCGTCTAGGAATAAATAATAGTGTAACTGCTAAGCAGTTACACTGAGGACTGTGCTCTTGGTGTTCTGCTTCTGTCAGTGCAGGCCTCCTGATTTCAGCAGGCTCTGCCAGGCACCCCAGTGGAGGAGTGATCCATGTCGTTTTTAGTGGCATGCTGAAGATTTGCATGTGTCTAATGTTTTTGCTGTTGCTGTCATCAGCATTCTGGTGTTTTATTGATGGTGTTGGTTAGGGCATGGTGCTAATAGCACCAGGGTTGGGGATTCAGCCCTCATGCTAACCACTCACCTAAGAGTTGGACTTGATAATCTTTGTGAGTCCCTTCCAGCTCAGCATATTGTGTCTCTGTGTCTGGCTTGAATGTTCCTTGGTGCCAAGGGTTCTCACCTATTCAGAAGCTGTGCACTGTGTTTATGCATGTAAAGATAAAAATTGTGTGTGGCTTCACCATTGCATTATTTTTCTTTTGTATGTGCCTCTGTAAATGCTGGTTCTCTGGGGCAGAGAGCTGTGCTCATCTGAAAACTCCTGCCTTCATCTCCCTGTGTGCTGCAAAACGAGCAGCTTCCCTCACACCGAGTTAAGTGTCTCTGCTTCCTTGGTTAAACTGTCTCATGGTGCTGGGAGAGGTGCCACAAGTAACCTGCTGGAGGACTTGATACAAATACTGTTCTGCTACATTCCTGTCTTGATTTTTTTTTTTTTCTCCCCCTAATTGCAAAATACTTTATAACTGCACCCAGCAAGGAAAAGTGCTGGATTCTGCACCTGGTTTGGGGCAGCCCTGGGTGTGGGTACAGCCTGGGGAAGGAGATGCTGGACAGCAGCACCTCACAAAGGGACCTGGGGGTCCTGCTCGGTGGCCAGAGGGATCTGAGCCAGCAGTGCCCTGGGGCCAGCAGGGCCATCCCCGTCCTGGGGCTCCAGGCCCAGCAGGGCCAGTGGGGCCAGGGGGGGATTGTCCTGCTCTGCTCCGGGGGCCTCACCTCGAGTGCTGTGGGCAGGTTTGGGCAGCACAGTGTGAGGGAGAAATTAAACTGTTCGAGAGAGTGCAAAGGAGGCCACGGGGACAGCGAGGCCGTGAGGGGAAGCCGTGTGAGGAGCTCTGAGGGCCCTGGGGCTGGGCAGCCGGGGAAGAGGAGACTGAGGGGACTCATTGCAGCCTGCAGCTCCCTGGTGAGGGGAAGAGGAGGGGCAGACACTGATCCCTGCTTGGTGTGACACTGATGGCACCTGAGGGATGGCCTGGAGCTGTGTCAGGGGGGTTAAGGTTGGATGTTAGAAACAGGTTCTTCCCCCAGAAGATGATACTGGTTGGAATGGCAATGATTATAGTGGCAGATGTAAAGTGTGCTCGGGTGTCAGCATCTATTCCTACTGTGAATATGTGGTGAGCTCAGAGGATAAAGGCCAGGAACCCCATGGACAGTATAGCTCATACTATTCCTTTGTAGCCTAATGGTTCTTTTTTCCCTGTGTAGTAAGTTATGACATGAGAGATGATTCCAAATCCTGGCAGGATTAAGATGTAGACTTCTGGATGACCAAAGGATCAGAAAAGGTGTTGGTATAGAACTGGGTCTCCTCCTCCTGTAGGGTTGAAGAATGTGGCGTTGAGGTTGCAGTCTGTAAGGAGTGTTGTGATTCCTGCAGCAAGGACTGGAAAGGACAGGAGTAGGAGCACTGTGGTGATTAGGACTGATCAGACAAATAGTGGGGTTTGGGTGGCTGGGCACTGAACAGGCTGCCCAGGGCAGTGCTCACAGCACCAAGGCTGGCAGAGCTCCAGGAGTGTTTGGACAATGCTCAGGCACATGGTGTGATCCTTAGGGATGGTGCTGTGCTGGGCCAGGAGTTGGACTCAGTGATCCTTGTGGGTCCCTTCCAATTCAGCAAATTCTGGGATTCCTTTTAGTGCATAGGAGTTAAATCTGCGTGCAGGACAGTTTGGGATAATGCATGCATTGAGCCACCAGTGCATGCAATAGATGCTTGGAAGGTGAGTCTACCCTTGTCTTTGGAGAGTATATAAAAATATATGGAGAGTCCAGGAAAATAAAGTGGGGCCTGGGTTCTTCCAAGCACTGGGTCTGTGTCATGTAATTCTGGGTAATGCTTTAGTAGACCCCTGAACATCTGGAGTCAATGCTAACAAGTTATTTTTCCTGTCTATACCAGTACCTAATCTAAAGATTTGGTGGTAAGCAGTGAAGTGGTTGAGGGAGAAAGGTATTATTTAAATTGTAAAGCTATTAAATTATAAATAGAATAAAGTTGAGCAGTTAGTTTGTTCACAGGGCTGTGTTTAAATGACCTAATTGTAGGTCATGTGTCAATTGTAGGTCATCACAAATTTTAAAATCTCTGAGGGTTTTTTGATACTCTTTGGTTTGAGATGATTATGATTTCTCAATGCTGAAGAGAAGGAACAAGTTCTGCATGTGTAAAGGATGAGACCTTGGTCACCTGAAATGTTTAAATGCAGCCATTCCAAAAGCATCTGTCACTCTGGGTTCTTTTTCAAGGTGCTCCAGGGTGTATATTGGTGACTTGACACAGAATTACAGACACTTTGCAAGCTTACACGTTTGCCACTACACACAGATGGCTGTCCATGTGAATGGGATGATTCCCAGAGGAGCTAGATGGGATGTAGTGATCCCACTACAATGGGATGCTTGGAGGCAGAAGGTATTCCTAGTGTGGAGAGGTCCTTAAAAACATTCATTCCAGTAAAAATGTAGCAAGAAGTGAATGGTGATAAAATGTACAGAATAAGTTGGATTTTCTTTGGGCTTTGAGCAAAAAACAAAACTAGGTTTGTTGTCTTTAAGTTTTCAGTGGTATTTTTGGTAATCTGTCCATTTTGCTTAGTAATAATTGACACCTCTACTTATGAACAGTGTGCTGTTGCTATTAATATAAGTGTTTCTCATTCCCTGATCACTTGTTTACTGTATAGGTGTCCTGAAATTGGAGATACTGTAATAAAAAGTCTATTTTGGACTTCAGAATATAATAGGACAAACAAGTGCTTAAAATGTATCTGTGCATCATTTGAGGACATTGAGATCAGCAGTCTGTTTCCTTTGGTATGAACTCAGACAAACACATGTTGTTTATGCCCTTATATGAGAAACAGATCGTCCTGCAGCACTGCATGATTATCTGGCAAAGCCAAGTTACTCCTATCATTAAAACCTTTTTTTTTTTTGGCCTCTCATGGCTTCTGCCATCCTGTGCATCCCAGGAAGACCACTGAGTAAAGGCTTTTGCCAGTTATAAGATGGTATCTACTCATCTAAAATGTGTTGCTTGTGTTTCCTTTTGTTGTGGCAAAAACTCCCAAATGCCTTGAATATTTTATTTTCTGGTTATGTGTATATGTGTGTGATATCTGAGGTGTGGGGACTTCTCTTTCAGTGTGATTTGGTGACCATCTGTTACAGGAGGAGTGAGTGCTGATGTCCAGACACCACAGGAGGCTGCAGTGATGGGAAGCCTCGTGGCTAAAGCTGCCTGCCTGCCCTTCCCCAGAGCACTCTGCTGCCCTGTTTGTGTCACCATGGGCATTTATGGTGCTGAACCTGCTGCTGGATGTTCAGGATGAGTAGAGCTAGTGAGAATCAGCTAACTGAGTAGGTGGAGAGAACAGAATTTGCTTGTTTGGGCTAAGGAAGTATATAAGCTCTTTAATTGTGGATGTCATCAGTTTGTGTTCAAGGCTGCTGGGCTGTGAGAGCATTCTGCAGTGTTTGAACATGTTTAAACCTTGGAAGGAACAGGATTCCTTCCTGATGGTCTCTTACTGTTTATCTACAAATGTTATTTTTCCCTTTATTTTCTGCTTCTGGCATGTGGCTTACCAGTGGGGCACTGCCTGATTTTCTCTTTCTTTGCCTGGCAGTTCTGTCATGCAGTCAGTCCTCAGCCTACCATGTGGTCCCATCAGGCTGAGGCTGATGCCAAGTCACAAACTGTCAGGAGCACTTAGAAACTAAATGAGATTCAAAAGGTGGAATGGAAGTACTAGATCAAACCTAGAGTGTAATGCTGGGCAGCACTGTGTGCTGGAGAAATGTTGATTTAGATATTGTACTTTTAAAATAAATAGATATTTGCCTGTAATTTGTAGTGGGATAGTTGTTTGTCCTTATTTCCCATGTTTCAGTTCATTGGGAAAGCTGTCACATAGATGAGATGCATCACCTGTGGATAAGGTACAACATCAGTTATGTAAAAAAAAAAAACCATCAATGGTGCCTGCTCATGTTGAGCTGAGAAATAGAAAAGATGAAAAAAATACTCCTCTTTTGCCATGTAACTCATTAAAGATCCCCTCAGATGAATGGGTTTTTTTTATTACTTTGAGGTGAAAGCCAGTATTTAAATTAAAAATGTGGCTTTTATCAGTTAGATGGCTCTTCCTGCAAGCTGGTACTGGTGTGCTTCAGCAGCAGAGCCAGTGCAGGTCTGTTATGGGAAAGTATGAATACTGTGCATTTGTCATCTAGAAGTAACAGCTGAATTGTTCATTAACACAATAGTTTGAATCCACAGTCTACTCCTCTACTGAATTATAACTTAAATTATAATAAATAACTTATCTCTATTTGATAGCTGAATTCTTTGGCAATGCCTTGGTCATTTTCTATAAACATGTCTTTCCATTGATTTTATTTTTAATTATGTTTACCACACCATCTCATTTATCCAGTACACATCTTCTTAGTCATCCTGAATGTTAGAGTTTTAATATATTTGGATAAAACCTCCAATTTCTTTTCTAACCAAAAACAGTATAGATTTATTCTTTTGTTTACTGCCAACTAAAGAGTAAACTCCAGCTCTGATCTGCTGGTAACTGAAGGCTGGTAAAGGAAGAATTATCCAACAGGAATGTGAGGAAATATTTCCATTCATTATAGTTCAGAATCAGCAGAGTAGAGCTTCTGAGCTGCTGTTAGCATTTCAAAGTAAAAAGATCTCTTCTCCCCACCTTCAACTCATCTGAGTTTTGTATAAATACGATATATTTGTTAAGAAAGAAAACAACAGGCAAAAATGTTCTGTTATGGCACAAAAGTAATGAAGACTGATTAAGCCAGTTCCATTACTATGCAAGCCCTTGTTAGTCCCAGATGTAGTACACAAAGTTTTACTGTGCTGGCCATTGAAATAGAGAATCTGATCTCATTTTTGTGGTCTGATCCATAATAAACATCAAATACTGGTTATTAATGTTTTATTTTCACATCCAAAGAAATGCAGTGTACGCCTAAACTTTCTCACCAACCAGAACAACCTTACTTTGGTCTGTTAAGTGTGGCTTACTAAAGATTAAAATAAAAAGCCTACTTCTGATCTGCAGCCTGCTTTAGGAAGCTCCCAGCAGTAATACCAGAGATACCAGATCTGCCAGCAGATACCAGAGCTGCTGTTTAGCACAGAGTTGGCATGTGGAAGAGAGGAGGGGCAAGTTTGCTTGGTGGCAGAAAACCATCCACTCATCCATTGGGGACCTCTGAGGTATGCTTTTGTGGGAATGCCTGGGTAGGCAAAGTGATTTTTTTGAAATTTTGTGGTCTGGTTATTGTTTGGTAATGTGATGGAATAAATGTTTTTAAGATACTTGTGCTACTTATTGGCCCGTAATTGTAGAGAGATGTAGGCTGTTGTTGATGGTAAGTTGTCCTTGACCCAAATTTTTTCAATACAAATTGTTTATAAAGTAGGAACCAAACCCTCTCAGGAGTGTGAATGCATGTTTGGCTGAGATGTAACTGTAAAGGAGAAGTTCATCTCTTCCTGTGAAGTTTTAGTGTTCTTCTTAAAGAGGATACTAGAGATGGCATAAGGTGTGCCTATTTAGGAGTAAAATGCAACCTTTAAGTCTTATGCAAAGTATTCAAAGAGATTAATTTTAAAAGTTGATGCTGGGGGAATTTCTGAACCTGAGAGGAGAAAATTTACAAGTTTCAACATGGGTGGAACAGTTAAAAATGTATGTGTGACTCTCCCTGACTTTTTCTGTTCAGACTTTTTAAGAATGTTACATGAAGAGAATCTGGGTAATGATATGCACTGGTTTTAGCAATATCTGAATATTTATCCTAGTTCTGTGATTAAAGATCAGTATTCAGCCCTTTTTTATGCCATGCATGTTTTTACAGGGTGAGTTGGTGGAAGTTGGTAAGTCTGAGACCTTGACTGAAATGGCCCATGTTAATCTTGCTTAACACTTGTAGTTTTTATTTCTTTTCCTAAAGAAAGATTGACTCTTTTCCCTTGATAACCTCTAAGGCACTCACTTGCAAATAAATGTATTCTTGGCAGGAATAAAAAAGGTAGCTCTTAATATTGAGAAGGATATACTCTGCATGCATCTAAGCAACTGTATACATTTACATAGATTTACTTAGTCTTTATTTTTGTGCTTTTTTGAAAATGATGGATGACTTATCATGATTAGTCTTTCAGTTGTGATCTTTTTCAAGCTGCTTTTGGGTGGGAATCGGAGTTTGTAACATGGAAAGCAAACATTTTCATTTGCTCTTTTTAAACTACTCCACAGTATTAAATGTGCTAAGTATTTAGGAAAAAAAAAATCTCAGCTTATTTTGTGGTTATAACTAAGCAGTGTAACATGACCTGTACTAAACAAATGAAGCCAGTGGTGAATTGAGACTGTGCTTGGCAAGACATTGGAGCTGGGAGGGCTCAGCCTTCCACACCTACTTCTTATTTGCAGGCTGGAAGAAGAAAACCAAATTTACTTGCCTTTTTAGAAAAGTCCCTAATTTGTTTCCCAACCTGGAATTAACTAGTGATCATTTTAAACTAAACTGAGTCATTTGAAATGAGGAAAATATTCACCCATCTTGTGGAAGATAATATGCTGTCAAAATCTGGTGTATTGGATAAGTGGACTGGTTACAGTGGCTTTGTCAGTGATTTCTCCTCAACTGATGTGTTCAATTTGCTTTGGAGTTTGGAGCAGCAAACCTATTTTGATAAATGTTGTTTAAATTATCTCACACCTAAGATAACATTGCCTTTGCAGAAATTTTTGGATTTCAGGTATCTTTATATCAGATGAGCTAATGTTAAAATAAAATTGCTCTTAGTTGTTTGCATATTCAAACTACTTGGTTGCAGAAGGGTGGTGTTTCACTTTCACTGCAGATTACAGGCAATTTATGATATACTGAGATGATGTGGTGTGAGTTGCATGTTATTACCCATTTGGCATTTTTGTGAACCAAGCAGAGTTTTGTTGTGTGTAGTTTGTTTGCATCTGCTGAGCCAGTGAGGTGTGAAACCACACTCTTGTGGCTCAGCCTCTCTTGAGCTTCCTGCAGGTGAGTCTGGTTTGGGGATGGTTTTTTGCTGTGAGTGGTGGGTCTGTGTGCTTTGCAATGGTTCCATCTCACAAATTGACATAGATTATGTTTGTTAAGAGATTTTTCTTCAGGTAAAATGCCAGCAATGTAGAGTGGTTATAGCAATTTTTTTGCAAATGAAATCAATACTTCATTATGGAAAATAGAATGGATGAAGTAGCTGCATTGCAGACAAGGTACAGATGTGCAGAACAACTGGAATCCTAAGGAACAAAGCATCATTTTTAACACAAAATTTGTTTTTCAGTGATTGCTTTCTTGTCAGTACTCCTGCCATACTGTGTAACAATATTTTGATGACGGCCAGAAACTACTTTGCTACACCAGCTTGATGTTGGCTAAATACAGAAAAGTAAGCAAGGATTTGGTTTGACCAGAGCAGGCTTGGAGGGAGGTGATAAAGGCCAGAACTGGCCTTGTGAATGAGCATGGACTGCCTGGGAGCCTCGTGTGGGACTGAGGGTTAATGCAGCTGTGGAGCCTCAAACTTTTTGTGCAGTTTTCAGCCCAGACCTGGTACATTGTCACAAACTTAGAAAACAGCAAATCTGCACAGAATGGGTGAGGTCAAGAAGGATCTCTGAAGATCAGGTAGCCCAACCCCCCAGCTCAAGGCAGAGGCTGCTCAAGCAGCTTGCTCAGGATTTTGTCCATTGGGATCTTGTGCTTAAAGCCATGCATGGAGCTTTGCTCTCTGCTGTGTTAACATGTTGTTGACCTCATTCACATTGTAATGCTTTGCTCCATTTGGCATTACTTTGACACAGCATTATAATGTGTGATTTAATGTCTCATCTCAGCATGACAAAGTGTTTTTTAAACTTAGAAGTGAAACTGTGCAGCCTCTTGGTTATGGAGAGAACTGTTGGTATGAATGAGACTGTTTACTGCAGTAGTTCATTGGTGCTTTGTGAGCATTTCAGGTGAAACTGCTTATTGCCTTTAAACTGAGAAAAACTAGCTGAAACAAACTAGATGCCAAAAAATTCCATAGTTTGGTAAGAGCAGAGCTTGCCTTGGGAAAGGGCATGCACTCACTTCTGTGCTGGTGCAGACAACTTAATTACAATTTGTAATGATGTTGGATAGATGCACAAGGCTCATGAAGCTACTGCTACCCAAGCCCTCTACATAGAAGTTTCATTTGTGTCCTTGAGCTAAGTAAGGGAAAGTATTAGAATGACATGAACTCCAGATGTGACTCAGTTTGACTTGAAGTGCAGTATTGTGTGCTGCATGCCCTGCAGAAAATGTGGTGCTTTGGTTATTATGCAGTTTCTGAAATTCCACTGGAAGAGTGGTCATGTGATGGAGCCTCACTGGAGGGAAGAGTTTTCTCTGTACTCTTCCTATTGCTATCAAGTTACTCCAAGCATGTCTGAGTGGTTCTTACAATTCCTTACAATGCATACAGTCCTGTACATACAATCATGCTGTTGGCTTTATGCCTTATCCCATTACCCATCCCAGTGCTGTGTTCCAGGGGCTGCTGAGGTTTGATCCCAGTTTGTCTGTTTGTAGGGAAAGCCTCATGGCTGAGGAAGGGTAAGTTTATAAGGCAAGGGTTTGCATGGAATCACTGAGCTATCCCCTGGTAGCTCTTATGCTGTGACAGGCCACAAGTACTTCTTGTTTGCACAGGAGTGTGAAATCAGGCCAGAATGATTAATGTAAATGTAAATTTATGTGTTCTGTACCCGTTTGAATGGCTTTGTTCATTCACATGGTGTTTGAATTGTAATTTTAGGCAATGATTTAAATATGAAGTAGTCCTGAAACAATACAGTTGCCTATTGGCTTTTAATGATCATGTGAAGCAGTGTGTTTTGAATGGATATCTCATTATAAAGGTGATAACGACCTAATAATTGATGGCAGGAAAAAGAAAAAGAACCAAGCCAGAAATGCTAAATAACATGTGTGTGTGTAAATTATATGCTTCATGTAAAATTTGTGTCCAAGATGTCCATGAGCATACATTTGAAATTAATTTTCTTCTATGTTTACAGAAGCATTGAGGCTTAAAGCTGGTACATAATTGGCTGTTAATCTATTTTTTATAGCCTTCCATGGCAAGTTACTGCTGTTTATCTCTTTTTGAGATTTCCTACTACCATAACCATGTGCTTTTCTTAGAGATGAGTGGATGGCCACTCTACACAAAATCTATCATAAAGATAGGATCTGCCTTTAGGTGCAGCCTCTCTTGGCTGGATAACTTAGGGTGTACTTGGAGCATCACAGCAAAGCAGCTGATGAAATTCCTGTCTCTGATTCAACAGTTTCCATCTCCAGTGTTTTGGAAGTTGCTGTTAACTTGTTGTGTGTGTTCCAAGTTCAGGAGAGAAAAAAACCCCAAACATCACACCCTACACTTTGAAGCCACCTCATTTTGTTTATGTTTATGGTACAGACTCACAGTTGAGTAGTGTGGCTATGGGCTGGTTAATTCAGAGTTGGAGTGGAAATTATTGACTTGTTAACCTTTCTTTACTCAGGAGAATGAATGGTCAGATGATTAGATCTTGTAAGGAGAAAAACTATTTATTAATATGGGTAAAAGGTGTGTGACTAGTAATGGTAGTAATCTTTCTTCAAAACTATAGGGGAGGCTTTATCTATATGTGTTACCAGCATCCCACTTTGAATATTACATTTTCTCACTTTGTGTTTTTACAGTAATCATTTTTCCCTTTCACTTGGGTTTGAAAAAATTCAGTGACAGGAGCAGTTCCTGGATTCAAAATGGACTGGTACTCATACTTTTTCCTAGGCCTGTTAAAACATACTCCTGGTTATATATTCCTTGTGCAGGATCAGCAAGCAAAAAAGGACATGAAAGAATTTCATCTGCTCCTTAAGTGAGCCTTACATAAAACAAAGTTTAAAATGAATTAGGACTTACCTTTTGAGCACTTGTCAAATCTTCTCATTGTCAGGTTTTCTTCCCACTTAAAGTTCATGTTATATCAAATCAATGTAAGGTACATGATAATACTTCAGAAACACCTAAGTCCCATTAAAAAAAAGCACTTGGGTACTCCAAGGCTCATTGGGAGCCAACAGGGCTTTGACTCAAAAATGGCTTTTGCTGTTTGAGGGGGGAGATGCTTAAGGGCTTTAAAAATTTTGCCTCCTGCTCAGACTAGCTGGTAACTTTCAGGACAGGAGTAAAGTAAAAATGCACCAAGGGGAAGGAAAGGCTTAGTGTGGCTGCTCATGTGGGCAAGAGTGAAGATATACTTCTGAGAATTAGTATAGAGGGTCAAAAATGGGGATCTCTGTTCTTCTCTCCTCTCATAGGCAGGTGGGCTGCAGGCTGGCTTCACTCCATGTCTCCAGCAGCATCTGGCCCTGTGCTGCCCCAGCAGTGCTCCCTGCAGTCCCTGGCCCCTGGTGGGTGCTCCAGGGTCACCCAGCACAGCATGTGCCAGCTGCACCTCTGGGAGCTGGGCAGAGGCTCTGCCTTCCTTTGCAGAGGAGGAAACTGAGGCACATGGGTGGGTGAGTGCCCTGCTGTCCTGGTTTAGGGCAAATCTGGGAGAAAAACCTCTAGGGGGATTCCTCTAGAAAGCAGATTCAACTGGTTTGAGAAAATATTTCCTTGGAGAAAAAGTGGAAAAAATCTGTTTATTTAACAGGCAAAGCATTTACCAGCACAAAAAAAAAAATATTAGCTATATTAAACAATAGAACCTTGCTGTTCTGAAGAGATGGCAAATTCAGAAAGTCCTTGTAGCTCAGTCTCTTCTCAGTCCCTCCTGCACTGGAAAATGCCCTGGTGGGCCACAGGTGTGAGCTCCTGGTGTTCTTCTGGCTTTTCAGTCCACAGCAGGTTTGTAGAGTCCCAAGAAAAAGAAAAGCCACAGTCCAGGGAACTTCAGTGCCTCAGCTAGCTAAAAAAAAAACCTGACTAAAAAGCAAAGGAGAGCTCTGTCCTGCTGTCTGTCCATGCTGCAGGAAAGAATGCAGGGGAGCAAGTGTCTGAAAACAAACTGTGCCCTTTTTCTCTCCCCCCCTTTGCTCTCAGGACCAGTCTTAAAGGTGCAAAACTTAATATGCAGCATAAACAGAGCAGACAGCTGGGGATACAAGCATCATTTAGGCAGCCCAGGACTCTTACCCATCTCACTCATCACCTCTGCAGTAGCACCTCACTCTTGTTCTCCACATCCTGCAGCCTTCACCACTAGGACCACCCCTTTTCAGTAGGACAGAGGAAGGCCCTGTTTTCAGCCTCTGTGTGTATTAGCCACTTTGAAGTCCTTGTCATCCAGCTGCTGCTTGCTTTTGTGGGTTTTTTTTCTTCCTAGTTTTGGTAGGCTCAATAATGGGGGTGTTCTGTGCTGTCTCTCCTTGTACCTTGAGAGAGCAATGTGGGTTGGAAGATGTCCATACAAGCTTCCAGTAGTAACAGCAGTGTTCCTGAAACTCACAAAGAAAACCACCAGGGATGTACTCATATATGCCACATTTATGTGTATTTAAATGTGACATTTAAATACACATAAACACATATATATGTATATATACATATGGACATGTGTACATTATGTCTGAAGCTGTGTACATGTGTCATTCCAAAGTCAGAGTTCTCTTGAAATGGAAATTGCCTCAGCTAGAAAGTAGAGGTAGCTCCTGCTGACAAATAAAACCACATGTTTTTAGGAGCTCTAATAGTTGTGCTTCAGGACAGAGAACGTCTCTCTTCCACTCTCCTTCAGACAGCAGCTGCCACAATGAAGTCTGAATATGAAGAATACATTTTTCTGTGGCTGTATCCTGGGCTCTAGAAGGACTGTACAGTTCAGAACAATAGCAGAATGTGGAGCTGCCAGCAGGCAGTCTGAGTGGACAAGTATAATCATGCACCACTCAGCTTTCAAGGAAATTACAGTTAGAGCACTGACTTGCTCATAATAGCAATCCATTGTTTGGCTTAATAACTTATCAGCTCTCCAGGAGCCAGCTAGTGATCACTGTCATCATACACTGCTAATCATTCTGTTCTTAAATTATCCCAAGATGAACTAAGGACCCATCACATCACCTATTAACCAGCAAACTGAGTGCACTATAATTTTTTTTTTTTTAAGCTAGAAGGAATGATGTTGCCTACCTTTTTTCTTTTCTTGTTTTGTCATTATCTTTGTCATATGTAATTGTGCCTGTAGGTTTTTTTTTTTTAATGTCTGGTTGAAAGGACAGTGTCAAATTGTGTTGGGATATTTTTAGATAGATAGAGTTTATGTTAAATTGTGGGGTTTTTTGTGGTAACTACTAGGGAACTGAATCTGAAACCTGCTTTTTAAGGAGCATTTGGTTTTCATAAAGCATTTTTGGCAGGGCGTGATTTTTTTTTTTATGGTGCTTTTCTGTAGTACCTGGGTCCCCGTCAATCATTGGTAAGTGTAGCTTGAGAATACCCCTCTTTATGGGTGAAGAGTGATTATCCCTCTTAGACAAATGTAGAATTTGGGCACAGGAGGAAAGCATGATTTACCCAGAGCCATGCAGGGAGCTGTGGAAGAGCAGGAAGGAGAAGGAGGCTGGTTTGAGTCCTGATCCCAGGAGGCCTTATATCATGCTGAATGCATTCTGCCTTCTTAGCAGAGGCTTATTTGTGAGTTCTGAGCTGCCAGCCCTGAAGGAGCCTTGGAGTATTTCTTCTGAAGGAAGAGTGGCCACAGCCTCATTTGCAGAATTGATATGAAAGATCCTAGAATGGTGCAAAGTAGCAAACCTGTTGGGACACCTTTTTGTGGTTAGGAGTGCACAGACATGCCAGCCACGTCAGCAGATCTCCAACCTGTTCCATGCTCAGGACTGAAATGGGGAGTTTGTGAAAAGGGGAGGGAAAACAGAGCATGTGCCCAACTGAAACAGGCTCCTTGCTGCTGTGAATAGTGCAGCTAGCTGTGCCTTAGCTTCTCCTGGTCTCAGGAATTGTGCAGACTGTGGGGTCAGCTTTTATTAGACCAGAACAAGTACACCAAGATTCAAATTAAACCCTGAGCATTTTTGTGGTTTTCTTTAACTTTTCATCTCTCCTGTGTCTGTCTTGCAAAGACAATTGTATCTCTTGATCAGTGATGATTAGAATTAAAATAAGGACCCTTCTGCTCCAAGGGTCCTTTTTTCTACTGCCTGGCACATCTATGGCTGATGAAGTTTCCTGTTTTGAGAAGATGCTGTCTGACTGTGACATCTCTGAACCATATGAGAAAACACACCTATTCTTGTCAATTATAGCAACAGTCTAGCTCCAATTATGCAGGTCTTTGTATATTGTATTGAAAAACATAGATCTGGCCTTAGTTAATAAACAGAAAAGATCAGGTTGTTACAAAATGGTGATCTCTACAGAGACTAACCTTTGCATGTACTTCAAATACATCACCTCCCTTTGGCAGCAAGAAGTGAAAAAAATGCTGAGTAGGTATGTCATGTCCCCAAGGCAAGTTCTGTAATAAGGAAATACCTGAAGCTTACAGGTGTGGCTTTCTATTTTCCATGAAAGTATTTCCCACTTCTCCAGGAGTTTACCATCTTTCTTTGAAAACAATTGTTCAGGTTGCAAGTCTGTCCTGTTTTATTGGCTTCATTTGCTCTAGGGCCAACAATTGGCATTCAGCCCAAACTCCAAGGTTGTACCAGTTCACTGTATTTTGCAGTGTACAAAGTTGAAAAGCATTGCCAGATGAAGAAATAGAATTGAATTGGAAAGCCTAAAACCTCCTGTGCCAACCTGTTCTTTAATACAACACAATGGCTGGGCAATGATTTACTTTACTGTGTGTTTTGAAATGTGTCTGACTTGGTAGTTATGCTTGACCAGAGCTTTCTCTTGCAAGGAGTATTTCTTTCTTTGCCCTGTCTACAGATACAGGAGTGGAAATGTCAATATGCAAGGCAATGATTTTGTTACAAATCTGCTTGGGATGCCCTGATAACCCAGTTCTCTGCATAACAGAGTCAGCAAGTTTCTCTGTGTGTTGATGTTGGTGAGTTAGAGCCCAGGCTGAAATATTCATGTTAGAGGGAACGTTTCTGTAAAACCCTGTTCATGCAAATTGGACATCAGTATGCTTGAGGTTTCTGGGAAAATATCCTTTTTTGCTTGGCATGTCATGCATTGGGATCCCTGGATAATTGATGTTATATTAAAGCCAGGTCTTGATTATCTGTGGTGAAATGTGTGAATACTGAAAATCCTGTACTAAGAGGACAAACCATCCCATTTGGATCTAGAGGAGCAGACTGAAAGCAACATGGCATTTTGTTGTTGGTTTCTCAGCCTGGGAATATCAGCAAGTGGCAGGATTACTGATGGTTCTTTCCCCAGCATCACATTCCAGACTCATATGTATGGTTTCTGCTACTTTAACTTTTATTTTTCCAAGGCTCTCCCATTCCTTTGTTCTCCTGGCTAGCTGATGCATACAGTGCTCCCATCTTTCTGCAGGTCCACCATGGTTTGAAGCCATTGTTTGTTGTGAAGTGTGAGTGTGAAGATGCTGGTACTTGGTTTGATAGTTGCCTAAACCTTACTCTGTTACCTCTTCCTCTTTTACTGCTTCCTCTGTGGCTGTGAGGTTCTGTTCAATGCTGGTTTGTTGAAGAAAAAAACCCATGGTGGCTCTGTACCATCATTTCAAAGAACAGCTATTCAGCAGGCTCTTGATGGAGAGGTTTAAGAAGAAATTATTTTGCTCCTTGGACATGAAAATGCTGGTTAAGAGTGGGAGTCTGGCCAGACAGAAATTTTTACTCCCTTTAAGCCATGGGTCTGCACCTTCAGCAGGCTTTTTCATTGATATTTTGTGTACAGCTGTCTGTGCTGCTCAGGAGGATGCTGTGATGCCTCAGACAGAGGACAGCCCACCATGCCTCAGAACAGGTCTCAGGCTGCTCAGCAATACTGGACTGAGACTGAGAATGCAGGGCAGAAAAGGTGCAAGGGCCTAAGAAAACCTGCATGTAAATTTTGAGGTTGGGCTGAGATTTTATTTTATTTTATTTTATTTTTTATTTTATTTTATTTTTTATTTTATTTTATTTTTTATTTTATTTTATTTTATTTTATTTTATTTTATTTTATTTTTTATTCTATTTTATTTTATTTATTTTATTTATTTTATTTTATTTTATTATTTTATTTATTTTATTTTATTTATTTATTTTAGTTTATTTCTTTTATTTATTTTATTTTATTTATTTTATTTTTAATTTTTTTTAATTTTTAAAATTTTTTATTTTATTTTATTTATTTTTTTTAATTCATGGAAGGAAACATCTTCTCTAGACATCTGTTATTTAAACCCAGGTAAAGAGATTGATTCCTTCAGTACAGGTGGACCTCTTTATACTGCCATTGTTTGGAGCAGGAGAGTCTGAACTTTGCTACTGCTCAAATAGCTCTGGTAAAATCATCCAGTCATTTTATCTTCACCAAATTTTTGCCTCATTTTGGAGGCAAGGATTTGATAAAGATTAAATTATTGGATCCTTGGCTCATTTTGGAGCCTCATTTTGTCCTTTTTACAGTTACCTGTATGGTTGCAGTACAGGCTTATTGTAATCCAGGCAATATTCTCAGCTGAGGAAGAAGTTAACAGGAGCATGGTCCAATACTGGATGGTTTCTTAAAGACAGTGAGCAAGCTAAGCCTGTATAACAGGAGAAATATTTAGTCAGTCACAAGCATTGACATTAATGTATTTGGAGATGACAGACTTTGTACCTCTCTGTTGATAGATTCAAGTGTTACTTGCTTTTTCCAGTACACTGGGGTTCAGTTGTTCAAGTAGAAGATGCTGCCCAGTGTTCCCACAGCTCTAGAATGAAGCCTCACGCACCAACTGAAACTCCACAGCAGTTGTAGCTTTGCTTTTTGCAGCCTCAGTCAAAAATGAAGCTTATTTTACAGAAATTCAGTAAATTACACTTCAGCTTTTCTTTGGACAGGTCAGCAGTGATTTGCTTGGAAACCTTGGCATACTGTTGAATTTCTGCTGTAGAGAAAGCTTGCCTATGATTTAATCCAAAAGATTCCCTTCCCCTTCTTCCCCTGCCATTTATTCACCTCAGCACAAAATTATTACTGTGACATTGTGTGAGTGGATTCCCATGCAGGTAACACCCTTCCCCACAGAGTGAGTGCCCTGGCACTGGAGCTGCCCAGGAAATCTCTCAAAACTGCTTCACCTTGGCCTTCATACCTTCACTATGTCTAACATTGCTGTTAAACCAGTAGTGAGCTTCAGTCCAGGCTTGCATAGTGACAGATTTGAAGCAACAAGCTCTGTAATGTTACTTTTGGTATTTTTACCCATGTGTTCCTATGGCCACATGGAGCCTCCTCCTGAAGTGTTTCTGGCCTCCCCAGTCTGCAGATCACTGGCTGGGAGTGTATTTCCTTCTTGATGAATTATAGAAAATCAGTGTCAAATAGTTCCATGGCACCAAACTAGTGAATGTAAGGCCTGCATCCAAAATTGGGAAGTGTCTCTGTGGGAGACTGGCTTCAGTGGAATTATCTGATATTCCAGTTAACTGGTTCATTGCTGGCTTTCACAGAAACCCATAATATCCCCTGGTCATTTTCTTTCAAAATTACTCTGCTTTTCTTGGTCTGAGTAGTTGGTCCTTAAGTAAACTAAGTGCTTGGGGATTTGGGGATTTTATTTACTCATTTTCAAATTGCAATTTTGGTTCCTTCACTGCCTGTTTGTCTCTAGCTCGCTGCCTTTTGAAAGAATCTGTAGATTCTGTACTGATGCTTCCTCAATCTGTTGCCACTCACTCCTTGTCTTGTACTTGTTTCAACTTACCATAACTGTTCTCCTGGCTCCCTCAAGCCCTGCAGAGCCTCGTTAAGTCAGAGTGTGTGGGAGATGGTTTTATGTATTTTTGTTGTTGAGGGAATCTCATTTTGAGTCCTTTATCTTTTATATCTCAGGCGTTGGAGGTATTTGGTTCTTCCCAAAATGTGATGTTTTGAAGAAGTGCTCAGCTGGCTGAAGCCTTTGCTGCTGAAGCACTGAGGTTGTTGGATGCAGCTGAGCAGTATTCTTGGGGCAGGGACTGTGCAAGGAGCTGGGATGCAGGCTGGGAACTTGCACTATAGGTGGTAGGACTGTGGGCAAGATCAATGCCATGATAAAACTTACACCAAAGTCACAGTCTTGACGCAGAATTATTAAATCTGTTTTCAGAAGGTTGAGCTATATAATGACAAAGTGTTTAATCTTCACTCTTTCTGTCTCTCTCCCTCCTGTTCTTTCACACAGACACACAATCATCTTTTTCATTCTTCTTTCTCTTTAGTCTGCAGAAGGCAAATTCCTGCAGCATTCCTGGCATAAGGAAGGGAGCTGATAACGCTGTGTGTAATGCTGAAGCAGGAGCTGAAGGCACAGCTGTTTAATAGTTTCCAGCACAGGGCTCTTGCATTTTAGCTGGGGGAAGATTCCTGAGTGAAGCCTCTCAAGGGCACTGTGTCCTCTTGCTGCATCCAAGCCCAGTTGTGTGCCTGAGTTCCCTCTTTGGGAGAAGGCAGGGTTGTTGTGTAGTGGCTACAGCACCAGGAACCAGGATTCCCAGCTTCTATTCTTAGCTCAGCAACCAATTTGTTGTAAAGCCTTTGGCAAATCATTCAGGCCTAATCCTGCACATGCAGCAGCCCCCAACAAAGTCCTTTCTGTTTTTCACTGAGGACAGAGAATCAGCTTCTTAACTTCTCCTTTTCTCACACTAGAGAACTGGTGAATTTTAAAATATGCAAGAAAGTGTGATGATTTGTTCATGTTTATGAAGCAGTGACATGGGCGTCGCTGTGTGATGTGTGTGATCTTGCATCCATAAAGGGAGATAGATTGATTGCTGTTATCAGCTGGATCTCTGGAGCTCAGGATTTTTGGCCTCTCTCATCAGAATACAATTTTACATGATTATAGAGGATAATGCTGGAAATGCCTCTGCACTGTCCAGATGGCAGGGTCAATGTAGAGTGGACCTTGCTCAATTGCTTTGTGTGCCAGGATAAGTGCTGCTGCTTTTCTCTCTTTATGCTACTGGCACAGCTAGAAATTGAGGAATTCTATGACTGTTGATAAATTCTGCAAGATGGAAATTAATACCTGCTTTTATTGACCTTAAATTAATTCCCCATCCTTTTGCAAAGGTGAATGACAGTGCTCATTTTTCTGTGGTACTTTTGCTTCAAAATAATCTGAGCTGCAATCTGAATATGAAATGGTGTAAAAAAAATTCCAGGCTAGGAGTTAATTTCAGGAGTACCTTGTAAGATAAAAGGGCATAACAAAAAGGCACTTTAATCTGCAGCCTCCTTTCCTTTACATCTGGCTGTGCTGTATTTTGTAGTGTGTGTGGTTCTGGTATCTGCTGAGTGCAGCATCTTGCTCTGCTGATTTGTGTAAGGCTTTATTTGCCTGCTGCAGGGACAGAGGTGGATTAATCTATAGAGCTGTCGGCAGAAATCCTTTAGTAGGTTTTTGAGGGGAGAGCAGCTTGAAGAAAACACAACTTGATTTTTGTGTCAGTTGAATTTTTGATAATATTACAGTAAGTGTGGTCTCTTTGTAAGCTTAGTTCTGAAAACACAGAGCCTGCTAGGATATTTTTTAGGAAGGTGATGTTTTAGTGTAGTGCTCCTGCCTGTGAAGGGACAGGGCTATCCCAGAGCTCACAGATATTTGACAAAAAGGGCTTAAAAGTACGCATGCATTGCTGAATAAATTATTTAGTTTAAATAACAGACAGAAGAGCAGAGCTATTACCTTCTGTGCCATTCAGGCTGGGACAACATTCTCCTTTTCTCTCTCCTCAGTGAATGAAAATATCCTGTCTCCCGCAGCAAGTCATTTTTGAGAGCTGGAGGGGCAATGGTGCAAAGAGCACAGGTAGCCCATAGTCAGAAGCTTCCAGTTTGTTGGGAGCTACATGCTTGTACCTTTAAATATGCATCTCAATTTGCAGGTGTCTCCCCAGCTCTACACTTTTTATGTTGTCTCTGTCTGCATTGATGCATTGATTAAACTGGAGCTGCCACCAGTGCTGGTGACTCCTGCTCCTCATGGAACTTCCCCAAGGGATGCCCCTGCCAGTGCCCATGTCCCACCCCTGCTGAGCTCTCTCAGACTGATGCCCTGGGCTGGGTCTGTGTGACCGTGCTCACAGGGGTCCCAGGATGAGGGAAGAGATGAGGATCTGACTCCATGTTTCAGAAGGCTGATTTATTATTTTATGGTATATATTACATTAAAACTATACTAAAAGAATAGAAGAAAGGATTTCATCAGAAGGCTGGCTAAGAATAGAGTAAGAAAGAATATAGCAAAAGCTTGTGTCATGGACAGAGTCCGAGCCAGCTGGACTGTGATTGGCCATTAATTAGAAACAACCAACATGAGACCCAGATGCACCTGTTGCATTCCACAGCAGCAGATAACCATTGGTTACATTTTGTTCCTGAGGCCTCTCAGCTTGTCAGGAGGAAAAATCCTAAGGAAAGGATTTTTCAGAAAATATCATGGCTACAGGTCTGTGCCCCCCAAATGATGATAACACCACCACCACCGTCTATTGTACTGTTCTTGGCTGTCACTGCATGGTTGTGATTTGGAGCCCTTGTTAAGCAGTCTCCTCTACTTTAAAGAGATTCTCCTCATATTTTTCTAATGCTTATCCAAATATATTTTCTCTTCCTGAAAGTATAGGAGTCTCTTGCTTTCCTGTCTGCTTATTCCTTCTCAGTTGCTGGAGCCCTCCTGCCTTGAAGGGGAAGGCTGTCTGAAGGAATTTGTTTGCTGTAATTCTGCCTGAGGGCACCAGTACCCCTGAGGGCAAGGCATGGGATAAGTTCTGGATTTTGGGATAAGCTGGCTGGTTTGCCAACTTGGGAGGACTTGGAACTAATTGTGAGCTTTCAGTTTTCTTCCCACCTCCTTGGTAGAGAGGGTGGCAGCCCTGCACACTCACCACAAAAGATCAGGAAGGCTTAACCCCAACAAAACTGGCATCAGGAAAGGGGCCAGGAAAAAAACTTCTGCTCTGCTTCTCCAAGTGCTGCACTGGACCAGCATCTCAGGATGATCCCAGTGTTGAGTAAGTTGTGCACTGGCTGCCTTTAGTATTTTATTAAATGGAGGCTCTTTGCCTCCTTTCTACACTGCTAGTTTTTTCCCATTAGTTTTACTAAGGTTCCAGCCATAAAGCAGTTTTTTGGTCATTTTGTGTTAATCTCCTTCTGTTGACACTAGAGCATTGTGTGATTTAGGGCTTTGTTTTCAGCCATGATATGAAGGCTAATTACTTCCTTCTGGCATCCTCCCAGTAAGAAAGCATGGGACTTAATCTTTCAAAAAGAGAAAAGCAAGGAAAAATTTTATATGCCTAGAAGTGTTTGGTAGGTCCCTAAATTTGAATTTATTCTTCATAATGTAATGACAGCAAAACATTAGGAGCTAAGCTCTGAACTCCATAGCTGTCTGTGTGGACACAATTTTCTATTTGGTTGTTTGTCCTCACTGGGTATAATTTTGCAGTTACAATTTAACCTGTGCCTCAGGATGTTCAGTAATGAGGGATATGGTATGGATATTTATTGTTTATATAAAAGTATGTATTTGTCTTGTTTTAGCCTTGTGACTTGCTTTGATTACCCATTATCTTCTAGATAATTAAATTGTATATTTTCTCTCTCTTTCTTCATATTCTCTCTTGCCTTAATTTGATAAGAGAGGGAGAAACTACATCAGGAAACTTTGGAGCACTGGTAGATTTTTTTCAGTGGAAAAATGTGTGATAGTGTTTCACAGAGATTCCAACCTAAAGGCTGGCTGCTGTGCAGTATGGGAATAAAAAGGTTCTTGGTCCTCACCAAGTGCCACCTTAACACAACCAATGGAACATCAGCTCTTGGCTTCACTCATGTAACACAAGACTGCCGAGGCTGAAAGGAATCATATTGCACTTCTGATTAAAGTCCTTGTTGTTAAACTGTTAGATAAAATGTCTGCACGGTCTAGGCAGTAAGGATTGCAGCCCTGCATTAGGAAATGCAGTAGTCCTCAATGAAGTGTAAATCCCAGGCAGTTTGGGAATGTCTCTCTGTAACCAGCAGTCCTGATGGGAGGCTATGCTTTTATAAAAGCTTGGTGTTTGTTAGATGGTTGGTTTTGCTCAGGGGTCAGCATGGGGCATTCCCAACATCCCCAGTTCATCAGGCTGCCTCAGGCCATGCAAAACTTCAGGCACATCAGTCACTCCATTTAAATGATACTAACTAGGTATATGGTTAAGTAACTTGATAAATTGGGAATGCAGGTTGTCAGTGGGGACTGGGGAAGTGTTCCCCAAGTCTCTCATCAGGCCATGACCCCTTTGGCAGAAGAAAAGTCAGGTGATTCCTTTGGAGATGGTTGTGTGGGATTCAAAGGCAATAAACCCAGCAAACTTAGTTTATAAGCAACTAAGCTCTGTAGAGCATCACAAAGAATAGCTTTTTGTTCCTGGGATCACCACAAAGCTGCCTCAGGCCAGTTTGTATGGTGCAGGATGTGGGAATGAAGTACTGTTTTGCTTAAATGCTCACAAATAACATAACAGAAATTCAAATTAATTTTAAATCTCTCCTGCAGAGTGTGAAATCACGGCTGTCTGAACCACTCTAAATACTTGAAATAGAGGGATTACAATTCCATAAATGTTTTACAGAGATCTTAACTTTTTGAAAGTGCTTATGATATTTCTCAAGACTTTTTCAACAAGATATATAAAGACCATATTAAAAAACAATAATGCTGTGTGCCTACAAGCTTTGTACCAAGGGAGATTTCACAATCTGCACACACCTGTGGCTATTTTTCATGCATTAAAAAAATTCAAAATAAGCATTTTTCACTGAGATCAAGTATACATATATTGTCCAAAAAATGCCATTAATTTTGAAATCTTGATATAGACATTAAAAAGAAATAGAGCTATTTTTATTTATATTCCAATGTAAGCTTCTTCAGCTACACAGGCATTGTGTTTCTTTTGCTTTTTCTGTTCAAGTGTCTAACATACATATCCTTGGGCTTCATATGGTTATTTCTATAAGCTTTAAAAAATGATCAGTGACTGTAAAAGAAATCATCAGTCCTGAATTTTATAGCAAGTGGAATCAAAAAAAAGCGTCATATATACCTTGGCAGACATAAGTTGGAAATTTAAAGAAAATATACAGAAATTACTGGTTTTTGAAGCTTGATGAGTGTCTAACTGTATCTTCAGCTGAACAATAGGATGAGCTCTGACTTAGTGATTGGGCCTGTTCTTCTCAGATGATTCTCAGGCAGGGGTTTGGGTTTTGGTTGCATTGCTGAAGAGCAAATCTTCCTGCATTCTCAGGGCGGGGCTGCTCTGTTCAGCATCCCCCTGAGCAGCACTGGAACAGCTGCTACTGACTTCACAAGTGTCATTGCATGGTGTCACTTGTGTTGGGGACAGCACTGAAATGCAGGTTTGTGCTAAGGGATCTGCAGAGGAATCTCTTGTGCTTTGAAGTTTACCCATATTTGGCCATTCAGGTTGTAAAAGCCAGTTTGTACTTTTAAGAAGAAAGGTGCAGTAAGCAGAAGCAGCACAGCACAACATGGACAAGTGCTGGTGGCATCTGCTCAACAGGCAGGGACTTGCCAGGGGCCAGATGGAAAGAATGTGATGGAGTGGCTTGGTTGGAATTATTGTCCAAGTGTGTAAGGTCAGGGCTGCACAACAGCCCTTGACTGAGAAAACACTGCTCAGGGACCTCTCACAGCTGGCCAGCTGTTTTAGAAGTGATCTTACCACAGCCTCTGAATAGAAATGGTTGTCAAAGGAACAGCAGCATTTCATGAAGAGTGGTTAAGCTGTGGAGCACATGCATGAGGTAGGTGTTGGCTGGACATTCCATTTTCAGCACCAACATACCCAAATAGCCAAAATCCCCATGAGGCTGGGCCCTAAGAAACAGGAAGACTGGTTTTAAAAAGCAAGTTTCTTTCTGTGCTTAGTACCCAGGCTTTCAGTTTAGATTTATCTGCAAACAAGCCTAAGCCTATTTATTTATTATTTGATTAGTTTTGTCTTGCATAATCATGTTATTTGAGGTAGAGATTTGGAGAAAATATAATTGCTTTGTTAACCATGTCGCAATTAGTGATAGTTCAGGGTTGTGCAGAAAGCTAATTGAGGGGAGAGGTTTGCCTCAAAGCTGCAGTACCTTAGAGTTCCTGACCTTTCTAGCTTTATGGAAATCACTCATCTGAATGTGATTCCATGCCTTTGCAGAAAAAAGTTCTTCCTTTTCTCAAGCTTCTTCCTACTGCTTTCCCCACTGCCCAAAAGATTTGTATTTTTGTGGTGATCCCAGGGGCTAAAAGTCCTTGGATTTTGACATTGCATATTTATAAACTAGGTACAGAGAGCAGCTCCCTTTTGTCAAAAATGAACAGTTGTCTACAGGCCCTCTCAGCAGGCAGATCCTATGCAATGAATGGGGAGCCCTGTGACAAAGATCTGGGCTGCTTGTTTAATTACTGCAGTATAGAATCAACTTCCTCTTTTGAGGAGCATCTCATCGGCTTGTAAGGGATCTTTGCAGATCCTTTGTGGGGTTTGGGGGTTGTTAGGGGTTGTTTGTTTGTTTGTGTTTGTTTTGTTTGGTGGAGGTTTTGTGTGTCTTTCTGATTTTGGTTTTTCTTTGTTGTTATACCACACTGAAGTGTGATAAGGAACTCCAGGCCTGATTTGGGAGAGATGATCCCAGCCCTAAAGTACTTGTGCAGATCACTAAGGCCTGTTCTTAGCAGTTTTGATAAGGAGATACAATGTTCATGGAAACTGCCTTTCCAAATGACATTTCTTTCTTAAAAAGTGTATTTGGAATGTTTTTATGATGTGGTGTGCTGGTCTTGGCTGGGATAGGATCAGCTTTTTTCACAGCAGCTGGTACAGGACCCTGTTTTGGGTTTCTGCTGGAAACAGTGATGATAACTCAAGGATGTTTTCATTACCTCTGAGCAGTGTTTGTACAGAGCCAAGGCTTTTTCTGCTTTTCACCCACCAGTGAGGAGCTGGGGGTGCACAAGGAGTTGGGGAGGACACAGCTGGGACAGCTGGCCCCAGGGCCATCCCAGAGGGTGCCATGCTCAGCATACAGAGCAGGGGGAAGAGGGGAGGGGTGGACATTCAGAGTGATGGCATTTGCTTTTCCACGTCACCTTTACACAAGATAGAGCCCTGCTGTCCTGGGGATGCCCAAACATTTGCCTGAGATGGGAAATGGGAATGAATTCCTTGGTTTGCTTTGCTTTTCTTGTCTGTGTGGCTTTGGCTTTCACTATTAAACTGTCTATATCTCAGCCCACAGGTTTTGTCTTTTACCCTTTCAGTTCCCTTCCCCATCCCACTGTGGGGGAGGAACAAGCAGCTGTGTGGGGCTGAGTTGCTCTCCAGGGTTAAACCATGTAACATGGATGGATTTTGATGAAAAATTGTTAATACTCAAGCTGGTTTAGAATTTTCACTTGTTAGCTTAGGCAAACAGGCCAGTTCAGACAGAGGAGTAAAATCATCATGTCCCTTTACCTTGCTGAACTGAGATACAAAAAAAAGCTTAAAGAACCTTTTCATGTGCAATAATTTCCTTATTGTTAGCATCTCAAGTAAGTTTAGTCCCCAGTTCCTGACACAAGCACTTTTGACTGGCTGGGTTGGTTGGAAAAGCTCCACTTTGGGCCCAGGCAGCGCTGAGTGCAGGCAGAGACATGCACCCAGTGAGCAGGGAAGCTCCACTCTATTCTTCCCACCTTCCCCAGGGCTCTGTTTGCTCCTGCAGCAGCACAAGTTTGCAGTTGGAAAAACCTGCAGGTGAACATGTAGCAGTGGTTAAATCCAGCAAAACTGCAGGAAATACCCTGGCATGGGAGCTTTGGCAGATTAACTTCTTTTTTTGTTTCCTGTTGAAGTGCTTCCCGGGGCACGTTGCATACAAAGGTGTATCAAACAAATATACACCTTTATTATAAAATTATAATTATATTATAAAATTAATATTATATTATAAAATTACACCTTTATTATTAATATTATTATAAATATATAAATAATATAAATACAAATATATAATATAAAAATATTTTTATATATAAAATATATATAATATATCTATATAAAATATATATTATATATAAAAATATATTTTATATATATTTTATATATAATATATATAAATATATATTATATATTATATATATGTCTATAATATATATATTATATATTTATATATCTATAATATATAAAAATATATTATATATAAATATATATGTTATGTATATTATTTATATATAAATATATAAACATATATATAAAATATAAAAATATGAATAATATAAATTACACCTTATTATTAATATTATATTATAAAATGACACCTTTAAAACGCTTTCTGTGTTTTCAGAGTCATGGAACTCTGTTTTCAGCTTTCAGCAAGTTTTCTTAGTAGCTGGGCTAAGAAGTGAGGCTAACACTGGAATGTCCTTGCCCATCCTGTGGTGTGATCTCTCTGCACTTGCAGCATGAACCACCTGGCTCCATCCCAAGTGTTACTCTTGTGAGGTTTTATGTATATTTACACATACATCTTGTGAGGGTGAGCTTTACAAGGCCCTGAGAAGGCCCCTCAAGCATTGCTGCATCACAGGAGGGCTGGGGTAGGGTGCCTGGCTGCCATCACTGCCTGAGTGGCTCAGTTGTCTGCTGCCAGGTGACCTGGGTCTGGAAATCTGTGTGTTCAGCCTTGACTGTGATGGGCTTGATTCTGGGGATTTGTGGAATTTTTTGGTTCTTTTGTTTTTTCCTCTATCATTTCAAATCAGAAGAGTTTTGACACCTCCAAATCTTTCACAAGAAGACAGTTTTTTACCCATAAATTAAACCAACTCTCCAAAATATTTCTCACCAAGGAATTTGCTGCCTACTAGAGTGAATCCGGTTTCATTGGTGGGATTTTCAAAGGACTGAGATCAGTCCTTTGAAAGTCCTTCAGTAAGGACTGAGCCCTTACTGGTCAAGTCTGCAGCCTGTCCTCCCTGTCCTCTCAAACTGGAAAACCTGGTGGGAAACTCTCTTGTTACCAAGTAGAGCTAATCATTAATTAGCAGGGGATGAAGTACACCAAGCAATCTGCTATGCCAGATGGATGCTTCAGTGTTATTTTATGTTCTCAAAATAACTGGACATAGATATGCTCCACACCATGGCCTAAATCTTGCTTTTGTTGAATTCAGTGGTAAAAATGATGTTTGCTTTAGTGATCCAAGTGCATTTCTTTGAGAAAAATGTACTTTGGCATCAAACTGTAACAGTACAAATGAAATTATTAAAAGCTGTCCAGAGCAGTGGACTTTACCTTCTTACATAGGGGCACATTGGTGAAAAGATGACATTTTGTTTTTATCTCCCTAGAGCATTTCTATTACCTGAACGCCAAGAAATGAGTAATTTGGTTTGGTTTTGGTTTTTCTGTTTTGTTCCTATGAATAACTTCTTATCTGTGTTCCCAAGAGAGTTGGAACTAAAGCCTAGTCTTGGAAAAGTTAAGCTGTATGTTGCTTTCTCTTCAAAAGCCTCATAAAGGAGACCAAAAGAAAACAGCAGTTAAGTTAAAAAAAGTTGTGATTGTGATGATGCCTTATTCTACCACACTTAATTTTAAATGAAGAAGGCTTACTACAAATTTCCTTCCACGTTTTTCTTCTGTTCTTTCATTGTGTTGGGGTTTTTCTCTTTTCCATTCAGCTTCTCATAGCCAGCAGTTGATGTACCCGACAGATCTTTATGAGGTGCCTGTTGGAGAGGCACAGAGCTCACTGACAATCTGCATTCAGGCTCCAGTGGGGTACTGAGGGCTGTTCCTGCTGGCTGGAGGGGGAATATGGCCCACCCTCCTTGTGTTGCAGGGAGAGCTTGCAAGAGCTCTGGATCCTATCAATAGTTCATCCACATTTTGTGAAAGGCAGTGGATTTGTTCTGTCATGCTCATGCAAGGAGCCAGGTATTTACTAAAAGTAGTATTTGTTAAGCTGGGGAAGAGAAAGGCCTTGGAGGATGGAAGAAATTCGAATTTTTCTGCTTTTGTCTTTTTCATTGAAATTCAAAATATTGATGATACATCTTACCAGTTTTTAACAATAAAAATAAGCTTCCTACACTGACCTTTAGCTGTGTCCAGATGAATTTGACAGTTATTTACAGGATAAATTGTATAATCAAAAAGCCAATTCAAATCTCTGTTAGTATCCTTTAAAAATAAAGCACTATGGGGTACACACAGACTGACCTCACAAGCTTCAATTCTACTTTCAGAGCTTAACCAAAACATTCAATTACTTTTACCTTTGTGATACTGTGAGGATTGTTTTTAATTAAATGAAGTGTTTTAACATGCTCTAATTGGTTTTTTAGCAAATGTGTTTAACATTTAGTCGAGAGGGGCTGGTTCTGGGAACAAGACAATGTTGTGTTGCCTCATTTATCTGAGAGCTGGGTAAATATTCCTTGAGGAACAGGGAGGGAGAAGTTATTGATTGTTTCCCTCTTACTACAGCCATGTGCAAATCCCAGAATGAAGTGCCTGAAGTGCAGGGAGGAGATGATGTGTACAGGTTAAATGGTCTGATCCTCACTTGTGCTGTAGGAGCAGCTTATTCCCACAGGAAGCAGTGCAGAAAGCAGAGGCTGAATCTGAGCAAGTGGTGACCTTGGCTGACACAAAGTACCCATCTAGCTGCTCTATTGCTCACCTTCCCAGCTGGACAGGGGAGAGAAAATAAGGTGCAAAACAACTCATAGGTTGAGATAAGGCAGTTTGCTAAAATGGAAGTTTGCATGTGCACAAGCCAAGAGTAAAATCAGTGTCACTCCCTACTTTGCATCGACAAGCCCCTTCTGGGGAAGCAGGGCTTCAGCACACATGGTGGTAACTTGGAAAGACAAACATCTTAAATAATAAATGCCCCCCCTGCTTCCTCCTCCTTTTCTTAGCTGTTATATCTGAGCTAATGTTCTGGAATATCCCTTTGGTAAATTTGGGACAGCTGGCCTGGTTGTGTCACCACCAGGATCTTGCCCAGCCACAGCCCCTTGTTGGGGGGGACTGTTGAGGAGACAGAGATGATGCTGTGCCCAGCAGCAGCCAAAACCCTGGTGTGTCACCAGCACCTGTGCACCTCCCAGGGCAAAGCACAGCACTGTGGGGGCTGCTCTGGGAAAATGAGCTCCATCCCAGCCAGACCTAATACAGCAAGCCATTAGTTCAGCTCACTCTTAATCCCTGATGTACTCTCAGCCCACTTTTGAGGTTATACTGAAGCCTAAATATACATTTCCCTGAAAAAACATGCCATAAATAATAAACTATTTCTTCACCAAAACATCGCAAGAAGTTCTGTTTTAAAATAAGATTTTTAAAACAAGCCAATGGATGAACTTAAGGGGAGTCAAAGCTACTGCAGAACTGGACTCTTCCTGCCAGGCCTGTGCAGTCTGGCATGGCCCAAAAGTCAGGCCTGGGCCATACAGTGACTGAGCTCCCTTCAAGGGGTGTTTCCAATGGAAGGGAGTCATACCAGAGAACAGTGCTTGGCCCTTTCCTCATGTGACCCAGCGTGGGCTGAGGAAACCTAGGTTTTCTTACCATGGTGTAGCTTTCAGGAGACTTGAAAGGGGTTCTTCCAGTAGGCTTGGTGTTAGTGTAGAGGATGGGGTACAGCTGTCATGGTTTGGGAATGGTATTTCCTAATTTAGTGCTTGCACTGAGTCTCTTCAAACCATGCTCCCACTGGGTTGCTCACCCCCTTCTCCTTCCCTTTAAGGTAATGAAGAGGAGGATTGGAGGCTTGAAGGTAAAGATCACAGGTTAGAACAATCTACTGGAAACAGCAATGAGATAAGAAAATGAACAGTAACAGCAGCAGTACTAGTGACAGAGGGTCCAGCAGAGGCAAATGATTCACCTGGAAAAGCCCCAACAGCAGATTCCTGCTGCAAGACTCCCTTCCCCCAGCCCTTGGCAATGACATGGGCTGGTGTAGAATAACTTCCAGAATAACCTGGAGTCCTGGCCATGCCCTCTCCTGGCTACTGCAGAAATTCACCCTATCCTGGCCAGAACCAGGACAAACTGAGGAGTAGCTTAATCCAAGGAGGTGTGAAGGTGTTGGGAAAAGGAGGCTACACAGCAGTAGATGAGAGTGTGACAAAATCTGGGAAAATGAGACATGTTCACTTAATCTTGGAGTTGTAATGGGATTTCCTTCCCCTTCAGAGTAGGCATTAAGATTTGCAGGGAGCATGGAGGTCTGGGTCAGAGCTGAGCCATAGCTAGGCACTTTGATACTGAAATCAACTCCTTTATTTATTCAAAAATCAGAGTTGACTTTAGGTTAATCCTACCCCTCATCTCTTGCTTGCTGCAGGATTTTCCTTTTCTTCTCTCCTGCTTCCTATTGGCTTTTAATCTGTCTCCCAGTCTGATTAGTAGTAAGGTGTAGGGCTGAGATGCAGCCACTGTTCTTGCATCCCATGCATCTCAACAGACTGAGAGAGAACTGCTGAAATGTAGGATGAGGTTTCCAAAAGGGATGACTTCAATAACCTGTATTACAAGCACCATTTCAGGGAAGGAGAAGAAGGGGATAAGGATCTGTTTGTGATCAAGAATTTTCCACGTTGGCCTGCTCCTATTGTGTTTGCAAGTGGGAAATCTACCCTTATTTGACAACACTTTGACAGCATTCAGGGACTACTGAATATGATCCCTCTCTGTCCATGTGAGCCAAAGACATTTAAACAGAGTATGTAACTAGGTGGTGTCTTAAATTTATGGTTAGTAGCTCCCAAAAACTCCAAAGAAGCTAAAGGAAGCTTGTTCATGATTTGTTCTACAGAGCAGGCTGAAGAATAGTTGAGTGTCCTGGTTTAGGGCAAATTTGGGAGGAAACTTCCAAAGAAATCCCTCTAGAAAAACAGATTCAAGTGAACTGTTTGGCCCCTCCCCAAACTGGTTTGCAAAAAGATTTCCTTGGAGAAAAAGTGGAAAAAACCTGTTTATTTAACAAGCAAAGTATTGAAAAGCATAAAAAATGAATAATATTAAACAGTAAAACCTCTTGCTGTTCTGAAGGGATGGCAAATTCAGAAAGTCCTTGTCATGAGGGGTAGCTTGGCTCCCTCAGTCTCTTATCAGTCCCTCCTGCACTGGAAAATGCCACGTCCTGGCCCTGGTGGGCCGCAGGTGTGAGCTCCCAGTGTTCTCCTGGGTTTTCAGTCCAGAGCAGGTTTGATCAGTTCCAAGAAAAAGAAAAGCCACAGTCCAGGGAACTTCACTGCCTCAGCTAGCTAAAAAAAAAACTGACTAAAAAGCAAAGGAGAGCTCTGTCCTGCTGTCTGTCCATGCTGCAGGAAAGAATGCAGGGAGCAAGTGCAGTGTCTGAAAACAAACTGGGCTTCTTCTCTTCCCCCCTTCACTCTCAGAACCAGTCTTAAAGGTGCAGAACTTAATATGCAGCATAAACAGAACAGACAACTGGGGATACAAGCATCATAAAGTCACCCCAGGACAGTGAGAGATGTTGACATTAATATTTTGAGAGGTATGGTTAGAACTGGTGTTTATAGCTAACTAGTGCCAACTTGCTTGATAAAAGCTGTGTAAGACATCCAAGAGTATCAGGAAACCCAGGGTAATGTTGGGAGAGGGAAAGGAAGCCAGCCCCTTTTTTTATAGATGAAATTGCAAGAAAACTTGAGTTACTGTGCAGTTGTGTTTGTTCCTGGGGGCAGTGGGGTGGTGTGAAGTGTGAGCAGACAGATGCATTGCAGATGACAGCTGGAAGTCTCTGACTGAGTGACATCTAGATAATATTAAGAAGTGATCCCATCCCCTTGCTATGGTGTTATCTGCTTCCCAGACCAGGCAGTCTGTAGCAGTCCTGCTTAGTGCACAGCCCTTCAAAGCAGAGTGCAGCCTTCTGATCTGCTGCACCACAGGGCCTGCAGAGTGTACAGGGGAAAGCAGCTCTGTGCATTGAATCACTGAGTGGTTTTTGGTGTTCCTATCACAGTGGATTAGAGTGCAGCTTTTGGAAGTGCCCCAGTAAAAACAAATACTGTATTTGAGACATAATCAGTGACTGTAGCAACATTGCTTAAGTATGTAACAACATATCTATGGGTGGGGGAGTGAGAATTACATGGTTCAGTCACAACACAGGTAGGAAAAATTGCTCTCTTTATGTGTCTTCTCTGTGGCTCAGCTGGGATTTATTGTCATAACTAAATAATTTTGTACCAAAAAGTAGCCATTTTCTCCCACTGTAGCTTTAAATACTGATTTGGAGGTGAAAAGGCTGCACTGAGATGCCTGTGGCTCTGTCATGCCCATGATTTCTTTCAGCACAGGAGGCAGAGTCCCTGGCATAGTCTGGAGTGCAGCATCCCCTCTGCTCCCAGCAGCAGCCCTGGGGGTGGCTCCAGACTCTGCTGCTGCTCTCTGTCCACCAGCAAAAAGGGAGACACTTCCAGCATTCCCTGGGGTGGAAATTGGGACTCCTGTTTCCCCTTTTTTAAAATTTTTACTTCCACAATAGTAGATGTACTTAGTGGAAACAAACCTGTGAGAGATTGGAGGTGTCTGTGTAGCCTTCCTGGAGGGAGCAGCTGCCTTGGCACGAGGAACTTGTCTGGGCTGGATGGAGAAATGGTGGTGGCAACAGCTGGGCTTTGTCTTTGGGCTATAAACAAGGACTTGCAAGTAGGTTGTAAAGGGGGGGCTTGGGTTAGTCTTTGAGCTGAGGCTTGGTTTCTGCAGTTTAGTTTCAGTACTGCCACAGCTGCTTCACAGATTTTAAGAGCAACAGCCCTTCTTTAGGCAGTAAAAATCTTCTTGAAGCCAAGCAGGGGTATTTTTTGCCTTAATTTCTCTGATTCCTTTTCCTATTCACAAAGCAGGATAACTGTGCTTCTGTCTTTACCCTTTCCTGCTGAGGCTGTCTAGATAAGAAGTTTGCTAGTGGTACAGTCATGGCTTTGTATGTGGGGCACTTCTCCCAGTTTGCCAATCCTCCAGCCTTAGAGCATCAACAGCAATCCAAGCAGGCAGCTGCCTTCAGGACAGGGCTCTTGCAGTGTTGCTGATGTCCCTGGTTGGTTATATTTATTTGTGTGTTTTCCCCTTCTTTCTAATTATGCTGATATTTACTGCTCAGCAGCTGCAGTCTGAGAAGGAGAGTGGTAAGTGCTGGCTCTGCAGCTGACACCAGCCTGGTGCCTTGGCTGTGTGTCAGCAAAGGCCTCTTGCCAGCTGGGCTAGGGCTGTGTGGCCTTGGCCTTCATTTGGCCAAAAGGTTGTAGGTTGTTTGGAGTTACCCACTAGATAACACCCTGAAACTGCACCAAAAAAAGGAAAAAAAAAAAAAGAAAAAAAAAAAAGTGGTTGCCTGATTTCTGTGGCAGGAACTACCTGGCAAATGACTGAGAATTTGTGGGGAGGGCTTCCCTGAGGATTAGGATCTGCCATAGTGAAAAGCCCCCCCAAAATGAATTCTTGGGCAGTTCTGGGTAGGTGATACTGTCCTGATTCCTGGTCCTGAATTGCCTGTTGTGTGTCAATATGTGTTCTGTAGTTTTCCCACATCTGCTTCTGAGGAATTCTGGATGTGCTGGTTTTATGGAACCTGCTAGGTGCCCAGTGTGGGAGACCATCAGAAAATGGTCTTGAGAAATTTTCTTGTCCAGAATCCTTCATTCTCCATGTCCTGAGACCCAGCTCCAGTGTGATACTGGCACTAAAAGAGACCTGGGCTGAGTGAAGAAATGGTTTTCTGAACCTTATGCTATAAATTTCAGACTTCTTTTACAATTTATCCCTCTTCTGATTCTGCAGTAAATGCTGCTGCTTTGTTTTTTAAATGAACAAAAAAATAAAGTCTCATGACTCTGTTTCTACGGGTCACTGTCCCAGTTCAGGAGCTCTTGGATTTACTTGATAGCTGCTTCCCATTTCCATTTCCAGTGTTGGGAGTGCAGCATCATGGTTAGGAGCACTGTACTCTGTGGAACAGATATGGGTGTGAAGGGTTGGGATGTCTGAGTTGAGCTCAGATGTGGCATCTAGGATAATGTTAAACCTGACTCTGATCTGGTCTCTGGAAGTAGGTTTTACACCTGTTTTCATGTGGGAAGATGAAAGTGATGAGGTTAAGGCCAATTCACACCTGCTTGCTTCAGGGAGATGTGAAGATCTGTTTGTGAAATGCACTTGCAGACAGTGCATGTCCTGAATTGCTGAGTGTCAGGAAGTGATGCAGACAGGCTGCTGCAAGGCCTGCTGCAGGATGCCCCATTGTTATTGGGGAAGGGGGGTGGGAGGATGAGGTGTCTGCATTTGGAGCCCCATTTTTCCCTGGCAACAACAGACACAAATTATTCCCTGCTCTGGTGATTGCAGCCTGTTTGCCAGCACAGAGCTTTGTACTGAAATCTTTGGGCTAGCATGCAGTAATTGGTCGGTTTTTAATTTCTTTCCTTTTTTAAACAGTACTTCAAATGGTGCAGCTTTGCCATGGGGTTATAATTACATAAGCCATAGAAATGTACTTCAATGACCAGTCAAATGGGTTTGTTTTTTCCAGCAGTTTAACCTTGGCATTTTTTGAAGGAATTGAAGTTGTTGAAGGAATAGAATTGAAATTCATTGGGGAGTTTAATTTCATCAAGCCCTCTATAGCTTCATGCTTTTGCTGTGTCTTTGTGCATTTGGTTGCCTGTAAATGGCTCATTCACTTTCATAAAGGAATCAGCACAACTGTGCAGCTGTGTAAGGAGCCAGTCCCCAGTCCCTGCCCCATGCTGCTCAGCTTGGCCAAGTTTATTGACATAAACATACAGAGGTGGCCTCTAAGTATTTCAGTTGGTGGAAAAGTTTTATATTTTTATTAATTTTACTGTAATCCTTTATTTTACTTTTGAGCATAGACAGACACTTGAGGTCTAACATAGTACAGAAGGTTTTAATGGCTGCTCTGGGGATGCTCCTGCTGTTGCTGGGAGGTGGCTGCTGCCTTGCAGCCCTGCCAGGCTTTATGGTCAGCAAGAAACTCACTCGCTTTTTCTCACTTCAGGAATTTTCAGCTCTGTAGGCATGCCTGCTGGTTCTGTAGGTGTCAGCTTGATCTGGGGTCTGCCCCCAGCTTAATGTGGAGGGCTTAGCCAAAAAAACAGTGCTTTGCAAGGCAGAGTCCTCTACAAGCAGTGCTTGGTCCCCTGCTACATCCCCTTTCCTGCACAGCCCTGGGTTCTTCTCCATGTGTGCCACTGTGTCCCCTGTCAGCCCCTGTGATTTACCTTCCTTCCTAACATGGAACTTGTGGGGCCTGATGATGCTTTCTGGCACTGGGAAACTGAGAGGGAGGAGTCAGGGGACTTGTACTTGTTAGATGTGGCAGGCCTCCTCCACGGGGATTTCTATAACCAGCAAATCCGGGGAGGAGTTAAAGCCCTGCTTGTCTGATCTGAAGACATGAACTAGCAGGAACCTTCTCCACCAGCTCCTGCTCTGCGGAACACTCTGCCTCTGCCTCCACATTCCAGCCTGAACAGAGATCTGCTGCCTGTCCCTGAGTGGCTGTCCTGGATTTTGGGGTGGTGGCTCTGGGGCCGGGGTGCTCCTGGTGGTGCTGCCTCGCCTGCCGCGCTCCGTGCGCTCCCCGCCATCCCCATGGAAACGCAGCCACTCTTCCCTCTGTGCATGACAGTGCCTAACCTGGATTTTCATGCAGTCTTGTTCCTTAAACCAGTGACTTTAGCTGTGAAAGGTGAGCATGTGGGGAAGGAGCTGGTTACAGATTGCTTTAATTCTTTCACTAGTGGGCTTCAGGTACTCAGTTTTCACTCCGGCCCCTTGAAAGCGGGGAGGGCAGAAGGATGAACATTGTCAGTGGGTTCAGTTCTGCTCCACAGTCTGAGCTGCAGGCTTGGGGGAAGGGTTACTGTGTTACCATGTGAGTTTTTATGCATAAGTTGGGCTTTGGGGTGATTATAAGAATTATTCTCTGGTTTGACTGAATGGGTCCTCGCTGCTTTCCTCATTGGCATCTCTGCAATTCCTCACTTGAAAATACCAGGCTGGTGGGCTGTTAGCATGGGCTGAGCCCAGCAGGACATACATGCTTCTCTGCCTTTTCTTTTAATTAAACTTCAGCATCTTCTGATTGTTTTCTTGTGATTGTGCTCCACTTTGTTGAACCCATCCTTGACAAGGCTCAGGCTCTTCAGTTTGCACCAGAGCTTCTGTACTTTTTGGCAGTGTCATAATGCCAGTCCTTCTCAGACTTTTTTTCTGAGGCAGATGTCAAAGGGAGCTCACATAGCAGAGATTGGCCTAAGATCACACAAGAAAACCTAGAATAATACTACAGGCAGCTTTGAATTCTCAGCTTTGATCTGTAAAACCTAGTGGGGGAAGTCTCTTCTTGTAAGGGTAAGTGCATCAAGGGCAGTTCACAGAATAAGGTGTTTCTGTTCTGATGACCATATAAAGACATTGTATTTCAGGCTTGGGGATGCTACAGACTCTCCAGATTCTTGTCACCTCCAAAGATCCAACTGTTGTGTGTCTGCTGTAGCTGCAATCACAGAGTAAGGTGAATTTTAGCAATGTGTTTTGTTTGAGGCTACTGCTTTAAGCACTCTAGCAAAACTGTCTTCTGGGTCTGTGCAGAGCAGAGAGGAAATTTTGAGGGGGGTATGCAATACCTTGAAGTTTTTTGCTTACTTAGTAACTTAGGCTTAATTTCCACATCTGAAATGTAGGAAAAAAAAAATTAAATACTTGTAGATGATGGGGGGTGAAGGGTAGGACTTGTTAAGCAGTCTTTTCCTCTGTAAAGTAAAATCTCCCTGTCAGTTACAGGGAGATCTGTTGCACTGTTTAGAATAATGCTGCAGTTAAATCATGTTTATGATGAGCCCTGGGAGGCCAGTGACATGAACACAGTGAAGCTGCTCCTCTGTTCCATTTTCTGCACAGGATTATTTGGGAATGTTGATAACCAGGGGCATCCCTGACCACCCATGGCTGGGTTGCAGTGGCTTTGTGCTGTGTAGCTTTATCTACTGGAATGTTTGAAATCAGGAATAAGGTTCTAACTTGTGAATGTTCAAATTACCACTGAGTTAGCACTGAAACACTGAGTAGCTTGTTCTCTACAGAGGTGCTGAGCCATTGCAGCTCCAGCTGCTTGCAACAGGAATTACCAGTAGCTCAGCAGTTTGGAAGCTGCTGAAGGACTTGCAAGCAGATGTAGTGAAGTTGAGAATACTGGCCTGAATTTCCATGGCAAAGGAATAGAAATAAATAGCAACAAATTAAGCAGGATGGAGAGAGGAAGAAGTTCATGACAGCCATAAATGTTATGAGAAATTAACTCTTCATAGCTGTTTTTAGAGTAGCAAATCAGTCAGTGTAAACTGGCAGTGTGGTGTTAAACCTCTCATGGTGATTTGGTGCTTGGGAGTTGAGTGAGGCTGGCTGGTGTTGCATTGATCTGATTTGATGGGATTGTTCCAGCCCAGTCAATCACAAGCTTTTGCTTCTGATTTACCCCCATGTCCCAGTTCTGGCCAGGACAGGGTTAATGTTTGCAGCAGGGAGGAGGGGGCATGGTGAGCACCTGGAGGGCCTGGCAGCAGTCAGGTGCTGCTGTGCTCTGGGTGGTGACTGAATTGCAGGTGAAACATCCACCTCCCTTGCTCCCTGTTATTACTATGGTTGCTGTTACTGTTCATTCCCTCACTTCACTTCTGTTTTCAGTACATTTTTCTTATCTTAGCCCCTGATCTTTACCTTTTGTGCCTCTAATTTTTCTCTCCAGCCCCCTGCAGTATTAGGGGAGAGGAGTGAGCCAGCAGTGCATGGTTTGGAGTGTTTCAGTGGGAGCACCAAGTTGGAGAATACCATTCCTAAAATACAGCACCTCACCTCCACAATGGCCTAATGCTCTTCTCATTTTGATAAAATTCTTGTTCTTCAAATGCACAATAAAGTTACTAAGAATGTATCCTTTCTTACCTTTGTGTTATCCTGCAGGAACTGTTCTGATTGAGTTTGCAGTAGGGAACAGGGAGAGACTCCCAACTTTTGGTCCCTTGTGTCAGCCCTGTTGAATTCACCCAGAGCACAGATGTGCAGAAAACCTGTTGTTATCTGGAGTGGGGCAGTTCTGATCTTGCAGGGCAAGTGAGCCTTTCTCACTGTAAAAAGTGAGAGAGTTTTGGTTTTTTTTTATCTGGAGGCTGCTTTGCTGCTGCCCTGCTGGGACTGCCATGTGTGCCAGCACCGTGTCAGGTATGAGCAAGCAGAAAACCTGGAGCTTTAGAGAGCACTGCCTGCTCCTGGCATATCTGAGGGGGAAAGTGTCTAGGTGAGCACTTGATAATATAATAGGCACTGTTCTGAAGCAGCAGTATCTGTAGAAATGCCACAATATATGCCTTATTTTCCTCTTCTTTTGAAAGCTGAGTGGTGGACAATTGGATGTATTGGGAGGACAAGACAATGATTCTCAGTGTGGAGGCAAAGTCTGGCACTACACTGAGGTACAATAGAGCATTATCATTTCTATTTTAAAATGCAATAGTTAAATTTTAAAGCCATAACTGAATATACTTGTAAATGTTTACTGCATCTACTGCCATTATCTTTTCTCCACTTCTTGTTTGTTTTTTTGCCCATTGCTCTGCTTTCAATTCTCCCTGCACGCTTTTTGTCAGCACATACAGCTGTGAGTTGGCCTGCACATCAATCTTCTCTTACCTAGGGAAATACTTCAACTCATGTAGATCTGCTCCTTCCAACAAGAGAGCCATCCTCTTCGTAGATCTTCAGGTCATTTAAAAGAAAAAAAAATATCTTCAAGCACTTTTCCAGAATCTTCACTGCTAATTGAATACTCCCTCTGGGAATTATTTGGTAAACTATAAAAGCAGAGCTGTGAATGTGAAAATGCTTATGGGTGTTCAAGCACAGGAATGGGTTAAGTTCAAGGACAGGAATGGGTTAATTGTTCCATGGGGACATGTTACCATTTGCTCTCTCTCCTCCTTGCTCTTTCAGTAAATTTTTCTTTTCTGGTGTGAGATAAGAATTAGGGCTGTTGAACCAGACTTGGTTCTAGTTGAATACAAACAAGAAGCAATTTTCTGCACATACACACAGAAATTGGCATCCTGGTTTTGATTTGTGGAGTAATGCTTCAGGACCCTTCTCCACACCTGTGAAGTCTAGCTGAGCTGCTTCATTTAAAAAGGGCTTTTTTCTTTTTTTAAATAGCATGTGATTACATAAAAACTTCATCTGTTTTTAGATACATCAGCATCAAGGCAGTCATTTGATAATCAGAAAACCATACAAATCTGATAGCATGGCACAACAGCAAATTGCTGTTGTTTGGTGGAAGTGTAGTGGGGAGCTTTGCTTTCACTGCTGCTCCCTCAATTCTGTGCCAGCAATTTCTCAGTTGTTGGGACAGGCTGGAAGCCGTCTGAACACACAAGGGAATGTGAATAAAATGCCAACAGTCTCTGTGATTAACTGGATATCTTTGTATTTGGTTCTTGTTTAATAATACACCAAGGCTGTGCTTCTCTTGCTTCTTCTCTGCATGTTCAAATTATCTGATGCCTAAAATATGACCCTTTATTTGTAATCTTGCTTTTGTGTTTGTAACAGCAGTTAAGTTGGTGACAGTATTTGGTCCAAACTGTGGGCTGACCTATGTCTCACCTTTTATTTCTTTTTCTAGCAGCTGAGGCAATTGATATTATGTAAGTTGGTAATAATATTTGAAGCATGCCTGGAAATATCTGATAAGTGGCTTCATTCTTTTGATAAAGGAGTGAGGCAGAGAAAAGCAGAGCTTAGTGTAAAGTTTATTAAATGGCAGAGCACGTTTAATCTCCCCACCCCACAAACTGGAGCCAGAATCCAGCATTTGTAATCACCAGTGTCCCCACAGCATCACGAAAAACTGATTTGTCTTTGCCACAGCAGATTGTTTTTTTCTTTCTCAGATGGACATAATGGGTTATTTGTTCTTTCTCCTTGGACAGCTGAATAATAAGTGCATAAACCACCTACCTCTGTGCTCCAAAATCATGGAAATCAGCAAGTTGCACAGCTACCCTTTTTGTTATTATTGTAGCATGCTATAAGGGCTAATATTCATTAATATGCACTGGCAACTGCTTGTGTTTGAAATGAAGTATTCTACAGCTTCCAGTTAAATGGCAGGTGAACATACAGGAGTTGCATTTTGAGGGACAGGTATGTGAACACTTAGAGCATGTTCATGAGCTCTCATATGTCCACTGTTGAGCACTTCTCTCCTTATCACTTTCCCCATATCTTGCCTTCAGTGCACTTCATTTTACTGAACTTTAAGGATGATTGAGAACTTCATGAGAACTAAATTAAAGTCTTGAATAGATAGGTTGTCAGAAACTACTACCTGAGTTGTAGTAGTAGCAGCAGAACCAATAATGTGTTACTGCAAATTGCATATATTTTATGTTTTCTGGCTTTTCTCCACTATTTTAGTGCTTTGCCACTTCTGTTGGTGATATCATCAGTTATCATTTGAAAAATAAATTAAATTGGTTCATTTACTGATGGTGGGTGAAAGACTTGCCTGTGAATTTACAGTGCTTCCCCACAGCTGGTAAGCTCAGAGGTACCTGAGGTGTTGATGTGGTTTTTTTCACTTGGATTTTTCACTGGGAGAAATGCATGGCAGACAGCAGACAGCCCAAAATACTGAAATGTTGAAGCCATTGAAATGTTGAAGCCATAAGCTGCATGTAGAAGTACCAAGTCCCAGGGCTGCCATTTCCATTTGATTTCTTCCATTGCTTGCAGGTCAAGATCCAGGGTCATCCTGGCAGTGTGGATGGCCATGAGCACTTACATACACACTTCTGCACCTATGGCTGCTTTAGTTTTCACTCCAGCTTTCTTGGACATTTCTTGGAAGAAATTGAATATAGTAATGTGCCTGTTCTGTGCTTGAGAGACAAAAACCTTTCCAGTCACAGACATGAAGCCAGGGAGAAATGCAGGAGCAAGTGCTGCACTCTTCTTTTGTGGGGTGTTTTCTTAGACTAGAGGAGCTGACCTTTCCCAAGGGAACAAGGCTGCCCTTCACATTTACCCCTTGAGAACAAGAGCTCTCACACACACTAAAGCATCTTAAAATGGAAGAATACCTTTCTTGAAGAATACCTTTTTTTTCCTCACTAAAGCCAAAGGACTTTGTTCCAGAGACCTCAGCACCTGTATGTGCAGTTGCTTTCCCACACTTGAAGTTCTGCTTTATAAATTTTGGACTTGATGTCAAAATCTGAGGGTGTGTAAGAGAGAGAACAGTCAGGACAATGTCTCCTTTTAGCCCTCAAAACACATCTTTGGAGGACTAGTGTTGCTGAAACTGCTGTGAGACTGTATTTTTCTCTGAGGTACACAGCTTAAAAGATAAAGCTTAAAAGATAAGTGAAACTTGAATAAATGTGTGCTGTTGCATTGGGCAGTAAAAGAGAATGCTGGCCTCTGTTGACAAAGCAGATCACACAGACCTGTGTTATCCAAGGGGTGAAACATGTCCCTTACTAAGGAAAAATATTTTCCCTTCTTCGAGGTTCCTTGTCCCTGGTGTCTATTTTTATTGTTTTTATTATTTTTTCTATACAAATACCTTAGAAAAAAGTCTTTGTATGCTATAAGCTCTGTGAGTTGTGTCCTCTCCAAAGCCAGTAGAGTAGCAGGATAAACCAGTGAGACTGATTTGGCTGGTTCCTCATGATCAATTGTACATGTAATTCCAAAAGGCTTGAGTGCCCTTTTTTGGGAATCTAAATAAAGCCTTTTTTGGGTTTTACTAAATGGCTGATTGGATACAAAGGTTGCAAGACTAGTAAAAGCAGGAAAATTCTAAATCTTGTGTTAGTTTGACTGATCTTTGTAGTGGTGCAGATGTGAATTTACATAGAAAGTTGTAAATAGTGTTTATCTAAGACAGAAATAAATTCTTTTCTTAGGAAGATGAGTGAAATTTTCCTTACCTGTTCTTACCTACTCTGGACTGGAATTGCTCATGATGAGCATCAGTGCTGAGGGGAAACTAACAGCTCTAGATTCAGTCATGTCTTTAAATAAATTAAAAAACAAAACTGTTAGTCAGCTTCATAACTTATATTCAGTGTGACCATTTAGTCCATCTTGAATATATCAGAAACCAGTGCAGAGGAATGAATAAGGAACCATAGCACAAATTAGTGCAGGATGACATTGTTCCACGTGTAACGTGGAAGCATTTGGCTCCATGAGCTCATTTTGATCTCACTTGTTGTGTCTTCTGCCTCCTACCAGCTTAGAAAAGAGCTGGAGCTGTGCCTTAATGAGATTAACTCAACAGGAATGTACTCAGAGTTTATCAAATGTATTTAACTTTCATGGAAGCAAGGATTGCTTAGGTGAAGTTTTCCTCACCTACTGCCTCTGCTCAGTGATTAACTGGGTCTAGAAATTATAATAGCTCCAGTGAAGTCCCTTCTCATCTTACTGAGGAAGGGATTCCATGGTGCAGTGGCACCTTGGATGGAAAGCAGAAGTTCCCTGTGCTTACAGGGTGAGACTTGGCAGCCAGGTGTGAAGGAGTTCAGTTCATTTTGGTTACCCATATGGGTTTTGAGAGGTACTGAAGTGCCTGACTCCTTTTCCACTTCTCTTGAAGCAGGAGGTCCTTTGGAAACCTCACAGTAATGAGCCCTGCCTACCTTTGAAAGTTGGGCTGCTGAATTTTACTGTGGAAGTTGGCAGGTAAGTAATAGTGAGAAGTCCTGCCATCAGTGAGGCAGAAGCAGCAGCTCTAAGTTGATTTTCCCCTTCCATCAATGACTAAGATGTACCATCCCCCAGTCTGATTTCTAGGAGGTTCTCCTCAAGCTTTGTTTGCTTGGTGCCTTACAGCTAATGCACAGTGCTGAAACCTGAAATTAGTTCAGCTGTGTCAGGGCTAACAGATGGCCATTCCTAGGAGAAGATAGTGAGCACTCTGTACAGGTTTTGCAGTGTGGTGAAAATCCAGGTTAACAGAAACAGCCAAAATTGAAGGCTGAATTATACCAGATTCCTGAGTCATCAGCTATTGATGCAGAAGATCCTGCTACGCTTTTGTTGTGATGCTGCTAAGTAGCATTTCCAGCCCTCTGGGCAAAGACATCAAAGGAGAGTGAAGATAAAAACAGACCACTGTTGACTTTGAGAAAAATGTTCTGTTTATACAGGCAGATGTTGAAGTAACTGAAAACTTTAGGGCTGCTTTAATGAAAGTTTGGCAGTCCTCAACCTCCAAAAACTCATACCCAGGTTTGCTTTCTTTCCTCCAAAATCATAGAGCTGGCTTTGAGTGCCCCTAGGTCTTAGCGGAGGAAAGTTTTCCAGAATGAATGAGAGCAAAGCAAGGCCTGCTGTGACCTGGCAGGGCAGGAGGGTTGGCTGAGCCATGTCCTTTGTCAGAGGTGCCCCTCAGTCATGGCAGTCTCTTCCTCACAGGGACATCTGGGCTCCTGATAAATGCTGTGTTTGGGTCAGGTCTCATTCTCTTCTGGGGTGGTCCCCAGCTCATGCTGTCACAGCTCTCTTCCACCAGCACAGCCAGCCATGTATTCTTCCATTGGCTGGTGACACTCGCTCTTGGGTTTAACAGCCTCTTCAGACAATTAATGTAAAGAAACACCACAGCTTTATGTGGGATTTCTAAACCAGGCAGGATTCTGGCTCAAAAAGCCTATCCAGGCTGTACTTGTCTGTTGAAAATGAACAGCCAAACTAGTAAAGGTGGTTTGCTCTTGCTTTCTCTTGTAGTGAGATTCTCTGGAGTCTAGCATGGTGTGAGCTCTGAGGTTTCCTGTGGTTAGAACATGACTCTTGTGGATTCTTGACAGGCTGCAGAGATGGGCCAAGTCCAACAACATGAAGTTTAACAAGTCCAAGTGCCCAGTCCTGCATTTTGGCCACAATCACTCCCTGCAATGCTCTGGGCTGGGGATGGTGTGGCTGGACAGTGCCCAGGCAGAAAGGGCCTGGCGGTGCTGGTCAACAGCGACTGACCATGAGCCAGCAGAGTGCCCTGGGGGCTCAGAAGGTCAATGGCTCCTGCCTGGATCAGGAATGGTGTGGCCAGCAGGAGCAGGGAGGTCATTCTGCCCCTGCACTGGGCACTGCTGAGGGCACACCTGGAGTGCTGTGTCCAGTTCTGGCCCCTCAGCTTGGGAAGGACCTTGGGAAGCTCGAGCGCGTTGGAAGGAAGGAACAGCTTGGTGTATGACCCTGGATCATGTTCAGCTGCTAGAGTACACTGACAACTTCTCCAAATGCCTCCTGGGCATCCGAACCCTCTATTGAGGGTAATTAGGGGAATATAGTTATAGGGAAGACAGAAATTAAAAATTCACATTCCCAAAACATTCCCATCATTGTGCCAGATCAGCAGGAGCCTGCAGTGCACAGACATTCCTATCTCTCTTGTCTCTGCTCCATCATGGACCAGACTCTTGACTCCACACTCACAGGAAACAGCCCCTAAATCCATGGGTGAAATTGCAGCTTATGGTGCAAAATGCTCTTTGGGCAATTTGATGTGATAGGATTTGACTGCTTTGTACGTCAGAGGATCATTCTGCAATTCATGGAACTGCTTCTTCTAGCAGTGGAGCAAAAAGGCAAAGAATTTACTGGCAAACAAATGAATGGTAACTTCCCTCTCTTGAATTTATTCAGTTCTTTGAGGTACAAATGTATTCTTGATGGCCAGAGAAATCAGTCATTTTGCATTAGGAAGCTTGGTTGATGTCTTTAGCAGGCCTTTATGAAGCTCTGTGTATGTGGTTTTAGAAACAACCTAGAGGGAGAAATAGGATGTGGTTTAACACAGAAGCACTTAATTATGCTTTTATGTTGCTACTTAAAATTTTAATTGTAAGTATGTGAAAATACGTTACTTCATATGTGAAAATAAGTGACTTCATCCCTCCAAAACACCCCTGGTGTGACATTAATCACTGCCATACTACTGTGACTTGTACTACACCTGAATTTTAATCATTGTATTGTTATGTTCCAATTTGATATCTCTCTTAGTGTCACAAGATCAGATGTGTTTAATTATGGAGCAGGATCCTGCTGAGGTTTACAGATAGTGCATGCCCCAAGGACGTGTATCTGTGTGTTGGCTCACCTTCCTTAGCAGCCTCCATCATCTGTGCAGCTGCCCAGCCCCACAGGGAATGTGCTGAGGAAGGAAGGGATGTTCAGCAGAGCTTGAGGAGTGGGAAAAGGTGCATCAGAGGGGGGCCAAACAGACCAGGATTGTGTATTGAGATATTCTGCATCAAGAATAATTGCAGACACTTGAGATTTGGACTAAGATGGACAATACTGGAGTCTGAGGTCTTGTCTGTGATAATGCACTGGAATAACAAAGGAAACTCTCAGCTTGGCAGCTGGGCACACTGTCATAGCCCTGTGGAGGAGGCTTTTTTGCTCCTAACCTTCAGTGAGATTTGAATCTTGGCACTGAGTGAAGGAGACCTTGTGCAATAACCACTGGATTTCCTAATACCTTGTCTGTTGCTCCCCCTCTTGATCTAAGAGCTTTGAAGATCAGAGAGTCATTTATGATTGTTTTCTGTTCTTTGAGCAGCTTTCACCCCCTCACTTCTTGTTCAAAACCCTCCATGTTGTTTATTTACTGATATATGCCAGCAGGAAATAAAAATGGTGACTTAGCAAATTATTTCTGCCAGAACAAGCCTGCAGACTGTATCTCCAAGCATAAGCTTGACAATAGAGCCTTGGACTCAGCAAAACAGAAGCTGTCTATACTGGAAGAAGAGATCCTGTCTTTCCCAGGCTGTCCTGCGCTCTCTGTTCCCCTTGACAATCAAGTCCTGGTTTCAGACAGTTTTTGTACAAATCCTCCAATTGCTCTCTCAAGTACAAGCAGCTCAGGCAGCAGTTGTTTGCAGAAACCTCCTGGAACTGCTGCTGGAGACTCTGGTTACTGGAAATGAGATCCTGCTGGAGACCTGTGCCCCATGTCAGACCAAATTAGCTGTAGAACCCTAATTATGCTACAAAAGTCTAATTCATATTCATCCTCTCTACAGGACTGAATCTTATTGTTCAGGTCATTATTTCCTTTGCCAGCTTTTCTGCTGTTGCTGGATTGATCTGGGGATGAAGCTGGCAGGGTACTGTGATCCTGCTGTCCTGTGGCCCTGTGCTTTTCTCTCCTCACTGCTCTCTCCCTGCAATGAGTGTGCAGGCAATACCTGGTGGGTTTGTTTCTGTTGTTTTGCACTGTGAAAAAAGCCAAATGTTTGCTTGAAAGCCAAGTCTCATATATTGCTGAAGGCTGTGCTTCCTTTATTCTCAGCATAGTTTAAAAATATTCTTTAACTGTTACAAACTGTTTATTCCACCAGAGAACTGATCAGAAGAGCAGTAAATGTTAAGACCTGTCTGGGCTGTGTGAGGCCACAGTGAATATCTACTTTTGTGCTCTGTTTTGTAAAGATGAGATGCAATAAAACCTGATATTGATACTGACTTTTTTTAGAAAGTGCTTTCAGGTCTTGTGAAAAGCAGCAAACAAAAGCCAGGTGGAATTGTGCCAAAGAGTCTTCTCACCTCTCTGTCAGGTTCACTCATAGCCCACCTAAAGAATTTATGTTGTTTAGTTCTTATTCCATCTGTTGCTGTCTTAATTCAACATTTTACTTAGTTTTCTATGTTTTTGTAGGGTAATGAAGTGTTTTCTGTGACCTAAATATATTTTTAAGACAGAACTTTCTGAAAGTGAGGCAGGCAGAACTCACTGAGAGAAGCCCTGTGGAGAAGGACTTGGGGTGGATGAATGAAAAGCTGGGCATGAACCAGCAACGTGCAGATGCAGCCCAGAAAGCCAACCCTACCCTAGGCTGAATCAGGAAAGTGGACAACAGCTCAAGGATCCTCTCCCTCTCATGGGAGTACCTGGAGTGCTCTGTCCAGCTCTGGGCATAGGAGTTGTTGGAGCAGAGGAGGTCAGGGAGATTCTCCAAGGGCTGGAGCTCCTTTGCTCTGGAGCCAGGCTGGCAGAGCTGGGGGTGCTCACCTGGAGAGGAGAAGGCTCCAGGGACACCCCAGAGCCCCTTCCAGGGCCTACAGTGGCTTATGAAAAAGAAGTATTTTTTAACATGTGCAGATAGAGCTAGGACAAGAGGGACTGGTTTTAAACTAAAAAAGAGAGATTTGAAGGTCTCTTCCAAGGCAAACCATTCTCTCATTCTGTGCTGCTAATCACTGGTATTTGCTGGCTCTGGAGATGGGAGAATTGTACCAGGTGAGTCAGGCTATGATTTTGCACTTTACATTGTGCCTTACACTACTAAAGTCCAGGGCTGCACCACCTGAAGTTTTGTCATTTATTCTGATTGTGGTTTGTCAGTAAAACTTTTCACTGGAGTCTTTATGAAGCATTAAACAAAATTTAGGGTATTCACCCAGATGAATCAATAAATAAGCTTTTTTCCTATGATCATGCTTTGATGGGTTTTGAAATAACAATGACAGAAAGGACTCCTACAGGCAAGGAATGAGAACCCTGGTCTGTAGCTGTAAAGAATGTTTGAAATCCTGACTTCAGTGGAAACAGACTGTTGACATACTTCAACCATGTCCCTCAGTTCACAGGGCAGTGTTTTCTCTTAGATCTATAGATTCTTATTTTCCACTTTGCTTATGTATATAGGGATCTTTATCCAGAAAAAAAGAATTGCTGCAAGAGGAGCTTCCTTTTACTTCATCACACAGGTCTGTTATCCTGGAATCCTATATTGTTAAGGTAATTCAGTTTGAAAGTACAGAACCGAGGCTACAGAAGAACCTTTTACATTATAGGCTCAGCTTCCTGAAGTTTTGGCTTGTTTTCTTTCTGAACTGTTGATGTTGAGCTTGAGCTCTTGGATGCCTGAGCTGGTTCCATTTTTGCACAGCAGGGGAACATCCCCTTCAGAGCTTTTCAGCCCAGGCAGTGTGGCATGAGCATGGAGGTGTCACAGTGCTGGAAAAGTTTGGAAGTATCTTATCTTCCCTTTTTTGAGTCATCTGATAGTTTCAGCTTCTTTATTGATGGAAATTAAAAGCAACATCTGACAGCATATTTTCTGTTGTGTCCACTTGCCCCCTTGCTGGTTGGAAGGAAAAAGGAAGTCAGAGCATTTCCAGCCATGGAAGGATGGGGTGTTGGCATTGCCCAGCATTACCTTAATTTGGTTTTGGTGGGCCTCAACACAGCTGCACACAGAGGAAGATCCAAGACCATTACTCACTAAGTTCTCATACTTTGGAGGTGTCTTTTGCCTCATATTGTTCTGAGAGTATTTGTTCTTCCCCAGATCTTTACAAGAGGAAGATTGTGTAGTTTTGTTGTAGTTTTTTAATCTTTGCTATTGATCTCACAATTTAAATTTTCTGTAAATGTTTGACAGCTGTTACTTTGTTGCTTTAATTTTCTCAATCTATTTTAATACTTATCCTGCACAGCACTTGGTGAGGACAGGAAATAAGTACATGATTACAGCCTGCTGGGCTTTCATAAGGCCTGGTCATTTTGCAGTCTTTGGCTGCTTCCAGAGAATGTGTTTAGGGACTCTGTTGGTTACTGAAGCATCTCTTCCCTTTTCTCATTCTCCCCCTCTCTGTGGTAATGCAGGTAGTACAGTAAGACATAAAATTAAATGGGGATTAGAATTTCATGAGAAGTGGTATTTTAAATGGAGCTACACTTGATTCATTTATGCTTTAAAGGAAAGAGTATAAGGCAAGGGAAAATCTGCTAGTTAAAGTATTAAAATCTGCCAGAGGCATGGCATTTCCTTTAACTATCCAGTCAAAGATGGGTGGAAGTAGATGTTGTCTGTTCCCTCAGGATCTCACTTCGAGCTGTCTTAGTTTCATGCTACCTCTGCTTGTGGAAAGTTTGTCAGAGTGTTATAAATGCATTGGATTGGTTCCCATAGACTTGAAATGCCTCTTTACAACATAAGCTGACCACTGCCATTCAGGTGCTTTTTAGTTTGACTAAGATGACAGCTAGTACTGATTTCTGGTAGTTGGAACCATAAACTATTACTGAAATGCTGATGATTTTCCTGATAGTTCTGCCATGCCCCTCACACCTTTCCCCAGCACAATTCATCTTGTGTCTTGGTTTGAAATTTGAAATTAACTAATTTGAAAGACAAGTGTCTGCTAAGGAAGGCAGGAACTTCCCTTGGAATGGAGAATATGATTCCTTTCCCTCTGAATTATTACAGCTTTGAAATTAAGGAACTTTCAGGCAGAGATATAGAGAAAGGAATAACAGTTCTTTACTAGGATGTATGTGTATAACAAGGCAAACAACAACAATGGCAGCAACAACAATCAAACAAAACAAAACAAAAACAACAATAAAAAAGAAAATAAAACCAAAAACCCTAACCAAACCCAAAAAGCAGAAAACCCAATAAAGTCTCTTGGCTGCTCTTTAGGTGCTTCCCTGGGTGCAGTTCCGGGCACGGCCGCCAGGGGCGCTGCTGGCTCCGGGCGGGCAGGGCGGGACAGGGCAGGGACTCCCCCCCCCCCCCCCGCCGGCAGGCGGCGCTGTGGGGCGGGCCCGGGCACCACTCGGGGATGGCGGCCGGGCTGGATGGTGGAGCTGGGCTGCAGGAGGGGCTGGCAGCTGGAGCTGTCACTGCCTGCTGTCCCCACAGGCCAGGAGTGGGGGCTACACTGCAGCAAAAACCCACAGCAGTGGCAGAAAAAACGGCAGGGCTGGGCAGCAGCAGCCCGGCTCCTGAACAGGCTCAGGGATCCCCTGAGGCACCCCCTCAGGTTCCCCTGAGGCACCCCACAGACAGTGAAGGTCCCTTTATCAGTGAGGCAGGGCATTGATAAGGTACAATGGCTGCTCCTATGAGCAGAGCTACACTCATGGTAGAAGAAAGGCAGCAGACAGAACCCGCAGTGGTGGGGACTCTCCCCACAGCCACCCCAGCCTGTCTCCCCTGTGGATGCCAAGAAAACAAGAGCGGGCTGGGAGCTCCATCGAACCCCCTTTCCCAATTCAGTGTAGCAAAAACCCAGAGCAGTAGCAGAGGCACAGCAGGGCTGGGCAGCGGCAGCCTGGCTCCCAAACAGAGCAGGGAGAGGCTCCCTGGGAGGGGGAAAGCTCAGGGCTCCCGAGGTTTCCCCTGAGGCACCCCACAGATAGTGACAGTCCCTTTTTTAGTGAGGCAGGGCGCTGATAAGGTACAATGGCTGCTCCTATGAGCAGAGCTGCACGCACGGTAGAAGAAAGGCAGCAGACAGAACCCCACAGTAGTGGGGACTCTCCCCACAGCCACCCCAGCCTGTCTCCCCTATGGATGCCGAGAGAAACAGAGCCAGCAGCTGCCCCAGCCCCTTTTTTCCCAGCCCAGTTCTCCCAGTATCTCTGAAGGAAAGAAGCCCTCAGGTAAGAGTGCAGCCAGCTGCCTTCCTCCCCTGAACTTGGCAACTTGTTTTGTCTCTCCCAGGTACCTGGTCATTATTGTCTCTTAGCAACAAAATGGGAGAAAATTCCTTAAGAGAAAGAAGCAAAAGGAGAACTCCTAAACCCCAACATCTTGGTTGAAAAAACAGCTGTTTTCTCATCACCAAGCAAACTGAACAGCCTTACAAAGCATGTTCCTAAAGCACACTTCTGTGTGATTTGCTCTCTAGAAACATCTTCACTTCATTATGGTGGGTGCTGCACAGAGAGTGTGAGAGTTCTTGTGCTGAAACTCTGAGAGGATCAAAAGCCAAATATGAAGGCACTGCAGCCACTTAAATCAGCCAGCAAACATATCCCAAATGTCAGAACATGGCCTGGGAATGGGTAACTCCCTTAACTTCTGGAGACTTTCGGAGCATTGATTTGAGGCCCTGATTGGAGCTGCTTTTGAGTTCATGTGACTTTTCTCACACTGGGGTTTCTGCAGGGGTCTGAGCCAGACCCAGCAAAGCTCAGTCCTATGGAGAGCCTGGACTGATGTGTTCTTCAGAGTGGGGTAGCAACAAGGAACATCTGTGGGATGGTGCTGGCCATGACACTGATTTTGACCCAAACAGTGACCCACTCTGCATTATCATTTGTGACATATATACTTCTGCAGGAGCTCTGGCTTTTGTTTTGGGTGTTGATCTGGCAGCTGGATTTTAGGAACAATATTCCAAAACTGCAAAATTCCATCTGAGCCATGTAATGCTGACTTGCTGAATAATCTCTCATGTTTTCCTTGGGGCTGGTAGGCCTGGGAAGAAGTTTTGTGCTTCTGCCTTTACTATGAGCTTTTCCTTTGCAGTCTGAAGAGACCAATTTAGAAAGAGTGATTTGGAAGAGCATTGTTAAAAAAACCTGACATTTTCAAGGCTAAAACTTTGTGGATAGTCAATATTGTCTGACTTTAAAAACCTTAAAATTCTTGAAATGCATTTTCCATTTTGCTTGTGTATATAGGGATCTTTACCCAGAAAAAAAGAATTGGCACAAGAGGAGCTTCCTTTTACTTCATTAACAAAGGAAGCAAATGAAGCTTCCTTTTGGTGCCTCTGGGAGCTGTAGATTTGGTTAACTACAGGTTTATGGAAAGCTGGGTACAGGCACATTTGCAGCACTATTTTGTACATAATATGAGCTAGAATATGCAGAAATACTAAACATCACTGGGCTGGGTAGTATCCATCTTGAGCAGGACCCAAAAGCAGAGCCTAGGAGAATGAGAACAGTCAGAGGTTGCTTTTGCTGTAAAGGTGTCCTTAGTCGTGCAAAAAGCTGAAATTTCTCTCTGAACTTAAAGGAAAGTTGGTGAAACTCTCTGTTTTTAATTTTTTATTCAGGCTCCTAAATTGTTAATGTGCATTAAATTTGGGGTTGACATGCAGCCTCACAGCATACATCCTCAGACTGATGTGGGGTCTTGGACCTGCTTGCAAGTGGAAGCTCTTTGAAAATGATGAGGCCTGAAATGTGCTTCTCCTGCCTCTCTATTCCCATGGAGCATGGCTTGCTGAATCTCCTCCTGTCCCTTTAATTCCCCCAGCACACATGTTCTCAATTACTGCCTGCATTGAAGCTGCAAACATTTCTTGTGCATCTAACTTTCTATACTGAGTATTGGAAATATATTTTAGCAATTTGTGGGAGAACTGTTATGTCCCATGCTGGGAAAATTGTGTTTATGGTTCCTGTAGGAAAACAAGTCCACAACAGATTTTCTGTTTCTTCATCCTTCTTTATGTATCTTGGAGCAGTATGTAAGAACCTCTTACCCCCAGTGCATTGAGCATGGGTTGCTCCCATCTTTGAAATAAAAAGCATATGCTCTGCAGTCTGTGTTTTTCATGCTGTCCATAAAATAATCACTGCTTTTGGCTGATCACAATAATAGCTACTATGAACCCCAAATATATGAGTTTGGATGTACAGCAGCATTACATTTGATGAAAACTCAGTTGTTGGTAGGATTTTAAAGTCAATATTCTGCAGCAGAGAGCATTAAAGGAGTGATAGTATAATGCCTGACTTGGAAGGGAACAGGAAACGGGAGTTAGTCTTTTTCCCAGTGTGTGCATTGTTCTGATAGGATAATCCTTCAGGATCCAGGTGGTATCATGTGTCCACAAGCCTTTGTTGTACATTAAATCATACTTTATTTTCAGCTGTAAACCTTAGGAGCCACACCCACATCTGTAACATGTTTCTCAGTTCAGATTTTGGGTTGCAGAAGAGAATTTTGTGGTTAAGGCAAATGTGGTGTTGTACTCCACCTCTCTCTTGTGCTGAAAATTAGTTCAACTCTGACAGTGATCAGGGGATATTGTTACTGCTGTACAGACAAAGTTTTTTTAAAGCACAGTTATCTTCTGCTTAAATAAATTATGGGCTTGTTCAAATGGAAAAAATTACTTTTGCATCTCATCTGTAACTAAGTTGACTCACAATAGAGGGGCCTCTGAGAATGCCTGCACACAGGGATAGCAAAGAGAAGAGGAAAAGGTGTGTCTGGATCAATTACTTAATTGTTAGATAATAAATGAATACTTTTGGCCTTTGCACACAAACTAAACCTTTTTCATTTACTGCTCCAACTTCCCCTTCAGAGATTTGCTGCCAGCATTCTCTCCCAAAGCAAGAAGCTCTTGTCATTTCAATGTAAATACTCATTGACCCTCTGTGGAGATTTGAAAAATTGCTTTCCTGTCATTAACAATGATAAATCTGTAAACAATATTGTTAAAGATTCTGGAGGGGTGGGCATCAAACCAAGAGGAACAGAATAAAGGAATTTAAGAAGTGATGTACACTTTTACAGTTATGCTCTGAGAAGGAGACTGTACAGGCAGCAGTGTACAATGCATCAAATGTAGTTTTGTGAAAATTATTTTTATAATTCTTGATGAAATTTAAAGATTTAGGGGTTTTTGCTATTGCTCTGCTGCTTGCCCTGGGGTGATGTTGCACCAACTGAGGCACTGCTGTTTCTGATGTGTTGCTTTAAAAAATGCTGGAGGAACAACAGCAATAAAACATGAGCAAAGCGCCTGAGATGCTGATTTAATTCCCATTAGCACAATAAATGTGAGTATGATGAGGTTTGTTTTGGTTTTATGTCCCTATGCTTCTCCACAGGGATGGTTTAGATCTGTATCAGAAATGGAAGCTGAGTCATAGGTTGGCCAGGAGGACCAGAATGGAGCAAGGCATTTGATCTGAGTTTCTGCAGCTAACAATGTAACTCTGGCAATTTTGGAGGGAGGTGTTTTTTATTAGCAGTCTGTTGGTTTTTTAAAGTGGATAGGGGTCTTGCTTCATTGTCCAATTTGTAAATCCAATCTATATTAGCAGACTGAAATAATTCCTGATGTAATTTATGGATTTACCTGAAAGAGAAGAGAGCTCTCTTGCATGCCATGCAGGCTTGGGTCAGAGCAATGGCCATAACTCCCCTGCTTGCCCAGGGCAGTGTTACTGGATGCTGTAACCCAAGGGCTGTGTTGCTGCCTGCCTCAGCACTGGGCCAAAGGTGCTCCCATCCCAGCAGGCACAGAGGCTGGGAACACAACCAGTTGCAGGGATCTGGCTTAGCAGTGACAGTCCTGCAGCTGTCCTCACATAGCTGGCTGTAATGACAGGAGGAACACGTTATCTAAGGTAACTTTATCTTTTGGATATTTCTGTTATAGGCAGCTCTCCTGTCTCTTGGGTCTGAGGGCTGTGACACTGTTTACACTTCAAGTGTCTTCATCCCCTCTCATATTTAATAATTTTTTTATTGGAGGAGGAGAAGGATGGAAAAGCTTTTAAATACAGGGTTTATTTCTCAGAGAAGAATGTGCTGGGAGGCCTCGTGAGCAGTTTTCTGTTCTCCCCCCAGGTGCGCTGGGCTGAGAGGATGTGTCTTTGTCCTTCCAGCATGTTAACAGTTATTATGGTTCCCACTAATGGTTTTATAGTAGGTCAGTGAAGCAGAGGCAGCACCTCAGCAGTGCTTAGAATGGGCATGGTTGGCCCATGTTTAAGGCTCTTGCTGTCCCTTGGTGCTGGCAATGCTGTGCTGGTCTGGTTCCTGAAGAGACTCATGGCCTGCTGCAGATGATATGTGTCTGCATTTTCTCTTGTGCTATGGTTCACCTTCTGCCTAAGCTTGCCTTAAATTCACTTTATCCTAGTAGTGAGGTTCCAAGTGTTTCATTTGGACATAAAGAGCAGCAGATGATTTTTTTACCAGTCTCCTGGCTTTAAGGAGCTGCATGGCACCCTTAGAGTGTTCTGCAGCTCTGCACTGCCCTGGCAGGAGCTGCAGAAATGTCTCCAGTGGGGAAGTCCTCAGAGGCAGTAGGAGGGATGATGTTGGTTTTGATCCTCCTGAAGGGACCTCCAGTTCACATTTACAAGAAGTGAGCATGGAGTGCTGTGGCCAGAGCTAGAGGGGCCCTGCCTCCAGCCAGGTGGAGGACAGGGACAGTGAGATCCACTGGACTGTGTGGATCTGTGCCACATCAGAGCCACAAGACTTTAGTTGACACTGCTGCACAGTGCACCCCAACCCCATCCAGATATGTAGGGGCAGAATCCAGCTCCATTTCTGCAGTGACAGGAGGATCCCAAAGCTGACTGTGCTGGAAGCTCAAGTGAGCCTGACTGGAAATGAATGGCAAAACCAGCCCATTGTGCCTGGCCCAGAGAGCCCATGTATCCTTGGCATAGGTGGCCTCAGGAGAGGGTATTTCAAGGACCCAAAAGGGCTTTGTTGGGCTTTTGGGGGAGCTGCTGTGGAGACAGAGGAAACTGGGCTGAATACCTTGTCTGGTCTCTCAGAGGATCCTTCTGCAGTAGGACTGCTGAGGGTGGAAGAGCAGCAGGTGGTGATTGCTACCACCCCAGTGCTCTGACAGCAACACTGCACCAGCTGGGACTGTGGGACCCCATCCATGGGATGAGTTGAGAACTGCAGAGCCAGAGAGTGCTCAGCAGGACTTGCTCACCCTTTTAACAGTCCCCTATGGCCTCTATGTCATTAACAGCACAGGTGTCCTTTACTGCTTTCCAAGTGTGTCTCACAAAATGTTGCATTGAATCTTCCTCTTGTCATTATTTATAAACTGCAAAAAGGATCAACAAGAATTAGATGATCAGCATGTGTCTTATTCTGTGATAAGAATATATGTTGTCATGATAACATACAGAGTGAAGCGTACAAATCCCTCCTCATCTCAAATGGGAAGACAGCCTGGAACAAATCCCAACAAATTATGTCTTTCATAGTCACACAGATGAGCTTGCTGCTACTGCTTCTAAATTTCTATTCAGTTCAACTGCTTCTTTGCAAACTTCTGTGTTACTTCCAGACTTTGCATTTGACTTCCTTGAATGGCATTTAGCCATGGTTTCCTACATGTGGGGAGCCCAGCTGCCCACATGCTTCTGGAATCAATCTTTTCCATAGGGCAAACAGTTTGTAGCACTTCACCCTGCTGAGATAACAATTAATTAAGCAGTTTCTTTATAAATAAGGAGGTAGGATTGTGGTCTTCCTTAAAGTCCATTGTCTGTACTGAACTTTCAAATGACCCACACCATTATTCTCAGGAACTTGTGCTCAGTGCGTGACCCAGAACAAACAGAAGTCACATTCATCCCAGTATTAGCACTCTAGTGATCTCAGCAGACCTGGGACACCAAATGGCTGGAGGAGACACTTCTGGTGTGGACCTGCAAGCACAGCCAAGCACTCCACTTTCCTGCTCCCTTCTCCCATGGAGAGTGGGGCAATGTTTGCAAACTGAAATGATGCTGTTGCTGCATCCCGTAGGCACTTTCCTGCTCTGTGCAAGCTTGAGTATTTCTTCCATACACAGTGTAAGCTTTGCAGTTTCAAAGATCTCATCTAATAATAGATTGGTCTACATTTGTGGCATTGCCAGAAAAAGGCATATGTTGTCAGGCAGTCAAAGTCAGCAACAGTGCTTAAGTGGAAATGTGCTTAAACACTGAGAAGGCAGAAATCCAAAATAATCCATCCAAGGTTTGGCTAGTAGGAAACTAAAAATACTGTCTTCCTACATATAGGGTTTCCACATGTACTTAGAGAAATACTGTTTGTCTGATGTCTCAAAATTATTAAAGGGTAATTCTTTTCCTTTCTTGGATTTAGTGTGATGATAGAAGATGCTGCTGGCATGCAGCTTATCAAAGACTGGTTTAAGAGGAAATAGAAATTATAATAATAACTGGAATGGAAGAGGCATGTGTAGTGTAATGTGGGAGAGAGAGATGACATTGAGTTCCTTTTTCCTATCACACAAGGTTTGCAATTCCAATTTTTCACGTCTAGATTTCCTCTGGGAAAAGAATGCATCATTGGCTTGAACTAAGTGAACGTATACCACAAGAACCACTGGTCTTCTCTGTGCTGCTGAAAGACTTCACTTTTAAATTCAGATGGCTCTGTGGTCCTGACCTTTTACAGAGCTGCACTGAGTTGGGGATTGGGCTTTGAGGTGGTATATGAAGATATGAGATTTTGACATGAGTTCTGAGGCACCAATTATGGGATTTCATGTGTACATATCCCTTAAATATCAGCATATTTAGATGTGTGGCCAGAAACTGGCATCTGTCACAATCATTCTTCTCCTAAGGTCAGTGTGTGCACACAGACACTTATTACTGTTCTAGTAAAAAATTCTTCCATAAATGCCATTGCAGATCAGGAAAGGTTATGGTTTTAATATTAATGTTTTCTCCTTTAGGACCTCTAGTTTCTCAGCATGCATGTGACTCAGGCAGGCAGTAGTAGCAAAGAGTTTTATTTCAGTGAGTTCTCTAGGGAATTCACCCACTGTAACAAATACCTCTGCCTCCTGGAACTCCTGTTCCTGAAGCAGCATCCCAGAAGTCCTTTTTGCCCAGCTTGTATTATCCCTTGCACTGGTAGCAGCCTCGTGCAGTTTAGAAGTGATGGCAAAAAAATTGAGCTGCTGCTATTTTCTGCTTCTTTTGGCACTATTCCTGGAGAGAGTTGAGTTGGTAAATGTGGCTGTCACAGCAGCTATTACCAATGACACAAAATAATTAAGTTGTGGTTTCTATCGTGGTGGGGCCACGTCTGTATTTTACAATGATATGTCTGTGCTAGAAAGGAGTGTTATGCTTGATTGTTGTGATGGATGCTTCCAGGAAAACAGGACAGGTCTCTAAAGGCAGGTTGTCTAATGCTTTCCATGTACATGAAATCCTGTTGGTTACATGGCAGACCACTAATTGAACTGTGTGTTGTTTCCTCTCAGTTTTCTGATGAGGTGATGAGGAGGGCAGCATCCATCTCATTTTTCTCCCTGTTGCTTTTGGAGGGGAGAGCTGCTATGTTTGTTCTTTTCAGCCAGTCAAAAGAATGCTGAAGCCAGGTTTTCATCTGATTCTTTATGAAGTGAATGCTTTCAATTTTTGATGTCTTGAACCACCAATAAGGGATTCCAGACTTTCAGAAGTCTTGAAGACTTTGGGACACAGATGCTCAGCAGTGCTGAGAAACCCTGGTAGTCCCTGGTTCTTGAATCCTGCTGAACTGTGCTTCATGCAGAAATTACACTGTGAAGATGCTGTGAAATTTGGGGGCCTGGAGAACAATCTCTTTCTTTCTCTCTTTCTTTTTAAATACTGGACTTTTTCTAGTATTTAAAACATTTTTTGTATGTTGTCTCATAAAGATAAATTTGAGAGTATTGTAGTGTAACTGTGAAATCCTGCTCTTTGGTTCTTGGAGACACATGCTCTTCCTGCTGCACCCAATTTAGAGGGGAAAATTTCTCCTGGTCTTAGGCAACAAACACAGTCAGTCCATGTGCTCTGGCATTCTCCTGGAGGGACCAGGAGTGCTGTGGGTGTCAGGGATGCTGGCCAGCACTGTGCTGATGCTCTGCTGAAGGTGAACATGAGCTTGCAAAATGTCATGCTGACCTTCCTGCCATTGCTGGGGACCAGCTAGATAGAAGCTGGGGTTTTTTTAACAAATGTTGATGTACATATGTTGGTGTGTCAGGGGAAAAAAAAAAAAACCTTTTTGACTATATGTGGTGTTAAGCCTTAAGGCTGAAGCTTTTTTTGTTTGTGTGTCTGCAGTGGAAGAATGCCATGTCACATTTGATTTGTATCTCCTGTTAGAGGTGACATTGTGTTAAATGGTGGAGGAGCTGGGGGTGCTGCCCTGCACATGGCCGGTGATGTCAGAAGATGGAGCAGGACAGAGGCCACAGGGGGTTGGGCAGGGGGACAGCTCAGCCTGGTGTCCATTGGCTTGCTGGCTGCCACCACTCTTCACCAGGAGCACCCCAGGAAGGGGAGAGGGCCAGCACTGGGAAGTGGGATGCTGTCTGCTGGTGGCAAACGCCTCTGAAGGAGCAAGAAGAGATACTGGGGCTTGGTTCAGAGGTTAGATGTCCAACCTTGATAAGGCAAGAAACTTCAGTGGGCAAAAAGGTGCATGTGTGAGGCATGGAAATGCTTTTGGAGGGTGCTGGAGTGAGCAATCAGTGAGCAAAGGCTTTTGCTCTGTGTCAGTGCAACACAGCAGGTCCTGGATGCGAGGGGAAGCCTTAAGGGATATGGTAATTAAGAAAAGTAACTAAGATCTAAGTAATAAAAACAATAAGAGTTTTACCAGCTTCATTGTGCATAGGCAGGCAGCAGGGAATATGGGTCACACAGTATGAGCTACCCAGAAATAAAATCCAGGTCTGTTAATGCCTCAGGCCTCTCCATAAACATCAAACTGGGACTCTTTCCTTCAGCACAGCTTGGATGGCAAAGGATTTCCATTTTAGGTGGAAGATGAGGCTCTGCTCAGTCCAGGTGCTAATCATGTTCTCCTGCCGTTTGCCTTTGCCAGGTGCAAGTTCTTCAGCCTCACAGAAACCCCTGAGGACTACACCATCATTGTGGATGAAGAGGGCTTCCTAGGTAAGTGTCAGCACGTGCCACTGCTGTATCCAGCATGGGGTGGATGAGGAAAAGATGTCATCTCACTGAGACTGTAAATGTTTGTAAAACAAGTCTGTTTGTAAGTGCTGGTAGTGCAGCTCTGAAAGGTGCTTTGATCTCTTAAGCACACTGTCTCTGCTGCCATGCTGTACAAGGCAATTCAGACATGGAATATGAATATATTTGAAAGCTGGGAGAGGATCACACACAAGTCTTAAAGAGTAGTTTAAGCAGGTTTGAAAAAGCAAAACCCTCTGCATACAATTGCATTAAAATGAGCTGGCCTGTGTCCCCAAGCCTCCATCAGTATACCACATCTTGCATTTCCAGCTTCTGTGAACCCCAGTCTTTGAAAGGAGCACTTGAACAGTTTGTATCATCCCTACAGCCTGCACAGTGCTGTGGAGTTGTGATTGGACTCCTGTGGCTCATCTGTGTAAGCTGTGATTTATCCCCCTTTCCTACACCCAGCTCTCCCTGTACTAATTGTGCCACCTTTGCCTGGGGTGGCTGAAGGGGTCAATGGTGGAGTTGGTCCTGTGTCACAGAAGGTGGTTGGCACGTGCTTGAGAGCTGCAAATTCTTGGCATTGTGCAAGAGCTGATGTAGAGAATGGTTTGGCTTTGTAGATGGAAATAGTTTGTAATAACCTTTGTCATGTGTGGAGGTTTGGTTTGTAATGGTGTTATTGAGGTGAGGGAATGAGGAAGTGTTGGGCAGCTGTTATTATTTTTGTTCAATTACTCTTTCTGTGTTTGGAATTAAAAGTCCACATTTCAAAGTCAGAGAAAATGCATTAAAATATGAAGAAAGAGGATTTCATTCCTGAATAGGAATTAACTCTTGAGAACCTTCTTGTGACACTGTAGTATTCAATGGTTTTGTAATATCCAAACTACAAGGAGAAAATTTGAAACTACATCATCTTTATTTAGTACAGAGTTTTATGATCAGTAACCTTGCTGAAGCTGGTCCTTTTCTGCTTCAGAAATACTCACCAACAAGATAGAACAAGCTACATTTTAGACCAGCACAGTGGTACCTAAAGATTTTAGTAAATTAATTACTAGGCTGAGAATGCTGAATGGATCTTTACAGCTGTATCTGTTTATAACTTGTGAGTTTTGAGGTTTGATTGAAAGTCTATGCCATGTACTTTGATCCCAGAAGAGGTGACAGAGGGTTCTGCTGCCAGAGTGTCCCTTGTTGTATTTTTTAAGGGGCATATGCACAAGAATTTTACTACCAGTGGTAGTGTGGGCTTTTTTGTTATCTGTGGCAACTGAGGAAAATCAATTCTAATTTGTTTTGCCATGATAGCAGGATGCAGAGCCTCCCTCTAACAGCTTCATTTTAAACAAAGGCTCACTAAAGGAGGAAAAAGTTTCTGGGTTATTTTCCAGGGGGACCAGCAAGAAACCCAGGGATTCTCATTCCTAGGAGAGAGTCTGTGTCACTGAACTGCAGGTTCAGGGATGTGCCAGGGGATGCTCAGCTCCAGCACCGTGTCTGTGTCTGACACCATGGCACTGCTTTCTCTGCCCACTTGGCATGACACAGATCTTTCAATTCAGTCACTGGTGACAAGCTGAATTGCAGCCATCCCTGGAGAGCCTCCAGCAGCCACACTGCTGTTTATCTCTCTGAAGTTATGCTAGCTTGAAACAAAGGTGAGCTCAAGCAGTTGGCTGGCTCATCTGTACTGAGGGCCTGTTGCACTGTGTGCCACTGGTTGTGCTCTGAGCAAATCCCAGGTCTGGCACCACCAGTGTCCTCAAGAAGCTGCATGTCCCAGGTTGTCTGTGAACAGGCAGTGCTGCTGCAATTCAAAGCAGCAGTCCTCTCTGGATCTTCTGTTACCTTGGCTCTCTCTGCCACCTGAGCTTGGTGCAGAACGTCACAGTGCTCACGTACCTTCCTGTGGCTGGTTTGGGACCTTGGCTCTCTCTGCCACCTGAGCTTGGTGCAGAACGTCACAGTGCTCATGTACCTTCCTGTGGCTGGTTTGGGCACAGGACATCCCTGGTTTTTTTCAACTTCCAGGCAGTTCAGGGGAAGGGGGGAGTATGCTAAGGCCATCCTCTGCTACAGTGTGGTGTGGAAGCCAGGTGCAAAACCCAACCTGTAGTAGTGTCACAGAGCTGCTGGCTTCATCACCTTTTGTGTGCTTTCCCTTGTAAGTGATGATCTGCTGGTGAGACCTGTGTACACCACATCCTGCTAACTCTCCTGCCACAGCCCCCATATCCTTTGGTTTGTGTCCAGCCCATGTTCTTCTTTATGAATTGTTGGCACCACATCCAAAGCTTCATCTCAGGGTTAGCCCTGTGTGCAGTTCCATCCCTGCTCCTCAATTCTGTGTGGTGTAAGTTTTTCATAGTCTGGAGAAGTCCAGGAGAAATCACAGTCTAGCTAGAAATGTCTCAGCAAGAGAAACTTCACTTTTTCATTGTACAGCCTGTAATCAGCCCATGGGCTTGAACAGAATCAAAATCTCTGAGTTGTCCCATCCCACCTTCTTACAAAACAGTTCCAATTATGTCTGCTTCGAGTGCATCAGCTGCCTCTTGTCCTGAGTAGTGAAGTGCCAAATTCAGCTTAAGAATTACAGGGTAGATCTGCACCTTTGATGAGCAGTTCAGATAGCAAATCCAGCAGTAAATGACTTCCTTTTTCTTTCCAGGTAACTTTTTTCTTGCAGTGCTTAACAAACTCAATGTAAGTCTCTGAAGTATAGGTTTTTCTGTGTGGGAAATGAGAATCTTTCTTTCTCAAGCACCTGTATGAATTTTTGCTGCAGCAGCAATGAGAAGGTTCTGTTAGCTGGCATCTTCCATGTTAGCCAAGCCCCTTTCTCCTGCACATCACAAATACCATTGATGGGAAAAGAGCAGACTGAAGAAATACCAGCACTTCCATCAATCCTTGAGGTTAACACTTAAAACATACTGACATGCAGTAATCATTCTTAACTATTTTGTCAAAAAATAATCCCTAGGCTTGTTGCACTGAGAGCAGCAAGTTGGGCTGGTAAAGCAGCCATTCTTTTTTCTCCCCAGAAAATGTCCACAGTGCAAAGCTGTAACCTGCTTAAGCATTCATTGTGCTGAAAGGGAATGGCTACAGCCTAATTCTTGGCTTTAATTCCCTGGTGGTGAGGTGGGGATTATATTTGCACAGAACCTTGTTTGTTCCAGTGGCTGTTTCTTGGGCTTTGGCCTGCTAATGAGAAAGAATTTTATTCAGCAAATAACCCAGGGAAGTGTGCACAGAAAGCTCTTTTCCTGGTTGATACTGAGATGAACTAGGAGCAGAAGTTTGACCATGGGCCCTCCTTCATGAAGACAAATGTCTCAGCTAGTGGGGTGCTTGGATAGCCATGTATGGTCCTGGCCTTTATCCCCCTGCTGCACAGCCAGCACATGGCAGAAAGGTGGAGTGGCTGCTACTCCCTGAAATACAGGAATATTTGTTTGGCTGGTTGGCTTTTTCCCCCAAAGTTGGGCTGAAAGCAGGAGCTGTTAGTGCATGTGCAGATACACCATGGCCTCGTGTTCTCTGCATAGTCTGTTCTTTTTTCAGAGAGCAGCAAGGACAGACTTGCTGTCCCTGGGCAGCTGCCTGAGCAGAGCTCCTAACCTGTTGTCTTGCTGGTTCCAGTAGTATGTGTTCATCAAAGGTTTTAGCTTTTACACACTGAATTGAAACACATGCCATCACACCTGGAGGTAGCCATCATCTTGGAAACCCTGTTTATATGCACTGGGAACATCAGCATAAAAGGGGCTTGGGACAGTCTGTCACCCAGGTGAAGCTGTCCTAAAGATGCATTATTGTAAAGCAACGTGTTGCTAACATTTTCAAGGTGAGGTTACTGGCTTCCCAGCCTTGGCACTGGGTTGGTGTCCCTTGTGTGCAATCTCTCATGTATGCAGTGAACTTTGAAATTATTGAGGAAGGGAAAAGAAATCAAGTGCTAGGGTCAAGGGAGGAGGGAATCACTGTGATTTTCAGATTGGCAAATGTGCATATTCTAGGTTCAGGGAAATTTGGGGTGAGGGAAACACATCACCTTCGTGTACTCTGGTCTTCTTTCTCCTAGAACTGGTAAGCCCATTTCATGTAGATCATTGCAGTCAGCAGACCTTAGGTCCTGGCTGATCTCTTCTGGATCAGAACCAGAGAGGAAAAGCCATTTCATTTCAGTCCTGAAGCAGCAGTGAGAAACATCCTTCTGAGGTGCAGATCCACTGTGTGAAGACAGAGCAAGACTCTTGGTCTCCTCACACTGAGGTTCATCTGCAAGATGGGCATGACAGTCCTTCCTTAAACCTTCTTTGGCTGCTTGATATGGCAAGTAACTTCTCTAAGGCCAGAAATCCATTCATTGACACATTTTCTAGGAGGAGATTCTTAGTCTCAGTTCATACTTCACAATAAATTGTCCAGTACATTAAAAATAATGGAACTATTTGAACTAACTCAGCTAGTTACAGTGGCAGAAAAAAAAAAAATTCATTCTAATTAGAAAAGGATAAAAATGAAAAAAACCATCTTGGTGGCAGTGCTTTGTTTTGATAAAGATCATCCTCAGACAAACCTGTCTGACCTTGGATTCAGGACCATCATATACTTTAGTACCACACTGAGTTCCTATTTCAATAACATCAAAATGGTAAATTGCTTCCAGTGTCCTCTCTCTTTTCCTGTATATAAACTGAGTGAGAAAACAGCTTATAAATAAGTCCAAGCCCAGAGCCCATCTAGCTAGGAGCAATCTTTATTTAAAGTTACAGAGGGAAGCAAACTAATAATTGCATCTGGTTTTCTGAATATTCCTTCAATAACTATTTTTCTCTTATTTTGGATTGCCCAGTGACTGGGCCTTTGTATCTGAGGCACAGTGGCATGAGTTGCTTGCTGGTATTTCTAGTGTTAGATTCCTCCCCCGGACGGCCAGGAGTGCCTGTGGTTGCTAGGCAGAGTGTGTTTTTCTCTACTAAACACTTGTACAATCACTCTCTTCTGATCTCTGTATTGGCTAGACTATGCTTTGTCTAGGGTTTTTAGCTTTTTAAGTAATGTGCTATTAATGACCTAAATTCAAATTGAAATGTGGGGATTTGACTATTGCCTTATTAGAAATATGTGCTTGGTTAGGGAGGCTTTTCCTGCAATGCATCTCTGCTGATACAGATCAATAAACATTTTGGGGGGCTGTGATTATGTGGGATTTCTGCCCTCTCCCAAGAGGCAGTAGGGTTTGGTGGTTAAAGCTTTTGGGGGAAGGGAGGAAAATGAGAAATATATAATATTGCAAGGTCTGCTTTGCGTCACATGGGGAAAGGAACACTTCTTCTTAGAGCTTGTATGTGAGTGGGTTTGCAAATTTTGACAGCATATATTATTCCTTGTGTTTGTAACCTGCCACAGAAAGTCTTTTGGTTCAGTTTCTCTGCTCACTCCTATTTAAAGAAGTACTGCATAAATAATACATATTTTTCACTGTTTCCTCCAGCAGATGGGTGTGTATTGATATCTATTTTTGTTTCACAGCCTGTGGTGAGAAAGCCAAGACTTCTCTTCCTGAACCACTTGACTGGCCATGATTTCTTCCTTTAAATTTATTACATCTTGGCTGCTTCCTAGTACTTTCCTAAGTCCAAGATAAATGAGCAGATAGATACCAGGGCTCATTTTTATCAACCCTTCTCATAAATGCAGGACCCACAAAGCTTTTCTGACTGAAACAATGGAACAATCCATTGAAATTTTAGGTTCTTCTCTAAAGTCAGGATGCAGCTCAACAGAAAAGTAGCAGCCCTCCTTTTTTTTTTTTTTTCACTAGAGAGCATTTGTTTCACTAAAGACCATCTACTTGTTCTTCCACTGGTGCATTTCTGTTTTTTTCTGAAGGGTGGACTTAAGGGCAGAGGGTGGCTTGCCTTGTTTGTACTGGAGCTGGCTATTGTCTGCCAGCTATGAGGAGGCATGCCAGGGTGCTAAATGTGCAAGAAAAGGCCAAGGCTGAACACATGGTCTAAGACCTTTTCAAGTATTTATATATTGTAAGTGCTGGTAAGACTATGATTGCTCATCTTTCCCTACTTTTTAAGTGAATTTTATATGGGGCACTTTGTGAGAGATGTGGAAGTGCTGTTGCCCCCATCATAGGCTGAGAAGTGAAGCACAAGGAAAGCTGAGAAATCAGTGGCACAAGCAGCAGAATGAGTCCCTTTTCCCATGGCTGAAAACACTCAACCATCAGTTCCCAATCTTTGCTAGCTGGGAATCTACTTTACATTTAAACCCTACTTTTCTCAAGTTCACAACCTGGACAAGGAAGTGGATTTCCTCTACCTTGGCATTTCATAAATGCTATGGCCTCAGTCTAGAAATGGAATCTTCAGTAACCCATGGAAAAAACAGTCTGTCATCATCTGCAAGCAGAGAAAACATCTCTTTTGTGGTAATCATTGCAAAATTCCAGTGTGCAGCACACCCCAGGGTTGGTCTCTGAGTGGGTTTGCCAGATGTTCTCATGAGAGCAGGAGATGCCTCAGGTTTCCCAAGGATCAGCACTTATTCATCAAGGTGAGAAAATTTCTGTTCCTGACAGGCTTGGAGGATTCTCCTGATCAAGTGAGATTGGAAAATCAAACAAACTTAAATCCTGTCTGTACCCAGCCAGAGACTCTCAGGCCCAAAAACTTCATCAGCTTTATTTTCTCCTGGTACCAGTGATCAGTCTTTTCCAGCTTTCCAGGTACAAAATCTCCAGAACTCATGATGGATCAAGGGTAACTCATAATCCCAGTGCAATGTGTCTAGTTGTTTGGTTTTCACTAAAATCAGTTGAAATCTTTCTGAAATCAGACTCTAGAAATGCAGACTGATGCATGTGCAAACTAGCAGCTCTCTTTTGAGGGGAATTTACTTGATGCTTTGAGCTAGTTCTTATGCAGTTATAACAAAGGGGGAATGTGGCCCTGTGGGGTCCCCAGGATGAGGTGAGAGATGAGAATTTGACTCCATGTTCTTAGAAGGCTGATATATTATATTATATTATATTATATTATATTATATTATATTATATTATATTATATTATATTATATTATATTATATTATATTATATTATATTATATTATATTATATTATATTATATTATATTATATTATATTATATTATATTATATTATATTATACCATATCTCATATATTATTATCATATATTATCATCATATAATATATCATATAATATTGTGAAATTATATACTAAACTATAGAGAAAGGCTACATCAGAAGGCTAGACAAGAATCATAATAAAAACCTGTGACAGACTCAGAGAGTCTGACACAGCTGATGGTGATTGGTCATTAATTAAAAACAATTCACATGGAACCTATCAAAGATGCACCTGTTGGTAAACCATCTCCAGACCACATTCCCAAGCAATCAGATAATTATTGTTTTCATTCTTTTCTGAGGCCTCTCAGCTTCCCAGGAGAAAATCCTAGGCAAAGGGATTTTTCAGAAAATACCATGGTGACAGGGGCATGTTTTGTTCTTTGATTCAGTATTAAGCTGATGGTGACACAGTGGCCAACCACCATCTTCTTCAGGCTTTTGGACTGATAATCACAGTCTAGGGTTTGTGCAAGGGCTTCTCCAAGGGCAAGTAAGCCTTTCTCAAGGGAGCAGCTTTGCTGTTGCCATCACAAGGTGAAGGCACAGGGAACCAGAGCACTCTGGTGAAGTTCATAGGTCTGCTGCAGGCTTTTCCGTTTCACCTTGGACAAGTCTCTCATTGTGTCTCAGTTTCCTCATCTTAGGAACAGGGATAATCCAATTAAATCACCTCCTAATAGGTCTTGGAAAGATTAATTAGTAAACATGTGAAATGCTTTGGTAATGTAACAGGCAAAGACCATTGTAAATAATAACTGAGGGAGTTTCTGTCCCTCAGGATTCCCTTTTACAATGGGTGCACTTGCAGCCTAAGGCACAAATCAGGTCTGTAGTGGAACAGATTGGAGATTGGGGCAGGAAAAAATACCCTTTATGGGAAAAGTTACATAATCTTTTAGAAATCTCATATTTTAGCTTTTAATCTTGCACAGGATTAATACAACATCAAGGTTACAGTCATAAAGTTAGGAATTTAGTGGCTCCATCTTTAAGTCTTGTTTGAAATGTAATTATTTGCTCTATGAAATCTTGTCTGAAATACTGTCTTAAAAAAAAAAAAAGAAGAAAAGGTTGGGGGTTTGCTATTTTATTTGAAAATTCAGAAGGAATTGTAAATGTGAATCCAACTGCAGTGGTTCTTCTTTTGATATTCTTTTATTTCTGTGGGTGTGGCTTTTCAGTGGAACACTCCACCTGTGTCCCCTTGCTGGCAGCAGCCAGAGCTGCCAACATTGCCTGTCTGGGCTGGGTCCTCTCCACCCCTGGCTTGCAGAGTCTGTGAGCAAAGCCTTGGCCAGGAGTTTCTGAAACACAGGGAAAGTTTTGTCAGGAAGTGGGAAATCTGCTGATTTCTGCAGTTCCTGTTACTGGACTGTCAGAGACAAAGCCCTCAGTTCTTTTGGGCTGTGGATCCATTTGCTCATGGAGCAGGGTGGGCAGAGGCTGCCATGGCAATGCTTTCCTGGCTGGGAGCAAAAAGCCATGGTTGACAGGTTGGGAAGGGCCCAGCTCTTGATCATGGCACTCAGGAAACAATCCTGCACTGGACACATGCACCCACAGCCATGCTCTGAACACATCTTGACCCAAACTTTTAATCTTCTTTGCTTGTCAATAAAGAAAAAAGCCAATTTTTGCTCCCTTCTTCATTTTCATGAGCAAATGTCAGCTTTTGGAGATTGAATCTGGTTTTAATTTTCCAGGTTTTTCCAGTTATTAGTGGTGTGCTATCCTGTGAAGAGGAAGAAAGAGAGCAGCCTGATTTCCTGAAAACTGACCAGAGCCTAACCTGGATTTGTCCTCCCAACCCAGCTCTCCAGTGAGAGTGGACATAATGATTATTTTTGGAATCTACCTTACCATGTTCCACATTTTTAGCCAAACATAATAATGATGCTTTGTTTGTGGAGTGTATTCATACTTCCTCTCTTATGAAACCTCTGTGAGGTAAGAATTATTTTCTCCCACATATGAGGAAACTGATAAAAAGGAGACCAAATTGCTTGTTTCAGGTCACATACATACTCTGTGGGACAAATCAGATTTTGCCTTAACTGGAAGCCCAAACTGACTTATCTACTTATCTGCACTTCAAAATCAGACTTTATTTACCACTGGATTGCAACAACCTGAATATCTGTAAAATAGCTGTAAAATTGTCATTTGCTCATGATCCTCCAGGTCATCTTTAGGGAGTCTGTCATCCCTCTGTGCCCATGGCCAGGTGGGAGCTGTGTTGACACATTAGAACAGCTTTTGTTTATAGACTTGACTGTCCTGTGCAAAACCTTTTATTGCTGGGTCAGTGTCTGGCCTGGCAAGAACTTTGTCTCTTTCTCTTCAACTCAGACTTTGATATTAGTCTGAGTTTTTTGTTTTTTGCAACAGAAATTACAAGTAGAAGGAGGCCACCAGAAACAGATCTTCCCAGGTGAGCATTTTTGTGCATTTCACAGACTATACCATTCTCACTGGAAATGCACTTCTCCTTTTTGTTTCATTCTTAAAAATTCTTAACCAGCTTAGTTTTTAGATTGCTGACAAAGTTTCAAGTTACAAGGATTGTAAGAAGAGAAGTAAGTGAAATGAGATGAAAGCAGGGATTTCTGTATAAGCATTTCCTTTTATCAGTCCTCGGTTGCTCTCTTAGTAGACACTTGTAATGGAGCTCTTTCCTCAGGAGGTGCTGCTGCTCTCAGTGCAGAGAAGGCAGCCTTGTGATATATGGATTTGCAAGTTCAGCCCCTCAAGAAGGACCAGTGTTTGTTATCCTATGGCCTGATTGAAAATGATAGTTGCATGCCCTAGTTAAATGTTGAGTCCCTTGGAAAGCAGAGGGATGCTTGTCAGAGTCAGGATTTCAGAGCTGGGCTATGTGTTTGTACAGCTTTATTTAATTCCAAGTTACCCTTGGGTTATTTAATTTCCTGACAGCTGCAAAAACAGTGTTCTCAGATAACAATGGTTTCTAATTAGGCAATATGCCTAAAATGGTAGAATGTTTTATTCTGACCATGACACTGATGTTTTGTATGCAGCTTGGAGATGAGAAAGTTGAGCAAGTTGGACTTGCAGCTTCCTCTGGCAGAGCTGTGTCTCTTGTGATCCCCAGTGAATAATGCTAAAGGCATGGCCTCTCCTCTGTCCCTACACTTCAAACACCTCTCATTGTTTTGGACTGTGTCATCAGTAAATCTGCCTTTCAGCTGGAACCACCTTCCAGAAATATGTTTTATCAGCACAGCAGGACTGACATGACTTGCATAGCTGAGGCTACAGAGCATTCCAGGGTGAAGAAAGCAGGTGAGCTTTACCTGGAGCTGAGGGCTGTAGCTTCCTGGGCATTCTGTTACACTGCAGAGCTGCCCAGGTGGAGCTTTTATGGCTCATCCACTTAGTACAAAATCAGTGATAGAAATAAACATACAAGTCAACTATTCTTCAAAATCATTTCTTCAGTTTAGAAAAGGTGTTAGCATCAGGTTATCTTAATTAGATCCTGACATTATTTGTGCTTGTGGAAGGTTTATGCTTTGGGCTGTGCTATTTGATGATCACTAAATTCCCTCCTGTGGCAGCAAAAAGTGGCTGTTGGCAGGTCTGTCACCTCCTTTAATTCTTAGACATCCCTTGAAGTCTTGAATCTAAAAGAAAATAGGTAATTTTGTTCTGCTCTTTTGCTCCCTATTTTAATTCTTTTCCAGAGCTCTCAATTCTGATAATTCCCATACTACTTCTTACCATTGCAGAACTTTTAAGTTCATTGTTTAAGATCCTGCTCATATAACCATGATGCAGAATTGCACCTCTGATAAATCAAATGCCTACTTAAAAGTTTTGCAACTTAATTAGGGGTTTGCTGACTTGCAGTCAGAGTTTATCCCTGCCTTTCAGCTGAGCACTCTTTCGTCATGTCCTGTACCACTGACCAGGCACTCTTTGGAAGGTTTCTGTTTGGATTCTCTTCAGCCATTTGCTTTTAAGTGCCTGATCCTGCTCAGATACCATTAAACAATGAAAGAGAGATTACTGCATCAACTGCAGTGTAAATAACAGTGAAAATTATTCTCTGTAATAATCTGGCTTTACCCAGTTCTTCAGAGATGCTGCTCTCTTTGAAAGAGCTGTGGGTGTTGGCTCAGATTGGCTTGGGCTATATGAGCAGTGTACAAGGAAGGTGATCTCACACCTCATGAGAGATCAGCAGGGATAGGAGATGAGCAGGAAGTTTTTATCCTTCCTTCCCCACTGCAGTTTCCTACCAGTCAAAAACTGAGGGATTCCTAAATTACAGGTTGAATCTGCATTACCATATTTAATAGCTATCAGTATAGCAATCCACCACAGAGTTGCCTAACCCCTTATGAGGCCTCTTCATTCTTTTGGTCTCCATGACATCCTCTGTCAGCACTCTGATCATTTCCCTGGGTTTCAGGTGTTGTCTCTGCACTGTAGCATGATGTCTGTGTGCCACTTCTCCTCCCAACAGTTCTTAAGGATCTTGGAGCATCAACTTGTTGTTTCTCAAAGAACTATCCAAGACTCTTAGGAAAGAGGATAAACAGAGCCATAATAAAAAATACAAAATAACAAAGGTTGTGCCAGATTATCCTGCTAATGTTCCTCTGTGGAGAACTGTCTACTTATGATCTTTCTTAAAAGTCCAGTGGAAGATCTTAACTTTCTAAGACAAATTCTGCCTTTTGATGAGCTGTTTCACAATATATCTTCCCTTAAAATCCTATCTGTGACAGCTGTATTACAGCTATAGTGCACTTAACAGAAAATATCCAGTAGATTTTCTCATGGTAGAGAAGAACAAAATCCTAAAATAAGAACAACTTATCCCCAGAAGACAAATCAAAAGAATTACAATATGTTTGGGTTCATACCTCCCTCTGTCTTTCCCCCTCCCTCTATGAATGTGCTTATGAGTTTGAATCATATAAATCCTAAATCCTGACTAGAATCCAAGTTAGGTGTAAGATGCAATGTGCTTCTTCAGAGATGCAATTAGCTTCCTTCAGAGTAGCATAAAACCTCAGGTTTATTTTCCTTCATAATCCTTCTCCAAGATTTCTGCAGACCATCTAGGCACAGTGGTAAAGACATTCCCAATTTTGCTTGTCCATTTTTCTTTTGGGTTTGCTGTCTCTGGGATTTCCATCACTGTGTTCTACCAAAACATTCTCAAGTTTATTTTACAAGATTTACCAATCCCTCTTCAGTTCCACCTTCCATACTTCCACATTTATTGAATTTTTACAGTTGGAAAGAACTGTATCTCCACAGTCACAGTCTGCATTTATTGTTTGAGTTGGTTTTGGAGTACATTATTGAAGAGGTTGATAAAATGTGAGAGGTGGCTTCTCAAGGACTGGCAGTGTCAGCAGCCCTGGCATTGTGGCTGACAAGCCCTTGGAGGGTCTCCACAAACCTGATTTCTTTATCTTTGTGTCTTTCACATTGCTGAGCAGATTGCAAGCACTCAGTAACTGTTAACCTCTGGAGCCCTGCTGAAGTAACTGTATCTGTGGGGTATTTATTTCACAGTTGTTTCTTCTGCTTCCCTGGGCTTGGTTAAAATGTTTATTTACTGAAACACTTTGAGCTGAACTTGTATACTTAGGAGTTGCCAATTTAAATATATATATGTGTGTGTGTGTGTGTATAGATATATATATATATATATAAAGCCTATGTATGTTAGTGTATATACCTATATTTGTATATATTTATTCAGGGATAGAGAAGATGTTTAAGAAAAATCATTTTTAGCTCTTCTTTTTCAGAAACCTGTCCTTAAACTCTAGCTTAAAACTGAAAAATATGTTAGATTTTCACTACTTAATATATTTCAATATAAAATATATTGGGTTTTTCACTGCCAGGGCCAAACCAAGTTTTTCTGTAGCTGGCAAGTTAAAAAAGCAGCTCACACGTGGGCACTGACATCCATGAGTGAGGCAAGCCCATAGAGCAGGGAATCCTCAGGAGCTTGATGACAAGTTGTGTTCTGACCTCTTGAGTACTGTTGTTGTACTGACATCCTCAGGTTTTAAGTTTGGTGAATTAGGTGTTTTATTTTGTTTCTTTTAAAAGAATTGAGCTTTTGTAGAAGTGGGATGAGAATTTATGTGGACCATCATGTGGATAAACCTCTGTTGGATGCCTGTTCTTGCATTTTAGCCAGTAACCAAAAATAAAGTAGCCTCTTAAACAAGCTCTGTGCTGTTTGCAGCAGACAGGAGTGCCTGCTCTGATGGATGTTTACCATGGTTTTTCATGTTCTAAATAGAGCAGATAGAATTTTTCTGCCAAAATTCATTTTTAGTATTTGTATCAACAAATTCTTGACCTAGATGAGTGCTCCCAACATGCCACAATGGGCCTGGTTTTAGTGGCTTGTATGTACCTTTCTTTACAAGGAAATGAATTTATGTATCCAAGAATCAAGGACAATCCATGAAAGTTTCTCAGATTGTCTCAGATTACCACCCATTTGGATGAAAGGAAACCACAAACTGAAACCAGTTTGCTTTCAAAAGTGCAATTTGTGTATCTCATAAACATGAAGTTCAAAGGAACTGCAGAGTGTACTTCACCAACCCCAAAGGAAAATCCCATTGAGAACAGGAGGTTTAATAGCTCTTTGTGGAGTAATAGCTGCATCTTAAAGTCATTTGCACCCTCTTAATTTTAAGCATATTGAGCTGGGTTTTAGCAAGCCCCTTGTGCCTGAACATGGCTTCAATATCCAAAAGATGAGGACTCCTTGCTGTCCTGCCCCATAGAAGTGAGGAAAGGCAGTTGGATGAGGCTGGCTCTTCACAGGGGAGGAGCATGGCATGAGCAGATGTCATCTCCACACAGGAGTGTCCTTGGGTGGCTTGGTGTCACTTGGGTTCTGTGAGAAAGGGCACTGATGTTCTGTTGGCAGTGCAGAACACTGGGTTTGGAGCAGGGCTCCTCTGTACAGGACACAAGGCATGACTGGGGTACTCCTTGCAGTGTTTCAGATGGTATTTGTCACTAATTCTCAGTCCTTACCTGTGGGAACTCAGCACATCACTCCGGATGTCCAGAGTTACCAAGAGAACCCTTGGGGGGCTCAGAAATCCTGGAATGTTGCCAAGAGTGTTTGGTGGCTTGATTTTGATCCATCCATGGAAGTAACACCAGTTTGAGGATGTGAGAGTCACTTGGGAGTGAAGGGTGCAAGAAGGACACATTTATAGGGTGAAATAGAGATTTTAGGGTTTTTGGTACAGGGGGGTTGTGGAGACAAGATGGAGAGATCAGGGTGTGTCTCGTCCTTCTTCTTTCTTCTTCTTGTCATCCATTTTCTGAGGTGATGTTGGCATTTGGGGATTGGTTCATGGTGAAGGTGAACTTGCTAATATGGGTGAAAGGTATTGGGAAATAAAGGTAAATATCATGTACGTAAATTTTAGTATAAAAAGACCCGACCGCCCCGTGGGTGGTCAGAGTGCCCTTGGCTGCCTTGCAGATCAGACCTCTGTTGGGCAGACAGAAAATTCTGTAGATAAGAAATAATAAACAATCTGAAGATCGAGAAACTGAAGAGTCCAGACTCGTCCTTTGAAGCGTGGGCCGCCCCAGAACCACCCTACCCATGTCTGGGCAGAGACAGACGAACCGGACACTGACCCAGCTGCTTTAAAAAGTCACTTCAGCTGAGAAGTTTCTGGAGGGAAATTTACTGGGGAAAAAACCAGCCTGTTCTATAGAGATTCCTGTGCTTGAGTTCAGTAGGCTCTGATGGACTCTTCTGGACTGGGACACTTTTGTTGTCAGTTTTGATTAGTTGGGCTCCTGGCATAGGGTGCAGTTTGCTTCCTTGTTTGAAAATGGAAAAGTGATGCTTTGAAGGCACTCAGTGGAAAACTGGGTAAAGGAAAAGAGTTAAATACATATTTTCATCTACTGCTCTATGTGGGCTTGAATTTTTTGTTTCTTTTGGTTTTCCTGCAGTGAGCTCAAGGCAGCTCCATGTCTGGGTCTCCTAGCCTCTGCCACAGGATAAAGAATGACAGTCATGAGGTCCAGGAAACAAAAATCTGAAAGGCTCATGTGTGTTTACCAAGTACTTTTTTTCCAAGCAGCTATTGGAGCTCAAAGGTTCTAGGTGGCAAGAAAGGTTTGAACAAAAATGCAGAAGGTCCTCATTGCCAAGATGAGCAGAAGGCAGAGAAGCCTAATGTGACCAATTTCCCCTACAGAAAAGGGCTTCATTACTGATTTGTGTGTGACTAAGTTCAGTTGCTGAACAGTGACAATAATAGAATTTTTACAGTGGACAGATATGCAATAATCTATTGGTTTTCTCCCAGCTTCTTTCTTCAATTCTAACATTTTGGCTATTTGTGGATTAGAGAGTAAGACTGATTTGGCCTTTTTTCCTTTGGGGTGAGTGAAATAAGGCAGCTGCTTGTCAATATAGGCCTAATTTCACCTGATCTTCTCCAGCTGGGTGAAATAGTGGAGTAAGAGCTGGAGTCACTGATTCACACTTTGTGTGAGTAGTGCAACCACTGAAAACACATCATGCTTAGCAGGTTGGGAAGCACTTAATAAGGAGAAGGCACTTGTACTCAGAAATGAGAGAGTGAAATTGTGTAGAAAATTCTGTCAGCTAATGATCTGAAAAATATTTTGCAAAGGCTATTTTCTACCCTTACTTCTAATACATCTTACACTTTAATAGCCTGAACAACTGGAGAATCACACACATTAATGTCACAGTTCACTTGGGACAATTTGTTTTGCAAGATAATGAACTGTGTCAGCAAAAGTTTAGCACTTGCTCTAGGTGGGGCTGACAGTTCAGCTTTCTGGTAGCTTTGCCAGTAAAATGCCCATGGTCTGACTAAATCTCTGTGAAATTCGGTAACCTGGGAGGAGGTTATGTCTTTACTTTCTTCAAGTATTTTTTATTTTGTTTAAGGCATTCTCAGGAGTAGCTTGGAAGGAAATACTGTAAAATACTGACAACTGATTTTTTGTAAGAGCTCTAGTCCTCTCATGCCTTGGCAGCAGAGGTGTCTCTGTGTGAGAAGGTACCTTCACCTCATTAAATCATTCAGCCCAGGTGGAGGTTTGTGTACCCTAGAGATTTTCAGCCACAGTGTCAGGAGTGACATCCAGTCTGGTGGGGTTTTTGCAGTCTGTAGTGCAGCTCATGCTGGCAGAGGATGCTGTACCCCTGGTTTTGGGGAAGGCCTCAATGGTGCAGTTCGGAGCAGAGCTTTGGGGGTGTTCAGGAGCAGGGGAGGTTTCTGACTCTGGTGCTACCCTGCCTCTTCAGAGGAAGAAGCAAAAGAAAGGTATAAATAGTTATTCTGAGATTGTAGGGGACAAATCTGTGAGAATGATGGAGACACAGACAGGGGATAGATCCAGTGTCAGGGAAGACAGGGTACAGGATCAGTGGGGAAGACAAGAAGAGACAAAAAGGAGTAAAGATGGACATAGCAACAAGGAGAATAGGAGGAGATGATGCAGTTTGAGCTGTACTAGAGGGTGACTGGGGTGGAGAGGTGGGAGGAGGGAAGAGAAGAAAGAGGAACAGGCTGGTGGCTGCTGGGTTTGTGGGCAAGCAGGAAGTAGCCACCTGGAGCACTTGTTCCTTGCACTGCCCATGAGGATGCTCAAGGCAGCAAGTGCCTGCCAGACAACAAGCAGTGTTGTGGTGTGTTTTTATACTTTGTAATACTTTGAACTAGTTTTGTTTTGTATCCCCATATTTTTCCCAAATGGTTTATCCCAAACTGTACCCCCCTCCCTTTACCTGTGTTATCCCTCTCCCGGGATGAGATCATCCCCAAACCCCCCCTTGGCTCTCCGTCAGTCACTCAGATCCCATCCCCTCCATGCAGAAGTTTCAGTCCAGGATGTCGAGTGATTAGCCAGAGGCTGGGAGTCAGCCCCCCAAGCCTTGCCCCATATGCTTTCCTAAATGTCTGTCCCCAGTACCCATCCCTTAGGGTCACTTACCGGTTGGTAAAATGTTCTCTACTTTGGGTTTCCACCGCCCTTTAAATGTAACCTTGGCACATCCCCCCGGGGCTGTGGGCAGGAAGCCCCTGAGGGGCAGGAGCTCCTTTGGGACTCCTAGAATGAAACCTTGGATTAACCCCTGCTAAGAGTCGGCCCTTTATCATCTACTGATGTCTCTGGTGTCTCTTGTGCTGCAAAGGCGACCAGGCCAGGTGCCCTCAGCACCCTCGGGGCACACACAGAGAGTGTCTCCCTGCCAGCCCAGGTGCCCTCAGCACCCTCGGGCACACACACAGAGTGTCTCCCTGCTGTCAGCCCAGGTGCCCTCAGTACCCTTGGGGCACACACAGAGAGTGTCTCCCCCCAGCCCAGGTGCCCTCAGCACCCTCGGGCACACACAGAGAGTGTCTCCCTGCTGTCAGCCCAGGTGCCCTCAGTACCCTTGGGGCACACACAGAGAGTGTCTCCCTGCCAGCCCAGGTGCCCTCAGCACCCTCGGGCACACACACACAGAGTGTCTCCCTGCTGTCAGCCCAGGTGCCCTCAGCACCCTCGGGCACACACACAGAGTGTCTCCCTGCCAGCCCAGGTGCCCTCAGCACCCTCGGGCACACACAGAGAGTGTCTCCCCCCAGCCCAGGTGCCCTCAGCACCCTCGGGCACACACACAGAGTGTCTCCCCGTGTCAGGGCTGCCCCCCGGTGTCTGCCGACTCGGGGCTGGCCAGGGTTCCTGAGAGGCTCCCAGAGGGACAGAGACAAAGCAGGGTCTTTATTCAGATCAGCTCAGGGCAGTGGAAAAGGCCAGCTACATTTTCAGTGCATTTCAGGAGGATGGACTGGCTCTAAAGCAGCAGCGTGTGCAGCAGGCCATGAAGCTCTGATACAATTGCAGTTTTTCAGCAGCTTTCAGTGCCCAAGATGGTAGCTGTACTGGTTTTGTTTCTGAGCATTTTATTTAACTATTACTAAAAGTGCCTGTGGTTATTAAAAAACTCAGTTTGCCTGTGCTAATTTACCTCCTCTTGTATGTGCAGCATTACAGGCTGCTGCTTTGAGCTCTGTTACAGTGCCCAGAGCTCTGGCACTGGGGTGGCACCTGGCTGAGTGGTGAATATGGCTGGGGCTGCAGACAGCCCTGTCCTTCCCACTGAGAGAAGCTGGAGACTAAATAAAGCAAATGGCAGGAGTAGAAATACTGGTTTCATGATATATGGGATTGTGTCCCTGCCTGTGACAACCTCTGTTTGGCAGCCTCCCACCTGCAGAGCACTCAATATTGCACCACTTTAAACATTTTCATGTGTAAAATAAATCCTCAGTTACCTTGCCAAAGTGGTTGAATAGAGCAGGCTGCAGGATGATGATTTGTGAGTTGTGGGCAAGGAACCACCATTTTCAGCACCAGGTGCTAAATGGGTCTTTAACCTTCATTGTGGTGCTGGGGCACATGCATTAGCACTTCACTTGGTTTGCAGCGTTGCAGGATGAGCTGCTCCCACTGGGGACTGACCAGGGCTGTGGAGCACAATCCCTGACTGATGATGAATGTATTGCTTTCCAAGTGTAGCAATAGCTCCTAAATTCCTGCCATGGGATCTGCAGTAAACTGACCCTGTGGAGAAAATGTACAGGTAATGTCCGACTATACTGAGAAGGATCACACTTTTCATCAAGGGCACGTGTATAGGGAAGTTATAAAAGCTTAATAAACAAATAAGTAGTTTGTTGATTATTAACTCAAGTGCAGATTGCTTTTACGTGTTTGCAGGACCATCTATGCCACACTTGGGAGAGACTGAGCTGCAACAACTCCATCTTTAGTGTTTTCTTGCTCCCTTTCATCTTTAGGATCGGTTGGGGGTTCTGGGAGTGGAGAATCATCTCTAACTATGTCTGGTTCAGAGGTCTGGATTTGTTTACTCCAAGGAAGAGGTCATACAAGTCCAGTACAAACAGAATGCCTTTGTTCTGTGAGATGCTTCTCTTCTGTGCCTTCTTTTATACACTGCTGTCCCATGGCATTTCACAACAACAGTGGGGCACAGCAGAGCTGAAAAAGTTATCTATCCTTTGATTTCTAGGACCCAAACTTTGGAGGTCCAGTTCTAATTCTTACAAATTAGAGGTTGGCTGTGTCAAGGCAGCACTTTGGGAGCAGAGTTGAGGAGGACAGCCTGAAGGCAAGAGTGTAAGCTGAAGAAGGCGTGTTGAGGTGTGAGGTTGCTGCTGGGGCCGTGGCATGATCCAGTTTTAAAGTTGTTAGAAATGCATCTGCCCGAATTAAGGTGCAAACAAGACTATATGCCAAGGTCAGTAGTATTTTTATTTAATATTAAATTAAATAAAGGGTTTTATTTCATGGTAAATATGAGAGAGAGAGGAAAAGAGAAAAAGGAAGAGAAAGAAGTAGAAAAGAGGTGGGAGAACAGAAAGAAACACAGAATAAAGAAAACATCAGCATTCCTTGGATCCCAGTGATGTTCCATCGATCCACTCCAGCTGGTCATCTTGGTGGTGAAGGTCCCCCAAAAAGCACAGAATCTGGTGGATTCATGTATATTCAGGCCAAGTGGGAATGCCCCAGCACATCCCCCAGGGCAGGGACCAGGCTCTCGCAGCAGACTCTGGATCTGTTGCATCTTTGTGCATCAGGTACAGTCCTGTGGTGCAAAACCTCAGGAATGAGTCTGGGGAGTGCTTTGGGGGGTCTTTGATGGATTATGACACCCCCTCCTCTGCCTCTCACTTGAATGTCCCATGGATGGGGCCTGTGGGGTTGAGGGTTCCACAGCTGGGCCAGTTTGTGTAAGGGAGGATGGGAGTTCAGTGCCTCTGACCAGAGGTTACACCACACACTCAAAACCTCCTTCTCCCCACCCTATTTCATGAGGAGGCTTTATAAACCTGGCTTCTGTGGGCTCCCCCACCCCAAACCCAGCCAGAGATGATTCTCAGTGCAGCTGCTGGGTTTGGCTTCTTGTGGATGCATTCCTTTCCCTCAGCCTTGTTTGTTTCTCCCTAGACCTGAGCTGATTGAACAATAGTGTCCCCTTTATCTTATCTAGGCAGCTTAACTTACAGTCCAAAGTTCCAGTCAGGGTCTTCAAGGAGGCTTCTGTGATTGTAGCATCTTTATACAGCTTTTGCTATAGTGGGTAAAACTCCTCCATAACAGTGTTAAAGGCATGAGCCATTGTGGTGATGTTTGCAGGGGACCCAGGATGAGGGAAGAGAGGAGAATCTTGACTCCATGTTTCAGAAGGCTGATTTATTATTTTATGATATATATTATATTAAAAGAAAATGAGATATTAAAACTATACTAAAAGAATAGAAGAAAGGATTTCATCAGAAGGCTAGCAAGGAAAGGAATGGAATGATAATAAAATCTTGTGACTGCTCACAGCCTCGACACAGATGGCTGTCATTGGGCATCAAGTAAAAACAACTCACATGGGCCAATCAATGATGCACCTGTTGCATTCCACAGCAGCAGGAATTATTGTAATCATTGTTTACATTTCGTTTCTGAGGCCTCTCAGCTTCTCAGGAGAAAAATCCTAGCAAAAGTATTTTTCAGAAAATATGTCCATGACAAACCATTTCAGTCCCAGAGAGGCTGTGTGCCTGTCTGCCCATGGACTGACCAGCTCAGGAGGAGAGGGTGAAGCTGGGGAGCAGGGTGTTAGTGTGCATCACTTAGAGCCTCCTTCTCTGGGACACCCATCATCTCTCTCAGTCAGTTCTTGCAGAGCTTGTGTTTATTCTGAAGATGTCTGTTTTATTTCTTTACTTAAGAGCTTGTGCTGTGTTTCTGCTAAGCCCTGTCATGGGACTGACTTTTGCTTTTGATTGCCTGCAATGTACAGTGAAGTTCCACTTCGCACTTCTTGGATTATGTCTGCAGAAATGAATTAAAATTATTCTTGTTTCTACTTATCTTCTTTGCTCTCCTTTGCTTCTCATGCTCTGAAAGCAGCCAGAATGTATTTTTGCTTATATCCATGGTCTCTCTGGCTTAGATGGAAATGTAAACTCATGGAGGCAAGAAACACCTCTTGGAAACAAGTGCAGGGCCCTTTGGAGTACAGCTGGTTCTGCTCCATTTGCTGCAAGTGATCAGTTAAAACTTAGATTAAAAACTTAGGTCGTGCAAGCATTTAAAACCAAACTGCATGTTATATGAACCCACTCTCAGTTGGTGAGGCATGCTGAACATCTTGATGCTGCTTTTCTGCTTGCTCTTTTTTTTTTTTTTTTTTTAATAATTAGCACCTCACCTTCCTCTGCAGGGTTTTCTCTTCCCCATCTGGTATGTCCTGCAGGGTGGGCAGATAGAAGCCAAGCCACATTGGTGCTTCTGGCTCAACAATTGGCCCTTCCAGGCTGTGCCTTGTTCTGCTCGAGGGTCTTGAGAAGCTGCAGAAGTGGCTGTGGGGTTGAACCCCCACCATCACTGTCAGGGAGGGAAGTGGTGGCTCTGACAGAGCAGAGGAGCCAATGCTGCCTGCTCCCACTGGGGCCAGCTCTGGCCAGCCTGCTCCATCAGGGCTCCTGTCCTGGCCCTCGTGCTGCAGGGCTTTTGCACCTTTTCAGTGATTACTGCTTTGGCAGAGTTTAGATGAGCACTGCTTGCCCATTTTCTTTCATACAGACTAATCTGAAAAACCTTTTAACTGGTGGTATTTTCCATTATAGAATGGTTTGTGTTGGAAGGAAAAGATCATCTTGTTCCTCTGTTTCTCCCTCTTTCTAAACATTTGCATTTCTGTTGATGAGGATTTGCAGTAATGCAGATACCTCTTGATGCATTCCAGGATAAAGTAAACACTCTGTGGGAGAAGTTCTTTGCTTATAACTAATCATTTATTCCCCCTAATTTGAATGGAAAGCGACATTTTACTTATCTTTTTAAACTGTCAGCTCAATTCTGTGTTTGTTACCAGTGTAAACTCTTGTCTCTGGAGCATTCTGGGCAATTTGCAAACAGAGGAGTTATACATATTGTGCTCAGCACAAGTAGGCAGGGGCCACTAGGTTGATGAAATGTCAGTTCTCCTTACCTAGCCCAGGCAGATCTCAGCATACCTGGAGTTGCAGGTGATGTTAATGCAGTCTGAGATGCTGCTAGCACTTTGCATCAAGGATTGTGCAATACATGTAATCAGTAGGCTATTAAAGAGGCTACAGGCTCTCTACTGCTGGGTGATTTCAGATAATGCATTCAATACAGCTGGGAATGATAGGGCTAACTACCATAGACTGGCTGTATTTTACCTGAAGATCTTTCAGCTGTGGGGTTTTTATTGTTTGCATGGTGTATATTACAGATGTACACAGCTCTCATCACCAGACAGGGACAGCAGGGCCCTCTGTGAGTGTAGGAAGGAGGTGGTTGTGCCCTGCAGATTCTGTTGTAAAGCCAGGCAGGAATTAGGAGCAGGGCCTTTTAGATGGAGAGCTGGGATCCAATGAGATGCTTTGCAAGATGATCTGTGGCAGACACTGGTCCCAGCCCCCAAAGCTGGTATTCTGTGCCCCAAATGGAGCTCCTCTTTGCTGGAGGTTGTTTAAAAATACATGTCAGTGAAACAGAGCTCACAGGCCTCCTTGGCACAGGGCCCATAGCTAATCACTAGAGATTTCACAGTGAACTTTTTCAGAGTGTCTGTTTGATTAATGGCTCATATTTTGCTGATCTGAGACTTTTTATTTTAATTCTTAAATTTAGTACATATTACTTATATGACTTAAATATGTTTTAATTCCATCTTAAATCAGTGGAACAATCTTTACAGTGGAGTTGGCTTTTTTTTTTTGCACAGCAGCAGCAGCATGTTTGCAGAGGCTCGTGCTTGGACATGCAGCTGGTTAGTAGGATTCTTCACAATCCTGTTGTATGCACTTCCCTGGAAGTCTCTTAAAAGTAAGAAACCAAAGAGCTCAGAAACACCATGGAGCTGAACCTCAGTGCATTATGCCTCGAGGCTATGAGGGATAACCCTGCTGCTCTCCCAGGAGAGAGGTTTGGTATGTCAGGCTGTCGCAAAGGTATGTGCAGAGAGGCTGGGTGGGAATGGGAATGCATGTTTGGGTCCACTGAGATGACCTTGCAAAGACCAGCTGGTTTCCCTTGGCCAAATTTTGAGTATGTCAGAGTGAAACCTTATTTTTACAAGTTCACACAGTCTGTATGCTGCTCCCTTCCGTTTAAATGAAACATCCTTTTCTTTCCCCCAGGCAGGAAAGCCCCCGGGCGCGCTCCCACTGTGGCAGCGCTGTCTGGGGACAGGGACAGGCTGTGTGCTGCCACTCTGGCACCAGGGCTGCAGCAGCAACTGCAGCCGGTGTTGGATAAACAGTGCCCCTCCATCTGCTCAGACGTGCATTCCTCAGGATGCCTTTTCCCCCTGCTTTGCATACATGCACGAGGAAGGCTCTGCTGTCCAAGTACAGCCGTGCCCAAGGGTTCATTAACCAGGGATTCAGCAGTTGGGCCATGTTTGCCTGCAGGGCTTTGATCTTGAGAAGGGCGCTCAGCAGCAACACCACTGCTGCCGTATCAAGGGCCTTTATCCCAAGCACCTGGGGCTGGAGGCTCAGCAGGGAGGAGCTTTGAAATGAACTAGGAGTTTTTTTCCTGAAAATATGAACCTTTGTCTCAGTTAAATGTGTGTTTGCTATTTTTCAGTGCTACAAGTGATCGGTTATTGTAAAATCCCTAAGTAGTTTGTATTGAGGAGAAATCTGTGACAAATGCAAGTAAACCTACTGCTTTTGACATTTGTTTCTCTTAATATTTTCAGTCCTGAATGACAAATGGACTGTATTCTTTGTGGTTAGCATGGACTACTTGCAGAAGTCTCATGCATTCATGCCTTCACAGCTCTAAACAACTTCTCAAGCCAGCTTTTCCAGCAAATTTCCTCTTCCTGTGATTAATGGTTGAAGATCATAATAGCTAGGTGGCAGAAGTCCACAAAACAAGGCAGTATTCTCCATGTAATAATATATCTTAGTACATTTGTTAAGTTTTTGTATGCTATTCCTTCTCCCCTAACTGCACTACTTCAGTCCAGACCTAACACTGTCCTGCCAGCTAATTAGTTTTCATGTCTTTGCTTCCTCTTTGTCCTGCTTTCTTGGGTTTTTGCTCATGTTCACAGGAGCAGCCCTGCCAGGCTGTGCTTCCACAGGGGACTGCAAGCACTGCTCTCAGTAGTGGGGTCTGCTCTGTGCTGCAATGGCTTTTAAAGCCTACAAAAGTCTCCCTGAGCTGACATAGTGCTCTCCAAGTGGCTGTGAAAAAACACATTTGTTTGTGTTTTTTCTTTCTCCACCTTCCCAGGGTTGTTTTTTTTCCTGTGTGTGACACCAGTGAAGTGCACAGCACGCTGCCTCCCCATCTAGGTAGTCCAGGGTTTGGTTTATTTATAGGTCAGGAGAGCATGAGTGGCATTTCCAGGTTTAGGGAGGTGGAAGAGAGAAACAACAGTAGGGAGCAGCTTGCTAGCAAAGAAGAGATTATTTGTCAGATTATGTCTCTTGCTCTTCCTGGAATCAGCTCATTTGTTTTAGAGGACCAGCATGAGAAAGGCAGGGGTGCTGGGAGTGCTGTGTTTGTCAGGAAAGCTCTGTGCTGGGAGTACAGCAGCACAGAGAGCCCTTGCCTGAACTGGGGGTGACATGGAACTGGGGGAGCTTGTGGTGTGCCACTGAACTGATTTTATTTCTGCCTTCAGAGGCAGTGTGCCTGCTTTGGCTCTCTTTAGGTTCACAGATAGGAAGTGTAGGAAAGGAAATATTTCTGGCTTCTGGAAACTTTCTTCTCTTTTTTTATGTAGCGCATAGTCTGGAAGCAAAAGTCTTTGTTGCTCTGCCAGTATCACTGTTAAGAAGAAAAGATAAAAATATGCCAAAGAAGATTTTAAAGGAGCACCAACAGGCAATGATCTTACCAGATAAAAAATTCCTTCTGTTTTTCCTCAGCATCTCTTATGTAGTGCTTCTCCCCCACCCTCTTATTTTTGTCTTCTGAACTATCACTGTGAGATAGAAAAAAAAACAATATTGAGAAATTTAGTGTCTGCACAGAATCACAGCCTGTCCCTTTAAACTACAGAGAAGCCTTAGTGGAATTTCTATTCTGGGAATAGTTAATTCTGTTTGAGGTTGGGCAAGAGAGAAGCGCTCACAGGCTTAGTAGCAATATTTTTACTCCATTTGTTTTCTCTCTTAAGGATTTGCCTGCCTCATTTGATGGAAAGTGCATTTATTGATCAATCCTCCAGTAAGGAGAAGATCTTGGAGAAAAAGAGGGTGAGAGAAAGAAAGAAAAACAACCAAACAAAAAGCAAAAAGACAGTATTTGTAGCAGTAGTGCTGTTATGTAATAGCCATTATGTAATGTCTGTTGGTGCCAACTAAAAATATACTGGAAGATAACTTCCAATTCATTGAAGCATTTAACTAGCATCATCCCAGGGTTTCTGGCTCTGGATTCAACCCCTTCTGCAGATGTTGCAAAGAGCTTACAAGTCCCCTAGGTAGCACAACCACCCATTCTGTCTTTTATCCTTCTTCTTGTCCACTCTTGATTTCTTTCTTATAACTGGAGTTTTAGAAATGGTAAATCCCTCTTCAGGTCACCTCTCTGCATACCCCAGTGACCATGCCATTGGTCCATAGAGCCTCTCTCTGTGCTTTGTTCAGCTAAGCTTTAAATGTCTGTGGCAGAGCCTGGGTTTCAGGAGAAGCTGAGTGTAAAGCGTAGCAGGGATTAGATTTTGCAGCAGGCATTGAAACCTTGACAGCTTCATAGGTAGTGTTTTACAGGAGGTTGTTCTCCTGTAGCTGAGCTGCAGCTAAAAGTACCTTACCTTTTCCATCCTTAAGCCTCCCCTTGAACGCCAGCAGGACTGCCACCATGCCCAAGTGCTCAGTGCAGCTACAGTTGCAGAAATGAGCAGCCCAAGATACCCACAGCTGGCTCTGGTGTGATGCAGACCGTGGTTTGCCCTTCCTCTCTGAAGCACAATGTCTGTGCAGAGCCTGGATTGCCCTGATTTCCTGAGGCAGCCCAGGCTGAGCAGTGCTGCAGGATGGAAGTGCCTTGGCCAGGGCTTGAGGGCAGTGGCAGTCACACCCTACACAGGGTGGGTGTGACAGCTGTGTCACACGCATGGGGACATGACAGGCTGCTGAAAGTGACCCAAGGAGGAGCAGCGGGGAGGTGAGCCAGACATCAGCAGTGAGCTCCATCCCTGATAGAAACCCAGCAAGGTTTCTTGATTTGGACAAGAAAAGTCTAAATAGTGCTGGCTGAAAAAGCCATGAGCAAAAAACCTCTTTATATCCAGGATTGCAGCCTGCACAGAGCCCTACAATATTGTAAATAACACGATGTATCACAGAATTGTGTGAGTGCTTTAATTAAAGCCTCGTGATAGGCTGGGGGAGGGTAGTAGATGTGTTATCACCAGAGATGAAGCTGAGCTGTGGTTGAAGCAACTTCACACAGAGGGATTCAGAAAGTGGGGTTTAGACTCCCATCTTGAGCTGTAATTGATGTAAAGCATTGCCATTTCTGTTCTTCATTATTGAGAAGTCATGGTACTGTTTTGTACCTAAGCACTGAGACTGTGCAATGGCATAAATCTATATTGAGGTTTGTTACTGCAGTAGATACATCCTGTTAATGAACAATGGCCAAGGACACTAACAGCTCCACTGCAGGCATAACAGGTGAGGAGAGAGCTGTCCAAGCCCTCCAGAATCACTGTTTCAATCCCCAAATGGGATCAGCAGGGAGTTTTATTTTTCAGAAGAGTATGTCTTCAAGACTTACTTCAAGACAAGTCTTCAAGTATTTGTTTTGCATGAATTTACACAAGAAGTATCTTGCAACTGCATCCATACAAGCATTTTGTGCATCAAGCAACACATTTTGTTCTTGAAGGTGCAGAAGTTATTAGTACCTATCATAGTTATTGTTGCTGCTATTGCTTTATTACAGCATCAGAATGAAGCAAGAGTGCATGTAACTCCTAGTCAAACTCAATTTTTCTGCAGGAACAGAAACTGGGAACTGGGGTGCTTTGTGTGTGCATTGGCTACATGTCAGCTGCTATGACAAGGGCAGTTGTGTTAAGTTTTAATAAGGGGGAAATCCTCTTAAGTAGAACTAAGATTTTATCCAAGAATTATTTTTGTCTGCTTGCTTTTAACTGAAGCAACCTACTTTCTGCCACATGAATATGCTTCAAATCCTAGCTCCTGCTCACATGCAGGAAGCCTTTCTGCTGGAAGATGCCTATATAGGAAGGGCAGTGGGTACTGGGTTAAAGAGTGGATCAGGACATAGAAATCCTATCATGTGTAATCAGATGTTTTACCTGGTTGTGTGTTGAGGTTTGTCCCTGGTAGTTGTTGAGTGATGTGGGTGCTTACTCAAAACTACAGCAAATTAGCTGAGTGAGAACTGTTTAGCACTCTGGGATACAGATTAGGGCTCTACAGACTCAGGCCAGCATGATTTGTGTTCTGTGGGGTGATATGGTGCACAGTGCTTGTTCCTTTGTTTGTATGAAGACAGGGAGAGAGTCTATACAAAAGCTTTTTGCTGAGGTGTGTGTGAATAGAAACCACTCTCCATTTCCTTGTGTTTTGGATCACAGGTGGCAGACACTTGGAGAAGAAACAGGTAAAAGCTGTGGAAAAAAGAGACAGTGGATTTACTGCTGCCTTGCTGGTCCAGCCAAGTACAGTTAGAGCAATACACTGAATTTGGTCCACTTCCCTTGGTGACAACAGCAGCATAATAATTGAAGACATGACCATAAATCTTTTAGTGCCAGGAAAAAGCTGGAGGTCTGAAACATTGAATAGGGAACAAGATCCACTGTCCTGCACATGCTCCCCTGTGGGAAATGCACAGGGGCAGCCAGCATGGAGCAGATCCTGGACCATTGGCTGTCCTTGGAAAGCTGGAAACCATTGCACTGGAGGTCCTCAGTGTGCTTTAATGGGGCCAGTCTGGGGAGTTGGCTCTGCTGCATCATGGTTTTATATGCTCATGGGCAAGATGTGTTGAGGAAAGCATTCATTACATTCTGAATAGGCACAAATAAACCAGGGAGTACTGTATCAGTGATATTGTTGTGTGGGATTGCTATCTAAAACACTCTTTCATCTGGAAGCTCTGACCAGCTCTTTGATTGGAAATCAGCTGGGTTTGTTATTGTGCCTATGTTTAAACTGTACTTTCCTTTAAATGTCTTTAGTCTATATCTTGCATTAAAAATCCACATAATTTTATGGCCAGAAGATGCCCTGGCTGTTCCTCCTGTACAACTGTTTCACCACCAAATATGCCATAGCCATTAAATCACCCCCTGCAGTGACCTGCATATCTTTGAGCATTTAAATGACTTCTGTAAATTAAGCTTTTAGGATTAGTCATCGTAGATTTGCAGCATCATTGGTGTGTTGCCAAGGACCCCAGTTTTGTCACCATGACTACTACCACAGGCTTTCTGAGAAACACAAACTGCAGGGAAGTTTATTCACGTGCCAGAATGTGAGTGAGTGAGTGATGATTTTCACCAAGCACAGGCAGAGGAGCACCTGGGTGTTTATATCCAGGTGGGCCTCCAGAGGGGAGGAGATGCTGTTACCCTCCAGGGAAAATCACCATCATACTTATTTCTTATATTGTCACTTGTGTGTGTTCAATAAATAGTGTGCCTGGAGAAGATTGGGAGGTGCCTACTCTCTGAAATGCTCTTATCCTGTGGGGATTATCCCTTCCCAGGAAAGGCAGTCCTTCACCATGGGGTGTGAAGCTGCAGGAGAGCTGATCCTGTGATGAAGTAATTGAAATGATCAAATCTCCTGGTACGGCCTAGTGAGATGAAGTGTCACGTTTGGGAGATTTTTTTTTTTAAACCTCAGCACTGAAAAAGAGAATTCTATGGTTTGTCTCCAGCAGGGAATGTACAACCCAGCTCTTCTCTGCTATTGCTTCTTTAATATATGCCTACCTTGTGCAAGGGCAAGCTCCTGGCCCCTGTATTCATTTTCTTCAGGCATTTGGGAATTAAGTCTTTAGAAATACCACTGCTGGAAACTCTTAAGTTGCCATCTCTTTCAGTTTGGTGCTCTTCTATTGTTTGAAAACCCATCCCTGTAGGTTTCCTCCACCTTCTCCCACAGTATCTCCTTCAATATCTCATGTTATATCTCCTTGGATATAACATGTATACATGAGTTTACCTGGGAGATCTTGAAGAGAATGTGCATTTGGTAGCATAATCTGGTGTATTTTTTCCTGTACTGTTGATATTAATGACTCTTTCTCATGTAGTTGTCTCTTGTTCCTCAACATCTCCTGATTTGTTTCATAATGGCTCAGGACCAAAGTTGTCCTGGCTGAACCTCCTGTCTTCTGGTACATGTCCTGGACTCTCCTACTGAATCCTTCAAGAAAACAGTGCCAGAAATCATCAGTTCACTGGCAGCTCATGGAAGAAGGGTCCGAGTTTTGAAATGTTTTATACAGTCCTTGGAGGGAGAAGGAAATCCAGGGCATGGTTCTTAGCTCCCTATCAGCTCTGTAGCACTTTGTTCTGATCCAGGCAAGAGTGCTGATAAACAGGCTGCCCAGCAGCGTGCTCAGTGCCAGGCAGGAGCAAAGCCCTTCTCAGAGTGTTTTTCTTCATGCATGAATCTGCCTTTTCCAGCTCATCCCATCCCACTCCCATCTCCTCTCAGAGGAGCTCCTCACAGCTCTTGTAGCTGAGCATCTCTCTAAGGGTGGCTGCCCTGTCTGAATGCGGGATCCTCCCTGTGCTGTTCCACCAGCTCTTGCCTGCCAGCTTGCCATCTTGGCATCAATGCCTGAGTGGGGTTTTTTGTTTTTGAAAGAGATTCTTTGAATTCAAAACATAGCAAATTCCTGGTGGAGGCAGCTGATGGATTATGCTCTGTGAATGCTCTGTGCCTGGGACTTGCTCTTCTGTGATCCTTCCCTGACCTTGCAGCAACAGTGCCAAAACCCTCTGTTACAGGTTACAGATCAAAAATGCATAAATAGAATGAACCAACTTGCTGGGGTCAAAAAGGGGACAAATGCTTCTGATGCCAACTCACATGTGTGGCCTGAAGACAAACTGTCCTACAAGGCAGCTACTCCCTGAAAATGGGGCTGGTCAGGAGGAGAGCATAGCTGTGTGCTTACGTGTTCTCTGGAGGAGCATTGTCTAGTGATGAACACAACTACATGACATGTTTGCATGCTAGTAGATGACCAAAACCCAACTGCTTCTTCCATTTAGGAGATTTCCCATTTAAACCATTCTGGTTTTCTTGTATTTTGGGTTAATCTCCAATTTTCCACAAATAAGCTGTCAGGTTCTTCACCATTCCCATTCCCCTGAACAAAACTGCTTTTGTAGGGTATTTTCACCTATGCAGTAAAGTGCTTGTTCTGAGCTCTGTGTGGGTGTTGGTGTTTAGGAGTTCTCCTTTTGCTTTTTTCTCTTAGAGAATTTTCTCCCATTTTTGTTGCTAAGAGACAATAACAACCAGGTATTTTAAAGAGACAAAAAAGTTTCCCTGGGAAGGCTGTGGCTGGCTGCCCTCTTAGCTGGGGGATTTCTCACAGAGGGGCAGAGATACAATGAGAATTGGGCTGGAAAAGGTGGTTGGATGGAGCTTCCTATTGTCATTATAGTGCAAGAGTTCTATTGTCATTGCAAGGGTTCCATATTGCTAGAGATTGCTCCTTGATGTTTCTTGTAGGCAGCTCCTCTAGGCACTGACTCTTCCTTGTCCTTGCAGTAGCCAACTGACTCCAGTCCCCTTCAACCAACCAATCCACTCTTTTATAACACTCTCCTTATTGGCTACAGCTGTGGCCTGTTAACATCAGGCCTGTTCCCAGTCTCTAATAATTGGCTCAGCTGCAACTCTTTAGGGGGTAAGATTACTTTCTATACTACCTTTATTTACTTATGTTCTATCCCCCTACAGCTCCCAGCCCGCTCTTGTTTTCTTGGCATCCACAGGGGGACAGGCTGGGGTGGCTGTGGGGAGAGTTCCCATCACTGTGGGGTTCTGTCTGCTGCCTTTCTTCTACCATCAGTTCTGCTCATAAGAGCAGCCATTGTACCTTACCAACACCCTGCTTCACTAAAAAAGGGACTGTCACTGTCTGTGGGGTGCCTCAGGGGAACCTGAGGGGGTGCCTCAGGGGATCCCTGAGCCTGTTCAGGAGCTGGGCAGTGTTATGAATATGAACGAGGCCAAACTTTCTCCGGAGAAAGAGGTTCTTGTTTATTAAAATAGCTGCAAGGAACGGAGTACCCAGGATGAGCCCAAGCACCCACACAGTGAGCCAAAATCAGAACAGTGTGCTACCCCCAAGTGCACTGGGTTCTCCCCTGAAAACAAGGATCCAAAAAGAAGAACCTCAACCCAACCAAACTCCCCCCATTTATAGTCCCCTTCCAGTCCAGGATTGGTCCATTTTGGATCCGCATAGTGATCGCTCCATTACCAGGCTTCTCATTGGTCTTTAACGCGTTCATTCTGGACCAATCGTTTCTGCAGGGCTTCAAATGATTGGTCAGATCTTCCATCCAATCCCTCTTCGACCTCGCCTTGCCCCGCCAGACCACTGTTCCACCAAACCCTGGAACCTTCTCCTAGAACATTCTAATTATGCCCCCCCCTTAACATAATACAATTAATATAATTAATACAATATAATTGAACTATACCCTAATTTAACATAACTTAACTTTGACCTATAACAGGCAGCTGCTGCCCAGCCCCTGCCGTTTTTTCTTCCACTGCTGTGGGTTTTTGCTGCAGTGTAGCCCCCACTCCTGGCCTGTGGGGACAGCAGGCAGTGACAGCTCCAGCTGCCAGCCCCTCCTGCAGCCCAGCTCCGCCATCCAGCCCGGCCGCCATCCCCGAGTGGTGCCCGGGCCCGCCCCACAGCGCCCCCTGCCGGCGGGGGGGAGTCCCTGTCCCGCCCTGCCCGCCCGGAGCCAGCAGCGCCCCTGGCGGCCGTGCCCGGAACTGCACCCAGGGGAAGGTCCCTGCTCTGTGCAGGGGGACAAGGCCGGGCCGGGCCTGCGCTGCTGCTGCTGCTGTTGGCTTGTTTGTTATACATATTCTATAAAAGAACTGTTGTTCCCCATATCTTTGTTTTTTGTTTGTTATACATATTCTATAAAAGAACTGTTGTTTCCCATATCTTTGCCTGAAACCCCCTTAATTTCAAAGTTATAATAATTCGGAGGAAAAGGGGTCATGTTTTCCGTTCCAAGAAGGCTCCTGCTTTCCAGTGTCAGTCCCTTTCCATATTTGTATTTATCTTGGCTGTTCTGGAGAAACAGGGGAAAAATACTTTTCCACTTCAGAACCATCTTGACATAAGTGAATTTTGTGCCTGTTTCTTCCAAGACTGTTTGCACTGATCCCAGGGTGGAAATAAAGATGTAAAATCCTGCGCTATCATAACCCTGTTTGGGTGAACTGGCTGCCTCTAAAGTACACTGCCTGGTGTTGAAAGCATCTCATTTTTAATTACTTCTAATGTTGCTATTTTGATGGCACTTAGCACTGGATTACTCAAAAGCCTGGCAGTCTCAGGAGCACCAGTGTTATCCACAGGCAATGCAGAGAGGACTCAGGTTTTGCCAAGCCTCATCCAACTATGCAGAGGCAAGAAGAAACCTTTCTGTGTCCTGTTTGCTTCATTGTCAGCTAACTCTTCTATCCTGGTTGGTTTTATCCATGGTTTCTAGCCTATGCTCCACCTCCATCTCTCTGTATCCTGACGAAGGAAATGCTGTGATGAAAAGTTAATGTTCAGATTCCTGCTGTGAGCAGCAGCGCTCACATCCTGCTGTGTAATGTTCCTTGTCATGGGCTGCAGTGCTTGGTGCCTGGGCCAGGCTGCCTTCCCTTCCCTTCCCTTCCCTTCCCTTCCCTTCCCTTCCCTTCCCTTCCCTTCCCTTCCCTTCCCTTCCCTTCCCTTCCCTTCCCTTCCCTTCCCTTCCCTTCCCTTCCCTTCCCTTCCCTTCCCTTCCCTTCCCCTGCAGGCCTTGTCCCAGCTCTGGCTGTGCTGTGGGGAGCAGTGCTGGGCACTTCTCCTGCCTTCCCTCCCTCCCAGCATAAATACCTGGTGTGCTCTATCTCTCATGATCCTTATCAGCTCCAGCTTTGTTTACTTGCATCATTCTCTCAGTGCCTTATCAGATGAGCATGGTTTCAAAGTGTTAAGAGCATCAGCGCCTCTAACAGTTTTGCAGTAGCTTGCCTTGGACTCAGACATAATAATAATAGAAAATTCCTGTTTGGGTAGAGATGCTTCTCTTCCTGGATTAATAATAGAAGCACGGAGACCTGTTGGAAAGGAGCAGGGTTTTCTCATGTAGTTGGTTTAATCCTAGCTGTGTCTCTGATATCTGACTGTTTAATGGGTTCATGTTCAGGAGCAGTGCAGAAAGCCCCCATGTCCCATAGCAAAGGCCACATGAAGCACCTGAAGAGAAGGGGATTCCTCTTTGTCCCTGTGGCTGGGTAACAAGGCCCACCTGAGCAATGCCTCATTTCTGCTGGATGTTTGGAGATGGGATTTGTGTGAAGAAGGGCTGTGAAAGAGGTCACACTGGAACCAGCCACCATCATCCCTGCTTTCCTCCCTCCTTCTCTGAGAGCAGCAGCAAGGCATGCTGCCTGTATGTGAGTGCTCTGTCAGCACATAGGAAAGAATGAGATCTTCCTGTTCCAAACACTGGCAGGAATCATCAGACCAGTATCTTCAAAACATCCCAAATGACAAAGGTTGTGTGCTGCTGAAGACCATGGTTGGAGATGACCACCCAGCCCCTGTGAGGATGCTCACTCCTCTGAAGGGAGCTGGTCCTGAGCCTGGTCACAGACCTGGACCCAGCCCTAACCAAGCTGATGCCTGCCAGAAGTGTTGAGTGGCCAGTTTGCACCTTGTGCCCTCCCAGCTCACATGAGAGGATCTGTTTACAGAGTACTTCTGCCTTGCTTGGAGTGCTAGGTGCAGCAGAAAATAGGCTTATAGTGTAACTAGGGAGATATCTTTATTTGTAGACAGAAAAAGTGTGCTCTGCTTTCCATGTTCAGGCCATATACCCATTCCTCAGCCCCTCCAGCTCCCTCTGTCCCCCATTTGCCTGGCTGTAAAAGCATCCAACAGCCAGCACTCACACTGTAGCTTGGGCTCAGGCAGCACCAGGCGTTGACTTTTCTATCCAGAAAAATTTATTGTTATTCCTACTTGCTCTCACCCTTCCCTCACCATCTCCCTTTAAATTCCCACCCCTTGGCTTGCTGAATAATTTGAAGGTGCTAATTGCCCCGCACTGCAGCTGATCCATTGATCTGGAACACAAACAGTCTCAAGGTAATTTTCCGTCTGAGCCAGGCTGGGGCTTGCGCAAGTGCTGATGTTTGTTTCCTTGCTTTTTAATTTCCTGCAAAGAAAAGCTTTTGTGTTGCTCTCAGTAAGATTCCTGTGCCTCTGCCTCAGCCAGAGGCTGCTCTCTAAGGCCACGTGGGGCTGGAGGAAATTGGCACTAACAGTACCCGATTCTGTGGGTGGAAATGGATAATCCTGCTCTGTCTTTTTGTATCCCTCTATCAAAACTGTTAGCCAGTCCCTGAGGTATCAGGTGGTTTCTTTGCCCATCTTCAGTCCTGCATTTGGGACAGACTGGGAGCAGCTCAGACTCTTTGTCCAGTTATAAAAATACTTGTTTGGCTAGATGAATACTTGGAGGCAGAGGTTGCTGGGGTTGCACATCTCTGAGGATTCAGACATCCCTGTCTGTAAGAGCTGACCACAAGATCCAGCACTGGGTCACTGCTGGCCATTGGGAAGCTCATCCTGCACAGCAGAGAGTTAATTTTCCTGGCTATTGCTTCCAGCAGCCTCAGCAGAAGCTGTGCCTTTGCAGGGTTTGATCCGAGGGGCGGGGGTGTGGGATGATGTAATGTTACCAACTCCCTGCACTGGTGGGAGGAGGTGAGGTAAAAAAAAACTCATCTGCATTCATTTCTCTCTCCAGCTTGTATGCACTGGTTTGGTTTACCTGGAAGACATGTTTTTGTGTTTTTAAATGAAATCAGTGGTTATTTCTCTTACCCAGGGTAAGGCTGGTGTGGAGAGCAGGATGGGGTTAAAGGGAGCACTCAGAGATGCTGGCAGGGCTGCACCTGCAGGAACCCCCAGAGCAGGGGGGGATGAGCTTTGCAATGCCATCTCTGCAGGCAGTCTTGTCTGCAGGTGCTGTGTGTGTGACTAAAAACGAGGAGCAGTTGTCTACCCCTGCATCATAAGGAGGTTTTGAAAAATGTAACAACTGTCTTCCTTCAGAAAAGCAGCCCCTTCATAGACTCAGATAAGTTGCCCATGCCTCAGATCCCTTTGGATGGAACACTGCAGGCTGAGAGGGAAGGGAAGGGAAGGGAAGGGAAGGGAAGGGAAGGGAAGGGAAGGGAAGGGAAGGGAAGGGAAGGGAAGGGAAGGGAAGGGAAGGGAAGGGAAGGGAAGGGAAGGGAAGGGAAGGACAGCTCTAAGGTGGCAGGTAACCAGGCAGAGGGCTGGGAGGGGGCAGAGGGAGTCACTGTCATTATTTGCAGTCCTTGCCCCTTTCCAGGCCAGCTGGTGGATCGTGTTCCCTCCTGCTGCCATCTCTCCCACCATGCCTTTGAAGGGGGCTGGCTGGAGTGACTCAGCCATTGTTTAAGGATTTCTTTTATAGAAAAGGAGGATCTCCCTGAGTGAGTGTGTGCAGCCCTCACAGCTGCATGCTTGGCTTTTCAGGAGTGGCAGGTTGATGACACCTCAGGAATAATTTGACACCTCCCAGCCAAGGAAAGATTTTCCCAGTTCAAACACAACTGAATATCCCCTCTGTCCATCCACAAATTCACAGAGAGTAGGAGAAGGGGAGTAGAAAGACATCCCACATATTGGAAACTGAGCTGCTGTGAATACTTTTCCCAGCACCACCCCAAGTCACCTGCATGCCTGGCAGTGTCAGGGGATGGGAACATATCAGAGCTCAGCTGGCAGCTGGGAAGGGTCTTGGTTTTTTGTGATGATGGGCTCAGATGACAGGAAGACAAGAAGTGTAATTCTTGTGGTGGTGATGGGTTGGGTAGCCAGCACTCCCGGATTTCTCTCAGACTTGTCCACAGACATGCAAATATGTCTGCACTGTCCTGAAAGTCCCTTCTGAAGTGATGTAATCATTTGGGTGGTGCAGGGGATCCATTCTGTAGTCTCAGAGCAAGGTGGGAACACCAGAGAAATGGACCTGTAATGGATGTCTGTCGTTGGACGCTGTTGGAACTGCCTCTGCTGTGACTCGGTGCTGGGTGAGAGTTGTGTATCCAGAACACCTCCAGATGGGAAGTCTTCTCCACACCCTCTAACTGGGCCAAGGGTAGGCAGGCATTTAGCAAAACGTGATGTTTTCATAAAGACTGTTAAAATGGCATTTCTCTCTCTTTTCCCTGCCTGGGGCCTGCCTGTGGTTCTGGAGTGACCCAGGATGTGCACAGGACCCTCACTGAGGCACAACACAGGACTGCAGCAGCACTTCAGGAACAGCAGTCTTGTGTACCCACCAGGACACAGCTGCACCTGACTTTTCTGCTTGCTGCAACCTTCATGGCAGTCCCAGCTGAAGGACCACAGGAAGGCTTCCACAAGGCCAAGAGAAAATTACAACAGCAGCAAAACCCCTGGCAAACCCCATGCAAACACTCAGTGGATATTAAATACTTGAGCCAGGGCAGGGAAAGGAATGGGCACATGAGTTCTTGTGGGTTTTCAGAGATTTGCACTGGGTGCCTCTGGTGAAGCAGCTGCAGCAGGTCTGGCAGATATGTAGAAGAACTTGCCACTGCTTGGGTATTGGGTCAGTGCAGTACAGGCACAGACTCTGGGTGGTGTTTGTGGCCTCTGCCTGTGGCAGTGCAGCACTTGGTGGTTGTTGAGGTCAGCTCTTTGTCAACACAGGGATGCTGATCATTGCTTGAAGGTGAGGTTTGGAGGAATATATGCTGATTTTAAAGGAAATACATTGTGTTTCACATGCTGAATATCTCTCTCCTGCAAGGGAAACTTGCATTGCAAACATATTATTTTCCCCTTGGGAAATTCTGGCTTTTCTTTGATCCAGCTGCTGTCCAGATGAAGACCAAAGGAGTTACTTGTTTTGGGTTTAGGTGGGAGCCTAATGAAGAAAGAGGAACTGCTTGGATTTCTGCAGCCATTGCTATTTTTCCCACTTCAGGGGGACAGGAGAGGCATGGACACCCCTCAGCTCACTGTCACAGGCACTGCTGGGGATGGCTCTGAGGTGCCACCCTGCTGCAGACACAGGAGGCTTTGGGAAAACAGCATTCAATGGAAATACCAGCACACGAGCAAAGCAGAACTGCTTCCTTCAAGTACACAAGGGTGGATGGCCAGATCACACCTCCTGAACTTTATTTTGGCTGTTTTTGTAACACCCAGGAGCCACAGTGCTCTGTGATGCCAATATTTCACATAGTTATTTAGTGCAGGAGAGGAGGATTCTGGCAACCAAATATTTAATGTGAAAGGGAAGCACAGTGATGGGAGAGGATGTGATTTGCTCAAGAACACCTCACAAACTAGTGACAGAGTAAGACAGGTAAATCAGTAATAAGCCAAAAAATGCTTATAATGTATTGTAATTAAGAAATAGTGGGTTTCTGATTGTAATAGCACAAATTATAACATCTGTATGGTCTCACCCTTTACCTGAGACTGAAAATAGAATAAAAGTTTTTAAAATGCCTCTCAGTTACCCCATCTCTAAGTCAAAAAAGGGCTTAATCCAACAATTCTTGTGGCGCCACACCACAGTTACAGGCTCACAGCATCCATTTGCAGCCATTGCCACTGCCCCAACATTCCTGCACGTGGATTGTCTCTGTCTGGCAGGGACAAGGCACCTGTGAAACAGCCTGCAGCTCTACTTAACATTAAGCCAGAATCCAGCTGGGCAAGCGATATAAAAAAGTCTGGAAGGAATAGAAAAAAAGCTGCACAGAAATGGTGCATTTATGAATGCAGCACATTTCTTGCCTCTGCTTCCTACAGTCAGCAAGAGCAGCAGAGAATTAATCTGGCTATTGCTGCTTTTTGCTTTCACAACACACTCCAGCAATAACATTCACTGTATTTTAGCTCTCCTCCACAAATGGGCTTTTCAGTCTCCTCTGCTTGCTTGTATTCAGGCAGGAGAGAGATCCTGAGCAGCTTATATCAGGTAAAAGTCACTACTTTGTCCAGTCCCAGTGGTGTGCCAGGCATATTGGATTCTGGAGCTATCCCAAATTCATGTCTGCACCCTTAACTGAGGAACAGGGATGGGGATGAGCAGGGAACTCCAGAGGTGTAAATAGATCAGTCAGCCACATGGCGTCATCTCTGCTCTGTGCAAATATAGCTGAGGACATGCTGAGCAGAAAAAATCATTTCAATCAGCACATGCTCCTTTGGCAGCTCTGGAACCAGCATCAATACATTCCCACTTCTGCTGCTTTTAGCAGATTAGCTACTAAACTTTCTAGGACAGTGCCACACCTCAGGATCTACCTCATCCCATTCCTCAAAATCTGTGGAGGCTGTGTGTCCGTGCCAGCAGAGGTGAGGATTCTGTAACATCTGCTGAGAAAGTGGTGCCTGTGTTCCCAGATAGGTCAAGAGAAGCAGCTCCACAGTGTCCTCCTCCTTCATCCCAGGACATAGACATTGTACCTGGGATGTCTTTGTAGCTGTACCATTAGTGGTAAAAATACAGATTTCTCCATCTTTGAACGTGACACCTCCAGTGCTTTCATGTCAGACTTTCCTGTCTCATGCAGATATGTGGGCTGATGTATAACAGTGGAGAAGCTTTACAGCAGTGTAGTCTCTCTTCCCTAATTTTTTTTATAAAGCCCCTGCTCAGGAGCTGCTGGATCATAGTGGCTGCAGAAATAGTTGTGATGGTCAATGGGACAGTTTAGGAGAAGTAGGTACTTTACATTAAAGGTTTCAGAATATTCACTTGCCCCTGCAGATTGTTTGTATGGACAGTGAAGCTGATACAGTGGCTGCTGTAGCTGCTGAGGTGGCTGTAAATACCCAGGATTAAATCCCTTGATGTGTCTAGTTAGGAGTCATTTCTCTCTCTTTGAGAACAGGGCTTGAAAAAATTCCCTGGGTGAGCTCAGTGCTCTTTGAAGCAGATTTTTGAGTCTACTAATTTTTATAAAATAAAGGTGGGATGAATGTGGTTATCATTTCTCTCCAGTAATGGGCTTAGAGGACTCCCTTCTATGTGACTGTGACAGTGGTTTCCATAAATGGAATGGTTTCCATTAAATGGACATAGGGCCCAGAATACATCTGTAATTCCCTGTGTGTGTAATTTGTCCTATTCACATGAATAGTTGAAATTTCAAGCTGGTTATTGTACTGGGTAGAGCTTGTATTGAATTGTCAGGACAACATGAGGAAATTGCACTGGGTACATTCACCCATTCTAGTGTAATCCATAAATAGCCTTTAGAGTTAATTACTCCATAAATTGAAAGAAAATCTGTAACAGCAGACAAGGAGCAGTACAAGATAAATGTCATGCAAGAAGTGAGGGAAGATGCACTGCTTGAAATTGCTTTGGGAACACTCCTAGGAGCTGTGGGTTTGGGGAGGGCTGGGCTGCACTGGAGGCAGCTGCTCAGAGCTCACAGAGTGGCACTTGGACAGGCTCAGGGTGCTGGCTTTTCCCTAGAGTGCATTCTTGTTTGCTTACTTCTTCTTTTCATTTTCTTTCTCTTCCTCTGTCTTTTATAATCCTGATAGTGGAAATTAAGAGACCTTTGCTTTTCAAACCTACCTGATTATCCCTGGAATAGCACTAGCACAAACAGCTGCCTCCCTTGGAGACAGAGCAAAGATGCTCAGAGAGGTCAGAACAAAACTTCCAGTTCCTCCCATTCTAAGCTGGTTTTAGACATTCAGATCATTGTGCAATCAGATAGTTATTGTTTACATTGCTTTTCTGAGGCTTCTCAGGAGAAAATCCTGGTGAAGGGATTTTTCATAAAATATGTCAGTGACAGCAAAGCATTCTGCAGGAAGCACTTCCAGAGTAGGAAGGAGCAGAACACACAAAGCTACCCATTGGACCAGCTTTTAGAGCTCTTTCTGGATTTTAGCACACTATGAAAACTGATAGATAAATAAATATCTTTATCCTGCTTTAACCTCTTTCACACAGCTTCCTGAAAGTGAGAAACAGAGTACTCAATTTCACAACATGAAAGGAATATTCACTTTGCCTGATTTCTCAAAAGAAACGAGATTCAGGTGTTGTCTTCCACCCGCTCTCCCCTCAGGATTTTGAGCTCACATGGCCAGTTTCCACAGTGTCTGAAAGAATAAAAATTTCCTGAAATGTTTCCTGAGCAGAGATACCCAGGTCAAACGTGTGTTTTATGCAGATCTCAGGGGAAACACAGCAATGGGTGCTGGCAGGGGCCCTGGGCATGCCAGCTCCCTGCTGATGGCATGGCTGGGCATGGCATGGCACCCACCTGCTGCACCCCATGGCCTCTCCTCCAGCGTGGTGCTGCTGACAGACAGCTTGGAAAGATGCCTAGGCTTTGGATCAGGCTTTACAGCCTCAGATAATCCCTCACTTCATTTGAAGATGGGATTTTAAAACTGCAGAGCAATGTGGGGAGTGGGAAGAGAAGCCTTTAATGAACATAAAGATCCTATTGGATATATATATATATGTACATATAAGCTGTGTTGCCACTTGGTGGCATTGGGCAACAGCTCTCCTGGTTTATCATGACTTCTGCAGTTGGCAGCGTTTATATTTTTAATGACTTACTACTGGGGTCCTGTTATTGCAGGAGCCTTTTTCTCTATCTTTTTAGTGCAAGCTAGGCTCTCCCTGCCAGTTTTGCAGAGGAAAACTATAAAAGGTGAAATAATTACAGTGTAAGGTTTCTAAAGCCAGAACACTGATCAGAAAGTCCACAATATTTTTTAATTTCATTATTTCTTAATATTTGGAGTTAACTGTGGCTGGAAACATAAGTCCCATGATGATGAATCAAATGGGCAATTGGTTCATTCAGAGTACCAGAAGAAACCAGGGAGTAGCACATCACTCAGAGCACTCTGCTATAATGTAAAGTTTGTGTACTGAGTGAAGATAAGTGCTGAGGAGATGATCCAACATGCCACACCAAAGGAAGAAACCAGCTGAGGGTCTTCATTTCGCTCCAAGCACTATGATAAATCCATGATTTATCTACAGTTTCACTTAGAAGCTGAGAGGTGTCTGATTGCTCTAAAGTTGGAAGAGTCCACAGAAAACAATTCAGAGTATCTTTGTGGGGGGAAGGGAGTTAGCAGGGTGTAGTACAGGACTCACCCAGCTATTGGTGTGGGTAGGTGAAATGCATTTCTGTTGTGGAACTGTGCATTTTCCAGTTATTTCCCCCTTAGCTATAACCTTATCATGAGAAATATGAATCCATTTAAACTAGGTACAGAAAAGGAAAAAAGTTCTGGTGGTGTTGTCCTTTCTCAGAGCATTTTGCACATTTCCCAGTGTTCTTTTGGAGAGGTAGGGCTCTCTCCCAGTGCTGTGCCTCCTGCTATGCAGGGTGTTTGAAACTGAGGGGTCTTCAGGGTAGAAAATGTAGGCAGAAAGAATTTTGGTTTTTTAATGTTGTGCAAAGTGACTCTGGTCAGGGTTGTAAACCTGGGTATCTTCCTTCCCTGCTTCCCTCTGTGACTTCTTTGGCTGCTTGCAAAGACCCACGAGCTGGAATCTCACCATCCTCCCAGCATCCTCCCAAGGATATTTTAGGAGCAGCAGCTCACAGTATTTACAGCATTGCATAATGCTCCAACAGCAGCAATTCAATCCTATTTGGGATTCAGCCAATGTTTGTTGTCCTCCTTGGAAATGGTATTGATTATTGGAGCTCAGGAGCCAATTATGGCCACTGTGATACTCACCACCTCACATCCCAGGGTGATGTGCTGGGGACACTGCACAGACAGTGAGGCTCTGGGCAGGCTCCATGCCTTGTACATCATCTGTGCTGTGAATAAGCAGTTACATCCTAAATGTTATTTGACACGCTGGCTGGGTTTTGTTTGCACAGGGGCTGGGATTAGTTTGGTACCTGTGCCAGTGGAGAGCAGCCCCACAGGCTTTTGGAGACCAGCAGCACTTGGTTCCCAGTGTTGCATTGCCAGGGAAAATCATCCTGGACTATCACACTGATCATTTTTTGTTGAGGCTGGTGGTGTTCCATGCCAGAGACCATGGATGGAATAACAGCTTGAGTCTGGGATCCTGCTCTCCCAGACTGTGGTAGTTGTCATGTTGGGCACAAAATGATGGTTATGGAGCCTGCAGGCAGCTGAGCTGCTCCTGGTGCCTTCTGCAGAGCCTTACACAGCAAAACCAGAACAATCTTAAGGCTTCATCCCAATGAAAGGTGAAAAAAAATGAAAACCCTGATTATAATAAACAAAGCCCAAATCTCTGACCTTTTAGAGGTCTTTCTCAGGCAGAGTTGAGATGTCCCCCATGGTCAGAAGTGGGAGTGGCTGCACTCTGATAAACCAGTTGCAAGAGGATCTTGAGAGCCCAGCAGAGAGATTTCTGCCCAATGGAAGGACAAGGGATGTGGCCATGCTGAAGCTGTGGGGATCTGGAGCTCTGTTCTCCTGTGGGTAAAGTGGTGGTGATGGTGAGTTGGTACTGGAATGTGGGCAATTCCTCCTTTTGCTCTTTATTTGTTACCTGATTCTGCCTGAGTCTCTGCTATTGTTACAACTGGTGTTCTCAGCTCTCTTTGGGTTTACACCATTCAACAGCTTCCTGGGCAAAGCACCCTCCCACATGGCTTATTTGATGCTATTTAGATGAATTTGTTGACCCTTCAGCCTAGGTTTGTTTCATTTAAATTTAGGCTGTACTTTTCTACCTGGATGCCTAGTGGAAACAGTCTCCAAAATTGGTATTTCAATCACTTCCTATATATTTTTCCAAGTTAATTGAATCATGAGAAGCAGGTTACTTAGGCAAATGCAATGGCCCTTGTCATACTTCATAGGGCCTGTTAAACACATAAACCCAGAAATTATTAACAGTTCCCAGTGGTTACAATTCAATGAGCAAATCAAGCCTTCCTTCCCCCTGAGGAGGAGCTTGGTGAGGTCTTCTTGGGGCAGCTCATCCAGCACAGCTGCTGCTGGAGTGGAATGGGATAATGCTGCTGTCCACCACAAAATACTGCATCTTCCATCACATCCCTGGCCCAAAATTGTGTTTAAACTGGTATTTAATGAGTTGCAGTCCTTATCACCTGTACAAAGCAGGAATATCATCTCCTCTGTGTATAGAGCAGGGAATGAGCTGTGATCTTGCTGCCAGGAGTGAGTTATTAGTGGGCTTGGGCACACCTGGATGTGCCTGCTGCAGGTGGGATCACTTGGTGAGAACAGGCACCCCTGGCACATTTGTAGCTCAGCAGAAGTTGTTTTGAGCTCCAGCTTCTCCATGCCAGGTGATGCAGAAAGCTTGGATTTGGAGGTGCTTTTCTGATGCAAAAAGCTGATGAGAAAATGGTATTTTGCTGCAATAATTTGCTTCAAGCACCTTGCACGGATCTCTCTGACATAACATGCTGTTGATTAATGCACAAACTTACCTCCTCTCCCTGGTGTCTAGTTTTCATTCCACATAAGCTCTGATTATTAAAAAAGAAACATTGGCTTATGAAGCTGAACATCAAAATGCAGAAGCAGAACCTTCAGTGTCCCCACTGTTTGCAGTGTGTATGCTCAGGGTTGTTTTCATGCTACACACAACTGAGGTTATTAAAGAGAGCAAAATGTGTTTGTTATTCAGATCATTTTGGGTTTTCAGTGCTGGCAGTGTCTCAGGGAGGGGATACCTGAGGATTCAGGGTGAAGTTAGGAATTTATGACAGGGTGTCTGGGGCTGTACAGAAACAGCTCCCAAAGGTCTCATTGAAGGAGGAAGAAAGGATGGAAGACCCAGGAGTGTGTGGACATGGAGATATGCAAGCACTTGCCTAAAGTGCCAGAGTGCTACTGCAGGAGCAGCAATGCTGTGTTCTGTGCTTTTGGACTCCTGGGCTGCATCTCACCTCTGAGCTGATGCAGCCTCCCCTGGTCATCTGTTGTGTCCTTGCTGGCTGGATCTGCATCTGAGATCAGGTTCCTTACCCCAAGCAGATTTTGCTGAGATTATGCATTTGTTAGTCTGGATCTGAACTGTTTGTTTCTATAATTCACCCCAAAAAAATCAAAAACCCAGAGAATCCTAGAGCAGTTTATGCCTTCATTCCAGAGTCTGCATCTGGTTTTCTGGGCTGTTAATACATTAAGGGTTTTTTTAAAACAGTTAATAATTTGTATTAAATTGTTTAGCTGCAGATTTTTAACTACTTAACCACAACAGATTAGAAGCAAGTGGAATGGGATTATTCTTAGTATTTTCCATTTCCAAAGTAATTTGCATTATCTTTGCATTATTATTGCTTACTTTGTAATCCCTAGAACATGTGTTACACCCTCCATCCCTTGCAGGGCTGTGTGGTGGTTGTTCTGCTTTAGAGATGGAGGCAGGAGCCCAGGCACAGGGTGCCTGCTCTGCGTCTTCAAAGACCAGGAATAGTGCCCAGGCTGCTCTGCCAACCTCCATCTCCAGTCCAGGAGAACAAAATTTAGGTTTAGATTAGAGTGGGAAAATGGAAATAAAGGAGGCCAGAACAGCTTGAGTAAAATGTTTGGAGAAACTGTATGATAGAGATTTAAGTCTAAGACCACTGTGCTGCTTTGAAAGTAAACCAGCTGGAGAATCCCCATGGAATTACCTTAAGAGAGATTTCAGGTTGGAGTTACAATTTAATAGAAAGATTGCAATAAATGCAATGATACACAGAAGATTGGCACAAAGTCAGAGTACAGCCTGGCACCCTGTTGGTCAGGGTGCTGATCACAGTCCTGTCAAATGATGGTTGCAGTCAGATGCCATGGTCCTGTGGAAGTTCTGCTCCTCTCTGGATCCATCCAGTGGTGGTGGTGATGTTGAGATTCTATAGCTCAGGTTCAGGCAGGAATGCTCTGTACCTCCCCCAGGGTGGGGAGCTTCACAATGGAATGATGTAATAATGTGAGTCATAGGATATTTTGGGGATTTCTTGATGGTCAAAGTTACAACTCCCATTCTGGTGGTGCCCATTATGGTCCATTAGCAGAGATTCCCCCCTTCAGGTTGGGTGTGACTGTGCTGGTGCTTCCCCAAAGGGGTTATCACAGCTGAGTCATAGGTGTGAAGAAGAAACACTACCCTGCCTTATCTAATTTAATACCCAGCTTGTGGCCTGGGGTGTCAGGTATGGGATGGGCAGCTCCTGCAAGCGACCTATAATGAACAGTTTGTCAGGAATGATGTGGAGGGGAGTAGAATACACAGTTTGTTTAAACCCATGTTGGCACTCTCCTTTTGTAACCACACAACCACCACAGGCTGTTTCCACTTGGGAAGGTCGACAGAATTGGTCACTGGCATCCAAGTGAATTGCTGAGTCCTGCAGTTCCCTGTGTTGTCCTTGATAATTGTGTGAATCCTGCCATGGAAATTCATGTGATCAGTACATGAAGGAGTGTCAAAGTATGAACCTGTGGAGCAGCTTGGGAGGACCAGGAGGTTGGGATAAGGGGGCTCATCTCACTCCTTGCACTGAGGTGTGTGCTAAGCACATACTGGCACATGGTGGACCTGGCTCTCTCTGACTCTAAAACAAACCTCTGTCCTCCCTTCTGTCTCTGCAGAGCTTCCTTCCTCGGAACACTTGAGCGTGGCCGATGCAACATGGCTTGCCCTCAACGTGGTGTCTGGTGGAGGTGGCTTCTCCAGCTCCCAGCCCATCGGAGTGACCAAAATTGCCAAGTCAGTCATAGCACCCCTAGCTGACCAAAACATCTCAGTGTTTATGCTCTCCACCTATCAGACGGACTTCATCCTGGTAAGAGGACATGAGGGGACTGGGCAGAGTTATTGAAAAACTCAGTTGTGCAATTCTGGGAACAAGTTGTCTGTCAACTGACAATTGACAATTGTCAGACTTGACAATTCTGTCAAGTTGTCTGGGAGTGGCAGAAGTACCAAACTCTGCTTTTCCCAGAGCTCTGTTCCTTGTAGTTAGGCCCTCTGACATCTCAGGAGCTTTTGCCATGAGATGAAGCATTTGTTGTCATGGGTTGTCTGGTGTCTAATGAGTGCTGAGCCCACACAGCAGTGTCTCCTGAAATGGAGATACTGGTAGCACTTCCCACCATCACTCAGACATTGGTTTTCTGAAAGTGAGAGGAACATAGTGTCTGCTGTCAGGTTGGCTGGTGATGGCCAAGAGGCCCCAAAGTTGTTTTGGTTATAGACAGACAGACAGACTGTCTTTCTGTCTCACACACATGTGTGTGCCTGCACACAAGGCATAGCTTTATTTCCTGAGGAAACAAGACTGAAGAACAGGCAGTGCTGAGCTGTTGCAGCAATGCTGGAAAAGAGGTGAAGCATCTCCCACTTGGAAATCTCCACATTCTTTTTACAGTCATAAAAGCACTTTGGTGCTTAATCCTACTGATTCTCCCAGTGATACCACCAAGTGTGCTTCTCTTGAGATACACCTGAATGGGAACTCAAGCAGGAGTCGTGTCCACTTTGCTGTGCACTAAAAATGTGTACCCTCCACTGCAGGGTTTTGTCATGTCTGGTACATATCCAGATAACACCATAAGATACCCAGATAACACCATAATGTAAGATATCCATAACACCATCCCCAGATGATGCTGTTGTCCCCTCAGGTGCGTGAGCGGGACCTGCCCTTCGTGATGCACACGCTGGCTGCCGAGTTCACCATCCTCAGAGTAGTGAATGGGGAGACAGTGGCTGCTGATGACTTTGGGGTAACAAATGGATTTGTCAAACCAAAACTAGGTAAGGATCAACTTGCCAGGGATTAGGGTGGAAGTTTTGCCTCCTAGCTTCCTTCAGCATTTGGATGAATATTTATCTTGTTTTAAGATTGCAATCTTACAAGCCTCTCTTAGTACAACCATGGATTTGAGTAGATTCTTAACTTTCTGAGCAGTTAAAGTACAATTCATTGCAGTTGCAAAAATAATGTAGTCTGTAGTCCCTACTTCCATGTTTCAGCATTCCAAAGGAAAATGGCTTCTCTAAAAGCTTGTTGAAGTACTGCAGTGATGCACAGAGAAGATTGTTTTGTGAGGATCAAGGCCACAATGAGCCCAGGGCTGTACAGAACCTTAGGATGGTTGCAGGCTAAAGGAGCAAGTATCAAGCCAAAGGGCACAATCAGGAAAAGGAACAATTTACATGCATATGCTTACCTACAGATGTGTGTCATTTTTTGCCCATCACCAGACAAAGCAGGGATCAGTTATTATGAAGTGCCACTCAGTTTCATCACTCAAGAGCTAACAATCACCTTGTTTAAAAAAATGAGTCTTGAAGAAAAAAAAGCATCAAGAAAGGGCACAGTGAAACACATGTTGATAATGCACCAGCTCACAGTTTGCTGTGGTGGTCTGTTGGTTGCTTGCCTAAATGCTGTGTTGCTCTGTTAGGTTGCATGCCTAAATGCTGGCTGCTTTTCAGCCACTGGCTGCAATCTGTTAGACAAACTGCTGCATGGCAGCTGGGTTTTAATTTTTCAAGATATTATGGCAAAATAGGTCCCCAGAAATGAGGGAAAACAGGATGGACTGCCAGCAACCACAGCCTTCCATAGCCCTGCCTTTTGATGGTGGACACCTGAGGTTTTTTCCATTTTCCAGTTTCTCTTGGCCCCTCCTTTAGCTTGCTCCTCATGTCATGTGGATGCACCCAGTGGGCTGGAAGCCCCTCAGAGCTGGGCAGGGCATGCAGGGTGACACCACCCTGTACCTTAGAGAGACAGCACTGGAGCAGATCATCCACAGGCCCCTCATTCCCTGTCAGAGAGCCAGCAGGGCTTCAGCAGTGGGGCACTGCCTTACATATACTGTCAGCTTTCTCTGTGACCCTTGCCAGGGCATGGATAGCACAGCTGATGGGACAGGAGCCTGCTGCAGATGTGGCTTCATAGCTCTGTGTGTCTGTGTTGTCTCTTTCAGTTCAGAGGCCTGTCATTCATCCTCTTTCCAGCCCAAGTAATATGTTCTGTGTCACCAGCCTGGATCCAGATACCCTTCCCACTGTTGCTACGCTCCTGATGGATGTCATGTTTTACTCCAATGGGTAGGTCCTGCAGGGATGGGCTTCCAGGAGAGGTGTGGAATGTGTGGAGGCACAAACTGCAGGTCCTGCAGGGAGATGGGGTTTCAGGAGAGGCGTGGAGTGTCTGGAGGCACAGACTGCAGGTCCTGCAGGGAGATGGGCTTCCAGGAGAGGTGTGGAGTGTCTGGAGGCACAGATTGCTCCTCTGGGGTGCCAGGGATCTGCTGTGGCCTTGTGCTGCTCCAGTGCTCTGCACTGAGGGAGGGAGGGAGGGAGGTATCACAGGCTCAGGAGGTTGTCCTGACAGGTGGAAGCCAAGCAGGTGATTGAGGGTGCCCAAAGACACCTGCTGGCTTTGGAGAGCTGAGCTTTTTCACAGTGAGGGTGACAACAGCCGTGTGGTCAGTGTGGTGCATGTCCACACAGGGCCAGAGCATGTACAGCTGGCTGGATTGCTGCCCCTTGGTGCCCATGGCTCCTGGCCCACAGCTCCTTGGGAGGACACCTTGTGGAAGGGATGGAGAGTTCTGTCAGCTGTGGGGACTGGATAGGTTTCCACCTGCAAAATAAAAAAAACTGAAATCAGTATAATACATCAGTGTCACTCCCCTGAGTCAATATAAGAACATTTCTGGTTTCACTGGCTATATCTGCTTTAAAAACCCATTTCTGTGCTCTTCTAGCCACAGTTAATGTAGTTCTCTTCTGTTTCTTCAGAGTAAAAGACTCAGTGGTGGGCAACGAAGACTCGGGACATATTCGCTTTTTCTCCTTTTCTCTCATTGAGGGTTACATCTCCCTGGTCATGGATGTCCAGACACAGCAGAGGTGAGCCTTGATCTTAGAGTAACCTGGACCTTAACAAAAAGGGATGTTCTCTAAGAAGCAGGAAGCAGCTTAGACTCCTCCATGTTAATTATTTGGACTGTCTTGTATGGTTGTCATGGGCCTGTACACCCTGTCACTTTTCTGAGTAAGATCTGGCATTTTAGTTCCAGTGTCTAAAGTTTGGACTGGTCTGTCCAAGCTCTCAGTGAAATCACAAATCAATGTGATGTAGAGTTATCTCACTTTCAAAAGAGGAATACTGGAGCAAAGTGATTTTTGCACTTTTATTTTGTTGCTCATTAGCTGTGCTTGTAAGAGCAAAACCCAAAAGGAAAACCTGGTGCAGGTGTTTGAAATTCCTGCTGAAGGCCAAAATCAGGGTGGGGATATCAGTGATGCTGTCCTCCTGCTTTGCTTTTACACATGGATGGGCTTGGTTCAGAGTCTTGTTATGATGATGATATTGTCCCCAGTCATCACTGTGCAGTGGGAGCCCATGACTTGTTTGTCCAGCAAGGAAGGAGGCAGCTGCTGAGCCCTCAGCCTCTGTGTGTGTGTGTGTGTGTCTGCAGCTGTGCAGCACAGCAGGCTCTCAGGTCTGCAGGGATGCTGTACCCAGCAGTGCTTAGATTTGCTGTTGACATGCAGTGCAGTTTGGGTTTGGTTCTTGGGGGTGAATCCCCTGCTCCAGGGACTTGTTTTCCAAAGTAATAAATCACCCTCCTGAAAGGTTCTTTGACCTTACTGGAGTAAACCCTTGTCTGTCTTAAGAGGAGCCAGAGGGCTGCAGCTTCAGCCTGGGGTGTGGGAAACCTGGGGAGCCAATTCTCCTCTCTCACAGGCTGCCTGCTTCACCTTGGGCAACTCTCTAAACCTCCAGTCTCCTTTCCCCTGCTCAGAAATAGAGACCCCTGCAGTGGTCCCAGGCATCTCCCAGGATGGGATGGAAAAAGCAGTGATGGTGCTCAGACACAAACCCAGTGGTTACTGTTCACATTGCTGAGAGCAGGCATGGAAACATATTCCATCCCTGGCTGTTTCCAAATGCAGCTCAGATCAAACCTTCACAGGTTCAAGATTTGTAAAGCAGGAGCACAGCCTGTTACAGATTTTTTCCCATGCCTCTCTGGGTACCTATGCCCACCTCCAGCAGGAGATGCTGATTTGCCACAGGATACCTGGGGGATCAGGCAGGTGCATCTGCACCACCTGCCTTGAGTCTTCCCAGTTTGCCCAAGCTACTCCCCACTATTGCTGGTTTCAAACATCTCAAGGATGCAGGAAGAGCAGATCCCCCACAGGCAGGATCTGACACACTGCTGTGCTTTAATTGCTATGTTTGGTGTTCCTTTTTTTTTTTTTACAGATTTCCTAATAATTTGTTGTTTACAAGTGCATCTGGTGAGCTCTGGAAGATGGTGAGGATTGGTGGGCAGCCTCTTGGCTTTGGTAAGTAACATTTGGAGGATCAGTTGGTGTGCAGGCAGGCAGTCACCTCAGGGCCTTCAAGGAGTATGGAAAAATCCATCTCAGGCTGATGCTTTTTAAGAGCCAGCAGCTTAACATGACTTTGTGGGCTGAGATTTTCAAATGGAAGCCTCACTCCTATTAAATGTTAAATCAAATGTCAAACTATTTGATAGTTTGACTTCTGAATATACTCCTACAAGTGCTACATGCTCAGCAGTTCCAGCTGCATTGCATTCATCTGCTGGGGCTTTGGTTAAAGAGAAAAACTGGACTAAAAGGTGGCATGGGAGTTGATTGTAGATACTGAAAGCAGTGGTCAGAAAGCAGTGTCATACTCCAGTGCAGTGCCTGGGTAATTCTGGGATTCTAGTGGACTTTTTATAGATTTAGAGCAGTCCAAGTGGAAGCCTTGTTCACAGATGTGTTTCACATCCAGTCCTGCACATGTTTTCTCTACTCAAAAGAATATTGCTCCTAAGTAGCACAGAGCAAATGCTTCATGCCTGGAGGAGTGTTCTTGTTATTTCTATGTGCCCTGCAATTTTAAGGGTCTGATCTGAATAATGCAACAAAGGCCTGATCTTCAGGAAATGCAATGGCTTCTTCCTGGGGGCTCTGAACCACATAGAAAATACAAACTTCAATAACATTTCTGAAAAACATTGGGCCAATTTTTGTATTTAATTGTAACTTGTACACCAGACCACCAAAAGAGGAAGAAGGAAATTTTCTTTTTACGTATCTTTGAGGAAAATATATAGAAATAGCATGATATGTCATTGATAGCCCATCAGGACATTGAGCAGGCCCATAAATATTTGATGTTTAAATATGTTAATTTCAAATCAAGTTCAAATGTTGAATTGAATCAGTGAAACTCCAGGTTTCATCTGAAAACATTGATCTGCAACAAACAAGACAGAAGAACCATTTAAATTTCATTTAAAGCCCAGAAGGCCAAGCAAATAACCCAGATGGCAAATTGAGTCCCAGGCTGCATCCAAAGGAGCATGGTCAGCAGCTTGAAGGAGGAGACTCTGCTTTTCTGCTGTGCTCTTGGGAGAGCCCAGCTGGAGCCCTGCACTCAGTTCTGGTGTCCCCAACATGAGAAAATGCAAATGTTGGAGCAAGTCCAGAGGGGGCCATGAAGTCCATGGGAGGACTGGAGCACCTCCCTATGGAGACAGCTGAGAGAGCTGGGGCTGCTCAGCCTGGAGAAGCGAAGGTTGTGTGGAAAGCTCACAGCACCTCCAGGGCCTGAATGGGCTCCAGGGAAACCAGAGAGGGACTTTGCACCAGGAACTGGAGTGACAGGACAAGGGGGAATGGGTACCCATGGAAAGAGGGGAAATTTAGGTCAGATGTTAGGAAGAAATTCTTCCCTGTGAGGTGGTGAGACTCTGGCACAGGGTTCCCAGGGAGGCTGTGGATGTCCCAACCCTGGCAGGGCTCAAAGCAAGGTTGGGTAAGGCTTGGAGCAGCCTGCTCTAGTGGGAGGTGTCCCTGCCCATGGCATGGGGGCTTGGGATTAGAGGAGCTTTAAGGTCCACTTAACAATCTGTGATGATTCTGTGGTGAAATTGCTGTGAAATCCTGTTTCAGGGGCTGAGGTGGGCTGCAGCACAGGAGCCATGGGTCCAGGCTGAGTAATGGGTCAGCATCTCCTCCTTCAGAGTTACAGGGCCAAGTGTTCAATAACAGAGAAAAATGGATGTTAAGGATATATGGGATTGAGTTTTGTGCTTTCTTCTTGAACATTGTTCAGTGCCTTTCTTTGGACCTCTAAATCATTCCAGTCCTAATGGTTTTGTGCTTTGGAGAATGTGTTTTCTCTGTAGCAAAAAGAAGATAATAAAACTAAATGTGCAATGTATTGTTGTGGCCCAAAAACTCAATTCTGTGAGAAAGAACACATTTTATTGCAGAGATTCCTTCTGATTGGAGTTTGTGAAGACAAACTTCTCCATATATTTTGTTGTGGCCCAAAAGCTCAATTCTGTGAGAAAGAACACATTTTATTGCAGAGATTCCTTCTGATTGGAGTTTGTGAAGACAAACTTCTCCATATGTAGGCATGGAGCTGGTGAGTTCTGAGACTTTTGCAAGCCCCTGCAGACAATGTTTGATGTTTTATCTCCCCACAGATGAATGTGGAATTGTCGCTCAGATTTCTGAGCCTTTGGCTGCAGCTGACATCCCAGCCTACTACATCAGTACTTTTAAGTTTGATCACGCCTTGGTGAGTATGAAAACAGCTTCTCTGGAGTAGGGGAGATCTTTTCTTAGGAGAAAACATTATGAGAATGTCACTTCTCGTCTGGATAGCTCGTTGGAGTGCCTTTGCTCCAGCCCAGCAAATTCCTGTCTTCTCCTGGCTGTCCCTGCCCTGCATGGCTCCTGAGCCAAGCCTGGCCCTACCCAAGGCAAAGCTGTGTTAGTGAGTGTTGTTCTCAGTCCTTACCTGCACTGATGGAAACTTCACACCCTCCCTGAGCACCTTCTTCCACTGCATCTGTATCTTCTATTACAAACAGCCACAAACCCTTCCATTTGCTTCCTAAAGTAGTTGCAGGCTCCAGACCCTCAGGACAGGCTGTGACAGCCCACCCTTAAGGGGAAGGTGCTTCCTTAGGTGCTTCCTTCCCTTAAGGAAGGGTCACCACAGGTGCCTTTGTGTGTTGGGAACTTTTTGGACAGTCCACCAGTAGCAGACCCCTGCCTTCATCTCTTGGTGTCTGCCCTGTCCTAACCTTTGCTTTCTGACACCCATCTCTTAGCTCTGCTGTCCCTGCATCTTCCTGGTTTGTGATAAGCAAGCAAGAATTGCCAGCAGAGCAGGAGAAGGTGATTTTGAAGCAGATAAGGTTGTTCCCATGTTTGTTCTCATAAGTGCCCATCAGCAGCTGCAGCACAGTCATCAACACGAGAGTCTTGCCGTCCTTGGAGAGTTCTCTTGGTTTTTTGTACTGATGGATATTTTAATTCTAGGCCTACCTGTGCTCTTCCTTTGTAAAGAAAACACCCTCAAAAACGAGGAATGTCCCTAGAAAGGGAAAATGCAATGCCTGTAGCCACAAATGGGATGGCATTTTTCTTGGAACCCATTTCCCCAGTCCTGCAGGAGGGAGTCAGCTGCTTTATACTATTCTTTTTTTTTTTTTCTCTTAAATGTGCCCTTTATTGCATTATACTTCTCTCTCCATCACTTACAAATTCACTATTGAGGTCCTACCTTTGACCTGTAAAAGCTCTAGTGAGATCAAAGCAGGTTTGGGGTTTTATAATGACTTTGTTTTTTCACAGTTGGTGTGAACCATTCACAGCTGATGGGTCATGTGTGTAAAGAGTAAAAGTAAATATTATTTCAGATAGCAAAGGTCAGAGTGTTATATATGTTTGTCTTATATTTTTAATATTAACTGTGCTGATAAGATAAGCTAATAAAACACCATTTAAAAATCAATACTGTTAGCTTTGCCTCCCATTTCTGCCCATTGTGTGGCCCCAGGTGTGCACTTTCTGTGCAGAGCACAAGGTGCAGAGTGCTTCTACATGTCAAGCCATATCTGGAGAGCTCAGCCCTATCAGCTAAAATAGATCTGTAGCTGAAAACTTAAACCACACAATTGCAATGACTCTGCAGCAGCTCCACCTTCTCAGAGTGCTCATCCTGCTGCCTCCAGCCCAACAGATCCTGCTCCCAGCAGCTGGCAGGGTGCTGGGGGGCCATGCAGGTCTTCCTTACTCAAAGCAGTGTTCCAGTGGTTTTCTTTGCTCCTTACTGTTTTCTTTGTGTATGGTTTTGAAAGCCTTTTCAGCTGTACAGTGCTGTTCCAGTTGTCAAACCCTTCCATCCTTTGGAAGGTGCATTTTTTGCCTGACTTTGCTCTGGGTGTGCTGGCTGGCCTGGATGCTTGTTGGCTCTAGGGTGGTTTTGTTGGCCAAGACCCTGACCTAGATTTTGTCATGTTTTCCTTAACTTTGCTCCCAGATACTTTGACTTCTAGTGACATTCCATGAGGACTAAATGTATCTTGAACCCTTCCTCTAAATTCTCCCTTTCTTTAATTAAGGTAGTTCAGTACCTGTTGTCAGCAACTTAGAGCACTGTATAAAAATGTGTTGTTCCCTTTGATCTGATCTTTTTTCTCTTGTCCATCTTTAGGTGGTTTGTGTTACTTAATTTTTATTTGACCTGGGTGTAATACTCAGATCTTCCTGCCATGCTGTAGCTGTAGATGTTTACCCTGATAATCGGGACTTGTGCTAGAGACGAAATCCCTTTGGGAGACAATGTTGAGATGGGAACCTCCAGGTGTCTGGTGTGTCCCGGGGGTGATGCAGGGCCAGGCTGGACAGAATCGTGGTTACCAGCTCCCTCTAGAGAGAGCAGGGAGGAAGAGTTGCCTTTCCAGGTGCTCTGCTCTTGCTGCCTCATGCCCACTGGTGCCTGGCTCTCTTTCACCAGCATTTTGCTTCTCAAGAGGCTGGAGCTGTGTCTGGGATGTAATTTGGAGCTTTGGTTCTTCCTTCCTGGCCAGTGCTTTGATCTGCACTCTACCTGAGAAGGGAGCACAGTGCACTTTGGGCAGGGGTCACTTCCAGGGGCAGGGACGGGGAGGGTGGCAAACCAGAATGGGTCCTACAAATCACAGCTGTTTGCACATCTGTCCTGGGAAAAACCCTGCCAAAACCTTTGTGGGGTGATTGATATAATTTCTGTGCTGGAAATTTTGCCTGAGTGAAGGAGCACAGTGTTTCATGGAGGAGATGGGGCTGTGCAAGTCAGAGCAGCTGGCCAGAGTGGGCCAGAGCTGCTTCCTCCTGCCTCTGGCCAGGGCTGAGGAATCAGAGAGACCCACTGGGCATCACTGGGGCTGGCTAGAGGAGGGCGGTTTAAAAAATTGACAACTATGTCTTTCCTCATTATCTTATGTAGAGGAAAAGAGTCAAACAGCTTCTTGCACTGCAGTGTTCAGTGTACTGGGAAAAATAATGAAGGGGAGGCAGTGGAGAATCCTGCCTCAAAGTCCTGTTCCCTATAGGGGAGGTGTCCTGGGGTTTGCCTTCTAAACCAGAAGAGTTTGCTGTATGCTTGTTTTAAGATGATTTTCTTCCTTTCCAAATGACTTTTGTTCACACATCATCAGAGTTGACTGCTGTTATTCCATCTTCCTATTGGAGAATTGAACATTTTTCTTGTTATTTCTCGTGGGGTTTTCCCTCAGTTTTGTTAAAAACCTCACAGAAAGACACAACCACTTGTATTTCCACTGTCTGAGCTCTTGAGAGTGTCCAGTGAATTCAGGTATTGTACTCTTGGCCTTAAATACCTTGTAGAGGAGACAGTTCCTTCTTCAATTTACTTGATATGAATCATATTGGCTTCTTGCAGCAACTTAGGGATAAATTTATTTTTCCCTCAGTCCTCTTTCCACTTTTCAGGAGCTGCCAGTGTCTTAGAGTTTATGTAGAGTTCAGACACACTTTTTCTGCCAGATGTAGTTTCTGCCAGATTTACTTTTGATGTTCTTTTCTGCCAGTGACAGCCACTCTGAGATATTTTGCATCTTCTGTTACAAGAGGTTTTTCTTGCAGTAAACATGAAAAGACATTATTAATAATACAGACTTCTATGGTTCAGTCTCCTCACAAGGCTGGATAAGAAAGCACCACAAACAGACTGGTAGCTCTCTTCCTCTTTTGATGGCTGTGTTCTCCTGTCACCCACCATGGCCTTCCCATCCCCACCTGCAGGTCCCAAACCTGTAGGGTGCCCCAAGAGCCTCATGGAGCCCTCAGGCAGCCACACAAATCCATCAGCACCTTGCATGAGTCAGCTCCTGGCATGCAAGGGCTTCACCAGCAAAAGGAAGGGAAAGGAGGGGACAGGAAGAGCAGAGAGTATTGAAATAAAACCAATATAGATGGACAGGATGTGCCTGAGCTGGTCTGGCCCTTGGTGCTGAACCAGACAGCAGCACTGTGGTGTTTGACCCCACAGACACTTTTGCCTGGCTGGGTGTGTGGTGTTTCACCCCACAGACACTTTTGGCTGCCTGGGTGTGTGGTGTTTCACCCCACAGACACTTTTGGCTGCCTGGGTGTGTGGTGTTTCACCCCACAGACACTTTTGGCTGCCTGGGTGTGTGGTGTTTCACCCCACAGACACTTTTGGCTGCCTGGGTGTGTGGTGTTTCACCCCACAGACACTTTTGGCTGCCTGGGTGTGTGGTGTTTCACCCCACAGACACTTTTGCCTGCCTGGGTGCTGCAGCTGGGCACTGGGGACAAGTCCAGGCCTGCAGGAGCTCTGGTGGTGCTGGGATGGAGCTTTCCCCCATAACAGGGGCTGCTCCTCAGGTTTCCCTCTGTGGAGAAGCTTTAAGGGGATGGTGAAGGAAAGGAGTCGGTTTTGATGGAGGGTTTGGATCCAGAGCTTTATTCTGGCCCACAGCCTCTGAATCCAGCACCAGCTCCAACAGAACTCCCTGAGCCCGTGGTTGCTGCTCCTTTAACCCTGGGGAGAGGGGCAGGGAAGGGGCAGGGAGCCACCAAGCAGGGACAGGAGGGGAGGGACAAAGGGACAAAGGACACCTGGATGGCCCAGTGCCCCCCAGGGGTAGAGGGCATCCTTTGGATCTGCCAATCACTCAGTGCCCTTCTGGAATGCCAGGACTGACAGACAGTGCTGGGAGGGGTCAGGGAGGGAAAGGAGAGGTGAGTGACACACCTGGGAGGGAATCTGCAGGGAGAAACCCGGGGTATCTGAGGCAAACCAGGACATCACACTGCAACATCAGAGACAGAGAAACCCCAACACAGTTGGCTTCCCATGAGCATCCCCCACACAACAGCAAACCCTCTGCATCTCACTTAGAGTGTTTGCTCTGGGGGTACCATGGGTGAGCAGGGATTTCCTTGCACTGGAGCCCTTTCTCAGGTGTAAGCAAAAACCAGCAAAGTGTCTCTGCCTCCTTGGGACTTGTAGGGGGATAGAATGTAAGAAAATAAAGATAGTGTAGAAAGTGATCTCACCCCTAAGGAGCTGCAGCTGGGCCAATTAGCAAAGATCAGGAGCAGGCCTGACTTTAACAGCCACAGCTGTGACCAGTGAGAGGAAGATGCTATAAAAGAGTGGGGGTGGCTGGGTGAGAGGGAACTGGGGTCAGTGGCTGCTTTGTGAAGAAGAAAGAGTCAGTGCTCTGAGGAGCTGCCCATGAGAAACACCAAGAAGGTGTGAAACTATTGTGATAGGAGACAGCAGCATGGAACCCAGGGACTGGTCTGGCTTTGTCTCCTGCCTCTCTTTTCCTTGTCACCCCTTTTGCTGGAACATGACCTTTCTTTTTGTTTTCTTGCAGGTACCTGAAGAAAATATAAATGGTGTGGTCAATGCACTCCAAGTCAGTCAAGCTGAAAAGCATTAGAAATCTTCTGAGCTGGTTCCAGATGCTTTTTATTATTCTAATAATAATAATTATTATTATTATTATTATTCTTTTTTTCTCACAGTATTTCTTGAAAAATCTGATTACAGAGAGTGACATGAAAAGAGACTGTGGAAAGTTGAGCAGAAACAGCTCCAATAAGCCTTTGTTTTAATTATTATTATTATTATTGTTATTATTATTATTATTATTGTTATTTTATTAAATTTATGAATGAGGGGCAGGAGGAAAGGGAGTTTGTATGGTTTCCTGATGTTCAGCTCCGAGGTGAAGTGAACCCTGGCTGTGCTCAGTGTGGAAGGAGCTGCCTGGGGACACCTGGGGACACCCAGCATGGATGGCCCTGGGCACACTGTGAGAGCAGGGGTGGCTCAAGAGCAGGTGGACAGACTGCTGCCTCAGAGAGCCCTGAAAACCAGAAACAAAGTGAAATATGGAATTAAACAGAAAAGACCTGGCATAGTACTGGCTTGTCTCCTTGCATCAGCCTTCTGAGGACTGTCCATCACTGCCTGTGTTGAGATAGGATCCAAAGGGTTCTGTTTCCCCTAACAGAACAATTTGGTGTTGGAAAAGAGGAAAGTATCCAATTGTTTGACATTTCCCCTTTTTCTTTCTCCCTGCAGTCAAAGCCTGGCTGCTCTGAGAAAGCCTGGGCAGGGGAGCCCAGCTCTGGCCAGCTCCTGGCAGGTGGTGTCACCCAGATTTGGGTTTGCTTTGAAGCTTGGCTGGTTTGGGTCAGTTGTTTCCAGTCCCTCCCTCACTGCTCCAAGTATTCTCTTGTCCCCTGCTCCAGGGGTGCTGTTGTCCCCTAACCCCACATCAGAGCCTTCCCCCAGCCCTTGTTGTTCCTCAGGGCCAGCAAGAGGAGGGGAAGGCCTCTTTTCTCCTGTCCCCTCAGGCTTTTCCCATCCAGTGTGCACTCATGGGAAATAAAGGATTGCCCAGGGTCCCTGAGTAGCTGCTCTTGCACATCCAGGCCACCCTGGCCAAGAGCCACAGCTGGCTGCCTCTGCCAGGGCCAGGAGGTGCCTGAGTCTTGTGGGGACCCTCCTGCAGTTTTTCATCACACAGGTGGAAATTGCTGCTGACTGGGGAAAGCAGAGTGGTGCTGAAAATGCCTCAAACCTGCTGGCATCTGGTCCTGCACAGAAGATGATGGGGCTTTTCCCATGGGGAAGCAGCAGTGTGTGTTTCCTCCTGGCTTGTACCATGGCTGAGGGCAGGAGGAGCCTGGCACCAAGGTCCCAGTGGCACCTGTGTCCTGGTTGTGCCCTGGCCACTGCCAGCACTGTGCAGGACAGCAGTGCTGGGACAGAAGCGTTACCCAGGGTGTGGGTGCCAGCACTCTGCCCCACTGTGACCATGCCAAAGGGCTGCTGAGAGGAGGAGCTGCCTGCACAGGACCTTGCTGCTGTGATTACCAGCCCCAGCTTATCTTGCATTTCTTAACTTCTTCCACTTCAGCCTTGACATAAAGAATTTGCAGATCTTGCCTTTTTCCTGAGGGCTTTCCAGCCATGCTTCAGAGACAGCCCCTGGCAGGATTTCCCTGAGGCTGTGCCATACCCAGCTGTGAGCCAGGGTGTTGCACTCATCTGGAGGCAGTAAGCAAACGCCTGGGATCATGCCATGGGCATGGTTTTACTGGTGTGTAGGACAAGCAAACACAGACACAGCTGCTGGATTGGTTCTGCATTCACAGTACTGGAGGGCCAAGCAGTTATGGTTTCTGTTGCTGTTGGATTCAAACTGAGTTTTAAATCTGATTTTTTCACCAGTGGGATGTTATGTGGCATCTAGACAAGGAGTCAGAGCAGCCATGGGAAAAAGCATGGATAACTTTCCTTGGTTGGCCCTACTGGAGCTGCAGCATCCCTGCTGAGGAGCACTGAGGCAGACGTTCAGTGCTTCACCAAACAGGATGTCCTGCTGCTCCTTACATGGGTTTTCAGAATTGTCCCATGAGGTGTTTATATTCACTCCAGATTTCTGGGCTAAAGGTTCATTCTGGATGTGGCACTGTGCATCTCTGGGTGTTTGTTTGGAAAGGTGCTTTGTTCTGCTGCCAAGGACACGGGCACAGGCTGTCAGTGCAGTGCTGAAGGCATTGGAGGGTTTGCTGTGGCTGTGCCCAGTGCTGTGGGCACTGACTGGGCTGGCAGCAAGGCCAGGGGTGGCTTTTCCCCCCAGATGTTGTCAGAGGGTTTCTCCTTGGGGTGGCAGATTGGCAGCATGGCTGGAGGGAGGGGATCTTGAGTTGCTGTTCAGCTGCTGAGTTGCCAGCCAAGGTTTCTGCTCAGCTGAGCTGAGCCTGAGCTTTTGCTGTGTGCAGGGATGGTGCCACCAGGCCAGAGTCATCAGGACAGGGCTTCCTTCTTCCTTCTGCCCTGGGCTTCTGTCAGCCTTTGGCAAATGCCCAAAGTTTTGGCTTTAGAGAGTGCCAAGTGTTGCTGTGCATGTGCCAGTGCTGCTTCCAAAGGACTTCAGCATGGATAGGAAGGAATTAACTTGAAACAAGCAACAACTTTACTGAGCCTTAAATGAAAGAAAAAAAAAAAAAAAAAAAAACAAAAAAAAAGGTTTAATTTTCTAACATTGCACTCAGGCTATTTTAGAGGCTGATTTTTGTAATTTAATTATTTTTTTCCCAAGGGAATCAGCCTTATATTTGTGAAATCTGTAGAAAGCTCTGTGGTATTTCAAACCTTCCAAAGGAAGGTTGATGTCCCAACATGGCAAAGTTGGCCTGAAAAATTCACAGGATGTAAAATTACATTGAAGGACTCTGATGCTGCCACCATCCTTGGCTTCACCTTCTTATTTCCTTTTATTGTTTTGTCCTGACATCCAAGAAAATTGTTTCAGACAACTTGATGCTTTCCCTTTAGTATCCCTTCATATTTTTTCTGGTGGGAACTCAGATATTCCAAATGTGGCCATAATTGGTGGAACCTGTCCCTGCACCAGCCTGAATTCAGGATCAGTGCAAGCTGAGACCTGCACTGCAGGAAGGGCTCTGTGGGGGCTTTGTTAAATATTTTCATAGTAATAATAATCCCACCACACTATTGACACCCCAGTGCTCAGTGAACCCAAAGTAGGGGGGGCTCTTAAAGCTGCTCCACAGCTCCCACTCTCTCAGCACCCAGCCTTTGCCTTTGGGCTGGGGAAGAAGTTGAAGAGTCTTTTCCTTTTTTTAAAGGAAGAATCTTTTCCTTTTTTTCCTTATGATAATACATCTGAGTATCCCTGCCATTTTGCTGTTCAGTAAAGTGAGGATAAAGCAGGAACATGTCTCAATGGACACTCCTGGTTGGGTGCCTGGATTACCTGCAGCTGCCAGTGCTGCCCTCAGCATCCCTGCTCACCCTCTGGGCAGTTCCACCTGGCCATGGCTGCTCTCATGAGGGATTGTCTCAATGCTGCAGGGCCCTCCCTGTGCCCTCTCTCCTCTCCTTGCACAAAATTGACCAAACAGCAAAATGCACAAGTGTTTCCAGCCCTGCAGAAAGGAGTAGGTGAGCATGGCCTTCATGCATCCTCTTTCTTTCTCCAAGGCCTTTTTTTCTTAGAAGCCTCAACCTTTCCAAGTTGTGTCATTAAATAGAATTTTGTCTTTCTCCCTCAACCCAATTGGAATTTGACTACAAATTCCTTTCTACTGAGCAAGTGTGTGCATATATAGAGAGAGATCTTAAATGTTTCCATAGAAATCCATAGTGTGTTTCTCTTGCACACCTATAAATACCCATGTTTGTCTGTAGGGGTGTGTCCTGTACATGGTGTGGGCACTCTCACACGTGTACAGTGTATGTGTGCACACTCTGGGCACACACCCTTGTGTGGGCATCTATGTAGTGAGTACTGTATACACACACTTATTCACCATGTATTTTTAATTCGAGTAATGGCCAATATGAGTATTAGTTCCCCTCTTGCTTTTTCTCTCCATGTGTTTAGTGAAGAGCAGCAGTGGAGTCGACCTGGAGCAAAGCTGGGGCTCCTCTGCTTGCTGGGAGCAGCACTGGATTTCCCTCTCTGCTTCAGAGAATTCTGAAAACTCTGTTCCTCTCCTTTTTGTTGCCTCAAGCACAGAGACTGTAGGAAATCCACTCCTTTTTCTTTCTGGATGCTTTAGCTGCTGCCCTAAATCGCCTCAGCCTGTGAGCAGGGCTGGTCTGTTTGCACAGTGCCTGCCCAGAGCCTGGCTGGGGTTTCCAGAGGGGTTCCAGCCTCTGCAGGCACAGAGCACTGCCTGCCTTCCCCTGGCAAGGCAGGAGCTCCTGGGGGTTTCCTGCAGCTGGGGAAACCTGGAGGAGGCTCTGGGGTGGCCTGGGCACCAGCACCCCCTCTGAGCTGCTTCCTGGTGCCCTTCCCCAGCAGCTCTGCAAGAGCTGGGGCAGGTGCAAGGTTTGATTTCCTGGTGGGTTTGTGTGCAGCGGCAGCCCGTGGCTGGTGCAGGGCTCTGGTATTTGTTGGGGAATTCACATTTGTTGGCCTGTGAGGAGCTGAAATCAGTGGCTTATTTTTAAATAGATGGAAGTGCTGGAGGGTCTTTTCCTGTTAAAAGCAGAAGAGGCTGCTTGAACCCAGTCACTGGAAGTGTGTGGTCTTTGCACCTCACCAGTGGAGATTTCTGCTGACCAGGAGTGCAGTTAGGTCCATGGAGGGAAACATCCTGCTCTCCTATTGCAGAAAGGGGGGTGGGGAATGAGGGCTGCTGCCTTGCCACTGACCTTTTGGCACCTGGAAGTTGTTGATTTTTCAGGCTGCCCCCCTAAATACACCCTTGCACAGGTTTGTGCAGCCTTTGGTTTCTTTCCAGGCTATGGATGGGATGTATCAGCCTCTTGCAATGGAAATACCTGGTTTTGCTGCAGCATAGAAACAGTGGCACCTGCAGTGGGTGACATAAGAATTAAGACTCACCTAATGACAATGCCATTTATAAAGCACACTCATCATCCTGCTGCTCTGAAATGTGCTTTAAACTCCAAGTTCTGTGTTACCATTCCCAGGGCAGAGGCTGCTGGTCACAGATGAATCAATCTCCTCTCTCATTAAAAGTGTGTTGGTGTCAGGTCCTGCTTTGGGCTAGCACGTGACACTGAGCAGGGATTTACTTTTTAAGATGTGTACTTTTAAGATGCAGATTTGGGTGTGGGGACTTCTGGGTTCTGCTGGGAGCTCCTGATGGCTCCAGCCAATCCAAGCATCCAACAGGAGTGTATCAGGTTCCATTTTTCTGCAGCATGATGTTTTGTCCTGCCAGCAGTGGGAGGAAATAAGGCAGTGCAGCATGAAGGAGTGTGTGGCACAGGAGTAACTCAGGCTCCAGCAGAGCTCCCTGAGCACCCAGTTGATTCCCTGGTGCTCTTGATGCTTTAAGGAATGTGTAGAGCCCTGAGAGAGGCAAGGCAGGGAGCAGCTCTGCTCAGAGCTCTGCCACTGCACTGCATTTGCAGGATTTGCTGCCTTCAGGCATGAGCTCCTGACACATTCCCCCACTGGCTGCCCCACAAGTCTCTCAGTGTGTCTGTGAGATGTGGGTTTAGTGGTTCACTGACATCCTGTGAAGGTTGGAAGCTGTCTGGGACATAAAAGGCTGAACTGCATGTGTTTGATCAGAGCCTCCTCTGAGGTTTTCTGTCTTTTCTCAGCTTTGCTATACAAAGCTTGAATTCTTCTTCTTACAAAGAATCCCCATCCCTGGTGGAGCTGATGTGGCTGTGACTGTCTGGCTGCAGCAAGGCCAGGGCTTCAGGCCATGCTGACCTGTACCAGCCATGGGGTCAGCCCAGGCTCCTCTGTTGCAGAAAGCATCTGGGTCTGACTTGGCACTGGCCCACACATCCATCCTGTGGCAGTGCAGGGCCTGCAGAGATCCCTCTTGGTGACAGGCATGGGAAAGGCAGGGGAAGAACAGGGGTAGGAGGAGTGCTGAGTGATGCAAAACAATTCACATGTTCATTTTTAGTTGTGCACACTTGGAGATATCAAAGTTCTGCTTGTTGCTGTGAACACCAAAGCATTTTCTTTCTCCTTTTTGACTGAAACAGATCACCCCACCCTGCCCAGCCTCCCTGCTCAGCCCAGTATCCCAGAGGATGCATTTGTCCCAGTCACACCATCCCAGCAAGGGTGGGCAGCACAACCCCTCTAAGCCCCCAGTACTTGGAATATCCATTGATGCTCTGTCCATTGGGGCAGGCTCCCAGCAATCACTGTGTGTTTTGAGGTAATGATGGAATTGGGTTCTGTGGCCACAGGGGTTCCTCCCATCCTTGTGGTTTTCCCCATCCATACACCCACACAGCTGTTCAAGAGCACCAGGTCATCCAAACTCCTGAATTTAGAGGTCAGCAATGTGAATAGGAGGGGCTGGTCCTGCATTGGTCCAGTCACTGTTCACTGAGCACAAGTGTTCCTCTCAGCATTGGATAATTGGTGTTTTCTGTTAATGAAAAGGGAGAAACTCTTTGTTTGGCCTCAGGCTGAGCATTGCTGCTAATTCCTGAAAGAAGGAGCCCCCAGCAGCATTCTGTTAAGGACAAGAAGTCATTTTCTGATGAGGATTTCCTCTCTCTCTTACTTTGACTGTTGTGGACATCTCCAGTAAGCAGCTTAAGGCATCTCACTTACCTGTTCCTGTCCTGCCTGCAAACATTGGATTGGATTAAACTTTTATTATCTGCAGGAGAGTAAAGCCCAGTAACCCTTTGCCAATAGTATTTACACATTGTAGCATGCACTGGGGTGTATTTACATTGGCTGAAATGTGCAAACCTGCCTCCAGATCTCCAAACCTTCTCCCTATGAGTGCATCTGTCTGTCTGTCTGTCTGCACCCTGCCATAAGTCAGGGGCCAGTAATTTCCCTCAGGCATCCTGGCAGCACTGAACTGGTGTGGAAACAGTCTGCACATCCTCAGCAAGGCTGTGGGACCTTCCCAGGCTCCCTGGAAGGGAAACACTTCACTGTGAAGATAATCTTGAGTTACTCTGCTGTCCTTGGCCTCCTTTATTTAATCCTTATGAAGCACAGCTGGGTTGAACTACCAGCTCCAGTTAGCAAAGGTGAAGGAAAGAAAGGGGTTCTGCAGTGAGAGACGTGCCCTGGCTGCTGATCAGCACATCCTGGCTGCAGCAGGAACAGCCTCTGCAGATGCTCTGGTGAGCACAGAGCAATGCACAGCCCCTGCTGTATGAAGGGGAAACGGATGAGGTATGTGTCAAAGTACATCTCATTTTAGGGTATGAATTTTAGGGTTCAGTACCTCTTTGGAGCATGTATAAGCCAAGATCCTTTCTTGGTCTCTCTAGACAGCATTGGTCATTTCAGGTTCAAATCTGGGAATGAATTAACATCAACCTGGTTATTGCAGATTACATGGAATAGCTTCCCCCTGCTCCATGATCCTCTTGCAGCCATGGCCTGTGCTCTGCATGCCCTGAGTTTGCAGAGGGAACACAAACCCCTGGCATCTCCTCCCAGCTGGGAATGCCCAATTTTGAGGCCAAGGTGAAGGCAGTGGCAGAGGGATGGCAGCTCCTCCCCTGCCTGCACAGCTCCAGAATGGCCACAGCCAGCACAGCCCAGCTCTGTCCCAGCTCTGTGGAACAGGACAGTTGCAAAACAGCTGTTTAATGCCCTGGGATCCCTTGGGGTTTTGGTTTCATCCATTTTTTATCTTTCTGCAAATATCTGTAAATGAACTGTGGGTGGATTTTGGAGCAGACATGGACAGAGATCCCCATCAGGCAGGATGGAAATGTTGAAATATGTTTGAGAGCAGAGCAGGAGCATGTCATGCCCCCTGTCTGTACCACAGGAGAGCTGACCAGTGCCATGTCCCTCTCTAAGCAGACCCAGTGGTTTTACCAGGGTCCTCCCAACCCTAACAGATTATGCCAAAACCAGGCTCCTTTCATCCTTCATTTTGCAGGGGCTGCTTTCTTCTTCCCTCCTTGTGTGGCCGTGGCAGAGGCAGTGCCTGTTGCACAGCTCCTATGGAAAGACGCCATAAGAGGCTGCAGTTCAGAGTCCCCCTGCTCTGGCTGGTTTTCTGCTTCATTTCAGCACCCTGAGGATTTAAATCAGCTTTCTGTAGTTACAGGAATAAGCTTGAGGATTCCTACTCCATTTGTTACTTGAAAAACATTTTACAGGTACCTGATTCCCTGGTCCTTGTGGGAATGCTGCTTGAAGCACCCACTTGCCAGGTTGCTGCTGTGAGCATTTCTGCTCCTTTGGGCCCCAAAAGAGGAGCTCAGCCCCATTTCCAGCTGAAGGCTGAAGCACCCCCAGCCTCAGGCTCATAAGATGCTGCTCTGGGCCAGGTCACAGGGGAGAGGCAGCCCCAGTAAACTCAGAGCTCCCTCATCCTCTGAGTCCCTGCTGCCTCCACGGAGCCATTCCCATCAGCTGGAAGGGAATTTCCCTTCTGCTGAAGAAGCAGCAGTGTCCTCTGTGGATTTGTGGTCAGTGGCAAAAGCAGGAGTGTTTGTCATGTGGGACATTGAAAGGAGCCAGGGGTTCCTATAGAGCAAAGGAGAAAAGAACCTGCAGCCTTTGTTGCAGCTGTTTCTTGCAATGATTTCTAATGCCAGCCTTGGCATGGGGTTGAGTTTTTGACATCACTGAAATTACCTGAAGAGCTGGTGCTGCTCTTACAGCTGTGGGCATTGCCTCTAGGCAGGACCAACCTGCACAAGAGAGCAGGACCCTTCCCACCAGGGCTCAGCCCAGGGGCATGGGATGTTCCCTGCAGCAGGACAGACAGACAGGCTACTGAACCAGGGCTGCTCTTGAAGAAATGTCTGAGTTTTAACATTTCCTTCCTGGGAGCAAAGCTCTGTTTGTCCTGGCCTTGTGTGTCAGTCAGTTGGTGCAGATGCAGGAGGTTCAGAGTCTGAAGGAGGTGGCTCTGCAGCAGGAGGAACACCCCACTTCTCCTTCACCCATTAGGAACTGTCTGGTCCAGCTCAATGACCTCAGCCATTCTTTAGTTGTATGATGGAATTAAACAGGAGTCATGTCCTTGTTCTCCCCCAGACCCCACCTACCCAGATCCCTGCCAGCCCCACGTGCCAGTGCTTCCTTCTTTCCTTCAGGTTTTTATTTGTTCTCCAATTGCAAACTGCTCCAGTGACACCATGGCAGAAAATCAGCATCCCAGGGCAGTCCCTTCTGGGTTCTTCTGGTTGTGCTGGATCCAGGGCTGCCTTTGCCTCTCACCCAAAATCCTCCTGCAACTGCTGCTAAAACTAATCCTGCCAATCCAGTGGCTGTTGATAATAGTGTGAGCACTGCATCCAAGTGCCATTAGAGCCCAGGTTAAAGCCTGGAAATGCACAGGGTAGTGCCTCTTTCCAGCCCAGGCCTGTGGTGTCACAGCCAGCAGGGTTGTGTCCCTGTCCCTGGTGCCTGTGGCCAGGCATTGTTATCCCTCCCCTGTGTGGGGGCTCCAGGCTTGACTTTGGGGCTTGTGGGACATGAAGCTGAGGAGCAGGGTGTTCATTTCAGCACAGTGGCAGCCACGTTTTCTGCCAGTGCATCCTCCTCAACACTGCCTGTGCAGCAGCTGGGGGTGGCAGTGACAAAGGGGACACTTCTCCTGCTGACCCAAGCACCAGGACAACCATGGCTCTTGGACAGACAGAAGAGGCTGCCAGGCAGTAACTCACAGTAGCTTCAGAAGCTCTGGTCCAGCCTTTGCAAGAGCCTGTCTCATTCCCCTACTGTCAACTCCTTACATAACCCATTCCCCCCTTGTTTCCATCAGAATTAGAGGGTGGGTGATCACCTCAATTTGCTTGACATGTTCACCTGCTCCCAGCACCCAGCAGCTCCTGGGATCTGGGTCTTGGTGCCCCAGTGCCCAGGGAGCACCTGCAGCCCCCCTTGCACAGCCTGGCACTGCCAGGTTGGCTCCTGAGTTCTGAGGGAGAGCTGCACAGAGGGAGGAGGAGCCTCATTTCCTCCTCGGTGCTTAGGGCAGATTTTTAGTTTGGTTCCTCTGGGCTAAGCTTCAGCAAGCCACCAACGCTGCAGGGTCAGACAGGGAAGGGGCACAGCCCCTCTGCACTGCTCCAGTTCAGGGCTGGTTACCAGGGGCTGGCACAGCACCACTGTATTAGTGCCTAAGTGGCTTGAACAAGTCTGAGCATTTATCTCCTTCTCCCCTTTGTATGGACTCCAGAGGAGCCCAGATTCCCTCCAGACACCTACACAACACTAACCCCAATTTCTAGAACTGCCAAGAGAGCAGAGATGCTCCTGGTGCAGAAGCTGCCCAGCTTGGATCAGGCTTTGTCTCTCATCCCTGACCACTTAGAACAGCTGTGCTGGGCAGCCTGGGGAGGAACCACAAATCTTTAGGACTTTTTTATTTAGTAAGTTATTTATGTATCTTTTGCTCTCTAAGTGAAATAGCACTTTTGGCCTCAGACACACACCAGACAGGCTGAAGTGGGGCTGGGAAGCCCAAACTCTTGCAGCCTCTCCTCCCTGCTCACCTCTCAGAAACCCCACGCAGCATTTCACTGGGGAGGGTAGGAAAAAAGTCTATTTATTTCCCTTTAATTACTAGATCTGATGTAAACAGACAGGGTGGGGGAATCCTGCCCATGCAGGAGCCTTTGGTACAGCTCCTGCTCTGGGCTGCAGCCATGGAAAGGCTGCTTGCACCTGCCATGGGCTCAGTGGGTGGCAGTTCCTGCAAGCCTGGGGTAACAGGGGGTAACAGGGGAGCCTGAATGCATCAGTTGCCTTCATGCCCTCTGCACAAGGGGGGATGTTCTGCCAGCAGGCACAGGGACTGGTGGCAGCAGCTTGGGATCATGCACTGGACATTGTGTGGAGCTGAGAAGTGGCTGCTTTGCTTTCCCAGCAAGTGCACATGCTGCTTTTCTTTGCTGGTCTTATGCTGAAAAGCTGAGATTTATGTACTGTATGAAGAAAAAAACAAAACAAAGAAAAAATCCTAATGTTCCAAAATAAATGACAGTATATTTTGTACTTTGTAAAGTAATTAAATCGAAAAAGAATAAAAAGTGAAACTTATGCTGTCTGCTTTTGTACTGATCAAACTGATGAAAATAAAGCAGAGCTTGGCATTGTCTGTGAGATGTAATTCTCATTTCTTTCACCTACAGCCATGTTGGGTGTCACTCACACACACTATTTCTGAAGGCCAGCAGACCTCCCTGAGGCTCTCTGGTGTCCAGGTCCTGTCTCTGGGTGCACTGAACCCCTACAGATGGAACCACCACCATCTCCATCCTCCAGCTGCTTTCTGGAAACCACGCAACCTGCCCTATGCTCTTCCTTTAAAATAAGAGGTCAGTGGGATGCTGCTGGTGCATTTGCCAGATGAAGTTTCACCTGCTCACTGCAGAGTGCAGGAGCCCAGGAGTCTGGGCAGGCCCCCAGAGATGCTGGCAGGACACCCCCAGAGCCTGCACCCCAGCACTGGCAGGGGAACAAACTCAGCCTCCCCAGGGACTATTCTGGGGCAGCCACTGGAGGTCCTGAGTCTCAGCAGCGTGGCTGCACAGCACCACTGTCACATGGTCTGCAAAAAAAGCTGAACAACCTGTGTGAAGTGTGCAAGACAAACAGTGAAATCAGACATCTCATCACCCTATGACAGTTTTCACCATTTAGAGTGGATGTTTAAAGGGGAACAGCTCATCTACATCAACTGTAGTCAAGAAAAGCATCTCCTTTTCAGTGTAGTGTAATCCATTGTTTACTGTGGTGATCAAGTGTTAAAACATTCATGTAAGAAATTAACTGAGGGATTGTTAATATGGAATGCAGCCTTAATGCAGAGCACTGCCTCAAGGGTTTAATCCAGTAAAACAAAAACCCAAATAAATCAACACAGACACTGCCACACAATCTCAACACTGCCTGCAAATCCCCACAAAAGCAAATGGCATCTTAAGGGAAACAGGAGGACTGAGGACTGGTGTCCAGAGCCCAAAGACACTGATCCCTTCTCCCATCAGTGTTTTTCTTGCCTCACCTGCCCAGGCTCACCCCTTAGAGCAGGAGGTGCTGGGGTACTGGAGGGAGATGGGGGGAGATTCCAGCCCCTTGCAAAAAACGCTACAAAAATAGATTTTTATGAGTTATGATGAAGCACAGTGAAGTAATATTGTTCCAGGAGTATTTTGAGTGCCAAAGGCTAATTACTAGTTCTCTGACTCATCTGTTTTTGAAGGATCCTGTAGAGAAAAGCCTGTTGTAACACAGCAAGTGCCAAAGATAATCTTTGTCTTACAGGTGTTCGTGTGTTTTATCCCCAGAGGGCAGTCAGTGTGCTGCCAGCTGACACCAGCCCTGCTGTGTGGGGCTGCAGGGCAGCCCAGGGGCCATGCTGGGCTCAGCTCTCCAGCAGGACCTGCCAGGACCCTTTGGGGTGGTGGGTGTTGAGGCTGAGCTTGCACAGGTGCACTTGGGGTGAACCTCTCCCCCACCCTTCCTGCAGCTCCTGCAGTCCTCAGCCACTGTGGCAACCCAGCCAGGCCACTGCAGTGCTTGGAGCTGCTCCTGCACAGGGCTCTGCACCAGGGGACCATCCTGAGGCCCTTCTGGGCTATTTTAAGCCCAACACACCAGCACAGTGCTGATCTGAGGTGAATCACTTGTGCAATCAATGCCAAATCAAGTAGGTTATTCTAGTTCTAATTTGAGCTGCTCCCCGTGTGCATCCTTGGCCCAGACACTCCCTCACTGCAGGTATATTTAGGGATACTGGTATATTTTGGGCTGTCTACTTTGCTATACTTTGAAGGACAAAATGATGCAAAGTTGCTTTGCAGTTCCCAGTGGTAGTGACCTGAAGCTACCCCAGCACAGCTGGGCTCCTGTGTGGGCCTGATCCTGCAGGAAGAGCAAAAGCCACAGAGGTTGGATCTGCCTTCAATAACAAGGGGGTGTGGCAGGGAAAGAGTGTTTTCATTTTCTGAGCTAACACTGAGCCATCAGCAACAGCAGCTCTCAAAGAACTGTATTTTACAAAGGGGAAAAACTGCTGCACAGCAGCAGCCAAAAGAAAGGAGTAAGAATCTGTGACAGCCAACCATGTAGATACAAAGGTCAGCAGAGGAGATGAAGGAAGAAGAAAAGTCAGGAGCAGGGCTGAGCCTGGGAAGAAGGGAGATGTGTGGGAAAGGTTATACTTTTATTCAGACATACTAATTCCTCATTACCCTGCTCTACTTCATTGGCAATAAAATAATTTCCCCAACATGAGTCTGCTGTGCCCACGATGGTAACAGGGGACTTGCTCCAAGCCACGTTTTCCTTCAGATTCTCTCTCCCTGTCCTGCTGATGGGGGAGGGATGACAGAGCAGGTTGGGGGCACCTGGCTGAGGTCAAAATGCTCCCCCCACACTGTAACCAAACATGGGTGAGTGCTGGTGCTTGCCTGACTGCCCTCACTGCCACCAACCTTGTTCCCACCAAGCAAATGTCTGAGAATGCCCACAGCCACTACACAAACACCCCCACTGCACTAAGCCATACAACACTCCTGTTTAGGGCTGGAGACCTCACTGGCATCTCATTAACACAAAGAATTTGCAATTTATTGCACAGCAAGAACGCAACACCAGGACTGAAACCAGCTCTTCAGAAGGCCCAGCCCCAAGGTGCATTGGGAAACAGCTGGGAGTGAGAGCAGCTGAGAGCCCAGCACCAACCAGCCCACCCAACAGCAACATCCATGAAGGGAATTGTTTGTTACACCTTTCTCACCAGTTTTTGTCCATGATTTCCATGTTTTAATAAGCCTCCTGAAGCTGACAGGGCAAACCTACTCCTGTAAGGCCAACAAGACATGCCTGAGCACTGCAAGTTGCCCAAGTTGCATGTAGAATCAGGTAAATGTAAATTAAAGCCAACCAACTGGGAGTTCAGAGTAGTGAAGGTCTGCCAGTTTCATAGCAGCTTTCTGTTCTGCCTCACCCACCCAGCAACACCTGTCACACAGGAACATCAACAACTCGAGAGATGTGTCTCTATTTCCATGTACTTTGGTTCACCTTTGCTATAATTTATGCAAACCCTTTAAAACTTATTTAATCAAGGTCAAGTTTACAGAGCAAGTTTTGGTACAGAATTTCATCTAATGAAGCCAATATATGTGGTGTCCCATGGGCCATGGGTGCAATGCCTGACTACACCACTGTAAATCCTGCAGGTATGGAGCTGGCTCAGCTGGCAGAAGTGGTTTCCTGTCACACAACTGTGAACCAAAATGCTGCAGTTCAAATGCAGATCCCCTCAATGCATGAGCAGATCATGCTCAAGAACATTCCTATTACTACTGATAATGATTTTATAATCACTTTATTGAAAACCTACCAGCTTGGATTCCACCAAAATAGTTTGCACACTAGAAGTATCCCAGACAGAGAGAAAAGACACAACTCTGCCTGCCTGATGTTTGGAGTGCTGCACAGGAGAGTTTCCCACAGCTGGGTGTGAGATTGGGTAAGTGCCTGCTACAGTAACACACAGCTGTTGCACCCATCTCTGTCAGCTTGCTGCCACAAAGGCACCAAGGAATGAAGCTCTGCTTCTTACCCATGAAGACTCCTTCCCCTGCTAGGCCATCCTGGAATCCCCTGCTAATTGCAACTGAGAGCCATAGCTCTGAAAACAGAAAGGGTGCAGGGAGTCCAAACAAAATCAAAGGCAGTGATGTGTGATCAGCAAAAGGAGAAAAAGGTACCTGAGGGGCAGTGAGCACTGCTCACATCCATGCCTGAGCACTGACTTTGCAGGGCTTTGTTTCCAGCCTCCCTCACTAAGCTGGTTTGGCTGCTGTCCCCATCCATCTGTCCTCCTGCAGCACAGAGAGCCTGCTGTCTTCTTGGATAGCACTTACCCCTGCAAACAGGTTCTCACTCTTGGGTGTTCCTTTGGTGTTCAGTCTTTAGCACTACCACAGAGAGCCTCCAACAGCCCAGAGACACATCACTGCCTGCAGGCAGGGGCTGTGCATCCCATTTCTGCACAGGACAACAGCCTGGGCACACTGCAGCTCAGGGTGGCCACCCAGGACAGCTTCAAGACCTAGCATGACCACTCTTCCACATAACAGTAATTAAAAAACACACAACTTTTCCCTTGAGAAATAGTTTGGCTCTGCCCAATGCTGACACTCCAGAGCTGGTGACAGGAAATGTCCATATATCAATGTCCTGTGCTGTAGATTTCATCCCATGGCAGTCTTCCTTAAGGGAGATACTCCTCATCTTCAGGCACAGAGGGGCTCACCAGCTTGGGGCTGGGCCTCAGATCCTCTGGGAGTTCATCAGGAAGGAGCCAGAGGACTCCTTGCATCCCACACTCCTCAGGGAATGTGCTTCCTTCCTGCAGCCAGGCCAGAGCATTCCAGAGATGCAGGGATGATAACACACCCAGACACTGCTATGGCTGTCTCTGCTCACAGTCACTTGCTTTCACAAAATGAGTTTTCCTTTCCAAGAAGCTTGTCACCAAGTCCCTGCATGGCCCTGGTGCAGTGCTGAGAGCCAGCAGCAGCCCTAGGTGAAAGACCTGACCATGCTCACCATATGATCAACTCCACAGGCCACATCCACCACCTCACCGGGCACAGTCACCTGGGTGAAACACAGCACACTGGGTTATTTATCACACCTGGCATTTCCCATTTCCCATCCTCCTTCCACTCAACATGCCAGCTAGTTTCACTGGCATTTGTACCAATGCAAGAGCCAAGCAGAAAACACAGAAAGAGCAAGATTCAGCACCAGGCAACCTTGTGCACTGAGCTGTGAAATGACTCCTCTTTTTCCTTCACAGAAGCACACAAAGCTTTGGAAGGAGAAAGAAGAGCAGGCTCACTAGCAGAGAGAGAGGAGATTGGAGCCTCAGCCCATCTGCTCAGCAGCAGAAGCAGCATCTGAACAGAGCATAATCTAGACATGAGCAAGAGGATCTGCCCAAGCACCACAGGGATTTGCCTCTGCTTTCATCAGCAAGAACTGGAACAAGGCAAAGGCTCAACTCAGCCTAAGGCAGTTTGTACTTTGATGCTGAGACCAGCTCCTCACTCCTGAAGCTTATTCACTTAAAACTGACTTCAAACTTGAGGAAAGCAGAGTCTAAAAAAGCAAGTTTTTCCTCAGAGGCAAGAGACAGGACAGCAGCTGGTTCTAGGGCAGGAGGTGACAGACAAGGATCCTGGCACAGTGCCACAGCACTGTCAGACAGGAGCTGGCTGTCTGAAAGGGCATAACCCCCAATGTCCACAGCTGGGGAAATGAATTCAGAAATTCCACCCAGCCACAGCAGTGTGATTCTAGGCAAATGTTCCAGAGCTGGTCTGGCTTTGTTCATTTTTAAACAAAGAAGAAAACATACTACAGAAACACATTTACTGCAGGTTCAGACACACAGCCAGGGACTCCAGGGTGGTCCCACTGATTGCCTCCCTCAGCCCCTACGTGGCCTTCATGGAGACCAGGAGCATCTGTTAGGCTGAACTCCAGAACCAAAGACTCTTCTACATCCACTGAGTTTGGCTCTCAGAGCCATGTGGGAGGAAGCAGTGGAACTGGAAGCACTGTGAGACAGCTGTGAACACAGCTGAGTAAGGATCTCCTGGATAACCTGACAGTCCAGTGACCCACCACTCTATGGACCTGTAGCCACTACTGACCAAAATGTTCACCTAATTTAGGTGAGTAATGATTTGGACAGATGACCAATACTGATGGGTATCTTTGCAGCACATACAAACAGAAGAGCAGGTTAGAAGGGGAAGGAAGAGACAGTAAAGGTAGCAAGCAGCTGATGGTGGACAGGAAGGAGATAAAAACTGTTCAGATGTGGTGGCACAGCACCAGATGCTGTTTTAGGATTCAAAAGCATTACTGGTATAGCAGATTAAAACATTTACTGAATACCTCCATTCCCAGGCTCCACAAGGACCTCTGGAAAACAAAGCACTTCTACAGTCATAGCCTTCCACTCCTTTGAGAATTACTCAACAAAACCACACAGCAAATGATGGTCCTTGCCCTCTGGATAACAAACACTAGCCAAAGAATATACTCTTGGCCTTAATACCACCATCCTTACCCTCCATGGGAAATACTGGTCTTCCATTCTTCCAGTTCCCAGGCACCCTCTTAGATTCTTCCCCCACACAAACAGTTCTCCTCTGTCTACACAGGAGAAAAAAATAGAAAAGAACAGAGTCATTAAAAAGGAAGAATTCTATTTGTGAGGCTGACAAATGTGGCTGCAATGTTTCTGGGAGTATACAGGGTTATACAGGCAGTATGACAGCTACCAGATTTACTTCAATGTACAATAAATGTACTTGTGTTTGGAGAAAATGGTGCCTAATGAGCAGCAAAAGAAACAAGTTCTTTTACTTGTGCACAAGTCTTTGTTTCCCCCTCTTACACCAGCTGCTTTGGAATTTTATTTGAAGGAAGAATGCAGCAGCAGAAATTCCAGGGAATCTTTTGTGAAGTGAATAATTAGTGCTGAAAGTTAGACAACTGCAGTTGATCTGTATCAGCTATCACCAGAGCAAATCCAGTGAGCAAGGCAGTGAGATCTGTCCCAAGCCATCACCTGGAGACTGCTTCCTTGACTGTCTAAAGCTGTGACCTTCTAATGACAGCTAGGGAAAGGCAAAAATTGGTGTTCAACACAGTTGAAGAGTTTTGAGCTCCTCAGGAAAACACAGAGATCTCAGAAGTGTTTGGATCAGCTCCACAGCAGCAACAACCAAAACACAATCTAGAACATAATTTTTATGTATGATTAACAATTTAATCAGAACACTGTTTCTAACTCTTCCTGAATACCAAGGGGAGCCCACTTACAAGCACCTTACAACCAAAATGACAGTGTCACACACACTGCTTGTCCCAAAGGACTCAGCCCTGGCCTTTTCTCCTGCTGCCAGCTCTGGATCTCTGAAACTGCTGCTTGATATTAAATGCCTTTCAAATTTCAGAGGCTGGGAACCCACACAGGGTGCACAAAGCACAGCATCATAACCTTTGCATATGAAATGCTTGGGTCTGCCCACCTCAGAGTGCTAATTCAGTTGGCCAGAAATGCCAAGAAACTCTGATATTTAGCTTCATTTAGACACAGTTTTAGTTTGTTCATTTACCACATAAATTTTCTAAATTGCTAAAGTGCAGCAGACTGATTCATTCTATACAGGAAAATGAAAAAAATCTGCTGGATTTTGTGTATGAGAAAGTGTTATTTGTCTTAACACAAAAAACTTTTCTCAATTAAAGCATAAGTTAACACAAAACATATGCCAGGAACCGTGTTGACACCTGTCTGGCTCCCTGCTGCTGCATTCCAGTGTGCCTTCAGTTTCAAGAAAGATAAGTGCATTTTTTGGGTGTGAGATTTTCTTTTTTTTGTTTTGGAGTTGTTCTGGTTTTGGTTTTTGGTTTGTTTTTTGTTGGGTTTTTTTGTTGTTTGTTTGGTTGGTTTGGTTTTTTTGTTTGTTTTTTTGGTTTTGGTTTTTGGTTTTGGTTTTTTTTGCTTTTTTTCTCTTCTGCCAACAGCACAGCAACATGACCTCTCCATGACAGCAGGATGAGAAACTTACTTGTAAGGGCTGCAAACTGGCTGAGCCCACAGCGAACACGAGCAACACGAGTGTCTGGACTGAAGTCTGACCAGCCAAAAAGGCTGGGTGGGATCATCTCTGGCTCTGCTGTCTCTGTTAGGTTTGGTCCTTTCCCAAGAATTCCATATCCCCAGACAAAAACATTTCCTTCTTCTGCATTACAATAAGAACAAATTCTGTAAGAAAGCCTGTGCTTGTGAAATTCATGCCACAGCCAAAAGTTAATCAGAACCAAAGGGATATTTTCCTTTCTTCCAACTCAGTCTAACACTTTTTGATTATTTAAAATCTGCAAATAATGCAGATTTTAAATAATCAGATTTCCCATCCAAATGCCTCAATCTTTTCCTAAGCTATGCAAACAAATCAAGCCCCCCAGGCAGAACTTTCATGGGGAAATAATGCCAACACAAGAGTGAGCTGGATAAAATACCACTGACTGACAAAGGTTGCAAGTTTACTATCATGGCTTTCTTCTTTGATGATTTTTCAAGTGGCAGTGAAGCTGTGGGCACTGTCAGACATGCCCAAACCAGCAAGTGGATGTCACTCTGCCTGGCATTCTGCCTTAGCTGGGTGCCTGGGAAAGGCAACAGTTGCACAGTGTCACAAAGAGTAAGGTTCTATGTCAGCTAGCTCTGGTCCCTTCAGATGAGAAGCTCTGGTCAGCACAATACCCCCATTATAAATATCAACATCTTCATGGAGATAATCTTTCAAGAAAGTAACACAATCCCCTCCCTCACTCCTTCATGCAGCAACCCCCAGCTGTGCTCCCCAGACCCTGACAGTCCAAAGGACAGTCACCAAGGACCTGCTGCACAGTCTCACTGCTCTCAGAGCTCTCTTCTTTCCATCCCAGTTCATTATTTATAAACAGGTCAGATTCACATGGAGTCTGAAGGGCTCTACTTTCTCTCAAGTACTGCCTTACTTCCTCCCCATACCCACATTCATCATAGGCCACACTCAGTATGACCAGCAAAGGAGACCAGAAGGGCAGACAGCTGCCATGCTCCTGCTGCAGGCTGCAGAGCACTCACAGCAGCCCACCCTGGAGCAATGCTCTGCACTCATGAAAACAACTCCTCTACACATTCTCAAATCATGTTTTTCAGTCTCCCAGCTCTCCCCACAACATACAGTATCTCCCTGTTTCCAGAAAACAAGATACTTGTTTCATGAAGTTACAATCCACCCACAGTGCAGCCTTGCACTAGTGAATGATTCCAGAAATGAACTCACCTGTTAGCACAATGTTGCCAGTCCCTCCACAGGCAGCCTCCTTCACCTTCCCAATCTTGAATGGCAAATGCCTGGGAACATTCACCTGCACAAGATGGCAGAGGAGTTGTTAGAGACAAGGTAAACTACAAACCAGACATAGATTTTAACTTGTTCTCTAGTTCTGGTTAGAGCTTACATACATTGGATCCTGATACAACCTTTATTGCCTGAATTATAAAATGAGTGCAAGTCCCAAAACTAAAAAAAAAAAACAAAAAAAAAACTACATGAAATTCACTAAGATGAGGACAAGGTGGAAAAGTTGCCTACTGGAAAGCTTACATGCATGGCAACAAGGCTGAGTGACTAATAACTGCTGCTTATCTCTGCCTTTTAAAGTCAGACACAATGAGAAGGTCAATAGGTGAGCATGTCTTCAAGTCTTCACACTGGATGAGATCACTAAAATTCAGTCTGCAGTGGCATTTTTGAACATACTAGGGAAAAATTATTTCAAGAAAATCACACTTATTTGGTACAGTCCAACACAACATATGTACACAGCTTGACATATGTAAAGAGCAATCTTTGATTTCATAGCTCTGCCATTCCACACTTTGGACTGCATCTACATTTTAGCTCAGACTCTCATTTTTGGCAAACATGCCATTCATCCATTTCAGATGCCACAGCCCTCCATCACACACCCAGCCAGGAAAACTGCTACACTGCACAGTCTGATTGATGTCCTCAGGCCTTATGGGTCTCAACATTTAGCCCTACACTAAGGTTACACCAGGAGAGGCACAGGAAACAAAGCTTTCTAAAATTTTGCCAAAGCTATTCTAATACAATTGTCTGCTCTTAGCCTTCCACCAAGAGTAACTTAAGTATTAATTTCTTGATTCCATTTCCTAAAGTAGCTGTAACATGAGAGCAACAGCCTAATTACCCCAGCAGTACAATGCCCAGTGTGAAGGCAGCACTCTACCAATGCCCCATGTAAGTTTGCTAAAAAAAAACCCTTTTATCTGTGAGACACTGGAATTTGTTTAGGACTCAGTTTATAAACCCACTAAGGATGTCCATGAAAAATTCTCCAGCATACAAGGCTGACTGGAAGGGACTTCCAAGGGCCATCTGGATCAGCACTAAGCTCAAAGTAGCATCACTTGAAATCCTAGATTAGCCAGCCAAAAAACTCATTCCTGTCCTGAAATCAGCAAAAGCACTTGAGCTGGGTCTCAATTTGGTGCAAAGTCCATGGGATGGAGAAAGAACATGGAGTTCTTAGGCTAGCAAACTGGGCTGAGGTGACACAAACCTTTGCCTATCAAAGCAGGGAAATAGTCTGCCCCCTAAAGCTCCACAAACATGTCACACAGGTTGGTTTTGTGAGCTTATGTAAAACCAGCCTGCTAGTGGTGTTTGGATCTGCTGTCAAAAGAATCCAGAACAGGGAGAAACATGTAATTTTTAACTCTGTGCCCAGCTGCTCAACTGAAACACATAAAAACACACCCTCAGGTCAACTGACCTGTGTGGTTTCTGTGACAGAGGCCAGCTGCAAGTATTCTGAATTTCCCCAGCCAAAGACATCTCCTTCATCTGAAACAGCCAGACAGCAGTCCCCATAGGAAGAGACCTGGATAATGTTCACTCCAGCAATGTCACCATGCAGCTTAGTAGGAACACTGGTGATGTTATAGTGTCCAAGACCTGAAAGGAAAAAAAGTAGAGATTATGAAGAATTTTTTTTTCCAGACACACTTTTAATGCCTGCATAGGACCATTTCTGTCATAGTATAACAAAACCACCCTTCCTCTGAAATAAATCTGTCCATACTGCTTACTGTCCAGCAGCTGCAACAGACAAGCAGCCACAAACACCACCTGCCCTAGGCACAGCCACCTCTCTGGAGTACACAACAGCTTCATCCAATCACACCCTGAAAAGTCTCATATCTCTTGTCTGCATGGACCAAAGTGTTTAAAGAACAATAACCATGCCAGGCAGGTATCCCAAAGGGATGAAATTTCACAAACTGGCTGCATCCTGTCTTCCAAAAGGAGAGCCATGAGTGATAGCACACTGCAATCAGTTAGATAACAGCAGGGAAAATGGCAAAAGAGGTTGGGAAGCAAATACTTTACAGGACAAAATGCTGTCTGGAAAAGAGACCAGAATGTAGATGACAGCTGAGTTATGCTATATTGGCACAACAGAATCATGGGAAGAACTCAGCTTTGGGAGCAGCAAAACTAACAGTAGCAATGACTGTGAGGAGGAAGTGCTCTGCAGCAAAAGCCACCACAAAAAGGGCCTGCCCAAGGATCTGATGCTAAAACATGCAACAGCTACCAAGGTGTTGGTCAGTTCAAAAGAGCAGAACAGACCCCAAGAATCAGGAAGGCAAAGCTGCCATCAAACTGAAGAGCAAAGCTGCCCATGTCACTTCCACATCCCCTCAAAAGCTTTACACAGCTGATACACTCTCCTCTGACTGCATGTTTGGATTGCCAGGGCAGCATCCTAAAGCTCCTCAAAAACTGAACTGGATTGTCTCAGTTTGGTTACACAAGAATACTGAAAACATCTACACACAACTGGAAACATGAGCAGCCCCTTTCTGTCCACACACATGGCAAATACACATGGTAACTTCTCAATCAGGACAGCTTGCTAGATGCATTAATTCCCTGAAAAGCAAGCCCAGCTGAGTTCCTACCTGTTTGTCCATCAGCTCCCCATCCACATGCATAGACTGAACCTTTCTTGGTTCTAAACAGACTGTGGTCCTGCCCACACACAACCTGCATACAAACAAGAACTCAGTCAGGAAAGGTTCCATGCTCAGACTTGATTTAGCATTACTGACAGACAAATTGAGCAATGAACCTCTGTGATGTCCATCAGCTCGGATTTTGACCTTTTCCTTCTGATCACATGGCTCTCAAGAAAGGGAAGAGCAAGAACCACAAGATACAACACAGAAAACAGCAGAATTTTCTTTATGGAAAGTGATGCTGCAGTTGGTTTGTTTTAAGATCTAAAACCAGGAAAGAAAGCTTGAATCAGCAGTACAGCACAACAAAGGCAGCAAAGAGTAAATAAGAGCTCTCCCTTCACAGGATGGTAACCACATCATTCTTGATGCCAGCTACAAACTGCTATGGATTCTTTGCCATGTAAGTGCTCAAGGCACACAGCTGTTCTCAAATCTGTATTTATGCTGAACTAGCCATCATGTCTGCCACAGGCCTGGCACGAATTAAAGCCAAGGAAAAAGCCATTCAAAAGGAGACATTAAAAAGTAAACAAAGATTAAAGGGATTTAATCAACAAGTTAAGGGAGTGACTACCAATATTAACCACATAACTGCAGTTATCAAAGTACAAACAGGTACCAAGTATCCAACCCCCCCAAAAAAAGAAAATCATGCAAAGTCCAAAGAGAAGTTTTACAAGCCTAATTCAAAACAGTTTTAGGATGAACCACAGTCTCATCAGGTAGGTGTAAATGAATGGCCCTTCCTTGGAACAGGAGCAGTATCTGTCCCTGTATGGCTACAGTGGCACAGACACACCAATAAACTGCTCCTGTGCATGGGAATACTGCAGCCACGGCAGGTGTTTCTGCTGCCTGCAGTCCCTTGCTCTCCTAGGAACCTGACCTAAGTGATGGCTGATCTAAGTGGATGGTTTCACAGCTCATTTCTGAAAAGGCAAAGACAAAATTTAAACTCCTAAGCAATATAAAAGTGACAAAAGGAAACAAGAAATCACGACAGAAGAGAGTAGTGGAGAGCCCAGAAGTAGACACAGTACTCTGAGTGTGGCTGAGTAGAAAAGAAGAATTATCTTGACCTGCAGGTAACACTCCTAATGCAGCCCAGGTATCAGTAGCCTTCTCTACAGCAAAGCACATTGCTGGGTCATGGTCAGCCTGGTGTATCCTGGGCCCTTTTCCACACAGCTGCCTCCCAGACAGACACCCCTAGCCCAGGGTGGTGTCTGAAATTGCTCTTCAGCAGCAACAGGACTTGGCCATTTCCACTGCTGAACCTGATGAGGTTCATGTAGGCCTATTTCACCACCCTCTGGTTTATCAGTCACTCCTCAGTTTTGTCATCTGCTATCTGCTGAGGGAACCCTCTGTGATGCACATCGTTAGTGAAAACATAAACAGGATTGGACATCAGATCCCTGGGGTACCCCACTTGTTACTGGTTCCAACTGGGCTTCAAGCCAATGGCTGCACCCTCTGAGCTGGTTCAGCTGCTCCCAATCCATTTTCAGGACTGAGCTCCTCTCACCTGGACAACTTTGCTGTCAAATTCCTTCAGCTGATGAATGACATGGCTTCCACTGGACATCAAACAATCACCAAGAAGAGAAAAGGCAACACAGAGGATTTCAGAAGACTGCAAAAAAAACACAAAGGGAAACCTGCCTCTACTGAAAGCCATTTTATTACCACAAGTAGAGAAATTTGTTTGCATGTAGTTTCACTGCAAACTATCTGCACGAAGAAGGAACATAATTCTGTATTCTCTTATTTAAGAAGTTAAGAACTGTCATTTTTTAAATATAAGCTCTTGTGACTGGGGGTAGGGGCAATCCTCAAAGGCAGTCCCTAGCCTAGAATGAGCAGAGACACCACATAAAACTGCAGTAACCAAATAAACACTCCACCTAGCAAGAGATAATCCAGATATCCCAGAGCACAGTGCAGTGCTAACATCCCTGTCCTTTTTTCACAATACCAGGAATTATGAACAATTCAATGACTGACTTCCAGTATCAAGACTAACAAAAGCTACCTAATTACAGCTATTTTCTCAAACTTCACAGACCAAGTGTTGTGGATCATAGAGCAATTTTTGGTCCTACTAAGGAATCAGAAACTCAACATATTCCCACTATTCACTTACTCTATCATACAGAGCATTTTGAGCCTATGCTTTGGTGAGACCCACAAAAAACTCAATGAAGGAAAATTTGCACTACAGACTCAGAGGCAGTTACAGCAGAGACTTAACAAGAGGATGCCTCTTTCATAATTAAATTGCACTTCCAACATCCTCCAGAACAGCACATGTACTCTGAGCAGCTAAAGGGAGAGAGCCCAACTACTAACACCAATTACCTCAAGCAATTTATGAAGGCTGGGTTCTCCCACTATGCCCTGCAAGAAGTGTCCCATGCTGACACTCTTTTGTCTCTTGTGAATGCTGTCAGTAGAGTGCCCAGCATGGATTCCAAGTCAGGCTGTTTGTATGCTGCCTGCAGGACAAAAGTCCGTTGTTCTCAGACTCCTTTAGCATAATTGCCATGCTTATACTACCAGGCCTTTTCCCTCTTCAGGCCTTTCTGCAGGGTTGTTTTCATGCAATATGTTTCCAACAATAAGAAAGTTCAGGATCTTTGAATTCTCACCTGTAAATTTCATCTTCAACAACCTTCCGGCCACACTGGCCATAAGAATTGTTTCCCATTGTGAAAACTGAAAAACAATTATAAAACACACTAGTTTTATTACTGCCTCTCTTCAGGTCCTCAAAATATTTTCAGGCAGCTCTAAGTCTGAAAGGTGGAGCACAGCAATGTAAATATTGCCATAAGCTTTTTTCAAACCCATTTGAATGCAAGTGACTGAATCAATTTTCACCAGCAGCACCCAGCAGTATTGCTGCAGGCACAGAGCAGTACCTGGAGCCTGCTGTCTGTCTCAGTGGGGAATTCCCAGTTCATCCTGCCACTGTCAAACACACTCAGAAACAGATCAGCACTCCCACAGGAGTGGGAATCAATGAACCAACCAGCTCACCCACTAAGAAGCTGCACTGGATCACTTGGTGCAGCACTGAAGCCACTGCACCAGAGTTCCCAGAGATCTTCTCTATAAAGGACTATTAATTAATTAATTGCTTTTATAAACATAGCACTCTGGGATTAAAGGAGAAGTAACACAGGAGCACTGGCATAGTCACCCAAATCTGCATTCAAAAACACATCAGAGTGAAGAAGACACACAGGCTGCACTCAGCCAGGCCTGGGGCTAGAGAAACAAACCTTGGAGTAAAAAGCTCCCAACACCTTTACAGCTTGAGCCAAGTGAAGCTCACAGCTTTCCCTTGCAGAAGCAATCCCACAAAGGCCAGCAGCTGCCTGCATCCCACTTCCAGTGCAAACAGCCCACCTGGGATATAGTTCTAAAGGACAGAAGACAATTGTTTTCAAGCTTTTAGTAAAAGCATAGCCTGGCACCCATAGACATCAGCAGCACAAGCAACACTGTACCTCCTTCACTATCTGTCAGGACCAGGGAATGGGCTCTCCCACAGGACACCTGCAAGACTCGAGTTTGCTGGGGTTTCTCCAGTGGTAAAGGAATTGGAGATGGTTCCAAGACATATTCATAGCCCTTAGCTTAAGGAAAAGAGAACAATTTTAAGTCAGTAGATTCCACAAAGTAAATTCAACATCCATCTGCTGATCCTGTTGTACATTCACACACTCATTCTTGCTTTGTTATAAAAGCAGATACATTTTAGAAAGCCAAGACACTAACCAAAGAGGCTGACAGGGATTTAGCACAGAGGGAAGAAGGTAAAAGCTATGGAGATAGCTGAAGCCAATCACTGCCTAAACAAAAGTCCCCCATAACTCCAGAGTGAATGTTATTAAGGCTTCAGGTGGCAGAATTGTGAAACTGAGGCATTCACCCACATGTTCAACCACTTCAGCTGAGCTTAATACCATGCACAAACATTCTGTGCAACTGGGGATATTGCAAGCAAGGTACAAGAGCAACAATCACAAAAATGTATCAGAAAAGGTGAACAAAAAAATCTTGAAGAAAAGTAGATTACAGGCACTTTCACAAATAAGGAATGCAAGAAAGACTAGCTAGGCTAAGTCCATAGGGAATAAGACATCCAATGTTTATGAAAAATGACATGCTGTACTTTAAAAAGATTTAGCAACTTGAAGAACAGGGATGGAATCAGTTACAGTCAACTGGGGATGGGGGGGGAAAGAACAGCAAACCATAAATCAATAGTAGGGAAAAAGTCAGGAGGAGATAAAAAGCCTGGATATCAAAGTTACTGTAATAAGTGAAATCAAATCCTGGAGGACCCAAAGCAATATTGCACACAGGCAGCAGTGCTTTACTGGTTCTCAATAAAAATAAAAACTAAAAAAAAAACCCCAACAACAACAACAAAACCAACTAAACAAGCAACAACAGAAAACCCACCTAAGATTAAAAAAAATTAAAATTAAAAAAATCTACACAAGGTCTTTTGCAGTAAGACACTCCTGGATGTGAGGACAGGCAGCTTGCCAATGGTGGGGATCTGCCATGCAATAGAGCAGGAACTTAAAGACAACCAACTCTCTACCTGCCTACAAACACCTGGAAGCCACAAAGCAAAATAACCTCTTCCTCTCTCTGCTCCCTCCAGCAGAAAGACACATGCTACTGGGATCTGTAGTAACCAGCACTGAGAGCTGAGGGGATTTGGAGAAAAGAGACAATGAGGTGGGTAAGGAACAGGGGGAGTAGTTTAGATGCAACCATCTAAAAGTCAGAAGGCTGCAAATTCCCTTGGAAATGAAGCATCTACAGCAACACAGTGCTGGAAGCAGCAGGCACCAAAGTCAGTCTGTAAAACTGCAATGGGCAGCACATCCCAAAGGAAAGCTTGCCTGGTGGGACATTAAACATGAAGATGAGCAATCCCACTGATCTTCACCACATTTTCAACTGATCTTGCCAAACACATTCTCTTACTTAGCAAGGCTTGAGCTGCAAAACTATTTAACCTACTTCTAGATTCTCTGACAAAAACAATTTCCAGGTCAGATGAAAAACAAGGTAATAGCAAGACACTCCTAAGATATCAGCACATACATGAGACCCAGCACTGAAACCTTTAAAGGCAGAAGTGAGCAAAGCTGCTGCAGCCCCAGCATTCTGCAGCTGCTGTTTAAGCACACACTTGCTGTGTGTACACACTCTCCCAGCACTACCCAGTGTGCACCACAAAGCAGCACCACTGCAAACCCCAACGTGCTGCAATCTTCTTTTGCTTCTCCACCAAGTTTAATCTTCTGCCATATCAGACACACCCGACCTCGATGGATTACACTCTTTTATATCATGATGACAAAAAATGCTTTTATTGTGATTTTCCTCAACTGTTTATGGAGGAATGTCTACGCAGTCAGTCCTTCTATGAGGAAAGTTTGGGTTTTTCCTGTCTTCAGTGGTAGGTGGCAATGTTCTGCACAGAAATTGCTTTCCTAAATGAGTTTGAGAGCTTGGTGTAACACAAAATTACTGAAAAACAAGTTTTTCCTTCAAAATGCAACCTACTATTAAAATGATTTTAAAACAAACCCTACAGATTCACAAAAACCCCACAGACTGTATAAAAAAACTCTAACTGGGGAGGGAAGGAGGACTAAAGGCCTTTAGTTTATAAATGCAATCCATCCTGCCAAAATGATTTTATTAATTACTGTGCCTACTACCAAACTATAGATTCAAAGCCACAAATTAACCAACATCACACTCTGCAGGATGAACAGCTACATTCCTATCCAGATGAAACTAATTAAGTGCAGTGTGCAGAACAGAGGCACACACTGACCAATTACAAAGCACACAAAAACACATATAGATTTTAGAAAAAGATCTATTTAAAAAAATAAAGCACAGCCTGTGACCGCATCAAAGCCTCCTGATGTTTTTCACAGCTCCAAACACACAGAGATTCCTGTACCACAGGGAGATTGCAGTGTCACCCTGTAAGTCTTTAAAACACTTAAATCCTCACTTTGATCTCTTCTGCTCCTCTGGAATCCAAGCTGGGAATCCTTGTTGAGCCCCATGCCCCACACTTTGGTGATGTCTCTGGTGTTGGAAGCCAGCAGTGTGAATCCATAACCACAGGCAGCAGAAGATATCTTTGAAGACAGACAAAACCCACATCATCCAGTTAGAAACTGTGGCTTAGAAAAGGAAATTTCACTCCATGTTACTTGTTTATCAGCATTCATTCTTCATTAAGCTACATTCACATGCAGCCCAAATTCATGGCATGTATGGTCTTCCAAAAACTATCAATCTTCTGGGATAAGCACAATGGTGAAAACTCGGGTCCAACCATTCTGCCTTCAAAGTTTTGGTTTTGTGTGCATACATTTTTATTTCTGCATTATCTTGGTCCCATTCAACACCACAGAAAGACCTGTTTGCTGACCTGCATCAGCAGATTAAAAAAAAAATTAAATTAAAAAAAGCAAGATACAGAGATATTAAGAGAATAACGTTTTGCTCCTTTCGACAAAAAAAGGCCAGCATAAGAGGCACATGAGGAGCACTGCGGTCACTTGGTGCTCAGTCTAGAGAAATTGAGCCTGAGGTCAGATCTCAAGGGGGCTGCAGAGAGGCAGCCCCGGCCTCTGCTCTGGGACCAGGGACAGGACCCGAGGGCAGCTGTGCCAGGGGAGGTTCAGATTGGATTTCAGGAAAAGGTTCTACCCCCAGAGGGTGGTCGGGCACTGAACAGGCTCCCCAGGGAATGGCCCCAGTAGGGCTCGCACAACTCTCAAGTGCAGGGTGGGATTGTTGGGCTGTCCTGCGCAGGACCAGGTGTGGGACTCCATCATCCTTCTGAGTCCCTTCCAACTCAAGATATTCTATGAATGCTCTGACTTCCGCTGCACTCGAAAGCAGAGCACGAGTCAAACACTCGTAGGCAAAAGAATAACATGATTTTTAACACAAGCTTCCCGTTTGTCAGGTGGGAACAGCCAATGAAGAGGCCCATTTTATGTGGCAAATGCTATTCACATCCTGGCTCTCTAATGCCTCTGACAAAATTACAAATACGCATTTTCTAACCTATATGCTGCTGCAGTTGAAACAGTCATCATCCCAAGCGATACCACTATATCGATAAAAAACACTGAATCACGGCACAGCCTTTAAACCCGATCCAGTTTCTCGGCTGTGCTAAGCCCTGAGCAGGCTCCGGAGGCCGAGGCAGACACGCTGGCCCCGGCGAACCGGGCCGGGCCCACCTTGTCCTCGGTCTCCAGGCGGTACGGCGTGGGCTGGATGCGCCGCGGCTTCTTCCAGCCCGCGTCCGGTTTCACGAAGCTGGGGATGCCCAGGGCGCCCGAGTAGCTGAAGCCCCACACGAACACGCGGTCCTTGCGCCTGGCCGCTTTCCCCGCGTACTGGAACACCGGGGCAGCCTCCTCGGCCTCCCGCAGCTGGCGGGTGCTCGGTGGCCCCGCCGACACGCAGAAGCCCCTGCAGAGCAGGCGCCGAGCCAGCCCCGCCATCGCTGCCCTCAGGCCGCCGCCATCTTGGCCGCCCTCACACGCGGGCGCGCGCGGCGTCAGCTCCCTGCGCGCATGCGCGCGGCCACGGCGCGCGTCTCTTAAAGGGGCCACACCACCCTCTGAGCGGAGCGTGCACACCCGCCCAGACCCTGGGCTACGTCTGAACTTAGAGCCAGGCCTGAGCCTACAGCCCGGCCCAAAGCCACGCCTAAACCTACACCCCGACCTAGGGCTAAATCAAACACACCCCCAGAGCCCACTGTGGGCTTAGACCCAGCGCCAGACAATCAAAACTAAAACACCCAGCACAAACCTACAGGTCGACCCAGCGCCATCCCAACCCCGAAGGCAGCCCCGTCTGGCACAGCAATGGCGGGGCTGGCTGGGCCGGTGGCCAAATGCAAAACGAAATTCCGTGTGTGAGGCAGCCCTGTCTCAGCACTGAGCCTTCACTGTCCTCTTGAGGGAGCCAAGCAGCCGCCTTCCAGGAGGAAGCTGCTGTCCTTTCATCCCCCCAACTAAATTTCCTCACTGCCCTCATCTCATGCAAGAGTGTCTTGCCCAATCTCCACCTGGACTGTGAAATACAAAGCTGTGTTTGGTGGCAGGTACATACAGGCAATGTGTGTATTTGTGATTGTGAGATGTGTGGAGACCGACCATGGGACAGTTATAAAGATGAATTCTAATAATAACTGAGGAAAGTAAAGCATGGAAGAAGGCCTTTGAACCTATCTTTTGTTCGCAATTAACCTTAGTTGATTTAGGAGCATTTGAATTAAAGCGTTAAGGATGTTGCTCTTTGCTTGTAGTTAAGCCTTAAAGAGTTTTGCAATAATAACCTTTTGAAGTATAATTTTAGAATATTGCTTGTATCCTTGAAACTATAGCTTTGGAATATATATAAAGGAAACATGCTTATCTCATGTCTTAACAAAACAGAGAAAAGCAGCTTGAGAAAGGAAGATGAATATCAACTCAAAGATTTATAGTTTCGACCAAGGGAAGCCAGACATCACTGTTGTGAGATTTATAGTCCTTGCAATTAAAAGTTGGACCCACATCTGGGGAGCTGGACTTCACCAGATGGGATTTGTCTTTCTTCTTTTGGAAACTGGACCATCACCATCTGGGGATACTCCTTTTGGGATACATCCTGAGAAAAACTAAATCACAATAATGTATAGAGCTGTGACGTAAAAATTTGGAATAGAAACTGCTGGTGAGTAAAAATTGGAATAGAAACTGCTGAGAAAGCTGATAAGTACCCCTATAAATACCTGTAAGCCTCAACTATCGGTGTGCAGTTGGAGGGAAAACTTCCCCCACTGTACCCAGCGCTGTATTGCTCATACTTTACCATATTAATTAATAAATTGATTGCTGCTTGAATATTGGCCTAGTCAAGCTTCTTATTTATAACAGGAGGAACACCTTTCCTGCCACCATGCCCACACTGCTCCTCAGGTTCTATCAAGTGTCTCTCCTTTATTGATGAAAACCACAAAAATAATTCAAAATTCAAAGAGGGAATAGAAGGGCATGTAGAGATGAGGACTTGGTGCCTGTAAGGAGCTGGTAGAGCAGGGCTGGTCCCTTGTCAAAGTGCTATCAGGACACCTTGGGCTGGCTGAGGTGGAGGATGAGGATGGGCACTGGGCTGGGCTGATATGGCCACAGCCTCCCTGGCCTGTGGTGGCTGCCAGAACCACCTGGATCCCTGCTCCCGCTCCGAGCCCTAGCTGCACAGGAGCTGGAGGAGATGAAGCTTTGGGTGGCTGGTGTGGGGGCTCACAGGATCCTCACAGGATCTTCCTCCATGTGCTCTCAGTGCAGCGGTTCAGGATGAGGTCCTTGCTGGGACGGGGAGGAACAGCAGGTTGAGCCTTGGGCTTGTTGTCCTCTGGCTCATTTTTCTCAACTGCAAGTAAAAAAGATGTACAGATGGGTCAGAGCTCTGCACCACACACACACACCACCCTCACAAACATTCAGCAGCCTCCTACATCATGGCCACCAAAGCTCCTGCCTCTCCTCCTGTCCCTGCTGCATGTATGGGTCTACCTGTAGGTCTTGGTGTCAGGATGTGCCCACCAGTGCTCAGCTGGGAGCTGTGCTCAGGGAAAGCCTGTCTTTAGGTCTGCATGAGGTCTGCCCATCTTTAACTCAGGGAAGGTCACAGATACTGCATGGGGACTAGCAGATCTGTAGGGTATACATCAATGACTGCCTCTCTCCTTCATGAAGAGATGCCTTTTACAAGGGCCTGAACTGGTGGGACAAGGGAAAGTGGCTTCACACTGTCAGAGGCCAGGGTTAGATTAAATATTAGGAAAAAATCCTTTTCTGTGAAGGTAGTGGGGCACAGGTTGCCCAAAGCAACTGTGCTGCCTCGTGCCTGGAATTGTTCAAGGCTAGGTTGGATGAGGCTTGAAGCAACCTGATCAAGTGGAAGCTTTGAATTATCTTTAAGGTCTCTTCCTACCAAAACCAAATTCTATAATTCTATGATTCTTCATGTAACACTTCCTTCTGGGGGCTCTGCTGACAGCTAACATCCATGGCAATTGCAGTGGTAATAGCAGCATGGGGGAGGTTGGGTGCACAAAGGAAAGCACTGATCCCAAATGTGGGCTGACCTCTTCCAGGACCATATCCTGCTCTGTCTGAGCTATAGCCAGGGGTACAAAAACTCCTTGAAAGAAACACCTCCCTGCACAGGCATTCCCCATGGGAAAAGGGCGATGGGCATGGTGTGACCTCAGTGTGCCATCCTGCTCCAGCTGCCAGCACTGGTGGGGGGCATGGGCCATGCTGCAGGATTCCAGTTCCATTGAGACTTACTGATGACATTGGCCTTGTTCTGGGAATTTCCCCGCATTCTCCGCTGGTTCTGGATGTACTTCTTGCTGTTCCTCCTGTAGGTCTCCTGGCTGATTTGCTTCCGGCCCTGCTTGTGGATGCTCTTCACATTTCGGATGGTGGATCTGCAAGGAGTGAGAAACAAAACTTTCAGTTTTCATGCTGGCAGCTCTCACACTGCACACCTCCTTTCCCCACACTTCCTCCTCTGCTTCACCCAAACCCCAATTTCTGCTTTTGGCTTCTGCCTGGTGGATGCCAGCCACAATCTACGATGTGTGCAGAGGCAGCTGGATGGTGCTCTGCAAGCAAACACTGAAGGGTGAACCCTGAGCACAAGTCTGGAAAGCAATGATAGGGATTGGTGAGGAAGATTGGATAGAAGGCTGGAAGGATGAGATGGGCATGAGGGTTATCCAAGAAAGCCCCAGAAATTATCTATAGCTCTTTGATGAATGAACATACAGCACCTATCCTGGCCATAAAGTTCAGGTCCCTGGTGTGGGGCTTGGCATGGCTCCCCAAGGCTCTCAAGGGTGAGATACAGGGGACTGGAGTAGGGGGCATGTGTCAGTGTGCACCCAAATGTGCAGTGTTCAACCCACAGGAGAGAAACTACTGAGAGAAGTGAAAGGCTGAGCAGCCTGGGGCTGCTGCAGGGGAAACCCCAGCACTGGGGACTGTCCCTGGGCAGGCAGACAGGGGCCCCTGCTTTGTCTTCAGTACCATGGCAGGAGTGAGGTGGCTCCTGATGTCCACCCCATGGCATCGTCCTCCTGCTCTTCTCAAAGAAATGTGCCTCTCTGCCTTCAGCCCCTTCCTGGTGTGAGCACATCTCCCATATCCCAGAGCAAAGCTCTTGCCCTTAACAGGTCACCACATTCACAACAGGGCTTGGCCTGGCTGCCAGTGCCACGGAGGCAGCAGCAACAATGGCAGGGGGACAAGGCCTGTCCTTGGAACAGGCCACCTCATCTCCCCCAAGGCTACCAGCAAACATCTCTGTGGCCAAATAGGTGGATCTGGACCATTTTACACTGTCTCACACTCAATCCATGCTCCAGCAAAACTGGATTTGGAGAGATTTCATAGCAGGCCTGACATGTCATCTTGCAGAAAAAAGAGATAGCAGCAAATTCTGCCCTTTTTAGCCATTCTCTTTGCACTGGAATTCATGAGTTGTTTGTGCTTTTTATCTTTTTAATCAAAATAAAATCCCTTGCATTAGCTCAAATCCTCCCATTAGATTAGGCCACTTGGCAGCTTCATTTAGTCAAATCTCTCCTTGCCTCTGAAAGATTCAGTGCACACACTTAGGAAGTAAGAAAACAGCTAATTTGAAAATTAAACAAGATTAGCCCAGAAAAGAAACTTTGCAGAAGGACAAGGAGAAATACACCGGATGGGTGGAGCTGTTGGAGCAAGGATCTTGGAGCCCTGCATCAGCAATGCCTGTGCTAGCTGGGGAGCACAGAGCTGGTGGGAGGACAGCCCTGCTCTGTCTGTGCCCTGCTTACATTTCTCCAGGCAGTTCCTTACTGACAGGGCAAGCAGGTGACACCACAACACCCTGTCTGGTTTAATCTCATCTCCCTCAAGGAAGAGGCAGATGTTCTTCTGCCCTCTGCACAGAGCTTCTCCTACCTCCGTGGAGGAGCACCCCGGTTCCTCAGCTCACTCTTCACAGAGGTGTTCACCTCCCCAGCTTTCTGCAGGTACATGGAGGGGTAATAACCTGTGGTTTCATCCTTCCTGCAGTGCAACACAAAGCAACATCACTTGCAGTCGTAGCTCTGCAACCACCTCCTCAGTCCAGAAGAGAGATTTGATCATTCTTGTAGGTGGTCACAGAGTCCCAGAATGGTTTGGTTAGAAAGGACCTTAAAAGGACCTCAATCCAACGCCCTGCCACAGGCAGGGACACCTTCCCCTAGAATAGGTTATTCCAAGCTCCATCCAGCCTGGCCTTGAACTCTTCCAACTCAGGACATTCCATGAGTCATGGTTCAGGCCTGTCCCTTGCTGGTGCCACGTTACCTCGAATGTTCTTTGCAGCTGGGATGAAAGTTGAGGTTTTGCAAAGCAAAATGTGCCAGAACAATTAGAGGCAAAATAACAGATACATGGGTTTTTTCCATCTGCCTCCTTCTTGGATATTTCTGAAGCCCTCAGGAGAGGAATTTCCAGCTGAAATGTTTAATATTTAGCAAAGAACAGACTCTGAGGAGCAGCCCTGCAAAAGGAAGTGCTGGGCAGTGGCACCAAAGACACCAAGGCTTTCAGAGCCCTGATGGGAGCACCATGGATGTCCCTTCCCTCTCCCTGCGTGCTGCTCGCCTGAGCTCTTCATGGCATCTCTCACCTGATGACCCACCAGCCATCAAGGAGCTTGTGGATGACTTCAATGGTATCACCCTCCTTGAGGGTCAGCTCATCCTCTTCCACAGCAGTGTAGCTTTTCTGGACCACGTACGCTTCACCTGCACACGAAATGGGGATGGTGGATCATGTGCTGACACCTCAGGGATGGGGCTGAACCTCCCCAGCCACTCAGGAGGCACCAGGGGAGGCACCCTACATTTTAGGCAAGACTCAGGGTGCTTCAAGTTTGGATTCAGACTTTCCCCAGTCTTGTCATTGCCCATGGGTCACCCCAGCCCCTTCACCATCTCTCCAGAAAGAAACTCTTGGGTGCAAGCAGAGGAAGCACTCCTATCTCTGCTCAAAAGTGTGCTCAGAATTCAGGTGGTGAAATAAGGCAGAAGGAAGTGTTGTGCTAAAAGAGCCTTTTCCAGTGTTGTGAAACCCTCAAAGCTGAAGCCTGTTGAGCAATTGGCACAAGTCTGCAGGATCCTTCCTCTGCTCCTCGTGATAAAGCCCTGCTGTCATGGCAGGGCAGTGCAGGGGACAGGGAGCAGCGCCAGGCCCTGATAAGGACAGCACAGAGGTGAAGCACCGTGAATGCCCGTGTCTGATTTGGATGCTGCACCATGCTGTTCTGCTAACCCAGCACCTCAGCCAGCTCAGCATGGCCACTGAGTAAACATCAGCCAAAACACAAATCTAAGGCTGTTCCAGGTCATGGGGAGCTCCCAAGGTTGACACTGAGGCACCAAGCCATGAGATTTGTCCCTCCTGGCAGTTCCTACAGCAGCATCTCCCTGCTCAGTGATCCTGCTCAGTCTGAATTGCCCAGCTTTGCAGTGAGCCATCACAGTGGAGAGCTGCAGCAGGCTGTGCTCTGACACACACACCCACCCTGGTCACCCCAACATTTTACCTGCATAGTTAGGCTCCTGCTCTTCAGACTCATCAGGACCATCCAGTGGCTCCAGATAGGCAGCAGGTACCCAGCCTCGTTTATTCTTCAGTTGACAAAACCACCAGCCTGCAAAGAAAGCAACCATGGGCAAGAGCAGAGAGTGTTGTGGGGACTGGCACCAGGTCTGTCCTGGCCAGGGCAGGTGCAGGCATCTCTGTGTCCTGGACCAAAGGGACAGTGCTGGGGCCAATCTCTGTTGACATGGTGCAACCAGAGAAGTTGACCAGTTCATCCTGCTCCTGCTGGGCAGGAAGCCTCACAGGCTGAGGCATGGCCAGGATGTTGCACAGGTTCCTAGAACTGCCCCTCTCCCTCAGCCTTCTCTGCCATAGCTAGCTCACATGCTGTGTTTGGATGCAAGGGCAGTACTCATTCCTGCTGAAATTGTGGCAGGGGCTGGGCTGGCCCTCAGGGGCTCTCCAGAGGCATGGACACATACCATTCTCACTCTTCTCCACAACATCCACCATGTCCCCAGCCTTGAGGGCCATCTCAGATGTGGAGTTCTTCTCATAGTCAGCGATGGCTCGGTACGTTTGCAGGACAATGGGGCCCGTGATGTCTGCATGAGAGAAGTGACACATGTTCCCTCCTCCAGACCCCAGCCCAGAAACACCCTGCTTCAGGCAGGCCAAAGCAGCCCCAGGACAGCCCAAAGTGCCCTCCCAGCCTCTTTCATTCCCAAATCAGTTGGATTTCAGGACAATGACTTATTCCCCCCCGAGGATTTGGCTTCACCACAGCTGCAGCTCCGGTATAGCACCCATGTTCTTAGTGAGGGAATCTGCCATGGAATGACAACCTCTCTCTCCAGCAGGCTTTGCTACTGCTGAGGCAGCCACTTGCAGCCCTCTGAGACCTCTTACCAGTGGGGTTTTTCTTGGAATCCTTTGGCAGGAGGAAGACCTCAGGCTTCTTGATCCTAGACAGGTCAGAGCAAAGGCAGCTCAATGCCAACCAGCCCTCCCCATCAGCACCCTCCCTGCAGGCTACTGCCAGCATCCAAGGCCAGGAATGCAGGATTTCCCTCAAAATAGCAGGCAGCAGGACTCACTGGCTGTCTGTGACAGGGTTCATGTCATCATGACGGACCTTGAAGAAGTTGACCACATGCAGGCACCGGGAGATCTTGTGGGGCAGGTTCACCAGAGTGTAGCAGTACTCAGCCAGTGTGCCCTGCCTGTTCTCAGTTGAGCGCTGCCCATCAAACCACTTTGGGGCTGGGGGAGAGGAAAAAGGGCTCAGAAAAAGCAGACAGAATGCCTTGTTTTTAGTACTTTTCCAAGCACACTGCTCTGAATCATTAATTTTGCCTGCAAAAAAGTGGGTCTGGCCCCAAGGTGCTGCATGGCTGCATTGTGCCAATAAGGTGAAGCTTTGTGGGAGCACAGCTCTTGCAAGCCCAGCAATGATCCTGTTTGACCCTATTTCAGTTTTAGGGTAATTCCTATATGTGTGTTCAGACTAAGCCCAACTGCTGGCCACAAATAAAGCAGATGCAGGGTACCAAGAGGGGCTCAGGGACCAGCCTGCAGTCAGAGGAGACATATTTATCATCCCACCCCACTGGTTATGGTGTTCTTGACTCCAGAGCTCTAAAATACTGCTGGCAATCCCGACCCCAAGTGGTGTTGAACCGCATGATGGGAGATCCTTCTCTGTGGCCAGTGGCACCCCATGCCCCCCCTGCACTCTAACACCTGTCTGCTCCCCAGTGCTCTCAGTTCCCCAAATGGAATAAGGATGCTTTGACCAGCCCCAGCACGGCGGGGAGCAGGGTGATGGAAGAGGCCCATCATGGTGGTTGGTGTTAGTCCAGCTGCCATGGAGCCCCCCCAGACTGGCACCCACACTGCATAGTGCAGGCTTGCTCCCCTCCAGAGAGGCTGACCACAACTGCAGCTCTTTTTCAGACTCCCTTCTGCTTCCTTTAAAGCAGGAAATTCAATAAAATGGGGAAGTTTTCTGACATGCACCTTGCTTAGAGACAAAACATCAGCTGTTTGGATCAGGAGTTCATTCTCTGTCATTGAAGACACATTGCATTGCTTCCTCTTACAAAGAATCTGTGTTGCCACAAGGGCATTAAGCCAACACCAGTGATGGTGTCACCAACACAGGGCTCAGCTCAGCTCCACTCAGTTCAGCCTGCCCAAAGCCAGACACCTTGCACCAGCCAGGAGTCAAAGGGGTCACAGCTGATTTGTCTGGATGTGCCTCTGGGCTGCCTTCAGAGAGCAAGGACAGGGTCTGCAGGGCTGCTGAGTGTTGGCAAGAACCACTGCCACTGCTCACATCTTTCTGGGGTTTTGATTTCAAGCCTGGTGTACAGGAAATACTGCACCACCCACCTGTCTAGGAGGCAGCCAGCACAGCTCAAGCCACCAGGGAATTTCCCAGCTAGCTGCAATTTCTGTTCACCCCCCAGCCACAGAGCTTGCCCCTCACCTGGCAAGTGCGGGATGATCCGGTTCTCTATGTTGATGTCCCCGGATTCAATGGGGAACATCTCCTTCAGCGCTTTCTGCAGAGCAGAGCCAGGCACAACAGTGAGGATGGCACCAGGGGAACACGCTGTGACACCCACTCCTCTGGCCCTGGCTTGACTCCTTTCCTGGTGCTCACCCTGCTGCCACTGGCATGTCTTGGCTGGATCCCACACCTCAGCACTGCGTGCCCACGGACACAGAGCCAATGGCTCCCGTCTTCAAAAGAGATCAAAGAACTGGACCCAGGAGCCTCTTTTGAACCAGGTTTGCTTTGAGGCAATTTCAGATGGCATTCACCCCCCTTTTTTCCCACCCCAAGCCCATGTGTCCTAGGAGGACTCACGTGGAACTCATATATCTCAGTGAAGCGGCGGTAGACGACCTTTTCGGAGAGGTCATTCCACTTCACCAGGAACATGTAGACCTGAGGAGCAAAGCAGAGGCTGCAGATTTGCAGGCAAGTGGGACACCCCTCCTCACTGTATGCAGGGAACCCTGGGGATGGTCCAGTTTCAGATAAAATTGGTTTTCCTTCCACCACCCCAATACAAATAGCTCTGCATTGCAAGCAAATAAACTGGGCACTAGGGGAGTTGGAACGCATGGAGAGGGGACAGAAACATGCAGGTGGGTGGGAAACAAAGAGGAAAAAGCCCTTTCCAAGACTGCAAAGTAGCCAATGGCTTGCAAAGGAGGTGCCTGAAGTCTCGTGTGTTCAGGACACTTTAGTGTCTGACTGCCTGCAGCTCATGTTATCAGCCATGACCCCCTTAACAGGAAGCATTTAGGCTCTCAGTCACATTTACCTAAGAAAATCTGTAAAAGCCCTGGCCAGTCCTCAGTCCTCACATGCCAGAACGCTGCTGAGTACTCACATAGTGCTGGCTGGGGAAAAACCTTTTCTCGTAGCCCAGCAGTTCGATGTGCCGGATGAAGGCGTCGCCCATTGCTGCTCCTGCCCGCAGGGCTCTGCTCCGGACCAGCTCCTGCCCGGCTGGGCGCTCTCCCCTCCCCTCTGCCCTGGCTCAGCTCTGCTCTCTGTTAAAGCCCTGGGGAAGCGGAACTGCCGCTGCAATCGCACCCGTAATTGTTCACCCGCTGTGGTTTGTACTGAGCCGGTGCTGCCCAGCCCAGCCCCTGCAGTGGCTCTGGGGAGTGAGCTGGGAGGGCCTCGGGGATAACCTGGAGGCACCTCTGGAATCAGAGGGCAGTGAAGGGTGAGGGCCAGGCTGGCTGCCCTGCTATCCAAAGGACTCCTCTGGCTGCTGATGCTGCCCCATGCTGGCACAGGGTACTGCAGCAGAGGGTCAGGGACAGGTGCCTTGGATATGACAGCCAGAGGCACCTTCACCCTCTCTGTCAGAGCTGGAATGGCTGAATGCAGCACGTAATGCACTCCCTGAGCCCCAGGAATGGCAGCACTGACTCGTGTGTGTGGGGGAATGGCACCTGGGGAATCTGGGGCACAGCACAGCCAGGATGGGGCAGCCACAGGCTCAGTGTGCAAGAGGCCCTCCCCTTGCATCACCATTTCCTTTCAGTCACTTGCAGCTTCTTCAAAATCTGCCACCAAAAGGTTCCCTTGAGGAGCCCCCGAGGACCTGAGTCAGTCCCAGCCCTGCTCACCACCTTACCTGGGCACAGGGCTGAATGGGAGGGGACCCTGGGCACAGGGAAACCCCAGAGTGGGCTGGAGACAGAGCCCTGTGTCCTGCTGGGAGAGCAGGAGAGTCCCCTGCTGAGCTGTTCTGAAATGCCAGTGCACCAGCTGCATTCATGCACTCCTGCTCCTCCATCCTCAGCCCTGAGCAGCAAGACCTGAAGGGATGTGAGAGCTGCAGAGATCAATTCTACACTGCTTGCAAGCAAAGGCGTACCCAGGAGTGTTTGTGTCCCCACCAAGGGCACCCTCAATTACAGTGGCACCAGAGCTGGGCAGTGCCTGACAGGGGCAGGCCCTGCTCTCCACAGGATCCTTGGAGGAGCCCAGCTCCAGCCAGCTGCAAACACTCAGCTCCATCCCCTCTGGAAACCTGTGCCCAGAGCAGCCAGTGTCCCCAGGTGGCCATCTCACACCTGAGCTGGGTGTTCGAGCAAAGCCAGCCCACACTCAGCCAGGAGCAGAGACCCTCAGGCACAGGCAGCAGCCCCAAAGCACAGCAGAGCTGACAGGGGCTCTCCCCACTGACCAGCAGCACCAAGCCCTGGCACAGGACCAGCCCAATGCCCTTGTCAGCTTGTAAAGACAAAAGCTTGCTCTGGCTGCATTAGAAACATCAAATACTAACTGTAGCCCTCCCCTGGAACTTGGCTGTGGTACTTGCAGCTGTGCAATAGTAAATGGTCATCTACTTTTGGTTTCTTATTATTTTAACAGGGGGACTTCCCTGTATGCAAGGGAAGTCCCTTGCATATTACACAACCACAAATGTTAAAAAAGATCCATCCAGGGCTGTTTGGACTCTGCTCTGTTAGTCACCAGATAACTGCTGCTTATGCAGAACACCATAAACTTTGTCATAACAGCTAATTTCATAATTACAATTGTTTGTACTAAATTTAAAACTGCATTACAGACAGTACATTTCTGGAAACCACTCAATTCACTTGTTACTTCCCGTTTCCGCATCCTGTGATGTGAGAAATGAGAGGTTTTAGATGCCACTGTCCGTAAAGGATTAGTGCACAGTGAAACACCACCTGTAACTCTGTGTGAGACACTGCTGAGCCTTCCATCAAATGTCTCACATGTCTAATACATGTGAAGCAAGATTTTAGAAGAAAATTCTCAGAAGAGGAGCATCCCATCTGACCAAGACAAGTTCTTTTGGTTTTGCAGTCTGGTATTTGGTAGCAGGGGGGCTCTGGAGGTGGCTTCTGTGAGAAGCTGCTCAAAGCTGCCAGATGTCCAGCAGGGCCAGTCCCTGATGGCTCTGAAGATGGACATGCTGCTGGCCAGTGTCCACCACAGACTCCAGTCCTTTCAGCAACACCACTGCAACCACTTTCACTTCATTTTTCGTTCAGCTCCTGCATACAGAGTTTCAGTAGAGCCACTCTGCTGTTACACACTTAGCAAGGCAATACCCTGGAATTATTTATTTTCCCAGTTCCTTTGCTGTGACACTGCCCTCATTTTGAGTGAGCAGTAAGAACTCCACCAGAGAGCTGGGCAGGCAGCTGTGCTGAAAGTGCCTCCTAAAGAGGGCTGTGAGTAAAGAAGGGATGAACCATCCTGCTTTTTCAGAAGGGGAAGTCAGGCCAGCTGAAACCTGGGGAAAGCTGCATTATGTCAGTTCCCCATTCTAAACATGTCCAGAAGCAAGTGTGAAACCTGGTCCTGAACTACTGCTGGAGGTTCACTGGCTCAGCATGTCTGTTCAAGTGTGTGACCGTGCTCACAGGGGTCTGAGGATGAGGGAAGAGATGAGGATCTGACTCCATGTTTCAGAAGGCTGATTTATTATTTTATAATATATATTACATTAAAACTATACTAAAAGAATAGAAGAAAGGATTTCCTCAGAAGGCTGGCTAAGGATAGAAAAAGAAAGAATCATAACAAAAGCTTGTGGCTGGGACAGAGAGTCCGAGCCAGCTGGGCTGTGATTGGCCATTAATTAGAAACAACCACATGAGCCCAATCCCAGATGCACCTGTTGCATTCCACAGCAGCAGATAACCATTGGTTACATTTTGTCCCTGAGGCCTCTCAGCTTCTCAGGAGAAAAAATCCTAAGGAAAGGATTTCTCATAAAATGTGTCTGTGACAAAGTGAGCAGCAGGTAAATGTGCTGGTGGTTATAACGTGGACAGTGCCCACGTGGCTGAGTTAACATGTAAGGTACAGCAGAGGGCTCATGCCATGGGGCTGGGAATGCTGTCTGCTGAGGCAGGAAGGCAGCATGGCAGCAGTCACCACCAGCTCCTATCTGGAGAGAAGGAAGGTAGGACCAGGATGAGCTTTTCCAAAATGCCTCAGCATGGAGCTAACCCTGCCCCTGCTGACATCACCAGGTCCCAGTATTCAAGTGGGAACACCCAGATCTGCATGTTGTGAAACACATGCAGATGTCCTGTAGGGTCTCCCTTATCTCCAGAATGACAGAAATGTGCTGCTCTGAATTCACCTGCTGAATTTCAGATTGCTCCCATGCAACAGACACTGCACTCAATTGAATTTAAGGCTTCAGAATTTTCCTTAAAGATCCAATCACATCACCCACCCAGAGCTGGATTGCAGTCTCAACAGCATGACTGGACCTTACTTCTCTGCTGGCAGGACACAACCATGCTGCAAACATGCTCTACCTGCCTACAGAATTACTGCTAGGACTTGATTTGCTGTAAAAGACAGAACTGCATGGGCAGTCTTGAAAAACATCAGAAAGGTCTTTATTTCTTCATCAGGGAACATCACTTACCATTTGTGCATAATGCAATCATCTCAAATCCATGCCAGTAAAAGAGAAACCTTTGCAAATAATCTGCATTTTTAGACATCATCATCTAGCCAGAACTGTACATCTCCTATGGTTTGTTAAATTAGAAAAAAAGAGATGTTTTTATATGTTGTGGCACATAACCAGGACCACAGGGGACTTAATTTAATTGTTGTATTCACAGAATATTCTTGACATAATAGGGCTTAGAGCAGGTTGTAGCATGTTTCCATAACTAGTTCTAGATGAAGAGAAGAGCATCCCCCACAGCCTTCAGCAGAAAAACTCTCACAGAACTCCACACAAGTACTGCCCATGGCAGGGCTGTAAGACCAAAGCCATCATATGTAAGCTGTGTGATACTCTGATGGAACAGGGACTTACTACTTTGAATTAACAGAACAAACTGTGATGTGGTTTCATTTCAGTTGGTTCCTAATCCACACACTGGAATATTGACCATTTCACAGTCTACCTCATTAATGCACACTAACCATCAAGTAGATAATTTTATCTTTTATTTAGGAAAAACATATTAATTATGATAGATATAATAGGAAAAATTAATTCAAATATACAGATATTGTTGTCCAATGAGACATTAAAGTAATGGCAGAAAATTAATGTAGAGGGTTTTTTCCTCCAAAGTAAACAAATGGAACTCTTTGCAGGAATTTTTTCATTACAAAAGTTAGGATGCATTCAGGTACAGTGAAATTCAGCTTTATTGGAAAATGTATACAGCCTGAGCTATGTCCCTGTTGATTTTAATCCCTGCCATCTCCCCAGCATTGCTGCATCAAATTTAGTCCTTAAAATATATTCCAAAGTAAACTCATACAATCCAAATCTACAGTCATTATTAGGTCAATTCACAGAACTGCTGAAAAAGTAGACATTTCTATATAATAGTACAAAAGAGTTTGTATAGAAGATACTTCTCTTATACAGTTATATTACACAGCTCTAGACAGGCCGAGCAGGCTCTTCTCAGAACAGGCAGCTTCTGACTGGGTAAGAGAAATTAAAAAATTCAGTTAATTTCATTGAAGTCTTGTGCCTTATTACAACTATGAGCAGTTTGTATTCTTTTTTCCAGTTCTTTAGGCCTAGATTTGTCACCCTGTTCTTCTAAAGTTCTTCTAAGCCTTCTGATGTTTACATTTTTGTAATGGAGTTTCTCATGCACTTTTCATGTAAATAATGATTGTTTTCCATTCCTTTCTGGAGGAGAGAATTGATGGGCTCTTGGTTTGACCAGTGTGGTTGGAGAGGTGGCAATTTCATCCTCCAATCCATGGTCACTTTTGGAATTGTGTAAATATCAAGGTCTGGTAATAATCATGCCTTTTTTGCCTTGGACACCTCAGCGTGTGAGTGTCATTCATTTTGTGTCCTATTGTGACATAGATTCAGCAAACATGCAGAAACTGAATATTGCTCTCAATAAATATGAGATGAAATGTGTGCTCTAGCAGTCTCTTGTCAGAATTCAGAACAAATATTTATTTTAGGATCAATTCAGTGGATGGCCTAAAGCATCCAAAACTCCGAACTACTGCAGCATCAAATTGTGCAGCCATTGCTCAGACAACACTTTTGTCAATTAAAGGTCACAAGTGAGATGATTTATTATTTCTCACTGCCTGCAGTGTGTCCCATGACAAATCAAAGCTCTTCTTTTAGTACATTTTATCCTGCCACATTCAGTTTTATGACAAATACCTCCCACACAGACTTCACTGATTTAATAAGAGCACCACTGCTGTCCTGCAGTGCTCAGGGCACAGCTGGGATGCTGGTTTGTCAGTTCCTGCAGCTTTCCACCACATCATTCCATTGTCCTGGGCTGTGTTCATGCTGTACCAAGGCTGTCCCCCAGCTCCAAAAACTCAGCTGGTGCCAGGAATGAAACCCACAGGCTCCAGACTCCCTTAGCCAATGCTTCATTTAACTTTACACCAATCAAACCAAATTGCTGAAGTATCAAATGCTGCATAATGAGGAAAAAACTGGGGCTCAGCATTACCAAAAACTGAAATGGGAAGAAGCACTACCATTTTCTTTGTATGAAGCACAGAGACTCCAGACCATGTGGGTCAGCATTTTAGATTTGGTGATGTGATAGCATAGCTAACATTGCTCTCCACCACCACAAAAATGTAATTTTTAGGAACAAGTGACGTTAAAAACAAAGTAAGAGAAAGATCTGGACATTTGGGCATTGTAAATTAAACTAGGCTTTTCATAAAAGTTTAATTTATGATAAGTAAAGAAAAAAAAACTTTTAAAGGAGGTTGGTTTGTCATGACAGTTAATAGTTTTACTGAGTGTCCCAAGCTCAGACAATACTCAGACAATCACAGTCAGGAGCTTTCCTGCTCAATTACAATTTGGAAATGTATGTGCATTACCAAGAATAATAATGCTTTTTCACACAACCATGTCAGAGCTTTACATAAACACTGAATTCCCTCAGCTTTCACTTGCTCTGCTTCTGAGATATGTGATTACCATCACACATTTTAGGCCATGTTTTTCTAGGACTTCCTCACAAATTTGAACACAGTGTGCTTCATATTGTGTTTGGATAAGAAAGTGCAAAGCACCTGAATCTTCTATGTTAGAACTGAGTCACATAAAATAATTCAGAACTAAAGCACTGGCACTTTCTGACATTCAGTATTATACTTCATCTCTCCTTTCCCCAGCCAAAAATATAAAAATATTATTCCTTGATAGGTGTTGACTTCAAGAAATACTAAATTCTTTTACCCAGTATTGATGAGGTCTAGGTCAGGTCTGGATCTTGCTTTATTTGAAACTCTTCTTCTGTTTCTGTGTTATCTGTTAAAGAAGTAGTAGTGAATTTAAAAAGTAGAACTTCCCCACCAATTTTGTTACTGTTTTACTTAAGTAAAAATTTATAAAAACATGAAAAGCATTCATTATCTTTTTAAACTAATAATAATAAATAAAATTATATTCACAGCAATCTGATTCTGTGAAAATTACCATTTCCACTGTAATGTAATGATGATGCTTTTAGAAGGCTTCTCCAAACTAAATGAGTCTGTGATTCTATCTGAAAAGGATACAGTTCAAGTATATTCTTGGACAATAGGAAAGTTGGATGTTTTCCAGAGTTTAAGTGCTAGAAGAACAACAATTCCCCACTCCCTTGCCCCCAACACAGTGTATCCAAGCCAATGTGGCATTCAGAGTTCCTGATGATGGCAAGCACTCACTTGCATCACTTGTGGAAGCTCCTGCCCTGAATAACTAGATGCATCATTCAGGATATGAAGTCACTCAGAGCCTCAGAGCAAGACTCACCAACCACAAAGAATTCCTAGAACTCCTTTGTAAAATTATTACAATAGTAATTTTTGCTGCTAAGTATTCTTCACATGATGCAGCATGGTATTACTAGAAATGAAGAAATGTGCCAGGAACCATAAAAGAGCTCTGCTTGATTTTGACTGACCTGACTTTAAAAACAGATACAACTTTGTTCAGCATTACTTAAAAATATTTCTGGATAGTAACTGAAGACAAACACTTACCTCCTAGAGATACTTCTATCTGGCTTGGTTCAGCTGGCTCTTAAATGAAAAAAAATACAGTCAAATGAATATCAATATACTTTCAACAAGATGAATCAGATTAGGGAAATCAAGTTTTCAGTCAAAAAAGCAACTCATTTTTCTTAAAACAATCAGACTCATATCTCTGACTGAGATAAATTTGTGTAGCTTTCTATAGTCTGCAACAAAATAGAAAATATCCCCAAACATTTATTGCATTTACTATGCAACACTTTCTCTTCTAAGAATGCCTCACTGTGGCAGACACATCACCAAGACCCAGAACAGCACAATGTGCATTTGCACAGAATACACCAAATTTGGAACAGCTTAAAGAGAGAGTCACCACTTCTCCTAAGCATTGTCTGTGATGGCAAGTGTGTGTACTTTGGGGCACAGTGGGAAGGTGCATAATAAAGGACAAGTATGCTTTAATTCCATGCTGAGTTTTCTACTATCTCTGCATGGATTGTAGATGAACATGTTCTGGGAAAACCATTTACCCTTTTTAACACTGCAGATGTTAAGGACCAAGAGACTGCAGCAAGCTCCCAAACCTCCAGCAGCTGATCTCCTCCCTCCCACACCTCCACAGGGAAATAGAGGAACCAGCAGTTTCCTTTATAATAATTTTCATCATACAAGTGTCCCTTACTCTTAAAATGTTTATCAGATGTTTTCTCTTGTTTTCCCAGCTTCTTTGTGTAATAATTCATTCAGTCAATTGCAAAAGTTTTCCCCACATTACACCAACTCAGCATACACATTTTTAAAAGGTATATGAACATTTAAAAGCTGTATTGGATCAAAGTAAAGTTGCCCAACCACATTTCCTTTAGTTAATTCACAGCCCAAAGCTAAGTTCTCTGTTCAGACTGAGCCAGGTGATGTGTGTGCAGTCCCAGATGCAGTCCAGCAGGAGCTGCAGAGCTTGGCACAAACTCCACCCAGACCCCTCTGCCAGCTGTGAAGGCAAACTTCAGTTGGCTGTACATGCAGACATGCACACATCTGAGTTAATCAGACATTAATAAATGGATGCTGAAGTGTCTGTACACATTGCCCCCACTAATCCTTCTTTCCAGCTCACTCATCATCTGTAAAAATCAAATCAAGGAACACACCAATGACACAGCTTGAAGAAAGGAGAGTCACTTTCCACTAATGTTTGACAGCTAATAAAGTTATTTAAAGTTTAACAGTTATTAAAGTTAACAGCTATTCATTTCTCAGAATGCAATGGCTCATCATGAACCCCTGACACATAGGACATGACTGCTAATGACATCTCCCAGGATGCAGAACCCCATTCCCCACCCTCCTGCAAGGACCCGTGTCACACTCTGCATCACCTGGTAGTACTGCTGTGGTAGTGGCTGCTGCTGGTGCTGCTGGTGATTCTGCTTGTGCTTCAGCTTCTTCTAGCAGCTCTAAGATGAAACATGATCATTGTTCTACTTCACAATGGAAATGGTTCATATGCAACACAAGAAAAACCTTTAAATCTGCAAACCCTCAAACTTCTCACATGAACAGGTCACTAACACTGTGACTGAGATGCAGTTCAATTCTTTCTGCTACAGGAAAAACATTCCCTGTCTTGCCTGCCAGCACCAAAACTTTCCTCTTAAGTTTCCACATGTTCTTTAGGTGAAGAATAAATAATAAATTAGAAATAATACTTATAAGCAGTTGGCTCAGAGACTATCACTTGTTCACCTTGGTATCCATCAGTATAAGATCATTTTGATCATAATTAGTGAGCCTGTCACTCATTGACATTGGTATCCATCAGTATATATAATATTATATATATATATATAGTATATATAAATAATTATAATCATTTTGATCATAATTAGTGGACACAGATAATGCCCAAACCTCATGTGGTCCATGGCCAATCTGCTCCCCCAGTCCCAACACACATTGACAGCTTATGCTGAACTCACAACAGCTCAATGGATTCTTCCATTTCTAACTAAATTCTCTGGAAATACCATTCCATAATTATTTTAACAACCAAAATACTATACCTTTCCTTCCCACTACCCCAAACAATTTCATTGTGAGGGCCAAATTGGCCATAGCACTTCAGTTAACAACAGTCTGCCTCTCTAAAAAAGTTATAGTTTCAGCAGAATGCAGAATTTTTCACTGGAACAAGGTTGTACAGCTACTGGAAAGCTCTTACTAACTGCTACTGTGATGGATTTAAATCTACAGCACAGCAACTCTCATGTAAGAGTGCTGCTCAATCAGGATCCTAAATTTCTTTGGGACTGTGCAGCTGAAAAATCCAAAATCAGAGTCTTGCATTTTCATATCAGTCAATGCTAATCTTGTGCTGTTTAAATGTAAATTTATCCCCCTGCCCTCAAGTTAACTGTTCATCCATGTTTAGTCAGGAAATCTTAATGAGAAATACACAGGCAAAATTATACAGAGACCTTAAGAACTTGGGGCCTCTGCCTCAAAGACACAATGTAGAAAATGAATCTTGGTGGGTTAAAAAAATGCATTTGTCATCAGTGTTTCATAAATACTCACGATTGTTAATCACAAGTCCTGGAAATGGCCTGGAAAAAAATAGAAAAATTACTGATTCTAAAATGCACCACATGGTGATTCCTCCAAATGTAACCTCCCCACACCCTCAATAACACAGTCATGCTAAAACATGAAAAGAAAGGCAAGTAAAACAGAAGGAATAGTAGCTCTTGGGCACTTTGGTTCTTCAAAACCAGCATTTTGAAAAGTCACAGGTATGGAAGAGCTAAACCCTTCCCTTGGTCACTGCTACTTGGCAAGGAATCACCTCTTCTTCAGGGTTCAATTCAAAAACACATCAAAGTCCTTTTGGTCAGAATATGTCATGATGAAGGGGTGAGAATTCAGATTCCTTAGTAAAATCTAAGAAATTTCTCTCTCTAAAGAGAAATGTAAGCTTTTAATCTCCTGTGAAGTCATCTGTGATTTGAGAAGTTGCAGAAACTGATCAATTTTATATTTTCAGCTCCTCCTTAGAATGATTCCAAAGTTTGATCTGTTCTGCTTCAATGCATACAAATTAGCATTGAATATGTGTGTGTGTGTGTCTATGGAGATATACAGATACAAATGAAATTCCCTTATACTATAATTGAACAATATTGTATTTTAAAATATCCAAGTCCAATGAGCTTTGGACTTGTTTCAAAACTTGATATTATGACTGGGAGAGCAAGGCCCAGAAAACCACAGGACTTTTTAGCATATTATGATTAGATTTGAACTCAAAAGATAGCTTGCTGTAATGTGCAGTATTGGTAAAATGCCTTTTGTCATACCAAATTGGACATGTCCTCCTTCATTCATGCTGGGAACATCTGGGCTTCATTTGACCTGATATATTGTTATCCAAAAAGAGCCAACATCTATTTAAAGATGCACTACAATTTCTATTCTCTCACATTTATTCCAGCTATGGGATTGTACTCATAATCTAATTAATGGCAACTACATACTTAATGACAGTGAACTTGATAAACTCTGCTGAATCCAAAATCTTCCTCATTGAGCTGAGTTCCAGATAACTGGGTGCTTTAAATGCCACACCTGGAGGCATTCCATCCACCAACACACAGCCAGGGTTGTTAGTGATTTTTCTGTAGGGAACTTTCACAGGAAAATTCATACCAGTGGCTTCACCTAAGCGAGAGAGGTCATGTTTATTTTCAAACCCACAGTATTTATGATTACACTGAAGAAAAAGTCCTCAGATAATTAAGAAACAAAATTCAAACCATGCTTTCTATCAGATCTGAAACTCTGAAAATTCACTTGACAATGAAACAATTACAGTGTTAGAAATGAGGTTCTGGATTACACCATGAACATTACCACGAGAGCATTAGTGACAGCCCCAACTCTGACAGTTCAGCATATGGAGAACACAGAATCTGCTCTTACAGAACAGGATATTAAAGGAGATAGCTGCATGAAGAGAAAAAAACCCCTTCCTGCAATGGTATGAAAAGCAATCCAATGCAGCACAAGTGAAGGAATTTCAGATTAGGAGACCCAAGTCATTGCTCCTGTACAATGCAAAGTAAAAAGCCAGACAAAACTATACACAGCAAAAGGGTTAAATTGCATTTTTAAAATTACTCTAATCCCAAGTATTAAGAGGTCAGGATTATGAAGCCCTGAGAAGAACCATGGACTGCCAGCAAAATAAATACTTCATCCATGTTGACAAAGAAAAAAGGAAAATGGAAGGAGAACCATGAAGCAATCCAGACCCTTAGGACTTTGTTTAAAACACCAAACTATCTACATCACTTACAAAATATTCTTTTTGGAGTCAAAGAGATCATATTCATATACAATTCTCAAATTTTAATAACCATATATGTAATTCACTGTGAGTGAATATTCATTCACTAACTGCACGATGAACAACATTGATTGCATTCACACCTATATAAAAATGGGCAGTAAGAAGCAATTACCAAATTTCTGGCTAAAAAGATCATTTACTTGCTCTCTCAATTGTCTGGCATTTTCTGCTTTTGGCAGTCGCTCATTTTCATCATCTGCAAGAAATTGTGAGAACAGCATGAGAATTAAGCACAGATTTCCCCCCCTGAAGCTTGTTTATTCCTGCATGTTTACTCAAAGCAGGTACACTCAAGAGCTTCTAAACAGGGACTGTCTTTGTTCCTCATTTTAGTAGTAACACCAAATTGTAAAAATACACACAAATAGATGGTTGCTAAGAAATTACAGAATACTAGAATGGTTTGGTTTGGAAGAGACCTTAAAGATCATCCAGTTCCAAACCCCGGCCATGGGCAGGGACACCTTCCACTAGACCAGGTTGCTCCAAGCCCCACTCAACCCGGCCCTGAACACTTCCAGGGATGAATCCAGAAATGTCTGGAGATGATTTTGTAAAGTAATTTAAACCAACAAATTGTATTTTATTTTCTTATGGAACATAGAATGGTATGTAAAGGTAAAAGCAAAGTGATCATTCAGTAGATGGCCATAGCAGGCAACAAAAAAAGCAGTAATTGGTGTTAAGACAAAGCAGCTCAGCCTGCAAGGTCATTCAATTCAGTTCAGTACTGACATCTGGAAGTTGCCAAGAACTGCAAGTCAATATTTAATTTATTGCATCATAAAAATGTGGATACTTCTCAACAGGTGGTTGGACTAAGAATATTCTAGAGATGTCACTGATGAGATATTAATGAGTGTTAGATAATATTTAACATCTCAGCAAAACCAAAAGGTAACTTATGTTCTTTCTTGACTGTACTTGTATTTCTGACTGACTGTAGGAAAATATCAAACTAAGCAGATATCATGAAGAATATAAGCACAAGCATTATGATGTGAAACCAGCCAGTATACACACCTTTTATGGTTACTTTAACAATGTTTAGGTCTTCAGCACTTTCAGCTGTTTTCACTGTGTTTTTTGTGGTCCTTGCTGTATTGGCATTACTGGAGGAATTATTTTTTCCTAAGAGGATTAATTTAGAAAACATTTATAGAGAGCTCAAAATCTTCAGTCTCATCTATAAAGAAAATATTGCAAAACAACAAATATTGGCTAAGTTTTCAAAGAGGACCTAGTTTCAGTTTCAAAATGGGAGCATTTATTCCATGACCTACCTGCCTGACACAATTTTCTGCTGGCTATTTGTACTCCTGTCTCTGGTGCCTGTGTCATTTAGATGATCTACATAGTAGGAGCAAATAATTTATCTCTAGACCTGAACAACTCCTTGAATCCTACATTACTGGCTACATTTTGATGGAATGTAGTAAAGAATACATTAAAGGCACAATGATTTGTGAATAACTTCAAAAAATTAATACTGCCTTGTTAGAGCTATATTTAAACTGTAACTGGTGCTTTTCCCATCTTAAAAACAAACAAACAAGCAAACAAACCAAGCAACTGCAATGTAGAATAAATCTTTCAGGAATTTATTAACACCATGCTGCTCTCGTACTTAATATTTAACCCTTGAAATAAACTTTTATCTGGAAAGTTAAGCAGTTGCAAAACTCACCTTGGGAGCTTCTACCAGAACTTCCTTTGATAGCTGCCTCAAACACCTCAGGCCTGCAAACAGATAGAACCTTTTACATACAATAATAAAATTATAACATCAACATTAAAGAAAATCCCATTTTCTAAAATGGTAACTAAGTGATATCCTCTCAGCCAAACAGACAGTCAAGAATGCAGTGACTGAGAGGCTCCATAACTTCCCAGAATCACAGAATACTAGAATGGTTTGGGTTGGAAAGAACCTAAAACCTTGCACCTGCCATGAGCAGGGATACATTCTACTAGACCAGGTTGCTCAAAACCCCATCCAACCTGGCCTTGAACACTTCCAGGGATGGGGCAGCCACAGCTTCTCTGGGCAACACCCTCCCAGTGTAAATTCCTTCCAAACAATTAATTTTACCCTGCTCTCTGTCAGTTTAAAGCCATTCTCCCTTGTTCTATCACTATCTGTCCTTGTAATTTCTCTTGCCACTGTTTCTGCACTGGCACAGGAATATCTAAACCTGTTCTAGGAAAAAGAAAGAAAATTCTTACAGCTCTCATTAAAATAATCTCCACTCCTCAGCTCCCAACACACAACCAGCAAAGTTTATGAGTAGCCCATAAGTGCTCCTTGCAGTAGGAACTAAACCAGTGATGTGATAATTGTGATAGATTAAGAAATATGCACTTGCTCTTCCTCTCACAACAAAGTCTAAGAGTCTGTCAGAACAAAGAGATTATTCTAGCTTGTTCCACTTGCACAAGAGCTTTCTGATCACTTCCTCAAGAAAAATATTCCAGTGTGTATTTTATAGAGTAATTTAGCAACTTGGCAACACAACTTCATTTTTTGGTCTACATTTCAATTCTCATAGAACAGATTATCAAAGACGTATGGGAGCCTTACTTTTTAATAATAAATTTTATTTTAGATCTATTCCTCAGGATCTTCTCTAGTCTGGGAATCCCAAAGGTGGTAGGCTGGCGGAAGGGCACCCCCTCAGGCAATCCTTCCACGTGGAAATCCTCAGGGTAGGCATCAAACAGTGCATATGGCACCTTCACTGGCCCACTGCGGCCCAGAGCTTCTCCTGAAATGCACCAGAGCAAATAAGGCACAGTGAGGCAACTGATGTGAACAGAAATAGAATGTATAGAAATACCTCTGCTGTAAATGGAATAGAGTAGTTGGCACATCCATACTCAATTCGGTAAAACCAGCAGGCTTTGCCTTTTTTGGTGACAGCTATGAGTATGCAGGGAGAAAATGAACAGTTTCAAACTTAACTCATTCTGCTGCAGTAAATCTCACCATAATTTGCTGAAAATTTGTAATTTGCATCCAGCTCATGCCACTGTCTTGGTCTGCATGCATGACTATCCTATCTGTATGGCACTTTTGTCTGGGCTGCATGTTCATAAGAAAGGCATCTCAGTAATAAAGAATCAATAAACATACCACATTTTTCATTAAACATATTTTCTACTTTGTCCTTCAAGTCATTGATTTTGGCATTCCACAGCTCTGCCAGGAAGAAATTGGAAGAATTAGAACAACACTCACACAAAGAATCAGTCTTTGAATAACATTTTAACAAATCTTTAATAAATTATTATGTTTGATAACCAATTTACTATGGCAGTAAAAATGTGAAAAATGGCTTTCATTCTGCAAAACTATATCCACATCCATCCTTATTTCCCTGAAGCTTTGAAAGATACTGTAACTAAATAAAGCAAAGGTGATTAAAAGTGAAATTAATCCAAGAGTGATCCAAATTTACTATCAGATAGCAGGAAATTTACTCATCTGAACCAGCACTCAAAACAGTGGCACAAAGTTCCTCATGTGTCCAGTGATACAGCCCTGAAACACTTGCCCCTCTCCTGAGAACTTCAATCTCTAGCACAGTTTCTACTTTAGTGGTGAGATTAAATATCCATTTAATTTAAGCATTTTGTTTCTGACAGCCATCACAGCAATTTCTACACCAGTTTACTTGTGGCTGCATTAAGTGGGCCATGGCTGGTCTACAGAACTAAAACCTCAGTCTAAAGCTTAAAAAAGTTGCAGATTTAAAAAAAAAAACAACAAACCAAAAACAACTAGGTCTAACAAGCAATAAAAGTCCAAGAAAATTGTACACAACTCTGAATATGACTACAACCCGTGCTAGATCAGTATCTCAATAGTTCTCAATTGGCTTGGCAGGAGTGAATAATTCCTTTCTTATAGGTTTTTTGACCATACAGCTATAAAGAAAGCATAGAGGACAGAAAAAGATAAAGCAAATAATAGCAAATTCCTACACAAATGTAAGCAAATAAACTCAGAATGTAAGTATGCTGAAAAAAAGATTTACTGAGACCTAGAACTCCTTACAGTTACTTTCAATGCACTCACCTCACTTGACAACAAAGAATTTTTTGGTTTACAAATTGACCCTGCTTTCAATACTGAGATTTCTGTTCAGAGCACTGCACTAACAGGCCTGGGTCTCCATGGCCAAAAATTCATGGCCTACATTGATGAACACAACTGCCTGGCTTTCAGTCCTGCCCAGCTTTTCCTTTACTGATCTTCCAGAACTGGAGAGGTCAATCATGGCAATCATGCACAATCAGCTCTGACAGGTCATAGCTCACTAATGTTAGTTCAAATCCTTCCTGGTCCCTACATCCCACCTGGCATCTCTGCACAGGGATGTCAACATCTCAAATTTGTAGAGGGCTTAAGAAATTCATGCTCCTTTCAGCTGGGTTTATGCACTTGGTTGTACTTTGCACCAGAAAAGTCCTTCAAGGGTCTGCAGCATTGTGCAGTAACAGAGCAGCAAAAATCAAAAACTGCCTCTGCACCTGAATCAATAATATCTAATGGATCTGGGCTGCATTTGTGCAGCATGCTCCACATATCATCCAGGATTTCTCTACTGCAGATTACTACACATAATGAAGAACTGAATGTACACAAAAGGGAGGACTTCAGTCGTTCGCTAACTGTACATCAGACCATGAACTCAAAATATCTGATATGTAATCCAGGTGTTCCACATCAACATTAAAGGAATGCATCTGTGCTAATTTCCCCAACACTTACCAAAAGAAAAGTCTTTTCCTTGTTGCTTTGAATTTGCATTGGAGCCATTGGTATCAGAATTAGTTTCTGCATTTGTGGTTTGGTTTTTTTTAGGACCTATGAAGAGATATTATATATATAAGGTAGAGAGCAGAAACAAGACATCATACAAAAAGAACAATGCATCAAACTGGATTACTAGAGAAATCTTCAATTCTGAATCAAGAATAGAATTTTAAAAAAGCCTTTAGGAAGTTCTAGAGTTGTATTTAAGCATTTAATGCTACTGACCACATCTGTGATCTCTCTGCTCAGGACTACATCAGTTCCCACATCTCTGCTTGGAATAATGGGCCATGCAAGCTGTCAAACTGCAACATTTTACCTAAGCATCATCTACACAGTATCCAGTTTGTTTCAGAAAGGAAAAAAAAGTTATATATAAGTTATATAAAGTTATAAAGTTATTTTATACTGAAGTGTATCTGGAGCCCTCAAGAGTTTGCTACATGAGGTGTGTATGTTCCTTATGGACTATGAAAGCTTTGAAGAACAGAAAATATAGAAGAATATAATAAAAGAACTTCAGAAGAATATTTATTTCTTCCATACTCTCTTCAATAGTAACTTCAATCTCTGGAACACTTGAATTTTCTGAAGAACTTTGTGACCTTTTGGAAGTCCTTGGGCCAGTTCCTGGAAGCCAAAAGAACACAAGGTGTGAAGCACAAATTTTGCACACCTAATAAAAGAACAGCTGTATTCTAAGAATTCTAACAGACTGAACTAAGTAGAGTCTGCACAGTAAAACCTGAACAATACAGTGATGCTCACAATCTTAAAAAGTAGGTTTAGTGCTCTTGAAAAAGACACATCTAGATTTTCCATTAATTCAGAACAAAAGACTTTGTTTTTTCTAAGTGTGAAGGAGAGTTTTGGTACTTTTTATTATCTAAAATCCCAAAAAATTAGTAACATCTGAATTTTCTACAGACAAAAGATTCTTTTATGCTTTTCTTATAAAACACCATTATTATTTACAGCAGTTCACAGCTCTCAGTTTAAAATGGTTGAAGCCATTAAAAGTGAAATAGAAGTTGTCAAAACTGAGTAAATTCCATTCTCTGTACTAGAACAGTTAAGTAGAAAAGCAGATACATTCATGGTTTGAATGTCTTTCTCAAATAATAGCAGATTTAGCGGCCACTATGCTAGATCATCTTAAATAATGCCTTTTATTTACAACACCTGCATTTTTCAACAACAAAGATCTCTCAGTCTGCTAGGGAAGCAGAAAGGAAGTATTTACAAATGGATGGCAGCAAATAGTATTTAATTGTTTACCTTTTTTCTTTAATTTACTAGCCAGTCTTAGAGGCAAATGGGAAATGATAAGATCAGGCCTGGAAGTTGAACAGAACAAATCCAATCAATTGCAAGACAAGTCATACAGCAAAAAGTTACCAATTTTTTGGAATTCAGTTGAGTTCCAATTCACATAACATCAGTTCTCTACAAGGAAATTCTGTTAGAAGCATGGTTGACTCTCCATCTACTATAACCACAAAAAAATAGAAAACATAAAGCTGTATTTTCTATTCTGCAATTTTCTTCTGGGTTTACTTCAAGCAAAGAAAAATAGAGAAAAAGGAAAAAAAAAAAAGAAGGAACAAAGCTTCCAGGTACAAGACCATTTTCCCTCTCAATTCTTGATGCCTGAAACACACAATTTATACATCTACAGAAATTGAATGAGGAATGTATGTCCTTGTATGAGATAAATCATACGTGCAAAATATTCTTTGTGTTTCATGGAAGCAGAGCTTAGGTAGCATTTAAAGCCTTAAGTTGCTGGGAATGAAGTCAAGTAACTTCAAAATCAGAGAATATGATATAAAAATAACTGGATCACAAACTTACTTCTTAATAATAAATTTGATTTTGTTACTGGCACGGATGATTCTCTCGAGGCGCGGGATTCCAAACCACGTGGGGCTCCGGAAGGGGACTCCTTCTGGCAAGCCTTCCACCACCAAGGAGTCAGGGTTTGACTCAAACACAGAATAGGGAACTTTCACTGACTCTGAAACCCCCAGAGCTTCGGCTGAAAATAAAGATTCAATCATGTATTACAAACTTCAATGGGTGGAATTTTATCTCAAGCGATTTTAAGAATCTTGTCTTACAGAAGCTCTGCTACTCAAAGCTAACAAGCCTCCTGAAAAAAAAATTTAGAAATATTTAAATATGTTTGAAGAGATTCCCTATTATTTTCTGTGGAGTAACTGGAAATGGGAACTTGACCCACCCTGTTACAGATAATATCTAATATAGGCACACAGTGTCTAATGTTTTATTTTGAGAAGTTCTTTTAATCCAAAAGCTTTTGTGCAATCATCTTGTCACACAGCTGGAAAAATAATAGCCTAGGATGCTGTTATAAAAACATTTATGTCAGTTATAGGAAAGAGTAAGTAAAACATAGGTAAGAGGAGTCAAGATTTCCACATCTGCCCTAGTATACTTCTGATGCTTAAGTAAACACTGGAATATTTAAGCAGAGGAGTTTTAAAATGCAGCAGCATTGCAGAACAGTTCATTTAGCATTTAACTTACCAAACTTCACACTAAATATATCTTCTACTTTCTTTCTTAGCTTTGTGATCTTGGAATTCCAATCTTCTCTCCCTGAAAACCAGAAACAGGTGTCAGAGAATCACCCAGCTCTGGATACAGAGGTACATTTGAACATACTTCTTTCAACATAGGAACATGAAAACTAACAACACATCTGATTAGACAGGGACACACAATGAGTACTGATTATTTATAGCAGCTTAAATGATACACCTAATTTCCTCTACATAATGAAAAATCTATTTAAATGTAGTTCTGAATTTCAAGCACTGAACCTAGCAGAACTTGTTCTTTAGAGCCTTCAGATGCAGGAAGAAATTATTTTAGTGGTTCTCCCTGTTAAAGGCATGTCATGCTTTCAAGAAATCCCTACAATTCCTTACCAACAGAGGCCTGAAAGAGCTCAGGGTCCCCTGTGAAATCCCAAGGCACTCCAGACCTTTGATTCAGGCCAGGACAGTAACTCCAGTTCTCTGGGACTCTGAAGTTGACCCAGGCTGGTTATTCAAAGGCAGCTGGGACTGCATCAGGATTTCACAATCCATCCACACCCACAGTGCTCAGTTCATTCCTTCCAACCCTCACAAAGAATATGCCAGCACACTCATCACACATGGGCTCCTTCTTGAAAAATGCTGCATTGATCTAGATGTGTTTCCCCATCAAACCCTTCTACTCCCACTTGGAGACAGCCCCTGTCTTACCTTGAGGGTTTGACCTGTGCTGGGTACCTTCGTTTGAAACGTGATTTAGCAGCTCTGGCCTGCAACCAGGACACAAAAAATCTGCTTATTCCTGTCATAAAATAAATACCACTACCTATTATGACATTAATTGAAGAATTTGAATTTTTCTATTATGTTTTTCACACTTGTCAACATGTTAATAGATATGCAAAACATATTCTATAATATTTGTCTGGATTGCAAATGCCCACTTTAGGATGCAGAATATTCAATTTGCCTATTTGGTAATTAGAGATTAAATGCTTCATGACTTAATGAAACCAAGTGCTTGATTACACATAGAGTGTTTGTTTGGACTCTCTCTTAAAAAACCCCTCCATGTTTAGACTTACCTTTTGATCACAAATTTTATTTTGTGGCCCACTTGAATTATTTGTTCAAGGCAAGGGATTCCATACCAGGAGGGACTCCTAAAGGGGATGTTCTCTGGCAGCCCTTCAACGTAGAGGTCAGTTGGATAAACTTCAAATTTCTTGTATGGAACAGCTCTGGGGTCATTGCTCCCCAAAGCCTTGGCTGTAGGAACAAGAGACATCCAGTCACTGGACAGATTGGCCAAGCAGCTTTTATTAAAAGCTAACTGATACCAATTCCTCAGGCTGTTGCAACTGTGCTCTTAAAATGTGGAACAATGCAGGACATCTAAATCCAACAAAACACAAGTCTCTGCATGTAAAAAATGTAAAAAATTTGCCATATTTTATGATGTTGCTGTTGGGCAGTCACAATACCAATATGCTTACTGGGGCATAATACATTCGTTTTATCCAAAGTTGTTAATCTGTTATAGAGTATCATGAAAAAATTTATTCCAGGTCTTATGAAGTTGACTTTTTTTTTATATAGGACAGAACATAAAAATTCACCCAAAAATGTTTTAATACTAATTATGATGATATTGCAGTGGATATAAGTAAACAGCTATTTCACCATCAAAGGAAAAAATCCAAACAGGAAGGAATCAAGAGCAATCAGAAGAGCAGCATGTGTAAGATTTAAAATTCTTTTTAAACTATGAATTTACCTTGTATGAGCAGTAAACTAAAACATTCTTTTTCACTGAACTTCCAGAATTTTAAATACTTGGAAAAAAAAATCTGAACAAAGGTCTCATTCACACAGACATTCAAAGGAAGGAATGAAAGCAATACAAGAAATACAAAGCCATTCAAAGAAGCAGATAATAATACTGTACTTACCATACATTTTACAGAAAAGTTGATCTACCATCTTTCTCAGTTTGGTGACTCTGGAATGCCAGTCCTCTTTCGCTGTATTTGAGACTGGCACAGAACAAAACCAACATTCCTTAATTATATTGGTTATATTTTCAGTTGTTCCGTTTATACAATGCATAATCATCCTGTATTTTCAGGTAACACATAAATGCTGTATGTAAGAAGTATGGATTCAATGTGGAACTGGAAAAAATGACCATAAAATAATGACAGAATATTAAAACTGACAAAACTCCACTGAACCAGTGACATTATTCTTGCTACAAAATACACACAATGTTTTGACCTGAAGAGCTGCAATACTCCAAACTGCAGATTCTACTTGGAGATGGAAATAGTTTTTCAATGGTTTCATTTCCTGAAGAATTTGTTGATATTCAGTGCTGAATTAGGCATGCATATGGGATGAAAATTTGCTTTTAAGGGATCAAAGGACATATAATTCCAATCACTTTGCTCCTGAATATGTCTTTGTGACTAACAAGTGAAGCTTCCCAGTCTCAAAGAAGACATTGGCCTGCTTACACACCATGGGTTCAGTCAGAATGCAAAAGCAATGACTTGTGTTCCATACTTGCACCAGACTGGGCTATCAGCATCAGCACCAGCTGACACTTCCTGAGATCCAACTGGTCTGTCTTGCAGCCACTATCAGTCTTCTGAGAGTTTCAGGACTGAGGCCATTGCACAAAACCTTCCTGACCAGCCTGCTTCCCAAAGGAATGCAAATGAAAATCATCTTTTCCTCTGCCAGTCAAACTACAGCTCTATACTCATGTACAATACTATACTCATCCCATCCCTTTCCTGCTGGGGACAGAAGCTATCAGGGCTATGGACAGAGCAGGAATTGGACATGGAGCCACAAGGAGCTGAGAGAGCAGGGGCTGGTGCTCCACAGCTCTGTCTCCTGAGATGCCAGCAGACACAGGGAGCAGCAGAGGAGATAATAATTACTGGGAAAGAGAGAATGCAAACAGGAAGGAAACTGCAGGAAAGGAGGCTCAGACAGCTCCTGTCTCCCGTGTTCTCTGAGATGCTATTGACAGCTCCCAGGGGTGCTCCCTTCTCTTACTAGAGAGGATGCAGGGGTCACACGTGTCTCTATAAAGTGGTAACTGGTGATGACAAGCCAGTCCAGAACCCTGTGCCATAGAAATTGGTTACCACCAGTTTTCTTAGCTACAGGGGGTTTATGAGTTGAGCAATGTACTTGCTTTGCCTCCATGTTTTAGTATTAAAAATTACTAAAACAACACAAAAAAGGCTAATTTAAAGAGCCACATAACAGCCCACTTAAGGCTAAGGCTCAGTTACTAGCCTACCTACTATTTTTGTAGTCAAATTTTGTGCTTGAAAGTACAGTAGGTTATTAACACTCAATACACTAAGTTAACTTCAGGAAGGAAAAGTTTAATTCCTGAACACACATTAAATAGACATCCTTATGGTATACCTGCTTAATTTAGATCCTTAATGTCCACTTTAATACAGTCTTTGAAATACTTTTTATAACAGAAGACTATGAGTATATAGGACAAATAGGAATATCACATGTGCTTGTACAACTCACACATTTGAAAACCTACCTGTTGAAGCTGTATTGACCACTGGAGGATCTGTTGAATTCAGAAGTTCAGGCCTGAAAGATTTAAGGTGCATGTTTCAACAGTGACAGACACTTTCAGAAACTAGCCTCCAGCCACAGCCTCAAGTTACTACTTACTGAAGGATCAAACCCAAAATCCTCCCAGGGGACATCATGATCCCCAGCACTAAATTCCAACTAATGCTGAAGTATCCGAAGAGCTGGCTGGAACCCTACTGACAAAGCATTTTTTATGCCCAGTACCCATACCTGATGACTATGGGCATCTGCCCATTTCATGGTGACATACAGGTTCCATTAAACTTACCTCTGAGCTGTGAGATACACTTCATCAGAAACAAAGACAGAAATTTAAAATTTAATCTCTAAAAGAGTAAACTTCAAAGCAGTGACTTCTGTTTCCAAAATATATCTAATTTTATCCACAGTTGAACAAACTAAAAAATTAAACATTTTGATGTTTCTCACAGAGCCAAACTAGATTTTTAGCTGCTCTTGTTACACATTTCAAGATCAATGAACACCAAAAATTAATTTCTGTTAACAACTAAGACATATTTGACAAAAGTGTGTGCCAGCATTGCATAAATAATTAGATCTATGTATGATACCTGATTTTAAATGAGACACAAGGTAGATCTACACTTCCTCCTTTTCTAGTTACCTGCAAGCATTAGGATCAAAGAAACTGAGCCTGTTCCTCTCCAATGTAAGCAAATAGCACCTGTGGAAAAGGCAGCATGCACAGAGTCAGAGGCTGCCACAACTCCCAGTTCTGAGCCTGAGCATTGCAATCAGCAGATTCCTGTTCATTTCAAAAACTCTTGCATTAGGCCCTACACCACTGAACACAGGAAAACATCAGCTGTTACTCACTGCAGCTTCCTTCAAACTTCAGTCAATCTCCATCTGAGCTGTCCTTCACGTACACTACCTGATCTACCTCCAAGCACACCAAGGGCACCTAAACCACAGGAACCAGTAGCCATGTGGTGGCCTCAAGCTTGCCCTGGGAAATGCTTTATGCAAATACAGCCCTAGATACCTTGATACAATATTCCAGCAAATTTAAAAAAAAAAAACATAAGCTGAAATTAGGCCAGGATCTTCAAATAGGATCGATCTTCAAATAGGATCAAATATTCCAAAGTCAATGGCTTTCAACATGTATTGCAGCTGCAGAAATCTGAACAGTACAAAGAGATCTGCCGCTGACAAAAGTCCATAATATTGAAGAGATCTCTCCACCACCACTCTCAGTGATCCACTGGCCTGTGTGAGAGTCTGTCTGAAATATCCCTCATCTGCCTCATGATCATCATTGGGGACCACTGAAAATCTCTGGCTTTGTAGGAGGAAGTTACACACGCCAAAGGCCCAGAGACCTGAGCACAGTGCTAAACTATTGTTCAGAGGTGTTGTTTGCTCTATCCTACACTGAGCCCAATGAGAAGAAGAAGGGGGCACCGTGCCCTTTTTGCAACAACAGCCTTGGAAGCTGCCCCACCTCTCAGCCTGGCTGGGCTTGTCCTGAGTTCGGGTGGTGCCCTGCAGAAGACCCTCACCTGTTTTACAACCACTGTCACAGACACACTGAGACGTAAGGAGCCTCTCCATCAAGGACTGAGACATGAAACCCCCATGTGAAAAGGCCCCTCTGCTCCTTCCAAGGACTGGGACTGAAACCCCCAGCCCGGGGCAGGTGTGTGGGGGAGGCAAGCTGACCAGAGCCAGATGTTTGCCTGCAGGGTGTGACCACTGGACCAAGAACACAATGGCTCTCATTTACTGCTGAGAGCATGGACTACCTGTTACATCTATTCCTTATTGTATCTGTTTCCCCCCCCTCACAATTTCCAATAGCGTTATCATAATAAAAACCTCTGAGTTAGCCAGAGACTTCGAGATCTCCCCGACGTAACAGGCGGATGCTCGGCTGGACTGGACCAAAGGACTTCGTCTCTACGTTTGGTAGCAATATCCCCCTCTTTCTCTCTCTCTTTTTTCTCTCTTCCTCTATCTTTTTCTCTCCCTTAATCCCTCTATCACATTTTGCTGTGGTCATTCAATAAAGGTGCATTTGTTTTGTTTATTACTGCAAACCCCCTGTGCTGTGTCGGTTCTTTTTGCACCCTGAGATCAAATCCACGAACCATCGTGAAACCCATCCGTGAGGAGGGATTGTGACAGCCTGATAAGCTGAATATATTGAAACGGACATCAACTAAAAACCACTCCTTAGTACCATAAATTCATATGCCAGTAGAAACCAGTTTGGAATTCTGTGAAGAAAAATGAAGCAAAGTGGCAGAGGCAGAAAACATTGAGTAATGTAGAGCCAAAAATGAACAGCTCCTCACTTTTTGATGACGAAGCGGATGCGGTCCTTGGCCAGCAGGATCCTCTCCAGCCGGGGGATGCCGTACGTGGCCGGGCGCCTGAAGGGAATCCCATCTGGCAGCCCTTCCACAAACAAATCCTCTGGATGGGACTGGAAAGTTGTGTATGGGACACGTACTGGGCCCTCTACTTTTATAGCTTCAGCTTTAATGAAAAAGGAGAATAAAAATATTAGACTAGAATCCCATCTGGCAGCCCTTCCACAAACAAATCCTCTGGATGGGACTGGAAAGTTGTGTATGGGACACGTACTGGGCCCTCTACTTTTATAGCTTCAGCTTTAATGAAAAAGGAGAATAAAAATATTAGACTAGAATCCCATCTGGCAGCCCTTCCACAAACAAATCCTCTGGATGGGACTGGAAAGTTGTGTATGGGACACGTACTGGGCCCTCTACTTTTATAGCTTCAGCTTTAATGAAAAAGGAGAATAAAAATATTAGACTAGCTTGTGGCTCTATTCAATTACCTGTTTGATATCACTCTGATGAACATGATAATTAGCATGCAGGCAATAAGCCCTCAGCACATTTAAACATTCAAGCATTCATCTTGTGAGGGACTTTGTTTAATAGCAAAATCACTTTGATTCAGAGTAAACAAGCTGCAGCCCTGCATATATATGCAGACCATCCTCTTTTCCCTTTATGTAAACATTTAATAACAGTGACCACACCTGTTAAGAGTGAAGATTCTCACTGTTTTCGTTTTGCTTCATAGAGCATTTTGAAAGATGAAGTTATTGTCATTATTTTAGTTTTGCTTCATAGAGCATTTTGAAAGATGAAGTTATTGCCATTATTTTGGTTTTGCTTAATAGAGCATTTTGAAAAATGAAGTTATCTAAACTTAATGATAAACCAAGCATGTTTCAGTTCATGTCCAGTTTCTAGCTCTGTTATCATTTGTTACTGCTATTGGCTTACAAGTCATTAATGCCTTGGAGTAGGGGCACACATCTCATCTTTTCAATGAATTCCTGAAGTTTCTGTGTATTTTAGAAATCCAAAGAACCACTAACAAAATAAAAAATACACTTCTAACACTGCTGAAAAAAGCACAGCCCTCCTAATGAAATCTTTGGAACAAATGAAAAGCAAGTAACTAGCAACTTGAGAAGGGAAGGGGGGATTTCCCATTGTTGCCATCATTTAGCAATTTTGTATTTAGTGATTATTTACTCTTATTTTTTGCCCGTTGCTGTTTTGCTTGTAATTAGACTGTTACTTTTTCACTACACCTACTAGTAAGGTGTAGTATTGCTAGAAATTGATTAGTTAATACCATCATGGGAAGCAACTAATTCCATAGTGTCTACCTCTTAAATTGTCTTAAACCAACTTAATTTTCTTCAACCAACTTTGCTGCGTGCAAACATCAAAGTCAAAATTAAAGCAATTCACTAAGAATGATGCTCCTTTCTACAGCAATTAAAATACAGTGAATCAGATTCTGAACTGCATAGCCTTGGTGCAGGTTGCTTTCAGTGGGTGTTTAATTGTCAGATGATGGTCACATCCCAAACATGTAGTAAATCCAAATCACAAGGGCTATTCTGAAAGCGCTTCCACTTTTCGTGGCAGAGGCACACCAGCATTTATTTTTAAATCTTTACTGATGCTGTTGTAGTTTGTGATATGTGGACACAAAACATATCTAAGTGCAGCATTTGGAGACAAATTCCAAAGTCTAACACATCTGCTGTGTTAAACTTCTTTCCAAGAGCCATTAGGATATATAATTTTTGCTTCACTGTAAAACAATCATAATCAAAAATGAACAATCAATGAGTGGCAGTGCCACTCTAAAGACTCAGTGTAATTGCAGAGAAAAGCACAGCTCTCTCAAAGGTGGGTGCCCAAGATATTTCAGCATGCAGGTGCTCCAGGAGACTGAGCACAACTGAAAAATAAAATCAAGCTTCCCACTTTGGTGCCAAACACAGATATCCCATTTTGAAATTACTCTGTTCGCCAAAAAAAGCTACTTTTCTCAATTTTATGTCTTCTAACAGTATTTAGCCCTTTGGTGCTGTCAGTGCTGGTGTGCTCCTAAGCAAGAACAAGATGCATGCCAAAGAGCAGTCTGTCACTTGCTGTGACAAAGGACTACAGGCAGTGGCTTGGAAAGGTGTGGAGCACATACCATATTTTTTCTCAAACAGCACTTCAACTTCCTTTCTCAAGTCTGTGATTCGTGTATTCCATTTGTCTGCAAAGAAAAGAGGAGGACATGTCAGACTACAAACAAAACTGAGAATCTTGTCAAATCTGTGTTACCACTAAATGAAATATGAAGTGTGTACTTCTACTTGCAAACAGGTGCCTCCTGAGTACAGTACAGACTATCCTTAAAATGCATGGATACATTAAAAAAAGAGAAAAGTACAGAATAAAATGTTAAAGATTACTTCCACAAGATGTATATTAAATGAAGTTAAAAAAAACCACAACAAAAACCAGGTTAAAGTAACTTCCAGTAATGATTTCTCTCTTTGGTGGCTCAGTCATCAGCTGTTGCTGCCTCCAGGGGTAAAGGCATTTTATAGGTGCTGTTGATAGTTACCTAGATTTGAGTGCTCAAAAGCTTGATAAAGCTTACAGAAAGTACATGGAGTTGTTATGGTGGAAATCTCTACAACTACATGGATCAGGAGGCATCTGCCCTTCTCTACTTTAATCCATTATGTCTCTAAGTCCTGGTGTTGCAAAATACCCCCAGAAATCCCATTTCTGAAAAAAAATACAGCTGCAAAAAAAAAAAAAAAAAAAAAGTTTATCCAAATCCAAACCTGTGTGTCCAATCACGTTGTCACATAAAACAAACAGAAAACAACAGAGGCAGCCAGTGATGGTGATTATGCTGCTGCAGTACATCTAAACAGAGACCAGGGCTATAAATAAAGGCTTGAACTAACATGTCTCACTCCTGCACTACAAAATCACCCCAAACCTTTTCATAAAACACAGCAGAGAAACAAAATCATCTTGGATTTTCATCTTACCAAAATTGAACCTTATTCCTCTGCTTCTCCCACTACTGCCCGAGTCGCTGGCTGACTTGGGGCTCCTCTGCCTCCTCTCACTGGGTACGTAGTCATCATCATTATCTTCAACAGACAAAAACAAAATCACTACCTTTTGTCCAGGAAAGTTGTGTGCAGCACTAGAACTGCTTTGAATTTCAGAACTCTAACAGAATTAAGAAATTGTGCTTATCAGGGCACCGAATTTTCAACAAATTACTTAACTGAGTAACTTCAGAAAGCTCCCGTTCCTACCTGTGAAGGAACAATTTGTTCCTTCAAAAGGGCCTGTGCAAAGCACAAGAGAGAAAAAACCAAAACTGCTTCTGTACTTGCTAAGCAAAACAACATTGTCTTCTGAAACGTGACTGGGCATCACATGATCATAACATGACCATACAACACCAAAAAGAATCACAGAATAAATTGTGCAGATAGGGACTACCTGTGTTAACTAACTGGAAATAATACCATTCCACTAGTAGATCTCAAAAGAAAGCAACTTTTGTTTTTTATTATTATAGTTATTGACTCTTCTCATATAAACTTTTCTGTCAAGGTAATGGTGGAGTTATTTCCATGCTGCATTGTAAAACACAGAAAGTAATGCCAGAAGTGTCCACTTTCTCACAAATGCCCTGCCTACTTTCTAAGTTGCTGACTGGGTGCTCCTAATCTAATTCAGGACACTCATGCACAAATGCAAGAAACACAGATCACCTCCTACCAACATCCTAGCAGGAGAACTGCAGGGACACTGCTTGGCAGCTTTAGAGCCACTTGGATGACAAAGGGAGCTGCTCCCTGCAAAGGTTTGGATCTCACAGTTACCAATATCAGACAGACACCTTGAGGCTCTGCTTACACCACCTGCAACACTGCCTTTCTGCTCTGGTACCATTCTTCCCTGAAGCATTTCTTAACTACAAATGTTACATCTAACTACAGTGTGGTTATAAAGCAATGTGTTCTCCAGAATGAAGGAATGTTATAACATCTTCTCTGTTCAATAAATATTTTTCATTACAAACACATGAAAATTACTCCAAAGGTACAAATTGCTGTCAGGAATCATTTCAAAACCAGCCCACCAAGTCCAATCTGCTTCAGTATATTGTGGTTTTTGAAAACTTCTCCACCAGGTTTGTTTACCAAGCAGTGCACAATCCAAACTACACTCAACACCAGCACACAATTCCTCTTCATTCAGTGCCCAGTAATGCAGGCTTTGGAAAAAACATTTTGGATAGAAAAATGCCCAAGCAAATTAAATCAGTGACCTGGGGAACTGACCTTCACTAGTGAGGTCAGCCTCAGAAACATCACTTCCTCCTGATGAATCATGCTGGGAGGAATCTGAAAGGGAAAAGCAGGACAGTTGAATGATTGACATGGCCAAGATTTTTAACCAAACACTCCATGCCTTTGCATCTAAACCAACATTGTCAAAGAAGCCCCTTGCATTCACAGCCAGCAACAAAAAAAAGAAGCAAAGATATATTTACCATGAGCATTGAGGAATTCCAGACAAAGGCAAGGACTCAAAAGTATGTAACTGATAACCAGCTGACTGCTTAAAAAAGCTGGGTTTTTACAGTGAAGTGGCTCACCTTTACTCCTGCCTGGGGAACCAGCATCACCACATCTCACAATATTCAGCAAAACCACGTGCAACTTTCCATACTTCTCTTACAGAAGTAAGAACCAACAGATCTCAGAAAAAGGGGTGTTACAAAACCTTAGTCTGACTCAAAGGGCCACACTCAGCATCTCTAGCTATAAAATTCTAGTCAAAACCAAGGCACAGTCAGAGTCCAAGTCGTTTCCTATCACACTTGCCCTTCCTCACACTCCCTCCTCACAGTCAGGTATAAAGCACATGGCATTATGCTGAGGAAAACAAATCACCCAGATTTCTCTTCTCCAATGAGTTCAGTTAATACTGCAGCCAGCACAGGCAATGAACTTCATTTTCCTTTATCAGAAGAAATGCTGCTGAATTTCATGTAATGGTAACCCCTAACTATGGTGATACCTACCTTCCAAACAAAACTAATGCCATTTGCAAGAAGGAGCACTGCTGTTAGCAAAACCTGCCTTGAGAAGCACACAGCTCATGCTGGAGAGCCACGTGCTCAGAGCAAAGCCAGCAGGACAATGATGTACTGTTCACACCCTGCCAAACCCTTAAACCTTGGGTGATGAGACCTTACAAATGCCTTTCATGACTTAAAATATTTATGACTACCATCATAATTTGCTTATAGCAAGCCCCAGAATGGTGTGATTTGGGAGATTAAAAGCAAAACAAAAATCAGAAAACTCGATCTGATGGATATATAAAAGAGAATGATTGGAGAAGATGTACAATTTCAATTAGGTGACATCATTGCAAATATTTCTATGAAAAAATATCCAATGATGGTAATTTATAAGCACAAAAACCACATCTGAAATGCCATAACTTTATTTCCACATCTTTTCCTTCACTGATATCAGAACTCTGGTGGCTGCCTTCAAAATTATAAAGGAAAAAACATACTCCAGACTGTACAGAATCTTATAAAAGCAGACAGATTATTGTGCCCCTAAACTAAAAGAAACCAAACCAAAGGATAAAGGAGAGGTACACAAAAAATCTGAGGTGAAGCATCTTTAAACGGACTAAACTGAATCCCATGGATGCATTTCTGTGCAGAACCCAACAGAAGGGACCAGGAAAGAATACAACCAAAAGATCCCAATCTTCTGTGCATCTAATTTCATCATCAAGTCAAATAACAAAAATACCAACAGAGGCAGCCTATGATGGTGATTATACTGCTGCAATTCATCTACACAGAACCCAGGGCTCTTAAATGAAGGTTTGCACTAATGTGTCTGACTCCTGCAGCACATAACTACAGAAAACCTTTTCATCAAACAAAGCAGGGTGATGAAATACACTTGAATTTTCACGTTACCAGAATTGAACTCTTCATTTCTTCTCTGAGTATTGGACTCTTCATTCACCGACCTGGTGCTCCTCCGTCTCCTCTCATGGTACACGTAGGTATGGTCAGAATCTAAGAGAAATCAAACAGAAATCACTGAGGTTTTGTGCAGGGAACTTGTGTGCAGCACTAAAACTGCTTTGAATTTCACAACTCTAACAGTAGTAAGGAATTCTGTTTATGAGAGCACTAAATTTTACAACACATTACTTACAGGAGCAACTTCAGAAAGCTCCTGTTCTTACCTGGAAAGGAACAAATTGTTCCTCCAAAAAGGCCTGTGCAAAGCACAAGAGAGCAAAAAACAAAGCTGCCCATGTACTTCCCAAGGAAAACAACCTTGTCTTCTGAAACATGACAAATGTTTCATAAAACTACAGTGTGGTTATAAATCAATGTGCTCTCCAGAATGAAGGAATGTTATAACACCTTCTCAGTTCAATGGGTATTTTTCATTAACAACACTAGAAAATTATGCAAAAGATACAAATTGCTGTCAGGAATCATTTCAAAACCAGTCCAGCACTCCAATATACTTCAGTATACTGTGGTTTTGTAATACTTCTCCACCAATTTCATTTACCAAGCAGTGCACAACTGAAATTAAATTCAACACCACCACACAATTTTAATTCTCTTCCTTCAGTGCCAAGTACTGCAGACTTTAGAAAACACATTCTGGATAGAAAAATGCCCAACCAACTGAAGTTCAGGACCCATGGTACTGACCTTCAAGGGTGACCTCAACCTCGGGATTCTCACTTGTTTCTGACATGTCATGGTGGGAGGTCTCTGAAAGAAAAAACCAGGACTGTTGAGTGATGGGCATGGACAAGATTTTCAAGCAAACACTCCATACCTTTACATCTAAACCAACAGTGTCAAAGAAGCCCCTTGCACTCACAGCATGCAACAAAAATAGGAGCAAAGATAATTTACCATGAGCCTTTGAGCAATTCCAGACAAAGGCAAGGAGGGGAATATTACACTTGCTAAACTGCACATGCTACACTGCAGGGTTGCTGCTATGCCTGAAGGAAATTCCATCTTCTTGGCTTTCTTGGGTTAATACAATCATAAGTATTTTCATCTAGAATTTTTATCTTACCAGAACTGAACTCTTCAGATTTTCTCTCAGCATCGGAAGATTCATTTGCCAAATTATTGCTCTTAAGTCTCTTGTCAGGTGGCAGATTGTCTTCATCATCATCTTTAAGAAACAATAAAAAACCCCCTGTTTTTTTGTCCACGGAATTCGCATGCAGAACGGGAACTGCCTTGAATTTCGAAACTAAAACAGAAATAAGGAATTGTGTTTATCAGGGCACCAAATTTTACAAGACATTATGTACATGAGCAACTTCAGAAAGCTCCTGTTCCTATCTGTGAAGGAACAACCTGTTCCTCCAAAAGCACACGTGTGCAAAGAACAAGGGAGCAAAAAACAAAGCTGCCCATGTACTTCCCCAGGAAAACAAACTTGTCTTCTGAAATATGACTGGGCATTGCATGATCATAAAACAGCCATGCAACAGCAAAAGGAATCACAGAATCAATTGCGCAGATCAGGACTGCCTTTGTTATCTAATTGGAAATAATATCATTTCACTAGATGATCTCAAAATAAAGCACCTATGTTTTTTCTTGAAGAGCTCAGATGTTCTAAAACCAGATTTTAAACCAGTTTAAAAATAATGGGTGCCAGTCAAACTCATCAAACAGGTCAACTCTGCCATAAACCCACACAAGTGGACAGACAGGAGAACAGCAGACCTAGCAATGTGTCAGAAAGCTGCTACTCAGCCTGGCACTTTCCAATCCATCCCTATCTTCCCTAAGCTAATGAGCTTTTTAAACTGCCCAATTACCAATACCTCCAACCTCAGAGAGAACAAATGGGTAGAGTAGACAAAGAAAACTAATTTCACATGCAGAAAAATATGCACCCACCTCACCGAGGGTATGGTTTACTTAGCAAGTACAATATCACGTATTGATATATCTTGAACCTATACGGTTCTGTTATACTCTGTCACAAAAAACCTTTTCAGAGCACTTTTACTCTTGTGCTAAAGGCCTTTACATATAAGCAGAACTGAATGACTCTTCCCATAGAAACTTTTCTGTCAAGGTAATGGTGGAGTTATTTCCATGCTGCATTGTAAAACACAGAAAGTAATGCCAGAAGTGTCCACTTTCTCACAAATGCCCTGCCTACTTTCTAAGTTGCTGATTGGGTGCTCTTAGTCTAATTCCCCAAGCAAGCACTGCAAAAGCCAATCTCAGCAGTGTTTTAAAGCAGTGCCAGGACACTCATGCACAAATGCAAGAAACACAGATCACCTCCTACCAACATCCTAGCAGGAGAACTGCAGAGACACTGCTTGGCAGCTTTAGAGCCACTTGGATGACAAAGGGAGCTGCTCCCTGCAAAGGTTTGCATCTCACAGTTACCAATATTAGACAGACACCTTGAGGCTCTGCTTACACCACCTACAACACTGCCTTTCTGCTCTGGTACCATTCTTTCCTGAAGCTGGTTTTAACTACAGATGTCACATGTAACTACAATGTGGTTATAAATCAATGTGTTCTCCAGAATGAAGGAATGTTATAACATCTTCTCTGTTTAATGAATATTTTTCATTACCAGCACCTGATGAAGTCACAATATTTACAAATTGCTATCAGGCATCATTTCAAAACCAGCCCACCGAGTCCAATATGCTTCAGTACATTGTCATTTTCTAAAACTTGCCCATCACATTCATTTATCAAGTATTGCACAATGGAAATCACACTCAACAACAGAACACAATTCTCTTCATTCACTGCCAAGTAATGCAATCAATGACCTGCAGAACTGACCTTCAACAGTGACCTCAACCTCAGGATTCTCAGTTATTTCTGACGAGTCAGGCTGGGAGGACTCTGAAAGGGAAAAACAGGACTGGTGAATGGTGGACATGGACAAGATTTTCAAACAAACATTCTATGCCTTTACATCTAAACCAACAGTGTCAAAGAAACCTCTTGCACTCACAGCATGCAACAAAAATAGAAGCAAAGATATTTTACCATGAGTTAGTCTATGATCATGATTATACTGCTGCAATTCAACTACACAGAGACCAGGGCTCTTAAATGAAGGCTTGCAGTAAAATGTCTCACTCCTGCAGCACAAAATTACCCAAAACCTTTTCATAAAACACAGCAGGAAACAAAATCATCTTGATTTTTTATCTTACCACAATTGAACTCTTCTTCTTTTCTTCTCTCAACACTGGCATCTTCACTAGACGAATTGCTGCACCTCTGTCTCTTGTCAGGTGGTGGATAGTCATCCTCATCATCTTTAAGAAACAATGAAATAAAACCCTGTTTTTTTTGTCCAAGAAACTCGAGTGCAGCACTGGAACTGCCATGAATTTCTAAACTAAAACAGAATTAAGAACCTGTGCTTACCAGGGCACCAAATTTTGCAACAAATTACTTAACTGTGTAAATTCAGAAATCTCCCATTCCTACCTGTGAAGGAACAACTTGTTCCTTCAAAAAGGCCTGTGCAAAGCAAAAAAGAGCAAAGAACAAAGCTACTTCTAAGGAAAGCTACCTTCCTAAGGAGGTACCTACTTTCCTAAGGAAAACAAAATTGTCTACTAAAACATGACTGAGCGTGGCATGATCATAAAACAGCCATGCAACAGCAAAAGGAATCACAGAATATATTGTGCAGATAGGGACTACCTGTGTTATCTAACTGGAAGTAATATCATACCAGTAGTAGATCCCAAAAGACAGTGCCTATGTTTTGTCTGGAAGAGCTCAAATGTTCTAAACCCACTTTCAAACCAGTGTAAAACCAATGGGCACCGATGAAATTCATCAAACAGGTCAAATCTGCATTAAACTCACACAAGTGGACAGACTGGAGAACTGCAGGGACACTGCTTGGCAGCTTTAGAGCCACTTGGATGACAAAGGGAGCTGCTCCCTGCAAAGGTTTGGATCTCACAGTTACCAATATCAGACAGACACATTGAGGCTCCACTTACACCACCTACAACACTGCCTTTCTGCTCTGGTACCATTCTTCCCTGAAGCATTTCTTAACTACAAATGTTACATCTAACCACAGTGCGTTTATAAATAAATGTTTTCTCCAGAATGAAAGAATGTTATAACATCTTCTCAGTTTAATGAATATTTGTCATTACCAACATCAGAGAATTATGCAAAAGATACAAATTGCTGTCAGGAATCATTTCAAAACCAGCTCACCAAGTCCAATCTGCTTCAGTATATTGTGGTTTTCTAAAACTTCACCAATATTGTTTACCAAGCAGTGCACAATTGAAATTACACTCAACACCAGCACAAAATTCTCTTCATTCACTGCCAAGTAATGCAGGCTTTAGAAAGGAAGAATTTAGATAGAAATATGCCCAACCAACTGAAATCAATGATGTGGGGAACTGACCATCAAAAGTGACTTCAACCTCAGGATCCTCACTTTTTTCCGACATGTCATGTTGGGAGGAATCTGAAAGGGAAAAACAGGACTGCTGAATGATGGACAAGGACAGGATTTTCAACCAAACACTCCATGCCTCTGCATCTAAACCAACAGTGTCAAAGAAGCCCCTTGCACTCACAGCATGCAACAAAAATAGGAGCAAAGATAGATTACCATGAGCCTTTGAGTAATTCCAGAGAAAGGCAAGGAGGTGAGGATTACACTTTTGCTAAACTGCACATGCTACACTGCAGAGCTGCTGCTATGACTGAAGGGAATTCCATCATCCTGGCTTTCTAGGGTTAATACAGTCATAAGAAGATTGCCCTTTCTTACTGAGGATTACTGACAATACAAACAAAGGCTGCCTGTCCCCACAGATTAGGGATTTTTTTACCAGCTCTACAGATTCATGGTTGCTGTGCTATCAAGAGTTCCATAAGAGGCTGCAAGGCCAACAATCAAACACAGGAGGGAAATTCATGATCACAATGCTTCAGTTGGGGCAGAGTGCCCCAACAACACAAGCAGGATTAGCCAATCAACACTCACTGTGAGAAAGAGCAATTTATACTTAACTGCACTACAGTTAAACAAAGGGAAGCCAATTGTATCAGAAACTCATTTTCCTTTATCAGAAGAAATGCTGCTGAATTTCATGTAATGGTAACCCCTAACTATGGTGATACCTACCTTCCAGACAAAACTAATGCCATTTGCAAGAAGGAGCACTGCTGCTAGCAAAACCTGCCTTGAGAAGCACACAGCTCATGCTGGAGAGCCACGTGCTCAGAGCAAAGCCAGCAGGACAATGATGTACTGTTCACACCCTGCCAAACCCTTAAACCTTGGGTGATGAGACCTTACAAATGCCTTTCATGACCTAAAATAATGATGACTACCATCAGAGTTTGCTTATAGCAAGCCCCAGAGTGATGTGATTTTGGCATTTAAATTAAAACAAAACAAAAATCAGAAAACCCAATTTGTTGGAAATATGAAAAGAGTTGTTGGATAAGATTTACAATTTCAATTAGGCTTCATCTATTTCTGTGAAAAAATATTTCTGTGAAAAAAAAATCCTAGGATGTTAACTTATCCTCACAAATACACTTCACATCTCAAATGCTCTAACTGTATTTCCACACTTGTTTCTGAGCTACCATCAGAACTCTGGTGGCTGCCTTCAAAAATATAAAGCAGAAAATATATTCCTGACTGCACAGAACCTTATAAAAGCAGACAGATTGATGTGTTCATAAGCCAAAGCAAACCACAGAATAAAGGAAGATCACAAAACATCCCAGATGAAGCATCTTTAACCAGACTAAACTGAAGTGCTTGGATGTGTTTCTATGGAGAACCCAACATGAGGGATCAGGAAAGAACACAACCAGAAAATCCCAACTTCCTGTGCATCAATTTACATCATCATGACAAATAACAAAAACCAACAGAGGTAACCTAAGATGATGATGATGTGCTGCAATTCACCTACGCAGAGCCCAGGGCTCTAAAATGAAGGCTTGCATTAATGTGTTGCACTCCTGCAGGACAAAATTACCCAAATCTTTTTTGTAAAACAAAGCAGGGAGAAAAAATCATCTTACTGCAGTTGAAATATTGTGCTTTTCTTCTCCTTCTATTGGCAGTTTCCTTAGCCGACCTGGTGTTCCTCCTCCTCCTCTTTCTCTTGCTAGGGGGCAGGTACTCATCATCATCATCATCTAAAAAAGACAATTTTAAAAAAAGTGGGGTTTTTGTCCATGGAAATCAGGCGTAGCTCTGGAACTGCCTTGAATTTCAAAATTTAAACAGAAATAAGGAACTGTGGGCACCAAGTTTTGCAGTAAATTTCTTACCTGAGTAACTTCAGAAAGCGCCTGTTCTTACCTGTTTTCTAATACTTCACCACCAGATTACGAAGCAGTGCACAAAACAAACTACACTCAACACCAGCACACAATTCTCTTCATTCACTGCCAAGTAATGCAGGCTTTGGAAAACACATTTTGGATAGCAAAATGCCCAAAAAATTGCAATCAATGACCTGCAGAACTGACCTTGACTAGTGATTTCAGCCTCAGAATCCTCACTTGCTTCTGAGGAGTCATTCTGGGAGGAATCTGAAAGGGAAAAACAGGACTGTTGAATGATGGACAAGGACAGGATTTTCAACCAAACACTCCATGCCTCTGCATCTAAACCAACAGTGTCAAAGAAGCCCCTTGCACTCACAGCATGCAACAAAAATAGGAGCAAAGATATTTTACCATGAGCCTTTGAGTAATTCCAGAGAAAGGCAAGGAGGTGAGGATTACACTTTTGCTAAACTGCACATGCGACACTGCAGAGTTGCTGCTATGACTGAAGGGAATTCCATCATCCTGGCTTTCTAGGGTTAATACAATCCTAAAACACCTTCTGTTACCCAGGATTACTGACAATACAAACAAAGGCTGCCTGTCCCCACAGATTAGGGATTTTTTTACCAGCTCTACAGACTCATGGTTTCTGCACTATGATGATTTCCATAAGAGGCTAAAAGGCCAACAATCAAACATGGGAGGGAAATTCATGATCACAATGCTTTAGTTGGGGCAGAGTGCCCCAACAACACAAGCAGGATTAGCCAATCAACACTCACTGTGAGAAAGAGCAATTTATACTTAACTGCACTACAGTTAAACAAAGGCAAGCTAATTGTATCAGAAACTCTATCAAAATTAAGCAGCAGTGCATGAAGGAACATATTTTAGCTATTCCAGGAGAGTAAAGCTGCACTGGTGCATTTTGAGGAGTATCTTCTTTCAGATCTCTGTAAGCTGGGGTATGGTATCACTTTGGGAGCAGGTCTGAAGGAATCTTTGCTTCAAAGGTTTCTCTTCACACGATGTGTGGGGTGCAGAGCAGAAATTCAGCTCTATCTACTGGGACACCTCAACTGCAGTATACTTGAACCATGTCAAATACATCATCCAGTTCATGGAAATCAGTATCATGTTTTGGTCTAATTCCAAGGGATTGCTGGGTACATAACTAGCAAATGCAAAGTATTACAAAAAGGAAGAATTAGGAGTTGTTTTACTAGACACAAACATAAAATAGGGTTGTAAAAAAGCCTGTCACATCAACTGATCCCCTAGAACCCATTTGAGAGAGTTAAATAGGATTAAAATAATTAAAAGTATGTAGCATTTTTGGAATTTTTGAGACTGGAAGATGATCCACCTAACCTAGCACCAAATCCCTGACAAACACTCAGAGTTAAGGGAATTGTGCAAAAACCTCAAATCAAATTGCAGCAAAGTTCTGGAAGGAAACTCCCAGATGAGACATTTTTCTTAAGACACATTGAACCAATGGTGTTAAACATCTAATTAAGTTTTTAAAATAACATATCATCATCACTAGGTCTCCTCTGATCTTGGGTAAACACACACAAGAAGCCTTCTTCACAGTTGAAAATGTTCTCATTCACCAGCACTGGCTCCAGTTTCTCAAATGTGATTTTTTTCCCTTTCAAACAAGTTCTTCTGACACACATAACCTCAACTTTCTGACTGCTGAATTCCAATCACACCATGCTGCCCATTCATCCATTAGCTGGGTGTGGGCAGCCTGCCTGGATGGGAGCAGAGATGGTCATGTGCTCTTCCTTCACCTTAAACCTCTCCTATACAGTGTTTTTAACCACTGCCATGGAGCTCTGCCTGCTGCCATCTTGTTAGCCTGCTGCTTGCAGGAGAGATAATCCTGGCTGCTGCACTAAGATTCACCAGCTCCATGAAGGACCAGCATGGTCCCTGTGGGTGCCTGGGGAAGATGTCCCTTCCCATCTTTTCCCCTGGAGCCACTGCATGGAGGGCCTGCTTGAGCAGGAGTTCCACCAGGCCTTTTCTTGCACAGTAGTGTGACACGGGGATAAAGCACTGCTTCCTTTAGCATGCACCAGCTGCCATTCCAGACACAGGCAAGGAGGTGAAGATGACACATGCTGAACTGCACATGCTACACTGCAGAGTTGGTGTTCTGACTGAAGGAAATCCCATCGTTTTGGCTTTGTAGGGTTAATGCAGTGGCAAAGACTGATCACCTTGCATGGGTGCTGTCATGTTCCACTAGTACAGTGATGGTTTGTTAACTTAACTCAGACTGCAAAAAACAACACAGAGGGGATTTCAGTATTAATCAAAACAAATGCACCTTTTATTGAGTGCCCACAGCAAATGCAATAGAAGGATTAGAAAAGGAGATAAAGGATAGAGAGAGAGAGAAAGAGGGGAAAGTGTACAGCTACCAAGGTGGAGACGGGATACTCATGGTCCAGCCAATAGACCCGCCTTGTCACGTCAGGGAGAATCTCAAAGTCTTGGTTAACTCAGGGGTCTATTATAGTCCTCCACTGAGGGGGGAGCAGGTAAAAGACAATGGAGAATAATTCTATTGAAACCACTGAGGGGGAACAGGTACAATGAAGAACAGGTGTATTGAAGGCGCCAAGGGGGAACAGGTCATGTTCTCAGCACTGAGTGAGAGCAGTTTTGTTCTTGGTCCAACGACCACACCTGCAGGCAACACGTGGCAAACATCTCCCTTCAGTCAGGCCAGCCCCCGCTGTGTTAGGATTATAGGGGGCTCAGTCCTTGGGAGGGGACTTCAATCTCTGTTCGTCACAGTGGTCGTGAAACAGATGAAGGATTTTCCATGGGGGACCACCAGAGTTACCCCAGAAAGTTCATTTGGCCAAGAGGTAATCCACGGGCTATTGTCATGAAGCAGGTGTAAGCACATATGGCGAGGTGCCCCTTGCCAGGCCCTGCTCGCAGCAGTGCACCGTGGCGGCTCTGCAAACACAGCTGCCAACAATCCCTGGGCGAGCATCCACCTCAACCAGGCCACAGCTCCAGCCAGGCTCCTCAGGGTCACGGTCTCTGTCCTTGTGATGGCCATGAGGCAAATGAGGCAAACTTCAGACATCTCTTACAGGGGCCTGGGGGCGTTGACTCGTGTCCCCCCTCACGGGAGCCATTGCCCGCAGGGAGCCCCGCTCCTGTGGCACAGCGCCCCCTGCAGCCGCGGGCGGGCACCGCAGCCGCCACAGGTGCCAGGAGTGCCCTCTGCTGGCTGTGGGTGGAACCGCAGCGGGCATCGCTGTCGGGCAGGAAAACGCCCTCAATGCGCTTTCTTCTTTTGGCTCGTTGCTGATGCTGTTGGGCTTGTTCCTTTCATCTTGTTATATAGATATCAATAGACAGATAGATAGAGATATATACGTATGTGAGAAATGCTACTCACTTCCAAAAATTAGGAAGGTTTATTAAACCTTATCAAAAACACAGCAGAAGACTGAATAGAGAAAATATTACGGCGCCAGGAGTAAAGGATCTTTCCCATCATCTGCTCACCCACACAATGGAGGCTTCACCTTTTAACCCTTTATCCCCTCCCAAACTTCTGTCCATGGACTCCTCCTTTGCTGTAAGGTGCTGGAGATCACTGCCTGACACCTTGATTGGAGCTCAGGTGCTGCCACAGGAACGAGTGACCCTCCCAAATGTCCCAAAACCAAGCCAGCCCCCGATAACAACACAAGGGAGGGTAAAACGTACCTATAAATCTATAAAACTGCTCCTAACATATATACAGGATATTGGCCTTGTAATTCTGAGAGTCAATTGCATTACTCATCTATCACACACAGACTAGTAAAAAACTGTTATTCATTTTCCCATTCCTTACAGGGAAGCCATGTATTTCAAAGTCATTAAAATTTTGGAGGAAGGGAGTCATCTTTCCATTCCAGAGAGGGCCCCGCATTCCTTGGAACACTACTGTGTTTTAAAGCAATGAAAGAAATGAAAAGTAAAACAAAACAAAAATCATAAAAGCCAACTAGGTGAAAATATGAAAAGAGAATGCTTGGAGAAGATGTACAGTTTCAATTAGGCCCTATCTTTCCAAATATATCCGTGAAAAAATATCCAGTGATGTTAACGTATCCTCATAAAAAACACTTCACATCTCAAATGCTCTAACTGTATTTCCACATAGGTTCCTGTACTGCCATCAGAACTCTGGGAGCTGCCTTCAAAAATATGAAGTAAAAAACATACTCCAGACTGCAGAGAATCTAATAAAAGCAGACAGATTAATGTGCCCATAAGCCAAACCAAACCAAACCACAGAACAAAGGAGAGGTACAAGATCACAAAAAAATCCCAGGTAAAGCATCTTTAACCAGACTAAACTGAAGGGCATCTATGCATTTCTGTGGAGAACCCAACAGAAGGGATCAGGAAAGAACACAACCAGACAATCCCAACTTTCTATCTGTCTATTTACATCATCATGTCAAATAATGAAAACCAACAGAGGTAGCCTAGGATGATGACATCTGACTGCTGCAAGACATCTACATAGATCCCATGCCTCTTAAATGAAATTCCAAAAGTGCTCTTCTATTTTAATTTTTTAGCTTCTGTAATTCTCTCAAAAAGGTTCTAAATAATCAGTTAATGTGACAGTAATTTTTGCAAGATATAGATTTTTTTTTTGCAGCAAAAAATCACCCAAACCCTTTTCATAAAACAAAGCAGGGAAATAAAATAATCTTTCATTTTCATCTTACCAGAATTGGAGTCTTCTCTATTTCTTCTCCCAGCATTGGCCCCTTCATTACCCGACTTGGTGCTCTTCTGTCTCTTGTCAGGTGGTAGGTAGTCATCATCATCTTCTTTAAGAAACAAAAAAAGGAAAAAAAATGGCTTTTTACTTTTGTGCTAGAGGCCTTTACATATAAGCAGAACTGAATGACTCCTCTCATATAAACTTTTCTGTCCAGGTGATGCTGGAATTATTTCCATGCTGCATTGTGAAATGGTGAAAGTAATGCCAGAAGTGTCCACTCTGATCCAAATGCCCTGATTGGGTGCTCTTAGTCTAATTCCCCAAGCAAGCACTGCAAAAGCCAATCTCAGCAGTGTTTTAAAGCAGTGCCAGGACACTCATGCACAAATGCAAGAAACACAGATCACCTCCTACCAACATCCTAGCAGGAGAACTGCAGGGACACTGCTTGGCAGCTTTAGAGCCACTTGGATGACAAAGGGAGCTGCTCCCTGCAAAGGTTTGGATCTCACAGTTACCAATATCAGACAGACACCTTGAGGCTCTGCTTACACCACCTACAACACTGCCTTTCTGCTCTGGTACCATTCTTCCCTGAAGCATTTCTTAACTACAAATGTTACATCTAACCACAGTGTGGTTATAAAGCAATGTGTTCTCCAGAATGAAGGAGTGTTTTAACATCTTGTCTGCTCAATGAATATTTTTCATTACCAACACCTAAAAATTACTCCAAAGGTACAAATTGCTGTCAGGCATCATTTCAAAACCAGCCCACCAAGTCCAATATGCTTCAGTATATTGTGGTTTTTGAAAACTTCTCCACCAGGTTTGTTTACCAAGCAGTGCACAATCCAAACTACACTCAACACCAGCACACAATTCCTCTTCATTCAGTGCCAAGTAATGCTTTGGAAAGCATTCTGGAAAACACGTTCTGGATAGAAAAATGCCCAACCAACTGAAATTCAGGACCCATGGTACTGACCTTCAATGGTGACCTCAACCTCAGGTTTCTCACTTATTTCTGACATGTCATGGTGGGAGGTCTCTGAAAGGGAAAAACAGGACAGTTGAATGATGGACATGGACAAGATTTTCAACCAAACACTCCATGCCTTTGCATCTAAACCATCTTGGTAAAACCTTATGAAACAATGGCCTTGTTACCCTTGTAAAATCATGGCTGAGGCCTGTTACTTCATCTAAGCAGAAAAAGACTATGGGAACATGACACAGCTGCACTGGAGGCAGAAAAACAAATTATATAACCATGATGTGCTCACATCGTGGTTTAGCATGGTTGGTTGGATTGTATGGGATCTACTAAAATGGAATGTAACAGATTATGGCCTACCTGCTTAAAAAGGGCCTGCTTTTTGCAATAAACAACTCTCCTTTGCACCTGCCTGGGGACTCTGCATCACTTGGCTTCATAATATTTATCCTCACAAAAAACATTCACATCTCACAGGCTATAACTGAATTTCCACATCTGTTCTTTCACTGCCATCAGAACTCTGGTGCCCGTCTTCAAATTTATAAAGACATTCCTGACTGTACAGAACCTAATAAAAGCAGACAGATTAATGTGCCCATAAGCCAACTCAAACCAAACCACAGAATAAAGGAGAGGTATAGGATCACAAAACATCTGAGGTGAAGCATCTTTAACCAGACTAAACTGAAGTGCATGGATGTGGTTCTGTGGAGAAGCCAACATGAGGGATCAGGAAAGAACACAACCAGAAAATCTCAACTCTCTGTGTGTCTATTTAGGTCATCACATCAAATAACAAAAAACAACCAAGGTAGCCAACAATGATGATTATACAGCTGCAATACATCTGCACAGAGCCCATGGCTACTAAATGAAATTCTAAAAATGTTTATTATTTAGCTTAATTCTGACAAAAAGGTTCTAATTGATCAGTTGATATGACAGTTATATTTGCGATAATACTGAACTTTTTGGCACCACAAAACCACCCAAAACTTTTTCAGAAAACACAGCAGGGAGACAAAATAATTTTTAATTTTCATCTTACCAAAACTGAATGCTTCAGCATTTCTTCTCCCAGTATTGGCAGCTTCAGTAGCCGAACTGGGGCTCCTCAAGCTCTCTTCAGGGGGCATGTACTCGTCATCATCATCATTATCATCACCAACATCAACATCATCTTTAAGAAAGAAAAAAAAAACCAAAACTAGTTTTATGTCCAGAAAACTCGAGTGCAGCACTGGAACTGCCATTAATTTAAAACTCTAACAGAATTAAGGAACTGTACTTATCAGGGAACCAAATTTGGCAATAAATTACTTAACTGAGTAACTTCAGAAAGCTCCTGTTCCTACCTGTGAAGGAACAACTTGTTCCTTCAAAAGCACATCTGTGTGCAAAACACAAGAGAGCAAAAAACAAAGCTGCTTCTGTACTTCTAAGGAAAACAACATTGCCTTCTGAAACATGACTGGGCATTGCATGATTGTAAAAAACCCCATTGAAAGAGGAAAAGGAATCACAGAATAAATTGTGCAGATAGGGAATACCTTTGTTATCTAACTGGAAGTAATATCATACCATATAGATTATACCACAGGTCTCAAAACACAGTACCAATGTTTTGTATTGAAGAGTTCAAATGTTGTGAACCCACTTTCAAAGCAGTGTAAAAACAATGGGAACCAATGAAATTCATCAAACAGGTTAAATCTGCCACCAGGTTCCTTTGCCAAGTAGTGCACAAAACAAACTACACTCAACACCAGCACACAATTCTCTTCATTCACTGCCAAGTAATGCAGGCTTTGGAAAACACATTTTGGATAGAAAAATGTCTGAAATCAATGATGTGGGGAACTGACCTTCGTTACTGAACTCAGCCTCAGAATCCTCACTTGTGTCTGACGAGTCAGGCTGGGAGGTCTCTGAAAGGGAAAAGCAGGACTGCTGAATGGTGGACATGGACAAGATTCTCAACCAAACACTCCATGCCTCTGCATCTAAACTACATTGCCAAGGAAGCCCCTGCACTCACAGCATGCAACAAAAATAGGAGCGAAGATATTTTACCATGAGCCTCTGAGCAATTCCAGAGAAAGGCAAGGAGGTGAGGATTACACTTTTGCTAAACTGCACATGCGACACTGCAGAGTTGCTGCTATGACTGAAGGGAATTCCATCATCCTGGCTTTCTAGGGTTAATACAATCCTAAAACACCTTCTGTTACCCAGGATTACTGACAATACAAACAAAGGCTGCCTGTCCCCACAGATTAGGGATTTTTTTACCAGCTCTACAGACTCATTGTTTCTGCACTATGATGATTTCCATAACAGGCTGCAAGGCCAACAATCAAACATGGGAGGGAAATTCATGATCACAATGCTTTAGTTGGGGCAGAGGGCCCCAACAACACAAGCAGGATTAGCCAATCAACACTCACTGTGAGAAAGAGCAATTTATACTTAACTGCACTACAGTTAAACAAAGGCAAGCCAATTGTATCAGAAACTCTATCAAAATTAAGCAGCAGTGCATGAAGGAACATATTTTAGTTATTCTAGCAGAGTAAAGCTACACTTATACATTTTGAAGAGTATTTTCCTTTAGATCTCTCTATGCTTAAGTATTATACCATGCTGATGGTTTCCTTTACAAATATAAAGTAAAAAGATACCAGAGTCAAAATACATAAGGAATTTTTAACAATTTTTAATCCTTACTATTTAAAGTAAGGATTTTTACTGCAGAAATTCCAGAATTATTTTGTTCATGTGAACAAGACTGAGAAGACCTTTTCCTCATCTTAGAAATTTATGGTAGCATTCTGACCTTACTATGAAATTCAGTGTTAAATGCAGGTTGGTATTTTCTAGTCTTTGCAAATAGGCAATCCAATATTTTTAATGTAAACTGTACACTGTTGAAAAAAATTGCACCATTTTTTGTAAAGGCATTTCAGCTATTACAGAGTTTTGCCAAGGTACTGTTTTGACTAACACAGACTTTCTATTTATTTATTTATTTATTTATGTGCTCATTCACCTCACACTGTCCTGAAAAACATAGTTAAGTTGCACTTACAATTTATAAAGTAGAGTTTTATTAAAGTCTATAAGTCATTATAAAACAGACTGAATTTCTTGAGAAACATACCAATTTACACAAACAACTTGTGCTTTAGAGTGATCAACCTGATGCTCCTCTTTGAATTTAGAAAAGGAAGAAATTAAGTTCCCATCTACATGTCTGTCTACTCGGACAGCTGGAAATTAAAGTAATAGTAATTTTCATTTCTATTCATGTTTAAGTTCCAATACCCTCAGCTTTTTGGCAAATCAAGTAGCAAAGCTGTGAAAATCAAAACTCACACACTCAATTTCTAAAACAGATGTGAGGAAAAAATACAAGTAAAAGATCTACCTGTGTAACTTTTTCCAGGAGCAATGTTTTCATCTACCTCTGGTGTTTTGGAAGGGCCTGCTTGAGAACAGAGAGAACAGTTTTTAAGGGTGTCTCACAACTAACACATACTTCCAGCCCACACAGGAATTTACCAAATAACCGCTAGTTTCCTATATTATGTGCTCACTTCATACTTTCTGTAATGTTAAACTTTGGAAAGACTCTGTTAAATATTAAATATTTATAAATCCTTACTTACTTGGTTCAACAGAATAAAAATGGGGTTAGTGGCAGCATGGTGCATTTCTTAGACTACTAAACAGTCAAGAGACTCATGCTGAACAGCAGGTTTCAACTAATGAACTAATTTTTAAAAAAGAAATGTTGATGGTGCTGCCTTTCTTCAAGGACACTTTAATCACTAGATCTTTTTCCTGTTCATTAAAGCTAATATTCCTAAGGAGTATTCTTTGACCTCAACATTCCTATCTACATTTAACACATAAATTCACAGGGATTAAAGTAATTTATGACACTCCAAGGCTGTTTACTTTTCATTACAACAGTTCTTTTGAAGACTACAGACTGGTTAAAAAAGACTGGTGCAGAAAGCAGCACAGAAACTACACTTAACCTGTTATTAACACTCCTAAATTATTTGTGGTTATTTAGTGTTAATTTATTTATGTTTATTTGTGTTTATTTAGTGTTTATTAACACTAAATGAACACTCCTAAAACCCTACTGCTTACTGCTGTGGCTCTCCTGCAGCTGTGCTAGAAGGGTGAGCTGCTTACAGCACAAACAACACCACACTGAGCAAGAGGCCATTCTGCACCACAGAAACAGCACAGGTATGGAAAACCTGCTATGTGTGGCAAACAGGAGTAACTGGAACTCATTTGGACTAATTGTTCTGTGCAAATCCCATAATTTCTGTGTGCATTTGCTAAAGCAATCTGCAGAAGCTCATAGAGGTGACCAGAAATTCCAGTTGTTTAGAGATAGGTTCATAAATGTATCAGCAAGAGTATTAATAGTTCCACAAGAGAAAAAGCTACTGTTAATTCACAAGGCAATGGAATATTCTAAACTCTATTGCATCTGCACACTAAGAAAGAAAATACAGAAAAGACTCTTGTGGAGAGCTTTGTGGATAATTGGCCAGCTGAGAAAGGTCACTTTGACATGATACTGTTGGATAAGTTTTGAGGAAACAAGTTGGGGATTAAGTAGTCAGTGTCCAATCCCTGACAAGAGTCATGGTGACCTTGCTGCAACATGAAGATGGAGGAGAGAATCTTTTGCCAGAAAAATGAAGATAGCCTTGGGTAGAATAGCCACAGGAATGTAGATGTAGAAACAAAATAATTATTAGAGTATAGAAGCAGGTGTGGTTGATTTATGTGTGTTTAACCAATAATGAGCTCAGCTTTGTAATATGTATAAGCTTCATTAACACCAATATAAATATGTGTGAGCTATCAATAAACTTTGGGATTTGCTGATCACTCATATTGAGTGCCGCTCTTCCTCCGCCGACCCGACAGACTATTGTCACAATCAGACTTCTTCAGTATTTCACTCAACTGAAAGTACATACACAGTATCAAATAAGTGAATATCTAAGTATTAAAGAAAATAATGATAATTAGATGGTTACAATAATGCTAACTTGAACAGCTCTGCCTAATTTGATTATTCAGATTTTCAAAGAGATTAAAAATGAACAGCATTTCAAGTGAGGAACCTATGCAAAGTTCTTTGCTTGAAACACATTTCTTTCAGCAAGTGCTGCTTAGATCTGCTCCTGCCACTTTTCTTTGCTGGAGGAAGGTGTTTCCCCCCACCTCCCCCCTTTTTTTTTAACCTGTTTACTTCAGAGGAGCTCCCTGATTTTGTTCATAACACAGCTCCACAAAGACTGATGTTGGCACAGCCTGGATCATAGTCCAAAGATGGGGAAAAACAAGGAGGAAAAGGAGCCAGAGACACTGGTGGTCCTGCAGGCCTCACCTCTCAGAAAGAATTCTCATACCAATAGTGTGATCTGCAGCTGTTAGGGGGAGTGGAAATAGAACACAACCCCCTGTGTGTGCTGAAAATGTCTCCATGGACTAAATTTGCTTTTATTTAAAGCAGCATATTCAGCAGATGCACCCAGTCAGGTTTGGCATTTCCTAAGAACTCCTGTGAACACGCAATTATTATTACTCATAAGGCACTGACACAAAAAAGTATGCATCCCACTACAATCAAATATCTCAAAATATGCACAGTTTTGCATTTATTCCTTAATTCAGAAATCCTGACAGGATTGTTTTACCCCCATATTCTGAAGCATTCTCTGTATTGCTTTATCTTTGTGCCAAATACATGCTGTGACAGCAGTAAAAAAGGAAAACTAATAGTCTTTCATGCATTTAAACTTGAATATTTCTCTAGTTAAAAAGATAAAATTAGTAGATTTACAGCCTTTGGGATTAAGCACAGAGAACTCAGTCCTTTTATCTGTAATACTGATAAAAACTACAATACATGTAGTAAAACCATTAGATTTTTTTTCAAAAGTGACCAACACAGATTATTTCATAAAACTTGAACATTTTTTCCATATTGTGAGGTTTGGACAGAGGAAAAAAGCAGTATGAAAAAGTTGTTTCAGAAATTAAAACATGTCAAACAATAGATTCTGCTATCCTAATTTAGTAAGGACTAGAAAATTAAATTTAAAAGAGTTCTACCACCAAGAGATATTAATAAAACCAGATACATTTCCACTTTACTGCATTAATGCACACAACAGGCAGAAATACACAGATATGACATAACCAAGGAAAGCAAAAATCAAGTACAGTGGTAACCAGATGAAAAGAATTTCCCTCTTTGTTTAACAGGAAGAGTTAGTGTGCCACCCAGGCACATGGCATGTTGATCAGCATTACAGATCTTTGAAAGGAAGCACTTAGAACAAAAATACAACCATTAAATTTTATCAGTGAGTCACTTTCTCCAGGAAGCCCAAGCAGATTTCTGTTCCCTAATACTTAAGCTGTTTCTTCTCAGAAATGGATAAGCCTGGCTTTTGCTGTAGCTTATTTTTAGCAAAATGTATTACCTTATCTGTTTTCTTTATTTTGTAGCATCTCTCCAAAGGCAATGCTGGGGCAGACTATGTCATTCCTCAGGAACACCCCTCAGAATAAGCAATTTTTAAAGGTTCACTTCTTGGACAGCACCACCACCCACACACAAACACCTATGTGCCTCCAGAATTTATAGCTCTATAGTCTGGACAACCTTTGGCTTGAATCAGAGTGATATATAGCTACAAAGAGAATGAAGGGGAAGCTGCTTTACTTGTCTAGTCAGCATGACTTGACATGAAAGTGAAACCATCTTTTAGCTCACAGCACCCCATCACTTTTACAAATATACTCTGTCTTCTTTTAAATGCCATTTTGGACAACTGCACTGCAGGCAGAGAGGGGGAGTCATCCCTCAAGCACTGATAGTGGAGCCCTGGAAAATGTTCAAAATAATCTTTGAAAATATTAGGCTTTGTGTTTTCTCAGATCACTGCACCTGCGTAAGCAGTATGATAAATATATAATTGTTAGATGTGATGATTGTTTAGTAATTAAATATAATTATTATAGAACCATAAGAAGAATCGTGACAAACTATGTTGGAAATTTAAAGGGGGCTATGTTTAGCTGAAATCTGTGTATACAATAGAACAATATAAGTTTAATAATTAACATGAAAGTTATGTATGGTCAGAATCAGATTTGGGTGGAAATTACCCCGATTCCCAGAGCTCTTCAATAAAAAGCACCACATATAATCGCTTATGTGATTATGTGTTTTTGAACACTAACAGCACCACTTTATCAGAAAGAGATATATATTTCTCTCCCTCAATCAGAAGATTTAAATTTAGAGTTCTTTGAAAGACAACAGAAATCCCCCCCTGTCAAATGTGCTTAGACTTCACTCTGGAAGCATATTGCATGACTTGGATTTCTCAGATGCAGTGCAATGGACACTATTTTGTAAAGAAGCGATTTCAGTGCAGACTCTCTTCAGATGGCATTGAGTTTCATTGTGGGCTATTGGTCAAATTCTGACATCATTTGTATGCATGAAATGGAAAACCACAATGGGGATAAAAAGCAAAACAATGGGAAGACTTGGCATTGGAATGAACAATGATTAGGTTGTCTTCACACCAGTATCTACTTTTACTACACTACTAAATCATGCCTGTAAACCACTAAATTGCCTAGCCTGTAAAACTCCAAGGCCAGGCAATGCACACATATGAAGAGCAGATAATCCTAACACCACTCCAGTTGTGCACTCAAAGGGTGACACTTTGCTATGCCATGGTTGAGGTCTCTCTGAATGATGCTCTTATATTTCTTGAGATATGCCAGGATGAAAATATTGATTCCAGATCCCCATAGTTAGTTATTAAAGCACATTAGAAAATAGTCTCAAGAATCCTCATGTCTGAACACACACAAAATGTTATCTCAATAATATATAATATTACAAAATTAAGGGATGTGCAGTTTTGCACTTCACTGTTGAACATGTAACTGTCATTGAGAGATGTGTGGCAGCTTGCCCTTGTTTCTTTGTATTACTCAATTAACCTAATGACAAGTACACATAGGTTAAAATTATAAATTTAACGTTTTACTTATTTTATATTGCCATTTATAGTCACAATTTCTTAATTACCGTTCATGCCAACATAAAGAAAAAACAATTTCCGTTTTCTCCTAGCTGAGGTCAATGTGCAAACCAGATACATAGAGGTGAGGCAAAACAACTGGGAGAAAACTTAAAACATACATGGAGGCTGAGCCATGGGCCTCATAAATATTGTTTTGCTTTGTCCACATAAATAAACCTTTCAATACAATTTTGACACATACTGATCATTCCTACAAAGGAAGCGATTGATACACTTCAGTCACAGAATCATAGAATGGCTGACTATATGATGTACAGTGTATAAAAGTTACTGAAACTTTAAAGAAAAAATTCAAGCAGTGCTCTAGATAGCACCACTAGAAAGGTTTATTTCCCATTTAACAAAGTCATTGAATTATAGAGTCTGCACATTGTACCCCCAGAAAAATACATCAAGCAATTTCAAAACTTCTTCAGACCAAACACACACATATGGCTTTGGGATGAAGTTGTTCTTTAGGTCTTTTGGTATTCTTCCTAAAACTTACATGATAGGAAATGCTGTATCCTAACAGAGCTAAGTAACTGCATGCTTAATGACCAAAAATTACTAAAAAGAGAGGCATGGAGGGACCAACACTTAGGCAACCAATCCTTTCATGAGATAAACACATATGAAAATTAGTATCATTACCTGAAGTATTAAACTGATAGTAGTTAGGATCATCTCTTTCCTGTTTCATTGTTACTGTTGACAATTTGGAAGAAATTCCTGTAGAAGCAACAAAGGAATCAAATATGGAAACCAATAATAAGCAGATTCTTAAAACAAACAAACAAAAAAAAGCACTCACCATGATCCTCATTGGTCTCTATTAAAAAAAAAAAAGAAAAAGGAAAAAAATACAAAACATTACACATTTGTTGAGCTAAAACAATGGCAACAAAGTGACCTGCTGGTTTCTTATGTTTCAGTTTGGTCAACCCCAGAAATAATCTAGGATTAAATACCTCCCAACAAACTAGGCTTCCCTGAAGATGCTGTCTCAGATCTGAAGAATATTTTTTAAATGGGCTCTTTCCTCTTTGCATGCTACCACAGGAAAAAAATATATTTTATCACACATTGTGCTAAAAGACCTGGGAAAGCTCCTGTTCATTCTTCTGTGACAATTACTTAAAATGCCTAAAAAGTGCAGGAAATAGTCTGGGACTGACTTAGCAAAAAGTTTACGTTAATGCTTTGTATATGTCAAGCCAAATGTTAAAAATGGAGGGTGCCTAAACCACAAATTTCAAGGTGTGAAGCACAAATAACAAGAGCAAAAAGCTGAACTACATATGAAAACTTAATTCTAAGAAGAAACTGAGCAGTGCAGCTGAACCCAGCAAAAGGGAAAGGCAGCAGTTTATCTCCCAGCACACCAGCTGCCTGGCTGGCTTTAGTGGGATTACCCATGCTGTTATCTCCCAGCACACACCTCAGCATCACAATGCCTTGGGCAATCATCTGCTACCTGCAGAGCAACTTAGGAATAATCTGGCAATCTTTAAATAACAAATAACACATCTTGTTATTTGTGAACTTTTTATTTCTATTTTAGCTAGAAAATGGTCATTTTATTATTTTCAATATTTTAGGAATATTAACAAATAAATTCTTCCCTAAAGTACATAAAGATAAATTTAGTCTACAATGCTGTCCTAGGGTGACGTTATGATGCTTGTATCCCCATTCATGTGTTCTGTTAATGTTGGATATTCTGTTCTGTACCTTTCAGACTGGCTCTGAAGAGGGAAAGTTTTGTTTTGGTTTTCTTATCAGCCTGGTGGAACACAGAGACTGCAGCTTTTGCTTTTTCTGCTTTTGCTTTTCGCTTTGCTCTCTCTCGCTCTTGCTTGCTTTGCTTCTGCTTGCTTTTGCTCATTAGTTAGTTCAGCTAAACTGTCCAAATTTCTTCCTGGACCGTTTCTCCTTTCCTTTTTCTGACCATTTCAAACCTGCTCCGGACTGGGACCTGGGAACACCGAGAGTTTGCACCTTGTGGCTGCAGCAGCTGCCCCAGCACAGGAGGGACTGAGAACAGAGCGACCACCCCCAAGAGAGACTTTCTGAATTTGTCATCTTTGTCAGAGCAGTGACAGAGTGGTGTCACCTGGTACTGTTCATTCTGTGTGCTGGGGGTGCTGTGCCTGGTAAATAAACAGGTTCTTTCCACTTCTCTCTAAGGAATCCTTCCCAAACCAGTTGGGGGGAGAGGCCGTGTGGGTTTGCTTTCTGGAGGGGCCCTAATTTGGAAATTCTCCTCCAAATTTGCCCTAAACCAGGACAAATGCATTACAAAATTTTGTAATTTGTAATTTCCCTCTTGAAATGGAAGCATTTGGCTAGGGTTTAATATTTGATAAAAACTCCAACTGAAAAACGGACAGTTTCAAGGAAAGAGACGTTTTTCTGTGTCACCAAGGATGTCTATTTGCCACTTTTCTTTTTTTTTTTTTTTTGGAGCTTTTTTTTTCTGTTTTTGCTTAAGTTCAGTCTTCTAACAGAACTAACAGAATATGGGTTTGGGTGTGGTTTTTTTTGGTTGGTTTTTTTTTTTTTTTGTCCTGCAAATAAAGGCAAAATTTTGAACATACCAGAATCCTTGCTTGGTTCCGTTTTCACATTAACAGGAGGGCAACTATAAAATTAAGCAAATCAAAATGAATGACATTATTAAAAACAAACATTAGATTTCTGGGAAGTTCTTAAAGCTTGATAGCTTGTTAAGCAAAACCAATCTCTCAGAATTTTTTCTAACAATGATATAAAATTAAAAACCCCTGCATATTGGCTTATCTGATTTTTTACAACTGAATTGCCAGCAATCTCCTATTCCCACATTTTTTGGAGGCATACCCAATATTCAGATCATGTTTAGCATTTAATGAGAGGCAAACACAGAAGTACAGAAAACTGATCCCTGGTGTCACATTAACAATTTTTTGATGTATTACGGATACAGTATCTTCATTTACTAATTTAAAAAAAAAAATCACTTTTTTCAAATTGAGGAGGGGGAAGGAAGCAACATTATATCTGTTCTCCCTCACTGCTGTACCATAAAACATGGCAAACTTATCCCTGACTAACAGACTGTGAATTAAGAACACCCACTGGGCTAATTAAACTAAAGAGAAACTTTGCCATTTGTTTAACTTGTAACAGTTTCCTTACAAACAATGATCAAAAATAAGAGAAGACTGAACTTCATGCTTTTTATAATGCCAAGCAAGCAAAAGTTATTCAAAGGTCAGCTGGGCAGAAAAAGCACATTAAGACAAAGATAACAACATGAAAATAGATAGCTGATTTTAAAAATTCTACATTATTTAAAATTCACCTTTCACATGGGGGTATAACTGAACGTGAAGGAGCTGTCACATCAGCTTCTGAAAGTTAAAAGACAATATTTGAATTTCCTGTACTCCATTTACTTTCAACACAAATTGAAAATATAACATTGATTTCACAAAGCAAAAGCCTGCTCACATTTTACAAGCATATGTGCATATTTTCCTTATTCACAGATAATGAAAGATCCCATTAAGCTGTACTGAGACACAAACAGCTTTAGAATGTCACAGCACACTGAAAACCTATCTTGTATTTTGATAGTACCATATTAGTAACAGAATTTCTGTAATATTCCATCTCTAGTCCTCAACCTGAGCATAGGCACACATCTCTAATTTTACTAATGAAGCATCAACTTCTGGCTCTTTCACTTAAGAAATTAAATTTTTCCTTTTTGACCACATTCCCACAGAGACTGCTTCATCATTTTCATAAAACAAATCCCCACACTTCTGCATTTAGCAAGTAAAATAACATGATACCATAAAAGGAGGAGAGGGGATTTCTCCTAAGCTAGAAGTGAATCTCTCTAGAGTTTTACAATACTCACTCTAGCTCAGAATTTTTCATATATAGAGGCTTTCATAGGAACTACAATACCTAGCCACTTCAGAAGATTAAGTTACTTTGTAAAATTAAATATAAATGCCAAAATCAGCTGGGTAGTGGAACCCAAGCACTAGAAAGTCTTGGCATCTTCTAAAAACTGAAAGCAATCCTTCCTATATTCACTTCTCCTTCTCCTAGGATATTATTCAGTTCACATTAAATTGAAATTCAGTATAAGGATGAAGAATGAAACAGAATGGACTTGATCAAGACAAAGAATGAAACAGAACGAATTTCATCTCTAATGAGTTGCTCCTGGCAAATGCATAAATGAAAGGTTATATATAGTAAGTAAGGCAACTCACAGTCTAGAAATTTCTGCACAGTTTGCCACTTTATTTACATGACCAAATGCTCTACATATATTGCTACCTAAACTCAAATTCCAATCTTTTTCTGTTTTAACTTACCTATCTGTTTCTTTGGTTCTACGAAAGGCCTGTGTGGAAATACGGGAAGAAAAATTCAGTTTTAGCAAAGACATTGTTAATTACTTGGTAGTGTACATTACAGAGAGAATTCCTGTTTAAGAGAAACAGTCTGCAGTGTATTTAATTTAAAATTAAAATAGATTTTACTTAAGTACAAAACCAAATTTGACAGACAAGCACAAGAAAAAGAACAAATAACCTGTTGATACTAAATGAGATCTCTGATTTGTTTTCCAAAATCCATTTCAGGGTGGAAACATCATAATTTGATGGATGTTTAAATGTGACTCCTTCAGGCAGGCCCTGCACTATCACAGCAGACTGGTTCCTCTGAATCTCTTCATATGGCACAGGTACTGCTGTTGACTTTCCTAAAGCTTTACCTAGAAAAAAAAGAGGAGTTGTTTTGATGTTGAGACTGCTGAAGTTAGCAAAAGGATGAGTCCCTCACAAAACTTTGTAACTTTGGACAGAACTGGAGCAAAAGCAAAGTGTGGATGCAAATCTTCTCAGAAAACCAAATACTGCTGGCATGAATGTGCACTGTGCAATGATCTCAAATCACATCCCACAAAACACATCACAAAGAACCACTACATGTGTATTTTTCAGAAACAGCTACTAAAAGTTTCTAAAAACAGCAGTGTAGTTGGGAAGGCTAAGATCATGCAGTTTTTTCCTTCCAAATGGAATAAAAATTTAAAAATCTAGAAGAATTTAAAGGACCCACCATAGGAAAAGCAGAAAAACTCCTCCACAGACTTTCTAAGAGCCTCCAGCTCCTCAGCATCCAGCGTCTGTCTGTTTACAGCTGGTGTAGTCTTTGTTTTCTGCAGTTCTGGAGGCCTGCCCTCCTCTGTAACACCTGGCAGTTATTTAGAAAAATAAGACAAGCATAAAATAATAAGTTATTACGAGTGCCTAGTCCCACCACTTTACACTAGAGATTCTCAAGCAGGAAACCTGCCAGGAAATTGCAAGGGTTTACTTGTATTAGAAGCAAATGCACACATCTATGTATGTAAGCAATGAGCAAATTTAAATTTACACCAGAATTATTATATCCTCACTACAATCTTTGCAAATATCACTCCCCGAAGAACATGAATGACAAATTAAGAGACACATCCAAGAAGGCTTTCTTTGGCATGAAGAGGTAGAAAATACTATTAATCTCACAGGAGGATAATAAAATGCTAAACTGCCAAGAAAAAAAGGACCAACAGAGTCACCAAGGAAAAAGTAAAATGCCAGTGTGAAGGGTCCCATAGCTCTCTAGTGCTGTGCATGTCATCTTATGCAGCAGTTCTGTTATGTCCTGGTTTATTTATTCTGTATGTGCTTCACAGAACATTTAACAGCAGGGATCTGACTTTTGCCATGACAGCTCATCTCTTTCAAAGAACATTATTAAGTACACACCTCCTACTGCTGAATAAGAGGAGCTACAAACAAGACATCATCACTCAAACAGAGAAGATTTCAGTCCTACATCTTGTTCTAGTCTCTGAGCAAAAGCCACTGCAAAAGGAGTGAGGAAGTAAGAACACTTCCAGTATTAAAAAGATTAAAAAGCAAACAGAAGCGATGGCTTCGGGTGGCAGCCTTCCTTTCTCATAACTCAATTCTTGCTAAGATTTACTGAGAATCATCCAGCAAAACCAGGGGCAAACAACAGAGATATGCTTGCCTACCTTGAAGGAAAGGCAAGGGAGATCTGTGTTCCTTTGTGCAAGAGCATGATCAGGGCTGAAGCTGTGTCATGACTTCACCACGAGCCAGCACAGCAGTAAGCCTGAAACACTGGGATGTGCATCACCAGGACTGCTGGCATCACAATTCTACGCTGACACAAGAAAACAAACATCAGTTTGAACAACTGATTACAAATGGGCTGTGAAATGAGCTGAAGCAGCAATGTTTTTAGTAAAACCATATTTATCATCTTAAAAACTTGTATCTTCATTTCAAAGAGAATCTCATCCCTCCTGTGCAGATCATACATCTGCTTCATGCCCTGCAAACCCACCTCCATGTGACATTTAGTTTGCCAGCTCTTCAGGCCTGAAACTTTTGCATTCTCTGCAGTATGACAGGACCTATCAGAACATGAAAAATAATGCAAAACTGGGATATTGTTATATACCTGTAACACAGGTGCCTAATCAATGACAGCATTTAGGATTTGCCTGTAGACTTGGGATAAGACATCAGCTTCCATTTACAGCTACATCTAATGTAGCTTTTTGAGTGGGCATTTTTCCTATGTAAGAAACTGATTCACTGAAAAGGCCTTTACTGCCAGCAGCTGCAGAAAGCATACCCACACCTTCTAAAAACAATAAACAAACCAAAATTAAGATGACAACACTGCCCCTCTTCATATGAAAATGAAAAGCAGACAGAAAGGTGGAGAAACTTTCTTAACTAGAAGACAAACCCTTATGGGTTTTTTTCATTACATGATATTTATGCATTTTCTTAAGATCACATTATGCATCTGCCTCCCTAATCCCTCCCACAATCGTTGGCTGATTTTAATCAAGACTCACAGACAAGATTAAGTTTCAAATGCAGCAAGATTTGTAACAGCCCTGCAGAACTGATCAAAGCTAGCAGGCATTCACTCCTCCTGGCCCTGCTGATGGACACACCAACTCCTGGAGGTTACACAACTTCACAGGCTCTTCCAAAGCCCTTGCCACAATTACTGGAACCCTGAGCAGGATTTGGGCTGCCTCTGGGAGGGGATGTCAAGGATATATGCAACAAGATCTGGGGCAGAAGAGGGATGAGGGGGCTGATTTATGGCTCACAAAGGGTGAGGAATGGTTATGTGGTAAAAGAATAGCATTCTGCACAGTTGTGAGCATCCTGTGGAATTAGTTTCATTACTCTTCTGGATTCAGTAGGACTACAACTACACAACTCCCAACAACCCTCATTTTGCAATGAGAGTCAATATGTGCTTAAGTGTCTCTGATTTTCTTTGACTGTCTAGATGTTTTGGGTTTTTTAGAATATCCTTCCCTCCAGGTCTGACAGTCCAGCATACCAGTCAGCTGGAAAAGCAATCTCCCAGCTGTCCCCATTCCAAGCAACAAACCCAGCACTGTCCTCATCTCACCAAAGAATAAGAAACAAAGAAATTAGGCTTTAGCAGAAAAACAATCTACTTAACTGAAAGTTCCTCAAAAAAAAAGACCTGAAGATGAGATGCTCAATAGAGAACAGCTGGCACAATTTGGTATCTGCAGCTGATAGAGCTCAGGACTCCACTAGCAAAAGAGCTGTAAGTCCCATGGCAGTTAAGGCATCTTAGAACATCAAAAGGTTTTTTATCAGGTGGCTTTCAATCCCTCAGGGAGAGAAAAACAAGAAGTAATTTTAAGAATATGAATGTGACCCCTGCACAGGCATTCTGAGAGGCAACTTAAGAGCAACAACAATCTTGTGACACCACTCCCATACATGTATTTCGTTATTTGTACTTAATGAAAGTTACTGCAAAGCAAGAGGGAAAGTAAATGGGTGCATAGCTAAAAGCATTTTGCTTTGGTTATAATGTCATTCACTCAATTCATCTGTGAGCTTTTTAAGGCCACCCAGCTTTACAGTTCATGAAATTGGAAAATTTCCTCAAAGTCATTTTATAATTATCAAAGGATCACTTGAACCACACAAAAAGCAAATCACCTGAAGCAGAATTTAGGAGGCACGAAATTTCAGAAATACTGACTATCTACAGTAAGTTTCTGTTTGTTTTCGACTCTTGAGGGAACAAGATGTGTGATTTCCAAGGAAATGGGACTGAACTTTCCCCACAGGTTTTTAAACCAGCTGTTAACTTCACACCCCTTGGCTGACTAGGCAGAGACAAAACATTAAAGCTTTGTGGCAATCAAGCCAAGCAACCTAGCTGTAAAAGTTACTCAGAAGGATTCAATGAGACAGAAGCCCAGCTGCAGATCTTCAAGCAGGTCCACAGTAGCCTAGTCTATGGGAAGAATTATTTTACTTGTCTGCAGATGATGGAATACATCCAAGAGCAAATAGATATTCACATACCAAAAAAACATACTGAGGAGCCAAAGCTGACCAATCTTTCCCACAAAGTCTGTGGAGAACTGCATTCCAGTCATTCTTGGATGTGTTCTTACATAAAGAACACTCAGATTCTGAGCATTTCTGAAACTACAAGAAGTTCTCCCAACCTGTGGCTGGGTGGACATGGAGATACAGGTAAGAAGAGTGGAAGACCCTGGCCCAAAGTCTCCAGCAGGACTTGAAGTCAAACTCAGGCCCATACCATCTGCACTGTTAAGATCAGTGTGGAAACCCAAGGCCATCAGAAGAAAAAGGCTCCAAAAAGAAAGGACCTATCCAAGATGAACCACCTACAGGTGCAAGATGGCCCCATCTCAGGCAAATGAGCTCAAAGCCCTGGCACCACCAAAGAAACAAGCAGCATGACTGGGAGAGCTGCCAGAAGTTGCAGAACTAGCAGGACTAAAAGCTTCTCTGCAACCTACACATTATTGGTGTAGCAGCCAGTAGCAGTGGAAATGCTGGCAGAGGCAACTGGGATTCTTGGAGAAGAATTGTCTCCTTGGCAGATGGGATGGAACACATGGTGCTGGGTAAATATCTTTCAAAGTCCAGAACAGGTGCCTGAAAAGGTGCTTCTGAGTCAGGAAGCTCTTCTGAAAGTTCCCTTTTGACAGGCAAATACAACCTGGGGAAAATAAGGCTTCCTCTGAGTTTTGGGGTTTCTTTGGATGCCTTATAAACTATCTCCAGCTCACATTCAAATGAGAATGAATTCCAAAGAGCCCAAGGGAAACTGCCACGATGACAAAGATGAGCACTGAAGAGAACAGCATTCTTCAGATCCCCAGGAGTAAGTCCCCTGTTCAGAATAGCTGATAACCCACAACTCCAGAGCACTCCAGAGATGACAATCCAGGCTCTTTATCTTGCCAAGGCCATGCAAGAGGAACTGAGGACCACACAACACACTTTAGCAAGGGACAGCAACTAAAACAAAGAGGTGCTGTTAGAGCAAGATGTACATGATCCTGATTGCTTACAGTGCAGAAGTATCTACATTTGTCCATAAGCTGAGTATGAGCAGGTGCTCAAAGAACATGCTATTTCTGTATACAATACAAATTTACACAGGCCTAGAAAATCTGACACTGCAGCTTACCCAAGGCACATGTTCTGGACACAAGAACACGCAGTTCTGCACTGACTGAAACAGTCTATTTCACCATGACATAGGGCTCACAGTTCTCTTCATTAAGCAGAGTTCAGAAGAATACATTATCTGACTCACTTTTAAATAATTAACGCCTGTTGACTGTTTTTTTCAACACTTACTACACAACCATACTAAAAATTTTAAAAGCATTGTTATTATTAATTCCTAATATGTTTTCTTAAGGTAACAAGGTAGATGAGCTATGGGCAGGGCTCCTCCTTGCCCTGCAGCAAGGCCTTAGGGAACCATGTGGGTCAAAGTCATCATGAATGAAAGCCACAGGAAACCAAACTCCAGTGCTGCTTTCACTGAACCACCATTATTTTTATCAGTTCTATAACACTAAAAAGTGTACATGCTACTTCCTTCATAAACCTCATAAATATATTTCATCAGTTTAGCCCAGTAAATTATACTCATTAATTTTAAAAAAGCAGCGGGTTTGAAGCCTGAGCCCTGCAAATTCTGAAAATGCTTCATACGCTACTCAAATTACACAAAGGAACTGTGAAAAATGTAGAAATAAAGACTGAAGATATGTGCTGGCTTGCACAGAGTCAGATATAACCAGAGATGTGCTTAGTAACTAGAATTCTGTTTCCATATTTAAAGAAATATGAAGATACTCATAAGGTATGAGGAGGTAATTCTCAATATTGTCAACACCACATGCTCCAGGGACTGACATCACAGATGAATTTTTAAAGGTTTAATTCTAACAGCAAGATAAGAATCTCTTAGAAGCCTTTATCAGTCCTAAAGTAACAAGAAGGACTCAAGTCTCACTGGTTAAATACACAAAGAACTGTGTCCTTCTGGATTCTTACAAAACACCTATTAAAATCTCAACTACCACTGCCTATTGCTCACTTTCATACTCAACTGAAGAAACAATGCAACAAGGAACTGTTGCATTTAGAGCAAAAGATATTACACTACAAACTTCATCAAGACTTCAAAGCTGCCAAAGGCAGTGATTGAATCAGCATCACCAGGAATATGTACTGCTATTACTTCTAAAAATTGTTGTTCTGAAGTAATGTTTTCTAGAATCATCAACATCATTCTCAGGGACAAAAGAAAACTGCTTCCAGCATCAAAACTCCCCTGAAAGCATGGGAGATGTGCACTTAGTGAAACCATGAAAGCAATGACTGACAATAGTTGACCTTGTTCACACAGATCTACACCATAATGTTCTGCAAGAATCATAATGGAAACACTGTTTTCAAAGTTAATATTCTTTAATCCTATCAGCCTGACAGCACAAAAACACAGCCCAAGAACAAGTATCTTGTAACTGGAATACAGCAAAAGGTGAGGATTATCAAAACTGATGTAGGATTTAAACACAGGCATGCATCTACAGAAACAACATCTCATACAGCCAAGTACAAGCATGGATGAGAAGCCAGTGCTTCCCACAGTACAAAATCTGAAACAGAGATCTAGCCAGGAGATCAAACAGCAAATCCCCATAATTTCAGATTCCCTTCTAAAAGATGTGTCCAGTACACAAAGTTCCTGGCATATCAGGGCCCATGATACCACTGGACTGGCAATAAAACATAGTACTAGGATGTCAGGGAAGTCCTTTAAGTAACAAAAACAAGACAAAAAAGCAAACAAGTGAAAAACTGAACTGCCTCCCCAGTACTCAGATAGCAGTTTTCACAAACAACAGTATACAAAGATTGTCCCTGTAAAAAAAACAAAAAAAAAAAGAAAAAGAAATTGATTCATCTTATTCTTGATTCCTCAATCAGGTAACAATTCTACATTTTGGTATCAGTGATCTGTTACAACCCAACACTGACTTTCCTTGGAGTAAATATGTGCACAGAAAGTCACTGTCCATGCCAGTAGGACAAAAAAAACCCCAAAAAATCCAGACCCCTGCTTTCTTAGGGGTCTGCTGGGGGTGTGTTCTGTCCCCATGTGTCAGAGCTGGGGCAGTTCTCTGCTGTTCTTGGGGCAGTTTTCTTGATCTCTCCCCCCTGCAGGAGATCTCTGCTGTCCATGGCCACTGAGTGTCCCTGCAGGGCTGATCCAATTCCAGCATCCCATGGGGAGATGCTGCGCCCAGGGCAGGAGCCAAGCATTCCTACCTGGATCCAATGTGAGCCTGGCACAGCCCAGCAGCCTTTGCCCAGTGCATTGCCAGAGGAGCAGCTTCTGCTGCCCTGCATGGCCAGAGGGAGCCCAGGCCCATCTCCAGCAGCCCTGGAGCTGCAGAGGAAAACTCCCCCCTTGTGCAGGATCCCTGCTCCAGCAGAGCCACAGCTGGCACTGCAGGAGGGCTGAGCCCCCATGGGATGGGGCTGTGCCACCCCCTGACACACAGGGGGACAGATCTATTCTGACTCTGTCAGTGGTTTGTTTTGGGGTTTTTTTTTGTACTATTGCATTTGTATTTTTAATTTCCCTAGTAAAGAACTGTTATTCCTAATCCCATATCTTTGCCTGAGAGCCCCATAATTCAAAATTACAATAATTCAGAGGGAGGGGGTTTACATTTTCCATTTTAAGGGAAGCTCTTGCCTTCCTTAACAGACACCTGTCTTTTTCAAACTAAGACACCTACCACAAACAACTGACCTTGAGACAGAGCCTCCAAGATAATTTCATGTAGAAGCAAAAGTATTTTTGGGAGTAAAGTCTTTCTGTTACACACCAAATGCAGTTGTTTTCCAAGCAGTATTTAACTTGACAACAACAACTTGACAGTTTCTTAAACTCCTCCTCAGACTGATTCTTTTATCATACCATACCTCTGACCTCCATCTTATCTCTTTCTCTAGGCAAATAAATTTGTTATTCATTAGGCAGTATCCATCACCAACAGTTTCCTAAATGAGTGCATCAATGCTCCCCTAAATCATCATTGAATCTTTGAAACCTATCCCTAAAAACACTGTCCTCTGTGAATGAATCAATGAATCAAGTTTTTGAACACAAAAGTTCCACTGTTTTACTGTAAAAATTAAATTAAACAAAAACCACACCCTAGAGGTACTTTAAACAGTACAAAAATAATGCAGATGTAATTTTAAGTCATTATGGCACAGATGGGTTCTTCTGTCTATTAAATCAAAGTGATATAAAATAGCTACATGAAAAAATACTATCTTGTCAAAACTGTGCATCTGCTTTAGTAAAGCATGAGGTGATCTCAAGAACCAGGACCACCTGAGCTGACATAAGTACTTCTCTATCTGTTCACTGCCCTCCTCAGTTCTTCCTGAGTGGAAAAAAAGTTTGGAGGAGAGGATACAAAGCAAAATTAACACACACACTAGGAAATGCAGATGTATTATAAGGGCAGACTGTCTAATACTACTTATTGTACTAGTTTTCATATTATCTAAGAAAACATGAACACTTCCAGCCATTGTAGAAATAACACTACAAACAAGACCACTGTTACTGCTCATTTTACAGCTTGATTTGCATTAGCCAATATAATTGTAGCATGCAGCCATGATAGACAGAATTTTGCTCCCAAAATTATTAGTATTATGCAATACACATTATGCAGATTGTGACATACAAAAATAAAACATTGAAACTTACAGTATTCCATAAAATCCGTCTTAAAATCTTCCCTAGAGTTGACAAAGGCTTTTCCTCTCTCAGTTCCAACAACAAAAACATTTCTTGCAAATACACCAATACAGGCAATTTCTGCCTTGGATTTGGAAAGTTCTTTACACTATAAAAAGAAAAAAATAAAAAGCTTTTATTACCATAGTGAAGATACAGTTAATAAAAATGTTTGTGATATCATGTAAAACAGTTATTATACTGCTGCCAGCATCCACCCTTCAGAGGGTACTGTGAGCAACATAACATCAGCCAGTAGCAAAGCACAATTTACACATCTGGAATACTTTTTATCCAAATCTTAAAAGCATTTGCATTAGCAAATTAAGACCTTGTATACACTCAGAGATTGCATTGTTTTTAATTAAAACCATTTATGCCATTAATCCATGTTAAATTACCACTTCCATGTTAATCACACTGAGTGTCTTACTCCAACTTTCAACAAAGCACACAGAAGTTTTGTGTATTCCCAGCACACTTGTCACACACCATCCTCTGCTCAGAAAGGTGTGGTTGCAAGCAGGATGGCTCCCTGTAGTCTGCCCTGTCCTGTCTGCTGGGCCCAGCCCCAGGTGAGTGCCCCCTGAATGGAAGGATTGCACCATCCCTGCAAACACCTACATGTGTTCTGCCAGGAGAAATCTCTGGCAAGAATTAAGGCAGGAAGCCCATGGAGAGAACAAGAAGCCAAGAAAACTGGTGAGATGACCAAGTAGTAATCACAGAAGGTCAGTCTCTCCTAGGAACTAAATCAGAGTTTGTTACAACCTATAAAAACACTAACAGCTCAGCATGGGAGGAGAAAGTAACACAAAGACTTTAAGAGGCAATGGGATAAAAGACTTGCAATATATTGTCTTATAATCATTCCTCTCGAAGCTTCACTGCTAAAAAGAAAACTCTCACTTATCATTTAAAAATCCCAACTTTAAATAAACAAATCTTGGACAGTGCCTCAGTTTCAAGGAAATGGGACAGGCATTTCCACTCACATAAACACATTTCCACTCAACCACAAACCCCACCACACAGTTTAATACCTTCTAAAAAACAGATGACATGCCAACAAGAAGTGTTTTCTGAACAAGTTTTGTTGAGTTTCTACAGCAGCTGAAGACAAGGCATTAGCCTCAAAACCATTTATTCACTCTACACTACCTATGACAAAGACCAGAACATACTCATGCCTTTCAACCACACTGTACCAAAGCAATCAACAAATATTTCCCATTTATTTGACAAAATAATTTTTAAAACAACCACACCACAACAAGAAACAAGATCACTGATAGCATGATTTATCACAAGCAAAGATACAATTACAGCTGGTTGGACAACACACATTACAAATACAACAATCCACCTTCCCTGCTGCCCAGTGGGAAGCAATCTGCTGATGTAATCCTGCAAATACCAAGACACATTTATCATGCCAAAACTTAACTTCTTTACTAACCATTGACTCAAGTCCTGACATGAGGAATGTAACCACCATTCTGCTTTCCAAGGATTCCTCATCATGGATGGATGTTGTTGGTCCAAGAATTTGAGCCATTTTCCTCCTGTAAAACAAAAGGAAAAAACCTTTTCAGATACATACAACAGTGAAAAAAAAAAATAAAACCTCTCTTATGCAAGCAAAGAAAAAAATAAATTCAAAATCCCATAGAACACAGCCCACTGCACACAAGCAACTAAACAAATAGGTAATTAACAGGAGAAAGTGCATGCTCTTCTTTTCACGCTTCCTGCTGTTTCATCCAAAGCTGGAGCTAAACATAAGATAAAATGTTGTATCATGATCTGGCCAAAAACTATCTGTGCCCAGAAAAATGCATTTTAACTGATTAGCTGAATTTACATTGATTTTTCTTTCTTAGCATGTCTAAATAAACACAGCAACAAACACTGGCATTAACAAACAAATGGCAAGGTATAATTATGACACAGGTATGAGAACAACCTTTCCTTATAACTATGATAGCCTAGCTCAAAACAATCACCACCCTGTCCCAAAATCACAACCTGAAGACTACAGTATCAATAACCAAAATGTGACTTTCTTATTTGCATATTTTTCAGTTGTAGGATTAACTCAAAACTGAGTAGTCTCAAGTAAGGTGCTAAAATTAATTACTAAATTTCAGCACCCCTTCTTCCTGCAGGTCATTCAGGAGATTTTCGACTTATTTAAAACATAAGTAATAATCAAGATTTGTTTATGCTTCTGTTGGCAAAATTGTTGATACAACACTGATATGTGAGAATGAAGTTTCAGCAGCTTCTAAGAGCACATTTTTCTAAAGTACTTTATAAGCATTTGTATCCCACAATAAACTTGGATTCTTTGCCCATCACACTGAGTCCCCATTTCTCTCTCTTCACTGCCAATAGTGGCTTTTCTTTATCCTGGAACTGATCAAACCTGCTCTGGACTGAAAACCCAGGAGAACACTGGGAGGTCACACCTGCAGCCCACCAGGGCCAGGACGTGGCATTTTCCAGTGCATAAGAGACTGAGGGAGCCGAGCTATCCCCCATGACAAAGACTTTCTGAATTTGCCATGTCTTCAGAACAGTCAGAGGTTTTACCGTTTAATATTATTCATTTTTTATGCTTGTGAATACTTTGCTTGTTAAATAAACTATTTTTTCCACTTTTCCCCAAGGGAATCTTTACCTGAACCACTAGTGGGAGAGGTTTGAGTCTGCTTTCTGGAGGGACCTTTTTGGAGCTTCCTCCCAAATTTGCCCTAAACCAGGACAAATACATTTTTTGGCGCCCAACGTGCGGCTTGAGAAAGTGGAAAAACCTTGTATTGCTTGCATTTTGGTTGTACTTATTCTGAATTGGAATAAAGCAGTCAGTAGCCATACTGCTTGAATTGATAATGTCTCTCTGGGTGGAAGCCTTCATGTATCTCTGGTCCTCAGATTTTTTTGAGCTTTTAATACCTTTCTGGCCCCTAGGTTTATTTTCTTATCTGGAGATAGTTCCAGTATTGTCCCTACATAGTTTTTACAGTAGAGAGGCACAGATTAGAACAGCTATTTTGCTTGGCATGGTGATATTTATTTATAGGGAGTTTGGAAAGGTACTGGAGTTTGTTCCAGATCAGTATATACACATATGTATATCTAAATTTAAAATTATACATATATATTTATTTATGTATATGTGTCTCACTTTGAAAGACATGTGTCTGCCAAGGAAGGTGGGAACCTCCCTTGGCATGGAGAGCATGACCCTCCTTCCATCCAAATTATTATAACTCTGAAATTAAGGAGCTTTCAGGCAAAGATATGGGAAAAGCAGTATCAGTTCCTTACTAGTATATATGTGTATAACAAGGCAGACAAGCAAACACAGCAGCAGCAAGAAGCAGAAAGCACAAACCCAGCCCAGCCTTGTCCGGGCTGCAGAGAGGAGGGCGCCCGCTCCTTTGGTGCAGTTCCAGGCACGGCCAGCAGGGGCGCTGCTGGCTCCCGGCGGGCAGGGCGGGTGCGGGGTTATTGCCTCTGAAATACTGAGCACGCTAAGGACAGGAAATTTCCTGTTTACATGCTCTACTTTATACACATACTCATTAATTTTCCCAGATAAACATATATATGGTAACATTTTCCCCCAAATCATTAACATATTTTTTCTACCCTTTATGCATGCATTTTCCTGTCCTGGGGGTCTTTTTGGTGGCCCCAAAGTCATACTGAGCACTCAATGAACTGGTACAAGTTGGCACAGCAGGCTGGCTGTGTTCCAGTTCTTCTTACAGAATGAGCATTGTGCAGTTCCAGCACATCCAACAGCACTGATCCAGCATCGAGTCACAAGAAATAAGCAGCATTTTGGTAGAGGAAGATGAGGCAGGGGGGGAGAGTTCATCACACAGCTGAGACCTTCCCAAAACCAAGGATAACTAATTCCATTTTTTTCTAGGTAATTTCATGGTAGTGAGCACCGTGACTTTTTAGTCAGCCTACATGACCTCTGATACTATTAAGAGCAATTAAAAGAGTAAAACACAATTCCAGCAGCTGCTATTTGAAGTGTCCTAGTGCAGCACCTAGGCATTCATACATTACAAGGGAATCATGTAAACAAAATGAAATATTAATCACAGCACACCTGACCATCTGATAATTCCTGTCTTTACCAGTATAATTTTATTTACTTAGTCAACATGATGATCAGCCTAAGAATTACTTTAGTTCTATGTATCCATCAACACACAGAATATTTGAGAAGTGAATTAATTTAATCTAAACTCTACTGACACATTTTTCAGAGAGAGAAATTGCTGCCCTCACCAGCGCAAGCCATTACTTTGTATTTCTATACTGCAACGGTCACGTACAGCAAACTAAAGACTCAGATTTAAAGACAAACAAAACTTTTTAAATTTTTCTCACAAAGAGCTAATCCAACACTAAGCATCCATTCACATTCCATCACCTTGGGAAAAAAAAAAAATCATCTGGTCAGTTTTCAGATGCGGGCACCTTTGCATGGTGGCTTCATGCAGTCAAGCACCCTGTGTCACCTCACTGGAGTACTGCTGCCTGCCACAGCACACACCAGGGCACTGACTGGGAAACCAATCATCCCACCACTCCTCAGCAGTAATCAACCTCCTCCACTTGGTCACTTTGTTGTATTTGCCCAATTATCCCATTAGCAAAAAAACCAAAGAATATTAGAGGTAGCAGCAGTTTTAATTGAACAGCTTAGAAAATATGTAAAATCGGATACACTTGAAATATTGACAATATAATTTGGTTAAAATAAGGGGTAATTTCGTTCCAATAATAGCGCGTAAGCAAAACAAAATAACCGTGTGGGGTACAGAGTGCAGGGTCCTTGGACCCCTGCCACTCATGTACAAGCTTGTCAAGCTAAAATTCCCCCTTATATGCCATGTGTCAATGCCATCTCCTCCCAGTTTTGATTCATAACACTCCTACCTCTGCCCTCATCACCACCTTTACCACACAGGCTCCACCACTCTTTTTGGTGGTCGCATCACCTTTTTGGGGTCGTCTCTGATGAAGGCTCTCCTCTTCCTCTATGTCCTTCAACTCACCCTTGGATTACACATGTGCACCAAGCTAGTACAATGTAAGCCAACACTAACATAATACTACATTTAAGCATCAAAGCAATAAATCTCTTATAACTAGCATTTTCCTGGGACCCAGCCAGATTTTCCTTTCTTTCTGTTAATTTTTATTAACTGTTATCTCTTGCTTTTTTCTACCTTGAACATCTGACGGAAAAGGGGGGATGGAACCTCTCCTCTCCCTTTCTTTCTTGGCATTACACTTTTAAACTGTTTTATTATTTCCAAATATTAATTACTGAATCCATATTAATTACTGTTTCAATTTCGTCAGCACGAATCATACCTATTTACCACAATTTCATTCCTTCTGCAGCTCTCTCCCTTGTTCTTATTATTACATTGAACCAAACGAACCAGAACACTGATTTCCATGGAACTAATTACATGTGCTCTTCCTCGCATTAAAGGAAGAACATTGGTCAATCCTATTGCGAGGGTCTCTTCACCCAGAAAGAATAGTCCAGGGACCAGAAATAAAAGTCAACTCAACAAGCCAGAGTTTGGGAATGTGTCAGAAAATTACAAATATACAATCTTTTCAGAGGAACACAAGCTTCAATCAAACTTCTATGAAAAGTTTTCATGTCCTGATGGATAAGGAAAAACTGTGGTACCTCAGTTGTCCCTAGGGCCCCCTATACTAGGCTGCTTAGGAGACAAACTTTTATGCCATCTAACTTACATAACAGAATTTCAAGTCTATTTTTTTAGTTAAGTTACTGTTTCCTTTAAAATACTTTACTGGATTTTGTTATCTTAAATGTGAAGTTTAAGTTAAACAAGCAGAAAAGAATACGAGATATATTTACAAAAGGAGTCTAAAAGTTGTTCCACATTGTGAGATACTGACTGAAAGACTTGTACAGTGACAACTCAGCTAAAAGATTAGCTTGCAGGGGCAGCTGCACTCATGAAATAGTCACCATGCAGATGTTTCTCTCAAGCACTTCACATATCAAACCTTGGGTAGAAGAAGACTGCAAACATGCAAACAAAAATCTGGCTACCCAAAATATTTTGTGATTGAAAACATTGTTGTGAAGCCAAGAGAGGCTAATGAGGGTATATGTCCATGTAAGTGTACAATTATATGCCAACCTCTCTTCAACACCAGGCTAACAGGCTTCTGCAGCAATTCTTTGTTGTCAGCTGCAGCTGTTCTTTGCTGGTGGCTGTGTTGTTGCACACAGGGCCAACTGATAGGGGAAACTTGTATGTTTATGAAAATTCACAATTTTAGAAGCATAAAATGTACTTAGGTGGGTGGAGGAAAACAGAAATATATATAGATTAGTTAGCAAGTTTGCAAAAAGTACAGAACAAGGCTTGTAACAGGAATGCAACCTGTTTCGTAGAAACAACTTGTAACAGAACACAAAAGAACATAGTTGCTATGTAAAGACCATAAAAATAAGAAAACCCAGTAAAGCAAGACTCAGGTATTACTGAAACCCATAAAGCAGAACCCAAATCAGCCAAGACCAGGCTCCTGGCTTTGGCCAAGACAAAGTGACCTGGGAGAAAGTCAAACCTCCTGCGCTTGTGCAGAAGAAGTCAAGCAACAAACACAGAGAAAGAAGATCCTACTTCATCAAGAAGACCCTTGCCCAAGACCCCCAGGGGGCATGGCACCACAGAAAACTATAATATGAAGTGTAAGGAGGCAGAATGGGCAGGGAGGCATGGGCTTGGGAGATCAATGTGTATTTAAACCTGAAACCTGTCTCACCAGGTACACATGTATGGAGCAAATATGCCCCACGTGTCCCACCTAATAATAACATACCTGCTTTACAATTCTAAGTGTAAAGTCCTTATTCACCAACTCACCACTAAGATGATTAGACAGATGGAACAACTCACCTATGAGGAAAGGCTGAAAGAATATATTTTTGCATAAATATTAATAGCAAAATAAAGGGTAAGACCGACCTTTGTTCCCAACTGGATGCAAAAGGGAACTTAGTAACTGCAGATAAGGAAAAGGTGGAAGTGCTCAACGCCTTCTTTGCCTCAGTTTTTAGTGGGAAGATGGCTCATCCTCAGGACAACTGTCCTCCTGGGTTGGTAGGTGGTGTCAGGGAGCAGAATGATCCAGGAGGAGACCATCAGAGGACTGCTGAGCCACTTGGATGTTCATAAATCTATGGGCCCAGATGGGATCCACCCCAGGGTGATGAGGGAGCTGGCAGACGAGTTTGCAAAGCTGCTCTCTATCCTTTACCAGCAGTCCTGGCTCACTGATGAGGTTCCAGATAACTGGAAGCTGGCCAATGTGACACCCATTTACAAACAGAATGGGAAGGAAGATTCTGGTCATTATAGGCCAGTTAGTCTGATCTCAGCACCCGGTGAGACAATGGAACAGTTTGAGCATCATATTGAGCAGCATCACACAGCACTTACAGGATGGCCAGGGTATCAGACCCAGCCAGCATGGCTTTAGGAGGATAGGTCATATTTGACCAACCTGGTCTCTTTTCATGGCCCGGTGACCCTCCTGGTGGATGCAGGAAAGGCTGTGGATGTTGTGTACCCTGACTCCAGCAAGGCCTTTGACACTGTGTCGCACAGCATTCCCTGGAAAAGCTGCAGCCCATGGCTGGGACAGGAGCCCTCTGTGCTGGGCTCAGACCTGGCTGGATGGCCCAGAGAGTGGTGGTGAGCAGTGCTGCATCCAGCTGGGGCCAGGCACCAGTGGTGTCCCTCAGGGCTCTGTGCTGGGACCAGCTCTGATCAATGTTTTTATTGACGACATGGATGAGGGGATTGAGTCTTTCATTAGTAAATCTGCAGGTGACACCAAGCTGGGAGCATGTGTCGATCTGGTGGAAGGTAGGAGGGCTCTGCAGAGAGACTGGAACGGTTGGAGGGATGGGCAGAGTCCAATAGGATGCAGTTTAATAAATCCAAGTGCCCAGTCCTGCATTTTGGCCACAATCACTCCCTGCAATGCTCTGGGCTGGGGATGGTGTGGCTGGACAGTGCCCAGGCAGAAAGGGACCTGGCGGTGCTGGTCAACAGCGACTGACCATGAGCCAGCAGAGTGCCCTGGGGGCTCAGAAGGCAAATGGCTCCTGCCTGGATCAGGAATGGTGTGGCCAGCAGGAGCAGGGAGGTCATTCTGCCCCTGCACTGGGCACTGCTGAGGGCACACCTGGAGTGCTGTGTCCAGTTCTGGCCCCTCAGCTTGGGAAGGACCTTGAGACGCTCGAGCGCGTCCAGAGGAGGCAACGAGGCTGGAGAGGGGCTGGGAACACAAACCCTGTGAGGAGCCACTGAGGGAGCTGGGGGTGCTCAGCCTGGAAAAAAGGAGACTCAGGGGTGACTTTATCACTCTACAACTCCCTGAAAGGTGCCTGTGCTCAGGTGGGGCTGGGCTCTCTCTCCAGGCAGCACTGACAGACACAGAGGACACAGCCTTAAGCTGCACCAAGAGAAATACAGGTTGGATATTAGGAAAAGTTTTTTACGGAAAGGGTGATAAAATACTAGAATGGTCTGCCCAGGGAGGTGGTGGAATCACTGCCCCTGGATGTGTTTAAAAAAGGACTGGATGTGGCACTGGGTGCCATGGTTCAGTTGACATGTTAGGTCATGAGTTAGACTCTCTGATCTTGAAGGTCTCTTCCAACATTGTGATTCTGTCATTGGGATTGGTCAGTCTGGAGAAAAGAAGGCCTCAAGATGACCAAACTGTGGCCTTCCAGAACCTGGAGGTAGCCTACAAAAGACCTAGCCAGGGAATTTGAACAAGGGCCTGGAGAGACAGGACCAGGAGGAAGGGCTTCACACTAACAGAGGCCAGGGTTAAACCGGATATTTTAAGGATGGTAATGCTTATATAAATAGCTTGAGTTACAAGATATCAACATAACACAATCTATCTATATAATCTGATCAATGTAACCTGAATCATAGCTTTTTGTATCCATATAACCTGATACAAATAATCTTCTATACAATGTAACGGCTAGTAAATGGTTAACTAGTTGCTGAAGAATTAATAGGCAAAAAAGAAAAAAAAACTCACCAGGTAGATAGCTTTAGAGATAGACAAGCATAGTGCTAATGAGAAATCAGCAAATGTAAAGCAAATTAGCCATGAAACAAAGCATTTAGGACCAGACAGGGCAAACAACACCATGACTGCACATGCTCCAAAGACAAAGTTGAAAAGTTCAGGTGTGAAGAAGACCTTGGAAGCCTTCATCAAAGACCCTCTGTAAAAAAAACATTTTTATGATTCGTGTCAATTGGAAATGGAATCAGCAAATGCTCGTATCTGCTGTGTCAAAAATGGATGCGTTCCCTGGAATAACTACAAAAAACGGTTTTGGAACTTTCTGACCAAATAGCCAAATAAAGCATCAAACAAGAAAATAGAAGAAGTAGAGTAAAGAGATGAAGCAGCCAAACAACTGATGCTTAGAATAAAAGAGAGGAAGTTGCGGTACAGCTGAGGGATATTGTGACAAAGTGACTAAATGTTTACGTATAATAAAAAGCTTGGAGCATTGGTATCAGACTAAAATTATGTAGAAGACACCAGTGAAAGGCCTCCCTCCAGATGACCACAAGAAGGACAGGAAGCCAAGGACCACCTGGAAAGACGAAATTGCTGATCCCAGCTTATTGATATTTGCTGATTCGGACTAACACAAGAGTAATGGAAAATGCTTTGCAGACTTAAAAACAGTATATATATTTTGTCAAAATTGTAAGTGGCATGTGCCGTTTATGGAGCAGTGACTCCCCAGCCACCCAGCGCCACTTGCTAGCTTTCTTTAAAATAAGATAAAAAACAGAATTCAGTTTGGCTATTGAAATTTTACATCACCCCGACGACCCCCGAACTGGGGACACGCATGGGTAGCACAAACAAACCATCTAATAACCATGAGTTCATACTATGCAAATTACTTCCGGCGTGCATATCACGTTGTTATGTTAGTAACACTAAGCAATACTTACTGTATAAATACGCCACAGCACTTGCCAAGGGTGGGTGAGTTAGCCGGAGAAACCCTGCTCACCACGGGCAGGCCGGGCCAGGCTCCACCACTGCCATTTACAGCCCTGGCTCCGCCCCTTCCCTTCCGCGCCGACGGCCGCCGCCACGCGCACGGCTCGGGCATGCGCGCGCCGCCCCGCCAGCCAATGGGAGGCGGCGGAGCGGTGACAGCGCCCCCTCCTGCCCGCGGCGGAGCGAGCGCACCCCCCCGAGCGAGCCGCGGCCGCGACCGCCGAGCCCCCCCTCAGCCCCTCATAGCGCCGCTGCCTCCGGGACCGCGCGTCACGCTCCGTCCCTCGCCCCACCCCGCCGGCCCCGGGCCCGCCTCCCACTCACCCGCGCCGGGCGCAGGTAGCCCGGTTCCTGTGGCTGGAGACGCCGCACGGCTACGGGAGGAGCGCCGGGGCAGCGGGGGTTTTTCCGCGGGCTCTCGGCGCTGCCCGAGCGGCCCCGCTCCTCGCGCGCGGTGTCGGGGCGACCCCAGCGCCGCGCCGGGCGGGGGACGATTGGCTCGCGCAGCCGCGGCCGCGCAGGCGCTCGCGGGGGCCGCCGGGAAGCGCAGTCTGCGGGCCGCAGCTCCCGCCGGGCGGCGCGCCGGGGGCACGGGCCGGGCGTGCCCACCGCGCCCTCCCTGCGGGCCCCGCCGGCACCCGGGGGGCACTGGGGCCTCGGCACATGCCGCTGTTCGCTCCGAGCGGCCACGCTGGACACCCAGAACTGCCTCCAGAACCAGCGATGGGAGCAACAGCCTCCAACAGCAGGGAGCCTTGCTTAGGGTTAGTCATGACCTTCAGAGCAAAGCAGGCTTTTATTTCGTTTTCAAAGGCGTTAAGCATAGTGAATGCTTATCTATGAGATCTTTTTTCCTGGCTAAAAAGAGTCAAGTGTTTTGTCTGACATCGCTGTTCCTTTTCTTTGAATTTAGGTTCAATGTAGTAAATGTGGATGGAAAGTTTTCCATTCAAAGCAAAATGCTGTACTTCATAATTTGATCCCCATTGAAAATACTGCAGCAAAAACCAAGAGATTTTAAATCAAACGACCACGTTCATAAATAACATTATTTACAGTATGTAGACTCCCAAAACTGCTGATGTATTTTCAAAATGTTCACAGTGTGTTTTAGAGTTGGTCAAGAGTAACCACCAAACACTGCATCTTTAAGTAAATCTCATTTGTAAAGAAATAGAAGCATTTAGCTTCCTCCTAGTTGTAATAAATAGCAAGAAATCCATCTGGGGAATAAAGCTCAGAAGCTGGGAAAGGGCCCTGCAGGATATGCTTTGGCCATTCTAGTAGCATCACTGGAGGCTGTGGACTTGTACAAATCAAATACCCAGCTGCAAACACTGCCCAGAGTACCCTAAACAGCTGTTCTGAGTGATTCAAGAGATCATGGCTTTTGTGGTTCCTTGTCACTGTTCAGCTGGACATAACTGTCCTCATCATTTACATTGTGGGAGACAGAAGCCTTCTGCAGCAGCCTAGAAACACAAATCCCAAGCCCCAACCACCAAAACACTTCAAAACCCTAAAGAGGTTACAAATCATTGCCACCTTAACTGAAACCAGTAGATTTCGCCCTGCAGTACTTGGATGGTTCCTTTTTACAGACTCTGTGCAGGGGAAGGCATAGCTGCTGGTGAAGAACTTCAGCACAAAGAGCACCAAATCTTTCTAAGCAGCCACAACTCTTTACTACATCAATTTGCCAGTTGCCTTGCTGTTTAGATGGCATTTTCAGCAGAAGGCATCCATAACTTCATGCTGCACTATACCTTCACACTGGCATCTTCCAGTTCAGTTGCACCTTACTGCACACACAGCTGATACTGACCATTTCATACAGATTTAGACGTCACACGTACACCCTGCTCAAAAGTTACTCAAGCAAATCCTTCTGGAAGACCAGAGGAGTTTACTTGCCGATGAAATGGAAGCCCACTGCCAGGAGATCATTCACAGGTTGTGTCCAGACTGTTGCTCTGCAAGCATGGATTGTTCTGGGGGTGGAGAAGATGCCTTTTGATTACAAATCACAATCATTATTCATTTTGAGAGTTATATGTGCCAGCTGCTTCCTGCTGGTAAAATCATTATTGCTATGACATGGATCCTCAGAAGAGTGGAAATTTGGTATTTCTCCAGGTCAGGATTCTTCCCAGTCTTCTGTATCCCTCTTTGTGAATCAACACATACAGGTAACCAAGGATAACCATCAAACCACAGCTGAAATGCAAAGAGTAGATTTATTTCAGTACCTTGCTAATAACACCTTGTGGAAGGCACATGGGGACACAGGCTTTATTTGGCATAGTTCACTCTAGCAGACATTGGAGGGGTGCTAACTGTCTGCCTCTCCAAAACAAAAGGGTTTGCATGTTTTTGACAGAGGATGAGCAACATTAAGCATGATAAATGGAGTTTTCTCGCACCAACATCTCTCGCATTCCCAGCTGCAAAATCACTTTGATCAAAACTATTCTCTCCTCCTCTCCTCCTCACCAAACCTTCCAGTTTTTACCCTTTCCTCCCAACACACTCTCTATACCCTCCTCCAGCCACATGAGCTATGAAGCTAAATAAAATTAACTGAAGTCATAGAGTTAAGTCAGACTTAATGTGGAATAGTGTTTATCCAGCGTGATTGCAAGATGACTAACTGAAAAAATAGGTTTTTTAAGACTTCTAAATCTATCAGAAATGTTTGCTGTATGCTGAATCAATGTTCATACTAGAAGTAACTTATATGTTTTTAGCAGATGGAGTAATTAACAAGTGTAATATATTACCATAATAATTGCTGCATCAGTTCAGAGCCTGGAAATTAAGAACTTACTTCTAGAAAAGATGTTCAGTGTAATAAACAGCCTCAATGGAGTTTTGCTGTCAGATTCTTGAACCAAGTATAATATATATATAAAACACCTGACTAATTAATCTTAGTATTCTTTCTAGATTTAAAATCCAAGAACGAGCCTCCTGGAAGAAAATGTTTTGATCTAAATTCCTTGGTTTAAAGTATTTAGAATCACTTTGCTTTTCTACTTCTACTAGTTAGCCAGCTGGGCTTCAACAACAGATTGAAAGAGGTTTTCATGTAACTGAATTGTGTACTGTAGCTCTTCTAAAAAAAGAGGAAAACATTTAAAAATAATTTACCTTTTAGATTGAAAGAGGTTTTCATGTAACTGAATTGTGTACTGTAGCTCTTCTAAAAAAAGAGGAAAACATTTAAAAATAATTTACCTTTTGTGCGAGAGGGTTACAGTGACAGTAAATACGCATTTTTCCAAAGTTCACAAATAAAACCCCTCAACTTCACATGCTATCCAAAACTGCAGGCATTAGGAATATGTCAGAGGGACCCCTAGGGGCATTTTCTTCAAGCTAAAAAAGAAACTGCCACTTTGAAAATCCAGCAAATTTGTGTGGTGAGATGCTTCAAAGAGCATACTGGTTAACAGGGATATTAAAATCATTCATGGCTGCTGAGTAATTATTCATGTCTCTAAGCATTGCTGCTGTGATAAATGGATACGATTCGCTAACTAAATTGTAACTATATCAATATAAAATAAAGGAAAAGTATATGTGATTAGTGTTACAAAGCAGATGGGCCCCTTTGCAGATGTGACATGTGAAAAACAGGATACAGGATGTGGTATTGAGATAAGCAAGATCCCAAAACAGAATTGGCCTTAGAATGAACAAAGCTGGGACGATTCCAAGTATATGCTTGATTATATTTAACATACTTGATTGTATTCATTTATATGAAAAAATTGCTGCTCAATTAAAATTGCTGCTAAATTCAATTTTGTTGTTTTTTAGACATATAGAACTTCATAACACAGTTTGTGATTCACAAATTTTCCTCCAGCCACACCAGCCAGGGACCAAGTGTGTCTAAAATGAAAGCCAAAAAGGGCTGTACACAAGCTGGCAGAGCAGGAGAGGTCCCAGCCACCACCAGGCTTAGATGGCCCTGCAGAGGATCCTAGGCAGGAGACAGAGGGACAGGAGCAACTGGAGTGCCTGAAAATCACATTTAATAATGGAAAATAAAACGTGCACTAACAATCAATGCGCAACAAAACATAATCCATACATTGTATAGAGATGCTCCAGAAGACCTTGAAATGAGGCAAACACAACCTTATATAGACATTATCTGAGGGCAGGGAACCAATGAACAGAGAGAATCAGAAACAATACCTTATATGGAACACAGGATTACCCAATCAGAGGGTGGGGTTCGGAACATTACCTTATATGGAATGACTTAATCTACATAACTGTTCCCATCCTTCCTCTTTTTTCACCCTAACTTCACTACATGTTTCCTGTCTTAGCCTCCCAGGGCCTAATATTGTTACCTTGTGTGGCCAGCCCACAGCCTGTCCTTTCCAGGATGGACTGCCACATCTCCCCCTTTTAGTTTTTCTTAAAAAAAATTAAAAAGATCTCAAGGTCTTCTATAGTATCTTTCGGCAAACAACTTAAATTTAGCAAGACTAGCATAAATAACTCCTTAAACAAAAACAAATCTTGGTATAATTATTGTCAAGTAAATAAAATTTTTAACAAGCAACCTAACATAAACACAATCACTTCTATAACCTACATGAACAATTCTATTTTAATCAACAAGAACAGTTGCCTTAGTGAACCTTTAACTTTTAAACTGTTTTACCTGACAATGTGTAATATTTGTAAAAGTAATGATGAAAAGCAACAACAGGGAAATTGGTATTAATGATGATAAGTATTTTTATAGCTACTGCTGATATTTTTGAGTTAAGAATGAAATGTGGTAATTATTCAATGGCTTAAAATAATAATATGGTTTTGGGAAGTGATTAAGATTAAAATCTTAGGGAATGTATACAACTAATTAAGATTGGCATCTGACAATAAAAGATAAATAAAATCATTAAGTTGAATTAAGAAGACAGACAAGAACTACACCACTACAGAAACAGAAATATTGAATAAAATAAACATTTGGAGGGAAATGAAAACCACAATTTTCATATAAGGAAATTGTATAAAATGTGTTGAAGTAATTGCTATACAAATGCACAAAATAATTGATTAAATAATTGCAAGGTTTGATAACTCTATGGGATAAACTTAACTACTACTTTAAAGTATATTAAGTAAACCTGTGGACTCAAATGGTAAAAAGATAAATAAGAACTAGAACTACTTTGCTAGATTGTTACAAAAGGTATACTAAGTGACAACTAAGATATAACGGAAGGTATAATTGTTGCACTTTGTGTAATCGAAATCATATAAAAATTGATTAGTGCAATGTATGAAATTAACTATTTACATTTCTTAAATTGAAAACTGGACAATATAACAATATATTGTCCAAAAATAAAAGCTGTTCAATTTGTTGAAATAGACTCAATTAACTATGTTTAAACCAAAATTTAAACACTATAAATAAAATACTATCAAATTTATACAGCTCAATTAAATCATTTAAAGTTTAAAAAATGAAGACGCTTCATCTACCTGACACTTGTAATAAAATTTTTTGGTTGTTAAGCTAATCTAAAAATCTAATAGTTTTGTTGAGACAATAATTATGTTTTTCAACATTGAGTGGTGTTGATGTCGCTGATGCCAGGGTGTTATTTGCTAAAGTTGGTAGATGATATAAAGGCTGAAAAGATATAGTTGCCACTAGGTATTGCCTAGTAATATCTGAAGAGCTTCAGGTGGTAGGTTTGGGAAGCTGATAGGCAGAATGGTGATGGTGTTTTACTAATTTTCTTTTTCGCGTGACGTTGTCAGTGCTTGGATCTCCACCTTGGCTTTGTTGCTGCTCAGGTCGGTGACGCCATTTTGTAGGATGGTGTTCTTGTTAAGATGGTGGCTTGGGAGGATGTAGGAGAATGGCTGGAAGAGGAGGAGGGAGGAGGAGGTGGAGTGGCAGGAAGAGGAGGGTCTGGTGGGTCCAAGATGGTATGACCATTACCATCCTGGACCAATGGAGAAGAAGGAGTAGGAAGACACAAGATGACAGAAGGACAGTAGCTCATCCGTGCCTCATGGCGGGTTCCATCTCATATCTTACTCACAGGGAGCAAGGGAGAAGGAGTAGGGGACAGCGCTGTCTCGGTTTAGGTAGAGGTGGTAGTGGCTAAGATCACGTGGAAGGCAAGGGCATGTGAGGTGCCACGGAGTCCCTTTTTGTAAAGTTTTGTTCCCACCAAGTCCCAGAAATCAACGTAAAGTTGTTAGTAGCTGAGGAATTGCGGAAACTACAGAAGACCCACTTTAAAATCACTTTTAGTGCACATTTCTGAACTTCCTTCCTATGATTAGCCAAAAGTATTTTTAACCGTCCATATATATCCCTCTGCTGGTTAGACATTCTCAAAAACATTTCACTCCCTCCGATTCAGCAATGGGCCAATGTCCCCCCTGTCCCTCTGGCTCATCTGCAGTCCATCACAGGAATCCTCACCTCTTCAGTCAAGGCAAGGCCAATTTCCTGTCGCCCCTAGTCCACCATGGTCTAACACCTTCGGAGGGACAACCTCTCAGTCAGCACCCCTGCTGATCCAATCCCAACAGCACCCTGAATATCAGTGTCCCTGTTCGGGCGCCACTTGTTACATTGCATCTGAGGAATGCAGCTTTTGAACTGGACTAGCCAGGAGCTGTGTAGCAAAATAAAAAGGGACAGGAATGACCGGAGTGCCTGAGTATCAAAGTTTAATAATGGAAAATAAAAGGTGCACTGTGATGGTGTTCACAGGGGTTTTCGGATGAGGGAAGCGACAAAGGATCTGACTTCATGTTTCAAAAGGTTTGATTTATTATTTTATGATAGATATATTACATTAAAACTATACTAAAAGAACAGAAGAAAAGGTCTCATCAGAAGGCCAGCTAAGCTAAGAATAGAAAGGAATGATAACAAAGGCAGCTGTCTCAGACTCTCTGTCCGAGCCAGCTGGGCTGTGATTGGCCATGAATTATAAACATCCAAGATGGGCCAGTCCCAGATCCACCTGTTGCATTCCACAGCAGTAGATAACCATTGTTTACATTTTGTTCCTGAGGCCTCTCAGCTTCTCAGGAGGAAAAAATCCTAAGGAAAGGATTTTCATGAAAAGATATCTGCGACAGTGCACTAACAGTTATATTATAATATGCAACAAAACATAATCCATACATTGTGTAGAGCTGCTCCAGAAGACCTTGAAATGAGGCAAGCACAACCTCATATAGACATTACCAGAGGACAGGGAACCAGTGAACAGAGAGAATCAGAAACAATACCTTATATGGAACACAAGATTACCTAATCAGAATGTAAGAAAGTGACCTCCACCGCTGGACAGCGAGGAAGGACGTACAAGGCTCTAGGAAGGGGTAGAGATATGAAAGGCAGAGCATCCGTTTTGAAGATGAGCCATGTGGCTGGTAGTCATGGGGGAGGGCTCCCAGCGCTGTAATTTTTCCTTATTTGGTCTTTTTGTTGTATTTTTGATTTGTATTTTTAAAATTTTCAAAAGTGAATGGTTGTTTCTCATAAGGTGCAGGCAGCAACACCTGTAAATCTGAGCGTGAGACAGCTGGACTGTACATTGAACAAAAGACTTTGGTACTCTGCTGGCAGCTTCTCCATTAAGCCAGTGTCCATAAAGAAGACAGAGGAGTCCTGCAACTTTATTTGAATAAAGGGAGAGAGGCCTTGGGTGCTTTCTCACTTGAGGTCTTGGAGGGCACAGCTTCCTTTTATCCTAAACTCCCAGTGCCATGTTGCCTTCTTCCTTTCCCCATTGGCCGAGGTACTAGGAAGACACAACCTTCCTGAACCATCTACCATGTATGCCTCCTTGAATCTGTCATTTTTCCCCAAAATTCAGAAACTCAAGCTTGTGCAGACCCACTTGACTGTTTCAGGAGTCAGGCTGTCTGGGCTCTGCAACAATCCTGCTGCTTGAACTTGGTAGAGACATTAGGACCCATTTCAAAGCCATTAACACCCATGCCTTCACCCACAGAATTGTTTGTAAAGACATTAGCACACATCTTCCCTAGCAGGGTAGACTTCAAGGGCAGCACTGAACCCTGGAGCTGGAGCTGCCAAGCCTTGCCACAACTGGGATGGAGCCTCTCACAACCCTTCAGCCTCCATTTGATAAGCTTTAGCCTTGGATAAGCAACTTGCTTTAAGCTGTCAAGGCCACAAAGAGCTACAGGTAATGTCTGTGCAGCCATGCTTGCTTTGTGCACTGCTGGAAGGGTCTGGATACTGCAGGAAGGAATGGGTTGCAATGACTCCTGGAAAACAGTCCAAAACTGCATTCTTGGTTGCAGCTAAGACGTAGTCTTACTTTGGCAACAGCTGAACTCTTCAAAAATAAAAATAAATAAATAAATTTAAAAAAAAAAAAAACCAAAAAAAACCAAAAAAAAACCAAGCCAAAACTACTCAAAGAGGGAAGCAAGACCTCGCTCTTGGCTGCATTATTACTTTCCCAGCCTTTCCCTAAAGCTGGTGGAAGTAGGGTCCTCTAGAGACACCCTCTGGCCATGCTGCCTGCTGAGCTGCATCTCACAACCTGGGATTGCTCTGGAACATGTTGCAAAGGGATTCCTCAAAAATGCATTCAGTCTTCTGAATAAAAGCACAGATGCTGTTTATGCTGTTCTTTAGTGTCTCGGTGCACTATATTTTTAAAAAATTATTTGAATCAAAGCTCTCATTCTTTAATTAAACTTCATTTAGTTGCCATCTGCCTGGGATCAAAATGGCTTCATGTTTTGCAACTCTTAATGAGGATTGTTATTGCATTTGTAAACACATAAACACCACCCCCAGCCCCCTCCGAAATACCAAAGAGTTTGAAAGGTGATAAATGAGAAACAGGGCTCAAGCGTTAAGATCTGCATCTTCACTCATCTAATTGTAATTGCCGGGAAAATTAATCCACAAACACCAGAGGTCTATGTCATAAAAGCAGACAGAAGTGTACTGTAACTTTATTTGAATAAAGGGAGAGGACATGATGCATTTCCCCTGGGGTCTCTCAAATTTTTGGAGGACACAGCCCCCTTTTTCTCCTCATTTCCTGACTGCATGTCCCTCTCTCTTTCCCCATTGCCTGAGGTACTTGAGAGGTACAGACTTCCTGAAACACCTAAGACCCCCTTCTAATGTAAACCCCACCACTTTGTCTTTTCCTTGCGTCACTCAGTGGAATTTCTTGTGGAATTTCTTATGGAGTTTGGAGTTCTTCCCATTATTTCTTTCATCTCTCAGTATCCAATTTTATTTCTCGGGAGACCTACAGTTTGTAAAGACAAATCTCTCATTCCATTCATCAATCAATGGAAATCCTTCCCATTGTTTCTTTTATCTCTCAGTATCTAGCTTTATTTACCAGCAGACCCACAGTTTGTTTCGAAGGACAAGTCCCTCATTCCTTTCATAATGGAGTGGCTCCAATTCAGCAATTCCCATAATCACATCATACACAAAACCCATGTGTAGAAATACTTCACCACTGCAGGATCAAGATTAGGGAAGCTGTGAGAGTTAAAGCTGAGGGAAACTAGTAATTAAGTGCAATCTGACTTTTTTTCAAAGTAGGTCAGTATTTCTGGGTCACAATGTTACTCTTAAGCTTTGATTCATTCTTTCAACTTTCCTGCTCCACTGAGGTCTCCATAGAGTGTGCAAGTCTCACTTCACCCCTACTGTTTTATTTGGCCTTTGCTCTATTTCAGCAATGAAGTGTGAACCTCTGTCTGATGACATTCCCACTGGTAGTCCAGACCTCAGGATAATTTCTTTGAACAAAATCTTTACCACCTTGCCAGCTTTGTTGGTGCGGCAAGGAAAAGCTTCTCGCCATCCTGAAAAAGCATCTACTGGTACCCATTTTGTGGAGAAACCTCTGCAAAGTCTATTTGCCAATAGTCTCCTGGTCAATTGCCTTTCTAGACACAGTCCCAAGTGCAGGCTGCCTAACCTAATGTGTCTTCTTCTTTAAACAGGTTGGACACTTATTAACAATGTTTTTATAATACCAAAACATGAGGTTCCAATACTTCTACCACAGGGTCTATTCCCCCGTGAGCAACCTTCTGTTGTTTCTCTGCCATTTTCTTCATAAGGTGTTGGGGAATTATTATGTGTTTGCTGGGTGTAATTCACCATCCTTCAGTACTCTTTTCAGCATCTAACAATTTTGCCAATTTCTCATCTTCAGCCTGGTAATCAGCAGCCTCCTTGTCCAAATCCTGGTACTTCTTAGGCAAGAACAACAGGATGTCCCCACTGACAACCTCCTTGGCTGATTTTTCAGCCAGGCCATTTCCAATATTTACTGGCATCTCTCTGAATTGATGAGCTTTACAATGCATTACTGCCACCTTTTGAGGTACCTGCCCCCCTTCTAACAACCTCTGTATTATTTTTCTATGTTTCACAGGAGATCCCTGAGAAGTTCATAGCTCCCTCTCTTTCCACGAGTTCATGTAGACCTCTCCAAAAGTAAATTTCGAATCAGTCCATATAATTACAGTCTGATCCTGTGAGAGACACGATGCTCTGGTCAAACGCAATCAGCTCTGCTTTCTGAGCTGATATGTTGGGGGTCAGAGCTTTGGCCTCTGTTACCTTGTGCTGAGTTACCACCACATTCCCAGCTTTTTGGATTCCATTTTTCACAAAGCTGGTCCATGAAGCTTCTTCTTCCATGAAGAGGTCCCAGTTGGCTTCAGAGATCTCTCCTCTCCTCTCTTGAAAACCCAGTGTTCATGAAGGAGAGAGACGAGTCCTGCAACTTTATTTGAATAAAGGGAGAGAGGCCACCTTGGCACACACACCCACAAAGGTTCTGTCTCTCTCAGGTTTCTGGGGCACACCCTCCTTTTATCCTAAACTCCTGGCCACATGTTGCCTTCTTCCTTTCCCCATTGGCCAACACACTAGGAAGGTACAGCCTTCCCAAACTCCTTACCACATGTTCCCCCCTTGAACCTGATTTTACCTCAAAGTTCAGAAACCCAAGCTTGTGCAGACCCACTTGACAGTTTCAGGAGTCAGGCTGTCTGGGCTCTGCAACAATCCTGCTGCTTTAAGGCAGTAGAGATATTAAGACCCATTTCAAAGCCATTAACACCCATAGAATTGTTTGTAAAGAGGTTAGCACACATCTTCCCTGTCAATCCCCTCTCTTAGTATTTTTTAATTTGTCTTTACAAACCTTAGGCATTATTAACTTAAACTTTTTTTACAACCTGGCATGATATAAAGATTAACTCTAGAAACATCCCCTCCCAACTTTTCTGCATCTGGCCCCTGCAAGAGGTGCGGCAAGTAAATACAGAGAAATAGAAAAGAGCAAACACAGTGAATGAAGAAGACATTAACAGCTCATATTAGCCTGCTAATCACTAGAGATCCTTGTTGATGATCCATGGCTACTGATGACTGATGAGGCCTCCCATCCTTTTCCTCCTGCTGAGAAGTCCAGATCTCTGGGGTTTTAGAGACCTTGATTGAAATATGATGGACCCATCTGTGTTCAGCTCTCCTGACTGCTGTTCCTTCAGTCCTGGTTGGATGTTATGAACAGCAAAGTCCAAAGGCAGCATCTGTGCTAACTGGGCTTTCTGTCAATGAGATTTCAAGAGACACAGTGTCCTGGACATGTAGTGGTATATATCTTCCCTCTCCCTGACACATTGAAAATTAATTCCAAGGGGAATGATTTCCTCAGGGTTTGGCTCTTAGTTTTGCCCCAGCTAATGGCAAAAACTATGCCCATGGCTTCTTAGTTTCTGTCAGCAGTTTCAAAGGTGTTTCTTTCTTTGTCCATTCATCATTTCTGCTTGACCTGAATTCTCAGGGTGCCAGGGGGTATGGAGGTCCCACTGAAGTCTCAAAGCAGCCATAATTCCTTGAAGGATCCCCCTGTAAAATGAGCTCCCCTGTCCAAGTCCATTGTGCCTCCACAATCTCATACTCTGGAATTACTTGTTCCAAAAAATACTTTAATAACTGACACAGTAGTTGCTGATGTGGCCAGAAACGCCTCTGGTCACCCTGCCAGCTGGCATCCTGTTATGAGTAGAAAAGCTGCCCATTTTTTTAAAGGTTGCAGAGTTCACAGGTTGAGCCAGTTGCTGCCAAGGTGGAGTCCTACCTGTTTGTTGTTGTAATCACCTGTTGTTAATAGTTTTTCGTTAACTACCTGTTGTTGATGGTTAGGAATTCCCTTTTTTGTCAAGTGGCACCCTGCTGCTTCCTGGAGGATGGCACCCGGGACGGTGAAGAGGAGGGGACATCGGAGCTGGCATGCAAATGAAGAAGCCCCATACCAAACCTAGCAAAAACCCCCAAAAACAACGAGCCAACACGGAACTGAGGGATTGAAGTGATGTCTAGACGTGAGGAACAGAATCCAGTATCCGCTAAGATTTTTAATAAAAGCACTAAAAGGAGAAAGATCTCCTGCCCTATGTATTTCAATACCACCACCAGAAGATATTTAAGCCCTTTTGTCCAGGGCATCCTTGGACACGTAGCCCAAGGTCATCCCCTGCCCTGCACTCTCCTTTGTAGTCTGGCCATCAGCTTTAGCTGGGCAGCCCTCAAGGGCTTGTTTTGCTAAAATGAAAAGCCCCAAAGCAGTACATCTCTAGGAAGGTCTCTGCCAATCTTCAATGACTCTCTCCGTGGAGTTGTTTTAGTTTTTGCAGGGTCAAAGCTCCTGGCATCCACTGTTTACTGTCCTTTATATAAATTCTCCCCCCTTTCTTCTGCCTTAACACTTTTCATTATCTCCAACACCTCTGGTGGAAAACAGCACCATTTCCCCCTCCCCATCCTCCCCAGAAATGGCTGGGGAGCAAAAGGGATCAAAAGGAGGATCCCAGAGACCTCTGGCAAAAGTGCTGCTTTTTGAACATCTCCATTGGGCAGCTGATGACCTAGAGAGCCCAGACAGCCTGAATCCTGAAACAGACAAGTGGCTCTGCACAAGCTTGAGTTTCTGAATTTTCAGGTAAAATGACAGGTCCGAGGAGGGATATGGGGCAGGCAGTTTGGGAAGGCTTTACCTTCCTAGTACCTCAGCCAAAGGGGAAAGGAAGAGGGCAGGATGTTTAGGATAAAAGGAGGCTGTGTCCTCCAAGACCTCAAGAGAGAAAACCCTGCAGGTGTGTGCACCCAAGTGACCTCTTTCCCTTAATTTGAATAAAATTGCAGGACTCCTCTGTCTCCTTTGTCAGGAAAATTAATCCCCAAACACCAGAGGTTTATGTCCAAAAAGGAGACAGAGGAGTCCTGTAACTTTATTAGATTAAGGGAGAGGTCATGGGGCATTCCCCATGGGATAGCTCAAAATTTTTAGAGGATGCAGCTTCATTTTTCCCCTAATTTCCTGGCTGCATTTCCCTCTCTCTTTCCCCATTGCCTGAGGTACTTGAGAGGTACAGAATTCCTGAAATGCCTAATACCCCCTTCTAATGAATACCCCTCCTGTTTTTCTTTTGCCTTGTGTTCTTTTTCTCTAAATGCAAAGAAGTAGCACAGTCTTGAGTCAGTGACAGTCTGCATCAATTAGGGGAATTCCTATGGAATTTACGGTTCTCCCCATTTCTTCTTTCACCTCTCCATATTTGGCCTTATCTACATCAGGCCCACAGTTTGTTTGTAAAAACACCTCCTTCTCATTGCTTTCACCTTTATGGACAGTGGCTTTTCATAGCCTGAGTTTCTGCACACCTGCAGCTGGAAGAAAGTCTGTCACCCCCTCTCAGCCCCTTTTGAATGATTTTTTATTCTTCTAACACCACGCGTATTTATCTCCTGCAACTCAGGATTATTCTGCAAATCAAAAAACTAAATCAACATACACCTCCATTCCACTCCTTGTACAAAGCAGCATCAATTGCAAAATGGTCAGTCCCATTAACACATCACTTTTTGAGATTGCTTGGCTCATACATCAGCCACCAAGCATGACAATATTCAACAAGTTGTTTTCATGTCAGGGGATCACATACACACCCCCCACCCCACACCTTTTCCAGTTCCTTAAAACACAACTCAAGGGGAGATTTTGGGAATTCCTTCTCCCAGGAGCTATGAAGATAGTCCCACACCACATTTACCACCTTACGAAAAAACCTTTCTATGTTTTTAAAACCTCTTACAATTTTTTTTAAATAACCTTTTACAACCTTTTAGTAACTTTTTACAACTTTTTCCAACCTTTTCCAGGACTGAAATTGTGCTGTGGGCATTCCTGTGTTAGCTAGTGCATGATCTTACATATGCCAGCACAGTTACAAAAACCTCTGAGCCCTGCATTGCTTCTGTTAACCACTTCCAGTTTTCCAGTTAGCTGGGGACTTGTACTCCCTTAAAAGTACACTTTTCTAATTAGCTGGGGACTGGAAACCTTTTGATAGTCACTTATGTAGTTTTACAATAATTTTTAATAGAAAATAACAAATTATATCATTACTTTTATAACCCAATTGTATTATAGAGCTCCATTTCTGGAGGGATTCTCTGCTGCAGCTTATGGTTAGATATAATTTTATACCCTCAATAATGCCTTAATAAAACCCAGAGGTTTTGCCTTGAATTCATTGGATTATAGGATCAAAGGATTTCCCTGAAAAGAGCTTTTGATGCACACCAGAGTCCTCCATCCTGTAAATCCAAGGAGTATCAAAAGCATTGTCCCATCTGGGGTCACAAGTAAATTGTTGTCAAAATTGTCAGGATAAATCAAAAATCAATCAGGATAAATAAGAGTCTCTAACACTGTCTTTTCAGTGTTAGGGAGTAAGGCATTATTTTATTCTTGGCCCAGAGGTGTGTGTGGCTGACAAAGTTCTGGCCTCCACACAGATGCTGATACAAGTCCTTTTCACTTATTTTTTACACTTTTAGCAAACAAATAAATTAATGTTCATGGGTTCTAAGTTACATAATTCTTTTCATTAATTAGCATTCTATCCTCTATTGGTTATGGATTTCTTACTCTTCATGCTAATTTGATCCACATTCCTTAGTCCTCTTATCATCTTTTTCTAAGACAGGGGGTGTCCAACTTTCCAGGCCTTAATCTCTTCTGTATCTTCTGGTTACTCCAACGTCCTAGCAGGGTTATAAATTTAAGATCCCATGTGTCCAATCTTCAGCTCCCTTTGGCTTTGTTTATTGAAGCTTGTCAGGGTGGGTTTTAGCAAACTTAACGTTTCAGTGATTTAATGATCAAAGTAACAATAAGAGCCTGTAAAGAAACTTAATTAGTGCTGGCTGAAAGTGGGCACTGCTTGGAGTTAATTAAAACAACTAATTAAGTTAATAGTTAGGAAAGTTCTATCATTTCCAACAACAAGCAAGCCCAGGCACCAGGGCTGGAGTTTCCCACCCCAGCCACAGAAAATGGAAAATGGATGTTGTGGCCCTGCAACTCTTCAAAATCCCAGCAGGAATTATTGCTATTCACTGCTCAAAATGCATCTGTCACCAGAACCCAGCAGTCTCCAGACCCAGCTGGGGGGCACTGGAGGTGCCAGGGGGATGCAGATTTCCCAGCTAAGCAGATGGAGCAGGGCACAAGCTGCCTTTAGTGAGTGGAGCTCAGGGGCTCCATATCATGGATCAGGAAACTTGGGGAAGAAAACTTGAGCCCAGTGTTGTGACTCAGCCCAGCCCCAGTGGCACAGCCAGCCCTCCCCTGCCCCATCTTGCTCACCAGGCTCTGAGCTGGGCATGCTGGTGGGGGAGAGCCTCTTTGCTCAGTTTCCATTTACAGCCTTTATGATTCCATTCAGCTCTCTGAACGAAATCATTAGTCCCCAGCACAGTTCCCATTCCTAATTTAACTCTGGTGCTTGCATTCACCTCTGCCTTTTGGCAGCATCATCAGAGCCTGTGTGGGTACAGCACTCCAGTCCCCAACCCTGCCAGAGCCTCCAGCAGCAGCCTCAAACATCCCTGTCATTGCTAAACCATGCCAACATCTTCAGTGCCATGGCATTGCTAAACCATGCCAACATCTTCAGTGTCATGGCATTGCTAAACCATGCCAACACCTTCAGTGTCATGGCATTGCTACACCATGCCAACACCTTCAGTGCCATGGCATGGCTAAACCATGCCAACACCTTCAGTGCCATGGCATTGCTAAACCATGCCAACACCTTCAGTGCCATGGCATTGCTAAACCATGCCAACACCTTCAGTGTCATGGCATTGCTACACCATGCCAACACCTTCAGTGCCATGGCACTGCTAAACCATGCCAACACCTTCAGTGCCATGGCACTGCTAAACCATGCCAACACCTTCAGTGTCATGGCACTGCTAAACCATGCCAACATCTTCAGTGTCATGGCACTGCTAAACCATGCCAACACCTTCAGTGTCATGGCACTGCTAAACCATGCCAACATCTTCAGTGTCATGGCATTGCTAAACCATGCCATCACCTTCAGTGCCATGGCATTGCTAAACCATGCCAATACCTTCAGTGCCATGGCACTGCTAAACCATGCCAACATCTTCAGTGTCATGGCATTGCTAAACCATGCCAACACCTTCAGTGTTATGGCATTGTTAAACCATGCCAACACCTTCAGTGTCATGGCATCTTTTATGTCCTCAACACAAAAAAATAAAATATAATAAGTGTGCCCTCTTATGAGACATCTGCTTGGTGGGGGTATAAACTGCAAAAAAGCCCTTTTCAGACATTTGGGAAGACAAATTGAGTTTTTATCTCTGAATCATGTTTCCTAACTTGAGATGCCACAGGTTTGAATATCAGGCAGACACAAGAAAGTCTCAGCTTTTGATGCCAACTGTTCAGATGTTAAACCATATTTCTAACTGGGGTCACTGATACAGACTTCACCACTTTTGTGCCATATCCTACATTTACTTGGGATTTTGTTATCTTGTGTGATCATTTACATCTTAACTCCAGAGCAAATTCAAGTCCAGATCCAGGAACTGCAGCTGCCTTGAAACATGTCTACTCCCCATCAAATAACACTTCTACCCAGCATCAAGTAACACTTCCATGCCCTGTCCAAAGCCTTCTCATGGCCTGAAGAGACACAGACTCAAGCAGAGTGAACACATGTAAAACAGACAGAGCAGCAGATTCCACTCAGAAAAACTGTCAGGAGTGATTTTGACCCTCTGTCTGCCACCATCTCCCCACCAGGAGGCCACAGCTGCTGCTGTTGGGGCAGGTTTGCTGTGACAAGCGTGTGGTGACCCATCCTGGAGGGACACCCAGCAATGGTCACCTCACAGTGAGGCCTCATATCCCTGTTTATAATGACTCCAAAGCTACAAGGCCCAGGGCTCCTGCTTCACTGGTGGCTCATGCTGGGCTGCATTTACCTGCACACAAGCCAGGATGTTTCTTCTTCTTGGTTTCTGACACTGACATTCCCACAGTGTTTCACCCATGCTCAGCTGTCAGCAGGCACAAAGCACAAGTTAAACACATGCAGAGGGAAATAACAGCATTTGCTTCTGCTGCCCAAGTCCAGGAATGGAATGGAAATATAAGGGCAGGAATGTCAAATTATATTCCTCAATTTATTGGTTTGTTTATTATATGGGGGAAGGTGGTCCAGGGTACATGGAGGAGTCTGGGGCCACCATGCATGCACTCAGCATTGCCACTTGCAGTGGTCCAGTGTTGTGGAGCCTGTGGAGCATCAGTGTGATCAGCCTGCAGAACAGGAGACACAGGGAGGGGGGACCTTCTTGCTTAGAACCACCTGAAATGTTGTAGCCAGGCAGGCAGTGGTCTCTTCTCGCAGGTAACAAGAGATACAACAAGAGGAAATGGCCTCAAGTTTTCCCAAGGGATGTTTAGATTTGGTATTAGGGAAAATGTCTTTGACAAAAGGGAGGTCAGGCATTGAAATAAACTGTCCAGGAAAGTGCAAGCACCATCATCATCCTGCCACCATGCAAGAAAGGTGTGGATGTGGTCCTTAGGCATGTGGTTTAGTGGTGAACATGGCAGTGCTGGGTTCATGGTTGGACTCAATCTTACAGATCTTTCCCACATTAAACAATTCCACTATTCTACTGTGGGACCTTCTTTCCCCAAAAGGCATCAAAGCCTCCCATAAAATCACAGAATGATAATCATAAAGCCATCAATCATTAAGGACTTCAGTGGCTGAAAATTTTTCCTGGTTCAAATGCCAGTTAAATGCACACAGTGCAATCTTTCTGTGTCTTTCCAAGTCTGGGATGGCAGGAGACTTGACACAGGAGGGCTTGGGGGGATCTCACCTCTTGGGGGGGCCTGAAACCTCCTTCCTTCTTAATCCAAATGTACTTTGGCTTAGGAGCCAACAGAACTCATGGGTGAAGGTGACTGATGCTTGGGAGGCCTGGCTCCCTCCTGTCACCACTGCAGTTTGGTACCACTCCTCTGGCAGCCCTGCACATGAACACCACACACCTTTGAGCTAAATTAAATGAAGCATTAAAACATTTCAGACCTCTTGGCTTCAGGCACTGATGACACTAAAGATTTACTGACCTGCCAAAGCCCAACAAGGCCTGTCCAAAGGGGGCCCTTCTGCCCTTATTCTTACCTATAAATGTTATTTATCAATAAGATATACAATAAAATAAGTACTTTTAAGAGCAAGGCAACACTTTTTATTTTTATTTAAAAAGGCCTTGATGGCAGGAATATAGTGTAAAAATCATTGGAAAAACTAAAAGGCATCGATACATATTGGAATATACACTTTTTACATAAATTACATTTATTTATTTTTTCTTTCATTTGAGGTTCTTATTTGATATTGAGGTCTAATAGTTAATAGGTCCTGGGATCTGGACGTTTAGACCACCATAGTCTAACATGTACATGTTCATGGGCCATTGCTGAAAGAGAGGGAGAGAAAAAGAAGGCAAAAGTCTCCGTTAGGACACAACACAAAACCATGCAAACATCAAATCTCTGACATGTTCCAACAACTGGCTGTTGCTCTCACTTTCCAAGTAAGAGAAAAGAACCAACCCCAAACCAAAACACCATTAGCAAACTTGACAAAAACCCTTGAAAGTTTTTATTTTTCTTGTGCATTTTTGGGAAATTTTATTTGGTATCATCCGCAACTGAAGCCAAGCCCTGAAGGAGTGCAGTTGTATGCATCTCCCTGACTTTATCTCCTCTTTTTCCTGTTTTGTGGCATTCTAGAACTCTGCATTGCTCCCAGAATTGAGCTAGAGGTACACCCAGCACAGCCTGGACTGTGGGGAAGCACCAGGTTCTGCTGAGGGGCACCACAGACCCGAGATGATGTCACCAGCACTCGTGTTTGAACGCAGGGGGGTGGAGGGATTTGCCTGAGCCTGTCTCAGGTGCAGCACCCACTAAAGCTGAGCACCCTGAGGCACACTGCAGGAATGCAGGAGAGCCCCTGGGGGTGTCAGGCTCGCTCTGCTGACCTTCCCCAGACGAACCCTGCAGAAAAGGACAGCCCCACAGGTGTGTCTCCTCCTTTGCCAAACCTGCTCGTGCCATTTTACATCACTATAGTGTTTGTCAGGTGCAGGGAGGTGGTGACAGCTCGAGCAGAGCAGAGCAGCATCCTGAAGCAGAAAGATAGGTAGGCAGTAACCCCCCTAATATCTGGAAGGCTTTACCACAAGCGAGATCTGATTTGTTGATGATGTAGACTCCATATTGGAAGAAGAGGAAGAGGAAGAAGAGGAAGAGGAAGATACCGAGTTCCCTTCGGAGATCCTCTTCCGCTTCCGTTTGGGAACACTGATGTCTTTGTCTGCAAGGAGAGAGGGAAGGCATGAGGTGCCCAAGCCCTGAGAGTGCTCCCTAAATCTGGGGACTCCTTTTGCCACTCTGCCCTTGCCCTCCACCTGGCATCCCCCTGCTGTGCTGCCACTGGGGGCACAGGCTGGGCCTCCATGAGTGGCACAGAGCTGCCAGCTTTGCTCACACTGCAGGCATGCTCTGCCTTGCCACATCTCCCTTCTCTATTCACCCACCTCTTTTCATAAAACATAGGATTGTAGTTATCTCTAGGACTGCTAATTCTGACATGTTTGATTAAAACTGTTTGAGATTTATCAGGATGACGGGACAGAGAAACACATTCCCAGTGATGACAGAAAACTTTGTTGCCTTAGAAATTCAACTGCTAAATGATGGCTCAAATTAAGGGCTTTAACCAGGGAATAAATTGCTCATGGTGAGTAAATTGCTAATGGGAGAGGGATAATCACATCCTGCAGAACATGCTGAAAGTTTGAGCCAAACAGCCCAGTCTTCCCACAGCTCACAGAAGTGGAATCCTCCAAGAGGATAGTTTACTCTGGAACAGATGCTGAGCCTAACTTTTTGTAGGTAGGATCTTCTCCCCATCCTGCCTCGGGGATGTGGGAGGTTCAAACACCACCTCACAACTCCCATCCATTTTCTCTCCCGCAGTGCCAGGAAAGCCACAGTTATGTCCCAGCCCTTCCCTTACCTGTTTGTTTGGCCTCAGTGCAGATTTCAGCAAATGGCCTGTGGAAGACACAAGGCATGAGTCAGTGGTTTCACCCTGTGTGCCTGCCTGTGCTGGGACACAGCCCAGACCCTGACCCTGAGCTGACTCTTCCAACACCCCCTTGTGTGGAGAGGGGACTTGGAGCATCCCCAGTGCATCCTGGAGAGAAGCAGCCTGAAAGAGCTCAGCTGGGTCTCTGAGTTACCAGCCCCATGTCACATCCCTTCCAAACATCACCATCCCAAACTGCACAAGAAAGAGGGGACAAATTGGCCCTGTAACTCTTCACTGTGCCCACCCATGGGCAAGAACCACAGGACAGTGGATGCCAGGGATGGAGCAGGTCCTCCACAGGTGTGTGGTGGCTCTGGTGGCCTCAGGGTGAGTTGCTCTGCTTATGGCTGAAGAAGCAAGGACAACCCTTAACAAACAGAAACATCCCCCACCACAAAGCTGGGAAAACTTACTGGAGCTGGTTTATAATCACTATTCGGATGCTCTCCCGTGCCTTCAGGATCTTCTCCAGCCGATGAATGTCGTAGGTGTTGGGATTTCTGAACGGGATATCGTCCGGCAGCCCCGTAACCTCCACAGAGTCAGGACTGTCCCTGATGAGTTTATAGGGCACCATGACAGGCCTGTTCAAGCCCAGAGCCTCTCCTGTAAGGGCAGAACAGAGGACAGCACAACAGCTTTACCCTGCAGTGTTGGAACCCAGGACATCCCTCTGGCTGCCCTGGAGGACTTGAGCCCCTGCCAGGGGGCTCAGAGACCTTGACACGCAGCCAAAGACACCTGTGGCCTTGATTTTAACCCATGGAAACATTTACCAACCTTATATGAAGATTTACAAGCCATGAGAGTTTAAATAGAATGTAGTTAATTTATCACAGGGTGAATAGTAGAATTTTGGGTTTTTAGAATGAGGGTTCAGAAGCCAAGATGGAGGAATCTGGGCGTGCCTTGTCCTTCTTCTTTCTTCTTCTTAGCCTCCATCTTCTGCTGTGATGGTGGCACTTTTGGATGGGTTTAGAGTAGAAACACTCTGTCTAATGCAGGTGATAGGTATTGGAAAATTATTGTAAATAAAGTACTCGTAGTTTTTAGTATAAAAAGATAACACCACTCTGAGGGTATCAGTGTGCCTTGGACTGAGTTGCTAGACAGATCTCAGCAGGTCAGGAGAAGAATGTTATAGATAACAGAAAATAAACAACCTTGAGAACCAGAGCCAAGGAATCCTGACTCCTTCTTCAATCTCAGGGCTGGGAAAAAGAGACTTTCTGACACCTTGGGGTCATCTTGAGCACAGAAACCCTGAGACTGCAGGGCTCCAGAGCCAACCAACTGAAGACCAAGAGCCCTGGGGGACACTGGGATGCCATGGCTGTTGTGGTGCCCAACCTTTGCTGCAGTCACATCCCACCCAGCCATTTTACATGTACCTGCCCAATTTATTGTCTGCTCTGTTAGTCTCTATTTAGAATTCTGCCAGGAGCCTCAGGTGAGTTCAGAACACACACACACTGCCTCACTTGCCCAAGCCCATGGCTGGACCAGCAGCAGCAGCATGCAAGACAGCCCAGGACAGAGGGGAAATGGAAGAGATTTGCCCATTTCCTCTTGCCTCTGTACATCAGCAGGTCTGGGGGTCACTGGGGTGGAGTATCAAAGCCATCCTCATCATCACATCACATCATCACATCACTCCTGCCCATTTCTTGAATCAATTTATCTCTTTAGCCTCCACAACATCCTATGGCCGTGATACAGCTCAGTTTAATTTCTTGCTGCATTAAAAGTCAAGGTTTACTTCCTTGTGTACAAGTAAACCTGCTGCTCACCTCTCTGGGTACCCCTTCATTTCCTGCTCACTGGGGAGCAGAGAACATCCCTACCTCCTGTGCTGTTTGTGACTGTAAGAGCTCCCACCTTGCATCTCTGCAGCCCCAAAACCTGAAGCTGTTAGTGGCTGCACAGCCACATTTCTGGCTTTCCTCCCACAGAGTTTGTCCCATCAAAGGCTGACATCAGACTGAACAAATCCTGCTGCTGTGCTGCATTTTGCCATAACCCCTTCCCCTCTCCAAGGATGAAGCTGTCAACAAGAAGGTAATGGTCCCACCTGCCAAGAGTGAGACACAGAAACATCCCTGGGGACAAGCTGTAACATGGAGCAGCAGGACAATATCTGTGCTGCAGCAGCTGCCATGGGCTTGGGCTATAAATAGAGGCCTTTGTGGAAATAATTTTAACTGTGGCTGCTCTCAGCAGAACCAGCCTCACCCTGTGATGCCTAAAGCAGAGACTCACCGTATTTTTCATTGAAAAGCTCTTTCACTTGCTCTCGCAGAATCACCTTCTCTCCAAGCCTGTTGGCATCGTCCTCATCTGCAAAAGCAAGAAAGAACAGGGGTCAACTTCACTTGTTTCCTTCTGAGCCTCTGGAAAACCAATCTCACTGACACAATGCAGGACAGCATCCCTGTCCCTCTGGGCCTGGGGACACCTCAGAGGTGCTGCTCTGTGCTTGCACCCTGCCACACCTTTCAGAGCTGGGCAAAGCAGCTCTAAAATGCTGCCAGATCTCCATTTGCCATGTGCTGCCACAGCTAAAAGCATTTTACATCTACTTTTCTGGTAAATGACTAGAAAAAATGCAAAGCAGTGAAGACTCAAGCCCTCAGTGCCATGAATGCTCCCACAAGGGACATCAAGGAATGAGAGAGCACTTTTTTGGCTAAGCTCCTGAATGAAGTATTGTTTTATAACATGCCATATAATCAGCTTGGCTTTCCTAGCTTTTTTAATCATCCTCATTGTGCTAAACAGTTTCTCTTCCATTCTCTCATGTCAAGCATTGTGCCTAAGCCAGTAGATTTTTACACTCAGCTATTTAGCATCCTCAGGAGGCTCCAGGACAAATGATTGGGGTCATGACCTTAACCTCTGACCTAGAGTCAAATGACCCTAACTCTAACCTGTCCCTTTAATGCCTTTTTTCCCCCAGAGGTACAAAGTACCAAGTGAACACACCTTATCTGCCTCTTGCTGTGGTCACCCCAGCAAGCTGGGATGCACAAAGCAGGACCAGCTCAGTGGGGTGGACTCCCCACCTTCTCTCCTCCCAAAGAAGATCCTCACTGTCACCCAGGCTGGAAGCCACTGGGTAAAAATCATGGAACCACTGCATGGTTTGGGTGAAAAAGGACCTTCTAAGACCATCCAGTTCCAAGTTCCTGCCATGGCCAGACATGTGCCTTACAGACACAGTGCCTTGTGCTCTGTGCAAGTGCTGGCTCAGGTGATGGTGGAGGGTGGCTCAAAAGAGTAGAAAGAGGTGCTGGAGGTGCTGTCCAAATCCCATCTTTAGTATTGGCATCCTTAGGTGTCTCAAACAACATTTAATCAGTCTTTCTGTTAATGCTTGGAGCCAAGAGGTTTGAACCCAGCCCTGAGCACCAGGCAGCTGAGGGCATTTTGGGGGCAGAGGCTGCCAGGAGACCTTGTTCAGGCCCTTGTTCAAAGTCCCTTTCCAGCTCTCCTGGAGCCTCTTTAGGCACTGGAAGGGGCTCTAAGAGTTTAGACTAGACTCCAGCTACTCTCCCTAGAGCCTTCTCTTCTCCAGGTGAACACTTCCACTGTCCCAGCCTGGCTCCAGAGCAGGAGTGCTCCAGCTCTGGGTGAGTTTGTGGCCTCCTTTGGACCCATTCCAACAGGTTCAGGTTTTCCTTGTGCTGGAGGCCTCAGCCAGATGCAGTGCTTCAGGTGGGGTCTCACAAGAGCTATTCACAGTGGGCTTTTACAGCATCCAGGTGAATGAACCCTGCAAACCTTGGCAAGAGGGATCAAGGCATCCTCTGCCCCCAGTCTGCAGCTATTCAGTTTCATTTTGAGCAATTACATGATTACGGTTTTTTATTATTTTGAGCAATCATATGATTTGTGTTTTGGTTTCAAGCAAATACATGGCTGGAAGTTTAGTTTTAAATGCAAGGTGAAAATCCACTGCAAGTCCCTGCCCCTTGCATGGGACTGATTTCAGTGCAGAAAGATCCCATCTCACATCTCAGCCACTCTGCTGCTGTGGAGAGAAGATGGCAACCTCAAACCTCTGCACCCTGCTACTGCAGGGTACAGCCTCAAAAAAAACCTCTTCTCCACCTGGAAAACAATTGCTTTGCCTGGATATTACACACACACAAAAAAACCCCACAAACAAACAAACAAACAAAAAAACAACCAAAAAAAAAGAAAACTAAAACAAAAAAAAAAAAAACAAAAAAAAAAACCCAAAAGAAAAAAAAAAAAAACCAAAAAACTTTCTGCAAAGAGAGCTCAGGGGCAAGTTGTGCTTCAAATCCAGAAATGACAACAAAGCAGCTTGAATGGCATGGAGCAAAACATAAATACAACAGATGGAGATTTCTAAGTGATGCTTGCAGTGCCACCCTGGAGGCCATGGAGGACCAGAGGGGACAGCCCTGAGGGCTCCCTCTGTGACTTCCTTGTCATCACTGCTCAGTTTCTGGGCTGTACATAGTACCTGTATGGATGTGTAGATGGTAGCAGACAAAGACACACCAAAATTCAGTGTTCTCACTCATTTAATTGTCTGGGACTGAAAAATGCAGCAGGTCTTTCCTTTCTGCTCCTGCCCCAAGTGACCCAAGTGCACGAAAAAAGATCCCAAGGGACCTTGTTTTTTCCACCTTGAGGTGGGCACTACTCCCAAATTCCCACTCAAGGACACAAACAAATGTCATGAAAATCCTGGAACTGAGCATCCAAAACAGTGAAGCCAAAGAGGAGCCTCTGGCCAGTGGCACTGCTTCCCAGGGACTTACCCCTCTGTGCCCAGGCAAGAGGGATCTCCATCTCCCTTGGACTTTACCTATGTGGGTTTGGAATTAATCAACTCAGGGAGTAAACTGAAGGAAGAAGTAAATCAAGGAAGCCACTAGTGCTTCTGAAATGTGCTGAGTCCTTCCCATAAAGCAGGTTTATCCATGCTGCTGGCTTCAGCTCTGTGTTATCTTTTTTTTAAATTAAAATAGTTGCTAGGTGATTTTTTTTCCCCAATTCTGCTTGCCTGAAGTCAGCACCTCTGCACTCCACAGGAATTAACATACAAGTGGTCACATTTTTAAAGCACCACTTACTTTTTTTCTATAGGACTTGTCAGAGCTTAACATTTCTTTGAGAGACACCAAGCTGCTTTTAGTAATTATAAAAACTGAGGTTTAGGTGTCTGCTGTTGGGCAATAGAATCCAAACCACTGCTTATTCTTCTAATGACTCAAAAACCCACACAAAACCAAATCCAAGGTATCCCATGGATAAATAATGGTTCTGTGTTCATGATGTCATGTGCAGAACCTTGATCTCAGTGGTGAAGCCACAGCATAGTTGGGCAGGGTACCCCATGGACCTCCTTCCTTCCTTCCCATGCCCTCAAACACTGCTCAGGAGGATGCCTGTCCTCTGTTCAGCCACTGTTCATGGAGAAACAACCTCCTGTTACCCAAAGACTTGTCCTGAAGCCCATTTCATCAGGAAAACTGTCACTGCCCAACACACCTCACTGAAAATATGGCTCAGATCCTTTCTGCAGGCAATCCCAGACTCATCAAAGAGATGCTCAGCCGGCAGGCTGAGGGCAGGCTCCTTACAGCAGCCTGCCCTGAATCCTAAGAGGAGTCTTTCCCCTTCCAGCTGCCATGGCTGCAGTTCAGTTTTACCCCTGTGTAAACCCAGAACAAACGTGCTGACATTCCTGAGGCTGTTCTGCAGTAACTCAGGTTTAAATGCAGTTTGAATTAGCTTAACATATATATGTTTTCAAAGAAGAGCTATAAACTTGTGGCAGCAGCAATTAACACCTAGACCCCCCAGCCAAAATCCCAGCTGCATCTGCTATGGCTATGCCATGCCCATGCCCAGGCACAGGTCAGCCCTTCCTTACTCCTGTACATCAGTCTGTCTTACATCCCTGGAGCCTTCATGGCTACTCACCAGCCCTGACCCAGAGTCTGTGTTAAAGCAAAGCAGAAACAACCCCAGCCCAAACCCATGGAAGCTCTCCTTATGAATGGCAAGTGGATTTGTAACAAATTAATTGCTGGGACACGTGGATGAAGATGAGGAGAACATGGCAGGTTGGTTTGGCTGGAGCGATGGCATCGGTGCTCAGGGACTACAGCAGCAGTGCTTAGAAATGCAGAAAGGATTAATAACAACAATAAAACACTGTATCAGTCAGTTCTGCATACCACAGAAAAAACAATACCTGAAATTTGGGGGTTTTAGACATTTTCATTCCCATATTAAAACACAAGTAAGAGCATTTCTTGTCTGCTACCATCTACGATGCACCACCTGAGCTACGTACCATTGAGAGCAGCATAGGCTTTTTCCAAAGATGTTATCCGTCTAGGGGCTACAGCACAAGGTAATGGGAGACAAAAAACAAAAAAAGAGAAAGAAAAAGAGATCCATGAGTGCTGCAGCTTGGTTTCTTGGTCACAAACAAAAGCAAAACCCAGGATTAAAATTCCTCTGGCCCCTTGGCACAGTTTTGGTAGCTAATAACTGCCTGGTAAGTTATTTACTGGTGAGCTGGGCTCTCCACCTCATACCAGGCCCTGCTTTGCTGGAATGTGCTTAAGCCTGCAAGCGTCCCTTTGGCTCTCCTGAGCAGCTCAAGGTCCACATGTGCATAAGGATGCATGGCCAAATGACAGCATTTATGGCATGTGCAAGAGCAGCAGCAACTGCCTTGCACAGCTGTTCCAGTGCCAGAGGAGAAAAAAAAAATCTCAGGTTAAAGCAGATGAAAAGCAAACAGGGAGATCATGACAGTTCTGCATCAATAGGAGAAATGGGAGAAAAGGAATCCCTAAGGAGAGGCTGGTGCTTGCCACTGACTCCAAAATGATCAGTGACATAAAAAGAAATTATCTTCCTCTGGAAAAACAGCAGGGATGGGACTAAGGCTGGATTTGCATGATGGGCAAAAGGAGGAATGAAGTGGCTCATCCTGCTGAAGTCACAGCCACAGGGAGAGCTGTGGAGAGGTCAGGGCTGCAGCACCAGGGCAAGGAAGGGGCTCAGAGGGGAGGCTCTTGATGCCAAATTGCAGTGAGCTGACACCAGCAAACAGAAGGGGACTTGGGAGACAGCAGGAGCATGTGTCCAAATCTCCTAAGCAGAGGCATAAGCAATCTGAAGTAGCTCCAAATACCTAGCTCAAAATACGTGTTCCCCATTTCAAGCAGGCTCAGGAGAGCAGGCACTGCAGCACAGAGCTCTGCTGGTCCCTGCAGGGGGAGGAGAGCCCTTCAGTTCAGCAGCTCAAAGGAACAGAAAAACCATGTGGCTCTGCCCAGGGCAGCTGCAGGCACTGAGCTTTGGGTGTAGACCCACATGAGCTGGGGCTCTTCACCCCTGAGCTGCAGGAAGACAAATTCTGCCACAGGTAGCTGCAGCAGTGCCACTCTGTCATGCTGCAGGATCCTGCCCCAAAATCAGAAATAATCTCTGCAGATTGGTGCCCTAAATCTCTGGTGACACCCTGTGGGCAGCACCCACTGCACTAAATGCCTACGTGTGGGAATCCACAAAATTAGAGGGAAAATCAGAGGGTTTTAGGGAAAGCTGCAAAAGGCAGGCCTCAGATACAGCAGAACTGTGAGTAGAGCTAAAGCAGCAGCCATGAGATAGGTCAGCAGAAAAATTATTTAAACTGTAGAAAAAGCAAGGGCAAATAGAACAATGGTCTGTGTATTAACACTTGTCTAGAATAACTCTCTAAGCTGCAGAAAGTTTATCTAGCAAGATATTAGGAAGATTAAAGCTTAATAATGGAGCTCTGTGCGTTGTGTTTTAAGGCTTACAAGCAGGGATTGTATTTGAAATAAGCAAGCATTGTTTAACCAAAGGTACCTGTGCTTATAGTGATTGGATAAAACTACTGTCAATGTGCTTTTGCTTTGTGTGATTGGTCAAGAAGCTTATAAAGTGAGTTGTAACATTAAGTTTTTTGGCCTGCTGCCTGGGTTGTGAGCTGCAGGCATCTTCCCATTGTATAACCATGGAATGAGAGTGATGCTGAAAAATCAAACAGCTCGAGGTGCTTTCCACAGCAGCCCCGTCTCGTCCAGGTCTGTAAAGAGCCCCCCTTGCCAGGGTCACTTATGCAGAGGGGAGGAGATGCAGATGGGCCATGCTGGTGCTGGGAAAGCCAAGCTGGAGTCCAAGCCAAGAGGGAGCAAGGTCCTGGCAAGGCTTCTGTCAAGGAGGAATGCAGGCAGGAGCACAGGCAGGCTGCAGGCAGCAAGGGAGAGAACATATGGCAGGATCTTTCCAATATGGCTCAGAACTGGTTGAGAAAAGGCAGCATGGCATTTCCTTTGCTTGGCAGCAACTCAAAGGCTTTTGCAGCATTTCAAGGTGCTGTTATGAAATTACCTTAAGAAAGGTAATTCACATTTCTTGTCCTGCTAACTGAAAGGTGGCATTCAGCCCTGAACCATAGGAAGCATCCCACCAGGTTCAGGGCAACTGTCCTGCAAGGATGGAATGGCACTCATCTCACTGTCTGATAAGCACCCTGAAAAATGAGGGGGGTTGGGGTCTCTGAAGGACACAACAGGATGTGAGGGTGGTGGAGAGCAGGAGGAAGGAAAGAGCAGGGTGAACACAAGGCCTTGGATGAGCTGGGTGATGGTGCTGCCCTCTGGACAGCAAGGATGCCACACACAGAGGCAAATGGGAAAAGGAGACCAAAGCTAGGGAAAGAAAAAGGTGATTGGAATCCCAAACATGCTTATGAACAGGCTTTGAAGCTCCACAGCTATTCACTCCTGCTTGAATTTTAACCCTCATAATTATCCATATATAAAAATACATATTTTTATACACAAACACACACACACACATATATTCAACCTGCCTGAATTTTCACCTTAGACTAGAAACAGTGACCAGTTGAACACTCAAAAATAATCACCCCAGGCCTGGCTGGTGGGTTAAAAAGGGTTGGGGGGAGAAGGGAGATGGATATGGACTTTGAAAAGCAACCTGGTGATGGAGCAAGATGTGCTCAGCCCTCATCACAGCTTTCCTCTTTTCTATTTTTCTTGCTAGGAGTTTCCAATGCGAGGCACATCTCATCAAAGTCTTGAGGAGGATTGTGCTCTTGTGATTAAAAAAAGAAATAAATATATATATATATAAAGGATGCCTGGATGTGTGGGTTTTTTAATTAAATAACACTGCCTGCCCTACTTTATTAATTGGAGTATGGAAAATAATCTATCATGATGGTAGGGAGCTTGGGGAATAGGACAGATGGAGCTGGTCTACATTTTCAATCAAAGCACATTAAAATTAACATACAGAAAGATTTTTTTGTGTGTGTATGTGTGTGCGTGCTAGATTACTTATGCTTGATAGTATTTTTCAAAGGCTCATATTAAGCCAGTTTTGTATCTGTGCCTCAGGAAAGAAAAAACAAAAGGATGAATGTAGTGTTTATAGCACTAGAGCTTCACCCCTGCTCACTCACTCCTGTTTAATGCTGAAAGATCATGCTGCTTTCAAAAAGGGGTTTTGAAAGGCTCTTTTGCAGAGCAGAGCCCAGCAGTGTGGAGAAGAGGCACTGGAAATCAAAAAGAAAACCTCTGGATGCCAGGAGGGTTGTGCTCCTGGGCTGAGGGCCCTGGGGAGGCCATGCAGGTGAAGGGCTGGCACTGGTGGCCTCAGGGCCATTGTCCCATCTTTGAGAGGCTGCAAACCTGCACTGCTGAAGGGCTTTTTTCCAAAAACGAGCCTCATTCCCTGAAAATCCACCTCCTTCTGCAAACAGCATCCCTGCAGGCACACAGCCCCCAGCTGCTTCTGCACTAGCAACTCCCCCATCTCCCATTCAAGGAAAGATACCACCTCAACATACAAATTACAGATTATCTGGAGAAAAAAAAGCACATGAGGCACTCAGATTATATTGAAATCCTTTTACCTGTTTCTGTTACAGTTAAAAATGGGTGTCCCCAAAAGAAAGAGATCTGTGGTCCTGCAGTTACCAGCAATGCTCTTTGCAATTGTGCTGGTTTTGCAATGCAGGAGGGGCACAACTTTAAAGCATATTAAAGCCCATAAAGGTTTAACCTAAAAGGTTAAAGGTTTAACCTAAAGGCAACTAAAATCACTCCACCGTGATTTTATTTTAAAATTACATTAAATTTCCCTTTTTCCTAAACACATCTACACTTTGTGTAATTTTTTAGCCAAAATGATCCACAAAGCCCATTAGCTCTCCTCACATTTATGATGTTACCTCCTGAGCTTTCCAGCTTTTAGAGACCTCTGCAATGCCATACCTGGGAGTAACTACTGCTTTCATTTTAACCCTCCTCTGTGAAATAAAAGTGATTTTCATTGACTGTATTTTAATGCCAAGCATGCTGCTGCTCTTCATTTTACATTACAGAGCTTCACTACACAACATTGAAGATTATTTAATTTAAATTTTTAGTGACCTATGGCTAGTTGGAAATAATTCATTTTGTTAAGGCAGATGAAAAGCAATCAAAGCCAAGGCAGTGACTGCATCACTGTACTGCCACCAACCACTTTGGTGTAGTGGGGTGGAAAATCAAACAATGGGTTAATTGTTGCCAGTGGGGATTAGGGAGAGGCAAAATACAATCAGCTCTTTTCTGGGAGAGACATTCCAGTGGTAATCTGACTACTAGAAAATACTTATGAGCCCTGAAACTGTCTCTGAAGATTTGGCAAATATGGGAAATTGTCTATAACAAATTGAGATGTTAAGTAAGAAAAACCCCTCACCTGTATCTACTCTTATTTAAAACCTCAGTGGGAGGAGAGGGAGTGAAGCACCCAGCCTGGCAGGGATGCTGTGACCTGCTGAGCCCACTTGGGTACTGAAATACACATAAATTGTGTCTTTGGGTTTGTGCTGGAAGGCTGGTCTGTGAGGGGAGCATTCAGCTGGAGGAGGAGGGAAAAAAATGTTGTGCATTGAAAAGAAAATAAATTTCCTCTCCATCTCTTTCTCAGGCTGTGTCTCCCAGCCAGGTAGCAGCCTGAAGTATTTCCCTTCTGATGTGCTCCCTTGTTAATGGTGTGATTTGTGTCAGATCAACATCTCTTATCAGAATTATACTGTTCATAGAGGGGGAATGGAAACACAAGACATGGCTGGAGGAGTGTACACACAGCCATGGAATTCTGTGGAAAACCAGAGTTCTGCAAAACTTGTGCTTCAGTGAGGGCTCATTTTAGGTCCAGCTGATGGGAACTGGCCCATTGCTGCTCAGGACCAAAAGATACAAATCTAAGGCCAAGTTCCACAGAGGTCTTGGGGGACCTCCCTGTCCTTGGCTGGGCCCTGCACAGGGACACAGAATTCAACACATGGACCATGCCTGAATCTTCCTAGAATTGAACACATGGACCATGCCTGAATTTTATTGACAGCTCACCTTTTGTTAGAGCTCTAACACCTTTCTGCTATTCCCAATAAGGGCATATAAATGTTTTCCTGTCTGTCATATTTGTCTTTCCTAAATTGTGTCATTGCCATGGAGGCTGGCCAAGGAAATGGGAAGCCATGAATAAAGATGACAAGGTTCTTTGCACCCATCTGTGCTCTTCCAACAGTTGTAATTACAGACATTTAAAATCAAGACAGGTTTTTACCCACATTTCTGACAGCAACTCCCTTTTCTGAGCAGCCAAGAAATGAGAGACAGCTACTGCAGGGACTGACAGTGAAGGACATGGCTCTGGGATGATGATTTGAGCAGCTGGGTATGGAGTGCACCCTGGACACCCTGTCCTCTCCTCTGCCATGTCTTCCCTGCTATCTGCCTGTGGAATGCTCAGGAGCTGGAGTGGACCTTCACTGCCATGCTACTGCAGCCCAGAATGCACCCTTGTGTTAATCAAAACCTTCCCTCTCCACCCAACCCACCAGCTCTTTACAACACTGATTTATTTTAAGAAAACACTTAAGAAACTGGGTGCTTTCTTAAATACAGAAAACAAATCCTTGCCCTAGATTAGCTCTTGAAAAATGCCCTCATTTCAGGGCAACAGCAGCAGTACTGATGGGTGCTGCTGAGGCCAACTGCCTCAGGCAGCAAATGCACCAAACAACAACAAAACTCAAAGTGGGAAAACCCCGGAAAGTGAAGTAGAACAACCTTCCTCCAGCTGATAAAATTATTGCTTGCCATCCACAGTCTACAACTCCCTGAGCACCACTTAACACCTAGTCAATGCATCGTTTAGGCAAAAAGGTATCATCTCTTACCGGGTTTGGGGATGAGTCCTTGAAAAGGCCTGTGAAAAAGAAGGAAAAAAGGAGATTTAAAATGAGATGGTACCAGGAAGCCTTGGCTGAACAACCTCCTGTGGCCCATGGAAGGCTGGGATCAGCCTGTCCTGCACACAACTCATGTGGGACCAGCAGGAGCTCTGTGGGGATGAGGTCCCTGCTTGGGGCAGCAGGATGTACCTCATGCCCCATTGATAAGAAGACAAACAACATGGTCCAGCAGAAGGGTGACAGAGCCACTCTTAAGCCCATTTTCCTCCTGACTCACCTTAGTGGGATACATCACTGAAGTGCTTTTCCCTCCCTTCCCACTTGTGTCCACCCCCTTTGGCTGTGAAACACAGAGGACCCTGCCATGAACAGAGGCTGCTAAAGCACAGCAGGGCTCTGAGCACTGCCCTGCATCAGCAATAATCTGTCTCAAGCCTCTAAAAAAGGGGCTGGGATTTCTGTGCCTGGCGATCAATCACACCAAGCACCTTCTTGTGCTGCCACTGCCTTCCCCATCACCTCCTCAGGCAGAGGATGGGAAGAAAGCAGGAGTGTCTGTGTTATGGTCCCCTCATTTCTGATGAACCATTAGCTGCCACCTTAATTGCTGTCTCGGGGGACTGGAGGCACTTACAGACCTGCCCCACTGGGGCTGCAGAGCAGGGAGTGCCTTTAGGGGGGCTCCCTCCTCTCCCCCTCTCTGGCTCCACAGGATGGCTGACACCTCTCACCACATACCTTGTCACAGTGAACTTGATTTTATCAGCAACAGCCAGTATCCTCTCCAGGTTCTGGGAGCCAAAGGTGCAGGGCTTCCTGAAGGGGATCCCGGGAGGCAGCCCCTCTATGATCACCGACCCTGGGTTGCTCTTAATGCGCTTGTAGGGCACTTGCACAGGGTATTTAATCCCCAAGGCCTCACCTAGGAGAGAAGTGAGTGGTAAGTAAGTAGTGAGAATGCCAGGGATGCCATTTCTGCTGCAGCTCTGGCTTTAACAGAGCCCTACCAAGCTCTTTCCCCAGCCCTACCAAGGCACAGCACAGTGTGAGCAGGCTGCTGAGGCACCAGGTCAGCATTAAATCAAGGACCAACATTTTCAGGCTGCCTCCATGATGGCAGTGGAGGGGTCCAAACACAGGCACATGTGTGCAGCAGAGCTCATGGGGCTGAGGAGATGCAGTGTCCTGCATCATGATGCCCATGCACTGCAGTGGGAGGGATGGGAAGCTGCTGCTCTTTGTTTTGGGATGTTATCTGGAGATAACTCCACAGCTATGATCCCTCTCTTAGGCCTGGCTGTGGGATTGAGGTTACAATTTCCTTACCTGGACAAGTCTTACCCCTGCTGGAACTTCAGTACCTTGGTGACATCAATGTGTGGGGCAACAGAGCAGAAGAAGGTTTTGAGAAAGGGGAGAAGGTAATCCAAGTCCTCCTGAAGGCCAGCTTTGCCATAAAGCAAACTAAGGTCAAGGGACCTGCCTGGGATATTCAGTTTTTAGGAGCAAAATAGCAAGATGGATGTTGTCAGATTCCAATGGATATGGTCAACAAAACAGCTCTGTCCTCAGCAAGCAGCAAAAAGGAAGCAGGCTTTCCTTGGGTGCTGTTGGGTTTTGGAGGATACATATTCCAGATTACAATCAGATTGTAAACCTTCTCTATCACATGGCATGGAAGAAGAACAATTTTAGGTGGGGTCTCAAGCAACAATAAGTTTTTGAACAAATTAAACAGGAGATTGCTCATGCAGTAGCCCTTGGTCAGTCAGGACAGGACAGGATGCAAAGGATGTGCTCTGCACCACAGCTGGGGAGAATGGTCCTTCCTGGAGCCCCTGGCAGAAGGCACCTGGAGAGATTCCAGAACAACCCCTGGGCTTCTGGAGCTGGGAATATGAAATATCTGAGGCCAGCTACACTCCAGCTGAAACAGAGATCCTGCCTGCTTCTGAAGGGGTTTGAGCTGCTTCAGAAGTGACTGGCACCAAAGCAGAGCTGCTTCTGGCACCCCAGCTACCAGTGCTGGGCTGGGTGTTCAAAGGAAAGGCCCTGCAGCACACACTGATGCTACAGGGACTGTGTGGATAGCACTGATCACACAGAGAGCTTGAACAGGAAATCCCAACCACCCTGGGATCCTGGGAGTCACCATGGACTGGCCTGATGGTGAAAATATTGGATCATAATCAGTGAATAGAAGGTGACATGTGCTGAGGAGGCCCTACCGTACAACCAGCTAAAAGCAATACACTCTCTTCACTGACACTTCTTGTCATATTGTAGGGACTCAGTGAAAATGGAAAGCTGCCATATGGAGTCACATGGTGAGTCACAGAAGCTATCAAGGAACACTGTGGATCAAGTCAGGTTGCTGACTGAGCTGAAAGTTGTCCAGCTGCCTCTAGATACTGCTGAGCAAGAGAAATGGCCAGTGCTCTACCTCTGCACTGACACAAGGATGGCAGCAAATGCTCTGTGGGGGTGCCTGGACCAATGGAAAATGGTTGGCAGTACAGAGGGAAACCCACCCGGGCTGCTGAAGTGTGACAAGACATTACTGCCCAAATCGAGAAGTGAGCTGTAAAGCCTGTCATTTTAGATACAGACATACAGGAGAACTGGGCTACTGAAGAGTATCACAATGGGCAGGTGCATTGGGCTGCCAAGGTTAAAGCATTTCTGGCAGATCTGGCCTGGCAACATAAGGGTGAATTATTTCTAGCTCAGTGACACCTGACACCTCAGGTCATCAAGGAAGAGCTGCAACACACAGATGATTTCATGATGGAGGTGTGGACATGGTCACCATCTGCCAGGTTATCCAAGACTGTGAAACATGAGCTGAGATCAAAGCAAGCCAAGTGGGTAAAGCCCCTGTGGGGGGCACTGCTCTAAATATAAGCATGGGGAACCTGCCAGATTGATTGCATCACGCTGCCTGAAACCTGCCAAGGCAAGCACTACGCGCTCACAGTGGTAGAAGGCACCAGTGGATGCTTGAGGACCTACCCTGGGCCTCACACCACATCCTGTGCCTTGAAAAGCAGGTCTTGTGGCAGCAGGGCACACTGAAAGAATTGGGCTGGGCAATGGGACTCATTTTAAAAATATCCTCATTGACACCTGGGCCAGAAAGCTTGGGATTGAGTGGGTGTATCATACTCCCTATTGTGGCAGCAGCTCTCTGGCCACAGAGAGAAACAGACCATGGCAGGCATCATGCTGGGAAAGGCTGTGAGAAGATCAGAGAAAAGAATGAGAAACAATTCTTAACCTGCTGCACCTGTTGTTGTGAACATGTGGAATGTGGAGATTTGCTTACCAAAGGGTGTTTTCTTAATTAGCCATTGGTGATGGTGTTTGGATTGGACCAATGAGGTCCAGCTGCATTGTAACTTTCTATAAATGAGCAATGGGTTTCCTACTAAAGATTATTATTCAGCCTTCTGAAATACATGGAGTCTATGCCAATTATTACCCAGCCAGGGGCCTGCTTGCAAAGATACCTTATCACAGAATCAGAGAATTAACTAGATCAGAAAACAACTTTGAGATCATCAAGTCTAGCCTGTGACCTAACACCACCTTATCAACTACACCAGGGCACTAAGGGCCACATCCAATCTTTTTTTAAACACATCCAGGGATGGTGGCTCCACCACCTTCCTGGGCAGCTCATTCCAATTCCCCATCACTCTTTCTATGAAGAATGTTTTACTAATATCCAGCCTAAATTTCCTCTGGTGAAGCTCAAGACTTCTCATTCTGTCAGTGCTGCCTGGGAGAAGAGACCAACCCCACCTGGCTGTGCCCTCCTGGTCAGGGGCTGTAGAGAGTGATGGGGTCTCCCCTGAGCCTCCTCCTCTCCAGGCTAAACAACCCCAGTTCACTCAGCCTCTCCTCACAGGGGTTGTGTTTTCAACCCTTCACCAGCCTTGCTGCATTCAAGCATCTCAATGTCCTGCCTGGGGACCCAGAATGGGACACAACACTCCAGGTGTGGCCTAACCAGTGCTGAGTAAATGCAGCAGTCTCTGGAAAAACAGAATGGTACAATGCACTGTTAAAACTGACACTGACAGCAATGCCTGGGGAACCTTCAAACATTGGGATTTACATTTAGCAAAGGCCACCTGGTTAGTTAACACCTGAGGCTCTACCAATCAGGCTGCCCTGCCCAATCAAAACCTCCATGTGCTGTAGAAGAGGATGAAATCCCCATGGTGCATATAGAAAACGTCTTAGGGAAGACAGTTTGGATTAGTCCTGCCTCAAGCAAAAGCAAACCTATCTGTGGGATTGTTTTTGCCCAAGCACCTGTGTGCACTTGGTGGGTGATGCAGAGGGACAGGGAAACACGATGTGTCCCTCCAGGGAATTTGATTTTTGGGTGAGAGCAGTTTGTAATGTTGAACTGTACAATACTGGTTGCTGAGTGACACTGCCCATGACTGCCAAGGCCAGTGAGGATGGGCTGCTCCAGATACACCAGCCATGAGCTTGTGATGCAGCAACCAGCCAAAAGCACAGCAGCCCTGTGGAAGACCTCAAAGATGGATAGAACCCACAGTCATGGTCTAAATGAACTCCACAAACATCTTGGAGGGACAACAGTGACTACAGAAATGATATCTGTGCTTGTGGATACACACACACATCACACATATGTATACAGTTGGAAAGTGTAGAATTTTGGCATGATGTAAGTGTTACAGAATAGAGGGTTCTGACCAGGACAGGGTTAATTTTTGCAGTAGCCAGGAGAGGGCAAGAATAGGAGCCAGAGTTTATTCTGTATCACCTCACATCATTTTCCAGGAATGAGGGAAGGGGTCCTTTCTGGTCAAGTATGAGCGGCAGAGGGAGTGGTCAGGTAGTGCTGGTTCCCTCTGTTACTGATATTGTTGCTGTTACTGTTTGTTTTCTTATTCCATGGCTGTTTCCAGTAAACTCATATCTCAATAGGTGATTTTCACCCTCTGTGTCTCCAAGTCTCCTCTCTAACCCACAGCAAGGGGAGGGAGGGGGGGAAGGACAAGTGAACGAGCAGTGCATGGTTTGCAATGCTTCAGTGGGAACACTAAGCTGGGGTATAACATTCCTAAACTGAACATGGGGATAATAGCATTTCCCTGCTCTAGGAACAGGAGGAGCAGCATCTTCCTGTCCCCCAGTGCTCCCTATGGCCTGCTCCTATTCCCTTCCCAACCTCCCACAGCTCCTAGAGCAAACAGGGCCAAATCCCAGACCTGCCATTCCTTCCTGGCTCTCCTAAGTACCAGCAACTCACGGGGGAGATGAGAGAAAGTACCTGGCAAGAAGGAATCAGGAGCACAGGGGAGAGATAAAAAGCAAAAAATTAGGAGGGAGTAAGGGGGGGGAAATAAAACAAGCCTGGATTCTCACCATATTTCTTATTGAAAAGGTCCTGGACTTGTTCCCGCAGCGTATTAGCAATGTCTATTCTGGAAAGCCTGGCATCATAATTTTCTGTAAAATAAAGAAACAATTATAGATTTCTGCTAGTATATTAAAAGGCACTCTATGACTTTTAAGTAATGCCATTTTCTAATTATAGGAAAGCCCTTATCTTGCAATTAGCTAATCTGTGGAGTGGGTCATTCAAAGTCCTTAAAAATAATCTAAACAGAAATATGTTGGGTTATTTTTCCCTCGCCTGTTTGCTAAGAATAAAAGCCACGTGAAATCAAAGATTCAGTTGTGATAATTACTGGCATTAAAATATAACAAACTCCAAAGTCTCTCAGAGAAACCAAAGGCTTTGAAAAAGCTCTCCATCCTTGTGCAAACCCTCACAGGCCCCTAGGGTCCAAGAAGAGATGCCTGATCAGGGCAGCACTTGCCTGTCCAGCCCACAGGCTTCTCCCCACCACTCTGTCCCCCAGGGGAGCCACCATGCTGCTGCCAGCTAAACTCGAGTGGCATTTATACAAACATCACACAGGTGGGAAAAGCCCCAGAAAAGGCAAACCCCTAGGCTTGGAAACTTAATTATGCATCTGACAAGGTCAGACAGGGAGATAAGCCAAGCTGGTTAATTAGGGCACCATGCAGAGTGCTTCAACCTCTCCTTAGACCTGTGGGACTGCCTGTCCTGGCTGTTCATCTTGTCTTCTAGTTTCCTGTGGTCAGGACAGGGTTAATTTTTGCAGTAGCCAGGAGAAGGCAAGGCTAGGACCTAGAGCTTATTCTGTATCACCTCCCATCATTTTCCAGGAATGAGGGAAGGAGTCCTTTCTGGTCAAGTAAGTGTGGCCATCCTCTCATCCCACCTCCTTCTCTCCTCCTTCCCAGCCTGGTCTTGCTCCTCTGCCAACCCCCCCAGCCCCAACACCTGCAGCACTCCCTTCCCACGTCTGTCCCATGCAGCCCCCAGAGCAGGCAGGGGCTGTTCCTCAGCCCCCACGTGTCTCCAGCCCCACACCTTGGAAGCCCTGTCTCTTCACAGCGTCCTCCAGCAGCGCCTCGCTCGAGTCCCTCTCGTCGGCGGCTGAGACAGGGGACACAAGAGGAATTAGGAATCACAGCGCTGCCGAGGGGGGTGCATGGGAGGGGGTTTCCAGCCAAAAAACAAGGTGGGGAGGGAAGGCTGTAGGAAACCACTCTCACTCCTCTCCTACCTAGACCTTAGCAGCCCAGCTGCTGGGTGTCTTTCAGCCTACCTTTGGCTGCTGGGCTGTCTGACACCGACTCCTTTACGCCCTCTGCCAGCAGCTCCGGTCTGGAAAACAAGGAGAAGCAGAGGGCATGTGAGTGACCTCCCTGGCAGGGACAAAACACTGCTCCAGCATCCTCAGGACACCACTCCTACAGCCACAAACCATCCACTCCGCCTGGCTAATGCTATTTAAAAGGTCCTCCAACACAGAGGAGAACTTTGGACATAGTTTTCATGCTGACAGGCTCTTCAATGAGCTGATGTGTCTCTCCTTGGGATGAGATTAAGCAGGTGATGACTGAGCAGCTTAAGTCAGCAGCTACAGACTTTCAGTGGATATGGTCCTGAACATTTCTTAAGGATGGGAGAAGCTGTGCTTCTTTCAACATAAAATTGACCCCAAAAATTGCCATTTGGGTACCTAATACTAAAGCTGCATAGTGAGGTGACAGTAGGGCTAGTTAACAAGGTGCACTGAAGCTGAGTCACAAAGGAATGGATCTAAGATCAGGACAGGAGGAAACCCCAAAATATGATTGGGCTGACCTGAGAGCTGCTGTTCTGACACCACAAAATCTCCACGCTCCCAATATTTAGTTTCTGTTTCAGTCATCTGAAAACTTTTGGGTGAGAAACTGCCCCCGAAATACCCAAGACATCTTAAAATCCACCTCTGCTGGATCTGTTCTGTCTATCAGGGCAATGCTCTTGCATTACATTGGTTGTGGCTTTTCACAGCCCTCCCACAGTTCTTATGGCTCCCCAGCACAGGGTCAGCATCTTTCCTCATGTCTGCAGCATCCCAAGTGCACATATGCACATCTGGACCTCAGCTGGAGCCACTTTCTGTAGGAAAACCTCCAGGGCTCTCAGCCCCTGTCCTTGCTTCACATCAGGGAATGCTGAAGTTTAAAGGCCTCTTCACCCATCCTGCTGAGGTGGCTAAAACCTTGAAAAAACAGGTTAAAAACCCAGAAGACACGAAGGGAGAGATGACAACGCCACTGCTGCCTCCAACAAGGCAACAACCCTTGTCTGCTTCTAATCGAGCAAATTTATTTAAGGTGACCAGTTGATGGGTGCTCCCCAGGACACTGCACAGCAGCAGGAGCTCTGAGCACAAACATGCTCCCCAAGGCACAGCCACCCCACCCTCCTTACCTTTTAATGACAAACTGGATGTTGTTGCTGGCTTGCAGGATCTTCTTCAGCTTTGCAATGCCGAAGCAGTTGGGGCGGCGCAGCAGGATGCCTTCTGGCAAGCCCACAACAAACAGGTCCTCAGGGTACATCAGGAACTTGGAGTAGGGGACTTTGACTGGCTCTGATATTCCTATGGCTTTTGCTGCATGGGGGACCCAATCTCATTAGTTTGTTGGACTTCCACGTCGGGTCTAAGCAACAGCAGCATGGTATGTTGCTGGAGAGATTCAAGAGGTTTTTGGGGAGTTTGTGCCTCATGGGGATGTCCCCGACACTGGCAGACATGAGATGAGGGACAGAGCCATGCAGCCACCTGGAGCTGGCTTTTGCATCTGCTACATTATCACAGCCTGCCTTCCTATAAAGGCTGCAAGCATCTCTCCACAACACAATGGAACCCCACATCCAGACCCCCATGGAAACCCCTCTGCTAAGGGAGGAGACAGGGAATGTGCCTGGGGGTGCCCCATCAGCCTGTGCAGCCCAGCATGGTGAGGACTCCCCTTGCTCTGCTAAATACTGCCAAAAGCAACCAAACAGCCAACACCAAGCAGTGCTATTTGGATAGATTAAAAAACAGCTTTGTGTTGATTCGGCACAGCCTGGCTTTTGATAGCAGGGGAAGGCCACAGAAGTGGCTTCTTTGAGAAGCTGCTAGAAGCTTCCACCATATCTGACAGAGCCCATCTCAGATGTCTCTGAAGATGGACATGCTGTGGGGTCAGTTAGGTTGGTAATGCCTCTGTGATGACACATTTAAGAAGAAAATCAAAACAGCGCACGGGCAGGTTTTCCCCCGGGGTGGGGAGACACCGTGGCCACTGTGGCTGCTGCCACCTTGGAGAGGCCTGTGGTGAGCCATGCCTGCCTGGCAGCTGTGCCACAGGTGAGAAGGGCAGGGCAGCAGGGGCAGCTTTGCCTGCCCAGTGCCCTGCATGAAGAGATGTGTTAGACTGCACTGCAGTGGGCACTGCCCACGCCATGGCAGTGGGGACACATGGCTGACAGTGAAAATGTGGCAGGCCACTCCCCAGTGCAGAACTGGGACAAAATCAACCTCTTGGCACTGTGGGATCTTGCAGCAATCTTTGAATTAGTGGAACTTGTAGGCAGTAGTACCTACAAGCAGCAGTTTTTCTTCTTATCAGAGAAAAGGAGGACGTGAGGACATGTGAGGGAAAACAACATGGCAGCAGCAAGGGCAGTGGAAATGAAAGAGGGGGAGGAGGTGCTCCAAGATCAGAGCTGAGACTCCTCTGCAAGCTATGGTGAGGACTGTGGTAAAACAAACTGAACCCCTGTAAGGCATGAAGTCTATGGGGGATGCTGAGATCCACTCACATCCCGTGAGAAAAGTGCTCATGCTGGAATGGGTGGATGTCAAGAATGCTGTGATCCAGTGGGAAACCCAAATAGAGAGAGAGGGCCCTTGATTCCAAGCTAGAGCAGCCTAGCCTTAAAAGACTGCACCCTGTGGATGAGTGACCCATGCCACAGCAGTTTTGGGAAGACTGTTTGCCCCTGGGAGGGACCCCATGGCACAGCAGATAAAAGACTCCTCTCCCTGAGCAAACAGAAAAAGAGCTCGAATTATGAACTGCCCAAGACCCCCATGCCCTGTCTCCCTGCACTGTTGGTGGAAAGGTGGGAGAGGCTGGGGGGCAAAAACGATGTTCTGAATGCTTGTGTTACTTCTCATTATCCTTCTCTGACTCTGTTAATAATAAATTTACTTTATACCTTTACATTTGAACCTGTTTTGCCCTTAGAGTGTTTTCTCCCATTCTTTATCTCAACTTATGAGCCCTTCATTAACTTTTTTCCCCCTCTCCTTTGCCCAACTGTAACAAAAGTAAACAAGCAACTTTTGTGGGTATCTGGTGTTTGGCCAGTGTCAAACCACAGCAAGGTTAAAACCCCACCTCATCAGTGTGGACTCTCAGCCTGTTACTGTGGTAACATGGGGAGCACTGGGAGCCATGGCTCCAATGGATGTGCCCAGCCCTGCCTGAGAGCATCCTGGCTCATCTCCTTTCCCTGCTCACAGTGGGCTCTACCAGCTCAGCTGTGCCCCCAGCTTTTGAGGATTGTCAGGCAGAGCCACATATCCTGGTCCTATAAGTGGCAAACACTGTGTGCCAGCTCTCAAAAACGCATCTGTGACCTCACTTGTGTTTCTTCTCAGTTAAATAAATAACCTCTCTAAGCAGAGGTGAGCAGAGCATGCTGAGTGCCAGCCCCCACCACCAAGGTGCCACCAGCTTTGCTGAGCCATGCAATGATCATTGTGGGTGGAAAACACTCTCTGAGACTCAAACAAGTGATGGGGGAACTACTTTGGACCTTCCCTCTGCAGGATGAAGGCAGCAATTCCTGGGCTGCAGCCAGTGAAACAACTTTAAGGAAATCAAGGGAAAGAGCTGCAATAACAAGACAGAAGGAGGTTTCAAATGCATTTGTGAGCCCAGCAGACAGCAGATGAACAAATGAGATTGCACCTTCACTCAGCTGCTGGTTTGGAAATGGCCAATGACAAAGCCAGCAGCTGGCATGATGAACATGTGTTAATGTTATCTTACCGTAGCGCGAGTTGAACAAAATTTCAACTTGTTTCCTCAAATGACTTAAAATGTCCCCTATACCATCTGCAAAAAAACCAAAAAACAAACAAGAATACAGAGAAATGCTCTGAGCAACCAGCTGCTTCCAGGGCAAGCACTGTGCAGGTGAGCAGCCCTGCCTGACCTCTGGGAGAGACAGCCATTCACTCTCCATGCCCTCAAATCAGTGCTAGTCCTCTGTCAGCAGCCTCCAAACTGATCTCTTAACAAGGAAGGCAAAGATGCACCTGCTACAGAGCCACGCTAGCAGTCTGGAGCAAAAAAAAAAGAAAATAAAAGAAAAAAAAAAAGAGAAAAGCAAATTCAAGCACAAGAGGAGAGGACAGAGCCCAGGAACACAATGGTGCCCTTCTATGGGCAGAGGCTTTGAAGGCTAAAAGCTGAAGGCTCTGCTGATAACATAGGAAACTCACAAAACCCAACCTAAAACACATCTGTGTGCATCCAGCCTTCCAAAAACATGCAATAATGCTCAGAGTTCACCAAACACTCACCTGATCCCTCCAGCTCCTTTTCTTCGTGTCGAGACTCTTCACTGGACCCCTTCTCTGCCTCTGCCAAGGAAGAAGAGGGTTAGCAGCAGCAAAACCAGACAAGACATGAGCAGGGGTTCTCCAGGTGTCCTGCAGCCCCTCAACTGCTCCCTCCCCTCACTAAGCTCTCAGCAAGTGTCCCAGCAGAGGCTGGGCTGGTACCAGCATGCCAAGAGCTGCACTGGCAGGATAAACCCAGTGCTTCCATACAAGAGGGCTGCCCACCCTTTGGCATGGGCTCCCTGGGAGAGAGAGACCCAGCAGGAGCAAGGGCAGCCACAGGGCCAGCATAGATCCCCCAGGTAAATTCCAGGCGTGCACTGGGCAAAGGGGCTTGGGTTTGCAGTATGCTGGAGCTGGAGAGAGGATGGGAAGGAGCAGCAGTGCCAGGAAACCCACTAGTTGATGCAGAAAACCCACCAGTTAGTCCATCAGAGCTCCCAGCTGGCCTCACTGAGGCCAAGACTCTGGAACTGGGTCTCAAACTTCAGCACGTGGCATCATAAATGGATTCACTCATTTTTGACACTTGCATGAACACCCCTACTACCCTGCAATCTCCCAGATGCTTCACTTCTGGTACCTGTTCCTGTTTCCAGGATGTATCTTGACTCCTCTGAGGCCACGTGCGTGGGCACTGGGTCATGCATTTCCACCGAGGCAGGGGATCGGTCTGCGGACAAAAACCCAGGGCACCTTTTGTTCTGACACCAGTGAGACACTGTCCCCAAAACAGCCTTCAGAGGGTCCCAGCCATCAGCAAGGACTGAGCAAAGGGCCCCCCACTCCCAGGAGCCCCACATATCACCAGAAGATGCTCAGGGGATGCATCTGCCTTCCTCCTCCCAGAACCACCCAGAGCTCATCCCTGACACAGACCTGACCTCTTGAAAGAAGAAAAAATCTCTTCCTAACCTCCACAGAAGGTGAAGAACAAAACTGGTTCAAATTATTTACTTGGCTTAATTCCATCTAGACACTCAATTTTGACTTAAAAAGCTGATGCTGCTTGATTTAGCTACTACATGGGGTAGGAAAGGGTTCCACTAATGCTGCCTTTCTCAACAAAAATCAACCCTCTTTTGGTTTCCCTTACATTAAACCTGTCTCTCCAAGTGCTAAGCTGTCCAATATCCTCAAAGACCCACCCAAATTCAGCTTTAAATGAAGTTTCAACTAGTTTATGTACTTCAATCAGGTTGCTTCTGACCTCACAGGATAAATAATCCAAATTTCACCAATTTCTCCCTGTAGGTGAGCATCTCTTTTCTATTACTCCTCCTCCTTGCCTTCAGCTGTATTCCCTCTGATTCAACTCAATCTTCAAATAAGGCAAGAAAAGGTGGACTCTGGACTTGAGGTATGATCTCCCTGGCACTGGACAAGGGGTAAATTCTTCCCACTCCTCCCAGGGACCTCCAGCTTACCATATGTCAACTTTCTTCTCCTCCATTAGCTGCCAAGTTGAAAAAGAAACTGTTTGATCTACCACTATACCTTGCTCCTTCTCCTTTCCCTCTAGTAACCATAGATAAGTCCATTCTACTCCAATCATGAAGAGACTCTTCAACTATCACCTTACTAAGGGGACTGCTACAATTTAGGTGCAACAACTGGTGTGGTGGGGCCTGGTGTCACTGCTGTCCCCAGATTCACTCACCCTCAGGCATTTTAGAGTTGTGATGCTGCCCTCATTCTGTGGAGCTTATTAATTAATGGTTGTAAAGCACACTGAAAATGCAAACTGCTAACAATCCATTCATTAAACCCTGAGGATCATCCTACCATTTGCTGCACTGTCCAGGACAGGTAAGGACAGGAAAACTGACTCTCCCAGCTGCCCCTCAAGCATGTCATCTCCATCACAACCCATTGCCACTGACCTCTCTGGGCAGAAATGGGGGGAATTTCCCCCATCAATGTCAACAATTCCAACACTTTTTTAGCATGTGCTTAATATGAAGCCTGCCTACTATCAGACCTATTAGACCTGCCTACTATTAGTTTTTATGAACTCTTCAAAACCAGGCTGGCTTTCTAAATGAAGGACCTCTTCAAAAACATCCTGTACTCAATACCTGAGATCCTCCACATGAAGAAAAGCAGCAAACCAGGCTCACTTTCTCCAGGGGAGAGGCAAGATAGGACAACAATGAAGGAGAAAGAAAAACAACAAAGAGCCCTAAAACACCTTCCAACGCTCCCAGGAAGCCTCAATAAGATGTCAGCCAAGGAAGACCATTGCAGGTACGTGAGGGAACCTTACATGCTGGGAAATACCCTGCAAATGCCTCTTCTCAAAGCAAAATGCTGAAACATGATGCTGAAACATGAACCCTGCCTGGGCAGCAGCACTGCACCCAGAGGTACCCCAGCAGCTACCTGGTACGGTGATCTGGATGATGTTCAGCTCGTCTGGTTCGATTTTGATCTGCCTGATCCCACCTAGCTCTCCTGAGGTACCTATGGGGAAAGGCAAGGGAAGGTGACGAGGTCTCTGTGTTGAGATGACCCCGAGGTGTCACAAAATCTCTTTTTTTCCCAGCCCCGAGACCGAAGAAGTCAGGATTCCTTGGCTCTTGTTCTCAAGGTTGTTTATCTTCTCTTATCTGTTCCATTCTTTCTCTGACCTGCTGAGATCTGTCCAGCAGGTCGGGTTGTGGCACAGTCCCTGCCCTTGGGGTGCTGTTGGCTTTTTATACTAAGAACTGTGTGTGCTTTATTTACAATAATTTCCCAATACCCATCACCTATGTTAGACAGTCTGGCTCTACTCTCAACCAATCCAGAAGTGTCACCATCACAGCAGAAGATGGAGGCTAAGAAGAAGAAGGAGAAGAAGGACAGGACATGCCCAGATTCCTCCATCTTGCCTCTTGAACCCCCATTCTAAAAACCCCAAAATTCTACATTTTCACCCTGTAATAAATTCACTCATATTCTACTCAAACTCTTGTGGCTTGTACATCTTCATACAAAGTTGGTAATTGTTTCCATGGGTTAAAATCAAAGGCACAGGTGTTTGTGACTCCATGCCAAGGTCGCTGAGCCCCCTGCCAGGGTCTTGAGTCCTCCAGGCAGTCAGAGGAGTGTCCTGGGTTCTGACAGGAAGGCAGTCACCAACAGGATCCAGCAATCTGCCCAACACAGCACCAGGGCAGTGGCCAGCTGTCACTTCAGTACCAGCTGAGCTTGCCACAACACCAGGGCCTCAGTCAAGTGGCCCAGCAGCATCCAGCCCATGGCATGCAGGTACCCAAAGGGACACGTGTGGGCCTGGCTTCTGCAAACAGCCTGGCTGGAGGAGCTGTGGGTGCCCACAAACTGGCAGCTGGACCCTGTGAAATGCTCATTTCTGGCTTTCTTCACTTAAAATGAACTGGGCCACCAATGGGTGATGGTGGAGACACCAGAGGAGCTGTCTGCAGTGGGTGGCTCCGAGCAATTTTAATGCTCCCAAACTCGTGCCTGGAACTTGCCGCTATTCTGACTGAAGCTGCATCACACCAAGATGAGAGCAGCTGAACCCTGGTGAAATTCAGTGTGGTTTCAACCCCAGCAGATGAAAGCCTGTGCTGACCAGCTGCCCCAGGAGGAGGCTGCCCACAGTCCTCAGCCCAGCTTCCTCTTCTCTCAAGATCAATTTCCCCACTTTGGGTGGGACAGATCGACTGCAAGGCACTGAGTCCCAGCTTGCAGCTTGGAGAGGCACAACAGCATGGCTTGGTGTGGTGTTTACAATGGGTCCAAGCCCCTAAACCTGTGGAAAAGCACTTCCTTTTCATTCATGGTGCTCAAAATACCAACACTGCTGACTTCTCAGGGGTGGCTTTCAAAGGAACTCAGAGAGTGAAGACTTCCCTTAGCTTTGCATTTAAGCACATGCTTAAGTCTCATTATTTCAATTTTTGTCTGCATTTTGTGTGCATTTTTAGGCCCCAGGGTCACAGGGTAAGAGCCTTCCTCTCTGCATCAATGAAATGGGGATAAAGTCCTTAGAGAACTGCACTGTGGTGCAATCATGCAACTGAAGTCACACATTCAAGTTACTTTGCAGGCATCTTTCTCTAGAGTGCCCCCCCATAACATGTCTTGCAAGAGAAAATGAATTATTCCTCACCTGGTTCACAGCCTTCAGAAACATTACACTTCTCAGACCTGAAAGGGAAAGGCAGACAAGAAAGGTGGTCATGGTGTAAGAAAAGAGAGAGCTTAAATCCCAGTGGTGTGTGAACTGACCCTGGCAGGAGAGTGAAATGCTGCCTGGCATCACAGAGGGGTCCCCAGGGCCACCACAGCCCCAGCAGTGGCAGAGCATCCATGGCTGCAAGGTCTGTAAGCTTCTCTGGAAATGAGCCTTGCTCTCAAACCCACCCTGGTCCTGCACCCTTGCCTTGCCTCTAGACACCCATGGATGGAACTGCAGCAGAGAGGTTGTTTTTCAGCCCAAAACTTGGCTGGCTCCATCCCTTTTTGCCAGAGAGCAGTGTATAAGTATTACTACAGTGTGGTTACTCATGGAGGTAAAAAATAGGGAGAAAGGAAAAATCAATTGATTTGGTAAATATTTATTCTGTTCAAAGCTTTTCTTTACTGAAAAACTGGGCACTATCCCAAATTCCCATCTACAGTTAACTTCACATGCTCAGGAGTTTACACAACTTGTTCTGCATCCAAATGAGATTATTTTGCATTCCCAGGATGCATGTGCTTTCCTGTCTCTCTTGAACAAGGACAACCACAGCTCTTTGGCAGTAAGGGACCTAAAGAACCACTTCCACTCTGGAAAAAGCACTCCTTCACAATGCTGGTCCTTCAGGGGGAAGGAAAATCCTGTTGCCTCAGGAGGGATCTTCAAAAAGCACTTCCCACTTGCCTAAACCCACTCAGGAGCATCACCAGAACAAACCACAAACCAAGCCATGAGTGCTCTTGAAATGGTGCTCCTAAATGTGGAAAGGCAAAAGGGGTCATTGGTTTGGAAGGCATATATACTGCCTGGGAGCCTTGGGAAGGGTTTTAAACTCTCCCACTTCAGGTCAGAGCAAACCTTTCACCAAGGAAATCTGGGGGGAGGGCTTCTCTGGGGAGTGCATTACACCTCACAGTGTCTGGCCCTTCTCCTGGAGTACTGGACACTGCACTTTCCCTGGAGCAGGACTCTGACCTGGGGGGGCCCATTCCTGTGGAAACACTCCTACTGAGAAAGAAAATAAAATCAATCTCCCACAAACCCTCTTTTGAAGCTGAAGATACCCAGAGAGCTGGAGACAAATGTCAGCTCTTGCACACTGGGCAGCTCAAGAGGTCTCTGCCCTCCAAAATTGTGATATTTCAGTACTGGCCATATTGCCAGGCTCATTCATTGAGGTTCTGCTGTCCCAGACATGCTTTAGGGGCATGCAGCAGCCACATCCAAGGGAGCAAACCTGAAACAGCACTGGGGAGAACCAGAAGAGACTCCAACCTGTCACAGGCTCATCTCATCAAAGAGCCAAGAAAGGAAAGGAGCCCAGGAGATGTCATGGATGGGACAAAGACAAGTTACCTTATTTGCCCATGCTGACCTGTACAGCTCAGCAACCACACAGCTCTGTCTGAAGCCCAGCTGGTGGAGCTGTCAGTGCTGGGCAATGAAGCTTTGTGCCAGAGAAGCTGAGGAGCATTCTTTACTCCATTGGTGTGATGCAAGGCTGGGAGAAGGTTCCTTGTCTTATAGCAGTTCATAATGCTATAAACTGCTGCCCTGCCTCTCTTCCTTTTAGAGGCTAAATTACACCTTGCTTCCACTGAATTAGGAATGAAGGAAACTGGGCTATAAAGAGACAAACACCTCCTGGATCTCCCAGTCTGGGTTGGAAAGCTGTATGCTATGTGATATATGCTCCACAGGTGCTGCCAGCATGTTTTGGACCTGTCTAGCTCACGGCACAGTTGTAACAGAAAGAGGTACTCTCATAAAACATCTCCTGCCCTGCTGGACTGTGTAACCCCACCCTCATTAAATGCTAGGCTCCTTGTGAGCTTTCTAAACAAGCAACACTTAATGAGCAGGATGTTGTTACAGTGTGGGCTGAGGGTAAATCCTTTAGGTCATGCATTAACACCAGAGACAGTTCCAGCAGATAATCCCAGGCATGGCCCTCATTTTATCAGTTTTGCTCAAAATTAATGATTCCAAACTTTGGGCTTGCAAAAAGAGGGGGCTGCTTGCCCTCCTCCTGTGCTGACTGACTACCCCATTGCAGTGGGATTTTAGGGAGGTAGGAAAGCAGCACCAGTTTAGCCACTCACCTTCCCCTTATGGACTGACAACATCTCCCTGATGCTCCAGCTTACTGAATCACACTCATGGCACCCTCCTGCACCTACTGTCTTGTCTTATATATCAAGAGTTCTATTACCATTATAGTGCAAGGATTCCATATCTCCAGAGTTTTGTACCCTCTCAATGTTTCTCACAGGCAGCTCCTCTAAGCACCAACCCCTCTTGGTCCTTGCAGCAGCCATCTAACTCCAGATCCCACCAATCCACTCTTTTATACCACTGTTCTTATTGGCTACAGGTGTGACCTGTTAAGATCAGGCCTGCTCCTAATCTTTAGTAATTGGTCCAGCTGCAACTCTTTGGGGGATAAGATTACATTCTGTACCACCTTCATTTACCCATGCTGTATCCCCCTACACCACTGGGCATTGCTGATGAACACATCAGTAACCTGCTGTGCACATTGATGACTCTCTGAGGGATGTCACTTTACAGGGAACAGGACAGAAGTCCCACTTACCTGCTGTTGGCCTGAGAGGTCCCCCCCAGTTCCAGCATGGCCCCACGGTGAGGATCGGGGGAGATCTCCCGGGGAGGGCTGGAGGGCTCCAGCTTGGTTGGATCTTTGGTAAATTTGCTTCCTGTTGTCAGGTGTGCAGGGTGGGTTTTGGGAGAGAAGCAAAACCAGGATTAGCAGCTGGAGGTGCCAATGTTGCAGCTTGTTCCCCTCCTAGCCCCAGAGCGGAGGTCAGGGTAGGGGAGCAGGTTTTTAAGTGTCACCTGCTTGCAAAGATGCTGATTCCACTGGGTTCACGTGTTAAAATATTAGCAGGACATTTGCTTAAACCTCTCCATAACTATGTGTGTGCTGGGAAGCCCTGCCAGGAAAGAGCATCTCCAGAAAGGGCTGGCTGATAGGATAAGGGTTCCAGGAGGTAGGGACTAAGGTCAGAAACCCCAGAAATATCCCACTGCTCTAGAAAAAAGCCCCAAAGTGGGGAGTGCACTGTCCCAAGGCAGGGGATGTGCTGCACTGGATGCCAACCTGGCAAAACACAGACACAGGCAGCCCTGTCTCACAGCTCCAAGCCCACCAAGCAGCAGGAGAAATCTCTGTCACAGAGACACAGAGAAGGACAGAAGCAACCTGCCACCATAAAAACCTTCCTCTCTCCTTTCCCTATTCCTCAGCAGCCTGAAAGGAGCTGAAATGAAGCCTCATCAATGACCTTGGAGATGGTAAGAGTAATCTGAAGGCAGAGTAGGAGATAAAATCAGGCAGGGAAGTGAGCAAAGAGCTGAAGAATGAGGGAGTGAGACTACATTGTGAGGCTGCAGAAACCACAAGGTGTCTTGTTAAACAGCTGTTATCAAAGCCCTTTGCTGGTCTCAAAGCACCATTACAGTATCCTCACCCTTCTAAAACATATTCCATCTATGGGAACCTGATACCACTTTTCTTTTTGTTCCAGCCTGTGAGAAAGGGCAGGACTCTGGCAATAGGATCAGCAGAAACACAGAACCTTAAAAACACTATTTATCTACTGACAGTCCAAAAGGCTCCTTTTAATTTGTGCTTTCTATGAACCAAATCTTGTTCTTGCACCAGCACAGCCTGCCTGAAACTGCTACCCAGGGGAGTAACAAAAATAGGTTTCCAAGCAGTGGTGGGTATTTTAATTAAAGGGTGAGCAAAACTTTATGGGGAAGCTTTGGGATACTTCACAAATGGCAACTTAAAATACAGCTGCACTCAGAAAATAATGTCTTTGCAGAAATGGCACCTCCTGACTCAGCAGATGAGGGTTTTTTTGCACAAGCTGATGTGCTGACACAAACCACAGAGAGCCAGGTTTAATGGGTTTTGCTTCTGGTAGCCCTGCAGGGAACTGTCAGGAGAGTGGGGCCTGTCACCCACCTCAGTTCTGCTGGGTTTGCTTCCTCATCTCCAAATATCCACTTGCACCTGCCTAGCATGTAATCCACAAGTCCATAGCACAGGTCTGGAGCTGATGTGCAGATGTACATGATGCCTCTCCCAGACACCATGCAGGCACTATGCAAGGAAAATCCAAGCATCCCAAAACACAGCTCAGTGCTCCATCCCTTGGGGATGGGCTAGAGCTTAAAAAAATCCTTTTCTTGAGAAAAAAAAAAAAAAAAAAAAGCCATTACCAGCTTTAGACAAAGAAATCTCCCATGTAGGTGGGACCCCCTCCAGGTTCTACTGGTGGCTCCAGTCTGTTTTGGGTGGCCCCAACCTCACCAGGCTCAGGAAGCACTCTCAGGGCTGGGGCTGAGTGGGGCAAGAGTGATAACCTGGCTGGCAGAGATATCTGGGAAAAAGGTGTCTGGAGAGCTACCAGCATGTGCAGTTGGCAGCTCAGGGGGGAAAAAAACAAAACACCACCCCAAAACATGTCTTTACTCGTGAGCCAAGCCCAGGCAATCCAGGACCCAGGTGTGATAAACCTGGATGCAATGCCATATTCCAGGTGTGTATGAGGACACTGCTGGAGAGTGGGCTGAGTCTGACAGCATGGGGACCTGTCACCTTGTATCTGCCAAGAAGCATTTATCATGGAATCACAGATTGGTTTGGGTTGAAAGAGACCTTAAACCATCTTGTTCCACCCCTGCCATGGGCAGGGACACCTTCCAGAATCCCAGACTGCTCCAAGCCCCGTCCAACCTGGCCTTGAACACTTCCAGGCATGGGGCAGCTGCAGCTTTTCTGGGAAACCTGTGCCAGGGCCTTGCCACCCTCACAGTAAAGAATTTGTCTGGCTTCTCCAGCTCAGAGAAAAAAGAAGTAAAAACACAGAGCAAAGAAAGTCAAAGAAAGAATAATTTACCAGTGAGAAACACAGCAGTAATTTTCTTCCTCTTGAAATTACAGATATTGCCTCTACTGTGGCTCAGCCTGATTCAGGAGCCAGCCCAGCCTCACACACCAGGAATTCTCACTCAAATGTTCAAAACTCAATTTTTAAGGGGAGTATAGAGCTTGCACTGATCCCAGGCAAAGGCAATCTCAGCATGTCCTGGTGTAGGGCACAGACAAGGCTTCTCCTTCTCCTAACTGCATTGTGTCCTGCACTTCCTCTGCTTACAGTGACATTATTTCAACTCTGCTTCTCTGGATAACCTTTTAATTTTGTGGGCAATAAATCAAAGGATTTGGAGAACATACCTGTAAAAATTCTTTCATCAAACATCCTAGGAGAGATGGAAAGAAAAAAGAATTAGAAATAGATGCTGCTAATGACTGAGTTGGAGGTTTAATTAATGAATAGCATTAAACCAAGTCAAACTAGTAATTTTTTTCATTCTCTAAAAATACTGAATGAATTTTTCAGCTAAAAAAAGGCCTTTCAGCCTGTTGTGCAGCCAAGTAACCTTATGGCATATGCTTTTTAACTAAAGCACCTCTAAATCTGCTTATAAGTCATCGTCTTAATTTAACTTATTAAATGAAGCTGCAATTAAATCAGGCTGGTTTTACAAAAAGAAACAGTGGGACCAAAGTAGCTGTTACTGGATCTTCAATTTCCAATGCAGACCATTGACCAGGATGTCACCTGTCTCCTGAACATTGTATTTTGGTGTACCCACAACTTTGCTCATAGGAGCAAAATATGTCCAGGCCACATCCCACAGCCTGATCCAGCCTGGACAAAGCAGGACAAAGTGGCTTCTCTACCAAGTGACATCAGGAAAGCTAATTCCTTTCAGGATGCCTGAATTCCATCAGTGTTGGTGATTTTAGCCCCCTTGGGAGCCTTGTCCAGGATTTTTCTGAGCTGTAGTTTCACACCTCTAGGCATGGAACAACACAAGTGCTGCACAGGCAGGGACTGGATAAATCAATGTATTATAGAGCAGATTTTCCTGACAGAGAAGCAAAGAGAGATTGCACAGCACAGTGATAACTAGGAATACATCCACTCCTCCTACCCAGTGGAAAGGCAGACACCTGGATTCTTATCACCAGATACAGAGGATGTGCACAAGTGATCAGTGAAAAATAAGGTGGATGGGAATCCCTGGGAGAGTATGGATGTTCCTCCCTGCACCCAGGGGCATTGCTCCCATCCACCAAATGTCACTGAAGGTGCTGTAGCCAAATGTTTGGGGTGGCATTGGCAGTTTGGTGCCCATGATCACTTAAAACAGGGTGGCAGAGCTTGGGGGTCATCATGGTACAGCCAGCTCAGCCACATCCTGGCAGAAAGGGAGAGAGATGAAAACCAGGGGTTTGCAGGGAGAAAGAGCTGTCTTATGAAAGAGGGTGAAATGAGTTTTTGCTGTCAAAACAAACCCTGTGAGCATGGAGGGAGCACAGCTCAAATCCCTGACACCCTTGAGCCATACACTTTCTTTTGCTGTCCTTGCCACCCACCTTTTGATGACAAAATGGATGTTGTGCCTCTCCTCCAGGATCCTTTTGAGCTTGGGGACCCCATAGGTGCAAGGTCTTTTGAAAGGGATTTTGTCTGGGATGCCAATGATCTCCACTGCCTCGGGGTCACAGGCAATCTTCCTGTATGGCACAGGGACCATGTGGTCTAACCCCAAGGCTTCAGCTGCAAGATGAACACATGGCTTTCATTTACACCAGTGCTTTGTCTTTTACAGGCGCTAAAACAAAGGTGTGAGGGCTTGAACTCAAGCAGAGCAAATGCCTTCTGCCCTCTTCTCTGCTTGTCCCAGAAAGAGAGCTCCAGGAGCAGCTCTCCCATGGGAAATGGGACAAAAAGGAAAGCAGCAGTAAACACAGCTAAGTGTCTTCAAAACTCCCAGACATGCCCAGTGATGCTCAAACCAGGAGTGAGCTGGCCCAAATATCATTCCCAAACTCCCAAATATCATTCCCAAACTCCTTGTGACCCACCCCAGCAGGTTTGTGAGCTCTAGGATTCACAAACTGCACAGCATGTGGAATCATAAAATAGTTAATGTTGGAAAAACCCTCTAAGATTGATTCCTGCTGTTAACCCAGCAGCAGCATGTTCACCAAACCATGTCCCCAAGTGCCAGGTCCATATACTTTTTTGAACATTTCGAGGGATGGTGACTCCATCACTACCCTGGGCAGCCTGTGCCAGTGCATGACCATCCTTTCAGTGAAGAAATTTTTCCCAGTGTCCAATCTAAACCTTCCCTGGAGCAGCCTGAAGCAATTCCCTTTAATTCTATCACTTGTCACCTGGGAAAAGAAACTGAGTCCCACCTTGCTACAGCCTCCTTCAGCTAATTGTAGGGAGTGGGAAGATCCCCCCTGAGCCTCCTTTTCTCCAGGCTGAGCCTCCACAGCTCCCTCAGCTGCTCCTCATCAGGCTCGTGCTGCAGACTCTTCCTAAGCTCTGTTACCTTTTGGACACACTCCAGTGCCACATCTATAAATCACAATTTAAAAGGCTTGTCTCAAGCCCATATACAACTCACAGGTGACACAGCACACATCTACAGCCCATCTGTAACTCACAAATTACACAGCCTGATAGGGATGGCACAGCTGAAGCACCCACCAGCCCCCAAGTGATTTCCCAAGCTTCCACCTGCCCAAATGCTCAGGAGCTACACCAAAAGCACTGCCCATGTCAAAGGGAGCACCACCAACATATGCAAGCCATGCAGATGGAGAAAAAAGCAGCTGCAACAACAACCACCTTCTTTTTACCTGCCACATGTATGTAAAAGGGCCACATGCCACCACTCCTGGTGCCCAAGTGCTATGATCCAGCACGCCACATTCCCAGACAGGGCTGTTTTACAGCCCAGTTATAAATTCCTTGACTATGGTGTGGGGCTCCAAACAGAAATATTGACATAACCTTCAGGAGACTGGGAGCTGCTGAGCTAAATGTGTTAGGAAGAGCAGGGAGCTCTAGCATATGGCTTCTGCTGCTGTGTTAGGGAACAAAAATGATTGCTATATAATGATATGCAATCCACAAGCACTGCAGATGCATAATGGGATATTAACTCCTACTCACCATATCTGCTGTTAAAAAGAATTTGCACGCACTCCCTAAGGGTGTTGATGTCTTCAGTTTCTTTTATAAAACTGTCCCACTTATCTATCAAAACAAAATACAAGAAATAAGAAACTTCCATATGGTTCATACACAGCAGATGCACTTTTCTCCTGCAAAGTGCTGCAAAGCAGGAACAAGACTTTAAAAATTATTTCCCTGCTCCTGAGAGAATTTTGCCAGGCTGGCAGATAAGGTCTGGGTTTCTCCAACCCCTGACCTAAGCACTCGCCTTGGCATGTGCAAATTCCCAAGAAATGACCCCATAAAATTTCTCAGCCCTGGAATGAAAGACCCTCATGGACAGAGCCAACTTCACCTGGAATGAACCCTTGAAAGGTACAGCCCTTTCACAAGTGGATCTTTCTGTCTTCTCCTCTTTCCTAACCTTCCCATCCATATTTTTTTCTCCTCTTCAAGACAGGCAGGGGTTTTTAGGCTGCATTTCCCTTGGGTGCAGTGGAGGTAAGGAAATGGCAGTCCCCTCCTCACTGCTGATCCCCCCAGGCACTGCTGCAGAATCCCACTGGGACTCGTGGCTTTCAGTAATTTGGAAATAATGCCAAGTTTTCAGCAGGAATGTGCTGTTTGCAGCTGGGGCAAACAGCCTTTCCCAAAGCCATGCCTTGGTTCCCTGTGCAGGAAGCAGAGATGGAATTCCCAGCCAGCCAGCAGTGCTCAAGGACCACTAGCAGCATCTTGGAATGGCAGGGATGGACTGGAGTAGAGAAGGTGGTCTTGGCTCCAGTGTGAGATGCATCCCCTCCAGCACTGCCAGATCCCTGCAGAGTGTGGAGAGGGCTGGGAGACTGCTGGGGAGAGATGTGGTGAGGGGAAACCTTTCAGGAAGGCTGCCTTAATGCTGGAGCAGGACACAGACCTGTCTTGTCATGGACGATGGAGAAGAGGATGCGCTTGGATGAGTGCACATTCTGGATCAGGGGACCTCCGGAGACTGATGATTTCTGTCCTGGACAAGAGGGGAAACAAGGAGAAAGGGCTGATGAGAGCCTGATCCATGCTCCAGACACCACAACAACACCCTGAGAGCTGTGCCCTGCCACCCCTTCTGGCTCTCCTCCATGCACCCTGGCCTGTGACACCTGAGACAAGGAGAAAGGGCTGATGAGAGCCTGATCCATGCTCCAGACACCACAACAACACCCTGAGAGCTGTCCCCTGCCACCCCTTCTGGCTCTCCTCCATGCACCCTGGCCTGTGACACCTGCTGTGGTGCTGGCCAGACCAACCCTTGCTATCCCCATTCCCTTTTGGGGGGATGCCTTTCTGGCCTGGTGCCTCTCTGGCCTTTGCTGCCTTTCTGGCCCGGTGGTGCAGGTCCTGTCATTTTGGGGCAAAACCAGAGGTGTGCCTGTCACTTGGGGCTAAAACAGAGGTGTGCCTGTCACATGGGGCTAAAACAGAGGTGTGCCTGCCACTTGGGGCAAAACCAGAGGTGTGCCCTGACACTTGGGGCAAAAACCAGAGGTGTGCCCTGACACTTGGGGCAAAACCAAAGGTGTGCCTGCCACTTGCAGGCACCCAGGGAAGGCCTGTGGCAGTGCAGCACGGCAGGGGCTCTGCTCACTCCCACACAGGCCAAGCTCTAGGCTGGTTTTCATCCCAGGAATTCCAACAGCCCCTAGCAGGGCCAGGGCTGGGCAGTGCCCCAGGCCTGAGGGGAGAGCACACTCCAGGCTATTACCACAGCAGTCGCTGTACTCCTGTGAGGAAGGCACCTTCAGCTCTGCCGCCGGCCGGGCCAGCAGCGCCTCGCCCGCCGCCGCCGTGGGCCCGGGCAGGCCCGAGGACGCCTCCTGCTTGAGGTCGATGGCGACGGGGCCGGGCAGAGAGACGCCGTAGAGGAAGTTGGTGATAGCAATGGCCGAGGGGGCGTCCTGCGAGGTGGGTTTGGCCACGGGGCCGTTGGCACCAGAGTCTCGGCTGCCCTTGGAGGCGAGGGAGGAACAAGTTAACTCGATGTTGGGGTTGGGCTCTCGGCTGGGCTCATCTGCTGGCCTGAGGGGAAGGAAGGGAGAAGAGGAGGGAAAAACAGGTTCCTTTGAGCCCATGGCAGTGCTAAGGTGCAACAAGAAAGGATGTGGACGAGGAAGAAGAGCCATGCCTGGGAGGGTGGGACACCACCAGCTGCCAGGCTTCTTGTTGAGGAGCACCATGAAGACCATTACAGGTTAGAGCACCTCTCCTATTTGGAAAGGTTAAGAGAGTTGAGATTGTCCACTCTGGAGGAGAGAAGGCTCTGGGGAGAACATACTCTGGCCTTCCATTAGACAAAGGTACTGGAGAGCTGGAAAGGGACTTTTGACAAAGGCAAGGAGTTACAGGACAATCAGGGGAACGGTGTCAAACTGAAAGAGAGTTGGTTTGGATTGGATATTAGGAAGAAATTCTTCCCTGTGTGGGTGGTGAGGCCCTGCCACAGGTTGCCCAGGCAAGCTGGGGCTGCCCCATCCCTGGAAGTGTTCAAGGCCAGGCTGGATGGGGCTTGGAGCAGCTTGGATAGTGGAAGACATCCCTGCCCACAGCAGGGGCTGGAACGAGATGATCTTTAAGGTCCCTTCCAACCCAAACCATTCTATAGTTCTGTTCTGTGTTTCAGAAGTTACATCCATCACTCAAACTCCTGAGCATCTTCAGGCACCTAAATGGTTCTTGTCTTCTTTAAGTGGAGCTGGTTAGTCAAAGCTGGTTAGTTCAAAGCACTTTTTTTTTAGCTAGGACCAAGCTGCACAGCTCCATGCCCAGTGCATTTAAGGGGTAAAACCTTTTATGACCACAATCACTTGGCTCCATTGCCTATGCCAGCCCCCAGCACCCATGGCACATTCAAGGGGGAGGTCAGTCAGCCTGCAATGAGTTTCAGACTGAAGAAACCAATGTGCTCCACATGAGACAGGGAGCCACAAGCTCACAGACAGCACAAATTCTGCGTGTCCTACTTTTAGCTGTCTCAGCCTGATTTTCCAGAAGCATCAAGCCTTTAGAGGAGATATTTGGTCATGCTCAGCATTTTTCTGAATGGATCTGAGGTGCTGCCAGCAAGGCAAATGCAGGGAAAATGCACCTAAAACTACTGAACCCCTTGCATAAATGTGGCCAAAAGGGGGAGTTTGCTCTGCTGCAGTCCCCCACTTCCCTCCTTGCCTGGCATTAAAAAACCCATTTCAGCCTGGGAAGACACTTGCAGCATTTACCCTGGAAATCCCTCTGGAGACAGAAAAGCACTTAGCTTACCGCAGTGGAAATTTTGGCAGAGACACATAAAAAGATGCAGTTAATGTGCATGTTTACACACACTTTTTATAGAAATGAGCCTGAAATGGACTCAAGCCCCCCAACACGAACAATTCTCTGTGCAAGGCTGGATTTGGCATGGCTGGACCCAGGTTTGTGGGTCCTGAGGAGAAGCTGGGACATGGGAGAGACCCTCCTGCCTGTGCCACCATCCCAAGGGCTCGGGGCTCTCTTGCTCCTCGGAGATCCCCAAAATTAAAATTACCTTTTTAGCCTGAAGCGGATGCTGTGGCTGTGCTCTAGGATGGCCATCAGGGATTTCACATCATACTCCAGGGGTTTCTTAAAGCTGATTCCCTCAGGCAAGCCAGTCACTGCCAGCGAGCCTGGCTCTTTCAGGAACCTCTCGTAGGGCAAAGGGACCACGCTGCTCTTCCCCATGGCTTCACCTGGGGAGGGGACAGAGTTACACACTGACAAACACCCTGTGCCCCTCACCATGGCTGAGCTGGGCTGGAGGACTAAATGCAAGAGCAAGAAATCCCAACAGGATCATTCGGAGAAAAAAACCCATTCCTACCTTCACACTTAGCATGCAAGGCACTCCAATTCCTTTCTAAAAGCACTAATTAATAAAAAGCTCATAAAAGCCAATAAACAGATGTCTCATCATTCAGGTTTCACAGCAGAATCCTCAGTTGGGGTCACTTGGCACAAGCTCACCCCTGGGAGTGCCCAGCCATATGCCAGTGAGGTACATGGCCATCAGCAAGGTGGGAGGGAGCCAAGGGCTGACAAAGAAGGCAGAGGAGCTCACAATGATTTTTATCTCATGCTTACTGAGATATTCTGGGAACCTCATTTCTAGTCAGTTTTCTTATTTTACCTCCTGGAAGAATGGAAAACAGTTTGATTGCTGTTGCTGTCAAGCAGCTTTGATTCACTTTGACAGACAAGGAAAAAAACCAAAACCAACAATCTCCCTCCATCCCAGTATTCACAGACAGCTTGAACATTGATACATTTGACTGCACAGTCCCCTCCAGCTGCCCAGAACTCTCACCTGCTCCCCTTAACACTGGCAACACAGTCCCATCATGTCCCCACCACGTGCCTCTGGCTCCATTTTACCTCTGCCACCAAAATCTCCCTAAGGAGTCAGGTACAAATTGCTTTTCCTTCCCTTGTAGCAGCATTGCCATTATATAGGGATTTTTTAAACCAGATAAAGAGCCTGTGTGCCCAGACCAGGGCTGCTCTGCTATACTTTGCAGGCAAAACACCATCAGAAAAACAGCCTGCTCTGAAGGATTTCAAAACCCTCAAGCCAGTCTCTGGGGAAAAATTACTTTGGAAACCAACCCAAGCCACTGTGATCAATAAACATGGTGCTGAAAGCATGAAGCACAAGAAACAGCCATGCAGGAATGCAACCTGGCTGGCAAAGCAGTGTCCAGATGCAGAACATCTGGTGGCATGATACAGTGCCTGCACCTTCATCTCCAAGCTGAGGGGCAGACAGAGAAGGTTATAGGACCTTTAAGTTGTTGAGGGATTTTATACTGTAGATTTTCTTTCCAATCTTTTATTTTTTTTCCCTCTTCTTAAAAAAAACCCCAAACCAAAAGATCTTACAGAAATACTGCAAATCTTGTGACACTGCCAGCAAGTCCTTACTAAAAGTGATTTCTTCACCGTGTCCTTTGAAGGAATGTATTATAACTAACAATGTGCAACTTGCACAGGCCATTAAGGCTTCTTATAGGGAGGATTGATAATATTTTAATTAAGCAAATAACCAAAGTTTTAAAATAAGCCTTTGAACCATGACACCATGAGTTTACTTTCTGCAAGCTGACAGTTTCCCTGCCCCAATGTGCTGGCTCTAGCAGCTCTCCACCTCCCTTCATCACCTCTCTTCATGATTGGGAGAAGCTCCCAATGTCCACAGTGGCTCCTTATCAACCCAATGCTCAAGAAATCCCCAAACATATTTTTATGGGCACTGTGTTATTGTCAAGGTGACCTTCAGAAGCCTTGCACTGCTGCACAGAGACTCATGGTTTGGCTAAAGAGACAATAATCATCATTAATGCCTGTTTAATAGAAGCCACTGGTAATCAGTCATCCTGTTGGTGCAGAGATTACCAGGCTCTGGAGGGAATCTTTTTGACTGAGCATTTTAAAAGATTTTTTGTTTCCAATCCTTATTGATGAAAGGACAAAAAAAAAAAAACCCAAAACCCTAAGAATCATAATTGTTAAACTCACACAGTCCTCTCAGTGTTACAAACAGAATCACCCTGGGGCATCTGCTGTCTCCTGTGTATTTCTCCCCACTCATCCAGGAGAGGCCTTTCCCAGTGGGAATGAAGGGAGGGGAGCAGCAGCTTTGTCAGGTTTCACCACAGAGAGGCTCAAGGATGGAAACAGCTGACATTACTGAAGCAGCAGCAAAGGCAGAATTACACCCAGTGCCAAAGCCAAAACTGCTGTCCCAGGGATGCCCAACCTTCTTCTGGCCATGCTGGGTAGAGGACATGGCCAATGTGTCCCCACACACCTCCATACACCTTGAAACTGTAAAAAGCCTTACTAATCATCCAATGGATGGGCTGCCTTGTTCATAAAGCCCATGCAGATGCACCCTGATCAAGCTTTTCTAATGCAATTATATAATTATTGTATGTCAGATTTTAATAATTCACATATTCCCAAGAGGACAGCAAAGTTTGGCACTGTACCTGCAGCAGGACAATGAGACCTGCAGCCTGGACCAGCAAAAAAACACCCTCCTCATTCTGTTCCCTTGGTTCTTCTGCATCATCCCTTCCTTCATCCTTGGGCCCAGCCTTTGGAAGGCAGCAGCAGGATCTGACTGCTCCCATTAATGGGAATATTGCCTCTAAGTCCTTTAAGTGGCTTCAGAAAATTTCAGTGACTGTCTGTCCCAGGGGAGAAGAGATGCCAGCTCCCTTTTCCTGTCTGTGAAGCTTGTGGAAGATGCCAACAGCCAGCAGCAGCAGCAAATCCTGCATGTGAGCCCAGCTTGGTTGGTGGCAGCTCCTGTTGTGTGGGAATGCCCATTCCCAGATCACATCCACAATCAGGGGCACTCAGGGAGCCCTGCACAGCCCAGCAGGCCTCTACATGAATCTCAGCTGGTGATGGGGAGCTGCAGCCAGAAAAGACCAACACCCAGTTCTGCAGCTGCTCCAGCCACAGGGCCTGAACTCCCTAAAGCATCGTGCAGAACTAACACAACCTCTCAGCAGCATGGGGGAAGAACTGGGGCTCTGTTTTCCCAAGCCAGTTTTGCTTTTCCTACCCTGACTAGCACAGCTGTAGAGGTGCTGCCAGGGGATGAGTAGTGGCATGGCCACTACTGCCAGCTGCTCCACGGGGGTTCCAGTGGGTCCTTGTCAGTGAGAAGGTGCTGCTACTGCTCAAGCCACTGCAGATTGGGCTGGAAGGAGCTCTGCAACCCACTGGGTTCCATACCAACAGCCATATGGTCATCTATATTTAATTGCAGAAGCTTTATTGCTGGGGATGATGCATGTGCTGGAGCGGCACCACCTCGTCTCTGGAAGTTGGGGCTGCAGGGCCACATGCTAGAAAATCATCTGTTTTCTTTTTAAATAGACTTGCCAGGGAAGAGAGAGAGTGAATCTTCAGAGCTCCAACACAGTGCTATGAAAGAGGTGCTGTGGATGCAGTGCCAGGGATAAAAGGTGTGCATGGAAATCACATTAGAGGCTTCCCCTGGTCAGGGAACACAAAGGATGCTTCATTCAGCACAGGGATTTTTTTGGCTCAGTTTGGAGCACTGGAAAATTAAGAAGCAGTGGCCAAACCCCATCTCAATGCAGTGCTAACTCTGTACAGGAGCACATTTCACCCTGCCCTGCCAGGCACATGCTCCCACGCTGAGGAGCTGGGCTGGCATGAAAGCCACAGCTGGTGGCAGTACTGGGCAGCTCAGTGAGCCCCAGGGACATTCCATATCCCCAAAGGGAAGCATGAAGGTTCTTACTATAAAGCACATCAAACACTTCCTCTACCATCTTCCTGAGGAGGTACACATCTGATCCCTGGTCCGGGGAGACCCTGAGCACCCTTTGCCCGCACTCCTTTGCCTTCTTCTGCACCTCTGCATCCTGCTCCTTCCTCTGCTGGATTCCTGAGGGGGAGAGGAGAAAACAGGAGTCACTGTGGTGAGAAGGCAAGTGTCCCAGCCCTCCCACCCACCTCAGGCCCCAGCTTGGATGATCCCAGCAGCCCCAACATGCAGGGAAAGGTACTGGCAATAGGCAGTGGTGCCAGCACTCATCCGGTGCCTGCCCCCTTTTCCCTGGCTTCTCCCACTCAGCCAGACTGAAACAGTTATGGCTAATTGGGCAGTCCATTTCTAGTCTCTGGTTTCAATCTGCTTAGCCTTCAATCTCTCAGGAAAAGAAAATCCTCCTTTCTTGGAGGCTTTTTTACCCTTCAGCATCACGTAGCTCAGTAATACCAGCTATTTCCTGCTAATTTCCCCCATTAAACCTCAAATAAAGCATATCTTCAGCATTGACTTCTTTGCATCTCTAAATGCACAGAAAATTAAACACTACAAATGCATTATTGCTGTTCTATCCACAGTAATTTGCAAGGGATTTTTGGTGACAAAGGACTAATTCCTTCATCATCCTCGACAGACTCCTGCTGGCAGTCGGGCCTGGATGCTGCCTGGGTGCTCAAGGAGCTCACAGATCCTTCTGTGGAAAAAGTCCATGGCTGGGACATCACAGGGAATGGTCAAGAGCAACATGGGACACACACAGAACTGGACACAGCAAAGTAAACAGCCACCATTCCACCCCTGGAAAGCTCCACAGGCCTCCCACAGCATGGCAAAACAGGCCCTGGAAAACTTTTTTGGGGTGTTTAACCAAGGTTGTGAAATGCATCTGCATCCTCCAAGTACTGCCTCTCCCTCCTGCACTGACATTAATTCTGATCACTGTCAGTTCACCCCTGCATCATGAGAGGCAGGACCAGAGGCTCAGATAAAGGAGGGTGCTCAAGCAAGGTCTGCATCCCAGAGAGATAAGAGGCTTCTTACATCTCCAAATGATGTCTGCTTTAGATTAATTCACATCTTTCTAAGAGGGCAGCAAGAAATCAGAGGCACTTCCAGGGATACTTTCCACTGTGTGCCAGTTGTAAGGGCTTTATGGAGTGGAGTTGAGTCTGGGCCTGTATAATTCAAGACAGAGTTATCACATTTCACCCTGTCTGCAGCATCATCCCCTTTACTCAAACCCCATCCTCAAGACTGCTGTTTTCAACCAGACATGACTATTTCTTTTGGACAAAAGTACAAATGAAACCAAAGAGAGGGGAATCAGGATCTAGTGCCAGCTGCTTTGCCCCTGCACAGCTGTAGAGCATCAACCAGGATATATCATGGAATCAGAGAACAAGTTTGGGTCAAGAGAGCCCTTAAAGACCATCTGATTCCACTCCCCTGCCATGGGCAAGGACACTTTCCACTAAACCACATTGCTCCAAGCCCTGTTCAACTTGGCCTTGAACACTTCCAGGGATGGAGCAGCTGCAGCTTCTCTGAACAACCTATCCCAGTAGCTCATAACACTCAAAAGAAGAATTCCTTACTATCACCTAACCTAAATCTATCCTCTTTTAGTTTAAAACTATTCTCCCTTGTTCTATCATTATCTGCCTGGGCAAAAAGTCACTCTCCCTCTTTTTTCTAAGTCCCCCTTAGGCACTGGAAGGAGCTCTCAGGATTCTCTGGACTGTTCTCCGGACTGAACAACCTCTCTCAGCCTAAGGAAACACAAGAGAGTTCCCTCCCTTTGGCCACCCCACTGCCATCCACATCTTGAGGGTGGTGGGAAGGGAAGGCAGAGCTGCCCATGAATGTAGGGAACATCTCCCAAATGCCTCCTGTCCTGCAGAATACAGTGGAGGAAAACTAACCAGGATGTGAGAGGATGGAATGGTGGAGTGGGCCAGCAGCTGCCCAGGGCAGCAGGATGAGGGGCTGGGCAGAGCCATGGCAGAGAGCTGCTCCTGTAGAGCCATGCAGTGAACAACACAGTGACCTGGGCAGCTTCATAGCACTGGTGTCACCAGAGCAAACCCTTCCTGAACAATCTCTCCAATGGATTAAGCACCCATGTGGTTTCTGTCAACACCATGTATTTCTCTCCACTGACATCCCACTGCAGAACAGATCTGGGTCTGGTGTCCTCAGCACCACCAAAACCAGATCCCATTCCAGTTCCACACTGACTGAGGAAAGGAGTAGTCAGCATGCTGGGGATGATGCTGTCCAAGAAGAGAGGTCCCCATTCACAGAACGGCTCCCACCCTCCCTTCAGCTCCCAGACTGTTTTTTGGAAACTGGCAGAGGTACAGAGCTGGGACAGAAGGCCTGGAACACAAAGATATCCCTCAGACACTTGGTGAATCTGATCTGAGACTGGAGGAACACAGCTCCTCCTCAAGGTATCCTGTCACCACTGTTCATCCCTCAAAGACAGAAGCAACTCCACAACAACGACCAATTCATTCCTGTTTTTCCAAAACCAGGAAAAAAGCCTTTGACTAAGAAAATCCTTCTGCTCCTGGGAGGATCACTAGGAAAAACTATTTCTGCTAAGTCCTCAAAAACCACTGCCAGAGGCTAACAGCAGCAGGGCAGCAGAGCAGCCATCCAGCCCTGAGCCACCTCAGGGATGCTTCAGGAGAGAAAACCCAGGGCATGCAGAGCTCTCCCTGGCAGGGAAGAGGCTCTGGCTGCAGCTCCCTCCCAATTCCTCCATCACTTCAAACACCCCTCATCCCCACGGACAGACAGACAGCACCGCGGTGCCCCCTCTGTACGCAGCAGGGCTCACAGCTGGCACAGCTGGAGCGCCAGCCTCGGCATGGAAGATGGAGCAGCTGCAGATACTCACTGCAGAACTTCTGGAAGTCAGCCTGGAGCTCCTTACGGGCGCTGAGGAAGACCCTTCCCTTCTCAGTGCCCAGCACGAAGGCGCTCTCCTCGTGCACGGCGATGCAGGCAACCTCCGCGTTCAGCTTGGACAGCGCCGAGCACTGTTGGAGGCACCAGGTCAGCACAGCACAGGCTGGGGGCAACATTCCTCCTTCCCACCCCTCCTTCCCACCCCTCCTTCCCACCCCCTGCCATCTCCCAGTGGGGTTTTATCCTTTCCATCAAAAGCAGTGTTCTGGTTTATGGCAGAATTTCATGGGTTTATGGCATCGCCTAAAAAATTTCGGTGACTTTACAGCTCTACAAAAATACCCAGCTGGAAAACAAGAGCTATTAACCCATCGATTTACTTCACTTTTTCCTAGCCTAAAAATAAACATTTTATTGCATTTCTTTAAAAAAAAAACATTCCTGCAAAAAAAAAAATCTAACAAAAAACCCACACCACAACCAACAACAATTTGCATTTTTCCACCAGCTCTAATGGAATAAGGAACACGGGAATCTTATTTCAGCTGCAGAACACTAATATGGTCAAAGTCCAGATTAGTGGAACGATTCTTCTTGTACAGTTATGCAAAACAACAAAGAGATGGAAAAAACTTCTTCCATTAATCCATTTTATGTAACATGCCCTTCCTGCTCTGCATAATACACATGTATATGCATTTTTATTAGTATTTTTTTTATTATAATAGTTACTCAGTGCTAGCAGCCTGAGTCATATTCCTATAGCTACAGCACTGGTGCTAGGTAGATGCTATCCCCAGGTCATCATTTAAATGGGTAAAAAAGGGGGAATTTTCCCAGCATCAGCCCTGGTTAGGCACATCAACAACCCCACAGAGGAGCTGGAGGATGCTGGCAGCCAGGGAGGGAGGAGAGCAGGGGGGTTACATGGAGCAACCCCCCTAAGGTACCTCCAGCTCCCTGCACACACCTACAACAGGCTTCACTTGTGTGGGCTTAAACCAGCTTCTCTGCTAGGTCATTTTACCTCCTGCTCACCTTCTTCAAAGAGGCACTGAATCAAATCCCAGAAAACAGATATTTTAAAGAAGTCTCCTTTCAAAACCCAGTCACAAAGCCAAGTATTTTGCTCAAAACGTCCAACACTCAAAAATAAAAACAAAAACTAAGGTATGTGAGATTTGGGTGCAGAACAAATCCAAACCCTAAGCCTGCTTGGTGACATGCATGTGGCCCTGTGGTTTATTTACCAGGCACACAGGCAGCTAGGTTTCAGTGAGCACAGAGCCTGCCACTCTGAAGGGCTGGGATAAAGGCTGAATTTCAGGAGCAGCTTGGCTCCCTGGCCCCTGTGTAAGCACCTAACAAGGACTGCATAATAATGAATATTCGTTAAGAAGCCAAACTATGGCAACATAATTTGTTGTACAGGATGGCAAGTATATAAATCATCAAAGCTGCTTGGGGTGTGTAGGCTCTAGGGAACCTGCTCCTTAGTGGGGTAGTGATGTCAAAGAGAAGGAAATTGGTATTAATGAAAAAACCTCTACCTGCATAGAGAGGAAAACATATCCTAGATAAATGCATTACATATGACTTGACTTTAAAAAGAGAGAGCTATTTAGCACATCTCATTGCATTAGACATTTGTTACTACACATCCTCTTTCCCTTATTGATCACATTCACAGTTAAAAATAAGATTAGCTCTGGTCCACAAGACTTAATCCAGACAGTTATCTTGTTTATGTAAGCACGGCTGACTTAGGCAAGGCTTTCCACTGGGAATTCTACGTCAAAAGATATGAAAGTTATTTTCTTTGTTCTCAGAGATAAAAAGCCATTGTTCTGTTGTTGTGTAAATGCTCACGGTAACATTGGTAAAACAGCAAGAAAAAAAAAGCCAACCACCCTTCAGCCAGTTGATACCAACATAAATATTAATGGGAAAACAATACACATCTGAGATTAACTTGTGCTGGCTTTATGATCCTTATGGCTGTCAGGGCAGGAAAGGGTTTTTATTTCTCAGCAGTTCCCTGGGCTTTCCAGCAGCAGAGGAGAGCGGAATGAGCTCACCAGGCATCGTGTGCCAGCCCTGCACCCAGACAGCCTTGCTAAATGGAGGCCAAAGGAGGGAGGGGGATGGGGACAGGGGTGCCACCGGCCTCTTACCATGGAGTCTAAGGCAGACACTAAGCTGGTGATGATTTCATCTCTCTGGGGAAAAACCATATTCCACTGGTCAGCTCTGGAGGTGGTGAGTGTCACATCTAAAGGCTTCCCTGCCAAGGCCATATTCACCTGAAAACAGAAAAAAAAAATGAAAGAGCTGTGCATCACTGTTACTAACAGAGAGCTGGAGCTGAGCACCACCACAGAAACCCATCTACCATCATGTGCTACAGGAGCAATGCTGGCACAGGAACATGGGGAAACTGAGGCATGCAGAGAGGCCACAGCAGCCTGAGCCCCACAATCCCCATGAGTCCTCTGCTAAAGGCAGATAACTGCAGGAGCTGTTGGGCTGTAATCAAACCCTGGAGCCAATGCTGTGTGCACCAGCAGTGGCCAGATCATCTCTGCATTTGGAGCTCACCCTCAAGGAGATGCCACCACCACAGGGGCCACAGGACCAGCTGCATGGTGGGACACCCCAGATTGCAGCCTGTGGCCATGCAAGGCAGAGGATGTGGTGCTGAAGTGGGCACAGAGCATTTCTGTGCCCGAGCTCTGATGGCAGCTGTGAGCAGCAGGTGATGGCTCTGTCCCCATGAAGACACTGTGCTGACCATCCTTGTGCCTCCTGCTCTAAATCCTGGACAAGAGGAACCCCTGCCACCCAAAGTGTCCCTGAAACAGGTCAAAGTCACAGGGTGCTCTGAGATGCAGCTCATGGCAAGGGATTCCCTAATGAAATCACCCCACTCTGCAGTTCTTGTGTCAGGGGGAACAGGAAGAGGTGCAGTGCAGGGACCACATGTCTGAAAAGAGGCTCAGCCCAGAATCTCCATCCCTCACAGCCAAATGGGGAAAATGCTGTGACCCAGCCACAAGTGCAGCAACAGCATCAGGTTCTTGCACCTCAGTGTTCCTGTCTCATCTCAACTCATGGTAATGCCAGTGCTGCAGGAGCACTGAGGCAAGGTGTCACCCTCTAAACACCCATGCTGGGACACCCACACTCGAGACAGCAGCACCCCCAGCACCCAACACATCCCTCCCAGCTGCCACCCCTCCATCTGCAGGGCAGCCTTAATCCTGCAACTAAAGGGCAGCAAGTTAGCTCATAAACCACTTGAACCAGATCATAAATCATGTGCTCACAAATGGATGAAGGAGGCTGGAGAATCCCTAACAAGGCTGGATGGGCAGAAGGTGGGGAATATAGATGAAGCTGCCTGCACATAACTCAATTTACCACTCAGTTGATAACCACAGCTGCCCAGCCTCACTGAAAACATGGCTTAAAGGCAACAGCAAATCCCCAAATTCACCCTCCTGTCCTACTTTGCACCTATGTCCAAGCAGAAGGAATTTGAATGCAAAGCAGAGTTGTGCTGCCCCACGAAATTGGGGAAATTGTGGGGTTTGGCCCAAAATAACAAGCTCCCCCACACTGGCATCTCTGCAGGTGCCTGAGCACACACATGTTATGAAAGAATCACAGAATGATTTGGGTTGGAAAGAACCTTAAAGGCCATCTCATTCCTACCCCCTGCCACGGCAGGGACACCTTCCACTATCCCAGGTTGCTCCAAGCCCCATCCAATTTCCTTGAACACTTCCTGAATGGGACACACACATCTGCTCTGGAAAAACTTCTATAAGGGTCTGCAACAAGCTAATGAAGAGGGGAGAGAAATCCCATGAAACAATAACGACTGAATTTCTGGAATTGCTCTGGATGAGCCCTCCAGGTTTTTCCCCATGTTGCCAGCTCTTGAAAGCAGCCAAGCAGTGCAGGGGCTCCACTGGCACCTGCAGATGGCAGAGCTGGAAGCTCAGCCACACTAACAGTCACCCAGGAAAATCCTTTCCCACCCATCTGACACTTTCTAACAAAGCTGATGGGCATCTCCTCCATGGTAATCTTGGGGGGAAGGAACCTGGCCTAAATAGGCATCAGCTTGGGAAATAAAGCAGGAAACTGAACCTATGGTCCTGCAGCTGGGCACAGAGCCCAGGTGTCCCCATGCTGGGGACAGGTCTCTGTCAGGCACCTCCAGCTTTACAGCAACACCAGGAACTAATCTGCCCAGCTCCAGCCCTGCAGTTTGCGCATGCAAAGATGGACAGACAGACAGACACACAAGAGCCCATTTCATCTGCAAGCTCCCAAGCATCTTCCTGAGCACAGCTCTGCAGGAGCAGGGAACATGGAATTCCCTATTTTCATGGATGCTGTACTAATAAGAGGTGCCTTGTTGCAGGTGGCAGGAAACAGGGAGGTGCTGGTGGTGCCAATGCTGGGCACCAAGCTGAGCTGGGGACAGCCCCTGCCTTGCTCCAGGGACCATCACTCCCTTCCTCACTCCCCCAAGAACTTGCTAAGAAAACAGCAAGTTTTACTTTTAAAAACAGCAAAAGTTTTTACTTTGATGCCTGCACATGTTTCTGAGTGCCCTATTTATTACTAAATATGGCTTCTATGACATTCTGTTGCCTTCTAGCAGCATTTTGGAGAAGCAGTCCCTGCCTTGGTGGGGCTGGTTGCATCCACTCAGAGAGCTGCACCAACCTGCTCAGCCATGGCCTCCCACAGGAATCAGCACTTCCAGGGAAGAGATGCTCCTCTCTTGGCTGCTAAAAGCAAACCACAAGCTGGGTCTGGCTGCAGAGAGGGAACCAATAGGAAAGACAGGGATAACATCAATGGGAAATGGGGCAGGGTACCTGCATCCCCTTCCTGTCCTGCAGGAGATTGGGACAAAAAGAATCCCTTTCTCCTGGCTGATTGTTTAATAAGTAAAAGCAAGAATCACTCAACAAGAAAAAAAAAAAATAAAAAAAACAACAACCCAAAACATAACAAAAAGATGACTCAAGTAACACAATGGGATTTTAAGGGATGGGGGGGACAATATCCCAGTAAAGCTTTTAATCATTTGTGGTCACAAAGAGCATGACAGTGGATTTAAGAAAGGGTGGAATAAAAGGGAGGAAAGAAAACTTCACCAGCAAGTGCTAGGCTTATTTAAATCAAATTAAGACACAGGGCTTGAAGTTGTTTGTCTAATTAAAGGGAAAGTCCTCTTTAGGAAAACTAGGGTAAACCATTCTTACAGCAGTTCAGGCTGGCAGCAGGGAGCAGGGTGGACAGGATGGGTGCAGAGCAGCCTGTCCTACTGCAACCCCTCCCTGGGACACCACCAACACATTGATGTCACCTTCCACAGGGGTCCTGCTCCTGGGACAGCCCCATCACACCTCTGCAAACTGAATCTCAACCCCAAGAGCAATGGTTGGCTCAAGGACCATCACACCACTGTCACAGGGCCAAAGAAAACATTTGCACATTGTTTTAACATTTTTTAGGGTTTTTTTAAAAAAAAAAGTTATCAAATTTTATTATTTTTTAATTATTTCTCATCCACAAAGTAATCTCAGGGGAACAGGGTGCTGTGCAACAGCTGGCACAGGATGTCATCTCCTGCTTGGCTCTTACAACATCTCCCTTGATAATCCTGGGAAAGATTAGAAACTTGGCCCCGGGGCAGTTTCACTCATGAATCACCTGTGCTGCAGCAAAGGAAAAACCAGGCAGGCTCATGAACTCCTGTGGAATGGGCCAGGTGCCCCCCAGCCCTGCACCCACAGCAGGCACATCCCCTCACCAGTCCCTCTAAGGTTTCCATGGAGCAGTGGAGGTTAAAAAAAAAAGAAAAAAAAAAAAGAGGAAAGAAAAAAATTGACCATTGCACTGGTCCTGCCCACAGTTCCACAAAATAGTGGCAGGAAATCATCCACTTGTTCATTTTTCCAGGAAAATTCTAGCTGTTGCCTCAGTGGTTCTGATGAGATAGTGGGAGGCCCAAATGAACCAAACCAAGTTCCAGCAAAATAAAAAAAAAAAAGAAAACATATACATTATTATTATATTACCTGAGGTGCCTGGTGAGCTGGAGCCATTTGAGCAAAAAGCCCTGGAAACCCCACCAGGCACAGCAAGGGCAAAAGCTAGGGTAGGGACCAGGCTTCAATTTCCATTTGTGTTTTTTCTCATTGCTTTAGCAAAAACTGCTATCAGAGGAGCAGATGTGACCAAAGCCATGTTGGACACAGGAGCACTGTGACAGTGTCCCTTGCTTACCAAGCAGCTGTCCTTGGGTTTTCTGCTGCAGCAGTGGAGATACCTGCTCCACATGGGCAATTTGCTTTAACCCACCTGTCCTGCCCAGCTAAACCCTAAAATCCCTTACACCTAACTCAGTGCCAGCCTTCAGCCTCTGTGGCCACATCATCACCTCCATCTCAAGCAAATCATGCCCATGCCAGGCTGGTTTGCTATGTCCCTAAGAGGTGGTTGGTGAGTGCTCCATCAGCAGCAATGGCAGTGGTACAGCAGATATAACTGTGCTCCAGGGCACTCACAAAATGCCCAGAAATACCCTCAACTGTCTGAACACCCTGAAAAGCCCTAAGCCATGCCCCGTGTGTGGGTGCCCCTGCAGCACAGCCCTCCTGAGACAAGCAAGGAGCTCTGGGTTTTGAGGGAGCCCAGGTGCTGTGCTGCCACACACCCCTGGTGTGAGAACCCTCTGCTGAGGACACATCTGATCCCCTAAATGTGGGTGTCCATGCACCTCCAGCCTCAAACCTGGTCTAACTGCTGCCACATCTCTCCACACATCCAAAAATTCCCTTTTATTTTGCTACGTTTCACAGAATCACAGGATGAATTAGGTTGGAATAGACCTTTAAGATCATCAAGTCCAACCTATGACTTAACACCTCCTCATCAACTAAACTGTACCACTGAGTGCCTTGTCCAGTCTTTTTTTAGACACAGCCAGGCACAGTGACTCCACCACTCCTGGGCAGATAATTCCAGCACCCAATCACTCTTTCTGTGAAGAATTTTTTCTAGATATCCAACCTAAACTTCCCTTTGGTGCAGCTTGAGGCTGTGTCCTCTCCTTCTGTCAGTGCTGCCTGGAGAGAGAGCCCAACCCCACCTGAGCACAGGCACCTTTCAGGGAGTTGTAGAGTGATGAGGTCACCCCTGAGCCTCCTTTTCTCCAGGCTGAGCACCCCCAGCTCCCTCAGTGGCTCCTCACAGGGTTTGTGTTCCCAGCCCCTCTCCAGCCTCGTTGCCTCCTCTGGACGCGCTCGAGCGTCTCAAGGTCCTTCCCAAGCTGAGGGGCCAGAACTGGACACAGCACTCCAGGTGTGCCCTCAGCAGTGCCCAGTGCAGGGGCAGAATGACCTCCCTGCTCCTGCTGGCCACACCATTCCTGATCCAGGCAGGAGCCATTTGCCTTCTGAGCCCCCAGGGCACTCTGCTGGCTCATGGTCAGTCGCTGTTGACCAGCACCGCCAGGTCCCTTTCTGCCTGGGCACTGTCCAGCCACACCATCCCCAGCCCAGAGCATTGCAGGGAGTGATTGTGGCCAAAATGCAGGACTGGGCACTTGGATTTATTAAACTGCATCCTATTGGACTCTGCCCATCCCTCCAACCGTTCCAGTCTCTCTGCAGAGCCCTCCTACCTTCCAACAGATCGACACATGCTCCCAGCTTGGTGTCACCTGCAGATTTACTAATGAAAGACTCAATCCCCTCATCCATGTCGTCAATAAAAACATTGATCAGAGCTGGTCCCAGCACAGAGCCCTGAGGGACACCACTGGTGCCTGGCCCCAGCTGGATGCAGCACTGCTCACCACCACTCTCTGGCCCATCCAGCCAGGTCTGAGCCCAGCACAGAGTGCTCCTGTCCCAGCTCTTCCAGGACTGCAAGTGTCAAGCTGCTATCATCTTTTCAAGGTGATACCTTTCTCCAAAGACTGAAAGCAGAGGGCTGGGGGGCAAACACCCTCTGGTGCAGTCTGGGCCACAGTGCTACCTGTACAGTGAGGATGCAAGCACTGCTTTGTGCCTGTGTCCCCACTGAGCTCTTACCTCGCTGCCTCTCTTGGCTCTCCCAAAACCTCTATCTCCCCTCCCTGTTTCCTTCCAAGTGGGTAGTACAGGGCAGAGCAAGCTCTCATGACCAAAAACCTCCTTCCCTGTTTTATTTTACCCACAAATCCCAAGGCACCTGCTGGAAAAGCTCCTCACATACACAGGGGCACTACAACGTTCAGCAGCATTGCTGCCTCGGCTCTGCTTTCCTGGATAATCTGGCACCTGCTGTGGTTTAGTCCCCCTTATAAAAGAAGCAAAGAGCAAACTGGGGCCTCCCACAGGGAAAAGTGTCTACCACAGGAATTTCACTTTCCATCTCCAACCAGGGCATAGCACTCTGCAGCCACCTTGATTTCCTTAAGCCTAGCCTAGGTGCATATCTTGATATAATATAATAAAATTATAGCAGGCTTCTGTCTAGTGCAAAGAGAGATAGAAGAGGATCAAGTGCCCTTCAGAAGCTGTATCTCATCTCCCCCAGGATAAACACTTCCATGGCATGGCAGCTGCAGGGGGATCACTGTGCCCGTGGAGCTCCAGCTTTCAGATCCAGACAAGTTTCCATGCTGCAATCTCACAGCAGGCAGGAGCAGAAGCTCTTGCTTCCAGCAACTGTTTCTTCATTTATTAAAGAAATTTTAAAGAAAAACAAGGCAGAAAAAAGTGTTATTGGAGCATTCCCACCATAGCAGGGAGGGATGCTGAAAGCACCACGCATGGAAGGCTGGATCCTGCCCCAGCAGCCCCGTGTGAATGGTTGGGGTCAGCGAGGCCAAGATGAGCTTCAGGGTGGCTGCAGGGTGAGCAGAACCACCCAGCCACAGGCACCTGGGTGCCTGCAAAGCTCCCAGAGCTGAGCCTCCCTCCCCAGGGGGATGCCCAGCCCCAAAACTCTGCCTGCATCAGGGAGCTCAGCACCCCTTCCCATACAAAAGCCCTCTGCTTGGCGGTTCCTAGAAGGAGAGAGCAGATCCGGCACCTCCAACGCCAGGGCTCAGGTTGCACTTCCCAGAAGCAAGTGGCATGGGGAAGCCAAAATTAGCAGGCTGATAATTCTACCCCTTGGTACATCCCACTGGTCTGGTTGAAGGTGTCCCTGCCCATGCTGGGGGTGGGGTGGAACTAGATGACCTTTAAGGTCCCTTTCAAACCACATGATTCCATGGATCTAGGAGGATCCCTAGCTCCTGCACCACCATGACTGCTGGTTATTGCAAGAAGATGATGGCAAACCATGCTCAGTGAAAAAAAAATGAGGTGAAATGAACTCAGAAGCCATGGGACAACCTGCAAGGCACGTCTTGGGATTGCACCAGCCTGGCTTCCCAGCCCTGTACCCCCCTGCACCCCTCCATCAGCACTTGGGCCCCACCTTGCATGCCTGAGTGGGTGCTGGAGCAGGGGGAAGGCAAGCAGACTGTGCTCCCTGCTCTGGTTCAGCAGTGCACACACTAACACTGGGGTTATTTAAAGCCAAGTTTTAACAGCATTCAGCTACTGGTTGCGTGATCAGGATAAAAAATCGCAATCCTAATTCCTGGCCCCCGGTGCCTATGGCAACTGGTATCCGTCTCCTTGGAAACTAATCTCGTGGTATTTGAACAATGTACCAAGGGCCTTTAATCTCCCAAAGACTGTAAATCTTTATTCTAGCCTGCTCTCTTCCTACCCCAAGAGCCAATATAAAAAGCCTGTTGTTTTCCATGAAATCACTAAGAGCCTAACTTGAATTTTATATTACACAGACACGTGCTTTTTGGCTTTTTAAAAATATTTTTTCTCCCTACTAAATTAAGGAAAAATCCCATATATTTGATGCCCTTGGTGTTGCAGCCCTGGCCCCACACCTTGGCAGGGGTTTGCTTTCTCTGAACAGTGCTCAATGCCATATCCTGGCTCTTGCCTCAACTGGCACGTCCACCTTGTCCATCTAACCAGACACTGCTCCAGATTATCATTATCATTATTATTATTATTATTTTTATTAATTATTATCTAGCAAAAGGCTACTCAAACTGCAAGGCTACTCAAGCAGCACCAACTCATTGCTGGGGACAATGAGCCCACAAGGGCTGGCCAGAGGATGCTCCATCCCAGTCCCCCAAAAGCTGTTGGGCTCCTCATCTTGCTCCTCAGCACTCAACCCCAATGCTTTTTGCTTTTGCAAAGCTGCAGTTGATGGCACCAGCCCCTCCCCAGCTCCCAGACAGTGCTCATCACCCACTTTCTGCTCTGCACAGGCAATTAGTTTGCTCTGCATAAGGTGGTCCCTGACAGAGAGATGCCACATAATCTCATTATGTTTAATTTTATCTCTAGTATTTCTCTCTGGTTACTGGTGTCTCAGCACTGAGTATTCCGTGCGTTACAGGATGGGCTGTTTGCTAATCCAGGCTGGCTACATAAATAAACTCATTAAAAAAAAATAAAATGGCTTTTTAAAGGAGGATGAAAGGAGGCTCAGAATGGGAGCATCCTACTCCCTGAGTTTCCCATTCCTGTCTGCTCCCCGCTCTATTTTATTTTTATTTTATTTTATTTTATTTTATTTTATTTTATTTTATTTTATTTTATTTTATTTTATTTTATTTTATTTTATGGGATGAGTCACAAAGGTGATAGCAGGTCCTGGGTCACCCCAGCCCTAGAGCTGGGAGTATGTGTGCAGAGAGCTATTGCCACCCACAGCCTCAGTGCCTGCCCAGAGCTGGGCACCCTGCACAGGGCAGGTGACTCACACTGGCAGAGGAGCAGCCCTGGGTGAAGCCAAGCATGCCCCCGCCCCGGTGTGACCCGTCGAGTGAGGCAGGTACTGACAGTGCTGCCTGGGAGGTGCAGCCAGCCAGGATCCCCATTTCCTCCCCAGGCAGCCTCTGGCCACGACACCAGCCCCAAACCCTGCCCTTTCCCATGCAAACCCTGCCAAGGCTCAGTGCCACTGCTGCTGTCAGAGCCAAACCCAGGCAGGGACATCACCTTCCATGGGGAGGCAAGACAGGACAGGGAAGCCTCTGGGAATGGCAGGGGGGCTGCCCAGCAACACTGGATCCTGCTTTGCAGCTGGTGGAGCAAGGTGTCCCCACCAGTGTGACCATCCCCACAGCTCCTGTGGGGACATTTCCCAATGTCCAATACATCTTGGGTGTACACCACAAGATTACCCCCACATTCACAAAGGCTTGGCTTTTTTTAACACTGAGCCCTGAGTGCCATAAGCCCTGCGGGGCTGATGGCAGCTAGCCAGGGACAGGGACAGATGGATGGGACAGACCCACATACAGAGAGCAGCTGTCCCAGCAACACCTCTGTCCCTGGGGACTCTGAGGAACCAACGTTGGTGCCTTCACCTGGGCAGGACAGCACAGCCTTGGAGGGGTTTGCTGTGCTGCCAGGGTCTCACTGGTGCTCCCAGAGGGATCTGGGCTGCACTGGGGTGGGGAGTGTGCCAGCCTAGGGCAGATGCAGTGGGAGTGGCTCTGATGACAGCCCTGATCCAAGGGCTGGCCCCAGGGAGCCCTGTGAGGATGGCTCCAGGCTGGCCAGGATCTGGCCCCAAAACAAGCCAGGTCCTCTCCCACGTGTTTCTGCTGGGAGTCACGTCAGGACAAGGTGACCTGGCTGTTGATACCTCCTCCTTCCCAGGACTTGTCATCACTCAGGCTCGAGCATGGCAGCTTGGGACAGCATTTCCCTTCCCTGACACCTCAACCCATCCCAGAGCCCCTCTTTCCCAGCAAGAAACTGGCCCAGATCAGCCCTGGTCCCTATAACCCCTGTCTGCCAGTGGGTCAGCTCAGCTCCCTGAACCTGCAGCCCCCAGCCCTGCCCCTGTCCTCTCACACTGCTTTGGAAAGGATTAGCCAGGCAAATCATTGGCAGAGGTGCCCCCCAACACCATGGGGCCAGCAGAGCCCAAGGTCTTGCAGAAACACATGTTCCCTCCTGCTAAATTCCAGCTTAATTCTCATTTCCATTGTGTTATGAAATACATTATCTATTGAAACTAAGTCAACAGTTGTTTGCATTTACGTGTAAACACAGTGAATATTAGGAGCGGGGCCAGCATTATATTTGCATCCAAAATGCTGCCTGCACTGCTCTCTCTCTCCCTGGCTGTTCTCCATTTTTACAGCTAAAGACACAAGGATGCAGGAGATGGTGAAACCCAAGACCAGAGCAGCCCAAGAAGCAAGAAACCCCTTGTTTTCCTCTCTCTATTTTTATTTTTCTGCAGCAGGAGAAGAAACATCCGCTTAAGCCCCCATACCATCGACATACACACCCCTTCATCTCAGGGCCAAGTTGAAACTGCTTCAAATTCCCAATGACACACATCTCTTATCAGAGCTGCTTTGCATAATGCATAAATATTTATTTGCTTTTAATCCTGCAAAGCAAACCTGCCTTGTGGCACGTTCCCCTTAATCGGCAGCTCTGGCGCCCGACAAAGCGCCAAGAGAAGCAGCGTCCCAAATTCAGAGCCTACTTTAGATGCAGGGGCAGGGAAATAAGCACCCAAGGTCCAGTACCCACCACCTCCTGGGGTGCCCAGGGCAGGATTGGGGTGCCAAAGCAGCCATAAAGCACCTTGGTTCCTTGCCTCCAGGCAAATGAAGAGCTTGGCTCAGGCACCTCATAAATAACAGAAAATAAATATATCTGCATCATGAAACCATGAGAGTGTGTGTGAGAGGTGGCTGGATGCTGACTTAGCTCCTGCATGGTGATGCTTCCAGGAGATGTAGCAGGGAGGGTGGGTCTAGGCCCCCAAAAAAGAGATTTTGGGGGCTGAGTAAAGGAAGAGCACCATGGGAGAGGGAAGGCAGAGGGCATGTGGCTTATTTTTGGGGTTCATGGCTTATTTTTGGGGTTCACAGCTTAGTTGTTGTACAAGGGCTTGTTGAGTTGAAAAATGGGAACCCTTTGATCATCCATGGGGCAGGCAATGAGGGATTGTACAACCAGAGACCAACTCAGCCTCTCCATCATCCCAGGACATTGCTGAGCACAAACCCAAACCCTGTCAGGACCCACACAGCCTCACATGCCACAAAACTTGTAGGAACCAATAAAAAATGAGAATTTCCAAACATCAAATCACCCCAACACCAAAACCCCCTCCTGCTTCAGCCAGAAGTACAGGAAGCAGCACACTCACCCTCATCCATCCCCACCCCACAGCAATCACAGCATCTGCCTTTGGACCCTTGGGATTGTGAATTCATTCCTCAATCAGCTCCTCTTCAATGGGTGGGAAGTAAAAGGCAAGGGGTGCAGCAAAGGGGTGAATTCTGTGCTCAGCTCTTCACTGCACATGCAGCCAGAGCAGGTAAACACAGAACTACTCCATAGTGGGCAGGTAAATATATAAATAGCATTTATTTCGGCCACTCAGCCTCATCCTCTGATAACCTGCTGACCCAGACAGAACCCCAAAAACTGATTCAAAGCAAAATGCTGATTTTGCTCAAGATGGGAAGAAGCACCTTAATCTCTACCCAGGGTCAGTGATTTGGGACTGGGAGGAGAAACCAGCCCAGCCACCCTGAAGAGGCTTTGCCCAGGAGCTGAGTGTCACCTTGCACCTCTCCAGCACCTCCAAGGAGGGACACTGCTCCATCCCCATGAACACCTTCCCCAGCCCCCATGTCCACTGCCTTGCTACTGAGGACACAAAGCACCCCAAAGTGCAGCAAAATCATCACTGGGAAGGAAGTCCCTGAGCCTAAATGCCTATCACAGCATCACTGGAAAGGTGGGGTAGTAAAGGGGGAGGACAGAAAACCCTCTGGCACACCCACACACAGAGGGCTGAGAGGAATGGTGTTTGCAGGAAGGGTTTCCATAGGTATCACAATGGCTTTCAGGCAGGGAGCACACACTGGAGTACAGACTCAGCTTGGCACCCCTGAACAGACCCAGGCACAAACAGTGTTATGGGGAGGAGGAAGAAGAGAGAGACCCCAGCCCCTGTCCTGGCTCACAGACAAGCAATGTTGTATGCACCAGTGGCTGCAGTTTTGGTTTTGGGGAGTGTGGAGCCATGGGGACATGGGGCAGCACAAGCAGACAAGGAGGCCATCAGCAGCACTAGAAGAGAGTCACCCTCCTGCTGCTCTCCTCACCTGCAGCCCTGACAGGAGAATTTCCCCTTCTGCTCTCCTGGTCTTGCACCTCCAAAGTGCCAGCTCAAGCTGCCACCAGGCACCAGCTTCCATGGCCCATGGGGACAATGCCACAGCAAAGTCCATCCAGTCTGGACATGGAAGAGACCCCCACAAGATGCAAAAGCCTCCTTGGATTCTGCAGCATCCACAGCAGCAGCTCCCCAGAGCAGAGACAATTCCACATTATTTTGAATGATCATGTTCAAAATAATAAAGGAGGCCTACGTGCTCAGATGCATTGACAGCAACCCAGCACCAGCCCAGGAGTTAAAAATAGCCCTTTGCAGGAGTGCCAGCCCTGACCACAGCACCCCTGGCCCTGTGGGACACACACTCTCTGCTCTGTCCATTGGCATCACCACATCAGCTCCATGGCACACTCAAAGGTCAGCAGGTGTTGAAATATGCATCTTGCTTGCAGGAAAAAAAAGGAAAAAAAAATTAACCAAAAGGAGAAAAAAATATATTCAAGGACCCTATGCTGCTTGGGGAGAGAGAAATAAATGAAGATGGGGAGAAAATTTATTGGGGTTCAAGCCCCACGTTGAGCAGGTGATGTTCAGAGAGCACTGAGGTGCAGAGGGGAGCCAAGCATCACCCTTGACAGATGTGGAAACAGAGGAAACATTTGCATTACAGCAGAGGCACTGGAGCTGTCTTTTACTATGGATTTTTTTACTGGATTTCTGCAGGTGTAATTCCCACAGAGATAAAGACCTTGGTTTCCAACAAGCAGTGGCATTGTACATGAATTACAACAGAAAATGTGGGGAAACAAAGAAGTTTTCAAGAGAGCACATAACCCTCAGATGGGTGGCATGGGGAAAGCTGGTGGGCAGCTGTGGGAAGAGAGTACCAGTGAGAAATGGGGCTGGTCTCACTCTCCCACCTTCCAAAGGAATAAACCTTTAGACAGTGGGGGGAAAAATGAGCCCACCTAAGCAATATGTATTTGAGGGGCACAGAGGAGTTGATGCAGCAGGACCAGCAAGGAGCCTTGGGAAGGGCACAGGTGGGTGCTGGGTCCATCCCAGAGCCAGGTTTTCACTTTGAGAGCTCATGTGGGACTGGATGCATCAGGCTGATCAGCTCATGACACCAGTCATGCTTGTCTCTCTTAAATGTCTTTTTTCTCCCCTCTCATTTTAAACAAACAAACAAAAAAAACCACCACCCCAAAACAGCCTGACACTAATTCTGACAGGTTTAATAAATGTTTAATGTCCTATTAAAGGTCACCACCCACTCACCTCTGCCTGTGGACCTGCAGTAACAGCACTGGGGCATTCTGCTTGGGCTGTGCTGTTTTATAAGGGCAATAATGCCCTGATGCCCAGCCTGGCACTTCCCAAGGAGCTGTGGGGCAGGGCTGGCACTTGCAGTGAGCCCCAGTTAACCCCTCACCTTTGATGGGGCAGGGTGCTCAGAGCAGCTGTGGCAGCCCCAGGATCCCTGGCAGTGCCCAAGGCCAGCTTGGACAGGGCTTGGAGCAGCCTGGGACAGTGGAAGGTGTCCCTGCCATGGCAGGGGACTGGAACAAGATGATCTTTAATGTTCATTCCAACCCAAGCCATTCTATGGTTCCATGATTCAAGATCCTGGATGAACTTCATCTGAGGACATGGAGGTAAACACATTTTGGGGGGCAAAAATACCAAACTCTAGCTCAGGGTAAAATGCTCTAATTTCACTTAAAGGGTTTATGGGCATTTTTCCCCAGGAAGACAAGATGAAATTACAGCCCAGCAATTCCCCTAAAGGGTGCAGAACAATTTATTTCCAGTGATCCTCTTCTAATGAAGCCAATTTTTAACCTTGTCAGAAGGTGCATGCAGGCTCGGGGCACTGGTGCAGCTCCCTTCCCCCCACGCCTGCCTTTCCCAGGATGAAAACCTCCAACCTAAACCCCAACCAGGATGTTTATTTAAGACCCAAACCCCAAAGGCATTTTAAACAAGCAAAGTTCCTCACATATTTTGCTGACCAAGTGCAATCCTTCATGCCAGTGATTGCAAGTTTGCACCCAGGGGTTTGTGGGGGTCCCTGCTGCCACCAGGATGGTGTCCCACTGCTCAGGTGGGAGCAAGGATGATTCTGTGGGACCCAGGGACCTGGTGGCATCTTGTGGTGTCCTCAGAGCATTCCAACACATCTGGGTCTCCACAGTTCAGCAATGTGGTGGCTCAGTTTGTGGGAAGCTGGCCAATGACCCCACCATCACCCCAACAGCCTCACTACACTCCAGTGGGAATTGGTCCTCACCAGTTGGAAAGGCTCACAGCTCATGTGCCAGCTGATTAAGAGGGAGGAAGCCATGAGAAAAAGTCCCTTCTCTATCCATACCAGCCACTCGTGTTTCTCCTAGGACACATCTGACACCAGCCAGCAGGAAGTAGCAGGGGAGCAGCCGTACAGCAGGCAGCTCCCACTGCTCCCTGCAGCAGCTCTTCAGCAGATGGTGGCTCATAACATCATTATGTTTACCTAACAAGATTGCTTTATTGTAGCCCTCCAACAATAAAGCCAGAGCATCTCAAAGCAGTGGCCAACGCCTGGGCTTTGACAATCCTGGTGCCAAAAAAATATATATGTAATTTTAGATCTTTATATAAATCATTATTTTAGAGGTCACAGTAATACACTGATTTTTTTTTTCCCCCCCATACTAAAACAGATGTGACTCACATGCAAGCAAAAAGACATACAATTCAATGCTTTAAATTCTTTTAAGTGCTGGGGTGGGGAGTTGCTGTAGCAATTTGGGTAATGCCACGGGCACACAGAGCTCAACCCCCAATCTACCCAGAGCAGGACGCCAGAGACAGCGTTCCTCCTCCTGGCAAGGACTGTCATTCCCTGTCTGCACAGCAAACAGGGGCCCAGCCTTCTAAATAATAATGCAATACAAATAATAAAAGATAATTCCCACATATTTAATCATTACCAGAGCTCTGGGAAGAAATGATAATCAGGCCCCTACTAATTAGGGAGACATAATCCTGCCTTTCCTACAGGTTTTTCCATCCCTGTCTCCTACCCTGCAGTGAAACAAGAAGAAATCCAGCCCAGTGGGAAGGAGTGTAGCTTTGGTGGAAGCCTCAAACAGATCCCAAAGCACAGCCACAGCGGGCACAGCCCCATCCTACCAATGCCAAATTCCCCATCCCACTGGACTCAGTATCCACCCTACCACAAATGTAACCCATCCTTTATGGTACCTCCTGTGACTGTCCAAGCAGCAGCATCCATCCAGCAAAATCCCTCCCCTTGCCACCAATGTCCCTCCGGGATCTCAGCCCTGCAGCAGGACCTGCAGCTTGTCCCAAGCCTCACCCAGAGGCTTCCAGCATCCTGCAGCACTCAGGGGCAGTGGGCAGGCAGGGAGGGCAGTGCTGGCACTGGTGCCACGGTGCCACCGAGGGCCTGGCACTGAGCCCTTATGAAGTGCACAGGGTTAATGGCTGCCATGAGGATTGCTGCTAATTAGCAGCAGGGCTGGGTTTGTCCCTTTCATCTGTGCATCCTGTCAGCGTGGGAGTTCTGCCCACCTCCAGGGAGCCACCTCCAGCTTGGTGCAATGGTCAGAGATGTCTCCACTGCCCAGGGCCAGTCCTCTGGTGCTACCAGGCTGGAGCCCAGCAGCAAATGAGCAGCCAGTGCCTCAAGGCAAGGTCACCTCTCACAGGTACTGAGTAGTAGGTGGCTTCCCAGGCAGGAGGCAGCCACACAGACACAGCTGGAGCCAAAGACACAATGTGATCTCTGCCAAAACCTGGGCACAGAGATGCACTCATCCCATTAAAGGTGGGTGAAGCAACTTCCAGCACAGCAACCAGACAAAACCATGGAGATCTTTCTCACCCACTGGGGTGTTTTGTTTCCAGTGTCATCTTGCTCTGGAAGACTCCCACTCTGTAAGTTTTCCCTAAGCCAGACCAACTGCCTCTGTGTTCTTCCAAACAACAGTTACCTGTTGAAAAACTTTGAAGGTTTTTAGCAAGGGAGAAGGAAGCCAAGGGCTCCTAGAGAGCCACACCATGGGCACAACCCATGGCAGGGACCCCATGTACCCATGCTGCTTCATCCAGGGATTTGAACTGGGCCTGAAAAGTGCTGCTGCCCATCAAGGCCCAGGCTCCATGTTCTTCTCTCAGAAGCACATAAATCTGTGCAATCTCATCCATTGCAGGGGGAGGTTTCTCCTGGAGGAGAAACCAAGCCAAGCAAGACACACAACCCTGGCAGCGACCAGCATCCACACATATCACCAAAAGGTGCAAGAAATTATCCAAAAATTAAAAATGCTTAAAAACATCCTGCCCAGCAGTTTTCTTCCCAGCCATCTCCAGTGGGATCTACACCTCAAAGCACGCCCTGGGCTCCCAGGTTTTAACTGGGGGCTGTGGGAACAGATCAACAGCAGGTCTGTGGTGCCCACCACGAGCCTTTGCAGCCACCTGTTCCCACCTACTTGGACGGCCCAGGGGCACTGCCAGTGCCCAGCACACCCCACAGGGGATGTCACCCATGGCCAGGAGGCATCTGGGCTTGTCTCTTCCATCTCCTGGGGCAGAAGTCCCAGGCATGCAGGTGGGCTCTACATGGCACATTTCCAGGACCCATCCTGTGTCCACACCAACCTACCCACTGGCACTTGCTCTGTTTAATGTCAGAGATGTAAAGAAAATGAAGATGGACATCTCAGCCCTCATATGAGAGGTGGAGATTGGCTCTGAGGAGGGACACGCTGGCAAAGGACGCTGACATCCACGTGGCTGTGCAGCAGCAGAGTCATGCTCCTCACTGGTCCCCACTCATTCCACCCAGATTAATTAATTACCTTTTTAAACCAGCTAGACCAGCACAGAGCAGACACAAGACAACGTGAAGCCAGAAAACTCCCACAGAAGCTGTTTGCATGGACAAATGTAAATACTGCTCAGCACAGTCTGCTCCTGAGGAGGGGTCCATGTGCCCAGTGCTTTTCTGCACAGCATCTCACCTCAAGGGGTGCTTTCCTTTGCTCCCACAGCAAGGAGAGCCTTGCTGTGCTCTGGGTAAGCTCCTAAGGTGGTGTTTGGCAGCAGCTCCTGGATCAGGATGGTCCCACGTGCCCCAGCTGATTTGGGGGGGGTCTCTGGCAGAAACATCCCAGCCCAGCCCACTGCTCCACCATTCTTGGGATTGAAGCAAATTTAACCAAGAGAGCAACACCAAGAAATGAAGCATCAAAACAGCAAGCCAGAAATCCCCATGACCACAATTCCTAAAGCCCACCTGGGGCCACTGCAGTTTCCTGCAGCTCTTGACTGCTTTTTAAAGACAACATTTCAAGAAATGCAAACTGAACATGCTCTGTGAAGGGACAGGGATGCCACAGGGCAGAGCAAAGCCCTGGGAAGCTTCACTCCAGTCTGCAAAGAGCTGCCACTTTCTCTGCAAACCTCCAGCTGGGGCTCTCTCTCTACCCCCAGCCCCAGTGCTCTGGCCACAATCCAGATGGACACCAGACCCCTTCCCCATAGCTTCCAGCTGGGCTCTTCCCAATGAATGAGCCAATAAACACATATTTAGCTCATGGATAGCTATCTGCATCTCGGGAGGGGCTCCCAGAAGGTCCTTTCCTGTCCTCAAGAAAGTCTCTGGTGGTGGCAAACCTCTGTTCCTCCCTCAAAGCCCTGAAGAAGTTTTGTCATTACCAGCAAGGTGTTAACACAGCCACACACGTGGCTGGAGGAGCAAAGCAAGAACAATAACACAGCCCCTCATCTGCCCATCATGCCCCTTCCCCAAACCATCACTCACCCCTTGCACCTCAGCCCAGTCATCCTGGAGCAGCAGGATCCATTCACACATTTTCTTCCATGACAAACCACCACCACCTCCACTCACCACAGGCATCTGCAAATGGGTGCTGGCAGCACACACAGAATAACCGTGCCCAACACCACTGCCCAAGATGGGGACAGCCAGCAGCAAGGCCAGGGGTCAGCCCTGCAGCCAACATCCAGCTGGAGTCCCTGTGCATTCCTCCAGCCTGGCTGCTGGGGTGCTGCTGACAAAATTCCTGAAGGAAGTCCAGGGCATTGATAATTGCCAAAAAACATCTGAGCTATTTCCTGTGGGAGAAGCAGATGGGAATCCCCCATTAACTCCAGTAGCCAGAGGTTGTGTTTTGGCCTGGGACTTTGGGGGTTTGGTATTCTCCTTCCTATAAGCATCACTCCAGTTATATGTGATGCACACCATGTAGGACAGCCAGACCTGTACCCTCTGTGCTGACCCCAAAGCCCACCTTTCTTGTCACCTCCTGCCCCATGCAAGGTTCTTGTGAAAGGAAGGGCTGGGCTGGCAGTGTGGGCACTGTGTCTCACCCAGGCAGATAGAGCCAGGTTGCTAAACGTGTCCTTGAGCAGCTTCCTGCTCATCTGCCCCAGCTTCTCATTAGCAAACCTGAACGAGCAGCAACAGCACCAGCAGCTCCTCCAGAGATGGGAAAGCCCTCTCAGGAGGGACAGCAGGAGCAGGCAGCAGCACCAGAGCAAATCCCTGGCATCATTCATTCCTCAGCTTCTGCAAGCACCATGTGAGGGTAGCTGCCTGATCCCTTCTCCTGCCCACAGAGTGCCAATACATCCCCGGCAGGTGCCACCCCAGAAATGTGGCTTTGAGAGGCCGTGCCAGCCTGGAGAGCCAGGGTGCATGGGAAACCAGTGGCACAGCCCCAAAGCAGGGCACCCTGTCCCTCAGTGGGCACCAGTGGCCACAGGGACTCTGGCTCTGCAAGGCTAAAGGGAGAAGAGCAGGGGACCCACGGGTGTTGATAAAACTACACTGCCCTGACAGGCAGCTGCTGACACTGCTTCAATGGCAGCATGTGCTGCTGTGCCAGGGCTTGCTGCTCTGCCTCAGGGGCTGCAGCAGAGCCACTGGGACACAGCCTTCAGCACCCTCAGCTGCCAGCAGGGTCGGGTCTCATCCTGGTGGTCCCCATTTTGCTGCAGCAGTTTCCACAGAAGGGGATTCTGTGGGCTCAGATGGGCAATGACCAGCTTAATGGGTCTGGGTGCATTGTGGGGGCCTCTGGAGAATTAAAGGCTCTCACGTCCACAAGATTATTGCCCAGCTACAGCACTTCCAAGAGCTCCTTCAGTGGGAGCAGCACGAAGAGCAGACACCCCGAAGCTCCTGTTACACAAGGCCACCACTGATGTCCCCAGGCGTTCCAATGTCCACAGCTTCACACTGACAGGGGGCAGGTGTGGCAGCAGGCTGGGTGACCAACCTCAAAGTGCCCATAGCAGCCAGTCCCATGGCTCTGCCATGGTGCTCGGTGGCACCATCACCTCCCGAAGTGCCCTCGCCTGGCTGTGCCCAGAGCCCACCACAAACAGCCAGGATTACCTGCACAGCACCGCCGGGTCCAAGGCTCACTCCTGCACAAGGCACATTAATAGGATCACTCCAATTTACAGCTTATCCCAGATAAACCCACTGCCAGCCCCACACCCTGCAAGGACAAGGGCACCTGCTCCTCAGGGAGCAACTTTCTCCCTATCACAGTCATCCCTCGGCACCAAAAATCCTCCACTCACCCTGTAGAGGATGCCTGTTCCTTCAGGCCACGGGCCACGGTGCCCAGGCCAGTGACCAGTCCAGCTGCAGCCCCAAGCACTCCACCAGCTCAGCACCGTGTTTCTATTTCCAGCAGCACTGCTGCCAATCCCCACACCAGCACAGAGGAGGCAAGCTCCAGCAGAGCCCTGCTTCCAGCTCCCCTTCCTGCCTGGCACCGTCCAACACAGCCAGGGCAGGTGGTGGTCACAGAAACGCCTTCAGGATGTGGGCCACCCCTGAGGGCCAGCCTGACATCCCCTATCCCACCCCCAGCTCTACTGCTCCCTGCACCCCCTCTGCAGCACCATCACCCCCAGCTCCTCATGCCCTCCCAGCCTTACTGCTTCCTGGCATCCCTTCACAGCCCCCATGGATCCCACCAACCCCAGGGCCCATCATCACCCCCAGCATTCCCCCCACCAGCTGCAATGAGCTCAACACCCCATCAGCTCTAATATCCCCAGCATCTCCAAGCCCTACAGATCTTCAATATCCTTCCCAACCCGAATAACATCCAGAACCCCTGCCAAGCTCTACTGCCCGGCAGTACCCCCCAGCCCCACTGCCCTGCAGCATCCCCCAACACCATGAGCTCCCAGTATTCCTACTGCCCCCCTGAACTCTCCCACACTGATGAGCCTGGCATTCCTCCCCCAGCATCCCTCCAGCCCCAATAATCTCAGCATCCCCTGCAGCAACCCCAACATCCCCCGTGCCTTGATGCCACACTGCACCCCCATAGCCCTATCAGCCCCCACCAGCCCTAATGAATCCCCCAACCCTCAGCCTTAAAGAGCCCAGCACGCCCCCCCACCCTACTGCCCCCCCGACCCCGCAGCCCTCTCATCTCCCCAGCAACCCTACTGCCCACTGACATCCCCCGTGCCCTGATGTCGCTCAGCAGCGCTGCAGCCGTATCCCCCCTCCAGCAGTCCCGCTGCCCCTCTGCATCTCCCAGCGCTCACCCCTACCTAATGTCCTGCGCTGCATCCTCAGCACCACCCTCCCCCCGGATCCCTAATGCACACCTCCAGCCCCAACACTCCCAAGCACCCCCCGAATCCTGCTGCCCCCTGCATCCCTCAGCCCTATCCCCCAGCCCCAGCGCTCCCCCAGCCTCCAGATCCCCCTGCCCCATCGCACCCCGCACCCGCAGTGCCCCCCGCCGCTGCTCCCCCCCAGGGCCGTGACTGGGGGTGGAGAGGGGACCCGTCAAGAGGGGAGGGGAGGCCAAAACTTTTCCTTACCGCGGGCGGTTGGGGCGCGGCGCCGCTGCCTCCCCCGGCGAGGCTGCGCGGGAGCGGCGGGAGCGGCGGGAGCGGCGGGGGCGGGCGGGCGGGGGCCGGGATGGAGCCGCCTCCCGCCGCCTCCCGCCGCTTCCCGGGCGGAGCCGGTACAACCCGACAGGGGCCTAAAGGAATGAAAAGAAGCCGAGAGGGGGGTGTTGTTTTTTTTTTCTTTTTTTTTTTCCTCTCCCCCCCCCCTCCCCGCACACCCCAAATCGGGCAGGGAGAGCAGTTCTTTGTTCTGTAATCCCAGTAAAAGTGCCAGCCATTCGCCCCGCCGCTAATCCCAACCCCGCGCAACGGCCGCATCCATTGGCTGCCCTTTACACACGGGATTAACCAGCCCGAAAGCGGGGAGGGGGGGCTGGTGAAGGCCGGGGGAGCTCTGGAAGTCCTTGCACGCCGCGCCGGGGACGCGCCGAGACCGTACCGGGCCACGCGGGCGCGTCCCCGGCGCGACCCCGGCGCGGCCCCGGCTCTGGGGTGCCGTGGGTGCGTGTCGCCACCTGTTGGTGTTGGCACGGCTGGGTTTGACCCGGTGTCGTGTGGATTGGCACCTCTTGGCACGGCTTGATCTGTCGGGACATGGCATGGTGTAGAGTCATAGCATCGCATCGTGGTTGGGGTTGGAAGGGACCTCAAATATCATCTTATTGCAAGCTCCGTGCCACGGGCAGGGACACCTTCCACTGACCCAGGTTGTTCCACGTCCCATCCAGCCTGGCCTTGAACACTTCTAGGGATGGGGCAGCCACAGCTGCTCTGGGCAACCTGAGCCAGGAAGAAAGTCTTCCCTGCCCTCTGGCAGTGTGAAGCCATTCCCCTTTGTCCTTTATCTCAAGCCCTTGTTCAAAATCCCTCTCCAGCTCTCATGGAGCCCCTTTAGGCACTGCAAGGGTCTCTAAGTTCTCCAGGATCTCCCCAGAGCCTTCTCTTCTCCAGGCTGAACAACCCCAGCTCTTCAGCTTGTCTTCATTAGCAGAGGTGCTCCAGAGGCAGAGCACAGCTCAGCTCAGCCTGGCCCAGTTCAGCTCAGCCTGGCCCAGTTCAGCCCAGTTCAGCTCAGCCTGGCCCTGCACAGCCCAGTTCAGCACAGCCCAGTTCAGCACAGCCTGGCACTGCACAGCATAGCTTGTCATGGGCAAAGGAACCCACCAGGAGTGAGTGATGCTTCTCTGAGTTCCTTGCTGCATGTTGGCGAATGGCAAATTAAAATGAATGAAAAACTACTAAAAATAACTTGACACTATTTTAACCTCTGAAGGTTTAGAAGTACTGACACTTTTCCCTGGAAGTATGTGTTAGGCAGCTGCTCCATTATCTGCCCTCTCCAGGGCCATGGGGAGAAGAAAACATTTTAAGAGGAAACACTCTTTTTCCAGTTTCTGGAGGAGCATAGGGGTTTTTTTTTTCTGGAGGGGTTTTTTCTGTGCTGTTGAACAACATGCAAGAACCCAGCACCCCATGTGTCACTCTCCATGTCATCAAGTCTCAAACTCATTGCACTGGTAGCCATAGCCACAGAGGCCCAGCAAATCCCAGTAGGTTTCCAGTAGGAATGCTCAGGGCAAGACAGGTCCCACTGGGATGGTCAGAGCTGGTCCCTAATTCATATCTATGGTGCCTGGGACCATGAATGTGAGAACACACTAGCTGACAAATCAAACGACAGATCTTACTGTGAAGAAAGAAATCAGGGCATCTTTTGGCTAATTAACTTTAAGCCAGCACCTCACCAGAAAAACAACCACCCAGCAAAATTAATTTAACTGGGTCACCAAGAACAGTATGTGGGAGCTGCCTGCACAGAACAGGCAGATTTCCATGTCCTGCTTTTGCTGGTGCCCTCCAACACTTTCCCCAGTATACTGCCTACCCAAGCCTGTGGCCCTGAGTGAAGAAATCTGCATGATTAATAAAAAGAGGGTGGAAAAAAGTGTATTTTGATGCAACACCTCTGTGCACATCCCCTGCCCTGTGCCCTGGAAGCACTGTGGCCCCACAATGCCCACGGCAGCAGACAGAGGCTTGGGTAGCTCGGAGCTCCTGCCTGCAGTCATACTTGAGGCAGGATAATGCCAGCATTTATAGGGAGCATTTACAGATCAGTCAAAGGAACATGATTGGTGTCTGTATTGGGAGAATTAAGCATCCCCCAGCATGTGTTCAACTCATCCCCACTGCAAACAGGCTGCAGGCAACACTTTTCAGATCCTTTGAAAGGATGCTGCCCCTCAGACCTTGGCAGAGAGTCCAAGGTTCTTTAGCCAAAGCTGGCTTGCTCTAACAGCCCAGGGAACCTTTTTGCCCTTTGCTTTCTTGCAGCAGAGCTGGTCCCAAGTCTGGGACCCGAATGCTGGGCACTGGGGGATGGCTCTGTAACAGCTGGCTTTGGGGTCTCATTTTTCTCCTCACCATTGGAGACCATGAACTGAAATGAGGCTGGAGACCCATGGGTACCACCCTTGGTCACCAGTGTATGAGCAGGGAGCTCAGTCCCAATAGCTCCCAGCAGAACCCACTCCTACCTGAGTAGGGGTGTGACAGCTAGGGACAGGGAGAGGCCAAAATAATCCTGAAATTTAGAGAAGAAGCCTTGGAAGATGGTGGGAGGGAGAGCAGAGCCACTTGAGGAGCTCTCCTGGGGCTGTTGCCAGCTGGGGCTCTGGGCTTCAGGGAGGAGGTGGACTACCTGGTGGGAGTACAAATGTTCCACAGTTCCACTGCAACTGAATCCACTCAGGTTAGCTCAGCCCCCCACGCTCTGGGGATGCTCATGCTGATGAGAAGGAGACCTGGTCAGCTGGGGGACAGATGCTATGGCTCAAATGTACTTTTGCATCTCTTTCCCACCAAGGAAGAAACCTGTCACAACAGGGTAAAAGTGGGGGCAGGATGTTTTATTTGGGGACCAAAAGAGCCCCACAAAGCCATCCAGTGTGAGAGGGAAGGTTTAATCTGCTCTATCTCAGCAATAAAGGAGTTCCTTGTCACAGTGCCAACAAAAGAAAAGGCAACATCACCAGGAAACAATCCTATCTGCAGAACTCTTTTTTTATATAATTTGTTAATTAATGACTGCTGGGCATCACAAGGATTGTTGTTTTCTCTGATATGCTGATTTCTTCTGTCTCGGTGGAATTGGAGATCACAAAAATAAAATTAAAAAAGGAGAAAAGCTGCTTCTTCAGAAGCGGGAACAGGGGAAAAGTTTTAGTAAAGTCAGGAGAAATTTAATTGAAAGAATGAGTATATTTCTTCTTCCTGAAGGGGTATTGTGTTCTTTTGCTATAGCAAATTGCTGGTTAAAGCGACCAAGACAAAACAAAATGGTTTTTAAATTATAGATCAAAGAGCAGGAAGTTTCTGGAAGCCTACCCCCACCTCATATTCCCAGGCAGGTCTCTGGTGAGCAGTGTGGCTGCAGGGGGCTGGCATCACCCAGAGTAGGGCTGGGAGATGCAAAAACCACATGAGGAAAAGCCTAGAGGAGAAAATACTGGGATCTGCATAACTGGGTGGGAGGTTTTGAGGTTTCTGGAGGGGGAAAGAGCTTCTCCAGCCATCATTTTCACTTGGAAGAGCAAGATTTTGCACTCAGAAATTGACCACCAGGTCTGGGGCTGTATTTGTAGCAAGTCCATCCTGTCCCAAGGCAGCCCAATGTAGTGTTAATGCTTTTGCAAGATATATGCTACTGAGTAAAAATCAGAAGGATTCCCTGCAAAACCCAAGCTGATATTTGTAGGTCCTAAATATATTTATAGAAAGACCAGGAAAATTATTCTCCTCTCTCCATTCCCTGCCCACTGGGGCTCAATGATGGCTTACACTGACTATTTGCTCTGCCTACCTGCACCTCACACACCTCATTGCCCACCAAGTGCCCACAGCCCTGCTGCTTTTTCAATCTGTACTGCTCAAAGGGTTTGCTCCACTGCAACAGCAAAAAGACTTTTCAATCTGTCTTGTGGTCCATTGAGTTATTTCCATGCTATGGAGAGGCAGTGAAGTGCTACAGAACCAGAGCCTCTGAACAGTGTCCTGGGGAGCAGAGCAGGGAGATTTCCTTGCTCTGACTTCCCCCCTCCTCTGACCCTCATGTCACCTGGCAGGAGTAAAGGGCCCTTGCCCAAGCTGATACCACTGGAGTTGGTTTTGGCTCAGGAGTTCAGGGGATGGAGAACCCTGCACACACCCACCTGAGTACCAGCAAAATCCCAAGGAGACCCAACAGCCCAGCCCTTGGTTCTGGGTTCTCCTCTGCAGACTTCAGGCATTGTAAAGGGACAGGTGAGGCCCAACCCATGGAAATCCCACTCTGTGAGGTGGAAAGGCAGGCATCAGGGTTATCCACACACCATGTTTTGGCTGAGAGCATCACCTCCTCCTGACAGCAAGGGTCTAGGGGGTGTGCCTGCCTGAGCCCTGCCCAAGGTCAGGCTGTTATTCATCCATTTTTAATCAAATCCGCGGCTGAGGTTACAGCCTCAGCCTTTGAAATCATTGCAGAATTTCACAGTGTGGCTCCAGCTTTGCCTCTTGTCACCTTTCCCGTGGGACTGCAGCCCCAGCAAAGCTCCTTGCTCTCCCCTTCCAGGCTGCTTTCAGCCCTGGATTGCAGCCCCCTGGCACTCTACCTGGCTAAGCCATCACCACTGAAAGCCCACACCCCATTCCATGCTGGGAATGAACTAAGGGTGTCAGTTCTCTGCAGCCCTGGGGTTTTGGTGCCCCAGTGGTGCTGCTGGCCTGGCACAGCCCCCCAGTGCAGGTTGGGGCTCCCACCCACTCATGCCCTTGGAGCACTGATGCCAAGGGCAGGAGGCATTGACATTCCCCCAGGGCTCTCACAGTGCAAAAGTAAACTTAACGACGTTATCCACTGATCTGGTAATTAATACCCTGGATTCTTTTTATTGGAATGAGCAAGGGCCAGGACATGCTGGGGGTTTTAATTAAGAGATGGGCTGGAGAAGCACTTGCTCCCAGTTTTCCCTGGAAGGGGCTGTGCTGGGTGGGGGATTGAGGTCTGGTGTGCATGGGGTGTCCAGTGCCCCATGTTGGGTGCCTCTGGAGTGGCCCTAGCCCTGCACCCACCGTACCAACCCATACATCTGCTCTACATCTTAGTGCCATGCCAGACCCCACTGGGTCTTTTTTCACGTGAAATGCTCTCAAGATCTTTAAATATTAGGTACAAAATGTTTTCCCTGTGCTGTGCTCTGCTCTGCAGCACCCATCCAGGGCAGGGAGCAGGCAGGAATGTTCTACTTGGCAGAACCAAGGATGCCAGGGTCGTTTTGCTCCAAAACTGCTGTATCTGTAGTTGATCCCGCTGCTATTTTTAATACAGATGCCTTATTGAGATTCAAATGAATGTTTCAAATCCTTGCTCCTTTGCATAATTCTTTTTAATTAACACTTCAAAGGTTTGAACACAAGATCCATACTATTTCCCTAACGAAGTTGACTGAGCCTCCTTTCCCCCTAAGCTTCCTCAACACATTTCTGAGGGAGAAAGTCGGGGTTGGGGCTGTCTCCTGTGTCCCCTCTGCAGGGGCATGATGGCATTTGGGATCAGCCTCTGCAGAAACAGGAGCTAAAGGAGTAGAGGGGATCCATGGCTGCAGTGGCTACCATCACTCACCCCTGCCCCCAGCTTGACATACACTGGGCAGCCTGAGCTTGGCACACAAATCATGATGTTTGAAGTGAAAATGGTCAAGCTCACTGCTCCACCATCCCCTGCCCCAGCCCCAACTGGTGCTCTAACATATTTTCACCCCACATCAAATAAAACCTCCCCAAAAGGAGCATCCATCAGCAGGGTCACCTTTTGGTCACATTTTCAACCTTCCTGGCACTCAAAAGACCCAGAGGCACCTTTCTTCCTTCTTAAACTGTACTTTGAAAATAAAACCTGGGATTGTCATACAATTGCATTCACTGGGAAGAGCTGTAGCTTTTCCTCAGCTATCCCAAGAGGTGGGAATGATAAAAGATCCCAAGTGTGTAACAGAGACATAAGCACAAAAGAAACAGCCCAGGTTCCATTCCCACCTTTTCCCCCATTGCTGTATCCACAGGGTCTCCCTTTCTTGAGTGGGAGCATCCTCACTTTGCAGGATTGGGACTCCAAGGAACAGCATGGTTTAACACATAGAAAAATTAGCTTCAGCTTTAATTTCTGCAAGTGCAGAAATGATTAGACACAACAAATGGTATAATTAGCAGGATTTAATAAGAGACTGTCCCTGACATGCAAAGGAAGTGGGCCTTTGTTCATCTACAAAAGACATTAATTTGCAAATACTCTCAATAATAATTTTTTGTTATTTAGACTGATATTTTGAAAGTCTCCAATAAAATGAGAAATCTGGACTAAGCATTCCAGTTGCCTTTCCAAGTGCAGGAATCCAGCTTTGATGTTCTTCTTGATAACATCTTTTTAGAGCCTTGACTGCATCAAATTAAATTCTGATTACTCTGATAGTGCAGTACAACTTCCAAATGTATTCAGGTAACTTTGTTCTGGAATGAAATAAGCTATTTTGACAAGGATGCTTGCTAGGCAGCAAAGAGATGGAGAGGAAAAAGCCGTGCCAGGGATGCAGCACATCCCCAGCCTCAATTTCAGCCCTGGGGCTGCTAGGCTGTGGTGCCCCAGCAAGCCAGGTCATTGGCACTGGGGGTTGTAGCAAGGAGGGGGGACAAAGGCAGACTCTGCAAAAGCCAAATTACATCTTTGGTGGTTCACAAATTCCTCAGCACCAAAGCTCAGGGCTATTTGGCCCTTCCAGAGGGGACATCCCAAAGGGACATGCCCTTGGGTGGTGGGTCCTCAGAGCATGGACCACAGGATATGTGTTAGTCCAGGACAGACACATCCATGCAAAGATATCACCTCTACATGCAGACATTTCATGTCCCTTGCCTACCTCAGTCCTGGTAAACTCAGCCTTAAATCACTGGTCCAGCTGTGGGCACAGGCACAGCATCCCAAGGATGTAAGTGATGCCCAAGGTGCAGGCTGGATCCCTGTGCAATCCTCACCCAGTCCATTAGCAGTAGTGCTGATCCCTGGCCCAAGCTTCATTCCATGGCTGGATGTTAGGATAAAAATAAAGTGCAAATATTATTGTTGGCAGAGATTATTAGCTCCCCCACTGTGATTTAGGCATCTTTAAACTTCATGTTTTATTAATCCTCACTATACAATTAACAGCATCAAAATGTGATGTCTGCAAACAAAGGGATGCAGTGCAGCATTAGCTCTGTAAAATGCAGGACTTGGCCACTTGATTGTAAATATGCACATTAAGGCATTATATAGTGGGGTTACACAAAAGATGGAGCTGGAGTCACCTGCCCTGAGCAGGGATCTGGTTCTGGTGGCCTTTGCTTCCTGCCTGTGCATATTTCCCCCAGGGGAGGGCTGGCTCGATGGAAAACTCCAGGGCTGGCTCGATGGAAAACTCACTGTTTTCCTCCAGCTGTACTGGATAACACCTCCTGTCCCCAAAACCTGTCTTTTCAGATTGAGTGCTCCTGTAGGAGTTTTGGCTGCAAAAGGGGACTTTCTCATTGACCTGGAAGCTGGTGTGGGGACAGCTCAACAGCTGCTGCTGGAGCTGTCCTCTCCCTCAGCAGCCGAGATGGGACAATGGAGCTGAGGGTCACAAACCTCCTTGAAGCCACTGTTCAGAGATGGGCTTTGTTAAGATCTGATAACTGCCAGATGCCTCTGCCCAAATTAAGCTGCAAACGAGACCATATGTGAAAGTCATTAATATGGATTTTATTTAACAATAATCGTGAGGTAATAAACAGAAAAAATGGGTGGGAAAGAAAGGGGAGGAGTAAGACATCAAGTAGAAGACAGTCACCACACATGGACCTTGCAGCATCTCTTGGTCCTTCTTCACCCTAGGCTTCACTGCCCATCTTCAGCACCTCATGTGACTGGGTAGCAGCCACCTCTGAAAAACAAGACAATGAATGTAAAACCTTCATCAGTCCCTGCCCCACACTAGCATTGGGCTGAGCCCCATGCACTTTCTGCAGCTGGAGATTTCTTCCAAGTGAACTTCAAATTAATTATTCTCCTTCCAGCTGCTGGAGGACAGTGAAACCCATGGGAGCAGCCAGTGCCTTCAGCACCCACTGTAGAAATAAGCCACACAGTGCCCAAGGCACCAGCCATTCTTGCACAGATATTTTAGATGCTGAGACCTTGCACTGCACAGGGCCCCAAAACTGCTGGAGAAATGGAAAGTCTCAAGTTTTTTATTCTTGACAGAAATTTCTGCCCATCTTGAAAAAAAAGAAAATAGGAGGATATCACAGATCATACTGTACAGACCCTGTTATAACTTTGGAATAAGGCTGCAGTGGCCAATTTTCAGGGTGTTATTGTTACTCACCTGTAATTTTATTGGGGTCTCACTCTGGAATCAGTCCATCACCTGCAAACCTCACCAACTATTTGAAAAGAGTTTAAAACTTTCAAGTAATTCTGATAGTGGAGAATTTTATTTGAAGTCCAGAAAAAGGAGGAGCCAGGAAACAAGGAAGAAAGCATCCTGGTTTTTTCCCTATATCCTAAGACAGCTGGCAGTGCATTTCTGTAAAGAATTTACAACCCATGGACTCAAAAAACACAGCAGGAGGAGATGGGTGTTTTGTTGCTGTATGAGTGCTGCTGAGCAAGGGCATAGGCCACAGGCAGTGAAGCACATTCCCAACTGAGAGAGGCTTTAGCATGGAAAAAGCACCAAGTGCCAACAGTGCTGCTTATTTAATTCAGAGTAGCTTTACAGTTCTTATAAAGACTCAGAAGTTATAACATGGGGTCCTACTCATGCTCTCAGCTGAGAGGCACTTTCCTGGCTGGCAAGAAGAAGGTGCTAGAACTAGCAGGGGCTATGGGCTCCTGCCATTGCCTTTCCAGTGCCTGCACAGGAGCTTGAAGTGAGGGAAAAATTTCAAGCAAAGCCATCTTGGCAATGTTTCTCAAGTCTTGACCCTGCAGCAGAAAGCCTGGAAGCTTCAAGATCCCCCCTTCTGCTCTGCATTTTGGCAGGGAGGTGGAATTAACCCCATCAGAGATGGCATTCTGATTTCTTTACAACCTGAAACACCTTGTGGGGCAGGAGATATGCCAGGAAAGAATCACACTCCTCTGGCCCCAAAGCAGAGGTGTTCCTGGGAATCTCAGGAGCCCTAGCATTTAGGGAACACCGTGGCCCCGGCCCACAGAACCCTCACAGCCAGTGAGGGATAAGGAAATGGGATCCCAGCATTCATCCAGTCACACTTGCTGGCAGTGTAACCATACCTGGACTGGGGTCTGTAGCACCTCTGTAACCTTGTCTTCATCTGTATTTACATCAATACCATTATGTGTGACAGTCCCTCCATTTGTCATGCTGCTATGATTGGTCACAGTGTCACTTGCTGTATCTGATTGTGACTGTGTAAAGGGAAATGTATCTGTGAATGTATGTGTGTCACAAGGAAATTATTATGAAAAGTCATTGATATGGGGCTGACTAAAAGCATTTTATTAGTGACCAAATGATGATCTAATGGTAATTAATCAATGACTGCATGAAAATGAGAGAGTAATCAAATAGTGAGCAATCAAGAATTGAATATTTGTTATACAGGGATTTGACCATGGTTTGAAGATTAGTTAAATGATAGTGTAGAAAATGGTTTAAATTATTATTTATGTGAAAATTTAGACAATTATTTAGTGCTCAAACACTCTGCTACCTACTCCACTTGTCATAATTAAGCTATAGCTGGTTATATAGAAGGTGCTGACAGCGTGAGGGCTTGCTCTTGTGGTGAGAGGGCCCTGGAGACTCTGTGGTTGCCAGATGCATGGAAGAAACCACAGGACATCACTGAGGAGCAGGGCCCTCCATCCCACCACACCTCTGAGTCCCAGTGGGTGTGGCAGATGCGCAGCAGCCAAAGCTGGCCAAGCCAGAGCTCCCACCACCGTGCTCTTCCCAGCCCCACAGAAAACACCACCTCAGTCCCCTGCTGGGCTGCCCAGGCGACCCAAAGAGAAGGCAGAGGGAAGGGCTGGTGTTGCAGCACCACCTGGGTCTGTCAAGGCTGGACTGGGCGCGTCCCAGTGCTAAGCCAGCCCTGCTGAAGGAGCACTCAGCACTGCCACGGTCTGCAGTGCTCTCTGGAGGAGATGTTCTCCATGCCTGGGCTTTGCAGCACCTTGGATGAGATGATCCACATTGCTCCAGCACTGGCAGCTGCACAGGGTACACAGGTCTGCTGCAGAGGACTTCTGCATTGATCCCTTGGCTTTGAGTGAGGAGACCAGACCTTGCTCACCCTCAGGACTGTGCCTCCCTGCCCTGTCAGATGGGGAAATACAGGCACAGAATAGAGAGAGAGGGAGGAAAAAGAATATCACCAGTCTGTAGATCTTGTGTTGGTCCTGCCACACAGCATGTCCAGATCTGGGGCTGAGAGACAAAGAAGAGACACAGAAGGAGAGGAAGGTGCGAGACAGAGTGGGGAGGGGAAGGAGAGGAGATCCACTTCCTTTTATAATTCACCTGTGTGCCTGCCTCTTATGCAAACTAGATTTTCCACCTGTTTCGTTGGTGCATGCACAGCCTTTCTCCAGGTAGTGACTTGGGGTGGGGACTGAGCATGACTCTCAAGGCAGAGCAGGAAGTTGGCTCAGAACAGCGCTGCCCCACCTCTGCAGGATCCTCACTTTCCATCAGAACTTTCCTGTTTTAACAGTCCGAATATCTGAGGTGAAACATGTTCAGGCCTGGTTGTCCACAGTCCACATTGCTTAGGATTGCATCCAGAGGGTTCTGGAATATCTCCAGTGAGGGACACTCCACATCCTCTTCTGAGCAACCTGTTCAGTGCTTGGTGGTTCACACAGTAAAGTTCTGCCTCATTTGTAGGTGTAACTTCATGTGCATTGACTTCTGCCCATTGCCTGTTTGCTTATTGCTCAGCACCACTGAACAGAGGCAGACTCCATTCATCCTCTTTCCTTATCAAGAAAAACTTGCTTAAGATTTATTATTTCCTCCTCACTGTTTTTTGGGTTCAGTTTTTTTTGTGTGTGGGTTTTTTTGTTGTTGTTGTTGTTTGCTTGGTTTGTTGTTGTTGTTGTTTTGGTTTTGTGTGTGTTTTTTTTAATATAGTGGCTGTTTTCCAATGCCATTTGCAGACAGAATTGTGATAAATTCCTGTTGTCAACACACAGATTTCAATGGAAGAGTTTATTTCACAGCAGTAAAGTAACTGAATCCAAACAGAAAGGAAGGGTAAAACCCCCAGAAGCTACCACTACTGCAGCTAAAAGTATGAGAGGTGCCCTCATGCATTTTTGTTTCTCATGACAAATAGCTTTGAAATAAACTAATCCCAAAAGCTTTTAAAATTTTTATAGAGGGGGAAAGGGCTTCTTCTGACACCATTTCTTTATGTTTGCAAGTCAGACTAATTAAAGGCTACTCACAGAAGGGATGATTTCTTAAGGGACAAAAGGATGCAAACAGCAAGGAAAACATGAATGGGATATGGGATTCCAGTGGGACAGGAATATTTGAGACTGGGAAATACAAACATGTATATTCCTGATCCATGAAGCTTCAACACAAAGCCAAAAAGGTGTATAGATTTTATTACTAATGTCTTTTTGACAGATATTGTGTTTACCTGTCTGATATTAAGTAGTATTCATTTTATACACCTGGTGCACATGGATAACTTTTTATGCCTCAGCGTGCTTGGTGGAAATCACTCTGCACCCTGCAGAGAAGAAACAATGCCTTCTTTCTCAAAACAGACTGTGTCTGTGTTTAGAGAGCTCCTAAAATTGGGAACAGCATGAGGGTACTTTGGTGCCCATGAAGATCCAGGGACAGACTAGGAAGGAGGTCAGAAATACCCCAGAGAGCGGCAGGTTCAGGTGGCTCCTTACACACAGGTGTGGGCCTGGAGCTTGGATTGCTGAGGTCCCTCAGCATTTCCATGGGGCTGTTGGTTTGGGGGGCTTTGTCCTGGGGCCTCCTGTGGAGGGATGTGGTGGATCCCCCTTCACAGACAGGCTGTGTGTCCCTCACATGGAGAGATACAGGAGACCCTTCTCTGGAGGCCCTGGGACCCCCTGAGGGGCTGTGGGGACCCTCACACAGAAGGACATGGAGATGTCCCTATGGGGGTCGTGAGGACCCTCAAACAGAGGCTGTGGGGAATCACCCAGGGGCCGGGAGCCCTCACACAGAGGGGTGTGTGGGACCCTCCCTCACAGGGAAGGGTGGGTGGGACCCTCCATTACCCAGAGTGATGTGTGGGACCCTCCCTCAGACAGAGGCTGGGGAATTGCTCCCAGGGGCCGGGACCCTCACACGGAGGGGTGTGTGGGACTTTCCATTACCCAGAGTGGTGTGTGGGACCACCCCTCACAGGGAAGGTTGTGCGGGACCACCTCTCACACACAGTGTGGTGTGTGGGACCCCCCTCACATGAAGAGGCATGTGGGACCCTCCCTCTCACGGAGGGGTGTGTGGAACCCTCCCTCACCTGCAGGGGTGTGTGGGACCCCCTTCGCACAGAAGGGTGTGTGGGATCCTCCTTTACACGGAGGTTGTGGGGAATCACCCCAGGGGCCGGCAGCCCTCACACAGAGTGATGTGTGCGACCCTCCCTCACATAGGAGCGTTTGTAGGACCCCTCCTCACACAGAGTGATGTGTACGACCCTCCCTCACACAGACGATCTCATCACGCGCAGCTTTGCGGGCTCCGTGCGCGGAGCGGGCCCGGCTGTGCGGGAGGCTCCGGCCGCGCGGGGGCGCTGCCCGCCCGTGCACGCCGGTTTCCCGGAGCGCGGCCATGGCGGGCGCGGCGCGGAGCGGGGGTAGCGCCGTGTACCGCTCCCGGGACCCCATCCGCAACCTGCGCCTACGGTGAGCGCCTGCCCGGCCCCGGCCCGGCTCCGCCGGCCCGCACAACCCTGACGCTCCGCTCCTTCCCCGCAGGGTCCGTATCCAGCGGGTCGCGCCGGCCGGGCCTCTCCTGCCGCGGGTGCCGCCGCTCGCCGGCCCCGAGCGGCCGGGCCGGGCCGACCGCGCCGCCGATGCGGGAGCGGTGCCGCTGCGGGTTACCGCGGGCTCTCGCGCAGGCGCCCAGCGACCCCCGGAGGACGAGGAGGAGGAGGTCGAGGTGGGGTGGCAGGAGAAGCTCTTCAGCCAGGTGGGTGCACGGAGAGAGGGGCGGGAGGGACTTCGCGGAATGGGTCAGATCGGAGGGGATCACGGGGATATCCAGTCTGACTCCCCTGCTCAGGCAGGGACCCCAGAGCACGCTGCTCAGGCTTGTGTCCTGAACTGTGGCTTTGAAATACCTCTAGTGAGGAAGATTCCACGCCCTCTCTGGGCAGCCTGGTCAGAGCTTGGTAACGGCACAGGGAAGAAGTTCTTCCTTGTGTTAAGGTGGAACTTTCTGGGCATCAGTTCCTGCCCGTTCCACTTGTCCTATTTCTGGTCCCCAAGGAGCAGAGCCTCATCCATGCTCTGTCCCCTCCTTGCAGACACTGACAGACAGGGATGAGGTACCCTCTCAATGTCTCTTCTCGAGGCTGAACAGCCCCAGCTCCCTCAGCTTTTCATTGTAAGAAAGCTGTTCATGATGAACTTTGTCACCCTCTCCTGAACCTGCTCCAGGAGCTCTATGTGTCTCCTGTCCTGTCCAGAACTAACCAGGCTTGGGGGAGCTTCCTGACACCCCTTTTTGTGCACCTCACTGTGGGGTTCCTTGTTTCAGGGCGAGCTACAGTGCCCAAAGCTTTCCAGGTGGGCATCAGTGGTGCTGCTGGCTGCCACATGCCTGAGCAGTGTTGGAGCTGCTCTGGAGCTTGGTTATTTGCTGGTATTCCCAAAGTGTCTTGTCTCTGGTGTGGCTTTGGAAAAAAGCTGAAAAACGTTTGTGGCTTTTCCAAAGCTGTTGAAAGGCAGCTGTTTGTGCTTTACCTGTGGTGCTGTCAGTTTGAGGTGGATCTGTACCTGAATGAGTCAGCCTGCCAGACTCCCCTGGACTGGCAGTACCATGAGGAGATCCGGAAACTGGAGAAGGCTGGAGGTCGGAAGAACAGTCGCATCTTCACCTACACCGACCATGACCGATTCACCAACCTAGAGGAGGTACCAGCTCTTAGTTACTCTGTGTCTGTCACAACTTCCAGTCCTACTGCAGAGGGAGCATTTCTTGGTTCTCAGCTGGGCAGATACCCTGAGTGCAGGAAAACACACTGCTGCAAAGCAATTTCCCCTGGTGCCCCAGACCTGGGGTGGGATGCCCTTGGTTCAGAGTGATGGTCAGGACAGCCAGAGGGATTTGGCTCTGTAGGAGCACTGCTCTATAGGAAGCTTCCTGGGTGGAGTGAGCTGTATTTTGTCACCAGAAAAGTGAAGGAATTCTGCAGTCATTTAGCAAGTTGTCCTTGCACATGGTTGTGTGCATATCTGTTCCCTCCTCTAAGAGGAGAGCTGTGTTTGGGAAAGATATCCAGTTAAGCTAGTTCCTGTCTGTTGTTCCAGCTCTGCCAGAAGGTAACTGACTTGGATCACGAAGAGCCATCGTATCTGGTCGAGAGGATGGCCAATGTGAGGAGGAGAAGACAGGACCGTAGGCCTGTGTGAGTTCAAACTTGGGCTTGGAGCTTGTTCATGCAGGTTTCATTGTGCCTGGTCTGTGGGTGCTGGTGGCTTGTGCTGTATCACACATGTAATCCAGCTCTGTGACTCCTCATCATGGTGGGTTTGAGGTGAGCTGTGACTGGTGCTGTTCTCATGTTGACAGAGAAGCAAGTTCTCTGAAGTCAAAAATCATCACCTGGGAGCCTTCAGAAGAGTTTATAAAGAACAATCATGTTATTAACACACCTGTCCAGACCATGTACATCATGGGGGATTTGGGACCTTATGGGAAGTAAGTAAAATCCTGAAGTGATCATAATTTTCCAAAAGAAAATCCATTCCAAATCTTTCCTCCTTACTCAAAACTCCTGTTTCTTTCATTAGTTAAGGGGGGAGAATTCCAAGAGCTCAGTAATGTGGGCTGCAATTTCTTTCTTCCTTTTTCTTCAGTTGGGAGGTAGCTGAGTGTGTGCATCCAAAATGCTTCTAAACCAATGTAGGAAAGTGTGTATGTGTTCCCTTCTGTACCCCCAAGTTCCTTTACCAGCTCTGGTGTTCCAGAGCAAGAGAGTGTCCGTGTTCTCTGTTCAGACTGTGTTTTCCTGGTGTCCTCCTTCAGGCTTGGTCAGAGGGAGTACGAAAATGTGCTTTGCACAATCAAGGTGGATGGCAATGGGGTGATCACAGTGAAGCCTGACTTCACTGGCACCAAAGGAGCTTACCGGTGAGTGGAGCAGGGCTGGGACCTCTCCTGGGACTGGGGGCTGAAATGGCTGTTTCCTGCTCACCCTTTGGGCAGGGGATCAGCACTTAAATTGAGAAATATTTCATTTATTTCAGAGATTTCTAGAGAAATATTATTGTGTGCTTACGCTCAGTATCACTGTGTGTGTGCTGTGTGGGGCTTTGGGGCAAATCTCTGGGGATGCAGGTTATCATGGAATGGTTTGGGTTGGATGGGACCTTAAAGCCTATCTCATTCCACCCCCTGCCATGGGCAGGGACACTTTCCCCTAGCCCAGGCTGCTCCAAGCCCTGTCCAACCTGGCCTTGGGCACTTGCAGAGATGGGGCAGCCACAGCTGCTCTGGGCAACCTGTGCCAGGGCCTGCCCATCCTCAGAGGGAAGAATTTCTTCCTAATACCCATCTAACCCTGCCCTCTGTCAGTTTAAAGCCATTCCCCCTTGTTCTATCACTATATCCCTTGTAAAATTACGTTATGCATGTGGTGGATGCAAGCAAGTCTTCCATTTTGAGGGAATGATGCTGGCAGGTACCTGGGAGTGAGGAGAGGGCTGTGAGTGCCCTTGTGTCACTGCACAGGCTGGGTAGAGGGGACACTGCTGGCTCAGGAGGGCCCCATTGATCCCTGTGCCTATTCTCTGCATAATGGGGGAGTTTTTCCCATGTGTTCTGGGGCTCTGCAGGATCGAGCTGGGTGGAGAGAAGCGAGAGGTGTGGGAATACACCATTGAGAATGCATCTGCCCAGGTGCAGCCAGAGGAGGAGGAGCGTGAGCGGCGTGTGTTCAGAGAAGTAAGTACTGGCCATAGAGCATATTCACTAATTCTGAGTAACAGAGGCAGCTCAGATCATCACGGAGATGGAACTGCTGGTGCTCTGCATACCTGAAGGGACAAAATGTCACTGCCCTGAGCCTCATCATGCTCAGGGATCTGAGGACTACAGCAAATACTCTCTGCTTCATCCCTTAAAGAGACCTTGTCTGTAGTTGTCCTGCCTCTGGCTGCAGTGCTTTAAGGAGTGAGAACTGATGCAAGACCCCACCCAACTCCATGCCTTCCTAGTGTCACCTTCCAGTGTTTTTCCTTCCCTTTCGAGCAGTGGGCAAACCCTTTCCTTAATCTTCCTCTTGCTGCCTGTATATTTATTAAATGATGTCTTGTTACCTGTAATGTCCCAGGATATTGGGATGCCATTTCACATCTCGATTTTTCTGAATTGCCTTTTTGTCTCCTGACAGTTTATGAAAGTACTTTTTGGTTTAGATTTTTACTTGTGCATTTCCTTACTGGTTTTGTGGTCACCAAGGAAATAATGATTTCACTACACTGATCTCTGCCTGGCCATTTCCTTGGAATAGTTTGTACCTGTGTTTTTCAGATATCATTTAAGATCTGATTCTTCAGAGCTTCTTTTCCCTTAAAACTGACCTAGGAGAACCAAAGCTGAAGTTCTGTGCAGTGTTAGCAGTTATGCATCAGTGTTCTATTAGATACTTATATTCTCCATATTTGTTGTAACAACCCCGCATATGCTAAGCCTGGTAATGACTTGAGTTTAAATTATACACAGTTTAAGTTTTGCAGTACATAACAGCAGATATAATCAAAGTGCCACTCTTTTTTGTTGTTGTTGTTGTTGTTGTGTGTGTTCCCAGCTGTACGGGCGGCACAGGGATTACCTCAGTGGGCTCGTGGGCTCAGACTTTGAAATGGTGAGTTCCAGAGGCACTGGCAGGGACTGGAGCTCTGTGTCTTTGGGGGTCTGGTGACCTGGCTCACGCAGTTTGCACTTGCAGCACAGTCTCCAAAGACTGTTTTGCTCTGGAGGGGGGTTGGCAGCTTTTACCTTGTGGCTTCAAGCAGAAAACTGGGTCAGAAGGGACAAGTGGCAGAGGATTTGGGGTCTGCAGAGATCCATCCTGCCCGTTCAGGGCCTGCTGAACACTGCGGTCTCTGTGAGGCTGTGCAGTGCCTCAAGGCCTGTGATTCTAGTACTTTGAGAAGGAAGGAGGGTTTGTGCCTTCAGGGACAGTGGTTGCTGTTAACTTCTTCAGTATTAAACAGCTCTATGTGCCACTTTGTGGAAATAAACAGCCCCTCAGACTCTGACTCATGCAGTTTCCATTCTCACTGAATTATCTAAACTGCAATCTTTTTTTTTGCTCAAATATTGTTTGACAATACAATGAATACAAATCAGTGAAATACAATGCAAAACAGTGAAAGATGTGCTTTCCAGTACTTCGATAGAGTGTCTCAGTGCTTCCCCCTGCTCCCTCACCTTGGTCAAATGCAGGAACATGACAGAAGCAGGACTGTGATTTCTGCAAGTGACTTCTCACTGTGTGTTATATCAATCTTGGCATCTATAAGAGACCTGTTTACAGAACAGTAAATTCCTGCAGGCTGGGCTTTGGGGGGTTTGGTCTCTTTAGAGCCTCTTTCCAGAGGGACTGTTCACTTCTGGAAGGGATAGGACAAATCATGCCTCCTCCCTGGCCAGAGCAGTAAATCATTCATGTCCAAAAACCTGTGAAATACCTGTGTGAGATGCTGTTGGGAAGGAATTGTTGAGGTTTCACCAGTGGTTGGTGAGCTCTTTATCTTTTTTATCTGCTAATTTTTCCAGCCTCTTCCTGGTACTTTGAGACTTGTCGTGAATGGAGAAATAGGTGAGTTCTTATTCTAAACAGAGCCAGTGTGGGTGTGCTGGGATGGCTGAGGGTATGATCCAAGGATTTTTGAGTCCCTAGATTCAAGAGGCCCTAGAATCCTTTACTTCCTCCTTCTCCTCCCTGTTTCCTGTAGACCAATCCCTTGAGAGGCATTTACAAGTTGAAGGTTACAAATGCTGTAGCTGTTCTAAGAAAGCATAGATCTGAAAAAAGGAGAGCAGATTGCTATAATATCTATTAATTTCCCAAAGAAACCAATTAAATGTGTGAACTCCCTCATCTGGTTAGTGAAACAGAGACAGGGCTAGTCTGGAGGAGGAATCTTCTCTGTGGGTTATCTCCTGTTACTTTGAAGGCTTTTCCTAGCTTTCAGCAGTAACTGATTTTCCTTGAGGTTATTGGTGGTGGCTCTCCCAAAAATCTACAGTGAATGCTGGAAGAATTTGTATGGAATCAAACAGCTGAAGTTCATTCTCTCTCCTCAGTTTCAGCCCAAGGCTATGAGTATGACAACCTTTATGTGCATTTCTTCCTGGAGCTGCCTGACCGTGAGTATTCACATTCCCAGCCACATCACAGCAGCTGAAGAGGTGAAACAGGCTTTGGCTGGTTCATCAGACAAGCTCTGCTGGGAGTCAGCAAAAATGAATGTTGAGGCTGGGATCTAGTCAGAGGCCTTCAGAGCTAAAATGGCAGAACTCAGCTCAGGCTGGGAGGTAGAGGTGGTGGTGACCAGTCTGTCCAAACTTTATTCTTTATCTTGCAGGGAGCAGCCTCCCTGTGCTCCCCACCACAGTGACCTTGTCTGATTTCAGTGCTTGCCATCATTCTTTGTGCTGATATTAACATATTAAATTTTGATGGATAAATAAGGTTCCCAGTACTTTCATGCATATCCTGCTGCATGTTTAATTCTCCTAAAGCTATGGCTCTGCCTCCCCTCTCTGGATATATCTGTCAAGATACCACTTCTGCTACTCAGTACATTTAGATAAGGCTCTGCTTTTCTCTTGACCTGAATTGGTTCATGGACAGTTCAGGGTGTTCTAAAGAGCAGTGCCTGCAACAGGACAGGGAAAAGTCATTTGAGGAACAGCTGAGAGAGCCTGGGGAAGAGGAGGCTTAGGGGGGGACCTTCTCACTCTCTACAGCTCCCTGATAGGAGGGTGGAGCCAGGTAAGGGTCAGGCTTTGCTCCCAGACAAGTAACAGGACAAGAGGAAACAGCCTCAAGTTGCACCAGGGGAGGTTCAGGTTGCACATGAGGAAGAATTTCTCTGTGGAAAGGGTGTTCAGGCATTGGAAGGAGCTGCCCAGGGCAGTGGTGGAGTTCCATCCCTGGAGGTGTCCAAGGAATGGCTGGATGTGGTACTCAATGCTCTGGCCTGGTAGACAAGGTGGGGATCAGTCACAGGTTAGATTTGATCATATTGGAGGGCTTTTCCAACCTTACTGATTCTGTGATTCTGTGAATGTCAGGGTGGGTGATGTTACTTTTTACCCCAGGCATCAGTCATCACATTCCCCTTTGAGCTGCTCTGCTTTGTGAGTTTGGCCTCACCCCAAGCCTTCATCTTCTCCTGTCCCCTGCAGAGTGGTCAAGCTCCCCGTTCCAGCAGCTCTCAGGAGTGACACAGACCTGTGCCACCAAGGCAGTGGGCTGGGTAAGGACACTTTCAGACCTGCAGAGCAATTTGAACAGGCAGTTTCTGGAGTGGAACATGTGTAACAAACTACAGATATATTCAGCAAATGTTCTGAGTTGGGGGCTCCTTTCAAAACCAGAGCATGTTTGGGATTGGATTCTCTTTATTCTAATTATGCTTGTCATTTTTTCAAGGATCCAAATTTCTTTCACTGTCTCCAAATAAAACTGAATCAAATAAAACTACTCCCAAACATTTTCTGGAATCTCACTTTTTTATTCATTCTTGCTGACTGATTGCCTTTGGAGCTTTGATTTTTATGTTCTCCAATGCTCTGAGTTAACCAAGCATTGCTCCATCTTGCCTGGGGCAGGAATGTGCAGAGACTCTACGTTGATTTTTAATTTTATCAGCTTTTTAATTATTTTATATGTTTTCATATTACAAAAATAGTTATCCTACAGCATTTTAGTAATACCATTGTTGGAGTTACTCTGCTTGGCTTGGTTCCTGTGAAGTTTGAGGCTGCCCTGTAGTTATGCAATTGACTGAGTTTTCATTTGAGGTGTGTCACTCCCCTTTTCCATTATTTTCAACATCCTATTCCATTGACATGGCACTAAGGAATGTATGCAGGTCCATCCTGCAGTCCCATGTTTGTTAGTGGGATGTAATTTTTTTGGGCAGCATCACCTGCCTTCTACCATTAGTTCCTTTCTCCCAGCTCTCTATGCCCTCTGCAGTGCTGGTGATGAATTCTCCAGGAATCTGATCTCCACCCTGTTCTTTTTCTAGGATAATGTGGCATACTTCTGCTACCCCTTCACTGTGGACATGTTTTACACCCAAGAAGATGAAGGTGTGTTTCCTTGTTACTCTGAAAGCCTTTGGTCCCACTGTAGCTGTCATGCTGTCTGTCCTGTTGGAGATGAAAGGATAGAGGGAAATGTTTCTGGTTCAACAAAGGTTCACCCTGTCACCACCCAGCCCCTGGACATATCCTGTGTTTGCCCAGGAATCCATTAGCATTTTTATGGATTCATTGATGTTGCCTTGTTTCTAGGCTGTAGGCAGTTTCATCCAGTTGGAAAACTGCTTGGCTCTTGGCTTGTCTCTTTAAACCTGGAGTGCAGGGCTGTGTTGCTGTGCCTGCACAGAGCCCTGGGATGCTGCAGCTGGAGAACCAGGCAGCTTTTTTATACACAGCTAAAACTCTGTGCTGAGTCTTACATTTGTAGACGTGCTCAGTGACCTGTATAATCCCTAGATAGTTCATGTCACTTTGAAACTTCAGCTCTATTTTAAGCTGAGCTTCTGCCTGTTCCTGCTACTTCTTCACCAATCCTATTGCTCTGTGGATGCAATTGCTGGGGACAGCACTGTGGCATGCCTTGCCACTTGAATCCAATGTACACTTTGGATCTGGGTATTCAACCAACACTAATGAATTTTCAGACTAGAAGAAACAAAATGAGTTTGTTTCACTGTGGAAAAAATAAATGCTTGGAGAGATGTAGGAGAATCCAAGTTAATATTCCCCCAATAACACTGGGAAAGGTCAGAGATAAACAGGTTCTGCTGTTTGACTTCAGATCATTCACAAAAGATTGTCTTGACTGCTCAAAGATAATTGACAGCCCAGTCTGGACTTGCTCTTAAAGAATTTTCCCTAATTTTTATCTTCAATAATTCTGTTTTCAGCCTCAAATCTGAGGGTTCAGCTTTTACAGGGGAAACTAATCAACCATAAATCTTTGTTAGTGATTGTAGAAGAAATACAGAAAGGACTGTGGTGGAAGGGTGCTGGAGTGTGTTCAGAGAGGGAGCAGAACTGGAGGAAGGGTCTGGAGCACAAGGAATAGCTGAGGGAGCTGGGCAGACTCAGCCTGGAGAAAAGGAGGCTTGGGGAGGACCTTTTCACTCTCTACAATCCCCTGACAGGAGGGTAGAGCTACCTGGGGATTGGGCTCTACTCCCAGAGAGCAAGGGGCAGGACAAGAGGAAACCTCAGGCTGCTGCAGGGGAGGTTCAGGCTGGACACCAGGAGGGATTTCTTCCTGTGATGGGTGTCAGGTTGCCCAGGGAGGTGATGGAGTCCCCATCTCTGGAGGTATCCAAGGAAGAACTGGAGGTGGCACTCAGTGCTCTAGTCTGAGTGACAAGGTGGGGATTGGTCACAGGTTAAACTCAAAGACTTTGGAGATCTTTTTCAAGCTAAATGATTCTCTGATTCTTTGGCTTCCTACTAGTGGAGTTGGGCATTTAGCATTCTTTTTCTCACTGATAGTCTCCTTCCCAAAGCTGTGACCTGCTCCCCATCTTGCAGACAGTCTCCCTCAGTGGCCTGTTCTCTACTTTGAGGTCCTATCCCTGGATTTCTGGCAGAGGTATCGTGTGGAAGGATATGGGTCCTTGGTGCTGCCAACATCTCCAGGTAAAGCATCCTTGGGACAATTGTGTTAATTGTCTGGGAGAATGAGTTGAGTGGTTCCTCTTGGGCAGTGATTCAGGCAGTCCCAGGGACTTGGTGTACTCAAGGGAGCAGTCAGCTGTCTGGGGTGCAGCAAAGAAGAATGTGAGGCACATCTGGAGCTCCTGCCCTTGATCCTTTGATACTGCCATCACAACCTGTGGTGTGACAAAGCTCTGGGTGATGCTGTGCATCCACCTGTACAATGGCAGTAACCCTGTGTCCCACATGGGATCTGGAGTGACCCCTGTGTGTTATGGGGAGATGCTGCTGTTGGGCAGAGGGTACTTTCAGCACTGGCTGTGTGACTAGAATGGGCTGACTCAATGGGAACATGCTTCTAGAACATTTCTGATACTGTGCAGTGTTTCCATTTCTGGTCAGCAGGTATTCACCTGCCTTTGCTGTCCTCTGTGACTGAATACATCACAGGTCACAGCAGCTAAGGTGTCCTCTTGTCCTGGGCCAGGTGTCCACACGCTCACCATCCCTACCTGGCGTCCCGTGGGTCTGGGACCCGTTGCTGAAATGAGGAGGTTTTTCATTGGGGGATCTCCTGAGCTGGAGGATTTAACCTACATCCGGATACCATCGACCTTCAAGGTGGGCTCAGCTGCAGAGTAGCCTCTTGCCAGGATGTGGTGCATTTTGTTCTTGTGTTCAGGTGTCCCATGGTCAGCCTGGACCAGATTTGAACAAGGATGAGCTGCTGGTCTTGTCCCTCTCACTAAAGAAATGTCTCCTCTGTGAGTCTTGTAATCCTGAACAGAGGAATGAGCAAACACTGAGGCAGAGCTGTGCCTTCTGAGGGGTGAGCAGCTTAGAGAAGTAGGGGAGCATGGGCCAAAGCCTTTTCTTGCCTCTGCCTATACAGTGTTTGTCAGGTCAGCATTTGGTACCAGCTGTAGACTGCTCCTGGGTTTCTGTGAGGAATTTGGGCTGTATTATGCCTGGAACAGCTTCCTGAAGCAAGAAGCTGATGGGTGTGAGGCAGGTAGAAACTTCATGTTCTTCAGTAAGCTGCAGAGGTGGCTGCTGGTGTAATGAGCAGGGTGATGTTAGTGGCAGCTGTGTGTGGGAACAAGCCCTGAAGCAGTTGTTGAAACCCTGCCCCAGCACTGCATTGTCAGCTTGCAAGTGTTTAGGTCCTGTCCTTAACACAGCCTGGAACTATGTGCCCTTCTTTCCAGCCTTGCAGGGAAGGGAGTACTGTGCCCACAGGAGTTTGTGCTCTGGTGGAACATGTTTGTTTTCACTGTGGGTTGCTCTAACCTGTGCCATCCCTGCAGGGAAAGCGCTTGAGCCGCTTTGGTTTCCGGACAGAGACCACAGGGAGCGTCACCTTCCGACTCTGTTGCCTGCAGCAGTCCAGGTGAGTGCAGCAAAGGGAGTGTGAGCTCCATCAGCTCCATCTCCTGTGCTGCTTTTGGCAGCCCTGACATGCTGGTGTGCTTCTGTGCAGAGCCTTTCTGGAGAACAGTGCCCTGAGACAGCGCATGCAGAGTGTGCTGGACCGACTGGGAGGCTTCAGCCAGCAGAGCTCTGTCTACAATGTTTTGGGTAGGGCCTTCAGTGTCATTCTGTCTTGGTGAGCTTTGGCTCCCTTTTTACAGAGTGGGCAGGATATTTCAGGATAATCCATTACTGTGGGAGTGGTTCCCCACCCTGTGATCTCTCAAAGTCCATGGCAGAGGTTAAATGTTTTGCTCTGAGCTGGAAAATTTAGGAGGCATCAGCTCTGAGCAGGCAGGAGGGATAATCACTGTGTGAGGGCACAGCCTGGACTGGGCAGAGCTGGTGGCACTAAGGCACCGGCTCTCTCTGATTCCATTGTGGACAGAAATCAGAGAGCAGCAGGTGGAGCAGCACAGGTGCTTTGGAGGTGTAACCTATTCATAGAAAGTAGGATCCTGCCCCAGGAGAGATGATGTTCACTGAAAAGACACATCCCTCCCCTTCCCTGAGGCTGTCTCATGCATTCTGGCCTGCTGTCACCTCTGTGTTGCAGAGGCTTTCCAGCGGGCACGGCGCCGGATGCAGGAAGCGCGGGAGAGCCTTCCCCAGGACCTCATCAGCACTTCTGCCTCTGCTCTGCCCCAGCCACTGGAGCCATGAGCCTCACCTCTGCTGCTGCTTGGAGCACTTGGCATCCTCCCTCCAACACAAGCTCCCCCCCCTCAGCAGGAGTCCCAGTGCTGGTGCCTGGAAGCTTCAGAAGCCCTTCCTTTGTTACTTTCCTTGGATGGGGGAGAGAGCTTGTAACACCTCCAGACCCAGAATTTGCATTTCCATAGGTATCTGTGGAAGGAGCCCTGTTTTTCAAGGCCCTTTGTTACAAGGCTCTAACATACAGCCAGTTTTTCTCATTTCTTCTGAAATACTGGCATGGAACCTGTGAACCCTGTAACACCTTTTCAGGGATTGAAAAGGAAAAAATGAGAGAAATTGTAAATTTAGTTTTCTTCTTAGAGAAGAGGGTGATGTTGAAGGCCAAGGCATGGATGCTTTTTGAGATTAATGGAATGAGTAGATGACTTCCTGAGAAATGCTGATAATTGTTGTTAGCTGTTTTGTACAGGACAATCAATAGTAAAATTAATCCATCCACCTCTACCTTAAGACTGATTCATTCCTAGAGAGAGAGCTCTCTGCCACATGTAATACATGAAATTAAGGCAAAAGTAGATGGAGAACTGGACAAAAGGATTACATTCTGCATTTTCTTGTGTGCTCATAAGGTCTGGCTTTGCAGTGGTGAGCAGGAAGTTTCTTTGTTCAGGAACACAATTGAAAACACACCTTCTCCTTAGTTCACCACAGAGCTTTGGGGGTTGGAAGGTTTGCAGACAGTGAGAGCAGTTGATAACATTTGCACAGCAGCTGAACTTTGAACTGTTCAAGCTGTTCATTTGAGGTTTGATATTTGTTGGTGGTTCGTTGTTGCATCTCTGATTGCAGAACACAGTGGTGCTTCCTGGGAAAGCTTGTGTTTACCCACTCTTTACCAGTTTCTTCTGTTATTTTCTCTTTTTCTTTCCCCTATTTTTATTTCTGTCTCAAGTTCAGAGGAACATTGCTCCCTGCAGACTGACAGTACTGTGCTGGTTTGTGCACAAGTCACATTTCCATGTGTTTTCTGTTCCAAACAAAGGATGGGAAGAGAAATCTTAAGCTCAGACCATGCAGGTTTGAATGTGTCTTGTGAATTTAGGATGCAGAGGCAGGATATGAAATATGAATTGGCCATTCTACTTTTGCTCTGCACGCTCCTCCTTCACAGGGAACAAGAGACTTGTGGTTGCAGCCATGTGTGGTTATTGGAACATCCCCTTATTCCCTGGTGCTCCATTATTTTCCTCACTCCCTTCATACCCTTTTGAGGTTGTCCCAGTCTTCAGTGAGAAAACAAACCCTAAGAAGGAATCAGCAACTCTCAGAGTTTGTTCTTCCTTGACCTTTGCTGTCATTCCTAGATCTGTCTGGCAGCTTGAATCTATCTGGCAGTTGCAATCATAAGTGGACTTTTGTTCACCTTCCTTGCCTGTTGCCCCTCATTTTGATGGAGGAGGCTACCAGGATGTGTTGGATGATGCTGGCCTGTGCAGCAGAGCAGTGTCCTTGGCCTGGAGCTGGGTGATGTGCCTGCTGCTGATGTGAGCACTCTGGAGGTACCACATGTGGTGCTGGAGCAGCAGGACTGATCTCTGTGTTGTGTCATGGTCTGTGGTGACTGACCCAGGAGGAAAAGCATTCCGTGAGTATGTAGCACTTGTTATCTTTTCATTTTAATCATTATTCATGTTGTGGCCTTGTGTGTTTATCACACTCTTGTGGGTGTTTTTGTGGTGCTTCTCACCAACAGCTGAACTGCATTTCTCTGAAATGCTTCTCAGGATGGAGTTAAAAGGTTACAAGAATAAATTTTTTATCAATAAAGTAACAAAACACCTTTTTAATCGAGATGATGCCAATGGCAGATCCTGTTAGAGTGGAATTTTCTGATGAGGTCGGGTTCCTGACTCATTGCCCAGTTCTTATGGCAGGATTTAGTGTCCTGAGTGTGAGATGCACTAAGATTTACATAATTACATTATTTTGGTACTTAGAACTCTGGATAGAGAAACTCGAGAGGAAAATTTTAAAATTAAAAATTACTAGAACCAAGCAAGCAGTTCTTCCAAAATAAGAAACTGCAGTTCTTGACTGTCATGCTTGCAGCCTCCTTGGCCTGGCAGAATAAAGTGGTGCTGGTAAAAGCTGGTTTGAAGAGTCCCCTCAGCAAATGCTCTTTGAATTTGCACTTTTATAAATTAAACTAGCAAATTTCCATATACATGTACACATATGAAAATGTCACTGGTCTTTTAGTCACAGCTGGCATTTGTGCTCTGAGCCTGCCAAGGAATCTGGCTTGGAGAGGAGGGGTGCACAGCTGGAACTGGAGATCACTAGGTTGATTAGAGTGATGGATGGAACACCTTTCCTATGAGGAAAGGCTGTGAGAATTGGGATTTTTCAGCCTGGAAAAAAGAAGAGCCGTGTTTGTTTAATTGGTGTTACCTAATTGTGGCCTTCCAATTCCTGAGTGGAGCTGACAAGAAGATGGAGAGAAACCATCTACATGGGCCTGGAGTGACAAGACAAGGGAGAATGGCTTCCCACTGGCAGAGGGCTGGGTTAGGTGAGATATTGGGAAGAAATTCTTCCCTGTGAGGGTGGGGAAGATGTGGCTGCCCCATCCCTGCAAGTGTTCAAGGACAGGTTGGACAGGACTTGGAGCAACCTGGTCTAGTGGAAGGTGTCCCTGCCCATGGCAGGGGATTGCAATGAAGTGAGTTTTAGGATCTCTTCCAACCTAAACTGTTCCATGGATCTATGATTCTATGACTGGAGTGGGGTTGTGCATTTCCCAGGTGTGCACAGAGAGACTGAAGAGGAGATGGGCCCTGGGGACAGGCAGGAGGGGAGACCAGTGTCCTCCCTGGAGCCATGAGGAAGTCACTGCTGGGAGTGTCCCTACAGTTCTCACCAGAGGGGTGCCCATACAGGGAAACTCAACAGGAGAAGTGAGAGGAAGGACTGTTGTGGGTGCACAAGAGCTTGGGATGGGTGGGCACAAGTTAACGAGACAGGGGACCCCTGAACTGCAAGGGGAAGGCAGGAGGAGCCTGCAGCAGGCACAGGCCAGGAATTGCTGCAGATCCTTGGGGGTCCCACAGTGGGTCTAGCAGTGAGACTCGGGGGTCTGTGCATGGCTGGCAGCCCCCCAGCTCTGGCTACACCAGCTGCAGCAGCATAGCTGGATTCTCTGGGGCTTTGTCTGCTTCTTCCTTTGAGCAGACTGGTGCTAGGATGGGTTTTTGAGAGCCAACTGAACTTCCAGCTGAATGGGCATCTGTCCAAGGCTGAATCCAGCAGGCTCACCGGTGCTTTGGGCTGCCTGGGGGCAGGACTCAGCCCAAAGGCCCTCAGGGCCTTCCAAGGTCGAATTGAATGAGCTGTGCAAACAAAAGGGAATGGCAGGAATGATAACTTGATGGAGGAAAAGGATGTGGGCAGGTGACAGAGCCTGGATGATGCAAATCAACATCCATTAGAAATTCCAGTGTAAATGTAACAGAAAAAAAAATCTAGAGATGAGTCATTCACATGATTGGAACAGCTTCCCACCAAAGTCAGACTGCAGGAATGGGTTTTGGTCTCAGTGGAGGAAGGTTTGGGCTGTGATAACTCCAAACTGGGGACTTGCCAGGAAATCTCAAATGGTGCATTAGGCTTGGCCCTGTCCCAGGACTGGAGATATGCACCAGGAGTGTCACCCTTCCTTTGTGAAGGATGCTGGGATGTAGGGATGTGCACCAGGAGGGTGTTTGAGAAGGACACTGGGATATGCACAAGGAGGAATGTTGGAGAAGGCTGTTGGGATGTGCACCAAGAGGGGATTTTGGGGACATCACTAGAATGTGCACCAGGAGGGGTGCTTGGGAAGGACCCTGGGGTGTGCATCAAGAGGGGTATTTGGGAAGGATGGTGGGAAGGTGCACCAGCACAGGTATTTGGGAAGGATGTTGGGATGTGCACCAAGATGGGGGGTTTGGGATGTGTGGAGCTGCAGCAGGACCATGTGCTACAGAGACCTGTCCTGCCCCTGGCTGGTGTGTGGGGAGGGGAGGAGTATTTTATTTGCACCACAGGGTTTAAGTGCTCGTTATTAAATCCCTACTGGAGGTTGATTGTTGGATCAATATGTTTTAATTTTAGCCACGGGGTTGGAGTAGCAGAGGAAGGCTTCCAGCAGCAAAGGGAGGTTCTGGGCTGGTTTGCCTCTCACCCCCTGCTGCTGTTTTATTAATGCTCACTGTTCTCCCAAGGTGCAGCCCACATTCTCTGCAGTTAATGACAATATTTCAATGCACGGCAGAGTAGAGCTGACCTGAGCAAAATCCCACTTCATTGGATCAGTCAAGAAATAAATGTCCATGTGCTCTGTTCCTGCACTGAAATGATTGCTTTGGTTTGATTGAATATCCCTCACTGCTTTGGTTTGAGGAGGTTTTTAAGTGAACCCTAGTGCTGTGCAGGCTGAAGATGCTTCCCTTTCTCTCTCATCTGTCAAAATCATTTTCTAGAGTAACACAGAATATCAGAAGGGACTGACAGAATCAGACTTCTCTATAATTTATTCACAAGTTCTTGTACTAAAAATCATCTGACTTTCACAACAGTTGGCAGGATTTCTACAATGCGCGAAAGTGAAACTTGTCTTGGAGGTGTGTGATTCCAGGTTGTTTCAAGATTTCCAGATCTGAGAATGAGAGAATCAGCTTTTGTGAAGGTGGGGAAGGTGAGTTTCCCATGGGTTAGTGTGACCTTAGAAATCCAGGAAGGTCAGGCTGAATATCAAGGTACAATGCACGGATTTCTTCAGGCAGTGTAACAGATGACAGATGCTCATCTGTGAAAAACCTGAGAAATGTTTTTCAACTTGTTCCTTACATAAAGACAGAGAATACAGATCATCCCTATCACATGTTTTCTTTTTTCTGTAAGAAATTTTCCTGTGCAGGCACTGGCAGTGGCAGCTTGCACCTGAGTGTGTTGTCAGGCTGCTGCTGGAGGCATGAGGAGGTGGAGGGAGCCTGTGATTCCTTTTAGGTGATTCTTGTTTCTCTGGGGTATTCCTGTCCCACTCTGCCACTCCCTGGGAAATCTTGTTCCCTCTGCTCATGTTCTTGTGAATGCCATGATGAGAGCATGGCTCTGGACATGGGATTGGGAATGAGAGATGAGACAAGCTGTAGAGAATTTCTACTTTTCCTACTGCTGCTGGAAATAATGAGCCCTTATAATGTCTAATTTTTTCCACCACAGATGTGTTCAAAAGGCTGAATTGCCTCCTTGGTCACCTCTCTTTTTCCTTTGTTTCCCATGTCCTGTCCCATTTTGACTTTTTCAGCCATAGCACACAGCTCTTCCCAATTTTCCACCCCCATCCAATGCCTTTCTGAGTGTCCTGCCTCAGCTTCTCCAAGTCATGGCACAGTTCCCCTTCCTTACAACATCATCTCCCTGTTTGCTGAGTGGGGACAGGAGTCCTGTCCCCGGAAAGACCCTGGTGCAGCATCTTCCCATCCTTGGACAAATGGGATTGCAGCCTGTGCTAGCTGTCCAAAAGCAACTTTTAATGTCTGTTGGCATGGAGACAAGCATTTGAGCAATTGGCACTGACATACCTGCTTCCCTTGAGCAGGGAGAGGGAACCTCCAGCTGGATCCACTTGGTCATATGGACTGTGGTCATATGGACCTTCCCCTGTGCTGTTCCTGCCCTCCCTGGCATCTCCCTGTGGGCATTGAGTGGGATGAGGGGTGAGTCTCCCTTGCAGGGAGGTGGAGTGGAATGGCCCATCCACCTCATCCCTTCCCTGCCTCTGAGATCCTGTCTCTCCTATGCCACAGGACTTGGCCTGTGTTCTTGGCACAGAGAATGCCTCCCTGGCTCCCTCAGCACTGATGTGCTCTGTGACTCTGGTCTGTTCCTCCATGAACAGCTTTCCAGCCTAATCCTCGACAAATAACTTCCAGCAGCTCTTCCAGGATCTCTGTCCTGTCCCTCCCAAGTGAATAGTGTCCCTGAAGTGACAGCAGTGACTGAAAATGAATGAATGAGCAGCTTCAGGTGGTTTCTGATTCACAGCCAAGCTGCAGCTCAGGGCTGCACTCTGGATTTCCATCACGTTTGCACTGTCAGCCTCACCCTGAGCCCAGCACTTGCTTTTCTCTGTGTTTCTGTTGAGGATTTATTCTGCACCCCCTTGTGTGTGTCTGAACTCCTCCATTGGCAGTTGTGGTTCTGTCTCTCCTGATAAAGGCAAGTCCTTGAGAATGACAGGATTGATCCTGGATCTGCTGCAGCTGCACCAGCCATCTGCAGCCTCTGCTCAAAGCACCTCTGTAATTCCTCACGTGTCTTTGGGTTTCTGTGCTGCATTTTGGGCTGCTTAACACCTGAAAGTCCATCCATACACCGAGTGCTGCAGGCACAGGCACTGTTCCAGTGAGCTGTGCCTCTGGCTCCCTGGATTTGCAAGCCTCTGTTGCCTGTAGCACAAGTGAGGAGCTGTGTGATCCTCTCCATGAGCCCCTGCATGCCCAGGACTCTTGGCAGACCAATCACCCCACAGCCATGTCTCAACTCTTTGGGTCAGACCCTGCCACACAGAAGAGCCCTGAAGTGGGTGGTGGCAGCCAGCACAGAGGGGACCTGCAGGCCTTCCTGGAGGTGGGAAGCTGTGGGGTCTGGAAATGGAAAATGCTGTTGTGTAGCAGGCAGAGTTTTCAAAGTGTGAATGTTGGCTTCCATAGCATTCCACAGAGCTCAGAAGAGGAGGAAAATATTTATTCATGAGCCTCTTGAGATGAAATCTGGCTAAAAAGGTCCTTCACGTGGAGGTGGGGTGGTCATGCTCAAGGTCTGGGGTGGACCAGGCTGTGGACCTGTCCTGTTCTGGTAGCCCAGTGTTAGTGCCAGAGATCTGCCCAGCCTGCTGATCTGTGGCAGTTTGGAGAGAGCCAAGTGTGGGGCCACAGCAGTGACACAAGGGGACAGGCAGGATGAGCTGCCAGCCTTAGCTCCAGTATGGGAAGGTGCTCCAGTTTGGCAATAGCCAAAAGCATGGCTGGACTCATGCCCAGTCTCAGCTGGGGCAGCCAGAGCATGGTGTCCTGGCTCTGTGGAGTGACAAGGACAGAGCTGTGTCTAGAACCTTCATCCTTCTCACCTGCCTTGCAGAAGGCTGAGCTTGGAGAGCATGTGACACAAGGAGCCAGAGAACGGAGAGTGTGGAACACATGGAACCATCTTGGGAACAGCCTCTTCCTTCCACAGCGTGCTGAGAGGTGTTAGGGGAGATGAAACCTCATGGTGGGCGCTGGAGGGCTGCTCTGACACCAGACAAGGTCTTTCCCTTGCAGTATGATGGTGGCTTTGTATATCCTTCCATGAGTGAGACCATCCCTGGCACTGGAGTGATTCACAGCAACAACGTCTGGGTCAGTAAATAAGTGCAGCACCAGCAGGAGAAATGCTGTGCCATCACCTGAGCTGTGCCCAGCACCTAAACTATGCCCAGTGCTAAAGTTCTACCAAATGAGACCTCTCAGCACAATGGGATCCTGCTCCTGCACTCCCAGCTGAAGTGCCCACAGGTGTCCCTTGACATCAGAGCTCTTTAAAGGCACCTGGATGGTGGTGGCCAAAAATCCTGTTCCTGTTTCACTTCTTGGCATGCACGGAGCTGGTTTTCATGCTAATACATACATGTATGGCTGGGAGCAGAAGTTTCAGATCTCTGGGAGGGAGATGGGCCCTTCCCCTGCAGGAAGCCTTGACCCTGATGGTTACAGCTCTCCAGGAAAGCCCAAGGGCACAGAGTTTATTATGGGATGTTTTAGAGAGGAAGCAAAGGTGCTAAAGGGATGGATATGGGTAATTAGGGGAAAAACACGCATGGGATAATATGGGAATATTGGGGTGGCCCTGGTGTAATCCGGTGGGGCTGTCCCAGGGGGATGAGGTCTCCCGGAGGAGCGGGAAGGGAGCCCGAACTCCGCCCCGGGTGTGCCGGGGGTACCGGGGCTACTGGGGTTACCGGGGGTACCGGGGCTGCCGGGGTTACCGGGGGTACCGGGGCTGCCGGGGGTGCCGGAGACCGACTCCGCAGGTTCTGGCTGGGGCCGCCAGGGGGCGCCGCGCCCCAGAGGCGCGCTCGGAGCCCGGGCCGGGTTCACCTTTGGGGGGAGAGAGGGGCAGTGCGGGGAAAACAGAGCTGTGAGGGGAAAACGGGGCTGTGAGGGGTAACCGGGGCTGTGTGGGGAAAACGGGGCTGTGTGGGGTAACCGGGGCTGTGAGGGGTAACCGGGGCTGTGCGGGGAAAACGGGGCTGTGCGGGGTAAAAGCGCCTCTGCGGGGTAATCGGGGCAGTGCGGGGGAAGTGGGGTTCTGTGGGGCAAGCGGGGCTGTGCGGGACAGTGCGGGGTAAACAGGGTAGAGTGGAGCTGTGCGGGGCGAGGGGTGCCGTGCGTGGTATGTGGGACAGTGCGCAGTGAAAGGGGTGAGTGGAGTGGTGAGTGGGGTGATGTGTGGGGACGTGAGTGAGGTGATGTGTGGAGTGGTGTGTGGGGTGTGCAGGTCAGTGAGGCATGAGTGGGGCTGGACACAGGGTGAGCTGTGTTGAGTTTGGCCGTAACACCCATGGGGGAGACCCCCAGCCTTTTCACCAGGGTACCCCAGTACCCCAGCCCCGGGCACCCCAGGGATGCTGGACACTGCCGGACTGCGGGAACCGCGACCCGTGGCCCAGCGGTTGGATGCGATGGCCCCAGGACCTGCAGGAACCTGCAGGCCCCGGCTGTGGGAGATCCCAAAACTGGCAGCATCTGAGCCCTGCTGGCACTTCTCTGCTCCCTGCGGGCCTGGTTTTGGGGTCCTCAGGGTGGATCCCCCAACATGCCCTGCTTGTCCCCAGGCTGCGGGGCAGAGCCAGCCGGTCCTGTTGGTGCCACCAAACTTCGCCGTCTGCAGGAGCCCCAGCACCACTACCACCGCCCCAGGGACACCCAGGGGTGACCCTGCTCTTGGGGCTGCCCTGCTGTGCGTCCCTCCACACGCTTAAGAGCACCGTGATGTGATGGCCCACAGGTATGACCTCCCCAGGTGTGATCCCTCCCGATGTTATCCCCAGATGTGACTGTCTCCTGTGGCCTCCCCAAGTGTGACGTCCCTTGGGTGTGACCCGCAGCTGCGACCTTCTCGCGTGGACCCCTCCCAGCGAGACCCCTTCCCGTAGATGAGACGCCCCCACATGTGAGGTCCCCTGGGTGTGACCCGCAGCTGTGACACCTCATTTTCCGCCGGGCGCGACCCCTACCCCCCCGGTGACATCCCCTTGTCACAGCTGTGACCTTCTCAGCTGTGCCATCCCCTCCTCCGGTGGCCTCCCCGCGATGCGAGACCCCGCGTGCCGCCTCCCCGCAGTCTGAGCCGAGATGTGAGTGTCCCCGTGGCAGTGTCCCCCTGCCGGTCCCCCGCGCCATGGCCGGGTCCCCGCGGTGTCCCCCCGCCCCTCTCCGCAGCGCCGCACGCATGCTCGGCGCCCGCCCCTCCCCGCGCTCTGCCCGTTCCCAGCGGCAGCGGGGCAAGGATGAAGGACCGGACCGGGGAGCTGCGCGCTGTGAGTGCGGGGCGCCGCGGGGGCTGCGGGGGATGCGGGCAGCCCTCTGCCCCATCGGGGACCGCCCGAAGCCGGCTGGGCCCCCCTCCCTGCGCAGGGGCCGCCCTGCCCTGAACGGCGGCGGCGAGGGGGTTGGGCGGGGGCTGGCAGCAGGGGATGAGCCCCCCGGACACGGCCGGGATGTCGGGATTAGAGGGGTGGGGGGGGTTCCCCGGGCTGCGCCGTCCGCACACCGCGCACCGCTGCGTTCTGCCGGCTTCGGGCGGTGCGAGCGGCGATCTGCGCGGTGCCGGGGCCGCGGCGGCGGAGCAGCATCGCCGCTGGGAGGAGCAGATACAGACGTGTGTTTGTAGCGGTGCGGGCGGGGGCTGCCCGCGGGGCCGTGCCTGCCGTGCCGTGCTCCCCGGGGCCGTGCCGTGCCGTGCCGTGCTCCCCGGGACCGTGACGCGCCCGCTCCCCTCCCGTTTTGCGTGCTCATCCTCCGGCGCAGCCGCTGCGGCGGGGCCGGGGGGCGCCTGCGGCCGCTGCACCGCGCTGACCCCGGCGCCGTGACCCGGCCTGTCGGGGAGGCCTCGGGCTCCGTGTGCGGCCGTGGCCGGCCCTGTGTCCCGCGGAGGCCCCGAGCCCCCCAGCCCGGGGCGCGGGCGGTGGGAGGCGGCGGCGGCTGCGCGCACGGAGCATCGGTGGAAGGAGCCCCCGCTGCCCCCGCTGCCCTCGGTGCCCATGCCCGGGCCCCTGCGGCACCCTCGGGGCCGCCGCGGTGCTGCTGCCCACGCTGGGGCCGAGCCCTGGGCACAGCGGCAGTGGCCGGAGGGGCAGAGCCCGAAATCCCTGAGTGCTGCTCCAGCCCCCGCCCTGTACCACCCCGGTCTTCCCTTCCAGTGCTTTTTCTTGTTTGGGTTTTTTTTTTTCCTATTTTTCCTTTTTTTTTTTTCCTTTTTTATTTTGGTGCATTATTTTTTTAAAATTACTTCACGGTTGGCGCTGCAGAGCCGCGTGGGATTGCGGGGGGTTCTGTCCCGTGGGGAGGACTCTGCCACAGAGCGAGGGGCACTGGGGACCAGCGTGGTGTCCAGTCTGGTCGGGCATCAGAGCTGCCCCCAGCATCACTTGGCTGCGAGTTTGGTTTGGTCTGAAAAAACACCCCGAGGATGGGGCTGGGGTGGTGGCAGCGAGGGGCTGAGGGGGTGATGGGCAGCTCTGAATGCCCAGGACTCACTGTGGGTGGCTGTGGATTCCGGGGAAGGAAGAGGCTCCCGCAAGAGCTGCCTCCCCAGTCTGCCTGGAAAACACCCAAACATGGGGCTCTGTCTCCGCCACCAGCACAGGCTGTGAAATGGGATTGGAAAGCAGGCTTTTTAATAATAATAGTAAAAAGAAGCCTCATGAATGTCCTTTTGGCAGCCGTTGCTGGCTGAGAAGTGATGCCATGGAGTATTTTAAAATTTCTCTGTTCCTTTAAATATGCCTTAAGAAAAATAAAATGTGTTTTCGCCTCACTCCTGCTGCTGCTCCTTATTCATCAGCCTCATGCTGAGGTTGCAGCATTCTTTCTTCCCGGGGACTCCTGGGGATGGAGGAATGCTTTTGAGCATCCAGTTGCCCCGAATATGAGTGGGTGCCCCCTGGCAGGACTGCAGTGAGTGAGGCAGCATGGATTTACACCCTTGGTGCTGGCAGACACCAGGGAGGAGCGAGATGCTGCAGTGGACACAGAGTCAGGAGCGTTTGAACTTGTATCCTCTCTGCTGCCTCATTAATAGCCTGGGTTGGTTCCTCCCATGTTAATACAGTGCTTAAAATCTGCCAGGGATGATAAAAAGGAAGGATTAATAAAAAAAGAGCTGGCATTGTTGGAGCAGAGGAGGGGATGCAGGGCAGTCACTGCTCTACAGAACAGGAGCTCCATGTCTTAATGGGATTTTTTAAATGGTACTTGATATTCAAAATGCTAATCCCAGTTCTTTTCTGAACCTCGGCTCTGGTTTGGATCAGACTTGCTGGAGCTTATTCAGTGCCCTTGTGGGAGTAGTGCCCCCAGGTCTGCTCTGGACCAGGGATAGGAAATTTAACTTACAGATAAAACATGTCCCCTTGTTGTGGAAGGAGAGCTGCTGAGGATGGGCTGTGCAGGATGCCTTGGATGAGGCTGAGCAGAGCTTTGTTTACAGCTGCTTCTGTGCAGGTGTCCCAGCTCTGGCTGTCACTGGTGTTTCCTGCCCATCTGGAGTGGGTCTGGCGCTGGTCCTGTTCCCCAGCACCCCCAGGAGCAGCCCTGGTGACATGGTGTGTACATGCAGGGTTGTGAGAGTCCTGTGGTGCTCCATCGTGCCATGGAGCTGACAGCTCAGCTTGAGTGAGGCATTGGGATTTCCAGGATGTGACACAGGTCCAAATGGTAAAATAATTATGAATGGTGTTTGGAGAGTGGGAGGAAGCAAGGGAGATGTGCCAGTGTTATAGGATCACAGAGTGGTTTAGGATGGAAGGAACCATCCAGTTCCAACCCCCAGCCATGGGCAGGGCCCATTTTTTGGGGTGCACCTTCCCCCTGTGCCTGTTTTTCACCTCCACAGCTGTTTTTGTGTGCATTTCTCCAGTGATGTTTGTGTGTTTGTGCCGTGCCACTGCCCTCTCCAGCTGGCTGAATCCTCACTCCTGACAGCCAAGTCCCTGCTCCCAGCGCTGCCTCCTGCCAGTGGGAGTAGTGGGAGATGAGAGTTAAAAATAAAAGGGGAGAGGAAGCGAGGTGGGCTCCAGGTCGGGCTCTGTGGGTGCCCCCTGTCCCCTCCTGTGGCAGTGAAATCTGCAGCAGTGCCCCAGGACTCACAGCCCGACCTCTCTCCATCCCTTCCTCTTAATTCCATCCTGTTCCTACTGAGGCTTTCTCTCCTGGGGGCACGAATGTGAAGTCAAGCACAGTTTGCAGAGGTCAGGTCTTGTGTGTCTCCATCTTTTCCAGGACCCCCCGGCTGCAGAAGTCCCTACAGACCTTGCAGATGAATACATTCACTTGTTCAGATGCCATCTTCCTTTCCCTTGTTAACCCTTTTCATTGCCATAAGTGCTTTTGAGCTCTTCTGTTCATCCAGAAGGGTCACACGTGAATAATTCAGCTGTCCTGTGTCCCTGCCAGTGGGGAGTGGGGCTGTCACATGGCAGGTGACAGCCGGTGGCTGTGTCCACAGCTCTGCCTCGGCTTGAGGGGTTTTAGCATCACTGAAATGCTGGATTTTGGGGCTGGGGAGGAGCAGAGCTGCCCTGGCAGGTCAGACATGGCTGCCCTTAGAGCAGTCCTGATCCCACAAGCACTGTGGCAGGGAAGCTGCTTTGCCTGCTCCCGTGGGGTCCTGGAGCAGGAGGGGTGAGACACTGCTGAACCTTCACTGCTGGGCTCTGCTGGGCAGCTGGGCAAGGAGGAAGGTGACAGGAGTGATGCAGATGAGCCCTGCATGCTCCTGTATGGGGTGTTCTTGTGTTCCTGCATGCTCCTGTGTGAGATGTTGAGAAATTCTTGTGTTCCTACATGCTCCTGTATGGGATATTCTTGAGTTCCCCAGCACTGAGGGGTCCTGGGTGTCCCTGTGCCACAGGGACACTGTTCTCAGCAGTGCGTGCACACTGTGGCAGGGCAAGCCAAAAACTGGGAAAACCTTTTTCTGTGCTTTAGACATGGCTGCAGGCAAAGCCCAGACTCTAGGTCACTCTGGGTGGTGTGTCTTGTCCCCAGCCTGGGAGGGGCCTGGTGGGGTGATGGACAGGGTTTGAGGGACAGGCAGAGCTCAGAGGGGACACTGAGCCCCAGGGTCCCTTGGATGTGTTTGGGGGGCTTCAGGTCTGCTGCATGGGGATCTGGTAGTCCCACTGAAATCAACTTAGTCCCACTGAAATCACCTTAAACACAGGAATACTCTTGACCCACTGAGACCTGGTGTCAGTCTGGGCATCAGAGAGTGATAAGAGTGATGATAAGTGCAGCCAGATACATCAGCTGGGTGTCTGAGAGGATGGAGCCAAAAGGGTTCAGTCTCATCCCTGCTGTTTTAATAGAAGTGTCTTTGTGTGTGAGCTGCTCGGAAGCTGTACAAATGTTTGTTTTGCCATGTATCTCCCCATTAACAAGATTTCTCAGGAAATATGCAAAATTATCACTACAGGCAGAACATGTACAGTAAGGCTCATTAAGCTAAGTACTGTGATAAATTGCTTCTTCCAGAAAATTATGTATATTAGCAAAAAAGGAGGAGAGTGAGCCCAGGTGGAAGGGCAGGAAGACAGAGTGTGTGGGATTGTTGTGGCTCCAGGTGACCTGGGCACACCTGCCTCAGGGGAGTGTCCTTGCACCATGGGATGATCCTGCAGGAGATGTGGGGAGGGGAGGGCAAGCAGAGGACAGCAGGGGAAATGGAGATGGAGCAGTGCTGTGTCAGGACCAGAGCAGGCACAAAGCCAGAGAGGCTCTTTGCTCAGGGAAAAACCAGGCAACTGTGGAAGCACAAGGAGTAGAAAGTTTTGCTGAACTGAAAGGAGGGGAGAGAGCAGAGGGGACTTGTCACAGGCTGCTTGCACCTCTGCACCTCTGCCTGCAGTGGCCAGAACCAGGGCTGCTCTTGGGAATGTGGGCACTGCTTTTGCCCCCCAGATCAGGGAGCAGACTTATGGCTGTGAACAGGGGACAGACAGGCTGTGGCATGTGGTGTGTCATGGGCTCACAGAGTGGCTTGGCTTGGAAAGGACCTTCACAGACCATGTGGTGCCATGGGCAGGAGCACCTTCACTAGACCAGATTGCTCTGAGCCTTCTTCCAGTCTGACCTTGAACACTTCCAGGGATGAGGCTGACACAGCAGACAGATTTCAGGATGCTCAATTCCTGCATGAGAGATGTTCTGAAACATCTTTCACCCTTTTTCAGTGATACTCTGAGTATTTTCCATAGTGATGCAGCTGCTCTCCCCTTGCAGGAGTGATGGAAGTAGTGAGTGCAGCCCAGGACAACTGCTGGCCAAAAGCTTGGGGACATCCAGAGGAGATCAGGAAGTTCTTCTGCTCCATCAGCCCTGGAGAGCTCAGGCTCAGGAAAAGATTCCCCTCAGTTGCCAAGGAACCTTCAAAGAACTGTATCATCCAATCCTACTGTCTTGGGTTGGAACATCTTCCACTAGACCAGCTCCTGACTGGTTGTAGAATTCCAAATCTCCTGCCCAAATTGTGTTCATTTGCTCCTAGGCCAGCATGTTCTTTCTACAGGAGGAGGTTCCTCCTCCTCCTCAGGCACCTCAGGATACACCCCAGCACAGGGGACAGACCTGGCTGTGCAGCATCAAATATTGCTGCAGGGTGGGACTGAACTTTGTGTTAACAGTGCAGTTTTCCAGATTCTAATGAATACTTGCAAACCCACGTTTCTTTTCATGGGAAATAACTAAAAATGAAGTTTTCTGCTCACTGTTCTGTGAGTTTTCAGGAGAGTGCTGCCACTGTGGCCACTTCCATGCTGCTGTACTTGTGCAGATGTGTGCTGCAGGTTTTCCAGTATGAGCTCTGCCTTTTCCCCTGCCATTGCTGGTCTTCCATCAGGTTCTGGGTTTGTGTATGAAATGGACTGTTTTGGTTTTCCAGAGGACCTTTGCCTTTTGGGAGGATCAGTGGCTCACTGGGATGGTGCTGAGGTCTTTTACAGGGTCTAGGCAAGAGCACCAAAGAAATGTTATTGAGCTTCCATGACCATGTGAGCAGCCTGGTTTGGTGAAAGTGTCCCTGCCCAGGCAGGGGGTTGGACTGGAGCATCCTTGAAGGTCCATTCCAGATCAGTATTCCATGAGTGCCTGTTTGTAGGTGAGGTGATGGGGTTTGCAGGACCCCATTGTGTGGACTGTGTTGATCCCACAGCCATGGGAGTTGTGGTGCTGCCCCTGTCACCTTCTCTGCCTGAGGCTTCCCTTATTTTTTCTCTGGCAGCTCTGGTCTGCACAGGAGCTGTAACCATGATGATGCCACTTAGAGGGTGTTAAAAATTAATTTCAGATTATTTAAGTCTGTTTTTAAGCAAATCATTCTCCAGCCATGACTGTAAATTTATAAAGTACTGGCTGTAAAGTCTGGGTGCTTTTCCAGTAGGTGATAGTGCTGTCCATGTTACAGGAGGAGGTCAGTGAGTTCAGCTCATTGCCCTCTCCAGGACTGGTGTCACCTCTGGCACTTGCTCTTCAGAGCTAAGGAGAATTTTACCTGTTTGCTTTTAAAACTGAGCTTAAGAATGATTATGCCTCTGCTGAAAGGCGTGGACTTTGTGCCAAAGGAATGCAAGCAAGCACCTAAGGACAAAACTCTTGGAAACCATGTTCTCCCTTGCACTGCTAGTGTTGGAAATTGGAAACACCACCTGACTCATGCAGGTGTTGCTGAATACTGAAGTCATCTGTGCCTTGGACTTTTACTGGGAAGGTATGGGCTGGTTTTGGTGAATATTAGAATTACAGAATTGCTTAGGTTAGAAAACCCCTCTAAGATCCAACTGTTTCCCCAGCACTAACCCCAAGTGCCACAGCTACACATCTGTTAAATCCATTCAGGGGTGGTGACTCCACCTCTGCCCTGCACAGCCTGTGCCTTGGCAACTGGGCTGGACTGCCCTTTCCATGGAGAAATTTTCCCCAGAATCCAACTGAATTTGCCCTGGCACAACTTGAGGCCATTTCCTCTTGTCCTGTCCCTTGTTCTCTGGGAGCAGAGCCTGATCCCCACCTGGTTCCACCCTCCTGCAGGGCACTGTAGACAGTGAGGTCCCCCCTGAGCCTCCTTTTCTCCAGGCTGAGCCCCCCAGCTGCTCCTGGTGCTCCAGACCCTTCCCCAGCTCCATTCCTTTCCCTGGACACACTCCAGCATCTCCATGACCTTCTGGTTGTGAGGGGCCCAGACTGACCCAAGATTTGTGGTGCCCCAGCAGTGTCCAGCACAGGGGGACAATCCCTGCCCTGGTCCTGTGGACACTTTATTTCTGATACAAGACAAGTGCCATTGGCCTCTTGCCCACCTGGACTTGTTGTCATCTTATTGCAGGGGTTCCATGCTGCTGTCTCCTATCACAATAGTTTCACACCTTCTTGGTGTTTCTCATGGGCAGCTCCTCAGAGCACTGACTCTTTCTTCTCCACAAAGCAGCCACTGACCCCAGTTCCCTCTCACCCAGCCACCCCCACTCTTTTATAGCATCTTCCTCTCACTGGTCACAGCTGTAGCTGTTAAAGTCAGGCCTGCTCCTGATCTTTGCTAATTGGCCCAGCTGCAGCTCTTTAGGGGTGAGATCACTTTCTACACTATCTTTATTTTCTTATATTCTATCCCCCTACATGGGCTTATGTTCAGCTACTGCTGGCCAGCACCCCAAGGTCTTTCCCAGCTTTCCAGTGGCTCTGCCCCCAGCCCGGAGCACTCCATGGGGTTGTTGATACCCTAGTGTTGAATTTGGCCTCATTGAATGTCACAGAATTGGCCTTTGCCCATTGATTCAGCCTGTCCAGATCCCTCCTGCCCTCCAGCAGGTCAGCATCTCACCCAGCTTGGTGTCTTCTGCTGAGGGTGCCTCGATCCCCTTGTCCATGTCATTGATAAAGGATTGGCTCCAGCACTGATCCCTGGAGAACACCACTGGTGGCAGGCTGCCAGCTGGATTTAGTGCTGGAATAGGGCACAGCTGAGCTTGGGGCCTGTGTGCCATGAAGTGGCCAATTTATCGTGGTGCACAGCTCTATTATGTGGTCTGCAGAAAGGCCTGGGACCATAGGTAGTTCAAGGCATGGTTTTGGGTGGTTCAGCTCTTCAGGGCTCTCTCCTGGGAGCACACCCTCTGGCTGTGCTTATCCTTATCCTCAGCCTTGGCACCACCTCCCTGGAAACCTTCAGTGACAGGACTTCAGCCCTGCTTGAAGGGCTTTTTTTGGCTGCTGGAGATGCCTAAAGCAAACCCTGAAGTGTGGGGAGGTCAGGGTGATGCCTCAGGTTTAGATTTTCTATTTTTCAGATTCTGTGCTGCTTTAATGTGTGAATCTGGGCTTCATATTAGGGGATGGTGAGCTGTCTGCAGAGAGCAGGAAGACACAGCAATTCCTTCTCTAGCTGGGCACCAAGGACAAATGATCCAAATCTCAGGCCCAGGACCATAAATAAGGTGGGCTGAAGAGAGAAAAACAAGCAGGATGGGACTGCATGGGCTAAATAAAGCTGGAATTGGACAATTAACTCCAATATGCAAATGGAGCAGAACTTATAAAAGTGAGAGACCCCATGACCGGCTGTCCATTTTGTGGCCATTTTGGTTCATCTTGGGCACAGCCCTGGCTGGGCTCTTGTGCTGCCCAAGCTGGATCCATTGAGGCCTCTTCAGAAATCCCTACTTTATTCTTTGGCTCTGTCCAGCCTCTGTTCTAGGGCAGCCCCAGGGTGAGGGATTCATTTGGTGGGTGGGAGATCCATGGGTGCCCTGCACCTTGTCCAGGTGGGGCTGTGCTGAGCTGCCCTTGTGCTGCCAAGCATTGCAGAGCCAGGCTGGGATGTTCCCAGAGATTTGGGCATCTGTACATTCTCCTGTGTGTCCTTTGGGCTCGGTGAGATGGCTGAGATGTCAGTGCTGCTCAGTTGTTGTGACCTTGTCCTTCCTTGCACAGCTGCATGCCAGAATGAGCTGCCCTGGGAGCTCTCAGTGTCAGTGCCCTGGCCTTGGGAGTTTGGATACAGGGGACAAGGTGACTGCTGTTGGTGTTGGACCCCTCTGTGTTGAGTTTGCAGGGTTCCCAGGACGAGGGAGGAATTGATGAGTCTGACTCCATGTTCTTAGAAGGCTAATGTATTATTATATTTATATTATATTATTATATTATCTTATATTATTATCTTATATTATTATATTTTTATTATATTATATTATTATAATATTACATTATTTTTATAATATATTACATTATACTATATTATTATACTCTATACTATATTATTATATTATTTTATTATATTATATTATTATATTATTATATTATACAGTATGATATTCTATTATGCTGTATTATACTATACTAAAACTATACAAAAGAATAGAGAAAGGATGCATCAGAAGGCAGAAAAAGAATGATAATGAAAAGTTGTGACTCTCCAGAGTCCTGACACAGCTGGCTGTGATTGGTCATTAAGTAAAAACAATTCATATGTTGGATAAACAATCTCCAAGCACATTCCAAAGCAGCAAAACACAGGAGAAGCAAAATCAGATAATTATTTTCTTTTTTCTCTGAGGCTTCTCAGCTTCCCAGAAGAATCGTGGGCAAAGAAGATTTTTCAGAAAATACGACAGTGACACCCATGTGCCACTCTGTGTGGGGACACAATCCCAGACATGACCCACAGCTGCTCAGAGGCAGCCCCAGAGCAGCCTGTGCACCTTGCCATGGTACAAAAAGAACATAATTTCACCAAGCAAGTCAAGCCCAGATGGCTGGGATCTCTTCAGCTGGGCAGAGCAGCACGGAGGTGTTGGTAAATACAAACAAACAGATGCAGCCTGGGAGTGAAGCCGTGGAGCAGCCTCCTCATTCAGGGATGAGGCCTTTCTGTGCTTCCTGAGTGGTCCCTAGGAGGGGGATGGCAGCTGGTGTGGCTTTTCCTGTCCCTTGTGCTTTTGTGAGGCTCTGCTAGGGTGGGAGGCAGGCAGGGGCTCACTGATTCTTTGGACACAGATGATTCCCAGGAAAATGTGCCAGCAGGGCTTGGCAGAAGGCTGTGCCTGGGTTCAGGTGTGCCAGCAGGGACTGAGCCCCACTGTTCCTCTGCCCTGCCTCTGCTACCTGCACCAGCTCCCTGGGCATGGTCAGATCCATCTGCAGCACTCACAGGAGAGGACAGGAGCCTGGGGCTGTGTGTGTCGCTGCTGGGGTGACACAGAGCTGGCTGTGCCCCTCACTGCCCACCCTGACAGGACAGGAACCTGGGGCTGTGTGTGTCACTCCTGGGGTGACACAGAGCTGGTTGTGCCCCTCACTGCCCACCCTGACAGGACAGGAACCTGGGGCTGTGTGTGTCACTCCTGGGGTGACACAGAGCTGGTTGTGCCCCTCACTGCCCACCCTGACAGGACAGGAACCTGGGGCTGCCTATGACACTGCTGGGGTGACACAGAGCTGGCTGTGCCCCTCACTGCCCACCCTGACAGGAACCTGGGGCTGTGTGTGTCACTCCTGGGGTGACACAGAGCTGGTTGTGCCCCTCACTGCTCACCCTGCCAGCTCTGCTCTTTGGAGGACAGAAAGCATCCAGTCTTTCCAGGTGTTCTGTGCTCCTTTGCCTCATTCAGAAAGTGCTTGGAGAGGGAATGTGCTGGAATGAATTTGTCAGCATGTGCTGGTTACAAAACCTCAAAATAGAGCCAGGATGCTCTGGAGCTCTGGATGTCTTCTCATCTGCTGCTCCTTTTTGTCAGGGATGGTATCACAGTTTGCTTCTGCCTCCACTTGGGATTTTGGCCCTTGTGGAGGGCACTGTGAAGCCTGTGAGGCACCAAAAGCTGCTGGAGTGTGGGAATCCACAAAACCAGAGGGGTTTGGGAAAGCTGCAAAAGGCAGGCCCCAGAGACAGCAGAACTGTGATTAGAGCTAAACAGTAGCCATGAGATAGATCAGCAGAAAAACTATTTAAAAAGTAGAAAAGCAAGGACAAATAGAACAATGGTCTGTGTATTAACACTTGTCTAGAATAACTCCCTAAGCTACAGAAAAGTTTATCTAGTGAGATATTAGGAAGTTTGAAGCTTAGTAATGGAGCTCTGTGTTTTAAGGCTCACAAGCAGGTATTGTATTTGAAATAAACAAGCATTGTTTAACCAAAGGTACCTGTGCTTATAGTGGTTGGATAGAACTACTGTCAATGTGCTTTTGCTTTGTGTGATTGGTCAAAAAACTTTCAGAGTGAGTTAAAACATTGAGTTCTTGGTCTGCTGCCTGGGATGTGAGCTGCTGGCATCTTCCCATTGTCATAACCATGTTGTTGTCTTATATACCAAGAGTTCTATTATCATTATAGTGCAAGGATTCCATATTGCCCGAGTCTCATACCTCCTCAGTGTTTCTCATAGGCAGCTCCTCTAAGCACTGGCTGTTCCTGGTCCTTACAGTAGTCATCATCTGACTCCAAATCCCACAATCCACTCTTTTATACCATTGTTCTTATTGGCTACAGGTGTGGCCTGTTAAGATCAGGCCTGCTCCTAATCTTTAGTAATTGGTCCAGCTGCAACTCATTGGGTTATAAGATTACATTCTATACCACCTTCATTTACCCATGCTGTATCCCCCCCCTACACCATGGAATGAGACTGATGCTGAAAAATCAAACAGCTCAAGGCAGTTCCCAGCAGTCCTGTCCCGCTGGTGATTTGTACAGAGACCCCAGCTGGCAATACTGGAGGAGCTCTGAGTGCCCTGCCCTCCCCACCCAGCCCCTGCTGCTCAGTGGCACTGAAGGGCAGCAGCTCCCAGAGCCATCCCAGCTGCCAGGTCAGGGCCCACATGGTGCCACTGCCCAGCCTCTGGTGGACTGGAGCAATAAAAACCTTGCAAAAGAAGGGTTATCCTCACCCACCCTATGTGGGGACAAAGCCTGGAAGCCCTGGGTCCTTGGTGCTGCCTGACAGGGCCTGAGGCAGAAGTGAGGGGCACTGGGAGGATGCTGTGCCTGACATTGAGTTCCCAGGCTGTCACAGACATCTTTTATGGAAAATCCTTTCCTTAGGATTTTTCCTCCTGAGAAGCTGAGAGGCCTCAGGAACAAAATGTAACCAATGGTTATCTGCTGCTGTGGAATGCAACAGGGGCATCTGGGATTGGCCCATGTTGGATGTTTCTAATTAAGGGCCAATCACAGCCCAGCTGGCTCAGACAGAGAGTCCGAGACACAAACCTTTGTTATCATTCTTTGCTATTCTATTCTTAGCCAGCCTTCTGATGAAATCCTTTCTTCTGTTCTTTTAGTATAGTTTTAATATAATATATATCATAAAATAATAAATCAGCCTTCTGAAACATGGAGTCAGGTCCTCATCTCTTCCCTCAACCTGACACCCCTGTGAACACCATCACACCAGGCTGGGGAATTGTTTGCTGCTGTTGCTGAGCAGCACCTGCAGGTAGTTTTGACTGAGACAGGAGCTTTCCATGTGACTTTGGAAATCTGGGATGCTCACAGTTGGGATGCATGAAGCCAAAACACCGTTATGTTTCCTTTTGAAACATGTTTCTTTTTTTTTTGTTTTATGTTTCTTTTTTGAAAGTTTTGGCCTTGTTCCTACTTTTGTACTAGAATTAATCATGGGGGGTCACCCCTTGGGGTAGAGCAGTGAGGGCCAGGCTGGAGGGAGATGCAGGGAGCAGCTGATCCATCCGTGCCTGCCCTGAGCTGCTCTCCCTGGCTTCCCCTCTGGCTGCAGTCCAAGGCACCCATTAGTGGATGTGGCTGCTCTGTCTGCCCCAGGGCTGGGGTGGTGGGGTGGGATGGTCTGCCTGCCACAGGAGGTGAGGATGGCACTGAGGGTGTTCCCAGTGACGTGGGTTGGACAGATGGTGCCCTTCTCCAGCCCGGAGTGACAAGTGACATGTGCCCTCCTGACCAGCAGGCTCCATCTGTGTAATTTCCTCTTCATGGGGCTTCTGGCTGGGCTCTGTGCCATTCCCCCTGTCCAGTGCCTGCCCTAAATAACATCTCTGTGCCTGTCCATCAGCCTCTGTGCTCCCAGGAGTGCTGTGTCCTCAAGCATGAGTGCCTCTGGCAAGGCTGTGTGTGGCTTGGGTCCCCTTCCTGCCGGATTTCTGGGTATGGCAGGGTCCAGATAGGACTAGGCAGGGATGTGGCATCCTTTGTGCAATGAGGCAGGCCTGTTTTGGATGTGGAAGGGACAAGCAAGAGGTGACGAGGACAATAACATCTTGGCAGGTACCCTGCTCTCCTGCTGCTCTTCCTCTGCTGCCAGTCCCTGGCCTTCCTGGTTCCTGTACAAATCTTCATTTAAAATTAACAGTGGGAATACTCTGCTCACAGGCTTCAAAAATGGGCTCAGAATTCTGGCAAATTGAGATCCTGTCAGGATGATGGCAAAAAAATGCTGGATAGGCTTGTGGGGAGGTTGTGTTGAAGGTTTTTCTGTACAGGGCTGCAGGGGCTGGCTGGTGCTTCCCATCCATTCCATGGGCTGGGGCACCTTTCACTAGTCCAGGCTGCTCCAAACCCTGTCCAGCCTGGCCTTGGACACTTCCAGGGATAGGGAAACCACAGCTGCTCTGGGCACTCTGTGCCAGCCCCTCTTGGTCTGACATTTTTCCCCCATGTCCAACCTGACTCCAGCCTCAGTCCAACACCATTGTCCTGTGCTGGGACAGAGCTGGAGGCAGCTCCAGGGTGTCTCAGAGCAGAGGGGGAACACCCTCTCCTCTTGCCCATACTGCTGAGGATGAGCAGTCTTTGTGTTTCTGTGCTGCCAGTGCCCGTGGCCAGGTCAAACCCCATTTATCACCCAGCAGAATCCCCTGATCCATCCTCACAGGGGCTTTCAGCTCCTTTCCTTTACTCCTGCCTGTAGATGCCCATCCTGTTGGGGGCATGGTGAGGTGGCAGGAGCTGCAGGCAGCACACCCCCTGCATCTGTGGGTGGTGTGGATGTCCTTGTCCCTGACGGGGAGAGGTTTAGCAGGGTGGGGGAAGAAAGATCCCCTGTCCTGTAAACACACATCCAGGGTGGTGTTTGCATTGGCAGGTGCATCTTCCATCACTCCCAGCGTGTGTCCCTAGGGTCTGTTGGCATTTTCCAGGATCCTGGGGGGTGTAGGTGGGGGTCTGTGTGTTACTGCCCATGCACTAGGCTCCCAGTACCACCCACCAAAGTGTGTGATGCTTCAAAGCTGTTAGTGCTTGAAATCAAGCAGAGCACCAACCTAGCAGGCATGTGTGATATGTAAGTGGAATGTGAACATGGATAAATACTTGTGTCTCTGTAGCAAAGCTCTGTCCATGCATTCCTGGCTTTAGGACATGGTTCTTTGTGACCTCCTTGATGGTGAGCCCTCCTGCCATGTGCTGGGGGAATGCTTGGGATGCTCTGGGATCCATGGAGCACATGTGGGCACTGCTCTGGAAGCAGCTGTTGGCCCCAGGTGGAGCTGAGCTTACTGGGGCTGGGACAGTGACAGCTGTCACTGTGCTCAGATGGTTTGTGTAGGAGTGACGGGGGTAGGACAGTGGGGATGGACAGAGAGCAGAGATCTCTGCAGCCAGGTCAGGAACTTGGGGTTTATTGCAAAGGGCCTGGGGGCAGGGCCCTGCTGGGAGCTGCCAGGCACAGCTCAGAGCAGGCCTGAGAGAAGAGAGGGGGTGAGAGGATGAGAGGGTAAGAGAGTAAGAGAGGCAAGAGAGCAAAAGCATAAGAGAGTAAAAGGGGTAAGAGAGTGAAGTTCCCATTACAATACAATAAATCTTCTTCTGTGTTGAATATTCTCATTCTCACTAACTAATCTAGTATAATATACAAATCCTATAGCATTTCCATACAGCCTATAAGAATCATTACATTACCATCCTGTGTTACATTTTAAACCCTAAAAACTCCTCTTTGGGCCCCTTCTGCCAAGCTGTGGGGTCTGCTCTGACCCTTGGGCCTGTCTGCAAGCAGAGGGTGTTGTTCCATCAAAAGGGGATCACCTTCAGCAGCCACACCATTGTTTTCCAGTTGTTCAGTAACTGAGGTATCTCAAAGCTTGCTTTCATTTCAATCTCACTGATAGTTTCCATATTCTCAAAATCTTTTTGCCAGACAATCATATTTATAAGGCTTTCCTGTTTCATCTTCCCCAACAGTTTGGAGCAAGGCTGGAGCAGTGGTGACACAGGACAGGGGGAGGGACTGGGCTGCCTGGTGGCACTGGCATGCAGGAAGGATTTAAAACATGACTGTGTTCACAGGGGCCTCAAGTTGAGGGAAGAGATGAGGATTTGACTCCATGTTTCAGAAGGCCGATTTATTATTTTATGATATATATTATATTAAAACTATACTAAAAGAGTAGAAGAAAGGATTTCATCAGAAGGCTGGCTAAGAATAGAAAAAGCAAAGAATATAACAAAGGCTTGTATCTTGGACAGAGAGTCTGAGCCAGCTGGGCTGTGATTGGCCATTAATTAGAAACAACCACATGAGCCCAATCCCAGATGCCCCTGTTGCATTCCACAGCAGCAGATAACCATTGGTTACATTTTGTTCCTGAGGCCTCTTACCCATCACTGGAGTAAGAGCAGTGGCTGTAGTGGCTGTCTCTCTGCAGAGTGCAGAGGGGCCATGGGGTGATGTGTAACTGCAATCATCATGAGATGAGCAGAGGCAATCCTGTCTCAAATCTCCATTCCACTGGCTTCTTCTCTCTTGTAAAGATGGAGTAAGAGGAAACTTTTCCAACCTGTTAATTTTCCATTTCCCTCCGTCGTGTAGCTGCTTTGGATGATAATCTTTTAAATGTCTCCTTATGTGCAGGACTGTAATTTTTCCTTCCCTTGAGAGCTTGCAGCCCCCGCCTTACTGGGACAGGAGGTGTTTTCATCTCTGGTGACAATGACACACATGCTTCTGCAGACAAGGACAACCCCTCATTTGCCTGCTGTGACTTTACTAGTTCTGCTGTCTTATCTGTTTGCTCCCACCTTTCCTGCACTCTACAGCACTCCTTTTATTTTCCCATGGCAGCATCCCTTCTATTTACCATCATGGCATCCCTTATGTTTTCCTGACGTGGCATTCCTCATGTTTGCCCATTGCAGCATCTCTCATTTCCTATTGCAGCTTTCCTTGTGTTTCCCACTGCAGCTTCCCTCCTGCTTTCTCCTGTGGCAGCATTCCTTGTGTTTCCTGTGACAGCATCCCTCGTGTTTTCCCATCATGGCATCGCCCAGGCTTTCTCCTGTGGCAGCATTCCTTGTGTTTCCCATGGCAGCATCCCTTGTGTTTTCCTATCACAGCATCCCTCGTGCTTTCCCATGGCAGCATCCCTCTTGTTTTCCCATCACAGCATTCCTTGTGTTTTCCTATCACAGCACCCCTCATGTTTTCCCAGTCCAGCATCCCTTGTGCTTTCCCAGTCCAGCATTCCTTGTGTTTTCCCAGTCCAACATTCCTTGTGTTTTCCATGGCAGCATTCCTTGTGTTTTCCATGGCAGCATTCCTCATGTTTTCCTATCACAGCATTCCTCGTGTTTTCCTATCACAGCATCCCTTGTGCTTTCCCAGTCCAGCATCCCTCATGTTTTCCCATCACAGCATTCCCTGTGTTTCCCATCACAGCATTCCCTGTGTTTCCCAGTCCAGCTTCCCTCATGTTTCCCATCATTTCCATGCCTCACACTTTCCCACTGCAGCACCCTGGTGTTTCCCAGGGTGGAATCTGTGGTGTTTCCCATTCCTGCTCCTTGCAGAGCTGGTGTGCTCGCACAGGGTGCCCTGGGAGCTCCCCCTCCTTGGCTGTGGGGTGTCCTCAGCTGTGTCCATGCTGTGCCATGGCTGCTGTGGTGTTTTGGCCATCCCTCCCTGCTGGATGTGTCTGTTCTCTGCTCTCCCAGAGCCCTGGGGCTCGGAGTTGCAGTGCCTGGGGTGTTCCCCACTCTGGCTGGTGTTTGCCCCAGCTCCTTGGAGCAGGTTAGCACAGGAGAAGGGGAAAGTTCCTCACAGGAGCTCTGAAATAGGGCTGGGAACTCTGCAGGAAGCCCTGGTTGATGCCTCTCTCTCTCTCTGTGTTGTTGCAGGCCAAGGACAGTGATGATGATGATGAAGTCACCGTCAGTGTGGACCGGGACCGTTTCATGGATGAGTTCTTTGAGCAGGTGAGAGCTTTGTTCCTCCAGTGTGGCTTTGAGGCTGCTTCAGGCCTTTCTGCTGGCACCAGGGTGGGTTGTGGATGCTCCAGGCTCCCTGTGGCCACTGGGGATGAGGATGAATGTCCTGCCCTGGCTGGTGCTGCTCAGCTGATGCTCGGGGTTGTGCTGAGTGCTGAACATCAGGAACCTGAGGCTGTGCTGCCCTGTGGATGTTTCCCTGCTCCTCCAGAGCCCAGCCAGGCTCTTGCCCAGGCCATGAGAGCAGGGAAGCCTCACACCCAGCTCTCAGGCCTTTCCCCAGGACACCTCTGCAGAGCAGCAGTCTCTGCACGGATCATGGATTTAATTTTGTGCCTCCTGTTCCCAAACAAGAGGTTGTCTTCTGGCATGTGGGTGGCTGTAAGATCTGCTTGCGGATTTTTAGCACACCCTTAGCATGGCATGTGTGTGGGGGGTGTTAAAATGGATCTGTGCAGGCAATGGAGTGGGAACTGGGATAAATCTGATGTGCAGGTGGAGGAAGATGAGCAAAGGAGTGGTGTGAGCTGAAGGAGAAGGCTGAGTTAGAGGGTGAGCAGCCTGGCAGGAGAACACAGGAGAGGTTTCCCCTCTTGAGCAATGCTGGTGTCTTCCTGTAGCACAGAAGGGCAGGGAAAATGCCAGAATGGATCTTTGGGAAAATGTGGCCTCCCTGGAATGGGGGGTGAGGATCAAATTGGGCATTTCTGGAGCCTTTTATGGAGCAAGGAGCCATGGGAGACTGAGCCACTATCAGCCTGGCTTGTGCAGTCTCAGCAGTGCTCTGCCAGTGGCACAGAGTCTGGGGATCAATCTGCTGCTGATTTATATAAATCCCAGAAGTTTCTCAGTGTATCACAAAGAATCCAGGACATACAGTCTGCATTACACTGCTGTGAGTCAGAGCTGGCTGGTGGGATGGAGAAGGGCTGATTCCACAGTTCCAAACTGGAAAATATTTATCCAGGAGGATGTTTGCTGTGGTTCAGACATGTCATGGTTGCTTTGGAATAGGGTATAATAATCCCTTCACTTTCCAAGAGTTCAGGTCTGTCACAGACCACCTGTCTTCTTGTCTCACTTCACAGGTGGAAGAAATTCGAGGCTTCATTGATAAAATTTCGGAGAATGTGGAAGAAGTGAAAAGGAAGCACAGTGCCATTCTGGCTTCCCCCAACCCTGATGAAAGTGAGTGAGCCCCGTGTGTCCCGTGTGCCCTGTGTGCCCTTGGCTCCCCTGGTGGGTGGCTGGGGCCAGGCACAGTCCCCTGGGTCTGCAGGTGGCCACAGTTGGGTGCTGAGGGAGGGCTTGGGCTGGCCTGGTGACTGACTGGTGGCTTTGAGACCTGCAGAGGTGGTGAGAGTCCAGTGAGGGGATTTCTGCAAGCATGGGGCAGTGTGGAGGCTGGGAAGGGCAAGTGCCTGTTTCTGTGGTGGGTGGTGTTGTCTTGCCCTGGGCTGCCTGGGCAAGTCCCAAGGAGTGGATAAAGCAGAACAGACCAAGTGTCACCTGCTTGGGCCCAGAAATGTCACAGCTCCTCTTTGAGCCAGAGGTGGCAGCTGGGCCCTTGCATCTCTGTCCTGGGGACAATTTGTTGCTGGCTGGTCAAGGAGTCTATCCCTTCCAGACCTTTTTCTTCCAGGAGCTGGAGTTAGGGCTTTGAGCACCCAAAGGATGGCAGCATTTGGGTGTCTGGGGGATCTGGCAGAGTTAGAACTGTGCATGCTGTGGTCCCTGCTCCCAAGGGAGCCAGAGGAGCTGGCTGTGGGGTGGTGAGGTCAGCAGTGGTGTCTGCAGAGCCCTTGCTGTGGAATGGGTGGATCTGAGGGCTGAGCTCTGCAGGGTGGGGCTGGAGCCTGCCCAGGCTCACCTGCTGAGGGACAGCCCTGGACCAGCTCTGCTGCCCCAAACTCCACCTTCAGGGTGACACTGAGACCAGGTGGGTCCCCTCTGCCCCCCTCCAACATCATGCTGGTGTCACAGGGGTGTTGGATGCTGCAGGTCTGACCCTGCAGGATGGCTCCAGGCCACTGCAACCCTCATTTTGGCAGAGGTGTTGCTTCCATGGGCTGAGCACTGCTCGTGCTCCCAGCTATAGAGGTTGGAAAGGTGAGACCAGGTCTCTCTCTGCTCATCTACCCTCTTCCCATCCATTTCTCATTTGCTCTGTGCAATTCCATGTCTGCTTGTGGAATTGTGCCTGGAGGTCCCAGGAGGATGCCCACACGCACATTGCCCTGCATCCATGTCAGAGCAGTAGATTTTGTAATTACTTGAAAGGAATGGCCCATCCTAAATTGTCCCAGGCTCCCCTCTCCTGGCAGCTGCTCCTCAGCTAAAATTTCCTTGGCCAAGCCTGGAATTGAGGGATTTTCTCAAGGGAGTTCCCATGTCTCAGGCTATTGCTCTATCAGCCTCCAGGCCCTTGTGCTCTCACTGTGAGATGTTGCAGTGTTCCTGTCTGGGAGTGTTCAGAGAGAAGCTGCTGTGAGCCCCATGTGTCCTGTGTGTCCTGTGGGCATGAGGCTTCCCTGGTGGGTGACTGGGACCAGGCACAATCCCCTGGGTCTGCAGGTGGAATGGCTGCTGCACTGGCATGGGGTCCACTTGGGGCTGCAAAGGCCACTCATGGCCTAAAAGCATAAGAATCTATTTAAAAGTCTGAGATCTGCAGTGAACAAGATGTGGTGACATTCCCATGACTTCCAGAAGCATCCAGGACCTTGGAAGTGCTTCTGGTTTTGTTTTACAGCGTTCCTTTGCCTTGGTATTGTAGAGAATTCAGTTTGTCTCATCAAGAATTGTTGGGACAGGAAGAGAGGAGCCACATTAATGTGAAATCAGTGATTTGTGGCATTGTGGTGTGCTCAGGTGTGGTAGGACTCAGCAGTGGACAGCCTCAGAATCACAGAGTACTTTGAGTTGGAAGGGACCTTCAAAGATCATCCATGGGCAGGGACACCTTAAATCTACAGCAGTGGACCACTTGCTCCAAGCCCTGTCCAATGTGCCCTTGAACACTTCAGGGGTGGGGCAGCCACAACTTCTCTGGGCAGCCTTTGCCAGCCCCTCACCACCCTCACAGTCTGACATTTCTCCCCCATGTCCAATCTGACCCCACTGCCCCTTGTCCCAGCCCTTGGACCATTCTGGTGGCCACCTCTGGACCTGCTCTGCCAGGGCATTGTCTGTGCTGGCAGCCTCACCCCCACCCTCCTGTGTTCCTGAACCCACAGAGAACCTGCTCATTAATGCAAGTTTGTAACCCAGGGCTGTGAATTTATTAAGATTAATTTGGAAATTCAGAAGCAAGTTCCCATGAGGCATGGCAGGGGCACAGAGCCAAAGGACACTAAAATGTAGGTTGTGAGAGGCTAATTTTGGGATGTGCTCACTGAGGTTTGCTGTTTAACAGGGCAAGGAGCGACACCTGGGATGGCCATCAGGGCAAGATGTTGCTCCCTGCAGGGATTTGGGATGCTGCTCATCCCCTCTGGAACAGCACCCTGCTTATTTCTTAGTGCTCTCCAAGTACTTTAGCATCATGTGGAAGATGCAAGATGAGGGGAAATGTTCCTCCAGGAAATAAGAGAATGTCACGGAGTTCTCATCCTAGTCTGGAGGCACATGTGCTGTGCAGCTCGGTTTGGTGTGGGTGTAGCTTCTCCATCAGAGATACAAACTCCTTAAACACCACCAGCAAGTCCCTCCTGGAGCTGGAGGACTTTGGGATGGGGCTTTAGATGGAACAGAGCTGGGCTGGTGGTCTGGGAAATGTTTGGGCAGTGGTTGGGGTTGCTGTTTCAGGGATGGATGCAGAGGTTGTGGTGGCTGCTGGTGGATAGCTGCATTCTCAGGGGCAGTGATGGAAGAGAGGGACTGTGTGACCGTGTTCACAGGGGTCTCAGGTTGAGGGAAGAGATGAGGATCTGACTCCATGTTTCAAAAGGCTTGATTTATTATTTTATGATATGTATTACATTAAAACTATACTAAAAGAATAGAAGAAAGGATTTCATCAGAAGGCTGGCTAAGAATAGAAAAAGAAAGAATGATAACAAAGGCTCTGTCTCAGACAGAGAGTCTGAGCCAGTTGGGCTGTAATTGGCCATTAATTAGAAACATCCAACATGGGCCAATCCCAGATGCACCTGTTGCATTCCACAGCAGCAGATAACCATTGGTTACATTTTGTTCCTGAGGCCTCTCAGCTTCTCAGGAGGAAAAATCCTATGGAAAGGATTTTCCATAAAAGATGTGTGTGACAGGACTCCATGGGCACAATCCCACTGGAATCTCCTTTTTAAGTGGCTGTGCTCAGGCAGATGCAGCCCCTTGGTGTTCTCTGTTTGCAGGATCAAGTGAGGTCCAGTGTCTGTGTGAGACCTGGATTTGCCTGGTGTGCTGAGCTGCAGGATCCATGGAGGGGCTCATCCCTCCCTTCCTGCTGATCCCTCTTCTGGCTGCACAGACTGTTTGGGATCTGCCTTGCCCCTGCTGCCCGGGTTTATTTTGGAGCCCAGCGGGTGGGGAGCTGGCTGGCTGTGCCTCTGAGGCAGGGAGGTGACAGCCCATGGCTCCAGCAGGTTTGGTCTGGCTGAGGGGCTCAGGGGGGTCTCCACACCCAGTGGGCAGTGCCATGGTGGGACTGGCTGGGCTTGGAAAAGCTGAGGGGCCGTGTTCCTCCTTGGGTTGGGGCCATTGTGAAAAACGCCAATCACTTGGTTTTAAAATTTTAAAAGTTTAATAGTAATAAAATGGTTATAAAAATAGTAATACAATTAGAGTAATAATAATTTGGACAATTTAAATTAGGACAATATGAGACAACAAATACAAAGAGTTATGGATGTCCAGGTACCTTTTTCTGGGCAGCACGAGCCCAAAAAAGGACCCACGTTAACAAAGGATTAACCCTTAAAACCAACAGCCTACTGTTGCATATTCATACACCTCATACATGATGCATAAATTCCATTCAAACACAGGATTCTGTCTGGTCATCATCAACTTCTTCCTATGAATCCTAACAGCGCCTTTGAGGTGGGAAGAAGTTCGTTTCTTCTGATAATGGAGCAATAAATTCTTTTTCTCTGAAAGATTCAGGTGTCCTGTGGCTGCTATCTCACTGCCAGTCCTTTCTTTTAAAAAAAGTATCTTACATAGCACAGTTTCTATTTTAACAATTTTTATAACCTAAAACTATATTTAACACAGTACTTAAAAGAACTAATACAGCATCACTTTCTAACACAACACATATAATATTCATTTTAATATTTGCAAAAAGCCAGTCATAAAATACGTGCATTTTTCACAGCTATCACATCAGGTTTAAGTCACAGCTCCTGGTAAACTCATTCCTAAAATCCTTCCCAGTGAGGGCTGTGGCTGTTGCTGCTCCTGGTGCTGCAATCAGCTGCTCCTGCTTGGTCCTTGGTGCAGGCCACATCCCACTGATGTGAAATCACTGATTTCACATTAATGTGGCTCCTCTCTTCCTGTCCCAACAATTCTTGATGAGACAAACTGAATTCTCTACAATACCAAGGCAAAGGAACGCTGTTAAACAAAACCAGAAGCACTTCCAAGGTCCTGGATGCTTCTGGAAGTCATGGGAATGTCACCACATCTTGTTCACTGCAGATCTCAGGCTTTTAAATAGATTCTTATGTTTTTAGGCCATGAGTGGCCTTTGCAGCCCCAAGTGGACCCCATGCCACAGCAGCTTTTCTCTGAACACTCCCAGGCAGGAACACTGCAACATCTCACAGCCAGCAAGCAATGAAATCACATTTGCAGTTTCCCTGGAGTGGTCAGGAGGGGTTCTGTGCCATTCCTCTTCTCTGAGCGCGGCGTCCCTCCAGTGGCAGTGCTCCTGTCTCTCCAGCACTGGGTTATGTAACACAGCTGTCTGCTCCATGAGTTGCCTCTGGGAACAGAAATCTTCAGATCCCAACTTGTGTCTCTCAGCCTGTCAGCTCAGCCCATCTCTGCAGGCTTTGGGAGGCCCAGTAAATATTTCAGACCTGGAAGCAGGTCCATTCCAGCTGCACCAGCACAGGAGGGGAGGTTCACTTCCATCCATCCACCATCCATCCACCATCCATCCATCCATCCATCCATCCATCCATCCATCCATCCCTCATCCATCCATCCATCCATCCATCCATCCATCCATCCATCCATCCATCCATCCACCATCCATCCACCATCCATCCATCCATCATCCATCCATCCATCCATCCATCCATCCATCCATCCATCCATCCACCATCCATCATCCATCCATCCATCCATCCATCCATCCATCCATCCATCCATCATCCATCCACCATCCATCTCTCCAGCCTTCCCCCAGTCTGTGCTGGCACTGGGGATTGCCCTGACCCAGATGCAGGACTTTGCCCTTGGCCTGGTTGGCTGTCAGGATGTGGAGTGCCTTTGATGGATGTTAAATTGTGAGTTTTTGAGGCTTAAATTGTGAGGCCCAGGGAGGCTGGATGGTTCCGGTTGCTTCCCACAGCTCCTGCAGTGGGACTGAGGACACAGCAGTGCACTGGTGATGTCCTGTTCCTCAGCAGGGTGGGAAGGGCATGGTGTGGCAGCAGAGCAGGCACCCAAGGGCACAGTGAGAGCAGGTGCCACCTGCCCTGTGGCTCTCAGCACCTCTGTTTCCTGCTTCCCCTCTCCAGGCAGTCCCAAGGGAGTGGGTTCTCAGCTGTGGCTGGTGTGTGATGTAGAGATTGGAGGGGTGTTTGCTGCAGGGATGGGGGTTCCTCTGCCCACTGGGGGTGTCCAGGATCTCCCAAACTGTCTGCCACACCTCACTTGGCCTGGCCATCCCCAGCAGCGTGGTGCTAATGCTACCCCTGGCCCTTCTGGCAGTGCCACACTGTGCTAGGCTTGCCTCAGGCGGCTTTGTCCTGTCCCTGTGTCACACAGATGCTTTGTCACCCTAGCAGACACTGCTCCAGCTCCTTCTTGGAGGAGTTTTGTCTCTCCTGCCTGTAATCCTTGTTGAAGGGCCTGTCTAGGACATACCCTCCAGTGATCCTCTCACTTCCAGCCTGAGTCTGTTTACAATCGATTTACACACCAATGTCAGCCCAGGAACAAATGCACTTTGCTTAAAGAGCTCTTTGCCCTTCTGGCTTCATCCTGGCAGGTCACCACAGCAGCTCAGGTGTTTTGTGTGGGCTTTGCACAACCCCAGCCTTCCCAGGCCCCTGCACCTGCCCCAGCTCTGGTTTTAATGAGGTGGCTACCCCAGGTTTTGAGCCAGCTGCTGCTCAGTGTTTTTTGAGCTTTTCAGGCTGGGTTTCCCTTCACTTTCCCTGTGGAAGCTGGGATCTGTCTGTGTGGGATGGGCTGAGGTTCCCTGTGTTTGGGTGTGGGTGCTGTGTTTGGGTAGCCTCAGGCAATGTGTGTTTGAGGGACATGGGCACAGCGAGGGCTGGCAGGTCATGGTGACTCAGCTGTGTGTGACCCTGTGGTCACAGCTGTCCTGGGAGTGACCAGTCAGCCCCTCCTTGGTCTGTGGGTTCAGCTCTGAACCAGCCCAGTTCCTCCTGGCACTGGCCCAGTGGGTGCCATGGGGTGCAGGGAGAACAGGGGTGAGCATGGGCTGGGAATGCCCAGGGCAGGGTGCCAGGGATGCCTGGGCTGTGAATTTAGGGGTGCTCAGGCCATGAGTGTGGGAATCTCATGCCATGGGTGCCAGAGGAGTCTGGGCCATGAATTTAGAGATGCTCAGGCCATGGTGCCAGGGATGCCCAGGCCATGAATTTAGGGATGCTCTGCCATGGAGGTGCCAGGGATGCCTTGACCATGAATTTAGGGATGCTCAGGGCGTGGTGCCAAGGATGCCTGGGCTGTGAGTTTAGGGATGCTCAGGCCATGGTGCCAGGGATGCTCAGGCCATGGAAACAGGAGTGCTCCTGCTGTTCCTCACCTTCCCTTTGCCACCCCCTGCCTGAGGCTCCCACAGCCAGGTCGTGCCCAGCATGGTGACACCCACTGCCAGCCCTTGGGTGCTGCCCACAGGAACTGGACACATGGGCAGTTGGAAGAATCCCAGCTTTACAGAGATGGGGCAACTGAGAGGTGTTTTAAAAGATTTGATTCCATTTTCAGTCTTGTTGAAGGGTGAGACATAAGAGATGTAACAACCACACCATTCTATCAGAAGCCAACCAATTTCCTGGTTACAATACCTTATAAATTTTTTTCAGCCTCTTAGCTTTTGCCACACAATGCTGCTAATTCTTCTAACACCAATCACCTATATTTTTACCCCATGTGGTCTTGCTGCAACGCATCTTTCAGAATTCTAATTGTCTAAAATATGGTCTTTTTGCAAGGCCATAGTTTGAAATTTGTTGAAACTTGTTTCTAGTTCAATCTCTCTCTCAATGCCATCTCTGTTCCATGCCCTTCCTAAGCCAGCACTCCCAGTTGCCCTGTCTCTGTAAGTCTGGGATTTTTCCAACAATGGGCTTTCTATGCATCATCCCAGTGCTGAGTGAGGCTACCTGGGACACCTCTGTCCTCTCCTCCTGTGCCCCTGTGGCTTTTTCTTTTGTTTCTCCTGAATGTGTTATCCCAGGTGATTTTCCCTTTTCCTGTGCAGTTCTCCTGCTCCATGATCATCAATATCCATGATCACCAGCACCATTGATCCAGCACTCTGAGTGCAGTTAATATCAATTAACTGGAGTCTGATTCATGGCAACATGTTAAAAAAGAATCAAAATCAGCTGTTCTGTAATCATTTTGGGTTTAATTTAGCCCAAAGGTTTAGTGGCACTCCTGGAACCTGTGGTGCTGCTGCTGCTGGAAAACTTTAATCTCCTTTGGGCAGCACTCCCTGTTGCACCCCAGAGCCTGGGGTGTGATGGGCACTGAGGAGGTGACCGTGGAGCAGGAGCCCATCCTTAGTGCCTGAGGTGCTGCTGCTCCCATCTCAGTGCAGGGGGGACCTGTGGCTCCTTGGCTCTGTGTGTGTGACAGCAGCAGTGTCACAGTGCTCAGCGCCTGTTCTGTGTGCTGGGATGGAGAGGGAGCCCTGGAGGGGAGGGGACACGAGGCCATCCCTGCCCTGAGCCTGTGGCACCCTTGTCTCTCTCTGCTGGTTCATGCTGTGTGTGTGTGTGTGTGTGTGATTTTGTGTAGGGGGATACAGCATGGGTAAATGAAGGTGGTACAGAATGTAATCTTATCCCCCAACGAGTTGCAGCTGGACCAATTGCTAAAGATTAGGAGCAGGCCTGATCTTAACAGGCCACACCTGTAGCCAATAAGAACAGTGGTATAAAAGAGGGGATTGGTGGGCTCTGGAGTCAGATGGCTGCTGCAAGGACCAGGAACAGCCAGTGCTTAGAGGAGCTGCCTGTGAGAAACATCGAGAAGGTACAAAACTCTGGTGATATGGAATCCTTGCACTATAATGATAGTGGAACTCTTGATATAGAAGACAACAACCTTGCTCCCACTCCCGTGGTGGTTTCCAGCCCTGGCTGCTCCTTGAGCGCTGGCTGGGTGAGCTGAGCTGGCTGCACAGGGAGTCTCTTGGCCCTCTCCTGAGTCTTTGCATCCAGGGAGGTCAGAAAGAAGGAGAAAAGAAAGGAGCCAAAATGTGGGGGGGCTACGGTAGCTGTGCCCCTTGCTGTGTGGTCTGGCAGAGCTCAGCTCTCCCAACCATCACTGGATGCATGGGGTGTCCTCAGGCTCTCCTTACCTCTTCCTACTGGATTTGGAGTGGTTCCTAGCTGTACACCAAGGGGAGAAGAGCCAGAGAACCCAGTGTAGCGGCCAGGAGCCCTGCTCTGGTGGGCACTGAGCTGGGCTGTGGGATGCTGGGTGGCATCAGTGGCACAGCTTTGGGTGACCGTGCTCACAGGGGGTCTTAGGATGAGGGAAGAGATGAGGATCTGACTTCATGTTTCAGAAGGCTGATTTATTATTTTATGATATACATTACATTAAAACTATACTAAAAGAATAGAAGAAAGGATTTCATCAAAAGGCTGGCTAAGAATAGAAAAAGAAGCAATGATAACAAAGGCTTGTGGCTTGGACTCTGTCTGAGCCAGCTGGGTGTGATTGGCCATTAATTAGAAACAACCACATGAGACCAATCCCAGATGCACCTGTTGCATTCCACAGCAGCAGATAACTATTGGTTACATTTTGTTCCTGAGGCCTCTCAGCTTCTCAGGAGGAAAAATCCTAAGGAAAGGATCTTTCATAAAAGATGTCTGTGACACTCTTGGGTGTCACAGACACTGGTCTGTGGTTGAGTTCCTCTCATCTTCCAGGAAGAAGATGAAACTCATCTTGTGCCCCCCATCCCCTCCCTGTCCCTTCAGTCCTCCTCCTGGCATGGCCATGCCTGGGATTCCTCATGCTTTTGGCTCTCAGGTTTGCCATTGTCAGGGTTGGGGCGAGTGTTAAAGGGGGTGTGAAGGACAGAAACATGGGGGTGCTCTGCAAAGTGCTGGGGGAAGGAAACAGCAGGATCAGCAGTGGCAGCCCAGCAGGCAGGAGGTGAGGAGGCCAGCCCTGCCCTGTGCAGCTGTGTCACTGTAGGGGGATAGAACATAAGTAAATAAAGGTAGTATAGAAAGTAATCTTGCCCCCTAAAGAGTTGCAGCTGGGTTAATTATTAAAGATTAGGAGCAGGCCTGATGTTAACAGGCCACAGCTGTAGCCAATAAGGAGAGTGTTATAAAAGAGTGGATTGGTTGGTTGAAGGGGAATTGGAGTCAGGTGGCTACTGCAAGGACAAGGAAGAGTCAGTGCCTAGAGGAGCATACAAGAAATACATGAAACTCTAGCAATATGGAACCCTTGCAATGCAATGACAATAGAACTCTTGCACTATAATGTCACCACGGCTGGCACAGCACTGGCACCCCTGGGAGGGCTGTGTCACCCGGCTCTGTGGCTCCCTGGGGGCTGCCTGTGCAGGCAGAGAGGGGCAGGGACCCCAGGCTGGGGAGGGGGGTGCTCTGCAGCAAACCCTCTCCAGCCCCAGCAGTGCTCCTTCTGCAGCTGGAGCTCTGCCTGCTCCTGCTGAACCCTTGTCTTGGTGCTGGCACTGGGATAATCCCTTCTCTGCAGAAATGGGTTTAGGAGGGCTGAGCTGAGCAAGCCCTAAATCCTTTTACTCTTTCCTGAGATTATTCTGACGTGTGGGAGGCTGCTGCTTTCTAGGCATGCTGAGAGCAGGAGCAGCAGGGTCTGCTCAGTGGAGCTGGGCAGCAGCACAGGCAGGAGGAGGAGGGTGGCCAGAAGTCCTGGGATCTCTGGGACCTCAGCATCACCCATAGAGATCCCACTGTGGGTGCGCCAGGAGCTCCTGCCGTGGGCACATTCCAAGAAATGACTCTACAAAGCTACCACTAAATTATTGAGAGGGAAAAGACTCAGGGATAGTGAGTGGGGAAACTGCTGGGAATAGCTTGAGGAGGAATTATTGATGAAAATCCATTTGGATTTGGAAAGGCAGTGTCTGTCTGTCTGTCCCCCTGGGTGACTGTACTCATGTGTGGCAGGGAGGTGTGTGTGCCTGTGCTTCAGGTGGGAGGAGAGGGAGAAGAAGTCAATTAAAAATGGAGAGTTGAGGCAAGCAGTCTGAGGAAGGGGTGGCCAGAGCAGGGAATCTGAGTGCTGAGGGATCCTGGGAGCTCTCACAGGGGGTGTGCACAGAGGTGGATTGGGTCTGGTGGAGGGGGGACATTGCTGGGCTGGTGAGGTGGGTGGCCATGTCCCAAGGAGGGCAGGCCATGGCTGTAGCGTGGGACCCCTCATGTTGGACTGTTGCAGACATCTTTTCTGAGACATCCTTTCCTTAGGATTTTCCTCCTGAGAAGCTGAGAGGCCTCAGGAACAAAATGTAAACAATGATTATCTGCTGCTGTGGAATGCAACAGGTGCATCTGGGATTGGCCCATGTTGGATGTTTCTAATTAATGGCCAATTACAGTGAGCTGGCTCAGACAGAGTCCAAGCCACAAACCTTTGTTATCATTCCTTGCTATTCTATTCTTAGCTAACCTTCTGATGAAATCCTTTCTTCTATTCTTTTAGTATAGTTTTAATGTAATGTATATCATAAAATAATAAATCAGCCTTCTGAAACATGGAGTCAGATCCTCATCTCTTCCTTCATCCAAGAACCCCTGTGAACATGGTCACATTGGGCAGGGCTGGAGCCTGCCAGAAATGGCTCCTCTGACCCCTTGGGTTGTGTTGTGTCTGGAAATGAGGGATCTCTGGACTGGTGGTGGGATCCTCTGGTGTGGAAGCTGCAGGTGCTGCAGTCAGTTTGGCTGCAGCTGGTTTGCCAACATCAACTGATAAGACATTGAGGAGAAACTGGAAGAGGAATGGAGGGGTGGACAGCCAGGATACCCAGTGGGACACTGGACAGCCTGCTGGGAGAACAGGTTGGATGGTGATGAGACCACCTCCAAGACACTCCTGGAGCCCTGAGAGTCCTGGGCAGCAACCAGGAGAGCCCAGCCCTGACATCAGGGTGGCAATGGGTGCCTGGCCCATCCCTGACTGATGAGTGCAGAGCAGAACTCCTCACAAAACCAGCTCAGAGTGACCACTGTCTGAGGGGGTCAGGCTGGGAATTGGCAGAACTGGTGGAATGAGCTGTTCTGCCTCAGCCCAGGGCAAACCTGGCACTGGGCACATCTGCCCTGCTGTCCCTGCCCTCCCCACCACTCTGTGAGCTGGCTGGTTCCTTCAGGAGTTGGGTTGCAGCTGCTTTGAGCTCAGGCCAAGCCAACAGTGCTTCTGGAGTGTTCCTGAGATACATGGAACCTTTTTCCTGCTGAATAGTGACAAAACAAAGACACCTGCAATAGGATGTGCAGTCTGGTGGTGCTGGCCCATGGCATGGCTGTGGTGCTGTGCAGCACGTGGTTCTGCATCCAGTGTTCTAACCAGTGCTAGAAACAGCACTGAGCCTGGAGAAACAGAGGCTCAGGAAGGGCCTTCTTGTTCTCTAAACTCCCTGAAAGGATGTGGCAAGATGGAAGAAAATTTATTCACAGGAATTGTGGTCAGGCAGTGGAATAGGCTGTGAAGGGCAGTGGTGGAGTCACCATCCCTGCAGGGGTTTAACAGATGTGTGGATGTGGCTCTTGGGGAGAGTGGTGGCAGTGCTGGGTTAACTCCATTCTCTGGGAGGATTGCTCCAGCCTAAATGATTCCATGATAATCCTGTTCCTTTTCAGAGGCAGTTCACAGAGTGCTGCTGTGTGTTTGACAGAATCCCTGCAGTAACCAAGTGTTTCACTGTCATTCTAAATCCTTCCAGCGCTTGTTTTAGGAGAAAACATTCAGACAGCAAATATCTCCCATTTCCCATTGAACTCCCCCCTAAATCCCTGTATTTTATAGCCTCACAGCACCACCCACATTGTGCATGAGGCTGCAGCCCACTCTCTCAGGGTCTGTGCCCACTGCCCCCTCCTCAGCCGTGGTTGATGCGAGGGTGCGCCAGCGGCGAGGCTGTGGCGGCGTGGGTGCAGCACCAGCTGCACTCAGGGCTGGCAATAACCATTCCCTGCATCCCAGGAAGATGATTAATCACCGTGGGGGCACTGCTGCCCATTTGCTGTTACTGGAAACCCTGCAGAGAGCTGCTTGGAAGGGCTCTGCCTCCTGGAAGTGCCTGGGAGCTGCTGATCCGGAGCGGGAGCTGCTCGGGCAGCTGCCAGCCCAGGCTGAGCCTTCCTGCCTGCCCTGAGCTGCCTGCTGCCATCCAAGGGCTTGGAATCCCACTGGCAGAGCTGGCACACTGGTGTTCACCAACCTGCCCACCCACACAAACACATGGCCTGGGCATCTGTGGGACCTTCTTGAGTGCTACGTGGACCTCCTGATTCACAGAATCTCAGAATTCACAGGGTTGGAAGAGACCTTCAAGATCACATAGTCCAACCCAGCCCCAACAGCTCAACTAAACCCTGGCACCCAGTGCCACGTCCAGGCTTTGTTAAACACACCCAGGGATAGGGACTCCACCACCTCCCCTGGCAGAAGTTTCTGCTCAGTTTCCTGAGCTGGGCAGTGTTTGGTGTCATGAGCTGCCCAAAAGCTCAGTCAGGACTTGGGATTTATTTTTGTTTTCTCTTGTAAGGCTCCTTTGGTGTCTTCTGGGTTGTCTCCATCCCCTCTGTCCAGCTTGAGCTGTTGGCAAAGGGACTGAGGGAGTGGGAGGACTTAAGGGCTGGCTTCCACAGCCCAGACCAGTGTCTGTCTCCTGGCTTCTTCCCCACCATGAATGTGAGCACTCCCTAGCTTATCTCAGATCCTGGTGAGGCTGAGGCTGTTTGCTCAGAGAGTTTGGGGTGAACTACAGCTTGTGTGGGTACTTCGAGGGTCTTGAATGGCAAGGGCTGGGGATGGTGTGAGTGGGCAATGGCTCTGGGTGTTAGGGTCACAGTTAGAGCTTCAGTCTACAAACAAGAGAGAGAATGCTCCAGTGAGGCTCTCTGTGAAGGCACAGCTTCCTTAGGGACACATTCCCATGCTCTGGTATGGCATCCTCCATGCCTGCAGGGGGACATCCTGCCTCACCATGGTTGTCATCACGGGCTGCAGGAAAAGCTCTGCTCTGGTGCCTGGAGCACCTCCAGCCCCTCCTTCTGCACTGGCCTCAGGGTCTGCAGGGCTTTTCCTCTCTCATGTTCAGATTTCTTGCTCACAGCTGCTGTTGGACATTGTTTGCAGCCTTTACCTGAGGCGCTGCCACTGATGGTCTCAGCTTGGCCAGACTGTCCTGCAGCCCTTTGGCACTGGCTGTGCCCTAAATGGGCAGCTCCTGGTGAGGGACTTCTGACAGAGAACACCCCTGTAGCTCCCCCCTGCAAGTGCCAGCAGGGTTTGAAAGTTCATGAAATCTTGGATCTGCAGAAGGGTTTGGGTTGCAAGGGATTTAAGGGCTAATCTTGTTCCACCCCCTGCCATGGCAGGGACACTTTCCACTGTCCCAGGCTGCTCCAAGCCTTGTCCAGCCTGGCCTTGGACACTTCCAGGGATCCAGGAGCAGCCACAGCTGTGCCAGGGCCTCAGCACCCTCACTGGGAAGAATTTCTTCCTAATATGTAATCTAAATTTCTCCTCTTTTAGCTACCACAGCATGCCCTTCATTCCTCCATCCATCCCTTCTGCATCCTTGCTTGTTCTGTCATACCTGCTGCAAAGTCTTTTATTGGCCAGAGTTGAAAAACATTCCAGAAAATTAGGAAGGGGTTGAGTCAGCATCTGATGTTTTTGTTCTTGTTTCCCACAGCTTGAATCAATAAGTTGCAATGTGAAACTCTGAGCTCTGTTTCCAAGAATAAATGTCAGCCTTTGGGAACTGAAGGACTGCACAGAGGTCACTGATGTCCCAGATTTCTTTTAGCAAATGAGACTTCAGCCAGAAAGTCCTTCTCCACAGAGCTGCTCTCCATCCATCCATCCATCCATCCATCCATCCATCCACTGACCCACCTCTAGCTATCCCCTGGTCTTTGCTGGCTCCAGGGATTGTCCTGATCCAGGTCCATGACCTTGTTGAACCTCACAGGGTTCCCATGGACCCACTGCTCCAGCCTGTCCAGGTCCCTTCCCCTTCCCTGTCCCTTCCCTTCCCCACCACTCAGCTCAGTGGTGCCATTCACAAACTTGCTGGAGGTTTGCCTATGTCTTGATGGAGGTTTGAACTAATCCTGGGCCTAGTATCAACCAGTTCTGGTCCTAGTATCACCTAATCCTGGTCCTAGTATAGATCCTTGGGGCCCCTCTTGTCACCAGTTTCCTCTTGCACACTGAGCCATTCTCTGCAGCACTTTGGACACGGCCATGCCACTGATTCCCTGTCCCTCCAGAGTCCATCCCTCAGACCCCTCTCTTGGCAATTCCAGTTTCCTCAAGTGCCCCCAGCTTTCCCCCTGGCAGGAGCTCCTCCCCAGAGCAGCAGTGGTTCAGCCATGCTGGGGCTGTCCTGCATCCACCAGTGCCTGTCTCATTTCTGTGATCCTTGGAGCCTCCAAGGGCATGGCCAAGCTTCCAGCAGGCAGTGAGGAGCAGCTCCCATCAGGAGCAGAGTTAGCCTGTCAGCCAGTCCCAGGACAGAGCTGCTGTCTGCATGGCTGGGCTGTGGCTCCTGCATCCCTGCTCTGCTGGGACCCCCTTGGGTGGGTGCTGGCTGGAGGGAAAGGACTCAGAGTTTGTGTGGCCACCATCACTGGGCTGCTCCCCCCCTCCTTGGGTGGTGATTCTGTGGGTTCAAGACCTGGATTTTGGTCCTTCAACTAGAGCAGAGCTGTTGGAAAGGGCCCTGAGGTATTCCCAAGTGAATTTAGCAGGCAGGTGTAAATAATAGATATGGGGAGCAACTGAAAAGTGAAATATCATGGAAAAGTGCTGCCATTCCAATGGGACACTGCTGCTCATGAGCTGGAGATCATTCAGTAGGAGAAAGAACTCTCCCTGATGTGTCACTTGGCTTCTTCCCTGGCAATTTGCTGCTGAATTATCAGTGCTGGGACCCCCTGCCTGTGCTCTATGGGTGCTCACCAGTGCATTGCAGATGCTGCAGAGCTCCATGAGCACAGGGTGGGATGGAGCTGTGAGCCTGCACCCCAGGGCTGCCCACACCCTGGATACACCCCTGCTTAGCTGGGGCACTCAGCCTGCTGAGGCTGCCCCCAAAGGGATACCCTGGCCTGGGGATGGAGCTGGGTTCGTGGGGTGTTGTTGAGAAAGATGAAAGTTTGACAAGAAAGTCTCACAGATATGTGTGCTTAGCAGAAAGATTTTTAAATGTAGAGTCTGATGAAGGAATAGAGATGGAAGCAAGTTTTGATATAGAAGAAAAGAATTGCTGAGCCAGTCTTACTGGATAACTAAGGAGGCAAAGGGTGTGTGAGTTAGAAGGGGATAAAGGATAAACCCACCTCAAACAAGAAGATGTTTTTACTAAGCAGAAAGAGAGCACAGGCAAACAAAACAGCAAATGTGGCCAGTAGAAAAAAGGTCTCGGAAACACTGCAAGAAAACTGAAACACAACTTCTAGCTTAAACTGTAATGTACCAACTTTTAGTGACTGGAGAACAGTAACATGAATATGGTAATTACAGTAGTTATGATAGGCTGTAGATAATAGTTAAGGTACAGATTGGTTCTACTGTATTAAGATGCTCAGCAAAGAAAAGTCTATAATGCATTGTAACCAAAAGAAAAGTCTATAATGCAATGTAACCAAAAGAAAAGTCTATAATGCAATGTAACCAAAAGAAAAGTCTATAATGCATTGTAACCAAAAGAAAAGTCTATAATGCATTGTAACCTAAACTCAGGGTCTCAGGGCCTGCCTGCAGCTGGAGCTGACAGCTGTGGGCACAGCTCTGTCACCCACAACCCTGGACTGCTGTAAAGTCTTGGATCCAATAAACTGCATTTTGGAGACTGCCTGGAGTCCCCCATCCCTCATTCAGGCTCTTACAGGGTGTGGTGATGCTGAATGATTTTTCTCACACCTGAGACCTTCTACCTAGGGTAGCTGCTTGTGTATGCAATTCCTGCATCAGTGGAGGGCTGGGCTGCCCTTTCAGGGACCTGTCATGTTGTTAACACGCTCCAGTTCCCCTCCAGCTGGTGATGGTGTGCTGTGTTTGGACCAGTCTCCTCTGGAGATGGTGACATGAGGACACGTGGGCTGGGGAGGTGTTACCATAAATCCTGGCTTGTGACTGAGACATGAGAGATGGGGCTTGGGTTGGTACTCCAGCCTCAGCAGCCTGAACAGGAGATGTTTACAGATGCTGGCTGATAGGGACAAAGAAATTAATCTGTCACTTCAGTCTGCACTGTGTTAGTGACAGTGACAGGCTGTGGCTCAGGAGGGACCTTCTCACTCCCCACAGCTCCCTGACAGGAGGGGGCAGCCAGGTGGGAGTTGGGCTGTGGGAGGACACAGTCTCAAGCTACGGCAGGAAAGGTATAGGTTGGGCATTAGGAAGAAATTTTTCACCAGAAGAATAATAAAGTACTGGAATGCTCTTCCCAGGGAGGTGCTGGAATCACCATCTCTGGATGTGTTTAAAGAAAGCCTGGACATGGCACTGGGTGCCACAGTCTGGTTGAGGTGTTGGGGCATAGGTTGGACTCGATGATCTTGGAGGTCTCTTCCAACCTCATCATTCTGTGATTCTGTGGGCTCTGCTCCCTGGCAACAAGGGACAGGACAAGAGGAAACAGCCTCAGGTTGCACTAGGGGATATTTAGATTGGCTATTGAGGAAAATTTCATCATGGAAAAGGCTGTGCGGGGCAGTGCTGGAGTCCCCATTCCTGGGTGGATTTAACAGATGTGTGGGTGTGGCACTTGTGGACATGGGTTGGTAGTAGTGCCCTTGGCAGTGCTGGGGGAATGGTTGGACTTCATCATCTCCGAGGGCTTTTCCAGCCTAATTGATTCTGTGATTCTGTGGTTGGGGAAATGGGATGAATTATTGATGTTTTGTGCATGATGGCTGTGAAGGCCCTGGCTGGGCAACTCTAGGGCCAAGCACTCTAGAAGGACAGTGTGGCTTGAGAATGGCCCTGTCACTTCCCTTGTGGTGACATGTCTCCTCCTGTGTCCCCTGAGCCCTTTCCTCTGATCCTGCCTCAGTCCCTGGGGTCTGTCAGAGAGAAATGTTTTTTGAGAGCAGGCAACAAATCTTGAAATTGTTTTTAATGCCAGCAGAGCCTGCTTAATAGGTTTAAGCATCTTATCTCTCAGCACTGTTAATGAGTTTCCAGGCCCCACAGAGGTGCAGCAGAACTGTGTTTTCCTAATCAAGTTATCAGTTTATTAGCAAAAATGCAAATGAAAGAGTTGCTTTGGATGCAACTAAAAAAAAAGTGCTGTCTGGAGAAGCACTGAGCTTCATGGCATGGATAACAGGATCAGGGCAAGGCTGAAGAATTGTCCAGTAAAGAAGGTGAAAGGCAACTGGGATGTGGCCTCTCAGATGTCTGGGGCTCTCTCACAGGAGATTTTTTCTTCTTAATCACATGAGGCTCTAAATGGTGGAAGCATTTATTGAATCACTCCATGAATGTGCCCTACTGGTAGAAGAGCTCACCAAGAGTTAATGGATGATTAATTATCTTGGAGGTAAATAATTAATCAAGTGGTATAGAATCCAGCAGGTCAGGACTTGGCTTGTGATCTGTAAATACTGATGTGTGTGCAGCTGAAGAGCATCTTGTGCAGATATTCTTCATTAGCAGCCTCCTATGAACCCCTTCCCTGTGCACTTTTAACAAGCAGAGTGATCCATCATCCTTCTGGTGACTGCCAGGGTGCCCAGGGCTGGAAGGAGCCCTCAGGTAGCAGCACTTGAGGTACTGGAGAGGAATTCTTCTCTGTGAGGGTGGGCAGGCCCTGGCACAGGGTGCCCAGAGCAGCTGGGGCTGCCCCTGGATCCCTGGCAGTGCCCAAGGCTGGGCTGGGTAAGGCTTGGAGCAGCCTGGGACAGTGGGAGGTGTCCCTGCCCATGGCAGGGGTTTGGAACAAGTGGAGCTTTTATGGTCACTTCCAATCCAGATCACTCCAGGTCTGTGATTGTGCTGATCTGTGAGATGCCCTTGGTGCTGTTTTGGTCTGTTTTGGTGGGCACCATCTCCAGGTCAGCCACTGGGGGTGTGTGTGTGTGTGCACAAGGATGTTTGTGCCATCTCCCATAACCCAAGGGCTGCTTTTTTGGTTTCCTGTCACCTCCATGGGTCCCAGTCTGAACCTGGGGGAAGCCTTTTCCCCTCAGGTGTGGTCAAAAGTGGTGGGTATGATGGAATTATAATATCACAGAGTGGTTTGGGTTGGAAGGGACCTTAAAAGCTCCTCTTGTTCCACCCCCTGCCATGGGCAGGGACACCTTCCCCTATCCCAGAGTGCTCCAAGCCCCATCTGCTCTGCTTTGAAACCAGATTTGAAACTTTCTCCTCTGTCCTTCAAACTGCAGCCATGAAGGGAACAGCTTCAGGGGAAAGTTATGATGGAAAATAACCAAATCCTGACATTCCCACATACCAGAGTGAGCCTGTGTCAGATTCAGCCTTTCTCTAGTGCCATGACATGAAACCATCCCTCATTCCCTGCCTGTGGGCAATGGTTTGAACACTGTTTGACTTCTTATTGCAATGTGAGAAGCTTTTGAGTTGCATCAATATTTTAAAACTTGCAATAATCAGTTGGATATTACAGGTGGACAGGCTGTGTCAAAGGGTTTCCAGTACCAACAATTATTGGTCTTTAGTCTCTTAAATTAAGGGTTGCCTTAGAGGATTGGTCATGCAAAGGCTCAGGAGAATGTGGCAGTGTGTTTTTTGATGGTAATGCACTTCTAGCAGTCAGTTTTATAATCTTTCCTATTTTGTACTGTTACAGCAGATTTTATTACTGATGGATTGTTCCTTTCCCCCCGTGTTATTGGTTTTGTCCTGGCTGTCCATCTCTCCAAAGTAGTCAGTTGGATATTACAGGTGGACAGGTTGTGTCAAAGGGTTTCCAATACCAACAATTATTTGTCTTTAGTCTCTTAAATTAAGGGTTGCCTTAAAAGATTGGTCATGCAAAGGCTCAGGAGAAGGAGGACCTTAACCTCAGGTAAAGAGCCCCTGGGTTCAAGAAGGAGCTGGCCCTGAGGAGTCTCTGGAGCTCTGAGGGCAGTTGAGGCAGAGTAGGTGCATTAGTATTTATCTAGTGCAAAAGCAGAGATGAGAAGACAGTGCAGTTTGTATCTGTGGTTACTTCAATTAGTCAGGGGATAGAAACCCACAGGTTTCTCCTAAAAAGTTTCTGGGTTGAAAGCAGAGCAGGGGCAGACTGGCTGGAAAGGGTTTTTTCTGTGCTGCCTTTGCCTTTGGCTTGTTGAACACAAGCTGTGATGCTGCCTGCTCCTCTCAGCTGCAGGGAGCTGCTGCTCTCAGACTGACTGGTGTTGTCTTTGAAGCTTTTTGTTGAAGAAGCAAGGCTGAAATTCCAAAGTTGTCTGTCAGCCAAAGCCCTGATGAAGAACCACGGCTGGAGTGACCTCTGCCAGCCCTTTCCTTTCCTGTCCTTTTTAGCCTGGTGGGAAGGCTTTGAGGAGAGGTGGCAATGTCAAGGCTTGAAAGGCTCCTCTTTCATGGGAGGAGCAGCAGAGCCAGTCAGGTGCTACCTCTGCTCTCTGAGGGCAGCAGAGCCTCCTCCTTGTGTGGCAGAGAACATTGTCCCCTCTGTACCCCCATTTGGAATGAACACTGATCTCTGTGTCCCTTCTTGTCACCCCACCCACTTTTTGTGATGAAAAGCAATTCAAACTTCATGCTGATGCCTTGTTTTTGGGACCAGGTGAGCTCAGAGTCTCCTGTAAAAGCATCTCCTGTGCTGCTGGTGGAAGGTGACTGCAGTGCATTGGGTGGTGATGTGGAGTGTAGGAGCATCAGGGGCAGGATGGTGGGGATGGACAGAGAGCAGAGATCTCTGCAGCCAGGTCAGGAACTTGGGGTTTATTGCAAAGGGCCTGGGGGCAGGGCCCTGCTGGGAGCTGCCAGGCACAGCTCAGAGCAGGACTGAGAGGAGAGAGGGGCAGAGAGGATGAGAGGGTGGAGAGCAAAAGGGTAAGAGAGTAAAAGGGTAAGAGAGTAAAAGGGTAAGAGAGCGAGGTTCCCGTTACAATACCATAAATCTTCTTCTGTGTTGAATATTCTAATTCTCACTAACCAATCTAGTACAAGATACAAATCCTATAGCATTTCCATACAGCCTATAAGAATCATTACATTACCATACTGTGTCACATTTTAAACCCCAAAAACTCCTCTTTGGGCCCCTTCTGCCAAGCTGTGGGGTCTGCTCTGACCCTTGGGCCTGTCTGCAAGCAGAGGGTGTTGTTCCATCAAAAGGGGATCACCTTCAGCTGGCCACACCATTGTTTTCCAGTTGTTCACTAACTGAGGTATCTCAAAGCTTGCTTTCATTTCAATCTCACTTATAGTTTCCATATTCTCAAAATCTTTTTGCCAGACAATCATATTCATAAGGCTTTCCTGTTTCATCTTCCCCAACAGTGGAGTAACATTTTTTCCCATTGAGGGCTTAAAAGTTTTGAATAATGATGATAAAACCAGCATGTCCCTGTCTTTGACACCACTTCCTGATCAGGTTGGGTGTGTGAGAGAGGAGGTGGGATTTTTCTGTGCAGGTGTGGGCTTTAGGAGGATGCAGCTGAGTGACTCATGTGTGTTCAGCCCAAGTCAGAAAGTAGGACACGTTTATGCAAGGCATGTTAACATCTCTTAAAAAAATGCCTCAGCTATAAGAAGTGCCTTATTCTTGGCATCCATCTGGGTTCTTGCAGAGACAGTGCTTAGAGTGGGTAATGGCACCATGTGTGGATTATATATCTCACCATGACCAAAAGGAATCTGGAGCTCCCAATCTGGAAGATAATTCTGTGCTCTTGAGACTACTGCAAGGGCTTTTAATAGCTTCTGGTGCTACAGGAAGGCAGCCTGGTGGGAAAGCAAGTTGGAGAATGTAGGCAGAGCATCACCCACCTTATTTTCTTCTGAATTTTAAGAAGATCCTGCTTAGTTCCTGCTGTTCCTCTTCTGCAGTGGTGGAGCCACAGCAAATGGAGCTCTCAAGATTTAGCTGGGGAAGGATGTGTAATATTTGCTCTTAATTGAAAAGAAAATGAAGTGACATTTCAACCCTTCATCTCATTCTTTTTTGTTTGCCCTGTTGTTCAGTTTCACATGAAAGAAATGCTGATAAAAGGGCTTGTCAGTGTTTGCCTTTGCAGCTCCATTTCCATGTCTGAGCAGGGTGCTGGACACAGCCCCAAGGCCCCTTCTGCTCTCACACTAGAGAAGCTGTGAGCTGCTGTTTCCAGCAGCCTGAAGTGAAGAAATTAGTCATTACCTTTGCTAATGAAGGGCTTCCCCTGGGGACCAGCCTCTGAACCCCCCCACTGGTGGGAAGGTGGTCACTGATATGGATGCAGCAGCTGGGGATGATGTCCCATCAGCTGTGAGCAGCAGAAAAATGGAAAAAAAATTCCATATTTTTATGATTGAAATAATTTGTCGTGTGAAAAATCCAAATTCTTGTGATGAAAACAGGTTTTTCTGAGCCCCTGGTGGAGTCTTCTTGCAGTCAGCTGCTCTGGCAGCTCAGCTGTGGGGAATGCTGCTGCTGCCTTGCTCCATCACTGGCAGGAGGACCATAACCCCATGATCCCCCAGCACTGGTATTCCTATTTCCAATTTCCAGTACAGGAGGAGACCAGCTTGGGGTCCCTGAAGGCACCAGGTTCTGAACTGCCCAGGTTGGTCTCAAGCCCCACCTGGAGTTTTGTGCAGCAATTGTGGCTTGGTGGGACCTGGGACTTGGAAAACTTTCCCTCCTTATGTGTGCCTGGGGCTCCTCATGAACATGTCAGGGTGAATGGAAATTGAAAATCCCTTCCTGATTTGCATACAGGCAAATTGCACCCAGCAGGGCTGGAGAGGACAGCCCCATGTGGCTGCTCTGGGCTCAGCTCCTGGTGGGGAGATGTTCCTGCTGGTGGTGAGGTGTTCCTGATGGGGAGATGTTCCTGATGGGGAGATGTTCCTGGGGGTGAGATGTGCTCTCTGACCTGGTCCTCCACAGAGAAATGTGGAGGGATCAAAGGCCTGCAGCCCCTCTTGCTCTGGAGATAGGCTGGAGAGCTGGAGGTGTTCAGCCTGGAGATGAGAAGGCTCTGGGGAGAGCCTAGAGCCCCTTCCAGCCTAAAGGGGGCTTCAAAAAAGAGGGAGAGAGTCACATTTTATATGCAAATAGTGACAGAACGAGGGGGAACAGTTTTAATCTAAAAGAGGGGAGATTAGATTAGATTAGATTAGATATTAGGAAGAAATTCTTGCCTGTGAGGGAGGTGAGGGCCTGGCAGAGGTTGCCCAGAGGAGCTGTGGCTGCCCCTGGATCCCTGGAATTGTCCATGGCCAGGCTGGATGGGGCACCCTGGCATGACAGGAGGTGTCCCTGCCCTTGGCAGGGGGTTGGACCTGGATCACCTTTGAAGGTCCCTCCCAACCCAAGCCCATCCCTGATGCTGTGATTCCCTGAAGGGCTGTGCAGGCTCCTGGTGCTCTGCTGAGCTGCTCCTGCTCTGGCACAGGCTCCCCTCTGCCTGTCCAGGCTGGGATGTGCAGATCCTGCTGTGTCTGCTGGAAGGGGCTTGGCAGGGCAGCTTTCCCTGTGTGGGGTGGTTCCATGTCCTCCTCCAGGACAGCTCTGGGGAGTTTCCCACCTCCCCAGGCTGGGGCAGGCTGGAAGCAAAGCCCCCCTTCACTCAGCAGCCTGTGTGGGCAGTGTGGGGCAGTGGGCTCCACAGCATGGGTGCTGATGCTGATCTGTGTGGGAGCCTTCTCCTCCTGCATCCCCACTGCCTCCCCCTTCCTCTGCTGCCTGTGTCAGAGCTCTGCCCTTGGCAGAGACCAGAATAGCTCCCACAGAGCTGCTGAAATGTCAGGCTGGAGCAGGCAGAGCTGGGCCACAGTGCTGCTGTGTGTGTGCAGTGGGACAGTGCCGTGAGCCTGGGGCACACATCCATGGCTGTGTTAAACCCAGCCAGGGACAGTGGCTCCATCCCTGTCCTGGGCAGCTGTGCCAGGGCTTGACAGGCCTTGTAGGAACAAATATTCCACAATATCCTGCCTAAATCTCCCCTGGCACAGCTTGAGGCCATTTCCTCTTGTCCTGTCCCTTGTTCCCTGTGAGCAGAGCCTGATCCTCACCTGGCTCCATCCTCCTGTCAGGGAGTTGGAGAAAGCAGAAGGTCCCTCCTGAACCTCTTTTTCTCCAGGCTGAGCCCCTCCAGCTCCCTCATTCTCTCCTGGTGCTCCAGGACCCTTCCCCAGCTCTTTAATGTCTTTCTAGTTATGAGATGCCTAAAACTGAACCCAGGATTGGAGGGAATGGGGAAGGCAAAAACTGGCAAAGAAAGGAATCTGGAGAATGATTTGGCAGAGGAGAGTGAATTGCAGAGTGTGAAGAGGGAGCCATAATTAAAGGAGACAGACAGCAAGAGGATCCCACATGAGAGGGGGGAGGAGGGTTTGGGGGGAGCTGCAGGGATGTGGGGCTGGGGGAGAGTGGGAGAGCAGGCTGAGGGGAGCACCAGGAGACAGCACACAGAAATATTGCCTGTGCAAGAGCTGGGCAGGGTGAGTGAGCCCTTGGCAGTGGTTCTGTGCAGTGCCAGCCCTGCATCCATCCTGTTCCCCCCTCCCATCCAGCCCAGGCCATCCTTGCATTGCTCTGCAGGAATTTGTAGCATCTCTGTTATTTTCTGTTCATTCCAGTTGTGTGATTTGATCTTTCTCGTTAAAGACGTGCTTGGGTTCTTTCCCTCCTCCCTCCCCCTGTCAGAGGTCACCTGCCCTGCGAGGAGCAAGGACACTGTGGGAAAATTGGGGTGGGGGAGCAGGAAGAAAGCAAGGCTGGGTGGTGTGCTTGCTTTTGGGATTCCCTGCCCCCTCCTCCGATGGATGGAGGAGATTTCCCTGCGGCGAATTCCTGAGATTTCCCTGCAGTGAATTCCTGAGACTTCCCTGCAGTGAGTTCCCGAGCTGGGGAGGAGGCACTGATGATGACACAGCAGTGACGATGACACAGCAGTGACGCTGCCCTGCCGCCGGGCTGGGGAGGAGAGGGAGCTGCAGCGAGCGTGCCAGGGAGCACGTCGGCACTGCTGGGCACTGCCGGGCACTGCTGGGCACTGACAGGCACTGCTGGGCACTGACAGGCATGGCTGGGCACTGCCGGGCACTGCTGGGCACTGGCATGGCTGGGGGGGCAGCTCACATGGCACACAGCTGCCAGACACCTCCAGAGCAGAGGGCAGCCCTGGCACAGGGCTCACATGGCACACAGTTCCCATGGCACACAGTTCCCATGGCACGCAGAGCTCCCATACCCCTCCAGAGCACTGGGAGCCCTGGCACGGGGCTCACATGGCACACACATTTCATGGCACACAGATTCCATGGCACAGGGCTCTCACGGCACGCAGCTCCTGTGGCACACATCTCCCATGGCACACTGCTCCTGTGGCACAGACCTCCCAGAGCACACAGTTCCCACACAGCTCCCATGGCACACAGCCCCTGTGGCACACAGCTCCCATGGCACACTGCTCCCAGAGCCCACAAGCCCACGTGGCATGTGACTCCCCTGGCACACAGCTCCTGTGGCACGTGGCTCCCATGGCATGCAGCTCCTGTGACACACAGCTCTTGTGACACACAGCTTCTCTGGCACACAGCTCCCAATGCATGTGGCTTTCATGGCACACAGCTCCCATGGCACAAGGCTCACATGGCTCGCAGCTCCTGTGGCACACAGCTCCCAGCGCATGTGGCTCCCATGGCACACAGCTCCTCTGGCTCACAGGTCCCATGGCACACAGCTCCTATCTCACACAGCTCCCACAGCACACAATCCCACATGGCATGTGATTCCCATGGCACACATCTCCCATGCCACACAGCTCCTGTGGCACACAGCTCCTATCTCACACAGCTCCCACAGCACACAATCCCACATGGCATGTGACTCCCATGCCACACAGTTCCCGTGGCACACAGCTCCCATGGCACACGTGGCATGTGCCTGCCATGGCTCACAGCCCCCAAGCAGCTCCTGGAGAGTGCAGGGTCAATGGATGGGGAGGTTCTGGGCAGAGCTCTGTGCTGGGGGGACTGGTCAGAGGCTGCCCAACCTGCTGGGGGAGGGAGGTCCCCAGCCATTGGCAGGTGTGTTCCCCTCTCCAGAGCTGCATCAGGAACAAGTTGTTTCTGATTTTGGTGGATTAACAAGCAAAAGATGGAGGCAGTGAGTCAGCCTTGGGGTGGGGATCATGGAAGAGGGCTCAGCACATGTAACTCCCATGCAGGCTCAGAGCTGGCTCACTCCTGTGTTTGGAGCTGGGTGTGCAGGTGGGGATGGATGGACCAAACCCTGCCTTGCTGCTGCTGTTGTCTACAAAAAATGTTGGGCTGGGCATCAGGAGGAAATGTTGTACCATGAGGGTGCTGAGGCCCTGGCACAGGGTGCCCAGAGCAGCTGTGGCTGCCCCATCCTTGGAAATGCTCCAGGCCAGGCTGGACAGGCCTTGGAGCAGCCTGGGACAAGGGAAGGTGTCCCTGCCATGGCAGGAGGTTGCAATGAGATGAGCTTTAAGGTCCCTTCCAACCTAAACCACCCTAAAAGTCCATGGATATGTGAAAAGATCCTTAAACAGGTACCCAGCACTGTGAGGTGGATTTTTTCCCCTTTTTGACCTTTCCCTGACAATGAGCCACAGGATCTCTCAAATTTACGGGGCATCCTGAGGGTTATGGCTTCCTTCCAACTCAGAATTTTGGGCTATCCCATTTCCTTGAGTTAGTGGAGTCTAAAGAAGCTGCCAGACAAGCACTGTGCAGGGATGGTGGCTGCAGCTGACAGTGACTGCAGGTGACAGTGGCTGCAGGATGTCCTTAAAGCCCTTCCTAGCTTCTGTGACCTGCCTGTGTGTTGTCCTTACTGGGACCTGACAATTTCATTGAAATGACACGTTCCCTGCACTTCAGTCAGTGTTTAAAACCATAAATAATGCTCTTTTTTGGTTTTGGGGTTTTTAAGTTGGTTTTTTAAATTATTTTATTTTAGGTGGGTTTTTTGTTTGGTTGTTTTTTTGTTTTGTTTTTTGTTTTTTAAGGAAAAAAATTCTGGATTCAGCACATTCAGGTGTCAGCATTCTTTGTGGGTGCATTTTGAGTCTTTATTTCACACTCAGTGCTTTGGGTACCAACTGCAGCATCTCAAGGGCACTCCCAGCTGAAGCTCTGGGAGGTAGGACTACTTCTGGTCAGTTTTTTTCTGCCAGTGCTATAAAAAGTTTTCAGCCAGAGGTAATACTTGCTCTTTATCATGGAAATATGCAACTCTAAAAATAACCTTTCCACAATTCCCCAGCTGGCTTCCTTCCTGCACAAAGCCCTGTGTCTGTCTGTCCAAGTGGGCTCACTGAGTGTCACCTTGTGCAGGGGTGAAGGACTTTCCTCCCTGCTGAGTCCTTCCATCAGCCCCTCCCTCCATCCCATCCTTTGGGATGCTCAGTCATGGGGCCCCTCATGGGCACAGACTCACTCTCTGATCTGGAACAATTTAATCCTCTCTGATTTTGGGAAGAGCTGTGGGGTGTCCTAGGAGCTGGGGAGGAATGGGTGAAGGGTCTCAGGATCCTGAAGTACAGGAATAAAGCTGCCAAAAGCAGGAGAGCCTCATGGAGGTGAACTGGGTCCAAAGCAAGGTCCTGCACCTGGGCTGGGGCAATCCCCAGGGCCAGCACAGACTGGGGGATGGATGGATGGAAGGATGGATGGATGGATGGATGGATGGATGGATGGATGGATGGATGGATGGATGGATGGATGGATGGATGGATGGATGGATGGATGGATGGACGGATGGACGGACAATGCATGGATGGATGCAGAAAAGGACTGGAGGATTCTGGTGGGTGACAAATGGGACTTGACCTATCCATGGGCACTGGCAGCCCAGGAAGCCAAGTGTCTCCTGGGCTCGCCCTGAGCAGTGAGGGCAGCAGGACAGGGAGGGGATGTTCCCCCTGTGCTCTGAGACACCCTGGAGCTGCTCCCAGCTCTGGTGACCCAGCACAGGACAATGGTGTTGAACTGAGGCCAGAGTCAGGTTGGACACGGGGGAAAAATGTCAGACCAAGAGGGGCTGGCACAGGGTGCCCAGAGCAGCTGTGGTTGCCCCATCCAACCTGGAAGTGCTTAAGGCCACATTGGACTGGCCCTGGAGAAGCTGGTCCAGTGGAAGGTGTCCCTGCCCATGGCAGTGCGTTGGACTGGATGATCTTTGCAGGTCGCTTCCAGCCCAAACCACCCTGTGAGTCCATGATCCTGTGATTAAAGCTGGGGATGAAAAGGAATTAAATTGCTCTAGACATCTCTGTTTACACAAGACCAGTTAAAACCCTACAGAACTGCAATTGCTTGTCTGTGATCCCAAATTCAGCCTGGCTTGTGTTCCTCAGACCTGGAAGAAAGATTTGTTTGGATGAAGTGTGAAATATCTTTTTCACAGCCTGGGAGAAGGACCCTTCAAGGGCAGGACCCTTCAGTAGCAGAGACACTCAATCATCTGCATGGTCCTGTCCTGCTCCTTCATATCAAGTGCTCACAGAATAAATTTAAAGCACTTTATCCTCCCTGAAGGCCTCAGTGTTTCTTACCACTTCTCTGTACCTCCTACCCTGGAGTTTCACTTGCCATGGATTTACATTGGCCTGTGTTCTCCCATGGGTGGTGAGGAGGAGAATATTTTCCCACCTTCTCCCAGTGCCACAGAAACTGGAGCTGGGAGTCACAGGGAGCCAGAAAACCCACCAGCAGTGGCCTGAAGGACAAGCTGAAGTTTTCTTGAGATGCTTAAAGAAGAGCAGAACCTCTCAACCATTTTGGTGCATTAATAAATGAAAATGGGAGAATAATGCAGAAAGGACACAAACATATGGGAAACACTTCCCTTTTTTTGGGAAATACATTATTTATCTTATGCTGAATAAATTCCAACATTCCAGCAGTAAATCAGTTTGTTGCTAAACACTTGATACCAAAAATAGGCACTGCTGGATTCAGTCTGCCTGAAGGTATTGATTGGGAAGTTTTCCAGGAGCTGAGTAAGACGGTGCCTTTGCCATTAGTGTTGATTTCCAATAATTTCTGGCATACCTAGTGGGCACTGGGAGCTTGGGAGGTAGAAGAGCATTGATTCTAAAGAGAGAGGGAATGAGCTGGGTAATTATTGACTGATTAAACTGACCTTGCTTCTGAGTAAAATAATGGAGTATTCAAGGTGGGGTCCGAATGGGAGAACTAAAGAAGGTAAAGACAATGAGTGCAGTCATAGTCATTGTCTTTACCTTCTATTTTTTGTGTTGCAAAAATAGAGCTGAGGAGCTTTAGTTGGTACCTGTGCCCTCAGTGTGTGTGGGAGGGCTGGGGCAGATTTGGTCCATGTGAGCCCCAGCACTGCATCTCAAGTGCCCTGTGTCCGTCCTGGAGCTGCCAGGGGTTTGTGTGTGGCTCCAAGCAGAGTGGAGCAGGCAGTAGGGGGATTTGTTTCTCTGATGCTGCCCTGGAGCTAACAGGATGAATGGAAGGAGAGCCATAGGCAAGGCAGAAGAAGGCCATGGACAGGGAAGGAGTGTTTGCTCATCAGGCAGCTGATTGCTCCAGGAGAGCAGCTTTGGGGATGATGCTGCAGGGCTGAGAAGCTCTGACAGATGGGCACATTTGCAGCAGGTGGGAGCAGCCATCCACAGCCCTTTTCTTGCATGAATTATGCTGTTTTATTTGGGTGCCCCAGCTGAGGGTGGGATGCAGGGGCTGAGCAGTTCTCTCCTGTCCCCCTCTGCCTGCTCCTCATTCTGTCATACCTGCTGCAAATGGTTGTGTTGGCCAGAGTTGAAAAAAAATTCTAGAAAATTAGGAAAGGTTTGAGTCAGCATCTGATGTTTTTGTTCTTGTTTCCCACAGCTTGAATCAATAAGTTGCAATGTGAAACTCTGAGCTCTGTTTCCAAGAATAAATGTCAGCCTTTGGGAACTGAAGGACTGCACAGAGGTCACTGATGTCCCAGATTTCTTTTGGCAAATGAGACTTCAGCCAGAAAGTCCTTCTCCACAGAGCTGCTCTCCATCCATCCATCCATCCATCCATCCATCCATCCATCCATCCATCCATCCATCCATCCATCCATCCATCCATCCACCATCCATCATCCATCCACCATCCATCCATCCATCATCCATCCATCATCCATCCATCCATCCCCCATCCATCCATCCATCCATCCCCCATCCATCCATCCATCCATCCATCCATCCATCCATCATCCATCCATCCATCCATCCATCATCCATCCATCCATCCATCATCCATCCATCCATCCATCCATCCATCCATCCCCCATCCATCCATCCATCCATCCATCCATCCATCCATCCATCCATCCATCATCCATCCACCATCCATCCATCCATCCATCCATCCATCCATCCATCCATCCATCCATCCATCCATCCATCCATCATCCATCCATTCCCCAGTCTGTGGTGGTCCTGAGGATTGTCCTGACTCAGGTACTGGACCTTTCTAGCCAATCTCATCTCTGGTACCTTTTAAAACCTTTTGAGTTGCTTTAAGGCCATGAAACACTATGGAAGATGTTTCTGCCAGATCCCTACAGTTCCTAGGAAGAATTCCTTATTATTTGCTCCCAGAGATCAGATCCTTGTGGGGCTTCCTCTTTGCATTCACCTTTAAAAAGTACCCAACCTTCCATTAATGAAAGTTCCTAGATAAACAAGAAAGGTTTATTTGTTTAAAATTTTCTTCAAGGAACTGTTCCCACAATCTTCTTTCATTTTTTATTGAAAGAGCTAAATCTTTGCCAAAAAGATCCTTCCAGCTTTGCCAGGTAACTCAGCTGGGAATTAGCTTGGACTTGCACTTTTCTTGATGATGTTTTATTGGTTATTGTCAGTAAAGATTCGAAGGTTGCTGAGGTGAAGTTTCTTAGTCCCAGCAAAAAGTCAAGGGCTGAGCACCTTGTAAGCAAAGTTCACTGTCACCATGATGTCCAGAGAGATAGAGTGACAGTACCTGTGGAGGGTGGAGGGCTGTGCCTGCCAGCACCTGCCTGCTCTCCTGCCTGCTCTTTTGCCTGCTCCTGCATGTTTTTGCCTCCCTGCCTTCTCCTACCTGTTCCTTCCTGTGTGCCTGTTCCTCCCTCCTGCTTCTGCCTACTCCTGCCTGCTCGCTCTTGCTTCTGTCTGCTCCTTCCTGCTTACCTGCTCATTCCTGCCTGCTCCTGCCTGTTCCTGTCTTCTCCTGACTGTGTGCCTGTTCCTTCCTTCTGCTTCTGTCTACTCCTGCCTGCTTGCTCTTGATCCTGTCTGTTCCTTTCTGCCTTCCTATTCCTGCCTGCTCCTGCCTATTCCTGCCTGCTCCTTCCTGCTCCTGCCTATTCCTACCTGCTCCTGCCGGCTCTTCCCTGCTCCTGCCTCTTCCTGCCTGCTCCTGCCTGCTCCTGCCTACTCCTGCCTGCTCCTGCCTATTCCTGCCTGCTCCTGCCTGTTCCTGCCTGCTCCTTCCTGCTCCTGCCTATTCCTACCTGCTCCTCCCTGCTCCTGCCTCTTCCTGCCTGCTCCTGCCTACTCCTGCCTGTTCCTGCCTGTTCCTATCTGCTTTTGCCTTCCTGTTCCTGCCTGCCTGCAGTGTCACCAGCCTGGGCTGAGTGTCTGCTCTCTGTCAGACAGGGGCCTCATGAGCTGTTGGCAGAGGGAGGAGGAGGAGTTTGTGCCCCTGCCTGCTCCCTGCACTGCCTGGCCTCCCTCCCAGGCAGGTCACAGCAGGCCCTGGGGCTCCTCAGGGGTGTCAAGACCAAAGACTTCTCAGGGGTCTTGGACCAAAGACTCCTTCTCCCTCCCAGCAGAAACTGGGGACACGTGGCCATGGGCAGGGACATCTCTGCTCTTGCTGTGCTCGGTGCCAGTGGGAATGGAGAGGAGATCCTATGGGATGTGGGGAGCTTGGCTCTTGCTCTGGAACATCCCATGTGCCCCCTCAGTGCCCCTCTGGCATGAAGGGATGCTGGCCCTGGCACAGCAGTGTTGTGGTACTCCAGCTTCCCATGGCTGTGTGTCCCTGGCTGGGAATGGTTAAATAATCTCAGTGAGTCACTTAAACAGACACTGTGCATGTGAAAATAATTGTCTGGGCAGCCTGTGCCTGCCAGGCCGCCAAGTAATCCTCACACGGCCTGTGACTCAAATCCAGCCAGAAGGAGTGTTCTTCATGCTGCTCAGTTGGAAATGGTTTGAGGGAAGGCATCCAGCCCTGTTCCCTGTCCCCTCCTTCCACCAGTGGGGTCCTGTGGCCCTTGCTGGCTCCCTGAGTGGCCAGCACAGGCTGTGCCCTGCACTTGTCCCTTGTGTCCTCAGTGGCAGCTTCACAGCAGCATGTCACAGCTCATAATGGACCTTAAAGACCATCTCATATCTCACCTCATCTCATATCTCATCCCATCTCATCTCCCTGCCATGGGCAGGGACACCTTCCACTATCCCAGGTTGGTCAAGCCCTGTCCAACCTGACCTTGAACACTCCAGGGATCCAGGGGCAGCCACAGCTGCTCTGGGCCCACCCTTACAGGGAGAAATCTCTTCCCAACATCCCATCCATCCCTGCCCTCTGGCAGTGGGAGCCATTCTCCCTTGTCCTGTCTCTCCATCCCTGGTCCCCAGCCTCTCTCTAGCTCTCCTGGAGCCCCTTTAGGCACTGGAAGGGACTCTGAGACCTTCTCTTGTCCAGGCTGAGCACCCCCAGCTCTCCCAGCCTGGCTCCAGAGGGGGCTCCAGCCCTTGGGGCATCTCCATGGGCTTCTCTGCACTTGCTCCAGTAGCTCCACATCCTTCCTGGGCTGGGGACCCCAGAGCTGGCAGCAGGTCTGCAGGTGAGGTCTCAGAGCAGGACAGAGGGGGGATCCCTCGGCCTGAACTGACAGGGGGAAGGGAAAGCACATGGCAGTGAGTTAGGAGAAATTGTTCAGGAGAATTGAAGGTGGATGTGGGTGGGAAGGGACCTTGGCCAGTCCCCTCCAGCAGGTCCAGTGCTCAGCCCTGTGCAGAACATCCATAAGGACAGACATCCCACAGACATCCCTCAGACATCCCTCAGACATCCCACAGACATCCCTCAGACATCCCTCAGACATCCCACAGACATCCCTCAGACATCCCACAGACATCCCTCAGACATCCCACAGACATCCCTCTCTGCATCTGGTATTTGACCACCATCATGGATGCTTTTCTTCTTAATATCTAATTTGCATTTTGCTTGCCCCAGCACTGCTTGTCCTCTTCCTGTGCACCCCCAAGCTTCACTAGGAAGCTGAATGTCACCTCCAGGGACCAACAGGACACCTGGCCCAGGTTCTCTGCACCCTCCTGCAGGGTGGTCTCAGACAGCAGTAGGGACCCCCTTGGCTTTCCACTTCCCAGGTGAACAATTCCAGCTCCCAGCCCATCCTTGTGGCCATGGCAGCCTCTTGTCTCCTCTTGTCTCCTCTTGTCTCCTCTTGTCTCCTCTTGTCTCCTGTACTCCTGGTCCTTGTCTGCTTACCCAGCCTGGGAGGGTAGGGAGATGGAGGGAAACTGAGTAACTGCAGGGAGTTACTCAGCCCAGGCTGCTTTATTTCTTTATTAAGAAATAAATTTAATTCCTTATTATTACAGTTTTTAAATTCTTATTATAACAGTTTCTTATTTTTATTACTTTCCTATTATTGGAAATTTTTATATATCCTATAAATTCTTTAAAGAAATTTCTTCACATTACCGTTTCTTATTATTTCTTTATTTCTTATTATTACAAGTTGGTTTTTTTTAAGAATGGGAAAAAAATTAGTCACTTAAATGAGAACTTAAACTGAAAATGTCCTATTCCTGCCACTGCATTTATGCCCCTTCTACAGCAAATATCCTGGGGTGAAGGACTTCACAGATGTATTCCTTCTCTCCTTTTCCCAATAGTGCTGAAGCTTGTAGCTCAGGGATGGGGATGTTTATAGCTGCCAGAATGATAGGACCTTCCCCCAGAACATTCCCATCATCAGGATTGTCTAATTATGCCTGTGACTGGCAGCTGGCATCAGAACCATTGACATGAGTCAGTCAATATGCCTCAGCTCTATTAAACTAAGTTTTATTTAATTAAGTCTTGATCTCATCAAAATCAAGAGGGAGTGCTGGGGTGGCAGCAGGGAGAGCTGCACTGGCAGACCCCAGGTGGGTCTCGGTGATCTGGGTTTGCTGCTCCAGGGGCTCTGGCAGTTCCTGAAGCACAGATTGCTGAGGGGCACAGCTGCAATCCTGGCTTCTTTCAGGACACACTGGTTTCTGGGAGAGGAACCTGGATGTGATCACAGGGTCACAGGATGGTTTGGGTTTGAAGGGAATTTGAAAGGTTCCACCCCTGCTATGGCAGGGACACCTCCCACTGTCCCAGGCTGCTCCCAGCCCTGTCCAGCCTGGCCTTGGGCACTGCCAGGGATCCAGGGGCAGCCCCAGCTGCTCTGGGCACCTGTGCCAGGGCCTGCCCACCCTCATGGTCTGACATTTCCTCCCCATGTCTAACCTGACCTTATTTTTGTATTCTTGTTCTATTTAACTCTTGTGTTGGGGCCCCAGAGCTGGAAGCAGCTGGAGGTCTCAGGAATGTGAGGAGAGTCCAGCATGGAGCATGGGGTGGTGGAAGTGTTCCCACCTAGATTGTGAGAGTGCTCCCAGTCTGGATGGGGGGAGTGTTCCCAGTCTGAATGTGGGAGGGTTCCCAGTCTGGATGTGGGAGTGCTCCCATTCTGGGGATGCAAGTGCTCCCAGTCTGGGGGTGGAAATTTTCCCAGTCTGGATTGTGGGAGTGCTTCCAGTCTGAATTGTGGGAGTGCTCCCAGTCTGAGAATTGGGAGTGTTTTCAATCAGGGGTTGGAAACCCTTCCAGTTAGGGGAGTTCTGGAGTTCTCTGCTTTTAACCCCCTGTGTTCTCAGAGGTGTATCCATGTCCTCAGTGGCCACACCAGGTGCTAATATTCAAATTTCAGCACTGATTGGTTTGACCACAAACTCCCAAAAACTTACTTCCTTTTCAAACCAGGACAGGGGGTTGAAGGGCTCCCAGCTCTGGTCTCTACACTCTGCAGGGCAGCAGATTTCAGTGGTGTCTGCAGCACACCCATGTTTGCTCTTTGCTCTCTCCCCAGAAACAAAAGAGGAGCTGGAGGAGCTGATGTCTGACATCAAGAAGACGGCGAACAAAGTGCGCTCCAAACTAAAGAGTGAGTGGTGACAAACTAAACTAAACTAAACTAAACTGAACTAAACTAAAGAGCCTGGCATGGAGCTCTGGCTCTGCCTGGAGCACTCCTGTCCCAGGCTGGAAATACTCCCAGGGATCAGCATTACCTTCCCTCCCTGCTGTACCCTCCAGATGCTTTTGTTTGCCCTTTTTGTCCCTTTGTGCCTCATTCCCAGAATGGAATTGAGGGAATGGGGCCAGGAGCAGCTGGTGGGCTCTGAGTGAGTCCTGTGCCACACCTCTGGCAGGGCTTGGACACTGGGCAAACCCCCAGCTTGGCCAAAAGTTCTGTTCAGGTCTGGGTGGGTGAGGAGGTGCTGCTGTGGGAGGTGCTGCAGGATGTGACCCTCAGTTTCCACTATTGGAGGAGTCAGTCACTCTCTGAGGGGGCTGTCTGCCCACTGATGGTCAGGGTTGTGCTGGAGCACTCAGACAACCCAGAATTCCAAGACTGGGCCCCAGGGGACTGAGGGAGTCTGAGAGGATGGCAGCATCTTCAGACGGGAGCCAGGTCACCCCTGGCACCTCGGATTTGCCTGTGGTGGTATGGACATCAGTTTGGTTGGCTTTGCTGCAGAAGACCTGGCTGTGTCTGAAGGGTAGGAGAGGAGCTGGTGCTTCCCCCAAGGCAGCAGTGTCCTCACTAATCCCAGGGTTTTGTGGGAGTCTGGCAGTCATGAGGACTCAGATATGCCCAGAGCCCTGTATTTGGTCACCCCTAGTGTGGCCATGTCCCATGTGAGGGCCAGGAGACCTGAACCCCTTGTTCCTATGCTCCCTCTGTCCTCCTAACACATAATCTCAACTAGAACCAGAAAGGAGAGCCAGGGATATCTTATCTATTCCACAGTCCAAGGGATCCATTCCTATAGCCCTGGACACACTGGGATCCCTAGTGATAGGGTTTGGCCTTAAAAAAAACCAAAAAACTTTTTCCATAAGTGTTTTGTTCAGTGTTTTGTAAGGGACTTTGAGAGCCTGAAGGATTGCAGGACAGGCTCCTGTTCCCTGCTTCCAGAAAAGCCTCTCTGCTGTCATATTAACCTGGAGCAGCAGATGACTGGTGCTTGTGCTGTGTCCCAAATTGCCTCCTGGCCAGCATGATCAATGACAGAAAACAGTCAGGGCTGATCAAAAACAACAGCTGCTGACAACAAACTGATTTCTTCAGGCCAGACATTACTCATGCAGGGCATAATTCTGATTGCTAGCTTCTTGGGAAAATGGGATTTTATTAGTTATCAGAAATGCCCAGTGTTTGCCAATAGCATTCCATGGGAATGGAGAGTGCTCTGTGTGGGTGTGCAGGAGGCCCAGGGACTGATGAAATGCACTGAGCTGTGCTGGGGGTGAGCCCTGCTGCAGGAGGAACCTGCCCTGTGCTGGCTTGAGGGACTGATCCAGGATGGAAAGTGCTGGGGACAGCTGGGCTCTGAGAGCTGTGAGACACCACTGTTGGGAATGGGCTCTTCAGCCCAGCTCCAGGGATGCCACTCTGGCTGCTTGCCAAGAGGTTTATCAGTGTGCCCACCCAGGCACGCCAAGATCTCGGATGGTTGCAGTTTATTCCAGCCCTGAGACACATGAACAGTCTCTGTTTTGGTTCACATGTTCGAAGAATGAGTCAGAGTTCTTCAGTTCTTGGTCTCAGAGTTGTTTATTGTTTCTTATCTATAAAAATTTTCTCCTGTCCTGCCAAGGTCTGTCCAGCAGGACAGTTCAGGCACTCTGCCTGCCCCCAGGGCAGTGTTATCTCTTTATACTAAAAACTACATAGAACATGTTTACAATTACTTTCCAACACCTATCACCTGTGTTAAACAGTGAGTTTCTACTCTAAACCAATCCCAAAGTGCCAACATCACAGCAGAAGATGGAGGTAGAGAAGATGAAGAAGAAAGGCTGGAGACACGCCCAGGTCCCTCCATCTTGTCCCTAAAACCCCTATTCCAAAATCCCCAAAATCTACTCTTTCACCTAGTGATAATTTTATTATTACACTACTTAAACTTCTGTGATTTTCAGGTGTTCATACAAAGCTGGTAATTTGCTCCACGGGTCACAATCAAACCCACAGGTGCTCTGGGGTGTGTGCCAGGGTCTCTGAGCCCCCTGACAGGGGTCCTGGCACCTCTGGACACCCAGAAGGATGTCCTGAGTTCTGACATGCCACCAGCTCACATGGCTGGTTCAGGTGTGTCCCTGCACACTGGCCAGCCTGCTGATGGCAGCTTTCTTCCAAGTTTTATAATCCCCTGAAATTAAGTCTTTGAGTTAGTACATCCTGAGCTGGCCTTGAGGAACAGGTTTCAAAGAATCCTGGAATGATGGGATGGTTTGAGTTGGAAAAAGCCTTAAAGATAATCTTATTTCACCCCTGCCATGGGCAGGGACACCTCCTAGTACTCCAGGCTGCTGCAAGGCTTGGGCACTGCCAGGGATGGGGCAGGATTGCTGGTCCTGCTCTGTGCCAGCCCTGCAGTGTGACCATGGTCACAGGGATCTTAGGGTGAGGGAAGAGACGAGGATCTGACTCCATGTTTCAGAAGGCTGATTTATTATTTTATGATATATATTACATTAAAACTATACTAAAAGAATAGAAGAAAGGATTTCATCAGAAGGCTTGCCAAGAATAGAATAGGAGAGAATGATAACAAAGGCTTGTGACTGACTGAGACAGTCCAAGCCAGCTGACTGTGATTGGCCATTAATTAGGAACAACCACATGAGCCCAATCCCAGATGCACCTGTTGCATTCCACAGCAGCAGATAACCATTGGTTACATTTTGTTCCTGAGGCCTCTCAGCTTCTCAGGAGGAAAAATCCTAAGGAAAGGATTTTCCATAAAAGATGCCTGCGACAGTGCAGCCCACCCACAGTGGGACATGACCCTGCTCCTCCCTGCCATGGCCCTCAGGCTTTGGGCACTGAGGCCTTCATGTCAATTATTTTCCTAATTAAAGGGGCAGATCCCTGTGCTGCTCCATGGCTGCTCAGAACTCCTGCCAGCATGGTGGGTGCTCCCTGTGCCACTCCAGGCACACGGAGGAGCTGCTGGTTTTTGGTTCCCTGGAGGAGTTTTGAGGTTTGGTATTTTGCAGACACTTCAGCTCTGCATTTTCTCCTCCTGCCTCTCTGGTAGAAGCAGCTCTCCAATTTGTTTGAATACTGGCAATCAGACCTAAGCACCACATTGATTTTGTGTGGAAATCCTGGCTCACCAGCCTGGGGGTGACAGTGCTGCCCTGTCAGCCCCAGATCACAGCCAGTGGCCAGGCACCAGGTGCTTTGCAGGGCTTTGCTGCCAGGCTCAATGCTGGAGTCAGGGTTTGGGAAGTGCCCAGCACCAGCTGCTCCTTGATCCAGTGTTTCACAGTCCCTTTGCCAAGCAATCCCTTCCCTTTGGTTAAGCACTGGAGCAGCCACTCTGGCAAAGTGGTGGAGTCACCATCCCTGGAAGTGTTCCAAAAATGAGCACATTGGCATTTGGCACAGTGGCTTCGTGGGCTTGAGGTAATCAGTGGAAAGTTGGATTTGATTATTTTGGAGGTCTTTTACAGCCTGAATGATTCAGTGGTTGTTCTCCAAAGAGCACAAACTATTGGAATAATTACCAATCTAGCCAGACAGGATGTGCCTGAGCTTGTCTGGCCCTTGGTGCTGAACCAGATAGTGGCAACTGTGGTGTTTGACCCCACAGACACTTTTGCCTGCCTGGGTGCTGCAGCCGGGCACGTGGGGACAGGTCCAGGCCTGCAGGAGCTCTGGTGGTGGTGGGATGGAGCTTCCCCCCATAACAGGGGCTGCTCCTCGGGTTTCCCTCTGGCAGAGAAGCTTTAAGGGGATGGTGAAGGAAAGGAGTCGGTTCTGATGGAGGGTTTGGATCCAGAGCTTTATTCTGGCCCTCAGGCCTCTGAATGCAGCACCAGCTCCAACAGAACTCCCTGAGCCCGTGGTTGCTGCTCCTTTAACCCCGGGGAGAGGGGCAGGGAAGGGGCAGGGAGGCACCAAGCAGGGACAGGAGGGGAGGGACAAAGGGACAAAGGACACCTGGATGGGCCAATGGCCCCCAGGGGTAGAGGGCATCCTTTGGATCTGCCAATCACTCAGTGCCCTTCTGGAATGCCAGGACTGACAGACAGTGCTGGGAGGGAAAGAGGAGGTGTCTGACACACCCGGCAGGGAATTATCAAGGGAGGGACCCAGGTTTCTGAGGTAAACCCTGAAAGCACAACACAACAGGAAACTAATGTGTCCTTGTGCCCTTCAGGCATTGAGCAGAGCATTGAACAAGAGGAGGGGCTGAACAGGTCATCGGCCGACCTGCGGATAAGGAAAACTCAGGTGAGCCTCTGACAGGGAGGGGAGGGGGGCAAGAGGCCTCTGTAGGGGGATAGAATGTAAGAAAATAAAGATAGTGTAGAAAGTGATCTCACCCCTAAGGAGCTGCAGCTGGGCCAATTAGCAAAGATCAGGAGCAGGCCTGACTTTAACAGCCACAGCTGTGACCAGTGAGAGGAAGATGCTATAAAAGAGTGGGGTGGCTGGATGAGAGGGGAACTGGGGTCAGTGGCTGCTTTGTGAAGAAGAAAGAGTCAGTGCTCTGAGGAGCTGCCCATGGGAAACACCAAGATTATAAAAGAATAGAAGAATTCTATTGAAATGATATATTATAAAAGAGTAGAATATGTAATATATTAGAATAATATATAATTGATTCTATTGAAATGATATATTATAAAATAATAGAAGAAAGGATTTCATCAAGAGGCTAGAAGGGAATGGAATAATAATAAAATCTTGTGACTGACCAAGTCTGAGCCAGCAGGACTGTGATTGGCCATTAATTAAAAACAATCACATGAGACCAATCCCAGATGCACCTGTTGCATTCCACAGCAGCAGATAACCATTGGTTACATTTTGTTTCTGAGGCCTTTCATCTTCTCAGGAGAAAAGATCCTAGCCAGAGGAGTTTTCATAACATGTGTCTGTGCCACTCTCAGCCTGCTGTCCCCTTGTGTCCCCCCAGCACTCCACGCTGTCCCGCAAGTTCGTGGAGGTGATGTCGGAGTACAATGCCACGCAGACCGACTACCGGGAGCGCTGCAAGGGCAGGATCCAGAGGCAGCTGGAGATCAGTGAGTAACCCACCCTGCCATGGGGCACTGGGCTCTGTGGGCCACGGCCTGAGCACTCCCAATGGAGCAGAGCTGCTCCCTGTCTTGGTTTGGAAAGACCGGTGTCTGCTAAGGAAGGCAGGAGCCTCCCCTGAAATGGAGAATGTAAACCCCCTCCCTCTGAATTGCTATAAATTTTAAATTAAGGGACTCTCAGGCAAAAATGTGGGAGCAGGAACTAACAGTTCTTTAATAGGGAAAAAAATAAAAGGATAAAATAAACAATGCAGTAAACCAAACCAACACTGACAGAGTCAGAACCCAGCCTGACACGCTGTGGGTCAGGCTGTTGGCAGCAGAACCATTGGAATTGTGGCTCAGCCCTCCTGCAGTGTCAGGGCTGGTTCTGCTGGAGCAGGGATCCTGTAGAAAGGTGCAGTCTCTTCCTCTGAAGATCCAGGGGAAGAAGAGGCAGCTGCTGTTCCTCTGGGGAATCCAGTGCAGAAGCCGTGCTGGTGTTCCAGAATCTCTGGATTATATCCAGGTAGGAATGCTTGGCTCCTCCCTCTGGGCTCACATCTCCCAATGGGATGCTGTAGTTCTTATCAGCCATGCAGGGACATTCCATAGCTGTTATCAGCAGATGTACCCCCAGAGGGAGGAGTGATTGTGAGCACTCAGAGACAGAGATAAGGCAAAGTGCCCACTTGACAAGACAGCTGCCATACAGGTGGTAATAGAACACAGCTTGCCTTGCAATCTGGAACACTCCCTCAGAGCTCCTGGGATGCACAGGAGCCCCTGGGAGCAGCTGGAGCATGGCTCCTGTGGGGTGAGACCTTGAGTTCCAGTGGCAACTGCATCCAGCAAAGTGCATCCCAAAATGCTGCAGAGAGAGCACAGGGATCACAAGGAGAGGGGTTCCTTCTGTGTTTGCAGCTAATTTTTATTCAAAGAAGCTCACAGGAATTCCTGATTCCTGTGGGTGCTTGTCCTTCCTCAGGGTGCTCTTCATGCATGAACTTAGCTAAACATGGAAACAGGGAAGGGAATTCTTGAGATGGGAGCAGTCCCTGCTCCTGGTGGTCTCCCTTGCACAGGAGGAGCAGGAGCCTCAGTGCTGCCTCTCTGGGCCAGGACTGATGGCTCTTAGCAGCCATTGTGTTGTGGCCAAGGGTGGACCTCAGGTGACACCTCTGAGGCTGGTGGCACCTCACCCAGGTGACACTGCTGTGGCACTTGGATCTCTGAGTCAGCCAGAGCCCATCCCTTAGGAGCAGTCCAGTCCTGCCTCTCTAGAAACACTCTCCTGATGGTCCTTCTGGGCAGGCAGTGACAGTTTAGAGCAAAGGGGTGATCTCCCAGCAAAGAAGAACCATGTAATTAGGGGAATAATGAAGGGGGAAGGGGAAGGCAGGGCATGCAGAAATTAAAGGAGATTCTTGCAAATAATCTCACTTTCAGACATGTTGTGGGGTTTGTGCTCAGAATGGAAGGCTCTGAACTTAGTCATTTTTTTTTTCCCAAGAACCAAATGGATGTTTTTTCTTTCCTCCAACAACTCACTGTGAATAATGATGGGAGATTTGTGAGTCAACCTGGTGTCCTTGGTGGTCACCTGTGGGAATGTGCTGGGAATCTGGGTGCTGTGGGAATTTCTGTGGAGGGCTGGAGGGAGACACAGCTCTGCAAGCCTTAATCTTTGTTCAGATTAGTCCTTGTGATGCCTGATACTCCCAGGGCTGCATGGGAAGGCTGACTGACACGGGGCTCAACAAGAGCTTGCCAGTTTGCTGTAAAGCAGGATGTGTCACTGCTCCAGCTGCCTGACTCACCCTGCAGTGACAGCTGAGGAGTGCCTTGTCATGTGAACAGCAATTTAAGGTATCCCTGTGCCTCCCTCTGAGAGAGGAGGTCTGGGAGGGCTCAGCCTTGTCCTTGACTGGATGCAGACCTGAAAGAAACCTTCCTCTTGTTTTCCTACTGAATTTTGGGAGGGCTCTGCTGCTCTGCTTAAGTCCTGAAGATATATTATTGTTTTGTCTGCTCTGTCCATCCTGCCAGGTTGCCAGTGCCTGACAGAGCCTGGTGTGCAGGGACAGGGCAGCTCAGGAGCCCCCATAGAGCAAAGTGTGCTCTTGGAGAGGTGTCCCTGAGAGCAAGGGACTCCTGTTCCCTTCAGGATGGAGGTGTGGAGGAGTGTGGGAGATGAGTGCATTTCTCATTGCTACAGAAGAGGTGCAGAGCTGGGCTGGGGAGGGCACAGCCCTTTGCCAGAGCTGGATTCCCCCATCAGGAAATGGAAAAGATTTCCTGGCAAAAAGACTCATCCAGAGGTGTCGCTGTAGGACACGAAAGAACACAAGCGCATAACGCTGTTCTCAAGGTGAGGAAAAAAGGGAAGTTTATTTTCTGACTCCAACATTTATAGTTTTCCAGGAGTGACAGTGGATTGGAGGGTGACAGTGCCACCTCTCCAATGACACTGGACAGACCAGCAGTCCATCAACTTTCTCCTCCTCCATGAAGGAATGAAAAACAATGAGTTATTTACAGAAAGTGTGTGAGAAAGTTTGTTATAAGAATGTCAACATCAGAAGACTTAGAAAATCTTCAAAAATCAGGGGGACACCAAGGAACAGTTTATGGGTGTTTTACCAGGGCCTCTGCTTGGCCCTGGGTGTCCCAGGCAGGGCTTCAGCCCCAGCTCCTCCTGCACAGGCTCTCTGGGACAGAGCTCAGCTGGGCTGTGACTGCACAGATCTCCACAACATCCTCAGCTCTCGTTTTCTGCTGAGGAGTGCAAAGATAGAAAGTGCTGGGAGCTCTGACAGCAAAGCCAGTGAATCACTTGGGTTTTGAGTGTGAGAGCAGGAATTTCACAGATGCTCTGGGCAGGCTCCCCAGCACCAGCAAGTTTCTCCATCCTCACCACACCTGGCTCTGCGAGTAGCACAGTGGCAGAGTTGGTGATGTGGAGTCAGTGCCCTGGGCTGCAGCCACGCCCTGGGGCTCCCCACAGCCCCCTCAGGATCTGTTCCCTTCTCCTTGTGTGGGCACTGCTGTGTCTGTGTGTGCCAGAGGTTGTGCTGTGTAGCCATCAGCATCACCCTGCTCACCCAGGAGCAGCTCTGAGAGCATGCAGGGTGCAGGGTTCTGTGGATGAATCCTCAACCTGATACCAGCCTGGGCAGGGCCAGAGCTGTGTGAGCTGGGTGACAGCCAGGTGGGCCAGATTGTACCTGTTACCTCACACACAGCTGGACAGGACAGCATTGCCCATCTCTCCATGAATTGTATGGATTTGTGTCTGTAAGTGTTGAAAAGCCAGCTCCAGGCAGAGGATCCCAGCCTTGGGAAGGTGCCTTGTCCTCAGTGTGAGCCCCAGCTGTGGCTCTGCAGGTGCCTGTGCAGGGATGCTGCCAGCCCAGGGTTGCTGCCAGCCTGGAGAGCCCAGCTGAGCCCTCATTTGGCCATGGACCATTGGACTCCTTCAGCCCTGAGCTACCTCCCTATTTATAGACCATCTGCATGCAGGGTTGGCCACACTGCCATCCAGTGCCAGCTGGGCTGTGGGACTGAGCTGTGGCACCAGAGGCTTCCCTGGGAGCTTCCCCCACACCCTGGCAGGGCTGCCCCATGCCCTGGGAGATGCTCACTGGGGTGGTCACTCTGCCCAGCTGGCCATTACAGGGCCATTACTGTGCCTTGAAGTCTCCTCAGTGGTTTCACACTCACCTGTCCCAGAGTTTGGCTCTGCAGTGGCCTGGGCACTGTCTCTCTCTGTTCTCTCCCTGCCACCTTAGGGCAGAGTTTGCTCCTCCGTGCTCTGGGCTTGTCTTGGTGGCAGAGCTGCTTCTCCCCAAGAAACTTTAATTGCTGGAGATGCCAAGTAAGAGGCAGATGTATTCTGGAGCTCTCTGGGGAGGCACAGGTCCAATGCTCAGGATTTTCTGGTGTTTAACCAAATTTTGGGCCAGGAGTGTTCCCCCAGGCTCTTCTCCCTCACAGTGGCTCCATCCTTTCACTGCTCCATCCATTCACTGTGCCATGGCCCTGTGGGAATGTGAGCAGCAGATCAGGCAGGTACCCAGGACACTTTGAGCTGATTTTAGTGCTGTGGAGGAGCTGATGACAGGCCAGGAAGCCCAGTTAAGAGGCAGTGGCTTTCCTGGGAAGTGCTCTGAGGTCCTGCAGGTTGGTTATATTGAACAATTGTTATTGTTTGGCAGGTGGTGTGGGTGAGATGCAGCCTCCATGCCCCAGGCTTGGCTCAGCATTGTAGCAAGTCCTTCCTGAGCAGCTGTGCCAGGCCAGCAGTGCCTGCCCAGCTCTTAGTCCATGGGATGCCTTTGCTCTCATCCTTCACCTCAGTGCAGCTTTTACCAGCCCTGTGCTCTGCATTAGGGCAGTGAGGCAGCAGGAAGGAGAGGATGAGAATGATTCCCACATCCCACCCCACCTCTGCCCATGATGGATGTGGCATCTCCTGGAGCCCTTCAGGGCTGGCATTTGCAGAGCAAGCAGCTCTCCATGGACAGCACCTGGGCCAGTGGCTGCTCAGAGCTGGGCACATCCACAGGAGGCTTTGGAATTTTGTGCTGCTTGATCCCTTGTTCTCCCTTCCTGGGAGCAGGGCAGGGTCAGCCCAGAGCAAGGAGCCAACAGCAAGGAAAGCTGGCAAGGCTTGTGGTGGATCATCCTTGGTGGGAGTGATGCTCTGTCACTCTAAAACATAGAATGGTGTCTGGAAATGGGCTGAGGACCCTTCTCCTCCTGGGGACCATTCTCTGAGGACCCTTCTCAGAGCTGGGCAAGGTGGGAGCCTGACTGATCCTGAAATCTGTGAGTACACAGTGGCAAAGCTCAGCCTCACATGCATCTGTGAACCCCCTCAGGTTGTTTTTGGGATTCAAACCAGCAGCTGCTCAGGGCTTTGGGGTCACAACCAGGTCGTGGTTGTCCAGACCAGCCTCACACAGAGCCCCAGCCTCTGCCCATGTGTCAGAGCTGTGCTGGGCTCTGCCCATTTCCCCACTCTGAGGTGCCCTGGACTCGTCCTGGAGGATGCTGTTGTCCTTTTCAGTGCCACAGGCTGCAGGCAGCGTGTCACAGGGAGCATCTGCAGCCCCCAGCCCTGCTCTGCAGGTTTTGCTTCCATCAGCCTTGGTGGAGTCACTTCAGTAGCTGCTCCTGCCTGACTGCCCTGCTCACACCTGTGAGTGTCACTTGTCCTGTCTCAGGTGACCTGCCCACCCTCCCCATCCCACTGGGCAGCCCCCAGTGTCCTGCCCAGCATCTCCATCTGTCTGGCTGTAATTCCACGTGTCCTACGTGGCTGCTAGCCCAAGAAATTCACTGCACTCAGTGCAGGGATCAGTGCCACCCATGGAGGGGTCAGAATCTCTCTCTGCTGCATGGGGTGGGGAAGGGAAGGAAGCACATTTTTCTCCACGTGTGGGTGAATTGTTTTTAGAGGAGCCATGGGGCTGGAGGGCCCCAGAGACATGGAGGGGGCAGGACAGAGCCTGGCCTCTGGTGGTTGGATGTGGATGCCATGGGACAGAGAGAGAGAAACAGCAAGTGTTCCTCACAGCAGCTTGTTGAGAGATCTTTTAGGGAGTTGTAAGGATGTGATAACTTGTTAAGTATAAACAATTTGCAGGTGATGGTTTTTTACTTCATTTTCTGGCTTTTTTAAGGATGTTATGAGAAAAGCGTTTCTTCTTTTTCTGAGCTTTAGAGAATGTGAGTCCCAGAAATATTCTTGGGAAGTTGTGCCTTGCTTGTTGTGCCATGGTTACAGCAGCAGGGCCAGAACCTGGGCAGTCCAGCTGGGCCCAGTGTCCTGGTGGCATTGGGGACAGGGTTTGTCCAGAGCACCCCTGCCTGTGGCTCCTTCCCCATCCCTCCTCTTTCACAGACACTGGGTGCTGCTGGTCCCTCAGCCCTGCTCCCTGCTCTGCAGGAGTGTGCCCAGGAGGGTGTTCCTGTGTGAGCTCAGCCAAGCTGGCAGCTTGATGCCCTTAACATGAGGTGTGTCAGAGCCAGGCTGTGAGAGGGCAGCCTCCAAACTGCCCTGTGTGCTCCTGGGGCTGCCCTGTGTGCTCTGCTCTGTTCCACTCGTGGGACAATTACCATGGAGGCTGTGGGACTTGTGGTGGGTTCAGGGGGCTCTTGGCTGACCTGTGTTGTTGTGTGGTTGCAGCTGGCAGGACCACCACCAGCGAGGAGCTGGAGGACATGCTGGAGAGCGGCAACCCGGCCATCTTCTCCTCTGGGGTAAGCTCTGCCACAGCTGCAGCTGAGGCAGCCCCCAGCACCAGGGATGGCTGCTGGACGTGCTGCCACAGTGCAGAGAAATGAACACAGCCCATGCAGGAGGGGGCCTGGGGGCTCAGGTCTGGCCTGAGGATCTGCTGGAGCAGCCTGAGTCCCAGCACCCTGCTGCAAACCCTCTGGCTTGGGGTGCTTGGAGGGGCTCTGCAGCTCCTGCTCATCCCTCTCTTGGTGCCCCCAGTCCCAGACTGAGTCTTAGTGCTCAGCCCAACTGGAGCTGGGTGTGAGCATGGTGCTCAGTGGCCTTGTTTTCTCTGCAGATCATCATGGATTCAAACATCACCAAGCAGGCTCTGAACGAGATTGAGACACGGCACAGCGAGATCATCAAGCTGGAGAACAGCATCCGAGAGCTGCACGACATGTTCATGGACATGGCCATGCTGGTGGAGAGCCAGGTGGGGAAAAGCTGCAGCCCAGGGCTCACCTGCAGGGCTTGGAGGGTGATGGGGGCTCCCTGTGGTGGGTGGGGAGGCTGGACAACAGTGCTCCCCTGCCTGGGTGGGTGCTGAGAGGAAAAAACCACATCCAGGAGCAGCATGGCTCCCATGGGGCTGAGCTGGGCTCCCCAGGGCTGGGGTGCTGTGTGTGTGTGTGTGGGGTGGGAGGCTCAGTGTGGGGCTCAGGAGGAGGGCAGTGGGTGGCTGCCATGCAGGGGGAGATCCCTTCACCTTCCCTGGAGCACCAGGCCCAGCTGGGTGAGCTGGGGGTGGCCCCTGGGCTGTGCTGCCAGCCCGTGGCACCAGTCCCTAGAGCCAGGCACGGGCTCCTGTGTCATTGCTCACCCCCCTTCTTGCCTGCCATGCTGCCATGGCCCGAGGAGACGTCGGTGGCAGGTAAAGGCCCCCTGGTGCTGCATGCTCTGCTCTGCATGGCTGCTCCTGCATGGCTGCTGCTTGCATGGCACTGGGATGGCCAGTGGCAGGACACCAAGGGTCACCAGGGCACCGTGGTGTTGGTGGCCTGTCCTGGCTGCAGTGGGGGACATATGTGGGGAATTCATGATTCCATGCCCTGCTCTGAGGGTTGGACAGTGCCAGCACCCTTGTCCTGTGGGTGAGAGGGTGCCAGCACCCTTGTCCTGTGGGTGAGAGGGTGCCAGCACCCTTGTCCTGTGGGTGAGAAGCTCAGAGCTGCTGGCACTGGGAATAGAGGGGCACCAGGCAGGCAGCAGGGCTGGCAGCTCTGCTCTGCCCTGGCATGGCACAGCTAGGAATAAGCAGCAGCAGTTTTACACAAGACAGGGAGCAGTTGGTGGGGCTCAGTGCTCAGCACCCCAAGGTTTGTCCTCCCTGTGCTCTCCAGCATTAGGGTGAGAAATGGGCATTGCAGAGTTGCTGGCTATGAGCCCATGGCTCTGTGGCCTCAATTCCCTCCATGCCATGCAGGAGGACACAGGGCTTCAAACCTCCCACTCCTGCCAGCCCTGTCCAGCTGCTGCAGACCTGGCTGTTTGCCTGCCCAGTCAGGATGGGGCCAAAGGAGGTGAACAAGGCTGGAGGAACTCACTCCAACCTGTGTCCCCACACCCAGAGGAGCCCCCAGTCCCAGCCTACCCCTGCAGCAGGGGCAGAGGTCCCTGGAGGGCTCTTCAGTCCTGGCTGGCCTTGCTGCAGACCCCTTCAGTCCTGGCTGGCCTTGCTGCAGACCCTCCTGCCCTCGGTGCGGTGCATGTGTGGATGGGAGCGGTGGTCCCTGGTCCCTGCTCGTGTGTGGTTTCCTGGGCATCCCTCATGGTGCTGCTGGCACTGTCCTTGCTCCCTGCCATGCCTCCTGTTCCAGCAGCATGTGGTGTGGTGCTGGTGTAGATCCCACTGGGGCTTTGATGTCACCTGAGATATTGGGCAGGTCAGCACCAGGACTGGGCTGGGAGCTCCCTTGTCCCTCACCCTTGCTCGTCTCCCTGCTGGGATGTGCACAGAGATGCTCTGGCATGGAACCTGCAGTCCAGGGCAGGAGACACACAGTAGCTGCAGGCAGCTGATGGTTCTTGTCTCTGTGCAGGGCTGCTGGGCAGGGCAGCGTCCCCCCGGAGGCAGGGAGCGGCAGAGCAGGAGGGAGCTCAGCTCTGCGCGGCCGGGCGGGCTGTGTCCCCCTGCAGGGAGAGATGATTGACCGCATCGAGTACAACGTGGAGCACTCGGTGGACTACGTGGAGAGAGCTGTGTCCGACACCAAAAAGGCCGTGAAGTACCAGAGCAAAGCCAGACGGGTGAGTCACTAAAAATGTGGTGTTACAGTCACTAAAAATGCTGCTGCCTGTCCCTTGTCCCCAGCAAGCCCCTCCTGTCCAAAGGCAGGGCTGAGTTAACATTCAGGTAATGCAGTCAAACCTCCACTCAACACTCACTGGCTCAGCAATAGAGGCAGGAAAGGCTCTTTTGCAAGGTTTTATTCCCACAGAGTAACACAGTCACCAAAGGACAAACCCGGGGAAAGAGAAAAAACATGTGGAGCAGGCAGCTTATAAAGGGGAAGGGATGGGGGGCAGAGAGGCCTGGTCTCCAGGAGTAGAGACCTGGCCACCAGGGGTACCAAGGAAGAAGGTTCCCACAGGGGAAACCAGAGGAAGTTGTGACACCAAGTCCATGGGGAGACTGTTTTTCCCTTTGGGAGGGATGACTCTGTGGTAAGTAATGTTTCCAGGCTGAGGGCTTGGGGATTGACCAAGGGAGGAGAGTTCATGGGATGCTACAAGTCACAGCTCTGGCTGGGGCCCATCTGCCCCTGCCTGCACTGCTGACACCTCCATCCCAGCCACAGGGCCTGGCTGGCTCTGTGCCTGCCCCAGGCAGCCTGGCACAGCTTTGCAGGTGCCCAAGGACCTCATTGCCCCACACCACTGGGAGCAGCCCAGATCCTGAGGGTTGCAGAGCTCCCAGCACAGACTGTGTGAAAGCTGACAATGAGCCATAGGGCAGGGGTGTGGCTTGGGGGGGAGGAAAAGGGACAAGGTAGACCCCTAGACCAGGCAGGCTGTTGTGGGAAGATAGAATGTAAGAAAATAGTTCAGAAAGTAATCTCACCTCTGAGGAGTTGCAGCTGTACTAATTACCAATTAGGAGCAAGCCTGCCCTTAAACAGGCCACAGCTGTGTCCAATGAAGATGAGTGCTGAAAAAGAGTGAGTTGTGCTGTGAAGAGAGTTAGGGTTTGTTGGCTGTGCTGTGAAAAGCTGCCCATGAGAAATCACCAAGAAAATATGGAGCTTTTGCAATAAGATAGCAACATGCTGTGAGAGCCACAGCCTGTGTAAAAGAAAAACAGGGAAAGGTCATGGTTCAGCTCAGAGTCTGAGCACAGTGCCAGCTGTCTGTCCTGCTCCTGTATCAGCTTGGGGACCTGAAGGCCAGCTCAGGGCAGAAGCAGGAGTGTCACTCCCTGCCCAGGACTGCCAGGGCCCTTCTGTCTCCCAAGATGCTGCTCAGAGCCCACCACGGGCAAAGGGGAGCAGGACAGGCTGCCGTTCTGAACTCCTGGGTCCACCATGGGCAAAGGGGAGCAGGACAGACTGCCATTCTGAACTCCTGGGTCCACCATGGGCAAAGGGGAGCAGGACAGACTGCCGTTCTGAACTCCTGGGTCCACCCTGCCTCAACACTCACCATCCCCTCTCCCCTCTCTCCCTGCTGCTGCTCCTGCTGGGACACGTGAGCAGAAGAAGATCATGATCATAATCTGCTGTGTGATCCTGGGCATCGTCATCGCCTCCACCTTCGGCGGCATTTTCGGCTAGGCTGCCCCCAGGACTGTCAGTGTGCGATGGATGGAGCCGCGCGTGCCGTGGGGCTGCAGCCGCCCGGAGCCCCCCGCGCAGCCCCGGAGCCTCCCAGCAGCATTTCAGTTTCATGCATGGTTGTTTGTGACGCTGTGTGTGCGGTGCGGTGCGTCTGTGTGGAGGGAGCTCCGGCCCCGGGGCGGGCGGGGGCCGGCCCTGGTGATGGCTGCGAGGGGGACCCTGGTGGGGGGAAACCCGAGCTCTCATCACTGCTGCAGGCTGGGGGGAGGCTGGGACCGGCTGGGTGGGCGGGGGGGCTGCTGCTGCTCATCCTGTGCTGGGCAGTGTTAGTGACAGGAGGAGGGAGGGAGGGAGGGATGATGGGGTCAGGGGTCCTCGGGAGTGTGGTGCCCAGTCAGCCTCCCCAGCTTGCCCATCACCTCCAGCTCTCATGTCTGTCGGCCGCATCTGTGCTTGCAAACACCTTCCCTCGGGCTGCTTCTCTCCGGGGCCCTTCCCCAGGGGTGTGCTCTGCCCAGCCCTGCCTGGCCAGTGACTGTGTCTGGCTCTGGGGCTCCAACCCTGCCACTCCTCCCCTCCCTACATGAGCCCTCGCCCCAGTAGGGTGCCAAAGGCTGGAGGCGCCTGATGGAGCAGTGTGGAATAAGGAGCTGCTGCCTGGGGCCATCACAGCTGCCTGGGGACAGGAATAGGGCACGTGGGGGCCAGTGCTGCTCCTGGATGCTGGCTTGACAGGGCAGGGTGGCACAGAGAGTCCAAGGCCAGTGAATTTCCCTGGCTGCTCATCCTGCAGCACAGCCTCATGGCAGTGCTCTCAGCCCTGGCACACGGTGCCCTGGCTGCTCTTGCCCACAGGCTGGACTCTGCCTGCCAGGGTTTGGGGCTGTTGCTGATGTCCACAGCCCCTGGCAGCACTCAGCTGCGAGCAGGGCTGCTCCAGCTTTGCTTTTCCATACCTATGGCTGGGGGTTAGAGGCGGTTGGGCTCTCTCCTGTTGTGGTGCCAGGAGCAGCCCTTGCTGCATCCAGCCCCCTGCCAGCCAGGAGCAGCAGCCTCCCTCCTGTCTCCAGTCTGGCTCTGAACAGGCCAGTGCCCCACTGCCTGTTTGCCACCTCCTGGCACCGTGCCCTCCTGCCCAGCCATCCAGTGAGGCACCTGCTCAGCGGGGAGCTGTGGGACAGCCTGGGTGCCCTGTGCCCTCTGCCATGCCCATGGCACAGCTGCTGTGGGGGTCTCACTGGCAACTGCCAATGCCCGTTTGCCTCAGGCTAGGGACAGGGCTCTGCCCTCACCTTCCTCTGCAGACCCCAGGGCTCTGGCTGGCCTCTGCACATGCCAAAGCACCACAGGCGTCCCCAGGTAGGACTCACTGCCACTCTGGGACAGGGGCTGGCTGTCAGGTGCTGGTAGCAGAAAAGGGACACTTGATGGCAGCCAATATTCCAGCCTTGGGCAGTGTCACCTCCTAGCTCCCACCAGCACCAGGGCAAGGCTGCTCCACAAGCTGGCAGGGTGCTGTGGCTCAGGCACTGGCTGTGTGTGGTGCCCCTGGGTGCAGGGGAGAGGCAGAGGCTGCAGCCACAGAGTGCTGCCTGCCCCAGGGCCAGCCCTGACACGGCTTCTCTGCCACTGTCACCTTGGTCCCCCCACACAGAGCCCCCTGCTGCTTGCAGCTCCCTTGGGCAAGGGGGTCCAGCCTGGTTCCCCACACTGCCCAGTCCCTCGGGGTGCAGCCATGGGCACAGCCCAGCCCAGAGCCCCCTTCTTTCACAGTCCCACAGCACTGATGTGAGCTCCAGCACTGCAGCCTGCAGGCACTGAAGGGCTTGGGGCACCAGGACCGTGCAGGCAGGGCTAGGAGGCAGGCAAGGGCAGGGGCTCTGCTCCAGGGGGACACGTCTGGCTGCAGGAAAAGGGAGTGGCCATGCTTCTCTCCCTCAGCAGCTCCCTGCCACTGCCCTCCATGCTTGCTCTGCCAGGCCAGCAAGAGCCCCAGGGCCCCTCCAGGAAGCAATAACACTGGGCAGGCAGGAGAGCCCTCCTCCCAGGCTCCTGCCCTGCAGCCATGCCAACTGCTAGCACAAGGTGACTTTTTTCTCTTCCAGGCAGCGGCTTTAGTGGCACAAGCTCACCTGACATCAGGGCTGTGGCACCCCTGTCAAGGCACAAGGCCAGGCACTGCCTCAAGGGGGGTTCTTGGCCCTTGCTCCTTGTTGGCACCACCCCTGCCAGCAGCCCCCACAGCAGCAGGACTCAGATGGGGCCAGTCAGGGCCGCTGGCACTTTGCTGGGATCCTGTGGGCAGCAGCAGTGCTGGGCTCCAAAGGCAGGGAGAAGAGGAGCCACTGCTGCCCCACAGGCAGGCTCACACTGTCCTCGCTGTGAGGGGAGGGTGTTTTGGTGCAATAATTACCCCTGCACTACGGGAAGCCCCATTGAGTTCCTTTTCACCTACCTGTCGTTGCATGTACAGACCAAATCACCAAAAGCGTGGTTGTGCTTTGGGAAGACGTTTCACCTTTTCTTTCCAGCCCCCAACCTGCACCCGCTTGTCCTTTGGGTTCCACCACCTCTGTTCCAGGTGCCACCTGCCCTCCCCACGCCGGGAGCGTGTTGATGCAGTATTCCATGAGCAGTGTGGGGCACGCACAGCTTGCACTCGAACTGGGGATTGGTTTTTTCTTTTGGGTTTTGGTTTGGTTTTTTTTTTTTTTGTAATTAATGTACTTGAAGGCTTTCCGAGCCCCCCGTGGAGTTCTACTGTTGCTGTACTGTGAGCTAAGTGTCCTTGTTTTCTATGTGGATCTTGACCCTGGCTTGCTCTGTCTCACTGGGCTGGATGACACTGTATGTTGCCTCTCTTCTCCTTCCCTCTTTCCCTTTCTGCTAGCATTCCTTTCTTCTCCTGAGGCTTTGGGTGCAAAACAGCTTCCCATTTTGTGGAATTTTTATGTAGAATAAACATTTGTAACTGTAAAGCTCTGGTTGAAACCTCTCCTTGTTTCAGGGGAAGGGAAGAGGTGATGGGGGGGTTCAGTCAGTCCCAGCACCTTGGAAGCATTAAAGCAAACAGGGTGGGCTTGATGCCAAGCACCAACAAGAGTAAATGGCTACTGGAATAACATTTGAGGAGTCAGGAGCAACTTTGTCCTCATGGAACTACACCCTGACAGTGTGGACCCTCTGCAGGCAGAGGCGAACCTGGCAGGGAATGAGGTACCCCATTCCCACCTCAATATTCCCAGCACCAAGGGCAGGACGCAGGACACCAGCAAACACTTGCAACTCTTTGACTCTTTAGTGAGGAACTGGGTATCACATCCTGGCTTACCTGGAGCTCAGCTGGCTCACTGCACTCAGGAAGGGAAGTGATGGCACTGTAGAGCACTGCCCAGCAGCAGTGCCAGAGCGCTGTCTGCACCTTCACCAGCAAAACAGGGCTGGAAGCTTTGCTGTTCGGCAGCACCTGAGCCAGTTTGCACCTTTAAGAGCCACAATGACCAGTCCCATCAAGTCCCCAGGTGTGGGGTGCCATCTGTGCCATCCACAGGAGGCTCTCTGGAGGCACCCAATGTGCCACCTTCCATGGCAGCAGTGTCCAGAGCAGTTCAGAAGCGAGGACGGCGTTTCCGCCCCGTGTATTTCGTGTCTGCCCGCACCTCCCTGCGGGAAGAGTAGGGAACAGCTCAGCACCACCTGCAGGGCACTCGGGAGGGGAAGGGAGCAGGTTTGTGGCAGGAGGCTGGGCAGTGACAGCAGGTGACAGCCTCTGAGGCAGGACTCAGCTGGACTCACTTGCCCTGGCGCCGTCTGCGCTCCTTCTTCTCCAGGATCCAGTCCCGGCTTTTCTTCACAGACTTGCCCTTGACATTCCTGAACCGTGTCCTGGGGGAGAGGGGGCAGCAGCTGGAGAGGAACTGAGGTGTGGGGGCACATTTCTCTGCCCCAGAGGATTGTCACCCAGAACTGGGTCACAGAAGTAGTGAGTTTCCCTCCCACCACCCCTGAGCCAGCACTGGGGCAGGTGGCCAAACTCCAGACACACTGGAGGAGGCTGATTCCAGCCCTGGCTCAGGGATCCTGACCCATGAATTCCCCCAGGCCATACCCTGTGTCACACCAGCACCATGCTGCTCTCTGGGGTCTCAGGGCATTACAGGCTCGTGCACAACCACCTTCCCCTTGTCTGCTCTACTCCAAGCAAGGCAGACAAATTCAGGGTTCCTACAACGTTCCCAGCTCTGCTACTGCTCTCCAAGACCAGACAGCCCTTACACTGAAGTGAGCAGAGAACAGCAATGTAAGAGGCAGGAAAACATGGCAGCCACAAGCTCCTGGCAGCCATGACAACTTTCCTCTGGTTTTTGTTCTGTCTCTCCCAATGGCTGCAAGAGGGGCTCCTCCCTGCACCACTGCTGTGGGAAGAGACAGGGCCAGCAGCAGAAACCCCCCAGGCCACTGCTAGGACCTGGACAGGAGAAAAAAGGGAATGCCAGGACTCAGCAACTGCAGCCTGCCTCCATGGCCATCATGAGCCCTGTAAACATTCCCTCTGCCAGACCCTGGCACCAGCTGAAGAGCCCAGTGCAGGACAGAAAGCACACCTGACTGACTGCTCACCTACAGCTCTAGGTAATCACCTACAGCCCCTGGGAAATAACGAGTTTTGTTCCCCATGGCCCTTGGGAAGATAAAGCAGTTGTCTCCTGGGCTGCTGTGAGTCCTCCCTGTCCTTCCCCTCCCATTGTGGGAGTGTGGTCCCCAGTAAAGCTCAGCCCTCCAGGGCCCCCACTGTGCAGGGAGACCCTGCAGCCTCACCCCCCCACGATACCTCTCATTGGTGAACTTTGCCTGGTGTGGCTCCTCACTGGCACACTCGGTACCAAGGCCCTGGAAAGCAAATTGGGAACTTGTGTTCTCCTCTGGAGCAGGCACAGCTCATCAAAACTAAGGGGAATGCAGGGATCTGCAAGGGGAAGGACCAGAGCAGGGACAAACTGGTCTTTCAGAAATCATGGCAAAAAAGGCAGAACAGCTTTAAAGAGGGCAGGGTTAGATTGGATATGGGAAGAAATTCTCCCCTCCGAGAGTGGCAAGCCCCTGGCACAGGGTGCCCAGAGCAGCTGTGGCTGCCCCATCCCTGCAAGTGCCCAAGGCCAGCTTGGACAGGGCTTGGAGCAGCCTGGGACAGTGGAAGGTGTCCCTGCCCATGGCAGGGGTTTGGAACAAGAGGAGCTGTAAGGTCCCTTCCAACCCAAACCAGTCTGTGGTTATATGAGAGCAGGGCTTGGTGACTGGCAGAAAATGTATCAATGAAGTCACATCTGCACTCACAGAGCTCCTCCACATCACCCAGGACAGCAGCTCTGCTCCCACACTGCCCACAGCTCCTTCACATCACCCAGGACAGCAGCTCTGCTGCCTCATGGAGGCCTCACCTTTGGTAATGTGCCAGATGTCCCAACAAAGAGACAGAGGAAGAACCTGGAAGAACAAGAATAAGGAGCATGAATGTGGGATTCAGCATGTGAGTCTCAGTCCCCAGGCAAGACTGAGATGGTTTATAACAGAGTCAGATCTAAGCTTTAACCTCTGTCCAGAACTGCATAATGGGAGAGAGAACAGCTCAGGGGAAGGGAAAAACAAACAAACAAACAAACAAACAAACAAACAAAAAAACCAAAAAAAAACAAACAAAAAAACACTGCTAAACCCAGGCTTCACCCCAAACACAGACAGAGATGCAGGACTCACTTCTTGGCTTTGGCACTGTTGGGGTAATCCACCACCATTCCCCCTGTGAATCCAGCTCTCATGGCCTGGGCAGTGATGAGCTCCAGCTGGGAAAAGCAGCAGGTGCAAAGTTAATGAGCAGCCATCCCCCAGGAAAGCCCAAGAGACCTCTGGGAGCACCACACCAGGCTGGGCATTCCCAAGAGGGACTGCTCCTCCTCCTGCTATGCTCTGCACCCATCTCCTGGTTCTGCACTCCCATCCACACACCAATTCCTTGCCATTTTAATTTTAAGACTCAGCCCAAGACAATCTATGAAATATGTATTTCCTCGAGCCAGGTCTCATAAGCTTTTGGAGATCTATTGCACACCTAAGATAGCTCAGCTATCTTAGAAGGCATAAAATCAGCAGGATGGCTTCTGTGGTCGTGTTGGAAACAAAAAGGTTTTAATAAAAGGCAAAATAACAAAACTTTTTACAGAGAAAAACCGAGCCAGGTGCAAGAGGCCCTCCTGCCCCCGGTAAAACACCTCACAAAAGCAATTCGTTTCTTTCTTCTCTTCTTTTTCTAGTAAATTGCTTCGGCAGGACTTTTTGGCTTTTGTCTAATTATCTATTTTTAAGTTTGAGGTGAAGTCTTTTAAGTCTTATGAAATTTTTTTTTCACTTAATTAAGAAGAAAAACTTCTGAACTTATTTCTTTTTTAAAGGGACAAAAAATAGTTTTGTCACTCCTTCAACAAAGAGCACATAAATCTACAAATCCTATAAATTCCTGTAAATCTATGAAACAAAAGAACCTGCACAAGGTATCCTCCTTACAGGTTATTTTTATGGGCTCCTGAAGAGCTCTAGAAGTGGCAGGGGGGACAGAGACACTGCCTTGATGTGGAAGAACAGGATGCAAACAGTAAATGATTTATTTCTGTGCCAGTACCCCTCCCAGCTGACTGATACCTGCTCTGAGTTCTCGGGGTACAGCTGCAGCACAGCTCGGGATCCTCGGGCCTGCAGGAGACAGAGCTGATCACTCCCCTGACCCCTCTGGGTCACCATCCCAGCCCCAAACATGAGCTCCCTCCCCCTCAAAACCTCCAGGACAAAGCTCCCAGGAGAGCTGCTCAGCCCACAGAGCCAGTGAGGCACAGGGGAACAGCAGCTATCCCGGAATCATGAACTGCTAGGTTTGGGAAAGATCACCAAGACCATCAAGTCCAACCTTGATGAGCAGCAGCACCAGGCAGGAAGGCAGGCAGTGACTGCTCCTGCCAGTCCTGCTCTGAAGTCCTGACTTAATTTACTTAAAACAACCTGACTTGAAGTATCTTCTAGAAATAAAAGCCATAAGAGCAGCAGAGATGTGGCTGGTGGAGGGTGGCACTTACCAGGGCAGTGTAGAGAGTGGAGAAGAATCTGTAGAGGCGTTTGGGGGGGCTGTGTGACTTCTTGTCAGCATTACAGAGCCACTGCACTGCAGAAATACTGAGAGGGAAAATGAGACCCTCAGGACAGAGTTATTGTTTCCTTCACAGAGCTTGTCACCTCCCTTGAGCTGAATTCCTGCACCAGGCATGTGCTGGGCCTCAGGGAAATCATTTCATTTCCTCTGTGTTGCTCTGCCTTCTGTTTCACAGCTACACAAACCCCTCTGGAGACTCACAAAACTTAACAAGGTGCATAAGTTAAAGGACAAAAGCATCATCAAGCATCCCCTTTAGTCCAAGTGCTCAAATCATAGAATGACAGAATGGTTTGGGTTGGAAGGGACCCTAAAGGTCAGCTTGTTCCAGCTCTTGCCATGGGCAGGAACACCTCCCACTATCCCAGGTTGCTCCAAGCTCTGTCCAACCTGGCCTTGGACACATCCAGGGATGGAGCAGCCACAGTTGCCCTGGGCAACCTGGAGGCCTCCCCACCCTCACAGGGAAGAATTTCCTCTCTGTATCTCACCTAAATGTTCCCCCCATTACTCCTACTCCAAGCATTATAGCTCCTGAGCAGCACTGGAGAGCTCAGCTGTGTCCCTTGCCTGGCCAAGCAGGTTTTCCCAAAGAACAATTTACACCAGAGCTTTTGGCTCAGCAAAGGACAGCCCTTGCTTCCTCCCAGCTGTTCTCTGAGCAGGTAAGTCCCTCTGTCCCCCTGATCCCAAAGCCAAGCACCAAACCTTGATCCAGGGACTGACTTCTCTAAGCTCTGCCACTTTATACTTTGTTCTCCTCCTTGGAGTAGGTCTCAGCCATCCTGATAATATCCCCAGCTTTACTTTCTTCCCTTCAACAAAATTCCTAGCTCAGCAGCACAAAGGACAAGCATCACCTGGGAAGCAGCTGTCACAAGGTGTTTCTACCATCCAGAGTTCTGGAGGTTTGTCCTGGAGTGATGAGCCAAGGCTGACAAGGCCAGTCCCTCTCAGCTGTGATCTACCAGGTGTGCACCACGGGGACTGTGCAGTTCTGGGGGTGTCAGGAGAGCTCAGCTACAGGCACAGACTCACCTGATACAGCCATCAAACATGCCAGGCCTGAAGGGAATGCCATGGCCCACATCTGCAAGGAGAAGGTCTCCTTCCACCTCCCTCTCCACGGCCACATCTGCACAGAACACAGCACAGCTCAGGCACTCAGCTCCCAGCCCTGGGGCCTCTGAGGGTCTCAGGGGAGGTTGTGCTCACCCAGCATGGCAGGGCTGATGTCCATGCCAATCCAGTAGTGACCCTCCTCAGAGATGTAATCCCCACTCAGCCCAGAGCCACAGCTAGAGGGAGGAAAGGGGAAAGAGCTGAGCTCATGGGGCTGCTCTGAGGCTCTGCTGGCCACACACACCAACGTTACAGCAGCCTGTCCCTCCTCCCCAGCCCACAAAAGGCAATGGGACATGGCCACCCCCATGCCCGTGCACCCCTGCAGCCCCAGATATGCCATGGAATTGGGCAGAGCCCCGCTCACCCCACATCCAGCAGGAGGCAGGCACGGTCCTCGGGCAGCCCCAGCAGCTCCACAGCCCGCTCCGACATCTGCGACTGGATCTCCACCACGCGGGAGCTGCGGCACAGCACAGCGTGAGGGACGGGCGGCATCCCGAGCGCTGCGAGAGCGGACCCGCACCGCCCGCGGCAGGGCCCGCACGGCAGGGCCCGAGCACCCCTCGCCTCCCTCAGGACCCGCCCCTGCCCCTCACTCCCGGACCCCAGGGCTCCCGGCAGGGCCCCTAGGGCTCCCGGCAGGGCCCAGGACCGACCCCTACCCCCGGTGGGTGCCCCCGGTGTCCGCCCCACGGCGAGCCCCCTCCCCGCCCCACGACACCCGCAGCGCCGGTCCCGCCGTACTTCTGGGTGTATTTCCGCGCCTCGGCCTCATCGTAGAACTGCAACGAGAGAGCGGCGGGCGCGGTGAGGGCCGGACCCCCCAACGGAGCCCGGTTCCCCCCAGACGTGCCCGGTTCCCTGTTCTCCCCCAGACGTGCCCTGTGCCCAGTTCACCCCAAGACGTAGCCCGTCCCCGCCCCGTGCCCGATTCCCGTTCTCCCCCCAGACGTGCCCGATTCCCCCCTCAGGCATGCCCAGTTCCCCCAGACGGTCCCGGTCCCCCACCGCCACTCACCAGCTCGGGCGGCCCGCGGTGCTCGGGCCGGCGGCCGCTGCCCGCCATGCTGCGATTGCGTGACGTCACTGCCCAGCGACAGCGTCGTGCCCGCCCGGTGGGCGCTGTCTGTACACGTCACTCCTCCGCCGATGACGCCACAGTTCTGCGCCGCGGCGCTGGTGATGGCGGCGGGCGGGCGCTGAGGCCGCCATGGGCCCGGCGGTGCTCGGGCGGCTGCGGCTGCTCCTCCCCGCGGCCCCGCGGCCCGGCCTCGCCCCGCCGCCCTCCCGGCCCGCGCAGACGGGCGGTGCCGGAGCCCCGCGGCCGCGCCGCGATCTCTACGAGGTGCTGGGAGTGCCGTCCACGGCCACGGCGGCGCAGATCAAGACGGCGTACTACGAGCAGTCCTTCCGCTACCACCCCGACCGCAACGCGGGCAGCGCGGCCGCGGCCGCTCGCTTCGCCGCCGTCAGCGAGGCCTACCGGGTGCTGGGCAGCGCCGCGCTCCGCAGCAAGTACGACCGCGGGCTGCTGAGCGCCGCCGAGCTGCGCGACGCGCCCCGGCCCTCGGGCCGCGCTCCCGCCGCTGCCCCGTCGCCGCCCCGCGCCCCCGCCGCCCGCCCGGGGCCCGGCCCGACCCCCTTCGACTTCGACGCCTTCTACCGTGCGCACTACGGGGAGCAGCTGCAGCGGGAGCAGATGCTGCGGGCGCGGAGGGAGCAGCTGAGGCTCCAGCGGGAGGAGTACGCGGCACAGGGACGCCTCCGGGCCCTCTCGGATCTCTCCATCGGGCTTCTCTTCTTCCTGGGGGTGGCTCTCATCTACGGCCTCAAGTGACGGCGGGGCGGCCCCCGGGGTGTCCCCCCAGCTGCGCGGTGTCCCCAGGGGCTGGCAGCGGGCTGGGGGTGGGCCCTGCCCCGCCCCGCCCCGCCCCGCATCTGCTGTTCGGGCTGTGACATTGCACCCTGCCAGTGACCTTCAGGCACGGGGAATGGCCGGCAGCGTCACAGGCTGCGAGCTGGCCCCGTGCCAGCGTGACCTTCAGACACACAGTGCCCTGGCTGGCACAGTCTGTGCCCTCTGGATGCCCTCTGGGGACACAGCCTGGGCCAGGCCACTCAGGGTGACCTTGCAGGAGCTCTTGATGTGCCCCCTCAGCCAACACCTCCTGCACAGTGCCTGGCAAGTGAGCACAGTCCTGGACTCTGGACTGGGATGTGTCCCCTCCTTGGTACAGCTGTGTGACCCTGGGTGCCTGCAGAGATTAAAGGCTGTCAGAGGTGCTGTGTGTGTTCAGCTGTGCCTCTGGTTCCTGCTGCTGCCAGGCCTGTGCTGTCACACCTGCTGGTGCCACATCTGTGGAGCTCCTGATGGCCCAGCTGCACCACCCTGTGAGAATGGCAGGTACAGGAGGCTGAGATCAGACCTGAAAAATGAAACCTGAGCCCATGCCCTGTTCAGTGTGTGACACTGTCTCGAGCTGTGTGACAGCACTTTGGTGTCTGCAGTCCTCTGTCCTGTCTGGGGCCTGCCAGGAGCTTCACACCACCCCTCCCTGTGAGGATTTTGGCTGTGGTGCACCTGTGAGCACCCAGTGCTGTTCTCTGTGTCTTACACATGTCTGAGCATCATTTGCACAAGAGTATTTGCCTATTTAAATACTGAAGTGTTTTAAGAACTGAAGATTGTATTTCTCAGAACCTTTTCTTTCTCCTTGGGTGAAGGTTCACCTGTGCTATGCTGCTGCTGCCTGGAGGGAGAGAAGCTTCCTGGCTTGAGTGTGCCAAGGACTGTGTGGGACACTGGGTTTGCTGTCAGTGGGGTGAGCAGGAGCCCAAGCCTTGTCCAGAGCCTGGGTTGTGTTTTGTCCCAGCACAAGAATGTCACAAGTGAATGAATGCCCTGTGTCTGCAGTGTGCATTTTTGTGATCCTGCTCAGAGCCTGGGGCCCTGGCACAGCAGGGACACCCAGGGGCAAGATGCAGGTTGGGCAGGCAGTGGGGAAGGAGGAAAAGAATCCTACAGAGCCAGACAAGAAGAGTCTGAAACCAACCCAAAAGCTAAATCCAGCACAATGGACATGCCACAGCAGGAAACAAACACCAGGAGGCTGCAGCTGGAGGAACCAGGGGATGGGGATCACCCTGGGGGATGGGGAACAGCAGCGCTGCGCTCACCATCCACTGTGTGATCCCAAGGAAAGGAACAGAAGGGCCTGGGGTGGAGCAGGCTGAGAGCTCAGGCCTCCTGCCACTCTTTGTAGTGAGGGCTGCTGGGATGGGGGAGGTGGGTGAGGAATGACAAAGGGCACAGTGGCCCCTGAGGGGATGGGAAAGGCACATCTCAGCCCTTGAGCTGGGATGGGAAAGGGATGAGATCCCACACAAGTTCAGGCTGATGTGAGCAGTGGCTGCCAAGCTGTGAGCAAGCCCAGCTGGCCACAGGGTGTAACCCTCCATGGGGTGAGGGCTTTGCTGCTGGCACGAGGCACCAGAAGCTTCCCCATGTGCAGGGCCAAACTGGCCCTTGGCCCCTTTCCAGCCTGTGCAGGATTGCTCAGCATTGCTCCCTGCCTGCTCTCAGCAGCTTGTGCCCCCTCCAGCTGCTCACTAGAGGCTGCTGCATGCTGGGACTAAGCTCAGCCCAGGGGCAGAGTGAAGCTTTCCAGGGTCCTCCCTGGTGTCAGTCTGTCCCTTCACTGGGATGTCACAGTGGGACACAGGAGCCTGGTGTGCCCTGCTAAAGGGAACTCTCTGGAGTTGGGCTCTGGCACCTGCTGATGCATTTTCATGCTCATCTTCATTCTGTAAACAAATCACTCAAAAGATCAGAGGCAGCTTTTTGGGCAGCACTTGGCAGGAAGCATTACTCTGCAGGCTGGAAAAGCCAGCAGTGTCCATGGCACTCCTCTGGCTCCCTCCCAAACAGGGGGTTTGGAGTTCCTGCTGCTGGCTCTTCTCTTCCTCCTCAGGTCTCTGTGATGTATCTTGAAGATTAAAGATATCCAGCCACAAATTGGTGACAAAATGACACATCTTTCTTGTGGTGGGCCTGGGTGGTAAATACTCCTTGCACTTGCTGGAAAGCAGGGGTGAAGGGCTGTGACCGTGTTCACAGGGGTCTTATGTTGAGGGAGGAGATGAGGATCTGACTCCATGTTTCAGAAGGCTGATTTATTATTTTATGATATATATTACATTAAAACTAGACTAAAAAAATAGAAGAAAGGATTTCATCAGAAGGCTGGCTAAGAATAGAAAAAGAAGGAATGATAACAAAGGTTTGTGTCTCAGACTGAGCCAGCTGACTGTGATTGGTCATTAATTAGAAACAACCACACGAGACCAATCCCAGATGCACCTGTTACATTCCACAGCAGCAGATAACCATTGGTTACATTTTGTTCCTGAGGCCTCTCAGCTTCTCAGGAGAAAAAAAATCCTAAGGAAAGGATTTTTAATGAAAAGATGTCTGTGACAAGGGGCAGGCAGGAATTTCACATCCTGACTTCAGCCAGTGAAGAAGAGGCCAGGGAGGGGAGGGGAGCTCTGTCTGCCTTGCTGGGAAGGGTGGGCATGCAGCCTGCAGTCAGCAGGGCAGGGTGGCCCCTCTGGAGGTGCTGTTCTGTGCTGCCTGGGTGACACCCAGGGGTGGCTGTGCCCTGGTGACATCCCCTGAGCTCTGCTGCCTGGACAGAGGACGGTGCCCTGAACTTGCAGTGTCACCTTTGCCCTGTCAGGCCTGACTGCTCCTCTGCTCTGGGAAGGATTTCAGCAGCTTGGGCACCAAGTGGCTGGAGCTGGTCCAAATGCCCAGCCTTGCCTCCCAGCTCCCAGCATGCCACTGTTCTGCCTCTTTTTCTCCTTGTGTCAACAATGTCATGGCATTCTTGCTGTTCTCCAGTTGTTTCCTTGATGGAGAGCTGCCAGGAGAGCTGAGCACAGCCTGTGAGGGTGCCAGGGGTGGATGGTGCCAGGGCTGTGAGCTGTAATGGGCTGGAAGATAAAGGATAGGATAAAGATGGAAGGAAGGATAAAGGAAGATAAAACAGGATAAAGCTCAGTAATTCCCTGTGGCCTTTACATCTCAGGAGCCAGGATGCATCCCTGGGGACATTGACACACACAGGGTTGTTCCTGTGAGAACAGGAGCCCCCTTCCTGCAGCTGGGGCAAGGCAGCCATCAGCAGGGGCATGGCAGGGAGCAGCTGTGAACTCCCCCAGGTCCTTTTCCTGCCTTGGGGATGTGTCCAGTCCCTGGAGCACAGCTCAGGAGCAGGCTGCAGCAGCAGCTGAGCTCTCCACAGCCCCTCCTGGCCCGTGTGAGGTGGCAGTTTCAGCTGGGGACTTCACCACGAGCATCCCGAGGCTTTTGCTGGGAGGAGTGTGATGTTCACAGCAGGGATTTCTTCCTCCTCAGTCTCCAGCTCACTGAGACCATTTTTACAGATATTCTAGCACATCCTACCCCTCACTTCCTCTCGCTGTGGCTCCCCATTTCACTTGCTGCAAGTGATGTATGTGTCCATGTTGGATGCTTGTCCTTTGCACCAGGTTTTGCCAGCTGTGTGTCACCAAAAGGGTGACATTTGTCCCAGGGTGAGTTGCTGGTGGGGCCTCAGCCATCATCCCATGCCCACCCACCCAGGCCTGGACTGCTCTGCCCTGCACCTTCACCCCAGGGCTTGTTTTGCTGTTGCTCATTCCCACCCTTAAATCACTGACAGCAGACAAAGGGAAGCACCAAAATCTGAGTAGTTAACAGATGGGGATTGGATGCTGTGGCAAGCTAAGGAAATCAGAGGCTCCAGGGAAATCTAAACAAGCTGGATGGAGCCTGATGGTCCCAGTGCTGAGGCTCTCCAAGCTCAGTGCAGACCCCACTCCCCACCCCTGCCCCAGCCCCTTTTCATGGGCTGACATCCCCATAACTGCAGGTTTGGGGTGCTGGGCTGCCCCCCATAGCTGCTGGGTGCTTGGGAGTGTGGGGTCTCAGGGCCTCCTCCTGGAGCTGGGCTGCTCTTTGGGAAGGAAGGGGTCAAAGCTGGCTGCTGGCAGATCTTTGATGGTGAGGGGCAGGAGTAGGGAGCTGCAGGCTGGGGAGCAGAGCCCTGAGCAGCAATGAGGGGAGGCCATCAGCCTCCTCCCACCCCCTGGCAGGGCTGAGGGTGAGGGGACAGCCCCTGGGACGGCCCCAGCCCTCTGTGTGGGCAGAGCTCTGCAGCCCAGGGCTGCTGCTGGTGGCTCCAGGGAAGGGCTGCCATGGTTGGCAGCACCCGAGGATGGGGGCAGCTCCCCCTCCCTTCAGCAGCATCCCCTGAGGCCATTCCTCGGTTAATAGAGTTAATTGTTAATAGACAATTAACAGCCCCGTGCCTGCTCCAGGGGCCCCAGCTGGGGCACCCTGCCACCCCCTTCCTGGCTGGTCCTAGCCCAGGTTTGTACCCCTTTGGCACCCCTCAGTCTGGGGCTGTGGCTCAGGGGGCACTGGGGGGCACCCCTCTTCTCCCAGCTGTTCTGGCTCTCCTGGGCTGGGGCTGCTCCTTATCCAGCCTGGAGCCAGGGGTGGGGGGCACCCCTAGCTCCCTGCCCAGCTCTGGCTGCACCCCAGCTGGCAGGGGGGCTGGGCTGGGCTGGCCCAGCAGCAATGAATGCAGGAGCACACCCAGGGGCAACTCCTCCTCCTCCTCCTCCTCCCCCCCCCCAGGGTGAGCAGCAGCACCTTTACCCTCCTTGACTCCATCCTGCAGGGCAGGGAGAGGCACAGGGCAGGCAGGAGGGGCAGAGGGGTCACCCTGTCCAGTGCCAGCCCCTGCCTGTGAGCCAGTGTCCCTGTCTGCCCCGTGTCCCCAGTCCCTGCTGGCTGTGCAGGCCTGGAGCTGTTGGTGGCAGTGGGCAGAAACCCCTTAATCCCCAGGAGTATAGGGTGCACCCCCTGCCAGGATCACCACAGCTGGGGTGGCCAGCCCCAGACTGGACAGTTCCAGCTGCAGGGTGGCAGGAACCTCCCCAGGGCAGGGGCTCACCTGGCTTGGCCCCTTCCCAAAGCTTCCCAAGGTTCTCCACCCTCCAGTGGGGTGGTGGCCAGCCCAGCAGGACCATGGGGTAGTGAGGGCCTGCCCAGTGCTTCCTGAACTTGCCTGAGGTGCTGCAGGGCTCCTGTGGACTGACAGACAGACAGACCATGACAGCACAGCTTTCCTTGGGGCTCAGGTTGTCACTTCTTGTGCTGCAGCTCTCATGGACGCACTCACCTTGCCCAGGCTGCAGGGGCAGCTCCTCACCCTGAGAGTCCCCACTCATGGGGCCACTGGGGTGACTCAGGAGCTGCAAGGGACCAGGGATGTTTGTCCTGGAGCTGGTGGCAGAGCCACCCTGGCAGCCTGGGGCTTCCCAGCCCTGGGGAGATGCACTGGAGGGCCTGGATAGTTTTTGGGTGGTTTTGCTGCTCGTGCACCATCTCCTGCCTCAGTGCTGTGCCTGGTCCCCTGTGGCAGGGCAGTGGCAGCCCACCAGCACTGCCTGGTGAGCACAGAGCCTGGCTGGCAAACAGGCCTTTCACTGCCAGGCTGAGCCCAAAGTGGGACTCAGGAAAGCAGCAGGTGCTTTGTGAAACTCCAAATATTGCAGTGACTACCACCTCCTCACATGGCAATAAAGGCACAGTGGCTGGTCCCCTATTTATCCCAGTTTTAAAGCTGCTTTAACTGGTAATAATGAAATATTAGCCATAAATGAGGGCTGATGTTTGGCATAAGGCCAGGTAGCCTCAGTAGGGGAGGGTGATCAGACACCGCAAGATAATGACCTGTATTTTGGGGTGGCTTGTGGCCTGAGCCAGGGCCTTCTGCTGCTTGGGATGATTTCCAAGCAGTCTGCATAGCAGGGACAAGATGCAGGTTGGGCAGGCAGCTGGGAAAGAGGAAAAGAATTCTACAGAGCCAGACAGGCTCTGAGAGCACAAGAAGAGTCTGAAACCAACCCAAAAGCTAAATCCAGCACAATGGACATGCCACAGCAGGAAACAAACACCAGGAGGCTGCAGCTGGAGGAACCAGGGGATGGGGAACAGCAGCCCTGCACTCACCATCCACTGTGTGATCCCAAGGAAAGGAACAGAGGGGCCTGGGGTGGAGCAGGCTGAGAGCTCAGGCCTCCTGCCACTCTTTGTAGTGAGGGCTGCTGGGATGGGGGAGGTGGGTGAGGAATGACAAAGGGCACAGTGGCCCCTGAGGGGATGGGAAAGGCAAATCTCATCCTTTGAGCTGGCATGGGAAAGGGATGAGATCCCACACAAGTTCAGGCCGATGTGAGCAGTGGCTGCCAAGCTGTGAGCAAGTGTCACGGACATATTTTATGAAAAATCCTTTTGACAAGATTTTTCTCCTGAGAAGCTGAGAGGCCTCAGAAATGAAATGTAAACAATAATTATTTGTTGCTGTGGAATGCAATAGGTGCATCTGTGATTGATCTCATGTGGTTGTTTGTAATTAATGGCCAATCACAGTCCAGCTGTCTCAGACTCTCTGGTCAGCCACAAGATTCCATTCCTTTCCTTCCTTTGCTAGCCTTCTGATGAAATCCTTTCTTCTATTCTTTTAGTATAGTTTTAATATATAATTTTATTTTAATATAATATATATAATAAAATAATAAATCAGCCTTCTGAAACATGGAGTCAAGATTCTCATCTCTTCCCTTGTCCTGGGACCCCTGCAAACATCACCACAAGCAAGCCCAAGCTGGCCACGGGGTATAACCCTCCATGGGGTGAGGGCTTTGCTGCTGGCACGAGGCATCTCTGGGTACCTTCCCCATGTGCAGGGCCAAACTGGTCCTTGGCACCTCTCCTGAGGGAAGCACACACTCATGGCAGGCTCTGCACCCCTTGCAGGAGCTCTCAACTGCCCCAGGGCAGTGATGTCCTGAGCCAAGTGCCAAGGAAAGCTCTGGGGGCTCCTCAGGCTGGAGGGCTCTCCTTGGCTGCCAGTCACCTCCAAGCCTGGCAAGTGCCCCCTGGAAACCCTTTCCTGTCTCATCCTGCTGTTCATAGCCAGAGCAAGGGGCAGAGCACAGAAAGAGCACACACAGAGCATGGAAAGAGGCTTTATTTAGGAAGCATGTGGCACACCCAGTGCTCCTGTGCCTTTTCCCGGCTATCCCTCCCAGCTAAGCCCACTGACACCCCTACAAGCCACCCACCCCCAGTTCCTGTCCCATTCCTCCTGCTGTGGATGCAGAGCCCTCCCCCCGGCACCTCCCCAATGCAGGACCCTCTGCTCCAACCCCGCTCCTCCATCCCTGTGTGAGCTCCCCCATGTGCCACCCCACAGCCCCTTCGGAGCTGTGCCCACAGCACCCCCAGCCCTCCTGTTCCTGCCCTCGGTGCTGCTGCCCGGCCCCGGGAGGGGCAGGAGCGGGGCCATCCCCACCGTGCCCCGCTACCGGTGCGGCGGCTCCTGCTCCCGGGGCTGGGCGCTGAGCACGGGCACGGGTCCGACGGGGCGCAGGGGAGAGCCCAGGCCGGGCACCTCGGAGCAGGGAGATGCTGGCTGCTGTGCCAGGGCTGGGAGATGGTGCTTGGGAGGTGCAGCCGGCACGGGAAAGGGCGCGGCGGCCTCCGAGGGGATGAGGACGGCAGGCACAAAGCCGTAGGACAGATCAAAGGCTTTGGGGGCTGCTCCGCTCTGCAAGGGGGCAAGGCGGGCTGGTGCCATGCTAGCTGGGGCACCTGGGCACCCCGCAGGGTCCTTCCTGCCCACCTGGTCCTTCTGCACCTGCTCCTTCTGCAGCAGCTCCTGCAGCTTCTCCAGCTGGGTCCGGCAGACGTGGGAGCGTGTGCGGCTCTGGCAGAAGGACTCCAGGAAGGACTCGAGGGGCAGCTCCTGGGCCAGGAACTGCTTTATCTGGGCCTGTGGGATGGGCAGTGGGACAGCACCCCTTGGAGCCTGGGCTCTTCTGCAGGCCCTGGCACATGGGAGGGCATGGAGAGGACCCCGTGGCCCTGGTAAGGAAGGGATGACAGCACAGGGGTCTCAATAACTCACCTCTGACTCTGCTTCTGAGGCATCAAGCCTGGCTTGGAGATGGCCCAGGGCGCTCTGTGGGCTCCACTTCTCCAGGTAAACCTCTGTGTGTCACAAGGGGATGGGGCTGCCAACCTTCCCTTTGATACCCCCTCTGCTGGGGGTGCTGAATTTCCCATCCTCAAGCATCCACTGCCCCCCCCCTTGCACTGAAACCCCCCCAAACACACCCCTGGAGCCACCTGCACACCAAAGCTTCCATCCTACAGGTTGCCCAGAGAATCTGTGGATGCCTCATCCTTGTAATTGTTCAGGGCCAGGTTGGACTTGGAGCAACCTGCTCTAGGGAAGGTGTCCCTGCCCACAGCAGAGGATGGAATGAGATGATCTTTAAGGTGCCTTCCAACCCAAATGATTCTGTGATTCCATGGCTGGTCCCAGCTAAGGATGTGCTGTTTCACAGGGAGCATCATCCCCCACCACTCCTGATCACGGCTGAACCATCTCCCTGGGGTAGGGTCAAGAATGCTGAGCCCACCTGGAGCCTCATAGTAACAGGGGTTGCTGTGGATGTGCCTCAGCCCATGGGCTGCTCCCCACTCACCCAGGCGCTGCTGCTTGTCCCAGCAGGCCTCTCGGATCTCCTGCAGCTCCTGGTACTTGATGGCCAGGGAAGCCTTCCCATCCTCCAGCCGCGGGCGCAGGGACAGATTCACCTTGGCCTGGGTGCAATTTGAAGCCAAACACATTTCCCGCTCCAGCTGGAGACTCTGGAACTGTGGGAATGGGATTGGGGCCGTGTGTGTGTCAGCAATGAGAGACATGGGCAGAACCAGTCAGATCCAGCACCTTGCTGGGCGGGGGGCAGTGCCCGTCCGGGGCTGAACCCCCTTTTTCTGCAGTGTCTCCATCCTCTGCTTTGCCTGGGAAGGGGGCACATCCCGGGGGAATGCAGCGGCTGCAGCCGGGCTACGCAGCCTCCAGGCTAAACCCGACCGCAGCAATCTCCGCAGGGAAAGCGCTCGGCAGAGGACAAGGATGTCACGGAAGGGACACGCACCCTCCCCTGGCTGCGCACACCCCGCCCGCACTCGGGGCCACCCAGGGAATGGGGCCGAGGGCGATTCCACAATAACCCGCGCCCGATTCCGCAGCGCAGCCGGGAGGGCGCGGGGCTCATCCCGGCTGCGGAAAACGAGACCGGGCTGGAGGGCGGGCGAAGGGCCGGGGCCTCGGCACATCTCGGGATGCGGGGGACAGCGGACGGGCCTTGGTGGCCCTGGCTTTGGTGGCCCGAGGTTTCGCACCGGGAGCCCCGCGCAGCCGCGGTCGGGACGCCCGGGCGGAGGCTCCCCCGCCCCGCCGGTGGCTCTGCGGCTCCTCCGGAGCCCCGGGATTATGACGGGTGTCAGGATGAGGGCAGCGGGCGATGGGGCCGGCGGGAGGTCCCCGGCCCCGCAGTGCCAGCTCCGGGCCGCGGGCAGCTCCGCCCTGCGCACCGGGACAGCCCCGGAGGAGCGAGTGGCGCACGGCTGGACCCCGCCGGCGGCGGGACAGCGGCCCCCCGGCCCCCCGGCCCCGGCCGTACCTTCCTGCAGAGGCGGGCGGCGCGCTGCAGCCGCGGCTCGTCCTGCAGCAGCGCCCGGAGCTGCGCCGTGCTCAGCGCCCCGAGGCGGCGCGGGGAGCCGGGCGGCGCCGCGGGCCGGGACATGGGCCGGGATCGGCACCGGCACCGGCACCGGCACCGGGACCCCCGCCCCCGCCGCCGGGAGCCGCGCGCGCCGCCCCGCGCCCGCCGCCCCCGCCGGTCTTAAAGGAGCCGCAGCGGAGCGCGGAGCGATCCCGCAGCGCTCCCGCACCGCAGCGACCCCGCACCGCTCCCGCACCGCAGCGACCCCGCACCGCTCCCGCACCGCAGAGATCCCGCACCGCTCCCGCACCGCAGCAATCCCGCACCGCAGCGATCCCGCACCGCTCCCGCACCGCAGCGACCCCGCACCGCTCCCGCACCGCAGAGATCCCGCACCGCTCCCGCACCGCAGAGATCCCGCACCACAGCGATCCCGCACCGCTCCTGCACCGCAGCGACCCCGCACCGCTCCCGCACCGCAGCAATCCCGCACCGCAGCGATCCCGCACCGCTCCTGCACCGCACCGATCCCGCCCCGCACCGCTCCCGCACCGCACCGATCCCGCCCCGCACCGATCCCGCACCGCTCCTGCACCGCACCGATCCCGCACCGCACCGCTCCCGCACCGCACCGCTCCCGCACCGCACCGATCCCGCCCCGCACCGCTCCCGCACCGCTCCCGCCGGGGACACGGGCGCTGCTCTCGCTCCGCGCACCCTGCACCGCTGCGCGCAACCCGAGCCCTCTGTGCGCACCCTGCTCCCCGCTGCACGGATCCTGCACCCCATTCTGGGCACCCTGTACCCCCTGTACACACCCTGCTCCCTGCTCTGGGCAACCTGCACCCACTGTGGGCACCCTGCTCCCCGCCGCACGGACCCTGCACCCCGTTCTGGGCACCCTGCTCCCCGCTCTGGGCACCCCCTGTAAGCACCCTGCTCCCAGTTGTGCACAACTTGTACCCACTGTGGGCACCCTGTACCCGCTGTGGGCACCCTGTACCCACTGTGGGCACCCTGCTCCCCACTGCACGGATCCTGCTCCCCGCTCTGGGCAACCTGCACCCACTGTGGACAATCTGCATCCCGCTCTGGGCAACCTTTTCCCCCCTGTGAGCACCCTGCTCCCTCCTGGCTGTGCACACCCTGCGCCCGTTCTGGGCAACCTGCAACCGCTGTGCACACCCTGCACCCCACTGCACGGATCCTGCTCCCCTCTCTGTGCACCCTGCGCCCTGCTCTGGGCACCCTGCACCCTCAGTGCACACCCTGTGCTCCCCGCTGTGCACCCGCAGCCCTCTGGGCACGTCCCGCACACCAAGTCCCTCCTGCCGCCACCACGGTTTCACTCCTCGCTGCCCTGCACCGCCCTGGGACAGCCTGGGACAGCCTGGTGCCGTGTTAGCCACTGGCTCAGGAGAGCTGGGAGCTGTGGGACACCCTGTCCCTGTGGCACCCTGTCCCTGGCACACCCTGACATCAGGACACCCTGTCCCTGGGGCACCGTATCACCGGGACACCCTGTCACTGTATCACCCTCTCCCTGGGACACCCTGTCACCGGATCACCCTGTCAGCAGAACACCCTGTCACTAGGACACCCTGTCACCAGGGCACCCTTGTCACTGGGGCCCCCTGTCACGGTATCACCCTGTCCCTGGGTCACCCTGTCATGGCATGTCTGTGCAGCCCCTTTGTCCCCTAAGGAAAGCTGCCCCACTGGGACCAGGAACTGCTGCCACAGGGTCACTAAATGTTTGCAGGGATTTAGAAACCTAGAAGAAAAATTCCAGGACCCCTTTAACAGCCATGTCTCCTTTCTCTTCCAGCTTCTGACCCTGGCACACGACAGCTGGTCTTCCAGCCAACACAAATCCATCCTGGAGCTGCTCTGCTGTGTGGATCCCCTCCCTATGCTGTGCAGATCACAGGGTCTTTATCATAGTGTAACTGGGTTTAATTTTCTTACATCCCTGAGAAACACTCAAGGCTTTCTCTCTCCAGGCTGAGTAACCTGGTTTAGTGGAAGGTGTCCCTACCCATGGCAGGGGGTTTGGAATGAGATGGGTTTTAAGGTCCCTTCCAACCCAAACCAGGCTGTGATTCTATGATAAACCTCAAGACCCCAGTTCTGGCTCCTGACATGGGATTTCTTGGGTCTCGGGGGAGAAGATCAGAGGTACAGAACAGATGTCATTACTGAAGAATGAGCTCAAGCAAGCATGTTTATTGGATGCCTTATCAAACACTGCAGAGAGGCTCAGAGTACATGGAAATTTGGGGCATTGCTTTCTGTGAGTTCTGGAGACAGCAAGGAAACTCTGATGTAACTCCAGGGCTGTGTGTTTTCCTCTTATAGGGAAGGTACATGTGGAATCCACAAATTTCATCAGTGTTTTTTTAATTCTTGATTATGACCATAATAACAAGGAATCATTGGCAAGCACAGGGAACGGAGCTGAGCAGAGGGGAGTCTGCAATTGGAGAGGGGGACTGTAAAGTGGCATTTCATTAAAGCCCTGCTACCCTTGTGCTCCTCGCTCTGCTCCAGAGAGGCTCACACTCTTTGGCCGTGCAGAGCCTTTGCAGAGTGTCCACTGTGGACAGGAGGAGGAGGAGGAAGCACTAACAATAAGAAGCTGGTTTAATGAGGATAAGAGAGGATTTGCAGTTCCCCTTGCACAGGTTGCCCCATGTCAGGCCCCCCTTGTAATTCAGCCGCACGGAGTAACAGGATGAGTACCACCACCCTCCCTCATAGCTGTAGGCACAGTTCTTACTGTAAGTGTCCTGGTCCTGGTCCTTTGTGGAGAATTTCATGTTGTCGTGCATGTTGTTGGGATTGTCTGAGGTCATGGCATCCCCGGCTGTGCCGTTGTAGGAGCCCAGCCTCAGGCGGTAGCCGTGCTCCTCGTCCTCCACGCTGAACAGGTTGTAGTCTGCGAAGCTGAGGTTGTCTGCAGAGTCCTGGATGACAAACCTGACCTGGTAGACCTTCTGCTTGGCAATCTGGTGGATGTACTCGGTGCCCAGCCAGTACTCGGTGCGCACGTTCCCGAAGCCGAACTTGTAGGTGCTCCAGGCCTCTGCCCAGGTGACAGGGGTGTCCCTCTGGTTCCTCTGGATGACGGTCCAGCCCCCGTGGGTCACGTTCATCTCGCAGTACACCACCAGGTGGTGCAGCCCTTTGGGCTGGATGATGTACACGCCGCTGTGGCTTCCCCGGGGGATCTCACTGCAGTCCTTGGGCCACCCTGACGCTGGAAACAAGAGCTGGTTATTAAATCCCCCTGAGAGTGGGGTGTTTCTTTTGTGTCTGAATCCTTTTGCACACACATTCCTAGGCTGTATTCCTGCCATGTGCTCACAGGAGTAAATAAAAATATTACATGATCAATGATTTGATAAACTCTTGCATGGTCAGTGTAAGACTTTATCAAATCAGGGCGCCCTCGAGGCAGGAGTAATGTGCTCTGACTCCAATGATTCAGAAGGTTGAACAAATGCCTTATTAAGCTGTATTATATTACACTATACGATGTTATTATATATAATAATATTATATTATTATATATTATATTATAATTAATATAATATAATATAATATAATATATAATGATATATTATAATATATATGATATATTATTAATATATAATATATTACTATTATTATAGTAATAATATAACATAGTAATATTATATTATAGTAATATGATATAATATTACTATATTATATTATTACTATTCTATACTATACTATACTCTGTACTACACTACACTATACAAAAGAAAAACCCATGACCCTTTCAGTTATGACACAGCTTTGATCCAATTGGTCTTACAGTCCAAACAACCATCAACAAAGTCCAAGTAACAAATCCCTTTCAGTAAACAATCTCCATAGCACATCCCACATGTGCCAAACAACAGGAGCAGCAAGCGGAGATAAGGATTGTGTTAATTCCCTTCTTTCTCTGGGCTTTCTCACTACCTTCCCCAGGAAAAACCCTGGGAGACAGAATTATGTCTCTCTCTGTTCAAAGAGTATGTGAATATCACAAGAGTTGAGCTTCACATCTTCCTAAGACAGGATTCAACTGATGGGGACACACTGTGAAAATGTCTGCTGAGACCAAGCCAGGATCTCTGTCACCCAGGGACCCCCATGCAGGCTGGGCTGAGCCTCAGTGATTTGCCTGTGTCGTGCAGATGATGCATCACCACAGACAAATGCAAATCTGGGGGACAAAGTCACTTGCTGGTACAGCACAAGAGGTTTAGTGCTTTGCCCCAGAGAGAGGGTGGCTGTGACATCCATATCTCTAACAATTAAATCAGCCCTTGGGACCTCAACAGGGCAAAGCCATTGTTGTTCTTTGGCCCTACCCAAGTAGCTCTTTGGAGACTTCCTGTCTTGTTGGATTTGATTATGGCCTTTCCATGCCCCAGAGTGTCTGCACCTCATACAACAAACAACTGAGTGTACCTACACACTGCTGGGAAGGAATTTGCTCCACTTCTGTACCTCTGTCACCAGCTGTCCCCACCCAGGTAGGACCTATCTGTGGCCTTAGGGGTTAATGTTGACCCAGCCAGCTCAGTAATTCTGTCACATCCAACTGTGTACTGAAAATAGGAAGTGACTAATCACCACTTCCCAGTAATGAGGCATCACTTGCCAGTTTGGACCTTTTTGTGGAAAATTCCCCATGCAAAAGCCCCTCATCAAGTACTGAGCCCAGGACACAGCTGGCAGCAGAGTCCCCTGAGGTTGTAGCTGTGGCACCTCTGCAGCCCATCAGAAAATCAACATATTCCTGGCAGTGCAGGTGTAAGACATGGGAGAGTTGTCTGAGAGCTCTTGGTGAGCCCAGTGATGGTGGAAGCCCCCAGGAGATGCAGAGACTCACCATGGCTCACTGGTGGGTGGTGGGCGATGTCCCTGGCCTGCCGGACGTGTCCATCACCATCATCTAAAGTAACACAGGAGACAGGAGTGAGTGTGGTGGTGTTTGAGGGTCCCCAGGATGAGGGAAGAGATGGGAATCTTGACTCCATGTTTCAGAAGGCTGATTTATTATTTTATGATTACATTATATTAAAAGAAAATTATATATTAAAACTATACTAAGGAAAAGAGAAAGGCGACATCAGAAAGCTAGAAAAGAATGAATAATAAAATCTTGTGACTGACCAGAGTCCCAACACAGCTGGACCTGTGATTGGTCATCAAGTAGAAACAATTCACATGAGACCAATCAAAGATGCACATGTTGATAAACCATCTCCAGACCACATACCACAGCCATCAGATAGTTATAGTTTACATTTCTTTTCTGAGGGTTTCAGCTTCTCAGGAGAAAAATCCTGGCAAAAGTATTTTTCAGAAAATATGTCAGTGACAGAGTGAGTGTGGGGAGTGGACATGTCAGAAGCCTGCTAGGAGAGCTGAATCTTCTACAGATGATATTTTTCTGTTACTGGTGTTAATTCCAGAGGAATTCACCAATTTCAGGTATCAGCACGTTGGTAATTTGAGGGAATTTACATGGTTCTTAGAGTCAGGCTGATGCTTTTATGGTGGAAGGGATTTGGGCATACTGTGCAGGGGAAAACCCCTAAAGGTGGTGGCAGCACTGGGAAGATGGGTGTCAGAGTGCAGCAGCAGCAGCAGCTGGGACCTGGGAAGAAGAGGGATTAAAGAGGGAGGGAAGAAATGTGAGAGCAGACAGAGGAAAACTGGCTCAGGTGCCAGGAGTTGGGAGAGGTGTCTGCTCAAAAGGGAATTTGAAGGATGTTGCTGGAAGAGAGGGTGGTTTAGAATGAGTTAATGCAAGGAAATCTCTGTATCCACTGATGGCTGTAAAACACAAGGATCAGTCACAGGCTTATGAAATCACAAAAGCCACTCCTGTCCCGTCTCTACAAGAGACAATTCACCCTGCAGCTGCTCAGGTGACATCCTCAAATACCTGCTCCCTACCTCCCTGCCTCCAGTCTCAGCTGGCACTGTCTCACCTCCTCCATGATCTCAAAACACACTGGGACCATCTTTAACCCTTCTCCAAGGTAGAGCACATGGCCCACAAGACTCTGGGCTTGCCTTGCTGCCAATTTGTCCTTTCTCATGGGATGCTGTGAGCTCTGAGCTTTGGGCTGTTCTTCTGTCCCTTATGGACAGAAGAACTTCATGCCATGCATGAGGTGAGACAGGCAGCAAGCAGAGGGGCACCCTAAGGTTACTCTTGTTCCAGTAGGACACTCAGATCAGTATTTAGTCCTTCCTTGGTGTGACAGAGGTATGGGCAGGCTGGTGAGGATGTAGGCTCTGTAGGATCTGACTGATCAGGACCTTGTTAGCCTCTCCCTGCTGCAGGGCCATACTTACCAAGCTGGGAGGGCTCTGGGGGAGCATTCATAATGTCATCCATGGTGCCATTGAGGAGGTACAAGTTCCTTATGTCAACATCAGGAAAAGATGCTGCCAGGGCCAGCAGGCAGGTCAAAAGCAGGAGACAAAGGCCCTGGGTAGCTGAAATGGGAAGGGATTGGAAGAAAGAGATCAGAAATCTTCTATTGGAAAGCCACTAACCCCATTCAGAGTAAAATAGGAAAATGAAACTCTGTGTAGAGCTCCCTCAGAGCCATGAGCCCCATGTAGATGAGTTCATTTAGATGAGCTCTCCTGTACACATTAGCAGGAGTCATTAGTGGTGGCACCTGCTGTAGTGGTATTTGAGACCAAAGAAGTGCCAAAACTTTGTCCAAACTCAAAGTGTCCACAATCAGAAATCCCTATAAAACTCAAGACTTGGGACTAGGCATAACAAGCAGGGTGAACACAGAGGGAGGAATCCCCTTTCTGCCCAGCTCCCATCATGCTCCCATGGCACAGAATTCACAGAATCACAGAATTCACAGGATGACCAGGTTGGAAGAGACCTTTAAGATCATCGAGTCCAACCCAGCCCCAGCACCTCAGCTAAACCCTGGCACCCAGTGCCACATCCAGGCTTTGTTAAACACCCCCAGGGATGGGGACTCCACCACCTCCCTGGGCAGCCATTCCAGAACTTTATCACCCTTTCTGTAAAAAACTTTTTTCCTAATATCCAACCTGTATTTCCCTTGGCACAGCCTGAGGCTGTGTCCTCTGTGTCTGTCAGTGCTGCTGGAGAGAGAGCCCAGCCCCAGCTGAGCACAGGCACCTTTCAGGGAGCTGTAGAGTGATGAGGTCACCCCTGAGTCTCCTTTTCTCCAGGCTGAGCACCCCCAGCTCCCTCAGGGGTTCCTCACAGGGTTTGTGTTCCCAGCCCCTCTCCAGCCTCTGGATGTGCTCCAGCCCCTCCATGTCCTTCCCAAGCTGAGGGGCCAGAACTGGACACAGCACTCCAGGTGTGCCCTCAGCAGTGGTTTGAGCTGGGACTGCCCTGGGGCTGTGGGCAGCAGGACCCTGGGGTGGGAACAAGCCCCAGGCAGGGCTGTGTGTGTGCCAGCAGCATGGCAAATGAAGGCAGCACAGCCTCCAGGATCAGAGTGGGTCTGGGGTAAATGATGCCCTTTCTGTGGTTATGTTGGTTGTGTGGCTGCTTCAAGGTTTCCATATGAGGACAACTGGTCAGAGCACTAGGAAAAACCAGCACACTTTCTGCAGTATTCAAGCTAAGTAAAATAACAGAAAGTTTGTCCTGATTCCTAAGGAGTGGGACACTGTGGAGCTGCCTGCCCATGGGGAATTCTGTTCCTGATAAGACACTCACAGCTCACCTGGCAGATTACCGGTGTGAACCCTCACTGTTCAAAACCAAGCAGAGCCAACACCTATTGCATTTCCCAGGGGTACCTGGGTTTGGCACCATTCTCTGGGATGCCTGAGAAGGAAAATGATCATGGATGGCAGCCTGGAACCACTGTGTGGAATCACAGCCACCCTAGAGACAAACACCCCATTCTGGGGATGCTCAGAGACATCCCAACCTATCGTGCTGGTTACAGTTTTACAGCAAGTCTTTTAAACACACTTCACTCCAACTGATTCACTTCTCAGCTCCTACATAACATTGGATGTGTTGTGTTTAAGGACATGTTTAAAGACATTTTTCCTTGAGGCCCCCAGGGAAGAAATGCTCCCCCCTGCCTCCAGCCCTTCCCCTGGGACTGGTCATGAAAACTCTGCATAGGAAGGAGATGCAAAGGAGGATCAGCCTCTCGTGGGTGCTGTGCTGGGGACAACAATGTGCCGTTGAGCATCTGAACTCCAGATCTGGGTACCTGTTCAATATCACACATTCAGCAGGAAAATCTAAAAAATCCCTTTTCTACACTAGAGTATTTAACACTTTCTTTGGAGAACTGAAAATTGCAAAGAATGGTAAATACAAAACTTGTAAATTGGTCTGTGTGGTGCTCCAGGGCTACACTGGTACAACCTGGAAATAGCAGAGCATGCAGGCTCAGCACAGAGCAGAGCAGGCACAGACAAGGGCCCAGCACCAGGATATCCAGGGTGTGGGGAGGACAGACCCCACAGCAGAGTGCTGGGACACCCTGTGAGCTGCAGGCACACACAGAGGTGCCATCCCATCCCATCCCATCCCATCCCATCCCATCCCATCCCATCCCATCCCGTCCCATCCCATCCATCCCGCGCTACACTCACCCATGCTGTCTCTGTGGGGACCTGTGGAGCACAGAGCTGGGTGGTTTTGGCCTGGCTGGAGGGGTGTCCAGCCTGAAAGTTATAGGGTTGGGCAGGTGAGGGGGTGGAGGCATGAGACCCAAAGCTCTGCACTTGTCCTCTGCTTGGCAGCAGGACCAGTGGCTCAGGGCTTATTTGCTCTCCACCATCAAGTGATCAGTCCTCAGGCAATGAAGTCTCACAGGTGAAGAGCTTTCTCCAGAGGCAAAGCAAATAATTTGGTGCCAATAAGCAAACGCTTTGAAATGACCACAATTCAGTGTGCAGTGTTTCCCCAGGGAATGACGTTCTTGGGGCATCTCCACAGAGCTCAACTGGTGAGTAAACACCCAGGTGACTTTCACCTCCTGGATGGAAATCAAACATCAGGCGTCAATCACTCCCTTCAGAGCTGACATTGAGCTCAGCAGCCCCTGGGAACCCCACAGACCCTTCAGGGAAGAGGTACTCCAGTGCTCTGGGAAACTGAGCCCTGAACTTCACCAAGGTCCACTCCAGTCCTCCTGACACCCCTGCCCTGCCACTGCCACGCTGCCCTTGTGCAACACCCACCGTGGCCCCCCTGGCACCATGGTGGCCCTTGCAGCAATCTCAAGGGAGTTCTGGGCATCATGAAGTGCCACTGATGTAAAATGGTCTCACTTGGAGCCCCTCTCTGCTCTAGGAGCACTCACACCATGGATGTGTACAGAAAATGCCAGACCTCCCTTTTCCCTGGGATGGGTGCCTGCAGTGTTCTGAGTTAGGAGGGCTCCTGCAGCCCAGCAGCCAGAAAGATTTGAAAGAAAGGTCTGGCATTTTCTGTGAGACCATTTTACAAACCTTTCCAGGATTCTGTGTTTCTCTGAAATGCACTGAACAGGAGCTGGGGCCCAGGATAGAGTTGGGTGTTTGGAGAAATCCTCTCTGTGACCTTTCCCCTGCCTGCTTTGCTCATCCTGATCTTCCATGGTGGAAGTGCTCCTAGAGCAGAGAGGGGCTCCAAGTGAGACCATTTTACAAACCTTTCCAGGATTCTGTGTTTCTCTGAATGAGAAATCTTTCTTCAAAGACCATCTTCTTCCATCCCCCTGCCATGGGCAGGGACACCCTCCACTAGACCATGCTGCTCCAAGCCCTGTCCAGCCTGGCCTTGGTCAATGTTTGGTTCTGGAACAGCCACAGTTCTGTTTGTGGCTGCATTCCAGGCTGCATCTGGAAAAATGCAGCCAGGAGGGTGAGGGAAGGGATTCTTCACCTCCACAGTGAGACAGCAGCTGCAGGGCTGTGTGGGGTCCCTGTGCAGAGCAGCAGCTTCAGCTCCAGCTCCAGAAGGATCCAGCTAAGAGCACCAGGACAGTTAGGGCAGGAGATCTGTGGGGATGCTGAGAAAGATGGGTTTGTCCAGCCTGGAGAAGAGAGGGCTGAGATGGGATCTCGTGGCTGCCTAGAGCTGCCTTGTGGAAGGGTGAGGAGCAGGTGGAGACAGGCTCTTCATGGCACTGTGTCCTCTTTGGACCTCCCTTGCAAGAAACAGACTGGAGCAAGTCTGGAGGCCACTGGAGGCCACCAGGCTGACTGGAGCCCTGGAGCTCAGGACACATCAGGAGAATTGGAGAGATCTGGGCTTGTTCCTCCTGGAGAAGAGCAGGCTCAGAAGGGGTTCCATTGCTGACAGCAACCACCTTATGGGAGCACACAAAGAACATGGAGATTTTTCAAGGATGTCCATGATGGTGGGATGGGAAGCAATGGATCTGAGTTGGAACATGGAAATTCAAGTTAGAAATAGAACTTTGCTTCAACATGAGCTTGATCAAATACTGGGACAGGTGCCCAGAGAGAGGCTGTGGGATTTCTCTTCTTAGGGGTGTTCAAGACTTTACTGGACAAGGACTTGCTTGAGCATGGTTTGGACCAGATGGCCTCCAGAAATCCCTCCCAACCTAAATTGTTCCATCACCCTGTGATTCTGTGACTCTCCTTGAAGGTGCACTGGAAATCATGAGAGCCAACAGACACAAGGGGAAGGAAGGGAAATTAGATTTTAAAAAATCAGCTTGAGTGTGTTCAAAGACAAAAAGATTTAAAGAAAAAGGAAGAGAAGTTATGTGACCTCCATTCCCTGGCATTCACAACTGACCCAGATGTGACCCTAAAGAGCCCATTCAAGTTTCACTGTTTTGGCACTGAGGCCAAACCCCGAGATCCTCCTGATCTTGGATACCCTGTGTCTCCAGTTCTCTGCAGACCCCCTCCCCAGCCCTCACATCTCAGTGCTGGGCCCCCACAGCCAGCCCCGCTGGGGGGATTTGCCCTTTCAGGGTTAACAGCTGCCATGGCCCTCGTGGCTGGTGGTCTGTCCCACCCAGGACCTTCCCCATGGCCTGTGAGGTTTAAACTCACTTTAAACTCAGCCCTAGAGCTCCAGTCCTCACCTGAGCCACACTGGGAGCACAAAGGGGGACTCCAGTCCCCTCTCTGTTCACTTTTTCTGGATGGATCTTTGTGGATGGTTTATTTCCTGGATGGACTGCTCCCATCTCTGCCACAGCACATTTCCAGCCCTGCCCTCTGCCCTGTGTCCCTTCATCAAGGATCCTGGATCCAGCTGTGTTTGCCTCACATGGAGCCCACACTCAGCCCTTTCTACTGTGCTTGGACCTGGCAGGACAGACATCTCCTCCTCATCTCATCTCATCATCTCATCTCATCTCATCTCATCTCATCTCATCTCATCTCATCTCATCTCATCTCATCTCATCTCATCTCATCTCATCTCATCATCTCCTCCTCCTCTCCTCCTTGGCTCCCAGCCTCTCACCAAGCTGGCACAGGTGACATTGAAGGGTTCAGATGGAACCAGATCAAAAAATCATGGATTCATTAAGGTTGGAAAAGACATCTATGATCAGCAAATCCACCTGTCAACCCAGCATCACTGTGTTCACCAACAAACCACATCCTCAAGTGTCACATCCACATATTTTTTGAATGTTTCCAGGGATGGTGATTCTACCGCTGCCCTGGGCAGCCTGTTCCAGTGCTTGACAACCTTTTCCATTAAGAAATTTTTCCAAATGTCTAATCTAAAACTCCCCTGGTGCAACTTGAGGAGTTGACTATTGACTACTGACTACAACTTGACTATTTTCTCTCGTCCTCTCAATCCAGGAATCCCTTACCAGGGATCCATTACCTTGGAGAGGTCTGGAGGATGCCACTGTCCATCAAGGCCTGCAAGTGGCACTGCTTGGTTCCCACAGCATGGAAAGTTTGGTGGGAACCTCAGCTTGACCCTGGATTGCTGTGAAGAGCACATGTGAAGCTATGCCATGAAAAAAAGTCTGATCAGAAACCAACAGAGAAGATGAAGGTAGAAGGGCCACGTCTTTATCTTAAAATTTGACTTGAAAAGCTTATGAAGCTTCCTGGACCCTCTGGCAGGAGGAAGAGCCCTCCCAAAGCATTTGTCCAGAGAGCATTTTGATCCAGAAGACAGAGAAACTCCTGGTCAGCATTTCTAGGACTGAAGGTGGATCTGTAGGGACTCAGCAGGCCAAAGACAGGGACTGGGGACCCACAGACCCCTGTTTGTTACCTGGAGCCCTGGCTCAGAGCATGCAGCCTGGGGTGCCAAGGGACACTGCAGCTCTGCCTGCAGGACACTGGCTCCAGCCCAGTGACTGATCCTAAAACCTGCCAGTGGAGAGTTAGTGAGGGGGCAGCTCTCTTAAGGACCTGTCCTCAGCTTTCCAAGGTCGTACTCAGGACTGGTCACACAGACCTCTCCTGCTTTGCTGGTTTCTGTATATCCTTAAAAAGCTGGGTCTCTCCACTTCACTTTGATCACAGCTCTCTGGATTTGGCTCCAAGTGTGTAATTCACATGTAGTGTTTATGTAGGGACAGTCAATAACTGAAACTCCTCAGCATGGAGGGGGTTATTCTGCACTCTCTGGCTGGAAGCACACGTGTCCCTCCCCTCAGCTGTGCCGTCATGGGATCTGGAAACTGCTCCAGCCACAATCTGCAAGTGCCTCCTTGTGCCTCGAGAAATGATGAGTGTGAGCACACGTGGGTGTGTGCAGTGCCTATAAAGGCAGCGTGGACAGCTCTGATGGGAGGGTGCTCCACTGGGTTCCTGCTCTGCGTGGCTGTGCTGGGTGTGTCGTGATGGGTGAGTTTCCTGCTCAGCTACACCTCACTCCAGTGTGGTGCTGGGCTCAAATGAGACCTCACGGGGTGAGTATGCACAGAGAATGATGAGCAGGACAGCAGCTGTGAGCTTCCCTGGGAGCAGGAGGGCTGCCAGAGCAAAGCACCAAACAACACACACACTTAGTGCCAGCCTGTGCCTGCCCCAGGCTACCTGGGCCATGTGTTCCAACATCCTGTCCAGGGGGGTTAATGTGGAGACCTGAGCTTCTCCTTGGTCCCTTCCCTGCTTGACCAGTGCATGTGGCATGTGTGGCTGCTCAGGGATCCTGCCCCAGGCACGGTGGCATCTCCCCAGGAGCTGAGGGAGTGCAGGGAGCAAAGGGGGGCTGCTGGTCAGCACGCAGGGTTTGGGTTTCTGCATTTCCTCCTGTCTGCTCGGGAGCAGTGCAGTAGGAGCTGTGGGGATGTGTGGGAATCCACAAAATCAGAGGGTTTTGGGAAAGCTGCAAAAGGTAGGCCCCAGAGGCAGTAGAACTAAGATTAGAGCTAAGCAGTAGCCATGAGATTGGTCAGGAGAATTAATTGGTCAGCAGAATATTTAAACTGTAGAAAAGCAAGGACAACAGAACAATGATCTGTGTATTAACACTTGTCTAGAATAACTCTCTAAGCTACAGAAAAGTTTATCTAGCAAGATATTAAGAAGGTTGAAGCTTAATAATGGAGCTCTGTGCATTGTGTTTTAAAGCTTAGAAGTAGCTATTGTATTCAAAATAAGCAAGCATTGTTTAATCAAAGGTACCTGTGCTTATAGTGATTGGATAGAACTACTGTCAATGTGCTTTTGCTTTGTGTGATTAGTCAAAAAACTTATAAAGTGAGTTGTAACATTAAATTCTTGGTCTGCTGCCTGGGATGTGAGCTGCTGGCATCTTCCCATTGCCATAACCATGGAATGAGACTGATGCTGGAAAATGAAACAGCTCAAGGCACGTTCCCAGCAGTGCTGTCCCATTGGTGATTTGTACAGAGACCCCTGCCAGCATCAGTGATGGGCACTTTCCTCCCCAGGGCTCCAGGCTGGGACACCCTGGCTGCACCGGGACCTTGTCCTGCTGCCCACCGTGGTGGTGGCAATGCTGCTGCTCTGCGCCAGCGCCGGCCCCGCCGTGCCCACGGCCAGCCCCCGGAGCGGTGAGTATGGGACAGGGGGCACAGAGGGGCACAGAGGGGGACACTCAGGGCTGCTCTGTGCCAGGGAAGGGGGGCAAACACCCAAAGGGATGCACAGCACAGGAACTCCTCACACACACAACCCCCGGGCCACAGCTTTTACAGCCTGGCTCCTGCCACGTCACCTTCACCCCCTTGGTGGGTCCACGCTGAAACCAACAGGGTTTGAAACCACCTCAGCTTGGAAGGATTGCTGTGCCAAAACACCACAGCTTGGAAGGATTGCTGTGCCGTGTTCGTGAGGCTCAGTTCCAGGAGAGATCCTCCTAGCTATTTGTTGAGCTCTTGTTGGATTAGAAACATCCCCTTCCTCCCTTCAAGGGACGATTACAGTACCTGCAAGACCCCAGAGTTTCGTGGGTTGAATTGCAATTACCCACAGCAAATTGTCTCCCGTCAGACACAAACCAAGAAAAACAAATTAGATGGCAAATTAGTTTGGCTAATAAGTCATGAGAGATCAGATAAATTATAACAAGCTGGGGGAAGAGACCTCTATAAGATGAAGGTAGAACTAAGCCTTCTTATCCAATGCCATGAGCCCCAGGGAAAACATAAATTTTCATTACAAATCCTCATCCAGTGGAACATTTGGATACTTCTGGTCCCTGCAAGAGCTGCAGCTCAGTATATCAAGGGTATATGGGCCAGACATACTTTGAGGACATAATTGGCAATCCTTGAGATTTTTTTCACCCTTCTTTCTTTGGCAAGAGGCTCCATATGAAACAGCAAATCATGAGAAATAGGTTCCAGAGCTGTTACAGAGGCTGAAGGTTCCCTGAGGATAAGCCAGTGGAAAAGCCACAGACAGAACCACTCCTTGTTTTCCTGAGTCCTCACCCATCTCCAGAAGCTCCTTGTCCTGACAGACTCATGGACTACTGGAATAATTACCAATATAGCCTGACGAGACGTGCCTGATCTTGTCTGGCCCTTGGTGCTGAACCAAACAGTGGCACTGTGGTGTTTCACCCCACAGACACTTTTGGCTGCCTGGGTGTGTGGTGTTTGACCCCACAGACACTTTTGGCTGGCTGTGTGTGGTGTTTCACCCCACAGACACTTTTGGCTGGCTGTGTGTGGTGTTTCACCCACAGACACTTTTGGCTGGCTGTGTGTGGTGTTTCACCCCACAGACACTTTTGGCTGCTGGGTGTGTGGTGTTTCACCCACAGACACTTTTGGCTGCCTGGGTGTGTGGTGTTTGACCCCACAGACACTTTTGGCTGCCTGGGTGTGTGGTGTTTCACCCCACAGACACTTTTGGCTGCCTGGGTGCTGCAGTTGGGCACTAGAGACAAGTCCAGGCCTGCAGGAGCTCTGGTGCTGCTGGGATGGAGCTTCCCCCCATAACAGGGGCTGCTCCTCAGGTTTCCCTCTGTGGAGAAGCTTTAAGGGGATGGTGAAGGAAAGGAGTCGGTTCTGATGGAGGGTTTGGATCCAGAGCTTTATTCTGGCCCACAGCCTCTGAATGCAGCACCAGCTCCAACAGAACTCCCTGAGCCTGTGGTTGCTGCTCCTTTGAACCCCGGGGAGAGGGGCAGGGAAGGGGCAGGGAGGCACCCAGCAGGGACAGGAGGGGAGGGACAAAGGGACAAAGGACACCTGGATGGCCCAATGCCCCCCAGGGGTAGAGGGCATCCTTTGGATCTGCCAATCACTCAGTGCCCTTCTGGAATGCCAGGACTGACAGACAGTGCTGGGAGGGAAAGGGGAGGGAAAGGAGAGGTGAGGGAATCTGCAGGGGAGGGACCCGAGGTTAACCTTGAAATCCCAACGCAGCAATGGACCTTCTCTCTCCCCCACCCCGTGTTTGCTGCTGCAGCCTCAGGGTTCCCCCCGGACTGCAGCCGCCTGCGCAAGGGCAGCCCCAGCGGGGTGTACGTGATCCAGCCCGCCCGGTCCCCCCCGCGCGTGGTCTGGTGCGACATGGACACCGAGGGCAAGGGCTGGACCGTGGTGCAGAGAAACTCCCACGACACCGAGCTCACGTGGAAGCAATCCTGGACCACCTACAAGTACGGCTTTGGCAATGTGCACAGCGATTACTGGCTGGGCACCGAGTACCTGCACCTGCTGACGCAGCAGGGCACCTACAAGGTGCGCTTCGTGGTGCGCGACAAAGCCAACGTCACCCACTACGCCGAGTACGACATCTTCAGAGTGGAGAGCGAGGCCAGCGGGTACCCCCTGAGGCTGGGCAGGCACTCTGGAGATGGGGATGACTACCTGACCCTCTACCACCCCAAGAAGGGGGGCATTCATGACAACATGAAGTTCAGCACAGTCGACAAGGACCAGGACCAGTACAGCGGGAACTGCGCCAAGAGCTACGGGGGGTGGTGGTACAACAGGTGCCAGAACGTCCTGCTCAATGCCAAAAACTACATTGTTTGGCCAGGATTCTGTGATAAAGGTGACTGTGCATCCTCCCTCATCCTGGTCAAACCCACAGATGTGTGTTGACCGTGCCCGGCCCCCCGGGAGTGTGGGGGTGCCACCATCCCCAGCTCGGTGCCCCATTCCCATGCCAGTCCCAGTGCACATCCTGCTCTGCCCACAGCTCCTGTTCCCTCACCAGCCAAAACACAGCAGCTCTGGGGCTCAGGAGCCATCACCCGGAGCGCTGGGCACATGGGCAGCTTTGTCCAGTGCCATGATGCTGGCTGGCACTGGGGCACAGGCACTGGTTTGGGGTGGGTGCACCCGCTCCCATCCTGGGGAGGGGGACATGGTGCCAGCTCCCTTCCCCTGCAGTCGGTGACCCCTGCTTTGCCCAGGCCCTGCTCCCTCCCTGAGCCCTGCACACCCCACAGCTCTGCTATCCATGGTGGGAGGAATCAGCTGCAATAAACCCTGGAGCCAGACTGTGCTGCCTCATGTCTGCCTGCACAAGGTGTGGGGGGATCACTCTGCCCACTCTTCAGGGTGGCAGACTTGGGGGAAGCTGTGTTAGGCAATATTCTTTTCAATGGCTTGTTCCAGCCACTGCACACTGGACTGTAAGGCTACAATTAGCCAACAGGGCCAGCAAAGCCCTGATCATGCACAACCCTCACTCACAGTTTGCCCCTGTTCATGGCTGGGTCGTTGCTCTGTCCTGGGAAAGAGAAGAAACCACCACAACCTGGAGTGTGGAGAGGGCAGTGGACTCCCCGAGGGTGTGAGTGATGTGGGTCAGTCACTCCCATTATTCCCTGCTGCAGACTGGGAATGTGTCTATGAAGTTCCCTTGTGATGCAGGGAAGTTTGAACTTGGGGCCTGAAAGAACCCACAGCTCCTCTCCTCCCTCTGTGGAAGCAAAGCTGAGCTCAAGGAAGGTTTGTGGCTCGGAATGCTGAACACCATGGGACTCTGGAGCCAGGGTCTGTGAGCAAGGCCCAAAGGCAGCCTGCAGAGCTGTGGCAGTGCATTGTTCCTGAGGAGCTGTGAGCTCCCAAGGAGCATTCTTTGGCAGCCTTGGAGGCACCTGCAGGTGGGCAGCACTGCTTCATGGGAAGATGGAGAGAGATATGAGGGTGCTGCTGGCTGAGAAAGGCTTCCCAGCTGGAGCTGAGCTGAGAGCAGCACTTCTGGACTAACAGATGTGGCTGCTGGCTTAAAAAGACATTGGTGCTCCAGCCTGGATGCACAGCCTAACAGAAGGGAAGAGGCTGGACAAAGGCTTGGGGTTCCTGGTAAACAACATTCCAGCCAGCAGGGAGCCCTGAGTGATGCTGAGCTGCATTCCTGGGTCTCTGTTGGAAAGAGAATAGCTGCACCCAATGATCCTTGTGGGTCCCTTCCAACACAGAATATTCTGTGGATCTATGAGTGCAGGCAGTGAGACACCTGCTCTGTTCAGCACTGCCAGACAACAGTGCAACAGCCAAACATCCTCCCTCTGCTCAGCATCAGAGACCACACCACAGGCACCATGTCCACTGCTGAACTGTCCACTGCACAAGGTTATCACCACACCAGAGCACTTCCACGCAGACCCAAGCTAATCCGAAATCTTGAAATTCTGGGATCCCTGCCCTGTCAGGCTGTCTCAGCTCTCACACCAGCCCAGACAGACCAGCCACATGGTACTGTGTGGCCTTGCAGTACTGTTCCACTCTCCCAGTCCCCTCCCAGCATTCACAGGGTTAACAAGGCAGGATGACACAGGCCTGGCTTTCCAGGTCATGGCTGGCAGGGTGCAACTGACCTGGTGCTTCCCTCACACCCTCTGCTTGCTGTTGGCTGTGTGATGCTACTTTCCCCTTTTGGAAGATCCCCTCCTCAGAATGCAACCCTCTTCTATAAGTGACAGTTTTGCCTCTAATTCCTCACTTGAATTGTATGAAAAAATTTTCCTTTGAAAACTTTTTCTTACTGCACCAGAAGCCTCAGGTGTGCTTCTGGCAGGAAACAGGCAGCAGTCGCAAGGAATTCCCAAATAAATGAAGGACACTGTGCAGGTCTGAAAGTGATTTTATTCTGCAGGACAAACACAGACTGCAGCAGGGATGTGTTGTGGACATGGCCCATCCTGGGGTCAGTATAGCTTAGGTCAGGTTAGCTGGTGATGGTGTATACTTTTCTGCTGAAAACATCTCTACCCACAAAGCAAAAAGAGCATAAGACCATGCTAATCAGGAGGGGTTTAGGCTTCAGAGTTCTCTCCAGAAGGAACACGCTTGGATACTGCAGTGTTTATAAAGATGAGCTCTAATAATATTGCCCCCAAAACCCACCACAGGTGAATGGCCAGAGCCAGAGCCAGGAGCTTTGCTACTTTTCAGGACAGGAGGAAAACAAAGCAGTTCTTGATATAGAGGAACAACCCTAGTCACTCCCAAGGCCTCATCATCAGCATCAGATGGGCCCCAGCAGGGCATTGGCTGGGCCATGTGCTGCATGTGGACAGAAGGGGGAAGGAGTTCTAGGGGTATGGGGTTGGTTTGATGAGGATGGCCGAGGCTCTGCAGTTCCCCTTGCACAGCTTGCCCCACGTCAGGCCCCCCTTGACGTTCAGCTGCACAGAGTAACATGCTGAGTACCACCACCCACCCCCATAGCGGGAGGCACAGTTCCCTCTGTAAGTGTCCTGATCCCGATCCTTGGTGGAGAACTTCATGTTGTTGTGCACTTTCCTGGGGTTGTCTGAATCCATGGCATCCTCTGCTGTCCCCGAGTGCACTCCCAGCCTCAGCCGGTAGCCCTGGGACTCATCATCCAGGCTGAACAGGTTGTAGTCTGCGAACTTCATGTTGTTTGCAGCATCCCAGATGACAAACCTGACCTGGTAGATCTTCTGCCTGGTGATCTGGTGGATGTACTCGGTGCCCAGCCAGAACTCAGTGTGCACATTCCCAAAGCCGTGCTTGTAGGTGCTCCAGGACTCGGCCCAGGTGATGTCCGTGTCGTGCCGGTTCCTCTGGATGACGGTCCAGCCCCCGTCTGCCCCGCTCATCTCGCAGAACACCATGATGGGGTGCAGCCCCGTGGGCTGGATGATGTACACACCACTGGGGCTGCCAGCCAGAACCTCGCTGCAGTCCCTGGGCCAAGCTGGGGCAGCACAGAGGGGGACAGAACAAAAGCCTGGGCATCAGGACAAGACCCTGGGCAGGAGGGAGATTCATCTGGCCCTGGCACGTGGGGGATAACAGCTCTCCCAGCCCAGAGAGGGGGTTGGCCTCAACCCTCTGTTCCTTTTCCATAGGGAAGACCAACAGGAGTCAGCCCCATTGAAAGGCCCCAGACCAATTGAGCTATGCTGGTATCAGTCCAAGAGACTGAATACAGGCACCAGTGGGCTCCCCTGGGTCTCCTGAAAAAGGGGCTGTGCCACTACAGCAGGGCCATGCTGGGAGGAGGGTGAAGAGGATCTATAGCCCCTGCCTGTGACTCAGGGAATGGGGAAAAACGATCCCTTCAAGCACAAAGCCACCCTCCCCAGCCTGCACAGTGCACACACACACACACAGAGCCCTGCAGCCTGTGCTGGGCACACCTTCACCATCCTCCATCCTAGAGCAGGGCCAGGGTGAGAGACAGTGCCCTGTCCTGCCCTACCCAGAGCTGGCTGAACACATGCACACAACACCAGGTGCCCAAGGGATGTTACCTACTGGTTCTCTTCAGAACACTCGATGAAGTGTTGGAGGGAGATTTCTTGAAGGTGTTTAGGCTTTGAGTGTGCACACAATAGCCTGGTAAAGCCAAGATGAGCAGGGAAGCAAGGAGCAGAAGACACTGAGCTGGTAGAAAGGGACAAGAAGAAAAAAAGAAATGTGACCATCCTTCCCATGGCACCAACACCACAGCTAACAGGAGCCTGTGAGGTGCAGGAGGGCACTGAGCATGCTGGGCAGCATCAGGCTGCTCCCTGTGAGCAGCAAAGCTTGCCAAAGGGGTCACAGCCTGCCCTTTCCCCCTTGATCTGCTGTGGACAAGTCAAACACGGGGTAGTTTTGGGCAGAGCAGAGCAGCCAACAACTGCCTGAGCCAAGTTTCACTCCTGATCCCTGGAGCAGGGGCCTGGCTGGGCTGAGCCAGAAGCCAGGGCATGAGCAGGTGGTGCTCAGAGGGGGGCAAGTGCCCCTAAAGGGCACCAGTGCCACTGCTCCCCATCAGTGTGCAAGAACCAGAGCACGGAGCCTCTCCCCCTTGCTGAGCTGCCCTACCTTTGCTCTCCCCATTGCTGGCAAGGAGTGCCCACTTCCCAGCCCTGTACTCACCCATTGCTGCCTGTGGAAATGCCCTCTGGAGCGCAGAGCTCTGCACTGGCTGGGCACACAGAGGTTTTGTAGTGCCCTCTGCACTGGGCGGGCTGAGTGGGTCCTGCCTCCCTTTTCTGCTGGAAGAGATCAGGTTGGTTTCCTTTGTGCCTGCAGAAAACACCAGCTGAGGTGGAGGTGCCTGTGGTTCTGGATTGCAAAGAAAAGAATTCCCGTGCCAGCAAGAATCCTTGGAACGGTCTCTTCTGCGAGTGCTGAGTGACTTGGATGGAATTTCCCCAAGGAACAGCATATTTGCAAACTTTGAAGAGTATTGCTCAGTAAACACTTGAATGCCACAGTCCCCAGCCAGGTGGAGAGCAAACACAGGTCTGTCCCTGCCTCCCACCACTGCAGCTGGTGCTGCCAGGTCAAGGGGCTCTTGTTTAATCTGCTCCAGTCCAGCCCAGCCTGGATTTGGGTGGAGCAGCAGAGCAGCCCCAAGATCCCCATGGAAGGGAACTGCTGTGGGGCAGTGTTTGGAGCAGCTGGTGTGTTCTGGGGTGCATGACACAGGCAGAGGGGTCTGTATCTGGGGGAAGCAGGAAAAGTCTTGACTCTCCAGTGGGACACAGTCCTGCCCTGCAAGGAAGCAGCTGAAGGGCTTGAGGAAAGGTTTCTGTAAGGCAGGTGAGACAGTTGTGGCCATGCAGGGTGAGAGGAAAGCAACTGCCCAGGAATGGAGTGAAAACAGGTGGATGGAGGGCAGAAATGGGGATCTGAGCATGTACAGAGGGGAGCTAAGCATGTTTGAAGGAAAAACAAGGGATTGAGCGTGCACAGAGGGGTGGTGAGGGATATCATGGTGGAACTCATAGGAACTGAGCACCCACAGAAGGGACAGTGGGATCTGAGCATTGATGGAGGTCAGCAGAGGGAATGTGAGGTGAGAAAAAGAGGGATGTGAGCTTGCCCAGGGGAGAAAAGTCAGCACTAAAGAGATGCTGAAAGAGCCAAAGGAGATCTGAGTACTCAAGGAGGGGGATAGATGAGATCTGGGTGCACACAGAGGGAAAGGGAGGGCACAAGGGTGTACAAGGGGAAAAATGGCAACGATCTGTTAGTGCAAGGAAAACAACAGAGGGGTTCTAAGAGGGCACAGCAAGGGGAATGAAGAGGATATGAAAGCAGCTGGATAGAAATGGAGTGCATCTGAGAGTGGTTGGAAGTGAAGTGAATGAGTAAGAGGGGCTCCAGAGGAGCACTGAGAGGGAACAGAGAGAATTTGGAAACATGCAAAGGTATAGTTCGGTTTTAAGGCACTCAGAAAGAATGGCAGGGACAGGCAGTGCACAAAAGTATAAATCTGATACAGTATCTGGCACAATAAATCTGGCTGTGTTCAGTGGGAGCTTGTGAGATCACAGATTCCCCACAGTGCAGTTTACCAGCATGGTCTGGCCCAGTCAAATGAGAACTTACACAATGCAGGTTCACTAATAGCATGGTTTAGGGAAGGAACAGGGAAACAGGTTCAGGATGCTGGTGATAAATGCACTATGGATGTTAATATGCATTATGACAAAAGGGGTAGTAACAGAGCTCTATTAGCTATAAATATATATTGATCCAGTTATATACACAAACTATTCCCAGGTCTGCTCCAATGCATGTGGAGATGTGAAGCTCAAGCAGAGGCATCCCTTCAGGGGAGGAGAGACACTGTCCATCTGCTGATCTCAAGCAAGCACAGATGCTTTCCCCTCCCCTTTTTGCCCTGAGAGCCCACTTTGATACCACAATTTTTGGCCAGCTTTGCTCCATTGGAGCCTTGCTGGAGTCAGGGACAGCCAAGGGACCCATCCCTTATGTTTCTCAACCACTCCCATTGGTTCTTGACCAATTTAAGGCAGCTCTAAAGCAAGTCTGTCAAGTTCTTCCCCACTCTGCACCATCACCACCACTGAGAGCTCTGCAGCTGCAGCTGGAATGCCCACCCAGGGAAAGGAAATGCTGCGCATACTCAGTTTTAATGTCTGCAAGCCCAAGAACCCAATATTTCTATCACAAGCATAATCCAGGTTTTCAGAACTCTGTATTTCTATTTTAAGACTAGCACAAGAAAAGCAATTGCAGAAATTTTGGTCCTCTGGGGTGGATCCATGTGCTACAGTGCCCTAGACTGAATCCAGGGGTCTGGAATCCTCTTGGGTACCCTGATGTCCACGTCTGCGGCGCATCTGACGGACACTGAGGCATTGCCAGCTGACCCTGGGAGACAGAAGGAGGAATGGAGAAAAGGGGAGCAGGGAGGACACCCTATTCCCATTAGGGTGTATGTGGGGAAGACAGGGACACATGGGGCATTTGGAGGGCTCAAGGGGCAACTGGGGGGTCCTTGGAGCAAGCGATGGGCCTAAGGGTGAAGCTATGGTATCCTGGGGGCAACTGGGGTAACTGAAACTGGTATCCCCAAAGGGACAGCAAGGGTTCTAGGGAAAACCAGGGAAAGTTTCAGGGTTTCAGGGGCAATTAGGGAATCTGGGGGAAGTAAAGGCAGCCTGGAGTGCTACTGGGTGCAAGGGAGAGACCCTGGAATAGGCCAGAGGGCAAAGGGAGTCCCAGGAGACATGGAGCGTCCTGTGACTTTAGGAGTCCCGGCAGTCTTTGGCCTCCCCTTGGACACCTGGGTTCCCTTGTACTTGCAGGGAATCCCAAGGGACTGAGAATGCAGAGGGGATAGGGAGTCCCAAGCTGGTCTGAGAAGAGCTCCAGAAGCATGGGGATTTTTAGAGTAGAGTTCACCAGGTCAGGAGTACTCACATCAGCAGCAGAACGAATGCCATGGAGCCAAAACCCAGAGCCAGCCCCAGGTATGGTATGTGGGTAGGTGTCTCGTCATCCCAGTTCAGCACAGTGCTGAACAGACTCTGCAGTCCTTTCTCTTCCTCCACGCTTCCCTCTGATACTGTGGAGACCCAGGCCCCTCAGGTCATGGCCCTGCACCCAGGGACCAGCTATCCCTGCAGCTCTTGCTCCAGCCACAGACCTCTCTGTCCCCAGTGACCCAGGCATCTGGGGGTCCCTGCTCCACCCCACATGCTCCCAGGGGAGTCAGGCAGCAGGGAACACTTGTGGTGCTCACATTCTCTGAACAGAGAGAAACATAATTCTCTCTCCTTGGATTTTTCTTAGGGAAGGTAGTAAGAAGTTCAGAGAAGAGAAAATAATTTTTATCTCTATTTGTTGTTCTTGTTGTTTAGCACATGTGGAATGTGTTATGGAGATACTGTTTACTAAGAGTGATTTGTTAATTACACACTTGTGAGAGTTGTTTAGATTGATTAGCTAATTAAGTAAAACCTGTGTTGTGACTGTCTCCACACAGTCAAGGGTTTTTCTTTGGCATCTTTTTCGTATAGTTTCAAATAGTATTAGTATAATATACTATAGCTTAATAAAGCATTTCTTCAGCCTTCTGAAATCATGGAGTAAGAGCACATTATTCCTGTGTTGGGAGATCCCAGAATCGATAAACACATGCTCTAATCCACCTTCCATCATGAACCAGGCATCCTGGCACCCTGCTCACCCCCTTCCCATGGAGCCAGGTGTCCCAGGTCCCACTCTGCTCCACACTGCTCCCTGTCCCAGGGCTCTCAGGTGTCTGGGCTCACCGTTGAGGTAGAAGAACTTGCGGACAATGGGCTTGGTTTGCTCCCCCAGGCGACAGGCAACGGTTCCTGGAGCGGGTTCCTCAATGGTCAGACTGAAGGGCTTCTCTGGATTCCCCTTGAGCTCCTTGAACAGTGCCATGTCCTGTGTGCGCAGCTGGGGCACAGGGGGACACATCAGCACTGCCCAGGCCAGCGGGCACACAGAACTGCACACACAAAGGCACCTGTGTCCTGCATGTGCTCAACACGTCCCCTTCATGCTTCTTGTGCTCCTGGCTGGTGCAGGGGCATGCAGCTCCCATCCCACGTTCATTTACACCCAGGGTGCACACAAAAGTCACTTCCTGCACATGCAGGAAGGATTCTCCCCTGTAAGCGTGGTGAGGCCCTGTGTACCAGAGCAATCTCATCCCCTCAAGAGCTTATCTGTTGTTTGTTAGCCAGTCAGGTAACTCAAACAGGACAATCTGTCTTGTAATGAGTTATTTTTGTACCTCTGGGTTAGCATCTCCCAACTGCCAATAAACACCTTACTGGTGAGACGTGGGAGGTAAGCTGGATTTCTGACTGACAGCAAGTCACTTTACAACTATAAAAGTCACAGCAAACTTCTGCAAAGTAGAAAGCTTCTATAGGTTTTCCTGGAAATGTGTGGAATGTCTCACATAAATAGGGACCCCTATTTCTCAGTTAATCCCCCAGGGGTTGAGTGAAGGAATCTGTGTACATTATTGTCATTTTGGTGGTAAGTTACATTTGGCTCCTATTCAATACTATTTCTTTTGCTAGCTTTAATATAGATACCTTGATATAGTTCTATGTTATGCTGTAATCTACTAGTAGTTCTTTCAATTTTATACTGTGTAGTAAGTAATTCTGGTTAAGATATTTCATCTATTTTGCCTGTTCATTTGTTTATTAAATAATTCCTTTTTATAAATATATCTGATTTGCCATCATTAGGACTTTTGGGCCAAAATAATTCCTAAGATTTAAACTGTTGCCATATTCTGAGGCTAATGAAGGATTTACCTTCATCTGAACCTATCTCTCTGAAAGAGTTTAAATACACAAAGGAATCCTTTCTGACCCTCAGATTCAGCAGCAGGGCTTCTTTAACAAACTTTGTCTGAAGCTTCCACTCTGCCCACAACACCCTGGCACAGGTTGTGCAGGTAAGATGTGGCTGCCCCATCCCTGGAAGCATCCAAAGCCAGGTTGGTTGGACCTTGAAGCAGCCTGGTCTGGTGGAAGGTGTCCACACCTCCCAGAGGATTGGAATGACATGACATTTAAGGTTTTTTCCACCCAGACCATCCTGTGATGTTATGATTCTACATGTGCACACATGGATCTGTGAACACACATCTGCCTGCTGCTCGTGTGCACCCTTCCCATGAGCAAAAAACATCTCGCGTGGGCTTACACAGCTGCTACCTCCAGCACAGACAGCTGCCGTGGCAGCAGCCACGACACCTGCAGCAGTGCCCCTCAGAATGTCTGCTCACACCCTTGCAGGACCACGTGTGACTCACATTTGGGGCAAACATCCAGGTGATGGGCACGCCGGGCGGGATGTGGAAAGGCACGTTGCAGCGCAGCACGATGGTTTCATCTGTGTAGGTCCACAGGTCCTGCACTGGGAGCATTGACAGGCTCATGAGCTTCCATCTGCACATGCACTGACAGACATGCATGATGGTGCTCCTCTGCTGGCTGCAGGGATGGGCAGATGTACTCTTGGGCAGGTGCACTCAGCATGGGACCGTGGGTGAGAAACACGGGGAGCCCCCAGAGATTTTTGTGGTGAAATCCTGTCTTCTGGATCAACTTTGCTCACTATAATCTCATTATAATACTGAACACACCTCGATCCCAAAAGCTACCTGCCCCCAATGTATGACCACCTTAGCTGATCACACATTCTGCATTTTTCTAGCTTAGACCTTTAAAAGCAAAGTTAGACCGTTTGACCTCAATCAGTACCAGAAGTGTGACTGGAGTCACTCAAGTGCCACCAAACATAAAAAATAGCACAAAAATAACCTAAGAATGGGAGGAAGTTGAGAAAGATTTCCTTACCATTAACACAACAGCCTCTCATGGCCTCATCATACCTGGGCAGTCCAGGGCAAACTGACAGTCCACAAAGCGGCAGGTAGCACACTGGAACACACGGGCAGCTCGCTGGAATCCTGGGAAAGAGAGACTTGGTGGTCCCAGGGAAGTGGGAAATGTACTAGGAGACCAGGGAGGGCAAGTCAGAAGGATGGGCACTCACCACAGGGTGGGATACAGGCTGGAACTGGTGGGGAGGAAGCAGTGTTAGACTGGGCATCACTGGGGACCCACATCCTTGTAATGAGCTGTCAGGATTCAGCCCTTGTCCAGCCCAGATGGGGTCCCTGGGGGTTTCTCTAGGACAGGGGTTCCCAGGGTGGCCCCATACCTTTCTCCAGCTGGCTCAGCTTCTTCCAGATTGTGCTGACAGCTTCCTGCAGAGACTTGTTCAGGGACTCTGGCGTGTCCCAAATGTGCAGGTAAGACAATGTGCCCTCCCCCTGGTCCCCATAAACCTTTCCCAGACCCCATAGATTCTTTATATAACTCCCTTTGACTCCATATATCCCTCCTGAAGTGAGATACAGTCCCAAATATCCCCTCAAACTCCCCAGCTGTATAACTTGAAACCCATATATCCTCAGGATTCCTCAAATATCCCTTTACAGCCCCCAGACTTTCATATAGCCTCTATTTCACCTCCACATCATCCCCCTTCAAGACCTCCACATCCCATTCCCTTTGGCCCATGTCTCATGTCCCATGTCCCTCAGTCTGCTCACTCTTGCCCCATCGCTCCTCTAGAGAATACATCGCATCCATGACGATCTCCCGAAGCTCCTCGCGCTGTCGTGACGCTGGAACCAGCACAGGGACACAGGAATCAGTACAAGGTTAGGGTTGGAGTTTCAGGGATGGGATGGTCCAGTAAGGTCTGGGGGCTTCTGGGGGTTCCTGAAGTCCTGAACAAGATTTAAGGGATACTGGGAAAGGGTAGGTGTCCCTGTGGATTCCTAAGGTCTTAGGTAGGGCCCCAGAGGTCCTCAGTGTGTCCTTGGTCACAGTTGTGTGATTCTCAGGGTTCCAGGCAGGTTTGGGATTCCCAAAAATCCCTGGGAGCCAAATCAGGACTGACAAGACCTTAGCTTGTCTGGGGTGGGTCCCTAGGGTCCCCAGCTTCCTGGAATCTTGCTCAATGTCAGTGTGAGGGCCTTGATTGAAATGGGAAACCCCAGAGGGCTCTGGGGTGCTGTTCAGGGTGCAGATCCCCTTTGGGATGGATGTCCCTGGTGGAAAGGAGGGACAGGTGTCCAGTCAGGACAGAGGTCCTTGGGCAGGATCCCTGTTGGGTTTGGTGTCCCTAGGGACTCATGACGTACCTACAGTGACGGAGGCAAGTGGTTTAGAAGCCTCCACAATGGCCTCAATGCATTTTTTATGTCTGAGCTCATCGACAAAGGCCCCGGTAATTTCATGGCAAAGCCGTGCCCGCTGAATAGGGGGCCCAAAACAGAGCAGGCAGGGGTTAACTTCAGGAAGGCAGGACATCAAGACCCACAGCCACAAGCCAGGGTTTCTAGCATGCCAGGGGACTAACACCAGCATCAGGGCCAAAAACCACCACCCCATGACCCCAAACCAAGCACACAAGTGCCTGACTTCCCTGGACAAAGGCAGGGTTCCAAGGTGGAACCTGGACACCTGGGTCGCCATGGAACCAGGTAAGGCAGGAGGCCACACTCTAGCCAGCCACACTGACCTCACACCAGCCAAAGATGTGGGCAGAACCCAGCAAGGAATTTGTAAGCCTCACATTTGAGCAGGATGAACTGAGCCAGCCCAAGGTTACAGCAGCCAAACATGGCTGAGACTGACCAGGACATGGTGTTTGTATGTCCTGAGGAGATTCTTCTGCCTCTCTTCTATATTGTACTCTTGAGTAGAGGAATGCACACCTGGTGATGCAAGGTATTAGATTGTTCAGCCCTCCAAAACAAAGAGGGAGAGAGAGAAAGAAACTACAAAACATTATCATTAACTACAAAGCAAAAGACTGAGAAAGCAGCTGTTGGTTTTACAGAGACAAGAGTTCCTGATGAAGGAAGCAACACATGAAAGTGTTTGCAGGTGAAAAACAAGCATGAGACTGAAGATTGATGCAAAACCTCTAGAAGGCAGAAGATGCTGTAAGACCTGACCTGGCATGTGCCAAAACATGTAATAAATTCAAGTTGCTTTTTCCATCCAGCTTGCAAATATTCACTCTCATCCCTCTCCTGTTAATGAGCACTGAGACAGTGACCCATTGCTGGCAGCCATGGTCACTATGCAGGTGTCTGACAAAGCACATGGTGACAAAAACAAGATGGTCCAACAGCCTAGGCTATTCAAACCAAATGCTTGCCAACTCTCTTCCCACAGAGCAGAAACTAAGGTGAACCCAGGAAATGTTGGAGACCTTGCCACGAGCTCTGTCCTGCAGAGCAGAAGGTGAACCCAGGAAATGTTGGAGACCTTGCCGGGTGCTGTAGATGCCACAACACCACCACTAGCAGAGAGCTTCCTGAGCTTCAGCCAGACTTGGGAAGGGATTTCCTAAAGCCTTGGCCCTTCCAGGCTGCCCCATTCTTCCCAACTGACTCACACTTGTTCTGCATTTGTGCTGTTCTCAGAATACTCTGATGATGCACAGATCCCCAAGAACGTCTCAGTGATTGTGAAGAGGGTCCCAGCTCAAGCCACGTGAGTATCCATGAAGCTCTGGATTCCCTGGGAGGGATGTCAGGCTGTGAACTTCTTTTCTGGATATGAGTTTGCAGAGGCACTTGGACTGCATCTGGTCAAAGCTGCTGCTAATTTCCTTTTTCATGGGGTAGATTTTAATGTGTCTGCTCCAAAGCAGACTCACTCTGTTAGGTTTGTGGGGATGTAGGGTTCAAACTCCAACAACGGTAAATTCTATGGTGATTCTTGCTTTTGTTCTTGGGATGATTGGGCTGAGAGCCAAGTCACAGATCCTGTTTCCTCTGCATGAGGAGACTTCAGATTATACAGCATGGGTTTAGGAGGGTAGGTCATGTTTCACCAACCTGATTTCTTTTCATGGCCCGGTGACCCTCCTGGTGGACGCAGGAAAGGCTGTGGATGTTGTGCACCCTGACTCCAGCAAGGCCTTTGACACTGTGTCCCACAGCACACTCCTGGAAAAGCTGCAGCCCATGGCTGGGACAGGAGCACTCTGTGCTGGGCTCAGACCTGGCTGGATGGGCCAGAGAGTGGTGGTGAGCAGTGCTGCATCCAGCTGGGGCCAGGCACCAGTGGTGTCCCTCAGGGCTCTGTGTTGGGACCAGCTCTGATCAATGTTTTTACTGACGACATGGATGAGGGGATTGAGTCTTTCATTAGTAAATCTGCAGGTGACACCAAGCTGGGAGCATGTGTCGATCTGTTGGAAGGTAGGAGGGCTCTGCAGAGAGACTGGAACGGTTGGAGGGATGGGCAGAGTCCAATAGGATGCAGTTTAATAAATCCAAGTGCCCAGTCCTGTATTTTGGCCACAATCACTCCCTGCAATGCTCTGGGCTGGGGATGGTGTGGCTGGACAGTGCCCAGGCAGAAAGGGACCTGGCGGTGCTGGTCAACAGCAACTGACCATGAGCCAACAGAGTGCCCTGGGGGCTCAGAAGGCCAATGGCTCCTGCCTGGATCAGGAATGGTGTGGCCAGCAGGAGCAGGGAGGTCATTCTGCCCCTGCACTGGGCACTGCTGAGGGCACACCTGGAGTGCTGTGTCCAGTTCTGGCCCCTCAGCTTGGGAAGGACCTTGAGACGCTCGAGCGCGTCCAGAGGAGGCAACGAGGCTGGAGAGGGGCTGGGAACACAAACCCTGTGAGGAGCCACTGAGGGAGCTGGGGGTGCTCAGCCTGGAGAAAAGGAGACTCAGGGGTGACCTCATCACTCTACAACTCCCTGAAAGGTGCCTGTGCTCAGCTGGGGTTGGGCTCTCTCTCCAGGCAGCACTGACAGACACAGAGGACAAGTCTAAAGTTGCACCATGAGCTGGATATTAGGAAAGAAATCTAAAGAGAAAGAGTGATAAAGTACTGGAACGGTCTGCCCAGAGGTGGTGGAGAAAAATGACTTTTTAGTTGTATTAAGTTAATAAAACCTGTTCCAATTACAGACAGAGCCTTGTCTTGACAGCCTGTCTCTCTCGCCGGGCTCCCTGGTGCTCCTTCAGCCCCTTCCCCCCTGCTGTGGCTCTGGCCCCGGGCTGAGCAGATCGAGCCCCGGGCCGGGCCCTGAGGCCGCTGCTGCTCCCGCCGCGCCTGCGGGGCAGCCCTGAGGCGCCGGGCCGGCTGTGGGAGCGGGAGCAGCGCTGCAGAGCCCGCGGCCCTCACGGGCTGCGAAGGCACGGCCAGATGGCCGTGGGGCCCGGCTGGCACTGCCGGCGCTGCTGCTCTCGGCTGCCGCCTGCAATCCTTCCAGGCGGCCCTTAGGCCGGCTCAGGAGCCGCTCGGAGCCGTGCCCGAGGGCTGGCCCCGACCCCCGGCCCCCAAGGGCACTTGTCCCTTCCTGTCTGCACTGCCACATTCGCGGCTCATTTGTCAGCTTCCTCCTGCCCTTGCTTCCTGCGGGGCAGCGTTAGGGGCTGGCCCAGCGGCTTTCCTCGCGCACGGCTGCAGCCCCTTGCCCACAGCTCCCTGGCGGCAGCCAGAGCTGCTTTGCAGCCGGGCCCCCCCGCCGTGTCCCGCAGCCCGGGCCGGCTCCTGCCCGCTGCCGGCGAGGCCCGGCGGCTGGGCCCGGCCATCCCGGGCAAGAGCAGCTCCCTGGCCGGGGGAACACAGGGGGACATGGGGGCACACACGGCAACACACGGGGGACACACGGTGGGCACCGCTTCCCCGTGTCCCCATTGCCACAGAGCAGCGCCCTGTGCGGGGCTGGCACAGACCCGGGCACCGAGGAATGTCTGTGCTCTCACCACACAAAGGACACTGCAGGGATGCTTCTCACAATGCTGTGTGGCAATAAAACCCCCCTGAAAGCGTAGCAAATTTTGCAAAAGTGGCAGATAATGGAACAGTCACTGCTACCTTGAGAGCTCAGTAATAAATCGAGGCGGCCCAAGGTAATTATGGGGCTCTGTGGACACCTAAAGCAGAACATATAGTAAATGGCAGGTATTGAAGGGAAGAACTTGGTTTGTCTTGCCCAACAGTCTTGGGGACATTGGAAGGAGAAATTATTTCATTGTCTTCTTTATGGACTGTCAAGCTGACTTAAAATCTGACTTGGAGGAAAATGTACAAAGGCTTCAGCCACAGAGACTCTTTGCCATGAACTCCTGAGGAGAAAGGAGTCTGTGCCCCAACAAGCCCATAGCTCAGCCAGGGGCTCATGCACAGCACCCCTGGCAAAGCTGATCCCAATGGGTGCTCCAAACCAGGCCTTGGGTTTGCTGTGCCAAACCGCCGGGTCTGAAACCACGGTGAAAGCAGCAGGTTGGGGATTCTCTGACGGGGACTGAGCTCCGTGGGGCTGCTGGCCCCTCCTGCAGCCTCTGCCCAGGAGCTCCTTGGGGGATCCCTCTCTTGGTGAGGAAACAAACATAAAGGCACCCTTGGCCTTCGTCTGGGGCTTTGTGGTTGTTGCAGTGCCCTGCCCGTGCTGACTCACACTGACAGTTCACTGCACAGCAAAGCCAGGCTTGCTGCCCGCTCCTCAATGCAAGAAGAAACTGCGAACATGAGATGCCACAGAACAGAACACTGACACTGCAGGTGGAGAAGTGGCTTAGCTTTAACTCAATTCTTAATCTGATTACAAGAAAAATAGTGAGGCCTCTCCTGTCCTGCAAGACTTGCAAGCACTTTTCAGTCACTAAAGGGCTCCAAATAGGCAGGAGAGGGACTTGGCACAGGGGCCTTGAATGACAGGACAAGGGGGAATGGCTTCACACTGTGAGACAGCAGGGTTAGACTGGGTATTGGGAAGAAAATCTTCCTGCAAGGGTTGTGATGACTTGGCACAGGTTGCCCCAAGAAATTGTGTCTGCCCCTTTCCTGAAAGTGTCCAGGGCCAGGCTGGATGGGACTTGGAGCAACCTGGTCTAGTGGAAGGTGTTCCTGCCTATGGCAGGGGATTGGAATGAGAGGATCTTTTAGATCCCTTCCAGCCCAAGGCATTCCATGACTCCATGAGTCTGTGACCCAATGGCTGCCAGGGATGACATGTACTGCCTGGCAACGGGAGTTGTGATGAAAAGGGGCATGAGCAGAGCAGGCTCCAGTCCTGTGATGGACAAGGGATGAGGAAGGAGCCTGCTGGCTGCTCGTCCTTTTTATCATTGCTTTTGCTCATCCCTTTTGATTATACTTTTTATCAACCCTGACAGACCCAACTGGGCAGAAGGCTTGTTACAAATCAGGGACAGAGTGTGTGCAGACATGGCAACATTCCTGGACACACTCAGCCTCTCCCAGATGCTGGACCTCGCCATCGGGATGCCCAACAATGGGGCCGTCCATTTTGCAGCCATGCGAAGACTGCTGCAGGCCGTGCTGGAGCACCTGGACGTGCAGTACCTGACCAGTGAGGAGCCGTGGCCAGGCCAGCTGAGTGGCCCCTCACTGGCTGATGTGGTTTCTGAAGTCAGAGAAGTTAAGAGGGAGTTGGAAGAGTTCAAGAAACGCATGTCCAAGGTAGAGGCTCTTCCTGGCCCTTGGGCACTCCCCCAGCAGACAGCCCCTCCCCACTTGCTCAGACAGCCGTGCTTGGCTCTGCCCTCAGTGCCCTGGCAGGGCCGCTGGCAGGGGCTCTTTGCTCTCTGGATGGGCTTCAGTGCTCTGGCACTGAGCCCACCTGGGGCAGGTGGCACCGGGACTCTCCCTGCTCACCTGGCTGTGCCACGGGCTGCCCGTGCCAGGGTGGGGCTCTGTGGGGTGTTGTGCCAAAAGACTCAATCAACCACCAGAAGGCCCAGGTCTGTGCAGACCACTGTGGTGGTGAAGTTGTTTCCCTCACAGACACTTCTCAAGGAGTTGCCTCTCTTACAGTTCCACAGGGCAGAGAAGACGAGGAAGGCCGAGGAGGCACCGGATGAGGTGAACTGCTGCTGGGAGCAGGTTTTGGGTCTGAGACAGCAGCCCACAGCCTCTGCTCTGCTGGCTGGATGCATGGAGAGTGCTGCCTGCCCCCACCACCCTGCCAGTCCCCACAGGCCCTCCACAGAGACTGACTCCCACCACCCCTCTCCACTAGGACGTGTCTCTCTCCCTGGATCTCCCCGAGGAGATCGACATCATAAAGACAACACAGAACCACAATGCACAGAAGATTAAGGAGTTGGCTGCCGCAGTAAGCTATGGGGTCATGTCAGCTTTGGGCTCTCATGGGGAATTTCAGTGTGGCTCCCTGAGGCTAGGGTTTGGAGTGAGGGGCTGGGGAAAGGATGGTGGCCCTGGGGCTTTCTGTGCAGCTGAAGGGGCCCCATCCATAGACAACATGTCTGTGTGCCCTGACTCTACCATCACTGGTCATCCCAGATGAAGAAGCTGGAGGAGGACATGAAAAAGCTGAGGCAGGATGTAGCCAAGTGGAAAGAAGAGAGCAGCAACGACATCTCTCAGCAACTCGAGTAAGGGGACAGGAGTGGGTTCATACCCTGAGGGGCTGCAAGGGAGCCCAGGGGCTCTGGCAGCATCCAGGTTTGTGGGCACGGGACAGTGCCCGAGCAGCCCTGCAGGGGTAACCCTGCCCTTGCCCCCATCTCTCTGGCCAGGGCTTTGCTGGAGGAGACAAAGCGTGAGCTGCAGAAGATGGAAGAGCAGCAGGAGATGAGGAAGGCCATGCTGGAGGAGCTGATGACTGAGACAACCAACAAGGTGAACAAGCAGATGAGGTTCTGGGGGAGCACTCCCACCACTCCTGGCTTGGTGCAGTAGTCCTGATGGGGTTCCCAGCCATATTCCCGACCTGGCTGGGCCCACTGAGGCCCACAGCATGCAGGACTGATGTTGCATTCATCCCATCTCTGGAGCCGATTCCCTCTGCCCTTCCTGCAGCTGGCTGAGATAGGGGAGATGGTGGAGAGTGTGCAGGAGGAGCAGGAGAGGGCAAAGGCAGAGTGCTCCAACTGCACCTTCGACCTCAATGAGAATTTGGGGGAGCTTCTCAAGCGCTGCGAGAAACTCGAGGAGCAGGTGGAATCCCTGGAGTCCCGGCAGATGGCTGTGGGCAAGCGTGACAAGATTATGAGGAATTGGGGCCAGGTAGGCAGCTGGCAGCATGGGGGACTGAGGGCATCCCCTGGGGTCGACCCAAACTGCCCCAGAGTGGCCTGGGCCAGTCAGCAGCATGGACAGACATTAAAGCCTTGATGCAAACGTCCTGCTGGCACTGAGAGCTCATGGCCACTGGCTGAGCAATGTGGCTCTGCCCCTGTGGAGCAGCCAGACCCTCTTTGGTCAGCAACGAATGCTTTTCCTCCTTGGAGCAGGACCCAGAGCAGATTCAGCCCAACGATGTGACAGTTGTACAGATGCAAAGGGACTATGAGAAGCTCAGCTTTGTTTCGGGGATCCTCCAGAAGGACTCTGAAGAAAAGCAGAAAGCAATCGAGGTGTGTGGCTGAAACTCATTTGAGGCCAGAGCATGCCCCAGGCAGACTCCAGGCAGGAATCACAAGGAATCTCCTGCCAACCTTTTCAGCCTTGTGCTGGTCCCACGTGCCTTTCCTTGAGGTTTTTGGGCAGGGGGAGCAGGTTCTGTTCTCCTGGCCAGGATGCAGCTCCAACCTTGCTGTGGTGTAATCATGTGGGTTCCTTTCTGTGCTGAAAGATGCTGTTCCAGTCTCTGGAGAAGCTGCAGAAGGAGAAAGTAGATCACCTGGACATGTTGGCAGTGATGGACGTGGTACAGTCCCTTGGGGGCCTCGGTGCCAGCCCAGGGCTTCCCGGGCAGGGTGACAAATGCCCCTTGTCCCTTGGGGGCTGGGTGGCAGAACTGCTCTGGGGAGGGACAATTTCCCGAGCTCACGGGGTCCCTCACCCTTCACAGGGTGGGACCAAGCTCACCAGGGTGATGGGGCAAATGGGGCCACAGCAGCCTGAAAGGGGCACGATGGCCTGCAGGAAGCACTCCTCCCTCTGCCCTCCCTCACACGCTGGCCCTGCCTGGCGTTGCTCATCCCTTTCCCCACCGCTCTCCTGCCCTTCCCCTCTGCTAGAAGGCAGACAAAGCTGCCTTGGGCAGCAAAGTCAATCGAAGCCAGTTTGAGGCAAACATGGAGCGTCTGGATGAGAGGATGAAGGAGTTGCAGAGCCAGATTTCAGGCCAGGAGCAGCACTGGAACAATACGCAGCAGCAGCTCGGCCTTGTGGAGGAGAAGAAGGTGAGGGGTACACCGTCCCCTCCACGAGGAACTGGCACCTTTGGGACGTGGCAGCCTGAGGCAGCATCCCTCTGAGGATGCCCCTCCAGGCTTTTTCCCTGGAGAGCTCCATGTCACATCCTGGAGCAGCTGGCTGAGCCTGTGCCCCTCTTCACAGCTGGATCGCCTGGAGCTGAAGACTTTCAGTAACCAGATGGAGGAGACCTGGAAGAGAAGCATAGACGAGCTCAAGACTGAGATGAAGGAGGGTGACAGTGGCGCTGGGATTAAGAAGTGAGTGCAATGGACATTGTGATGGCTTTGGGGACAGCGATGGCAACTGCTGCTCCCAGGCAGGGCTGTGACACGCAGTGCCCCAGAGCTGGGTCGTGCCCTGAAAGCGCTGCAGGGGCTGCTTGGGATGGTGGCATGGGTGCCTGTGCCCTTCACCTGGCACCCGCCAGCACCTTGGGGATGGGGAGAAACAGGCTCCAGAGCCCACGGTTCACCCTGCAATGGCCGTGGCCCTGTGCAGTGAGCTGCCCAGCAGCTGGCTGCTGCAGGGAGCTGCTGCCTGGCTGCTGCAGCAGGGCTGTGGGCCCAGGAGCTCAGCCATCCCTCTTCCCTCCCGCTCCTTAGGCAGCTGCCAGTCCCTTTCTCGTGCCTGTCCTGTGACCGCATGCTCAGCGTGCAGGTTCCTGGCCAGTGAGTAGCACCAGTGCCTCGGGGGCAGCGGGGCTGGCATGGGGGGAGATGGGTGCCAGCAGTGACCCGCTGTGCTGGGCACAGGGTTGACAGTGTCTGCTTGGGAGGGGCTGATGTGGGGAGCCCCCTCTGCAGCCCTGCCCATCAGCAGGGCCTGTGGGGGCTCATCCCAAGGGCTACAGGCAGCAGGATGCCATGGGCTACAATCCCATGGCTTTGGGGCTGCTGCCTCCCACAGGAACAGGTTCTTTGTCCCCTGTCACACACCTGTGACTCCTGTCCTCCCCAGGTACCCCAAGACACTCCCGTATTTGCAGCCGATGCCCCCCAGCAAGGAGCCACCGCCCAGCCAAAGGTAAGGGCCCTGAGGACACATCCCCAGCGCCTGGGGTGCAGAGCAGCCCTGACACAGCAAGGAGGGCTTTTCCCTGAGGGGAATGGGCTTTGGCTTTCTGCTTGGGGCTCCTGCAGCAGGTGGACAGGAGCTGGCAGGGACGTGCCCCTGCAGGCAGCACTGCCAGTGCCCTCCCTGGCACAGCTGGGTGATGCCCTGCATGCCACAGGCCTGGGCACTGAGTGTCCTCTGCCCCATCCCACAGGAGGCCACTGGTCCGTGGCGGTGGCTCTTATGTGCCACAGAGCTTTGGGGACCATCAGAGCAGCACTTTCAAATTGCCACCAATTCAGGATTCCCTCCGGAACAAGGCATTTCTGCAGGGACTTGTGACCCTCCCCAACAAGGTAGGGGTGATGAAGGTGGGGACATGGCATGTGGAGTGGGGGCTGGCAGGGCGATGCTGAGCATCCGGGGTGAATTTGTGCCTTCAGTTTGCTCGGGGAGAGCTGCTTTGGGAGGGTTGCTAGGGAATGCTGTACTGGGCCCTGCATTTCACCCTGCTGCTCTCTCCTTCCCAGGCCAGAGTGACCCAGCTGCTGGGCAGGGGTGGACACATCCTGCGGGACCAGCTTCCTGTGGTGATCAGGACTCTGGATGAGCCAGGTGTGGCCCTGTCAGGGCACGGGGATCAGGGGAGAAGAGCCTGGTTGTCTGCTGGGTCTGCACCTGCTCCCTGGGGGTCTCTGGCCAAGCAGGTGACCCTCCTGCTGCCCCGTTCTGAGCTGGCTGAGCTGACCCAGATGGGGCAGCCCCGGGGACTGGGGGCTCAGCCTTGCCTCTCACCCCCAGGCCCTGCCACCTCACGGGATCACTGGCCAGGCACAGTCCCCCAGCAAGGCACCAGGGCCCCTCCAGCCACTCCAGCCCCGTGAGACTTCAACAGCCCTCAAGTAGCTGGACAGGACTGGGAACCCAGTGCTCCACAAGGGACGTCTTCTCAGCAGAGAGAAAACTCTGTGACAATTGTTGTCAGAAAAATTATATTTTCATTCTGTTTGCTGAATAAAAAAACCTTTTTATTCAAAGAATCGAAAAGAGAGGCAGAGCCTTTCTCCACTGTCACTGAAAACATTGGGATAACTCAAACTGTCTTACACTTATATTACTATTAGGACTCAGCCATTACTTTATTAACAGCACTGGGCTGCATGGGAATAGCTCCACTCACAATGCACACCCACTCCCTAAACTTTTCACTACATATTTTTAGCAAAGAAATTAATGCTCATTGCCTATAAATTACAGAATTCTCTTCATTAATTTATATTCTATCTTCTCTTTCTTTTTGATTTCTCAATTCTCATGCTGTTGCCAGATGAAGAATTGCTTGCTCCTGGTGGGCTCCATACTATGCTCATTTTACCAAGTTGCTGGAGCCACACTATCAAAAGCAGAATAAACACTTACCAAGGAAGGGAGTAAACCTACAAACCATTGATCTAAGGTTTCACAAATTAAATGACTGGCCAGCTATACCAACTTTTCTCCTCATTTGCAAAGAAGCACCATTTCACCAGGGGGTCAGATATGACTGTGGGTTCACCGACCATCCGGGACTGCTAAATGGCTGAGTTTTCAGCTTGGTTCACTGAAGCTGTCGAGGGTTAGTTTAACAAAATGGAAAGTTTCCCTGATTTTCCCAATGAAACTCTAAAAATAGCACCCTCTGAAAAGAAGTTTAGCTACCTGCTGGCTACGAATTGAAGTAAGACTGCTAAAGAATAATTTTAAAAATCAATTATAAGTATATATTGAAAGCCCCGAAACCCACTGAAGAGCTTTGAAGCAGGAAGGACTAGGGGTGATAGCATGTTTTGGAAAGGGGCAGGAGGTGGCTGGATGGCTGCTCTGGAAGGGAAGAACTTGGTTTGTCCTCCCCAACAGTCTTGGGGATACTGGCAGGAGAAATTATTTCATTGTCTTCTTTATGGACTGTCAAGCTGACATAAAACCTGACTTGGAGGATAATGTACAAAGGCTTCAGCCACAGAGACTCTTTGCCATGAACTCCTGAGGAGAAAGGAGTCTGTGCCCCAACAAGCCCATAGCTCAGCCAGGGGCTCATGCACAGCACCCCTGGCAAAGGCTGATCCCAATGGATGCTCCAAACCAGGCCGTGGGTTTGCAGCAGTGGAGGAACTGGCTCAGATGTAACACAAATATTAAACTGCTCAAAAGAAAAACAATGAGACTGTACTCTGCTGGCAGAACTTTGAGCACATTTTGGGAAATAAAAGGCCTATAGAAGGGCTGGAGGTGGACTTTGCACAAGGGCCTGGCATGGGAATGGCTTCACAATGAGAGAGGGGAGAGATAGGTGGGCTATTGGGAAGAAATTCTTCCCTGTGAGCGCGCTGATGCCTTGACAGAGTCTGCCCCATTGCTGGAAGTGTCCAAGACCAGGTGACATGGGATCTTGCAGCAACCTGGTCTAGTGGAAAATGTTCCTTATCCTGTCCCTGTCAGGAGGTGAAACGAGATGATCTTTTAGATCTCTTCCAGCCCAGGCCATTCCAAGAATCCATTAATCTATGACTTCATGGGACCCACTGGCTCCCAGGAGTGGAGTGGGGTGTGTTGCCTGGCAGCAGGAGTTGTGTTGAGGAGAGGCATCAGCAATACCGGCCTCAGTCCTGCAAGGGACTCGGAAGGAGAAGGAGCCTGCTGGCTACTCGTCCTTTTTAGTGTCGATTTTGCTATTTGCTTCTATCAACCCTTTTGTTCACCCTGTTTGTCATCCATTTTGCTCATCCCTGAGAGACTCAGCTGGGCAGAAGGCTTGTGACAAATCAAGGACTGAGTGTGTGCAGACATGGCAACATCCCTGGACACACTCAGCCTCTCCCAGATGCTGGATCTCGCCATCGGGATGCCCCAGGAGGGGACTGTTCACTTTGCAGCCATGAGAAAACTGCTGCAGGCCATGCTGGAGCACCTGAATGTGCAGTACCTCACCAGCAAGGAGCCGTGGCCAGGCCACCTGAGTGGCCCCTCACTTGCTGATGTGGCCACTAACATGGAAAGGATGAAGAAGGAGATGGCGGACTACAAGAAACAGATGTCTGAGGTACAAGCTCTACCTGGCCCCTGGGCACTCCCCCAGCAGACAGCCCCTCCCCACTTGCTCAGACAGCCGTGCTTGGCTCTGCCCTCAGTGCCCTGGCAGGGCCGCTGGCAGGGGCTCTTTGCTCTCTGGATGGGCTTCAGTGCTCTGGCACTGAGCCCACCTGGGGCAGGTGGCACCGGGACTCTCCCTGCTCACCTGGCTGTGCCATGGGCTGCCCGTGCCAGGGTGGGGCTCTTTGGGGTGTTGCTGCCCTGGCCATCACCTCTGACATCCCTGTGTCTGGGCCTGTTTCACAGGTTGTTCATGATGTGATTGGTGGCATAAAGGCAGAACTTTCCCACCTCTCAGAGGATGTTAGGAAGATGCAGAGGGCCCAGGTTTGTGCACACCAGTGTGGTGCTGCATGTCATGTGGCCTCCACTCCTTGTCTCTGATATCACTTTCTCCTACAGTCCTACATGACAGAGGAAATCAGGAAGATCCAGGACCAGGTGAACTGCTGCTGGGAGCAAGTTTTGGGTCTGAGACCGCAGCCCGTGCCCTCTGCTCTGCTGGCTGGAGGCTCAGCACCCTTGGCCCTGCTCCATGCACGGACCGTGCTGCCTGCAGAGCCCTGGCAGCCTGGCTGAGCCCGGCCCTGCCCTGTCCCCAGGGCTCCACAAACCACAGCAGGGGCCAAGGGCCTGCGGGTCCCCATTGACCCTCCCAGAGGCTCACTGCCAGCACTGCTCTCTCCTAGGACATGGATCTGCGTGAGGAGATTGACAGGATAAAGACAACGCAGATCCGCATGGAAGGAGACGTAAAGATGCTTAAGGAGACCCCTGCCTTAGTGAGCTGAGTTGGGTCGTGTAATCTTTGGGCTCTCATGGGGAACTTCCGTGTGACTCCAAGAGCAGGGTTTGGGGTCAGGCTCTCAGGACTGGGTTGGGGCCCTGGGGCTTTCTGTGTATCTGAAGGGCCCTCATGATGTCTGTGTGCCCTGACTCTACCGTCACTGGTCTTCCCAGATTAAGAAGATGGGAGAGGACCTTAATCAGCTGAGGCAGGATGCAGCCAAGTGGAAAGAAGAGAGCAGCAACGAGATCTCTCAGCAACTTGAGTAAGGGGACAGGAGTGGGTTCGTACCCTGGGAGGCTGCAAGGGAGCCCAGGGGCTCTGGCAGCATCCAGGTTTGTGGGCATGGGATGCCCAGCAGCCCTGCAGGGGTAACCCTGCCCTTGCCCCCATCTCTCTGGCCAGGGCTTTGCGGCAGGAGACAAAGCGTGAGCTGCAGAAGATGGAAGAGCAGCAGGAGATGAGGTGTGCCATGCTGGAGGAGCTGGTGACTGCGACAGTCAACAAAGTGAACGAGCAGGTGAGGTTCTGGGGGAGCACTCCCACCACTCCTGCCTTGGTGCAGTAGCCCTGGTGGGCTTCCCAGCCATATTCCCCAACTGGCTGGGGCCACCCAGAAGTGTTGCTTCCATTCATCCCATCTCTCAGCCAATTACTTCTGCCTTTCCTGCAGCTTGGCCTAAAAGAAACTGAGGGCCTAGAGGAGCAGGAAGAGGGGAATGGAGACTGTTGCACCTTCAACATCAGAGAGTGTGTAGTGAAGCTCCTCAAGCGCTGTGAGAACCTCCAGGAGCAGGTGGAATCCCTGGAATCACGGCAGGTGGCCATGGGAAAATGCAACAAAATGATGAGGAAATACGTCCAGGTAGGCAGCTGGCAGCATGGGGGACTGAGGGCATCCCCTGGGATCGACCCAAACTGCCCCAGAGTGGCCTGGGCCAGTCAGCAGCATGGACAGACATTAAAGCCTTGATGCAAACGTCCTGCTGGCACTGAGAGCTCATGGCCACTGCCTGAGCAATGTGGCTCTGCCCCTGTGGAGCAGCCGACTCCCTTTTGCTCAGTACATGCTTTTTCCTTCCAAGGAGCTGGAGCGTGAGCAGGAGCGGCTGCACTACGTGGAGGCTACCGTTGTACAGGTGAAAGGAGACTGTGAGAAGCTCAGCTTTGTTTCTGGAAACCTGCAGAAAGACTCTGAACAAAAGCAGAAAGAAATCGAGGTGTGTGGCTGAAACTCCTATGGTGTCAGATCATCCTCCAGGTTTTCCTTGTGATTCCAGGCAGGGATCACCAGAATTTGCCCCTGTCGACTTATTCAGCCCTGTGCTGGTCCCAAGTGCCTTTCCTTGAGGTTTTTGGGCAGGGGGAGCAGGTTCTGTTCTCCTGGCCAGGATGCAGCTCCAACCTTGCTGTGGTGTAATCATGTGGGTTCCTTTCTGTGCTGAAAGATGCTGTTCCAGTCTCTGGAGAAGCTGCAGAAGGAGAAAGCAGATCAGCAGGACATGATGGCTGCAATGGATGTGGTACAGTCCCTTGGGGGCCTCGGTGCCAGCCCAGGGCTTCCCGGGCAGGGTGACAAATGCCCCTTGTCCCTTGGGGGCTGGGTGGCAGAACTGCTCTGGGGAGGGACAATTTCCCGAGCTCACGGGGTCCCTCACCCTTCACAGGGTGGGACCAAGCTCACCAGGGTGATGGGGCAAATGGGGCCACAGCAGCCTGAAAGGGGCACGATGGCCTGCAGGAAGCACTCCTCCCTCTGCCCTCCCTCACACGCTGGCCCTGCCTGGCGTTGCTCATCCCTTTCCCCACCGCTCTCCTGCCCATCCCCTCTGCTAGAAGGCGGACAAAGCTGCCTTGGGCAGCAAAGTCAATCACAGACAGTTTGAAGTAAATATGGAGCGTCTGGATGAGAGGATGCAGGAGTTGCAGAGCCAGATTTCAGGCCAGGAGCAGCACTGGAACAATACGCAGCAGCAGCTCGGCCTTGTGGAGGAGAAGAAGGTGAGGGGTACCCCGTCCCCACCACGAGGAACTGGCACCTTTGGGACGTGGCAGCCTGAGGCAGCATCCCTCTGAGGATGCCCCTGCAGGCTTTTCCCTGGAGAGCTCCATGTCACATCCTGGAGCAGCTGGCTGAGCCTGTGCCCCTCTTCACAGCTGGATCGCCTGGAGCTGAAAACTTTCAGTAACCAGATGGAGGAGACATGGAACAGGAACCTGGAAGAAATGGAGAATAGGCTGTTGCGTGAAAACGCTGCTGGGTACAAGAAGTGAGTGCAATGGACATTGTGATGGCTTTGGGGACAGCGATGGCAACTGCTGCTCCCAGGCAGGGCTGTGACACGCAGTGCCCCAGAGCTGGGTCGTGCCCTGAAAGCGCTGCAGGGGCTGCTTGGGATGGTGGCATGGGTGCCTGTGCCCTTCACCTGGCACCCGCCAGCACCTTGGGGATGGGGAGAAACAGGCTCCAGAGCCCACGGTTCACCCTGCAATGGCCGTGGCCCTGTGCAGTGAGCTGCCCAGCAGCTGGCTGCTGCAGGGAGCTGCTGCCTGGCTGCTGCAGCAGGGCTGTGGGCCCAGGAGCTCAGCCAGCCCTCTTCCCTCCCGCTCCTTAGGCAGCTGCCAGTCCCTTTCTCGTGCCTGTCCTGTGACCGCATGCTCAGCGTGCAGGTTCCTGGCCAGTGAGTAGCACCAGTGCCTCGGGGGCAGCGGGGCTGGCATGGGGGGAGATGGGTGCCAGCAGTGACCCGCTGTGCTGGCACAGGGGGACAGTGTCTGCTTGGGAGGGGCTGATGTGGGGAGCCCCCTCTGCAGCCCTGCCCATCAGCAGGGCCTGTGGGGGCTCATCCCAAGGGCTACAGGCAGCAGGATGCCATGGGCTACAATCCCATGGCTTTGGGGCTGCTGCCTCCCACAGGAACAGGTTCTTTGTCCCCTGTCACACACCTGTGACTCCTGCCCTGCCCAGGTACCCCGAGACACTCCCGTATTTGCAGCCAATGCCCCCCAGCAAGGAGCCACCGCCCAGCCAAAGGTAAGGGCCCTGAGGACACATCCCCAGCGCCTGGGGTGCAGAGCAGCCCTGACACAGCAAGGAGGGCTTTTCCCTGAGGGGAATGGGCTTTGGCTTTCTGCTTGGGACTCCTGCAGCAGGTGGACAGGAGCTGGCAGGGACGTGCCCCTGCAGGCAGCACTGCCAGTGCCCTCCCTGGCACAGCTGGGTGATGCCCTGCATGCCACAGGGCTGGGCACTGAGTGTCCTCTGCCCCATCCCACAGGAGGCCACTGGTCCGTGCCAGTGTCCCTCGTGTGCCACAGAGCTCTGGGGACCATCAGAGCAGCAGCTCCACAATGCCAAACATCAAGGCTTCCCTGCAGAGAAGTGGTCAGCCACAGGCCTACTTGACCGCACAGAAAAAGGTAGATATGATGAAGGTGGGGACACAGAATGTGTCCATCAAAACTGAGGCTTGATGGCATTGCTGACAATCCATGGGGAAACTGTGCCTTCAGTCCCCAGGGAGACCTGGGTTGGGAGGATTATTGGGGGAGGCTGGATTGGGCCCTGCATTGCAGTCAGCCGCTCTCTCCCCCTCAGCCCAGTGTGACCCTGCTGCAGCACGGTGAGGGACACGTCTCGAGGGGCCGTAACGACCAGCTGCCTGTGCTGATCAGGACACAGGGTGCCTCAGGTATGGCCCTGTTAGGGCATGGGGGTTAACGAGGACAGGGGGCTGATTGTCTGCTCGGTACAGGCTGGAGGATGAGTAGGGCTCAGTGTACACAGCCGGGCAGGCTGGGATGGGCATTTGGGTTCTGGGCTGCTTTGGAAGTGGCAGATGCGGAATGGAGAAGGACTGGCTCATGGGGCAACTGAGCTTGGATCCCTGACGGCCTGTCACTAGGCAGGTGACCCTCATGCTGGCCCGTGCTGGGCCAGCAGGGTTGCCCCAGCCAGTGGCTGCCTCTGGGAATGCGGGGCTCACCCTCGCTTCCCCCCCAGGCCCTGCCGCTTCTCGACAGCACCGGCCAGTCACAGCTCCCAGGCTCGTCTCCTGGGCACGAGGGCTCATCCAGCCTGTCCCACCCTGCCAGACACCGACGGACCCCGGCCAGCTGGAGAGCACTCAGCGCCCAGTGCTCGACCTGGGACATCTGGCCAGAATCGAGAAGCGGCTGTGACAATGTCATAAGGGACTTGGCTTTTTCCTTGTATATAGTTATTTAGTTAGTTGTATATAGTTATTCGTTGAATAAAATCTGTTCCAATTACAGACAGAGCCTTGTCTTGACAGCCTGTCTCTCTCGCCGGGCTCCCTGGTGCTCCTTCAGCCCCTTCCCCCCTGCTGTGGCTCTGGCCCCGGGCTGAGCAGATCGAGCCCCGGGCCGGGCCCTGAGGCCGCTGCTGCTCCCGCCGCGCCTGCGGGGCAGCCCTGAGGCGCCGGGCCGGCTGTGGGAGCGGGAGCAGCGCTGCAGAGCCCGCGGCCCTCACGGGCTGCGAAGGCACGGCCAGATGGCCGTGGGGCCCGGCTGGCACTGCCGGCGCTGCTGCTCTCGGCTGCCGCCTGCAATCCTTCCAGGCGGCCCTTAGGCCGGCTCAGGAGCCGCTCGGAGCCGTGCCCGAGGGCTGGCCCCGACCCCCGGCCCCCAAGGGCACTTGTCCCTTCCTGTCTGCACTGCCACATTCGCGGCTCATTTGTCAGCTTCCTCCTGCCCTTGCTTCCTGCGGGGCAGCGTTAGGGGCTGGCCCAGCGGCTTTCCTCGCGCACGGCTGCAGCCCCTTGCCCACAGCTCCCTGGCGGCAGCCAGAGCTGCTTTGCAGCCGGGCCCCCCCGCCGTGTCCCGCAGCCCGGGCCGGCTCCTGCCCGCTGCCGGCGAGGCCCGGCGGCTGGGCCCGGCCATCCCGGGCAAGAGCAGCTCCCTGGCCGGGGGAACACAGGGGGACATGGGGGCACACACGGCAACACACGGGGGACACACGGTGGGCACCGCTTCCCCGTGTCCCCATTGCCACAGAGCAGCGCCCTGTGCGGGGCTGGCACAGACCCGGGCACCGAGGAATGTCTGTGCTCTCACCACACAAAGGACACTGCAGGGATGCTTCTCACAATGCTGTGTGGCAATAAAACCCCCCTGAAAGCGTAGCAAATTTTGCAAAAGTGGCAGATAATGGAACAGTCACTGCTACCTTGAGAGCTCAGTAATAAATCGAGGCGGCCCAAGGTAATTATGGGGCTCTGTGGACACCTAAAGCAGAACATATAGTAAATGGCAGGTATTGAAGGGAAGAACTTGGTTTGTCTTGCCCAACAGTCTTGGGGACATTGGAAGGAGAAATTATTTCATTGTCTTCTTTATGGACTGTCAAGCTGACTTAAAATCTGACTTGGAGGAAAATGTACAAAGGCTTCAGCCACAGAGACTCTTTGCCATGAACTCCTGAGGAGAAAGGAGTCTGTGCCCCAACAAGCCCATAGCTCAGCCAGGGGCTCATGCACAGCACCCCTGGCAAAGCTGATCCCAATGGGTGCTCCAAACCAGGCCTTGGGTTTGCTGTGCCAAACCGCCGGGTCTGAAACCACGGTGAAAGCAGCAGGTTGGGGATTCTCTGACGGGGACTGAGCTCCGTGGGGCTGCTGGCCCCTCCTGCAGCCTCTGCCCAGGAGCTCCTTGGGGGATCCCTCTCTTGGTGAGGAAACAAACATAAAGGCACCCTTGGCCTTCGTCTGGGGCTTTGTGGTTGTTGCAGTGCCCTGCCCGTGCTGACTCACACTGACAGTTCACTGCACAGCAAAGCCAGGCTTGCTGCCCGCTCCTCAATGCAAGAAGAAACTGCGAACATGAGATGCCACAGAACAGAACACTGACACTGCAGGTGGAGAAGTGGCTTAGCTTTAACTCAATTCTTAATCTGATTACAAGAAAAATAGTGAGGCCTCTCCTGTCCTGCAAGACTTGCAAGCACTTTTCAGTCACTAAAGGGCTCCAAATAGGCAGGAGAGGGACTTGGCACAGGGGCCTTGAATGACAGGACAAGGGGGAATGGCTTCACACTGTGAGACAGCAGGGTTAGACTGGGTATTGGGAAGAAAATCTTCCTGCAAGGGTTGTGATGACTTGGCACAGGTTGCCCCAAGAAATTGTGTCTGCCCCTTTCCTGAAAGTGTCCAGGGCCAGGCTGGATGGGACTTGGAGCAACCTGGTCTAGTGGAAGGTGTTCCTGCCTATGGCAGGGGATTGGAATGAGAGGATCTTTTAGATCCCTTCCAGCCCAAGGCATTCCATGACTCCATGAGTCTGTGACCCAATGGCTGCCAGGGATGACATGTACTGCCTGGCAACGGGAGTTGTGATGAAAAGGGGCATGAGCAGAGCAGGCTCCAGTCCTGTGATGGACAAGGGATGAGGAAAGAGCCTGCTGGCTGCTCGTCCTTTTTATCATTGCTTTTGCTCATCCCTTTTGATTATACTTTTTATCAACCCTGACAGACCCAACTGGGCAGAAGGCTTGTTACAAATCAGGGACAGAGTGTGTGCAGACATGGCAACATTCCTGGACACACTCAGCCTCTCCCAGATGCTGGACCTCGCCATCGGGATGCCCAACAATGGGGCCGTCCATTTTGCAGCCATGCGAAGACTGCTGCAGGCCGTGCTGGAGCACCTGGACGTGCAGTACCTGACCAGTGAGGAGCCGTGGCCAGGCCAGCTGAGTGGCCCCTCACTGGCTGATGTGGTTTCTGAAGTCAGAGAAGTTAAGAGGGAGTTGGAAGAGTTCAAGAAACGCATGTCCAAGGTAGAGGCTCTTCCTGGCCCTTGGGCACTCCCCCAGCAGACAGCCCCTCCCCACTTGCTCAGACAGCCGTGCTTGGCTCTGCCCTCAGTGCCCTGGCAGGGCCGCTGGCAGGGGCTCTTTGCTCTCTGGATGGGCTTCAGTGCTCTGGCACTGAGCCCACCTGGGGCAGGTGGCACCGGGACTCTCCCTGCTCACCTGGCTGTGCCACGGGCTGCCCGTGCCAGGGTGAGGCTCTGTGGGGTGTTGTGCCAAAAGACTCAATCAACCACCAGAAGGCCCAGGTCTGTGCAGACCACTGTGGTGGTGAAGTTGTTTCCCTCACAGACACTTCTCAAGGAGTTGCCTCTCTTACAGTTCCACAGGGCAGAGAAGACGAAGAAGGCCGAGGAGGCACCGGATGAGGTGAACTGCTGCTGGGAGCAGGTTTTGGGTCTGAGACAGCAGCCCACAGCCTCTGCTCTGCTGGCTGGATGCATGGAGAGTGCTGCCTGCCCCCACCACCCTGCCAGTCCCCACAGGCCCTCCACAGAGACTGACTCCCACCACCCCTCTCCACTAGGACGTGTCTCTCTCCCTGGATCTCCCCGAGGAGATCGACATCATAAAGACAACACAGAACCACAATGCACAGAAGATTAAGGAGTTGGCTGCCGCAGTAAGCTATGGGGTCATGTCAGCTTTGGGCTCTCATGGGGAATTTCAGTGTGGCTCCCTGAGGCTAGGGTTTGGAGTGAGGGGCTGGGGAAAGGATGGTGGCCCTGGGGCTTTCTGTGCAGCTGAAGGGGCCCCATCCATAGACAACATGTCTGTGTGCCCTGACTCTACCATCACTGGTCATCCCAGATGAAGAAGCTGGAGGAGGACATGAAAAAGCTGAGGCAGGATGTAGCCAAGTGGAAAGAAGAGAGCAGCAACGAGATCTCTCAGCAACTCGAGTAAGGGGACAGGAGTGGGTTCATACCCTGAGGGGCTGCAAGGGAGCCCAGGGGCTCTGGCAGCATCCAGGTTTGTGGGCACGGGACAGTGCCCGAGCAGCCCTGCAGGGCTAACCCTGCCCTTGCCCCCATCTCTCTGGCCAGGGCTTTGCTGGAGGAGACAAAGCGTGAGCTGCAGAAGATGGAAGAGCAGCAGGAGATGAGGAAGGCCATGCTGGAGGAGCTGATGACTGAGACAACCAACAAGGTGAACAAGCAGATGAGGTTCTGGGGGAGCACTCCCACCACTCCTGGCTTGGTGCAGTAGTCCTGATGGGGTTCCCAGCCATATTCCCGACCTGGCTGGGCCCACTGAGGCCCACAGCATGCAGGACTGATGTTGCATTCATCCCATCTCTGGAGCCGATTCCCTCTGCCCTTCCTGCAGCTGGCTGAGATAGGGGAGATGGTGGAGAGTGTGCAGGAGGAGCAGGAGAGGGCAAAGGCAGAGTGCTCCAACTGCACCTTCGACCTCAATGAGAATTTGGGGGAGCTTCTCAAGCGCTGCGAGAAACTCGAGGAGCAGGTGGAATCCCTGGAGTCCCGGCAGATGGCTGTGGGCAAGCGTGACAAGATTATGAGGAATTGGGGCCAGGTAGGCAGCTGGCAGCATGGGGGACTGAGGGCATCCCCTGGGGTCGACCCAAACTGCCCCAGAGTGGCCTGGGCCAGTCAGCAGCATGGACAGACATTAAAGCCTTGATGCAAATGTCCTGCTGGCACTGAGAGCTCATGGCCACTGGCTGAGCAATGTGGCTCTGCCCCTGTGGAGCAGCCAGACCCTCTTTGGTCAGCAACGAATGCTTTTCCTCCTTGGAGCAGGACCCAGAGCAGATTCAGCCCAACGATGTGACAGTTGTACAGATGCAAAGGGACTATGAGAAGCTCAGCTTTGTTTCGGGGATCCTCCAGAAGGACTCTGAAGAAAAGCAGAAAGCAATCGAGGTGTGTGGCTGAAACTCATTTGAGGCCAGAGCATGCCCCAGGCAGACTCCAGGCAGGAATCACAAGGAATCTCCTGCCAACCTTTTCAGCCTTGTGCTGGTCCCACGTGCCTTTCCTTGAGGTTTTTGGGCAGGGGGAGCAGGTTCTGTTCTCCTGGCCAGGATGCAGCTCCAACCTTGCTGTGGTGTAATCATGTGGGTTCCTTTCTGTGCTGAAAGATGCTGTTCCAGTCTCTGGAGAAGCTGCAGAAGGAGAAAGTAGATCACCTGGACATGTTGGCAGTGATGGACGTGGTACAGTCCCTTGGGGGCCTCGGTGCCAGCCCAGGGCTTCCCGGGCAGGGTGACAAATGCCCCTTGTCCCTTGGGGGCTGGGTGGCAGAACTGCTCTGGGGAGGGACAATTTCCCGAGCTCACGGGGTCCCTCACCCTTCACAGGGTGGGACCAGGCTCACCAGGGTGATGGGGCAAATGGGGCCACAGCAGCCTGAAAGGGGCACGATGGCCTGCAGGAAGCACTCCTCCCTCTGCCCTCCCTCACACGCTGGCCCTGCCTGGCGTTGCTCATCCCTTTCCCCACCGCTCTCCTGCCCTTCCCCTCTGCTAGAAGGCGGACAAAGCTGCCTTAGGCAGCAAAGTCAATCGAAGCCAGTTTGAGGCAAACATGGAGCGTCTGGATGAGAGGATGAAGGAGTTGCAGAGCCAGATTTCAGGCCAGGAGCAGCACTGGAACAATACGCAGCAGCAGCTCGGCCTTGTGGAGGAGAAGAAGGTGAGGGGTACCCCGTCCCCACCATGAGGAACTGGCACCTTTGGGACGTGGCAGCCTGAGGCAGCATCCCTCTGAGGATGCCCCTCCAGGCTTTTCCCTGGAGAGCTCCATGTCACATCCTGGAGCAGCTGGCTGAGCCTGTGCCCCTCTTCACAGCTGGATCGCCTGGAGCTGAAGACTTTCAGTAACCAGATGGAGGAGACCTGGAAGAGAAGCATAGACGAGCTCAAGACTGAGATGAAGGAGGGTGACAGTGGCGCTGGGATTAAGAAGTGAGTGCAATGGACATTGTGATGGCTTTGGGGACAGCGATGGCAACTGCTGCTCCCAGGCAGGGCTGTGACACGCAGTGCCCCAGAGCTGGGTCGTGCCCTGAAAGCGCTGCAGGGGCTGCTTGGGATGGTGGCATGGGTGCCTGTGCCCTTCACCTGGCACCCGCCAGCACCTTGGGGATGGGGAGAAACAGGCTCCAGAGCCCACGGTTCACCCTGCAATGGCCGTGGCCCTGTGCAGTGAGCTGCCCAGCAGCTGGCTGCTGCAGGGAGCTGCTGCCTGGCTGCTGCAGCAGGGCTGTGGGCCCAGGAGCTCAGCCAGCCCTCTTCCCTCCCGCTCCTTAGGCAGCTGCCAGTCCCTTTCTCGTGCCTGTCCTGTGACCGCATGCTCAGCGTGCAGGTTCCTGGCCAGTGAGTAGCACCAGTGCCTCGGGGGCAGCGGGGCTGGCATGGGGGGAGATGGGTGCCAGCAGTGACCCGCTGTGCTGGCACAGGGGGACAGTGTCTGCTTGGGAGGGGCTGATGTGGGGAGCCCCCTCTGCAGCCCTGCCCATCAGCAGGGCCTGTGGGGGCTCATCCCAAGGGCTACAGGCAGCAGGATGCCATGGGCTACAATCCCATGGCTTTGGGGCTGCTGCCTCCCACAGGAACAGGTTCTTTGTCCCCTGTCACACACCTGTGACTCCTGTCCTCCCCAGGTACCCCAAGACACTCCCGTATTTGCAGCCGATGCCCCCCAGCAAGGAGCCACCGCCCAGCCAAAGGTAAGGGCCTTGAGGACACATCCCCAGCGCCTGGGGTGCAGAGCAGCCCTGACACAGCAAGGAGGGCTTTTCCCTGAGGGGAATGGGCTTTGGCTTTCTGCTTGGGGCTCCTGCAGCAGGTGGACAGGAGCTGGCAGGGACGTGCCCCTGCAGGCAGCACTGCCAGTGCCCTCCCTGGCACAGCTGGGTGATGCCCTGCATGCCACAGGGCTGGGCACTGAGTGTCCTCTGCCCCATCCCACAGGAGGCCACTGGTCCGTGGCGGTGGCTCTTATGTGCCACAGAGCTTTGGGGACCATCAGAGCAGCACTTTCAAATTGCCACCAATTCAGGATTCCCTCCGGAACAAGGCATTTCTGCAGGGACTTGTGACCCTCCCCAACAAGGTAGGGGTGATGAAGGTGGGGACATGGCATGTGGAGTGGGGGCTGGCAGGGCGATGCTGAGCATCCGGGGTGAATTTGTGCCTTCAGTTTGCTCGGGGAGAGCTGCTTTGGGAGGGTTGCTAGGGAATGCTGTACTGGGCCCTGCATTTCACCCTGCTGCTCTCTCCTTCCCAGGCCAGAGTGACCCAGCTGCTGGGCAGGGGTGGACACATCCTGCGGGACCAGCTTCCTGTGGTGATCAGGACTCTGGATGAGCCAGGTGTGGCCCTGTCAGGGCACGGGGATCAGGGGAGAAGAGCCTGGTTGTCTGCTGGGTCTGCACCTGCTCCCTGGGGGTCTCTGGCCAAGCAGGTGACCCTCCTGCTGCCCCGTTCTGAGCTGGCTGAGCTGACCCAGATGGGGCAGCCCCGGGGACTGGGGGCTCAGCCTTGCCTCTCACCCCCAGGCCCTGCCACCTCACGGGATCACTGGCCAGGCACAGTCCCCCAGCAAGGCACCAGGGCCCCTCCAGCCACTCCAGCCCCGTGAGACTTCAACAGCCCTCAAGTAGCTGGACCGGACTGGGAACCCAGTGCTCCACAAGGGACGTCTTCTCAGCAGAGAGAAAACTCTGTGACAATTGTTGTCAGAAAAATTATATTTTCATTCTGTTTGCTGAATAAAAAAACCTTTTTATTCAAAGAATCGAAAAGAGAGGCAGAGCCTTTCTCCACTGTCACTGAAAACATTGGGATAACTCAAACTGTCTTACACTTATATTACTATTAGGACTCAGCCATTACTTTATTAACAGCACTGGGCTGCATGGGAATAGCTCCACTCACAATGCACACCCACTCCCTAAACTTTTCACTACATATTTTTAGCAAAGAAATTAATGCTCATTGCCTATAAATTACAGAATTCTCTTCATTAATTTATATTCTATCTTCTCTTTCTTTTTGATTTCTCAATTCTCATGCTGTTGCCAGATGAAGAATTGCTTGCTCCTGGTGGGCTCCATACTATGCTCATTTTACCAAGTTGCTGGAGCCACACTATCAAAAGCAGAATAAACACTTACCAAGGAAGGGAGTAAACCTACAAACCATTGATCTAAGGTTTCACAAATTAAATGACTGGCCAGCTATACCAACTTTTCTCCTCATTTGCAAAAAAGCACCATTTCACCAGGGGGTCAGATATGACTGTGGGTTCACCGACCATCCGGGACTGCTAAATGGCTGAGTTTTCAGCTTGGTTCACTGAAGCTGTCGAGGGTTAGTTTAACAAAATGGAAAGTTTCCCTGATTTTCCCAATGAAACTCTAAAAATAGCACCCTCTGAAAAGAAGTTTAGCTACCTGCTGGCTACGAATTGAAGTAAGACTGCTAAAGAATAATTTTAAAAATCAATTATAAGTATATATTGAAAGCCCCGAAACCCACTGAAGAGCTTTGAAGCAGGAAGGACTAGGGGTGATAGCATGTTTTGGAAAGGGGCAGGAGGTGGCTGGATGGCTGCTCTGGAAGGGAAGAACTTGGTTTGTCCTCCCCAACAGTCTTGGGGATACTGGCAGGAGAAATTATTTCATTGTCTTCTTTATGGACTGTCAAGCTGACATAAAACCTGACTTGGAGGATAATGTACAAAGGCTTCAGCCACAGAGACTCTTTGCCATGAACTCCTGAGGAGAAAGGAGTCTGTGCCCCAACAAGCCCATAGCTCAGCCAGGGGCTCATGCACAGCACCCCTGGCAAAGGCTGATCCCAATGGATGCTCCAAACCAGGCCGTGGGTTTGCAGCAGTGGAGGAACTGGCTCAGATGTAACACAAATATTAAACTGCTCAAAAGAAAAACAATGAGACTGTACTCTGCTGGCAGAACTTTGAGCACATTTTGGGAAATAAAAGGACTATAGAAGGGCTGGAGGTGGACTTTGCACAAGGGCCTGGCATGGGAATGGCTTCACAATGAGAGAGGGGAGAGATAGGTGGGATATTGGGAAGAAATTCTTCCCTGTGAGCGCGCTGATGCCTTGACAGAGTCTGCCCCATTGCTGGAAGTGTCCAAGACCAGGTGACATGGGATCTTGCAGCAACCTGGTCTGGCGGAAAATGTTCCTTATCCTGTCCCTGACAGGGGGTGAAACGAGATGATCTTTTAGATCCCTTCCAGCCCAGGCCATTCCAAGAATCCATTAATCTATGACTTCATGGGACCCACTGGCTCCCAGGAGTGGAGTGGGGTGTGTTGCCTGGCAGCAGGAGTTGTGTTGAGGAGAGGCATCAGCAATACCGGCCTCAGTCCGGCAAGGGACTCGGAAGGAGAAGGAGCCTGCTGGCTACTCGTCCTTTTTAGTGTTGCTTTTGCTCATTGCTTCTATCAACCCTTTAGTTCACCCTGTTAGCCATCCATTTTGCTCATCCCTGAGAGACCCAGCTGGACAGAAGGCTTGTGACAAATCAAGGACTGAGTGTGTGCAGACATGGCAACATCCCTGGACACACTCAGCCTCTCCCAGATGCTGGATCTCGCCATCGGGATGCCCCAGGAGGGGACTGTTCACTTTGCAGCCATGAGAAAACTGCTGCAGGCCATGCTGGAGCACCTGAATGTGCAGTACCTCACCAGCAAGGAGCCGTGGCCAGGCCACCTGAGTGGCCCCTCACTTGCTGATGTGGCCACTAACATGGAAAGGATGAAGAAGGAGATGGCGGACTACAAGAAACAGATGTCTGAGGTACAAGCTCTACCTGGCCCCTGGGCACTCCCCCAGCAGACAGCCCCTCCCCACTTGCTCAGACAGCCGTGCTTGGCTCTGCCCTCAGTGCCCTGGCAGGGCCGCTGGCAGGGGCTCTTTGCTCTCTGGATGGGCTTCAGTGCTCTGGCACTGAGCCCGGCTGGGGCAGGTGGCACCGGGACTCTCCCTGCTCACCTGGCTGTGCCACGGGCTGCCCGTGCCAGGGTGGGGCTCTTTGGGGTGTTGCTGCCCTGGCCATCACCTCTGACATCCCTGTGTCTGGGCCTGTTTCACAGGTTGTTCATGATGTGATTGGTGGCATAAAGGCAGAACTTTCCCACCTCTCAGAGGATGTTAGGAAGATGCAGAGGGCCCAGGTTTGTGCACACCAGTGTGGTGCTGCATGTCATGTGGCCTCCACTCCTTGTCTCTGATATCACTTTCTCCTACAGTCCTACATGACAGAAGAAATCAGGAAGATCCAGGACCAGGTGAACTGCTGCTGGGAGCAAGTTTTGGGTCTGAGACCGCAGCCCGTGCCCTCTGCTCTGCTGGCTGGAGGCTCAGCACCCTTGGCCCTGCTCCATGCACGGACCGTGCTGCCTGCAGAGCCCTGGCAGCCTGGCTGAGCCCGGCCCTGCCCTGTCCCCAGGGCTCCACAAACCACAGCAGGGGCCAAGGGCCTGCGGGTCCCCATTGACCCTCCCAGAGGCTCACTGCCAGCACTGCTCTCTCCTAGGACATGGATCTGCGTGAGGAGATTGACAGGATAAAGACAACGCAGATCCGCATGGAAGGAGACGTAAAGATGCTTAAGGAGACCCCTGCCTTAGTGAGCTGAGTTGGGTCGTGTAATCTTTGGGCTCTCATGGGGAACTTCCGTGTGACTCCAAGAGCAGGGTTTGGGGTCAGGCTCTCAGGACTGGGTTGGGGCCCTGGGGCTTTCTGTGTATCTGAAGGGCCCTCATGATGTCTGTGTGCCCTGACTCTACCGTCACTGGTCTTCCCAGATTAAGAAGATGGGAGAGGACCTTAATCAGCTGAGGCAGGATGCAGCCAAGTGGAAAGAAGAGAGCAGCAACGAGATCTCTCAGCAACTTGAGTAAGGGGACAGGAGTGGGTTCGTACCCTGGGAGGCTGCAAGGGAGCCCAGGGGCTCTGGCAGCATCCAGGTTTGTGGGCATGGGATGCCCAGCAGCCCTGCAGGGGTAACCCTGCCCTTGCCCCCATCTCTCTGGCCAGGGCTTTGCGGCAGGAGACAAAGCGTGAGCTGCAGAAGATGGAAGAGCAGCAGGAGATGAGGTGTGCCATGCTGGAGGAGCTGGTGACTGCGACAGTCAACAAAGTGAACGAGCAGGTGAGGTTCTGGGGGAGCACTCCCACCACTCCTGCCTTGGTGCAGTAGCCCTGGTGGGCTTCCCAGCCATATTCCCCAACTGGCTGGGGCCACCCAGAAGTGTTGCTTCCATTCATCCCATCTCTCAGCCAATTACTTCTGCCTTTCCTGCAGCTTGGCCTAAAAGAAACTGAGGGCCTAGAGGAGCAGGAAGAGGGGAATGGAGACTGTTGCACCTTCAACATCAGAGAGTGTGTAGTGAAGCTCCTCAAGCGCTGTGAGAACCTCCAGGAGCAGGTGGAATCCCTGGAATCACGGCAGGTGGCCATGGGAAAATGCAACAAAATGATGAGGAAATACGTCCAGGTAGGCAGCTGGCAGCATGGGGGACTGAGGGCATCCCCTGGGATCGACCCAAACTGCCCCAGAGTGGCCTGGGCCAGTCAGCAGCATGGACAGACATTAAAGCCTTGATGCAAACGTCCTGCTGGCACTGAGAGCTCATGGCCACTGCCTGAGCAATGTGGCTCTGCCCCTGTGGAGCAGCCGACTCCCTTTTGCTCAGTACATGCTTTTTCCTTCCAAGGAGCTGGAGCATGAGCAGGAGCGGCTGCACTACGTGGAGGCTACCGTTGTACAGGTGAAAGGAGACTGTGAGAAGCTCAGCTTTGTTTCTGGAAACCTGCAGAAAGACTCTGAACAAAAGCAGAAAGAAATCGAGGTGTGTGGCTGAAACTCCTATGGTGTCAGATCATCCTCCAGGTTTTCCTTGTGATTCCAGGCAGGGATCACCAGAATTTCCCCCTGTCAACTTATTCAGCCCTGTGCTGGTCCCACGTGCCTTTCCTTGAGGTTTTTGGGCAGGGGGAGCAGGTTCTGTTCTCCTGGCCAGGATGCAGCTCCAACCTTGCTGTGGTGTAATCATGTGGGTTCCTTTCTGTGCTGAAAGATGCTGATCCAGTCTCTGGAGAAGCTGCAGAAGGAGAAAGCAGATCAGCAGGACGTGATGGCTGCAATGGACATGGTACAGTCCCTTGGGGGCCTCGGTGCCAGCCCAGGGCTTCCCGGGCAGGGTGACAAATGCCCCTTGTCCCTTGGGGGCTGGGTGGCAGAACTGCTCTGGGGAGGGACAATTTCCCGAGCTCACGGGGTCCCTCACCCTTCACAGGGTGGGACCAAGCTCACCAGGGTGATGGGGCAAATGGGGCCACAGCAGCCTGAAAGGGGCACGATGGCCTGCAGGAAGCACTCCTCCCTCTGCCCTCCCTCACACGCTGGCCCTGCCTGGCGTTGCTCATCCCTTTCCCCACCGCTCTCCTGCCCTTCCCCTCTGCTAGAAGGCGGACAAAGCTGCCTTGGGCAGCAAAGTCAATCACAGACAGTTTGAAGTAAATATGGAGCGTCTGGATGAGAGGATGCAGGAGTTGCAGAGCCAGATTTCAGGCCAGGAGCAGCACTGGAACAATACGCAGCAGCAGCTCGGCCTTGTGGAGGAGAAGAAGGTGAGGGGTACCCCGTCCCCACCACGAGGAACTGGCACCTTTGGGACGTGGCAGCCTGAGGCAGCATCCCTCTGAGGATGCCCCTCCAGGCTTTTTCCCTGGAGAGCTCCATGTCACATCCTGGAGCAGCTGGCTGAGCCTGTGCCCCTCTTCACAGCTGGATCGCCTGGAGCTGAAAACTTTCAGTAACCAGATGGAGGAGACATGGAACAGGAACATGGAAGAAATGGAGAATAGGCTGTTGCGTGAAAACGCCGCTGGGTACAAGAAGTGAGTGCAATGGACATTGTGATGGCTTTGGGGACAGCGATGGCAACTGCTGCTCCCAGGCAGGGCTGTGACACGCAGTGCCCCAGAGCTGGGTTGTGCCCTGAAAGCGCTGCAGGGGCTGCTTGGGATGGTGGCATGGGTGCCTGTGCCCTTCACCTGGCACCCGCCAGCACCTTGGGGATGGGGAGAAACAGGCTCCAGAGCCCACGGTTCACCCTGCAATGGCCGTGGCCCTGTGCAGTGAGCTGCCCAGCAGCTGGCTGCTGCAGGGAGCTGCTGCCTGGCTGCTGCAGCAGGGCTGTGGGCCCAGGAGCTCAGCCAGCCCTCTTCCCTCCCGCTCCTTAGGCAGCTGCCAGTCCCTTTCTCGTGCCTGTCCTGTGACCGCATGCTCAGCGTGCAGGTTCCTGGCCAGTGAGTAGCACCAGTGCCTCGGGGGCAGCGGGGCTGGCATGGGGGGAGATGGGTGCCAGCAGTGACCCGCTGTGCTGGGCACAGGGGGACAGTGTCTGCTTGGGAGGGGCTGATGTGGGGAGCCCCCTCTGCAGCCCTGCCCATCAGCAGGGCCTGTGGGGGCTCATCCCAAGGGCTACAGGCAGCAGGATGCCATGGGCTACAATCCCATGGCTTTGGGGCTGCTGCCTCCCACAGGAACAGGTTCTTTGTCCCCTGTCACACACCTGTGACTCCTGCCCTGCCCAGGTACCCCGAGACACTCCCGTATTTGCAGCCGATGCCCCCCAGCAAGGAGCCACCGCCCAGCCAAAGGTAAGGGCCCTGAGGACACATCCCCAGCGCCTGGGGTGCAGAGCAGCCCTGACACAGCAAGGAGGGCTTTTCCCTGAGGGGAATGGGCTTTGGCTTTCTGCTTGGGACTCCTGCAGCAGGTGGACAGGAGCTGGCAGGGACGTGCCCCTGCAGGCAGCACTGCCAGTGCCCTCCCTGGCACAGCTGGGTGATGCCCTGCATGCCACAGGCCTGGGCACTGAGTGTCCTCTGCCCCATCCCACAGGAGGCCACTGGTCCGTGCCAGTGTCCCCCGTGTCCCGCAGAGCTCTGGGGACCATCAGAGCAGCAGCTCCACAATGCCAAACATCAAGGCTTCCCTGCAGAGAAGTGGTCAGCCACAGGCCTACTTGACCGCACAGAAAAAGGTAGATATGATGAAGGTGGGGACACAGAATGTGTCCATCAAAACTGAGGCTTGATGGCATTGCTGACAATCCATGGGGAAACTGTGCCTTCAGTCCCCAGGGAGACCTGGGTTGGGAGGATTATTGGGGGAGGCTGGATTGGGCCCTGCATTGCAGTCAGCTGCCCTCTCCCCCTCAGCCCAGTGTGACCCTGCTGCAGCACGGTGAGGGACACGTCTCGAGGGGCCGTAACGACCAGCTGCCTGTGCTGATCAGGACACAGGGTGCCTCAGGTATGGCCCTGTTAGGGCATGGGGGTTAACGAGGACAGGGGGCTGATTGTCTGCTCGGTACAGGCTGGAGGATGAGTAGGGCTCAGTGTACACAGCCGGGCAGGCTGGGATGGGCATTTGGGTTCTGGGCTGCTTTGGAAGGGGCAGAAGCGGAATGGAGAAGGACTGGCTCATGGGGCAACTGAGCTTGGATCCCTGACGGCCTGTCACTAGGCAGGTGACACTCATGCTGGCCCTTGCTGGGCCAGCAGAGTTGCTCCAGCCAGTGGCTGCCCCTGGGAATGCGGGGCTCACCCTCGCTTCCCCCCCCAGGCCCTGCCGCTTCTCGACAGCACCGGCCAGTCACAGCTCCCAGGCTCGTCTCCTGGGCACGAGGGCTCATCCAGCCTGTCCCACCCTGCCAGACACCGACGGACCCCGGCCAGCTGGAGAGCACTCAGCGCCCAGTGCTCGACCTGGGACATCTGGCCAGAATCGAGAAGCGGCTGTGACAATGTCATAAGGGACTTGGCTTTTTCCTTGTATATAGTTATTTATTTAGTAGTATATAGTTATTAGTTGAATAAAACCTGTTCCAATTACAGACAGAGCCTTGTCTTGACAGCCTGTCTCTCTCGCCGGGCTCCCTGGTGCTCCTTCAGCCCCTTCCCCCCTGCTGTGGCTCTGGCCCCGGGCTGAGCAGATCGAGCCCCGGGCCGGGCCCTGAGGCCGCTGCTGCTCCCGCCGCGCCTGCGGGGCAGCCCTGAGGCGCCGGGCCGGCTGTGGGAGCGGGAGCAGCGCTGCAGAGCCCGCGGCCCTCACGGGCTGCGAAGGCACAGCCAGATGGCCGTGGGGCCCGGCTGGCACTGCCGGCGCTGCTGCTCTCGGCTGCCGCCTGCAATCCTTCCAGGCGGCCCTTAGGCCGGCTCAGGAGCCGCTCGGAGCCGTGCCCGAGGGCTGGCCCCGACCCCCGGCCCCCAAGGGCACTTGTCCCTTCATGTCTGCACTGCCACATTCGCGGCTCATTTGTCAGCTTCCTCCTGCCCTTCCTTCCTGCGGGGCAGCGTTAGGGGCTGCCCCAGCGGCTTTCCTCGCGCACGGCTGCAGCCCCTTGCCCACAGCTCCCTGGCGGCAGCCAGAGCTGCTTTGCAGCCGGGCCCCCCCGCCGTGTCCCGCAGCCCGGGCCGGCTCCTGCCCGCTGCCGGCGAGGCCCGGCGGCTGGGCCCGGCCATCCCGGGCAAGAGCAGCTCCCTGGCCGGGGGAACACAGGGGGACATGGGGGGACACACAGCAACACACGGGGGACACACGGCGGGCACCGCTTCCCCGTGTCCCCATTGCCGCAGAGCAGAGCCCTGTGCGGGGCTGGCACAGACCCGGGCACCGAGGAATGTCTGTGCTGTCACCACACAAAAGACACTGCAGGGATGCTTCTCACAATGCTGTGTGGCAATAAAACCCCCCTGAAAGCGTAGCAAATTTTGCAAAAGTGGCAGATAATGGAACAGTCACTGCTACCTTGAGAGCTCAGTAACAAATCGAGGCGGCCCAAGGTAATTATGGGGCTCTGTGAACACCTAAAGCAGAACGTATAGTAAATGGCAGGTATTGAAGGGAAGAACTTGGTTTGTCTTGCCCAACAGTCTTGGGGACATTGGAAGGAGAAATTATTTCATTGTCTTCTTTATGGACTGTCAAGCTGACATAAAACCTGACTTGGAGGAAAATGTACAAAGGCTTCAGCCACAGAGACTCTTTGCCATGAACTCCTGAGGAGAAAGGAGTCTGTGCCCCAACAAGCCCATAGCTCAGCCAGGGGCTCATGCACAGCACCCCTGGCAAAGCTGATCCCAATGGATGCTCCAAACCAGGCCGTGGGTTTGCAGCAGTGGAGGAACTGGCTCAGATGTAGCACAAATATTAAACTGCTCAAAAGAAAAACAATGAGGCTGTACTCTGCTGGCAGAACTTTGAGCACATTTTGGGAAATAAAAGGACTATAGAAGGGCTGGAGGTGGACTTTGCACAAGGGCCTGGCATGGGAATGGCTTCACAATGAGAGAGGGGAGAGATAGGTGGGATATTGGGAAGAAATTCTTCCCTGTGAGCACGCTGATGCCTTGACAGAGTCTGCCCCATGGCTGGAAGTGTCCAAGACCAGGTGAGATGGGATCTTGCAGCAACCTGGTCTAGCGGAAAATGTTCCTTATCCTGTCCCTGTCAGGAGGTGAAACGAGATGATCTTTTAGATCCCTTCCAGCCCAGGCCATTCCAAGAATCCATTAATCTATGACTCCATGGGACCCACTGGCTCCCAGGAGTGGAGTGGGGTGTGTTGCCTGGCAGCAGGAGTTGTGTTGAGGAGAGGCATCAGCAATACCGGCCTCAGTCCGGCAAGGGATTCGGAAGGAGAAGGAGCCTGCTGGCTACTCGTCCTTTTTAGTGTTGCTTTTGCTCATTGCTTCTATCAACCCTTTAGTTCACCCTGTTAGTCATCCATTTTGCTCATCCCTGACAGAGCCAGCTGGGCAGAAGGCTTGTGAAAAATCAGGGACCGAGTGTGTGCAGACACGGCAACATCCCTGGACACACTCAGCCTCTCCCAGATGCTGGATCTCGCCATCGGGATGCCCCAGGAGGGGACTGTTCACTTTGCAGCCATGAGAAAACTGCTGCAGGCCATGCTGGAGCACCTGAATGTGCAGTACCTCACCAGCAAGGAGCCGTGGCCAGGCCACCTGAGTGGCCCTTCACTTGCTGATGTGGCCACTAACAGGGAAAGGTGAAGAAGGAGATGGAGGACTACAAGAAACAGATGTCCGAGGTACAAGCTCTTCCTGGCCCCTGGGCACTCCCCCAGCAGACAGCCCCTCCCCACTTGCTCAGACAGCCGTGCTTGGCTCTGCCCTCAGCGCCCTGGCAGAGCCTCTGGCAGGGGCTCTTTGCTCTCTGGATGGGCTTCAGTGCTCTGGCAGAGCTGGGCAGGCTGGGATGGGCATTTGGGTTCTGGACTGCTTTGGAAGGGGCAGATGCGGAATGGAGAAGGACTGGCTCATGGGGCAACTGAGCTTGGATCCCTGACGGCCTGTCACTAGGCAGGTGACACTCATGCTGGCCCGTGCTGGGCCAGCAGAGTTGCTCCAGCCAGTGGCTGCCCCTGGGAAGGCCGGGCTCACCCTCGCTTCCCCCCCCAGGCCCTGCCGCTTCTCGACAGCACCGGCCAGTCACAGCTCCCAGGCTCGTCTCCTGGGCACGAGGGCTCATCCAGCCTGTCCCACCCTGCCAGACACCGACGGACCCCGGCCAGCTGGAGAGCACTCAGCGCCCAGTGCTCGACCTGGGACATCTGGCCAGAATCGAGAAGCGGCTTTGAAAATTGTCATCAGAACATTGACTTTTTCCTTGTATATAGTTATTTAGTTAGTTGTATATAGTTATTCGTTGAATAAAACCTGTTCCAATTACAGACAGAGCCTTGTCTTGACAGCCTGTCTCTCTCCCCGGGCTCCCTGGTGCTCCTTCAGCCCCTTCCCCCCTGCTGTGGCTCTGGCCCCGGGCTGAGCAGATCGAGCCCCGGGCCGGGCCCTGAGGCCGCTGCTGCTCCCGCCGCGCCTGCGGGGCAGCCCTGAGGCGCCGGGCCGGCTGTGGGAGCGGGAGCAGCGCTGCAGAGCCCGCGGCCCTCACGGGCTGCGAAGGCACGGCCAGATGGCCGTGGGGCCCGGCTGGCACTGCCGGCGCTGCTGCTCTCGGCTGCCGCCTGCAATCCTTCCAGGCGGCCCTTAGGCCGGCTCAGGAGCCGCTCGGAGCCGTGCCCGAGGGCTGGCCCCGACCCCCGGCCCCCAAGGGCACTTGTCCCTTCATATCTGCACTGCCACATTCGCGGCTCATTTGTCAGCTTCCTCCTGCCCTTCCTTCCTGCGGGGCAGCGTTAGGGGCTGCCCCAGCGGCTTTCCTCGCGCACGGCTGCAGCCCCTTGCCCACAGCTCCCTGGCGGCAGCCAGAGCTGCTTTGCAGCCGGGCCCCCCCGCCGTGTCCCGCAGCTGGGCCGGCTCCTGCCCGCTGCCGGCGAGGCCCGGCGGCTGGGCCCGGCCATCCCGGGCAAGAGCAGCTCCCTGGCCGGGGGAACACAGGGGGACATGGGGGCACACACGGCAACACACGGGGGACACACGGCGGGCAACGCTTCCCCGTGTCCCCATTGCCGCAGAGCAGCGCCCTGTGCGGGGCTGGCACAGACCCAGGCACCGAGGAATGTCTGTGCTCTCACCACACAATGGACGCTGCATGTGTGTGAAAAAATTCACAATGTCAGAGGTTTATGCCTAGAAGGCTGACTGTGGGGTCCCATAACATTGTCTAAATAAAGTCAGAGGCCATGGGGCAGTTCCCATGGGGACTCTGAAATTGTTGAGGGATGCAGTCCACTTTTAGTCGTATTTTCCCTGATTCATCACCGTTTTCCTTTCCTCATTGGCTGTGGTACCCGTACAGACTTCACAAATCGCTTGGTCTGTGTTCCATTCTACTATACACTTTCCCCCTCCCTGCTTTTCTTGTTCTTTATATAACCAAAGACTCTTCATATTCGTTGTTCTGTAAATTCAGTAATTTAACACAGCCTTGGATAGGTAAAGTCTGTGTCGATTGATAACATTTTCCAGAATTGATAATTTCCTCCATTACGTCTCTATCTCTAAATCACTGGCCCTATCTAAACGAGATTCACAGAGTCTGTTTGTAAAGACACATACATTTTATATCTGAGGGATGCTCCTCACTTTTTTTTTCGGCTATAAAACCCTGCTGGAACCATTCGAAATTATGCAAAATGGGTGTTATGTAACAGTCAGTGGAACCTTGAGAGCTCAATAACAAGGCAAGGCAGCCCAAGGGAGTTGTGGGGCTTCTGGCCGCCAAAAGTAGAACGTTTGTATATCACTGGCTGATAACAGCTAATACCATCTTGAGCCATGCAGAAGCCGGCCCAGCTGCGGGACACGGCGGGGGTGCCCGGCTGCAAAGCAGCTCTGGCTGCCGCCAGGGAGCTGTGGGCAAGGGGCTGCAGCCGTGCGCGAGGAAAGCCGCTGGGGCAGCCCCTAACGCTGCCCCGCAGGAAGGAAGGGCAGGAGGAAGCTGACAAATGAGCCGCGAATGTGGCAGTGCAGACATGAAGGGACAAGTGCCCTTGGGGGCCGGGGGTCGGGGCCAGCCCTCGGGCACGGCTCCGAGCGGCTCCTGAGCCGGCCTAAGGGCCGCCTGGAAGGATTGCAGGCGGCAGCCGAGAGCAGCAGCGCCGGCAGTGCCAGCCGGGCCCCACGGCCATCTGGCTGTGCCTTCGCAGCCCGTGAGGGCCGCGGGCTCTGCAGCGCTGCTCCCGCTCCCACAGCCGGCCCGGCGCCTCAGGGCTGCCCCGCAGGCGCGGCGGGAGCAGCAGCCGCCTCAGGGCCCGGCCCGGGGCTCGATCTGCTCAGCCCGGGGCCAGAGCCACAGCAGGGGGGAAGGGGCTGAAGGAGCACCAGGGAGCCCGGCGAGAGAGACAGGCTGTGAGACAAGGCTCTGTCTGTAATTGGAACAGGTTTTATTCAACTAATAACAATATACCACTAACTAAATAACTATATACAAGGAAAAAGTCAATTTTCTGATGACATCACAGCCGCTTCTCGATTCTGGCCAGATGTCCCAGGTCTTGCATTGGGCGCTGAGTGCTCTCCAGCTGGCCGGGGGCTGTTGATGTCTGCCGGGGCTGGAGAGGCTGCTTGAGCCCTGGGGTCCATGACACCTTTCGAGCAGCTGTGCCTGGCCGGTGCTCTCCTGAGGCGGCAGGGCCTGGGCGGTGAAGGGCAAGGGTGAGCTGCCATAGGTGCTGGCCCCAGCGCACGAGGACTCAAGCTCTTGTCCCACACTGGGCATGGCCATTCTCCCACGTTACTCCAGCTCCAAGCTCAGTTGCCCCTTGTGCCAGTCCTCCTGCTCCATTCTGCCCCTTCCTTCTTACTCCAGATGCAAAATACCCCTGTCACATTACCCAGCTCTGTACACAGAGCCCTACTCATCCCCCAGCTGGTATCCTGCAGACAATCAGCCCCCTCTCCTCATTAACCCCCATGCCCTAACAGGGCCATACCTGAGGCATCCTGTGTCCTGATCACTGAGCGATGCTGGTCATTACAGCCCCTTGAGACATGTCCCTCACCATGCTGGAGCAGGGTCACACTGGGCTGAGGGGGAGAGGGCAGCTGACTGCAATGCAGGGCCCAATCCAGCCTCCCCCAATAATCCTCCCAACCCAGGTCTCCCTGGGGACTGAAGGCACAGTTTCCCCAAGGATTGTCAGCAATGCCATCAAGCCTTAGTCACCATTCTGTGTCCGAACCTTCATCACCCCTACCTTGTTATGGTGAACCAGGAGACTCTGCAGCTGTGCACTTGTATGTGGGGAAGCCTTGATGTTTGGCATCATGGAGCTTCTGCTCTGATGGTCCCCAGAGCTCTGTGGCACACGAGGGACACTGGCACGGACCAGTGGCCTCCTGTGGGATGGGGCAGAGGACACTCAGTGCCCAGGCCTGTGGCATGCAGGGCATCACCCAGCTGTGCCAGGGAGGGCACTGGCAGTGCTGCCTGCAGGGGCACGTCCCTGCCAGCTCCTGTCCACCTGCTGCAGGAGCCCCAAGCAGAAAGCCAAAGCCCATTCCCCTCAGGGAAAAGCCCTCCTTGCTGTGTCAGGGCTGCTCTGCACCCCAGGCGCTGGGGATGTGTCCTCAGGGCCCTTACCTTTGGCTGGGCGGTGGCTCCTTGCTGGGGGGCATCGGCTGCAAATACGGGAGTGTCTCGGGGTACCTGGGCAGGGCGGGAGTCACAGGTGTGTGACAGGGGACAAAGAACCTGTTCCTGTGGGAGGCAGCAGCCCCAAAGCCATGGGATTGTAGCCCATGGCATCCTGCTGCCTGTAGCCCTTGGGATGAGCCCCCACAGGCCCTGCTGATGGGCAGGGCTGCAGAGGGGGCTCCCCACATCAGCCCCTCCCAAGCAGACACTGTCCCCCTGTGCCCAGCACAGCGGGTCACTGCTGGCACCCATCTCCCCCCATGCCAGCCCCGCTGCCCCCGAGGCACTGGTGCTACTCACTGGCCAGGAACCTGCACGCTGAGCATGCGGTCACAGGACAGGCACGAGAAAGGGACTGGCAGCTGCCTAAGGAGCGGGAGGGAAGAGGGCTGGCTGAGCTCCTGGGCCCACAGCCCTGCTGCAGCAGCCAGGCAGCAGCTCCCTGCAGCAGCCAGCTGCTGGGCAGCTCACTGCACAGGGCCACGGCCATTGCAGGGTGAACCGTGGGCTCTGGAGCCTGTTTCTCCCCATCCCCAAGGTGCTGGCGGGTGCCAGGTGAAGGGCACAGGCACCCATGCCACCATCCCAAGCAGCCCCTGCAGCGCTTTCAGGGCACAACCCAGCTGTGGGGCACTGCGTGTCACAGCCCTGCCTGGGAGCAGCAGTTGCCATCGCTGTCCCCAAAGCCATCACAATGTCCATTGCACTCACTTCTTAATCCCAGCAGCATTTTCACGCAACAGCCTATTCTCAAGTTCCTCCAGGTTCCTGTTCCAGGACTCCTCCAGGTGTTTTCGGAAAGTTTTCAGCTCCAGGCGATCCAGCTGTGAAGAGGGGCACAGGCTCAGCCAGCTGCTCCAGGATGTGACATGGAGCTCTCCAGGGAAAAGCCTGGAGGGGCATCCTCAGAGGGATGCTGCCTCAGGCTGCCACGTCCCAAAGGTGCCAGTTCCTCGTGGTGGGGATGAGGTACCTTGTCTTCCATTGCATCACTGAACTGCTGCTGCGTATTGTTCCAGTGCTGCTCCTGGCCTGAAATCTGGCTCTGCAACTCCTTCATCCTCTCATCCATCTCCTCCATGTTCTCTTCAAACTGTCTGTGATTGACTTTGCTGTCCAAAGCAGCTTTGTCCGCCTTCTAGCAGAGGGGAAGGGCAGGAGAGCAGTGGGGAAAGGGATGAGCAACGCCAGGCAGGGCCAGCGTGTGAGGGAGGGCAGAGGGAGGAGTGCTTCCTGCAGGCCATCGTGCCCTTTCAGGCTGCTGTGGCCCCATTTGCCCCATCACCCTGGTGAGCTTGGTCCCACCCTGTGAAGGGTGAGGGACCCCGTGAGCTCGGGAAATTGTCCCTCCCCAGAGCAGTTCTGCCACCCAGCCCCCAAGGGACAAGGGGCATTTGTCACCCTGCCCGGGAAGCCCTGGGCTGGCACCGAGGCCCCCAAGGGACTGTACCATGTCCATTGCAGCCATCATATCCTTCTGATCTGCTTTCTCCTTTTGCAGCTTCTCCAGAGACTGGATCAGCATCTTTCAGCACAGAAAGGAACCCACATGATTACACCACAGCAAGGTTGGGGCACACCCAGGAGCTGGAAGCACACCCCTCTCCCTCTACCCAAAAAACCTTGAGGAAATGCAGTTTGGACCAGCACAAGACTGTGAGGAGGGCAGCAGGAGATCTCTGCCTGGAGTCATCCTGGGGGATGCTCTGATCCAAAAGGGGTTTGAGCCACACACCATGATATCTTTCTGCTTTTGTTCAGAGTCCTTTTGGATGCTCTTGGAGACAAAGCGGAGTTTGTCATAGTCTCTTTGGATCCCCAAAAACTTGGCTTCCACGTCATGTCTCAGCTGCTGATCCTGCTCCCGGGATGAAAGAACATAAGTTGCTGACCAAAGGAAGTCTGGCTTCTCCACCGGGGCAGACCCACATTACTCAGCCATTGGCCATGAGCCCACCATGTCAAGAGGAAGTTTGCATCAAGGCTTTAATTTCTGTCCATGCTGTTGCCTGATCCAGGCCAATTTGGGCAGTTTGGGTCTCCCAGATGATTACAGCAAAGCACAAGACAGCATGAGGATGTGGCATGGACTTCCAGCAGGACTGAGGCAGGAGTGGTGGGAGTGCTGCCCCAGGACCTCACCTGCTCGTTCAGCTGGTCGGCTGTCTCAGTCACCAGCTCCTCCAGCATGGCATTTTTCTTCTCCTGATACTCTCCCATCTTCTTCAGCTGTGACTTTGTCTCCTGCCGCAAAGCCCTGGCCAGAGAGATGGGGGCAAGGGCAGGGTTACCCCTGCAGGGCTGCTGGGCACTGTCCCATGCCCACAAACCTGGATGCTGCCAGAGCCCCTGGGCTCCCTTGCAGCCCCTCAGGGTATGAACCCACTCCTGTCCCCTTACTCAATTTGTTGAGAGATCTCCTTCCTGCTCTCTTCTTTCCACTTGGCAAAATCCTCCTTCAGCTTTTTAAGCTCCCCCTCCAGCTTCTTCATCTGGAAAGGTCAGTGACAGTAGAGTCAGGGCACAGACATCATGTTGTCCCAGCGTGGGGGCCCTTTAGCTGCATGGGCAGAGCCAGGGTCCTCCACCCAGTCCTGAGAGCCTGATCCCAAAACCTGCTCTTGGAATCACGTTGAAGTTCCCCATGAGAGCCCAAAGATTACACGACCCAACAACTCACTAAGGCAAGGGAGTCCTTAAGCTTCTTTATGTCTTCTTCCATGAGGACTTGGTTTGTCTTTAACTTCTCAACCTCTTCACGGAGATCCTGGGTGAGAACCATGTCCTAGGAGAGAGCAGTTGTGGCAGTGAGCCTCTGGGAGGGTCAATGGGGACCCGCAGGCCCATGGCCCCTGCTGTGGTTTGTAGAGCCCTGGGGACAGGGCAGGGCCAGGCTCAGCCAGGCTGCCAGGGCTCTGCAGGCAGCACGGTCCGTGCATGGAGCAGGGCCAAGGGTGCTGAGCCTCCAGCCAGCAGAGCAGAGGGCACGGGCTGCGGTCTCAGACCCAAAACTTGCTCCCAGCAGCAGTTCACCTGGTCTCGCGTCATCTGGACCTTGTTCATTTCCCCTGCCATATGACGCTGGCCAGCCTTTAACTTTTCAATCTCCTGAAGATGCTGGGAACTCTCCGCGGTCTAGGAGAAAGCATTGTCAGACACAAGTCTCTGGTGAGGGTGTTTAGGAAACATGACCTTAGAACCACAGTGACCTGCACAGACCTGGGCCTCCTGGAACTTCTTCAAGTCCTCTGACATGCGGGAAGCTTCTGCCTTTATGGCACCAAACTCCTCGCGAAGAACCTGTGAAACATTCCCAGACACAGGGATGTCAGAGGTGATGGCCAGGGCAGCAACACCCCAAAGAGCCCCACCCTGGCACGGGCAGCCCGTGGCACAGCCAGGTGAGCAGGGAGAGTCCCGGTGCCACCTGCCCCAGCTGGGCTCAGTGCCAGAGCACTGAAGCCCATCCAGACAGCAAAGAGCCCCTGCCAGCGGCCCTGCCAGGGCACTGAGGGCAGAGCCAAGCACGGCTGTCTGAGCAAGTGGGGAGGGGCTGTCTGCTGGGGGAGTGCCCAGGGGCCAGGAAGAGCCTCTACCTTGGACATCTTTTTCTTATAGTTCTCCATCTCTTTCTTAAATACTTTGACTTCAGAAGTAACGTCTGCAAGTGAGGAGCCACTCAGCTGGCCTGGCCACGGCTCCTTGCTGGTCAGGTACTGCACGTCCAGGTGCTCCAGCACGGCCTGCAGCAGTTTTCTCATGGCTGCAAAGTGAATGGCTCCCTTCTCTGGTGTTCCAATGGCGACATCCAGCATCTGGGAGAGGCTGAGTGTGTCCAGGGATGTTGCCATGTCTGCACACACTTGGTCCCTGATTTTTCACAAGCCTTCTGCCCAGCTGGCTCTGTCAGGGATGAGCAAAATGGATGACAAACAGGGTGAACTAAAGGGTTGATAGAAGCAATGAGCAAAAGCAACACTAAAAAGGACGAGTAGCCAGCAGGCTCCTTCTCCTTCCGAGTCCCTTGCCGGACTGAGGCCGGTATTGCTGATGCCTCTCCTCAACACAACTCCTGCTGCCAGGCAACGCACCCCACTCCACTCCTGGGAGCCAGTGGGTCCCATGAAGTCATAGATTAATGGATTCTTGGAATGGCCTGGGCTGGAAGGGATCTAAAAGATCATCTCGTTTCACCCCCTGTCAGGGACAGGATAAGGAACATTTTCCACTAGACCAGGTTGCTGCAAGATCCCATGTCACCTGGTCTTGGACACTTCCAGCAATGGGGCAGACTCTGTCAAGGCATCAGCGCGCTCACAGGGAAGAATTTCTTCCCAATAGCCCACCTATCTCTCCCCTCTCTCATTGTGAAGCCATTCCCATGCCAGGCCCTTGTGCAAAGTCCACCTCCAGCCCTTCTATAGTCCTTTTATTTCCCAAAATGTGCTCAAAGTTCTGCCAGCAGAGTACAGCCTCATTGTTTTTCTTTTGAGCAGTTTAATATTTGTGCTACATCTGAGCCAGTTCCTCCACTGCTGCAAACCCACGGCCTGGTTTGGAGCATCCATTGGGATCAGCCTTTGCCAGGGGTGCTGTGCATGAGCCCCTGGCTGAGCTATGGGCTTGTTGGGGCACAGACTCCTTTCTCCTCAGGAGTTCATGGCAAAGAGTCTCTGTGGCTGAAGCCTTTGTACATTTTCCTCCAAGTCAGGTTTTATGTCAGCTTGACAGTCCATAAAGAAGACAATGAAATAATTTCTCCTGCCAGTATTCCCAAGACTGTTGGGGAGGACAAACCAAGTTCTTCCCTTCCAGAGCAGCCATCCAGCCACCTCCTGCCCCTTTCCAAAACATGCTATCACCCCTAGTCCTTCCTGCTTCAAAGCTCTTCAGTGGGTTTCGGGGCTTTCAATATATACTTATAATTGATTTTTAAATTAGTCTTTAGCAGTCTTACTTCAATTCGTAGCCAGCAGGTAGCTAAACTTCTTTTCAGAGGGTGCTATTTTTAGAGTTTCATTGGGAAAATCAGGGAAACTTTCCATTTTGTTAAACTAACCCTTGATAGCTTCAGTGAACCAAGCTGAAAACTCAGCCATTTAGCAGTCCCGGATGGTCGGTGAACCCACAGTCATATCTGACCCCCTGGTGAAATGGTGCTTCTTTGCAAATGAGGAGAAAAGTTGGTATAGCTGGCCAGTCATTTAATTTGTGAAACCATAGATGAATGGTTTGTAGGTTTACTCCCTTCCTTGGTAAGTGTTTATTCTGCTTTTGATGGTGTGGCTCCACCAACTTGGTAAAATGAGCATAGTATGGAGCCCACCAGGAGCAAGCAATTCTTCATCTGGCAACAGCATGAGAATTGAGATATCAAAAAGAAATAGAAGATAGAATATAAATTAATGAAGAGAAATCTGTAATTTATAGGCAATGAGCATTAATTTCTTTGCTAAAAATATGTAGTCAAAATATTGTGTAAATATGAAAATGTAGTGAAAAATATGTAGTGTAGTTTAGGGAGTGGGTGTGCATTGTGAGTGGAGCTATTCCCATGCAGCCCAGTGCTGTTAATAAAGTAATGGCTGAGTCCTAATAGTAATATAAGTGTAAGACAGTTTGAGTTATCCCAACGTTTTCAGTGACAGTGGAGAAAGGCTCTGCCTCTCTTTTCGATTCTTTGAATAAAAAGGTTTTTTTATTCAGCAAACAGAATGAAAATATAATTTTTCTGACAACAATTGTCACAGAGTTTTCTCTCTGCTGAGAAGACGTCCCATGTGGAGCACTGGGTTCCCAGTCCGGTCCAGCTACTTGAGGGCTGTTGAAGTCTCATGGGGCTGGAGGGGCTGGCGGAGTCCTGGTGTCCTGGTGCCTTGCTGGGGGACTGTGCCTGGCCGGTGATCCCGTGAGGTGGCAGGGCCTGGGGGTGAGAGGCAAGGCTGAGCCCCCAGTCCCCGGGGCTGCCCCGTCTGGGTCAGCTCAGCCAGCTCAGAACGGGGCAGCAGGAGGGTCACCTGCTTGGCCAGAGACCCCCAGGGAGCAGGTGCAGACCCAGCAGACAACCAGGCTCTTCTCCCCTGATCCCCGTGCCCTGACAGGGCCACACCTGGCTCATCCAGAGTCCTGATCACCACAGGAAGCTGGTCCCGCAGGATGTGTCCACCCCTGCCCAGCAGCTGGGTCACTCTGGGCTGGGAAGGAGAGAGCAGCAGGGTGAAATGCAGGGCCCAGTACAGCATTCCCTAGCAACCCTCCCAAAGCAGCTCTCCCCGAGCAAACTGAAGGCACAAATTCACCCCGCATGCTCAGCATCGCCCTGCCAGCCCCCACTCCACATGCCATGTCCCCACCTTCATCACCCCTACCTTGTTGGGGAGGGTCACAAGTCCTTGCAGAAATGCACTGGTCCGGGGAGAATCCTCAATTGGTGGCAATTTGAAAGTGCTGCTCTGATGGTCCCCAGAGCTCTGTGGCACATAAGAGCCACCGCCATGGACCAGTGGCCTCCTGTGGGATGGGGCAGAGGACACTCAGTGCCCAGGCCTGTGGCATGCAGGGCATCACCCAGCTGTGCCAGGGAGGGCACTGGCAGTGCTGCCTGCAGGGGCACGTCCCTGCCAGCTCCTGTCCACCTGCTGCAGGAGCCCCAAGCCCATCCCACCAGGCTGGATCTGCTTGCTCTATCCCCACGGCCAGGTGTGCTGGCCATGGCACCAGGCAAGCCCCTGTGCACAGGGCACCAGCTGACAGGAGCTGGGCTGTCCAAACTGCAGGGATTGATTTTGGGGACACCTTTCACAGGAGGCACACAACTCCCCAGCAAGCCTGAGCTCAGACTGAAAACAGACACAGCTCATCATATGTGCTTTCAGCAACCTTGCAACAGAGAGGTGGGCCAAACAGGGCAGTGCACGGCAAGGTATGAAAACCACCCAGCCCTGGGACAAGCACTGGCCCTCCACAGCTGCCTTCTGCTCCCCTGCCCTGCCCAGTCCCCCCAGGCTTCTCTGCCCCAGCCCAGGTGCAGAGCCCTCCTTGCTGTGTCAGGGCTGCTCTGCACCCCAGGCGCTGGGGATGTGTCCTCAGGGCCCTTACCTTTGGCTGGGCGGTGGCTCCTTGCTGGGGGGCATCGGCTGCAAATACGGGAGTGTCTCGGGGTACCTGGGCAGGGCAGGAGTCACAGGTGTGTGACAGGGGACAAAGAACCTGTTCCTGTGGGAGGCAGCAGCCCCAAAGCCATGGGATTGTAGCCCATGGCATCCTGCTGCCTGTAGCCCTTGGGATGAGCCCCCACAGGCCCTGCTGATGGGCAGGGCTGCAGAGGGGGCTCCCCACATCAGCCCCTCCCAAGCAGACACTGTCCCCCTGTGCCCAGCACAGCGGGTCACTGCTGGCACCCATCTCCCCCCATGCCAGCCCCGCTGCCCCCGAGGCACTGGTGCTACTCACTGGCCAGGAACCTGCACGCTGAGCATGCGGTCACAGGACAGGCACGAGAAAGGGACTGGCAGCTGCCTAAGGAGCGGGAGGGAAGAGGGCTGGCTGAGCTCCTGGGCCCACAGCCCTGCTGCAGCAGCCAGGCAGCAGCTCCCTGCAGCAGCCAGCTGCTGGGCAGCTCACTGCACAGGGCCACGGCCATTGCAGGGTGAACCGTGGGCTCTGGAGCCTGTTTCTCCCCATCCCCAAGGTGCTGGCGGGTGCCAGGTGAAGGGCACAGGCACCCATGCCACCATCCCAAGCAGCCCCTGCAGCGCTTTCAGGGCACGACCCAGCTCTGGGGCACTGCGTGTCACAGCCCTGCCTGGGAGCAGCAGTTGCCATCGCTGTCCCCAAAGCCATCACAATGTCCATTGCACTCACTTCTTAATCCCAGCGGCGCTTTCACTCAACAGCCTATCCGCGAGTTCCTCCAGGTTCCTGTTCCAGGACTCCTCCAGGTGTTTTCGGAAAGTTTTCAGCTCCAGGCGATCCAGCTGTGAAGAGGGGCACAGGCTCAGCCAGCTGCTCCAGGATGTGACATGGAGCTCTCCAGGGAAAAAGCCTGGAGGGGCATCCTAAGAGGGATGCTGCCTCAGGCTGCCAAGTCCCAAAGGTGTCAGTTCCTCATGGTGGGAATGAGGTACCCCTCACCTTCTCTTCCATTGCATCGCTGAACTGCTGCTGCATCTTATTCCAGTGCTGCTCCTGGCCTGAAATCTGGCTCTGCAAGTCCTCCATCCTCTCATCCAACTCCTCCATGTTCTCTTTAAGCTGGCTGTGATTGACTTTGCTGTCCAAGGCAGCTTTGTCCGCCTTCTAGCAGAGGGGAAGGGCAGGAGAGCGGTGGGGAAAGGGATGAGCAACGCCAGGCAGGGCCAGCGTGTGAGGGAGGGCAGAGGGAGGAGTGCTTCCTGCAGGCCATCGTGCCCCTTTCAGGCTGCTGTGGCCCCATTTGCCCCATCACCCTGGTGAGCCTGGTCCCACCCTGTGAAGGGTGAGGGACCCCGTGAGCTCGGGAAATTGTCCCTCCCCAGAGCAGTTCTGCCACCCAGCCCCCAAGGGACAAGGGGCATTTGTCACCCTGCCCGGGAAGCCCTGGGCTGGCACAGAGACCCCCAAGGGACTGTACCATGTCCATTGCAGCCATCATGTCCTTCTGATCTGCTTTCTCCTTCTGCAGCTTCTCCAGAGACTGGATCAGCATCTTTCAGCACAGAAAGGAACCCATGACACCACAGCAAGGTTGGAGCACACCCCAGGATGTAGGAGCACACTCCCTTCCCCTCCCCAAAAACCTTGGGGAAATGCACTTGGAACAAGCACAGGGCTGTGAGGAGGTCATCAGGAGATTCCTTGGGTCCATCTCCTGGAGTCATCTTGGGGGATGCTTTGACACCAAACGGGATGGGTTCCAGCCACACACCTCCATTTCTCTCTGCTTTTGTTGAGAGTCCTTTTGGAGGCTCTTTGAGGCAAAGCTGAGTTTCTCATAGTCTCTTTGAATGTCCAAAAATTTGGCTTCCATGTTCTGTTTCAGCTCCCGATCCTGCCCCAGGGATGAGAGAACATAAGGGAGAAGGTCAGACCAAAGGGGGTCTGGCTCCTCCACAGGGGCAGACCCACATTACTCAGCCATTGGCCATGAGCCCACCATGTCAAGAGGAAGTTTGCATCAAGGCTTTAATTTCTGTCCATGCTGGGAAGTTTGGGTCTCCCAGATGATTACAGCAAAGCACAAGACAGCATGAGGATGTGGCATGGACCTCCAGCAGGACTGAGGCAGGAGTGGTGGGAGTGCTGCCCCAGGACCTCACCTGCTCGTTCAGCTGGTCGGCTGTCTCAGTCACCAGCTCCTCCAGCATGGCATTTTTCTTCTCCTGATACTCTCCCATCTTCTTCAGCTGTGACTTTGTCTCCTGCCGCAAAGCCCTGGCCAGAGAGATGGGGGCAAGGGCAGGGTTACCCCTGCAGGGCTGCTGGGCATCCCATGCCCACAAACCTGGATGCTGCCAGAGCCCCTGGGCTCCCTTGCAGCCTCCCAGGGTATGAACCCACTCCTGTCCCCTTACTCGAGTTGCTGAGAGATCTCCTTCCTGCTCTCTTCTTTCCACTTGGCAAAATCCTCCTTCAGCTTTTTAAGCTCCCCCTCCAGCTTCTTCATCTGGAAAGGTCAGTGACAGTAGAGTCAGGGCACAGACATCATGTTGTCCCAGCGTGGGGGCCCTTTAGCTGCATGGGCAGAGCCAGGGTCCTCCACCCAGTCCTGAGAGCCTGATCCCAAAACCCGCTCTTGGAATCACGTTGAAGTTCCCCATGAGAGCCCAAAGATTACACGACCCAACAACTCACTAAGGCAAGGGAGTCCTTAAGCTTCTTTATGTCGTCTTCCATGACGATCTGTGCTGTCTTTATCCTTTCAACCTCATCACGGAGATCCTTGATGAGAGCCATGTCCTAGGAGAGAGCAGTGCTGGCAGTGAGCCTCTGGGAGGGTCAATGGGGACCCGCAGGCCCTTGGCCCCTGCTGTGGTTTGTGGAGCCCTGGGGACAGGGCAGGGCCAGGCTCAGCCAGGCTTTCAGGGCTCTGCAGGCAGCACGGTCCGTGCATGGAGCAGGGCCAAGGGTGCCGAGCCTCCAGCCAGCAGAGCAGAGGGCACGGGCTGCGGTCTCAGACCCAAAATTTGCTCCCAGCAGCAGTTCACCTCGTCCCGTGACATCAGGACCTTGTTCATTTCCTCTGTCACATGACGCTGGCCAGCCTTTATCTTTTCAATCTCCTCGAGATGCTGGGAACTCTCTGTGGTCTAGGAGAAAGCATTGTCAGACACAAGTCTCTGGTGAGGGTGTTTAGGAAACATGACCTTAGAACCACAGTGACCTGCACAGACCTGGGCCTCCTGGAACTTCTTCAAGTCCTCTGACATGCGGGAAGCTTCTGCCTTTATGCCACCAATCTCCTCGCGAATAAGCTGTGAAACAGGCCCAGAAACAGAGATGTCAGAGGTGATGGCCAGGGCAGCAACACCCCAAAGAGCCCCACCCTGGCACGGGCAGCCCGTGGCACAGCCAGGTGAGCAGGGAGAGTCCCGGTGCCACCTGCCCCAGCTGGGCTCAGTGCCAGAGCACTGAAGCCCATCCAGAGAGCAAAGAGCCCCTGGCAGAGGCCCTGCCAGGGCACTGAGGGCAGAGCCAAGCACGGCTGTCTGAGCAAGTGGGGAGGGGCTGTCTGCTGGGGGAGTGCCCAGGGGCCAGGAAGAGCCTCTACCTTGGACATCTGTTTCTTGAAGTCTTCATTCTCTTTCTTCATCTTTTTCATGTTAGTGGCCACATCAGCCAGTGAGGGGCCACTCAGCTGGCCTGGCCACGGCTCCTCACTGGTCAGGTACTGCACGTCCAGGTGCTCCAGCACGGCCTGCAGCAGTTTTCTCATGGCTGCAAAATGGACGGCCCCATTGTTGGGCATCCCGATTGCAAGATCCAGCATCTGGGAGAGGCTGAGTGTGTCCAGGAATGTTGCCATGTCTGCACACACTCGGTCCCTGATTTGTCACAAGCCTTCCTGTCAGTTGGGTCTGTCAGGGGTGAGCAAAATGGATGACAGAAGGGATGAACAAAATGGTTGATGGAAGCACAGAACAAAATTGATAATAAAATGGACGAGTAGCCAGCAGGCTCCTTCCTCATCCCTTGCAGGACTGGAGACTGCCCTGCTGATGCCCCTCCTCAACACAACTCTCATTGCCAGGCAACGCTCCCCAGTCCAATCTCAGGAACCAGTGGGTCCCAGACTCATGAAGTCATAGATTAATGGAGTCTTGGAATTATGTGATTTAGAATGGATGACCATTGATTCCTTTGTTTGCTAAATATAGATAACTAAGTCAAAAGTTTTGTGTGTGTGTGTGTGTGCCTGTAACTCTCCCCTCTACATGCCCTGACCAGAATAAAATAATGCCTAATTCTCTAATACTTGAATGTCAGTGTTTGAGGATTTCATTTATCCTAGTTTTGGTGACAGTTTCTAATGACCCAGATGGGACTTTCCTCCTTCTTTTGCTCCATGGATTCACGGGATCGAGAGGACTCCAGTGCACTCCAGAGATTTTTCAGGGAGATCCTCTGATGCCCTAATGCAGTGAGTTCAAGGCAAAGAGCCCTGGGATTTTAGTAAGGTAGTTTCAGACACACTGTTAACTCCAGGTGCAGGAATTCTGGTAATGGCAAATGTGGGGGAAAAGGCTGAGAGAGGGCATGCTCAGAATGTCAGCAGGGAATGCTGGATCAATCTTTCCCTCCTGCACATCCCTGGTGGGAGGAGGTGGAAAACACTGTCACTGTGTTGGTATGGACCAATGGAATTCCAGGGAAATCAAAAGCAGTGGATCCAGTAAGGATTCAGTTGGAGCCTGAGAGAGGACTGGTTATGCAGAAAAATTATTCGTTGAAGTTAGAAGCTAGAAGAGGGTTAGAAGAATGAATTGCTAAAGTTTGCAAGATGGATCACGAAGGGAATGTGAGTCCCAATATAGGACTGCTCTCCTGCCGGTAAAGGAAGCACAGACTAAGGAACACAGGCCAGTACAAGATGTCAGAGCTGCCAATGAAATAGTGTGAGACTCAGACCCAGTGGTAGCAAGTCATTATACAAGTCCTTTTGACCCCAGTTAAGGAATCTGATGAGTCCTGATGTGTCCACTGTTGTGGATGTTAAGGATGCTTTTTTCTGCATTGCTCTTGAAACTGAAAGTCAACTCTTGTTTCTTAAATGGAAAGTTCCTTGATAGGCCATGAAACCCAACTGGAGTGGAACGTTTTTCCTCCAGGGTTCAAAAATCACCCCACATTGTTTGAGAAATGCCTCGATTGGAGACAAGTTAGGAGGAAACATCTCCTCTAAAGAAAACAGGTTTGGGCACTCCCTGCCACCCACAGCAAGGAATTTTTTGGAGGAAAGTGAAAAAAGCTGTTTATTTACCACACAGAGTGCAGGCAGGCATTGGAAAAAGAACAAATAATGTTAGATAATCAAACCTTTTGCAGAGAAAGCTGGAGGATTCAGAGCTCTTTCTGTCAGTGTGGCTCAGCTCCTCCCAGCCCGGAGCCAGGTTTGCCATCCCAGGGCCTCCCCTGCAGCCATGGCGCAGGGCTCCCGGAGATCTTCTGGTGTTTTGGACCAGGGAAAAGCCAAACAGTTCCAGGAGAAGCTACCACAGTCCTGGAAAGACTTCTTGCATTATCAAAGAACAAGAAGCCAGCAAAAAGCCAAGATGTACTCCCTCTGTCTGTGCTGCACAACACAGCTGAGCGAGCCTGGGGGAGGATGGGTGAACACCACACCAAAAGAATTCCACCGCTTTCCACCCCTCTCTCAGACCTAGCTTAAAGTTACGGGACCCATGTCTGGGCATAAAGCAGACAATAGGGGACACAGTCTCCTACTGTCACCCCAAGACAAGAACCAATTGGAAAAAGATTTGGAGTTATGGTGTTACAATTCAAATTTATTTTATTGATGCCTTGTTAAGTGGTTCATCCTGTTGTACCCCCATGTTCTCCCCAAGTTGGTTTACCCCTGGGTTTTACCCTCCCTCAAAGCTGTCCCTCATGCCATTCCCCACCCCTTGTTCCAGCTCTTTCCCTGCCTGTCAAGATAACCCAGCCCTTGATTCCTGGGCCTTCTCTGCCACTCAAACCTCAGGCCAATCCCAGTCTGCAATGCCCCTTTAGAATTCCCCTACTCCTCGAAGCCCCATTGGCCCATGTGGCCCATCCTCTCCACCCTCCTACCCAAATTGGCCCCAGATTGATGGAATCCCCTCCCTCCTCCCCTGAGGATTCCCTATTGGTTAGCTGTTTGTGTCCACCCCTGACTTGTATCTGTATAAAACCCTTTGCTCAGGAGCACCCAGGGCTCTTTGCTTCAGCTCTCGTTGTGTTCCTTGTGGGACATCAAGACAGAAAGCCTCTGCCTGGTCCCTGTTGTGTCTTGTATGTGGCACCTTAGAGCAAGGGATGTAAAGGATCGGCCTCTGGTAAATCCCCATACTGAGGCAGTTCCCCACTCCTGGAGAGGCTCTGGAGTTCAAAGAGCTGGCCAGGGCTGTGGCAGCCAATTCAGTGTAGGAAAAGGAGAATGAGGATATTGTTTTGCTATAGTATGTAAGTGATCTTTTCCTTGATACGGAAACTCAAGGGGATGCATGGAAATAATTCTAAGCTTACTGACCTTTTGGGGGCAAGCCAGTTACAGGGTATCCAAGAAGAAGGCCCAGAGTGCCAAAGAGCAAGTTACCTATCTGAGGTTCACCATTTCCCAGGACCAGCAAAGCCTTGGAACCAAAAGGACAGAGCCAAACTCCAGAGCCAAGGTCTGTTTGCAAGTTAAGAACATTTCTAGGAAGGGGTGGTTGGTGTGGGCTCTGGATTCCTAATTCTGGCCTATGGGTAAGACCTTTATATGAGGCCTTGAGAATTGCCCAAGGAGGTGCTACAGTGGACTCCAGAATGGCAGAGGCTTTCAGAAACCCCAGGAGAGCTCTAATGTCAGCCCTGCACAGGCATTGCCTGACTTGACCAAGCCTCTTGAGCAGTTTGTTCATGAATGCTGGCGTGTTGTGCTACGGGTGTTGGCTCAGAGGTTATGGACATGGGAAAGGGCCATAGGATATTTTTCCAAACAAGTGGGCAGTGTCAGTTAAGGGATGTCCCTTAACTGCCTTTGACTTGTAGCAGCAACTGCCTTTTAATGCAAGAAGTGCAAAATGGACCATGGGCCAAAAGATGACTGTTCATGTTCCACCCTTGGCCCTCTCAGTTCTAGGACAAAAAGGAGGCCACTGGTTACCCCCAGGTCAAATGCTAAAGTGTCGAGTTGTTGTGCAGGGTGATGTGGAACTGCAAACAACTCCTTTGCCTTGCACCAGCCACGTTCCTGGGATCTGTACCAGAAAGAAGCCTCACAACATGGCTGTGTTCATCAGCTTCACTCCAGCAGAGGAGATCCTCTGGGAGAAGATCCAGACTGGGAATTGTCCAGAAGTGGGAGCAATTTTGTGAGCAAAGGAAAGCAGCAGTTTGGGTGTGCAGTAGGGCCCAGTCCAAGCCATCCCATTACCTCTTACCACCCCTGCACACAAGGCTGAGCTGCTCAGTCTATGGCAGCCTGGAATTGTCATAGGGAAGAAGGGGAACATATGGGCTAATTCTAAGTGTGCATTTGGAGCAGTACATGCCCCAAGTTCTTCCCTTCAAGAGCAGCCATCCACCCACCTCCTGCCCCTTTCCAAACTCTGCTCTGTTCACCCTTAGTCCTTCCTGCTTCTTCAGCAGCAATGTTTGGGTGAGGGGATACAGAGTTGAATTATGAGCCAGAGGAGAAAATAAACCATGGAGGACTCTCAAATCTGCTTTCAAGCATTGGGAAACCTGACAACGTGGATAGGAAATATATTTCCTGCACCTTGACCTTTTCAGCCACCTTCTGCTGTTGCTTTGTCAGACATGTGAATATGGGAGACTCCAGCAAATCCTCTCTGGCACATCCTCTTAGCTTTAATGTCTCTAATCATTATTGCCTTGGTTTGTTTTTTTACCTTTTAAGATTTTTTCTTATCCCTAATTTCTTGAGCTTTTTATTGCATACAGTATGAGAAAGAAAACCAGCATCAAAGGCAGCTGTCTGCAGTAGTGATCAATCAAGTTAATTTCCAGTGACATGACAAGGCTTGTAATAAGGAGCTCATCTAGGGAAAACTATAGCAAAGTAAGTTCCTTTCAATGCTGTATTGTTTATTGTCCAAATATGTCTTGCAAGAGATTGGAGGAAGATGAAATAAGAACGATGAAGAAGAACAAGAACAGTAAATGAGCAATTAATCACGAACTTGAAATAAGAACAGTGAATAAAGAACAATGAAATAAGAATAGGAAGTTAGAACAAGAAACTATTTAGAACATTACTACAGAACATGAATGAAGAATGAAGAAAATGAACTGGAGAATGAAGAACATTAATTAAACTGTCTTGTCTGCCTTCTTGACTTTTTTCATTGGAGGCTCCATTCCAGCTGGAGACCTTGGCTGTGGATGTTGTCTTCTGTATGGGTGAAAGAAGAACATGATGAAGTTAATTCAAAACAGTTCCTCTCCCCACTTGTTTTCCTCTGAAATTTGGTTTATGTGTTTTCTTTCCTCTCCATATGCTCATGTGAAAGCATCTCTCAGCTGCTGCCATAACACTGCTGCCCATGGAAGAACTTGGTGCCATGGAGAAGTTCCTGCTGCCAGGGCAGAAGAGCAGCTACTGTGTGAGTGCAAAACATCCAGGAGGGTCCATCTCTCTCCACTCTTCTGTGCCCAATGAACTTCCAGAGCTATGGGTGGATTTTAGAGACTCTGCATTGCTGCTTCAGGATAGTGGACTTGTCCTGTTCTTGACCTGCAGTTGTTATTACCTTGCTTACAGAATCTGGGGTTTTGGGGTGACCTCTGGGATGGATCAGCTACAGAGGCAACACTCCCTGCCCCAAAGGACAGGTGGTGGCCAGAGTGGTGGCTTTGCCACTCAGACATTTCCCCATGGCTTCTCTTGGTCACTTTTGGTCAGTGCAATTAAATCCATACTTACAAATTAATAATTGGGATGGCATATTTCCCACTGGGAGTAAGCATTGCTCCCTTTGTGTTGGGGTCCTTCACCTCCACCATAAAACTCATGGGAATTCCTGAGCTCCTTTTAAGCCTGGGAACAGGGCTGGTAGATGATGATGGAACAGGACCCAAGGGTGGCTTCAGGTCACTGCAAGTTTTTGGGGGTAAAAAAAGAGGAAGGTAGGAATGTGTGTCCCTTGTCAGAACAGATCCCTTGTCAGAGATAAATGTGATTATTCCATGTTCTTCCAAGACCAGCTCTGACCTTACCAACACTTACTTGAGGGGCTCATAGTAACGGCAGGACTGGATCATCATGGCTTTGATCTTGTCCTCCTCTGCAGCATTGGCCTCAGCCAGATTTGGGGTCTGTGTGACAGGGGAGGGTTGGACATACACGTGAAGAACACATTTGAGCCTCCACAGCCAAAGACAACAGCCTCCATGCAGCCTAGGAGAGATCAGCCTCTGGAGGTTTTGCTTTCACAGATACTCCTTCACAAAAGCAACCATTTCAGAGATTTAATAAATGGGTGTTTCATTGACACGGTGTTTTTGTACAGGGACATGATCCAGAGCCACCTCTCTGGAATAATTTCCATCAACATTTACAGAAAAATTTGCAGACACTTCACCAATGTGTTTGAACCCAAATGGTTTACAAAACACAACCAAACCCCACCTAGGAATGGACCCAGATTCAAATATGGCACTTTTTACAAAGTAATGATGATGCCAAAATCATTTACACTGTCTGCAGTCAAACAAAGGAGATTGTGTTATCCACTGTCCCCAGACCCCAATTTATGAACAAGTGCAGCAACCAAAGAATAGATCTATAGCTGTCATGGCCAAAAATTCAAAACTCAAGCCTCACAAGTGTTCTTGTTCCAGAAATGTTTGTTTTGGCTGCTGCAAACCTCCCTGAAATGTCCATAACTTACAGCCAGTTCAATTCTTCTGTACACATTTGTACAACACAAACTGTTAGTTTCCAGTGCAAAACTGATGATACAAATTGGGAAACAGATGCTGAAGTGCTGCTGCTTTGGCTCTTGAAAAGGAGTAATGCTGCAAGATTATGTTGGGGCTGATAAGGTGCTCTCCTTTCCTCTTCCCAACCTGGGAACTTCTCTTTCTGGGATAGTATCACAACATACATGCATTTTAAACTTAAAATAAACACCCTAAGTTATTAAAAATACAGTTTTGATCACATTATCACAATTATCCAGCTGTAGATCACAGTATAAGGTTTAAAAAGACTAAGCAAATTAATTTTTTTCAAGTATTTGACAAACAATATCTCTATACCTTAATGAGCTGGGCCAGAGAAAGAGGGGCAGAAGAGTCAGAAATCTGTTCACAAAATAATTAAACCATATTCATGTTCAATCTCCAGAAAATTAATGCAAGGCTGCACTGTTCAGCATAAAGTGCAGAGTGTAGGAAGAAGTGTGAGGCTGGGGTTTTACGTACTGCCTTGGATGTTCCCCTCACTGGCTCATTTTGGTTCCTGGCAGAAGAAACAGAGGTGATCAGAACTTAAAATGAAGCATTTGGACCCAGCATCAAGCAGTGAAAACCGACAAGAACACCTGAACCTCAAACCATTATGTTCTCATAGTTGAGTGAATGTGGGAGTTTATTTGTCTTCATAAACTCTTCTCTCTTGGTACCTCCAATGCAACGAAAGCCCCCAAAATCTCATTTCTATTGCCACCAGTTACACAGGAGTGTAGTTTCTTAGCCAGAACAGTGATATGGGCAATACTCAGGAGTGCAGGTTTCTTACAGTGAAAAATGATCCCTCCTCTGCCAAAGCAATACCAGAACTGCCAGCAGCTCCATCTCCAGAATGGTGTTTCTCTGTGAGAGCCCTGTGTTCACATCTCTGCCATCCTTAAGCACGAGAGGGCCAAGTGCCCAGTGCCTTACAGATGCTACAGTGACTACAAATACTGGTAGAAAGGTCACCTGAAAGCCTTTCCTAGGGGTTGGTGCAATTTAGGAGCTCTGTGGGGGAAAAAAAAAAAGAGTCTTAATTGGCAGAATTTCCTTTCAGGTGATCTTGAAAATGCAACAGTATTTTGTGAGCTATTTATTACATTTGCAAACTTGCTGAGATTCCACGCACTCAGAGATCTGTGTCTGATTCAGGTGCTCAGGAACCAGACACACAACCCCTGTGAGAGCAGATCCTCATCCCTCCCACACAGCAGCCACTCTGCCAGGTATTTCTGCCTTGTTTCCAGCTGGAGGGACAGAAAGCTCCTCTGCCTGGGAAACTGCCATCACTGCAGCTGCACAGCCATTGTCATCACACACAGGAGCTGATGGGATCTGAGCACTGCCTGCATCCATCCTCCCACTGCAGGGCAGCACCACAACACCAGGGGAGAGCCATCCAGCCCAAAGGGGAGGATGCTGTGACAGGCCAGCATGAAGCATCCATATTTGCATTAACCCCAAACCCCAAACCAAATGTTTAGAAGCACAACACTGAGACCTCCAGAATTCTTGGTCTCTCTTCTACAGACATAGTGTAAAAGCCCCAGATTTTGGGTGCAAGATACCTGCCAGATACCCCAGAGTTCCCAAACCCACCTTCCCCAGTGCAAGAAATAGTCAAGTACTGAGAACCAGACTCTTCTCAGATGGGAACACATTAAAAGTTTATTTCTAATAATATGTAATTGTTACAGTGTGTACCTGTCATTACTACAAAGCCAAAAAAAGCAAACACATAAAATCTGTAATCTCCTCATGCAGAGGAAACAGGATCTGTGACTTGGCTCTCAGCCCAATCATCCCAAGAACAAAAGCAAGAATCACCATAGGATTTACCATTGTTGGAGTTTGAACCCTACATCCCCACAAACCTAACAGAGTGAGTCTGCTTTGGAGCAGACGCATTAAAATCTACCCCATGAAAAAGGAAATTAGCAGCAGCTTTGACCAGATGCAGTCCAAGTGCCTCTGCAAACCCATATCCAGAAAAGAAGTTCACAGCCTGACATCCCTCCCAGGGAATCCAGAGCTTCATGGATACTCACGTGGCTTGAGCTGGGACCCTCTTCACAATCACTGAGACGTTCTTGGGGATCTGTGCATCATCAGAGTATTCTGAGAACAGCACAAGTGCAGAACAAGTGTGAGTCAGTTGGGAAGAATGGATATAGACATGGAATTAGATGGCACATCACAGAATCCCTTTAGAGCTGTAAAAGTCAGTTTATATGCACCACTGTGGTTTCCCACCCTGGCTTTTGTCCCCAGGGCAGAGCAGGGCTCCCACAGTCTGTGGCACTGTGTGGCTGATCTGTGCCACTGCCCCTGGGTGTGGTGGTGTTTGAAGGCCCCCAGGGTGAGGGAAGAGATGAGAATCTTGACTCCATGTTTCAGAAGGCTGATTTGTTACTTCATGATCTATATCATATTAAAATAAAATTATATACTAAAACTATACTAAAGAATAGAGAGAAAGGATTTCATCAGAAGGCTAGAAAAGGAATGAATAATAAAATCTTGTGACTGACCAGAGTCTTGACACAGCTGGACCTGTGATTGGCCATCAAGTAGAAACAATTCACATGAGACCAATCAAAGATGCACCTGTTGGTAAGCAACCTCCAAACCACATTCCAAGCAATCAGATAATAATTGTTTACATTTCATTTCTGAGGCCTCTCAGCTTCTCAGGAGAAAAATCCTAGCAAAAGCATTTTCATAAAATACGTCAGCGACACCTGGGTGGCCCCGGTGCCTGAGCCCCACTCACCTTCATTGGTCTCAGCTTTGAGGATCTGCAGGTCACAGTTGGCCACCTTGAGCCTCTCACGGGCCATGATCTGGCGCTTGAGGTCGGCCAGGGAGATGCTGTGGCCATGAAATGTGACCACATCATAGCCCAGCTTGGAGGAGAACTTGTAGTGCACACCCGACATGGCCCCGAGCGCCAGCCCCGGCTCCTCGGCACTCTCTGCCTCCCAGCCTGAGCTGCCTGGGGTGGCTCGGGCACCTCTGCCTGGGGCTGCCAGGGCAGCCAGGACAGACCACAGAGCACTGGGCACCCAGCCAGAGCATTGTGACCTCGTGGTGTGGTGCTGTGGAGCCATGGAACCCCAGAGCTCTGCTCAAAAGGACCCTCATTATCCTCAGCACACACAGAGAGCAGGCACAGAGCACCAGGGTGGGGCACTGAGGAAGGCTCCGTGTCTGCCTCTGTCACCCTGTTCTTCTAAAGTTCTTCTAAGCCTTCTGATGTTTACATTTTTGTAATGGTATTTTTGTGATGGTGTTTGAGGGTCCCCAGGATGAGGGAAGAGATGAGAATCTTGACTCCATGTTTCAGAAGGCTGATTTATTATTTGATGATACATATTATATTAAAAGAAAATTATATACTAAAACTATACTAAAGAAAGAGAAAGGAGACATCAGAAAGCTAGAAAAGAATGAATAATAAAATCCTGTGACTGACCAGAGAGTCCGACACAGCTGGCTGTGATTGGTCATCAAGTAAAAACAATCCATGTGAGACCAATCAAAGATGCACCTGTTGATAAACCATCTCCAGACCACATCCCACAGCCATCAGATAGTTATTGTCTACATTTCATTTCTGAGGCATCTCAGCTTCTCAGGAAAAAAATCCTAGTGAGAGGATTTTCATATAATAGGTCAGTGACAGTGTTTCTCACACACTTTTCATGTAAATAATGATTGTTTTGCATTCCTTTCTGGAGGAGGAAAGAATTGTAGACTGTTGGTTTAACCAGTGTGGTTGGAGAGATGGCAATTTCATCCTCCAATCCATGGTCACTTTTGGAATTCTATAAATATCAAAGTCCAGAAATAAACGTGCCTTTTTTACTTTAGACATCTCAGTGTGTGAGTATCATTCATTTTGTGTTGTATTGTGATATTCCTCAATGGTCCTTTCTGATGAAGGCTGGACGTCCTCCTCACCGTGCCCTTTCCACCTCTCTCCTCCAGGCATGTGCAGCCTCCTTTTGGCTGTTTCAGTGATTTTCTCACTGCTTTCAGCAAGCTCTGCCCTTCATTTCTGCAAGTTCTCTTCCCTGTTTCTTGCCATGTTTCATCCTGGGTCTCTAGCTTGTGACTAAAATTTGGTAGCTCCTATATTGGTTACCAGGTATTTTATGCTTTTCCCAGTCTGCCTAGGCACAGCGCTTTTAACCCTTTCGGTGCCAAGACCCTGCACTGCACAGGGTCAGGGAGCTGCTGGAGACACAAGAAGGCCTTACCCACCTTGAAAAAAAAAATAATCAGGTGATATCAGGGATATCTGCACAGACTCTGTGACAGCTCTGGGATAAGGCTGCATGGACAGGTTTCATGGTGTTGTCATCAGGCACCTGTAATTTTCTTGGGGCTTTGCTCTGGAATAAAAACCAGCACCTGCAAACCTCAGCTGCTCTTGAAAAGAATTTAAAACTTTCAGGCAATCTTGGTAGAGGAGAATTTTATATCCGGGAAAAGCAGGAGCCAGGAAGCAAGGGGAAAATCATTCCAGCTTTTCCCTATATCTTAAGCACTTTTCTATAAAGGAACTACAGCCCCTGGATGCAGGAGAACATGGCAGGAAGAGATGGATGTTCCCTTACTTTATGGGCAGTGCTGAGCCAGGGCACAGGCCACAGGCAGTCAAGGAAATTCCCAGCTGAGAGGTTGTACCATGAAAAAACCACCAAGCCCTGGCATAAATCCATCCAGTCCTGCCTCAGGGGGACAGCAGAACTCTGTGATGCTCAGAGCATCTCCGTGGACATGGTGGGAACAAGGGACAAGAGAGGCAGGGGCTGAGGGGTGGCAGCTCCTCCTGGACTGATTCACTGCCATCCCCATTTCCATGTGCTCTGGAGGGCTGTGCTGGATGACCTGGAAGGACTGAGGATGATCCATCAGTCTGTGCAAAATGAAGGTGGCACTGCTCAAACACACATGGATCAATGCTGAGGTGCAGGGAGGTGGGTCTGGCACAGCACCCTGCAACACTCTTCACCTCAGGGCATTGTGGAAATGTCAGTGAGGGACTGGGGAGACAGAAAATAATCATGGATTAATAAATGGCACAACCACTCAGAGGCTTGGGAGACACTCGATGGCAGGAGCTGCCCAGCCAGGAGATGGTGCTGGGCTTCCTGTCCCCACCTCTGGCATGGGGTGCACAAGAGCAAACACCTCTGTGACCAGCTCAGCTCCTCCCCAGGACAGCTCTGCAGCCTCCCAGGCACCTGCAGAGCCCAAACACAGATGGCTCCAGGTCACTGCTGGGGCCCAGGGCAGAGGGATCAGTGCCACAGCCCTGTGGCCCCAGCCCCTTCCAGCTCATGACACTTTGTGCTCTGCAGAACACCCTGAACACGCCCCAGCAGCCCCAGGATGCCCAACTTCAGCCACAGAGTTTATTGTTCAGTAGGAGCTCACCACACCAGCAAGCCAGGACAAGGGGGATGGTACATGAATACAGATGTTGAGGAGTTACACAGACAGATTTGTACAGCTTTTGTACAGAGGAAGAAAATGAATCAAATAACAAAATAGACATTAGCAGTCAAACATTTTTTTTGTCTTTTTTTTTTGTATCATACTAACAAAATCTGATAGCCAAAAAATGACTAAGCTACAAAATTGTAATACATACTGTATGGGTAAAAGGTTATCATCCATTTATACATCTAGTATCATCTTTTTTCTGGTAACTTACAGGAAGCCTATAGGATCTTAGTGTATTAATAACTCCCTACAGATAGTGCTGAGCTGCTAAAGCTGCTGAATAACAGAGTATTGGAATTTTCATTAAGACTTTTACAGTGCCATTTGCATTGTTTTGTTTAATGAAACCCTTATGCATCTCTACTGCAAGTCAGAGGAGCTGCTGGTGGCTGGGGGGAGGCAGGAGCTGTAAGGCCTTGGCTGGCAGCTTGGCACCTGTCATTGCAGAGCTGTGACACCCAGGCAGTTTGGTGCCATCGTTCCACAGGGTGCCAGCACGGTGCTGCCCTTGCTCCAGCTCTCTGGATGCTGCAGGAGGGATAAGCTGACATTCCCAAGCAAGACTCATTCTTTTCCCCTTTGGTCTTGAGAAATAGAGAAGAAATCACTCCACAGTAAGTAGTCTCCATCCCAAGGGCTGCTTTGCAGTGGGTAAGGGCTCAGCTCTCAGCAGAACAGCAGCACTGACTGTCAGGGCACTGCCCCTGGCTGTGGGGCTGCTCCTTCCCTCGGAGCCCAGCTCTGTGTCACCCCCTGCTCCCCACCCTGCACCCCTGCTCAGGACCCACCTGCAGCTGGAAAACCAGCATGGCACTCTCAGGCTGGGAGAAAGGCTGGGGAAAGCACAGCCCTCCCTTAGCAGCTCCCAGGGATCGAGGTAAGAGCAAGGCTGAAGCCAAAGGGGGAGTGAAGGCACAAACAGGAACCAGCCCGGATCAACAACAGGACAAGGGGACATCACCACTGCTCCAGGGCCCCAAAGTCTCCCAAAGCCAGCAGGACCAAGGATTGTGAAGCACTTTATACACCACCACATAGGTAAAAATAGCACTTAAACTTACAAATAAATAGAGGGGATGGGGAATCTCCCCCTTGTCCTTTCCAAGTTTGTCCCTAGTGTGGTCTCTTACCACCTCAGGAGGGCAGCCAGAGGCTGGTGCCCTGGGGAAGCCTGTGCTGATTTTGGACAGGGAGGAAGTGAGTGAGTGCAATCCCTCCTTACACTGGGCTGAGCTGAAGCCCACATGAGCACACAAATATCTGCTGGCATTTTGGATGGTCCTGTTTGGGAGCAGCTCCCATGGACCTGCACCCCAGAGAGGCTCCAACCCTCAGCCCTGCCACACAGTGACCACAGAGCCTGCACAGAGAGCCAAGCAGTGCCAACAGCTCCTGGCTGATCCTCAGGGAGCAGCAGAGTCATTTACAGCCAGAGAAGGCCATCAGCACTAGCTCTGAACCTGCTCTGAACCCCTCTGCTCCTGTGCTGCATTGTCTCCTGAGCTGAACAGGAAAAGCCCCAGGTCAGGGAATGGTGCCTGGGAAGAGGCAGGAGCCAGAGAGTCTTCCAGCCTGGCAACTTTGGATCTGATCAACAGAACCAAAAATATGGTCCCCATGGGGACTCCCAGGGGATCCCACTCTGTGCAGAGCCAAAGGGAGGTGGAAAGCAGAAATATCTCTACTGCAGGTGAAGGCAGCTGGTCACGAGTTACTGGAAGACCCAAACAGGAAAACAAATTACAAACCAGAATGGGGCCTCCCTCTTGCAGGTGCCCAGGGAAGCCCACAGGGTCTGCAGACATGACTTCAGAGACCATCCAGCCAACAGGAGCATTTGGGGAACATCAGCCCTAAATTCTTCAAATCAGCAGTGAGGTATTCACTAATGAGGGCTGTAACAAACAAAAACTCCCTCTGGGACTTTCCAAAATCACTTAGATGATGAATACTCAGCCAGAAGGGTTTTGGAGACCACTCCTACAATCCCTTGGGAAACTCCCAGAGCTGGGCAGAGATGTGGCAATCTTCCTGGTGATTTGTAAGAGCTGAAGAAACACTTCTACAAGGCAGGATGGAATCCTACATGAATTCTTTCCAGCCAGTTCCATCCCACGCTCTGCCTCCTGCTACCATGAGCAGATTTCTGCTGTGATTTCTGACCTGTTTTACTTCCCCTTCCTCTCCCATCCTCCTCTGAAGGACAGGAGATCACCAATCCTCTGTCAGGTGAGAAGGGTCAAGTGTTCAATGTCATTCTCTTCATGGCAGAATCACAGTCCTGAAACTCAAGTCTTTCCCAGGCTGCCCCTGGCTGCCCATCCTTCAAAGAAGCAGGAGTCTGGCAACCCACAAAGAGGAAGTGACACAACTTGGTGGGAAATCAGGGCAAAGAGCAACAGAGCTGATGTGCCCTCGTGTTCACCTGCTGGGGGTCTGGCTCAGATCTCCTCTCCCATCTTGTCCTGTCACAGGTGCCCCATCATAGCAGAAGGCTGGAGGAGGTGGCACTAACTGGGAGAAGCCTGGAAAAATATTGCTGTGACTGCTCCCTGTGCTGCTGAAGAGTGACCCTGAGCTGGGCTCTTTCACACCTTTGAGAGCATGTTGTCACCTTCCTCTGCCCTATTACCACTTGGGAGCCGTGGTGCAAAGCTGGAGTAAAGCCTTGGGAAGAGGGAACAAGATCCTCTGCTGGTACAGACACAGGAGCTGTGTGGGCTCTGCTCTTGGATTGCCTCTGCTCCAAACACACCCAGGTCATGCACAGAGGATTGCTGAAGCCATCAAAGGCTCACAGCAGCACCTCCAGCTCATCCATCTCGGGCAGCAGGGGCTGGGCATCACACTGGAGAGCCAAGGACAGCTCTGGAAAGCACCAGGCAATCACAGTGAGCTGTTAAATTGCACAGGCAAGGAGGGAACCTTTTGTTCAGAGCATCTGTCCCACACTGAGTGCCCCCAGCATGGAGCTCCAAGGCCAGCAATGCTGGGATCCAGCACCTGTGGAGTCCTGAGCTCAAAACAGAGCCCAGGAACCCCCCAGGAGAGAGGGGGACCAAGCTGGACAGATGGCTCTGGCACAGGACTCCAGCAGCCTGCTCAGAGATCCCACTGCAGGAAAAAGGGCCAAGGTGTGCCTGACCCCAACTCAGAGCCACCACAGCTTCTTCCCCAAATGCCAGGGGAGAAGAAACAAAATAAATACCCCTCTGAAACTGGATTATTTCCCACCACATGCTATAATACAAGAACTAAGTGCATGTTCTGCTCTAAACCAGTGATGTCTTCCAAAAGGGAGGAGGGGAACACGTCCCCAAACCTCACATCATCAGCCCAGCAGGTCTCACTCACTTGTGCAGGTCCTCAGGACACCAGGGAGTGTGGGAGGGAAGGGACAGACCCCGTGGGAAGGGTGCAGCCTGTGGGCACATGCTTTGAACACCACAGCAAATCCCTCTGCAGCTCCTGTGGGGTCCCACTGACACCTGAGCCACAGGTCAGGGCAGCTGTCATCCAAACCACGTCAGCTGGTGGGACAAGGGCAGCTCAAACAATACAAATTCCACAGTCAAAACCAATACAAGTAAGAAACCAAACCCAGAGAGGTCCTTCTGCTCCCTCCTGGAACAATGGCTGTCTTGGAAAACTGGACTCTGGGATTGTCCTGATTACATCAGTTAGTTTAGTACATTATAAACATTGTCCTGCTTTAAAGTGAAAATACTGTGTGTGGTCTTTTGGAGGTGCTAAAGCCAGATGTGGTGTTGTTTTTCCTGACTGTGCAGAGGAGCTGATACTGGCGTGAAATGATCCTTTCCACCTCTTCTCTATCAGAGCTTCTCCTGGAAAAAAACAGAACTTGTTAGGCAAAAGCACAGAGGTTTTTTGGGAAGCACAGAGGTTTTTTTGGAAGAGGTGGGGAGTAGAATGCCCACTGCTCTGCCCAGTATGGGTAGCTGAAGTCTGCTGTGGGAGGCCAGCACAGCATGTCCCACCAATGTCACCCATGCAGTGGGGACAGCAGAGAGCTGAGGCTGAGCAGGTTCCAGCAGGGGCTGCCAGGGCGAGTGTGACACAGCACTGACCCAAGAGGCTGTGGGGAGGCTCCCTTTGCACTGCCCCTCTCTGCGTGCCCCTCACCACCACCTTGCCCATGGCTTCAAGGGGTTTCTGGTGAGGTTCCCACCACTCTTGGGAACTGGAGTTGTGCATAGCCTCTTGCTTTTGCTGTGGGAATGACACAGTCAAGCTGTGCTGGCAGAACTACCCCCAGCCAAGTGCTGTCCCCACCACAGCAGGCAAGAAAACACACAAAGCAGATATGGTTTAAAATAACATTCTGCTCAAAACTTACCTCTTGCTTGTGGGATTTATCCTGCTGGTGAATCCCATTAGCAGACCCAGAATTTCCAACAGTCTGCAATGGAAAACAGACAACACTTACTGAAGAGGGACACAGATCCTGGTGGTTTTGCTTACAAGCACTGAAATCTGGCAAGACTGCCCTGTCCTTCCTTAGCTGCCCACTCCACACAAGGAAAGGAGGGAGGAATTATGAGGAGGACTAATTTATTACTTTATTATACTATATTATATTAAATAATACTATACTATACTAAAGAATACTGAATTACAGAATGCTAAAAAGATAATAATGAAAACTCGTGACTCTTTCCAGAGTCCTGACAGCTTGGCCCTGATTGGCCAAAGAGTGAAAACAACTCCCAGCAGAATGCAATGGAACAATCACCTGTGGGTAAACAATCTCCAAACACATTCCACAGGAGCACAACACAGGAGAAGCAAATGAGATCAGAATTGTTTTTCTTTTCTCTGAGGCTTCTCAGCTTCCCAGCAGAAAAACCCTGGGTGAAGGAATTTTTCCAGAGAATGGGAATGCCACACACAGGCACAACCTGCTGGCTGCCTTCCTCAAAGCATTATTGATTTTAGCAGCATTAGCTGAACAAATCTGCATTCTGAGACAGGAGAACTTTCTGTGCTCTCCATCCATCAGAGTTTTTGCATGCCTGCCAAAGGATGGGGAGTTCAGCAAGAGGCTCAAGCACTGGCATGGTGCAATGTGACACCTGATCCTGGCTTCTGGGTGAAGGAACCACGTTCAGAGGATGCAATTGCCACAGATCAGGGCTAAGCCACCCTGTTTGCTGACGTACCTGTGTTTTCTCAGAGGAGAGCCTCATGGCTTCCATGAGCTTCTCCATCTGGTGTCCCTGCTCCAGGGCATTGCGCAGCACGTCCTCGGTGCTGACGAGCCGGTGCTGCAGCCGGATCACCTCGGACTCCGAGGAGGGGTCGATGAGCGAGAACCGCCGCTGCTCCGGCGCTGCCTTCTCCTTGTCCTGGGGCAGCAGAGGGGAAATGGGAGAGTGTAAGAGCCTGAGTGAGGGATGGGGGACTCCAGGCAGTTTCCAAAATGCAATTTATTGGATCCAAGACTTTACAGCAGTCCAGGGTTGTGGGTGACAGAGCTGTGCCCACAGCTGTCAGCTCCAGCTGCAGGCAGGCCTGGAGACCCTGAGTTTAGGTTACAATGCATTATAGACTTTTCTTTTGGTTACAATGCATTATAGACTTTTCTTTTGGTTACATTGCATTATAGACTTTTCTTTTGGTTACAATGCATTATAGACTTTTCTTTGCTGAGCATCTTCATACAGTAGAACCAATCTGTACCTTAACTATTATCTACAGCCTATCATAACTCCTGTAATTACCATATTCATGTTACTGTTCTCCAATCACTAAAAGTTGGTACATTACAGTTTAAGCCAGAAGTTGTGTTTCAGTTTTCTTGCAGTGGAAAATTCTGAGACCTTTTTTCTACTGGCAACATTGGCAGACTTGTTGGCCTGTGCTCTCTTCCTGCTTGGTAAAAACATCTTCTTGTTTGGGGTGGGTTTATCCTTTGCTCTAAGCCATAAAACCCCTTCTAACTCACACACCCTTTGCCTCCTTAGTTGCCCAGTAAGACTGGCTCAGAAATTATTTTCTTCTATTTCAAAACTTGCTTCCATTTCTATTTTTCTATTCCTTCTTCAGATTCTACATTCAAAAATCTTTCTGCTAAGCACACATATCTGTGAGACTTTCTTGTCAAACTTTCATCCTTCCCAACAGGAGATGTTACAGCAAAACCAAGTATTGCCAGCTGGGGGCTGTGTACAAATCACAAACAGGACAGGACAACAGCTGAGCTGTTTGATTTTCCAGCATCACTCTCATTCCATGGTTATGGCAATGGGAAGATGCCAGCAGCTCACATCCCAGCCAGCAAACCAAGAACTCAATTTTACAACTCACTTTAAAAGTTTTTTGACCAATTGTGGAAACCCAGGGCTCTGGGAATGTTTCTCTGTCTGCTCTGGGGTGCCCTGACTCCCAGGGGAGCACTGACTTTGACCCTCATTCATGGAGAAAGTTTCCTAGGCTTCAAGATAGACTGGAATCCATAAAAGTGTGAAATAGATTATAGAGAGCAGTGTAGGTGTATCACTTGGTGAGAAATTGAGGTTTTGGGATTTTTAGTATGTTGTGGATGGAAGCAAGATGGAGGGCACAGGGTGTCATCCTGGGCTTCTTCTTCTTGCGTTTGGGTGGCATTTTGTAATTGGGCAGAAAAGTCCACATTGAGGGCTCTTTGGGATCAGTTATTGGCTTAAAAGGGAAATAATCCAGGTGTCAGCTCTTAATTGGATAGTTTAGTCTTAAAAGACCTTGGAACAAGAGACTGTTGGCCATTTTGTGCCTTCTAATGAAAAGCTGCCACACTCACAGTAGTGAGACTGTGTTACTGATAAGAAATAATAAACACCTGAGTCTGAACATGAACTATCATCTCAAGAGCCTTCAATCCAGACCCAGAGAAACCCACAACTGGAACCACTGCAACCAATCACACAAAGCAAAAGCACATTGACAGTAGTTCCATCCAGTCACTATAAGCACAGGTACCTTTGGTTAAACAATGCTTGCTTATTTCAAGTACAATACCTGCTTGTGAGCCTTAAAACACAATGCACAGAACTCCATTATTAAGTTTAGAACTTCCTAATATGTCCCCAGATAAGCTTTTCTGCAGCTTAGGGAGTTATTCTAGACAAGCATTAATACACAGACCATTGTTCTATTTCTCCTTACTTTTCTACTTCCGTAATTTTTCTGCTGATAAATCTCATGGCTACTGTTTAGCTCTAATCACAGTTCTGCTGTCTCTGAGGCCTGCCTTTTGCAGCTTTCCCAAACCCCTCTGCTTTTAAGGATTCCCACAGCAGGAGCTGCAGAAAGTCAAGGTATAAATCCATATAATGCCTAGAACCACGCTGCAATTTCAGCAGCAGATGGGGGCAGAGCACAGCTCAGATCAAGTCACCAGGAGCAGCTCCAGTTTGTTCCCAGCACTTCAAATCAATTATTCAGATCTCAGCCACTGGAGGACGTTGAAGTACACGGGAATTTGAGGACACTGCTTATTCTTGGATCAGACAATCTGTAAAACACGTGGGGTAGCTGAACCACCTTCAGTTCCTCCCACAAACTGTAGCCCTATTTAGCCATGGATCTAAAACCTGAGTGAACAGAAAAACACTGGGGAAGGACACAGGAGGCTACAGCTTCCTCATGAGGGGAAGCAGAGAGGCACACACTGACCTGTGCTCTCTGTGACCAGGGACAGGAGCCAGGGAATGGCCAGAGCTGTGCCAGGGGACATTGGAGATCAGGGAAAGGTTCTTCCGAGAGGGTGCTGGCAGTGCCCAGGGTCCCCAGGGAATGGGCACAGCCCTGAGGCTGCCAGAGCTCCAGGAGCCTTTGGACAATGCTCCCAGGCAGATGTGATTGTTGGGGTGTCCTGAGCAGGGCCAGGAGTTGGACCTGATGATCCTTCTGGCCTTTCCAACTGGGATATTCTGTGATAAATGACATGGGGATATCTTTGCTGCATAATGAGGTGCTGCTAAGCTCAGTCACTGTCAAGAGAATTCCCATCAGATGCTTAGCAGCACAAAATAAAACACAAAGACCTGGAGCAAGAGTGAAGGACTCAGATCCCCCACTCTGCTCAGCAGTACAGAGCCCTCCACCCCCTAGGCTGTTCCCAGGATTGTAGGAAATAAATTTATAAAAAGTTTTTAAAGTTTAACCAAAGATTATATAAGTTTATAGAGAAGGTATATAAGGTTACCTTATATACTCACTATACACAACAAATAATAAACAAAACCATCAAAAAAATTTTTTCTATCCAAGAGGGAGGGGGAAATGTAAGAATTAAATACGACAAATAAAATGTAATAAAACAAAATATAAAACTAATAAAACAAGCTACAAATAAAACTAAATACTTTAGAAAAATAGAACTACAAAACATACATTGTAGTGGGACCCATGAAAGATAGTTTTAAATAACTAAGACATCTACAGCATGATGTAAGAAAAAACTAATAAACCAAGAAACACTTATAGTGTATTGTAATTAAAAAATAGTTAACTTCTAATTATAACATAACATCTATATTATCTCACCCTTCTCATAAAACGAAAAATAAAATAAAACTTTTTAAAAACCCCTCTCAGCTACCCCAACTGTCGCTCAGGAAAAGAGCATTATCCAACGCAGGATGTGTTTCAGTGCCCTCACCAGCACAACCAGCTTCTCCCGCAGCCCCTTGATGTCGTCCTTGAGCTTCTGCTCCTTCAGCCTCCACTCAGCCTTGTGCACCTCCCGGCTGAGGTCGCGCTCCGGCCCCGGCGAGTGCCGGTTGGCCTCCAGCAGCAGCGCCCGCAGCTCGTTCAGGCTCCTGCCACGGGAGAAACCACAGACTCTTGCTTTAAAATGTTCAAAGTTCAATATGGTTATAAAAATAGTGATACAGATAGAGCAGTAAGAATTTGGGCGATCAGAGTTCGGAGGATAAAAGCAAAGAATTACAAATGTTCGGATGCTTTCCTCTTGAAAACAAAGGATCCTCACTAACAAAGGACTAACCCTTAAGAGCATATTGCATATTCATACATGATTAAAAAATTCTTTTCAAACAGGGTGTTTTCTGGTTATTGTCAACTTCCCCTTCCTTCATCTTGTAAATAAATCATGGTCAGACTCGTGGAGTCTGTAAGGAGACTGGTTCTTCACCATCAGGAGGCAGTAATTCTTCTCTTTGAGATCTCAGTGTCTTGTTGCTGTTCTCTCTGTGCAAAGAATTTCTTTACTATCTCATCCCTTTCTTGAGCTAGTTTTAAAGTATCTTACATAGCATAGTTTCTATTTTAACATTATGTTAAAACCTAAAACTATATTTAAAACACTGCTTAAGAGAATTTATACAGCATAACTTTCTAACATAACACATATAATATTAATTTTAATATTTGCAAAAAGCCAATCATATAATACACATTTTTCACATGCAAGCAGCAGCAGGAAGAGATGAAAACATTCCCAGAGCCCAACCACCACTGGAGCCCTGCTGTGCTCCCTCCCACCTTTGCTGCAGATCCAAAGAAAGGCCAGTGAGCAAATCTGACCCAGCTCCCACCAGTTTTCTTGTCCCACTTTGCCAGCTCTGAGGCTGGCACTGCACAGGCCCTGCTGAGCAGGGCAGCAGCCAGCCTGGCTGGCCTGTAGTGACTTCATTCAGCATCTCCTCTGAGCTCCCTTGCAGCTCCTGGCAAGCAGTGAAAGGTCAGTGCCTTTTGAGAATTCACAGCCTCTAATTCCAACCAATTCACACATCAGCATCTCTAAAGAAAGGGAAAGCTGTGGGCTGGATTTCAACAGTGCAACCCTACATTTTCTCTGGTGATCATTACAGTACTCAAAGAAACATGAATATTCATAGTAGCTCTGACACTGACCTTTCCTTCTTGAGCAGCTCCTGGCTGATCAGGACCAGCTGCCCTGAGGCATCATGTGTTTTCTTGGTCAAGGCTTCCAGTTCTCCTTCCAACCTCTTCTTTTCTTTGAGCACTGAATCAGCCTTCTTTTCTGCTGTTTTGCATTTGTTTTCCAAAGCTATGAGAAGCAGAGGATTCAAGGGAAGAAAGGTCACTTAGTCCTTTACCTATATCCCTACTTTTTGCCTTTTCCCAATTCCTTCTCCTAAAAGCACAGACATAATTAACCCTTGACTGGTTGTAGCTAAGGGGACACACCCAGCTCTACTGACTTCTGCTTCATTAACTTTACACATAAACAAGCCCCAACCCTCCCTCACAGGACACAAATATCTGCTGCAGTTTGTGTTCAATTCCTGGATTAATTTCTACCAGCAACAGCCATTCAAAAACCAGCAGCATCATGTTTTACCTCAGCCTATTTCAGCTCTGGGCTCTTGTTCAGCACCAGGCTGTGGGACAAGCAGGGAAACATTTCATTCCCACCAACACTGGATTAGGGAAACTTACCACTTACTTGGGCCCTTAGAGTTTCAGTCTGGGTCACCAGGGATGACACCTCTTTGTCTCTTTTACTCAGCTTGTCCTGGAGGTCTGGGGGGAATGAAAAGACAAGGATGAGAGGGCTGGAAAATGCTTTGTGCAGATTGGGAAGGTGTCAGGAGCACAGCACAGGCCAGGGTGCAGTGGCACCGTGGTGGTTCACTGCTGTTGGCAGAGGGACACTGCCTCCCACCACTCTGGGAGCTGGGGTGACTCTGGGAGGTTGTGTCAGACAGGGTTAGGAAAGCAACCTCAAAGGAGGAAGGGGGGAAAGGCAATAAAACATTAATCAAAACAAAACAAAACAAAAAAAACAACAAACAAACAAACAAAAAACCAAAAGGAGGAGGGGAAAAAGGCAATAAAACATTAATCAGCACATTTCTTTGTGTCACCTCCTACGGTGGAAGGCAGAGACTGTTTCAAAAGACATGTTTTCTGGAACTGATGCATTTCCATGCTCAGAGCTGCAGATCTGAAGTGTGATGCTTTTGTGGCTCAAATCTGACCTGGGTGTTTTCAGAACATCTTTCTGGGGTTTATTCAGTGTGGAAACAATTCACACCTGGACTGAGTGGCCATTCAGAGCAGTGGCTGCTGGATCTAGTTAAGGCACTAGGCAGGAATTATCTGTCAATCAGCAAACAATTTAGTGTAGAAACATAGAATAGTTTGGTTTGGAAAGGAACTTAAAGTTCATCTTGTTCCACACCCCTGCTTTGGGCAGGGGCAGTTCCACTCTCCAAGCCCTGTCCAGCCTGTCCCTGGGCACTTCCAGGGATGGGGTATAACCTGAATGTGTTCTACAGAATCCCATATCTGCAAAGACAGATGAGGCTTCTGGGCAAGCCTGGCTTGCACTGAGGGCAACAGAAATAGGACAAAAATACCTCTGAATCCAGCTCTGCTATTGCTCAGACTCAGTGTTACAGCTCACAGTGAGGGGGCTGAGTGCAGTTCAGGTTGAAATACACTTTATACAAGTTTCCTGAGTGTGTAAGTCTCACATTTTGTTAAAAGGATTGACTTGATTTATAGTGAGCTTAATAGAAAGTAACTATCATTATTTGAAGCCAGTCACATTCATATCTAATAACTCTTCTCCTGTGAGCAAGTAACATTTAATTAAGGTCTGAATTTTACCTGCTGTGAAAATCAGTGATGGGATGGAAATGCACCTATTTCCCCAGATTTGTCTCCAACCTGCACCATCTGCATAGAGAGTATCTAACACAGGTAAAAACATCCACCCCTGCATATGCTCAGCTTGATTAGAAGGAAAAAACAAATCCAGACAACAAATGTCATTTGGCAAATTTTGACAGATGAAATGTCCTCCTAAACCCCTGCCATGCAGCCATCCCTGCAAGAGCAGAAAGCTGGGAGAAGAGAAAGTGTTCAAGTCACTAGCACAGAGTAAAAATAAGTTTCATACCTTCCATAGTCTGCTTCATCTTTATCTTTTCTTCTGAAATATCATTAGTCTCAATCATCTGGAATAAATGTAAAATGTAAGACATAAACTAACCTTTACCCAAAGATAAGCAAAAGTTACCAACCACAAAGCCCCATCCAAAGCAGAAGGTATCCCATGTCCAAGTTAGGATGTTTTACATCCTTCCCAAGAGGGAAATAAAGGTTTTTTTGAGGAGCCACTTGTCCAGCTGGGCACTCCTGAGGCTGACCAGAGTGCCCACACACAGCCCCCAGGTGAGCTCACCTGCAGGATTCACCCAGGAGGGAGCAGAGCTCGAGTTTTCCCCACAGGTCCTGGTTCAGCCCTGCACACACAGAGGGATGCAGGAGCTGCTGTCCCCCAGACCAGGCACCTCTGGGCAATCTCAGCAAACACCCAACTGCAAATGCCCTCCAGCATGCAGCTTGACACCTAGCAGTCAGCAAGTTCCTCACCTTCTGTAGAACCTAGCTGTGCCCAAAGTTATAAAAACATTGATGAAATAATAATTTATTAGAGAACTAATGCATTCATAAAAATAATAACGAAGCAAATGCCATGCCCATACAGGGGATTCTGCTTTTTCCCATCCTCTTTTCTATATTGCAGTGAAAATCCAGACACTGCAGAGCTTCCAGTGTCAAGCTTTCTGTGGCAGAGGCCACAACTGAGCCCTTCACACCTCTCCCCATCCAGCAGCCTTTGCTGGGACCTCAGCACAAGCCCAGAGCCAGCAGCTGCTGTGGCCACCACAGTCAAGAGCCCCAAGGTCAGTTCTCTGAACTCTGGGCTGTGGGACAAGTCAAACAGAAGCAGGAGAATCCCCAGAGCAGAAATATTTTTCCTGATGCACTTTTGGTATGGAAAAAAACTATTTAACTGCTCCTGGGAAGCAGCTGTGGCTCTCCCTTGAGGGTCTAGGAAAGGCTGTCACAAGAAACCTTTGCTTGTTTAAAATAACTTGGACAGTGAATACTGCAGTTACTTTAAATTAACTAAGAAAATTTTAAATAGAACTTGCTCCATGATACCCAAAGGCTTTCACCCATGCATTTCTTCCCATATTCTCCTGATTTTAATTGACACATAGCTGAAACAATTACTTCAAGACTTCCCTGGTTCTAATCAGTACCAATATCCCCCAGAGCCCTTCCATTTATCTAAAGGGCTCTGGAACAAGACTCCAGCTCCTTCTTTTCCATTCATTCCTGTTTGAATATTGGCTATAATGGGTTACACGTTGTGATAACAACTCCTTTTTCCCAGAGTCCTGGCTGTACTTATTGTTCCCAACTGTCCTTACTAGATGAAACATCCTGGAGCAACCCTTCAAACACTATTAATGCTGGAGATTCCTCCTTGGCCTTTGCCACTGTTGTCCTCTGTCTGCCTGTTTCCAAGGTGTGGAGTTCTGACTTGGGCAACATGGAATTCATGGCTTGACTTTGCTCCCTGGAGGTGCAACTGCTTTCAATGGGGCTGCTCATGTTGGGAAATTAAACACAGGCATTGAATTCATTTCATTGGCATCTCTGTCTGGAACAGAAACTACATCACCAGTGAAATTTCAACACAGTATTCTTAAAATGTGCACATTTTACAGCTTATTTTAATTTTCTGCACCCCTACAGGATGTAAATGGGGTTTTTCCTCATTTCTCATGCAAAATCCAAACACAAATAGGGGCCCAGCCCCCCATGAGTAGCAGTCTCCCTGCTCACTACAGTGCAGAACCACCACAATTCCTTGTGCCACACACAATGGCAGGGTGATTCATCCTGTGGCAAATATAAAAAAAAACCCCAAAACAAACGTGACTTAGACACAATGGCCACAATAAACTGACTCCTTCACATTACTGCTCTTATTTCAGCTCTCCCTGGTCTCATATTCAATCAGGCCTTTTATTTCCCCAGCCTGGTGCCATTCTGACCCTTGCTGGCAGTTTTTCCACTCTAACCCTCAACAGCAGCATTTCCCTGCCTCCCACACGAGCTGTGGAGCCCCTGCCCTGCTGCTGACACAGCCCCACCCCATCCCACAGTGCAGCCACTCACTGCACCCCTCTTGCTCCAGGTGCTGAGCAAGGCTGACCCTTTTTCCACTGTATCCTTCCAGAGCTCCCAAAGAGCCTTGCCCAACAGCACTCCAAGGCTGCTGCAGCCCCTTGCAGGAATATATTAGAGAATAAATTCAACTGCATTGCAGGAGTTATGGTTTTCCAGCTCAGAACACTGCTTGCTCAGCATGGGAGCCCACCCTGACAAACCATGACAGCCCTGGTCTGCTGCCACAGCAGCCTCCAAACCCAGGTGTGGCCCCACTTGCTCCTTTTCCTAACTGTCCCACTGTCCCATTGGCTTTCTAGACTGGATTGACACCTTCAGCCTGGAGATGCAGGGCACTGTTCGTGGAAGAAAAAAACATCCAGATATTTGAACCCTCAGGAAACTGCAAAAGGCAGTGGCTGAGGAGTTATCAACAGTGATAATAAACAGCAAAATGACCCCAAAGTCATACATTTGCATGCTGAGAAGGATGCAGGGCCTCCATGGACTGCAGCTTGTTCTCTAAGACAAGCACTTTTTCCTGCAATCTTTGGATTTCCTGTTTGCTGTGGGCTTCTGTTTTCTGTAATGTTTCATAGTCCAACATCTTCTTTTCAGCCAAAGATATCTGCTCTTTCAAGAAAGCTATTGCTTCTGTCTGATCTGTGTATTCACCATGAAGTTTCTCCAGTTCATGCACCCTCAGCTCAGCATCTCGACACTTGTCCTTCACATCCTGGAGCTCAAGAAGGTGCTGACTGCTTTTGGTTTCCAGTTGCATTTTCCAGTTGCTGTTGCTTTTTTCCACCTCATCCAAAGCCTCCTGCAGCTTCAGCTTGAGACTCTCTTTCTCCTTTATATGGACAGCTGTCTCGATGTCGTGCTTTGCTTTCAAGTTCTCCAGCTCGAGCTGGTGCTCCAGCTTTATACTCTCCACCACAGCCTTCAGCTCCACAATCTCCTTGTGCTGGGTGTCAGGGCCTGAGTTGAGTGTGGCTTTCAGGTCCTCCAGAGACTTCTGGTGGTCAGAAGCTAACGTGTCCAACTTGGACTTCCAGTTGTCCATGAGCCCCATGTTCTCATTAGTGGCCTGCTGAACTTTATGCTTCAGGTCAACAATCTCCTGCGAGTACTTCTCATTGACAGACTTCAGCTTCTCCATCTCCTGCTGGTACTTCTTTAGTGTCTTCTCATACTTCTCCTTCAGCTGGCTGCTCTCCTTCTGGTGCTCCTTGTTGGCAGAGAGCAGCTGATCCCTCAGCCTCAGGGCCTCGGAGTGCAGTCCCAGGCTGTGCTCGGGGCTCTCTGCCTGCTGCGAGCTCTGCAGGCACTGCCGGAGCTCGTCCACCTCGCTGCGCCTCAGGCTCAGCTCCTCCTCCAGCTGCAGGATCCGGGACTGCTCTGCCACCGTGGTCAGCTGCAACACCACAAACACAAGGTCAGTGCACCCCTCATCGCCACACCTTCCCCCTAGCAAGAGTTCTCCAGTGGAAATAAATCCAAAGTGCATCACTCAAAGTTCAAAGGAAGAGGAGGAGAGCACCTGGTGCCCTCCAGCCTGTCGCCCTGATTTTTTAATATTTTCTAAGCCTTCTTAGAAAAGGTTGACATTCTTGTAGCGAACTTTCTCACACGCTTTCTGTAAATAACTCATTCTTTTGCATTCCTTTATGGAGGAGGAGAAAGTTGATGGACTGTTGGTTTGTCCAGTGTCATTGGAGAGGTGGCACTGTCACCCTCCAATCCACTGTCACTCCTGGAAAACTATAAATGTTGGAGTCAGAAAATAAACTTCCCTTTTTTCTTCACCTTGAGAACAGCATTATACACTTGTGTTCTTTCATGTCCCATAACGACACCAACCTGAGCACAGTTTTGCACCAGCATAACTGTCGCCCTGATTCTTTAAGATTCTCTAAAATCATAGATTCTGATGTTTCCATTCTTGTAACAAACTTTCTCACACACTTTCTGTAAATAGCTTATTGTTTTGCATTCTTTATGAAGGAGGAGTGTGGTTATAGGACACGAAACAACACAAGCACACACACTGCTGCTTTTAAGGTAAAGAAAAAGGGAAGTTTATTTTCTGACTCTAACATTTATAGTTTTCCAAAAGTGACAGTGGCTTGGAGGGTGACAGTGCCACCTCTCCAATGACACTGGACAAACCAACAGTCTATCAAATTTCTCTTCTTTTATAAAAGAATGCAAAACAGTAAGTTATTTACAGAAAGTGTGTGAGAAAGTTCATTAGAAGGCTTAGAAAATCTTAAAAAATCAGGGCGACAGAGGAGAAATTTGATAGACTGTTAGACTATCAAATATAATAGATTTGTTAATTTGTCTAGTGTCATTGGAGAGGTGGCACTTTCACCCTCCAATCCACTGTCACTTTTAAAAATCTATAAATGTTGGAGTCAGAAAATAAACTTCCCTTTTTTCACCCTGAGGGCAGCAGTGTGTGCACGTTGTGTTTCGTGCACTACAGTGACAGGTAACCAGCACTGACAACTCACAGTTATGTCTGTGCCAATTGCAATTTATTTTTCCTAATACAAACCTGTTGTTTTCCACAGAAAACACCTTGGAAATAACCCTTGAAATTCACTAGGGAGCAACAGTGGTTTATGAAAAATAATGTCCTGGAAGGGCATTATGTTTCCAGAGCAGGCATCTTGCCAGATGATGCACAGAGGAGATGTGACTGCACATGCAGGAATTTCACAAGCATCAAAACCAGCATTAAGCATATCATGTTTCCTTTATTGCTCAGCAATCCTCAGCCTGCAGACCTCTCTTCTGTAATGGAATTTGTTTACCCTGGTGTAAAAGGGAAAAGGGATTTTTACACATGAGTACTTCTTAAGAGTTTATTAGCAAAGTCAAAATAACAAAGGAGGCTAGAGGATGCAAGACAATAAATCTGGCCATGGTACACATTGAGCTTAAGGGCTATGGATCCATGTTTTGCCATCTGAATGCAACCTGGCAGGGCTGAACTCCCTGCATGCCACAGGGAGTACAGGGTGCTGCCACTATGGATGGAGAAGAGAATGAAACATTAGAAAAAGGCAAAAGAAAGAAGGAAACCGAGCCAAACTCCAAGAGATCAATTTCACTTCATTTCAATTGCCATTTGCCCAGCAGCCATCAGCCCAGGAGGCTGCTGGTCATTATTTCAGATGGGCACAGGGGGCTTCAGACCATCCAGACCTTTTGGAGACCCTCCCATTTTGTGTTTTCTACAGCTCTCAAACCCATTACTGCTCACTGCAGCAAGTTTGCTGCTTCCCACACCACACCAGCATGAAAAAGCCCTCTCCACATCTGGCTGCTTTCAGGATTCCTCTGGGCAACCTGTCCTGCTGCAGGCACAGCCAAGGATCAGAGTGGGCCCACCTGCATCCACCAACACCTTCCCCTTCAGATGGCAGCTCCCACAGCTGGCAGGGGAGACTGGAATGTTGATTGCAATGTTATTTCCTCTAACAGCCTGGGGGGGCCTCAAGGCAGAATGAACTGTGCAGGATATTATTGGGATATGTTAATTGAAAAATGAATTGTAGGAGCTCATGTGTCAGATGGTGGCGTGGGGCAGAGAAGCAAGCTCAATCTGAGAAACAAGCTCCCCACAAGAGAAGCAAAGCTAGAAATCATATCATACTACTATTTCTGGGAAAGAGAGCAAACAAAAAACCAAACAAAATCAAGGAAGCTTAAGTTCAAGCCAAAATCAATCAACCCCACAAAAACCAAAAGAAAGAAACCCAAAGCAAGGCATGATGAGCACCAGGGCAGTGCAAGCGCTGTCTGCAGGCAGGGCAGGTGAGGGTGCATTACCCTGGTGTCCTCTAATTCTCTGAGGAGTTTTTCAGCCTGTGCCTTCTCAAACAGCAGGCTCTGCTCGAGCTCCCGAATTCGGGCATGCTCCAACTGCGTCTGAGTCTGCTCACACAGAGAGAAAAAAGAACAGTGGAGAGGGGAGCAGGGGAAGGGAGAGAGAGAAAGAGAGGGAGGGAGAGAGAAGGCTGCAATATCATCTCCAGAGAACAAGACAAGGAAAGGCTGTTCACAACAGGAAGAGAATAAAAACCCAGACAGGGAGGAAAAATCCAACCAAACAGGAAACAGTCCCTACGGGATTTTACGTGGTACTGGTAGTGGCTCTTCACAAGAGAAGTGAATTTGTGATGGGAAAACATCCTTCTGCATTAGAAACCTGCCCCAGTGTCTTCCTGCATCAGCTGAAGACACTTCCTAAAAAGCAAAGCTCCCACCAGTACAGGGCCCTTGTACACACAGACAATGCAAGGACATTGCAATGATTCTCCACATCTTTCCTCAGAAGAGTCACAAGGTAGACTGAAAAGAGCTGGAAGTTCCCATCCTTTTTTTGCTCTGGAGACAGTGTGAATCCTACACTAAGTGGGGAAAAATCCCAGGTCATACTGTACATGGCATGTTGTAAAACAAAAAACACAGCACCAAAGAGATCAGGGAATTGAGATCCCAATCTGTAAATCAGTGCTTTCAGTTTGAGCAGCCTGACATGAATTTCAAAGTGACTTCTGTACAGTAGGACTCTGCTAGTAATTTTGGCACAAGAAAACAGAACTTTTTTGGTTGGTTGGTTGGTTTTGGGATTTTTGGTTGGTTGGTTGGTGGTTTGTTTTCAAGGTTGGGGGTTTTTTTTGACAAATGATTCAGCTAAGCACAAGAAGTTCATGTTATCTACCCAAATCCAGGAGCACTGGCTCTGGGCATTGCTTCAGTGCCCTTCACTTTTAAAGCTGAAATACCATAAAGCTGCACTTTGTAGCAAAGCTCAGCACTCCACAACCACCACTGTAAAATCATGTAAAATTCCCTATAAATAAAAGAGGGGATGAGACATCGGAAGGTGTATGCACACTCTGGCCTTCACATTTTTTTAGCTTACAAAACCCACATTTTCCTTAGAATTAAACTTAATTAATCTATGAAATTAAAAAATTAATCTAGAAAAAAAAAGCAAACAAACCTGCTCGGAACCATTTTTTACCCCCATTTTTTGCCCTTCATTTTCCATGTAATTATTTGCTTCCCCCCTCTTTCTATTAGAGCCAGTTTTAAGGATTTTCTGCTCTTCCCTACAATAAAGCAAGTTGTATACAAATTATAGAAACAGAAGTTTTTAATAAATCCATGTTTTATGCTTGCAAAATATCATTGTACATGTATTCATAGATGGTGACATAACTGCCATTTATATTCAGATAGCTCTGTATTTTATGTGCCTTATTTAACCCCTGAAGGAGGGGAGAAAAAGATGTGGATTCAAAAACCCAAATATTATCAGAACCCGTAATTATATAACTTAAATGTAGAGGTTGGCTTATGGCATCCTAATAAAAAAAAAAGGCATTTAATTCATTAAATAAAATTAATTCTGCTCCCTGTAAAGCCCAAAGATTCACATCTTGAGAGGGAGCTTCTGGATTGATTTTACTAAAAAGAATAAATATTCTGTTGATACCAATTAATTTTAACTGGTGGCAGCACATCAGATTTTTGTTGACCTATTACAAAACTCATCTGACTTCTCACAGAAATTCTCTCCAGGCTCCTGAGGTTAACACAACTGCCCAGTCAAGCTCTCAGTTCCACCTGATATTCTTGCTCAGTATCTATAAATTCTGCTATTTTCCAACTCTGGTAAAAAATATGAAAATAGAGGGGGAAAAACCAAACAAAAAACATGGAAAAAATTAGATTATCTGTTTTACAGTCCTTAAACCTTAGGTTTACAATCAATCCTGTGTTATTTTATGTAAATTGGTTTGCTAGTACTAGCCAGTATGAGTCAGAACCTCACATCCAAAGTCTTCTTGCACTTTGAGGAAGCCCAGATATGAATTTCAGATTTATTTGTAGTTATTAGCCTTAAATTACTGTTCACAAATTATAAACTGACTTCCCACTGGCATTCAAGGCATGCTGCAGGATGCAGGAGATGAGCATGAGAGAGTTCCTTGATGAGGATAATACTTCCTGTAAACCATGGTTTTCCACCACAAAAAGTCTTTCCTGAAAGCTCTTCATGCATTAGCTTTTTAACTTTCAAAGCTCTTGAAAGCTTTTCCTGCATTTGTTTTTCATCTCCCAAATCACTACAGCATCAGCTGCCAAGCAGGATCAAAACTGGGTTGAAATCACAACTACATTTCAGGGCTAAATCCACAGCTGCTCTATCAGAGGTCCTAAACCTTGATCTCTCTCTATCTTCAGGCCACCAACACATTTTTTCTCTCAAGTTAATTGCTTGCTTCTGGAAAGCTTAACTGTCTCCACAAAAAAGCAGGAAGGTGAGAATGAACTCTAGTGGGTCAATCATTCAGTCTGGACATGCAAATTAGGCAGACAAGATGTAAAATGTGGCCCCAGCCAAGCCCTCTGCCAGAGCCTGTGCTGGGACTGATGCTGGGCTCATGGAGAGCATGCCAGTTCCCTGGATCAGGGGAAATCAAGCATTCCTAAATTATTTGTCCTTTTGTACAGACCAGCATGGAAGTGAGGACAGGACCATAAAGTCCTGCTGAAAGCTTGGCCACATCCCCATTGCAAAACAATTCCTTCCCAGCTCAAAGGAAAATTAAATCCAAGACTGTGAGTCCCAAATGGACTGAGAATGGGAGCCCTTACCCATAGCAGCTTATCATCTTGCTAAGCATGGTGGCTTTTTAAAAAAAATTAAAATCCAAATATTTCAACCCTGGTCCCATTGCCATAATTACACAGCCAGGCTTAAACACTTGGAGCTTACAAAGGGACAATTCACTGCTCTCAAAGGGAATGATGCATGCACCAACCACCCTTGTCTAGGGCACTGTGGGAAAGCTGTCAGCTCAGGGATGAACAGAAATCTGATTTTGCTCCCACACCACAGGCAGAAACTGCACTTGCTGTGCTCCCACAAAGGTCTGCTAGCAGTGCACAGCTAATTTAAACCCTGTCAAACATCTCCTTCAGCTTCTGGATGAAGAAGAGAGGTTTATGCCAACAGGATCACAGCCACAGCAACATATCCATTTCCTAGTTCTCCCATTTTCCTGGGCTTTTATTGCTATGAGTGACAGTGAAGCACAGGAGCAGGGCCCTTGACATTTCTGGCTGTTACTAACCTGGCACTGCAGCTAAAGAGACAGAAAACTCCTTTGATTTACATTTGGACAGCAGAGCCTTGCTTCCACAGAAAGATTTTCTGTTCCCTTTTCCTCATGGAAAAGCCTCCCCCTCAAGGGCCAACATCACTTCATCCCAACATCCCTTCCAGCCTGCACAATGCTCACTGCAACAGCATCCCTGAGCAGCAGCCCTTCCCAGGGGCAGGGTGTCAATCCTGGTGTCAAACCCACACTCCAGACAGTGAATTCCACATGAGGATACCTCAGCATAAACAGTATTTTGGCTGGAATTAAACAGCATCCAGGCAGGAGACTCCATGTGCCCATGAGCTGCTGAGAGCAGGACACCTCAGGGACAGCAACTGAACTGTCAATTCATTTCTAGGGTGGAAAAAGGTAAGTTCAACACATTCAGACACAGATTTTCACATGGCTTGGCAACTCAGAGTGACAGATGAACTCCAGGCAGCCCCAGGTGTGAGCAGCCATTGGGCACCACACCAAAGAACAATCCTCACAGCTCACAGCATAAATCACACAGCACATCAGTAAAGTATTGTGAGAGGGGAGCAAAAGGTGGCAGAAATTACTCAAGTGAGTAATTTCTACCACATCCAGAGTAATTTTTGCAACTCTGGATCCAACATTTTGGCAAGATCATAAGGAATTACCTCCAGATCCCCTTTTGTAATGGATTCCTCCTCCACACGGAACTGCAGGTCCTCCACTTTCCTGAGGAAGGAAAGGGACAACAGAGCAATCAGAAAGAAAGGGACAACAGAGCAATCAGAAGGGACACACAGAGCAATCAGAAGGAGAGGGGACGCACAGAGCAATCAGGAACTCTCAGCTCAGCACCTCTGTCTCAGCAGCCACTGCACTTCAGCCTTTCCACTGTTAACCAAGTTCTATGGATCACTGCAACCATCAATGGAGAGGTCATTGCCAACAAATGAAAAGCTGCCCAAAAAATTACTGATAAGCTTTTATCCACCCAATTGAATTTATAAATTTATTATATATACATATAAAATAAATAAAATTAAATTAAAACCAGCCACTCAGTATGAAAAAATCACATAATGGCCTGCAGAATCAAAGTCTGAGAGGAATACAGATCACCTTTGGATACAAAAGCTCAGCAGAAACTGAGCTGCAAGCCCCATGGAGCAGTGTTGAGTTTGTGAGTTTTTAGGAGAGATGAGGAATTTGATTTTATATTTTTAGAAGGTTGATTTATTATTTTATGGTTTTATTATAATATATTACATTATATTAATACTATACTAAAACTATATTAAAGAAAGAGAAGGATATCGACAGAAGGTTTAACAAGAATGAGAATGAAAACTTGTGACTGATTCTTCAGAGTTTGACACAGCTGGACTGTGATTGGTTATTCATTAAAAACAATTTGTATGTTGGATAAACAATTTCTATACTACATTTTAAAGCAGCAAAACACAGGAGAAGTAATTAGATAATTCTCTGAAGCTTCTCAGCTTCTTAGGAGAAAAAATTTTGGTGAAAAGATTTTTCAGAAAATACGACAGTAACAACCCAATATTAAAAAATCACATCATAGCCTGCAGAATCAAAGTCTGAGAGGGATGCAGATCACCTTTGGATAGAAAAGCTCAGTAGAAACTGAGCAGCAAGCTCCATGGAGCAGGACAGTTACAAGCAGCTTTCCACACACAAAGGTGGCCTTTTGTAAAGTGCATCCCCTCAAACACACAATTACTGTTCTCGGACACAGGATCCTGAAAACAAGCAAAGCACAACCAGGTTTCACTGGATTATTTAAACCTTGTTATCCAAGCACTGGGCAATTTCTGTGCCAAATGCACAGGGTCCATACAAAATGCCCCAAGGGAATGGGATCCTCTGCCTCCTTGGCAGAGGGTGGGGAACTCTGAGCTACCCTGGCAGACAGAAGAGCCTTCCCCACAGAGTTCACAGGCCAGTCATGCATAAATGCAATAAAACCACACACACTAACACAGACATGCCAAAGAAACTCTTCTCTTTTGGAAGACAGAAGCCAGTAAGAGTAGAAAATAATTCCATTTTCTGCTAGACTCATCCCTCTTTTTCTCTTTACTGATTATAAAGAAAAAGACTGAGAATGTTTAGTTAGTAGCCAGATGTAAGGACTATGATTCTGTAACAGATAAAAATAGCTGTGAGTGTACATAACTAACTTCATAAACAAGCTTCCTTGTCTAAACCTCCTCTAATTAGAGGAGGGAGGCATCTGTTTATATTTAGAGGAAAACTCAGCTGTCTGGGGTTAAAGGGCCTCCTGGAGCTGGGAAAATCAGCTGGCTACCAGGACTATGGGGAAACTTATCCATAAAAGAACATTTCATCCTCAGGAGGGGCATCAATAATTGAAATCAACACTGTTTTCAGTTATTTAATAAGCAACACTGTTTTCAGTTATTTAATACACAGAAATGTTTTCCTATTCCCACTGAAGAGTTTAATTATACACATGGAGTACCTGGACTCCAAGAATGACATGCAGATCACTCTGATCCAGAGGGGAAATGTGCACCAGGAGATTTGCATGGATGGGGGCCTGTGAATCATGGCACTGCAGTAAGGCTGCACTCCAGTTTGGCTTCTCTTCCTCACAAAGAACATCCTCAAGATCAGCCCATCATAAATGGAAAAGAGGAAGGGGACCTCAGCAAATCCAGGCTGTACAGGAGGGTCTGTGATGGCCCAAGGTGCACAGGCCTGTTTATGGCCCAATTTTTGTTTCACACTGTATCCTTAAGGCAAAACCACCCAAAGGCTTCAGCACTGTCCACACATGACTTCACCCCCTCACAGCCATCCACTCCTGCTTTACCTCTTCTCCTCTTCCAGCTGGTTCAGCAGCTCAATCTTCTCCTTCTGCATCCCATCCACCAAGGCTCGTGCTCGCTGCAGGTTTCCTTCTGCCTCCGTGACATACTGGAGCAAAAAATGAGCCCAAGACACAAAGTTAGCCTTGTCTGAAGTAGCACAAAGCTGTTTAAGAAAGGGTCAGAACCAGGGAACAGAAAGTTTTGATGATCCGTTTCAGAGGATGCTCTGGTAAGAGCACATTTTCCAAAGAGCTCAGGATGTAGGGATCAAGACAACAAAAACTGCTCCATCTCCAACAGCTGGAAAGGATCTGTGTTTCAGTCCCTCTCTGACCTGACCCTTTTGGAGACTCCAGCTCTGATTAGAGTTCAGAACTTGAAGCCTGAAAAGTTCTGAAAATCTGGTCAGAGGTTACCAGTGCAACTCAACCCCAGTCATGAAGCAAAAGAGATATTTCAGACTTCTGTTAATTAAATTGTTAGTGATAATTACTGGAAAACACAATACACAAGAGGAATGTCAGCTTGCAGCTGATTTCCCAATTTCCCCTGCATTTCTGACAGGCAGGTGGGACCACTCAAACATACAGTGCCTTCCCTGCTCCTAGGTAGCTCACTTGGCTTTAAAAGCATGAGTAAAGAATTTAGGACAACAGCAGATGATGAAGAACCATATACTGACAAACAGCACAGACACAACTCTCTTTAAGCATTTTAATACATAAAATATCCTCTGTACAAATGCTTGAGCAAAAAAAAACAAACAAACACCAACCTAATATGATCAGCCTTTTTTCCTTCCAGATTTCCTGCCTTTATTAATGTTATTAAAGCATCCTCTCTGGTGGGAAAGCAGTGGCATATGAACTGGGCTGATGCCCTCAGCACCATAAAATCACTGCAATGCAGTCCCAGCCACAGCCAGATTCAGGGGCTGAGGGGAACAAATTTGCATTTCAGCATTGAAATGTATTGATCCACCAGACACAAACTGCCTCTGATCTGGCACAGCCCTTTCCCTGCTCCTGGCTCAGGGCAGAGACAGCACATGTGACACTGGGAGGGTGGAGAAAGAGCCTCTATAGGAATGGGTTTTTTGTTGATGGATTGACAAAACTATTTTTGTCCTTTCAAAAAGGAAAGAAGCTCAGAAGTTTCTCTTTTTGATTAAGTGAAAAAGTCACTTTATAGGCCTAGGGGACTTCACTTCAAACTTAAGGATAGCTAATTGGACAGAAGGTAAAACGTCCTGCTTGGGCCATTTACTAGAAAAAGAAGTGAACAAAGAAACTAATTGCTTTTGTGAAGTGTTTTATCAGGAGCAAGAATCTTTGGCACTTGGCAAGGTTTTTGTTTTGGGTTTTTTTTGTTTGTTTGTTTGTTATTTTGCCTTTTATTAAACTTTTTTGTTTCTAACACTGCAACAAAAGCCATCTTGCTGATTTTTATGCTTCTAAGGGTAGCTAAGCTATCTTGGGTGTGTTATAGACCTCTGAGAGCTTCTAAAAGCTGGCTGAAAGAGGCAACTATAACACACCTCAGCTTAACTCAGCACATTAGAGGCAGAAATTCAGAGCCCCAGTTTCACACACAGTGGTAATGAGATATAAACTTTAAGGAATTTAGAGATTTTAGAGTAGCTGAAATTTTAGTTAGAGATAAGCTTTACTGGAGTTAATTAAAGTAAATGGGTAGGCCTTGATGAAGTTAAGAGTTAGTAGTTAATTAATAATTGATTGCTTGTCAACACAGTGGTTAGCTGGGTTTATAATGAAGAATATGGAAACTGATAAATGGCTTTTAGGAACATAAGACAATTGTGGCCTCCTCTGTTCTGAAACCAATAGAAGACAGGAATGGGAGTTCTACCAAGGGTTCATTTGTCATATTTGCATTGAGAAGGTAGAAAGCTCAGAACGAAGAAGACTTCCTTTACTTCCTCATTTTGGGACCCCTCCCCATGGAAGGGACCACAGACCCATTTCAAGGAACAAACTACACATGCTTAACGGCTTTTGAACTAATTACCATAGGGTATAGGATGTACCAAAGTTATGAATATGTATTTGTATTTTGGGTATTCATTACTTGTATAGATAAAAGGACTCTGTAATCACCTGTAAATTGTGGTGTGTATTTGGGAGTTATCCCACAATAAACATACACAATAAACATACACTTTCTAGCTCTAAGCTGTTAGAGAGTTTTTGTCCGTCACAGTTGGATATCAGTACTAGATCAATATCCATATTTTTTTAATGAATCAGTAACATTATGATCTGACACTTCCAGGGCATATCAAATATTCAGACATTGAGAGCCATCACCTCCTACCTGCTCGTGCTGGGCCTTCATGATGGCAATCTCCTTCTCCACCTCACAGATGTGGCTGGTGGCCTTGGCCACCTCTGCCCTCTCCAGGTCCCGCTCTGCCAGCAGCTGCTCAATGTGCTGCTGCTTCTCCTTCAGGGCCTCCTGCAGGGCTGTGGTGCCAGAGATCTTCCTGGCATAGCGAGATGAGGTCTCTGTCAGCTGGGAAAGAGTTAAAAAGAGATGGGGTAATGTGGTGGTGTTTGAGGGTCCCCAGGATGAGGGAGGAGATGAGAATCTTGACTCCATGTTTCAGAAGGCTGATTTATTATTTTATGATATATATTATAAGAAAATGATACATTAAAACTATACTAAAGAAAGAGAAAGGAGACATCAGAAAGCTAGAAAAGAATGAATAATAAAATCTCATGACAGACTCAGAGTCCGACACAGCTGGCTGTCATTGGCCATTAATTAAAAACAATTCACATGAGAGCAATCAAAGATGCACCTATTGATAAACCATCTCCAGACCACATTCCACAGCCATCAGATAGTTATAGTTTACATTTCTTTTCTGAGGCTTCTCAGCTTCTCAGGAGAAAAATCCTGGCAAAAGGATTTTCATAAAATATGTCAGTGACAGGGTAAAGCTGTGTCCTTTCCAGCCCAGAACAGCTGAAGTCCCCTGTTCAACCTGAAATGCTGCTCACCTAATGATCATTTATTCATCTGAGGAGAGCTGCAGCTCCAGCTCTGGGCCCTACAGGGGAGGTGAAGTCTGAGAAACATCTGGACAATGCTCACAAGCTCAACTGCTCTTCTGCACTGCAGTGAACACAGCATTTCCCAAAGGACACAACATGGGGTGGGAACTGGGTCAGGGAAAATTATCATGCACTCTATCATCTGCCTTCTTAGGTACATTTTATTGATGGCCTGCACTGATGAAATCCCAAAGATGAGCTCAGCTGGGTAGACTGATCTCAAGTGGAGACCAGTATGGGGTTATTGGATCCACTCCCAGGAACAACACTGCACCCTTTCCCCAGCCAAGAGGGCTGTGGGTGTTCTGCAGCAGCACCACAGCAGAGCCAGAACTTTTAATAGGATCACTGCCTGCTCTGCTTTCTGCCTGCTTGAGCACCTGCCAAAACCCCAGGCATGTGACCGAGGACACTGTCACCCTCCAGAGCAGGAGCTTTGCACAGCTGCTCAGTGGAGCAGCATGACCACGTGAGACTGGAAGGAATGTCCTTTTTCTGCAGGGATCCCTCACAAACCTGCTCTTGACAGCAGAACTGGGATTCATCCCACTGCAAACTGCACTCTAGGGTCTTCAGTGGTCACAGCTGCTTGGTGTCCCTTACTTGGAGGGAGACTGTTTCAGAGTCTCTGTGGTCAGGACAGCCCTGAGATATGTTACAGAGTCTCATTTTCCAGCCTGGCAGCCAAAGAAGGAGTCAGGATTCTTCTGTTCTGGTTCTCAAGGTTGTTTATTTTCTCTTATGTATAACATTCTTTTTCTGACCCGCTGAGGTCTGTCCAGCAGGTCGGGTTGTGGCACACTGACACCCTCAGGGCAGTGTTACCTTTTAATACTAAAAACTACGTGTACTTTATTTACAATAATTTTCCAATACCCATCACCTATGTTAGACAGTCTGTCTCTACTCTCAACCAATCCAAAAGTGTCACCATCACAGCAGAAGATGGAGGCTAAGAAGAAGGAGGAGAAGAAGGACAGGGTACACCCAAATTCCTCCATCTTGCCTCCTGAACCCCCATTCTAAACCCCCCCAAATTCTACATTTTCACCCTGTGTCAAATTCACTATCATTCTACTCAAACCCTTCTGGCTTGTAACCCCTCACACAAAGTTGGTAATTGTTTTATGCAAGGGCTAAAATCAAAGGCACAGGTGTTTGTGACTCTGTGCCAAGGTCTCTGAGCCCCCTGCCAGGGTCTTGAGTCCTCCAGGGCAGCCAGAGCAATGTCCTGGGTTCCAACAACTGTGAGGTGGGTGACAGTCCCACACTCCATTCCCCTCACCCCATGAATGGTGAAGGAGCAGCTGCACTGGAAGAAAACCCCAACCCTCCTGTTTTGTGAGGTTGGGTCACAGAGGTGGAGTGAGGAGCAGAGAGCCCCAGCAGGTACTCACCAGGCCACTGCGGCTGGGCCTGCCCCCGACCGAGGAGGCCACGGAGCTGACGGAGCTGATGGAGGAGCTGCTGGGGCTGTGGGTCAGGGCTGACACCCCCATGGCCATCCTCTTGCTCTTCTTTGCCTTGGCAGGGCTGGTTGATGGGAACCCAATCCGGATCACCTTGTGGATGGGAGCAAAGAGGCCAAACTTGGGTGGGCACTGGAAATACCTGGAATACAGGAGATGCACCAAGTGAGGAGTGGCAGAGCAGCCATGTCACCCAAGCCTTGCAGAATGGCACTGCCAAGCAGTACAAAACCCACAGCTCATCTCTGGGTGCTTTGCTGTGGCACTGTTTCATAGAATCACAGAATGACTGGGTTGGGAGAGACCTTCAAGATCACTGAGTCCCACCCAGCCCCAACACCTCAACTCAACCCTGGCACCCAGTGCCACATCCAGGCTTTGTTAAACACCCCCAGGGATGGGGACTCCACCACCTCCCTGGGCAGCCATTCCAGAACTTTATCACCCTTTCTGTAAAAAACTTTTTCCTAATATCCAACCTGTATTTCCTTTGGCACCGCCTGAGGCTGTGTCCTCTGGTTCTGTCAGTGCTGCCTGGAGAAAGAGCCCAACCCCACCTGAGCACAGGCACCTTTCAGGGAGCTGTAGAGTGATAAGGTCACCTCTGAGTCTCCTTTTCTTCAGGTTAAGCAACTGCTTTCCTGTGTACAAGCAGTTGGATTATTCTCCTTTCCTGCTTGTAGCACTGGCAATTTCCATGTTTGCATTTGTGGTGCTTTAGCAGGGGGGCCTGAGGTAATTGCCAAGCACCAGCTGCTGTGCACTTTGGTAAGATGCCAGGAAAGACACAGCTGGTAGCCTGGAGAGCACAAATCCCAGAACATAAACACAGCCACAGCACAAGCACTCCTTCCTCACAATCAACCTTCCCAAAACTTGGGTGTGCTCTTTACCCTGCTTTGAGGATAGTGATGTAGTAACGTGTGTCTGCAGGAGGTGTCAGAAGGTGGACAAAGCTCTATTCTGTGAGCTCAGCAATGAGACAAGAGGCCATGGGCAGGAAGTTCCAGCTAAAAATGAGGAAGAACTTCTTCCCTGTATAGTGACCAAGGCCTGAACAGGCTGCCTAGAGAAAGTGTGGAGATATTCCAGAACCTTCTGGACACGACACCATGCCATGTGCTCTGCAATAACCCTTCCTGAGCAGGAAGGTTGGACTAGATGACCAACTGTGGTCCCTTCCAACCTGACCCACCCCGTGACTCTGTCAAATAAAAAGATCTGAATCACACAGCTCTGTATAAATGTTCACAGGGTAAAAAATCTTTCCTCCCAAACCAAGAGAAAACAGCTGTTCAATCCTTTGAAGCTAAAAATACAATTACAGCAAACTCCAGCGTGTGCCACCTCCTTTGGGTGGCAGAGAAACTGTTTCCTATGCCATCAAACTTGGAAAGATGAAAGCATGGAAAAGGGAGGACCAGATAATTACAGTGCATGATCTCTTCCACAACTGAGCCCAAAGATTCTGTCTCTCCAGAGCCCTCTTCCAGAATAAAAATGAGCCACAATTCAGTGTCAAACCCTGGAAACTCCTTCAGGGCCTTGGCTGAGCAGCAAAGCCAAGGTTCATTTGCTGCTGGCCAGCTGCACTGCAGCAAGAAGAACCAGATCACCTCCAGCATGGTGTCCCTGAGTTCCAGGGGAGCAGCCAACACAAAAAGCTCCTCTAAGAGCTTCCTCACAGGCCTCCCAGCAAGAATAGGGCTAAATACAGGCTCATAAAACAATCTGTCCTATGTTAATATAAAAAAGCAGGTTCTAATGACTAAATTACACAAATCCAGTTTTACTAGCACAAGTTTTCTCTCTCTCCAGATGTGAGCAGCTGTTTTCCCAACTCCCTTTTATTTTTAAGAGCTGGCAGCCATACAGCTGTGTTACAGGCAGACCCCTGTGTGCTTGGGAGGCCAGGGAACAGCCTGATCTCCAGCCAGATGAGAATAAAATTAAATTTTAAACATGAGCTCAGATCCATGTTTTTTCTATAACAAACTTTAAACAACCCCTCTATAACCCCAAATCTCTCAGCCTCCTTGACTTCCTGCCAACACAGGCCCTTGGGTTTTAAAAACCAGCCACACCACAGGCTGACCTCTTGCAAACCTGCCAAAGCCCTGCTCAGCATCATTTTCCCAAATTCCAGTAGGCACAGGCAGGCCAACAGCCCCTTCCACAGCTCTGCCTGCTGTAAGCACAGCCTGGTACTGTGGCTGCACGACAATCCCAAATGTTAATTCCCTTAAAAGCCTCTGACAGCTCTGAGCAAGTTCAAACTTGCATCACTATGTCTGCCCATTTTCTTTCAGTCCAGATTGAAAGTGGTTGCAATTAACTTTTATAATTCAGAAGCAGGAATTGGGTCCAAACCACTCGGCAGAAAAAAAAAATCTACATGAAAACCAAGAGCTGCTCTCAGTGAGTGTGGAGGAGCTCTGAACTCACATTACAGAGAGGAAATAGGGCAGAAAAGTCATTGCAATGCAAACTGCAGGTGGAAAACAGCACAGGAAATGTTGAAATAGATGGAAAAAATCTTCAGTGTCCAAGGCTGACAAACAGTGCAAAAGTAAAAGTTCTGGGCAGTTTAGTGAGCAAGGACTCTGACTGGAGCAGAGAGAGGAGGAAGAACAGTAAAATAAGCAGGTAAATTTAAATTACTAGAGATGAGTGCATGGAACTGGCTTGGCTTTGTGGAACTGACACCAAACCAAACCACACCAGCACCTCTGCAGTCTCCTGTGCAGACAAGAGAGCAGATGCAGCAAAGCTCAGTGTAAATCAGCACCATCTGATGCAAATCTCACCATCTGATGTCCAGAGGGGCTCCCCACAGTGACACCCTGTCCCCTGGGCCACTGCCACTGATGCACAGCCTGCCCTTGGGGCATATCCACACCTGGACCTGCAGGAAAATCAGTGGCCCACTGTGGGAATTGAATTTATAGAGAACTCTCCAAGAAGTCCCACACAGTGTGCATCTGGGTGCAAACCTTGAGGTGAGAAATGCTGACTTAGAAATGCCATGGAACAGGACAGACATTGCTGAGAGAAATGAAGGAAGAAAAAAGTTTCAAAGGATGGTTTTACAAATAAGACTGGATACTTTGGAGAAATATTACTATGAAAGATGCATTGTAGTAAGACCCATGAGGTGTAATTTTAGATTATTGGCTTTAAGACATTTACAGCATGGTGTGGCAAAAGCTGATAGGCCAAGAAACACTTACAGTGTATTGTAATTAAGATACAGTTGGCTTCTGATTGTGATGGTGTGAATTATCTGTATTGTCCCACCCTTCTCAGGAGACTGAAAATGGAATAAAAGTTTTTAAAACACCTCTCAGTTACCCCATCTCTGGGTCAGAAAAAGACATAATCCAACAAGCCACCCCAAATTTCAGCCAGTTCACCACCAACTCATGTCACCAATGTCACCAAAGGATCCAGGCTACCTCTGCTGCTTCCACCAGCCTCAGTGCCTTGAGCTCCAGCTTTGGGTTTATTCTCCTGCTGCAGCAGGCAGTGCTGGGCTTGCTGGCCAGTGCTCACTAGATGGCAACCATCACCAGAGCACAGCCTCTGCCCAGGCTGATCCTGGCAGGACAAGATCAGCACAGCCTCAAGAATTCCAGGCTGCCAGAGCACACAGGGAAGGCACTCGGGGTGCCAACATGCACCAAGGGAGTTGGTTTGACTCTGCAAGCTTCTCCAAACACTGCTGCTGAATGGGCACCTGCTACAAGAAAATCAAAGGCTGGATGAAGGCTGGACATGGACAGTGCTGCAGCCTTGCTCTGAACAGTGTGAACCAAAGGAGGAGCCTCTGCAGACAGGGCACACACCAGAACAGCCTCTGCCAAGATGCAGCAGTTTCAGAAGACAGATGACTTCCAAAAGCTGGATTTCCAAACCACAGCAACAGAGGTATGAGGATGAGAGGCAGACAGCACTGCACCCACATCTGCCTTTCACACCTTCCACATGCACAGAGACAATAAATACTTCCTGAGCATCATGAAGATTAATCTTCCAGATAGTTTGAATTGTGTGATAAAGAAAGCAGAGCCTTGCATTCACTCCATGATTAATCTCTGCCATCCTGGTTCTTTTATTTTGAGAACAGGCTGAAACTCAGCCATCTGCTGCCAATCACTTACTGCTTTCTTGCCCTGACATTGAACAAGACAGCTTTTCTCCTAATTTAAATGAAAGCACATGGCTGCTGGACAAAAAGCTGACCCAACATAAGAAACCTTTATTCCAGAACCTGACATCTAACAAGGCAGGAACTCTTAGCTCCTCAGTTTCAAAGTTTTGGGTTAGACTTGATGATATCAAAGGTCTTTCCCAACCTAGTTAATTCTGTGAAAGATAAATCTCGCCTCTAAAGGCAGACTGCCTTCAGAAGCTCCAAGAAACCAACAGTATTTCCCACTTAAGGAACTTGTGTAGGACAAGGAATCAGTTGCACCTGTATTTGAAGCATGGTCAGAGCTGCTGTATAATTCAGATTTGAACACCACCAAGCTCAAGATCCAAGGCCTGCGTCATTCCACAACTAAATTCCACAAGAACAGAAAGAGCTTCCCAGCAAGCCTGTGAGATGTCTCTGCCTCGTTTTATAGATACTAACAAGGGCTTTTTTGGAAAATAAAAGAGTGGAGGTGCCTAGGGAGCCAGAGGTGGTAAGATCAATCAGCAGACACCTATCCCACTACAGAATTAGTACAGGGACAGAAAACAACCACCAACTGTTCTTTCAGTTCTCTGGAAATTTGTTCCCAGAAAAAACAGAATAAAACATTAAGTGAGAAGAAAAGAAAGTAAAATCTTTGTCTTTTGCAGTACTGACAGGGTGACATAGCACAAGAAGAAAGTTTATGACAGGAATGTGTGGTAGAAAGCAGAGCTAATACAATCAACAGAATCAGTTTCTTGCAAAAATTAAATCCCACTGTAAGTTATCTTCTCTCCCTACTTTCTCCTGTTTCCTGAAGCCATTCAGGTTCCTCCTTACAGAAGTTATCTGATCCTGCTTTAAAATGGCCCAGTGATGAGGTTTGTATTGATCTCCCTGCAAGGCTATCAAAAAACCTAAAAGACTCAAAATTAGACTCTTCCTCCCAGCCCACAACATCCAACCAAGCACAGCCCTAACTCTCTGTATGAATGTTGACAGAGTGATCAAATTATCCTTTGTCTCCTTAAAAAAAAAGAAAAAAAGCCCAGAAGTTTCTCTCCTCAATTTGGTAAAAAGGACACCTCATAAGACCTTTGAGACTTCACCTCAAACCTAAGGCTACCTAATTAGACAGAAGACACAAAGTCCCCCCTAAGTAGAAGAAGAAGAGAACAAAAGAAATAATTGCTTTTGTAGAGTGTTTTTAGCAAGAGCAAGAACCTCTTGCCCCTAGCTCAGTTTTTCTCTGTAAGATCTTTGTTATTTTACCTTTTATTAAAAGTTTTCTGTTTCCAGCACTATCTCAGAAGCCATCCTAGTAATTTTATGCCATTCCAAGTAGCTGAGCCATCTCAAGTCTGACAGGTTCCTCTAAGAGCTCGTAAGACTTAACTCAAAGAAAAATCCCAACTCTCCTCCTGGGGCTGATGGCATTTGCCCCCCAGACACCCCGGGAGCTGTGCAGGGGTTCAGAGCACCCAGTACCTTGTGCCAGCAACTGCCCCATCGTTCTTGCCCAGGGGCTCATCCAGCTCCACTCCACACCACTCTCCTTTGGCAAAGTCTGTCTCTCCCACGTAGCGCACCACTCCTGTCTTCGTGCCGCCGACCTGCAGAGAGAAGATGTTCAGAGAGAAGGGGTTTAGAGAAGATGTTTAGAGAGAAGGGGTTTAGAGAAGATGTTCAGAGAGAAGGGGTTTAGAGAAGATGTTCAGAGAGAAGGGGTTTAGAGATGGCAGCACTTGTAGCATCCCATGAACTCTCCTCCCTTGGTCAATCCCCAAGCCCTCAGCCCTGGAAACATTAACTACTTACCACAGAGACATCCCTCCCAAAGGGAAAAACAGTCTCCCCATGGACTTGGTGTCACAACTTCCTTGGGTTTCTCCTTCCCCTGTCACTGACTTGGTACCCCTGGTGGCCACCCCCCTACCCCTGGTGGCCAGGCCCCTCTGCCCAGCCCTTAGCTCTGCCCCCCATCCCTTCCCCTTTATAAGCTGCCTGCTCCACATGGGTTTTCTCTTTTCCCCAGGTTTGTCCTTTGGTGACTGTGTTATTCTGCTGGAATAAAACCTTGCAAAAGAGCCTTTCCTGCCTCTATTGCTCAGCCAGCTGCAGTGAGTGTTGAGTGGAGGTTTGACTGCATTGCCTGAATGACAACTCAGCCCTGCCTTTGGACAGGAGGGGCTTGCTGGGGACAGGCAGCAGCACCAGCCCCTGTAACACCGCATTTTTAACTGGCGCCCAATGTGGGGAGCACCACTCCTGTCTTTGTGCCACCGACCAGCCAGAGAGAGGATGTTCAGAGAGAAGGGTTTAGATAAGATGTTCAGAGATAAGAGGATTAGAGATGGCAGCACTGTCATAGTAACAGGCCCCCCAGTTGGGTAATAATTATTATAGACTTTCTGTATAGGAGTGTGCTTTCTGTTGGCAGAGTGACAAAACTATTCTTTATCCTCTTAAAAAGGAAAGAAGCCCAGAAGTTTCTCTCCTCAATTAGGTGAAAAAGCAACTGCATAGGCCCAGGGGACTTCACCTCAAACTTAAGGATAGCTAATTGGACAGAAGCCAAAAAGCCCACCTGAGCAATTTAGTAGAAAAAAGTGAACAAAGAAACAAATTGCTTTTGTGAGGTGTTTTACCAGGAGTAAGAACCTCTTGCACCTGGCTCGGTTTTTCTCTGTTTGTTATTTTGCCTTTTATTAAACCTTTTTGTTTCCAACACTGCGACAGAAGCCATCCTGCTGATTTTTATGCCTCCAAGAGTAGCTGAGCTGTCTTGGGTGTGTTATAGACCTCCAAAGCTTATGAGACCTAGCTCAAAGAGGCTACTGTAACATTTATGATTCACAGAAGGCTGATCAATCTCTGTTTTTATTAAGAAACCCATTGTTTTTATAGACAGTTATGATACAACTGGGCTTGATTGGTCCTTTAATCAAAACACTATCACTAATTAAGAAACCACCTTTTGGTAAACAAATTTTGGTAAATAATAACACGTTCCATGTGTTCTCATCAACAGGTGCACCAAGCTAAGAATTGTTTCTAATTCTTTCCTCTGATCTTTTCACAGCCTTTTCCCAGCACAATGCCTGGGACAGTTGTGTGTTGGTCAGAGAGCTGCTGCCACACTTCCACTGACACAAGGGGACTGAAGCTGGCACAGGTATTTAGACAGAGGGACAAGACATCTGTATTTTCTTTTTCAGATCTGATGAAATCAGCAGATAGGTCTCACACTGAGTTCTATCTAATTGTTATAAAAGCAATAACATCTTATATTTTACCAAATATAAAATGTCATTGCTTTTATAGTTGTTTTGGGAAAAACAACAACAACAACCAAGCATAATGCAGCTAAAAACAGCTCTTTCTGGAAGTTCCAAAAAATGGGAACAATATTGAATAGCTCTCACACCAAGTTCTCCCAGCACTTAAGTTGTCTTTCCAATAACTGCAAAGTGATTTTGGGACTGCCTGCCTAGAAGATATCAGAGTAAATATAATTAAAACTTATTTCAAGGTGTCAACTAATTACACCAAGTTACTTGTGAGGCCACAAAGGAGTTGAAGCCCTGCAGGCACGGCTCATACCTGCCTTGCCTGAAGAACCATGACCTGCACTGCCAGGTTTTCCAACAGTTCTGGGCAATAGTGGGACATGACAGCAAGAGCACAGCAGATCCAGGAAAGCATTCCCTGCTCCTCAGCTTGCTCCCAGGATGTAGAAACTGCTCAAAATAGAGGTGTTCCACTTTTATCTTCACTTCCTACAGCAACAGTGCTGACAAACTGCATGGGAGTGGGGCTCAGCTCACTGCCAGGCATCCTCCAGCACAGGTTTCTTCCCCCACCATGCAGAAATAAGAATAAATCACACCTTTTTCTCCTGAATTTACGCTTTAGGTTCTTAAAGTTTGCAGCTTGCTGAGGAGACTCAAGGAGGGCAAGTCAGGGAGCTGTGTTTTGATCATGCTTGAGAGTCTGTGGCACTGAGCAAGAGCTGCCTCTGCTCCAAACACTCCCACTTAGACACTTGGGCTGAGAAAAGGAAGATAGAAGAGGAGGAGGGTGGTTCTAAAGGGTCATACTTAGAGTAAATCAGCATATGATCTAAACCTTTCTAGCCTAAATTCAAGGAAGAAAGCTTAAAAATAAGTTTAAAATCAAATTTGCAGCTTCATCCCAAATGACTTGCAGTTATTCATTTTCTTAATATTAAATTTAACATTAAAAGGTATCAACACAGTGTTATTTTCCTACAGAAAACAGTGAGAGCTGAATGCAGAAAACTCTGGGTTTGTGTATTTTAGAGTAGCAATGTTAGATTTACCAACTCTAAATCCCTAAAAAATTGCTTATGTAAAGGAAAAATGAGTTTTCCTAGACTAAAAATAACTGCGCCTTTATGGACTAAACAGCACAGCTCTGAAGTCTGGGTCCAACCTCAGGTCCTGGGAGGCTGCAGCACACAGCTTGAGTTAGTTCATCCCTTCCCCAATGAAACATCCCCAGTAGTTTCAAGGGACAGTCTAGGGCTTGACCTTCACAACAAAATGAAGGCAAGGATATTTAGAGAATATTCAGCAGGTCTGTATCTACTGATGAGTCAGAGCAGCACCATGCAGTCATGGAAGGATGTCCACACACCTTCCCTGCTGATTGTAGTATCATTGACATCACATTTTACTGTGCTTATCCCATCAAATGGACAAAATGGGATGCAGATCAGTATTCCAGGGCTGGAAAGACAATGATGCTAATCCTTCCTGACACTGGCTTCAACAGAGCTAAATTATCATTTAAACTATTTACCAGATGAGCAGCAGGACAGATCTCACTCAGTGTGGCTGCTGAGAGTGACACCCCCTCCAGCCTGTGTCTGCTCCCTGCTCCTCATGGCCCTGCTCATCCCACAGCAGTTTCCTGCTCTAAGCAAGAACCTCTTGGGAGCTGCCCTCACCCTATGGCCTCTGGGCATTGCTCTGCTTGCAATCCTGCTAAGGAAGAAGAGAAAAATAAAATCCTCTGTGCCTTTCAGGCCATCAGGGACTGTCCCCAACCATGTCACACACACTCAGGGGTCAGCAATGGCTGAGACACCTGCTTGATCATATTCCCGTGCAGAAATCCAGAGATAACACTGTCCTTTCTGTTTAACATTCTAATTTACCCATTTAAATTGATTTTCAAAGTGTTTTCACAAGACAGGGCTGCTGAGCAGAGGGTGAGGTGGGAACACAAAGTGCCCAGCACAGGGACAAACCTCCTCTGTAGAGTTCCCATGTCCTGTGCTGGGGACAGGCTCAGCAGAGCCCTGAGACTCCTGCTGCTCTCCTCTGGGAAGAGGAAGGAAGGGGGTGGGGGAAAAGAGCACACACAGGACACTGGCTTCACACTCTGAGGACCTTCGAGTACTTTCTATGTGCAGCACATCAGCTTATTCCACTCTGCTACTGGGTGATGCCAACAAGAACTTGGTAATCACCTTTACTGGACAAATGAGGCTTGTTCTGATTAGAGCTGTGCCTGCAGGCTCGACCCAGCCTATAAACTGGAGCAACCATCCTTTCCTTGGGGATGAATGGCTGGGTTTATTTCCCCCTCCCCATACTCATCCACCCACTAAAGGATCCTATTTCCACCCAAGCTGAGAGAGGCAGGAGCTGTGATTTCCCATTGTACACAGTTTAGCTCTCCCAAGCATTGAAAATCACTCTACAATAATGCTTGATTTACAGAGGGTGCTTTTGGCAAAGGCACAGGATGAGGATCCAGCTACTACAGACCCCCTGAAATAATGCAAGGGGGTAAAAGTGGCCATCACATACTGGGGCTGTGTCCCAACTACAGCCAGGGCCAGCATTCAGCATCTGGTGAAAGGTGGAGAGCTGGCTTGTGGTCAGGTTTATCTGTAAATACAGCTTTACCTCCATGTGCAATCTAGCCATCAGCAGCTTTATCTGATTTAATAAATACCATGTCATCTGAGAATGCCAGAACTGGCTTTTAAGGTAAGGGGAGAAACAGACAGCCAGGAATTACAGGCCAGCCCTCCCTATGTGATGCGACAGGAATTTCTGTAGTTTCTTTTCATCCAACCACTGATCTTTGTGCCTACCCATCCCCACAGCACAAGTCAGCATTGCACAGCAATGAGTCTGACAGCACTGCTGATGCAAGACATTTCTGTGCATTTATCTGTCAGGCACCAGGGAGAAAATAATATCCTAGGGAGGTGGTGTAAGAGGAAAGCCTGGAATTACAGCATCTCCTCCTGGGGCTGGCTCCAGTGCCAGGTCTGCCCCTGTTATTAACACAGTTTGCTCCACCACACTCCACTTACAGCTCCCATTTAACTACAGATACTGCACAAGCAGACAAGGGCCAGGCAGTGGCTCAGCCCAAATGAATGGTTAGGAGGGTGTGCACAAAGAGCCTCTAAGGGTTAATGTGGCAGCAGGGCAGTTGTTTTGGGCTATTTATTTCCCTCTTTGTTTCACTGCATAGAAACAGGATGGTTTAGGTTAGAAGGGACCTTAAAGTTCATCTTGTTCCACCCCTGCCATGGCAGGGACACCTTCCACTATCCCAGGTTGCTCCAAGCCCTGTCCAACCTTGTCCTGAACACTTCCAGGGATGGGGCAGCCACAACTTCCCTGGACAGCCTGTGCCAGGGCCTCACCACCCTCACCAGGAAGAATATTTCCTACTATCAAAGTTAACCCTACTCTGTCTGAAGCCATTCCCCCTCATCCTGACACTACACACTCCTGTAAAAAGCCCCTTTCCAGCAACAAACCCATACAGCGAGCAAAGAGCTCTGACCAGGAGTCCCAGATGTTTTCTTATCTCCAGAATCCTGCAAACAGCTGGAACACTGCACTTCCCATTGCCTGTCACAAGCTTCCACAGGGACAGAGATCCATCATCCCACACTGCCATCCTGCTGCACTCTTTAGCCATGACACAGCAATTGCTGGAGCTCTAAGCAGGCAGTGGAACACTGAGAATCCTGCCTTGATAGAAATACAGAATGAGATCCTTCCTTCTTCTCTGCCTGGTTAGCAATAAGGGAATATGCCTGGTGACTGTCTGAGAAAGGAGCATTGCTGCACCTCTAGGACTTCACAAGCTGGGAGAGCTTAACCAGGACAATAAAGAGCAGGAATCCTTCCTTCATGTGAAAAAGGTGTATTTTATGATTGGCTTTTAGAAAATATTAAAATTAATATTATATGTGATATGTTAGAAAGTTATGCTGTATTAATTTTCTTAAGTAGTGTGTTAAATATAGTTTTAGGTTATAACATAATGTTAGAATACAAACTATGCTATGTAAGATACTTTTTTTAAAGAGAGGAATGAGGCATTCTCACTGAGATAGCAGCCAAAGGACACCTCAATCTTTCAGAGAAAGAGAATTTATTGCTCACTTATCAAGTTCTTCCCACCTTGCTCAGCACTGAAGACAATGTCAGGATTCAGAGGAAGAAGTTGACACTGACCAGACTGAATCCTTTGTCTGAATGGAATTTATGCCCCATGTATGAGATGTATGAATATGCAACAGGCTGTTGTTTTTAAGGGTTAAATGTGGGTCCTTTTCCAGGCTTATTTTGCCCAGAAAGAGGTACCAGGACTGTCCCTAAGTCTTTGTTTTTATTGTCTCGTATTGTCCTAATCCTAATTGTCCAAATTATTATTACTCTAATTTTATTACTCTTTTTATAACCATTTTATTACTATTAAACTTTTAAAATTTTAAAACCAGGTGATTGGTGTTTTTCACACTTCATGCCACCTTGCACACCTTTCCAGCAGCGAGGCTTCAGTCTCAGGCACTGAAACAGCTCAGGGATTTTGGCAGCAGAGCAGTGAGTTGTCTCTGCCCAAGGAGAAGGGCTTAGGCTGCAATTCTCCTGCCCAGGGAGCTTCTCAGGAAATTATTTCTCACTCAGGACGTTCAATGCTTTCTGCAGCCCCAGGCTGGCTGAGCAGGGCTGTGGCAGGGACAGGTGGGGGGTGAATACTGAAGAAAGAACTTGATTTGTTTATTCATGAGTGCTTCCCATCATTTGCCAGGAGCTTAAGCACACTGCAGGCAAAAGCAGTTTGCAGCAGACAGACAAGATGATTAAAAACACAGGCTCAGGGGGAAGGCCTGGATCCATTTCCAGCAGCCCAGGCAGGCTCCACACAGCCCTGCCCAGGCTCAGCTTTAGTGCTGCTTCACTGACTCTCCCTGTAAATGTTGCTGTTCCAGCATTTGCAGAGGCTTTGGAGACCTGCAAGTTCCAGCAAAATCACAAATCTAGCATCCATCCAGAAGGTATCTGGGGCAATACCCCTCAGCAACTGAACCAGCCACTGGGATGGATATACCCTGGCCCTTAAACAGCTTTATTTATCACTCTATTTCAATGCTGAACTGCACAATTCCAGTTAGGAAATACAAGCATGGCTGAAGGGCAGAGTACCTACTCTAAGAGGAATCTTTTTAGTTTAATTTTTTTTTTTTTATTTAGGCTGACATATAATAAAACCACCTACTTGCCCCACTTCTTCAGAAAGCAATGGCATCTAAAGGGGAATGATTTCAGTTGCTAAGAAGGCCTCTCCACAAGAATGCAAAATACATTTTCTTAGGCAAAAAACCAAGCAGAAATTCCTCCCAGGCAGAAAATGCTCCACTGCTGTTTCCAGCCCTTCTTTCCCTACAGAAAGGCAATAAACCAGCCTCACATTAACAGAACTTCAGCAATTATCCCATTTCAGGAAGCTCAGCTGTCACCAAAGCAAAGGTTAATTGTCCCACATTTATTTGCCAGACCTCAAGAGATGAGTTCTACAACATTAGGGTGGATTTTTCATCTCTTTAATGCAATTTTTACATCTCTGGGAAAAAGTCCTAGTGCCAAAGGCAAATATTATCTAACTCTTCTAATGGAAAGCTTCTAATGGAAAGCTGAAAGTCACTTTCTGCAACTGCTGGAGAGTCACAGAGGGTCTTGGAACAAAGTAACCGAAAAGCAAAAATGTCTTCAAGCTATAATGGACTTTAATGAAGTTAAAGAAAGGCACCATCAGGAAATAGCCTGACTGCAGAGAGCCAGGTGTCCATCTGGCTGACCTGGAAGGGTCTCTTGCAACCTCGTGCTCCATCACAAGCACTCACTGAAAACATGTCCTCCCTCATTTGAAAAGCCTTTGGTGGATCCCATGCATCTAAAAGCCACTCTCAGATAAAAAGATACTCTTTCAGAAAAGGAAACACTAGGAGTAATAAAGACAACTAAAGCTGTACCAATCCATAGAGGATGAGCAAAGATTGGCTCAAGGAATTTGAGACAACTGAGGTTAATTCAGAATTATTGTTTATGTATTCCAATACCCAACATGATTAACTGACTCCTCCCATAAGGAAAATAAAAGCTGCCAAGCCAAGCAGATGTGAATGAACCATAACAGCAAATTATTTCTTCTTGTTATTATCTGTTCTTTTCCTGGATCTCTATGACTGTGTGCAAACAATTCCTCATATTTCTGTATGCTGAGCATTCCTGCTAGAACCAGGGAGACTACTAGGATTATTCCAGGCTCACTCTTTTGGAGCTATTTATTACACTAAGAAGTCACAGCACAAACTTCATCTAGTAACATCTGAGGGGGATAAATTAGCAGGCAGGGAGGGCAGGCTTTTAAGGATGCACCCTCATTAAAAAAAAATTAAAAACCCAAACCATTCCCAAAACACAACTCAACAGAAGCCCAGGGGAGAGATGCTCCCATTTTTTATTCTGTGGCTATGCCAAAATTCGCTCTGGGTGGGCCCCACTGAGGTGAGCTGAGTGTTCAGGGAACAGGCCCTGTCTCAGAGAACTTATGGTCAGGAGAAGAAAGGGGTAAAACAAGTCTGGAGAACATCATTCCATTGCTTGCCTGCTTCAGAAAGAACAGAGCCAGGTTTACCATAGTGTGCCTTCTATGGCTGCTGCTTGTACAATCGTAAGTTCTCACCTGTACACTCCCCCCACAAGGTAAAGGAGAAAATGGGAGCAAACAAACTCATCAAAAGAGAGCAGATTCTCAGGTTCACTTTGCCCCATGTGTTGCTGCTGTACCACACTCAACCTAAATTTCCCACCTGAGTCATACACCTACACTACTCTCTACAATCTAATTCACACCCTAGTGGATTCTAGTCTATTCTGGAATTTAGGGAACTTTCTTCATGAATGAGGGTCAAAGTCTGTCACAAACACATTTTATGAAAAATCCTTTCCTTAGGATTTTTCATCCTGAGAAGCCTCAGGAACAAAATGTAAACAATGATTATCTGCTGCTGTGGAATACAACAGGTGGATCTGTGATTGGTCTCATGTGGTTGTTTCTAATTAATGGCCAATCACAGTCCAGCTGTCTCTCTCTCTGGTCAGTCACAGGATTTTGTTATCATTCCTTTCTATTCTGTTCAAGCCTTGTGATGAAATCCTTTCTTCTATTCTTTTAGTATAGTTTTAATATAATATCTATATCATAAAATAATAAATTAGCCTTCTGAAACATGGAGTCAGATCCTCATCTCTTCCTGGGACCCCTGTGAACACCACCACAAAAGTCAGTGCTCCCCTGGTCAGAGCACCCCAGAGCAGACAGAGAAACATCCCTGGTGCCCTGAGTTTCCACAATTGGTCAAAAAAACTTTTAAAGTGAGTTGTAAAATTGAGTTCTTGGTGTGCTGCCTGGGATGTGAGCTGGTGCCCTGTGTTTCCACACCGATAGCCCACAGCCAACTCACCAGCACACGATCCCCGAGGCGCAGATCCTTCTCCCCCTTTTTCACCGAGCCGCTGTCCGACAGGTTGGACCCGGACTCGTTGCCCGTCTTCATGGCGCTGTTGAGGACGCTCTCCCGCAGCGGGATCACGCGCGTGGACAGAGGCGGCGTGGCCGTCCCTGAGTGCAGGGACAAGTTCTGAGCCGTCAGGGAGTCCACGGAGGGCGCGTCACTCCCTGAGCCCTCGGCCACCGGCTGCCGCGTCAGCTTGGACGGTCGCGTGAAGATGCCCTGCAGCGGCTGGCACTCGAAGTAGCGCACTCCTCCCACGGAGCCGTCATTCTTACCCACCGGGTCATCCAGAACAACCCCTGCCCACTGGCCCGGAGCAAACTGCGTTTCCCCGAGGTACTGGATCACTCCTGGCTTCACTCCGTTCACCCAGACGCGTTCGCCCACCACGAAATCTCCCAGGAAATCATCGCCCACCTCGGCAACCTTCGAAGCTGACTTTTCAGTGCTGGCAGTGGATGTGGTGCCCTGCTTGTGTAAAGGTGAGCCTGTGGATCAAGGGAAAAGATGTTTTGGTATAAGGAGAAGTCCTACAAGTCCTAGAAGGAAGTCAAAACACAAACAGAAAAAAGCATTTACGGAAAGAAAACATCTGGGACAACAACTTAGATTGTAGGTGTACACCCTGAGAGGATTAAACCTGAGTGATGCCATTACTTACACACCTTCTTCAGTGTAAATCTGCACAGATCCTCCATCTGCTGCCCAGTTTCTGCAGGTCTCACACAGAACATAAAGAAATGACCCATGTTTTCATCCCCTTTACAGTACCTCAGCCCCCTCACAGCCCCAGAGTGTGGATAAGCTCAAAAGCACAGGAGTGGTGCTAAGTGCTTAAGGACCAAAGGGAGCCCAATGAACTGCTGCTTTGCAGGAAGAAGCCAAAGTCATCCTTTTACTCCAAAAAAGAAACCAAAATCTTTATATTAAACTAAAAAAACAGGTGTGAGAAAAAACAGGTGTGAGGTACTGATGTTTCAGTACTTGGCACTATGGGAATCCCATTGTGTGTCCCACTAACAGCTCCTGTGGGACCACACAGTGGCCTCCACAAATTCCCCATTTTTCCCAGCTGCTGCTGTGCCCTTTGCTGGAGCAAATGCAACAGCAAGCAGACACTTGGGCTATGTTCAATATTAACACCATCTCTCTAAACAGGAATCATCTACAAACCTTCATGCACAGCCCTGCAGGGTCACACAATATGCTTGGAACTCTAACAACTGGCAATAAAGAGTGCCTTTTTTCCAGCACCAGCCTTCCAGCAATTCTCTGCTGCCTGGGGAAGGAGAAGTGCTGGTATTCAGTGCTCTGCTCACACTCCCCAGCAGAATCTTGATTGGCCAAACTCTCCATAATACAAAAGGAGACTCTTAGACATATGACAGGTGCCTGAATGGGAACAGAGTCAACCCAAGCAAATGAGACAGCAGTGACCCAACTCTTGCTGACCCCATTGTCAAACCCTCCTATCGCAAACTTTGGGCTTTCAGCCTGGGCCCCAGGCGACAAACGACAAGGATATGAGAACTTCATTAAAACTTCATTAAAACCCTCTGAGGGTTAAAGAGGGAGGCTGAGTAAAGCCCTAGAAGAAACCACATCAGAAACTGAGGAAATAAGCTTTTAAAATAAGATTCAGCAAGTCACATACCATGGACCTTCAGCCATCCTCAGCTCTCAACAGCCCTGAGGTGCCAAGTGTGGCTCTCCCACACAGCTGGTATAGGGGGTGTTTGCAGGAGGCTTGGTGCAACATATCCTGTGCTCAATGAAAGCTCCCCAGACTCTTCAGCCCAACTTTCAGCTGAAGTTTCTGGGTGCCACCAATCAGAAAACTCTCAATCACAGCCAGGAGAAAATTTTTATTTGCTACCAGAGAAGGCTGGCAGAGGACACCCTGAGCAGCTGCAGAGACAAGCCAAACTTGATTGCTTATGTGTAATGAACTGTGAAACTTGTTCAGCCTCAGCCATCACTGTGGCTCAGTCCACAACACTTCTACAGCTCTTCCACAAGTAATGGGCCTGACAGATCAGGCTCAGCTCCTAGAAAGAATGAAAAACATAAAAGCTCTCAAAGCAAGATACTTCAAAGCTTTGCTAGAGGTCTAGGAAAGAGGAAAGAAAAGAGCACCAGGGAAATAGCATGAAGAACTTAGTTTCTGCTTGTTCCAGATTGCAAGGCAAGATGTGTTCTATTACCATCTCTATGGCAGCTGTCTTCTGTTAAGTGGGCATTTTGCCTTATCTCTTCTACACCCACTCCTCCCTCTGGGGGGACACCTGCTGATAAGAGGCCATTGAATGTCCCTGCATGGCTGATAAGAACTACAGCATCCCACTGGGAGATGTGAGCCCAGAGGGAGGAGCCAAGCATTCCTACCTGGATATAATCTGGAGATTCTGGAACACCAGCACAGCTTCTGCACTGGATTCCCCAGAGGAACAGCAGCTGCCTCTCCTTCCCCTGGATCTTCAGAGGCAGAATCCATCCTTCTCTACAGGATCCCTGCTCCAGCAGAGCCACCCCTGACACTGCAGGAGGGCTGAGCCACAATTCCAATGGCACTGCTGCCAACACCCTGACCCACAGGGTGTCAGGTTGGGTTCTGACTGTGTCAGTGTTGTTCTAGTGTACTGCATTGTTTATTTTATCCTTTTATTTTCTTCCCTATTAAAGAAATGTTATTTCCTGCTCCCATATTTTTTTGCCTGAGAGCCTCTTAATTCAAAATTTATAGCAACTGGGAGGGGTGGGGAGGGTTTACATTCTCCATTTCAGGGGAGGCTCCTGCCTTCCTTAGCAGACTCCTGTCTTTCCAAACTGAGACACTGCTAAATCATGTGTGTTATGAGGGATCAATTTTGACATTTGGGTTCTTATTAGACTCCAGAGTCAACACTTGACAAATTTCTTTGGCCACCAGTTTGGGGCCCCTGGAAGCAGTACCTCTGCCTGGTCTGAGCCTTGTCTGAACAAGAGGAGAGCAGCAATTAAGGGGTGATTGTACAAACTCCTCTCACAAACAGAAGTGTCTCCAACCATCTCACTGGGCTGGAACAGCTTTTGAGAAGATCAGCCAAAAGGAACATAACACGTGGGGAATGTTCAGAAAAATCCCATGATGGGCACAGGAAGGACAGTAAACATTGTCCCTGGCTGTGTGAATACTGTTCCCAGCTGAAAATGTTGGTGGCAACAGAGACCATGGAGCTCCCAGCAGAGCTCAGCCAGCCCCCAGGGAGAGCCTTCTCCTGGCTTCTGGACCCTGCCTTGGAAAGTTTCCTCAGCCTCATGTGTTCATCAAGAAGTTTTGGGGGCTTTTGGGCAAATTTCTGGCATTTAAGCTTGTGTCACTCTCAATTTTGTAGGACAGTACACCAAGATGAGTTCCATCAGATGGGCAGCATTACATCCAAGAACCAGTTTCACCTTAAAAATCTTAAACCCAAAGCTCTAAGGATGCTTAGAGCTTTTGATCTTTACAGAAGACTTTAAATAAAAAGAAGTGTGGAGGAAACAGGGCTCCATCCATCTGAACTATAAAAACAATCACAGGCAGAAAATAAGGCCACTTTGTGATTTCAGTGCTTAATAGCACAAGATAGTAAAGCAGTCAGATTAGCAAGTAACATTTTAAGAAGGCTCTAAGTTAAATAACCAACTCCTGCTACAGGGGTTTATCACCAAGAAGGTCTGTGATGGGTAGGAGAATAAATTAAATTAGAAACACAACTTACACCTTGGTTTTGTGCTTGGCAGAGCACCCTAACACACAAAGATTGTGCCACTGACATGTCTGTGCACACATACCCACCACGTCAAGGACAGCCAAACTCAACCTCCTGTACAGGGAACTATAAGCACATAAAATCTGGGGGGCTCTGCTACTGTACTGAGAAGAGACCAAAACTGTTTTTCTAGACTTACTGAGCCTGAGTTTCAGCACAGCTCTTGATTTCAGGTGTCAGTTAGTGGTCAAGGTACAGGTCACACTGACTCTCACAAGCACCTCTGCAATGTGGCTGGGATAAGCAAACCCTTCAGCAGCAAAGCTCAAGCAAAGAAAGGCAGGAAGGCTGCCCAAGGCTGAACAAACAATGCAGCAGGATTTAAAATTGCATTTAGACTCACCATATTTCACTGCAAGAGCAAACACCTTCAAAACTGACTTGGACCAGCAAAAAAATAAAGAACAGTTCATTGGATTCCTGGTACAGCACTGTCCTCCCCCAAAAGCCAAAATTTTAGTAGAACTTTACACATTCTTGTTAATTTTAGGAGCCTGTCTGATAGGCAGGTATGCTGAACTACAGTAATTACATCTCGGGGAAACAATCTCGTCCCAGGCTCCTGAGCAGTGCAGGCAGAAACATCATTATTCTTGAGCATGAGGTGAATTATTCAAAAGCACAGGATGTAAATAAGGAAGTGCCTGAAGGTTCACCTTGTTTATTATGGCCACAGTGTAGAAACTTGTGTTTTACATGGCTTTCATTACCCACATATGAAATAATAACCACAGAGCAGCTAATGGGCTTTGGTGCAGCAGGTTTTGAGAGTAACCATGATCAAGCTGAACTCATTTCTCTTGGCTTTTACTAACCCACTAGCTAGATGGCCAGACAGCATCCCAAGCAGTCTAAGCTCTGATCCTCCCAGGTAGGTATCTTGTCACCAACCTTTCAGAAGGCAAATGGAGCAATGAGTAACTTGACTTCAATCCCATGAGTACCTTAGGACAGCCCAAAAGTGAGAGCAGGTGGTGGCACTGCTCTCAGAGAGCTGACATTGGCACTGCCACTCTCCAGGTACCTCTTAGAGCTGAAGGGAAAGCCACCCAAGAGGATTGCCATGAAAGGGTCCTGAGATTTCCAGCCTACAGGCACCTAAAGAGAGGTCTGTTGGTCTATGTCACTTGGATTTGCTGTTTTGAAGAAGAAAAGCCTTCTTGTTCTAGGCAGACTCCCACATAAATGCAAACAAGTTCCAAAAACTCACTAAGAAAAAAGTTCCATGAAACAGCAAACCAAGGGTACAGATCTCAGGTATGAAATTGAGAAGAGTTACACAAGAGAAACACATCCAACAGAACAAACTGGGTTCTTTCTACTCCAGCCCTGGCAGTTCCTGCTGATGCCAACCAAGAACCCACAGGAACTCTGAAGGTCACTACTGGGCTCCAGCTCAGCAGCTCACCTGGAAGCCAGTGGTGAGGAATGCTCTTCCTGCTCCATCCAAGAGGATCTCCCTGTGCTGCTCTGTCCAGAACAGACCTCACCTGCCAGCAGGACTTCCACAGCAGCAGCTGCCCTCCTCCTCTCACTGGGACCAGGCTCCAGGACACAACAAGCAGTGAGCAGGATCTCCTGCACTCAGGCTTCCCAACTTTACAGCCCCATTGTGTTCATTAGCTGCCTCATTCTTTCTGGATTAAATGGGCTTCCTGTAGGTCACAGCTTCCAGGGCTGAGCAACAACTTGTAAATCAAAGTCACACAGAGCATCCACTGCATGCACATCTTACCCAGCTCCAAATCTCTGCTTTCCCTTTCACAAAGCCTGCACATCAGCCACCACTGTGGCAAACCTGGTGCTTAGAGCTCTTCCTGCATCCCACCAGTTTTAGGGACCCACACTGACAGGGCACCACTACTTCAGGAGTCAAATTCCCACCAGCCAAGAGCTGGAGAGGTTAAAAGTTTAACTGAAGTCTCAGCCTGTTCACAGGGCTCTTGTTACCGTGTCAATGAAAGCCATGTGTCCAAAATCCCTTGAAGCACAAGGACTTCTGCAAAAAGGGCATGGATTCTTCCAGCTCTTGGAAACTGCTGCAGGAAGGAGTGAACAGAAGCTTTGTATAGTATAGAAGCAAGAAATCCCCCCCCTCCCCTCAAGAAAGCCCTGGAAACTGAAGTGGGAGGAAGAGAGCACTTGCTCTGCAGCAGCAGCAGGAATCCTTTCCCTGCAGGATCCCTGACATGCTCAGGGATGCCTGGTGCTGTGTTCCAGTCACATCCACTGAACCCATCCATCCCCTCACTCCCTGCACATCCTTCGACCTCCCACAGCACTCCAGTTGCTCATTTCTTAACACCAGGCAACTGAAACAAAGGGGAAAGGAAACTTGTATGTAAAGGGGAGGAGGGAGAGGAAGGGAAGAGCAGTTCAGTGTGAGAGGCAGTGCTCAGTGAGTGCTGCCCATGGATTTCCTACTCCCTGCAGAACCCTTTTGTGGCCTGGCTGCTCCCCAGCACCACATGCCAGGCACCACCACTGCCAAAGGACTCAGAAATGCAACAGCCTGTTGTGTTGCCATGGGAATCAGGAGACAAGCAGTTAATTGATGAAATGGTGGCACACTAGATTTAAAAGAAAGAGGAAAGAAAAAATTACAACAAAAAACCCCAAAAACTCAACAACAACAACAAAAAAACCAACACAAAACCACACACACAAAAAACCCCAACCAACCAAACAAAAAAGCAACAAAACAGCAAAAACAAAAAACTAAAACCACAACCAAAGAAAATAAAGAAGAGAGATTCCAGAGTAGTGTCTCATGTCAGGAAGGAGGGAGAAATAAGCACAAACACTACATTTACAGAAGAGCTTTACAGTGCCCCTAAAAGAGGTCTTTTCCCTTTTCTATTTTAATTTTCAGAGGTTTTTACCCTCAAACATCACCACATCACAAGACATGCAGCACAGAGCTACCCACCCAATCCCAGCTGTGTTCCCTCTCCATGGTAAATCAATAAACTTCTCATCCAGCACCAAAAGTGCCCCAGCCTGGCAGAGCTGCCACTGGCACGAGACTGAAGACACTTCACCCTCCTGTCAGTGGTCCCTGCTGTAGATGCCACTGACCTGTGATGGGGCAGCAAGTTGTGCAGTCTGTGAGCATCTCAAAGTGCAGCCTTGCAACCAGACTGGTCAAAAAAAACAAACCCTTTTGGTACCAGCTCTGCTCCTCCCAGCCCGGGCAGGGCTTCAGGACAGTCCTGAGACCAGGGGACTGTAATGCCCATTTGAAGCCAAGATTTTGTCACTTGGAAAACCCTACTGCTGGCCACAGGGGTGCCAGCTCAAAGGAATAAGGACTGGTTTTACTGCCACAGGGATCATGCAGAGCTTGGAGCACTGGGGCAGCCTGGCTCACTGCTCAGCTGGGGATGACACTCAGACACTGTCCCTGCTCAGAGCACCAAAGATCTGTGGTGGATGATAATACTCCATCCAACAGCCCACCACCCCTGGAAACCCAGGGCACTGGGAATATTTCCCTGTCTGCTCTGGGGTGTCCTGACCCACAGGGCAGCACTGACTTTGACCCTCATTCATGGAGAAAGTTTCCCAGACTTCAAAATAAACTAGAATCCACAAAAGTGTGAAATAGATTCTAGAGAGTAGTGTAGGTGTATCACTTGGTGAGAAATTGAGGTTTTGGGATTTTTAGTGTGTTGTGGATGGAAGCAAGATGGAGGGCACAGGGTGTCATCCTGGGCTTCTTCTTCATGCTTCTTCCTTCTTCTTCTTGGGTTTGGGTGGCATTTTGTAATTGGGCAGAAAAGTCCCCATTGTGGGCTCTTTGGGATCAGTTATTGGGTTAAAAGGGAAAATAATCTAGATGTCAGTTCTTAATTGGATAGTTTAGTCTTAAAAGACCTTGTAGCAGGAGATTGTTGGCCATTTTGTGCCTTCTAATGAAAAGCTGCCACACTCACAGTAGTGAGACAGATAAGAAATAATAAACACCTGAGTCTGAACATGAACTAGTGTCTCAAGTGCCTTCAATCCAGACCCAGAAAAACCCACAACTGGAACCCCCACAACCACCCTCCACTGTGGGCTGGAGGACAGCCTGGTCTTGTCCCTGCAGCCACAAAGCTGTCAGCTCCTGGTGCAGTGGTTTTTACTCATCCTTTACACTGCTGTTACTGTGAGCTTCTCTGGCTCTGCAGTTCCATTTCATCTCCAAGCACAGCCCTGCAGAACTTCACTGAGGGAGAACAGAGCTCATCAGAGCTTCCCCTCAGAGGAGGGCAGTGCAGAGCACCTGCTCCCCACCACCTACAGCAGCTTGTCTACTGGGCAAGAGAGGAGGATGCACAACCTGCTGCACCTCCAGGAGCTGCCACCCGTGCAGGGCTCAGGGTTTCTTCCCTTGGCAGCAGCAGCAGCCACACAGGCACAGACTCCTGTGGGAGAAGGGCTGGTGCCTGCTGCCTCCACAGCTCTCACTGCTGAGCCCTTGCCACATGGAATTTCTAGGTTACCACATGGGGATTTGAGCTTCTCAAAGCAACCTGGATTACATAAACATGATGCTGTTAGCAGTCAGGTGAAAGCCAGCCCATTGCCACACGGAAATTCCAGTTATAAAGCACAGCAGCTGTTTTCTGCAGGATTTATCACAGCCCTTTCACACTGCAGGATGAGGCAGAAACAGAGAGGGAAGAGAGAGGTACCTGTGAGAAAAAGCAACACTGTGCAGACAAGAGCCAACTGCCTGGCAGCACACTGTGGGAGGAAGGAGCCCCAGAGATTTATGGCTGACTGGAAACAGGAGCTGAAAGCTCTGCAAGTTCAAAGCTGAAAAGTTGGGGCCAAGATCTGGCACAGAGGCAAGCTCTGCATCTGGCACCCTGGAAATCTACTGCCCTGCTGCTCCCAGGAATAACCCCAATGGTGTGGATATTAATACCTGATACACCTTCAGCATCCCTGTGTTTAGCTCCTCTGAAGGGAAGAGGCACATCCAGAAATAAAACTGCAATGAGGAGGAAGACAGTAAGAATGAGAATTATGAATGAGCAGCAAAACCCAGTAAGGACCACTGCAGAGATGTCTTGCACTGAATGGAAGGGTTGCCCATTGAGACAAATACTTGCCTCCCAAGAGGCAGCTGGGGAGGGCAGTGAGCCTCACTCAGACACCCCAAACAAAGGCTTTCCTATAAAGGTCTCATTCAAGATGCTGACTGGCACAAAATCTGCTCTGCCACTGGCAGGAGGCACATTCCTGGTGCCTGCTAGAGATGGAGGAGCTGGGGGAGTTACCAGCTATGCTAGATCAAATCCACTATAATTCTGAAAAGAAACAACAGCAAAGCTATATATTTATGTGTGAGGACTTAAAGGTTTGTTGGTGTTTTTTTTCAAATAAACAATGGTATTCAACAAAATATGCAAAGCAGATTGGTTTTGGCAGTACAAGGGAGGCAAGTGACTGGTAGAAAATGCACAGGGTTTCTTTCACTGAGGGATAATTACATTGCAACATATGGATGGATCTATTCATCTCAAAATTGCAGCCTTAATTTTTACATAATTATTATTTTTAAAACCATATTCTTTCAACAGTCACTTTTCAATACTCTAGTTAACATTTTTCAGCCTTAAAACAGGGTCTATATATCACACGTCTGGAGAAGCACCCTGTTTTCACCAGAAATAATGAAAACAAAAATCCCACAACTTTAACAACTTTGCAAGTTTAACAAAGACTGGAGCACCCATATCTTCCTCCTCAGCATGTGCCACCCCTCATCTCTAGAAATAACATACAGACACATTGGCAAAACTAGAATTGAATAAACACCAGGTTAGTATGTTAAAGGGTATATTACAAAACAACAGTTTCCATTCTTCCTTAAACAAACAATAAAATCACTTCAACTAGAGAATATTCCACCTAGAAGAAATTATTCACCATAAGTTATTCACCATAACTTATTCTGACAAGAAAATACAGTTTTCTATTCAAGCAAGCCCTTAGCTCTAAAGCCTCACTAAGTTTTGTCCCAGCAGCCCCACAGCCAAACTGGGTTACCTCCCACTGACCACTGCAAGTAATGAAAGACTTAGGGGCAGAAAGGAGCATTAGAAGGCAGCCCAGGGTAACCTATGAGATGACCTTGAGAATAAAAACAGCAGCTGGGGAGGGGATACTCACAGGAAAGGCTCCTGCCCTGCACAGGGAGCTTCCTTCCAGCAGCCCAGGGAATGCCCAGCTCACACTCACCTCAGCTGCAGTCTCACCCTGTGTTCACTTCTCCACAAAACTAGCACAAAGCTGATTTCTTGGAGTCTTTTCTTTTCAAAGAAGCATGGAGAAGCTCGAGGAGGAGCTCAGCCTGAACCCCCATGCCCACAAAGCCCAGCACACACATGTGCACAGCTGTCTGCTGTTCTTTGGCTGTGGGAATCTGCAAGGCACAAGTGTGGTTTGGGGCTGCTGTGATGGAAGTGAGGACAGCTGCTCTCACTGAGCTGATCCGATGACAGAAAGAAAGAAAAGGAGGCAGACCCAGGTCTTTAATAAGACATTTATAAACGATTTCCCAGGCAGAACACTGGCACTAGCACAGAGAGAGAACAGCAGTCTTGGGACTGTTCTGAACTGGAGAATTTTTTCTTGAGCACCAAACACTGTAAAGAGCAGCCAAGTAAAGCACAGTGCTTTCCCCCCCACCAGAAGAACTAATTGAGCAGCAGGGGTTTGAAATTTCACAGCCTTTTTACGTATTGGAATTTTTCTCAGGCATCATTCCCACACAAAACCCACTTGGATGGACTCTGGGACCATTCCTGCAGCACCAACTGAGAGGAGCAGCCAAGCAGTGCACTGCTCAAGCAGGTGCACACAGAGTGACACTGCCTTAGTCATTCAGAAATGACAGCATTAGCTCAGTCTCAGTCCAAGGGAGACGAGAAGGCACCAAAAAAGAGCCTGGCTTTGGCTGGAAGCCAATTATTACTTTCTGATTAGACTGGAGCCAGTTTAGGGTGTCCCTGTACTGGGAACAAGATGCAGGAGAAGTTGCTGTGTGTGCCTAACTCAGGGTATTTACTCACAGGGCATAACCTGAGCAGCCAAGCACAAGCAGATTCACTGTACCTCTAACAACCCATGGGAAAGAGAAGCTAAATGCCAGGAGATAGTCTAGTTTGACTCCAGCTTTGGCACACACTGCCTGTGGGCACAGCACTCACTCCAGCCATGGAACAAGCACTGTAACCTCTGGTATATGTTCAGAGTGCTCAGGGATTCACTCCAGCTGTGGAACAAGCATTTTAACCTCTGGTGTATGTTCAGAGTGCTCAGTGACCTGGCTACCCCAGGCAGGTCAGATTAGCTCCAGAGCAGAGCAAGATTTTCCCTGGTGTGACAGGTGAGGAGCTGTGCCACTCACACCTGTGCTCCCACTGCACTCTGAGCACTGCACAGGCCCACAGTCCCCCAGCTCAGGCTCAAAGCATCCTTTATTTGGTGCATTTGTGCAAATGGAAGCTCAGGCAGGGAGTGTTCTGCTGGCACCATGGAATCTCCCCTGATAAGGGCCAGACATGTAGCAATTCAGCACAGCAGTAAGATCTTCCTCACTCCCCTTCTCTTGACAGAAAACCACTTCTCATTTCTACCTGCTGAATCTCAGAAATATTTCTTTGGTACAGCCACAAGCTTTTCTCTGACTTTCGAATTTTACTTTGCTCTGCTTCCCTCTGGCAGGAGATGGAATCTTCACAGCTCTTTACAAGAGCTGCCAGCCTGCAGCCACATTTCCTCATGCCCTGTCTGCAGCTGCTCTTGAGGGGAGAAGTAGAAAAACTTAACACCTGACATACAAGAATGAAGGAGGATGCTTTTTTAGCTCCTTATCTCTATGCTGAGAGGCTGATTTTCAGTGTGACCAGCTATGCTGAGAAACAGCAGAGTTTGAGCCACTGGGATGGCACCAGCAGACAGACAAGCACATTCCTCCTCCCCTGGATGTAGTTTTTCCCCCTCCTCAATAGAAACATGACACCAGTACAATTGCACCATCTCTTTGAGTCATCCCCCTGAAAGAGGGAGATTCCTGCAGCACCCCAGGATCCCAGAGGAAACACAGCAGAGGTAAAAATTACCACTGCCAAGCAAACATGGGCACCAAACACTGTGGGGCTGCAGTGTGCTAAACACAGCTTTGATTCATCACTCCTTCAGCCTTTATTCCTGCAGCCATACACCCATGCACTGAGCAGGCTGCCCGGCACACAAAGGGCTGATTGTACACAGCTCCACAGAGTGCAGGGTGTGCTGGGCTGCCTGGGCTTTGCCTAATCTAATAAAAAGGATATTTGAGAGCAGATTAACACTGAGTTATCGACTTCATTCCAAATACCTGGCTTTAACAGCTAAGTATCCAACTCAAAAGGCAATGAGCTGTACATGAACAGGCATCATTGGCAGAAAAAGCCAAGTCACCTGTTTGCAGTGTATGTCTTTTTTGTTTTTTTTGAAAGTAAACATGACCATGACCCAGATCTGATCCTAAAATACATGAGCTATGACATAAACACAGCAAGTGTTCTCAAACCCAACAGCTCTAAGCCTCAGTGACCACCAGAAATGACATCATACACCACTTCAGGAGTGGTGGTGGGGAAATTGATGATGTGAAGTGAGAGATCACAGATACAGCTTGGGAACTGAGGAGCTGGGCTGCACTGAAGACTGAGCACAGGCCCCACTGGGCACCCTGAGCACACACTCTGCTCTCATTCCCAGTACTCCTTACTATTAGGAAAGACTCACGTGTGGATTATGACTCTCTCTCATGCCACTTCTTCATCACTTTATCAGATGATCAGTTTTAGGCTTTCATCTTCTGAACACCCAGCCAGGACAGAGTCAGTCCCTGAGGATGATACCCCCAAGCCCTTTTGAGGGTTCAGAATTTTCTCAACATCATACCACCTTCACCTGAAATTCTTCTCTTCAAATCTCCATCAAACACTTCTAATTTCTGGCAATTTTTTTTTTCCTGAGCAAATACCTCCAAATAAAATATTCTGTAGGAAGTATTTCTGTGAAATAAGTTATACAGCAATACAAAGGGCTCCTGAGGTCTTCAGGGACATGAATCCCAAAGAACTGTGCAGATTTAAGTGTGAAATAAGGCAAGCATGTGCAGGACAGAAAGTTACCCTAGAGCTCAGTGTCTGCACACCCTCAGCCAAATCCCAAAGGCAACGATGTTTACACAACACTTCACTCAGTGGAAAGGATGAGGGGAAGTGGCATCAGAGAGGGAAGCTGCTGCTCCTGTGCCAGGACTGGGAGGACAAAAAGCCAGAAAAATCTGCTGGCCAAGATAACTTCCACTTTCACCTCTGACTTACAGGATGACATGGGCAAGACCTCCTTCTTTAAGTTGTCTTTGGTGTAAAACATGGGTAATACTTGTAATAATTTGTCACAGCCTTCAAGCTTTACAGGCGGTGCTGAGGCATTCAGAGAGGTTTCATGTGTGCATAGGAGCTTATAATTACAGAAAGTGAGAGTGACTTACAGCTCCTGCTTGGCAGGAATTCCTCAAGCAGGCTGGGAGCAGTCCTGCAGCAGAGTTAACTCCTGCTGCCCTACAACTGCACTACCCCACACAAATTAACTCCTGAACCTTGGTGCAGGTTCAGCTTTTAAGGGGCACTCATGGCTAAGTTCATCACTGCCTTCCTCTGAGACCATTTTAAAGTCCCCATTTACAAACATTTCCTTTCTCACAAAGACTTCTGCAAACACATGCAGGGAGTGAAGGGCTCTGCTGCATCCTCTGGTCCACAGTGCAGATGCAGCACACAGGACACACATTTACTGTGCTGGAAAACAGCATTGCCAAACACATTTTGTAGCAGAGAGACCAACAACTGTATTTTTAAAACAACTGTATTTTAAATAGAGCTGCTGAAGTCACAGACAGCTCAATTTTGACAACTCTTATTATTTTAGAGTGAGTGTTGTGATAAAACAGTGTTTTCCTACAGTTCTCACTCCTGCATAAAAAGGTTTCTCTCTTATGGGACCAGGATATTAATTTACTTACTAGCATCTTCATTAAAAAGTAAATATCCTACTGAACTTAAAATAAATAGAGAATAATATTTGTATTCTAAATGTTTTAAGGCTTTTGTGGAGATCAAGTCACCTACTAGACTGCTTGCAAGGAAGATGCTCACATGCAGGGTCAGCGTGTGCTGGTTAATTCCAACCTCTGGGAAATTTTATGTACCAACAGTCTGATGCCACTTTATTCTGCAGCCTCTCATCCCAAATCCATCTATGCCAAAGGGAATCTCTCCTTTAATTTCAATGAATATTGGCTCAGGGCTTTAATGATTAATCTGCTCTAGCTGGATTAGTGCAATTTTTGGAGGCAGCACATGCAGGAGCTGATCCCACCCTGAAGCTGCATCCCCACTCTGATGGGCATAAGCACAACCACAGTGATGCCACTGCAGACACCCCAGCCCAGCTGAATAGGATTCAGTTCATTATATTCCAACCTCCATAAGCTGAACATCTGTGAGAAGCAGATTTTCTCTCCCTGCTGTTCTGTGAAGAGCTACAGACAGAGAGAGCAGGAGGGTGTCTGACCTCCATATGTCTTTGCTGTGTGCTCATGCCTCACCCACAATGAATGAGCTGAATATCAAGGATTAACTACATCAAATCCTTCTAAGAGCATCTAATCATTAAGACAATTAAAATCAGACTCACAGTTATCTCTATATGTTACCTGTAAAGCTGATAAAACTAAGATTGATTCAATGCCCCTTTATATTGCTTGGAATGTACTGAATCACTTCTTGGGAGAGGAATGCCACCAAAGGGGGTTCTTCCCTTCTGGAGGGGAACAAGAAAGGGTGGAGGAACCTCCACCTTCAAAAACCCCAGTACAAAAGGTATTTCAGGGTGCAGGATGGCAGGCAGAGCAGCTCAGGAAAGGCACATGAGCTGAACACGAGCCCTATGCAAACAGCCAAATGGTTGGTCCACAACCAAGCCAGAAAACTTTGGCACAGGATGTGCCATGAGGATGAGAACAAGCATGCAGGGTCTCAGGACAGCATCTGTGTCCATGAGTGACTGGTGGATGGAGGGACATAACCCCCACAGGGCACTTCGGCCAAACCCCAGCAGTGACAAGGGGACACACTCAGGCCCTAATGATCCCTCAGCAGAGCTGCCCCCATGCCTGCTGCAGTTCCCATTCCTCAGCTGTACCTCAGCCCTGGAGCAGCAGAACAGCAACTCTCAGTTGCAGTTTTTCCTGTTCAGCCCCTGAAAACAATGTTGTTTTCTTTTAGATACCTGTTAACTCCCTGACCAGGTGATTGCCTGTGCAGACTGGATCCTGCAGCTCTGGCTGCTGCTGGAGTGCTGATCTGTTGACACTGCACCAGAGGCATTTGATCCTCAAACACCTCACTGCCACCTCAACCTCCTAATTCCCCAAGGAACTGAGGACACTGTGTACACAGAGCCATTGACACAAATCACAGAATCACTGGGTTGGTAGAGACCTTCAAGATCAAGTCCAACCCATGCACTAACACCTCAGCTCAACCCTGGCACCCAGTGCCACATCCAGGCTTTGTTAAACACACCCAGGGATGGGGACTCCACCACCTCCCCGCCATTCCAGTATTTTATCACTCTTTCTGTGAAAAACTTCTTCCTAATATCCAACCTATATTTCCCTTGGTGCAGTTAAGACTGTGTCCTCTGGTTCTGACAATTGTTGTCTGGAGGAAGAAACCAACCCCACCTGCCTACAGCCACCTTTCAGGGAATTGTACACAGAGCTCACCAGACTTCACCAATGACACATTTCCAGCAGGATCACTAATCCAGGCTTGCTGTGTGCATTTAATTGAGGACAGCACTCAGATGGGAGCTGACAATACCAATCACTCCATGAGGCCTGATGCAAAACAGCAAAACCAAACATTTGCTAGAAATAATAGCAGCCTCTGGCCCCATGATGTGGGGTCTCCTCTCTCAATTCACCAGCACACAACACCCCAAGTTAATATTAATCAAGAGGCACAAAGCCTTTGGACAGACAAGAATTAGGTCCCTATGTCTCTGCCAGTCGATCAGCTGCTCTGGACATTACAATCCTATTTCTTTTGTCACAGGCAAAACAGTGGTTTAGCATCTTTAATAATTATTTGGGAATTAGAATTAATAGATTGATACAAAATCAGAGAGCCTCAGCAGTTTCTTGCAGCTTTATAAAAAAAATCTGTGTTAAAATACCACCAAACCATCAATAATTACCTGAGAACAACCTCCCAAAGTTCTCTCTTTATACTAAAGCATAAATTCCCCAGGAAGGACACCATCCCTCCCTCTTTTTTACCACAGAAAATTCTAGATGCAACAGAAATTGCTTCTTACTGCTGTGCATCCAACCAACTTAACTTAAAAACCATCCTGAGAAACTCGAGGGGCAAACAACTGATTTCCAAGTTAGTTTACCAAGATGTTGCTGCTAACACTGTGGCAGATAAATAAAAAGGAATGAAGATTTTCCACTGGGAAAGGCAAGAGCAAGGCAGTAAATGCACAAGAGAGCCAAGGTGGTGGTGAGATTGAGGATCCTCCAGCAGAATTGAGGCAGGTACAGATCAAAAGAGACTTGGCCACAGAACTCCTGAGTCTCAAACTAGAAGCAGCCCTCAGAATATAATCACATTTCTAGAAAAGAAACTTTAGAAGAGAAGTTAACCCCCTCATGCAAACTCAGCCCTGGGGCACAGCAGTGACTGCCCCCAGCAGGGACCAAGCTGAGCCCATTAGCACCCAAACCCCAAGTGCAACCAACCAGGATCCAATACCCAGCTCAGCCTTACCAAACCCTCATTACAGCATATTTTAGTTTAATTACCCTATGGAGCCAGTCATCCCATTCTCTTTAATGGCCCTGGGAACGTTCCAGTCTGCTTCACTTTTCTTTTCAGTGAACAAAAGCAACACACAGTGTTTGCAGAAGCAGACACTATGCCAACATGGTTAGCCTTGTGCATTTATTCTTCATGAAAAATAATGCATGTACACTTACATGAAAACAAGAAGGCATTGCCAGGCTCCCAGCAATATGCTGTATAGTTTAGCTCTCAAAGCATAGTTTTTGGCAATAAAACTAGGTAACTGCTGAAAAACAGTTTTGATATTGTTAGCCATGCCTAAATATGAAATTCATGTGACAGATATTTGCACTTGCCCATTCAGAAAGACAGGATCCATCTGTAAAACCCAAGGTCTACTCTGGATTCTAACTGGATGCACATAAGTCTCACAGAAAACTCAATAAGTTTGGGCTTTTTTGCCTCCAGCACTGAAGTCTCAGTGTTGCCCAGCCCCATCTGCAAATACAAGTATTTCTGTTGTCCTCTGTCTTTTGCTAGATTTTTTAATTGAACAAGAGATTTAAGAACCATAAACAAACACTAGAGCCAGCTGACAGCCAAATGAAGTATGAAAGGCAAATTTCTCCTCCAAACACGTCACTCTAACACTGCTCTGAGCAGACAAAACCCACTCTGAAATGTGAATGCTTCTTTTCCCAGCAGCTTTCACCTGTTCCACCAGCTGGGAGGGCTCTGTGGGCCCATTCATCACAGCTTCCATTCTCTTTCCATCTTTTTCCAGGCTTTTCCAGGAGGAGGGTGGGAAAGGAACCAAGACATATGAGCTTTGTAACAAGAAATCCAAATATTATTTTGAGCTCTTTACACATGACCCACACCTTTAGCACAGAAACCTATCTCAAATGTGGGGTCAAGAGCAGTGACTTTATTCACTTGATACATGGGAAATAAGCCAACACATTTGTGGGAAATGCTCTCCTAAGGCAGCTAGACAAGAATTTTCAGTCTGGTTAAGGAAAATAGTTACTGCAAAGCAGCAGAACTTATTTTTTCCATTGTTTCAGCTTTACAGGAGAGGAGGGAGGGGGATAGCCAGCATGGACATTACTCAAGGCTAATTTCTTCCAGGAGTCCATGTCAGCTGCCAGTTCCCCACTGACTTTCAGAGGAAATGGCAATTTCTGTTCTTTAAAAAAAAAAAAAAACACAACCAAAGCAAGCCAATGTACCTAACCCAGACTAAAGCTCTTATTCCTCATGGCTCTGTGAAAGCACCAGCTCAGGTAAGGAGACACAACAACTCTCCACTCAGGACATTCCATGAGCAGACTCTGAATGTGTTTTCAGGAGAAATAACTCTGATACAGCATGTGTGACAAGCTGGCTCTGTGTGACTACAGCACATTTGGCCTCTATAGAAACCTCCAGCCATGAACTGTGAAATTCTATAGAATTCACAGCAGCTCCCATCTGCATTCACCCTTTTTCTGGTACATAGATGTGAGCTGTCAAGAGTACATGGAAATGTTGAAGAGGAATCTCCATGCCTGGGAAAAGAAGAAAGAAATAAAAGACAGATAAGAGACACTTGACTTTCTACAAAAGAATATGAACAGGACACCAGGGAAAAGAGAAAGGAGAAATCAAAGCAATTTGTGTATTCCAGAGTAAGAATAAAGGGAAGTAGCTCCACTTGCACTTGTGCAGACAAGGTTGATAAACTTATGGGAGGGGAAGAGGATCAAAGTTTTTAAAAATTCATTTTCAGCTAATGGCTCTGACATATCTCAGGTACAACAGGAGAGCAGGCATCTTCTCTTATCATGCAATCTGAAAGATATAATCTCCTTTTGGGGTCTTTCCCCAAGCTCCCAGAGCCAAGGAACATCTCAGAGGCAACAGACTGGGCACTGCTGCAGTTTAATTCTGTGCTTTGTTAGATTTATGGTTCTCTTCTGCAACTACATTTCAGGTTTTTGAGATTTCTATCCTCCACCCAGGTAGAAAATTGATATAGATGAGTGTTGCAGCTCTGAATTTTGTAACCCAAATCACTCTGGCTTTCTTCCATCCAGCTCCAGAAAATGCAGACATCTCCTTTGGCTGGCAAAGAGGAGGGTAAGTGCAGAGGCAAGGAGTAAGGCAGTAGTTCAGGGGCATGTAATGAATTTTTGTGGAGTCAGGAAAACCTTGTCAGCCTCCCAGGAAGCACTTTCAGTGCAGACACAGGTCATGGAGCTCATGGTGTCTGCAGGGCTTCTCAAACACCTCACACAGAGACTCCTTCTTACAACTTCAAGACCTCATATAAAATCTAGTGGCCCAGATCTGACTAATCCCAGGAAATGTAATTAAATTAAATCCAGCTTCCACAGCCATCTACCACCAGATTCTTTTGCTGCAGGCATCCCCAAATTCACATCAGTGCCTGCTATTGTTAAGCTTTCAGTGATGTGGACACGTGGCTCTGGAATAGATTTAAACCACTTTAACACAAAAAAAAAGAGTATTTTCCCTTGTAGTTTCCCCCTACCAAAGGCTGAATCCTGGGACTGTGCTGGGGCTGGGCCCCACAGGCAGCAGAGATGCTGCTGCTCTCAGAAAAGGGCACACAGGCAGGGCAGCAGGATTCTGGGATGCACACTTTGCTCACAGCAGCAAGAGGCAGCTGGCCAGACTTCTGGAGAATTCTGCAGGAGGAAGAGCAGGTGCAGGCCATGCAGGGACACAGTTCCTGAGCAGGACACTGGGAGAGAAGGTGCCACAGACAACACCACAGCCCAACCACTGCTAAACACCCAGCCCACTTTGTTTAAACAACCCCACTGTGCTCTGTTCTCACCTTCCAGGAGAGAACAGGAATGGCTCAGCTCAGGAATGGCTCAGGAATGGCTCAGGAATGGCTCAGCCATTTCCAAAAGCCCCCTGCACTATCCTGAGAGGCAGAGGAGCAGCAGTACATCTGTCACACAGCACCAACCCACCGTCTCCAGACCTCTCCCCTTCTCCATGCCCACTTTTTTCCAGGGATAAAACTCAGAACTCCTCAAAAAAAGGTCAGAATCCATTTGGAGCCTCCCAGGGCACTTGGCTGCACATCCCCTGGTGGCAGATGGCTGGAGCTGAGCAAGGCACAAAGGAACTCCAGCAAACAGGAGCTGCATTCAGCCCAGAGGTTGCCTTGACCCTGCCATTGCCTGACCCTTTCATACCACAAGACACACACCAGCTGTGCCTGCTGAGATGCCACTACAAAGCCTCTGGGGGGAAGAGAGGCCTCAGATCTTGTGCCTCATTTTGGTGTTTTTCATGTGATTAAAATCAACTGAAAGCAACTCCACAACATACTGCAGTTATAAATCCAGACCAAAGCACCTCGAGGGAGTCACAACAGGGCAGATACAGCCTTTTTTAACAAAGTGAAATGAAAAACATGACATACAAAACTCCCATCTTGAACAACAGAGGCACATCACTGGAGTTCAGGTTCATTTCTCAATCACAGCTGAGGGCATGGAGAAACAAGGGGGAAATTCAAAAATACAGGGTCAGAAGAATAATTTCAAAATACACAACCCAACCTATCCAAACTATGCAACCTATCCAAAATACACAACCCGACCTATCCCAAACTTTTCCTTTGTCAATTTATGCTTCCCTCTAGCAAACAAATAAAAGGATACCTCACTATCTTAGATTTGGGCACAAAATAAAGAAATCAGGCTTTCTAATATTAAAAGCCCATTCACACTAAACTGCAATCCAAACATTTGTTGATATCCACGCACAGGGCCAAGTCCTCAGCAAGGGAAGAGCAGCTCCTTGGCAATCCCTACAGGGCTGTATCACACCAGAGGATCTGGAACTCTGCCCGTGACCCCAAGCAGGGATGGGCCCCTCAAACAGGACCTTGCAGATGTGCAAAAAGCCAAGTTGGAGCTGTGGCTTGTACAAAACTGTTTGGGGAAAGAATCTACAGTGGCAGAGGTTACACCTACACTATTGGTCACTGGAAGAAGAGAGAGCTCAGCTGGAGGAATCCATGAGCAAAGCCCCTGATGTGCAATGAGGGAGCAGAGTCAGTGCCTCAGCAGCAAGCAGAGCCTGTGTGAACATCCCATGCAGAGGCTGTGCCTGAATCACCATCCCAATGTGCCCAGGAACCTCAACACCTTTTGTTTTGATTAAATAATTAACACTTCTGCATTACTCTGACAAGAGACAGCATTGCCTGGTGACTCTCATTTTGCAGCATTATTATCCCAGACTAATTTGTTCAAGCATGCTAAAGCAAATTTTGACCAATATGATCAAAAGGCTTTCCTGATTCTGCTAAATGTTCTATATTTTGTGGACTGAAACACATAGCAAAGTAACCAGGCATGTAGGAAGTGGTCTGAATTATAAGGACAAGAGATTGACAGATCTCAAGAAGCAACCAGTGACCTTCTGAAATGAAAGTGTAATATAGTGAAAGTACAAGTTTTGATAGGACATACATCATCCTGATGTGTTTCCCCAGAAGCAAGAAGAAAGCCTTTTTTAACAAAGTGAAATGAAAGAAAATTACCTACAAAACTCCCATCTTGAATATTTTCTAAATTATATATAATTTTAAAAAAACCCAGCAGTCAATAAGCCATAAAAAAGAATCCTAAGCAAAACACACCCTCAACTGCTTTTGAAGTGTTAATTATACTAATGACAGTCTGCATAGCTTTTGTATACACTAGATATAGATCAACAACTGCAAGATGTGGAGGTGTGTGAAGGTAAGTCATTATTCAAATCCTAGGGCTTCAAGTGTTTCTGTTTAAACAAAGGCATTAATTTGACACAAACAGCACAGGCCAAATCACCTGAAGTGCTCAGTTATTACTCCTACATCCTCTCAGGCCAATAGCAATGGCTGCAGGGCAGTGTTTGAGGTGATGGGGAGGTTCCCATCTGCCCAATTAACAGCCCTTCCCTTGTCAGTGTCTGTACAGGTACCTCTGCCAGCCCTGAACACCAGGGGATCCATCAGGAGATCTACCAGGAGATCCATCAGGGGATCAATCTGGGATCCATCAGGAGATCCATCAGGGGACCCACCAGGAGATCCACCAGGGGATCCACCAGGGGATCCATCAGGCTCCCACCCTGCAGGAGCATCAGGGGCAGGACGGTGGGGATGGACAGAGAGCAGAGATCTCTGCAGCCAGGTCAGGAACCTGTGGTTTATTGCACAGGGCCTGGGTGCAGGGCCCTGCTGGGAGCTGCCAGCCACAGCTCAGAGCAGGCCCCAGAGAGGGAGAGAGAGGTAAAGAGGGAGGTTGTTGGGTACCTGTTGCCAATTCCCTGACTTCTGGGACTCAGGCTGGGCCCTCCCAGGGGGCTCCCCTGTCTGGGGAGACCCTCCTGGAGTGGTTTTGTATCAGGAAAGAGATGCACTGGATCTTTTCAGTCTTCAGGTTCTTGTTTATTATTATCTTATCTAGAGTTTTGCACGCTGTCCACACCAGGCTCAGTGCACTGGAAAAGCACCACAAAAATGGCCAACAATCTCTTGCTACAAGGTCTTTTAAAGCTAAACTATCCAATTAAGAACTGACACCTAGATTATTTTCCCTTTTTAACCCAATAACTGATCCCAAAGAGCCCACAATGGGGACTTTTCTGCCCAATTACAAAATGCCACCTACACCCATGAAGAAGCCCAGGCTGACACCCTGTGCCCTCCATCTTGCTTCCATCCACAACACACTAAAAATCCCAGAACCTCAATTTCTCACCAAGTGATTCACCTACACTGCTCTCTGCAATCTATATCACACTTTTGTGGATTCTAGTTTATTTTGAAGCCTAGGAAACTTTCTCCATGAATGAGGGTCAAAGTCAGTGCTGCCCTGGGGGTCAGGGCACCCCAGAGCAGACAGAGAAACATTCCCAGTGCCCTGGGTTTCCACAGTGGTAAAGAGAGAGAAGGCAAGAGTGTGGTGAAGAGGATGAGAGAGCGAGGTTCCCATTACAATACCATAAATCTTCTTCTGTGTTGAATATTCTCATTCTCACTAACCAATCTAGTACAAGATACAAATCCTATAGCATTTACATACAGTCTATAAGAATCATTACATTACCATACTGTGTCACATTTTAAACCCTAAAAACTCCTCTTTGGGCCCCTTCTGCCAAGCTGTGGGGTCTGCTCTGCCCCTTGGGCCTGTCTGCAAGCAGAGGGTGTTGTTCTATCAAAAGGGGATCACCTTCAGCCAGCCACACCATTGTTTTCCAGTTGTTCAGTAACTGAGGTATCTCAAAGCTTGCTTTCATTTCAATCTCACTTAGAGTTTCCATATTCTCAAAATCTTTTGCCAGACAATCATAATTATAAGGCTTTCCTGCTTCATCTTCCCCAACAGCACCCACTCCACAACTTGCCAGTTCTGTGCATTACCTGGGAGAGGGAGCCCATTTATTCACCCTGGTACATTTGTTTTGATCTCTCGACCCACATACAGATGGGAATTTCACATCCCACAGAACACTGGCTCCACCAGCCCAGTGCCTCCAGACCAGGCAGTCTCTGGAGCAGCTGATGCCCTGCATGGAGCCCTCACCTTCCTTGGAGCCAGTGGTGGCAGCAGCTGTGCTGGTCCCTGATGCCCGTCCCACGGGGCTGGAGTGCTTCCCAGCCCTGCCTGGGATTTTAAGTCCACTTGGTTTCAGCATGATTCCTCTCTCCTGTATCTCAGGCTCCTGCTGCCAGTGTCTCCAGAGCTGTCCTGGTGTAACTGCTCAGGCTTCTGGATGGTGCACCTCTTCTTCCATGGTCACACACCTGAGGGAGAAGAGCACAAAGAAATCAGATTGAGAATGAGCAGGAGAGCATGGACCAGGCTCCCAAAAAGCAGTGCCCAGCTCTGTCCTCACAGCCCTAGGGGAGTCAGAACCTTTCATTTCTTCTCCTATAAAACCAGGGTGATCACCTCCCTCATCTCCCACCTTAAGTGTTACATTTTTTTTCATCAAAGTCCTGGTCCAAAGGTGAAACTTCCCAGAGCCATTAAACAAGAATTTAAAACAGTTTGGGATTTGAGTAACTGAAATGGTTTTGACTAATTTTAAATCCTAAAGCCTCAGTTCAGCACCTGCCAAGCCTCTGTGGTGCTGTCAGAGCCCTGACAAAAGGCACCACCCTTCATGCACAGCCCAGGGTTTCATGCATGCTAAAGCAAATTTTGACCAATATTATCCCCCTTGACTAAAAGCACTGTCTGAGAGGTAAAAAGCTTTCCTGATTCTGCTGAATGTTCAGGGCAGCCTCTCCAAACTGGCAGGGGAAGGAAGGATGATGCCAGTGTCTGAGATGGGGTTTTCAGCTCCTGTCCTTAAAGACAAATCCAAAATCTTATCACAGAAAAAAGGGCATTTGACCGTATGGATTTACAAGAAAATTTGAGGAAAAAAAAAAAAACCCAAGAAAAACAAACCCCCAAATTTCCTGAAACTTAAGCCTAACTCTACCAATTATTCATTAGTGAAGTCACAACCCTTCCTTATGTCATTCCCTTCCCAGTAGGCAAATGGAATAAAACCTCCAAATTCCTTGCAAGGATGTTGCATCAGCAAGCACATTTTATGACAAGAAAGGAAAAATAAAGGAAGTGACTAAGTTGTTAAAAGAAAAAAAAAAAAAAAGCAGTAACATTCCTAATGGATAAAGAAAAATAATAAAAAAATGAGCCTATCAGCCAAAAGGAATCTTGAGGCTGGGAGTCAGCAGGCTAGAATGTAGAGGAAAAAGGGTGGCAGCAGAGTAAAGCAGGGACAATGCCAACCTAAGAGCAAGGAGAGCAATCCAAGCAGCAGCCAGAAACTGGGGACACTCTTTCCTGGGCAAAGGAAAGAGGCAGCACCCCTGAGAATCAAAGATTTACAGATGCTGCAAGGAGGAATTGCAATAATGGGATGGGAAATGATTGAGGCATGAGTAAGGACTTGAACAGAGGCTGGGGCAGAGCGAGCAGAGGGCTGGCAGGGCTCCAGGAAAAGCTGCAGGCAGACACAGAGGAGGGAAAACCACAAGGAGAATTCCAAAGCTGTATTCCTGAGGGCTCACAAATATCTAAAACACCAAAGTGCAGTAAGAGTCAGTCATCCTACATCAGCTTAAAGAGACAGAGAAAGGAGGGATCAGCAGAGACATCCTGGGGAGGGAGCCTGAGCAAAAAACTGAGGGATCAAAGCCTTTTCCCCATGTGCCCACCAAGGTGTTCAATAGCTGGGCTGGGTTCAGACACCTGCAGATATTCAGGGCTGGATGCTCCAATCACATCACCCACAGCAGGAATAACAGACAAGAGCAAGAAACTCTTCTTAAGGAAGAGAAAAACCCAGCCTTTGTGCAGCAGAGCTGGTGGGAACAGCTGTCAGAGCTGGACAGGAGGCTGCAGCTTCCAGCTCTGGTTAGCATAAAACAGGGAGACAAGGAACTGAATTTAGAGGTGAGAAACATTGATCAGGCAGGTTCCTGCAATCTGTCAAGCCATCAGATGTGGCATCTCCCACCCACTCCATCTCATGGTACACATTTTGCCCAGGGCTGGCTTTGATTTTACAGACAAACTTGATTTCTAACTCCTCTGCTGGCAGGTGATGTGCTCTACCTACAGATCTGCATCCATCGCCTCCAGCCTGAAAGTCTGCCCTCTCCACAACATGGCCTTACTCCTGAATTTATTCATTTTTTGGTCCTAAATTTTGGTTACAAGGTTGGATGGTGTACTCAGGATTAAGAAACTTGGGGCTGCTGGTGCTTCCACACAGCTGGCTGAATTAACCAGGAATGTGGATAAGAAGATAAAAAGACACAGAGAAGGAAAAAACAGCAGTAAAGAAGAATTTAAGTAGGAAAAGGTGCCAGGAAAAAAAAAGGATTTTACAGTTTTTCAATTTTCTGTTAGAGAGCATCTCTGGATCCTTAACTTTGCAGCTAGAACCATATAAACTTTAGGGAACAGTGAATTTAGTGTGTTCCTCTATATTTAGTGTGTTCCTCTATTTTGTGCTCATCTTTGAGGAAACAGGAACTTCAGTTCATCCTCTCTCCACATCTCATTATCCCTAAAGATCAGCTGTCCCCTCCCATCACAGGATATTGTGATTTTCTGCTTTTTCTCAGGACAACTGGATATTTTTACACTGGGGAGAGAAACAACAGGAAGTGTATTCCCACCACATAAATATTTCTGCCAGGAATCTTTACACAAACACATTTGCTTTCAACACACTGATACTAAAACTAAATGAACTCCACAGGCTGCTAATCATGCTCCCCTTGGAACAGACAGATGCTTTTATCCTGAAATACAGCCAGGTTGTGAAAAACGCCAATCACTTGGTGGTTTAAAATTTTAAAAGTTTAATAGTAATAAAATGGTTATAAAAAGAGTAATAAAATTAGAGTAATAATAATTTGGACAATTAGGTTTAGGACAATATGAGACAATAAAAACAAAGAGTTAGGGACAGTCCAGGTACCTCTTTCTGGGCAAAATAAACCCAAAAAAAGGACACAGATTAACAGAGGATTAACCCTTAAAAGCAACAGCCTGTTGCATATTCATACACCTCATCCATGATGCATAAATTCCATTCAGACACAGGATTCTGCCTGGTCAGTGTCAGCTTCTTCCTCTGAATCCTGAGGCATCTCCAGGGCTGAGCAAGGTGGGAAGAAGTTAATTTCTTCTGATAATGCAGCAATAAATTCTCTTTCTCTGAAAGATTGAGGTGTCCTGTGGCTGCTATCTCAGTAGGAGTACATCGTTCCTCTCTTTAAATAAAGTATCTTACATAGCATAGTTTCTATTTTAACATAATGTTATAACCTAAAACTATGTTTAACACACTATTTAAGAAAATGAATACAGCATCACTTTCTAACATATCACATATAATATTCATTTCAATATTTTCTAAAAGCCAATCATAAAATACGCATTTTTCACACACTTCATGGCCACATTCACTGGGGTCACAGATTCAAAACCTTCTCCAATGCCACTGGGAGCCAGAGCAGATGCCCTGCCAGGCGGTGCCCACAGCTCCTGGGGAGGGTCTGATGGACAAACCCCTCCAGCTGCAGGGTCACTGTCACGAGCTGCAGGCTGGCCACAGCCAGGGACAGCTGCCTCAGCACACCCTGCACATTCATCATCACACAGGGAAATAAGGATGAAGTGGAGTAAATTTTACTATAAATGCAGTTTGTCAGTGCTACACAGATAAAAATAAACGTCTGGGATGCTTTTAAAGAAGTCTGTACGTGCTGCTAGGGACAAATACTCCTCCTCTGTCACCAGCTTCTCCCCCACTTCAGCACAAATATACATGAGCTGATTTTTAGGAAGCTCTGAACACTGAGCTCTTCCAAATGACACCATTAGGTCATCTCCACCACCCAGAGCAGTGCTGCCTGAGCCATCCCAGTCCCACATTAGTTCCTGGCTGAGTGATGCAGCCTTTATGCTGCAGAAATATCCCTGGCCTGGGACACAGGCCAGGATCTCCACAGGGCACTGCCCTGCTCCATTAGAGGTAACAACATGCTCTGAGCTCCTATACAGAACCCTCAGCTTCCCAACAGGCTCTATTAGCAGAGCCCTCCTGAAAAACCTATTTCCAGCTCTTCCAAAAAATCTGCTTCCAGCAGTAGAGGCTGAACACAGGCAGATATGTGGTGTAAGAAACACATGAGCCATCCCTCTTCCCTGGTGCTGAAACCAGCCATAATAGGCTTCAAGCTCTATCCAGAAACTTTCAGGGGAACAGAAAATTTCTATTCTCTCTATGTGATTTATCATTCCTGTATTCCACCCCATATTACCTGCACAAGCTGCACACTTTGCCTTCCTGCAAAACTTCATGGAAATGTGACTGTCTCCTGATAGACTGTAAAGAAAACCCCATCTGCTCCTCTGGATACCCCAGTGCCACCAGCTCTGCTTATTTTGTTTTTATTTCCTTTACAAGATATGACAGACAACAAGCATTTTCTAGATCTCTGCTAGATTCTTCCTGCAGTCTTTCCATGCCAGGATGAATGGTTCTGTCTGTTCCCACAACCAAGAAAAGCATCCCAGGAATGCACAACACCAAACCCAGCTTCAAACAACCAAAATATTCCCTTCCCCATCTTTCCACCAGAAAAGGGGACAGCTGAATGTCAGTCACATCGGCTCAGATTCACAAAGGGGAATTGTCTGGGGGTGATTTTATGATGATATTTTATTCACTTGTCTGCTTTATGCCCAGGATATTGGGGGTATCTTTAAGAGGAGCCAGGGCAGGGTTGCAGCCTGGGATCACTCTGTTCAATCTCACTCCAGTGTGCTCCCAGGAACGTGAGTCTCATAGGCTCAGATTCAAAAAGGGGAACTGTCTGGGGGTAATTTTATTATGATGTTTTATGTACTGATCTGCTTTATGGCCAGAATGTCGGGGGTATCTTTAAGAGGAGCCAGGGCAGGGTTGCAGCCTGGGATCGCTCCCTCCAGTGTGCTTTGGGTGCTGTGGGCTGGGGAATGTGAGTTATATGGGCTCAGATTAAAAATGGGAACTGTCTTGGGGTGACTTTATGATGATACCTTATGTACTTGTTAAAAATGGGTTGGAAACTGTTGTAAAATAGTTGATAATTGTTAAGCATGTACTGTTAGTTTGGTTGTTATATTGTAAAAGGGGTTCAAAGGGCAGTTATAAGAAATATAGCACCCAAGGTACCATAACACACCTCAGTAAAGTGCACCAGGAGCCAGCCTGGACAGAACTGTCATGGGCCAATCAAGGCCTAAAACCCTCATGCAAATGAAGGATCCAAACAGAAGCCAATCCAAAGGGACAAAAATCAGGATAAAAAGGGGCATCTGACCCAGGGAAGCTGTGCTGCTCCACCTGGAACATCGGGGCCATCACTGCTGAGCAGCCCCAGCGCCGGCGCTGCTCCGTCCCCGCTGGGAACGCTCCTGCTCAGCCTGGGCCCCCTGCTTTAGGCCTTTCTTTTTATTAGAATAAATGCTGAAATCACTTTTAGTACCAGCAGTCTGGTCTAGTTTTTAACATACTCATCTGCTTTATTCCCTGAACTTTGGTGGTATCCTTAAGAGGAGCCGGGGTCACAGCCTGGGATCGCTCTGTTCAGTCTCACTGCGGTGTATTCCAGGGATGCTGCCTCATTCCTCTTGTTGGATTGGGTTTTTTGCTAGCTTAAAACAAGAGTTTTCTTCTCTTTCCTTCCCCTAGCCTGCAGGCTGTACCAGGAATCCTCCTTTTTGGTTTTTTGTTCCCTTGAACTCTTTCTGCCTTGGCTTGTTTTCTTTTTCAGCCCGGCCAGGGAGCAGCAGGGCCACTCTGAACCGGAGAGCTTGGAGGAGCTGAACCACCACGAGAAAGGGCATTAAACCCACCAAGAGAGCACTAAACCCACCAAGACAGCACTAAACCCACAACTTCAGCTGCTGTGAGGAAATTCAGCAGCTCTCCCATCTGCTCTGCTCTGAGCTCCTCTTCCCTCACACAGACAAAGGGACCTGTCACCATTATCCAGGCCACGTGTCAGCCCTGTCCTTTTCTTCCCTAGGCATTTTTAGCTTTTTTTGTTCTGCTGTAGGTGGGTAAGTTCCTAGGAGCTCATATCTAGTATTTATGCAATCCTTTACCCCCCCTCCCTTTTTTTTCTTTTTTTTTTTTAATAAACAGTTTTTAAGGATTTTTTCCCACTAGTATCAATTTCTCTCAGTGGCAGAAGGCAGTTCCTGAAGCCCTTTTCTCTTTAGAGGAAACACTCATTCCAGAGTATAATTTCCTGAAATTTGTCTCCAAAACTGAGACAGGAACTGTTCTCAACTAAGTACAGACATACAGCCAAGAAATACCTTTCACCAGGAGCAATATATCTGGATATACCTGGCCAGCACCATGGATAATTACATGAGAGCAGCACACATTAAAACAAACAACTGGAGGTGCTCAGGGTCAATTATTTCATAATTTATATAATAAATATATTATTTAGTATATCAATTTATTAATTGATATAATAAATCATGTGTATAATATATATTTTTAGTATATTTATTTCTATATTATTCATAATTGATATAATTGAATAATTTCATAATAACACAAACCAAGGACTGGAAGAAAAAGTCTTTGGCCATACAGCTTATCCACAGACAGCTTCTGTGCTTCATCCATCCCTGTTACCCTGAGGAAAGCAAATGGTACAAATCACAGCAGTACTTGGCAGATGGAATAACATCTACTCAGGACAGCAATAAAGTTACAAAGCAGACACCCAGACCCAGCACACTTTTCCAGAGGAAAGCCCTCATGGATACACACAAAATAAGGATCTCTTCACCTCGACTCACAACAACTGCAAGACACAGGAACATGTTTCCAGACACCAGACTGAGCTGGCCTGAATCTCATCCTGTGCCTGGTGCTTCCTTCTGGCTGGATCTGGGTGGAAGAAGTGTTTACCCAGCAGGACACCCTGGGCATTTCTCTGCAAGAGCAGACCCATGTGGAATTCCAGCCAGCTGGATCTGAATACTGCTCTAACAGTTTGGTCTGGATTCAGGTTTCTAATTTTCTGAATTTGAAAATTCACATGGAAGAAATTAAATTTGAATTTTTCAATCAGCCAGAGATGCACAGACCTTTTTAGGGATGGGGCTCATAGGAAAAAAAGGTAAAGAACAGCATTTAATTATCAGACTGAGGGAAATCAACATTATCATGTTGTCTGAAATGTTAATGATAACAACAATGCAGAGAAACAGAACAACACTTTTTTTTAAAGGACTTTTGACTTATGCAAATAATCAGTGGCTTCAAAGACGACTATTTGGATAGGGAAAGGTTAGCACAAGAAAGTATCTAAGACAACTTTTTGAGAATCAATTGCTTGTGCCATTACTTAAACACTATTCCATCTTTCCTCATGTTCATGCTACAGATGAGGAACACCAGGGTTTGGGATGCAGCACATTTGCAAGTGGAATTTCAGCCCTTTTCAGGGCTATCATGGCTCAATGTACACAAAGACTCTTGCATTAGCCTCCAAGAGATTTCAGGGTATCATCCCCTGATATTCTGTCTGTCATTCTCTCACAGTCACTGGGTTTCATCCCCTGACTTCTGTCAGAGCCTGTGGGACTCTGGGTGAGAGCAAACCCACCTGAGAACAGCCCTGGAGCCACCCCTGCTGCCCCTCTGAATCAAACACCACCACTGAGGGCAGAAACCTTCAGCATCAGGCACTGAAAATGTTCAAAACAGGAGGTGAAGCTCAGCATCTCCCTGAAAATAAAATGCTAGAGAAGAATTTGAGCCCCTGATCACTGGAGTATAAGCTCACAGAATAAAGGCAAAAAGCTTTCAGAGCCAAATCTGGTGTTCTTTTATTAGGCCTTATATAAAACCTTTACTGGCCTAATGGTACTGATTTTTTTAAAGTTATTTTATGTCTTGTTTCTGAGCATTTGGTTGCATCCACTCCATATTTCCAAGCCTTTCTGCACCTTCCCCACTCCCAGAAAAATGAGATTTTCAGGCAGCAAAGCCCCATCTCCTGGAGTTCTTACTCCTGGATATTTTACTGCCAATGTCCCACACCAGGAACAAGAGCAAATAAAGATTTGGTGCCCCAAGCTCCCAACACTGATCATGCTGCAAAGGTGGGTTAGGGATTTCAAGGACAGAATTTTGCCTTGAAATCCAAATCCAAAGGCCAGACTTGTGTGAAAGGGCCAGGAAATGAATCCCATCAGAGACAGGATATGATAACGTCAAACTGCAGCTTTGCTGATAGAGACAGAGATTATGCTGAGAAGAAAAGGCCATTTTATCTTTTAATTCCTTAAGATGCTCCATCCCATCCAAGGTAATTGTGCCATTCCCTTCTCACTTCTCTGATTAGTTACTCCTGACAAGCCAGCAGAAACCCATTTCTGAAGCACGTGGCAGATTAGGAGTAAATCCTTGCACTTAACTCAAGTATACAGGAAATGAGAAACACTCATTTTTAATTAAGGTCAGACTCCTCTCCCAAGAAAACCTTTCCTTCTCCCATAGAGGGAATGGAGATAGAGCACTGCAAGAATGAAAGGTGTGAAAAATGCATGTTTTATGATTGGCTTTTGGCAAATATTAAAATGAATATTGTATGTGTTATGTTAGAAAGTGATGCTGTATTAATTTTCTTGAGTAGTGTGTTAAATATAGTTTTAGGTTAAACATAATGTTAAAATAGAAACTATGCTATGTAAGATACTTTCTTTAAAAAGAGAGGAATGAGGTACTGCCACTGAGATAGGACACCTAAATCTTTCAAAGAATTTATTGCTCCATTATCAAAAGAAATTAACTTCTTCCCACCTTGCTCAGCCCTGAAGACATCATCAGCATTCAGAGGAAGAAGCTGACTCTGCCCAGACAGAATCCTGTGTTTGAATGGAATTTATGCATCATGGATGAGGTGTATGAATATGCAACAGGCTGTTGTTTTTAAGGGTTAATCCTCTGTTAACATGGGTCCTTTTTCGGGCTTATTTTGCCCAGAAAGAGGTACCTGGACTGTCCCTAACTCTTTGTTTTTATTGTCTCGTATTGTCCTAAACCTAATTGTCCAAATTATTATTACTCTAATTATATTGCTATTTTCATAACCATTTTATTACTATTAAACTTTTAAAATTTTAAAACACCAAGTGATTGGCATTTTTCACAAAAGGAGCATACTGCTCACAGTTACATGTAGTGAAAACCAGGGAATTCTGTCAGCCATCAGCTTTTTTCTCTCCTGCAGTTGGAGAATTCAAATAGGTTTTCAGCCATAAAACTCCATTGTCATGACAATTTCCCTGACAAGTGTGAAGTGTTGTTAACCTCTAGAGAAGGTGTGTTTAGTCTTCTTGCTCACTCAAATTTTGTAAAAACTAGCACAGAATGCCAAGAGAAAGCCTAGAAGAGTTTTATTTAAAAGCTCAGGTATTTTTAAAACTAATTCTAACCTCTGTGATAGACCAAACATCTTGTGATTTACTTCTAAAACAAGATTTTTTAAAGGAACAATATGCAAACCCCTCCTATTGCACTCTAAAAACCACAATGCAAATCCTGAGGCAAAGTGCAGAGAGAAGCAGCCAAAGTACATTGAAGGAAGTCATGACATAACCTGTGGAGCAATTTATGGGCTGGATGAGCTTGTGCTCCTCACACTGGCAGAATGCCTTCTGAGGACTGATACAGCAGGCAGCAACAGTTCTGTACTAATTGCAGAGCACAACTATCTCTAATTTGTGGGAAAAATCCTGGACATGGTGTTGGTTCAGGAGGAGTTTCTGCTCCCTGGAGTTCATCCCTGGGGTCAGGGGACAGTGTCCCTGCAGAGATTCATTAGGGACACGACACCAACGTTGCAGGAAGGGAACAGAATGTACACAGAGGTTTCACAACTGCTGTCCTGCAGGTCAGTTCAGACTTGATTTATCACCACTCTATTCCATTAGAGAAGGAGGCTTTGATAAAATCCAAGTTCCCTATTCACAGAAAGTCTTATTTGTCAAAAACAGCATCTGGAAGAGAAACATGAGGAGAGCAAGCCAAGTGCAGGAAACACAATGATACATGACATATATATTCCATTATAATGGCTTGGCATTTGTCTGCTGGAAAAACAATTTCTTTAATTAAATATGAGCTATACAACAACCCAGCCATGCTATACTGTGCAGAGCTGCAGAAGGATCTGAACTTTTGGAATTTCCTCACTTTTGAGTGCTGATTTAGCACAGCACCAAAGTTCACTCTGGCACTTTATCTGTTACTAACTGGAGTTCAGATGAATACATATATTCGAACTTGTGCATTTCTATAATCTAACCTCTGTCCTGAACTTTGATTATGAAACAAAACCAGGACCTGGGTCCCTCCTGCCCTTATTTTCCCCCCTTTTTACAAGGCAGGCTCTGCAGGCCAGCCTGTCTGATGGCGCTGCAGTTGCACCACTTGAAACTTGCAGATGATTTGGTTAATACAACTAGGATGCAACAAGTTTCTGGTGTACCTTGGGATACACTGGGCTTGTCCCTAAAGTCCTCACTGTGCTCCACTAATGCTGTCCAGTGCCCACACACACACCCTCAAGTGCACCAGGAAAAGGCACCATTGTTAATGCAATCCTGTTTGTGATGGAGACCTGGTCATCCCAGGATGAAACAAAGCCTTGCCCTGGGCCACTGCAGGTGTAACATCTACTACAGAATCTCCTCAGAACAACCCCAGGGCAAACACCAAGGGAAACCTGGCCCTGCCTCTCCACAGCTGCCGAAAGCTCAGGCAGGGATGCAGGATAGGAATACACAACCCTGCCCCCTGCTGCAGCCCCTTCCCAAGAGTTGTGAAACCACTGTACAAGATAGTTCATTCCTTTACCAGCCTTTGCTGCCCAGGAAAGCCCCAATGTCAGTCCCAATTTATCCAAGCCAGCCTTCTGCCCACCTGTGCCCTTTGCACAGCTCTGACCCCCTCCCCTTGTGCCCAGCTCCCAGCAGAGCTCTGCCCTTGCTCTGCCTTCTCTGTGCCACTGTGAGCAAGCAATGCTCTCCCTTGAGGAGTCCTCACCAGTTCTGAGTCATGTCAGCTGACTGCTCCAAGCCTCCTCACTTGAACTCAGTCTGTGCAGGCTGCATCCCAGGCAACCTCACCAGGCCAGGGACAAACTTTATGCCAAATACTGTGAGCTGACAGAATCTCATCCCTTCAAACAAAGCAACTGCTCCCAAAAGTTTAAAGAATAATTAACCCACCTTCACACTCTGGGTGTTAAGATAAAGCAGTAGGGAAGCTAAAAAGTAAATACAGACTATGGTAGAACCAGTTGGGTTGGAAGGGACCTCTAAAGATCCAATCTCTAGTGACCCATAGCTAAGATCCAGCACTGACAGCCAGGACTCCTGCTTCCCTCTGCCCCAGGGGTCACTGATGTCCTGGCTGCACACTGAGGGATGGTAACAGTGCCAATGTGCCAGCTGAGGGGCAGAGCAGGGGGGTACACCACTGGTACCACCTCCTGAAAGAGCTGAGGTCACCAAACCCCCTCCGCCTGTGGGACACCAAATGCAAGTCCCATCCCCTGTCCCCACACAAGCATCCTGCTTGCTGTGCTGATGGAACAGAGCAATGCTGGACACAACTGTTCCCAGCAGCACCCTCCTCCTCCTCCCTGCTGATTCACCAGCCCAAACTCAGCCTTCCCTTTCAGCAGATGACCCCTGGGCTGAGTGCATCAATTGCTGCTTTCTCTACAAACACTGCTAACCCTCACTGACACTGACATATCCACACAGCTCCCACCACAGCCAGTGGTGCAGACAAGGAGAACAGTAATCTGGAGAGTTTGCTTTCAGTCATTTTGTGTTAATCATGGAGTTTCTTAATTAACCACCTGTAACCTCACTCATGTCACACACTCCTCACACAACAGGAGTGTGGATAGCTCATGGATAGCTCCTTAAAGTACAAGAAGGAACACATCTCATTCAAATTACACTCCTGTCATATTCAAATTACATCCCTATCAATGATGCCAAAATCATAGTTTTGGCAAGTTATAATACTGACAGATAGGATCCAATTTGAAATGTGATCTCCTCCTGCCACACAGATCCTTTTTCCTCACACCCTGCCTTGCAAAATCCAACGTTTACTGTGGATTGCAGCACATGGAGAGAGGCAAGATCCCAGCTCAGCCTCTGGGCACTGAGCAGCACAGGATGGCTCCCTAGGATGAAATGCATGGGGAGGTTGGGATTGCAGTTTTTAGGGAGGGAGAAGATAAATCCCCACCCTTTGCAGTCAGATTGCACAGCAGGTCTGCAGACCCAACATGCCCACCCCACAGGACCTGCAGGGCTGGCAGGAACAGGAGATGTTACCACATCTGGGCCAGGCTGTCAATGCCAGCCTCCTCCCAGAGCAGCAGAGAGCCAGCAGGAGCTGGGGTGCTCCATTACTGGTGGCTTCAACCAGCAGCTCTGTCCAGACGCTGCCATGCCACTGAGGAGCACACACAGCAGTCTGTGACGTGTAGATGCCAACAGCCAAAAGGAAAGGGTCTGCACAGACAGATCAGTGCTAAAAATGAGATTGAATTGTTCATATCTCTGGAGATAAGAGCTTGCACTCAGCCTGCAAGCAGGTAGGCAGGACAGATGGAGCAGCCCACCCCACTCCTGGTGCACCACAGCACTACCTGTTCCAGCTGGAGCTCCAGAGTCACCACGTGGCCCTGGCTGCTCCCTCACTTCCCACAGAAACAGGCTGCTCCTGTACCACTAGTGCAGGCAAAGCCACCATCAGGATTTGTGCAGAGATCAGATATAATCTCACCAAGCAAGCACAGTGCCCTTACAACAGCAGCCTCCCTATATCACAGTGCAGAGCAGTGCCACAACATCTCTAACTCAAACTGGTCACGTTTCAGCCAAAAAGCAAGAGCAAAAACTGAGTTGTCACTCCTAACAATGGCAATCAAAGCTGCTGGCACCCTGAGGCACAGTGCATCACAGCACTCCATAAACCTGAATCATATGATCACCAAAAAGCACCATTTGACTTTGACATTTCCATGTCAGTGTGCTGGAAGTGCTCCTACACCTTCCCAGCAGCGAGCCAATGTGCTTTGGGGAGATTCAGAGATAAAAAAAGGAATAGTGCTTGCAGATGCTTCAGAGACATCAAGATGAAGCCTGCAGGAGGCATTGATATTGCCAGTATTTACTAGAAATATACATAAATATATGTACACATATAAACAAAGTTTTCCTATGGATGAGACTCAGCAAGTTCAAAAAGCTACTAGAGGGGCCCCAGTAAAAGGCCACATAAACAGACAGGTAAAAGATGAACAATGAAAGGCAAAACATCCTTCCTCCAGCAGGCATCCTCTGTCTCAGCAGCATTTCCACACAAGCCTGCATTTTTGTGCCATACTGTCCATCATTAAATCTCCATTAGGGATGGCTGGTGGATCAGCTCAACATGCCAAACTTACCAGCTGGGAAACAAGAGTCCAGAGGGGAAAAAAAAAAAAAGAAAAAATAAAAAGGCACTTATGCAAGGTTGCAGACTGACCTGCTCCAATTTGCATAGTAAGGATTTCAGTTATAAAACAAATAGCTAAATGTTAAATATAGCCAAGGAGGAGGCTTGATTCACCAGGGCCAGCTTCATGCTGATGGGAGCCACAGAGGTAGCACAGGACACAATATACAACAACCAATATGAGGCTACAAAGCTCATTAAACACAACTGGAGAGGCCTCTTTTTCTAGGGAGGTTTGTTCTGCAGCCAGGACAGTCCCTGCATCCAGGGGAGGCACCTGCAGGTCATCAATGTGAGTGTCCACAAAGGATGGGAAATGTTGTTGGTTTCAACAGGCAGCTGCTTTTTGTGCCTGTCAGGCTGCTGAGGAGTTTCCAGTACCAATTACAGGACACAGGAGTGGTCAGAGCATGATGCAACAGGGAAATAGGGGAGGAATATGCCAAAGGAAGAAAAAGAACAGAAAATGAGAAATCCTTTATCAGTGACTATGTGAGGAGTGGTGCCTCAGGCTGGAAACCTCCCCTGCCCCAGCAGAGGATGTGCTGCTAAAGAAGTTCATGCTGCAAAAGAAATTGTGTCGCTTTTTGTCAGTGAAACTTTGTACAGACACAGGCAGATAGGCAAAGTGACAATGACAACAACAAAACAAAGGGGAAAACACGACAGAAAACACTTCACACTGAGCCAGACTGCCCAGAGAAACTGTGCAAGTCCCTGCATTGCTATGCTATTCTTTGAAAAATAAAAATCTTCAAACCTCTGCCTTGACTGACAGGTGAAGACAGATCCAATCTGGAACAGACAGATGGATCAGATGATTTCTTGAAGTTCCTGTGAAATCTTCCCAGTGTAACCAATATCCACGTGATCTTTACTACACTATGCAAGTTATTCAGTAAAATAAAATAGAATTAATTTCGACCAACAGCTCTGGCACAGGCAATACAATTTAATTTGCATTACCTTTTTAAAGAAGCATGTGTGAAAGCACAGGAGAGGGATTTATAAGGAGCAGAAAGGGATTTAAACGTTCCAAGATCCACATACCCAATAACCCCAGAGCATTTCATTCACAAACCTCAAAAGAGGTCAGAATTACACCACCCTTTTTGGACCTGGGAGAAACAGATGGAAAGAAATTATTTTGCTCAAGACTTCTGTAAAAACAGTGGCAGAGATGGCACCACTATCTCCCTGAATATCTAACCCATCAAAGCACTTGGGAAGTCCTTCTGAAGTGTTTATTTTGTAGACACAAAGTATAAATATTTTCAAAAATAATCATTTGGCTTTCACAGGCACAAATGGAATTATCAAGGGATTCAACAGCAGGATTCAGAGCATAAACTCTCAAAATAAACCAAAGTTTAGATTCCCTTTGTGCTTCAGCAGACATGGAGACTCCATGACAGGCTCAGAAACTGCAACATGGAATTTTGCCAGTCTGTGCCACATTCCTCTGCAACTATGCAGGTGATTAAACATTAGCTCAATAGAAATTAATAACTGAAATGAAAATACCACTTAATTTCAGTGCCAGTTCAAGTCAGCATCATATTTAATTCCATCATTCTGAAGTAAAAAAAAAAGGCAACAAAAATATGAAAAAGTTGGCTTTATTTCTTCACATATCTTTCTTTGCTTATGCTGCATCTGAGCCAGCCATGGCTGTTTTATAGACAGCTTCACTTTTTTAAAATGGGATAATAAAACTGTACCAGTGTATGGGAATGATTTCCAAAAAGTCTGATGCAGAAACATTGTAGTTTGCTGTAGGTTTTGTTTAAAAGGGGTTCCTACAGGATCTTTTTTTCAAGAATAGCAGAAAGTATCAGTCACATGCACAGAAGTAATTTTTCCACAACAAGAGCTACTGCACAATCATATAAAAACAAGAAATTAAATGCAGCTATGAGGGAAGTGCATTTGCTTTGTCCTGTTCAGCATCACCAGTGCTCAGAGCACACAGGCTGCTCTCAGCAGAGCAGGGAAAGGCTCCAAGAGCACGGGGGTGCTGCAGAAAGAGACTTTGTACAGTGGCACACTGAGAATTCTGTGTGTCCCCATCGGTGTCAGCCACGGAGAAAGAGCTTCCACGTGGGATGAGATAGGGAGGACCCACATGGAGAAAACAGGACACAAAAAACACCAAGCCCAGTTCCTTACTCTAACCTGGAATTCTGGAGTGAGCATGGACAGTTCATCTTCATTCAGCAACTTAATGTGGTTGTTTTACAAAACTGACCAGTAAAACAAAGCCCAAGTCATGCTGGAGTCTGACATCACCAGGACCATCATCCAAGGTGCTCTCCCTGGCCAACAAGACCTGAAATTCTACCATAAACACCACAAGAACAGTGATAAAAGAATAACAGCCAGAGACTGATTACTGGGGCATTTAAGTCAGCAAGAGAAGAAAAAATAGTGCTCTCAACCCATGTCAGCAACTTCCCTGGTCATTCTTGAGCCCTTGGGAGATGGGGAGGGAAAGAATCACAAGGTATTTATAAAAGGCATCCATGAAAAAAATAGATCTCTCCATAACTATCTGTAGATATCTCTATAGATAAGTGCACACCAGTGTCTAACACAGGCTGGCAACAAGTCACATCCAGGTCTAGCTACCCATACCCGGCCTTTCCCAGAGCTTTAAAAGCATCTAAACCTTGCCATGCATTGTACTCTCTGCAAAGTGGTACCAACACCAGGTACCTGGGGTACCTGGGCTTTATATATTGTCTCCTGTCCTCACCAGAATTATAAAACACCCTCTCAAAAAAAGAAAAAAAAATTTCCCCAAGTTTCATGGACAGAGGCAGCATTTTGATAGATAAAATCAACAGCCTCAACCAGGAGGTGGAACACACACCTTGACCCATTTTAACCACCCAATAACACAACAATAAAGAATTAACCTGGATGTCCTTACAGAGCCACATCCCTTGGTACCAGAACCCCCCTCTGGGTTCTCCATGACTTCTTCTGCCAAACCAAAAAGCACAAGTGGGGATAAAGAGGAAACACACCAGGAACTGCTTGTAGATTATGGCAGCCTCCAAGGCTCGAGGAGCCCATACCAACCCTTGGCCTCAGCAGATACTCCCATCCATACTGATTCTAAGAGCATCTCCTGAGAAAACACATGAGGTTTCCCTTAACTGGAGGCAGCCCCACATCTCTGCTCCTGAGATGACAGACAGGCTCCAGCAAAGCTTCTCCCCGCTGTGCTGCAGTGCCTGGTGCTAACGTTGTCACTTGTGCCATGTCTCAGAGCTGAGCCTTTGAAGTCCTGTACTCCCAGAGATTTCTGGTAGGCAGTGACAACTTTCATGAGAACACAGCTGTTTGATGCAGACTCCCTCCTTCCTAATCCCTGGCAGGCTCTAACAGCAGGCAGGTAATTTCTTAAAATGCTGTATCGCAGACCCAGCTGTAAAATCAGGAGCTGCACTATGTTCAAAAGCATCACCACACCAGCAATGACAGACCTGTGCTGATTGATGGGGCTCTCTTGGAGCACTGATGGGGACAGGAATGCTCTTCCCAGGCAGCTGGGCAGAGGCTGAGGCCAACAAGCCTAGCCAGGCACCCCAAATATCTCTGTCCACATGCAGACCAGTTCTTGAGTTGCAAGTCACCCTCAAGGAAACACTTCTAGCCAGCAGGAATGGATGGACGGGTAAAAGTTGACATCCATTCCAGCAGGATGAGTTTCTGAGACAAGGTTTGTAGGCCTGTGAGACTGATGCTCAACAGAGCAGCAAATAACACTCGGTGCTGACACAGTGCTTTGTCTCCCAGCGCTTCCAAAACGCTGCTGCAGCCTCTGTGGGTGCTGTGGAGATAACAACTCCTGCCTCTGCCTGCATCCCTGGATGCTGCCCCCAACTCCCTTTGCTGCTCGGCGTCGGGAGATGCAAGGGGCAGAACCCTCCTTCACCTGCCTGGCTGCTCATGCCAATGTCAGCAGCTCAACCTGGGCCTTCCTCAGATGCACATCTCGCACCAGACAAAAACCCACATCAGATCCTGCAGGATGTGCTTAATGTCATATCTGGATCGTTAAACAAGAAAAACCGAGCGAGGACACTGAGCCCAGCAAGCAGCCAAGACTCCCAAAGACAAAAGACAAATTTCCTCCCGTTCCAAACCCAAAACTCGCTGGGCGCCGAGCCGTGGATGCTGACACCCACTCCCACCTCGGTCTCCATGGCATCAGGCGGCTCCAAGGCGCCGTTCCGGTGCCCCAGGAGCGGGGAGCGCACCCCGCACCCGCCCGGGGCTCTGAGGGTGCGCACCCCCGGCAGGCCCGCAGCCCTCCCGCAGCCCTCCCGCCGTGCCGAGGAGCCAGCCGGGCTGCCGGGGATGCTCGGTGCCTTCCCCAGCCCAAGGACAATGCCGCCCATCGGTACCGAGCGGCGCATCCCCGCTGCCCGGGCTCCTCCCGCGCCCTCTCCATCCATCCCTCCATCCCTTTGTTGTGCCGTCCCTCCCGCTGTCCCCCTTACCCTGTGCCGCCCTGCTGCGGGGCAGGGGGTTCGGAGCCGCCGCAGGATGCGAGCCCGGCCGGCAGCCGCCCTGCCACTCCCTGCGCGGCCGAGCCCGGAGCCGGGAGCCGGGAGGAGGAGGAGGGAGCTGGGCGGCGGCTCGGGCAGCGGGGGCGGAGGAGGATGCGGGGCCGGCACCGCCGCTGCTGCCGGGCCCACACGAACAAAGGGGCCGGTCCGGGGCCGCCCCGCGCCGAAATCCTCCTGGTTGCCGGGCCCTGGCGCCTCCCGGAATGGGGTGGGAGGGTGGAAAGGCAGCGCCGAGGCTCCTCCTGGCTGCCCGCAGCTCCGAGCGCTCCTGCTCTAAAATCAGGAATAATCGTAAAAATCGCCTTCTGCTCGCTGGAGCCGCCGCCTCCCTCCCCGAGGCACTGGGATGGGGATCTGGGAAGGAGGAGCTCTTCAGGCGCACCTGAATTTGGGTGGTAGCGATTTTGATTGATATAAGAAGGGAAGGGCAGGAGGTGCTTCCCATAAAAAAAAAGGAGAGACCCCTAATTAGCCGGGATTTAACGGGGAAAGCAGCAAAGAGAACACACCTGCAGCTTTGGAAACTCGGCACACCTGAATTTAGGTGGTAGCGATTTTGATTGATAAAAGAAGGGAAAGGCAAGAGATGCTTCCCATTAAAAAAGGGGGAGACCTCCTAATTAGCCTAATTAGATTTAACAGGGAACGCAGCAAAGAGAACACACCTGCAGCTTGGAAACTCGTCGATTCAAAGCAAGGATGGCCGGGCTGAGGTGGTGACCATCACTTGGCCTTCACCAGTTCCTGCTGCTCCCTCCCAGAGCCGTGTCTGGGCTGACATTGCACGGAGATACAAGGGAGCAGGGCTTTACAGTCGTTTAGGTTGGAAAACCCCTTTAAGCTCGTGGAGTCTCCAGCACTGACAAGGCCACGACTGCTCCGTGTGCCCAGGTGCTAATTCTGCACATCTGTTAAATCCCTCCAGGGATTGTGACTCCACCACTGCCCTAGGCAGCCTGTGCCAGGGCTGGACAACCCTTTTGATCAGGAAATTTTCCACAATATCCAATCCAAACCTCCTCTGGTGCTACTAGAGGCTGTTTTCTCTTGTCCTGTCCCTTGCTCCCTGGGAGCAGAGCCTGATCTCCACCTGGCTGCTCCTTCCTGTCAGGGAGTTGTGGGGAGTGAGAAGGTTCCCCACTGAGCCTCCTTTTCTCTAGGAAGAGGAGCACCCCCAGCTCCCTCAGCCACTCCTCATCAGACCTCTGTGCCAGACCCTTTGCAGCTCTGCTGCCTTTCCCTGTACGTGTTCCAGCACCTATCTGGTGCCTGTGCCCTCAAACTGCATCCCTAATTTAGACAGGAGTGGAAGTGCTTTGCACAAGGGCCATAACTCTGCTCAGTGTACTTCATTACCTCTGCAGACACCCACATCACCCAAGGGGCAGCCCAGGATATTTTGCACATCAGATGCTGTGGTGGGAGGCCCCAGGGTATGCAGAAAAAGAGGAGGCTCCCACCCAGCAGCAATCCCCAGATTTGTGGCTGTGACGCTGCTCTGATTTGCCTGTGGGAGCCCAAAAAAGCAGAGATAGAAAGGAAGGAGGTGCAGGCAGCAAAGCAGAGAAGAATGGAGCTGAGGTCAACTGAGCATCACCCAGAATATGAGATTTGACAGTCCTGGCTTTAGCAAGATGATCCAGTCCCAGGAGGCAGCTGTAGGCATCCTCATTTTTCATCTTGCAGGGAGGAAGCCAAAGTCAGAAGGGAAATGGTTGGTCCAAGCCAAAAATAGAACCTGAAGCACCTGACTTCAACGCCTCTGCTTCAACTGCTAGTTACTGTATTTCCCTGACATTTTCCTACATCCAAGCTCAAGTCATTGCTTTACAGACTGTATACAAGAATTTTTGTCTCCTTTCCAATCTGTAGTTGCCTAGGGAGACAGTATGGCACCAGGAGAAGAGTAAGATGAGAAGGTGCCTATTGAATCAGGCTTGGGCTCCAACAGGACTTCTCACTTCTCCATCCAGCTCCACCCCTGATTTGCCAGCTCACTCAGTCCCTATCCTTAGGTCCAAGTCTCTTTCCTTATCCAAAAGGTGGCAGAGCAATGATGGTGACCTCCATTTGTGAGACTAACAAGAAGCATTATATGCATTTGGTAAGGAGGAGTATAAATTTAAAGAAGTTCTGAAAAAAAAATCCTCTTTAATATTTTCAGGTGCTTTGGGGTAGGATTTCAAATCAGGAATTGCTTCGAAGTTAAACCTCATTTTTGATCAATTGTAAAATTTTATGCTTGATTTTATATACACTAATTTGTTATCAATACAAATAACTTCTACGTAAATGTTTAAATTACAGCCCTGTTCTACATGACAAAGAAGGTCAGCAGGTCTGGGGTTATATTTTGCCTGCAAAAAGTATGTGGCTCTGGGAGGAGAATCAAGCCCCTCTTGCCCTTCCCTTCTTTTATCAAGTCCAATGAAGCTAGAAAAAAGTTTCACAGCTCTTGCAGTCATTTCCCTGAATCATTTTGACAAATCTGCCTCTCTGCTAAACTTTCTCTGGGGAATTTCCAGCAGTGATGTGGCTGAAGTGCCTGTAGACTTGAATTTGTGTCTTCTATCAAGTGCTCTCCCACAAAGCTGTCCCTCAGCTTGTATTGTACCTGCTTGTCACAAAGCTTCAGGATGACTATAAATGTTGAAATGCCATCACCCCACAGACACTACTATTTCCCAATTACCATTTCTTTATTCACAGGGGCTTACATGCAGGCAAAGAACCCCTCACTGATGTCCCAGACATGGGAGAGCACAGGAGACACTTAAGTTTCAGCCTATGGAGATGTGTGGATGTGTTAATTTTACACAGGTGAGCAGAATAATGACTTTAATTAAACCATTATGTGTAGAGAGCTGGTATGTAATCTGACATCTCTGGGCTATCACATTTGCCTGATAATACTCTCTACTCTACATGTTTTCTATGATATGATATATATCTTGTTTTGAAAAGTGGCTTCTCACAGATAGGCAAAACTGTCTCCACTTGACTGATCCATTACTGGGATTTGACAAGTATTTGCATTAGCTGTTGGGATCTCTAAAAAATTTCACTGCTGTTTTCTTTTAAATTACTCTGACAAACAGAAGCATCACACAGACAATGTAACATAAAAACCAAGGGAATACTGATGCCTGCATCTAGGGAAACAAAAAGAGCAAACATTTTGTGTTTTGCTGTTATCTATAGTGTTTAAATAAAGACAGCCAAAATGTTGAAGTACCTTTCCATTTTATTCACCAGCATCAGAGATAAAGCACTTCTCTGTAAAGAGCTGATGAGACACTCAACTTGTCACATAGCAATGCCCACCCTAATGCCCCAATCCTTCACTTGTTCCCCAAAGACAGCAACATTTGAAAGATGACAGTTCACAGAAAGGCCACATGAAGGGGTGGCACCAAGACCCCAGGTGCCAACAAGGGTCATGAATTGAATCCCTTCATTCTTTTCCCTACCACAAGCCTAGAAATCCCTGTCTCTGTACTGTGGGAACTGAGTGGTGGCAGAAACTGTATTTGAAAATATTGCACAACTTCATTACTGTCAACTTTCAGTTCTGTGATTTCCAGCACCTCAAAGTTGCAGCTGCAATGACAGCCTCAGCTCCTACTGTTCAGTCAGGCTGACACTATAAAGAGCCTTCTGCATCTGGGGGCAGAACACAAAATTCCAGCATTGGTGGGAGGAACAAGATTAAAGCAGTGATCTGAAGAAAAGCTGTTTTTTCCTTTGATTACAGAGCTGCTGAAAGACCTTCTTATCTTGACGATCAGTGGCTGCTTTAGGCCTTACTCATTCTAGGCCAAGACTAAAGTTCAGAAACTTCTTATAGACAGTCTTTAAATTAAAATTAAGATTTTGCATGGTTGCAATGACTCAGCCAAGTGGCAACATGATTTCAGGCATTTATCTGACCCAGAGCCACCACAAAGCCTCTAATATCCAGCAGATTCTGTTGTGTCTAGATAGGTGAGAGAAACCTCTCATCTTCAGACATTTATATCCAAACCAGCTGTCTAGGCTTTCTATGTAATGAGTGCACAGAAACAGGCATTGGGGTAGAATTCCCCTTATTGTACTGCAGGCACGTAAAATGGATGAATTGCTCTCTAATGATGCTCTCCTCCATCCATGAATTATAGAGATTTTTGAGAACTAGCCAAATGAGATGTTTAAAGTTAAGTGATGAGAATCCCACTCATCTCCCTTCCAGGAACACTCAGCACAGCTGATGGATCTTATTTGGGTACACACAGCTCAGAGGTGTGTGCTGGTTGCACTCTTGTCTGGAGGCCTCACTTTGTTCTGTTTCACTGGAAGAAATGAGGCTTTTGGCCAGGACTCAGCATGGGCAAGGTCTGGCTCCAAGACCCTTTAGGGGAACACACATGGCTTGTGCAGTGTGCTGGAAAGTGCTTTGGGAAAGGCTTTCTACAGCTGACTTCTGTGAGTTCCTGTCTATTTCTTAACATAAAAGGAAGTGTGGGTAGAAATATGTTGAAGGATCATGGCAGTTCTCATTAATTATGAAGATCAAGAGGAGCTCTTACTGCTTTTTTAGTGTGTTTCCTATACTGAAATTAGTGCATTAGCTGTTACTTAAACTCCCACCATCAGTATAATTTAATCATTAACACAGCCTAGTTCCTGTTGTTCCACATTTTGAAAGTAAACTACCTTGCTGCAGTAGCAGTGATTCCAAGGAATGTGGGGCAGCACTTCACACAAAAATAAAACAACAAGATGGATCATGCTGCACAATTGAAGAATTACTGCCATTTTCCTGTTTCCTGCCCATGAGCCCAAAGGCAAGTGGATGTTCAGAGAAATTCAGCATCCATTAAGTGGAGGCCTTCTGAAATTCTGTGTTTGTCCAAATACCCTATGCAAGTTCACACTGGCAGTGGAGAACCTGGAATATCTCTTTTATTAAGTCAGTAGATTATTGTCAGTCTTTCATCTGAGGATGAAGCTTCTCTTTACAGATGAAGTAAATGAGTCATAGAGAGAAGAAATAATATCTGTGAACATAGCTGTTCATTCAGCTGAAACAGAAATGTGTTGGTTGACATCTGCATTTCAGAGTCAAACATCTACAACTAAGCATTACTGAAAAAAAGCAATACAGGAGGATCAGAGCATGGAGAGACTGAAGGGAGATTTGGCAGTAATGAGCATAACATCTTATTCATGGGTGGCAGGGAACAACACAGCAAAAAAACAGAGGTTAAGTAGTGAACAAACCATTCCAGCACAGTACCACATATTTATTTTCCCTGTTATGTTTGTTTTCCCTATCCCCACATTGCAAAAAAACCCACATTGCTATATGTAAAGACCAGTTTCTGTCACTGGTAGATCTAGAAGTACATAAGCAGATCAATCTGGGCAGCAGATGAAAAGAAAGTAGAACTTTGTTGGAACCACTCCATCATTGCCCTAAAGGCCCTAAACCTTGTTGCTCGTCTAAATCAAGACTAAAGAGCACACTGTCCTTTACTTAGTTCATTTTCAAAGGTCAGGGCAACTGCCAATTGCACTTACCTGGGCTGGCCTAGAGATAAAAGAGACTTGCAAGCCTCCTGACCTCAAAGGTGAGCAAAAACCACCTTATTTTGTAGACTTGGAATCAAATTTGAGAGGGATAAGTTTATTGTTCAAGGGGCCCTCGAACACACAGAATCCAGGTAACCAGATCCTGGGCATGATCATGTTCTTCATCCAGTTCATGCACTTCTCTTTATATACATTTAATCCAGAGAAGAAAGCCAGCCTTAGGGCTCCCAGTGTGGTTCCTACAGTCTATTTATTAGGGGAAGCATAGCCTATTTTATAAACCTCTGATAATTCCCTGTATAGTTCCATGTGTCCTCCAAAAAGCAGGGAGACAAAGATCCACCATAATGGGGCAACTCTGCATTTTCCCAGTTGTCAAAGCATCACGGGCATGCCTGCAAACTGTCCAAGCTCAGTCTCAGTGCATTGCAAATCAAAATTCCTTCTAGATCAATATTTTTCATTGGATGTCAAAAAATTATTCCCCTCTATATAGCTCTTCTTGTTGTCACCAGGGGTGTCAAGATTTATTTTGTTCTCTGACCTCATTAAATTCTGTACAAAATCCTCATCAAATTCTCAGCCTCAAGTTCTGTAACAAACTGGAGCCAGCCTGTACTTTGTGAGAAAAAAGAAAAAAGCTGTTTATTTCCATGTTGTTTGGGCCTTGCCACAAAGACTGTTTTAAACCCAAAAGAAGCACCAGATGTTTTCTAGCAGAGCTACAGAATGTACTGTGAGAGGCAGGAGAATCCTGTTTCCTTTTCATGAACTGCTGGAGCATGTTAGAGGATCAAAGCTGAGGGACAGGAGCCAGTATGAAAAAGTTTCCTATCTCTGTCCAAGACTTCAAAAAATATTTCAGTACCTACAACCAAAGCTGTGTTTAATGGGGAAGGGGAGGGAAATGAGGCTTCAATTTTGACACTTAAGCCAGGATTTTAAAATGTTATCAGCAGGCAGTGCCTGGACATGGTTTGGATTGCTGCTGTGGCTGTGGGCACTGAAGCATCCAGTTCAGTTTCTCAGCCTTTAATTCACCAGAAAAGCAAAACCATCCTTAAAAAGGCTCTGACACTGTAATTTAACATAGGGAATGCTTTTTTCAGAAGATCCCAAGGCACACAAGGAACAATCTTTGTAACAACTTGCAGATGAGAAAAATTGGAGCATGAAGGCCCACAGTCCCATGCAGGATCACCTCCAGTCCACTGATTCCCAGTCACTAAAGCAGCCAGCTGGTCCCAAACGGGTTTGTGTAGTGGGTGTGATGTAAATCTCACAATAATGAGCTCTGCCAGAGCTGTATGTGAGATATGGAATAGTAGCAATTTTCCTGTGTAAGGCAGGAGGAGTCTGGAAAAGGTAGGAGGCTGTTAACAGTACAACTAACTGCCCTCTGCTTCCTGCCAAAAAATGGATATTTTTAATTAAGGAGAGGTTTCAACCAAAGACCATGTCTGACCTAATTTAAATACCACAGTATCAGGCAGAGCATAAATAAATAAATAAATAAATAAATAAATAAATAAATAAATAAATATATATATATATATATATATATATATATATATATATATTGCCCACAGTAATGGGCAGAGCATAAATACCCAGCCCAAACCCTCAGCACACCATGTCTCAGTACTGATGGAATAGCTGTTATCCTGTCACCCTGATCCCTGCTGTCACTTCTCAGTAAGATGCTAAAAGGTTTAAAGAAAAGGTTTATAAAAAAGAGGTAAGAAATATTATAAGAAAGAGGTAAGAAATTATTATTATAAGAGGTAAGAAATATATAAGAAATATTATTAAAAGGTTTATAAAAGGAGGTCATTTCTTTGTGGAGAAATATTATGTCCTGTGACAGGAGAGTAGCAAGATGCCCCAAATGATCTCACTCACCAACTGGATATTGCTGCAGGGATTGCCAGGAGCTAAGGGCAGCCTTGACTCCCAAAAATCCCAGCCTTACTAAAATAGATGTAGAAAGGCTGAGAAAGCTTGATCTTTTGCCAGGTGTTCATTTTCATTTTAGAATGTTTATTACAGAAAATCCTTTATAACATGGATTTTGGCTGTCAAATGCTGTGATATAACCCAGATCCAGGAACATGCACACACTTCTTCAGTTTCCTGTCAATTTAATTGTATTAATTGCACTACATGAACTACATATGTTCCAGTAAGAAAGAATCACTGTCAAAATGCAGCCAGTGTGATGTTCTGTAGAGCACTGTACAGCAACACATGAGAATTGGATCCTAATCCATTTTTTGGTTTTACTGCTGGTGTAAAATGGAAACTCCCTCCATGTCAACAACTGCTTTCACAACAGCAAAAGAGAAACAATGATACTAACCTGATCTGTAAAGTGCTTTAACTCATCAGAATGAATATGGAAGGCACACATTAAAATGCTAATGCTGCCTTCTCTGTTCCAGCCCTAAGTACTGACAGATGAGCTCAATGTAATATACAACAAATATGAAGTTAATAAGTGAAAAACCCCAAATATAAAGCTAACAAGTGGGAAAATACAATTAAGATAAATTATCCTGTGGAATTCAATGCCAGAATATATTAAAGGTAATTAGCATAGTTATATTGCAGCAGTAACAATGGTAATTCTAATTAAAATTTAAAAGTATGAGACAACTCAACTCTTGAAGAAAAGTAAACTTCTCTGAACAGGTACTGTGATTGTTATATATCACACTTGAGGTTTGTTTCTCTTTCCTTTGAGCCTGTGGTAACAGTGGGCTTCTCAAAGGGGGTGTTTGCCTGAACAGGCATCTGGCCTGTTCCAGTAATTCACCTGTACCTTCCATTTCACATCCTCTGCAATACTTCTAGGAATGTTTGTGGTAACAGAACAGAAACAGCAGGTTACTATCTGAGGTGTTTATTGAAGAAACGAAATAAGAAATTAATAGAACCTTCTTTTTTGTATGCAGAACACAAATATAAATTAAGCCATATAATGCCCATTTAGCATGCTAAGAATAGAGATGAAGATACTTCCAAACTGGGCTCAAAATGTCATGGAAACAGCTGTCCTCCCAACAGACTGAAATTTGTTTATCTATTGTATCCAGGCAAGTTTGGCAGAGAAACCCCCTGCATTCATACCTATGTATCACACCAAAAGCTGTGATTTTTAAGCAGACTACAAATACCAATCCAAAATCCAAACAAATGATTGTACCTTGTTGGGGTTTTTTTGTTTGCAAGTGGGGTATATTTAATAGATTATTAATGTTTTGTGACATCAAGGTCATAAAAAAAAGCCATATTGCACTTCCAGAGAGAATTGCCTAGCAAATGACACACTGCTGTGACTTTCAGGTCCCAATAGTCAGGGAGTCGAAGTCCAACAATTTCCCCACTTAAAATACCTGGCTCATGCAGATCCTTCTTCACAGGGCTGATGTGACTGAAGCCCTGAAGTTGTTTCATGGAACATAAAGAGGATATTAGAGATAACCCCTGTAAACAGCACTTCAAACTTGCAGAGCAGTTTCACTCTCCCTATCCCCACATTGCAAAAAAACCCCATATTGCCATGTTTAAAGGCCAGTTTGTGTCCATGGTAGATCTAGAAGTACATAAGCAGGTCAATCTGGGCAGCAGATGAAAAGAAAGTAGAACCTTGGATTCAGTCCATCATTGCTGCCTTGGGACTGTGCTGTTTTGAGAGGTGCCAAGTGTATGAAAAATCTTGTAAGCCTATATCCCAGAAGCAGATAGAAGAGTGAAATACTTCTCCTGTACCAGTGTGGGCTTGCAGGAGGCAGGCACCATTCCCAACACAGAACAAGACCTGTCCCACAACAATTGTGCCATTTGTTTTCACAGGAAATGTGCCTGGAGCCTGCCAAAGCCAAGGCCTCAGCAAGGACACGGTGCCACCCATCTCTCCTGGAATCCCTGATCTTTGCAATCACTTCCCAACTCCACAACCCACATTTCTGCCACCCATCTCTCCTGGAATCCCTGATCTTTGCAATCACTTCCCAATTCCACAACCCACATTTCTGCCACCCATCTCTCCTGGAATCCCTGATCTTTGCAATCACTTCCCAACTCCACAACCCACATTTGTGCCACCCATCTCTCCTGGAATCCCTGATCTTTGCAATCACTTCCCAACTCCACAACCCACATTTGTGCCACCCATCTCTCCTGGAATCCCTGATCTTTGCAATCACTTCCCAATTCCACAACCCACATTTCTGCCACCCATCTCTCCTGGAATCCCTGATCTCTGCAGCAGCAGTTTGCAAAATCACTTTCCATCTCTACATCCCACAGTTGGCCTGTATGGGCTTGTCTCAGTGACAGATGATTTTGTCACCATTGCCATGAAACTTCATCCAAGCACCCAGTGCTAGGAAGCACATTGTGCTCCCAGCCTGATGAGTTCAACAAGGAATAGCAGCCCAAATTTACAAAAGTCATAAATCCAGGTTTAACTCCACCTACAGGAACTATCTCCAGGAAATCAATTAATCAGCTCCACAGCAAGTGTGCACTCCGTGCTGTGGCTTGCAGGTGCAGTTCCCTAATCAGGATCAGGCCTTTCCCTGTGCTGTATTTTTTGAGGTGCAGTGGGATGTCATTAAGAGACAGCACAAGCTTTTGGTTTCTAAACCTTTCATTTCTTCAATAAAGATCCACTTTGCTGCAGCATAGGATTTTCTAATTATACTCTTCCCTTCTACTCTGTTTTTCAGCTAAAGAAGTCAAATACCTTGCTTACACTGACTGATGTATTGGGGAAATAAAGTCTCCTTCTGGCAGCTACCTTTTCAATCATTCATTTCCATAAAATTCCAGTTCTAATAAATTGATTTATAACCCACAATCTAGACCAGGTGAGGTGTATCTTGTTCCTCTGTACACCTTTCACTTGATGTGCTTGTGTGCACACAACATGCTGTAGCACTGTACCCTGAGGTTATTTTCTATAAGTAATATTTCCATTCTGAAATGAGGTTTACTAAGCACAGTTGTGATTATTACAATGCACTGATACAAGGGAAGTTCATGAGGGGGATTTTGCTGTATTCTGGTTGTATTAGGTCAAACCATCCACTCACAGTTAAGCCCAGTGAAGCTTCTGACAGATAATCTCTACAAACAATCCCATTTTTAAAGCTGCTATAGATGCATTTTACAACAAAGATTGTGTTTGCAGCTCTGCCTTTCTCTGTTCCACTCCAACAATCTCCTACAGTGAAAGAACTCAGTGCAGGTGGCATCAGTGTTTGTATCACCCATCAACAGGAGATCAACCCTGCAAGGCAGAGAAAGCAACAGCAAAAGCCCAGCTCATGTTCACCCTAATGACAATATGGAACATTTTGTGACCTTTCAGCACCTTTATCACCTTATGCCATGGCATTTCAGGAGGTTTTAAAATAGGAATTCACTGATGAGACAAAAAGGGGTGTCTCTGAAGAACAGTATAGTCACAGAGGACTTGAGGAACACAGTTTATTCAGCCCTACTGTATAAACTGGGAAGCACCTTGCCTAAGAGTCCTTCTCTAATGCAGCAATAAACCATATTTTACATTAATAACAACTGAAATATTGAGCAAATGCCTTGAACAACTTTGTTTAATTTAAGAAGTGGATGAAATAACCAAATAATATCCATTGTACGAGTGGAAGAATCTGCATTTCATGTCTAGAGATTAAAACTAATATTCTTCAAAATATAAGACCTTTTTCTGAGCTATTGGTCAGCTTGTATTTAATCAAACCTATACAGTGTCCTACACAAACACCCTGCATGTACAAACATGTAAATACAAGCATATAGACTTGCTTATTAATGTATATATACCCTGCACAAATGTATTTGTTTAAGTCATTAAAGGAGGAAGTCAAATGTGCTCAGTACAGGGAATAAAGGCCAAACCTCTCTCTTCTTGGACAAGGCATTTCAAACTTTCCTGGTTTAGTTTTGCCACATGTATATTGGCAGCATCTTTTTTTCCAGTCAATGTGCCAGCTGGATGAAAGAGGTTTTTAGTCATTCAGGTAAAGTTTCTATCAAAATGTCATTAATAAGCATACATGCAGAACTGGAAAGCTAAATCTCAGAATAGACTTGGAAACAATTATGAAAATATTTCTACCAAACTGACCTGTTCTTAGCTGATATGAGTACTGAATTCAGGGACTCTCTTAGGAGAATTATTAAGGAGGATCCAGAAATGGTGTGGGAATCAGTCTCAAATCTCAGCTCTGGTAGCAGTGTAACAGTCAAAAGAAATACCTACATGAAAAGCTCTGCTTGGCAGCCTGGAAATCTCCAAGACAAATAATGTTTAGGGAATAATAGTTCCTAAAGCCCAGAAAAAAAAACCCCATATTAAATACTTTTGGTATGGGTAAGAAAGTAGTATTTGACATCCCTTCACTTCATCCAGTAAGTCTTCAAAGTAGGAGCTCAAGCACAGTAACCAACAGGGTAAACATTGTTATTTAATATTATTGTTTGCATATCCTGTCTATTAAATCTGAACAAAGTGCCAAAACAAGAGGAGCTGCAAGAAAAATTAAGCTAATGCAAAAGAATCTTGATAAACTCTTGAAACTCATAGAAAAATCAAAGTGTGATTCAGCTATGACAAGAGATTATAAAACTCTACATTCATCTGGACAAATAATAAAAAAAGGTGGGGAAGAGACTGAAAACCAAGCATTAGCCATCAGAAATTTCAGTTCAAACTGAAATGTTTTAATTCCTTAGTTAGAAACTGCTTGAAATAAGGTAATACAAAGTCAGCTGTTCCTCAGTACTGGCTCCAGGCAGCACAGCTCACACTGCAAACAGTCACTGGGCTAAACCCTCTCCTCTCTCCTCTGTTCTCCTTGTCAGCGAGGCCAGAGGCATCAGCAACCACAGCAATAAAAAGCACTGGCAGTGGTTTCCTCCCTTCATGGCTCCAGGAGAACAGCTCATATTTTATTCATGAAAAACGAGGCCTCTGGAGGTCTCAGCAAAAAAAACAGGAAGCAAATATTTCTTGGGGACAGTTGGTCACAGGCTGGCGAGTGTCCAGGACATCGAGGAGGAGGGGCAGGGGTGCAGGGTGGAAGAGTGAAAGCTGCTTTCCCTGCAGCCTTCCTGCCAGGGTAGGAAGGAGGCTCACAAAGGGCAAACTGCACCCAGAATGTCTCCTGTGCTGACCCAGGGGGGAACACACTCAGCTGCTGTCCTGCAGTGGGGATCCTGCAGGAGTCACTGCCTCAGAGGGGCAATCCAAGATGTGCAGTCAGCACAGATGCACTACAGGATGGGATCCCCTCAAGGTTTAGTTAGGAGAGCTTAATATTTACCCCAGACACTTGCACAAGTTTTTGTTTTGAATTCTCTGGGTAATTCCTCTCCCCAGTTTGCCACGCTTCACTCATGTCCCAAAATTACATCACTCTAAAGATTGTTTTGCAAGTGCCTTTAGAATAGAAAAGTGCCTTTCAGAACAGGACCACACCTGAGCCCAGAATAAGCACCTTCATGGAAAAGAGATCTCTTCCCAGACAGACAGACAGACAGACAGCCCTCTTCCATTTCCTTGTGCCCCCAATAACAGACCCCCCCCTTGTTACCAGTAAACAATCCTCTGCAATGCTTTGCTTTCCTGAGATGATGACATGAAGGTGCAGGTGTCCTTTGTCATCTCTGGTTGTGTGCAGAGGTGTGCATCAGTCCCTCACAGATCAAACCCAGCACTGGCTGTGCCTCTCCTCAGGAGCCTTTCCATCACACTGACTGGTTCTGACTTTAATTATTTTGTACAGGACACTAACAAAAACTTTCTGAGATGCCTGAGCTTCCTGTGAGTTCTGGAATCTTAAGGGAAAGAAAGATGCTACTTGTTACTTTCTGACAGATTTCCTAAAAGATGACAGATGCAGAAGAGTTATTTCTTGAAAACTACAGAAGAAATGTAAATGTTTTACATTAACATGGCTCCTCCATTGTTTTAATTACTGCCTAATGAATTTTAGCCCTCAGAATATCTCCCTTGTATGGCTGAGCAAATGAGAAATAAGTCATAGCAGAGCAGTCAGAATGAAAGGAAGAGGAAAAACCAACACAAAAACCCACACACATGAGGAGAGGCAGAAAAATGCACACAGAGATCTGAAGATAGTAACTCCTTTTTTATTTTTGTTATTTTTCTCACATTTTCTATCATGAGCATTTTAAATCAAACCAGACTTGACCCTTACCTTGACCTTTTGCTAAATTCATCCTTTATGCTTTAGGAACTCGATGCCTTGGAATACAGCAGCTCTTCCTTCTGATACTTCTAAATCCATGCTCTGCAGACTTGAATGAATCCGGAGTTCCACAGCCTGGACTGGAAGTTAAATCCTGGACTGTTGATATTGATATTGCATTTCCATCTGTGACATATACAGAATGAGTGCAGATGAATGTTAGGATTTATTCTGTTGCATTCAGCCAACCAAGGTCTCTGATGAAGTCTTGCCCAGCATTTAGGAGACTAGAGGCAGCTGAAATGGGTTGCATAATGTCATGCAGTACCAATTAGGGGCAGTCAGGGGAGAATGTTCCCAGACTGCTAATGCAAGGAATGAGCTCTAGAAAGTACAGATGCTGGATGCACTCTGGCAGGACTGTGCTGTATCATGGCTACATGGTGTCTGACCAAAAGTCAAGCAATACTGGAACATTAAAAAGTACAATTCACTTTATATCAGATTTGTGGCAAATTTCTTTTGAAGTTTCTGGTAAACATAAATCAAGCCAGTCCACATTCCCGTTTTTATGGAAAACAGAGACCAAGTGTTACATCTGAAAACACAAAGAGAGTGGCACACTGGTAAGAGAATGGATGAACCTATATTGCCTACCTCCATTTCAAACTCTTGGATTGCACCAATCAGAGCGCCCAAATCATTCCTCTGGTTCTGCACCAGCTTGGGGCTGAGTCTTCAAGCAGAAAGCTCACAGATCCATCAGGTTCCTTCTTCTTCTTCTTCAGGATCCTTCCCCTTACACAAGGGAGCCCCAGCAAACACTTGCTCTGCAGGATGCTCATTGCAACATCTACATTTGGCAGTGAGTCATGCACACAGCCACTTTCTCAGCTTCCTCAGTGAGAAGGTGAAGGCTGTGTCCTCCCTGGAGGCAAACAGAACCCTGCTGCAGTCACTAATGGTGACATAAGGTCCTGACACAGAGGAGCAAAGGTGATGCTCCAGACCAGCCCCAGCTGCAGGTGCTCCCAGGGAGGCTGCACCAGAAGAAAAGCGTGGCAAGCACAAAAGATCATTCCCCTCTCCTACACGTTCAGCTTCATCAACCCTGTTAGACGCCAACAGCTGCATTTTGGTATCTAGGAAAAAAAGTATGTGTAGAGAATTCACCTGGTTTTGCAGACCAGAGAGGAATTCTAGGAGAAAGTCAAATCTCTTGGATGTCATGGGTGACCTATGTGCCTTTAACCCAGGTTTCCATACTCCCTCTACTGACTAAAGCTGTAACAATGCAGCTGGACTTGGTCTGGACAGTCGTTGCTCTCTATTATGTGCTTAAAGAATGAAAAGAAAGGAACTTTCAGTCACATTTTCAGTCTTAAACATCCAAAGGGCAGAAGAGTAGGACTGGCTGGTCACTGCTGCTGCATCCTTTTCTTGTAACCTAGTGTAAAGCTCTGGACAAATACCTCAACACATGCAGAAAAATCATAATTAAGCTTCTCTGGCTTAAAACAGAGAAATATTTTCAGATGCTTATAGAAAAGAATTGTAAAGATGTGCAACTTTAGAGTCTCCCAGTAGCAATAAGCTGAACTTGATCTTTCCAGCTGCTCTGTCACCACAACCTGGGCCTTGCCTAACTTCCAGCACTGTGAATTTCCTAACTGCAGACATTGGTGGCACGCTGCTTAAAATTTTGTGTGGCAGCATTAAAAAAAGATTTAAAGGTACCTAATGAAAATGTAAAAAGCAATGAGATGCTGCAAATAAAAGTGCTCAGGTGTCACTTTGTATTTACCCAGAATGTGTTGGTGAGCTGCTGTTGCTCGCAGTTCTTGGAGATGCACAAGAGTAAGGATGAGGCAGTGGATGGGGAAATAAAAAGGGAAATAAATGTGGGACCTCAGCCATTACACTTAGCAAGAGATTTTAAAGGTACCCATAAAATTAGCTCAGCACAGCTGTACCCCCAAGGCCATTGTATGGATAAAGACATGAAGAATGGACAGGGCTGATGATGCTACAAGGACAAGTTAATACCTGTATATACTGACAGCACCGTCCCAGTTTGCTCTAGAGCTCAAGCACAGGAATCAGGGCCCCTGTCAGTCTTGGCTGCAGACACGTCAGGCCCAGGAAACCTCCTAATGTGGTGATGCCCCAGTTCATGAAGCACCAGCCCAGCCTCCCTTCTAACAGCCCCATCATTACTTTCACTCCCACTATTTGTTCTCTGCTTTCAGCCTCAGTAACCACAAGATGAAAAGGTTGGTAGCACGAAAATTCATTCCCCTCTCTCCTGCCTAGCTGTGTGAAAGGGAGAGGGCAGAGAGGGAACAGCCTGCAAGGGGACTGCAGAGTGCACAGTCCCTGGCAGTGAGGTGATCTGTGCTCTGTCACCCACCTGTGGCTGTCAAACAGCAGCAGCTGCAGCTGGAACTGCAGCAGTGGGGCCAGCGATGCACAGCCCAAGGAACTCTGCAGCTTAAGATCTCAGCCTTGCACACCTGCAGCAAAACATGCATGAGTGTTAGCCCTAACAGCTGAACTCACAGATTTAACCCAAAAGCAAAACAACCTTGAATAGTAAATGGTTCTCCCCTCCCTCCCCAAACCACTGCACATAAGAAATTTTTATTACTGAATATACAGATCCATATTTTTTGCTAACAATTGCCTGAAGTTTCCTCTCATGCTTTATTTCTGTTGATTTCTGGGTTTTACACCTCACATCACCCTTGCTCTTGCTTTTCACTGTCTTCAGATACTGCCTCACTTTTAGTGTGTTCTAATTTCAAATTGTTCAAACTCCAAACAAGCCACACTCACTTTCACCAACCATAGCATGCAAAGCAGCAATTCTTTTGCCACAACTTCTGCATTTACCCAATTTTCTGACAAAACATGTTGTGCTGGGCTTCAGTTTCCCCATGGGGACTAGAGCTGGTCTGAGAGGAGCTTCCATATGACCTGTTCCCCACACCTCAAGAATTTGCAGCTGGGACTTCCTTGCTGCTGGGCCAAGATCATGATTTATTTCTCTGATGGGGATCTCCACTACTAGTAATAGATGCTGTTTGAATAGACTGAAGAGGATCACTCCCACTGATGAATAAACCATCAGCAAAAAGCCTTTCTCTGTACTCTGTGCTGATTATGAGTACTTAGTAAGCTTTTCTGTACATCTTTTGGGGTGTGAGGGAGAAAGCTCTGAAAGAATCATCTTAAATTCAGGAGTATTCTCCTTTCAGGATAACACAGTACATCTGCATACACATGTATTTAGGCATTGCTGATGACACATCAAAAGTTCTGCTATTTCAGCATTGAATTTGGAATTCATTTCACTCTGGATGTACCCTGTGATCTCAACTGCAGGACTACATTAAGAACTGTTTGGATTTTGGGACATGATGGGTTTTAAAGCTTTCAGGTCACATGTGCCTGTCCACCCATCCCTAGCAATATTGTTGTGCCTTCAGGAAATACTTGTCCTGTGTTTGATAAACCACTGGGAGAGCTCCTGCCTACGCTAGGGCTGCAGCTCCTCAGGAGACCATGCTCAAAACCACATTTCAACTGTTAGCAGAAACATATCACACAATCTGTCATCAGGCTCTCTGCAACAGTTCTTATCATTAGCCTTGCTTGTTGTCCTTTGAGTGCTTATCAGCAGCAATTCCACACAGAGAGTGGTAGAATTAATGCTAGCCAGGAAAGTGATATCTTATCTAGAAGCTGGTACTTCCTAAGAGCAGAACTCCTGTTTAATTTGGCAAGAAATCAAACCATGCCCAGGGTGCTGCACTGCCAGGCTGTTATGACCAACAGCATTTCACTGTCTCATGTTGGGTTCTGATGAACACTGCAGAAAATGAAATCTAAAGACAAGAGTAACACAGTGAGTGTGAGAATTACAGGAACAAGCAATCCAAATACCAAAAAAAAAAAAAAAAAACCAAAACCAAAAAAGCAAACTCTTCCCCTCATATGCAATATAATTGTTGTGTTATTTAATTATCTTCTTTACCTCCACTGGAGGTGGTCAATCCACTGCTGATGTTAACTCAGCCAGGCACATGAAGGGTGCAGAACAATTCCAATTTTACCCTTAGCTAACAGTTATCCCACAACCTCTAGGAACTACTACAGCTATTAATAAAAACAATGTGCAAAACAAGATTAAAGCACTTACCATAAAAACTCAGATATGAGACTGCACTTTGCAAAACAGAAACTTCACCCTCCAGAGTTTTAGAGTCTTGGGAGAAACTCATTAAACTCCATCACTGTCAGGCCATAGGCAGAACCAGTTTTACAGGCTGAAAGCAAATGCTCATATGTCAGCCTCAAAATACCAATAACAGGCACTGACAGTAACACAGGAATACAAATGTTGTGATGAGTAAGAGGAAGTTACTCCCTCAGAGGAGCATCACTGCTCACACTGAGCTGCAAATATGGTCAGTTCTGAGTTCCTGCCTCACACCAATCTTAAATTAGAAACACTTCCCAAGGAATCAGGGCCCAGACTGAAGGACAGATGCTCTGTGCACTGAGCTAACACAAATGTCATTAATTATGTGGAGCATAAACAGAGCTGAAAGATGTACCAAGGCCTCAGTAACTACTGAGGTCGAAAATCTGCACTGATTTCCAAATTCTAATGCTATGGAAACAACAATCCAATTCTCTGTCAGGGGCTGGTAGCATGTAGGGCCACTAATGAGCTTGGTACCATAACACCTCATCAAAATTATAAATTAAGAAAAAAAAAAGAATCTTGACTTAGCTGGATGAGCGACCTTTACTTAACCTGGAAAAGAACATTTAGAATCATAGAATCTCAGAATGGTTTGGGTTGGAAAGGATCTTAAAGCTCCTTTTATCCTACCCTCTGCCATGGGGACACTTTCCAGTTGACAAGATTCCTCCAAGCTCATCCAACCTGCCCTTGAACACTTCCAGGAACAGGGCAGCCAGAGCTTCCCTAGGCAACCTGTATACATTATATGTGTTCAATAAGTAGAGCCAGAATCATCCCTCGACTATAACATAACTGCTTACAGTATTTTGCAATGCATCTTCTGTTGTTTTCATTTGGGGGGGAGGGGGCGTAAATAGACGTAGATAGAAAAAGCTAAGTTTTAGACCCCTGAAATGCAAACATGGTATTGTTTCATTGTTGTTATTATCTTAACACGCAGTAAGGCAAGAAGCCCAGCGAGTCCAAACGGACGAGTACAAGCCCACCCAGCCGTGCTGCGAGCGGCCTCCCCTCACCAACAGTCCTGGCATGGCACGGTCATCACGGGCTTGGGCTGCCGCCTCCCCTCCTCACTGGGCAGCCACAGAAGCGGGAGACCGGCTGGGGAACGCACAACCCGGCCGGGGAACCACATCCCGATCAGGGAGCCACATCCCGGCTGCCTCCGCCGGCCCGCCCCGGAGGCGGGCCCGCCCGCGGCCCTCCCTCCCCTCACGGCGGCAGCAACAACAGGGAGACAGGCCGGGAGCACCAGCTGCGCCACCATGGAGGTGGATATGGCGGAGGAGGAGAAGGCCGGGCCGTCGGCAGGCGACAAGCGGGGACCCTCCGACCTCGCCGGAGCTGCGCCCGGCGGCAGCGGCCACTACGAGCTGCCCTGGTGAGCGGGGACAGCGGGCGAGGGAGCGCGGCCGCCCTGAGCCGCCATGACGGGACGGAGGCGGGGCGAAGGGCGGGCGGGACGCGCGGTGATTGGTGCAGAGCGAGGAGGGGGGCGGGACTGAGCGCGGCAGAGCCAATGGGGTGAGGGCGGGCGCTGGTGGCGGGAAGGCGGGGGGTGTGGCGGCTGAGGGGACTATGGCGGCCGGACCGGCCAGGGCCAGACCCGCGTGTTTAGCGCTGCTCCCCGGTGTCCCCCGGGCTGCAGGAGCTCGGTCTGGCTCGGATCCGGGACTCTGCCTGTGCTCTGGGACTTCCCCGTCTGTTGCGGGGCTGGGAAGGCAGGAATCACAGAATGGTTTGAGTTGGAAGGGACCTTAGAGGCCATCTCGTTCCAGCCTCCTGCTATGGGCAGGGACACCTTCCACTAAACCTGGCTGCTCCAAGCCCCGTCAAACCTGGTCTGGAATAGTTCCAGAAATCAGTAGTGAAGAAAATACCATTGTTTACCATTGTTTTCCTTTAGAAACAAATGGGAAGGAAATCCCATTTCCTTGGAACAAAGTCAGCCCTGCACTGTGCTGACCATGGGACAACACACAGGGTGGCTTCTCCCCTCAGGCTGAGGCACCGAATTCCCGTTCGAGTTGAACATTTTTTCTCTCCTTTTGCTTTTTTATACCAATGGAACTAAAACCTGTCAGGGTGGTGAGGCTCTGGACAGCTTGCCCAGAGCAGCAGTGGCTGCCCCATCCTTGGAAGTGCCCAAGGCCAGGCTGGACCTGGAACTGGCCCAGTGGAAGGTGTCTCTGCTCATGGCAGGGGGTGGAACAAGATGGGCCTGTGAAAAACGCCAATCACTTGTTTTTTAAAAGTTTAATAGTAATAAAATGGTTATAAAGATAGTAATATAATTAGAACAATAAAAATTTGGACAGTTAGTATTTAGGACAATACGAGACAATAAAAACAAAGAGTTACGGATGGTCCAGGTACCTCTTTCTGGGCAAAATAAGCCCAAAAAAAGGACCCATGTTAACAGAGGATTAACCCTTAAAAGCAATAGCCTGTTGCATATTCATGCATTTCATACATGATGCATAAATTCCATTCAGACACAGGATTCTGTCTGGTCAGTGTCAGCTTCTTCCTCTGAATCCTGACAGCATCTTCAGGGCTGAGCAAGGTGGGAAGAACTCAATAAGAGAGCAATAAATTCTCTGAAAGATTTAGGTGTCCTGTGGCTGCTACCTTGGTATCTTACATAGCATAGGTTCTATTTTAACATTATGTTATAACCTAAAACTGTATTTAACACACTACTTAAAAAAATTAACACAACATAACTTTCTAACATAACACATATAATATTCATTTTAATATTTGCCAAAAGCCAATAATAAAATATGCATTTTTCACACTTTAAGGTCCTTTCCAACCCAAACCATTCTGGGGTTCTCTGAGTCAGTGATTAGTGCTGTGCTTAGCAATGACAGACCGTGCAGCACTTGCACTGAACTCATGTCCAGCCATCTTTGTCCCGTGCTCTCTTAGCATAATCCTCCTTGTCCATCACTCTAAAGCACTATTAAAGCATTATTAGATGTGGTGAAGTGTGTGGGGTTTTACTTTTACAGGGTGGAAAAATACAGACCCATGAAACTGTCCGAAATAGTTGGAAATGAAGATACTGTGAGCAGGTTGGAGGTGTGTAGCTGTCCCTGTATCTTTGTGTAGACATATCTCTGTGTAGATCCACAGGCTGTTAAAAACACTATTGTATTTTTACATATGTACTTGAGTATGTGGAAGAAAGCTTCCTGATTTACTTAAAAAATTACAAGTTTTACATTATATTTGAGTGGTGTGTAAGGAAATATGCCTTCTTCAATTGGGATGTTTAAATTGAGCATTTGATACAGTTTAGAGAATTTGTAGCTATTACAATGATACTGTTTCAATTAATAAATATAATTTACATAACAACAGAAAGAAATATGATAGTTTTTTTTGAAAAGAAATGTTTGCTATATCAATTCTTCCAATGGGGCTTGGAGCAACCTGGTCTAGTGGAAGGTGTCCCTGTCCAAGGCAGGGGGTTGGTATGAGATGAGGTTTAAGGTCCCTTCCAATTCTAACTATTCCAGGATTCTATAATTCTATGACAAATTAATCTGTGAACACAGTATTTGTTAACAGGTAGATTATACCAGCAAGTATATCATTAAAACAGGTGGAAAGGAAAGGCAAGAGTACTAAAGATCTGTGGCATTAAGTGCTTTTAAATATTTCCATATTCTTCAAGGGGCTGATTTCTTACAGTTCAATTAAAAAAAACCCCAAAAAATATGAAGGAGCAAGGTTCAAAAAATTAAAATAGGAAGGGGAAAAAGAAGCTTGTTTCTGATGCTAAAATAGAACAGAATGGAAACTATTTGTTCATGTTATTTTCTTACATCATTTCTTTTTATCATTCTTTCTTAGGTCTTTGCAAAGGAGGGGAATGTACCAAACATTATAATTGCTGTGAGTATTGCTGTGTTGTGCTGTATTTCAGTGTTGGTCCTGGATTTGAAATCTCACCAGAGTGGCCTCCCAGTACAGATGGGCTTTGTGCCTGAGTGTACTGGTGAGGGAGGTGTTGGTTCTGGGGTTTTGGAGCAATGTTCTTGGCAGAATACACAGGGAAGCAAGTTTAAATCTACCTCACACATCCTGTGCTTCTCCCTGCAGCATCTCTCCTCTGTTAGGGGCAGGATCCTGAGCTCAGGCACAGCCTCCAGGCTGATGTTTGCTCTGCAGTTCCTCTGTTGCAGCCTTTTATCCTGACTGAGGAGATTTGTAGAGAGCATAACTTAGAAAATTTCATTAAACTTACCAGAACTCGTTGCACTGTCACATTTTTAGGGCCCTCCAGGAACAGGTAAAACCACCAGTATCCTATGTTTGGCTCGTGCTCTGCTTGGTCCTGCATTAAAGGATGCTGTTCTGGAGCTGAATGCCTCAAATGACAGGTGAGAATGAATAAACCTTACCAAGTTTTTAATGAAGAAGCAAGTTGCCATCAAACTGAGGCCAGTTTGATGGGCTTAATGCTATAGTAAGGCCTTTAAGATTTATTTTAGTGCATTCTTTCCATCTAAAAGTCAGGCAATCTTTGGTGTTCACCCATCAACACAAATTATTTCTTGATGTTTTATAAACTTTATAGATACTTTCATATGTGAAAATAGAGTGCAGAATCCATAATGGTATTTTTTTCTCAAGTTTATTTGAAAGAGTTAAGCTTCCCACTGCATTCATGAGGATCCTAAGAATGAAAAGTGAACAGTTTATACTCAAACTCTTCAGTACTTAGAGTGAGAGAAATGAGGGTTATAAGGGCAGCTGAGGATTAAAATATAGGATCAGGGTGTGAGGTGTGTGGAGGACACTGACTGTACTCCAAGGATCAGGCACTAAGGGCTGATTTTATTTCCCAGTTCTGTTCAGACCCATCCTGAACTATTCTGACATTTCCTGGTGGGTTGTCTGAGCACAGTACACTTTACCTACCCTGTTAGTATCACTTACAGAACTACAGAATCACAACATTCTTTTTGTAAACAGAACAAAAAAGATAAAATCCTTCCTTAAGAAAAGTAGGTCTTTGCATGGACTCTCTCTAGGAAAGTGTCTGTATTGTGTTGATATGATTCAGTGTTGATATGATTCAGTGTTGATATAACTCAGTCTATCCAGATGTTTTTCTTAAACTCTTCTGAGCTACAGCTGGGGCTGTGGATGGAGCTGTGGGAAGAACTGGCAAAGCAATCTTAAATGCTTCTCCCTTTGTTTATTTATTACCCTTGTACCCAACATAAGTCATTTTGTGGTGGTACTGCAAGTAAGGTTACTGGCTCTGTGTATATTTGTATTGCTACTGTTAAATTATTTTGTTCAAGACCACCAAAACCAAGGATTGTTGGTGTTTGAATCCAAATCAGTGGGACAGTCTGGCTTGGAACATGGTTCCACAGCAGCTGTGCTGAAACAGCTGAAGGGGCAGGAACAAGCAGTGGTAGAACAGGAGCACTTCAGCTGCTGTGGCTGCTGAAAAAAATCTATTCTGTATTTTCACCCAACTTATCATGAGTCAATTGAATTGTTGTTCCAGAGGCATTGATGTTGTAAGAAACAAAATCAAAATGTTTGCCCAGCAAAAGGTCACACTTCCAAAAGGTCGGCATAAGATAATCATCCTTGATGAAGCAGACAGGTATGTTGTTTTTTCCTGACCTCAGCTCCTGTGTGAAATGTGCTGCATCTCTCCTGTCTGTAGAGCTCCAGTCTTGGACAGTATTGAGTGTTTCTATCAAGCTGTTCAAAATAATTAGTTAGGAAATGAATATGGATTGAACAGAGATCTTATGGGAGCACTCACAGCAAGAAGAGATCTTTGCTTGAAAAGAGATGCTGAATATTGACATGGAATGCTCTGGGTATGAAACAGAGCAGTTTACTGGAAAGATGCCCCAACCCTGGAACTGCTCAAGGCCAGGTTGGACAGGGCTTGGAGCAGCCTGATCTCATGGAAGGTGTCCCTGCCCATGGCAGGGGGTTAGAACTGGATGAGCTTTAAGGTGTCTTCCAACCCAAACCATTTTGTGATTCTGTGATTACTGGATGAAAAAGGGATATTCTCCTCCTCCATATTCTTAGCAGTGCTCTTGAGAGCATTAATGATTTCATTTTGCATGTTGTGGAGGTCTCAGTGGCTGCCTGTGTTGCAGGGTGGTTTGTTCAGACTGGAAAAAGCTTCTCAGTTTATCAAAGCACAGCTTAATATCACTAAACTGAAGCTTACATGAAAACAGTTCTTAGGCTGCACCTATGAGTGAATGAAGGGCAAAATCTGCCCTAACTCCTTGTCTCCCCTCAGCATGACAGATGGAGCACAGCAAGCATTGAGAAGAACAATGGAAATTTATTCCAAAACAACACGTTTTGCACTGGCATGCAATGCCTCTGACAAAATCATAGGTAAGTGCTGCTGCTTCCTGGGTGTTCATGTCATGTATTCTCCATACTGCTGGCTAACTGCCAAGGCAGTGCCAGAAATAGCTTGATCCAGCTTGTTGCAAGAAAGCATGGGGCTTCTGGAAAAATCAAGCCACCTGTACTTGAGCAGATAAAAGAGCTGAATTTTGTAGTCAGGGAACCCTCTGAGCAGCCGTTTTTGATGGATAGTGCCATATGTGACTGCAGAAGCAGATTTCTCATGCTTTGGGCTTAATCTGCATCCAACTCTGCCACAGTTTAGGATGTTTGGTGCATTTTTTACTGGGTATTGAACCCTTTTTGTCATTTCTGAATCACAATCTTAAGTTTGCCTATAGGTGAACACATTGCACCTTAGTTTTCGCTTGAAAAAATAACGTGATAAACATCTATATTCAGAAATCCAGGAGAACAGAGGAAGCTGAGCTTTGTATATATTTCCACGTATCTGGGAAAATTCCATTAGCACATTTGGGCTCAAGGGAAGGACCATAACAATTGTATGTGCTTAAGGAGAGGCTGTGTTCTGCTTGGAGCTTACATGTCCTTTTTTCTTTAAAAGCCATAAGAATTGTTGGAAAGTGAAATGAAGACATGTTTGTTTGTGGGGTTTTTTGAGAAAAAGAGAGAAGCTAATGCCACATCTCTGTCCTCAGAACCCATTCAGTCTCGGTGTGCAGTGCTGCGCTACACCAAGCTGACAGATGCACAGATACTTGCCAGGCTGCTGAAAATTGTTGAGAAAGAGGATGTAGCATATACAGATGATGGACTAGAAGCCATTATCTTCACAGCCCAAGGTGATATGAGACAGGTAAAAGGAGAAAGACAATAAAACAAAGGCTTCTGTTTAAACTTTTGAATTGCAAGTCCCAAGGATTTCTCTGGAGAGGTAAAGAAGATGTGACTTGTGGCCCAAGAGTAACGAAACTGTTTGGTTTTGTGAGGGTTTAAAATGCTTCTTAAAAGAGAGTTGGTGGGAAGTGGATACCAAATTTGTGGGAGGAAATAAAGTCAGTATAAATTTGTGATTTTTTTTTCTGTTTTTCAATGGCAAACTGCTTATTTGGCATAATTTCCTGAAGTGCATTTCATCCTGAGGAGGAGAGTGAGAAGTAGAGCACTTCAGAAAATAAATAAAGTCTTTTTTTTTCTTTCACAGGCATTAAACAACTTACAGTCCACATACTCTGGATTTGGCTTTATAAACAGTGAAAATGTCTTTAAGGTCAGTAATAGCTGAAAACAGTTTTGCCAGAAGTTTAGCCCTGTGGCTATGTGAGATTCCATTGGACACATCAGCCGTTTTGCTACCTTGCAGACAGCCCTGTGCATGCAGCAGTTCCATCATTAGACTTTAAGTAGCCCATGTGCCTTTTGAAAAGACATCCCTAATGGCACTTCTGAGACCTTTGCAGTTCTCTCAAAGCACACAAATCCAATTACTGCTGGGAAATCTCAGTGATAATTTGGGAATCTATTACTTGAGTCTGTTGAGTCTGCCATGACAGACTATCTGAAAAGTCAGATTACTTCAAATTTAGTCTGCATTATGGAATACTTCTGATTCAGTACTTCAGCTCCATAGAAACTTGGTGAAAATACCAGAAGTTTAATGCAAAGTCTTCTGACTTTGCATTATTACAAATATTACATTTAAAATGTAATATTTCTCTTGGATACAGGTATGTGATGAGCCTCATCCTCTGCTGGTGAAGGAAATGATACAACACTGCATAAATGCAAATATTGATGAAGCATACAAGGTTGGTTTTTATGTCTTGTCTTCAGTATAGCCAGGCATTATTTCTCTACAAATTTTTTTGTTTGCTTTGGGGAATTCACAGTGTGTTGTTTTTTAAGACAAGGGCAATACCATATAGATGAGTTGATAAACTAAATCCCTTTTGGGCAGGAGTTTGATCAGATAAGTAAACCAACAAGCAAAAAAGGAAGCTGTAGTGAAATCAATTGCTAGATGCTTGAGGTTAAATCAGCTGATAAACAGTACATGCAATTCAGTAATGATATTCAGCTGTTCCAAAGTGAATATCCCTGACTCACCTGGCAGATCAATGGGGGGTTATTTTTGCCTGCACAGATTCTTGCCCACCTGTGGCGCCTTGGATACTCTCCAGAAGATGTCATTGGCAATATCTTCCGAGTGTGTAAGACCTATCAAATGCCAGAATATCTGAAACTGGAATTTATCAAGGTTTGTATTAATTCAGCTCTTGATGGGGCCTTTTGGGCCTTTTTAAGAAGAGGATGTGATCAGGGGCAGCCTCAGGGGTTTCTGTTTAAAATTTGTTGTATATTAGCACAAAGAAAGTGCTTCTTGACTCATGCCTGCCTTCTTTCCCACTGCATCATCAGTTTGTCAGTGAGAAGTCACCTGAAGTTTAGCATCTGAACACCCATGGAAGTGCCAGAAGTCACTTTAGTGATCAGCTAAAATTAATAGCAGATGTAATGCTGAATTTATTAGTTACTTCAAAGCCTAAGATAACTCCTTGAAAATGTTTTTCAAGTGCCTGCCTGATTCTAGTCCAATAGATAGTAAAATATTAAATTTACAGAGAGTTGACAGCTGGTGTTATGGAATCACTCTTCATATTTGAAACCTGTCCTCATATGCAGGGACCTTGCTTCTTATAAAGGAAGTGGGGAATTACAGGCTTTGATTTTAAAAAGAAAAGGCATTTTAGTTGGTTTATAGGAGTAGATGCATTCTCTGAAGTACGGGTGACTCAAAGCTGGTCTTTCAGCAGAAAGGGGTATGTTCTGTTTAGTCATTAGTGAAATACACATAGACTGGGGGAGTAAACAGCAGGCTTGACAATGTCTCTGTCACCAGGAAATTGGGTACACCCACATGAAGATAGCAGAAGGTGTGAACTCCCTGTTACAAATGGCTGGGCTGCTGGCCCGGCTGTGCCAGAAGACTGCAGCCCCTGCAGCCAGCTAGGCACCTCCTCAGCCTTCTGGGGGGAAACCAGGATTTGCTGCAAAAACGTTTCATACTTTTTTATTTAGTCCAATAAAGCTCTAAAATTTACTTTAACCCACAAAATTGTATGTGTTTTATAAGCAGGACAGAACAAAGGCCTGTGACAGTCCAGAGCAATTGAGGTCTGTCCAGTGCACTCAGGAAAACTGCTTATGTCCTTGGTATTGAGAGCTAAGCAGGAGAAACAAAAATGGAATCCTGTTGTTAGGGATTACACTTCAAGCCTGGTCATGAGTGATCTTACCAAGACCAAGACCAAGAAAGGCTTTTTTTAAACACATCCAGAGTTGGTGACTCCGCCACCTCCCCAGGCAGACAATTCCAGTACTTTATCACCTTCTCCATAAAAAACTTTTTCTTAATATCCAACCTAAATTCCCCTTGCTGCAGATTCAGACTGTGCTCTGGGTCTGTCAGTGCTGCCTGGAGAGAGAGCCCAACCCCAGCTGAGCACAGGCACCTTTCAGGGAGTTGTAGAGTGATAAAGTCACCCCTGAGCCTCCTTTTCTCCAGGCTGAGCACCCCCAGCTCCCTCAGTGGCTCCTCACAGGGTTTGTGTTCCCAGCCCCTCTCCAGCCTCGTTGCCTCCTCTGGATGCACTCGAGCGTCTCAAGGTCCTTCCCAAGCTGAGGGGCCAGAACTGGACACAGCACTCCAGGTGTGCCCTCAGCAGTGCCCAGTGCAGGGGCAGAATGACCTCCCTGCTCCTGCTGGCCACACCATTCCTGATCCAGGCAGGAGCCATTGGCCTTCTGAGCCCCCAGGGCACTCTGCTGGCTCATGGTCAGTCGCTGTTGACCAGCACCGCCAGGTCCCTTTCTGCCTGGGCACTGTCCAGCCACACCATCCCCAGCCCAGAGCATTGCAGGGAGTGATTGTGGCCAAAATGCAGGACTGGGCACTTGGATTTATTAAACTGCATCCTATTGGACTCTGCCCATCCCTCCAACCGTTCCAGTCTCTCTGCAGAGCCCTCCTACCTTCCAACAGATCGACACATGCTCCCAGCTTGGTGTCACCTGCAGATTTACTAATGAAAGACTCAATCCCCTCATCCATGTCATCAATAAAAACATTGATCAGAGCTGGTCCCAACACAGAGCCCTGAGGGACACCACTGGTGCCTGGCCCCAGCTGGATGCAGCACTGCTCACCACCACTCTCTGGCCCATCCAGCCAGGTCTGAGCCCAGCACAGAGTGCTCCTGTCCCAGCCATGGGCTGCAGCTTTTCCAGGAGCGTGCTGTGGGACACAGTGTCAAAGGCCTTGCAATTAAGCATGGTCTGGTGACAGCAGTCACACAAAAGACTGCAGAGGCACAAGTTGCTGGTGCTTGCACTTCACTCTGCCCATTTTGTTGAGATGATTTCCACCCCAAGTGTTCAGTTCCCCACTGCAGCTGTCTCAGTGCCAAGTGGATGTTTCCTGGCAGCACCTGCTGGCCTCAGCCTGGGGGCTGGTCCTGCACCAAGGCAGGGGCTGGAGATACCCTCCTGTTCTCTAACAAGCCAAGGGGGTCACAAGTTTCAGCAGCAAGAGCTGGTGGCATCGTGACTTTCCCCTCAAGTAATCCTGCAGCTCCTCTGGCAGAGCCTGCAGACAAACATTTGTGATTCAATGTGCAGGAGAGCAAGGGAATTGGCAGCTGAAGTGCAGGGAGTGCAGCAAACAGCACCTGGAATAATGGATAAAATGCTTAAAGTGCATTCTTGCTTCACTAGAATTGAACTTAGGCTTTGGTTCCCACCCAGTGAGTTACTATCAGCACAAACTCTATTAAACACACAACTAATAGTTCAGTACTGCAGCTTGAGCTGCTGAGTTCTCTACAAACACAGCATCACAGCTTTTGTCCCTAAAAATATAAATAAGGTTAATTTTCCTTTGACTGCGCATCACAGCCAGCCTACTCTGTCTTTGCTTTCTCATTAAATGTGTTCATTGGAATGGGGAAGGAAGAGATGTTACCATGGATGTCTCATAAAGCAGCAAACACCATATTTGGATGACTCAAGGCCAGTCCTTACCCTGTGAGATGTGCCTGCCCACAGGGGTGGTGCCAGTGGAAGGGTGAGGAACATGAAGGGGCAGGTTCCTGTTCCTACCTGGTTTCAGAGGGTTTCTTCTCAGCTGTATTCAGTAGCTGCATTTCACAGCTCCAGTTTGGAGCAGACTCCCCTCTGGGCTAATCCTTTCCAGCTCTGCAGGGACATAATCACACTCACTTTTCCTAAGAAGAGGACTAGTATTAATCCCAGAGGCCACCAACACCTCCTGCTCTCCACAGGTGTTTGTTCCCCCTCTTAGTGCAGAGCTGCTGCTTTCCAGCACTCAGCACAGACTCCCCAGCTCCATTTTCACAGCTGCACCAGCCAGAACTACTTTTCTAAAGCACCTTAAATTGAAAACAGGAAGTGAATTTCTCACTTAACTGCCTACCTAATGTGGAGAGAGGTGGACCCAGGGGATTTTAAGTCTCCTTGCATTAGGTTCAAACAACAGTGTCCAGCAATTCTGGCTGAGCACCAGAAGCCCTTGCACACCTAAAGCCAGGCCCAAAAGGGCAGCATGTCAGTGAACACACAAATCCACACTCAGTCATTGCAGAGAAAAACTGAGGTTGTTCAGAGCCAGACTAATAACATTATTGACGGGAGTGCCTGAAACAGTCCCTGGATGCCTTCCAGTGTAATGAGATGATTGCCTGAGAAGTGCTCCAAAACCTTTACAAAGGGTTTACACCTCACTACAGCTGACTGCTCTGGAGAGCTGCAAGGGGGGATTTGCTCAGACCCCCAGTAAGTGAAGGGAAGAGTTTCCACATCCACTTCTGCCCTACCTGCTTTGGCTCCACAGCATTTAAACTCAGGCTTTGGCAATGGAAGATTGGAAAATTGTACAATTTTCTTGTACCAAAAAATCTAACTGGTGTAATCTGCCTCCCTGCTTAGTGAGGAGAACAATAAATCTTGTATTTTCATGTTCTGACCATGCACTGACCTAATGCCTAGAACTTTCTGGGAGGCCTCCAGCTGGATCTGTTGCTGTGTGCCAAGGATCTGTCACTGCTGCTAATCTCCTATTCATGAATGGCTCCCTTGGCTGGGAGATGAATCACCAGTGGGTAACAGCACCAGGCATCACTCACAACGAGCTCACTCTCTGTTCCCTTGCAGTGAGCAATCCACAGGCTGCAGCACTTCATGGAAAGTGGAACCTTCTTCAGGTGCTGAGGATGAATCCAAAGGTCTCTTAGCCATGTGAGGTCCAGGCACAATTTCAGTGACAAAAGCACCCTTTGCCTGTCACTCTCTGTGCTGCTGGCTCAGGGGGACCCTGCTGCCATGCACCTCTGCAGACTTTTTGCAGAGCATTTGACCATCAGGAAACCAAAGGGTGTGAGGAGAAGCTGGGTTGGGGTAAGCAGAAAACCAGGCTGTAGCCCCCTGCCTGTGTGCATGCCTGAAGTGCACTGATCTCCTCTGTTGTAAAAGTCCTGTGGAAACTTGCAGCTTTTGTAGGGACCACGAGCAAACCTTCACCTGAGCCAACTCCAACCCAGCCACTGTTTCAGCCACACCAACGGTGGGGACCTGTGGCCTCTCTTGGTTCTGCTAAAATTGGAGCCAGTCATCTGCAGCAGGAAGCACCTGACATCCCTTCTCCCACACCACAGCTCTAACCCCCAGCTCCCCTTCTCTGCTCACTCACCCTGAGTGTGGGCTGGGCTCTTTCCTGAAACACAGCTTTCTGATCTTGAAGAAGAAGGCTTCTAATGCATTTTCTCCCCATAAGTTCCTACACATCACTCCATGTCACCTCATGTTCTCCCATTTCTTTGTCACACAAATGTCTACCATTGCAAACCATAGCAAAACACATTTTCTTTGGAAGCTCTTCAGTTTTAATAAATAAGTATTCCAGATCTGTACATCAGGGCTCAGGAGACAGGGATTCTGTTTCTGGGATGATGTTCCAACAGTTGTATTGAAGGACTGGTGCAGTTTCTGAGGCTGGTGGATCTGAGTCTCACAGTTGCTGCTGGTTCTTTGTATCATTTTAAAACAGATACTGAAACATGAGGAAAACTGCCACAGACCAACACTGTGAATTACATGCCCATGGATAAGCAGGCATTTAATCCTCTTTAGCTGTTGTGAACAGGTTGGAATCTCATTCAGCTCCAGACAGCCACTGCTGTTATAAACACCACCTCTGCCTCGCCAGTTCCTCTCACATAGAAAACTGCTTCTGTAGGAGAGCACAGGAACTAAATCAGAACATAATCCCTCTGGTTTAATACACTGTGCATGAGTCACCCTGACAAATTAAGTAGCTGGCTGCATTACTGCTCAGCAAGTTAAGGATTCATTTCATGCCTGCCAGGAGAAAACATTTCCCACACTGGCCATCCTTGAGTGGACACGCAGAGAAATGAGATTGGGATGAGGAGCCTGGGGCTTGCCCGTGGTCACTGGGGCAGAATGCTTCCTCCACTTGCTGGTTTGCAGTTGGATTTCTGTGGGGCTTCAAGCAGTGCAGCTCTTCTTTCAGTAACACCCCTTGTGTGTCACTGCAGGCACAGTTTGGAGAAGAGATTTCACTGAGGGATGGAAACCTCCCCTCTCCCTGAGCGCTTGTTCGATGGGTGCCCTCTTACAGCTCAGCAAAAGATTTCTTCAGACTTTATGCAGAATACTTGAAATAAGAGGAGAAAAAACAGTGAGACCACTGAGTTTTAATCCCTGCTTTCAGCTTAACTCTGCTGCCTGCTACATTTTCTTTCCAGGGACAAGTAGTGACATACACTGCAAAATGCCCATGTCTAAGCAGAAACCCCAGTTGTGCTCCTGGAGGAGGATCCCTGATCAGAGCAGGAGGCACAGAGGCACCAGGAGCCCATTTCTCAGTTCAGCCTCCCTTGGTGGAGAACTTCTGCTGGCATTTGTTGGTTGGACATTGAGATTAGGCTACAACAGAGGCATCATCATAATGGCAAAAAGATGCCTGGCAGCAAGATAAGGTCAGGTTTCTCAGGGTGGCTTTTTCCAAGTCCATCTACATCCAGCAGAGGCAAATGCCCTAGTCTGCAGAATAGGATGACTGAGCTTTGCATGGTGGGGACAAATCTTAGGTATTCTGCATGGCTTCAGAAAGATCCAATTTTGGGACAGTCTGGGGAATATCAACCCCTATAAAACTAGAGCAGCTGGCACGTGGCATAAGGACAATCCCACTGGGCCTCTGTAGGCCCTCAAGAGGGTAAAAACCCAACAAGGAGAGTGATACTGGTCCCAGTCCATCTTCCAGTCTGGAGCAGGGTAACCAGCACTGACCAGCACATCATTCACTGTCCCTCAGTGCCATGCACCCTTCCTGCAGCTCTGCAGTTTTTTTACTGTATCTGCCTTGAGTAATTCCTCATCAGCAGCATCAGGCTGGTGCTGATGATGGGGAGGATGTGTGGTCATGACACAGCAGGCAGGGCTCAGCTGAGGGAATCCCTGCTCAGAGCAGGGGTTTGGGTGTCCCTGCCCACAGCATGTGGCAGTGCTGGCTCGAGGTACCCTGGAGCAGTTTGGGGTTCCTGTGCCCATTGGAGGAGGGCAGTGCTGGAGCTGGGACCTGGCCTTGGACAATTTTGTCTCTATTGGTCCCTGTTGGTCAGCCTGGCATCAGCCAGAGGTGAGGCACTGCCCAGGGTGGGCTCCTCACACTCCTCACTGCCCACGGGGGCTGCTGTGCTGGTGCTGCCAGCAAGGGCAGAGCTGCAGCTGAACTCCCTTTGGCATAACCCAAATCCTCCCTCCCCTAAATGAACACCATAAACCAAATCCTTCCACCCCTAAATAAACACCATAAACCAAATCCTCCCACCCTACATTACCATTTACTCTGTTTCTACCTTTGCTCTGGCAGCAGGGCAGGGCCTGACCCAGGCCCTGTGTTGATGTAGTCTGGCTCATCATCCAGGCTTTCTGTCGGTGGGGCTGTGGGTGAGGATGGAGCATTTGTCAGTGAGTGGTGTGAGAACACACAGTGTAGAAACACACAGACCCCTGACACAGCAGGTGTCCTGCCAGGATTTAGCCCTTGCTGCTGACATGTTTTTGTGCCTGGGCTAAGAAAACTCACATCAGTGTCAAGGTCTCCTTGAAGAGGCTTCAAAATTATCACAGCAAATTTGCAAACACTCTGGGCAGCTCTTCAGAGCCAAAAAAGAGAATGTGCAAACAGGAATCACTTTGCTTAGACAACTTTCACACCACAGCTCTTACATATACATGTGTACACTCCCCACTGTCCCCCAGGCCAGAACTGCCCTCACACCTCACAGGAAGCCACACATTAAATGAAACTTGTTAAAAGGTCAGCTTGAGAAACAGGGCCCCTGACCACAGCAGGAGAGTCAAGGGCTGAGCCACTGGGTGTGTGCACAAAGTTCTGTGGCACAGGGGATCCCACAGCTGGGCCTGTGCTGGGGCAGCCTCAACTGTAAGAGGATTTCAGACCTGAAGAGCAACATTCTTCTGCAGCATCCCCTGGTCAGGGTTTGGGCACAGCCATCCAAAAGGTGCCTTTTGAGGATGGCAGACACCACATCCCAGCAGAGCAGCATTCAGCTACAGGAGTGTGTTACAATTTGCACATTGCCTTGGATATTTATCACGGAAACTCGGGGAAAAAATTAACTCAAGGATGATGGCTGCATTGCCCTTGCATGGCCTATACTGGCCTAGTGCTCCAGGCACTCTGCCCATAAGCCCCATCCCCAAACAGCAAATAACAGCTGGGAACCTACCTTGCCCTTGCTGGAGCTTCCATGTGAGTATTGTCATGCTGTTCTCATAGTCCACAGCATCATCTGTGACAGGGAAGAGTTTGGACAGGACAACACTGAGCAGCAAATGGACAAAAAAGGGGCTCTGTGAAACCCCTCCTGCCACTGCCCCCATGCACGTGGCTGAGCTTCCAGCCAGCTCAGATCTGCTGCTGCTGCTGCCTCATCATTTCCCAGCCCTGGCCACGTGCCTGGATCTCTGCAGGGAGGGATGGGGATCAGACAGGTCCCTGCTGCTCCTGCCTCCTCTAATCACTCTGCACAAAGCCAGGCAGGAGCAGGGCAGCCTTCAGCAGTGCAGAAAGCCTGTGTTAGCTCACAGAAGGAAACCAAACTGACTTCCTATTTTGATTGCAACACCCCAGGACTGATGCTGGAAGCCCTGAAGAGACACTGTGGTCCAGTGTCACCCTCTACAAGCTTCCTGGCTGCAGCCTTCTTGTGCTGGATTTGGTGAGAAACCTGAGCTAGGGGCCAGAAATATAATCATCCTGGCTAAAACAACACTAAAGATGCAGACCCCAAAGCTCCTGAATTGCTGCAGAAACCACCAAGTCAAAGGCACCAGGGTGGGGGTATCACCCTGTGCATTGTCCTGCAGAAAGGGGAAATGTTCCAGGCCTGCTCTGTGCCTGCAGCAGCCCCTGTGTGCCAGCTCCATGGACAGAGCTGGCAGGAAGAGCTGAGCTGGGAACATGCAGGTTTCCCTTGGCTAAGCAGTCACCATCCTCCTCTGCACTTGGTGTGACACACATGACCTGTGGCAGCAGCATCCTCACCTGGATCAGAGCCCTGAGACACTCCAATGGTGACATTTTCATAGGAATAGGAATCCTCATCTTTCTCTGGGGGAGAGAAGAAAGAGGAGTCACAAAGGACCTATGGAAGTGTAAATGACCTGGGAAGATCCCTCAGCACCTGTGGGCTGTATCCCACAGTGAAATGGAGATTACCTAAAAAATTGTCATAGTGACAGCCTGTGGTGACCAAGGGATGGAATTGGGTGCACAGGAGTGCAATCACCAATGGTTTGGGGCTGTCCTGTTTATAGGCAACAGAGGGACTGATGGGGGCTTGGACATCCCTCAAATCCCACAGCTCTGCTGCACCCCTTTAATGAATGCGTCCCCTGGAGCCCCACTTGCTTCAGCCATGCACGGTGATGCACAGAGCTCAGCAAGAGCAGTCTCAGCAGCTCCTGGAGCCCAGGGACAGCCAGGCTGGGTGAAGGAACCCACCTTGCTTGCCTGGAGACCTCACACGGGGTGGATTGAAGAGCCTGCTGCAGTTGTAGTAGTGATCCAGAGCCATGGGCTCCCTGGGAGGAGAGCAGCACTGTTATCCCTCCTGCCCAGCTCAGGCTCCCCAGGCTGAGCTCTGGGAGCACCAGGACAGCACTGGGGCCAGGATGGCTCCACTGCACGGTGCTGGCAGCAGCTCAGGGTACTTACACATAGGCAGTGTCTTCCTGCAGGCAGCTCTCTGCAAGAACAAGGGTTTGCTGTCAGCACCCAACCATGGCATCAACCTGAACCGCTGGGCACAGCTGGACAAACCCCCAGCACAGCCACAGCCCCAGAGCCTGCCCCAAAGCTGGACAAACCCCCCAGCACAGCTGGACAAACCTCCCAGCACAGCCACAGCCCCAGAGCCTGCCCCAAAGCTGGACAAACCCCCCAGCACAGCTGGACAAACCTCCCAGCACAGCTGGACAAACCCCCCAGCACAGCTGGACAAACCTCCCAGCACAGCTGGACAAACCTCCCAGCACAGCCACAGCCCCAGAGCCTGCCCAGAGCAGGGCAGGGAGCACAGGGAGGGAGCCCTGATCCAGCCCAGCTCCTGGGAAAATCCCGCTCTCCACCTCTCATGGACACATCTTGCCAGCTGGCAGGACATGGGGAATGTGCTCCCTGGCTTGGGGAAGCAGAGCACAGCCCCACACAGCAATAATCCTCTTAGGGCAAGCAGCAGCTCACCCTGCCCTGGGAGGGAGCAGCGGGCTCGGGAGCATCCGCCCCCCTCTGCCCTGCCCTTAATCAGATCAGATCAGATGAGATCAGCGTGTGGCTCACAAAGCAAAGCAATCTCTAAATGGACGGAGCCAGAGCTCTGCCAGCTGCAGTGCTGCCTGCCTGTGTGCTCCCTGCCAGATCCCATCCCCTGGAAATCCAAATGTGCTCCCTGCCAGATCCCATCCCCTGGAAATCCAAATGTGCTCCGTGCCAGATCCCATCCCCTGGAAATCCAAATGTGCTCCCTGCCAGCCTCCATCCCCTGGGACCCTCCCATCCCCTCCAGCCTTCTTTCCCAGCCCCCCAGGCATGGCTGCAGCATTTACCTGCCAGGAAATTCTGGTACCTGGGCTCGTCCCTGCTCCCTGGGGACAAGAGAGGGACACATTACACATGAGCTCAAGCTGAGTGATGGCAGCAGTTTGGCAATGGAGGGAGGCACCAAATATTTCAGCAGCTCTATTCCCTCAGCTCTGAGGTCAGGGGACACGAATGCAAGGTTGGACACTCCAGGGTACAGGAGCTGGGACAGCCAGGGGTGATGTTTTAAACAATCTGTGCCTGTGGCTGTAACCAGGACTGGTCAGCCACAGCAGGATGAGCACTGGGCTGTAAACTCAGCCCCAGGATAGACCCAAATTAAGATGGATGTGGAACAAGTCCAGAGGAGTGCACAAAGCTGCTCCAAGGGCTGAGTCCTCTGCTCTGGAGCCAGCCTGGGAAAGCTGGGGTTGCTCAGCCTGGAAAAGAGAAGGCTCTGGGGAGACCTTTAAAGGGGAGAGGGACTTTGGACAAGGGCTGGGAATGGCAGGACAAGGGGGAATGGCTTCCCACTGACAGAGGATGGGCTTAGGTGGGATATTGGAAGAGGTTTTTCCCTGTGAGGGTGTGAGGTCCTGGCAGAGGCTGCCCAGAGCAGCTGTGGCTGCCCCATCCCTTAAACCACCCAGGACCAGGGTGGACAGGGCTTGGAGCAAGCTGGTCTAATGGAAGTGTCTCTGCCCATGGCAGGGGGTGGAAGGAGATGATTTTAAGCTCCCTTCCACCTCCAACAGCTCTGAGGTTCATTGTATCTGTGCCTGGCCCAGGAGGCTGCTCACCATATCCAGGGTGATGGGAAGCACTGAGCTCCTTGGTGGCTTTACTGAAAGAGAGAAAAGAGACCTAAAATGCCAGGTCTGAGCAAACCCTAGCAGCAGTTACACACCATCAGAAGGACCACCCATGAAACCTCCCTGTGAGGCTATCAAGTACACACATGGAACAAGGGGGGATTAAGAATTTGGAGTAAAATCCCAAGTTGGTGATAACTTTGCTTGAATATTGCAGCAGAGTTACAATGGCAGTGAAGTTATTGAGGGTTTGGGTGATGGGGAGAAGGGGATTTATTTTTTTTTTTTGATTATCACCAAACTGCTTGTAAGTGAATAATGGCCATTTCTTTTCCATGATGTAGCTGTTATGTAGAGCCACAGCTCACTCCCCTGGGTTTGATTTAATCAGTTGCCAAAAAAATGCAGCCAGACTGAGCAAAATCCAGAAAAAGTCCAAATATACTATTGACCATCAACAAGTGAAGAAACCCAATCAAGTTGAAGATGTCCCTGCTCCTCACCAGGGGGTTGGACTTGATGACCTTGAAAGGTCCCTTTCAACCCAAACTATTCTTTGATTCTAAATACAGCCCAAGCCATATCTATAGGGCCCAGAATGCAACCCCAAATGTTCATCTATGTTGGGTGAATTTCATCCAACCTTGGCTCTAGAGCTAGATTTTATTTGGGTTTTTTCCTACCTTGCTATTGATGAGTCCTCAGGTTCCTTATTTTTTTCCAGCCTTCGAGTTGCAACTGGCAAGAACAACAACAAAATTACTGTGTTAATTAATATGGCAGCAGCAGATGTGTCAAAGAGCACACAACATCCACCAGAGAGGGATCCCTGGGACTGACAAGCATCTTCCCAAAATAGCTTCCAGATTGTTCCTTCAACGTTCAAAAACGGTCAAAGCAATGAGCAACTGGAGAAAAAGCTGTGCAGACCACAGAGCTTGCAGACACTGCTGGAGGAAGCTCCGATCCCAGCTGCTGCCCTGTCACCTACGGTCCCCAAACCCGCCTGATTTGGGGCCACTGCCCTCCCTCCACACTGCAAGGGGCAGCCAAGGGTTTGGCCAGGCTGGGATGAAAGACTTGCAGGGGGGTTGAGGGGCCTGGAGCCAGCAGAGCCCTTGGGCAGGGCAGAGCCATCTGCAGATGGACTCATCCCACAGGGACCTGGCAGCTGCTCCTGGCGACACAAAACTCAGAATTTCAGCACTGAACCCACTGCAGGAAGCAGTGAGGGGGGTGATGGGTGAGTCACTCTGTCACCCACATCTTCATTCTCACAGGGTGCCCTGCATGGCTCCAAGAGGTGTCACTTTTCAACAACATCACTTTAATGAATTATTTTCGATGCAAAGGGCACTTTTTAAACCAGAGCTCAGAATTCACACAGCTAGAAGCATCTAAGTTGGCTTGGACACTCCAGGTCTCATCATTTCCTGGCCTGGCCTCAAGGTGACCCTTTGAACATGACTTTCCCCCTGTTGTGTGCATGCAGGGCCCTCACCCCACCAGGCAGGAGCCACATGCAATGCTCATACTCACTGGTGTGGGATCGAATCACCTCAAATCTCTGCTGGCTCTCGAGCCTGGAAAAAACAGCAGTACAAGCTCAGCTGAATTTTGGGGTTTATGACAGGGAAAACAGATACAGGGGAGCTGAGTGGTGAGTGGAGGGCAGAGAGCACCATGCTGGGCTCTGTGAGATGCCAAGCTGCATTGCTCAGCATGTCATGCAGGGCCTGTATGAGCTGGGAGCATCTTCCTGGACTCTTCTTTGATCTTTTAAAGACAAGATGTGGTTTTGGAACCACTGGTAGAGCAGCCAACATCAGCAAGGGAAGGATCCAGGGATGAGGAAGACAACATTTAGGATAATTCTCATAGGAAAACATCATTCAGGATAATTCTCATTCTGATGTTTCAGCTACCAAAGGCCAGAAGAACCATTTTGCCCACAAAAAAATGGATGTTCATGCATGAAATGGCTTCAAACCCCACTGCTGCCTCTGCCCCTCCCATCATCCCTTAATATCAACATGAATAAAATAACATTATCAATGACAACCTATGCCCTGGAACCTCTTTACTTTTTAGTTAATAGGAGAGCTGCTTTCAGAGCACAAGAGAATTCAACACCTTTTCTACTGCAGGTGTTTCTACACAGGTACTTATTAATTCCAATTTTGGGAACCCTTTCCCCCTTCTTCCTTGGGGTTGCCCCATACCCAGCTGGGATTCATGGCCCAAGGCTGTCAAAAAACCCAAACATGGAGTCAAACCATTTTGCTTTCAAACCACACTTCCCAAAAGAGCAAACAGCCCCACAAACCTGAGCCCAAACCACCCAACCCAGGTATAAATTTCAAGAAGTTGGGACAATTCAGCAAGAGTCCATGAGGGATGGAGCCTTCAGAGGCTGCTCCATCACTCTGCAATGGATCACTCTGGAGCCTTTCCCCACAGAAAGGTTCCCAACCCCTTGGAGGCCTTGGCAGAGCCACATTGCAGCTCCTGTAACAAAGCTTACAACCCAACTTTTCTTTTTTTAACATCATTTACTGTGGTTTGTCTGTTGCTGAAGGAAACCAGGGGCAGTGCATGTGTGTACATTGCATTTCCTTCATTTCTTGTGCTGCAGGTCAGTGGTTGCTCTGGTACATGGTCCAACCCACCCCAGCCAAGGGAAGGGGCTTCTTTGTGGAGTAAATAATCTTTCCATCTCATCTCAGGGCACAGCAGAACAGGATAAAAACCTGCCCTTCTCTCCCAGACCTTTTCCAACTAGTTAATGATTCAATGTCACCACAGTCAGAACTTCACTTTCATTTTGGATTATTCTCTGTGAAGGCATTGCCCCTTCAGCAGTACCTTGGGCTGGGGCACACAGCCTTGCACCCCATCCTGGCATTATTTCATTTTATAAAAACCCAGATTTCAGCTTGGGTCTGGCTCTGGGGCTCATCCTGGGTGATTTGTTTGGGGGAGAAGCACAACTGGGAAAGGCAACTTACTGGCTCCTCCGCTCGTTCAGCTGCGCCTCCCGTTCGGTAGCTGGAAGACAAGGGAACAAAAAGCTCTTAGAAAGGATGATTTGGAGTTAGAGATCAGAAAGGCCAATAAAATGCATTCACAAAGCTTCTTCAGCTCATCAGGACAGCAGAGGCAGGGAGCAGCAATTGCAGTAGGGCTTTGATGAAATTCTTTTAAACTATATTTGCTTTGTGGTTTTTGTCTCAAACCCCACAGAGCAAAGCAGCCAGTCCTGCCCCCAAACCCCAAACTGCAGCCTCCTCCCCATTAAAACCCACCCAATGCTCAGGGAGGGGCTCAAACCCCAGTGGGTGCTCACCCAACCCTCTGTGTGAATTCATCCTCCAGACTCCCCTTCCTTGCCTGCCCTTCTGCCCCAGACCCTGCAGGGTTTGTGTCACTGCAGCTCATCCTCCCAGCTGGAGTCCCAGAGCCACCCACCACAATGACCATGCAGAGGGATCTCAGAGCTACATCTGCCCCAGGGAAGGGGGGCTGCACTTTGGGGTGCTCCTTCCCTCCTGGCTCTGGCAGAGCCTCTTCTGTGAGGCTCCAGCTCTGGGAGCATCCCTGGGGAAGCTCATGAACCTGCTGGGGAGAAGGCAACAGCAATACCCTGGAGAGATCCTCTGTAGACTCCAGGCACTCCCCACAGCTCAGAATGATGAAAGATAAATACTTTACCCCACAGTACTCTGCAGCTCTATGTTAATTTATCCTGGTTTTGTCCTTCCCATTGGCCTGTTGGCTTTCCCTGCCCCTTTTCCCCTATATGTTCATGTTCTAGAGAGTTCTCCCTTCCCTGTGTTCCCACTGGTTTGTGTAACCCCGCCCATCCACCCTGGCATTCCCTATTGGTCCCTTCCCTGGATTTATACCCTGGACGGTCCTGTGTCTGTGTCTTTGGTTCCAGGACCCCTTCTGAGTTAGATGCTAATAAAGTCTTGTTGGAACTCCACACCTGGACCTTCCTGTGTCATCACTGTTGAGTTACTTCATGTGTCTGTACATCTGTCTGTCTGTGTGTGTCTGTCTGTGTGTTTTTGCTGGTACTCTCGTGGCTCACACCTGTTGGCACAGGTGCTCTTGGTGAAGGTTGTGCCCACCACCACCATGGACCACAGCCAGTCCCCAGAAGGGCAAAGCTGAGCAGAGCCAGACCCACACGGTTTGGGGGGGACATTCCAAGAGGGAATTCCAGCCAGGGGTGGGCAGCACTTACCTGAATGCTGGCACCTGATGCAGAGGCTGACGGCCGCCCCGAGCAGCATCAGCGCCGCGGCCGCCCACAGCTCCAGCTGCAGCATGGCCCAGCCAAATCCAGCCTGAAACACAGCCAGGGGACCCCATCAGCTGTGGGGGCACAGGGGGCTGTGAGGCCATCCCTTGTGGCATTCCCATTCTCTGAACAAAATCCCTTTGCCCAGGATTTTTCTCCTGGGAAGCTGAGAGACCTCAGAGAAAAGGAAAACAATTCTGATCTCATTTGCTTCTCCTGTGTTGTGCTCCTGTGGAATGTGTTTGGAGATTGTTTACCCACAGGTGATTGTTCCATTGCATTCTGCTGGGAGTTGTTTTCACTCTTTGGCCAATCAGGGCCAGGCTGTGTCAGGACTCTGGAGAGAGTCAGGAGTTTTCATTATTATCTTTTTAGCATTCTGTAAGTATCCTTTCTGTATTCTTTAGTAGAGTATAGCATTCTTTAATATAATATAGTATCATAAAGTAATTAATAAATCAGCCTTCTAAGAACATGGAGTCAGAGTCATCATTCCCGCCTTTCTTGTGGCATTCCCTGCAGATACAATAATCCCTCAGAGAGCTTTTAGCCCCAAAAGCCAGGTGCTGTTTGCCCTCCCACGCCCAGGGAGCTGCTGAGGATGCAGAAGGGGCTTTGGGCCTGTAGCACAGGGCAGCAGAGGTGATGCCCTTTCCTCCACTGCTCTGAATCACTCATTCCCAGTCCCCAAACCCACCCTGCTGCCATCAAACCTGTCAGCAGACAGTAATCTTTTGATATCCAGAAGAGAGGGCAAAAGGGAGGCACTTGGCAATATTTAAACAGTCAAGACCTTTGCACAATGTGTTCTGGCTCTTTCCTGCAGCTCAGAGGGACTCCCCGTGTGAAATTCCCCATTCCTTTTTCTGCACTGAGCTGGCTCAGTCACTGGCTCTCCCCTCCTTTCCATGACAGGCTTTTTCACAAACAGCAGCTAACAGTTTTTAACAATCACCATGATTTGGCTTCAACTTCTTCCTTTAAAATACAAAACATCCTACAAATATCCCAGAAAGCAGCCTGCTGGCACTGAGATGGATCATTTACCCATTCCTATTCCCTGGGGTCAGATTTTCTTTAGTTACAGATTATTTTAATTTATTTTTGGTTTGATCAACTTTCTGTTTTCCCTAGGGATGGAGACACTTCAATGTGCCAAAGGCCAGAACATCAGGAAGCTTTCCCGCTGCCTACCTTCAACCTCTCTTATCACAACTTTAGCCTGTATTAAATTGGTGAGTGGAGGAGAAAAGACATATTATAGCAATTGATAATTAAAATAATTCAAAATAACCAAACAAATGCCAGTAGCAGAAAACAGAAAGCAGCAGCTTGATTCTGCCCTGCTCAGCACCTTCTGCCTCTGCTTGAGATTAAAGTGGAATAAACAACATTTCTCTGCCCAAACTCAGCAGAAGTTTGGAAGTTGCTCTGATAGCTCATTCACCTTGGAGAAAACCCAAAGCCTCCCATGGCAGCTGAGCCTGTGGGGGTTGAGCAGCTTCCTCCTGTCCCTGGAGCAGCAGCTGAGGGTGGTGGTGAGAGCTTTGTGCTCCAGTCTGCATTGAAGCCTCAGCCCTGTGCCACAATCCCAATTATCAGGGCAGGGCGAAAGCAATCCTGGTGTAAATCAGCATGGGGCAGGGGAAGGAGAGGAAGGAAAATCCCTCATTTCCACTCAGACAGACCTTGGGGAGAGCCAGCAGCAACGGCTGAAGGGGTTTGGTGCCAGCATCTTCCCAGTGGTTCCCAAGCACGGCCTGGCTGCCCAGGGGTGACCTCGCCCTTTGCCTGAGAACAAACTGGGCTTGTTCCTCTTGAGTTCCAGGTTCCCTGGGCTCTGCAGGACCTGGCAGCCACCAGCACTCACTCCACCATGGCTTTGCCTTTTACAGGCCCCCAGAGGCCTCTCTTTCCCTGCACATTTTTTTTTTTTTTTGCAGCACTTTCTGAAGAGGATGAGATGAGTTATTCTAAATTTAATTTCCCAGACCTCCATGCACCCACCCCAGAGGTCCAGGACCAGAAGCCAAAAGAGCCTAGTCAAAACCATGTGGTTTTTCCCATCATTTTTCCTTTGCTCAGCATCCTCCATGGAAATCATGAGCTGTGGCTCATCTCTAAAGCATTTCCAAGAGGCAGCTGAGGGAAGTTGGTCCAATGCTGGTGACTAAAATACAAAGGGCTGCAATGCTGCTGCTTTGTGGGTTTCCTGGCTTTTTCTCTTTCTTTTTTTCTTCTTTTTTTTCTTCTTTTTTTTTTTTTTTTCTTTAAAGTGAAAGCAAGGCAGAGCTGAAGACACCTGACAGCCCTGACCTAGTTTGTCCTGTTCATGGCAAGCCTCCTGCTCCCTTCCAGAGCCAGTTTTATTTTGGTCACGGGCAGTGAGGCAGCAAAACCTGTCTGCTGCCCAGGGACACAAAAAGTGGATATTTGAGGGGCTGATGAAGAGCACAGGGTGTGTCCCACCCCATCACAGCTTTATGCCCCAAGAAAGCCCCCACGTCTCACACACACATCAGCCCAGAGATCATTTGTGCTCCCCAGACACCCAAGCCCATGGAAAATCCTTCCTTTTGGTAGAAGCCCTGAGCTGACAGAAGGAGGTGATGAACAGATTTATGACAAGCAGAAGGCTGGAAGCACTTACTCACGGCTAGCAGGATATAAATAAAATATTGGGAAGGCTGAATGTGCTTCCCTGTGCTCTGCCCTGGGGAGCTGCAGAGCAGAACAAACAGCCCTGAGCCATGGAGGCCTCTGCACAGAGGGATGTGTGCAGTTCGTGGATGGCCAGCCCTGCTTCCAAGATGCTAAACTGGCACAATTTCACTGCACTCTTTAAAAAAGTATTGGGAACTTGTTTTCTCCCATGTAGGAATCCACAAAAGCAGAGGGTTTTGGGAAAGCTGCAAAAGGCAGGCCCCAGAGACAGCAGAACTGTGATTAGAGCTAAGCAGCAGCCATGAGATTGGTCAGCAGAAAAATTATTTAAACTATAAAAAAGCAAGAACAAATAGAACGATGGTCTGTGTATTAACACTTGTCTAGAATAGCTCCCTAAGCTACAAAATATTTATCTAGCAAGATATTAAGAAAGTTAAAGCTCAATAATAGAGCTCTGTGTCTTGTGTTTTAAAGCTTACAAATAAGTATTGTATTCAAAATAAGCATTGTTTTAACCAAAAGTACATGTGCTTATAGTAATTAGATAAAACTACTGTCAATGTGCTTTTGCTTTGTGTAATTAGTCAAAAAACTTATAAAATAAATTGTAACATTAAATTCTTAATCTGCTGCCAAAAATGTGAGCTACTAACATCTTCCCATTGTCATAACCATGTAATAAAACTAAATGCTAAAAAATAAAACAGCTCAAAACACATTCCACAACAGTCCCATCCCATTGTAATTTGTGCATAGCCCCCTGCCAGCATCCTCCTGTTTGGTTGGGGAGGGACACTCGGGCTGTGTCACCATGCCCTGTTCTGTTCATGCACTTCTCTCTTCTCCTTTTGCCTGTTTTTCCCCTCTTCGTGCTGAGGAAGGCAGTGGGGACCAGGGCACAGCCACAAATCCCTCAGGAGCAGCTGCTCCAGACAAGCAATTCCTGGGAGGGTCTGGGTACAGCTGTGCTCTCCCCAAACAGGGGCTGCTCCTTCTCTGGCCTCAGATATTTTTAGCAATCAAGGAGACAGGCTTTTTCTCACTTAAAAAAATTGGGAAAATTAATGAACTTGCAAAAGTTTATCTGCCCTGTGCCAGGTCTTCTCCTAATTTAAGGATTCACCCCAGTAATAAGGCTCACTATGAAGATCCAAAGGAAGGAGAGGTGGTTTTATCCAGGAAGACTAAAAGGTCTTCTGCTTTTAATTGCACTTAAATGGAGAGTAAGAGCACATGGACACTCATTGTCCATCTCTTCAAGAGCAGCACAACAAAGTGAGAAAAACTTTTGAATTGAAATAAGGCAATTCTGGCTTATAAAATGAGTGGATATAAGCTGGATATGCACAGGCTAGAAATAAAATTCCTAATGGATGGAAAGCCTGGAAGAACTTCCCAAAAGCAGCAGAAGAAGCACAAAGCTCACTAAAAAAAATCTGCAAGAGCACTTAAAGTGAACTTTATCTTTTAGCTGAGAAACCAGGAGCGTGAGGAATGTGTAGATGTGGCCTCAGCAATGCCTGGTTTTCCATGAGATGATTTCTGATGAAGACATTTTAGCTCTTTGCAGATGTCAAGCCCACCCCTGAGTTCACATTGCAAGGTAAAGACTAAAATTATGTATTTATATTATGTATTTAATGTATTTATATTATGTATTCTATCTATCAATCAAAAAATGCCCAAAAGGCAAATATAAACCAGTCACTTTCTCTCCCCTGCAGAAAGTTTTGTGGTGTGCACCAGTTTGCAGTAAATTAATTCTAATTCAGGCTGGTAGGATGAGTCACTGCTATGAAATATGGAGAGTGTATTTAAAGACTCACCATATGAAATTCAGCACACTGACTTGTTGAACAGATGCAATATTCAGCTTGAGTCGATGTCTCTAACGTGTCTAAGAAAAGCAACTCCACTTTCTGTTTGCTTGTGTGGCACAGATTGCCACAGAAAGTCCCATCAATTCAGTAATTAAAGTCTCAGACCAAGGAATCTCTGCTGTGGCTGGAATGGCTCCAGTGACCAGCACTGAGCCTTCAGCAGAGCTCCTTTCCAGAGCTCTGCACATCTCATTTCCCACCTGGTTCGTGCCAGTGTCAGGCTTCTTAGGAAAGCTGCTGCCATGGAGTGAAAATCTGGGTTTTTACAGCCATTCAGGCAGATCAGGCTTTCATGCCAATAGATGCATTTCAGTAAAACTTATGATAAAAGGGGAAAGTTGGAATTGATAAACCAACTTTCACGTAGATTATAACTTTGGAAAATGCTTTTTGAAAACATTGGGTGGAAAATATACAGTGCAAAACCCCAATCACACCAGGCATGGCAGCACAAGAAGGTAACTCACAGACACATCTTGTATTTGTAACTGTTCCAGGCAGCACTGAAGCCTCCCAGCATCATTCACTTCCCCTGGGAGCCCAGGGGGTGCCATGTTAGCAATACAGGAACCCCTGTGTAAATGCAGATTCCAGAACCACGAAAATGAGCCAATCTCACACAAGATTATCCCAAAATTATCCTCTTCTGCTAAATTATCTGCCTCATGGCCCATCTTACACTGAACATTGTTCACACAAGAGAAAACTGATGCAAAACCAAATCTCTCTCTATCTAGAATTAGCTATTCCAAGCACTTACATGCAGTGAAATAAATACATTCATATCCATGATGCCAGTCAGCCCTGAAATCAATGGAAAACCCAGGAAGTGTTGTTTGATTCAGCTATTTTTAAGGACTGGGCTTTGGAGGGGGAGCAGTGTGGGCTGCAGCACCCCAGAACTACAGGCAGGAGCCAGAAGAAGGACAGGGATGAGGGAAGCTCAGCACAGACTGAACCTTCCAGAATATTTTAGAGCATGTGAATGCAGAAATAATGTAATTAAACCCACGCTTGCATCAGCAGATGGACGAGGAGATGTAAAGTACAGAGCTGTGAAACAGACAATGCAGGTTGTGAGGGGTGGGCTCCTCTCAGAGGGGCCCAAATGCTGCTGGGAAGAGAGAGGTGGAAATTCCTCCCTTGGAGCTGCAGTGAGGAGGGCACATCCACCACGCTGCTTTTCAGAGAGGTTTCACAGGGATGACCTTGAGCCTCTTTAAAAGGTCACCAAGGTCTGAGGTGGGATCTGAGCCCACTGGGACACCCCAGTGTCCCCACTCAGCCCCGAGCGCCTCCGGGCGCTTTCCCTGCCCACCCTGCCTCCCTCACCCACCTTACCCCAGCTCAGCCGCTCTCCCTGGGGTGTCCCAGCTGCTCCAGCTGCTCCAGCTGCTCCAGCTGCTGGGGCTGGAGCTGGTTCCTGCAGGGCTCGTTGCAGTTCTGGTTTCCTGTCCCCTGTGAATCACCAACCCCAACATCCGCTGCCCGGCCCCGAGAGGCGACGCCTGCACGAACCCACCGGGGTCACTTTGTCTCCTGTGGGGAGAGGAGGAGGCTTGGGCAGTGTGGGACCACACACAGCACTGAGGTCACTTCCCTTGAGCTTCAGATGCTCTTGGTGTGCCCCACAAAAGTTGGGGCTTCCTTTCAGCAAAGAGCCTGCACGGGAATGACGCTGAGCGCTGGAAGCGGCAGGTGCTGCCAGGAAAAGCTCAAAGCAGGCACAGCAAACTGCAATCCCTCTCTGGGGTTTGTGGAAAAGATGGGAACAATTACAAAGGCAACAAACAGCCTGAGGTTGCTACTGCTGATGGCCAAAGCTGCAGCTCCAGTGCTGTAAGAATAAAACCAACTCTAACACTTCAGCATAACTGGCACAATTTCACTGCGCTCCTAAAAAAAGTAATTCCTCAAATGTTTTGGTGCTTGAGGGCTCATGAATTCCCTCTTGGGAATTTCTGTATTGGCTTAAAGCCCTGTCCCAGTCCATGACACAGGGATCCTGCTCCAGCACTAGGGAAGTCTGCACACACACCCCTCAATGTGTAGTTGTACAAGAGCCACGGGGCACACGAGTTACAGCCGTAAAGAAAACGTTTCATGCTGCTCTCACTAAGGCTCCACAAAGCCTCTCTTACATGTAAATTGTTCAGTAAAGGGAAATTTCGTTATATTTAAATTAGGGCAGCCACCTACACCCAGCTCTCTGTGCAAGAAGGTGACTCTTCATCAAAAAAATTATTAAGGAGCCAAGAGGTTACGATTTTTGCAACTCTGGGATGAAATCTGGCTATCAAACTTTCAGAGGAAACGTTACTTCAATAAGATAATTATCCACTGTATGTGCAAATAGACTTTCTGTCTTCCAATTCTAACCTGAGATGCAAAAATATTGCACATTCCAGAGCCATTCCCAGACAAAATCTGGCTGCTGAAGCCTATCTTGAAATCAGTATAATCTGAACCAAAGCTATAAAGAGGCAGACTCAGCTTTTAATTTCTCACATGGTTTCTGAGTGGTCTCTGCGTAAAGGACATCGCAAAATGTGAAATGTTTTTTTCACTGCCAAAAGAGTTGTTACAAAATTGGTATTTCTAGCAGAGGTCTTAGCAATTATAGTTTATTAACAGCTTTCTAGCAGGGTTTTTATATGTTCACACATAAGCTGGCAACAGGAGTTTTGCAAAAGAGTTCTTTATAGCAGAACTGATACTGAAAATATGCTGGAGACATTTAAAGTTCATCTTTTGTACCCAAAATCAATTTCATCAGGAAGAGCCACTGCTAAAAAGGTGCCACATATTTGTTTACAGGTTCTCTGGTGGGTCTCAGCTCCAAGTGAGCCTCAGTGCTGTGGTGTGGACATTGTCCTGGCTGGCTTGGGCTGCACCTGGGGTTAGTCCCCAAATGTCCCCTGAGGGACCACTCAGCCTCTCCAGGGCAGGCAGAAGCTGCTCCTGTGCCCAAGCAGTGGCACAGCAGGGTCACCCCAGGGTGATGTAACAGCCCTAGGGCAGAGAGGTGCCCTTGCAAGGCACCAGTCTCTGGAGAGGCCAATCACCCTGGCTGGAGGGTGATTACTGCAGCAGCCCACGCCTCTGTGTGGATCCCATCTCCCTCATTCACATTTCTCCCAAGAAGGGCTGCCTGTAAAGTTTAGGGTGAGTCCTCACCCCGAACACTTCTCAGCACAGCCACAGGTTCTGCTCTTCATGAGGCCAGGCCAACCCTCCTCCAACACACACAAAATGGTCAAACCCAGCTTGGGAAACCAGGCTCTACCCTCCTGAAACCCCTCTGCCTCATCCAGCCCTGCTGCTGGAAACAAGTTCTGATTTGACAAAAGGAGCAGCATGTTTTTATCAACTGCAATAAGTTATAGAAACACCACATTGTAATTTCACCATCTGTGTTCTTTTCAAAGCTCACCCATTTCAACTTGGGTTTGTTTTCCCCCCTATAACAAAGTTCCTACTCCTTCAGGAAGGTTCACCAGTTAACCTAATCCACTTTTTCACCTTTTGATACAAAGCTGACAAGCTGCAGAGATATCTCTTGGGTCTGGAAAACTCATCAGAACCCATCTTCTACTGGGCTCAGCTTACCTGGCCCTGGGAAGCCAAATGTCCTGAGAGCTGATCTACATTCTTTCAAATAAAGGTGAGGGCTGCTCAAAGACCACCTGACTTTGCTTGAATCAGCTGTTGTGACTAACACTGGTCATAAATCAGTAGTGAAACAAGGACTGGAAAACAAGGCATCATCTAAACCCCTTCTTCTGCACAAACACACCCAAGCTGGAAGGTTTGAGAAAGCTCCAACATGTTTTTTAAGCTCCAACAAGCTCCAAGCTCACCAGCCTTGCAAGCCAAGCATTGCTGTGCACCAGCATCCAGCCCCTCTTGCTCTGGGACAGAAGGAGCTTGTGTCTCATCCCAGCCACTAACTGGGATTACAGTGCATTTCATTTGTTTAGCAGCATTTTCACAGCAGCTCAACTCAAGCCACATCTTGGAGGAAATTTTTTGCTGTGCTGAAGTAGCGCTGGATGGTTTTGTATTCACCAAGAAACTTTTCTCCCTGCTGGAGTGGAATGAGCTCTTCCCAGGCAAAGGGGAAGTGCTGCCTCCTCCCCTGCCCCAGCTGCACGTGTGCTCTCTCTGAGCTGAAACTGAAAGTGGCTCCGTTCCTGCTGAAGGAAAATAAATGCTGCTACCCAGTGGAAAGTCATCTCACAGCCAGGATGCCTGGGTGCTTCACAAAACTTTGGCCAAGCAAACTTTGCAAAGAGTAATCCCAAACATCCCTCTGGTACAAAGCTTCCCTTTCTTATCCCGCTGAGTTCATCCTCGTGGACACAATAATCCTTAAATTTGAAGACAAAAACCTAGAAGGTTTGAATGCTTTTATTTGAATTTTTATACAGCAATACAAATTATACAGATTTGTTACAGTACAGATTTTGCAGGGGTTTATAGAGGTACTTTGTGAGTTTTTGGTTTATTTAAAAGAAAGAGGCAGATCTCGGGAGCACGGTGACATGAACAAAACAATCTCGTGGTAGGAGGCAAATCCTGACCACAGGGAACACTAACCTGGCTGAAACCTACTGGGCAGAAAGGTGGTGGTAGCATTCCCAGCACTAACATCCCAAAAACATCAACCCTGGGATACTCTAGAGCTTTACACAGGAATTGGTGAGCACACAGGTGAGAGGGTTGTTCCTGTAACAGTGCTGAAAGTCCTCGAAGCCCTTGGATGCACTTTGCTGCAGAGGGGACAGAAATGAGGGAAATTGATGTCACACTGAACCTGCTGCTGAGCAGGTGATGGCACAGAAGAACAGAGTTGGAAAAGGGAACCAGAAAATGCTTCAGATTTATTCAAACAGGTACAGTGAGACGAGGAACACAATTTCAGATCTAATAATTCTGACACCATGTGCCCACCGAGACACCACCAGAACCTAATGGCTCGTGTCTTGTGTCCCCCTTGGGCTCCTGTGAGCACACACAGGAGAACAGCAGAGCTTCCCTGCAGGCCCTAATGCACAGGAGAGGGGCTGAACATAGAATGCCATCAAGGTATTGCTATTACTAATGTGCATCAGGCTTCAGAGTCAAGTGTCTGGCACTGAAGGATTAAAGCCTTTCAGCAAGCAGGGTCAAAAATATGATTACACCATCCTAAATGCTTCTATTCAGTTTGGTTTAATACTGCTACAGCAAGTGCTATCACAAACAACAGAATGAATTACAGATTATATAAATAAAATGTATGCACCAAATAAAAGATGTCTCTCTGCCACTTATAATATACTTCATTCCTGCAGTGGGTAAGAGACATTTGAGAGGAAGGAGATGAGAAAATTCCACTCTCAGCTAGAAATCAAATTCTTTGTCAGTCACAGAAACTCCCCTTTCTAAAAAGACAAGCAACACCAACTAAATTGCATCCCGAGAATCCATCCCAGGGAAGCCCTTGAGAAGTACAAAGGTAACTGGATATTCTACACTAGAATATGCTGGAATAGGCAAGCAGTCCCTTTCCTGCAGAGCCTTTGCACTCCACTGGTAGTGAAACACAAACCATCAGAATGTAAAACATCAGCTTAACACAGATTTCAAGATGCTCAGTGTTAACAGCTCCTCTCCCCTGCTCTTGCTGTGAGTGCAAATAACCACCAGACAGCTTCTGTGCACAGAGAGGGGATGGGGTTGGCACAGAAAACCTGTGACTGTGCCTTGGAGCCACCTGACACACAGAGCCTGTGTCCAGAACACACCCAGGGGAACAGGGGGTTTCCAGCAAAGTCACTCCAAGCAGATTTGTCCAAAGCAGGCAGCAGGACAAGGGCTGCTCTGCAAGCTGCAACATGCCAGCACTCTCTGGTTGAAGAGGTTGCACATATATTCCAAAATTTGCTGGCTTTAGTATTAAATCTTTCCTACAAAGAGGAAGGGTTGCAATATTACAGGATTTGCTCTAAAATTCTCACAGTTTTAGCAGCTTTCCTGAAGACAAGTCAGCAGCCAGTACTACAGGTAGCAAATGCTTCTACTAGACTATGTACTAAAGTCAGGATTGAAACTATAACAGTGTTCTTAAGTTAGAAGTATCAGTATTATCCAAAACTGCCCTGAGACAGCAAGCTTGGCCACAATCATCATCAGCCCTGGGACACCTGGAGAAAATCAGAAATTCAGTCAGCACAGGAGATTCAGAGCAGACTGGTGAGCAAGTTGTTGCTGCTTTAGGAAGGGCAGTAAGCCACACTTGAGGGCACGAATTTAATGTGACTGTACCATCACCAGCCCATTACTGGAGTGTGTGAACACTCCTCCTTCTTCAGCCACCAGAACAACCCTGACAGCCACAAAGAGCACAAAGAGCCCCCTCAGAAGTTGCTCCAGGCTTGCACAGCCCAGTGAGTCAGCAACACACCCGTGCCAGCACTGGGTGCTGCCCTGAGGACTGGGATGAGCTCTCCCAAGGGCATTCCTGGGCTCAGGAGTTCAGTGGGGGTTATTTTTTGCTGGTTGACAGCAGAGTTTTACAGTACATTAAATGCTACTGTCCACTGCTGCAGGGTCCAGCAGCTCTTCCAGACTCCCACCTTCCCCACTTACAGCCAAACTGGAGTAACATGGCAAAGCACTTCTACAGTAGCAAAGCAAACTCGGCTTCAGTTCCAAAACCTGCCTGGTGCCTTCCTACCTTCAGTTTTGTTTATTTTTCTAAGTTTAAGCTGGAAGAAAGCACTGCACAGCTACCAGAAATAACTCAGTGAGAGCATGAATAGCCACAAAGTGAATGATCCATTTGCTACACTGCTGGTACCTCCTCAGTCTGAGCTTTGCCATGCCAGGCTTAGCTTTAAGCAGCAGATAAAGTTAAGCACCACAGGTTAAACCTCTACAGCATTTCCTGGTAGGATGGGAAGAAAATAATCTTGCTTTCTCCTACAAAACTTAAATGCCACATCCATATATTTAATATAATTAACTGTTAAACAAAAACTGGTTTGATAAGCTTCTGTACAGGAAAATGTTCATCCACTGAATTTTTGAAGAAGGGAAAGAAAAAGGACTGGAGGAGTCTGACCCTGAGCCACGTAGGAAGCACAGTGTGGAACGCTCCAAAGAAACCAGGCAATGCATGAATGTTTGCAAATGAAAAACTACTGAAAAAAAAAGAAAGATGACACAATGATTTTGGATCAGGCTGCATTCACTAGTGGGGAACCCTTAACCAAAGCAGTATGAGCAGATACAGAAAAAGTCATCTGGACCTAAGATGACCCATTTGCCACCTCTCTCACTCATCAGGGATCCTTTTCCCCATGCAGTGACGAAATCCCTGCTTCCAGCAGCACCAGTTTGACAGAGCAGCTGTGGGTAAGTGTGGCAAGAGCTGCAGGGGACCAGCTCTCACCCAGCCCTGCTCTTCCACACTCCTGAGGGTGACAGGCAGGACAGGCAGGGGCTGCCACACCCAGCCCCAGCCCAGGACTGGGACTCTGCTCGAGCTGTGCCAAGAGCAGCTCTAAAGAGAGGATGGACTGAGTAGCTGGAAGCAGGAACACTTTCCATCCTTTCAGGCTATGGAAAGCTGTAAAACCAGCAGGGAGGTCAGAGCTCATTTCCTCAATAAAAACACTGCTCTACCTCGTTCAGCTTCCCCTGCAGTGCATTAAAGCACAGCCACAGCCCCAGGGCAGCAGCCTCCTTAACCAGGAGGGCTCCTGGGAAATGGGGCAGCTGGAAAAGGCTGGAGGAAGTTGGCAGAACACCAGCAGCTGATCCATTCACTGTCTCAGCACTCGCACTGGAAGGACACAGCCTGCCTGGTGCTGGCACAGGGCAGCAGCACCCACCTGGAGGAGCACAGCCTGGTCAGCTGCAGACCTGCACACTGCAGGAATTCCAAATCCCACCTGGCAGCCTTAGCAATGCACTCAAGTGACACTGAAGTCACAGGACAAAGAAGTTGGGCTCATTTCCACCCATAATTAATTTTTACTTCACTGTTCCAGCACTCTTTAGATTAGATTCCTCCCCTTTATCTTTTCCTCTTCCCCCCCTTATTTTGTATCAGAATGGGACAAATTAACACAATATTTGAAAACTCAGGGGGGGAAAAACATGGTAGAGTAGACTCAAATAAAGACCAATGTTAAATATTACTTAATGTTTTCTTTTATTTAAAAGATCATTCACAAAATACCATATCCATAAATTTATTTTGTTATGAAGCAGAATGTGCTAAGTGTTTGGAATTCTTTTTTTTTTCCTTTGTTTTTACATTTAAAAGTCAACTGTCTTGACTAGAAGTGAGTTTTTTTTTATATGGGAATTTGTTCTTAAAATCTTTTCCACATTGAAGATGTAAATAGATCAATTATTGGTCTGGAATACAACCACACAAATGCATGTCTGTCTTAAATTAAGTATTAGTGTTAGACAAATGGTTCTTATCTCAGAAGCAGATTAAGTGAAAGGCAGAAAGAAGGAAAGAATAGTTCTGTAAATTGCTGGGACTCTGACTTACAATGGGAACCTTAGGGAAGAAATTCATCACTAGCAGTGGTGCTGGTAGTGGGGCAGCCGTGCTTCCAACCTCCTCTTGTAAGTACTCTGGGGTGCTGGCTGGTTTATCTGAAGGCTCTCAGCACTGGCAATGGGGGCCCAAGCTTTTCCCATACACTGGACATGTCCAAACTTCAGTGTGGTAGAACCAGGTTTTGGTTTTAAAAATTAATGATCTCTCCTTTTGCTTCAGCCTCCCCTCCCTCCTCCCACACAACACTGACAAGAAACATTTCAAGGGAAGAGAGGTGTAGTAACAAGAGATGCTTTTTACCCAAACTTCTACACGAGAATCTATAGCAGAAAGATTTCTAATCTGCCCATTTTCAAGGTATTCTGAAAGCTGAGGTCCTAAAACTGTACCCAGCTGGGCAAAGAAATACAGGGGATAGTGACGATCAAATACTGCATGGCAAAGTATACACTCCTTCAACAAAAATAAAAAAGTCAATTTTATTTGTAGAAACTTCATTTAAAAATTTACCAAACATGTAAAACCCAAAAAAGTAAGCAGAAAGAGCCAGTGAGCAGTTGTGCTCAAACAGGCATGGCTTTGCAGCACTAACCTTGAGCTCAGAGTTGTAGTAGCATCATACCATTTGGAAGTCAAGAGCCAGCAGGAAGAGGCTGCTGACAGAGGCTTTATCCATACTGATTCCACCAGCTCTTCACCAGGCTTGCCAGGCAAGGCATCCATTAAATTGATCCTTCCTGGCAACCCATGTGAAAGGGCAGCTGCCCCCTTTAGTTTCATAAGGGGCTCTGCTGTGAACAGTGACTATCACCAATTGTCATAAATGGTACTTCACTACTTGGTTAGAACTGTAAATTTCTGTTCAACTCATCTGGACTCTTCAGTTTTCCTCTTCAGAGCCACAGCAATACAGAACGAGACATGCAAGTCAGAAGAGGAACACTGAGGAAGTAAAAGGAAACAATACAGGGAAATAACTAAGTCTAACCTGTGCTTCTAAAGTAAAACAAACCCAGAAAGGAAGAAGTGAAGCAGCACCTTTGTCCAGAGACCTCCACACTTGTGGAAGCAGCCACACTGCCTTATCTACTGGCAACTGTGCTGCTTGGAAGGAAACAGAAGAGGGAAACTCAGCACAAAGCAGGCACTAGATACAGCAAAGCCAAGAACGTACTAAAAACCACTTGTTAACAGCTGACATGCATTCACAAGCTCTGTGTTTTCGGTTTCAAAGAGGACAAATACCAGATGGCAGGAATGGTAAACTGCAGGGTTGACATTCCAGCAGAGCTAGTCACTCTGTACTGTCTTGCTTTTTCTCCCGCCTCCCCATTCCCTCTCAACCCCAAACTCAGTCGTGTTCTTTTACTACTTCCTCCCGGGGCTTGGCTCCTCCGAAGATGGCAGAGTTTGGATTGGCTACTTGATTGAGGGGAGTATCGACTGTTCGAGGTTTGAGCTGGAGCCGGGGTCGCTGTGCTCGCTCCTCTGCAAGGGAAAACACTGCACTTGTGAGATCTGCCTGGGAAGGGCAGGAGCTTCAACTGACAACAAAACCAGGAGTCTCCTTTGAGGAGGAAGAGCAAGGCACACACCAAAGGGAGGAGTTTACCTTCTGTTGGCTCTCTGAAGTCCATGGAAGAGCCACGGAGGGGAGGCCCATCTCTGAAGCGACCAGTGCCACCGCTCCCCATGGAGGCACCTGGCGGCCGCCGGTCTCCAGGGCGGGTTCCTCTACCCCGACCTCCCAGGAAGTCATCATCTTTGAATCCTGAAGATGGAAGACAGTGAATTTAAAGAGCACCTTTTGCAATGTATTTAATCTAGATTTATCTGGATGACTGGAAAACCTTGCTAGTCACCACTGTCAGTCCAAGGTGGTTCGCTGAGAGCCTTTGTCTGCAGACAGATTGTTTCACAGAGCTCTAGCACCTTCTGGAGGAGCTGTTCGGGTTCCATTTGAAACCAAGGTACTATGCCAAGTTCAGAAAGTGCTTTATCCACTTAGAGGTTTATTGGTGTGTTGGAGAGTGGGTCAAGTTTAAAATATGAACCTTGGCTGCAACTTGAGGTTGTTAACAACATTAGTTGAGTTGAGAGACAGCACTACAGAGTAGTACTCAGACAGTACTCAGAGTACTTCCATAGCCAGATCATCACACTGGCTACAGCCCTAGCATGAAATCCACAGGAGCAAACTGGAAAATAGCTGGGCAGTAGTGAAATGCACTTATAAAACAGAATAAAGCCCCAGGGCTGCTTAGCTGTACTATAAACTGGCCAGGCATTTACTAAATTAATTAAAGAGCTGGGGAAAAATAAAATATAATTTAAAAAAAAACCCCAGACTTTAAATTGACTGCATTTCTTCAGTTTATGTATAACAAAAAAGAAGTAAATCAAGAACTATCTGTCACTGACCAGAGTTCCAGTCTGTACCAGTGATTACCCTTGAGTATCTGTCCAAGCCCCCACTGCCTGGGAGTGGGAGGAGAATACTTCAGGCTATCAGCATACAGAATACACTCAGATTTTCAGAATCTGCCTGGAAGAGAAAGTTGTTTGGTTCCCAAATGAGATTTTCCTTTCCACTTCAGTATTTGGTGGAGTTGCAGAGCTGTCCCTTACTTACTTCAGTGCCAAACAAGCCATCTTTAAAGACTTGATCTAGAGCAAGGCTGTACAACCTGAGAAGAAAAGCTTTTGTAGCAGCTAAGACTGAAATGCTAAACTTTTGGCTCACGAATCACTCATCCAGCATTTAACAGGCTGAAATGCATCCACATTTGGAGAAGCTGCCAAGGAAGGTATGAAGCTGTGACACAGAATGCTTAGCTCCAAAGGCAGGTTAAGCACAGCACTGCAGCAAGCTCCTCTCTCCAGCACCATGCTCCAATCCATGCTGGGGACAAGGGCACACTTTGCTTCTCCTGCATCCTTCATTCCACTCACGCAGAGACCAGACATTGCAAAGTTGTACTTGCCAACATCTCTCCATCAGAAAATGGACCAAACCCGTGAGTTCAGAGGACAAAAGCAATTGTGTAATGCCACCCTGCATTCTAATAGCTGGAACTGACTGGAAGTTAAGAGCAAACCCAGTGGCTCTGTCACTGCCTCCACTCAGCAAGCTCAGTCCCTTGCTGCAGCTGCATTACCAAAACAGGTCTGAAAGCTCAGGAACATTTTGCATTTACAAGTGCTTTGGAACACTAACCTGACTTTGGAGAAGTCAGTTACTTCAGGGACACACATATAATGACATCACATCTCCTTGAGAAGATGAAAGCCTCTGCTCTGACAGAATATCAGCCTTCCTGCATGATCTGTCTGTTTCTGCTACTATTCAGAAATTTACTTAGTTGTATGCTTGATAAATGCTTAAAACAGTCACTCATAGGCTACATCTGGACAAGAATTCTGTCATTTATGGCCATTTCATAGAATCTTCTATGGAGACATTATTCTATTTGCTCTCAAGGCAACAGAAGATTCCCCATGAGGAATCTCATTACAGCTGCAGGATGTCCAAAGTTGGTACATACAGAATATTCAATCAAACCAGTCATGGTGACAAATGAAAATGAGAACATTTCAGTGCCTTTTAGGCTTCCTTTCTGTATAAGTGTTAATACTGATACCAGAATTGAAGTCATCTCTGGAATCCCATCCACCTCCTCTGGATTCTCTGGAACCTCCTCCCATTCCTAGGAAAAAAGCCACAATTGTGTTCAAGTCTGAAGCTGTGGGAAAGACTGAGCAAGGGAATACCAAACCAATGTTTCAGTCCTTCAATATTCAAAGTTATGCTGCTGGAAAATCCTTTTCTTTTGGTACAACCAAGTTCCATTGCACAGGAACAAACAGTCAGTTTAAGTTAACCAATAATGAGTGGCCAGAAAAGTTTCTTTAGTACACATTGAGTGGAAACCTCTGGTGAGTCTGATTCAACCAACCTTCAACTACAGGCAAGAATGTTTTTACACTGGAACAAGAGACATACTCCAAAATTAGCTCTTGTCTACACGTGCTTACTCACTTTTCATACATCATCATAAAATAGTAGCAGATCAGACTGCTGGGCTTATGACTGTCCTCTGCAAGACACAACACATTAGGAGGGGTATTGGTCTCACTTCCTGGGTTAGGAGTGACAACACATCCAGCCTTTGGACACAAAGCACAGCTAAATTTCAGACACCTCAGGAGCAGCAGCAGCAGCTGGTTAGAAACACATACATATTTACATACAAAATTTCACCTTTCAATATCATCTTCATGTTCACTTGCATGCCTTGTCTCAGCATTAGTCAGCACCAGAAGCCATAACTACAACCATCATATTTAAGAAACTACTTAGAAAAATGGAAGTCACCTCTGTCATCAGGCCCGCCACCTTTTCTGAAGCCAAAGCCACCTTTATCCTGTTTCCTGCCTTCTGCTATGTCCACTCGGAGTGACCGGTCACCCAAAAGCTGTTAAATCAAGGGGAGAGTCTGTTCAGGATGTATCAAAAGGGCTGCCAAAGAGTGAGAGACTTCTGCTTGTCTTTGATTTCACAAATTAATTGCAAGTGTACTTACTGCACCATCGTATGTAAGAGCTTCCTTGAGTGACTCCACCTCATCGAACTCTACGTAACAAAATCCTGTAAGAAACAAATCTCAAGTTAACAGTGCTTTAAAAGGACTCTGTAAGAGGCTACTCCTCCTGCATGCCTGCTAATGCTTCCTTCTCTTTTAAACATGAGTTGTGATGAGCACATACAAGATGCACATGGCGCAGAAACCAATCATCATCAACAATGAACACATCTACCTGCACCTGTTAATGATGGGGCAAATCCTGAAACAGACCTCTGGGCACTGTGAATGCCAAGAGCCTAATTCTCTTTTTCACAGAGTTCTCATTATAGATTAGCTCTGATCTATGCCTTCAGACAGCTATTCAGCTGAATATTGACACTTCATTCTTAGAGTTTTTAAATAAATTTAAATACCTATGTGGTCAGCAGTGTGATTTTGTGTCATCACATCATTTAGTGGATTTACTCCTTTTCAAAGGCCCTCTGTTATCCAAGGTAAGCCTTTTCCATCCCTTAAAGTAACTCACAAATATAGTCCATTTTCTGCAAACAATTCCCATAGCAGTTGAATTTGCATCCTCTAAAACAACTGTCTGAATGGGTTATCTACTTGCCTTTTCTCCCTGTCTACTAAAAAAAGACAAGAGCTGGAGCAATGAGAATCTTCTGATGTAAAAGAATTAAATCCTATGACCTTAAGTATTGAGTAAGTGGGTCAGCTCTGGTAGAATTCATACCAGACCAGGTTTGAGAAAGTTCTGTTATGTCAGTGCAAATATTGCCTCCTCACTCAGGTTACTCTGTATCTCTGGATGATGAAACAGTGACTCTCATTCAAATGATACACTTACACATTATCAGTGAATAAGAAAACATGCATAAGTCAACATAAAAGCAGAAAACTGCGCTTTAGACTGAAATTCCCTTTTCAAGTGACTTTTTTTCATACTAATTTTTCATCTACCTCCAAAGAGCTCTGAACACTCACCTTTAAATTTGTCTGTTTCCTTGTCTCTGACTAGTCGTACGCTCCTTATGCTGAGATCCTTGAAAATGGCATCTATGTCTCCTTGGACAGTGTTGAAGGGCAGATTTCCCACATAAGCTGTGAAAGGGGGTTCTGTTGGCAGCTCTTTATTTCTGCGGGAACCAAGGCCACCTCCACGAGACCTGTTGGGAAAAGCACGGTGCCTCTGGAGCTGCACAGCACAGCTGCTCCTTGGTGCAGCCCTGGCCCTGCCCAGCTGCTGGGTTTAGCTGCAAGTCCGTTTTCCCACAGCTTTGCTCAGTTTTTCTGTCCTTCTGCCTGTACCTGCCACCTGAAGTGCTGCTCAACTCCTTCCCAGTATTACCTGATGCAGTATTGCAGTGGGAAATGAACACATTACCAGGTGAATTCATTAATGAAGTGATGAATGAACTTTTTAACCCACAATTCATTAAGGAAAGCAACCTAAGGTTATCTCTAATGTCGCCTGCTCAAAAACATTACCTCTAAAACACCCCCCATCTTGGAATTGATGTGAAGAATAATTTATGGCAATGAAGAAATACTTGTATGGCACAGGTTTGTCAGCTTATCTGGAAATTAAGCTGGATCCAATGCTTTTAACTAAAGAGTATATTATCAACACCCACTCCACAACAACCCAAATTATCTCAGCAACATTTAACTTAAGAGAAACACCTTCCCCTAATCTGAAGCTGTGGCCATAATTGTTGAGTATCTGGACTGGAATGTTTTGAACTGAACACAAAATAAATTTGGTTGAATAAGGGGTTCTGAGGCAGAAAAAAATCACATGCTCTCTGGATGCTTACTCCTTTTGTCTTGTGAATTACAGAGGTAAACTGGGTGGTCTTTTCCTGTCTTGTCCCTCAGTACCAGTGAAACTCTTGGCACTGTGTGCTGAGGAACTAAATTGTACCAGCTAAATTCTTTACTAATGTAACACATCTGTGTGAACTTCCTGCAGAGCCCAATCTTCAGAAGCCAACTTGGAATTTCTGTACAGAGAGCAAGGTACATACAAGGCAACCTGAGGTCAAAGCTTCTAGACTTGTAGACTATAGGATTCCACTGGTTCCAACACCATTTGTCCCACATAAGCAACCTCTGACCTTTACCTGAAATATCTACTTATTACTCTGTCCATCTTCCCTTTATCACCTCCCTTCTACTGGGCTTTGCTTGTGTCTGTTCCCTTTCCCTGAGGCTCCCTGTGCATTTAAAACCACGGTGGAACACAACCTGTACCAAAGCAGGATTTGCCAATCTGACATGGACCAATTAAATAGCTGCAGAGTCCTTCCTAAAATCCAGAAGGTCAAATCATTTTATCATTTCCTTTTATTCTGGCTGGTTGAACGCAGTCAAAAAAATCCATTGGGCAAGCAAGGTCCTTGACAGTATTTTTTTCATTCAAGAATAAATATTTTACTACTAATGAATCAGATAATACATCAAGCTTGAATAAGATTCCTTAGCTCTCTAGGTGAGCCTGTCATTTGTGCCTTATTTAGCAGCTCCATGCAAGAATCATTTGTCACCAACACTATCAACATGCTGCTAAATCTACTTGAACCACAATCTACATATCTTTAATTAGCGTCCACCCAGGTTTGCATTTTAGCATTTCTGACAATATTCCTCATCTGCCTTTGTCTCATTAACAAGTCAAAAACATACTGGAGAAGTAAAGCTGTAATAGTTTTAAATTACTTTAGTCAGAAGGCTGAGTTTTAAGGAAGAACTCCAAGAAAGCAGAGTTGCTGTTCTAAATAATCCCAAAATACATAGAATCAGTTCCATGCCTTTGTCCTCATTTATCATTTACAGCATTAGGAACAGCTATTAACATACCATACATTTAACTTGCATCCAAGAAAGAAAATCCTTATGTTTACGTCCTCCAGGAAGATCAGAATTGAGTTCCAAAGGAGCATTCTCTCCTTGTACAGATGCTCAGGACATTCCCTGAGCTGCCAGTCACCTAAAAAACCAGCCTGGAGTTGAGTCCATGGCCAGACCAACAAGGTGTCAGGACAGCTGCAAAGAGCACTTTGCCAGCTAGGAATGAGAAGGGGAACAAGGGCTGGAACTACCACTTCCATCAGCTCCATTTGAGCCACTTCTAAAACCACATTCTCAATTCCCAAAAGGATTTTCTGTGCTACAGACAAACCTCCTTTCTACCACGGGCTGCATGTGTGGAAATCCATGCCCTATTGTGCAATCCAGACTGATTTTAAAGCCAGAAAATTAAATAGGCTTCTCCAATTTGCTATTAAGACTTTGGTTATCAAATATATAACTATACCTTTGGTATTTAGTTTCCATTTGAAGAACAGGCATGGTCAATAACTGAGTTTCAAACCAAGTTTCTTATGGAACTCAGGTACAGCAACAGAAAAAGAAACTGTTTCTGTACTTCCCTACATTTTTTCCAACACTGAAATAGTAAAATAAAAGGGCTGACTTCAGTAACTAAACAATGAGATTGGAAGAAGATTCTCTCATTTGCAACAAAGTAGGACAAAAGTAAAAAAATAATTGAAAACACATCTGAATTAGGCAAATGATTGAATGAATATCTGCACTTCCCACTCTAAATTTCTGCTTAGACACAATTAGGTAATAATAATTATTATGTCATCTTACTGTGAGAATCTGAAAGACATGACTTGATTTCCTTGTCAGAAAACCAAAGCAGAAAGCTGAAGAGGAAAGCTTGCTTCTAACAACAGCCCCATAATTTAACTTTAGTGGGCTGAGTTAATTACTTTGGCCATATTGGGTAGAAAACAACTCCCATTTTGAAGCTACTCTTTTGCAAAGTTTAGTTAGGTCTCCAGAAAAGATCAGCCAGAAGTTCAAAATGAAGGCTATTTTGAAAGCCAGTATCTGAGTTAAAGAGCCTTTCCCTAGAGATCAAAGCTCAAGATTTGCCTTTTGCACAGCACAGAGACAATGGCCTACCCTGGGTTTGACACCTGAGCTCTTCTGGGCAGCACAAGGATTAGCAGGGTGACAGTGCCAACCCCCCAGGACCACTACACCAAATTCAAACCCAATTTATTCCAGCAACCCAGGACACGTCTGGAGTAAGTATCAGATGTCTTCAGCAAAATGCTTACCCAAACCTAAAAATGAGGAGATACTTTTAATGCTAGATGGGCAAGACAGAGGATGCAAGCTGCCAGAAGCACAAGGACCAACTCCCATTTTCACTGAACTGTGCAGCACTCCAGCAGGTGAATCTGAACCTTTAGCAGGGTGCCCAGCACTTCAAGCCACACCTAAATAAACAACCTAGCAGTGAGTTAGGAGTGGTAAACAGTCCCCTTCGTTCAACTCTGAGAAGCTCTACAGACAGTTTCAGTTTCAACTAGGCCTTGGTATACTTACCTACAGGTTTTTCTGTCACATTTTGGGCTCCAAAATACTTTCTAAAAAGCTTACAGTAAGCCTTTTGTCATTTATGTCAGCATCACAGTCTTCACCAGGAATAAAGTGACTTTTTAAAGTGATTTCATAATATCCCCAAATGTTATGATTCAGCTTTTAGTCAGTGCATAACTGAACATCTCAGGTGTAGCAAATCCCATCTCATCACACCAGTCATATCTTGATGCTCTTCCACCATTATTTTGATGATTACAAGAAAGAGGCAGATAACTTCCATATGTCAGAACCTGTTGGGCACTGATTTCCCATCTGTCACACTGAAATCCTGTGCTCACTCACTATATACACCAAAGGTCATGCAAAATGCAACTTCAACAAAAACTACTACACCTCAGTTGATGTTATACTGTTCCTACAGTGCCTAAATTAAAATTAACATGGGATTCTTTAAGCAGAACCTTCAAGAACAGTCATGTTTTCACTACACTTCATATATTACAGGACTTCATACAACGTACACAGAGAGTAAACTCTGAGTTAGCTATTAGTAACTTAATAGTGATAACAATAAATTAGATAGAAGTATACATTGGACTCTAATATTAGTAATATCTGATGTTTAGAACTGCAGGCAAAAATTAGAATAAGTACATTTTCTTACCTGTAAAGACATCTACTGATTTGCAGGATGCCTTTAGTTTACCAAGCAAGGATCCACATCTTCCCTGACAGCAAATTTCAGTTCTCTTACAGGAACCTGAATAATATTTTACCTGGCATTTTATTACTTCACAGAATATGCCTGCACTGACTAGATACAGTGTGCAGCAATATCTGAGCTTATAAAGAGTCAAGTATCACTTTAGGCTGCTGGCAAGGCTATTCTGTTACAGAATTTAAAAAATAACAGGAATGCGAGTGGCTACATCATCTGTTTGCTCTGGGACATCTCTGAATTAGACATAAAGGGTATCAGTGCAATCAGCTTGAAAAGCTTCAAGTGTCAGAGTCCTTCCAAAGACAAAAAAAACTTACTGCTGTTCTAACTCCAGGAGCTCCTCCCTGCTGCCTAAAGAGTCTGAAATGAAACCAAGTTATTTATCTAAGAGCAGAAAACGACACGAACACACTTTTGATCAGGAAATACACCCTGGAAGATTAGATTATACAGATTATATCTTGGGAAGATTTGCTCACAAAGAAGTTTATTCCACAGATTTATACCTACTGTTTTATTTCAGAGAAACTTGTAACAGCACCAGCCTCCAGAAAATTCAACTGTTTGATTGCACCTTCCTAGCTTGATTTAACACAAACTTCTAATTACGGGTTATTGTCTCTGTAGCTCCTCCCCTAAACACTCTTCAGCAAAGAGACGAGACAAGCCCGATTCCTCAGGATCAGGGATTTGCAGTCAGCACCCGGAGCCCCGGATAACGCAGGACCGCGGCTGCCGGCGCTACTCGTGCGGAGCCACCACAAAGGGCTCCCATTTCCTCCCGCCGCAGGCACCACAACGCTGCCCGCTCCCGGGGGCGCCTCATCCCGCCAGCACAGCGGCCTTGGGCCCCGCTCAGTCCTTCGGGGACGTTCCCTCCGCCCATCCCGGCCCCGCACAGCTCCTCACTGCCTTCCTTGGCTCTGGCCCAGCACCTCCCTAAATCCCCCCTCCACTCGCCTCCGGGACGGCGGGAACAGCGACACCTCCTTCCTCCCGCCCCTTCCCAGCGCTCCCGAGCCGCCCGGCCCCGGATCCTGCGGCGCCGGCCGGAGCAGCGCGGGCACGGCCGGGACCCCCAGGAGCGCAGCCCCCGCCCCAGCGCACAAAGCGGGGCAGCGGAAGGGCACCCCCCCGCCCCGTGGGACGGCGGGCGGGGGGCAGAACGAGCCCAAACAGTTCCCAGAGGCGGCGCTCCCGTCCCGCAACCCCCGCCCGCCATCCCCGCCGAGCGGAGCAGGCCAGGCCGCGCGGCCGGGTCCGCTGCTCCCCGCTGCCGTCCCAGCCACGGGGGGAGCCCCAAGCGCTGCCCCCGGCCCCGCTCACCCGCGGCCGCCGCCGAAGCTGCTGTAGGCCCGGTCGTCGTAGGGATCGAAATCCGCCATCGCCGCCGCGGCCTCGTCCCCGTGCGAGCGTGACAGGACCGCGCCCGAGGACCCCGCAACGCTTATATACGGCGGCGCGCGGGCCGGGGCTGCCCCGCGCGGTGCCTGCCTCCAGCTCCCCGCCCCGCCGGGGCTGTCCGCGCTGCTGCCTGTCGGGAGGCGCACGGCGGGGCTCACTCCTGTCGGGTGTGGGACGGGATCAGCCCGGGCGTGCTGTCGGTGTCTGCTCCGCGATCTGCGCGGGATTTACCCGCGGCTCCCCCCGGGGATCTGCTCCGGATCTGCCCGCGATCTGCCCGTGGATGTGCCCAGTATCTGTCGGGGATCCCCCGGGGGTCTGCCCGGGCTGCGCTCCGGTGAGAGTCGGATGCTCCAGTGCTGATCCAGGGTCAGCCCGCGGCTCTCACTCCCCGAGCATCCCGCTGTCGCTGCGGGCAGGGATCACAGGGCTCATGGAAATGGATCCTGCTCCAGGTGTCACAGTCATCCACAGTGATCACAGGGATGGATCCTGCCCCGAGGTCATTCCCTGCACTCCCGCGCGTGTCTGGCAGCCACACGCAGTGTTCACAGGGCTGCTGGAGGATAGTGCTGGATTTTATTGCAAATTACGACAACGGGCTGTACCCGAGAGCTTCACAGTGTCCTTAAAAAATACCATTTGTACCAGCTGGTTTGTCTCCTTTTGCCAGGCCATAATTTAATGTTTTCTAATAAAACCACACCATGGATTCTCATACGCTAACCAACAGTGCCTACGCCTCGTGTCCCTGACCCCGCGCTGCCGATCCCGGCTCACCCCGCAGGCTTTGCCGCTCTGTCCCGCTCCAGCCCCGCGGGGACAGGATCCAGCCCGGATCCTGGATCGCCGCCTCCCTCCAGGGACACGAGCCGGGTGAGAGAAGCCCGGGAGCCCCTGGGGCAGGGCAGAGGAGGCTGATTGAGTCCTGCGGAGGAGCAGGGCTGGGGGCCAGGGAGGGAACGTGGCACTGAGGGGAGCGGGGTGTTGTAAAATGTGGAATATGTCAAGATTATCTTAAGTAGTAACGTTCTTTAATGTAAGATCTTTGCATGCTTTCAGCAAGAAGGAGACGCGAGCCGTGGGGCAGGCAGCAGCCAGCACCACTTACTCAAGGACATCCTGGAACTAATGAGCATTAAGGATGTAGTAAATTCGGATTTTGGTGTACGTCTGTGTATACTTTGCTAATTTAGGAGAAGACTCAAGGCCCATATATCCTATAGCTATCTTCTATGTTCATTATAATTCTAAAGACTCTGTGAAGACCCTTCCCCTCAGCATGTGGGCAACTTCTACAAGTTAGCTGAGGTTATGCAACTTGTAAATTACTAATCAATCCCGATATATGGGCAGTACTTGGAAAGTTAGTTAACTCTGAACTGAGTATAAACAATGGTATGAAAAGCCCGGTGGGGTGTGCTGGATTTGTGGAACACCACGGAGCACCACGGCTCGCGCAACTCTGAAATAACCCATCAATGTGTCCGTCGAGTGTGTCACGACTGGCTTGCGGCACACCGGGAAAGCAATCCGAATTTGTGGGATGAGGGCTTGAGGGAGCGGGGTGGAAAGGGCAGCCATGAGGGGAGCGGTGTCTGAGGGGACAGGGGTGGAAGGGCGGCCATGAGGGGAGCGGGGTCTGAGGGGCCGGGAGGCGCTGGGGGGAGCGGGCTGAAGGGTCATGAGGCACTGGGGGGAGCGGGGCTGAAGGGTCGGGAGGAGCTGAGAGAACGGGGCTGAAGGGCCGTGAGGAGCTGAGGCACGGCCATGAGAGGAGCGGGCCTAAGGTACCGGGGGGACTGAGGAGAGCGGCTCCCGCGGCGGCCGAGCCCGTCCCGCGGCGGCCGCGCTGCCCCGGAAGAGGCGGAGCGGGCGGGCGGCCCCACGTGCGGCAGCGGTGGCGGCATGGCGGGGATGGAGCTGGGGGAGCAGACGGAGCCGCGGGGCGGCGGCGCGGCGGTGACCGACCCCCGCGGGGTGCTGCGGCAGGGCCGCGCCTTCCTCGACTTCTTCTGGGACATCGCTAAGCCGGAGCAGGAGGTGCGGCTGGCGGCCACTGAGAGCCTCCTGCGGCACCTGCGGGAGGGCAAGAAGGTGAGGCGGGGGCCGGAGGGTGCGGGCGGGCAGTTCAGAGCTCCTCACACGGCTCATCCCTCCGCTCCCCGGGAGAACGCGGCAGTGCGGACGGGGCACGGGCCGGGCGCGGGGGTCTGGCGGCCGGGCCGCGCTCGGAGCAGCCCGGACACCTCCCAGCTCGGTCTCTCTTGCAGGATGATGAACTCAAGTACACCCTGAAGCGGCTGGTGGAGGGACTGGGAGCCACCCGCGAGGCCGCCCGCCCTGGCTTCAGCTTGGCCTTGGCGCAGGTCAGTGCTTCCCAGCGCGGGTCAGAACCGTCGGCAGCCTCTGTCCGTGCTTGGGGTCACTTTTGCTCTCTGTGCAAGGCTGGAGGACTCCCTTCTGTGCACATGGGAGGGAAGGCTCTCACAATTACCGTAATTTTAAATGGTGCTACTCTGCTTTAGAAACTTACAAAGTTATGAAATATACCAATATCACATTCATATTACAGTATTCAGTCCTGCTTCAAGGACCATCCTTGATTTACAAATTTTGACCAAGTTTTCAATTATTTTGCATTTAGTACTATTACTGCTGCTTAAAACTGTTTTGCTCTTGGTCTTGATTGGTTGATGTGGGATATCTGCCCTTCCTCTAGACCAGATTGCTCCAAGTCCCATCCAGCCTGGCCTTGAACATTTCCAGGGATGGGGCAGCCCCAGCTTCTCTGGGCAATCTGTGCCAGGGCCTCCCCACCCTCACAGGGAATGATTTCTTCTTAATATCTAACCTAAATTTGCCTTCTGTTAATCTGAAGTCATTCCTCCTTGTCCTGGCACTCTGGGACTCCAGAGCCTCTCTGCAGCTCTCTTGGAGCCTCTTTAGGCAGTGGGAGAAGCTCTGAGCTCTCCCTGGAGCCTTCTCCAAGCTGCACAGCCCCAGCTCTCCCAGCCTACTTCCTGTTCTAGACATCTTTACTGATCTGGTTGTCTCTATTCTGGCCTGATAAAGCAGCACGTCTGCTGCTGTGCTGAACAACTCTTCAGCTCTATTTTAGCTTAACCCAGGATAATGTCGTGAAATGGAAGAACTGCAAACAGCTACTCCATCTCTCTCCTCAGGTTTTGCAGGCTTTTGAGGAAATTCCACTGTGCAGCATTTTGGAACAGATAAAAGAAAAACACAATCTGGAAAAAGTGAAAAAAGTAAGTCAGCTCATGGCAACATTTGCCAACTGCTACCTTAAATGAATTGTTCTCTATTCTTTGAAGTCTTGGTGTATAGTGTAGTTTTGGGGTTTGTGTTAAAGCAGATGACTATAATGAAGTAACAAATATTTCTAGAAATTGGAAGTTGACATTGTAATCTAACCCTGTTTTAGCTGAGATTTGTCACTGTGATGAAGACGTACTTTAGGACAGTTCTTAAACATTGTGCAGGGGGTTGCTTTTCAGTATGCACTCTTCCCATGGTGGGGTGTTCAAGGCAGGATTTTCCTGCCATCTTGCTCCACTGATTGTGTAGCTGTGTGTGAGCTCTGGCCTCTCAGGAAAGTAGATTTTTACCTATTTTCCTTTTTTTTTTCCCTTTCAGAAACTTGTGAGAAATGCTGCTTTTGGGAACTTTTTTGGAGTGATGGCTCTGTTCCAGTCTGGACGGCTTGTGAAGGTAACACTGCTGTCAGGTGTGTCAGTTCTGCTCCTGGGGCTTCTGATGTGGAAAGAGGATTGACAGAGAAAGGCTGGATCACTGGGTAATCAGTGCAGTGGCACTTGAAGCATCAAGTTCAGTTCATTTCTGTTGTGCCATCCATGGACTCTTTGTGCCTTTTTAAAGTCTGTTCCTGAGTAGAATGTAAGAACTGTGTCAAATAGTGCAGGAGGCTTCTACCTCTCCTGGAGGGAGGGGATCTGTTGTCATATCTGGCTGGAAAACACGTTTTTGGAAAAAGCTGAGTGATCAATCAAGAAACAAAATTGTGTTTCTTATTACGAGTAGGCATAAGCATCTAAAGAGTGGATTATCAGCTGAGCCTTCAGCTGAATTTCTGATATATGTCCTCTGCTTTTGGCTTATCTTTCCTTTGTAGGACCGGAAAGCTCTGCTGGAGAGCATCCAGCTTCTGCAGCAGCTGACAAATCACCAAACACACCTCAGAGATCTCCCACGCAAAACTCTCATTGACATCACCTCTGAGGTACAGGCACAGCGTGGGGCTTAGGGCTTGTGGGGCAGGGGGAAGAGAGGCTTTGCCTTTGGGGTCAGATTTTCCTTTAGTTTGTTCATAGCTGGAAGTTATAGGGGGTGTGGAAGAGTGAGTGTGGACTGTGGGAGCTGTTTCTATATTGCCTGTGGGCAGATGCTTGTGTTCTGGGAAAGGTGCTCTGCTTTAGCTTGGTTTGACTTCATCGTGGACAATCCCACAGCCTGTTGTTTCCCATTTCACTTGCTTGGATCATGTGCTCCTTTGGACAGATGTATGCTGAAAACTCTGAACAGCAAACCACCTTTTTATGCAGCAAACCTGGGCCTAAGGTTGAACTTTAGGCTGTTGGGAATGAAATTATGTAGGGACAAGGAGTAAAGAGCTCTGAGTATGTAGTAAAAGAATAGAGTTTATTTCCTTTTTGTAAATGGATATTATTTGTAGACATGAAGACTAGCAGTGTTAAATAAAAATAGAGAGTTTGCTTGTCCCTGGGTTGCCTGGCTGTACAGGCAGAGCAGTCAGACAGCAAGAGAACAATTGCAGCTGGAGTCAGTTGACCAGAATTGCTGTCTGATGACAGCATCCTCTCCTACTCCCCATGGTTCAGCACCTGCGACTGTCTGGCAGTCATGGACACATCCATTATTTATTTTTCATTGTGTCACCATAAAGACTATTTCTAGAGTTTCCAGAACACTGCAGGCTTTTAGTAAAATGTCCTCCAGTGCAGATACTTTAATGTGCTTACTTCACTGCAAGTTAGTAAAATGCCCTCAGCTATTTCTTACATGCTCTCACCCTTGTTCCTGTCTAGGTACCTGAAGCTGTGTTTGAGGAGGTCCTGTTTGACATCTTGCAAGGTGACCTCTCTTCAGCCTTCACATCTCCAGAGAACCTGCACCTTTTGCTTGTGGGTATGCAGAAATTCCCTGGTGTTCTGAAACCTAAAAAGCTGAAGAAGCTGTTTGGCTCATCTACTGTTGTAAATAAGGAAAATGTTTCCAGGTAAGTTCTTAAATAAGGAGGTTTAAATGAACATTATTTTTCTCTTGGCTAGGAGTGAGAGAAATGTGGTTGTGATTCTGATTCCTGCTTGTATTTGCTGCTGCAGGTGCTGCTAAGGGTTAGGTGTTAATTGTTCTGCAGTTTCCTAAGTTATAGTTGTGTCATTTCTCCCAGGGGGCACAGCCTGCAGTTCACAGAAATCTTCTGTGTCTTTCAGCAGGATGATCTAGCCTTCAGCAATTCCCTTTCAGGTCAGATCTCTCACATTATTTTATTTCTTCTTCTAGACTTGTAGAGCTTCTGAAAAGTGCTGCCAAGTCTGAGAAGGAAGACAAGAAATTGCCCGGTGTAGTGTTTGATTTGCTACAAGTTGCACTGAAGGAAGATGCCTTTGAATTGTTCTGGAATGAAGTTGTGGAGAATGGGCTATTGAAGGAGAAATCAGGACCTGTCAGGTTTGTTTTAACAAACACTCTTTGTGGTTTCCCACCTTACCCTTCTGTTTCTTGACCCAGAGGCTTTGACTTCATCTCCCTGCATGCTCCTGTACCCTGCCCCAGCACTTCCTCTCTGTCTTAGCCCTGTGTGTGGGTTTGCTGCTGTGCTTTAGCCTGAGGGAATGTTCTTTGTTCCCACTCAGTTACATGTGCTACCGATTGCTGGGCAGTGCTCTCCCCTTGCTGTCCCTGGAGCAGCTGCAGCTGGTTCTCAAAGGGAAGGTGATGCTGCGCTATGGGGAACACGTGGTAGCGACTCAGGTAGGTCTTGGAACAAGCTAAAGGCCATGTCTTGAGCACAAGGAAGTCTCTGCCCCACTTCTAGTTTCAAATCATCTTGTATAAAAAAAGTTGATGTAATTTTAGACATTGAACTCTTACTAAAAGCAGGGTTATTGTATGACCACTGGTTGCAGTGGACTGAGTATAGCCTGTGTTTGATTATCATTGCCTATTTTAAGGGTGTGGAAACTGTTCAGCACTGTCTCACCTGCTTTCAATGCTGCTGCCAAGAAAGCTCTAATGATGGGGGAGGCAGAGGAAGGGCAGTCCTCAGCAAATTGACAGTGTCATGTGTTGTCCTTTAACAGTCCCATTGCTTTTGTGTGTCCAGAAGCTCCTTTTTGTTTATCATTGTGCTGGGTGTTGCATGAACATTGGAAGACAAAGGCAAAAAGGGACAACTCATGCTTTTGTTTGTTAGTGCTTTTTTCAATAAGCACATCTGAGGTTTTAGCACAAAAATTATTTGGGATTGGATTTTGGAGCTCCTCTTCCTCTTTCCCTACTGGGAAGCCAGCAAACAACACAAACCTGTAATAAACAGAGGAAAAGTAAAAAGGGAGTACTGATAGAACTGGCTTTTAGCTTGGCTTTTAGTGGTAACACAATCCCAAACCTCCTCACATGTGTCCAGAAATAGTTGTTGTATCTTGGGAGAGAGGTCTGTGTGATCTTTTTGTATCAGAACAGCCACAGGTGTGTGGGTTTGCTCTGCAAATACTGCATACCATGGTGCCTCCCTAAATGGACCAGCTTTCTCCAGGATCTATCCACTGGCTTAATAGTTTCCCTATTTCTTACTTTTTGTGCTTGTTGCACAGTAAATTAGGCTGTGATCTTCCATGTGCTTCAAATTTTTTTTTTATTTGGTTCCTGTCAGAAATCCCTGAAGACAATGAGGTTAAATGGAAGAAGCTGCTAATGTTGTTGATAATGAGAGAATAGAAAAGATCTTTGTTTGAATTTGATTCTGGTTTTGGGGTTTGTTTTGTTTTGTTTCTTGATATAGGCTGTTTGTTTCGAGAAGTAAATGCTGTTACCTTGTACATCCTTATGAGATTCTGGTGATTGTTGGAGATGGAGCTAGACAAAGCTGGAGTCTGATATTTACTGGCAGTTTTCTTCCTGATTCCACTTTTTTAATCAACAAGGGAGTAAAGAAACCTGATTCACTTGAGAGGTCCCTTCCAACCCAGGCCATTCTGTGATTCTATGATTTTTATTTACAGAGCCATTCAGTGTGAGTGTGAAGTTGCTGACCTGCTTCTTTGACCATGTTTTTCAGTCTCCCCAGGGATTTAAGTTTGCTGCAGAAATGGAGGGATATATAGATACATTTCTGAGTGGCTGCGATGACCCAGAGAGGCAGCTGGCTGTGATGATGGGCTTCTCTACCCTTACCAATCAGGGCAGGCCAGTGTTGCTGAGTGCTTCCAGGGTAGTCAGACACCTGCAGGCAGTGGCCTTGCAAAAATACATCTGCTGGCTCAAAGACATGTTCCTCAGGCCAGACTTGGACTGTTGTTTAGACTTCTCAAGTAACCGGCAGAAACAGAACCGGCAAAACACAGACGTGTGAGTACCTGGGTACTGCACCTTCCTCTCAGCATTTGCTGTTTCCCTTGCCATGGGTTGACAATTGTTTATTTCCTCTGTCTCAGAAAGTTTAGCCCCAGCATCTGACTCTTTCACTGGGATAAAATTCAATTCTGCAAATTCTGCAAGCATATTGAGAACCAGCCAGCCTGCCCAAAGCAGACTGGATCACCAAAAGAGCCTTTTCTCTTCTAGTCCTGCCAATTGCTTTGGAGAATATGTCTGGTGGTTTCCTCTTTCACTACAGCTTCTCAGGTCTTTCTAGGAATTGTGCCTCCCTTTTATTTGTGTGTTAGAGAGGCTGGCATTCAGGCCAGGTAATGTGTTACCTGGCACCTATAAACCTCACTCTACTGACTGCTGCAGTTCTTGAAGTGCTTTTTGCTCATCTGCAGACTCTCTGTGGGATAAATAGATCACCTTTTGCATAGTAAAAAGTAAACTTGAGAAGATTATATCTCTTCTTTTGTACCTATTGCTTTGTTACTACGTAACTTTGCCAGTTTTAGTGTAAAGCCTCTAAATATCTGTAAGTCACCTCTTGATGCAGTGGATTGTGCAGTGTATTTATGTTGGGTTAGTGGTCAAACTGCTGATTGTGCCCACCTTCTTATTCAAAGAGCACAACAGAAGATTGCTCGATTGAGAAGATGGATCATGCACAGACTGGTTAGCATCATTGAAAGTGCCACCAGAAAAGAAGAGAACCTTGTGATGGACATTGCCAGGTGAGACTGATGTAAAGACACATGTGTAGCTCAACAGCAGTATTGCAGATAAGCTGTCCCCATGACACTAGGCAAATCCAGTAGTGGAAATGCTCCATAACAAATCATCTAGGAGAGACTAGGTTTTGTTTTCAAAATACCTTCTGCATAATTGGACTAACCTGTGTCCTAAGTAGTTGGCATTTAAAATCACATTAGTCCCATTTATTTTCAATAAATTTTCCGTTCCTGCTTGCCTAAACTGCTTGAAGATACTATTTTTAACATCAGGTCTTAATAAGTATTTATCTGTCACTAAAGTGCCTTGTAGAGTATGACCCACATCTGCCAGTCTTAGTATTGTGTTTTGTGGCCTTAAGAGTTGGTGCTTCAGTTTTGAGAAGTCCTGAGCAGCTTTTTCTCTTCTTTACCCTGTGTATCTTGAGAGAACAGTCTCATTGTAAATAGTGCTTTTTTCAGTGCTTGGACTTCCTTGAACGTGGAGCTGTTTGGTTTGCATGCATGGGCTGATTTTGCTTTGTTATGACCAATCTGGGTTTTCATTCTGTTCCTCTTTCTGTGTGTTCTAGGTTTTGCTTCTTCCATGCTTTCTTTGTTGCTAAGAAGAAGAATTCCCAGGTAGCTGAAGCCAGTGTCCTTCCATCAGAGCCCCTGAATGAACGGGATCATACAGAGACAGAAAACTACTTCTTTGGGTAAGGGTTTGATTGCATGCTTTAAGCTTGGAAATTTCTCTTTTTTCCTGAGGATAAGATGAGCTTGTCAGGGCAAGAGGTTTGGAATGCTAGGCTGCTATTGGAACATTTCTTTGACTCTAGCACCAGGAAATGGCTTTTTTTATAGAGATGGATTTTTCAAAGATTGTGTTTTGTCCATGACAAATGAGTGTATATGGGATGATGAGTATATGTGAGATGATATGGCAGGTGTGGAGTTGAGCTCATACTGCTTTTCCCCATAGTATTTCCATTGCCTCTATTGCAAACTGGAAGGGGAAGAACCCAAGAGGGAGGTGCTGGGGTTGTGCTGGTGGATTTCTGGCCACTCTGTGTGTGAGGTGCTGGTGACTCCACAGCCCTTCCTGTGCTAAGGAAGATAGAGTTGGTAATAGATCCTTTTAGATGATTGCCAAACCTCAGTAGAAGGAAAGCAGAGGACATGGTGGGACACAGAGTGAGAAGCAACTGAGATTAATAGTGTCCTTAAGAGCACTGGATGGCTTGGGACCACCAAGGTAATGAGCTTTTCACTACTATCTTGGCTGGATGTGTGGGTTGAAAGTTGGGCACTGTCAGCCTGGGCTGCAGTGAGTGACCAGAGCTCTGGGATGAGAGTGCTTTGCTGCTGGGTATTATTTTAGTAAGTAGGAGCAAGCCATTTGGTTCCTCTGACAATAACATGGTGGCTGTCTTTCTTTGCAGGTTACTTCAGACATTAAACACCCTGCCTGTTTTGGGGGATACAGCAAAGGCTGCAGCCTTGAGAGAGAAGCACGTCCATGGTGTGACTGCAGATGGAAAGCTGTGGATCTTTCTCCTTGTGGAGTATGCCAACAAGCTGCTCTCCACTGAGCATGTCAAAGCTGTGAAACCTTTTACCAAGGAACAGAGGGATATCTGGGAGAGGTGAGATGCTTGGGAAACTGGGTGCTGGGTTGGTGAAGTGAGAAAGGTGGGAGCCCTGGTCTTGGTTTCTCTTTAGAACAGTAAAAGAGATGTTATGTTCTCTTTGCCTCGTGATGTTCTGCTTGCTGTAGCACAGCATTTCACAGGCAGTGCCAGTTGTTTTTGTTCCCTTTGAGTATCCTGCACCTGACTGGGTTTCAGAGTATCTTTCTGTTTCTTTTCACCCCATTCCTTTCTTTCTCTTCCTTCTATGTGTTAACTATGTGATCTTTTCTATGGTCCTTCTCCCACACATGATTGTAACCATCTGCTTATCTTTTCTCTTAAAAATGCCTGTACAGACTTCTCAATGACTCCTTTCTGAGAGTCTTTTTGATTCCCCATTAAGGTCTAGCCTTGGCTGTGGTAGTAGGAATGTAGTCTGTGCACAAGTGCAGTTTTTTTATAACCCACATTCAGTCAGATACTATTATTGGGTTAAGATTGTGTACTAAAAGAGTATCCAATGCCAGTAGATGAAATGTTAAGTACACAATACAGTACTGTAGTTTTGGTCATGTTTTTAGTCTGGTCATACAAGATGATTTGCTGTTGTAGTTGTGAAAACTCAGAGAGGTTTCTTTTTTCAGAACACTTCAGTCTGTGAAGAATCTGCAGAAAAAGGAAAACAAATCAGACAGTGCCAAAGTTGGTGCTTTCCAACAACTTCTGCTTTCAATAGCCATTCATCTTTTCAAGGTAAGATCTCTGATGAATATTTCTGTAGCATAAAATAGCCTGATAGCTGGGCTTTCTGAACACCAAGATGGGGAGTTCCTCTGTGTTCAGAGATCCAGCCTTTCAGAACCTCTGGCTTCTGAAAACGGGCAACTTACACTGTCTGTAGACACATAGTGGGCAAAGCTTGGCCTGACTATTAGTTCTGCCCTTGATTTGCTGCTGACTGGAGCAATTTTTACTTAATTTCATGGATTTTTTTTGCAAAAGAGTTGTAGTTGTTGATTGTAATATTTGTACCTGTTTAGAGTGGTCCTTAGATTTGGAGCATGTTCCTTCTGTTGTTGTTGGTAGTGGGGAGTTCTGAGCCTGTTTCCTGTCTGCTTGTGATCAAACAGAATCAGTCTGAAACAGTGGAGGTTCTGAGTGACCTTCTGAACTGCACAGAGAAGGCATTCAGCAAAGAAGCCAAGAAGAAGAGGGCTGGTGAGTCCTCCCTACAGAAAGAAAGGGAGTGGGATTGTTAGTGAAGCACTCTGCATTGCTTCTGGCTTGATGCACTTACCCCCAGGAGAATCCCTTCTTCATTCTCTTTCCATTCTAAGTCTTGTGCTCCAGCTCTCTGTGTGCACTGTCAGCGGGTTGTGTTCCTGTGTGCCTTGGGAAGGAGAGCTGAGCTGCACAGCTGCCCTTGTTTGGGTGAGCACTCCAAGGGAGTTCGTTCTCCTTGAGGCACTGTTCTGTGTGGGCCAGTGCCTGGTGGTGACCTGGTGGTGTCTGCCTGGCAGAGCTGTGGGCTCAAACTCCCAGCAGGCATCAAACATGTTTCCTTCTTAGCTTGAGTTCTGAGCAAGCTAAATGTGTCCTCTGTGGAAACACAGCATGTTTGGAGATGGAGGCTGATCCTTGTTTAGGGCCTGTGGACCTCTAGGTTGGGACCTGACCAGGAAAAAACTTGGCTTGATCTTTTGATTTCCTCTCCAACTGTGGTCTTGTTCTCCTGAAATCTGTGTAAATCTATTTGAGGACACTGAAAATAAAAGCTGTAATTCTTTGGTGGTTTGGTTGGTTCTAGAGCGGGATTCCCAAACTTTTGGACTAAAGGATGAATTTCAAATGCCATCACTTTTCATGGGCTGCTGTGATTTCACTGGAAACACTATAAAATGCACATACTTTTGCTGACCAGCTGCTTTAATGTGACCAAGTACGTGCCAGGCAACTTGCAGAACTGCTAATCTAAGTAATGATTTAATAAATAGTAGCTTTTGTTACCTGGTAAGCCTTTGCAGTGGTCAAAAGACCATTTCAAACATGTTTCTCTCTGTGGTTTCTTCCTCCCTGCCTTCTGCTCTGTGTTGCTGAGTGGTACTTTTCAGAGTCAGCTAGAAGGACAATTTTAATTTTTATTCCTTGGTGAATTTTTCTGTAGTTTCTTACTGATATAGCAATGCCTCTTCCTGTCATTGTTTGTTTGTTCCTGTGCAGACAGCTCAGAGCCAGGATGGGTTGAGGTGATGGTGGAAATCCTTCTCTCCCTCCTTGCCCAGCCCAGCCTCCTCTTACGTCGGATTTCCAAGAGTGTCTTTGTGTGGATTTGCCCCAGCCTGACCAAGAGGGGCTTGCAGCTCATCCTGGATGTAAGTGAGGCACTAGCAGGGCCTTGTGCTGTTTGCCTGTTTAGCCCCTAACAGATGTATGTACAAGCATGTCTCAATTTTGGGTTTAATTTAAAGTCTACTTGATTTAGGAACTGTCCGATGATGTGTGCTACTGAATTTGAGCTGTAATTTAGAGAGTGTTTAGGCTATTTTTTGTTTCTGTGGGGGAGGAGTTTGGTTGTTTTTTTTACAGGAGCCTGAGATCTGCTAACTTCAAGCTGTATTATTTGATAGTTTTAGGCTGAAGAAATTCCTGGGTCAGTTTATATAACTAGTAGATTTTATATGTGAGTATAAATGGTAACATTTCTTTTTTCTAGAAAGGTGCTTTTTTCGTAGAGGTCCTAAAAATAAGTGACACTAAAAATCTGAATTGGTCAAACCACTAAGAAAGGTGATGCCTACTTAGAAAATAATATGTGGATTGCTAAAATGGGCTGTCAGGTACTTTGTGATGAACCTAATACTTCATTTGTAACAAACCAAGGTGTGTGATGCCACCAGCATCTTCAGTTTTCTCCACCTTTTTTGTTACTTACAGAAAGAACTTGGCATGTTAATTAGCAGAAATTGAATGCCCTTACTTAAAATTCCATTATTCAGCTGGTTTACTGTGCTGAAGTTTCTGTCTGTTGTACACAGGAGATGGTTAAAAACAAAACAAAAAACACAAATCCCTTTTTTTTTTGTAGGTATTTGACCCTAACCAAGAGCAAAATGAAGAAAGTGCAGTCGTTGTGATGGAAGAATCAAACAAAAAGACCAAATCTGCCCAGGACACGGTAATTGTGCCATTGCCAGTTACAAACACTCCTCATATCCTCAGTATTTAACGGTTCTCCTGAGCTGTGTTAATAGATGAACATTTTTTCTCTACTTGAGGAAAATTGCTGTCGCTCTATTAAGGTTTATTTAGAAGGTTCCACACACAAAAGCCTTGTTAGAAGTGCATGCTCGAGTCTCTTGGCCTGCAGTTGTAGGTGTGGCTGGTTGAACAGATGCCTTTCTGAGAAGAAAGAGCTGCATCCTGAAAGGAGCACAGGCCTGGCCTTTCTGCAGCCACAGACAGAATCGTGGTGTGGTGCACAGCCAGCTGGATTCCAGATCTCACGTTTTTAGGACTGTAGATATTCAAGTCATGAAGCATTACAGGCATCAGCAGAGAGGAGGGTCAGATGGGAGCTGTTCCTTGGAAGCTTCTCTTTGATGCTTATTTAATGTGACAGAGAAGTCTGTATTATATTCCACTTTAGCTCTTGTGGAGACCTGGTACCCCGTTATCTGAGTGTCTCTACTTGGATCTGAGGGCTAGAAGGAAGGCAGGAGAGATGGGGAGGGTTGAGGTTTTATTTCTGAGAATTGAGTTGGGCTTGTGTGGTGGGCTCAGGAGATGAACTTTCCTTCCTTAGGATGAAGAAGGAAGTGAGGACTCCTCGGATGAAGACAACACTGACAGTGAAGATGAGGAGGGTGAAGAAGTTGATGATAATTTTCGCAGTCAGCTGATGAAAGTTCTCCAAGGAGGGAATGCTTTGGTATGTTTTCACTGCCTACCTTGGTACAGATACCAGGAGGTTGGGGTGGTGAGAGATGATCTAGTAACCCTCATCCTGCCTGAACTCACACAGTCTCAACCCTTGCATCCATCTTTGTATGGCACTTGAAACACTCATGATCTTAGGTGAGCTGTGGGAATAAGTCACTTGTCCTTTTATTTATTGTTCATATATCTTGAGCACTTTAGCTTGTTCAGTCTAGCCTGACACAGCTTGTGCTCCTGCCTGTAATAAATGAGATTGATGAGAGCTAAAGCACTGAGGTACTGTTACGTGTGTTGGCTGGCCTGTGTGGAGGAGTGTTCCCTGAAGGCCACTCTGGAGACTTACTGTAGCAGTGATAGAGTTTGATTTAATGATCCCAATAAAGGCTGCAGACATAGCAACGTATGAACCTCTTTACTGAAGGACCAACAGCACAGAGGGAGTCAGGTCAAAACCTCAGCCTCTTTCCTCTCCTGATTCTCTCTACATGTTAGTGCTGTGCAGCCAGATTACCTGATGGGAGATATAAGTGAGATTTCTCATGGGTCTGAGCATCTGTGTTCCCTCCCTACAGTATTATTCTGTTACACCCCTACTTGAGTCTGGTCTTGGCTCTAGCTCCCTCCCCGCTGTCCTTTTGAAGTGTAAGAGTTGATGTGTTCGGTTTTCTCTCCCAAAATCAAAAGGAAGAAGATAAGAGTGATGAAGAGCTTGATGATGAGGCTATGATGGCTCTTGACAAGAACATCTCAGCCCTTTTTGCTGAGCAGCAGAAACGGATCCAGGCGAAGAAAGATGAGAAGGACAGAACGCGGAAAGAGAAGATCCTGCGGAGGGATTTCAAGGCTAAGGTGGGAGAGAAGCGTTTGTGTGAAGACCTCTGCCTTATAGCATGTCACTTGAAGCCTCTGCATGCTGTGAGCTACCTAACACTAAACAGCTTGGACATTCTCCTATGTCATGAGCCCCTGGAAGCTGGGACTGGATTGTTCTGGCTTTGTACAGCACCTGGCACAGCACTGTTGGGCTCAGTGATTGGGGCTTCACAGGCCTGTTTGAAAACCAGGATTGTGCTGTCAAAAAGGGCATCATGGTTTTCATTTGCTGATCTGAAATGCTTAAATTGATAAGATCCTTTCCCCCAGCTACCCAAAGATCCCAAGAGGGATCTTTGGGTCGCTGGGGGAACCCAAAGATCTCCCAGGACAAGCCTTGTATTCCTGAAAGCATGAAGTGCCTCGGGTCATTTTGCAACATGAGCTTTTTTTGCCAGTAAAATTGGGGCTTTTACCAAACCCCCTGGTCGGTTGTGACTGTAATGCTGAGGTCAGGCCGCCTGGTGTCAGCATGGACCTTCTGGGACATTCCAGCACCCAGGGACAGCTCCAGCTGCTCCCAGACAAAAACGGGAGTCAGGAGTCAGTTAGCCAAGCTGAATAGTGAAGTGAGCCAGTGGCTCTACTGCATTTCCCTTTCTGTAGATGCTGTTCTATAAAAAGGCTGATTTTATGCTGGTGCACTGTCTGTAATTCAGGGGGGCTTGCAGGAGTGAGATCTGTCAGTCAGTGCTGCTAACAGGGACCTGTGCCAGGTGACACTGATTCTTTTAACTGTTCTTTCTAAATGGTGTCACTGCACAAAACAGAGTTGGAACCAACAGACAACTCCCAATCTTCAGTTTCAAATTTTAATTTTCAGTTTCCTATGCCTTAACAGTAGAAATGATACCAGAATATGTACAGATCTCAGCTGTAAATGATTTTCTTCAGCCCTCTCCAGCTGCTCCTACTGGTAGGTGCTCTGGGTAAATCCATCTTGTTTCCCTGTCTGCTGTACTCCTCACATGGATAACTGTGTTTGCAGGTGTTGGATCTGATTGATGTGTTCCTGGTTAAGCAAGCAGAGAACCCCTTGGTGTTTGATATCATTGAGCCCCTGCTTCAGTTGATTGAACAGTGCATGAGCTCAGACTCTGACAAGCAGGAGGTGGATTTCCTCCAGAAAACAGCTAGTATCTTCAAGTAAGTGTCCTTAGATCTCCAGGTAATGGACAATGGCTTTTGATAAACATCTGTGGTATTGGTTGACCACTAGGAACTGCTCTTTCTAAGGTTGAAGGCAATTGCTGTGCTTAGAGATTGTGTAGGTTAGATTACCAGCACCACACACATACACAGTGCTTAGTCATGACCTGCAGAAAAGGAATTAGGATCTGTATTTTCTAGGCTAAAGGACTTGAAGTGTCAAACCTGTTTGCAGGTGGAAGCCTCAAGAACAAACACAGGTATTGCAGGTATGGAGCCGTGTCACTGAATACCTCCATGGGCCTCTGACCTCTGGGTCAGACCACAGAACAACTCCCAAGGCTGACAGAGTTGCTGCTGTGGAACAAACTCTCAACAAGTTATTTCTGAGACAGGCAGAATGCAAGTTCTCTGTTAGGGCCAGAAGAGAGGGATCATACCAGCTTGAGACAGATAGAATGCATAGTGTGTCACATCTGTCCTCTGTGCACCACTTCTTGACATCCTCAGCACTCTCTAAAGCATTTTCAGTGCTGCTCTCTCCCCACTTGAGAACCAGTTGTGAAGTAACAAGCTTGAGGTAGTCAGTCCCCTTTGTGGGAGCTCTGAGGGAAAGTCATCTCTGAAGCCTGAATTTGTGCTTGAAGGTGAGGAGTGTTCAGAGTCCTCACCTTTCTTGCCACAGCCATGTGCTGCAGGGCTTGTCTGCTGAGTACCTAGCTAGCATTGCTTGTTACCACTCACTGAGTTCTGGTTTTGCTCTCACTCACCCTGACAAGTGCTAAGTGCTCCTGGCCATCTGCTCCCAGAGCTCTGTCTGTTGGTGATGTTTGTGTTTGTTTCATGCTGTGCAGGAACTCGCTGTGCCGCAACAAGCAGTACTGCAAGAGAGTGGCCTCCCTGCAGGAGGATGTGCATGCCTTAGTGCAGAGACTGGTCAAGAAAGCCTGCAAGCACACTGACTCTGCAGTGGCTCTCTACTACTTCAGGTGAGTGTTCACAAGGAGCTTCTCTACTGATGCTGTGACATCTGAGCAGGTGTGATGTTGTGTGTTTAGAGGTCTGGGAAGCAAGAACCTTTCAGAAGGCTTCATACCAGCATCTGTGTCTTGCATAAGGACTAGTCAGTCCTGACAGTCTGAAGCATTTTCAAATATGTCTATTTTTTGGTGATTGTCTTTTATAGCTTCTGTGATACAGAAATGGTCTGGTACAGTGCTGCTGCTGGGAAATGCTTGCTTGAGGCTTCCTCTGGGAGTAATGCAGTGTGTGTGCTTCAGTGGGGGATGAGTGTATTTCCTAATTAACCTGTGATGATTGTTCTTTAAATGTGGTGTTTACTGTCTCCATGATAGCACACTGAGGGCAATAGCCATTGAGTCCTTCCTGTACATGCCAGCATTTTCTCCTTTGCTGTAGAATACAGGAAAATTAGGATAAGCCAGATACATATTTGTTAGAAAGATGAGTGATCTTGCTGTTCTGTAGAAAGGAGTGTTATTTACCAGCAGGCTCTCTTGTGACATGCAGCCAGTTTCATGAGGGTTTTCATACTCAATCTGGGATTTTTCAGCTCAGCTGTGTGTGCAGTGGGTACCATGTTGCATGGTCAACCCAGTGCCATTGGACATTGTTGGCTCTGCAGCACATCTCCCCCATGACTGTGCAGGAACCGTGGTACTTCTGGCAACCTGGGGCTGGCTGTGTGTGCTGCACAGTTCCCTGGCAGCTTCCCAGCAGTGGCAGTCCTCAGTGGAGCAGTGCCCACTAAATTCTGCATTTCCCACAAACACAGAGGTCTGCATGCTGTCCCAATGGAGAGTTCTCCAGCCTGAGTTCTCCAGTGCGTGGCAGCTGAGGCTGAGGCCATGCTGTAGCACTGGCTGAGCTGTGCAGGCTCAGAAATCCTGGGCAAGGTGCAGAACTCCTCCAGCAGTGCCAGTCAAAAGCATGAGCTTGAGGAAGCCAGGCTGACAGTGGAGATATCTGACTGTGATGACACACAATGAAATGATTCAGCTTCCTGAGGTTTCTTTGTCTTTAGGTCTGGCCAGAGTGGGTTAGACTGAGAGGTGGGACCCTCTCAAATTCTGTAACCATCTTTGCTACAGAGTAAGCTGCCTGTGCCTCTTGGCCTCTGCCCTTAGGTAGCTTCACTGTGGCGCTGTGGTAACTGCATGTTCTCCCCTTTTCTTTTATAGTGCCTCATTGTACCTGCTCAAAGTGTTGAAAGGAAACACATCCTCAACTGCTCCCCCTGAGCCTGAGAAAGAGAGTGACAGCAGAGCAAAGCAGGCATGTCAGGTAAGACATGAGGCTGCTCCTGAGGCTGTGTTTTTGCCAGTAAAGCTGCATTACCTGGTTTTGCAGGTGGGCCTTCCTTGTTCATTGTCACTGGGCCTGCTGCTTGCAGGTACCTGTCTACCTGATTTCCATGACACTGAAAAGTTCCCCATCCCTTTCTGGCCCTCACCCTCCTGGCTTTCACCCTTTCCTGCCTGCTTGCCCGTAGGCACAGGGGCTGCTGATTCAGTGAATCTAGGTTGATGTCCAAAGAAGCTTCATGTGTATTTGTGCTTTCTCCTCCCTGATATGCTGTTTTTCCATTAAACTCCTGGCAGTCACTCTTGAGTTTTTTCCAGAGGCTGCTGAGGAGCAGGAAGACACACAACAGTGGTGGATGAGAGTAAACTCCTATTCCCCTGAGGTTTGGGCTAAGGTGAAAGGTGAAGAGTATTTGGAGCAGCCCTGATTTCAGTGGTAGTTGTTTGGAGGGAGACTTCATCTGATTGTGCTGCAGGTGTCCATTACTAGGAGACCCTTAGTCTGATCCCCTTTCACCTACTGTCTCTGCTGCATTTCACAGGTCTCAGAGTAGGTGACCCTTTATATTGGGCAGCCCACTCCAGTCACCTCCACTAGAAACTTAGCAAGCAGTGTCTCAGTCTCAGCAGCTGACCCTGGCCTTGCCTCTGAACCCCTCACATTGATCACAGGAATTAGTGCCTTCATCTTGCTGACATCTTGTGGGGTAGAAAAACAAACAGAGCTCCCTCCTGGAAATTACACACATGGAAGTATTGCTGGAGGCTGAACAGACAGCCAGTGTTTCTAGGGCTTAGGGAGAGGTGGGGGGTGTTAATCCAAGTAGCTCCTGTGCAGTGCTGGGCCTTTTGTGAAAGAAAAACAAAATGGGAGATCTGGGGAGAATATAAACAACATCCTTGACTTTGAGGCTAGAGTGAGGCATGCTTCACAGCATCCTTGTGCAGTTTCACAGGGAAGCCTCTTATTCCAGTGGGAGCAGTGCTCTGGTCCTGGCCAGGCAGGGCAGAGCCAGCAGCTGACATGAGCTGCCAGTTTGAGGGAAATGACAGCTCAGCTCATGTCATGCTGCTGATGCTGACTGACATTGTGTTGAGGCCAGGGAGGTTTTGCAGTGGGGAACCAGAGACAGAGGTGTTGTGTGTTTCTAGTGAGCTGTGCTCTGTGAGCATAATTTGGAGCTTTTTGATAAGCAGGAAAGTGGAACTAGAGCAGACACTAGGATGGAGTAGCCAAATTTATGGAAAAGCTATAGAAGAAATTTTTTTAGTAAATGTATGCATGGAAGGAGAAATAAATTGTTTCCTCTGCAGGTGTGTGTATCAAATAAGTGCTAAATAGAGACACTCACCTAGAAAAAACTGAGGTCATATTTCAAGACCCATCTTCCTTGTTCTACTTTAGCCTTTAGTGTTCAGCTGCAGTAGCAGTGTGAGTTTGACCTGGGAACAGCACACCACATTAACTTCACTTTAGGTTTCCATGAGGCTGTGGAAAAATTCCTTGGGCAAAGGTTCACTACTGTGAAGATCACAGCTTTTTCCTCCTGGGCCCGAATTTTTCCCTCTTCCCAAAGAGCAGTTCTTCCCTGGCAGTGTGAGAACAGTCAGGAATGTTGGGATGCAGTGCTCCACACTTGGCTCTGCAGTGACTCCTGTTTATTTAGATTCATGTAGCCTGAGCAGGTCTCAGCTGGTTGCTGTGTGTCTGGGATTCTCGTTCCCCACCAGAGGGGGATATTGGAGCATGGACACAGTTTTGGGATTGCTGGATCCCTGATCAGTGCTAGGGCTTGTCTGTGGAGTACCTAGGAGTCCTGGACATAGGTGCTAAGTGTATGTAGATACAGATATGTCCATACACTAAAATATACAGATACAAGGAGCTCTTCAGCTGAGAACAAACACCATGTGCACAGCCCAGCTACTGCAGGATGGGCTTGCAGTGCCCTGGGAGCCTTGTGTACTAGACATGCCAACCACAAAGGTAGAGCACAGCCCCCATACTACATGGAGTGTGTGTAGTCCTGCTAGGAAGCTGTGCTGCCCTTCAGTGACAAGGTCATGTGGGAGAGCATATTTGGGGCCCACTTGGCTGTTTATTCATGTTTCTGTGTCATATCTCAAGCATAACTAGTTGTTGGGAAAACCTCTTAGAACTGATGAAAATTAATTTATTCATGGTTAGTGAATCATTCTTGTGTTTTACTGGAAATGCTTTTATTTTGTTTTCTTCCCTCCAGCTTTTGAACCCAGGCTGTTTGAATGTGAAGAAGGTGGCTGCTATCTATCAGCAGGCACTGACCCAGTTCCTCAGCAAAAGGAACAGTCCCCTCACATGCTCCATGTTCCATGATCTCTTCAAACGTTTCCCAGTAAGTGGTGATGGCTCTGTTGTCTTCTGGTGCCTCCAAAGTATGATTATAATTCTGGGCAAAGTAGGGAGAGAAACTTCTCTGCTTTATTGCAGACTTTTGAAATTGCTGTGAGGTTCCCTTGGATTTTCACCTGCTCAGACTCTTAGACTCAGTTTTTATAACAACACTGGAGGAGGCCAGGATCTTATTTATGGTTTGGACTGGGATACTGCATGCAGAAAGCAGGTGAACAGCAGGCTGCTCTTTAAAACATATCCTAAGAAGCTTTAAATTTTTACCAGTATTTAAGACAACATGGATGACAAGGTTTGCACACAGGCAAAGGTCACCTTGTTTGAACAACCAAGGTAGCTCCTGTCCAGCTCTGCTCCCACTGCATGCTCAGTTTCTCAGTTTTCTTCCAAGAAGGCTGAAGAGTGTGAAGTCTAATTGGAATCTAATCTTCAAGCCTGATATTCAGACAGTGCAAGTGTCTGAAATGTTTGATGTATTTCCTGCAAGCTTGACCTAAGCCTGGGGCTGGTCTCCTCTATGAGGACAGCCAGTTTTTTAAGAAACAGGCCATGGGCCTGAATGTCACAATTCTTCAGGGGGTTTTAGGTCAGAGCAAGCTAGAGACAGCTGCCAGAAGCCCTTTCTCCAAACCTTGGAGAATTGATGTCTGATGTGAGGGTGGGAGGAGATGTAACTGGGACAGGATGCTTTCAGACTGAGGACTCCATCCAGCAGAGAGTTCTGCTTGCCAGCTTTCTTAGGGCACCAGCCCACCTTGCCTTGTTTGAGAAATGGAGGGAGAGCAGGGCTGTGTGTTGCCCACATGGACAGCTAACTTAAGATCCCATCTGCAGATTTCTAAAACCTCTAGATTCCATATAACTGTTCCTTGTGGAATTATCTTTTAAAATCACCACATCCACAGTCTTTCTAAATACCTCCAGGGATGGTGACTCAACCATTTCCCTGAGAAGCCTGTGCCAGTGCCTGACAACCCTTTCAGTGAAGAGATTGTTCCTTATACCTAATGTAAACCTCCCCATGTGCAACCTTAGGTCCTTTCCTTTTATCCTGTTATTTGTTCCCTGGGAGAAGAGACCAACCCACACCTGGCTACAACTCAACATGTTCTTCTTTGCCTGGGTCTGGGGCTGTGCACAATGGGAATAGACACTACAGAAAGTGTCAGCCAGATGCAAAGTTTAGTTTTCATTTAGCTGAACACAGGGAGTAAAAAATGCTTGCCTGATTTTTCCAGGTGAAAAGAGGTGAAAAGTTTTGCTGCTGCTTTTTGTTGTGATCAAGATTTCACTCAGAGCTGCTGTGAAAAAAGCTTTTAATTTTCAAATAAACTGTTGCTGATTTCTGGGTGCTTCTCTTTCTTGTGTCATTTTCTTGTTACTCAGGAGGATGTGTAAAATATAGACTATTTTGCTTGAAAAACAAACCTGTCAGCAAACCACTAATGAGAATCTGTGTCTTTCTTTGTTACAGATCATGTGTAAGCCATTAGTAGATACTCTGGTTGAGTTTATCACAGCAGCAGCCAGGCAACATCAGCAGGTAAGAATGAAAGTAAACAAACAAAGCTGTGTAGCAGTCAATCAGAGAAGTAACTTAAACATGGCAGCTCAGATGATTTTTAATATGTTTATAATATGCTTTTAGGGCTGCCCAGTTTTGGAAGTGGCTTTCAGGGGGGCAGAGCTTTTGCAAACGCTGCCTTGCTGCTTCAGGGGTGTGAAGCTGTGGAAGTGCCACACAATATGTCCACAATCATGGGGGTTCTTGGGTAGAATCTCCTTCAAAAACTGCCTGCAGCTCTCAGGGTTGAGGCCTGATTGTGGTGGGGGCTGACTCCAGTTGCTTATTCCTTGATTACCTCTTTCTTGCTAAGATGTTCCTTGGTATTAATGGAGTGTGCTGTGGTCCCTGCCTCCTCATGCTGCCCAGGGTCAGGTTCTTGAGTCTGTTGTCCTTGCTATCTCTCCTGCATTTTAAAGTCTGTGTGTTGAAAACCACCTGTACCACAGATCTGATTTTTGATGGTTGGTTGCCTGTGCCTGACTAACACAAAATTAGTGGAGCCTTATCAATAAAACATTGCAGGGTGAGTGCACAGCTCAGTGTTCTGGAGCAGGGAATGAGGCCTGTCTGGATTTTCACTGCACTGGGGGGGCCTTCCACACAGTTAATAACCAAAACCCCTCTGGGCCAGTAGCACTGTCTCAAACTTTCCCACCCCCCAGCTGTACCCTGTGTCTGTCCCCTGCAGAAGTACATCCTAGATTGATCTCCCTGTGTCATAAATAGCTGGTTTATTGTTTCTGATCATTGGTGGGAATGTGAAGGGGTAGGTATATGTTCACAGTTGGGCTGCTTTACATTGTCAGTGTAAATTGCAGCTTTACCCAACAGGAATGGCTTTGGTTTAAAGAAGACCAAAAAAAAAAAAAAGAGTGAATTGAGCTATTAATAATTTCAGTGGATGGTAATAAGGATGTGTTACACAAACAACAAATTAATTGTAAGGCACATACTTGATCCCATCCTCAAGAGACCAGAACAGCATCCCAAGCAGACAGCTCCATTATGTGGAGCTTCCATTATCTTTGTCTCTCCACAGGGAATAGCATTCTCCTTCTTCCAGGGCTTCCACCAAGCTGCTTGAGCTTTGTTTGCAGAGCCTGTTTGCCTGTGGGTGGGAGGAGTAGGGGAGGACATGTGGAGTGTGTGGGAGCTGGGCACAGAACATGGATATACTGCTGTTCAAACAGGGGCACATGGAGAGTGAGCTCTGGAAAGCCTGTGCAGCTTGGAGTTACAGCTTTACATTTTTCACACAGTGCTTCCTTTTCAGGAATTTTGGCTTCCCATCATCAAATGTCCAATTTGTCAGGTCTTCAGTTAAATTTCCCACTGATTCTCAGTGCAAATGTGTTTTGGTGGTATCCTAGTGGGTAGGGTAGGAGTCAGGCTAGGTGGCAAAGTGATGTGGGTAAAGCAGGGGGGTAACTTCTCCCTGGCAGGCTCTGGGAAATGAGTTGGAAGGACTCAGCTTCCAAAAGGGCTGTGCTAACTCAAGAGTCCTGAAAACACCAAGGCTCTCATGATACTCTGCATTTGGCCAGCCCTGATGACTGAGAGGCAGGTGGGGTGGTCTTCTACTTTTAGCCCTGAATATTGGCTTGTAATCATTAAACTAGCTTAGTCCCAGGGACTGGAGCCTTAGTTCCTGTTCCAACACTCCCCTTGTTAGTGCTGATTGTTCTGGGTATGGCTGCTGCATCTATGGACAGCTGATCCCACAGGGATTCTGATTTCCTGGCTGTGCAGACAGCTTCAGGAGGGTGTCCCAGGGCCACAGCAGCTGGGAAGAGCCATGCTCTGCACAGGAAGGTGGAGGCTCAGCTCTGGCTGTTCCTGTATTTACAGCAGGGCTGCTGGCCACTGTCCCAGCCAGCCTGGGGGAGAGGGAGATGCACCTTCAGCTTGAGCTTTAAGGTAGTTGTGAACAAAATGAAAATGATTAGTGAAGATCACTAATTCCTGCCTGCTCATCCTCTATACCTGGGAAGTTTGTGAGAGCAGCATGGAGGCAGGGGGTCTGTTCCACAGCTCCTCTCAGCCAGCCTGGTCCCTCTTTTTAGGGCCTGTAAGTAAGATGTTGTGGCCACTGGCCTACATGCCCAGCTCTTACTTGGAGAAGCTCTGCTCTTGCTGGGGCCTCTAGTGTAAAGTTAAACTTGGTCCTTAAGTGATTCCCCTGGACCAGCCTGGCTGAGGTGATTGCAGAACATTGTGTGCAGCAAGACTGGGGTCTGGTTAAGAAGCAGCAAACCTGGACTGTGTGTGCCCTGTTGTTCCTGTGCCTGCTGCAGGTCTGTCCAACTCAGTTTCTGGGCAGGGGTAGCAGAGAAGATCCTGTGGGAAATGCAGGAGCCATTCAGATGCTGCTCAGCAGCTTGGAGAGGAGCAGCCTGGCCTCTCCAGCCCCAGCCATTTTTCCTGGGGACCTCTCTGCCTGCCTGCTGCCCAGGTGTTCTGTATTTACATCACAAAATGGGACATGAGGGTGATTTGGCTGAAAACTCCCCTTGCCCTTGCACACCTAGTTTTTCTCCCCCTTTTGCCATGTTAAAGTTAACTTCAGTCAGGTCACTTACAGCAGAGAGACAGTCTGTGCAGGGGCAGGAGTGTCTGGCTGAAAGCTGTGATTTATTTCATCAGAGGCAGTGCTCATTAACATGAAATTATAGCTTCTGTGAACTCAGTACAAGAATATTGTAAAGGAGAGAACAATCTCTGATACAAATGTGGACTGTTGGCTGTAGCTGATGAGCCAGCCAACTGTGTCTTGCAGTGCTGCAGCCTTTCTGTGCATCCTGTGTCCCTCAGTTGGTCACCTCTAAAACCTGGAGAGCAGCAAACCCTCAGTGGCAGTGCTGTCTCTTTACAAGCAGAAATGTCTGTAGCTATTGGATGGGTGCTCCATGTTTTTCTGAGAGCTACTTTCCTTTGACCTGGGTGTTGTTTGCTGTGGAGTGTTTTGGAGATATTCCAAGGTTGCATCTTGATGCAGAGTTTAGCAAAAGAAAGGAAACCTTTAAAACTTTAGCTACTGTGAGTGACATTGTCAGCCCTTTTCCTCTGACACTGTTCCTACATGCCTAAAGGAGCAGTGAGGTTGTTCAGCTCCATGTTGAAGCAATTTGTGAGATAAAGCAACACTTTGGGGGGGGTGAGAGCTCTCAAGGCAGTTTTAAGTGTGGCTGACAGTGATAGGGTTGGTTTTCTCAGCAGTAAGCTCAACCTTGTGTAACAAGTTTTGAACTGTAAAGGTGAATTTGCAGTAGTCTTACTGGGACTGAAGCTTGTACCTGTGGCCAAGCTCTGCTCCTCTGATGTTACAACTGAGGCACAGATGCCTGCAGGAGACAGAAATGCAGCAGTTTCCCTGGAAAAGGAAAGAGATGGAGAGATTGGTGTTATTTGTGAGTGGGGAAACAAAGGCAAGGGATGTTTTAACCAGGGAAAGGGGGTTGTCATCCCACCCTGAATTCATTTATTGCCTGTTTAAACCTCTACAGCAGAAAGATACAAGGTGTGTGTGAGAGTGGGTCTGCAAAATCACCTTGTTCCAGGCAGTTCATGCTTCTCAGCTGGACTTCTCACCCATTGTGAGGCCACCCTGGCTGCAGGACCCTCTGCTGGTTCAGATGCATTGTGCCTGTGGCAGCTGCTGCTCAGAATGCTCAGTGATATTGGCTGGCCTGTTTTCAAACTCTGCCTTTCTTCAAGTGGGAAGTTGAAGTCCCAAACATGCCTGTGTGAAAGTTAAAATGCTTCAGGCTTTAAAAAAAAATAGTGTTTGGTTGTCAGTTATTTATTGAACTGAGCAATCTGGTGGGGTTTGTGATGGTGTGGGTGGGTTTTTTGTTTTGTTTTGTTTGTGGGCTTTTTAATTTTGTTTTTTTCTACAGTAGCAGTTGGGATGCCCTTCACAAACTTTTGTTGATCCTTACCATCCCATATGTATGTTAAACCAACATATAACTTAAGGCTGTACTTTCTTCTCAGAATATGGCCTGCCTCATCCCTGCCAGGTGTCCTTGCAGTGTTCTCTGTTGTAGAAAGAAGTGACTAGAAACTATACAAAATCACTTGATTGCAAGCAGCAACTGTGAAGCTTTTAAAGAGGACCTTTAGAGTGAGAGAAGTGCTGCAAGTTAAAGTAAAAAAAGGAAGAAAGAGGTAAAGAGTGACTTTGTAGTGCAGTCTCATCTAAGTTGTTGAATGCAGTTCTGCAGACTGAGGTCTTAACAATCAGTCACACTGTGACCTTGTCCTTGCAGAAATGTCTTCAGTGGCAGGAGAATGGGGCCAGTGCCCACATCACGATGTTTTGGTACATCCAGGGGGTCTGAGAGCTTCCCTTTACACACAGGGTGCTACAGCAGAGTGAAGTGCAGCTGCCATTCCTGGAGGGCAGTGACCAGGCACACACTGGTGCTCTGAGTGCTCAGGCACAAATGGCAGCTGGGGAAAGAGACCCAGGGATAACTGGTAGGGGGCAATGATGCTGGAGCTTGCATTGTCCCTTTGAGTTGTCCTGCTGCTAGGGGATTGTGGTGAGTGTCTGGCACAGGTATCCCACTGGCAGTGCAATTAGCCAGCAGAAGGTGAGTGGTGCTGACAGCATGGGGGAGGCTTGTGCTGTTTCATGGATGAGGGATGTTCCTGTCAGCCTGATGTCCTCCACAAGCACTAAACATGTTCCCTCAAATTCTGTGTGTGAGCCAGTCCTCACTTCCTCCTCTCTTAGGACAATTCATTCTCACTGCTGCAGCTGCTTTCCAGGAGACCTTGACCTTCAGATTTCCTTGTGCCTGTTTCAGTGGGTGTAGTGTTGCTCTTTCAATATGCACAGAAGCCTGGTTTTTTAGTTTGTGCTGATGGAGCATAAAGCAGGGATCAAGATGTGTTTAATTTAATGATTATTGCATGACTCAGCTACATACCAGAACCCTCCTGAGCCTTAGGTGAGGAATGTCTTCCTGGTTTATTTTTAGCTGTATTGGTCTGATGAGCAGAGCTACAGTAACATCTCATTCTGTAACTGTGCACTCCTGGGCTGTTGCAGCACAAACCCCTCAGTGCTGCACTGGTAATTGTGGTGAGGTTCTCACTGCAGTATGCCCCCATTCCCATTTATGGGGACTGCACGAGTCCATGAACTAATGTTTCTACCCTAAAAGCTCTCTCTGGTGAGCATGAGGATGAGGGGAAGAGGGAGAAGTGTGGCTCCCTGCACTGCAGTTCCCAGCTGTGCAGCTGATGCAGGCTCCTGCAGGCCAGGGCTCCTGCCTGGAGCACAGCCTCTCTGGAAAAAAGCTCTGCTTTTCCCTCAGAGCTCCAGCTTGGTGGCCAGCAGCATTGGAACCAGTTTGGAAATGAGCACTGATAAATGAAAATTACTGCTGCCAGGAGTAAGGTGTTGTGTCCATCTTGCTCGTGGCAGACACTTAAAACCTCTTTTAGTGTGAAACTTTCTCCATGGGTTTACAGAAATGGTTTCATGTCCATCCCTTGTTCTTTTCCTTTGGGAAAGGCACTGGGAGTGCACACATCAACACAATTGCTGAGAGCCTCTGCAATTACTTTTGCACTGTGGTCACACATCCATTTGAATACATTCCTGCCCTCTTATTTACATTCAAAGCTATATTAATTGAGGATGTTGCAGTAGCTGGAAGCATAATGAGGCTGTATTTGTCCATCAAGTGAGTTTATTTTCTGTGATTTGGCTGGAACTCTGCAGAGCTGATGTAAGTGCAGAGCTGTCATGAAACTAATAAAAGTAATTTTACTTAGTGTGGAAATGAGAATGGGCACTGAGACAGAGTTCAAAATGTCATCTTATGTCATACAGATTCATTAGTATTTCAGAATGTGTTTTTATAAAGCTGTCTGTGTCAAGGAACCCTTTAAGATCTATCTGATAGAGAGTGTATTTTAGGTAAGTTGCTAATTCATCTTGGTGCTTTGGCAGTCTCCCCAAAGGGATCAAACATATATAGACAGAATTTTACAGAACTGAAGCAGGTCTGTGCCAGAGCTGCCATCACCAGAAGAGTAAAATATGATCCCCAATTCCTGCCAAAGAGGTCTTGGCTGGTTGACAGTTGTCCTTCTGAACAGTTTATGTTCTGTGTAAATATCTAAGTTAAAAATTAATTAAACTTTAATGCAGCAAGAGCAGTGAGAGTGCTGCAAAGCCCCAGAAGCCAGCACCCCTCTGTGTGAGTGTTTGGGAGTATTTCACTTCATGCTGGGGGAGATGAATGGTTCCCCACATTAATGCACCATGCCCTGCCTGTGTGCTCACAGATAGCTGCCAGCAGGTAGTGCAGGAAGAGCTTGTTATGGAACATTTTGCATAAGCTGTTACTAAAAATGAAGCAAAATAAACCTCCCCAGATAAGAACCAGCACCAGTTCAGCCCTACCTCCTCTGCATGAGGAATGAGCACTGGGCAGGCAGCTGGTGAGAGCTGAGCAATGGGCCATGAGTGAAAGGCTCCCTTCCCTCAGAGCTCCTCTGTCCCCTGGCACGGGGCACACACCCTGTGCCTGTGTCCTCTCTCAGGTGCCACTGTGGTCAGATTCAGGAGGTGAATTGTCCCCAGGCACTGAGATCCAAGGGATGCAGTGCTGGAGGGGCTGCTGCCTGTCTAATCCATCCTTTTCATCTTCCTTGGGTCAGTATGTGCCCTCTCCTCAATAAAAAGAAATCATTTGCAGCTGGAAAATCTATGTCAAACTGACATGCTTTGGCTCTAGTCAGTGTCCTGTTGCTGTTTTTGTTTTGTGTAAGGGGATGGTCAAGGAGAGTCTGTGTTTTGCAAGGTGAAGCTGAGCTATGGGTGGGCTCTTGAGCATTTTTGATCTATTTCATCACAAGCCAGCAAAGCCCTGTGACATGAGCTAGCTCTAGATATGCAAACTGTCCACTGAAGTGGAAGGGAAAGCAGTTGAGTGCTGAAAGGCTTTGCTGGGTCAGAGCCAGAGTGCTCTACATTTTTGTGTTTAGTTCCCAGACCTTTAGGATGGTTGTGCATGTGGATTATTGCATCCCAACCTTGCATTTTTGAGAGTGCTTCTTGCAGTGGGATTGCACAGAAAAAACCATTTTCCTTTGCTGAGCAGGAGAACATTGACAGCATCTATAAATAGTCTCTGATGTTCTTTGGAAAGGTGTCTGATGCCACAGCAAAACGTGTCTCCCTGAGGAATTGCTTTCTAAGCTGTGTTTCTCTCTTACTTGTGTGAGATGGTTGAAAATTTAAAAAGGTGTGTTTACATTTCTCAGGTCCTCCTGACTGCATTTAAAGCTGAGTGCTCAAAATCCCATGGCATGAGTTTTTACTTGTATTTGCATTGAGAACTTGGTGTGTTTGTGGTATATTTCAGTTTAATGTGGGACCCCTGTCACTGAGTCTGCAGGGTCCCTTGGGAGCATCATACATGCTGTGACCTGTTTATGTTTGTTTGTTTTCCCTTCATACAGGTTTGGGGGTTTTTTTGTTATACTTCTTGGTGCCTTCTAATGGCCTCTGTCTCTTGCCAGAAGTGTCAGACACTTGCCTGCATTGCCCACAAACAAATCCATAGTGACACCAGGCATTAATTGACTGGCACAGAGACACTGCCCTGTTATCTTTATATTCCACCATACTCACTGTAGCAAAGCAGAGCATGAAAAAGCTTCTGTTTACCTCTTTATTGTGATTCTGGAGATCTAAGCTGTGTTTATTCTGCTAACTGCTGTTCAGCTGATTGTGTTGATGATCATGTAGCAAATGGAGGAAACATTCTAGTTGAGTGCTGGGAAGAAAGAAGAAAATTAAAAGGTCACATAAGCTCTAATTCTTGCTGTAGACACAGCTGCTGGTGAGAGCTGTCCAAGGAGGGAAGTGCTCCAGAGCAGTGACAACCTTGCATGTAGGATGGACTTGCTGAGTTAGATCTAAACCATATTGCAGTGATTTTCCAACTCTGAGTAATTTCCTAGCCTACTAAATTAAACTTGCCATCTGACACACGGGGAGTTGATAGTTTTTAAAAAGAGATTGAACCACCCAAGTGTGTTGTGCTCAGCCTCTCAAACAGAGCTCCTCCAACAGTTTGAGAAGTAGGTGTTGGTGTGGAGCAAATGGGATAAATTTGCTCAGAGACAAGGTCATTGCCATGTATTTAATAATGGCATAACAAACACAGGAGGGGAAGAAGTGGCTGTGGTGTGAGAAAATGAGCTACTCTCAGTCCTATGGACTCAAGATATATTAATGTTACAAAAGATAAAAAAAATCAGGATAGAATCCTGTTGAAGTTCTGGGGAATGATTTATGTTCCCTTTACAGTGAGATCTTGCTGTGGGAGTACTAGGAGGTGTGTTGGAAGGGTGTTTTGTTGGCAAGTGAAATAAGATTAGGGCTTCTGCAGCATAAAGTGAAATGGCAGTCTGGGCTCTGCTCAGTGACAAGGATGTCCCCAGGTGTCTGTACCAAGTGGCAGGGCCATTTTTCTTGTGGTATGGGGCTGTGGGAGTAGTGGGGTTGGGCTGCTTCTCTTCCTGCTCTCCATTGGCACAGATTCAAATGCCACTCTGCAGAAGTTGAAGCACAAGAAAGGGGTTCAGGTGTCTCTGCAGGATTTCTCAGCAGCCTCCACACAGAGCAGAGTTTCCAGCCCTGTCCCTCTTCCCAAGGGGACTGTGCCCTCTGTCTTGTCATCCTGCCTCTCTCCATGGATTCTGCAAAATGAAAAGAGGTCTGCTGGTGAGCATCCAAAACAATGAATCTTCAAAGTTCAGCCCAGTACAATTTCCAACTTTTTTTCTTTTTTGCTTAGCAATGCTTTTTATTTCAATATTCCAAGCTAACAATTTTACTGTGCAAGTACCTTTTTTAATACTGTATGAAGGCTAAACTTCAGTGGCTGATGCTTGAGTGAATTGGAATTCTAATTTCTCATTATCTACTTATAAATGTTCTCAAAAGATGAAAACCTTTGTTCTTGCAACATCAAGCCTGGTCTGGTGTATCAGGGGCAGCAGCTAAAAGCACACAGTGCCTAGGCAACATGGGCTTTTTTTAAACATGTGCTGCTCTTAAGTCTCCTAAATTATTAAATTAGGCTTCAGCAAAGTCTCCTTAAATAGGCAGCATTATGCTGTAGCTGCTTTCTGAATTGCCTCATGAAAATCCTGCTGCAAGTCTCTTCTGAATTGAGGGTTTTGCTGTGCAGAGGAGACAACTGGATTGGAAAGTGTTGGGAGGACCAGTGAGGGTGAGGCAACTTTGGTCTTGGTCTTGTTTGAGTAACTTGAAGTGTCAGTGGAGCCTCTTGGTGTTCAATACTACAATATAAAAGTAATAAATAAATAGAAATTGACAAAATTAAAGCTCTGGGCTGGTTGATTTGTTTGTTTTGTTTTTTTTTTCAATAGGAAAGCCAGAGTTGAGAGAAAGTAGAATGTCCCAGATGATTTCCTGAGAGGTTTCTTGGTCATGTTTCTTTGAGCCTCAGATACTGGGGTGTCCTGCAAGAGTCTTTGCTTTGATTTCTTAACAAAAGAACATTTCTTGTTCTGATGTTTAGAGTGAGAAACTTGTAAAAACAAAGTAGAAATGGTCCAAAATAAACAGGGTCATATTAAGAAACCAAATTGTTTTACATTATTTTTTAAAATTGTGACTGTATCCTTAACAGGGGAGAGAAGAAGAAAATGGGCATATTTTCTGATTATTATTTTTAATGTGGGAAAGGGAGGCTTGGTTGCATTGCCCAGAGTCCATTCCTGTTCTTTTCTCCTGTGCTCTCAGTGTGTTCCATGGTACCAGTATTCCCCTCCAGGGTTTCACTCCTGTAACTGTGCACTACAGGAAGAGCAAAAAAAACCATCAGAGCTCATGGATGCTAATTTGTGCTCTGCTGCTGATTTATCTTGTGTCCTCATGGCTCACTTAATTATGGCATCTTTTCATTTTTCAAGAATTTAGGGTAATAATAGATTGACCTTTTTTTTTGAGCAAAATGTTAAGACTGATTTGCCTTCCTGATATGGTGAGTGGTTACCCCAGGGAGAAATAAATCTCTGTGTTGACCAAAGCAGCAGTCCAGTATCTGCATTGCTGTGTCCCAGGGGTCTGCCTGTTGGCCTCTGTGAAAGAAGAGCACAAGGTTTTCCCCAGCCCTGAATGCTCATGAGGGCTGATTTGAGATGATTGGTTTAAAGCATTTACAGCATGGTGTGGCTAAAGCTGATAGGCCAAGAAACACTTAAAATGTATTGCAATTAGCTGGCTTCTGATTGTGATGGCATTAATTAGAGCATCTGTATTGTCTCACCCTTCAGATGAGACTGAAAATAGAATAAAAGTTTTTAAAACACCTCTCAGTTGCCCCATCTCTGGGTCAGAAAAGGGCTTAGTCAAACACTCACCATTCTGTTGTTTGCCAGTGAAATACTCAGAGCTGGTGGCTAATACCTGGCCTGGCCCAGGAGTCCTGTGTAATATTTTATAAGTTTATTGTTTTCACTGCACAAATGCCCTGCAGACCCTTCATCTGAGGCAGAAAACCTGCCCAGTATTCATCATGCAGGTATCCTCTGAAAAACTGCACTGTCAGATCTCTCTGTGGGTATGGACTCCTCTCTACTCCCTTTAAAACACAGCAACTTCTTATTTGTACCATTACATCTTGTTAGACTGTGGTGACTATAGGAGGAAGCTTTAATTTGTCTTCTAATTATTTTTTTGCCTCTCCTATCTGCCAACAGAGCAGGGCTGAAGGAAGCAGCTGTACCTGTGCACTCTTGTATTGGGCACAGATGTCCTGCTGCAATGAGCAGACTCTCCCAAGTGACCCCTCTGGTTTGTCAAGTGCAAGTTGAGGCTTTTCCTCTGGCAAGAACATCCTCCAGAGCACTGTTTGTAGGAGAACCAAGCATGGAAAAAGTCCATTCCTTGGCAGAATGTGGTTTGCAGAGTCCCTGGCTGAACAAAGTAATAATGGTTTAGGGCATGAAGAAGCCTGTGTGGGTGAATGCTGTGTTTGTGCTCTGCAGGCTGTATATTTAACCTGCCAGGACTGCTGGTCCTGGGATTTCTGCTGTCTCAAGTACATTTAAAACCCACCTGTTGTGACTGTGTCAGTGAAATCAATGAGTGCCTTTACCTGTAGGGTCTGGGCTGACACAGCTCATGCAGGTGCAGCTGCATTATACAAAGATGGTTTGTGTGGGATGGAGCTCAGTCCACATTTTCAGCCAGACTGAGCAGCAGTGGTTAAAGTGCTTGTCATGCTGTAGCCATTTTCAGGTTGTGGAGGAGGATGTGCCAGTGCAACTTAAGGGATAAACTTTCTGTTGTCTGGGAAGTGCTCAGTCACAGCAGAATGAGGTGAGCAGCTCATCTGATCAGCCAACTGCTGCTCTTCAGAGCCCTGGAATCACAACAGGTTGCTCAACTTCTTGCTACTGCCCAGAGCAGGACATCTGAGCCACAGGTGGAGAGATTTATTAAGGATAATAAAAATAGAGAGGAGAGGGAGTTGGCAGGAGGAGTAGGAAGATGGAGATTCCTTCACAGCCAGTTTTGTCTCTGCTTCCAGGAAGCTTTGTTCTTTTTCAGAGGAAAGGTAGCAAAACTTGAAACCCAAAAGTAGAGCATCCAAAGTAGGGACCAAGGTCTGATCTAGCTCCACATCCTGGGGTTTTCCTCTACTTGGAGGCACTTTTGCCATCCCTGAGTCTTGGTCTTGAGCCTTTCTCATGGAGATGAGGGATCCAGTTCACCTGCTGCTTCAGCAGCTGATGAGCAGGTGATTGCTTTTCCATTTTTTCCATGGCTGAGATAGTGACTGGGAAGTTACCTGCACTGGGAATTCCTGTATGGATGTATGTTCCAACAGTCCCAGGAGGACACACGACCCCTTTGGTTTGCAAATTGCTGTTCTGCATGTTTAAACCAGCCAGAGAGAGGGAGAGGTTTGGGAATAAAAGTTAAACCCACAGAGTTCTTTCATCATTTTTGTGCTCAAGAAGGCCTAAACAGATCATCTGTGCAATGGTGATGGCCAAATAAGCAAAACATGCCTTGTATGGCAGTTATTTCCATTTACTAATTATATGTAAGCTGTTGTGAGTGGTTTTAAGGTTCCTGACAGATCTTTGGAAATCTGCATTTTTCCTGGGAAGGAGGAGCAGGTAAAGGTGCCTGAAGCTGGGCTGCAGTGCAGGTTGGCTGGCTCCAAACCACTGAAGATTCCAAGGGTTTGATGACCTAGGATGTTTGGTGGGAGTACACTGTAATTGCCTTTCTTGTCCAAGGTTGTAAAATGTGATTTAGGTGTCACTTAAATGCTTTGCATGTTGTAATTAACCAGCCTTGCAAAATTTTTCTCATCCATTTGTGGCAGGAACTTAATTTAAGCTGTAAAACATCATTTGTTTTCATCACTTTTTAGCACAGAGAATTTTATTCCTGAGTTTATAAATCTCAAAAAAACTTTTTTTTTTTTTATTTTGGCAAGGCCAGGCTGAGGGAGGAACCTGCTTCCTGGCCCAGAGCCTGGTGCTGGGAGCACTGTGACTCAAGACTGCTTCATTGGAGCCTTTGTCTCCAATGTGAATGTAAAATTAAAATAGTTTGACTGTATGAGCAGAAATGGGGGTAGATTGGCACTTGCTTCATGGCTTTGGATGCTGTTTGTTTTCTTTTTAAAAAAGATAAAAGGGTAATTGGAAGAGGCTTTTGCTGTGGTGCTCTGGATCTCCTGCTCTGTGGTAATAAATGACAGGTTGTTCTCCTTAACCAATGCCACTGTAAGGTGCAGCTTTTGGATTTTGGAGTGGGTTGGTTGGTTTATTTTAAACATGTAATCAATTACAGATAGCTGAGGAATTTATTTCATAGTTTAATTATTCACTGAAATTCAAAGAAAACTCATTTAGAATTACTCATAATCTTGGCCTCTGTTCTTTTACCCAGCTTTCCTGGTAGCATTTGTCAGAAAATGCAGCATGTGATTCATGAGATTGCAGTCTCAGAGGGCTTGGGAGGAGAGAATTTCTAGAGGTGCAATTATTTTTTGCCATATCCCTGTTGCTGTAGAATAGTCTTAATGCTGAGGATTACACACTGAGAGCTGCTGTTCTATGCTGTGTGCTGGCACTGAGTCAGATGAGCTGGCAGGGCAGGCTCTGTGCCACAAGGGACACATCAGTGCTCTGGAATATCAGTGGCCTCTCTGGTGTGATACCAGCTGTATAATTCTCTCTCCTGGACTTCCAAGAGCAGTGGAATGTTGATATTACTAAAAATCCTGATGCTTCTTCACTTCTAAAAAATGTATTTGAGTTGCACAAACCTGTAATTTTCCAGGTAAAATGTTTCCTTTAAATATATATGTATATATATTTTTAACATAAAGGGAATGAGATCCTCTTGCCACACTGGTTGCAAGTTTCGTGTGGATGAACTTTGTTCATGCTGCAAAAATAACAGGCAAAAAGATGAGGGAAATCCATCTTCATGTCTTTGGTTAGCATTTAAACTCCCCACTCCTTACCAAGTGTAAGGAGATGTGATAAGCTCTTACACTGTCCTGGGTCAGATTCACTGAGAGTTTTTGTCCTGCCATGTGCTTGAGGCAAGCCAGGTGAACTGAAAGCTGGAATTGGCTGTCAGGGAATTTGGAAGGGTTACTCAGCTCTAACCTGCAAACTGCTTTGGGATCACCCAGCAGAGCAGCTGTGTGAAAACTCAGAGCTGGGCTTGGGTGTGTCACAGTGCAGGCACATCTTAAGGCTCCTGCTCCTCTGATGGGGGCAGTGGTGGCTGCTGATTTCAGTCTCTTTTCTCTCAGGAGTGTGCCTGGGTGGCAGGTTGTTTTCATTTGTTTGCAAAACCACCTCCAGCCAGTATCCTAAACCACCTGGGACTGAAAAGTGTGGATTTTTGCATCAGAAACAAATGTCCTTATATTAACAGAGTGCTTTTCCATGGAAAAACAACTCTGAATTTAGGTCATGCCTTCATCTCTTCAGGATTGCAAACAGAATCTCTACAGTATTGCCAAGGCTTATTTGTTCTGTTCTTTTTCTCTTTCACGACTGCAGTGATTGAAAACCTCTTGATCTGTTCCCCTCCATCCACCTCACCTGGCTGGTGACTGGGGAGAGCAACTTGTGACCTACTTGTGCTAGATCCCTGCTTTCAATGGGAGAGCAGGGGCTTTGGTAGGGGTTTAATCCATATTTCTCATATTTCATGGCTTGGCCAGATGTTTTGTTATGCCTGTATATTGTTATGCATATACATTGTTATGCATGTATATATATATATTGATATGCACAGATATCCCTCTGCAGGACAAAGCTGGGTTGTGTGCAAACTCCTCTCACACTCCTTTTTAGTATCTAGGGTCCTTTTTAGTATCTGGCTGAGGTGGGTGAGCACACCTGGCAATTACCAGCACATCTTGGTTACTGCAGAGAGCACATTGCCTGCTTCAGAAAGAAAGCACAGCCCTTTGCACAGAGTGGTATTTTGTGTAATTGTTGTAGATAAGAGAGAAATGAACAAAGGCACAGAAAACCTTAGGGTCAGCACTGCCCTTAGTTATTGTTTCTCTGCTCCCACATGGACTGATAATGAGCCTTTCTGCCTTATTTAGTTGTATGCTTGATAAAATATGTGGGAGTCTGTAAGTCTATCTACTGTGCCTGCTTGTATAGACTTCCCTTGTATTTATATTATTTTTTTCCTATTTTTACTATTTTATGGTCTTTTTAAAAACTGACATTAAGGATAAAATGTTTTGATTAAGCAGCTGAGTGGCTTCTAGTGCACAGGATGCACTGCAGCATACATCCCTTTAGAAAAAGCTCTAATCTGGCTGTCATTTGCTTGTAACTATTCTCACACATTCTCATTTCAGAGTCTGTGCATATGGGGGGATCACAGCCCTCTTTCCTGAGCTGGACTGGAGTTTGGTAGCTGGGACTCCTGAGTCTTCTGCTATTTCTGTCCATTTGTGAAGTGTTGAGCGTGCTTGGCTCTCTCATAGAACACTCTGTCAGGAACACAGCAGGCTTGATTTGGCACTGAGAAAATGCAGAGAATCTTCTCTGACATTCTTGGGGACTGTATTGTTCTGCCAGCCTCCAAAATTGCCAAATGCTTGTAAGGCACTCTAAAATACCAGTGTTGCTGGGGAGGGCAGGAGGGACAGACACAACTGGGCTGTCAAGTGGTTGAACTCCAGCTCTGGATTTTGTGGAAGTACCCTCCAAACTTCAGATTGCTGCTGGTCTGTGATTTGATGGTAAAACATTTGTAAAAGACACATCATGAATATATTAAGGGTAAATAATGAGCTGTGAGAAATGACAAGGGTTGAAAGTATTGATGCAAAAGGTTGGAACTAGCTGGGGTGGCTTGGCTCCTCCTGAGGTGCTCTGTGGGTGGTTTTGTTGCTGACTGGAGCAGTTCCCCAGCTGCCCCTTGGCACTGGTGCCTCTGGAGTTCACCTGTGGTGCTGAGATAGCCCGGGACACCTCCACAGAACCCTTCTCTGTGCTCTACACCCACTTGCAGTATAAATGTGTTGGGAATTGTCAGAGAAGAGCTGGTGCCTGGGGGTTTGTGACCCTGCCTGGGCCTTTCAGGATGAATTGCAGTCTTTCATCCACTCCAAGGATCACATTCTCTTTTTAATTGCCCTGAAGTGACTTTCCACTACATGGTAGACACATGCCATGATTTGTTCTGTAAGACACAGCCTCCCCATAATTACAAGGAATATGTAAGCCTGCCTGCCTTGAAGATGGTGTTGGGGTGTTCTCTGGCACTGAATGAGCATAAATCTTCTGACATGGCCTCACTGGTTCCCTGCTGCATTTTCACCTTGCAGTGAAGAACAGCATTTCTGTGTGTAATAAAAGCTCTTTCTATTTGGATAGTTCTCTTCACTGGCCATACTGGTGCAAACTGGAGGTAAGCTTACAAGGATGTGTGGCATTATCTGTTATGAAACAGATACCAGTGCTGATATTCTCCAGGGAGCAACCTGTGTTCCAGTATCCATCTGGAATGTGTTGTGTGGGAAACACAGACCTCCTTGAGCCTGTGACATGTTCTGTTTGCCTGCCCAGCACTCTGGCTGGTCACACTGCTTCCAGGAATTCCAGGGATTTCTTCTCTTTGCTCACTTTGAATTATTCAGTAAATAGCTCCCTAGAAATTGAAACCCTAGAAACCCAATAGGAGTTTTCCCTAGAAATGAGCCAATGGAAGTTTTTATCCTCCTGCTCCATGTTTTTCAGGTTGTTTTTCTCTGACCCCAGGGGTCCCTGAAGGCCAGGTTGGGAATCACCAGGTTGCTTTTATCCTTTGAGGTCTCAGACTCTTAATCTCAATGATGTCTTTTGTAAGGAGCTTTACAAACTTTGCTCATTTGTTTTCTGTGATATGTGGTTAAAGAACAGCAGCTGTTGCTTTCTTTGGATGAGATTACCTCTTGTAAATCCTTCTGATTTTTGATATTTGTAGCTACATTCAATTTTGGTCTGTGTGATGGCAACTAGAGGCAACATTTTTTTTTTGTTTTATGAGTAGAATTTGCTCACTAACTGTGCTGCTACAAAAATTTCCCTCTTAAATCCTCAAAGCTATTTGTACTAATCCTCATTACTGTATTTTGTGCATTTCTCTATTTTGCCTTTGACTAATGCTGCATTTTTCTCTTGTACCTAAGAAAGTCTTAAAATGGGAATTCTGGAATAGAAAAGGATATGTAAGAAGATTGCAGATTACTGTTGCTTTCTAGTGGCCATTCTTTTCATTGCTGTGTTAATGTAGAGGCTTAATGAGCAAGTTTGACTGCAGGCAAGGCCCAGTGCTGCTCTGAACAGCAGTTCCCATCCAGTGTTCCTTTGAAATGAAGCATTTGCTGTCCTGCCAGCTTTTATATTTTATTATTTGTGCCTATTGCATTGGTCAGGGTGCAGTAAAGGTGCAGTCACTCAAAGGTGCTGCCTGAAAACTTGGGAGGACTGGCAATGATGACCTTGGAGCAGCTGCTGAAGCAAGTTTTGGGTATTTGTGCCTGAATTTACAACTGTAATGATCCCTGCACTCCCCTTTGAGCTTCTCTTTTCTATATGTGCATTCAACCAAACCCCACCACCCTGTCTCCTGAGGGATGACTCTGGAATGAGCTGGAGAAGGTTTCAAACAGAGCCTTTTGCTGAAGGAGAGCAGGTTTAGGTTGGATATTGGCAAGAAATTCTTCCTTGTGAGGGTGGTGGGGCCCTGGCACAGGTTGCCCAGGGAAAGCTGTGGCTGCCCCATCCCTGGCAGTGCCCAAGGCCAGGTTGGATGGGGCTTGGAGCAGCCTGGGCCAGTGGCAGGTGTCCCTGTCCCTGTTCTGGTCCCTGGCAGGGCAGCAGAGATGATCTTTAGGCTCCCTTCCAGCCCAAATCAGTGTGTGACACTTGTTTGGTGAGGATGTGCAGCTTTGTAAGCTGGCCTCCCCTGGATGGTGTGTGCAGCTGTTTACTTAGCAGGGTATTTTCATTGCTGACACCTTCCCTGGAGAGTTTCATGTTCTTCTCTCCCTTTCTCTTTCAGGCCATGGCCTGTTTGCTTCTCCACAGAGTTCTGCTACTTCATGAACTGAAGCTCTTTGTTACAGAGGAGGAGTGGGAGGAATTGATCACCAGGAGCATCAGCCAAGTGACACAGGTAACAAACCCCAGCATGTTTGAGTACAGGTGCTGCTCTCATTTGTCTGCTGCTTGGTCTCAGAGCTGCACTCTGGGATGGGCTCAGCTTAAATGGTCTTAGAGACCTTGTGGCTGATGGCAGCAGCTCTGAGTAGTGCCTGCCAGGTTCCAGAGTTCTTGCAACACCACTGGGATGTTCCTGGTCCAGCTCAGTGAGGCTGTGTATACATCCAAGAGAGACAGCTTGAATTTTAGGGAATGCACTCATACAGATCAATTTAAGGTGTTAAAGAAAGGAAAAGGAAAAACAATGGAATGGTATTGTGAACATTAATTTCAGGACATGTCATGCAAATTCTGTGTTGGAATGAACTTCAGGGCCACAAAAGCAGAGCTGAGGTGCACTGGACTTGTGAGTCCTGGTGCATTGCAGACATTATGGACCAGACTGCCTTGCTGATATTGCTCATCAGGGAAACCTTAAAATACATTGGAAAATCCTTTGTGCAGAAGAAACAGTGACAGAAATTGCAGGGCTCCTGAGTACAAGTTGTACCTGAGGACAGTGTTTGGGTGCAGCTGTTACCTGGGAGATGATCTGTGGGCCAGGAGGTTCAAGAAGCAAATGCCATTCACTTTTATTCTTGTGGATTGATGTGGGGGGAACCAAGCAGCCAAATTAATGTTGTGATGTGGTGACTAAACTTGATGACATGGGAGATTCCAGTCCTGGAGTTTCTATGTAACTGTAATAATGACCTCTTTCATTACTTACTCACATGCTGGCTACATGGCAATTTAGGCTGTTCTATAATTTGCTATATTGAACAAGGACAATTAGATCTGTTTGTTTCTGTCAAGGAGGGACAAAATCTAAGCAAGTTTAAAACAGGGAATTTAAAGATGTTTATAATCCGGATCCTCAGTTTCATTACACGCTTTTTATTTAAAGATTACATCAGGAATCCAGTGGGTGGAGTTAGGTATGATTTTGTTTCTCAGCTACATAAAACATGCCACTCCTCCCAGCCTGGTCATTTCCATGCTTCTCTCTAGCAGCTGAATGCATGCAGAACTCAGTGATTCACTGGGAAACCACAAACATTTACAATGCCTTTATGTTGTTCTTGTCAGGGAGAGTTTAGCAACTTGCAACCCATCCAAGATTATAATGAGCTTTGCTATTAAAGTTTCCTCAGTGCCTCTCATTTCTGTGGTCATGTGTGTTTAAAGAAAAATTCCTGAGAAATACTGTCAGTTTGTTTGGGTTGTCCAAGGTTTACCCTGTGGGCAGGAGGCCTCCCATACTGTTAAGAAGCAGTGGCATATAGCTGCTGGTTCTCTTTTTGGCCTGAAAAAGTCCTGAGATAACATTTTTACAGACTGTTGGTGGTGTTCATACATGTGGGGGTTTTGTCTCCCTTCCTCCTGCTTCCCCCATGTACTTGGCCCAGCTGGTGTGGCTCTGTGGGGCTGGGCCAGCTGCACAGAAGGGGTCAAGGACTTTATATTCCACATTAAAATAGTTTTGATTCATAACCAAAGGCTGTCACTTGTGCTGAAAGACTTTCTAAAGCTGCAAAAGAAATGCTGTGCCTTTCTGGTGGTGCAGAAATGCTCACTTCTCTGGTTAAGAGCTGTAAAAACATGTAGTGGCTCTGTGGTGTGGTAAAGCAATACTCACAGTGTCACTGATCTCTTTTAAAGATGGTAAAAAATGTCTTGGAGTAGAAGTCAGAGGCTGGGAACCGAGCAAATTTAGAATCTGTAGAAAGTATGTATTTGTCAAAGAGACTATTGCAGCACTTAAGTAACTTGCTGAAGGGTTTATGAGCCCTGAATCTCCAGGTGGAAGCTGTGTGCTTGGCTGACAGAGAAGCTGCAGGTGGGGTGGAAGTTCCAGGACAATGCTGGAGTTACGGGCTGAGTTTGTTTGGGAAGAGCTTGGACTGAACAGCCCTTTCTGCCCTGCTGTCCCCACACACTCCTGCTGGGCTGGAGGATGTTTGCAGAGCTCTGAGCTCTCCTGCAGCTCAGTCTCATCCCTTTTTCTTCTTCTTGTTTCCATGGGCCATTCCAGGCCAGCTGTGGTGTTAGAGGTGAGTTTGTGAGTAGGTGCTGGCTGATGTGGCTGCTTACCTGGGAGAACCTGGACTGGAAGCTGTGGGATGCTGTGGAAAATGATGATATTTATTGCCCTGCCTCTGGTTGAAATGTCTGTATTGGCCATTCCTGCCACTGTCCCTCACAAATAGCTGTTTTAAGAGAAAAAAAAAAAGATAATTGTGAATTCTGTACCTTTCTTTGACCCAGGGAGAGGTTTGCAAACTCTTTAACTGATGTGCTCTTGTAATTCAGGTGGTGCTGCTGCTCACAAGGACACTGTCACCTGTGCCACACTCTGTGTCCTGGGTTACACTGGCAGCTAGGAGGCTGCAGCTCCCCATGTGCAGGACTGCCCTGGCAGGCTTAAGGCTGTCACAGAGGACAGGATATTATCTCCTGGTGTCTTTCCTCAGGGGTTGCACTGCATACCTGCTGAGATCCCTCAGTGAGGAGCATCCTCACCAGGGAAATCTGGGGCTGGCTGAGGCAGGGATGTGAGCTGGAACTGGGAAGGGGCAATGTGAGCCAAGTGCAGTCTTGGCTACCACTGAATTATGCAGGCAAAGCTAAGAGGCAGATGAGGGAGAATCAACAGCCAGGAACATTAAGTGAAGAGACAGATTCCTGAAATAGCAGCTCTGGCTGCTGCAAGGCAGTGGCTCTTGTGCTTACATAAGCTAACTTGACCTTATTTGTTCCCAAATTGTTTAAGCATGCTTATAAAACATACATCACAGCCATGAGGGATCCATGTTTGCCTCTCCTAGGCAGTGAGGCAGCTCTGGATGTCCCATCAGGTACTTTGGAATTGATTTCTTAGTGTGAGAGCCCTGCTTGCTGTTGGTGCTCTTGGCTGGTGCTGCTGGGTCACCTGGGCAGAAAGTGTTGTCCACAGCCCTGCACTGCAAAGGTGAGGAAACAGAAAAACACCTCTGGCACAGTTTTAGCCTCCCAAATCCTAAATAATTACTTTACACAAAGCAGAATCTTGCTACAGTTGTTGAGGTCTGTTCTAACTGGGGATCTGGCTCAGTTGTGTTCATGGTATAAAGAAATAGAGTTCATGTTGTAAGTGACAGAGCTCACCTGGGATGCTGGAACATTTGACAGGAACATCTTCCTCTTGGAGAGCTTTGTTCTTTATCAGTTGGTCTCAAAGTGCTTTACAAAGGAAGTTCAACGCAGTGAGTTGTTGATGTAATGGAGAAGGTATTTTGCAGAAACCCAAGACATAATGGATTTGGTTTGGTAGAGCTGCTCATCCTGTTTTACTGGTGACACTCCTTGGCTGGGAGCTGAGCCAAGAATCAAACTTGGCTCTCCTGAGACACCTCAGAGACCCTTTTTGTGCATGGACAATCTGACCATCTCTTCACTTCAGAACATCCCTGTTGTGTGCTGGGCACTCATCTCTGTCCCAGCTCACCTGTGCTGACTGAGGCTGCCCTCAGGAACAGGGAGGGAGCTGCAGAGCCCAACTCTCACCCAGTTTTGGTGAGAGATCTCTGGGTTTGCTGCTAGGGCCCACACACTCTTTCTTACTCTCTCCAGCATCTCTCCATTTGATCTTTCAGCTCTCCCAGTTGTCACTGTAGGCGCGGTTTGGTGTTTGTTTCTCTTGTTAGATATATTTATGTTTTGTTTTTATTTGTTACAAAATTGCTGTCTTGGCTTTGGAGTGACCTGCACCAATTTTCCAGTAACTCACTGACAGATTCAGGGCAGGAAGTGCCAGGTTCTGAATACATAATTTCCTTACCTTTTTTTTTGTCATCCCTTTCCTAGGGACCAGCTTGCCCTCCTGAACTGAGGTGTTCTGTGTAACTCCCAACTTAGGCTGAAACTCCCAGTTATGATGAGAAAGTCAAAGGGAGTGGGAGTAGTCCAGAAAATACATGTTTTGATGGCTGTGAGCTTCAAAACAGAACAGCCCTCAGAAAACTGTTGTTAAAACTCCTTTCTCTGCCTTGAACACAGTGATTTCCTGAGGGTTTCCTTTTTCTTCTGCAATAATTTCATAAGAAGAGACAAACTTTACTGCTGATTTTCCCTCTGCTTGTTTTGTCAGTGTCATAAGGACTAGGCAGGGCACACAGGGTTCCACTTGGCTCTTTGAAAGCCAGATGGGATCAAGGCACCCTGCACTGACAGAATCCAATGCCTGGGTTCAGGGCAAGACCAAAGCACTGCCAGTCACCAGTTCTGGATAATTCAAATAATTCACATAATCCCATGAGATGCATTTGATGCCTCCAGGTGTTGGGTAGGCTTGGACTAGGCAGGCATGGATGAGCACAGGTAGGGAATGACATGGCCTGGGAAGGGATGGTACAGATAACCCCAGAGCATGAGGGAGTTCCTGTGTGCTCCCTGAAGACCATTGTTGTACAGCATTCCAGGGTTTTGTAAATATGGTGTTGTTCAGCAAAGGGTTTAAAAGAATATCTGGAGTTACTAAGAGATTGTAGGGGAGAGAGGGATACACTATCTGCCCTTCCAGTGCAGACATGCCCTTAATTTCTGAAGGGCATCACTTTTGATTATCAGTGTCTTAATTTGTAGTGAGATAAATTATTAAAGTGCCTTCATCAAATCTCTAAAAAACCCATCCTTCAATTTTTTTCCTTGAAGATTGCCTGAACCTTTATCTGTCCATCTTTATAAATTCTTAATTCATTGCCCTTTCTCAGCCTCTTAGCTTGTTAAATGAGGCCAGTACTGATTTAACTGATAACTTTCAGAATACTGGATGTCTCTGTGGAGATTTCCTTTTCCTCTGTTCCTTCAGCTGTCCTGTGTGGTTTTTCCCTGCTGCATTTTCATATGGCATTTGGGAAAAAAAAAAAAATCATTAAACTTGGGAAAGTGTTGACATCTTCTGTGAGGATGGCTTCTGGATTTTTTGTCTCCTCCCTCTAATAGCTGCCAAATTACACATCACCAGAAATGTCTTTATTTACACCCTTCAGCATGTGGGTCTGCTTACTCCCCTGCCTTCCCTTCTTCTCAGTCAGGGGCAAGCAGAGACTTGGTGGTTCCCCCCCTCTGGGGGCATTTCTTCATGACTTGTTTGTGTTAGAGATGCAAGGGAATAAAGTTTGAACATTTACACTTTCAGTCTTCAGAAACTTAGTGAGAGAAAGTGGATGGAGGAGGGACTGTCAGTGCTTCTTTTCTGCCTTGAAGTGCTCCCAGCAGCAGCTGCTGCTGGGCAGGTGAGTGCTGGGACAGCCTCTCCTTGTGTGCCTGTGGTGTCCATGGGTTGGAAATGGATTTGGCTCTGGATAGATGAAAACTGGAGTGAAGAGACATCCTGCTCTGCCCTCCTCTCTTCTTTGTCTTCCACGGTTTAGCCCTGAGTTCTGCTTTGGGATCTGTTGTACACTGATTATTATCATGAGAGAAAGTATTTGGGGCTGTTTGTCAGGGTTTGGGAAGCTCAGAGTTGATTCCTGGCTCTGTCCTGCTTTGTGTGGCAGCCTCTCTGTGAATGGGGGGATGATGCTGCTTCCCCTCTTTCCTCTCAGGAGAAGCACAAGCAGTGACAGGTGAGGGGATACTGAGCATCCTGTATGGGCCAGTGACAGGAGCTGGGAGCACACAGAGCACTGCAGGCCCTCAGCTGCTGCTCAGTTTATGCTCAGCCTCTCAGTAACACAGGAAGGCTCTGCCCTGCCTGAGCCTCACCTGCCTGGTGACATGGGAAATCCTGTGCTTTGGCTACACAGCCTGTAGAACCCCAAATGAGCTCACTGGGCCCCTCTGGGTGTGATTCCACCCCAGGGACCTGAGCCACACCACAGCCAGATCCCAGGCTGTGCCTTTGCTCTGGGATCCTGGTGCAGCACGGAGCTGGGGCACAGCTGGGAGCTCAGACCTCTGGCACTCTGTGGGGTTGAACCTTTGCTGAGCTCTGCTGCTGGAGGAGAGGCTTTACTGAGAGCCCCAGGCTGTGCAGGGGTGTGAGGAGCTGCAGGGGTGTGTCTGCAGCAGGATTTGGTGCCCAGCCATGAATGCACACATTGATTGATCCATCAGCTCCTGGTGTGCTGTGTGGGAGAAGGGCAGGGCTGGAGGTGGCACAGCAGGAATGCAGGCTGGCTGGGCTTCTGCAGCTCCCAGTGATGGATCTGGCAGGCTGATCCCATGGAGGGGAAGGGCTGCTTGTTTCAACCAGGCTGAAGGACATGCTGGGAATGCATAACTATTGTATTTGCTGGGAATGTCCCAACAAAGGCAGGAATGATGCATCTGACTCCATGTTCTCATAAGACTGATTTATTACTTTATGATACTATCATATATTAAAGAATATTATACTAACTATACTAAAGAATACAGAAAGGATACTTACAGAATGCTAAAAAGATAATAATGAAAACTCCTGACTCTCTCCAGAGTCCTGACACAGCTTGGCCCTGATTGGCCAAAGAGTGAAAACAACTCCCAGCAGAATCCAATGGAACAATCACCTGTGGGTAAACAATCTCCAAACACATTCCACAGGAGCACAACACAGGAGAAGCAAATGAGATCAGAATTGTTTTCCTTTTCTCTGAGGCTTCTCAGCTTCCCAGGAGAAAAATCCTGGGCAAAGGGATTTATCAGAGAATGTGAATGCCACACATAAATATGAAATGCTGTTCAAGCTCCCAGCTGGGAGCTGAGCTTGTCTCTGGTGGCAGAGCACTCTGTGGCACTTGGAGCTCTGCTGTGTCTTGTGAGTCTGGGCTGAGCATGGTCCCTGTGGAAGGGCAGAGGTGCAGGCAGGTGTGGATGTGGAGGCTTGCAGGAGCAGTGCATGGCTCCCTGCAACAGCACATTGGCATCTCCCCTGCAGGGGAGCTGGGCCCTGCCTGGGATGCTGGCTTTGGCTCCAAGTGTTCCTACAGCCCTTGTGCTGTATGAATTTTTCACTGAAAGAATAATAAAGTACTGGAATGCTCTTCCCAGGGAGGTGCTGGAATCACCATCTCTGGATGTGTTTAAAGAAAGCCTGGACATGGCACTGGGTGCCACAGTCTGGTTGAGGTGTTGGGGCATAGGTTGGACTTGATGATCTTTGAGGTCTCTTCCAACCCCATCATTCTGTGGTTCTGTGCTGTGTGAGGGGTTTAAGGGAGTTTTGGACTTTGGGCTGTGTGATTATAACTACCTGCCAGCTCTCTGTCCTACCTGTGTGACTGAATTAGTGCAGGTATTCACCTCCTGTGCTCTAACTTGTTTCACACTTTGTGAAGATGGGGGAATGCTGTGAAGTGCACTGTGACATGGAATGAAGGCTGGATCCTGCAGTAGTTGGGATGTATCCATGTGTGATACAGGAATGAGTGATGTAATAAACCCCACTGATTGTTAAGATGCTGGCAATGTGCAGTTCTTGTAGAAATGTGAGAAGCAGAGAGCTTTGGATCCAGCAGTGCCCTCCTCCAGAAACAGCCAGAGGCTTTGGAAGCAGCATGTCTGACATAACAAGACAGAACCATCTCTGCCAGCTGCATCCACACAGGGTGAGGCAGCAGCTCTATTGCTGTGCTGCCTTGAGCTGAGATGGGAGTTCCAGCTGTGAAAATTGCCTCCATAGTTTTTCCTTTTGGAAAATGACCTGCCCAGATCTGCTGACAGCTCAGATGTGCAGACATGATTAACCATCACAGGTATTGCTGAGCTGGAGCTGGAACTACCCTCTGAAATGGGACTGGCTGTCCTGAAGCAGCAGAGTAAGAGAAGCAGAAAAGCAACATAAATCAGCAAGTGATGGCAGTGTAGCTGTTGGGTATAAATCATGAGCTCTCTCTGCTTTTAGTCTTGTGTGATTGGGTTGTGTGACCCTTGGGCTGGTAGTGCTTTCAGAGGCCAGGGAGCTGGATACCTGTGGAACAGCTCATGGCAGAGAATCAAGGAGCAGTGGTTAGACAAGTTCTTCTGGGTTTTCCTTTCACTCTCCAGCACTGACCTGCAGCATAGCTGGAAGCAAAGCCCTGCTTTGTGCCTCAGTCTTGCTATGTAAAACACATCTTTAGCAGCCTTGTGCAAGTGTTTGTGATCTGATCAGTGTTCAAGGCTCTCCCAAGGGTGCTGCAGAGGACTGAAATACAACTTCTCTTTTAAAGGCATGTTTGCCATCTGTTACATAATAGCTTTTGCTTTGATTTTATGGTTGGATGGTGAACATTCCCCAAATAAAATCAGGCTCGGCCTGTAAAATGATTGACCTCTGCAATTGGGGTGGCAGAGCTGATTTCATCTTCAGGGACCTGAGTGAGGGAGCAGAACAATGCATGCAGACACTGGTTGGTGTCCTATGTAGGAAGTTTTATAATTACTTGAGATTAAATTATGTAAATTCTTGGGAAAGCTGCTTTTGACTTCTGGACCCAGTTCCCATTGAAGGGGTTTGGATTTCATTCCCTGGGATCCATTTCCTCAGGCTTGCCAGCACTCCCAGCCCAGAGTCAGCTTCTTTTACATAACCAGAGTGAGCATGTTTGTGTTGGTGTCTCATGCTAACACAAATAACACAAATCCCATGGAAGCAAACAGTGCAGATAACACAAATCCCATGGAAGCAAATGCTCCATTCTGTGCACTCCCTGCTGCTGGAGGAGGAGAATGAAGCAATGCCTAATCAGAGATAGCATCTCATGGAATGCTGATGGGAAGTGCTCTGAGTGCTGAGATGAAGATAATGAGACTCTGGGCTGAGCAGGAATTGGGCTCAAGTCTTCAGGGAGGCTTGACTGTCTCTGCCTACCACACACAGAGCTGCTGCTGCTGCTGCTGGTTCTGTGTTATAGCAGCAAATTTGTTTTACACCCTTTGTAGCAGAAGGGAAAGGGAGGAGGCAAATGTTGAGAAAAAGTAAAACTTTATGTGAATCCAGCTTCCTTAAAGCCTTTCCTTCTTCTGGGCTAGAGAAAATTGTTCAGTCTGTAGGGATGAATTACCTGCTGCTACACCCTCCTTGTTCCTTCCTGGTCTTGCAGAGCTGTTTTCAAGTGATCCATTTCAGCAGGGAGCTTTTTGTTTGCAGAGCATCTAAATTGTACCAGTTTGCTTCTGGCTATTTATACTGGTGGAAGTGTGGTTGTGTTCCAGATCCATGCAAAACATTGCTTTAAATAAAGCTGTTTAGTTACTAGACCAGTGATGTTTTCCATCTCCAGCTGGGCCAGCCACTCTTTTCTTTCCACAGGTCTGCATGAACTTTTGGGTACCCCCCAATAGATGCATGTCCCAGTTACCCCAGCACCTGGGAAAAAAAAAAAAAACAAAAAAACCCTTGAAAACTTGTGTACTGCTGAAAATCAGCCCCTCAGATGCTGTTTCAGAGCTACAGAACTTTTCTGTTGACTTCAGTTGGATTTATTTCAAACCCTTCAAAGCATCAGGGCAGCAAGAACAGGCAGAGCCAAACCAGCATGATTTAAATGCACTTGTCCACATCACTCATGTACAGTGAAGAGAGAATGCAATTTATTTTTAACACCTTTTTAATTCTAAAGTGTTTGTATATTGAAAGGATGAAATGACAGTTGACTTCACTTTGGCTCCATCTCACAGCACTGCCCTGATTCTTCCTGTCCCAAGGAGCTGACAATCCATGCTGATTTTCTCCCTGGGAACTAGTGCACAACTTAGCAAAATAAGGATCTCAACTCAATAGTCTCTCTGAAATGGGATCTAAGCACAAGGAAGACCATTGGCAATATTTTGTTCTTCAAATTACAAAGAAAAATGTTTGAAGAAGATGTTTATGTATATCAGTCTTTTTTGTTCATTATTATTTTATTATTAGTGGTAAGCTTAATAAACTGAATGTGCCTGACCCATGGGGTGTTACATCCTACATGTAAAGATTTCTTTTTTTCCAATCACACCCCCTATATTTGTCTCTGTTTTTACCTGGGTGACTTCAGAGCTGTGGCATTGTGTGACCTTGCAGGCTAATGACAGCTCTGGAATAGAGTTGCAGTGCATCTGCCTATATCAGGAGGGAGTAATTAGCAAGTTATTGATAGTCAGATGAAGTTGCAGCTTGAATTCCAGCCAGCAGAATGGCTTTCTAATACAGGGTTGAGTGGACCATCCTGAACAGGACATAACTGTATCTTTATTATTTAAAAAAGGTTCTCCCAGGATGGGGAGCCTGTACAGATATAATAATTCTACTTGAAGGCTGCTGGTTTTGCAGATATGTTACCTTGTCTCCCCACTTTCTGTGCTGAAAGTGTTCCCTACATTCTTGCTGGCCATTGTTATTTTTTCTGTTGTGAGTGTCATTCCTGAAAGAATTTCTTTTGGGGAATAAATTTCCTACATCTCTCAGTGTCTGCAAGGATTTTTTATTTTATTTGTCAACTTCATGCTGATGTAGATGGAGAAGAGTTTGCTGAGTCCTTAAATTGTTCCCATCTGGCTGGAATACAGGATCTGTGAGAGAACCATGACACACAAGGCTGGGTACAGGCTTGGGGCAGGCACTTCTCAGCCTGGGGAACTGAGGATGCTGAGCATGGCATGGGCTTGGCTGTGTTGAAATGTCCAAATTCCAAGGAAAGGAGAGCTTGGCCACAAGTGCAGCCTTCTCTGGAGGAACTGTGATGGACAGGCCACTGTCTGCAGCACACTTGTCCCTGCAAATCCTGCTTGATATTAGTGTGATCTGTGTGGGCTTTGCTGTGCTGTGTGCCACACAGAAATGGAGTGGGGAGCAAAAGGACCATGTCCATGTAAGCAGGGATGAAGGACCAGCTGCAGGCAGAGGATCAGTGCCCCTGAGCCACTGGGCTGCCTCTTTATGGCTATTTTCTGCCCTGTTTGTAAATAACTGTCTTTTATTTGACTGTCTTTGACATGCTTTTCCTCTAAGCCAGACCTCTCAGTGTCTCAGAAACCCTGCAGCACATGGAGAGAGCACAGGGGGGATTTTCCCCTCAGTTACTTCAGGGAACCTTAGACTGACAAACCCTGGTGCAGGCTGGCACCTGGGATTTCCTGGGCATAAGTCTCCTTGGATTTTTGCAGTAATGCTTTATGTGTAAATGCCAGCTCCTGAAGCTGAGAAGCTTTGGTCCATCAGCTGTGTCTGTTGTCTGGCAGCTCCTTGGCCTTTCTAGGGTGGGCTCAGGGATTATTGTACCTCTTCTCCTCCAGGACAGCATCTCCACTTGTGCTTTAGTGTAGAAGCTGTGGACAGCAGCAAGCTTGTGCTTCTGTAATATGTTTGCTCTTGCTTTGTCCAGCTGTTTCTTAATTAAACTGGGTATCAGAAGCTTTCACCAAGTGCCTTCCTGAACTTTTCCAGAGTCTGGTGGGGTTTATGTTCCAGAATTGCTTTGCTTACAGGTGAATCCTGCCATTCATTACTTGTTTTCTGCTTTCTCCTGTGAAGTGTGATTTGTTTCCCCATCTCATGTCTGTTTCTTCTCAATCTTCTAATTTAATTTGCAGTGTTTGAAAACACTTGGAAAACCCATCATGAAGGCTGAGAAAGAGAAAGTTGCCAAGAGCTTGGAGCTGTTGAACTTTCTCCTTAAAACTGTGAAAGGGCAGGTGAGTGTGTGACCCAGTATGTGACAAATGGCTGTTTTCTGAGGATTTTCTAAGTGCCACACTTGGATTTTGCCATGTGATTGCTACATCCCAGCCCCCCTTCCTACCAAAAGTACCTCTAGAGGGAATGCCTGGTTGGATCTGAGGGCAGAGCAGCTCTCCTGTCTGAAGGAGTGATCCACAGTCTTCATGAGCTGATCTCCAGAGGAGAATCTGTGCAGTGTTCAGCAAACACTTGTGGCATCTGCTTTCTTAGCAGCAGAAATACAGCCTGAGGTACAGTGAGGGTGGGTTTTATCCCAGCTGATTGCTCTTTCCTCTCCATTGAACTCCAGAGATCATGATTCCCAAAACCAGACTTAACAGCTTTAAGAGCAGAGGTGAAGCTTTGTTCTGGGGCTTTGTTTCCCCTAATTAAAAAATACTTTTTTGAGCATGCATGGATTTTCCATAGATATACATCCTTAATGTGGTCTTATTTACTGGAGGAAAACACCACAAGCAGCAGAATTGCTGAAGCCCAGTTTCCTACTGATAAGCCCAGAGCTCAGACCACAGCCTGTTTCTTTGTGAAGACCTAATAGGAAAATGGGTGGAGAAGAGAGATTATTTCCAAGGCTCTTGTAGGAGCTCAACAGCCTTTGAGACAGCCCTTTCTGCCTGGTTTGACAGGTTATGCAGTGGGTTACAGAAGAGAGTGCCAGATCTTTAGAAACCAGACTGAACACGCTGCTGCTTTTCTCCTGGATGGGTACAGAGTCAGTCCTGTGTCTTCTTTTCCCTGCTCCCAGCCATGGACAGGAAAGGAGAGCAGACTGAAGGACCCTCCAGTTCTTTTTATGCCACTACAGTTCTCTCAGACTCCTGCCTCTCATGCTGGAAACTCAGGTGTTCAGGCAAACCTGGTGGTGTGGTGTGACTCACCAGACTGGAGCGGTGCCAACAGGCTCCAGGAGGAGCCAGGCAGGATTGGCAATTCCTGCCAAAGCCTTCCCTAGGAATGGCCTGTGCCCTGCTGCTGTGAGTGCCCCTCCCCAGTCACTGTGCAGACTGCCTCTCCTTGCTCTTGCAGAAGCTGAGTGTGGAGCTGGCAGAGGTGGAGGAGGTGCTGCTGCCCCTGCAGCAGCTGGAGGACATTGGGAGCTCTCCTCGGCTGGACTCTCTCTACTGGAACGTCATGCGCTGGCTCGATCACACGTGCGTGGCCTTGCTCCCTGGGGGCCTGTCTGTCTGTCCTGCTGCTCTGCAGGGAGCTGGGGAGGGAAAGGAGCTCAAGGCAGCACCTTCAGGGTGGAGTTTAATGGAGCTCCTTGGTTGGTGGGGCTGAGACCCTCATTAATGCTCATTTGGAATAATAGCAGCTCATTGTTCTGTGTGCTTACATCTTGGGATTTGTCCTTGATGGAAGGGGCTGCACCAGGTGACTGACATGTGTGATGGAAGGGCTGTAACAGGGACTGACATGTCTGATGGGAACAGTGTAACATGTGACTGACATGTCTGATGGAAGGGCTGTAACAGGGACTGACATGTCTGATGGGAAGGGCTGTGACAGGTGACTGACATGTGATGGGAACAGTGTAACATGTGACTGACATGTCTGATGGAAGGGGTGTAACATGTGACTGACATGTCTGATGGGAAGGGCTGTGACAGGTGACTGACATGTGATGGGAACAGTGTAACATGTGACTGACATGTCTGATGGAATGGCTGTAACATGTGACTGACATGTCTGATGGGAACAGTGTAACATGTGACTGACATGTCTGATGGAATGGCTGTAACATGTGACTGACATGTCTGATGGGAACAGTGTAACATGTGACTGACGTGTGATGGGAACAGTGTAACAGGGACTGACATGTCTGATGGAAGGGCTGTAACAGGGACTGACATGTCTGATGGGAACAGTGTAACATGTGACTGACGTGTGATGGGAACAGTGTAACAGGGACTGACATGTCTGATGGAAGGGCTGTAACAGGTGACTGACATGTCTGATGGAATGGCTGTAACATGTGCCTGACATGTCTGATGGAAGGGCTGTAACAGGGACTGACATGTCTGATGGGAAGGGCTGTGACAGGTGACAGGTGACATGTCTGCTGTCCTGTGCTGCCAGAAGACAGCAAAGCCAGGGCCACAGGCAGGCTTTACCCCCCTCCATGGGTGATACTCATCCTCACAGCCTTGATCCTCACCCTGTGCTTCCTGCACCTTTCTGGCGCTGCTGCCTGTTTGTGGACTGCCTGTCACATGGCTCACACTGTTCCCTGGCTGTGACTTGAGCTGCTGTTGGTTTTTGGCATTCTCTCTGCAGGAAGCCCAAGAAGGAGAAGACAAGCACCAAGCCCAGGCAGGGAGCGGAGCCGCTGAAGAGGAAGAAGAAAGGATTCCTGCCAGAGACCAAGAAACGCAAGAATCGCAAGAAAGGCGTCCAGGAGAACGGGGTGGAAGCAGGGGAGGATGGAGAGCCAGCCCCAGAGGAGCAGCCCCTGGAAACACAAACCCCCAAGAACAAGAAAGGCCTCGTGCCTGGTGGCAGCAAAAAGCACCCAAGCAAGGGGGTCAGGGAGAACGGGGTGGCAAAGGCGGGCGGTGGGGACCTCCCCACTGCTGATGGAGGAGATGCTGTGGCTGACAAGAAGAAGAAAAGGAAGAGGAAAAACAGAAAAAGAAAAGGTGCTGCAGGTGATGAAGCTGAGCAGGTTTCAGCTGCAAAGAAAACCAAGGGGAGTGTTGTCCAGGAGACCCAGAAGAAGCAAGACAAAGCCAAGAAGAAAAGAAAAGTGAAACAAGCTCCAGTGGTGCAGGAGTAAACTCCATGGACTCAGCCAGGTCTGGCATGGCTAGTATGGCTCAGTAGACTGCTGAAATATCTTCAATATCTATAATTTTTATACTCTCCATGACTTTTAAATAAACCTTCCATCATGCTGAGCTCTAAAGCTGTGGGTCAGGCTTGTGTGAAGGGTTCAGCCTAGAGCACAGAGAGCTTCAGGAGGTTACATACCCTCAGGCTATGGGCACTCTCTCTTCTCTGGCAGTGACAGAGAATTCTGTCTCCATGATTTCCCAAGGCAGAAGCAAGAGTCTGGTTTGGATTCCTTGGGGAGTTGGGGTGGGTGTGCTGGCACTGCTGAGTTGGTGGTCAAGCCTGTGGGAGATTCAGAACTCCTAAAGGCTCATCCCTGTCCTGCCCAGGCCCAGCAGTGCTCTCAGCTTTTCCAGTGTGGGACATGCAGCCTCTGAAATGGTTGGGGTTGAATGGGTTTGCACAGGCAAACTCTGGGGTCAGCTGTTCCCAGTTTGACCACCCTGGTATTGTCCACAACCACCATGGTCTGGTTTTTTTTGCCTTTTTGCTGCTGGGTGCTGGAGGGGTCATGGCCCCTGTGGTAGTGCAGGGAATCAATAAATCAGTGAAACAATTGAAATGGTTGATTGATTGGCCACTGTGCCAGGCCTGCAGCAGGCTGGAAGTGACTGCCTGGAATTGCATCTGCTTATCTATCCCCAGGCTCCTGAATGCTGGGATGCCACCCTCCCTTTGGAGAGTGCCAGGAGCAACTTCTCCCATGCATTGGGTACCTGGTCCTTGTTGAGAGCTGAGGCTCAAAGTGTTTGAAATGCTGCTCATGCTGAAGTTGCCACCAAAGCCTCCCTGCTCCTCCCCACCTGCCCAGCACCCTGCTCCTGGGTCCAGAACGTGGGTGTTGGTGCCTGGCCTGACTCCTCTCCAGCATCTGAGGGAGCAGTGCTGTGTTAATGCTTGGACCTGATGATCTTGAAGGTCTTTTCCAGCCTGAGTGATTTCTGTGGTTCTTTGAAGGCCTCACTGCTCTCCTCCCTGCTGCAGGGGAGTTTGGTGCTGGCTCCTGGCAGAAGCTTTGCTGGGAGCAGGGCTGTGCCTGTTGTGCCTTCAGCTCTCATCCTGCAGGTGGGTCTGTACCACCAGGCAGAGATAAGGGCACTGGAAATGTCATATTGCTTTTGGAGGGGCTGAGAGAAGAGCTGCAAAGGGCTGTGTTTGCCTGGGGCTGTTTATGTGCCTTTGCAATGATTCTCTGCTGAGATGGCACAGAACTCCTGGGAGTCAGCAGCACAGACATCCCACTGCAGACCCACAGCTTCCCCTTTCCCTGGCCCAGCACTGATCCCCCAGGCTGAGCTGCACATCCAAGGTGTGTGCTGGCTCCTGTGAGCAGCAGGTGAGGCTGGAGTTTCTGTGCCCAAGTTCAGCAGGGAATCCTTCCCATGCCTCCCCCACAGCTGCTCCCTCTGCACTGGGGCAGTCAGGGCTGAGGGGCACTGCCTGTGGTGCTGCCTTGGAGGACACAGCCCTTGTGCAGGCTGGATGAGGAGGGCTTGGCAGGCTCTGGGCTCTCCAGGTCAAGATTGGCACAGATTGGGCAGGAGGTGAAGGGCAGCTCTCCTTGTGCCCACCCTGGGTGACTGTTGGGTACCAGACAGGTGGAGATTTGGGCTGCAGGTGTCCCCAGGACATTGCAGGAGGTGGCTGATTCCTGCTCTCCATGGTGCCCCCACGCTTGTCTGAGCAATTCAGGACTGCACTCACCCTGCTGGACCTTTTCTCCCAAACCCTTTACTCATCTGGAGGTGGCTGTAGGCTGGAATTGCTGCTGTTGCAGCCTAAAGAGCTGCAAATCTCTATTCCCAGGCAGAAGGTGTTGGCAATTACTGCCAATCCTGTCTCCAGGAAAAAGGGCACCTCTGCTCCCAATGGGCCTGGGATCGACCCTGGGGATGCTGCCCTGCCTCTGCCATTTACTGCTGAGAGCTGCTTCATTGCCTCGTTAAAACCTCAATCCCAGCTAAGCCCCTCCAGCTGTCCCCAGTGATGACTTTTCATGTTTTATGCAAATGCAGCACACAGGAGGCCAGCAGGTCACGGCTGCCCCTGGTTTAATGATTTCTTTCTTTGTGCTTGTTATGTAGGATATGCTGGGATTTTGTGCCTCTGCTGTGTGGAACCAGAGGAGGAGCAGCAGGCAGGTGTGCTGGGTATGGGAGGCAAGAGGGAGCAGGAGGAGAGGGCTCTGTCCAGGGAATCCTCACCTGCCTGCAGAGAGCAGCTGTGGCACCCAGAGCCACCACGCCGAGGCCACAGGGCCTGGCTGAGCTCTCTGGGATTCCTGGCAGGGCCCCTGCAGCGAGGAGCTCGTGTGGATCAGTTTGTCACTGTCACTGTCACTGTGGGAAGGGCAGAGCACGAGGCCAGAGCGGTGCCAGCTGCTGTTCCTGACACAGGGATGGACACTGGGCAGTGCCAGCTGTCAGCCTGGCTGGCCTCTCCTTTCTGTGTTCATGGGTGTGCTCAGCCTCCAGGACTGGCAGAGTGGGCAAGGGGAAAAGGGACAGGAGAACTGATGGGCACAGTGCAAGTCATGGTGCCCTCTTCTGCCAGTGAAATTACCTGATTTGGGGCTGGCTTTGATGCACTGCTTCTAGAATGCAGTCACTAATCCAACAAGTCAAATTGTGCTTCACCAGCTCTTATTTGGGCTTTTTAATAATCTCAAAGGTTTTGTTTTACTTGATTTCAGGTCCTGTCTGTGGCTTGACCATTAGGCCTTAGATGGCTGAGCCTGCTCTGATTTAATGAAGCCTTTTCTTCTCAGCTGTCCTGGGCTCAGAGCTCAGAGCTCCATGGCTCTTCTGGGTGCAGGAGAACAGTCCCAGGCCCCGGGCACTGAGCTCAGGGGAGGGTGCAGTGGTGGAGAATGGCCAAAGCCATGGGATAAATCCAGGGAGTCCTGTGAGGGTGCTGAGGCCCTGGCACAGGTGCCCACAGCAGCTGGGGCTGCCCCATCCCTGCAAGTGTCCAAGGCCAGGCTGGGCAGGGCTTGGAGCACCCTGGGACAGGGAAAGGTGTCCCTGTCCATGGCAGGGGGATGGAATTAACTGGTCTTTATGGTCCTTCCAGCCCATTCCATGATTCTATGATTTCTGATGTAATATCCAGAGAGATTTTGCCAGGGACTCTGGGCAATGGGTGCAGTGTTGGAGTTGCTCAGGAGAGGTTGCCATGCAATCAGCACCTCTCTGTACAGTGTGATAATTGTACATGCACCAGTGACACCAGGGCCCTGCAGCACACAGAACACACAGACCAGCTCAGGAGAGGGTCAGGGCAGCACATGGGGCTGTTGTTTGTCACAGCATGCGTGGCCCTGTGAGAGCTCTACAGGCACTGAGGGGTTTGGGAGGGTTTGTGAAGCAGGGATGGGGAGGGAGCAAATGTGTGGGGGCACACACATAACACATAACACACACACACATAACACACTCTCATAACACACACACATAACACACACACACACACATGTAACACACACTCATAACACACATAACACACACATAAATAACACACACATAACACATAACACACACATAACACAACACACACACACACATAACACACACTCATAACACACATAACACACACATAAATAACACACACACATAACACACACATAACACACACATAAATAACACACACACATGTAACACACACACACACACACACACAAGGGTATGGCCCTGATCCAAACCCAGTGTGCACAGCACACTCTTAGCAGTAGTTGATGGATGGAAGCTAAAGCTGCTGAGCTTCAAAGCTTATCTGTCTATCTGCTGGAACATCAGAATTTGGAAAATTATTCTTAATCAAGTAATTTACAAGAATGATTAAGCTGAAAGCCCCGAGAGGCACTGACAAAAGGCCATCAGGGATGGGTGTTTTAAGTGACAGAGCCTTTGCTTTTGTGGTTTCCTGGTGTGCACAGTGCCCTGTGCTGGGGGAGGGCTCTGAAGGAAGGCCCTGCTGTGGGGGGGTCTCTCCCAGCTGGTCAGGGGAGCCTCAGGCCCCTTTGTCTGAGTGTCCCAGCAGCCCAGGCTGAGCTGCAGGGCTCTGATGCAGCAGGACCAGCCCCTTCTCTCCTTTATCCTGTGAGTCTGGTGGCCATGGCTGCTGTGGGATCACTGGAGAGGGGCAGCCTTGATGCCCACTGTGGAACCACTGGGAATCATTTCCTGCCTTCCTGAGCACCCAGCCCATGAGCACTGAGCCATTCCCATCAGCCAAGCTCCTCTGCTGTGCTGTGAGGGCCTGAATGGGGCTGGAGCAGGAGCCCACCTCGGGCAGGCCCACACTGACTCCTTCCCCCAGCTCTGGGGAATGGGAGGCTGAAATCCACCACCTTCCCTGCTCCTGCTGTTACTTCTCCACAATCTCTAGCCAGGCTGGTGTCCAGGGAAGTTCTTGGCAGCCCTGTGGCTGCTGGAGCTTGGAGCATCCTCATCCCAGGGACCACAGGAGTGCACAGCCAAGAGGTGACACAAGAAAAGGAGCAAGGGGGTACATTTTAAATACTTTTATTTCTTAATTTACATAAAGGTATATATTTGGCTTATCTTTTTTTTATACTCTGAGATTCACAATCAATCAATTGCTCTTAAAAAATAAAATAGTAATTTGCTTCTGAAAGAAATCAGAAAACTATTTTATACTCCTCCCTTGTATAACAAGAAAATGTGCTAATACTCCCATACATCACGTAGTAAAAGTGATTGTAAGTGCTGGTTTGCCAGACAATAAAGCCAATGGAGAAGAGAAGAAGCATTTGGGGTGGAGCTTGGGAGAACTCTGCTTCCCAGAGCACAGCCAGACATTTCTGGAGTTCAGTCACCCTGACCTAAGGGGAGAGGCTCTTGGGGCCACCCAGACCTGCGCCAGCAGGAGCCCCTTGGGGTGGCACTTGCTGCCTTCTGGGTCATTCTCTTGCTTCTTTGGGCAGGTGCCATTGCCTCAGTGTCCCACACTGTACAAACCACCTGACTGCCAGTGCAGGATCAGCTGGGGGGAGTTCATGCTTTAAAAAAATCCCCTTTATAGAGTGGAGTAGAGGAAACCCTCGTGATTAACTGAGGGGCAGCTGGAGCCTCCCTGGTGCCTCTGGACACTTGCACAGACCCCACTGAGTGCAGCAAGGATCTGAAGAAGCCTGAGCCTCCCTCTCTTAGCCTGGAACATGTGGGAGCAGGGATTCAGGGACCCCTTGGTGAAGGTAGGACTCATTTCTCACTCCTTTGTTTGCTCCCTTCCCTCTGTCCTTGATTAAACAGAATCCAGAGCATTTCCTTCAGGTGCATAAAGGATAAAACCAGCACTGAGCTCTGGCAGGGACTGGAGCCTGTCACAAACAAGGATTGCCAGTGACACTACAGAACACTTCAGTTCCCTTTTCATTGCTGACTCCTGAGAATTAAGTTTAAGGAGAATTCCTAATCTCTGACCCTTAGCAGAAATGTTCCATTTTGTTGACAATAAATGCTACAACAGAGAGCCTATCAGAAAAGCAATTTAGAAAATGTGGTTAATCTTCTTTGGTCTCTGAGATGAAATGACTGATTGTTGGGTTGCTTTTTGTTTCTTTTTAAACAGCTTACAAAGGAATTTCTTAATGGGAATCAGAAATTCATGTGCCTTTAAAGCCAAGTGTTTGGCTCCCAGACTACAGCTGCTGTGTTTCCCCTCTGAGTGTAAATAGTGGCACGAGGTAGGAAGTGAAGCACTGCTGGGATATGCTTTGCTTTGTTATTTCTAGCACCTGCTTGCTCAGGCACTAGAGGAACACTCCTGGCTCTGGTTCTTTAGCCAACTCTTAGAGCTATTGTTAAGGAATTTCAGGTGACAGAACCCTTGCAGAGGAGTCCTGTGAGCTCTGGGGAGGAGGGAAGGCTCAGGGGATTACAGGAATCCCCAGCCTGGGCAGGGATTTGCCATGGGGTGAGCACCTGGCACTAGAACCATCTGTGCTGCAGGGCTGTGCTGTAGGTCCCAGCACATCCTGGCAGGGAATGGGAGATAAACCCAGATTTACCAACAGTACCCTGCTGTGCCTGAGAAATCTTATGGCACAGCCAGGACAGCAGCTCCAGCCTTGACTCACACCTAGTTCTGCTCTGACATTTCCTGAGCTGATTTATTCCTCCTAGGAGCCCAAGTGCCCTTCATGGGGCAGCCTGGCCCTCTTCAGGACCTGTGCTCCCCTTCCTCCCCCATCCAGCTGACACAGCACAGCTTGGGCTTGTGGAGGTCCAGCAAACAAGACTCCAGTGGAATGGCACCATGGCAGCTTCTGCATTCGAGTCTCACCCAGTTCAGGCACTGGCCTTGTCTGACAGCTCTCAAGGCACCTTTGTAAAGGTACAAGAACACCCCAGTGCCAGGTCAGGCTGGGTGTGCAGGAGCCCAAGCACTGCTCTGAAGGCAGTGCCAGCCACCTGCTCTGGGCTATTGCAGGGAGAATTAGCATTGACAGTCTGATATGGTATCATGTAAACAAAGCACGAGGTCACAGCAGTATTGCACTCCCAGGCCCAAGGTGCAGCCATTCAGCCAGGTGGATTTTGGTATTTTAAAAGCCTGTGAACCTCCTAGGAAGGCTGAATTTAGCATATGGAAAACTCTTAGAGCCTGTAGGGATTTCTGTCCAACGTTCTTCTGGGCCTTTCTGTGACAACCACCAGCATACCCAGTGCAGTGAACTCTCCTCTGTCCCATTGCTCACGCTCAGTGACAGGTGGGGCAGCCACTGGAAGTTTTCCTGTGGTGCCCTTGCAGGCCCTGGCACCAGAGCACTGAGAGGAGGAGAGCTATGGACGTTATTCATGTCTGCTATGGTTGCACAGGCAGCTCCAGATTCCAAATGTTTAAATAAAAAATTTATCTAAGTATATATATATATATATATATCTCATCTAATGTCTCCAGCAGAGATAAAGCATCTTATAACATATTTAAATAAAAAATAATAATCTGAATCAAGCCTTCAGTGTCAAAGAAAAGGTGATGTACAGAACAGGTCCTCAACTAGTGCAGTCTGTGGTAGTGGGAGTGCTGGCAGAGCAGCAGCATTCCATAGGACACCAGCTGCCCTACAAACAATGTGGACTTCATTGCCTACAACTAACACCATGTACACAATCTACAGTTGCTCACTTGGGCAGCATTTTCTGGCTCCAGTGGACAGTTGGTTTCCATGCTCAGGGGACCCTCTGAATGTCCTCCCGTTCCAGAAGTTGCCACGTTCCCACTGCCCTGCTCATCTCCTGGTGCCTGACCCTGCAGGCTGGGGAGAGGGATGGATCTGGTGTGGAGACCCCCTCTGTGATGTGGAGCTGAAGGATCCACTGATACCCAGCACAGGAGGGCTTCCAGCTTGAGATCCGTGTGGTGGGAGCAGGAGTCCACGTGTCCTGGCCTTCACTGGCAGCTGCAAACAGGGAACAGAAGGTGTTACTGGGGAGCTCCAGGGATGGATGGCTGCTGGGGCACCCCAGCTCCTGGGCTGGTGGGGGCCAGCTAAGAGACTGCCCTGGTTTGAAAAGGAAGTGAGTTTTGTTGGAGGCTGTGGTCAAACCAATGGGTGCTCAGAACTGAATATTGGCACCTGGTGTGGCCACTGAGGACATGGATACACCTCTGAGAACACAGGGGGTTAAAAGCAGAGAACGCCCAGGGGAACTCCCTCTTGGTTCTGGTCCATGAAAGAGTTCAGACCTCTTTCATATTGGAAGTTAATAAAGTTCTTTCCTTTATTCCTAAGCTGGAGCCTGCTTTGCTCAATTTCTGGTCACATCTCACAGCAGACATTAGGGAGAAGATATTTTCATGGGTGCACTGGCATTGCACTCTGTCAAACCATGACAGAGACCCCTGTGTCTGTGCAAGCAGGGGGTTGGCAAAGCCTGCCCATGGGGATGTGCTGAAGCCATCTGGAATGGGAACAGAGGCACTGTGCCCCTGGCCCAGCCTGCTCCAGGAGGTCCCTGGCAGCTGTGCAGCCCCTGAGGGCAGCTGTGCAGGCACACCTGCTCCTGCTGTGGGCTGAGGCAGCACAGGACAGGCTCCACTCTTGCAGACTGCTTTTGACCCCCTCAGTTTACTGAAGAGGGGCTGCCTTGTGCCTTAAATGGACATTTTAGAAACAGCTGTCCCCTGGAGGGCCCAGCTCAGTGTGCTGCTGGCACGGCAGGGCAGGCACTGCTGGTGGCCATGCTGCCTTCAGGGACGTGTCAGCACCTCTGCTCACTGCTGAGGTACCACTGGGTGGCCTCTCTAGCAGCCAACTGCTGTCCTAGACAAAGGGGTAAGGATAACCAGTCCTCTCAGTGCAGGATTTCCTGTGAGAGGCCTTGTGCTCCATGTTATGCAGGAAATTGCCCCTGATCCTAAAAATTAGTGGCTGCTGCATTACAGAAAAATTCCCCTCTGATGGTGCCCTGGTTTCTTTCAAGCTGTATAAAACTGGAACAAAAAAGAGAGAAGTGTAGTGAAAAACCTTGGTGTGCCCAGGACACAGGTAGTGTGGTTTATAAGTCACTGGTTTATAAAGCAAGTTTCAGCAACAGCACCAAGGATTTCTTCCCAGATTTGTTTATGGCATTTTTAAAAAACCCCTCCAACTTTATCTAAAAGCTACTGCTAAATAATACTGTGTAAATGCACATCCAGCCCAGAGCCTGCAAACTCCAGGCAGCCCCATGCCCAAATCCACTCCTCTCTGTGGAAATAACACATCTGTGCTAGAGATTGCATGAAATCTTTTCCCTCAAAAGGCCATTCTGAAGTGTCTTATTGAGTTCTGATTTTCTGATTAGTCTTTCAATGCATTTAATTTATGGGAAAGAAATCTCCTCTTCAAAAAACTTGCTTTAATTAATTTTGGCTGCAGTAAAATGCTGGGAAGTGTTTATCCCTTGAGGCAGCTCCAAGCAGCAGCGCTGTGGCTGTGGGGGAGTGATAAGGGCAGCATGAACACAAGGGACAGGGTGGGCAGCAGGAAGGGGACAGGCCCTGCTCGCTCTGGCTCAGAGGTGTCACCCTGAGTCCAGGGTTGCAGAGGGGACAGGGTCAGGTGCTGCCAGGGAACACTTTCTGCAGAAAATCTGGACTGTGCCAGCAGTGGTGGTGTGGTAGCAGCCCATGTTTGACCCCGAGTAGGGCAGCAGGAGGTTTTGTGGACACCAAAAGGTTTTCAGTTCTGGCCTGGGACAGTCACATTGGTCAAGGGACACAGGTAACGTGGGCTTTTCTGCTCAAAGAAGGAACACCAGGTTCTGGAAGCAACTTGATACCACAAAGGACACTTGAGTTGACCCCTGGTCTTGATTTGCTCTGCTTTGGGCTGAGGGTGGCAAACCAGAGCTGGCTAAGGAAACTTCTCTGCAATTGATAAGGAAAGAGATGGGCTGACAGGGGTTTGGAGCAGAGCTGTAGCTTGGAACCTGCATCTGGTTTGGGTCACTCACCGTCTCAGACTTTCACAGAGGCTGGTGGCATCACAAGCTGATTCACCCTGGTGGAGAGAAGATAAAAGTGTTGTGTGAGAGCTGTAATTAGCAAAGAAATGGGTTCCTAATAACATACCAGCCTGGCAAATCCAGGTTTTGGTTGCTTAACAGTGTCTAAAGAAGTGGGACGTTAAAAATTGTCCTGCACAATGGTATGAAGCTGCAACCTTGTCACACAGGGGTGCCTGACAGCAGTGCTGACAATGGCTGGAACATGCCAAATAACACTGCTGGCACCAACTGACAAGGATTTGGGAAGGTCCCAGAGGCATCCAGGTAGCTACGATTTCCCTAAGCCAGTACAAGATTGTGCAGTGGCTGTTGGTGTCCTTCAGCCTGACAGCACAAATGTAAATCACTGATAAAAATTAAGTTAAGGAAAAGTGAGTTGTCTTTCAGTTTGCAGCTCCTGAAGTCCTGCTGCTGTTCCAGGCAGCTGCTCCCAGGTGATGGGCAGCGTGTGGCAGGGACTGCTGTGCCACCAGGCAGGAGCTGTCCTGCAGGACAGTGAGGGATTGCTCCTCTCTGCTCTGAGGGACCCAGGGACAGCAGCAATAGTCCTGCCAAGGCCATCCCTTGCCCCTGCTGCTTGTCCTTGCAGTACATGCCCTGGAAAATCCGACCTTCCTCAGCAGCAGCTCCTCTCCCATCCCCTCCCACACTGTTCTTGTTACTGCCTTTGACAGTGACACACACAGCAGGGCCCCGTGTGAACTGTCAGAGGTGACATCCTCACACTCCAAGACCTTTGGATCTCTGTGGGAACACCTGGATTCTTACAACACTGGGAGCCCCCAGCACACCCACAGACCTGCCCTGATGTGGCTGTGTGAGTGCTTTACCCAAGGGCTCTCTGCCTGTACTTGGGCAGCAGCAGCGTAAATAAATCTGAGTTACAAAGGGAGAGTCTCCACCTACCAGAGAAGGTCGGCTGTGCCCATGCTGAGGTTTAGGACTTTTCTTTTTGTTTATTTCTCTAAAATAATTTTCTGCTATATGTGTTGCTAAGAGACAATAACAACCAGGTATTTAAGAGAGGCAAAAAAGTGGCCACAGCTCAGGGGAGGGGCCCAGCTGACTGCTCTCTCTTTTTACCTGGGGGTTTCTCTGGGAAAGGCAGAGACACCAGCAGAACTGGGCTGGGGAAAAAAACCCAAAGGGGCTGGGGCAGCTTCTGGCTCTCTTGCTCTTCAGAAGAGGAGGAGGAAGAGGGTCAAGCTGCTGTTTGGGGGAGGCAATTCGCTGCCATCACTGGAGCCCAGCCCGGTCCTGCTTCTTCTGCCATGGGTGAACCTCTGGGACCTTATGAACACCAAAGGACCAAAGGACCCTTCATCTGCTGGGGTGCCTCAGGGAGACCCTGACATCCCTGAGCCCCTTCCCTCTCCCAGGGAGCCTCTCCTGGCTCTGTTCAGGAGCTGGGCTGCTGCTGCCCAGCCCTGCCGTGCCTCTGCTGCTGCTCCAGGCTTTTTGAACACCCACACTCCTGGCCTGCCAAGAGGCCCCACGGTTTTAGCTACAGCTGCGGAATTCCTGACACGCCTCATCTACCACCCCAGGATACTGCTCCTCCCTGCCTTTCCAGGTTCTGAGGTTCCTGCTACATCTCCTTTGCTGTTCTGAGGGGGTACCGGGCTCGGCTGCCCTGAGGGTTCATAAAGAAGCCTCTCCTCCCTCCCTGCCCATCTCGGCTGAGCCGCCATTGTTAACGTGAGGGAGATGAGGCCGGGCCCGCCCCACAGCGCCCCCTGCCGGCGGGGGGGAGTCCCTGCCCCGCCCTGCCCGGAGCCAGCAGCGCCCCTGGCGGCCGTGCCCGGAACTGCACCCAGGGGAAGGTCCCTGCTCTGTGCAGGGGGACAAGGCCGGGCCGGGCCTGCGCTGCTGCTGCTGCTGTTGGCTTGTTTGTTATGCACACATATTCCAGTACAAGGACTGTTGTTTCCCGTATCTTTGCCTGAAAGACCCTTAATTTCAATATTATAATAATTCAGAGGGAAGGGGGTTACATTTTCCATTCCAAGGGAGGCTCCATCCTCAAAGCAAGAACCAAATTGCTCCAGTGTGGTGTTACATTTTAGTTAAATAGTTTGCTCTGTCTCACCCCTCGAAAATGTACGGTTTACTCCAAGCCTGTCATCCTCCCCTGAAGTATCATGGATCTGTAATCCCACTGACCCAAGTCTGATTGCGCCCCCTTTGAATCTCCCTGTTAAACTGTGTGAGGGAGACCAGATCCTCTCTTGACTCTTTGCTCTCTCTTGGGCCTTTGCCTCTCTTGGCCCTTTCCCCCCTGGGCTCTTCTTCTTTCCCCTTCCCCCCTTCTCCCTCAGAAACCATGCTGCTCCTGGGGGGGGGGGATCCCCAATAATTACCACCCTCATCTAATTAGCACCCTCAGAAGCCGTGTGGAGTCTCCTTGCCTGCCAGTGAACATTCAGCTTAGGGGGACCCTGGGACTCCCCAGGGACCCTCAGATGAACCCCACCACCCCAGCAGTGGTTTGTAAATCTGCTGTCACAGGCAGCTTCTCCCTGCAATAGTGAAACCTTCAGACAGTGCACAGGGAGCATCGCAGAGCTGCCACTGCCCGAGGCCCTGCCAGGTGACAAATTCTCAGGAAACACCACACTCCTTTGGACACATTAAAACTTAGTTGTGGGTCTTCACCACACTGTGTCCCTGACCCAGAACGCTGTTTGTCGCTGAAATGGGTTCAAATGTTCCAGGATAAAAATTAGGCAGTACTCAGGGGACACCTTCCAAGAAACCTCTGCATCAGGAACTGGTCCAGTTCAGCCCACAGCTCTTAAGTTCACACCAACCCCACAGCTCTCCAAGGTGCACAGAAGCCTCTGTGCTTTTTCTGCCTTTCCAGGCTATAGACTGAAATATTTCTAATGGAAGAGCTGACCCAAGTTTCTTCGTGCAAGTCCCATTCTTGGTAACCCCAGTGCACTGGAAATCACATTGTATTGAACATTGGTATTGTGCAGAATACACCAGAGAAAACTACCTGGGAGTGCTACAGCCAACTTCAGTAGTAGGAAGCAGAGAACACTGAAACTCCAGAGGTTTGAGTGAGCCATAATGTTTGAAAGTCCTGTCCCTTAGCACATCATTTCACATTCTTAGAGGACACAGAATCTATGAAAATAAAGTCAGTTTTGCCATGACTTTATCATGGACCTGCATTGCTGACACAACTGGAAATAGACACAACTTTGCTGCTTGAATAACAGTCCAGCCTCCTATGGGATAAAATGTACCACCCTTTTATTTTAACACATTTCTCTCAAGTTCTGCTTTATCTCTGTTTCACAGATGGGAACAGAGGCCTGGAGGGGCAAATCCTGAAATGTTTTTTGAAGATTTGATGGGAAATTAGACTGCACGTGACTTGTGAACCTGCTGGGGAGAGAAATGACTTTCAGGGATCACACAGGAAGCTGGTGGACAGGACAGAGCACTGAAACAGTTCCTAAATTTGGGACAGTGCCTCCTCAGTCCCTCTGAAGCCCCGAGCTGCAGACAGTGGTCACTGCCACAACCAGTGGCAGTGGGGCTCAGTATGGATCAGGTGGGATTTTGTTTACTTTTCTTAAAGCAAATCTACAAATAATACATTTTAAACTCTCTTAGGTGGCAAAATGTAGTACATGGGCTTAAAATAACAAGGCTCAAGAGCATCTAAATCCCTCATTAAGTACCACTTGCCTTTCTAATAATGATAATCCCACACTGAATGGATCACTGAGCATGGGCTCCCAAATTGTTCTGTTTGCTCTGCAGTGTTTTTTTAAGATTGTGAATGTTTTCATTCCTTGAAGAGAGCAGGGTGGGAACCAGTCTGTTATTTCTGGAGGAGGAGGAAACTCACCCAGACTGCCTTTCAAGAACAGAAGCTGTACAACTTTTTGGGGTTTTTTTTTAGGAACTCCTCTAGCAGTTAAAAATGTGGCTGATTCTCTCTAACTCCATCACTTCCTCTCCTGTCAAACCTAAATATTTCTCCTCGATCCTATCAAGTCATTTCCATGTACTGTGACAGCATCTATAATTCTGAAGTATTTATAAGACTGTCTGTTTAATATTAAACTACATGCTCTAGAGCTGTTAAATATTTATGCTATGTAAAATGGATCTAATTTCACTGCACCTCGGCCGCTTAGAGACCTGCAAGAGGACAAGACAGCCAATTTAAGATAACAGATGACTGGCCAGGATCTTTTACAGGTCAGCCATGCTCTATTTCAGGAACTGGGCAGGATTCTTCTCCAGATGCTCTGTGCCTTCCAGCCTTGCTGGTCCCCAGGCCAGCAGCTAATGGAGATTACAGGTTGTAGTGCAGCCAGCCCTGCTGGGCACTCCCAGGGCTTTGAAAGGATTCCTGCTGCCTACATCCAGAGCAAGAACCTCCTGCTCCACCCTGGGCAGCAAGGGGAGAGCCAGATGGCCCTGCTCACCTGTCTGCTGCAGCTGTGAGGAGCACTGTGGATGTGTGTGCTCCTGCTGAGCTCCAGGGATGTGTCACCCCTGTCCCTGAGCTCCAGCCAGGAGCAGGGTGCCAGGAAGGAGGACACACCTCAGAGTGCTGTGCCCAAGGCTCCAAGAGAGGCTTTTGGGAATGCTGCCAGCCTCGTTCATGTCAAGTTTCATGCCTAAGTTAAACACCACCTGTGTTTCAGTATCCTGCAGCTTTCCCAAAGCCCAGTTTTCTTGCTATCTACACAAGCCAGACTCTGGCTTTTGTAACTGAGAAGCACATTAGGAAATGTTGTCCTGGGTTTTACAGCCTGCTGTACTTAACATCACTTAATTTTTACAACCAACAATAAAATGCCTCAGTAGGGTCCTTCTAGACTGAAAATAAATCAGTTTTTGAGTTATTGAGCAGGAGTTTTTTAGTATTGAGTTGTTGAGCTGGACCTCATTCAGCAGACAGAAGTACAGGGGCTACAGGGGCAGCTGGACCACTGGACTTAGCAGCAATTCCTGCCAGTGATTAAGGATCCTTGTCCTTAATTTCAGTGGAGAGAATTGTGTGTTTCTACTGCAATGTGCCATCAAGTGCCTGTTTGAAGCAGTGCTTTGGGAAGGGACACAGGGGGACCAGTCACTAATGGCAGCCCCCAGTAGATTCCTCCTGTCTGAACTTCCTCAGATGCTGGGAGGTCAAAAACATCTCCAGAAGGCCTTGTAAACACACTGAAACCTGAAATTTTAGGTGATGAAAACTTCATGGCCAGACATCCTTGAAAGGTAAGGAGAATTTATGGCCTTAATCTATGAAAAACAAATCTATTTTCAAATACAGCCAGTTAAAGAGCTTTGCATCAGAGCAACATCACCCTCCAGCTGTGCCTCAGGGATGATGAGCAGCCCAGCCAGATGCAGCAGGCTGAAATTCCAGCTACTGAAGCAGCAGCATTCAGAGCTGATGTTGCTGCCTGAGACTGGAGAAGGAAAACAGAGGCTAAGGATGGTCACTTGTAGCTCCACACCTGCTCTAAGAGTGAATTTCATCACCTGATCCATGAACACAGAAGGGACTTGCACTGCTGCTGCTGTTATCACTAATTCCTGCAGATAACTGCTGGAACAGTTATGGAGTAGGAGAGCTGGAGCAGCCCCTGGAACAAAGCAAAGCCACAGCTGTTCTTTCGCTATTTTGCTCACTGCAGAAGCCAAAACAAACCAGAGATCTCTCAGCTGGGCTCTGCCACACCCTGAGTGCAAACACTGGTGTCAGTCCTGCACCACCTTTGCACCAAACACTTCAGGAGGAGCAAACCCAGCAGGGTGGACACTCCAGTTCCAGTGTGTACCTCCTCTGCCCTTCATTACAGAGTTTTGGTAACAGTGCAGCAGGTAGCTGGGTTAGCCAGCCCTGCCCTGCAGCAGCTAAGCACAGTTCCCATTTTCACCTGCAGCTGGAAGGAGATGGCTTTGGTTCCCTGCTCCACAGCAGCTCTCCTGGGATGCTGAACAAGCTGCCACAGCCTCCAATCCTCCCCAAAAAAGCTGCAGAACATTAACCCTCACTCTGACCTGTTGCCTTCAGCAAGAACAGCAGAATCAAGGATTGCTCCCAGAGAGCAGCTCCTGCTCTGACTGACCTCAAGCTGTTCTGATGGTGAAGTCAGGAATTCTGGGACAAGATGTGATTGACAACATGAATTCCTGCAGAACTTCAGACTCCAAGCAGGCTGCAGCTGGAAACAGTGACTGAAAGGGAAGGAGAGCAACAGTGATCCATCAGCCTAGAGCTCCCAGTGAGTGGCACAAGGACAGGATGGCACAGTTAAAAACAGTCCAAGCACTGAGCTTCCTGATGCACCTGACAGGTTATCCAGCCTGCAGGAACGGGCTGTTGATGGAGCTGAGGTCAGTTTGCTGGAGGAAAAGGATGCTAAGAGAACTCTAACAAAATTCAGCCAACAGTCTGGCACAGCAGGAGTTTGCTTTGGAGCAGGAGCAGTGCTCACTGTGGCTGCTGCTTGTCTGTGCTCTCATTCCCAAGCAGGGGCTCTGTGCTCTCCATCCCAGGCTCACACAGGAGCTGGCTGTGCCCAGCCCTCCTGCACAGCTGCCCTTGCCTCTGCTCTGCTCTGTCACTGGGGACAGGGGCTGCCCTGTCACTGCCCTCTGTCACTGCCCTGTCACTGCCCTGTCACTGCAGGGTCACAGCTCTCTGCTGGGGACAGGGGCTCCTCCAGCTGCACTGAAGAAATGAATTGGCTCAAATCCCGTTTTCTTCCTGCATGTCAGTGGGTTTAGTAAACAAAATATGATAATCATGTACAGCAAATATGTTTCCCCCTCTATTTGGTTCAGCCCCTTAAAGCTGCACAGACTGTCAGTATTTTCCATCTGTTCATTTAATCCAGGTGCAGATTTGTCTCCAGAGGCAGAAACATGGGTCAGCTTCCCTTTTCCCTCTTTCACACATCTTTACTGAGGAGAAAACTGGCATAAAGGAAAAATCAATAACCTTTCCTGCTATTTTCCCAGGCAGCAGAACAGATGTGAAGATGAGCAGTTTACAGCATCAATCAGGGTCCCAAGGACCGGGATGGAAACGAGCTCCAGAGCTCACCAATCTTTGGGGGTTCTCTGCCACAGACCCCTGAAGTCTGTGAAGATGTGGGTCTTGAAACTTTGTGCCTGAGTCTGTCTCTGTAAGGATGATTCTGCCAGATATTGATGGGCTCAGTACTGAGGTGGAGGGTTTTAGTGCCACAGAAGATGTGTGTAACAACATACAATTATGTCCTCTGAAATACTGGAGAAAAGAGGCAGTGAAGTGCCTCACTTCTGATTGAATGATTGGATGGCAAGGGGGAGAAAACATGACATAAAAAGCAGATAAGAACAAATTAAATCTTAAAATAGAAAATCCTGTAGAACATCCTGATGGCACTTGATTAAAAACATACTTCTTGTCCTCCAAAAGAACTGCCTCATGCTACAGCTCTTTTCACCAGCCTCTGAGCTACCAGGTGTGGGAAATAACAGAACCATGGAAGGGGCTGGGTTGGAAGGGACCTTGAAGAGCACCTCATTCCAACCCTTGCCATGGGCAGGGACACATGCCAGTAGATCAGGAGGCTCCAAGCCCTGTCCAACCTGGCCTGGAGGCCTCAAGGAAACATCCATCCATTCCACTCCACTGTTACAGTCCTGGCAATCCCCTGGCTTGCAGTGGTCTGGCAGAAACTTTGGGAATGACCAAGCCAGAGCACTTAAGACACACCTTACTGCATCACTGGAGATAATACTGCAACTGCTTGTCCCTGTTTCTCTAAAAGATGTCACTCAGCCTGTGCTGGGTTTGGCTGGAGTAGATTTAATTGAATTTTCCTCCCAGTGTCTGGAGTGGGGCTGTGTTTTGGATTTGTGCTGAACATGGGTGATAATATAGAGATGTTTTTGTTATTCCTGAACAGGGCTTGCATGGAGCCAAGGCCTTTTCTGCTCCTTGTCCTGCCATGCTGGTGAGGAATTGGGTGCCCATGGGAGGACACAGAGCCAGGACAGGAGACCCAAACTGATATTCCACACCCTATGACACTGTGCTCAGTATATAAAGTGGGGGAGGAAGGAGGAAGGGAGCATGTTTGGAGTGAAGGTGTTTGTCCTTCATGTAATTTGTGTCTAAAGGGACCCTGCTCTCCTGGGGGATGGCTCAACACCCACCTGCCATGGGAAGTGGGGAGTGAATTCCTTGGTTTGTTTTGCTTTGTTTGGGGTGCAGCTTTTGCTTTCCCTATTAAAATGTACTCAACCCACAGGTTTTCCAGCTCTTACCCTTCCAATTCTCCCAATGCTCTGGGGTGGCTGTGAGGGGTTAAAGCCTGACCCAGGTCGAGGACCCAGCCACAAGTAAGTTGCTCTAACACACCCACAGGCACAGGATCTGCCTTGCAGACTGCTGCACAAGCAGAGGTCATTGCTGCTCATAAAAGCCAATACCTTTGCAAAATGCTCTGACATCAGGAAACAGCATGGCTGAATTTTTCATGATTTCTTCCATTTCCTTGTGTCAGAGATTGTTTCTTGCTTGGAAGGCTGCTGCTTTCTGCTCCGTGCTCCAGTCACCTGCGTGGGATCTGATCAGATTTTGTCTCTGTGCCAGGGCAGCCTTAGCAAAGGATCTGTCTCAGTGAGAATTTAAAACCTCCTCCTACATGGCAAAGTCCCTGTATGCCAAGAATTCTCCTTTGCCATGCCAGTGCCAATTGACATGCTGGGTCCATTGGTAGCATATGATTTCAGTGCCCCTTGCACCCTGTGGGAAGGTGCCTTCAATCCTGATTTACAGCTGATGAACATTCTAGGGACAACCTCTGCCTTCCTGGGGCTCACAGCAGAGTCAGTAGCCAAGACAGCAGGAGAACTCCCACGTAGTTCTTGATCTGGAGCTCTTGGAAAAGTGAGCTTTGGCTTTCCTACAGCATAAGGCACATGGAGAAGTTCCATTCTTGCTGTGGGAGAGCACTGAGTAGCTGGGAATAGTGCAGGAATGTTGTTTTCCTTTCTCTGGCCCAGGGGATGGACCTGGGAAGGTCAGTCTGGTGGGGAATGGGTGGTTTGGAGAACCCAGAGCTCTGCCCACAGCCCCTTCCACAGATCAGGGGTTCCCAGAGCTGTGCCAGCAGCAGCCTCCCCCATCCTTCTGCCTGGGCTAAAGCAAAGCTCCTGCTGCCAACACTGAACTCTGACAGAGCATTTCAAACACCCTGCCAGGACCACAGCTGAGCTCAAACTGCCTGTGAGAACCCACACTGACCTTTGCCACCCCCTGCATGACCTGCAGGAAATCCACAGGGTGGCTGAAGTGGCACAACAAATCAGCAATTGCTCTACATGAGAATATTTTCCACCTGCATAGCACCAGCAGTTCCCAGCTGCAGCAGCATTTAAAATTCAAGTCCCAAGCTGTTACATTCTTGGTTTTGCTAGCTGCTTCTGGAGTTACAAACATGGCCAGTAAGCAGGTGAGAAACCAACAGCTCTACAAGCTTTTCCAGCCAATAGTAGAACCACTTACATTTTCACCACCTCTCCCCTTTGTATTCTTACCACAGATTCCATATAAACCATCTAATAGTCTAATCTTGTTCATCTGCAGTCTGTGAGTTTTTATCATGCCACTGTCAGATACTCAAAACTCACTCCTTGCCTCTCTCCTCCCATCACCACAGACCCTCTGTATTTAATCCAGGCTTTTTGCTGTTAATTCATGTGGTTTCAAAGGCTAACAATGTCTTATTTGGGCTAAAAAAACATTGTGAGTTTCTACCACTGTAGAAATGTTTAATTATTGTTCTTTTGTAAAGTCAAAACAAATGAAGCAATGATATTCCTCCCCATAAGCAACTGAGTGTCAACAGTGAGCAAACTGTTCTCAAAAATCCCTTTTTGGGAGTTGTTAAAATCCACTTGCAGCTCCTGAAATCCTCAAATCCAAACCCTGCCTCAATGCAGCACTGACACATCTCTCTAAAATAAGTGTCCAGCATCCCATAAAACCCTCTGTGATACAGCTCCAGCAATTTCAGAGAAGGAATGTTCTTTTTGGCAATGCAAACTACCAGAATGGGGCACACTCAGCACCAGTCAGCTGCCACCTCAATACCTGGGAAATGGTTAATGGCAACAACATCAGGTCACCTGGTGGGTCCTTTCTGTCTCCAGCTGCTGCCACAGAAAAATGAAAGAAAGGGAGGTTTGACAGCTCTGTGAGTCCTTTCCCTGTCCCACATAATAGAATCTGCAAAGCAAAAATAAGGTCAGACACTTTCAAATTGCTGCAATAGGAGAACTGGGAGATAATTTTGTATCCAGTTCTGCAAAAGGCTAAAAATAAGCCTGATAGGAGGCAGGAGAAAGAGCCTGAAAATGGATTATTCTCATTTTTCCTGTAATGCAATTTGAAGATGTGCCATGTTTAAGACAGCACAAGTGTCTGGACTAGGGATGGTTCTTTTTGTGGATTTTGCTATCTCCTCTGTAGAGGATTTTTTTTCTAGTGTTTGTACATACCACTTTTAAAATTAAATGTCCACCAGCACTTCTACTCACCAAGAGCCTCCACATCAGATCACAGGTGTTAAAAGTATTTTTTTTTCTTATTAAATGTTTAATTTTCATTTTAGAAGAAAATAAATACCTTGAGTTGTTTAAATAACCTAATTCTTATTATGCAAACAAAGGGGTGAAGGATTCAGGCTTGCAGGCTCTCAGGTGCTGAGTGGTCACTGGTTAAAGACTTGAATTCTTTTGTTCTCAATATCTGCATCAGTGCAGCTGTTTATTCCTGCTCTGGCTGCACCAGGGATCCCCTCTGCAGTTGCATCCTGCTGCCTGATCTGCATTGCTGTGTCCTTGGCAGAAACATCAGCCTCTATCATGCACAGAGGGACTGAGCCAGTATAAAACTTGGACACCCATCCTAAGCATCTTTTCAAACCTCTGGAAAAAACCAGAAAATATAATGTTTCCAGGTGTAAAACCAGGGATTAAGTTTAAAAAAATGAACCAAACAAAGAAGAAGTTAAAAGAACAAAATCCTTTGAGGAGCAGAGTATCCCACACCTGCACAGGGTGATTTTTCAGTGAGAATTTAAAATCTCCTCCTGCATGGCAAAGTCCCTGTATGCCAAGAATTCTCCTTGAATCCAGATGAATTTGGTTTTCCCTCAGCAGCAGCTGGGAGTGGCCATGGCTGGGGACAGGGCTGCAGGATCACTGCACTCACTGCCCAGGAGAGGACCCTGCTACACACTAATTATGGTGATTTATATCCCTGGTACCCAAAAGCTGTCACAGCTCGGGAAAGGGACTTTTTTGAATCCCTTTTTCTAATTAAAAAATAGCACATTTTTCCTAATTATTGATGGAGTTTCTATCAAATACCCAATGTGGGCTTTTCTTCTGCAGCCCTGCAGGGTGAAGCTTTGTTTGTGTGCTCCACACTGTGAGTGAGGAAGGGATGCACACAAACCACAGACACAACTCTCAGCACTGCTGGGCTTTTACTTCCATGGAGAGAAGAACCTGGACTGCTCCCAGCCTTGGAAATGGCTCCTTAGCAGGGCTGCACAGGTACCTGGGATGGAGCTTGAGGATAAAAGTGCAATTATCAGATTTCTGATCCACTCCACAGGGCTCTGCCATGGCAGGAGAGTCTAAAATCTAGTTTGGGTCTCACCAATGTCCCTCAGGCAGGTAAGAGAATTACAGGTCAGAGTGCTGATGTTTGGAAATTAAACACAACTGCTTTAAGTCTCCTCTGCAGAGTGCAGAGCAGGAAAGAAACAACAACACAGTCAAGTGATATCACAGAAGGATTGTACTTGAGTGGTTTAAAAAACAATTGAAGTATTTATCATTGCTAGTGCCTAAGACCTCTTACAGAACCCATTCTTAACTGTTTATTCTTTCTTATCACTTTGGAATGGTGGGATTAAGTTTGTGTTATAGAACTAGTCCCCAAAATGACTGGATTATTAGCACAGACTGATGTGCTATCCTGTTCTCTGCAAGTACTACATTTTCTAAAAGCCTCTCTAGGATGTCAGACTTCTGAAGCAGCATGAAAATGGTAATAAAAGAATTTTGTTTTAAAAAAAGAATTTCTATGGAAAGATTTTTTTCATTTGTGTTTTGTGAGCAGCCTTGTTGACTGGAATTCCTGTGCTAAAAAAATACAAAATATGCCAGGAATTGTGGCAATGATAAAAGTAGTGTGAAAGCCTGGAAATTCTTTTTTTTTGAAAGGAAGCATGGTGGAAACTGGAGGAAGCTTTACAGGAAAGAGTTGCTATCCTGGTATCTGCCCTGCCTGGAAGAAGAAATTATTTCTAAACAAATGCCCAGAGACGGTTACACAAAGAAACAAACAAACTCAGAAATCCCAGCAATAAATCCCCGAATGACATTTCACAGGAGTGTGGCAGCTAAAGCAGGGACAGCTCAGCTTCCATGGGCTGTGGGAGCAGTGTTCCACTCCTCTGCTTCCGTGCTGGGTCACCAGAGAGGTGGTGCCAGTGCCCTGTGCCCTGGCCCTGGCAGTGATGGATGGCATTAATCCCTGGCGTGCGACGCCGCTCCCGCAGGTTAATTGATTTCTTTTGGCAAAGCCAGCTCCCAGCTCCTGTTGTCTGAGCAGCAGGACTGGCTGCACAGGGAAAACAAGGCAGCCTGAAATAGAAATTCCTCTGTACCCAGCAAGTAATAGGTAGGATGGAGGGGAGGACTGGCTGGGCAGAAAGCAGCCCCTGCCAAAGGTGTGTGATGCCAAGGGCAGATGGACTGACAGGTGGGAGCTGGACGGTGCATCTGGGGTTTTTATCCACTAATAGCAAAATGCTGTTACCTTTCCTCTCACAGGCAAGCATGGAGATGCTAACAAATAAATCCTGCCCCATAAATTCTGAGGAGCCACTGAAGCTGCTGGAGGGGGCAGATGGGACCTGGTTGACAGCACAGACCCTGCTGCACAAGGGTCCCTCCACAGTCTCCAGCCTTACTTCTCTCTTACTCCACTCTCACTTCTCAGTAACTTGAGGGAAGCTGCACTCCAGGAATCTCACTGCAGGATGCCACAGTGTATTTTTAACATAGGAGTGGGCACACCCCAGAAAGAGTACCCTTCCTAGGAGTCACTTGAGAGAAATTATTTTGTTAACCATTATTTATGACACTTGTTCTCTCCAGTTTGCAACACAAAATATCTGTGACTGGGTAATAAAAAAATTCATAAACAAAGTGTGAGTCAGGAAAGGGAATGATGCTGAAAGAGAAACAAAACCAGATTTGAAACCTGAATGTTTTTCTTCTAAGAATGGAGCAGTGGCTGTTTGTGAGGTTGGTTGCTCTGGATGTGGACAGAGTACAACCAAAGCTGCTAAGGGCAGACAGCAGCAGAGGAATAATCCCTTCTGTGTAGGAGCAATTAGAGGTGTGGATGTGATCTCCCTCCCACATTAACACTGCTGTGCAAGCTGGGGCTTTGGCAGAACAACTGTGTAAGGCACAGCAGTGCTGGCAGCCAAGCAGAGCCACCCAGCTGGTGACCAGCCTGAGACCTGTGGTGTCTCCTGAGTGAACCAAACCCTCCTCCTTGAGATCTGCACTGGAGCTGAGAACAGCTGGATACCACAGTGCCCTGCTCAGCATAAAGGTCCAGGTGGGCTTGACATGCTAAAAAATGGGAGTGACCTGGGACTCCTCACTGTCTGAATCCTGAGCCCCTCCTTCACCACCTGAGGTGCTCTCATGACACACTGGCAGCACGTGTGATGCAAAGGGACACCAATCACACAGCTAGAAGTGGAATGAGCACTCTCCTCTCTGAACACAGGAAAGACAAGCCCAGAAGCTTTCCTATTATCAGGTGAGCACCTTAAGCAAAGGAAAATGCTGCAGAGGGGGTTTCATCTGCTGCACTGACACCAAGGACTTTTGGATCCTTGCAGCAAAAAAAACCCACCCTGAGCACCCAGAAACTTCTGTTCACCTTGCCATGTCACCAGGTGGTCACTGCCTGGGCTGGCATGGACAGCTTATCTGCACAAGCACAAAACAGGGCTGGAGAGCAGATCCATAAGCTGGAGAGCAGATCCCACCTTCCTGCCTCATGCCATGCCAGGGAGGGAAACAAGGGACAGCTTTCATGGCTTACCCAAATAATCTGCTGTCGGATTTACCTTGTTTTCTCTTAGAGAGTCCTTCCTAGCACCTAATTTCCAACTTCCCTTCCTGCCATTTAAGACTCTTGTACGCAGATAACGAACCAGGCACACACATCCTGGCAAAACCAGGATGTGATGTCCCCAAAGCCACACTGAAGTTCAACTCTGTAGGACTTCCCATCATTATGACATGAGGTCTTGTTTTTCCACAATGTTTAAAAAAATAAAATAGAGGAACTTCTCATTTCTTTGGTATTTCTGTATGCTAGTAAAAGGAGGGTGGAACTGCACTTACAGGGCCACAGCACCATCTGTGGCACTGCTTCCAAATCTCTTTCATCCATCTGATAAGACAGTGTGAGCCAGAAAGTATCACCCAAACTGTTCACACACTTATGTCAACTCCAAACACCTAATTTTCCTTCCACCTCTACTACACCTGGATTGATATTCCAAGGCCCTCCTCCTTAAGGTAAATCAAGGCTCCCATTCTCCAGCGAGAGAAAAGCAAAGGCAACTCACAGCCAACACCAGACTAGTCACCTACCCACATATTCAGCATGACATTACACATAGTAACTCTTATTTTTCAACAATGATGAGAAAGAGACTAACCCCAGAAGTTTGTATGTCATGTGGAAGCGTCTTCTGAATTACTGTAGTTGCCAACCGTGAGATGATCCGAATCGGTTTCTTTACTGAAAAACAGTAGCTTTTCTTTCATGAAGCTGCAAGAAGGGACTGGGAAAGACTCTTTATCATAGCAACCCTTGAGTGCACATGTCCCCACACACAGCTTGCTGCTTCCTTGCCTCATGTTCTTGGCTGGCAGAGGTGGTGAGTGGGGCTCTGGGGATGGAGGCGGGTGGGTGCAGCCTTGACCACCAAGCTCTGGGGAGCACCTCCTGCTCCTCGCCTCACACTCCACCAGTTCCAGCACCCAGCAGCCCCTCACCATGGACAGCCTGGGCTGTGACATGCTCAGGCAAGGGTGTGAGGGGCCTGTGCTCCCCTCTGAGCCACGTGGCCAACAACTGAGATCCACCAGAGCAGAAGCGTGTAAAGGATGCCCAGCCAGCATGACCCAAGCCCCTGTGCTTCGTGCAGCCTCATGCACTCTCCTGAGCCCAGGTTCTGAACACACAACCCAACATCCTTTACCTGGAAGGGCCAAAGCCAGGGCAAGAGGACAAGCATAAGGTTCAAGAGAGCAAACAGGCTGTGGTGCCTCCCCGTTGGCAATGGCCAGGCTACTCACTGTTGCTCAGCTTTGGCTCGATCACTGAGGAAGAAGAGGGCTGTGGCCAGGAAGAACATCCCTCCCAGGACAACCACGAACGGGCAGAGCATGAGAGCATAACCCAGGCTGAGGAACTCCCACACTGGAGACTCCTTTGTGCTTTGTCGTATCAGGTCGGAGATCTACGAGAGAGGAGCAGAAAAATGAATCACTCAGATGAAAAAGAGACACCATGAGAGTGAAGGGAACACAACTCCTGAAACAACCACCCACCAAACATGTGTGAGCTTTAAAATGGAACAGTGTGTTCAGTACAAGCTGACTGTCCCTCACACCCTTCAGCCTTCCACACTGGAGCCTGGGCAGTTTCTGCTCTGAGGCTTGGCAGGGGCTCTCCTCTTGCTGTCACTCTTCTGGCCTGATCTAATATTATCCCCACAGCCCTTTCCATGCTCTCCCAGGCAGTGCCAGTGACAGCATCTGTGGGTGTCTGACCTTGCTGCCCTGCCCAAACACCCTGGGGAGCCAGCAGGGCCATGCTGGTGCTGCTCAGGGGCTGAGGCAGTGACCAATCTTCTGCAGCTCCTATCAAGTCCTGCTCACTCCCACACCTGATCTACCTTTCAGCAAAGGAAGGTATTAAATTCCATTTCTGTGTACTGAGTGGGAAGGGGGGGAAATGTTTTCCAAAGAACAAAAAAAAACCAAAAAAAACCAAACCAGATCCCATCTGATTTGGAGAAAAATAATTGGAACCTGGGGGCTTTATGCCCATGTCTGAGGTATATGGGGCTCATTCCATCTTCCAACCCCCCAAGCTTGAAGTGTAATTGTGTACAAGACATGGCTCTGTCCCAGGCTCAGATATGGGGCTGTGCTGGCACTGCACACCACCAAATTTACGGATCAAGTCAATCTGCACCTTCTGACAACCAAAAAGCATCATTACATGAAAGTAAACACAAATTATTTACACCTGCACAAAGGAGCAGAGACATACAACAGCACTATTTAGTTTGTTATGAAAAGCTTTTGCTAGAACTCAGTAAAATGTAATGCTTGTCTGTAGTTTAAACTTCCACATTTTAATATTTACTGCCCAGCAAACACTTTTACTCTCCATAAATCCAAGAGAGAGGTAGCAACAGTTGGGGTGGGTCTCAAGGCATTGGGTATTTAAATGTCCAGCTCTGTTTTTATCCATGACCTTTTGTTGGGGGAGAAACACTAATTTATACCAAAAGACTGCAGGGAATTTGGAACAAAAAAATCCTGCTACTGTGCACACACACAAATCAGCTCCAGAAACAGTCAAAGCTTGTGCAGCAACTTCAAAACTGCCACATCACTGGTAATGGAAAAGTTGGAGTCAAACACAACCTACAAGCAAGTTCTGACATTCAAGGCTTAAATCTTGACAGAGAAAAGAAGAACTGTCACATGCAGGAGCAATCACCAGCTCACACTCTGCAGTGACATGGAAGGTAAATGTGTGTGAGGAGGTGCCTGACCAACAGAAGGTGCCAGGAGCATGATGCTCATGGGGACTCCAAAGAACGGGTCACTGGCTGTGTTTGAGCAGGGAGATTTTGGGCACTGGGGGTCTCAGTGTGTTTAGGCCCCTCTCACAGCCCAGCCTGGCTCCTGGGGAGGGATGGAAAGGAGGAGCTGCCAGCCCAGTGCTGGAGGGGACACTACTGCACATGCACATCCTGCCCTCCAGGATGGAGCCCCCTCAAATAAGGGGAGTGAATCAACACTGGAAGAGTGTAACTGCAGAAAGAATTGAAGGGTTTTAGCCTCATTTCTCTGTTTCAGAGAAAGGATGAGGAGAACATTTCAGTGCTTGGGATGTAGAAGAGTTCTAGTCCTCTCAAAAAGAACTTTATTCACAGTGTAAAACACACGAAGAAAAACAAGAGTGTTGCAAACAATTCTTATGTGAGACTCAAGGAAAATAAAGTGACCATTAGTCAGAGAGATTTATTAAAAAACAGCAACAAGACTTGAATGTGAAAAGGATGCACCACAGGAAAGCAGCAGAATGTGCTCTGCATTCAGGGACATCAGCTGGTCATTAATTCCCTTTTGTATCCACACACCTTAATTCCAAACATTTCCCTTACTCTTCATTATGAACCAGAATTTGGCATCGAGTCAATGTCTCTGTCAGACTGCAATAGCCAGAATTGAGGATATTCTAAAACAGAAATCTAAAGCACTTTTCATTTTGGGGAATGGATAAAATTATTCTCTAAAAGGACCAGACAATAAATCACTTGACAAATTGACATGGTAAGTCAGCAGCAGAGGATGAAAAGCCATGCATGTGGTTCTGATTGCTTTCTCCATGGATGGTATGACATTCTAGGCTAAAAAACAGCTTTGAAAGTGTAAAGTCTCCAAAAGATAAATCTCCCAATGCAGTTTGTCTCACACCTTCCCTTCTAATGCAGCAAATTGTGTTGACCTTTTCTAGCAACAAATCATGTTATTATTAAATCTGCTGTATTTTTCATTTTTAACCAAACACATTCTGTAAATGCACAGTTTAGTAAAAAATGCCTTTCCTCCCTTTCAAGGTATAATTCTTTCCACCAAGCCTGCTGGGCTTCCTCACCCAGGTTCCATATAATACACTCCCCAGTGTCTTCATCTCTAAACTCTAGGATTTTACCAGGGTCCACATATGTATTTTTGCTGCTCTCTGTTAGCTTGTTCCAAACCACCTGCTAAGGCTGGAACTTTGGCATCTCCTCTCAAGAGGACACAGGACATAATTACAGACCTAGGCTCCAAGAATGACACACCGTTTGCCAAATGCTCTGCTCTGTACTGCCAATTTTGGGTTTTCCTTGCAATGACAGCATCCTGAGCTGGCCAACTGTGATTTGGCAGGACCCAATCAAGCATAATTTTTGGTGTCTTCTCTCTAAGATGAGTAACAAACTGCGGGGGCTGCGTGTGGCCGGTGCCAGCTCTGCAGCACAGAGTCGTGTGTGGGATTCCTTCCTTTGTTCCTCCAGCTGGGAGGTGCCAAAAAGCCTCAAAACATCTATGCAGAACATGGGGGTGGAAAATCAAGAGGGAAGTCCTGTTGCTGCTCTGCAGTTTAATCACAAGTCTTTGATACCAACTGTAAGAGCCTGAATTAGAGATGCAGTGAAAATGCAATTTATTGGATCCAAAGTGTTCCAGCAGTCCAGGGTTGTGGGTGACAGAGCTGTGCCCACAGCTGTCAGCTCCAGCTGCAGGCAGGCCCTGAGACCCTGAGTTTAGGTTACAATGCATTATAGATTTTTCTTTTGGTTACATTGCATTATAGACTTTTCTTTTGGTTACATTGCATTATAGACTTTTCTTTGCTGAGCATCTTAATACAGTAGAACCAATCTGTACCTTAACTTTTATCTACAGCCTATCATAACTACTGTAATTACCATATTCATGTTACTGTTCTCCAATCACTAAAAGTTGGTACATTACAGTTTAAGCTAGAAGTTGTTTTTCAGTTTTCTTGCAGTGGAAAATTCTGAGACCTTTTATGTACTTGCAGCATTTGCTGCCTTGTTTACCCGTGCTCTCTTTCTGCTTGGTAAAAACATCTTCTTGTTTGGGGTGGGTTTATCCTTTGCTCTAAGCCATAAAAACCCCTTCTAACTAACACACCCTTTGCCTCCTTGGTTACCCAGTGAGACTGGCTCAGCAATTCTTTTCTTCTATATCAAAACTTGCTTTCATTTCTATTCCTTCTTCAGATTCTACATTCAAAAATCTTTCTGCTAAGCATACATATCTGTGAGACTTTCTTGTCAAACTTTCATCCTTCCCAACAACCAACCTAGCTGTGAAATTCACATCTCCTCCCTTGCTGTGCAGCACAGAGCTCAGAGCAAGAGGAATGACTTTGCTGAATAAATTCAGCTTGAGGCACTTTCAGAGCAGAACAGGACAGTGTGTGCTCAGCTGGTGGCAGCACCTGGATGGAGCCCAGCTGCAGACAGCTCCTGCTTTCTGCAGAACCAGCAGTGCAGCTGCAGTGGCACCATCCCAGCCCCAAACCCCCACCTGTGTCTCCATCTGAGTGCAGGAGACAACAGGGGAACAAAGGGAAGCTTCATTACTGTCTTGGGAAGAGTGTGGTGTGTGCTTTGGAACAGGCTGCAGGCCATGGAGACAGGAGATGCCAAGGTGGGCTGGAGCCCAAGGAAGGCATCTGGATTCCATGTTCTATCCCTCCTGAACAGTCTGGGTGGGTAAATTAACTGATTTATTAATTACACAGTGTAATGGTAAGAACATCTCTGAAATCACTGTTTCATTTCCTCCTCTCTTGTTGCTGAGTCAATATTTCAATTCCTCCGCAATTGGCTTCTCTAAGTTTCTGATGTTGCCACTTGGGCACAAATCCTGCTACATAAAAGAGTATTTCTGGCACAAATATCTGATTTCCATGATTACCATGGAAAGTTTGATACAAGCCAGGTTCTCCCTGGCTGATCATTTCAGTACAGTTCCTAACACAGTATTCCCTGTAACCCCACAGTGGTTTGAGATCCACCCACTCTCGAGTCAGAGTGAATATGAAAGATTTCTTTAATTTTCTAAAAAAATGGACTGTGAATGAAAATGAAGCTGAGAAAGCAAAAAGAAGGGATTTTATAAAGTAAACAATTTGCTGGGCCTGGGGGAGAGCAGAAGAGTTGACACTGTGCTAAGTAGCATGAGGAACAGTTTATAATAAGAGGAAGCAAATCTGTTTTTTTAATGATATTGTCCCTCTCCCAGGATGACCAGGCTGCATTAAATACATGGTGCTGCCTTGAAAAAGGCTACAGTAAATAAAGATACTCCATAAGGATGCTGCTTGCTGTGCCAGGACATGGACTTGGTACATCAGAGCAATATCTGCCCCATTTGCCCTGAGAGGGTTGGAAGTCTCTTTTCCTCAAATCATTAACTGCATTTCTCTCTGGTCTGGTGTGCCCAGGGATTTTCTAAGTTGAGACTGGCCTTTCTCTGATCCCAGAGAGAGATGCCTCATACCATGGGGCGTGTGAAGGAACTCCCATGACCCAGGTAGGTGAATGTGCAGGGATGGGGGTGCCCATTCCCATGCAGAAACAGGTCTGGGGCACAGGACCTTTAGCAGAATCCCTGTCCCCACCTCTCCTGGCTGCATGGACCCATTTCCTGTCTGTATATTCCACAAAAGCAAAGTGAATCCTTGTGAAGAGAATCTGGACACATTCTGAAAGGTGCTCAGCACCATGAAAACTGCCCATCTTGGGAGCATGCAGGATCCTTGGCAGCTCAGAGGAAGAAAACATTTATTTAAGGAGGTTTTCAGTGCACAGAGGAGTGACAGAGCAGATGAGACAGAGCTTGAAATACTCGAGTGCAACAATGACCTGCTTTGGATTTCTGGGCTTTCTCTATTGAGATACTTTCACCTACATGAAACATTTATCAAAAATACAGAGAACCTGAACATCTAACAAGGTCATGAACATGACAGATGCACAGAACTCTGAAAAAACACCAAAACCAGGCTGTGAACCCTGGGTACAGAGCATTTTAGAGATGGGAAGTAATTTGGTATTTTATTAACAGACTTAAATTTTATCTGTTCCTGACTCATCAGAAGTGGGAAGCTTGTTAGCTCGCTGCAATGAGGAGATCAATCCCATGAGGACTGGTCTCCAGGTGGTTAATTCTCCTCTTCTTTTGCAGCTGACAGCTATGTCAAAAATTTGGCCTCCAGTGCACTATGAAAAAGGCTTTTAATTACTCAGGACCAGAGAAATCTTCAACTTGCAGTTACTGCTTGAAGAAACAGGTAATAAGGAGGAGGGGCTGGAGGTTCTCACCCTCACATCATTTCCCTGGCAAGCACAGTGGATGTTCAGACTAGCAAGGCCAAGTCCCATTTTACCACCACAGTGTGGGTCACACCCAAGCATGAATGTGGGGAAAGATCTCTGCAGGAGGAGTGGTGCCATCAGGGTCTCACCACACCTGTCAGGCAGCTGGCACTTGGGAAAGAAAGAACAATAAAAACCATAAATGTGTGCCACAATTCATCTACCAACTCTATCAGGTGATGGGAGATGCTGCTTATACAGACTCATGTACACTATATTAGAACATGGCTGCAAAAGGCAACAAGACAGAGACCTCTGTTCCATCCTCAGCCCCACAAGAGCACTGGGATATCTCCTGATGGTCCATGAACCAGAGAGGGATGGCAGGATATTTGCTGGGAAATGTCCCAACAAATACAGGAATGATGCATCTGACTCCATGTTCTCAGAAAGCTAATTTATTACTTTATGATACTATCATATATTAAAGAATACTAAACTATACTAAAGAATACAGAAGGGATACTTACAGAATGCTAAAAAGATAATAATGAAAACTCCTGACTCTCTCCAGTCCTGACACAGCTTGGCCCTGATTGGCCAAAGAGTGAAAACAACTCCCAGCAGAATGCAATGGAACAATCACCTGTGGGTAAACAATCTCCAAACACATTCCACATGTGAGCACAACACAGGAGAAGCAAATGAGATCAGAATTGTTTTCCTTTTCTCTGAGGCTTCTCAGCTTCCCAGGAGAAGAACCCTGGGAGAAAGGATTTTTTCAGAGAATGTGAATGTTACAGCAGGGGAGTATTTTGCACATTTTTGTGTCAGGACAATACTGCCTTTTTGACCTTGAGCTCATCTCTTAGCCTGCTTTGGCAGGAGGGACAGGGCTGTGTAACCCCCAGCAGGCACCTAATGGGCCATGTTTGAGGAATGGCTGCATGGGTCACCCAGGGACAGAACACCCAGACTGCAGCATCACATCCCAACCCCACCCTTCATTGCTATACCCTGGTTTTAAGTCAGACAGAAGTGGATTTGACTCCCAGTGGGCTGAGGTCTGTTTTAGTCTAGCAAACTAAGCTGGAAAAAATGTCCTTCCAGAGTAAGCATGTCCTACTCTGAAGCAGCCATAGCATTTTAAGCCATAAAATATAAATTTTAAACCATAATACATTAATTCTGCTTCCTCAGGCAGGCAAGTCTTTACACATAGAGCTACTTTCCATACAGATATCCTTGGTGAGGTAAACTCCTTCAAACCAAATCAACAAAAAGGCTGTTTCAAACTGGGCCAAGACTCTGTGAAATCTGCACCTCCAGGTATAACTTTCATTAAAAAGTATCTTAATTGCTGCATTTACCACAGTTTTTCTTGCCTTGCCCCTAATGAAATTCTGATCTGCTTGCCCTGATACTCTGCACCAGGGATAATTAACACTGCTCTGCTAACTACTTGCTAAAGGAAGGTCATTAGTATTCTTGCTGCTTAAATAGCTCATTAGGTTTATCAACCTGCTCAGAGGGAAGCTGGGGAAGGAGAAAAGTGAAAGGTGCCAAGGCTGGAGGTGGTGTCCCCCCAGTAAAACTGGAACAGCCCAGGAGGGCAGGAAGGATGGGAGCCACCATCAGAGGAGTCCAGGGAGCAGTGTTGGTCCATCCAAGGTGCTCCTGGAGGAGAGCAACCTCTGGCACTTCAGAACAGCCTCTCACAGGCTGATGTGGCCAGGGGACAAGGAGATACAGACTGGTTTTCATCCTCAGACCTTCTGAACAGCTGCACAGAGGAGATGAGAGGGAGCTGAAGCAAACAGCAGCAGGGCAGTGAGGGCAGTGTGTGCCCACAGAGCACCTGCCTGGCACACAGGGACAGCACTCCTGCAGCAGGTCCTGCTGGCATCACAGGCAAGGGTGGAAGAGAAAAGTGCTCAGCAAATTACAGACTTGGAAGAGAAAAAAGGAAGGAAAGAAAGAAAAGAAAGGAAGGAAAGAAAGGAAAGAAAGAAAAAGTCCCAAGCCACAGCCTGAAATAAAATTCTCCTTCTGCCTGCATTCAGATTTCCAGAAGCAGAAGAGCAGTCAGGGAGTGGAGGGGGACACAAGGAGAAGGATGATGTAAACCCTGAGCAGGGAAGACAGGTCCATGCCTGTGCACAGATGGACACAGGAGCATGGACTTACAACTGTTTTATTTTAAAGGGCAACCAAGATCAAACCAGAGTTAGTGATACAAAGAGCTGGAGTTGTGATGCAGCCTGACAAGAGTTAACTATTTCATGTGCTGCTGCCAGCTCCCTCCACTTGCTCTTCTGAGTCTGAAATGCTGTCTGGGCAGCAGTTGAAGACCTTTATCTGATACTCAACAGTAATGGTGGGACTTGGGGCATTTCTCTTAACACTTCTGTGCTCCAGCAATCGTGGGAGTGGTCAGAGACAGAAAAGTACTACACACATTTGGGTGCAATGCACTGAGCAGGTGAGATTTCTCACCTACTGCCTCAAGAATAAAGTGTGGAGTGACTCTGGAGGTGTTAAAAAGGAGTTATTTAAACCACAGGTTGATTATCACTTGATAAAAACTGCAGCTCTCTAGGAATAAAAGCTGTCTCATCTACTGAACTTCTGCAGCAATATCTATTCTTATTTGGAAATAAGCAGGCAGTGCTGATTTACAGTAAATGATCTCAGAGCTTGCCATGTAGTAAAGCTTTATGCAAATTGCAGCTGCCACCCTAAAGCTGTATTTGCATAACTCCTTTGTAAGTCAATCTTAAGCCTTTTTACCACAATAAAAGTTATCAATATTTAAAGAGACATGAAAAATAGCCACACATATGTGCTCCCTGCCACTCAGCTTTTAAGCACTAATGTGTATTTGCTGCTTTGGGTGGTTTAAGGAGCTGCAGTGCAAGATTTGGAATGGAGTGAAGTGACAGAAAGTCTGAGTGTGACCCTGAGCTTCAGGACACACCACAGAGCACAGCAGCAACTGCACACCTGAGGCTGTGGCTGATCAGCACCTTCTGTGTTTTATACAGGGATTTTAAGATCAATACCACCTTTATTGGTATCCAGCAGAGATAACTGCCTGCCACAGCTCGGTCCTACAAGGACAAGGGTCCCCACTTCTTTATTAAGAGCATTGCTGGAGGGAATCTCACTATAAACTCATCCAAACCATGTAGGATTCCAGCCATGTTTGATCAAAGCACTGATCATTTAGTGAGGGAACTCCAGGGGAATTCTGAAGCAGTTGGAAGACACAGCAGATCCCAGGTGAACCCAAGTGATGAGGAGGTTGAGTTTCACCCATTCTGAGCCTGCCTGTTACTGCAGCTCACAGAATCATTAATGTTGGAAAAGATCTCTGAGATGGTAAAGTCCAACCTGTGACTGAATACCACCTTGTAAACCAGACCAGAGCACTGAGTGCCACATCCAATCCTTCCTTGGACACCTCCAGGGCCTTCTGCTGCTCTCCTTCAAAACCTTCCCCTGCTCCTGGTCTGCCTTGTGAAGAGTCTGGAGTCACAGCAGTGGGAGCTGATGCCCTCAGGGTGGGGATTTCCAGAAGGACTGTGGCAATCAGGTTCCCAAATTTCCCTTAAATCCAGCAGGAGCAGGTTCCTCAGCCCTCACACACTGCCTTGAAAATCCTGGTCAGAATCTGAGCCCCTTCTGCAGCCTGCCCAGCTGGGGTTCAATGCTGCATGGGGTTTCTCCATCCTGCACTGCAGCTGGACAATTCTTGTGGTTTCTAACACCCAGGGTCAGTGCCTGCCTTAGCTCTGGTGCAGAAGTTGGCTGTCCTTTCACTTTAAATAGTATTTGCTTTCTGTGTTATGTGGAGCTGTGGCTGACCTTTCAGTCCTGGTAGCAGGGGGAGGATGAATCAGCCCAGCCAGAAAAGAGGCTGCACAAAGGGATGCTGGCTCCATCATGGCATGAGGGCTTCACTCCTCCTTGTCTGCACAGAGCCTTGGACCTGCCTCACCTCCTCCCAAATCACAACTGCCCAACAATTACAGCATTGGAAAAGGAAAATAATTCAAAAATAATAACGAAGAATTCAGAAATTATTAAAAATAATAACGAATATTTTCCCAGTCTAAAGAAAGCCTAAAGCAGCTATTAAACTGGGGCTCTACATATTTCAGCCAGAAATCCTTAAGTAACTCACAACTTGCTTGATCTCTGAATACCAGGAGGGCAAGGCACATTATTTCTACAACCAAAGACCTTTTATTTTTAATCTATGACATCAAAGAGCCCCAGGCAACTTTCAAGAATAATTGCAATCATTCAGGGCCCTAGGAATTCCTCCTGGACATCCCTCTTCTGTAAGGGAAAGGATGAACATGCAGCAGTCACCTGAGGCAGCTGGGCTGCCCCAGCCCTGCCTGGCTCCTTCTCCTCTCCCACACTCCCCACATCCTGCCCTGCATGAAGCAGCCTCTCCTGCAATTCCTTTGTTCTTGCCACCTTCAAATAACTTCTAAAATAAGATTGTTTCTCCCCAGGTGCCCAGAACATTGAAGTAAATATAGAGTTAAGCTAAATTGTGCATTTTTATTCTCTTGAGAGATTTCTCATTTCTTTGGTCTTCTCAGTCTTATCTGTATCTGCCTTTTCCTGTGTGCTTCAGAGGGCTACAGAGCAGCCACAGAACTGCCACTCAAAAGTAAACATTGATGTATATTTAAACAGATATACTCACAAAATTAAGAATATATAAATAAATATGTGTAGCTACACACACTGGTGTCTACAGGATGAATAGATGAGCAATGATGGTTGTAAAAAATAAAAAAAGCCCCACAGCACCCAGCAGCTCTGTGTGAGCTGGAGGAGCACATCAAAGTCCTGTCTCTCAGGAGATGGGACCAGTGGAGATCCCAGTTACATCCCTGGGAAGCAGCACTTTCAACACACCAGGAACAGGGTTGCTTATGGATTTCTGGGGAAGCTGCTATATTTTATAAATTATGATCTGTGATCTCTGAAACTCCACGCAGCAAACTCCACTGAAGGAAAAAGACATTTCCCCAGTATATCCAGATTTCTTTTCCTCATTACACTTCCCAGACCTTTTATTTTCAGCTGTTCTCTCTCTGAGTGCCAGGTTTTGGAGCTGGGTCTCTTGTTCTGTTCTGCAGGAGGATAAGGGTGGCAAAGGAAGGGAGATGCTCAGTGAGACCAAGGCCACTGAAGCAGTCACAGAAAGGAACCCAGTGAACACCCCAGGAAGGAGCACTAACAAAACCCCTGGCTGGGCACTGCCCAGGCTCCCCAGGGCATGGCCATGGCCCCAAGGCTGCCAGAGCTCCAGGAGAGTTTGGACACTGCCCTCAGGCACAGGGTGGGATTGTTGGCGTGTCTGTGCAGGGCCAGGGGCTGGACTGCATGATCCTTGTCAGTCCCTTTCAGCCCAGAATATTCTGTGGTTCTGTGATTTACTGTCACACAAAGCAGGTACAGCTGTGTGCCCATAAACAGGTATTTGGTCTCTGAGGTCAGTTAACAGCTAAACACACACATGACTCTCTTCCAACCTAATTTCTCTGGGCCCCATGTCCACACCACAGCAAGAACACTCTCTCTTTCCAGAGCTGGAAACACCTCAGGCTAAAAAGATGTGGAAGCTCATTTCCCACACCCAAGTAGTCCCCCCTGGCTTGAACTGCAGGTCACAACAACCCAACCAGGTAAAGAAAGTGGCACTGCTCTGCAGCACTTCCCATTCTGCTGACAAACACAGGCCTTCCTTCCCAGCAGGACCTAACCTGGCATTTCAGATGAGCAGTTTGGAAACCAGAGCAAACCCTGCCAGAGCCTGCTGTGAGCACTTACAAATCCAATGAGATAAGGACTGCCAGCATCTCCCAGGAGGTGTGAAGTGAAACTCTGCAAGGCCACTGCGGTTGCACGGCGAGTTGGAATGACCACGTACTGCAGAGAAGGGGAAAGAAACAAAAACAGGTAAAGAAGCTGAAATAAGAACCTGCCCATCTGCCTTGTACTGCTCAGGGCAGCACAAAACAAACCAGCTACCCAGACAGAGCACTGGCCAGTCCATGGCTGGCTCAGGCAGCTGGGAGCCCCAGAAACCCTTCCTGCTCTGTTGGCAGGGGCTGAGGGGAGGAAGCTCTGCCCTCTCTGCTCCACTCTCAGCTTGCATTATCAGCTTTGCCCACAAGACACTTTGCTGTTGCTCTTCAGACTGCATTTTGCTTTGCTGATGGGAAGAATAAAATTTAAAGTTGCTCAACTGTTGGGGAAGATGAAACAGGAAAGCCTTATAAATATAATTGCCTGAGAAAAGATTTTGAGAATATGGAAACTCTAAGTGAGATTGAAATGAAAGCAAGCTTTGAGATACCTCAGTTACTGAACAACTGGAAAACAATGGTGTAGCCAGCTGAAGGTGATCCCCTTTTGATGGAACAACACCCTCTGCTTGCAGACAGGCCCAAGGGTCAGAGCAGACCCTACAGCTTGGCAGAAGGGGCCCAAAGAGGAGTTTTTAGGGTTTAAAATGTAGCACAGTATGGTAATGTAATGATTCTCATAGGCTGTCTGTAAATGCTGTAGGATTTGTATCTTGGATTGGACTGGTCAGTGAGAATGAGAATATTCAACACAGAAGAAGATTTATGGTATTGTAATGGGAACCTCGCTCTCTCATCCTCTGTACCAGGCTCTTGCCTTCTCTCTCTTTACTTCTCTGGGACCTGCTCTGAGCTGTGGCTGCAGCTCCCAGCAGGGCCCTGCACCCAGGTCCTTTGCAATAAACCACAAGTTCCAAGCCCTGGTTTCAGAGATCTCTGTCTCTGTCCATCCCCACCGTCCTGCCCCCGATGCTCCTACACTCAACACCATCAGCCTTCCCCTCAAGGACTGAGCTGTAACCTGGGAAATTTGCTTTGTTCCACAACAAAAGTTATTTTGTTTCCTCAACTACCAGCAATCCACATCAGTATGCAAGGTCATGGTCACACATCCTCCCTTCCCACTCCATCTCTAGCCACTTCACATTTTTCTCAAAAATTTGTGATTCCATTTGTGAAAGTGACAAAGTCACCTTAGGAAAATTTTCCACAGCCAAGATCCTGTATTTTGGCCTCCACTCCTCTAATAGGACATGACACCCTTAGCCAGGTCATGCAGAATCAGTCAGATTACACAGGAGCAGTGGAAAACACAAATTACTTCCCCATGAAGGGACTAGAGCTCAGAGATAACAGAGCCCTAACCACGGAAGGGGATGAAAAATTAAAAAATAAAAAACCCAGCAACTCCCTGTCCTGTGGAATGACTTTAATTTTATAATAGACTTTTTAGATGCAGAAGAAAGTAATTGTCTCTGGCATAAATTGTTAAAGACACTGGCTAAGGACATCTGCATCAAGTCCACATATCCCAGTTTATGAATTGATCCTGTCTTGATTTAAAGGCTGGAAGTAATGAAGAATTCAATAGGTCTCTGAATCCAAGTGAGCATTGTTTCTGCCTGTAAGCACTGATCTCACTGTGCTTTTTGCTGTGCCTCTGACAGGAATGACTCTTGTTTAGCCCTTTGGAGACCACGATCCCTTTTATTTATCCCCTTTCTCTCTGATGGGCTGCCTCCACCTTTCTTTAGAATCCCTGCCTTGCCAGGATCCTGCAATCCTTCCCCAAAGTAATTTATACATGAAATGTGACATTTCAGGAATGGCCAGAGATACACAGAGATCCTTTACCTGGACTGGCTGGCAGGGAGGACTCACTCAGGGCACAGAACTAAAGCACATTGCAGTGCTTGAACTATTCCTCACAGGGCAGGGGAGCTGCCCTGTCTGCAGGGGAAAGAATCACCAGAGAACCAGAAACAAAATAAAGAGCATTGAGAAAATCCACACTACAAGAGAACTGATGCCTATTTAAAATTATCATCTCATTCCAAGCACAGACAATTCTGAATTATGACTTAAATTAGATTAAATGCTTTTCCTTAGGGTTTACCATGTGTGATCAGATGAGCTGCCAGTTCTTTCATCCCTGCTTTGACAAAGCTGCAAAGGCACACTGCTAATGCACTTTCATGCCATGTATTAAGCAGGCACCCTATTCAACTTCTTTTGTGCAACATTAGAGCAAGATATGTTCAGATCCAGAGCACCCACCCAGCTGTGGATGTCAGGCCCTGCCCTCCTTTTGCATCCAGGATCTCAGAACACGACTTGAAGGGAGAAATCCCAAGAGGAAAATTAGCTCTAAACTTCATTAGAGACACAGAAATGTGCTAAAGGTCAGGATGTGAACAGTAGGACAGCCTCACAATTCATTCCCACTCCCCCAAGAGGCAGATAATGGATGCAACCTGGATAGACCAGACAGAAGAAAAAAAATAAAATTAAGAGTGAGTTATTTTTGTTCTTCCCACCTGGCCCAGTTCACACAGGGGCAGTGGAGAAACATTCTGCAGGAGCTCTTTGGGAAAGGGCATCTGAGTAGATAAAGTGAAATTCTACCTAATTCAAGAGTTGTGCATAAATGTGAAACACAAAATTTAAAACCTAAAATATTTTTTCTTTCTGTAAAGTTTATGTTAATCTGGAGAAAATAATCTGCCTGGTTCTGTATTCTATCAATTTTTTGTAGCAAAAAGACAAAATAACTGGCACATTTATTAAACATTTACCACTCTCAGGGAGTGGCAGTGAATTGATGCTAATAAGAGGAAGAAATCTTAATGATAGCTGTATCATATGTGTGCATGCATATATAAATATTTATACACATGAATACACATTTATATATCTGTATATATGAATATACTCTAATATATTCTAATATGAATATATTAGACATAATTTTGCATGTGTAGCTATATTATGCAAACACAGTTTTGCAAATAGGAGTTCAGTTTCCAGCTTAACTGAAGAAGTTATTGATAGCTGAAACACCATGAAGTGCAAAAAACTTGGTATATTTGTACTGGAATTCAAGAGACAAAGCCCCCCTCAAAGCAAAAACCTAACATGTAGCAAGCAAATGAATATGATCTCCTTGAAAAACATCTTGGAAAGAAAGAAAAAAAAAAGCCTTAACCAGCACCTCCAAAAAACAACAAAAAAATACTCCACCCTATCCCTACTTAAAAAAACCCATTTTGTTCAGATGGACAGGAAGCAGCTGGTAGCAAACATCTACTCTTCTTGGAAGACAGAAGTAAATTATAACTCTAAATGGGCATTTCAATACTAAAATAGACCTAAATTCAAACCATGCACAGCCTGGTTTGGACATCCCACAGAAACTGGAGGTGGGAGAGCCACAGCAGCCAAGGAGGAAGCCTGTGGGATTGCCCTGGCTCGTCCCTGATTCCAGGTTCAGAGGCAGCACAGAGGATGGGCAGGGTGGCTGACCAAGCAGCCCTGCTCTTTAAATAGAGGTTCAGAAAGGCCAGGGATGGCTGCTGACATCTCCTTCCTGTGATGAAACCAGCAGGACATGGTCTGAGAAAAGATAATGGGGAAAGCAAAGGAGAGATCACTCCTCTCCCAGGAAAAGGCCACAAGCCAAAGAGGGAAGTTCTGATGTTTATGTCTAGGCTTGAATAGAAACTCTACTCTCTCAAGCACTCTGCTGCCCTTTCTGGGTCAGGACAATTCAAACTGGCCTCTTTCAGCACCAAAGACAAAGAAAACCTGCACTAGCACTGTTCAGCCACTGCCAGAACCTGGAAAGAGCCCAGCTGTCCCTGCTGCTCAGAAAAGGGCAAGGCTGGGATCCAGAGAGACCCTCCACAAAAGCCAGGCAGACACTGTCTGGAAACAATGCTCCTAAATGAAGAGAAAGGAGGCTGCTGTGGTTTGCAGTTCCCAGAGCAGAACACCTCCACCTGCAGCCCTTGGATGGTTTGGGGTGGGCTGTGCTCCCTCATTCCCAGGCATTCCTCCCCTGCCCTCAAATCTAACCTGCAGCACTTGAGTATTGTGTGGAGACACTCTGAGAAACAACAAGAAGAACCTCTGGAAATGCAATTTATCTTTGGCTATAAAAATAGGGCAGCATTTTGTACTAAATAAATAACTGGGTTTTATTTTTAGGGAAGGTAATCAGAATAAAAGCAACATTCCTACATGCCTATGGCACAGCTGAGCACCAGTCTGTGCCTGTTTCAAGCCTAAAGGAAGACTCTGACTTTATAACAAAACATCAAAGCAGCTTCTCCATGGCAGGTCATGACCATTTAGAAAGAACTCGTGTTTTAAAAGAAAACAGAAATATGCAGAGCAATTTTTTGCATGAATGTCAGGACTATGAATAAACTGGAGGATGGCTTTTCTCAGCAAAGTCCTAAAGAGACTGTGATTGAAATAGAGGCACTTTAAATTGCTTCATGGCTCTTACACAAAAATCCCAAGCCCCTGTCCATCACCTCTGCTTTTGAGATGTGGTATGGATGAAACCCCCACTATTAGCTCCAGATTCCCACAAAGCCCCACACACTGCACATGTCTCAGAGTGTTCCACACTTGCCTGCTGCACTGAAGCTCATTCATTGCTGCTGTTATGAGGCAGTTTTAATGCTACTTTGGGGTTCTGGTAATTTTAAGGCCAATTTGCAAAGATGGCTGATGAAATCTGTTTCATAATTAGCAAGCTCCATACAAAACATCCCCCCTTTCCCCAAGCACCATCTGAGCATGTGCCTGGGAGGAGATATGGAGAGTTGTGCTCAGGAGAATCAGACCTGTTTTGTACAGATTTGCATTCAGAACAAATATCAGCCTTTCAGGATCTCAGGCAGTGCAGAGCTCTGCAGCACTGACAGCTTATCAGAGCCAGCACTTGGCACCTTGGACTGCAGAAAAAACAGGAGCAGGGGATGCAATGCAAGCACAGAGCTAGGAAGAGCCAACAATTAAATTGGAAGATAATAAGCAAACATCCTTGTTTTGCCACGGAAATTAAACTTGCAAAGCCTCTGGAGGTCCTTAACAACTCGCCCGATAGGATTCTAAAGCAATCATGGGATCTGTAAAACTTGGGAAAGCTGTGAGAGATCATCTGGGAGGCAGTTTCCAAAATCCTCATTCCTGGCATAATGAAATCAGTGTTCAGGCAGTATTGAGAGCTTTTATCCATGAAAACAGGGTAATATTTATGTATAGGATGAAAGTGTTGTTAAGCTTAGGCTAATAATGCTTTTAAACTCCTTCCCAGCCTCAGGCAAGAGCAGACACACTTCTGATTACACCAAATAAATAGTAATCAGGAAAATTAATTTGCCAAACATATAAAGTGCATCTGCTAAAGCATTTCCACATCTTTGCCTGGCAAGGACTTCCCACCAAGCTGTCTGTCAAACGTGGCTGTAGCCTTGGCTCTCACCTATGTCAGCCTGAGCCCCCTCTCATCCCCTGTGTGCTCTGTCTGCTCTCCAGCCTGTCTGCTTCTAGCTCTGACCTCATCTAAGTGGTGTTTACATTTATTTCTTTAAAACTTTCACACATCCACTCATGCTGTTAATGCATCAAGCTGGGCATGATATACAACACTTAGTCCATTTTCCAAAACAGACCAGAGAACAGTGAGCTGAAAAGCTGGCAGCAATTACCAAAATCCATTTTTCAACATGGCTTTAGTTTCTTTGCTGTGTTTTGGAAAATTGAGCTATTATTTCCAATCATTTCTTATGGAACTCTTTTGCACTAAAGCAACATAAATAACTGCAAATGCATCCCTACAAAATGCAACTGACTATAGGATGCTGGTAAGACAGATGGCAAATCCTATAAAAGCTGTTAAAAAGCTACAGGACATTGAAGTCACATTGAAATCAACACAAAAACCTCTGTAATTAAATGGGCCAATGATGGTAGCCCTAATACCCTTGACAGAACAGAGCAGTTGGTTGAAAATATCTTTTGGGGTTACCTTGAGACAACACAGGTCAAATTTCAGGTCTGTCTCTGGCCCAGATTTTCTGGAAGACCTTGAACATGTCTGACAGGATCCTCCCTCCTGGCAGCTGGGACCACCCCAGCTGAGCCCTTACCTGTGCCAGCCAGTGTTAAGAAGGGTATAAACCAGCTGCTATTTAAACCTCTCCACTAATTCTGAGTGGAGAGAGCTGGGATTGCTCCTGGGAACACCACAGCCAGGGGCAGGATGCAACAGGAAGCTCTGACAGGAGGCAGGAATGAGCAGCTACACACATTGTACTGTCATTTCTTCCTCAGCACAGCTGTGTCCAGGCTGCACATCTGTGCAAGTGTTGAGATCCCAATTATGAATGGCCACAGCAGCCTTGAACTCAGCACAAGCTGCAAAATCCCATGGAAGCCCCAGGGAAGCCCCACAGAGCTGGCAGGAGGAACCTTGGGCATTAAAAGCCACCCAAGGCTACCAGAGTAGCCTGACAACCTTTGCTTCTCTGAGCTTTACCCACACTGAGAGGAGTGGATTTAACCACCCCACCCCACCTCTCAAAGAGCTCCCTGCACAAAGGAGTGGAAGATGGAAAGTTCATCAGGCAATGCAGTGATGGCAACGGCAGAGCTACTTCAAAATATAAACACAACCTTGAACTTCAACATAAACACAGCTTAGGCACAGAGGCTTGAAGTTCTTTGCTGAATCAATACATCAACACCATTATCTTTACATCTCAGAATACTGAACCCGATTGTTTCCTTGCTGGTGTTAGCATAACCAGCAAATACAAGTCAAGGGAGTTTTCTATTGATGCCAGACTGATTATATTTTTAGTTCTGTCAACAAGCTGACAAAAGACCTCAGGAAAGTCCTGTAATGGTCCTGTGCCTTAGTGCCTTTCTTTTCATACAATTAGCAACACCTCCTTCACAACAGGGCTTCAACACAAGTTATGTTTGATGGGCTCTGATGGAAACCTCTACAAAACATGCAGAGCTCTTGAACAAATGTCCAGACTGTTTCATGTGAAAATGGGGCTGCTGAGGTCAGCTTGCTGATTTGAAAGACTTAAAAAGCTCTGTGGTGGAGAAAGAATAGAAAATGAAGGACATGAGTTGAAAAGTCCCTGACAGTTTCCTCTTGGACAAGGTGAACATGGTCCAAAAATTCTTTATACTTTCTTTTCCTCTCTGCTCTCCCAGAGGTGGGTTTCTATTGTGTATGTGTTGAATGGTAGGTAGATGGGCTGCCTTTGTGGTCACAGGAGGGAGGGAAGGATTTCCTATTGCAGAACAAAGCTGAGTTATTGCTAACAAAGCCCACATCCATGCTGACTGTTAGGAAATGCTCCCTGAATTCTCTGCATGTGGGGTCTTGCACAAACACTTAAAATTTTGGGAAATTATTTGAATTCAGAAATGTTGTCCTTTCTGGACATCTCTCCCTGATGCTCAGAATAAAGGATCTTTTTTCTCTCTTTCTTTCTCCCTATGTCACTTTTCAGTAAGTAAAAATACTATGAATGAAAACCAGAATAGGCTAAAGTAGGGACTAGGATCTAGAAGAAATTGTGAACTTCAGGTTGCTCTTGCAAGTTGCCAAACAGCTCTGAGCACAGAAAGAGGCTGTTCCAAAGTGCACTCACCATTAGTATGTCTGCTGTGATAGCCCAGTTTGAGAACAGAAGAGTTTCTCCGATAAAAATGCAAATCTGTTGTAACAAAACACACAAAAAGGAGAAGATTTATTCACTTGGCATTCAGAGGAAAAAATAACCTGCCACAAACTTTCTTTTGTTGTATATTTTTCTCATACCTACACAGCACACTCCTTGTTGCTGTTGTGGTTTATCCTGACTATCAAGAAACCATAGACTTGTATCAGAGCTCTAGAGGGCTGAAATGTTGTTATTGTAAACTAAGTTTATGATCTACAGAGCAGCTAAATTAAAGGCTGACACATTTGATTTTAGAAGAACATGAAAAACCAGCATGAAGAGACAGCCCCAGGCTTGCATACTTAGAATCACGGAATTGTTGAGGTTGGAAAAGCCCTTTAAGGATCATCAAGTCCAACTTGCACTATTCTTTTCCAAAAAGCCAGTTAGAAAAGGCAAGAAAGCCACAGCTCCCCAAAGCACAGCTATTTGCATTCCTGGGAACCAAGTTTTGTGTTCAGCTCTGCAGCAAAGCAGCTGAGGTTCTCTGCAGAGAGCTGTGGAGGATCCCTTCCCTCCCTGACAGCCTTACACAGGTAATATCTGTCCAGTGGAGACTGGAATTGACTCTGGCCTTTGCTACATCAGTGTCTTGTGGTGAAATACAATCCTTGGCTCTGTGGAGGTGGTCAGCAAGAGACATTAAAAGCCACAGAACTGCAAGAGTGGCAGCTGTGCCATGATGTGACCACTGCCACTGTCTGTCCCACACACGAGATGAGGTTGCCTAAACCCCTCAGACCACCCTGTCACTGCCAGGAATAATGTGCTTTATTTAGCAAGTCTTATGCACTGGCCTACAGAAGCTTCCTCTATTTGTTTCTAAAATTGTCTTTGTTTCCCAAATACTTTCCCTCCCCATCCCCTTTTTCTGTGTAACTGGATCTGCTTCCTCTGTGATGGTGTCTGAGCCAGTCATTACAGCCCAGCTGCAGCTATGAAATCTCTATTTCCATTTTCCCACTGTCCATGGGTCTGCCTTGAGACTGGCTCTCCCTGGAGATGACAACTGCCAAGGTAAGAACACATCCAATAAACCAAGGTGCTTCTCAGGAGTTGAAGCCATGTGTCCCATGGGTACCAGATCCATACTCAGACCTGCTCTGAAATCTGTCCTGCTACAGCTTTGCAGCTGCTCTTGCTGGGTTCTGTGGCCGGAGAGACCAAACTGAGCTTGGCAACAATGGAATCACACTTCTCAATGCAGCATCAGCCTGTCCTGCCAGCACTGCAAGCAGGCAACTGCTGCCTTCAGCTGCTATGAACTGCACACATTTGAATTGCTACAGGCAGCAAGAACGTGTCCCTTGTTCAGGAATTTAGCACAAGTCCTTTAAATAAATCACTGAAATGCTGCAAACTTCAGAGCACACCAGTTCTGAGCTGATGAATGTGTGTTTCAACCAATCCATGAAACATGTGATTAATAGCTGGGTACTGGTAAAAGAAAAAGAGGAACAGGAGGAAGATCAAAAAGCAGGATAGAAGATACATTAAAAACGTCTGTCCTTCAGCTGCTGATGGGGGCTTGTAAAAATGAGTTCACCCACTGCAAAGGGCATGTGAGGATATGTGGCATTTCTGCAGAAGGGAGGCTCCAGGGAAGCTTCCAGCAAATAGGGCAGCCCCAGAGCAGATTATAGCTCCTGAAATGCTCAGTTTGGACTCCTCACACACTTTTTGAAGCCTCATTTTACACTGAGACTTCACCTCTACATATACATCTGTTTCTGGCTCCAGCTGTGCTGTGTAACATCTCACCACGTCCATTTGGTGTCTGATTGCTCATCTGTGCTTTTCTGTTTAAGTGATCAGTTAGCCAACTCTGACTCCCAAAAATGATAAATAAAGCAGGGTTCAGATGGACACACCAGCAGCTCTCACAGCAAGTTCTAAGCAGGTGACAAATGCCTTCCACGACTGCTTGCAAAGGGTGTATCTATCAGTATCTTCATTATTTGTATTTCTCTCTGAAATGGTGGGTAACACACCCTCATGTACTCCTGAATTTGGAGCAATTCTGCCTCCAGCTCAGTTCTGGGCAATATTGATGCCTCAGAAGCAGGCAGGTCACCAACAACATGACAACAGAAAGTCCCTGGGGTTGAGACTAAGCTGCTGTAAAAGCTCTCTGGCAAGGTTTTACCATGGGATTTGCTGTTTCTGCAAGACCATAAAATGTCTTTGAGGAATTGAAATAGATGTTGAAATTGAGGAATTTGGAACAGTGTCAAAGGAAGGCAAAGCAGAGCACCTCTCTCCAGTCACTTGGAAATTTAAACAAGTGTAAAATCTGCAGTTGAAAAGTCTGAGCACTGTGAGATGATGATGCCACACACATAATGGGTTTCCAGAGACAGGTTTGAAAACCAAGTTTCAAAGAGTTTGCATTTCAGGAAAAGTGGGACTTACAGATATGCAAATTGGTGCTTTAAGGAGCTGGATTACAACACACAAATCCACACGCTGCAAGGCAAACTGAGTAAGAAGTGATTGGACTATACAGCCAAGCAAGATAGTAAAATAGAGAAATACAGGTGTCTGGGCAGCTAAATTATACAGAATTGTTGTTTTAGTCCACCTTGCCAGCCACTTTACCACTGCCAATAATTTACTGGATCAGTATGAAAAGATTGGCTGGAATAAAGTCACCTGTCTACCTGCCTCAGGTGGGAGTGGCTGCTACAGAATGGGAACAGCAACTGCCCCCAGGGACCAAAATCAATTGCAAGAAAGGACAGAGCAGGAGAGAAACAGTACATGTGCTCAGGGGAGGGAGAGAGCAGACAGTACACAGCATGTAAGGGGCAGGGTGATCCTGTTAATGGAAATTCAGGTCTTTTCCAGAAAGATAAAACCAATAAATTAAAAAGCAAGGGCTCTGCAGGCTCTTGCTGGAGTGCTGAACACTTCATTGAAGCTGATGCCTGTATCAGTCAGCAATAAAGCTCTCAACTGTTAACTAAAGCAGGGAGGGAGATGGTGATCTGGTGGCCACTGCAGCTCTCTCTCTCAGTGAGAGAGAACATCATCTCATGGGAACTCACCTAATGGCTTGGAAGTGAGAATTTTAAGGCTCTGAGCCAAGGAGGGTTGCAAAAACATTCACTGTCAATTTTTGCACGGTGTGATCCATGACAGAAGCCTAAGGACAGCCACAGTACAGAAGGTTGGCAAATACCACCATGCTGGGGGACAGACATTGCCTTGCCTTCCACAGACACAGAACTCAAGGATGTGAGCCAGCACAAGCTGTCAAGGAAGACATCAGAGACAGGAAAATCAACCCATAAATTTTACTGCACTGTTTCCAGGAGATTTCATCATGGACTTTGAGATAAGGAAGGTAACCTGGCCCATCATTCTGCCCACCAGCCACAGAACACTCTTCTCTTCATTATGGACCAACGAGACTTAAAACAAAGAGCAATGAGAAACTGCTACACCATGCAACCTGGCAATGCAGGCCCTCTACTCCTCTTCTCCTTGAAATACAAGGGAATGGAACTCTCTGGAAGTCTGCAAGATTGCAACAGCTCTCTGAATGGCATGGAAAAACATGAGTTTGTGTTAGAAACTTGCCTTGGAAAGTCAATTCAGTGTGGCTCTGCTACAATAATGAGACACTGGTAGCTCCAGCCCAGACCTGTCCCCTCTTTCTGGGCACCAGGTTTCCAGCAGCAGAGTATTTGGGGCTGTGGAGAGGCAGAGCTTCTTGCTTCAGCCTAATAGATCACAAATAGGCTCATATTCCCTACACCACCTCCATATGCAGCTCTAACTTCCTTTGCAAATCATTGACTCTTTATTAGATTTACTGCTCATCCATAATAAAATAAATTGCTTCAATGATTGTTTAAATGATACCATCTATATTTATATACTTAAACAATGCAGAATAGTCACATGGCTATTAAAAAAATAGAAAAAAAAAGATAAAAATGAGATTAATAGCCACCTCCTGCTGCACAATTTCTGAAAACAGTATTTCCAGCCTAGAAAGGGAGAAGTTTCTGTATAAAGAGACTGAACACCACAAATGAACATGTCTGTCACTAGGTCTGGGAAAGGAGAAAATCACAGCTCTGTCTGCACAAAGAGGTGGAGGGAGCAGGTGAGGGGTGTGATAGATCAATGAAAGGAGGGTAACCAGTAACACCTTCTAACAGGCTGGCTGAGGTGAGCATTTTCTGCCAGTTCAAATGTTAGTTCATGGTCACAAACCAGAGACCTGAATCTTAAATAGCCAGAGGAGGTATTCTTGGCTGTGTCTTAATGATTTTGAACTTTCACTCTTTCTGGTTGTGCTTGCCCATAAGTGTGGCAGCTGCTGAGAGACTCAGCAAATAACCATGGCCAGGCCAGTGTGGAAAACAGAGAAAGGAGGAACAGCACTTGGCTGGTCCCTTGTACAGGAATTCTCCTTGCTGGATGAGCAGGTGCTGCAGCGTGGAAGGGAAGGGTGGGCTTTCAGAAGGGAGCCCACTACTCCAAACATCTCATACTTTCCCTTTATAAACTTCTCCCAGGTCCCAGGCTTCTCTCATTCCGACATTAAAAGGGAAGCAGAGACTTGTTCAGTGCCTGGATTTCTACTCCCCGCTGAAAGCAAGATTCTAGCCTGAAGCTGGATTATTTCAGTTGAGCTTTTCTTTTTCCCTTTAGTCTAACTAAAAGAGAGTTGGTTTAGATGAGATGTAAGGAAGGAGTTTTTTAAAAGGCGGTAAAGCATTGGCACAGGGTGGCCAGGAGGTGGTGGATGCCTCATTCCTGGAAATATTCAAGGCCGGATTGGAGGGGGCTCCCAGCAGCAAGGTCTAGTGCAAGTGGGGGTTGGATGACCTCCAAAAGTCCCTTCCAACCCAAACCATTCTATTTATCTGGATCTATTTGATATCTTTTCATATAATTCAATTATAAGCACTCAGGGAGGGGCCACATTTTAATCTGCATTTGTGCAGCATCAAGCACTGTAGGTTCCTGGGCTATGGTAACACAGATAACAAATTGAAATCACTGGGTTATTAATACTGGCCTGGTGCAATCCACCTGGTTGTGGAAATGAATGGTACTGGAAGGGAGCCAGAAGCTTGCCCACAGACAAATTAGACTGTAATTGTCATCTGGTACCACTGCAGCTACATCACCCTCACTGCAAGGGAAGTGCTCAATCTTCCTGTACCAAAACATTAGGCAAGAGCAATAAAGGTGTGGATTGAGGTGCAGATAGAACAGCCCAAAGGCTGTGGGTTTCCATGGAGCTCTGAATTCTGATGGCAGCAGGGATAAGCAGCTGAGATTTCAGGCACACTTAGATGGTGCCAGCATGCCAAGAGGCAAAAAGAAGGACATTCAGAAGGGCAAAGAGAACATCCCAGGCTTTCTGCAGGGGACAGAAACGCACACAGCCCTCAAGGAGTTTGCTAGGGGCTGGCATATGGAAAGGATTTTACTTACATAGGCTCCCACAATGCTGCTCTTGGCTGCCACGAAGATCAGACAGATGAAGATGGCTGAGCCCAGCATCCCAACAGCACAGACAAGAGGATCAGCTCGCTGGGTCTTGGACCTGCACCATTTGGTGGCTCCTGCCCCTGTGATTACACCCAGGAAGCCAGTGAAGCACGTGATTGCTCCAAAAATCAAACTGTCCAAAAATAAAAAATGAAAAAAAAAAAAGGAAAGAAAGAAAGAAAATAAGAGAAATGTGGGAGGATTTTTTTGGAGTTTTTCCCCAAAATGGGCATAGTCTTTGGGTATTATTATTTTATTAGGTACTATTATTTTATTATGTATTATTGTTTTATTAGTTATTATTATTTTATTAGGTTTTGTTATTTTATTATTAATAATATAATTATTAGGGTAAACTGACTAATTTGCACCATTTGCATAATGGCTTTGCAAATTTTAAATAAAACAAATTCTCATGATTTTAGCCCTTTCCCCCTGCAATTAAGAAAAACACAGCATAGGAAATTGATCATTGTACACAGGTTGTGATCTATGGGCAAAGGGGTGCAAAGGGCTCACACTGCTTCCCTCAGTGGAACTGGGATTCCTAGGAAGAGCCTGCCCAGCTAATTATGTATGCACAAAACTAATTAATAACCTTTCATTGATCACATGAGGGGAAATCATGGACAGGCACCAGGAAGCTTCAGGGCAAGGAAACCTAACAGGACTCTTAAACACCAGTGATTTCCAACATACTTTGACTTTATAACTCCTTTCAGGCCACTTCAAAGAAGCTTTTTGCTGTTAGGTTATACATTTGAAATGAGTTAATTTCAATTTAAAGAGCCAGGAGGATTCTCCATATGATATGTGCAGGACTTGGATTACAGGGCCTTGGGCAACCACAAAGGAGTAGCTTGAGGACAGTTCAAAATTGAGGTGTCATCAAGGAGGGGGAAATTCTCTTTGTAAACAGCAGACAGGCAGTCAGGCTGGAACTGTGTGTTTGGCTCACTGCATTTTTGTGGAACAGCCTGAGCTTGCCTGCTGGACACTCTGGTTGATGGACTCCACACCACTAACTACTTTAATTGAGATGGGATTATGTTATGGCAAGAAGGTTTTCCTAATATTATTTTCCCTCTTGAGCTAAAAAGCAAAAGATCTGACAAAAAGCTTTTTTAGTATCTGTTATTTACCTGGATGAATGCTTTTATAGCATTTCTTGGTTTGTGCCCCCAATGTAAATCACAAAATGAAGAATTACTTTTCACAGCTTATGTGTTGCAAGTGATATTCCATAACCAGGACTGAAAACAAACCACTGTAAAACATCAAACACTCCAGCCCAAAGTGTCCCAGATCTCTGGGACATCTTCAGCAAAACTCAGCACACACAGCAGTTTACAGTGCAATAAAACAGAGAAGTCCTGCCCCACAGAGAAACAAAAGCCTACAGGATTAGTCCCTGCACCTTTAGGGAAACCATTCCAACCTCTGAATTACAGGCACCACTGGGGCTTGCTAACCTGCCAGCTTATTCTGGGTCTTAAGGAACCAAATTCTCAGCTCTCCAAACATCCTCCTTAGAGGATTTCTCTTTTCTGCTCTGCACCACAGCCTGGGAACTAAGACAGAGCTGAGGTCATTGCTTCTCCCTTGGTTTGACTTCATGCAATGAAGAAGAGAAATAAAGCCTAGTTTACAATCCCAGCATTTCCTATCATTGTTACAAGGACCTAGAGGAAATTACAGACATTCTAGTACCTTGTCTCTGTGGGACTTGCCTGTTTCCTCTGGTAAATAACCCCCACCCCCTCTCCCCCTGTGTGAAGCAGCTGACTCTGGCTCTCACCTATCTTTGGTGCCACAGGGCTGGGAGCTGCAGGTCTCTGCTGTCTTCTGCACAACCTGTGCTCTGTGAAGGTACAGAGGGATCCACATTCCAAGGGCCCCCGTGGCAAAGGAGACAGCTGAGGTGGCCAGGGATGAGAACACATAGCTGCGGCTGGGAGACAAAACCAAGGGAAGGTTCAGTGAAACAAATGGAAAAGCAGGACCCCCATGCAGGAGCCAGGGCTTCAGTGACAAAGGCCAGTGTCCCCCCACACCTGCCACTTCTCTTTGCCAAGGGGCAGAGGTAACACAAGGCAAAAAGGAATGGAGAATAAGAAGCATGGAATATCCACATGTGATGCTCTACTTATAATAACAAACTGAACTCATCAGAGTGCTACACAGGGGCTGTTTGAGAAGGCAATCAGAACTTGGTCACTAAGACAGGATATGTGACTTTCAGGGCTTTCACCCTAATGTCACCTGTTTACTTGGAGGAGCAGTTTCACTTCTCCCTCCCCATCCATGCCACCATATGGTTACTACTTACACCAACTACCAAAGGCAGTAACATAGAAATAATGCTAAATTAGCTCACATTGCTCTTCATAGTCCTTTGGCCCTGGATGACAATACCAGGGAGGTGTTCTAGCCAGTAGTTCCATCATAAATTTCCCATCAGAATTACAAGGTAACCCTGAATTCACAAGTGAAAGTATTTGCACATTCACAGGCCAGACTTCTGGAAGGAAGTGCAGCTGCTGAAGCACTTGTGAGCATGTGAACCTTTATGCACACAGACAAGTGCCCAAGCACATTCAGTTCTCATGGATTCAGCCACCTGTGGTTGTTCAGATATATTTAAACTTGCCATAGTTCAAGCTTCTGTGTGGTTTTTTATCTTAAATTGCTGAAACTCTTTTCTCCCTCAGCAGAATAGCTCTTTTAAAGAAGAAAAAGGATCTAAGTGTCTGAACAGCAGTGGCACAACAATTAATACAGGAACACAGCAATTTCTACACTTCAAAGGCCCTGATTTGTGTGAAGTATGAGCCAAGCAAAGCAAGCTTTTTCTTAGATGCCAGTCTTGGAAAGGTTAGAGCAAAACTTGGAATTCATCATTGTCACAGCAGTCAATACCTCACGTAAGTGTGATTTTCTTCCCTAGGTCCACAGACTAAACTTCCTGCAACTCCCTGCATGTCATCACTTTCCAGTCTCACTGTGCTAAATCCAGACCACTGGATGTTCCAGAGGCAAAACATGGTTTTTACTCATGCTCTTACTTTCTAATCAATGCTTTCATGTCTCTCAGCCATGAAGTCCGAGCCTTCAGCTGCCCCCCAAGCTGTTCAGCATTTCCTCTTTTAGCAGCAGGCACAAATATCAAGATGAGTGTCCCTGTTATCATTCCCAGGAGTGGAGATACCTGCAAGAAAGGAGCAGGGAATTAGCACAGGAGCCAGGAGGGTTTGCTTTGACTGGTCAGGAAGAAGCAGAAGACATCCTTTTGGTTTCAGTGACTGCTCCTCACAGCCAGTCAGAACCTGTGAGCATCGAGGCATCTGCTCCTGTCCTTCCTCCATGTCATTCTCTGGGCTCTCTTATCTCACTCTGGACACATGCAGCTTTGAAATTACCCTAAGTAAGGCAGTCCATTGTGTTAATAAGTACCAAGATTCATCTAAACATGATTCTTGAGCGATGTTTAACTCTTTGGAAACCTACTCCCAGCTAGGAGGAGGTCTAGGCTGAGAGACCAGCTGGTTTCTGGGTGAGTGCAGAGGCCATTTAAAGGCAATTAAGATTGAGCTGAAAGATCTCTGGATGTAGGAAACATGCTGGTTTTGAAAACCCTTGCTTGATACACATCCCTCTTCCAGCTAACCCACAATGCCTTCCTGTTTTCAGGCATCTTCCTCAGTACAACCAACCAAGAAACATTGAATTCAGGCTGGAAGATAGGGAAACAACACATTCAAGGGCTTGGTTTCCCAATATCCAACCCTTTCTCCCAAGCACTAGGCAAAATTACAAAGATCCCACAGCATTTATAAGAACTATTCTTGTTTTGACACTGAAATTCCATTATTGTCAGAATGGAAAACAGCTCCATCAGGAAAATAGGAACATGGATTTCACTGAACTATCATCTAAGCTAGACATGCTATTTAAAAAATAATTCCTGTTCAAGAAAAAAAAAGCTTCCATTATTAACCTAAGAATTGCCTTTACACATGGAGCAGTGTTTCATGTCCAAAGATGACAAACTCACAATCCTTCTAGGGAAGGAAAGACAAAAGTATTTCAGAATTTAAAAGTCAGGAAAATCACTCATCCAGGAATACATTGAAGCCTGATACAGTATCCTAATGACACATGAACAGAAGACACAGAACTGGTAAAAAAGATTGGAAATGCTGTTTTTTCTACAGCCAAATGATTGCAAGTGTCTTTGATTTTTATCTAAAAGCTTAAGTACCCATCAGGACAATATCCATGGGCACTCAGTAATGCTGCAGTGAAACACTTGCTTTATTGTTAGATCTAGAGACAAAGCTGCCACTTGTCCATGTGCCCTGCTGTCTTTTTCAGCCCACTGAAGTGTGGATTAGTCCTGACCTCTTCTGTATTTGGAGCCCACAGGAGATCACAGAGGGAAGCATCATCTTGGGGAGTCATTCCCATCTTGTAAGAGCACATAATTGCCACAGGGATGGAAGCTGCTTTACACTGATGTCTGGATGCTTTTTAGATGTGCTGTGTGACTACAAAGACTGAGCAATGGTCTTCAAAGCAACCCCCACAGATGTGTGCAGCTCATCAGATTCCCCAGATTTTGTACAGCCAGGGAATCCTGCCCCAATGTGTCATTTATAGTAGGAATCATGAGCTGTAAGGGGTACAGTCTTGCAGATAGCTGGATTTCTCAGGATAACTATGAAGACACCACCTGAAAAGTTCTAGTAATGATCTCTTTTCACAGATTAACCATTTGGGTTTTCCAAGAGTGCTCCAGTTAAAGCCCACCGACCAGAGGACAGGCTTTGGGGTTTTTACTTCTTGTGTTTGCCTCTGCTCAAAAGTTCATGTTACTCTTAAATATTTCTGCTAATTAGGCAGCATCCTTCTGGTGGGAAGCTTTAGGCTACTCCACTTTTCACTCCAGGTGCACAGCTGGAAACTGCCCTCCACTCTCCCAGATGAACCATTCATGGTGATGCTCCTGCTCCTGGCTTTGCTTACCCTGGGCATGGCCTGTGTCACAGAGGGTGTATTTGCTTCAGATGGGAACCCTTGCATTTCATCACCAACTCTTATAAACAGTGCTGGCCTGAGCTTCATGAGATTCATGGTCCTCATGAAGTGCCAGAGCCAGAGAATGCACCTCACATGCCACCCACAGCACCAAAGGTCAGAAACCAGTTCTGCTGGGCCACTTCCTCTCGGCTCTTTCAAGACATCTTTGTGTGCAGAAGCTGTTTGTGAGCATGTGACTGGAGTGGATTATCTTTTCAGCCCATTTATCAGGGTCCCAAGAGGTTAAAATAGAAGGAAACGGAGTGTCTCAGGGCAGAAAAACAAGCGGAAACTGGAACAAAGTGTTTTTTCCTCAAAGCCGGAAGCCATTCTCAGAGTTTCTTGACAGCAGGAGACTGAAAGACTGTGGAGTTGATTTAAGGCCAATGCCTCATCTTCCTGCCCCCATCAAAAAGTCATGATTGATTGATTGATTGATAACAAAGTGATAGGAAAATTCTTGCTCCCAAGCAGGGAAAACTCCAAGTCCCACAAGCTCACAAATCTTTGCTTAGAGAGTGCATCTGCCGTGCACTCAACACCCACAGATGTAAACTCCAATCCTTCACCTTTCAGATACAATAACAGGTTGAGCCATTGTGTGATGGAACTCTTGCTAACACTAATCAACCAACCAGCTCTCATTAAGATGTGCCATTAAGAGGGACTTACCCGCAGTGCCCAGTGCCAGTCTCCAGCAACCTGCTTCACACTTGAGCCAGTGATGTACCCCAAGCCACTGCAAGAAAGGCCAAGAGAGAGTTGGTCAGAGCCTGAAGTGTGCCACACTCACAGCTGTTCTTAGACAAAGGCAAAGAGAGGCACAACCAACTGTGTGCCCTCAGCTCTCTTGTCCTACAGGAAGAGATACGGGGATTGAAGCAGATGGTGGCTACTATGTGACTCTACCCAGCAGTGCTGATCTAAAAATGTCCAAATCTGATGGAAATTTGGAAGTTTATAGCTGACCTTTCAATCTACAGTGGATGGAAAGAAAGACTTTAAAAGAATTTATTTCCCAATTTCACTTCTACATCAGTACTCTGTACTAATATGAATATTGAACAATTTTATGTTCAAGCTTTCAGTTAAAAAGTGCCCTTCAAGGACAGGCCATATTCCATCATTAGATTTTTTTTTCTTCTTGCCACTAAATAATAATTGGTTCTAATTAAGCAGGAAGAGACTACTTGCTGTTAGCTTGGAAGAAAAACCAAGAAGAACATACAAGAAGTTTGTTGGGAGACCTTCAGCCACATGTAAGACAAAAGGTGCATCACAAGAGACTAAAGGTGAACATAGCCACATTTCTCTCAACATGAACTGAAGTAAATACCCTTTTTCAAAACTGCTGCATTTGTTGCTGAGACTGCCTTGGCTAAAGTTGCTAGGATTGCAATGGGACAACTGTGAACCCCCCTCCCTGACCCCCCTTCCTTTATTGAAGAGTCTGCTAAGCTTTGGAGGTTGTCAGACCTCCCTAGAACTGGGCATTTTACCCAGACAGCCCCTAAAATCAAGCCATGAATCATCACAGACTGGTTTGGGTTGGGAAGAAACTTAAAATTCATCCAGTTCTACCCCCTGCCATGGCAGGGACACCTCCCACTGTCCCAGGCTGCTCCAAGCCCTGTCCAGCCTTGGGCACTTCCAGGGATCCAGGGGCAGCCACAGCTGCTCTGGGAATCTGTGCCAGGGCTTCACCACCTTCACAGGGAGGAATTTCTTCCTAATATCCAATCAAACCCTCTTTCAGTTTACAGCCCTTGTCCTATCCTCCATGGCTTTGTAATCCACGCTGCTGCTGGATGTTGAGACAATGAAGTCTCAGAATCAGGCTCAACAGGATGAATATTTGTAATTTCTTTTAAGTTCATTGAATTTTCTATGTGAATACTTGGAATCCTTGGTCCTCTTGGCAAAATACTCTTTTCACCAGTTAAGGATCTGTTTCTCTCTATTTCCTCAAGAGCAAAAGGATGTTTGTGAGTTTTATCTCACAGGTAAGTGCTCCAGCTTGTAAAATGCACCACCAGAAGTTTTTCTCTGAGTTTGGAACATGTTGCCCATGGATTCCCTGCTGGAAATGAACCCATATTGCCCTTTTTCCCAGGATGTTGTCCAGCTCTGGGAAACTATGCAAACTATGCAAAGCCACCTTGCTGACAATACCACAATAGAGGGTCAGCCATTATTTTAAAAAATAAAAATAATGACAGATTCCCTCCTGTCCCAACAATCAGATACTGTGTTGGGCTGATAAAGAAATTCCACTGGAATAAAAAGTCAGCTAAAATATTTTTATTCCATTTCCACCCCATTGCTGTAAAAATGGAGGAAAAAAACTAAATAAACCAACAACGAACTTCCCATTAGTTCCCAAAAGTCACACATGAACCAGTAACAGGGCAAAAAAAGAATCTAATTCCTGCAACTAATTAGTCACTGCTCACAATATTTTCCTGTCTACATTCCAGCCAAGGTCAAGAACTATCATCATTAGCAATTTCAGATCTATGTGAGTTTATTTAAGAGAGAAGCCATAAGCAGATTGAAAAATCTTTGTGTCACTTACCTGCCCAGAGGAATTGCAAAGTAGAAAACAGAGAGCATCAGGGTCCTTGTGTTTTTGGTGAACAGGTCTCCGATGATGGTTGGTGCAATAGTAGAATAACTCGCTTCACCAATGCCAACCAAACCCCGGGAGAGCACAAAGAGCCAGAAATACTGAGAAAAGAAATAGAAACATTAGCAGGTCCCCCCTTGGCTTTTTTAATTCAGGATGGACAGCAGTCAGGGAAATACAAGTTCATGTGACTGGAAAATGATGCTCCTGTATGCATTTATTTTTAGAACTTCAGAGCTGTTTCATTTGTCTTTTGCCCAGAAGAAAGGGACAATAAGTTTTTGTGAAGATTTATAGGCATGAAAGAAAAGTAATAATAAAACATTTACTCAGTCACATTCAAGAACATGTCCTAAAAGAGGCAGAAGACCCCCAGTTTGTTGCCAGATCCCAGCTCACTCTTGCTGCTTTGGGAAGGCCTGGGGAGGTGGGTGAGTGTAACAAACCCTGCTCTGGGATCCAGGAACAGCAACTCCTGCTGAGCACAACCCATCCTTCCCAGTGTGCCAAGGACAGGTTCTACTGGGAAATCCTAAAGGCTATTCAAAGTTGGGAAAGAGTGGAACCTGCAATCCCCCAAACTAAATGTCTTCCTTCACTAAAAGCTATGGAGTAATGGAATCTTTCAAAGGTGCTAAGCACCCATCTCACTCCACTTGCCTTGAACAGCAGCGGACACCTCCCCAAAACTCTCAGAGGAGACCTGAGCTTCACTGGGAACCCAGGGACATCTGTGTCCTCTGCAAGCAGGACCTGCAGGGAATGATCCAGAGCCACACAGGGCAGGGGCATGCAGGAGGCATTCAGCTGCCCAGGGAGCACCTGCCTGGCTGGCTGAAGGGCAATCCCACAGGGTGAGGATATATCAAAAAACAGGCGACCCCAACATCTGGGAATGACTGGCATCTGACTCCATTGATCCAGAATGCTGAACAATTGTTTTATTAAAACTACATTATATTACATTATACTATACTATATTAAAGACTACTAAAAGGATACTATACTATACTATACTATACTATACTATACTATACTATACTATACTATACTATACTATACTATATATACTAAAGAAAGCTCATGACTGTCTCCAGACAGTCAGGACACAGCTTCTTCCAACTGGCCAAGGAAACAAAACAATCCTCAGCAGAATCCAGCTGACAAATCACTTCAGGTAAACAATCTTCCTAATATTCCACATGTGCAAAAACAACAGGAGCAGCAAGTAAAGATAAGAATTGTTTTCTCTTTCCTCTCTCTGTTCAGAGAATGTGAATGCCACAAGGATACACTTCACATTCAGCACAACTCAATCTAAAATGGCCACAAAGAATTTGCTTATCCAATAGAATTTTTTTAATGGCCCATTTCAATCAACACTTTCATGAACTGTGAGGACCTGATTTTCAACCTAAGCTCTTTCACTGCCCCTGCAGTTTTCTGGGTGCTGCTAAGTGCAGGCTAAGACACAATGCTTTGATGCCTGAATACCAGATACATGAGAACAAACTCTCAGCCATCTAAGCAGCTTGAGCTACACCCAGAAATAATTGCAGGGACAGAAATGAAGCAGTCAATGCAGAAAGTTGTAAGCACGGGGAAATGTATTTCTACAAATTTAACCTCTATAAATCCTCAATTTGCTGTCATTATTCTGTAGATCATTTGTGAGAAGAACAGCAGGGATTTAAACTGAAGGAAGGCATGCTTAAATTAGATATTAGGAAGAAATTCTTCCCCGTAAGGATGGTGAAGCCCTGGCACAGGATGCCCAGGCTGTGGCTGCCCCATCCTTGGAAGTGTCTAAGGCAAGGTTGGATGGGATTTGGAGTAACCTGGGACAGTGGAAGGTGTCCCTACCCATGGCAGGGGGTGGGATGGGATGAATTTTAAGTTCCTTCCCTTCCTCTGTGATTCTATGCTTATGATATGTCCTTAACCATGAAAGTGCTTTGGGAAAAACGAGCAATTACCAATTCTCCTTCTTCAGATAGGAAAAAGTCAAGGGAAATGACTGATTTTGTGCCCTACAACAAAGCCAAGCTAGAGTACAAGTCTCATTCACAAACATGGAAAACACCATGCAGACTCCAAGCCATGTGCCTCAGTCATAAATACATCCATCAGCAGACAAAAATCTACCACTGACACGTTTGCATTGTTTTCCTCACTGTATTCCCTGGTTGAAAAGAACATTTTGAGGATTCCAACAGCCACAAAAACAAAATACTTTTGTGTACTTTTCACTTCCTCATATTTTGGTGTGAATTGTGGAGCAATATGCATTTTCTGCAGGAATACAGGTTCCTTGTTTGCTGGCAGGGTGCGTGCAGGGCTGCTCACGTTCATACATCTCCCACAAGCTGCACACACGGAACTCACACACGTGGGTGTGAGCAGAAAGGGCAATACTGTGACTCAAGGGATTTAATTTCTGCCAATTTCCCAATGCTCAACCACTCCACTGCAGAAATATGCTGGCAGTCATTGGTGCACAGGTAACCAATGTATTTTGAATGAGCAACAGTATTTATAACGTGCTGAAAGGCTTAGTCATGCAGAATTAGAAAGCAGGGAACTGCAGGCTGGCTGTGGTTTCTGAGGAGGTTTAGAGCTGGATCACAGAGGGGGTGACAGGCAAAGTAGTCACCTGCCTGGGATGAAATGGGCAGTGTTACCTACAACTGGAGAATGACAAGTTTGTAAATGCACTGGATGTTCCTGAAATTTGAAATACCTACAGAAAAATGACACAGTTCTGTGCTCACCAGCTGGTATTGCCCCCAGTGAATGCACTGGGTAGGAATTTCCTCCAACAATGCTGTGAGAAGGTTCCTCTTACAATCCTTGTGCAAAGCAGGAAAACTGTACCAAGTATTCCTTTTGTGGTAGAGTGACTCAGTTTCATCAATACCATGGAATCAGATGCCCAATACCATGAAATCATCTGCAACTCTTCCCTCTCAGTTCCTCCTCAGATCCTTCTCCCTGGCTTATCCCATGCTGACACACTCCAAATATCTGTTTAATATTTAAACTATGTTTTTTGAACCAGTGGTATTCAAACTTAAGTAATAAGATTTTTATTTCATCTGGGAATAAAAGCAGTCTTAAAAAACATAATCCACAAAAAGACCTGAATAGTATTGCCCTTCTGAGATCAGATATGCAAGACTACAGACCATCCAGCCATTAAGTTGTGACAACTAGATTAAACATACAAAAATCTAAAACAATTTAGGGAATTATTTATAGTTGGTTCTATGCTGTGCCTGGGTTTGGAGCTCTATATCTAGGATTAAAGGGCTAATTCCTCTTCTTACCAGTTCTTTGGGATCTTTGGCTAGCATGCACCCTGTTGGAATTTATATGATAAAATTAATTTGCTAAAATGAGCTGGAACCCCCATCTTCCATCTCTAATCAGTCACTCAAAACTTATGTTTTAGCTCTGAGGAGGGACAGCTGGGGAGCTCCCCAAGGCAAAAAGTGGCTCCATCCATGACAGGCCTTGTCTTTTTGTCTTCCATATAAGAAGAAAAAAATACAAACAACAAAACAACTCTAAAATTCTTATGCTGCTGCTCATTTGCACCACAGGCAAATTCCATGAACCACTCAGAAACTGGTCCCAAACCCACTCCATATGCAGTACAGACAACTGCTATTTTTTGTGTACATTTGTACACATACACCCATAGAACATCCCTTTTCCTCTCCAAGTGTATGTGGACATGACAACCTGCACAAACACATGGCAAAGTCAGACATTCCACATGCTGAGGGAAATTGAGTTCTCCTCCACAGCTGTAGCAGAACCTCTCTGCCATTTCCTCTGCACTGGATTTTCCCCCCACTGCTTTTCCATTTATGTACGACCTCAGGGTTCTCAGGAGTTTAATGAAAGAAAAAGGGCTGACACCAGCTCAATTCTGCCAGTGCTCAAAGCAGAACAGGCAGCTCAGACTTTAACTGAATTTCACTGTTCCCCAAGCAGAAATTGATATATATTGAAGAAGCCAGTTTCTTTCTATATGACTTGGTAACTCTGCTGTAATTTGTTCATCTGTGCAAGTAGGTTTCTGGCAGGAAAACTGAAAATATCTGAGTCAGCTTTCAGGACCTGAACTAATTCCCTCCCCATAGGTTAAGCCCAGCAGCCTCAACACTTATCAGCAGTGTCTTCCTAAAATTAAATGCCTGAAATGGAAGTTTTTTTGAAACAAGGTGCTATTAGGGCAAGCAATTAATTTGTCTTTAATTTTGGAAAGCAGTTATATCAGAGACTGTCTGCACCTCCATGAGAGCTGCCAACATCTCCAGGTTTGGAGAGACGCAGAGGGTTTTCTGGGATGAGCTCATAGCCTCAATGCCCCTCCTTGCCTGTGTGCCAGCCCAAGGTGCAGCTCCCTGGCTGTGCTGGATTCTGCAGCCACAGAGCAGCTCTGTGGCACCAGCCTGGCTGTGGCACTGGGAAGGGACACCTGGCCCACACAACCTGCCTGCTACGAGTTCCAGGAGCAAGTCAGGGTACAAAATCTGCTCCTGGAACTCACAGCAGGCAGGTTGTGGGGCTCAGGGCTTCCAGTCCTTTTCTCCAGCTTGTGTGGCTGGTGAGACACAAGCCAGGGAAGATTCCAGTACACAATAAACCATCAACATATGGAAAGAATGTTGGCTGCAGAGACCCAGAACTGTCACAGCCTTCCTGGGAATTTCCCTTCAAGAGATGACATCAGCAGAAATTAATGCATGGAGAAAGCACCCACACCTATGAATGGGAGGTACAAAGGGTCAATGGATGTGCTCTCTTCTTCCCATCTCCCAAATACATAGAAGGAAAAACAGCCTCTAGCCATAAAGCAAAAGAAACCAAATTCCTCAAAATAGAAGTGAGTTTCAGAAGGGATACAAATCTTTATCCCTTGGGGATGTGCCAATAAGGAATAGAACATTTTACCTGCCAACTTCTACATTTCTTAAACTATCAGCAAGGCATAGACAGCAAGAGTGACAGATCACGAGGTCCAAGGGACCTGGTCTCATTACTGTCACCAGTGTCACCAAACACTAGAAGCTATGGATGTGACACTCCTTCCAGAATTTACAGCTGAAAAAAGCTTTCACAGTTGGAGTTAAATATTCATAATATAGAACCATTGAATTGTTTAGGTTAGAAAAGACCTCTAAGAACATCAGGTCCCACAGATAAAAAGTACGATGTGGTTTCTAGTCACACCTTCATACTGACTTTACTCTCAATCTCCTGCACACATAAATGTTTGATGGCCTAGGACACATGACTGGCTTTAATCATGTTTGCTGAAAGCTCCTAATTATACATTTATCCTGGTTGTATAGACCATTCAGGGAGTAATATGTGTTTTAAGAGGTCTAATTACAGCTTGAAGTTCTTTCTCCTTTTTTAATTAGCTAACAAAAGGAGTAAAGCCACTGGGTCTTTAAAAGATTATCTGCCAGTGGTAAACCTATAATCTGCCAAATATGTGTACAACTCTGAGCCACCAGATTTACTGTCTAAAGAATCATATGATCCTTAAGCTTTGTTTATTAAGTATTTGCATTTGAATGTGGAATAGCTTGTAAGGGTCTCAAGAGAAGCTGAACACATGCTGCTTTCAGATGAGGGACACATGGACTGAGAGATCCCACAGACAGAGACACTCTAGAGTTATGAATTCCTGTGTGTGCACAGCACCAATGCAAACCATGTTTAAATCTGCTGTTGCTGGCCTAAAAGAAGGATCTTTTACACTGCTACAGCACCTGCACCCTTCCCTATGTGAGGATGCTGATAACTCCTGTGGATAATGCATTTAGCTGATGTAAAAGAGGACTCAGTACCATTCAATTCCTCTTTGAGCTGAGTTTTGCCATATATTCCTTCTTTTATTTCATAAACATTATGCAAAAATCAAGACTATGGAATCAGAGTTTGCATCTTTTGAAAGAAGATGTGCATGAAGTCATTCCTACCACAGGCAGCTGGGGTTGCCACACAGAGCCTAAAATGTTGTGAAATGACAATAAACTAAGGAGAAAGCACTGGGATTGACCTGAATTCCCTGAGTTACACTCCTGTATTTCTCCAGCTGGCTGAGCCTTGCACTAGGCAGCCAGGGTAGCACAGCAGTCACAAGTGATCAGCTGGATAAATCCGAGAGACTGCAGGAGCCATTTGATCAAAGTAAAGCCCACAGGGCTCAAATATTGATCCAAGGGCTGCACAACAGTGCTTCCCTTTGACAGCTGCACTCACAGGCAAGAATTCGCCCTCCTTGAGCAGACCCTGCATTTTCTGGCCAGGCAAACACCACTTCCTCCTCTGCTCCAGTAAGTTTCCCCAGCACTTTGCAGGGTTTCAGTGGTTGATGATGACACACCACACCTTTTGCCAAAAGATGCACCATTAACTATGAGGTAAGCCAAACCAGGAACCTGCTCTAGTATCGGGGTGGTGACTAAGAGCATTGACTCCTGCACAGTCACAGCTCAGATTCCAGCTCATTAGCTGAGAGTCGCTGAAGAGCTGAGCACTGGAATGACATAACATATTTGCTTAAACACAAAAAGCTCCAATTCTCTCAGCCCTCCCAGGAATGAGGGCTCACCTTGAAAAATATGAGAGTTTCTAAGTCAAACAAGGACAATGACATTGCACAAGAGACAAGCTGACATTAAACAATGAGGTTGGTGTTTCAAATTCCATTCTGTGCCTGGCTGCATGACAAAGGCCACAGCAGAACAGATAAGCTTAAATACATCTTCCAACAGTGTGCACCCCTAAAGCTTTAAGAATTTTGCATATATATCAGCAAGGCACCTGGCTTCCATTGCTGGATACAAGTTCTGGGCACAAATACTTGATGGGAATGCTATGTCAAATCTAGATATGAAACTCAAAGTTACATGCCTCACCTTTTCAAACATCAATGGTTCTAACTCTTCTCTAATAAAAGCAGAATAAATATTGTAAAGAGCTAGAGAAGGACTACACAGTACTGGTGAATTGTTCCATGCCAATCCTGAAGAACGTGTCCTCCTGTCAAGTTCAGCCCAGATTTTTAAGTAACTGAATATTCATTCCAAATTTTGGCCATCTGATGTCTTACCATCTGGGAGATCTTTGAGCAGAAACAAAGAAAGATGAATTTCTTTTTCTTTATTGACAAGTAATCTTACCTAAAACCTCATGGGAATTGCCAGCCAAGAGACCAAAATACAAATCAGCATGAGGGCAAAACTGTGCACTGAGATGTTTTGTTGATCAGTACTTTCCTCCCCTGTTCAGGGGTGGGCCAAGCACTGGTTTCAGGATTTCCTACAAGCAAAGGGAGCGGGTTATGCTCAGTCTCTGGGTGGTACAGAGGGACCAGCAGGGCACGTGCTCAGGTGGAGACTGCTTGGAGACAGGCTGATGGGTTATCAGCTCTGAGTCAATGCTGACAGTTATCAGTGTTTATCTGTTTGCTGTAGAGATACCAGTGCACTGAGTAGCTCATGCTAGAGCTACCTGACAGATAAATCTAATTATGAGCCACCCTTCTCACCTCCACCAAGAGTTCTCCCCTTATCAGCCCTGAGTCCTGCACCCAGGGCAGAGGCACTGCAGCTGCTGCTTCTTCTGCCACTTATCCCTCTGCAGGGAAGTGATTGGGTTTAAACTCCTCTTTCCTTCCCTCATTGTGTGTGTTATCTCTCACTCATGCCTGCTTCTCACTCCCCATCTCTACTATCACAACCACTCTGTAAGTCATGACTGCACACAACATTTCCCAGAACTTCCATCACCACTGGATTCTATTTGAGTTCTACAGTTTCCTCCCTTCAAAGGGAACTCTTGATGCTAAGTCCATCTTCCATCACCATTTTAAACTGCTCTTCTCCTTTGCAGGCACTCACAGAATAAGAGAATACCTGAGACTGGGAGGAGTTTTGGAGATAGTCTGGTCCCTGTCCCCTGGTCACAGCAGGACCAACAACAGGCTGACCAGGATAATGTCCAATTGAGCTTTGAGTAGCTCCAAAGATGGAGGAGCCACAGCCAGGCTGGACAACCTGTGGATGTCCAACACAGCCTGTTGCAGTGTGGGACCATCCTCAAAAATTGCTTCTTCTTACGTTTAAATGAAATTTCCAGTATTTTAGTTTGTGCCCCTTGCCTCATCTTTTCACTGGGAAGCTTTGAGAACAGTCTGGCTGCATCTTCACAGCTCCCATCAGGTATCAATACACACCAAAGCAGCACCATGGGCTCTATGGGGACAGCAGCACTTCTGGAGTGAGGATGCCACTTTGACAAAGGTAAAGTATTTAAATTCAGTTAAATCCATATGGCAGACGCCATCTCACGCTTGCTGTGTCTCTGCCACATTCACACCAGCCAGGTTTTGCTTCACTCCTTTTCCCTCAAGCCTGCTTGGCATAGAAAGTATCCTAGTTTAAATATTTATGTCTGGCAAAGGATGCTTCTCTTACCCAAAGTTCCTCCCTTCAACTCTCACAAGCAGGTCACTAAAATTCAAGTGCAAATGCTCCAGGCTTTCTTCCTTCAAGTGTTCACAGGTTTTATTTCCACATTCACATTAGTTTTATTCACATGTATTTATTCCACATATGCTGGCTGCAGGTTATAACTGTGTTACAGATGAGACCACACCAAAATTTAACAGCAAGCAACTGATTTACTGAAACCTTAATCCATTTGATTAATCATTTCCTCAAGGGTCAATACTGAAACCCTTTGCATTTAGGATGGACTTATACAACAGCTTCTAAAGCAGGTCTGATTCCTCTGCAGCATCCATTTACATTTTGTCAAACACTTCCAAACTTCAGCTCATTTGGATGCATTAAGTGTCTCACTGATTCTCAGCTCTGAACACCTCACCTTTGAACAATTCCCTTTTGGGAAAATTCAGCTGCTACTCAGAGCCCTAAGAGGAGAAAAGAGACTACAGCAGGCAGAAAGAGGTCAAAATACATATTTAAATATAAAAATGAGCAAGGGACATGAAGCAAAGTCCACTCACCTTTCCTTTGATTGCCTCTAGTATTTGTTAATGGCTTTAGTTCTCCCAGGTAGCCTGTTCAGGCACACTCAATAGAATGTGGAAAGTTTTATTTGGGAATGCATTTAAGATTCTGGCTGATTAAAGCATCCCTATTTTATGAGATTTATATTAATTTTTAGTATATAAAAACAACCAGTAAAGACTGTAAGATACTCCTTTTTCAACTCATTACACCCTTCAATCAGCAACTAAAGTGTTTAACAACTGCAAACCTACAAGGAAGTTCTAAGGTGAAACACCCAATTAAATGTTCCAGAGATAAAAACAAACCCAAAGGACCTTGGAAGTAGCAAAACTCCCACAGCCCTTCTTCCACAGAGCTGCTTTGTGCTTCACAGGGACAAAAACCTGTGGCAAGGTTTTCTGAGCTATTTTCAAATACTGAATGTGAAAATCCCTTTCAACACTAAAATTTCAGTGTCTGAAATCCAGATTCCCATCACTCTCCTCCTTCCAAAGCTGTGGCACTCCTGAGGGAATCCTCTGATGCTTTTCAGTCATTTTTGGGCAGCACAAAAGAAAACCAAAAAACCAAAGCAAGCCCAATTCCCATTCTCCATCCCATTAGAGAGTGTAATTACAAGACACTGGGTGATGAAGCAGCACCACCAGGTCCTGACAATAAACTGAGTAAAGACAAAGCAGCATTTCAGCTCCCTAACTGAAGGGCTTTTCATTTGATTGACCTGCCCATGGTAAAAATACTACAACATGCAAATGGTGGGATTTACATTCGCCTCAGTTTAGTTTCTTGGTCATTAATATTGGATTAATGACAGGGACCTGGGATGAAATTAGGAGGGAGGTACCAGGTTACTCACACACCAAACCCCATCCAGCAGATGCAATGTTGCTGTAAAATAGACCTAAAGAAAAAGGCTGATGTTCAAATAAATCACAGGGTTCATAAAGAGCCCCATGTTCCCAGAGCCTGGTAGAAGACAGTTAAAACATTTCTTTTCATCCTTGGCTCTGGTGTAAGGCCCAGAGGAGTCCATGGCCCTTCACATGGCTGAAATAGTGATCATTTGTCCCTGTTACAAAACCATTACACCAGAATGTATCTTCCAAAAGTGTTCCCCTAAGAACACTGATAGTTCTGGGTTGGAAGCAAATGGCTGCTTTTTGTTCCAGATCTGTCAGGTGGGACACACCAGCACTTGCCTCCAATATCTCTGGCATTAGGCACTATCACAGTTTCCTTCCTGAGATGTGCAAACACAGCCATAATCACTAAAATAGGGACTGAAAAAAATACAATGTATTTTTGCAACTGTGGAAACACTGCAAGGTTTTTGACAGACTCAGGTTGCCAAATGCAGCTGGAATATGGGGTGGCATTCACTGAACCAAAGGATATTCACAGGCAGTAATGGGCTACTGTGGCCCAGCCACAGATGAGCCACAAGCAAAGCCTAAATCCAAGCAACAAAGAGATGCCACATTTTTCAGAAGAAACATTTTGAGGCATTGGTACCTAGCACTAACAACATCTGCACCTCCAGTGATGTCTAGAGAAATGTGTGAGATCCAGCCTCTTTAACATGATGGGCCATCTTGGCTCAAACTCCTTAGTTTGGATCAATTCTTAAGCAAAAATTTAGTCAAATCCATCAGGTTGGATTGGAGATTCTTGGAGAGCACAACCCCATGTCCCTATCCCTGAAACCATGGCAGAAACAGTTTTCTCAGTTTCTCAGCATCCTTTGAAAAAAGCTTCATCCAACTGACTGAGACACCCAGGTGAGAACACTTTGCCTCCACTGGACACGTTTTCAAGTGTAGAACAAGGTCTGAGAGTGCATGAAGGACACATTTTAAGGGAATCCCTCAAGGTTTAAATGAAATTAGCACAAAGTTACAGTCCCTGCAACTTTTCCCATACTGTTGGTTCTACTGATTCTTGGCATATTTTGCTTTGCATATGCTAAAAGTCAAGTACACCAGCAGGTCAGCTCTTGCAGCAACTTTGCTGAAGAGCCATTGAAATCATTCCAAACTCTGATTTTTGCTCCTACTTTCTCTTTTCACGCTTCCCTGGGCTTGCTGACTCAATCAAGATCCAGAGACCTCCAAGAACCCTGCAGAAGGCTGAGCTTGCATTATGTTTGGCCCATATCTGAGAGATGCCTCTCTTCTAGCATCGGATTTCCAGAGAGAAAGTGGTGCACCCACCAATTCCTTCTACTTTGGAGTTGCTTCTTATTCATGATCTTCCTTGAACAGTTGTCATGTTCCTTTTTGAAGTGTTATTAATTGACAAGGTTTTGTCGTGCTGTAGCTTAATTTCATTCTTTAAATCCAGCCTATCTGACAAAATGACAGCCTATTAAACCACACTAAACACATTTGGATGTTTTGTGACTATCTTCTCATGAGGCTTCATCACTCATGTTTTCAGATTTGATGATCATCACCACTGCCAGGGATTTCCAGCTCAAAATCTATCAAGGAGGGTTGAGATTAGTACTCTAATTTGACTTATCTGAATTGCAAATGCAGTGTTTTGTGTAGCCTGGGAACTTTATACATTTAAAAGAAATGTCAACACTTCAAAAGACTAATTTAGCACCTGGTACTGTAAAACATTTCCCTTTTTCCCACTATTTGCACATGACTTAGAACATAATGGTCCTTTTCTCAGCCTTTATGCACAACCCAGGAGGCCAAGGCTGTGTGGCCATTGAGGCAGCACTTACACTTCCCAAAGAGTGACTGATGCATTTGGATCAGCAGGCAAGCAGGAGCTCAACCAAAGAAAGGCTCAAATCCATACTTTTGCATCTGAACAGAAGCCAGAGCCTGAATAACACATTCTTTCTCTCCTGCATCCTGTTTTTCAGGACAATACACACAACCTTCAAGAACCATCCTGCTAATGGAAAGTTTAGATTTGTTTCCAGGCCTCCTAATGAGCCTAAACCTGGGATGAATGGATTGTTTTCTTTGTGAGGCATCATTAACCAAACTCAGCTGAAGCATTGTGCTTCCTCCCAAGGCAGAAGCTCCAAGAACACCATCCTTAAACTGTCTCACATATATCCATGCTGAACACACATCAGTTTACAGCCTTCAAAAATGGTAACATTTCTCCAGACCCATATCTGACCATCCCAGTGGATCATGAAGGCACTCCTTCCACACCACCAACTTGGCACCCTCCCTGTACCCTCAGAACACAGCTAGTTGGGAACTCATTCCCAAACTAACAGGGCCACCCAGGCACTGCAGCAGTGACTTGCTTTGCCTTCTCAACTCGTCTGAGCAAGCCAGGCACCCGCTGTGGAAGCCCAGCATGCAGCCATGGACCCCACACCAGGAATGATGTTGTGTCCCTCAGGCCACAGCACCACTGCAAGGATCCTGCCAGGCTGATAGGAAATTTAACAATTCCTTTATATTTTAACATTTGCTGGGAAACTCACATGCAGCATTACTGTTTGTTTTTTTTTTTAAATTTTATTTTTTTCACACCAACTGATTAAACCCCAGTCTATTTAAGGAATATTTTCCCTTTCTTCCATTCCTTCAATGTTTTGAACAAGGTTGAGCTTAAGATACTGTCATAATTACTTATAAAACATAATGCTAAAGCATTATAGAGATTTCCACTTACACAGAGTTAAGAAATAAGACATCATTTGTGTTCCATCAGCATGGCCTGGGGTTAGGCCTCTGCTGCAGCATGACAAGCAGAATATACATTTTAACAGACAACACAAGAAGAAGGAATATTTCCAAGACACACACAGCCTGGAAATAAAACAATCATGCCTTCTTCCCTCTGCCTCCTTAGCAAATAACTGGCCCAGGTGAGATTTCCTGCTCAGGCACAACAAAAGCAGGACAGGTGGAATGTTACAGGCAGGCATTGCTCCCACACCATCCATCAGCTGACACAGCAGATTAACTCTCCTACTCTTCAACCCAGATACTATAAATTCAGCTTTCTGCAAAAAAATGGGACAAACCTGTAAAGGTCTTTGGCCTGCAAAAATCTTTCATGCACCATGCCGCTGTCTCTAAGCATTTCCATGATCCAGTGAAACAGCACCAAATGTGTGCTGATGTAGGGTCTGACTCAATTGCCACAGACACACAAAAGGTTCCCACAGACTTCTAAAGAAGGAGCTGAATCAGAGCCACAATCACAGACCCTGTGATAATGGTTTCAACATCCTCCAGTAACCCAGATAACAAAGAGTGCTCTGAAACAGGACAGGCAATTACAGAGGGCCCTCACTGAGACCCTGTGCACACCAGCACTGAGCTCTGAGCCTGTTCCTGGGGCTCTCCCAGCACAAACCTCTGTCCACCTGCTCCAGAAAATGCCTGAGCTCTGAGGGGCAGCTCTGACATCTCAGTGCCAGTACCTGTCCTCATTCCACTGAACTGGAATCACAGCCTCTGCTGCAGCACACAGCGAGCGAGTTCTGATGCTAAGCAATGGAAACATCTCTTCTTTCATACCCACAGTGTTTGATTCAGATACTGTGTGATTTCAGACCAATTAATGACCTAAAAGGAGGTGCAGGAAGCACATTTGTGGACACATAGCTGCACACAGCTGGGGTGATTTGAGAAATTTGAATAGGACATGGTGCCAGACTGACCCCACCTGGGGGGTGCATCTCGGCTGCTCTCAGGTCCCAGAAGGGAGAGCAAAACCATTCCTGTTCTAGACACCTGCAGATGGGAAATGCAATGTGTGGTAGAGATATTCCTTATGATAGTTACTCGAGGCTCATTTTCCTCATCACAGGAATAAGCTTTCTGAGTAGGCTGTGGAACTGTGCCGTGTCTCTCCTGGCAGCCACCACCAGCTGTGTTGTCAATAACTCTTCCCAAATGCTTCACAGGTACATGGACACAGATACTGGATGGAAAAACCCCAACACTGAGCAGAAAATACACTTCAATTTCTGATAACACCTTTGAAAAGCTGCCTGCTCTCACAGATTGGCTTTTCTGGGTCTGATGCTCTGAGAACACCTTAATCTAGTTTTCATTTATAGTTTCCCTTGGAAGAGTGACAGGTACAAAGGGACAAGGTAAGAACATAAAATGACCAGGAGACAAACACATGACAGTAATTCTGCACTCTACAACTATTTCATTTATATAAATCTTTTCCCAATGCTTCCATCCTTGGTTAGCAAAATCTGAGGGAGCAGTGAGGACCCAAGATTGAAGAGTTCAAATCATTGCACTTGTCTGTGCAAGAGAAGATGTTCTTACAGAAAAACAGTTTCTCATACAATATTTGGGATCAGCTGTGCTGAAGATGATAGCAGACTTGACAGATACCCAGAATACTTTAAGACCAGCTCAGTCAATGCTCCATTATTAAAGGAATAACTAATAGTGTATTTTTTACTACAGTACACCTCATACAATCCATATTAAAAGGTGTGAGATAGTAACACATACAAGAGCACTGGGAAGACCACTTGGAAGGAACAGCAGGTGCCTTCTTGCTGGTGAGGGGTTAAAAAATGGTGCTTTTCAATTTCCACATGGTGATGCTGGGTTAATGGCTGGACTCCATGATCTCAGAGGTCTTTTCCAGCCTTAACAATTCTATAATTCTAAAAGGGCCTGTGGGAACTATCTCTCTTTAAATTACCTCTCAGACATACAAGAGAGGGCCAGTGGGGCAGAATCAGTCCACACAGAATTCCACTCTGCAGTGTAAAGCAGAGATGAGAGCCCTTATCCTTTCCCTCTCTTACTGGGACTTCTGAGCCACCTTAGCCCAGCACCTCCTGCACCTGGCGCCCAGTGAGCCCAGTGCCCCTTGCAGAGGAGGGAGCTCTGCCAGCTGGAAGGAGAGGACATGCAGGGACTGCCACATCTCACTTCAGAGAGCAGAGGCCACGCAGGAGGCTGAGGGCATCTTGTGGTGCAGGGGCACTGGGGCAGCACAAAGGGGCAGAGCTGCACCTGGGAGGGATTTTGGAGCTGACACCACCCACACAGGGAGCACCAGCACCCACCTGATGCTGGTAACAGAGTCCACAGCAGGGAGCATTTCTAGCAAAGGCCAAGTGTGCAGAAATCCCAATGTCAACAGCACTTGCTTGTCTGCAGGGCTCCTGTGCCACATCAGAGCTGGCAAACACAGCAGAGCCAGCCAGGAGCTCTGGCCATGCCCCTCTTTAGTGCTCCAGCATCACCTGTGTGACAGCCACGGGGCTGCTGGGAAGTGCCTGTGAGGGAAGGGACTGGATGCATGCACAGCTGCCTGCCCAAAGCTGCTGGGAGAATCCCTTTGGCCTTTTTCCTACAAGAGAGCTCTGCTCAAAAATAACAGGCCGGAACAGTAGGATATAAACATTCCAGTAATTCAGGGGGACTTCAAAGACAACACTCAGTCTCCTTACATTAAAATGTTGGCTTGGGGATTTCAGTTTTGTTTATGTTTTTCAGGCTGTGTATTTATCTAGCACAGTGGAACCACAGGCACAGGAGCTGTATGTTTTATATTACAACTTCTGCTGGAGCACTTAAAACGAAAGGATTTTTTTTTTCCTATAGTGAATCATCATCTGTAGGGGGTGGTTGGATTATATTTATGTTTTTAAAATTAACCCAGCCAACCATTTGTTCCATACTGCACACAATTTGTTGCTTCTCTTTTAGAAACTCCTTGAAAGACAAGTTTTGGAAATAAAAATACCTCTGGCAAGTCTGAAAGACAGGACTTGAGCAAGCACTGCAGACTAACTGGAACTCCACCGTGGACAATTTGCTTCCTCTTCCAGAGATAAATCAAAATAAAAGGAAAAGAAAACAACACTAAGAGAAATACCTATCCAGAGGTAAATTGCAGTGGGAGCAAAAAGGTTTTATCATGTCAGCTATATCAAAGTCTGAACAGAAATATTTACCCCAAGAAGTGGAGAATTCACAAGCACATTCCTGGTTTACTTTGTCAATGCTTTGCTTTCCCATTTCCCAATTTTCTGGCTGGTGTCTCCCAGCCAACCCCCATTACCACAGCCTGCCCTGGCTGCTTTTGAGGACTCCTGGTCTCCCAGCCTGATGGAGCAGAAGCCTTGGCTCATTTGTAAGCCAGCACGCCCTTTACACAGGAATATGCTTTATTCAAGATATTTACATGGACATAGCAGTATTTCAGAAGACTAGAGAACAGCCTGCAAATGTTCACCTCCAAGCTCTTTCTTGCTTTAAGATAGAGGTGTCTGCCCATGAGGGAGAGGGATCCTGGTGTCCCAGAGGGCTGTGCTGAGAGGGGCAGGAAGTTTAGCACCAAACCCCTGGGCTCACCTAAGACAATCTGCTGCTCAGACAAACCAGCTGAGAACATTTATCATGACCAATAGATGTGGAGATCCAAGCAGCCAGAAACAAACTCTCCTGATAACTCTCCTGATGATCACTCCTGGTAACCAGGTTGCTTCATATTAAGCTGTTCAGAAAGAGAGAAATGGTGCAGTTGGGATTACAGACCCTTCCCAATGACATCTTGGAATATAAACCACCTCAGGGTGATCAGCCACCACATGCAATCAGGCACTGTGCTCATCAAAATGCTACCCAGGGAAATAAACTGGTTACTTAGTAAATCAGAGTTTATATTGATACAGAGGAAGACAAACATATATTTAGCTTTTTGTGTGGTGGGAAACATATCCAGGTAAAGAAACTCTATGAAGATTGTGCCCTTGGTGCATTACTTTGGGATATGACTCTATACCACACAAAAGCCTACTGATTTTTTGTTGCTTTATTACAGTTCATGAACCAACAACCAGCAAGTGTTTTCCCCAAATGCCTGGCAAAAGCCAAAAACAACACAAGAAAGGGTTTTACAGCTGAAAGTGCCAAAAGTTGTGCTGGTAGGTGCAGACCTGATTTAAAGTCAGGTTTAAAGGGAGGAAATCTCTAAGCAGGTGTTTTTGTACTCAGAAAATAAAAATTAAGATACATAGATTATTTATTGAAGCTTCTATAAATGGAGGTAATCTAGAGATATGTCTAGAGATGTACCAACTTTACATAATTTTAGATCATTGAACAAGTTTGTTAATGATTTCTTAATGGAACTTTTATTTTAGCAAGTGCTAAACAGTGTTACAGAGGAGAAATATGCAAGTACCAAAGCAGAGGAGGCCTCATGTGTTATCCTTCCATAGAGAAATTTTGTACTAACATAAATCAGTAAACAACATTAAAAAGTGAGCTTATCAATGTTATCTCAGTCTTACTACTTCTAGTGATTTTCTTGAGTTAAATTTATCATTAGCTATTTTTATCCATGGAAACAGGTGTATTTATGGAATCAATCTGTGATACAGTATTTATTTGGTTTCTTACTATGATTTGTTTCAAAATTAATTTAAGATCTCATGAACAATAACCAAGCTTTTAAGCATGAGTTATCCTGTTTCTATTTTGCTATGTGTGGAATTCATGCATTGCTCTTTTCTATCACCCCCTATATGCACTGGAACTACCTCCAAATTTTGGTTCAATTTTCTTTTTCATTGTGAGAGTCTATTATCTAATTATTTAGTACTTACCAGCAGATAAGACATTAATTCTACATTTATTTGACAGTTATTATTCCATTTTAGGAACCCAGAGATACTTGATAATAAATAACTAATGATATTTTAAAAAGGCAGAGCTCTCTAACAACTGTCTGCATGGCCATGTATCCAATTCCTGATTTATCTGCTAATTTTCAGTTACTTTTTTTAACCCAAGCAGAATAAAATAGCATTTAGACAGTATCTTAGATGAGCTGTTTACTGCACTCCAATCCCTTTGTGCTGGGACAGAGTTAATTTGGGTTAATTTTTGGCTGGGACAGAGTTAATTTTCTTCCCAGTAGCTGGGATGGGACCATGTTTTAGATTTGTGCTGAGAAGAGAGCTGATAACACAGGGATGTTTTCATTGCTGAGCAAGGGTTACGCAGAGCCAAGGTCTGTTCTGCTCCTCAGCCCCCAGAGAAGGGCTGGGGACACAGGAATTGGGGGGACACAGCTGACCCCAGGGACAGCCCAGACCACAGGGCATCATGCTCAGCAGATGAAGCTGTGGCAGGACAGTAGCACACAAATAAGAATGAACATGCCTCTCTCTGTAAATTTGTTTGCACAATAATCTAGCCATTGACCCAAACGACAGCATTTTTCATGGCTTCCTTTAGATGTTCAAATTTTAGCCAGGAACTGACACAGTACCAAAGAGCTTTACAAACTGGGTGCCTTCAGAGTTCACCAGCTCTGTAGCTGCTTTTGGCCTTTGTTAAGCTGTCTCTTTCCATTTGCACTCCAGATTTCAGCTGTGTGCTGTGCATTCTATTTAATTACACAGAGACAGGATGCATGAGGCACTAGGCTCCATCAAAATGTGAAGAAAGGCAATCCCTGAGGACAGGGGTTCTGCTATTCCTCCTGAAAGACTGCTCTTCCTCACCTAATTCAGGGTTTTTGGTGCTGCCACATAAAGGAGTTCTCTAGCAGGCTCAGCCTGTGTCAACTTGCTCCTTCCAGCCCTGAGTTCTCTTATCAGCTTGGATGTGAGAACTTCTCTGCTCACAGTAGTTTTACTACTGCTTTTATTTGTGCCAGCAAAGAATTTCTGATATTTCAGCTCCCTGTCCTCCTTCCCAACAAATACATATACTGTCTTAAAAGGAAAAAAAATGTTGAGAGAAAGAGCAACATTTTACTCCTCAAATGAATCCTAGACAACAAAGATCAGGAAAAATGCCTACATGTGAAAAAAAAAAAAAAAGAAAAAGCTCCTCTCTGACCCTTTTAGCATGTCAGGAATTCACCTTGTTCAATGTGGCATGTCTTCCCAATTAGGGATCAGGGCTCCAACATGGCACCAAAGTGGGAGAAATAACATGGAAAGCTGGATTATTCTTAGGACCTTGCTCAGCTGCTGCAGCCACTGGGTAGAGAACATCCTTACAGCAGCTGCAACGTTTTCCATTACCTCCTGGAGCCAGTAACAGGAGCTGGGCATGAGAACTCTGGATTAATAGCAAAGTCTTCTGCTGGAGTTGAGGATTGCAGGAAAATCAGGACAGGGGATTTTTCTAAGTATCACGGTGGTTTTTGTCAAGATGGTCTTTGGAGTCCAGAGTTAGTACTGATGCATATCCAGCATGACTTAAAACAGGTCTGGCTATTTTGATCTTGTCTCTCTTATGACTTCCAAAACATTGGGGTTTGGATTGCAAACATATGCTACTGCCACCCTGAGCCCCTGTGTATAACTATATAAATATTAATCCCTGAACTACTTCAGCTAATAAGCTCCAAATCCTTAAACTGCAATTCAAGTCTGAAAACATCAGTCCAGTTCCAGTGTTCTCCTACTTCCAGCTGTGGGACCCAGTTGCAGGGAGATCAATGAGAACCTAAGCATAAATACATGTCTGTAACACAGGAAGTGTTTATAAGAAGGTCACTGGTTCTCTCTAAAATGCTTCTGCCTTTGGGCTCTGATCAAAGCTGCTTTTGCAGAATGTTATGAGAAACATTTAAAGGAAAAAAATTAAAGAGAAAACAAAAAAAAAATCCTTCTTTATTTTAGATGAGAGACATTCTTTCTCTGGTAAAGGTGCTTCCTGGCCAAGGGTAACCCAGAACAATTTCCTGAGTTAAAGGCTTCCACATTTGGCCACATGCATTTTGCTTTAGAAATGCAGCAACAACCAATCCTGGTGAAAGCCCCACTGACATGAGTGCCACTGCCTGCTTTAAGTGGAAACTCTCTTTTTTTAAAGACTGAAGAGCATGTGGGTGGGCAGGATGGAGAAGGGTGGAGAGGTTTAGTCCCTGGCTGTCATTCTTTAGGCGTGACCACAATGCTGCAATCTCTGGAACGCAGCTGGACTGAAAGGATGAGGAATGCCCCTGCCTCCCCTGGGGAAACCAGTCTGATGATGCCAGGAGCTGTGATTTGTCTCTGCAGGAATGTTGCCACCTGCAGCAATTAAATCTCTGCTATAATTTGATTTAAACAAGAGGATATTTCCCCCCAGAAACTGCCAGATCATTGTTTCCTCCAAATGCCTCTGACAAGAAAATGAATGCAGTGAGGAGTGCTCAGAATGGGGCACTGCAGCTGTCCTGGGAGCAAGAGAGGGATGCAGAGCTTGACAAAATTAGGTGAGCCTGACAACTCCATCACCAGTTTCCCCAGATAAATCCATTGACAAGTGTTAAAGGAGCTGAAACTGTGTCTGATCTCTGTGTTATCATCCACTTTCTCTGCCTTGGTGGACAGAAACCAAAGTGCATCTGTAAAACCACTGCTGGATGCATTTTGTCATTCCACATACCACGAGCAGACTTTCCAACAAAATCCAATGGCTTCAGTTACATATCAGAAGACAAAAGAACCACTGTGTAGCCATAGATTCATTTTCCCAAGACTTTTGTAAAGCCTTTTAAAGCTTCTTTAGGATCTCCCTCAAAACAAAGCCCTTATGTCAACAGAAACTCTTGCTTAGATATGCTTCATCTGTTCCTTTTTATGAATATGCACAATCAAAGGGTGACAGCTTTCACAGTTAAGCAAACACAGTTACACAGAGCACACTTCTCCCACAAAAGGTCAGATAATACAACATGCTAAATGTTAAATACACACTGGAGGGATGTGTTCCCCTTGAGCACACTGCAATGGGGAGTTATTTAGGAATATATTGTCCATCTTTTCAGGACAACCTGCAAAGTGTCTTTGCAAAGATCTTACCTGTTCAGTGATGAAGGAGCTTGAAAAAGTGACAGCTGACCAAAAGAAGATGCCACAGCTGAGAATGATCTTTCTGTTGAAGCGGTCACCAAGGTAACCAAAGATCGGCGCCGCGACCATGAAACTACAGATAAAAACTGAAAGGAGAGAAAAAGGGAAGAAACATTTAATAAACATCAGACCAAGAACAGGAAGACTAATTTTCTGCAAGCCAAATCCTCTAGAGAACAGTCCCAAATAATTAGACATTCTGCAGCCCTGCCTTGCAGAGTTGTGCAGGCCAATAGGCTTTCTGATGTCAGTGCTTCCTTAGTCAAACAGATTTTTCATTCTCAGAGAAACTCTGGCCATGGAACTCATATTACTTGAAAGCACCAGCCCCTCACAGTCAGCTGAGCTCAGATCTAGGGATGGGCAAAACCAGGACAGAATAAATTAAGAGCTTCTGCTAAATCTTACTGAGAAGGTGAAGTGGAGGTTGGAAGGAGTTTCAAGCAAACAGAAAACAAGGGAAGGGCTCCTGTTGGCTCTTGCAGCAGAGACCTGAGAGAAATGGGCCACAGAAGCTGAGGTTCTTTCACCCTTCCTATTTAAAAGAAATTATGAAACAGTGAGGAAAACCAGTAAACACCACTATCATCCTACTGACACCAGCCCTGTCTCCTCACTAGGTCCTTTCACCATCACTAAACTTGTATTTAAACCCATCACTGAGCAGCAGCCTCACTAGAACAAAGAGTTTTAACCTACAAAGTCCAAACAGGCCAGGATTGTCCTCACCTGAAAGACTTCAAGTTGACCCTTGGTTCCCTCCAAACCCCCAAAGCATTAACCTAAGAGCTCCTGTCATGTAGGAATGAGGCTCCTGACAGAGAAACTTCTGCAAAATCACCTCAATTCAGAGTTCATTCCTCTGCCCATCTCAGAACAACCTGGCCTGTGAACCCCCTGAGAACACCTGAAAAGGGGCATACACAACATATTCCTTATTAATTTGGATTTTGGCAAAAATTGCCATGTTTTAAGCTGATTTTTACCTGGCTTTTGTCTGTCCACATTGGAGAATTGGATAAGGGCAATTACAAGGATTTTATTGGTGTGTAGTATGAACTCTAACTGGCTCTCTGGGATTCAGCAAGTCCAAAAGGATTTGGGTAGGACACCAGAACACCCTGAGGTCTCTCTTTGGTCACACAGTCCTGACACTCATTTGTTATCAGGCAGTCTTGGAGGGCACTGTGGGCTTTTGGCACAGCCTAACCCCAGCTGTCTACTTTTCATTGTATAAAATGGGGTGGGGGGATAGAATAGATTAAAAAAAAAACCAAAACAAAAAAGACAAGAGCAGAGCACACACCCTCTTGTGGGTGGAATTTGCATATAAAATTAAAATGGTTAAGACCCAAATAATCGATTTTTCACAGATGATGATATAAGATAGTTCAAAAATGTGCAGAATGCTGAACTAAATGTCTCTTTTTTTAGTATAGTAAGATGTCAAAGCTGCTTTATAAATAATACACATTCATTTGCATCTGTGTTTTGTGATCTATGTGAGTGTGCATGTATTTTGCACTGTGATATTTGATCTTAATTTCAGGATTACTCTTTTTACATTTAGAGTAAAATAAATCAAGATAATAGAGAAATGTTAAGGCCTGAAATGCAGCACATGCAACATATCACACATTCTTCACTAGTAATTTTATGAACAGTTTTGCTGTTTAACTCACACATAAACCCTACAGATAGAACTCAGTCCCTGCATCTATCCCAAAATCCTTGTGCAAACAAAACCTACCAGTAGAACTCCAAGCAGTGTTTTCATCTCTGTTTTACAGAGAAACTAGACCAGCAGTAGCTCACAAATCTCTGCTCAGCAAGGGCACATCTGCACTGGCCCCACTCCAACAAGGCACTTAAGCACACGCTTATATGAGGTACTTGAGAGTCATCAATTCCATGATTAAGTGCTTTCCTGAATTAACACCAAGGGCTTGGCACCTTGCAGGGCTGGTGCAACAACCTGGCATGAAGGATACGTGGCTGTTCATTGGGAATGAGAAGCAGAAAATGACTGTGACTCGTCCAGACCAGTGTGAGCACTGCCATTTGATCTTTCTCTTGGAAGGACACTACAATTCATTCATCTCTGAAGCCCATTTTCTGCCATTTTTACGATGTAAAAAGACACAAAACTGAAAAAGCTTCCAAGGGAACATTAGAAACATCCAAGTCAGCATCCCACCATTTCAAATATCAAATAAATATGGTTAATTCAACTTTGAGACATGCAGGGTGTCATTCAAAAGTCATATTAATCAGTAGGATTATTAGCTTCAATAACCTCTGGATCATAAATGACAAGTCTAATTCTGGAATCTGAGCAAAATGGACAAAGCTACTCTTTCAAATTAAACAAACCAAAAAAAAGATTGTCCAATGACTTTCCAACAGTATACATCCTTCTGCTGCTCAAATCCCTTTGGGGGGATTTATTTTTTGAAGACTCTGAGCTGTGAGCTTTGTCAGTGGCAAGCAGCTGACTTGACAGCTCCACAAGGTGTAAAATGAAAGGACAACAGAGCCAAATAAATAACAGGTAATAGAACACAGCTGTCAGAAGAATAAATGCAATTTATATCAGAGTATTTATGACCCAAATATGCATCAGAGCATTGATTGACTCAAATAAATGCAGGGTATGATGGCTGTGTGGTCTGTCAAAAGGATTTTCCTGTTAGAGGCATTTCCCATGAATCAATTTTTGCAATGACTCCTGCCAGTGACAGCTGAGACTCCTGAACCCAGCCTGGGCTGGCAGAACTGAGGTGAGCAAAAGTAGGGCACATCCCCAGGTGGGATGGAAACCTGAGGTACTCTGCAACAGGAGGTTCTGGGAGGTTCTGTGACAACAAAACACCACAAAGGAGAGACCTCATCCACGAGACACAAACCTGCAGCACGTTCAGTGGGAGAAGGGGCAGCAGAAATGTTCAAAAAAAGTTCACAATTTACTCAATAATACACAAGATGCAGTGCTTGGAAGAGTTCAGTACTGATAATTCCCCCCCTTTTCCTGACTGCAGAAACAAGATTCTTCCAAGGGTTAGCCCCTATGTTCCCAGCAAAGGATATCCTGAAGTTTGCTTTGTTCACCTTAACTGAACAGGTAGGCAAGAGGGCTGAGCATAAGGCACTAGGCATAAGATGCACTCCAGCAAAGGATCCTGGCACTTGTGCCAGCCTCTTCCTCTCTGGCTTCTCTCCCTTCTTCCACAGCATTTTCTGTTCCTTGCACTCCCCCACTCCCAAATTAATAAAACTGAAGTGACACCACAGCAGCTGCTGCTTCAGCTCAACCACAGCCACAAATCTTTTCTATTAGGGCAGCAGTGGGACAGAGGTTGGCATTGCACTTTCCTCTTCCCAATCAACAGCTCCTCTTCCCATTTTCACTTAGAGACATCCTAGAATATTACAGCTCTTGAAGAGACATAGAGTGCAAGTCAGGGCAGAGTCAGAAACCCACTGGGATTTAAGATGAGCTACTGTGAAGGCAGTGATGGCACTGGAGCAGCTGTGGGCAGGTATGGCTCTGGCAGTCCCATTATGGATGTGTACAGCTCATTTCTCCTGGTAAATGATCTCCAGCAGTGCCAGCAAAAGTGGCTCAGTCCCAGCACAGGGTGGAGCTGAGATACATTTCTGCAGGAGTAAATTATCATGTGAGCAAGGGCTGAATAAACAGACACACAGTGAATGCCATCAAGGAGGGAGGTTCTTTTAAGTACAGGTATTTTCAAAAGGAGAACCCATTTGTCTTTATTCCTCCCTTTGTGGCTTAGCCACTGAAACACTGCCTGTGGTGAGAAGGCAGGAAGAGTGTAATTGCCCAAACAGGATGGCTTGGTGTCTATTTCTGCCTCTGGATGCCTGTCCCACCCTGTACAGGTGCACAAGCACTTTCTCAGCCAGCACTGCCCAGCTTTTTCTGTGCATGGCTGGAATTACAACAATGCGCAGCATAAAAAGTCTTACATGTCCCACCCAAACACCCACCAGACAAGGAAATCATCCTCCCAAGCCTCTATTGCTGCTCCATGTGCTGCAGCTTCAGTCCTATTTCAGGATTATGGCCAGGGAGCTGCTATTCAGACCCACTTTCCCCTCTAAAGAGCTGCCTGTGTACCCAGGGGAAAAGTAAATCCAACAGTGGAAGCAAAGGAGATGAGAGAAGAGGAAGGAACTATATATAAACTTTATATTTAACAGTCATGAAAAGCTCCTGCCTCCTGGAACTAGACACCATCACTTTTATTTTTCTCTTCTTTCTCTCCAAACAAAAACTTTACCTGCTTGACATTACAGCTGTTCCCTGGAAAGGCTCTGACCTGCCCAGCTCTCCACCCTGTGATTCCAAAGACGCTTGCCTCCATCTCTTCTCTTTAGTGGACTTTTGTTTAGTGGATTTATCAACCCAGGGATAACCTCAGAGAGGGGCTTCTCCTGCCAGCAGGTCATCCACAGAGTAGAATCAAGAAGGAAGAGAAGCAGTGACAGAGGCACACACAGGAGCTGCTGTTCCTCAGTTCCTGGAAGGTTGAGCAGATCACAGGCTCTGAAAAAAGGTCCCTTCTTTTGGTTTTGACTCTAAGCACACAGGGATTATTTTTTCCTATCAGGAATAATGCTGGAAAGGTCCAGGGTCAGGTGAAAATAGCTTTCTCTACACAAGGATGCTCAACAAAAAAACCCTATTGGGTATCTTTGAGCTTTGAGTCAGCAGAAATCGTGTGTACACTCTAATTGAGTGCTGACAGTGAGCTTGGCTCTGTGGAGGGCAAACCCAGACAGCCTCTGCCTCAAGGGACTGGCATCCACTGAGACACTGCTGAGAACTATGTGCTGAGAGGTTGATAACATCTTCCCAACAACAAATTTCCAAACAATGAGAACACCTAAACAGGCAGCTTGCCCTGGATGGGATGCTTTATGGGTGTGTACAAACCCTGGGATTTGGTCAAGCCACTTCTACCCCAGGGACTTTCAGTCATGAGCGCACGTGTTTCCCAAGCTGCTTGTGACACCAGTTACCATCTACCTGCAATGGTGAATAAAACTCTCCAACATCCCAACCAGCTCCTCTACTCCAAAGACATGGTTTTGCAATGCTTCCCTCTTTTAATTTTTATTTTGTCTATGATTTTATGCTATAATAATAGCATAAATTCAGTACATACAACACATTTAATCACGGTGAGGCATGGGACAATTTAGAAAGAAAGTTAAACATTAATTTCTATTTTAGGGCTAAGGAAATGAAGACACAGGAGAGTGACCTGCCCACGATGAACTACAGACATCTGGAACACATACACATCTTCCAGCTTCAGCAGTGTCCTCTTTATATGATCATCTCTATGTTGGAGGGATTTCTGAAGGTCTACAACCACAATTAGAAGTGTTTTTTTTTTCTTACAGCACCATTTAGGATAAGGAAGAACAAAGATCCTTTCATGCTACTTAACCATTGAACCTGAACTGTGCCACAGTGCAGGCACAATGTGGTGATGGGCAAGCACTGGAACTGCACTGCCCAGGGCAGCAGAGAGAAATCACCATCCCTGGAGTGTCCATAAACTGTGTAGTTGTGGCATTGAGGGCATGGGTTAGTGGTGGAGTCGGCAGTGCTGGATCAATGGTTGGACCTGATGATCTTAGAGGTCTTCAACCTTATTTGTATGATTCAACCTGGACTGTATGATATGACCAAGGTAAAATTGATACCCAATGGTGGGGCAGTCCAAGGCCCCGGGAACCTCAGCAACGTGATTTTACACATTCATCTTTTGAAGGAGGATGAATTAATACAATAGAATTTATTTCAGAAAATACCACCCTGAAAACCATTCCTGCCACAGACATTATTATAGGTACTCTGTTACATCCCTCTGCACATGGGCTTTGTTTTACTTCATTGCTAATTCAGCAGCCAACAGATGGATCATGTTACTGCACTTTGCTGGGTGCAAAACACAAGACCACCAGGTTCCAGACTCATGCAGACAAGAAGTTTCTGACAAGTGTGAGGAGCTTTGAAACACCATCAGTTCCATATGTCATGCAAAGCTGTCACACAGTGACAATGTGGAACACAGGAACATTAAAAAAGAAATTAAAAGCTTGAGAATGCACCAAATCAATTGGAGTTAGGTATATGAAGGTTTGGGTTGGATGTGGTCTGAAATGTTCTCCCAGAACAGACCACAGGACAAAATGGAGAATTTTATAAATGCCTCATTGTGTCCTTGTGCTTGCTCAGGAAGGCAAAGTGAAAAGTCCTGCACTTCAGCCACAGCCCAAGGCAGTGCCACAGGCTGGGGACAAAGTGGCTAGAAAGCTGCCCAGTGGGAAAGGATCTGGGTGTGATGGGAAAGGATCTGGGTGTGATGGCCAACAGGGGCTGAACATGAGCCCAGATGTGCCCAGGTGGCCAAGAGGCCAATGGCATCCTGTCAGGAAAGCGTGGCCAGCAGGAGCAGGGACACTGTCCCTGTAGTGACCATGGGTGAGGCCGCAGCTTGAGTGCTGCACCCAGTTCTGGGCCCCTCACTGCAGGAACAGCATGGAGGGGCTGCAGCACGCCCAGGGAAGGGCAGCAGAGCTGGGGAGGGGTCTGGAGCACAAGGATGGTAAGATGCAGCTGAGGGAGCTGGGGGAGAGCTCAGCCTGGAGAAAAGGAGCTTCAGGAGGGACCTCCTGGTTCTCCAAACTCCCTGACAGGAGGAGACAGCCCATGGTGTTCAGACTCTGCTCCCAGGGAACAGGGACGGGACACGAAGGAACAGCCCCAAGCTGTGCCAGGGAACACTCAGGCTGGACTTCCGGAGGAATTTCTTCACTGAAAGGGTGTCCAGGCATTGGAAGGGGCTTCTCAGGGAGGTGAAGGAGTCCCTATTCCTATAGATGTTCAAGGATCACCTGGACATGGCACTCGGTGCTCTAGGCTGGGTGACAAGGTGGGAATGGGTCAGAAGTTGGGAAGAGAGGAGAATAAATGTTTTGAAGGTGTGGCCCTAACTCCTCACACAGTCTGTGTTTTCCAGTATGTGTTTCTGTTTCCCAGGACACTCTAGACCGTGTTTCCCTCACTGCAGATGCCACTCATCAGTATTCAAGCTCCAATCCTGTCTTTTCCATAGGGAGAACACTGCACCATGAGGTGCCAGTTTTTTCCTTAGCACAAGCTGATACAAAATGTAAACAACATGTTTAGGATGAGTATGTGCACACACAGTTGACACACACAGGGAAGGAGGCTGTGGTACAACACCACTCAGTTCCATTTGCTGAGACAGGGTCAGAACCTGGTTACAAAAACACCACTTCAGCAGCCAGACAAGGCCTGCACACAGCTTGTCTGGCAAGTTCACAATTCACTCAATAATACACAAGATGCAGTGCTTGGAAGAGTTCAGTACTGATAATTCCCCCCCTTTTCCTGACTGCAGAAACAAGATTCTTCCAAGGGTTAGCCCCTATGTTCCCAGCAAAGGATATCCTGAAGTTTGCTTTGTTCACCTTAACTAACAAGAATAATTGCTTCAGTGGGAATTGCTGGGAAATCCACTCCTTGGAAACAGAAAGTAAGATAAGACTATCCAGAAACCCAGCACTCAATTTTTTAACCGCTTTTTTATTAATTTTCTATATTATGTCCATTGAAGCTGCACTTAAAGATTCAGCCACTCATATCTTCATTATTGCTGAAGTCATAAGGAGATAGTTACAGTTATCAATTCACAACACTTCTATATATCTGAGGTTCAATTCCATCCTGCTGTACTTCAAAATTTTTACCTAAGTGTACAGTGGAAAAGCCAGAATTCTACTGTACTGTTTTATCTCTCTGGATGTCCAGCAAATTTACTTGGAGCAGGAGCTGACATGCTACAAGATTAAATTTTGAACAGCTGTACAGAGACAACATCATTTAAATAGAAAAGAGGAAACCCCATACTTCTGCTTTTCATTGTGGGAACTACAGTGATCACATTAGCACTGTTTTAAAGGGATTTGGGCAACCTGAACATCAATAAAACTGTTACTCAAGGGATGGCTCCAGCATCCAGCTCCCAGTCCATCACTTTCCTTGTGCCTGAACTCCAGCCCTGTGGAGCAGCTTTTCCAATCAAATAAGAGCAGCAGAATGTCTTCTGTGGCTATGAGAACACTTGAGGAGGAACAGACACCACCTCTCCTCATCAATTAAAAAAATAATATTCACATTAGTGAGTTCCCCAGTCTGGTTCACTCCATGCAGGGGAAGAGGAGGCTGTGGCACAGCTGGGTTTCCATAGCAGTGCCATACAAAGCCATGCAGATTATTGCCTAGAACAGCATTAGATTGTTGGCACTTGACAGCACAGCCCAGAAAACATGCTTTTCTGGCAGTCTTTAAACTCTGCTTTTGCATTTCTTACTGTTCAGAAGTGATGGATTAAATACACCAAGGCCAATTCTGTTTTACAGCTACTTCCACTTTGAGTTGTTTTCCTCCAAAATGCTTTCAGTGTGGTTTCATTTAGACTCCTGACCAAAGCTGATGGAAGACTCCTTGATTCAGTGGGCATTACAGCTGAGCATTTTGTTTAGATAGAACTGCTTATGGCTTCTGATGGGCAGCAGAGATCAGAACTTCTGAGCCAATAAAAACACTTCTGCACTAGTAAGTTTACTGCATCCCTGTAATATTTAAGGTTATTACTGAGAAAGGCACAGCAGGCATCAAAAAGAATTGCCAAAAGGACAAAACAAGTCCTTTTACAGTAAAACATTAAACAACTGGAAAAGGAACAACCAGTGTAAGATATGGAGGAGATCTAACACCATCAGTGACAAGGGAAAGGGGAAAACTGAATCACCTCCTCTCTTAGAAGACTGACCAGCCAGTCTGGTGGCATCAAATAAGACTGGCAGCTGAAAAATGCAAATAAAAGGAGACCTTAAGTCACAAAACTTAACTAAACACTGGAATTTTAGCACAGGATGCCCCAGGAGCTAAGAGTTTATGGTTTTTACAAAACAGGATGGAACAAAACCCTGCAGGAATACTAACTGAAGGGCTGCTAAAGGTAGCTCCTCTTGTTCAGAGGACATCCTCAGCTAGCCAGATGATTTGGTATACCCAGGAACTACCACCATAATCTTGTCCTGTTCATCTTTTTCTTCCCTACATATGTGATCACAACCAAAGACTGGCTAATACACTGAAAGGATGTTGTCTGGAAATCACAACTATTCTCACAGTATTCTGAAAAAAAAAAAAAAAAAAAACCAAAAAAACAAAATTTAGGAAGACAAAACCACATCTGCATCATTTCCACCAGCTTGATCAGGCAATAACTTATTAACAGATCCCTGAGCTGCACCTAACTTATATTCCAAAAGCTGGAATGTGGCTCACAGTTACATTTCTAAAACCACTAGTTAACTTTGACCCTGTACATACACAGATATGAAGCTCCCAGTCAGAGCTTTGTCCTGTTGCAGTTTCTCCTCCATTTGACTTAAGCAGCTCTGAGTGTTTGAGAACCTTCTGGTGACCCAGGGCAGCAGGACATGTCAGCCCTGCCCGGTGCGGTGCTCACACAGTGCGTGACAGGGTCGGTTTGCCATTGTGCAGTCAGTTGCAGGGAAAGTTCATTAACTTAGTTAGCCAATTAGGATGGATTTGTATCCATTCTGGTCAATCCTGAATTAGACATGAGATCCCAGAGGTGCAGAGACTGGTCAATAGCTGTGCAGCACTGCAGCATCATGAGTGACACAGCTACGACATGACCAAAATATACCTAAACCAGTCTTGGCTGCTGTTACAGACACAGCCAGCAACCACTCCAGCACTCATGAAAGTCTGCATCTGAACAAACAGCAGTTTTGCTTTTCCCTTTCTGTGCAGTTTTCCAGGATGTTCTGCCTGTTTTCCATCCCTCTGAGAGCTGCAGTCACAAATAACCCTCCAGCTGGGAAGAGGCTGCTCCTATTTGCCAGGAGGATGAAACACCTACACCCAGGGCTCACAGCCAGAGAAAGGTGTCTTAAAAAAGCATTTAAATAGCCACAAACCCCAAAGGAGCTTTATTTTGTTCTGCTCCCTTCCTCTACTTGAAGAGCTCTTTCTTTAACCATTGCAATTATGACTCTAGGCACACGCACAGCGCCACATCCGCAGGAGCCTTCGGAAGCAAAGGTGAGATCTCCTCAAGGAACTGCTCAGACTTTCCCTTGTGCCAGTGCAGAGCTTGTGTGACCATCTGGAGAGCAAAATCTGGGGCCTGCTGAGGGCTGAAAACAAATCTTGTCTCTTTTCTGGCAGCATGAGCTGGAGGCTGGAACTACAGCGAGTCCCTTGGGGCAGAGACAGGGATGTGCACCTTCGCCCTCAAAGCCTTTCCAAGCACAGCAGACACTTAAACACATCAAGAAAGGACAGCCTAAAGCTGGTAATGCAGGATAATCTAAATCCCTTGATCCTTGAAATCTGCATTGAGTACCATGAATTAGATTTAACTAGCAATAAAATACTTTAAATCTGTTATTCTCATAATAGAATGATGCTTCATTTGTATGAGGTATAAAGAGAAATAATGTTCCTGGTTCCTATTTGAGTAGAGAGGGAAGACTGTTTTCATACTAAAATGAGCTTTGCCATCCTTCTTTACAACAGCACTGCTAATCCTGCATCCTTCCTCAAGGAACATTTTAATTTCAAATAATTAACTAGGATGCAATAAGAATTATTCTGTCTCAATCTCAAAATCTACTTCCTGCAGCAATAGAGAACAGGATAGAGAGGAGACACTTCTACTGGGTATTACGAATAAATTCCTTGCTACTGACAACAGTTTCCTCAGAAAAAAGAAAATAAAAACAAGGCAATAGGAAGTGCTTCCCCTTCTCTTTAGAGTGGAATCAAGAGCTCCTCATGTATTTGTGAGGGAGATCATCTGATATGTTCCCATCCCACATCTTTCAGACTTAAGGTTTGTTTGGGTTTGTTTTTTAAATGAAAACCCTAAATAAATGACTATTCCACAGTGGGAATGCCTCGCTGACCTCTACACACAGCTCTCAATATCTGCTGGTTGCATTACAGAGAGTTACAAACTCTGCAGGAACCAAACATTCTCTCCCCAAACACGGCCCACGCAGCCGGGGCTCAGGAGCTCGCTGGTCCCTCCCAGCGCCAGGGATTTGGGCAAGGCTGGGACAGGGACTGGTTTTGCCAGCAGTCTTGGCCACAAAGAGACCCCCAGCCCCTGCCTTCCACCAGGGCCACAAGCCCAGGGGATTTTGGAGCTACCAGTCCTGATGGCTACGCTGCTGGGAGCCAAGCAAATGCTGAGAGCAGCGAGGAAAAGCTGCATCAAAGCCTTGAAATCCACACGGATCTGCTTTGGGAATGGGGAGGGGGACACAGCTCTTTGCTGACATTCTCCCCAGGCTGGCAGTGGCACTGATTGATTTCTTTTTAATTCTTTTTACAGTTCTTTAGGGGGCTGTTGTAGCATCTATTGTGGGCTTGGCAAAACACATGCTCCCTCTTTGGAAGGGAAAATGGCCAGAGCTGCATTTTAATGATGGAAATGGCTGTCAACTACCACAGCACTGACAGCCTTGGGACAGCATCTAATCTGGTAGGACACAAGGAGTAAATGAAAGTTTCCTCTCAATTTTAATGTCTGTCATTGGCATCCACCAAAGAGAGTTAAAACTGGAGACATTTCTGCAGATTATGTGCTCAGGAAAGCACGTAAGCACAGGCACATGGGCAGGAAATGCTCTGGGGTGAATGAGAGACATGCAGGACACCCCAGATCTTGTTGCAGTGTTATCACCAAGGCACAGGAGCAAAGCACTGATGTCCAGAGAGGGAAGGACAAGGGATCACATTCACACTGTATGTTTGTGCATGTGCAGATAAAAGTGTGTCAGAGCTTGGCAGCAAACTCCTTCCACACCATTTTGCACAAAACTGTTCCCTTTCCAACTCAAGCCATACATCTTCAAGAGTGCTTGTAGCAGATCAGTAAAATGCCATCTTTTAAAATCAATAAAACTCAATAACTAAGGAAATTATCAATCTGAAGGAAAAAAATACAGATTCATCTCTGTATTAGAGCTGACTTCCTTCACAGGGGTCAGTTCACATCTTTCTGAATTTCCAAACACACTGACTTCACCCTGGTCTCACACTGCCTGCCTCTAGATATGTGGAGGAAGGCAAACATTTGTCAAATTAAACTGAATTCTAAGGGATGAAAATATATTACTTCTCATCACCAAAACTTCAAGAGGACATCTAAAATATCTGATTTTTATTCACTTGCTCTGAGATGCAGGCGGTGCCAGCAAGGGGTACTGCTCTTTAAATCCTGCCATCTGCAGCCTTATGCTAATTCACTTTTTTAGGAATAGAAATCACTGTGAAATGAGAATATGCTAAAATTCACAGAAGATATGGATATAAAAGCCATTGTGGGTAATTGCTTTGGTTTGATGCTTATCCAACAACTCAGAATTGTATTATTGTCCTCAAAGATTTCCCTCCTCCCAGGGCCATTAGTGCTATTGATAGGTTCACCTTTATTTGCAGAGGAAACACACACATTTCATAACACTGCCTAGCCAATCCTTGCTTCTGAACAGCTTTTTGCTGGTCACAGAGGGAATTTCAGTATTTTTCCTGCTCAATTACCTATTTTTTTTTGGGTTGCCTGTAAAATGCAAAGTACCTTGTGCAATGACAGCTTTCTATATAAGCTGCCACCCATTAGGGACTGGCCCAAAACCACACTAACTTTACAGGGGAAATTTCTGCAGTGCTGAGTGGGTTTCAATTCAAAGCACCAACAAAGAAAGAGAAAAAAAAATCATCTCACTGTGGAATCTCACAGTTTCTCCCTAGCAGCCATGTCCATCTTTCTGCCTGAGGCATTGCCAGTGAATAAATAAGTGCCCCAGTAAGGTATCTTTCATTTAACCTCAGGAGACCACTTCATAAGAACACAAGAACAATGACAACAGATCAGAAAACCATGTAGTAGCCTTGCATCCTGTCTGTGGCAGGGACAGCAATCAGATCCTTCCGAGGAAAGTACACAGAATTCCTACACAGGCAGCTGAACCACTCAGAGGCTGCCTTCAGCACTCCCAAGAATTATAATGGGTTATCCACACAAAGATCTGATCTTTTAAGCTCAGGTCCTGACAATATTCCTCGTGATATTCATTTCCACTCTTCCTTGAGAAGTTTTTGGAATGCTTTCCAGCAAACTGACCCCTACTGATTGTTTCTGCATTGTGAGGAAAAAAATCAGAAAAACATACACTCCACATCCTTTTCAGGACATTCATTATGTTATGTGATTTTACATTACCCCCTCTTATTTTTGAGGGCAAGCAAAACAGAACAATAATTTTTGAAACTTCTCCTGTCAGAAGGAAGTGGAGGGTGTACGTGAGAGTACAACAGGGGCCAGGGCTAGCTGCTCTGGACCAGACATGCTGGCCCAAAGTGGGGTTTGTGTGTAAATGTGCTCACTGTCTGGTTTCATTATGAATCACAAGTCCTCTACAAGGCAAGGAAGGAACCATTTGCTCTCACTTACCCTGAGCCCTGATGTGATTCTCATTTATTACCCATCATTAAACTCACCCAGGCACAGAAACCGTGAGCTCGGACACAAACAATCACCACCAGCTGCAAGAGACAGGTAATAAAGTGCTGCACCATTTCCTAGGCTGATTAGCAGCACTGTGAGGGTCAGAGAGGAGTCTGAGCCACCAGACAGCAAGATCTGCTTTTGGAAGAAAACCAGGCTCCAGCCCCTCAGCAGTTGTCAAGCTGCTTTCTCCTGTGGTAAAGCACACCAGGTAACTCAACCTATTCTCCTCTGAGAGTCTGGCACCTAAACTACAACACAGATATAAAAAACTATCTACTGATTCATCTATCTAGATATAGATAGATAAATAAAGACATCTTTATTTTAAAATACTACAGGCTTTCCAGACAGCCACCAAACCCCAAGTAACAAGATCCACAAGCAGGCCAGAGGCATTTTGAAGATGACCTTAGGACATCCATAATACCCTCATCTCCCACCGTTTTTTATGTCCAGCAAGCTTTAGAGAGAGTCTCACCATCATTCAAGCACCAGTGGTCTGAGAACAGCTCAGGGACCATAAATATTTTCTGCTTCCTATCCCATGCCACACGATGCCCATCAGCACTTCCATGGGCTGATCCATCTGTTATTCCTGATGCCAGTAACACTTCAAAAGGCTTTGGCATCACAGAGTAAATGCAAGAAACCATCATCATTGACTGCCATTTGCAACTGTATGTTGAGGACTAGGACAAGAGCTGAACAACCAGCAGGCCACAAATAAACACCTGCAGTGACAGCAGCCTTCACCCCACAGTGAAGAGAAGCCCCAGGATGCAGGGAAGCCTCTCACACCACTGTGGGTGCTGTGCAACAGAATTATTTGCAAGTCAATGTTGTGTGCAGTATTTAGAAAAGCTCCTGCCTCTCGCTGTTATAAATGACAATTTAGACAAAGAGCAAGTGTTTCACAGTGGCTGGGGGGCCTTCAAAAAGGGACAAATTACTTTAAGGAAATTGTTGAAATACTGGTATATCCCAGTGTTTAACTTGCCACAGTTCAGAAAAGGATCACAGCTACACTGGAGAATGAATCTCTGTGTGTCTTACAGAATCTCTGTTTTACACTTGTTATTTCTAAGATTATCACCCATGTGTCATTCCTGACTTGGAAAAATATTCTAATGCCAAGCTGAGCTGCAGTTCCAGGAATGAGCTTTGCAACTGAACTTGCTCCTGTGGATAAAAGAACATGGTATCTGTAGAAGACTCCAGGGTTAATCACAGTGTGAATAGCCATGGAGTGTGACTGGACCCTGTTAAATAATCCCTCAGTTTAAATTTCTTTGGACCAGTATCTTTCTGGGGGAACAAGTACCACTGGGAAGAAAACCACCCTGAAACAAACACTGCAATGCGCAAGGTCTGCGAACGCAATTCCTTCATGCATCATCAATTACATTAATGGAGAAAAGGAAAGGCAATACTGGCTAAATCCAGGGATTGTCAAGGTATTACAGAAGCCCATTTCAATTAGGTCTAAAAAATGTAGAAGGTGGGCCTGGGGAGTGACCAGTGGCCCATCTGGTGTTGGTTTGTGTTCAGTGCCTGCTCCACTCCCTCCCAGGAGCCCAGAAATGCCCCGAGGCACCAGCTGAGCTCTGCTATCACAGCCCTGTTCAGCTGGAACTGAACCTTGGGGGAACACTTGGCATGGTGCTGCCCCAGGTTTATTTGTCTGGTGACTAGACAAGAAACCAGTTTCTGGATTGTGAATCCAGAAAGAATAAGTTCAGTAAGTACAAATGAGACAATTTAACACATCTTTTACATACAATGCAAATATTTTCTCTGCTCAGTGTGTAATACACTGTCCCAGGCTCTGGAAGGTGGAACATTAGCAGCTGGTAGCAATATCTCACTGGGGAGCTTTTAGTGAAAATTCAATATCCCTTGTATAACATCCTTTATTTACCTCTTCTGCCATAGAACATCCTCTATGAAAACAAGGAAAACTTTGGACAATTTGCTTTTCAGGAAAATGTTTGCTCTCCTCATGTTTTTGGTTTTTTTTCCCCCAGACATACTTTCTTTTAATATTTTCTCTTTGTTTTGCCACCCTCCCCCTCAATATGACATATTTGCTGTCACACTTGCTAATAATTTTCCCCATTATCACATCCATGGGTTTCAAAGCAGTTGGCAGGCAGCAGGGCTGCTACATCAGCCAAAAGCCAGAAGTCACTGAAGGCTCTGGGTGGGTATAGCAGGAATGAATCCACCTACATTTTTATAAGAATTTTCTAAGAATTGCAACCCAATAACTCTTAGAGCCTCTTTCCAGGCCCCCATGACTAAGCCACAGAGCTGAGGCAGTCTCAGCTCCCTGAGCTGTAAGAGCAGTGGTGCCTCACTGGTGCTCCAATGTGACGGTGGGAGATGCCAATTTAAAAATAAAGCAGGAGATGGTGAGAACTAAACCAGCAAAAATCATGAGACATTTTCATGCTCCTGTTCTGTAGTTTTACTTTCAAGAAGACAGATAAAGGAGATGGATTTATCTAGTGAAATATTGCATGGTTCTCACCGTAATTACTGTTTACATCAGCTCTTCTGAAATAATATCTATTTTTAGTATCAGGCTTTTAAAAGATTCTTAGCTCAATCACTAATTTTGAGCTTTTAATTTACCCTGGGAGCAATTTTTCAGGTGGAATTAGTGCCACTTCACTTTGATTTGCAGGCACAATTAGTAAGTTAAGCATTTCTATATCCTAAACTACACCTGGAAAATGGAAGGCTGCTTTTCAAAAAAGCCCATATGGTTAAATTGAATTGAACTCAGTAAAGACTTTCTTCTTTTCCTTTTCTTTCCTTTTTTTTTAATTGGTGGTAAAGTTATTCTTTAACTCACCCATCTTTCTTAACATGACTCATTCTGTCACAAAGGCTCTCATGAAACAATTCCTTTCTTTGTCAGACTTTGTCAATGATTTCTAGTGCTCAAGAGGTGTGGCCAAGGGCACTACAAGAATTTTATTGTTATTTGTACTCCAGGTAGGTTGGACAAAACCACAGGATGTTGAAGACACAAACACGGTGCTGACAACTGATACCATCAATTGCTGAGGTGACCAGGACCACTCACAGCCCTGGATGAGGCAGAGCCAAGGAAAAATACAGTAATTGTGAATAAGGCAGAATTAAAAACAAAGAATTCAGAGCATACTTCAAACATCCTTCAAGGAAACCAAAACAAACCCAACCCAACCCCAGACAGACAAATCCTCTGCTGAAAATGTCACTGTGTAACTCTTAGCAAGGTCAGCTTTAACAGGCATTCCTCAGAGGCTGTCAGGGGATCATCCTGCCTCCACAAGCTGATGATGCAGACAAAGAAGGAAGCAGGCAAATGACACAGAGAAGAGAGCACCTTGGCCACCACTGTCAGTGGAATGATCCCAGACACAGGGTGGGATTGTTGGGGTGCCCTGTGCAGGGCCAGGAGCTGGACTTCATGATCCTTGTGGGTCCCTGCCAAGTCAGAACTCTCTCTGATTCTATGAATTGTAAATTCATAGAATTTACAATAAATAAATCAATTAAAGCTCAAACTGTTTTACCTGTACTGCCTCCCTAATTCACTTCCAAGTCCACCCCAATAGTTATTTATTGTAACCATGCATTTAAAGTTAGTGCAGCTTCAAATAAGCATGTTTTTGTAATTCCTTAGCTCTTTAGGGCAAATCTTTGCAGGAAAGGTCTATTACTATTAAAGTTCTCACTTCAACACCACTGTCCCACAAGGAAATAAATTAGAGGTGCCTCATCTCCAACTCAGCTCACCTACAAAGAACAAGGGCAATGATGCAGTAGGAGAATATGTAAAGTAAGTCTTCTGTAAACATTGGTGGATGAAAGGTTTGGAAGGAGCAAATGGTTAAAACTGTTCAAATGTTTAATTACTAATAACCTAATGCATAACTGAGGGGGGGAATAAAAGACATCAGAACTGAACTTTCCCTAGAAATGTCCTTTCCACTGAAAACCAAACCACTTCCCTGCTTGCAGCAGCAAAGATCACAAGAATGTGTGTGAACCCCTCCTTCTACTACTCATCCCATCAAAGAACTGTTTGTTTTTCACCTGTGATTTAAAAACCTGAGCCTTCCACAGTCATTTGACTACCTTGAAAACAACTGAAGAGAGTTTTAGCAAAAATGTTTATATACATTTACATAACTGTACATGTACAGTGAATTAGGGTAAGTAAAGGAATATGATCAGTAATATTTTCTCTCCAAAACTAGGCTTCCCACATAATTTAAGCAGAAAATGGGTCTTTGCTCTATAATCTTACATCAGCATACAGGAAACATCCCCAAATATGTGCATGTACTGGGAGCAAGGGGAGAGCATGGGGAGATTGCTACAACAATTCACCATTCATGCAAGTCAGGCTTACTGGTGTTAATTGGAATCTAGTTCTGCAGGCTGCTAACACTACCCAATACCACGAGGAATGTTCACTTTTTACATAAGTGATGCCCTGGAATTCATTTGCAAAGCCAGGTACGAGTGCCTATGAATGAGTCACTCCTCCTCAGGTGCATTTGGGTCTTTATATGGGAATCACTGCAGCCCTGCTGACCTGTTCTTGCTTCTGCCATGGCTACAGATCCCAGAATTGTGGCCCACAACATAACAGAATGTTCTTTCCAGCCAGACATGTAGCAATGCTACTTTTATAGCGATAAATCACTACACAAATTTGATTGTAAGGATGCAGAGTGGTCTGGTACACAGCCCAAAAGGTTTGAGAAGCACTGCTTTGGAGGAAAAGTCACCTGGAACTCCAGACAGGACATCAGAGAAGCAAAACAATTGCATGGACTGGTCCAGGACCCCAACATTCCCACTCCTGCAAACACAGCCCTGGATGCCTGCTGTGTTACAGGAACCAGCCTCAGGGCTCTTCATTCCCAAACAGCACCTTCAGTGCTCCAGAGTCCTTCACACTCTGTCAAGAATATTTGGGGTGTCCAAGTGATCCCTCTCTCAAATCCAACAGTACTGTGTCACCTTGGGGATGTCCCAGTGGGCACAGGCCAAGCCTGACCCCTTTGTCACCTGAGCTCACCCAGCTGTTCTCATTCTCACTACACCATACACTGCCCTGCAGAACTGCAGGTCTGTGCTCTAAGAAAACTGAGAGTTCTCCAGGTGTGGGAGACAAGACAAAACCAAAACAACCTTAAAATTATTCTTTTCAGAGAAAGCACTTGAGGCTCCCCTGGGATGAAGCATGCTAAATATATAAAATGTACTATAAAAATTAGGTCTCTTTTCTCACTCTGTTAATAGAAGACCCTGATTCAACTTCACTTAAGGTCTAGGCAAAAAAACCTTTCTCTTCTGAGCTAACACTTACCTTTACATTCGGCCCAAAGTGTATCAACAGCAACTGATACCATACTGAGGCCACACACAAACACTCCCCTGGTCACCACACTTGAAAATTAAATTTATAGGCACAGTGAAAGCAAGAATTAAAGATAAGAAGCTTTTCCACTTACTACCAAAAGCTTTTAATGCCACTGAAGAAGGGGAGGAAAAAAAGTAACCTACTTATAAGGTTTTTGAATATAAGTCCATGCTTCCTTTGCAGCAACTGGTAGCCATAAAATACATAATAACTGATAATGTAAATGTTCATCTCCCTCTTTCATAATCACAGCTACTGTGGTAATGAAAAAAGTCAAGGGAGCCAGACCAGCCCTTCTGAACTATTTGTGCACAAAACTGTGCAGATACCAGTTACATGAGACTGCACTGCTGGTACTAAGAGGAAAGTGTTGTTTGAAAGTATTACACAATACCAACAAAAATCCTGTCTTGCACTCTACAGTGCTTGATTCAAATTCTGAGGTCTGAGGAACATACATGGGGGGATGGACAGGCTGTGTTAAAAGATGTGGGACTTTGGGTGGAATAACAACTACTTCTCTAAAATCTGTGGGAAATCTTTCCCCTCATTATTATAATAAATTGCAGAAGTGAAGACAACCCTGGCAAGAGGTGTCTGAACTACAGCCTGAGGGAAAATGGGCCAATTTCTATTAATAGAACAGATGTGCCACAAGCAGCAAAAGTGCAAGTTTCCCTCACAACACCCAGCCCAAGTACCTGAAAGCCAGTAGTGAGGACAAACTTGCCTTGTGCTAAGCAGAAAGACAGGATGGAGGAATGAATTGTTATCTTGTGCTACTGGCCATGCATTATCATAAAGTGAAGATATTGATGTGAAGATATTAATGAAGACAAGGCAGTCTGGAGAGTTTCCCTGCTCTAGTAGCCTGCACTCACTTGCTGCCACAAAGAGCAGAAAGACAAAATACAAGAGCAGCTGAAGCACTTCCCTCCTCTCAGCAGGAAGCAAGGACACCTTCCCTTCCCACCCTGACCATTTCATCCCCCCCCCAAGAAGATTTACTTTGCAATCCAGGGCTGTCCAGTGAGAGCACAGGCTGTAAATGACATTTTTATAGTTCAGTCCTTGGTGCATGGGCACTGGGCCAGGGCACAAACACGTTTTCCTCCAACCTGCTCACTGATTCAAGACAATACTCTTCTTCTTGATTGCAGAGGCATTTCCAAATAGGTTTAAGTGCTTTCATGAATCAGACCCTCAGACTGCCATGACTTCTCAGGAAATCAGACTGTTCTAGCACACAGGAAAAAAAGACTGAACTTGTAAAGGATGTAGGTGGGAAATGACCAAGCTCTGGACTTTGTCAGCTCACTCCATTAAAATAAGATCAACCCTTGTCACAACATTAATGAAGGCATATTGAAAGTGCCCTGCTTTCTCCTCTTCATTGCTTAAACTGACCTTGCTTAATCCCTACATCAGCAGAATCCTACAGAAGGTAGAAAAATGTCAGAGAAAAGGACTCAAAGTCAGGGATGGAGAGGGAAATGGGGAGAAAGGTTTTGCTCGTTGTTGAAAGGCCTTGGAGGATCTCCTGGCAGAAAGAGAGGTCCACCTTGTCCTGCCACTTTGAGCACCAGACTGCCAGAGAAGTAACCTGGATCTAAGAATGCTTAGTGCTGTTGGAAGCAGGGTAGGACATGGTGGACCAAACCATTTGCAGTCAAAAGAAGAGCAAGCACAAAGTATTCTATAAGCATTCTATCTCACCTCCTGGCTTGGACACCTGAGGAACCACCTCCTTGGGAAGTGCTCAGGTGCAGGAAGCCTTTACCCAAAAGGAAAGCCCATGAAGTTGAAATAGAAAACAGAAAGTGTTTAGATTATGATTTTCTCTGTTCTAGAAAGAAGACCAGTTAAGTGGTGGAGTAGGAAGCAAAATGTGAAGATGTAGTCCAGTTCTGCAGAGCACAGCTGAGGAGAAAGTGTCCCTTTAGGGAGAAGCAGTGGGAAAAGAAACAAGCAGCACCTGCAACTCATGTAATGTACACATATTCAGGGGTAGCACCTGGAGAATGTGGTTTCTGCATGGAATAAATTAAAATGTTAGAGAAGTACAGCTGCCACCATAAGCCAATGACAAGAAGATGGGAGTCAAAGGGAACTGAATTTCATCAAGTCTGATTTATCCCACCATTGTGCTGCAATCCACTATGTCAAGACCCATTCTCAATGCATGTGTTTATAGCTTGGTGGGAACAATCACAGCACAAGAGAGCTGATTGTGTATTTGTGAGGTTGTAACCTCCTGAAAGGTTACACCATGTCAGCTCAAGGGGTAGGGCAACACAGGAAGATAAAAGTTCCACTTTTCAAATGAACAGAGATTGTAGCTGGAATTGACCCTTACAGGAAAAGTGAGCTCACAATAAGATTTATGAAAAAGTACCTGGCAATGCTTGGCTTTCTGGGAAATCAGGGGCTGAAAGGCATCTGGGGGAATGCCCATCCCTCTGCACATGAGGAAAGATAAGTTCCTTCAGAGCCCCAGTTATCTATGATTATTCACCTTTTGTGAGTCCTTGCTGACCTCTCACCTCCTTACATTTCCTGGCTTGTGACCTTACACTGCAGACTTCTGCCTGCCAGGGTTTCCTCTAATGACATCTCTATGCTCTTCCTGGAGACAGACTTTCCCCCTCTGCATTTCCATGGAATCCTTGCAATAACCCCCATTTGATACCTCTCAGTTTCCCCCTGCAGAAATCCCTGAGCTGGAGCTGTCTGGGTTGGAGGATGCCCAGTAACAAGCACCCAATCTCTGGGTCTAAACATTAACCTCATTAATTAACTAATTAATTCATAAACTAATGCTGCATGTTCATGAACAGGACAGTAGTTCTCATCCTGGCTCTGCCTCAGACCTGCTGTGCCACTTTGGGCAGGTAATTTTTCCCATTTGGCTTTCTTGGTTTCCCCATGTATAAGGCCCAGCCTTATAAGCCCTCCTGATATAAAAGATCCTGAAATCTTCGGGCGACAAACTGTATCATGAGCCAACCACTGCTATTATTAGAGCTCTTGTGTGCTACAGAGACACTGGCAAGAGACACAAAAGCAAAATAAATTCAAGGGCAGAGAGAGCAGACAGAGCAATAAAGCACAAAAATTGTAGAAGGAAGAGAAAATAATCTAGTCAAAACCAGAGCACAGCACTGGGGCATTACTCCCATGGTATAGTGTATATGGAAGGATAACACTATTCTGAAGCAGTTTAAAATCCAGCTGAAGCAGTACAAATCCAGTTGTCCACCACCTTCTTAGTCTTTGTGTTCCTAGTGGCTGTAGCTCTGTAGCTGCTCCTAACTCCACACATAGATAAGACTTTTTGTATGGCTGGGTTTATAAATGTATTGACTGGATACAGCTGAACAGCTCAGGTAGGCAGAGATGCTCTACCACCTGAGTTCAGCCAGGTTTATCCTTTCTCTGGCTGGGAAAAGCAGCCAGTAAGAACTGAAAAGCACAAGAAAGCTTGGATGCAGACCTATGGGATGGTCAACTAAACCAGTATTTACACAACTGCATATGTAGTGTTTAAAAGGGAAGATCAGCACACAGTTCCCAGCATCATCTGGAGATAAGAGAAGCTCAGATCACCAGTTTTATGGGTGCTAGTCTAGAATGCTACTGAGTTGTGCTCCATCTGTCAGTGTGTCCTCTGCTGTCACTGGATGCTTGCTGTAGAGCAGACCATGAGGCTGGATTGTCCTGTGATTTTTCTGTACAGAGAATTACAGTGTATCTATAACCAGTTTCTCTTGGTTAAAGAGCAGCTTGTATGTCAGGATTAATATAAATGAAGACAAAAATTCTATTTGTGTCTGCAATTCCTAAGGAACAAGTCACCTTTGCTTTCCAGACAGCATGAGAAGCTGAGAGTATGGACTGGTTTGGAAGTGATCAGAGAGATACCAGATCAGCTGTGCCTGCCAAGAGTGGGGAGTGGATGAACACAGGGTCAAACATTATCCTTGGTAGATTTCTTTTCCCCGCTTTCTGTTTGGATTTTCAGAACCATTTCCTCCTAAAAATTTGTGCAACCTTGTTTCTCAGTTAAAAGGCTTTTTTAATTTTTTAAAGTTTTTTTCATTTTATTGCCTTTTTGATGAGTGATATGAACTGCATATATACTACATTTCACTCCCCCTCATTAATGTTGTAAATTAATTTAGGACTGATTTAGATGCAGGATTAACAACCTGAGGACTAATCCACTCTTTATTCAGAGGGCATAAATCACGATGAGCAGTCTTTCATCTCACATCACTCCATTAGTTAGCAGGACCATCTCATGGGAAGCAAACAATATTTGTATGTCTGCTGGCATAGGAACTGTTCAGGGTTAGGGCAGGAGAGTGGGAGACACCTGGCCTGGCCCCAGCTTTGCTCCAGGCTTCTTCTGCAACCCTGGGCAAGGGCTTCTACACTGCACCATTTCCCCTGATTTTACCATTGGGAAGTCTGGTTTAGAGAAAAGACAAAAGATTAGAAGAATGTTTGTGGTGGTTTAGGGCAGCATCTTTTATTTAAGCAGGATTAAGGATACCTTAGTGGCCCTGGGCCATGGGCCACCTGCCAACACAGAAACTTGGGAGGCTGGAGGAATAGATTTAATAAGCCTTCAGTTACATGCCTCTATCTTTATTTACATGAAATGGTGTTCTATTTTCTGAGCACTCTTTTCCTCTGATAGCATTGTGATTAGTACATTATTATCTATATTGCAGAAGCAAAGTCAAGTCCTCAGTTTTCAGATCAGCAAAAAAAAGAGAAAACACTGCTTTTCTAAAAGCAAGAATTACCTGTTAAAAACTGGACACACTCAAGAAAAATCCTGCACTATCTCAGTGATGCTGTTTTCAGATGCCCCGTGTATTTGCTAGAGAAATAAATAACATATCTTGCAATTAACAAATGAATATCCTGCTGAAGTTAGCTTTTACTGGCTGTCAATGAATAATCTTCAGAAGGATTTCATCCACTGAAGTGAATAAAGATTAAATATGTGCTTTGGCAAGTGTCCTTTTCCACCAGAATATTTTCTTGAAAGCACTTTGTGTCTAATGATACATTGAGGACCTGTTCCCCTGAGTACAATAAATAAATACAAATAATTGCTGTAGAAAAGAATCTGACAGACAGGCAGTGCCATTTTGGGCATAACTGATTGATGCTTTGTATAATCAGTGACACTTTTAAAGCTGAAACCTTCTGTTCTGGACACATGCTGCTCACATCAGATGAGCTGAGCTCTGCTGTCCCACAAGGACAGCATTTTGTAAAAATTTAATACAAATTGTTATTAATTGTTTGCATTACAACATTACCAAGAAGCTGCAAGCACAGATGAGGACCCTGCTGTGCCATGGGCTGCAGGAAATAAAAAAGGAGGGGATATTGCAGTGGTTCACATTGTTTGAAATCAAAGACCAATTGATGGAGCTCCAGAACAGTCTCACCTTTAGTGAGATCATAAAGAATGAATGATATTCTACAATTCAGTGTTGGCCACAATTTCACAGACAAGCTCCTGACAGGTGCTGGGTATCCACCATGATAGCATAGGAAAACATGTCATGCTGGCACACTATTTCAAAACCTAACAGAATTCTCACTTTTTCAGAGATGTAATTGTTCCAGCAGAGTTCCCTCAGACAGATGACAGTGACAAGACAGCTACAGCACCACAAATCCATGACTCTAATTAATAGTTCTCTAGGAGCTTTTCAAAGCAGACTGTGTTCTTAAAATCCTGCATTTCTTACAAATCCTGCTACTCCTTTCTACTCTCCACGAGGATCCAACTGTGCTGTGGTGTCTGCATGAGACTGACTCAGTGTCAGCCTGTGCAGCTCACTGATACAGGCCCTCCTCTAAACCCCTCAGCACCAGAGGCCACAGAAGCTGAGCTTCTGCCTAAAGATGTCTGAGACATGAAAATGCCTGCTCCATTAAAAGGACATCAGAATTGAAATAATCCTTCCTTACACAACAAGAGAAATGCTGGAAGCTAACAGCAGAATTCCAGGGCTGTTGTTAATCCATGAGTTCTCATGGATGCAGTGGTTGTTAGCCTTGCCTACAGCTTTCATCCTCGGGTTCTTGCCCCAGTGAGTTTTACATTTTCATGCCACACCATGCTCCCAGGGACTGTCCATTCAGCAGATTCTCTGTCAAGCACTTGAAGGGCAAAATACATCACACTTATTACCAATTAAATAAGTGAACAGGATCCTGGTGTTGGTTTATCATGAGTTTGCTAATCTAGGGGAAGGAACCATCTCCTGTTTGAATTTAGTTTCTTGTAAATAAAATAATTATTGGTCCATTCTACACTCAAGTCATTCTGAGACCCAACCTCCTGCCCAACAGCAAATCAAGGCCAAAAAAACCCCTTCATGTTCATTTAGCTTCCCAGTAGGAGTGTACTTATTCACCTTTCTACGAGTAGATTTCACAACCAGTAATGCCCATGCATCAGAATGAAGAAATCTTAGGCACCCATCAGACAAATGGAATGTTACAGAGAGCAGGGAGAGAGGAAACCCTTTCTTACCTGTCTGCAGCAAGCCAGCCCCACTGTCTTTGACTCCAAAGTGCTGCTGGATGTCCAGTAACACACCTACAAGGAAAACAGAGAATATGCTCAGTGCCTTCAGCCTTTGACAAGCATTCAACTCAAACCTTTTGTGATGCATCAGCAAAGCTTCAAATGCCAGTTTAAACACATAACTTCTAAAGGTTGTACTTTTTTTTTTCCCTACACATGCACTCACAGTAATTTTGGGCTACTACAATAAAAGCAGAGGTGGGCAGATGCAATATCAAACAATGAGCCTGGGAATTAAATCCTCATGAATGGAAACTGGTCTTTTCTTTCTGCTTAAATAAGATCAGACTTTTCTTTTTGTGTGGTTTTTTTTTTTTCATAATCCAGACCTCTTACTTCTGTTATTTCACAGAAATACAGGGAAACTGATTCGGCACCTAAGGTGCTTCAAATGGTTTGACAAGACAGATTGAATCCAAGACAAGTTTTAACAAATCTCTGCTGGGAGGAGATATGACAGAACGATAGCAATGATGAAAGGTTTCATATTTAACTAGTTCTGGGGAGTTTCTACTTTCAAAGCCAATATAACAAATATATTTAAAATACCTTAGTAAAGGTGGGTAAGTGACCAGATGCTCAGATTTAAAGCAACTACAAGCAGAACCAAACCAAATCTTCTGTCTTCCTTCAACCCCAATATATTAATTGGCACAAGCAAAATTAACAGGTTTTGAAGTATCTACACATTCAACTAGATTTAACATTTTTGTATCAAACATTTTCACACATGTAACATCAGGTATATGGGATAGCCATGGTTTTGTAACCAACAAACCAAGATGAAAACCCAGAGCAGAGCTTCCATAGCTCATTTGGGGGCACTCAGGTTTGCCAAGCCCTACGTGGTCCAGTGGTCTCAGATGCAAAGCCATAGGCCTGGATATTTGTCAGTGGTCCAAATAACCAGCATCTGACTTCCTGGGTCTGGAATTGAGGCTGTTGCTCTCTTTAGATCTGGGACTTCCTTGTTTTGACCATTGCCTTCCCCAAACCTGAGTTATGCAAGTTTCTTTTCTAAAAAGAAGAAAACCATTCTCCAACTACACTCAACATCCACAGTTCACCTCCAGCTCAAATTCTGATCCAAGGCTTTATCCAAAGTCATTCTTCTCATCTCTGCAGGTTACAGAAATCAGCAACCTGAATCACTCACCATAAATGTCCCAGCTTTTGGGACTGCCAAGATCACACTAAATGACAAACACAGAGAGATAAAAGATCCAGAGATAACTATTCCCAGAAGACATCTGGGACAATGCCAAGGGAATAGTCATAAATTAAAGATACTAAAGGAAAAGAAGAAGATGGAGAGAAGGAAAGAAAAAGCAAGAAAGCTCATTTGAGCTATTCTGTACTATTTCTATATCACTGTTCACTCAGGACAGGATTCAGGTGGGCTTCAGGCCTCATTATCTGCCCAGAAACATTAGTTCAATCTCCTGCAACACCTCCCACTTCCCAATTCTCTCATCAGACTGCTTAGCCCCAAACAAGAGGGCTGAGGGTGGGGAAGGGTGTGACCCTAACTAATGTAAGTCATTACTGATAAAAGTGGGTAGATGCAGAGCCAGGCTCCTCACACTGGTACCCAGTTAAAGAGGCAAAGGGCAACAACTGAAATCTGGCAAAGTCCATGTAAACATAAGGAAATGAATTTTTACTGTCAGAGAGGTTGTGGGTTCCTCATCCCTGGAGATATTCAAAACCCAACAGGACACACTCCTGTGCAACCTGCTCTAGCTCACCCTGCTTTTAGCTTGGATTAGATGATCTCCAGAGGTCACTTCTGACCTAATTATTCTGTGATTCTATACTTTTCTGAAGCATTAAGTGCCTGATTACTTCTATTCTGACACAGTGTTCCCCTGGCCTTTCTTTTCCTTTGGAACATTGCTGTCTACTACAATTTCAATTTGTAGAAATCTTTGCTTTCTCTTGGATGGTAGGTTTAACTCCATTTACAAAGTGCCCTGGCATTTTCTTGTCTGTGCTTTTCTAGTTTGCTCCATTAACAACTGAGATACCATTATGCAGGCAGCAACTGATGAGCAAAAATAAATTTGCATTTGCCTAGCAAACCCCTCAGTGGTGTAGCTGACTTACCTGCTCCCCTTGGTTTTCCACCCTTCCACAAAAGAAATGTTTCTCATGCCACCCAACTTAGAAACCTCACTGAGTTTAAGCAGCTCTGAGCACTTTGTGCTCCAGTACTGCTCAGTCCCAGACTGCCACATCAGGCAAAGCTCAACAAGTCAAAACAACTCCTGGGCACTATCATCCCAATTTTAGGGACAATGAACTCAACAACATCCCCAAGAACAATGTGGAAGAAGAGAGGAAATGCCAAGTACAATATTTTCTCATGCTCTCCTATCATCACTCAGTTGTGCTGCACAGAAATGCAATATCCTACTCATTGCTTGCAGCTGAGCAGGGGGTTGGACTGGATGGAATATATTCCACCAGGGAATCCACACACACATGTCAAGAGCTCCATCCAGCACCCTGAAAGGTGGCTCTCCTACCTTCAGCAACGTATTCCCAGCCATGAGAGAATGCCAAAGAGGCACATTAAACTTCTAAAAGTATGAGAAGCAGGAGCCTGGGATGTGATGGAAAACAGACTTTTGTGGATTTCCATGAAAAACATGAACAGAAAGTAGAGGGGAATATAATGGTGCCTACACAAAAAAGCAGAGGAGAGTTTCCAGTTTGTGACAAGTTATTTCTCCAGTGACAGTGGTTTTGCCATCCTGCAGACCTTAATGAGTTTTTCAAGCTTGAACTCCTGTAGCCACAAATTAAATACATTTTGGACACAGACATGCAGACACTTGGATTAATCCTACAATTTTATCCTGGTGGTGGAAAGTAGGTTCTGTGGAGAGTCAGTGCAACAGGACAATGCAGAACCACAATTATAAGTCCTGTGTGACCTTGGAAGGTCTCAGAGGATTAAGAGAGATCTGCATGTCTAAATGGCATGGATTTCCTACTCCAAGTTATTTTATATTCTCTTTAGACTACAGGTGTTTTGATTTGGGTTTAGAGCATTAAATTAGAGGCAACAGTGGGCAGATGATGCAACACCCCTGTGAAGTGATAGTGGCTGTCTGCTGTGGGAGTTTTCCTGCTCAGCCACTCACCTGGGAAGACACTCCTCCTCTCCTGAATTCACTCAGCTCTGTTTTCACCTCACTGTGGCAATGACTCACCCCAGAATTTAATAAGATTTAGGGATACAATTAAGCAATGATAGACCAGGGGAGAATACAGGAAAATGATAGAGCTTTTGACTTTCCCTTCTGCTCTAGATGATGGGAAGGGAGAGAGCTGGAGCCAGGCTGCAGACAATGACCACATTGCTTGCAGTGCTGTGTCTCACAGCACCTGATGCAATCCAAGAGGTGAAAACACCACACGTGGCTGGTGAGGTCTTTCTTGGATTAAAGCTCATACCTATGACCCAGGAGGATCTCAAAATAGCCAAGAGCAGCCAGCAGGCACCAGCTGGCTGCTTCCTGAGAACCTCTCTGGAGGGCTGCTGCCTTTTGGGATGTCTCTGTGATTACACGGCACCTCGTGCTCTCCCACCTATTATTTCTTAAGCACATTGTGTATTTTCAGGGCTGAGCAAACATACAGGAAAGGTGGTGCCAATCTCCCAGAGCATCTCAGCAGCTGAACCAGACACTGTTAATGCTGATGTAGATTTGGAACTCGATGAGATGAAACACAGGCAGCACCCAGCCAAGGAGTGCTGATCAAGATGGGCACAGGGACAGGAGTTACTGGGAACCCAGACAGAAGAGCAAAGACTGGTTACTGCAGCCATCTCCAGGGGACTTTTACCAGGCCTAATGTCTAGGAACCTGACAGACACCAAGGCAGCTATCAGACTTTTGTGGGCACTGGGCACGAAGAGGACTTTGAGGAGCAATTTGGAGGATAAAAGGGCATGGAGTGCTACAGATAGGGAAGGACATGCCTCACCTCATCCACTCACAGGGTCAGAGGGTTTCTAGGGTACCGCTGATATTTTTGCTGATCATTTCACAATCAGGGATTGTAAAAGACCTGATTCTGAGGCTTTTGGAATGCAAATCCACGTTTAATGGCTCAGGTTATCTCTGTTTTAGGGGAAATACTTTGGGAAAGCCAAATTTTCCTGGAATTGAGCAGTTCACACTTCAAACAGGGAGGTAGGTGGCCCAGATGAGGCATGAGGCAAGCTGCTTGCCTAAATAGGTTTTGTGTCCCTGATCTAAATAGGTTTTGTGTCCCTGATCTAAACTACAACAAATCAAAAGCTGCAGGATTCTACGTGGGCTCTTCACCAAATACTGCTGCCTCTATACATTGGCATGATCAGAAACAGCGTCCATTAGCTAAACCACAGTGAAATGACAATTTCAAAGCAAAAACACATTAGAGCTTCCCTGGGACAGCCCCATTTTCCAATCACCAAAACAAAACATCATGATTTGCTTTCAAACTGCTTCCAAGGCAGGTGCCAAATGTAGAGCTGGCCTGTGCACAGAGTGCAGAGCTATAGAAGTGAAGGCACAGGTTTGCAGCTCACATTCTTCAATACTCTGTGTGTGCTGCAACACAACTGGCCAGCATAACTACTTACTTAAGAAAGCATGTTCATTTTTAAAGGCATTTTTTAATGGAGAAAAAGGACAGTGCTTGAAAGGAACCAGCACATGGTTTTCCACAGGATACAGGATGTGTGCCCCTAGCACCCTCCCTCCTGCCCCACTGCAGGTCTGGACCTCCCTATATGGAACTCACACTCTCAGCTCCCTGAGAGCCAGTGCAGACTCTGTACTGGCAATACTGCTTCTTCTATTACCTCTTGCTGCCCACCTCTCGTCCTTACAAAGGCATTTTCTTCCCAGACTGTGGTCCCTGGTACTTCCAGGACCTTCCTCAGAGGGAGGTAGCTAAGCAGGGATAGCCAAGCCCTGGCCTTGTATCCATTAAAGACACAAACCACCTTCCTCCCATCAGGCTCTTCCTCATGCCTGCAGCCATATTCAACCTCCTTCAAATAAAGCATTAAGGAGGCAGAGGGGTGGTGCAACACACCTGTCTCTTTAGAGACATGTGAACAGATTAGGTGGAGAGAAGTTTATTCTGAAGTCTCTGTGATTGTATCTTCTCTGCAACCCCAAGGTGTAGCAGCAGTTCACACACTGATCCCTGAGCTTCAAACGAGCTGCTTCAGCTCAGCCACCCACCAGCTATTAAACACCAGCGTCACAATTTGAGTCCTATTTAAATATTCAGCTGCAGAAAACCACCGTGGTAGCCCTAGTGATATTTGTACCTCAAGATAAATTCCCACTGCTGCCAGAACTAGCAAGTCTAGAATATAAATGCAGTATTACCTTCTTTGGATTGCCATGAAAGCATTCCCTGCCTGCTCTTCAAGTACTGATAAATGCCTGGTGACATCTGGCTTGAAAACATTGACAGGAGCTTCCTTAGGATATAAACACCAACTTTCATTTTGCAAAACTAGTTTCCACTGTTGCATGACACGACAATACACACTGGTGAAACAGTCTTTGGTTTCGAAATAATGCTGCAGGATTAAAAAGAAACAAACAAAACAAACCCAGCAATTAGACAAATCAAAACAAGGGTTTCCTAAGATCTGCTCACACTGGAATGCATGAAACTTGTGACCTAGAAAGCACTGAAAAGCAACTGCCAACACCCACAGCAGCGTCCTTTGGAAGGGGTTTCCCGGAGTAATAGAGTGCTGGGAAGAGACAATCACAGCAGCTTGAGCTGAAGATCAGAGTGAGACAGGATCCTGATGTCATTCATAGGACATGAAACAGTTGCTTAAAAATCACAGAAGAGAATCAGAGAATACCCTGAGCTGGAAGGAACCCACAGGGATTATCCAATCCAGCCCCTGGCCCTGCACAGACACCCCAACAATCCCACCCTGTGCATCCCTGGAGCATTGTCCAAACTCTGCTGGAGCTCTGGCAGCCTCGGGGCTGTGCCCATTCCCTGGGGAGCCTGGGCAGTGCCAGCACCCTCTGGGGAAAGAAAGTTCTCCTGATATCCAGCATAAACCTCCCCTGACAAAGCTCCAGCCATCTCCTAACAAAACCCCAGAGAAGTGTGAGAGTTCACAGCCTTCACAGGCACTGAGAGCCTCCCACACCTGCAGAAGGAGATGAGGTGGAGGCTTGTCTGAGATGATGGTGCTGGACTGTCAGGACACAGCAGAGGAATTGCTGCTCACTCCAAGCAGCATTTGCAGTGGGTTTTTGGAAGGACAGGTGCTGTGGGCTCTGCAAAGCACACACTACTGCTAGGTAATGAAACAGAAATGCCTGTCTGAGGTGACATCCCTGTTCTGAATCAAAACCAGTGTTACCCTCAGAGACTCACACCACCTGTCACACCCACTTTTTCCATTCACTGTTTTTGTCATTATTAGAGTATCAGCAGGGAAGTATCTGAGCTATTCATTTATTCATTCATTCCCAAAGGCTACTACTGGCTTACCTGCATAGCTCGTAACAAGTAATTAAGCATCAGGGAAAAAAAAAATAAGGAATGTGATTAATCAAGAACATGGCAAAGAAGTATTAAAAAAGCAACTTCTTGCTCTGGCAGTAATAAATGATGGTTTCTCTAACACAGCTCAAACTCCACTGTAATGTGGTATGCAAAGTCTGAGCACAAAATTGCCTGGAAGACTGAGAGGAGATAAAAAAGTTCATCAGGTGTAGAATCGATTAGCACAAGGCATAATTAACACAGGGTCAGGGTGTCTGGGGAAGGCAGCACAGGACAGCCAGTCTTGTTGGGATTCAAAAAAAACCGAAACAAAACAAATAAGAGTTTGAATGCAACCATGGCTGCCAAATGCTGGGTGCCTCATTGGTAAACCCACACCCTAATCAAATCCTTCATCTCCTTAATTACAGTGTATGTCTGTTCCCAGGACTATGGCTGGGGAGGATGTTCCCTTGTCAAATAGGGAACATGGGATACTTGGCCAGCATGAAACAAAGAGCTTAAATAATTTCCAAAACACGGAACATTTTCCATTTATGACCCATTTCAACAAAAGCTCTCAGCAGTAAGACTTAAAAATGACATGGGCCAGATGTGAGGAGAAGCTCACAGTGTCACTTCCCTGGCCTCTCCATCTGGGACACAGCTCCCTGCAAGGAGATTCCACATTTCACCCCTGCCTCATCTCACTTGCAGACTCCTGCTTAGCCTATATAATCAGCCTGGCAGCTCCCACAAGCCAAGGGAAGACTTCAATTAGAGATAAGTGACAGGATTTGGCTCAAAGGACAGACTAAATGAATTGGCACCTAGACCTGAACTTAAAACCAAACTTATTTATTGAGACTTGGAACAGCTCCTTTATGTGGAATGGGAAAAATCAGAACCTCTTACAAATCTGAAAAACCAACAGAAACTGAAGTAGTAGCTGAGGTTTATATTAGTCATCTGAAAGGATAGGAACCATTAACTTTCAGGCAATGCTTTCTCCCACACCCAGCATCTCCAGCTCGAGACTCAGTTTAGACCCAATTTCTGGGGGTTTTTATCTCATGCAAACACAGAATGAAACACAATCTTTACCAGAGGAAAAAAACCTACTCTTGGGACATTTTAGATCTAAGCAGCAGCCTCACCAGATTTTCACATCAAAGAGGAGAGCCTCAAAAAATAATTTTATTATTTAAATTATTCAAGTCTCAAAAAATTCAGATACTCCCCCAATTCACATTCTCCTCATGGACTCTGTAGCAGAAAAAATTGGGCCTGCCACCAGAAGCTCTACTTGTCTTCTGCCTTTCTAATCTTTAGACAAGACTAACAAGTTGAGCTAATTCATGCAGTGAAACATATCTCAGAGACTTTGTACATGAACGAATTAAAATAAAGAAAACCAGTATGGATAATGATAGAGCAAATCAAGTGCATATGAATTCAGTCAGTGACTCACTGCTCCCTTGTTTTCCTTATTGGAAAACTTGGCTTATCACCATACCGGGGTGACGATGAGTCAGGAAACTGGCATGAGCCACAGATTGCAAGGAAATTAAAATAAGTATCTACAGAATCTCTTTTTTGGAGAGATTTTGGAGATTTTTTGCTGTCTTTGTATGGATGTGGTTATACAGTTCACAGTTGGAACCTCATGGTTTTCTGACTAGATAAAATCAAGAAAGGAAAGAGGCATTTATGAGTTCCAGAGACAATACATAATGATTGGGCTCTTAGAATCAGTTTGATGCCTTTACTTTCATAAAAGTAAATATTTTAACCAAATACATTTGAAGCATATTACCATATTCTACTGAATGCTTGATACTACCTTATCAAGTAAATAGGTGGGTATTAATCACTTGGAACCACTCAAAGCACATGCAAATATTTTAACAGCACTAAACTGAGAACTAACAGCGTGCATGGCATGAGGTTAACAGTTCTAAACCCAAGTCTGTGCCAGCACAACCACTTTGCTGCCACCTCACTCACACAGACCATGAGAACTTGCTCTGTTACACCTTCTGACACAGCACCTGTTGGATTTGAGGTTTTCAGGCAGGTTGGGAACACAAATCCCACCAAAAAGCCTGGGCTATTATGTGCACTTCTGTGTACAAGCAGCTGTGTCTCTGGAGCTCATTGAGTTTATTTCAAAATAATAAAATTAAATTCAAACTGTTAAACTAAAAAAAAAAAAATCAGAGAGACAAAAAAATGTAAATTTCAAGGTTGTGACGGTGAAAGGAAGAAATCCTCAATGCTCTCTAGTTCCACACTCCAGCACTTTTACCCACTTCCTTTTCTCCTACAGCTATGCACAGTTCTGTGACACAGGAGACTGAATGAACTGGGCTAATTAGTGACTGATGATTTACAGCAGATGACAGCTAATTTCTTCAGTTAAGAAGATTTCTATCAAATCTGTAGAAATGTGCACTCAGATTGGACATACTTCCAAGTGACTGCATCTCATCTCTCATTTGCATTTTGCTCTGCTTGGCAGTGCCTTGCAGCTATTTCAGAACATCACAAGCTGTCCAGGGCACATTGCTGTATTGTATGGAATCGTAGGGAGCTCGCTATTCTTTTTTACCACAAAGAATGTTTTACAGAATGCAAGGGAGATGCCAGATGCAGAGGTACCTTGTACAGGGTGATCTGCAGAAGAGCAGCAGCCAGGAGCAGAGCAGCCCACCAGGGAATGTCAGGCACATTCCAGGCAGGTTCCTGCAGTGCATGACTGTCACATTTCTCAGTCAAAGAATGAAACATCCACTGCCATGGTCCTGGGCTAACAAAGAGCTCCTGTCACCAACTTCATGCCAGTACAGGGGTGTAAGAGCACACCTTCAGTGCTCCTGCACGCTGATTTTCACAAGGGACTGTGCAATGGTAATGCCCACTACACAAATCTCCCTCTGTGACCTACACCTGGACAGGCTCATGAGGCTTTAGGTGCACAAGCAGGAAAAGCTGGAACTGTCCACAGCATCTCGTCCACAGATTAAAACCTGGAAAAAACTGGGATACAAGCTTGGTGCTGCCACCCTTTTTTAAGACAACAAGAAGGAAATCTGTAAAAGAACCCAAGGTCCCACTATTTCAAGTAGCTACTTAAGCCTTGTTTAAAATTCCAGATGAAGAGGCTTTTGGACTCAGCTAAAAATACTTACCCTAACTTTAGTAATCCAGAATAGCCTTTTACTCCTAGACACATGCTTTAAACACCCCTGAGACTGCTGCTGAACATGGCAGGTAGGTTCATGAATCTCTCATCCTGCATAAAGAATCATGGAATGGTTTAGGTTGGAATGGATGTTAAAGCTCCTCTTGTTCCAAACCCTTGCCATGGCAGGGACACCTTCCACTGTCCCAGGCTGCTCCAAGCCCTGTCCAACCTGGCCTTGGAGACTTCCAGGGATGGGGCAGCCACAGCTGCTCTGGGCAACCTGTGCCAGGGCCTCAGCACCCTCACAGGGGAGAATTCCTTGCCAACATGCCATCTATCCCTGCCCCCTGGCAGTTTGAAGTAATTCCCCTTGTCCTGGCACTCCAGGCCCTTGTCCAAAGTCCTCCTTCAGCTCTCCTGGAGCCCCTTCAGGCACTGGAAGGGGCTCTACGCTCTCCCCTGAGCCTGCTCTTCTCCAGGCTGAACAAGCCCAACTCTCGGCCTGTGCTCGTAAGAGGGAGGATAAGAAGGGAGGATAAAGCTGCTCCAGGGCCACCATAACACAGTGCTTCCTTTCATCCACCTCTTTTCTCTCTAGAGCACCATAATTAGGACTTTTGGGGTCCCCTCACCCACCCTGATCTGGAGGGCACTGTGACCACTACAGTAGCTTCTCATATCCAACACACATTCCCTTCCTCCTGTTCCTTCTCTCCATCCTGGTATTGAGCTGGGAACTTTCCAACACAAGTGCACTGATCTGCAAAAATCCCACTATCTGCATGATGTAAATACATCCAAAGGTCCTGTTTTATCCTCACATGCTCTGAGGGAGATGTTTTTCCCACAGATGAGGCTGAATGGGGCTACATTCCTACACACTGCCCATGTTTGGTTCCTGGAACCACCCTGAGCTCTCTGTCACAAGTGTTTAAAGCAGCCACTGCAAGGCTCTAACCATGGGCATATTTTGATTTATTTATGAGTGGGAATGCTCTCCTGTCACTGCCCATTCCAACATCTCCCTCAGATTAAAACACCTTTCCCTGAGCACAAAGCAATGTGACACTCCTCACATGCATTTATCTCCCACAGAAACACACTGAGTGTTTTTATTTCATTCTGGGTCCTGGTCAAGCTGTGTTAGGTCACAACTGAGTATGGTGCCCACCTGTCCATTAGTTATTCTAAGCAAAGTGTCTTTAAATTAATCTCACTGACAAAGCAAGTGCCTTTAATTAGTAAGAGCACACAGGTATTCAAAGATCTGTGTAGGGCACAAAAGCCTGTTAAGGAACCCACAGCTTACCCACAGCACTATTAGAGAAAAGAAAGCAGCTCTGGAGTTATCACAGGAGATATTTAAATGCATTGGTCTAACTTCTTAAAATGGTCTAGAAAAGAATTTCCTATGCTCCACAATGGGTGGAATGGCTGATATAGCAAAAATCTGTGGAAAAAACCTTATACCTGCATGAGAGTGTGTACTCAGATGAGAACAGGGGACACTAAAATAAGCATGGGTTATTTTTTAGAAGTGAGGGCTTCTCCAGACCTGCAGGGACTCAGTGATGTGGGCATGTGGCTGCAGTGAGACCAGGAAGTCCTCACAGCACAAAAAGGGCTTGTCCTTTTTTCTTTTCTTTTTTTTTTTTTTTTTAATAGAGTGGTTTATTCAGTGTAAGTTGCAGTGGTTTCTGAAGCTAAAACACCCTTCACAGCAAGGTTTGTGATTCTGCCAAGCTGCACTGCCACAGGATCTCCATGAGAAGGGCCATGGTAACAGCACAGTGATGCACACTCCTAGGTGACAGAGCAAAACCTGAATTCAGCCCTGAATTAGGAGATAGGGCTGCTCTGTTCTCAATCCTGACACTACATCACTGTTTAACCTTGGGCATGTTACTTGATCATGCAGAATTTCAGAGTCTGTATTAGCCTAATGAAGATAATAACAATAATCATGTGTGTCACAGATACAGTTGGGCTTGGTTATTATGTTCTCATGAAGTGCTTGGAAGAGCCCCAGATGAAAGGGAAATTAGGAGAAGGAAGATTAATTATAAGATGTGCATCCTAAATAAAAACCAGACAGGAACATTGTTGTTGCTGCTATTAGTGGAGACTCTGTCTTATTTAGGCCAGCTTTTACTTCTCTGTTGGTAAAGCAGACCCATTTTAATCACTTTCCACGTTCAAATGTTATTTGTAGATGGTAGGCAGCTGATAAAGGCTGCTGAGCTTCTGATACTGCAGACATAAAAGCCTTTGATTGAAGGTCTGATTTCACAGTAACCACTGTCTGTGATGGGACAGGCCTGCCTGTGTTTTTACTGTTGTGAGGCAAAACAAGGAACCAAAAGTTTACTGCCACTCTGAAAGAAATTGGGATTGAAGAAAAGGAAACATTTCCTGTGGCTAAACCCACCACTGTGAGCATAGTCAGAGTGGGAAACATTACACTGAAATTATATTAACAAGCACTTGGGTATTTAACAAAAACTTGTGCAAATGGAAGCATCTTTCCTACAGTGATTTTGTCTCAGGAAGTACCAAGTATTTCTCATTTAGATTAGTATCACTGCCTGTTTCAGCACGGGAAAGGGACACAGGGAAAGGCACAGTGATGCATCTGAGCTCACATCTAACTGAGCAGGGAAAGGGACACAGGGAAAGGCACAGTGATGCATCTGAGCTCACATCTAACTGAGCAGGGAAAGGGACACAGGGAAAGGCACAGTGATGCATCTGAGCTCACATCTAACTGAGCAGCACAGCCCACAGAGACCCAAGAGTTTCTCTGAGCCTCAGCCTGGGCTGTTTTCCCCTGGAGCTGCCTTCCTCCTCTGCCAGACACCAACCCTTGTTCCTCCTGCTGAGAGCATCCCAGACACCCCAGAATCACTGAGGGAGGAAAAGATGTCCCAGATCATGGAATCCAAAACCTGTGCCTGATTCCCACCTTGTCACCCAGTCCAGAGCACTGAGTGCCACCTCCAGTCATTCCTTGGACACTTCCAGGAATGGCAACTCCATCACCTCCCTGGGCAGCTCCTTCCAATGCCTGAGCACCTTTCCATGGGGAAATTCCTCCTCTTGTCCAATGTGAGTCTTCCCTGGTGCAACTTGAGGCTGTTTCCTCTTATCCAGTCCCTGTTCCCTGGAGCAGAGCCCCACCTTCCCCTGGCTGTCCCCTCCTGTCAGGAGCTGTGCAGAGCCAGAGGGTCCCCCTGAGGCTCCTTTTCTCCAGGCTGAGCCCCTTTCCCAGCTCCCCCAGCCATTCCTCATGTAACTGACCCTCCAGACCCTTCCCCAGCTCCACTGCCCTTCTCTGCACATGCTGCAGCCCCTCAATGAATGCCAAGCTTAAATTCAGCATCATCCAATGACAAATACAGTTCCAACTCTTACTCCACTGTGATACCAAATTTTATTAAATATCCCTTGGGGTATTCAGTAATGAATTGCTTAAAAAATAGATGAGTACAGGAACCTGGGAAAAAAATTAATAATTGCAGATAGTTTCCAGGACACACAAACTCCTTGCTTTCACCTTGCATAGAAAGTTTTCAGGTTTGAAAAAAAAAATAGAGTGGTATTGAACCTTTCATTTCTCAAGAGTCAGATTTTTGAAAATTGCTGTCAGCAAGTCACCTACACCTTAATTTGTGGTCATTTACAATGCAGTAGAAGAAATAAAGTACATAGCCTCCACTTGTTTCAGGAGACACTGCAAGACAGCTAAAGAAGGAGTTTCACCCCTTAACTATAAACAGTAAAAGGCTCTAATTTGTTCAGCTTCTGCTCATGAAATGTGCATTAATTCCTTAATGACAGGTGCACCTTGGAGTCAGGACAGCTAATCACTAGATCAGGAGTTAACCACAGTACAGGGCTCAGAGAAGCCCACATCTCTTTCAAAGAAAGCCTTGGCAAGGTCCCACAAGCCAGTTCACAGCAAGTTTATAGCAAAAGGTTATTTCCTAAAAGCAGAACTAATGATCCCTCTTTTTCTATGGCTTTATGCTTGAGACAGCAATCTCCAAGCTTTTTCAGAGGTGGTGGATATTTAAAATCTTTTGCCTTTGTGGTTTCTTTCACATCTCATAAACATTAAGCTCATCTTCCTGGGACTCCCTCCCTTCCCTGGCTCCAAATGTCTGTGAAACCTCCAGCAGTATTGTATAATGAAGAAATCTTCCTTCTAGTGTGGCCAAAATTGCCAATGGATTAAAACAGTTAGGGAGGAGGGAAATAATGAATAATCCAGAGAGAAAGCAACTTACAAAATACTCTCTGTTTAAAAGAAACTGCTTCCATTGCAATTCACGTCTCCATTTATTGGAATTGCTGAAGTTCTTTTATTTTCTATTCCCCATTCTTTCCCATAGTGACTTTCCTGTTTCAGAACAGCCATCTGCTGTACAGGTCCAGAGTCAGCCCCAGCAGCTCCTCCCCTCCATACAGAAGCAGTATTATTCCACTGCATCTATGAACTTGGAAATGTGTGCATGATCCCTTGTCTCCTACAACTCTCTCTTCTGTTAATCAACACTGTCAGTCATTTAGTAAGATAAACACCACATAACTTTGGTGGTGGTTGGTTTTTGGGGTAGTCCCTAACTCCCATTCCTTATCTCAGGATGTTATGTCAGAAGTAGAAAGCTGTGAAAAGTTCAGAGATAATCAAAATCAGTCACAGGTGCTGCACACAAGGGACTAACACTGAAATAAAGCAAACAGACCCTTCTTTTGCACAGAAATACCTAAACAGCTGAAGAGATGGGGTCAGGAAGAATCTGCTTAGCCACCAAATGGAACACAAAAGGCAGAGCTTTGATGAAGAAGCCTCTTGGTGTCCCGTGAACTTCCTTTCTCACTGAGAGAAGAAAAAGAAAAGATCCATTTCAAAAGTAAAAGGCAACTCAGTCCTGAATCTGGACAGTCAGTAATCCACACACTGGTCTGCACTTCAGTCACTGGTATCAAAGGCACTTCTTTCAGGAAAAATGTCAATCCTTTTGTTCATTTATTCTTGAGTTATACAGTAAGCAGAAAATGAAACATCTGAGCTGTATGCCCATTAGAATGCTGCATTATGTCTAGGGGAAGAAATAAAAACAGTGCCAGTCTGAAGCAAAAGGAAAACCAGCCTCAGTGCTGTTTGGGTATTGCAGGCAATGCACATTATAGCAAAATGCTTGTGTGACCAGTAAATTTAGAGTAAATGAGGATTCCGGAAGTACTGCAAACTCTGAGCACTGAGACCATCAGAAAAAGTGATTGTTGGATATAAGAAACTCTGTGTCAAGCATTCTGCTGTGGGACATGCATGTTGGAGGTGGAGAGCAGGCTTAAGACCTCACCTAAGGGTGCTGTGTCCCACAGACTTTATCCTGCTCCTGCCACTGGCTGGAATCATGCCTGGCTCCAAGCACCCTCCTGGTGCATGAGGGGTTTGCTGGGCTGTGGAGCACCTGCTGATTGATCCCTGCTCCCATCAGTCCCTGCCCTGCATGAGGGCTTTGCTGGGCTGTGGAACACCTGCTGACCCCTGCTCCCATCAGTGCCTCCCCTAACATGAGGGGTTTGCTGGGCTGTGGAACACCTGCTGATTGATCCCTGCTCCCATCAGTGCCTCCCCTAACATGAGGGGTTTGCTGGGCTGTGGAGCACCTGCTGATTGATCCCTGCTCCCATCAGTCCCTGCCCTAACATGAGGGCTTTGCTGGGCTGTGGAACACCTGCTGATTGATCCCTGCTCCCATCAGTGCCTCCCCTAACATGAGGGGTTTGCTGGGCTGTGGAGCACCTGCTGATTGAAACCTGCTCCCATCAGTGCCTCCCCTAACATGAGGGGTTTGCTGGGCTGTGGAGCACCTGCTGATTGATCCCTGCTCCCATCAGTCCCTCCTCTAACATGAGGGGTTTGCTGGGCTGTGGAACACCTGCTGATTGATCCCTGCTCCCATCAGTGCCTCCCCTAACATGAGGGGTTTGCTGGGCTGTGGAGCACCTGCTGATTGATCCCTGCTCCCATCAGTCCCTCTGTGGAGAAGGAGGAGGCTGCTGTGGAGGGAAGTGCAGAACACCCCATGGTGCAGACACAGGTGCCACTCAACATGTCTGAGCACATAAGGGCAGCAGGTAAATCCACCAGGACCTGACAGGAGACACAGGTGAGCTGCCCCAGCACAAAGAGCTGTTTTCAAACAGGCCAAAGCCGAGCTAGCGAGGGTGCTTTCAACTCAGGCCAAACCCTGCTGTGAGTGCCACCCAAAGCCAGCAGATCCCTGTGCAGGTCTGAACAGGCAGCCAGGTGCCCCCAGGAGGGGTGCACTCCACCAAGGGAGTGCAGCATTCCTCAGCAGCCTCCGCACTGCCATGGTTTTCAGCCAGGGCCCCAGAAGCAGTTTATTCCTTAAGCTCTTCCCCGCAAGGTATTGGGGATGATGGAAATGAAAACAAGAGAAAATTAATCTTTTTATTAATTTAGAAAGATGCAATTCATGACTCATAGCCAGCTTGTATAAATAATGACATTGTTTAAATCTTATTTGTAATTATACTTAAAGCCAGAGACTTTCAAAGCTGCACTGAGAATAAGGCATCCAACTGTCTAATTTATTGTTATTTTAAGCAGGTACTGTATGCCCAAATTCCCTTGGCAGATTATATCTCAGTTTAAGTGTTTTGCTAGAGGTAATTTTCACATGTTCATGACAGCAGCAATGAGAGGAAGGAAATCAAACAAAAGAGAATTCCATCTATGTCATCCAATTTCTTCCTCTCTCTGGCAAGCCTGGAAGTGCTTTGTGCATGACTGAGAAACTGCACATTCCCTCTGCTCCACCTGGTTTGGCAGGGAAGAGAAAGTGGAAGTGAGGAAGGACCAAATGCAAGTGGTTTGGGAAAGGAAACCAACCAATAGGCTTTCTTTATCTTCAGTGCAATCTTAGAAAAATGAAAAACTGCTCTTTGTGCAACTTCTCATTCTATGAGGCACCTGTTCAGTCATTACAGCAACGGTAATAAGGAAACACAAACTCACTAGTAGATCATCTTGAAAGTCTTGTTCATACTTCTTCAGACTCCTGCAATCCCCAGCCACAGACTTAAATTTAATAAGGATCAAAAAATATGTATAGAAAACTAGAAGTTACCAAGGGGAAAATAATTTGTGCTAATGCATATATAAACCTGGAACAGCAATCTGCCTGGGAAATTAGTCTTATTAACACCTCTCTTGAAATACCCATGGCATGCTTGGAGGGCACCTGCTGATCCTCAAGGAAATGGATGCAATTTTGAGGACCTGTCATACAGCTGGTTGATCTGGAAAAGTTGGACAGAGAACAGAAATGGTTGGAGAAGTGCCTAACATGTATCTACTGCTTTTAAATCCTTATCACAGTGCTGCACTTGTTGCATGAAATCCCAGATGTAGCAAACACATGGAAAATTATGAGCTTCCTAATATATATAACTGCTAGTAGCCAGAAGGATCACAGTCACTCATTTATTCAGAGCAGAAGTTGGGCTGGGAAAGAGTTACCATCCATCTTTCCTTGAGATTCTGTTTTAACCATGAGAATTTCTACATGTAAGTATAATCAAATCCCAAAATCCTATATTTACTAAAACTGCAGGATATGTATTATATATTCAGAAAAATTACACCCTAAATCAGTTTAACTTTTTTCTTTCCCTGCTCCTAGGAATCTGGGCTGCTCCTCCCAAAATGAAGAAACTTGCCTTTCATGTCAACTTCAATTCCCATGCAAGGGATTTAATTTTTGTTTTTTCTCCTGCTCATTTTGTTCCCACTTTGTGATGGAACTGACACTGAGAAATCAGAGCTGCTCCTTGCACACTGAAACTGAAACCAAATAGAGCAGATTTTCCTTCTGTGTTCACAGCCATGATCAGCAGTTGACTTTTACGTGGCCATTATTTAAAAACACACACACAGCCTTTTCCAACCTGGAACTGATTTTCAGTTTCTTTCTTGATTTAGCTGTGTCCCTATCAGTGTCTGCTACAGGTAAGAAAATACAGCTTGATATCTTCAATGGCAGAGACTGAGAAATCTCTTGCAATTAATCCATTTTAAATGACCTGTAATTCCAGAGAACATCATTAATTCACCTCCTCACGTGTGGGGTCACAAACTGCTCTTCCCTCTCTTCTGATACACTAAGGGCCCAGAGGAGCACTGCAGATATTGAGGGACAATAGACATTAGATGTTAAAAATTCAAGTGTTAGAAATGAGAAAGACATTTATCAAATGCAGACACACTCCATCCTACTCCTAGCCCTCTTTTTTGTATAATTTCCTCCTTTTTACATTGTTATTAATGCCATATTTTGGGGAGAGAGGAGGAAAGAATATTCACCTCAAGCACACCACCCTAGGATACATGAAAAAGAAAAGACTGCATAAAACATCTCTAGACATAAAGTTCCTGCTGTGTGCTGGAGGCAGAGTATATCACCATTCAGCTAAATGCTGCAATAGAGAAGTGGAGAAAAACTACAGAAATTGCTCTGAAAACAAAAACAAAAAACTGCTTTCCTGGAGCTATCATCAGGTTTGCTTGTCAGATCGAAGGCTTTTTTTCCTATGCTCCATTCAAATGCAAAGAAAATGCTTGAGGAAAATTGCTAGTTCTGATATTTACACCCTTCACATATGCAACTGGAATGAGATTTCTGCTGTGGTGGAGCAACAGCATCAACAAAATAGCCTAAGCCTAATGGCAGTCACACTGCAAGCACTAATTAAACATATGCAAAGGATTTCTTGATTCCCTGCTACATATTTTCTAGTAAACTTCATGCTTATTTAATTTTTAAGTACTTCTCTTTACAGCAAATTTTAGGAAAATGGGCCAACTCAGGGTAAGATGAGTTTGCAAGTAGAAGTGGAAGAAGCAGGTTAATAAAGGTAGATGGAGTAATCTGTAGATGGGGGATTTAGGGACATGGTGACCTTGGCAGTGCTGGGAATACACTTAACACTTAAAGGCCTTAAAGGTCTTTTCCAATCTAAACAATTCTTTTACTCCCTGAAAAACCTCCCCACTGCAGCAAGGAAAGCAGAAGCTTCACGGAAGTTCCACACAAGGCAAATCTTCCCTGAGTCACCAGCAAACATTTGTTGTGGTTTAGTTTCCATCTGACAGCAGCACACGCTCTGCCTCATGCCATGGCTTTCCAAGGAAGCACTCACAGAATCAAACCAAATTTTTAGAGAAGTAGGATTTAAGAAATGCCATCTCCTATGAGATTTGGCATTCTCCTAAAACAGCTGTCACTGAATACTATAAGACTAAGCTCTACAAACCCACATGGTTGTACAAAAAATCCCCCAAACAGGAAAAAAACAGGCTCCAAATTCAGAATACAACTCTGTCACATCCAAAAGCTATTTATCTCTCAGTTCAATAGCAAAATTGAAAGGTCTCCTCATTATAGTGGCCACAGTTGTAGCAATTATTATCTGTAGGGTGCAAATTTCCATCAGACTTCAGCACCGTATCTTTTTTTTTTTTGCAAACAGAAAAATGATGATTCCTGACACAAAAATCTTGCTCAGACATAAGACAAAACCACAGATTAATAGAAACACAAATGAAAGGAGAATACAAGAAAACAATGCATAATTTCTGTTCCAGAGTTTTAGGGTGGATATTAGCACCAATATCTTCACTGAAAGGGCGGCCAGCCCTGGCACAGCTGCCCAGGGCAGTGGTGGAGGCCATCCCTGGAGGGGTGTAACAGATGTGGGGATGTGGCACTTGGGGACATGGGGCAGTGCTGGCCTTGACAGTGCTGGGGGAATGGTTGGACTCAATCTTGGAGATCTTTCCCAACCTGAAGGAATCTATGATTCTATGCTGATCAACTCAAGGCTTTTTTTTACAATAGAACTGCTGCAAAACAAACTCTGCAGCCACAGAGCTACAAGTAAATAAAATCCTCTGCCTTTTGATTTGTTAACAAAATACTACCATGCCTTAAGGATGTTGTCTGGGCTTTTGCCCCCACAAAAATTTCATTGCCTAATCTTTCCTATCCAATCAGCTGCTTATCCCCAGAAACCTGCCCTGCCCTGATCCTCTCACTGCTGCTCCCTGAGTCACCTGCCAAAGCAACTACTTGTGTGGCCATGCCCAGAGTAGAGAGGGAGCAAAATCACCTGGAAGGGAAAGGGAAGGGAAAGGGACAGGTGTGTTATTGAATTACTTTCCCCTGTCTGCAGAAAACAATGGCTGATTTGCCTTATAAAACAAAATTAACAATGCTCCTGCCTAAAAATATTCCAGCAAGCCTTCAGAAATGACCAAACATATTATTCCAGCTGAAGTTTGTCCTAATCCTCACCTCCATTACTCCAGGTAGATACAGGCTGGTTCCAGAGCCTCCTAAAGCGCTCTGAGTCTCATCAATTCCCTCTTCAAGTCCTTTATACCAACTGATATGTTCTGAAACACATCCATTTCTGTCACAGTACAGGTATTTAAAAGCCCTCCATCAACCTATTTTTACTTGCAGCCCTTGCCCTCTTTCTCCCTTTCACACACACACACACTCTCAGAATAAGCAGGGAAAGCTTCCTGTTTTAATGCACACTTCCATCAGTAGCAAACAAGAGGTGTGAAAGGAAATTAGGCATGCAAGTCAGCTCATTCACAAATTAAGTGCCTATTCATTTGCAGGAGCACTGGAAGGCCCTGCCAAATAACAGGAGGTGAGCAGCAGTGCTTTTCTAGCAGCCTGGAAACAACTGGAGCAGGTAGATGACAGACACCTCCATTTCTCTGAGAAGCCATTTCAGGATCAACTCCTGGTTGCTGCTCCCAGTTTCCAAGCACAAGGCAGACATCAGCATCATCACCAACACTACAGTATCGATGACCAACAACTGACTTACAGGGCCACTGTGAGCACTGATTGTTTGGGAGGAGTTTTTATGTGCCAGAGAGCGAGGCTGTGCTGAGTTATCCCAGGGCATACAGCAGGTCTGAAGAATGGACCTGGGATGGAAGAATGGAATGGACCTTGTCCCTGTGCATTCCTTGTGTGCCTGCTGAAGGACCCTGACATGACTGAGCCTCCCCTCTGTCCTTTTAACCCTTGCTGTCCTGCTGCCAGCACCACTGCCAGGGCGCAGCAGCTGAAGAGCACAGAGGCTTCTGCAAGAGGATCTGCCCCTGTGGACCTGTGGGCTCTGGGCTAATACAAACAGCAACACTCCATGGCAGTGCCCAAAACCAAGCTTGAGCTCTCTGTCCCTTCACCCATTTATCCTGACACAGGGAAATCAAATAGTGAAATCCAGATCTCAGTTGTACAATATAAACACTCTGCAACTGCCCTGTGTTCACACTAAGAGACTTGAGCCCAGCTATTTTCCTTCCAAACTATATATTACTCAACTTTGATCAAGATATGCCTATCCTTTCCTCTCTGAAACTTTTCTCCCCAAAATAAACATTCCTCTTTCACAATTTAATGTCTTTCTAGAAACCCACTACTAACATTTCACAGCACATTTGAAAAATAGATGCTTGCAGCCTATCAAGTAAAGCATTTTGCTTAAATTACACGCTCCTCTTTCATGAAATTCCAGCATGTGGTTTTGCCTTCTCTCCATTGCTGGGCCTGCACTAGAGAACACTGCAGGCCCATATTCTGCTTCATGTTAATCAACATAAAACCCCATGAGTGTGTTGAGGAGCAGATAAAGATGGTCAACCTTATCACTGAGGGCTGCCAAGGGCAGAGAGATGGAGGTAAGGAAAAGGCAGTGAAGGAATCCATGCCTCTGGCTAGGGCACAGGTGATCCATGTGCTAAGCAGAGCTCCAGATCCTGGAAGAGCCCTTAACTGCAATTCCTGAGTGTAAATGGAAACAGTCCCTAATTGCTGTATAGGAGCCTTCCCCAGGCATTTCAGACTCAAGATGCATCCATGACTGCTTTAGTAAGCATCAAGACTTCAGTAAATTTTAGAGCTGAGCAGAAAAGTAAAAATACCAAGAGCTGAAAGTACCTTTGTACTTGAGACTGACCTCCACCCACAGCTTCAGTGGCCTCACAAGGCCCTGAAGATCTGAATAGTTGATTAATTGCATTTACTTCTCATGTCCTCCTATTGAGAGATCCATACTGAGGCTATGAGAGCAGTGAGAGTCAGAACAACAGCAGATGCCAAGAGGATAAAACCGATGTAAAAAGCAAACAACAAAGAGTAAGGTTAAATTTCTTTGGACTCTAAAAAAACCCCAAACACAACAAAACCAAGATAAAACCCAACTGAAATGATGAAAACCAGATCAAAGTGCAACTCACATCCATCTCTCCTTTCATCTCAGCATTTCAAGTTCTGAGATAAGATAAAAAATGATATATTCTTTCAGTTTATGACATAACAGTTAAATATATGGCATTAAATGAAGAGAATGGGTGATAGCTGAACCTCAAAGCATGTAGCTAATGATTTCAAACCAGCCAAAAGCTCATAGCAATAGCTGATCCTTCCAGCAGCTGATAGGAATTATACAGCAGGGCACAATATTTGGAAAATTCTTGGATTTTCCATAACAAATGCCTCAGAATTGTTCCCACAGTGTCTTGATCTCACATATTGACGAATTGCAGAAGAGGACAGCCAGTTTCTCCAGCACACCCTTCTGCTGGATGGCTACAGTGCTTTCCACAGGGTACACATTTACAGCTAACACACAAGCCAGGCGCTGCCTCCACACTCCCAGCAGCCACCTCCTGCACCCCTGCTCATCCTCACTGCCTTCCCAGGGCTTTCTGTCCCAGCAAACCCAGAGCTGCTCATCCTCCCTGCCAGGCAGGAGCCTCCCCCTCCACCAAACACAGAAAAACCAGGCTGTAGAGTTTAAAGTGCTCAAAATTCCAGCTCAGAAAGAGAGAGCTGCCCATGGCCAACATTTCTAAAGGCAAAATTACAGCATGTGGGAATTACAGATCTGCAGGCAAACCAGCAATTTGTGAGGAATTCAAGTCACCAGGAGCGACAAATTAGGACCACAATGCTAACAAAATTAGACACAGTCTCCTTTTAACCCCATCTCTATTTAAAGAGCTTTTTTTTAAAAAAAAAGAGAGGGTTTGTATTTATTTTGTTGTTAAAGTTTCCATGACATTGGGCTGAGACTATTTAAGAACAATATTCCTCCATCATTTACTCTCTTTACCTTAGGATGTGCAAAATTATGCCCATGCCTTTACAAGGAGGTTTCTCTCAGCCATTGAACAGTGACAAAGTCACCCAGCAGAGATAAAATTCAGTAGCCACATGAAAATTTCAAGCACGCTGCTTGACTGAAGGCTGTCAGCTCTGGGATTTTTTTTTTTTTAGGTTCCCTTGCATTCTTCAGTCTTCTCCCAACTGGAGGCAATACTAGAATCAAAAGGCAGCTCTTTCCCAATGAGATTCTCACTCATCTACAAGTCAATAGACTGAACTATGTAAAAACAAAACAAGAACCGAGCCAATTTCCACCCTCTCCACTCAGTAACAATAAAATCACACAACAGCATCTTTAAAACCCTGCCTGTTCATTTGGATAATTACTCTAACAGCCCATCTAAGCATAGCCTCAGCCCTGTCCCCAATGGAGAGACCAAAACCTGAAAGAGAAGGAGGAAACAGCTCATCTGCTGAACACAATGTTCGGAAATGTGAGGTGAACATTCCTCACCACAGCAAGATATATGTTCCCACCCCACAAAGAAAGGGTTCATATTTCATATATTTTCCATTGTTTGAGCTTGCTTGTACATAAGCAACTACATTTAGCAATTACCAATGGGAGAGACTGAGCAGCTAAAAAGATTATCAGGTTTTTAACAATGCAACAGCAGAATCAATGAGGGAGGCTACACCCTGTTCAGTTCCACTAATGTTCTCCAATTGCAGCAGAGAGACACCTTTCCATGGGTACTGTTACCTGCCACACTCACTCATGGGATGTGCATCATCTGCTGCACAAACGAAAATTACCCATCACAGGAGAAGTCAAACACCACCAATTTAGTGCTTAATCGCACCAGGGCTCTTATAAAGATCCCCTGTGCTCATCCTGTCTCACTGGTGTCTTTAGTGGTAGAAAGGCAGTGGATACACATCTGTATGGAACCACAGAATTCTGGATTGAAACAAGTCAGTCCTTTGAAACATGAAATACCTCAATGAGATGGCTTTGTGACATAAGGAAATACCCTGTAGGTAGTGATGGAGATGGTGGTTTTGGACTGGTTTGACTCCAAGGAGTTCATCAGGCAGTGAAGAGCAGAGAGGAAGGACTTGCACAGCCCTGGCAAGTCTCACAGCCCGGTGCCTGTTCCACACTCGTGCTGCTGCATCTCCACCCTGCCCAGACAGCAGCTGCTGTGGCTGGCACAGGGTCCTGCCCAGGGAGAGGGCAGCAGTCTCGTACTCAGGGAAGGCACAGTGCCCAAGGATCTCAATAGAAACAGCAAGAAAGGCTTTACCGACCTACAAAGGGTTTCAAAGAGAAGTCTGCAGTGTTGCATGAGTGACTGCTCCAGCTCCAATGACACAGCATCCTCACACAGTTATCACTGCCCAGCAAGTGCTGCCTTTATGTGTTTAATAGAAACCTCCTAACACTGCCTGCTCTAGCTTTCACTATGTGCTCTGAAAGCACTCTTCTACTGGACCCTTACAAAAATAATGCAGAGTGTTTATGGACAAAGACAAGCTTTAGAAGGCTGGCAAGGAATTAAGTGTCCTTAGAACTATTAATTGGGATGGAAGGAACAGGGAATGCTTATCAGCACAGGCTGTTGGCACACGAGGTCACAGCAGCAGCCAGACACGGCAGGTGCAAGCGCTGAAATCTGTGTGCACGTTCTGGAGGGACAGCTTCAGACAGAGCTGCTCTTCTCTGCTGTGGCGGCTGCTGCTGGTTAATTTGATCCCACACAAGTGAGAGCCGGGGGCAGGGAGGGGAGGGAAGCAAGGGCAGGAGCAGAGGAGCAGGACCCTCGGGCACCCGTGTGGAAGGCGCTTGGTGCCCGCAGCTGCGGTCTGAGCCCCGGGAAATGACAGGGGCACCAGAGAGCTGACACGGCACGAGCCTCCGCGAGACACAAAATGCCTTGCTTTCCCCTCAGCAAACCACATGCCACATAGCAATTTGGAGTGGAAAGATGCTATTCTGGATTTAAAGGGAAAGGAATCTGCTAAAAGAAACAGATGCTGGAGCAGAAGGGTCTGCAGTCCCCGCGTGAACACCCCTCACACACACTGAGACACTTGGGCCCTAACACTTCTGGGTGCTCCATTCTTCCAGCTTCCCACCAACCAAGTCTTCCACTACCTGGCTTTCTAAGAACTGCCAAGAGACTCTTGTGTGAGAATAATCTCTAACCTGAAACTATCCAAAGCGTGCTCTTGCTTCCCTCTAGCCCTGACATCTTACAGAAGAAGCCTAGGAGAAGAAGCCTGTCCTTTAAAAGACAGAATAATTCAGTCTCTACTGAATTCTGGGTTAAAAGTAAAAAAACCCAAAGCATAAAACCCAGAGCCTAGAATCAGGTCCTCCAGACTAAGCCTAAGAATATCACTAAAGAAAAATTTTTCTTGTTGGGATATTTAGATACAAGATATTTTTAAATCTACCTTAAAATGTTATGACACTACCTACCAGAGTCTAATTATACTTTCATAATTATATGTATTAATATCTAAAGTGTGTAATTACAAAGGAGCCGATATATTTTAGAAATGCCATACTTATAAACCTATTTTTTTAAATAGAAACTTCCTGCATGACTTTAAGATCTGTATTTTAGTTCTTCTGTCTTGATGACTCAATACTAGCAGAGGCAACTGGAGTCCACATGTTTGAATGGAAGCTGCAAACATGGATCTTCTATATTATGTCAAAGGCATTGATCAAAAAACCCATCAAAACCTTGCTCCTGCAGAATAGAAGAAACACCTGAAAACAGTGGAGAAATAAAATAAAATAAATAGTAAATAATTAATGATAATAAATTTTCTTTTTAGCAGCTTCCTCATTAGAGCAAAAACTTTTATGCATTTGTTTTAATCTACAAAGAGAACTGGAGCATTGAAAAATAGAGATCTTGCCAGCCAAAAGTGTGATTAATGGAATTTACAAACCTCTTAATTATCAGATCAGTGGTACAAACCTACCTAACTAGGGGTGTCCACTCCAGGGCTGAGCCTGCCTGTTGCTTTCTGGACAGAGAGCACAGGTGGAACATCCATGGCTGCCTGGACAATGGGAGCTCTCCCACTGCTGGGCTCATGCTGTGCACACAAAGCTCTTCTGCAGGCAGCAGTGGCCCAGGAAATCTCTGCCACTCAGGACTGAAGTGGTTTGTGCTTCAATTGCACAAGTCTGAGTGAATAAAACCAAACATCATCAGGTTACAAAGCCCAGTAATTTCTAAATGGTGATGAATGTATTTCCCATTCATGTAGAAAATGAGAAGGGATGGTATAATAGAGCTTGACTAACTATGTAAATCAAAAATGTTAAATCCTGATTCAGATTTGATTGCATCTGCTTACAGAGAGACCTTCCTCCAGCCACTCACATAACTTCTGGTTTTATTCAAACATCAGCTCCACTTCTGATTTATTCTTGTTAAGTGGCTTTCAGCAATGCAATGATTTAAATGCACACTTGAGAGGCAAATGTAAGCTTGCAATAAGGTGCAGTTTGACATTTAAACCATTACATATTTTTGAACATAATATGACTACAGAAGCATTACTAATTTTGGCCACTTCCAAATAGAAGTTTAAAAGCACAATGAAATGCAGACCAAAAGCAATTTATTTCTCTTTTCTCCAGCAACTGTTGCAACTCTCTTGACTCACAGCCCAAAACCCTGAAAATTTTGGTAGCTTTGTAGTAACATAAATTACGGCCACTGCACCTTGAACAACTGGAATTGCCAACATGTAAGAGGTAAAAATTTTGACTACTTAAAAATATGTTTCATGAAGGAAATAGCAAGTGACCCTAAACTTTAGCAGATGTGCTAAGACTCTTCTATAAAGAAGTAATGAAGAGAAGTCGTTGATTTTATTGCCTTTGCAGCTCTTCTGTACAGTTCAAGGTACACCCCAGAGCTGAAAAGCACACAGCAACAGATGCTGGGGAGGTGTTGCTAACTGCTCCTGAGCACCCAGCATCTCTGTACCTGTAAAAAGGAGATCAAATAAACAGGAGGTAAAGGAAATCAAGTTATTGCCTCAATATACTAAGAAATGCTGTTGGAGAGAAGGGCGAGGGAGGAGAGCAGGAGATGTACTCACTCTGTGGGGCACCAGTGGCTCCCAACAACCTCATGTTCTGAGCAGTGGCTCAAGGTTTTTCATTATGGATTGAGTAATTGCTTGTGCAGTCTGTATGTAAGTGCAGATGAGCAAAAGCACCATGATTCCTCTCATTAAAAAAAAAAGCCTGGATGTGGCACTTGGTGCCATGATCTAGTTGAGGTGTTAGAACATGGGTTGGACTCGATGATCTTAAAGGTCTCTTCCAACCTAGAAATTCTGTGATTTAGAGGAAAAAAAAAAATCTTCCTTGTCTTAATACCAGCTGGGAATAAAGCAGGCAAACACCAGATATTAACTGATCAGCAAATTGTTCTTACAGTCAAAAATCAGTGACTAGAAGCCAACACTGGGCATTTTCTGTACCTTGTTATAGGAAAGTCATCATGCAGAGATTAATGTTGGCCCTTCCAAGCACTATTACTCAGGTACTTTGGTACTTCTGAGTTATAAATTCCTGGAAAATTGCAAAGGAAAAAAAAAAGTCTCATATCCTAATACTATTACATTAAATAATTTTTTGTCCTCTGTCTTCTCTTCCCATGAGAAAAGAAACTAACATCCAAGACAGAGCTGATCAGGAACTGTCAGTTTTAATCAGAGCACTGTAGCTGTCAGTCACCAGTGGCCCTTGGGTATTTTGTTTCCTGAATATATAAAAGATTGTTATCCTGAAAGTTAGTCAGCATTTCTGCCTGCTGCACGGAAATAACAAGACTATTAGAAATGTTTTAACACTGGTATAACTGCAGCAGAATTTGAGTTCTAATAGCTCAGCACACCAACACAGGCAATGACCTCTCTTTATGAGCCACACTAGTGCAATAGAAATAATTTCTCCTTATTGCATAGTTTGCACTGTTGGTATTTATTAATACTGTTGCAATTCTGTATTAATTATTATTTAGCACTGAGAACACGCCTGAAACTGCACAAAATTAGTGCCTGGCCCAAAGTGCTTAAGCAGCTCTGATTCAGCATCCCATAAACAACATTTCATCCACCAACCTGCCCAGGGACTGAGGCCTGGCCAGCAGTGGCACTTGGTCAGCTGATGTCACATCAAATTATTCACATCCTACAGCCTGGGACAGCCAAGCCCCAGTGGGTCTGGCTGGGGCAAAGTTTACAAGCACCAGCCTGATGGGAAAAAACACCACACACTAAAGGCAATGTGAAAATGAGAATACAGTATCTTATGCAAAATTCTTAGAAAAGAAATCCTGTCACAGTCTCCCATTTTCAAATGAAAAGTCTCACTGAAGAGGACCAGAGCAAGAGCACTCAGTGATTTGTGAACTCCCCTAACTGCCCACCTGGTAGGAAAGCTGCACTAAAGCAGCTGCCTCAGCCAGGATGAAAAGCAAAACTTCCAAGGTCATGACCACCACACAGGCACAAATCATGAAATGCAAACGTGACAGGCAGAGAGAAGTGAAAATCACAAACCAACAGCAAGGCAAGCCCTCCCCACACACACCTTTCAGATCCATACTGCTTTGTTGGCAAAGCCTCCTGAGGGATCACTTGTCTGCAATGAGAATATGCAGAGAGCACAGATCAGCAAATCCCAGGACAGCCATGGGAATCAGAGGTAACCTTCAGGCAGGTTTAATTCAGGCCCTGCAGACTTCACACACACACCAGTCCTGCTGCCACTGTCAGTTCACCCATTTTTGTTGTTTTCCATGTTGCCAAGAACACAGAGCTGTATTCTAAGACAATAATGATATGTTACTAATACAAATAGGGAAAATAGGAAGCTATGAAACAAATAATTAACTGTGATCTGTATTTACATAATTATTGGCAGAAGCCTGAACAAGGAGTAAGATGGATTACTGCAGTTTTGGTTCAATGCAGCCTTAAAATAAAAAAATTAAACAAAAAAATCATCACATGCCAAGGCTGAAAGGATTTTCATTCCAGCATGGGGTTCTCTCACTGTGCCAGCCAAACTCCAAGCTGTTACTGCAGCTATTCTCCAGATAAACACTGGTCTTTTCCCCCTGCTCTTCTGTTCAGCTACTGAAGTTGCTGGCCACCAGCAGGAGCATAAGAAATATATTTAAAAAGAAAACAACGAACCAACAAAACACCCCAAAAAACAAACAAACAAGAAATCTCTATAGGAGATAATATTGCTCACCAACAACATAAGCCTGGTATGTTCATATTGCTCAACCCTGAACTTAGGAAAGGCAAGGCATAAAGCCTAGTTTTTCTTCTGTATTTCCCTCCCTTCTCTAAAGCTAAAATTGCTCAATGATTTCAGTTGTGGCAGGAGATCAGTTCTGGAGAAGGAGGATTGATTGATACCTATCTCCTCAAAACCAGAAGCACAGAATAGGTGGGATGTTGTTCTCACAACATGCTCCATTGCTGTCTAGAAGGTTCAGCCTGACAGAAGAATTCTTTCATTTTTTGATAGTGAGAGATAATGTGGTGGTTCCAGCCATGCCTTGTGCAGAGGCTTCCCTGAAACACAGAGCACCATGAAGAGTGGACAGAGCCACCAGAGCATCCTCAACAGCTGATTCAGGAGCCTTCCAAAAGAAACCTTCAGCCACCCCTGCCTGGTGACAGGTCCAAAGTAATGACCTCAAGTGGGAATGATTCCACATCCTTTCAGTCAGCCAGGACCCCTTACATTGCCATCCTCCCGATTTTTTACACGCTGCTGTAAAACCAGGAGCACGGATATGAGTGCTCCCTCCCTTTCACTTCCTTTGCCTGCAACCCTACAGAAATAGCTGGGTTACATCAGACAAAAACACTCAAAATAACAATGAAAACAGATGTGTCAAGAAAAGAAAAGCCATGCATGAGATGCCTGCTGTGCTCAGCAGTTCAGCAGTTCTAGGTGGGGTACTCATTCAGTTGATGAATTGCAGGGTGAGAGGTTTTACAGCACCAGAGTCAAAGGGGGCATCTAGTACTTAAAAACTCAGTGTAATGACTGGGGGATTGTTGTTTGGTTCAGGTTGTTTGGGGGTTTCTTTCTCTTATTTTGCCCCTACCTGTCTCAGATTTGCCTCTTGATTTTCAGACCAAGAATTTCAGACCAGTTCACCAAAAATGCAATTTACAGGAAAGGTCCATGCCCAGATGTGTACTCAAAACTTCTCTGGAAACCATGAGGTGTTGTTCACCTCACTTACACCTCTCTGGGCTCTGAGCCCAAGCCCATTTTGCTCAGCTCCCATTACCTTCCCTGGCCCCTTAGGCACCTCACAAGTTCTTTGTAGAATTCATTTTACACACACACATTTTTTTCTAGAACATTCATCACCCTACATCCATAGTGCCAATTTCCACAAGACTCTCTCAGCCAGAAGGGCATCGTCCTCCTTTAACCATTTCCAACAGACATCTTCATCCTTTCTCCTGCGATGCTCATCATTTTTGGAAGATGCTGTTTGTAAACTCTTGTTGAAAGTTGCACTTCTCTTCCCCCAAGTCCCTCCTCACCCCTTGGCTATACTGCCTACCAAAAAGCCACATCTGCTCATCTTCTGGGACCCCTCCCACTGACCAGTGCTGTCTCTTGTGTCCCTCTGACTCTCCACCCTTGGCCTGCAGCTTTCTGATACATCTTGGAGATATGGAGATAGATGTGCACCATAAATACTTTGGAGGCACCACCTGATTCCATAGAAACTGCACAACAATGTCCTGGTCTATAATGTACATCAAGCACTGATGATGCAAACAAGCAACACAAAAGAGTTCTGATATCTGGAGTTTCTAATTTTTATCTGTCAAAGAAAGTCATGGTTTCCCATTGAATCTCCTGAAGAGGTACCAGGAGCTTTTTCTGATAGTTATAAGGAACCTCAAGACCTTTACAAACCTTATTTGATGTAAGTGATGCATTATAACACCTTTCAACCACGAGTTCCTCAGCAATTGAAATACCAAGCAAGAGCTATGGGATTTTGTATTGCAGGAAAAGTCACCAGTTTTTAACAGTATCTGTTCAAATTTATAACCATCATGCTACATCATCAGCAGCTTATTTGCTTCTCATGCACAGTGTACCAGGAAAAATGAAGAGTAAATGTTCTCAGTTAGTCCCATTTATTAGAATTGAACCCTCTTGCAGCTTGGTGTGGTATTTGAAAAGTCTGAAGGAATGATTACAGATTTCCCACACTTTTGACCAGAGAAGCTTTATCACAAAGCTTCTGGTGTTGACAGTCACAGAGATCAAGGGACTAGTAAGATCATTACATTATTCTTAAGAACACACTCAATATTTATGAGCATATTAACTCCATGTAATAAAGGCCACATTCTCTGGCTGTGATGTCTTGGATGCTTTGGGGATAAAATTAATCAACATGCATGAAAGAGGATCTCAGAGTCAAACAGGAAAATCTGCACATAATAACAAAGATAGTTAGTATCTGGCAAACCTACAGCACAAGGAAGAAAAAAATACTATGATTAAACATAATAAGACTTCACTTGAAATGTAAAATACTCTGGAACAAACCCTGCCAACTCGCATAAGAATCAGCAAAGAGGAAGCAGCAGCCCTTGCAATAAAGCCCATCACACAGGGAAAACAACAGCAGGGAACAAGATGCTGTGGCACAGTCCCCATCACTGTGCTGCAGAGCACTTTGTCTCCTGCTTTTGAAGTGCATGAGGTTCAAGTCTAATTTCTGCTCCCAAAGCAGGACTTGTTGAATTTGAGTCAGTAGCAGGTCCCTGCTGCCCAAGTAAAACACTGTCATCCTTTCACAAACTCTCACATGTGTGAGCTGGCAGCAATGCTGCCTCAAGTGCATTCTGTCAGTATCATTTTCTAATATTTTCCAGCATTACAGCCCTTCCAGAGCTGTGTTCTGGGTGCTTGCACTGCCTTTTAATACTTCCCTCCCTGAAGCTATGAGCACCGAGCATAGTCTTGTTACAAGGGGAGAAGGGGCTCTTTTTATCCCATTCCACGTGAATTCTCTGACTACATTCACTAAGATACCCTCAATAGGGCACTATGTCACTGTCAGAAATGTGAGCTCACAAGTAAAAAGAAGCAGTTGTAGCTCACAAGCTCTTGAATGTCTTTGCACTTGAGAGTTAGTGCTGAACCTTTCCTAACCCTTCAGCTGGAGTCTGTACTACATAGTTGTAAACTTGACTTTCAACTTTCAGTGATCATTTGCATGTGTGTATCTTCAAAGAAAGGCATTTGATTTGCAACTGTGTGTTGTAATGAGAGGCTAATTAACACAAATACAGTTATTAACAAGTTGCAGACATTTAAAGGACAAAACCAGCAGACCAAAGTCTGTGACGTACTCTGTGACAGGGATGGAGATCCTCAAGGATGAACTGATACCAGCCAAGGCTCTGCCACTAAGTCCATTACCACAGGCAAATCACCAACATTCTACTACTTGGTTTCCCCTTCTGCAGTGGGATAGTGAGACTCATTTACTTTGCTGGGTAGTTCTCCAGCTTAATTAAATCGTTACCTTTAAATTAAAGCACTACAGAAATGCCAGGAAGTAGCATCTGAATTAGAAGGTGGAGGTGACACCCTAATGAAGCAAGAATATTTTCATCGTCAACAGCAGGCAGAGTAAAAGGTCACCCATGGTATAATTGTGAAACCACATTCCAAGCTTCAGAAGGCAAGATGACTTTTCCCAAAACTTCATTAAGGAAGAAGATATGTCCTAGCATCATGGGATGGCTGAAATCCTGTGCAGTTTCACAGGAAAACTGCAATGGTTTCATTATTTTTGTTTTCCCCTTGTTTGCTATCCTAATAACAGCAAAATATCACAGCTTTTGAAAGAATGCTTTCTCCACAGGCAGCTGTTATCAGTATGGTCAAAGACCCATTAAGAAAATTGCAGAGGATCATTTCCCTTCAAGTTGGTAATGCTCAGCACTGATTGAGTTTTCAATCTTTTCTTTACAAGAGCCACAGTAGCAGCACTGGCACTTTTTGTCTGGGACAGCTTTTCCCAAGTATCAGTATGTTCCAACATACTCCACACACGCTGGAAATTTCCAACTCTTTGTAAACATAAGGACCTTATTGAAATACACACTACTGCTGTGCAGGCTCTTTATTTTTAAGTACTGGAAGAAACTCATTCTGAAACATTAAGAAACAGGCCAGTCCTCAGTGGAGGCCCATTTTCATCATGTATTCCCAAAAAAGCTGCAAACTTAGTGTCAGGTGTGAAGCTGTGTATGCCCTGTATCTTGGAAACTGCACTCAAGCTCTGTCCCAGATACCAAAAAGGCACATCCCATCATAAGCTCATTTAGTCCATACTGGGAAGTCATTAAACCAAAACCAGGAAAACAGGCAGCTACTTCCTTGTGTGTTGCACTTGAAAAAACAGATTACCCAAACCCAACTCATTTTACACAATGTTTATGTTTCCAGAGTGCAAACACCAAGAAACAACACATTTGCTGTTTGCTTTGTAGCAATGCAAAAGCTTTTACTTTTAAGGGCAAGATGTGCTATAGGACAGGTCAGCCTAGTTCTTTCTATTACATAAGATGCTCTTACATTGACTGGATACATGGCACCCAGCTTCTCTGAGGCTGTGTTAGAAAACAGTGAAAGATACTCAGGAAATTACAACTGGAAATAACTCTGTATATGATTTCCCCCCCCAGTAAATAAATACATACTTGCATATACTTGTTACATATATAGATATAAAATTTTTATTTATGTTATATATATATATATATATATATATATATATATATATATATATATACACACACACACACTAAATATATACTTGCTTTTTCTTACACTTTTTGGCCAACTAAAATGATTGCAACTAAGTTCTCAAGGAAGACAGAGGATGTACTTGGAGTATTGTGCCCATACAGCTGGATACTCTGTTTGCTTATGTCTGTCTGTCTGTCAGCTGCCTGCTAATTGCTTTTGAGGCCACTGACCTACCTTTAACTAAATTTGACAGCAGGAAGAAGTCTCAAAGCTTCCAACACTTTCATTTTAAAAAAATGATTGGGTAGATGCAACTTTTATAAGACAAGAAGAGAAAGGCTAATGACAAAGGTCAACTTATTTGACATCAGAGAATCCACAGCAGGGATCACCCTGGAGACAAATCCTCAGGAACCAGTTTCCATTGGAACTGCTGCTCTTCTAACACTTGTTTCAAATAGAGCTGGAATCAGAAATTAATTCCAGTTCTCACAACATCCACTGGCCTTAGGTAAATCATAACTTCTGACGCTACTTCCCCTGCCATAACGTGGCTGGTGTTAAAATCCCTTATTACGTTGCTGCAACAATTCATATTTGAAATGCACTTTGAAGGTCTGGAGAGTTGTATTTACTAATTATTACCTGTCTTGAGACATGAGCTGCATATTCAAAGTGCTAGCTTGATTCATCTGCAAGTGCACATCACATAAGCATGTGGTATGCACTAAGACTCAAAATACAAAAGTAAAGATTACTTTTAGAGAAGACTTTATAATCAAGTCAGTTTTGAGCTCAAAACATATAATTTTTATTACCACAGCTCTTCCATTACACTGGATTTAAATTATTTCATGTTTTAGATTAGCACTTTATATAAGACCAGTTTGAAAAGTAAATACCAATTGACAGAAGACAAAAAGCCCATGCAAAGTTTGATTCTGTCCCCAAAGGGAAGTCTGATGTCTGAGATCTTAAACCTTTGATACCAAGCTGAATGTTAATAGATAAGTTCCACAGGGCAGTTGTTGAGCACAGTAATACCAGAGCTTGTCCTAGGAATACCAGCAATCACAGCACTGGGTTTGGCAATGCCACATTACAGTAAGCAGGCATTTTTATCTTCTGCTTGGTCAGGCACTTTCCAGCCTTTCCAGAAAAGAAGATGCTTTCAGTTCTTGCAGGCAGAAAAATCAGATGGCAAATGTCTTGGTGGAAGTGCTAAAGCAAATAGGTGAACTAGATGTGATTTTTTTTTTTAAGATTGCATGATGGGGGGAATAGCTTCCTAAAAAGGAAACTTGCCATGCATTAAAGGTGCTTTGTAGAAAAACTCCACTTAGAGAGGTCCCTATTTGAGGGCAAGGGAGTACACTACAATTTCCTTCAACAATAACAGGTTAACCTTCTATCTTCAAGCTTCCTTCTGTAACAGACTGACTACCAGCTGAGTACTTAATATCTTCCAATACTGGCCTTTACATTTCCTGAAGGAACAAGCCACATCTAAAAAGAAAAACAAAAAAGCCACAATGGTGCCAGCTAAATTCTCCTTCTAATCCTCCCCATCTCCTTACTCCAGACAAAATAAATACAACCTGGCCAATTTATTCTAACAACAGTGACTTAGATTTATGTCCCTTGCTCTCTATCACTGCCCTACAAACATATATTATTTTAATGTAGTATAAACAAATATTGGATTTGCTTAACACCACATTGAGTCCTAGTGATTAAAACATATATATGCATAGAGAAACATTTATACATGCACAAACCCCTTTGTAAGCTCTAAAGATAAAATTATCAGTATTGCCAAACAGAGACTATGTATTATATTCTAATGACATGAGACAGTTGATTACCAACAAGCCTACTTCATTTCTAATTAGAAAAAGTTCAGTGATGATCTTCTTCCCTGCTGTTATTGCCTGACAAGAATAAACAAGGAGTCCTCTCTAGGGATGGCACAGTAAACACCCAAACAGACATTTGCTTTGGAGCTGAGCTTCACCGTAGTAGTAAGTACTGAGGAACATAGTGGCTCACACACTACGGCTGGTCACACATCCACCAGCGCATGATTTTGAGTGTTTACCTTCAGAAAACCGAGCTTTGCAAAGTGCATTGCAGCTGCCTAGCCGCTCCTCCTGCGCCCGCTCCTGCCAGCTCTGCTGTCACCCGCTCGCTCGGGAGTTCTGCAGGGAAGGGACCCTCCTTGGCACAGGGCTGAAGGGCAGCCGGCTGCTCCAGGCTGGACGCACTCCGCAGAAACAAAGCAAAGGGGATTTGCTTCGCTGCGATTTTCACCCAAGGACACCCCGCTCGCCCGTCTCCCCCCGTGTGGCAGCAGGCTGTGTGTGTCTCTCCGGCCGCAGCTGCACCTGTCGCCCGCAGCGCTCGCCCTGTGCCGGGATCGATAACGCGTCTGCCATCACCCCGAGCCTCGCCGAGCGCCCTCCGCTCTCACCGCGCTGCGGACACCGGTCCCTCCCGAATCCCAGCGAGCACCCATTCCATTTCATCGAGCCCACACAAACAAAGGGCGCTCCTCTTATTTTCGATAAAATTCACACAAACTAGAGAACAATACCGGAGGGGCCGCACAATGGGCACCGGCCGCGCCGCATCCCTCACGCCATCCCTCCTCTCCAGCCCCGGCACGGCGGACGAGCCCCGCTGACCCGAGCCCACGACAACCCTGGGGACGGCGGCGGCTGCACCGTGCCCGTGAAGGGCTGTCCCCGGGCAGCGGGGGATGCCCTCACAGCCGCGGGGTGCGCTCACCTGCCACGGTGTACCGGTCCAGGTAGTTGAGCACGTTGCCCACACTGAGGATGCCGGCGGCCGCTACCCGGGCCCGGCCGAGGGTCGGCGCCTTGCGGAGGGCGGCGGGGCGGTCGGGGTGCTTGCCGGCCGCCGGGGGGTTCATCCTGCCCGACAGGGTCTGCACCTCGCCCTCGGCACCCCGGCCGCAGCAGCCCCGCTCGCCGTCCTCCTCCTCCTCCTCGTCGCCAGCTCGGAGCCGCCCGCCGCAGACCGGGCTGCTGCCGGAGGAGCCGTCGCTTTCCAGGCACATCATGGGCTGCGGGAGGGAATCTCGGCGTGCGGGAGCCCGGGCGGGGAGACCGATGGACGGACGGACAGACGGACAGAGAGAGCGAGCGGAGCGCGCTCAGCGCCGCATCCCGCGGTCGCCCCGAGCCTGCCCGGGACAGGCCGGTTCTGACAGCCCGGGCGGGGCCGGGGCCGGCGGGGCGGGGGCCGGGGGAGGCTCCGCCCCTGCCCTGCGCCCCGCCCCGCCGGCCGTGCGCGCCCCGCCCCAGCGGCCCCGAGGGGTCCGTGCGGCCGGCCCGGGGCGGCGCAGTAGGGCGGCGCCTCAGCCGCCCTTGAACCGGCCCGAACCAGTGCCCCCTCAGCTGTGCTCTGTACCGGCCCTTCAGCCGTCCAGGGACTAGTCCGTAGGGGTGTCCCCTCAGCCCGCCTCGGGGCGCCTCCTCATCCCTCCTCAGACCGGCCCTGAGGGGTCCGTCAGCCGCTTCAGGTCGGCACCTCATCTGTTTTCAATGTGGCCCTCAGGGTGTCCCTCCAGCCCTGAGGGAATCCCTCAGCCCAGCCAGGAGCGGGTTCTCCCTCAGCCCACCTCAGACTGAGGCGGTTCCTCAGAAAGCTCAGCTCGGCCCTGAGGGGATCCCCCTCAGCCCAGCCCTGCCCGGGCATGAGGAGGTTTTCCCTCTGTCCGCCTGAGGTGATCCCTCAGCCCAGCTGTGAGGGGATTCTCCCTCAGCCGTGCCCGGGCATGAGGAGGTTTTCCCTCTGTCCGCCTGAGGTGATCCCTCAGCCCAGCTGTGAGGGATTCTCCCTCAGCCGTGCCCGGGCATGAGGAGGTTTTCCCTCTGTCCGCCTCAGGTGATCCCTCAGCCCGGCTGTGAGGGATTCTCCCTCAGCTCACCTCAGCCCGGGAGAGGCCGGGTCTTACCTACCCAGCATCACCAGAGCATTGGGTCATGTAATGAATTTCCTTTATCTGCCTTTGTTATTCTTCAGCACTGCACAACGAGCTTCAAACACACGGGTGGGTGGAAGCGTGGAGGTAGCTGGAAGAAAAACGAACCCACCAAACAAAACCAATGGCTCAAGCATACCGGCTTGTACCCAACAATGAACTCCACGGGGGTTGTGCGGGCCCACCCTCAGATGTGGATTTTAAAAATAAATCTGTCCAAAAGTTCTCCTTGCTTATCATGAGTGCCCAGAGCTGTTTCCTGGGCAGGGAAGGGACAGTGCCATGCAGGGCGAGGGCTTGCTGGGATGTGCCACAGACCTCACAACTTCCTGCTTGGCCCCAGATGATTTTCCTATTCCACAAAAGTAGCTTCAGGAACAACACACATCTTCAAAGGAAGTAAAATTGCTCTGGAGTTCCCCCCACTGCAAACAGTTCCATCCCGCTCCCTATAAAGTTCCACCTTTGAGCTAAGAACGGCCAAGAAACATTTCATTTCAAAAGGAGAATCTTCAAAGACATAAAAGTGTTCACAAGCAGAGTGGCTCCAGCCTGTCATACCTGTCATAAAACTACAAAAGGTAACTAAAACCAGAGAAATAAAAAGGCTGCTGGAGAACCAACACATGTCCAAAACCAGCATGTTACAATTTCAGATTTCTCTCCGTTTGTTGATATTACCTAAGAAAATGTGTTGTGATTAAAGTCTTTGTCTCTCGGGTATTTAAAGAAATCCCCCCTGCCTTTCCCTGAGGAACACAGAGCTGCTTGCAGCACAACCCGTGTGTGTGTGTGTGCTCAGCATACCTGGCTGTGTCACACCCTGCCCACCAATGACACCAGATTCAGACTATGCCAGAAATCTGGGGAGATACCACCAACGTAACCCTCAGGATGCTACCAGAGAAAAGGGCACTTTTTGGTGAGTCACCTGCAATTCAGGGCTGTTTGTGCAACGCCGCTGAGGACAGGAGCAAACACCATTTCCGGTGATAGGTGACACTCCCAGACTGTGAGAGGTGACAATGCAGACCATTGGGAATGGGTCTGCACAGATGTTCCAGAGTTCATTCCCAAAACAGAAACAACATATCAGGTTTAATGAAAATGTTCAGGTTGACTTATTGAAGTCTAGGGGATCATTTTTTGCTCCATAGCAGCATCTGCAGTTCAGATGTATATGGGAACAGTTACATTGACAAAAGTGCTTATTCATGCCCCCACTAATTTCAGAATTCTAGTGGTGTACCTAATTTGGTTAAGTCACGGTGCTCACATGTTATATAGCCCAAAAGGAAACACAAAAACAAACCAACCAAAACCAACAGAAAATGGTAGAACTGAAAAGAAGAAAAAGAAAGAAAAAAAGGAAAAGGAAGAAAATAAGAAAAAGGAAAAAAGAAATGAAATGGCTTCACAAGGACCACTTGGCTTGCTCAGCAGTGGAGGCAAAACTCATGGTTTTTTTAACTTATCTGGCACTAAACACAGCTGAAGTGCCACTTCAAGGAGTCCCACAGAGAGCAGCCAAAGGGTCCAGGAGCCCTCAGATACAAATGGTCTGCTCCACAGTCTATTCTACTCTCTGCTATTAGACTCTCACAGTCTATTTTCTCACTGCTTGGTCTACCCCAGGCTCTGCACACAGAAAACAATGTTCAGAAAATGTCAATGAGATTAAAAGGTAGGGTAAAATTAAAGACCTTAGTATCTTGAGTCAGATGGTTCTCCTGAAAGCAGCTAAGAAAGCACAGTTTTCTTAAGGAACAGGTGTTAATTTCATTTTTTCTTTTCATTTAACCAGTATCAAGCACACAAACACAGCTAACACGGGAGCCATGGTGGCTTAATGCACATTAGAATAACTGCCTAAAAAGACTAGGGAGTGACTTCTCCAAATCTACTCAATCCAGCAATTCCCCAAGAAATGAAAAAATCATCCCAAACACCAAATTACTATTAAAGCTCAACATATTTGTTCCAAAGACTAGGCAGACTTCTGCTGGCCATTGAACATGCAGCAGTGCAGGACCAAGCTGAAGGAGCATGGAAGAGCATCCTTTTATTCCTGATGTAGGGAGAAGTTTCAGCTCAGAGACAACCACAGATACAGCACAAAGACATTGGTTGGGCAGTGAGTTATGTGGACATACAGGGTCCTGCAGCCAACCCTAACACCTTCAACTGTTCATGGAGAACTCACAGACAAACAGAGACGATGCCAGTGCATCCATGTCATGAGATTTATGTAAAGAGAAAGCAGAGGGAATGCTGGAAAAAGTGTAATAGAATGGTCTTTACTGGCAGGATGAATCATATAACTGAGCTGCTTTTAAGAGGAACAGCACAGATTCTAGCTCAGAGACATTGCTGGGCTTGACTGTTAAGGGTATTGAGAGGCAGGTTGATTACACTGTGCAAGTTCTAACATGGGGAGAAAAACACCAGTTTTAAGAGCTTTAATCAAGGGGGAAAAGGCATAGCAGGAACCAGAACAATGCTGAGAGCTGGAGTTAGAAAAATTCTAATGAATCATCTGGTTCATATTTGTTACAGAGTGATTATTCTCTGGAACAAAATACTAAAGGAGTGTATTCTCTATCCCTTTCTGTCCTCTGATCCAGGTTTGATTGCCTTTCTGGAAAGTGCATTATTGAATTCAAGATGAGCTCTTGCACTCCCTGCAGAGAGAATGAGCTGTAATTTGATGATACAGGAGATCAGGCTAGGTGGGTTGAAGTCCTAGCCCTGAAGATACCAGTTCTCACTCTGCTTACCAAGCACACATTTTCTGCACCTACCTCAGTCATTAGATTGATCTGAGCACAGCCCTAGGAAAGCACATGACAACAACCCAGTCTTGAAATGGTGACTGCACAACAGCAGTGTCCACATAGCCCAGGTGACAAAGATGGACAGCATCCTCCTGGTACTGGGCATACTTTGTTTGGTCTAAAAGCTAGGAGTCTCCTTCATCCTGGGACCACTACCAAGAGGTATGTGGATACATTGAAAAGCAAGCCTGAGCTCAGCTAGCTCATCTTCCAGCTTCTTCCACATTAGGCATGTCATCCCTGCTTCAGAATGAGCCCTGGCCAGTTCCTGTAGAATCAAGGGAATTTAGTAGGACTGGTAGAATTAGCAGCCTTCCTGGTCTCTGAGAGCCCCTCAGCCCAAACCCCATCCCTGTCTGGTGCCAGTGCCACAAACACAATGTTTGGGTGAGACCAAAGCAAACCAGGCCCGAGTCCTGTGCTCAGGGAACTTGGAGGCTGAATACTCTGTGAGGAACAAACAGACTCACTTGTCAGTAGCCCTGCTCTCTCCCTGGGAAGTTAACAGAGTGTATCCCTTCAGGGATTATTTTCTTCCTTTCAGTATTTTGTTAGTATCGTAAAAGCTTGAAAATGTTTATTTTAGTTTATCCTGGTCTGCGCTTATTGATTTTTCCTCATCTCCAGAGTTCTAGAGAGGGTCAGTATGAGCAGAAGTGCTTCTGTTTGACAACAGAACTTGTCTTTGAGGAAACAAACCCACATTTGCCAGTGCACCAATATTAACTTCAGTGACATAGTCGAGCAGCTGACCCAGGGGCTGTTCCTGGCCTGCAGGAAGGTTATGAGCAGACTCCCACCTTCTGTCCCAAGGGAACATGGCTGTTTGCAAAGAAGGATGGGGAGCTGGACCACCTGTGGAAGGAAAACCCAGATGATTGATAAGCAGGCTGGACCTTACCTAGTTTAAGCAGTTACTGGAGGCTGAGGAACTGGACCATCACGAGAACATCACATTGCACTTTTGGAAGTAATGGAAATTTGCCTAGCTTGTTTCAAATCCAGTTTTCTTCTTCAGTTAGTAAAAATCTTGGGAAAAACATCCTCGCTTTTTTGTCTTCAGAAAGTCACAACAATCTCTAAACCAGCACTGTCAAAGGGCTGGAGTCTCCCTGAAGTAATGCTTTGCCAAAATGTACACCAGTGTAGCCCCTACCATTATCAGGAGCAGTGACTGCATACAAGAGTCTGACATGTTCAACTGTAAATAATTATGCCTCAATGCTATTATTGTCCTTTTCCTGTTTTGCTTTATCTGATTCAAAATCAGGACTCAAACACAGACACACAGAGACACACAGCTTCTCACTTAAGAAAAATAGAGTCACACAGAATACCACCCTACAGGATCACAAACCCCAGATTTTGGGTTATCCAGATATGAGCCTCAAACTGATGAAATTCTGTGAAAAGTCATATCATCAGGTGGTCATCCAGGCTGTGAGGGCAAAACACAGGACAATGACACAACTGTCTGTAGCACTGTGCATTCTTGGGCTTCAAACAGATTGCAGCTCTGCAGAACAAGAATCACAACCCTGCAATTACACACCTGCATTCCCATTATGCCCATGGTTATACCATGGCTTCTTTTTTCTTCACAAATTTCTCAGCTGAATTAACCTGTGTTACTGACACTTGATATTACACAGTAGCATTTACAAGCTCAGAGGTTTCTTGTGAGATGCTGCACCAGGGGGACGTGACAAGGATCAAACAGCTCTCCCAAGGTAGTGAAGGGGGACATACATTAGCACACATCTCCATGTTTTCCAGCAGTCACTATCTCAGACAGGCTCTGTACTCTAAACCACCTCTGGAGACCATCCTCTGGATCTTATTTAATGCATTCAATGCTCATTGATGTGAATAACCTTCTGGTCATTATCCATTTCCCTCCATCCACATCTCACACATCTCACTGAGGAGAGCTCTGGACACTGACCATGGCATCTCCAGAATAATTTCATTAAACAAAGAAGATACAAACAGTGCCCCAAGATGCGCAAAAGTTTTAAAATCTCCCAGAAGCCAAATGAGACTTAATATTGAAAGTGTAGCAGTGTTTTATTTCATTGAATTCAACAGAAACATGGAGGCAAAACAGCGAATCAAAAGAAAAATCCATGAACAGAAGCTGGCATCCCCAGGCCCAGTTCTTTTCTGATCCTCACATTGTTGTGCCTGAAAAGATAAATTGGATGCAGAAGAAGCTGTATTTCCATGAAAACATTTAGCTTCTGAAACAATACAAGCAGCTGCTCTCACCCTCCACTACGATCCTACATAAATGCTGGAATATTTGTTTGTGACTTTTTCAGTTACAACATTTGTATAATGTTCCAGGCTGCCTTGCATAGAATAGCTCATGCCAACCAAAACCAAATTAAAAGGAAAAAAACCAAAAAAGCCCCACACAAAAAAAACAAACACTCCAAACAACCCTGTTCTCTCCACTCCCAGAGGCAGTTGGTACAGAAGGCAGACACTGCCACTGCCCTTTGTGATGTCTTAGTAAATGGCCTTTGATGTTCAGATTTGTTGAGTGCCACGATCCATTTCTAGAAGTCCTTGCCTTCATTATCCTCAGAGGAATCCTAATGCTCCAAATAAATGGAGTTTGTGGTGTCACCTCAAGTCCCAGCAGGGACTACAATTACTAGTGTGCCACATTTTTGGCAAGTTCTGTTCCGTTTGGATGAAGGATGTAGACTCTGAACTTCTGCCGCTGCCCACTGGAGCAGTTGGATTCTGCAGATGATAAGATGTATCTTTGCCTTTAGCCCCACTTCTCAGAACTGCCAAATACTTGAGGTCTGATTTACTGGTATTTAAGAACCCAGTGTGGAATGGATAGCTACAGAAATAGCATTCTTGCACTACCCCAGCATTTTAGGAAGAGACTGCCAGATCCATGTGGGAGCAGAGGAATCCTAAAACAATAAGGACAGACCCAGCAGTTACCAATTCATAAACAGCTTCCTGGCATCTTACAGAAGGGTTCAAGCCATGAGAAGGGGATGCAAAAACATTAACAGAAATGGTTCCATTCTTTGCTTTTCCCACGTGAGGACAGGTAAAAGATGCAGTCACAGAGCATGGAACAGGCTGGAACTGTACAGCTCTAACTGTGTGGTTTACTCATTCAAGTTGACTTAACTAATTTCAAGACCAAATATCCTCAAGCAACTTGGAAAATTCTGGATTAATCCTAGCAGCTTGAAATAGGACTGAGCATCCATTGCCCCAGACATTGTCATGAAAATTGCAAGCCCAGTGCCAAAACATCACGTGCTTTATGTTAGTACATCATCAGGGTCACTTGAATTTATAGGGTTCTAAGCACACAAGCATTTTCAGTTAAACAAAATACATCTAGAACCTCATCACCCAAAGGGTCAATCTGAGCTTTCTGAAGAGGGGTTTATTTTATATCACACTTAGTAATTTTCATGCCTTTTCAGCACTTACAGTGAAGCCATTCGGTTTACAATAGGGTATTGGGAATGCAGCCTTCTAGACTACCAGCAGTTACATCCTGGGACTCAATGGCTGCCTACAATTCTGTGGGACAGGATCTGACAACCAGGTAGAGGGGATGGAAGGAACCAGCAGCTGTTCCTAGTGGTTCTACACTTAGTTCAGCAGTTTCAAACTCTGAAATCCTCACTGGGGACTGATTCACTTGATCAAACAGAACAGAACATGCAGGGGTTTCTTCACTGGTGTGTTGCCCTGCCCAGCTTGTAAAGAGATCAAGAACATCTGCAAAGAACTCTTTGTGTATCACAGCAAATTCTATACCATGAGCATTAAAATTAAAAAAAAAAAAAAAAAAAGAAAAGAAAGAAAATGAAAGGCAGTTGTTCTTCAAAGCCAAAGTGCTACTCCAAATTTAGAAAGCTGAGCTAGGTAGCAGTGGCTGCAGGTACTAGTGAGGTGCTTTGAAGGGATCACAGTTTGAATGTAGCCAGGATCAAGGCATTTAAGAGCAATTTGAGAAAGAACATCCAAATTATTCTCGGATCATTCATGTCTTAAAAGGAAAGAGGAAGTGCACTGTCTAGGTAAAGTAGCATAGGGTAAGGGGTAGGTACACTTGAACTTACCTCTTATAGAATGGAGAGATAAGGGAAAGAAAAAAAATTAGATACTAAGTAAAGGGATGTGTGCTGCCAATTACAAAGTTACCTGCAACTCTGGATATTATTAGCAGTTTCTATTTCTTAGTGCAAGTAATCCTGTATCCTAATGAGAAAAGCTTTAAATTAGGCTTCATTTTTGACCCCAGAGGGAAGTGACCACAGAACCAAATGTTGGTTGTGACTGGTGTAGGTGTGCTTTCACTTGGGTCATCTTTCCTGTATGCAGACAGAATACAGCCACTGAGTGCTTGGTGTTTTAACAGGGACTGTTTCACAAAGCTGAAACAATCAGGAGTCCAAGTGGTCAAGGGAAGGGTTAGACAACAGTGGCAGAATATAAAGCCACCTACTGAGAAAGAGGCTACAAAAAACACTATTACCACAGAAGGGACAAATTTTGATAACTTGAATATAAAAATAAAACAAATTGATAACAAAACAAAGGACACCGAATATTCTGTAAGCAATATTTTTGTTTTCCAGTCAGTTTTAACATAAGAGCAGTGCTGACAGCATACTGCCGCCTCATTAGCTAATGGGATAGAGCTGTCAGCAGTAGGCCAGGCTGCAGGCTGAAGCTAAGGAGGCCTAGACAGAACTTTACAGGCTGTAAAAAAAGCTGGATGAGGGTGCTCTGATCTGCTGACACAGGACTTGCTGATAACTGTTCACAGAGAGAACTTCTAGGAACCTGGAAGGATACTCATGTTGTGCCAACATTTTAAACAGAAATGCTGGTCTGCCAGCCAGGCATCAGTCCTGAGTAAAATTAAAAAGGGCTGACTTGATTAATAGAAAAACAGGGGGGATCATATAATTAGTACCAACAAACAAGTGTTTATCAGAAGGTAGAATTTGCTAAATGAATCCGATTTTTATTTTAAATGGATTAAAAGTTTCCTTGCCTGTTGAAAGGTATCAGTGTCACTGGACTGGACTCTTGGACACTTCACTGATATTATGTGACATGCTGATCAGGGAACTATGGCAGCTGAGATTTACCATGACACATTAAATGAATTAAACATGGCTCTATAACACATCACACAACAGAACTGGGGATATTTTACTGGCTATACAACAAGTCACACAACAGAAATGGGGATATTTTACTAAGTGTGATTCTGAAGGAGTTCCTCAGGGATTTCAGCTCTGTTTTCTTTAATATATTGTTAGCAACAAGTGAGGACACAATCAACAACCCCATCCTAATGCTACAGCTTTTAGTAAATGAGGACAGCAGAGCTCACTGCTGGAGTGATGCGGGTTGCTTGGCAAGTTGGAATGTTTTAGTGTCTAAGAACATAGACCTGAGTCTTACAGCCAAAGGAGCTTGCTTTGGAGGGCAGTCCCTTTGGAAGGGTGGTTAGGCTGACAGCAAGAAGCCCAAACTTCAGGAGTTGCCAGCACAGAGCTGTAGGGAAAGGGGCTCTCAGCACTGGGACAGGCAGCGAGTGCTGTCACTGCTCCATTGCAGAGTCACATCTACCCCAGACACAGCAAGTGCAGCTTTGTTGACTGCCACTCAGGAAGGCTGTTGATAAACAGAAGAGCACTCAGGAAACAGCTGCAAGAAAGATGAAGGGGCTGGGAATGATGTTTGATAACAACAGATTCAAGAAGCACACATGGGTTTGGAGTTTAGGCCAACGGCTGATTTGAACAGGGTTGTGTTCATGTACATAGGAAGACCAATTCAATTGTTACAGTTGTCTGTGTGACAAAACTGTAAAAAAGCCCTCACCAGCTGGATACAAACAGCAAACAAGGTACATGTTTATTAGTAATGAGGATAATTAGCTGGAGCAATTCACCAGCAATTGTAGCAATTCTACTTTACCAAAAATTATTCAAGTCAAAATTAGATCTTTTTCTGAAAACCTGTGTAGCTCAAACAGGAACAAAATTTACAGAAGCCTACAGCTAAAACATAGAGGTTATCTATTTATAGAGATTAAATAGGCAGAAATGGTCTCATCTGCTCTGACAATCTGTTTTTAAATAGAGTCAAATTCAAATGTATATACGCATATGTATATATGTATTTGTACATACATATATATACATATTAAATAAGAATTTAATAAGAATCTTAGGGCAAGCATTTCTGTCTGTTCAAATGCTTTTTTCTTTCTGAGCAAGTGCAAAGATAGAAAAAATGGCTTTAACTGCAGGGGCAAGTGGTGCTACTGAAGAGCATAAATGCCAACTCTTCTTTATCACTTGTCTATTTCTATGCTCATTGCTGCAAAACCTAATGAACCACAATTGATATGTGGCAAGAGGGCAAGGTTTGTAAGCTTTGCTAAATTACAGAGAATTACAAAGTCAGAACAAAGCTAGAGGGCATTGCTTAAGTGCTTAATTCTCAAGAATAGAACAAACCTCTCAGGATTGCTGTTTCCAACTAGCTCTTTTTAGCAGCTAATTCTTCTAAGATGTGTATCAGTGTAGCTACTGCTCATTTGAGCTGCTGGAGCAGCTCAAATCTCATCCTGGAATGTAACCTGCAGCAAGACCAGTCACACAACCCTGCCAGCCAGGTAAAAGGAACAAGGTAAACTCTATCTGCACGTGTAGCACTGAAACTCTCACTCTCCTGCTGTTCAGGGACATCTGCCTGAACACCTGCAAGAGCCCTCCTTCCCTTCAAAGCAACAGATCCCAAACACAGTTGAGGTAATGTGGCCTCTGACAGATCAGTTCTTGCCACGTTGCAGTTTCCTACTGGGCATTGACTGGCAGACAACATCACTGCAAAGAGGGCTGGGCTGTGTGCTGGGAAATACCTACTTGGGCAGGAAGAATATTGTAAAGTTTCCAACCTGCATCATTTCCTAAAATGACTCAAGCAGCAATATTCACACAGATGTATCCTATGGCTGATTTTACAAATTCCACACATTCATCAGTGTAGTTGTAAAGAACATTAAAAATAAAACCTTTGCAAGCAAGGTCCATGTCTTGCAATGGAGGATCTGGTTCAATGCAACTGTAGCTCACATTTTCCTACCATCCATAAACTGCACAAGTGCCATCAGCAGTTCCTTTAATTGAATTGGAGCCAGGTTGTAGAATCAGGAAACATCTTCTCTACTCCAAGGGCATGAGGATGTAGGCACGTGTTCTTTAAGAATGCATATGTTCAACACTGGTTCCCAGGCAGGTCTGAAAGCATTGGGGCAAAATGTGTATTGGCCTGAAACTTGCCCTGTTGTCCCAAAACCCAGAGGTGAATAGCCTTTGGCAAACACTGGTGGAGATAACCAGACTCTACCTGAATGTCACTTCTAAAAAAAGGTTCAGTTTCCTGCCACCTAGAACAAAATTATTATCTCCTGATGGCACCTGGTGCTTTTAATGTCAACTTGTTCAGCTGTATCTGCATTATCATTTCTATCAATCAAGGGGGTGGAAAGGCCTTCCAGACCTCTGTTTTCTAGAATAAGTTACTTCTCTCCACAGCATCAGTTTGGAGGCTCTTTTAAAAAAAGTCTCCCTGTTCAGAGGCTTATAGGTATTTATCTTGTTTCAAGAGCAAGTTTATGCCTGGCCCAGTCATACCCTTTTGCTCTTTGACTAATACTATCCTTTGGTTTAAATATGTTTCTCTTCCTGTTGTTGATTCCTGCAGTGTATTTATAGATGGTAGACTCTTTCCTTCTCTCATCCAGGAGGTTTCTAGGGTTACTGGGAAATTAATAACCTTTTTCTGCACTTGTTTCAGAGCTAAGTACCTGCAAAGCTAGTTAAAGCTTCATTCCTGCTTTGTACAATGCATCAATAACCCCTCATCCTTCCCTGATTACCAGGACTGCAATTGCATTTTTCCCACCTGGCAGGTCAGATCCAGGCTGTGACTGGCCCTCCCATCCTTCTCCCCCATCTGACTACACTTCCCTGCCATGTACAGCAGAAATCTCTCTTGATCTGTGGACTCAATCACATGTTTTGTGTTGCTGAATTGTATCCATTTCAATTCTATTACATTTTAAAAGTCTCCATGAAAGTAAACCACTACAAATATTAAAATCACATGTATTGTTAGGAACATCATTACCCTCTACCCTCATGTCATTTCCATGCAGCCTGCTTTGTCTCCACCTGTATGGTTCTATTCTCAGAGGACAAGGCTGCTCAAACCCTTTGTGCTGCTCTCCAGCTCTTTCTGAATGCTGGAGTGAAAAGCCCTATACTTGGGTAAGATCCTGGTAATAATTGTACAACAGCTGACAAAGAAATTCCAAACCTTTATCCATATTCAAGTATGTTGGTTTCCCTAATCAGTTCTCCCTTTGAAAGAAGAAAATCTGAATCACAAACCTACTTTTGTTTATCCTTAGAGTTAATTTAAATAGAATCAATCTATGATCACCCCAGCTAGCATGTTTTTCAGCAACCTCTTTATCATATCATTAACACTTGGAAGAATCACATTTGAAGTTGTATCATCCCTTGTTGATTCAGGCATATTTTGATGAGGAAGATCTATTAGATATTATGTCTGACCTCACATTGATGAGCATTTGCTCTCCAGTCCCTTATCTGGGAGGTTTGTCTCTGTGTAACAGTCCCCAGGAATAGATGGCTCTTTAATAACACCACACAGATTTAACCCAGATATCATTCTGCTAAAAGAGAGAAGCCTCCTAGCATCAACAGGCAGAATGTTTTATCCATGCAGTCCTCCATGGGTCCTTACCAGCTGCCTTGTCCTGAGCAAAAGATAAAAAGGGGGCCAGTTGTCATGTTTTGAATTTTCTGGATAATACAGATGGATTCCAGAGAAGTAATTTAGACAAAATCCGGGTTACAAGGAAGATTGAGAAGTTTGAAACCTCACCACAGAGTCAATCTTTTATGCTAGAACAAACAAATAACAGGGCACCTGCCATTAGTTCTGTTTGCACAAGTGCCAGACCCTGCCTCAGCCAGAAGGGAATAGCTGGGAAAGCTGATTTTATTATTCATTCAAAAAACAATTCTTACCATTATGAAAAATAGTCTTAGTGATACCCTTGAATCTGAATCTCCACCTTTTGCTTATAAAAGCAAAACCAATGCCTTGGAAATGTTACTGTTGAAAAAAGCTGCCACATGTTTGTCTCTGAAGAAGCCACAATTTGTTGAACTGTGAAGTCCTTCACAATACACAAGCCACAGCACTTTTATCACCACAAAGCAGCTGGCCCTTGATACCACATGAATGTGTTGTGGGTTTTCTCTTCCATACAAGTATTTTTAGCATTTGGGCTTTCCCTGATTTTTGGTGGACTGCACTCCCTGAGGAATAGGTGGTGGAATGAAATGGACTTCCTCACATCTGAGCACCATGGGAATAGCTCTGCCCTCTGCATCCAGCCCATGGAGAAGTGTGCCATAAAAACAACATGCTAAGTGACTGACTTAAATTGCAGCTTTCCTCCCAAGCATTTGGAAACATCCTCCTGCCACACAGACATGGTAGAGCTGATTTACAGCTTGTTTGAGTCTCACAGGTAGGAGCTGATTTACTTTTGTCAGCTATCAGCAAGAGGGTGAGAAAAACTAGTTTTAGAGGAGGCAGAAGCCTTGCTGACTCCAGGCTGTAAGAATGCTCTGCTCCATCCAACCAGCTCACCTGAGAGGTGTGGCTTTGGCACAGCACTGGGGAAAATTACACCAGATAAATAAATGCAGTTCTGACAGATTCCATTCCTGTCCCTGGACAAGCTGCTTCACTTCCTTTGTTCCTCCATTCAATAGGCACCCAGCCAAGGTGTCCTCAGACAGATCAGACTGACCATTTTGGTGGAAACAAGTCAAGAAATGAGGCCAGATGAGTGCAAGCTTTGCACAGATGAACCCACTGCAAGGCTCTCTTCTTCACAGGCACTTAAAGAACAATTTAGTAGTGTCCCTTTCAAGGTCCAATCAAACATCTACAGGTCCAAACAAACATCTCTAGGTTATACCTGTACAATTTTCTCATGCCGACAATCTCCAGCTTATCTGTGAGCATTTCCAAAGGGAACTCAATGTCTGTAATCATCTTTAAAGTGATGCAGAAGTGCTCAAGCATCCACTCAGTCCCACTATGAGTCTAGGTGGGCAGTGGGTTACTCTGCTGGGCTGCAGTGAGGCTGAGCAGCTGGAAGGCAGGTGACACTAGGAAAGCTCCTGCCACAAAGGGACACAACAGGAGTTCCCATAAATACTGTGCAATGGCCATGGAAACATCCCAGTGGCATTTTCATTCCTTACATAGAAAATCCAAGCTAGAGGATAACTTCTTCCAGAATCATCATTTAGGTTTGTAGAAGCAGAAAGAAGGGATCCCTTCAGAAAGGGCAGACCAGCAACCTGACTTGTCCTTCTGGTCCTTGAGAGTGGGAAAGAGCAGCAATGTATCCACTCATCGAGTGTCAGGCCTCAAACACAATGAGCTAGCTACAATCACTCTGTGAGGAGGCAAAACACTGGGAACAAACCAAAGCAAGCCACTTCCATGGGACTTGTTGCAAGGACAAAACATTTTATAGCTACAGATTTTTATATGCAGGAGCAAAGAAATATGCAGAGAAGTCATAGTTAAAGTTAGGAGACTGTGACTATAGTCCTAGTTAGGAGTTTTAGTTAAAATATTTGAATGCTTCATAAAAGAAATTGCAGGAGAGTCACCCAATGTTTTGGGTGAAGCAGTATTCCCTCAGGAAATGATCCATGACTGCTCCAGGGTCCCAGTGGAGCTGTGCCATCATCCTGGCATGTGGAGCAAGGGGCAAGGTCCTGCCCCGTGGGTGTTTGAGGCAGAACAAGCCCAGGAGCACAAATATTTCTATCATTGCAGCATTTTTACCTCACTGAGCAGCCTGGTAGCACTTCAAGATTCTTCAAATTGCCATGAGGCATCCAGCTAATCTTTTATGCTTCTCTCATAACTGAGTTCACTCTGCAAGTCTGGAAACAGAGCTAGACTCCACCAGGTCTGTGCTGCCCAGGGTTAAGTCTTCTCCTCACACCTCCCATGAAGCACAATACAAGAAAGCACAAGAACTTGCTCCTGTTTCCTGGTGGCAGCAGGACTTTGGCATAACTTGCAAAACACTTTGCATGTTTCTGATAGCAGGTGCAATAGAAACATTATTTACCACTATATTTTCCTGGCATCTTTCCTAGATCTTCCACAGAGCAGATGGAGAATGAGCAGCACCGAGGCTGAGCTGTGGGTGCAATCATTCTCACATGCCTAATACTCCTCTGAGTAGCAACCACTACTCTCAGTACAGAAAAGTGTGCTTACCATCACTACTACAAGAGCCAGAGCCCTTGCTCAGCAATGCAGAAAACAAAGTTCCCAAGTGCTCCCTGCCACTTGCAAGGGGCTCCTTGCTGCCACAAGCTCAGAGAGACCAGGGCTGAGAGTTACAGCACAAGAGCAGTGATGAGGAAAAATATGTGAAGTATTTTCCTGCACCCCCAGGGGACAGGTCACAGCCCTATTAGCATGAAGCAAGAGAAGGGGGGGAGAAGGCTTTGAGTACTGTAACCACCTCACAGGGCAAAGGAAATGCTCTGTTCTTGCAGAACAGTGTGAGCAAGCAGATGCATTGGAAGTCCCAAATCTCACATCCCCTGTGCTGCTTCCTCAGCTTTTGTTTCCCCTCTCCCAGGAGCTGAGAGCAGATGCCCTGTGTGACCCAGGATGGTGTGCTCAGCCTGGCAGGGCAGCAGCAGGTGCAGAGCACTCCTTCATGGGGAGTGTTCCACTGGGTGCAGCCATGCACTGCCCTCATGGAACACAAGTAAGGTTTTCCTGGATCAGCCCCAATTTCTTCTGTCAGGACAAATACAACAGGAAAAATACACAAAGAAATTTAAGAGTATTTGTATAGTGAAGCCTATTACACCAGCTCAGTCACAGCAGTTTAAATGCATTTCCTGGTGAATGCTGGCATTCCTTTCCCATGTTTACTGGGTTCCCAAAGCTAATACCCTGCAGTTTTCTGGACCCAATGATTTTGTTGTGGCCATCCCAGCCAGGCAGGCAAAGAGTCACTTCCACTGGAGCCTCACTGTGTCTAAGGAAAATGGTGGGAACAAACACCTCTCTGGCCTTGAGAAAGGCCAATGCAAGACCCCTTCATGTCCTTTGCTTCCCTTCCCTCTTTGCCTCCTTCCATCCTTTGAAGGCTCAGGTGACAAACTGAGCCGTGACGGGTGGGACAGGGCCCAGCCAGGTCCTGCCTTGCCCTACAACCACAGCACCACTGCTCCTTCTGAGGGCGGGCAGCCCCCTCTCCTGGTGAAGGGTTACCTGCAGCTCCAGCTCACCTATGGAGACAATTCCATAAGGACCAAGTTTCCCAATCCCATTCGAGCTTATTTGACAAGCACAGACTGACTTCTCTACATATCACCAACAATCTCCAGACAAAAAGCAAAAATAGGAAAACATTAGAAGACAGCATGTAGTAGATCTTTCATCAAAACCAGATAGCCCTCACCCTGCAGTTCAACCAGGCCAGGTTAGTTTACAAATATTCCTTCTAGGCAAAGGAAATGCTTGGAGATAAAAGAGGTGCTGAGTTATCTGCATTCCAGTCAGCCCTACTGGATGGTGGGGCCCCATTCTTCACACACACAGTGAAAAACTGTCCCTGCCACATGTGGCTCTGTGGGAATTCAGGAAACACAAGGCGCAGTAGAATCCCTCCATGGCAGGTGGGGGCTGTGACACAGAGCAATTAGCTGACATCCTAAAGGTGTCACTCTAAGTCTGTAGCACAGCCAAGGATTGGATAAAGATGGCAAATACCAGTCACTCCTGTGTTTTCCTCGGGGGATTATCTAAAAATCAAGGCTATAAAAATTCACCTAGGTGATACAGGCATGGATGAAAATACATCCCCTGGCAAATTCCATCCCTACCTCCATTGTTCAGAAGCTCTCCCTGTCCATCCCTCCCCTGACCTCTAGTGGCTTAGGCTCTGTTCAAAGAGAAGCCTTACCAAGCTGCAGTGACAAGTGACTCTGTAGTTCTGGCCCAGTAAAATGCAGTCTTTTTCTACTGAGACTAATTGTATAAAAAGTAACTGAATCCCAACCACCTCTAAATGACATTTGGAACTTGCAGAGTTTGAGCTAGACAAGCCTGGTTTGTTTTTACTATTTGTAGGCCTGTTCCTGTAGAAAGCAAAGGAGACTTTTCAGAGGAAATATTAACCTTGGCTCAGCCCTTCCTAAGCTCAAGCATGTGCAGGTTTCTAAGGGATTTGTCTGTTCCTCCTGCAGACTAAACATGGGAGGGAAGAGTAGGGAAGGTGCCTTACAAACCCAGAGAACACAGGGACAGGAGAAGCTGGGACAGAGACATGCAGCAGCTCAGCAATGGCCACGTAAAACGTTCCTGTAACCCACGTGTGTTTGCCTAGGAAATATTCTTGCACAGGTAAATGGTGCAAACATGGCATGCTTTAATTTTGGGCTTTGGGTGGAGGGTGCCATGGACACACAAAGTCCTGTTGGCTTCTGCAGGGGTGTGCAGGGCACTTTATAAGTCTGGATACTTTATGAAGTATTAAGACTCAAACCAGAACATGCCCAATATCCAATTTCTTTGCTGAATTAATGCACTGCTTATAAATACAGCTGCAAGGTCATTGTGCCTTAGCAATCAAAACTCTGTGGCACAAATATGGACATGCCAATATGTGGAAAAGATTAGAGAAGAAATCGATTCTGCATTTTCTAACCAGGAATAATTCCAGGTAGTCAATGGCTCATAAGTTGCTATTGACTTAGAAATGGATTTCCCATAATCTCCTTGCCCAGAGGATGTGGTAAATAGCAAGATAAAAGTGGGAAAAGGAATCTGGAAAAGATTTATTATTGCTCAGTAAAAGGCAAAGGAGACATTCCCTGTATATTTATCAAGGACCTGCTCTCCTTCCCAGCTTCAAGTCTGGAATTTCAGCCAAAAAAGCACATCCCAGACTACCTTCAGAGCCATTCCAGGTGATGGTAAAACATTCAGATACCAGCAGGAGTCCCTGCATGCACTTGTCAGTAATGCTAAGAATAAAACCATTTGCAGGATGAGATCCGCTTGTGAACGGAAAAAGAACAAAAATTTTCCCCTGAATTTCTTTGCAATCAGTTTTTAAACTCTCCCTATTCCTGGCATCACACAGGTTCCTTGAGGTAAGTAGGAATTACATTCCACTACAAAATACATTTTCTGTGTCAGAATAAAAGATACATGGGTGGAAGCTGATGCAAGAGAGCTCCAGTTTGCTTTGAGCTGCCCCTCAGTCACACACCTGCAGAACACCCAGTGTCACACAGCACTTAGCAGGTACCATTGAAGAGCACATCTGTAAAAATAAATCACCCAAGGTGAGGGCAGAGGGTGCATGGAGGAGCACAAGTATTCCAGCTTTCCTACAGAAATTACAAAAATAGAAATGTTGGTTAAAACTTGGTTTTACAGCAATGCATTTGCCTTCATCCATGAACTTTCCTAGAAGAGATTGTTATTTCCAATCTTCTACCCAGCCCATTGAGATGGGTGACAGCCAGTATATTCTCCTGAAAGCTGAAGTTTCTGCCTCACCAATTGATCCTCAGCCCAGGTTTGCTCAGTGGAAGCCAAGCCAGAGCTGCTGAGGCATTTCCAGCTGCCATGGTTCAGATCTCTGTGCTGTGACCATCCCAGAACTGTCCCTAGCTCTTGGATTCACATCTACAGAAATTGGCAGCTGCCCATCAGGCCCCATTCCCCCTCAGAACTGCCCTGTGTCCATGCAGAAATTCTGAGATTCTCTTGCCTGTTCCTAAAACTTATCCTGCCCCAGTTTCCTGTTGCAGGGCTGCTTTGGCCATTTGTGCTTTCTGGAAAGGAAAGACTTGTATCTGAAACCAAATGAGATTTTGACATGTGTCCAGTTTCCTGCTACTTTTTTTCCTCAAGACACTGCTTCGAAGCAGCTAAAATGATTTGTTTGGGTTAAAGGTAACATCAGTTATTATATTTCTTTTCAGATATCTGTGATTCTAGTGAGGGATGGGTAGGAATGTCACCACTCCAAGGGCCACTCACTGACATTTGGCCCAGCTGCCAGATCCATTCCCTGCTGGATGCACAGGGCACCCTCCAGGGCAGGCCCAAAATTTGACAATAAACCACGAGTCCCTGAGAACACAGAAAGAGTCAAATCATTCCCTTCACAGCACAGCTGGCACTTGCTGCCCCAGCAATACCTGAATATCTCTTCTAGACTGTGATGCCTCCTCCTTTCTTCATCTCTCCTGCTAAATAAATAAAGGGAAGAATATCTGGCCTTGATTTCTCTGCAGGTATGATCTGAACTCTTCTCATGATTATAACTAAATTCTAGAGCCCTGCAAATTGGTCACCATGCTTTAAAGCATGAAGATGAATCTGTGCTGACTTTACTTCCAAATCAATTCCTCTCAGCTGTTATTGCTTCTGGCTACATCAAGGTTAGGGTAGAAGCACCCAGCCACCTTGGCTCAGCTTCCAGGACTGTGCTGACCCCACAGCCAAACTCCTGATGCTGGGGGTGGGAGGCACTGCAGGGTTCCCCAGGGTACAAACCTGCATTTCTAGGCTCTGAATCAGCCCTTTGCTAGCAGCAGAGGAGTGTTACTGACCTCCACTACAGCTGTAGGCCCAGAGCACACAGAAATGGTGCATTCAGCCTGCAGGACCCACTGGAGGTGTAAAGCACCTTGTGCCCCAGGCTGGGGTCACTTGGCCATTGCTGAGCAGCACCTGGGTGTCTCCACATTTCTCCTCACAAGGCACATCTTCCCAAGAATATTTCTGAGATTCACATTCTCTGAACCTCTGAGAAGGGAAGGACAATTCTTATCTTATTTGCAGTGCCTGTGTTTGTGCAAAAGTAGAATGCAATATGGAGATTGTTTGCCAAAGTGATGGTGCTTTGTTTCCTTGGCCTCTCAGGGCCAGGTGTGTGTGTGTGTTGGGGCTGTGGGCTGACAGTCACCAGATGTAGTTGTGTGCAGTTGAGTGCTTGGCAGATTCAGTTTAGATGTAGTGTAATATAGAATAATATAGGCTAATAAAGTGATTAATCAGCCTTCTGATATCAAAGGAGTCCTCCTCATCATTTCTCCCTGCCACGGGGGCAGTCCTGATTCAACACCTGGGCATGGAGAGCAGAAGAATTTCACTTCAGCTTGGGAAATCCTGCTACCACTGGAATCCATGGTACCTGGGACTTCCATGGATGCTGATGCCAAGTGTTTTGAGTTGTTTCACCCTCCCACCCTGTTTAGACCAGTTCAAAGGGTATTTTATTTCTTTGCACCTTTGTCCCTAAACATCTGAACCCAGAGCCGCAACCTGCATTGCATGAATGAAAAAGATGCCTTATGTTCATCAGTACTGGCCCAAGTTGGGTTTTAGGAGAGATTTCAACACCAGCTCAGCATCAGCTGCCCAGCTGAGTCCTCTTCTGAGCTCTGAGGCTAATTTCTGAAACCCCTGAGAAGATTTTATCCAGGGTCTATTAGCCATTGTGCAGCAGGAGGCACATTACCATGGAACAACAACTCCAAGGAAATAGCTCAGATTTACTGTGCAACTGAACAGAGTGGGAAATTAAGTAGTCCCAGGTGTAGCCTGAGAAAATGCCTTGTAACAGGAAGAAAAAAAAGAAAAAAAAACCAATGAAAACTAAACAGGAATAGCTCCTGGAAGGTGTGCATGTCTTTCACTCATTTTCCTATTTTATATTAACAATTGTATATTTTATCCAAATTTTTACCCTAGTCCCATAGGTATGTTGTTGTTCTATTATTTCAAGAGTCCCATATTGACATTATCAGATTTCTAAAGTCCATACCTCTCCAGTGTATTCTCATGGCTACAGATCTTCACTAACTCCTTCTTCTGCATGCTGTTCTCTCTCAGGTCAGGGCTCCTCCAAGGCTCTCCCTGACTGGCTAACCCACCCCCTTTTATCCCAGTTCTCTTCATTGGTCACAGCTGCAGCCCATCGAGGGCAACTGGGACCTCTGGGGCAAAGCCTCTATACAGATATTCAAATACAAACATTTCCTCTACTATATTTCCCCCTTTTCTTTTACATAAGTTAACAGTCATACAGATGTTTAAATACAATACATACATTTCCCCATGACTCACAGGCCATGTACAACCCACATAGCTCCTTGCTCAAAGGCCATACTCTTTCACAGCTCCTTGACCCAAAGGCTATATTCTGTCACAGCCCTTGGCCACCACAGCTCTCAGCTGTCTTATCTTCTGTTAACCATCACATCGGGGTCACCAATTGTTATTGTTCTATTATTTCTCTAGAGTCCCATATTGTTGTTCTATCAGATTTCTAAAGTCCATACCTCTTCGGTGTATTCTCATGGCTGCAGATCTTCACTGACTCCTTCTGCTGCATCCTGTTCTCTCTCAGGTCAGGCTCCCTCCAAGGCTCTCCCTGACTAGCTAACCCACCCCCCTTTTATCCCAGTTCTCTTCATTGGTTACAGCTGCAGCCCATCGAGGGCAACTGGGACCTCTAGGGCAAAGCCTCTATACAGATATTTAAATACAATACATTTCCTCTACTATATGGGTGTACAACAAATAGGCTTTAACACATTATATACATGGATAGAAATATAAATGCAACTAATATTGTACACATACAGAAAATTACAACCTTCTAAGTGAAAAATTCTTTACCAAAACATTAATGTGCAGTTGTTTGTAAGTTTTTGCTACTGTGAAATACTACTTAGTCTAGAATACACACAGAAGTATCATGTGTGGGTCATAGTCCTGCAGTGTCATGAGGATGTGATGCTAAATGTTTATGAGTACTGAAAACTCAGGTGGAGCCTGTTCCCTGCCAGCCTGGAACAAGCTGTGGAGATGCAAACACTGTTACACAGACAGGAGCAGTGAGGAGCATGAACATTGCACATTTACACCTAGGGACATCCCAGAGAGCCTCTGGCAGGAGTCCCCTGTGTCTCTACTGAGATTGTTTGGCTTTAAATGTGATCCACTCAATGGTCTCCTGCCTTGCCTCTGCCAATTGGATCCTCCAGGGGTGCCAAAATGTAAAGCGACAGTAAGCAGACAAAAAAACCAGAAAGCCTGATTCAAAGACATATCCCCATGACAGCACAGGTGTTTTACTCTCACCCTATTCTGATGCTTTTTGGAAGTGACAGAACTTCCTCATCACAAGGAAGACAAAGGCCTTGCTCAGGGCTCTGATAAACAACTCCTCACACGGTCCCAGTACAGTAATGCAGTCAGTAAAAGTCTGAACTGCTTCTGTGTCACAACATGAAGCCTGTCAGATTAATGATACACAGATTAATGATACACTTAATGCTCTGAAACTCTTAGGAGACAGCAAGGACTAACTTAAACATAAGCAGAATGAGAGTTAATTTCTGCAGCATGAAAATATCACCTCAAATTGTAGCTCCACACACAGTGCAGGTATTCTCAAGTGCTTGGGATTGCTCATCATGGCCAAGTATCTCCATATGGCAGATAAGAAGTAGCTGAAAGGGAAGAACTTTGCTGCTTGTGGGCTTTGCAAGTCAGGGTAGTGGTACAAAATGAGGATATCTAGATAAAGAATTTCCTGTTCACAGTTTGGAGCAGCCCAGTTCCAAAGAAGGAACCCCTCCTACAGAATTGCTGCCAAGAAACCTTGAGTGAATCAGCCTCAGACACATCCTGTCCAGGGTATAAGGCACATTCTGACAAACTCTAAAATTATTAATGACAGAAAATGAGGCTTTATTGAAGTAATTTTCTATTGCTCTCTCCTTGTAGGACTTTATCCTGGATCCCAAGGTGTTTCCTATCAGATGACCATTTAAGCACTGCAGAAATCACTGAGAAAACCCAGGAGGAGCTCCTTGGACCACATCTTTCAGATGTTTAAAACAGCCTAGTCTAGCCTGGAATCCAATATTCACCATGCCCTAGAAGGATGGATGGGGCCACTCTAAAACATCAATAGTACAGTCTCTCTGTCCTTTAAGCAATGACTTCATTCCTCTTGCTACTGTCTGGAAAATAAATCCTTCAGCAATGATGGACCTGAGCTTTGTGCTGTATCAGTCAGGACTTGAATCCTGCTGTTTTCTCGCTCAGACTTTGCCTTGCTGCTCTGCATATCACAGCCATGTTTATCCCAGAGGTCATTGTTTTAATCAACATTTTTAAATGCCTATGAATGGAAAACACTACATCAATTGTCAGGGCTTTTTTCTCTTCTTTTCTTTTCTGATATTCTGTTTCTTAATAGGTTTCGTTCTCACCAGTGCTCAATTCTTACTCATTTGTTAAGTCTAATTAGTCAGTATTGAAATGTGCCATGCATTAATTTGGCCACTGCTCAAATCTCACACAGATTTCATAGGAAAATGGATTATTTAAATTTTAAACACAGTCTGTTCCATCAATTCTGACATATTAAGCAAACTCACAAGCCATTAGGGCCATAAAATGCCAGTTGACCTAACAGCCTGCAACAGTAGAGAGTGAAAAAGCTATTTCTGTTATTAACTGATGCTCTGAAGTGAGAGCTGCACGCTGCAGCTGATCCTGTATCATTTGATTTCTCCAGGATTTGGGTGCAGCCCAGATGCTCGGCTCCTTCAGCCCCAGCACGGAACTGTTGCCATCAGACACAGAAGCAGAGCCTGGAGATTGCCCAGAGCCAGCACTCACTGCAGCCTTCTCAGGAAGCATCATCCTGCCTGCTTCACCTCTTTAATATGGTAATTAGAGCATTTTAGCTAATGGGCTTTAAATACATCTTTCAGGGTAGTCTAGACAACTCCTTAGCATTGTCATCAGGGCTAGGAGGGATCTTCTGTATTTCTGACAGATCAGAGGCTGATAGAGCTTGAGGCAATCAGTTAAAGACAAGCCTAAGCCCCCACTCCTCCTCTCGCTGCTGGAATTTCCCTGTCTCTGTCAAGTTTACCGAGGGGTTTTGCCTTCACTCAGAACACTCAAATTCTCCTTTCAGAGCTGAGGGAACAGTTGGACACTCCAGCCTTTCCAGGTTTCCCCAGTGCCTCTGGCACACGAGGCTGTGGCCATTAGCTCGTCTAGACAGGGGTGTTGGGGTGGCAGCTGGGCTGCTGATGTTAGCAGAGGAAAAGGAAAATGCATTTCTGACGAGTCTGCTCTGCCTCTGCTCCTGCACTTGGGTGGCACAGCACAGCCACTGTCCCTTCAACCAGTCCAGGCCAGGCCACAGGGACTCTGGGACCTGGGCTGAGCACTCAGCTCACATTTCCTTGAGCTGCAATAGCTTTGTTGTAATTCAGCACGACAGCACTTTCCAAACACAGCAACCTGTGAAATAAATGTTTCAGGGTTCAAATCAGGGTTAGCCTGACTCCTTTGGCAACACTTCCTCCTCCAAATAAGTGCAGAAATTACAGGAGAAAAGCAAGTCCACCCAAACCATGGCAACAGTCCAGGACAAGGATGATTCATAAAATCACCTTAAGGTGAAAAAACACAGGGCTGCTGAGATCTTTGCAAATAACAAGCTCTGAAATTCCACCACTGAAGCTTCCATGAGGCAGCAGTGTGCAGAAGGGTGATAGAATCCTCCCAATGGGCAAGAGCAAAAGAAAGGGAACCTTCCAGCTCTGCCTCTCTGCACAGGGTCAGAGAAAAACAAAGGACAAGAGCCAAGTGGGGCTCTTTGGCTGCCACAGTTTTTAAGCATCACTGATTTGATAATTCTTCTCAAAATGAACATGGGACTTGGCAAATCATCCACAAAACTTTGCACAACCCTGCCCTGGCAATGGGATCAGTTCCATCAGCATGATGTGAAAACTGATCAACTTCTTCAGGTTCTATGGACCCAGAGATGAGCAAATAAAAGATTTCTCTTTTAGTCCAATAATGAAATTGCACTTACTTATGAGAAACTGGGGGGTGGGAGAGACAAATTCTCTGAGTGGGGAGGTGTAGAGACAGATTTGCTTGGGGATAAATGAGGTTTTTCAGGTGCACAGAAAGAGCCTGTAGCTTTTGACTGAAGAGCTTTCCAGCCCAAATGAAGTATTTTACTCTGCCTTTGTATTATGCAAGACTTAGATAATTTAAATTTTTTCCCCATTTCAAACTTTATATTTCTTAAGTAAAAGTCAGTTTTTCAACTGGCAGTCTTAGGGCAAAATGCTTTGGTATTTTAAAAGTGCTGTCCTTTATCCTTTTGAGTTAAAATTATTTGCAAACTGCTTTAAAGGTGGTCAGGCATGTAGTGCTGGGCACAGCCATGGTGTTTCTGGTTGCAGTCCCAGTCCTCTGGGATTAAGGCACAATGCAGCATGGACACATCCTCTGTATTCATGTCTGATAACATTTTTTAAGTTATCAAGGACTTTGAACACTCAATATATAAGGACACCCTTGCAATTTCTGGTTTGGTCTGTTTTAAAACTTCTTGTCAGCACAACAGGACTAAGAAGACTGAATTTAAGAGGAGGGACAAAGAATGGCTAAAGCTCCCTGTGCCTTTACTGTCCCAGATTTTCCACAACTGTCTTTCCAGCACAGTTTTTATCTGGATATAATTGAGCTGGCAAAGAAGACCCCAAAGAGCTCTGTCTGATCACTGCAGCAGAGATTAAACTAAAGCTCTAAACTATCACAGGCCACTGGGTTTTCTTCCCTCAGGTGCTGATGCAAACACTTTAGTAATGAGTGAGAGCCCAAGTTCTGTTCACAAGGAGAGAAAACTCCAAGGGTTTGGTGCTTCTGTCCAAGAAATGGACAGTGACAAGCCAGCAGAGCCTTCCCTTTGTTGTGCTGCTGTGCCTGACCCAGATGATAGGACTGGGTCACTGAGTCCCTGCTCCTTCCTGAGCTCTGCGTTCACTCCTCTGTGCAGGGCTGAGCACAACCCACAGCTTTCCCCTCAGCACCACTCCCAGCTGCTCCAGGAGCAGTTCCCCATGAACTGTAGGGGGAAATGCACCTTTCAGGGCAGTGAGAGATTGTGAGAAGTCACTGGGAGACTGTGAAATGCACAGAATGCAATGGCTGTCAGCAACTGCTCAGGCAGCCCCTCCAGCCCTTGCTGGACACCTCCACCTCCACCTCTGCTGCTGCCCACCAGCCCTGCACTGCCACCACCCCTGTGCCCCAGGAGCAGCTCATCAGCATCACAATCACACCAACCTTCAGAAATAACAGCTTTGCCCTTCACTCTCTGACTATCAAGAAGCATTTGGAAATGCTGATAGAAGGAAAAGGGGAAAAAATCTTTCCCTTCAGAAGAATCCCAGCAGGAGCCTTCTGTGTCTCCCTCTGAGCAGAACTGGGAACCACACAGTGCAACAGGCAGAGGCAACAAGCAACACCCTCCACAACTTGCAAGCTTCCATGGTGCTCCCAGTGCTGCAGATGTGCCTCCCAATGCATCCCCCATCCAGAGCCCCTCTGGGAAGCCTGTGGGAAGCAAAGGCATTCAGTCAATTTGACTGTCACTCACTCAGACAAATCAGTACCAAAATGAGTCAGTCCAGAGCTTAGATTTCTAAACTGCTTTCTCCATTGTCACCAAAACCTACTGTTCAAGCAGGACTTGCCAAGGCTTCAAATCTTAACCAAATGAATCAATCTAAATGATGAAATTGGAAAAATAGAAAATGAAGAAATCTTATAAAGCACAGAGCTGTCCTACCACACAGGCAGATGAGGTCACAGGTATAGGAAATACACTTTGCTGTCTGAAGTGGAAAAATGATGAGCTATGGGATGTGTTTTTCAATGGAAGATCAAATTTCCATTACCCTTATCATTCATAGGTCAAAGTCATTGAAACTCTACAGCAAAAAGGAAAGAAATGCACCTGTGCTACCAGAGAGTCAAGGATGAGGACAAAGATAGAGAATCAGAGACAGAGAGGGCTTTGACATTCCTCAGGAGAGAAAGGCTTTTTCATGGATTTAAATTAAAACTGTGCACAGAGAGCACTTTGCTGGGAAGTGAGATGGAGGGCTGCCATTAGCATGAAAAGCTTGTCTGACACATTTTGTCTGTGACCCTTTGCTGTGACAGGGAAGGCAGAACCTCACCAGATGGTTGGGCTAAAAAATTATAAATCACCAGAAGAGTGGTGAAATGAAATAATTTTAAATAATATTTTTCAATCCACTTACCATTAAGGATTCAACACCAACATGTATTTCCTTTATAGAAACAGGGAAAAGTTTCTTTATGCCCAACTTAACATTAATTGGGTTTGTGTAGCAAGGTTTGGTAGCAGGGGTACAGGATGGCTGCTGTGAGAAGCTGCCAGAGAGTTGCTGTGTCTGAGGGAGCCAACTCCAGCTGGCTCCACAATGGAGCCACTGCTGGCCAAGGCTGAGGCAAAGAGCCTCACATTCAGCATGGCATTTGACCCAACACATTTGATACCAGCAAAGGGCATCAGGTGTCTCTGATCCAGATTGAGCAGCAGAGCAGGCAGCAGCAGGACGGTGTGGGGTGCAGGCCTGGCCAGGAGCAATGACTCCTCTGCATTTTCCATGACCTTCTCACCCTCTGGACTCTATGGCAGCTGCTGCTTAGCAGGCCAGCCACTGCCAGGGTTGAGCACTGCCAGGTGCCAGAAGGATTTATGCTCTCAGGTTAGCTGCTTCTCTCTTCCATAACAACAGCAGCATTATCTCCCAAAGTGCATCTGCCCAGCAATCCAGGCTGGCTCCAGCACTGTATCCTGGATGTGACAGTGAACCATTCCAGTGCCAAAACACTCCCTCACCCCTCCAGCATGCTTCATGATGAATGAAGCACTCCATTTGTTCTCAGTAGTTAAACATTTGAGGCAGATAGTGTATGACATGGGAGATGAGGGTGCACTGAACTTGTACCAGGCCCCAGCTTTCCCCTGTTGGCACAGCCAGGTGTGTGATAGAGGTGTCCAGCACACACCACATCAGCGTGATTCAATGGAGCTCCCATCACTGTTCCTGGAGCACAGCCTCTCCCACAGAGAGGAGAGCAGAGACAGGCTCAGATAAGCATGTTTCAGAAGGAAACAGGAGTATTTCTCCTAACTTTGTTCTTTAAATGTGTATGAAGACATAAACTCTTGGTGTTCTGGAAGAGGACAGGGCTGCTCCTGTGCCACGAGTGGCTGTTCCTTAGGGAGCCAGCAGCTCTCCAGAGCACCTGGTGCCTCTCCAGCTTTCAGCCTGCTTCCTGCTGGGCACTCTGCTCCATTCATATCTGATCCTGTTCCCTGGGAAGTGAGGGAGCAATGAGCAGGAGCACTGGGTACAGCCCCAGTCCCTCAGCAAGGGGCACCCAGAGCGGGGCTCGGCTGCAGAACTGTCCTGACCATCACTGCCAAAGCTCCACAAACGCCCCAGGATCACAGCCACAGGCTCTGAGGGAGGCAGAAGTGTAACAGCAATGGGAGAAAAGCTCAGGACTCTCCAGATGTCCCAGTGCTCTCGAAGTCAAAGGTAAATATAAAAATACCTGCCATGCATTAGAAGTGTTAGTTCAACTGAGTCTTCTGTGACACTGGGGTCAATCATCAGTGTTAGATGAAAAATTACCAGCAACTCCAGATTGTTAGTTCTCCTTAAGGTCTCAAATGTCCATGGGTAATGGATGTGAACCCAGATTCACTTTATGCAGGGGCTGAGAGCAGCTTTCACCCATAAGCTAATCTCAGAAAGCTAAACCAAAAAACTAAAGAAAAAAGTTTTGATTAAATCAAACAGACAAATCCACAAGAATGATGTGCTAAGCTGTGCTGTACAATGAGCCCCTCCTTTCCCAAGCAGAGCTTTTCAATAACAGTGAAGATTCCTGAAATCTAATTCATTTCTTTTAATTATTAAGATGTTGTCCAGGAAATAACATTTAAAGCTGATGTCAGACACTGGAGTTGTTTGGATTGCTTCTGAAACAGCCTCATGCAGCAGAGTCCAGGATTTTGGCAGTCAGCAGCAACAGGTATTACATGAGAGCTCAGAAATCAGTTCTTTCCTGTGATCTCATCCCCCTGATGAACAAACCCTTTAATTAACCAAGTAATGCAGTTGCCTCACTCCTGTAGCAGCACCACTCACTGTGTGAAGAAAAGCTGCTACAGAGAGGATGAGTCCATTAAAGAAAAACTGCCCTGCAATCTCTCAGGGAGATTATACAACTGCATCAAACTTAAATTGACATCAATCCAATTCTCATTTCACTGTTTGACAACAAAAGCCCGTGTGTGATGTGGAACAGTCTCTTTACTTTTTAACCAAAGTCTGGAATGCAAATTCAATTTTTATTTTGTCTTTGGTCTAACCTTAGGGGAAGCCTGCAAAAGTGATTCTTTCAGGTTGTAATTCACTAGTGATCTCCTGAGGCACCAGCCTGGGTCGATGCCCTTCCCTTCCCCTATAAACTGGACGGGGCAATTGCTCAGCTGCCCAAGAACTTCACCCACACAGAGCCATGGGTTTCCTTTCGTGTGCTGGGGATCACTGGGGACCTTGCAGCTCCCTTCCCCAGGCACAGGTTTGTGTCAGCAGGGAGTTTTTAGCAGGTCCTAAAGCTTGGTGGGCACAGAGCACACCCGCAGGGCACTGTCCTGGCCCCAGCTCCTGGCACACCGGGCAGGGCTGGGGCTGTTCCCTGGAGCTCAGAGAGCTGGGCACTGAGGAGCAGCGCTGGCAGCTCCATCGGCGTGCCAGGAACCCAGCCAGGGGGGCACCAGCCCTTCGCCCCGGCCGGATGGAGGTGCCAGCTCAGCCCTGGGGGGAGCGACACTCAGCTCCTTTCAGGAGCCATCAGCTCCTGCTGTGCCCCGTTGTTGAAACCAATGCGAATGTGACCGCAGCAGGGACTTGTCAAACCTTCAACATTTAATTTGGGGCACTATGATAAGACTCAAAATTCAGCTGGATCCAGGGCAAAGTAATTAAAAACATGACTGGGGAATGGTCCTACTCGCATCTGCCTCAGGCTCCTGGATCTGCGGCAGAAACACATCCGCGTCTCCCTGCGGGATTCAGAGTGAGCCACCCTCCCCAGCAGCACCATTTGAGACTCTGAAGTTGCAAAAGCTGCATGAATGCCAGAGGGAATCTTTTTGTTCACCCTGATGGCATTCACTGCAGGGATTATCGCTAGGAACAGGTGAGCATGGGTGCAGTGTAATCTGAAATCTACTGGGACAGCTTTACATCAGCCCTGCTGCCTGTATCCACTGCAGCACCTTTCAGTCTTCTGTTCTAATCTACACGGTCCTTAAAATTCACTTTTCAACAATTACTTGACATAAATTTTAGGAGAAGTTTGGGGTGTTGTACCCAGCCAGATGATGAAAGCTGCAGAGTCAGAGCCCCACAGTGCTCTGGGCTCCTGTTGGACTCAGAATTGAATTTCCCTTCAATAGCTTGGGCAATGGTGGAATATTCACATAAGTTGTCCATACAGAACCAAAACTGAAAACTCATTCCTGGTAACTCTATCTGGAGAGGATCTGCCTCACATAAGCCATAGGAGACTCCACAGCTGAAGCCCTTTCTACCAAAGCAGCACCAAACCTCTTTGCAAACTCTAGACAAGGGCAATGATTGGAGCAGGGAACATTGTCCATCTCCACTAAGCAAGAAAAACACAATAAACTTGGCAGCTTTTTTTAGAAAAAGTCCAGGACTGCTGGATTCTAGCACATCTCCCCAGCCAGCAGCATCTTCCCTCCTGCTGTTCAGTGGCAGCACACACAGAGCAGCCTCCATCAGCCAGTGCATGGGGAATTGTTGGGAAAAGCTGTTTCAAGGGTGGTTTCAGTCTGAAGTAGAATGCTGTGTAATCTCCAGTTATCTGTTATTATTCCTTATTAGAGAAAGGAGAGCCTCCCAGTGATCACTGACCCAGTCAGATGTAACAGAACTGCCAGGGCTGACTCTCAGTGCAGTCAGCAGAGCCCAGCACATGCACCAGCCCCTTCATGGTGCTCCACAATGGGAAAGCAAATCCCAGCTCCTTGTCCAGGTGCACGGAGGACCCAGGGTTTATGGGACTGAGAAAGGTCCTGTTTTCTTTTTTTGTTACCCAGTTCATGCCCTGCCCACACTTCCAGGACCTTGCTGTCATTCAGAAATGAAAGCATTTTGATGTGTGTGTGCTTCATTACAGAAAATCATGCTCAGAGCAAGTCTGTGGTAAATCACATAGAAAAAAAAATATCTACAGGAGAAGAGATTTCCAAAGCACCCCAGCCAGCCCTGCAATTATTCAACAGCTAGTTTGGGGAGAAAATGGAGCTAAACAAAGGCTGCAGCATGTGCAGTGCTCTCACTTAGAGCACAACTTGAACATGGTACAGAAAACGGGCCTGTCAGCCAAACAGGGATTTCAGGCAATGTCTTAATTCCCAAACCCAGGCTATTGACAGTGATTCACATGTGACAGGAAGGCTCCCGAGCAGATGGGAAGCTGGCAGGCTGTTAGGATAGCTGCAGTCCAAGGAAGATTGCCACTGAATGCTCCAACAGTTCTGTAGAGCACAGACAAACTAAATATGCAAACTGTAAATGTAATTAAAAGGACTGGAGGGATTGGTTAGGAAGGAGAAGGGTTTGAAAGGTATATGTGGAAATATTTAGGCTAACACGTGGGATTTGTATGACAACATGAGGAGGGATGAGTATCAGACAAAGAATAAATTTAGGGGGAAAAATCCACAAGGCTCTTTACTAATGCTACTGATACATTTAACTAAGATAATTTAAAGCTATAAGTTGACATGCCATTTAAGGAAAAAAATATTATAGGAAACAGCCTGGCATCAGCAAAGAATAAATTGGTCCAATATACATTTCTTGAGTAAGTCTCACAAAGGATGCTCTGCAAACCACAGATCCAATACACACACACACAATCCTCCTCTGCCACCCCAACACTTGCTTGGGTTCTACATTTTTAGGTCTCCCAGTTTTCAGCACTGACATCATCATTTCTCATGGGATATTAAGACTTGTGTCCTCAGAGGCAGCATTTAGTTCTGTCCCTTAGGAACTCATATTCCAATTTCCACATGTGCCAGTGGGAGGACTTTGTTATTATTCCTTATTAGAGAAAGGAGAGCCTCCCAGTGATCACTGACACAGTCAGATGTAGCTCTTTCTGTGTGGCAGCACTGAGAAACCATTTTAAGGAGCAGGTCCTGAAGTAAATGCTCTGTAATAAACACAGTGAGTGCCTCAGCTGGAGCTTCTCAGTCACACAGAGAATCCAGAGCTGCCACTCCAGCAGGGGAAGCCAGGAGTTAAACCAGGCCTTGGTCAGCCAGGTGAGGAATTCTGACCCTGGAGAGCCCCAGACAGTCTGACACAGAGATGTTAAAATATCCCTCCCCTTGGCTGGCTGGGAGTGTGCAGCTCCTTCCCTCCCTTACAGCCAGGTCCATGTCTTTAAAAGCAGGTGGATATATTTGCCTTGTGCCATTTCAAGCCTTTTAACAATAGAACAGAGCAAGACTCTCTATTTTTTTAAAGCAGGGTGCTGAGTGGCTCTGGGCTTGGCCAGGCTTCCAGCAGACACCAGGGTTGTTTTCTCTTGACAGACTCAGACACACTCCAGCACCTGTGGAAAAGGCTCTTCATTCCTATTTCCACTTAGGTAGTTCATTTGTCCTTCAGATAATTTCTAAAATGAATCAGCACACGTCCTTTATTGTGCATTTTATCCTTTAATTCAGAAAATGGGCTTGTTGCCTCTGAAGCTGCTCTACAAAATACTCCTAAAGCTGATTTTCACCAGATGACACTTACTAGGAGCAGGAGCTGTGCTGGCCCAATAGCCCCTTCTCTGTGCTCCCTGTGTCCCTGCTGCTGTCACAGAGGGACAGATGGCCCATCTGAGCACCACCAAGAGTTCAGAGTTTGCTTTGCTCCAGCTCCAACTGTTTGGAAGAGTCAGTCCCATCTACCTCCCCCCAGTTAATGGGATCAGATTTTCCCAACTCCTCTGCACAGTACCTCCATCCTGTAGGGATGCTGGCCTTCCCTTCCTCTGAAGTGACAAAATATTCTGGAACACTCAGGATGTCTTTAGGTAGCTTCTGGGGATTGTTCAATGAATTTTCCAGTGGTTAAATCCATATTCTTCTTTTATGTGTCAGAGTCATTTAAAGTGAGATCTTGCATCTTGTTCAACCAGACCATGACAATATTACTCAAAGGTAGTTTCAAACTCTACATCATTGCTGTGTATCAGCAGTTTTTGCAGATATTAACAAAAAATTCTGTTTTCACTGAAATTTTGAAGGATCTTCAATCAGGGAAGATGAAGGAGTAGTTTTATCAGATCAGAGAAGAAGTAATCTCTTGCCTCAATCAGGGACCAGCTGGAGTTACTTCAGGAAAAAATGAAAGAAACTGTACAGGGTTTAAAGCTACTGCCTAATTTTAGATTAAAACACTTCCCTGAGGATCTTTAAAGGAACTTTCATTCATGTCAGGGATTTTTTTTTCTTGCCCACCAAAAACCCTTGGAAATGTTCACATGCAGTGAACACAGCACTGCAGGGCCACAGGAAGGTGCCCTGTGGGTACAGCAGGTACAGATGTATTTTACAGCTGCTCCACTGGCTCAAGCCAAGCTGGAGTCCCAGTATCTCCTCAGGATTGTATTTTGTGTGTGTACATGGCAAACATCAGACTGCAATGTCTTCTGTACCCATAAAATTATAATGCAACCATAAACAGACATTGAACAACGTCCTGATTTTATAAACAGACGTAAATTGTCTCCAAAGTTCCTACCTCACTTCAAAAAGCAGTGTCCCAGACATCACTTTTTACAACCAAACCCAGCCCATGGTTGCCACAAAGTGTGAAGGAAAGCAGTGCTTGGGCAGCATTTCTATTCCCCATTGTTACCTGTAAGCATCAGAGGAATACAAAATGCTTCAATCTAAGGAAGAGGCAGTGCAGGATTCCAGGTAGAGTTTAGCATGAATGTATTTCATTAAAAGCTTCATTAACCTGAACTGTTTTACATCTCATTAGCCTCAGACACTCTGGTTTAGCCTATGTTTACCTTCTTCCATTTTTGCACTCCTTCCTCCTCTGTCAGAAGGTTCCTGAGCATCCACCACTTCTGGACACTTCTGCTCCAGTAAAAGCTGCTGATTCTGGAAATGCTTCAGCTGGCAATAAAGCCTTCCAAGGGAAGGCCTCAAGCAGCATTCCTCTTGCTACAGAAAATTGATTTTTTAAAGTTTACATTTACTTGACCTTCAGGAGAGAGTTGCTGTCTACATCCCTCATGACACAGGATCTAGTCAAGAAAAATGGGTGAAACCTCCATGTCCTGCAGTCCCAGAGATCCCAGGGACAGAGGCCATCAAACCTTTGTCCTGGCATCCCTGTGTGAAAGCCAGAACAGCTGCCCCCCTCCCTAGAGCACATCTTTTACTCAGACATGTGGCAGCCCCTTTTCTTCTCTCTGTGGATCCCTCTAATCCAAATTCCACTCCTTTGATTTTCCCATCTTCAGCTTTCTTCTTGTTACAGTCCCAACTTCCTGTGCCATTTCCTACTTTCAGGTTATAGCACTCAAAGCATTTTAAATTTTAAATATTATTTTATATTTATTTATTTTATGTATTATTTATTTTAATTTATATATTTTAAAATATTTTAAATTCCTGCCAATCAAACCTGCAGAGCAGGAGCTTCTCCTGAGAACACTCACCTGTTTTCTGCTGCTTTAGGCTGAAGGAATTGAATATTTGAAATCTTTACTTCGGTGTCCATGAAGGTCAGACTTTGGAGATGGCACTGTCTGGGGCCCCTCACTGACACATCCTTGCACTGGTGGCTGTTTCCTCAAGGCCTTTCAGAACAGTCTTGAGAAGATGAAAAAGTGAAACTAAAGAAATCTGGAGAGAAGTCAGCACTTAAATGCCATGAAATAGTCATGGCTCAGGTATTAATCTCAACTCATTGCAGGACACTCCTCTAGTTCTAACAGGAACAGCAGGAGAATTGAAATCTCACCTGTTCTGGCAGCACTATCAGTGAATACCATTGGGAATATTTTTAATTAGCATTTTAATTATCAGCATCTACACTGGAACCCTCTTAAAACCTTTCTAAAGAGATCTGTGCAGAGCACCTTAAAAATACATGAGGATGCAAGGCTGGATCCCAGTTCCATGAGCTCCCTCCCTACCAGGCAAGGGCAGTTTGTTGACTGGCACTAAAATTCCATTGCTCCTCTAATCTGTGTTAGGAAAAGGGCTGGAAATCCAAGGGCACCACTGCTAGGGACAAGGCTCAGGGACACTCTGAACCTGTCTGTGTGAGCTCTGACACTCCTCAGAGGGAGGCACTGAGCAGGGAACAAACAGCCTGAGTCAGTCGGGCTCAAATCCCAGCTCTACCTGGCCAAGACACTTCTCTGGGCTTTACTAGCATTAAAAACAACCCTACAGGTGACACTGTTCCCTCTCAGTAAAATACTGCTCAGATGGGGGTTTTTTGGTTACTTACAAAGGAATTGAGTATTATACTCTTCCTTCCCTCCCATTTCATTCTTTTTTCAAGAGACACAATTTCAAAAGATGGGATAAAACTGCAATTCTGGTGCTAAAGTTGTCCTGTTGGTCTCTTCAGAAGCTGAGAACTGCTGGCACTAGCCCAAGAAAAGCAACAAAGAACAGGAGGAGTCTGGAGAGCAGCTAGACTTGCAAACCCCAGAGCAGTGTAGAATAAACCCAACACAAAACAGGAAGATGATTGGCAGGGATGGGATGACTCTGCTGCTGCAAATGAAAGTGCTATGAATAATCAGGCACCTCTGACCCAGGAAAGCATTGACTTCATTTGCAACACAAAACTGATTGCAGATGGTATTTGGGGAGGGGAATCCAGCTATTCACTGTGCTTTCCCCTCACCAGAAAAATTCATTTCCTCTGTACTGTTGAGCAATGAAATGCACCTGATTGGATCTGCTGAGACAGCTGCACATAGAAGGTCTGGAATGAAAAATTAAAGAGTCCATGGGGTTGATGCTAAAGGTAATCCTATTAAAACAGTGGGCTGAGGGGGAAATGCACATATAACTCCTATTTTAATAAAGAATTAAAACAAATCCCTTAAAGGAACAAATTTATTTGGGCATTTCTTTGAAGATAATGAGATTGTTGCTGAATTGGATGCTGGATGTCAGTGCACAAACAAGGACAATCCTCCCATTTGTTCCTATGGCTGCTCACCCCTTCCTGCACTTCCAGCTGCTCCCTGCTCCCATCTGGCTGTGCTGGGCTCACCTGCCAGCCCTCTCTGCCCTGGCTCACGTCCCTGTCAGTGCTCCTGGTGCCCCTCTGCAGGGACAGGTGCCTGCTGGCCCTCTCAGTGACACATTTCCACAGCCAGGGCTCCGAGAGAGAAGGGAGAGAAGCAGCAAAGGCCCATCCTTGCAGCAGCTGATGGCCCTGGCTGCTCCTGACAAACACCTTGTCCTGTCCCCAGCTGACAGCACAAGAGTGAGGCAGCTCCCTGCCACTGGAAAGAAGCCTGAAGGTACAGAATGACATTATCCCTCCTCACCTGTGGGCTCAGGGGAGAACAGGGTGGAGCAAAGCCTGGCTGCCAGCAAAACAGCCCAGACTGCCCTGAGTCCCTCTGGCACCTCCATTGCCTTCAGCATGTGCATGTCTGACATGCACAGCTCCTTGCTGCAGCTCAGGTGTCCCAGCCCCTCTGAACAAATGAGGTTAACACTGGCTTCCCAGGGCCATTGGAAATAAAGTCCAGAGGTGAGGAGGAGGAGGAGGATGAGGAGGATGAGGAGGAGCACGAGGAGGAGGAGGAAGAGGACAAGGACAAGGAGGAGGAGGACGAGGAGGAGGAGGACAAGGAGGAGGAGGAGGATGCATTTGGATTTTTTCTTGCACCTCCCCAGCATCACTGGAAGGCAGATGTTTGTCACATCCGGAAATAAAATGGGGGAGGAAGAGGAAGCTCAGCTTGGGTTTAAGGCAGGTTTGCCTCAAGAAGCAGCAGATATTTTCCTGTTGCAACACAAGCAGGGTATTTTCCTTTCTTTTACTAAAGAAAATGCCTACAACCAAGATTTCAAATGCATATGACTAAGATTAGGCTCCTAAAGCAATAATTAAATCTTTAAGCAAATGGCCTGATCTTCTTCAGTGTTGATCACACAGTGACTTAACCCACCTTCATTAGGAGCTGAGGGATGCAGGGCTCTTGGGAAAACAGGAATGAAAAAAGAAAAATGTCAGGCCCCTTCCTAGGGTACATGCTGGTAGAATTAAACAGGTAGCTTGAAGTCAGCACTTTCAAAAATTATTCCCTCCCTCCTTTTACATCAGTTTCAAGCCTACTGCTCAACACATTTGATACTGAAAAGCAAATTATACCTGCATACATGAATGCATAAAATTACCTCTCAATTCAATTGAAAAGAATTTTTTACAATAATATAGAGAAATATTAACTGTAGGAAAAGACTCCCCAGAGTTTATGAGCAGAGAGAGTCAGACCTTGGTGCCACAGTGTGAGTGAGTCCTGGGCAGGCTGGGTTTGCTCATTGCACAGACTCCTGGTTTTAGGGGATTTGTTTCCCAAGCCTGCTCCAGCTCCCTGGGCAGGGTCAGGCCTGCTGGGATACAAACACATTCCAAACCCGGGCACTTCCAACAGGGCATTTACAAAGCACCTTCCTGCCATGGGATTTGACAGCATGTACATTAATCTCTCCAATTACAGCCATTTGACTCTTGCAGGGTATGTAGGCAATTTACATATTAATAAAAAATCTGTTAGGAAACATGAAATTACACAAAGTGAGACCCACACAATTTTGATCAGCTACACAGCATCAGGATCAAGAGCCTCCTCATATTAACCTTTGTTTCCCTTGTAAGCCAAAAGCTTTCTAAGAACCTTTCCAAGGCTTTATTGGATTACAAAGAGGGTAATTATAGCACTGAGATGAATCCAGTGGCTCTCTTGTAATGGAATAAAGCCAGTTCCAGATACCTGACAGCCAGCCTGACTTGGCAGGGCCCCACAGACACTGTTCTTTCGTGGGTTTTTGCCTGTTCCAAGGGATGAGGTGACTGCTCCCCAGTCCCAGGCACCCTCACAGGCAGAATGGGAGAACCCAGTGCTCAAAGGAGGACTGAAGAATGAACAGTGTTTGCAAACCAGCAGAAGTATCTCTCAAGAAAACTTTTGCCATAAAAGATTGGGGATAATGGAGGACTTTTAACTTTCTTAATTATTTCAGAATTTATTTCAACAGACACTGCACATGCATTGTATTGTGGGGAAGGGAAAGAAAGAGCAGAGGTGATAGATCTACTGCTAAGAAAAACTGAAATCAGCTACAGCATAAATATGGCTGATTGGGCCTCTCTACACTCCTATGATGCTGTTCTCAGATGGAGAGTGTCTATCTCCTTTAGCTTACTTTCCATACAGGAATTCTACAGGTTCTGAGCCAAGAGGACACATGTGCCTAATGGTAAAGGCACCAGGAGGGCTCCAGTCACTGGGCACTGCAGGGCTGCAAGGGGAGAGGAACAAGACAGAATTCAGCCATCCATTCTGAAATAGAATATAGGGGAAACACCAATTTTCATTGCTGGAGTACTGACCCAGGGCACCTGTGCAGGTGCTGAATTTTTCAGTGGAAGTTAGGAATGAGTTAGTAAACAATCAGCCACCAGGGTTGGTACAACTCTGAGTAGTCATAACTGACCCAGGCTCAGCACCATCAGAACCATCCCCTGAGACTTTTTCCCCACTTTTGACACCCAGGGCTACCTCAGCAGCATTATAAACTTCACAGCTGTTCTACAAAACAGTTTGCAGAAGACATTTCAGCTGCAGAAGTAATGAGGGCAAAGAGGAATAAACCACAAGATGTTCTTAGGAACAACCCAGACAGGATCTCCAAAGCCTGGGAGGCCAAGCTCTGCCATTGCACCTTCAGCTGTGGCACAGGGAGTTCCTGAGGTGCTGTGAAATCCCTTCCCAGGGCAGAGCACAGGCTACTGGTGTGGGAAGGAGAGAAAAACTTACATTAAACATCTTTGGCAATTCAATTTCTGCTGACAGCAATGTCACACCACATCACGAGTGGAAGAAGTGAATCCTCTGGAGAAGTGGTTACACACCTGGTATTGTGACTTAGACATGTCCTGTGCACTGGATGCCTTTACAAGCATTTGGCAGATCCTAGAAATAATCACAGCTCTGAAGGCAATTTTTATGCAAAGCAGAGCTCTAAAACTTGTTTAAAAAATATCCACACAAACAGCAATAAAGGTCACCCATCCCTGCTTTGGGAATGAGGGAAGATGAGGAAAAGATCACAAGGATTACCTGAATGGACTTATAAAATCCCACCTTTTGGAGCTGTTTCAAAATGCCTCTTACTCGCTATCTTGACTGGAAAGAGCAAAGAACAAATATTAAGGGTAGGAGGAGAATATACAAACAATTACAAAAAAGATACATTTTAACAACTTGTTTGATTATCCTCACTTGCAGCAAGGGACAGATTCCCTGCAGCAGGAATGCTGCAAAACAAACAATCTCAACAACCAGCAGCAGCTCTTTCCAGTGTAGACAGAGCAGCTGATTTAGTAACTTTATTTAAAGCACTTAATTTTTCTCTTACTTGTACTTAATTAGAACAATAGAAAACAACTGGTATTTCAGTTGAGGCCTGAAAATCTCAGTTCCCCCACTGGCCATGTGCCAGGATTCTGTGACTTTCCCTAACAGAGGTTGTTGGTGCCATGAAAAGACTGTAATGTCTGAAACAGCTCCAGTGCAGCACAGCCCCCTCCAGCACTAAGGGAGTCCCTCCATGCAGAATTTGGTGACACCCACTAAGAAGCAAAATCAAGATACGCAGAAAATGTTAAGAGATTCTCCTCCTCATACAAATCCCAGGGAGGAAGTTCCATCTTTAAGAGACAGGACCAAGCAGCTGATGGAAGCAGCTTCCCTGCCATGGAGGCAGAGCTCCCTGGGCTGTTCCATGCAGGGGCTGCATCTCTCCATGGCCTCTGCCAGCAGCTCTCAGTGACACAGCACAGGGCAGCTCCAGGGAGGCCCAGGCACAGCTCAGATTATCCAGTTGTTAGTCCTGCTAAAGGCAGAAAAAAATAACAAAAATACACATTCTTTGCCCATAAATTGAAATGAAAGGGAGAGGCATTTGAAAAGATGGGATGACTAGTCAGTGTGATCCTGCTCATTTCTAGGCACTGACTTTCACAGAGGAGATGGAGTAGGAGGAGGGAGGAGTTTGCCATGGACTGCTTGTACCATCAACAGAACAGCATTTGGCATCTCTTGCTCATATGTCAAATACGTGCCTGCATCGTGGGCCAGATGCAGCTCCTGATGAATTTTTTTAAGAGGAATTTAATGCTGACATAACAAAAGTGATAAATTGCTCAACTGTTTGCAGGGCAAATCCTGAATGTACCAATAGAGAAGCACATGGAGCTGCTGATATCCTGCCATGGCTGAAGCACTTAGGACCTTTGCAAACATTCATATCCAAGGGCAAAAATCCCTCCTTGGATATGGGGTCCCTGGCAGCACAGGGGTTTCCAAAAGGTCAGTGCTATAATGGCCATGGCTAGTTTTTACAATCAGAAAGAGTTGCTCAATCTTTCAGAGTACAAACTTTTATTTTAAAGACAATTATTACACTCTCACTGAGTACCACTAAGTTTGTCTATTATTTCCCATAATGGTCACATTTCACTACCTAAGTCAGATTTCAGAACAGGTTTTTTAAATATTAGGTAGACAGAAGAACAAAAACCTGCAGTAGCTGAATTATGCTATTTACAGTGACATTAGACATCCACAGTCATTACAGGAATATTGTGCCTTATGATCCTTATGATTTACTGGGAGAATCATGCAAAATTTACAACACTTTACAATTCACTCGCCAATATCTTGCTTAGGCTTTAAGGTGCTACTGGGAGCTAAGGCAGGACAAACAATGGAAGTTGGCCACAGTGGTCATGTCCTGTTTGGTGCCTGGCATGATATTGTGACAACAGATAGCACATCCAAAATCCCCTTCACTTTGGAGATAAGAGTTCAAATGGACAGTGATAGTTAAGTGGTTTTACAGGTCCTACTGCTCACTCATGAGAGGAGGTACTTACCCAAGGCCTGAGGATACAGTGAGGAGCCTCCAAGTTTTTGGAAGAGGCACACCATTAAGAGGTTACATATAAAACTATCACAACCCTCCAGTCTTGAGTCTGACATGACTTTGATCATTTTTGCTTGACTTTGATTGTGTCTGCTTCACTTGGTCATTTTAGACAACTTAAACTCTTTTTACTGCCTACATTTTCTGAATTCTACAGGCAAATCTCATCCTGCTGAGAACTCACAGGCCTCCCTAATCTCCAGGAGATGTTGTGCCTCCAGAGCTCCTGCCTTGTTGAGGTCAGCAGCCATGCTGGTGACAGCTCTGTAAAACACCCTCTGGAGCTCCCCAGCCCACAGAGGACAAGGGCCTGGTTATGGATGGGGGAGGAGAGTTGCCATATGCCACTGCATGAGCAATTTTGACTCGCAGTCAAAAGCATCCAAAAATTCTGTGTGCAGGATTTTGTGCCATATGGAGGAATTGTGATTTGGCCTTTTCCCCAGCTGTATCTCATTAAGCAAAAAAGGGAAGAAAAAAGGGAGGACATTCTTTTCTTCTGTGCAAATCTCTCCCCAGAGTTCATCTTCCTTTGAGGGACAGTTCATTGCTGGTGCCTGGAAAACCAAGTCTGAGCAGAAGGGGGCTGTAAGAGTCCAGGTGCTTGAGGACAGGGCTCCGTCCAACTCAAAAGTTTTTTTTGTAAATCTTCTATCCTTTGAACATGACTTCTTTTGGAAAGAGGGAGAAGTGCTACAGAGAGACAGGACTGGTTCTACAGGGCTGAGAAAGATCAGAGTAGAAAAAGAACCTCATGTTCCATGAAGTCTGCAGGGGTGCACTACAGTAAAGGGTGTTGTTTCCATGTACTGCAGCTTTTTGCACTAACAGCATTTTGCTTGTGAGCTCTGTGGTCTGTTTGTGTGAAAGGTTTGTTTAATCTGAGGCTTCACTGAAATTTTGTCCTTATCTTTTTTATAGACACGGATGTGGCATTACCATAAGGCAGACATTAACATGGTTTAATGTTACAGAGACAATCCCATGGCTGGTGTCACACAGGTGACACCACATCCAGGTTTCAAAGTTACAAAGACACACAGACACCTCAGATCCTCTGTGCTTCTTTCCGATCTTCCTCGATGTAGAAAGATGTCAGGAGGAAAAATCCTCCTCCAAAGACCCCCACAAAGGCACAGGTGACAAAGCTGTACTGCATGCTCCTGAAACTCCACTGCAGCGAGGGCACGTTCCTGGCCTGGATGGCATTGGAGATCTGGGGAGGGAACAAGGCTGCATTAATCTGGAACAGCACCTCCACCCTCTCCTGCTTTAAACAGACTCTTTACAGTGTGGGCCTTGAGAAGAATAAAAGAGGCAGACAGGGATGAGAGTCTGCTCCCAAAGTTTATCACTGCACTGCTCTCCAGCTTATCCTTATCCATCCTTATTCTGTGATTCTGTGATTCCAAAGGGTCAAGAAATCTCAGGTTGTTTTGCACTTTCAGTGCCTCCAGTCACAAGAACAGGAAATATGTTTTACCATTTCCTAGCCCACCTCCAGACTGCCAGCACAGGCTGGGCATGGGGCAGTGACCTTTGGCATTTCTTGATCCTGTTCAGTAACTTCTGCCTCCCTTATTGGCATCCAGGGTATAGAAACAGGGGGTCAAGCAGCAATATAGGCACAAACAACAACACTCATTAGACAGGGAAAAGATGGAAATTAACCTTAGACAAGAGTGGGGTCTGCTTTTGAATCAAAAGGCATTTGAGGAGTTATGGAGTGACATTGTGAGTAAGTGGGAGGAAGAAAATACCAGGCAGGTGCTTTTTGCACTGGTGGGACAATGAAGTTGTAAAGGCTATAAATGATACACATTAATTTTATTTTTGTAGACAGAAGGAAAATCTGATTTCCAGAAACTCAGTAAGATTCAACACTTAACCCAGGAACCTGAAATCTCTTCTCAGCATAAACAAAAAGATAAATGGTGAAAGCAGTCATTTTTATTCCCACAGCTGTTCTTGAAGGTTAGAATATACTGTGTGACTTGAAATGCATAAATACAAGACTCTTCAACCTTTACTGGGTTTCTATGATTATTTATGACAGTTTAGGAAGATAAGAGGAAGATCAACTCTAAATGGGTACCTAGAGATTACTGCAAGCATAATGGCCATGATACAAACCTAATACATTTAATTTTAAAATGCTTAGAGAAAAAAATCTCTGGGGCGCAGAGGGAAGAAAAACAGGCTTTGAAAAAGAAAATTCCCTGATTCTTCAGCCAGATTTTAAGCTAAAAGTTTGGCTGAAGCAGGTTAGGAAACATGGACATGAAAGTAGAAGATTTAGTGTTTAAAGATCAGCAGTCATGGGAAATGTTGGTGTATGGGCTAACAACATTCCAGAGGACAATGTGGGTGCTCAATACACAGGAACCCACTTGGACACAGAACAGTTTTATTCCTGGGTTTAATGCCTCTGTTCTGAGATTAATCTCATCTGGTTAGGCTTTTTTTAGGTTTTAGGGTTTTTTTAGGGTCTTTACTCTTTCAAGAGCTGCTCTTTAAGGTGACTTCTGCAGGATGCAGCACAAAGCCTCAGTTCTGCCCCTATAGGGGAAAGGACAGAGGACAAGAGGCACAAACAGTTTAATCTTTCAGGTAGAAAAATCAATAGATTGGTCAAAGGGAGAATTAACAAGACACGTTTCAGCTTTTGGGGTACCCCCATTTTTGCATGCCATCTCAGCCATTTTCCACAGAGATGTTGGTTGTTGTGGTCCCACACGTGTACAGTCAGATATGTGTGAGAGCAGGAGTTCCCTAACACCAAGGAGCAAAGTGGGTTCTTCATTTGCCAAAAAAAGAAAGTCAGCAGGGGTAATCCCTCAGGGAGAGAGGCTCTCTTCTTTGCCAGACAGATGATACAGCTGAGCCTCTGGTTTCACCCAGCTGAGGACAAGGGGAACCTCCTGTGTGGCTGGGCCAGCAGCAGCTGTGCAGGCACAGCTCACTTGGGCATTGCTGGCCCTGTCTCACCCTGACACTGTTAACAAGGGGTGAACTCTTTAAATAAACTTTCATAAAAACTAAACTTTAAATCACTGACAAAGACTCAATCTCCCATGTCAAGTAAAGCAGAAAACTCAAAATGGGTGCTTTGTTAGCTACTGTGTCTTAAAATAAATGGAGGAAGGAAATGAGACTGTCAGAGTCCACTGGAACTAAAATTAATGAACTGTACAGAGAAAGCAGAATGAGGCTGATTTGCACAGAAGCACCTAAGATCAAGTAAATGTAGGAAGGGCAGAGAAATCAGGTCTCAAGGAATGTGGGAATTCAGGGTTAAGGTGATTTGAGACCAGAGCTTCAAAGGCCAAGTAGTATCTAAAGACAACCACTGCACCCCTTTTGTTCTGATTTTCAAGACTTATTGCAAGATTTCAAACTTCAAGTTTTGAACTAAGTCTTGGGTTTTAACACACTGAATTAATTTTCATGAAACTCACAAACTTAGCAGAAAGGGCTTAAATCCTATGACACTGTCTCTGCAAAAATGTATGCCTCTAAAAATATATGAGTCTGTAAATTTCTACACACTGGATAGAACTATTCACACCAACAAGCAGTGTCACAAGACCAAGTGCTTCATGCAGGTAAAAACATTTAGAAAAATGTCTCTGGTCCTAGACTCAGGGCCAGCAATTTGAGTAATTTCTGGTTATGGACCAAGTAGTGCCTATGATTCTGTGAGTGTCTATCAATTTCTAGAAGTTTTACCCTAAGGAAAATTCAGTAAGGAGAGAATTCACTTACAGCTCCAATGAGGTATGGGCTGCCTGCATCTCCCAGCAAATGGCTCACCAAAATCTGCAGGGCAATGGCTGTGGATTGTCGCCTCGGTGCCACCACGTACTGAAACACAGCACAGCCCACAGAGAGGGAACATCAACACAGGGAACTTCAGCAGTGCCCAGTGCTCCAGAATATCCCAGAGACATGGACAGAGCAACACTGATGTATTTTATATTCAAACACTGTTTATAACTTTGTAAGACAAATTTCATATTTGAACACTGTTTACAATGTTGGGGACGGAAAAGTTATTCTGAGCAAAAGGGTACACTGCATGTTTTGCTGAGGAAAAAAAACATTCAAGAAAGGAAGACACAGGAGAAAATAACAATAAAGTAACTAAACTGTGACTCACATGTGTCCATACACAGCTCAGAGCAGCTTGTACAGATCCATTTGGCCAGGCAACCAACAGAAGCCTCCAGGCAGTATCCCTTGCAGTCACAATGATTTGCTAATAAGGATTCAGCACTGACAGTTTCTCAGAAAAATATCTTTTGACCTGGTCTAGACTGCTGAGGGAAAGTGGGGTGCCTGGTACCTGGAGGAGCTGTAAAACATGGCAGCTGAGGCCTTGCAGACCCCTTGAAGACTGAAGGTGGGGACCCAACCTGGCAGACCAGAAAGTGGCTGCTGATGTTTTGATGGTATTGCCTGTAACTGGGAAGCACCTGAGACACAAGGTACTGTAGTAACAACACCTCACACTGATTTGTTTTTCAGTGCACACAGTTTAAATAACAAGCTGGAGAAGAAGATGTGGTGCACATCCAGAACATGGCAAAGCATCATGTAGATTAGAACAATTTTGTCAAGTGAAATATAGTAATTTCAGGGCAATAAGAGCTCTATGCCTGTGCTACTGAAGATCAACTCTGCCTGAAGAAGCCTTTCAATAATACATTTATGCAAAATGCATTCACAGTCAGAATGTTTCAGAAGCAATTTCAAACCTTCATACCTCTGTTTTCCAACCAGACTTGATTATATCAGAAACAAAATGCTTAATGTTTTCTCAGTCCTCTATTCCACAGTTTGGGGGGTCTTCTTGAAACTCACCTAAATGTCACTAAGTATGTCTCACACACTAATTAATAGTATGATTGGTGTTTTACCAAGGGACACACTCAAGGTGTATGACCTATACTGTGGCTGTATCACTGCCTTCAAGGAAACATTAACATGCATGATAAATTTGGTTTAAAACTAAAAAAAGACCCTGCTCTCACATTTAATTTAGAGTTCTGGTCCTGCTTACTACATCCTGCAACCAGTTTCAGTAGAGAACCAGAGAACCCTGGCAGTGCCCCTCTTAGGCACTTGGCCTCAACCCTGGATACACAAATCACTCTTAAACCAGCATTTCTGCACCCAGCAAGAGAGCTCTGAGCAGCTGGATTAGAACAGGCAACCTCCTTCCTTTGCACATGTGCAGCTAATGCATAACCTGCTCCATTCCTATTCCTCCAAAGCAGGTATTTCTAAGCATGGATAGAAGATTTCTTTCTCATTAGGAATATTTCCCTAGAGTGCTTCAATAATAGTAAATATTAGACCAGGGATGCTTTGGAGATCTCTCCAGAGTTACAGAAAACCACTGTGATGTCATGTTGCCAAAACACTGCATCCAGTGTAGGAGCAGAGTTATGTGAGATTGGCTGTTCTGAAATCCTGGTCACCCGTGTTATGGAGGAACAATCCAACAGCTCCTTCTCTCTGAGGCCAAAGCACACCATGGCCTAGACTGAGGCTGTGCAGTCTACCCACTTTTTTTTCTCTCAGAACCTACCTGGATGGTGAGCATGCACACTGTGTGAACAGGCTCTCTTGTGCAGAGACAAAAAAAAGACAAGAGGAAACTCTGAGCTTGGGGAGCAGACCTGGCTGTGACAGACTGTACTAAACTGGAGGCTGTCAGCTCTTGGCTCTCTGAGGTTTTCATGTCATCTGTCCTAGACTCAAATTTCTTTTATGGATAATGACAGGCTGTGTTTGAGAAATGCAAATCAAATATTGTTGTGCACTTGATATATCATTGCAAGCATGAGAAAAGCTAAATGTACTTTGGCTCTCCCAGTGCCTTGCACCACTTCCTTACTACCTTTACCTAATATCCCATATCTGCAACTACAAGAGATGGAACAAGACTGTAACAAGAAAAATACAAGAGAAGGATAGGGTGTTTCCTAAAGTTTCAGGGCTCATACAAACTCTGCCTGTGCTACCACTCAGGTTCTTCTGCACAACAGAAACTATACTCAAGAGCTCAAGGCACTGTGGGATTCACCAGGAAAAGAATCAATCAAACAGTCCCACAGGGACTCTGAAGAAGCCATGGTGTCCTGCTTGGCCACAGTGACTGCCCAGGACCCCACACCTTGGCAGGAGCGGAGGTGACATCCTGCACCCTCCTCCTCTGAGGAGATCCAGCCCAGGTGCCTGGACAGAAGCAGGTGCCCCAAACAGGTGCAGTTTGCAGATCCCTTGTGCTGCCTCTGGAGGTTTCAGAGACTCCCCTGCAGACTCTGCCTCAGAGCTGTCAGCTAAAAAAGCAGATGGAACACTTGGTGGTTCCAACAGGCTGGTGAACAATTCTGTGTCTCCCAGGGCACTTCCAAAGACAGGGACACCTTGGTAGCCTTCCCAAACCCCTCCAGTTCCAACATCTCCTACACTATTAGCTGCCAAAACCCTGCAAGACAGAGTTCCATAACCTCCCAGATGGCAAACGTGTTTCACAAGGAACACTCCAAGAACAGCCTCCCAATAAACCAGCAAGGCAGCTACAGCACTTCTCCACTTGCACATGAGGACTGTAGTGGTTCAGCAGATATCTTTGTGTACACTGAATAGAAGGCACAAAGGTGGCTACATGCAATGCCTCTTGATGCAGCAGCTACAAAGGGAGGAAGTCCTTATCATTCAGTCAGCATCTTCCTTGTCTTCAGCTCCACAGGTCACAGCAGAAATGAATTCCTGGCTACATTGTGTGGTTATAGTGCCATGGGAAGAAAGAAAACTCATTTTCATGGCAAACTAAGAACATGCATTAGCAAATCCAGCTACATTATCAGAGATCCTACCAGTTCATATAGGAAACAAGGCAGAAAGAGAAATTACTGCTGTTATCTATGGCACTCTTCAGTCAATATAACAGCAGTAATACACTGAACTCCTGGGGTTTCAGCAGGATGAAACACAACTCCCAAGTAAGATTGTCACTGAATGAGCAGACATCTACAAATTCAGCTCAATTCCATCATTTTCTGATAAAACAATTAGTAGCATTTAGAATTCAAGAGATCCAACCCAAAGCACATTTGTGGTAATAAACTTGATGTCTGTTCCCAGGGTAACACAGCACCCCAGAGCTCTGCCAAACTTTTCACCTCCCCACTTGTTCCCAGTTGATACAATATTGCTGGTAAGTAATCCTACAATATTCTAAAATAAATGGAAGTTAGGGATGTTGGTCACTTGGGAGACAACTTCCTTCTCTTCTAGATTTACATGGATCCAGGATATGGCAATGATGCTCCCCACGGGTTTCCTGCAGGCTGCAATGTGATGCAGCATTCCCTCAGAAAGCTGAGATTGGAGTGATGGAACTGAACAAAAGCTCTGTTTGGATTCAGGAAGGAATTGAAAGAAAGAGCTGATAGCAACTACCTGCCTTGCTCTCCTCACCATATCACCATTTCCTAACTCAGTGATGTCACCTTCCTCTTTAACAGTGACAGAGGACAGAATTAAAATACAGATGTAGGAGTTCAAAGAAAAGTAAATTGAGAAACTTAAAAAAGTTGGTGCCTCAACTCATGTAAAAAGAATGGCAATGGTATTTATACTTGTTTCTGGTGCAAAAAAACCCCCCAATTATTCCAAAATAAACTGAAATAGAAGATAGATAAGTAAAACCATCAGTCTGGACCAGTGATAGTTTTTCTGCACCTGTTCACTGCTGCAATTATCTCATAGGATAATTCTGTCTGACCATTCTGTGAGAGTTAAATAAGAATCAAAACCCTCCTGGCTGCTGGCTGAGATTTTAAGCAAGCAGCCAATTGACTAATGCTGACTGCATTATTTACTATTTTATTAAAATTCCAGAATGCAGAAAACTGACATGTAGAGAGCAGCACCGTGAAAGAGAACATAATGCACAGTCAGTGTCAGCAGGGCTTTGCTGAAGACCCATGAAATGTAAGTAGCTCCATTCCTTCATCTCAATCAGGATGTAAAGAGAGGTTCCTCAGCTATGAAATACAAAGGTGAACAGACTCACACCAAGGCAAGGTCAGCAGTGGAAGGAGAGCTCTGCAGTGCTTCACAGCTGGTCCCTTTGGTCACTAGAGAGTGCTCAGCACTTGGCAATGTACTTTCTGATCCTTTTACACTGTAATAGGGATACTTTCATCTCTGCTCAGCTTGTCCACTACCTGGGTTCAGTTAGCCAGTAGAGATACCAAGAAATTTGTATAGCTGAGCAATTCAGACCACAGTGCCAGCAATTTCCAGCTCCTGTGATAGCAAGGGCCAATGACCTGTGCTCCACTGGAGCCACAGGCTGCAAGGTTTTTTCCTGTCCTTCTTGTGAACTGCTATTGTGCATCACTGCATGTTGTGCTACACATGAATGCACTCACTGTGGCTCTTAAATGAAAGATTTATTATGACCATGAAGTTTGCAGCAGCAAATGGATTTCAGCTCCCTTAGAATGAAACACTATTACATAAAATGGAAACACTCACTGACTTTTGCTTGGGAATAAACAGTCAAAGATCTCTGTTCTGCTGTCCCTTAACTTTGTGCCTTCTCTCACTTGTCCTGATGGCTTTACACAATTTTCCCACCTTCAGTGCCACCTGCAGCAGCATTGTGCCTGTATCACACTTGTCTGAACAGTCCCTGTCTCACAGGGAGCTTCCTGCTTGAAATATTTGGGTTACCATCACATCCACAGTTTCTCATCACAGGGATCCCAAAGTAGAGTTTGGGTCCCTTGGGTGATCCACTCCTCATAGAAAAGGGTGGTGTCAATTTAAATATTTTGTCTTATGCCCACAGGTAGCAACAAAAAACCTGTCAATCATATAAATAACTTACTTTGGTATTTAAATCAGCTTCCTGCAGTCTATCAGATATGAGCATTTCTTTGCTTGTTGCACTGATAAACCATATTCAACTTGTTCATATTATGGATTATTAAAAAAAAATTCATATAAACTACTTGATAAGACTGTCATGCTCTGTGTAGTTCAGCAATCACAGTATCTGCCCCAGGCTTTACACAGACATCTATTACTGACTGTGGAGCTACAACCTAAATGAAAGGTTGCCAAATTTTTATTTATAGTAAAAACTCTAGTAAAATTACTAACTCTAAAAACCTTTGAAATGATAAAAAGAAGCTGCTCATCACAGTCTAGACAAACAGTGCTACAAGATGTGTGCTTTTCACATCACTCCTTTCTAAAGAAATTACTGCTGACAGAATCCAAATGAAACCATGCACTGCTATTCCTTGGCTTGTGGTGTCAGCCCTGGAATTCCCAAGAGCCCCTTAAGCATCACTGCTGGCCTGATGCTCTGGCAGTGTAGCACTCTTCTGAATTGGACTTGCAAGAGCTGGAATTCATCTGCACTGTATTCTGAACTAAGGGAACTTGCTAATAGTTCATGGATTATCAACTTTGCCTCATTTGGATCATCCTTTCAAACCTCTGGAAACCAATATAAAACCTGATTATAGGCACAAAATGACCTTGTTTCTGGTGCAGACCATTGTCTAGCAGATATCTGACAACACAGGGCTGTACAGAGGCCCAAAATACTATGGGTACAGACAGCACTAGAGAGTACCATGTGCATGAGTTCAATCCAAATCAGGACATCTTCCTGGGATTATAATAACCTGGACTACTGCACCACCACACCCTTACTGCCTCTGGCATCCTTGCCCAGCAGTACATTGTGGCAGTGATTCCAAGCAGGATACCAGGAAGGGGATTCCCTGTAGGAGTTTTTTCAGCTGTCCCCAGAAAGCCACCGAGATGATGCAGGCTTAGGAACAATATTACATTGTCAAAACCTTGAAATAAGGAAATAGTTTAATGAGCACTTACCAGCAGTATGTCTGTCACAACAGCCCAGTTTACAGACAAAAACAGTTCTCCAAATGCAATAAAAATCTGCAAAACAGAAAAAAAGCAGTGACTATACTATACTATACTGTACTATACTATGCTATACTCTGCCTTGCCCTTCTATATTGTGAAGGTGAGGCAGGCTCACTCACTGTGCTTATCTATGCAAGAGTTGTCCTACATACCCATTACTTCTAAATTAAACACCTCTATCTATGCTTACAAACACTAACTTAATCTTAAAGGTGGGGAAAAGAATCAAAGAAGGTGTTTGAGTCACAAATCCTCAGCAGAAGAGCCAAAATAGGAAACATATCACCCTCCCAAATAAACTGCTATGAACTACTGAACCCAAGAAGAGAAAAGCAAGATCCATGGAAGAGAAACAGTCAGCACAGGTTTACAAAGTGCACAGGGATGCAAATGAAGCCAAGTGAACACCTCTGGGCCAGTACAAGTACTCCTAAGGGCTCCTTCAGAGAGAGAACTTCCAAAATGGGATGGACTCCAAGGAACAGGCAGGCTCAAAACCTGGGTGTCCTGTGGGAAATCCCTAATCCATCACAGATGGAGACCCAGCCATAAGGAAAAGGGGTAGGGCACTGAACAGTTCTTATAGCTGAGGCTTCAGAAAATATTAACCCTTTCAGCCAGCCCTGGACACAGATTGGAGCAGCCTGCCCAGACTAAGAGAGACTTAAAGGAGGAAAAGGATTAAAGTTACACCATTGAGGTGGAGCAGTGCTAGAAAGCAGAGTCTCTTCAGAAACAGGCCACAAAGTTACATGGCACCTGGCACAATATTCTTATCTACTAATCAGACTGATGGCACATTGTTACAACAAGCACTGGGTTTGGTAAGATCTTGGTCACGATGTTGTCCCTGGTTTATAAAAACACAGCCTAGGAAAGGCACAGTGACAAACTCCAATGTTTTTGGAGTGGTGGCTTACATCCTCCTAAGGAGAACTAGACCTAGAATACCCAGGATACCTATAGGTATCCTGTAGGTAATAGATATAGATAATAGACTAGGATATCCATACATCCTGTGGTTCTTGTCTGTTCTGTTCATTTGTTTTCTTCTCCAAGCCAGTTTGGGGAAAACAGTTCCTTGAAGTACTGATATACTTAGTAGAGACTATTATCCAGACAGCTTTTCCTTCACAATGCTTTAGATATAGATATTATAATTAATATATTATTATTAGACATAAGGAAGAAATTCTTCCCTCTGAGGGTGGTGAGGCCCTGGCACAGGGTGCCCAGAGCAGCTGTGGCTGCCCCATCCCTGCAAGTGTTCAAGGCCAGGTTAGACAGGGCTTGGAGCAGCCTGGGCTAGGGGAAGGTGCCCATGGCAGGGGCGTGGAACTGGATGAGCTTTAAAGTCCCTTCCAACCCCAAACCCTGATTCTATGATTCTAATAAAAGGTATGTTTTGGTAGTTCCAACCAAATATATTGATTCACTCATCTATCACAGACTGGCAAATTAAACTGTTGTTCTCTACCTTTAATGACAAAGAATCCCCTGAGGAACACACTATGAGTGGAGCTTGTGGGATTCTGAGAAGCAGAAAAAGACAATGGCTAATTCTTCTGGGCACTCAGATCCCCACTATTGGATCCAAAATAATCTTCATATTTCACATTCTGCTTTGTGTACACACACTCAGGCCAATCCACTTGTGTTTTCTCTTGGTGTAAAGGTGTTTTTCCACAGGAATACACATTCCTGATGAGTCAGAAGGAAAACCTCTTTGAACAAGCATTATTCTTAGAAGCAAAAAACATGCAAAAGTGCCCTTTTGCAGAGAACTGTTGATTACTGTAATTTACTTTACTTTACATGTTAATCATGGTGATTTTGGCTGTGGAGTCACAGAAAAAATGCACAGGAGTCTTTCCCCAGCTGTTACCAGATTACAGTTGAAATAGGGTTTACATTCAGTTCCCTCTTACAGGGATTTTTTTGTCATTCCTAGTAAGTTTCTGTTTTCCCTTTAACTGAGAATGGAATTTAAGTGATTTATACTTCAGTTTGTATTGCCAAAAGCTTGGCTTTGAAGACAGGCTGGTGATCTGGGCCTTTGAAGGTGAGGGCTAAATTATTCTTAGCAAGAACAGTGTGTATTGTACAGTCCCAACCACACCAACCTTTAAGTATTCAGAGAGCAAAAAATAAATAAGAATACTAAACTAGGCACAAAGCATTAAAAATTAACATAAGATTGAGACTTGCTTTAACTACATTTTTGCATAAGGGACATGTTTCAACACAGCTAAATGCATAGTTACTATTCTCTTCTTCAGTGTGGGCACTCTGCAGGACCCCAGGCCCAGTTTTTGTGCTCTGTCTGCCCTTTATACCGCACCAAGGACTGCCCAATGGGGCTCCCACAGGACAGACCTCAGCTATGGGAGCATCAGAGCCCACAGCTTACCTGGATACCTTGCCACAAGCCACTGAAACCTCATGATGGTCTAGAAGACTGCAGAAAAATCTGCAAAACCACCCCTCGTCTCCTCCTCCCCCTTCCCCTTCTCCCTAGGATGCCAAAAGACATTTTGCTAATTGTCACTTACAAAAGTGGAAAGGATGTTTGTCTGGGCCACCATCAGAGCTATGTAGAGGCACAGGGCAGACATGAACATGCTTGTGGCACAGATCAGAGGATCAGCTTTGTTGTTTATCTTCCTTAAACGTCTTGCAGCTTCTGCCCCAGCAATAATACCCAAGATTCCTGTCCCAATGGTGATGCCTCCAAATATTAGGCTGGTGACAAAGCAAAGGATTCAGCTGAGCATAGTAAAACTGTACTGTGGAAAAACAAATGGTGTTAGCTTGTACCTGTAGTTTCAGAGGAATCTTTAATAGGGAAGTTGAATTTTATTCCACTTGATGTGACCCTCCCACTCCTTCTAAATGGATGCAATCCCGAGCCCCAGCTGAAGCTATGGCTTTGCAATGGTGGCTGTATCCCCTGGAGAAGACATTTTCCCATTTACAGAGCAGGTGTTATGCACCCAGGCTCAGGGAGGGCTCTGCTCAGTACAATCTGGCTTGGACATGCTGTGATTTAGAGGAGACAGAGTCATTGTGGTTACCCTGTGAATCAATCTAGCCAGCCATGCCTGAAACACAGATGGAGCAACCCTGTATCACAATCTGCTGCCTTGGAAGAGATCCTGGCACGTGGAATGATCCACATCTAAATTACAGCCCTCTGCTTAGCACAGCTGAGATGAGTCATTTCTCTGACTATGGGAAACACCTACCACTTCCCAGAAGAGTTCAAAGAATTCTGAAAAGGTAACTACTGCCAGGTCCACATAGCATTTTCTGAACACAGGGTTTCCAATACTATTCAGCTTTGTGTGTCTGCAAATGCAAATGTGTTCTTCAGCAACCACAAGTTCATGTTTTAAAAGAACATGTCTGAATAGTTGAGAAGATTCAGCTTCCAAAGGGACTTGCATGTGTGCTTTTGTCTCTGTCCCAGTGAGACCTCCCCCAATGACAAAGCAAATCTCTTGCACAAGATCAGTGGTGCCACAGCACCATAATTCTCTGAAGGCAAGCAGGGGCAGGATCAATGTATTCTGAGCACAAGCACTTCTGAATATTTTAGAGTGCTACATGGCAAGTTCTGTACATTTTCCTGAACTTTTTCTAACTGCAAAGCAAAGTAACCAGCTGGGACATGATCTGTTCCTTTAAACTACAGAACATCCACTTCTTAATTTCTTTCCAGCTGATTAGGAAGAACTTAATAACGCTACAAGGAAAAAAAAAGGTATTGCTATGCAAGATAACAAACTTTAAGAAAATTTGTACTGTCCCTACAAGTTCTTTAGGATTCTGATCCATCACTGACTATAGCTTGATAGTGACATTATAGATTGTCACTTGGCAGAATAATCTCAGACATTTGTTCAAGAGAGGCAAGTTCCAAGGTGACATTAGTTGATTGAAGCATTCATGGAATTGTGTTTAGAATGTTCATGTATAGTAAACTGTAGTTGAAATAAACCTGCAGCTGGAATAAAAGAGAGTGGCCAAAACTAAATCCAAGCACAGTTCAGTTGACAGGGAGTAGAAAGTACAGAAGCCTAGTACAGGGGAAAGGCTCCTATGGGATCCTTTAGGGTCTGAGAATGCTCACTTATCTCTCTGATCTGTTTGAAAGTGTTTGCACAAAGACCTGAACAAAAACTTCACACTGCCTATTTATCTACCTTGAAAGGATTGAGACTTGAATCAGTTGTGGTGCCATTTGAGTCTGTGTTTCCAAGGAGTCTGAGTGACACAGTCCTGATCCTTAAACAAAGTCTGAAACTGCTCAACAGTCAGAGGGAAAAACATCTTTAAAAGTATCCCTGGGCAGGTCTGGTAATGTGCAGCTCAGTTCCTCCAGCACCATCAGGTCTGACATAGTTTATATTCTGTTTCTTTACATCCCCTTGGAAGAACAGTCCAAAGCCAGCTTTATGCTGCTTCTGGCATGAGCTTATGCCAAGGTTATTTTTAAAGCATCCTATAAGAAGCAGTACATGAGGTTAAACTATCAAATGCTCTGTTTCACTTCCCTGAAGACCATGTCTGCTCTAACAACACTACTGTGGAATAATAATTCAGAAGTGGATTAGAAAACAAACTAGAGGCAAACACCTTCAAATTAACAAAGGAAGTACTTAAACTGCATCTGTGAACAGATACAGCCAAACATCTTAAACTGTTCAGCTTCTCTCATCTGCCTACCCCGAGCCAGACTCCTGGGCTTCACTCCCTTGCCTGTACTGTTCATTGATAAGTAATGTGCCACTGGTGGCATCCCTGGAAGGACAATTCATTTCCCATGGAAGGATTCTGGGATGACTCTTCAATCCATCTGGTTTTGCTACAACTCAGAAATCACATCTGAGTTGACTCAGTTATTCCATTGCAGAAAAACAGAAAAATCCCATTAGCAGAGGATACATTCAAGGGGTGATTACTGCTTTTCCCTTTAATTGTCATTACCTGGAAAGGCCATGCAATAAGCACTTAGTTCTCTGAAACAAGACTTGGGATACCTCTGGGAGAAAGGGATACTTGTGTGGAGACCACTGCCAGGAGTCAGTCCCAGTGCTCACTGTGACTGAGGGAAGCTGTGAAGACTCAAGAGGAACACTGAATACATATTTGTATTCTGGACAGCACACTGTGAAGAAAAACTTCTCTTCCTTGGTGGGGAAAAGGGATCTACAAAAAGGTGTGTCAAAGTTTGAATGACTACTTCTAAGTGTTTTACTAGTGTAAATTCCCCTTCTTATACAATATTTGATACTATTAATGAATCTTCATTGGTCTGGACATGCTCTGTAAGCAGAGCTCTGCTGGCAGCTATTCACAAGATCCTGGTTTGATGTGATGATCTGATACCTCATCAAAATCAGCAACCTTTCTTCAAGCTGGGAGCCACAGTGAACTCACCAATATGGCATGGATTACAAAAACAGAATAAGAAGAAGATAATAGGCAAGTTACTAAAACACAGGATTCAAATATATTTAAATGGGTATTTAAGTAACTTGGGGTGCACAGTCATTTGTCAACTAAGAACTCCTTGCTAAAGCTGCTCCTTTCTCCCCACAACTGTTGCTATTACTGCTTCTTCCCACTTTACTTAAATAGGGCTGGCAGCATCTTTCCAGTTAACTGAGTATTATAAACAAACAACCAAAGGGGAGTGTCTCAGATACCTGGAGGCAATTTAACATTCACACCCCATTCCTTCCCAAGAAGTGCCTGGTCACAGTCATGTGCAAACCCAGGGCACTGGGAATATTTCCCTGTCTGCTCTGGAGTGCCCTGACCCACAGGGCAGCACTGACTTTGACCCTCATTCATGGAGAAAGTTTCCCAGACTTCAAGATAAACTGGAATCCACAAAGGTGTGAAATAGATTATAGAGAGCAGTGTAGGTGAATCACTTGGAGAGAAATTGAGGTTCTGGGATTTTTAGTGTGTTGTGGATGGAAGCAAGATGGAGGGCACAGGGTGTCATCCTGGGCTTCTTCTTCTTGCGTTTGGGTGGCATTTTGTAATTGGGCAGAAAAGTCTGCATTTCAGCTCTTTGGGATCAGTGATTGGGTTAAAAGGGAAAATAATCCAGGTGTCAGTTCTTAATTGGAGAGTTTAGTCTTAAAAGACCTTGGAACAAGAGACTGTTGGCCATTTTGTGCCTTCTAATGAAAAGCTGCCACACTCACAGTAGTGAGACTGTTTTACTGATAAGAAATAATAAACACCTGAGTCCGAACATGAACTATCATCTCAAGAGCCTTCAATCCAGACCCAGAGAAACCCACAACTGGAACCACCACAACATCCTCCCTTCCCCTCTGGAAAGCAGCTGTGACTGAGCCCCCTGCAGTGTTTCCAGGAATGCTCCCAAGGCACAGCTCACCTGTTAGAAGAATTGCAGGAGTCCTGGAGGCATGGTGGGACAAGGCCCTGGACAACCTGAGCTCTGTACAGAAACAGTGGCATCCACATTCCCAGGGCTCCAGTGACAAAGGCCATGGCAGTCAGACCCAGTGAGGAACAGACAAAACTACAGCTGAAAGTAAAAAAAAAAAAAAAACAAAACCACAAAAAAACCCAACTGAGAGATATTAGAAAGAATGGTGTGTGAGGAAAAAGGGAAAACCTACCTGCAACACCCAGGATTTCAAGCAATAACACAATAACAAAACAATATGTTCAGACATCTTGCAATCAAAATCCACTCCCTTGAATATCTGAACTCTGATCAGGCTTTATTATGAAATTCAACAATAAAGCACTAATTAGAGCAAAGGGTATGACCCACTGATTTAATGTTAAATCCTGGTCTCTTGCAGATTTCATGCCAACTTCTGCCAAAACAATTGCTGTGAATTTTTTGATAGCAGAAGTATAACAATAGAGAGTGAGCAAGAATTTAATGGCTTAGTACCTAAAGGAAAGGGTTCTATGTTCAAGTCTAAATGCCTCAGGTTTTAAGTTGTTTCTGTAACCAGGATAAATGAGAGCAACATCTGGGTCTGGGCTGGGCTGGAGCACTCCTTAACTCTACCTGAGTAAAAACAGACTCAATCTCCACAGCAAGTTTCAGACAAAAGGAGAAACATTTTTGAGAACTGTCCAAACCTTGTCTCCTTCCTGCCCTATTCTAGGAGATAATTAAAATTTTTGCTGGACTCTTTGGCATTAATAGTTCAGGAGAAAACCCCCTTTGAGGTCAATAGGGATGTATGCTGCAAATGATCAGGTGACCACCAAACTAGAGGATTTGTGAAGAAATTAACAGAATTCTCCGTTTCCTAAAGGTAAAGTGCTCTTGATTAAAAGTGGAATCACATAGTTCTTCAGAGTATGTCTTTATGCTTTGGAAATCAATTGCCCAAGGAAAAGGAAATGGGAATTGATTGCTAAAGGAAAATAAAATTAAAATATACTTTTTTACACTGGAACATCTCTGTAGGAAAGAAACTTTGCAGATAGTCTAGCTGTTGAAATGTCAGAAAGGTTCATTTGGGTTTTTGATCCAGGAAAATTTATTTTTTTATTCAATTCAGGATGTAGTGCCTACAAACTGTGATCCGACAAAACTGATCTCTAATGTACCCGCTGATCAGGATGTAAAGAGGATGCAGATTTAGCGGGCAGTTAGAAAACGCTGGATCGTCTGGAAGAACGCTCCGAAGACAAACGATGTCCCAGGAAAGCAAATCTTTAAACCAAAAGCGTTGGACTGGAAAGCAGCGGCAGGCGCAGGCGGCTCTGGCGCAGCTGCACAGCGGCACCTGCTGTTCCCAAAGCCGGGCAGCGCCTCGTCCTGCCCTGGCACCGCCCGGCACCGCCCGGCACCGCCCGGCACCGCCCGGGGTCACAGGAGTGAGCGACCTGTCCACTCCGCCCTGCAGGTCAGCTGCATCTTTCATTTTTGTGTGGTTAAAAGGAAGATGGCATCTGCCAGCCACAGCTCAGCCCATCAAAACACATGGATAATTACTTTATAAAGCATATTGGGGTCCCACAAACTCTGACCTCATGCATAGCAGGTTCCCAAATACCACAGAGTGCCTGAAACATGCTAATTCAACTTTTCTCAAGTGCTAAGAATTATAAATAAATTTACACCAGAAAATTATGCACTTTTACTAATCTAGCTTCTGTAGGGAAGGGAAAATTTAGTAGAAAGTAGAGCTTTGGATTCAAATAGGAGCAATCTGCCATCATAACTTCATCCCCTCCTCAAAATGGGAGGATAGAAGAAGCAAAGAAGATTTTTATCTCTTTTGCAGCATTCCTGTAAAAAGTGGAAGATTTTTACTAATGGTGTTTCCATCCTCTTGCATACAGCATGTGGCTCAAAGGAGTAAAGTGGGACTCAATGGACATATTTCTCATAATGGAATGGTGACTCCTCAAAAGAGGGAGCCTTTGTAGCTCAAACCACTTACTTCTTCACAAGTGATCCCACATCTTGACACCAACTAGTCCTAGTAGCTCTGTATACATCTGGCTTCTCATCTGCTCCTCCTATCATGCCAGAGATGCTGAGTGCTCTGTGGGCTGCTGTCTTTCTCTGGATCCTGTGAGGGACCAGTAGAATCAGGAGAAGCAGTGCCAGTCCTCCCATGCAAGGAGTTACCTGTAGACACAAGGGTGGTTAGATCAAAGATACCTGGTTTCTTATAGTGAGAACTCCACAGCAATTCCAATTGCATTAGAACCACTATTAGAAAATTGCAGATTTGTTCAGAAATAGATGTGTGCTGGTTTAGGTCATATTTGTAAAGGAAAAGAGTGGCTTTGGTGACCTTGAAGAAAAGATAATAGACCTACCTCCCCATCATACAGATACCTGATCACTCCTCCGATTTAAGAAAAAAAATGTGAAGAAAGAAAACTGTACTGTATTCTAGCCACAAACACAAGAATCACTGATGCAGTCATCAATGTTACCTGAATAGCATCAGTGTTACTCCAATAAATACTCTGCCCCACTCACCTGCCTGTCCTAGCTGATTTTGTATTCAAAGAAGTTGTTCCCAACAGCATTCCAGAAAACTGGTGCTACCAGTATAATGATAATTTTGCCTTCAAATTCCTCTGTTTGAGAAGGTCTTGGTGCAGTAACAACCATTCCAAATGTGCCCTCAGGTAAGAGGAACAGCAGCACCTGCCCTGGCTGCTGTACAATTTCACCTACACCTATCAGAGCTAGACAGAAATCTGTCCTGCAGGAAAACTTCTCCTAAACACCACGTTCCTGACCTGTCAGAGGGTAGGAAGTCCTCCCACTGCTCACCTTTAACATAATGAACATAAAGAATCCAAACCCCAGTGATGATTTTGATGTTAGAGTGAATGAAAGTGACTCACCCTGAATGCCCAGTGCCAGTCACCTGTGCTTTTTGCCATGCCAGCTGCCAGCATATAACCACAGCCACTGCAAACAACAGAGAGGAATGGTCAGTAAGCACCAGTGAATCTTGGATGGCTGAAATGACATGTCCTGCCAGCTAAGGAGAATGTTCTGTCATAGTTTTCCAAAGGGATAAACAGAAATTACCCCCATGGTCTGTGCTAGTCTGCTTGCCAGCCAGCATTAAAAAGAGAGTCTAACCTCCTCAGAGCAGACTTGAGATGATGACAGTAATGTCCCAGATTCCCCTTGGAACACATATTCTGTATAATGGCACTGCAAACCTGGATCAAAGAGCCCATAAAACATTTTATTACCTACTCCTCCTGTGCTAGCCAAAGGAATTATGCCCTGCAGGAATTTCTTTAGTTTTGATCTGCCTTCTGGGCCCAGCCTTGGCTGCCTGCTCTGATACAGAGTATGCCTCTAAACCATTTGAAAAGCTCTTCTCCACCTTTTCTTCAGACACAATGTCAATTTAACTAAAAGAGGAGAGGGAAGTACCAGTTCTTCCTTGGGAGACATTTAATGGAGGATTCTTGAAAAATCTGTCAAATAAACTAATATCTAAAAGCTTTTGCCTTCCAAAACACAGAAATAAGTTACATACTCTCATGCACATATTTCTTTTAGAATTGATTCAATATTTTATTCAAAGCCAGAGTTTCCAGAGTCGAGATTCTCCCTAAAAATGTTAGGGGGAAAAAGTGAATTTTTCTCAAGGTAAGTAGAGAAATACACCTAATCAGCTCTATTCAAACTTGCCAAGGAAGTGACAAATCCCTTTGTAAGAGCCAATGAAGAAATACATCAAAATAAATCTGATTAGGGCTCAGAGTGTATTGAATTGCAGGTGTGGTCAGACAGAATTTCAAAAGGCCACTGCAAGAAACCAACCTGCCCACTGGAATGAAGATGTAGAAGATAGATAACACTGTGGTCCTTTTTCCTTCCTCAAACAGGTCTGCAATGATGGTAGGTGCTATAGTGGAGTAACTGGCAGAGCCAATGCCAACCAGTCCTCGTGAAAGAACAAATATCCTGTAATGCTGCAGGGAAAAGACATATTATAGTCAACAAAAGTCCATGCAAGAAAGAAAAGAGGGGCATTTTAGTGGATGAAATCGACCAGAGGAAATCAGAATTCAACTGCCTTTTGCCTGTGTCTGCATTCCCTCCACTCACATCTCACTGCTTGGCTTTCTCTTTCTGCACAGCAGTGACTTCTCAGGGTGACACCCAGAGGGAATTTCAGGACAGGGTAGATAGAGCATATGTAACCAACAAGCTGCCACACTGTAAGGTCATAAACAAAAATCATTCAGGACAAAAATCAAACCCTATCAATCACAACAATAATGTGTGGGTTCTCTCCTGCCTAGGCTGGACTCCAGAGTCCTAGAGTATATTTAGTCCAAGCTTAAGGCTCGGGAAATGAACGGTCACTGATGCTTTTCCAAATGTGATTAGAGAAGAACTCTGTCAAGTCTTGCAAGATGTATGCAGGTTATTTTCATAGCACCCTCTAAAAAAGCAACATACTGACTGAGTGATGAACGAGCTCCCCAGGGTCACTCCAGACCAGAAGAAAATCCCAGCTCCAAGGATGATCTTCCTGTTGTAGCGATCTCCCAGGTATCCAAAGATGGGGGCAGCCAGCATGTAACACAAGGTGAAGACTGAAAATCCAACAATGAACAAAGACAATGTTTATCTAAATATTTTGTCATATGTGCTGCTCAGCCCTCAGATATACTCAGGTTATTTTACGGCAGGCGTTAAAGGCAGGCTGAGTTTCTAGGACTAGGAGGAGGATTGATATTTGGAAAAAGACAAATGCAGACTCAAAATACCTATTCAACAATAAAATGTATGTGAATTGAATTAAACAATGTGAATGTATGTGAATTACTCAACTTTTGTATTTCTTGGGAAACCCTTCATCTTTTGTGATTCACATACATACTGTGGGATTTTTGAAGAACCCAACTCCAGTGTGACTTTCAGTTTTGCATTATAGTCAGCCTGCCCACAAGTGGAAGTGAGCAATACTACCTACAGGAGGAACTAGAGGAGCTAAGTAACTGGACTGTGTTTAGGAGCAGACCACAGAGGGGCAAGGCAAAGTCAGCTCTCTGAACTGAGGAGATTTTATTACCTGTCTGCAGTAGACCTGTCTTCCCATCACTGAGCCCAAAGTATTTCTGTATATCCAACAGGATCCCTGCAACAGAGGCACACATTGAATGACGGCAAAGCACCTTACTTAGTCCTGGTAACTGCCAACCCAAAACCAGGGCTTGCAAGAACTGCAGCACATTTAGATTTTAGTTTAGATGTAAGCCATTACTGCCCCACAAGCACGAGATGCACAGAGAATTAAAACGTCTTATCACTAGAGATAAAATTAATGATCTTCCACAATAAGGGTCTTAGGAGAGTTAGTTTACCCACTGTTTCAACCACTCCTGTTCTGCTTCTTTTGCACCATTAGCACCTAAGAACATGAAAAATTTAGAGTTCAAAGTTTAATGGACACAATGCACAATGCACAGAAATACTACATTAGAGGAATTCAGGTTTGGTCTCATAGAGTATTTAGAACAAATCACAGCTAACAAGACTGGAACAGAACCACAACTTCATCTCAAACTAACATTTACACTGAGCACCATTAAAATGTCATCCTCTCCACATAACTAAAATATAACCCTGCCAGATCATGGCAAATTACAAAGCATTGATTTGAGCAGTTTGGTGGACAGAAAAGAGGGGAAAGGTCTGCATGGTCACTAGTTTCAACAAACTGAAATCAGCAGACAGCTAAGGGGAAGAGCTTGTTTTCTGTGATGCAAACCCTGTCAAAGCCTGAGAGCAGAACTATCCGGAAACCACAACTTGGTAACTGCTGCCAGTTTACTTCTGAGCAGATACTCACACCTCCCCTTCCTCCCCTTCCTGTGAGCTGAATCTGACAACATGGTCACACACTTGGACAGCCAAACTCAAATGCGCTGTTGCAAGAATTCTGCAGTGGCACTGAATTCTAGCAGGTGAATAGTCAGTATATTGCTGTGCATAAACTGCAGCTTACAGACTTCCCCATGGCCCAGGAGTCACAGGACCAAGTAAAATGTGCTTTAGTCCTGTAGTGTAATTAAAGGGGATGTTTCAAAGGCATGGGCACTATCCCCACCTCTGCTCTTGAATGCTTGCATGTCCCTGAAGGTACCTCACTCACAAGAGAATGTGGGAGAATTTTAAGCTCTTAACTGGTTCAGGAGCCCCTGAATAGTTCAAAGCCTGGAATGAGCCAAATGGCTTCTTGATCTTAACCCTCCAAGATCTTGATCTTAACCCTTCTAGCATCCAAGCTCTTCCTTGAAGGTATTTTCATCCTCTTCTGTCCCCTGCCCTTCTCCAAGAAAAGTTATTTGACAACAGAATGCACACACAGAAGTTTTTCACCCACAGCCTTGCAGTGACATTCAGCATGCACTCCTACTGCACTCCTACTTTGCTTCCTTCCCTCTTGTGTTGTTAAAAAGTACTCAAAAAACCAAGCTCAAACTCTTCAACCCACTCCACTCTCCATTTCTAAAGATACTGACTGAATGTCCCAAATTTCTGAATGGTTGAAGTAGCAAAATAATCATTCTGTGTACTGTAACTAGGTATTAATTCCAAATTCAATAATCCATCCTTTGGGTTTTTTCAAGGTTTAAAACATTTCTGTTTCCCAGGCCACTCAGAAGTAAAATACAGCAAGCTCACAACAACTGTTTTCCCTATTTTCTAAATCAGATCCCTGGAAGCATGGGAGATGCTTAGGAGTGGTACTAAATAGAAGAATTTACACAGACCACAATTTATATGGTAGAAAAAAACCCATATTTTCCCTCCAGTTTACTATAAGCAACTCTTGGTTGTTTTCAGCTGGGAAAAAATAGTTTAAAAATCGTATTTTGGAGGAAGGATATTATTTATTAGACAACAAGTCATAACTTGGGTGGGGGAAGGCTTAAGGAAGTGGGTCCCTATTCTTTTTCCACAATCATGTTTCACTCTTAATTGCAGAAATCACACGACTGCCAGCAGCTCACAAGGAAGTTAAGCCTCCTCTAAGCAAATTAACATGGATAACAAAATTATCACAAAGACCACATAGTTTCTGAATTTGTAATGGAGGGAATAGCATCAGTATTCTTCAGATCAAGGAATACCACATAGAATCTATTAGATGCAAAGAAGACCTTGTAAACTGCTGTGCACAGTAAAGAGAAGCTCCTTACTCACACTTCTGTAGAATCCAGCCACAAAAATGGACCAGTTGCCCTGTATGCTAAAGCCTGTTTATAAGAGAACTAGATTTTAAAGTATTCTTTTATTTTTATAAGCATTCTACTAACTATTAATACCTAATAAATCCCTCCTACCTAATAAATCCCTCCTAGGTATTTCCAGATTTATAACTGGAAGCTTCATTAAGAGCATGATCAACAGGTTAAAGCAGATAAATGAGAGAAAGTAAAAAGACATAAAGCATATCCTTACTTTAGAAACATTTGTAGAGCTGCTAAGAACTTAAATTTCTTTTTCTTTAGAAGAGGAAAATGGGTTCTCACCTGGCACAATGAACCAATCAATGAAATTTATTAAATTCCCAAAGCACAGCACAGCAACTACCAGGTAATCCCTCTTTGCTGAGCTGTTCCTTGGCACAGCCACTGATGGACACTGGGTCCCATCTGCTGCAGCAGCTCCATAACTCTGTCCCTCCAACAGTGGCTGGAGCAGCAGGCTTGTGTCTTCATGTTCACAGGGGGGTTGCATGTCTCCAGTGCAGACACTCAGCAGGGATGTTGAAGCATTTCCTCATACAAAATTGATGTGTTGGGGCTATGAGGAACTTCAATCACTACGGTCATTTCCGGACTGAAGCACAGCCACTAAGAACTGAAATGTTCCTTGCAGTCAGAAGAACTTACAAAGAAAAAAGCTGCAGTGCTGTGTTTTGCAAAAGTGCTGAAAACCATGGCCTTGAAGACAAGGCAAAGTAAATGTAAACAAAAACAAAGTAATCCATTGTGCACTCAAGAAATAAAACTCCACAGTGATCACACAGAAACTGCAAATGCAAAAATAACAGTATTCTATGTTGTCGGTCAGTTGTCAGAGCTAGAAATAGTCTTTCTACAGAAGAAAGGGAAAAACAGAGAAAGAAAGATGGAAGGAAGAAAGAAAGAGAAAAAGAAAGATAAAAGAAAGGAAGAAAGGAAGAAAGGAAGAAAGGAAGAAAGAAAGAGAGAGAAAGAAAAAGAAAGAACACAATCAGCCTTTAAAACAGGGGTGTTTTCTCCTTTCTCCCCCAAACAACAGGTCCAAAAGGGGAGGAGGAGAGGGCACAGGAAGGCATTCTTGTTCTTTTGGTGCATGTAGACACTTATCTGCCTTCTTTCTTCTGTCCACTCACATTTTTAGAAGTATTCAGTCACGTCTTTTGAGCAACTTTATGGATTACTAACTTCACAAGCTAATTTATTTTTTGCACCTGTTAATATAATTTAAAGTGAAAATTGCCAGCAAACTCTAAGAGTTTAAGAGTGAGGCAGCTAATTTGAACAAGGACTGCTTATGGTTCATGACTCATGCATGAAGACACAGGTCTGTGGTTGGGTTTTTTTTAAGAACTGGGTATTTCACACTTTAGACTGACTGAAAAACAAAATAGCACCTACCATTATTGGCCCTTTTTCAAAATGCGCACTCCTTTGCTTCCATGTGCCCAACACGAGTATTTCATTCTATCTTCTCCTTCTTTTATCTCCCCTTTTCTCTACTATAGACCACAGGATGTTCTCTGAGCGATGTCACCTTATCTGTACTACCCCAGTGCTTAACTAACGCAGCGAAATCAAGAGTTCCTTGGAAGCTCTAGGAAGCAGTAAAGAATCAACACAATATTGTAGGCAGTAAGGGTTTTATCTCAACGCCAGCGGTGCACAAAGGCGAATCAGAGCCACAATTCCATCCCGATTCACTCCCTGCCGGTGAGCAGCGGGAGCGGGCTGTGGCCGCGCTGCCCCGCTGGGTGGCGCCCCAAGGCCGCGGCCGCACCGCCCGCTCCGCCCGGCCCCTGAATCCTTTCCCGGGAATATTTTCCCCTGAATCCTTTCCCGGGAATATTTTCCATGTTTGATGCCCAGCCACAGCTCAGGCCTTGTAAGGAAGGACTCACGGGGCGGCTCATCAGGGTTGAACTCTCACTTTGGATAGTTTCAATGTCTCTTGATCCAAGCGTTGTCGCACATCCTGGATTGCTCTCAGTGAGGTTCACTGATGTTTTGAGATGACCAAAAGCAGGTTTCTAATATAACTGCTGTGGTAAGAATACGATTCTGCTTTTATAGAGCAGAATTTCCAAATTCCAAATTTTCCAAACACAGAGTCAGATTAAACAAAATGTTCCTCACAAACACAAAACCATCAGTTCTGAACATTTCTTTTGATTCCCTTTTTGCCCTTCATTAAAGTTTCCAGATACCACTTCATGCTTTTTGTTGCTGTACCACCTGGCCACTGGTGCCATCACCTCTGTGTACACATCCCCCTTCTCCCTTCCCTCGATGTCACAAGCCACCTCCTTCACTGCTGGGTACAAATCTGCAGTGGTTTTTAGAAGGGCCCTGTGACTTTGCCTTCCTCAGCTCCTATAGCCACCATTCCTTGATAGCCACCCTGCTTTAACTGCATGCTTGCCCTGTTCTCCAACCACAATTTTCATGTTTGCCCAGACCACACTGCACCAAAAACTTCCACCAAAAGTTTGTGACAATCCCCATTGTGGGCATATAGAAGGCCACTATACAATACAAGTCAACCTTTGTCAGGCAAGATCACAGCTCACTTCGTTATAGCCAATTAAAATTCTTCCTTATTTGTTCTGTCAGTCAGGCAGTTCCTTTCTTGGAACAAAGTGTGGTGTTTGCCTCCAGAGCTTATCCTGGCGGTGCCAGGTGCCCATGCAATATAAAAAGCAGCTTTTTATGCCTGTCATACTCCTTCAGGAGCTCTGTTCTCTTGGTGGCTCATTTGAGCACGAGATCTCATAGCTGTGCCATGCAGTTAAACCCTCCCATGAGAGCAGCAAGTCAGAACCTCATTATTCTCATGTTTGGCACTAGTCCTGACACAGAGCAACATATTTTCTTACACCATTTGGAATCTGGCTGTGGTACCAAAAGTTGTTTTGATGGCTGAACCTGACAGAGGCAACTGAGCCCCCCCAGATGAGCAGAGATGTTTGGTGATAGTTAAAGGGTTGGCTGATCCTCAGCAGGCCAAAAAATGTGCCATGCCTGAATCCCTGCAGGACTGCTTACACTCAACCTATGTGAGAGCTTCTGGCTTTCCCTGAGAGGATTTCCAAGTATTTACTACAAAATGCCTTTGAATGTATTTATTTATCCAAATATCCTCTAATGGTGGATGCTGCCACATCTGTGAAGAGCTTTGGAGGTTTGCCAGAGCTTTCCCAGAAAGCTACATTAGAAGGGGCATTAATAGTGAACCAAGATGTCAGAAAGATATAAATTGAAAATATATTGTTATCCTGATTCACGCCAAACCATTTTCATGCATGTAAAGAAAAGAAGCTTATTAAGCCACTGAACAGCAAACAGCAACAAAATCTAAACTAAATTAAAAACTAAATATGAAAATAATATTCATTGTTGACTAGATGTAACAATACTGATTTTAGGAAGAAAGAAATAAGCTGCTTTTGGTATCTCTGTCATGCATTACCCAGACAGAGAACATAAAGTAACCAAAAGAAAATAGATACTTGTGTGTATTTGCAGGTATATATTTAATTGCTGCAATATAGTTAGAATCAACAAGCATGCAGTTAATGCAGAACATATAAGTCTGGTCTGCATTTTAAGGTGTATATATTTTAAGCCTGTTGTGATGGAAGCAAATTCATAAATCATGAGATTCTGCAAATAATTGACATTTGGATTGGTTCACAACATAATAATTTTAGTGTCTGACAAGATCAAAAAAGTGAAATTTAACATCCATCTGGTAGACAGCTCAATAAATGCATGTCCAGACCCACCTGAAATATTCCACTCCAAGGAGATTCAAAGACAATTATAGTGACTGCAAAAGAGCTGCAGAGTGAGACATTCAGGTAAGAGGCTGTGGGGGTCTAAGGTTTGTCACTACTTGTACAAAGGCTGCACAATAACTCACTTTGGTTTTGAACCCAGTCTGCAGTGCTAAAACATAAAGGCAGACTTGGAGTGAGACATGAACACCTGGGCTGCATGGCTGGAGGGGCAGAGGTTTGACAGCTCAAACCAAGCAGTGACCAGCCTGACAGGAGGGCAGGCAACTCAAGAAGTGTAATCATGTATAAAAGTAGCATAATTTTCAGTTCCAGATTTATTACAGAATCAACACTTGATCCTGTTCTCATAAAAGTCTATATTACAAAACTCCAGAGATGACTCATCTACTAATGTGGATATTTTTCTTGCCTTTCAGCCCTCCAGACTGATGCACATTTGCCAAGCTGTTATTGCTTTGGAATACACAGCTGAGAGGGAGGGAGCCCAAGCACTCTCCTTCCAAGGGAAGTTTGAGAAATTCTACACCTGGACTTTGCTGAATCTGCTCTATCTCTGTGTGCTGCTTGCAGCTACATTATCCATGATGTCAAAAGCTGTTAGGAAATATTTTGTATTTTAGCATGAAATTTAGTACCTGAATAATCAAAACTAGATTGCCAACAGTTTTTCTTCACCTTTGCAGGCAGAACTACATGTGTGAGCCATTATTTAATTTGAGTCTCTGTCCTTATCTGCAAGACTAACAATCTTTAATGTAGTCCACTACTACCAAAAACTTTAAGAAAACCAGCTGGACCAGCTGATCCACTCTACACTTAATTGGAAAATATCTGCTAGGAGGATTCTCATTCTGTGAGTTTCAATAAATGCTGGTTTTAGTCACCACATCCTTTTTACCTCCTCACCCCGAATTTCCATCTAAAATGGTTTCTTTATTATTGCCTGATTAATAGCACAAAACCCAGGGTGGATTCACTGGAGCATATTCTAGCATTGTGATAGCAGCAAATAAAATTTACACAGACTAAAGTATAAAACCTATTATTACATTGTTACAAAGAAGCTCTATATAGATTCCTACTTCCTGGGATGCAGATGATGCTTTTGGTTGGGCAGGGAAGCCAGTTCAGACTCTTCTCCTTCATCCTTTAAATTAGGAAACAAACTGAAGCTTTACAAAAAAGTTCTTGGGGCTCTTACCTAGATAACTTATCTCACATGTGACATATTCCTTAGTTGTATCCCTATAATTCTGTCCCAAAAAGAATAGCAGAAGAAATTACAGTTCCAGCACATAATCACAGAGCAGCAAAAGATGAAGACACTTCAATTCTATTAACTGCTCCCTTCTTCTTCTCTGGGAAAACAGAAAGAAAAGCAAAGACCTCCTTTGCAAATGAGAACATTTTGCATTAACATCAGACAAAGGAGAAAGCTGCACATTGCTGGAACAGAGCTGCCTCTTCTTGCTGAGATTTAGTCAGGCACAGAGCAGCTCATGGAGGTCAAAAGAAGTGAGGAATTATGGTAACTGTGCACCAAAGATACTATTTCACCAACCAGTTTATCTGCTTTGGCCTTTACCATTATTTTAGCTCAAGCTTATCTTTATTGGTATAGCTGATAAGAATTTCTTGCATTTTGGGATTCTGGATGCTTCTGACACAATTATAGCAGAAAAGGGCTGTGACATCTGCTTGGAATCTGGAAGAAAACAGTGGAATTAAATGTCTATTTAACCTATGTTTTGACCTTTCTACCACAGTGAACCATTCATCCCCAGAAGGATCATTAGTTGACCACTGCAGTCTTCACTGTGATACACCAGAGTCCTTTTCATTAAGACAACAGCAAAGGAGATAGGAGCCATTTATTATGAGAAATGACAAACAGACAAGCACTGGCAGAACAAAAATGGAGGCCTTTCCCTATGAGGCCTCTCTCTTTCCAGCCTCACTACCTCCAGACTGAAAGGGAAGAACTGCAGTGAACACAGTATTTTAATCACTACAGAGAATGTTAAGGTCAGGGTTAACCAAAACTTTGAATAAACATTGATTTAAATTAAAAATAGTCTAATTAAGTATTGAGAATGTCTTTATTTCCCAGAAGTAAATCCTGCACAAAGAGATTTCCTGTCACTCTCAGTGCTTCCAGCAAGGCAAAGTGAGGCTGTTTTCACCCTTTTGGGAAGGGTAGGTACATGAATTCACTATAGCCATGATTAAGTGATAGCACTGTGAAACAAATTCTGCCAGCAACAAAAGAAAACAACAAAAGTGCCTTTTTAAGCACTAACCCCAGGATGCTGGTTTTTTATGATAGTTTTTTAATGATAGTTATTATGCAAATTTTTTGAAGTTTTTAAAGTTATAATGCAATTTAGATAGGGAATTTGGATTAAAATATATCTATACTATCACTGATAGGTACCCACCTTAGGCAGAGGGCAGCTCCCAGTTCAACAACAAGAGAACAAATGGAGAAAGTAGCCAAACTCACTATTTTCCTGGGTATCTTCTGATTTATTTTAATCCACCAGAGTTAAAAAAAAAAAAAACTGTAAAAATCTTTACTAGTCAAATATCTACTTTTAATGAAGAAAAAAGGAAAAAAAAAGAAAATAAAGAACATGGAGAGAAAAAACATAGAAAGGATCATCGATCAGTTATATTGTAAGAAAAGTGAGAAAAGAGTTGGGAAGAGCTCATTTCTCTGCTACTAATTTCCTTTGCTAAAGGAAAGGGACCTCAAGCCTGCAGTCCTAAAGCAAATGGTACCATAAATAATTTCAAGGGAGAAAGAAAACAATGAACATTAAAACTTTGAAACACTTGCACAGTTCTACTTAATGTCTGATTCATGTTAACTGATGCACAGGATGTTTTCAGGCTTCAGCACTTGGTTCCTAAACCTCTGGTTTGAATACAATGTTCTTCACCAAATTTAAAACCACAGTAATAAAATTATTATATGAATCATTTATTAATTACTTGGCAATATGAAACTAAAAAGATAGAAATTAAACTTCTTCCTATCCATTTCATTCACAATCTCCTTCCATTCACTCTTGATACCAGAAATTTTACCTGCTCTGAAGATGGTCCCAGGATGCTTTACATGTAAGATGATGAGGTATTTGAATAAACTCTGGCCTTTCTGTCTTTCCTGGTGTCATGTTGGCATTTTCACACTTCACACACTTTTGAGAAAGTGTAAGAGCACAGAATCTCAGGCTGCTAATGAAAGAATTTTATTCTTATGATTTTAGAAGCTACTTTTGCTTAAGACAAGTTCAGTACCAGTGGAAAAACTGTTATCTCTTTATTCCTATGAGCCAGCAAGCAGCAAAGTCTCTTTGCCATACTTCAAAGTAGTTTTTTGGAAACTGTTCATAATAGAGCATTAATATCAACTTCAGCTCATACATTTGCTTGAAAAAAAAGTGTCATGAGATTTATTATTGTAAATCCTGAAGTTAAATGAAGCTAAGAAGAGGCTTTGTTTCAAAGTTCAGAATGGTTGCAGGAATTAACTGGCAATCATGAAAGAACTGCAAGAAATCAATTTTCCAAACTATCAAAAAAAAAATCTTTACCTTCCAAAAAGCCTTATGTCAATAGAATATCTTCTGACTTAGTTCATGAAAATGTTTCCTTAAGAAATGATTTAAAAGTACAGAACAAGGACAGTGTAAATCAACAAAGTGATTAATCTGTTCAAAAAGCCAAATATAACTGAAGCCACCTGTGTTTTCACTGCCTCCATTCCCCCTCCCCCTTTTCTCCTCCTCCACCAAGCTCTGAGTCCTGACAGAAACCAAAGCAGTCCCACACAGCCCCACTCTGAGACCCCCAGACTCCATGGGTCCGAGCTCTTCATCCCTTTGTCCACCCACCTGTTTGCACAACAGACCTGCCTGGTGCTCCAAGGCCCAGCTCCTCCCCGGCCTTCAGGTGAAATTCACCTCAGTTCCACAGTTCCTGGGGATAATATAAGAATTGTGCTTAGATCATTTTCTAGCAAAGGCAAATTCTGTATAATATGATAACAGTATAGCCCATTGATGGCTGGATTTGCACTCTCTTAACCTATTTTGCCTCCCTGAGGGGACTAATCCTCAGTAACATCTCTAAGTGCATCCACATGAAGGGATTTGGCCCTTGAGCTGTGCAGTGCAGGTCGTGCTGCTCTCATAGAGCCCTTGTGCAGGTTACATCTGAATTCCCTGCTCCCTTCATCTCTGGGCAGTTCCATCCAATCCCTCCCTGGCTGCAGACATATTTCCTTCCCTTTTGTGCACTGCACTAATTTTGTACTTGCAAAGGCACCAGAATGTGTCAGGTACAAATATGAGAATATCTCAAAGAACTGCAAGTTTACTGCTCCAGGAAAATTCTTGCCAAGCCCTTTATATATCTCATAATCAACAATTTCCAGCCATAATTTGAGGTAAGAGGCATCAACTGGGATACATTTTGCAAAATGAATTTTTGGGATATATTTTTATAAAATGTGAGCAAAAGTAAAGAATTTAGCAAGTTATAAGGAAAAACAACTTTTAAAGTGTAATTCTTTATTTTAAACCAAGTATGTCTGTTCTTTTAAAAACAGCCCTATCTAAAATAAAATGTGAAATAAGGGCAGCCCACACGCCATGGAATCCAGCATCACAAAGTACAGAATATACCAGTAGTTCAGGCTTGCTGCAGAAATTTCAGAGAAAGTCAAAACACTGAACTGGTGGGTGTAACTGAGTAAGTGGCTGGAAATAGCATGTGGAGTGCTGAACCAGCTCCTTACAGCAGAGCTTCATCTGCAGGTGCAGAGAGAAATTTCTTCATCTGAGTTTATTCAACAAGTTCATTTTGATGCCTGTTCATTAAGAGATGGAAACCAAACAGAGATTTGGAAAAGGAAGCCAGTTTGATTTTTACTTTTCCAAACTTTGTGCAAAATCAAGGTGTGGGATGCTTAGCTCTAACTTGTGGGAGGATGAGATCTGATGATAAGAATATCTTGGAAATGGGGGGAGCTAAAACCAAATTTTCATTTCTCATTTTTAACCATCCCTTTGCGCATTTTAACAGAATCCCATCAAATGTAACTTAACAGAAAGAAGCAGTTAAAATCTCACAGCATCTAATAAAAAAATAATACTTGATGGATTAAAGAACAAAATCAGAAGTTTGAAAAGATACATGTTCACATATCTTAAGTCAATGACTCCACTCCTACTGACTGTCAGAAAGTAATTTCATGCCAAGCACATGGAATCTGCTATTTAAGAAGGTAATTAAAAATTATAAATATAAAATAAATTATGTAAATTTGTATTTCCAGCTTGCCATTTTAAATCATGAATCAAGTATTTAACTCTCTTGTTTAAGCCAACAACAGAAAAAGGAAGTATTGAAAACAGTATTTTAACTTCTGGCATCAAATTTACATACAAATAACCATTCTCGAGTATATGTCCTTGTTTCTTCAAGAAAGAATTCTGATGTTTATTTTCTTCCATGCCAGCATGCCAGCATTTCAGAAAAGGCAAATCAATTATGACCTGCCTCATATTTCAATCCTTGTGTTTGTTCCAAGGACTGAACACTGACACAGCAGTGGATCTCATGACTGCTTTCCATCAGGTATATTAAACTGATTGTCAATTAGGTCAGGCTTTCAGGTTGCAGAGCAAAGCTTTCTTACACTCAATTCTTTAGAAATATGAATGAGAAAATAGCAACTTTCATTTTAGTTTAACCCTCTGCATAATTATGTTGGATTTAAGACAGTCTTTCATCATTAATTTCTGCTGCTTTTGTTTGCAGATTTATTTTGATGATATTTTTAAACTAATAATAAGAAAAGAAATCGAATTCTGAGGAAATCATGTCCACGTTGTGTAAAGTGAACACCTCTCAGGGGTCATTTTACCCTCTCCTACCACTAATGACTAGGCAGGTCTGTTTCCCAGCTGAGAATGTTATCAGTTTAAGTAATAGTTTAAGCTTATACAAATAAAGTTCAGAACAAGGTCATTCTGGTTTACCCAGCTCTGAAACAGCACCTTTCTGCCAAAAGCCTGAATCAACATCCCCATAAGGATCCATAAGGATTTCCTGCACTTCCAGAGACTGTTTTACCACAACCTTTCCTGTCAAGCCTGATTCATACCAGAAACCTTACCCAAAAGTCAGGTCAAAACACTTTGCTTAGGCATCACCCTTAGTCTACATCTACATCTGCTCTCCTTGGCTCAAGCAATCATGGTCCATGCTTCATGGCACAACTAAAGCCTTTATCAGTGACCTAGAGGGAATACTGCTGGATTTATTAAGGAATGACAGACAGACACACAGTGAGGTTTGAACATTAGGGCCATTGTGGTTTCATTTATCAGGGAATGTAAGTCAGGACTAGCTCCTATTTCTGGCTCTAGGGCTTGCTCTGGTATCTTGGGCAGGAAAATTTAGCACCATGTCCATGCTGAGTATTGGGACTGGTAGTGAAGAATGGAGATCCTTACCTGTACAGGAGATCATCAGGGACTGGTGTTAACACAGCAGGACCTGATCTGAGCTGGAGAAGCTGAGCACTGCCACCACACAAGTCAGTGTCAGTATTTCATCGTGCCCTGCACAGAGGAAGGCTCTGGAGAAGCTGAGCACTGCTACCACACAAGTCAGTGTCAGTATTTCATTGTGCCCTGCACAGAGGCAGGTTCTGGAGAAGCTGAGCACTGCTACCACACAAGTCAGTGTCAGTATTTTATCATGCCCTGCACAGAGGAAGGCTCTGGAGAAGCTGAGCACTGCTACCACACAAGTCAGTGTCAGTATTTTATCATGCCCTGCACAGAGGCAGGTTCTGGAGAAGCTGAGCACTGCTACCACACAAGTCAGTGTCAGTATTTTATCATGTCCTGCACAGAGGCAGGTTCTGGAGAAGCTGAGCACTGCTACCACACAAGTCAGTGTCAGTATTTTCATTGTGCCCTGCACAGAGGCAGGTTCTGGAGAAGCTGAGCACTGCTACCACACAAGTCAGTGTCAGTATTTCATTGTGCCCTGCACAGAGGCAGATTCTGGAGAAGCTGAGCACTGCTACCACACAAGTCAGTGTCAGTATTTCATCGTGCCCTGCACAGAGGAAGGCTCTGGAGAAGCTGAGCACTGCTACCACACAAGTCAGTGTCAGTATTTCATTGTGCCCTGCACAGAGGCAGGTTCTGGAGAAGCTGAGCACTGCTACCACACAAGTCAGTGTCAGTATTTTATCATGCCCTGCACAGAGGAAGGCTCTGGAGAAGCTGAGCACTGCTACCACACAAGTCAGTGTCAGTATTTTATCATGCCCTGCACAGAGGCAGGTTCTGGAGAAGCTGAGCACTGCTACCACACAAGTCAGTGTCAGTATTTTATCATGTCCTGCACAGAGGCAGGTTCTGGAGAAGCTGAGCACTGCTACCACACAAGTCAGTGTCAGTATTTCATCGTGCCCTGCACAGAGGAAGGCTCTGGAGAAGCTGAGCACTGCTACCACACAAGTCAGTGTCAGTATTTCATTGTGCCCTGCACAGAGGCAGGCTCTGGAGAAGCTGAGCACTGCTACCACACAAGTCAGTGTCAGTATTTCATTGTGCCCTGCACAGAGGCAGATTCTGGAGAAGCTGAGCACTGCTACCACACAAGTCAGTGTCAGTATTTCATCATGCCCTGCACAGAGGCAGGCTCTGGAGAAGCTGAGCACTGCTACCACACAAGTCAGTGTCAGTATTTTATCATGTCCTGCACAGAGGCAGGTTCTGGAGAAGCTGAGCACTGCTACCACACAAGTCAGTGTCAGTATTTCATCATGCCCTGCACAGAGGCAGGTTCTGAAGAGATGCATTACAGCAGCTGCAGCAATTCCTGTGCCAGGCTTCTCTCTGTTTGCCATGCCACTGATTCACTGGTCCAGATTTTTCCAGGAAATCACACTTCTTCACACACACACCCACTTGAGTGAAACGTGAGCCCAGCGGCATCTGAGTAACAGTTAAACTTTTGAACCTGGTCTGTAGGAGTAGCCTTGAACTCAGCACAAATACTCGAGCCCAGACTGATGTGTTCAGTCCAAGTTTAGTCCCCACTTTATTTATAGGTCACACCGGAGTGGGAACAAACAAGCTTTTAGTCTTTGTTGTGCTCTTCTTCAAGGAGCTATGAATCAAACAAAAAATGCCATGAATTGCTGCCTCCTTTTTCCCAAATTCTCTCTTCACAAGGAGTTTTCAGAGCACTTTTCTTCATGATGCATATCCCAGTAATGGCCAACTTTTACCTCTATATACAATACATGAAGAAATAACTTAGATTTTACTACTCACAAGTAAAGTCAATCAAGGCTTATTCAAAAAAGAGATTCCTTAGAGCAAACTACTTACGTATCAATAAAAGCACAGCAAAATCAAGTGCTAGGGGAGAGGCAGGAACACAGAACTGCTCAGCAAACTGATATTATTTCCTGGTGACAACTTGGATCTGGAAAGCCTTTAAAACACTTAGCCATTACTGTTTGCTAGATATAAACTGCAAGAAACCCAAGCCTGCAAATGTTAAAAAGGACAAATAAATGGTCCCCTTTTGCCTAACAGGAACTGGTTTTAAGCCTAAAAACTGATACTTCACAATGATACCATTTAAAATGTCTTTTCACTGACTCTAGCCTGTAAAATTAGAGGAGCCTTGCAGAACATGTTACAGGGAGCTGTGTCTATCTTACCATCAGCTTTTTGAGTTTGCCAGGAAGCTGAAGCAGGGGAGCAGATGATGTTAACAGTGTGAATGCACCTGGAAGACTCTACAGAACAGAAACAATCTACCAGTGTAATCTGTGATTTGTGTTGTGAAGGAGGAGCTGGGGAGAAAGTCAAACAAAAACCATAATATTCAAGAAAAGTAAGATGCTGAATGTGAAGCTTTGATCCTTTTTAAGGTGACAAAAAGTGCCAGGATTTCTTATTCTAATAATGAGATGAATTATTATGATAATATAGCCTTGCCAAGGGAAAGATTAATGCAGTAAGGACCACAGCAAATGGCTGTCAGAGCTGAACAGTCATTATACCAGAAATGGTCTCAAAAAAGAGAAAGTAATCTAAATTCTTATTGCCCTTCCACTCAATGCAGAGATGGGAGAAATGGCTGCAGAGAGGCTGCATGCCAGGGACAGTAAAACAAATTCAAAAAACCATTCTCACCTATCTTGAGATCTTTTCCTCAAATGTGGTGCATGTTGCCTCAACAAACAGTAGGACAAGGTGTTTGTGCATAGGCAGTACAGATAGTAGATATTAACAGAAAAAAAGATCACTTCACCTAGCAGGGAAAGGCTTCTCCCTCTTTGCAGAGAGCCTGGTGTGTTTAAGGACAGGCAACATGAGATGCAAGCCAACAGAGCTCCCCTCTGCTGTGGCACGACAGCTCCATTTTCATGATGGGATTCCACAGAGTCTTTACTGCTGCAAGGAAACACTAAACTAGTTCATGCCTCAGTCACACACCTGCCCTCACCACCGTGGCCATGTTGGACACTCTGCAGCTGCACACAAGGAGATTTCACAGAGCACTGTTAGAGCACTTCAAACTGCCAGGGTTTCCCACAAGGACACATACTACTTTTATAAACCAGGGTTGAATTTGTTGCCAGAATAAAGGAATCCAGGTCATTTGTGACAGCATACACCAAATCCTTTCTTTTCCAACTACAGGCTCCTATGTTCTTTACAAAGAAAATCATAGGAGTATAGGAAAGCACAGAAAACTTTCTTTCTTAAGTCAGGTAATTGCCACCGAGTGACCTAATGGTGAACAATACAGAATGATTTTGATTAACAGAATGTAATAGAAATAGAGTTGTTTCATATAACCTTTCAGTCTTCACTGCTGTAGTTAGGTCCTCTATTAATAGAACTGTCAGAAAGTGTACTCATGCCTGAACTGACATCAGGTACAGAAAGTTGAGTGAGTGAATCTAGTGCTGGCTTAACTGACATTGTGAACAAAGCCTACTTTTTATTCCTGAAAGAGAAATACCATCCACAATAGTGTCACTTCCCATCAACACGCCTGAATTCCAATCTGGGTAACTGTCTCTTAGCATAATAAGTTTACAAAATGCACTTGCACATGATAGCCTCCTATGGAAAGATTGTTTTTTAAGATTGAATGAACCTGACTGAAGCAATACAAAATACAAATACAAAATACATTTAGGAATTAGAGTCAAGCTACAAAGGAGAAAGGCTTTCACAAAGACTTTCTTTTTGGCTAAGGACACCCTTATGAGATGAATTTCAGTAATGGTATCATACACTATGGGATGTCCTCTGTCATCCCAGTTTAATCATTGAAAAGGACACAGATTTAATCAGAACTGGAAGAATATCTGGGAATAGTATTCTGATTAATTGTACTAGCACAGTAATGAAACTCAGACTTATACTGGGCCTTCCAAATTGGAGCACAGGAAATGATGTTACCATTGCTCATTCTCTTTCCTTTTGTTGCAAGCCACTTTTGGTGTTTACAAAATAAAGCCCTTGTAGTACAAAAGTAAATTCCAAAAATTCCTTTTTATAAAGGATTTGAACATTTTGGCAAACTGATACAGGCTAAATCAGTTTGTAGTAACTTCTTTCTGCAGTAGAGCACGGAGTTTCCTGCTTTTATCACTGGTAATAATGCTTCATCCAATTACCCAGAAACTGCATATACTTGAGAACTGAAATATAAAACTAGGGAATCCAATGAAATGCTTAAAGCCAGAGGAGCAGAGCAGCCCATATGTTTTATTTTAGAATTGCACACACCTATTTATCACACTACCTTTTTCACAGTCAACACATGAGCCAGCAGACAATTTGTATTTTTGTCAGGCTTCTCCTGGCAATTTTCTTAGTTCCTTGGGATAAAGTATCTTACTTTTTAGCTTTTTCCCCCTGCAGTGCCTGTCCTCAGACTTACAGTCATCCTTCAAAAGCCTGTTTTCTACAGGTTTTTGCTGGACATCCAAACCCAAGCCTAAGCTGCCCTTCAGGGATACACTAATGCAGGAAAGCCCCTTTGCCTCCTAAGTGTAAGGGTTGATTTAGGCCTTTTATGTCTCTTTTTCTCCCCAGGGCGCACCCTCAGTGCAGTGCTCCAAAGCATCCCCATCACACACAGAGACAAAAATGGACATTTTGCAGCAATCCTGAGAGAGCAGCTTTTACCTGGCAGCTGGTAACCCTTTCAACCTGTTCTGTTTAGCTGCTCATTTTAGCTGCTCCTCAAAACCTCCTGTCTGTAGTGGGCTGGAAGATGGCAGCAGCCTGAGGGCCAGCGGGGCTCTGAGCACAGACACTGCTGTTACTTACTCCTGTATGTGACAGTCCTGTGCACTGCTGATGAGGGCAGATGTGTCTCAGGGGCTGCTGTACCTCAGCACAATCTCGTTCCACACCTTTCACAATCCCAGTATGCTCCAAAGCCTGCCCAACTTGGCCTTGGACACTTCCAGGGATCCAGGGGGAGCCACAGCTTCTATGGGCAACTTATGGCAGGGCACCGCCGCCCTCAAAAGGAAGCATTCCTTCCTAATAATGTCGCTCATGAGGGCCCTTGCAGATCCCAGAATGGTTCGGGTTGAAAGGGCTCTCTGGAGATCACCCAGTCTAACCCCTGCCAAGGCAGGGTCACCTGGAGCAGGTGACACAGGAAGGTTCGGGTGAGTTTGGCATTTCTCCAGACAGGGACACTCCACGCCCTCCCTGCACAAGTCTGTCCCAGTGCTCTACCACGCTCACATAAATAAGTTCTTCCTCAAGTTGAGGTGGAACTTGCTGTGCTTTAGTTTGTGTCCCTAAATGTCTTTCGTGAGGAGATTCCCCTCACGGAGCGCTCTCCCTTCCTCCCCGCTAACTCAGGCTTGACTCAGGAAAGGCAGGCAGGGACCTTCCCAACATGGCGGCCGAGCGCGGCTCCCCGCCCCTCAGCCGCTCTCAAGATGGCGGCGCGGAAGCCCGGCGGCCGGCTCGAGTGCGCCTGCGCGGGCCCGAGTGCGGTGAAATTCCTGGCGGGGGGAGCAGGAGGTGGCGGCGCTGAGGGCTCGGAGCAGGAGGCGGAGGGCGGCTCGGAGCCACGGCCGCGCTGCCCTGCCCGGGACCCTGCGTGCTGTGGCGGCCGGCGCCGAGCCAGACCCCCGGCGGGCGTGGAGCGGACGGGCTGAGGGACGCTCGCCGCCACCTCTCGCAGCGCCAGGAGCCGCGCCGTCCCCGCCGCCGCTGGGACTCCCTCCCCGGGCAGAGCGGGGGAGAATGACGGAGCTCCAGTCCGCCTTGCTACTGCGGAGACAACTAGCAGGTACCTGGGCCGGCGGCGGAGGAAGGAAGGGAGGGCGGCGGGTGATCCGCCGCGGGGGAGCAGCGGCCGGGCGGCCTCGGAGGGGCCGCGGCCCGTAGCGGTGGAAGGAAGGGGCGCCGGCTCGGGGAGGGGGCGGGCGGGAGTGCGTGTGTGTGTGAGGGGGAAGGGGAGATTAGGCCCCCCCTCGCCGTGCTGTGCCCAGCCGGGAGCCGAGGGAACTAGGCCGAGCGGGGGAGGGGGAGCCCGACCGGCGATTGCTGCCAGGGGAGCCGGGGGAGGGGAGCGGGGCCGGCACGGTGGAGGAGCGTCCCCTCGGCTGTCCCCGTCCTGCCGGGGGAGCGCGGAGTGGCACCGGCCGCGCTTGTCGGCACCCCCCAGCCCCCCGGTACTAAGGCTGGAGGACTCCTCGTCCCCTCCCCTTGCGGTCCCGTCTCCCTCTGGCGGGGGGAGAACAGAGCCGGAGCTCGTCCCGCAGCGCGGGGGTTGTGTGCGGGCTGATGTTTGGGGGTGTTTCTGAGGCGCCGGAAAGAAGCGGGGGAAGAAGGATCGTTCCCCCACCCCCGGAACGAGGCACTCCGGGCCCAGGCTGCCTCCCCGCACTCGCAGCCCTTCCTGAGGGGACCTGCGGTGCCCTCGTCCCGCCTCCCCTGGCCGGCTCCCCCTCACCTCCCGTGCCCGGGAGGGGGAGGCCGCCGGCCCCTTTGTTGTCAGGAGAAGCGGCGGGGGCTCCGCAGGCACCGGCGGGGGGGACATGACCGGGCAGCGGCGGGTGCGGGCGGGGGAGCGGGTGGGACCGCTGCGGGGGGACCCGCGGGGAGGGGCGGGGGGGTCCGCCGGGGGCGAGAGGGCGGGACGGGCGCGGGGGAGGAGGAGTTGGGGACCGGGCTGGGGGACGGACACGGCCCGGGTGCTGCGGCCGGGCCGGCGGCCGAGGGGAGCGGGGTGTCATCGGGGTGTCAGACGGGCTCGGTGTCGCCGCGCCCCCTCCCTTTGTCCCCGGGCGGGCGGCCGAGCTGGCCCGGCCCGGCCCCGCCGAGGGGCCCCGCATGCGCGGGGCCGCACAATGCGGCTCCATGTGTGCGCTGCCACACTTAAAGGGAAACGAGCCGGCAGCGCTCCCTTCCTCCCTCCCCCACTTGCACATGTTCGCCGCATCCTCTGCCTGCTGGGCCGGGATACGGCCGGCCACTCGAGGAAGCGCACGGGTCTGCGTGGTGCCTTGGGAGAATCGGGTCGCCTTTTTTGTCTCTTACGTAAAAAAATTGCTTCGTACCCTGTCAAGGGAATGTGTGCCAGGTGTACCTAAGCTCGTGCAATCGCCAAGCTGGCTGGAGTTGGCCGAGTAGCCATACAAAGGGACAGGGTCGCTGGGTGGCACAGGAATTCCCGGAGCGGGATTTTGGCCCGAAACTTCAGTTAATGTCGTTGGAAGCCTTAGGGTGGAAAGCAGCATTGTTAGCAGTAAGGAGATGAGGTTGCATAACCGGGTATCGCGAGCTGGATGATGTGTTTGTGCATCTCCAGCACTGTTTTCTGGGTTTGGATGGTGATCAGTTTGAGAAACTTCAATATCGTTAACTACTAGCACAGAACGTTTTGCCCCTTTAAAATAAAGGTCTTTAAAAAACCCAACAAATCTTGTACTGTGGCTAAAAATCGCATACTGTGGCCTTAGTCCTGAACATCAGCATCTACTTGTTAATGGCCTGGTAACTGCTGAAGTTATTAGTGACACTCAGTGAGGTGTCTGCACGTTCAGATAAGCTAATAATGCCTCGATATGGGCTTACTGAGGAGCTCCAGACTGGATGTGATGTGAAGCTTCTCCTATTCATGATCTCCAAAGGGAAATAGTGTAGAATAGTTGCTTTCTAACTTGATAAAAAAAAGCATTTGGTAACCTAGAATAGTTGTTCAGCTGTCTGAAATTTCTCTTTTGATCTAGTAATTGTGCTCCACAAAAGAAAGTTGGACATTTGGTTGAAGTCTCTTGATAGTAAGTATTCAGCTTCTGTGGTGTATTTTTTTTTTCTTTTTTTGGTCTTGTGAGGTCTTAAGGCCTTGTGGAAGCACAGACTGGTTGGATGTGTAAGTACATTTGTACACTACTAGATCTAGGGGTTCGCTTCTGTTTAACTTTCTGCTCACTCTTATCTGAAGGCTTTATGTGTGCTGGTAAAAACTGGTGAGCTTTTCTAGTTGCCCCTATTACTGATTCAGTTGCACTGACTGCTGCCATTTTCTTGCATCATGCAGCTATTCTGGGGCTTTTGTTTTAAGTAATATCAATACCTTTGGTATCCCTTTACATGTACTAAAAGAAATTGAAACCGTATTAGAAGTGACTTTGTGTGTGCATGAAGTATGGTGAGTGTTGAAGAAGAGTCTTGAACTCTTCAAAGGTCCTACATGGAATAACTGACCTGAGAAAGTTACCACGTATCTATTTCCTATTAAGAAAGGAAGAAACAATTTCCTATGTGACATCTGAACTGAGCTGGCACTAGACTGACCCTGGTTTTTCTGGTGTCAGGCTGCTTGAAGTCATAGGGCAGAGTCTGAGCTTCATGATTTCCCTTCCCTACTGCTGACTGTCTTCCAAGTCTCACCTGCTCCAACGTGTCCCTTTGTCAATACCCACGTTGTTTCTTGTACCTCAACCAAAAGCCACCACTCTGGTGGTAATTGTCCTGGTGGGACTGATACTCAGTCTCTCTGCTCCACACAGCTTTTGTCTATATCAGGTGTGGTGAGTCACGGAGTTGTACCTGGTGGTTGGGTTTTGGAGAACAGTAAATAGACAGCTGATGTGAGTTATGTGCTCTAAGCTAGTTTAAATTGCTCTAGATCATTCAGTTGTGCTTTGATAATGACAGATTTGAAGCTGAAGCAAAGTATCCAGAAATGAAGGGAGGCTGAAGTGAGAATCTGAAACCTATACAATGGTGGAGGAATTGAGGAGTATAAAAATTCTTTAATGGTGAGACCCTGACTGTGTCTCTTCAATGCCTAGAAGAAAAAACAATGGCAGGAGAGGGAGGAATATTAAACAGTAGTTCTCAGAGTAGTTACCTGTTTGGTCCCCCATATGCTTTGGTTCTTAATTATGGGGAAAGAAGGTGTCTGGCATGGAGCACTTTAATGAGCTGTTTTAATTCCTGAGTACTTTGGCAAAGTATAGGTCAACTGATGAGGCTGCTGGCTGTCAGTGAGATGTAAACCAGTGGCCTTACCAAACAGAGCAAAACTTGACAGCACAACCTGAAGTTGCTCCAATGAGTGTATGAAGACAGACTTGGATTTTTTTTTCTTTTTTTGAAAGCAAGCTGGCTTGTAACTTGAGCAGGGAGCTGGTACCACAGCACCATGTACAACATGCTTGTGTGCTTCAGTGGCATGTTCTGGATCCTGATAATGCTCAGAGAGAAGGGACCTTCAATGACAGTCACAAAATACAACTTCAAGTTACATGTGGGTTATGTTTTAATCTCCCAAATTCTGTGTGGTTTCACAGTGCCTTTGCTAATGAAATACTGAGCTGGATCCCCCAGGGACTAAGTGTAGTAGCTGTTTTTATATTGACATGTGCTTGCCCCCATTTAGGCACAAGAACAATTCAAAGTAGTAAGAACTTTGGGTAGTTTTTATGGGGTTTTTTTAAGTCTTTGGGGGTTTTTTAAGTCTTAAGGAAGTGATGATTTGGGATCTCTTAATATCAAAGCCATTTAAAAAGGGTGGTCTAACCAGAGCTGGAGGATCAGATATCTATGGATATCTGTCAAATTAAATGTGGTTCCCTCTCAAATCAAATTACTTAGTTGTAAGCAGTAGCAGCTTCTGGAAATATCTTAAAATTCAAACATATTTGTTCCTACCTTTGGTGGTGTTTGGTTTTTTTGGTGGGTGTTTTATTTTCTTGCGAGGGGGAGGTTTCTTTTTGATTTTAGGGTTTTTGTGTCTTTTGTTTTTGGGGGGTTTGGGTTTTGGTTTTTTTTTTTGTTTGTTTGTTTGGTTGGTTTGTTTTTTTGGTGGGTTTTTGTTTTTTGGTTTTTTTTTTTTTGAGGAGGGGGACACTTTGTGGCTTGATAATAATGTGAAACAGAAGCCATGACCTGTCCATTTCTTCCAGGCAGAGTGCAGGAAAAACTAAAAGAAAAAAAGTGCCCCTGAACTTAAAAAAATGTAGATTGGTGTAGCACTGGGTTAGCAGAGTTCACCCCCCAGGGGATTGGTGGAGGATAACTTCTTTTTACAGCCCCAAAACTTTATGTTCTTTAAAAAGAAATGCAGACAACAGCGTGTAAAGCTTCTCTCCCAGTCTCCAGCGCTGTCAAGCCCAAAGGTTTTACAGACTGAGGTATGTCTCTGAATACTTTCATTTCATCTTTCTGCCAAATTCTTGCTGACACAGAGACTTTAGAGTAGGCAGACTTGTCTAGTTCAACCAGCAAACTCACACAGGGAGGACGCAGTTAAATCAGCAGCACACAGTGGAACTAGAAGTGCGAGTTCTCTGGAACATAAACATGGAGCGTTGGAAATGGGAATAACCATGCCTTTGTTGGCTGAAGTTGAGCTGGGTTGTAAATAATCTCCAACTTAGGATACAGAAAAGCCACTCTAATGCTTTTCTTAAATATGAGAAACGTGGCCTTATTTCAGTTTAAAGTGTATACAGCTTTTGTTTCAAAGCAGAAATGTCTAATTAAAAACTAGCAAGTTGGAAAACTGTATTAAATACTTAATGTGACAGTTGAACAACTTTTCCTTTCTTCTAAGGAAGAATCTTACTGGGTAATGCTGAGCTAGTTGAATTTTTGGCAGTTAGATAGGACTTCTTAAAAAATCTATTTCAGTAGTGAATGGAGAGGGAATTGCAGAATGAAGATCACTTTATACATCAAGGCTGAGATGCATGTTTCTGGGGTGGCTGGTGTATAAGCCACCTTTGTTTACAGTAAGTTTGTCTGTAAGAAAGTCATTTGAGTGCCTCTGAGTGAAGCATTCATTTGATATTAGATTTTCTTTTATCCCCTTTGTGAAGGTCTGTTCATATGGACAGTAATACTCTGTATTATCCCAAATAATTAGGACTCCAAGGTCCTGCACATGTAAAACTCAGCATTTTAATTGGTCCTGAAATGATAAACACCGCTGCATATTGTTTTTAGAAGACTTTCATGTTTTTAGATAACCATCAATTTTTTTGGCCTGATGCTTTTTGGGGTGCATGTGTGTAGCAGTCACCTTAACCCCTGACAGCCCTGTTACAGCAGATGAGATAATCCTGTTTCTGTGAGGTTGTGCTGACAGAATTATCAAAGCTGACTTTATAGACAATATCATTGCTAAAACACAGGCCTTGCTCATACTCCAATCACTACAGCAGCACAAGCAGCCTGAATTTCTGTTGCACTGTAAATAACATGATAAATGTGACTAATGGCAAACTTTGCCTGCTACATGTTAGTTTTCCAAATGCTTCTCTTGTAGAAATAATCTGAACTTTGCATCTTCAAAGGAAAGAATATTTTTAACAGCACCACCAGCAAAATTTCAGGGGTGCTGGCAGTTTTGGAAAGTCAGGTTTAGCTAAACAGAATGGAAGGGCTTGATGACTCAACCACTTGCTTAAACAGGATGAAGCAAGAACCTGCCTCATCAAGGAGTCACTGCCTTGGCTCTGCCTAGGTCAGCTTACTAATCTTTCAGGGAAAGAACCAAACTTGCCAGTAGCTCTGAGTGAGTTCTTTCCTTCTCTGCTCCCCCCAAACAAGGCATTGTAAGTTACACCAAAGGAAGGGCATATCTGGATCTGGCAGTACAGTGATTTATTCATGTTTGGTTTGAGAATAGTGGAATGGGAGGACATTGCTGGAGATCCTCTGAAGTAAGGAGCAAAATTAATACCATTTGAGAAAATACTTTCATCAGAATTTCTGCTTTGTTGGGAAGAGCTTCATTTGGAGATGTTAAATCATGCAAAAGCCAACTAAAATGTCTTGACTTCTGTGATTGGTGCTGATTCCAGCCTCAGTGTTGTAGTTATTTGCTGCAGAATTGCCAACAAAGGATTTATTGATTGGCTGTATATGTGTGTATTTAGGAGAAACTGATAGGGATAAATCAAGCAGAGTGAATGGTCTTCAGATGAAGCCACATGTAATTATAGCTGATTCTGCCTTGACTTTTCTGTGTGTTGTTGAAATGTCTGTTCAGTGCAAGACAGACTTGGAACAATACATGCATATTCAACTAATGTGGGATTACTTGGTCCCTTCTGTGATTGGTACAAGTTGGTTTTTAGTACCCCCAATGCCCTGTGTTAAACAGTTTGAAAATAAGTGACCTTTGTAGGTGAAACTTGCTTGCCTCAAGTAGGCATTCTGCTAAATTTTCTTCCTGTAGTGTGTTTAATCAACTTCTGTTTTGATGTAAAATACAACAGTTTGTTCCTAGCATAGAGATGGGGTTCTAATGAAGTGGAACTGATCTGAAGGGTGGCTGCTCTTCTGAAAGCAAGAACTAACTAAATACTAAAATGAGTGTGCAGACTTGGGTGCCTGGAGAAAGGAGAGCAGGTGGCTTGTGTGAGGAAGAGGGTGTGTGACTCCTGAAACTCCTGTCTGCTTTTTGTTCCAGTGTGTGGGAATGGAGTCAGGGCAGTGCAGGCCTTTGCTCTCACCCAGCTGCACCTCTGCTTCAGTTTTCAGTGGTGTGTGCCTACCTTTCAGGGTCTGGTCTTGAGGTCTTTCACTTACAGTCTCTAGTAGGCTTGAGCTTTAGGCCACTCTGCGAGTGTGAACGTTCATACTTGCTGTTCTTGCCTACTCTCAAGTCCAAGGCATATCAGCTGGAGCAGAGATCAGATATCCAGGCCTTGGAAGAACACTAAGTATAGCAATCTAATTGAAATGGGGTTCCATAAAAATATCTGCTCTCCTGGACAGAAATGTTAGCAGTTGTTGCACAGGTTTAGAATAATAAAAACTTTCTGATAGAAACCCTCTGTAAAGGTTTTCCCATACAAGTCTCTGTGTGTGGATTGTTAAGGGAAATGTATTTCTGTGCTGTCATCATACACCTCATAGGTCAAGCTGGCTGTTTTTTTAGCTGGCTGGCATTTGCTGTTGATCTAGAAGATGGTGCTGTCAGGAGTCATTTAAAGGAATGTCTTTAAACAATTCTAGATAACAATGTGGCTCAAGTTCGGATATGCAAACCTGTTATTCATATTATAAGCAGGAGAGAAAACAAGCTGGAAAATTGTTCTCTGCTTGCACAACAGCTTAGATGTTAACAGGTCTCTCAGATGTTAATACCTCCCTGTGGCACAGGCATGGCATAGAGCCTTTGCAGTGGATTTCTAATGTTGTTCTGGTTTTGTCTGTGAACCAAACTCATCTTAGAACCCTTGGCTCTGTGCAGCGGTGCTGTTTCATGATTAACGTGTATGTGACTGCTCAGAAGATACTTGGATGGATTTTTTTTCCTTAGCTTTAGTCTATTGATAATTAGCTTTTAAGGAGTTAATCAACTTGTCCTGTCCATGGTAAATTCTGCTACATTAATGGCACCTGTCCTGCCAAATTCCAGCAGTTGTGTACAGCAGGCATCTGAAACTTGTAGTCTCTTTGCAGGTGAGAGAAATAAGTGTGTGTAGAGTGTGATTCATCTGACCTGTTTTTGACACCTGCTTTGGGATGGGATAATCAATGGTGCCTCAGGAACCACTTACCCTGATAAGATCTCTTGAATGCTGCTGAGGGTGACCATCTCAAATGCAGGTACCCATTGAATACTTGTCGAACTCTTAAGAGTGAAAACAGGCATGAAACGTGGAGGACAAAGTGGAGGTGGCATTTCTGTGACACTGAGTGTGACAGATGAATATGGCTCTGTGCTGCAGGTGACTCTGGGCAAAGCACTGCACTGAATATTCCCTGCTGACATAATTGCTTCCTTTTACATCTGGGTTTCCCAATCAGGCTTCTTCCAATTCTTTTTGCTATCCTTGTTTTTCCCTTCCTCATAGCTCTTCCCCTTAAAATTCAGAACTTACTGGGAATGGTTTTGTTGTGGTCTTTTAACAGACCTTATTCAACCTCCATTTTAAGCTGAGTGGTGTAACTGTGCTGGATTCTGCTCTGATGTGATGCACAGCATGCTTCTAGCAGTCTAGTCAAAGAAGGCTGTTCAGGAAATATTTTACCTTGATTTCTACCAAAATTACATGGCTGATGGTAATTTGAACATATATTCTGAACTTCTTCTGAGAACCTTAATTCTGGGAGCATAAGTTTCAAAACTTCAAACAACACTAAGGCATTCAAAGGTTTTCATCAGATGAGTATGTTTTCTATTTCCAGTGATTTGGACAGGAAAGTAATTGCAACACCACATTGTTTTGAAAGAAGAGATTTGTGGGCTTAGTAGGCACAATGTGGTCCACAGTAACTTAAGTTTAGATGTTTGCTTAATGGCAAATAATGGCATTGAGGGAGGGGGAGGCAGACCTTCCTTGTATAGCATGGGATGTTGGAAAAGGACTGGTTTGAGTGTGTGCACACAGAAGGGTCCATGTGTGAAGAGTGCTGCAGAAGGGAAATGCCTCAGAATAGCTTGTGACTGTTTGTTGCCTGTCTGTAGGACCCTCAGGTGAAATGGTGCCCAGGAACAGACTTTGGGCTGGGGAAATGGGGTTGCCAGGTTAGAGCAGTTGCTGGGTGTCTGTGTCCACTTGAGACTGTCTAAGAGCTGCTTTAGAGACCCGTGAGAGAGAAATCTAAAGGAGCAATGAAATGTCTGCTGATGTCCACCTCCATGGGCTTAAGGGATTGTGGGGAGCTCCTTAAGAGCCAAGGCAATACCAAAGACCTGCAAGTTCCTGGTTGATGTGTTAGGACTCAGTTTTCCATAAATAACTCATCTAAACTAACAATTGTCTGTCTCCAGGTATGTCATGACTGCTATGACCATGCAGCTACAGAATATACAGAGTCAAGGAACTCAATTTTTAGCTTAATTCGAGAATAATGTGATGTGTTACTCATAAAATAATTCCAATGTCCATTTCTCTGGTACCTTAATCCTCATACTAGTGGCAGTTTTCGGGACTTTGGGCTAGTGCTGCTCTCCACTTGTTTGCAAAGCTGAACTATGGCTATGGCTAGGAATTTAACTGGGATAAAACCAAAAATCAAACAAGAAACATCCAGCCTTGTCCTCTCTCCTTCTGTGCAAATCTAAGGAAGACTTCACAGGTATAACTGAGGAGATGGCAAGTGGAGCAGTACATAAACATGTGTAGCACTGCACTGAGATGCAGCTTGCCTGTTATTTTGAAACCCTTCTTACAAATTTTCTGAGCTCAGAAAATTTGATTTGTAAATGTCTGAAGTGCTGCCCTCATTAAGAAGAGTGATGTGTGGAGCACTGGAAATTAGTTAGTTGCAGGCTAAAGTCAAACCTAAAGCTTCTACTGAAATGATTGGTAGAATCTCTGCTAAAGACAGGTTTGTCTTTACTACTGTAGTCTCCCTTCAAAATAATTGCCATGTCCTTCAGAGGCTTAATCTGTTCTAAGTGTTGTCTGTTTGTCACTCCCACAGTGGCTATCAGGAGTGTGTGCATATTTGGTGCTACCTTTTGTCTGAACTTCTTGGATGAGCTTGTGGAGCAAGACAGAACATGATGAAAGATGAAATGGAGAGCTTGGGGAATACATCTCCACAGAGAGATCATGTTACTTTATCATAATCTCAGCCCTGGTTCTTTAGAATCTGAGATGTACAGCTGGGTCCTGCGTGGAGGAAAGTTTTGGAAATTGTAAGTGACCTCAGTGAAGTAATAGGGCTATAGGGAAGTCACAGTGTGGGATACAGAGAAGAAGAGTCTAGAATGAGGATATTCAGTGTGAACAGTTGTTGGAAGCTCCTGGACTGGTGCTGAGACAGCACAAGTCTAAGGTGCAGCAGATATAAAGTGTTAGAATAGCCTGCTTGCTCTGAGAGCTGTGTAAGCCAGCTGGATGGTTTATCCAGACACCTTAGCCAGGACTTGGGCTCCCTAGTCTGGTTTTGTGTTGTACTCTGTTCACTGGCTGCACAAAACTCACACACTGTGTAACTTACTAAAGAGGCTGCTATTAAAAAACTCTAGGAACTCATATTTTTGAAGCTCTGTACTGTACTGTAGCTCAAATACTGAAAGAGTTGATCTGCAGTGGCTGTCTGGGTGTCAGGCTGAAAAGTTTGGATGCCTTACATAGCTGTTCTAGGGAGCTGTGGGCCTCCTTCTGCTTAGTCATTTCTGTTGATGCTGTTTTGCTCTGGGATTGGTGAAGTCTCTGGGCTTATATAAAGGCAGTTTCAGTGAGTGTGGGAACATCAGTAGCTTGATGTAAACTAAACACTGAAACTGGAAGTGCAGCCCATGGTACTGTGTTGGCTCAAGTTTAAGGCAATGGTAACTTAGTTCTGCTCTAGTAAGAGCTAAAGGGAGAGACTGTGTTGTGTGGCAGATCATGTGCAAAGGGAGCCATGGGGCTTGAAAAGCTGTTCTGGATTTAAACAACTCTCTTGGATTATGGGCCTTTAGTCTTCCTCACCTCCCAAATCAGGTATTGGATTTAATTCCAGGTTCAGGACTGGGATTAAAGGAACTGAATGTCTAATTTATAAGCAGACACTGGATTCTGTTCCAAGTATGTTGCTGCTTGGCAGCTGTCCAGGTGTGTGCTGCTTTGGCTGTCAGCTGCTGCTTGGTCTGCAAAGGGCTCTACCTGAAACTGCTTCTACACTGAGTGAATGTTTTGGATTTTTGTTTTATTTTGCTGAGTAGAAAAATGCCTATTAAATAATCAGAAATGCAAAAAATACTGTCAGAAATGCTGAACAACAGACTAATATATAGTAGTTGCAAGTAAATGGCATTTAGTTAGGTATGGACATAATGGAAATATGTTAATGTACTCGTTCATGTTTAAAAAGCACAGCATATCTTTAGCTGAAAAAAAAAATCTCAAAGTAAAGCTATTGGAAGAATAATGTGTAAGGATCCAATTCTTCACATGTGTCGGGCTTTTCTGCTTTTGCAGCTCTTCAGGGCTTTGTAGGGGCCCTGCACTGAGAGCTGGTTCCCCTCTCCCCTCCTGGAGAAGGGAGCCGAGTCCTCTGCTTCACCACGTTTGTCTGGGGAAGCTCCTGTCCAGGCTGCAAGCAGTTAATGCTGTGCCTGCTGGGGACTGGCAGGCACAGGGAGCAGGTGTCCCGTCCTGCCCTGGCTGCCGTGTTGGTGTCACTCCCTCAGTGTCACTCGCCCAGGGGCAGTGACACCGGCCTGGCCTGGCAGCAGCCCCTGTGTCGCTGAGCTGTGTCTCTGAGGTCCTTTTGTGCCCTGCCTGCATCGCTGCTCCCTGGGGGTTTTGGTGCAGGGATTTCACTGCTGTGGGGGCCTCAGCCAGTGCAGAGAGAGGCTAGAGACAGGTGGTACTGCTGCTTAACTTTTCTGCTACACAGCACTCACTATATCCAGGGAAAAAAAACAGAGCCAAACAAACACTGGGCCCTTGGTGTTTGCAGGTTTTAATGAGTAGCAGCTACTGGCATGGTAAGGCAGCCAAGGATGATGCTTTTCATGTCTCAGTGCAGAACTTTCCTGAGACTTCCTTTTTTGTCTGCCTGCCAGCCGTGTTGTTTAGTTTAACATAAATAATCTGGATGGAAAAGCTCATTTTTAAATTGCTGATGGTAACTCTGCATACCTCTCGTGGAGAAGGTGCATGAGCTTATATTCATTGTTTTTCTAAGAGTGTTTCTGCAATCAGCAGCTGCTTGAGCTGTGCTTCAAAACTGCTGTCATGGAAGGAAAAGAACCTTTTCACAAGCTGAGACTGATGGCACCTCCTGTAATAGAAGTGATGTGCTCATTTGCTTTACAGGCAACATCCACTAAGCAATCTTCTTGAACTGCTTTAACTGAAGATTTTTGTCGATGATTGTCCCTTTCATACAGTTTACAGATGTTCTGCATTAAAGGACTTGGCATCCAGGAATCTTGCTCTTTCTCCCAAGTTCTCTTGCCAGTATAGTGCTACATGGTCCTAGGTGAGAGTCAGAGTGCAAGAGCAGTCTCTCTTTGGGAATAAATACACAAAAATGTTTTGAATTACTTAGGGATAAAGTTGTTTGAGGCTGAGACAGATGTAGAAAGAAATTGAAACAGTACATGTTAAGAAATAGAGAAGAAAATCTGTATATTGGCTTTGGAAATAATGTGGCATATTTAAATAGAGAGAAACATTCTGAATTTTTTTAGTCAAGTTCTGGCAGTTTTTAAAGTCTTATCAGTGAGCAGTGATAACTTGCAAACAATAAAGAAGCTGAATGTGAGCAGTTTGGGTTACAGCAGTTCACACACAACTCTGCACAAATCCTTTTTTCTCTGTGGAAATGCAGAAATGATGGGACTTGTTTCACAGGCTTAAATTCAAGTTTGAAAGTCTTAGGTGAGATAGTAAAACCCATTATTTGAATTCTGACTTCTGTAGTTACTACAGTGGGTATTCTGTATTACAGTATTAATAATATCTGAAAGGATGATGTAAATGTCCTGAGCAGAGATGTTTTTTTTCACAAGCAATAGGCAATTTTTTAATGAAATCCTGCCTGAAAAAGCAGGTTATATTCAACTACTGAGGTGGTGGAACTTTTAATAGACCATGCTGAAGAAATCTTTGTATTAAAGAGGTAGTAAGAGAGTGGTGAAACTCTTTTAAAGTGAGCTGCTCACCTAGGCTATCTGCCCTTTCAGCTAAGATTAAATAGTTACCCAAGCTTGTGCAGCTGTTTCCACAAAGTTTCATAAATACCAGAGTCTGAAAACTGATTTGCTTAGAGGAGGCATGGCCATGCTGTAGCCTTTGGGTTTGAGGTTTGCATCTTGCTTAGAGAGCCTGTGATGTTACTTTTCTTTCTTTTTACCCAGAGCTTTGTCCTGCACCTTGGGGGCTGGGTGCCTGACCTTACCTCCTGATTACACCCTTCTGAGGAGCTCCTAGGAAAACCCCTTGCCATGTGTCCCTTGGGATTTTAGAGTTGGGTCATCTTTGTGGCTAAGTTTGACTAAATTAGTAATGACTGAAGTTGATGTTCCTGCTCTCTCCCTCTTCAGGACCTTGGTTCCTTCACGTGAGCTGAGCACTTTGTTTACCCTGGGTGGACTTAGACTCCTCTGTGTAGGGCTTGAATTGATTCTTCCTGCCTTTTTCAGCCACACTTTAAATAGTTCACAACTTAACTGGTCAGTAATGATTGCAAGCTTATGAGCAAATCAGTTTGGATTTCATGGCAGCTTTTTCTCCAGAAAGGTACAAGGTTCTCATTTGAAGTTCCTCTGCATGTGCCTGAGGGCATTAGAAGGCCCTCTTAAGTCTTTTTTAGGTTTGCAAAATGGGAATATGTGGACAAGCTGTGCCGTGGAACAGAATAATGAGGACTGCATAGAGTCTGACAGGTTAAAATAAGTATGGGTGGTTGGCTTTTTTTGTATTTTTTTCCACAATAACTACCATTCTTAATTTAATCTGCAAATTATTGACCCATTGAAGGAGTAACTTCCCCCTTCCTGTATCCTAAGTACCTAAGATCTATCAGGACTTTGTGTGTACCGTTGGAAATGCTGGATGAAGAATTTGAATTTATTTCTCATAAATATGGCTTTTAATGTGATTTCTGACTTGAAGCTGTCAGTTAATAGATGTTCTCACCTTCCTACCCCCACCACTGGATTATAGACAAAACTCATTGGAGGGTTTAATTCCAGATCTTACAGGTTTTTTTTCTGGAGCAGGCTGATAACAGAAGTTCAGTGGAGTCTAGACCTAGCTGTGACTTGATTTGTGTGTAGCTATTCCCAGTGAAGCCTCTATCTGGCAGTGACTCTATGAAGTAGCCTGTACACTTAGAATGCTCTACAGCTTGTCACTGGTGGAAAAGAACTGTGAAGCAAAAGGAAGAAATAAAGACACACAACTGTATATCTGAACAGCACAGCAGCTTATCTTCCATGTCCTCTTGTACTAGTTCAAAGTATAGTAAATCATTCTCTCCAGAATTCACTGGCACAGGTCTCAAATGCTTTCAGAGTCTGAAAGAAAAATCATTTAAACAAAGTAGAATGTTGTTTTTAAATAAAAACATAATGTGACTTTGGTCTGTTGTTAACATTTTCTAGAGTTAAAGGCAGACATTAGTTAAGCTGGCTCCTTGGGGTTCTTGTAAAGCTCTTGTATTGTTAGACAGCCTGACTTATTAAAAGCTGTTACTAGATATATTATAGCCTATATTATTATTAGCCTATATTATTAGAAGTTTCCTAACTTAAACACTCGTTGGTATCTAGTTTAGGATACCATGCCCCATAGCTGGGTGTTGTTCTGGCCCTTGTGCTCACGTTGCCCAGAATTTTAGGGTCAGACATGGTCCCAGCTCTGACAGAAGTGTTGGTGCTGGGGGAGCTGAGGGCACTCACTCAGGCCATGATAAAGCACCAAATGTCATGGGGGTTTTTGGTCCTGTATGGGCACAGGAGCTAAACCAGCAAATGTGTATTATAGACACTTAAAGTTCTCTTAAATTCTTTTTCCTACACAGAGCTCAACAAAAATCCAGTGGAAGGCTTTTCAGCGGGCTTAATAGATGACAATGATCTTTATCGATGGGAAGTCCTTATTATTGGTCCTCCAGATACACTATAGTAAGTACTGATACTTCTACAGAAACTTGAATGAACTCGGATTTACCAGTTCTAGTTTGCTCCTAGTGAATTGAAGCCAAGCAAAAAACCTTGTGCTAAATCAGGTAATGCTCCTCTGTTGCTAGCAGAGTACCTGTAAATAGCTGGATTTGCTATGTAGAAGTTCTAAACTGCTTTGCTCCCCTGGGAAAATGCAACACTGATCTCTTTGTACTTGTATGGAAAAGAAAGACAAAAGGTGCACTTAGAGGCAGCTTCTGTTTTCTTTCACATGTAGGTAAGGCAGATAAAATCCACTGTTTGCTGTTGCTGCTGGGAGGCTCTAGTTCAGCTGATAGTGCCACGTTAAACCATGATGGTAGGAGAATATTCCATTCAGGTGGGATGTAGTTGGAGGAAACCTCAGCAGTCCACAGAATTGGCTCCAAATCCTGTCAGATTGAGATGGGACAACTTCCACGTGTGACCTGGAGTACTTTGGGGTGATTCCTGCTCCAGTTTCTGGGAAAGGTTCTGTGCCCAGGAGAGGTCAGTTTAAGGTGCACTCCTGAAGATGACCTCTGTTCTCCTCATGGAGCTGTTGCAGTGGTGAGCTACTGATACAAAAAGCCTAGTGACGTTCACTGGAGTCAGTTTTGGTTGCAGCATGAAGTTCTGTCTGTCTGTCAGCAGACTTTGAGTGAGTATTTCAACCCAGTTATCAAATTGCTTGGCTTTTCCTCAAGCTCACTGCACTGTGGTTCTCATGTCTTGCATGAGATGGTTTCTCCAACTTCTATTGACCTTTTCTGAACATCTTATATTCTCATGGCTATTTTATAAATATTGTCAAGAAATAAATGCTGCTTTTAATTGATTGTCATCTTAGGTGTTGAAAGTTGCAATAGTGGTTTTTTAAACTCCACTTTTGAGTCCTGAACTTTTTTTGAGGCTTTTAGGTAAGAAACTTCTGTTCCAGTCCTTGCTTATTGTTTTTCAGGGTTGAGCCCTTTCTTCCCTGGGCTGTTTCATGAGGATGGTCATATATAATAGTTTAACTTAAACAACTTTCAAACATCACTCTCATTCCTGGTACCACTTCATTTATTCTGAGTTTGCTTGAGAAGACTTTAGACTTAGTGCATTACTCTACTGACAGAAACCCTTTTCTAAGGAATATTGCTAAAAATGGCATTGATCTCCCTTAATTGACAGCTGTATTTCATTAACTGATATCTAATGTGTATCCACTTTAAAACATGTATTTATATGCAGTTGATGTGGGGCAACCAGGGATGCCCTACAGCCTAGTAGCTTTAGGATCTGCTTCTTTAAAAAGGGAAAGAAGGACTTTTTCAGTTTGAAAGAAAGGCTTTGACTGGTTTGGGGCTCATCAACAAATGCAATCCAGCTCTCCTTTGTCTTGACATTATGGATGTTAAAACAGTGTTTCTGGAATTCTCACCTCTCCTGGGATGAAGGATTCTTTGGAAACTGCCTGCCATTTCTAAAACTTGTGAAAAATAAATGCTGTGGGTTCAGATCCCCTCAGCTGCTTCAAAGAGCCAAGTTACTTAAAGGCACTGCTTTTTGGGGTCGTTTGTTTTTTTGTTTGTTTCTTTGGTGGGTTGTTTTGTTTTGGTTTTTTTTGAGACACTTGCTGGAGCTGTACCCCTTAGGTTAATAATGATGGTAAAACATGTTATTTTTGTCAGTAGCCAGTGCACTTTAGAGATTCCTACTCCTTTACAAATACAGGAAAAATCACACTGAACAGTTTTCTGTTCACCACTTGTTTAGTGTGTGTGTGTGGCTGCTGAGGAGTAGCTTGTCACACCATGCATCTCATGCCATCTTTGGGGGTTCATGTTCCACTTTCTGCTCTGCCTTTGCAATTCCAAATTTTGTTACAACCTTCAGTTAGAAGAAATGACAGTAGCAGGACAAATATTATTGACATTAGCAAAGTATTCCATCTGTAAACATTTCCATCTAATACAGACCTTCACCTTTTCAAAAGGCACTATTCCTGGCCTGTAACTCCACATAAAACCAGGATGTCTCTTGTTTATTATTGTTTTCCAGTTGAGTGGGTAACTAATGCAGGACACCTCACTGTCATGCCTGAGTCACTTCAGTTTAGTGTTGAAAAGGTGGCATTGGAAGTCTTTTTACATTAAATAAATACATTAAATAAACTCTACCCACAGCCAGAGCTTTCTGCATTTTTTCCCTGGGGCTCACTGCTGCAGACTGAGACCACAAAATTAGGACTGAGGCCTCTAGCAGAGGAAAATGGGAGTCTGCTGGGCTGGACTTGAGAAAGGCAGTTATTGGCAATACCTTTTTTTTCCTGTTAATAAATGTACTGTGAGGAAAAAAAAATATAAGTTGTGATTCCAGATGGTGAATTCCTTGGCAGTTTTTTGTTGGGTTTTTTTTTTTTCCTCCTCCTTCCCACCCCCATGGTTTTTCCCCTCTGGAACATCTTCCCAGTTCTAAAAAAAGATCACATTGGGGAACTGGCAGTATCTTGTGAAAGGATCTTCTGAATGTAGAAACTCCTTACATTGCATATGGAAGTGTTGATACTGTTAATTACCAACATGATGTTAAGTTGTGTGAGGTGTAAACTTAGAACATCAGTAAGTTCCAATCTTCAGCTTAAGCTTACAAGAAACTCTACTAAGATATTTTTGATTCCCCAGTGAAGGTGGTGTTTTCAAGGCTCATCTTACTTTTCCAAAAGACTACCCACTGAGGCCGCCAAAAATGAAATTCATCACAGAAATCTGGCATCCGAATGGTAAGAAATGTCAAAGTTTCAATTTCTTTTTGCAGTTCAGAACTAAAATGCAGAAAGTGAAGACAAATAAAATACATTTCTGTTCATGTTAGAAATATGAAACTCTGCTTTTACTTTGTCATCCTCATTTAATAGAGAAGTAATAACAATGGTAGAGTTTTTAATAGTGCTACTCTGAGAGCATAAAATACTTGTAAAGTATTTTCAGAAGTTATTCTGAGTAGGTTCTTGCATTCTTGGTAATTGTTCAGGGATTTTTTTCTTAATTTTTTTCCAAAGTGCAAAATTCTAGTCTGAGGAAAAACTTGACTTCTATAGCTGCCTTTTGTTATACCTTCAATTATTTAATCTTGCTGTTACTGACTTGGCAGCTCAGTATAGAAAGCCCAAGGTTGTCCTCATCTAGTGAAGCATGAAAAGAAATCTTTTAGTCTCTCTAAAGGAGACTTCTCCTAATGCCTCATTTACCTATGGACTGATGGAGATTGGATGGGAAGGTGAAATAAAACAGAAGATGGTTTTACTGGGAAAGAAAAATATTCTTCAACTTCAGAAACTGTAGATGTTGAAAAGGTGGGAGGAGACAGTGCTCCCATCAAAAGGACAAGGGAATATTTTAATGCTGTGTCAGTTTCAGCTCTGGAAATACCAGAGTACTTGTCAGGCACTTTCTAATTCCAGCAGTTTAAATCATATTTCAATATGTTCCAGTTATATCCAGCTGATGCTGTTGCTGTGGAAAAAAGTCACTCTTGAGTTTGCTGAACTTAACAGAAAAGGCTGTAGTGGAAGCCTGTCTAAATAAATATTCTTGAGAAGTGCAATGTGGTGTTAGACTGAGCCCTTCCTCCCCGTGTGCCCTCTCTGTCAGGAGTCCAGGCACATTCAGACTCCCACCAAGCCCTGTTTATTACAGTTTAAGTTCTGCAATAGTTCATTACTTTCCTTCTTTATAAAGTGTTTCCACTAACAGTGTTTCAGAGTAGCTGGAATGAAGATGAGCAGTTCCTGACTGTCCTGAAGAAATGCCAGCATGTTGTTTGTGACTGAAATATGCCTTGTTCTATTTTGTAGTTGACAAGAACGGCGATGTCTGCATTTCAATTCTTCATGAGCCTGGAGAAGACAAATATGGCTATGAAAAACCTGAGGAACGCTGGCTTCCCATTCACACAGTGGAAACTATCATGATTAGTGTTATTTCTATGCTGGCAGATCCCAATGGTGATTCTCCTGCTAATGTTGATGCAGCGGTAAGGCTTTCCTTGGTCTGCCAATTGTCTTCAGTGTAGAAACCTTGCAATGCAGTTCTGGTTTAGCAAACAGGAACTTGGGAAGAACCTTTTCTGTCACAGGCTAAGGCTGCCATTGTGCTGGGAAAAGCAGTGATGTTGTCAGACAAAAGTACTGATTAGCCTTGGGAAGTTTTTCACCTCTCTAGAGCAGTCTTCCTGTCCCATGGGTGAGAGCAGTGGGTCTGACTGTGTGGGTCTGTGCTCTGAGAAGGTACTCAAAGGCTTTACTGGGCATCTCACCTTCAACTCAACAGGGAGGGTTGTCCCAGACTAGACTGACTGGCTCAGGAGTGAGGGAAAATGGTCTGATTTACAGCCAAAGGCCAGGGTGAATCTGCAGGTGTGAGATGGAAGCATTTGATTCAGAATTCTGGACCATGGCCTGTGCTGTGAGTGTGTATAAACCCAGCTATCAGCTCTCTAGAAGAGCTGTGTTTAGAGCACAATATAAGAATGAGACTGAGAAATGTTTGTAGTGGGGAGAGAAAAAAGGTCTCAGTTCTGGAAGGGCATAGGGGGACAGACTTGAGGCCCTGCTCATCTGACATAACTGACATGCTCCTGAATTGCAGTTCAGCAGTGAGCATTGTCTTCTCATAAAGGAGAAGTTCTGCTCTTTTAACTGTGGGAGTGAGGAATGAGATGGGAATTGTGAGATGCAGAGTTTTGTAAAGGAATGTTAACCTGTTCTGTCAGCCAAGCTATACCTTCCCAAAGTGGGTGGGAGTTCAGTAGTTTCCTGGAGCCTTTGATCTGCTATGTTGTGAGTATTTTCAAAGGTGGTTGAGCTCTCTGAAAAATCATTATGGGAACAGACTCATGTAGAACAAATTGAATGGGAAAACAGAAAACAAACAAAAAGTTGCAGTGAACAATTTCCTCATTTATCCTTTTTAAGTGTTGGACCTCCCCTTTTTGTGTCATGTTGCTGGTGGAAACAGACACCCAGGAAATATGGACATTTCCTGCTGAGCACCAGCAGGAGCAAGTTATTAATGAAATGCTAAAAGTGCAGTTAGAACTCCTCAGTTCACAAACTCATGCATGTTGAATGTAGCTGGCCTAAGCCTGGAGAAAGCACATGGTTTTAGCTGTGCTTGTCACCCTCTTGACATCAGACTTTTTGTATTGTGCCTCACTCTGACAACTACTTCAGGAGTGGGTTGTTTTTTATTTTTTTTTGTTTTTTTCCTTAGGAAAGTTTGACACAAAATGAATTTGCCTTAGGGTAAAGGTCAAAAATGAAACCAGTTTTTTGTAGTCCAGCATGAAAGAACAAAAAAAACTTAAATTTGGCTGAAGATAATAGTGAGGCATCACTTTGGACACTAGAAACTTCTTTTGACTGTGGCATTGCATGTTTCAAGGAACTTAGGAAGTGCTGCTGGAGCAGTTGGTTCTCCTGCTGGGTTGTAGATCTCTTCATATTAGCAAAAAACCATACTCAGGGTAATGAAGAATCAGCAGCTCCTGTGTTTAGTGCAGCAATAAACTTGGGCAGTTACTATAAGATACTTTGCTGTCAGAAGTTTCTGCTTTTAAGTGAGTTTAGTGAATAAGGTGTTACAGGCAATGCACAGGATTATAGGAGCAGGGGATATACCTGCTTTCAGGAAAAATGAACTGTGCATGTTGGAGTACTGTCTCTTGGAGTGGGAGAAAAATGAGGATCAGGAACCTGAATAGATATTTTGAAAAGCAAATAGAACAGTTCATGACCTAAAATTCCATTTTTGGAGAATCAGCTGTCAAATTGGAAACTTTGCTTGCTATTCAAATCTGAACAACTCATGGAACTATGAATAGAAAAAGTAGAAACAAAAACTAAGACTCTGAAGCTCAGAGGGCACAAATTCAATGCTTTTCTTGGCTTTAAGCCATCTTGTGTAAGCTGTCCTATGTCCCAGTCCAAGGAACCAAATGTTTGCTGCATGAATTGCTGAAAAAGAACAAACTAATTATTAGTAGCCTTATTTGTGCTTTCAGAGAAGAGTAAAGACGTGCTGGGCTCTCCAACATGCTGATTGTTTAGGTGAGCTTGGAGGTGATGGATGGTAGGGTATGCCATTTATCACTGAAATGTACCACAGCCTCCACTCCAGGTGGGGCTGAAAAGGTGCTGTGTGCTAGATTGCATCAGCTGAGACAATGTGGGGGTTTTTAACCCCTTCCCTCACCCCTGCAGTAAGAATATATTGCTTGTATCAGAAACTAAGAACTGGAGAACTTCATGAAATAAGGGGTTCTTTATATTTTCCCCACCACTTCTGACTGGAAGGCAGTGCCCAGCACATCAATCTTAACCACACCTGGTGCTCCTGTGCTCTCATCTGAGCTCCTTGTGAGCCTGGCACAAAACAAACCTGGCTGCACTTTCTCGTGTAGGTTTTTGTGATACCTTGATGGGTGCATCTCTGGGTTCAGACTTCCCTCTTACCTATCTTCCTGCTCATCTTTATCTTGGCTCTTCATCTCTGCAGCTCTGAAACCAGATCCCTGTCACAGAGCCCAGCCCCGTAGGTGAGCTGAGTGTTCTCCCAAGGTCTTTCTCACAGAGCCAGTGTCTTACAGCCATATCTAACTGGGAGTGTTTGCTTTCGAAGGACACTGCTGTGCCTCTTCTAGAGACTGTGACTTCTGTATTTCTGTCCTGGAGTGTCCTGCCTAGATTGAAGGGAACTGAAACTGTCTTTTAAAAAATCTCAGAGTAACTGCTGGCTCACAGTACCTGTGTACCCTTCTCACCACTGCAGTTAAAGACACTGTCTGTAACACATAACAACAGCTTGTTGAGTTTGCTGCTACTTTGCAGGCTGAAGCAAATAGGTTTTACCACAGACAGTGTGAAATACTGGTAAGCCACCAGGTTAGTCTTGGAGTGTGCCTAATCCAAGGGGAAAATTACATCCTCACTGTCTTGTAAGCAGCTGGCACAGAAACCCAGAGCAAACTTTAGACAGTCCTGAATATCACAGGTTTTCAGTGAGGAGCTCAATGATTGTAAGCAAATTTAGGTGTTGACTAGATGGCTAATGTCTGAAAACATAAACAACAAGAGTCTTCCTAGAGCTTGTACAACTCCTTGTTGTAGGACTGACATCTGAAAGCTGTCTATTCAATTACAGAAAGAATGGAGAGAAGACAGAAATGGAGAATTTAAAAGAAAAGTTGCCCGCTGTGTAAGAAAAAGCCAAGAAACTGCTTTTGAGTGACACTTATTCAGCAGCTAGTAGCTTCACTTTTTTCAGGGTAAGTATCCTTCTCAAGATGAGTCAGTTACCTGAGTTGAGGATTTCCTGCTTAAGTGTTGCTGAAGTATTTTTCTCCCCCTCAAAAGCAAAAAGAAACTCCCAAACCTTTCTTCTCAGCTGCATGATCTCAGTGGAGCTCTTTTCCTGTATGCAGTACTAAAGACTAAAAGAACTTGACAGCCTGTTCTGCCAAAATTGGGGAACTTCTCTTGTATTCTTGTGTTTTATGCTGTTCAGAAGTTGAACTTCTCTTTATCAAAATTCATCCTGCTTTATTAATGGCACTTAGAGGTTACTGGAGCTGTAATAGAAGGGGGTGACAATTCCTTGATATTCATTATTGTGAAGAATACTTACTAGAATCTTAAAAGCATCTTAAAAGTCTTGTTATCTTAGGAGTTGTGGATTATCTTGCAGATGTTGGTGGCATGTTGCACATAGGAGTTAAATGAGACTTCAGTGAGGTTGCCAGGAACCACTGAGAAGGGTTTGTTTCAGGTATCTATGGAAGTTTTAACAGAAAATCTCCTGGCACAGCAGAAAGCATCAAATTGAGATATTACCAGTTAATAATATCAAGAAAGGTGGTGTTCTCTTCAGCAGCCCAAGAAACATCTTTAGTGAGGAAGGATTGGGAAAAGCTTCATAAAACCAGCTGTGTTCTGCCTGGAAACTGAACTGTGGCATATCTGAGAGCTTGGACAAGTTTTGACCTGAGAGTAGCTGATGTGATATTTGCATTTTTTTTGCCACCCTGTTAAAGAGCTTCTGGCTCAAGATACTTACTCTAATTTACACGATCCCATCTCGGTTTTAATGGGACATTTTTTTAAAATAACCTCTTGTAGTAAGCTCTGTATTAAAGCATGGCCCTTAAATCCCTGGCCTTTGGTCACTTTATCTTGGGTATGCCAAGGGAAAACTTCCTCCATGAGCTAATAATTTCCCACTCTTGCTTTTCAAAGCAAAACAGAACTTCATGTTGAAGCTGCCTTTTCTTAATGGTTGGTTTGGCAAATAAACTGCTCTGACCCATTTGGCTGGCAAACCCCAAATCCACATTTACTGGTTACCTACAGCATACATAATTCACAGGGACAGAAATATGGCACTGTATGTAGTTCAGACTGAACCAGAGCAGCTTACTACATTCTTCTGCTGGGTAGTTTTTTTAAATCACAGTTGTACAGGAGAGAGTTCCTTTCTTACCCTTTTGTAAACATGGAGGGGGGTGTTGGAGGAAGGCTCCATCTGTGACAAATTAGTTCTGCAGTCCCTCTTTGCAAAAATGCTTTGATTGAAAGGAACTTTCCCCAGTATGGATTAAACATAAAAAATGCTTAATATTGACCAAAAGACTAAGCAAAGGAACAGAAAGTCTTGTACTGCCTATAACTGGAGTGCAATAATTGTTAATGCTGCTGACTTTTTTTTTCCTGTCTTGGAGAAAGGGAGTAACTGTGAGTAACACTCCAGAGTATCCTTAACTAACCTCAGCTCTGTTGCCATGTTGAACTTAGCTATAGTGAAACAATGCTCTTGACAAATATTTTAAGTAATTGGCTGTGTTGCTTTTCTGGAAGGCAAAAGCTTTTCTAAGTCTGGTGACTCCTCCCAAGTGAGCGATGGGCAGGGAGTTGGATGAGAAGGGGCCACAGCTGGTTTCAAACCAGCCCAGTGTGACTGGGGGCTGTGGTGTCAGTGCTTGCTGAGCACTGCTGTACCTGCCTCTCACAGTAAGTAATGCACAGACTTTCAGTGATAAATCTGCCACGTTTAGCCCTGTGTGTGAATAATCAAAGCTTTGCACGCTGCGCACTCGACAAGCAACACGAGGTACAGGAGCCAGAAAGTCTCATAATTGAGCTTGGACACACAGTGTGCTCAACTAACTCCAGGCTTTCTCAGGTGATGAGTTTGGATTTATCCATCTTCTGTTCAGAGGTATGTGAAGCTCTTGAACAAGTAATAGTTAATCTTCTGGAGCTTGAAAAACTTAATTCACATCTTGAAAATAATTGAGGGTGAGGAGGGGTTTTATTTTAATACCTGTGATTTCTTTGCAGGTCTCCAATTGAGAAACATGGCACTGTTTTTTTTCCTGCACTCTACCCACCTATTGCTGGACTTCTGTTGTTACAAGTTGGCAAACACTGGCTGGAACTGGGCTGCAATAAAACATGCCAGTTATCAATGCTGACAAGAGCCTAACAAGTGCCAACACAAGATGATTACGCATTTTGAAATCTAATGAACTGCTTTAACCTTCAGGAAGAATTGTAAAGATGTGTACATAGCACAACATGATCCGGATAATATATATACTGTTCATGTACATCCACAAATACACATTGTACCAAATAATGCTGTCTGTAGTTAGGGATAGAATTGTGTAAATTCTAAAGATTTTAGCAGGTTTTTTCTCTCCCTATTCATTGTTTCCTGAGTTAAAAAAAAAACAACAACTTGTGAAGCATGTCAAAACCAATTAGGATACTAAGTTGGTTTTTTTGGTTTTGTTTTTTTTTCCTCCCACTTTAATTTTCCTTTGACCCACCAAGGCTTAATTAAAATTTCTTGCTTATTCAAGTTTAGTATCTTTTTTTTTTTTCTTTTTTTTTTTCTTTTTTTTTTCTTTTTTTTTTGGTTTTGGAAATGTGGTCCCTTTTATTTCCCCCATCAGAACTTACAATTTTCCTAATTAAACCCTGAAAGGATTTGCTATCAATTACTTGTGTCTTCTTTTATGATGACCTTTGTAGTCTCAAAGGTGCTTTTTTTTCTTCCCACCCCTTTTTTAAACCCAATTACTCATCCTTCTTGAATTTGGTATAGCAATAAAACTGGCCATGGAGCACCCTTGAGCAGCCTGATGGATTTTTAACTTCCAAGGACTTGAGTGCTTTCACTTGGAAGTTTGGTTGACTAAGTTAGTCCAAGATAGGAATGAGCTGCTTTTTATGGGTGAAATTTTTGGTTTGCCTTTTTCATTGCCTGTTTGTGGGGTGGGGTGTGTGGGGGGGAGGCTTGTTTTTTCTCAAGGTTGAGTTCAAGCATGCACATCTGTAGGCTTTCAAATGACTAACTTCTGGGTTTGGTATCAAAAATAGTTTCCCTCCTTTACTCTTTTCTGTGGCCCTTCATCTGCTTTGCCTTCTACTTCAGAGTTTTCCTCACCTAATGTACAAAGAAGATGGCGATGTATATTTTCATGTAATTTGATTTTTGGAATTCTGTCACCTTCTGTAGTGAGTTCTTCCAAAATATAATTTTTTCCAATAATGATGTGTCAAACTGTCTTGAGTATCACAATAGGAAGGGTACAGTTGTAGCTGGAGCACAACTTACCTGAGCATCATCAACAACACAACACTAGCAAACCTTTGAGGAGTTGGACATGCTGTGCTTCAGCTTGAATAAGGAAAGAGCAAACAAAATACACACCTTTATCCCTATTGTAACCATCTCTGGCCTTCTAGTGAGCAAATACTCATCTCAGAGTATCTGCTCAAAACAGCTTTCAAGCCTTTGACCAAAGAAACTATAGAAGAACTTAAAACTACTCAACTCTTTTCTTTCCACAGCACAGCAGCACCCACTGATAAATCAAGGGTTCCAGTGTCAAAGAGTCAGCTTTGAAGAAGCCTTCAGTCCTAATTTGCTGGCTGGACTCCATTTTATGTTGCTGTGCAACATGCACCTGCTGAAAGGCACATATTGCAGGTTTTGTGAGGGGGATGGGGTGGAAGGAGGTGACAATTGTTAGAGGCAAGGCACCCCTTGGGGACAAAAAGGCATTTAATGTAAGAAGGCTTAGAGGGAAAGGTACTACTTCCTCATATGGGTGGGTTAGATAAACAGGTATGTTTGATACCTGTATTTACATATCTGGAAATGAATTTTTTTGTGAAATCATTAGTTAAATTTGCTTTTAGGTGGCTAGGCTGCTACTGCAGCCAGGCAGGTGCGTGCAGTACTTAATCCCTCAGACACACAGAGCTGATTGGCGTTCCTGTTGGAGCACTTGTCCAAAAGGTCTTCAGAGTGTTTTCTTTTCCACCAGCTGACTGCCCTCTTCCACCTAAAGTTGGGACTGTGCAGAATTTCAGTGGCATGGTGTCATTCTTTCCATTAAAAAAAAGACTGGAAAAAAGCTGATCTTATTAAACCTACCAATGGACTTACTCCCCCACAGGCTGACCTTCCTTTTCAATTTCCACAGTGTATCTAGAACTGAGGCAATTCAGGTATTTGCTGCTTTCAGCAAGTTCAAGAATGGTCTCTGTTTTGTCTTCCAAAGTACCACACACAGTACTCACAGACTCACCTGTACATTCACAAAGTTGTTCAAAGCTTTATGTCTGTGCTCTCCAGAATTCCTGCTTGTTTGTTCTTCAGGAAATGTTTGTCTTGCTTCTGTGATATGGAAGAACTGGGAATTCCACAGCACTGCTCATTGCCCTCTCTGTAAATTCAAATATATATTTGGCTTGCCCAGATGGTTTGTGATCCCACCTGACCCAGATACTCCCCAGGGAGGAGCATTACCGTGGGATACTGCTAAGATCTACAAGCTGCAGGTATGGCTAATGCCCAGTGACTGAATGAAGGAGGCAGCTCAGACTCTGGTGCCAAGTGTCCAGGTTGTAGGAAGCCTTTGGCAGGCAAGGAAATGGCCTATTTCACTTTGCTGTGATCACACTTGGCTCTTTGTTCCTGCCCCACACTGAAAGGGGCACTGGTGGAAAGCTGTTATTGATAAAACCAGATGGGAACAGCACTGAGGAGCTGCAGGATTGACAAGTAGTGTGAGGATTCTTGGTGAACAAGGAAGTAAACCAGCATTCCTCAGTTTTTCTTGTAGCAAGACTTTGTATCTGGTTTGGTTCCTGCAGGGTGCTCAGTTATCACTGTAGGTTCTCCGGGGTTTGTTATCCTGGCTGAGGGTTTGAGCTGATTTTTGCCCCAACACAGGGCATTTGCCCTACATTCCAGATATCTCTGCATCACTGGGGGGAAAGGAAAAGCATCAAATACTAATGAATGTCTAACTAGTGCAGCCATCTTAATTCCTTTTTTTCTGTTTCTCCCTGCTGCACCGGAGAAGATCCCTAAAACTCAGAAGGATTGTCAATTATCACTCTAAAATTCCTTCTGCTGCAGTGCCTGAAAACACTTCTTGGAACTAGATGATCAATAAGCAGAGCACATGAATTCTGAAGTGATTAGAAATGTATTTTGGGCTTTGGGAGGCCGATGTGGGATGGACTCCACTGTGTCTGTACCATCTGGTGCACTGCTCTTGGTGCAGTGCCATCAGTGCACACAGAGCAGCAACACGAGGGATTCTAAACCAAATCAGAAGCTGGACGGGGTTTAGAGAGACTCCTGCAACAGCTTCCTGCCCAGGCAAATCCCCAGAGGAGATTACAATTCCCTTGATGCAAAACATAGCAGTGGTTTGAAATCTGATCCCTGTTGTTACTGTGAAATTAAACTAAATCTGATCGGGGAGCATTAACTTGGTTCCTCACAGTTCCTCAAGAGGATCAATAGCACCATGAGCTGTTGGGTAATTTGCTATACAGCAGAGTCATACACAGCTGTGTAAAATGAGACAGATTGTTTCATGGTATGTCTAGAACTACACTGTGTGGCCTTCCTGGGCCCAGCTCTGGATTTGCTGTTTTATCCAACACCAAGATAAATATGATGCAGAGCAACTTTTCAAAGGTCACTTCACGGTGGAGTCCAGAAAAAATTATATCTGTAAAACAGTACTGTGCATAAAGACTTCAAACGTTTAACTGAAAGTTGCTCCTCAAAGCAAGCAACAAACTTGCTGTTGGACCAGCATGGAGTATTTGGCATTTCAGTTGCATCTAAGCAGGAGCGGTGATGATCAACAACAACAACAGCCGAGGGGGCAGCTGTGTTGTACACGTGGCTGGGAAAACGATCCCGTTCCCGGTACTCGGTCGCTGCCTGCCGAACGCAACCATTCACCCACCGGGCACCAATCCAGTGTCCGGGGGGCACAGATTCAGTGTCCAGGATTGTTGGCTCCGAAACAAAGGCAGGACCTGCAGTGGGGAGGAGCCCCCGTGCCCGAGCCCCCTCGCCGTGGCTCCTGCAGCCCGGGCCGGGCCGGAGGCGCTTTCGGGGCTCGGGACGGCGCTCCTGGGGCAGGTGAGCGGAGGCGATTTCCCCGCTGCTGGGCGGTATTTTCCAGTTCCCCAGCCGTGCCAGTCGCCGCCTCGCTGTTCCCCGCCAGCCCAGCGCTCCGGCCGGGATCACCGGGCGCCTCCTGCAAGGGGGAAGCGCATCCCGGGGCGGCTCCACCTGGCCGCGCTCTGCTCCCGCCGCGGTCCCGGGGCTGCGCCGTGCCGGTGCCGCCGGAGGGGCGGGGAGGAGAGCGGGAGAAGGCGGGAGAAGGAGGGAGAAGGCGGGTGAAGGAGGGATAATGCGGGAGAAGGCGAGAGAAGGAAGTATAACGCGGGCGAAGGCGGGATAACTCCGAGAAGGCGGGATAACGCGGGAGGAGGCGGGACAGCTCGGGAGAAGGCGGGATAACGCCGAAGAAGGCGGGATAAGGCAGGATAACGGGGAGAAGGCGGGATAACTCCGAGAAGGCGGGATAACGAGGCGGGATAACGCGAAGCGAGCGGGACCGTCCCAGCAGCGCGGCCGGTGGCGGCGCTATTGCGCTGCTCTCGCGAGACCCCCGCGCTGTGGCGCTGGGGCGGGCGGCGGCTCTCGCGAGAGCTGCGGCGCCGGAGCCAACATGGCGGAAGGTGAGGGGGGGAGCCCGGGTGAGGGGCCGGGCGGGGCCGGGGGCCGCGGCAGCCGGGGGCCTCCGCCGCTCCCGGGGCACCGCACTGTGAGGCTCCCGCCGCTCTCCCGTGCGGGACGGGCTCGGCCCTGCCCGCGGCGGGCGGGGCGGGCCGCCCCCGAGGTGAGCGGGAGATGGCGGGGGCCGCGGGCGGATACCCCCGGGCGGGGCCGGCTGGTGCGGGCGGCTTTGCCTCTCAGGAGGGCGCTTGGGGTGGCCGTGGGCGGCGGGAACCGGCCGGTAGGTCCCGCCGAGCCCTCCCCGCAGGCTGTGGGTCGGGGGGGCCGCAGGGGCTCCTGCCCGTGTCGTGGGGCTCATCCCGGGGCTCATCCCGGCTTTCCCTGGAGCAGGGCGCGCTGCCGGTGCTGCAGCCTCCGGGCACTTGTGCCGGAGCCCTTTTGTCAGGCTCAGGTGAGGTTTGCAGAGCTCCTGGAGTGCTGCTGTTTTGCTTGAACTGTCAATCTCACCATTCCAATTGATTTAACATAAAGGGATTTGGGAAAAAAAAAAAATGCTTGGATTTTTACAGTTCTGCTCGTTTCTGCAAGATAAGCTTCCTCTTTTTCTTGGGGGAAACGGAGTGTGCAAACGGAGCTGAAATGCTCCAAGTTACAAAGGAAATGAAGTTAGAGTGATGAAAGCAGAGCCTTCAACTCTCGAAGTGCAGCTCTTGGACAGTGGTGAAATTTTAGGAGCACTTGTAGAATATCGACTAAGATGGAGCAGATGCTGCTGGACTGGCATGCATCAGCTGAGAGGATGCTGTGGTCAAGCTGGTTTGATAAGTCCTTAGAGGAATGCCTAACTTCTTAGGTGCTGAAATACCATTGCTTCATATTTAGCTGACCAGCCTCTTGTGCTTGCTTTTAAGCCTTAATGACCCAGTTCTGGAAGGCTTTAGTTGGCTTCAGGTAGTAAAACTTTCTCCAAAGAGACCCTCAAGGATGTAAGGCTCTGGCTTAGGTTCCTCCTTTGCCGAACTAACCTGCAGCTGATACAAGCAAGCTCTGTTTCAGACAATATGTAGTTCTCAGAGATTCTTCCCTGCCTTAAGTAATTCTCTGATCTTTTGGCTGAATAAAGCACATGACCAATGAATGATCCTGTGTGAACTGGAATAACAAGCTGGAGTTGTCACCCTTCTCAGTTCCTTAGGTTGTGTTGGAACAGGGGCTCATTTTGTCCCTGTAAACGAGGTACCTACCTGCAGCCACACTTTTCTCGTTAAGAGCTACACTTGAATCAGCTGAAAAGTGAAAGCTCATTAAGGAAGGGAGCTTGTCAAGTTGTGGTTATTAGCTCAGAAGCCAAGTGCTTCTCATAAGGAAGTGTTGCCTCTGCCTAGAATAATCCTGCATCGATTTATTGCAATTGCTACCTGCAGATTGACTGAACATCTTACTGTGTAATTTCTGGGTTCTGTACTGCTAATACAGGAGGTTTGCATGCAGGCATGGGTAAGAATTGTTGGATTAATCCTTGGGTGTAAAGAAGCAGTAGCTGTAGAGCTTTGGGGTGGTAAAGATCAAAAATAAGCAAAAGTGAGGAGGAACCAGAAAGCAGTGTCCTGTACATCCTTGGGAGATAAGGGTCTCAGTGTGGAGCAGTGGAGGGGGTAAGGAAATAATTTGGTTTTCTGAAATATTTCACTCAGTTCCACTTTGTAAGGAAACAAAGTTTATCTGTGTGGCTTCTGGGACTGCTTTTGATGGGTGAAATGGGCTGTGTGATGGGTTCCACTAGAGCCTCCCTCTAATTTTTGATATGTGCTATCTGTCTCCTTATTGCCTTTTGCCTCCCCATTTGCATTCACCTATTTGCTCCCGAGTACTTCTGTGCATTGTCCTGGAAGAAAATGACAGTAGCCTTTCCTGAAATCCTCTTCAAAGCCTTTGATATGAGATATAAACTTCTGCCAGTTCACGAGATGCTGATCAGTCTGCCAGAAAGCTGTTAACAAAAGCTACTCTTACTTACCTGGACTGTGGCTCAGAAGAGGCATTTTGTGTTTTCTGCTCTGTTGAGCCCAGGCATCCTCCTCACTGAGGCTTTGGGGTTGGTGTTTAGCCAGAGGTTAATGGTACCTGACTCAGCCTGTCCTTTCAGTGTCTTGAGGCAAGGCAAGGACCATCATTGAGAGTGTGTGTGTGTGTCTGCAGTAATTGTGTCTTTTATTTGTTCACTCCTTAAGTGAGCAGTTTATAGGGAAAACTGAGCCTTTGCTCTTGTGCTGTAAATGTTGATTAACTGGACCTTGAGAACTCTCTTGAATGTGCATTTGAAATGTGCTGTAAGATCAAACACTGTCCTCAAGTCTAGCTACTGCACAACATGTGTGCAGGTTGTCATGTAGAATAAGAGAAACTTTTTATTTTACAGTTCTTGCAGTTGGTACAGTAAGCAAATACCTGTCAGCCCTTCTCACTGAGTTTGCAGGAAGCATATGGTGTCAGTGTGAAAGCAAGAGTTCCCAAAGCTTTGGTTCTTGGAGGTACTTTCACTGCTGCTGGGGATTGTCTGGGATTGCCCTGAGAGCAGCAGTGATGAGCTGGATTGTTGGTCATGCACAAAGCTCCAGCTGCTGCTGTTTGGGGGTTTAAGGTAATTCTGCATTGTATCCTAGTGATCTCAGGCTAATTTGGAGCTAGTGAGCTGACTTTGGTAAAATGACAGTCTTTATGAAGGTATGAATTCTTTATTCCCACCTTTGCACTCACATGGTTTGGTGGAAGACGCAGGATTTCTGTAGGGTGGTGCATGCAATGAGCTTCATTAGGCAGCTTCGTATTCCTAGCATTTGAATTTGTATGCCATCTAAAAATCTTTCTGGATAAACAGTGGTGCTGTTCATACACTAATTTTTGGTGCAGTTCTCAGTGTCTTTTGCTCTGGGCTCCTGTCAGACTCCTGCTCTAACAGTAGGACTTGCTTTGTGCCCCAACACCATCCTTATGGAGAAATGAGGAAGGAGTAGTTGCTCAAGGGACATGTCCTTCTAGTTCTGGGAACACCAAAACTGCATTCATCTTCACATAGAAACACTGACCACAGCAGGATTTCAAACCCTCCTGGAGGCTTGGTGTGGTGCTGATGGCACAATTCTGAAATCAGAGCATATTTCAGTAGAAAGAGAAAGGTATCCCAAAGGAGGTGGTATCTCTGAAATTTTGAAGGATGAAGTTAATAAAAAGACTGTTGAAGGAAGTACCTGCCAAACCTGCTTATGTAGCATTAACTGAAAAATTAAATGGGATATGTTGCCTTTTGTTTACCCATTACAAAAGTTGTTAAGCTAAGAGAATTCTGAGGCAGCATTTGCTGCAGGGTCTGTAGAGGACAGGCTAAACAAGGTCCTCTGTCTGCAGCAGAGGCACAGACTGGTGCTCTGCCCTGGGGACCTGTGTCCCAGCAGGGCCAAGGTCAGCTGCACTGTGGAACTTTTCTGCAGGAGCAAGAAGAAAACACCGATCAACAGAGCTCAGTTTCTCCTTGTTTGTACTAGTGATGTTTAGTAAATATTTTAGAAAAGTCTTTGAAATATGAATTCCTGGCTAGTAGGGAGTAATCTTGTAGGAACTTTCCCACCTAAAATCACTGGTTAGCATCCAAATTTATCCTATCCCTGCCCCCTCTTATTTTAGGATTGGTCTGGGATTTGGCCTTACTTGAAAAATCAACTTAATGATAGGGGGAAGATAATGAAGCCCTGTGATTGATAGCAAACATACAGTTTTTGCAACTAATCCATAAATAAGCACTTATAAGTTGGATTTGTTTTAAATACCTGTACAGCTGTTTCCTTCCAACAGTGAGGTGTAGAGGTTTTTAATGGGGGTGGCCTGGGTTGATTTACCCCAGCATGTTGTGGAGTGGCCAGTTAAGTGTGGTGGAAAAATGGGATGGAAATACCTGTTCAAGGATCAGATTCCCAGTGCTCTTGCTTTGCTGATCCTGAGCTGGAATAGCCATCATGGACTTGGCTCCATTTGTGATGCCTTAGCAGTGGAGTGCCTCCAGTGGAGGAGTGTGTGTGCCAGCAGGAAATAGTTTTATATACTTTTGACCGGCCTTTAGCACATGGATTCTGGGGACAATCTGTTTTCCACTCTGGCCATTTTTGGGGAGTTTCTTAGCTGACAGGTTGAGGAGTTCTAAACAGCTCAGTTAAATACTCTGAGGTAGATATAGTGTTTTAGCAGCTGTTCTGATGCTTATTTGTGGTTTAAGTATCAGCTGAAAAGTCAAACAGCATCTTAACTAGGCTGAAAAAATGAGTAAGAACCAAAGACTTAGTTCTCATAATTCCCACAGAAATGGACTCCGTGGCTTTAGGAACTTTATGGCATTTCTAACAAAACAGAATTCAGAACTTTCTTTGTAAGTGGCTTTTATCACTGTTAGGATTTTTCAATGTGTTTATGAAAATGATACAAAATAGAAGGTTTAATAGTGGGGGTGAGATGCTTTGGAAGAGGAGGGACCTCCTTGGAGTCTTGTAATGAAACAATGTGTGCAATCTGAGGGTGAAATTACCTGTGGTGTTTGTGAGGGTCCCCAGGATGAGGTGAGAGATGGGAATTTGACTCCATGTTCTCGGAAGGCTGATTTATTATTTTATAATATTATATTATATTACAAGAATGCTATACTAAAACTATACTGAAGAAAGAGAAAGGATACATCAGAAAGCTTAACAAGAATGAATAATAAAAACTCATGACTGACTCAGAGAGTCCAAGACAGCTGATGGTGATTGGTCATTAATGAAAACAATTCACATGGAACCAATCAAACATTCACCTGTTGGTAAATAATGTCCAGACCACATTCCAAAGCAATCAGATAATTATTGTTTTCATTCTTCTCTGAGACTTCTTAGCTTCCCAGGAGAAAATCCTGGGCAAAGAGGATTTTTCAGAAAATATCATGGTGACAATTACCCTCAGATGCCAGACAGAGGTGTGCATCTCTCTTAGCCTTGCAGTAACACTGTGTGCCTTGCAGAGGAGGTGGCCAAGCTGGAAAAGCACCTGCTGCTCCTCCGCCAGGAGTATGTGAAGCTGCAGAAGAAACTTGTTGATACAGAAAGGAGGTGCAGCCTTCTGGCTGTGGAGGCCAACCAGGACAATGCCAGCGACACCTTCATCAGTCGGCTTCTGGCCATTGTGGCTGAGCTCTACCAGCAGGAGCAGTACAGGTAAGGAGCCCCCTCTGGGCAAGGGGAATTGATTACAGGAACCTTTGGTTTTATTGACTGCACAGGGTCCTGCTCTTAGACAAGGAAAATTCTTTGCTGCTGGGTTTGAACAGAGTCCTAAGTTGCAGTTGTAGATGGAAGAGCATGCCAAGGTTGTGGCATGCTGAATTCTTGAAGTGAGAGCTCTAAGCAGAAGTTCAGAGAAAACTAACCACAATCACTGTCAGCAGCAAAGCTTGCTTTGAAGAGAAGGAGTTTTGAACTGAACCATACTTAATTGATGGATTAATTACACAATGTCTGGAAAAACTGTTCCTTTCTTGAAAGGCTTTGTCCTAAAACGTTTCCAGTGCTGTATTCCTGTTGTGTGTGAAGAAGCCTGAATTATTTGGCTTGCCTAGTTTTGTTAGTGATGTATGTGACTTAGTGATACAATGTATTTTTGAATCTCAACACAAAATTATAGTTAATAGTTTCTTTTCCATAGGCACACTAAGGATCCCTTCCATGTTCTAGATCCCTGAGCTGATTAAGATCTGAGACTACTACAATATTTATCAGTTTATTTGCTGTTACTGAAAGCAATGCCAATATAGTAAAGGAGTTTGGTCATGTAAGGGCAAATCCATTTTAGTTAAGATTTCCTTGCACCAGCATCTCTTCCTGAGCCTGAGAAAAGGCTCTGTGCTTGCAAGAGCTTACTGTAGCCTGCTGGGTAAAAGATCTGTTAGGTAGTATATGTCAGAATAGTTGGAGCACTTTATTTCTGTTCATCTTCTTAGCTTTAAAGGCATTGAATAGTTGTCTCAAAGGGCCTACATATCACAGAATGAGAAAAGTAGCAGGTCCCAGTGTAGGTTTCATTAGGGAACATCTCTGTGTGCTGTAGTTTATAGCAGTGCTTTGATTTGGAAAATGGTCTGGAAAGCACACCTGCACAGTCAGAACATGTGCAAGCCATGGGATTTCCAAATGAGCAGGGCAAGTGGATAACCTGGTGTAAAGGGTCAGGATGAAATGGGTGTTCTTGCCAGCTGGTCTTCTGGGAACTGGGGATTCTGCCTTGCACTCAGCCTCCTGTCAAACAGCATTGTTCTCTTGCTGGTCTTGCCTGAAAGCATTGCTGCTCAGCTGACAGTATTGGTATGGACACTGTGACATAAATATTTAACTTCAACATTGTTGGCTTTTCCTAACTTCTACAATAATTCTCTTGCTGTTTATTCTGAAATGGTTTAAAAAGCCAAACCAACCAAGCACTTGAAGTATGAATGACTCATTGCACTTCTCCCTAGAAAAATATGAATTGTCATTTGACAACATGTTCTGCTTAACCAGTTGTGTTTTAATGTCTCAAACAACTCGAACCTGAATATGGATACCCAGATACAGATACCATGGAGATGCTGAATCTATTCATATCTAGGTGCAGGAGAAGTCTGCATAATACATGGTTGTGGTTTTTTCTCCTCTCAGTGATCTGAAGATAAAGGTTGGGGACAAGCACATCCGTGCTCACAAATTTGTCCTGGCGGCGCGCAGCGATTCGTGGAGCCTTGCCAACCTTGCCTCAACAGAGGAGCTGGATCTGTCAGGTCAGTCACTGCTGAGTAATGTGATGCCTCAGTTGTCTTTAGGGTGACTTGTGAAAGGGCCTGTTGGGAGAAGGTTACTGAAGTGCCTTCCAGTCTGCTGCTGAGCACTAAAAGTGGTGCTCGATCTGCTGATTACCGAGCTCTCTTTCTGGAGTGGTAGTGAGCTTGTGAAGTGGGTGCTAGTGGTAGTTCAATCAATAACCTGCCTTCTTTCTCTTTAACAAACAGGGGTTGAGATTGGTGGCCTGTTTGTCTTTTCTAGAGTCAACTAAACATAATGAAAAACAAATCTATATGGAGGAGCTTGACTTCTTCCTTTTTGAGGAAGGACAGGGCTTTTTGAGGTAGTGTGCATAATTTCTCTGAAGCGTGTCATGGAAATACCTTGCTGCTTGTTAACACGGTGTGTGTGGGAAGTGAATGCAAGTACTGATGTGTTCTTGAAATTGTTTGCTTTGGCACTTTGATACCTTTGTAAAACAGGTGAGGAAGAGAACTTTTCTAACAGACCATCTTCTACACGAGTGTTTTGTTCTGTTGTAGCTGTTTCTTGCATGTACTTACACTGGGCAGTGCTTCTGCAGGTTGAACCTCTCAAAAGGCTTTTCTGTACTTAACAGTGTAGGAGAGCCCTATACAATTAATTAGTGAGCAATAAAACCAGGTCTGGAGTTAAGCAGGCTTGCTGACTGGCATGTTGAATGTTAAGCATTGGCTTCACGTTCTGCACTTAATCTCATAGTGAATTCTAAGTGCAGACAAACTGGAAAGCAGCAAGTCACAGCAAGCTGGTTTTATGGGACAGCACAGGCTTCCTTGCAACACCATTGGTGGATCCTTCTGCAGCCACAAGAAAACAGATGCCAAGGAGTTTTGAAACTCTGAAACTGTGCTAACAAAAATAATTACTAAAAAGCTCTTATGTTAATTGTAGTGTCATTACAAGTGGCAGTCCAAAGCATTTCTAGGTCCACATCTAAGCTAGTCTGAGAATCTGAAATGTAACTGCTGTCTTATATGTTTAACAATGCAAACACTGCTTAAATATGTGTTAGTAAATGATACTTTCCACTGTAAAATTGCATTATTGATTAAAAAAATTGATAAATGGCACAAGGATTAGCTTATGAAGTAACTGGAGGAAGATACAAGCTGTTCCCTGCAAATTGTTTTCTTAAGGGGTTCTCTTAAGAATTTGCAGGCTAAGATTGCCTGAATCTTATCTTCAGAATGCAGGCAGCATTTGAGATTGAGCACTTTTAGAGTTCATGTAATCTGTAGAATTTTCTAATCTTTAAAAGAGTAGAAAGACATGAACACATGTTCTCTTATTGAGAGGGAGAAAATGCACTCTTACCTCTGCCAAGGCAGAGCTGATAGTACATCTCAAGTAGGCTCTCTGATTGCTTTGAGTTTGGCAAAAAATACTTGTCTTACTAAACCCTGTGATTCCTGAGAGGCAGTCTGCATGCCAAGTACTTCTACTACTCTGAGATAATCTGGGCCAACCCTCCATCTGAAGGAGATGTTTTAGGATGGGTATTTCGGGTTCTTTAAGGTTTTTCATTCAAAATATTTTTTTAAAGAACAAAGCAGCTCAAAGAACTAAGGTTAATTTTTAAAATGGATGGTATTTCTGTTGTGATTGGTCTGATCTTCTGAAGTTATTCTTATCTACATCCTTGTAAGATGGATTGTCATTTTAATTGTGAGTGAGTGACAAAGGTTCTTGGCCACTGGGCTTGTGTAGTGTCCCACGGTGTGATTTTCTGGTTTTCTCACTGTATAAAAGCATCAGTTTGTGATCAGTCTTGTAAAGACCTGAAATCTAACCAGCTTCTTAAACTGGATTTTTTGTACTTCTCCTAGAAATGGCTACCAGCAGTTTGAAATGCTTTGTAGTTACTACCCAAGTGTAACAAGGTGTAAGTACCTTGCTTGGAATGCAGCAGTTCATAACATATGGCTGTTAAATTAAAAAGGGCTTTGTTCCTGCCAGGTGTGGATGTGCATTGGGCCATATGTGAGGGACCAAGGACTTTATAAGGGCCCTTAAATGTGCAGCACTGGTGTAGCAGGTAGATGTTACAGTGCTCCCTGCATTCTGCACAGTGGCACAGTGTAAGGAGGTTTTCCTGCTTGGTGCCAGCACTGTTACTCAACTTCTGACCAATTTCACTCATTTTGACATTTTGAACAAAGTACAGTTTCAAAACAAGACTGTCTTTTTCTTTTTATGGTAGCTGTGACTTTTAGAAGTCAAAGGAATAGCAACTACTAGGATATGTGATTGTTTTTAAGTATTTTATTAATCCTGTTGCTCCCTGTTCCAGATGCTGACCCAGAGGTAACCATGGCAATGCTGAGGTGGATCTACACAGATGAACTTGAGCTAAGAGAAGATGATATCTTCTTGACAGAGCTCATGAAATTAGCTAATAAATTTCAGCTCCAGCTGCTTAGGGAAAGGTGAGTCTTAGTAAATATACTTCAACTCTTAAACCTTGTTTGAGCAGAAATAAGATGATAGCTGCTGGCAATAGGATAAAATTATGCTTTTTCAAAGTCTTGAGCTTTTAATAATACAGCATGTCATTCAGTTTATCAGGGGAAATGAAGCATTGCACTAGAGTTAAACTGTAGCACACTTCTCATAGGTTTTATGTTTACTTTTCAGTTCTTCTCCCAGCCAAACTAATAACTCTAATCTGGTGTTGAGAGATCAGTAGGATAGCATCAGGTTCAGGAAAGTTGCAAGAAAGGAATTGTTAGAGAATGCTAGGATGAATCAATGGCAATTAGTTTGCAGTATTAAAGTGGCACAGGTGTAATTTTTGTAACTTCTGTGCATTTTGTGCAACCTTTCTTCAGAAATAAGGTTAGTGTAACAGTATGGTGCTTCCCCAGTCTGAGACTGATTACACTGAGGCACTAGGGGCTGTGTTGTTATCTTCAACTCTTTGGGGTGTTCTAAACCGTTTAGAGTCAGTGAGAAGCCTGAATGTACAAATTGAAACCTCCTCAAGTTGTGTGCAACTTCAAAGCCTTCAATTTAGTCAAAGTACCCTTTGATAGAATAATCCTTTGCCCAAGGGATGTCTGTAGCAGTACATGACATTCATAAGCTGTGATTTGTGTGCCTTCAATGTGAAGCAACTAAATTGCTGTCAAGTGTTCTGACCAGAGGAGTTGAAATCTGTAAGGCCAATGCTAAAACTGCTTCAAGCCTTGTACCAGCCTGAAAGCTGCCCTTTTGTTGTGCTGTGAACTTAGCACTTGTCTGGTCAGTAGTCCAGTGACAGGCCGTGTGTAGGATGCCATTCATAATTATGAGATGTTTTTGTAGGTATAGAATCACTGAATAATGGAATTGTTTAGGCTGGAGAAGACCACTAAGATAAGGTGGCCAAGAGCCCAGCAGTGCCAAATCCATCATTAACTACATCCCCAGGTGCCACATCTACACATCTGTGAAATCCTGCAGGGATGGTGACTCCACCCTGCCCCAGGCAGCCTGTGCCAGTGCCTGGGTACCCTTGCAGTGAAGACATTTCTCCTAATCTCCAACCTCAACAGCCCCTGCTTGTGATCACTGTAGTACATCTTCCCTACTTCATGGCAGTGAATGAACTGCAGTTTGTGCCCTTGGGAGAGCTGGGATGGATCTCTACTTGCACATCCTGCAGTGTGGTGTTATCATGGGACCTTGGCTAGGTGGATTCTGATAGAAGTCTGCTCTTGGGGGAGGTGTCTTCTAGGGCTGCTGATGAAAGTATATTTATGCAGTTCGGCCTTCTAGTAAAGCTAGTCCACGCCATATTCTGCCAGCATCAATGAAAAACAGTGTTAGGACTCTGTTACAGTAAGTAAAGCTTTTTGATTACTGACCACTGGCTTTCCTGTTTTGACAGATGTGAAAAAGGAGTGATGTCACTGGTTAATGTCAGGAACTGCATCCGTTTCTATCAGACTGCTGAAGAGCTCAGTGCCAGCACCCTCCTCAACTACTGTGCTGAGATCATTGCTAGCCACTGGGTGAGTCCTGGCACGAGGAAGCAAGATGAGAAATGTTTGCATATTCCAGAAAGTCAGTGGGAGGATTTTGCTTACCTTACCACACTGTCTGACCTCTGGTAGTTGGTCAATTGTCCTGAGAACATCTTAGTGAGGAGGAGTCACTTCTACCCAAAGACTTGTTCTGTTGGTTGGAAATACTTCACTGTACAAAGTGTCTCAGTTTCCTAAACATGAAGAAGATACAAGGGCCTGTCTCCTAATAAACAAGAGGGTTGTTTATCAAATCTGGGCTTCAAAGTGTTTATAAGTTCATCCATAGTTGGTCTCTGTCTATGGAGATCACAAATCCCAGGCCTGCTTTTACTTCTAAAAATAGTTCATGGAAGCCAGGGCAATTTATCTTGTGTAATGGAGAGAGAGGCAGCCAGTCTTGCAACCAACTTGGAAGTTTCACTTGCTCTGATCTCTTATTTTGAGGAAAGTTTGATTAACTGAGTAATGAATTAGCCTTTAAAATAAGACTTGTCAGCAGTAGACTTGAGGGGGGCTTTAGGTTTTTCTAAATCTAAAATGCATACTCTAGATGTGGAGGTTTCTTTCCTTGGCTAATCTGAAGACAGAGGGAAGTGTTTTAATATGTTAATACATAAAAAAAGATTTTTATATGTGAACCTGTGGGTCAGCAGTTTTAACTCTTGACTTTCTACTTGACTCCTAAGTTTTGATGCTTACCTCTACCTGGAAATGCAGTTGCTTCTGTTTAGTCAAAGAGCACTAACTTAGACCTAAGATATTTTCATTCCTAAGCTTCTGTTTACTTTTATTCATAATTTTATGAATCAGTCTTCAATAGTTGTAGGACTTTTTGTAAGTGTTAAGAATAAGTTAGTAGAGGATTATTTTAAAAACTGGACGTTAATCCACCATAGTAGCATTAAAATGCTACTTTTCCATGTCTGTAGACAAAGGAATAAAAATTTCACTAACTGATCTTGATACTAAAGTGCAAGATTTGAAACTTCCTGATTGTTTCTTCCTAATCTTAAAAGACTATATGGGATTGTTCTTGCCAAAATGTTATCCAAATTGAACTTTTAACCGAACTTGTTTTGTGAACTTGAGAATTACATTGTGCAATGCCTTGTCCATAAATAAAACAGGAGTGTTGCTTACCCTTCTCTTTTTGAACTGCTCCTAGGATGACTTGCGTAAAGAAGACTTCAGCAGCATGAGTGCTCAGCTGTTGTATAAAATGTTCAAGTCCAAGACAGAATATCCCTTGCATAAGGCCATTAAAGTTGAGAGAGAAGATGTAGTCTTTTTGTATCTTATTGAAATGGATTCTCAGGTACAGTGAGACTGACTTGATCTATCTAGAATTTGATGTTTCAAATAACCAGTTCCTAAGTTCCAGTCTGAACCTTGTTAGTGATTTTTGTCACCAATTCTTATTTGCATGTTTAGCATTGCCACAGCTACTTCTGTGTCTGTAATGGAGATCTATCTAGCAGTAGCTACACAAGGACATAATTTAGAAGTGATTCATAATGCTTAAAACATCTTGCATGCAACAGAATATATCTAATAAAATCCATTACCTGATATTGCTATGCCCATTTAAAGCTGAGTGGTTATAATAGACAACTCTGCTGCATCGTGGCAGTTCAGTAAGAATCATTTCCTTGAACAACTTTTCTGTTGAAAGCTGAAGTAAAAGCTTGTTCTGCTTGGATGAAAACTCCAAACAAATAGCAAATAAATTGTCCCCCAACAAAGGGCAGGGAATAATTATTCAAATACTTTTAATGGCAGTTGGCTGTGTTTTTGTTGTAGCTTCCTGGGAAGCTCAATGAATTGGATCACAATGGAGATCTTGCTCTGGATCTAGCCCTGGCCCAAAGATTGGAGAGTATTGCAACTACACTGGTCAACTACAAGGCTGATGTAGATAGGGCAGACAAGAGAGGCTGGAGTCTGCTCCATAAAGCCATCCAGAGAGGTAAGTAGATGGGATGTGAAGCTGTATTAACTTCCAGTTGTTCCCAGTGTGGAATATATATTTCAAAGTCTATTCCTGTGTCATGTTGTAGTTGGCATGGCAGTTAGAAAATTGTAGTGAAGTATGAACTTTGTCCTGTTGTGGTTTTTTTGTTGTTTTTTTGACACAAAAGCAAACAGACTGATACTTGAGATCTGAGAACCAGTCTGCTGGCTGGGAAACTTATGCTGTGTGAAATCCAGGTGCAATCTAGTATAACATTGCCTGCTAAAAGAAGACACACAGGCAGACACTGGGAGTATTCTAATGTGACAGTATTCTTTCTGACAAAGAGTTGAATTGGGCACCACAACATAAGGGTCACAAAGATGAAGTCTTTCCCTAGACTTGGGTTGAATGCAGCATATTCCTCTTTGAGGTATGGTTAACAGTGAGGGTCCTCACTACTGCACAGCAGTTTCAGAAGAGGAAAATCTGACTGAAAGAAGGTGAGGATCAGGTGGAGGTACCTCTGTCCAGCCTAAATATTTTCAAAGCTGCAGTGCAGTTATCAGAGTAGAATCTGAGTACAACTACATGATTATGTTGAGCTGTTCTCCACCTTAGAGTGGAAAATGCATCTGATGAGAACTGGAGCCCAGCAGGTTCTGGTTGCCATGGCCACAGTACTGTGAAGGGTTTGGATCAGCAGCATCTTGGCCTGTGGTCAAAGTGTGGTAAAAATCTGCAGCAAACACCTTGTGCTGCTCCTTATTTCTGCAGTGTCTTTGGCAGCTCTGTTCCAGAAAGTTTATTTCTAGCACCAAACTGTCTAAAGTAAAGAAAGAAGTTGGGAGCTGTATTTTAAGTTCACAAAATTTGAATTAATCTCCTACATGTCTGAACAGGGTGATACTGGCATCTGATCCTGTGAGTGAGACTTCAGCTGCAGGAGTAGGAGACACTGTAGGCATAGGTCAGTGTGTGGTGGCTGCAGCCCTAGAAAACACTGGATTTCCAGCAGGCTGCTCTTCATTCTTACTACTGGCATTTGTCTCTAGTTCTAATGTCTGCTTTCAGTCTGAGCTAGAGCTCTGAGAATAAACACTTGCTTTTCAGTAACCACAGCTTCAGTGAATTAATCACAGTTAACAATCACATGTTCTGGAAATGGAGCTGAAGCAAACTGTCTGCACTTGCCACATGATTCTTACTACTTATGATCACTGAAAAGTGGGGGAATGTTTGATATGGAAATCAGAAAATGGGACTTCTGTTTTTGTTGGCAGAGATAATCCAGCACTATAGATTGAAAGACTGTTCTTTGTTCTCTGATCTTGCATTCAGGCCAAGCAAAATGTGAATATGTCTCTGCAAAGTAGCCTTTGAAGCAGGGGCAGCTAGTATTTTCCTGAAGTTACACTTTGCATTGTTGTTTCAAGTTCAAGGTTTCATGTGTTGAAGTGGGTCTAATCAAGAAGGAGTTTTGGGAATGCTGTGCATGGTGGGTGTGCACTGCTGAAGCCCTTTACCCTGTGTATGCACAAGGGCCTGAATTTCCAAGAGCAAAGGCAGTGTTATTACTTGTTTATGTGGTAACACTTGATAGACTGACTTGAACTGGAAACTTTTGGCTAGTGCCTTGGAATAGTACCTGTTGTTCAAAAAAGACTTTTGTGTTTAGTAGCACAGTTTGTCCAATGTTTTATTAAAGCAACAGTGGATTTATCTTGATAGAGGAATGAGCAAAGTCAGTATCTCTATAACAGTAAGCTGGTGTGAGAGCTTGAGTCACAGGTAACCTTGGGCAAAACACTTTTTCCAAGGGCTTGTTGTGAAATATTTTAATCCTGACTTTGCTGTGAAGCATTGTTGAGGTTGCCTGTTGCTGGGGCATTCTAGGAGCAGATATTGTGTTGGAATGAATGTATGGTATGGAGTGAAGTCATGTGCACCTGGTTCCTGGAGTATAAAATATATAGGCTGCATATATCCATTAATAACCTTGTTTTGTTTGACAAAAGGAGATAAATTTGCTGCAAACTTTCTCATTAAAAATGGTGCCCGTGTGAATGCTGCTACACTGGGAGAGCAGGAGACTCCTCTGCACCTTGTGGCATCCTACAGCCCCAAGAAGCACTCACCAGATGTCATGGCAGAGATGGCACAGATTGCACAGTCCCTCCTGCAGGCAGGAGCCAATCCAAACATGCAGGACAACAAAGGCAGGTAAATACTGGGGGAAGCAAAGGGCTGTTACACTGTTCCAGTGTAACAGACAATGCTGTGGTGATCAGATGCAGCCTCCTAAGAACCTGTTCAGGTCTTGCAGCAAAGTACAGCTGATACTGGAAGCAGGAGCTCATTTACCCAATTTGAGACTTGTTGGTAGCACTCAAAGTAGAAAACTCTGCAGGCTGAATGGTACCTTGTCATGGCAAATTAAACACAGCCCAGCTACAGAAAGCTGGGGTGAGTTGATAGTGTTAGAACACATGGAATACAGTTAAATTGCCTTTATTGAGTCACTGAATGATAAAAGCTAACTAAGATGACAAATAGTATACCTGAAGCTGTCAGGAAAACCAAAATGTTCTCAAAAATGCCAGTGTGTTTCTGCAGTGTGTTTGTCTGAAGTGTAGGGACTGTAAGTTTTTTCACAGGTTAGGTTAGGCTGGCAAGCAAGTTTATAAAATAATATAGAAGACTTGGAATGTATCAGCTGCATGATTCTGATAGGTGAAGCTGTTGTGCTTCTTCCTTTAAAGTTACTTCTTACATTAATGAGTTCCTTACTACCAAATTAATTGGAGTCATGTTCACTAAAAGTTTAGATTTCTCTTTCTTTTATGAAATGCTTGTGCCCTTCTCCTTTAAGCAGGGATGAAAGCCTGTAGTTCTCTAGGGGCATGTTGGTGGCTGGGGCCAGAGTCTGCAGTGTCCCACTCATTCCTGCTGTGACTGTTCTCTGCTCCAATTCCAGGACCCCCTTGCACGTGTCCATTGTGGTCAGGAATGAGCCTGTGTTCAGCCAGCTCCTGCAGTGCAAGCAGTAAGTCTCACATGAATGTAAAATGCACTGAGGTTACCTTGGACAGTGAAAATGTGAAAACTGGTTTAACAACTCTTCTGTGCCTTTTCGCCTTATAGTAAGAGTAGTAAGAACTTAGGATGCAAAAGTGTAAAGGCTTTGCATAAGTGAGGTGCTAAAACCATATCAGAAGCCATCTAAGTTTTTACCCTGCTGAAGCAGCAAAGTAAAGAAGCAGCAAACTGCATCTCTGTGTTTTATAAAGAGACTGAAATAATTCCAGAGGTGAAGGTTGATTTGTAGTGGAGCTAAAAGGAGTAATAACACTCTTGAAATATCTCAATATATTCATGAGTTCAACTTGGGTTCTGCTTACAGGTGACTTCTTAGGGTGATGAAGTAGAAGACTTCATTTGACTCAGTAAATTGCAGCTGAATTTGCAGCTCTTGTGCACAGCTACACAAGGGAATTTGCCTCTTTGTTACACCTGGTGGGAGCCCAAATCTACCAGGGATTCTACACTTCCCTAGGAGCAATGAGCCTGAATCTAGTAGTCACTGAATGGTGCTGTGGTTCTTTCAGAGTATTCACAAATTCTCTGAAGTAACTGGATCTACAGTAGCTTCTTAGCAAGCAAAAGTGGTCAGAGAGGTATGAGATGAGCTAGTACAGCTGTTCAGACACTTGGAACTTCAGCTGTGTTGGGGAACCACTTTTTAAGGTATAAGTTGGGGGACACTAACTCTTATTTTTAGGCTAGACTTGGAGCTGAAGGATCATGAAGGCAGCACAGCTCTGTGGCTTGCAGTCCAGTATATCACTGTATCATCTGATCAGTCTGTGAACCCTTTTGAGGATGCCCCTGTTGTGAATGGAACCTCGTTTGATGAGAACAGTTTTGCAGCAAGGTTGATCCAGCGAGGCAGCAATACAGATGCTCCAGACACACTAACAGGTAAACCAGAGGTTTGTATTTCATTGTAGGTGGAAGGCTTGTGTTAATTGCTTAATGCTGACTGCACTTGGAGGAGATGCATGAGGTTTCAGCAGCAATTGCTCCATAATAAATGCTAGGTGGAGTTGCTTTACACAGAGCTGGTGCACTGACAAGCTGAGATGGGCTTGCAGGAAGTAACAGAAAATCTGGACTCCTTGCCAGGTTCTGATACCCTCTTTACAATTTCAAGGTGTGTAATCACTAAATGGAAGTGCATGTGACAAGTGGAAGGGGCTACTACCAGCCCTAGTACCAAGGGTTTTCCTTGTTAACTTCAAAGTGTAATGTTGTAAGGTGGTGGGGAAGGTGTTAGCACAATTGTTAGTATCAAAGTGTGGTTGGAATAACAGTGTCCATGGTTTTTCTTTAGGAAACTGCTTGCTTCAGAGAGCAGCTGGTGCAGGAAATGAGGCAGCTTCTCTCTTCCTAGCAACTCATGGAGCAAAAGTCAACCACCAAAACAAATGGGTAAAAGCAGAAACTTAGTCTGAAAGTTTCCTTACTTCTCTTCAAAAATAAGATAGCAGAGATCTCTTATAGCTAAGCCGTAGCTTAAAGCAAGTTGGAGCACTTGGTGAACCTTTACATGTTTTCAGGTATTTACTAGTGACCACTTGCATTCTTGTGGCACTGTTCTTGTAGAATCACCAGCTGTTAACATGCTTTTAGCACTTACTGCAGTGCCTGGTATTAAAATCCTTAGTAAAAGCTAACTCATGTAGTTTGGAACTCCTAACGGGCTTCAGCTACTAGGAGTGAAACTCTTCACACCAGCTCTTGTAGTTTTAATAGTTTAAAAGTTGCTTCTCTTCATGTCTCAAGCTGTTAACCCAGCACCTTGTTTATTAAAGGGAGAAACCCCACTGCACACAGCCTGCAGGCATGGCCTAGCAAACCTGACAGCAGAACTCCTGCAGCAAGGAGCCAATCCCAACATCCAGACAGCAGAAGCAGTGCCTGGGCAGAAGGATGCACCTGCTCCTCCATCAGCAGAGAATGTTCATCTGCAAACTCCCCTTCACATGGCTATTGCTTACAATCACCCAGATGTGGTGTCAGTCATCCTAGAACAAAAAGGTGGGTGTCCAGACTTGAGGCTGCAGTGAATTGCTGTGTCAGGATGGCATCCAAGCTGTTTTCACAAGCTACTAAGAAAGCATATCTTCCTGTAAACAGTGTTTAAGTACAGCAATTAATAAGACTGGCTAACTAGTCTTAAACTCAAATCATCTGCTTGTTAAAACAAGAAAATTATTTTGTCTCTTCGTAAATTCTCCACTGTAGATAATGGACTTGAACAGATAGTCTTGGGTTCTCTTACACCTGAGATAGCTTCAAAGCATTTGCTTCAGGTGAATGCTGGAAGCAATTTTGAATAAAGACATTTTTCTGTGGTGAGACTTCTGCCTCCCTCAACTCCTAGAGGTCTTTATACAGAGCAATGCTGGTATTATAGTAGAGTTGAGACTTGAGTGCTCAAATACCACAGATGAGTTCATTAAATGCTATTAGTCAGCTTCTTTCTAGCAGCAGGAAGGGAATTCCCTTCAGCAGGAAGGGAATTTGACAGCTGAAGCAGGGCCAATTTTGTCTCCTACCATAAGTGGGATTTAGAAGGAAGTAGGTAAACTGGGGTAAATATTGCCCATCCCAGTAGGTGATCTGGGGTAAATATTGCCCATCCCAGGCTGCACCATATTGTGGAGCCTCCACTCTTCATTCTCAGAGCTTTGTATATGCCACTCTATTTGGAATTGCAGCTAGAAAGAGACAGGTTAAGCCTCTTAGCTAGAAAATTGATTTTTTTTCTTGGTATATGTATTAAGATCAGTCAGAAGTGGCAGTATTGTCTGAATCCTAGGCAGTGTCACATCAGGGTAGCTGAAGGTACTTTGCTCAGATCTTACAAACTGACTGCTACAGGAGCAGCCTAGTACAAAATGTGACATTGCTGCTGCAGCTTTCAGTGTGTGACTGCAGGCCAAGTACAAGAATACCCTAATTCCTTGTGCTTTCTTGTAGCTAATGCTCTTCATGCTACCAACAACTTGCAAATCATTCCTGACTTCAGTCTGAAGGACTCGAGAGACCAGACTGTGCTAGGATTGGCTCTTTGGACAGGTATGTGCCTTCAGGATGTGAAGCTACAATGTGGACAAGATTTTCTTAAAGATAAAACAGCTGCTGTGTGTTCATGTTCTGGCTTGTGCTGCTGGGGAGGAGTTGTCAAGGAGAGCTTTAGATGGTTCTTCATATTTTAAAATTAGTGTGCACATATGACTTAGTGAAAGATTTCTAGTCCTACAGCTTCTGCCCAGGACTGTACTTGCACTTTAGTGGAATTCTTCCTCTCTGAACTCACTAGTAGTTTTCATATCAGATGAAAGCTATTAATCATATTGGCTGTGCACATGAACTTCATTCTATTAGTCTCAGTGTGTCTGTTTTATAGAACTAAAGATAAAATACTAATGAGCTTGGTCTGTTCAGGCATGCACACAATAGCAGCTCAGCTGCTGGGATCTGGGGCATCCATCAATGACACCATGTCAGATGGACAGACACTCCTGCACATGGCAATCCAGAGACAGGACAGTAAGAGTGCCCTCTTCCTGCTGGAACATCAGGCAGATATAAATGTCAGGTAAGGTCCTAACTGATACAATTCTCACCTGTGAATGTATCTAGGAGCAAGTGCTGACTGCCTTTGTATAATGGCTTGAGATTTGTTCCAGAGCTGATTTACACATAGTTTTATGTTTGGCACTGTTTTGTGGCACTGGTTATGGCTGAGGAATTACATGTGTTTTCTTGGACCTAGGTATAGCTCCATTGGTCAGTACCTCCTCTTGAGGCTGCAGAAGGAGGTGCCACTTAACTCTGGGTAAAACAGCTTCCTCTGTAGCAGACTGAAGTCCTAGGGACAGGCCTAGAGGCACTGAACTTCTATTGTCTCATCTATTTGCCAGCTTGTTAGAACTGCATGTTTGCTACCATCTAAAATAATTAGATACAGATCCAGCAACAGGAGTCTGATAATTTTGCCTCCTCAGTGTCTCCTAGACAACTTACATTAGACTTAACAGAACATTTGTCTGCTTACATGACTGACAGGCTGTCTGTTAAATTTGGCAAGCTGTACTGTAATGAATGTCATGGGTACAAACTGCCTAAAGCTGCTGTTCTGACTTCAACTTTTTAACAGTTGGTATTTGACTGTTGCTTGAAGTGTTGCCACCTTGGAGACAAAGCTGTTTGCTTCCGTGGCAGCAGGCTGGCTCAGAAGGAACTCTGTTCAAATAATGGCTGCACTGAAGGAATTGAATGTCTCTGAGCTAAGACCACTAACTTGTTTTTCCAACTGTAGAAATCAATCACTTGCTAAAAGTGAAGGGGAGAAGAAAGGTAGACTAGAGAGCTGTGGTGAAATAATACATGGTGTGTTTGTGATGGTCCTACCAGAGCAAAAATACGTACAAGAGGAGTTAATTCTTGGCTTTGCCAATAAAGTGCTGTTGCTGAACTTTATAATGCATCTGTAACACTTGGAAGTGTCCCTGCTGCAGGACCCAGGATGGACAGACAGCCCTGCAGCTGGCCATCCAAAACCAGCTCCCACTGGTGGTGGATGCCATTTGTACCAGGGGAGCAGACATGTCTGTGCCTGATGAGAAAGGAAATCCTCCCTTGTGGCTTGCCTTGGAAAACAACCTGGAAGACATTGCATCAACTCTGGTAAGACTCAGTTGGCTTTAGTCTCACTTTTGTTCATCTTGCTAGCAGCAAAAGGATTCATCAGCAAAAGCAACCTCAGTGCATGAAGAGAACAGACTAGTCCAATATTTCTAATTTCTGGAGGTCTTTTCTTCACCAGAAATTCCTCTTTACTGCAGGAATCTTATAAATACTGTAGTGTGCATAACCAAATATCTGGCAGCCACTTTAATAAAAAAATATATTCTATATACATCCTGCTGTCTGGATTCTTGATCTGGATGGAGTGAGGATCTGCTTAGATCAGTCTGTAGCATACACAACTTGTGTAATGATCAGCTTTCTGAGTAAAACTGAATACTCATTTTATGCTTTAGTGTATGTGCTACTTTTTATTCCATCTTAACATTGAACCAAGAAGGCCTTTAAATGCTCATATTTGCTTTAAAGACTGTTTACTTTCAGGCATGGGTGATACAGCAGATTTCCTAGGAGACACAAGTAGACTTTCTTCTGTCTTATTCATAAGGAAGTTACTTGGAAGCTTTGTCCAATTGTCTGCTAGAGACAACTGGTTAAAAACTCTGCTAGTGACATGAGAAATAGGTTTTGTAACTGTTCTTGACTGTGCTGGTCAACACTTTTTTATGGAGTCAACCCTCTTAACTACTCATCTTTAAACCCTGTCAATAGTTTGTCAAGTGGAGTAGAACAAGTGTTAAGTGCCACATTGCTCAAGTACATAGTTCTCTAGTTGAAGAATACAAATATTAGCAATACAGTTCCTGGAAAAAAACTCTCTCTGTTTAGCTGAATGTCTGAGAAAGCAGGGAACTGGGCCAGAACTTCAAAGGCAACTGCTGCTGCTGCTTGATTTACTGTAGGTGCTTGTCATTGCTGAAAGTGAGGTAACTAGTCCAACCTGCTTTAGATCTGTCTATCAAAGTATATGGACAAATATTTGAATTGTTAATGAATACCACCTAATTAAGGATTACACAGTAAACTGATAAAGTATTGTTCTGGAAGACTTTAAAACAGCTTCCTGAAATTCAGTGACTGTCGCAAGACCAGACAAGGAAGGTATCTCAAGTTTTATCTCTGGGGGATAATGTTCAGATGCATTAGTCAGGGACTATAGTAGGAGCCTGTTGAAAATAAACCTTCATTGTGTCATTGGGCTTCTCTTTTCAGGTCAGGCATGGCTGTGATGCAACGTGTTGGGGGTCAGGACCAAGTGGCTGCTCACAAACCCTTCTGCACAGGGCTATTGATGAGAACAGTGAACAGATTGCTTGTTTCCTGATCCGCAGGTCAGACCCCTTCCCAAACACAAACCCTCTGACATGCATGTGGGTGTCCCTGGCATAAACTGATTGAATGCTATCTTAAATCAGTAACAACTGTGTTCTTCCTTAGGCTTTTGCTGGGTGGGTGACACTTAGGGAATTCTGACCAATCCAAAGGACACATTCTGTTACCTGGTCTAGCATCATGTTCTTGATGACAAGAGTCAAACCAAAACCAGGAACTTGTGCCTTTGTAGAATGTGTCAGCAGCTCCTGTGTCAGCTCTTGGAATCTTTTCTATGACCTTTAATTATGTTTAATCCAGATTTAAACTGCTTCAATAATTGACTGCATTGTGTTTGTTGTAGTGGGTGTGATGTGAATAGTCCCAGAAAGCCAGGCCCAAATGGAGAAGGAGAAGAGGAAGCCCATGATGGACAGACCCCCCTACATTTGGCAGCCTGCTGGGGACTAGAGGAGGTGATCCAGTGCCTTCTGGAGTTTGGTGCCAATGTCAATGCTCAGGTATGTGGACAAATAAGGCACAATTTTTAAAAGTAAATTCTTTTCCTCCAAAAACTGTTTGTACTGAAAACAAACTTTCCTCTCATCTGTGTATTTTGCATGATAGAGAAAAGAAAATCTTGCTCTGAGAGCTGAGCCAGTGCAATGACTGGATGCAGCTCTGCTTTCTCTCCTGTCCCTTTTTACCACACCTGGTGCTTGTCTGCCATATGGTGGTTAATTCAGGAAGCTCTGCTGAAGGAAAATAATACAGAAAACTTACTGCAATGTTAGTTTTCTCATGGAACAATGGGATACAGTGTCTCCTGTCCCTAGTGGGAATTAAAGGCAGGAGCACAGCTGCAATTAATAATTATACCAGCTACAGTGTAAAACCCCAGAATACTCTGCTTTGTTAGTATGTTTGGGAAGTGTCTTCTGTTATTGAGTAAACTGAGGTGATGTAAGTATGAGTTACACTTCATTTTGATTACACAGTAATCCTTAAACTGAAGCTTTATAAATAACAACAAAAGAAATGAATGGATAACATTTCAACAGCATCCTGATGCTGTTGAAAGTGACATTAAAATGACTCACAGAACACAGTAACAAAGCAGCCTTGGCTGTAAACTGCTGCTTGATGCAAACAAATGTTTAAACACCTCAGCTGACTTTGCTATTAAATTTGAATGCTAATGTCTGCCCCCAAAATGACTGACTAAATGGGAGATGTTATGGTGAGCTATTCAAAAGGCTGTGCAGCACAGGATTGAGGTCAACCTGTTGGGAGAAACAAATCTCAATTTGCTTTTCCTACACTGTGGGTTTGAGCTTGCCCTGCAGCTGTTTGGTGTCCATGCTGAGGGAAGCTGGGTAGGTCACAGGACTAAACTCCTAAGTTTCTTTGACCCTTCAGAATTAGGGAAGGATTTCTGTACTACTGAGTCTATATATAACAAACTTTCTGGTTTCTTTCTAGGATGCAGAAGGAAGAACTCCAATCCATGTTGCCATTAGCAACCAACATAATGTTATCATTCAGCTGATGATTTCACATCCAGATATTAAGCTGAATGTACGTGACAGGCAAGGAATGACTCCCTTTGCTTGTGCCATGACATACAAAAACAATAAAGCAGCTGAAGCAATTTTGAAGAGGGAACCAGGAGCTGCAGAGCAGGTAAGCTGGGAGAGTTCAAACCATGCTGGTTTTGTTACTGTACTAGTTTGTGGTAACAGCTGTTCCACAAGTCAGTTCTGTTTTTATCCTTTTGTGGCTTTACATGCAATCCATTTGCCAGATGCCAGTTCTCTTAAGCAGAATTTATTAGGAAACTGTAGGTGTGTATGTGCTATGTGTAAGAACATTAAGGATTAGTGTCTTGTCAATTCTTCTTGTCTTGTCAATACTAAACTGGGAAACAGGCATATGTGTGTATAAGGAGAAAATTCTAACTCCACTCTTGTCTTGTGCTGGACTAGTACAGAAATAATCTGTTACCCAGCTCTCCTAAAGCTACCCACAACAGAAAACCTGGCCTAAAATAACTGAATAATAGATGCTATGCTGCCCTGCTGAACTATAAAACCTCCAGCTGTATCTTCAGGCTTCTGGTGTGACACTTCAGGTAGCTGTTCAGGAGAGTCTTCCTATCCTGTTTAAGTTTAATGACCAGTAAAATATTTGAGTGCTTAGTGAGCTCTTGTATTATATCTAAAACATGGTTACAAGTACAGCCAGTTTAAATATGCTTTGACATCAGCTGCAAGGCAAAGTTGAACAACATGTACTTGATATTAAGCCAAAAAAATGAATTCTCAGGTTGCCCAGAGCAGCTGTGGCTGCCCCATCCCTGGAAGTGTTCAAGGCCAGGTTGGACAGGGCTTGGAGCAAGCTGGGATACTGGAAGGTGTCCCTGTCCATGGCAGGGGGTGGTCTGGATCACCTTGGGAGGTCCCTGTGGCAGGATCCCATGTTGATTCCTTCTCCTGGATTAATTGCCAGATAGACTCAAGCTTGTTCCATTTAACTGAGTTTATCATTAACTGCTGCTCAGTACTTAACCACAACAGCTGTTAGCTTTTTGTCTGTCTAAAAATACTGTCCAGTGTGTGGTCAAGAAAGGACAGGGTTATAAAATAGAAATAAAATAGTGTGAGGCAGACTGGACTGAGCAGTTGCAGCAGATAATTTCTCAGTTCAGTTATTCAATAGTCGCATCTATCAGGTAAGTGTCAAGCAGTGAAAGGAACAAGATTCTACAGTTCAAGCAGAGGGAGCGAGTGTCTCTTAGTGAAAACACGTCCTACTCCATAAAACACCTTGTTCTACAGGAACAACAAACTAATTTCAGTGCCCTCTCTGCCTCAGGTGGATAACAAGGGTCGGAATTTCCTGCACGTGGCCGTCCAGAACTCGGACATTGAGAGCGTGCTGTTCCTGATCAGCGTGCAGGCCAACGTCAACTCGCGCGTGCAGGACGCCTCCAAGCTGACCCCGCTGCACCTGGCGGTGCAGGCTGGCTCTGAGATCATCGTGAGGAACCTGGTGTGTGCTGGGACTCACCCTTGCTCTGCCTAAAGTGTGCCCTCGGCCCCCTGCACAGTGCCTGCAGGCTGGTCCCTCACAGCACTGACAGCCCTTCTTCTGCAGCAGAGAGCCCCCTTAGCTTGGGCTGTTGGCTGAGCTGCCACAGTTGCCTTCCCTGAGGATGTTGGGTTTGCAGCAGTCACTAGGTTTGCTTCTCTGTAAAGAACCTTCCCTAGGTTTGCTTCTTTGTAAAGAACTTTCACTAGGTTTGCTTCTTTGTAAAGAACCTTCCCTAGGTTTGCTTCTTTGTAAAGAACCTTCCCTAGGTCTGGTTCTTTGTAAAGATCCTTCCCTAGGTTTGCTTCTTTGTAAAGAACCTTCCCTGGGTTTGGGTCTTTGTAAAGAACCTTCCCTGGGTTTGGGTCTTTGTAAAGAACCTTCCCTGGGTTTGGGTCTTTGTAAAGAACCTTCCCTGGGTTTGGGTCTTTGTAAAGAACCTTCCCTGGGTTTGGGTCTTTGTAAAGAACCTTCCCTGGGTTTGGGTCTTTGTAAAGAACCTTCCCTGGGTTTGGGTCTTTGTAAAGAACCTTCCCTAGGTCTGGGTCTTTGTAAAGATCCTTCCCTAGGTCTGGGTCTTTGTAAAGATCCTTCCCTAGGTTTCCTTCTTCATAAAGAACCTTCCCTAGGTTTGAGTCTTTGTAAAGAACCTTCCCTAAGTCTGGTTCTTTGTAAAGAACCTTCCCTTGCCCTTTCTGCACATTTGAACACAAACACAAGCTGTAGCAGCTCAGTAATGATACCATTTTATACACTCTGGAGGCCTAGAAGTATCTCTGTGCAGTAGAGTCTTGTGTGCTTCATTCACAGAAATAAACTGTTGGCTAAAATAGCCCTGAAACCATCTTTGAACATTTTCCTTCTTGCCTCCTGACAGCTGCTTGCAGGTGCCCAGGTGAATGAACTGACCAAGCACCGTCAGACTGCTCTTCACTTAGCAGCCCAGCAAGACCTGCCCACCATTTGTTCAGTCCTTCTGGAGAATGGAGTAGACTTTGCAGCTGTAGATGAAAATGGAAATAATGGTAAACTTCAAGTCAGACAAGTAAATGCAAAAGACTTCAGTAGGTTTGTTAATGGTGTGTCCTAGTGGTGGAGAGCTCACTGTGAATGGCCTTGCACTGCGAAGGTGAAAGAATGAAAGTCCAGGAAATCAAAGCAGATGGAAGGAGTTGTTTGAGAAGGGGAGTTGGGAAAGTGGAGGGAGGGTGTTTCATTTAGTTATTAGGCTGTAATTATTGCTGGTACTCAGAGTCTTGAACTTCTTTTTCTCTTTTTCTTTGTTATTTTTTACTGTTCAGCTCTGCATCTGGCAGTGATGCACGGCCGGCTGAACAACATCCGGGTCCTCCTCACAGAGTGCAATGTAGATGCAGAGGCCTTTAATATCAGGTAATTATTTATATTCTAATAATATCAGGTAATTAAAGCCTTTAATATCAGGTAATTATTTATATTCTAATAATATCAGGTAATTAAAGCCTTTAATATCAGGTAATTATTTATATTCTAATAATATCAGGTAACAGGCTAAAAGAACCACTTTTAAAATATGTGCTGACATGCTGCTTAAAAACATATATTTGGCTTGTATTATATTATTTATACACGAATTTGGAAGTGTGCAGATGATGCTGTATCTAAATTCTGTGCAAATTATATGTATACACCAAGGAAGGAAAGTTAAGTAGGCTGTTGTGTGTGATGTACGGAGTTGCTGAGATGTAGCATTGTTCAAGTCTGAACCAAACTTGGAAGCAAGGAGAGTTGGATGAGTAACTGCAGTAGCAAGCAGACTTTGATCAGGATAACAAACTCTTTTCCCCAGAGGCCAGTCACCAATGCATATTTTGGGACAGTATGGGAAAGATAATGCAGCAGCCATCTGTGACCTCTTCTTGGAGTGTATGCCAGAATACCCTCTAGACAAACCTGATGCTGAAGGAAACACAGGTAGGTGAGACTCAACAACTATTAAACTTGAAAGTAATCAAGTTGCATTTATGGTATGTCACTTTTAAAGCTGGAATAATTGGCAGTAATATGTTAAATACAGCAGGAGGCACACAATACATGGAAATTTAAAAACTAAAGATCCTGTCTGGACTGGATGTAACACAATCTACCACTCTGTTAGCTGGCTTTTATTTTTCAATGCTCCTCTTGGCTTACATGAAGTGTCTGGCTTTTATTTTCCAGTGCTCCTCTTGGCTTACATGAAGGGAAATGCTAACTTGTGTCGTGCAATAGTGAGAGCTGGGGCTCGCCTGGGGGTTAACAATAACCAAGGAGTCAATATCTTCAACTATCAAGTTGCTACAAAACAGCTTCTCTTTAGATTGCTGGGTAAGTACCACGTGCTGTGGTGGGAAAGTATTTCTGGCTTATGCTTCCAGGATACTTCAGAGGAAAAACTCTGGACTTTTGACTTAGATGCCAGTAATTCCAGAGAGGCAGAACTTGTGAATTTTATACTACTAACAGTGCAGAGTAGAAATTCTAGTTTTTTTCTGGTGATTAGTTGAAAAGTTGTACAATGCAGACTGTTAGATGCTACTTTTTCTGGAAGGATATAGACATGGAAACTCTTGGCTGGTTGTGTAGTCCAATGTAGCTTAAAACACAGACACTGCTTTTTAACTGTACAGTTGCAGTGGACAATGTGATGGAAAGCAACTACAGATTATCTACAAAGGAGACTCCAGCTCCTGCAAGAGTAGTTAAATCCATTACACTGAATGCAGCCTAGAACTGGAGAAAGCCTTCAGGTTTAATGTAATGGTGTCTGAGCCCATTTTGCCTTCACATTTTTTCCTCTTAACAGATATGCTGACAAAAGAACCTCCCTGGTGTGATGGCTCCAACTGCTATGAATGTGCTGCCAAATTTGGAGTCACGACAAGAAAGCATCACTGGTAATATGAGCCCCCTTGCTGTGCTTACAAGGAAATGGATTCCTCCCCAAACATAGCTGGGCTTGCTCCTAATAGCTTAGGAAATCTCCATGTAGGTGTATAACCACTAATCCAGCTCAAATATTCCATCCTGACTTAGATCAGAAACTTGTAGTCTAACTGAAATCATATTTTAAGCAGCTTGTGCATTTAATATTCTGATTAGTTGTAAATGAGAAATCGTGTCCAAGTTCCAGCAGTGAAACAGGATTTAAATACCCAATTGTCAGAGAGAGAGTGTGAGGCACTTCACTCCCCAGAGGAGCAACAATGTATTTTATTAAGAGAGTGAGTTAATAGAAGTTCAGTGGTAAATGTGGCAGTGGTTTATCAGGACTTGATTATCTCCTGCATAGAGGTTGGGGTCAGGGAGAGCCTCCTGTGTAGGCAGGAGGTTCAGAGAGAGCAGCCCCTGGGGCTGTGGCTTACGCTGCAAAGACAGGAGGGAGCACACCAGCCCCACCACAGTGATAGGATGACCTCCTCCAAAAGAGGTGGCAAATAATTACTGCCAATTATTATTGGGCAGGTGTTGACAGCTCAGGTTTGGGATCCTGTTTGCAGTGTGGAAATGGCTGAAGATGAACATGAGCTGCTTTTGTGTAGATAGGAGTTACCTTTTTAAAATAGCCTGAACTTGTACAAAACATGCTGGTTGGAAGGGTGTTAAGCTAAGATTTTTCTTAGCTCAGAGAAATGCCTCAGTTGAAGCAGTACCATGTGATTCACTAGCAGAGAACCAGCACGTGCTGTTGGCATTAGTCAGTTATTCCAAAATATCAGAAAGATACAAGACAAATATCAGAAGATACAAGATAATCACAGCTTTTCAACTGCTAATGTGTGTTTAATGATGCTATCATAGATAAAGAATGTCAGACAGTAACATCCTGCTGTTCACTAGGAGGGAATTCACTTTTCTCCCACCCCTCTTCTGTCAACAGCCGACACTGTGGACGCCTGCTCTGCCATAAGTGCTCAACAAAGGAGATTCCTATCATAAAATTTGATCTGAACAAGCCAGTTCGAGTTTGCAACATCTGCTTTGATGTCCTGACTCTGGGAGGAGTCTCCTAGTATGCTGTGGAAGTAAAGGGATTCCCAGTCAGTGCTCCTGACAGCAGCTCTGCTTACAAGCCCTCTGGATAGGGAAGAGGAGGCTTACACATGTCTTCTGCAATAGACTGAACTAATTAAGGACCCTGTTATGATATACTCTGGTATAAATGATTTTGTATGACTGTAAATGTATCGGGCTGCGATAGACTTCGCTAGGAATCAGAGTGGATTGTTCAAACCAAGTGACAAAAGAATTGAGACCCTCTTCTAGTTGCAGTGGGGTATGGAAGCTGAAATTTGTACTGCTTGAATCGGCATAAAACAGGTCTGTCCTCAACATGGTGCTTTGCACTGAGCAACTCTATTAAGTCCTGTGGCTTTCAGGCTGCTTAGTAGAGATGGTATTAAGTTTCAGGGTAACCAGGTATCTTTCTTTGCTTTGTCTTAAAGATAAACGTTCCCCTTCTCTAGAGAAGACTTTTTGTGAAGCTAAACTGAGCTGTTGCAACCACTGTTCAAGAAACTCTTCAGACCTGGGGGTAGTTCTAAGTATAGCTCAAGAATTGTGGCCTTACAACAGAAAGCTTTACAACATCTGATGCAAAGCAGTCAGAATTGCAGATCCACATCTTGATACCTCCTCAGCAAATGACTCATTAGCTTTAGCATGTTCAAGAGAAGTGCAAGATTGTTTTAGGAAAATGCTCTTGCTCATACCTGCTGGAACTGTCAGTCTTCATTGCACTTTCATATTTATGTTGCTGGTCCTTCCAGTCCATGGCACTTGTACAAATGACCATGAGTTTGCTGAAAGGCCTGAGCATGTGCTAAAGGAGAAACACTAAAAGTGGTGGAGTCTAACTCCCAGTACAGCAATAAATGCTGAAGTGCATTAGGAGTCCCAGGAGGGAGAGAAACACTTTCCTGGGGCTTAAGGGGCCTGGTAACTGCTGTGGGAGAGACAGAAACCCCAAGTGTAGAATGTGCTGCACCTCTAGACACTAAACCTGGGGCCATTTTCAGCTGGGGAGTGGGAGTGTACATGGAGGCTTCCTGTTAGGAGTAAGCTGCAGTATTTTAATCTAGGCTGGTTGTACTCTCTTCAACATGCTGAATCTGTGGAAACCTACCACCACACTGTCCAGGTAAACAGGAAAGTACTTGACTGGTAGACCAGCTTGTGATTTGGTGGGCAAAGGCTTCAGTTAGAAAAAATGGGTACTTAAGCAAAACTACATGCCATGTTAAGGCAGTTTTTATTTCAAAAGATAAAGCTAGTATAGACTCAATTCAGCATTCCTCATCTTTACTCCAGGAATTGCTGTGCATTTGTTAATGACTGTTATCTCCAGTGAACTGTATGGACAGGTGATGATGTGTTGCCCTGGTTGCAGCAGTGACTTGTTGGTCTTCAAGAGTAAGATGAGAAGATGAACCAGGCTGCTCCTGTTACAGGAAACTTTCTCAGTTTTTCTCAAGCTTGTACAAGGAGAGGATAGGAGAGGGTGCAATTGCTGACATTTGTATGATTAATTTCACATCAAGTCTCACTTGATCTGCACTTTGATCTTCCAAAATGCCTGTATTGTAACTGGAATCACCCCTGTACCACTAGGGAAGAACAATGGATGAAATACAAACTTGCCTCACTGTTTGATGTCTGCTGCTGACATGTTCCAACAGAACGCTCTGGGTAACACAGCTGGTCTCTAACACAGTTCCTAATGCAAATGATGCACCTCTGGCATAATATTGTAGGTGAATGAGGGAAAATAGTGCTGTCAGTTAGTGGTAGCTGCAGTAATTGTTGGTGTCAGTTAACTACAGTCTACAGTTTCGGGGTTTTTAAACAAAAGAGATGATGGAAAACATTGTACTTCTGATATTTCAGGGTGTCACTGGTTGCAGTTCTCTAGCAGTGAAAGAATGATGGAGAGAAGGTGCATTTGGTGAAAGAAGTCTTGACTGTAATCCCATGGTAACATGTTGTTTTCCTTCTTGGTTTGGAGCTGAAGTGATGTGGAGGGGTAAGAGTGTGCTCAGAATGCTGAAAGACAGTGCAGAGGAGGGGTTTTCCTGTGGGCTTCAGCCTGATGGAAAACTGCCCAGCATGTAATTGCCAAAGCATTTAAACATCACTGTTTCAGTGGCTTCTCTGATGTAAGGGCAAGGGAACAGGAAAGCAATGATGGAAAATGTGGATCTGGTGAAAATTCAGATTAACTGAAGGGCAAGTTAAAGCTGGGTAGTTGCTTTCTAAAAAACAGGATATTGATCATGACTGTAAAACTGTGGGAAGGATCTGGGAAACCACTGCAGTGCTCCTGGTTTGCTGTTTACAGCCAGCACTGTCCCAGCTCACTTACTGAAGTCTGAAAGGAAGGTAGGTTATTGTGAAATATACAGCCTGAGGTGTTTGTTTAATTTAAAGCAACTCAATTCAGCAAATTTGATCCTTTTAAAGTGCCTTTGAGATAGTTTCCTTCCAGCCAACTCTAAATAGCTTTCTGCCAGAGCTAAAAGGGAAAGCTCACAACTTGAACCAAAACCCATGTCAGTTCTTTTCTCGTTCAGCTGAGGAGTTGACCCCTCCAGACAGCTGGTGGGGCTCAGTCCCTCACACACTCTGCCTGGTGTTGGTCTGAGCTCTCAGACCACTGAGATTTTTTGGGAGTTTTGCTGGCAATGCTCCACTACAGGGTACAAATGTGAATGAGGCACTTGGTAATGTAGTGGTGGTCAACACATTTCTAACTCTAAACAACTGCTCTTCCCTTTCTGTAGCATAATACAGTTGTTACCAAACCCCCACCCCTCTTAGCCCTGCTCTTAGTGGTAAATGCTAACTGAAGTCTGCCAAGCATTGAACAAAAGGTTAGATGGGAACTCAGCTTGTGTCCCTGAAGTGCTGCTGTCACACGGGGCTCCAGGCCCTTCAGCAGGGTTGCGTGGGGAGTCATGGGTGGTTCATGCTGTAGCTTTTTGTTCTGAGACTGGATTCCTTTTGCCTGCAGTCACCCAGCACTCTTACACAAGCAAACGCCATGGTCCAGCACTCTTACACAAGCACAAACCATGGTCTGGCTGGAATTTTCTGTCTGTGAGAGGTGCAGTCACTGTTTCACACCACTGAGTGGAGTGAGAACGTCGCTGTTGAAGGCACTAACAGAGCAGAGTAAGTTGCTGGCTAAAAGCTGACAGATGCCTTAATGACTTCCCGTGCTGGAGATAACAACAGCTTGTCCAACTGCTCTTGTAGTGCTTATAAACTAACATGTAACAGTATGGGAGGCCAAGGCTGGATGGTTTTGTAGATCAAATGTTAATAGCAAGTCCTCTTTTTTCTGTAACCAGCAGAGGTGGTCACTGCAGCAAACTCATCTCTAGAAAAATCAAAGCTTGTGTGAGTGACAGAAATAACTGAACCTTCTAATACCCTCTGTGAAATAGAAAAGGAAGTCTTAGAACAATGGCATTTTAATCTGCAATGTTTGTCTGGAGTTGTTGTAAAAATGTATTTTTTCCAATATGCATTACTTCGTTGTGTAATGATTCTACTTGTAATAAAATGCAGAACTAGATGATGCTTTGTGAGGTGAAACCTTGCTAAGGAAGTGTCTGCTCCTGTAGAGACAGCTGCCCCTCTGCAAGCTTATCCTGGCAAACCACGAAGAAAACCAGGGATACAACATCCAATTGGGCACAACAGCTTTATTCTTTGTTCTGAAATTAGTCCAGGTATTCATTTTCATGTTGTGGAACTGCTCCAACTGTTCTTTTGGCTGTCAAGGTCTGGTGTTCTAGTTTGTACCATGTAGTCATCTTGAATGCCTTATACTAGACTTACCTATAATCAGTTTTGTGAAACGAAGCCGAGCCCCCCACGGGCCAGAGCTGCTTCATGGAGTTCATCAGCTCAAGTTCCCAGCCCTGGGAGCACTCAGAGCTGTGTGTGGAGGCAGCTCAGCCCCTGGAGAGCACTGAGCTGCTGCAGCTTCACTTCAGGAAAACTTCAGTGCAATAGCAAACCCAGCCAAGACTTCTGGGTGAGATTGTGATGCATTATTAGTCTTTTATTAATAAAACTTACTGAAGTACAGATGAATGGTGAGCTTTATTAGAGCACTGTCTGTGGTGACTTGAGCCCTCTGTAGCTGTCACTGTTCCCTTTTCCACCATGGGAGAATCCAGCTGAGCTGCTCAACTGGAGACACCTGGAGCACTTCACTCACTGAGGGTGTCTCCCTGTTTGCTTTAATAGATGACTTATTCCTGGTGCAAGGCTCTTCCTCCCCAGAGCTTCCAAACCCTGAACTGAGCAATAAGCTAGGAACTGGTTTTCAACCAACTTTAACTTAAACCAGCACCTCCCTGCCCTGCCTTTTTGCAGCAGTTTATTTGATTTTTATGTTGCTCTTGCAATCAAAACCATCCCCTCAGCACTATTTGCATAGTGATTGAGTGTTCCAGCAAGATGAAACTTGCTTAGAAGGTCAAGCTGGTCCCACCTTCTCTGGGACTGGTTTGCCCTCACAAACTACTTCTTACAGCATTTAATAGTCTGGAATTTGCTGCAACTTTTAAATAGCTTTAAAAACCTCTTTTAAAGGTACTTGCCAATCATTTGCAGGGATGGTTTCACTACTTTAAATGCAATTTCTTTTTAAAGTGGTGATGTCTTTTTAAATGTGGCAAAGGCCACAGTTGTGGAGGCAGTGAAGTGCTGCTCTGCAGCTCTTTGCTGCACCTTTTACACAGCTTGATCTTCAGCACTGAGTGAAATGAGTTTTCATTCCTCACTCCACCCCCAGAGATGGCTCAAGCCCAGGGCTGAGGTTTGGTTCTGCCACACATCCTGCTCTGCTCTCCCCTGAGTGCCACAGGCTGGCACAGCAGGGCAATGCCTGCAAGGGCTTCTCTTCAGGATGAAGATAGGCAAAAAACCCCAAAAATAAAACCACAGCCCCAGTGTTCCAAGCATGTGCAGGTTCAAGTCTGTGTGGCTCCATCCCTGGCAGCTGGAGCTTCCTCTGAGTTTTAGCAGTGGGAAGTGCTGTAATGTGTCCTGCTGCAAGGGAGTGAATGGTGCTTCCTGTAAACTTGTTAATGAACTAACTCATCACTTACCTTTTGGGCCTCTCTTCAGAGGTGGGGGTAGCTAAAAATCAGTTTATAAACATTTTCCAGCTGCTTACACAGAGGTGGCAGCTGCCTTAAGAACAAGAACTGACCACAACCTGTGCCACCGCTGGACCCTGATCTGCATGTCTCTCTCAAAGCTCAGCTCCACCTAAACTGATTTTAACAGCAGATTCCCTAAAACCAGCAAATCCTTCCCTGCAGCTTGAGGTTTGTAGTGCAGGTATTGCTTCCTCCCTTTTAGCCCCACTCAGAGAGGGTAATGACCTGCTCTGCATGTCTGGGAGTCACTCACAGTGCTGAATTCTGCCAGCTGTGACACAAAAAATATGGATTTTAAAAGTGCTGGGTCTTGTAAGGGCACAACCAGCTCAGGTTATAGTCTGACAGGCACAGACCAGATGGGAGGAAGACATACCAGAATGGAAACAGGAGGCAGATTACAGTAGGATGGTTCTGTTGCCACCCAGGCAACAAAAAGAAAGCTATTTAAAACTACTCCTTCCTGATCAGAACAGTTTGAAAGTGGTGAATCACAGACCAGACAGTGAAGTTAATGTCAAACAATCCTCACAGGTGGCTTCAATATCTTGGCACAGTATCTAATGCAAACACAGTGAGGAAATGCAGCTCTGGCCTTTGCCTTCTCTATTCCAAGAATTTGATAAAGCTTGTGTGTAACTAAACTGTGCAAGTTCCTGATACTGTGGACCTTAATTGCAGAAGAAATTCAGGGCTCTCCCTGTTACCTTTAAACTCCTGGGAGTGAGTCAGGTGCCTGGGAAGGAGCATCAGCAGTGCCTGCAGCAGGGCCTGTGGCAGTGATGCTGCAGCAGTTCTGTGCTCACTGATTTCACTGCCTTAAACCACAGCACTGTCCCGCCTCTGTGCACACAAACATCCAGTCCCTGACTGCACAAGGAGCAGTTCTAAAACACAATTCAGGCTGTGCATCTTACAGTTTGTTCACAGGTGCAGAAATATTTCCCATAGAAATAAAGCAAGCATCCTGTTACTTGATTTTTTAGCCACTGAGCTGGCTGAAGTGTTTCCTCCATCTCCATATGTTGAAAAGCATCACAAACCCCGTGAGATTGTTGCTGCTCCCTTTGCAGGGCCGGGTGGAAGGGATGGAGCTGGAGCTGCCCAGCCCCGGTGCAAGGTTCCAGTGCAGGGCTCTCCCTGCCTGGCTCAGCCCGTGGGGAGCACGCACTGCTCGGCCAGGGGATGGCAGCCCTCGTACAGCTGCAGCCGAGGGTCATCCAGGTCGCCTCTGTCGCGGTGCTGGGAGGAGCCAGGCTGGCCCCAGGGCGGCCCCGAGCTCCTGACACACACGCAGGGAGTGCCCTGCGAGCCGGGGCGGTGCAGCCTCCGCGGGACCCCGGCCCAGGCTCTGGGCACGCCCCCGCTGCGAATGGAAAAGGAAAATCTGTCACAATTCAAACCCGGGAAAATGCTTCCGGTCAACAGAGAATCCTTATGGAAAAACCCGAGATAATCTGAGATAAATAGTTATTCTAAACTAGAACTAACACTGAGGTAGGTTTTGCTTACACAGAATTCACAGAATGACTGGGCTGAAAGAGACCTTAAAGATCATCAAGTCTAACTCATGCTCCAACACCTCAGTTAATCCCTGGCACTGAGTGCCACATCCAGTCTGTTTAAAGAGCCACCATCCCACAGCCTTCATCTTTTTATTGGCTGTGCTTCAGAAACCCGTGGCCTGGCCCTGGTTTCATCACTGCTGCTGCAGGCTCTACCCTTCTGAGAGTCACCAACTCCTGCATTCCATGCTTCCATTGCTAGAGGAATCACAGCCTGCTGGAGCACAGCAAAATGCCTCTGCTGGAGGTACCTAAATGCTCACAGGTGACCACACATCTTCACAGAATCACAGTGGCTTGGGTTGGAAGGGACCTTAAAGATCATCCAGCCCATCCCCTGCCATGGGACTTCAAACAGACCAGGCTCTCCTCTCTCTGTGCCTTGACTAAACAGTGATTTTGAGAACTGGGGAAGAATTAAAAGTACCTCCCCAGCTAATTCACCACGTCTCTTTATGTCTAAGTGTCTCTCTATGGGCCAAGTCCTGCCTGTTCCCCAACCACTGCAGCTTTTAAGCCTCTAACACAAGTGACTGCCACATCACACTGGGTCCCAAGGCTGTCCCCAAGCTCAGTGACACACAGGAGCAGATCCCTGGGGCACAGAGAGCTGCTGCTGGGCTGACATGAAGCCCAAGCATTTTGAGTTTGGTCTGTGAAATGATTTCATCTTCAAACAAAACAGTCCCTAAGCTGAGAGACAGCTACTAACAGGAGAGTAGGAAATGATTATTCAAAGCTTAACCTCATTTTCTGTGGTTTAAGTGAAAATGTTGTGGTATCAGCCTCTGAGCCAGGCTGTGAAACTGTCTGACAAGCACAGGTTAATGCTGGTATTCCTGAGAGGTGACAGAACCTGTCTGAATCCCAGTCCTGCTGGGATTTCTGTCCTGTTTTGCTGAGAACAGGAGATCACATGCACATGTGGTAAATTCTTTGATTCCAGTGTGACAGAAGAGGCTCAGCCTGGAGAAAAGGGGGCTCAGGGGGGACCTTCTCACTCTCTACAACTCCCTGACAGGAGGGTGGAGCCAGGTGAAGGTCAGGCTGTGCTCACAGGGACAGGGTGAGAGGTAACAGCCTCAAGTTGTGCCAGGGGAGGTTTAGGTTGGACACTGGGGAGAATTTCCTCATGGCAAGGGTGGTCAGGCACTGGCACAGCTGCCCAGGGCAGTGGGGGAGGCCCCATCTCTGCAGGGATGTAAAAGCTGTGGATGTGGCACCTGGGGGCACAGGCCAGTGCTGGGGGAATGCTTGGACTGGGGGCTCTCACAGGGCTTTTCCCACCTGAACAGCCCTGGGAATTCAGGCAGGGACAGAGCCCATGCCTGCTTATTCCAGCCCTGGCAGCACCACTGCCAGGCCCCAGAGGTCACCTACCCATGGATTGAGGTGGCTGCAGGGGCCAGGACATCCTCCCATGCTCCCCCTGCCAGGAGAGGCAGGAACACAGCACAGGGCACCCAAAAAAAGCCTCTGCTCCAGAGGGGACAGGCTCACCTCTCTCTGGAGCACCAGAAGCGAGTGCCTTTAGCAGAGCTCCATTCAGAGTTGCAGGGTGGGAACTGCTGCTGCTTCTGATCACTTTCTGCTTGCAGTCTGAGAGCTTCCTCAATGGCAGCCTCCACCTCCCTCAGGGCTTCTGTCGGTGCTCCATTTTCATCATAGAATCTGCCCACCAGCTTCCCTGGGAGAGGAGATCAATTAGGACCACAGTGTTTCCAGACCACAGACCTGTTTCCAGGCAAGGAAAATGCATTGTTCTGGTGGGGTTTTATTTTTAATTTGCTATGTAAAAGGAGATGTCACCATGGCCCAATTTTAAAACCAAACTGAGCTTACATCCTTTCAAGCCTTGGATCACACAGCAATTTACCCATATGAATAAACCCATGCAGGACAAGCTTGGGCACACACTCATTACAGAGCTGAAAACCAAAGCCAGTTTCAGCTGCACAACCCAGAAGCCATTCCCCAGAACAGTTTCCCTGCACTGCTGCCCCAACATTCTCCTGAGTGATTTCAGGCTGGCTCCACGCTCTGTGCTCGGCAGAGACAATCCAAGCAGGACAGCAGCCAGGTGGGAAAACAATTTAACTTTCCCTTGGAGGGAAGCAAACCTCAGAGACCTGGCTTGGCTTGGCTGCAGCTGCACACCCACCCCCGTGTGAGCCCACCCCCAGACCTACCCACGGGCTCGTAGTTGTTGCTGTAGAAGCTCAGCCAGCTGTGGATGGAGAGCAGCTCCGCGGGGGACAGCCCTGACACGGAGTCCACCAGCCCCGCCGGGCTGAAATCGCCGCTGGCAAACGCTCGGGTGGCATCTCTGCCTGCGGGGCACGGGGGAGAGCACAGCAGGGGGAGAGCACAGGGTGAGGAGAGCCCAGCCATGGAGTGAATCCCCCAGTCATGGAGTGAATATTCCCCAGCCATGGATGAATCCCTCAGCCAAGGAGGGACTCCCCCAGCCATGAAGTGAATCCCCCAACCATAGAGTGAACTCCTCGGCCATGGATGAATTCCTCAGCCATAGAGTGAATTCCCCAACCACAGAGTGAACCCCCCAGCCAGGAGTGCGACCCCAGTCTTGGAATACAGCCCAGCCATGGAGCGGCCAAACAGGGGCTGAGCTCTCCCTCCTCCCAGCCGGACTGCGTTCCCCGGCCAGCGGTGACACCCGATGACACCCACACCCCCAGGTGATCCCTCCCCAGCCCGGAGATTATTCTTTCCCCAGCCGGGGGTGATCCATCTCACTCTCCCCAGCCAGGCCACCTCAGGCCCTCACACAGCCGCCCCCCCCACGCCCCACCACAGGTACCTGCGAACCCGCTGTACGCGCCGCCGGGCCCGTAGTGCTTGCGGCCGCGCTCCACATCGAAGACCCGTCCCAGCAGAGCGAGGTAGAGCCCGGGCTCGCCCGGCGCCCCCCGGTATCGGCGCAGCTCGGAGGCGCTGAGCAGGCGGGCGCGGGGTTCGAACCCGCGCCGCAGGAGGCAGGCGGCGGCCAGGCCCAGCAGCAGCGCCGCGGCCGCGCCCCGCCACATCGCGCCGCGACAGCGCAGCGCTCGCGCGACACTTCCCTCGCCGCACGGCAGCGTGGAGGCCCAACCGCGTCCAGCGGGGCGGCCGGGCCCAGGGGGCGCTTTACGGCAGTGTGGCGGCAGAGCCATGATTTTACATTGATTTTACACTGAAATAAACTCGGGCAGGAGACCTTTCTCCTTTTTAATTCTACTCATAACAACACCGCCTCCCTCCAGCCCAGAGGCTGCTCCGAACCCCGGGCAACCCCGCCTCGAACACTCCGGGAACGGGGCGGCCACAGCTTCTCTGGGCGCCCTGTGCCAGCCCTCAGCACCCTCTGAGTAACGCCGTTGTTCATATGGACCGTCACAGAATGTGAAAAATGCGTATTTTATGATTGGCTTTTCGCAAATATTAACATGAATATTATACGTGTTGTATTAGAAGGTAATGCTGTATTAGTTCTCTTACGTAGTGTGGTAGATATAGCTTTAGGTTATAACAAAATGTTAAAATAGGCGTGAATCCCCCAGCCAAGGAGTGAATCCTATAACACCTTCTGGCTGTGGAAGGGGATCTCTGTTCCACTACTTCCTTACAAGTTTTCCAAAAGTCCTACTCTACAATAAAAGTAATGCTTGACAATTTCACTGCTGCTTTTAAAAAGCTACAATAAAATCCAGCGTGGTAAACTTTGACTTGCTGATAACGCTAGTCAGTATCAAGAGGAATTAGGCAGGATTTCCTACCCGTGTTAGAATATAGAATATCCTATAGATATAGAATATCCTATGCTATGTAGGATACTTTTTTTCCCTAAAGAAAGGACTCACACTGAGATAACAGCCACAGGACACGTAAATCTTTCAGAGAAAGGGAATTTATTGCTCCATTATCAGGAGAAATTAACTTCTTCCCGCCTCGCTCGGGCAGGTGACGCCGTCAGGCTTATGAGGAAGAAGTTGTCAGTGTCCAAACAGAATCCTGTGTTTGAATGGAATTTATGGAATGGAATTTATGCATCATGTATGAGGTGTATGAATATGCAACAGGCTGTTAATTTTAAGGGTTAATTCTTTGTTAACGTGGGTCCTTTTTTGGGCTTGTGCTGCCCAGAAAAAGGTACCTGGACATCCGTAACTCTGTGTTTCTATTGTCCTAATTCAAATTGTCCAAATTATTATTACTTTAATTGTATTACTATTTTTATAACCATTTTATTACTATTAAACCTTTAAAATTTTAAAAACAAGTGATTGACGTTTTTCCCACAGAATCTCTTGTTGTCAGTGCCCTGTGGAGATCACCCTGACCGGCCAGGGCAGGGTCACCTGGAGCAGGTGACACAGGAGGGTCCGGGTGAGTTTGGCATTTCTCCAGAGACGGACACTCCGTGCCCTCCCTGCACAAGTGTGCCCCAGTGCTCTGCCACGTTCATGTCAAGGAGTTTTTCTCATGTTGAGGTGAAATTTGTCGTGCGGCCTTTACTCTTCATCCTGTCACTGGGCACCACCCTGGAAGAGTCTGGCACCGCCCTATTGGCACCCCTTGGAGATACGTCTATGAATTAATGCGATCCCCTCACAGAACCGGGCTCATTTGCCGCTCTCTGCCCCCGGGATCGCTGTCCCCAGCCCTCGCTGTCCCCCCGGGTCCCTCCACCGGCCCCGTCCCTGTCACGGGAGCCGCCGGGCCGGGCTTTGCGACAGCGCCGCGTCGCTTTGCGGCGGTGCGGCGCTTTGCGGCGGTGTGGCGCGGTGGCGCTTTGCGGCGGTGTGGCGGCCCCGCGCTGACAGGTGCGGCGGGCGGGAAGTTGCTGACTAAGGCGGGCCGGGCCGGGCGGGGACCGGCGGGAGCGGCGGCGGCACCGGCGGCGGCGGCTGCGAGCGGCTCCCGAGCGGCTCATGGGGACGGCGGCGAGCCACAGCAGCGAGGAGGAGGAGGAGGGCGCCGAAGAGGGCATGGAGGGGGCGGCCGGCGCGCCCCAAGCCGGCGCGGCCGCTCCGGCGCTGCCGCCGGCCGAGGTGCTGCTGGAGCAGGCCCGGCTGCGGGAGGCCACGGCGCGGCTGCGGGAGGCGGCCCTGCCCGAGCCGCTCGTGTCGCGGCACCACAGCGCGCTGGTGCGATGGCTGGAGGAGCGGCTGAGCCGCGGCGACGAGGCCGTGAGCCTGGAGCAGTTCTGCGAGGTGCTGGAGAGCGTGTCCCGGCTGGCGGCCGGATCCCGCGGCGAGAGCGAGGAGGTGAGAGCCGCCAGGAAGCGCCGTCCGCGGGGATCGGGAACGGCTCGGGCAGGGAGGAACCTTGGGGACCATCCCGTTCCAGCCCCTGCCACGGGCAGGGACACCTTCCAACAGAGCGGGCTGCTCAGAGAGCCGTCCAGCCCGGCCTTGGGCACTGCCGGGAATGGGGGTTCCCTCCGGGGATCCGCCTGTCCGGGCAGGGGGGTGGTCGGCATCGGGGGAAGCTCTGGGTGCTGCTGGGGGCCGCTGTCCCCGGACCCGGGTCCGTGACCATCCACACGACCCCGGAGACCCCGGACACGCGTCCTGGTACGTGGGGAGGGCCAGGCCAGAGGGTTCCGCGAGGTTGGAAAGCGGCTGCTGCTGTTGATGGACAGCCTGTCAGCCTCCAGATAGCCCTTAAAAAAACCCCAAAAACTTATGTCAGTTATCAGTGATCATGCTCAGCAGCCACTGAAGAATAAAATGGGTTTTTACAGCAATATTTCTGCTGTTGCTGCTGCTGGTGCAGCTGAGAGCATAGGTGTGGTGGGGACACGGCTAGGAACTCTTGCCTGAGTAATTCCTCTTGATACTGACTAGCGTTATCAGCAAGCCAAAGTTTACCACGCTGGGTTTTATTGTAGCTTTTTAAAAGCAGCAGTGAAATTGTCAAGCATTTCTTTTATTGTAGAGTAGGACTTTTGGAAAACTTGTAAGGAAGTAGTGGAACAGAGATCCCCTTCCACAGCCAGAACGTGTTATGGTCAGCTTTTAATGGTTGAAGAGAGTAGTTTTCCTTTCTGCTGGGATTTCCAGTTTTCCCCTTCTGTGGGAAATGATAGGGAGAATTTAATGTCTAGAACACTTAAGCTTTGCTCTGTAGCAATCCAAAATGCAGCAGAACACCCTGTTGGGAATTCCATACTCACTTGAGAAAGTGGCTGTGTCTGAATTCCTTAGTGCAAGCAGTTCCTGAGCTCAGCAGTCACTTCCTGCTGGCTTTGTTTTGCTGCTGAGTAGCAGAACAACTGTGTAAACTGTTAAATCACACACACACGCCTCAAATCAGTGCTGACAGGTGAACAAGGCTTCTGGAAACTGGAAGGAGATTCATTTCACGTCCAGATAGGTGTGTTTTCACCAGACTGGTTTAAGTAGCTCGGTGAAATGCTGCCTCCACTTGCAGCTCGTTCACAAGAAGAGCCCGTAAGGAGCACATCTTCATTTGTGACAGCAGCAAGGGTGAAATGGGTCCATTGGGGTTCTTCCTGTTGCCACAAACAGCTGGGCGTTGTGGGCTGCAGAAATATTTTGAGGATTGTCTGTATTTCACGTCCTCCTCTGCATGAGGAATCTATTTGTTTTGGTTTCATTTCCTGCTCCAAGAAGTGGGGAAAAAGCTTGTCAGAGGATTCAGCGTGCCACGGATGTGTGGTCACATCTGCCCTGCAAAGCTGAGATGTTGAGAGTTCTGTGGAAAACTTTGATGTCATCATTTCTGGCACTAACCCATGACTGTGGTGTTTGAGCTTTCCTTGCACACTGAGGAGTCAGTTTAGGAGTGGCAGGTCAATAGGTTTCACTTTTTAATATCTCTGGAGTCCTGTCTGGCACAGCCCAGGTTTGATCTCCCCTTTCAGTTACTCTGTTCTCAGTGCAGGGCTTTCGGCACAGACTTCAAATGTTTTATAAACAACGTTTAAATGCAAAATCTGTTTTCTGTATGAACTGAACCTCTGAATCCTTCTTGGTACTGCTTCAGCAGTTGTCATGTCATGTATCCAGCTTTGGCTGGCAGCATTAACGCTGCAGTTCTTCTGAGAGCAGAGGGTGAAACATGAAGTTCTCCCAGGTCACCTTTCAGATACCCTGTTGTGCCATCCAGCTCCTGAGCTGTGAGATAAGGGGCTGGATAAGGGGCTGCTTTTTCCATGGGTCATAATTCCAAGCAACCCTCTCACTCATCATTTCCTATGGAGGATGTTTCTCAAATGCTTCTTCATGTTCAGGATTGAGCTGTGTGGAGTTACTGCATTTCTTTAGGAGCAGGTTGAGGTGGGTTGTGTAAGGCTGCTGCTGAATTGTATCATGTCCCAATCCTGCACACAGCTCAAAAATTCTTTGAGTACAGGTTGACACTCTCTTTTTCCCCCCACTTTTTTTTTCCCCGTTACATAGGACAGCAGTGGAAATTATGTATGGTTTTTGTCAAATACAGAGTTTAAGTTATAATGAACAGTTAATAATTTTAGAGTTCTAGGTTTGGTGCAATCTCCTGAGATCAGAGGAAGAGTTTAAAAATAAGATAACAAAATACTGCATTAAGCTGTGAAGAAAAGCATATATGTAGTAATCCCTCCTTATGTGAGAGTATAAAAAATTTGTTTCAAGTAGGTGTTAGCAGATTCAGCCTTGTTGCCTTGTGTTTTATTGTCACCAGTAACATCACAAAACTTGTTCAATTTATAGTTTAGTAATTGTGCAGTTTCACTTCAGGTATGAGGAAAAATTGTGAGAATGGTGTGGTGTGAAACTGTACATTGAATTGTTTTGGCAACTGAGTTATGTCTGTTAGAATTAATTCCCCCTGGTTTGTTGTCCTCAAGCAAAGGTGTTGGGTTTTTGTTCTGGCATCTGCCCAGTGCCTGGGCTGGACTGGCCCTGGTGCCTGCTGGATGCTCAGCACCAGCTTTGCTGCTCAAAATAATTGTTTAAAGGTGATCATTATTAGCTTGGGTTCAGCTGTGTGTATAATGAGACACTAAAGTTTCCAAGCTCAAATCCAGCTCTGTGCCACAGAAGTGCCATGAGAGCTTTAGTCAGCTAAAACACTGTGTTTCAATTCTGTTGTCTTCTGAGGACTTTGCTCTCATTTTACTGCTGTAATTATGCCATGGTTAATTGGCAGGTTATTTTGAGCTAATCATTTCAGGCTGCTCCTCTCTAGGATAGCACTGTTAATGGTACATCAAGTCTGATAACCAGGGAACAAACCAAGAGAGGGAAGCAGGAGCTTCCTCCTGAGCAGCAGCAAGCCCTTGACTCAGACTCCTGTGAGATCATCTGGCCTTAGAGACCAGATTTCCTTGGTTTGTGTGGCTCAGCTTGGAATACAAAGTTCAGGGCAGGGAGACTCAAGTCTTGCTTGTAAAGAAATATCTTTTGTAAGTGCATTCCCAATTTATATGAAAAAGGTGGATGCTCCTGAAATTACTGCATTTCTCTTTTGGAACAAATTCCATTTTTAGCAGTTAAACAGAAGTTTGCCTCAAAATTAAATCTGATTGTGAAAATATAGCCAGATTTTTAATAGTCACTGAATCATGAGTTGTCTGAAATAGCTAGTTAAAGTAAGTTACATTTATGACCTTAGTTCTGATTTATAGGCTCAGCTGGATTAAAATACCTTGTACATTTGTTAGTTCAAAGTTGTGAAATGCTGTGTGAGTTACTTTTTGTACATGCTCAACACAACTTTTATATTAAAAATTTTATTAAGGTCAAAGTTAGTAAAGCTGCCAGTGTTCTCTTCAATAAAAAAAATCCCAACCCTTTTCTAACTCTCTCCTTTGTTTTCAAAAACACTTAGACAAACTATATTAAACTGATTTTTGGTGTAGGAGGATAGTTTATGGAAAGAAAAATCAAATAAAAAATATTACTGTTCTTAGGACAATTTCTTAAATAAAGAAAATGTGTTAACCCTGGAGGAATTTGAGTGGATGCAGTGAGAGAGGGATGCAGCAGTGATGAGTAATCGAAGGTGTGGCTTTTGGAACCAAACCACCACCCTTCAGCTGAGGAGATTTCTGCTAAGCAGAAGCTTTACCTTCCTTCCAGTCCCAGCTACCCATGGATGGATCCTGCTGATTCACTGCTGTTTATGATGGGCTGTCTCCACCTAAGCATGACTCCAGCTGACTTTTATAGGAAGACAGTGCAAATACCTTCAAACTTGCTAAACACTGCAGATTTCCAGCCAGGCTGCTTCCTGTTACCATGAATCCAATACTCTGGGGAATGGATTCTTTTGATTTTGTTCTACTAGTGTTACAACATTTGTTGCTATGGTTTCTATGAAATACCTTGCTTTAAGGAAATATGCTGAAATAAATTTTTTTTTGGTTACTCTTCAGGCCTTTGCACAATTTGATGCTGAAGGAGATGGCACTGTTGATGTGGAGAATATGCTGGAGGCTCTCAAGAATTCTAGTGGTGCAAATCTTCAGGGGGAGCTGAGCCATGTAATCAGGCAGCTGCAAGCTTGTTCACTGGTGCCAGGTATGAGAGCAAGTGTTGGAAGAAAGGGTTTCCCAAGCCCAGCCCCATAAAAAAGGTGCTGCTTCAATAAATTGCTTTAATAGCATTGCTTGTCCTAATCTTATCAAAACCACCCTCCAGAAGGTTCTTGGTTCTTTAGTGTCAAGCAAGTGGAGTTGTTGTAAATTAAACATTTCCCAGAATTGCATGCTGAACTTCCTTTCACAAATAACCACTGTTTCCCTCTCTGTGTGACCGGGGAGTGTCTTACCCCTGTTTGGTTCATCTCACAGACAGAAAATGCAGAATGTTGGTGAGCGCCCAGCTAATGCAGCCTTGTACTTGGTAACTGGAGGAATAAATCCTCCATGGAGCCTGTTCCGGGGGATGAGTCACATATTTTATTATTATTATTATATTGTTATTCAGCATTTGAAATCCTGATAAAACATACTTCAGGTTTTATGGTTTATAGTTCAGAAAGTGCCAGTTTCCAGAATTTGATTTCTGGGATAAGTGTCAGTTACTGGCTTTCCTTCCACATGTTTGATGATAAGTGGCTAAAGGGGATTTGCCTTAAAGGATCAGACAAGAAACACTAGAATTTTCTGCAGAGAATTTAGAGGAGAGGACTTGGAGAGTGCTGTTCTATGCATGTACATGCACTGGGATTCAGGTGCCAGTGCTCAGGAGCTGACATTTCTGACCAAGCTGGTGGAAAACATTAGGAATAATCCACAATTCCAAAGGGAAAAGCTCAGTGTAGCTCAGGGTGAATGATTTTTAACCAAGTGGCAACTGCTTCACTTAGATTTTGAAGGTAAGGGTTTGGGGCAGCAAAATAAACAGGAGATTTTTGGTAATTGTTTTGAATACCTTCAGGCATTTCAAGTCACTGAAAGAAATATTTCCCTGCACTTTTCCCTGCTGCAAAGTTGAGGTACATCCTCTAATAGTTTGACATCCTTCTCACATTGTGGTGCCTGAGGAAATGCTGTCTCTTTCTAGGCTTTATTGATATATTTTCTGAGTCCAAAGAGCGCCTGGGCCTTCACGCCTCGATGATCCTGAGGTTCCTGCACAGGAACCGCATCTCCAGCACTGCCATCCCCTACCCAGTGCTGGAGTACTTCAACAACATCTGCACCATGCGCTCCTCCGTGCTCAAGGACTCCTTGGATCGACTCCTCCTCAAGGAGAGAGGTGTGCAGTGCTTCCCTTCTTTTTCAGGATGTGGCCATGGCTGTGAAAAATAGGCTACAGATAAAATGAAAAGCTTTCTTGACTATTAGGAAGTTGATCTGCATGCTTCTGCGGGGTTTTGTTGGTTTTTTGAAGCGCATAAATTATTTCATGAACTACTCGGCAATCTGAGTAACACTCTGCAATGTTCTTATCTTTCTTCTGGGCTGTTCAGAATTGATGGTTACTCATTTGTGATATTCTGTATTCAGTCAAACATCTCTACTAGTTGCTGGAAACTTAGTTTCCATGTGAAGGTGGATGTTTTATGAAGTTGACTGTTCAGTACTAAAAGATACTTTATCACTTTGGACTGGAGGTGATTAATCCTACCCTGTATCTCTGATGGGACTGGCATGGTCCCTGCAGGGAGGGCTCCATTTCTTTACAGCTTGACTAGATATTTTCAGATTTCTGCACTTTTATTGAAATAGATCAAGTTACATAGGAAACAGGGTGCTTTGTCCTTTCCCTGAAATACATGAATTGAAGTTTTCTCCATTGTAATTTACTTTTGCCTTTCATCTGTTTGTATTTGGGCACAGAAATAATAAAGCAGTGTTGAGGTCAGTAATGAAAGGGGTAGATAAAGGCTATTGAACTCCAGGGAATGGAGTTGTTTTCATACAGAGAGTGGTAGATGGAGATTATTGCAATTTAATCTGAAATGAAATTTTGCTGTCTCCTAGTTCCTGTCAGAAAAATTCCTTCAGGGGCTGTTTTCTGTGCCAACAAGTTCATTTGTGTGAGATGGTTCTTACAAAGGTATAACAACACTCAAAACAGGCCAAAGAAAAATATTCTGAGTGGTTTTTTGCAGAATACCCCAGTGATCTGAATGGTAATCAGGAGTCAGACAAGCTGAAGTCTGTCACAAAGTGCTACACACACATCGAGACCTCCTCCAATTCGGCCGATATCGACAAGATGACGAACGGAGAAACCTCGTCCTTCTGGCAGTCGGACGGGAGCGCTCGCTCCCACTGGATCCGGTGAGCTCAGGGCCTTGGGCTCCCAGCCAGGGGGCTGGGCTGGATTGATCCTGCCAGGCTGCTCCATGGCTCCCCTCCTCAGCTGGGCAGGGGAGAGAAAATGTAACGAAAGGCTCTTGGCTCAAGGGCAGGGAGAGCTTTGTCACCAGCTAGCATCACAGACTTGATTCAGGGAATTTAGTTCAGTTTATTGAATCAGGGTGGGGTTAGGAGAAGCAAAACCAAATCTTCTTCTCAGGCTTAGAGAAAAAGGGAAGAGAAGTTATCTCCTCCCATCCAGAGGCACAGGGGGATGGGGAGTGTGGGCTGTACTCCGTTCCTCACATGCTGGCTCTGCCACTCCTTCCTCCTCACGGGCAGGACTCCTCACCTGCTTCCCTGCACCAGTGTAGGGTTCCTTCCACGGGAGACAGTTCCCCTCAAAGTGCTCCAGTGTGGGTCCTTACAAAATCACAGAGTATTGAGTTGGAAGGGACCCCCAAGGACTGCCAAGTCCAGATCTTAAGTAATTGGCCCTGATGGGGATCAGTCCTTCAGGAAGAGGCTGCTCCAGCATGGGTTGCCCATGGGATCACAAATCCTGCCAGCAAACCTCCTCCAGTGCACACTGCTCTCCCCCTGGCAACAAAGGTCCAGCATCCAGCAACTTCTCACACCCTGTAGCCCCCCACTGCCAAAACTTTGTCACACAAACTCAATACAGGTGTAATTGAAAACAGCTGGAATTAATGAGAGACATATAATACAGATAAAAGCAGAAATCATTAATCCCTGCATAAAATTTAAAAGCCTGACTGCCAAATAAAAGGTCACCTGTGGTGACACAAAGCCTTGTTGTATAGTGAAGCTTTCCAAGTTGTGATACAGATGCAGTGGTTGGTACTTGAATAGAAACACTTTGCCACTGTCCAGGAAGTTCCATGAAACAGAAATGCTCAATGAAACAGAAATGTTTAGTAGTTTTTTTCAGTGGTAGATCTAAGAATGTGTGCTTCAAAGGAAAAAAAAATGTCATTTTGGTCATTATTAACATTGCAATTTTATTCCTGAGGAATGAATTCTCAGTTGAAAATATAAATAGAAAATTCTACAGTCTTTTAGAGGCAACTATTCTCTAAATCAAATTTTTTTAACTCCTTCACCATGGTATGGTTAAGAACACCTGTGAAGCATTAGGTAAATTTCAGAGGATTTCTTTGTGTTTGTAGAGGAGGAAAATGAGTGAATAATAATATAATATCTATTATATATACACATGTATAGTATTATAATAATAAAAGCAGGGTGCTTGACTTCTCTTTTCAAGAACCATTTGTCTTCTTTGCTTTGCAGTTTAAAGATGAAACCAGATGTGGTTTTGAGACACCTGTCCATTGCAGTGGCAGCTAATGACCAGAGTTACATGCCACAGCAGGTCACAGTGGCAGTGGGAAGGAATGCCAGCAGTCTCCAGGAGGTCCGAGATGTTCACATTCCAAGCAATATCACTGGCTACGTAACACTCTTGGAAAACGCTAACATTAGTCAGATGTGTGAGTCAATAAAGATACCATTGGGATTCTGCTTTGGTGCTTTTTGCAAGGTCAAAGGTTGGGTAGATCATGGAGAGATGTGTTGAAGTGGCATTCATCAGGGGTGACATTTTGGGCCTTGTTCTTGGGTCAGAGGAATTGTTTTCATTCTGGTTTAATTTCTAGCCTGTACGAGAGTTTTCCAAGCTTTTCTTGTGGTCTCTGTAACGTGGGCTAAGGGCTGAAGAGAAAAATGACTGAAGATGCAGTTTTAGCCTTTCAATGTGAAATCATGGGGCAGTTTCAAAATATCCTTGCTTGCAGAGTGAAAGCATATGTTGGCTGATAGTATCTAGCAAAAAATCTGCTTTTTTTTGGTACTGAAACTCTGAAGTTGGTCCAATGTAAGGCAGGTTTTATGCTTTTAAATAGTGTTATTTTTGATTCTGGTAGCTCTGTGGGTGCTATATTGGAATCAATCAAGAAAAGCTGCTCCTTCCTTAGATGGTTTCTGCAGCTTCAGGAATTCTGTCCCTTCAGTTCCAGAAGATGCTTTTCCCTGAGAGGAGCTTTCACTGCCACGGAAGTGGGCAGCAAGGATGTTGTTCCTCAAAAGTAATCAGGACAATGCCATCTGTGCAAAATGGTCAAGAACTTGTGTGAAAATTTTTATGTAACTTTAAACTTTGCCTTTGGGCTTTGCTCCTTTTCCCTATTATCTCCACAACCACTTGTTTCCAAGACACTTCCTGTGTATCTAGGTAGGAAGGTACTGGTGAAATAATCTACTTCCCACTTTTAGGATATTTTATTACAATTTTTCCTAGTTTCTAGCCATAATATGTGTGATGGATGCACAGGATATTGATGCAAAGGGTAAATTTTCCAGATAAGAGGATGTGTGGTTGACCATATCAAGCAATGCTGTTCCATACCCGCCATTACTTTTCCAAGAGATCCCGTACTAATTCGATATTTAGAATACCTATTCTTCTAACTCTTAATCTAGAAGAAATGGGAAAAAAAAATTGGAATTTGTTTTTTTTGACAGATGTACAGATAAACATCAAGCGTTGCCTTAGCGATGGCTGTGACACCAGGATCCACGGGCTGCGGGCCACGGGCTACCAGCGCGTGAGGAAGGTGGGAGTGTCCGTGTGCGACGCCTCGGCCATCTGGTACTGGTCCCTGCTGACCTCTCTGGTGACAGCTTCCATGGAAACCAACCCAGCATTTGTTCACACCATTTTACAGAATACTCAGTAAGTAGCAAACTTACATGGGGTGTGATTTGAGCTACTTCTTATTTTTAAAAAAATAGATACTTGCGGCTTTAGGAAGCAATCTGTTGTAGGTGACTGGTTTCTACACCCTTCATTCATGTGTTTAAACAGCTTTTTCTGTCTCATTCTTCAGATTTTGGATGTTTTTCTTCTATCCATTTGTATGTACTAGAACAAGTGTAATTCTCCCGGCTGTTTCATCTAATCTAGTTGTTAAACTGTGACTTAATGGATTTTAGCTACTTCTTCATTTTTTTAGAAAAATACTTCTGGCTTTAGGAAGCAATCTGCAATCTGTTGTATGTGACTGGTTTCTACTCCCTTCAGGTGTTTAAGCAGCTTTTTCTGTCTCATTGTTCAGATTTTGGATGTTTTTCTTCTATCCATTTGCATGTGCTAGAATAAGTGTAATCCTCCTGGCTGTTTCATCTAATCTAGTTGTTAAACCATGACTTAATGGACACTGAAAAATACATTTTTCACTGATCCATTTACTTGTAATGACTTTGAGCAGCCTAAAATGAATACATTTTTCTTGTCCAGTATTAATAATCAATAACATTTATATCTTCCACTTAGGACTGAAGCTTAATTTAGCTTAATTTTCTGCAGATTTCTACTTACATAATGCCTTGTCATGGATTTTATGGGGATATAGCTGAGTATTTGCACCATCTCCATGCAAATGTTTGCTTGGGGTGACTGACCATTTTCTGTGTAACGTTTCCTTGTTAGATTGCCAAACACTTCTGCTGGATGACTTGAAGGATTGGAATCCCAATAAAACCTCTCCACACCCACATGAGCTTTTACAGAGCTCAGTTAGCACAGTGTCACCACACTGAAGAGCAGGGCTGTCATTAGGTTAATGAATCCTCTAGGTTAAAGTCCACTAAGCCTATCTTTTAATTTATGTTATCTGTGAAATCTCTTCAGAGTTTAGATAACTTCATACATGCTCATAATCCCATAGTTGCAGGCTCTGCTGAAACTGAGGGCCTCCAGTTTTGGTGAAGTTCAGAGATTTTTCAGAAATATAACAAGAACACTGAGCTAATAAAGCATTGAAGAATTATAATGGAGAAATCCTGACTAAAATCATGCTTTCAGAAATTAGATTTACTGTTTAGAATTATAAAGCAAAACCCCCAAGCTTTAGAATTGGATGGAATAACTGTAATACTGAAAACTTTAGTATTGGATGGAATAACATTGGTGAAACCACTTGAGAATTCCTAATTTCAGGGATTATCACAATGTCTTTGGGAATTCAGAATAATCCTGATTTGAGCTACCAAGTGTCTTTCTTAGTTTCTCTTATTCTTCTTTTGAGGGAATTTCAAATCAATTTTCCTTTTATTCACAGGCTCTTGCTCAATTCTGGACCAATTTAAAATGAAGCAGTGCTTGGATACTAAGCTATTTCTAATGCTGTCACAGATTTAATTTAAAACTCCTTGACATGTTTGTCTCATTAAATCTGAGATTGAGACTAGATAGATTCAAGATTACCCAGCAGTCATTGAACTTTCCCTGCCTAGAATGCAATACTGTGGTTCCCTTTTGAAGAGAATCTCTGTGTAAATAGATTTAGTGCATTCAGAAGCAATTTGCAGAGACCTGCCCACACAAAGCATGAAGATTCAAGCCTCTAATTCACATTAGGAGGCTCTTTTCTGCAATTCTGCCTGGTTTCCTGACATTATGTTTCACTTTTTCCTAGGAAAGCACTGCAGCACATGCCACCTCTATCCCTAACACCAGGCTCCACAGATTTTTCAAGCTTCTTATCACCAAATGTTTTGGAAGAAGTAGATAGCTTCCTTATCAGAATAACAAGGTGAGCTTGTGTGGTTGATTCAGTGGGAAGTGGTTTGGAAGAGTGCAAATCAAATTTTTACATCTTTACTCACATGCTCTTTTTTAAGTATCCTGAAAAATACAAATCCATATAAAAATACAAATCCTCAATAAACAGGCACCTGGGAGGCTCTGTGGCAGTTGGTCTTTATTAAAAACCAGAATGTCCCAGTTTTTCTTTTCACACTCTTGTTGTTTTTCCTCCCAGTTGTTGCACTACTCCAGAGGTGGAGCTGACACTCCTGGCCTTTGCCTTAGCTCGGGGGAGTGTTGCCAAAGTGCTGAGTTCCCTTTGTGCCATCACTGATCATCTGGACACCCCATACAAGGCTTCCTCCCTGATCTCCTCCATGGCAGCAGTCAGACAGAACCTGCTCTATAAATATGGTAATGCAACAATCCTGCATCCTTTACAGCCTTAAGCAAATACATTATATATATATATATATATATATAAGCTTTGAGTTGTTCCACTTGCTGGGTTTTAAAATGATCCAAACCTTCTTAATTAAAAACTGTCACTGAAATCACAACCTGGCAGCTAAACTGCCCAAATAGTTGGTGATTGATGAGCTTTTTGTAATTAAAGAGTTAAAGCAAGAGAGAAAACATGAACTTTGTAGATCATGGCCCCTGTATCAGCATGGGGATGATGGTGTTTGTGTTGCTTAAAAGGCAAATGACAAGAAGCATTTTTCTTCTTCCAGTAAAACATTTGTTTGTGTGAGTGAGCCTCTGTGAGTGCTCTCTCCTGCAGGCATGTACAAATTGAAGATGCATTTTAAATGTAATGCCATTAGCATCTCTCTGTGGTTCTTCCTTTTTTTTTTCACTTTTATAAGATGAGTTAAAATGAAATTTTTATAATCTGAGTATTTCATGAGTGTAGAGCTGTTCATGGTCTGGCATCAGGTGGTGATTTTGCTGTATTTGCTGGACTTGTTTGATAAATCTGTATTTTCTCAGGTATCAACTTCTGAGATTCTCACTAGTGTCTCATGAAGAATTCATGAAGACCCTTTATTTGCCTTTTAGTCTGTTTTTTCAGTACTTCTTGTCTTGTGCCAAAGAACACGTAGATTATTTTATAATTATTGATGTTTACTTTCAAAAATTGTGAAAATTGGTTTGTTTTCCCCAGAGTAGGTAATGCCTTTTGTAAGACAAGTGGTATTTCATGGATTGTGAATTCCAAAGTGTGGCAACAGTTGAAGGAACATTAATTGGCATGAATTTCATTGTCCTTCTGTCTGTATCTAAAACTCCAACTACTTTAGATTAATGTATCTCTCATATTCCAGTTTCCCTCCCTTTTTTGGGTCTGACAGTGGTGAAAATCTCATAGTATTGTAATTTTTTCCCATTTTTATTTTCTGAACGAAGAACTATGGAAAATATATTTTACCATTTTAAATGAATTTGATAAACCTGTTGATTTTTTGACTTAGGAAAGCCTTTAAGACTCACTCTGCAAGCATGTGATGTAAAGGGAAAAGAAGATAAATCAGGGCCTGAAAACCTCCTTGTAGAGCCATGGACTGGGGATGGTAAGAGCCTGGACTTAAAATCCATAATTTTAGAATCATAAAAGCATTTAAGTTAGATGCTTCCACCAAACATAATGATTGTTGACAATGCTGTGGTGGTGTTCTATATTTACTTCTATATATTTGATTCTTTAGAGTTTTATGCTATGGAAGATTTGTAATTTTAAAAAAAGTAAGCTAACAAACAAAAACCCAAACTAAAACAGTATATAAATTCGATTTTGCAGCACTGTGGATTTGTCATAAACCAGTTTATTGTCAAAACAAGCCAACCAAACAAAAAGATTGGATTTTGGAGAGAGTTATTAATATTCTATGTGGAAGTCAGCAGTGAGCTGCCACAGGGAATATTCTCCTAGAGCAAACTTTGTGGGTTGAAGTCATGAATAGCTGTTAGTTTCCCAAATATTGATGGGAGACAGTTTGTAGAAATCATTGAAATTCTCTGCATGTACCTATTAATTCTCTTAAAGCCTCTCTTTGTTAATGCAGTGCTTTTATATACTGGATACAACCTAAACAAAGAGATTTGTGTTTCTTGACCTCCTTTTTAAGTGAAATGCCACCTAATCTTTTTTTTTTAATAGTTTATTGTCTTGTGCAGTGCTACTGGTAAATGAAAGCCATTGTGACAGAAAATCAGGCACTTTCTAAATGCTTATTTTACACCTCTGTTAGTTCATGTGCATTATTTGAGTTTATTATTTAGTTATTTTGTGGCTTGTCTGCTGTTGTTTTGTGTGTCACAGTTTGGGGGACTATTCACTGAGTTCACAAGCCAAAGTAACATTTGAGAATTACTAATAAACTTTAATAAGAAAATATTCTTGAAACTGCTGCAGATATTGCAGTACCCAGAGAGATACTGGAGGGTGCTGTGTAAAATACAATATTTTAAGTAGTCCCTTTTATTTGGAAATATTTGTTAATGAGCATTTCACTGGAAAAGCTTTGTGGTTTTGTTTCCCCCCTTCAGCCCACTGTCCCAGTATTTTCTTTCATTCAGACTCCTTCTGTTCCCACTGCTGCTTTAGGTTTTCTCACTGAAACTGGGAAAACCAGAGCAAGTATCATTCTTTCTACTGGAACTGAATCTTCATTTCAAGTGACACAAATTAGAATAAAGGTATGTAGTTGCTGGGAGCTTTTGAAGTAGAAGATTTACATTTTTCCCCTAGTGGTGGAATTGAATTTGGATATTTTTTATATGAACTGAAATTTAAATTCATTATGAAATAGTGTTATTTTAGAGTTTTTCTTCAGTGTAAGTCAGGGAACTTCAGGAAAAGGAGGTCTTAAATTGTTCCAGGGAGCCACAAGCATGTAGTAAAGACATTTATTTTATATGGATTTTATCTATATCTTGCAATATCTATCTCAAGCCAGAGACTCATTGGTTTGTGGTTTCTCACTGAAGTGTGTGGATTTATATGCAAGGTCCTTTATCTTAAGTTTAAAATAACTTTTTGGCTCTGTGAATAGCAGGTGTCAAGATACAAAGCATGTGAGTTCAGATTAAATGGAGGTATTTCAAATTCTGTGTAGAGACACCAGTGTCATTTGCATTTGGTGTGACTGTGGTTTCAAAGGAAGGTCTTGTGATTAAATCTCATGGCCAAGACTTCTGTGAGGTTTCTGCAGCTGAATTGGCTTATTTACTTAAGGCAAAGCTATGGTATTATTTAATTCCTGGAGCAACAATGCCTATTTCTATGTCAGAGAACACAGAAACATGAATGGGCTTCTGGCAAGTAAATTTTACCTGGGGTTGGAGAGGCAGCTGAATTGTTTTGCAGTGTAGTGATATTAATAGGGAAACATGATTTTAGTTTTGCTGATTTTTTTTGAATGTAAAAGGAAAACAAAATGGGAATTAATATGCAGAACTGTAATATATCTAATTAATATGTGGAATTCTGGTTAATGTAAGGGTGCTGGCAGGGTGATAGATACAGTATATAATAACCATGTGCATGATCTCAATTCAGTGGGTTACAGGAGCTTTCATAACATTTCTCTAAACGTTTTTCATGTTCCTGTGCAGTTCCAGAGAGCAGGATTGTCAGGATCTGGTTGCTTTCCATAATTCTTTATTTTCCTTGCTGCCCTCGTGGCTCTGCCCTCCAGGTGCGGCGCGGTGCCATCGGGGCTCAGTGTGGGCTGGTGTTTGCCTACAACGGGGCCTCAGAAAAGTTCCATGCTGAGGAGCACTTCCGAAGGTTTGAGAGCTACGACAAATGGAAGCTGAGGGAATTCAAACAGTTTTTAAAAACCAGGTATCAATGGATTTTTGCAATGCATGCATGGAAAATTAATGTTATAGTTGATCATTTTGCAATGCCATTCCAACTACTGAGAGTTGTTCCAGGTGACTTAAAATGGAGCATCATTTAATTGTTGTTGGATTTTAATGAGCCTCCATTTGATGTGTTGAATGAAATATGCATATAGCTGTTATTTTCAGCCACTTGATTTAAAGACCTGTTATAAAAGGGATATAGCAAAATTGGGGGGATATAGCAAAATCTGCACTTGGGATGCAGATCAGTGATAACAGAAAATTTTTAATTAAGTTTTATTAAATCAATTTTCAGAACTGTTGCTTAGGAGTAAGGGGAGGTTAAGGGGCTCAGACAAAAAAAGCCTTTCTTGATTTTTTTTTTTTTTTTACCTTGCATGTGATAGAGTTTTGGGTTTGTGAAACTTTCTGTTGTCTTTCATCTTTATAGCCATAAGATGCTCTAAGTGTTTTGTTACAGTATCAACAGCTTTGCAATGTTTCTAAACTTTTTCTTTACAAAATGTGTTACATTCTTTTATACACAGAAGCAGTTGTTCTTGTGATGATTTGGGAGATGATGATCCTATTGGCTGGTTTGAAGTAGAAGAAGAATGGGATGAAGTTGATGTCAAAATGCAGCAATGCAGAGTTTCCCAAGTAAGAACCCACAAAGACCCCTTGGCCCAGTCACAATGAACAGGGGCTCTTTTCTGTGTCAACTGAAATAAACCTACTTCTATTTTGTGAGGGAGAAATCTGCTGTACAGAGAAAAAAATGAATAGGCTTCTAGTTAAGTGAATAATTGAACTTTTGTCCTCTGAAATAGTTACTTTTCCTCTGCATGCACACACATATATATATATATATATATGTATAACTAGTTAAGCTGGGCTTCATCATCAAATTTAATGCAAAGCTATGTGATAATGTTCAGATTACTGGTTTTAATATGATTGTTGCTTTATTCTAGTATCTAGATTATTTAACTACTGTGTAGTCATAGCATTTATTCTTTCAGAGCCAGGTTTTTCAATCCTTGTTTCAGTGGGCAAACAATTGCAAATTGTTTCCATCAGTTAGGCTGTTGTCCCTGGAGAATGGAGACTCTTTCATTTTGAGAATGGCAGAAGATGGTTTTGATTTGAAGTGCTTGGTGCATTTATAGGGAATGTTCCATTTCAGATCATGGTTCTGGAATCAGCTGTTGTAGTTCCCCAGTCCATCTGCACTGTGGGAATTAAGAGAATTGGTGACATTGTTGTGTCAGCTGGGATTTTTTTCTGACTGCTGCAGAGTAACCAGTGCATGTGGATGGCAGGACTTGCTGTTCCTTCAGTTTTGTGCTCTGCACCTCACTGAGAACAGACCGATCAAAGTATGATCTAAATATTACATATTGATCCTCTGCTTGCTTTTAAAAGCATCTAATAATTCTTTAACCTGCAAGAATACTGCAGCTGTGGCAGTGAGGAGCAGTGTGTGCAGAATAAATGAGCTGATAATGAATTGACTAACTTTGCAGGCACCTGTAGTGGTCATAGAACCATCCCTGTGACTTTTTGGAAGCAGGAAGAGATCAAACTTATCCTGAATCTGAGGCTCAGTATTTTAAACCTCTGAAGGTGATAGACAAGGTATAGGATTAAACACGGCCCCTGTGGCAGGGAGAAATGATGAGGAGGACTCCATGGGTATCAGAAGGCTGATTAATTACTTTATTATGCTCTATTATTCTATATTCTATTACATTACATCTAAACTGAATCTGCACAAGCACTCAGCTCAACTCAACTGCCCAGAATCTCGTGACTGTCAGCCCACAGTCCCCACACACACCTGGGTTCAAGGGGTCAGTGAATCAAAACACTCACACCAGAATCCAATTATCAATTCCCTTCAGGGAAACAATCTTCCACAATGCTTTCCACTTGTCAACAACACAGGAGCAGTAAATGAGATAAGAATTGTTTTTTTCTTTCTCTGAGGTTCAGAGAATGTGGATCCCAGAAATATTCTTGGGAAGTTGTGCCTTGCTTTTCTCTGTGAAGAGAAATGCGGCCACAACAAGGGACTAAGGCTTCCCTCTTCAATCCTCACCTATGTGCACTCATGCCTTGTAACAGCCCAATCTGTACCAGCTTTTAAACCCAAATCTTGTGCTGGTTTTGTATCCCTTTAGTACCTGATGATCAAGTTCCTGTGCACAAGACAAGAGTCAGCAGAACGGCTGGGGGTGCAAGGGCTGAGTGTTCTGGGCCACCTGCGGCCCCTGCGGGACGAGCCCTGCAGGACCATGAGCTGCCTGCGGTGCAGGAGAACTGAGGAGGACACAGTTTGTGGCACAACTCTGCTCCTGAAGACACTTCACTTCATCCAGCAGCTGGCACAGGATCTGGTATTCTTACTTCTTAAGGTTTTTTAAGCTTCTTATTTGACAGGCTGAAAGGAATAGGCTGTGCAAACAGCAGTTGTGAATGGGCGAAGAAAAGTGGGGGTACTCTTAACAAAGGTTAAAAAGTATGTTGGGGTACTCTTAACAACAGTTAAAAAGCATGTTGTGGAAAAAAAATTTAGTTATGAACAATTGAATTCTGTGTATGTTTGATGAAGGTTTATTACTTCCAATTAAATTAGATGGAGAGGTAGAGGTTATGAAGTGTTCTGGTGATGGAGAAAAGGGATGGGATCCTAGAAATCCAGAAAGAGGGGAGGATTCTGTGAATAAGAAGGTTTCAGCATGAACTGTCACATTTAGGCACCAGAATGTCCATGAAAAAACTTAAACTGGAATTCATGTTAGCTGCAAATTTATAGGAAAGATGGCTGTGCTTTCCTTTAAGCCCAGTGCTCAGAGATTTGTGTTTTATAAGTGTGTTCTGTATAGATTTAACTTTCCAATCCTGCATTTTCTTTGCCTTTTTAAGGTTCAGCAGAAGGAGAGTGGATTAAAATACAAGTCATTTTTAGATTTCACAGGCCTTGATTTGCAGCTGTTCTGGAATTTTTACAATAAACTGCAGCAAAAGTAAGTTTCTTCTTTAGTGTCTGCTGAAGCACTAATCAGCGTGTGTGTGTGTATAAATAAAATATGCTTTGTTTAGTACTGCAGTTTGTTCTTCCTAAACTACATCATTTACATAAATAACATTTCCCTACTGCTGCCATATGGACTTCTAACTATGAAGTTATGTAGAAGCTTGAGCTGTAGATCAGTTGAGCTGGTAGCTCCACTTCCTTTGGCCATGTCTCTCCACTCAGTGGTTTTAATCTGTCTGAAATGGTGACTTTGATAGCAATATTTATTTGATGAAAAGAGTTGCTTTTCTAGTTTTTTCTTCTATTTGTTATGTATCTGCTTACAGCCCAAGGGAAGAATGTATCTTTGCTCAAACGCTGCTGTTGCAGCTTCTCCAGCGCTGCTTTTCTGTACTTACTGGAGATAATAAAACTGCTAAACCTCAAGAAACTCCTCAGAGCAAAGCAGCTGGTCACACAGAAGCTGCAGAAGAGCTTTATAGACATTTGTGTGAAGGTAATTTTTATTCAATATATATTGACTGTTTTGTCTATTAAATTTTGGGAGAAGATACTCATTCCTAGAGGCCAAATCAGCTCCTGTTCCTTTGTTTCTCCTTCATGTCAGTGTGTGCTAATTAGTCTATCAATAGAAACTTTCCCTGACCCAAAGAAATGGTTTTGTAGACTTTCTGACAACACAGTCTGGAAACAGCTGCAATAGAAAACTCCTGTTGAATGTGTCACCTGCTTGTAGCAGCAGGGATTGTGACCCTTTGACTATAGCATTACTGGGGTTTACTTATTTCTGATATTGCATATCAGTATGAATGAGCTCATGAGTAGAATGGGAGGTTTACAGGGACACAGGGAAGATTCTGGAGCCAGTGAAGAGAATGGGAATTACACATTAGGTTTCATTGGAAGTAGGGTGGCATGCTCTATTCAAGTGTAATTTGAAGAATCTCCTGCAGAAGTGGGCTAAAGGGAAAACACTTTATATAGAATCTGTCACATCTTGAAAATTCTATTAGCTTTGATGGGTGTCAAGTTATAATCTTCCTAGAATTCATTTACTTGGTGAATAGATATATTCTTTCTTAATATAAATCTTTCTTGCTGTGAGTTAAAAAGTTTCCCTTCCTTTTCTGTGTGTATAATGGGATTGCAAGGGCTTGGAGTTGTGTGGACTAACATTTAATTCAGTTATGCCTCTAACATATTAGATGGGGTATTAATTAGAACTTGTAATTTTGTTTCCTTTTTGTATGAGCAGTAGTGGATATGGGGGACAGTAACTTCATGCCAATGAAAATGCTGAAAGAGGAAGTTAAGAACACCTTACTCAGTGGAGCAGCAGTTTTTTTCCCAGATAGACAGACCAGGCGACACCAGCTCTTCACCATGATGGTAAACATTGAATGAGAAATTGTTTGTTTGGTGCCTGCTTTCTTTATGCAGAAAAGAGGACAAATCTGACTTGTTATTCTCAAATAATACATACTTTGTCCCATTCAAGTAAAAGCCTTATTTTTTTTCTTTGCCTCTTTTTACCCTGCCCCTTTTCTCTCTGCAGCTTATCCAAAGAAAGAGGATTTAACCCTGCCTTTCTTACCAAAAATGAATAATAGAACACAGAAATTAAAATTCTTTGTCACAGAGGAGGAAAACAGAATGTATCATAAAAATAAATCTTTTTCCTTTTCTAGAAAAACATCACAGAGCAAGAACATAAGCAATCTGTACATCTTGCCTTCAGATCCTTGTGTACCCACTTCAGGTGAGGGGTTCTGAAACTGAAAATACTTTTGTGATGCCCCACATTTGTTAATAAGTTTGTATTTAATCCTTTTTAGAAACATTACTTCCCTGAACAATAATTCTCTGAAGTAATCAGCTAATGTTGTTTAGAAAGGACATGCTACTAATCAATATTTTTATTAACTGAATAGCTCTGTAAAACACTGGCCAAGGTTGGTGCTGAAATCACAGTATATTGTTCTTAGGCTTCTCCTAGGCTGTCTTCCAATTTTTTAAGTAATTGTTTGTCAGTGCTGATGGTTGGTATTGATTTAATTAGTCTAGAGTCATCAGAACACAAACTTTTGATTTTCATTGTAATTACACAGTAAGATCTCTACAGATCTGACACAAAAACTACTACATTTCTGGTTTGGAACTGTTTGGAACTCCTTGTTGTTGGTTGGTAAGAATATCTTTGATTTGTAGTGATCAAGATCCAGGTGGACTCTTATTATTACCAGAGAAAGGAGTTTCTGCAAATTTTGACATAAGTGAAGTATTGTCAGTCATGGACACCCTTCTGCTTGTGGCAGCAAGAGAGGTAAGTGGCTTTGCTCCTGCTTCTGTCCATGAGTTTTGTAGGCACTCAAACACAAGCTGCTTCCATGGGTACTGAGGAACAGCTTCCCTGTCCTGGATACTCCTGTTCATGGCTGTGCAAGTCTCTAGGATTAGCTTTTCCAATCATTTGAGTGTTTTCCTTTAAGCATTAACATTTCATATTAGTAGAGTAGGAAATGAATAGTGTTTTTCCAGCATGAGCTATGTAAGATGTGGTGTTTTTCCATAGCATTGAAAAGACTCTATGGAGAGACATTGGGATACAGAAGGAATCATTCCATTTTGAGAGGCTGGGATTGGGCATGTCACTAAGGGAGGTGGAAATGGAGGAGGGTTATTTACATATGCAGAAAAACTGTGCTGAGAACATCAAGTGACTCATATGTAGCTGTTCCTATTTAAAGTTGTGATATATCAAAACAAAGCCCATCACTTGCTACAGGGTGTTACATGCTGCTTGTCATTTGCATTTCATCTTTTTTTGGGCTGAGTGGGATGATTGTGTCCATCCCAGTTTACTTGGTGCATACTGTGTGTCATGCTGCAGCAGAGGAGGCTCCATTATATTCATTATTGTTCCTTATTTTTCAGTGTGAAATGATGATGCTGGATGTTGCACAGCAAGAGAGTGGCACAGTCTTGTCTTCCTTATTCTGGTCTGTCCAGGGTAGCCTCCTTTCCTGGTGCTATCTGCAGCTTAAAGGCACTGATAATTCAGCCAAGGATCTTGCAGTAGAAATACTTAAAAATTGTAAGTGCTGGGATTGAATACAGAATTAAATATGGGGCAATACTTTAAAATGTGATTTTGCAAATTGCAGTATAATTAGGGATCACTAAAGGTTGCCTGAGGCATATTCAGAACTGTCATAGCATTTTTAATCTCTCTAGGAAATAATTAGTAGGCATATTAAGCAATATGGAGTTTTAGCTGTACTGATAATCTTACATTGGGAGAATCTTCAGAAAGATTTCAGTAAGTTTTGGGAGCCAAATACTGAAAAAATCCCCAAACAACAAATAGTTACAGGCTTTCATTTAAACATTTTAGTTTCATACCATCACACATTTTGGTAAACTCCTGGGTGGTGATATGTGCTTTCTTGGATGTTTGTATTAGCAAGAAGTTGGTTAAGAAGCTGGGTTCATCTAAGGGGTTTTGTTGTTTTGTTTTTTGGGTTTTTTTTGTGGGGGGATTGTTAGATATTTATAATGCAGCAGCTCAGCGTTGAGTTAATAGGGCCAAATACTTAACAAATGTGTAATTTTATGTAAAATTACATCATATTTATGTTATTTGTATATAAATAAATTTGCTGTGTACCTGTATTACATTTAAAAATGGAGTTAGGCTGTAGTTAAAAATTCCTACCCTCACTTGTTAGATCAGCTGCATTTCTTAGCAGTGTATGGAGACTACTGGGTACATGGAGCTTGTTGAAACAGTCTTGGAGTGTTTGATGAAATTACTCATCACCCATTTTTTCAGTGATATTGTTGATAAGCATGACTTGTTTCCACAGTAGAAATATCACAGTAAACGTCTCTGAAGTGTTGGGTGTTGCAGCCCTGGGGCAGCAGATCCTTTCCTGCTGTGTTTGTCCTTGTGCACATCACCATGCACCTAATGTTTGATAAAGTGAATTGTGGGAGCAAATCCTTAAGGTAGCTACTAAGCATTCTTTTTTTTTTTTTTCTCTTTAGATGTAGGCCAGTTCCTGTCAAATATCAGAACAATTTTGCAGTCACTCTTATCTCAATATAGTGGCAAAACAATAGTAGAAAAAATAAGTAGCTCTGTCTTTGCAATGGCAACTCGTCAGCTGGTGAGTGACCTGGGGGATTTTATCCTGTTCCTGGGAGGCATGGCTGTGGGTCTGGCATTTCCTGACACCTGTGTTTGCTCCTAGGTCATCTTCTTGTTGGAGTTTTGCACTTTAGACATTCCCTACTGTACTCTGCTACAGGGATTCAGCACTTTGATAGAACCACTGAAAAGCCTTTGTAGTGAACCTCATAAGGTAACTAAGGACACAGGCACTATTAAACATTCTGAAACAAAAGCAGAATTGCAAGAAAGACAGAAAACTCAGGTGATTCCATTGGTGAGCATTGGAAAAGAACAAGAAAGCTTCTAAAAGTGTAGGATGTGTAATGAAATGTTGAGTGAAGAATGACAAACATATCTACTGATCTGGCAGAGTGGTCAGAAAGTGCAACTGGAATGAGCAGCCTGGAAGGTAGATAGGAAGGAGGGGTTTCTGTGGGTGAAGAGGAAAATAAATTAAAAATAGTATATGCTTAACATTTTTAGCTTCACTGCTTGTGGTGATGCAAATAAAATCCGTGAGTCTGTAGCACAGATGTTTAAATCTGCATTAGTCATCCAGTGTCTCTTTGTCATGACTGGAGACTTGGAGTCACTTGTGGGTGAGACAGTCTCCTCCAGTGGACTGGGTGGGTTTTGCTTTAGAAGTGCTTCCTTATTATGATTACCAAGAGGCTGGATGTCTTCAGAGCTAATTTCTGTGTAAATCAATGCTGTAGCCTTTTAAATGCCATTTGTATGCACATCTGGCAACTTAAAAGTATAGACACAAAAATCTAGTGTGGTAATTTTTTTTCTTACATTTTTATCTAAGAATGCATTTTTGTTTTACAGACAGACATGGAAAGCTGGCAGCAGGAGCAGCCTGTAGTATTGAGAACCTGGACAATGGAATCACCTCATAACTATGAAAATAATTGCCATGACGTCTCAGTCTTCCTGTGTCATGGGGCAACTTACTTTGAGGTGGAATTTGATGAAAAATGTGAAACTGAAAGGAGGTAATTTAATCTTGTGCTGTGGTAAATTCCAGTGTCTGTTTGTAGAGGGGGCAATCCATGTTTCAATGTGCACTCCACACGTGCCATTTCAATTTCTTCATCTTCCAGAACAGTGCACAATGTGTATTTTTGAATGACCTTGTGCTGAAAGCTACCTCTCCTGGCAAATTTACAGACATGCTGTTCATATGAATTTTGCTTCCTTTGGCCTTGATCTGTTTGATAATAATGCTGTGTCCACCACAGTTTGTGCTTGTGGTATTTATTTTGCCCTCTTTCTCTTGGTAAGACATCAGGCTACAGCTCAGTTAAAGCATTTGCCAGATGTTAGATTTGGCATCCATCATCAATTCCAATGCACTGTAGGATGGCAGATCTGTGTTTGCTGGGACTTCTGCATTGAAACATGAAATAAATTCCTTAGCAGTCACATGAAGGTGTAGTTCAGAAAGAAGTGACAGGGTGCACTTAGATACAGCACTTGTGAAAATCCAGAAGCAAAACCATTCTCCCCCAAAACTTAAAAAGTAAATTTGGAAGTAATGAATTGCAATTTTCACAGGTATGATTACCTGGAGTTTACTGATGCCAGAGGGGCAAAAACTCGTTACGATACAAAGGTTGGCACTGAGAAGTGGCCTAAGGTGAGCACCTTTAAAATTATGAACCAAATTATTTAGCCAGTCTTAGGAAGTCCTTATGATTCCTGCGGAAAGCTATTATGTAAGAGGATGTGTGCTTTTGTGCATGGGTGTGTTCATTAGGTTTCTTAGGTGGGGGGCAGGAGATGGGGAAGAAGGTCTGAAATGCTGCAAATAAAAGGGGTGAATAAGTAAAGAATCCCTCTTTGCTCCTGTTTTCAAAAGAACAATCAGTTAAAGTGAAAAAGAGTAATAATGTTTAACTGTCAAAATACATGGGTAAAACTTGCTCTGCCCTTGCAAATTTTAAATCAAAGCACAAGTGTGGTCCTTCCTGAGGCTGTGCTCTGTCCTCAAATGGGATGCTGCTTTTCTGTTTTTGTGACTTTTAATATAAAATTGCTCGTTAAGCTCTTGAATAGAAATTTTACCTGCTTAGCACTGTGGGTTTCTCATTGAGATGGTGGGGGAAATTAGATCTGTTATGGCCAGAACATAATACTGAAACCCCAGAGTTGCTGAAGGGAATTCATTACCCTGAAACGTTTTCCTGTCATGTACATTTGGCAAAATGACTGTTTTGTTGCTCTGTAGAAAGTGACCTTTAAGGCTGGCCCACGGCTGCAGTTTCTCTTTCACTCTGACAGCAGCAATAATGAGTGGGGCTACAAGTTTTCCGTCACTGCTTATGGCCTCCCAGACGTTGCCGTGTCTTGGGGCTTGGATTTACAGCTGCTTGTCTCCAGGCTGATGGGGCGCTTGGCTTCCCGGAGCATGGCCCTCAAATCCCTGCGAGGTGAGTGCCTCCCACTGCTCCATCCCTACACAGAGGAGCTACAAGGGTTTGCTGTTGAGAATCCCATGTGAAAATGGAGTTCCTTGTGTATTGGCTGCATGTGAATGTGGAGGGCTTGGAGCGTTCCGAGCCCACGGAGGACTTGGAGCGTTCCGAGCCCACGGAGGACTTGGAGCGTTCCGAGCCCACGGAGGACTTGGAGCGTTCCAAGGCAAAGAGGGCTTGGAGCGTTCCAAGGCAAAGAGGGCTTGGAGCGTTCCGAGCCCACGGAGGACTTGGAGCGTTCCGAGCCCATGGAGGACTTGGAGCGTTCCAAGGCAAAGAGGGCCTGGTGTGTTCCAAGCCCTTGGAGGACTTGGTGTGTTCCAAGCCCATGGAGGACTTGGTGTGTTCCAAGCCCATGGAGGACTTGGTGTGTTCCAAGTTTCCAAGCCCATGGAGGACTTGCAGTGTTCCAAGCCCATGGAAGACTTGGTTTTTTCCAAGCCCATGGAAGACTTGGTATCTTGGAAGCCCATGGCAGACTTGGCGTGTTCCAAGCCCGTGGCAGACTTGGCTTTTTCCAAGCCTGTGGAAGACTTGCAGTGTTGCAAGTCCATGGAAGACTTGGACACATGGAAGCAATCCTCCTAAGCTAAATTACATTTATGAAGTAGTATGTTCTTTTTTTTTCCATTTAAAATTGTTCCCTGGTGCTGTCATCCACCCCACATTGGGAGTGTGAATATGGAGCCAACAAACTGGAAAATTAACAGAGCTAAGGATACAAAGGATTCTGACTTTCACATGAGCATTTGGTATTGAATGAAATTTGAAGTCACAAATTAAGTTTGTTTGATTACAGTAGTTAAGTACACTTAGAGTTTTGGCCTTGAAGATAAGTACATTAAATTTTAATAAATAATTTTTTTTAAAATCTTCATTGTTTAATTTAAAAGCAAGAGCACTTCTCTCTAGCTTCCTAAATCTGAATCCATCCATCACTTAGTGGAAATTAAATAAGGCTAAAAAGTTCTTGCTCCAATCAGGTGATCCATATTTACCTTGGAATATTTGACAGCTATTTACCTGTGAATTCAGGGAACTAGTTGAAGTGTTTTAGAATATTTTCTTCCTTTTTTAATATAAGCATGCTTGCATATGACAAATTAGGTGTTTAGTAGGAGAGATAGCTTTTAAACTCTTTTAAATCAGAAAATTGCTGTAGTTATAATACAGTGAAAATGTTTGATCTAAAATCCTTCCATATTGTAACATTGTCACTATAAGATAAGATATTGATGCTGCCATTAATGAAAGGGTACATCAGTTTTCTGTACCATGTTAGAAAAATAGAGAACATTGCTGAAGTACTTGTTCAGTCTATTTGCATTAACTTCTTGTTGCGAGTTTGTTGTCAGTTTTTTTCCCTACTGGATGTTTAATGTTTATTATTTTCAATAATCTGTAAAAATGAAGCAAGTTATTTCATAACTGAATGGTCTGTTCTGAATTTCTTGCAGAATTAGGTAGTGAAGCAGACTTGCCTCCTTTGAAAGTAACCTCAGTTCTTAATTCTCCTCTGTGGAAACCTGTCTTCAGGCATCAGCTGTGTCCTGAGGCACTCCCGGGAGCCAGGCAAAACAGTGCCAAGCACCAAGACAAAAACGAGGTACCCACTCACCCCCTGCTTGTGTTCCCTTGGCATGAAATCCCTGTGCATCACACAGGGATTGGCTTTATGGAGCTGGAATGCCCTTAAACACACACTTCTGTGCTAAACTTGGGTCATTTGTGCTGTTGATTCAAATACCAAGGGGGAAAGAAACTGTTGTTCTGTGCCCTTTGATTTCCATTTTCATGGAATCATAAAATGGTTTGGAGAGTGTGGTATTTTCAGGGACCCCCATGGCAGGAAGGAAATGATGAATCTGACTCCATGTTCTTAGAAGGCTAATTTATTATTTTATGGTATTATTTTATATAAAAGAATGCTATACTAAAGAATAGAGAAAGGATACTTACAGAAGGCTTAACTAGGTAATAATGAAAACTCATGACTCCTTGCAGAGTCCCAGCACAGCTGGATGGTGATTGGTCATTAAGTTAAAACAATTCACATGTTGGATAAACAATGTCCAAACCACATTCCAAAGCAGCAAAACACAGGAGAAGCAAATGAGATAAGAATTGTTTTCCTTTTCCTCTGAGGCTTCTCAGCTTCCCAGGGGAAGAAATCCTGGCGAAGGGATTTTTCCAGAAAATATGACAATGACAGGAGAGACTTTTAAAGATCCTCTCATTCACTCTCCCCCATGTGCAGGGATGTGTTTTGCTGTTCAGTTTGCTCCGGTGCAGTGGAAAAATTGCAGGTTGAATTAGGATTGCACTGTTTTCTCTCAGGTATTACTGCAGCTGATGTGTTGCACCTCTCTCTGCAGGCTCGGAGCTCTCCCCACGACGTCTGCCGTAACTTTCTTATCGACTTTGCAAAATCAGATCCTGCCCAGGACTTCAGTGGGCAAAAATCTGAACTTTTCAAAGGACTTATACAGGCATGTAAAAAACAGACCCCAAAGACAGATATAGTTGCTGGTCCTACTGTTGATCAAGCTGTGAACTCAACATTTGCTGCTTTGGTGTATCTCACTCCAGATTTATTTGAGAAGCTTCAAAAATATGGTAACTCTAATATTATTAGATTATCTTAATAATGAAGACTTACAGTTTGTAAAAGGCTCTCTTACAGCTGAGTTTATAACATTGAAAAATCAGTTCAGTGGGGCAATTTAAAGATGTTCTGTAGAAAGGTATCATTTTGGCAGACTAGGTAAGCTTTCTCTCTAGAGTGTTTATTTTTTATCAACGTATATTTTTGTCTTCAGGGCACTGGCAAAATAATAATCATCAGAAGCTCTTATTCTGTAAAGCTATACCTAAAGAGGATAGTGATGTCCTCTGGGGCTTTAATTCAGAAGAGTGTGGCTCCAGTTATTAGAGGTTCTTGGATCATTTTCTACATTGTACCTTTTCTAAAAAGCCAGCAGCAACTTCTGTTATTAACTGTTGGGGTTGGAGGAGGTGTGAATTATCTCTCAAAATACCATTCTGTTGAAATCAACCCTGCCATCCTCAGAATTTTTTTTCCAATAGAAGATAATGCTTTGCTTTTAACTTACTGGCCACTGTATTACCATTTATGTATTTTTCAGTAGGTAAAACGAGCAACTTTTTGACTTACAGCATCCTTCCATTAAATTTATTGATATGTTTGAAGTGTTGGATAATAAGATGTTACTTGGTTTTGAAGGATTTCATTTTAGGTTTTCTCTTTTTGTCATAATTTTGACACCAAACATTTTACATTTTCATAGAATGATTGAGCTATTTTTTGAGCTGTGAAGTTATGAGTAAAAATGACTGACACAAAGACTGACTTGATGACTAATGTGGTTACTGCCTTTAGTCATTTTGTCTATGTCTGACAATTGAGCTAATTTTCTGAGTGACATTGAAAACTGGACAAATATTAATGAGTGTTTGAGAAATCCATCCCACTGTTCTGTCAGTATCTTCATCTGCTGGTCCTGCTGGGGCAGACTAATTTCAGAATCCATGTTCAGCTGTGCTGTGGGAAATTTGGAGAAAGGATGCTGAAAAGAGTACAGGACAAAAATTAGAAAGGGAGAATGAAAGAGAGACTGAATAAGAATTCAGTCTTTTTCTCCATAGTCCTTGTCAGGGAAGTTTGAATAGAAACCGACTTGTCAGGTTTTTAGTTTTTGCAAATTGCTCTTGAAAGTCCATTCCAGAAATTCATAGTGTAAAACAGTAGAGAAAACAAATACTTCTATAGAGCATTAAGTGACTGCTAAGCATTTGTTGATTTTTCTGATAAGTTTGCATGCATAGGGAACGATTTTATTTTCCATGGCTTCAGGCAGCAATTTTGGGAAGAGATGAGAAAGATACTCGTAAATTAACTTTGTAAATAAATCAGTCAAGGTGCAGTTTGTGTATTTAGGACATATGAATGTTGGCAGGTTTATTCTCTATTTTTCTTACAGGTATAATTCCAAGTATTGACTAAGAGATGGAGGGAAGGCTGTAGCATAATTTTAGTTAAGCAGTTGTATAAAAATGGAGCTGTAAATAAACAGGACTCTCTTCTTTCTCTCATTTCCAGTCAACAGTGGAGGCAAGGTGCCTTTGAGTGATGAGTTTGCACAAGTATATTCCCTGGCTGATTCCATTAGAATATGGATGGTAAGAACACTCAGGAAGATCTCTATTAATGTCATTTACTTTAGTACTTTACAATTCAATGTTAAGGAGTAGGGTGGAACAGTTTTTCCTTCAGTTATTCTCCATGAACTATTTTCACTTGGAAAGAATGTATGTTAACTTTGAAACTTTGGACTTGAGTGTTTAATTGCATCCTTACACTCCTCTCCTTCCCTCAGCCCCAGATGTGTCATCATGGGTAGCTGGGCTGAATTTGACTGAAAATCAATTAAATTTGTTATCAAGTTTAAATTTATTAAATTTGTGTTATATTTTAGCAAGAACTTATGTTGTAAATTAGAAAGATTCTTACATTGCAGTTGGATTTCTTTTGAGGTATATCATAGAACAAGTGTGTCTTAGACATCAATCTATTGTCTTGTGACTTTCTTCCTCCTCTTTTCTGCCTGAGTTCCTGGCAGGTTGATGTACTAGAGTTACAGTGGGTGCAGATGCATGTTAAGATGAGTAATTACCTTTGTCCATTGCATGGCAGGTGATGTTTGCATCTGACAGAGCTTGCTAGGGGGGTGACATATTTTTGGAGGGCTTTATCTCACAACTAGGTGTCTATATTTTCCTGAGTGCTGAGGGTAAATGAGAAACCTTCTTTTCCTTGGAGGACTGGTGCACATCAAATCACAAGACAGGGAATAGTCTCAGCCTACAAAGCTTGAGCAGCTCAGGGTGAGGCTTTTACTGCTCTGACAGTTCAGGTGCTGCTCCTTTAGGCTCCTGGGTGGTTTGCTCTGCAAAGCTGGGAATAGTAACCACAGTCATCTATTCCTGAGATTAAATTCCTTTCAGTCATTACAGTCTTCATCCTGCCTTGCTGTATAGAGGCACAGAGAGAATCATATTTTAACTATGTTAACGTCCTGTCTGCAGTTGGAAATGAAGCAGAAATCACTGATGGGGAGGGGAAATGATGCTGAGGAGAAGCAGAGCACAGAAGCAAGTGAGGTGAACCCAGAAACTCTTGGTGAGTGTTGCCATGTGTGTGTGAGCATTCCAGGTAGCTTATGAAAGCATTATAAACCTGAAGGCATTATTTTTGCTGTGAAAGGTAAGTTAGCAACTGGGGTTAGTTTTTCATACCTTAAGAGATAACCTAGTGTAGATTGGATTAATTATCTGGGATTATGTTCTGCTATTCTCTGCAGAAAACAGTAAGAAAGTTCTGCAGGGAGTGACCTTTCACTCAGGTCATCTGGTTCTGAACTTACATTCATCTCTTGTTGTAGATACTTCTTACCACATTTAACTGATGTTAGGACAGCAGCTGATTGTTATTAGAACAAAATGTGTTCTCACTGACTGCTCTGTACTTCATATGGTTCAGTGTGATTATTCAGATTTAGCATTTGGAAATCTGAACTTAAGCAACCCATAGTATCATGATCAGTATAACAGGAAAGACAGTATTTTCTAGCTGTCTCAACTGAGAAGAAATAAGATAAATCACTTTCTTCCTAAGCACAAGACAGCAAATTTGTTGTTCTATTGTCGTGATTTTAACTCTTCCAATTTTTATACTGCAGCAAAACTCTGTGTGCAGAAGAGCCTTTTGTTACTGAATTTTTTGCCCATAAGAGCAAAGACAAAAGAATGTGCCTCAGAGAGTTTGGAAGCTCAAGACATGGATGATCCCCAGCAGTATGTGAGTGATCAATGCCAAAGACAAGGATCAGCTGTGGACATGGACTTCCAGGCAGCCCCATCGGTGTCATCCAGTGCAGGAATCCACCCTGCTTCAAAAGAGGGGGGTCAGGCATCACAGTCTGATCTGAAAGTTAAACAAATTCCAGACCTCCACCAAGCAGAAGGTGCATCTGCATTTCATAGCAAGCCTGTGGAGAGCACAGTTTCACAGCAGGAAGATGTGTCATCACCTCCTTCCACTCCCACCCGCAAGTCTCAGCTGGGCCGTGGCAGACTGAGGCTGCTCTCCTTCAGGTCAATGGAAGAGCCAAGAGCTGTGCCTACTGTGAAGGAAAAATATCCTATTTTGAAGAGCATTTTAGACTTTATTAAGGATCAGTCACTTTCACATGAAAGGTAAGCAAATTGAGAATGTTGTCAGTTATACAGAAGCTTGTCCTCACACCTCTTCAGGTGGAATGAAGTATTTTAGCAGCAAGATAATATGGCAGAATATTTTGTATACAGTTGTCAGACTTATGTATCAAACTTCAGTTATTCACAAGGATGTAGGGACTCAGAGAGTACCATTTCATTTCATTAGCTTCTATCACATAGAACAGAATGTAAAAACCAGTCACTTGGCAATTTATTGTCTTGCTTCCTCAGATGTGTTTGCAGAGGTGTTTTGCTTTTTGTCTACAAAAGCAAAGCCATGGTGTATCACTATTACCAATCCTTGGGACCAAATAGGGACAAGTTGCATCTCTCATTAAATTACCTGGTATTGTGAAAACATAAATCAAAGGAAAGATTTCCAATTCTCAGCTTGTCTGTTCTGGGCTCTAGAACATGGAGTGGTGCAGGAAGAGCTGAATTCTGTTCAAAGCTTCATCACTCACTCCAACTAATACACTGAAATACACCTGGAAATTCAGATACAAAGGAATTGAGTAACTAGCCAAGCACTTATTGAATTATTCTTTTATTTGTGTTGTTTTAAATACAGTGTTTTGAAGTTCTCACTGATATTTTTTGCTTTCAGTGTTTTAAAGGTTCTTGCTTTGAGAAAATCCCAAGGGCAGAGTATTTTGGAAGTGCTCAAGACCATCCGCCAGTGCCTGGACTCTCTTGGGCAGCCACACTGCTTTCACCCACCCTGTGTACTTTTTCTCCTAGAACTTCTAGCCTGTCAGAAAGATTTTACAAAGTAAGTAATTATTTAAGCAAATCTCAGCCATGTGATTTACTGTCTCAGTTCTTGTGTTCCTCCAGGCATGCATATTGACAAGAGTAGAAAGTTCTGCTTTTTAATGCATGTGGATAATAAAGATATGACTTGAGGTTAGTTTTCAGGCTAGTAGGCATATCTTGTGTACTTCATTAAAAAATACCCCAAAAATTAATAATTATTTTTAAGTGGGACTTAGTTGCACAGCTGTTCATGCCATGAACGTGTTGAACTTTGATTTCTGTGTTGTGTTTGGTGCTGTCACAACTCTGTTTCTTGGCTTCTCACCTGTCAGGAGCTTTCTGTGGTCATCTTGCAATGCACTGATTTCCTTTAAAATCTTGATTAGATTTTCATAAAGCAACTTTTTAATTTAAAGGAATGTTCTCTTCTTAGTGCTATGAGAATATTCGCTTTGCTGTTCTGTTTCTTCACTTCTGATTCCTGGTACAGGATTCTTTCATTTTGAAACTTTTTCTTGATTCTTTTTGAAACTTGATTCTTTCAAGTTTGAAACTTCAAGACTGCATTTTTAAATAAAACTTAACATCCTTCCCACTTGTGGAGAGGGGTTAGAAAGGGCCTGTTTGTAAAATTTGCACAAATCATGCTGCTTAAAACCACACAGTGAATTCTAGGCTACTAAGCTGACTCTTTAATTTGCAGCTACTTTGGAAACTTGGAAGGCTGTGGTGCTGAGCTACACAAAGAGATTCGAGAGTCCTACTATCAGCTTGTTTTGTTCCTGGTAAATTCTGTGAAGGGGTTCAGTACAATTAATGACAGGTACAGTACATTGTTTGCTTTATTTATGTGATTTATTTTTTTTTGCATTCCTCCACAACTCCTCCTTTGTAATTTGTTATTTGTTATTTAATCTCTTCATTAATTTTGTCTGTACTTTCCATTATTTACAGAACTAAATGAGGAACCTTGATCTTGTGATCAAAAATGCCAAGTTGGCTTTTTATTAGGAAATAAAGGAAAGCACAAGAACTTACCAGTGTTAAAAACTTGACTTACTGCATTTTGTAGTTACAATTCTGCAGTGTGTCTCTGAACTTAGTAGTAAAATACTAGAAATAGCAAATTTTTCATTGAATACTTGGGCAAGGGTAATGCCACAAGAAACATGGCAATTCTGCAGCCATGCTTTAATGTCAAAACTCTTGTTTTGGCAACATTCTGGTTAGAATTTGGAGGATTTATAGCCAGGTGTCTGAGAGAAATGAAAATTTAATGGCTATAATGGCAGTCTCTCTGACAATAACTTTCAAGTCCTTTGTTCAGTTTCAAGTGAAAATGTCAAAAAGGTTCCAAACAAAAAAAAATTCCTAAAAATACCAGGAAAATTCTATACTGTGGAGAAGAGACAAACCCTCTTTCTAATGTTTAGACAACACCATTAGCTTGTTCTTAACTGAATCCAGAAGGAAAACTGTCTTTCTTTCAAGTTCTTAGTCTATAGTTGCTAAATTGTGTAAGTTGAATACTTTGATTAACCTGAGTTCCTGCCACAGAATTCCTTTAATGCACAGTAAAGCCTGAAAATCAGTCTCTAGGGGTTTTTCTACCCTTCCTCTCCTCACACAATTTCAACTCTAGGTCTTTCAACTTTAGGTCACCTTTAGAGCTGTCATGTTTTAATGTTTTTTAATGTCTTTTGTTTTTATTTAGGTCTTTGCTTCCTGCCTTATCCTGTGTGCAGACAGCTCTCCTGCACCTCTTGGATATGAGCTGGGAGCCCAGTGATCTTTCCTTCTTTGTGGAGATCCAGCTGCCACAGCTCCTCATGACAACATCACAGGAGAACATCAGTATCCATGACAGTGTCATTTGGTGAGTCAGGAGCAATGCAGCTTTCTCATGCTGCTAAATACTGATTCCATTTTACCCAGGAGGACTCCTGAACTTCCTGCTGGAACAAGCAGTAAGGGTACTATTAACAAGTACAGCATAATTCTGGTCAGTAGCCAAGGGCTTATCTGAAGTATTTCGATTTTTTTGCTGTATTCAGCAAAAAAAATTCAATATTTCAATATTGAAATTTCAGCATTTCAATAGTTTTTGCAAAAACTATTGGAATTTAATGTTTAACCTGATTATTACTGGAACACACTGCTAGTTTAGCAGTGTAGCAGGAGGTATATATTACTGTTTATTGCCTTGATGAATGTCAAATGTTTTTAACACCTTCATGTGGCAATTTTATAGTAGTTGTACTTGCACATGTGCAAATGTGAAGACCAGAAAAACTTAAAATCTGATCTGCCAGCACTCCAAAAGCTGTTTTGTAAGAGTAGATTTTCCTGATTTTTGCATTATGGTCCCCATATGTATTTAAGAACATGTCACAGAAGCAAGAAGCAGATGTCTGTATGGTCATTTATTAACTGAGTGAATGGGATTTCTCACAATTCTGTTTTTATTGGCATGTCATAGCACCTTGTTCTTCATTAAAAAGTAAAGCTTTATTAAAGGGAAGCCTGATAGCATTCAAACTTAATTTTAAGCTTGCTTTTCTTTTAGTCAGTGGAGTGAAGAAGATGAAATTGCAGACTACAAGCAAAACTGTGAATGGATGGATGAATGTCAGGATGTAATGTTTGAGACCTGGTATGAAAAGATAGCTCAAGCTGACCCAGAGAAGCAGAGAAAGGTGACCTCATGTTTTGTATATTTACCTGCAGAGGGGATAAACAAGAGACCTTTAAAAGCCTAAAGGGCAGAAAGGAATCTGATTCATTATTAATTTTTATTAGCTGGATCTCTGTAGACTTTCAAGAGTCTAAAATGATTAAAATATCCTGATTCATTTTTGGCAGGGAAAATGTTCTGCTTCATGTCTGAAGCTTTGTGAAAGTCAAGAAAATAATACTTAAGTCAATTGTTTTGCTTTATTGCTGTAGATGCACATGTTTGTTGCTCGTTACTGTGACCTGTTGAACGTGGACATTTCCTGTGATGGCTGTGATGAAATCGCGCCGTGGCATCGCTACCGCTGCCTGCAGTGCAACGACATGGATCTGTGCAAAACCTGCTTCCTTGGTAAGAACCACTCAATAACCCCTCCAAACCCTCTGTTTGAAGCCAAAACAGGATCTTGGAAGTTATTGTCTTGGTTTGAACAGACAGTCTGCTAAGGAAGGCAGGAGGCTTCCTTGAAATGGAAAATGCAAACCCCCTCCCTCTGAATTATTTAATTTTGAAATTAAGGGATTCTCAGGCAAAGATATGGGAATAGGAATAACAGTTCTTTATTAGGGAAGAAAATAAAAATAGAAAAATACAGTAATACAAACCAACCCTGACTGAGTCAGAGCAGGCCCTGTCCCCTGTGTGTCAGGGGGTGGCACAGCCCCATCCCATGGGGGCTCAGCCCTCCTGCAGTGCCAGCTGTGGCTCTGCTGGAGCAGGGATCCTGCACAAGGGGGGAGTTTTCCTCTGCAGCTCCAGGGCTGCTGGAGATGGGCCTGGGCTCCCTCTGGCCATGCAGGGCAGCAGAAGCTGCTCCTCTGGCAATGCACTGGGCAAAGGCTGCTGTGCTGTGCCAGGCTCACATTGGATCCAGGTAGGAATGCTTGGCTCCTGCCCTGGGCGCAGCATCTCCCCATGGGATGCTGGAATTGGATCAGCCCTGCAGGGACACTCAGTGGCCATGGACAGCAGAGATCTCCTGCAGGGAGGATTGGCTGGGGGAGAGATCAAGAAAACTGCCCAATTAACACAAGATAACTGCCCCAGCTCTAACAGATGGGAAAAAAATACACACCCCCACTCACATCTTGCAACCCAGGACAATTAGACACAAAATAAAGTCAAACACTTTTCTCCTGGGTTCTTTGGAAATGTTTAACTGTTCTTTCCCTGCTATGAATGTGAACTTGAAATTAGGAAAGGTCCTTTTTCAAAAAGATTTACAGGGAAGTCTTTCTTTCCAGGTGGAGCTAAACCTGAAGGACATGAGGATGACCATGAAATGGTGAATATGGAATATGCCTGTGATCACTGCCAAGGAGTTATCATAGGTCGGAGAATGAACTGCAATGTTTGTGATGACTTTGACCTTTGCTATGGATGCTATCATGCAAAGAAATACTCTGACAGGTATTAAAAATGTGATTTGCTTTCCTCTATGTGGCAGAAAGACAGTATGTAGTAGCTAAATAGAGCCAGTCCTTCTCATGGTGCTTCCTATAAAGCTGTGTCTGACATCAGAACATCTCCTCGGTGTCCTTTGGGGAAACAAAGATAGGAACAGTTTGGCAAAATGTCTGGAAACCTGCCTCAGCCTCTGAAGTCACTTGGTAGCAATTGTTTTCTGGATGTGGCTAGGAAAGCTGCAGGAGGAGTTACCAGTCCTGTATGACAGGACAGAAGAGACAATGAAATGTCTCCCTTCCTATGAAAGGGCTGTAATTTCTCCTGGTTGAGTATTAGTATGAGTTTCCCTGCTGTGGAAAACAACAGCTTTCAGTGCTTGACACCAGAGGTCACGAAAACCAGGTCCAGTTCAAACCTCTGCAATGTGTTGGGTTTTAAGTGTTTTCCTCTGAAGCTATTTTGTGTTGACTGACTGACTGACTCTGTTGGTTAGCAGAAAACCAAAAGCTGCATTGCTAAACGTGTCCCTTGTCCTTGCAGCCACCTGCCCACCCACAGCATCACGGTGTACCCCATGGTGACCATCCGCATCAGCGACCGCCAGCGCCTCATCCAGCCCTACGTCCACAACTACTCCTGGCTGCTCTTTGCTGCCCTGACCCTCTACAGTGCAGATCTGGCAAATGGGGAGGAAGTAGAAGGAGAGAAACTGGATCCTCAGGTCCTCAGTCATGCCAGAGTTCTGCAGCATCAGTGCATTCAGCTCATTGGGGACTGCCTGATGAAAGCACAGCACGGAAAAGGTGAGTCAGCTCCTCCTGCTCTGAACAATGCTTTCTACAAGTGTCAGAAATGCTGTGGTTACTGACTTGAAAGTTTCCAAAGGAAAGGGGAAGCTACTGTGTACTTCACTGAGAATAACTGTTTATGTAGAAAGCAAATGTAGAACAAGTGTCGTTCAGGGTCGCTGGAACACGGAAAATAGAGTACTTGAGAAAACTAATTTTATGCTAACATAAACATTGGACACAACTTGGCAAGTCTCTGGTTGTTTTTTTTCCATCTTAGCTGTTGTAAAGGGATCAGTCAATACAACTTCATGTTCTTTTAGCAATGTATCACTGACAGCTGAAGGACAGCAAATGACTTGATGGAAAAAGTTTTTTGTTCTGCGTCTCATGGGAAGAGATTTTAAACTGTGTTTGTGGTATAAATTTGTGGCAATGGTGTTCATTTGTCTGGAAATTGGGGTTTCTGTGAACAAAGACCTACTACAGAAAATAGGGTATATACAATAGGGATCTATTTTGAATGTATCAAAAATTTTAGACTAATATTCAAATAAGTTTGCTGGTAGTTTTTGGGAGCAGCTCTAATACAACTGAAATACCACCACCACCAAATACTTACTCATTAAGTAATCTGTTTACAATATACAGTTCTATTGTGCAAGTGATCTGAAGATTGAAAAATAAGACAAATGTCATTTGCTATTCATAATTGACACTCTACTATTTTCTTAAAGTAAGGCCACTGCCCCAATGGCATCTTTGAGGTGGGAGATGTCACCATCTGTCCATCACTAGTATTCAATGGAACTACATAATTATATGAGCTTGATAGAAAATATGTTTTTGATTAAGTTAATGTTCAAAAGAATTATGTAAGAAGTTTGCAGTTCTCTTTTAAAGTGTTTAAGTTCTGCTTTTTGTGTCTTGCCACTCAACAGCTAAATAACTTCCATAACTTTTTTGCTTCCAGGCCTGAAGAATTTAGCTCTCCTCTCCATGTTACCAGAAGATGAGTCCTTCTCAGAGAATGACACTGTTTCAGGCAGTCCTCCCACAGACAGTGCTCCAAAAAGTCACCCTGGGGACAGAGCAGGGAAGGGAAGAGATGAGAAGCGCAGCCCAGGCTCGTTGGTGCATCGCAGTGTGAGTAGCTGTCACCTCCAGAACCCCTGATACCAGACATGTGATCTGATATTAAACATCCTCAGGTGCTTAAACACCCATTCTGAATGTGGGACTGAAATAAGGGATAGTAAGGATTTCATTTGTAGGTAAAAACTGGGGGGGAAAGGGGGCAGTTGGTTTTTTTCATTAGATACAGCTGATCAAAAACTTCTTGTTCTGAACTGATTTTCACAAAAGTGTTGCAGGAGAGGGACATGTCTTGTTCATTGTGAAAGGGCTGTAATTTCTCCTGGTTGAGTATTAGTATGAGTTTCCTACAGTTTTATACAGTGTTTAAAACTATTGTAGTGTAATAATTTTATGCAAAGAGATATGAGCAAAATGAAAGAACATTATTTAATTGTATAGAAACTTAAGACATGAATACATCAAGAAATTCTTCAGTAGAAGGTTTTGATACTCAAAGAAAAATGTTTGTCAAGTGCAGATGACTGAATTCTTTCCATGCTTGTTCCTGCAGGTATTACATTTTGTTTTAATCTTTTAATACTTCTGGTTTATTTTTAGGGGAAAGGAGATACTCGCAAAGAAATCCAGTCTCCTGCAGAAGATAAAGCAGGAAAACAAGAAATTGAAATCAAAGCTGTCTCTGCAAAGAAAGCTGCTGTGAGACAAGAGTCAGACTTGACTGTGGATGGGAATGTTCCTGCAACAGGTAAAAAATAATTTCTCATTTTCCCTGTCTCAGAAATATCTACTCATCTGCAAACAAACAGCTGTCCTTTTTATTCCTAATCCAGTTTTGCATATTTTCAAATGTCTGCTTTGTGAAAACCTGCCAGACATTGCTTTGATCAAATGCCTTGCAGTCTGTTTAAAGGAGTCTGGAAATCAGAGTAGATTTCCACAAGTATTTATCCATGGATGGAGATAATGGCCCCTCTTGGTCTAACACAACACCTGTGTGTTCTGATGCACTTGGAACCAGAAAATAATTGTTTAATTCTGTTAAAGACTGGGATTGTAAGAATTTTGAAAGTTAAATGGATCTGTCCAGCACTGTCCCATATATGTTTTACTAGAGGGTATAAATTTCTTTACCTTCTGTTTCCATACACTTTCATAAAGACTTTATTTTCAAATCCCAATATTTCATTTTTATAATTTCTATTTCTTTTTAGATTTGGATTATAAAAATTAAGCTATCACTTATTTCTTTTATCTTTTATGTCACTTAGGGGATTTTCTTATTTTGTTTTTATTTACAAAGCAGGTGACTCCGTCTCAGAGGACTCAACCCCAAAACCAACAGAGAAGGTTTTAATACCTAGCCAGGAACAAGTTTTTGCTGAATGCTCTCAGAAGAGGATTTTGGGGTTGCTGGCAGCTATGTTACCACCTTTCAAATCAGTTAGTTCTTTTTCCTTCCATCTGGGTTTTTTTTCTATGTGCACAAATAACATTAATAAAATTCATAGGAATTAACTGTGGGGTATGGACCCATGTTCCTTACATGTTATGAAATGTGAATTAGAATGTCTTCAGACATTGACATCACTAAGGAATGTAAGAGCTTGTTCTTGGCTGGGGGGAGAGGGAAGGGAATTTTAATGTATCTGTGAAGTAGAGTCTTAGCTGTTTAGCAGACTTTAAATCTTCAGTTTAGCTTCACAGACACTTTAGTCAGCTCACATTAACAGGCCAATAACCAAAGTAGGAATGTAGTTTCTCATTCCTTCTGTCCCATTTGAAAGACCTTCAGAACAGAAGCTTTTGCATGTGCTGACTTGGACTAAAAATCTTGTTTTCTTTCCCTGCCTCACTGAGATTTTTCTCTCTCCACAGGGCTCCACAATGTCTCTGATCAACCTAGAACAAATACTTCCACTGATGTTTCATGTTGTAATCTCAAATGCTGGCCACCTGAATGAAACTTATCATTTAACCTTGGGACTCCTGGGCCAGTTAATCCTCAGGCTAATGCCTGCAGAAGTGGATGCTGCTGTGACTAAAATCCTTTCAGCCAAACATAATTTGTTTGTACCAGGAGATGGGTCTGCAGTGCCAGAAGGATGGAAGACAACTCATCTTCTGTTCAGTCTGGGAGCTGTTTGTTTAGACAGGTGCTTCTTACCTTAACCCAATCAGTTAATCTCTGCTGAACAGTAATTTTTTTTTCATGTATGCCTTGTTCATAGAGGCTTTTTAATAGGAAGGGAATTAAACCTGTACCCTGGTCATGGAAAGGCTTAGCATCTGCAGCCTTCGTTGCAGTGGGAAGTTGAATTTCCTTCCAGAAGAAGGCTGGCTGCTGAAGAGTGGCCTGATTTCCTGTGCTTACCTCCACAGCATGTCAGGGAGGAGGAAGTGAGGTGTGGAAACTACAAGGAAAGCCAAAAGTACAGTCCTTTACTGTTTGTGTGACATTCATTCTCTCACATTGTTACACATCTCTTGTGTAACTTGGGGAAGGAGGAGGGTGTGTCAAAAACTATCACCAGTGGTGACTTCTGGATCTGGCCCTTCTGTGTAAGAGTACTTGAGAGAGAGGTTTTTTGTAGTAGAATTGCACTGGAAACAGCAGGGATGGACCAATTTTGAAGATCCTGAGAAAGTTTTGAAGCATTCTGAGATTAATGTCATGCCTTTTAAAAGTGACTTATATCTTATTGTAGCTGTATTTTATAGGGAGGGTTCATAAATAAACAGAAAAACATATGAAATTATTTTCATAATTTTTAAATTGATGAAAGCATACAAAATTTAAGAATATCCTGAGCATAAGCTGAGGGAAAGGATTTTCTTAAAAACTAACTTTAGTTAGTAAGAGACCAGACTAACTTTAGTGTAAGAGCCCAGTCCCTGTGGGTTATTTGTGTGATCCACAGAGGTCACATCCATAGGAAATGAACCTCTTGCTGCCATGCAAACAGAAACTTCTGAGTTCTAAACTAAAATTCAGAGATAGCAGTGGCAAAGTTCAGGCACACTTTGATTTGGGCCTTGTAGACCCTTTCAGAAAGCAGAATAAGATTTATGCACTATGGAAAACAAAGCAGAATTCATGTGTCAACTGGCATGACAGCCTGGAGTATTTGGAAAAACAGCTCTGTAACAATTTGAAAGCTGCAGCTGTGACAGACTAGCAGTGATAATGCTGCTTGGAGGAGGAGCAGCCTCAGGTAAGTCTGCATTCAGCCCTCCTAACCCAGCCTGCCCTTGCTTTGCAGCCGGGTGGGGCTGGACTGGGCGAGCTCCATGGCCGACATCCTGCGGGCGCTGAACTCCTCTGCACAGTGGCACCACGTCATTGCTGCCTTCACTGACCACTGCATTAAGCAGCTGCCCTTCCAGCTGAAGCACACCAACATCTTCACTTTGCTGGTGCTGGTTGGCTTTCCTGAGGTAAGTGGCCTGGCAGTCCTAAAGGAAACAGAATTGGTTAAAGCTGTTAGCTATCTCTAAATCTACAGATTCCATCAATTGGAGACAGCTTTTTTAAACTCTCAAAACCTGATGTGTGTAGGATTTTCTGGGGTCCCCCATGGCAGGAAGGAATGAATCTGACTCCATGTTATTTATTATTTATTATATTAAAGAATGCTGTACTAAAACTACACTAAAGAATAGAGAAAGGATACTTACAGAATGCTTAACAAGATAATAATTAAAAACTCCTGACTCTCTCCTCAGAGTCTGACACAGCTGGCTGTGATTGGTCATTAAGTCAAAACAATTCACATGTTGGATAAACAATATCCAAACCACATTCCAAAGCAGCAAAACACGGGAGAAGCAAATGAGAAAATATTGTTTTCCTTTTTCTTGAGGCTTTTCAGCTTCCCAGGAGATGAATCCTGGGCAAGGGGATTTTTCCAGAAAACATGACAGTGACAGATGTGTGTCAGAGTTCACATCTTTCCACTAGTGCACAATTAACGTTGATCTAATGAAGAATAATGAGCTGGTTTTGCCTGGTATTTCTATGGATGCTGCTTATAACTGCTACAAGCAAACCAGCTTCATTTGTTTCAATATCCAAAAGGACTTTTGTACAAGCAAAACAATCCATTCTCCATCTTGATGTTCATAACTGATACACTGCCTATGTGACATTAAGTTGGTTGTTGTAGACATTTCTTTTCTAGACTTGAACTTCCATTTTCTAAAGAGCAGCAAATACCAGGCATCAAGCAGTGGTTCAGCTAAAAGATACAATAGCAAGAATAAGCAATACAATAAAATACAATAGCAAGAATAAGCAACACAATAAAATACAATAGCAAGAATAAGCAATACAATAAAATAGAATAGCAAGAATAAGCAAATGTAACCAATGTAAGACATGGCTGTGTATTTGTAATTAAGTATTCCAAATGCTAACTGCAGTTCTGCTGCTGTTTCAGGTGCTGTGTATGGGCACTCGTTCTGTGTACATGGACAATGCCAATGAGCCTCACAATGTGATCATCCTGAAGCACTTCACTGAGAAAAACAGGGCAGTGGTTGTAGACATCAAAACCCGAAAAAGAAAAACAGGTTCTGTGACATTTTTGTTTTATCAGAGAATCACAGAGTATTTCCTTACAGTTTGTTAAAAGCAAATGTTAACCAGACCACTGTGCAGAGTTTGAAATCCATTATTAGTAAATTGTCTGATTTTCTGCTCACAGGTTACCAAATTCTGCTTGCAGGTCTCTGCCAAATTGTGAAGCTCCTACAGTAATTATTTCAATTATTTTTATTCAGAAAAGGATTTAGAAAGCTGTTGAGATCTTTCTGTTAATTGAGAAATCTCAGAAACAGGCTTTTGATGAAGATGAAGGAGTTGTTTCAAGATGTGTCTCGTGCTTGTGTTTTATCCTTTACAAACCTGTGCTTAATGTTTTAGAACAATTTAAAAACAGTTTGGATATCCCTAAAATTTCAGACCAAGTGAAACATTTAATATATATTTTTATATATAAAATATACATTCAATATATAATATATTATATTTAATATGTATAATATATTAAAATTTATACTGTATATTTAACATTTTATATATATATATAAAACATATATTTTTATATAAGAAATTAGTTGGGTTTTTAGGAGCAAGGGCTTTTCCCTTTTTATCACCTAATATAGTGAAGTTAATAAAGCAAAGGTTGTCCTAAGATTTGACTACTGAATTGTGTAAAAGACATTTGGAAAAATTAACAGACTAAACCACTTTTTGATGTTCAAGGAAGATTTGAATATAAAAGCTTTTCTTTTTGTTTAACCGCTGACATTTTAAACAGTTAAGATCAGCAATATTTATTTCATCATATCAATTGCAGGTCAGAATTTTCCCCATTTTAATTGGAAAATACAGCATGAGCTACTTTGCATGCTGTACTGCTAATGTGCAAATATGTGCTGTTGCCAGAAGTGACCTGGGGATTTTTAACTTGTACTGAAAAATGAAATACTTTGTTCAGGGAATCTGAGATAATGTTTGTGTAAGACCTTTATTAGAACATGATTGATGTAGGGATGTCTCATGTCTCAACCTCCTCATATCTACTAAGAGATGACTCCACAACATTTTGATGTGAACCAAGGTGAAATTATGGCTTTTTCTCTCTTGTAGTGAAAGACTATCAGTTGATTCAGAAATGTGGGCAGGAGGGCAGTGATTCCCAGACCCAGCTGAGGCAGTACCTGCAGCACTTTGTCCTCATCTCCACCCACCTCCTGCAGACCAGCATGGACAGCAGCTATGCTGAGGCAGTGGAAACAACCTGGGTCCTGTCACTGGCTCTGAAGGGGCTCTACAGAACTCTCAAGGTACCTGACACAGAATATGATAGAGAAATAAAAATCATGTTCTACCCTGTGCTACAGGAACTTGGGTATTGACTGAGCACACTGGGGAATCCCACAAGGGCATTTCTGTCACAGCTGGATCCTTTATTCCCAGTCTGTAGGGGTTTGGAAATGTTGCTGGGCTTTAAATAGCTTTTGTGAGTCTGAGCTGTAAGTTGTTTTGCTTCTCCTCTGTGGGGGCCAGCCATTCAGGAGAGTTCAGGAGGAAATTCCTAGAGATAAGTGAGCTTCACTCCATAAAATGTTTTCTCACTCCTGAAGTATTTGAAGAGGAAATTTTCCTTTTTTTCCTTTTCCCCCTTTCCTTCTCCCCCTTTCCTTCTCCCCCTTTCCTTCTCCCCCTTTCCTTCTCCCCCTTTCCTTCTCCCCCTTTCCTTCTCCCCCTTTCCTTCTCCCCCTTTCCTTCTCCCCCTTTCCTTCTCCCCCTTTCCTTCTCCCCCTTTCCTTCTCCCCCTTTCCTTCTCCCCCTTTCCTTCTCCCCCTTTCCTTCTCCCCCTTTCCTTCTCCCCCTTTCCTTCTCCCCCTTTCCTTCTCCCCCTTTCCTTCTCCCCCTTTCCTTCTCCCCCTTTCCTTCTCCCCCTTTCCTTCTCCCCCTTTCCTTCTCCCCCTTTCCTTCTCCCCCTTTCCTTCTCCCCCTTTCCTTCTCCCCCTTTCCTTCTCCCCCTTTCCTTCTCCCCCTTTCCTTCTCCCCCTTTCCTTCTCCCCCTTTCCTTCTCCCCCTTTCCTTCTCCCCCTTTCCTTCTCCCCCTTTCCTTCTCCCCCTTTCCTTCTCCCCCTTTCCTTCTCCCCCTTTCCTTCTCCCCCTTTCCTTCTCCCCCTTTCCTTCTCCCCCTTTCCTTCTCCCCCTTTCCTTCTCCCCCTTTCCTTCTCCCCCTTTCCTTCTCCCCCTTTCCTTCTCCCCCTTTCCTTCTCCCCCTTTCCTTCTCCCCCTTTCCTTCTCCCCCTTTCCTTCTCCCCCTTTCCTTCTCAAACCCTTTTCCTCTCCCCCCTTTTCCTCTCCCCCCTTTTCCTCTCCCCCCATTCCTTTCTTTTTCCTATTTTTTTTTCCTCAGTTTCTACTCTGTGCACCTCACAGATGATACCCTTAAGGGATTTCAAGTGGGGATTTTATTTTAGGGAAATGCAAGGAAAAGATTCCCAATGTAATTCCTCTGGGCAGGAAATTCACCCAAGGCTGTGTGACAAGGCCTCTCAAGCACTGTGATGCATTGTTCCTTTTTCAGTTATTTACTTGTGTGTGTCTGTGTGTGCAGATTCATGGCTTTAAGGAGATCCAGTCTGCCTTTCTTCAGTCTGGTTTACTCAAACTTCTAGTGAAGAAGTGTAGCAAAGGAACTGGCTTCAGTAAGACTTGGCTTCTGCGAGACTTGGAGGTAAGAAAAGTGACATTTTGTAAAAAGTCAGGCTTCACCCAGTGGCATGAGAGGTTATGGCAGTACACTCCTCCTGGGGACTCAGGATTATCCCTAATTAGTCTCTAAAACAATGTTCACTTCACTGTATCCCTGAATCTGCCTCCTTCTGCCCATCGTAATCCTGTGGATAATAGACTAAATTCTTTAAAGGAGGAGCTGATTTTCCAAATAAAATAATCTGATTTTATTTGGAAAACAATTTGCAGGATGAGACATTACTCACCTGCTCAGATTGTTTTATGGATTTTATTTAGACTGTTTTTGAAAATTCCATTCTTCAATTTAGAAAATAATCTCAAAGAAAGGCATGACTTGCACAAGGGTTTGCTGCAGTGCAGGTGGGGATGCACACATGGGCTTATTCTTTGACAGTGGTTGTTAATTGCTGAAAGATTAAGTGTGGTTCAACTGTTAGTTCTGTTTTATCTTAGGCAGGAGTTGTTTTAATTCATCTTTGGGACTATGGAGAAGCCAGAGGGCTGTTTTCAAAGGAGCAGGGTGTGTAGGGCCATCACTGGTATTTTGTGATGGTCACCTTTGCTCTGTTTTTGTCTTGGAATCTTCAAGTCTTTGCTGTTCTGAAATGGTTAAATAATTACTTTCTCAACTTCCTTTGCACTTTCAGCTAATCACTGAAGTTGTCTTTGCAGCAGCATGGAAGGTGTGACTCATTAGTGAAGTGGGAAATGGTTTTGGTTTGTGTTTTGGGGTTGGTTTTTTATTTTTAGGTGTGCTTCTTTATAAAATAGCATGTGTTAAGCACTGTCCAGGTCTGATAATGTTCCTTTAAGATGCTGATTGCAAATAAACTACTAATACCTGCAGCTGTCACACCATATGCTACCTTTTTTCTGTGTAGATTTTGTCAATAATGCTGTATTCCTCAAAGCAAGATATCAGTTCCCTGGCTGAACAGGAGGATACTGAACTGGAAGACAGAGAACAAGATCAGGATGTGGAGCAGCCTGTTGTTGGTCCTGTTGACTTAGAGCAGAACAAACTTGATCCTCTGGAGGGCCTGGATGAAGCCACCAAAATTTGCTTCTTGGTATTTAAATTACTTTATCTACTTTTGGGTAAATGTGCATTTGCTAGTTGCATAAAACATTTGGTAATTCATGTGGTTGTTTTCCTTCTAAATTTATAGAGTATGGGTCTGGGATTTCTATGCATCATTTTTTAAAGAAAAGAAAACAGAACTACACTAATGAATGCTACAAAATCATTATACAGTGTTTTGCTAAATTGCTTCTCATTATTATTAATCCAGATACTAAGTTAACTAATTCTCTACCTACAAAGTGGGAAATAATGCTTAGGTCATCCTTAATGAAATTCAGTCTTTCTTTTCCCCCTCTGATATGTTTTTGGGGTTTTTTTAATTTCGTTTTGCTCCTTGCTCAGATGACACATGATGCACTTAATGCACCTCTCCACATCCTTCGAGCCATGTATGAGCTGCAGATGAAAAGAACAGAATCTTTTTTCCTGGAAGTTCAAAAGAGGTATGTGAAGTTCTGGGTCCAGCAGAGAAACTGGTGGGTGAAAATCTGAAATCCTCTCAGTTCTGGATAGAAATTCTTCCAAGGATAAGATTTGATTTTCATGTGTGAAAAAGTAGGGAAATAAAGTCCTGCTAAGTTGTATTTATGGAAGCAAGTCACCATCTTCTGAAATACATCACATGCTCTTTTCTATGGTAGCTCCCATATGAAGATCCACTATGGCTCTAAATTCTGTGAACTGAGGAACAGTCAAGAGCTCACATGTGGCTTCTGGTACTCAGAGCATCTCACAGAGACACCATGTTCTCACAGAAATGAGTGATTTTTGTAACATTTAAATCCTTTGGCTCGTTAGAACAGGGGAACAGTTAACATGATAAAAATAAGGCAGAGCTTAATCTTTCCAAAACAGAAGGTGGGAAGATTTAATTTACATTTAATTGCCCTAATTGAGTTTGCATTACTTTGGAAACACATTTGTGTATTTTTGATTTCTTTGCCTGTGTGAAGGTTTGATGGGGATGTGATCACAACGGATGAGAGGATCCGGACGCTGGCTCAGAAGTGGCAGCCCAGCAAACGCCTGAGGCTGGAGGAGCAGAGCTCCAAGGCAGTGGATACAGATATGATCATCTTACCCTGTTTGGTATGGACACCTCTACAAACAGAACAGTTGGAAAATAATCAATTTTGGCATTCATGCCTGAGAAATTTTTTTTTATACATCTGAAATAATCTGATATCAATGTTTTATGTCCAAATGAATGAGCAGGTAGAAGAAGCAAGTATTTCTTCCTTGTTATTCTGTCCTTAAGGAAGTGAAAGAACTTGATTCCCAGGTCAGGAGAACAAATTGTGATTGCAGGCTGTAATTTCCTCCCCTTACACAAGAGAGATTGTATCTCATTGCTGTAAGCCTATGCCCTGCTGCTGTTTTAGCTTATCACTGTTATCTTAAATTCAGCAGAACAAGGAAGCAATGAATTTATCTTGGGAAGTAGACACTACACTTGCAAGCTTTGGGTTTTGCCTTCAATTGCAGGGTCCCACAGCTCTGCTTTATTTTGAGGGCTCACTCCTGGCCATGAGGTGTCACCAGCACAGCTGTTTATCAGTTGCATAGCAAAGGGGAAGGAACTTCCTGAAGCAGTTTCACATAATTATAAGAAAAAAATAGGCCTTTCCACAGCTCATACAGAGGCTGTGAAATACCCACGCCTGGAAATTGTCCAAACTTAACTGGACAAAGCCCTGATTTTGAAGTTATCTCAGCCTTAAGTCAAATTTGGAGCAAGTGATCTCCAAAAGTCCCTCCCAGCTTGCCTCATTTCAGCTTTACCTCTGTAGGTGAATTTCAGTCAACACTTCTGGTTAGAATTCTGACTGCTGTTTCCACAAATGCATCAGTGTATAGTGAGGTGTGTAGACATAAACAGTGTTTCTCAGGAAATCTATAGCTGTGTGAGAGATCCTACTTTTGTGGGGTTTTTGACAAATTCATTTCTAAATTCAGCTTGCAGTTTGACTGCTCAGATATCCAAACATAACAATAAATTATTAACAGCCCGTTTTCAAACTTGCATTCCTCTTCTTGCAGTCAAAGCCTGTACTGTGTGATAAAGCAACAGAAGAAACCAATCCTGTGGCCCAGAAACTCATCACCAACACAGAGAGTGACCTGCAGCTGAGCTATGCCAAGCAGCGCCGCACCAAGAGCTCCATCCTCCTGCACAAGGAGCTGGACTCCAGGAGTAAAAAGGCTGTCAGGGACTACCTGTACCGTGTCAATGAGGCTATTGCAGTTCTCTATGCCAGGCATGTGCTGGCATCCTTGTTAGCTGAGTGGCCTGATGATGTGGCAATAAATGAGGAAATCCTAGATCTCAGTGGCCCAGCCCATATGACATACATCCTGGACATGCTGATGCAGCTGGAGGAGAAGCAGCTATGGGAAAAAGTAAGTGGATTTCACTTAGACATGTGAACAAAACCTGTGCCCACATGCCATGAGACTCTGACTAACAGAAATACTTGCAGTTCCTTTTTTCAACTAAATTGAAACTCCGAAATTTAAATTAGTTCTGAAAAACAGTTGGAATCTGTCAGTGTCTTGATGTGCTGATCTTGTTAAGAGAAAATGAAAAAAAGAGCTGTGCAGAGAGAACTCTATCAGTTATGAAAGAGAAACTGGTAAAATAGGCAGTCTGGTTTGAAAATAGACAATATAGTTGGTAATCTAGAGAAATTGGTAAAATTGGCAGTGCCTTTTAAAAGCTGCTTTTTCTTAGATCTCAATGTCTATATTGTAATACCTGCTACTCCACTGATGAGCTGCTGGTGGAAGTGATCTTGGAATTACAATAGAATGTTGTAATGAAAGTGTCAGCTCAAGGCTTCACAGCAGTCAAAGCAAATCAAGTGCTGGGAATCTTCAAAAAGGGAATGAAAAATAAAGCAGAAGGCATTGATATGCCACTGAACCAATACTGTGCACTTTTTTGGACTGCAGTGACTCCCTCATCTCATTAAAAAATTAAAATAAGATGCAGTACAACTGGAAGAGGCCTAAAGAAGAATGGCAGGGATTATTACAGCCATAAAATAATTTCAGCATGAGGAACCAGCTGGTTTTCTTCCTTCTGGATCTTTCCCCTGTGAGGCATTGAGGGAGAAGGAGTAATGGAAAAATCTGTTCTCTGTAGGTTTAAAGCAGTAAATAGCATGCAAAAGTTAAGAGCCAGTGTTATTCACTGGCCCTCCCAGTAAGAAAACAAAGGAGTGTCAGATTAAGGTAATAAGTGGCAGGTCCAAAACAAACCAAAAGAACAGGCTCTTGACACAGAAAGTCATGGAAATTGTTGCCCCAGGGTGTTTTTATGGGTTCAGAAAAGGGCAGGATGAACTGATAGAATAAAATCTATTAAGGCATATTAAATGCAAAAGCCTAGCCTTTGTCTTAGGCTGTTCTGCATGTGCAGAGTGCATCCAGGAAACTGCTGCATGCTGCTTTGTTTTTTAAACTCCTTTTCCCAAGAAATCAGTTTTTGGCAGATTTGGAGATGAACCTGCTGGCCTGAGCTGGTGGATTGCATTTTGTAGGAGGAGTTGGGAGATGGTAGATGAAGACATGGCCTTAATGAGTTGCTCTGATTACATGAAAGGGCCTCAAGTAACAGAATTCCTGGATTCAGGGCATTTATGCATGGTTATAAAAATAAGAAAAAGGGAGACTCAAGTGGTTCTGATTTATTTATTTATTTTTAGTGTGTCCTGATAGATTAAAGGGCATTTTTGGGTAGTTTTAAATGCACAGGACTTGCATCTGCTGCTTTCAAAACTTCAGCCATCTCATTGATACTTTATCATTTCTTCTTATGTACAGAGTTGCACTTTTTTGTTTTTGAAGGCTGAAATATATGACATGTTCTATTAAAATCAAAGCCTGTAGATATAGAAGGTAAAGGTGCCTGTTTAGAATGTTAACAGAGTTGTTTCTCTCACTTGATTACAGCTTTAGTTTCCTGTTAATTACTTTATGGATTAGCCTTGATTCTAGCAGTTGTGTAAGAGACATGGCCAATATCCATCACATTTTTATCAAATAAAGAAGGAAAAGTCTAGAACAGAGACAGAGTGAAATCTTTTGTGCTTATAGAGATGACACTTGCAGGCAGAATTTCTGAATTTATCTTGCTGGTACCTTGGTTCCCTCTTCCAAAATACTGTGTGGCTGGACATGGCTGAATGTACAGTTGTAAATGTTCTTTTGACAGCAAATTATATTTCCATGACATTTCTCCTCCCCAGATTCTGCAGAAAGTGCTGCATGGGTGCAAGGAGAGCATGCTGGGGACCATGGCCCTGACAGCCTGTCAGTTCATGGAGGAGCCAGGGATGGCTGTGCAGATGAGGGAATCTCAGCATCCTTACAACAACAACACCAACTTTGAGGTAGGGCAGGCAGGGGTTACAGGCATGACTTGAAGCTGGAATCACCCAGGGGGTGGAGCAGAAGCCTCTCAAAGTTCCACATGGGTATCTGTGGGACTGAATTCTGTGCTTGAAGCACCTGTGAAGTCTGCTCAGTCTTCCTTGGAAAAGGCTGATGTCAGATAGCTCAGGCCTTGCCCTGCAAAGAAATGTGTTCAATCAGGCACTTTAATGGAATTCTAATTCAGTCCTATGAAAAGTGAATTACTTACATGGTTTTGCTGTGTGTGTGTTTGAAGCAGACCAGATTTGTAAATGGTTTCAAGGCCTTAATGATCAAATGTTTCTACCCTTCCTTCCAAAGATTTGTTTCAGTTGGCCTCTTCCAGTTGGCCCTTGTGCTGTTAGATGAAAGTAGGAGTGGTGTCTTTTTTCTTGTTTTTATCATTTTAGACTCTTTCTCTGACACAAACAGTTTCTGATTTTCTTCTCTTGATACTGTTTGATAGCATTTTTCTGATATGGTTTGGTAAGTAATTATTGCCTCTGGGCAGTCTTGGGATTTTTAATTTCCCTGCTGCTCTGATTCCTCTGATTTTCATTTTTAAAATGCATATAACCCCTTAGGTTCTGGCAGTGAGATCAATATCAGCAACAATTACTGCTTTTAAAAAAGGAGAGCATTGCTGACAATTCATTTTACATGCTTAACAGCTAATGTGAACAATAGGCCATGCTTTACATTTGTTAAATTAGCTCAGGGTAAGAATATCAAAGTAAAAAACCTCACAGAGATGCTGTAATATTTTTGCTACCTCCATTGTTCATACAGCGAAAGTTCAGTGGGCTGTGGGCAGTACAGTGTGACAGGACACAAAGCTGCTGTGTTTATTTCTCAGGATAAAGTTCACATTCCTGGTGCTATCTACCTTTCCATCAAGTTTGACTCGCAGTGTAACACAGAGGAGGGCTGTGACGAGCTGCTCATGTCCAGCAGCAGCGACTTCCAGCAGGACCGGCACAGCTTCAGTGGCTCCCCCCAGAAATGGACCGACTTCGAGCTTCCAGGTGGGCAGGGCTGCTTCAAGGCCATGCAGGGTATGGCTGGGGCTCCTCAGAGAAACTCCTGATGACTTAAATATCCTGAGATACATAGGGAAAAGGCCAGTCCTTTCCTTGTGCCACTCTGTTTGCTCTGACGCGCTGCTCTTGCATTTGTTTCTGCAAAGTGCCTTATCTGTTGTTGTGCTGTGACCTTTTCTTTCCACCACTCAGTCAAAGCATGCACTCAGCTACTGGAAACAAATTTGATCTTGATTCTGTTCCAACACAGTCCTTGTTCTGCACGATATTCACTGACATTGTTTATGCCTTGTCTTACTTTCCACAGGAAGCATGTTTTTTTAATTTAAAAAAAGAAAATATATGCTTATCTCTGTCTCTGTGCTCTGCTGCTGCTCTGAGCAAAGAGAGCCAGTGCCAGCACCTTGGCTCCACCTGGTGCCACAGAGCACAGCTGGAAAAAACCCAGGGTTTGACTGCCAGCTGCACTCTGGATTCTCTCAGCACATTTGTGAGAGCACAGTGAGGAGCAAATGCCAGAGAGCTCAAGGACTGCACAGCCCCTGCTTCTGATCTTAACCCACTGAGCACTGGGCACTGCAGGAAGCTCTTGACTTCAAGGACTGCCAGCACCTGTAAAGAGATTTAGGAACTTTCTTAGCAAACCAGTTTGGGTTACAAGTGCTGGCTTTGGGTTACAAGGTACTGGTTAAAAGCAGATGTGTGTTCTGTAGAAATATTTTAGATTTTTGTGAACTTCTGTCTGTCTTCTTTTTCATCCCTAATAGTTGCTGAGGTTTGCCAAGGAGCTGAAACTTCGAAGCTCATTGTTTAGAGCAGCTTTGGCTGTGAAACTTGAGTTTCACCTTGTGGAAATTCATTTCCAACCAAGGCTGTCTGGACTAAGGCTCTTGATTCCAGCAGGTTTTAGCTGAAACCAGACATTTGAAGGCTTCTGGGCTTTTCATTTGATTAAAGGGCTTTCTCCTATGAGAGGAGAGAACACTCTCTCCATTTCATGATAAAAAGGGAAATTCTTTTATAGATATATCATTTTAAATCCTAAAAAATAATTTTCAAAATTTTTCTTGTTCATGAAACTTTGAAAATTCTGCTTCCCAATGAAACCTAACCTGCATGTCCCAAGGTGACAGGCTTTTCCAAGGGGCAGAAAGTTATTTTAACAGCTCTAGTATTATAGAGCACAGTAGGTAAGAAGATGTTTTGTGTAGCATTACAGCCAACTACCAGGTTTATCCCTGAAGGTGAAGATGCTACAATGGCCAAAACCTTTTGAATGTTTTTTGTCTGATTGTGAAGTGGTCAAATGTTTTGATAGTCCTTCTATTAAAAGTGATTAAGTTTGTTTTCTTCCTTGGAGTAAAAATACTCTTTTTAATTTTCTGACAATACTTTCAAATATTTTAAACCTTTTGTCCAATGAATTCAAGTGTTGTTGCAAAGAACTTGGCTGCCTGCACAGGGGTTCTTGTTTCATAAATCATAACTCATCCAGTAACACAATTGGAAAAGTGAAGTTACATGTGGAGAATATGGAGTTTCTTTAACTTCCTCTATTTAGTTGTCAAAAATGTAAAAGACATTATCCTCCCTATCCAGTATCTTTAGACAGGGGAAACTATTGTGGGTTTTGCTTCAGCCTCCTCTTTTTGTGCTTCATAGTTACCAAAAAATAAAAGACCACCTCTCTTAAATGAAGACATCTAGGATTAATTAATTTCAGATTTTTCATTTAAGTTGTATTTGAGATGGCAAAACTAACTCAGAAGATGGTAATGTTGGCTTTCTTCCTTCCCTGCACACAGGAGACACACTCTACTACAGATTTACTTCTGACATGAGCAACACTGAGTGGGGTTATAAGTTTACAGTGACAGCAGGTCATCTGGGCAGGTTTCAGACAGGTAAGAGATGCTCAGAATGTATTGAAAAGGGCCTTTTTTAGTCATTTTGCTGAGCTTTGAGAGACCTGTGGTTATCCCTTTTCCTTGAGTTAGAATTTGCATTCAGTGTCTTGGAAATAACGTGATCAGTTTTTCATGTGATCAGTTCTAACATGATCAGTTCAAGTGAAACTCAACTGATGTCTCTTATTTCCTGTGATTTTGGGGTAGAAACACAAAATCTTCACTGAGACTTGAAGATTACAATTATAATAATGTAATTTGCATGCAAAATCTCATTATATGATAGTAATTACACGGAGTATTTAGTAAACACTCCAAGATGCCATAATTTGAAACAGAAATAATGGTAATTGCATTTTTCCAAAGTGGGAATCCATTAAAATAAGATGGTTCTGGATCTAATTTTTTAGCATAAGAGGTTTTGTTAGTTTATTCCAGAGTTTAAATATTTTTAATGAAATAGAGGCTGATGGATTATTTGCTATCAGCAAAACTCTACTGCATGTCATAATAGGGAGAGCCTGTGTTTTGTTTGCCTTATTTGGGCAAAAAATTAATTTTGGATATGATTCTTTCCAATTTTTATGTCAGTTTTGCCTCAGGAAAGAGTTGCCATGTCAGGATGTAATTTAGAGTTATCTCAGATTTTGTTTGCTATTTTAATCCAATATTTCTGCCTTGCAATGCTTGACTATATGAACAAAATGTCTCCCTACAAAACCGAACAGCTGTTTGAATTTTCTTTTTTTTTTTCCCCAGGGTTTGAAATTCTAAAGCAGATGCTGTGTGAGGAAAGGGTAATTCCTCACCTGCCCCTGGCCAGGATCTGGGAGTGGCAGGTGGGAGTGGCGTGTCGGCAGACAGGGCACCAGCGCCTCAAGGCCATCCACCTGCTCCTCAAGATAGTGCAGTGCAGCAGCCAGGGGTGAGTGCACTGCTCCACCCCTGCACCAAAAAGGCACTAAACTCATACTATTTTCAAGCAAAAAAAAAAACAAAACCCTGTGATTTTGTTTTGTTAATTTGTCTGTCAGATGCAATTTACAGTGCTTGATAGCTTTGATATCATTTCTGCTTTGATAGCAGGAGTGTTTTACTCTCTTTGCTGGCCTTTAAAGAAGTCTAATGAATTAAAATGTCATTATTAAGAAAAAAAAAGCCATCACAAATTAGGACAAAGGTAGATCTCAATTAATTTTCTAGAAATTTATTCTCTTTGTATTCGTTATACTGCAGAATTAAGGTAAGAATGAAATAATAACATGGTGAAGTGATGATTTGTTTCTCTGTAAAGTAAACAGCTTCTAAATTATTAGCCTGTAATTGAGTTTTAGAAGGGATATGTGTCCTTAAGCTTATGTATGTATGGCATGATTATTTCTAGATTCAAGAGCATTTAGCAAAGTGGGTTTTTTTATTGTTAACTGTCACAAATGTATGGTTTTGTTCTCTTGATTTTGATTCGGTTTGGTTTCCCCTCCCATTCCCAGAAAAGGGCATACTGGTTACTCACTATTGCATCACAATTTCATTTAAATTACTTTTTTTCGCAGGGACTGTGACCTCACCTTATTGAAGCCACTTTGGCAGCTCTTCACCCACATGGAAAACAACTCATGTCACGACTCTGCCAAGCCTGGTATCCTCCTTCCTCTTCATCGTGCACTGGCAGAACTCTTCTTTGTGACAGAAAACAGAGTTACTGTAAGCAATTCCTGTTTCTATCCCTCCTTTCCTCTGTGCTGGGAATGACAGAGTTTTACACAAAATTCAGTTTTCCTTTACCCTCAGAGCTACAGAAACATTAACAACTTTCACTTATGAAGTGTGGCAGCAAGTTCCAGTTAGAGGGGAATTCTGTTACCTTATCCATCATTGGGCTTTAAGTGATAGTCATGACTATTAAGGCCCTAAAGCCACTGTTTATTCTGAGAGCAATTCTGGTTTAATAATTAATTTAAAGGTATTTGCATGTGGTTTTTGTAGAGTTGGTTTTGAACTTTAAATACGAATAGTGTCATGAGCTCATTTCTGTGATCAAACTGTGCTCTAGTTTGGGAGAGTCTGGTGTGCAGTTCTGATACCTTTGGTTCTTGGGGACTCTAATGATTAGCATTTTAATGTTAATTAGTAGAATATCACCTTTGGTGGAAACATTGCTGTTCATTGCATGTTTTCTGGCCACAGGAGCTTGGATCTCTACAGGAGTATTTGCTTGCCTTAAATACTGAAGATCATCTTCATCGCTGCACAGCACAGGTAGGACTGCACAGTCCCAGGGCTGGGAGGGTTTGGGATCTTTGTGGCAGACCCTGGATGATTTCCCATTGCCCTGTGGAGTTTATAAAAGAGATATTAATGTACTTGGTCATTACAGTACCTTGACAGGCCTCTGAAAGTTGAGTGAACTCTGCTTTTCTAGGATATTGGGAAGAAATTCTTCCCATGAGGGTGCTGAGGCCCTGGCACGGGGTTCCCAAAGCAGCTGTGGCTGCCCCTGGAAGTGTCCAAGGCCAGGTTGGACAGGGTTTGGAGCACCCTGGGACAGTGGAAGGTGTTCCTGTCCATGAAATGACCTTTAAGGTCCCTCCCAACCCAAAGCAGTCCATGATTCCAGGTTTCTCTTTCTGTTCAGTTTCATACGGTTTCTTTACACTTGAAGCTTGAGGAGAATATTTGGTGTGACTTTGTTTTCCTTTTCTCTTCTAGGCCCTGAAAAACATTGCTGCTATCAGTCTTGCCATTAACTACCCAAACAAATCAACAAGTTTCTGGAATGTTTAATACTGGCTCAGGCCGGAGTGCATGGGATAGAGTAGTTTGTCCATAGGACATGGGAACAAACATCTTAACTCCATTCAGGAGAAGTTCCTTCAGCTTCAGTGTATGAGCACTCTGCAGCCTTTCTTCCTTCCTTCCACCTTGATGTAGAATTTGTAAAAGTAACAGCTCACTTCAATGAAAAAGCACATCCTGAAGTAACTCATGCGTCCTACAGTTATGTATGCACATATTGTAGCATGTTAGAGTAAACAGAACAATATTGTTTTTTATTCAGAGGAAGTAAAGGAAAGAAGGTGGCTGAAGTATGAGAATGAAAAGCCCCCACGTTTGTATCGTCTGCTCCTGAGGAAACTTGATCCATGAAAGTGTCAGCTTCAGAAAATAGTGCTGAACTTGGGGTGATGCCATCAGCAGCATCTGTTGTACATCTTCAGGGTAAAGCAGGCAAATCAGAATCTGGTGCCTGCTGCAGCAATGGTCCATGCTTGAATCCTGTCATTTTTGCTTTGGAGGCTACTTCCCAAGGAAAAGGATTGCAATTCTTACTAAACTACAGGTTGTAAAACAAATTGTGGATGATTTGCAAAGCAGCTGAAGGATTCCAGTTTCACAGCATCCTCGTGCAAGAGCTTTATGTTTCTCCTGTTCTTTGGGTCACCTGTTCTTGCCTTGCTTTATCTCCAATGCATTATTCCTAATAGCCCATTATTGTAGTACAGAGTGCAAAGGCTGGCCTTCAGTCACAAGGCAGTGGTGATATGAAGACCTGAAGAACTAATATGTTTCTGAAAAATCACACCTTTACAAGAAATTATGAGAAGAATGTTTTTTCCCTTCAGTTATTTTGATATTAGTGGTTTAGGAGGTCCTTCTTGGCAATGTTGGGAACCCAGACTCCCAGCACTCAGGGTGGGGTTAATGATCAATCCACTCTTATCTTACAGAGCAATAACCACATTTCTCTTAGTGAACATAGATTGAATTGCAGACCTTCTATGCTGCAATAAATTGGCTTTCTTCCTGCACAGCTACATTGGTTATTCCCTTTCCAAAGAGTCAAAAAGAACACAGAGAGATTTGGGGGTGTATTTTGTGCACCATTGCACAGTTTGTAGAGCTGGTCTTGTCAAATATAAATTCAGATTACTTTTAATGCTAGATATTTTCTTCTTTGCTTCTTCACCCCAACACTGGAGAATGGGAAAAAAAGACAGCAAAAGCTCTAATAGTAACTGAATGCAAGTTGTGTGAAGCAGTGGCTCTGTCAGAAGGAAATGTATTTATTGACCCTGCTTGTCCCAAATTTGAGTGGTGCCCAAATACCAGTGCACAGGAGCTGTGCTTTGGGGAGTGTCCTCTGAACTGATGGTCTTTTTAGCTGGGGCTGGAGTTTAAGGGTGGCCCAATCTCCCTCTGAGAGGGAAACATGCAGTAATACATCCCTTGGATTTTTTTTGATGGCCTCTTGTGCTGTAGAGTTTTGTTTTGACTTCTGTTCAGCCAAGTGCTTGAATCAGAATGGGATTATTCTGCTTGAAAGACTTAAAACTGAAGACCAAGAAGCACCATGCTTTCAGGAATGGAGTGGCTCTCTTAGCAAATGAGAATGCCAGGATGCAGAAGTGTAGTATTTGTGGAAGACTGAAAGGAAGCAAAGAGATGCTGCTCTGAAAGGTCTCCTTGAGCACCATGAGTTGATTTCCTTAAAGACATCAGGATGGGAAGGGAATTATCAAGATTCTGGTGTACCTTTAATGCACAGATCAAGGTGTTTGAGTGTGCAGCCTCCCTGCAGGGCTGTCAGGGATCCTGGGGAACCATCTGCTTCACTCCTCATTGCTGGAACAGGTCCTGGCCAGGGAGTTCTCCACCAAAGGAAATGTTCCTAAACTGATGTTAGGGAGCCATGTGGATGGGACAGGTTGGAAATTGCTTCTCTGGAGCAGGAGGACTTCCTCATCACTGCCTCCATGGGCACCCATGGCTGAGGAATCATGGATCTGCACTGGGCTGCTGTGCTGGCATCTGCCCATCAGTCAAAGAAGGATTTTTCTTTTCTCACATCAGGGATGAAGACTGTAAATAAACCATTCATAGAACCTGTCACAGCTCTGTCACAGTCACTTTTTTTCTGTTGGACTGTCCTTTTGCTTTCTGGATGAAGACATGAGGCTGCAAGGATGACACAGGAGTGGCCAGAATTCCTTGCTAGGCATTACCACTCAACTTACTCTACCAGCAGTGACTGGCCTCATGAGTCAGTCATCTTGCCCTGAAGGAACTGTCTAGGAACAGTGTCCACTAAATATAATTTCTACCCACTAGATGGAACTGAAGGACTGTGACCTGAGTTGACACTGAATCTGTTGCTGCCTTATAACTCAAATCATTAATTATGGATTTTTTAACAGACGAGAAACACTGATTATTTTTTTTTCCTTCTGGTAGCTCTAAAGAAAGAGGAATAGAATACCAATAATGAATATTCATGATCAATCACATTTTAAAAATTATGCAGAAGTTCCAAGTGGATGTGAATGATGATATTGAATTGTATAAAACTGTCTGGAAAACAGGTATGCTGAAAAAAAATGTGCCTAATATAAGAAAAACTAAGAAAGTTGTCCTGCCTGAATCACCTATGATGTGTTTAAAACAAATCATATTGTTCCTAATGATACATTTGACTTGCTTTCATTAAACACTTAAAAACGAGAGTTTTATAATTTCTTTTCTTACGGGTTTACTACTTTGCAATTTTTATCAGTTGTTTAAAATATATCAGACCTTTAGATTTATTCCAGTTCAGTTCAACATGTAAAAAGAAAGCTACAGATGTGGGTAAAATATGCAAATGAAGAGAAATATATTGTAAAAATTCTATAAAATCAAAAAAAGTACAACACGGTGTCTGTTTTTTGTTTGTTTTTCTCCTCTCCTCACTGAATGTTTAAGGCTGGAGTTTGTAGTGAGATCCAGGGTTTTTCTTAGGAATCCTCATTTTCCATGCCTGTAAGCAAACCTGCTTGTCCTCATGTGGTTGGTAAATATCTGATATTACATTGAGCTATGTAGGACCCAGACTTCTGGAGTCATCTCTTAAATTCCAGCCCTGCTGTTTATATTCCGGTGGCCCTACCCTAAAAATTCAGTTTTCCTGTGGATATCCATTGGTTTCAGTGCTTGTGTATATTTACTTTGAGACCTGAAACACATGTCTGGAGGCCTCAGATGTCTCCTGTAAAGCTGAGATTTGTATTAGTAGGTGTTGATTCTAATTAGTGATGTTTATCAGCAGAGGTGCTTGTGCCTACCTGCTCCAGTGGGTTTAACTGAAAAGGTTGTTTGCCTTGGGTTTGGCTGGAGGAAAGGGCTGTGTCAAGTCAACATCTTCCTGTATTTGCCTAAAGCTGCAAGTTGTTTCCTTGGAGAATGGGCTAATTAGGTAATTTTATTCAACACAAATAAATAATAGGATTGTGAGGGTGTGGGAGAGCGAGGATTGTTCCCTGAGGTTTGAGGTTTCAGCTGATAAGCCTGAAAAAGCTCAGTGTAATTGCTGTGAGCTGTGCTGTGGGGCCAGGCACTGGAATGTAACAGGGCAGCACCTCCATAGCACCTTGGATCTGCTGTTCAGGTCAAGTTCACTGAGACTGTTTTTCTTCCAAGAGATCAAAAGTAGGCTGCCAGTTAGCTTAGAGGTGGGTGACTTTTAAAAAAACTGCTTTTTGGGGCAGGCTGAGCTGTGCTGAAAACAGACCTGGCCCAATCCCTGTGTTTTCACAGCCCAACTCAGGTCTGGTGTTTTCCAGTGGGTTTTTGTACCTTCACAAACACAAGGGCAACACCTGCCTGTTGATACCATTTTAGACCTGGAATGCCTGTCTGCAACTCCCTGGAATACCCTGCTATAAAATCGGGGCACACTGGGGCAGAAAAAATCCCAATAATCTGATTTACTCCTTCCCCTTTTCAATGGTGAATCCCCCTGATGTGAATTGTGTTGGGTCTGCTGGGGAGGCACCAGGACAATCATCATTCCTGTTTCCAGGGGACAAAACCACAACCCTGGGAGCCTTGAAAAGCATGATCTGGCCTTTAGGGAAAGCTCTAGAATGTTGGAAAACACATTAGGATATGTAAAGAGGTTGGTTTTCAGCACTGGACCAGGAGGCCAGGCTGGATAATAGCTGGAACAAAGAATATCTGTTGGTAACATTGCCTGGAAAAACAGAAAAACCCAGGGTTTTGTAGGGGAATGCTGAAGTCTGGCCCACCTCACCTCTGCTTTTAAAGCAAAGTAGTCAGCCCTGATTCAAGTGAATAAGAGAGAAATCCACTGTGAATAAGTAAGAGGTGAAAAAAATGAGATTAAAGCTCATTCTTTCCGTGGCAGTCAGGGCTAATGTAATCAGGTCTATTCTGCAGCAAAATCTTTCCTGATTTTTACCTAAGAAAGAACAAATAATAAAGAGCTGGTACCCAGCTCCAGCCCAGACTGCAGTGGGCCTCATATGTGGCTATGCAGCAATAAACACTTGGGGAAAAAATCCCCAAACTCTTTTCCTCCAACTGGAAACATCCACAGGCATTCCTGATAAATAGATGGGAATCTTGGGCAGTTTTGTAGTGGTCCTTAGAATTTAGAAATTCCTATTCCTTGAATACAAATAGAATCAATGTTTGGATTTAGGGAGCTTGGGAAAGAGGGGGAGAAGGGATAACTGGTCTGTGTCAAAGATGGGGTCTTTCCTCACAAGTTGGCTGGGGAGTTTTTCCTTCTAATCCTTTTCTGACAACAGCAATGAATTATTTTTTCAGCTGGTTTCTTCTTTCCATTCCCCACTTTACTGTCTGACTTTCCATAATCTTACTACATAAATCTTACTGCATTTTGGAGGTTTTTTCTTAACATTTGCAGTGCAAATAACAAATATTTAAACTTGTGTTGCATGGAAAAAGTCAGTTTTATGAAACCTAAGGAAATGTGAATTGAAGCGCCTGCAAATGTTTGTCAGTGGTAGCTTCTCTTAGAGGCTCATTTCCAAAACACTTGGTTGGCATCTCCTCACAGCTGGATCATCACATCCAGTAGGTGTTGGTAAGGCCACACTGAATTCTTTTTAGCTCTGTATAATGAGTAATTCCGCTCACACTGGCTCAGGGTAGCCAGAGCAGCTGTGGCTGCCTCATCCCTGGAAGTGTCCAAGGCCAGGTTGGACAGGGCTTGGAGCAGCCTGGGACAGTGGAAGGTGTCCCTGCCCATGGCATGAGATGGGCTTTAAGGTCCTTTCCAATCATATTCCATTATTTTCTGATCTTTTACACACCTTTGTGTTGTGGGCTGGACCTCTGACCTCACTGCCTTTCAGACACCAAAGGTTTTAACTTCCTCAACCAGTAAGAACCAACAAAGCACCTGAGGAATCACAGGAAATGCTTCCCTTTGGGATTTTATACTTTCTAATCAGCAAAAGCATCCTGTGCAGATTTTCCTCTCCAATAAGTCATCGATGATAACGCTTCGATGTGCGTACGTAGGTAGACATTCACTGGGGCTTCAGTTCATCACCGTGCTTATCTTGGATCAAGTTAAATATGGAATTAAGGTGTAATCTAAAGCACATCTAGTTCAGCTTTTAAAGGTAGGCTTTAAATTGGGTTTGTTGCCTTGGAGCCCAAACAGACCGTGCTGTTGATGGGAAGTGCGCAAATCGCGTGGCTTTCCCTGGCACCCAGCAGAATCTGCAAAGGCAGGAAACAAAAAGATGAATTCTTGAGTCAGGAGAAGTGTTGAGTCAGGAGACCTTTAGTCTCATCATTCTGCTCGAGAATAAATCATGTCTGTGTTTCTTACCCTTCTCCTCTACATCAACCACCCACAGAAAGCTCATTCATCAAAAACGTCAGTGGTTTCCCAGAAATCTCCCCGCTCCCACCTTGGGGGTTTTATTCCCCTGAGCAGCAGGTTGGGCTCTTTTCTCCCACCAATGTTTTTTTCTTGGGGGGGGAGTGAAGGGGGAGGTTGTTTGTTTGCTTGTTTTGGTTTTTGGTTTTGTTCCTTCCTACTGTGACTTAATATTTAAAAGGAAAATTTCATCCTCTGTGGGGTCAGTATTGGATACACTACTGGATTTTAAACAACATCATTTTTTCCCCCCACTCAATTGCCAGTTTCAAAATACACCGTGATGTGTTTGATCTTTTGCCACCTTATTTTTCTGCAGAAGATGGCTCAGCCCCTTCAGAGGTGATGGCATCTGGGAGGGTGTGCTCAGTGCTCCTGCTCTGGCTCCCCCTGTTCCTTAGGTCGAGGAAGGCAATCCAGTGGGGGCAGGACCTGGGGAGCTGAAAGGAGCTGCTTTATTTACCAGAAACTCAAAGTCTCACTTTTGCACTGGTGATGCTTTGCACCAGCAGGGTGCTGCTGGGCGGTAATAGCTTGTCTTTAATTAAACCAGCATAGAATTGATGGGGGATATTCACGGATGAGGTGCAAGGCCTGATTTCCAGTGCCTGTCCCCTGTGCTTGTGCCTTCCCTGCTCTGTAGCAATTCCTTTGCTCCACGAGGCTTCCTCACAGCCAAAAACCACTGTCAGACGAGCACAAGAAAGATCCCTCCAGGTCCTTGGGGGCTTTTCCCTGCTTTTTTTCCAACGCTCGATTCCCCTTTGTGGGCTCCAGTGAAGGCTCTGGGCAGCCGTGGTGCCGGGGCTCTCCAGGCTGAGTGGCTGCTGCTCTTTGAGACTTTTTCCCGCACTAAAATCGCGTTTCCTCCCCTCTCGTTGCCTCAAGCGCACCCCGAGCCCTCGCCAGGCAGCCGAGCCCGGAGCTTCGCCAGCGGGGAACGGCGTGAGCCGAGCGGGGCCGGGAGCGCCTGATCCGTGAGGGGACACGGACCGGGGCTGGGGAGTGGGGGAGCCTGATCCGTACAGGGACAGTCACACAGAGACCGGGACTGCGGGACTGGGGGAGCCTGATCCGTGTGGGGACACGGACCGGGACTGCGGGACTGGGGGAGCCTGATCTGTACAGGGACAGCCGGACACGGACCGGGACTGCGGGACTGGGGGAGCCTGATCCGTACAGGGACAGTCACACAGGGACCGGGGCTGCGGGACTGGGGGAGCCTGATCTGTACAGGGACACGAACCGGGGCTGGGGACCGGCATTGCCTGATCCGTCCAGGGACAGCCGGACACGGACCGGGACTGGGGACTGGGGGAGCCTGATCCGTGTGGGGACACGGACCGGGGCTGCGGGACTGGGGGAGCCTGATCTGTACAGGGACACGGACCGGGGCTGGGGACCGGCATTGCCTGATCCGTACAGGGACAGCGGGACACGGACCGGGACTTCCGGGCCCCACAGAGCCTGTTCCGTACGGGGACAGCCACAGTCACACACGGCCCGGTTCCGTACGGGGACAGCCACATTCACACACGGCCCGGTTCCGGACGGGGACAGCCACAGTCACACACGGCCCGGGGCTGCCGGGACTGGGGAGCGCCTGTTCCATACAGAGACAGCCACAGGCGGACATGGACCGGGGCTGCCGGGCCCGCATCGCCTGTTCTGTACAGGGACAGCCACAGCCACCCACGGACAGGGGCTGCCGGGCTGGGGAGCGCCTGTTCCGTACGAGGACAGCCAGACACGGCCCGGGAGTGGGGCCCGGCATCGCCTGTCCCATCCAGCACAGCCGGACATAGCCCGGGGCTGCCCGCGGCTCCTGCCGGGCTCTGCGGGCCGGGCCAGCTGCAGATGCTCCAATTTCCCCGGCTGAGAGCAGCTCTGAGGCTTCTCCGAGCTGCAAGCCCCGACCCTGCGGGGACGGCTCTGCCTTCTGCAACACGTGTTTCATTGCTGGGCTCCTGCAAAAGAGGAGTTTGCGTTCCCTGCGGGAATTCTGGATTTCCCATAGAAAGCAGCGCCCTGTCCCTCACCTTATCCCCGGGCCAGCTCTCTGTGCCTGGCCTCCCTGGTTTGTGTCCAGTTTGTTCCCTCCTCAGAATGTGGCTCGTGGGACACAAGTGACCCATCAGCCCTTTTTAACCCTGATGGGCACAGCCACGCTGGGCAGTGCCAGTGGCCCATCATCTGCCCAAGGCAATCTCTGGCTTTTTCCTTGTAAGACTTTTCCTCCTTGCTGTGGAGTGGCTGTACGTGAGGTCACACAGTTGTCAGTACAACTGATCCTTGGCTTTAATTACAAACTAGTCTTTTGGAAAGCCTCAGATAAATTAAACCAGGAAAAAAATTAAATTGCGGCTCAGCCCCAGCCAGTGAGCAGTTGGTTCACTTGGGCATTCAGGCCCTGTCTGTGGCAGAACTCAGCCCCAGTGTGAATCTCTCAGGGCGAAGGCTGCTGGTGGTGTCTCCACAGTTGTCCCCAGCAGCCCCTGGCTCCCAAGCCTGGCTCTGCAGTCCCACGCTCTGAGCTTCTCTTTGGTGGCACAGCCCAACTCCTGCCTCAGACAAGTCTCTTCTGGCTGCTGCATCTCCCAGGTTTTTGCTGCACCAGAGCCTCACTTTCTGTAGGGGCTACAGAAGAAACAAGGCAAGACAGGAGCCTGGGGCTGTTTAAGGGTGCTGCACCCCTGGACACCGTGTGATGGGTGTTGGGCTGACCCGCTGCTGTTCATGGTTTTGCTTTAGGTGCTGCCATCAGGGCTCTTGCAAAGGCTGCAGAGCCCAGCAGCAGCATTTCAGCTCTCCCTCTGTGGGTGCCTGGGATGGGAGCAAGGGAGGCTTGAGGGTGGTGTCCAGCTAAAGCTCTGGGCAGGGCACCTGCACCCCCCACCCAAACCCTGGGCTCCTCTACAGGCCAGAGCAGCCCCAGGCTGCAGCTGCAGAGGGTAACAGGAAAAGCAGCATCTGACAGGCAAAGCTGGGTGATGCCCACAATACCCCATCACAAACCATCCCTTTGGGCTGCAGAGCTGGGGCCCTGCAGTGCTGCTGGAGCAGTGGAGCATCCCTGTGCACAGCCCCACATTTCCAGGAGCTGCTGAGGAACCCCAGCCTGGCTCTGGCCCCGGGAGATGCTGCAGATTTGAGGCAGATTTGTGCTCAGTGCCTGTGCTCCTGCTCTGAGTTTTCAACAATTGCCTTCGGCCGTGACCCAGCGCCAGCACCTTCCCGGGAAAGCCTGCCAGCTCATAAACCCCTTTTAATCTCTCAAGAAGGTCCTTTGTGCAGCCTTTTGTCAACAGGGCCTGTCCCATTGCTATAGCTACGGCCCCTTTGCTGCCGGACACACCTGTTTGTTTTTCCAGCTCCTTTCTGTTGCAGTCAGATTTCTCTGCCACCCAAATAAAAATCCTGAGAAAAGCCCTGCCCTGGTCCTGTGCTGTTCTCACCCTTGCCAGCTGAGGAAACTCCTTGCTCCCCTGGGATCGGTTTTCTGCAGGCACTGGGTTCAAAGCAGCCTGCTCAGCCAGGGGCCCTTGGTATGGATTTGTTTTCTGGTTATTGCCCTTAAAATTTCTGCGTGGAGCAGGGCTGGGGATGGTGCTTGCAGCCAGGTCCCCAGGTGAAGCAGATTCCTTGGAAAGGGTCAGGAATGGTGATGTCCCGTGGCCCCTCAGCAGAGACTTTGCAGATACACCATGGGGTTTCTCATGGAATGCTTCTCTCCTCATGCATAAAACTCCCCCAAATCAGTGGTTTTGGGATATCAACCTCGTGTCCACTTGGGCAGCTGGAAGTGCCCCAGCCCCTGGGCTCAGCACAGTGTGGGGAAAGGCTTTTCCCCTGAAGGACTCTGCTTTCCCTGGCACCAGAAGCCTTCCCAAGGGTTTGCACTGCCTTCTAGAGACACTTGAAAAAGGGAAATATCCCACATTCATGAGCTGTGGTTGTTGTGCTCCCAGAAAAAAAAAAAAAAAAACAAACACCCAGAGATGGAAACCACCCAGGGGAAGTTGCCCTTCATTTGCAAGGTGTTTTTCCTGCTCCAGGTTTGGGTGGTGATGGGTTTCAAGAGCAATTCTGTGAGCAAAGCTCATTGTGACCTTGGTGGGGTGAGTCAATCACAGGAATCCTGGTTTTGTCTCCCCATGTTTCATTTCTCCCCCTTCAGATGCAGCTGAGGTTTGATCCCATCTCTAACACAGAGATGAGGAGCAGGATCCTCTCTCTGCCTCCCTCCCTGCTCCTTGGCAAGGCTGAGTCACACTCACTGCAGCTGAGCCACCGGGAACACCTCAGGGACCCTGGGACACCTCAGGGAGCACCAGGATCACTGGGATCACCGGGGCATCTCAGGGATCACCAGGACATCTCCGATGTTGGGGAAGATGAAGCAGGAAAGCCTTATAAATATGATTGCCTGTCAAAAGATTTTGAGAATATGGAAACTATAGGCGAGATTGAAATGAAAGCAAGCTTTGAGATACCTCAGTTACTGAACAACTGGAAAACAATGGCATGGCCAGCTGAAGGTGATCCCCTTTTGATGGAACAACACCCTCTGCTTGCAGACAGGCCCAAGGGGCAGAGCAGACCCCACAGCTTGGCAGAAGGGGCCCAAAGAGGAGTTTTTAGGGTTTAAAATGTAACACAGGATGGTAATGTAATGATTCTTATAGGCTGTATGTAAATGCTATAGGATTTGTATCTTGTACTAGATTGGTTAGTGGGAATCAGAATATTCAACACAGAAGAAGATTTATTGTATTGTATTTATTGTAATGGGAATCTCGCTCTCTCATCCTCTTATCCTCTCTTTTACTCTCTCATCCTCTGTACCACACTTTTGCCTTCTCTCTCTTTACTCCTCTCAGTCCTGCTCTGAGCTGTGGCTGCAGCTCCCAGCAGGGCCCTGCCCCAGGCCCTTTGCAATAAACCCCAAGTTCCTGACCTGGCTGCAGAGATCTCTCATCTCCATCCATCCCCACCCTCCTGCCCCCCAGTGCTCCTGCAGGGTGGGATCCCAGGACACCTCCAGGATGCTCTGGAGCCAGGTAGAGCCAGGCAGCCTCGGGCTGCAGCCTTAACCATGCCCCAGAGCCCCAACTCTTCCTCCTGGCACCCAAAGTGCTGCTGACAAGAGCAGGGGATGCACAAATCCAGCCAAGCACAGACACCTGGTGCTGGTGGGAAGGAGGGGCTGGGGCAAGGGGCAGTTCCCAGGATTTGGCCCCACTTTTGTGCAGCAGAAGAATTAAATGAGACCTTTTTGCTTCACCCAAATGTTATTGTTCTTTATTGTCCCGCTGCTTTGGCATGGCTTCTAAATATTTAATGTGTTGGAAATTGAATTTCTGATTAATGGGAGGTATGTGGTGCGTGGGTTATGGTTTTAAAAGGGGAAAAATGGCCTTTAATGCTCTTTAATAAAAGAAGACTGGGTTTGGCAACACCACTAAGGCTTTGCACCTCATCTGCCCCTGTGCTGGGCAGTCCCCAAGCAGGCTCTGACCCTGGCACTGTGTTCCAGCTGGAATTCAGGATATCCCATGAGTCACATCCCCCATCCCAGCCCTGTGGGGACACACTGCTGCAGGTTTGCAGTGATGCTGCACATCTGGAGCACAGGCACATCTGGGCAGCTGCTCCAGGAGGGACAGAGCAGGAAGGGGAACAGCTGGAGGATTTCAGAGATGTCCTGGCTCTCCCCCTGCTCGTTGTCCCACGGGCAGACAAAGCCAAGCTGGAGCTGGGTGGAAAATGAGCGTTTTCAGGAGAAATGGGTCACACACAGCTGGGTGTTCTGTAAGCCCGAGGGCTGCAGGGAGCAGCGTGTGGTGTCAGCTGCCCTGAGCACGCTCCCATTTGTCTTGGAGGAAAGAAAACATCCAGTTTTGATATTTAAGATTTCCAGCAGTGGAAAATTCACAGCAGCCACGGGCTGGGGAGCCAGGCGCTAATTGGCGGAACTTGTAGGAAGAGTGTCCCTCCAGCTCTTTTCCACTGGAAAATCCAAAAGCTTTCTCCAACTGTTGATTCCTTGTAAAAACTAAAGCAAAACATGCTGGGTAGGGAAGTAGGGGTTAGGGAAGATGTTGAAAGTGTTGGAGCAGCTCTTTTCACTCCGTCAGTACAAATATTTACATTTTTTTTATTGTAAAGTTACTCTTGTTTGGAAATAATTTGTTTTATTTTGCACTCTCTTACCAGCTTTGACAAATCACAAAGAAAACAAAGTGACTTTGCAGAAATATGATGTTTTGGCTAAAGAAGAAGAACTGGTTTTATTCCCTAATTTTTCCTGGGAACATTCACATTTTGGGGCCTTTTCCAGCTTGGAAATTTCAGAGTGAGCTCTTGTCCCTGTTTCTCCAGCTGTATCATAGAATAATAATTCTTGAAGGGTTAATAAATCTTTTAATAATTTTTTAATCCATCCTGTACTGCCTGGTTCTGGGGACTGGAGCCATCTGCCACTTCCTATTGCTGTGCTCAAACCCACCCAGAGCATCTGCTGCTCCCAGCACAGGCACTGCTGGGATTGAGTAAACCAATTAGAGATAATTAACACAGAGTGCAGGTCGCACCTCCAGATCATGCAAATAGCATTTGAAAAGAAAATCTTCTCCTTTTGCAAGCCCATCTCTGGCTGGGTGAGCACAGGTGTGTTTTCTCCCCGTGTCCCTCCAGGTGTGTGAATGGCTCCAGGTGATTTCCATGCCCTGGGGGGGATGGAGAGGTTCAGGTAATTAGTGCTGGGAATAAAACCACAGCTCGTGGGGCTGGGGAATCACATCCCTGCCCATGGTGGGAGAAGCAGGTAAGAGGGGAGGGAGGGGAGAGGTCCTGGGAAGGCTCCAGGCTCAGTTGTTCTTCATCAGCTGTGTGCCAGCACATCATGGCCACATCCAGCCTTGTCTTGGGGTTTTCCTTTGGGATTAAGGACTCTTGGAAGCACTGCTGTCCCCAGAGCTCTTCTGTGGGGTGCAGCAAGGTGGGCACAAGCACTTTGCTTCCCCCACAGTGTCCCCAGGGTGGTGTCTCCAGAGTCACAGTGCTTGTCATCCCTTTCCTTCCCAAAAGCTCTTTTGATTCCTGCACAATCAAACCCCTCCAAGCCCAAATCCCCCAACCCCTCAATCCCCAGCTCTCAGAGCCTCCTGTGGGTGTGGAGAGGCTCCATCCCTTCCATCCTGCAGGGCCACTCCCACCAGGAGCTTTGCTGCAGGGCTCTGGGGGTCCCAGCCCCTCCCCAGCAGCAGGAGCCTCCCTTGGGGCAGTGCTGGGAGCAGCTGCTGTTGAGGTGCTGGGCCCATCCCATGGTGAGCACAGCTGGGAGGGCTGGCCTGGGGTGTCCTCTGTCCCAGCCGTGGGGAAGCTGCTCCTGATGGCATCCCTGGCTCCCAGCTCGTTGCTCACCCAGGGCTGGGGGTTGGCACGGGGTGGGTTGTGGGACAAACACCTCAGTATTTGAGCTTCCTGCTGGAAACTTTCCCTTTTTGTGCCACCGTGCCCTGTGCAGCATTGGGGGAAATTAATCCAGGCTTGCAGGTGCAGGGAGCTGGTTCAGGTGTGGCAGCAGGACAAAGTCAGGGTGGAAAGGGGCCAGTCTCTCCTCTGAAGGCCTTTGCAGGGTGCCCACAGCCCTGGTGGTGAGTGACATCCTGCCCAGGCTGGGTGTGCAGCATTTCCTGTGTGAGATCTGCCTCTGCTCCCAGCAGGGCCAGAATCACCTCCCACCCTGCATCTGCTGCTCTCAGCTCTCCAGGTGAGCAGCTTTGCAGGATCCCTGCCCCAGCCTCTCTGCTGTGCCCCTGAGAGCTGTGAGACACCCTGGCATGAGCTGGGCACCAGTGCAGGGGAATGGGTCCCCTCTCCAGCACTGTTTTGTGGGGTGCTCCAGGGAAGAGGCTCAGCAAAGCCTGGGGGAGGCTGGTGGGGATCACTGCTGAGCCTGGGCAGTGCTGGAGGCTCGTGGCTCCCCCAGGGCCCTGTGGTGCTGCCTGTTCCCTGCTCTCCTCTGGCACATCCTCTGCCTCCATCGCTTCCTTCCTCCCATCCCGTTTTTCCAGCAGTGCTTCTGCTGCTGTCTCCTGTCCCAGCAGCTGTTTTATAGCACTGGCTATTTTGACTACTCAGTTAACTATTTATCCAGATGGAGCAGCTCTGCTGTCATGGGCCTGGCATGTTTTTTCCATACACAAATTCTGTGTCAGAGCGGAGGCGACAAATCCCAAGGATCCCTGAGAGGTGTCCTGGGTGTTTGCTTTGGCCACATTCAGCACCCCCAGCTCCCAGCCCTTCTCCAGCCCCTTTTACACCAAATTCTGGGGGTTTTGTTGTCCCTGCTCTTTCCTTCTCACAGGTCCCACCATTGGACCTTGCCCTGGCCCAGCTGCAGTAAGGAACTGGCTGCCTTTATTTTCCTAGCGCTTCATTTTAATCAAATGCAAATCCCCAAGGCTTTGCAAAGCTGGTGCCCTGTGCAGATGTCAATTGCTCTGCCTGGGGATGCTCTTTGCTGCCCTGGAAGGACTCCCTAACCCTGCTGGGAGGGGTGGCCCCATGGCCTTTCCTGGCTCTGCCCACTATTGAGGGTCCCCAGCCCCCAGAGAGGGAGCTCAGGGAGGATTTTGTGACTTGTGCATCCCCCCAGGGCCCAAAGGCTTCCCTGGGGTTTGAATCTGGATCTCTGCAGCCCCAGTTAGGGCACACACCCACACCCACTGCAGAGCTCAGCAGATTTGCTGCTTTTTCTCCCTTTCCTGTTGCTGCAGGAGGACTCTTGGCTTACAGCTGCTTTTTGTGGTGCTGTGATTGCCTCTGCAGCCCTCCCAGCTCCCCATCTCACCAGGAATGGGACACAGCTTCATCTGAACACCTTCTTGAGCAAATCCCTCAGAGCATTTTCACCTCCCTCCAACCCTCCAGCTGGGCTGAGCCTTTCCCCAGGAGCCAAACCTGTGGCAGATCCCAGCAGAGCTGAGGGTGCTCTCACCCCTGCCATCCCCTGGAACATCCCAGAGGCCCTGCTTGGCTGCTCAGCAGTATTTGCATTGAAAATCCCAACTTTGAAATGCAAAAAGTGCTGTGATGGAAGCAATTGCAGCAGGCAGTTTACAGAAAAGCCTAAATATTCATTTAGAAACATTGTGTTTTTCCTCTGCTCTTGAATTTCATATTTATTTCCTTTGCTCCATCCTGGGCTGGGCACAAGCAAAGGCTGCCTCAGCTTAGCCATGCTAGAAGGGACCTTTCTCACCATCTTACAGCAAAACTAGCTGAAATTCAGAAAGCCATTGCAAAACTTTCTCCTCCAACATTTCTTTTTCTCCCAGCCCTTTTGTGAGCAGCGAGGCTGAGGTTTCCAAGCACACTTGTCACTGGGTGCGTGAAAGGAAAGTTGGCAGCTCCCCAGCCCATTGTCACAGCCCCTTATGAAACTCAAGGATTTCAGCTACATTTCCTCCCTGCTGACCTTATCGAGGTTCTGCATGTTTTTGGCATTTCTTCATGCACTTGCAGGGTGCAAAACACCCAAGGCACCCTGAGGTGCCCCCAGCCCCTTGGAGGGAGGCGTTGCCTGGGTGAGGGGATTTTAATGAAGATAAATTGCTCCCAGCACGATTTGTTTAGTAAATTCCCTGTTGTTCTGTCCGTGAGTTGTCAGGCAAGGTTTGCTGAGGGGCTGGAGCTGGTTTGTAGCTGATGGTTGGTGCCTGAAGGCACCTTGGGGTGCATCACTGTATCCTGGGACTTTGGGCATCCCATCCCCTTCACAGGGCTGGGATTCCTGGCAGGAACATGTCCATGAGGGGCTGAGTGATGTAAGAGTCAGATCAGGTCAGAAATGTTTATTTTCAGCCTGTGCTGGTGGCAGGACACGCTGCCACCCTCAGCTGCAGCCAGCTGGGCTCCGTGGGCTGTGCCCAGAGCAGGAGGGAGCAGCCCTGCTGTGTTTGTGTGACACACAAGGGCAGCCCTGGCCAGCAGCCACCCAGCAGCAGCACCAGGGGGTTTGCTGGGCTTCCTCCATCCAGTGCCTGGCCAGGGAGATAAGAGTGGGGCAGGAAGTGTCTGACTCCATGCTGGGATGGAGGAGCTGGAGCTGGAGGGCAGCACCTGAGTCCCTCAGCAGCGCTGGGGATAGCCCTGGGGCTGGTTTCATGCTTTCCTGTGAGGTCCCACACTGGGAACAGTCCCAGTGTGGCTGTGGGGGGTTGGAGGGAGCAGGAGGTGGGGCAGCACTGCCAACATCCCCATCCTGCAGCCACACAACCACCCTGGCTGGGAGCCTGCAGTGCCACAAGGGGTGGGCACAAGCACCCCAGGGTCAGCTCCACACCCACCCAGAAAGGCAGGCTGGAGGTGGTAAGGGTGAATGAGTGAAAACTGGAAGAGGAGAGGTTTAGATTGGATATTTGGAATAAATTCTCCCCTGTGAGGATGGTGAGGCCCCAGCACAGGGTGCCCAGAGAAGCTGTGGCTGCCCTGGAAGTGGCCAAGGCCAGGCTGGACGGGACTTGGAGCAGCCTGGGACAGTGGGAGGTGCTCCACACTTGGAAGGGAGAGCTGGAATGAGCTGATCTTTGAGGTGCATTCCAACCCAGCTGATTCCAGGACTGTGTGAAGCCTCCCCATGTCCCAGGGGGATGCAGCACCCCCTGAGCAGGCACAGGAACAGGGACACTTCCATCTGCTCAGCATCCACACAGCACTGTGAGAGCCAATCTGCCTGAGCAAAGGGAGCTCCTTGCATGCTGTGCACGAGTATCCAGGGATCTGCTGAGTGTGGGGCACAGAAAACCCCTCTGCCCCAGGGATTGTGCCAGAGCAGAGTCCTGCACCCTCCCCTGAGCCAGAGCTGGGAGCTGCATCCAGCACTGAGGTTTGTGCTGGGCTCTGCTTTGCCAGCAGCAATCAGCAAACAGCCCTGCCCAGGGTGCATGAGGAGCATTCCAGCCTGGCTCCAAAAAAGCAAATCCACCCAAAGCTATCTTCACAAAGCAAGCCTGGAAATGCAGGAAGAATTCCCCTGTGCCATCTGTGTGTGCCCTCCCCCGTGCTGGGGATAATTGCTCCATCTTCCAGCAGGCTGCTCCTGCTGGGACTGGGTGTCCAGGGACCGGCTGTGAGTGCTGCCACAGCCACCAGGTGCTCCTGCTGCTGCTCCTGGGCTTTGGGAGGGCAGGCAGGGATGGGATCACTCACTGGGGCTGCAAAGCAGCTCGTGCACAGAGACCCTGGTGTTTTATAGAATCCCAGAATCCCGGGCTGGAAGGAACCTTGGGGATCATCTGGTCCAACCTTTCTTGGCAAAAGCACAGTCTAGACGAGATGGCCCAGCACCACATCCAGCCAATTCTAAAGAGTCCAGTGTTGGGGAAACCACCACATCCCTGGGGAAATTATTGCAATGGCTGATTGTTCTCATTGTGAAAAATTTTCCTCTTGTGTCCAACTGGAATCTCCCCAGGAATAACTTGTACCCAGTGCAGGGTGTGATTTTTTTCCTAAAGGGTTCTTGCACACAAGCTTTTCCTGGAGGGAGGAAAAAAAATAATCAGAGTAAAAAGAAAATAATTGGAATAATAAAATGGGGGGTGCACATAGGGCTGAGCATCAGCAAGCCCAGCAGCAGCTCTGTATCCTCTGCTGTTTTTTAATGCAGTGACAATGGGAGAGAGCTGAGGTTTGGCTGAGCACAGCCAGAAGGATCCCAGTTGTGCCTGGGACTGGGTCTGTGCTGAGCTCCAGGAGAGGGACCTGACTCAACCAGTCCCTAGCAGATCATTTAGGAGTTTTATTTCTTTATGGGTGATTAATGGCAGTGTTTCATTTCTAATGGAAGGAAATGGGGAGGAAATGGTTTCTTGCCTTCATTTGTCAGGGATTTGTTTAAAAGGGCGCTCATGTTCCCTGGAAATAGGTCAGGGTTGTGTATTTCCAGGGATGAGGAGCTGCTCAGGCTGAGTGTCAGATGTGTGCATGATGGAGGACCCCAGGCTTTCCTGTGTGAGGCTGTTCCCGTTTCCTTCCCCACCCCTGTCCCCTCAGCCCTGTGCCAGGGACACCGTGGGTCCTGCTGGTGGAACCAGAGGGGTGCAGGCTCCCAGCTGAGGCAGCCCGTGGAGCACAGAGGATCAGCAGCTCATGGGCTGGAAATGGATTTTCCTGGGCTCTGCTGCAGGCACTGTGAGCTGAGTAAGGAGGAGGGTGCCTCAGCCCTGGGAGCTGTGAGCCTCCCTGAGGGGCTCTGGGGCAGGTAGTCAAAGAATCATGGATTCAAAGAATCATGGATTCCTGGATTTCTCTAGGTTGGAAAAGCCCTCTGAGGTCACAGGGTCCAACTGCTCCCCCAGCACTGCCAAGGCCACAACTAACCATCTGTCCAAGTGCCACATCTACAAGGCTTTTAAACCCCTCCAGGGCTGGTGACTCCACCACTGCCCTGGGCAGCTGTGCCAGGGCTGGACAACCCTTTGGGTGAGGATATTTTCCCTAATATCCAACTCAAACCTCCTCAGGCACAACTAGAGGCTGTTTTCTCTTGTCCTGTCCCTGTTCCCTGGGAGCAGAGCTTGACCCCCTGTCAGGGAGCTGTGGGGAGTGAGAAGGTCTCCCCTGAGTCTCCTTCTCCCCTTCAACTGCTCCTCACCAAGCCTGTGCTCCAGACTCTTCCCCAGCTCCTTCTTGGGCACACAAATTGCATTGGGCACAGAGCTTTCAGAGGAAAAATCTTGGTTTTGAGTGGAGGTATTGCTCACAACTCCCCATGAAAAACAGGGAGGAGGAGGCACCACTGGGCCAGCCCCATGGGCAGAGGATGGCAAAGCCACTGTCCCATGTCCTTGCTGCTGCCAGAAAAGCTGAGATGGAGTCAGTGCCCCTGGAACCTCTGCCTGTGCCATGACTTGGCCACAGGGTGGGATGCAGTGGGGAGGTGCAGAAGGGTTTAACAGGGCTCCAGCCCTCCTTGCTGCCCTGGCATTGTGCTCAGTGTGGCACTGGAGGGAGTTTCAGAGGTAAATAAGGATGTCTGGTGTTTTGTAAATGCCAGTTTCTGTCAGTTTGTGCATGGAGGTTGAGATGTTTCCATGAGTTCAGAGCCCAGGGCTGAGCAAACCCAGGGCACTGGGTCACTTGGGGTGACTCTTGCCACCATCCCAAGCCCCTCAGGGGACAGGCTTTGATGTCCTGGAGCCAAAAGTGTCATTGATAATCTGAGCCATTAACAAAATTCATTTGCACACTGAAAGGACTCAACCTTTGGAAAAGTCACTCAGGTTCCTCTTCAGCTCCACCATTGCTGGTGGCCATCCTTGCCCAGCCCTGCTGGGGGCTCTCAGCCTGGCCAGGCAGTCTGAGCCTGAAAATCCCACCCACAATGACATGGTTGGGTGCATTTTGATCCCTGCAGCCTGAGCAGAGCTGGTGACACACGGTGGGGCTGGCACTGGAGCTGCTGTGGTGCCATCTGCACAGAGCCGCCCCCACACCCCTGCAGATGCCATTCCCTGAGCTCTGTGCTTGCCCAGGGTTCAGGGTGCTCCTGGTGGGCTCCACAGGGCCTGGCCAGGAGCCCAGGGTGGCCCCATCCCCATGAGGATGCTCTTTGCACCCCTCTGAGCGTGGATGCAGAGCTGTCACATCCCATCCCTTGCCTTGGCACACATTCTGAGCACAGGCTCCTTCCAGGCATCCCTCCCTCCCCACCAGCACTTCCAGCAGCAAATGTTCTTGGGATTTTTCTTATTGGATTTGATTTTTTTAAGAAATCTTTTTATCCCAAGCTGTTTCTGATGTAGGAGACAAGGGCTCAGCTCTGCTCCACCTTCAGAGAGATGCAGCTGGGTGCCTTGTAAACCCTCCCCGTCCTTATGCACCTGGGGATTCATGTGTTTTAAATGTCAGTTTGCCTCTTTGTATTTCACTTAAAGTGCACTTGGGGACTCAGGAGCTTGTGGGATCAGGTTGACTGAGGGGAGAGAGCTTCAGGTTTCCCAGGGGAGCTGGAAAACAGGCACGTGTCATTTCACAGGGGGAGAGGAAGGAAGCCAAGTCCCACACTGCATCCCACCGGTGCCAGGAGATGCCCTGCGTGCTCCTTCCTCCAGAGCTGGCAATTCAGACCTCAAACAAAAATTCAACCCAACCTTGTTTTTAAAGAAATGCTGAATTCTAAATATATGCATCCTGGGGTTTACATTTGGAGAGCACTTGCTGCATGTCTACAGCTTGAAACTTGGAGTGTAAAAATAGCAGGAGAGCCAAGATTGGTGTGAGAGACTCCAGGAGAAGAGGCAGGCACAGCACATGCCAGCTCACATGGAACCCCTTGTCCCCACACAGGGGGCACAGTGCAGCCCTGAATTGCTGTGGGGCTGCTGATCCATGGGGATCCTGCACTGGGGGCTGAGAAAAAGGGGACAGAAGGGGTAGAGAAGAAAATAGAGGGTATTATATATATATATATTTTTTTTTTTATTTTTGTATTTGGTGTTATTGTAGTAGGTTTTTTTTTGTTGTTGTTTAAGTTATTGGGTTTTTCTTAAATGTAGTTTTTGTGTTATAGGAAAAATTGGTTTCATTTATGGTTATGTAAGAAAAGTTTAGTTAAAGGTTATTTTATTATTTTTTATTTGGGATTTTTTAAAATATCTTTTATTTGCTTTGATTTTAAATATATTTGTCTATTTTTTATTTTATGCTTTATTTTTAAATTTAAATTAAGGAGGATTAGTGTTTTGTAAAGTCTTTATTGTTTAAGGGACGGGTTAATATTTTGGGTTTTGTTTGTTTGGAATTTTTATGGTGATTGTGGGGTTTTTTGGTTTTTTTTTTTTGGTTTTTTGGGTTTTTTTGGTTTTTTTGGGTTTTGTTTTGTTTTGGTTTTTTTTTTTTGGTTGGCTGTGCTGTTAGCACATGATATTAAATTTTAAGGTGGTGTAAGTATAGGTATAGTTTTTTTTTTTTTTCTTTTTCTCTCTCTCTTGGGAGAGAGAACCAGCTGGGAGGGGTGCATGCAGCAGAGAGAGAGGATGTGGTGGTGTTCACAGGGGTCCCAGGACGAGGGAAGAGATGAGAATCTTGACTCCGTGTTTCAGAAGGCTGATTTATTATTTTATGATACATATTCTATTAAAAGAAAATTATATACTAAAAGAATAGAAGAAAGGATTTCATCAGAAGGCTAGCAAGGAATAGAAAGGAAAGGAATGATAATAAAATCTTGTGACTGACCAGAGAATCTGAGCCAGCTGACTGTGATTGGCCATTAATTAGAAACAACCAACATGAGCCCAATCCCAGATGCACCTGTTGCATTCCACAGCAGCAGATAACCATTGGTTACATTTTGGAGAAAAACTCCTAGCAAAAGGATTTTTCATACAATATGTCTGTGACAAGAGGAGGCTGGAGTGAGGAGAGCTGTGTTTGATCACTGGGGTCACACTCGGTCACTGCAGCACCACTGGCACAAGGTGAGCCTGAAATTGCTCCCTGCTGCCAGCAAGGGAAGCTGGGCCAGCCAAGGGAGGATTTCCCTGCCTCTGGTAGGGCTGCTTGTGCTCAGTGCACGGTGAGGACTTGCAGATACTATAAATAATCATCTGGACCAAAACCACAGCGGGCTGATGGCCCTTGAGCAGGCAGCCCTATAAAAAGCCAGCCCTGAAGGAGCCTGTTCTCCTTTGACAGTGTCTTTTCTCATTCCCCAGTGCAGGAGCAATGCTGGTCATACCCACTGCACTGCTTTTCTGCTTTTCCTGCCATTCCTCTTCACAGCTTTGCCCAGGACTGTCTCATCTTTGGGAGATGAGCTATCCCAAGGGGCTCACCTTTTTCCCTCAAGGTTTATGTTCCTCCACGTTCCTGGACCCAGCACAGCCATGGGTTTATGGGCAGTATTTCCCACAGCCAGCACTGGAACCAGAGGCCATCCCCTGGCATTAATGACACCCCAAACACTGTTGTGTTTGGCATTTTTCAGAGGCCATCCCCTGGCATTAATGACACCCCAAACACTGTTGTGTTTGGCATTTTTCAGAGGCCATCCCCTGGCATTAATGACACCCAAACACTGTTGTGTTTGGCGTTTTTCAGAGGCCATCCCCTGGCATTAATGACACCCAAACACTGTTGTGTTTGGCGTTTTTCAGAGGCCATTCCCTGGCATTGATGACATCCCCACCACCGTTGTGTTTGCCTTCCCCACCCCAGCACGGCCTGTGCCAGCAGCGGAGCCGCTCAGCAGCCTCAGTCCCACAGGGATTTGGGGTTGAGCTGGAGCAGGGCCATGCCAGGGTGATGGAGAAGGTGTTGCTGGCACTGGGTATTTCTGAGCGTGGGAGAAAGCCCTGGCTGGCTCTGTTTGCCCTGGCAGTGCCCGCTCAGCCCCGGCCTTTCCAAGAGGGGACATTTTCCACAGGAGCCAGGAGAAGCCTCCGTGTCCATGCCAGGGCTGAGTCAGCCTGGTCGTGAGGAAAGGAGTGTGTGTGTGTGTGGAGGTGGGGGGGAATTAGACAGTCAATCATGCTTTCAGCAAGCCTGAAATCATCTGTGATATTTTTATTTCCAGATTCCCGGCTCCGATTTTTGTGGGAAGGTTGTTCCCGGCGTGCCGGCCGCAGTGACGCCACGCTGAGGGCAGCCCTGGTACACTGTTGCTGGGGGTGGTGAGCAAATCCTGGCACCATCTCATCCATCCATCCATCCCAGAGCTCCCCTCATCCCTGCCCCACGGGCTGAGGACTGGGGGCAAATTTCAGCAGTGAATTTGCTTTTCAGCCCCTCAATCACCCAGGGGAAGGCGGGCACGTCCTCTCCTTGGCTGGCAGCTCTTCCCTTTCCCTCATGGACACCCCAGGGGCTGTGGCTCTTCCCTTTCCCCCATGGACACCCCAGGGGCTGTGGCAGCTCAGAGGCCCCCTGGAGCCACCTGCCAGGGCAGGGAATGGTGTGCAAGTGAGAACAGTGCTTTGGGAAAAGCTGGGAATAGAAGGAGCCTGCTGGGATGGAGCCTCTGCACTCAGGTGAGGAGAGCAAGGTGAGCAGTGCCTTTATAAAAAAAGAACACAAAATAAATAAAAGCAAGAAAGTGGTCCTTGGTTTCAGAAGGATGAGATGGGGCATTTCCCCCTAGAGAGGCTGCCCCATCCCTGGAAGTGTCCATGCCCAGGTTGGATGGGGTTTGGAGCAACCTGGTCTAGTGGAAGGTGTCCCTGCCCATGGCAGGGGAATTGGAATTAAATGGTATTTAAGGTCCCTTCTAACCCAAACCTTTCCATGATTCTCTGATCTCAGGAATGTGTTTTCCCCCAAAGCCTCAGTCCCTGGAGGAATGTAAAGAGGAGAATTTCAAAAGGTTGGGTATTCTGGGTTGGTTTTTTATTTTTTGCCTACTTGGTGCCTGGTTTCTGGCCAGAGGCAGAGCCTGAACCCACCTGGCCCAAGCCCAGCAAGAGCAACTAAAGCAACTTGATTTGGAGGGATGTTCACGAACGATGCTTGGAGCTGGGAAACCACCACCAATTCCTCAATCTGGAAGGAAAAAATGGTGGGGAAAAAAGTTTTACATCTCCCACAAAATCCTTGGTGTGAACAGCAGTCCACAGCGATTCCAGGCTCACAATCCAAACTGAAACTGAGCAATCACACACATTTTTTTTTTCCTTGTGGAGCCAAAAGCAGTTCCTGTCAGGCTATATATTTGCTCTCTGATTAATATAGGAGATTTTTTTTTTTTTCAGGGAAGAGAGATGGAGAAGCTGACAGCAGCATGTGAAGTATTTGGCAAAGAGTGTCTTTTATGTTGGGTGTAGGTAGCACTCGATGTATTTGCAAGCTATAAATAGCCCCGTGCTTACAGCCCTCCCTCACACATTGTTTCCACTTCTTTTGCAGACTACCTGCAAAACACAGCCACCCTCTGAAGCTGTAAATACAGCCATTACACTGACTGACAGCCCATTCTCCCAAGTTTTCATGCCAAACACCTTTGTGTTTTCTGGGGAATGCTGCAGGGATATGGCCCTTGTATTTTGGGGTATCAATGCGCCCAGAGGAATAAGGAGTCCTGGAGCTGCAGAAGTGTGCTGGATAATTCATGGCAAATTTTCAGATGGTTGAGAAATTTTCTTGGTGTGGGTGTCTAATTGGGGTGGTGGTGACTTGGCTTCTCCTTTCAAGATGAAAATACAGTAAAAATTTTGATAAAGGGAGCTACAACAACAACAAAAAAACAAACAAACAACAAAAAAAAAAACCAAAAAAACCCCCAACCTTTTGTTTGGTCCTTCTGCTCCAAACTGTCCTCTGATTTTTATCATTTGGGATTCCTCCCCTTCTCATATAGAGCAAAATTTTTAAAGGGGAGAAGTCCCTCTTTTTTTTGTTTCCTTAAGAAGTGCTGGAACAAGATCCTGGGACTTTTGAGGGGGGGGGGGGAATGCTGCTGCCTTTTATTTCTCCTGCTTTTTCCAGTTTGATTTCTCAGTCAAGCCAGTCCCTTTTCCTCCCAGTTGCATTTTTTTGGCTACAAACGCATCCTCACCGTCACTGCTGTGTTTTCCCAGTGCTCCTCCCGAGCCATCCATCCTAACTCTGCACAGAAATGTGCTGGGTTGCCTTTTTTTGTCTCTCGAGGGCTTCCCTGCCTCGTTGCCGAGGGCTGCTGCAGGTTTATCTGGCTTCCCTTTGTTCAGCACTAAGGAAAGAGGAAGGAAAGGCGCTGCTGCCCGCCTGCTGCTCGGGTAAAAATAGCAGGGCTGGGGCTCCAGCCTCGCTGCAGGGCCCTTCCCCGAGCCCCCTGCTGCACACAGGGCACAAGTGACCCCTTTGGGCACATTTCTGATGGCTCAGAGGCAGCGAGGAGCCTGCAGGATGGCAGGATGCTCATTGCCCAGCTCGGCTCCAGGCTGTGCATGGAGTTTGTTTTGCATCCTAGTGACACATGCAGGGTTCCCTCCTCAATGTCAGGGTGTGACAGCGCTGGTGGGATCTCTGCAGCTGGAGAGGTGAAGCTGGAACATCCTGACTCCCTCTCTCCCATGCACAGGGCCTGGCTCTGCAGTGGCTTTTAATTTTTATTTTTAATATTTTTTTTTAATTTCAAATTACTTTCTAAACTTATATTTTTAAAAATCTTGTTATTTTAATTTTTCTTTTAAAACGTTTTAAAGTTTGGTTTTTAAATTAAGTATTTTTAAATTTTACATTATGATGATTATTGTTATTATTATTGTTACTATTATTATTCAATAATAATAATAATAATAATAATAATAATAATAATAATAATAATAATAATAATAATAATAATATGCTGCAGGGCAGCCCCAGGTGCCAGCAGTGTGACCCTGGTGACTTGCAGGGGAGCAGGAGATGAGAGCAGGGCATGGGACAATCTCCTCTCCTGTGCTCAGCGTGGCTCAGTGTGGGCAGCCAATCTCCTGGGAAACTGCAGGAAGGACTCACACAGTCAGAAACCCCCTGTCTCCCCTTTCCCCACTCTTCAGTCTTAAAAAGAAGCTGTGTGGTAAAATCCCAGCCCATTGTCCCGTGCAGTGTGTTGGGTGCTGACGTCCCCTCCTGCCAGCCCCAGGGCACCCACACCATGGCTGGGGAGGGGTGAGGTTGGTTTGCTCCCCTGCTTACATCCCCACATCCTGTGGGCGTTTTTGGCCTCAAAGCCACTGTGGTGTTTGTCCCCTGCCAAGGGACAGGAGCAGCTGGAGGGGTCAGTGATATCCTGGCTGTGACATCCTGCAATTCCTGCTGGGCATGTGGACGAGAGAGGCAAACCCTGGTGATGCTGGTCCAGGGCCAAGCAAGTCTCCAGCCCTCACCCTCCCCTTGGTGAACATCACATCTCCATGGAGAGCAGGAATCATTCCTTCTGCCTGCTGGAAACCAGACCTTTTTCCATTTTTGGCTTCTGTTTTTGCTGGAAGGAAACCTGGAGTGAAATTCTGCCCACGGGGAGAGGGCTGAATTAACCACCTCAACCATGAACCCAGCCCCAGGTGGGTGAGGGACCCTTGGTGCTGCCTGGGAGCCTCCTGTTGTGTTATTTGTTTTCTCTGTTTCCTAAACTCCAGCAAAATCCCAGGAATGACACACCACAAAGCCACGTTTTTTTCCAGGAGGCATTTTGCATCAGGGAAAAACCCACTTGAGTGTCAGAGGGAGTGTTGTGGTGTTCCCCCTTTAATGGATATTAATGTATTTTCCTGCCTTTGAAAGCAATTGGAATACAGTTTAAAAAAAATAATAGAATAATGGGCCAATACTGGTCTGGATTGATGCACAGAGGCTCCTAAGTGTGCTGCTGGGGGGAAATGCCAGGGAATTTGGAAACACCACAGGATCCAAGCTCAAATCTAGTTTGGGCAGCCATTCCTGACATGCTCCAGCTGGGGCATTGCACTTGGGCAAGCCCCACTTCCAGCTAAATTGTGGACAGCACCATGGAAGAAAAGCTAAATGTGTGCTTAAGAGATGCTGCTGTAAAAGCCTGACACTTTAGTGAATCCTCATTTTCAGAGCCATTTGCAGCAGGATCAGAGCTGGAAAACAGAGTGACAGCCCTGTGCAGCCACGGCCTCCCACAGAAAATCCTTGTCCAGACAGACTGTCCCTCCTCATTGTCCCTGGATGTGCCACCTGTGCTGGCCAGGTGCTCCCAGGATGTCCCTGTGTCACCCATGGCCCGAGGTGGGCTCTGCAGAGCTGGCACTGCTGCCCCTGTGCTGCAGATCCACCCAATCCCTGCCCCTGTGCTGCAGATCCACACCATCCCTGCACCCTAAACCCTGTGCTGCAGATCCACACCATCCCTGCCCCTGTGCTGCACATCCACCCAATCCCTGCCCCTGTGCTGCAGATCCACACCATCCCTGCCCCTGTGCTGCAGATCCACACCATCCCTGCCCCTGTGCTGCACATCCACCCAATCCCTGCCCCTGTGCTGCAGATCCACCCCACCCCTGCCCCTGTGCTCCAGATCCACCCCATCCCTGCACCCTGGTGGGATGCAGGGCAGCCCTGCTGCTTCCCTGCCACCTCCAGTGGCTGCATTGGTGCTCCAAAAAGCCAAATCCTGCTGGTAACCACGCTCCCACATCACCTTATGGTGCACAGGGCAGCACAGGATGCACAGCCAAGGGAATACACTTCCAGGAAGGGTGGGGACACCAGAGCTCCAGCCCTGAGCATCCTGGTGGTGAGGATTGATGTTTGAGCCCTCAGGGAGCAGGATTGACCCACAGCTGCTGCCAGTCCTGGCCAGGGGATTAGAAATAAACCCCTAAGCCTGGCTCTGAAAGGTCAGCTGGCGTGTAACATTTAGAAAAGCCTCTAACTGTTATTTCAAGGAGTATTATTTTTTTTTTTCTCCATAGGAAAAGCAAATATCTAAGCTGCTGCAAGGAAAAAAAAAAGGGAAAAAAGCTGTTCCTGACTCTCCCTTGTGGATGGGGATTTGCTGTCTGTGAACTGGGGTATGCAGTGAGAGAGCCTGGACAGAATGACAAATGGCAGTGGCTATTTGTCACCTCTAATTAATTAATTAATTAATACCTCTGTGTGTGACAGCCCTGGGACCAGGGGCGGGTGTGGGAGCAGGACAGGGGGCAGCTGCACATCACCAGGGCTGGTTTAGGAAGGTGAGAGGTGTTGGCAAAAGAGATTCACAGCTCCTGGTGCCACAGCAGCTGCTCAGTTTTGGGGTGGTGAACCCTGAATTTGCTCCCCTTGGGCTCTCAGCTGCTCTCCTGGGAGCCACCACTGTGCAGCTGTGGTGACCTCGAGGGTGGCAGTGACATCCCTGGAAAGGTGTGAAGGGCACATCCAAGGGCTGGCTCCTGCTGCTTCTAACGGCCTCTGCACTGAGATGAACTTCACAGAATTCCCAGAATCACTGGGTTGGAAGAGACCTTCAAGACCATCGAGTCCAGCCCACGCCCTAAACACCTCAACTAAACCCTGGCACCCAGTGCCACATCCAGGCTTTGTTAAACACACCCAGGGATGGTGACTCCACCACCTCCCCGGGCAGAACATTCCAATTTCTTATCACTCTTTCTGTGGAAAACTTCTTCCTAATATCCAACCTATATTTCCCCTGATGCAGCTTGAGACTATGTCCTTGACCTGAGCAAGGTGGGGAGCTGTGGATGCTGAAGCAGGCTGGTGTAGGAGCAGAGAGGATGGAATAAAAGCCCTGTGTTTTCTGTGCTTGCTCCTGGCAGTACCAGCAGCCGTGGTCTGCTGGGAATGTCGGAACCCAGGACATTCCTCTGGCTGCCCTGGAGGACTCAAGACCCTGGCAGGGGGCTCAGAGACCTTGGCACAGAGTCACAAACACCTGTGCCTTTGATTTTAGCCCATGGAAACAATTACCAACTTTGTGTGAGGAATTACAAGCCACTAGAGTGTGAATAGAATGATAGTGAATTTATCACAGGGTGAAAATGTAGAATTTTGGGGTTTTTAGAATGGGGGTTCAAGAGGCAAGATGGAGGAATCTGGGTGTGTTCTGTCTTTCCTTTTCTTCTTCTTGTCCTCCATCTTCTGCTGTGATGGTGGCACTTTTGGATTGGTTTAGAGTAGAGACAGACTGTCTAACATAGGTGATGGGTATTGGAAAATTATTGTAAATAAAGTACACACAGTTTTTAGTATAAAAAGCCAACAGCACCCTGAGGGTGTTGGTGTGCCACAACCCGACCTGCTGGACAGACTTTGGTGGGTTGGAGAAAGAATGTTACAGATGAGAGAAAATAAACAACCTTGAGAACCAGAGCTGAGGAATCCTGTCTTCTCCTTCAGTCTTGGGGCTGGGAAAAAGAGATTTTCTAACGCCTCAGGGTCATCCTCGTCACAGGAGCGCCCAGGATCCAACGCTGCCGAGCCCCACCAGGGCCTGGAGCTGCTCACCAGCACACAGCCTGCCCCCTCAGCCTTTCCAGCACACTGAATATTTTCCCCATCTCAGAGGAACAAAGTGGAGACAAAAGATTAATCTTCCACGGATTGTAAAACCCTTGGAGTGAGGGTGGTGGCGTCGGTTCAGCGCTGCTGGCAGCCCCGGCAGGCTCCAGCCATCCCTGCCCTCAGCCCAGCAAGGCAGCAAACCCACGGCTCTGGGGAGAATTACTCCTGATTTCCTTCTGGAAAAGCAAGATTAAAATCAGAACTGCCTGTAGACTTCCATGCCTTGTACAGTGCTCAGTCAGCCCTGGCTGGGTCCTGCTCTTCCTCCCACACTGCAGCCACGGCAAAAAAAAAAACCCAAACAAATACAAAAAAACCTCCTCAGTAGCCTGGGAGGTGTTAAATCCATTCTTTTCATCTTTTTATGGCTCTCTTAAGCGTGTTTACCTCCCAAAGTTTTTACTGTGGGGGAAGCCAAGATAAAGAAGGACATTTGCCCTTTGTGTGAGGGCTGACCCAGTACAGAAGGGAATCCCCCACACCTGGGGAACTGCCAGGGACGGAGCCCAGGTACCCCCAGATGGAGCCTGGGATGTCTGTGGACCCTTCCCTTGCAGTATTGAGTGTTTTCAGTCCATTTTCCCTCGCTGACTAATTTACAGCTCCAATCACTAATGGTTTTCATGGATTGCTTAATTATAGGCGGGGTGGATGGTGCTGCCTTGTCAGCAGGGCTGCCAGATGTTCCCTTTGTAACTCTCACCTCAGGTGCTCCCAACCTTGCCAAACTTCCACCTTTGCAGCTGGGACATCATCCTTGTGCTCTTTTCCAGTACTAGGACTGGCATCATCCCATGAAACTGGGAGAAGCAGGAGCAGCAGCCTGCACGTGGCCCAGGGGCAGGGATTCATGTGTGAGGTGGGGCACTGCTGGGCTGGGAGAACGTGACAAAAGGGTCAGGAGACACTGGGGAGAACAGTGAGGGTCTCCAGGTGGTGCCTGCACAGTCACACAGCTTGAGCTGTCTGTGTCTTTGTTCTTGGCCTGCACAATGAGCACCAAACCAGCCCTTCAGCCTCTGGTGTGTAGGTGAGGCAGTTTGGGGTGTAGGGCCTCGTCTAAATCATGCCCAGGAGGACACCAAGAACCCTCTTTCCCAAGGCCTTGCTCCAAGGGCAGCACGTTTGCCCTGAAATAGGCTAACAAGGCAGGGGCAGCTGCCTGCCAGGAGCTGCAGGCTGGGGATGAGGGGTCCCATCCCACCCCCACCAGAGGCACTGCTTTGGGAGCAGCCCCCAGGTTTTGGGGCTGATCTATTGCATCAGGTCCTCAGTGCTCCTGGTCAAGAGCATTTTATGTGTTAATGTTTTCACATCACATCAATTCTTCCCAGGCACCTGGTGGAAATCTCTCTAATGAGGACAGGCTGAGGGAACTGGGCCCTTCAGCCTCAAGAAGAGAGGGGGCCTCATCCATGTCTGTCAGTGTCTGAAGGGGGAATGTCAAGAAGATGGACCAGGCTCTCCCCAGCAGTGCCCAGAAATAGGACAAGAGGTGATGGGCAGAAATTGATGCCCAGGAAGTTCTACCTCAACATGAGGAAGACCTTCTTTAATTTACATGGACCCAGCACTGAACCACCTGCCCAGAGAGGGTGTGGAGTCTCCCTCACTGGAGATATTCCAGAACCCTCTGGACACACTCTGTGCCATTGCTCTGGGATGACCCTGCTGGAGCAGGAAGGTTGGACCAGATGAGTTACTGTGGTCTTTTCCTGCCTGATCCATCCTGGGATTCTGTGAACCACCCAGCCCCATGAGCCAGGCAGCTCTGGGGCAGACTCTGGCCAAGGGCAGCACTATTGCCTGGGAGGCTCAGCAGCAGGAACAGCACTTTTCCTCCCAAAGCACTCCTGAGAGGCAGAGGAATATGACTGGTGAGCTGTGCTCCTTGCAGGAGGACCTGTGACACCGTGGGCTGAGCTCTGGAGCACCCTCTGCCTCCCACGCCTCAGCTGCGGTGAACTGGAAAAAATGAGTTTATCAAACTTGAAAAGGGAACCTGCATTGCTTCAGGACCTCCACTCCAGTGGAAGCTGCAATATACATTTTCTATAAGTGAATTTACATAGAAATAAATTAGCCAGAGCTCCTCCCTGAGATATCTGCTGTCCCTTCCTCATGCTGGCTGCTGTCTCTGCCTGGGGTATGTTTCTGTAGAATTGGGTTTGTCACCCTCTCAGCTGGAGAGCAGTGCCAGTCACCATCAACTGCAGGCTTCTTCCAGCAACAGTGGGAAAACTGGAAGTACCTGAAAAGTCAGGAGTTGGTGTGCACATGGGGAGAGTCACTGGGAGCAGGCTTGAGCCAGGTCATGGAGAGCTGGTGGAGTGAGGGAGCTGGGTTAGGTGCACTATGTTGAAAAGTCCTGCAGGTGTGGTGGTGGTGGTGACCCTTAGCTGGGTTGTACAGTGGATTTTGGGGACAACCCTTCTTTTACAGGTCAGGGTAGCTTGTCTGGTGCTGCTGGTGGTCTCTGCTGCATGGGAGTGCTGCTAAAAACAGTCATTTTGCAGCTGGAAGAAGTCATTAAGTAGCCCATAGCAAAGAGGGGTGTAAAGCCCTTGTGGGGTGTAACTGGAGATCTGGCCCACCTGGAGCTAGGCAGGAAGGGCACAGGGAACCTGGCTGAACAGGGGAGTGAGACAGGTTGAAAAATCCTTGCAAAAGCACGAGAGCCTCCAGGAAAAGCCCATTCCTCAAACAGGGATGCTCTGCCTTGTGTGTGGGGATGAGGAGCACTGAGGAGTGTGGAGTGTGGGATGTCCCAGGGACACAGTGAGGGACAGTGCTCAGGTGGTACCACACAGGAGATCCCTGGATCCTTTCTCTGTCTCCCTGCAGTGACAATTTACATCTCACATTTCCAAGGACAAAGGCAGCCCAGCACAGCTGCCTCTCTCTGGACACAGTGCAGTGGTGGGAACAGTGTCAGTGGTTTCCACAAGAGTCAGTCAGGGATTTGTAATTCCAGGGCTCCTGCTGCTATCACACAGTGATAATCCTGATCCCACCAAAGTCAGTGGGCATGGAACTGCTGTGCTTCCAGCAGAGGGGCTGGGGCATGCTCAGCTTCCAGCTGGAAGTAGGGTGCTGGAGGGGATCCAGGGAGCATCACTCTTAGGCAGCCCCCTTAGACCCCACAGCTGAGCTGCGCCCATGCAGCATTCCCACCTCCTTCTATTGCTCCTGATATTTTTAATATTATTTTTGTGATGGAAACTTTACTTCTCCTCTTAACTTCTTAAGACACAGCTATTTCCTCTGGACTGCTTCCACTGCCCACAAACCTGCCCACTTCTCAGCCTGGAAATCTGACAAAACACCAACAGGCTGAGAGAGCTGGGCTCCTCAGCCTGGAGAAGAGCAGGCTGAGGGGAGACCCTCGAGCCCTGTCCAGTGCCTAAAGGGGCTCCAAGAGAGCTGGAGGGGGACTTGGGACAAGGGCCTGGAGTGACAGGACATGGGGGAATGGCTTTAAGCTGAAAGAGGGGAGATTTGGATTAGATATAAGGGGGAAATTCTTTACTGCGAGGGTGGGCAGGCCCTGGCACAGGTGCCCAGAGCAGCTGTGGCTGCCCCGGATCCCTGGCAGTGCCCAAGGCCAGGCTGGACAGGGCTTGGAGCAGCCCGGGACAGGGGAAGGTGTCCCTGCCATGGCAGGGGTGGCACTGGATGAGCTTGAATGTCCCTTCCCGCCCCTGCCCCGGGCGGCAGCGGGGACGGAGCCGCAGCGCGGGGGTCCGGCGGTGCCGGGGCTGCCGAGGGGGCGGCGCTGGCCCCGGGGGAGGCGGGGAGGGAGCGGGGCGGTGCCGGGGCGGGCCCGGCGCCGGGCGGGCGGGCGGAGAGGTGCCGAGGGAGGCATCGCCGTGCGAGCGGCGCCCCGTGTGCCTCCTGCGGCCCCGGCCAGCAGCCCCGGGCCGGGGCATGGAGGCGGCGCACAGCATCCCCGTGCTCGACGTGCTCCGCCGCTTCGGGGTCAGCGAGAGCTGCGGGCTCAGCCCGGAGCAGGTCCGCCGCAACCGGGAGAAGTACGGCCCCAATGGTCAGTGCGGCGCGACGGGATGGGCACGGGATGCGGGGCGGGGGTGGGACGGGGCAGCGCTAACGGGACACCGGCATCCCCGCTGGGACCCTACCGGGACCCTCCCGACCGGGACCGGGATGGGGACCGGGACTGGGACTGAGACCGGGATCCTCCTCGCCGGAATCGGGATGGGGACCGGGATCGGGATGGCGACCGGGGTCCTCCCTACCGATATGTGGACCTGGACCCTCCCTGCCGGGATGGGGATATGGACCGGGATCGGGATGGGTACCGGGATCCTCCCCGCCGGGATCGGGATGGGTACCGGGATCCTCCGCACCGGGATGGGGACCTGGACCGGGATCCTCCCCGCCGGTACCGGCAGGGTCCGGGGTGCTGCCGTGGGTCCCCCCCCGAGCATCCTCCCGGCCCCGGCTGTGCGGAGGATCGCTGGGGATGTGCCGCCGGACACCTGTTGATCAGGGCAATATTTATCGGCTTTAATTAAAGGCTAATTGCTGCGGGTTCGGGCGGCCAGGAACGTCGGCAATTAGCGGGGTGTTAATTCCGCTGGCGGAGTGACAGAAAGCGGGGAGGGACAGCGATATCTCGTTACCAGGAAGGAAAGAGGGGAAGGTCTCGTTGCCTGCGGGTGACCGAGGGAAGCCCCAAAGAGCCGTGAGAGGTGTCCTGGGGGGGATCTCGCTCGCCCCCACCGCAGCCCTGGCTGTGGGTGCTGTGGGACAGGCAGCGGTGGTGGGGACACCGTCCGTGTGTGTCCTGCCCTGCCGGTGTCACACTGACCCGGGGGACCCTCTGCGAGCACCTGGGCATCTTCACGGCGCTGAGAAGGGGAATTTGTAAATGTTTTGAGAGTGCTCAGTGTGCCCAGGAAGGGCTGGCTGGGGTGTCTGCACCTACCCAGGTGATTTTAGGGTGGCTTTGTTCAGGCTGTGACCGAGGTGGATCGTTAGCTCTGCATGGGAAACAGGAGGGGTTAAGGGTGGTTTGCTGCAGTGCTTTGGGGTCGTGAGTCCCTTCTCAAACTTCTGCAGGAGCTCCGTGTATAAAATCTCTCCTGGGTTGGAGCTTGTTGCATCTGCCTTTTGCCCGATCCTCACGGATGAGGCGAAGGGAAGCCTGAGTAGATGCTGGCAGGATTGCTGTCTGCATTTCTGTTTGTTAGGTGGGATCAGAGGGCTGTGACTCCCCCAGCCTTGTGAGCAGCTGTCCTGTGCTGAGCTGTGCTCAGGGCCCCCCATCCCAGCAGTGCTCCCTGTCCCAGGCAGCTTCAGCTCAGTTCCCTGGGCCAGCGTGGTCAGGGCTGCCCTTGGGAGCTCTTGCCATGGAGCACCTGCACAAGCTGCGAGCAATGGAGCATCACACCTGCTCCTGCTAGGCTTGATTTTGGAGAAGGGCAGCTGGGGACCTGTCTGGTTAACTGGGAGGAGCCCCTCTGCTTTGGGGGCTGAAGGCAAAATACATCCTAAATGCAAAATACATCCTTATCAAACAGGCTGGTCTGATCTCAGGGTGCAATTGCAGCCGGTTTCTGGCCCCACAGGAGCATGTGGCTGAGGGGTGGCCTGTGCTGTGCAGCAGGGTGCCACCATGGCCATCACCATCGTGGGGCTCCTGGTGGCTTTGTCCCTCTGCTGTTTGCCCAGGTGAATCATCAGCCCTGAGTCAGGCACGTTGGCTGCTCGGTGGCACCGGGCTCTGCCTTGACAAAGGGAGCTCAGGGCTGTGACGTGGGTGCAGAGCTAAGGGTTAGTGGTGGTAATTAGTTTGCCTTTAATTTTTTTTTCTTTTTTGCTTCCTCCTCTTGCAAGCTGTGGCTCAGTGCTCTCCTCGCTTAGCAGTTTGTTCCCCGTGCACCCCAGCTTTGGGTTTCTCACGGGCTGTTGTTTCACAGGAGCTGCTGACTTTGGGGTGTCCTGTGCCCTTCACCTCCCAAGCACAGCTCTGCAGCTCCTGTACTGCACAGCTTGCAGTGATGTGCCTGAATCTTGAGGGCAGTGACATGGGCAGTGCAACCCTCAGTGAAATGTGGTCGAAGGTTTTCAAGAATTCTGAACTTCTGCAATTTCTGAGCAGTATTTATATTTTTCTCATGGTGCAAATGAGACATAGACAGTTTAGACCAGCTTAAAACCATGCAGATAGGGACCTGTGTGGTTTGTTTGGTTTAAAACCTTAGTTTTAAGCAGAAAGTGGGTTTTTTTTCCAGCATGGTGAGAACTTGCAGGTTGTGTTGTGGCAGCAGGCACCTTCAGGGTCCTGTTCGGGAGAGCTGCTTGGGGTGAGGGTGCCACAAAGGAGCAGCTTGGCACAACGAGCTGGGCTGTATTAAATTGCATTTCAATTTAGGTTTAAATTAAACTCTAGCAGCAGAAGTGTGGGGCAGTTTGGTGACTTGTTTGAGCTTGCACAGAAGGGGAAGAAAAATCTTGTGTGGCTCGAAGTGCAGGGCAGGCCTTGAGCTCCAGCTACTTTCATTTTCGCACCCTCCTGTCTCACATTCATTCATTTCCTTCTGATCTTGAACTTCAAACTGCCAGTGTGGTCGTGAATCACAATCTAAAATACACCATCTCTCTGAAAAACTGCTCCTGACATGCTTCACAGAGCTGCTGGCTGCTGCTTTTTTATTGCATTTAAAAAAATACGAGCTGCAACGAGCTCTGACGTTAAGTGAGAAGCAGCCATCATTGGTGTGACTGATACAAAATTATTTCATTTTTTGGGGGCGGTATTCTTTTGGAGCTTAAAATTGTTGTTTTTTCGGATCCAGGGCTCACAAACACATTTGCAGGAGGAAGCAGAGAGCAATAGTGATTATTTGGTATCTCCAGCTCGTGGCTGGGGAGCCAAGCAGTGTGGTACAGATTACTGGAGTGGAAGGAGATATTTCTCCATTAGGAAGAGCTTGTGTTCTTGTTTCAGCTCTGTCATCAGTGCTGTCAGCATGGCCTTTCATTTGCCAAGGAAACTGGAGAAGCCACAGAACATTTAGGTCTCACCATGGCAATTCTGAATCTCCCAAGTCAATTTTAATTAATGAATGCTTTGGATGTCTCACATGTGCCTGGCAGGTGCTTCCCTATACCTCATCCCATCCACCAGCTTCAAGCTCCACAGGTTGTTTTTTTGTTTTTACCACAAAATTAAAAAAAAAAAAACAAACAACCAAACAAAAATAACCAAATGCACATCTGTTATTTTATAACAGACTGAGCAGGAGGGTACAGGTATGCACCCTTCCTAAATGTAAAACCAGGGGCACAATTTCCCATGAAATTATTTGATTTTTGCCAAGGAAAGACAGATGTAAACAGGAGCTGCTTTGTGGACAGACAAGTGATTTTTCTGTTTTAAATATAGCTCTGATTTATCTCTTCTAAATGGATTTCTGAGTGTAAATGAGCATACATTTCAGGCAGGATATTGCAGGCATTAATGTGTATGCATAATTTTATTTGCTCCATTGGTAACCTAAATGGGCTGTGAATGTCAGCAGAGTCAAACTCAAACTGAGCTTCAGCATAGGGGTGTTTATCTCGTCTTTCATCTCCTCTGACTCTGAAGCAGAAGCTCTGCTGTGGTTGGAAACTCGGCTGGGCAGGACCATCCTGCCTGTGGGCCCTCCTTGGGGCTCACCCATCCTCTTCTTTCGCTGCCCTGCTCTGGGGGTGACCCCATCGTGCTACCCCGTGCTCTGCAGATCCCCTGCCTTGCTGCAGGTGCAATGTGGCTGTGTCTAAGTGTTATTCAAACCTGGTTCAGCTCAAAGCTCACCAGCAAATTTGCTTGTTTTCTCCACCACACCTCCCTGTGTCTCTGCCAGCCTCACTCAGGATGCCCAAATCCTTGTGTGTGTTTTCCCACGTGCGTGCCCAGCCTGCCTGGGCGGGAGGAGGAGACATCCTCGAGCCCAAATCCAGCTGGGCTGTGCTGCTTCTCTCCTCAAACCCACCAAGGCTCTTTCTCGAGGCATGAGCACACATCTGAGCCCCTGTTTTGCTAGAAACACCGTTGATAGCTGATTTATTTGCACCCTTTTCCCGGGATGTGTGTGTCTGCGCCTGCGGCGGGGGCTTGACGTTGAATTCGCTGCTGGCGGTTGCTAACGAGCCAAGGTTATGCTCCAGCTCTCTCTTGACAATAATAAAAAGAAAGAAAAAAAAAGAAATAAAATTTCTATTTCACGCTGAAGTATTTGAGGTGGCAGCAAGAAGAGGAAAAGCAGCATTTTCTGACTCATCAAACTCTGCGCTCTGTTCCTCTGTGCATCGCCCACCTTTCCCACCCCCGAAACACACGCTGAACAGTCTGATTCATAAACATGCTACGGGTTGGGTTTTTTTTTTTTTCTCCTCCTCCAAATCCTTTCCCTGAGGAGACACGCTGAGGCATTCAAACCTTGTGAGTGACTTCAAATTTGGGGAGACACTACACAAAGTTTTCGTAATTGACAGGGAAACTTGGGATTTTCATCTCTGTGCCATCCTCTGAGGTTACCTGCATTCACACCTACCTTTAAAAAACACTGTGAATCAAGAGCAAGGTTCAGAAAAACTGACATCTGCTGTCTAAATGCTGCAGGAACCAGGGAAGGAAGGTTTGCAGAGCCATAAGACAGAAACTTCTGTGGGAGAAGGGATTGTGCCTGCAGGTCTTGTGTTTACCCCTGGGGTTGGTCTGCCTTTGGCACAAGTGTTATTTCATGAGTGTTCTTATTTCATTGCTGGTTTTAAAGCTGGGGGTGGTAGAGCTGGTGCTACAAAACACTGATTTAAGAGGAGCTGGATGCACTGTGGATGCCCAGATACTGGCTTGGGATGTGCTGCTTCCAGTAAGGGGCTGGAATGTGTCCTCCAAAAACACCATTAGGAGCAAAATACCCCCCTTCTCCCAGGGTAATCCTTTTCCCCAGTAACTCAGGTGTCTCTTTTGAAGTCCCTACTTCAGCCAAGAGTATATGGCCATCCTAGAGCCATGCTTGCCATCACCACAAAGTCACACCTCTGCTCTTTGCCATTTCAGCACCATTGGACTTTGTGCATGCTTTAAGCCTTTTCTTACCTCCAGATCTGATTTGAAGTGTTCCATTTCTGTGGTCATCTCCCCCCAGGGTAAATCCCTGAAAAATCCTATTGATAATTATGTTGCAAGTAAGTTTCCCTTTCTAAAGCTTCCCTCAAACCCATTTTTCTTGAGTAAAAAGCCTCACTCCATGCCTGCTGCTGCTGTTGCTTTCTTCCTCCCAAGGAGAATTTTAATTTTTGAGAAGCATCCAAGCTGCTGCCTTTTCACTCTGCATTTGATCTGCTCCTGCAGAAGGGATGGTGTGAGAACAGGAGGCTCCTGGCTGTGGCTTGGCTTTGTCCTGGCACAGCCACAGCCCAGGTGATGCCTCTGGCGTGGTCCCCATGGCACATCCCTGAAGAGGGGCCAGGGGTGCAAATGCTGGCACAAAACAGGGCTGAGCAAGGCTCAGGGCTGGGCAAGGGAGACTTCAAGTGCCTTAAAGCAGGTGGTTGTTGTTTCTGGTGGTGGCAGCAGCTCTCAAGAGCTGATCCTCTCTGCACAAAAGCTCCCTGGAGAGCAGCATTCCCAGGGCTGCCCTGAGATTTGCATCAGGGATCTGAACTGCCCATCAAAGGGCATCAGGAGCCTCACAGGGCTGCTGGCAGCCCCGAGGTGCTTCTGTTTTCACAGCCCTGAAAAATGAGGTGGTTTGATGCTTTTTTGTATGCTCAAACCTCTGGAGGAGCCAGCTTTGATTTTTCTCCCACACACAGCGCTCGCAGAGTCAGTTGGGATGCTGATACCCCTCCAAAATGTTGTTGGGGTTTTTTTTAGGGTTATTTTTTGTGAGCTATGAGCCAGATGCTGAGTGTTTGCATCCTGTGCCCTTTTCCCAGCTGGTGCTTCCCCACTCCTGGGGAAGGGAGCAATGCAGGCAGCCCCTCCTGCTCAGCTGGAGCACCTCGGGATGGAGAAAGAGCTGATGCTGAGGGCACTGGGATGGGTGGGAGGGATGGGTGGAGGAGAAGGGGCCTGTGGTCACTCTGGGTGGGTGGGTGGCAGCAGGACAGAGCTGTCTGGGGGTTCAGTCCAACCCAGTGCAATGTTAACACGCAGAAAACTCAGCAAGGACCAAACCCACGTTGGTGTTGAATGGGGTTGAAGCCCATTCATTATTCTGTATATGATAATATTTTTTTTGGTGGTATTGTTACTCATGATTTTTTTTTTTTTTTTGGTATTTTGGTGTTGGTAGCCCTGGAAGTAGAAAGTACATCAATAACCTATATTTTAAAAAAATCCCCAGTGCTCAGTGGAACTGTTAGTACCAGTTACCTCGCTGCAAAATAGATAGCAGAGATCTGGTGTGGATCTTTTTTTTTTGTATTTCAATGTGGATGGCACTGTAACAAGAAAGTACATCAATAACCTCTATTTTAAAAAAATCCACAGTGCTCAGTGGAGCTGCTGTTGGTGCCAGCTACCTCGCTGCAAAACAGGTAGCAGAGATCTGGGCTGGAAGTGTAGAAATGTTGAAAGAAGCGGAGCCAAACAGCAGCAGAGAAAATTGTGGTTACTCCAGTGTTTCCATGACGTGAGCGAGCACCGGAGGCTGCTCCGTGGGCGCTTAACCCCTGGCGGGCCGGGCTGCAGCAGCGCTGCCTGGAGGCTCCTAATTCCCTTCAGGATTCATGGGATTCATGCTGATGGTCCTCTCCATGACCGCCCTTAGCCATCTCCTGAAAGAAGGGAGGACTCATCTGGGTCCATTGAGATGCTGAGTTAATCCTCAGCAGCGATTAACCTGGTGTCTGTAACCAGCATTTGCTGCTTTGCCGTGGGAACCTCCCGGTTTCTGAGGTTTGGCTGCTCGTTATCACTCCATAAAAACCTTTTCTCTTTCTCACCCGCAGAGGTGGCGAGTGTGAGCTCAGGCTGTGGTTTGGTGGTGATCCCATCTGCCCGGTCCAGCACGTCCCTGGACATTCAGGACATGGGGTGGCATCAGTTTGTGACCTGGGATGGCTCTTGTTAAAGTCCAGATCTACGGTAGTCTTAAACCTAAGTGTCACTGCTCTGATCATCAGAATGCTCCTAAAATTTAAATGCTCAGAAATCTGCTGGATGTGCTGATGCAGGTCCTGCCTTTGTACCCTCTGGTCCTACCTGAACCATATATATCACTTGAGATGATATATACCCTTATATATCCCATTTGAGATTTTATAGTCATGTTTTTCATTTGAGATTCTATATGTGTGTCCCATTTGAGACTACACATATGTGCTCCATTTGAGAGTAACATATTTCCTATCTGAGATTTTTATATCTATGCATAAATATATCTCCCATTTGAGATTGTATATATGTATATAATTTCCCATTTGGGATTATAGATGTATGTCTTATTTGATAACCAAAAATATAACTTATTAACCCACTGATAACATATGTATTATATATATATATATGTATTATATATATAGTATATTTTTAATATATATATCTGTATGTATACATACATATATATAATACATATACAGTGTATATATATGTGTATAATTTCCCATTTGAGATTATAGATGTATGTCTTATTTGATAAGCAACTAGTATAACTTATTAGCCCACTGATAACATATATGTATATCTAAAAATATATTTTATATATATAATATTTATATATATGTATGTATATATATAAAATATATATACAGTATATATATGTGTGTATAATTTCCCATTTGAGATTATAGGTGTATGTCTTATTTGATGACCAACTAATACAACTTATTAACCCACTGATAACATACAAATTATATATAATATATATTATATATTATACATGTTTATATTTATGTATATATACATACATATATAAAAATATATATACAGTATATATATGTGTACAATTTCCCATTTGAGATTATAGATATGTCTTATTTGATAACCAACTAATATAACTTATTAACTCACTGATAACATATAAATTATATATATATTTATATCTATATATATGTATACATATATATATAATATATACAGTATATATATACACAGTATGTGTGTGTATATATATATATGTGTGTATGTATATATGTATATATGTGTGTATATATATATATATATATATATATATATATATATATATAAAATTTCCCCCCCCATACAAACATTTGCAAGTACGTATGGGACACCTTTGAACAAAAGCGCCTTTCTGGAGGAAAGCCGAGGCGAGGCAGTGCAAAGCTGTGTCCCTGTGGGAGCCGGCCGGTCCCTGCAGGAGGGGGAAGCTCCCGGTGCCGGTGTTTGGGGAGGAAATCCGCTCCTCGCTCCGCGTGTCCCCCGTGCCCCTGGGTTCCTGCCCGCGGTATTTTTGCCTCGGGTGTTTCCTGCTCTTGGAGCGCTCCGTGTGTGTCACACCGGGGCGAGGCGGGGAGGATGGCGGAGCGTTCAGTGGATCCGGGCTGGCTTTTCCCTGTCCCTGATCGCGCTCCGCTCACCCGGGGCTCCCCAAAGTCCGCTGTGCCCGGGCTGCCTGGGAAAGCTGTTCCAGTCCCCGCAGCTGCTCCGGGTCCTCCCGGGGTCATGAATGGCCAAAACGCATTTTTTCCTTTGTTTTGTTTTGGTTTTGGGGTTTTTTTCCCGTTGTGTTTCTGGAGAAACCCCCTGGAGCTCTTGCAGAGCTGTCCTCAGAGCAAATGCAAGGCTCCGGATTTTTTGTGTTAGGTGCCTGCTTTATTATACAGGGTAGGTTTAAAAATTAATAACAACAATAATAATAATATAGGGCTAAACAGAAGGCCCACATATTCTATTATTATTATTATTATTATTATTATTATTATTATTATTATTATTATTATTATTATTATTATTATTATTATTATTATTATTATTATTATTATTTTGGGGGTTGTTTGTTTTGTATCTTTCTTTTTCTGGTTTGGAAACAGTTTTCCTTGCATGGGTTGGCGATAAAAATCCCTTGTTTTTTGGAAAGGCTGTGTGGGTGGGGGAGAGTCTCTCCTCTTCTGCTTTCCTTCGAAAGGGGAGTGAAAGCTCAGAGATGCTTGTGGAGGAGCTGGACTGAGCTGAGCTGAACTGGGCAGTGCTGAGCTGAGCTGGGCTGGGCTGGGCTGAACTGGGCTGAGCTGAGCTGAGTTTAGCTGAGCTGAGCTGAAATGAGCTGAGTTTAGCTGAGTTTAGCTGAGCTGAGCTGAAATGAGCTGGGCTGGGCTGAGTTTAGCTGAGCTGGGCTGGGCTGAGCGGTGTCCCGGCTCCGGCAGTGCCCGAATGAATCCCCGGGGCCCGGCTCGCCTGGAGCTTTGCCCAGCAGGAGCCGCCGGGCAGCCGAGGTCGGGATAACCCTCCCCTCACCTGCCTGTCTGCACTTTCCTTTTTCCATTCTGCAGCCTCCCAAGTCAACACAAGGGCTAAATTAAGGAATCTGTGGGGAGCGAGTGGAAAAGTAAAAATGGAAAAGGCTGGCTCAGCAGGGCAGGCGGGAGAGGGGAAGTGATGGAGCTCCGTCCATCCCTGGGCCGTCACAGAGGGTTCCCCTCGGGCCATCCTTGGGGTGTTCTTTGGGGTTTTGCAGTTTTTCTGGGCTTTTCCACGCTTTGAGAGCCAGGGATCTCCTGTGCTCCCCTCCAGAGGGGGTTCCTGCAGTGACCCAGGAGAAGGGGCTGCTCTGCAGCGCTGGTTCAGACCCACTCTGGGGTTCCTCTTCTGTTTATGAAGCCCAATGCAAATTATTCTTCCCTTTTCCACTCAAATATATTTAGATTTCCCTGTATATATATATATACATATATATATATATATATACACAATTTTATCCTTATGCACAAATATATGCTGGTATCATGTTTGTATACATATATGTATAACATTTCATCTTTATAGGCCTTTATAAAGCCTAATTAAAATTATTCTTCCCTTTTCCACTTAAATATATTTAGATTTCCCTATATTTTTTATATATATATATATATATATATATATATATATATATATATATATATTATCCATATGCACAAATATATGTTGGTATCATGTTTGTATACATATATGTATAATATTTCATACATATATGTATAATATTTCATCTTCATAGTCACACCCACAGATATTATGTATATTTGGAAGGTGATTATGAAAAAACCCAAGAAGGGACTCATATTTCCAGGGATCTCCAAGTATCTCATTCCAGGAAAGGAGCTCCTTCAACTACACAGGAATGTGTGATCCTCAGAGAGTTCATCCATGAAAAGCATTAATTGTCCAACTCACCCCTTTTTCCCATCCAGAAAAACAGATCCTTTCTATCCTACAGAAATTTTTTTCTTGTGATATAATCCAAACTAAGGGCCGGGTAGACTTCATTTTCCATGAAAACCCATCCAAGAGGATTGCTGAAAATAGACTGTTCTCTGAGAACAGATACCAGAAAAAGCAAAGGGAGGGGTGGAGGCAGGTCATCTGGGGCAAGGAGTTCTGCAAAATAAATTCATGATTGATAATCTCACTTTGAGTTAAAAGCAGCCCATGTGGATTAAGGGATACATTACCTTGGATGTATTTTATCACCCTGGTTTTATTTATCATGGGAGATGGCTTGGGATGGGATGCCATGTTCAAACTTTGATACTCCCCACAGGTTTGCCATGACAGAAACATTTCCTCCAGAAAACAAACAAATGGAAAAAAGACTCCAACCCAACTCCCTCCAGACCACAGCACATGGAGGATGGAGCTGGAACCATTCAGCCCCGAGCTTGGGGCAGGGAATTTTTCCACCCCATGTTCACAGTCTGGGTGTTCATGATCCAGAAATGCACAGTTTGGGCCCTGGGGCTTGGCTGCAGGCAGCAGCAGGATTGATTAAAACATATGAATTAAAAGATAGCAATTAAAACAAACAGCAGCATTTGGAGGGGTCAGGGTGAGCAGGTTCCTCATCTTGGCAGGGAAGGGGAAAAGATGCAGTTTGGATTTAAAAGCAATATCCCATAGTTCTTATTGGGTTTTGGTTTGGTTTTGGGTGGGGTTTTTTTTTGTTTTGTTTGTTTTTTTTGGGTTTTGTTTTTTCTTTCTTTTTTAAATGGACACTGCAGGTTTGAGGGTCTGTTTCAGTAACTTTACTTACCTTTGCAATGTAATTTATTATTTCTGTTTCTTACTTATTTTCATTACTTATTGGTATATTTTCCAAGGCATACAAATGTGATATCCTTAATGGTTGCTCACAGCCTCATGGAAGTTGCTTGTCTCAGTGTAGAGGGATGTTGGAGCTGGTCCTTGGGGAGGGAGTTCTGCTTGTCCCCCACTGAGCACAGCAGCATTTGCTGTGTTCTGAGCAGCATCTCTCCTCCAGAATCAAACACATCCCTTTGGAAAAATTCATCCTAGTTTCATTTTCTTACCTGGAGTCTTTTCAGTTCAAATATTTTTTGGAAAAATAGGATTTTTCTTAAATCCTTTGGGATTTTTAGGGAAAAAAGTCCCAAACACGGACCCACCTTGTTGTTTTCCAATTCTTGCAGGATTCATCTGAAAGGCTCAGCCCAATTTTGGCTCCTCCCCTGGGGTGTTTGAAGGTGCTGGGCTCTCTGTGGGCTGACCTGGCAGTGGGGGCATCACTGGGGCTCCTGGCACTGCCACCTCTGCAGCTCCTGCGCTTGGTTTCCTAAACTGCTGCCCAGCACTGCCAGGAAAATCACAGTTATTGAGTTTTCTCACTGGGTGTTGGAGCTGCTGCAAGTGAACAAAGTTTGTCCAGTGTGCCTGGAGGGGGCACAGACCCCCCTTTGCTCTGCCCCTGGCCTGGCTGGCACTTTCTGGTCACTCTGCTGGGTCTGGGGGTGGCTCTGGGGGCAGGGAGCATCTCAGGGACGTGGGGAACAGCCAAGGGCTGCAGCAGAGCCCAAAACAATGAGACAAAGATTCCCTATTTACCTAACACTTAGCTGAAGAATTAGGTTTAGGGTGATAAATGGGGAAATAAAATGATATTTCCAGGGTGGAAGAAGAGAATGGATTGAGGTTGCAGCATGTGCCTTGGTTGGGGTTGTGGTAATTTTGGCAGAGGGTTCCCAGGTGAGGCAGAGTCACTCCCTTGCCTTTCCCTGCAGTGATGGAAAGGGTCTGCTTGAAACAGAGGTAGGAAGAAGCAAAAAATACCCAACATGACCCCAAAACTAAAAAAATTCATGGAACCTTTAGCTTTATTTTCTTCAGCTCCTGTAGTGGTTGTGGGGTTTTTGGTTTGTTTTCTCCTTTTTCCAAAACCGTTACTATTTCAATGCCGATTCTTAGCTTTTCCACCCAGGAGCCGGAGCTGGAAATTCTTTCCACTGCGTTGGTGCAGGAGGGAACAAACTGCTGCTTTTAGTTTGCTCAAATAATCCATCCCTGGCTGGAGCCATGGGTTTCCTCCTTCCCACTCCCTCCCACTCCCAGAGCAATCCCAGGATCTGCTGGGGGTGCTGATGGGGACAGGGCTGAGGGGATGTGGCTTCCAACCCCATTTCCCTGAGGTTTTTCCTTTAAATGTCTCCAAGACTTTATTCTTGCAAACACCACGTGGGCACTGGAGGGGCAAGCCCAAGTGGCTTTTCACAGCAAAATGGGCAAAATCTTCTGTCCTTGTGTTCCTGGCATTGAGGAAGGGAGGTGGGATATTGGCAAGGAACCAATTTGTTTTTCTGTGGCATGGGAGGAAGATGCTCAGGGCTGGGCAGGGCTCATGGGCCCCCCTGAACTGCAGTGAGGGGAATCTTGTGCTGCCCAGCATTTTGGGGATGAGCCATTTCCAAGAATAAAGGAAGGGAAGTTTAAAGTGGGGTGGGTGAGGCTTTCCTTATTTATTTCACACTGCTTCTTGGACCATTGGTCAGATGCCACACTCCCTCCTCCATTCCTGTTTCCCTGTCCCTGGACAGTGGGACATGGGGGTGGTGGCTTCTCCTTCAGCACAGGGATGTCACTTTTGATTTTCTGGGGGGGAGGAGATAGCACAGGGCTGGGTTTGCTGGTGCTTTGGTGGTCTTGGGGGGCACATCCAGGATAACTGCATTTCCTAGTCCCTGACCTGCTGAGATCAGCTCAGCTGGCCAAAAAAGGAACCAATGAGCTTTCAGCTTTCCCCTCTGACTGAGCAGTGGGTGCCTGGTGTCCCCACTCTCACTGGGACCCCATCACTGTCCTGGGGGGATTGATGGTGCTGGGCAGGGTTCAGAACCTGTGAGTCTGAGGGTGGGATGAGCAGCTGGTCTGGAGCTCTGTCTGCCCCAGCAAGCCTTGTGACCCAAACCAGAAATTTTTGGGGCTGAATTTTTTGCCAGCCATTGACGGAGTCCAGGTGCCAGTGAGGAAAGCGGTTGGATCATTTTACCCTAAAGCATTGCCTGGAAAACAGCAAGGATGTTTTTGGCCCTTAAACCTCTGCTTATCCCTCCTCATGTGCTACTCACCCATCCCCAGCTGCTGCCTTCCCCAGCTGGGCTGAATTTGCTTATTTTTGGGGCAGGGGATCCCCCAGCCAGGAGGGTTCTGGGCTTTTGCAAAGTGCAGGGCAGGGCTGGAGCAGGGGTGAACGCTGGGGAATGACAGGAACAGCAAAGCAGTGGTGTTTGCCATGGGAGGGGGGTTGTATCTTGTTTATTTGATCTTTCTGATGCCTTTTGAAGCAGCCCTGAATGAGTGGCTGTCGCTGGTGTGAGCAAACCTCACCTGGCACACAGGAAAAAGCAGCTGTGAGGCGATAGGCAAATAAGGGCTGGGGCTGGAGGGCTCCCCACCCAGGGCACACCCAGAGCCACCACAGCAGGAAACCACCCCTGGCTTTGGGAGCAGCTCCTTGGGGGTGTTGGAGGACAGGGGAAGGGCTGAATTCCCTGGGATTGTCCCCAGTTGTGGTACAAAGCAGGGCTTGGCTTGGCTTGGCTGTGGCATCTCCCAAGGATGGGGATGGGTGCCCCATCCCTGGAAGTGTTCAAGGCAGCTTGGACAGGGCTTGGAGCAACCTGGGATGGTGGAAGGTGTCCCTGGCCAAAGCAGGGGGTTGGAACAAGATGATCTTTAAGTTCTCTTTCAACCCAAACCAGTCTGTGATTCTGTGCCCCCAGTGCTGTGCCTGTACCCCTGAGGTGGTTTTTAATGCAGGGTTATTGCCTGTGCTCCTTGGCTGGCAGGGGCTCAGCACAGCTGGAAATGCTGCTGGCTGCAGGCCTGGGGGCTCTCCCTGCAGCTGTGCCCCCCCAGGGCCGGGGTTTCCATGCTGGGTGGTCAGAGCCAGTGCCCCCCATGCCAAGGGGGTGCCCCAGGACAGCCCCTCACCCTGCTGGGTCTTGGGGGGCTGCCTGCCTGAGGGGTTTAACCTTTGGGGCTTTTCTGGGGAAAGGCTAAGTGAGCTTTGTGGGGTGTGTGCCCCCACATTGGTGCAGTAGCATGTGGGGATCACAGAGTCACAGAATGATGAGGTTGGAAGAGACCTCCGACATCACTGAGCCCAACACCTCAACCAGACTGTAGCACCCAGTGCCATGTCCAGGCTTTCTTTAAACACATCCAGAGATGGTGATTCCAGCACCTCCCTGGGCAGAGCATTCCAGTGCTTTATTATTCTTTTGGTGAAAAATTTCTTCCTAATATCCAACCTATACCTTCCCTGCCATATCTTGAGACTGTGTCCTCTGCCTCTGTCAGAGACCGACCCCACCTGTCTCCAACCTCCCTTCAGGATAACTGCATTTCCTAGTCCCTGACCTGCTGAGGTCAGCTCAGCTGGCCAAAATAGGAACAAATGAGCTTTCAGCTTTCCCCTCTGACTGAGCAGTGGGTGCCTGGTGCCCCCAGCTCTCCACTGGGACCCCATCACTGTCCTGGGGGGATTGATGGTGCTGGGCTGGGTTCAGAACCTGTGAGTCTGAGGGTGGGAGTTGTAGAGAGCAATAAGGTCCCCCCTAAGCCTCCTCTTCTCCAGGCTAAACAGCCCCAGCTCCTTCAAACGTGGGATGTGGGGGCAGAGGCTGAAGCAGGCAGGGTCCCTTTAGCTGCACCCTGAGGGGGCCACTGTGCCTGAGCAGAGCCACCCCCTGCCCTGGCACAGGGGGCAGGGCCAGCTCCAGGGATGCTGTGGTGCTCAGGAGCTGTGCAGAAAGGGAAGTTGTAAGAGCCTAAATGAGAGATGTGGGACTCGAGGCAGTCTCCAAAATGCAGTTTATTGTATCCAAGGTGTTCCAGCAGTCCAGGGTTGTGGGTGACAGAGCTGTGCCCACAGCTGTCAGCTCCAGCTGCAGGCAGGCCCTGAGACCCTGAGTTTAGGTTACATTGCATTATAGACTTTTCTTTTGGTTACAATGCATTATAGACTTTTCTTTGCTGAGCATCTTAACACAGTAGAACCAATCTGTACCTTAACTATTATCTACAGCCTATCATAACTACCATAATTACCATATTCATGTTACTGTTCTCCAATCACTAAAAGTTGGTACATTACAGTTTAAGCTAGAAGTTGTGTTTCAGTTTTGTTGCAGTGGGAAATTCTGAGACCTTTTTTCTACTTTGCTGCCTTGTTTGCCTGTGCTGTCCTTTCTGCTTGGTAAAAACATTTTCTTGTTTGGGGTGGGTTTATCCTTTGCTCTAAGTCATAAAACCCCTTCTAACTAACACAGCCTTTGCCTCCTTGGTTACCCAGTGAGACTGGCTCAGCAATTCTTTTCTTCTATATCAAAACTTGCTTCCAACTCTATTCCTTCATCAGACTCCACATTTAAAAATCTTTCTGCTAAGCATCTGTGAGACTTTCTTGTCAAACTTTCATCCTTCCCAACAGGAAGTGGTGTGGGTGAGTTAAGTCATGCACAGCCAGGCACTTGGATCACTGAGTTTTGTCCTCTGGGAGCATTAGCACCATCAGGCTTTGAGTGTTTGCATGCAGATAACGCTGAAACACCCAGGCACACAGCTCCCAAACGCTGCTTTTCACACCTCTCACCTCGAGGGTGAGGAGCAGCCCCGCTCTCCATCCTCAGGTGGGATTTATGGGCTGTGTGAGTTAAAACACCCCAGCAAAGCCTGTCCCCAGCAGTTTTGGGGAGTGGAGGTGTGCAGTGCTGGCTGTCAGCAGGGCTGAGGCAGAGCAGACATCCCTGCAGCCAGCCCTGGGAAAGGCAGCCAGTTAAAATAACAGTTTATCCTGCCTGCTGTCTTGTGGGATGGTGGAAGGATCCCAGAGCAGCCCTGCCTGGGCTCCTGCTTTGTGTCACAGGACAGGAGCTGCTCTCCCAGCTGGGGTTGTTTCAGGGTTTTCTTGCCCTTTCACTGCTACTTTACTGCCTGTCAGCAGAGTCCAAAGGAATTGGATGCATCCCTTATTTTGCACATTCATTTCCCCTTCCCTGCATAAGGGAAAAGATATTAAAGGCAGGGAAGAAAAAGTGATTACAACATAGAAATATAGCTTGAATTAAGTTATTTAGAGCAGAAAGCTGGGCCTGGATGTGATGCTCATCATTACCCTCCCAGAGGGCATCATGCTCTTCCCACATCATTTGGGGGCAGAAGGGTTTCCCATGAGGGAAATCTGATTATATCCCAGGGAAGCTCCTGAAATGGTGAGGGAAAATGGAATTTCAGGATGTTTGCTGTTGTGGATTGCACCCTGAACTCGAATGTGCACCAGGGGTTGCTTTGTCACGTGCTGGCCTCTGAGATGTCACCTTGTTCCTCACTTCCCCCAAAGCAGAGTGGCATCAGTGCAGGATGGAGAAACACCAGCTGTGCAGGGATGTGCTCCAGGGCTTTTTTTGCTCCTGTTACAGCAGGAAAAGCTCAAACATTTCCCTGAAGCTCCCCCAGTGCCAGCCTGTCCTGGTGTGTGTTTGCTCTGGCCAGGAGAGCGGGGCTGTCGTGGACATCTTTTATGGAAAATCCTTTCTTTAGGATTTTTCCTCCTGAGAAGCTGAGAGGCCTCAGGAACAAAATGTAACCAATGGTTATCTGCTGCTGTGGAATGCAACAGGTGCATCTGGGATTGGTCTCATGTTGGTTGTTTGTAATTAATGGCCAATCACAGTGAGCTAGCTTGGATTCTCTGTCTGAGACAGAAGCTTTTGTTATCATTCCTTCTTATTCTATTCTTAGCTTAGCCAGCCTTCTGATGAAATCCTTTCTTCTATTCTTTTAGTATAGTTTTAATAGAATATATATCATAAAATAATAAATCAAGCCTTCTGAAACAGGGAGACAGATCCTCATCTCTTCCCTCACCCTGAGGCCCCTGTGAAGTGAACACCCTCACAGGGGCTGTCCCAGAGGCCTGGGCAGTGCCTGTGCTGTGCTCCTGGGTGGCACCACTGTTTATTTACCTTTTCATCACCTGGCTGCCGTGCCCTGCCATGCTGCAGGCGCCAGCTGTGGGCTGCCTGCCCTGTTTGAGTTGGCAGGAGCTGGAGATTCACCTCCTGCTGGAGCAGCCCGACGCCAGCCCCACGGCTCTCAGGGTGCCCGGGCTCCTTGCACGCCCTTGGAGCATCTTGTGTGGATATTTTGCAGCCTGGTATGGGCCAAACATCACCACAGATGTGGTGGCACAGCAAGGAGAGATGTCATGATGTGACAAGCTCAGAGCAAGTTGCAAATGCTCAGCATCCCTGGAGCTGTGGATGTGTCCCTGCAAGGCAAAGCCCTCAGAGGTGGTGGTGGTGCCTTAACCCCGAGGGGACAGTGCTCTTTTGGTGGTGGGAATGGCTCTGTGACAGCTGAATTTGCTTAATTTGACTGAATTTGCTTATTTTTGGGGCAGTGGATCCCCCAGCCAGGAGGGTTCTGAGCTTTTGCAAAGTGCAGGGCAGGGCTGGAGCAGGGGTGAACTCTGGGGAATGACAGGAACAGCAAAGCAGTGGTGTTTGCCATGGGAGGGGGGTTGTATCTTGTTTATTTGATCTTTCTGATGCCTTTTGAAGCAGCCCTGAATGAGTGGCTGTCGCTGGTGTGAGCAAACCTCACCTGGCACACAGGAAAAAGCAGCTGTGAGGGGATATCTCCACTTTCCTGGCTCTGCTCTCCAAAGCTGCCATGCAGGAGAGCAGGAGCAGAGGAGCCACAGATGTGCCCACAAGCTGCAGGTCCTGTGGTGGGGCTGCTCAGCTGGGGAGGCTGGGTATTTGTGGTGCATGTGGGTGACCCATTTTGGGATTCTCTGAGCCACCATTGCCCCTTTCCACCCTTGGCGGTGTCACTGCATTTGTGTTCTGGCTGGGAGCTCCTGCCCAGGGCTGGATTTCTGTGCTGAGCCACCCTTCAAAAGGGTTATTGGGGGGGTTAAAGGGGCTATTCAGGTGCCAGCCAGGAGTTTCCATTTCAGCCTGTTTGCACTCACCATGTTGTCCCAAGGCAATGACAGATTTGGGATTTTCCTGGTCCCCTGCCTGTGGTGGGTTTCCCTGCAGGATGGGACATAGCAGCACTGCTGGTGCCATGGGGCTGACTCACACAGAACTTGGGGCTTGGGGAGTACCAAACCCTCTTATTTCTAGTAAGACTTTGGATGTGACAGGAAGAAGCTCCAGCCCCAAATTTTCCTGTTTTCCAGTGTGTTTTTATCAGTTCACACCCAAAAATATGGGCTTATTGTGACTTTCAGCCCTTTTTCTCTGGGTGTTTGGTGCTGAGCTGCCACTTGAAGAGTGCAGGAAGGAGTCACTGGCAGCAGGAGCTGCCTGTATCAAACTGGGGGGTTTGGGAGGTGCCTGCAGCAGCACTGCTGTGTTTGAGGTCTGGTGACAGGAGGCAGTGTCACTGTGCCACCGCAGGCTTTCAGCTGCCTGCCCCTGTGTGCGTTTCCTGAGTTCACAGAAACCCCTTTTGGTGAACTTTCATCAAGATCTCATGCAAAGCCCCAGGCCTGTGAAGGTGCTGCTGCCACTCTTCGTGCAAACTCAGTGTGGGACAGCACTGAGAGCCCTGGGCTGTTCCAGGTGGCTGCTCTGGGTGGAAAGTCAGGCTGAGCCAGGACCTGGGGGAGCCCCAGCTGCCTCCCCCAGGGCACCTGCCTGCCCTCAGCCCTCTTGCACCCCTTAAAGTGCAGTCTGGGTGGAAATAGCAGCAGCAGATCTCTTCTGCTTTTAATTCTGGAGGCTCTCTGGGCTGGGGAGAGGAAGCTGGGGGTGGAGAGGAGCTGGCTGTGAGAGGGCAGGAGCCACTTTGCTCTGACACGCTCTGGAGAGTGACTTGAAACACTAAAGGTGCTCCAAGATTATTTTTTTTTTTTTTTTGCTATAAAAATAATTATAGGCATTGTGTGCTGCTCTGTGTCTCACAGTGGCAGGGATCAGAGCAGCCTGACCCAGGGGAATGTGGGTTTAGAACAGCTCATGGTGGGTGTGTCTGTGAGGACTGAGGACCTGGTACAGTTTGAAGCATGAGCACATTCAGGCTTCTTGTTTTCACTGGTTGGTTTGGTGAAGGTAGGTTTGGTTTGGGGTTTTTTTTTCATTCCTCTGAATGAAAATAGGTGATGGAAAACAGATGAGCAGGTTTCACTTCCTGCTTTCACTTGGGGCTCCAGGCTGGGGGTGTTTGCAGACAGCCACAGTGCTGGGGCATCAGTGTCTGCCTCAGGCTGGTTCCTCTTGGACTCATCTGGTCCCTTATTCCCTCCAGAAACACAAGGAGTTGGAGAAACATCTTGTTTTATCATAGAATTAAGTTAACCTCTAAGTTCATTGAGTCTAACTGTTAACCCAGAGCTGTCAGGGGTTTCTTGTCAGCTCCATGGGGTGCAGAAGAGCCCTGAGAGATCTGGGGAGAAGAGAAGGCTCTGGGGACACCTCAGAGCCCTTCCAGTGCCTAAAAGGGCCACAAGAGAGCTGGAGAGGGGCTTTGGATAAGGGATGGAGTGACAGGATAAGGGAAATGGCTTCCCACTGACAGAGAGTATGGTCAGATGGGACATGGGAAGGAATTCTTTGCTGTGAGGATGAGGAGGGGCTGGCACAGGTTACCCTGAAAAGCTGTGGCTGGAAGCATCCTGAAAAGCATCCCTGGAAGTGTCCAAGACCAGGCTGGACAGGGCTTGGAGCAACCTGGTCAAGTGGAAGGTGTCCCTGCCACGGCAGGGGGTGGAACAAGGTGAACTTTAAGGTCCCTTTCAACCCAAACCACTCTGGAATTCTGATGGGGGCAAGTGGAGACAAGCACCCATGAGCCCCCAAAATCAGGGGAGTCCCTCCTGAGCCCTCCCTGGGTTCCTCCCTGGTCACTCCTGAGCCCTCCCTGGATGAGGACCTCACAGTCCTGGGCCCAGCCTTGCCCACAGCAGGGCCAGCTCCCCCCTTGCTGCCCAGGAGCAGGAGGATTCCCTTGGAGGGAACCAGGGTTTGAGCACTGATGCCTTTTGAGACCTAAAAACAGAGGCCAGATAAAATTAAGAGAATAAAAAGCAGTTTATTTGTATTTATTGAAGGGCCTTCAGGTATATTTAGGGCAGATGAGGCCCTCCAGGGGCTACACCCAAAATGGACAGCGGGTCACAGGTTTTCATATTTTTATAAATTTGGTCCATTTGCATATTGGGGGTTAATCTTGCAATTACAGCTTCAGGTAATTAAGTAATTTATCCCAGGTTTGCTCCCCCCAAATCACTTTTGTTCCCATCTCTTGGGGCCTGAGGCAGTGAGGGAATCCTTGATTCCCAGGCCTAGAGAGGAATTGCTTTGTCTGACCAAAATGGGAAAGCTGTAGCTAACACTCTCTATGGAGTTTGGACTAAACACTAAAGAATTGCAGGATTAGAAATATTTTGAAAATATAAATGCTCAAATCTTAGGGAATCACATTGTCCAGTGGTCGTGGGACCCATGGCTGCACACGAAGGTCGCAGTCACCTCCTGGGGATGTGGGAATCCTGGGCAATCTGGGGTGGGTTCTTGGGAGCCCCTGGGTTTCTCTGAGGTTCTGCAGGTGCCTGGGCTTGGGTTTGGCTGGCAGCAGTGTGGATGGAAGCTCTGCACCCCCTGGGTGGCTTCAGGAGGACAGCTTGGAGCAGCTGAGCATCGCCCTTGGATTTGTTTCCTAGAGCGCTCCAGGCTGTAAAGTACAACAGATTAATAGGAAATATGGTCTGAAAGTTACAGTCCCCAGTGGGGCTGTATTGGGTTTCTGGCAGGGCATTTTATGGGATGGTTGCACTTCTGTGTCTTGGATTTGGAGAGGGCAGCTCCTGAGGAATATTTTTTTAGGCAGGCTGAGTGTAGGAACAAATGCTGCTGGAGCCACTTGCAGCAGGGAAATGAAATTTCCAGGGCTGCTCCCTTGGTGTTGGACTGAGAAGTTTGAGGACAAGCTGCCTTGATGTGGGAATTTGTGCAGAAAAATTTGCATTTTGGGATGCTGAGTGAGGCATAAGGGAAGGGATTTCTAGCCTGGGTCCAAATCACTAATGATCTTTTCATTTTTATCATTTGTTGCTGTATTGTGCTCCTTGGGCTGTCGATGAAAACCCACAGAGCTCCCTGCAGAAGAAGGTAAGTCATGGGCTGGAGGTGGCAGTGCATGCCTTGAGTCTGGGTGGAGTGTGCTGGGGACAAGGCAGAGGGAATCTTTGGGGTCTTTTAATCTTGGTTTTAATCTTGGTCTTTTAATCTGAGCCCAGAGAAAGCAGGGCTGACAGTAGAGCTTCCTGTGGTGGTGAGGCTACTTCTGTGAATAGAAACACAGAGGATTTTTAAAACCAGACCCAGTAAAAGCAGGGCAGTGCCAGAAATGGAAGCATTTCATTTTAGAGAGAAGCCCCCACAGTGCTGCATGTCCTCACCAATGCCCATGGCCAAGGGGCACCAGAGCAGCTCTGAAGCAAGCAGGGATGTGGGTCTTAGGGCCTCAGTGGTTTACCTGTCTTCTGGGGATTTTTTTTTAGCACTGATTGTGCTTGGCTTCATGTTTCCCCACCAGGAAAGTCCCTCTGGGAGCTGGTACTGGAGCAGTTTGAAGACCTTCTCGTCCGCATCCTTTTGATGGCAGCTTTTCTGTCCTTTGTGAGTACCCAGAGCTTGGGGTGGCACCTTCTGGGGCACACAGAGCCTCAGGTGACATGCAAAGAGGAAAGGAGGGCAGGTCCCTGTGGGATGAAGGAGATGCAGGAGCAGAGCAGTGGTTTGTAGGGCATGGTGGCAACATCACTGCATTGCCTAAAGATGGGACTGGAGGATTTTTCAGTGATGCTGATCAAAAAGCACCAAGAGTGATATCAAAGAGCTCCCTGGGCTGCCTTCTGTTTACAGGGGGCTGTTCCAGGCTGATGATTTCATCCTGGTTTGCTGTGCCCCAGGACTGAACTGTCAGTGCAGTTTTGCCCACAATCTACCTTGGGAGCATCTCTGCATGAGGAGATGTTTCCCACCAAGGTGCTTGAGAACAACTGGGGTTTTTTTGACTGTAAGTCAGTGTGTTTGGCAGCAGGATGGCAAAGCTGAGACTCCTTTCTCTTCCTTTAGGATGTGACCCATGGGTAGATAAGGGGGAAGGCTGGTCCCTTGTGGTGTTTAATACATTCCCAAAACAACATGCAATGAAGTGAATGCAGGTAAAGCAGGTGTAAAGCCTGTGCCAGAGGTCAGGTCCTTGTGCCAGTGCCTCTGTGACAGAGCAGAGAGGTGCTGCTGTGTTGACACAGTGCAGGTCCATGAGCAGTTAAATGGAGTGGAAACATTTGTGTGTGTGCTTCATCTGTACAATGGTATGAGGCCTTTTGGGATGGAGAGGGGGCTCAGGGTGGTGGCAGCCACAGGTCAGTCCCTGCTCTGCAGGGCTGCTCTTACTGCACTGATTATTCAGATTGCTTCACTGACCTTCTGCCCAGGAGGGGCTGCAGTGCTGCCTGGTCTCTCCATTCATCAGTTCATGGCCATGGTGTCCCCACAGGAGCACTGAACACAGAGGGAGAGGCTTTCCTGCTGCAGACACTCATTCAGGCACTGCATGGCTGTTGGCTCCAGCCCCACTTGTTCAGTGCTTCAGCTTATCCCAGCAGAGCACTGGAGGCTCCAGCAGTGGGACCTGGCAATTCCACTCTTTGACCAAACCATGTGGGTCTGGCCATCTCCAGGTTGTTCCCTCTCCAGCAAATAACCACCTGTGGTTTGGCTCTTTTTCCATCGTCCGTCTTAAGATGTTGCTGCTCTGGTTTGAACCACATTGTGCTCCTTTTTTTCTCTTGCCACCAGATCCTGGCCTGGTTTGAAGAAGGGGAGGAGACCACGACGGCGTTTGTGGAGCCCATTGTCATCATCATGATCCTGATTGCCAACGCTGTGGTGGGGGTGTGGCAGGTAAGGCACAGCTGCCCTCCAGGTCTGCTCCATGAGGCTCAGGGCCTTCATCTAAAGGTCTGGTTGCTTCACGCCCCTGGAAATTAATTTTCCAAATGTTCAATTTTCATGTTGGCCATGCTTCCCCATGCCCTGCACATATGGCTGCCTCTTGGCTGGTTCTTTCGGTCTTTCTTTGGCAATTTGTGCAGGTTGGAGCTTGCACTTATCCAGGCAAAAACTGCTTGTCTCCTGGCCAGGGCCAAATGCATTTTCCAAGGGAAGGTCTTTGCTCTGTCCACCAGAAAGCCACAGTGGCTGCTGCCCCTCACCTCACTGTGTCCCTCAGCCAGTGATGGTTTCAGCCAGTGATGCTCCTCTTTTCTTCCTATTCATTATAAGGCCCTTTATTTATCTGCAGCTTGATCTGAGGTGAGGTTGCTGGATGGGGAAAAATGCATTTGGTTGGGACACACTGCTTCTCAAACCAAGAATGAGATGGTCAACCCCAAAGGTCCAGGCAATGTCCAGGACCTGGGGTGGTTTAAACCAGCAGGAATCATTTTGCAGAGGCTGAAGGTGCTTGTCCCATGCATGGTGTGAATGGATTCCAAAGCCAGGGCTGGGGCTGGGTTTTCCTGCCTTTGCAGTGGGTGGGGAAGGAGCCTGCTGGCACCATCAGCTCTGCTCCTCTCTGCTTGCAGGAGAGAAATGCTGAGAGTGCCATCGAGGCGCTGAAGGAGTACGAGCCCGAGATGGGGAAGGTGATCCGCGCCGACCGCAGCGGCGTGCAGCGCATCCGCGCCCGCGACATCGTCCCCGGGGACATCGTGGAGGTGGCAGGTGGGTGCCACCACCCCAGGGCTGGGGCTGGATGGGGAGGTGGTACTGGCCAGAGGATGCCCAAAGCTGAGGCTCTTCAGCCCACCAAGGCTTTGCCTGAGCATCAGGCAGCAGAGAACAGCAGAGAAGAGAAAAAAAAGTCAATTTCTGACGCGGGTTTTGGGACTCGGGAGGGTTTCTCTTTTTTTCTGGAAGAACAAGGAGAACTTTTAATTTTCCACTGAGATTCCCTGTTTCTGGAAGCTGCTCTCCCACACACATCCCTGGATAGGGCATTGGTGCTGCTGCAGGCCCCTGTGTGGGGAGGCCTCCTTGGGAGCTAGGGCTGCTCATCCAGACAGGGCGACAGGCAGAAGGGATGAGCTGCAGGGTGATTTTGCCTCTGGGTGGGTTCTACTCCCCAGCCCTTCTGTTGGAGCTGTGCATTCAGCAGAGCTTGCCTGGGGGTCTGCTGCCTGCCCCAGCAGAGCTGAGGAGGATTCATTCCAATTATTCTGTTTTGTTTGTTCCTAAAATGATGCCATAAACCCCCAGAGCCACAAAACTAATCCTCTCCTTTCCTCCTCGTGGCCCTGCTGGTGGAAACATGCTGCAATCCCTTCCTTGCCCAGCCAGCTTGCTGTTATTTATGTCTTCAAGTTGGGCTTCAGCTGGAAGATGAATAAAAAAATTGTGGAGGGAGGATCAAGCCAGCCAGATCCTCAGCTGGGTGAGCTGGCAGCACTCCCAAACCAGCTCTGACAATGCAGTCCAGCTGCTGACCTGGACTTTAATTAAATTAATGAATTATTAATACAATTCTGCCATCTTTCCCCAAATCAAGTGCATACTGCCTGCCCATCAGCAGCCCAATATTACTTTTTAATGGCACAATCAGCATTACAACTGGAATGGAAAGAGCTGTGCTCTCTGGAGGGCTTTTGCAAATTATTAGCAAATTGTGGGTTTAGGAGGTTATGGAAAGTGGTGAGGGTGCTGTCAGGTGTCTGATAGGAGAGCACACAAGGAGCAAAAGCTTTGAACCTGCCGTGGACATGCAGGTGATACCCTGGATGTGTGACAGCACAGGCAGGAGGGGCTGGCTGCTGTTTGCATGTGCAAATGCAATGAGTTTGGCAGCAGGGAGCAGGAAACCTGTTAGGCTGAGACAAGGAGGGGGTGGCTGGAACTTGGCAGGCTGCTCAAACCCAGCTGAGTTTTGCCCTTTTGTGACAAGGCCATGGAGGTGAGTCCTGGTGCAGGCAGCTTTTGCCTTTCCCAAAAAGGGCAGGCAGAGCATCCCTTTGGGAGCACCAGAGGTTGCTGTGACCCCTGTGGTGCTCAGGCAGTTCCAGTGGCCACACCAGGCAGTGTCCCCCTGTTTTCCCCTCTTTCTCTGGGGAGATTTGTGGTGCTGGGGGGGTCAGCACATGGTCAGTACCTGGCTAATGGCCAGGCCAGGTCTGTCCTGTGGGATAAGAATCACAGAATCACAGAATGATGGGGTTGGGAGAGACCTCTAAGATCATCGAGTCCAACCTACGCCCCAACACCTCAACCAGACTGTAGCACCCAGTGCCATGTCCAGGCTTTCTTTAAACACATCCAGAGATGGTGATTCCAGCACCTCCCTGGGAAGAGCATTCCAGTACTTTATTATTCTTTTGGTGAAAAATTTCTTCCTAATACCCAACCTGTACCTTTTCCTAATATCCAACCTATCCCTTCCCTGAGGTGGCTTGAGACTGTGTCCCCTACAGAAGGCACTGTGCACCCTGGAGCAAGAGCCACCAGGGCTCTCTCTGTCCCCAGATGTTGCAGGAGTTTTCCTCTGCAGGTTTAGCTCCTGTTTGCAAGTCCTCCTGCCTTTCCCAGGGGGAGAGGAGCTCTTTGCTCCCTCTGGGATGCTCCAGCCCCCTTGGACAGATGCAGAGTCTGAGTCTGTGCATGATGTTTTGGGAAGGTCTGTGCTGGCACCCCCAGACAGGTGTGACAGGGAGCAGGGGGGGTCTGGCAGATGCTGCTGCTGCATCCTGGAGCGTTGGGATCTGCAGCTGGAATAACTGGCTGGGTGGTGGAGCAGTGCCAGCCCCTCCTGCTGCTCTGGGGGGGTTTATGAGCCCCGGGAGGAAGCACTGGTTAAAGTCTGGGATTTTAGAGCATCGTTAGCAGCCAGGCCAGCAGTGTTGTGTAAGGGATGGGAGGGGCTGGGAGCCAGGGCTCCCCTCAGTATTTCCAAAACTCAGAGCGTGGCTGTGTCCAGACGATAAGGGAGCAGGAGGAAGAGCCAGGGGGAAGAAACCCAGCAGGAAAAGCAGCTTAAAATGTTTTTTTTTAAGGAAGCACTAGTGCCTTGGAGGGTGGTGTTGGGTGGCAGTGGATGGGGCAGCTTTCACCTGTGCCCACTGTGCCGTGCCAGGAGAGCCAGGGATGGTTGTTTGTCTTGGACACAGAAGATTTTCCACTGTTAACAGCTTCCAGTCAGCCCACAGCAACCTGAAGCAGGGTTAGACTGGTATTAGGAAGCTCAGATTGCTTCAATGTGGGGATATTCTGTTTTTTTTGCGGGAAAGAGGCAAATGGGGTTTCAGGGGGAGTTTGCAGGGAAGAGGAGAGGCAGGGACATGGCAGGGAATGGATGCAGCACAGCAGGCAGAGCACCACCAGGGTTTGGCTGGGGCAGACTTGTAATTACAGACAGATAAAATGAAGCTTTTAACAAAGCTGTACATGCAGAAATGAGGTGTCCCAGCGCAGGACCCTTGGCCAGGGGCTGCACCCCTCATTGCTCCAGGCTGGGTGCTGCTGTGCACTTGCACATGGCTGGGCTCAGCTGGGGGTTTGCTGTCCCCATTCCCGGGGTGCTGGCTGCTGCCAGTGCCACCTGACAAGCTGCTGTGCTTGTCCTTGCAGTTGGGGACAAGGTGCCAGCAGACATCAGGATCATCGAGATCCGCTCCACCACCCTGCGGGTCGACCAGTCCATCCTCACAGGTGAGTGTGGGCCTGCGGGGCAGCAACAGCTTCCTCCTGCTGCCTTCCTGGAGGCCAGCCTTGCAACTCATGCTGGGATAAGTGCTTTGCTGGGGTGGCAGAGCAAGATTGAGATGATGATTGGACCTTCCCAGGTCTTCAAAGCCACAGCACAGGTGAGATGTGTCTGGTGCTTGGGTGTCCTTCCTGCAGAGCACAAAGCCTGGGGCTTTTCTGTGTGACTTGTGGGGTTGGACATCCCCATGGTGGATGTTTGGGTGGTTTGGTGGCGAAGTGCTGCTCTAGAGCACTGTGTGATGCAGGCTTGGAACAGGGATGAGCTGAGGCTGGAGAGGGAGCATGGGTGGTCCATCTGTCCCCTCTTGTCTTGGCAGGGGAGTCGGTGTCGGTGATCAAACATGCTGACCCCATCCCCGATCCCCGGGCTGTCAACCAGGACAAGAAGAACATGCTGTTCTCTGTAAGTCCCTTACACCTGACCCCACCTCGTCTGTGGTTTTCCGAAGTGCAGAGGCTGGTGGGTCTGGGAGATCTCTGAGCAGAGAAAGGGAGTGCATGCATAAGACCTGAATCCATAAAAAGAGCCCCAAATCCATAAAAATAAGAACCTGCTTCATTTGGATTCCATCTGGGCTGTGGCACATGAGGCCTTTAAATACCTTGGGCAATCTCAGTGCACTTTTTCCATCAAGCAGGATGCATTATGGATGGGGAAGAGGTCTGTGGTGAGCCTGGAGCTATTGCAAATTTGGGTTTCCTCCCTTCTCATGTTCTTCTCAGGCAGAAGCCAAGTCCTCGAGGGGTTACAGCTCTCAGGAAGGGCTCTCCTGCTCCTTAGGGATGGGTTTATATAAAAACCCCAAGGTGTCCCATTTTCCCCTTAACCAAAGGGGGAAAAAGAGCAACCCATTTCCCTTTCACAATGAGCAACCCATTTCCCTTTCACAAAGAGCAACCCATTTCCCTCCTCAAACCAAGAGTTTTCATGCCCACATATCCACTCTGCTCTCTTCCTGCCCTCCAGGGCACCAACATTGCAGCTGGGAAGGCCGTAGGGATCGTCATTGCCACGGGGGTGTACACCGAGATCGGGAAGATCCGAAACCAGATGGCGGAGACCGAGCCAGAGAAGACGCCCTTGCAGCAGAAGCTGGATGAGTTCAGCCAGCAGCTCTCCAAAGTGATTTTCCTGGTGTGCATCGCCGTGTGGGTCATCAACATCAGCCACTTCAGCGACCCCGTGCACGGCGGCTCCTGGTTCCGCGGCGCCATCTACTACTTCAAGATTTCGGTGGCGCTGGCGGTGGCCGCCATCCCCGAGGGCCTCCCTGCCGTCATCACCACCTGCCTGGCGCTGGGGACACGCAGGATGGCCAGGAAGAACGCCATCGTCAGGAGCCTGCCCTCCGTGGAGACCCTGGGCTGCACCTCGGTCATCTGCTCCGACAAGACGGGGACGCTGACCACCAACCAGATGTCCGTGTGCAGGGTGAGAGCCCAGGGCAGGGGAGAGCCTGGAGTGGGGGGTTTGACTCTTTTCCAGCCTGGAGATGGGATAACTGAGAGGTGTTGACCAGCACTCTCACCACCACCCAGATGTCTGTGTGCAGGGTGAGAGCCCAGGGCAGAAGGGGCAGGAGAGAGGCTGGAGTGTGGGGTTAAGCCATTTTCTGGATCAGAAATGGGGGAACTGAGAGGTGTTGACCAGCACTCTCACCACCACCCAGATGTCTGTATGCCAGGTGAGAGTCAGGCTTGGGGCAGGAGGGGCAGGGGAGAGGCTGGAGTGTGGGGTTAAGCCATTTTCTGGATCAGAGATGAGGAAACTGAGAGGGGTTGAATTTGCAGACAAATTCAACGTGGGGAGAGATGAGAATCTTGTGTGCTGCTAAAAGTGAGTTTCCTAATTACACCCAAGCCAACAGAAGCCCTGATCCCTTCTGACCCCTGGAGAACCCCAGGGCTTCCTATAGACCCTCAGGGCTTCCTATAAACCCTCAGGGCTTCCTATAGACCCTCCTCCCTGCTCACCCCCACATTGCTACCACCACACAGCTCTGGTGAGGACACAGAGCCCATCAGCACAGGATGGGGTGCTCTTAAGGGTGGGAAATGGATTTGTAGAGAGTTTTCAGGGCCTGACAGAAGTCCCACACAGTGTGCATCTGTGTGCAAACCTTGAGATAAGAAATGCTGACTTAGAAATGCCATGGAATAGGACAGATGTTGTTGAGAGAGAAATGGAGGAAGAAAGAAGTTTCAAAGGATGGCCTTGCAAATAAGACTGGATATTTTGGAGAAACAGAACTATGAAAGGGGCATTGTGGTAGCACCCACGAGGGGTTGTTTTAGATGATTGGCTTAAAGGCATTTACAGCATGGTGTGGCCAAGAAACACTTATAATATATTGTAATTAGGAAATAGTTGGCTTCTGATTGTGATGGCATGAATTATAAAATCTCTATTGTCCCACCCTTCACATGAGACTGAAAATAGAATAAAAGGTTTTAAAACACCTCTCTGTCACAGACATGGGAAGAGATGAGAATCTTGACTCCATGTTTCAGTAGGCTGATTTATTATTTTATGATATATAAAATCTATCATAATGATATAATGATAAAAGATCATAATGATATATGAATTTATATCATAATGATATATGAATTTTATATCATAATGATATATAATTTATAATTATTTATGAATTTATATAATAATATATCATAACGATATATTAATTTGTATAAATTGTATAAAAATATGTATGATGATTTATATGATTTATATATAATTTATGGTTTTATATAATTTTAATAAATTAGTATATGATTATATTAAATATAAATATATAATATTAATATATATTAAATATATTATTATATTAAAAGAAAGTGATATATTAAAACTATACTAAAGTTGCAGACAACCCTGACATGGGAAGTGATGAGAATCTTGACTCCATGTTTCAGAAGGCTGATTTATTATTTTATGATCTATAAAATAATATATGATTTATATATAATTTATATAAATTAATATATTATTATATTAAAAGAAAATTATATATTAGAACTATACTAAAGAATAGAAGAAAGGATTTCATCAGAAAGCTAGCAAGGAATAGAAAGGAATGGAATGATAATAGAATCTTGTGACTGACCAGAGAATCCGAGCCAGCTGACTGTGATTGGCCATTAATTAAAAACAACCAACATGAGACCAATCAAAGATGCACCTGTTGCATTCCACAGCAGCAGATAATCAATGTTTACATTTGTTTCTGAGGCCTCTCAGCTTCTCAGGAGAAAAAATCCTAAGGAAAGGATTTTTCATACAATATGTCTGTGACAGAGAGGTGTTTTAAAAACTTTTATTCTATTTTCAGTCTCATGTGAAGGGTGGGGCAATAGAGATTTTATAATTCACGCCATCACAATCAGAAGCCAACTATTTCCTAATTACAATATATTTCAGGAGCCCCTTTCCAGGGAATGTTTCTTCCTGTTGGGATGTGACACTGGGACAGAGCTGATGGCAATCAGCCTCCTCTGCTCTCTTGCTCTTTTCCCCCTGCTTTTAACCCAACCAGTGAGAAATCCTGGACCATGCAAAGTTACAAAGCCTGGACCCATGAAAAGCATTCCTGGTGGAGGGAGCCCTGGGCTGGTTTGGGGAAGGGTTTGAAGGCTCCTCATCTACCAGAGAGTTTTGCTCCCACATGACTGGCCCTGTGGAGAGGTGACTTGGTAGGAAAGCCTGGACCATCTGAGTACTTCTCAGTTTTCCCATTAATCCATGAGTGTCAGGAAAGCTTTTTACATGCCTTTGGCGTGTTGTTTTTATAGGAGAACCTTGGAAAATGTGTTGCTGTGGGGAAAAAAAAAAGGAGCTGGCCAACATCCCTCCTCTGTGACACGCAGATAAGTGTGGTGGGAAGCTGTGACAGTGCTGCAAACCAGGCTCTGGCCACTGGTTAGCTCAGCACAAACTGCAGATGGATGGAAATGTCTGGTATTCCTGCCCTGTGAATGATGCAGAACAAGACAGGGCTGGAACAAAGGAGGGATCCAAACTGCCCATGTCTCACACGAGGAGGGGCTTCCCTCCATCCCCATTTTCAGAGCCAGTGATGCAGCAAAGCAAGGGCAGGGTGACCCCAGTGCTGAGGGGGTCCAGACCCCACAGCTCAGTGCTCCTGAGCTCTGCCCACTGCAGGAGGAGAAGGAGGAGTGACCCAAACCACTTCCTAGCAGAGGGTCTGCTCTGTGAACTTGGGAAGAAGTGCCCCCATCCCTGCAGTGTGGCACAGTCAGGAGGGGCAGGGAGTGGGGCAGTGGCACACAAGGCTTTTGGCATCTGCAGAATGAGCTCAGCAACTTTAAAAAACAAACAAACAAAAAAAAAGAGCAATTAAAAGGTCAAAGTATCCTCCAGCCCATCTCCCCTTAATCCTGTTCCAATATCTGTTTATTCCCTTGGCTGGATCCTGGCTCCCAGGGCACAGCACTGGGAGAAGGGCTGGCCCCAGGACAGAGCCAGGGCTGTTAATGTTTAATTAACAGGGATTCCCATGCTGACGTGGGCAGGACAGGGCTGCCTGCTGGGCCCTGTGAGTGGCAGGTGGGTAAATATTAAATATTTGTGCTGGGCAGCCCTTGCTGGGTCCAGGACACGCTCCTGTGCCAAACAGCCAGCCCAGCCATGGGCTGAACAGCCAGAAAACCCTATCAATAACCTGGGGAAATGTATTAATTGAGTGTGATTTCATTAAGTTACCCATTCACAGGGTGAGTACAGCTGCTGAGCAGGGCCTGCTCACTGTCTCACTGCTGGCATCAGCTCTGGGAGCTCTGAAGTGACTCTGGAAAGGCCTCAGGTCTGGTTTCAGGAGCTGTGCCACGTCTCTGGGTCCCTCCCAGTGCTGGGGTCTCATGGCCATGGTGCTGTCTGAGCCAGGACACACCCAGGGCTCAGCAGGGGTCAATCTGTGTCCCCCAAAGCCACCCAAAATGAGGGGCTTTGTGCTGGGGACTTTGTGATCCTGTCCACCCAGGATGGCCAAGATTTTGCTCTGACCTCAAGTCCACCCAAGGTTACGGTGACAAAGCCACAAACCCACTTAGTAAAGCAGAGTAAACCTGTGGTTTGTGTCCCTGGGGGTCACCTGGGGGTCTCTGAGATCACCACATCCCCCAGCCCAGGGTAGGGAGGAACCAGGAGCAGCTTCCTCCCAGCCTGTAAATAACCATGGAGCTGGGAGCAGTGGGAGCCTGGCAGGAGGAGAAGGGACATAGAAGCATCACAGGTCTCTCTGCTCTCACAGGTTTAAATCACTCTCCTAAAACGTGCAGCAGCCTTTTATGCAGCCTACCTTAATTTTCCAGGAAGGTGGCATTTGAAAATCAGGACTCAAAGAGGAGATGTGGGCTTGGGGGTGGGGGGAGTGATGCTGGCACCCCATGTCTGGGAGGAGGTGATTAGTGACATTTGGGGTGATTAGTGACCTTTGGGGTGATTAGTGACATTTGGCTGTCTGAGATGGCTGCTGGTGTTTTTGGGGAGCAGGAGCAGAAAGGGGTTTATTTTGCACAAAGGTTGTAGCAGAGCCTGGATGTGCAATCCCTGCCATCCCTGGTGCAGTCCCCAGGGCACTGTGCCTTGGCTCAGCACTGTGGTCTGTCCAAACCTGTCACTAATTATTGGGGACCTGCCTGGGGCTCCCCAGGGGCTGTGGGTTGGCTGGGGCTGCTTCCAGTGCAGGAGGAAAATGATGCTGATCCATGGGTTGGTTGATGGAATAGTGACTGATGGTTACAGCTCTTACAATTCCAGACAGCAATCCTGCCTTTCTCCATGAGTGGTTCTGTTAAAGACACTGCAGAAAATTCAGTGCAGATAAATCCTTCACACCTGTCTGCCCCCCAGGCCCACAGCTCTGCCATGAGCTGCTCCAGGGATGCTGCAGCCACAAATGCCCTTTTCTTCCTAGAAATACCCACCAGCAGCATCCAGCTGTGTGCTGCAGCACCAGCCTGGGCAGGATCCAGGGACAGGAGAGGAGGAGTGATGTTGGACCCTTTGGGAGAAGGGTGCACTCTCTGTGAGCATGTAGTTACATTTTCCTTCCAGCCTCTCTGCTGCATGAGAGCCCCAAATCACTGGCGTGGCTTTAAAAGGTTCAGGGCAGGGGGAAGCCCAGGTGTGCTGCTGGCTGTGTTCCCCTGGCTGGAGCTGCTGTTCACTGTGCTCTACAGAGGCTGGGCAGCCCCTCTGTGAGCCTGGCTTGTCAGCAGCCCCCAGCTGAGCTGCAGCTTTCCCACCTCCTCCTATTGCTCCTGATATTATTTCTATTATTTCTGTGATGGAAACTTTAGTTCTGCTCTGAACTGCTTAAGACACAGCTATTTCCTCTGGACTGCTTCCACTGCCCACAAACCTGCCCACTTCTCAGCCTGGAAATCTGACAAAACACCAACAGGCTGAGAGAGCTGGGCTGCTCAGCCTGGAGAAGGGCAGGCTCAGGGGAGACCCTCGAGCCCTGTCCAGTGCCTAAAGGGGCTCCAAGAGAGCTGGAGGGGGACTTGGGACAAGGGCCTGGAGTGACAGGACATGGGGGAAGGGCTTTAAGCTGAAGGAGGGGAGATTTGGATTAGATTTGAGGCAGGAATTGTTTCCTGTGAGGGTGGGGAGCCCTGGCACAGGTTGTGGCTGCCCCTGGATCCCTGGCAGTGCCCAAGGCCAGGTTGGAGCAACCTGGGATAGTGGAAGCTGTCCCGGCCCATGGCAGGGGGTGGGATGAGATGAGCTTGAATGTCCCTTTCACCCCAAATCATTCTGTGATCCTCTGATCACACCAAACCCCTGCAAACACCTCTGCAGTGCCCTGGCTGCCCCCATGCTTGGTCCAGTCACGCAAGCTGGGAGCAGCAGGAAATTTGATATAACCTCTGCTTGCTGTGGGTTATGTAGCACCTTTTTTTTTTTTTTTTTTTAAGGCATGGAAAAATAAAGAGCTTGGAATGTTGTGGGGTTTTTATTTCCCTTTTCCCTTTTTTTAATAAGAAAGACACTATTGTGAAAGCAATAATTGTTTTGTAGCCATGGGCATTTGAAAACAAACAGGCTCATATCAGGCAAACCCATCAGGCTGGGGTGGGTGCTTTCAGCTTTTTAATAAATGAGTCTGGTTGGTGTTTCAGGAGTCCATTTTCTGAGGAGGCCAGGAGATTTTGGCTCTCTGGAAAGCTGATGGTGTTGGATGTCTCAAAAAAAAGATGATGAGTGCTTAGCCTTGGAAGGTTCCTTGTGGTGGTGTCTCAGACTGAGTGCCTTAGCTCAGGTTCTGGGTCTGCATTTTTGGGGGGTTGTGACCAAAGGAATAGGATTTGCTCTCTTTATTGAGCTTACACCCACTGCCAGAGGGGCCCAGTGCCTCCAGGGGACCTGGGACACCTCTTCTGCAGCACTTTGGCTCATTATTTCCTTCAGAACCTTTCAGGGATGCTGATGGGCCTCCCTGATGGGCCCTGGGAAAGGAGCTGAGGGCACTGGTGCCTTGTGAAGGCTGACCTAGAACAGGGGCTGGACAGAGCTAAAGAGAAAAGCAGGGATTTATTCAAAGAATCTCCTCAATGGTTCCACCTTGGGCAGCACAAGAGCCCAGCCAGGGCTGCACCCAGGATGAGCCAAAATGGTCCCAAAATGCATCCAAAATGAACCAAAATGGTCCCAAAATGCATCCAAAATGAACCAAAATGGTCCCAAAATGCACAACCGGGCACGGGGTCTCTCACTTTGATCAGTTCTGCTCCATTTGCATCTTGCAGCTCATTGTCCAATTCCAGCTTTAGCCCATGCAGTCCCACCCTGCTTGTTTTTCTCTCTTTAGTTCTTATTGTTTATGCTCTTGGGCCTGAGATCTGGATCCTTTGTCCTTGGTGCCCAGCTGGAGCAGGAATTGTTTTGTCTCCCTGCTCTGTGCACAGAGCTCACCATCCCCTCATATGAAGCTCAGACTCACACACTAAAGCAGCGCAGAATGTGAAAAATATAAAAGCCAAAACCTAAGGCATCAGCACTAGCCCAGGATAGGGCTAAAGGATACCTGCAAGTAGCTGGGAAGCCATGGTGAGGTTGTTTTGGGCTCAGAATCACTCACACAGGAAATGTATGCTTTGAACCTGCTCCTTTGATTACCTAAACCTGTAAAACAGGGAGGTGGGAAAAGCCCCTGGGGTGTCCTGGTGCTGAACATGCTGGGAAGGTGCTCCCCTGAACCTGCCCCCGTGGCTTGGCCTGTCCCCAAGCTCATGCCTGGGACCCCTCCTGTGTGGGGAAGGCTCACACCTGCCAGCCTGGCTGCACTGATGAGGTGTCCTTAATAATTTCCTTGTATTAACAATAATTAATAATAATAATAGCAGGTGAACCTCTGTCTGTTGCCAGAGGAAGGCAGAGAAGTGGGTGGTAACTGGAGCTGTTGCATCTCTGCTGCTGAGTGATGCCTGCTGATTTCTCCAGCATCTGTTGCCTCCCTCTCCTGGGGAACAACACAAATAAGCAGAGGAAAATAAATAGAGTAAAAAACAATTCTTTTGAGACAGGTTGGAGTGGAACAGTTTTCCCTGCACCTGCTTTCTGGAGGCACTCAGCAAGTTCATAGAGCTGAGGAGAGCAGCGCTTCTCTGCATCCAGAATAATCCTGGCTTCTCCCTGCAGCCAGGGAAATGCATTTGCCAAACCAGTTTTATTTATTTATTTCTTTATTTACTTATTTATTATGTTGCTTTTTGGCTTCAGTGTGGGTCATAAATAACAAGCAGCAGAAATGAGCATCTCTGAACTCTCTGCTCTTGTTCCCAGGGATGCTGCCCTCAAAGGTGGGCTGTGCTGGGAGGGACAAGGGAGACTGGGAGAGCTTGGGGAGAGGGGAATTTTCATTTTGTTTCAAGAGTTTGAGGGATTTGTCTCATTATAGCAGCAAAAGAAAAACTGGAAGGATTTTGAAAGGCAAAAATCGCTATAAATAGAGTGTGGGGGACTTTTATGGCTCTCTGGGGTTTTATTAATGAGCTGAGCTGTGATCCCAGCAAGGCACGAGGCTGGTGGCTGAGAGCTGGCTGGGAAGGGTGACAGGGGCAGCCACCCCTGCTTGGATCCTGCCCTGCAGAGGCTTTCCAGGGCAGGAGTGGAAACCTTGACCCTTCTGTGCTCCAAGAAAAACACAGGAACCTTCTTAGGAACAGGCTCAGCACCTCTCATCTCCTAGGGAAAGAAAGAGCTGGAGGAACATGACAAAGGCAGAGGAGAGCTGGAAGGATTTGGGGACAGCCAAGGAGTAGTGGCTGACCAGGGATGGGCCTGAGTGTGCTGGTGTTCACAGGGGTCCCAGGATGAGGGAAGAGATGAGAATGTTGGCTCCATGTTTCAGAAGGCTGATTTATTATTTTATGATATATATTCTATTAAAATTGTACTAAAAGAATAGAAGAAAGGATTTCATCAGAAGGCTGGCTAAGAATAGAAAAAGAAGGAATGATAACAAAGGTTTGTGGCTGACTGAGACAGTCCGAGCCAGCTGACTGTGATTGGCCATTGATTAGAAACAACCACAGGAGACCAATCCCAGATGCACCTGTTACATTCCACAGCAGCAGATAACATATTGGTTACATTTTGTTCCTGAGGATTCTCAGCTTCTCAGGAGAAAAGATCCCAGGGAAAGGATTTTTCATAAAACGTGTCTGTGACACCTGAGCCTGGTGCCAGCAGGGCTGCAATAACTGGGCCAGCACCAGCTGGTGGCTTTCCAGGCTGGGCACGAGGGTTGTACCCAGAATGTGCTGCCTGATGCTGTGTTTGCACCTCTCCCCCTGGCAGATGTTCATCATGGAGAAGGTGGAGGGCAGCCAGTGCAGCCTGCACGAGTTCAGCATCACCGGCTCCACCTACGCCCCCGAGGGACAGATGTGAGTGAGGGTCCCCTCCCCAGGGACTCAGGGGGGCCCCGGGCTGGCAGCAGAGCTGGGGAAGGGGGGAGGCTGGGGTTCATGGCCATGGCTGGGGGGAAAGGAGGGGTTTCCATGGTGGTTTGCAGGCCTGTCCATGGGGATTCCCAGTGGGCTTGCAGGTGTTGGGTGATGGGCTGTGCTCTGCTGTCCATGGGCACCAGGGCAGTGTTTCCCTGTCCCTCACTTGGTTTGGGTGCTGCTCACCCTGGCTCTGCCTTCCCACTGCTCAGCAGAGGGTTCCACACCCTTGGCTCTCCCTTGGTGAGCAATCGCAGTAAAACAAGGCCACCTGTGAACCAGAGATGACAGATGTGGGAATGGGGATGAACATAGAAATTTCATCACATAGAAATTTCCCCTAAATTTCTCACCAAGTGATACACCTACACTACTCTCTGTAATCTATTTCACTTTGCAGCAGAAGATAACTCTCCATGTTTCTGGAGCCTGCACAGTTTGGGTATTGACTGGTGGCTGTTGCCCCTGTCCTGAGCAGGATGCAGGGTGGGCAGCTTGTCTGGAAGCCACCAGCAGTGCTCAAGGGGACTTGCAAATGGCTCAAACCCCACAAGGACAGTGCTCCCTGAGCCCTGTGCCCACAGCAGGGGTGGCTGCCGTGGCTGGTGTGCCCAGGGCATGATCCTGCTGCTGGCAGGGTGTGTCTCAGGGCAGGCATGGGCAGGGAGTGCAAGCTGTGGGCTTTTCTCTCAAGTGTTATCACACACATGGGGTTCTCTGCTGTTGTATTTGTTTATTCCTGTTCCTTTGGAAGGAGCTGGTGGCCCCCAGTGTAGCAAGAAGGCAGATGAGAAGCTCAGCTGGTGGTGGGAGCACTCTCTGCTCCCCTTTGCTTTGCTCAGTGATCCCAGACACATTTGTCAGCATGGTCCCTTCTGCTCATCCCTGGAGCAGCTGTAATTCATCTCGGGCACAGACTTAATTTCATGAATATTTATAAAGCCAATTTGATCCTTGGCTAGGAATCTCCATTAAAAACTGAGCCAAGTCATGAGCTGGTGTCAATCAGTGCATTTCAATTTAAATTGAGGAGGACCCAGGGGCTGAACTTGTGCCTGCCAACCTCTGAAGCTCAGTGTCCCCTGGCCTCTGGGGGCTGCATTCAGGGCCGCTCTGTTGGTCTGCAACATTTTGTGTTGCTCTTCAGTTTTGCTTTAGCCCCGTGCCTGTGTTGTGTATGGAGAGGGATGTGTGGGCTTGCTGAGGAGAGAACCTCCCTTCCCCCAGGGCTGGTGGCACTGAAAGGCTTGTTTGCTTTGACCTGGCCTTGGCAGGGGGGTATTTCATGCAGGACCCTGGCTTTGCTCACACAGCACCCAGCCAGCAGCCCAGCCCCTTTGCTGATGTTTTTCCCAGCACATGGGTCTGACCATGCAGGGGCTGCTGACCATGGGGCTGTGACTCCCATCCCTTCCCACAATATCCAGGGGATCCCATGCTGCACAAGCCATGCTTGCTGTGTCTGCTGTCCCTCCCTGTGAGCCCAGGGCTGGGCAGCCTCTCTGGGCAGGAGCAGTGGCTCTCCCTTCCCACTCACAGCCCAGTGTGGCTTTGTCTCCCTCAGCAAACAGATTTTTCAGATTTTCTTGGCTGCTCCGTGTTTTCCGCTCCCGAGCTGTAACAAGGGCTCCAAAATGTTCTTTCCATTGGGAACCAACAGTGGAATAAGCTGATCCTAGTAAATGCCTGACAAATTATTTTTCCAGCCAGCAGATGACCGGCTGGGTTTACACAGCTCTAACCTGCAGTTACCTCTGCTGGAACCAGGGGAATTTTTGATTTCCTTCAAAACCACTGCTACCATTCCACTGCACCAGGAGAGGAGGAGCAGCTGGCTTGCCTGGAGTGTTCAGGGCTGCTCCTTTCCGTAGCAAAGAGCTGCTATTGAGGAAGCAAAGATCACAGTCCAGCACTTGCTTGGAAGCAGGCACAGCAGTGCAGCTGTTCAAGCTCTCTGCTGCTCCTAAATGCTCCCCTGGGTTCCCTCTGGAGTGTGAATCAGCATCACAGGGAGGGGAAGGGACTTGCTGTTGGTTCCACAGCTCCTGTGGATTCAAAGCAAGTGGCTGGATGTTAACATGAATTTCTTTACCCCTTTTCTGGTCCATCACCTTCATCATCAGCCTGGGAGGGAGCAGCCCCTGATTGCTCCTTTGAACTCCTCTGCAGCCCCCTTTGTTCTGGGCCACTTCCGGAATTTATTTGCCTCCTGTCATATTTTATTTGCAATTTAGTGCTGCCCCATTTAATAAAGTACAAAATGTGAACCCAAGGACTTATTGCCAGCACTGATGCTTTAACTGGGCTTTTGCTTCCACTTTTACAGGAGTGATGTGTAGGCTGTATATCCCCCTAGGAGGGATGTTTAGGGTGAGCTAACAGTATTGAAGGTGTGAGCTGGTGTGAGGCTGTTGGGGTTGTGTGGTGGTTCCAGTTGTTGGTTTCTCTGGGTCTGGATTGAAGGCACTTGAGACAGTAATTCATGTTCAGACTCAGGTGTTTATTGTTTCTTATCAGTGAAAAAATGTCTCACTAATGTGAGTTTGGCAGCTTTTCATTAGAAGGCACAAAATGGCTCACTATCTCTTGTTCCAAGGTCTTTTAAGACTAAACTATCCAATTAAGAACTGACACCTAGATTATTTTCCCTTTTAACCCAATAACTGATCCCAAAGAGCCCACAGTGCAGACTTTTCTGCCCAATTACAAAATGCCACCCAAACCCATGGAGAAGGAGCATGAAGAAGAAGCCCAGGATGACACCGTGTGCCCTCCATCTTGCTTCCATCCACAACACACTAAAAATCCCCAAACCTAAATTTCTCACCTAAGTGATACACCTACACTACTCTATACAATCTATTTCACACTTTTGTGGGTTCTAGTTTATCTTGAAGTTTAGGAAGCTTTCTCCATGAATGAGGGTCAAAGTCAGTGCTCCCCTGGGGGTCAGGGCACCCCAGAGCAGACAGGGAAACATTCCCAGTGCCCTGGGTTTCCCCATGGTTGTTTTCTGCCCTCAGCCTGAAGGACGAGCAGCCGGTGCAGTGCGGGCAGTACGACGGGCTGGTGGAGCTGGCCACCATCTGTGCCCTCTGCAATGACTCCTCGCTGGACTACAATGAGGTGTGGGGGCACCAGGGCCAGGGTGGCGTTGGGGGGATGCTCTTGCTGTGCTTCAGAGCAAAGCCAGGAGAGTTTGTCCCTTGGGATCCCCTTCCCTGGCTTCGGCTCATCCCCAGGGGATGCTCTGCTGTGGTGGGTGGCAGCATCCTCGGGGGCAGCAGCAGCGTGTAGAGGATGTGCTCTAAAGATTCAGCTCTTTTTTTCTACCCTCTAGTCCAAAAAAGTCTATGAGAAGGTGGGGGAAGCCACTGAAACAGCCCTGACGTGCCTGGTGGAGAAGATGAACGTCTTCAATACAGACCTCAGCAAACTGTCCAAGGTGGAGAGAGCCAACGCCTGCAACTCAGTGAGTGGGGAGAAACCCCATCAGCACTGGGGGATGGGAGGGAGAGGAGGGATTGAGGATGGCTGATATTTGGGCAAATAAGCATTTGCAATGATCTAAGGGACTGATTTGGCACAAGGGTGTGATTTCTGGGCTGTGAGCTGTTTTTGGAACAGTGGCCCTGGGGGGCTGATGCCAGGGCCTTGAAGACCAGCCTACATGGAGCTTTGGAGCAGGTGATTCCTGAGGCTCCAACTCAGTCCAGTCCTTGCTCAGGCAGGAGAGACCCTCTAAATGAGAGCCTGAGCTCTGGCTGCAGATGAGGAAGTTTGGAGTTATCTTTGGGTGCCCAGTTTGCACTGAGCAGTCACCCTCCAGCATGAACCAAACCCTATTCCCCAGAGCTTTGCCTGCCCCAGTGACATTTGCTCCTTGGAAACATCTATTTTTGACATGAAAATGTCTTGTGCTGGCTCTTCCCCTACTCCAGTGTCTCCCTGTCCTCCTGGGTGAAAACACACTTTACTTTGGGTCTGTATTTCCTCTGCTTTAGATCTTACAATGTCTTTCCTTGATCAAAAGGCTCTCTGTTCCAGCATTTTCCCCAGAACAGATCTGTGCAGGTTGTAATAAATATTCTGACTCCTTTCTGATAAGGAAAGCTTGTGGCTTTAGCCCTGTCCCATCCATCCTGGCTCCTGTGGCTGCCTTTCTCCTCCCACCCCAGGGGCTCAGCGGGGTTGCCAGCCAAGGCAGAGAGCACCAGTGTCCCTGGCATGTCCTGCTCAGCCCAGTGCTGTTCCTGCAGGTGATCAAGCAGCTGATGAGGAAGGAGTGCACCCTGGAGTTCTCCCGGGACCGCAAGTCCATGTCCGTGTACTGCACTCCCAGCGGGGCTGGCAACAACTCTGCTGGCAGCAAGATGTTTGTCAAGGTAGGGCTGGAGCCACTGTTTGTTTGTCAAGGTAGGGCTGGAGCCACTGTTTGTTTGTCAAGGTAGGGCGGCAGGGTCCAGGTGCCCCTCACACACCCAGCAGCATCTGGCCCTGGCTGCACAGGGCAGTGGTGATGCTCTGCAGCTCCTCTCACACTCTGGGGAACTGTGGTGAGGGGGGCTCTGGAGCATTTCCTGCAGTGCTGGAGAAAACTCTGAGCTGCCTGGGGAGCCAGGATCCAGCAGGTAGGCTGGTGGGGTCAGGGAGGAGGTGAGTCTTTGCCATATTGATTAGGGAAGAAAGGGGGTGAGATGGTTTAGAGGGAGGGAAAGGTGCTGAGTGTGGTGGTGTTGGGGCAAGGGGGAGCTGCCCTCGTGCAGAATTTGGGCACTTGCCTTTATTAAAGGCTTGGACCCTCCAGATGCCAGTAATGCCCAAAGGATGATGTCCATCTTTCCACTGAAGCCAGAAATAAAATAGTGTTTCATAGGAAATTTTCTTCCCAAGGGAAGAGATGTGGTGGAATTTCTCCCCGCTGACTCTGAGAAGATTTGGATATTGTTGTTCCCACTGGGAAATTATCTGGGTGGGTGAACTCTGCCCTCCAGGCCAGGCAGGGACCCTCTAAAGCCTCTGGATCTGTGGCCCTGGGAGAGCTTTTGAAGAGGTGCAATGGAAGGATTGCAAGTGTTATATTAAAGAGTAATGTCAGGGTCCTTTGTAAGGTCAGAAGGGCTGGGGTGAGAGGCTGGGATGCTGAAGGACATGTTTTCCTGAATTGCAAAGGCATCACAAGCATCCTCTGAGTATCCCACATTTGTTCCCTCACAGATTTACAGCCCTCATCCCCTGCAGGTCAGATCAATGGTCTGTGGGGTGGGGTGGGAGTATTTCAGGAGGATATGTAGTTTTTGCAGGAGACAGCTGGCTCTGCAGCAGATCCTGCTCTTGGTGACCTGGGTGTGCTTGGTCAGAGGCTGCCATCTAGTGCCCTGAGCCACAGGGCCGGGATGTGCGCTGGAATTTGGGGGAGAATTCCTCTGTCTTTGCCCAAACTTGGTGCCTTCCCTCCCTCTGGCACTTCCTTTGACCTTCCAGCTTCACCCCATCCCCTGAGCCCTCCTCTCCTCTCCCACAGGGCGCCCCGGAGAGCGTCATCGAGCGCTGCACCCACGTGCGCGTGGGCACCGCCAAGGTCCCGCTGACGGCCCCGGTGAGGGACAAGATCCTGGGCAGGATCCGGGACTGGGGAATGGGCATGGACACCCTGCGCTGCCTGGCCCTGGCCACGCAGGACTCGCCCGTGCGCAGGGAGAGCATGCAGTTGCACGACTCTGCTGCCTTCGTCCACTACGAGGTACAGCACCCCAGATCCGGCCTTGCTCTCTGTCTTCCTTGCTCCCAGAGTTTCCCCAGCTGCCCCAGCAGGAATTTCCCTCTGGTTTCTCTGTGGCTCATCTCCTCTGCAAACCTCAGGGTAACAAGCCCCATCTCACTGAGCGCGTTTTCCTGTGGAGTGACTGCTGAGGAGACCATTAGGAGGGATGGGGAGGAGGGGAGCAAAGAGAAAATGTGTGAGGAGGAGCAGAGGGATGGGAGCATCCTGTTGGATTGGGGCTGTAGAGTGCATCCATGGGGCAGTTATGATAGGAAACTGCCTGTCTTGGTTTGGAAAGACAGGAGTCTGCTAAGGAAGGCAGGAGCCTCCTCTGAAATGGAGAATGTAAACCCTCCCCACCCCTCCAAATTGCTATAAATTTTAAATTAAGGGGGCTCTCAGACAAAAATATGGGAGCAGGAAATAACAGTTCTTTAATAGGGAAGGAAAAAAATAAAAGGATAAACAATGCAGTACACTGGAACAACACTGACAGAGTCAGAACCCAACGTGACACCCTGTGGGTCAGGGTGTTGGCAGCAGTGCCATTGGAATTGTGGCTCAGCCCTCCTGCAGTGCCAGGGGTGGTTCTGTTGGAGCAGGGATCCTGTAGAGAAGGATGGATTCTTCCTCTGAAGATCCAGTGGAAGAAGAGGCAGCTGCTGTTCCTCTGGGGAATCCCATGGAGAAGCCGTGCTGGTGTCTCAAAAACCTCTGGATTATGTCTGGATAAGAATGCTTGGCTCCTCCTTCTGGGCTCACATCTCCCAATGGGATGCTGTAGTTCTTATCAGCCATGCAGTGACATTCAATAGCTGTTATCAGCAGATGTCCCCTCCTGAGGGAGGTGTGAATGTGGTCACTCAAAGAGAGAGAGATAAGGCAAGCTGCCCACTTGACAAAAGATAATCTGCCATACAGATAGAAAACATCTTGCATTGCAATCTTCAACACTGCCCCAGAATTCCATAGGTAGGAATTTATGATAGAATTTGTTTTATTTTTAGGGTTGTGCTTTGTTTTAGGGGGGTTGGCAGTTGCGTCCAACCCCTCCCTTATTACGGGGTGCTGGGGCTGGTTGTAGCGGCGGTTGCAGGGTGTGGTTGGATGGTAAGTTTGGGGGTTTCCTTTGTGTCTTTGGTGCTTGTTATGGTTTATTTAGGGGGGATGTTGGTAGTGTTTGTTTATTCAGTGTCGTTGGTAGCGGATCCTTACCCAGAAGCCTGGGCTAACTGGGGTGTTGCTGGTTATGGCCTCGGGATAGGGTTGGTTGTGGTGGTGGGGCTTGCTATAGGGGGTGTGTTGGAATTCCATAAACTCCTACCTATTTATAGCATAAATTCCAGAAACCTCTTGGAAGTTTCTTCCCAGGGGAAATCCCTGTGAAGTCCAGGGTGGTTTCACAGCAGGGAGGGAAGTGGATGCATCCCAGGGGTTAACATAGGTCTGGGGTGTGTTCCTCCCCCCCAGAACAACCTGACCTTTGTGGGCTGCGTGGGGATGCTGGACCCTCCCCGCAAAGAGGTCACCTCGTCCATCGAGATGTGCCGCAAGGCCGGCATCCGCGTCATCATGATCACCGGAGACAACAAGGGCACGGCAGTGGCCATCTGCCGCCGGATCGGGATCTTCTCCGAGAGCGAGGACGTGTCTGGCAGGGCCTACACGGGCCGGGAGTTCGACGAGCTGCCCCCCGAGGCGCAGCGCCAGGCGTGCCGTGAGGCGCGATGCTTCGCCCGCGTGGAGCCCGCACACAAGTCCCGCATCGTGGAGTACCTGCAGTCCTTCAACGAGATCACGGCCATGGTGAGCCCTCAGGGACACCCTGCCAGCCCCGGTCCCCTCCTCCCCACCCTGCTCGATCCTACTGGAGTAAACACCAATATAGTCAGACAGGATGTGCCTGAGCTTGTCTGGCCCTTGGTGCTGAACCAAACAGTGGCACTGTGGTGTTTCACCCCACAGACACTTTTGGCTGGCTGGGTGTGTGGTGTTTCACCCCACAGACACTTTTGGCTGGCTGGGTGTGTGGTGTTTCACCCCACAGACACTTTGCCTGCCTGGGTGTGTGGTGTTTCACCCCACAGACACTTTTGGCTGGCTGGGTGTGTGGTGTTTCACCCCACAGACACTTTTGGCTGGCTGGGTGTGTGGTGTTTCACCCCACAGACACTTTTGGCTGCTGGGTGTGTGGTGTTTCACCCCACAGACACTTTTGGCTGCCTGGGTGTGTGGTGTTTCACCCCACAGACACTTTTGGCTGGCTGGGTGTGTGGTGTTTCACCCCACAGACACTTTTGGCTGGCTGGGTGCTGCAGTTGGGCACTGGGGACAGGTCCAGGCCTGCAGGAGCTCTGGTGCTGCTGGGATGGAGCTTCCCCCCGTAACAGGGGCTGCTCCTCGGGTTTCCCTCTGCTGGAGAAGCTTTAAGGTGATGACGAAGGAAAGGAGTCGGTTCTGATGGAGGGTTTGGATCCAGAGCTTTATTCTGGCCCTCAGGCCTCTGAATGCAGCACCAGCTCCAACAGAACTCCCTGAGCCCGTGGTTGCTGCTCCTTTGAACCCCGGGGAGAGGGGCAGGGAAGGGGCGGGGAGCCATCAAGCAGGGACAGGAGGGGAGGGACAAAGGGACAAAGGACACCTGGATGGCCCAATGCCCCCCAGGGGTAGAGGGCATCCTTTGGACCTGCCAATCACTCAGTGCCCTTCTGGAATGCCAGGACTGACAGACAGTGCTCAGCAGGGGTGAGAGTGTTGAAAGGAGAGGTGATTGACACACCTGGGGAAGGAATCTTCAGGGAGAAACCTGGGGTATCTGTGGCAAACCATGACATCACAGCACAGCACAATCCCTTGCACGCTGACCCCCGGCTGTGTGCAGACAGGTGATGGTGTCAATGACGCTCCGGCGCTGAAGAAGGCAGAGATTGGCATCGCCATGGGGTCGGGCACGGCCGTTGCCAAGTCAGCTGCTGAGATGGTGCTCTCTGATGACAACTTCTCCACCATCGTGTCGGCCGTGGAGGAGGGCAGAGCCATCTACAGCAACATGAAGCAGTTCATCCGCTATCTCATCTCCTCCAACGTCGGGGAGGTTGTTTGGTGAGAGCCTCCCACGGCGGGCACCAGGCTGCAGTGTGGGGACACATCCCCCGGGGCAGGTGACCTGGGGCAGGCAGCAGCAGGTAGTGCCCAGACTGGCACCATGTCCCATTCCCCAAGGGCAGTGAGATTTTTTTTTGTAGTTTTACAATCCTGCCATGCTGCAGGACCTGTTTTGTCAGAGTATTGCCTATTTAAGCTCATGCAAGTGCCTGATCTGGGTGCAGATATTTGTGTACAGGCTGTTGTCACCCAGTCACAGCTATCCCAGCTATCCCTCTCCCTGCCCATCCCTCCCAGTCCTCAGCAACGTCAGCACAACCAACCTTGGGATCATTTGGGCATCTTTTGCCCTTACATTTCAGCATGGCTGTTTATGCTGGGAATGGGAGCCTTTGTGGCCTGGGGACATAAATTGTTGGGTTACAACTGCAAAGCAAATTTTTATAGCAACAGAAACAAATTTTAGCTGCAAAATTCAGTGCTGGGCTTCAGGTTCCTTATCAGGGGCTGTGGGTTTGTCTACAGGACTTGGGGTGAATATTCAGTTTGAGGCTTTGGATCCAGATGCTCTCTCCCCCTTGCATGACACAGAACCATGGCTGCCCAGAGCTTGTCTAATTTCACATCTCTCTTTTTATTTTGCTGCAGTATTTTCCTGACAGCCATCCTGGGCTTGCCTGAGGCCCTCATCCCAGTGCAGCTGCTGTGGGTGAACCTGGTGACGGACGGGCTGCCGGCCACGGCGCTGGGCTTCAACCCCCCCGACCTGGACATCATGGACAAGCAGCCCCGCAACCCCAAGGAGCCCCTCATCAGTGGCTGGCTCTTCTTCCGCTACCTGGCTGTGGGAGGTGGGTGCTGCTGGGTGGGTAGGTGGGTGTGTCAGGGTGTCCTGGGCTCTCCTGGGCTGGGGTCTATTGGAATATTACCAATATAGCCACACAGGATGTGCCTGAGCTTGTGTGGCCCTCCTGCTGAACCAAACAGCAGCACTGTGGTGTTTCACCCACAGACACTTTTGGCTGGCTGGGTATGTGGTGTTTCACCCACAGACACTTTTGGCTGGCTGGGTGTGTGGTGTTTCACCCCACAGACACTTTTGGCTGCCTGGGTGTGTGGTGTTTCACCCCACAGACACTTTTGGCTGCCTGGGTGTGTGGTGTTTCACCCCACAGACACTTTTGGCTGCCTGGGTGTGTGGTGTTTCACCCCACAGACACTTTTGGCTGGCTGGGTGCTGCAGTTGGGCACTGGGGACAGGTCCAGGCCTGCAGGAGCTCTGGTGCTGCTGGGATGGAGCTTTCCCCCATAACAGGGGCTGCTCCTCAGGTTTCCCTCTGTGGAGAAGCTTTAAGGGGATGGTGAAGGAAAGGAGTCGGTTCTGATGGAGGGTTTGGATCCAGAGCTTTATTCTGGCCCTCAGGCCTCTGAATGCAGCACCAGCTCCAACAGAACTCCCTGAGCCCGTGGTTGCTGCTCCTTTGAACCCGGGGAGAGGGGCAGGGAAGGGGCAGGGAGCCACCAAGCAGGGACAGGAGGGGAGGGACAAAGGGACAAAGGACACCTGGATGGCCCAATGGCCCCCAGGGGTAGAGGGCATCCTTTGGATCTGCCAATCACTCAGTGCCCTTCTGGAATGCCAGGACTGACAGACAGTGCTGGGAGGGGTCAGGGAGGGAAAGGAGAGGTGAGTGACACACCTGGCAGGGAATTATCAGGGGAGGGACCTGAGGTTCTGAGGTAAACCCTGAAATCACAACACAACAGGGGTCCCTGTCTGGTGCTGGGGTAAGGGTGTCTCTCTTGGCCACAGTGTACGTGGGCCTGGCCACGGTGGGAGCAGCGACCTGGTGGTTCCTGTACGACGCCGAGGGCCCGCAGGTGTCCTTCCATCAGCTGGTGAGTCAGGAGGGGAACAGGCTGACAGCTGCAGAGATGGGTGAGGGGGTGCATTCATGTCCTGGGGTCTTTCATCTATCTTTCCTCTCTGTTGCTTTTAGCATTCCTGAATTCCTAGTGGAGAGGACAGTAGTTTAAAACAGAAGTGAATTCTCTCCCTCGGGCTGTTTCCAGCCTTGCTTCTGCCAGCCACCAGCATGGTAGTGAAAGTTTCAGATTCAGAAAGATTCAGAGAAGCTGAAAGTAGCTTCTGTGCCTCATCCCATATTGGAAGGGAGGCACATTACATTACATTCTCACAATATATTTAGCTAATGTGAAAACTGCAGGGAAGGGGGAAAGCAGGTGCCATCACATCCCAATGGCATGTGCAATGCAAGGTGGATTTCTGATGGAGACATGTGTGCTCAAACTCCTTCCTAACTGCACCTGAGAGCCTCAAAGGCACTGTTCAGCCATACCCCTAAAGCCCAACCCCAAGAGAAGCTGGGTCACTGCAGGTACTTTATTGGTTGCTCTGACCCCTGAGATATTTAACAGCAACTCAGTTCATCACCTGCCCCCCAACCAGTCGACTCTTCCTCCTCTCTCCTGCCTTTCCTGCTGCTCTGCCATGTATTTACCAGCAGTTTCCTGTGCTGACAGAGGAACTTCATGAGGTGCACTGAGGACAACCCCATCTTTGAAGGAATTGACTGTGAGATCTTTGAGTCGCGATACCCAACGACGATGGCTCTGTCTGTGCTGGTGACAATCGAAATGTGCAATGCTCTGAACAGGTGTGCTGCCCAGAGGGCTGCTCTCCTTGCTCTTTGTGTGACTGATTTTGTCTCTTTGAGTGTCTGTGGGTGGGCTGAGGGCTTTGCTTTGGCCTAGCAGAGCCGTTCAGAGCATCCTCACAGGGGAGCACTGGGTTCTCCATAGAGGAACTCCTCCAAGGCAGTGTGCTGTGGCTGGGAGCAGTGAAGGAAGGACTGGATCTGCATTCATTAGTGATTTTGGTCCTTAATGATCAGCCCTAATCCATGCATTGCTGGTTCTATCCACATCCAGTTTGCAGCAAAGCCTGGAGATGAACAGCCTGGAAAAGAAAGGATATAGCATATGGCCTTGCATGTTGGAGGGAAATGAAATTCCCAGCATAGGCAGATGGGGGGAGGTTTCTGGGGCTAACATTGTCCCCTCACTTTCACAGTGTCTCTGAAAACCAGTCGCTGCTGCGGATGCCACCCTGGCTCAACATCTGGCTGCTGGGGGCCATCATCATGTCCATGGCTCTGCACTTCCTCATCCTCTATGTCAAGCCCATGCCTGTGAGTACCCTCTGTCACCTCCCTCTGCCTTCTGTGGACAAGGACATCCCTGGAGCAATCTTTGGGTTGGGAAACTTCTGGGATGGCTGTTCCCAGAATGTGCCCTCAGGGCCAGGTCCCATGGCTCAACCCAGCATGGAAAACAGGAGTCATTCTGTCCCATGAGCCAGGAGTGCAAACTCTCCCTATGGGCAATGCAAAGGCTCTAGATATCTCCAGAAGGTGGTTCAGCCCTTTAGGAGTTGTCTCCTTCCTTTGCAAGGCTGGGGATGCCTTGGTTGTTGCCCAAAGGTGCTTAAGATGAAGTGTGTTTCTGTACCCAGGAGGGTGCTTTGTCCCTTGTCACCTGCTGAGCACCTGTGACCACATAAACACACAGTCCTACCTTGTGCCTCACTTTCCCCATCTGCAGGAGAGGTGAAGACTATAATTTTTCACTAATCTTGGCCAAGACCCACCTTGGATCATGACAGACCTTGAAGAAGTTCTCCTCTTTGGGCTGTCTGGATCCTCCCTCTTTGTACCTCTCTGTGGTGACCTCTCTCAACCTTTGCCATACAACAATGTGATCCTTAAAACAACAAAATGTCCCACCTGCTTCCCTAGTGACATATCCACTCCTTTCCACCCTGCAGCTCATCTTCCAGGTGACCCCCCTGAGCTGGCCACAGTGGGTGGTTGTGATGAAGATCTCCCTACCTGTGATCCTGCTGGATGAAGGACTCAAGTACCTTTCCCGCAACCACCTGGATGGTGAGCATGGTCTGCACCCCCCTGGGTTAGGGTGGCACTTTGCTTGGGGTTCCTGGGGGTTTTGTGGACCCCTCACTCACCTCCTCTGCTCATGTGATGTCTGCACCTGCATGTTCACCCACCTTTGCTGTGCAAAGGGGCTTCTCCTGCTCCCTTCCTTCCTGGTGCCACGCCTGGCAGAGCAGTTGGTGATTACATCTGCTTGAAATGCTCCCTTTGGAGCTGGAGCATTAGATAACCTGCCACAGGTTATTAATTCAACTCCTCTCAAGCCTCCAGGAACTGGATCCCTTTGCTTATGAAGCAAAACAAATCAAACACTGATTTGTAACAGGAAACCTTTCTTTTTTCCTCTCAGATTTCCACCCCTCTCTGTCCATCCTTATTTTGTGTTGGCAGCCTCTATGCTGAGATCCACTGAGAGCTGATCACCTTATAAACTGGTTTTAAAGTGGCTTCCCTTGGCCAGCCCCTCTCAGGATGCAGCCCTTGGCACCACCAGAGGAGAAGCAGCTCCTGTGACACTGATGCAGCAGTTCCTGTGTGCTCCTGGGCTCCATGCTGTAAATCACAGCATGTCTTTGGGCAGCCCTCCAAAGAGATGATATCATCTTTTCTTTCATTTCTTGCAAAAGATGTTGCTGTGGGGGATATCTCAGCACTGAGTTAAGCCCACAGGTTTTCCCAGTGGTGGCTGCCCAGGGCTGCTGAGCAGTGCTGTGCCTGCCATAGGGGTGGCCCCTCTCCAGAAAACAGGATTTATTTATTCATTTTTTGGGGTGAGCTTGCCCTGACAGTGATAGCAGGGAGAAGAAGGCAGGAAGGGCACTGTCCTTGCTTAGGGAAGCTCTGGGGGCAGGTGAACAATCTGAGTGTGAGGACTGGATTTCCTTCCACACCATCACCTTGCTCAAACCATCTTTTCACCCCTTAGGCAACCTGTGTCATAGCAAACCCCTCTTTTTCACTTCACCCTGTATTAACAACCCAGAAAATCTGTGCAAAGCCACTCTTGCCTTTCCAGGCTGAAGGCAGGTCTGGCCAGCCCTGTCAAGGAGGGCTCTGGGGCACTGTAACAGCTGTGTTTGGTTTCTCATGGAGCAGGGCTTTGTAAGTACCTGGAAATATGGGATGGGAAAGTATTGCAGGCAGGAGATGGTCACAAACAGATCTCCTTCCCCATCAGTGTGTCCTGGTGTGCAGGTGGTGCTCATGTCAGCCTTTCCTCCTGTGTTGAGCTGATGCAGAAACTCAGCAATTGCTCAGACAAACAGACATGCAGGGCTCCTGTTTTTACAAACCAGATAGAAATTGTTTCTAGCCTGTTTTTATTGAATTGTTTCATCTCTCATCAGACACCCAGGTCTGTTTTATCCCATGATTACGAGCCTGTAGCAACAATTCTACAGCATGGCACCAGGCTGGGCTATAGGAGAGCTGTTAATCCCATGCATGCTCTTGGTCTTCCCTTCACAATCTCTAGTCTGAGGCTGAGTCTGTCTTTCTCCCACACTTTGTATTTCTCTGTAAAATCTCAGCACTGTTGGAGGAAGTGCTTTTCTTTGGCTCTGCCTGCACAGCTCCAAGCACAGCGAGGTTTCTGGTAGGCACATGATCCTCTCAAGTGCCATCACAGCAGCTCAGTTTTCTCCTCCCATGGCACACTCCCAATGTTTCAGGTGCTCTGAGCTTCCCTCATCCCCACAGCCATGATGCTGCTGATGCTCACAGGTTGCTCTGTCTCATGGATCCAGGGTTTCCCATGCAGCTCTTCTATCACGGCTGTGTGGCAAAATCACCACGCTTCAATCATCACACTTGAAAGAAGCAATTGAAGCTCTTCATCTTCCTGATTCCTCTGGCCTTTGAAAAGCAAAGGAAAAAACCTCCAAAAGCCACTTTTATGTGTGGTCTTGTGATTTTTTTTTTTTACCAGGCATTCTCAGGACAGTAAGACCCAAGTGGAGCGGGGAGCACCAGTTGAATACCTGCAAGACTCCAGAGCAAGGGTTGGCTTCCTTACCCGTCTCATTCCTGAATGCTGCATCCCTGTGCTTCCTTCAGAGTCTTGATTCTGTGTGCTGGGGACCTGCTTGGAATGTGTCTGGGTGAACATGGCTTAGATATAGACCAGAGATACAATAATAGAGCCAAGAGACTCTACCCAGACAGGATCTCCTTTCCCACAGTGGTCTCTGTGTTTTGCTTCAAAATAAGGCCTAGCAAGCCTGTGAAGTAGCTTTTTGATGGCAGTTTTGGCCAGGAGCCAGGGTAGCAGCACTTGGTCTGTATTAAGATAGGGCTTGGGAATGGTCTCCAGCAGGGGACCTTCCAAGGGATGGCCAAGGGTGTTCAGCTGAGGAATGCAAATGTATGGCTGTGAGTCCTGCTGATTCAGGAATTGCATGGAAAAGTTTCTCCTTTGATGAGATTTAGATAAGTTGTGTTTCCATTGTGCTGGATTTCCTTTGTCCTTGAAGTGGCAGAAAGCTGAGACTCTTCAGTTCTCACTGTGGTCTCAGTGCTTTTCATTCCTCTCCCCATCACTCTGCTCACATCCAGCCTTTCATCTCACATCCTTTGCATATCTGGCTGCCTTCATTCCTCTCTGGCCCCTCTGAGGTTTCTGCTGTCTCAGTTTTGGGAGGTGATGTGAATGTGAGAGTGAGAGAATTTTGGCTTTGTGTGAGCTGCAGATGTTCTGCTCAGGAGCATGGAGATGTTCTCAGGGCTCTGTCACACACTGACAGGCTCACAGGGGCTCACCACCCTCAGGGATCTCTTGCTGTAGTATCTTTGATATTTTCCATGCTCTATGCATTCAAGTGTTTGTTCTCTCAGAATCCTGTGGCATGCAGGGGGAAGCTTTCCAGGCATCTGTGCCAAAGCCTTGCAGAAGTCTCTTTGTCTCTTTTCTAAGTGGTTCTCAAGAAGTACCAAATATAGGGAGGACACTGAGATAACCCCAGTGCTCCTGTTCCTCTGTGCACCATCAGCCCACTGCTGAGGCCACCCTGCACCTCCTCCTGTTCACCATCTCAAGGCAAACCCCTCACAGGTGTTGGAGCTCTGCTGTGGTTGCTCTCAGCACGTTCAGCAGCAGGCCCTGTCTGGGTGCTGAGCATCACCATTTCTCACTTGTGCTGTGGTAAAAGCAGGGGCAAAATCACAAAGCAGGTGTTTTCTGCAGCACAGCTACGTGCCTGCCCTGACAGCTGCAGGGCCACTGAAAATCAGGAGTTTGGATGCACAAGAATTGACTTGGTGTCTTTTGTGGCAGATCAGCATTTAGGCAGCTGTTTGTCCTTGTGCCCAGTGAGGACAGCACCTCATTTTGCAGGAGGTGCAGTATGGTGGCCACCCCACCCTGTTCCTGTTCCCTCTCCCTTGGCAGCACAGTGCCCTGCAGTCTCCTGCCACTGCAGCTGATGTGCAGGTGAAGTTGCTCCCTGGGGTGAGCATCTCCACCACTGAGGGAGCTTTGGGCACCTCTCTGCAAAGCTGGCATCAGATTTAGGCTTCAACATCCTCCCAGAGGAGAGTGGCTGGCAGAGGTGGCAGTGCAGTGACAAGTGAATCACACTCCCTTGCCAGGGGCAGACACAGCTCTGCATCTGAGAGAGCCCAAAATTTGCAGGGACCAAAATCTCCATGTCCCAACACAAAAAAAACCCCTCCAGCATATAGCAAAAAGGAGCTGTTCACCCTCATTTTCCCCCATGCACCTGCACCTGGGTCCGAGGGAAGCTCCTGAAAGTGCCCCAGGAGCACAGGAGCTGCTGCAGCTGCCCGTGTTCCTGCAGAGGAGGCAGGGGCAGGCATCCCTCTCCTGGCTCGGCAGAGCGGGAGCGAGCGCCTGCCCTTGTAGGGAAATCTGGGCCTGGAGCTACCTTGGCTGGGTGCTGGCAGAGGAATGTGTCCCCGTGGGCCAAGCATTCCCTGGAGCTGTGGATGCTCTGCAGGAGAGCACTGCTGCACCTTCCAGGGCTGGAATCTCCACACAGGATTTTACAGCTCTGCTGCTTCGCTTTTTATTTCCCCCTCTCTCCTGTTTTTCATGTCTGTGTGTCAGGGTGCCCTGCTGTGATGGGGAAGATGTTCAGTTTTCAGAGCTACAAGGGCTGCAGCATTTCCCTTGGTGAAGGGGGTGATCTGGGCTGGCAGTGGGAGCCTGCATCCCTCCAGCAGCACCTTTTACAGGAACCCGTTGAGGAAAGTCAAAAGCAGTAAGGAAAAACCTCCCCAAAAGCCTCAGCTGTCTGTGGGGAGCAGAGCTTGGAGGAGCTGAGCTCACATTGTTCAGTTGCTGGTTTGTAAGTGCTGGAGGGCTGGGACACCCCTGGTGTGAGGCAGCATCCAGAGGGACTGTGACCATCCCATCATCCCTGCATACAGGTCCTGCATCCCCCCTGCTCCTGTCACCTGTGGGAGGGAAGGACAGATGGACACCCGCATATGTGGGAGCTGGACCTTGGCTGGTTGCAGAGCTCATGGAAACACCTGACTCACTCCATGCCAGGATTGTGTTACTTTAGAGACCTGAGAGCAACTTTTTGAAGAGCATCCACTGTGGTTAAACTCTGCAGCCATGTCCCCTTCCTGTCCCTGCCTGCCACAGGCCGTGGCATCCTCCTCCCTGTTTGCACAGCCATGGGGTGATGTGTTTAGGGGAAGTGCCTTGGTTGGCAAATTACCACTGGTGTGTCACTCAGTGGGGACTGTTCAGCTGCTGGAGGAGAGGCTGCTGCAGTGGGGAGGAGATGAATTTTGATTATTGCAATGATATTTAGTACAGTGCACTTGCTAGCATCCCTGCCTTACACCAAAGCCTGCAGTGTCATCCAGAGGGATGCTGCCATCACAGCAAACCACTTTATCCCAGCACACAAGGGCTGGGCTCTGCAGCCAGCACTGGAAAAAAAATTTGGCAGAAGTTGCAAAAAAGCCTTTTCACTCTGTCTTGCCTGTTATTTATTAATTCCCCTGAAAGCTGTCGGCACCAGGGCTGGCAGCAGGCGCGGAGCCCCACGGGTAACCCCGGGCAGGACCCTTATTTATCAAGAGCACAGGAACAGCAGTCCCCAGTGAGATGTATTTTGTGATGTGTGCAGTGATGAAAGAGAGAGAAGTACAGTCAGAAGATTCATGATAAGGGATTTTTCTAACTCTCCTTAGCAAGTGCTGCTTCTGGGTGGGTTTTTTTAAAGGAAAAATATGTGTTCTGGGTAAACCAAGCTACCCCAGGCTGGAGGGCAGCTGCTGCCTCGGGGATCAGGGACACTCCTGTCAACTGCTTGAAAATTTGGGATGTAAGTCAAGTTGTGGCAGGGATTTTGAGGCTGCTCACATGGAGTTCGAGCTGGATACCATCACTTTCCTACAGGCCATATGTTGCCTGTTACCTTCCCTGTCCAACCCCATCCATCTGGAGGGAGGGAGAAGGTGGGAGGGCAGCCCTGGGACAGTGGCTGTGATGAGAAGGTTGGTCCTTGCTCATGGTTTTGAGGGTATTTATGGGTGTGGTACATAGGCAGTGTGTGTAAGTGGTGTGAGCCCATGGAGCAGTGTCCATGTCTCTGGCTGCAGCAGGGCTGGGGCTCTGGGGTGGGTGTGAGGATGCAGTGAGCTTCCTCCTCTTGAGCCACTGCTTTTCCCTGCATGATGCCTCACTGGGAGCAGTAAGGAGGGATCCTGCCTACTCGCCTTCCCACATGGCTCCACCTCAGGTTGGTTGTTAGGGAAAAGTTTTTACAGAAAGGGTGATAAAAAATTGGAATGGTCTGCCCGGGGAGGTGGTGGAGTCCCCATCCCTGGGTGTGTTTAACAAAGCCTGGATGTGGCACTGGGTGCCAGGGTTGAGTTGAGGTGTCGGGGCTGGGTTGGACTCGATGATCTTGAAGGCCTCTTCCAACCCAGTGACTCTGTGAATTCTGTGAATTCATCCCTTTTCCTAACTCTTGCAGAGACCTTCTTCACCCAGGGACCAGCATCCTCCTCCTCCTCACACAGCCTGACCTGCCACAGCTGCAGTCAGGCCAGCTCTGTGCAGACGGGATCCCAGGTTCCTTCTGGGATCAACCCAGGAGCAACCACTCTTGGTAACAAAACCATGGAGCTGGTTTGCTTTTGAACCCTCACCAATACTTTTATTTCTCTCTTTTTCCCTTCCTTTCAGGAGAAGAGGACAAGAAATGAACGACCTGAGGGCAGCTCTGAACTAGAGGATCCCTAACTTGTCACTGGGACTGAAGTCTTGCATGCGTGACCATCGCTAAAGCCAGCAGGACATGCATGTGTCCGACTCTCAGACAAATGCGGGTGAATCGTCGAAAAGAAAAAAATCCTGATTTTTGTTTTGTTCTGTAGCTTTCTTTTTCCTGTACATATGAGTGCAATTACTGGACAGCTGGCCTAGAGTTTGGGGATGGAGCTGTGTGGATCTGAGTCATTGTAATGTGGTTCCTTGGGATTTTGTTTTTGCCAAATTTGAGACCCTCTTTGAAATTTTCACCCTGAATGAGTGAGCACGGGCAAGGTGGCCTTCATGAGAGATTAAGGCATGAAGTCTGGATTTGAGGCCACACCCTTCAGTGGGATGGGATGCACAGGGCAGCTTCAGGGGCTGGGAAGGGCTTGGCAGTGAGTGAGGGCAGGGAGAGAGGAGAGGGGGCTGTGTTGTTGAGCCTGGGTGATGTCCATAGTGTTGCTGCTGCTGTGCTCTGCTCCAGTGGCTGCAGCAGCTGGGCATAGCTTCAGAGTGTGTCCAACACTGGTGTGAATCCCCTGGAGGTGTGTTTATACCTCGAGGTCAGGTGCATGTGGTGGAAGGTGAAGTTCTTGTTTATCACGCTGTCCTGTTTGATCCCTGCATTATGGAAAGCCCAGCACCTTCTCAGGCTCATCCAGCACCAAAGCATGATGAAGGCTTGTCTGTTCTCCATCTGGCATCTTGCTAGATCCCATCTGCACTATATAAGGCAGTCCTTCTCCTTGGAGGGGCAGCCATGTAAAGAAAAGCAAGGGGATGCCCACCTTGCATTCCTCATGTCCACCACTCCTTCCTGGTCACACTTTCTTTCCTCAGTGAATTTTGAACTATTTCCCCAGCAGTAGTACAGCTTAAGTTTTTAGGAGCACATCCATGACTTGATGTGCTCTGCTTTGGAGACCATCACTGACTTGCACAGGGCATCCCTGCCAAGGGATCACGATGGCAATGAATGTATGCTTGTACATAACGTGGTTTTCTGTGAGTGGTGTTTGTTGTGGCATCCCTTTTTGTAAGGCACCAACTTTATCTTGCCCTCTGGGGATTTTTTCCGCAGTGGGAGTCAGACAGTCTTCAGTGAGGATTTGTAGATCAGGAGTGGATTTTGGGATCCATTGAATTTATCTTTCTCCATTGAGCTGCATCATTTGAGAAGCTGATAGTGGGTGGTCTCTTCTCCAGCTCTCCAAATCCTCCCTCCTGTTTTCCACATGGTCCCCTAGGATCCATCCTGATGATATTCAGTTAGCCAGAGCCTGTAGCTTTCCTTTCTCTTACATTCCAGCAACAGCACTAGAGCCAGGGTCTGGGACAGCATTTGCTCCTATGCTGTTGGGTTTCCTCTTCTACTTTTTGCCTCTTCAAAGCTTCCAGTGTTTTCCTGTATCATCTGGGCAAGACCATCTCTCTTTCCATACAGTAGGTGCCAAATATCATCTCTCCTTTCTTTTCTCCATCACCAGCATTGAAGATGAGCAGAGCCCCCAGACCAATGGGAATGTACAGAATTGTTATACTACTGAGCTGATTTATTGTACAGAAAACCTTGCATGAAATGTTGTTACTGTATTTAATATATAATGTATTCAAGAAATTTTAATATGGAGCTCTTTAAAAAGATCTTTATAGATACTCTGTCGTTAGAAAATTGTTGCTGATTTTTTAAAATCTTATTATACTTTGTCTTGAAGAAGTTTTATTTTTCAAATGTGTTCTGTCAAAATGATTTAATCAGTTGATCCCATGGGATAACCAATTCCTCTTCAAAGATTTTCACCATGGATGAGACCCACCCTGGTGTAGAGGACCAGGACATGACCCAGGTACTGTATAAGCCTTCAAAAAAAGGCTTCAGTAAGACTAATGCTGTAGACATCTGATTTGCCTTTCCTCAAAAGGGTGGATTTCACCTTATTTTAGGACAGGTCACAGAACTAAAGAATTGTTTAAGTTGGGAAAGACATCCAAGATGATTGAGTCCATCTCCATTGTTCTGTGCAGAAAAACAGCCAGTGGGAATTTAGTCCAGTTCCAGTCTGTGTCATCAGAGGGGGCAGCTTCTCTGTTTCTCTGAGGTTAACACCCAGTTTGGGAGAAGCTGGGCTGGATTCGGAGCATCCCAGCCCTGTTTGGAGGGTCCAGCAGGGCCTGCAGCTGCCCAGTGGCATCTCCCTGGTCCCTTGTGCCTGCAGGAACCTGCTTGGTCCATCCACCACCTGAGTTACACTGCTTTCCCTGGACCTAATGTCTGCTGGAGGATTATGAATTTAACTCAAATGTGTGTGGTGTGGAGAAGTTTCTTGTGTGAAAGCCCAGGCAGTGTCAGTCTGTTCATGCAATCATTGGGTCACAGTTGTGAGTTACCAAAGCCTGAGCCATCGTGGGCAAGAAACCAGAGCTGTGTCCCAGCTTGTTCTTTCCAGCAGCAGCAAATTGTGTTTTATTTCTATTGTGAGCCTTCAGATCTATCTAGAAAATGCCCAGGTAATTTGCATTAGAGCTGCCTGGAGCAAGTGGCTCCCTTGCTAGGGAGAACCATTTTGACACATCCCCATTTCCCCTTTTGAATGGTTGACCATATCTCTTGTCTCTCCCCACATCCTTTAACTATTTGGAGTACAGGTTTCACTCCATACTTTTGATTACAGAGGCTTATACTTCAAGCATCTTAATGAAGTAGAAAAATATCCATAGATGTAAGTATGTTTTCCTATATTCTTCAGTGAAAGGTCTGGAAAGATCACAGAGTAGTTATTTATTGCATGTGTGCCAGCAGCAGCATGCTGGGAGCTTTGACAGGCTGGAACATGTTCTTTTGTAAACTTGGAGGTCCCAGAGCCAAAACCATCACTTTGGGATAGGCTCTTGTGTCTTACCAAGGCATCTGACTGTGCAATACAAGGGAGATGGACACTGGGTGGCTGTTTTGCCCTAAAGCTTTTTTTAAAAAGCAGCTTGGGGGAAAACCTCTGGGATCCTTGCTTTTCTTGGCAGCAGAGGTTAGAAATTATTTCCTTTTTAGTTTTATTTTGATGGTGCTGCCTGGCATATTCTAAGTCTATAAATAAAACTCAGGTCTTTCCAGCAAGACCTTTAGGATTGGTGGGCTGCTGTGACAGATCCTCCACAAGATGCAGGGCAGAGGAGGTGCTGGATGGCAGCATGGGGTTGTGATTATCCATGAGCACTTTATTCTCCTTCCTCAGGGGCCAAGCACCGTGCTGGGGTACAGCCAAGGTGGGAGGGAAAGGTCCTGTGTTCCTGGGCTGAGCACCAGGGGGATCAGCTGTGGTGGAAAGTCTTTTCTACTGTTTTGGGGCATTGTGTCATTGCTGGATGAGCTCTTCCCCCTGTGGTGTGTGATCCCATGGGGATCCCACGTTGGAAAAAGGAAAAAGAGCAAAGTGCTGCATCCTGCATTTTATTTGTGTCGTGTGGGCTGGATGAGGTTTGTGTTGGTGTGTTTGGGGTTTTGGCACTGTGAGCATCCTGTGTGTGTGTGTTTCTGGTGATGCTCTGCTCAGCCAAGGCTGGATGGCACCACCAGGCACTGGGAGGGCAGCAGGAGGTACAGGCTCTGTGGAGGGGCTGGGGGACTTTGTTCCTGTGGGAGCATCAGATCTGGGATTGAGTTGGACTTTCTGCTCATGGTGTGGATGACAGAAGGAGGAGCGAGAGGAAAGCTCAGCATTAATTTTTGGTCCTTTTGTTTTGTACATCAGGTTGATAATACTGCTTCCCAGTCAGGCTCCTGCTCCACCAAAACTCACCAAATAATGATTTGAGCTGTGCAGGGGCCCTGGTTGGGAAATGTTCATGAGCTTCAGTGACCTTGGCATTACATCACTCCTGAAACTCAAACACGCCCAAGTCCCCACTACCAACTCCTGAGATTTACTGTGATTTTTGGACCAGACCTGGCTTTGTATAAATGATGCCAGAGATTCAGTCCCATCTGAGCTCTTTTTCCTCCCACTTCTGCAGTGGCATTTTCTGTCAGGTGAGACAGCCTGGGAGTGCTGAGCAAGGAGAAGGCTTTACCCCATGCAGATCTTGTGTGGCACAGTTGGGGTTAGGATTTGCAGGGCTGCAGTGAGGAGACACAGGGTAAATTGTGCTCCCTGGACCTGTTCTTGTGGTGCCATTCAGCTTTTGGTGTGAGTGGGGCATTAAATGAGCCAAAATCTGTGTGTGCCTGGAGTGATGGGCACTTGGGACCAAGAGGAGGGCAACCACTGAACTGCCAGCAGGTGCCCTCAGTGGCTTCAGTCTGGGAATATGCTGATTTTTTTTTATTATGAGATGCCTGAACAGCCAAATGTAGAAATCTCTGAGATTGTGCTTCATAGTAAAAGGTAAATTGTTATATCTTGGGGGGTGGGAGGGTGTTATCTGAGGGACAGAACTGAAAGAAATGAGGTTTCCTATTTTATTATATGAGAGATATTTTTCCACTAAATTACTGCTTCCTAAACCATGTCCTTTGTCTGACTGTAAATAGCCAGGTGTGCCGGGAAGACGTGGGAAGGCTCCTTGTGGTCGCATCCATACAATCCACTCTGTTCACACAATATTGGGCTGATTTGTTTTATACTTAGAAAATTACAGAAATAAAAGCAATTTTACTGGATGACTGGGGGGTTTTGTGTCTATTTTGCTGTTGTTGTTTTACCTTTTTGGGGTTTTTTTCTTTTCTTGTCCCATTTGTGGCTGATTTGGGGGATATTTGGGAGCCCATGGAGCCATACGGGAGTGCCTGAGGGCATTCTTCAGCCGTAAAAGGAGTTGTGCTCACCAGATCAGGATTTCTTGTGGGTTTTCAGAGGAGCCAAACTAGAAATGGAGCTGAGCTTGTGCCTGGCATGGGATGACAAAGGCAAAATGAGCGGAGTGGCATAATACGACTGTTGGGAATTTTTAAATTCACTCTTGGGGCACGAGAATACAAATAACAGTGCTAATTTTGACTGTATCCAGAATAGTCATCACCTTATCTCCCCCAGCTGGGAGGGGAGGTTTAAATAAGCCCTGCAATAACCTCTACAAGAAATAATTGTGAAATAAATAATAATTAAATAGCTTGGCCTCCTCTGGGGGGATGGCATAGGGCTTGGGGCCATGCGTTTCCATCTCAGCCTCACCCAGAGCTCTGCCCATGGTGATGTTTGAAGCAGAAAATCCTGATCCAGCTGCAGGTCCTGTTTTGGAGCAAATCTGTGTTCATGGCAACATCTACCCTTGGTGCTTTTTCACTGGGATGCGGCCCCATGCGTTTCTTCCCAATGCTGTGAGCAGGACAAAGGTGGTGCACAAGGTAAGCCAAAAGCTTTGTGACCCACGGGGGGTTATAAAAAGGGACATGGGATACCCTGGAACATGTTGTTTTTGGGAAAGGGCCATTGCTTGGCCTCCTCTTTGTTGGTGCAGACGGATGTCAGAGCAAGAGGAGCACCACTGCCATGGCTGGAGGTGACCCTCAAGCCAGTCCCCCATGCCAGAAATGCTGCCTCAGGACACAGTGGTGAAGCCAAAACCACCCCAAATTCCCCACCTGATGTTGTGTCAGTCCCTGGACCCCTGTGTACCATCACCTGGGGCTATGCTTGTCTTTTGAAGGCATGATTCAGAAAACAGATGTCACCCTACCAAAAAAATCCCAAGGGTGCCTGTATCCCATGGCACAGGTCCAGCCCCACACTGGATGTGCATCCACATTTCTGGAGGCCACAATGGCCACTGACACCTTTTGGTACCCCCAGCACCTCGTGTTCATGTTTGCTTTGGCATCAGCTAAACTGAGGTATTTCCAGGGAGATGTGTTGTCACAGCAACTGGGGATGGAAATGCCACTTCTGAGGGGTGAGCACCACCAAAAACATCTTGTGCCAGGGCATTGCAGCACGGGACAAATACAGAGCCCAGCCAGCCCTGCTGGGAAGGAGCGAAGAGAGGTCAAGGACAAGTTAAAATTGGAAAGAAAACTGAACATGCTGTTTTGGAGGACCTTGCTTGCTCTCATCTGCCAATTTTTTTCCTCCCTCCCTTCTCATTGCCAGTGGTGCAGTGTAAGCACCTCCTGCAACTGGTGAAGGCAAGGGGGCTGTGGCAGCCAAAATTATGGGAAAAGCCTGCAGCTCTCAGGGGCTCTTCTTGGCAAACTCGACCACAGCAGGTCCCCTCTGCACCCACCATTATATTTTAAAGTTTGCCTCCATGTTACTCCTCCTCAGCCATGGATCTGCAGCGTGCCGCACATTTTTGTGCTGAAATTCAGAGCTCCGTGCTAGATGCTGCCAAGCATGAGTCTGGGTTGTATAATGAGCTTCATCTATTATTTTTCTATTTTCTTTCCCCCCCCCCCATCAATGTCTGAGAGCCTGGAAATACCTGGTGGCTTTTGTGCCTTCCACAGTAGTGCTTGCTTGGGTGTGGGTGGGCTTGAGCCCCATGCAGAGGTTTTCAGAACCTTCTTTGTGCTCCAGCAGTTCCTGTCCCAGCTCAAAGCAAGGATGCACTTGCATTTCCAAATGTCTCCCTTTAAAATATCAGATTTTTCATTTTTCTCTCAGCCCCGAGCACAGGCTGAGTGTGTTTAATGGGCAGGGGGAAGGAGTTCCTTTCACAGCCATGGATGGACACCTGTGCTACCCCTGCACAGCACTGCCAGGGATACCCTTGCAGGGTCACCAGCCCTCAGTGCTCTTGGCATCTGGCCCAGCTGGAGATGCTGGATGAGGCCAAAGCCTGGCACTGGAGATCAGTCAATGCCAGCTGACCCAGGAGAGTGTTTGGGAAATCTGGCCCTAGGTCTTTGCAATCTCAGACACAAACACAGGGGGTTTAGAGCTTCATTTGCTCTTTCTGCTTTCATTTTCCTCTCCTGTGGGCAGTGGAGCTAGATGGGCTCATTTTCCTTATCTCAACCTGGTTTTAGAGTCATAGAATCACAGAATGGTTTGGTTTGGAAGGGGCCTTAAAGATCATCTTGTTCAAACCCCCTCCCATGGTCAGGGACACCTTCCACTAGACCTGCTTGCTCAAGGTCTCATCCAACCTGGCCTTGAACACTTCCAGCTCTACTTCTGTGTCCCTGTGTTGTCCCACTTGGTCCTTTGTTCCTTTGTTTTCATGCTGCTCAGGTCAAGTCCAGGTCAGCACTTTCTGTGCCCTTGGGCAAACCCATCCTCAGTGCCCATGACCTGCTGCAGATGAACTCAAGCTGCCACTGCTCCTCCAGCAGCACCTGCACCTCATCACTCCAGGCAGAGCACCCCCAGTGCCTCCTGCCTGCTCTGCTTGGAAGCAGCCAAGAGATACAAAAGTTACTCAGAGGAGATGGCTGTGAGTGTATTGGCAGCACCACACCAGCTGGTGTTTGTGGGAACCTAAGATAAAACCATCCCCAAGGTCTCAGCAATGTGTGGGAATTGGTGCAGAGGGACACCCCCCAGGCTGCACCTTACGCAGCAGGCTGATAAAAACCTCTTCCTCCTAATTCTATCTTTATTTTTTCATTTGGGTGCTAGAGCAATGCATTTATTATCACAGCAAACAGACATCCCAGCCTGGCCTCAGGACAGCCCAGTGCCTGCACCACAGCTGGAAGCATCACAGCCCCATGATCTCAGCATCTCTGCCAGTGACTGCCCTGTCTGAACAGCCCAAGCAGGGCACTGTCCCTCGATAACCACCTGGCAGAGGCAGGGAGGTGTGTTGGCACCATCTTGGTGAGCAATCCCTGTGTAAACTTACTAAATTCTCTCTGATAAAGTAATTTAAGGAGTGGCAGTCCCAGGGATGGTGTGGGTGTGGGAGAGGGGTGAGCCCTCAGGTGTTTAGGCTGTGGTTTTTTCAAGCATTTGGATGCTGTGGCCAAGTGGGTGCCCAAGCTGGGTGCTGGTATCAGCCCAGGAGAAGATTTAGGCTCTATTGGTGCTCCAGGCTGAGGTTTTCTGCTCTCCATATGACTCCAGACAGGGTCTGGCCCCACTCTCCAGCTGCAACATGGCTCCAAGAGATTATAAAATGGCAGATGCCTATTATCTCCCAATGGAAAGTATTTTAGCTAAATCCATGCTATAACCATTTTATTGACTCCAAGTACCAGAGAGGAGGTTAGAAGTGACTCTTTTACAAGTCATTTTGCTGTTAAATTTAGCTGTCCTATTTTCATTATCCCCATGGCCTTGGCAAGGGTGAGCAGCCTTCCCTAAAAGGCCTCGTTTCATACAGTAAGTTATTTGCTTCTCTCCTGACAGATATCTAAGCTTATAAGGTTTGTCTGCTCCACTCAATAGCAGTATCAGCCTTCAATCTACATGATTAACATCAGCATTTTGTATTTGCTTTTGGCTCCTTGTCTGACAGCTTTCCATGTTGCTGAGGACCGGGGCATTGGGATCGCATCACGTTCACTTGCAACGTGGGATCATCTGATTTTGATTCCCAGGCTTCATGGTGCACTCAAAAGATTCAGAAAAATTATTCAGTTGCTTTTTCCCCAACTTTCCTTAGTGTCCAGCAAAGATAATTGATCTTTTCTACTTATTTTACAGTTGTCAGGTCTGTAATGTATTGAGTCAAAAGATAAAGATGACAGTGAGCAGTCGGCAAGTGAACTTGAGAGATGGTGATACTAAAAGAAATATTCCTGAAAGGAAAGATTTATCCCAGCAGGTTAGGATTTTCCCTACTTTCACAACTTATTCCTCCTGCAGAGAGGGCTTTTATGCCAGGCTCGGTGGCTGCAGAGAGCCAGTGTCTCCTTTGAGGCCAAGGGAGGCAGCAGATTAACTGAGGCTCATGGAGCCTGTCCCTGCCTGAAGTGCTGAAGCAGCTGAGGGCTGGGATTTCTGGGGAAAACATCCTCTCCTCCCCCCAAAAACACAAACCCAGTGCTCCCTCCTCAGCCCCAGTGCTCCCCAGCACAGAGCGTGCCCTGGAGCTGCCCAGTGGGATGCATTGAGGGCACAGGGTCCCCCATCCACAGCCTCTGTGCTTTCCCCAGCAATGAGCCAACCCTCTTCAAAGCTTTCCATGGCACCTGTTGGCCCCCCAAATTTCAGTCTGGCACTGTCAAATCCAGTCCCTTTTTCAGTGATATTTGTTTTAAGTGGTGTCTGCACCACCCTGCTGAGCATCGCTCGCAGTGACCCCGGCTCGCCTGGCCCTGCTCACATCCAGGCCACTCAGGAAATGCTGGAAATGCTTCCAAGTGCACCCAGCCCAGCCCAGTGCAAGTGCTGGGAAGGAGCCAAGCCCCAGCTGTCTGGCCTCACCATGGGAGGGGGCCAAGCTGGGCGCCCTTCTGCTCCATGGGTCAGCTCTGAATTGCTGAGCTGGGCTTTCTGGTGCTCTCCCTTCTCTTTCCCGACCCTTTTTTGGGAGACAGAGTAGGACATGGGCTCAGGACACACAGCCTGAGGTGGCTGTTTTGGTAGGAAAGATACCCCAATCCTAATTCCTAAAATTTCTCACGGGACCCCCACAATCTCTTCCATCCCACTGTAACCCCCAGGAATGCCTCATGGTCTCTGCTCATCCCAAGCCCTGCCTGCAGCCTCTGTGTCCCCAGGGAAGGCTCCTGCCAGGCGAGGGAGCATCGCTCACAGGCAGATGGCTTCGTCCTGGTGGCATGTGGGCTTGGCAACAGGGTGGCCCTGCACCCTCCCACACCCTGTCCCACCCCCAGACCATGTAGGGCACCCGCTGTTCCCAGCCCAGAGCTTATAGGAAGAGGAAGCCTCATCCCTGCGCAGAGGAGGAAACCCGGCAGCCCAGATGTGCTCAGAGCCACGCCGATAGCATTCTTATTTTGTTTTTTTAATCTGCAAACAGAGGAGCTGCCGGAGCAGCAGTGGGCACGGCCCAACCCAGGGCTCAGTGAAGAGCTGGGAGGCTGTGGCACAGCCCTGGCACAGCCATGGGGCAGAAGTGCATGGACAGGCTGTCCTCCTTCCTCTTCGAGTATGACACCCCTCGGATGGTGCTGGTGAGGAACAAGAAGGTGGGACTGACCTTCCGGCTGATCCAGCTCATTGTCCTGGCGTACATCATCGGGTAAGGCTCCCCAGCACCTGCTTTCCCTGACATTAATGCTCTGCCACTGGGTTAAAAAGCAATGGAGAGAGAGGGGCTTCTATATCCCCTATATGCCAGTGCAGGGGGGTTATTGCTAATGGCTTCACATCCCTCTGGTTGTGGCTGCTCCCGTGCAGCCCAGTGTCCCTCCATGGCTCTTTTAGATGGCTGCTTAGTCCCCATATCCTCCCCAGAAGCTACTGTATGTCCAGGCTGGAGCTCATCCCTGCCCAGCCCTGCTCCGCACACCGGGGCCCCGTCTTCTCACTGAAGAGAATCCAGACCCTGCTCCAGCTGCTGGACGGTGTCCTGAGAATCTGTTGTTATTTTTATTTTCATTTATATTAAATAAGAGGCATTTGGGGCCAGTGCAGTGATTTGTGAGACCCAAGCGGCTCAAGACAGGGCCATAAATCTCCCTGTTCACCGCTCTGACGCTGCGGCCGAGACACAGCTTGGCTCCAAAATTCCTGGTCTTATTTGCTTCTGGGAGGCAGCTCCAAAAGCAAGGGCAACTGCTTAAAAAAGGCAGTGAGTGGAGCAGGCGGGATCAGAATGGGTGAGGATGTGTGTCCTCAGGTGCCCTGGGGCTGCTGCTCCTGCTGAAGTTACTCTGTGCCTGTCCCTTCAGCATGGGACGATGCTATGGGATGTGATGGTTGGTAAGCCTTGGCTGTGGCCCCATGGCTGCTGTGGGATCAGCACCCTTTCACAGGGAAGGGCCCCAGGGCAGGATGTTTGAAAGGGGGTGTCTGGCTATGCATTGGAAAATTGGGGAATTTTTGGGGTGCAGAATGTCTCATGCAAAGGAAAGGCAGTGGCTCCCAGGCCTCAGTGAAGGGGAGTCGCTGTGGGGAGCAGAAATGCTCATTCCTCCTTTTAGCACAGACTCCCTGGAAAGGGTAAGAACCTTCTCAGGGGATGAGTGTGGAACTCCCATGCTGGTCCCTCCATTGATCCCACCCTGCTCACCAGCACTTTGGCTCCCAAGGGTGATCCTCATGCAAAACTGCAACCGAGCTCTCAAGGATGCTGTTGCAAAGAGTTTTGCACTGGTGTTACTGGGAGCAGCTTTGTTTTTCCTAAGGACTGAGCCTGTGAAATCCCAGGGCTCCAGTCCCAAATGTGGCTGGGAGCAGCTGCTCCTGTGGATGGGGAACTGGCACAGAGGGTTGTGCAGGGCAGCTAAGGAAACGTGGCTTAAGCAACTTGGCTGAAGTGAGACAGGCAACCAGGAGGGAGCAGGAAGAGAACCAGCCAGAGGGTGACAGCCAGTGGCAGAGGACAGGAATCTGGCATGAAGTTGCTGGAATTCCCAAGTTTTTCCTGGTTTGTTGGGATGGGGCTCCTCTAGCAAGGGGCTGTCTCTGATTGCTGCTGCTCACAGCCCCACCAGCTCCTGGCTTCCCCTCGCTGCTGACAGCACTGCCCCCAGTTCACTGCCCTCACCAAGCCACAATGCCTGAGATTTTCTGTCCTTTGAAAACAAATTTGGCAGCCAAATGTGTATTTATTTACCATTCTCCCAGCTTTTGTCCTCCCTTCATAACAGGCATGGGATGCTCATGGAAAGGTGTGCCAATGCATGACTCTGCTAGAAGGACATGGGTGGTGCCATCAGTGCACAGAAGTGGGGCCAGCCCCCCTGTGAGACCCTGTGTCACCCCTAGGGAGCAGTTCTTTTTCCTCTGATGACTGTGATAAGGTGGTATCACTGCTGCCCAGGAGATGCCGGGCGCTTTCTGGGTTTCGCTTCCTGAATTCTTGCATGCAAGGAGATGTGGGCTGAGCTACAGGATGAGGCCAGCAAGGGAAGAGGGCTTGGTGGCTCTGCCACATCAGTATGTGACACCAGGGGACTTTTACAACCTGGGCAGGACTTGCTGCCACATTTACAACCTCCCAGGAAATGGTTTTGTTTGTCATGACCTTGGCTTTGCTGCAGGGGAGGTGGAGTTGCCCAGCCCTGTGTGCCCATAGTCAGCTCTGCCAGAGGGGGATAAGGTCAGCAGCAGAGTCTGTGCTGGAGGCTGATCTAGAGAAATGTTCTGTCCCTGCTGCTGCCCAGTTCACATCCTCCTGCAGCCCTGAGGGCATTGGGGAAGATGCCCACTGTAGCCAGTGTAACCCAGTATGGTCTTCTGCCTTGGAAGAGGATGTTGGAGTTGGGTGTCCCAGCTGGGGTGGCAGCAGTGTTGAATTTCTGCTCCCATCCCCAGGCTCTGGAGCAGATGCCACCCCTGAGGTCCTCTTGCTCTCAGTCCTGGGACGCTGATGTCGCTGCAAGCTAAAAAGCTCCCTCTCTGAGAAGGTCCAAACAGAAAACCTACAGACAGCACCTGGGATTCCCCATTTTCCCCTCTGCCCATCAGCCAGGTGTCACAGGCGAGGTTGACACACCAGGCTGGTGTCATGGCTGTCCCACGGGTATCCTGCTGCCTCTGTCACAGCCAGTGGGACCGATGCCTGCGGCAGTGGGGACAAAATCCAGATCGCTCCTTTTTTAGTGCCGAGAATGCTCCGCGGCGCCGGAGGCGCTACCCGAAATGGGTGCTTGCCCATGTTTATAGTGTCCCTGAGTCAGAGTTAATCCAGCAGCAGCTTGTTTATGCTGTAGGTTAAATAGTGTCAGGAGCCTGCCCTAATGACTGTGCGATGGGCTGGGAAAGGCAGGCAGAGCCCTGTTCTGGCCACAGCAGTGTCCCTAACCCTGTTCCTGCAGCCCTCTTGCACACAGGGCCATTGCTCCACATTCCCTTAGCTGGATGGGAAAACAGTGGCTCTGGATGTGAACCATGTCCAGACTCAGCTCTGTGTTGGCCTTGGAGGCATTAGGTTTTAGAGAGTTCCTCTGCAGTGAATCAGGAGGTCAGGAGTGTTGGGGTAGGTCACTGAGACAAGCAAGCTGCAAACCTGCCATAGGCTTTAACCCTAAATGACTGATGGCTACTGTGCTCCACCTGCCTTCACACACCCTCAGCCACAAAAATGTGTCCCAGTCCCCAAAACACACCATCCTGGCATGAAAGTTGGGTCCTACAGCTACCACATGCCTCAGGCAAAGGGTAGGAAATTTCAGCAACATGTCCCTCGTCCAGCCGGAAGAAACTTGGCAAATGATTCCCCGGGTGAGACTTGGTAGAAAAAGCACCAGTCCACAGGTCTGTACTGAGGATTGGGCCAGTGGAGGAGTGCTGGTGGCCATGCTCACCCTGCCACCTTTCCCTGTCCAGGTGGGTGTTCCTCTACGAGAAGGGCTACCAGTCCCAGGACAGCATCGTCAGCTCGGTCTCAGTGAAGTTGAAAGGGCTGACACTGACCAACGAGAGTGTCCTGGGTCCTCACATCTGGGATGTGGTGGATTATGTTTTCCCACCCCAGGTAAGGAGTCAGGGTGGGTGGGTTAGGGATTTGCTTTTGTCCCAGTGGCTGCTTTTCCTCATGTGCTGGGGTGCAGATGGGTCCTTGGCAGAGGCTTTCCATGGGGCTAACCATGACAGGGTGTCCCTGTGGTGGAAAGGAGTTTGCTCCTGTCACAAACCTCTGCCCAGGTTCTCCCTGGGACACATTTGGTACTTGGGACGCACTGTGGCAGAGGAGGCACATTGGAGGCTGCCTCCAAAAGGATCAAGGCTCCTCCAGTGCCTCTGGAGCAGTATCTGAGGCAGCAAGTGGGGTCCTCAAGTGTCCCTGGGGCTGGCAGCACTGCAGGTCCCCACCCAGGGAGAGGCTCCTCACAGAGGGGACCCTGTGCTGGCTGTGAGCTCCTTGGCTGTGTCTCCACAGGGGGACAACTCGTTTGTAGTGATGACCAACTTCATTGTCACTCCTGGACAGAAACAAGGAACCTGCCCAGAGGTAAACACACTGGCTTCCTTCAGTGGGCTAAGCTTCTGTAATTCAGGGGGATTGTGGTGGTGTCACTGGGGAAAAACTTTTTCTGACATTGAGAGATTTAGTAAAAACCAGGGCCTGGCCCCATATTTAGTGTCCCTGATTCCTGTGTGCTATGTGAAGACTTTTATTCTGCTGAGAAACAGGTGGCATCCATTTAAGTTTTCTTCTCTTTGAAATGATCAAGCAGAGCAGACTTGAGGCTTAAATGAAAGTATCTGCCTGGAGTGGATAAACTGCCCTTTTTCCTGCTTTATCTGGACAGCCTTGGTTGGGAAGCAGTAGGGGAACACAGTATGGATAAATGAAGGTAATGTAGAATGTAATCTTATCCCCCAACGAGTTGCAGCTGGACCCTATTACTAAAGATTAGGAGCAGGCTGGATGATAACAGGCAACACCTGTAGCAAATAAGAACAAGTGGTATAAAAGAGTGAATTGGTGGGAACTGGAGGTAGAGAAGTCAGAGGAGCTAGAGGGCTGCTGCAAGGACCAGGAACAGTCAGTGTTCAGAGGAGCTGCCTACAAGAAACATTAAGGAGGTATGAAGCTCTGAGGATATGGAACCCTTGCACCATAATGATAAAAGAACTCTTGATATATAAGGCAATGTATAATGATAATAGAACTGTTATACTATATAAGACAACAGTATATGAACAAGGCTCTGGCTGCAGTTGAGCAGTGTATCCCTCAAGAAAAATGCTGTCTGGTGAGGCAGGAGGGACAGGGGGATTGAAGCTGCAGGGTGGGATGCTAAGAGGTGGCTGCTTTCTCCAAACAGCTGCCAGATGCTGGGCTGTGCACACAGGACAGCGACTGCAGCAAAGGGAGATACAGCCGGCAGGGACAAGGTATGGCACACAGTCCTGCTGTTTCTGGTGAGTCAACACAGAGAAAAGCTGCCTGGCTGGGGTGTCCCCAGGCTGAGGGACCTGCTTTGAGCAGGGAAACCTCTGACATGCTGGTTGAAGGTCCCACATGGGCTGGTCCAGCTCTGCTCTTTTGAAAGATACCTGAGCTGCAAACAAAAGGTCAATCAGGACTAAGCCATTTCCCCCAAACTGTTGTCCTCTTATCAGCTCTGCATTTTCTTTAACAAGAAAAATCCCCAGCTGCTCCCCTGTACAGCACTGTAAGAGAAACCACTGCCCTGAGCTGAGAGGCCACAATTAATTTCCTAAATGTTTTAGAAAGGTGCCAAAGCCCTGAGCACTTTGTGTCTTGAATGCCCTTGGCAGAGCTGAAGCCCCATCCATCCCAGCGTGAGGCTGAGGTTTCACAGGATCCAGGGTGTGAGCAGCTGTCTCCCCACAGGGCTCATGACTGGCAAGTGTGTGCACTTCAACAGCACTGTGAAGACCTGTGAGATCTTTGGCTGGTGCCCTGTTGAAGTTGATTACCATGTTCCCAGGTAAGGAATGATGTTGTTTCTCTCTTTCCCATCCCAGTTGTACTTAGTGTGGAGCAGACCAAGTTGGGGCTCTATGGCATGTGGCCAGGACAGCCTGTGTTATGAAAGACCAGAAAGGGAAGGGATGACACCACCAGTTTTCTGGGTTTGCTTGTCTCAGTTTGGGTGAATTTCCACCAAATGGAGCTTCCTCTAGAGCCTGGAAAGCCAAATGATGGAGACATGTCTACACTTGTGTTTTTCAGCCCTGCCCTGCTGTCAGAAGCAGAGAAGTTCACCTTGTTCATCAAGAACAGTATCACCTTCCCCAAGTTTAAGGTGTCCAGGTAAGGAGAGGTTGGGGGGATGGCTCCTGGTGAGTTCCTCTAGCTGTGTCCCTCAGAGGAAACCATGGGTTCAGCTGGATGGGTGTAACTGGATGCTTGGTATAGAGGATTGCCTACCCCACCTTCTCAGTGATCCCAGGACTACTCTGACTGCTGCCCTGAACCCCATATTAGCTCATAGGAACTGACACATTTCCCTCCCAAGTGTGTCCCACCTCAGCTGGTAGCTGTAGTTACTGGGAAGATTTCTGGAATTAACCTCTCTTGAGTTACCCTCACAAGCTGCAAATCAGTTACTCTGATTTTTCATTTTTCTTCTCTGAAGACAAAATTAAATTACCTCATGGCCAGGACAAGCTTGGTGCCCCAGAGTCCCCCTTAACATCACAGATCGCACCTGTTTCAGCAAAGGGTGGGCTTGGCCCCTTCCTGGCAGCTCTGGGGGAAATGCTGCTGGCTGAAGGCACCCTCCTAAGAGGATTTGTGATGGCACTGACCATATATCTGATCTGGAACAAATTAACAGAAACTATTTGTGTTGTAGACAGCGGATTCTTCTCTCTAAGCTGATCTTGTCCCTGTGCTGCAGCCAAGGTTAAATGTCCTGGCAGCCAGCAGGCTTGGCAAAGTCCTGGGCTGACCTCACACCTCCCAGGAGGTGGCTGGGAGAGGGGATCCCCCCCCAGCTGCAAGGAGAGGTGGCCCAGGTGAGGACAGGCTGAAGAGGACACAGAGAGGGAGCAGGTCCTGGCAGTGAGGGTGGCCGGGCTGGCTGCTGTGGGGAGACTTCCTGCCTTTGGTCACTGCTGAGCATCAGAGATGGGATCAGTTTGAGCAAGGCACAAGGCTTACACAAAACCATAGGCTTGACAGACAGGATGTTTTTGGGCAGAGTGAGATGGAAGGCAAGAAGTTGCCCTTTCCTTTTAACCCTTGCTGTAGGCGATAGCAAACTCCAGCTAAATGTAAAAGGTGTGGGATACGCTTGCTGTCCATGAGGTGTCCCAGATAAGAATTGCTGGAGCTCAGGACGCTGCCTAGCAGAGCCCATGGACAAGTGGGATGTGAATGGGAGAGGGACACAGGCTGGGCAAGGGACTTAGAGGTTTTTTTCCCCCCAAATTATTGTGTTACTGAGAATTTTTCTCACTCTCTTTTCGTTCACAGGCGCAACTTGGTTGAGAGCGTTACCAAGCAGTACCTGAAGAAATGCACCTATCACAAAGTCACTGATTCCTTGTGTCCTGTGTTTGAACTGGGATACATAGTGAAGGAATCGGGTCAGAACTTTACCTTCCTGGCTGTTAAGGTACTTCAATTTCAAATTATGTTTCCTGCTGTTGATGGGAAATGGACACTCAACAGTGCAATCATCCCCAGCTGCTGAGATGATTTTCAGTCTTCTCAAGAATTCTTGAGAAAACAAGTGTCAGAATTATCTCATAAAGATCATGAATCTCCTTGGACATGGCCTAATATTTACATTTTTCTTGGAAACTCTTGAGAAGATTTGACCCACTGGCAGTAAATCCCAGGGTTCAGCTTGTTTTAATTTGAGCAGTGAATAACTAGATCTGTGTGGCCAAATCCCATCTGATTGAGCTTGGAAATCCCAGCTGGATGGTCAAATATTGGTCATTGCACAGTGCTAACTGCAGCCTTTCCCCTGGCTCCAAAATGCAGCTTTGCCTAATGCTCCTCAGGCTGGTGTGTGGGAGTATCTGCTATCTCTGCTGCAAAACCTTGTGATAACATAGAATAAAATCAGAGGCTTGCATATATGAATATTTATTGCATGGATTGGATCAGATGGCTCAGAGAAGCTATGGATGGCTGCCCCATTCCTGGCCAGCTTGGACAGGATCTGGAGAAAACTGGTCTAACCAAAGATGTCCCTGCCCATAGCAGGGTTTGGAACAAAATGGTCTTTATGGTCTCTTCTGACCCAAACCATTCTAATATTCTTTATATTAAAGGTGTGAAAATACAAACCCCTGGGGCACAGGTATTTACAGCATGGAGTGAGCTCGGGAGGGAGGAGGGATTCCTGCAATTCCTGAGCAATCTCTTGGGCATAATCAAGCAAGGGAAGGATGTCCCATGAGGCCCAGAAGGGCTCTGTGCTGAGCACTGCTTCTCAGGACTGTGCCTTGGGCACAGGATTCTGATCAGGAGCAAGAAAGCATGAATTTATTTGTGTATCCAGCACTCAGGAAAGAAACAAGAGCCTCTGCAAGGGGTTATGTACAGGCCACAAAGCCAGGGCTGCTCAGGAAGGCTGAGGCAGCAGTGGGGTCCGTGCATCTGGAGAGCCAGGGCACCTATGAGGAGGGAAAGCATTTCTCTGTGTGAGCCAGGCCCGAGGAGGGGCAACCTTGTGACTCCCTCTTGGCTGCAGGGTGGAGTGGTGGGCATCACCATAGACTGGAACTGTGACCTCGACTGGCCCCTGCGGTACTGCAAACCCATTTACCAGTTCCATGGCCTGTACAATGATGACAGCAACGTTTCACCAGGGTTCAACTTCAGGTAAGGAAATACCTGCTGATTCTCCAAGCATGATTCAGAGGTGACAGCTTCCAGGTTCCCACTCAAGGGATGGTGGAAAGCCAGAGACTGTCCTTCAAAATACTCACTACCTTTGCAGGGTCAGGCAGCAGTACCAGTGCTCTTTTAAACAGCATGAGAAAAGTGATAATACACCCCTTGGCCTGAAAATTGCCCCATGTCCTTTCTATCTCCTCCCCCTTGCAGGCTCTCCTGCTTGGCTGAGCTTTTGGGAAACCCCTTGAAAGACTGGAGATGGTGTAGGATCATCTCATGTGTTCTCATAGTCTGTACCCTCTGCTCTGTGTGACTCTGTCACCAGTGCTTCACTGTCTGCTGCACGTAAAACTTGGGGACATGGGATCAAACAGCAGGAACTGGAATTCCATCCTGCAGGCAGAAAAACTGAGGCACAGAGAGGAGAGGTGCCAACAGCCCAGTTCCTTCAGGGGGTTTAAGGAGAAGGGCAGGAGCAGGTCTGTGATAGCACATTCCCAGATCTTTGTCCAAGATCCCAGTGCTGTAGGGCTGCAGGGGCTGTTAGATCCCCTGGCAGACCATTAACACTCACCATCCAATTGCACAGATATGCCAAATACTACAAAGAAGATGGGATGGAAAAGAGGACACTCTACAAGGTGTTTGGGATCCGGCTCGACATTCTGGTGAATGGCAAGGTAAGGGTGGATCCTCTGGCTCTCTGGGACAGCAGTGCCATGTCCTTGGAAGGGACCAGCTCTGTAACACAGCACCAGGGCCCTGTGGGATCAGGAAAACAAGTGTGAATGCCTTCCTTGGGTGCTGGCCTGCTCACAGGAACCCTTGGGAACTACTGGGGAAGGGAAGAGAGGAGGAAAACATATTTTATATGTCACATCTTTCAGCTGTGGCTTGATCAGTGGTTTTGTCTAAAAAACTTTGTGATGAGAGTGGGGAGGACCTGTGGAAACGCAAAACCTTTTACTGATATTTCCAAAAGCTGAACATTTGCATTTTTCTATTTTGTCTTTTTCTTCCCACTGGGAGAGAAGGCTTTCCTTATTGTGTTCCCATGGAGAATATTCAAATTGTGTTCTTTTGTTTGGTTGCTTGGTTTTGGTTGGGTTTTTTATATTAAAAATACAGGAAGAAAAGTAAGTTCAATTTATTTCAGCTTAAAACCACCCTACAATATTTTTCTGTTTGACCAGCTCTTTCCTAGCTCCTTTTTCTCTGTGTGCTGTGGTTGTGGTTTGGGTTGCTGCAAGGCACTTTTGCTGAGCCCCACCTATGAGCCAGAGCACCCTTTTCCCCCCCCTGGGCTGACTGTAACTTATCACCTATTTTCTTTGACTTTATCCAGGCAGGCAAATTTGACATCATCCCAACCATGACCACAATTGGCTCTGGAATTGGTATTTTTGGAGTGGTAAGTTCAGATATTTCCAGCCTCTATATGGAGACTCTCAAATTATTCTTCTTGCCTGTGACATCTGTGGGAAGTGTCCTTGAGCTGCAGTGAAATTCTGCTACTGCTCAGGGAATCAGAGGATGAGCAAGAGGGGGAAAGGAGGAGCTCTCCTGCCTTGCCAGCTCAGGAAAATAGATTCCTGCTGGTCCCTGGCTGATATGAATTCTGCCCTGCTGATGAAGGGAAGGCTGGCTCTCTTGCCAGGTCTTGGCATCCTGGTAGTTTCAAGTTAGAGCTGGCATTGAGAGAGGGTATGCATGTGATTGGCAGCATTTCATTCAGGACAGAAACCCAGTGTGTGACTTGGTTATGGTTGTTAAAGACTTGGGCAAGGCTCAAAGGCTGTTGTGCTCTGCACTTACCTAAAGGGGAAACATTTCATTTCTGTTGGCATAAATCACTTAAATTGAACACAGCACACTTCACTTCTGTCCTAAATGGGCATTTGGAGACTTCAGCAACTGCCATGTTGTGGGATGAAGCAGAAGTGACCCTAAATTGTGGGGCAAACTGGGAAAAACTGGAAGTACACAGTGGTCCAGGTAATCTTGGAGGGCAACTCCAAACCTAACTGCACTTTGATTTAAGGCCTCTGTCCTCTGTGACCTGCTCCTGCTGCATTTTCTCCATGGACGAGACTATTACAAGCAGAAGAAATTCAAATATGCAGAACCGGAGCCTGTAAGTAACAGGGAGCGCTGCCCTGCAGAGGCTCTTGCAGGGGTGTGTGTGGATGTGTGCATGAGTAATGATGCTGTAACACAAACATCCACGCTGAGGGGCAACCAGGCGCCTTCCTGAGCCCTTGGGACTGTTGGAGACTGGGATCCATGAATCTTCTCTCCAAGATTACTGAGATGTTGTGTGTGACTCATTGTTAATAACTTTATTCTCTGCCTTTAACCCCAGATATTCCAATATCTAGTGACACCTGCATTGCTTTAAGGGAAGAAGGGGCAGATCTGCGCTTTAGCAAACTAGAAAATGTCTCTTTTTCTGCTCTTTGAGAACATCTCCATGACCATGGACTGTTTCATGGCCTTTGAAAGGACACAAAACCAGTTCCCCTCAAATTCATCTGAAAATATGCATGTACACTGGGGGTTAGAAGTTGCTGCCCAGTCACAATTTCCCTGGCATTAGAGAGGATCAGGTCTGTAAAAGAATCCTTGTTTTCTCTCCTTTAATCCCAGTCGAAGTCGCATAAGAAGGAAAAGGAGCCAGACAACACACAGTGAGAGGTGAGTGGTGTTTCCCCAGCCCTGCCAGCATACATCTCTCAGGGATGAGGGCTATAGGGCTTGGGGCTATTCCAAGGTGTATGAGAAGGCAGGAGGGTTTCAGGAAGGCAACAGGATTCCAGGGAGGCTTGGAGGAGACCTGAGCTGTGGGCTGTAGTGCCTAACGGGGGGTCAGCACTTCCCAGCATAAGCAATTGCTTGGGGAAGCAGTGGATGCAGGATGTGGGAGTGACATTGCATCTTCAATGGCAGAATCTCTTGAAGGAGGGCACTGGGGGGCAAGACACCAGAAATCACTGTGCACCTCTCTCTCAGCAGAATCCACACTGACTGACAAACCTGCACCCCTCTTCCTCCTCCTCCTCTTCTCTTAAAACTTGGTTGCCATCCCATCACCTCCCTGGGCTGGCCCCAAGACCAGCAGAAGCAGTGTCCAGCACCAGCTCATGGGAAGTGGTGCCCTGCAGCCAGGCAGGGGCTGGCTGGCCCAGCACACAGCCTGTGGTGGGACATGCCATGATGCTGTGGATGGGTCAGACTAAGGGGTCTTGGGGCCCTCTGCCGGTCCTCTGCTGGGCACTGGGTCTGCTGCCTTTGCAGGCCCTTCAGAAGGGCTCACACTGCACCTGCCTGGTGTGCCAGGCTGTGCAAGGTCACTTGCTCCTGAAGACCCTGGGGAGAGCACAGCTGCCTCTTCTGCCCCAGAAGCACTGTTGGACTGCTCCAAATTGAGAAGGGGAAGGAAGGAGAGCTGGCAGGAACCATGCCCAGCCCTCTGCCTGGGAGAAAAATGGTTATTTTGTAAGGATGTATTTTATTAAAAAAATAAACCTTTAGTTTTTCTACTACATCCCTTTATGGTGCCTATGCTAGCCCCAGAGCACGGTGTTTTTGCAGCGGTTTCTGGAGCGTTTATGCATATAAAATAATCCCTTTAGTGATGATTCCTTCAGAAACTGCCCTCCCATGCAGGGCCCCTGGGCCTCTGGCCACAAGCAGGGGCTGTTATCAGAGTTGTCACTTGGGTTTCCTCCTCAGACAGGCTGGCTGGCAGGGAGCACTGGCACACTGCCAGCCTCGGCCACCCACGGTCCTGTGCCAGCTCTGCCTCCACTGCCCATGCTGGTCAGTGTGAGCTGGTCAGGAAGACTTTCTCAGCAGCAGCCTCACAAATCAGCTCTCTGCACCCAGGAATTGAACTTCCCCTCTGTGCTGGAAGATTTGCACTACCCATCATGTGCATCTGCACATCACGGGCTGTGCTCAAACCCCACATCCCTGCAAGCCAATCCTGCCCTGTGCTAGTGGCCCTGTTCCATTCTCCAGGACACAACAACGCTGACTTTCTGCATAGTCCCCCTCTGAATGTCTGTTTTTACCTCCCTGGGGAAAATGATGCTTTGGTTGCCTTGAAAGTGGATCCCTGTGGCCATGGCAGAGTTGGTGGAGAAGCTGTAGGGCTGCAATGCTTCCAGAGCCTGCAGCAGCCCTGCCCCAGGCTCTAAGGGACACAAGAATGTGTACCTTAAAGAGATGCAGGTGATATTTGGTTATAAGCTCAACAAAATTTTCAAGTCATACCATCAGGCCATACATTCCCCAGGGCAAGATCACTTGCTCTCAGCAGGATGCCTCAGCTTTCCCAGGCAGGGTGGGTTTTTGTAAGGTTAGCCATGGATAATTTTTTCACCCTTTCCTGTGCTGCTGTCCTGTGTCAGAGGTGCCAGGTGCTCATACGAAGGATGCAGAGAGGGTAAGGGAAAGCCTCCTGGTCTCGGGAGGAGTCGGTGCCTGTTCAGAGGGGGCTGGGGGATCTCCACGCCCCGGGGGCTGTCCTGCAGCGTCCATCGAGGACCAAGCAGGTCCCATGTGGTGGCACGGTGCAGCTCCCCGGCAAGCTGCCACCAGCAGAGGGGACTGCAAGACCATTTCACGGAGATTGGGGAAAATCCAGTTTCCACAGCCAGTGAAGTGAGAGTGTTCAGGTAACCTTTAGCACGCACTTACACCGGGTCAATCTCCGGTCAAAACTTAAAATAACAAACGCAAAGCTGCAGGTAGAGCTGCGGGATGTTTCTGCCTACTTAATCTTTCAAGCTGCTTGTAATACGAAGTCCCTATTCCTTCCTAGGAAGAATTAAAAGGCAGAATATGAAATCAGGAAAAAGGCAACTTGTAAATGATCCCCTCTAGTTGCCATTCTAAACTTCTGAGCTGGAATCCCTAAAAGTCCCAAGGCTGCTTTAAAAAACATGGAAGGATTTATTTTCAGCTCTTTAACTTGTTTTCTTTAAATGCAAAATCTTTGGGGATCCTTTGCTTTGCTTTTCATTCATCATTTCTGCATCCAGCAAAACGAGATATTGCAATTTTAATTCTTTCCCCTAAACAAGCTCCTCCTCAAAGCCAGGGGCCCCAGGCCCTGTGGCTCCCAGGTGGGTGCCAAACAGAGCAATGGCTGCCTGGAGGAAACTGAGCAAGTATCAGATTTTAACATACACTGGTCCCCTCTGCTGTATGAAAAGGCAGGGAAAGCCCATGGCACTTGTTTCAGGCCTTCTTTTGCCATAGAGGCTGGAGGTGATGGTCAGAGATTGGAGACCAAGGAGGAAGGGCTGCTCTGTTCAGCCCCCTAAGGAACCTTCCTTGGCACAGATGCTCTGCTTCAGCACTGCAGCTCCCAGCCCCCTCCCAGCACCTTCCAGTTTGACAAAACTCACACAAAGTTACTGAATGCAGGATAGAACACAACAGTTAAAAGCTAGAGCCTCACAAATGGAAATGCTGACTGGTTAAGCCACCTGGTGCTGCAAGTCCCAGTGGGGAAGTGTGGGTGACCAGCAGCATCATATTCTTGTCCTCTTGGCTTGACCTGATCTTGCTCTGAGGATCAGGGGAGAATTTACAGTTCTTAGGCAGAATTTCTTTGTGTTGTGGCCAGAAAACAACTGCATTTGAAGCAGTTAGGATGTGGCCAGAGTGTCCTGCTGCTCTCTGACCCCTGAGCAGCAGGATGAAGTGTTACAGAATCCCAAAGGGATTTGGTCATCATGTCAAAACCCCTTCAATGACAGTGTGCTGTGTTGCTTCCCATTCATGCTGTGGCCAGTTGAGGGCTGGGGTGTTTGTGGGGTTTTTCTAACTCCTTGTTTGATACATTTTGGTTTTACACAGTTATTACTAATAGAAAAATGGTAACAGAAAAGGAACTTTCATCAATTCAAGCACTGTCCCAGAAAACACACAAGAAAAAAATATATATTATCCAACTAATCCCCATTCTTTACAATCAGCAGTAACAAGCCCTTGTTTGTGATGATGTCAGTGCTCCAAACGTCTGACAGAGGACTCCTGCCTTGATCGTGGGTGTTAGACAACAAAAGCAAGCAATGAGTGCAGTGTGGCTATTCCCATTTTATAGAAACAGAAGCCAAGATACAAGCAAATAATTTTTGAACATGGATTTAAATGCAGTGAGAATTTTTTGCTTCTGACCAGCTTTTGTTATCTGTTAAAGGCTACTAGGTTGGACCTTGTACAGATACATCTTTTCACTCCCTCAGGCAGGGTTATTTTGAAAAAAAATCAAGTAGCACAGATATTCCAGAAGAGCATTACAGAAAAACTTATTTGGCAATAATTATGCTGGTTAGTGATTCTGCAGAGATGAGGAATTATATTTCAATCTCTGCAGAGCTGGCAACATTTAATCATTATGTTTGTGCTCAATTCCCAGCACAATGAAGCCCTGATTTCCACCTGGTGCTTCCAGACATGTAACAAGGCAAATTAAAATGAGTAACACTCAAGAAGTAGATAACTCCTTTCCTGTGCAGCCTCCTCTATCTTTAAGCCCACTCATTCTTTCCCTGGCACAGCAGACTCCCTGATATTTTTAACCCAGTTCTCCTCTTAGGACATCCTTGGATTTTTCCCTAAAAAAAGCACCTGCCTTTCTGGTTACACTATTTCCCTTTCTCTTTTGTTGTGGGAGCATGTTTTCAGTTGGATAAATCCTCTGGCTGACACACAGTGAAGGACTGGCAGGAACATGCATATCCTCCCAGCTCTGAAGGATGCTTTTATTTCCTTCTGTCCCACAGCTGGGCATTCTCAGGCCAGACTGTGCTGGGTGGCAAGAGGAGCTTCTTGGCCATTTGAGCATTTGACATCTGCAGCTCAGCCTGCAGCCTCTCTCCTAGGGACAGTGCAGTTGTTACAGCCCATTTCCCTGCTGCCAGCCCTGCATTAATTATGCCACACTATAATCTTTGGCTGCCTTTGGTGAAGTGCTCTCTCCTTCTGTTATTTGTTTCTAATTGCTTTATTGCCTTATTTTTGAAAGCGTAAAATTCAAAACTGTCCAAATGGGTTCTGCATATAGCAACGGCCTGGTCACCTGATGGGCTCCTCAGCTGGGGTGAATCAGGATTGCTCCAGTTAACAGGGCTGTGCCTACCAGTACCAAGCACAGATCCTGCTCAGCTTTATGGAACCACTAAGAGATTTCCTAAAAAAAAAGATGGCTTTAAATCTCTTTTTACCTAAATGTGCTAGTGACATGCCTGGGGAAATATAAACTCTTCACCTCATGACTGTAACTCAAGGACAGGTTAAATAAACACATTCCCACTTCTTGCACCCCAAAAACATGCAAAATCAGTTAACAACCAACCATACTCAATCATTATTGAACAGAAATATCAAAGTCTTATTTTAACATTGTTCTAGCCATCGTGGTCTTAGCATCAGAGAGACATTGTCTGTGACTCTCCACTGGCCACAACTGCTCTGCAGTGTAATCACCTGTGTACGATGAAAAGGGAAGCTGAGGCACATGATTTGTTTGGGGTTTTTTTTGGTTTTCTGGAAGAAACAGCATGTTCTAACTGAGCTGAGCCAACCAGGTTATTACATTAAATCAAGTGCTCACAGTCTTTGCCAGAGTTGATTGTTTCAAATCTTGATACTGGTGCTAAACTGTGCCTCAGACATCTGGTGATTTAAATCACTCAGTGGTGATTTAAACTGCCTGGTGCTAAAGGAGGTAGATCCTTAGGGGACAAGTATCAGCACTTTCTAAACAGTCAGCATCTCATAAACATCTCAAAGCCAAATGAATCAGCCCAAATGACTTCTGAAACCCTTGCAAAACCTCCTTAGCAGTAATTAAGGCAAGAGGAGCAGGAGGCTGAAAGGTTCATTCATTGCTCAGGAGAGGCTGAGTTGGCCCTGCATGAGCAAGGCCCTGCTTGATTGAATTGAAGGCCTCTGTGAAACAGGTCAGTGCTTTGGCTTACATGTTATGGTTTTTCAGAGCATCTCCATGCCCTGGAGCCACAGAAGCCCAGTCCCTCCACAGGCACAGGCACATTCCTGGGTGGTGGGCTCATACTCCCAGGCAGCCAAGGAGTTTGCTGGGGCTTTCCCTCAGGCCTGGGAGGCAGTTTTGCTTTTGCTCGTGGGTTTGTCTTACTTTTCCTGAGAGTCCACAGAGGCAAACACACAGCCCAGGAGCTCAGGCTGCTGGCTGCCTTGAGATGATGTCTAATCACTGCCATTAGCTAACATCCGGAGCTGCTGGAACACAACAGCAGCTTTGGAAGCACACAGTCAAGGAGATGGGTGTCTCTGCTGTGCTGTGACCATCACAGAATCATTTTGGTTGGAAAACACCTCTGAGATCAAGTCCAACCACAAACCCAACACTGACACTAAACCATGTGCCTAAGGGCCACGTCTACATGTTTTTGATTATCCTAAAATGCAGCAGGCTTTGCCATCCTCTCACTGGTTATCATGTTGCTGTTCACCTGCCCCAAGAGCCCGTCACTGCCCCGGTGCTTCCTGTTCATGGAAGATCTCTGCTGGGTTTTCTCTGTGATGAGCTGAAAACACAACCCTTTGTAGCTTTCTAACAGGGATCATTTCACTGAATGCAGCAACTTTTTAGCAGTCAAGATTTGAACCACATAACATTTCAATTCCAAGTGGTTTTGACTGAAACTTGCAAAGAGAATGCACAAATATTTTAGATGGAAGTGAAAGGGTATTAGCCCTGAATAAACCTGTTCATCTGTCGAGAGTTGCTCAGCTGCCTGTGACCAGCTAGGGTGACAAAGCACATTTCTGCAGGAAAAGTAAGACTTGGATGCACATAGCAAATAGCAGCAGGCTGTAGCTGGATACAATAAATATACCCACAGAATGGGTAAATGAAAATAATTATGCTCTTTGCTAGGCTTACAAGATGACTTTGCTATTTTAATGCATAGTGCCTCTTAATTACATTTTGATACTTCTCTCAACACAGTTTCAACAGGGGAAGCTTTTTGGAGATGAAAAAATTGGTAGTAAACAGAAGATCCATTATTATATGTTATTTCGAGTTATGAAACCCATGGTAAGGAATTAATTTGTTTCCAAAGCAGAGGATTATTTGAGACTCATTGGAAGCAGGCACAGGCATTTCTATCTGCTTGTTGTCACAGCAGGAAGGAGCAGCAGTCTGCAGTGGGTTGAGTCAGGATGTGGATTTAATCCATTTAGCTCTGTGGCTAAATCCAAGATTTCTGGCGGGGACCTTGACTGTGACTGGAGTCACAGCAGAGCCCAGCGAGTCACTTGTCACAAAATCAACATCTTCAAGAGTCCCACTGCAAACGCTTCCCTGCTGGGTGCAGTGGGAACCCCTGGACCCAGGGTACAGTCCACCACGAGTCAAGGTAAAAGAGAGTGGAGAGGGAAAAATAAAGCCAAAATATGAGCCAAACCAAAGAGGGCATCTGCTTGTAGGAATTCTTTGAAGAACAGCAGTGGGATCAGGTGGTGTGCAAGACTTGCAAGTTGCAGCAAGACTTGAGCAAGTGTCTATGGTCAGGGTTGGGTGTTAGTCTAGAGACAGAGCCTGGGTGAGGGGACACCCATGTGCCAGCATCCTGGGTGAGGGGACACCCGTGTCCGGGGTCCTGGGTGAGGGGACACCCGTGTCCGGGGTCCTGGGCTCCTCACGCTGCCTCCCTCCGCCCGGGGCCGCCGGGCCCTCCGCTCCCACCACGGCAGTGCCACCGTCCCTGATCATACATATTATGGAGAATTTAGGGAAGAATTTCTTCGCAGAAATTATGATTAGGCATTGGAAGGAGCTGCCCAGGGAGGCGGGGGAGTCATTTTCCCTGGACGCGGCTCTCAGTGTTCTGTTCTGTCACAGGCTAGACGCGACGATCTCAGAGGTCTTTCCCAGCTTCACTGATTCTGATTAGCAAAAAGCCCCGTGTTTTCACCCAGCGCTTCTGGCTGGACACCACATGCCACCCAAAAAAAAAGGGGGTTTCGGTTTGGTTTTTCTTTTTATTTTTTTTTTTTTAGCCTTTTTGCCCCAAACCCCAGCGCCTCCTGGCCGCCTGACCCCCCCCTCTCCTCCCATCTCCCTCACGGCCACACGCGCGCGCGCCCCGGGAGGCGCGGCCGCCCCCAGCCAATGGGCGGCGCGGGCGCGGGCGGGGCGGGGCGGGGCGCGGCGCGCGCCGGCCCCGCGCGGCCAATGCGGGGCGGGGCGGGCGGCGCGAACGGCGGCGCCGCGGGGCGGGCGGGACCCGGCGGGAGCGCCGAGCGCAGGTGAGCGACCCCCGGGACGGGGCGACCCCCGCGAACGGAGCCCCCCCGAGCTGCGAGCCCCGAGTGCCGCGCTGGGGGGACAGCCCGCGGAGACAGCCCACGGGCAGCGTCCGGCGGCGGTGAAGGGGACGCGGGTGGGACGCGGTAGTCGGCGCGGGTGGACACGGGCGGCCGCTGCATCCCCCGGGCTGCGGAAGCCGCCGCCGCGGCGCGGCCGGGGATGCGCCCGGCAGCTACAGCTCCAGCTCCGGAGGTGATGGTTTTACCGGGCTCAAAAATAAATGGGAAAAAATAAAATCCTTCCGAAGCTGGGGTTTTGAGCAGTGTGGGCAGTGCCAGCCATCTCTCGAGGTGGGCAGAGAAGAAGGTGAGAAGTGCGGTGAGCTCCGTGCAGGTTTGTCACGGCTTCCTAACCCTCCTTGCTGCCCTTGGGATCGGCCTGAGCTCCTCAGAGTTTGGGTTTTCTCGTGGGTGGGTGCCCCGGGCCGGGCCGTGCTGCCCCCCGGGCCGGGCCGTGCTGCCCCCCGGGCCGGGCCGTGCTGCCCCCCGGGCCGGGCCGTGCTGCCCCCCGGGCCGGGCCGTGCTGCCCCGGCCGTGTCTTGGAGCTCGCACCTGGCAGCCAGGCTGGGTGAGACGGGCTTTTCTTCCTCTCTGCTTGCCTTGGCTCTGAGGGACAATAACCTGCAGCTCCCGATGGCCAGTGTGCTGTGAACTGCTGATCCTGCAATGGTACCACTTTCTTCAGCTGCTCTGATGAAGGTAAAATTACCGTTCTGTTGTAGTTGTAACTTAATGGAGAAGGTTTTGTTTAATAGGAAGCTGTTGCTTTTCTGTTTACAGTAGTCTGCAATTCCACATTAATCTTCCCATCATGTGTTAACTTCCTCCCCCTGAGGCATCTCTGGCAGCTTCAGTTTGTTCTGGAGTTTGACACGGGATGGCTTTGAAGTGTTGCTTTCCAAACTGGATAAGGCGAGCAGAGAGCTGCTATCTCAGTTGCTTGAAGAGAAGAACCAAAGCCAGCGTGCTGGGGCTGTGCTCCAGCATGTCCCGTGCATGGTTTGCTGTGTGAGCCCTGTGCTTGGGCTGGGGTGCATGGTGTGAATGGGATTAAACTCCAGGCAGAGCAATAAAATTGCTTTCCTGGGCTTGCTCCCTTGGCTTTTGCCTGGAGAAGGTCAGATCTTAGCAACCAGGAGCGTAAGCACCGGGCTTTTATCATTCCAGCAAGGAGTTCAGGCATGTCATGGGTTGGTATGGGCTGAAGGCTGGGCTTTAAGTCACAGCAGGTGCCAGGCCACCAGGTCCCAACAGATTCCTTTCCTTCAGGGAAGCTGTGTTTGTTGGTGTGAAGTTCCTTCTGTCTGGAGCTGTCTCCAGCTATCTCTCCAAGAGTTTGGGATGGCTCTTGTGAGTTGGAGTAGTGTGTGAGTGCTCCCAGGACAGCTCCTGGCTCAGAGAAGGTGGGCAGAGCTGCCCATCCAGGTGCTCCTGGAGTGAACCTGCCAGGGGACCTCACCTGTCCTGACATTGCTCAGAGCCGTGAGTTTCCCCTTCACTCCACACAGCCAGAGGATGCTGTACTTCTGCCATGGCTTTCAAAGCCTGTGCTGCTGCTCTGTGCTCTCTAATTAATGTCCTCATTAAATTGTTGCCTGATACAATTGTCCTTGCACTAGCTAGACTTTCAAGGCCCAGCTTTTCTTTTGCTGGGAAGGGGTTGTGGGATTTCCCTTCCCCTGCTGGGCTGTTGTGGGGTGGCTGCAGCAGGGATGTGCTCAGCCTGCAGCAGAGGGGATGTCTGGAAGGATGGTGTTGCAGTGTGCTCTTTGCTGGAGCAAGAAGCACTATTTAGGCAGTGGTCATGACAAAAATTTCTGTGTTTTAGACCTTGGCTGGGTGTGAAGAGGTGGCACTGTGCTGTGTCACTGTGCTCAGCCAAGGCTCTGCTTGCAGAGTGGAGCATCTCTTTTTGCTGGTATTTGTTCCCTGAGGTTGTTAAGACAGTGGTTAAGCTTAGCATGGTTGGAGAAAAGTGTCTGAAACCTTCTAAAGAGAACAGCTCCTAATAACTGATAAAGTGGAGAAGGATCCTGATCTGAAAGATGGTGTGGTGGGAAGGAGCCACAGTGATTTCCATCCGTGGGTGGGAGGGTGGCTGTTGGTTTGTGGTGGTGGGTGAGGTGTGAGTACATGTGTTCCAGCCCTTCAAAAACTGGGATGTTTCAGGCTCGTGTATTTGGACACAGGTGGTGACTTTATGGATTGAGTCCTTAATCACAGAAAAAGATTTTATAGACTGTGTCATTGGTGCTGAGGTGCAGTCAAGGACTGCAGAACTTGCAATTCTAACTTGCTTAGGAATTTGCAGCCTGGATTTGTTGGTCACTTCTTCTACTACTTCAAGTTTTTAGAAAGATTTTTGTGTTTCATTGCACTCTTCAGTTTTATTATATATTTTATATATTAGATATTCACTTTATTTTATATTTTTAGCACAAGTGACATGGATATAAACAGAGGGAGAAGCACAAATGTCATACGTCAAGTCCCTGACACTGGAGAAATTTTGTTTGTTATTTTCAGGTGCTGGTGTCCCTGGATGGGGAAGTTCTCCTGAAAGTCCAAACCCTTTTGAGGACACAGCTTTTCTGTGGGCTGAGGCTGGCAGCTGAAAGGAAGGGCTGTCCCATGGCAGCTGGGAGCTTCATATCCCACAAAGCTGCTGCTTTAGGGAGTGGACCTGGCCCAGTATAAACCCTTGTGTTTTATTTCTTGATGGCACCCAGTGCATGAGCTGAGTCATGCTTTGTGCATAAGGTGTGGTTTGTTGAGGACTTGTTTCTTTTGGGTTGCTGCCCTGGGAAGGCATTAGTTTTGGGTGAGTACTGCTGAAATAGTTGTAGTTTTTGCTAGAATCTGTGTGGGATTAATTTAGGCTGCTCGTGTCTGGGGTGATTTCAGTGTTTCTGCAGAGTGGTGGCTGTGAAATGTTGTGATGAATTCTTCAGTATTGTTCAGAGAATTGATGGTGAAGTTGTTAGCTATTTAACAGTGACTGCTCTAATTATTCTGGTGTGAGTGTAAACAGCAAGGCTGTGATGTGCTGGAGCAGCACTGGAATATGTGTCTTTCTGAGATGCAGACAAGCTTCTCCTTTCTCCTGTTCCTGGGCTGTAGTCTCTGTGTATGCCTTGGACAAGCAGAAAAGCCATGCAAGTCCAGCTTTCCTTTCTGCTGCTCCTGGTGCCATGTGGCAACTGCTTCCCTGAGGGCAGTGGAGCCAAATTCTTGGCCTCACTTCTTCTGCTGCCTTGTGCAGTTCCCTGTCTCCAGTGGTTTGCACTCACTCACTCACAGCAGTGTAAGTGAGGACTGTCCTTTTTAGAGCTGGGGTGTTGGTGAGAGTCCCTGCTGCAGAGCAGAGGGGCCTGCATTGAGCACAGAGCTGTGTGCCAAGGTGGAAGAGAGCAGATCCCTGAAGCCTGCAGCTCCTGTGCAGCATCCCATGAATATTTCGGGGGTGTGCTGATTGTTTTTCTCAGCCAAGTGGCATGTGATTTTGTGACCTTGCGAGGACAGAGCATTGAGTGCTGGGGAAACCCAGGCTAAGTAGCACTTTCTGAGGATGTGTTAGTGTTGTATTTGTGACTGGTTGGGATGGAGGTGAATCAGTGGTCCCAAGGGATGTGAGATCATCCTACCCTGCTGACCTGGGCTGTGGTGCCTGTGTGTGGCAGTTCAGAGCTGTGCTGGAGCCCTGCTCCCAGTCAGGTGCTGCTGCTCTCCTCCTGCTGTTCCTCAGCTCTGCCTCTGCTGCAGAGATTGGTCACAATTCTGTCTTGCAGTCCTGGCAGTGCAGCAGAGCTTGGACCACCCACTCCATGGTTTGTCTTGGTTTTGCTTTGCTTTTGCAGGGTGTATTTATTAACTCCAAGACTGTTTTGCTGTCATGAGACTATTGTGGGTGCTTGTCTCTTCTTCCCTCTCCCACTCCCTGCAGTAGTTCAGATTTCCATTCTACAGAACAGAAGTGAGTCCTAAACCCCCAAAAGAGGTGCTGAGGATGGATTTGCTGTACACAAATAACATGGGCACAGCCCTCTGAAGCCTGTGGTTGGCAGCTGTCACATCTACAGTAGATAAAGCTGAAAGAATTGGGCAGCAGTAGCAAAAAAAAGAGCCAGCACAGCTTTGCAGAGCAGTGTGTGCATGTGTGTACCTACCTGAGGCTGGCTCTAATTATCACAGCTCCCCTGCTGTCCTGCTGATGAATCCAGCCCTGTCAAAGTTACTCTCAACTACCTCCTGCCTTTGTGCTTCCTCACCATGGTACTGGCAGCATGCAGGCATCGCCAGAGCTTTTCTCCTGCCCCTGCACCTCCTCACGTGCTGGATGCTGCTGGTGGCCTCTGTGTGCTCTGCTGCTCTAATGTGGTCTCTCAGAGAGAATTTGGGATGCTCAAAGGGACCCCTGCCTAGAGGAGGGTCTGTTGCTGTTGCTTCATGCTGGGTATCTGCTACCAGACCCTCCCTCTCCCTCATTCCAGCCCAGCCCATGGAGTCCTGACTGTTTGTGGACAAGGAGTTGAAAGATGTGTGAGCTCATTAGGAGCCTGGCAGGGATGTGATCTGAGCATGAACCACAGCTCCTCTGGGGAAGGAGGCTTCTTCCTGCAGTGTGTGAGCAGTGACTGATGGTAGCATGAAAGAAAAAGGATGAATTTGCCTCTCAATGAGTTGAGTGCTGCCTTGGAGAAGCGTGTTCTATTGCTTCAGAGCTTCCTCCCCTGTCCTTTGTCAGTGCTTAGAGGTCAGTGTGGAAAACTGGGAGGGAAGGAGAGATGTAAGAGCCTGAATGAGGGATGGGGGACTCCAGGCAGCTCTTCAAAATGCAGTTTATTACATCCAAGACATTACAGCAGTCCAGGGTGGTGGGTGACAGAGCTGTGCCCACAGCTGTCAGCTCCAGCTGCAGGCAGGCCCTGAGACCCTGAGTTTAGGTTACATTGCATTATAGACTTTTCTTTTGGTTACATTGCATTATAGACTTTTCTTTGCTGAGCATCTTAATGCAGTAGAACCAATCTGTACCTTAACTTTTATCTATAACCTATCATAGCTACTATAATCACCATATTCATGTTACCATTCTCCAATCACTAACAGTCAGTACATTACAGTTTAAGCTAGAAGTTGTGTTTCAGTTTTCTTGCAGTGGAAAATTCTGAGACCTTTTTTCTACTGGCCACATTTGCTGTTTTGTTTGCCTGTGCTCTCTTTCTGCTTGGTAAAAACATCTTCTTGTTTGGGGTGGGTTTATCCTTTGCTCTAAGTCATAAAACCCCTTCTAACTCACACACCCTTTGCCTCCTTGATTATCCAGTGAGACTGGCTCAGCAATTCTTTTCTTCTATATCAAAACTTGCTTTCATTTCTATTTTTCTATTCCTTCTTCAGATTCTACATTGAAAAATCTTTTTGCTAAGCACACGTATCTGTGAGACCTTCCTGTCAAACTTTCATCCTTCCCAACAGAGAGAGAACTGGGTTTTGATACTGGTGATGTATAGAAGGTGGTAACCCTATGTCAAAGAAATCAAGGTATTTGAAAGGCAGGAGAACCTGGGGCAGTGTTCCTATGACAAATTATTACAGTACACATGTGGAAGCCAACCACTTAAACGAGTCAGGTCTCTATTTCGACACTTCCTGACACCTGGTTTGGAAATGCTGTCTGGGTAGTGCTGTTCTGGGATATTGTTTGTGCTGGAACCAAGGGTTTGGGTCTGCTTGCTAATGGTGTGCCTGCTTCAAGTGCAGTATGAGGACAGGAAAGTCATCTGCTGACCTCTCACTGATGACTGCTTTGATGCTGAAATCTGGGTTGACCTTTCTGTGGCTGCCAGGCAGCTTGACTGACAAAGGTTAATGATATCTGAGGCTAGCAGGCAGAGTGTAAAACAGACCTGAGATGAGTCCTTTAGCCCTTCCCTGTCAGCACCTCACCCCCAGGCTGACAGACGGGGCTGGGAAAGTGGAGGATGTCCAAGTGCAGGTTGTTAGGGCAGTCCTTGTTGAGTGCAGGGGGAACAGGGATGTGTCCCCTCAGGGCTGGGGTATGGGGCATAACCAGGATGTGAATTGTTATAGCAGTGAGAACAAGGGCCTCTGGCTCAGCTTGTCCTGTGGTGGTAGTGGACATGAATTTCAGTGTTCTCAGCTGTGTTGTTAATGTGCACACCCAGGTTAGAGAGATCAGGCATCTCTTCCAGGGTGCTGTGTCCTTTCTCATGCAGTTTGATGTGAGCAGTGCTTGTAATTTGCCTTGAAGAATGGTGGAAAAGCATGCTTTATTCATAGCAATTGCTGGGAGTCCATTCCTTAATGCCAGATAGATTGATTTAAGTCTGAATGCAGAATGGAACCGGTATTTTTGGCTAATTTTCAGAATTTGCTGTTTCCAAGGAGCTGAAAAGTGTCTGTACTCCACCTGAATGCTACTGGACCTGTCTTCCATGCAGTATGACCATCAGAGATGCAAGAGGACAATATGAGATTGTCCCAGCTGTGGGAACTGATTCTTCTGTGGCACATCCTCTGAGCCACCAAAGCAATGAAAGAGCAAAACCAGTACAGCTTTCCTTGTGCTCACCCAAACATCTGCCTGCTTGCCTTATTGTTTATTGTGCTAAGAGCATGAGCCCCCCAGCAGGGACAGCATTTTCTCTGTGCAGCATCAGGCCCAGGTGATAACACTGAAGTGCCACAGTAATGGCAAATAAGCCTCCAGATCTGAGTCAAAAAATGGCACTGCTGTTTGCTCTGAGAATGCACAGGGCATTCTGTGTTACTTAAAGAGATGCCTTCTGTTGGACTCCAAAAGCTGGGCTGCCTTTGGTTCAGTGCCTGCCCAGAATCCCAGGGGAAGCCCCCTCCCCTCATCCCTGGCTCTCCCTTGCTTGCTCCATGCCCTGGTGCACCAGCCTCCTGCTGATGCCATGGCTGCAGTGCCAAGGTATTTCTGAGGTTTTGCTGTGAGGTGGATAAAACCACCTGGATTCACTGAGGATGTTTTGTGGTTACTGCAAAGTGCTGAGAGTCTCGTTCCACTCCGGCCTTGTGGACGAAATGAAACCCAGAGTCTTTAATATTCCATGCTCTTTAGGTATGAATAAATTTTTCCTTGCCCTGAAACCTTCTCCTGCTGTGAAATCCATTCCAATCTTTTGTCTAAGACAATCAATCTCCTTCCTTTCCTCTCTCCTCCCATGCCCCAGCTTTTATTAACCTAGAAATGTGCTGACATTTCACCATCAAACTGGTTAGGGAGCTCTGCAGAGTATTTTTGCAAGTTGTCAGTGTAGCTGCCTGCTAAAGAAGGGGAAGGTGGCTCAGAGTTGCTCATCTCCAGGGGAATTTGGTTTTCCTAGCTGATGGCTTTCTGAAAAAGTGTCTGACAGCCCTGTCCATGTCCTGGTCTATCTGTTCCCCTCCAAAGGAAGGGCATCATTGTGTTTCAATACATTTATTTTGGCAGTGCTGTAGCAATCCCTGTCCCACCATGCAGGTGGACTGACTGGAGCCTGTCTGGAGCTGTCCCTTCCACTGTCATCTCCTGTGGATCACCCAGTGCCTCTGCAGTTGTTGTTCTGATTTCTTGGCAAGAAGCCTGTGCCTCACACTGAACCCTCCCTGCTCCACTGCCCAGGAGGCTGAGCTGTCCCCAGAGGAGTTGTTTAGTTCTGCAGGAAGCTGGGTTGGTGGCAGGTGGCTCCTGAGGGGCCTGAGTGAGGCCCCTGTGCTTTCCTGGAGCAGGTGCAGGTGCTGCACTGCTTGGGATGGACTGAGCTGAAGCTTGTTTGGACCTCACAGCTGATACCTTGAAGCAAACTCATCCCAGCCACTCCTTATTTGCTGACATTGAGAAACACCATTTCCAGCAGCAGCTCGGCTATTCCAGAGTCCTTGATCTCCTCTGAACCTCTCTGTGGCCCTGGCATCTCCCAAGCTGGTAGTTGGCAAGTTTGAGGCAAACACAATCAGCTCTCCTGATGTCTTCCAACCTAGCAGTGCCTGGCTCTTGCTGCCCTGCCCCATCCCCTGGCTGGAGAGATTCACCAGAGCCAGAGGATTTGGGGGGATCTGCTGAGCAGCTCCTGGAGGCAGGCAGGAAGCCAAGAGCTGGAGCACAAGAGCTGCTGAGCTGGAGGGGGTGGGAAAGCCTGTCCAGAAGGGACTCCGAAGGTCCTCTGAGATCATTGTTAAATGTGAACAGCCACAGCATCACACAGTTGGGAACTGACCTGCAAAACCTGGAGCCTTAAAGGTTGTGGCAGGGAAAGGAATAAAACACCCCTGTGTTGTGCCCTTGGGAGCCCACATGCTCCTTGCCTTGCTCCTGTGCACAGCTGGGAGCACTGCTGGCTGGCACTGGCACCAGCTGAAGCTGCTCAAGGACTGAGAGGAGCAAAGCAGTTCCTTTACTTTGGAAGCTGCAATGGGAACAGCTCCTGGGCACTGGGGAGGGTGGTGCTGATGCTGATGAAAGCAGATTCCTGCATTAATACCAGATGGAATGCAGCTGCTCCTTCCTGTGAGAAGCTGGAAGCCTTTGGGTTCCCCACACCTCTCACAGGTGCTGGGAAGCAGCTGCTCCTTGCATGGTGCCAGGCAGGTCCCACATCCAGCTCTGCAGTGTGTCAAACCAAACATGCTCTGCTGATTGGGCTGGGCAGAGTCTTCTGTCAAATTATTTGTTCTGGCTGCAATTTTGTCTGCTTTGGAAACTTGTCATTTTCTAGTCTTTGGAGACCACCTCCCAGAAAGCATGGAAATTGTGAGTATTTAGACATATAATAATGATGTAATTAAAACCTTTAATTTTATTTTTCTTGTTTGAGTGTAATTCCTTTGATTTAAAGGGTGGTAGTAGCTAATTGGATTCTGGGCCAGACTTGCACAGGCAGTCAGGGGGGAGGGACTGCAAATGAGTCTAGCCAGGAAATTGCACATTTAAATATAGTTCTTGGTAGGGTCAGCAAAACACCCAAGGGACAAATTAAGAGTAAAATTTCTACTGTAATGTGTTCGTTTTGCTGCAGGCATAATCGTAAGGAAAACAAGGAAGCTTGGGAGTGAGAGGAGCAAATTTCAGGTAGAAGTCCCTTCTGTAGTGCATTTGTGTGTTGCTGCAGGTCTCTCATAGGCAGGTGCATCCTTCTCCTGCCTCTGGGCTGTCTGGCACATTGGCTCATCCCAGGAAGAAACCACTGAAGGGATTTTTGGGTTTGTGGGTGTTAGTGGCTTCAGCGGAGGATGGAAATCTGTAGTTTACATAATGCTGTGGGGCTGCTACTGCTGTTACCAGCTTTGGCACAGATCACCTGGATCACACTGTGGGAGGGAGATGGGACCAGCCAGCACCTCACTGCATTCCTTAATGGGTTAATGGGGACAGCTTTCCCTGGGGGGCTGCTGCCTTCTGCCTGCCTGGGATGGGGCATCTGAACAGGCTTTCAGGAATGTGACTGGGCTCTGTGGCAGGAGATGGATTCAGCCTGAAAAAAAAAATAAATCAGGGAATTGAAGCACTGTGATGGTGTTCACAGGGGTCTCAGGATGAGGGAAGAGATGAGGATCTGACTCCATGTTTCAGAAGGCTTGATTTATTATTTTATGATATATATTCTATTAAAACTATACTAAAAGAATAGAAGAAAGGATTTCATCAGAAGGCTAGCTAAGAATAGAAAAAGAAAGAATGATAACAAAGGCTTGTGACTGACTGAGACAGTCTGATACAGCTGGGCTGTGATTGGCCATTAATTAGAAACAACCACATGAGCCCAATCCCAGATGCACCTGTTGCATTCCACAGCAGCAGATAACCATTGGTTACATTTTGTTCCTGAGGCCTCTCAGCTTCTCAGGAGGAAAAATCCTAAGGAAGGGATTTTTCATAAAACATGTCTGTGACAAAGCACTGGGATTTTCCCTTTGGAAATCTGCAGCCTTGTGGTTTTCCTGTTGGGACCTGTGACCCTTTCACAGATGGACAATGTCATTGTCCCTGCTGGGGACATGTGTGAGGAGTGAGCAGCCAAAACCTGGGGTGCAGGACATGGAGCACATCTGGAGTAACCCCTGGCTGAGAGTCAGCACTGCTCTCAAGTTTGACTAACAACATTATGCTTATTTCTTGATACAGGCATGGCTCAGACCACGTGCAGCAGAGCTCACCTAGTCCCTGGTGGCACTTGGGAACAGTCCGAGTTAGTCCTTGGCAATTGTAATTTCCCTTGAAGGATAAGTTAAAGAAATGTTGCTCGTGATGGGAGATGCAGAAGGGCAGCCTGGTTTATGTTTCCCAGGACCTCAGACCAGCTCTTGGTGCTTCCCCTTTCATTTTGACTGTGTCCCCAGGGGAAGGCCACGTGCTCAGGGAGGGAGGCAGAGCTTGTTGGGAATGAAGCCTGATCCCACATCCCTGCCCTCTCTGCAGAGCTGTTCCCTCTAGCTGAGCAAGATTCCACAAAACCTGGGGATCATCCCACCTCACTTGCAGTATATCCCCTGGAGGGAGAGCTGCCTCACAGGTCTGCAGGTGTGACCAGCTGCATTGTGCATCACTTGTTCTGTATATTCTAATTAATTGTTATTAATTATTTTCTCTTTGTATCCTATTAACCTGTTTTTATCTCAACCCACAAATTTTACTTTTTTTTTTCCCCTCAGTTCTCTCCCCCATTCCTGGAGAGGGATCTGTGAGCAAGCAGCTGTTTGGTGTTTACCTGCCTGCCAAGTTAAACTACAACATTTAAGCTCTATTTTTAAGGCCTGCTTTGATTCTAAGCTCTTTGAGGCAAAGCTTGCCTTTCTTAAAGCATTAAGCACAGTGGGGCAGTGAGCTCTCTATTAATTGATGCTGTTGCCAGGCTATTGAAAAGTTGTAATAATGTGGCCAAATTTTCAAGTGTGGTCTAGGCTTTCTGCCTGGATGTCAGAAAGGGAGAGCCAATTAGAGTATGACCCAAGGAGAGCAGGCTGGCTGGAAGGAAATGTCATTAAGGTTCTCCTCAGGTGCCAGGTCAGCCCATGTCAAATCACAGCTGCCTCAACCTCTAAGTTTCTTCCTCCTTCCCTTAAATTACTTCCAAGTGATTTCTTGCAAGTGTAACCACCTTTTATAACAAGAGAATGAAAACTGGCTGTTTTCTTTAAATACAAACAATAGAGGCTGGGCTGGGGTTGCAGAAGCAAATAGAAGAGATCATTTTCTAACCTGGGCATTTCCTGCTGACCCTGGGCTGTGGTCATGGGTGTGTGTGGTTTATCCTCTCCCTGTGGAGTTGGTGTTGGGATGCCTGAACTCCCCTGTTTGTCTGGCAGGTGTGGTACAAATTGTGTTTCCTGAGCCGTGCTTGTCATGCTGCAGAGCTCAATTGCCCAGAGTGCTGTGGAGACTGAGAAAATAGCTTCAGATGGGTTGTAGACAAATTCAGATGTTCTGTCAGGGCTCCCTGAGTGACTGCTTGGAGCCAGGAGGTGCTGTCAGGAGGCCAAACTCTAAACTTTTCCTCATTATCATGACTATTTTTAAGCTCTTATTTTCTGCAGCAGCGCTCCTCCCAACATCCACTGCTGGCCACTGTTAGAGACAGAAATCAGGGCAGGGTGGATATGTGGCTTGACTCAGTGTGGCTTTTCCTATAAATGATCTGCTGGCTTATTTTCTATAAGCTCTTGACCTCCAGCTCAGACTTGGTGCTGGTTCAGGAGGGAACAGCAGTCACAGTTCCATAATGCACATGTGGGGAAAGTTTCATCTCTTGCATCTCCCTCTCAGCATGGAAGGTCTTGGTGTCAGCTAGAGCTGGGTAGGACAAGGACCATGTAAATCAGAGCTTTCTGTAAAAAATTAATTTACTTATTCTGTTTTCCTTCTGAAATGAGACCTGTGTGAAGCTCAAGCTGTGCCTCCTTGTCTGTCAGTCCTGTCTCTCACTCTGCAATCCATCAGCTTCTGGAGCCTTTGTCCTCCTGGACTCAAGTGTCTTACAGTGATTAGGGCTGCAAGGATTTGTTACAAATTTTCAAGGAAATGGGTGTCCAGGTAGAGGGGGAAGATGTTGTGGGGAGGGAAAAGTGAGGGGCTCCAGACATTACTTCTGCTCATACAGGACAAGGTGGCTTTTGCTGCTTCTCTCACCTTCAGTCTCGTTCCTGCCATCATTCTGGTGCCATTCTTTCCCTTTTCCTGCCCTTGATGCTTGGTTCTGGAGAATCCTTGTCCTGTGACCACACCTGAGGGTCAGCAGGGACTGCTCTGACTCAGGGCTGGGCTGCTGGGAGACCACTGCTGACCAAAATTTGGGTTATTTGGAGAAGCAGTGGACAGTGATGGTGGGGTGTGTAAACATCAAGCCTCAGAGCTACTGCAGGTTCTCTGTGGTGGAGCAGAGAGCTTGGGGACACCTTGGAGGTCCAGGATGCAGGGAGGTTGCCTGACCACAAATTTTACAGAAACCTGAACCCTAAGAGAGCTTAGAACCCTTCACTGCACTGCCAGCAAGGCTCACTTGGCTCACTCACATGATGCCACGTGGCCAAGCCATTGCTACACTGATAGAGCTGGTGTCACTTTAGGATGACACTAGCTCTGATCCTCTAGGATGATCCACCTTGGACTGCCGTCCTGAGCTTTCTGAGACTGTTTTTCCCTTTAAAACTTCACCTGGGAGCTTCCACAGGACACAGAATTTGTAGTTCTCTCTCTAATACTTCGTCCTCCTGCAGTGTTGAGCCCTCTTGCCCAGAGGGAGGATGATGCTATGGTTTGAGGTCAGGGTGAGCTGAAGAGTGTCAGGTTAAGCACAAATTTATATCATTAAAGGAGCTGGTGGGATGTTTGCATGTGGGTAAGGAGTGGGCAAACTCAGTCCAGCTCAAGTGCTGGCTAATAAAGAGTCTAGTACAGAAAATAAGATCCTCAGAGGAGATTTAATAACTGGGGAGAATAATTGTAAACTACTTCAGAATATTAACCAAAGGCTGAATGCATCCAATTAGCTTAATGAAGCTGGGTGGTTGGGTTCTTTTTTAATCAAACAGATGGGCAAAACATTATGCACAAAAAAATGAGATCTGAATACAATGAACACATTTAATTAACAAATAAAAGACAGAGAAAGGATTTGTTTTTCAACTTGAGAAGTGAAAGCTTCTACTGCACCAAATACTCAAAAAAGAACCTTAAATGTCACGGTGTCTTGAAAGTCTCAGATACTTAGAATTTTTATTTGCAACAACTTGGGTGTTTGGGGGGGGGGGGGGGGGGGGGGGGGGTCAGCCTGGGGCTGGCTGCACCTGCAGGCAGGTGAGTGGGTGTGGAGGCAGAGCTGCATCACCAGCCCCACTGTGCTGCAGAGCCAGCAGCAATCCCTGGCTGCTGCTGGGGGCTGTGCCCAAGGGCAGGCTCAGCAGCAGCAACTTCAGCTCTGCTCCAAAAGCTTTCCCTGCATGCCAGTGATCACCTCTGTTCTGCAGAAGGAGGAGCCCAGGGCTCCTGGTTTAATCAGGAATGAGGTCAGTGTCCTTGGTGTGGTGCTGGTCAGTGTCCTTGGTGCCCTGAGGAGTGTTTCCCTGCTGGCCTCTGCTGTGCCCTCGGGTGTGGAGCTGCTGCTGCTGCTGGCCCCAGTCTGGGAGATCAGTTCCCACCAGGTCTCACCGTCCTTGCTGCACCATTCCTGCTATTCCCAGCACAGATAAACTCCTCTCCTGCCTGTCTGACAAGTTTTACTGGGCCACAGGAACCTGGTGCAAATCAATGCCTTCCCTCTCCAGACAGGAGACTCCTCTCCTTGCAGACCTGCAGTGCTTATGTAAGTGTGAAATACAGAGCTGTAATATCAGTCTTGCCAAGGCTGGGAGTGTTTGCTCTAGCCTAATAAGCTGAACAAGCCATTTTGATATTAAGCCTATAATAATAACACCTTGTAGCTGAAGAGTGTGTTTTTCCCCATTGGTGGATTACTCAGCCCTTTTCTTTTGAGGCAGTGTTGAACAAAAGCAGAGACTTTCCCAGACTATGTTTAATTAAACACAGCTCAGAGATCTCTTCATTTCAGTGCTCTGCAGTCGCATCTCCAGGGCAGCTGCAAATGGAACTTGTGCTCTGCCAGTGCATGGGCTGGGCAGGTCACTGTCTCCTGCCCAGATGTGCCTGTCCAGATGTGCCCAGTGGTGGGAAAACCCCAGAATTGCTCCCAGTTGTGGGGACCCACAGGCTCCAGCTGCTTTTGAAGCTCAGCAGGGGCTTGGTCTGAGCTGTGCAGCCCAAGCAAGTGGCAGCTCAGCCAACATGCAACTCAGATTTGGGGTCCTAATTTCTACCTGCTCCCTTTTTTGGTAGCTTATGTGGCTTTGGGAGCATTTTGAGTGCAATGGCCTGGTTATCAACAATCATATGCAGAGTGAAGGCTTTAATTTGAAGGCTCCTCATTTCTGCCTTAGGAGTTACCCATGAGCAGATGGTGATATGCTCTGGTTTTGCTTATTCTTGCAGATTATTTGCCAGATAATTTTTCTGACTAATCCTTTGGCCCACAGACTGTTTATAAACCTGGAGTCAGGTTTCGGGTAAAAGCACTTGTGTTTGCAAATTTTAAAATCTGTTCCTGTGCTGGCTTGCTGGTGTCACTGTGAGCAGGAGTGGCAAATGCCCTCTGCACCATGGGAGAGAGGCAGCTCCTAAAGAGGAGCCTCCTTCCCAGTGACAGGATGAAAAGAACCACGTTCATGCCTTGTTTGGGGCTTATTTTATTTTAACCTGAAGTCCTAACCCCAGCATCAGTGCTGTCATACAGGTTGGCCACCCCTGAGGTCACATTGCTGGTTCAGATGGTGTGGAACTTCTGCTGCCACAGAGTTTGTGTCCTGTGCGGGTGATGCTGCATAACCTGTGCACAGCAGAATTTGGGGGATTTGCCTGTATATGGCTGGGCAGGACACTGATACCAGTAGTGGTGGGGGCACTGCAGCCACTGGCACAGCTCTCCCTGAAAAGTGCTGAAAGGCTGTGGTATTATTATTATTACTATTATTGTTGTTATTATTATTGTATCAGCGGTTGTGATTATATTATTATCAATATTGTTGTTATTATTGTTGTTATTGTTATTACTATTGTTGTTATTGTTTCCCCCTCATCTCTTACCACCTCTACCTTTTAAAAAAAATCAGTCCCTTGGATGTCTCTGGAGAGCTGGCAGTGGTAACTGCCTGACTGATTTATTCTGGTGTTTTAACATTTACTGGATTTACATAACAGCCAAACAATCTGTTTCAGGAGTTTAATATAAACCCAGCTCTAGTGAGTCACATCCATGTTAGCAGCAATGCAAAGAGAGGCAGCTGGGGGAGTGAGGAGGTGACTTTTTCTGGGATTCTGCATGAGAATATATTTCAGGAATGGCTGCCTGAAATATCTCTGACACCTCATAGCTGAGTGATGCTGCCAGTTCTCCTCTGCCATCAGGGATTTGTTCTTAAACTTTCAAAGAGCAGCGGGTGCATCACATCGGGGTTTCCATTGCTGCTCCACCTTTGGGTCTGGGGGCTTTTCCAGAGCCCTCCAGCCCTTGGTGTGTAAAATACCTTTACATGTATCTTCATGCTTGGAGGAGGGAGCTGTGGGAGCAGCAAGATGAGGCCTGTGGGGATTTGCTCTTTGCTTTTTTGAGTTCAAAACCATTTGTTTGTGCCTGACTTTGTGGAGCTGCTCCCCAGGAGGTGCAGATCAGCACAGCAGCAAATGGGGCACAGAAGTGTGCCAGCATTTCCACCTGGGCTCTGCTGACCCATGGGCCAGTTCTGGGGACAATCTGAGCTGGTCCTGTGCCCCTGGGCAGTCACAGCAAAATGTTGGAGCTGTTGGGGAATCCCTGCAGGGACTCCCCTGGCAGAGCCAGGTGAGCAGGGCTTGTTCCTTGGGCACAGCAGGAGTGAGAGCCATCAGCACAGTTAACAGCAGGGGCTTCCCAAAGCCTGGTGTGTAACCTCAGGCTCTTTCCAAGCACTGTAACTTTGGGATTCCCTCCAAGGGGAGTTTTCTCCTACAATTGCATGAACACAGCAAATCTGCTATGGGCAGCCTGTCCCCTCCTGCTCCAGAGGCTCTGCCACCTCTCTGCTGCTGGGGTTCTGATGTGGTTGAGGAATGTGGGTCTCCAGATTGAGTTTTCACTTTTGAAAATCCCAAGCAAGACCCAGCTGGGTTTGAGCAGCCTGGTGTGTGCTGCTGCCTGGGTTTGAGGTCGGCTGTTCAGCTAAGCAAGTGCTTCTCTTGCTGCTTATTTGAATTCTTGTCTTCAGAATGGAAAATAAATGCTGGCTGATGAGATCTATTACAGCACTAATTTTAGAGTATGCCAAACAGTAGGAAATTGTTTTCAATCTTCACTCTCATTTCTCCTTTATTTCACCCTTCCATTTGTGAAAATTGCTTTTGTCATTCTTCTAAGTGCCCAGTGATGTCCTGCTCACTGATATCTTCAGGCATTCTCCTTCCAGCCCTGTTTTCTGACATTTCTTTGTTCACCCACTTGACATTGCGGTTAGAGGAGCTCTCTCCAGGGTTCAGGCAGCAGTGTTGGCACGATGCAGGCACTGAGTGCTCAGCCAGCTGGGGTGTGAGATGCCAGCAGAGCCCCCTGTGAGCTGGGGGAGCAGGGGAGGCAGCACCACAGTGGAATTTCTTATCCTTGAGTGCCCAGGGCTTTGTAAGTCTTTCCAGCCCCACCCCAGCCTGCTTTCTCGATGAGCAAGAGGGAAAATATGAATTTCCCTTCTCTTCTGGTGAAGAGTTTAAGAAGCAGTCCCAAAGCTTCAGTGTTTGTCCTTGGCATTAATGAATACCTGAGCCATTGCTCAAGAGGTTGGAGCAGGCAGCAAGTTAGGAATCAAAACGTTTCATCAGTGCCAGAGGGAGCAGTGGTTCACAAAGTCTGGATTTTTAGGACATGATTCCTCCTCACAGATGGAAGGTCTCACTGGTTTGAGAAGAGCTTGGGTGGTGGTCTGCTCTGAAGCCTCCAAGGTGACTGCAGACACCAGTCCCTCCCTTAGCCCTGCTCCTGGCTCACTACTGCAGCCTCACTGAGCTCCACATTAAAGCTGGTGGCACAAGTCCAGTGGTTTCACCCTGTGGACTTTTCAGAGGCTCTCTGGAATACATTTCATGGTTTTGGCAACCACGTGTCCCTGACAGCAGCTGCTGTGACCATCAGCACAGAGACTTGGTGCCTGCCCTGGAGGGCTTTCAAAATCTTCTCTCTCCTGCTCCTGGTTCCCTCACCCCTCCTGCTCCTTCACCTTCCTGTCATCCCTCGGCTGGCAGCTGACAGTGGCTTTATCCCTCAGAAAGAGCTGTCTCTTGCCCTTTCTTGTGCTGGAGAGGGGTAAAAAGCTCCCTGCTCCTACCAATTACCATTCCATGCCTGTCCCGGGTGTGCTCCAAGCCCTGCAGCTGCTCAAGGTGTCAGTCACCAGGAATTCAGTGGTGAATGTCTTCACAGTCTTTGTGAACACAGCTGAGATTAAACCCTTTACTGAACTAAATGTGGTAACAGCTAATCCCCTGGAGACAGTCACCTGGGCCCTGCACAGTGAAAAGAGGCTTTGCTGCTCTGGTTAACTGCCCTGGCAAGAACATTAACTCCTGGTTCTTTTTGGAAATGAAAAGCACCTCTCCAGGAGAGCTGAAGGGATTAGGTACCAGCTGGAATATAAAGGTAGGTTTTTTTCACCTTCCTGATAAATTTGTAGCTTACAAGTCAGGTCAGCCCCGGTGGGATGGGTGATTTTGGCTGAGTGTCCCTGGGATGGGTGGAGAGGGGACTGAGGCTGGTGTGGGAGCATGGTGGGGGCGAGCAGCTCTTGGTGCTGACTGCCTGTCCTGGGGTGTCTGCAGGGCTCTGGGGCTCACTATCATGAATTAAGCCCTGTCAAACTGGCCAGCCCTCCACAAAGGGCTGAAGCTCATTTAAACCTTGCTAAGAGCCAAATGACACTAACCTTTTCCAGCCACTTAAGGCAAATGCCAAAGGCTGTGGAGAGCATTCCCGATTTCTTCACAACCCTGGTTTTCATTCCTGGGGGGAGATCTGCACTGATTTCTTGATTATTACTTTTTAACACAACACTTTGTTTCCAAAGCCTAATGTAGCAATTCTCTCTACATTAAAAGCAGAGCTCCTGTACTTCAGTGGAGGTTTCTTGGGCTGTGTTTTCGAGGTCAGGATTTTATCTTGGTGCTGGTTTCTGTGAGGCTGCGTGGACCAGCTGTGCCCTGGCAGGGGTGCAGCCTGAGCAGTGAGCATCACATGTGACACTTGCTGAAGAGAGCTGTAGACCAGCAGCCTGGCTGAATGGATTAAAACAGGTGTATAAACTTTGTCCATAAAATAAGGTAAGACTGAAAAAAGTTTAAATACTTGCATTTAGTATTCTTTGTTCAGAGTAAATTTGAATGCTCAAGCTGCTTCCAAAATTCTGTTACCTTTCAACCTGTCTTTCTTCTGCAGAATTTCCTATTTTAAGTAAATAGCACAGAGTTAGCTCAGAAGGGAAAAGATACAAGTGTCACTGTTCAAAGTGTGCTTTATTGGTTAGATATTTATGGGAGACATTCAGGAAATGAGTAAACACTTGAAAGTATATGTATTATTTATTATTGTAGCTGATTAATTACCACTTGAAGCCTTTTGGTCGGTGCTGTGGCTCTCTGCAGTCTTCACCAGGCAGTGCTTCTGCAGAGTCTAAGGTGGCATTTGTCCCAGTTAAATGTTTCAGCAAGTGCTGCAGTGGATTTGTGGACAGTGGGAGTTTGAGCAGTGGAAGGTGACAGTGTGGCACTGAGATGTGAGCCTGGGAGGTGCCTGGTGATGGCTCAGTCCTGCAGCCCCAGCAGGAGAATTGCTGGCCCCAGTTTGTGGAGAAGCACCGAGGTGGAGTTCAAGTGTCTGACTCTGTCTGATGAAGTGATGACAGTCAGGAGTTTAAACTCGGCTCCCAAGCCCTGGGCTGCCAGCAGGGACTTCTGCAATGCTTCTTCACTGCTTCTACAGCAGTGGTTCCTCCTCCAGGCTGGAATGGAGAAGTGCAGAAAAAAAGCAAAGTGGCTCTTACCTGCCCCAGCCATGCAAGTGGTTCTGGATCCAAGGGCTCTCTGCTAGGGCACACTCCAGCAGCCTGCTGGCTCCACTGCACCCATTGTTAGGTGTTTCTGTGTGTGAGACCATGCACCAGCATCTCTATTCCTGCCCAGGCTCCTGAGCTGTGCCTGGAAATCCTCTTGGATTCATGCAAAGCCTGGTTGTGAGCAAAGCACAGATCCCATCCAGCAGTGCTTCCTGAAGCAATACATGTCCTCAAGCATTTGCTCAGCTCTAACAAGACTTAAGCATACAAAGCATGTGTTGAGATACTTACTTAGTTCCAATCTGCACATCTTGAAAAACAGTGTGATAAAATCACAGTGGAAGGGGTGGCAGGACTCTCTGCCTTCAGCAAAGTGGATGTCATGCTCAGTTGCAATGGGAGGAATCCTCTCTCCCTTGCTGTCACTGTTTCCTCTGACACTGGCCATCCCTGCAGGAATATTCTCATTTAAGCCTTCCACAAAAAAAGTTTGCAGAATGCTGCAACCAGAAAAGTTCCTTCATCAAATGACTCCTCTGCGGGAGAGGAGTGAGTGGGCCTGGAGAGGAATGGAAGAGTCATAAGAGAGATGCATGAAAATGCTTTTTATGGAATGAGTAATTTCTGTTCCGGAGGCGGCAGCGTTGTATTTCACTCTAATTTGGGCATTTTTGGGGAGCGCGTGATGGACGCCCCACGAGGGGCGCAGGAGGCTGTTTCTCAGCAGGCTGTCATTCCCCTGCTCCATTCACCTGCCAGCTCTCCTTGGAGACTTCTCACTCTGGATGCCATTATCCATTTCCCACAGCACATCCCTGCAGCCTCTCCTGGGAGCCCGTGGCACAGGAGGGTCCATCCCACCCCTGCAGCTGTGGGAGCCCCTCTGGAGCTGTGCTGAGGCTCCTTTCTCCTGGCTGTGCCTTTGCTGCACTGGTGAGCAGAAACCTTCCTGCCCTAAATCCATCTGTGGCTGCACCTTTGCTGCACTGGTGAGCAGAAACCTTCCTGCCCTAAATCCATCTGTGGCTGTGCCTGGCCTCCCCAGCCCTAAGCTGGATGGTGTTACATCCACTCCAGGCTCACTCCAGCCAGCACAATGTGTTTTTCCTTACTTTGCATGTGCTCATCCCTGGCTCCCCTCTGTCCCTGACATGCTCCATCCCCCTGGGAAAGGACTGGCTCTTGCTGTGCCCTGCACAGCACTGTGCCCAGACTCTGCTGGATCAGAAAAGGTGTTGCTGGCACTGGGGCTCTGCTTTCTTCCATACTGGTAGTCCTGCCCTTATAAAAAGGGCCATTAAGAGTTTTGTTTTGCTGCAGTGTAAACTTCAGCCAACTCCTTCCTCTTGTCCTGTCCCCTTAATGAGGAGTGTGTGTGTTAAATGCTGTGAGCCCAAGCAGAGTCCCATTGCAAAGTAAACAGCAGAGTGGGGCTTAGGCAGGTCTTTTGTTACTGCTGTACAGGGCTTATGTTAATAACAGCTGCAGAGATTGAACCCAATCCCTCACGAGCTTTCCAAGTCTGATTAATCTGTTTAACAATGGATCTGGGGTTTTGTTTTGATCTTTTCCATAGGAGTTAAATTTTTGTCCCTTTCAGAGTAGCTGTGGATCATCTAAGCTCAGCAGTATTGTTTTCCTAATTGGCTTCAGGTTTATCTCTATCCATTACGTTTAAGGGCTTACAAGATGCACCCATCACCATGCATCAAAATGCTTCCATGCCAAAAACACTGGATAAAAACATACATACATGTGCACACACTTATTTTGGTCTGTTGGAAAGTGCAAAGATATTCTGATGGAGGATCAGGTATGATTGTGTTCTCCAAATAGTCACCTTTGCAAATCATGCTTTTTCTGCTCATGCTGGCTCTGGTCCATGTGCCATTGGAGAAAGGTGTGTTCCCAATGAGCTTTGGGCCAGCCCCTGTACAAGCAGAATTTTGCATTCATATTGTTAATGGTTCATATTGGGTGATGGCACTGGTGCTGTACGCAGATAGGGTTGGTGACAGACCCTGACTCACTTACTGTCTAAAAATCAAGATACAACAAACAGAGAAGAGAAGGGTGGGGAAGCAGGGGAAAGAGCACAATTTTTTAGCCAGACAAGTCTCTGGGCAGACCACAAATGCTCTGGCCTGCTTTGTCTTTCTGAAAATTACAGCAGCAGTATGGGGAAGCAGAACATTTAAAGTGAAGATGCAGATGTTGAAGGTAACAGGATTTAAAGACTGCGTGGCACAAAATACAAGGAATGTTCCACTATTTATAGCAGAAGCTTTTTCCTCTCTTGATTCTACCTCTTCTTGAATGCACTCAGTGTTTGCTTTTCATGTGTGAATGCTTGTAAAAATGGAGCTCCCTAAACAGACGTGAAATGTTTATATGAGTTAATGACTTCAGAGGGCTCTGCTTGTTTAAAGCAGAGTGGCAGTGAAGCTGCCTTGGCTGCACTCAGTGCCCCTCCATGGAGCAGATCCAGTGCCAGCAGTGGGACAGGAGGGTGGTGGCTGCACACAGAGCCATCCCTGGGGAGCTCTCTCATTATTGACTTCACTAATGAGCTTATGCTGGGGTGGGAAGGAGCCTTCCAGTGACCAAGAAATCTGTGGGAAGTGTGTAACCTCTCTGGGACTTGTGCAGAGTGAAACCCTCAGCTTGAAATGGGGGCCTTGTAATTGATGGTCTTTATAAAGTGTTTTACCCTGGGTGTTTTCCTGCTGCTTCTTTGCTTCCCTCTGAAGTGAGTGGCCAGGAAAGAGCTGTGGCATTGTGTTGCTGGTTACCTTGGGGGCAGCCCTGCCTTGTCCATGGGCTGGATGCAACAGCTGAGGGGAAGGGTTTGCAGAGGTGAGGTTGTCCTAAGGCCTCTGTAGAGAACTCCCAGAGAAAGGGACTAAGGATATCAGTAAGCTCCTTTCTACCTGCCTCCCTCTTCCCCCAGGGTACAGCTGTTTGTCTGCTCAGGGGATCCATCTGTCCTTGAATTCCCCTTTCACCAGTTCCAGAGGTACAAATTCAAAGGGCCATGGCACCATGCTGGCCTGCAATGCTCCAGCAGCCAGTGAGTGATGGCCAGGGGAGGTGGAGGGGGCCAGTGAAGCCCTGCTGCCCTGTGAGTGCTTGGCAGAGTGGCTGGGCAGAGGCAGACACACAGAGCAGTTATCCCAGTGGGGAGCAGACACATCTCATGATGCTACAAGCATAGCAGAAGAGCTGGTAATTTTATTTTGAAGGATGCCTTTAGCATGAGAGAGAGGATGTGTTTGCCTGAGTGTGAAGTGGATTTGTTCTGGAGCTGCTGTGCACTCTTCCTGAAGGCTGTTGGGTTTTCCTCCCTCCTGGAGACTTTGTTGGTGCATCCCATTCCATCACCATGACCAGCAGTGGAGGATGATGTGCTGGTGGGATTGCAGCTCTTCCCTTTATCCTGTGTGCCCAGGTGTCTGGGAAGGTGTGTGTGAGGGCATGTGCCATCCTGGGAGCAGCTGGGCTGCTGTCAGCCCAGGGACCCCCATCCAAACCCTCTGGGGGTGAGTGTCAGCCCACTACAGCTTCAGAGGTGTTTGCTGTAACAGTGCTGAAAACCAGCTTATCCTCTGTTAATCTTGTACCTGCACCTGCAGGCAGCTGTAAGGAGCCTTTGTGGAGATTTTCAGCCTTTTCATCTTTCTTCATCAGTGCTGGCAGCTGCTGCTTTGTGGTAACATCAAACTTTTTCTGGGCTGTTGCTTTGTGTTTGTCTCTTCATCCTCAGGCCAGCCTGTTGTGTGGGGTTTCTTCCATTCTGCTTCCAGAGGTGGGGTCTTCCCTTTTAGTAGATTATTTTGTGCTGAACTTGAAGTTCTTGGAGGGATGTGGCATGTAGAAGGGTGGTCAGGAGCCATGGGCAGACATGTTTCAGACAAGGAAGATCACTGCCACACCAGCACAGCAGCTGTGAAGCCAAGGCTGACTGTGTTTAGGGGATTAAGTCCTGTTATTTGATCTCAGATTGTGAGTTGTGGTCACTGGATTTAGAACAAAGGGATGAAAAGCTTTCCTCAGTGCCAAGGGGAACAATGAAGGCAGAGCAGCTTTGGCTCCGTGGAGGAAGCAGGTGAGTGGTGGCAACTGTTAACATATAGTCCAGCAGAGGCAAATTGCAAATCCACCCCTGGTGAGAAATCTCTGTTCTTTTACCCTAGTTAATATAAAGGCAGATGCTCACAGAGCTGGCCATTCAGGTGAAAACCCTGGCTGTGTTCTCCTGTGATTCAGAAAAAAAAAAAGATTCAGAAAACCTAAAGCTGTGGAAATGCAATACCAAGGCACTGGTCATGGTGTGATGTCAGAGGAATGGTGTGGAACAACTCAAATTAGTCTTCTGAAGTTATTCCAGTTACAAGTGTATTTTTTGTGCTGTGCTGATGGAACACAGAGAAATCAGCAGCCCTGAAGAAAGGTTGTGCAGGGAGCTGCAAACCAGGCTGAACAGACTCATCATTCTGGGGGTGCCCAGGCTGTTTGCTGGGGCCATCACTGCTGCTGTGCTTGGGGCTGGGGTGTGAGGGACCCTCCAAGGACAGGCCAAGGATCTCTGCTTCCAGTGATGAAAATGGAGATGTCAGACTGTCAGAAGCAGGTCTGAAAGCACGAGTCCAGTTTTGTTTTGTGTTAGGAATGATGATGTGGTGTTGTTATAGGTACTCTTACATAGGCCAGTGGCCAGAGCTCACCAATATTGCTCACCAGCATTTAGGAAGAGGGCAGGGGAACATCAGCCACAGAGCTCCTGTTGGATCTTAAGGCAGCATTTCAAAGGCATCAAGGTATCTGTTGGGGTCTCTTAAGAAGGATTCTTGGGGATCACATCTTCTCCCCAGCCTGTGAATGTATCCCATAGAATGTTTGTGGAGATGAGCAAATGTGCTTTGTGAGGTGCTCATGTTCCTGCAGAATGGAGAGGTATTTAAGCCTCATTAGTGGTTTGACTTAATGCTTTTGCAGCTTCATATGGGAGCTTTTGGGAGAGCAGCAGGAGGAGGCTGAAAGCTTTTGGCTGCAGTCCTGGCACAGCCTGCAGTGAGCCCTGCTGGCATCCTGCTGCCAGGAGCAGGGCTGTGTTTGCCTTTGCAGGGTGCTGATCTGCACAGGGGCTGGTGCCAGTACAGCTTAACTCAGGTGCTGCCCGAGGATGGAGGCATCTCCAGAGCTGATTTTCAGAGTGAGTGCTGTGTAATGCAGATTTGCCAGGAGGTTTTGCTCTGCAGGGTTTCCTGGCTGTGCTCTGTCTATCATAGCAGGACAAGATAAGCTGCAATTACCTTGGTGTTGGAAACAAGAGCTTCTTCCTGGCCTTGGAGTGCTGCTGCATTAGTGTATAAAATGGATAAATGGTTTAGGTAATGAAATGACTTGGAGATGGTCATGGATTGAATAAGATTTCCAGAGCCAATCTGCTTACTCATCAAATGACTCATCTCTTAGTCACTTTTAGAATAAGTGGCTCTCTTTTGGGTGCTTCCAGAATGGGATGGGTGGGGATGAGCTGAAGATTTCCACCCCTGCCTTTGATAATTTTTTTAATAGCATCTAGAATCTGATGGAATATTTCATCAGACAGAAGAGGAAACAGCTCTAACTTGTGAGTATGGTGTATCCCAGGAGATTTTCCTTAATTCCACAGCAATGTAAGCCTTAAGTGTTGCTGTTTGCTTCCTGGTCAGGCCAAGTGATCTCAGGCCTTAGATAAGACTTTTCAGGCTTTGTTCTCAGCTTACTCTAGTGAGTCCCTTTTGTGGGTAGGTGCAAGTCTGAGCCTATTCTCAAACTCCTGTGCCACCAGCAGTGAGTAAAAACACCCTCAGATGGAAGCTGCCCCCGAAACAGTCAACATTGCAATGCAAATAAAGCCTTGTTCTCAACTTTTATTTATATGTAATTATATTTTTTATATTACCAAAACACTGATTAATATTTTCTGATTGTTCAGAAGCATGCACATGTGTAAGCAGGTGAATAGCATATCTAAGAGCCTAGAGAAATTCCTTTGTAATCCACTGTAAGCTTTATAAAGCAAGTAAACCTATTGGATTTTTCATCTTCTTTCTGCTCTTTTATCTCTCTGATCTCAGTCATCCTGCAACAAACATAATGTAGGCAATTCCTGATCTAATTCCTGATGAGTGTGGGCTCCTGGTGGATCAGCTGAGCTCAGTGGCCCAGTGGGATCTCTGCACCTCACCTGGCCCCTGTGGCTGTGAAGGGGCAGAGTCACACAGGGCATCACCTGGGGCTTTGCTGCTGGCTTAGGCTTAGGCTTTGCTAAGCTGGATGTGGCTAAACTCTGATCTCTGCTTCCAGTGATGAAAATGGGGATGTCAGAAGCAGGTCTGAAAGCACGAGCCCAGTTTTGGTTTGTGTTAGGCATGATGATGTGGTGTTGTTATAGGTACTCTTACAAAGGTGTGCTCATTATAGGAAGAGTACAAAGGTGCATGAAATACACAGAGTTCAGGAATCAGAAATTTGGGATTCTCTCACTGACCACTGAGGTGGTGTCTGGTGACCCTGAGCAAGAATGTCTCTTCCTCACTGCTCTGTGTAAATGTGGTTTTGGCCCTTGGTGAGGAGGCACTGTCTGTAGAACACAGGTAGATCATGGCAGGTGACAGGCACTGTGGAAATGTATTAGGCAAGATTTTCAGAAACAGCTGAAGAATTGGACTTTATTGTTAAACAGAACTGGTGAAAGGAAAGCTAAAAATAGTTTTCCTATGGGTGTCTTTTGTCAGGTAATAGAGAATAATTCACAGGCTTGTAGGTTTTCGGTTTTCTATAGTTGCTTGTGCTAGATTTCCTGGGTCACAGGTGTGGAGGATTTCATCAACAGTTCCTCTCAGATAATTCAAGCCAAGAGGAATCTATCACTTCCTCAAGAAGTTTTCTTGTTTGCTTTGTCTCTTAATTGCAGAAGAAGGGTTTTTTTTTTTTTGGGTTCTGTTTTAAAATGTGTTTTAAATTCACCTAACTTATTTACCTACAGTTGCTAGCCTCAAAGGCAAAAAAATGGTACCTAATACATTATAATATTATGATAATGATAATAATAGTAATAGTAGTAGTAGTAATAATGTAGTATTTTGCTGTTGTTACTGAACAAAAAGCCCTTCCAGATGAGGATAGTTCAAAAGCTGCCTCCAAGGGAATCACCTCTCCTCACTGACCATGCAGAGCTTTCTGAGTTGCAGTGTGCACTGCTGAAATGAAGAAAGATGGATGGAGGTAACCCCTCCTAAGAGGATTAATGCAATGAGAGTTATTCTGATAATGCCTTGACAAGAGCCCTGCAGGTCTAAGAAAATGGAAATGTGGAAGAAAATGTTGTTGGCTTCCTGTCCTCCTGGGAAAGGAGCCCTGGGATGGCTCCCACAGTAACTGGACAGCTCTCTCTCAAACACATGTGAAACACATATCCCCAGACACTCCAATGAGCATTTCCACATGTTTTAGGCTGAGATTTTCTGTGTTGTTCATGCTTTGGCACATGGGTGATCATCCCTTCTGATGTCCTGAGAGCACAGTTAAAGCTCAAGAATGTGTTTAAGTGTTTTGCTGGAGTGGAGCCAGCATCTCCATCCCAGAGGTGAGCAGTGTGTGGGGAAACTCAGTGGCTGCACACAGACTAATTGTTCTGGGATGCAACCTGGAAGGTGCTGAGCACCCTGGCTGGCAGCCAGCAAGGCTTTTAAACACATGCTTTATTTAGTTTTTTCACATTGCTACCAGCCTTGTTCTTTGATTTTTCTCCCCATAGCAACTGGAGAAGGATATCTGAGTAGCCAGAGCAGTGCAATTCATTTGACAGCAACACCCCAACCTGCACCACAGGGATTTCTTCCAGGACATGGGATACAGCTGTTGGGATCAGGTATTGCTACCAGAGCCCAATTGGCTTCAGAGTTTTCCTTCTTTGCTCCCTTCCTGGGTAGGAGACAGGCCAGGCTGTGTGAGTGATGCTCAAACTACATTTGTAAAACACATCCCATCCTTCCACATGTCTTTGCTTGCTATTAAACTGCACAGATCATATTTCCTTACCACCTTTTCCTCTTAGACAGTGTTTGCCTTTCCCCTGCCTTGAAAATTTTAGCAGCAAATAGCCAAACTCAGGTTTTATTTGCAAGTGGTATCAGCTGCAGTGGAGCCCAGGGCAGGGAAGAGAGGAGCCCAAAGATTCTGTGGAGGTTGATGGCTTCTAACTCATGTTTTCAAGGTTTTGGCTTTGCCTGCTGTGAGCAGGAGGAAGGTGCTGCAGCCCAGGTGGGAGGCTGGGAGGTGACCGTGCAGAGAGGAGGCCCCGAGTGGCTGTGTCCGTCTGTCCTGCAGCTGGGACAGTGCCTCCTGCAGCTCCCTGGGACATGCAGGGTAGGACTACACTCTGGCTTGCCAAAAGCTCTCTGGACACCTCCTTGCCAGCAGATTTACTCCCTGTTCTGCTCCTGCACCTGCTGATTGCTGACCAGAAACTCGCCTTGCTCCTGTGGCTTTGCAGGAATTTTAACACTCGAGAAAGAGCCCAGCTGGTCGAGTATGTTATAAACGGGTCAGGACTCCCAGTACTAAAGTGATTTCAGGATTTATTATAATAAAAGAAAGGCCTAAAGCAAAGGGGCCCAGGCCGAGCAGGAGCGTTCCCGTTCAGGATGGAGCAGCGCCGGCCCCGATGTTCCAGGTGGAGCAGCACAGCTTCCCTGGGTCAGAAGCCCCTTTTATCCTGTTTTTTGTCCCTTTGGATTGGTTTCTTTTTGGATGCTTCATTTGCATGAAGGTTTTAAGGCTCTCGATTGGCCCATTACAGTTCTGTCCAGGCTGGCTCGTTTCACTTGGGGAGTGCTGGAGGTGTAATTTCTTATAACTGCCCTTTGAACCCCTTTTACCATAACCAAACTAACAGTACATCTTAAAAACAAGACCAAACCCTCGGTAGTAAAGTGATTTCAGCATTTATTATAACAAAAAGAAAGGCCTAAAGCAAGGGGGCCTGGGCCGAGCAGGAGCGCTCATGTTGAGGATGCTCCAGCTGGAGTGGCACAGCTTCCCTGGGTCAGATGCCCCTTTTTATCCTGTTTTTTTGTCCCTTTGGATTGGTTTCTGTTTGGATCCTTCATTTAAGGCACTCCATTGGCCCATGACAGTTCTGTCCAGGCTGGCTCCTGGTGCACTTTACTGAGGTGTGTTATGGTACCTTGGGTGCTGTATTTCTTATAACTGCCCTTTGAACGCCTTTTACAATATAACAACCAAACTAACAGTACATGCTAATTATCTATCAAGTATTTCACAACAGTTTCTAAACTGTTTTTAACAGAGTACAATGCACAGCACCTGTCCTGAGCCACAAGAACAGGGGCACTGCTTTGGTGTCCCAGGACAGCCTGGAACCCCAGCCTGGGTTCAGCCTTTTCATATTCATTTTTTAACTAAAGCTGCACCTGGGAACTGTTGGCCCTTCGGTGGTTTAAAGCCTTTTTCACTCTGACAAATGCTGAGTTGTCATCAGCCTGAATTTCAGGGATAGCATTGCAGTGACTCAAAAGAACAGCTTTCTCCCCAGCAGCCTTTGCCTGGATAATCTCCAGTCATTGACCTCCGGGCTTTGAAAGTGCATTTAGGCTTAAAGGGCTAAAGCTTAAGGCTTCAAAGGAAGTGGGAAGCCTGCTACCCTTTACATGTCCAAGTGTGGGTTGTGTGTGCAGGACAAGGGTAATTGTTGTGGTGTACCTGATTCTGACTCCTGTGGGATCTGTTGTTCATCCCCCAGAGCCTGTTCCCTCTGTCCAGAGCCTCTCTGCTGCCTTTGATACTGTGCAGGTTATCTGAGGACATGTTTTCAAGTCCTGGGGTTTCTAAAGACGTGAGGATTATCAGAACATGGAAGTTATCCATGTGGAAATAGAACAGATACTTGGAGCTCTGAATTTGAAGTCCATTTGTCTTGTCAAACAAAACAGAGTTCACTGGTTTTGCCTTGCCCTGTGCAGTTCTGTGCTTTGCCCCTTGCCTGGGGCTATGCAGAATGGCAGAGCTGGTGAAGCCCTTCAGCCCAGGGACATTTAGAGATGGGTGCTGGGATAATTTCCCTGGTTTAAAACTCTTTGCAGAGATCACCTTGAATAGACATCTCTACCTGTGTTTGTACTGCTGGGAAGAAAAAAGCCTGCAGTGTTCTGTGCTTACACTTTTATTGTAGATTTGCAATCCTGGAAGAGGTGGAAATTAATGTTTTTAAAATGCTGAAAAGACTTTTCACTGCAGCTGGCTTACAGAACTAAGCAACTTGATATATATCCCCTGAAATACCTCCAGATCTCTCAAAGGCAGCTGAAAGCTTTCTCCTTATCTGGGAGGGAGATAAACCTCTAAGACCTGACATATATAAATGTCAACTTGTTCTGCCTGGTGGCTTGTTCAGCTCGTTGTGGATGCTTTTTAAACAATTGTTTAAACAGTGCTGGTTTGTGCTGTGAGAGCTAAGCCTGGCAAAGGTGTATGATGCTGAATTCTTTTGCTGTGTTGATGATCTGAATGTGTCCTTTCCCAGATCCCACTGTGCTGCTTTTAAGCTGAATAACCAGCATTGTTCTGCAGTGATTTGCTTTCTGTCATTGAATTTTTATGTATTGAGCAGCAAGAGGAATTCTGTTTGCCCCTGGAGAGCAGAGTTAGCCATGGCAGTGAGTGGAGAAGGTGCTATGGGTGCAGGGGAGGCAGGCAGGGCTGAGAAATGGGCTGGTGAAATGAATACTCTGGGGAGGAGGGCACAGATGCCCTGGGAGCATCTGGGGGCCAATGTGCAGCTTGGGCTGAGACTGCCATAAAACAGGAGCCTGTCTGTACAGCTCCAGGTGTGCAACTTCCCTCCTCCCTAATTGATTTAATTACCAGTGTATCTCCTGGGCTCTGCTGTGGAGCAGGATGCAGTCCCACAAGATCAGCTGCTGTGTGCACTTGGTTTCTGTTCCTCAGGGTGACAGGCTGCTGTGTGTGAGAGCTGCCTTGCCTGGCTGGCAGGCTCCCTGCTGCTCCAGAGCCTTTGCTGCAGGCTGGGCTTACCAGGCTTCAAAACCAGAGGGCAGCTGCCTTGTGCTGTGGCTGTTCACACAAATCTGTGCAGGAGCTCACTGCTGTGAATTCTGCTCTCAGTTCTGCTTCTCTTCCCTTTTCTTTCTCTCTGTGCCACAGAGGTGCTTTCCACAGGCTGCTTGTTCCTGCTGTCCAGCAAAGTCACCCAAAGGCTCTGGTAGCTGCACTGGCTTAGGGACAGGTTCGGTTTGAGTGCCTGGCTCTGCTCCACGAGATCAGTGGGGATTTGGCCATTGTGGAATATTAGACTTAGCCCTTGCAGTCTGAGAGGCTCTTCAGGTCCTCTTGATTTCTTCATTTTCAGTTTGTTTATCACAACAAACAGTGATACATGAGTCTGTATCATCTTCTGGGGCAATTTTGAGGTTCATTATGGATTACAGCAGAACATGGCTCAATTGAGACCAATCTCTTTCCCTTAGAACAACTGAAAACCTTATTTTTCTTTAACCTGCCATTTACCTGGCTATGGTACAGATGTTTGGAAAGCCATTATTGCAATGAAGGCCCTAAATATTAAATCCTCTCTGCTTCTGATGCAGTTATTTTGTTCATTAATCAATAGAGCCTGTCTACTGCTTTACTTGTTAGTATTTTACAAATAATCTAAGTCTTTCAACTTTCATATAATCTGAAATTCTCAGTTATTTTTTGAAGCACCCCCTCACTGGCTGTTTAAATCCATCTCCAGCAAGCTGTGCTCCCTGCCAGGGCTGCCTCCTCTCCTGGGAATCACACTGCTCTCAGCCCAGCAAGTGACAGCAAGCCATGGCTCCTCTTCTTCCTCTTCCTCCTCCTCCTCTCCCCTGCTCATGTTCAGCCCCAGGAGCTGCTCCCTGCATGGCACAGGTCCTGCACTGACCCTCCTGGGATCCTCCAGGGGAGCTGCTGTTGCTGTGCCCACCTCGAGCTGTAGCACCAAGCACTCTCCCAGGTGCTGCTTTTCCATGGGATTTTTGGGGAGCAGCTTTCCCTGTGCAGCATGCAGGTTGTATTTGGGGTTATTTCCTGCACTCTTGATGCTGACTGGAAGAGGGGGCTGGGGTAGGCAGGCTCTGAGGTCTGAGTTGGTGTTGGCTGAGAGCAGCTTTAGGAATGGGATTTTCTTCTCCCCTGACACCTGACTAGGGGTGCCCGTGCTGTCCAGGCTGTGTGTGCATATTGACATGCCAAAATTCTTCCCATTGCCGTCCCTAGGGTCACTTGGAAGTGGGCAGAGCACCCAGTTGGGCTGGTGGTCACACAGCAGGACTGGACCTGGGCTCTCTGCCCACACCAACCTCCTCCATCCTCACTGCCCCCCTGTCAGGAGCTGGGATCAGGCTGCCACAGTGGCCAGGCTCCTTCCCCTCAGGGCTTTTGTGTCCCTTGTCACAAGGGCAAATGGGATTTGTTACAATCTGAGCTCAGGCTGTCACCAGAGTCAGTGAGGAGGTGTGTGCTGGGATGTGCTGGTTTGTGGTCACTTTGGGCTGCTGCAGACATGGTGAGTCACAGCACCTGGCATCACTGAAAGCGAAAACTGGGGGATATGTGGGCTGAGTGCCTCTCACTGCCTGTGCCTCGTGCTTTCCCTGCTGTAATTTGCAAAATAAAAACTGCTCTGATGCTCATACACTGATAAACAGCTTTAAGAGATTAAAGCAGAAGTGAATATAGTCCAGCAGCAGGAGCTGATGCCCACAAGCCTCACTGAACCTCTACTATGAAACACAACAAAACACAGCAGCCAAACCTGTACTGCCAAAGTCATTTGTAGCCAGGGCTTGAGTACAAAGGAGCTCAGCTCCTCTTCAGTTCTTTGGTGTTGTCCCCACCACAGACCTGGTTAAAATGTGCCAACAGAGCTGCACTCAGATAATGCTTTGGCAGGGCTCCTGTTTCACCTGCATTATCTGGAGTGTTTAATGTTAATATCACTCTCACTTAGATAGACTTGGCATTCCTCAGTGTTTTCTTGTTACAGAAATTTCCTTAAGTAGAAACTTTTTTCTTCAGAGCAATTTTTGGTTGATTATTGCTTATATATGCAATTAGTGTAATTGCATCTGATTATGCAAATGTATTTAACCATATAATTAGAACATGGAGGGATGAAATATAATGCAGTTGGGAAATCTTTTGTAAAACTTTCCAGGCTCAGGACTGTGCACAAGGTGATTGTTATCTCTTGAATTGTAGGTTGGTGGACTGGAGATCTTGGTTCAGCATCCTGGCTAGTTTCAAAACTAATTTTAAATATGGTATTAATTGCTGTGAAAAGTGGTTACATGGCCTTCATGGTGTGTAGCTTCTGTTTTTTACATGAAATATCAGGAGATCACTGCTGAGCTCAGCCTGTGTCCCACGTGTGCATCTATACTTCACATCCAGGACCATTTTATCAGATCAAAACCCTGGATTCTGCCTTCAGATGGGGCCTCTCAGGGAGAAGAGAGGAGAGCAGGACAAGCACAGAGTTGTGCACCCTGGGTTGCCTGTTGTCTGTAGCTCAGGGGCAGAAGTGGCCCCAAATCCCTTTGGAAGGCATCTGCCTTGAACAGGACTGAGGAGGAGGTAGAATGCTGCATTTTCCAGACTGTGGTCTGGAGATGTTTGTTGTCATTTGAGAAGTCTGGCAGGAGCAGGGGTCTGAACTTGCTTTTCAGATTTCTCACCCAGTGCTTTAATGGCTAAAGCTGCTGTTCTTTCTCATTCCCTGGTTCCTGTTAAAGCTGTGTGAGGAGCTTCACACAAGTCATCAAAGCACCTTGCTTCAGATCTGATTTTCAGCTGTGGCACAACAGCCAGGCTCTCTGCCAAGAGCTGTGCAGAGGAGAGGGGCTGGATGATTACAGCAGGACTGAGTGATTTCTCAGCCAGATGTGCTTGTCTGTGCCCTGAAACAAGAGCCTTGCAGCCCTAGGACAAAGCAAACACATGGGGTGTGTGCAAAAAGCACCAACAGTGTGTTCTTATTTAATGTCCTCTGCTGCCAGTCAGAAATGAGTACCCAAAGTGATTACTGCCCCTTCCCAGGGAGGACACAGGCCAAATGAGCAGTGTACACCTGCCTTCATTATCTCTGCAAAGACTGCAGGGATTTGCTTCATTTCAGCTTCACAGAGCTGCATCTTTTTGTTGTCCTTTGCCTCTTGGTCTGGGCTGCCTTTTGGCCAGCAGTGTCTGAAACTGGTTTTCACAGATGCCAAGGAGCTCATTTGCTTCTCCAGGGCCTGATTCCTGGCAGCAGCAGTGTGAGTGGAGATGGGCAGAGGCAATCTCACCCTCAGGTGCCCTGCTTGGTGTGCCAGGGGTGGGCAGAGCTGCAGTGTATGCCAGCATGCTCTGAATTTAATTACTGCAGGAGAAATGAACCCTCTGGCTGCTCTCCCACCATAGCAGTGGGACCCATCAATGGCTGGTGCATTGTACCTGCAGTTCCATGTGTTGCCAGCTGCTTGTGGGGTTTGTGGCAGCTCAGATGTTGCTCCAGGGCATGGCCGTGGGACCCAAGTTCCCCTCAAACTTCTCCAGACCAAAGGTATTGGAGTGGGCTTGGGGCAAATGCCTCCCACATGTAGGAAAGGTTGATGGGGTCAGGGTGAGGTGTGGCAGGGGTCCCAGGAAGAGGGAAGAGATGAGGATCTGACTCCATGTTTCAGAAGGCTAATTTATTATTTTATTATCTATATATATATTACATTAAAACTATACTAAAAGAATAGAAGAAAGGATTTCATCAGAAGGCTGGCTAAGAATAGAAAAAGAATGATAACAAAGGCTTGTGACTGACCAGAGAGTCTGGACAGCTGGGCTGTGATTGGCCATTAATTAGAAACAACCACATGAGACCAATCCCAGATGCACCTGTTGCATTCCACAGCAGCAGATAACCATTGGTTACATTTTGTTCCTGAGGCCTCTCAGCTTCTCAGGAGAAAAAATCCTAAGGAAAGGATTTTCCATAAAACATGTCTGTGACAGGTGAGGGGTGTGGAATTATCTTCTTCATATCAGAGTAGCAGTGCTTGGGAAATCCTGCAGAACTGGGAGCACAGGAGACATTCCAGGATGGAAACACTCCTAATCTGTGTTGCTTGGTGTGAGGAGACAGCTTTGGCTCTGGAAGGGACTTGCTGACCTGTTATTTCTGAAATGTCATTGGAGGAGCTGTCCAGGACCTGGCAGCCCAGCCCAGGACATGCTGCTGCTCTCCTTACAGGGAATTTCTGCTGCTCTTGGCAGCAGTCAGAGTGGATTCTTCATGGGGGCAATGTCTGAAAAACACACACAGGACAGGGCTGGGTGTGCTGCCAGCTCTGCCCCAGGCAGGAGGGGGTTCCTGGGGGTCTCACCTGAGCTGATGGGAGTGACAATCTCAAGCTGCACCAAGGGAAATGAAGGTTGGATATTAAGAAAAAGTTTTTTACAGAAAGGGTGATAAAGTTCTGGAATTGTCTGCCAGTGGAAGTGGTGGAGTCCCCATGCCTGGGTGTGTTTAACAAAGCCTGGATGTGGCACTGGGTGCCAGGGTTGAGTTGAGCTGTTGGGGCTGAGTTGGACTCAATGATCTTGAAGGTCTCTCCCAACCCAGTGATTCTGTGTGAATTCTCTGACATCCCCTCTGCAGGCAGCCAGTGCTGGGGCAGGGATCACTGCCCTGATTGGAGACCCTGGCCTGATCCCTGCCCTTGCTGTGCAGGGTAAAGCCCTGAGTGAAGCTGCTGTGCTCTTTGGGAGCTCTGTGTGTGACAGTGCCTGTGGGTTTTGGTGGTCAGGAGTAGCCAAAGGCTGTGCCAGCAGGGAGGGCTCAGGATGACATCCCTGATGGGGAACCCAGCCTTGAGCATTTGCAGCCTCTGACTGAGCAGCAGCAGAATCTGCCTGAACCCTTTCTGTGCAAATCCTCATTACAGTAATTATTCACTGGGATTCTTTTCCTGCAATGGCCTCGGCACAGGGCAGGTGTGTTCTCAGGGACACAAAGGAGAAGCAGCATCATTCCTCTTAACCTGGAACTGCAACAAAGCCATGAAGTCACTTTGCTACAGTCTCTAGCACATTTGGGAAATGAAGCTGGGTTTGCTGTGGCTCAGGGCCTTTTATCCTCCCCATCCTTTCTGACAAGAACATTTCTAGTTAGCCAAGAGGATGAACCAGGCAGTAAACTAGATTTACATTTTTTTTATTTTTCAAACAATGCTTTGGAATACTTTATTGAGTAGCAAAATGAATTGCATCTGCTCATCTCCCACTCCCACATAAAATACAGAGAGGTTTTCTCTGGGATTATATTTCTTTCAGAAGGGTTTTTTATACTATTCTCTGCTCAGTGCCAGTCTGGGAAGCATATGCAGCCATTTGATAAATATGTTGTGAAAATCATGGTTGAAGTGGCAATCTGCCTGCAGCAGAGGAATAGCTACAGGGGAAAATGGTAAATAAGATATCTGTAAGTAAATTAATTTTGCTCATATAAGCTTGTTTGCAGCTTTGGTTTGTGTCTGCAGCATTTTCCTCTGCTCTCCAGCAGGTGTTCAGTGTTGTGGGGGATCAGCAGGGACAGCAAAGCTGTGCAGGAGCTGGGAGATGGTGGTGGCAGAATTTCTGTTTTGCTGGGATTTCCCATCACTGCAAGGTATGGTTGTGCCACAGCCTGAGAAACTGCAAATCCACCATTGATTTAGCCTTGCAGAAATTATTGGTGTTTTTTGTACTGAGTTTATGCACAGTGAGGCTGGGCTGCACATAACTGATTGGCTTATTCAGAAATCTTTGCTTTCCAATACAGTTTTGGAGGATTTATCAGTGAAAAGGAATCCTTCAAAACAGCAGAACTTGAAACGAAGCCCAGCTCTACAGATGAACAATTATTTTATTTAAAGTCTTGCTGGATTTTTTAGCCTGCTTTTAGCAGCACTGTGCTATTTGTTTCAGCAATGTATGGCTCTGTTTGTTTTGATGGGATGAACTGATTTATGGGGTTTATCTTCAGTTTATCTAGTTCAGTTGTCAGTTAGCTGAGGATTTTTTTTTTTGCAGCCTCTGCTGTGGGTTAGAACTGAGCAAGTTTGCTTCAGCTTTTGAGGGGGAGACACCCTGTGTGCCTGGTCTGGGTGCTGAGGAGCTCTCTGGTGACTGACACAAGCATCACTGTTTGCTGGGCTGCTCTTCCCAGAGCTCCTGGCCTTTTTCCCTGCTGGCTGAGCAGCAGGAGACTCACAAATGTTCAGCCCAGGTGGGTGGTTTGTGGGCTTTCACACCCATCCACACAGCAACATGGGCAGATTCTTCCTTCCCCTTGCTCCCACAGAGGGGGAAAACCTGGTGGGAGGAAGGTGAGGAGCTGCAGCCTTCAGCTGCAGGTTTATTTTCCTCTTGGTGCTGCCTGGGAGTGAGGTGAGGGGCTCAAGCTGCATCAAGGAAAGGCCTTGGGTTTGTTCTCTATGGGCAGAAGAAACAGCTTTCAGCACAGGGTGGAGGTTTCCTCCTATCCTTTGGGCAAGCTGGGTTAAATGGTGGCAGCATTTTTGCTCCCTCCTTGCCTTCATTCAGAATGATTTCTGTGATGGACCAGCCTGGCAGGGGCTGCTGACAGCAGGGATGGGGATGGGGCTGGTGCAGGGCAGCCCTGATGTGCAGGCAGGGCTGGGGACTGGCTGTGCCTCCCTGGGGCTCAGGAGATGTTGGCCTTCTCCTGGAGCCAAGCATGCAGGCATGTCCCACAGCTGTGTCACTGGGAAATGTGCAGCTCCCCAGGCTCTGCAGTGCAGGGAAAGGCTCTGCAGAGGAGCTGGGCTCACTGCAGCCTGGCAGGAGCCCTGACCTGCTGCTCCTTGTTTGGCTCAGGAGCTCCCCAGGCTTCACAAAAGCATTTTGCAGACAGCAAATCCTTGGTGGGCTTCCCACAAATGGGTTTTGCAGGGTCACTGCTGGTTTGCAGCTGGGCAGGGAGGTCTGGCAGAGGGGAGGCTTGTGCTGCTTTGCCCTGGGTTTGTGGGGCCACAAACTGCAGGGTGTGCTGGGCTGGACACCAAAGCCTTCCCTCACTGCTGAGAGCCACCCCCAGTGCCTGCACCCTGGCTCCAAAGGGGGTTTGTGCTTTGGGATCGATGTGTTTAAATATAGTTTTAATAGAAGCTTTTAAAGCTGATCTCACCATTTCATTACTGTTTTGAGTGAGTGACACTTCTGTCAATTAGTCTCAGGCAAGCCTGCAGAAAAGACAGGAGGAGGGAAAGGAGGTGAACAGTGGGATGTGGAAGGAATATCTCAGATTTGGATATTCCCTTTCTGTGACACTGAGTGCCCAGCTTGTCTCCCTATGATTGGCACATGACCTTGGGTGAAGCCTCCAGTCAAGATCCTCATCTTAATCAAGATCTTAATTTTCTCATTGATATAAAAGGTTGCTTGAGCTTGGCTGCCATGGGGGACCCAGGGGGTGATCCCTGTGCAGCAGAGTTGACTGTAGTGTGTTTAACTGAGCTTTGCTGGGCAGCTTTGAACCCAGCTCAACCTGTGCTCCATGACAAGGGCTGTGAGTGTTCCCAGGCTCATGCTGGATGAGGCTCTTTGGACTCACTCACCCCCACCCTGCTCCTCATGGAAATGAAATGGAGATGCAAGTGTCTCCTGGCTTGCAGGGGTTTTATGCACAAGCTGCTTTGAATACAGAGAACCACAGGTTGCAATATTTCAGGGTTAAGCCCACTCTGGAATTCACTGGGATGCTGTGAGTGAAGTCAAGGACTCCTCCTGTCCCCAGGATCTGGGTACAGGGATGAAGTGATGCAGTGCTGCATCTTCAGGGGTGATTAAGTGTTGGCAGCCATGTGCTGCAGAGGATCATTTCCTGCACTGCACTGTGCTGGGAAGACTGAAATCTGTTTTAAATTGAGACTGAAATTAGCATCCAGGAAACAGCAGTTTTATGCAGCAGTTTTAGCTTTGTATTGCACTTTTGTGTTCTGTAGGTCTTTTCCCAAGGAAAAGCTGATTACCACCATGCTTTAATCATTAAGCATTGTTGATTTGCAAATCACTGTAGCCTTTATATACAGTGGGCAGCAAGATTAACTTGTGTTTGCACACAGACTGCAACTGTGTAGGGCCAGGGGCAGCCCTGGAGCCGGATTTGCTTTTAAATTCTGCTTTTGCTGACCGTGTTGCAAATGGCAGTGTGGAAGTCAGCAGGCTTGGCTGTTCTGTGACACTCTCTAAGGCCCTACAGGGCAGCACAGAGACTCTGGGGAGCCCTAAATGGCTGTGGAGTTGTTGTTATGCCTGTTGGGTTTCAGTACATGCCAGAAGCTCTTGTATCCTATAAATAAGAATTCAAGAGGTCGAGAGTTTGACCCTTGGCCCTCAGCTGTTGGGATGCTTCTCCCAGTATTGTGAGCTCTGGTTGGCTGTGGGTCTGGCTACAGAAGGAGAAATTCCCTTCAGCTGTGTCACTTGTTGCATATCAGATAAAATCTCATTTTTATCTCTTTCCTGTCTAGCTCAATGCCTGGGTTTGCCTCTTAATCTGAGTGTTTGTACCTTGTTTACAGCCTGCCAGTGTTTTGCCTTCACTTTCCTGCATGCTGGAAGAAGCCAGAAATGACTGGTTGTGTTTGTGTTGAGTGAACATTTTTATTCAGTTTGCCTCTGTCTGTGATTCTTCTCAGGTATTTCATGGAGCCTTTGAGCACTAACATCACTGCTCTCTGTGTGACCATTTGAGAGCAAACGAGCTGGACACAGCCATGGGGGACTCTCCAGCAAATGTCCTGGATGGAGGCATGGACACACAGACAGAACTGGTGGAGAGGGTGGCAGCCATAGATGTGTCTGTTGTCCCAGACAGAAGTGACCAAAATGGTGAAGACAACCCTGAAGAAAATGACACAGTCTTTTCTGATAACATAAAGGACATCCAGAGAAATGGAGTCAGCAGTGACGTGGGAATCAATGAATTTCTGCCTTCCCAACAGTCAGAAGATGCTCACTTGAGGCATGTTCCCAAGAGACCTCTAACCAGACCTGGTCTATCCAGTAGGAAGTTGTCCCTTCAGGAAAGATCCTCAGGAGGTTATTTGGCTTCCAGCAGCACTCCAGGTTGTGGTCCCTATGCCACAGGGCCATCCCCACGTATAATGAGGAGACCAACGATCGAGTCCCATCGGGTCTCCATATCAGACTCTGAGGTAGGCATGTTCCCCCTACAGCTCAGGGTTCAGGTAAGGTAAGTCTGTCTCAGGTGTAATGGGAGCCTTCAGGCTTCTGGAGTAGAAGATCTGAAAGCACTGTTGTTTCTAAGGGGGGGGAAATCCCTGGAAGCAGGGATCATATTGGCTTGGACTTGGGTGTAGCCCTGGCCCTGTGATTTGGCTCCTTTACCCCTCACCTGCCTGGGACAGTCTTGCTAAGGGACCGTGACCCCTGTGTCATGGTAGCACGCAGGAAATCTTCCAGGTTGTTCAGAGAAAGGGCTGTGGCCAAATGACTTTGTTCTTGTGTCCCTGCTGGAGGTGCCCTTTGGGAATTCACCAGTCCCAGCAGCTTTGCTGATGGTATTTATGGATTTAAACTTCTGGAGATTATGTATCTACTATTGTGTTCTGCCATAATTGAAGGAACGATTAAATTTTATAAAGAGCTTAAATGCCTGGCTCCTGTCAGGGTTTTCTTTTCTCTTTAAAGCATTGGTAACAGCAGTGGTAAGGGAAGGCTGTGCCCCTGCTCTCCTTCAGAGGGGTGTCTGGGTGGCTGTGGTTGTTCTGCAGCTGCTCTCCTGGTCCCAGACCTGCCCTGGAGGAGCTGTGACAAGCAGGTGGTCGAGTGCCTGGATGGGAGTGGGTGATGGTTGCCATTCCCAGTGCTGGATGTGCTGTAGAGGGGAGGGCAGGGAGCAGAGGGTGTTCAGAGCACACTGCCCATGCCATGACCTAGATGCCTGCAGCAGCACAGGGACCCAAACCACTGGAGTTTAGACTTTGCCAGCGTGGGTCCAGGGAACCTGGAGCTAAACATCTGTGTGGCTTGGTGTTTCCCTTTTGAGAAGTGGGTGTTCTCCTCTTGCACATCTGAGAGGATGGTGGTGCACACCAGCTCAGCCTCTGTCCTCTGGGGAGCTGTGCAAGCCCCATCAGCTGTGGGATGGGTGGTGCATCCCCTGCTGGTAAGAGGACACATGCAGAAGGTGCACTGCAGAGACTGCAGCTTCTTTGGCAGCAGCCATATGCTCTAATAAGGGAGGCAGGGAGGGAAAGGAGCCAGTTCTTGGAAGCAGGACGTGACTTGAGTGCCAGCTCTCCCATCCTGCAGTGCTGTGACTGTGCCAGGAGTGAGGCTTTTCTGAAATCTTTCAACATAACTGCAGTCAAGTGTGACTGGCACATTCCCATCTGCAAGCAAATTCAGAGTTCTCCATCCTCTCCCACAGCATCTGCATCCTGGGGAGCAGGGGTTACTGCCTGCGGGGTGGGCAGTGCTTTGTTTGAAATGCAGATGTGGAGCCCCCGTGTCCCTGCTCCTGCAGCAGCTCTCACACAGTGCTGCCTTTTTCAGGGTCCCTTGGGGATCAGTGAGAGAGCAGTGCTGTGCTGCAGCCCAGCTGTGCCTGTTGGAAACCATCATTCCTGTTAATGGGGAATGGCTGTGGGAAGGGAGCCAGGGTGAGCTGGGAATGTTCTGGATTGGGTGTTTGCCCTCCCAGAGGAACTCCCAGGAGCTGTGCTGCCCTTCCCACCTTACAGGGATAGCGTCTGTACCCCATAAGGAGCAGAAGGATTAGGAAAATGCATGCTTGGATACAGAGTAAGGTGTGAGGCTGGGCACTGAATGGTGAGCAGGGTGTGACAGCCAGGGGAGCGTGCAGCCTGCTCCAGTGCCACCACTGCTGCTGCCAGGTGGCTGCTGAGGGGCTGTTGTGCTGTGAGAGGCACTGCCAGTCCTGATCCCAGCTGTGCAGCTGAGAGACACAGCAGGCAGCTCTGACAGAACTGCAGAGCAGGTCTTCTGTTCTCTGCCAGGGATTCTAAGAGTTACCAGGGTCTCCATGTTCAGGCTTTTGGTCCTACTGGGGATGAAATCAGCCTGTAATGAGAAATACCATCATGGTGCACTTGGCAGCAGCTGCTGCTGGGTGTCTGGTGGTCACTCTGATATGCAGACCCTCAGTGAGCCTGGTGGGTCACTGACAAAAACCAGGTCACCAAGCCCAGCACTACCCTACCCCAAATGGCTCTTTGTTCTAGGCAAGCTGCACATTTGTATTCCAGTCAGTGCCTCTCAGCTCCTTAAAGCCATTTGGGAGTTGATTCTTTGTTGTCATTACATTGCAAGGTTCCATATTGTTGTCTCCTTAGTGCAAGAATTTCATACCTCCTTGAGGTTCTCATAGGCAGCTCCTCCAAGCACTGACTCTTTCTTCTTCTCACAGTAACCAACTGACTCCAAATCCCCTCAACCAACCAATCCACTCCTTTATAACATTCTTCTTACTGGTCACATCTGTGGCCTGTTAAAGTCAGGCCTGCTCCTAATCTTTAATAATTAACCCAGCTGCAACTCTTTAGGGGGTAAGATTCCTTTCTATACTACCTTTATTTACTTATATTCTATCCCCCTACAGTTCTTTGCCCTTGCTTTGGGTTTCTGGCATCCTCAGTCAGTGCCTTTCAGCAGCAGAACATCCATTGCTCCAGCTCAGTTCGAGTCTGTGCAGTTCAGGAGCACTCAGGCTCTGTCAGAAGCCATGTGCAGGCACTGTCAGTCAGGAGCAGGGATGGGTGGCCCTGCTGCATGTCCCAATTTCCTGTTGTGCTGATAGCCATCTCCCCTGAGCCTGCTTCCCTCTCCAGCAGGATGGCAGCTCAGTGCCTGCCTGTCAGTGATGCTGCATCCTGGGCTGATCTGGAGAAACACTGGAGATGTGCTTATGCAGAGAGAGTGTGGGGATGCAGCAGAGCTGAATGCTCTGCCCTCACTGATGAATTATGGAAGAACACTGTGTTCTCTTAGAGAGATACTGCTGAGCTTTTTAATGCTGCTTTAATATTTGTTCACAGGCTGGGAGGAAAACTTCAGTTCAGGGATCAAGAGGCACAAGAGCTGAAGCTGAGGGAGGATTTATCAAGTGGCAGCAGCAGGCAGTGAGCTCTGGGGCTGTCTTGTCACGGGGACCATTCCACAGACACCTCCCTCCTGAGCCCAGCTTTTGGGTTTGTTATTTAGGCAGGTGGCAGCTCCTGGGCTGGCAGGGCTGCAGCAGGGCTGGGGTTTGTTGTCTTGCACAAAGATTATTCCCAGAGACACCAATTAGCCAACTGCCCTTGGACAAAGAGTTGGCAGCTGCTGGTGTCCTGCAGCCACTGCTGACAAGGCTGGCTCTGCAGTTTTAGCTTTGCAAGAGAAGTAACATGTTCTGCTCTCCCAACAGTGCTACTGTGTTCTTAATTACCCTGATCTGTCATTCCTCTATCAAAAATTGAGCTGTAATTTTAAAAGCTCCCTGTTTGTCCCCCTCCTTTCTTAGCTTACCCATGGCCTATGGCCTGGAAGGTTCTCTCAGAGCTGCCTTCCCTGGCAGGAGTGCCTGCTGGGGTTTCTGCTGCCTTGCTGCCTATCAGTGCTTTGCTCTGATGAGGGAATGGCTCAGCCTTTAGCTGTGGCACAGAAGTGATTAAGCTGAAGCTATTAAGGGTACGTAAAGCTGCAGAGCTGAGGCACAAGCCCCAGAGTTTAGGTCCACTTTGCCTCTGTTGATGTGACATTCCTGGCTCCTGCTCTGTGCTGGCAGCAAGGCAAGAGGAGAGGATTTTCCAGAGACTGCTAAAAGGTGCTTCTGCTTTGCTGCCCAGATGATACCCTGGTGTTTGTGTGTACCAGGGAAAGACTCTGAAATCTTGTCCCTGTGTGAATGACAGAGTTTGTCCTACCTATAACAGCAGGTCTTGGGTCTGTGGAAGGGGAGAGATGCTGTGTGCTGGAATGAGGCATTTGAAAGTTTAGTGCTGGTGCGTTTGGTTTGTTGGTTGTTTTTTTTTTCCTATTCTGCTGTTTTAAAGCAATCTTTTAGTTAGCCAAGAAAATCTTGAAGAGTGGCTAGGAGAAGAATAAAATATGTCCTTTTTTTTCAGGCTTTCTCCCCAGACTTGCCAGCATGTTTAATTGCTTTATACAGTCTCTTCTCCAGTCTCTTCCAGTTGAATTTCCTTTCCCTTTCACATGTTCTCTTCCTCTCCCTGAATCCCAGATCCCCCAGCCCTGGTGTCCACGTTGTCTCTCCACCCTCTGGGATGTAGGAGAGCATTCCAGGTGTCCCTGCAGCCATGGTAATCAGCCGTGTGTGCTCCAGCAGGAGAGGAGAGGATGAGTCAGGCCAGTGCCTTCTCCTCCCTGGAGATGCTCCTGGCCTGCAGAGGCAGGGAGGAGAACGAGCTGACAAAGGGAATTTTCCTATGCTGGACTGTCCATGGCTTACTCCAGAGGCATGGAAAATAAATCACTTCTTTGTCCTTTCTTTCCTTGTTTTTTCTCATCTTTATCATAGCCCCCTGCTTGTTTGGCCAACTGGTTTGGAGCAGCTGGTGCCAAGAGCTGAGAGGCAGTGCCTTGGTGCTGACCCAGGTCTCACACTCCTCCAGGGCCTGGCACCTGCCTGGTTTTCCTCACAAAGTGATTTCCTTGCTGTGTACAAAGATAAACTCAGGTGGGGCCAGGGCAGAGGCAGGAGCTGAGCTCCTGCTCAGCATGGGCTGAGAGCTTCCCTTACTGTGGTGTTCAAACCAGAGCCCTTGAAAAGATTAAAGATACCTAGAAAACATTTCTTCAAAGAAAACTCCCTCACATTGCTAATTTCTTGTCCTTGGATTGATTAACCTTTATTTAAAGTTGCATTTCCAGCTTGCCTGAGGGTGAGGTTTGAGAGAAGGACAAAGCCCAGAGCTGCAGCTGGAGGGGGCTGGGAGGGTCCCACGAGTCCCAGGCTCCTGCATCAGGTCTGGGCTCTCAGGTGGGTGAGCCCAGTGCTGAGCTCTGCCCAGCCATGGCCAGGGCACTGCAGCAGTGCTGGGCTTCCTTTGTGCACTTCTTTTTGGATGATGTTTAAAAATCTGTTGATTTTCTTACCACCACGAGGTCTGGGCTTCCTGTCTGTCCTTCTCTGTCCCTGAGCAACTTTCTAATTGGAATTCATTGCTGCCCTCAATACCCATTTTCTGGCTTTTCTTTTCATTTTTGCCTGTTTTCAGAACTGCCTTCACTCCCTCTTCTAGGCAGGATGAGTTTAAACCAGTGTTTCCTCATTTTTCTTCCATGACTCTCTTTAAGGTGTATCTCTGAATTGCTGAAAATTCTTTTCAGATTGGGGAATTTGGCTTTGTTTAGGGGACAAAATTCTCCATTATATATGTATTCTCCATTATATATGTATTCTCCATTATATGTATGTAGGCTGTCTGTTTTCAGAAATGTCTGATTTTGGAAATCATCTCTGGTTCTCCCTTCCCATCCATGCATCTCCCCTGGGACAGCTCAATTCTCAGTTTCTCAGGGTTTCTGTCACCCAGTGGTGGCCACAGTGGATTTCTGGAACTGGGCCTGGGCTGCACTGTTCTTTATGATTTTTGACCAATTGATTTCCCTCCCTTCCTCTCTTGACTAATACCTTGGACTTGTTAACACGGAGGGCATCTTGTTTTTTAAGGTGAAACAATTATTGCACACTTGGACTGGCTCAGTCTAATTTGGTGACAGCTTTTCACTAAGGGATCTCATTAAAGTTCTGCTCTATTTGTATTTATCAGCAGCTGCAAATACACCAGCCTGATGAAATCAAGAGAATTGTACAATGTTATCTGAAAGAAACACTTGGCCAGAGATAGGTGTTTTTCTCTGATAAAGGAATAGGACAATTATCCCACTTCCTGCAGGAGAACCAAATAACAGAATAACCCTTCCAGAATGCAGCAACACGTGGCAGGAGTCACTTCAGCAGTGATTTATGCTCTTTTCAGCAAGAGGAAAAAACATAGAAAGCACCTATAATCCAGTTTGATTTTTGCTGAGTGCAGCTCAAGTGCTGGAAGCACTGCAGAAGCTGAAGGGATGGTGCTTCCCACCAGGAATTACCTGAGTGGAGAGCACTGGGGGTGTGGGCCAGGTGGTGACAGTGAGTGTCACCTATTTGTTATGCACTAAGTTCAGGGTAAATTGAAAGAAAAACCAAATTATTTATTTGTTCCTTTCAAGAAACTAGAGGAATTCACAATTTCATTTATTTGCATTATCCAAAATTCTTGCATTGCATTTGGGTTAAAAAAAAATCTGTAAAAAATTTCAGTGATTTTTTTTTAAGAGTGAAGGACCTTCCAAGGGGTGAACTCTGGGGGGCTGTGCTGCACATCTGTCCATTGCCTTTCCCTTGGAACTTTCTGGGTGTTCCCTCTCCGTGTTTATCCACCCCTTTCAGAAATCTGTCCCCAAAAATGGGAGTTCTGGTGTCACAAGCTCCATCTAGCAGCAGTGAAGCCCCAGGGGAGATGCTTCAGGTGATCAGTCTGGGGGGGATAAGAATGGTGATTTCTGGTCAGGGGAAAGAGGGTGGGGTGGTGGGAGGTCAGAGTCAAAGGAATTGGTGGCACAGGGATAAGGCACAGTCCCTGCTCCTGCTTTGTGAACATGGATGGATGGATGGGGGATGGATGGATGGATGGATGGATGGATGGATGGATGGATGGATGGATGGATGGATGGATGGATGGATGGATGGATGGGGGATGGATGGATGATGGATGGATGGATGGATGGATGGATGGATGGATGGATGGATGGATGGATGGATGGATGGATGGACGGACTGCATCCCGCACAAAGGGCTCTGCTCCTTCTGGAAGGAGGGAAAAATGCCACCATGGTTTCCTTGGCAGTCTGTGAGCAAGAAGAAGAAGAAGTCTTGGTGCCTTAGAGATGCCACCTTGGCTTGAAACAAGATCCTGAGTGCAGAGCAAAGGGCTGATGCCTGTGTGTGGCTGTATCTTGTCCTGCAAGTGATCCCTGCTCAGGGAGGAGGCCTCCTAGCAAGACCTGGTTTGAAGAGCAGGAGATGTGAAGTGGTTGGAGGCTTTCTTGGGGGAATGGTCGCTTTTCCTGCCTGTCCCAGCTGCTCCAGTTGGTGTTTCACCCTCTGCAGCACTGCAGTTTTCACAGGACCAGGCGAGGGGTACAGAGCTGAGCACAGAGAAACCCACACAGGAGACAACATCAGAAAAGTGTTGCTGCTGAATTTGTGAAAGTCACCACAGCCTCACACTGGGAAGTGAATCTGCTGGCACAGTGTTTGCAGGGGAATTTGTCCTCCTTGTGTCCATACCCTGGGTTCCTGCATGCTGCCCCCTCCTTTCATGCCTTGCATCTTGGCTTTTGCTGGGTCATGCTTTCTCCTCTCTTGGTGCTCCTAGTTCTGATGGATTGGTTTTTACCTTTGGAAAGATATGTGCTCTGCTAGCAGCAGAGTTAATACACTCCTATGGCCCCATTACTCACAGATGGCTGCTCTTCCCTGTCAGGGAGCTGGAAAAAACTTCCTTCCCTGGCAACAAGATCAGGATTTGAACCACTCTTTGTATTCCTGACAAGCCATGAGGAAAAAAAGTCCTCAGTCCCCCATTCCTTTTATTGTGATGATCTCTTGAGTCAGGAGCATTAGGAATGTTTTCTGGTTGGTGATGGAGAAAGGTCAAAATTGTCATCTCCCACACCTGTGCTGGCCCTGAGAGGCAGAGGAGTGCTGCTGTTGGGAATGCTGCTGGGGCAGGGACTCTCACACCCCTCTTCTTACAAAGGGACTGAAGGCATCTGGCACTGTTTTTATTTTTTGGTGCTGCTTCTGTGGATGGCAGGGCTATTTTGAGGTTTATGGGAAGGCTAATCTACCTGTCTGCATGTTTTATATCAGCTTTGTTCCCAAACAAGTGCAGAGGCTGGCTGTGAATTTCCAGCCTGCTTTAGTGCTTGGCAGTTTTGGGCAGAAATGTTCAAAAATGCTGGCTTGGGAAGTGCACCCCATCTAAAGCTCAGCCCACACTGTGGCCTGGGGTTGGAAACTCTGCCTTTTCCTCACCCCTCCAAGGTGGAGGCTCTTCCCTGCCCTGCAATGCAGCTCAGGGCTGTGCTCAGTGAGGACAAGGCAAAGTCCACTGCAGCCACTCTCTGGTGCCAGCACTGCAGAGGTGCCAGCAGGAGCTGCAGCTCTGCCCAGGGCTTGGCTCTGCAGCAAGGTGTGCAGCTCCAAAGGAAGGGTGGCTTCAACACCAGCTGGCTTTGTGAATCCTCTGTTCCACCTTGTTTTCCCCCTTGGCCACCCCTAGTCTGTCAGGAGCTCAGCACCCATCACCCCATCCCCACCCCGTGGGGTTCAGGGCTGGATTCCTCAGCAGCAGAGATCAGAGCTGCTCTGGGGTGATTGATTTTAGCAAATACCATGTCAGTACCACTGTTTGTTGTAAGAGCCTGAATTAGAGATGCAGGACTACAGGCAGTCTCCAAAATGCAGTTTATTGGATCCAACGTGTTCCAGCAGTCCAGGGTGGTGGGTGACAGAGCTGTGCCCACAGCTGTCAGCTCCAGCTGCAGGCAGGCCTGGAGACCCTGAGTTTAGGTTACATTGCATTATAGACTTTGGTTTTGGTTACATTGCATTATAGATTTTTCTTTTGGTTACATTGCATTATAGACTTTTCTTTGCTGAGCATCTTAATACAGTAGAACCAATCTGTACCTTAACTATTATCTACAGCCTATCATAACTACTGTAATTACCATATTCATGTTACTGTTCTCCAATCACTAAAAGTTGGTACATTACAGTATAAGCTAGAAGTTGTGTTTCAGTTTTCTTGCAGTGGAAAATTCTGAGACCTTTTTTCTACTGGCCACATTTGCTGACTTGTTTGCCTGTGCTCTCTTTCTGCTTGTTAAAAACATCTTCTTGTTTGAGGTGGGTTTATCCTTTGCTCTAAGTCATAAAACCCCTTCTAACTAACACAGCCTTTGCCTCCTTGGTTATCCAGTAAGACTGGCTCAGCAATTCTTTTCTTCTAGATCAAAACTTGCTTCCATCTCTATTCCTTCTTCAGATTCTACATTCAAAAATCTTTCTGCTAAGCATCTGTGAGACTTTCTTGTCAAACTTTCATCCTTCCCAACAGTTTGTGTTGCCCAGCAGAGGAGCTGGGCTCTGTGTGCTCTCCTGGAGGAGCAGCCCACGCTGCAGGTGAGGGTTCCTCTGGTGCAGGCACAGCCAGAGGGGCTCTGTGCTTGCCAGGCTGGTGCTGGGCAGGGCACAGGCTCATGCTGGGACCCAGGGCTGGATGCTGGGGGCTGCCAGGCTGTAAAGCCCAGGGAAGCTGGGACAGGGATTTTCCTGCCTGGCACTGAGCACAGTCCAGTGGAGAGGGTTAAAGTAAACAAGCCAGGGGCTGCTGGGCTGAACCCAGGGCAGGGCTGGGGAACTGGGGTGGTTTTACACCAGCACCAGCACAATCAGAATTCAGCCCATAATTGTTTTGTCTTGGGTTGTCAAAAAAACCCCAAAAACAACAACAAAAAAAGCAGTGCTTATAGTGTAACATACACCAGTGTAAGTGAGATTAAGTCTTTAATTATTTAGCACTCTGCCACTACTTGAACCTGATTCAAACTCTGTCATTTCCTTTACCAATACTCTAATTATGTTCTCCTTTTGTCTGCAGGACTGTGTGCAATTAAACCAGTACAAGCTGCAGAGTGAAATAGGCAAGGTGAGTACTGGGGTTCATGTTGGTCACACCAGCCTGTGCCACACATCTAAGTGGGGCTGGAAAGGCTGTGCCAGCCCAAGGGACCTCACTGGCCAAGGCTCCTTGCAAGCTGTGTTTGGTTTGGGGGCTTTTTTGAGTATTTTTGAGGTTTTTTTCTATATTAGTTTGAGCAAGTTTTGTTCAAGGTCGCAGTGGAGTTACTTCCTGTGAAATCTGGATTTATTTTTCCTCCCTCTGAAGGTGGTTAAGCTGGCTCCCTTTCAGGGGTGTTTGCTTGCCAAATGTAACACTAAGAGCCTTTGATGCATTACTACAACACAACAAGGAAACAAAAACCCAAAAAGATGATCAGGGCAGGTGTTTGGTCCCCATCAGGACTAAGTTAAAAGTTTTTACATCCCATGAAATGTTTCTTTAATTCTAGTGCACGTTTAAAAGCTGCAGAATGATTCAAAAGTGATTCCTGTGGAGTTATTTGGAGGTCTGGGCTGGTGAGCAGCTCAGACACCTGCACCTCTGGCCATGTGCCACGGTTGCAGATGGTGGCTCCACAGGCAGTGCTGCTGTCTGGGGGCTGTGTCTGCCTCTGCAGCTGCAGGCACAGGAGGCTGCACCCTGAGCTGCAGACACCTCCAGCACCAGTTTAATTTAATTAGCCCAAATGCCTCCAAAAGGCGAGGCCCCAGGCTGTGGGATGGCACCCCCACCATCTGGGCCATGGGCTGTGCATTTGGCTGCTGGCAGGGATGAGGGTGCAGGTGGCACAGCAGGTGCCATCCCAAGCTCACACACAGCTTCAGAGCCACCTAGGGCTTCTGTGGGATTCAAGGAGAGTGTGAAACCTCCTCTCAGGTGGATTTGTCCCTGCCTCCCTCCTTCCCTGTGGGTCACAGCAAGCAGGTGGGCACTGGGAGGTTGGGAGAGGGTCTCCTCAGAGACCAGAACCTTATTTCAACTCTCAGTGAAGTCAAGAGAAATATTTTGAAGGCTCTGGTGCTCATCCCACTCATTTATTCAATAGACATATGTCAGGGATAATACCTGATCATGTCTTACTTGCATAAAATGAGTGTTTATTTGGCCTTTGGAAAAACAGCATTTTGGATGGAGTTTGGCTTCAGGCTGTCCCTGGAGCTGTGGGTACAGCAGCAGTCCAGGTCTGCACCTGCCTGGGCACCATGTGCTTGGTGGAACAGGAAAGGTGCTCATGCAGAATTTCCAAATTTGCACCGAGAAAATTTTTTTGTCTGCTGCCCACCCCTGTGTGAGTTCAGGCAGATGTGGTGGCCTTGGCTCATGGCAGGGGGTGGTGGGGTAGCACTGAACTCCTCCAGACATGGATGATCCTCCAGAGCTGCCAAAACATCCAGCCCTGCTGTGGGGTCACATCACCTGCAGACTGCTCAGGGCTCTGCATGCTCTGGGGCCTTGGGAGTTGTTTTTTTCCCAGCTCTGGTCCCCCAGTATAGGGATGTGCTCTCTGCTGGCAGAGTGACAAAACTATCTTTTGTTTCCTTAAAAAGGAAAAAAAGTTTAGAGGTTTCTTTCTTTGATTAGGTAAAAAGACACTTCATAGAATTTGGGAGACTTCACTTCAAACTTAAGGACAGCCAATTGGACAGGAGCCAAAAAGTCTTGCTTAAGCAATTTACTAAAAAAAAGAAGAGAATAAAGAAACTAATTGCTTTTGTGAAGTGTTCTACTAGGAGCAAGATCTTCTTGCACCTGGCTCAGTTTTTCTCTGTAAAGAGTTTTGTTATTTTGCCTTATATTAAAACTTTTCTGTTTCCAGCACTACTACAGAAACCATCTTGCTAATTTTATGCTTTCTAAAGTAGCTGAGCTATCTTGAGCGTGATACAGATCTCTAAAAGCTTATAAGACTTGGCTAGAAGAAACCATATATCACCCCAGCCTCGAGCAGCAGGAGGCTGAGGTGGAGCTGCTGAGCTGACCCTGCAATTCCTGTTCATTTCCAGGGCTCCTACGGCGTGGTGAAGCTGGCCTACAACGAGAATGATGACAAATATTATGTGAGTGTGCCTCTGCTCTGCTCCTCTCTGTGCTGCTGGCTGCTCTCTGCCTGGCTGCTCTCAGCAGTGTCCCTGAGATTTTGGGGGGCTTGCAGGAGCTGAGGCTCCCTCTGGGCACGGAGCTGCTGCGAGGGAGGGACGGGTGGGTGCCTTATGTAACAGGCAGAACATGCTGCTGATCTGCCTTGGCATTTTCTAGCTATGAAGCAGGTCACCTGAAATTAGAGGCATGTGGGTGGTGGTGTTCAGCACCTGCTGTGCATTGGAAGCCTGGCCTGGAAGGAGCAGGATAGAGTAAATCAGGGCAACCCTGACAATGGGGAGAAAATGATGCATCTGACTCCATGGTTAGCAGAAGGCTCATTAATTACTTTATTATTCTATAGTATTCTATACTATATTACACTACATCTAAACTGAGTCTGCACAAGCACCCAACTGCACACAACTGCCCAGAATCTCATTACTGTCAGTGACAGTCCCAACACAGACACACACACACACCTGGCCCTGACAGGCCGAGGAAACAAAACACCATCACTCTGGATAAACAATCTCCACACTGCATTCTACTTTGGCACAAATACAGGCACTGCAAATGATAAGAATTGTTTTGATCATTCTCTGAGGTTCACAGAATGTGAATCTCAGAAATATTCTTGGGAAGATGTGCCTTGCTTTTCTCTGTGAAGGTGAATTTCTCTGTGAATGATGAGGAGGACTCCATGAATAAAAGAAGGCTAATTAATCACTTCATTATACTATACTATTCTATATCATGTTACACTATGTTACACTACATCTAAACTGGATCTGCCAAGCACCCAAGTGCACACAACTGCCCAGAATCTCATGACTGTCATCCCACAGTCCCAACACACACACACACACACACCTGGCCCTGACAGGCCAAGGAAACAAAGCACCATCACTCTGGCTAAGCAATCTCCATATTGCATTCTGCTTTGGCACAACACAGGAGCAGCCAATGAGATAAGAATTGTTCTGATCATTCTTTTCTCTCCTTCTCTCACTGCTTCTCTCAAGTTCAGAGAATGTGAATCCCACAGCAGGAGTGTTTTGTAAGGAAATAGGGGAGTTTCTCAGGAAAAGGCTGAGCAGGGTAGTGGGGCTGAGCACTGCCAGGCTCCCTGCATCTCACCCCTGTGGGGATGCCTGGGGGACACTGAACCAGGCTCACTGCCAGGGCATGAGGTGTAGGGTGCAAGACTGAAGGCAAGTCTTGGGGTTTAACAAAGCCAGAATTGGAGTTTCATATTCCAAAAGGCTGCTTATGCTGGAGGCTCCTGCCCTGGGCTTCTCCCTTCAGAGGCAGCTGAATCTCGACCATCCCAGCTGGAATTCCTGTGAAGTCTGCATGCAGATGTGCTCATGTCCCTGGGCTTGCCCTGTGGCTTGTTTTGTTCAGGCTGAGAGCAGGAGCTGGAAGGAAAGAAAACTTCCTTGCTATGTGTGGCTGTGCCTGGAGGCTTCTGGAAAGAGCTTGCAGCAGTTTCTGATGGATGCCAGGGCAGGAATCTGCTGAGCTGTGGGGTTGCAGTGCTGTTGAACCTCAACCCAACACAGCCCTGCTGCTCCACAGTGCATTTGGTGAGAGTGGGGTGAAAATGGGCCCACGAGAGCAGCCAGGCAGGCTGGTGTGCTGCCCTGGGACAAAGGGGAGCAAGAATGTGCTGTGGAACATAAAGCATGCTCATTCCCCACTCCTCCCCAGGTAGTTTTTCCTCCCTGACTCTTTATTACAAGTGACACACCAGGCTGAAGTGGTCAGGTGGGAATTGTGTGCCTGTGGGTATTCCTCAGCCTTTCTGGGCTTCCAGCAGGGATGGAACTGCAGCAGGAATCTCTTGAAATGAAGGATGGAAGAGATGAGACAAAAATCTGGCCAAGGTGCCCTGGAGCTGGCCAAGGAAAGGAGCCACAATTCTTTCCATCTCCCATCCTTTCCAAGCTGATTCACAGCTGCACCACAGCTTTTTCCAGTGGCTCCTTTTCTCTGCTGCCCTCCAAAGCCTCCCTGCCATGCCCTGCAGCAGGATGGTTTGTTCTGCAGAGAGGGATGGTGCCAGCCCTGGCTTCCCTGATCCATCTGTCCCACCAGCACAGGCATGCCAGCACTGGTAGCACAGAGTGGGAATACATCACATCCATAAATCATGTTTATTTCCAGATGAAAGTATTTTTTCCTTTGAAAATTGTAATCCTTACATTTTGGCACTGCCTTTTTGTTCAGGAAATGCCATTGAGGTGCCCAGTGTGGGCAGGGCATCTGTTACAGCTCAGCCAGGAGTGCTGGGTGTAGGGTAGCACTGCCTGCTGCACTCCTGTCCCTGCTCTGGATGCAGATTAACCCCAGGCATGGAGAATTAGCTGGTCACATCCAAACCAAAGGGTAGCACTGCCTGCTGCACTCCTGTCCCTGCTCTGGATGCAGATTAACCCCAGGTATGGAGATTTAGCTGGTCACATCCAAACCAAAGGGTAGCACTGCCTGCTGCACTCCTGTCCCTGCTCTGGATGCAGATTAACCCCAGGCATGGAGAATTAGCTGGTCACATCCAAACCAAAGGGTAGCACTGCCTGCTGCACTCCTGTCCTTGTTCTGGATGCAGATTAACCCCAGGTATGGAGATTTAGCTGGTCACATCCAAACCAAAAGTGAAAGCCTGTGTGCAGGTTAGCCTGGTGTGTGTCAGTTAATCCCCACTTAATCTTGGATTCTAATCTAAGCAAACACTTTAAAGGTGCTGCAGCCTGGGAGGGGCACCGTGCCTGGGGCTGTTTGAGCCTCACCTGGGGCAGGCAGGGCACAAAGACCCCCTTAGTGCCAGCCCTGCAGGGATGTGCTCTTGGCTTCACCCATCTCCTTTTGGGCTTGAGCTGATCCTGGGCTGGGAGGGTGATGCTGGCAGGTGTGTGGAGGGATGGGCCTCTCTGAACTCTGTGTCCCTTGTCCTTGTTCCCCTCTTGGCAGGGCAGGGGAGGCTGATCCCCTTCCCAGTGCAGCCACATGCCTCCACCCTCATCCTCCCAGCCAGCTGTGCTTGTTTTCTGGAGGGCAAGCCGTGGTGGAGACACCTCTGCTTTTCCAGGACATTCATCCAGCTCAGGAGCTGGCAGGCTTTTCAAGGCTTCAGAGAAACAGCTGATTGCATAACTGGCTAATGGTTGCTTAGCTCTCCACCTGCCTGCTGTGCCTGACCCTGGGGCTCTCCCAGAGCTGAGACAGCTTCCATCCTGCCCTGCCTGTCCTTCCCATCCCTGCTCCTCAGCACAGCACCCCAGAGCTGCCTCATGACTCTTACCAGCGGTTAAGAGAAGCAATTGGGATTCTAACAGTTGGGAAGGGCCTTTTCTGTGTGTTTGTTTTCCCCCAGATTTAGCCCTGGAGGGTGTTTTTTGTCTCAGCAGCCCTTGGTGATTTCCTTTAGTGAGCAAGGCCAGGTTAGATGGAGATTGGAGCACTCTGGTCTAGTGGAAGGGGTCCTTGCCCATGGCAGGGAGATGGAACTGATGATTTTTAAGGTCCCTTGCAACTCAAATCATTCTATGATATTCTGCTTCTATAACTGATTTTAATTTGCAGTGGTTCAGCATGAGGCCAGGGTGTTGCTTTCTTTTTATTGCCTTCAAGCTAGTGTGCTGCAATAACAAGGACCTAAATTGTAAAAAAATAAGAAAAAAAATTATTTAGGGGTATAATTCAGAATGTGGCTCCTGATTCTTGCTGAGGTGTGGGACCCTTTGCTGGCTCCCTTCAAAAAGGCAGAGTTTATAGGGAGCAAGGACTGAATAGAGCTCCTGTCAAAGCCAAAGGAAAGATTGCTGCTGCTTTAATGAGTTTTGGATCTGGCCTAGAATTAGGAAAAACTCTCAAGAAAAGAATTCAACCACCACATTTGGGAAAAAATGTGGATGGGTTGTGTTTACTTTGTGGGTTTTTTACCTTCCACTAAAGATGAGGGAGTGCTTCTAAGAGCTTTGCCCTTGGTTGCTGTGAGCACCACAGCGCCTGGCAGGGCTGTGAAGTGTCCTGGCTCACATCCCTGGATGCAGGGAATGTGTTAGGCCATGGAAACTGGAATTTCTGCAGCAGGTTTGTGAGCCAGTGCTCCCTCCAAGGAGGAGACCCCACTGGAAAGCAGAGCTGGCTGCCAGAGCAGAGCACCCTGCTGCTCCTGGGGCTCATGGAGCTGTCACAGCTGTGGGGCTCTGCCCAGGAGCCCTTCACACTGGAAAGGTTTCAGTGTCTCAGTTTGAAGGAGATGCTTTGACAATGACTAAGGGAAAAATCAAAGGCCAAGCTCTGTGAAAAAGCAGCAAATAAAAAGCAAAGGCAAATGTGTCCAAGGAGAGATCTAGATTGGAATCGTTGTGCTGATGGAATTTGATTCTTTGATGCCTCAGGTCATGTCTTCCTCCTATTTTCAATCTCTAAATCAGCCTGCAAAGAAAAGTGGTTATGATGGGCATTTGTTATGCTACTGCTGGAACAAGGCAACAGCCTTTAGATTGTCAGTGGATTTTTCTTTTTTTCATCCTTCTTTTTTAATCTTGTTTCCTAAGAAACAAGATTTGTGTGATTGTGCTCTCTGCCTCTGTTTGTACCTAACAATCTTTGCACAGAGGGCTGTTTCCTACCAAGTCTCAGTGATGGGGAGAAATTCCTCCCAAGTTCCTGAAAGGAGTGGCTGAACAAAGGGCTGCAGCTGAGCAGGAGGTCAGCAGCAAGCCTTGAACTTTCCAGCCCCTGGGGAACCCACTTTGGTTGTCATCCAGGAGGGAAGGGAAGGCACAGCTCCTGCCTTTCCCATCCCCTGGCTCACAGAACAGCTGCTGAACCACTGCCAGGGCCGTGGGGAGCAGGGAAGGGGTCTCTGGCTCAGTCCAGCACCTCGTGCTGTTCAGCTGAGGGCTTTGAGGGGCTGCCTCAGCCAGGTGACAGCTGGGGACAGGTGAGCTCCAGGACAGCATCCCTGCTGGGGTGGCACAGTGTGGATGGGGCACAGCTGATGATGGAATTCTGCTGATGGCATAGAAGGTGACAAACTCAGGACAGGATTTTAAGGCCATGACAGCTAAGCCTGTCTGGTTGAGGATTTTCTTTCAGTTCTAACACTCCTCTTTGCCAGCAGAGCTTCCCTCTCAGCTGCTTTGTCTGAGGGATGTTGTTGTTAGGCAGGACAGGTGAAGAAGGGCTGGGAACACCCTCTGGTCTGTTCAGCATTCCCACAGAGTGCCCTCATGCACTAGCAGAGGATTTAGATGGTTAGTAGGGATTTTTGAGCAGCATCCCACTCCCCTGGGAGCTGTAGTTGGGACTGTGCACAGGCTTCTGCCCTTGCAGCACAAGTCTCTCCCTTAGCAAATAAAATGAGATTCTGAGCACTGTGAGAGCATCACCAGGGAAAGGTGATGAGTTCACTTGGCTCAGTCATTTTGTCACCCTTCCCTCCCAAAACCAATGGCCTTTCTGCCCTTGTCATTACCCACAGCTTGTAGTCCTGCTGCTGTGTCACAGGCATTCCTCCTCTCCATAAGCCTGGGATCTCCTTTCCCTTAGGCAGCTTCCCTGTGGCTTCCAGCTGTAGGGTTGATAGGAAGAGAGCAGGAAACTTAGAAAATAAACATACATCAAAGAGAAGCACACAGTTCCTGCTGTTTCTCCAAGGGAGATGTCAGGACCCGCGTCCACGCTCGGGAGGAGGATGTGTGGAGGAAATCTCCAGGCTCCCTCTTTTCCTGAGAATACTGAAGCAACACTTGCCTGTGCAAAGGGAAAATCCCTCAGCTTGGCTCTGAGCTGGTTCTTTATCAGAAAAGCATTATCTGGGTAATTAGCTCTGCCTGTGAGTACAAATGTCTGGCTCTGTCAGGCACTGAGCCTGGGAGGAGAGGTTTGCTGAAGCATCCCTGAGATGCTCCCAGTGCAGCAGCCACCATTCAGGAGGGAGCCTGGTCCTGCCAGCTCTCTGTAATTACAGTGAGGCTTCACTGCCACCTGCCCTCCTCTCTGCCCTTGGGATAATTAAGTGCTTCTGGCCTGTTGCATTATGAACTTTGCTGTTTGTCCCTGTTTGAGTTTGTCAGCCCAGTGGGACAGTTCCTCTCTTCTGCCCCAGCCCTGCCTGTGCAGTAGCAGATACTGGTGCTCCAAACTGGTATAAGCACATCCTGGTGCTCCTTCCAGCAGTAGTGGTGTTTTGCAGTCAACTCTGCTGCAATGCAGTCACCCCCCACTGCCCCTCAAGTGCCCTTCAAGGAGTTTGGGTGACAGCAGGAGCTCCTGTTCCCTCTATTTCTGTCCCCAAAAGCCAGTCTTGTCTTAGCTATGGCTCCTCTCTGTGCCTTCCTGCTCCCTCCAGCCTCTCCTGGGAAGGACTGTCCTGGTGTGGGCATGGCTGCTGGTGATGGTTCAGTTCCTCAGGCTGAGGCCCCCAAGCTCCCAAACTCAGGAGCTTTCAGCAGCAAATTGCATCTTCTGTTTTGTCCTTTTTCTGAAGCTCCTTGCCAGAAGGCAGCAAGGACTCAAGATGGGATTGGAACAAGAGGAGAGTGCTCCTCCTGGGTTGGCAGTGGTTGAAAGAGAAATGGATGTACTAATTCCTTTGATTTTTCTCATAAATTTTCATTATGGAGAGATAAAATGGGAAGCGTAGGAAGTCCTGCAGGCTTGGTCCTGGCTGTATTTGGAGGTGGTTGTGCACATCTTGGATCCTCTTCCAGCAGACCATGAGTCATTTATTTGGCTGCCTGTATTGGACACAGAGCTGTGCTAAGTCACAGATAAGCACTTCTGAGTCTGTCTCTCAACACCATCATTTCTAACAGTTGGTTGGAGCTGTCAGGCAGGATTGAAACACTGCTCAGTGTCTCTTCTCAATTACATGGGTGCAAATCCAGAGGATTTCACTGGATCAGTACCAGAAATAACAATCCTTTCAGCAAGCCATGAACCTGGAGCACTGGTGGGACGTGGGGATGTTTGGGCATGTGGTGCCATCATTGCCAGGAACAGCAGCTTGGGAAGGAGCTCACTGGAGTGGGTTTGGTGACCTGTTCCTGATATGGGGGTTAAAAACAGGTAATGGGTAGAAACCCTGCCTCTGTGGTACTGATGCAAAATTCCTGGGAGTTTGACTGTGTGCTGCAGGGCTCCTTGGTTAGTTAGATTGTGTCATTCCAGTGGGAATTACATATTGGATGCTATATTAATAGGAGTAACCCCTTAGGGAGGGGAAGGAGTGGGTGACCATCCCAGCTCCTGGAAGCACAGACTGTTTTCCTAAGCAAATTGTACCATGAGCTGGTTTCTCATTAAATATTTATGTGCTGGGCCACTCGGGGGGTTTGAGTGGCCCTCCAAAAGGTTATTAATGCACAGAGCAGGTGGAGGCACAAAGACTGTTTATTAAATTCAGATTGCCTTTTGCCACTATGCTGATGCCAGCTGGGTGGCAGGGAATTACCCTGACTGTGGTGAAGTTCACAGGGGTCCCAGGACGAGGGAAGAGATGAGAGTCTTGACTCCATGTTCAGAAGGCTGATTTATTATTTTATGATATACATTATATTAAAAGAAAATGATATACTAAAACTATACTAAAAGAAGAAAGGATTTCATCAGAAGGCTAGCAAGGAAAGGAAAGGAATGATAATAATATCTTGTGACTGACCAGAGAGTCTGAGACAGCTGGGCTGTGATTGGCCATTAATTAGAAACAACCACATGAGACCAATCCCAGATGCACCTGTTGCATTCCACAGCAGCAGATAACCATTGTTCACATTTCATTTCTGAGGCCTCTCAGCTTCACAGGAGAAAAATCCTGGCAAAAGGATTTTTCATAAAATATGTCTGTGACGCCCTGACCCCTTCCCACACCGCAGCTGCCTGGGTTCAGTTTCCTTCTTAAACCCCCTGACAAGACCAAAACTAAGATGAAGTAGCCTTGAAGTGGCTCTGAGCTGGAGCATGGCCATAACATCACCCAAAACAGTGGGTCAGCCAGAGGAACCCACTTCTTCCCCCAAGCTTCTGCCCCAAATGCAGAAATGGGGCTCCTTTTTCTTTGTCCATTTGAAAATGAATCTTAAATTCCTTGAAATTGAAATTCATTTGAAAATGAATTTGATTTTTTTTTTCATTTGAAAATGAATTTGAGAATTTTTCATGGGGAAAGATGAATGGAACAGATGGTTCTTTCAGGAAAGCCTGGGTCAGTGTCTGTCTGGTGTGGCCAGCACTGACCAGGACCCTGCTCTAGGCTGAGGAGCAGCCCTGAGCCAGTCCCTGATGCCCAGCACACTCCAGGTCACAGCAATCAGCTCTTTGGCTCTTGTTCAGTTTTAACACTGCTTTTTTCTTTCCTCCAGGCTATGAAAGTCCTCTCCAAAAAGAAGCTCTTGAAGCAGTATGGATTTCCACGTGGGTATCTCACATTTAGAGGTCTGCCTGTTGTCCTCAGCCAGATTTCTCTGTAGAAACCTTGTCTGCAAGGGGTGCAGAGTGGCCTCCTGTGACAGCTGCCCATGTTAAAATGGAGCTGGTTAAAAGGGGGTGGTGAGGGGGCAGATACAGCCACAGGGAAATCCAACACCCTCAGTAATGAGATGCCTGGCTCTGATTTTTGTGAGTCTCTTTGAAGTGCTGACTCTTCCATGTTCACCATTTTTGAGGCCTAATTAAGTACTGGAATTAGGCAGGGTGTTCCCCTCCTTTCCTTACCTTACCCTGGGATAGCACCTGGCTGCAGGCTGGGCCGTGGGATGCTGTCAGAACCCAGGGCATCCCTCTGTCTGTCCTGAGCAGCCAAGACCCCTGCCAGGGGGCTCAGAGACCCTGGCACAGAGCCCAAGATGCCCCTGTGGTTTTGATTATCACCCATGGAACAAATTACCAACCTTAGATGAAGATCTGAGAGCCACGACAGTTTAAGTAGAATGATGGTGAATTTATCACGGGGTGAAAAAGTAGATTTTGGGGTTTTTTAGAATGAGGGTTCAGGAGGCAGGATGGAGGGAACTGGGCATGTCCAGCCTTTCTCCTTCTTCTTCTTGGCCTCCATCTTCTGCTGTGATGGTGGCACTTTTAGATTGGTTTAGAGTAGAAGCTCACTGTCTAACATAGGTGACAGATATTGGAAAGGAATTGTAAATATTGTATATGTAGTTTTTAGTATAAAGACATAACACAGCCCGGGGGCAGGCAGAGTGCCTGGACTGTCTTGCTGAGCAGACCTTGGCTGGACAGCAGAAAGAATTTTATAGATAAGATAAAATAAACAACCTTGAGACTGAGAAATGAAGAGCCCTGACTCTTTCTTCAAGCGCCAGGCTGGGAAAAGAGACTTTCCAACTTTTCTTGGGGTCACTCTGAGCAGCCAGAGACCCCAAAGGATGCCCCAGCTGGGAGCAGCTGCTCTCAGTGGGACTTGGAGAGCTCAGCTCCAGCTGGGAGACTGCAAAGCTCTGGGATGAGAACAAGGTGATGATGAGATCTTGCAGAAGAGCTGGAGGGGTGTGCAGAGGGGCCAGTGCTGCTCCTGCTGCTGCCAAAGGAGGAATTCCTCACTGTGCTGTCCCACTTGCAGGTCGGCCTCCTCCCAGAGGCTCCAAAGCATCCTCTGGAGAGCAGCCCAAGCCCATGGCACCCCTGGACAGAGTCTATCAGGAAATAGCCATCCTAAAGAAGCTGGACCACATCAATATCGTTAAGCTGATAGAGGTGAGCTGCTTTTCCACCCTAAATTATGCTGAAACAAATCTGGTTTGTATTGCAACAAGAGGGGTTTTCTTCAACTGTTCCTACTTCAGCCAGAATTGGTTTAATACAGATGTTCATAAATTTAGGCTGGTGATTCCAAGCAAAGTCTTACTGACTGTGCAGGACAAACTGCACTCTCAGCCTGGGCTGGTGCCCAGGAGAAGGCAGCTCACTGTGCTGGTAGAAATGGCAGTGAGCTTTGATCATGAAACTTGTGTGCAGACAAGCCTGGGAAGGTGCACAAGTGCAAGGCTTCAGTGCCATTTTCATTATTGACTGAGGTCAGTTTAGGACAAGCAGTGCCTTTATTGGTAGGCTGTTTCTCCAAATACAGGCAGGAGCCCAGATTTTTCTGGAGACAGGAAAATCTGTCCTCCAAAACCCCTCCAAATTCTCTGCAGGACTCTAAATATTAGCCTAAATTATTCTCAGTGTTATGCAGCTCAGCACAGTGTACTGGGACTGTTACTTGCTTAAAAATCTTTTTTTTTTTCCTGCTGTTTTTCACTTTTTTCCCTCTTTCCCTTTATTTCTCTGTGATCTCTCAGGTCCTTGATGATCCTGCAGAGGACAACTTGTACATGGGTATGTGAGTCTCATAAGCTAACAGAACCATCTGGGCTTGGGCCTGGTGCTGCAAGTGCCACGTGCCAGGACTCGGGGTCAATACTGCAGGAAACTTGTGCCAACCTCTGCTGACTTTTTTGTTTAAACGCCTGTAAATGCAGCTGGGATGGAAAGGCCCTGTGCAGTAGGGTAAGGCAACCTTGTGTCAGTCCAGCTGTGCACACCTCTTTGCCATGGGGACTCTGAAAGGACCTGGCAGCTGCTCTGTCCCAGCTGATTCCAGCCCCCGAGGCAGGAGGGAAGGGAAAGGTGCAGGATGGTTTCCTTGTCCTCCTGCTGTGAAACTTCTCTAGGCTGTGGATGGTGGTGGTGACTCCAGAGTCACTCCAGTCTTGTCTGGGAGTGTTCCCTGTGACCCCTGCAGAGGCTCAGGACCTCCTGAGGGAGCAGCACTCCCACCTCTGGTGGGGAAGCCATGCCTGACTGGGTGTTTATGCAGAGGGTGAGGGAATTCCACCCATTTTGTCTTCCTCTCCTCCAAACTCTGACAGTGCCAGCCATCCCTAACCCAAATTTGGGTAAAACATTGAGGGACAGGCCTGGTAAGCCCTGAGGTGCCCTCTGAGATGGGCTGGAGGAGGGGATGGCTGACCCTTTTACATCTCTGCTTCCCCAAACTGTTTCCTGATGAAGCAGGTTCAAAGACTGCTCCTCATGAAATAATTATGGGACACTTCTGAAGCTGCCTGGAGGAGGACTCTGCCTAGCAAATGAAGCAATTTGCCTTTGAAAGGCCACTTTTCCCTCTGGGCTGAAACCCCTGTGGCATCTGGCAGCATCTCAAAGTGATGGCACTGGTGGTGGGGAGGGTGATTGAGGCTGTTGTTTGAAGGACTGAACTCCTGGGGATGGAGGAATGGGGAGAGATGAGGTAGAAAGCTGCAGAGGGGAAAAAAACCCCCAAAACTCCACCAAGCTCTATCTGTGGAGTGAGAGAGCCATCCCAGAAACAGCAGAACAGCAATGGGGAGTCTCCTGGTCCTGTTGGAGGTTGTGCTGTCCCTGAGTGATGAGCAGAGCCATATCCTTGTTGTCCATGTTCCATCACCCCTTTCCCCTGCCTGGAATCCCCGCAAGTTCAGGCACACCCAGCTCCTGCCTCTGCAGCTCCCTGGGCAGAAGGAGCAGCACTGCTCAGGGTTGAACCTCCTGCAAGTGGGTTTGCTCCCTCCTGCTGCTGCCCCAGCTGATGAAAACTGCACCTTTCTCCTTCCAAAAATACCCCCCAGTGCAGAGCAGGTGTAGAGGAAGAGGTGTTTGCTCCTTGCCTGTGACTGCTGGGATCAGGCACTGCTGTGAGCACTTGGGATGGGATGTCAGCAGGCACTGAGCAACCTGCAGAGGTACAGGGCAGTTGAATGATTAAATGGTTCCACAAGCTGCAGCTTCTGGAGGGCAAGGTGAGCCCTGTTGTGTTTGTACCCAGTGCTTTGGGGAGGGGATCTGCGCAGATTTTTTGAGAGGTGCAAGAAATCCCGGTGTAATTCATGGGGAAAGAGCTCTCCTGCTCTAGATAAAAGCAGATCCTTCTCCTGTTTGCAGAGCAGGATCAGAAAAAAGCTTTTCCCCAACCTCCTAATCAGACACACAAACTCATGTGCTCTGCAAACCTCAACTCACAGCAGCAAATCCTCCTCAGTGGCTCCTGCCAGGGAGTGTTTGGCTCTGACAAAGCTGTAGCTGTGCTGCTGATTGACGCAGCAGAAATGGAGCAGCATGTTCCTACAGCATCTCCTTTGCTGTCAGCAGTTTAGTGGGAATGTCACACCAAACACCCTCCCTTGGAGGTACAACAGGGCTCAAATCAAGCAGGGCTGACACCCAGAGCAGCAGCACCATGGGTGATAAATTAGCACCCATTGTGTCCCTGTACAGAGCTGGCAGGAGGGGGGATATTTGTCTGTGCTGAAGAGATTAATATTTTCATTTTGCATCCTCTGGTGTCCTTGTCATGGGTGAGGGAAGAGAAATGAGTGGAGATAAATTGATTTTGCAGGTATGGGAATGGATGTGTGTTTGTCGGTGATGAATAACAAATAAGCCCAGGCTGCTCTTTTCATTCATTCATGGTTTATTTCCTTTTCTTGCAGTGTTTGACCTCATGAGGAAAGGGTAAGTAGCCCTCCTGGGACCCCTTCTGTTGAAAATTTTGGTGTTCTTCATCAGGTTCCTATGTGAAATGGAGGTTTGATGTGTCCAGTGGGGCAGACCCTGTCTGCAGGGCAGGCAAAACCCAAAAATTCCAGGTTGCTACAGCCTGGAATGATGTGGTGAATAGAAATGGGCTGGGAGGACATGTCCTGGTGTCAGACTCTGATCTGGAAAACAAATTCTGTGACAATTCCTCATCAGGTGCCTGGAGGAAAAGGTTGAAATAGGAACATTGTGCTGGGTTCCCTCTGACCCAAGAGGTGTGTGGTTGCACCAAGATTTACTTGGCACCTGCTGCCTCACTTTGCCCTCAGCACCAGCCTCTCATGGGGGGCTGTGCTGTTGTCACATTTGTTTTCCATAGTAGAAGAAGGGATAAGGTGCTAAGAGGTTCCTCTCTGCTCCTTGCTACACCTGCACTGACTCTGCAGCCCTGCAGTCCCTGCTCTGAGGTCAGGATTTCTGTGCCCAGGGTGGAGGAGATTCCCAGAGAGGTTTTTCCTCTCTGTCCCCATGAAGAAGCTGCCAGCTCCAGGGGGTTGGTAGCAAGAGGCTCCTCAGTCTCCCTGGTGATCAGGCTGATGCCTGACCTGTAGGAGAGGGAGCTCCTGGAAACAGCTGAGGCTGGGGAACCTGTGGCTCATCCAAGTGCAGCCTGGCTGCCTCTGGCAGGAGGCAATTAGACTCCATTAGTGGCTCTGCCAGCCCTGCTCTCACATCTCTCCCTGGTTTCAGCAACAGAAAAATGTGCATAAAAGAGGGAGGGAAGGCAGTGGCAGGAAAACACAAATGGGAGGTGAAGGTCATCAATCCAGTAGGCAGCCAGGGAGAAGAGGGAAATGCTGCAGGGAGGATTTGCTGCTGGGTGCTGAGGGGAAGGGCCACAGAGCCTGGTGTTGGCAGGGGCTGTTCTCTGGCAGGGTCTGGCTGCCAGGAGGAGCAGTCAGTGGATGTGTGTGCACATGCAGAGCCAAGCTGTGAGCACATGCAGGGTTAGCCCCCAGTGCAGGTCCTCTGTTGCAATAGGACACGAAATTCACGACATGCAGAAGCTGAGACGTACAAGGTAAAAAAAACATAGTTTGTTTTTGAACTCTTAATATTTATGGACTTTCAAAAGTGACCATGGATTGGAGGATGAAATTGCTACTTCTCCAGCCACACTAGTCAAACTAACAATCTATTTTTCTTCTTTTTAAAATATTTTTAAAAAATATTTTTAAATCTATTTTTAAAATAGATTTTTATATTTTAGATATATTAAATATATAAAAAATATAAAAATATATAGTATTATATAATATAAGATAATATAACTTAATATATAACATTATATAATATATAACAATATATAACATTATATAATAATGTTATATATTATATTATATTATATTATATTATATTATATTATATTATATTATATTATATTATATTATATTATATTATATTATATTATATTATATATATATAATTTATATGATATAAAATACCTTCAAATATATATATTTTTTTAAAATATATTTTAAAATATTTTTAAATCTATTTTCTTCTTTTAAAAAGAAATACAAAACAATCATTATTTACATAAAAAGTATGTGGAAAAACTCCATTACAAAAATGTAAACATCAAAAAACTTGAAAAAAACCAAAGCAGCAGTCCTTAGCTCCAGCCATTCATCCACAGGGGAACAGCAGATTGTGGCTGGCTCTTAGATCCTCTTTGCCCTCAGCTTTCAGCAGGCACAGGCAGAAGAGGGGCTTGTAGAGCCCCGTGCTTCCCTCAGCAGTGGCAGCATTCAAAGGAAAGGAGAGGAGAAGCTGACCAGGTAACCTTGGCTGTTGAGGGCTGAATGGCTGAGCTCTGGTGGTGGCTGAGCCCTGAGCAGCTAAATAGGCTTTTAAAGCAGTTCAGCACAATGCACAGAAAACATTCCCATTTAACCTTTGAGCCAGTGGTTGGTGTGTAGGTTCTGCCTGAGTGGAGACCAGCTGCACAATGATGTTGTGTCAGGGCTGAGCCCAGCAGGCAGGACATGCAGAGCACAGCAGCAGGCACTGTCCCCAGTGCTGACTGGGATCCCATGGCAGTGCTGGTGCTCACAGCCATGGGCAGCTTCAGCAGGAAGCTGAAGGCCAGGTCCAGCTTTGTTCTTGTCCCATTGGGACTGTCAGTGAGTGGTGTTTTACTTTGTGCAGACCTCAGCAGTTAATCCTGATGATGATGAGGATGTGGCTCATGCTGGCTCAGGGCTATGCAAAGCCACCCATCACTAGCCAAGCTCAGTAACCAAAGCATCACCACCTCCAGAAAGAACATTTGTTTTGTTTGCAAGGGTTTTTTTGGTGGGTGGTTAATTCCCCTCCTTCCCCCCAGTCAATTCATTTTAGGTTTCACAAACAATATTAAGCCAATAAGGTCTGTGCCAACAAATTGTGATTCTAATCCTGCTTCCTGATACTTGCAATCCTGACTGTTTGTCTGGGTGAGCAGTTTGTGTCAGCTGGCTTCTTCCCTGCCTCCCAAATAACTCTCCCACTGTTGGGAAGCCCAGGCAGGCTGGGAACAGCTCTTCTGCTCCAGCTGCCAGTGCCAGTGGTGCTCCAGCTCCTCTGTGGAATCAGCAATCTCCCTGCAGGGATAACCCATCTCTGCCCTGTCACAGCACCTCCTGGGAGCCTCAGTGCTGGCATGTGGTGATGGAGAACAAACTGCTCCAGTGTTTGGGTGTTGCAGAGCACTGAGAGGCTGTCCCTGTCCCCACCAGGCCTGTCATGGAGGTGCCCAGTGAGCAGCCCTTCAGCGAGGAGCAGGCTCGGCTCTACTTCCGAGACATCGTCCTGGGCATCGAGTACTGTGAGTACCCAGCCCTGGCAGAGCCTCTGCCTCGGCCCTGGGGGGAAATGGATGCATGGAAAATTCTCCAAACCTGCCAGGAGGCTCTGTATGCAAAGCTTGAGATAAGAAATGCTGACTTAGAAATGCCATGGAATAGGACAGACATTGCTGAGAGAGAAACTGAGCTAGAAACAAGTTTCAAAGGATGGTCTTGCAAAAAACACTGGATATTGTAAATGCAGGTCTACTGATGAGGGGAGAGAATGATGCATCTGACTCCATGTTCTCAGAAGGCTAATTTATTACACTCTACTATACTAAAGAATACAAAAAATATACTTACTGAATGCTGAAAAGATAATAATGAAAACTCCTGACTCTCTCTAGAGTCCTGACACAGCTTGGCCTTGATTGGCCAAACAGTGAAAACAACTCCCAGCAGAATGCAATGGAACAATCACCTGTGGGTAAACAATCTCCAAACACATTCCACATGAGCACAACACAGGAGAAGCAAATGAGATCAGAATTGTTTTTCTCTTCTCTGAGGCCTCTCTCGCTGCCTTTCGGCTTCCCAGGAGAAAAACCCTGGGCAAAGGAATTTTTTCAGAGAATGTGAATGCCACAACTAGATACTTTGGAGAACTAGAACTATAAAAGATGCATTGTAGTTGGGCCCACAAGAGGTAATTTTAGATTATTGGCTTTAAGGCATTTACAGCATGGTGTGGCTAAAGCTGATAGACCAAGAAACACTTACAGTGTTTTGTAATTAAGAAATAGTTGGCTTCTAATTGTGATAGTGTGAATTATAACATCTGTATTGTCCCACCTTTCTTATGAGACTGAAATTAGAATAAAAAGCTTTTAAAACACCTCTCAGTTGCCCTATCTCTGAGTCAGAAAAGGGTCTTGTCCAACACCCCTGCTCAGCTGGGGAGGGGCACCTTGGCCCTGGGGGGCTGTTGGATGAGGCAGAGAGGTTATTACCTTGTTTTTCAATTGCCAAATAGCTTTTGATTAGATCCATTAACAGTAGCTCATAAAGCAGCTCCTAAATCTCTTAGGTTGGAAGGGCTCTTGTGGATTAATAACTAGACAATCAAGAAAGTTGGAATATAGCTTTCACAACTGAGAATAGTCACCAGTACAGTTAAACAGGAAGTCATAACGTGGGCTGGGTTGTTCAGAGTATTCCTAAATGACCAGGAAAAGGGTAGAGAACAATAAGAGATTGGTGAGTTATTCAGGATAGTTGTTAGAACTGACTGGGAAGAGTGGCAGGAAAATGCTGTGGTAGCAAGTGATGGCATGATAAAATGGCAGATAAAAATTCATGTTTCTGATTGCAGGGTAATGCATGAGGGAGAGAAACAACACTGAAAATACATACAATGTGATGGGCTCTAAATTATCTCTTCTCACTCAGGCTTTGTTCTGGATACTTCTCTTGAAAATGCCAGCCCATTATTTAGTGACATTCAGCAAGGCTAACAAGATTTGGGGAATTATTTGGAATGAAGGAAAGAAGAAAGTAGAAAATGTTATTGTGCAGTTATTTGGATCTCTGAGAGCTCTTAAGTACAGACAAGGAGTATCCTGAATATTATGTGCAGCTTGGCTCAGCCTGTCTTAGAAGCAGAACTCCCTAGAACTGAGGCTCAAGAAGGAGGATCAGGATGGTCTGGAATATCTTAGGTAGAGAGGTATGAACAAAGCTCTTAAGACTGGAAAATTATCTTGGGAAAGGGTGCTATGGCAGAGGCTTATAAAATCCTAAGTGTCAGGGAAGTGCTGGACAGGAAATGAATCTTTTCTCTCTCTAAAAACACAATATCTAATGGATAGCAAAGAAAATAATCAGGTAGCCAGTTTAAACCAAAAGGAATTACTCACTCTCAACCACTGAGGGAGAGCAAGTCTCTGAGCATGATGGGCCTTGCTGAGGCAGAGGAACATGGTTTGAGGGTCTCAGTCCCTCTCCACATTGAAATGCAGCACTTTTGTCTAAATGCCTCATTTCTTTGTCTAAAACCAGCAGGGAATACAATCACCGTTTGCAAGTCTGACAGTCCAGAAGCTTCCAGGTGCTGCCAAAATTAGTCAGGTCACCCCAGAAAGTTGACAGAAGTTAATATATGAATGGGAATCTCAAGACTGTCTTTGAGTAGAGCTTGAAGGATGAAGATGCAGCTTTTTATATTCCCATTAGCATTCAGATTGCAGCAGAGCCTGTGTGCCTCAGCTGGGAGAGACAAGCTCTGCTTTGCTGGATGCTGCTGCAGGAACAGTTCCTGCTCAGAGGAAACTTTGAGTTTAGTACACAGGAGAAAAAAACCCAGCAAAGTGTGGGTAGTCTTAAGCAGAGAGAATTAAATTCAACAATAAATTATAGGATGCCCAAGCACTCCCAGCAACAGAACAATAGGATGCTTTGTTTTGGACCATTGAGTAACCACTTATTTTATTAGCAAATGAAAGTTAAAAATGGTGTTCTCTCTGAACTGCTGGGTAAATGCATGGCAATTATTATATAATTAAGAGGAAAAGTGCACTGTTTGTGCATGCTGAAGGAAAAGTGTTGCCAGGCAATCCAGAGATTGCAAGGTAATTTTAATGTAAGCATCCATAATTGTTGTGCAATTTGGGAGGCTCAATAACCTTGCAGCTGCTTGAAGCTCACAGTCATCACAGCAGCAAATGCATCATTGTTGGTTGGATTTCATCAGGTTAGAAGTTGGAACCTGGATTCCTGTTGGAGCCTGAGAGGTGCTAATGGTGGGCAGGAAGGGGAGCCAAGGTGGTGGGAGATATGGGCTGACCTCTTAAATCACTGGTGGTGCTCTGTGAGCACTGTGTGTCCCTGGGGACTGCACTCACTGGTTTTTCCAAAAAATTGAGTTGGCCTGCGGTGGAGGCCTCATGCAGGAGGGCTGGCTGTGGTCCAGGTGATGAGAACTGGGTGGGAGGCCTGGCTTGGGCATGGTGGGAGGCTGGGACAGAGCCCTGGAGAGAGCCAGGAGCTCCCTGAGCCAGACAGTGGCACAGAGTGGCACCTGCTTTAGGCTGGGTTTAGTACCAGGAGTGCACTTAGACACCAGCACAATCCCAGCCCTGTTCAGGCTCTCAGAGTCAGGGAGAGCTGCCCATGGTTGTCTCCCTTCCTCTGGCCCCTGCAGGGCTGGGAATACATTTGGAGTTTAGGCTTGGTGGTGTCACTGATTCATGAGCTCTGGTCCAGTGTCCCAGGCCTGGCTCAGGGGTGTGTGCAGTGTCAGCAGTTGCTCAGGCACATCCAAGTGTCACTGGGCCCCTGGTGAAATGGGCCCTTCACAGCAAAGTGGTTTTGCTCCCGTTTTCAAGACTTCCCCAGTGCTGCTGGCCCTTCTCAGGCTCTCAGGAGCTGGGGGGGCAGTCTGGCCTCTGTGTTAGTGCCAGCAGAGTGGCAAAGCCAGTGTGCTCAAGTGGCAGCATCCACAGCACAGCTTCTGCCAGGAGCATAAGCTCAGCTGAAATGGAGCACAGGGGGAAGCTGAGCCCTTCCAAAGGGCTGGGTGGTGCTGAGGCTGCAAAACTTTGGGCTTCAGCACCTTTATCCAAGTGGCAGAGGCTTAATGGGTGCAGCAAGAGAGCAGCAAAACACTGGAGAGAGGTGACAACACCACTTGGGATGGGAAAGTTTGCTGGGAAAGTTTAGATTATTTGGATGGGAAAGTTTGGATTATTTGTGTCATGAACTAAAGCATGTGCTTAAGCATCTCTGTCAATTAGGGATTTGTGCAATTGCCACTTTTTCACTTGTAACTCCCCTCTAGTAGTGCTTGGCTGGGGTTATTTAAACTTCAGCCTCCCTTCCAGGAAGGCAGACTTTGCTTTCATAGAGATACTCAGTAGGAATGCTCTATATGTATCATTTCTAAAGGAGCATTTTAGCAAGTTTGTGTTAACCTGCTGGGTCTCCAAGGTTTCCAGAGGGGAATGCAGTGAAAATTGCACCTTTTCTAAAAGGACTAAGGAACAAGACCTCTTTACCACTTCTATCTGTGCTCCCTCTGGGTTTTCACTCCCTGTTGGTGGATTTGTTGGTAGGAAATGGTCACCATGCTTCATCAGCAGGCATGAGGGATATGCCAGGTAGGTGTCCCAGTTTGATTTTAGGGCTGGGACATGAGACTCTTCATTTAGTAAGAATCTTCATTAAGAAGTTTCATTCCTTCCTGAGTAAGGAATGAGAATAAGCAGACAAAAGGGCTGTCCAGGCAGGAGCTGGCAGTGACACTGGCCAGGAGCAGACAGTCAGAGCACACACAGTGTGGCCCAGGGGAAAACCCTGCTGACTTGCACAGTGCAGATGAAGCACAGTGACTGTCCCTGCTGCTCTGGAGCTGCCAGCTCAGTATTCCAGTCACGAGAAGCTAAAACAGCTTCTGTCAGCCTGGCTGGAGAAGGAAAAACCTTATTTCCTGCCTTCTCTGTAAAAGCTGCTGTTCTCCTCCTGTGACTGTGTCTAAGGGGGAGCAGTTTTGGTCTCCCCTCTGCAGAGGAAGGCTTGTCTCCTCTGAGCTGTGGGGTTGAAGGGAGGGTAATGACATGCAGCTAAAGCCATTGGGAAATTCCCTTTCCAGCAGCAGCTCTCTGCAGTGAGGGCTGCAGTGACCCTGAGCCTGCAGCCTGAACAAAGCTCTGGCTTTTCAAAGCTGGCTTTTCTGAGATAAGAAACTTGGTTATCAATATATAATTTCCATTATCTTAAAGGAAATTTAAGCAAATGAGCCAACACAGGCTTGTGTCCTCTGAAGAGTAGCTAGTGCAGGGAGGGGCACGAAGGCATCGGTGCTGCAGATGGTTTGGTCTGCTTTGGCTTTTGGCAGAGGGGAGTTCCCCAGGCTGGTGTGGGCCAGCAGAGCTGGGATATGGGTCTGTGGTGGAGCTGCTGCAGGCTCTCTGTGATTGTCAGCAAGCTGCTTGCTCCCATGTGGGAAATGGGGACCTGCCTCTTCTCTGCCCCTGCCTCTGTCCTGTACAAGTTTGGAGCTCCTCAAAGAGAGCAGGTTGAGGTGAGAGCTACAGCTGCAAGGTTCTGGGTGATATAAATGACACCACCAGGAGAAGAGAGGCTGGCTTGTGTTTTATCACATGCAGACAAGCTCTCCTTAGCTGATAACAACCAAACAAAAAAGCCTTTCATGAGCAGCAAGTGTTGCTGATACTGATCGATAAGGACTGTACAAGAGTGAGAGTAATTAGCTGGTGGAGGAGATCAGAGAGATCTGCTGGAGCCTCTCAAGATCAGGCAGTTTGATTTCTGTTCTTTGATGCAGTTCTGTGGCTGCTCAGGGTTGGAGCAGGCCTGGCACAGCCTGTGCAGGTTGTTTGGTACCTGCTGTGCCCTGCTCCCCTGGGGCACCGGGGTGGGTGCAGGGAGCTCTGCACTCCCCTGGGGCTGGTGACAAGTGACAGGGCTGTGCTCAGCTGGGCTGGAGGACAGGTGCCCAGGGACAGCCTTTGACAAGGTCACCTGTCCCTGTTGCCTCCTGCTGGCAGCATCCACAGCACAAGCTCTGCCAGGAGCAGGGGCTCAGCTGAAGTGGAGCACAGGGGGAAGCTGAGCCCTTCCAAAGGGCTGGGTGATGCTGAGGCTGCAAAACTTTGGGCTTCAGCACCTTTATCCAAGTGGCAGAGGCTGAATGGGTGCAGCAAGAGAGCAGCAAAACACTGGAGAGAGGTGACAACAGCGCAGCTGGGATCCTGCCCTGCCCCTGCAGGGAGCTGGGCATGGGCTGGGGTGTTCCCCTTGTCCCCCCTGTCTCCTGCAGCCCTTCCCCAGCACAGCCCTGTGGATGAGCAGCCTTCTGTTCTGAGCTCTGGATGGCGGTGCAGCAGTTTCCTCGGGAGGGTGTTAAATCATTGCTCTGCTACAGGGCCAATGTGAGAGCAATACTGAGCAGGCTCTGCAGTAGCTCCATATGGATTGCTTTTGTCCTTGAGTGGGAATGGGATTCTGGTTTTAATCAAGCAGAATTCAGCACTGGCCTCAGTAAATAGCAGGATGTGTCAGTGCATTGCAAAGTTTTATATGTATCATTTCTAAAGGAGCATTTTAGCAAGTTTGTGTTAACCTGCTGGATCTCCAAGGTTTCCAGAGGGGAATGCAGTGAAAAGCACCTTTTCTAAAAGGACTAAGGAACAAGACCTCTTCACCACTTCTATCTGTGCCCCCTCTGGGCCTTCACTCCCTGTTGGTGGATTTGTTGGCAGGCAGTTCCCAGGCATTTGCCTCTGAGTGAAAGTCCTGGAACAGCCTGTGGGGTCTGGAGTGAGGAATGTTTGTGAAATGGCTGTTTGGTTCCACCTAGGACTGAGCAGAAAGGAATTAGGGCTTTGCTAAGGAGCAGGGGGGCAATGGCAGAACTGTGGAAACCCAGATAGGAGTGTACAGACAGGAACCAGCTGGCCCAGCAGCAGAGAACTCCCCCAAAATCCTCCCTTTTCTCCAGCCCCATCTACTGGACCGCAGCTGGCTGCTGTTGCCAACTCAGTTCAAACACAAGGTAGTGAAGAAACAAAAACAAAAAAAAAAAGCCCTAAAAAGCCAGATTTTCAGGAAGACCTTTAATTTTAGGCATTTTTTTTTCATTGAACACCCAAGTGCAGGGTTTTGTAGGTGCAACATGCCTGCTAGAGCTGTCTGAAATCAGATTTTCAGGAAGACCTTTAATTTTAGGCAGTTTTTTCATATGGGCTTGAATTTGAGCACCCAAGTACAAGGTTTTGTAGGTGCAGCATGCCTGCTAGAGCTCTGTCTGAAATCAGGAGGGACAGGGGAAGGATGCTCCTTTCCCAAGGATTGCTCACACCCTGAGAGCTCTGAATCCTCCTCTAGGCTTGTATCCCCACAGCATCAGCTGGCTGGGTTTAGGCAATAGTGTTCCATGCCCAAATTCAGGAGACAGACCAGACTTTTAGGCATCATTTCCTTGTTTCTGAGCACCCTGGAGCTCTGGGTCTTGATTAAATCCAAGTTCAGCTGTCCCTGGTCAGGCTTTCTGACACGAGTTGTGTAAAATGTTGTGCCCAGGCACTCAGCTGCCCTGCCTGCTCTTCATGGGGTGGCTGTTAGGATAAACAAATAAGGATTTCTACCACATTTGAGATCTTTTCCTGGATGATGCTCTAGGAATCCATGGGATTGTTATCCAGATGCAAATAGGCCTGAAATAGTGTTACCTTTCTACTGCAATGAAGGATGGGTCTAATAAAACCAAATTTAACAGAGTGCTGCATAATCAGACTTTGTCCTGAGGGCTCTGTGATATCTTAGGTGGTTTCATTTTCATTATGAAGAAAAACCAATCCATGCCCTGCACAGGTCTGGCAGCACAGAAAGTGCAGGGTGGTTTGGAGCCCAGGGAGGTCATTCTGGTGAGCTGATCCCTGCTTTAGGAGCAAAACCCTTTCCAGGTAAAAGCAGCTCATGGAGCCATTTTGTCAGCTTGCCAAAGCAGCTTCAGCAAAATGACAATGTGAACATTTAAATGCTCTGCCTGGGCAGCTCAGCATCGATTTTAACCTGGGGAGGGCTGCAGGAAAGTGGGAATTTGCATGGGGATGGGTGGTTTCAGCTGTTGGTGTGGCCTTGTGCGTCCACTGGGATGGTCCTGCCCAGGCTTCCTGCATCCAGCAGCCACATTCCCCTGGCTGGGCTGGCTCTGAGGGCAGTCTCTGCCTGCTTTGGGACCCTTTCTGTGCTGTAGCAAGCAAAAACCCCAGAGCCTTGCACTTAGAGCAGGACACAGAGTAGCTGGAACTTCTCTCAGAGGCTTGGATTCAGCTTAGGGGTCCCAGTGTGGTTGTGACAGCCTGGTCAGAGAGAGAAAGCCAGATAAACTTTCCCAGGAATTGTTCTGGGGAGTTTGAGAAGGCATAAAAAGCTTTATTACAATCTCCTGATATTTATAACCAACATTGTTCACCCAGGACCTGATTGGTTCTTAATAACCAATTCTTAATTACCCACTGGTTAATTAGGAACCACCCTTTGGTAAACACCTTATGAGAAACAACTGTTTAAAACACCAGCTGCAAGATTGTAATTCTTTGTCTCAGTCTTCTCAAACTCTCCAGAACAATTCCTGGGAAAGTTTATTTGGCTTTCTCTCTCTGACCAGGCAGTCACAACCACAGGCCCAGTTGCCCATGAAGGGAGCTAAAGGGAGGCCATGAGTTGGTCTAAAAGAAGAATCATCCCCAGACCCTCATGGAGCACGTTTAAGTGCAGCAGTACAGATCATTCTTTTGGTTATGTCTGTTTAAAGCACATTTAGGGGTTTTATTTACATCTTGAATAAATGAGCCTGATGCATCCCTGCTCCTCTTTGTGTCACAATGTGTCCTTCATTCCAAGGACAGGACAAGTGTTTTGTTTCTGGAACCTCTGCTCCTGGCTTCAGTGAACTAATCCCAACAAGAGTGCCTTTCCTACCTGCTGCTCTTGAATCTACAGAGGATGAATCTTGCTCCCAAATGCTTCAGGATGGTGAAAGGAGAGGGTTAATTTATGCTGGTGATTGTGTTTGACTGTGGCTGTCCCCTGCTCCCCTTGGGGTGGGTCCTTGTCCCTTCTGTACACTCATTAACAGGCTGGAAGGTGTCATTGGTGGCAGGCTTTGATTCCCAGGATGCTCAGCTCTCCCTCTGGAGTTCTGCAGGAATAACACCATCCTTTCCTCTGTGTGCTGTGCTGGAGATGCAGATCCTGCTGGTTTGGCCAGCACCTGTCCCCCAGGGCAGCTCTGGCCCTGGGCTCCTGGGGCAGTGATTTGTGTCAGCCTTGGCCAGTCCTGCTGAATTTACTGGTCCCTGCCTTGCTCCCTGCAGTGTGTATCTGCACAGGCACCAGAACTTGGTGGGTTGGGAAGTTTTTCCAGGCTCAGTTGTGTTGGTGTCCTGCAGGTGAGCAGCAGCTCCCAAACAAACCAGCTTTTGTCTATTGCATACAGGCAGAGTTGGGAATGATTTTGGGGGGATATTTTACTCTGTATTGTGCTGAGCTGTCCCAGTGGCAAGGCACAGCAAGCAGAGGGTAAGCCTCTGCATTTTGAAGCCCAAATCCAGTTTTGGGAAGCTGTGCAGGGGAGGATGCCCACAGCAACCGACAGGCTGGGACTTCAAGTTACATTTCTTCAGAGCAGAACAGGGATTTCAGCTTTCCTTCATCAGGTTAGCAACTCCACACCAAATCATTTCTTGACAGATGTGAGCACTTGCTCTTTCAGTTTTTGTGGCTGTGATGTTCATTTCCACCAGCTGCTGCTCAGTCCCCTGTCCTCCCTTCATGGATGGCTGTTTGCTCTGCAAAAGGCTGGGCAGAGAAGGGGATTTGCAGACAGCAGAACTCTTTCAGCCAGCTGAAAGGCAGGAGGCTTTGGTGGCTGTCACACAGTGTGTGGGTGGGACACTGCTCCAAATTACCTCCCCTCTGCATCTGTCCCCTTCCCATCCCAGTCTGGTATTATTGTAGATGGATGCCAGGTGTTTGAAAGCACCTGGGATGTGACATTCCAGAGGCCAGGCTCACTCCTGGGCTCCTCAGCCCTGCAGGAACTTGTTCTGAGTCTCTCCTGTGAGCACCCAAGGTCAGACAGTCAGAACTGTAATGTTCTCACCTGGAAACTCAAATATTCATTGGCCATGTGAGCCATTGTTTGATGGCTTTGGTTTTTGCAGAGGATGTGTTATGTGTTTCTAATTTCTTTGTTCTTTGTTTCTGTGCCCAGCAGTGTCCAGACCTGCTGGGGACCAGCAGCTGGAAAACTGCCCACAGTGTTCCTCAGCTTTCATTAGATGGTGCAGAGGCAGGGAATGTATTCTACAAAATACACAGTTATATGAGAGAGAAAATGCTTTATGGTTTTATTTTGTTTGTGGTTTTTTACTTTCCTATAAGGAAGAAATAATAAAAAGCCTGGAGTACTTGCTTGCCTTAATTTTCACATTTAAATTTTCACATTCTGGCAAGCTCCAGGGATGTGCTCATATTGTCCATATTTGTTTGGGGTTTTTTTAGAGGCTTTGGGAATCCTAGCCCTGTGGTACCAGGCATGACAGCAGACACCTGCCTGAAAGGCAGCTCATCATCTCTTGAAGGAAAACTTCACTCCCCCCTCACCCTTATTTGCTCTCCCTATATTACCATAATGAAATGTCAGCTTGCCACCAGCTCTGCTGCTGAGCAGATGTTTCCTCCTAATTGCTGTTGTTGCAGGGTTTGGGTGTTTATCCTGGCTGTTATCATTACACTGCCTCCCATCACAGCCTGGCCATGCAGTTGGTGCACATCTGGAAGAAAAGGAAAGTACTGGTGCTCTCCAGCAAGTTTTTGTCTGCTGGATCTCCAGAGCAGCTTTTTAATGTGCCAAGGACAGCATCCCCAAAAGTGCTTTAAACTGAGGAGAGGGCTTTGAAGAAAAAAATACCTGCAAGTGTGACCTCCCCTGCCCAAGCATGGCCTGCTGGAAAGTTGGTTTGGAAAGAGCAGAAAGTTAAATGAAGTTAGTTCATTTTTGGTCCCAAAGCACAAACTGGGATGCCCCACAGGGCAGGCTGCCTTTGTGGCACTGTGCTGGTCAGGTTTGTGAAGCAGGAAAGGGTTAGACCAGCATTTTCCTCCACCCAACATGTATTTCCTAGGAGATATGAAAAGTGCTCATGGAGGTATAAAAACAAACATGGTCTGTTGGCAAGAAGGAAATGTGAAAACAGTGGTTGGAGCCAGGGGAGGAGGGAGGCCTGGGGGTCCTGGTCCTCTGGGGAGAGCAGGATTAGAGGATTTCCTCCTCCTCCTCCTTCAGTAAAGACTCTTGGGTTTTCTAAAGTTCTGCTTTTGGGGTCATTTCATGTTCTGAAAGCTGGTGGGGTTTTTTTATTTTTCAAGTTCTCTGAGTTCCTGAGAAATCAGCCACCTCCCTTCAACTCCCTGCTTCACTCAGTGGCCTGGAAATGTCTTTCAATATTGCACAAGAGAGGGGGTTTTGTTGTTATTTTCAGTGCATCTCAGCCTCCAGGCTCTCTGCAAGGGTTTGTTTCATGTTGGATGTACAAACACTTCAGCTGCTGCCCTCGTGGAGTGGGACAGAGCTGGAGCCTCATGGAATGAAGGGCCAGGTCTGGCCACAGCTCTGGCTGCAGGAGTGGTGGGAAGGGCTGGGCTGGTGGGCCAGGCTGGGCTTTGGGCTGATGCAAAGCAAGGTGAGGTTGTTTCTCTATTTATGGGCTCCATTGAGAAGTTTTACTAAATAAACAGTGCCTCTTTGGGGTGCTGGTGCTTGCTCCAAGCTTGGAGCTCCATTATTCCAGCTTTTGAGCTGGAAATGCCCACTGATTTCTGAGCTGTTGGCTGAACCTGGCCCTCAGCTGTTGGTCACCTGTTTCAGGTGGTTCTGCCCCTCTTGATGAGCTTCACAGCACTGCAGTTTCAAAATAAATAAACTCAAAGTGAACCTGTTCATTTGGGTCCCATAAACCTTTAGTTCAGCAGGTGGCCCAGCCCATCAGCTGGTGTGATGAAGCCAAGCAAATCTGCGGGATTTGAGTGTTCTTCTCCAGCAGCATTGCTTGTTCCCTCTGGCTGAGCTGTCCCTGAGTTTGTGGCTTTTCTTTGCATAATTCCTGGATGTATTTCTGAGAATTGTGTCCCAGTGAGGCACCAAAAAGCAATGGCTGTAAGGAACCATTGTATTCCATCTTCAGCAGCAGCTGGGGGTGTGGGGCCTGAGCTTGCACCTTTATTTTCCCCCTCCTGGAAAGGTTTCCCCTGGGTCTGTTGGCTGCCATGGCCAATTCTGCTCCTTTTTTTTGGCTGTTTTTCAGTGCACTACCAGAAGATCATCCACAGGGACATCAAGCCTTCCAACTTGCTCTTAGGAGATGATGGCCACGTGAAAATTGCTGATTTTGGTGTCAGCAATCAGTTTGAAGGGAATGATGCCCAGCTCTCCAGCACAGCAGGGACACCGGCCTTCATGGCCCCAGAGGCCATCTCACAGACTGGCAAAAGTTTCAGTGGAAAGGTGGGTCTGTGCTCACAGGGGGCTCCTGGCACCCCCAGCATGGCACAAAGGCAGTGCCACCCCTGCATGCTGGCTGTGCTACAAATTTGGGCTGACATTCAGTAAAACTGAAGCTCTGATTCTCTTCAGGCCAGGCAAAGCTCACATTGGTGGTTCTGTGACACTTTGCTGAGGATCCCTGCTTGGCAGGAGCCATGCCAGAGCCCTGTCCCTGCCCCAGGGGAAAGCAGGAAGCCTTTGATTCCCTCCCAAAATAATCAGGAGGCACAGGGGGCTGCTGAGCACCAAGGCCATGCCTTGATTTCCTGGAAGGGACAGACACTGCCAAGGCTGCTGATGCAGACAGAGGGACAGGGCCTAATAGGGATTTTTTTGTCTGGAAAACTGTTGAAGTTTAGCCCTGAATGGTTCCATTTCCTGTAAGAAGGGGCTGCTTGTGCTCACAGCAGGGCAAGGGAGCAGTGCCTGGCCCAGCACAGCCCTCACTCCTCAGGTGTGCAAGAGCTGCCCTTAGGAGCCCAACTTCAAGGGGACACAGAAATGTTAAATCCATACAGAGAGTGTTTTCTGAATTGCTGGGAAAATCCAGCTTGCTCAGATCAGCTGTGTTGCCTCTCCTTTACCCTCTGTCCATGCTCTCTTTCAGGCCCTGGATGTGTGGGCCATGGGAATCACCCTGTACTGCTTTGTTTATGGCAAGGTAAGCTGCCTTTCAGTGCTGGAGCCCTGCACTGCACTGCTCTGCCTGCCTTTTGACTCATTCCTTTCCAAATAAAGGCAAATATTAGAGACAGAGACCTACCCTCTGTAAGCTCAAAACCCCCCTGCAGATCAGGAGGGGCTGAGGCTGTGATCTGTGGAAAGGATCATTCCCAGCACTGGGCAGAGCAGCAAACCCAGAGCTGCAAACCCAGGGCAGCATCAGCAGCACCACCAGCAGTTTGTGGGGGGTTATTTTTATTTTCTGCATTTAGAGATGAGCCAGATAGAGACATAGGGCTGATCCCAAACTGCTGCAGCCCTTTGGGAACCAGATTACAGAAAGCTCTGGCTGCCAAAGCTGAGTTAGGACGGATGGGGGGGGTCCAGTTTGGCAGAGGCAGCTCCTCAGTGCTGCCTTCTGCTCACCCCATGTCCTGCCATGGCCTTTCCCTCCCCTGTGGCCAGAAGCCCCATGTCCCACCTGTGCTGTCCCAGGAGGTGTGAGCAGCCTCTGAACCCCTGAGCTCTGCAGATGCCACCACAGGCACCAGGCACCCAGCTCTGGGCCAGAAGTGGCAGGGGGAGGTGACAGAGGCAGTTCATGGTCACCTGGCAGGCTGGATGAAGGAGGGATTCCAGTCCAGTTATGTGTTCCCCAGATGCCTCTGCTGTTCTTCTGAGTTTATTTTTTTTTAATAAGGAATGAATCCATTTATTGTGTGAGGGGAGATTTAATTTATTTCCATCTCTGTCTAAAATCCAAGGAGTGCAGAGGTTGTACTTGGTGTTACATGAATGACAAATGGCTGAGTGATACCAGCATCTTGGACAACTGGAAAATCTCTTTGTTTGTTTTACAGTGCCCTTTTATAGATGAATATATTCTGGGTCTTCATAATAGGATCAAGACCAAGCCTGTGGAGTTCCCAGAAGAGTGAGTAAACTTTGCTCAGCTGCTGTAAAATAAAGTTCAGTTTTCAGCATTATTCTCTGTGTGGCCCAGTGGTCACCACGGGGGGATGGATATGGGTGAGGTGCTCTGTGTTCTCCTGGGTCCTTCACATGGGTTTTGTGTTGGTGTTGAGGTGTTCAAAGAAGCTTCTGCTCTTCTTCTGGCCCTGTTGTGCAGACAGGGACTCAAGGAAATGGCTCTTTGGAAGTGAAGGGATTCCAGGATCTCAGAAGTTCTGCCCCACCTGCTGACTCTGGAGATGCTGGATGGTTTGGTTGGGGTTTTCTCTCTCCCTGTGCAGCAGCCACCAGGATGATTTCATGTATTCATTTTCAAAAGCAATGTGGTGATGAACCTTGGTCTTGGTCTGAGTAAACACATCCTCCTCCTGTGGCCTTCCCTTGGAGCCAGGGGAGCTGGCTGATGGAAGGATGCTTGGCCTGAGATGTGCAACCACAGCTCAGCAAATCCCCCTCCTCCAGCACACCCCAGGAACACATGGCAGAAAGGAAAAAACATGGCAGTTATGGAAAAACCAGGAATTAACTCACTTGTGATCTACTGAGGGTCTGCTCCCCCCTGCTTTGGTCAGGGAAGGAAACCCCTGTGGGGCACAGTGCAGGGCTGGGGTGGTCACAGCGTGTCCTCAGCAGGGCAGGGGACAAGCCAAGGCCACTCAGGTGGCACTGAGCAGTGCAGGTTCAGTACTGAGCTGTAAGTGCTTGTGGTCAGTGTGGCAGGAGGGTGACACTCCCTGTGTGCTCAGTGATGGCCACCATTCATGGTGCTCCATGGTCACCATTCCTGCAGCATCAACTGCTGGCCACTCAGCATTTCCTCCAGCTTCAGGCCTTTGGTGACTTCTGCTGGTGAAGAATTTGTTTCCCCTGGTTCCTGACAGATGAATTAGCCAGAGCTGGGCTCTGTTTTCCCTCCCAAATCCACACAGTAGTCAGGCAAAGAATTCTTGACCTAATTGCTCATTCCAATAAAAATGTGTAGATAAAATTACTTGATTTGGAGAAGCACAAATTAAAACTCCAATGAGAGGCATGTGTGGCATTGGAGAGGCAGGGAGGGATGTTGTGAGGCAGCCTGTGGAATGTGCATGTATCCAACACCTGTGGCAAGGCAAGGCTCTCCTGTGAGATGCTCACTGTATTTTCAATCACAGTAAAGAGCTGGGCCTCTACCTTGGCAGTCCCAGACTTCTTCTGATCCCACAGAAAGGGATGGACACTCAGGGTGCCCTCTTTGACACCTGGGCTGCTTTAATTGCCCTGCACTGACAGCAGCCTCAGCCCCTCTGCCCAGCTGGAGCCTGCACAGGACTCTGGGGCTCCAAGGCTGGGCTCAGCCCACTTTTAGGGCACACACAGATCCCAGGGTGGGTAAGAGCAGCTCTGGCAGGCCCAGGTGACTGAGTTGAGGCTTTAGGAGCACAAAGGCTGGTCATGCTCCACTGCTGTATCCCCACCTGCAGTTGGAACAGGACTTTGTCTTGACAGCACTGCAGCCAAAAAACCCCAAACCCGTTTATGTTCCCCTGGCAGTTTTCTTCCTTGCTCAGGGCTGCCAAAACTCCCACCCCTCCCTCAGCCACCTTGTATTTGGGTTAGCAGTCAGCTCACAAGTGACTGTTCCCATCTGCCTCTGCAGTAAGTTATTAACATTTAATGGGCTAACTGGCTTGTGCTGAGATCTGTTCCTTCATTCAGGCATTTCCTTCAGCCATAATTGGGCTGCATGATTTATGTGGATTCCTCAGTGACCTGTTCTCCCAGTCTAAAAAAAACTGCACCCCTGATTAGGTTGTTGGAGGAGCTGAAGGTTACTAGGTGTTGACAGCTGTCCAAATCACATCTATTTGTTAGAGGCAGCCACAGAGACATGGAATTCACTGGAGTGGATCCACCCTGACCTCCCACAGAATTAGCACCTCTCTATAGTGAGGAGTATTTTGGTTTCAATTTATTTCACCATGGCTACAAAAGACACATTCCTGTTTGGAGAGAGCCCATGGAAACTCATTGCCTGTTTCCTGACAACCTTTAGGACAGATGGATCTGACTGTACCAGTGTCACCATCCTGTTCCCTTAGAGACACCAGGATAAATATTTATGGCACTGGAGTTCTCATTCATGACACGAGGTAATGGGCTTAGCTCACCCCCTGAGGATCCTGGCATGACTAAAAAGCAAGCTGAACTTTCTCTTCAAACATGTGGCAGCAGAGCCAGCAGCTCTGCCCAGCCTCTCCTGGTGAAGCCCAGGTCAATGTTCCCTGACCTGCAGGCACCCTGTAAAGTGATCTGGGTGCTGGCAATCCTCCTGAAGGGATGCTGAGCTCTGTGCTTGGCATCTTGCTGAGAGCTCTTACAGGACTGTGGCTGTGAGAAATCCCAGACAGTGCAGGCTTTTCAAAGGAAAAATGCCACCAGGCACAGAGTTCACCCTGTGCTGCAGACTGGAGAGAGGGAAAGCAGAGACTGCTGTGATCTCTTACCTGGCCATAACCCACCTGACACCTGGGATCCTTTTCCCCATGACTTTAATCCTGTGTTGTGTAGAAATCAGTCTAGTGCCCAGAAATGTTAAGTGATTTTATATTCCATTTATTTTATTTTAAGTAAAGCTGTTGACACTTTGACAGAACTGATTTTAAGTATTTTTTTAAAATGCCATCTCACCTGTATCAGTGTGGTGTCTGGAAGGAATCTGTTCATTCTGAGCTGCTAAATGCACTGTCACTGCCCATGGCTGTTCCTCTGGAGCTCAAGAGCAGCACCATTCTTTCTATTCCAACTGAAATTGTCACCTGAGTCTCTGAGGACTCATCCTGTTCTTCCTCCTGTCTGGGCTCTACTGCCTGTGTACAGCAGAGCCTTGATGCAACTTCAAGTGTTTAGACTTCAAACTGAACCCCCTTTTGCCTCTGAACAAGCAGCATTTCCTTGTGGTTGTTTGTAAAGATCTCATAGCCAAAGTCCCAATAAAATATTCATGAATTATTAAACAGCAGCTCTGTTTTCATCAGACTGAAATATCCCTTCCTGTGATGTGGTTTGCATTTTGGTTTGTGATAGTTTATTCCCTTCTCTGCAGAGCAGGTGGGCACAGCACCTGGTGCTCACTCTTGTTTTCAGTCTCCAATCCAGCCTTCCTGGGGAGTGACATTTTGTGCTGCTAAGTTCCATCTCCATGAAGAAACACAATTCTTCAAGAGTCATTTGTGACACAGACTTTCAACTGCCTAATGCAATTCAGTCACATGCTGGCATTTTACTGCAGCAGCACTTTGATCATTCAGTTCTAGTGCATTTTAAAGGCATTTCCTGCCTCATTAACCACAGGAGTCATTGCAGCCTTTGGGCTTCAGGACCAAGGGCTCCATGGCAAGGGAGTGGCTTCTGGGCTCAGGTGCCCTCACGTTTAGATCTTGGAAGTAGTGTTAAAAATTTAGATGTATTTCTCTTATCTGCATTTATCCCTTCCCTCCTGTTGTTAGCCCAAGGCTGAGCTTTGCAGGTAGGGGATACTGAGTTACAGGCTGCCTGCAATCTGTGTTCTGGGAGCAATTTAAATAACACAACCTGGAAGCTTAGCTGGGAACTTGAATGTCAGATGGGGGTGTTTTATCCAGCATACAGTTGCTCATGATGCAGGTTCAGCAAATCAAGCTGTGCCCCTCTTGGTTCACAGAGTTCAACTCCAGTTCTGCTCTCAGGAGCACTTTGTTGTTCCAAATCTCCCCTCAGAAATTCCCTGTCTTCAAGAATGTCCTTAGACCCCTTCACCTGTCCTTCATCCTACATTTTGGGCGTGTGCTGCTGTGTTAGGGGGCAGGACAGGATAACCAAGACAGGATAACCAAGACAGGATAACCAAGCCCTGCAGCAGTGACTGTGGTGCCTTCCTTTTTTCCAAGCCAGCTTTGCAGAGAAAATACCTCCTGAGCAGAGCAGATTCTCTGCTAGGTAACTGCAGTAAGAACTGTGCACTGCTGCATTTACAAGTCCCTGGTTAACTGTGTGCTGCTGTTTTCTTCACTCAGGGCACAGATAAGTGACGAGCTCAAGGAGCTGATCCTGCGCATGCTGGATAAAAATCCAGAAACCAGGATAACAGTCCCTGAAATAAAGGTAAGGTGGGCCTTGATATTAGAGCTTTTAGTCTCAGCTGATTTTGTGTCCTTTGGTACCTTCTAATGAGGCAGAGCTGTCCCCAGTGTTTGTTTTGGGAGCTGTCTCTAGCTCCCTCCCTTGGAGAAGGAGAACACTCATTTTGCAGCCACAGCTCCCTCACTGCTTCTCACCCGGGGAATATTGACAAAAGCTTTCTTGTTTGCTTATTTAAATGAAAATTACTGAAAAGCTGGCTGATCTCAGTGAATCCCTGGGAGAATTGACATTGTCAGGGGAGTTGCTAGCTGCAGAGAGGGCTGGCAGTGCTGGATGTGCATTCCAGGGACTGGATGTGTGTTCCTCCTCTGGTCCTTTTGTGGCCAGTGGTCTCAAGGGAGCACATTTATTTCTCTCACCATTATTTGGGAGATGTTTAATAATAGAAAGAATGAACAGACCTGGCAAAGCACAATGCTTCACAGGTTGTGGTTTCATTCTGGGTTTGTGTGGGCTTGCTGTCCTCCTGTCACCCCTCACCAAGGCTTTAAACCTGCTGGAGGATCTCAAAATTTCCATAGAGATCCATCAGCATGTTCTACAGGGCAAGCCCTGCTTTGCTTTGTCCCAGACCAACACCAGTACTGCCACCAAAGCTGACACTAGAAAGGCTGAGCTTCAGGAAAAAAAAGTGACATCCCTTCCCTCCATGCCAGGAGGCCAAAGGCAGGTTTGGAGGTGTATTTATGGGATTTCACTTGACAGCAGGTTTGGAGGTGTATTTATGGGATTTCACTTGACAGCTCTTGCAGACACACTGTGAGACCCTGTGGGTAGAAGAGCAGAGCTGAGTGCTGGCCCTTGTCCCTGGCTGGTGTCCCTGGGGACTTGGATGCTGGCAGAGGATGTGTCAGGCTGGGCTCTGTGCTCAGCCCATGCCCTCAGACAGGGCTTTCTTCCTGCTCCCAGCCAAGAAACCATCCCATGAGAGGCAGCAAGAAAAGGGGGCTTTGCTCTGCTGCATGCAAGACAAAAAATGAAAATCCTCCAGATAACTCAGGTTCTCAAAGTGTTTCAAACTTGATTCAGGGGGCACCATGGTGCTGGTGGGTGGCAGCAGGTGTGACAGCACTGAGCCAGACTGCAGCCACTTCCAAGGGAGCTGGTTAAAAACCAGCTCAGGCAGTGGGAGATGGAGCAGTGCTGCCAGCAGAGAGGCCTGTGCCCCATTCCTGTGGCTGTGTGTCCCTGCAGGTGCACCCCTGGCTGAGCCGGGGAGGCGCGGAGCCGCTGCCGCTGGAGGAGGAGCACTGCTCCGTGGTGGAGGTCACCGAGGAGGAGGTCAAGAACTCTGTGAAGACCATCCCCAGCCTGCCAGCTGTGGTAGGTGTGAAACACACCTTCAGCTGCTGGGGGAGGTTTGGAGAGGGGACATTGTGGTGGTGTTCACAGGGGTCCCAGGATGAGGGAAGAGATGAGAATCTTGACTACGTGTTTCAGAAGGCTGATTTGTTATTTTATTTTATATATTAGATTAAAAGAAAATTATATACTAAAACTATATGAGAGTTATATACTAAATATATACTAAATACTATATATAATATGTGCTATATACTAATATACTAAATACTATATAGTAATTATATACTAAAACTAAAAGAATAGAAGAAAAGATTTAATCAGAAGGCTAGCAAAGAAAGGAATAGAATAGAAATTATAATAAAATCTTGTAACTGACTAGAAAGTCTGAGACAGCTGGACTGTGATCGGCCATTAATTAAAAACAACCACATGAGACTAATCAAAGATGCACCTGTTGCATTCCACAGCAGCAGATAATTATTGTTTACATTTTGTTTCTGAGGCCTCTCAGCTTCTCAAGAGAAAAGATCCTAAGGAAAAGATTTTCCATACAAATGTCTGTGACAGGACATGTGTGTTCCTGGCATGAAATTTCGGCCGCTTGACCCGGTGTGAACTTCTCGTGCCTGACTGCTGCAATAGCCTGGCTCTCTCAAGCAGCTTTGCTTTGTGCTCTTTGCTGTAAAATGTCAGCTGAATTATTAAAGAAGCTGTTGTTCCTCCTTTGAACTGGCTTCCAGGAGCCAGCCCTGCTGTTCTCACTGCTCTGTTCTGTTCCTCAAAGATCCTGGTGAAGGCCATGCTGAGGAAACGCTCCTTTGGGAACCCCTTTGAGGTCCAGACGAGGAGGGAGGAGAGATCCATGTCTGCTCCAGGGAACCTGCTGATGTAGGTACCCACAGCCATGCCTGCTCTGCAGCACGGCCAGGGCCTGTGGGGAGGGAGGGAGGGAGGGTGGGGGAAGCACTTTGCAAATCTTTTCTGTAGCAGTTAAAGACAAACTCCCTTCTGCATCAAATACTGGAGATAAAATCTACCCCAAGTCCTCTCAGACTAAATTTTTATTTATATTATATTTATATATATATATAAAATATATTTTAAATATATATATTTTTATATTATATATATATATAATAAAAACTCTTTTATAGATGCTGTTCTCTCTGTAAGGTGGGTTTGGCCTAAACACATGGAAGGTGCTAAACTTGAGTCTGTTTTTTCACCTGTTAATTTATAATGCTGTGATCAAAGATCCATTAGAGACTGGTGAAGTAAAATAAATTTAATTAGGGTCTAGTTTGGATATATATTGGAGGGTTTAATTCTTCTCTCCTTTCTATGGACAACAGAAATGGTACCAAATTAGCAGTTTATGTAGGTTTTTTTAACTCAGAATGAGATTATGGGATTTGACCTGGGGTCTGGGGCCCAAGTCTGGGCAGAGACATCATGGTCAGACAAAAGAGAACACTTTGAAATTGCTTTTTCACTTGAGAACACATACAGTGGTTTTTTACACAGTTTTCTGCCAGTTAATGAAATGCTGGAACACGTTGCAAGGGGATACTTTGGAGAGTGGGTAGAAATTACTATATTGGGATTAAAAAAGGCACAGAGATCTTGATGACTAATAGATTCATCAACAGTTTTTAAACATGATGGTGTGTACAGGGATGGGGAGAGAATTCCTCTGTCCTTTACTTGGTTCTTACTCTTTCCCCTTCATTTTTGTCACTGATTCCTTTTAGAGCCAGGATTCTGGGCCATCGGTCCAGTAAATAACAGCTGGACCAGTGGCCTGATCTGGACAATTATTTTTATATTAATAAATTCTCACCCCACAGGATCTATAAGGCTGTGCCTGACAACAAGGCTGTGTTGTCCCAAAATGATTTTTTTCCACCCAGAATCCCAGTCCCATTCCCAGCAGACTCCCATGGGGGTGTGCTGAGCCTCACTGCACCATTGATAACACAATTAGAGGAGTCTCTCTCTGCCTCTCACAGGTGTGTGGGGATTTCAGGGCTCAGCTCAATTAAGGATGATAATTTTCTATGTCCCCAGCTGAGTGTTGGAGACTTAAGGAAGACTTTGTCTTGGAGTCCATAGGCAGACACCAGTTTGGCATTTAAACACCCTGCTCATGAGTGCTGCTGTGGGACACATCTGGAGCATGGCAGTCACAGCTCTCAGCACAAGGGATTTGCTCTGATTTGTTCCTCTTTGCTCAATGCATTCCAAATTATAGTTATTGCTAATTGGACACATGTCCCTACCCATGTCTTCACTATCATTGCTGGTCACTGCATTGCTCTAAAATGGGGAAACATTTACTAAATTTGAAGAAAAATGTATTTTATTCTTCCCACTATCCTAGACAGGTGACTTGGAGCAAGGCAGAATTTCTTTTCAAACCCTGCCTGAACTGATGTTTCAGGGTGGTATAACCCTGGGTCTGTTTCCAAATGGGACCTGTTCCCTTCTACCTTAATTTGAGGTGCTTGAAAACTCACCCAGGTGGTGGGAAAACCCCTGGACCCTTGATGCTGGCTCCTGCCTGGAGCTGGGTGCTTCAGTATCTGCTCAGAAAAAACAAAGCTCATTTGATCTCAGGGAGCTGTGAAACTTCTGAGCAGCCACATTATCAATGTCTTGTCCTTTATAAAATATTCTTAGGCTTTCAAGATGAGCTGTAAGCCTTCACTTTTGTCCCCTTTTTAAAGTTGCTAGTCAGATTTTCTTCAGTTCATTGAAACCCAGCATCTTTCCCTGTCTCAGCTCATTCTGGTCCTGTGTGTTTTCAGGCTCCTTGTACAGACTGAAAGGTTTATTTTTTAAAGCATTGTGTCATTTCCACTGTTGTGCTGCTGTGTCTGGTGCCCTTAGTTTACAAAACCAAACCAGGAATGGAGCTGCAGCCGTGCTGGGCTGGCCTCTGCCCAGCTGTGTGAGCACTTAGAAATATCCCAAACCAATATGAATGTGCCAATTCTCCACTGCACCAATCCCTGTGCTTAATTTCTCAGTCTCATGCCATCAGTGCCAATTTTTGGCAGTAACAATTGACTTAATCCTAAATTATTTCATGCACAACTGGAGCTTTGAGAACCCATCTCAAAACTGTTGTTTAAAAGAAAGATACTTGCCAAGCCTGTCCAACAAATGGTGTTGTGTATTAAACACCACAGCAGGGATGCTCCTTTTAAGGCATATGGATTATTATTATTTCAAACTTTGGAAAACATTTTACTGACTGAATCTAATGAAAATAACTTCAAATTTAAATAAATGTGTTGGATCCAATGACATTAATCTCAAGTGAGCCACAGCTAAATGGGAAATATTCATTGTTCAGTGAGTTATCTCTTGATGACAGTGTTATTTCCTCAGGGGCAAACAGAGTAGACACCAAGCTCATCCACTTGTTAATTCATATTGCTTGTTCCCTGGAAAAACCACCCTTGCTACAGATATAAAGTGCCAATGTTATGATTAGAGCTGTGTTAAAATAAGTTTCAAGTGAGCCTGGATTTCTGTAAAGCTTTAGGATCTTGCAGGAGCAGAAAGTATTGCTGTAGGAAGGCTCTGCAGAGTTTCTGCATGTCCATCACCCTTGTAGCTGGACAGGGGACCCCAAAATTGGGACCTGCCAGAAAAGCAGTGCCTGCAGCCATCACTGTGCTCTGGACTTGTGGCTGCCCAGGAGGAGCTGAGAAAAAAAAGAGCCACACATTACCAAGCTCTCCTGCACAGAGCCCCTTGTCCCAGTGGCAGGGTCTTCAGAGGGACATAAATCAGATTTTGTAATATTGCATCTCCTTCTGGTTATAGGTAGGAAATAACTTCTTGTGTTTCTAGGGAAGAAAAAAGGAAATGCAATTAGAGTACTCCAGTTTCACATTCAATCTATTTAATTAGGCTGCATGTGAAATTGCCAGAGCCCCACTCAGTGCTGCCTCAAGCATCTCACATCTGTGCCATTTTGGGGATATACTCTGTAGGAGATCCTCTGGCAGTGAGCTGAGCTCTGCTACCAGAGCTTTCTGCTATTTCATGCCTAATTGATGACTCTTAAAATGGAGCTGTCCTTCAAGCTCACTCCTTGGGATTTGGAGAGGAGGAAACTAAATCATGTGGCTGCATCTTTTTGTAATTTCTCCCTGCATTACCTCCACAGCCTGCTGGGCTCTGTCCCTGGAAATGCTCTGGGCAGATGTCTGTGGTAGCAGCAAGGCTTTGCTGTGGCAGCCTTGATGCCTTTAGAGGACACCATTAAGACCCCACTGATGTGAAACAGTTCTGGAGTCAACACTGGGAGGACAGAATGTTTTTTAGCACTCTTTAGACCTGGAAGAAGCAAATCCTCTCCTGGCTGTTATTTATTGCTCTGTTTATCAGCACTGAGCAGTTTCAAAGGCAGATTGTTCAGTGCAGACACACTCAGCAGGTGGAGGGGAGCTAAAAGGATGATGCCCCATTTAGCAGTTGCTGTTTTGTACACCTAGAATGGTGTGAGAGCTGCCAGCTGTCACCTCCCTGTCAGCTGGGCAGTGGCCAGGTGTCACTGCATCCTGCCTTTCCTGCAGGAGCTCCCAGGAGAGGCAGTGATTCATGGAGTCTGACAGATCCTGCAGACCACGGCCAGGTTCAAGCCCATCATTAATGGTGGCTGCTGAACCAACTGATGTTTTCTAATTTTCCAGCTCCAGGGTATTTTTTAAGCCCAGTTCAGCATTCACAGCTAAGTTCTGGATTTCTGCTAGCAGTGTTTGCTGCATTTCTTCTGCCTGCTCCACATTTCTCCTAACTGAGTCAGCCCTGGCTTCACCACATTTTATTGCTCTCATTTATTGCAAGTACTACCTATCAAATTAATTGCTGTATTTTGACAGACCCAATTTACTTGCCCATTATGGCTGCTAACACTGTTGATGAAATGTGGTTGTCAGCTCCTCTGTAGGGGATCAGTTGGTATTTTAAAAGCCTACCCTGTTTCTTGCCAAAAAGAGACCCAAAAAGTCACTGCCCTTAGGGCCATATTATCCATGTGGGTTAGGCATAAGGAAGCCAAGGGGGAAAATGAGATAAAAAAAAGTGGCTGACCCAGGTGTCTGAGCAGAAACAGCTCCTCCCAAAGAGAGAACTGCATGTTTTGTGGGAAGAGCCATGCCCCACTTGCAGGTGGCACAGGATTTTCCTCTGGAATGACCCACAACCAGCAGTGGGGGGCCCAGTGCTCCTGGGGCTCTGCCCCATTGCACAAGGGACACAAAAGCCCAGAGGTGCCAGGGCAGCACAGCTGGACACCAGCAGTGTGCTGGGAGGCATCTGGAGCTTTCAGCAGTGGTAGGGGCTGGAGTGGGTTTGTACCAGTGCTACCAGTGCCTGACCTCACCTGTCCTTAGGTAAATGTGGCTGGTGTTCCATCCCCATTCCTCTCTGCACTCTAGGCTGGACAGGCACAGAAATACAAGCTCCTTCACCTGCTGCCATTGTCTTCATGATCACTTTCTTCCTTTGTCTCATTGTTTTGCTCTCAGGGACAGATTCCTCTTAAACACATCTGTATATTTGCATCCATCTTTAAGGTAATTCCATGTCTGTGTTGCCCATGGGTGCTGTAGAAACCTGTGTCCCCTCCTCACCCTGTGTGATTTGTGTGGTAGTGACAGCATTTTACTCCATCCTTCCTTCCTGTAGGAGCAGTTTTATTGCAGTCATTCTGTGTGTCACACTAATGTTTATGTGTGCTTTTTATTATTATTTCTATTTGTGATTCTTTGAGCTGCTTTTAGGGAGGGAGGGGTGAAAAAAAACCAGTTGCGTTTTAGCAGGAAGTGCTGCTCAGCCCCACGTTTGCAGAGTGAATAGCTACAGAATTTGGGAAAGGCTGAGCTTTAGAATTTGACTTTAATATTTAGTGGTTGTGGAAAAGAAAAGGCTGGAGCCATCTCTGCTCCAGATGCTCCACCACTCCCTTGTGCTTCTGCCTCTGCTGCAGCACTGGGAGGCTCTGGGCAGACCAAAATTGGTTGCTCCAAGCGACCACTTCAGCCAGGACTTCATCAAAACATTGTCACTTGTCCAACCACTTGCACAGACCCTTCTAGGAAGTGTTGATCCAGTTAATTCTGATAAATAACAAAATAACATGAATGCAAACCATGATGAGCTGCTTACAGACACCTCAGTGGGAAGTCCTAGGATCCAGTGGTTAGGCAGGACACAGCCTCCAGCAGGCTGGAAGATCTGGGCTGAGAGACTGGGAAACAACCACACATCTCTAAATACCTTTGGGAGCAGCTCCAGCACTTGGGAGACTCTGTCTGGCCTGGTTTATGGCTCTGAGACACATGGATGGGCCAGAGCCAGGATGTCACCTGCTCTGCATGAGGAAGGACTTGCAGAGATTCTCCAAAAATAGCCAGGAGAAGGCAGGCAGAGGCAGATGGGGACTGACGTGGTGCCACTGCCTCCTGCTGCTGCATTTCCATAGGGAGGAAGGGACTTGAGCAGCCTGCACTGAATGGGGGCTCCTGGGGGAATCCAGAGGGGTGTGTTTGTGCTCTGTAGGTTGTCCCACACCCTCCCTGCCCCCTGCTCCTGTGTTTGGGAGGGCAGTGTGGGGAGGCTCCCTCCTTGTGGGACACAAAACTCGTGTGATCCCCCCACAGCCATGCGCTCTCCTGGGTAACTGCACAAACCAGGCTTTGCTCCCCTGTGCCTTACAAAATGTAGGAGAAATAGAGGCTTATTTCTTAGCAAGAATTATTTTACTGAGGATTCCCACCCAGCCTCAGGCCTCACAGCAGGAGCCTGCTCCTGTGCAGACATGGAGCTCTGGTGCTGCATCTCTGCTGCTTTTTGGCTGGTGTTTGCCACCCTGAGGGTCCTCTCAGCCTGCCATGGAGGTGTTTGGAGAGGCAGAGGCTGCTCAGAGTGCTGGGACAGCACTGAAGACAGCCCTGACAGGAGCAGGATCAGCAGGATGTGCCAGACAGGGAGCTGGGCTGTGCTGAACTGCCACAGAACTGAGCCTCTGCTGCTAAATGAGGTGATCAATCATTTGAAGAGAGGGATGACAGGCACTGAAGGCAGGGCTGTTCCTCAGCCTTTCCCTCAGGAAAATGGTCCATGAGTTCAAGGTCAGGTTTACTGCAGGGCTTTGCTGAAGTGGAGGGAGAAGGGAACATGATTTTTGATCATTTCTGGTTTCTTCAAAAATTGGGTTAGCCCTGTGTGTACTTTGTGTTATTCCTAGGCAGGAAATACCCCCAGAGCCCCCAAACACTGTGTGCTCCAGGCACTGACACTCCACTGCCAAGCTGGCTGTGGATGTTCTGCAGAATGCCCAGAGCAGCTGTGGCTGCCCCTGGAGCCCAGCAAGTGCCCAAGGCCAGGCTGGACAGGGCTTGGAGCAGCCTGGGATAGTGGAATGTGTCCCTGACCATGGCAGGGGGTGGAACAAGGGGATTTTCAAGGTCTCCTTCCAACCCAAACCATTCCATGATTCTATGGTACAGCCAGAGTGCTGTAAGCAAGGCTGGACACACCTGGGAGACACCACTGCTTGGAGATGATCACCTCCCTTGTGTTGTGGATATCTTTATGATGGAGAAATGGGTGTTTTAGGTGAAGTTACCTGCCTGTGATCAGTTTCTGCCGTGGGTGGCACCTGGAGGTGTCCCCTTTTCTCCATCCAGTGACAGTCTCATGCTGTCTGGGGGTGGCTGGGCAGGGTGGAGGCGCTGCTCCTCGAGGGTGCCCTGAGTGCAGTACAGCTCAAGCCTTCTGCATCAGAAAACATCAAAAGTTAGGGGTAGGAGGAAAAGGCTGAAGTTACTGTGGTGTATGTGCAGTTCAAGGAAGTGACCTTGGCTGAGATTCTAGGGCTGCTGCTCTCAGGCTTTGGGGACTGCTGTTTTGGGGACTGCTGTTTTGGGGACCAGGCAGACTCACAGAAGCTAAAAAAAAAAAAAAAGCCAAAATCACAGAGTTTTTGTGTAGGACAAACTGGGTTCTGGTAGAAACATTCAGTTTTACTGCCATTTACTCCAGCACTTTGGAGAAGCAGCTGTGGGATCAACCCATCCCTCTGATCTTTATTTTAAAAATCAGATTAAAGAAGAGCAAGCCACAACTCTCCAAATGCAAACTAGATAATTTGGAAACCATGCTGGTGGTCTGCAAGACTTTTCCCTAGAGTCAGATACCTCCTCATGGAGAAGGGCATTCAGGGAAATGGAGTATCAGCCAAGGGGTATCAGGGACAGACAAAGGGGATACAGAGACTCCATCATCAGAAGGAATGAAAAGGACACTTTATTATTAGAAATCTAGAAATCTAGAAATTAGAAGTTCTTATAGAAACAATGGTGGTCCTAAGACCTGATTGGCCTTTAGGAATCTTCTCTCACACTACTGGTGAACTGTGCATAGTACACTCTGGAGAAGCATATCTATAAACAATGGTTACAGAAAGAGAGATAATATTGTTTGAATTCTTCCCTCTAAGTTTCTCACAGCTTCCCAGGTTCTCCTGGGAGAACCATGTCTCTCTCTGTTCAGAGGATATGTAATTACTACAGTGGAGAGCTCAGTTTTGGGAGCAGAGGCCAAGCAGGTGTCCAGGCTGAGCTGCCCATCCCTGCAGGGCATCGTGCTGGGCTATTGCTGAGGGGTTCATTGCTGCTTCATTGCTGCTCCCTGTTGATATATAAACCCCCCCGCCTTGCTGTGTGCCTACAATGTCTCTATCTCCTGTGAAAAATGCTAATCACTTGTTTCTAAGATTTTAAAAGTTTAATAGTAATAAAATGGTTATAAAAATAGTAATATAATTAGAGTAATAAAAATTTGGATTATTAGGATTAGACAATATGAGACAATAAAAACAAAGAGTTATGGACAGTCTGGGTACCTTTTTCTGGGCAAAATAGGCCCGATAAAGGACACCCATTAACAGAGGATTAACCCTTAAAAGCAACAGCCTGTTGCATATTCATACACCTCATACATGATGCATAAATTCCATTCAAACGAAGGATTGTGTCTGGTCAGTGTCAACTTCTTCCTCTGAATCCTGAGGCATCTCCAGGGCTGAGTGAGGTGGGGAGAAGTTCGTTTCTTCTGATAAGAGAGCAATAAATTCTTTTTCTCTGAAAGATTTAGGTGTCCTGCTATTTAGGTGCCCACCTTTAGGTGGTTGCTATCTCGGTGGGGGCACCTCAGTTTTTGGGAGCAGAGGCCAAGCAGGTGTCCAGGCCGAGCTGCCCATCCCCGCAGGGCATCGTGCTGGGCTATTGCTGAGGGGTTCATTGCTGCTTCATTGCTGCTCCCTGTTGATATATAACCCCCCCTGCCCTGCTGTGTGCCCACCATGTCTCTATCTCCCCACACCCTGCAGAACGCAGGGCAGCAGAGAAGCCGCCCGGGACCCGGAGCTGCCCGACGTGTGCGAGGACGAACCCGCGGCCTGAGGGCGCGGCTGCTGCCGGGGCCGGCCGCCCTCACCCTCACCGCCCTCACGGCGCAGGCCGGGGCCTGCCCGGCACGGCAGGAGCGGCCCAGCAGAGCGGAGAGAGCCCAGCAGGAGCAGCCCGAGCCCAGCAGGAGCAGCCCGAGCCCAGCAGGAGCAGCCCGGGCCGGGCGAGCCCGGCGGGAGGAGCCGGGCAGCAGCGGGAGCCCCGGCCGAGGTGCCCGCGGCTCCTCCGTGCGTGCCTTGTGCTTCACCCGAGGAACCGGGCTGGGCTCCTCTCAAGGGGCCTTTCCCCCCACAGAGACTTTCTCCTTGTGTTATTGCATTCTCTACTTCAAGCATCAGGGGAAAAAATGGTGTTAGAGAGACAGGTTTTGTATGGGAGGGCAGCTGTTTTATTTAATGCACTTGGGTACATCAGGAGTGCTGCTGCTGGTGTGGAGATGAAGGCAAAATGTCCTTGGGTATCAGTGAAATGATATGAGATGCTGCTGTTGGAGTGAACATCATCCCTCCCTGTGTCTTTCTTTCTTTTTCTTCCCTTTTCCTTTTTCCCTTATCCATAGATTGCTTCTAAACTTGGGGTTAGAAGCTTCATCTCAATAGTTCAACAGCTGGTAAGAGATTACACTTAAAAAGGTAAATACAAAAAGGGAAGAAAGAAAGACACAGGGAGGGATGATCCCTGAGTTTTGCACAGTGTCAGTCCTGCCCCCAGCCGTGGCTTTAGTCGGGCAGTGCTGCAGAGCAGAGGAGTCACAGGAGATTCCCTGGATGTGAGTGAGCCCTGGGTGGCACAGAGCCCCGGAGCATGGGGATATGCTGCCACACAGAACAGCTTTGTGCTCCAGGGACAGCTGCCAGGGCTGCTCTTCCAAAGAGCTGGCAGTGCTCCCACTCCTGCACCCACTCCTGCACCCACGGACCATGGTCTCCAGCTGAAAAGAGTGGCAGGTTTGGGCTTTATTTTATTTCATTTCCATCTCTTCACTTATTTCTTGTGTACCTGATGCTTTTAAACTTTAATTTCATTAAAATGACCCAAACTGGGAAAGGTTCCTAGGATGGAAAATGTTGGTAGAGGGTTTTAGAAAGATACAGAGCACAAGTTCACAACTTGATCTTTTAATTTTTTTAAAAAGGCTTTATATTTTAATTTTGTTTTAAGACTCTGATTTTTATGCATGTACTGATGCTGCTATTTTATCCATAGATTGCTTCTAAACTTGGGGTTAGAAGCTTCATCTCAATAGTTTGACAACTGGTAAGAGATTACACTTTAAAAGGTAAACACAAAAAGGCAAATACAGCCATTTTTTGTGGCTGTTGACTGTACAGACTGTGTGGATAATCAGGAATTTCACTCTTCCATTCAGAGAGTAAGAACCAGTGACATCCATCTGTCCAAATATATGTCATTATTTTCCCTTGAGCCTTACGGGGTCTGAACATGCCCCTGGGAAACCAGTGGGATTGGAATCTTATTTTATAGTACTTAAAGAAAGGGCATGATTAAATTTGGTTCCTACATAATCATCTTAGTGTCTGTTTTTAGGTTAATCCTGAAGACTTGGGACATTGTTCCCTCTTTTTTTGTGCAGGGGGACACATGTATGGGGGTTGTTGGTAGTGACTGGTGTATCCTGGTGCTCCTGTTCTGTTTGCTGCAATCTCATTCGATGGTTCCCAACATTTTCTAGCTGGGCTTTGCTGCTGGTGCCTTCTGTCTGTCCCCAGCCTGTCACCTCCCCTCACTCAGCAACCCCAGTGGGATGCCCAGCACTCCCCAGCCTGGGCCCTTCCTTGTAAATATTGGCAAAACGGGAAAGAACATTGCAGCTTCACTATTGAATGGAGACCTTTAATGCTGAGAGCTGCTGTTGGATCCTGTCAAGGTTTCTGCTCTGGGGCTGAGCTCTGCCCTGCTGCTTCCAGGTGCTAAATCCTGCCTGGTTTTTGGTGTCTGCACCAGCTGTGAGCTCAGCATTCCCTGAGGAACCTGCTCCTGCATCAGGAGGATGCCCTGATCCTTCCCCCAGCCTGGGACAAGGGACTTGCTGCTTGTAATGAAGATTTAAGTACCCAGAGGTAGGGAGTGAAAAGTCTGAGAGCTTTTTCATCTCACCTCATGCAGGATTTCAGGGCTACAGGGGATTCTGTAAATGGGAAGGATTGTCCAGGTGGAACTGCTGCCTGTGGAAGGGAAAGTCTGTGGATACAAACTGATCTGTCCTCCAGTTTGTGGAAAAAACTTTCCACAAGACAGGGCCAGGGAGTGACCTTGGAGCAAAGACACATCTCAGGAACGTGCCAGGCAGAAAAGGGAGTTCTGGTAATCCCCATCCCTGTGGAACTTCTGAAGTCTGAGCAATACCTGGGTTGTGCTCAAAAAGCTCTAAGGAGGCAAACATGGGGTTAGGTACTGTATTTTTAATCTGTGGCAAGAATAATTTGCTAACCCAGACAGTTGAGGTTATTTTAGTGATGCCCAAGGCTGTTCTCAGCCTTAATTAAGCAACCAAACAAATGATGAGTTACAAATGAGCTCCATATGATGTTCCTTTAGTGGTACCCAAATCATCACTTCAGTTTTGGAGAGAAATTAATGGTTTTTATGATTATCTCAAAATCTACTTTGAAATATTTGCCCTTTTAGCTAAAAGAAATCCTTCTGGAGCTGTTCCCACAGGTCCAAGAACCACTGCCTTGAGCTCTGAGCTCATGTCACACCTTGTTTCTTCAGCAAATCTGCCAACAGGCTTTCCTTTATACCCCTAAAAAACCACCCCTATGGTGTCACAAACAGCAGCCTGAAAACCTGCATGAAGTGAGATGAAAAATGTGCCCTGGCAGCAGGAGAAACGCTCAGATAGCAAAACCAGGCTCTGTTCCACAGCTGCAATGAAATCCCTGCTTGTTTATGTGCATGTTAGAGCAGCTCAGGGCAACTGGATCTGCTCTGAAGAAAGGAAGAGGCTGAAGAGAGGGGATTTATTTGAGAATAAACATCCCAGGCAAGGCAGCGCTTTCAGCTCTCGAGTAAAATCATTCTCTTCAGCTGGATGGGTAAATATTTGTCTGCTCCTCTCTGTGATGGAGGGGATGGGGTTCAGTGTGGCTCTGCAGAGCAGGTGTGGCACACTCATGCTCTGTGGTTTTCCCCTCCAAACCCTCCTCTCTGCTGTTCCTGGAGCACTGGGATGCTCTGGCCTGGGTTAGCTGGGCTTGGAATCACCAGCAGGGCTCCTCTTTCCCCCATTACCATTGCATCTGGTCAAGTTTTCCAGACTCTTGCAGGCTGAGGATGATTTTTTTGAAAGAAATTTCTCATTTGTGGGAGCAGCACATATCTCTGATCTCCAGCAGGTGCATTTGTTTGTCTTGCTCAGTTAATGGCTCTTAGCCTTTGGTTCTGGGGGTAGTGCTAAGTAAAAATCCTGGTCAAGTCCCTTCTGTCCTGCCCTGGGGAACGCACAGTCCATGTCTTTAACCCTTTGGGCAGGAATGTGCTGCTGCCAATGTCACTCCTGCAAGCAGATGAGGTTTGCAGCATCAGGGCTGCTGACTTTGTGTAGGGCTTCAACCAGAGGGATCCTGACAAGGAACAGTGTAGCTGCTCCATGCAAAACAAACAGTGGGTCCATAAAACAACTCCCAGGCTGCACTTCCATTCCTTATTTATTGCCAAACTTGCAAGGAGGAGCTGCTGGGAGAAATTTCACGTTCCTTCAGCACAACTCTGCCCTGAAGCCCTCAGCAGAGCTGCCATGGGGGAGTTTCTCCATTTGTGATGTGTGGCTGGCAGCTTGTTTGTTCTCCCCAGCTCAGTGCTTTCCCTCCCATCTTGCCCAAAACCCCAAGAGCTTTGTCCCAGCCCCTGAGAGGCCCAGGCTCCCCCAGGGACAGGGATCCCAGGGGATTTCCCAGGGCAGGAGGGCCGTGCTGGGGGATGCCACTGAGAACCTGAGCACCTCTGGAGTGCAGCAGGGAGACTGGAGAGCAGGGAGTGGAGGGTTGGTGTGGAAATGGAGCTTGGATGAGGTGCCAGACCTCTCTGCTGGTTTGTCGGGGAGTTTGCTGAGCAGAGCAGTGCAGGACATTCCTTTCTGGCCCAGATCCTTCTGCTCAAGTCCACGCTCAGCTCGAGTCCCTCCCAGGCTGAATTAACCCACGTTATGCCATGACCCTGTTGCTGTGAATGCAGCCTTCCATGGGATGAGGGAAGGAAAGCAGCTCATCGGTGCCTGCCCTGCTCCTTCCCTTCCTGGAGAAAAGCCATGTACGCTCAGAGCTGCTGCTGGCAGAGCCCAGACCCTCCGTCAGTACCCACAAAGCCATCAAAGCGCTCCCAAAAAACAGTGTAAATGCAAGAAAACATGAATTGCAACCCTTGAGGGTACAATGCAGATCCTCTGTGCTGTAATTTTGCTGCTCTTTCTGATTTCTAGGCCTGTTCTGTTGATATTTCTGTCTCTTGTTGCACTTGAAGCTGAACCTCTGCCCCTGTATTTGCTCTGCTACGATTCCAGCATGATGTAAATGCACTCAGTACTGTGACAGCACGGGGCTGTTGCACTGTAAATATGTACCATGAAGAGAGAGGCTATTTTTTGCATGCTTTTGTACTGTAGAACCGATGAGAAAACGACAATAAATTCCACAGAGATGACGCTGGCTGTGAGTGCAGTTCCTACGGCAGCTGCCCCAGGGGGCTGCGACTGAAGCACTCACTGTGCGTGTCAGAGCCCAAGCCCGGCTCTACGCTCAAAGGCCCCTTTAGCCCTAAGGCCGGGGCAGGCTCTAAGCCCGACCTAAGCCCCAGTCGCAGCCTAAAGCCGCCCAAAGCCCGGCCCGGTGCCGGCCCCGCCCCCTGGCCGTTCGTCACAGAGCGCTCCGCCTCCCAACCAATCAGATCGCTCAGTCACGTCCGGGCCCCGCCCATCACAGAGCCCTCTGGCTTTCGACCAATCACGTCGCCCTCTGGCGTCGCGGCCCCACCCCCTGCATCTCCGAATCGTCACAACGGCCTCCACTATTGCTCCAGCCCCCATTGTGTCGTCACTGAGGTCCTATTGGCTGCCGGTGAGCGAGGCGGGGTTTCAGCCGCCTATATAAAGTGCGGCGGGAATGCCAGGTTCGCTGGGAGCGCAGCGGCGGCGGCCGGGGCGGGCGGAGCTCTGCGCCCTCGGCCCCGCGACGCCGCAACCTCGGGGGCGCCCCTGCCTCGCAGCGCCGCGACCCTGCGGGCCCGGGCTACGGGGGGGTGAGCGCCGCGCTTGGGAGGGAGGTGGGAGCGCCCTTTGTGGCCGCTCGCGGCCCCCTGCGCCGGCCCCGCCATCTCCCCCGCCCCAAACAGGAGAGGGACAAAGTGCCGGGACCCCCAGATCCAAGAGGGACAGCGAGAAAATGCCGGCCCCTCAAAATCGAAGAAGGATGGAGAGCAGCTCCGGCCGGTCAAAGCCAAGTAGGTCGCAGAACGGCCGGGGGCTGCGAGGACGACGACAGCGGCGAGCCCCCGCAAATCGCAGGGGGACAGAGAGAATGGCCCCCCAGAGCGGAGGGCGATGGAACCACCGCACCCTAAATCGGGGGGGGGCAGAGAGCCTGCGCCGGCCCTCCCTAAGCCGGAGGGACATGGACACAATGCCAGGTCCCCCCATATCTGAGAGGGGCAGGCGCAGAAGGTCCCCCCAAAAGCAGATGGGGACCGAGACCACCCCCAGCCTTGCAAAGGTAAGGAGGATCGAGAAACTCCCCATCATCCTGCAGGATGAGACGGGCGAGGACACGTCCTTCCCAAGCATCCCCCAGGGCGAGGGGAACGGAGACCCCTCGAGCACCGCCCCTCCTTCCCCCGCCCCCGTGGACGAAGCAAAATAAAATTGGCAGGAATCCAATTTAACTGCACACCGAAGGCTTTGACTGGTGTTTGTTTTCCCGACGAGGGGAAAGGCGCAGGGAGACCTCTGAGCCCTCTCCCTAGGCGAGAGGAGGATGAGACCTCCTGGCAACCCCAAAGGCCAGATGAGCATGGGGACGCCCCCTGTCCCCCCAAAAGAGAGGAGGAAGGGGAACCTCCTGCCCCTGCCCCAGCCAAAGTCAAGGACAAACACAGACCTGCTCCACTTATATGATTTCTTTATAGGAAATCATATTTCATATGATATCATTTCAGTGACATCTTCACAAAGGTAAGTGCATTAAAATTTGAATTCTACCCTTTTCCTCTCAAGCAGCACATTGCTTTGTCTTCAAGTACAAAAGCAACAAAGTCATGACAGGTAACAGTGGCAGATCACGTTGTTACTGTCACAGTGACTCCCAGCTCACTTCACCAGATTCTCTGGTGTTTTTTGTTGCCCAGTGAAGCAGCAAAACCTTTGCCTGGTTGTCAAACATCATATCCTTCTTATATCAGTCCTTTGCATCACTCTCGCATTTCATAACTGAAATCAGAAAAAAAAAAGTCAATTTACTTATCATTTCTTCAATATTCTCCAGTCTGGAGACAGTTGCATCCTAAAGAAAAAATACATCTCAGTAAGCATCACCCAGCAGTTCCTAATTTAGGAAAGTCCACATTGTATTCAATAGAAGCCTTGGAAAAACAGTGGGACTGTGCTTTGAGGAGTAGAATTGTCAACATAAAAAAAATCTACTGGAATTTTTTTCTTTACAATAGCACCTGTAAGTGATTTTTCTTCTTCCACTAGAGGGAGAAAGTGAAACTGGAAATGTTTCCTTTGTAAAAATATCCATCCTAGCTCACATTTCAGAACACTTCCAACTCTTTCACAACTTTGCCCATTCAGAACATGAACTTCCTCTGTAGCCTTGAAGATATCACGGGTGCTGAGGTCTTCAGCAATGGGATATGAGCCTGGCAGGCTTGATCACCATGGGCACTGTGGCTGCTGAGCCCATGAGGCCCATGGCAATGGCCTTTACACTGTTGGTTAACAAAACCATTATTAACCATTGTTAGTTTTTGGCTGCACACCCCACACACCTCCCTCCTGACCAGAAGCACTCGCGCAGGGGCGTCCCAGGAGCAGCTGCAAACCACACAGGGCTTTTTTGAAGCCATCAGAGGCACTGAGAACAGCCAGGGACTAGGGTGGGCATGCCCCTCAAGAGCCCCAGGCCAGGGCCTCTGAGAGCAGCCTAGTCCCTTCCTGGATTAATGCTGTCCATCTACTCCAGATGGATTCATACCCCAGCATTTTGTCAGGGAGTAAATAAAACACTGAAATCAGAACTGCTGGTTCCCTGGGAATGCAGTGTCCTGGTGAGGTCACGTCACTGCCACCACGGCACATCCAGCCCTGACATGTCCCAGGCCACTAAAGGCCCCTGGAGCTCATGATCATTTAGGATCTTGCTGGGGACTCAATTTGGGGTTGGATCCAGCCAGGTAAATGGCTTGAAATCTGCTTCCCCTAATTTTCTTGTAAGTGGGCTACGTATCAAAATGGATTTCTAGAGCAGTAAATTATAATTTAGTGCCTATTATAATATTCATTAAGAGCTGCTGTCGGCTGCAGTGTTACACCAAATACTAATTATTAGAAATTAAGGTGACAGGAGGGATTCATATTCTGAATTGTGTAAATGGGAGTAATAAGAGCCTAGGAGGGATTAGCAGACAAAGCAGCAGGAGGATTTCCTTCCTCTGGGGAAATCAGGGGTAATGGAATCCCCAGTAGGACAGCACTGGGAGGCATGGCTGCCCAGGAAAGGGGATAGGATGAATCAGAGCTACAGAGACAGACCCCAAGCAGAGGGGTCATAGCTGTGACCACTGGGTTCAAAGTGTTCAGTTTTGGAGCATCACCACCATCCAACCCTGTGGATTGGCCTCCAAAGGCTCCATCTTGCCTCAATGCTATTTTTCTAGGTTTTTTTTCTTGGTTTATTTTTTTTTATTCCTCTTCAAGCTGAAATTAAATTCCTACAATGATTTTGTCACAACCTAGTCTAGTAAAAGGTATCTCTGCTCCTGGCAGGGAACAGATGATCTTTAAGGTCCCTTCCAACCCAAACCCAACTGCAGCAGGGTGAGATGGATGCAGAGCAGGATAAACAGCCAGGGAAGCAGCCAAAGCCATGTAGAGCTGTGTGAGGGACATAGTTTTTTCTTTTAAATCACATTCCCTCTCTCCTATGGTTTAATTAGGGGGAAAAAACCTCTCATATGTAAAAGTGATTCCTTTATTGCCAGACATTTCCAGGTTTTCCATTTTCTTCTCCTTGAGTAGGAAAAAATCATTTACCAAGTTCTTTTCTAACAGTTTCCAGGGATGTCCCACAAACACGGCCAGGAGCCACCAGCAGCCAAGCCCTGACTGAGTTTCTTTGCTTGAGTAAATCAATGTTTAGCCACTAATGGGAGCTGAATGCCCATTTTCCCTGCCCCATTTATTTTATTGCCAGGGCTGAGGTGCAGGGGAGGCAGCACTGGGGCAGCTCTCTGGAAATCCCAGTGAGCACTTGGAATGTTCACTCCCATCCCATTTTATGGTGTGTGATGGGCAAACACATTAGGGAAGAGCTGCTGCACTCACCAGCTGGAATAACTCACAGTGCCTGGCTCACTGTCCATCTCCATTAGTTTTTATTTGGAATTTCCACAGGGTTCATTTTAAGGATGGGGGTTGCTCTTGCTCAGTTTGTGCCAGCAAAAATCCCTGTGGGAGAAAATGTTTTGCCACAACAGGTTTTTTTTCATTATTAGAGTGAATAAGTATCTTTTTCCCTGCCCTGTTGGTCCCTTCAGCCTTGCTGTGGGATGTGGACAGGGATGGGAACCCTGAGCCACCATGGGATGGCAATAGCAGGAGCTGACCCACCACCAGCTTGAGGTGAAGTGATTAAAGCTTGTGGCTGCCACCAGCATTTCCTGCCTGTAATTAATGCTCTTAATGAGGAGGCATATGGTAACCACCTCCTCCCCCGGCATTTTGCCAGGTGTGAGTTCATTAACAGCTGCTAATTACACCATTATTCAGCATATAAGTCAAGGAGGGCTACACTGCTCCAACTGCCTGTGAATGCTGCCAAAATTTCTTAGTTTAAATTTTCTCTTTTCTCCTTATACAGGGAACTGAACCCCTGGAGCTTTGCATCCCTGGGACACAGAGCCAGGACATTCCCTGCTTTCTCTGACCCCTATCCATGCACAGGGCCTGCAATTCCAGCTGTACTCCTCCTCCTCACAGCCAGGACATGCTTTTATTCCCAGGGGTGAGTTTTGCTGGAGTCTGATAGTCCCAGGAACTGTAGAGGGGCTTGAAGCCATTCTCTATCTGGTGGAGCATCCAGCTGCCATGACATCCTCAGCCCCATGGATCCTGCATGTTCCAGAGCAGGAGGGCATTATCCTGGTGGGAAAACCAGTGGCTTTATTCCTCTCAGACCTCAGCTCTGCTGCTGGGGTGTTTATTGCACCAAGTGCTTGACATCAAGGCTCTTTCTCCTGAAAAAGGCTTTTGGAAATGTTTTACCAGCAGCTGGTTGCAGTTTTTACATTGGGTGTTATGAAGTATCTCACTCCCAGCCTGGGGCTCTGAATATTCCAGCTCCATGCAAGTACTGGGAGAAAATGAGCATTAAAATCATCTACCTGGAAGTTCTGCCCCTCCTTTCCAAGCCAGCGCCAGGTCCTGCTCCTGCATCAGCCTGGTGCTACCCTGTCTGTGCCTGCCTTGTCACCAGTGTCACCTCTGGATCTGCCTCTGAGAGTGATGGGAGCCCGGGCAGAGTGGGACAAGGACAGATGGAGAGGCCACTGGGGATGGAGTCAGGCTTTGTCAAGCTGCTCTCAAGCCTCTGAATCTCCAGAGACCCCACAAACACATGGATGTGATTTGGAGCTGGGAGTGCCTCACCAGTGCCATTGGATCCAGCCTCTGTGGATGTGGCATTCGAGGACAGGTGAGTGTGGCCTGGGGCAGTGCTGGGGGAACTGCTGGACTTTTCCAGCCCAGAGAATCCTGTGGTTCCATGAGCTCCCTGCCCGAGGGCACTGCTCCTGCACCGCTCTCCGGAGCAGCAGGGTGAAATTTATTGTAAAAGATTTGATTATGGTGACTGCAGTGCTGGCAGTGTGTGTGGGAGGATGGCATTTCTGAGAGCAGGTGGGAAGGGACGATCACAGGAGGGCCTGAGGGTTAAATCCACACCAGGAGGGGTGGGATGATCAATCCCAGATTTTGCTGTGGACACATTTCCCTGGTTGGTGACACAGCAGGACATCAAACCCAGGGGTCAGGGAGTGGGCCAGGCACAGCCCAGTACAACCACTGTGCCCAGCACCCCCTCACCCAGCACTCCAGCTGGGAGGAACCCTGGCCTGGCAGTGAAATTGTCTCTCTGGCTGGGACAGGAGAAACCTGTGAAAATGGGAATAATTCCTTTTTGAAGGAAATACAGTGTTGGGGTGTACAAACTCAGTAGGGTCCAGCTTTCTGCCAATCCTTGTGTGGTCATTCTGGGCACAGAACACCCAGGAAAAATGTCTCCTATTTACTGAGGATAAAACAACTGATGCACCTGAGGAAACAATAATTCTTGATGTCCAGGAAAGTCACATTGAGCTGGGAAAAGAGACCAAGGTCCTGTGGAGCAGATCCCTGGGCCGGGCTGCTGCTGCCCTCTGCTGCCAAGTGACGCTTCTCACATCTCACTCTTAATCCAGGGAAGAAAGAATTCCAAACTGAGTTTTAGGTTTTCAATACACTTTTTTATTGCAGTCACCTCTAAATTATTCACAGGGTTAATGAATTTTAAACCTCTATGCCAGTAAAGTAGAAATTAACATTGATATTTAATGATAGGACTAAACAGGAGATTAAAAAACTACCATGGAAAGATGCACAGAATGTCAGGGATTTTGAATTAAGTACAGAGAGAATAAGTTCAATTAAGACACAAGAGCTTATCAATATTCAGAACATTTTCACAGGAAAATCTGATTAAATGTTAATAAGAGAAACTTTGTTTAGTAGAAAAGGGACACTGGGCAACAAAAAAAAAAAAAAAACCCAAACAAATATATAAAGCAACATAAGGTGAAGTAGGACAAAGTGATGGAATTGCTCATTTCCTCCAGTGGCTTCTGCTCTGTGCTGAGAGAAACACAAGCACAGGTGGAATGGTGAGGAACCCTGAAATTCCAGAAACTGAGCTGAAATTTGGTTTGATGCCAACAGATCTCATCAGAACCTTGTCACCAGCATCAGTGTCATCCTCCTCCCTGCATTTCCTCCTTGCTGACTTCCCAAACACAGAGAAAAGCACCGTAGCCATGGCCAGGCAGCTCCTTGGCCACGGGCAGAGTCCCCGTGGCCTCACTGACCTCAGGCTGGAAACACCTACACATTCCTACAAGGCTTGGTTTCTATAACCCTTAAAACGGGAAGTGCTACATAGTGTTCAAAGGTAACATTCAGTGTTTTCAAACGCCGGTTGTGCGACCCAAAACTGAGGAAGTTGGCTTGTAAAATGTAACTCAGATTGTTTTCTCCCCCTCCTGCCTTAGGGAGGAGCAAACTGGCACAGTTTAACAGCTTTCAGACCAAATCCTGGCAGCACGAGTGGAGTAAGGGGAAGAGAAGCCCCTGTCATTTTAAGCAAGCTCTCTGTATGGCATCTGCTGCCTTCTCGGAATTTCCATTACATTAACTGATCATGCTGGTTAATTTTTTTGCTCTTCTCCTCAACTTCTTTCAGCACATCCTGCAATTTCTTAGAGCTCTGTGTCAGGAGGGCAAAGCTTTCCTTGAAGTTGCCGGCGCCGTGCTCCCTGCAGATGTTCTCAAGCCCATCAAAGCACTGCAAAATCTTCTCCAGCTCGGCCTTGACAACCTTCTGCTCCTCCAGCTCTGCTCGCAGCTCCTGCTCCAGGACTGCCTGTGCCCTGCACTGCTGCTGCAGCTGCTGCAGCTCATCCTGCAGCGCCTGGAATTCCTCCTCGCTGTAGGGATACTGCTCCTGCACCCTGTCCTCGGGCAGCAGCACGTTCTTCGGGATGTTCAGCACCAGCTGCAGCAGCACTTCTTCCATTTTAGAGAACAGTTTATCGAAGTGCTCCTTCATGAAGAGCAGGAATTTCTCGGTGCATTTCCGGATCTTGGAAGGGCTGATTTTGCAGCCGGGAATGCTGTCCAGCTTCTTCAGCATCACGCCCTCCACCACCAGCATCATTTCGAACAGGTAATCTTGGAAGGCGATGTAAACACGCAGCATGCAGGTCTGCGGCGTGAACCCGAAGAACTGCGCCTCGTAGACCATGGGATCCACCGACATGGCGGCGGGGGCAGGGGCGGCCGGGCCGTGAGGGGAAGGTGGGACTCACAGGGCGTACCCGAGGCAATGGGGCCGCTCCTGCCGCTGGTGTTCGCGGGGCCCGGGGCCGCTCTGCCCAAGGACGGTTCCGAGACGCGCCGCTGCCGCCGCTGCTTTCCCGCCTCGCTCAAACACCGCCTCAGGGCACCTCAGGCGTAGCCAATCAGCGCCCGCCAGGGCACGCTCCTGCCCAATCACCGAGCGCTCCGTCCCTCGGCGGGCGAGCCAAGAGCAGCCTCTCGGCCAATGACAGCGAGGGGTGGTGGGCGGGCATTGCAAGACGCCCAATAGGAGCGCGGAGAGGCGGCAGCGAGCTGACCAGTCGGCCAATGAGAGCGCAGAGCGGAGGGAGGGCGCTGCGGTTCAGCCAATGGGAGCGCGGAGCGCCGGGCGGGCGCGGAGGCGGGCGGGCGCGGAGGCGGGCGGGCGCGGAGGCGGTCGGGCCGGGGCGGGGCCGCCAAGATGGCGTACCAGACGTTCCGGCAGGAGTACCTGCAGGTGCCGCCCGTGACCCGGGCCTACACCACCGCCTGCGTCCTCACCACCGCCGCCGTGGTCAGTGGCGGCCGCGGGAGGGAGGGAGGGGGGCAGGGGGGCAGGCAGGCAGGCAGGCCGTGACGGGAGCTGGGAGCGGGGTGGGGTGGCCGTGGAAGGGGCGCCCTCAGGCACCGCCCGCGCTCAGAGCCGGGTCTGGAGTCCCCAGACCACCTGAGCGATTCGGGATTCCCGGAACCGGGCCCGGGAGAGGTGAAAAGCACGAATTAAAAGCAACAGCGCCAAAGGGTTGTTGTATTGAGGCTCCAGAAAACTCACAGTGCTGATGTGACTTGCTGGGCTCTTTTTGGCACGCAGGAACGGGTTGCTGTTTTGGGTGTGTATTTTTTCTTTTTCCTTTTTTTTTCTTCTTTCTTGTATTGATCCTTTCAAAATGTTTTCTTCTTTTTCAGCAATTAGAACTAATCACGCCCTTCCAGCTGTATTTCAACCCTGAGTTAATATTTAAGCACTTTCAAGTAAGTGTTTTCTGAAGCACTGGAGGTTTTTAAGTGTGCTGTAGAGTTTTTTAAGTGTTTGTCTTCTCAAAACAGTGTACTTTTTTGTATTAAAAATACACTTTTTAAAAGTTACTGTAGCCAGAGTGCAGACCACTATATCTTAAAATAGGTCTTAGTCTCATTTTCTGTAAAGGAGATTTCAGTTTCATTGTTACTTATTTCTCTACTTAGACAATAAAAATAAGCTGTCACGTTTAAAGTCCTTGTATTTGTCTTATTTCCAGATATGGAGGTTAATCACAAACTACTTGTTCTTTGGACCAGTTGGCTTTAATTTTTTATTTAACATGATCTTTTTGTATCCTTCACCAAGTTGTGTTGGTTCCCTTGGCAAGCAGAGCTCCGGAGTGCAGGAATGTTGCTGTACCTGCACACAGGACAGGTTGAGTTCCTGGGAATTCAGCAATGCCAACTTCAAGGGCTTCAAGGGGGTCTCCTTTTTAAATTGTCAAGAATTTTGCCAGTTACTTTTTTGGTGTTAAGAATTTGTACAAGACTGATCCTTCAGGTTGGTGCTGCAGGAGAAAATTCCAGGTAACTTTTTTGTCTCCCGGCTCACCCTCTGTGCTGAAGTATCCAGAAAGAGCCAAGTGATGCAGTAAATTGACAAAACACTTTTAAGCTGACGTAGAAGTGAATAATTTCCTGCTTGGATATGTCTCTGAACTCACTTGAACACTGGAGTTTTCCTGACCTTGGCCTCAGATACCGCTACTGCCGCATGCTCGAGGAAGGCTCTTTCCGGGGTCGCACGGCAGATTTTGTATTTATGTTCCTTTTTGGAGGACTTTTAATGACTGTATCCTTTCTGTTTTAATTCCAAGCTCCTTTAGTAAAACTACAGAAGTGTGAAGGAGAGCTGCAACTGTATTGTTACTGTAACTTTGTTGCACAAGGAGTACTGATATTTGTTAGTGGGGTTTTGAATATTTTGGGATTGTTGCTGGTTTTTTGGGGTTTTTTTCTGCTTGATCATGGAAATGAGGTTATCGGGGGCTGTTCAGATGTGGGATCATGCTCAGGTTGTCTGTGAAGAATTAAATTCTGCTTTAATGAGATTATTCTTGCTGCAGGTACCCCGAATCCTGCTGCACCTGCTGGATTTGATGGCCAGTAGTTTGACATCCTTACACCTGAGAAAGTGGATTTACCAGCTGTGTGGAAAACACAAGATTACAAATTAAGCTGTGAAATTCCTGACCTCACAAGAGTTTCCTTAACGAGTCATGGCAGCTTTTTGGGCTGTTTGTGAACCTGGTGTTCCTGGGACAGGCGTTCACCATCATGCTGGTGTACGTGTGGAGCCGCAGGAACCCCTACGTCCGCATGAACTTCTTCGGGCTCCTCATCTTCCAAGCCCCTTTCCTACCCTGGGTATTGATGGGCTTTTCTCTGCTCTTGGGGAACTCCATCATTGTGGATCTCCTGGGTGAGCAATGGCAATAATCTCACAAGGATCTGTTCCTCCTCATGTTTTATGTGAAACAGAAAATGGGGATTTGTCCCATTTTTGGGCTAATTAATGCTTGGTGTTAGTTCTTCTGATATATTTATTATTTTATATTTACATTTTTAGGCTTTTCTGATTTCTAGCCATTGTAGCATATTTTGTGCCGTGACAAGGATGGAAAGAGCTTGTGATGTTTTTTATTTTCTGATGTTTTTAATTCTGGCTTTTTATTGTTTGGAATCAGCCCTGATGCATCATCTGACTATAGCATCAGTCTACTGAAATAAAATAGCTTATATTACTATTTTATCAACTCTAATAGAGCCAAAACATCAGTATTTTTTAATAATAACAAGATGTTTTCCCAATATTAATGTCCTGTAGTATAAGTTAAGCTTTTTACATGCTGTTAATTTTCTTTCTTAGGTTTTATATTTCTGTATCATCAAATTTTCTGTGAAAGAACAAATGTGTGTTGTTTTTCTGAAAACTCTAGTGTAAAGCATTTGAGAATTGTAAAGGAGGACTACTGAAAAACCACCTTTTGGCTTTTGTTTCTATACCAGGCATTGCTGTTGGGCATATATATTTTTTCTTAGAGGATGTCTTTCCCAATCAGCCTGGTGGTGGGAGGCTCCTGAGAACACCGTCTGTCCTGTGAGTATTGGTGTCTGCTTTGGAAGAGACATGGCAAAAGTGCTTGTTTGGAAAACTGTTTGCAATTCAGTCACATCATTTGGGCAGAGTCAGAATTGGGGTCGGTGTCTTCTTGCTTTTTATTGAACTTGGTTCCCAATTCAACAAATTCCAGCCCCTTGTTTGGCAACACAACTTAACTGGAGAAGAGCTAGAGGGTTTTATCTTTGGTTTCTCTGATAACACTTTACTGACAGCACCAAAGCTGTGTCCCTTGCTGAGTGTGAACAGTGGCTGAGGTACTACAAATAAGATATTTAATGTTTTGGTTTTTTTCTTCTGTAAGTCATCCTCACATCACAATTTTGGGAAAAAAATCCTTCAGTGTTTGTAGTGTTTATAGGTCTCACTCAGTTCTCTCTTGTGTGATGCTCTCCCAGAACACTTCTGATGGTTGTTTTCCACAGAATCATAAGACTATCCTGAAGATGTCTGGCATAGAATATTTATACATAAATAGCAGAATAACCTCATCAGTTTTGATTTGGGATCTCCTTCGTGGTGGCTCCAAATTGGACAGCATAAACCCCACTGCCTGGGCAGGCTGTTCTTGAGGAAGGAGACTACCACAGGGGTGATGGTCTAAATTTCATAATTGGTTTTGGGTGTCACAATGTAACAAGGATGTAAAAGCTGTCAGGGAGTGCTCAGAGGAGCAGCATGAGGATGATGGTGAGGGGTCAGGAGGGGCCACATAATGGGAATGGCTGAGAGCACTTGGTCTGCTCAGCTGGAGAAGTGGAGACTTTGGTCAAACCAAATGCTGTGAGCTGACAGCATGTGCGCTGTCCTGATGTTGTTTTTCACAGAACCATAAGATTATCCTGAAGATGTCTGGCATAGAATATTTATACATAAATAGCAGAATCACCTCGTTAGTCTTGATTTGGGATCTCCTTCCTGCTGGCTCCAAATTGGAGAGCATAAATCCCACTGCCTGGGCAGGCTGTTCTTGAGGGAGGGCACTGTGCAGCATGTGTGCTGTCTTGATCTTACAGTGAAAGCTGTGTTTTAAAGGCTAACCATGCTTTGTGTTTTGCAGGAAAGCAATATTTGACACCCCAGAGGATGACCCCAACTACAACCCCTTGCCAGAGGAGCGGCCGGGGGGCTTTGCCTGGGGAGAGGGGCAGCGCCTCGGGGGTTAATCAGGGCCTGGGGCTGCCACTGGCCTGGCTCCAGCCCCATGGGGACTCCTTCCCCAGCCCAGAGAGGACTCTGACAGCTCTATGGTTTGGAACACAAGCACTTTATGAAATGCAGTCTCACCCGAGGCACTCCCAGCACCCTTCCCCATCAGGGAATTCATTGTGCTGGGCATCATCTAAATCCAGTGGAGCCAAAAATGTAAAACTGGAAACTGTTTCCTGTTAACTTCAGTTAACAAGGCCACACAAGTACTTGTTTAAAGTGATTTCTAAAGCATTTTTTTCAAGTTATTTGATACATGAAACTCTATGGGAAACTTTATAGAGGACAAACCCAACTTTTTGGGATTTAACTCATTTTTTTATTCTTGGATAAAACAACTGCAAGATGATTGAAAGGCTAAGTCACCATTTCAATGGCAAAAGGTTGTTTAATCTGAGGTGCTGCTGTCTCCAGTCATCTTTGAACTGCAGGGAGCACAACATGCAGCTTTTCACTCTGCCAGCTGGATTTTTGGAATGTTCTGCAGGCTGAGGCTACATTTTGGTGGTTTTTTTCCCCAAAAGACTGTGTGTTCAGGTGCCCACAGTGGTGGTTAAATAGGTGTGCCTGCAAAATCCACCCCCATGTGCCCTCTGCTGTTACTGGATGACCTGCAGCACTAGAGAAGAAAACTTGTCTGGAGTCAGGACTCAAAAAATGATTATGAGTTGAATAAAATGTCTTGGATCCTTTTTGGTTAATCCTCTGTATCATCCTGTAGTGTTGAGGCAGCAGGGGCTGGAAAAAGCAAATCCTTGAAGAGACAGAGATACCTGCAGCTTTTCCCACAAGTGTCTCAGAAGTGCAGGACACAGCATTGTCTGGTCAGGATGTGAAATCCGTGGTCTGTGGATGAAGTTTGTTGTGTCCAACACAGGCCAGTGAGACTGAGTGGCATTTATCTTAAAGCTGCATTGATTATAAATATCTCTGAGCAGCCACATAGGAATTTGGAGCTCAGTTCAGCTCATCATGGTCAGTTGTTCTTAAATCACCATAGAAAGTATTGGGTGGGGTTTTATTGATTATATCATAATAGATAAAAGGAGTTAAAGCTGTATCTTCATTTTGCATTTTAGAGGATGGGCTTACCCATGATGTGATTATCTCATTTAGTCTCAGATTTTATTTTTCAAAACTGGCTACAGGTTTTAGTTTTTTCAATTTATAGTCCAGGAGAGAAATGTGTGGGGATCTCAGGGGAAATGGTTTGTCCACAAGCAGTGTGTTAGATTCTGATAAAATGTGTGAGGTAATTTGTGTCTGCATTTTTATCTGGTAAGGGTTATAAAACTTATGGAAGCTTTGGAGGATTTTACAGGTTTTATTGGTCTGTTTTTGGGTCAGTTTTGATTGTTTCTAAAGCAGACTTCTAGTGCTCCTAGAGAGCCAAGAATGAAAGTGTTTTGGACAATGTTGCTTCAGCGTAGGTTATGAGGCAGGAATGAGATAAAAACGTTATTTTTTGTGTTCTTTTTAATTCAGTGTTTGAGAACCCCTCCGTAGCTTGTTACTGGGACAAGTCCCGAGTTGGAACATGTACCCACGCTGGTCACAGCCGGCTCTCTGCCCTCCTTGGCTGCCTTTCGCTGCCCTTTGGGGTCCGCGATGTTTCCGAGGCTCCTGAGGGGCGCCCGGAGCCGGGAGCGCTGCAAATGGCGGCGGTGACAGCGGGACTACAACTCCCAGGATGCTCCGCGCAGCGTCGCGCGGTGGCGTCATCACTGCGCCAGGGAGCCCGTGCAGTGCGGCCCCGGCGGGGAGCGGCCGCAGCACCGGGACAGCCCCGGCGGGACGGACCGGGCCGGGACCGCGAGGGGCGATGGCTCGGGACAGAGAGGAGCCTCCGGCCAAGCGGTTCAAGGCGGGTCCCCCCAGCATGCAGCCCCAGAGCGCCGCGCCGCCCGCACACGTGCAGCGGCGCTCCCTGCCCATCTCCGGGGCCCGCGGGCCGCTGCTGGAGCGGCTCCGCCGCCTCGACACCGCCGTGCTCATCGGTGAGCGCCGGGACCAGGGCCCCCAGCTGGCCCACGGAGCGGGCTGGGCTGGGAAAGCTGCCCAGAAACGGGCTGGATGTAAATCTGAACTGTGGTGAGCAGGGAATGACTTCTGTGCTTTGGCAGCCGGGGTTTTTGTGGAGCAGGTTAAAGTATTTCCCTCTCCTTTCGCTGTCTGCCGGGAGTTCAGTCAAAACCAGATGGCCAAGCTCTCCTCTTCTGAAGACTCTCCTCACTTACATTTTCACTGATTTTATTATGCTTTCATTGATTTTATTATATTTTTCTGTTCTGCAAACCAAAATGCTTTTTGTTAGACTTTCAGGAGCTGAACATGTGCAACTTCCCACCTAGTAAAGACTCAGCATTTATTGTAATTAAATGAAAAATGCTTTGTATGTCTGTCCTGTTAGTGTCACAGCACAGACACTTCACCTCCAGAGAGGCTGGAGTGGGTTTCTGAACCAGTGTGGCTGGAGCTCTGCAGAGGAGTGGCCCAGCAGCAAGAGGAGGGCGTTGGGTGCCATCTCGGACCTGCCACTGCTTTGTGGTGGGACTTTCCCTCTCTGTCTTCAGCTTCCCCATTCCCAAAGGGCTAAAAGTTAACGTAAAAAACCCAGTTTGACAATGCTATAAAAGTGTGGGGGGAAACTCTATTCCCTTGGTATTCCTTAGGAGAAACAGGCTCGGGGAAGACCACCCAGCTCCCTCAGTTCCTGTACGAGGCGGGGATTGGCCAGCCTGGTGTCATCGCTGTGACCCAGCCCCGCAGGGTGGCTGCTGTCACCCTGGCTGCCAGAGTTGCTGAGGAGAAGAGGACAGAGCTGGGGAAGCTGGTAGGTTATCTACAGATTAATTTTGGTTTGGTGATGCTCTGGGGATGGGGCCCTGTCAGGCTTCAGTGGGTAGGGTAATAACCAGCTACAGGAGTGATAGTCTTAATTTCAAAATTAGTTTTGGGTGCCACAATGGAATGAGGATGTAAAAGCTGTCAGGGAGTGCTCAAAGGAGCAGCATGAAGATGGTGAGGGGTCAGGAGGGGCCACATAATAGGAATGGCTGAGAGCACTTGGTCTGCTCAGCTGGAGAAGTGGAGAATTTGGTCTGCAGCTTCCTCCCCAGGGACAGCTCCAATTTCTGCTCTCTGTGGCAAGGGACAGGACCTGAGGGAGCAGCTGGAGCTGTGTCAGGGGGGTCTTGGTTAGATATCAGGGAAAGGTGTTTCCCCTGGGGGTGCTGGGCACTGCCCAGGCTCCCAGGAAATGGGCACAGCCCCAAGGCTGCCAGAGCTCCAGAGAGTTTGGACAATGCTCCAGGAATGCCCAGGGTGGGATTGTTGGGTGTCTGTGCAGGGCCAGGGGCTGGACTGGATAATCCCTGTGGGTTCCTTCCAGCTCAGGATATTCTGTGATTCTATAATTAATTGAATGGACAGAAATGGCTCTTTACCTGTCCCATGACAAGGTGGGCATGGTCTGTCTTTGTGATATTGAACTTCCTGATCTGGGTTGTTCCATTTGAAAAAATACTGATTCGTGAATTAAAGAAAAACAATATTGTGCTCTCTTTCCTCACTCCCTGTGTCAGAAATCACTGTCAGGGAGAGCAGAGTGCTGAATTAGTGCAGGTCTGGGGGAGAAAAGCAGAGGAGAAAGAATTCCCCTGCATGAAATCCTTGGAGAGCCTGGAATCATTTTGGACAGGAAAGAAAGGGAAAGGAAAGGGGAAGGGGAAAAGAAAAGGAAAGGAAAGAGAAAAGGAAAGACAAACTAAACTGAACTTGGGGGGCATTTATGATGAACCTCTAGCTAGGAAGAAGCCACCTAGAGATGTTGGGAGTATCATTTGGGTGGCTTGCTACAATTGGAAGAGGAACTGCTCACAGCAGATAAACTGCTCTGTTTTCCATGCACTTCTGGTTGGCTCAGTCCAGTACAGTGCCCAGGGGCTTTGCAGCCCTTCCTGTGGCACGATGGCAGTGGGAAATGCCAGCCTGTGTGTCTGTGCTGCCTTGCCCAGGTTGGCTACACGGTGCGCTTCGACGACTGCTCGTGCGCGCAGACGCGGCTGCGCTTCCTGACGGACGGGATGCTGCTGCGCGAGGCCATCGGGGACCCCCTGCTGCACAAGTACAGCGTGGCCATCCTGGACGAGGCCCACGAGAGGACCATCCACACTGATGTGCTCTTTGGGGTGGTCAAAGCTGCTCAGAAGAAGCGAAAGGAGCGGGGCCTGCGGCCGCTGAAAGTGTGTTCATCTGGGGTGGCGGTGAAGGGCGGGGTGGGGCTGGGCTCTGGGTGCTCTGAGCATCTCCTGGGACCTTCCAAAGGGTTTGGGATTTCAGCTTTGACTGTTTTTCTGTTCCTAAAAAGTCACTTTAAATCTCATTAGTTCAGGGTGTCTGACTTTATGATGTGTGGGCCTGATATGACACCTCTGAACAAGGTATCTGGTCACCACCATGATCCCTTTTTTCCACAAAAGCCCCAGACAGAGTGCTGGGGAGGTTTTGGCACTGCTGCTGAGATCACTCCAGGTGCAGGAGCTCTGGCTGATGGGACATGCTCATTCCCAGGTAGGGCACTGCACAGGGGATGGGTGGACATGTCAGGAATTTGTGTGAAAGCACGTTGGTCTGGCAGGGACCTTGCATGGTCTTGTTCCACACACCAGCCCATTCTGTCACACCATTTTCTGCTTCTGTTAAAAAGCTCATGGCTTTAACGAGGGGAAGTCACTCTCTTCTGTCCCAAAGCCTGTTCTGAGCATGGTTCTCAGGATCCAGAAGCTGACTTTTGGCTGGTCCTGACTCACTGGTGTGCAGCTGGATGGGAGCTGCAGTGCTGACCCATGCTGTGCTCCCCCTGAAGGTGATTGTCATGTCAGCCACCATGGACGTTGACCTGTTCTCCCAGTACTTCAATGGAGCTCCTGTCATCTATCTGGAGGGCCGGCAGCATCCCATTGACATCTTCTACACCAAGGAGAGGCAGAGTGACTACCTGCAGGCAGCACTGGTGTCCATCTTCCAGATCCACCAGGTATGAGGGTCTCTCCAGGTTTGTGTCCCTCTGGGGCCAGGGGTTGGTGTTTTGTGCTGGGGTGTTTGACTGCCAAACACCTGGATTGTTGTGTTGTTCCATTAAACTGCATTTAGTGCTTTGAAGTTGCTTCTGCTGTTGGGCTTTGGGACCTGTATGTCCAGGCTGGAGCTGAAGGGAGACTGCCAAGCAAAGATTTATCATGTCAGCTCATGCCTAAAATCTGAATGTTCCCCCCACCTGAGTTCTCTGTACCTGGGTGCTTGCTGGCTCTCTCTGCCTGGCATGGACAGTTATTTGAGGACACAGCAATTCCTCCATCCTTTTAACACTTGATCCCTCAAAATGTGGTTTACTCTTTATCTCTGGTGAATCCATTGGGAATTCTAGCTCTTGCATTCCTTGCACCACATGTGTGTCTTCTCTTTCTTCTTAGCCTGCTTCAATGACTTGCTGCCAGACCCACATCTCATTACCAATCTCAATTCTCCTTTTCTATCCAAACACTCCTAACTTGTTTTTTCCTCTGGCTCCAGGAAGCCCCTGCATGCCAGGACATCCTGGTGTTCCTGACTGGTCAGGAAGAAATTGAAGCCATGACCAAAACGTGCCGAGACGTTGCCCAGCATCTCCCCGAGGGCTGCCCACGGATGACAGTGCTGCCCCTTTATGCTTCTCTGCCCCACTCCCAACAACTCCGTGCCTTTAAACCCACCCCTGAGGTGAGGGAGTAGCAGGGGTTTTGCTTCAATGAGTCTTTGGATGAAACATGTGGGCTTTAAGGGGCTAAAGCAGCCTGTACTGATAGTAATCAATAGTCTCTTGTGTTTGTGGGGTTCCAAGATGAAGGGAGGAATGATGCATCTGACTCTATGTTCTTAGAAGGTTAATTTATTATTTTAAGATACTATATTATATTAAAGAATATTATACTAAACTATACAGAAAAGATACTTACAGAAGGCTACAAAGATAATAATGAAAACTCTTGATTCCTTCCAGAGTCTTGATACAGCTTGGCCCTGATTGGGCAAAGAGTCAAAACAATTCACATGAAACCAATGAAACAAGCACCTGTTGGTAAACAATGACTAAACACATTTCAAATCAGCAAAACACAGCAGAAGCAAATGAGATAATATTGTTTTCCTTTTTCTCTGAGGCTTCTCAGCTTCCCAGGAGAAGAATCCTGTGCAAGGGGATTTTTCCAGAAAATATAACAGTGACAGTAGTCTCAGTTGGCTTTAGGCTGAGTGGTTCCAGAGATGTAAAACACTGCAACTGTGATGGTTTTAACAGATGTGTTCAGTAAGTCATGCGGGGTCATAAAAAGAAGGAAGGATTAGAAGGCACAGGAATTTAAATTTTCTCCATTTCATAGGAATTTTTTGTCCATATCACAAAAAAGCTACAACAGCTAATGGGGGAAATACTGAGTAAGCTGAAAACCTGGGAATGTTTGTCAGGACCATAAGGAAAGGAATTCATGCTGCCCCAGGCTCTTTTTTACCTACTCAACATATAAATAAGAACACAAATGTGCCAGAAGTGAAACCAAAATTGTTGAAAGACGTATTGAGAGCAGCTGTTCTGGTGATGTGTTTTGTTGCAAATACAAAAGAATGTTTTAGAAACTGATTAGAAACTGAAGATTACCTTATTTTCTGGGAGCTGGCACAGCAAGCACAGTTTGTGCTCACAATGTGGGGCAGGGCTTGGCCAAAAGCAGCAGAATTTCTGTGTTGCAGCTGCTCTGAGGTGGCCTTGGCCTGGGTTTGATTTTTTCCTTCCTCCCAGGGCTGTCGCAAAGTGATCCTCTCCACCAACATCGCAGAGACCTCCATCACCATTGCTGGCATAAAATTCGTTGTGGACACAGGCATGGTCAAAGCCAAGAAGTACAGCCCTGGTGAGGAATTCTGAGGAGGAATATGGCCAAGATTGGGTTTGGGTTTGTAGAAGTTACTGGAGGTCCTAAGCCCCACTGAAAGAGGATTTCCAACACTCTCCGTGCTGTTTAAATTAATGTCCCAGGTTTGGGGTGTGGGGTTTGGTGGTGTTTTTGTGGGTTGAGTATCAGGCATGAGGGGGTAAAAATCTGTCAAATGTGAATCTTCTCTTCATGGATACAGCATGGGATAGTTCACAGTGCTGAACCAAGTGAAGCACAGTGCTGAAGTTCACTGTGCTGAACCAAGTGAGCTCTGAGCCGGATTTGAATGGCAAACCCTGGGAATTCTTACTGCTAATCCTCTGTGTTTTCCAAAGCTGTGCCTTCCTTAGGCACTGACTGAGGTGATGTTTTTCCATGCCCAGAAACTGGCCTGGAGGTGCTGGCAGTGCAGCAGGTGTCCAAGGCCCAGGCTTGGCAGCGCACGGGCAGAGCAGGGAGGCAGGAGAGCGGGATCTGCTACCGGCTCTACACAGAGGAGGACTTTGAGAAGTTTGAAGAAATGACAACACCTGAGATACAGAGGTGAGGACAGAGCCATCACACTCCTTGCCACAACCTCTTTTACAGCTGGGGCTGTGGGAAGAACTGAGCAGCAAAACTGGATCTAGGGGCTGGCGGGGTGACTTGAGAAAAATGGAAGTGGGGATTTAACAGAAAAACTGGGAAGTGTTTGCTCAGGGTGGACAGTTGGGCACTGAGTCTCCAAACACAAAAAGCAATAGTTCTGACTGTCCTCCAGATTTTGGACTTGCCTCTTCCTGGTTTAGGAAGTAAGGTTTCACCAGCAGCATCAGGTTTGTCTCTGTCAAGCCTGAGACTCCATCTCAGCTTCTATGAATAAAGAAAAAGGAATAAAATAAAACAAGAGAGCTATCTCAATTGTTTTTTCTGCCTATGCAGGTGTAACCTGGCCAGTGTGGTGCTTCAGCTCCTGGCCCTGAAAATTCCCAATGTGCTCACCTTTGACTTCATGTCCAAACCATCTCCTGGTAAGTGGCTACAAAGGCAGCCTGGGGGACACAGAGCAGGAAAATCTTGGGCCATAAGGTGTCATAACAACACAACATGAAGGTGTGCCCTGACTGCCAAGGGAAGAGTAAAGAGGGAAAGGTGCTTGTTCTCCTGGACAGAGGACTATACACTACATTTTGGACCCTGATTTGTCTAAATGGAAAGTACTTGTGCCTCTGGCCAGGGAGGGAGGCAGTGGTGGAACCAGCTGATGTTCACATCCCTCAGTGGGAGGCAGGAGGCCTCACAGCCCAATGTCCTTGTTTTGGCAGATGCTATTCAAGCAGCAATTGATCAGCTGGACCTGCTGGGAGCTGTGACCCAAAAGGAAGGTCAGCCTGTGCTGACCCCCTTGGGAAAGAAAATGGCAGCCTTTCCACTGGATCCAAAGTTCTCCAAGGTAAAAACTGCAGAAAAATGAACTTTTTTAATCTCATGTACTCATCTCTATACCATTGATGTTTCTCTTTCAAACTCCTTAAACAAGGTATGAAATCAGGGATGTTTGCAGCTGTACTGGTATATTTGCTGTACATTAGTGTACATAATTTACAGCCCTTTTGCTGGATTGCTTGTCATCTGTTGTTAAATTCAGAAAAATTTTTAAAAGAGAATTTCTTTACTCTGGCACCACTGAAGGTGAACAAGGCAGATTTGCTTGCAATTTTCAGGATTGTTTAGCAGGTCCATGAAATGTCTGTTGCTGGAGTTCATTTCAGTCACTGTGTTTGTGCTGGTTGTGCACTGGGCAGTGTCAGGAAGGAGCCTGGCAGGTGTTGTTACAGGTGCTTGGTGAGCCCATCAGAATTTACAGCCAATCCTAGGCCCAGATGTTTGAGATTGTCCTAAACAATGTTTGGTCAAGTTCCTGGGCTGCCAGGGAGCAGAAAGATCTGCCCAGCTGAAGTGGATTTGGTCGACTAAAGATGAGTTTTGCTGTGTCTGTGCAGGCCATCCTCCTGTCCCCCCAGTTCCACTGTGCAGAGGAGATCCTGACCATTGTGTCACTGTTGTCAGTGGACAGTGTCCTCCACAACCCCCCTGCCCAGAGGGATGAGGTGCAGGCTGTCAGGAAGAAATTCATCTCCAGTGAGGGGGATCATCTCACCCTGCTCAATGTCTACAGGGCCTACAAGAACGTCAACGGGCACAAGGTGGGATGGTCTGAGCTGCCAGTGCTGTGTGAGCTCATGGGGTGATGAGGTTTTAGCAGAGAGCAGAGTGCCCCCTGCATCCTCCATGGCTGCTGCCACAGGCATCCTCCAGAGCAGAGAGAAAACAGGGCTCATCCTTAACAACTGGGCAATTGCAGGAAGTTCAGGAACAAAGTTCCTACAGACAGCTCTGGCAAAGCTTTGTGGGGCCAGTTCTGTAATCACAGCCAGGGCTCTTCCTTCCCTGGTTCCAGCTGGGAACAGGAGGGAGTGGGAGAGTGCTGAGATTTGATGATAAATACCTGGACATGCTCTGGGACAGGATTCGTTGGAAAAACACTGAGCATGTTTGAAAGCAGATTTGGATTTATCCTACCCTATCAGCCCCTCATATTGATTTGTGGATCTGTGGACTCATGCACCCCATTCCTTGCAGCACCTGTCATTCTTGCTCTTGTTGGTCTTGCAGAGCAGCTCTGAGTGGGAAAAGAACCACCACCTGCTGTTTCTGAGCAGTGTGGGAGGGAATCTAGACATAGTGGAGTAAAGAGGGGTGGAAATATGACCAGGAAAGGGGTCAGCATGTTTTCTCTGAGGCAGATTGTAGGGGGGTTCTGCTTTTTATGGTATCCAAAGGCTGGCATGCTCCTGGGGTGAAGAAATATCCCCTTCTAACTCCTGGTGTCTCTGCTGCAGGGATGGTGCAGAGAGAACTTTATCAATGGCAGGAACATGAAGCTGATGGCAGAAGTCAGAGCTCAGCTCAGGGACATTTGTGTAAAGGTAACTTGCCTCCATATTCTATTTCTCTGTTTCACTTGTTGGTATTTTCCTGTTTATCCCCAAGCTGATGTTATTGTGCACCAAGTCCCAGGTGAGAAAACGTGGGGTTGTTTTCAGTCTTCTGTTAAGTAGCTGGCTAAAATTCCTGACTCTGCAGTTAAACCCCCAAAATCTTAAAGCTGCAGGGCTTAGCGAGTCAAGGAGAAATGGGAACCTCTGAGAAGACTTGTCAGGGAAAGGACAGGTTTTCCTAAGGGTTTTTCCTGCTCTAATGCAGCTGGGACTGTGCTGTGTGTGCCACAGAGTGCTGGCAGCCTGTGCTGGCTGGCTTCTCCGTGGAGTCAGGCATTGTGTGGCAGCAGCTTCCCCTCAGTGCTGTTCCTGCTGGGCAGAGCTTGGGAGCTGCCACTGAACCCCTGGCAGTCTGCAGTGACATGAGAGCCACCCCTGGGGTATCATTTGTGAATGCTGGTCAGCCTTAAACTCCCTTTCAGAAGGAGAGTGACAATCCATTCTGCTCTCAGTCTGGCTTAGCCTAGCATCCACTCGGCTGAATTCCCAGTGGTGCCCCAGTGTTCTGACACAGGAAAATCCCCCAGGATTTCTGAAGTGAACCAGTGTCACTGTAAGGGTCAGGACTGGGTAGGAAGTGACACAGACTCTAGGTCAGCAGGCTTAGAGACTAGAGCCCCGACTTTACTGAAACTGCTTCTTTTATACACTGGTCAGTACAGGTGGACTGTAGCAGTGTGAATTGCTGCTAGCATAGTCCAGGGGAAGGAAGCAAAAAGGGCTTTTGCATAATATCCACAGATGTTTTATTCAGCCACACAGTGAGATGTTCAGGTCCCAGTACACACACACACACACAGAGGGTCTGGCTTGCTCTCTACAGGGGCCTGGGGGCTGACCCTGGTCTGGGGCAGTACAAAGATGAAGGGCAGTCAGGGAAATGGGAAGGTGTGGCTTAGGAACATAGGAACAGGGGAAGGAGCCAATGGGGTCTAACAGAGCTTTTTGAGGGAAGCTTCTTGTGTCTCCCTAGACCAGGGAATGCCCCCTCAGAGTCTCCACAGTGGACCTGATTGGTCATTTAATCAACACATTTCACATTATTGTCTAATTAACAAGACACCCATTTGTAAACAACCTCACGGGCAAAACACCAGGTGCAGATTGTTTAGAATTCTTTCTCTCCAGCTCCCTAAAGCTTCCCATGGGAGAAGCTGACTCATGGGAAAGCTTATCTAGATTTCTCTCTCTCTGACCAGAGAGCTGCCACCACAAAACAGGGTTGTATTGTTTTGTGGAGATAACAAAAAACTCCACAACTTTCACAAAGTTGTAAAGCTGGTATGTTTATTACAGCGCTGGACCATGTGGAGATTACTCTCCTTAAAAGACGTGCTGGGAACTTCAGGATTCTTTTTATCTCCCTCTCAAATACATATGCATACAATTTCACAATAGGTTCATACATGTGACCATGTTCACAGGGGTCTTAGGCTGAGGGAAGAGATGAGGATCTGACTCCATGTTTCAGAAGGCTTGATTTATTATTTTATGATATATATTATATTAAAACTATACTAAAAGAATAGAAGAAAGGATTTCATCAGAAGGCTGGCTAAGAATAGAAAAAGAAAGAATGATAACAAAGGTTTGTGGCTCGGAATCTCTGTCCGAGCCAGCTGGGCTGTGATTGGCCATTAATTAGAAACATCCAACATGGGCCAATCCCAGATGCACCTGTTGCATTCCACAGCAGCAGATAATCATTGTTTATATTTTGTTCCTGAGGCCTCTCAGCTTCTCAGGAGGAAAAATCCTAAGGAAAGGATTTTTCATAAAAGATGTCTGGGACACTCACATATTCATTTTTACGAATTTCGTGTGACATTTGCCGCTAGTTCTTCTTTATCAGAAAGAATTCTTAGGTCAGGTTGACGTGCTCCTTACAGCAGTCTGTCTCTCTTTATCACCTTCTGTCTCTTCCCCCTTATCTCTGTCCTTCACTGAAGCAGTTTCTCTGAGCCTAGGCTTTTGCAGTCAGGCTACACAGCGATGTTTTCTGACCACAGACTCAAAGATGTACATTCCACCTAAATCAAAATGGATTTCTCCTCTGTCTCAGTGTCCCCACGAGGGTGCAGGTTGTTCATGCTCACTCTTGTGTCCGCAGCTGTCGTTGCCGCTGGAGTCGTGCCGGGGGGACACGGCGGGCGTGCGGCGCTGCCTGGCCCACAGCCTGTTCATGAACGCGGCCCAGCTGCGCCCGGACGGCTCCTACGGCACCGTGGGCTCGCAGCAGGCCGTGGCCATCCACCCCTCCTCGGTGCTGTTCCAGTGCAAGCCTGCCTGCGTGGTGTACACGGGGCTGCTGCGCACCAGCCGCTGCTACATGCGCGACCTGTGCCCGGTGGATGCCGAGTGGCTGCTGGAGGCTGCACCCGAATACTTCCACAGGAGGCTCCGGACAGCCAAGAGCTGACCCTGGGACCAGCTGGCTCAGCTTCTCCTTGAAAGACTTTGTGAAAAGTATTGGAATAATACCAATAGAGCCAGATGGGACATGCCTGAGCTTGTCTGGTCCTCGCTGCTGAACCAAACAGCAGCACTGTGGTGTTTCACCCCACAGACACTTTTGGCTGGCTGGTTGTGTGGTGTTTCACCCCACAGACACTTTTGGCTGCCTGGGTGTGTGGTGTTTCACCCCACAGACACTTTTGGCTGCCTGGGTGTGTGGTGTTTCACCCCACAGACACTTTTGGCTGCCTGGGTGTGTGGTGTTTCACCCCACAGACACTTTTGGCTGGCTGGGTGTGTGGTGTTTCACCCACAGACACTTTTGGCTGCCTGGGTGCTGCAGCTGGGCACTGCAGACAAGTCCAGGCATGCAGGAGCTCTGGTGGTGCTGGGATGGAGCTTCCCCCCATAACAGGGGCTGCTCCTCGGGTTTCCCTCTGCTGGAGAAGCTTTAAGGGGATGGTGAAGGAAAGGAGTCGGTTCTGATGGAGGGTTTGGATCCAGAGCTTTATTCTGGCCCTCAGGCCTCTGAATGCAGCACCAGCTCCAACAGAACTCCCTGAGCCCGTGGCTGCTGCTCCTTTGAACCCCGGGGAGAGGGGCAGGGAAGGGGCAGGGAGCCACCAAGCAGGGACAGGAGGGGAGGGACAAAGGGACAAAGGACACCTGGATGGGCCAATGGCCCCCAGGGGTAGAGGGCATCCTTTGGATCTGCCAATCACTCAGTGCCCTTCTGGAATGCCAGGACTGACAGACAGTGGTGGGAGGGGTCAGGGAGGGAAAGGAGAGGTGAGTGACACACCTGGGAGGGAATTATCAGGGGAGGGACCCAAAGTTCTGAGTTAAACCCTGAAATCACAAGGCAACAGAAAAGCGCATATTATATGGCTCTATGCAGATATTGACTATATGTATTTTGTTGTGTTGATTAGCAGTGCTGTATTAGCATTTTAATAGTATGGTAAATGTAGTTTTGTAGTTAAAAGGTAACTTTTGTAGTTAAAATAGGAACTATGTATGTGGGATATTTTTTTAAGAGAGGAATGAGGTACTTGCACTGAGATAGCAGCCACAGGACACCTCAATCTTTCAGAGAAAGAGAATTTATTGCTCCATTATCAGGAGAAATGAACTTCTTCCTGCCTTGCTCCTGCCATGAAGACGTCGTTTAGGATTCTGAGGAAGAAGCTGACACTGACCAGACAGAATCCTTTGTTTTAATGGAATTTATGCATCATGTATGAGATGTATGAATATGCAACAGGTTATTGTTTTTAAGGGTTAATCCTTTGTTAACGTAGGTCCTTTTTCGGGCTTATATTGCCCAGAAAAAGGTACCCAGACCGTCTGTAACTCTTTGTTTCTGTTGTTTCATATTGTCCTAATCCAAATTGTCCAAATTATTATGAGTGTAATTATATTACTATTTTTATAACCATTTTATTACTATTAAACTCTTAAAATTTTAAAAACAAGTGATTGGCGTTTTTCACAACTTATATATTCATTAATTTTTTTTTTTTTAAAACATGTTTTTTATAACCTTAAGGAACAGGATGGGTATTTATTTAGATTGGATTTATATGTTTTTTTCCAGAATAAAAAAGTGATAGTGAAAATAGGAATCATGTGTTGGTTTGTGAGGTACAGAACAAATGATTGTAGGATGAGTCCTGGTGTTTATGGGTCTTGTGGGAGTGTGTTCATTGTCAGCAGTCTGGGCTTAAAGATGTGAAGGTAGCACAGTGAATCTGTGCCTCTTGTGCAGAATGGACTCTGCCATTTACATGTGCAATGCTCAGATTCCTGTGGGGAATTGGGAGTTAAAATTCTGGTCTTTTGATGGGGTGGTGTCCATTTGATGGGGTGGGGCAGATGGGGTGGTGTCCATTTGATGGGGTGGTGTCCATTTGATGGGGTGGGGCAGATGGGGTGGTGTCCATTTGATGGGGTGGGGCAGATGCTCTCGGCTCCCGCCTTGCAGTGAGCAGCAAATGAGCCTTCTGTGCTTCTCCTCCATAGCAGGCACCAGTGCCAGCCTTTGGACAAAGGCAAGGCTTGGTGCCAGGAAACGCTTCCTTAGTCACTCTTTCCTCTAAAATACACAAAAAAACCCCCAACCATTCATTTTTTCTTTTTCTGAGGAGACTGCCACGCTCCAGCCTGAACAGTGACAGTCCTAATTAGGAGTGGGATGATGTCTGAGATAAAACCTGTGCACGTCCCCCACATTCCTAAAGCTCTGTCTGTGAATTCACCCGAGAAGGGACCTGTACGGGTTCTGTGTCCGTGCCATCCCTGCCCATTCCATTGTCAGGAATCCCAGGAACCAGGCCCCCCCGTGGGCACACTCCGTCCTGCCGGAGCCGGGACTCGAACCGGCGTCTAACAGGGGCTGGGACTCGAACACGGGATCTCACCGGGGCCGGGACTCGAACCGGGATCTCACCGGGGCCGGGACTCGAACACGGGGTCTTACCGGGGCCGGGACTCGAACACGGGGTCTTACCTGAGCCAGGATTCGGACCCGGGGTCTCACCGGGGCCGGGGCTCGAACGCTTATCGGCCGAACCGGGACTCGAACCCGGGCTCTCACCGGGGCCGGGACTCGAACCCGCCTATCGGCCGAGGCGGGACTCGAACCCTGGTGCTCAGGGCCCGCGCGGGGCGCGCCGGGGCCGGAAGCGGAGCGCGGTTCCGGGGCGGGCCGTCCTCGCCGCCGCTCGGTCCCGCACGATGCTCCTCGCCCGCTCCCTGCGCGCCGCCGCCGCCGCCGCGCTGCGCCCGCCGCTCTCCGCGCCGCGCCGCCCGCTCAGCTCCGCGGCCCCCCGCGCGCTGCTGCCGCCGCCCGCCGCCGCCGCACCGGCCCTGGCGCGCTCGCTGTGGCAGCTGGGCGGCGGCGCGGGGCGGACGGCGCTGCTGCGGCCCCGGCGGGGCTCGGCCGGGCGCGTGTCCTGCGGCTGCGGCGGGCTGCACACCGAGGGTGAGCGGGGACGGAGCGGGGCCGCCCTTGGGAGGGCGCGGGGAGGACACGTGCGCTGCACCCGCTCCGTTCTGGGAAGCACGTGGGGCGGGGGGGCTCTCCCTACTGCCCCTCTTTCCCTGACCCCCCTTCTTTCCTTAAGGCAACCCCACCTTTCCCTAATCCCCGTTTTCACTAAACCACCTATTTCCCTAAATCCCTTAGGTCATCACCTAGGCCCCCTTTTCCTCTGTACCCCTTTCGCTACCTCCTTTTTCACCTACTCCCCTTTCCCTAACCTCCTTTTTCACAATTCCCTTTTCCCCAATCCCCCTTTCCCTAACCCCTTTTTTTTGTTCAAACCCCCATTTCCCCAAACTCCTTTTTCCTACCTGCCCTTCCCTTAACCCCACTCCCCTTTTCCCTAACCCTCCCTTTTCTTACTCCCCTCTTTCCTTTACCCTCCTTTTCCCTAAACCCCACTTTTCCTATCCCTCTTTCCCTAACTATCCATTCCCTAACCCCGTTTTCCAACACCCCTTTCCCTGAACTCACCCCCCACCCTTCATCCCTCTCTTTCCCTAACCCCATTTTCTTTCCCCCCCAGGAGACAAAGCCTTTGCGCAGTTCCTGACGGACGAGATCCAGGAGGAGAAGAAGATCCAGAAGCACAAGTCCCTGCCCAAGGTCTCCGGGGGGTGGGAGCTCGAGGTGCACGGCACGGAGGCCAAGCTGGTGCGGAAGATCGCGGGGGAAAAGTGAGTGGGGTGCGGGAAGGGTCCCCAGCCCCCGAGGGTGGGTCACAGTGACCAGGCTCCTCCCGGTGCTCACAGCCCAAACCCTGCAAAGGCTCTTTGTGTGACCACTTTGGGCCAAAGGCACTTTTTTCACACCTTTTTGTTACTGTGTTTTGTGTTACAAAGTTTCACGTGGTCTTCCTGTTTGAAAAATAACAGTTCGGTAAAACTTTAAAAAGTGAGGGCACTTGGAGCTTCTCCCAGGTGTGTCTTTTGACTGCAGTGCATTTTTGGGGGTGTGTTCAAAAGAATTGTTTCTTTTTCTTGTGCAGGATAACGGTTACATTCAACATCAATAACAGCATCCCACCCTCGGCTGAAGAGGACACGCAGGAGCAGCAGAAACCTGATGAGCAGGAGGTGACTTAGCCTTGATGTGCATTTAATGCTGGGACACAGATGAAAAATGGAATCTTACCTTAGGGGAGTTGGAGCCTTGTCCTCAAGTGTTGAGGCTTTTTCTTCCCCTTGTGTGATATTTGGGAGCTTTAAGTCACAAAATGCAGATTTTCAGGGCTGCCTGTCCCTTCCTCCCTGCTGCAGAAAGGCAGAGATAAGGAGAAATAAGGAGAAATTAGAGGAATTCCAAGACTTTCTAGCACCTTCAAAAAGGATCTACAGGAGAGTGGGAGAGGGAAACTGTACAGAGGAATGGAGTGACAGGTTAAAGGGGGATGGCCTTTAACTGGCAGGGAGTGGGGCTGAATTGGGTATTGTGAGGGATTGCTCCCTGTGAGGGTGGGGAGGCCCTGGCACAGGGAGTCTGTGGCTGCCCCATCCCTGGAAGTGTCCAAGATGAGGCTGGATGGGGCTTGGATCAACCTGGGATAGTGGAAGGTGTCAGGGAATACCCAGTGCTGGCTGGGCTGGGCTGTGGTTGCTTTGGCTCCTGTTCAGATTCCAGTGCTGATGCAACTGTTCTCTCATTTAGCCTGAACTTACATCAACTCCAAACTTTGTAGTGGAAGTCATAAAAGATGATACAAAACAGACCCTTGTCCTTGACTGCCATTTCCCTGAAGATGAGGTGAGTATCACTGTGCCCCTCTTGGATTTAACTGCTCTTTGTAATCTCTTGCTTTTCTGAATCAGCAGAGTGCCCAGTCTCCTCTTATTTCTTTATTTTTCTTAATCACCAAAAAAAAAAAAAAAAAAGCTTTATGTTGGCAAGAATAGTAGGGAGGAAATGTGCATTCCTCACATCCTGCACTGGTGTTTCTGATCAGTTGCTTATTGGGCTCTTTATTGAATTACAGTAAAGAAGTAGGGATTAAAAAAGGAGGGGAGAAAATAAAATGGAGAGCTTTTGCTCACACTGGTATTTGTGGTTTATTTTGTAAATGTCAGGAGATGTTTAACAGCCAGTCTTGGCTGACAAAGATGAGACAGACATGGGAAGACACGTAGAACCACACAGAAGTTATATATTATGTTTTTATATATTTGTAAAGTTCAGGCTTCTGATTTACATGGCAGCACAAGCTTAGAGGATTTTCTGAGTTCTGTGCATGTCTGTGCTTGTCCTCACAGACCTGGTGAGAGGGGGGAGAGGCACAGCTTGTCTGGCCTTGGGGCTTCTCCTGAGCTATTCCCAGCCTGGGGATGAGCTGGCTGAGTGTGCCCACTAATTGCAGCTAATTGCATGCCTTCCATTTGTTTTCCTGCCTCAGATTGGACATGAAGGAGAGGAAGAAAGTGATATTTTCACAATTCGGGAGGTCAGCTTCCAGCCCACTGGAGAAGCTGACTGGAAGGACACCAACTACACCCTCAACACGGATTCCCTGGACTGGGTAGGTGCTGTTCAAGGCCACAGAGGGCTCTCAGCTCACCTCACCTGGCTGTCCCTCTGCTCCTGGGCTGGGAATTAAACCTGTCAGGGTGTCTGAGACAGGGGCTGGCCCTGCTCTGCCCCTGAGCTGCTGGTTCTGCTGCAGACTGAGGGTGTCTCATGGTCCCAGGGTTGTGCACTGCTGGTGGCATTACCAGGAATCAGGACAGACAGGGGGATCTTCTTCCTTTCCAGATTTTATAGGCAGATTTCCCAGCAGGGAATCGCATTCTGGAAATGCTTTGACACTTGTTAAACATCTTTTGATATGTGTGTTTAACAATGTGGCTTATCAGACACCATGTGTAGGTAAAAGCATCTGTGTGGTATCTGAAAAAATACATTGTGTCCTGGTTTTCCAGGTGTGTTGTTAGACTTGTAACACTAAAAATACGCTCTACAATCGGTGTGTTCTTGTGTTCTCAATGCCAGGATTTCAAAAGCTACAATTTTTAGTTTGAGGCTGTCATATTTAAAACTGAAAGAGAAGTGCTAGAGTGTATCCCCTTGAGAAGCATTCATGTTAAAATTGCTCAGTGTGCTGTAGACCATCCCACACTGATTATTCTTTTTTTCCCCTAAGACATTAAATTAATTTAAAATATGTATGTAAAGGAAAAAGCCAAGTTCATGACTGTAACATTTAAGCCTTTCAAAGAAACCAGTACATCAGATACCTTCCAAAGTGTTAGTTCACCCCTGGGTAGAGGGACAGGCAGAGCTTGGCCTGTGTCATCCTTGACACACTTCCCCTCCTGACTCCACAGTCTGGGGATCATCTCCAGGGTGCAGTTCATTTGTAGTGTTGGGTTTGGGTTTTTATTATTTATTCCATGGCCCTTTCTGTCCAAATGTTCACCCAAGGTCAGGCCTGTCCTCCTGGGGTGGTGCCTTGGGAGGCTGCCTAGAACAGAGGCTAGGCAATGTTAAAGGAATAAAATAGGGATTTATTAAAAGGCCTTAAAGGATACACCTTGGGCAGTACAAGAGCACAGCCAGGGCTACACCCAAGATGGTTGATGAGTCATGAGTTTTCACACTTTTCTAAGTTTTAGTCCATTTCCATATTGGCGTTAATTGTCCAATTCCAGCTCCAGGTTATGCAGTCCCATCCTCCCAGTTTGCTCTCCTCAATTTGCTGTTTGCACTTTTTGGGCCTGAAGCTGCAGTGGTGTCCTTGGTTCTGGGGCTGGAAAAGGATTGTTCTGTGTGACTGAACTGTGAGGAGAACTTGCTGACAATTTATATGAAATTCAGAGTTAAACACTAATGCAGTGCAGAATCTGGAGACTATGAAAGGCATCAGTGGGAGCTGGGCCTGATTTTCCTGGGAAGAAGTGCCAGTTGCCAGGGGACATTTTAATGCCCCCCTGCCCAGGCGTGTTCCACTAAGGAAGGTTTCTGTTCCTTGCTCCAGGCTCTCTATGATCACCTGATGGATTTCCTGGCTGACAGAGGAGTGGACAACACCTTTGCTGATGAGTTAATAGAGCTCAGCACTGCCCTGGAGCACCAGGAGTACATCAAATTCCTTGAAGACCTTAAAAGCTTTGTCAAATGTCAGTAGGTCAGGCTAGGAATCTCAGCCTCAAGTGTGGGTATTCCACAGTGCTGCTTCATCCAGCAATACCCAAAAATATCTTCACAGTGGTTACAGAGAGTAAGTAACTTGGAAGGTGGAGAAGGAGGATGCTCATTTGGATTTGGGGAGTTGTAGTGATGGTGCAGCCCCAATCAAGTTCTCCAGTGCTACAGGCCGGAATTGCCTCGCCCTGCATGGGGCTTTTTGTACAATTAAGAGTGAATGTGAAGAATAAAAACTGTTCAACATATCACTGAAAAGGGTGGTTTCTCTTCTTCTTGCTGTACCAGAGCTGCCATGAAAGTGATGGCAGAGTTTCTCTCTGCCAGAGCTGCTCACAGTAGTTGTGGCAGTGATGGTTGAGCACTTCTACTTAAACTGGTGCCTCCAATTGCTGTTTGAAGGTTTTAAGTTTATTTAAGTTAGTTAGTTAATTTATTTAAGGTTCATTTAAACTCAAAGCTGAAGTCCAACATAAGCTGTGAGATCACTGATGTAGTATTAAAGACAACACCAAGGCCAAAATAAACTAAATATATATTTATTTCAAAACATGTCCTGTGTGGTTAAAAGTGCAGGTCAAGGCAATCCTGTGCCTTTTGCAGTGTCTTTTTGACACAGCAGTTAGAAAGAGTACAAAAGAGTCCTAGCAGCTCTGGGTGAAGTTTAGTATTGAAGTTTTCCAGAAGTAAAGCAGCAGCTGAATCACCTTAGAGGAGAATCATCCAGGAGTCACAGACCTTCACAAGAAAGTTGAACAGAGAACTGTGTTAATGTATAAAGTTCAAAACTATTTGAACAGGAAAAACTATTGATTAAAGGGGGAAAAAATTCACAAAAAAGGTGTTGAGCACTGGCAGAGGCTGCCCTGGGAAGTGGGGGAGTCACCATCCCTGGAGAGATTTAAGACATCTAGATGTGGCACTTGGGGACATTGCATAGTTGTGGCCCTGGCAGTGCTGGGGGAATGGCTGGACTTGATCTTAGGGGTCTTTTCCAACTTTAACAATTCCATGGCTCTATTTGAAATGCTCTGCCCCTAGCACTGACCTCCCACTGGTTTTACATAGCAAAGCAAGCACCAGCTCTGGCTTGAGCCAAAGGGCTGCTGTGTGGTCTCTGAGACATCTGGATGAAGTTTTTCAGGAGGTTTAAACAAATAATTTTTAAAACTTTTCTTCATGAACCACTTATCTGATCAGATTGTGCACACAAGACTTAGAAGTTGTTGGCTAAAGTTAGGACACTAAATTTGACAGGTCCTTGAAAGATTCCCTAATCCAGCAGTTAAAGGTGTGTACTTTGAAATTTCTCTTTTATGGTTACTGGTGGTCAAAGGTAAAGCCATTTCCAAGGAATTTTGTGAAAAAACAGCCACACAAACCCAGAGATCAACAGACTTGTGGTTTCTGCCTATGTAATTGAGCCATGGACCCAAGCAGTGATCCTTTCCAGGAACTTGACATTTGCACTCACAGGGCAGCTCATCAGCAGACTGGCTTCCTCCTCCATGCCACTGGTGACTGTGAACTCGGGGCTGTGCAGGCACCTCTGACTGTGCTCTGTCAAGGTGCTTTCCAGCAGGGACCGAAGCTTCCCTTCTGTCATATCCTGAGAATAATTCATTAAAGGTCAGCTGGAGTTCCTGTCTGGGATGCCACACACAATGTGTAGTGCAGCTCACCTGTGTGCTGATGTGCAATCCACACTGGCAACAAACCAAGTGAGCCTTCACAGTCAGGTTATTCCTGGGAAGAGCAAACAAAGAGCATCATGACACCCAGAACAAGGGAAGATCTTAGCAAGAAAAACCCCAAAAACCAACCCAACACACTCCCCCCATTAGATTCAGATCATTGCTCAGGCATTTCTATGTTGTTGAAATGAACAGCAGCCTTTCTCTGCACATTTCTAAGCCCAGATTGCTGCAGGAGAGTGAGGAATCTGATTCCAATGCCAAAGGCTTTCTTACTTCCTACATACAGGGCAGATGACCCTGTCAGAGGCATCCAGGCCGTCCAGCATGGCATTGAGACATTCCTCATCGAAGCGCAGGCTCCGCTCGTACTCCTCGATGACCAACTGCTCTGCAACGACACAGCACAGCAAAGCACCCTCAGGGCCTGCTGGGCAGCACAGGCAGAGCTGCTGGGCTGATGCAGGCTGGGCTGGATATGAGTTTCTAAGAACTTTTACTCCTCTGGCTCAGATTTGTATGCTTGGTGAAATCATTCCTGCTAATCCGTTTTTTTTCTGTGGCTCAGCTCGTCTCATATGGGTCTTTCTGATCAGCACTTGAGAAAGATCCTGAATTGATTTGTAAAGGTTCCTAGGGCTAACAGATCTTAGTCCTGTTTCTCTGGCCTCCCCCACAGATGCTAAAATGCCACTTAAACTCTTAGAACTGTGAGAAGAGGTCTCAATACCTCAAAGCCTCAATAAGATTTCTAAGGAGGCTCTTGCCCTGTATCACGTGGTTTGCAGGAAACAAGGAGTGCAGCCTTGGCTCTTCTGCATTACCAGGAAGTTACACATCAAACAGGAGTCAGAAGATGTGTAAAGATCTTACCTTGCAAGATCAGTTCTCGTTGGATCTCTTCCAGCACTGCCAGCTCATCAGGGTCCTCCAGCACCTGAAAGATTAACCAGACAGTGATCCTCCCATTCCAGCCACTTTCTCACTTCCAGCACCTGACTGAGCAACACAAATCCACTCTTATTCTCCTGTCTAGTAAATCCCTCTATTTGCAAACCCATGCACTGTGGGAAGCAACGTGTACTGTAAACACAAATGCAGAGCCAGCCAGAAGAGACCCAAGTACAGCCTGTCCAAGAACTTGCTTTTTAAGACATTGAAGTTTCATTTCCATTCTCAGAAGAGGGAAGTGACAACCAGCTATAAAAAGCACAGATGAGGAAATCAACCCTCTGCTGTGATCCACAGGCTGTGAAGGAAAAAAGGAATTTCCCCACTCATGCCCAAAGGCACTTTCACAGCTCAACACCCTGCCTGAGCTGCAGAACAGGAAACCCTGAAGCTCCTGAGTTTTGTTAGCTCCAGTGAGAAGTTAAAGTCAGACCCGCAGGGAGCTGTATTTGATACTCCTGTATCACACACATGGTGTTGAGGCTGGGGACCCAGCACTGACCTGCTCCATGGGCTGCTCTCCGCCGAGGCCGGGAAGCCTGTCCCGCAGCTCCTGCCACTCCTGCTCCATCACCTCCTGCACCAGCAGCGCGCCCGGGGCCGCCCCGCACGCCCCATCCCCGGCCTGGCGGTAGCGGTCCAGCAGCTTGGCCCGGCTGCTCCTCAGCCGCTCCATGCAGCGCTGTGGGGACGGGAGGGGAGAGCGCCCGCGGCCGTCAGCGCCCGCTCGGGGGGACACGGGGGTACCGGGGCTGGGAGGTGAGACACGGCGGAGGGGGTGCGCCCCACAGGGCCGAGAGACCGGGAATCCCTGAGCGGGACACGGGGGAGGCACCAGGGCTGGCCATGTCCGGAGGGGCTGCGGGGGAGTTGGCTGACAGCTCGCAGCGGGGGCAGCGCCGGGCGCTGGCAGAAAGCGTTCGGGACGCGGTCAGGGGAGAGTTTCGGACGGGGCGCGGTTTACCCACCCCAGCGGGACCACTGCGGCCAGCCCCGGGAGGACCGAACTGGGTTCGGATGAGGAGACAGCCCACGTCCCCCCCTCGCGGCCCGCTCCCCGCTCACCCTGCGGTACGTCTCTCTCCAGGGCGGCCCGCCCGGGCTCTTGTACCGCGCTCGGTGGCCCTGCACCGGCGCCGCCATCGCGCCGAACCCGCAGCACGCCGGGCCCGCGGGGCACGCCGGGAAATGTAGTCCGCGGGCGGCGGCGCCCATTGGCCGCGCGGGCGGTGACGTCAGGGCGGCGCGGCGAGCGGGGCGATGGCGGCCGAGTGCGGCCCAGCGGAGCAGTGGCGCGCGGCGCTGCCGCAGCACGCGCTGTTCGGCCGCCTCCGCGAGCGCGCGCCCGCCGCCCCCCGCCCGCCGCGGCTCCGCGACCTCCTGTGCGGGCTGGGCTCCGACCTGCTGCTCTGGGACGGGCCCGCCGCCGCCCTGCTCGCCATCGGCCTGCGCCGCCTCGGCACCGGCACCGACCCCGCCGCGCTCGGCCGCTACCAGGTGCGGCCCCCGCCTGGCGACGGCGGGAGGGGCTGAGGGGATGGAGGGGAGCAGGGGCTGGGGCGGGCGGTGTGAGGGAAGGGGGAGGCTGTGAGGGGATGAGGAGGAGGGGGCCGGGATGAGGGGCTGGGTGTGAGGGGATGAGGGGCTGGGTGTGAGGGGCTGGGCGGACCGTGAGGGAAGAGGGGCGTGAGGAGATGTGGGGATGTGTGGGGAGTGTTAAAAACGGGACAGAGAGGATGTGGGGGATGCGAGCTGTGAGGGGAGGAGGGCCATGGTGGGCACGGGGCTGAGGGGGTCTGTTCCTTGAAGGAACATCGTCATCCCTCAGCCCGCCCTGGAGTGTCCTTCCCCAAGGAACCCACTGCTTTGTGCCTCATTCCGTGCCGTGTAAATCACCATCCAAAATAAAGATGAGCTGTACTTTGGTTTGAGTGCTTCGAACGGCATGCGCTTCCCTGTAACATTTCTGTTTTCAGACTCTTCTGTGCATAAACCCGCCCCTTTTCGACGTGCACCAGACGCTGCTGAGCCCTGCCCAGCACCATGTGGCGCTCATTGGTACCAAGGGGCTCATGGTGCTGGAGCTGCCCAAGCGCTGGGGCAAGAATTCCGAGTTTGAAGGTGGGAAATCCACGGTGAACTGCAGGTGAGTGAGACCTCAGGTGAATAATGACACCCTTGTCCTGCCACTCTTCCTCCACAGCCTCCCTTTCTTGGAGTTAGGTAGATATAGAAGGCACTGGTGGAAGGTACAGGTTGTATTGGGGTTGGAGGGCAGTCACAAATAAACTATTGTGGCTCAAATACTTGCTTGCTTGTCAAGTAACCCAAATAAATGACCTTCTAAACTTGTTGCAATTGCTGAGGAGCAAGATGCTCCTCTAGTATTCTGTAGCTTTCCACAGAATCATAGAATGGTTTGGGTTGGAAGAGACCTTAAAGGTCAGCAAGTTCCAACTCCTGCTATGGATAGGGATGCCTTCCACTAGACCAGGTTGCTCCAAGCCCTGCCCAACCTGGTCTTGGACATGTCCAGAGATGGGGCAGCTTCTCTGGGATCTTTCAGCTGTGGCAGCTAAAAGCAGACATTTGGGGGGAAATAACAGAGGCCTTCAATTTACAGCTGCTTTCCAACTTTCAGAGTAGTGCAGATAAAGACTCTGAAAGCTTTTCATTGTGTCTCTAGCTCTTCTTGCCCCTGCTTCCCTTTAGAAGTAGCTTTGTGTTTCTGGTCCCAGTGCAAGTCTCTGCTCTGTGTTCCAGCACCATTCCTATTGCGGAGCGGTTCTTCACCAGCTCAACCTCCCTGACCCTAAAGCATGCAGCCTGGTACCCCTGTGACACCATGGAACCCCACATTGTGCTCCTGACATCAGATAACACCATCAGGTAAGCCCCATTTGTGGCTGATTTTTCAAAGTGTGGTTTGTTTTTTTTGTCATGTCCAGCCTTAGTTTGTCACTGGGTATTTGCATCCTGCCATTTTTACCAGAGTTAGCAATAAAAAAGTAGGATGGGGGGAATTTCAGAGTGAGTGGCTGATGTTCCTGTGTCAGCAGGGAATGTGCAGCACTGCCAGCAGAGTGAGCATGGCTGCTGTTTCTTTCCCCCAGGTTCTACAGTCTGAAGGTGCCTCACACACCCATCAAAGTGATTGTGCTTTCAGACACCGAGGAGGAGACTCTTACCATCAAAACAGGGTTGGTGTGGCTTCTTGTATTCTGAAATGCTTCTGCAAAATACTCAGCATTCTCAGTTGTGTTTTTAATGAATAAGTGATAAATATGCCTGAAAATCTCATATGAATTCTGTAGTGCTAGCAATTCTTCATAGCAGAGTACCTACACTTTTCCCTCCCCTTCACCTTTTTTCCCTTTTTTCCCTTTTTTCCCTTTTTTCCCTTTTTCCCTTTTTTCCCTTTTTTCCCTTTTTTCCCTTTTTTCCCTTTTTTCCCTTTTTTCCCTTTTTCCCTTTTTTCCCTTTTTTCCCTTTTTTCCCTTTTTTCCCTTTTTTCCCTTCCTTCCCTTTTTTCCCTTCCTTCCCTTCCTTCCCTTTTTTTCCCTTCCTTCCCTTTTTTTCCCTTCCTTCCCTTTTTTTCCCTTCCTTCCCTTTTTTCCCTTCCTTCCCTTCTTTCCCTTCTTCCTTCTTTCCCTTACTTTCTCTTCTTTTCTTTCCTCTCCCTTTCCTCTCCCCCACCCTTCTAAAGCAAAGTGGTGACAAACTGTACAGTCAAGTGTTTGTCAGAGTAGCAGCTTGAAAACCACACATTGACTTTAGGAAGGGGTTTTTGAATGAGGAATGTAGAAAATAGATTATCTTTTTATGTCCCTCGTGGCCTGGTTGCAAACAGAACTCATGCATCACAGAGTGGCGTCCCTCACAGGAAGCACCAGAACCCCTCCCGTGTCTCTGGAGCTGTGGGGGCACTGCAGAACTGATGTGTCCCTTACAGCCTGTTGTAGCTGGCAGGGGTGGGTGGGATGGGGTTGGGCAGGGGTTTGGCAGCACAGCCCTCAGGAGCAGGTGGCACTCTGTGCTCTCAGTGCTTGCTGAGCCCAGCTGCTTGTGCCCTGTGCCAGGAGAGCCTACACCGCGTCCCTGGGCGAGACGGCCGTGGCCTTCGACTTCGGGCCGCAGGTGCCGGTGCCCAAGCACGTCCTGGGCCAGCGCGGCAGCGAGGAGGTGCTGGGCTACCCCCTGTACATCCTCTATGAGAATGGAGAGACCTTCCTCACCTACGTCAGCCTGCTCCAGAGGTAGGGTCTGACCCCCAGGGCTCGTGGGGTGCTTGGGTGTACAGTGCTGGGGTGAGAGTCACCTCTCAGCTTGGCTGGGACTCTGTGAGGGATGCTGGGCTGAGTTTTCTTGTATTGCAGCCTGTTCTGTCTCTGTGGCAGTGCTGACAGACTGGAATCCAAAACCAGCGTGTCATTCTTTCTCATCCAAACACTATGGGTGCAGCTTGCACTGCTCAGAATGCACTGTGCATTATTTACCACCAGCAATCTGATATGAAGACACAGGGCTGTAAAAAGATCAGTGGGTCTAAGGCTGTTCAGTGTATTTTGTGGCACAGACATCCTTAGCTTTGGATGAGGCTTATTGAGCCAGGGATATCCTAGGAAAATAAATATTTGAAGAGCATAGGGAGTTCACAGGCTGTTCTGCAATGGAAATGATTAATCAAAAATATAAACATGATACAAGAAGGAATTTAGAAAACGGAGAAGATGGTGCAAGACTTGAAAGTTAGATCTTGTGTAGCTGAATATTAAAGAGTGTGGTACTTGGGTTAGAAACAGCACTGTGAGGAGATCTGTCTGCAGGCAGTGAGATGGCCTTAGTCCATCTAAAGTTCTGCCCAAAGAAATGCCACAACACAAAATGCTGCATGTGAAGTGCAAGAACCAGTTGAGTAATCATTAACTTGAGACTTCCATGAAAATGTTTCCTCGTGAATTTTTGCAGTGTAGCTTTGGTTGCTTTCAAAGCATAAAATGAGCTCTGATTTCCCCTCTGAGATCTCCAGCAAGGAGCTGCAGGTCAGAGTTGCAGTCTGCAGCAGCGCAGTGGGACTCAGAGCTCCCAGCACTGTTTGGCAGCCGTGGGCTGAGGCAAACCCAACCCCGTTCCTTGCAGCACGGGCAGCCCGGGGAAGCTGCTGGGGCCCCTGCCCATGCACCCGGCTGCCGAGGACAACTACGGCTACGACGCCTGCGCCGTGCTGTGCCTGCCCTGCGTGCCCAACATCCTGGTCATTGCCACCGAGGCGGGCATGCTCTACCACTGCGTGGTGCTGGATGGAGAGGAGGATGATGAGCAGGTACCTTCTCTTGCTTTGGTTTTTTTCTTGTAGGTATTTTGGTTTTTTTCATCCAAGTTCTTGCTGCAAGGTGGCGGGATGCCTCAAAGTGTGTGCCAAGTGCCAAAGCTGCATTCTTTAGGAATGAAGCAGTGAATCTTTCTCCTGTTTCAGCCAGTCCCTGTGGCTCCCTGACACTTTTATTTTAAATCTCAATCCTGTGTACCCTGATAGTAGATCAGTTTTTGATCAAATTTAAGGATCTAATTTAAGGAGGATTTTCTAAGAAACCCTGGGTTTGAGTTAATTTTTTTAAAGTAAACTTGAACTACATTCCTTGACAATTAAAACTTAAAACGCTTTCTTGATGCTATTTTTGTTGGCATTCCTATTTAAATGATGTCTGACAGAAGAATTCAATGCTCTTTACAGTCAGAGAAGTCCTGGGACCCCAGATCTGATCTTATTCCTTCCCTGTACGTGTTTGAATGTGTTGAGCTGGAACTTGCACTGAAACTGGCAACAGGAGACGAGGAAGATCCTTTGGAGTCTGACTTCTCTTGCCCAATCAAGCTGCACCGAGGTAGGGCTGTTCAGCTTGTGGCTTTTTATTATTATTGTGGCACACATTTGGGATCCAGTCATTTGCACATTTCATCAGTGTCAGACAAACAGGGGGATCAGAGTAAGGATTTGCCTGATGCCCTCAATAAAGCTGTGGAAAGAGCAAGCCTGGCAGGGGCTCCAGTGTAGATCACACATGGTCAGTACTAAATCCTGTCATCTGAAGGTTATAAAGCAGAAGTTTCTGCATCTGTGCTGACCTGTGAGTGTAAGGGAGTGCTGTGGGGAGGGTGATCCTGAGGGAAGGACCTGCTTATCCCATAGAATTGGGGGCAGGACAAAGTGTTTGGGTGTTTGGGAGCAGCAAGCAGCCTGTCAGAATGCTGATCTGCTGGTTTTAATAATCTGCCACTGGAAACCTACCTGAGTGATGCAATGTGGTGTGATAGGTTCAAAACAACTCAGCAGTGTGTGAGACTCTAACACATGTATCTCTGTTTCTGGTGCTTGCACCAAGATGTTAAAGCTGCCTGGACACTTAAGTTGATACACAGGATCAGCAGTGCAGGTGTGAAGGGTGAGTTTTTCTCAGTTCACTGCCCATCTCTGACATTTTCTGCTTCAATTTCAGATCCCAAATGTCCCTCTAGATACCACTGCACACACGAAGCTGGTGTCCACAGTGTGGGCTTGACATGGATCAATAAACTACACAAATTCCTTGGTTCAGGTGAGTGAGAAAAGTGGGGAACAGATGAACATCCACCAGTAACAGACTGGTGGATGCAGGTACTACTGATTCCCTCACCCTGCAGAGTGGATCTGATGCATCCTGGCATGTCTCCTTGTAGATGAGGAAGACAAAGACAGTTTACAAGAGCTGGGAGCAGAACAGAAATGCTTTGTTGAACATATTCTTTGTACAAAACCACTGCCATGCAGGTAAAAAACCAAACTCCTTCTCAATTGCTTTCAAGTTGGGGACTTGCTATGGAAAATATTTATGATTTGTTATCTTTTGCTGCATTCTTGCCATTAAAGTAAGCTCAAAAGATTTCAAACAGTACAATTGAGCAATTGGTGTATCAGGATTCTTTCTGCACAGTTAGGGTACTAGCTTAAATTCTTGTGTTACTGTCTGAAAATCACTTGTCAGATCAGCAGAAGTTTTCACTTCCATTTACCTGACCTTGGAGCATTTCCAAAAGAGTAGAATGTGCACAATTTAAGGAATAAAGAACTTTCCTGACTGGGTAATTTTTGTGTTCTTCCCTTCAGGCAGCCTGCTCCAATTAGAGGATTTTGGATCGTTTCTGATGTCCTGGGGCCCACCATGATTTGCATCACCAACAGCTATGAGTGCATTACAAGGCCTCTCTTGTATGTGGTTCTCAGTTGAAGTCCATGACTGCATGGGAAGGACCAAAAAAGGATATTCCTGTTTTTCAATTACTCTTTGATTGTTTCACCCCAGGCTTCTGCAGCTCTTAGGACACTCCATGAAGTTTTGCTTTCTGAACACTCCCTGTTTGAGCACTGAAGTGTTACTGTAGCACTTACCTACTGCTGATGAGGTGTTTGTAGGGATATAATTAATCAGGTCACTTTTAGTGAGTATTAGGACAAAAAAATGTTCTTGATGGTATTGTTGGGGTTTTTCAGTAGTGTTGATATTCTTAATGGGCTGCTGAGTTGTGTGCCTGAAAGGGGAAAAACAGAAGTAGGATTTTTGTTTGTGCTTCCAGTTACTTTATTTGGAGGTGGTGGCAAAGATACAGAGTGGTGTAAATGTGCATTTGCACAATGAAATGAACACCTTGAGGGGGTGACACTGTTTTCAGCTTATTTTTTGCAGGACACTGTTTAAGGTAGGAGAGGTTTAAGGTAGGATCAGCAGAGCCAGTGTTAACATCAGGTTCTCCTGGAGATCTTTTATTTATTTCACTGTTTCCACACAGGTGGGCAGTGACCAGGCAGGGCGCTTAGTGGAGAAGGTCATGCTGCTGTTCCAGTGCCTGCCTGCCTTGTTCTGGAACTTTCTTCTCCTTAGGCCAAAGGATATTTATGATCCTTGCTAGTTTGAGCTGTGACCAAACAGGTGTGGGGCTGTGAGCTTTGCCTGCCCTGCTCGGGCTGGATTTACCACATCACTGAAAGAGCTGCAGTGACCCAGGAGCTCCCCAGTGGAGGAGTCCAGTGAGGGAGCTGTGGCCTGTTTCAGTGTCAGGGGTGTGACTGTGTTCCCTGTGCTGCTGTGTGCAGGAGCACCGTGCACCCTGCCTCCCCTCCCCTGCTGTGCACCAGGGAGGACAAGGAGCCGGCCGTGTCCCCGCTGCGCATCGTGGCCGAGGCAGAGCATTCCTTCGAGAAGCACATCCAGGGCATCCTGCAGCGCAGCTCTGCCAACCCCCTGCACCTCAAGTGAGCAGAACCTGGGGCACCTGCAGAGGGAACACTGGGTGTTGGCCAGTTCCTGCACCAGCCCAGTGATGGTGCAGGCTGGGAGGGGATCTCTGGCTCCAGGCCCCTGCTCAGAGCAGGGCTGCCCTCAGCTGATGAGGTTCTCATTGCTTGGCCCATTGGGGTTGGAGTATCTTAAGCTACCTTGGGATTTCCTCGTGTCAAAGGGATTTCATTGTAATCCCTCAGTTTCATAACACCCCCCCTCCCCCGAGGTTTACCATAAACACTGGAAGTGGTTTAGCCTTCCAAAGGAACATATTAGTAAGATGGCAAAAATCTCAATCTTAAGATCTGCAGATAAAGATGCTGCTCCTCCCCCTGAAGAATGCCTTCAGCTCCTCAGCAGAGCCACCCAGGTGTTCAGAGAGGAATATATACTGAAACAGGACCTGGCAAAGGAGGAGATTCAGCAAAGGTAATGCAAAACTCTCATGAAAATGTGCTGGCATGTCTCTGTGACACAGCAGCACTGTGGGTCTGATCCTGGTGAATGAGTAAATGTAAAACTAACAATGAATACCAGAACTTAAAACTAAGTTATCAGGAAAAGCAGGAATGAGTTTAATAGCTGATCTCTGTGGTGGCTTATAAGGGAAGAAGAAAATGGTAAACACACACAGATAAAATGCTTTTCTCATGGTGTTGTCTGCCTGCCTGGGCCTGTGGGTGGCAGGAAGTCTGACCTCAGCACTAATCCTGACAAAGGGAAATTGCCTTAAGTCTCTGCTGCTTCAAATCATAGTCAGTTATTTACACTATACAGTTAGGACAAAAAGGGAGTTTTTTCTCAGTGCTCCCTTTTCAGTGTCTTTAGTTCTTCCCACTCCCAGGATTTTCTCTGTGGTGTAAAGCCTGATTCACCTGGTTGCAAGTGGTTTGATTTTTTTTTTGGTATGTGTTTACTTCAGAGTGAAGCTGCTGTGGGGACAGAAAAAGAAACAACTGGAGGATCTGAATTACTGTCGAGAGGAGAGGTGAGTAGAGCCTGTCTCCTAGATCCAGTCAAACCTCAGGAGTGATGCACCTCTGGTGGTTTGGAACAGGTGACAAGTGAAGGCATTCCCAGCCTGCAGGTTTGCTCCCTCCTCCAGCTGCCTTCTTCAGCCTCCTTGTCCTTTCCCCACACCCTGGCTTGTCCCGTGTGTGGATCTAAGTAAGGAATTGTTTCTCCCTCACCTTAAGGAAAAGCTTGCGGGAAATGGCCGAGCGCTTGGCTGACAAGTATGAGGAAGCCAAAGAGAAGCAAGAAGACATCATGAACAGGTGAGTGCACACAGGGCTCTATTTCACCTCACACCACCTGATGTTAAACAGAGTTTGTAGAACAGAGTGGGCAGGAGCTGCTGCACTGCTTAGTTACAAAACTGGGCTTCTGCAATTCCCTGTGCTGGGGCTTGGTGTGATCTGTCTGCAGGCCCAGCCTGAGCCAGCCCCTGCTCAGAAATGGCACTGAGACAGCTGGAAGGGGAAGGTGAAGCCCCTGAGACTTGGGCAGCATGGCCCAGGTGTTTGAGCAGAGCTGGGTACCAGGGATGTTAACTCAGAGACATTTCTTGCTTTCAAAGGATGAAGAAAGTCCTTCGGAGTTTCCACTCTCAGCTTCCTGTTCTATCTGACACTGAAAAAGATATGAAGAAGGAACTGCAGACAATCCATGACCAGCTGCAGCACCTGAGCAATGCCATCAGACAGGTGAGAGGAGGAATGGCCAGGCTGGGAGGTCACTGAGCTCCTCCCTCAGTGCTGACAGACGAGTCCTGCCCACAAAGCGATGCTGTACTTGTGTTAATGAGCAGCAAGGAACTAAAGGGGCTTTGGCCCTTGGTGGTAATACAGACAGGACCTTTGCACACACTGTAAGCCCTCAGAGAGCTCCCCCTTCCCCAGCCTGGCAGGGACAGTTCTTCTCTTCGTGGGAAGTGCAAAAGCAGACAGATTTGAACCCAAAAAGAACCAATTAATTGCAGTACAACACAGCACTCTAATTTACAAGCTTCCACTGTGGCAGGCAGGAGCAGCACTGACAGGGGCCTTGTCTTCTCTCCTCCCAGGTGAAAATGAAAAAGGAATACCAACAGAAACAGATGGAGAAGGGCCGCAGCCCCCGCAAGCCCAGCATCAGCCTCAGTGCCTACCAGAGCAAGTGCATCCAGGCTGTCCTGAGAGAGGAGTAAGTGCAAGCTGGGCTTCTCCTGAGGGAGGAACCTGAGCCCTGGCTCACCTTCAGGTCAGGTGTCTCGGGTGTCATTTAAGCCATGCTGGGGCAGAGGGGCTGAAGCCCAGGACGTGCAGCTCCTGAGAGCAGCACTTGGAGCAGATGTATGGAAATGCTTTTTGCTGCTGGATCCCAGGGAGTCTGTAACCCAGCCTGGGATCAGACAGGCACTGCTCCCCTTCCTGCTTCTACCAGCTGAAGTGTTTCCCTTCCTCCCCAGCTCTGTGCAGCCTTTTGACTTGGGTTATTTTTTCTTGAAGGGGAGAACACATCCGGGAGATGGTGAAACAGATCAACGACATCAGGAGCCATGTGAACTTCTGACGTGTCCTGGAGAGGGGCTGGATGAGCTTTACCTGGCCCTGGTATTCCCCTTGTATATTTACCATTTGTATGTTGAACAATACACCTTTTACATATTATTTTGTAAAGAATTGTGAAATAAAATACTTTTGATATGACTCCTCATAAGCTGTGGTTTTTGTTTCTGTCATGGAAGGGGATGTGCTGCAGGTGTTTCATATTTGGGGTGTTTGTTAAAGGGTAATTCCTTCAGCTGGGGGTTATCCTGGGATAGTCTCCCACCCTTGCTCCATCAGGGGTTCCCTGGGGGGAGGCTGTGGCAGGAGGCAGAGGAGAAAGACCAGAGCCGTGCACACACACACTTCAGCAGCTTTTTTTAATTTGGAACACTTTCTCCATAAAGGACACACCTTCAGTACAGTTAACAAATGGTTACACTGGAATCCTGGAGACAGCAGAATTCTACACCCACGATTGCACAGGACACCAATGGCTTGGCTCACTGGAATGCAGTATTGACTTCCAAACACTGTTTGCCTTTTGCCAAGATGGCTCTGCAGTCCTTCTTGCCATCACAAGGCCAATTCAGTCTCTGCTGTAGACAGACTCTAGTGGCCAATAAGGAATTGTTGTCCCTCATCCCTGCCCTTGGAAAAGGTGCCATGGTGAAGCTCAGGGGGGACAGGAGTTACTGCACTGCTAAAACAGGGGGGGCACTGCTGGGGGGTACCAGACATGCTGCAAGAACACTTTGTACAGGTTAAGACTATACAGGTACAGGAATGCAGACAGAACTCCACCTGGGCCCTGTTACAGCCTCCACCAGCAGCTCATCCCCTGGCACAGCTGAGCAGTGACACTGCCTGAGCCAGGAGAACCCACCCTGGCCCCAGCCATGCTCCACAACACCCAGACCTGGAAGGAAGAGCATTTGTTTTCTCATGTTCATGAGCAGCAACACCAGAATCCATCATCCAGTGAGTATCTACACCAAGAGCTTTTCCTACATTTACAGTCTTTTAAATTTGCTCTGCAAATTTGGCACACACTGTCTTGTTTTGCTTTTCAAGGCCCCTGTGAGTTTGAGTTCAGCAGAAGCTCAGCTGCTGCTGCTGAAGCTTTGCTGTCCTTCCCCCAGGAGGGACAGCAGTTTGCAGGGAGCACATCTCCCACCACTTCTGTGAACAGCCAGGGTTCCAATTGCAAACTGAATTGTTTAAAAGTCTGACATTACAGCAGTTGGTGAAAAGGGTGACTCGTGTTCCAACACTAAAATGGCCACAGCTGGTACTGGGACAGGAGCACAGGTGTTGGGCTGCGTGATGGAACAGGGAGGTGAAAAGGAAAAACCACGCAAGAGCTGCCTGCCCTCCTCTCCACACCAAAGTTCCTCCAGGGACTTTTACAGTGCCTGGTTCACCAACAAGGAAAAGCACACAGTGCACACCCCCAGGGCTGCAGGTCTGCCTTTGGAGCAGCTCCACAGGCCCTGGGGCTACCAAGGAGCCCAAAGCATTTGCCCCACTCACCTCCTTCCTGCCAGGCTGCAGCCATGAGCTCGCCCTGACACCACCACAGTGGGGAAAGCTGTGCCCATGAGCCATAAAAACACAGCAAGGAAAAGCCCCCAGCCCTGGAGCACCTGAAAGGCTCTGAGCCAGCACAGCCAGGGCTGCTCAGAACAGGTCAGACACAGGACCAGCAAGGGATGCTGGAAGGCCAGAACAGCCCCTTTCCCTGCTCTCTCACACTGGGACCATCCAGAAACACAACCAAAAAATACTTTACTGTGAAGACTTCAAGGTGCAGTTCCTAAAGAGCTCAGCTTGCTGAAGAAGGTGCAGGATGTGGTGTAGTTTTGCCATACAAGAGGCTTCCTTCCACCTCCTGCACAGGTGAGGCCCCAGTTACAGTAACTAACCCTGTAACCTGGTACACATTTTGGCAAGGGAGGGTGGGAACAGAGAAAAAAGTTTTCCTTTCTGTTCTGCAGCTCCTACTAAAGGCCTGTAGTTTTGTCTCCAAAGTCTACCCAGCCATTGGAAAACCGAATGAAAACATCTGGTCCTGGATTTATGCATCAGGACCTGGCTGCTGTCACCCACAGTTCAGCAAATAGTGAGGAAGAGTAAAAACCCCTAATCTGGTACTTGCCAAATAAGACTCAAGCCACACTTCAACGTCACCTTAATGTGACAGTAAGTGTCATCTCTAGACATGACAGCTCTGCCATCTGTTAGTCATTACTAAGGTGGGAAAAATTGCTTTTGGGTGTCAGGATTATGAAGAGAATTAATTGCTAGGGTGAATAAAATGCTTTAATTCTTGTAATGAGTGGCAAGGAATTGAGCTTGTATGATGCTTTTTTGGCTGTTTTTAAGGCATTCCTCTTCAAAACCACTGGTTCTGACTTTATGTCAGTAGCAGGATATACACTGCTAAAAATAGGATCTAAGCACTTAAAATATATAGTCATGTGCATTGCAGTTTGGAGCATTTTCTGTCACTTTTGAAGGTGATGAAGAAAAGCAGATCTCTGGCCAAGTATATGAAGGAAAAACATCAAGGAATGAAGGAAAAGCTAAGAAGTTTTGGACAGCAGGATCTGCTCCTTCAGCCTCCTTTGAACTGAGTTGTAAAGTTCAAGAATTGGGTTTGTACCACCAGGATCATCAACACCTGCAACAGCTCAGGAATGTGTCCAGCTGCATGCATGGAACTCCAGCAGTGCAGGAGGAGGAGGAGGAGGAGGAGGAAGAATGCTCATGTTACCTCTAGACTTTTATAGAACAAGAAACCCAAACCTGGCAACTGAGTGATCCCAAGAATTTCCTGCCTCTGCTGCCACATTACTCAGTGTAATTGAACAGTCTGGGAGCAGGACCAGGGCAAGCACAGGAGGCAGCCCTGAGCAGTGCAGGACAGCAGAGCTGCACTGCCCCTCCAGCAGCACAACCCTGCAGCTCCTGCAGGCTGTGCCCTGCCCAGGAGGGGCTGGCAGTGCCTCCCTGGGTGCTGGCACTGCCCTGGCAGAGGGGGCAGGAACAGCTTCACTCACAGCTTCACTGGACACCTTCTCTCCCCAGAGAGCTCCTGCCTTCACACCTTGTGCCACCCCCAGAGCAGAGCACACCTGCCCCACCTCAGGCCAATGCTCACATATGCACATGACTTTTACCAGCTTTTTTCTGTTTGGGTTTTTTGTTTGCTTGGTTTTTGGTTTGTTTTTTTCCACAGAGAAGGGATTCCAGGCACTGCTCAGCTTTAGGAGATGAGAAACAACTGGTTGTAGCTCCATATTCTAAATTACATTTGTGAAAAGAGATTACAAAACAGTGCATTTCTTGTGCTTTTCTTTCTGTATCTGAATTCAACAGAAAAATGGCAAGGAGTTAAATTCTCAGTACAGTGTTCTTTTTCTTTTGGATTAGCATTTATCTGTTCAGGAGATAGACAGCTCACTCATATCCACATTTCAGCAGCATTCAGATTCTTCACAGAGCCAATGGGTTTTTTAAAAAAAAAGTACTGAGTTATGAAATAAGATCAATATCCAGTGTCCTGCTAATAAAGTCATATTTTAATATAAAATATTCATACAGCATACTCTACACCTCATTCTCTCTGCTAGCTGAATACTGTTACTGACTATTCAAACAGAAAAACTTCAACCACTTTGCTCTTCAACGTTTTGGAGGGACAATAGTTTCCAGCAGCTACTTTGATCACAGTAGTGGGGGAAAGAACAGAGGGAAAGACAGGGGTTTATGTTCCAAAACTCTATATTAGGTTACGAAGTCGGCTGAAAGAGGGAAGTTTTTCAGAATGTAAGGACTGATCCCACTCAGTGGAACACGAAACACTGCACTCATTAGTGTTTCCATTAGAAATTCTCCTTCCTACACTACAAGTCACCCTTGTGCTCTCTTCCTGCCCAGTACGAAACCTTTTTCCCCTCTAGAAACAAAACTTAAGTCATTGCTCCCCTCTGTTGTCTTCTGCTCTCTCGGTTAGAGTTAAATAATAATTAATGTTGCTATAAAGATGAGTTAAAAACCTCAGCCACAGCCTTGGAGCCCATCAGGGTGCCTGTCATGTTTCAGGGAGCTGATTAATGTCCGTCAGTTTTGTGTCGTTCAGGATTGCACGGATCCTCTCCAGGGAATCTGCCTGCCGGATCCTCTCCAGCTGCACCTGCAGGAACAACACAGAACTCAGTCAGCGAGGGCAGAGCCAGAGCCAGGCCTAAAGGGGCTCAGAGCCAGGCCTAAAGGGGCTCAGAGCCAGGCCTAAAGGGGGAAGAGCTCAGAACAAAAGGGGGAAGAGCTCACACCCAGGCCCAAAGGGGGAAGAACCCAGAGCTCACACCCAGGCCCAAAGGGACCCCCTAAGGGATCCAACATCCCCAGGGGCTGAAGAACTGCAAGGTGTGAAGGAGCACAAGCTTAATTTGGGCCTAAGAATAGGAAGAAGACATGAGGCAGTTGTGATTTTACAATAATCCCCCACTTTCTGGGGGTCCCAGGCATCGTCAGCACTCTGTGTTTTGTCTCATGTCCAGCCACTGACACTGTACTGGAAAACTGGAGATGTGCAAAGTAAACCCTCCTAGGAGCAGCCCAACACGTGCCTTGGAGGCTCTCAAGGTCACAGCCAAAATGCTCTTGGAGCAAACATCCCATTTCCAGGCTCACTCCTTGCTCTGCTGAGAATCCAGTCTAAGCTGTTTCCTGTCTGCTGAAAAAGGGCCCAGCAGAGCTGTGGTGGAACCAATGCAAAGAGAGCACAACTGATTTCTTTCTCACACTCAAACTCTCACCATCTTTGCAATAGGATCTGGGTTTCAGTTATAAATCCCCAACTAGCATTTCACTGCTTTTTAACCCTTCCTCTGAACTGCTGATAACTGATTTGGCCAGTGAACCCCTCACACAAGGGGCACCTGCTCAGGCTCTCACTGACAAGGCCAGGGAAGGGAATAACCCTGCCAAGAAAGCACAATCCTCTCTGATGGTCATCTCACACTGTGTACAGTGCACATGGCACAAACCATTGCTTCAACTGAGCACAAACTGATGTGCAGTAACTGCTTAGGGCAGAAAGAAAACTCAACACACAGCTACAGTCCTAACTGAGCTCAAGGTTTACTGAACTACCTGCAAGCTGTGGAAGAGTCCACCACACATCTTCAAAGTGGTGGCTGTTTGCTCTAAGAACTGCATAAAACAGTGCCTGCACCCAAAAAGTGAGGATGAGGACAAGCAAGAAGCAACTTCCCTGAACAGGACAACTCAATAGTCTCCTTTGTCCTACCACCTCCTCCAGACACAGAGCCAGAGAGGACAGATCTCCATTGTCCATCCAGCTAAACTGTGTCTAGTAAACAAATCTCCCATGTTCTGGTGTTAATTTTCCAAGTAAACCTGAATGCCTGGCTCAGAAAATGTGCAGTTTGAATTCTGCTGGATGTCACTGAGGGCCTGGCCAAGGACTGCAAGGGGATGGGGCTGAAATTCAGCACCTCCTCTGTGAGCAAAGCTGGAACATAAAGGGGGCACAAACTCTGGGAACACAGACCCTGAAGGTGAGCCCAGTCCAGCCTGGCTTCCCCAGGTCACTGAGAGTTCCTCTGCACACAAACTGCAGCAGAACAGCCTGAAAAACCTGGATCAGCCTCAGGGACACCCCTGAGAAAACTCCTCCCCTCAGCCACCTCACATCAACCACAGGTCCACTTGGTGGAGGAAATACAAGGAAAACAGCAGAGACAAGAGCAAGGACAAGACTTTTAGAATGCATAAACAGAAAGCAGTAATTGTAACACTAAGAACCACTTCATATATTCAGATTAAGCAGTACCAGCTCCTTACTTTGTCCTCAAATATTTGCATCTGAATGATTTGCTATGAAAATATCACATTGGAAGCATCAGGAGATGGACAAGGAAAAACACAGGCCTGGAAGAGCCATCATCTTTGGCCCTGCACAGTTGCTTTTAGTACAATAACTGAAAATTAGCTAGAACCATGTAATCAAGATGGAATCCCAATAGCTTTAATAATAATATCATAGTAGGAATACCTGAGCAAGTTTATTACACTAACAAATTCTAAAATAGATCATAAATACCAACATAAGAAAATTTACAACTGCTGTTTCTTATTTTACTCAGCTCTGGGGAAATAAGGAAACTAAAGCAGCCCTTACACATTGATTGGACTCTTACCTGAAGTGTCTGAGAAAGCTTTACAAAGTCTCTCTGCACTTGCTCACTGACATCCAATTCAGTCTGCAACCTCTGGGCTTTGTTCTTCTCTTCAAACACCAGCTGCTCAAGGTTGGCCTGAGGAGGAAAAGGTTCTTATGCTTGAACTGAATAAAAATCAGCAGCTTGTATGAACTGATTAAAGTGTGATACCAGAGGAGAGCAGCACAGCATTCACAGGGCCCTGGCAACAAACTAACCCAGTCTTTCCACACCTCAGTTTTCCAAAGTGCAAAACCAGGGGCCAATACCCATTAACAGGTGCCAACAGACTGGTTAAGGCATGAAAAAGCCCAAAGTCCCTTAAGAGCACCATGAGCAGGGATCTCAAAATACAAAGGCAGAGTTCTGAGTTCCAGTGCAGTAAGTTCATGGTAAGGGCAGTAATTGCTGCTGGCAATTAAGTGTCTTGCTGTCCTGAGCTTTAGTCAGAGAAGTGTTGGGGGAAAGGAAAAAAAACCAAAACCACAACAAGAGAGGGCAGAGAGTGAGTGCTCAGATCACAATTATTTCATCTGGGTGCTGAAGTAGAGCCCCTTCCTACAGCAACTACAAAAAATCCCAAACATTCCTTCAAAAGCATCAAAGCCCCCAAGCCAGGGTTTGGTTATGAGGACACTGCACAGGCTGGAATGTTCCTGAGCCTTCCCTTGGGAGGGCAACCCAAGGGATGTCAGGTCAGCAGCAATTCAGAGCCACCACTTTACAAATCCCAGTGAAAACAGGGGTGAGGATTTAACCACATCCAGAGGACATTATTGCCCTGCCAGTTTCTTACCAACATTCAAAAGCTTCTTTTTTTCATTCTTAGGTAGTGCCACATTCTCTGACACAGCTGCTCATCACAAAAGATGCAGATACACTTCACATCCAGACATCATAGCTACCTTTGCTGCAGTCTCCTTCTTCAGCTGTTCTTCTAGAGCATTCTTTGCCTCCTGCAGACTCTCCAGCTGCTGCAGGTTTTCCTGTGAAGAACTTTCCAACTGTATAATAATAATACAAAAAAATTAATTAAAATTCATAACATTTCCATCTCCCACAGTCCCTCCATAAGGAAGCCTAAGTATCTTTCAGTACTTAGGGGACTCAGGAACTCAGAAACATACCCAAATAATCTCTTCTAGGGGCAGAGAAAACACCTGAATAACATCACTTTCTCTCTCTATTTATTTACTTTTGGAGCTGGAGAAAAATATCCAAACTTGACATTTACGTCAGTGTTAGGTAGGCTAGTAGTAGTTAGGAATTAGTTAATCCAGTATTTAGGTTACAGATCAATAAAACAGATCAAACACCTTTTAAGGAACAGAACTATGAATGTGTCCTATTCCTACACTGGCATCAATACAGGAAAGATGATAAAAACCCCTTTATTAAAAAACCCCACAGCACCAAATCCAAAAATCCCACAGTGAAAGAGCTTCTTACCTGTTCCTTTTCTGCTTTTACTCTTTCCAGTTCAGCTTTTAAACTGGAAATGGAAGCTGAAAAACAAGAACATTAAAACTTAAATGCAAGAAAAACAGGGAATTGTTCATACCCTGTTTACTTCTGTTAATATTGAAAGGAGAATTAAGCTCATGTTAAAGCAAAGGTACCTCAAAAGCAAACAAATAATTGTACTTTTGTTTTCAGCTGCACAGCTTTGGTGTCTCTGCTTTCAAAAGTGCACAGTATTTAGAATTCAGGTAAGTCTACACACAAAATTCAGATAAGTTTACTACAAAATCAAGTCTTTGTGCAACTTAATAATTCCTTATATTCCTATTCTGAGACTGTTTCACCCCTGCTCACCTATTTCCTCTTTGCAATTCTCTATTTCCAGCTGTAGAGTTTCTTCTATATTTTCTTTCAAATATTGCTCAGCTTGGATCTGTTCCTTCAAGAAGAGGATCTCTGCCTTCAGCTTCTCCTCGAGGTGATCTGCTGCTGTCCTCACACTGATGATGTCCTGCCTGTACTTGAGGATCAGCTCCCGGAGCTCCTGGATCAGGATTAGCAGAGATGAGCATTTGGCATCACCCAGCTCTGGGCTATCAGCACAAGGACAAAGCTCTGCTGCCCCAGGGCCTGTCCTGACATCCCAGACAAAGCTCTGCTGCCCCAGGGCCTGTCCTGACATCCCAGACAAAGCTCTGCTGCCCCAGGGCCTGTCCTGACATCCCAGACAAAGCTCTGCTGCCCCAGGGTCTGTCCTGACATCCCAGACAAAGCTCTGCTGCCCCAGGGCCTGCCCTGACATCCCAGACAAAGCTCTGCTGCCCCAGGGCCTGCCCTGACATCCCAGACAAAGCTCTGCTGCCCCAGGGTCTGCCCTGACATCCCAGACAAAGCTCTGCTGCCCCAGGGCCTGCCCTGACACCCCAGACAAAGCTCTGCTGCCCCAGGGTCTGCCCTGACAGCCCAGCCCTTGCTCCCAGCAAGGAATGACAGCCACAGTCAGCTTGGCCCCAGGAAATGGAAACATGGCAAACATCCCCATGGGTTTATGATGCTCCTTCTGTCCTTCAGCACCACCAAATCTTTTAGGCTGAAAGGAAAGGAGTGGCCCTGAAAGGGATGCTAAGGTTTATCATTATTCAAGGCTTTGGATTATTACTGGTTTTAACTGGACAGAAGTGACTGGCTTCACTTGAATTACTGAATCAATACAGTGGGGCTCTGCTGACTGAACACCTGTGTGCCCAGGTGGAAAATGCAGCTTGAACTGGCTGAACTGGGCCAAGCCCACACTCCACTGACCACAGAGCAGCTGTCAGACCACAGTTAGCTCTCAGACCATGGTTTTACAATCCATCCACACCCTGAAGCAGCCATGGCACAGGGGGACCACTGGCTGGCTTTGTCCATCACAGACTTCCAGGGTTAAAACCCCAATTAATGTTCTTTGTGCTGTTTGAGACAGCTTTTTGATAAAGAATAATACTCCAGTGAGATCAACTCACAAGCACTGTTGGTGTTAATGATTTAAAAATATTTTACCTCTGTTGCCTCTGGTAGAATGAAATCTTCAGCCTGCTGTAAGGACACATGCAAGCTGTGTTTTCCTTGAAGACTTTCATTATCTTTTTGCAGTCTCACCAACTCTTCTGAAACCTGCTCCCTTGACTGTGTCAGGACAGCCTACAATGCAAAGAAAAGCAGAAATTCACGCTCAGGGTCATGCTCAGATCTCTTCTGCCCCATTTACTACCCCTACTTTCAGCAGTCTGGTGAATTAATATTCTTTGTAAAGAAGGGAAACAAAATGATGCTGTTGATCAACACCAGCAGCTCCCTCTGGCCTGGCAAGGTCAACTTTAAAGGTCCAGGCAGAGAGGAGGAAGCAGTGATAAATAAAATCCAGCTTTGTTCAGTGTCCCACCTTCCTCCTGTGTTTATCCATTAGCTGGCTGTGCTCATGGAGGGGAAGGAGGGTGGGGAACCACAGGTGCTTTCAGGAGCTGCAGAGATGTTTATTAACAGCACCTCAGCACCCAGCTGTAAGAGCAGGTTATCCAAAAACCTGAAATATTCACCCTGGAACTTTCCATGGTGGGTGTCTGCCTCCCACTGTCCTCCCAGGAGAGCACCAGAACAGCTGATCCCATGGAAAGAAAGGGATGAAGAGGACATGGCTTTGCTTGCATTACAAAAGAAAAAAAAAATCCAGGGGAGTTTTCCAAGAGGAATGGAAATGGGGAACCAGGGATGTGAGCAATAGCAGGAGAAGCAGACTCAGATCAACACATTTTCTGAATCTCCTGCACATCCACCAGATGAGTTCTCATGCAGAGCATCTCTGCCAGCAATGCCCTGATGTGCTGCACACAATCCCTGACCCCAAAAATGCAATACTGGGGTTCATGAGGATGAATTCTCTCTTCAGTCCCCCACAAATGCTGTGCCAGGGAGGAAAAAAGAAGAAATTTGATTCTGATATAGAAAGGAATGAGTTGCTCTAAGGAAGTCAAACTTAGATCTAAAACATGAGGTGCTCTTCCTATTTTCTGGCTTAATTCCAGCAAGATGTTCAAAAATAGTTTTAAAAAATTAAGCTTCCATACATATCTCTCCCTGGGTGTTAGGGCTGCTATTTTAAGTCTGACCTGCAACAACACTGATCATTCATCTTTAAAACCTGAGAAAATATTCACTAATGATGGTGCTTGTGATGAATCCTAAAAAAGAGTCTTGAGAAAATCTTCTGTCTTCAGATTTGAGGTGAAGTTGAGATAGCAAAAAGACATGGAATTAGACCATGAATAATGGGAAAAGAAGCTGGGCAGTGATCTCCCTGCTCCTGAATGTGCAGGAACACAGAGAGCAGCACAGAATGACACAAACTGATCCAGCCCCAGCACTGCCATCAGAGCTCACTGGCCCAGGCCCTTTGCAAGTGAAGATGCTCAAGCCTGGCTGGGCACACAAAGCCTTTTACAGACACACTGAGCTCCCAGGGTCAGACAAACAGGGCTGCTCATGATCTCTGCAATTAACCTGTCTTACCATTTGCTCCTGGACACTCCTCTTGGCTTGCAGAAATGCCTGCTGCAGCTCACTGAGGAAATTCTCTGACTTCTGGCACTTGGCCATGAGCAAGGAGATCTTAAAGAAAGAAAACACAGACAGACATGTAAGATATAAAGCATGGAACAGATTCTGAAAAAGAAATAAGTTCTCTTGCCTGTTATCATTACTAATAGGTACTTTGAAATTTCAAACTAAGCCACTGAAGTTTATGTTAATTCTTCACTCAGGCAGGAAAGCAGCTCCAGGCAGTAAGGACAGATGCTGTATTTCTGCACCAACAATATCATATTCTAATTACCAAACTCTGAATCAACAGTTAATTCTAATAAAATTCATATGCAGGCCACTTCAGAGACACTGAAAGGAAACTAAAGAGCTTTTTTCAAAGTTTTCAGCAGTTTTTGAATTTTTTGTACCTTTCTCTGAAAGCACCCACCTTCAAAAACTTTACAAGTCATTCCACAACAACACATGTAAGATTAATCATTACTTAATTAACAGCACCCTGGTACAGCCAGAAGCACATATAAACATATAAACATATTTCTGTTGTCTAAGCTGGACTTTGTCTAATGACTGATTCTTTAGTAAGAAAAAATACTGGGTAGGATGGAAGAGACAAAGTTCCAGCCCAAGTGAAGTAAATTCAGTGTCTGGTACACAAATGTACCTACTATTGTAAGCTTTAATAGGCCAAAGATGATGATATTTTTTTTCTTTTTATTTTTAACTATGACTACTACACATTTTATTTGGCTTCATTGTTCCACATTATATTTGGCTTCATTAGATACACATCTCAGACTGAAACATCTTTCCAGTGGGCTATTATTTTAAAGAAGTTCAGTGCCTATTTTGGTCCTGCTAATGCCTGCTCAGCTCCTCATTACTGCATTCTTCACCACAAGTCCATTAACTGGGTGTCAAATGTTGATAAGAGCAGGTGGTGGAACAGAACCACTCCTCTAGGAACAAAGCTGTGCCCAGGGCACAGGGCCCTGTTTGCATGTTTGGGTCATTTCTGACACGGGTCATGCCAAAACTCAAACATTACTCAAACTCCTACTGCCCCTCTGTAATGGAGTTCAGGATTAGAGATGATATTTTAAGGCCAAAATTGGGTAACACAATAACAGAGACAATAGATTTCTCTAGAAACTGTGACAGACTCAGGTGGAGCATAACCAACCCTAGAAATCCTCATTTGTGTTGCCTCTACAGCCAGTAGCTCATCCATATCTAAAAAACCACAAGTACTTGTTACATACTTTTAAAGAACATTCTTACATACTTTTACTTTTACTTTTTTACATACTTTTAAAGAACATTTCATCATTCCTGGACCTCAATTACAAATCCTTATACCTGATTAGAGGAGTCTTCAGCACTTTGTTTCATGTAATCCTCCAATTCCTGTTTATCTTTCATTGTCTTCTCCAGCTGGTCATTAGCTTGCCTCAGCATCACCTGCAGCTTTTTCACCTGTGTTGTCACAACAAAATTAATTCAGTTTTCATTCTCTTGGGGAGAATTTATTTCCTGAACCCTTTCACTCCTCAAACCAACAACATAAAATCCCTCAAAAATCCAAAAATCCTATGCAACCCAGAAGTTCCTTTGCTGTTGAAACAGGCTCCAGCACAGATTATCCCTCTAAGGGAACGTGGGACATCAAACTGCACTGGACCATGGCCATGTAATGACTTCAATCACTTATTTCAAAGCACAACGTGACTCATGCCTTCCACACCCATCTGAAAATTGTTCTTTGGTATATGGCAGGAAACAAATATCCTCCAAGACTTGAAAGTCATTTTATGCTGCTAGGATGAGGTCCTTTTCTGTTAACAGATCCTACAGTATCAAAGATAATAGAATTTAGTGCATGACAAGCATTTTAAAATATAAATTATTAAAGATACTGACTTCAGCATGGGCATAATACTTTTTATAGAACACTAGTGCATGGCCTTACAGCATCAAATAAAGGGTTCTTCAAGGTGAATCCCTAAGAAATTCATGTACTTGACCACACATGAATAACAAATCAAGTTATGTCAAGTTACCCAGTATGTTGATTTTGGTCAATTAAAACCAATTAATAAAACAGAGCCCTTAGTAGTTAAAAAAGCTGCAAAAGCCTGGCTAAAGCAATGAGAGAATTCCCACCTGGTCTCTGGTCTCAGCCTCCTGGATCTGGATCCCTTGCAACTGCTTCTCATAATTGGAGCACATGTCACAGCGCCTGCCCAGCTTGTTCCCTGCATTCTGCACCTGCAGGACACAGAGTCAGCACCTGCCCTGAGCCAGGGGAGACTCCAGGGAATGCTACACACACTCAGGTGTGGTGTGGCCACAAAGCATTGCTGACAAAAGAGTGGCAGAATCGTGTAAAGGCAGGATTGAGTTGCTCTACAAGTGAAGGATAACTCAAATCAGCTGGGGGATATCAGCTTTTCCTGCCATGGGTCCCACCATGAGCACAAAAAGCCACAGCACAAAGAGTTCATCAAGGCACTGCTGTGCTCTTCTGACAAACAGAAACCAAACAGGAGAGAAGAAAATAACAGTGTTGGGGAGGGCAGCAGGGAAAGCAAGAGTAAAGCTGCTGTCCTGCTGGAACTGCACTGGTTTTGGCCAAGGGGACAAATGGAAGTTTTATCAAAGTTCCAGCTGCAGGTCAAGTTTGAGCTGAATCTGTGCTTGTGTTTGCTGCTCCATGTCCAACCCACAGCAAGAGGCATTCACACCCCAGTGTGTGCTCCTGCCTCCAGAACATGTGGGAAGCTGCATTTCTGTTCTGGATTCTGAAACAGGCCTGAAGTAAAGTGGCACCTAAATGTCAACAGGCCAAGGGAACACTCAAGAGTAAAGATTTAACTCAGCTCTGAGCTCAGATGCTGTAATTTCTCCAGACACAGCAAATCAATAGGGAAACAACAACAAAGCAACTTGACAACAAGTTTGGAGAGACCTCCTAAGCAATGATTTGCACTAAGTTAAATTTCAACAAATTGAGAGAAAAAAATATGTAGTTCTTAATTTCATCTGGCCTTTTCTCGTCCACTACATTCTTATATGTTTTTTTTTACTCCCATCTTGTCTCCCTTTTCACCCAGTATGGATTATTATCTCCCCCCACCTCTTCTTCCCCCTAAAGTGTTGTTCCTTGGCCTCTCTTCCTCTGAAAGAAAAACCACAGCAAACCCCAAATACTCCACTTTTCAGCAAAAAACCAAATACAAGCTTTGAACTGGCATCATATAAAGCTGCTGGAAAAACTGACAGGCAGAACACCCAGAAGCAACAATTTCCATGGTCATCCACAGTGCAACTGGCTCAGGATTCAGTCTAATCTGCTGCTTGCTGCTCTCACAAATGGGTTTGTGATGATGCAAGTCCCCAACAATTTCCTGGAGCCTCTCTGTGGTACTTTGTGCCTTGGGCATAGTTTGGTTGCTCATTTCCAAAGTGCACAGCCCTCAGCAACCCCCCCAGCACACAGAGCAGCACCCCCAGCTCTGCTGCTTCTGCTCCTCTCTGCCTTCCACTCATCCCCAGCTCCACTATAACGCCCTCTCCTCAACTTCCCATTTTCTCCTAAAGTTCTCCCACCTTTTTTACCCCCTCTCAGACAATACTGAGTTCCACAGCCTCCTCCTCAAAATCCAGAGCATCGTGTGTTTAGTAAAGCTGCCTGTCCCAGGGGCAGGGCCAGCTCATCCACCTTACACTGGATGTGTTCCACTCACAGAAGCATTCCAAGAGGGGAAAGTGCACATCTGCCCTGGATGTGAGCTGATCCCTCCCCAGCTGGCTCAGGGCAAAGCCCAGAAGAAGGAGGAGGAGGAGGAGCAGGGCAGGGGTCTCACCTCCTTCTGCAGCAGGTTCCACTCTGTCTCGCTGACCAGGCGGTACCCGCTGGGGGACACGTAAGCACTCTCCACGCCCTGGGTGACACTGGAGAGCAGGGAAGCAGTCTCTTCCTGCTCTGGTGTCATTGCTTTGATTGCTTTTTCCTGATCTTTGGTCAACATGAAGCCACTGGGCATTTGCAGGGATCCGAGGGAAGCTGTATCAAAGTTCTCAGACACTGAATCTGCTCCAACAAGTGGTCCAAAGTCTGACTCATCCAGGTTCCCAGCAGATTTTGCTTTGTTGTTGTACCCTAAAGCTTTGGACTGTAAGGATCCAGATGTGCCCAGACTGTCTGTTGACTGTGCTCTCCTAAGTCCATCTTTAAACATATCAGTGTCTGGTTTATTGAAGGATTCTCCAGAGGAAAGAAGCAAGTCTGCATCCAGGGAATGGACTGAGCCATGGGTGCTGTTCACATGCACCTGGAATTGAAAATCAAGGAATAAAACAAATATTTACTCCATTTTAGTGGTACAGGAGGAATGCTGGACATTAATTACAAGGCATGGCAAAGGCAAGGTTAAATTTTTTTGGCAAGAACATCTGCTCTCTAAGTTTAAGGTCACAGAGGAAGGGACAGAGAACTGAAATGAACCAGCTAGAATTCAAAAACAAATAAAACAAGTTTAAAAAGTCTTCTGTTAACAGAATGCTTCTGTAAGACTACCTTCCTGCCAGAGAAGCAAGGACACAGTCACCTTCCAGCTTCCAATATTTGAGGCAAGATGCTTCCCCCATGAGGAGATGTACTAGCAACATTCCCTCTGCAACCATAATCTACACAACAGAAGGCAGATACTTCACTTCCAAAATGAAATTCAGAAGTTTTTCACAAAAAAAACACTTTCCATTAACACAAAAATAAACAGAGAAAAATATACTTAAAGTCTACTCTTATACTGACAAGTATACGTTGTTCTTCTATTTTTCTCTTCTGCTTTGAACGTCTAACAAAATACCAAAATATCTTCTTCACAATGTTATTTGTACATAAAAAAAAGAAAAGGGAAAAGGCTGGGCTTAGACCCAAAGGTATCCTGGGGAATGCCAGCACCAAAAGCCACACAAATTGTCCTGTGATGTGTATCAGGCACATGGAGCCTCTCGATCTATTTTTGTTTTTTGTAGCACTGAAAAGAGAGCAGTAATGCTTTATTTAAAAAGCACATGACTGCTTTCAAAATACCTTCCAAAATATTATGCACTTCTGCTTTGCCATTAGACACATAAGGAAGTAACACTGGAACCAGGCTCTTGAGAAAAATTATCATTTCTGAAAGAGGTTCAGAGACCAGCAAGCTGCTGGCACTTCATATAAGTGCTTGCAACCTATAATAGATATATATATATTATGTACTACTGTTTTATTACTGTTGTAAATGCCTTGTTTTAATCATTTTTAGGAGTAATACTTATATTTGCATGTATATATACAAGTCCATAATAAAAAAGCCAAGGGAATACAGACTTACATAAAACTGCATTTTCAGGCTACAGCTGTTCTGTGAGAACCAAAACAATATTAACAAATCATCTGTTTGTATTGCAAACTGCCCAAGAGAGAGGATCTTAGAAGCTATAACAAATTATAACAAGTTGTAAGAACTGATGAATGACTGATTACAACATATAAAACATATTCTGAACAGCTAAAAAGGTCATAAATAACAAAACCAAACACATACAGAAACCCAAACCACGATGAAAATTATGCTCCTTCTCAAAATATAAATTTTCCATGATGTATAAATCTTAGAAGGAAATAAGTATTGTGAATGATGGACTAAAGAACATGCTATGAACTGAGATTAAAGAAAACATCAGCATATAAATTTTTTGTTCCTCACCAATGCCTCATTTGCATATCTGGACATGGAAGATACAAACAGTATTTGAAACAGAAAGTGATTTGTAGGCTAAAGGGTAGAACTAGATCTCAGTTACATGTAGATCTCATGATTCTGAACATCTTTCTGCATTCTGAACTGTTATAAGTCCTTGATAAAAGTAAAGGAATTACTTCAGAATACATATATTAAAATATATACTTTTTTCCCTTCAAAAATGATTAAAAACCAGGCAAAACACTGTCTCACTCTGAAAATTCTCAAGTCTCTTGAAGGTTAAATAAGCTCCTGTAGCACAAAAACTTTGTGGGTTTTTATTAATTTTTCCTTCATTTGACTCACAAAACCAAAATGGACCCTAAGAAAGGCTAAGTAGAGAATTCAACAATTTGATTAGCAAAGCAGCTACAACACTCTTGCTGAACGTTCAGATATAATTGGCTTAATCCTGAACATTTAGATGTGTTAGAACATGCTTAGAAATCCCAGGAGAACCTACCAGCAGTTAACCTCCAGAATGCAAAATGTAAATTACCATTTTTAATGGCACCTCTCAGGATGGTGCACTATTGTCTTCCAATCTTAATTAGGATTTATAGATTCAACTGCAACTCTGAGGATTTTTTTTGCCTAATAAGATTAGAAGCTACAGAGAATAGAGGGCTGTAACTTTGCATTTTTATTTGCAGTGAACACCCTGAGCAATGTCCAAGCACAAGCACAAGATTCAATTGTTTTACCTCTTCATTAGAGAGCTGGGTAAGGGTTTCTTCAGGGGCCAGAGAACATGAAGCCTTTGTTTCATCATCTGAATCTTTTTGCTTCTCTTCCTTTCTCTTGCTAAGCCTTTGCTGATCATCTTCTTCCTAAAAATCAGTGGTCAATAGAGCATACACAGAAAACGGGATTTAATTTCACCATAATAGTCATGACTTCAGCTTTCATGATAAACTAAGCTACAAAGAAGACACTGAAAAGGATTATTTTGGTTAAAACCCAGTGGTTTTCACATAAATATTCATTTAGTTAATAAATACAGTGTTCATTTCACAAGGTACCCTAACTGACTGAAGTGAGAACTTTGCACATTTAGTGGCTGATTCAGGTTTTAGGATGATTTTATTCAAGAAGCATATTACTTAGTTTAAAATTCTAATTATAAAGATTAGCAAGTAACAAAACTAGCTGTTACACTGGCTGTTGTATAGACTATAAATATATAACATATCTACACCCCTAAAAGACCCATTAATAGCCATTACACAAGCATGAACATTTAAAAAAGTGAAATAGAAAGTGCCTTGATCACTAAATGATGGAATAGAAGGAATCAAGAAAAACCCATAATAGATCACTAAATCATAAATATGTACAGTCACTTGTGTAAGTTAATTTAAAATGAAAGTCTTAATTTGTGCCTAGGATATGTACTGGAAGGCTGAAAAAACCTAAAAAGAAGTGAAACTTGCTGACATCCTTAACCCAGACATTTTGCATCACAGATGACTATTTCTCCCTCCCAGAGTAATTTCTGGATATTTTTACATTTTCATTTAGCTATTGGCAACATTAGAGTTCCTATATACACCACTATTCAAATACTTGTCCAAATGGGGTCTGTTATAACTGCCAGCTGTCACTAAAGGGGAGATTTCAGTTCAAACTGCCAGTTCTCATTTTTTGAGCTATTACCACACTTGCACCCAACATGTGATTTCCATGCCTGTTACACCACAGTAAACCTACAGTATTACAAAAAAATAAAAGCAAAATGAGGAAAGCAGCAGGTAACCTGATCCTTTTTTTTCAGCTCTTCCACCTGCCGGAGCTGCTCTGAGGTGAGCACAATTTCCATCCTCTGCATGTCCCTCATCAGCAGCCTCTGGGACTCCAGGAACTGGTCATTGGCTTTCTGCCACGTGTGTTTCAGCTGGTTGTGCTGCTGCCTCTCTTGCTCTAGGAGATGGCAAACTATGCAAGCAGAGAAAAAATTCTTCTGAACCACAAGTGTTTAAATATCTCTTCCAAAGAGAAGCATTTTCAGGAATAAAAGTAATTATTGGTCTAATTAAGAACAGTCAGGCTTTGTTCAACAACTATTTAGGTTAATAATGTCTTATTTCAAACAACATTTTCTTAATTTCCAAACTTGGCTTGTGATTAGGGACTTATTACTGACAGTTCAAGATTTCCCAGGGAGAAGACTAATGCCTCAACTTCATTCAGGAATTCTAACAGTTTTGGGGTTTTTTAGAGCTGGGTTCAGAAAACTGTCTTCTACATCCCTATTTACTTCAGTAGCAGGTCCTGGTTTCCACTCCTCTGCAGTGACCCTGGGCTGTGGTGCCCTACAGGGACATTTCCACACTCAGCACTGCCACACCTCAGGGAGCCAGGTCCATACATTATGGAAATAATGCTCACAACTATGCACTAATACAATATACACCTAAAATCACTTCAGCAAGAATGAAGCTTGCAATGCTTTAAAAACTTAGCAGATATTCAACAATAAGCCTTGAGGAAATGAATGACTCTGCTGTTTTCCTGACATGAGGGAATTCCACATTCCATTCTTCTGCAAACATTTTATGGCCTTTCACATTTACAAGTCCTGCTTCCCTCTGCCAATTTGTTTCCATCAAGTTCAAGTAAGAAATGATAAAAGAGTTCACAGCTCCACTGGGTTTTGCATCCTCAGTGGAGAGAGTCAAAGGATTATTGTTAGGTGGGTACCTTCATGCAGCTCCTTCCTCAACTTCTCTGCATCTTCTTGCAGGACTGATTTTTGTGTGTTGAGAACAGCCACGTACATCTCCAAGTCTGTCCTACATGACTTCTCAGCTTCTAAATAATGGTTCAGTTCTTTAACCTGAATAAAAAATAACCAGCTCAGTGGGTGAACACTCAGACATTTCCTTCTTGTTAGAAGTTATAGTGCTGGCTGTTCAGGTAATGTACAGGTGCTGAAGGACCAGTTTATTTGCAGAAATCCCAAATATTCAACTACCAGTGTGTAGGCAGGGCTTGTATTTACTTGTGAATGAGTTACTCATTAAAATTCTAAGTCAAACCTGTCAGTGTATCACAGTTATAGCAGCTGGATCACAACAGCAGCACTGAGCACAGATGGTGAAAAGGGAAATATCTCAGGAAAGCAGACAGTGAAGTAATCAGTGGTGATAGGCAGGATCTTATCAGCTGATAAATGCTGATAAGCCAAGAACTCCTTAGTTCAAAACAGAGTAATCATAGTAGTCAGAAAAAAATTAAACAGGCAAGCTTGAAGTAAGCCTAAGAAGAGAGAAAACTTGAGGACAGACAAGAAAAGAAACTTTCCAACTCATGAAAGACTGTTGCAAAAACAAAGGAAAATCTATCAACAAAAAGAAATTCAAGCAAAAAAGCAAAATCAAGAAATACTGAAGAAATAGATATGGATTTTTTCTTTCTTTTTTTTTTTTTTTTTTTAATAGCAGAAATCAGTGTCCTGCAGAATCACCAGTCAGAACCTTGTAAGACAGGGGTACATAAATATCTGTCAGACGTGATACCTGGAGAATTGGATTCCATTTTGGAACAAGGAACAAATGGAAAGATTTCTTTATGGCACTATTCAGTTTTACAGTTTGCTGAGTCAGAAAATCACAGGAGGCTTTATCTTAGAGAAAACCAAAGCCTCCAGGCAATTCCTAACTGGCTGCAGAGAGCTGCTGTTCATCTCCCTCAGCACAGCACAGGACACGCCAACGCCAAGCCAGGGCTCAGGACAGCCTTGGGCTGTGACTGCCACTGATGCTGGGGACAGCTTTCCTGCCCTAGGACACCAAACCTTCCATCTGCTGCCCTTTAAGCCTTTCAAATGGGAAAGTCTGACTTTGTGGCTCCAAGTGTGCCAATAACCCAGAGGCCAGGTGGCTGAGAGAAGAGCAAAGCAGGTATTTTTTAGAGCTTCTTCTATTATTAGTAGATCTGGAGCTGTGCAATTTATTCTAAACCCAGATCTCACACACAAACATAGTGCAACTCTCAAAACTAAAAGATGCAAAAATATATTTAGGCCAAACATGATATTTGAGCTCCAGAAGAGTTTCCCAAGACACCTTTTTCTCTCTTATAAAATTTGACTTGTCTGCATCAAACTAGCATGCTGCAAGACATAAATCAGGATCCAGTTAGAGCTCCACCTCACCTCTGATGCTGCTTTTATTTTTTCTTCAGCTTCTGCCAGTTTCTCCTTTAGGGCTGCAATCTCTTTCTCCATGGGCATCACAACCGAGCGCAGCTTCTCGGCATCTTCCTGAGCCTGAAGTTCAGACAATAAATTGTAATGCATCATCAGAATTTTCACACCAGTTCCCACTACTGGAGACATTTGGAGAAAATTTCTACATCAACAAAAAAAAGCTGACTAAACTTCCACTTTCAATGCTCATCTTACTGCTATTTATTTAGTTCAGCAGCCATCTCTGTGACAATGGGCTGATATTACTCCATTTACAGAAGGCAACTAAATTTTAAATCTATGTATGGGTTAAGCCACAAGTATCTGTTTTAAAAGAGAATGTTAGCAAATGTATCCCTCTTGATGCCTGGGAGAAAATGTATGGATCAAGCATTTAAAACACCGTGCACTTTATTAAAGGCCTAACTGTCCCACAACCTGCTGAAAAAACCCAAAAGAAGTGCATGATGAGGTACTGATCATGCAGTTACTTACTCAAAAAGTTAAAAGCAAATGGAGCTGCACAGTAATGCCTAGTGTAGCTCAGTTCTCTTTTAGAAGATCATTTTTCAACTTTACATTACTACTGATGCAGCATCAGGTTTTGGTGTTACTGTACTGAATATTTCTAACTATATATAGACAATTTACCCCATGATTTCTTTCAAAAAGCAGTTCTGAGAAGATCAAAGAGCAGCAGAATTAGAGAACTGTTTCAAGGAAAGGGGGGAAAAAAAGGGAAAAACAGGTAAAAATAGCAAGAATTAAGATGAGAAATAGCATTCAGGGTTCAAAAGCAGAACTGCACATTAATGTGTGGCCTTGACATCCCCATTTCTTAAATGCTCTGCCTTTCCTTCAGGGATGCACTGCAGACATTCCAAGTGAAAGGAGCAGCTCCCACAGACTCCCCAGGAGCCAGCAGAACACTCAAATACTTGCTGCAGTGAAACTCTCCAAGGCACAGAAATTCCAGCATTCTAATTTGGGCTGGCTTTGTGCATCAGGCTCAGAAAGCTCAGCTGTTCTCTGTCTTCTACTGGAAGAACTCAGCAGGGGAGGGAGGGCAGGGAGCTGTGCCCCAAAGCTGGAGTTTCAAAGGATGGCACCTTTCATAACCTCATCAGCAAAGAGAGACAGTAAATGATAACACTCATGTCTGGTTTTGAAACTAGACTAGAATGCAGGTTTTAGAGGTTACTCATTTGACTTTCAATTTCTGGTGAGCTTATTGACAACTGTACTCTGAGCAAGACTTTCAGGAAGAGAAATAGAAAATATTTTTAATCACTGAAGTTTTCTAACTTAAAATTAATAGACAAAGTAAAATGTTATTGCAATACCTGTCAATTATATAAGCACTACAATTTTAAAGCTTTACAGAAAATTCTGAACACAACACTAAATTAAATGTCTTTACATTTAATTTATTTCAGCTACATTTGTCACTGCTGAAGTACCAATAAAAGCTGTGAGGAAAGCAAGGGATGTCACTTGGCAGTGAATTTAATACCAGGGACATGTGACTGTCACACACACCCAGACCCTGGTGCTTGCAGCCAGCAACTCAACAGTCACATTTTTCAAACAAATGGGAGCAGGAGTTCCACTTCAGGCATTGCTTTATATTTCATTTATCATATCAGTTCTATTCATTTAATAGAATGAATTGAACATTCTTTTCTAATTATTCAGGATAACTGCAGCAATATTTCACTGCCAGCCTGGTTTCACATGGCTCACCACAGAATACAGAGCAACAAATGTGCCTGTGTAGGAACCAAGCAGTTCAGAGAAACTGTCAGAAAGTTCTCTGAAAGCAAAACCAGACTGTGAACAACTGGAAAGACAAAACTGTATCACATTTCACATACAGAAAAATTACTCCAGCTTTTACTGCTTGGTAAACAGAGCTGAAGTTTGACACTGTGGTTGCAACATATTGTAAGGATCCCTATTAAAGGTCAGTGTGATCTTGAGCTAAACACTCCAAACAGCCTCTCTCTGCTATCAAAAGGAGTGCTGGGCCCTGGGTCTGCTTCTGGACATAAAGCAGAATTACTGAGACTCCAAAAATCAAGGTTAAAGCTCCACTCAACCTTTTAATAAAAGGAGAATATCTGTAGTGTTGAAAAATGCCACTTAAAGATACTGTCACATGTGGCAAGAGGTGCCACAGCACCAAATTTCCTGTGCTAAGAGGTGTTATTCAGACTCTTCTAGAGGTGTGATCCTTAAAATGTTTATTTCCTTTTAACTTTTTAGTAAACTTAACTTGGCTGTCAACTGCCACAGTATTACATGTGAGATCAGCTCACCTTTACTCATTCCTTAACCAAAAACCAAGCACCCAAACCACTTCTGCCCCAGCCAAACCTGCTTCCCCCAGCACAGGGGCTGCAGAACACACTGAGGGACCTGCAGACCACAGCAGGAAAATGACTCCATGGAGAGATAATGCTAAAAATGAGTCCAAGTCATTTTCAGAGGAACAAACATCTGACTGGAGAAATCCCAGGTAACATTATATCTTTGTTCCTTAAAAATGAGACAAGTGGAAAACACACGGATACAATTTGAAGATTTTTCTTTAAAGCAGGACTAAACCATTTAAAACTCCTCTAAATTTATCCCACTGTTCTTCACCATTACCAACAAAAATAGCTTATTGTATATCAGATTTTATGGCCAACTCTGTCACAGAAATCTGATTACTCTTCCTTTCCAATTTCCCCTCTCCTGACTAATAAGTACAATTCCTAACAGGAGCTTTGTACTTTCCTGCTCTCTCTGTACACAAAATACCTGCTCTGCAGACTTCTGTTACTGAGTTTGACACAACTGTGCTGAGAAGAGTATTTATATTCATCACAGCTCCAACAGCAAAACAGATCCTTTCCTGAACAGAAAATGAGGTCTGACTTAAATAAAATAAAAAAAAAAGCCAAGTCATATTTTGCCAGTGGCCAAAGTTTGGGGACAGCTCATCCCCATGTCCAGAATCAGCCCAGTCATTCCCCAGCAGGGAAGTACATGCTGCTGTGATAGATTGCTTTTAGCTGCTGTGAAAACACAAAAAACCCAGACCTATCTGGTACTACAACCCAACAGGAAAACAGATTTTTATAAATCACTGCCAAGTTTTCTGAAAGATTAATCACTAGGTGAGCATGTTAATCATTAGGTCAAGGTATCCACCTTTTTTGAGTTGGGAAGGGAGATTAAGAAGACAAATTTACAAGGTTTTCTTAGAAAATGACTTCTTAGGAATCATTGGTTTATGATACAAAATCACAGAACAGACAAATTCTCTACAGAAATCAGCAATTTGCAACCTGAAATGTATTTACATGGAGAAGCAAACAAGAGCATGTGCTCCACCAGACAAGCTCTTTCTGACAAAAGAACAAATAAAGATGGAGTATAAGCATTGCTGGCTGCAAGTGCCATTTTGCATGAGGAATTGATCACAAGTCTTCAAATAACACATTCCAAGTGATCAAGAAAGTTCCTCTTTTCACACTGGCTGCTGACACATGAATATTCATTATTTTGCTGCCCAAGCAAACCTTTTTATGGGCTTGGGATTTGCTTGTTTGTTTTTAGGTAAAATTGAACGTCCTCTTCCTAATTTTGATCTAATTCTTAGTCTCCTTGAGGAAAAACCTCACAGGTTTAATAATAACAAAGAAGATTAGAACCTCATGCAAAGCAGTTTAAGCAATTATTTCAAGCTGCACTCTGAAAACCAGATTTCCCCCTCCCCCTACTATTACATAAGGTACATGTTCCTCTGCTTTACAGGCCTAGAAAGCTTTCCAAAGTCCTGTTACCAGAGATTAATAAACTGACCACCTTTTCCTTTAGGGATATTTAATTCCCTTTTAAAGGACTATAGTTGAAAATGCTATTTATCTGCTAAGCTGAACTTCTCTGCTAAAGCCACTGAGTTTAGGTGAGCTGTGCTGTCATGTCAGCAGCTTGCAATTTCAATTTACACAATCAGTAATTTCAGATTAAAAATAAGAATCAGTTGAGAGAGATTGTTCTCTGGAAGTGCTTCTTGGCAGGTAGTTGGGAATGCAATGCCAGGGCTTTTACACTGTGAACTCTGCATCCTCTGGGTTGTTTCTACAAGACTCACTGATCCAGCTTTGCTGGATTGAAGCTCCATTCAGCTTCAACCAAAGTATTTTTGTCCTTAATAAGACTGAAACCTTTTCTTAAAAACAGTAAATGTCTTACAATTGCAGTGGGATTAGAAGAGGCTTCACCCTAACTCTTACCTTTGAAATCAGGGCTCCATGAAGTGCAGTCCCACAGCAATAAATCAACTACAACTACCAATAGTCAGGAGCCTCTTCCTAGGTCTCAGAAAAAGTATTCCATTTTGCAACACTAACACTGATTGCTGCTACAACACAGTAAAAATAGCTAAAATGTTTCTCATGTGGAACGTTTGTGGTATTCCATACTGCATTTCTTCTGCAGACAGCAAGCAGGAACAGGGACAGGTAGTGATGTGGCAGATTAGAAGACGTTAACCTACTTTATTGAATTTCAGTCACTACTTTAAATTTGTGTTAGAACACCTTGAAGACTAAGGTAAGCCTGCTGAGATGAGAAATTCATGAAAATGCAAGTTATTATAATAAGATACACAAAGATTTTTATAATGCACTGATCTATTATGACATGTTCAATTTCCTTCCTGTCTGAAACACATTAAATTTTCAACCTCAACAAAAAATAAAAAGAAAATTCAACCTCAAGACAAGGCACCTCAATCTACTTCATCTATGAAGTTTTCTTAGTATCAGATCTTTGTACAACTACAACAACATCTGTCCATACTCCAGAGCAATTATTTTTCATCATCTAGAGCCTGTTGTTTTGTGAAGCAAGATTCTGTACTTCATAGGGAGGCAGCAGAACTGTGATGCACAAACATGGCTTACTTTAGAGAAAGAGGAAAGACATCTTAGATACTCTGAAGTTTTAATGGGCACTTTAAGTTTTTAAGAGCTGGAAAAAGAAGCAAAAGTAAAGAGGTGTAAAGCAAACTTTATACTGCAGTTTACTGTCAGGCCAGAAAAATCTAAAGGTGGTTTTACTTGTGCTCATTTGACATCATGACAAGTGCCTTGACAAGGCTGCCTGTTTTTACCAGCTGAAGGCTAAACTTTACCATCTTCTCAGGTGCAATTCTCTCACTGAATGCACATAATTAGGAACAAAGCTTTTAGGGCTTTAAATGGATTAGGTCATGATGACTTCCATGAACAAAGGCTGGCAGCACCAGGCTGTGTAAACTGCTGAGGAATTACAGCAGCCATAGGAATGAACCCCTGCCTGACCCCACGGGCCTATCCTCAAACAGAAACTGAGGAACTCCTTTCCAATGTACCTTTTTCATTTCATTTTCTAGGTTTTCCTCCTCCTGGCCTTCAGACAGTCTCCTCCTCAGCTCTGCAATTTCCCTCTCCATGTTCTCTCGGTACTGGCTCCACTGAGCTCGCTCCTGCTCCATCCTGTGGTGATACTGCAGCTCATAGTCACGGACAGTCTCTAGAAAACAGCATTTTCAAAACTTCTTTTCAATGTAAGTTAAAGAACAGGGCTTTAGGAAGTCCATCTCCAACCACTCAAAGATTTACTATAATTAATCAAAACTAGGACAACTCTCCCTTCCCTCAGACTCCTGCCCCAAAACCCAAATACATAAGTAAAAGAACTGAAACTAAATTTCAATTAGTACCATCAACAGAACAGAGAGAAACAATTCCCAAGAACTGTGCAATTCCTAATTTCAAGGTAATGTACATGACTAATATCCTACTTAGCAGCACACAAGTACATCATCCAAACAAATGACTAGAGCCCTTAAAAGGTACTCCAAAATGCAAAGAAATTCAAACTTCTCACACAGCTTCCATTTCCCCAGGATTCATACCACCCCTCTCAGCTCAGGAGCTGCCTGTTTACATAGGGACAGCAGCTAGCACAGCTGAGCCTTAATCTAGGCTCATGTATCTGTGTGGATCATAAATAAACAGACATTTGTGTACTCAATATACATGAAGGTTTGTCTGTTCTGGGTGAAAAGCACAATGAGGTGATGGAAAAACTGCCCACAGCTGACAGGCTCTAGGCTCAGGATAGTGTGATCCTGTCTGTGAACCTTTAAGAAAACACATTTGTGGCAATAGTCTGTTCCCAGTTCATATCCTTGTGTTCATTTCCTTTGTCTCGGAAATGTCAACAGCTGTGCAATGTGCAAATATAACAAGGAATAGATGAGAACTATCTGAAAAAAACCACCCAGGACTGAGAGAGCAGCATGTGCAGTCAATACCCTGGGGGAAGGCCCATGTGAGTACTGGAGGGACACTTGACTGTGTGAGAGCAGAACTGTGTTCACACAGAAAGGAAAAAAGAGAATCATGCTGGCAGCTTAAAGCTGTTTGCAGACTTGTCAAATTACAGACATCATACTTATCTTTGTGGAAGGATGAAGGATCACATTCATAGTCCCTCAAAAATGCTTTGCATATACATGAGGTTCCCATGGCCATGAATTCTAAATTCTGTCCTCAAACTGACAATAAAAAACCCATCAAGCTCCCTTTCACAACCCTGAGAACTACACTTCATCCAGCCCTTCTGCAGCTTTCCCAAGCCATAACAATTACCCATACTCTGAGGAAGAGCAGGCACAAATCCTTATAAAAATCAGGGAGGCTGATCTCAGCACAGCTTGCCTGGTTGTTACCTTTCATGATGGCCTGGAGGGAAGCCACTTCTTCTTGCCACTGCCTCTTGACCTCATCGATGGCCTCCTGCTTGGTGGTCTCTGACACTGTGGCGATGGCCTTGATGTTCTCCATCTCGGCGTGGGCCTCCATCAGCTGGGTGCGCAGCTGGCCCAGGTCATCCTGGGCTGCCTGCAGCACTGCATTCTGCCTCTTCAGGTCCTCTGAAAGGAGCATTGGATACATTTAGCTGCATTCATGAGTTCAACCTGAAGTGTAGCCCCAGTTGCTATGGCAAAGAGCAGAAGGGAGTGAAGGAAGCACCGGTATTAAAACATCTACCTGTAATGACTGAACAAATGTTGGCAGGTGTCTTCAGGGAATGCTTTTTCTTGACTTTGCTTGCCCTTGCCTTTTATTAAAGGAGCATCTTATGGATGGAGACACAAAGCAGACACTAGATATAACTAGGATCAATATACCTGATGAAAGTGAACTGTGCTTTTCATCAGTTCTTATTATTTAACTCATTCTGATAATGAATCTGGAAAAGGCATGAACAGACTGGAGAACAGTTTCACCCCCATTTCTGGGACCAACTTGGTTCTCAATTTGGAGGGAACACTTCATATTTCTTGAACAGAAACACTCTGACCACTTTGGAGAGACCAAACAAGAAGAATATGCAGCCTAATTTCCTCTTTACCAAAGACTTTGGTAAAACTGAGCTTCTACAAATAAAAGGGATACATTCAATGGAACAGCTATGACTTCTCTAATTGTTGCAAATATAAACAGAAATTAAACTAACTTCATATTATCCTCCTGAATTCTCAGCTAATCTGAAATAGACAGTTCTGGAAGACATATATTATATAATTAATTCCAAAAGCACTAATACAAAATATGTGTTTTATGCCCACATAGCCTGCTTCAATGGCAATCCCTTTTAGCAGAAACATCTGGCCAGCACACAACCAACACCAAGCTGTATCCATGTATTTCCCTCAGGGCCAAAAAGCTGAATCAATCCTGGTGCTCTCATCCTGACAGAGAATATAGAACCCAGAGCTAGTCAAATACTTAAAAGGACATTAATCCTTGTGTAAAAAAAACAAGACTCTGTAGCATTAATATTCTCAATTTTCAAATGACAGTATTAAAGATGGGTCTAAACAGCTCCAATGAACATTTAGGAGATGGTCTTGGAGACAGGGAGGGGGAAAACCTTTGGTGGGTGTAAACAAAAGAAAAGTAATTACTTGTATATTCTCCTCTGGTGTCCTTTCACTTCAGTAGCTGTGAAAGTTGGGGTGTTTTTTTCTTCCCCTATCACAATTTATTTTGTATTCTTTGACTGTACCAAAATGGGAGAATTATTGCTGATATCATCAGTAGTGTCTTGTATCTTAAACTTCCTTTCATCCAGCCTTAGAAACACAAGGAAATAGGCTTGCTGTATGATCCAGTCTTCATTATGCCTTTGTATTTCTGCTCTCATAAGCTTATACAGCAGCTGCAGTCTTAATGCATTGTGTTTTGGCTCTGCTTTCATATGTTAAAGACAGGAAAATCATCAGAATTAGATAAATCAATCTGGCTCACAGAACAGCTATCTCTACTCTCTGATCCTTCATCAGATATTTGAGCTCATATGATTTAAATTTTCCTATAAATTGTGTTATTGAAATAGATGCCCTTGGCTGGTATTAAAACTTTTATAAGGTTTGCCTGCTTACAGCCTACCTCAGATGGAAATTTAAGACAAATAAATGCTACATTAAAAAAAAAGGCCACAGAGTAGAAAAAGCACAGCACCCAGGCTATGTCTTCCCATTTACCAGATCAGCTTCTGCTCAGGGAGCACACTCTGAATTCAGGAAATTAGTATTAAAACTCACTAGTGGTATTTCTGCATGGACATCAAGTTGCTTTAGTTCCTTTCCACAAAGCAAATCTTTAAATTTAATTCTAAAGTTCATTCTAGAATGCTCAATAGTCACCTATTGAATCTCTTACATTCTTATTATAACTGTCTAAAAGACTATGCTTCGTACAGGGATTATTTGAAGATGAAGTTCAATAAATTTTAGAATAATTCAGAGAACTAAGAACTTACCTTCCTTAGCCAGGTATAACTCCTTAAATTTTGCTCTCTTTTGATTAAATTCTTGCTCAAGTTGCTGCTTTGTGCGCAGAAATTCTGCATTGACCTTTTCCAATTCTGCTACCCGTTGTAGAAGAGCATCTAAAAATAAAGCAGAAGATAAGGTACGTCACTAACAGTTACCCAGACATCCCATTCTGCAAGGCTGAGGTTTGAGGCTTACTCCTTTTAAAATATCTTTACTTATTAGCTCTGCTCCATGATAATGAGGAAAACTAGCCAGTCCTGTAAGGAACAAAGGAAGGTAGGTTTTCTTTAAACTGTAACACCAAATTTTAATTAAAGATCTCTAGGGAACTAGAGGGAATGTGGCAGGGAGTTCTGCAGAAGACAATCTTCCAAAGAAAGCCACAATTTGGTACATACAATGAAGGAAGAAATAGAAATAATTCTGGTGATGGTTTTTTCCCCTGGGAAGTGTGTGAGGGCTGAGCAATAAAGCACCAAGTGCTCAGAGGCTGAGGTCAAAGAAAGCAAAGTGACAGCAGCTCAGCTAACAGCCAGGAAAGGGCAAAGCACAGAAAAGAAACCCTGTGAGCTAAAAATCAGGTGCCATCATCAATCCAGTCCTGCATGTTAACCAAAGGATGAACCAGATTACACCTGGAGAAGTTTGCCAGAAGATGACCACAACCTACAGAGAATTAATTGATTGTAAGATCAAACTCTCCTCATTTCCAGCAGGTGAAAATCCTCAAGGGGGCACATACATCACTGTTTTCCATGATTTACCATATCAGCCTTTCATCTGGTGGTACAACAAAAGAAGGAAGAGTAGGAAGCCTACAAAGATTGTTATAACATGCTCATTATTGAAAAAACCCCATATTATACCATTTTATGATGCTATAAAGACCCCCTACAACCACCAACCTATCTGCATGTGCAATATCAACTTCTTTGCACCTCAAGTTCTGCTCTAGGTGGCAGTTTCACCTTGCACACCTCAGAATTCAAATATGAAATAGGAAGAAAAGACTGATGAATCAGAACAAAACACATCTCCCTGCTGCAATGCACTGGGGAAAAAAATGTTCTTCTATATGAGTCTCTGTGTGTTCTGCAAAAGCATTTTGTGGGCATGTTCCAACTCTGCTGTGCAAAGTGAATCACTTCAGCTACAGCCTCTATATAGCACAGACTAGATACACAAAATATTGATCCATCAGAGGTGTTTGTGTATCCCATCCAACACTTCCCACCACATTCACGTAGTGAAAACACTCCAAAGGCTACACAACTTCAGCATCAAACATCCAGGCTCACAAACAGCTGGAGTCAGCTCTACAGCTTGCAGTGGTAAAACACTGACTGGGCAATGCCATTGAGATGGGGTCAGTTATTTTTGGTACCAGATGACGTAGAGTAAGAGCAGACACAAACAAAAGGAGCTTCTAAGAGCACAGGTATGTTTTACTGATTGCTGGTTAATAAGAGCTTATGGTGTTACAAAATATAGCACCTAATCTCTTCAGCTCTGTACTGAATAAAAGAGAAATGCAGATACAGGACTGATGAAATTTTAATGTCGCTTTTTTAAAAAAAATCCTAATTTTGGGGGGGTTTTAATCACTTTAAATACAAACACATAGGTTTTTATGGCCAGCAGAGAGGAGGGTTAGTTCCTTATGTGATAGATCCTTATGTGGATAGTTCAAAACCAACTGCACAGGAGTGTTCTCCAGAAAATGAAAGGAATCTGCAGCAAAGACATTGAGAGCAAAGCTTCAAGTGAGTTCAGAGAGTGTCTGGATCAAAACCAGGGATGAAACACCGTGGAACCAGGTCTGGGTAGGAAAAACGCTTCCCAAGGTTAAAGGGTTGCCTTTGATCTCTTGCTGAAGTCTTGCAAAGGGAAGGGGTTTGCCTGTGCTTCCACTCCCCACAGTCCTGTGCAGAGCCTGCAGCCACTGTGGCACCTCCTGCTCCACCATCCCGCCAAGAGCTGTGCTGGCCCCAAGGAGCTGGGCTTGAGCTCAGCTTCAGCTCCTCAAGGGAAACTCCTGCAGGCACTAGAGCCTCAGGGAGCTGGGTGCCAGCGCCAGCCAGGCAGCTCTGCATCCACAGGTACCACCCTGCAGCCTCCAGCACACATTCCAGCTGAACAAGGAGGAATCTGGACATCATTCACCTTGCACACACTCTTTTGAAGACCACACAAATAAACTGTTTCATTCTACAGTCAGTAATCCTGAAAGTTAAATCAACTGTAGACTCAACTCTCCTGCCCTCAAAGATGACTCGAGCATTCCTTGTTTACTTAATTCCCTTTCCATCTTCCTTCAGCAGAGAGACAGCAGCAGCTGTGCTGCTGCTCCCATCAGAAAGTGCAAAGCAACCAAGCTGTACTTCTTCTGAAGGTGTGAGCTGCCTCTGCTGAGGTTGGAAGGGCAAGAGGACACCCCAAGAGCAGAATGTTCAAGTGCTTTCAGCTGGGGAAACAACAGACTCTTCCTTTTGAAATCTTCCTGCCCAAACAGAAAGAGGGAAGGCAGAGTCACCAAGAAGGAAATGACATTTAAATATTTACATTTTTTACAGTATTCTCCCCTCTCTACAGCCTGGCAGTTATGTCTAAAAAGTAATAAATAAATAACTAAATAATCAACCCCCTCCACAACTGAGCTCTGGCAGCTGTCAGGGCCAGCTGCAGGCATTCAAAATAACAAGCACTTTAAGATCTCAACTGCAGGTCATCCATCACTGCAACTGTGCAGTAACATTGTTCTTTCGATTCTATACTAAGTTTAAAGTGGTTTTACCACCTGTGCTACATATACAGCTCAGGACAGACCTCAGCACATCCCCACTGCAGTGAGACAAGGCACAAACTTGAGGACAACAGGCTTTATAGGTCAGCATCAATCCCCTCAAATGCACCTGCATTAGAAGTAAAAGTGAAATAAAGTTTATTTTCTGAGACACCCTATCAACTACCACCTTTCTTTTAAGTGATTAGGTTTACAAAGAAATTATTTTCTTCTTCAGAGGTACAATTTCTACAAAAGCCATATAGTCACTTCCCAAAACACAAGTGTGATCCCAAGCCCCAGGCACAGGTACCCTCGGGCTCCATGGCACAGATTAGAGTCCACCTGGACATGCACTGGAGTCAATGGCAGCAAATGGGCTCATCCACAGATTTCCAATTAGGCCTTTGTTATTTATCACTTAATTCGCACTCTGAATTTAGGTCCAACTCACCCCAGGCTTATAAGAGAGCTGAAAAAGAAAACTTAAATTGCTATCAACTTAAAGGCAGCCCCAAAGCAAGCCATCCATTTGCAGGCAGCACTGCCTGGGCTGCCAGGGCAGCCATCAATGTTTAACCAGGTATGGGGCAGAGCAAACACAGCCGAGATGGGCAGCGCTGCTGGAGCCCTGCCCGCTGCCACCGGAGCCAGGGCCACGCACGGCACCGGCACAGAACGCTCTGGATTTCCTCACAGAACACTCTGGATTTCCTCACAGAAGACCTAATTCCCTATTTAGGTCCCTAGGTCATCAAGAAATGAACAAAAACCCTAAAGAAACCCCCAAAAATCCTATCGATTTCTTAGCTTTGGAAATAGCACTGAGAAAACTTTAAATTAAAATTGATAGCCAAACTAAAAAAATCCTAACAAGAAATCCTTCTGGCCAACAATTTAAAATAGTGGTTTTTCACAGATTATTAGGCTAAAAATGCTACAGATGACAACATTATAGATGCCAATTAAATCAGTAGCTTTATTTCTAGCTAGCAACACTGATTTTGCAGAGACACTCAGGTCAGACACAGGGATCCCCATCTCCTGTGGAGCACTGACATTACAGCAAAGCACAGTGAATGTCATCAGGTGCCTTAACCAGGGAGAAGAACTCAAAAGAAGTGCAGCAAAATCCATTTCAGAGCAGACTCGTTGATTTGCAGGAGAACCATGAAACTGCTGCAATACATGAAGAGAAACTCTAGTGGAAAAAGCTACAGCTTTCTCTTAACGCACTGCACAGCAAAATTCCAATTTTAGGAAAACACAGGAAAAACATACATTTCTTACTGACTAGTAATTTATATGCTGTTCCACAGACCAGCTCCAAAAAGAGTTGAATTTTATTTATGACAGTTTCCAGTTACACAAACATGTAGCAATCGTTCCAGAACTAAGACAGACAAAGCTGATTATCAATAAGACTATTTTTGAGCACCAGGTCTATTTATAAAATTAATGCCATAGAGCTTTCTGCTTGATATTTAAAGAGTCAAACATGACATCAAGAGTCCAGTCCAACATAGCTGAAATATGAAAACAGAGCAGAAAAAATCTACATGTACAACCAACTTTTTGGATACAAAAATATACATAGTTTCTGTCATTTTCTACAATTCTTTTGTTGTTATCATTGCTTGAGACAGAAGTATGGAAAATACTTATTTCTATGAGTATGAGTTTCTACTGTAACTTTCTACTATTTTCTATGAGCACTAATTTTCATCTATCATGACATCATTCTGGAGCCACAATTATGCTACTTCATAAACTTTTAATCTAAGTCTGCCACCAGACCGTTCATATGGACTGCTAAAAGCTTTTCTTTATTGTACTCAAACAGGATTTGATGAAAAAAGACAATGAACCTCCCCCCGAGTCTTACAATAAACCCCAATTTAAACCACATAAACCCCCAATAAACCCCAGCTGTTTGCATGAGGCACTCAGGAGCAAAGGAACAGATAAAGGTTCTTTGAATAAGCATGTTAAACAGAAGCAATTCCTGACTTATGACATGGGGCTGCTTTTTTTCAAGAAATGACTGCTCTTATACACAGATATCCAACAGCAGCAGATCAAACTGGAGGGAAAAAAATAACCAGGAAGAAAAGAATTACTTGCTCTTCTCAAACTTGCACTTGCAAGCATCAAGCATTTTATTTACTGAGCCAAATGGCTCAAGCTCACTGGTCACACACTTTCCTTGTTTTATTTGAGGGCAGAGAATGACCCCGGGCTTCTCACTTGCCACCTTCTTTTTCAGAGTGGCACCAAACACCTCCAATTGTCACAGGTCCCCTTTCAGAGTGTTAAACTGTGTGTGGTGAGGAGAACTCAACCCCAGAAAGGGAAAAGCAGGGGGTTCTGCCCCACAGCCCTGCCCTGGCATAGAACCCAGAATTCAGCCCCAGAAAAAGGAAAAGTAGGGGGTTCTGCCCCACAGCCCTGCCCTGGCACAGCACCTGGAACTCAGCCCCAGAAAGGGAAAAGCAGGGGGTTCTGCCCCACAGCCCTGCCCTGGCACAGCACCTGGAACTCAGTCCCAGAAAAAGGAAAAGCAGGGGGTTCTGCCCCACAGCCCTGCCCTGGCACAGCACCTGGAACTCAGTCCCAGAAAAAGGAAAAGCAGGGGGTTCTGCCCCACAGCCCTGCCCTGGCACAGCACCTGGAACTCAGTCCCAGAAAGGGAAAAGCAGGGGGTTCTGCCCCACAGCCCTGCCCTGGCACAGCACCTGGAACTCAGTCCCAGAAAGGGAAAAGCAGGGGGTTCTGCCCCACAGCCCTGCCCTGGCACAGCACCTGCTCCCAGCACTGAGCTGCTCTGCAGAAGGAGCTCAGGCAGTTCCCCCTTTTGGGCAGTGCAGCTTTCAGACACTGCTGCATTCATCCAGCCATTTCTGGCTGATTGTGCAGCTGAAGGTTATTTGACATCCACAATTTGTTCTCTATTGACTAAACATTCACAGGCAAACAATCCAGTACCAATTTAAGGCCAAATCCATAAAAACTTGGTATTGCTGACAAATGGAGGTATCACCATGCAGATCAGAGCCTTGCTGCATTATATCTGTTACAGAAGCTTTATATTTATTACAGTAAATCAGCAAGTGCAGGATGAAAAATATTCAGCCAAGCACTGTATGTTACCAACATCTAAACATGTAATAAATACTCTATTAACATCAAGTGGAAGTTTGCAATATATTATTAAAGTTTTAAAGTAATGTTATTTTTAATTGAAGCTGATGACAAACATCTTTCCACTATAGCCTCTAATCTCAGTAGTGCCTATTCCCACTCTTTATTTTTCTTTTTTATGTTAAACACTGTGTGACATCCTGCATTAAGGATTTTAGAGAGAAAATGAAAAGCCATAACTAAATTAAGTATTAAAATCTGAAGAAATTTAACTGTTTGAATAAATAGGAGGACTCTCTTCTATAATACAATCAAGAATCACAGAATGGTTTGGGCTGGAAGGGGACTTAAAGATCATCTCATTACAAAGCCCCGGCTTGTGCAGGGACACCTTCCATTAGATGAGGTTTCTCCAAGCCCTGTCCAACCTGGCCTTGGACACTTCCAGGGATGAGGCAGCCACAAGAAGAGAGCAAGCAAAAGGGGGAGAGAAAACAAAGGTCCTTTAAATGGCTTAACTAAACCTGCAGAGATAAACAGCCATATGCAGTAACAACTAAGAGATTTTCCCCTACTGTGTAACAGCACAGTAAACTTCTTTATGCACAACTACAAGGAAAAGAAGGCCAACACACAGTTTCTCCTTCCCCATTTTTTTTCCACTTCCACTTCCCATTTTTTCTCCCTTTTCACAGCACTCACAATGTGTTAACTACTTCCTTGCTTTGTTACTGCCTCCTTCATCTTCTTTCCTGGACACAAAAGCAGGCAGCTGCTTCCTGACATCCAGATCTCCATCTCATGACACTCCATTTCACCCAGTAAAGGAAAATCACACCTGACTTCCAGTTTGGTAAACCCACTTCATGTGACAAGTAATGCACTTCTATACACTTAGTCATTCTGACCCCAGGTTAACTTAAGTCTAGTTTTAAATTTATGCTTAGTTAACCATTATTCACATTGGACTGCAGTGGAACACTGCTCACTCACATCAAGTATCATGGGAATGCATTTAAACATGGATGTCCATGCTGACAAAAGTGAGCTTGAAATTTTTTCCAACAGTTTGTTTTTATTTGCCAAAAGCATTATTTCTTCCCAAGGACAGTCCCCTACCTCCATTATTATAGCCTGGCTTTTTGTACATCCCTGCTCACCATAGTAGCTGCTTCTCTCTTTTTACTGGGCTGCCATCAGAACTCTCAGTTCTGTGCACACAGTCTTCTCCAGAGTAGTCCCAACTTAATGCACAAAAAGTTTTACCATCCTTAGTTTTCACTCTATTTAATCTCTGCCACTGATGTTTTGGTGAGGAGAACAATTTGTCAAGAAATTTCAGAAAAACACAATTGGTTAGTATTTTTTCCCCAAGAAAATCAACCACACTCTGTGCTTTATCAATTATTTGAATAATTTAAATAGGGCAGCAGTGGATGAATCACAGAGTTGGAAAAGTCAACCAGACAACACCATTAATGGAATCCTATGGAAAGGATTTTGGCTGTATCCTGCTGCTACCACCAGTGAATCTCCTCAGAAACACAGTGTTGCTAAGCTTGAATGCATATCAGAGTATTTCAAAAGTCAACAGCAAGCTACAGTCTGGTGAACTTTGAATTCATCTACAGTGACACAAAATGGAGAGAGCAGAGTTACCAATCTCATCACAATCACCAGCATTTCCTCTGCTCCATCAGTGCTTGCATCTTGTTCCCCTTGCTCTAACAATTTTTCTTTTTTATAACTGCTCTTTTCAGGAGGATCAATTTGGAAAAACAGAACAAAACAAACAAAAAACCAAACCAAAACCGCTCAGTGTTTCCTTGGATTTATGAAGAGGGTTATTTACTCTACAGGCTGTGGGCATTTACTCAGACCAGTCACTGCTAGAGCAAACAAGAGCAGGGTGATGGCAGCACAGAACTGGGCACGGTGAAGTCCCCAAGAATTGGGCACATTTCTCCAAGAGGGTTCACAGCTGGATTACACCGCTGCCAGCCTAGGTAGATCCCCACACCCTGCAGGCACAGCAAAGCTCTCGGAGAATTTCACACATCTGAGCTCAGACAATGCAGCTGTCAAACGCTTCACACCCGTCCCTGCCCCTTTCATTTCACCAGCCTGTCCCTCCTCATTACCTACAAGACAAACACCAACAGAGGGTGTTTAAAGCAGGCACAGAGGCTCCGCCAGCCTGGAACCAGATCTCCAGCACAGCCACCTATTCCCTTCCACAGCATTTGAAAACAAGTCCCCAAAAATGTCAACTCACATAAATCTTCCTGACCAAAGCAAGACTGAAAATATGAATGAGCCTTCGTATTTACACAGGAATATTTCTGCCAAGTTTTTCCACACTACCACGTCTCATCATTTGTATGATATAACCAAAATATCCAGAACTGGATTACACGTGGCAGTTCCACTTGACACTGAGGTTTTCAGTGTGTCTTCCCAGTAAAAGAAAATTTAAGTTGAGGATATTGTCTGTTTTAGTAAACCAGCAGGAATCTGCTGTTCTGATGAAATAAAAATATTTCAGATTGAGAGCCATTTAGGGGGAGATTCTGATATGCATCTCATTTTACAGGAGACCCCCTACACAATTTGCACTCTGAGCACCACTAATATAACTGTTCTCTTAAAATGTAAACATTTGCTAAACCCAGACAACAGACTGATTTTCTTTCAAGATAATTTAATTGCTGACTCATTTGCAGTGGGAGGAAAAAAATCCCTGTGACACCTTATTATATGTTTATCACTTCGCCTACAGATTTATTAAAGGCTGTCCTCTTCAGGCAGAAAAATGGGAATAAAGTATGACTCAACTCTCAGGAAAAAACAACCAACAAAACAACACAAAACAACCCTACTGCATTGTTCTCTTTGATGAAGTAAGTTAATATATAAAAGAAAACCATTACATTAATTCCAAAATTCCCCCAGACACCACTAGTCTGAGATCTTGTGCTGTCTTGCTGTTTGTCATGGGGCCAAGAATTGAGGTGCAGCTTTGAGAGCATTCAGGCTACAGACCACCCCTGGTACTCTTCTTCCCAATTTCTGAGCAGAAAGAATAAATTAATGATAACCTAACATGCTTAAAAATTTAAAGGCAGGTAACAAAAGTGAAATATAGCTCGACCAAGAAGGTGATGTGGAAGAAACCAGAAAGAAGCCAATGTTTGTGAAATTGATACAGGCAATGGCTTTTGTAATTTACCATTGCTACAGGTATGAGGATATTGCCATTTAAAGCAAATTGGCATCTTTATGGACATTTTCAAAAGTTGAAATAATCACAAGAGCATGGAAACTTATTTCCACATGCACAGCTACCAGACAGCAATACAGTAATTTCACAGGTACCAGAAAAACTTCAGAAACAGCAGCAACTCATGAGTTATGGATGTGAACAAGCAGCACAAAAGGGAATCAACACCTGATTTCTTTCCCACTGTGGTTCCCTATCCCTTGCTACATAATCTGGCCACTCAAATTGGTATACAGAGAATAAACTGGGAAAGAGAACAGGTAAAAACTTACTTTCCACAAATAGCAATTTTAAAATTTTAGTTGCCAGAACAGCAGGTTGTAGGCATGAAAAAATGGGGCTGTAGAGTAGCCACTTAAAAGTTATAAATCTTAATAAATGGCCTGGAAAATACTGTTGCTAGATATATGTATGGAGACATTGTGATGATAAATATAGTATGACAAATAATAATAATATAAGACAATTAACATCTTTATTTGATAAGGAACAGGATACAGATCCTATTATTTGGAGCAAGGTTTTGACAGCAATTTAATAGGTTCCCTGAGAACAACAGACTAGTACTCCTCCAAGCCTCTAGAATTCATTTCTTGACAGAAAATACTGCTGAGATTCTATATATTCATATTTTTTGCTACCGCTTATCAACTACATGAATTCCTGAACAGTTAAAAAGGAAGAAAATCCTCCTCCAGCATGAAATTTTCAAATGATTTAAAATATTCCAGGGGTCTAAGCAATACAGAATGGAGAAGCTTGACTAAGCCTGCAGTTACAATCATTTTAAATCAATTTCTGTATTGGTGGTCATCTGCCAGGGTAACTCAGCACTCCCACCTCACTGTGAGCACATGTGCCTTTTACCCCCACCACGCTATGGGAGCTTTTGACAGCAGTGACAGCATCAGAAGTGATACAGGAAAAAGCTGGAGGCTGGGAGGGGAGTGGGTCTCAAACCAGGCCCAAAGCAGACCACACCTAGCACTCAGCTGAGCACAGAGCAGACCTGACACACACGTGGCAATGAACACACAGACCAGAGTAAACTGTGAAAAAAAACGGCAGAACGATACCCTTGGACTCTCATATTATTACTGTGTGGTCTACACCCTTCCTTTATGCCAGCTCTAAGGCTTATCAGGTCTTCCACTAAATTAAACTAATGAATGCAGCAGTGAGTAGTTCTCAGCTGGGTGACTGAGCTGAACTGGGCTCAGTGATGGGTCCAATGTGCAGAGCTGGCACAAAGGCAATGAGGGAAACACGACTGTGGGAGCAGGAAGAAAAGAGCAGGAACACTTCTTTCAGCAGCAGCAACCTTCTAGACTGGCTTAGCTGCAACATGAAACCACAGCCTATGGGTACAGTCTGATTATCAGTTTAACCTAAGTGCTTGCTGTCTGCCAAAAGAAACAGACTGGCCTTCCTTCTGTCCCCCACTCTCCCTTGTGGCTACTGAGATTGGTGTAGTCATGCAGCAGAACTTACTTTTTAAAGACTTGATGACTGATATTTGTAAGTGATAAATGACCTTTTTCAAACCCTGATTTCTATTCAGACTCTCCAGGGGAAGCTGACAAACTTAACTGGTATTAGAAAGCAAATTCCAAAGCTCAGGTTTCCCACTAGTGTTTGTACACACTCAGGTTTTGAACAAATGCAGCTGAAAGAGTTGCACTGCACTGCAGTTTCCAGTGCTTAGACTGGTACAAAACCTAGAGCTGAAGATAAAAACACATCAGAAAACATTCCTGTCCCACAATAAGATTAGGCTCGCATTTACTCTTACTGGAAAGCAAATACACAGTTAGATTAGACATTGTAGCAGGCCATTACAGCCCCTCCCGATGGATCCTCAGCTAAATGTAATCCTCAGTGCCTGCAACAAATTTAACTTTGTAACATCAGGAGTTAAAGCACCAGTTGGAGATTTAACATCTTTATCTCCAGTTTCATCTGAGACTCCAACAGAAGCTGTGAAGACCAGACAGACAGCTCTAATATCTTCACAGCTAGAAATGTCACTCAAGCATAGAACCCAGCGTTTGCCTAATTGCCTCCCCATTAATTTCACATGGGAGAAGATACAAACAGACATTGCAAGCTGGCAATTAAGAAAATCTTACTTGAAACCAATCTTTAAAAGAAAATTTAAAAGATGCAGTATATGACATAAAGATGCCAGCCTGTCAGATGATCTGAATTAACAGAGCCAAATTTATGCCTTGTACTTCACCAAAATAAACCAGGTAACACCACAGATAAAATGTATCAGAGGGATTTTGGCACGGGTTACTGTTAATGTAAGATGAATGTTCCAATTCTTGTGCCTGAAGTCAATGGGAGGCTAATATGAACTCCTGTAAGCCTTAGGAAAGACAATTTTCTTAAAGGATACTGGACATGAAAATTTATTGTAGATGGTTAAAGTACTTACTGCTTGAGCAAGAACTTCTAGCAGTCCTCTGTGTTTCTTCCTGTGTAGATTAAGGCAACGGCACTGAACGCCCAGATGTAAGGATTGTATTATACTCTGTGGTTTTATCTGCATTACTGTTTGCAAGTTACTGCTTTGTTATTTTTTTAAAGCAACCAACCATGGTGCTGCCTCCTCATTTTGCATAGCACTGATGCAGCATAGATGAAAATAAATCACTTCTGTTGGGCAGTATTTTAATGGTGACCAGCCATGCAAATACAAAGTTACCCTACCAAGGCAGGGTGTGGGGGATAAACAGTTATACAGGAAACACCTACAAAAACGGTGAAAGAGGTGTTTCTCCTTTTGTTGTGCATATTCCTCTCCTTTGTTGCCATTTAAACAGCACTGCAAATCTTGTTGCAATTATCTGTAAGCTAAAAACGTGTATTGGCAGAAGATACAATACAAACCACACAGTCTATTCAGGTCAGTGGCTTAAAGGCATGGGAAGACCATTATAATCGACAATGCTGGTTTGGTTTGATCCCCAGGTAATCCTTCCCTCTCACCTCCAGGCTATTCCCTCTGGAATACACAGTTAATGCCACCATTGCCTTCCAGTTATTGATTCCAATTCACTTTGCCATGTATAACTTCTGTTATTGCATTTTTGCTCCACAGCTCTACCAAAAAACACTTTCAAAAACCACAAAATACAACAAGATAAATATTAATAAAATCCCACCCAAATTTAAATTTCTTCTCAGTGTGACTCACCACAGTAAGGCTTATTAAGTGCTTTTGGCTTATTAAGTAACTAAAAATCAGACTGCCTTTTTTTTTTTTTCACTCCAGGATTCTGGTTATTTTTCAGTTCCTAACCCAGCCAGACACACATGACAGGGCCCTTAACTGCACACAGAACCAAATGAGCAGATCACAGCTCTGCTGTTTCCTGTCCTCCTCTCAACTGATACCAACTTTCAGAACTGCTCTGATAGCCAAGAGATGGAACACTTCTATTTTCTACTTCTATTTCCAAGAGGCATAAGTTAACTTCCAACAATGAATTTTTTGCAATCTCTGAGGCCCTTATCTACTGCAGTTTATAAAGATACCAAGGTATTAAAGAATTAGATGTCAGCCAACCTTGTGATTAGGTAACTGAAGTTCACTGTCTCAAAATTGTATAATCTGTTCTGAAAAACCACTCAGAACCTGAACAGGCATAAGACAGGGCTGAAAAGCAGATAAGTAGCTCTGTATACCAAGAATAAAGCACAATGAGATCTTCCTTCCTGAGTGACAGAAGCTGGAGAGCTCTTAAATAAAGAAAAATGTATTTTAAAGAGTAAAAAAGCTAAGATTCAGCATATCTAGGGAGCCATATTGCTTGGAAAAGACATTTTTCACTAAGGAAGTTTGTAGAGTCATGCAAGTTTCTCCAGAAGAGGAAGAATAGAGGGATGGGTGTGATGCCACAGAGCAGAGCAAGGCCTGGAGCAGCCAAAACAGGGCAAGGTCCAGGGGTTACCCCCAGAGCAGAGGTTGCAAAAGGCAAGAAGAGCAATATTAAAGAAGCTGAGGTGGTGGCTGGGAAGGAGGAAACCAGAGGAGCTGCTGAAGAGCAGCAGTTGCCCAAGACACTGCCAAATGACTGACTGGGTGTTTGACCAGGGAGGGAGCAAAAACCTGAGAGCAAAGAGCAAGCAAGGCCACGTTTCTGCTGCTTGGCTGTGTGGAGCAGGAATTGCCAGAGGAGATGGAAACAGACATAAAAGGTGATTCTAGAGCTTTTATTCTTCATTGTACTGAAGGAGCCAGGCCTGGGAAGAGAAGTGGAGGATAGGAACAGGAAGGAGGGAAGCACCACCACAAGTCAGCTGAACACCAAGGGGAGTTGTGGCTGGCAGAAGGAGACATGAATGGGGAAAAAAAATAAATGCACACAATTCCTCATTATATCAGCGGTCATGCTGCACTTCTGCACTCTTAAGGTACTACAGACACTGCTTATAGAGTAACAGGACAACTCAGAAGTTTTCTCAGGTACTTTCCAGGTAAAAAAACCCCTCCTCCTTCTGAATAGCACAGAAATATTAACCAAGGGTACACTGCTCACTTGTTCTTCCTATGCCAATTTACAGAAAAATATCAAATGATCTAAATTTTTCCAGAGATAATTCATCATCATGCTTAACTGACTATACTATGACTAAAATGACACAATGCTTACCCTATTTATAGAATAACTTGTGGAGTGTAGTATACCATTAATGCAGCCACTACTAAATCAGACACTAAAATCAACTCTGCAAGTAAATGCTGAACCACTGAGAAGTACCAGACCTTTTATGTAGAAGATGTTCCTCTGAAAAACACACACAATGTCTTTCATAGCAGCCTTGTTAGTAAGTGTTGCTTATCAATGTTAACAGTTCTTACCTTGAAAGACTTCAGTCAGAGTAAAACCATGAACTCAGGCTTTTTCTTTTTTTTTTTTAACTACATATTTGGTATTTTTTAAGAAGAGTGTAATTAAAATACCTAAATTCAGGATAGAAAACTTCACATCTGAGAAGCACTTTTTAATAAAATGCCTGGAGTGAAAACCCAGCAAGTCTGCCAGTCAACCATCACCCATAATGAAGCCTATGGGATTTGGTCCACTCCCACACTGACAGAAATTGTTTGGTTTAGCTTCTTGAAAGTTTTAAAACAAAATTCCTTCTTCAATCACTTTCAAGAGAGTGCATACAAACTAGTTTCACAGTGGGAATCCAGTCCACCCACCAAGGGCTATGGGAAAGCAGTTAAGCATCCAGAGGCACCAGGCCAGGAAGGGAAGAAAACACATTACTAAGTCCATCTTCTCCATGACAATGGTGAAGTGGCCAAGAAGCAATAAAAATGGGCAAAGAATTTACATCTGCCAGTGTCCAAAATGCAAGAGAGAGTCAGTCCATAGGTTAAAGCATATTCATTGTGCCTTCTGGCAGATCAACAGGTAATGATAAAGGACATGGTCAGGGTATTTTGCAAAATTAGGAGATTTGCAATTTTACTTCAACGGGAAAACAGACACCCAAATGTGGATATTCCCATTTCAGAGCAAACTGACCTGCTGAACAGATCAAAACTTCCTTAGTAACATGTACATTCAAGATGTCTGTTTTTTTGAAACCAAATTCCAGATTTGTCCACTGAAATGACAGAAAAACACACAGCCTAAAAAAATTAAGTGTGAATGCTTGTGTTTTAATTAAAATGCATTTTTAATACATTAGTAATAATATTACTATAATATTAGTAATAATATAGTAATAATATCAGTAATTATTGAATAATAATAAAGCAAGGACCAAGCAAAATGAAAGTGAGGGAAGAAATTTTTTTGCCTCTTGGAAAGTACCAACAATTTTGAAGTTACTCCCCAAGGGATAAGAGTTTGACATTTGACAGTTGCATCAACAAGGCAGAGCTGAACATCAGCACTCATGGCCAGTCCCCTACGAACCACACCTAGCTTGGAGATGAGTAATAGCATTTTTAGATCCTTGAATTTCGTTTAAAAGTGATATACTTACAAGGAAAATAAGTGGAAATATAAAAGCACCTGAGGTTTTGTTAGTTAATTTTCTCTGTGACATCCCTGTCCTCTCCACCAGCAACGTTTGTCCCTGGAGTGTGTGACAGTGACAGCAAGTCCCAGCTCTTGTTGGGATCCTGGATCATTGACACAGGGACACAATGGGGATCACAGACTGCTGGTGGCACCAAAGTCAATATGGCAACATCCTACAATCTTCCATCTATAGCTGAGCAGCTCTCTCCTCTGAGAGCTGGCACTGCCTCCCACACTCCCAGACTGACACTTTTTACTGGCCTGAGTTACTCCAATACTGGATCAATTCCTTCTGCCAGCAAGTTCTTATTAAAATATTTGATAGACTGTGCCATTAACAGTTTATCACTGAACAATATCAATGGATATGCTAATTATCAGTCTGACTGCACTAATGGTTTAAGTTTAGAGCAGTAAGAAGAGTTTAATAATTGGCCTATCATTCTAATTAACTTTAGTATTGAAGAAATAATGTTTTATGTTACTGCAGTTCCTTCATCGAAGTGTTTTCCAGAAATGAGAAGGAGAATTAAATCCTGAGAATTCTGATAGGGAAAAGCTATGCCAACACATTTTGTTTGGCAACCTTACATTCAGAGATGGCAAGCACCCAGATCCAAACTAAACCCAGGGAGCCTGGGAGGTTTGAATTTTGAATATTATATTCAAAGTAAAAATATTTTGAAAAATAAGACATTACAGCTGTGGTAAAGCAATCTAGACAACACACATAAATTAAAATCTCTCCAAAAAAAGCCCCTTGACCAGGATCAGCAGGCAGCACACACATACCTACCTGCAGCACAGGGCAAGATCATGAGCTCCCAGCACAGAGCACAAAGCTCCAGCAGTAGCCAAGGGCTGCCCTCAGCCTCCCTGTGATTCTTATCATATAGAAACTCTGTTACCCCACACGGTGGATTAGAGGGTTATTAATGTCTCCACCAATTCAAAGTACAAACCAGGGTAGGACACAACACCCATTCTTTTCCTATTTCTCTGCACTATTCCTTCCCCTATTCTTGGGCCCATTTTCATTGCAGTGCAGGCTTTAGAATAGAAAACAATTTCTACATTAATTCCTCTCATGTTATTCCAATATGTTATTTCTACCACAGCAGAAAAAGTAGTAGTTTTATATTTGCTTTCCACAAAACGAATCGTAGCGGATGTGTCTTGCATGAGTAAAGAATGCATAAGTTATTTATAATCAATATAAGTAATTATAAAAACCCATTATTTTTCCTTAGGGAAACATACTAATCCAGTTTTATTTTGTCATATGTTATCTTAAATTGGAGGTTATGCTACTCCTTTAAGCAATAAATCCAGTGCACACAACTAAAGATATGAAAGAATTAATTTCTTGATTTTTTCCACGTTAAAATAGAACACTTTCAAGGTACACTTTTGGTATATTACTTACAAACAAAAGCAACACAAATGAGAACAACAAAGTGGATAAAAACCCCAAACTCGGCCTATGGCTGCCAAAGGAGGATGGGGAGAGGAACCATTTTAGGAGCTCCAATTCTTCAGTGTAGGACACAGCAACCACTTTCAGAACCCACCCAACTTTCCAGCCAGTCCCTTTCTCTACAGCACCCTCACCTCCCCACAGCTAGGGAGCAGGAAAAAGACAGCAATCCATACCTCCTGTAAGACAGGCTTCACCAACCTATCAAACCACTCAATTGACTTGCACTTTTTAAATAGCAACAACACAAATACATCCAGCGTGGATCTTCTAATACACTACAAACCTACAGCTACCTTTCTGGTCAAGGGGCAGCAAACATTTGTACACTGAACAGCTCCCCTGCACACCTGCAGTGAGACAGTCTGCGAGAGCCAAGAAGAAAATTTGCTGGAAGTTGTTCTGCAGCCCTTAGAAGAACAATAAACAATGGTTATTCACCACAAAGTACAGGAGAACAACCCCTACCTGTACTGACCTTACAAGCATGACAGCAGGGAAACTCACCTTCCCCTCAGTGCTCTCAAAGGACAAGCCAGCAGCGACTGATCTTAATGTAGGGAAACCCCCACAATCTAAGCACCTTCATCACTAAAATTCTCAAAAGGCAGGCTGAAATCCCTAAGGATAAGCACTTTCTGGTGTAACTCCACAAAAAGGAAAAAAAAAAAAAGGCCCACGCAATTCCCTAGACATGCATAATTAAGAATACATCATTGCCCTTTTCTAACAGAGTGCTTCCCCAAGGAAACTCAAGTGTTCTCTAGAAGAGGAGAGCTCTGGCCTAGTCCAATGGCTGGGTGAGCACCAAGCCTGCAGGATTCCCTTCCATACATCCCATACAGTAAAATAAACACTGTCCCTTCGACCTCACCTTCCAAGCTAAGCATTACCTACAACTTTTTTATATGCACGCAGCTCTGTAACCTCTTCCAAGGTAAAAAACGTTCACAATTCCTCTCAAACCAGAAACAACCTTACCACAGCAGGAAATTCAGGGAAAGCTTAGCTTCCTTCTGCACAGGTACATATCAGCTTGAGAGAAGACCTGTTATTTTCTTTGTCTTTTCTAGCAAAGAAACACACTATTGACACTGCACACCCAACCTGCACCTTCCGAGTGCCTTTTCGAACACAGCCAAACATCTCCCGCCGTGGCCAAACCAACGACGGCGTCCCACTCGGAGGATCAATGTCTGCCTGGATACACCGCCACCCTTCCCCTGCCAGGGCGGGGAGGCCTCGTCCCATCCCGGCTGGGCTCCCCTTCCCCAGCAGCAGCGCGTCCTCCCAGCGTTATCCCCGCTCCGTGCGCGCCGGGAGCCGCCCTTGCTCCACATTTACAGCCTAAAAATCCACTTGCGCTGCCTCCCGCCCCCTCCCAAGGCCTTCCCAGCCGAGCTCCCCGGACCGCTCCCCGCTCCCTCCCGGCGGGTCTCCGCTCCGTGCGGGCCCCCGGACCCTGCCCGGCCGATCGCGCCCAGGCCGCCGCCCTCGCCCCGCGGCCGGCGCGGCTCCCAGGCGAGCCCGGTGCTGCGCAGGCCGCGCCGCCGCCCCCGCGGTACCTTCGGTCTGGGCGCTGGGGCCCGGCTGGGCCATGGCTCGGCGGGCGGCACCGCCGCGGCCTCCTCCGGGCGGGGACCGCTACGCCACGGGCAGAGAGACGGGAGCGGCCGGGCCGAGCCACCGCCTCCTCCGCCTCATCCTGACAGCGGCCGGCGGCGGCGGGAGGGGAGGACGGGCAGGAGGAGGAGAAGCAGCAGGAGGAGGAGCCCCGCGCAGGCGCCCACGGTGAGACACGGGACCGGCTGCGGCCGCCGAGCGGGGAGGGACCGGGAGGCGAGGATCGGGACCGGGAGGCGAGGATCGGGAATCGGGACCAGGGACCGGGATTGGATTGGAATGGGAATGGGAAAGGAGACAGGGAGTGAGGGTAAAGATAGGGAGCAGGAACGGGAACCAGGGACAGAGACTGGGACAAAGACCGGGAGCCAGAGACGGGGCACAGGGACAAGGAACAGGCACCGGAATGGGGAACAGGGGCCGAATACCAGGACCAGGGACCAGGAACGGAGTAAAGGGACAGAGACAGATATTGGGGACCGGGGAAAAGAACTTGGAGAAGGGACCGGAGACAGGGTGAGGGTGATGATGGCTTCTCCCGAGTCCCTGCCCGGCCTGGCCCCTCAGTCCCGGGCAAGAGAGAAATGGCCAGGCCTACAGCCCGGAGGCATAACTAATGTTCATTATTGAGGAAACAACATCAAGAAATTCTGCCCTTTAATCACAGGATCACTGAGGTTGGAAAAGACCTCATCGAGTCCAACCTGAGACTGATCCCCAGCTTGTCACCTTGGCCATGGCACTGAGTGTCACATCACTGAGGTGATGACTCACCCTGAAGGGGATGGAAGCACCCAAGATTCATAAATCCTCATGGACAAATGACCCTCAAAAGTCATGATTTGCCTGCAAACAATCAGGAAGTTTTATTAGTAAATTACACACTTGGCATGGAAATCAGTGTATCAGTCCCTGGCCTATTTTTAGTTGTCACACTTGTTGTCACACCAATAATGCAGCTGTGACCTGGCTGGGCAGTGGAAGGAGCCTGTCCTGCCGAGGGGTCCCTTCCCCGGCACCCATGGTTGGGCTGTGTTGATGGAGGTTTAGTCCTTTGGTGGGTTTTAGTCCTTCCACCTAACTGGGAGAACATGTCTGAACTCCAGGTTCTAGCAATAAAATGGTAGATCTATGTCATTTGAGCACATGTAAAATCACAGAATGCAGAGTTGGAGTAGAAATTATAACACCAGTTCCTTTCAAGGGCAGGATCTGTGACAACTCACTTTTCTTATGGCTTGCATACCCTAAAATGAGTCACTTTTAAACTGAATCTCACTTGTTGCCACTGTCTTTCAAGCCTTGCTGCCAAAATACATGGTATGGCAAGGCATAGGATTCTGCATTTCCCATTAATTTTTTGCTCATTTAAACCAAATGCAAACCTGAAATAGGAAGTCTTTGAAAATTATTCCATTTTGCCCTTTTTGATCAGTTGAGATAAATTTTCTCAATCTTTGCTATTGTATAAAGCAGGCTTAAACTAAAGACTTAACTTTTTGGTCTTCCCAAATTAAGACATCTAGGGATTTCTTCATGGAAATCGGGAGAACCCAGAAGTGTCAGCTGCTCACAGAACTGCTGACTTAGTGGCAAGTGATCAAAGGATGAAGTATCTATCACTTGAGGTACATTTACAAATTTCTTAGCTCCTTCTTAGGCTTTTTTCTAAATAGCTGGATGTTACAAGCATTCAGTGCATGAATCTCCCTGAAAATCTAGTCCTGAGTGTAGGAACTGAGCTCTTGAAACTCCACCCTGGTGTGTGTTCATATGGGTACCTCAGAGCACCCACATTAGCAGCTAATTTCATCTTGTTCATGTTGGGGCAAAATTCTGACACATTCTGGTCGGTCAAGGATCAAACTCAGTGCAGCACCACTCCTGCTGCAAAAAGCAAGTAAGATAATAACAAGCTTGATATCTGCTGTACCTACAAGTGCTTATTAAGGGATAAGTATCATTTCACTTTCATCACTTCCATAGTCTGGATGACAGGATATTGACTATTGGAATTGCAACATTTCCAAGTCTCTATCTGAACTCCCGAGCTTACATTCTGAATGGGTTTTATATGTAGTTTGAAAAATATAAGAACTCTCAGGGGGTTTGTACTTTTATTTTCCTTTCTTGTTCTTCAATTTAGAGCTGTACTAGCTTTATAGGTGTGGCTCTTACTTAATCTTTCTTTTCTGGACAGTAATTGGACTTGACAGAGGTGAAAGTTTATGTAGTATCTAACAGAATGTATTCTAACCTGAAACAATTGAGTAACTTCCTCTGTGCCTCCCAAAATGTCCCATTTAATTCTACTCACTTGTAGTTCTTATAGCCTTGATCTCAAAGGATTTCCCAGCATGACTCAGCTAAATCTTAGAAGAACTAAAGGAGGTTTAGCAGCAGTTTTCAGTCAGACAAAAAGGTCTTGCAGCAGAGAACCAGCAGAGACCAGAAGTCCTGGATTCCAGTCCTGGTGGTGTGAATGTTAGACAAGTGCAGTGTTAAGGCATCAGTGACACAGGTGAGCAGAGACTATTCTGGAATAAGCTTCTCCAGAAATAATGCTCCTAAAATCCCATGATTTTCTATCAAATTTATTTGGCCTAAAAGCCTAACATGGGCATTTTGAGCATCAGCACCACATGCAGCAGACACATGTTAATGGAAGATGCATCTTCCTGGAGAGTGTGTGCTGTGTCAGTACAGGTGGAGGAGTAGCTGTCACTTTGCACTCTGCCTGAAATGTAATCCTGCAGGCTCATTGAAAAAAAGAAGTTTTCAGGTTTTGTTTGGACAGTATCAGGCAGGAGTAAGCAGTGAGTGTGAACACACAGTGGTTGCTGGAGACCAGGAGGAAACTAAAGGAGGCTGGGGTTGTTTGGTTACAAAGAGAACAGTGAAGTAATTCACATAACATATCTAGGAGACAAGAAGTATCTTCATTTTCCTTGAGGAAAATAAAACAAATAAGTGGATAAAGATTGAATCTTATTAAATCTGATTACATCTGTTTTTCTAATAGATCTTATGGTTGATTGACTTCTGTGCTTATGGGTACTCAAGTTCCAAAGGAAACTTTCCCTGCTTATTTTTTTTGATCATGTAGAAAGATTTTTCTCTTTCTGTGTCTTTGCCTTTATTTTTTTTCCTTTACTTGGGGCACTTTAGCCTCAACTGAGCCATCTATTTTCATGAGGCTTTGGAGAAGGTAATTATCACTGTCCTTATCTGTGACACTAGTCCCAGATCCGAGTCTGGTTGAGTTACCCTAGCTGTGTCCCAGCTCCATGTCAGGACAAGACCCAGTTACATACATTGTACTTGTACAAAGGGCACAGCTTTGGGGCAGTCCCTGCAGCTCCAGCCAGTCCCTCCTTGGGGATGGTTAAAGGGGCAGGGCTGTGATCACACTGGGGAAGTATGATCCCAAAGCTTTGTATTCACAGGAAGTTTGGCTAATAAATACACAGCTCATTCCTTTTGTTTTGAGTGGTACAAGATACTATTGTTTCATATGACAGCTAAGCCAATTCTACAAAACCCAGAGTCTTTAAAAAGATAAACTGAATTTCTGGACTTGCAAGGCCAAGTCTGCATCTGGTGTGAATCCAGTGGAAACAGGCTGGTGTGTGGGAACTGAGAAGCTGGCCTGTAGCACAGAATCAGAATGGAGATCCAAAAGGCTCTCTGAAATGCTGCTCCCCATATCTACTGCTTTACTGGCCACAAAGAAGTTGGATTCCGTAGTGCCCTGTGTGATGGGGGTTTGCAGTGAATCACAGGCCCTGCTCCCAGAGCAGTTCACCTCCTCAACCACCCACTGCTTGATTCAATTAACCCAAGAAAGCTCAGTAACGAGGTGGATTTGGGAAGTGGCTTTGTGTGTTGTTAAGGCTAAACTCCAGTGCACCCACAGGGGATGGGAATTGCAGAACTGGGGCCCTCTGCCTCAGCAAGGAGGAGATTTCATCTCCCCCACCTACTCTACCCAGAGGAGAGTTGAGCAACAGTCTCCACTGGCCAAACCATGCAATGACATCACCTTTGGAGGAATGCAACAAGAATGTTTCAGATGGTAAGAGTAAACATGTTACCAGAAAAAAACCCGTGTGTTTGAAATTCCAGGTGAAGCCCAGGGAAGCAGAAGTCACACACATCTTTAAGGAGAAGCTTGGTGGTGCAGGACAGTGAGCCTTGACTTCATTCCAAAGGCAAGTAACAGCCTTGTCCTGCTTGCAAAAGAGAAGAGGAAAACCAGAATTTATTGCTTGCACTAGGTTCACCAGATTTTGTCTACTGTTTTTCTCAGCTTTTTCTTATTGTTTAAAATAAAGTGCGCAGTTTCCTAATTTTTAAATGTTTATTTTCTCTCTGTTGAGATCAATGGGTCATTAGCATTAAGTATTGGTTCTGCAGCTAGGAGTGTTTCTGGGCTTTGGTCCTTTCTTTTTAAAGCAAAGCTTTTGGAGAAAATTTACATTCATCTAAGTATTACCATAAAGAGGCTGGTTAAAAATCCCAAATCAGTCATGCTCTTTGCTTCAAAAGTTCTTCAGGAATGCAAGGAATTTAGTCTGGAACAATTACATTATTTGCAATGGTAACTTCTTAGCCAACCCTGGAATAGTTTATGTGGTTAAAAACCTTTGCAAGAGCAATTGAAAAATTATGTTATCCCATCTATTGTTTAAAGGATTCCATGTGGTGCAGTTCTTTGAATATATGGGAAGAAAATGGAGCCAAAAATGAAAATTTGGCAGGGAAAAAATCGAAGTGCTTGCATTGGCTCTCAATCCAGATATATACTCGTTAATGATCTCATTTGAAAGACGTCTATATTAAGATCTGAAAGGTCTTGGTGTTCCCAAGGGACAGGCTCACTGAATGTTGTGATATACCATGAAACTAAACAATTTTTCTTACTGCAAATTAATCAAGAAATCAGCAATTCAGTCTGTGTGAGTAACAAAGAGCACATTATGAACACAGCCTTTTGGGTATCCTTGCTCAGCAGTGCATGAGAACTGCCATTGCAGGGAGGCACAACTCTGCTTTGTGCTTGCACACTCCTTCCTGGGAGGATCTAAAAATATGCCACAGCCCATTCAGACTCACTAAAGCTGCATTACAAAGTTACCTGCACACACTGCAACTACTGCAATACCAGCATCTCTACTTGAATCTCTGCTGAGGGCAGACTTGGACTAAGGCTCCCTCCTGGCAGCTCTGTTATTGCAGCAGGATGTCACAAGAGAGGAGAGAGGCACTTTACAGCAAGGACCATGTCAGACACTGTGGAGTTTTTTGGGTTTTTTTGTTAGAGTTGGGACTAAATGTATGAAATGGTATTTTTTGTTTGGATTTAGATGTTTATTAGTTTTTATTTATATTATAGTTTTATAAATGATGAGTTTAATAGTATTTTATTTTAATAAACTAAAAATGGAGTCTTATTTCTTTTTTTACAAGTTTTTTTTAAGGATAAACAGTTTAATTAAAAAGTTATACTTAAATTATTTTTATTTTTAACTTAATAGCTAATTAGTTGTGGTATTTAATGTGGATTTTTAAATCTAATATATAATACTATTTAAACTTAAGAAGAAGGTGAAGAAGAAGGACTAGCTTCTGTTTGAAAATGTCTATCTTGTTTTATATATATTACTATATTTTAAAACCTTAAACTTTAAATTTTCTACCATGTGATATTACACACTTCTATTTGAACTACACACCTATAATCCCAGTTTTATCATTCAATTTTGGAAGCCTTCTCCACAGCCTCAGGTCAAATGCAGTGTTCTCTTGAGGGTCAGTGCCTGTCAGCACAGAAAGTCTAAAATTCTCAGTAGCCAGGGTACCAACAAGTCACCACACATTTCTCAGACCTCACTGAGCAAACCCAGCGTGGTCCTGTACCTGGGGACAGTGAGGGCAGTGGCACCCCAGAGAGAACTCTCTTGTTTTTCACTCTGTGCATGAGATTACACTTTTCTTTTAAAAACCTAAAATAACAAGAGTGTTCCTGCTTCTGGAGGCAGTTTTACACTCAAGTATTGCCTGTAGTAGCAGTTCTCTGAGCAGTAGCATCTCCTGCACTCAACTTCCGAATCTTGAGGCGGCCGGGTCCTTAACTCCATGGGATGAGTCATGGCAGATCTGCTGCACTGGGCCATTTATCCTATTTTCTTCCTCTGAGGCACAAGCAGCTCAGTTATCCCATAAATTCTAATGGTTTGCAATGCCCACTTGCCAAGAGAAGGAGGGAGTGTTGCAAGGACTGTAAAATTCGTTGTCCCGTGTGTGTCGTATTAAATGGTGTAGCCAAAAGATTTCCATGTTAAGGCTTCAACAGCAGTGCTCAGTTTGGAGTGTTTTATTCATCCAAGTGCTGTTAACCCTCAGTTGGTCCCTTTCAGAACTGTCTTTGGAGACATTTAGAAGGAGGATACCCGAGAAGATGGAGAAATCTTTGTGTGAAGAGTGGACTAAGCAGCTGAAGAGTTGCCACAGGCTTTCAGGGCATCATCAAATCTATGCAAGTCCTTCAGATGAACAAGCCCCCCTCTGAAATGTTTAATCCAGGCAGGATTGTTGGAAAGTGTAATTAAAGGCCTCCCTCCAGGTGGGATTCTTCAGTGATTCCTGAGCCTTTTCTGGGGCTATGCTGATGTCTGTATAGCCAGAGGTGGTCCAATCCAAATACTTATCAATACAGGTTTAAATCCCACCTCTTAGGTCAGTGGGTACATCCAGCTAGTCCAGATGTTTCTCATCAATGCCACCCCATCCTTATGAGTCCTTTTATTCCCTTTTTCCCTGATTTCTCCTAAATGCTACAGCAATCTCTCTATTTGCTTTATTTTGCTGGAGTGCCTTTTGTAGACCTATGTTCCTTAGATGCAGACACACAAAATATTTTGTACTTTTATGGCACGTTCCATTGAAGAAAGAGCCTTTTAGAAGAGCTGGAAGAGAAGGAATTATCAGCAATATACAAGGCTGAGCAACTTCAAAGAGACAGCTTGATTTGCCTGGGGATGCACAAAAATCAGCAAAAGAAAGGAAAAAATGGAACATTTATCTCCTATCTCACTTTAGCTTTTTTTTTCTTCTATAAAGTATATTTCCTTTGCTTATTCATGACGCCTTTAAGAATACCAAAAATCTTCTGACCTTCTTATAAAAAATAACTGAAGACAAACATCTGGTGTAAAATCAATACTTCTTAGTAGGCAAAAAGATCAAACAAACTCATTTTCTGTAGAATCTGTCTGATCCTCTCAAAAAGGCTTGCTGCTGAGATAGCTTCCCTACCTCACACAGGCAGCATGAAGAAGCTCCTTTCTCCTCTGAGACCACAGGAGGTTTTACATTATGCTGTTAACCTCTCTCAGATCATCCCCTCCATGCACAATCCCAGTCACATTTACATGCAGGCATAATGTCACTCAGCCCACTTGATGCCACTTACATCTCCTTGTTGCTATGGGGAACACTGATAAGGAACCAATTAGCAAATAAAATATTTGAGGCCGAATGTGAAAGCCACTGCTCGGTGGATTTGTGTGTGATAGGCAGTGACATTTCATTTGGCATTTGTCCTTACCTAGCTGAGCCTCTTCCACTGCAACCTCAGCCACATTCTGTGTAGTCAAAACATGCCCTTCTTGGGATTTAGAGGCTTAGACCTGCAACTGTATGTGACCCCGGGGAATTTTTACAGCTCTCGGGAGAAGTGGGAGAGCTTGGAAAGCGCTTTTGCAGCATGGAAGTGCCAAGAGCACCATCCAGTGCTTGAGCTGAGTAAACACACAAGAACTCGGTGGCGCTGGGACAGAGGCAGCTCTGCACAGCCCACGGTCCAGCTGCACCTGCTGGGATGCACAAGGAGTTCATGGAAAGAGACTCCAGCCAGTTAGAGGGAACTTATAAGGGAAGGTTGGCAGGGCTTTCATCCTCTCGGGAGGGCAGGAAACGACCGAGAAGGTCACATCTTTTAAAGAAGAGCTGTATTCTGAGTTGGAGTTACTGACTGAGGGAGCAAGAGATACAAGGAAGGAGGAAAGTGAGGTGGCAATAGATGGGGCAGTTAAGAAAAGTAGGTGAATTAAATCCATGATGGAGAGGAGAGAAAACTGGGCCAGATACTTATCCTGTTATCCTTCCCCTTTGCAGAGTTGAATCAGCAGAAAGAGACTAGGAGAGTGCACTGGCAGCTGAGAAAATAAAGTGACTTCAGCTGCCACTGCACCGTCTCAACAGTCTGGTACTCTTTAACAAATGTGGGTAGTCCTGGATTTCAAGAATTAAAATAATTTGGAGAAAGGTTTTGCACAGATGTGTGCACTAAGTAGTAATTTTTAGTACATATGGCTACAGATTGTTAATGGGCTAGAGAGAAGGAACTTATATTGGAAAACAAGGAGTCCATGGGGCTAAAAATGGGCATAGACAAAAATAATTGTTATCTGTAAAGAAGTGATACCCAAGTAAATGTCCTAGAAAAAGGATAGAACTTTTCTATGGACTAGGAGCTATGCAATAATCTGTGAAAACTCCAGGTCAGCAAGGAAATATGAATTTGGTATATTATGAACCAGATATGTATTAATCAGAGATGAGGAGTGCTCCAGTTTAGCACAATGTTTGTGGTAATATACCCTCCCCAAAACAAGACTTTGGGCATAATTTGGAAATGTTGTAATCCAAGACAGCTCCTCTGTTGTGTTCAGTGTTCCCAGGAACAGCTTAGCATATGTTTGCTCTTACTCTTTTTATATTGAACTTGCAAAGAGAGCAAAAATCACTTCTTTGATTAATATTAAGCAGTGTTTTGTTTGTGCCCTGTGGCAGAAATGCCCAGATGGAGTGGGCTGGATACTGAAAACACGAGAAGCATTTAATGTTCTGTGGAGCTCTGTTAAAGTAGTCTGAATAGAACATCTGGTATCAAATATTTGGATAAATCAGTTTCTGCAAGTATTTGGACCTGCTCTGGGTCTGTGCTTTGTTCCAGCTTTGCATTCCCTCTCTTCCTTCCTTGTTGCTAGAGCCAATAGATGATGGTTTATTGCCTGGTGCAGCCCATTAAAGTGCCTTTGTTGGGGCTTGGCAATTAGCTGAGCAGAAAGAGTGTAAAAATCACTTTGACATCTGTGGGGTTGAAATGGCAACACCGACTTAAGATCTCCCTGAAAGGTTTTTTATCTGTCCACAAGGCGATGGAGAAAGAAGAAAGAAAGGTTATCCAGAGGTTTTGGGAAGATATTGTCTGAGGTGTCTGCAGAGTGGGACCCTGTTTGAGAGCTCTGGTCTGTGTAAAATGTGCCTGCCCACCACAGGGCCCTCCTGGGGATATATCCATGCAGCACCTGCCTGCCAGGGAAGGTGAGTGCTACCCCACAGCTCAGCACTTCCAAATGCCACTGCCAGCCCAGCCTTATGTGCAAGGAAAACTCCTGCAGAGCTGAGGAATGTGAAAACAGGAGTGTGGTGTGTCACAGGACTGATGCCACTCGACAGATGGAGGTGCCCATGGTGCAGTCACACAACATTCCACAGCCCCAGTCTTCTTCCCAAAACCCTCCCACTGCTGGGCACAGTGAGGAGGGGCAGCTCTCACATCACCAGCTCTGACTGCAGAGGTGACTTAAGGGCTGGTCCACATGAACCACCTGTGGCCCTGATTTTTTAAGATTTTTTAAGCCTTCTGATGTTTATATTCTTGTAACAAAGTTTCTCACACACTTTCTGTAAATAACTTATTGTTCTGCATTCTTTTATGGAGGAGGAGAAATTTGATGGATTGTTGGTTTGTCCAGTGTCGTTGGAGAGGTGGCACTGTCACCCTCCAGTCCACTGTCACTCTTGGAAATCTATAAATGTTGGAGTCAGAAAAGTAAAGGCCCCTTTTTTACCTTAGAGATTCCAGTGTCCATGTCATTTTATTTCGTGTCCTAGAGCAACAATCACCCAATTTAGAAGTGTTTGAGATGAATCCTTTCACTTTAGGAAATGTTTCAGATTAATCCTTTTACTTTAGGAAGTGTTTCAGCTAAGGAAGGCTGAGTACACAGAGCTACTGTTACTCTGAGACTTTGGACATTTGGCTTCACTCCTGGACAGATTTTCCTAGGAGTGGTGTTTTCCCCTGTAAATTTTACCAAATTTACCTGCTTAGAGGCTCTGACTCCTGATCTATGACCAAAGCCATGAAAGAGCACCAAATGGGAATTCCTAAATTGCACAATTGAGAGTATTGTAAAGCAACTGTTTCATGTATAGTAACCAAGAAAAATGTCTCACAATGTAACATTCTCTGCTACTAAGAAAATAAGGTACTTTGAGTTACATTCCTATGTTTAAAGGGCTGGATTTCTTCTCTTTTGTCTTGTTTTCAGGCTTGATACATCAAGAAAACTTCAGAGGAGTTGTTACTGCCTCATACCAATGGTAAGGCGAAAGAGAAGCAAGTTATTCATGTTTAATGTTGTTTTGTGCCAGATGTTTTGCTGGTAGAAATCCATAGCTCCACAGGCATCAATTTCTTCAGGATCTGGAATGTTTGACACAATTTTTTTTTTCTCCTTTCTGGATGGTTTGTAAAGGAAGCTGCTTGGTTTTGCAATATTGAATATTCACGCTGAGAAGTTATAAGCAAAAACAAAATAATGAGAGACAGGGTCTCTAATAAGCTTCCTGTCACATGAGGCTGTGGTTCTGGTGAAGCAGATGTGGTTGCTGACTTGTTTCCAAAATGTTTGTTGAGTGGTGATTAGATTCTGTCATAGTGATATTATATCTCTGTGATCTCATTCAATACAAGTAGTTCTGCAAACAGTGAAATATTTTTTTCCTATGGATTTAGGCATGGATTCTCTGATGTCTAATGGGGATTTAATTCATTTTAGCCTGTTTCTTCAATGAGAAATGAATAATCTGTCTTAACTTGGCTGTCTATTTTCACAGAACTTGCAGGAATTAAATATTGTAAGTTCTAAAAATCTGAGTGGGAATTATGAACCAGTTCCAACACCGTTTGGGGCCAATTCATATAAACAAACATAAACATGAGTCTCATTTTTTTTACAAAAGCAAAAGGTAAGAATCAATCTTTATTACTTTGTATTTCCACATTACCTGCTTGATTCTCTTCTGGTTTATTTGTAATCAACCCTAGAAGATATCTTTATTTATAAAGCTTTATGAAATATGGGACTTTTTTCCACATTGAATGCATATTAAGTCATCATTAATTTATGCTTGTTACAGGCCACACAAGAGGTCACATTCTCTTTTCATTGCCCTTGCTGAAGCATGGCAAAGAGGTGACATGCATTTTAACTTACATGTTTGCACAGGCAAGTGCAGAGAAAACTAATTCTAAAGGAAAAATTATCTATTCTATCACCAGTTCTGGTGAAGGAAATGTAGAATTAAAATTATCTTTGGGATTGCTGAGTCCAGTCTTCTGCTCTGTAGTGAGCCAAGTTTCCATTTTTTTTCATAAACAGCTTAGTGCTATTCAAACATATGCTCTTTCCTCCTTGTTCCCTCTCCTATTCTCCCAGTTACCCTCTTTATTTGGTGTTTGTTCCAGAATTTCCCTCTTTTGATGGGGAAAAAAAACCTTTTAATTTCCATGGTCAGTTTAGGCATGTTTCTCTTGTTCTGTGAACATCCTAAAAAATTAATTACTGCAGGTAGCCATGTCTGTATAGGGAATAAGGGAGGAAAACCCTTAGAAGAAAGAAAATCTTCACTTGGGTAAATCCTTAAGACTCAAGTCTGTTGGAAACTAGGCTTTAACAGCACTTAGCATAAAGTGTTTGTGTATCTGATACTACCAGGTTTTTCTGGGACTGGCAAATGAATTATTTAGTAATGGAAACTGCATGTGCATGTGTTTGGCTTCTGTAGGTTCACGTGATAGAAAACTGTAAGAATGTCTGTAGGGATCACAACTGCACAAATTTGTGTCTTATACCCTATGTCTTAACAGGACTCCGAAATTCCCATTTAGCTGGGTACAAGAGAGAGAACAGAGTGGCAAGTCTCAGCTTTTATTGCTAATGCTTTAATGCAAAATAACATTTATGGTCTGTAGATTTGGTTCTGTGCAAGCCTGTGCGACTTAAAATTTATTACACCACTTCATATCCATGCATCTCTCTCCTGTTCCTGGATATAAAAGAAATTAAAGGTCCAAAAGGTTACCTTTATGTTAATAGAGCCAGATATACCCAATATTTGCCTTCCCTGGACAAAGGAATTGGATCAAGGACGGGCTTGTCCTGTTAGCATGTGACAGTGTCAGCCCTGTGTACTGCAAAGCTTCATGGAGCCTTAGAGAATAAAAAAGAAAAAAGCCAAGTACAGGCTCAATGGAAAACAGATGGAGTTTTCATTAGATATTACTTTTAATGATCTGCTTGAAAAGTAAAGATACACCATTCTGAGCAGAAGGGCCTCATAATAGCTGTGTTTGGGTCCCAGGCTCATTAACTTAGCTACAGATAAGCAAGACTGCAAGATCTTTGTATCATTAGAGGTTCCAGTCAGGCTTGCCTACCATTATTAGAATTCCAAACACAGCAGAAATATTTTGGAGCCTTAACAATAATTTATCCTGAAGATGTATCTTTATTTAATGATTCAGAGTTGTTATTATGGGCCTGGCACTCAGTTGCTCAGTTTCTGGAGTATTACCATTTAACCTAGGTCAGGATAAAAATCCTGGAATATTCATTGCAGGGCAGACCTGAGGGCCTGTTCTTTACAGTGCTCTTGGGTGTGACTGTCCCAAATGGTGTCACTGCTCTGAGAGGTGACCCCAGCAGTTCTACAAAACCTGAAGATCCCTCCTAAAAAGAGGGACCCTGCAATCTGTGCCTCTGGGTACTAAATCAACTTTTGACATGTAAAGAACAATGCAATCCCAGGGTTTTAGGAGTAGATGCTTGCTGCCAAACCACAAGAAATGCTTTTGTCTGGAACTCATGGAGCAGTAACATAGCAGTGGAGGGTGTACCCTTGTCTGTTATTCCCTCTGAGCAATTTCTCAGAGACTTGTTACCAGGATTCAGATAGATTTCATGGAACTAGGAGAGAAATAGGCTTTGATTTCCTTACAAAAGGAGGGAGAGACAATAGAACTCAGCAAAACGTGGCATTTTTTTATTTCTGTCTGACAGTTATGCAAGCAAAACTCAGTGCCCATCTTCAGGCAGGACTCTCTAAAGTACTGAGACTCATGTGAGAACATTTGTGTTATCTTTCTTCTGGTGTGAGTTGATAAAACTGCTTCATTTCCTCTGCATATGTGTATATGTCTTCAGCTGATCTCCAGCTGGGGAGCACAAATCAGAATCCAAGTTCCTCAAAGTTCAAGGAAGTCTGGAGCTGATGTTCTGGTTCACTGCCATCTCTGCAGAAAAATACCTGCATGAATAAATTTTTTAAAAGCCTCATTTTCCTAGGAGACAGACTAGAAGGATCCAGTCCAGTGACAATCTTCACAAACTGCTAATTAAACAGTGTTATGGAGCCAGGTTTTTCCCACTCTGTTAGAAACCTTCTTTAACTTCCACACTAGAGTTATTGGTTGGCTAGTTTGTTCACATTTGTATTGTGCCAAAGCTGCCTTTTAGTTTAGATTATTACACACAAACTGAATGCATTAGATTTCCTCTGCTTTTTGTATCTTTCTGGAAAAAAAAAAGAAAAAACAAACCCCAAAATTTGTGTTCAAGGTCAAATTATTTCTACATGCAATTTAAGGGCAGGGGGAGAATAAGCAAAAGGAGCAGATGGTGAGAGCTTTATAGTTAGGTTTGTGTACCTTAGTTACAATGGCCCAACCCTTTTCCAACAACATTTCTGCTCTTCTGATTGCTCCTGTTACCTCATGTCCAAGTAATTGCAGCGGATTTCTTTGTGATTTATTTGCAGACATCAAGGATATCCCCCTGCTATGTTGCTAGAGTGAAAAAAACAACACTTATACAATTGTTTATTTCTTCTTCAGCCATTCAGTGGCCTTTTCCTGACTCATTGTATTATTTTTTTGAGCATGGGTGGCCAAACCTGAACAAGCCAGTTCCATCATAGAGATGATTCCAGCATGAGGTGAGAGGTTCCCACTTTAGTTTGTGAAGAATTTTCACAGGGTGAATTCTCAGCAAATTCTAAGCAGGTGCCTTTCCAAGGTGTCTAGTTATGCAAAGCTCAGTCACCCAACTTGTCCTAAGTAAATAACCTGTATGGATCAATGCAAAAATGCACACCTGAGGTGACAAAAGGCTTGATTTGTACAGGGGAGTTAACCCCTGCACTGCCTGGGGAGCAGCACATGGTGTCTGGTACTCCTGGGTGCCATGGTGTCCATGTGTGCACACAGCACAGCTGGGGCAATTACTGCTGCAGTGTTTCCAGCACCTTGGGGAAGGCAACCTCTCAATAAAATAAATTGGTATTTGGCAGATCTTTGCTGTGCCAAGTATTCCACCAGTGGAAAATTCTGGAGAAGTGATAAGAGGAAATGCAAGTGACCTCCAGAGCAAGGTACTCCTGTTGAGAAAAGTTGAGTTGTTTAAGATGTGATTTTAAGAGGTCCTGGATACCTTTTAGAAGTTGCTTCTTAAAGCATCTGAGTGTCAGCACCCTAGATATTTTAAACTGAGCATGCAAAACCCCAGCATGGACAGGCACTCTTCAATGAGGGGGCCTACATGACTCCCTTTAGTCACTTGGCAGCACAATAATGGAAATAGGAACGTGGGATTTCTTATGTCTATTGTGTCCATTAGAACAATACTGCTGAGAGCAACTGAGACCAAAGGCCTGGCCTTCAAAATATATGACTTGAAAAGAAAGCTGCATTTTTTTGGTAAGGTCCAAATGTGTTTCATTCAGCTTTGCTGCTACTCCCAAAGTTTAGTTGTAAACAAGTCACACATCTGGGTAGCACTGCCTGTAACTGCCTTCACCCTTAGCAGGAATTACTGGGTTCACAATGTTCTGTGTGTGCAGAAAACAGCTTGTAAGAGGTAACCTGAGCAAACTCTTACAACTGAAGAGCTTAAATATCTTCAATGACCAGCCTGCAAAGTAGCCACGATGTTTAACTTTATAAGTATAATCCTAAAGTCTTAAAATTCTGCATTTTAGCCCTGCAGAGTTCCTCTGATTCTGACTGCTCCCTATCAAATTTCCATGCTAACTCTTTGTCCAGACAGGTCTGCTGTCCAGAGCAATGATGTCCTAACTGCTTTTGTGGGAGGTGAGTGTGAACTTGAGTAGAACTCACGTACAGCTATAAAGGGTTTTGTAGCTATACAGCAATGAAACTTTGAAAACCATTTCTGTACATCATAAACAAATGAAGTAAGCTGTCAGAATTATCATTACTCAGTGCCAAAATAATGTTGCCACCTGAATAACTTCTGTTGAAGTGACAGGTTGTTTTCTCACTGCATGGTTGGCATATCCTGGAAGCTGGATTCTGCACTCTGGAGGCTGAATTTATTTGTATTAATTAATGTTTAAAATGTTCTATGCTCCTGATTCCAGCCTCAGTTTCCAAAACCATGACAGAAAAACCACTGGAAAAAATACCCACTGAATTCCAGTATGGACAGGGATCCACAGAAAGGGATAGGGAACTTGGAGACTCCCAATTTGTGCACAGCTGATACAAAGCCAGGGTTTGGAGTTCATGGCTGCTGACAGGATGAGAAGGGGACATGACCTGTTCACTCTAAGAGACTGAGGACACATGGAGAAGGCTACATTTTGGAGGAGTTGACAGACTTCACTGGTTGTCTGCCTTTCTCTTCTTGGAACAGCCATTCCAAAAAGCCTTTACAAACTTCCCAGCATGGTGGTGAGGTCCTCAGCATGGAAGAATAAAATAAGAGTGCTCTTTCTGCAGAGCTGCTGTTCTCCTCTGCTCATAGACTGTTCCTACTCCCGAGCACACACCATGCCAGCTGATTTGTGGCTGATTGCCACATGCTCCCAGGTTTCTTTACACTTCCCTGCCACTCCCTGGCAGAAATAGGACAGAGCACAGAAGGGCCCCTCATGAACCACCTGGCCTCAGGCACAGAGACACAGCTGTCCCCACAGTCTGAGTAACACCAGGATGGGGCATCTCCTGGGGCTCTGCAGGCTCTGAGAGCCCAGAAAGGCAGAGACAGAGACCCCATGGGTGTTCCTTGGCATTCCCACACCTCTCTCCTTGCTGGGTGTCCCCGATGGCCTTTGTAAATCATTAATGAAAGATACTTCTGAATAAATACTTTCTCTGTTGTCTTCTCCAGTACTAAGGATTAATTTTGCATGAGTCTATGCCTTTACTGCTCTTCAGCAGTGACAGAAATTCATTTCTTGGCCAGATTTTATGAATGATGTTCCATATTTATTGTGTTTTTATGACCTTTTTGGATGATACAAAGTCGAGTCTAGACATCTGTCTTTGGTTCTAACACCATTTTTCTTCTCTGATGAACAGTGTGTTGCAGTCTATAGATACCTGTAACTTACAACTTTTTTTGAGTTTAAAGTAAGATCATGATTAACATTTTATATGAAACAAGGTGGTGAACAGGAGAGTTCATAGACTTTTAAACCCTGGAATCACCCAAACAGTTTTACATTCCAAGTAAAATATTTGGTAGGTTTCACACCAGTCTTTTACCAGTGAATATCACAATATTGCTGTTGGGAAAAACTGAATTTATTAAGGCAGTATATTTTAAAAATTGGCTCCAGCACCACACAGCTGGAAACAAGGAAAAAGTAATCTAAGGCAGCATGTAAAAAACTGTTCTCTCATTAGACTGTGTATTTTTAATAACTGCCTCCAACAGACCACCCTATGACACTGATTGCAAGCACAGAAAGCCTGATTGTTCAAAAGCCATGTAAATGAGACAGATATTGAAATGCCAACCTCCCACTATTCACCTCCAACCTATTATTTTCATCTTTTTCTGCTTATTTCACTTGTTTATTTCCTGGTGTCCTTTTCACTGGTGTTTTCCTTCAGTTCCACCCTCTTTGCCTCCCAGAACCAACTGCAGCTTTTAGCTTTAGTGGCAGAGCAGGAACTGTTCAGAGATTGTTTAATCTTTCACCTCACATGCCACTTGCACAAGGACAGGCTACTCACTGCTCAGAGATGAACTATGAAAATAACAAAAATAGTAGATTAATTAAGCTGGATCATCAAGAAACCCAAGAATCTCCTACTTCTGTTGCCTTGCACTAAAATACATTAAGTACTTCCTGGTTTATAACATAATTTCTCTAAAGGATGTTTATTAAAAGACAGTGCCAATGTGGTGTCATTCCTTTGGCTACTTGGGTCCAAGTTTTTGTAAATGTCTCTTTTTGTAGGCTGAAATATGCTACAACTTTATCACTATTTCCCTTACTAAAAATAAAACAAGTTGCTAAGAGTTGCACAAACCCATAATTAACTTCTCCTTTGAGAACAAAGAGGATGCATTTAAAAAATGTTTTTATTGCCTTCGTAATACATGTTACAAAAAAAAAAGTCTTCTGCAGCAAAACACACAAAGAACAGGAACGAGTGCAAACCAAACAAATCAGAAAGTAAATTATCTAGGAAACCACTTATTTCAATGCAAGAGGGAACAGTAAAGTTTTGAAACAGCTTTTCCTCCTCTGGAGAATGCAGAACTTATTGGAGCTCCTGACATAAGTCAGAATATTGCATTAAACCAAGATTTCAATTCCTTCCTCCCAGAGAGACCTAAACATTGTCCTATAGGAGAGGATATGTATTGTATTTGAATATCTGTATAGAGGCCTTGCCCCAGAGGTCCCAGTTGCCCTCGATGGGCTGCAGCTGTGATGTCCTTGATTGGGCTGCAGCTGTGACCAATGAAGAGAACTGGGATAAAAGGGGGTGGGTTAGCCAGTCAGGGAGAGCCTTGGAGGATCCCTGACCTGAGAGAGAACAGCATGCAGAAGAAAGAGTCCATGCTGTGAAGATCTGCAGCCATGAGAATACACCCAAGAGGTATAGACTTTAGAAATCTAATAACAACAATATGGGACTCTAGAAATAATAGAAGAACAACATTGTCCTCACAACATGTTCATTTTGTTGGAATAGAAGAAAAACTTAAGTCTTGAGAAAGACTGCAACCTGCTCTGTCCTGCCAAGGCAATGGCTGTGCACTGTGCTCTCCTCAAGAGAAAGACAAGGACAACTTGGAACATAAAAACATGGATTCTACACCATGACTTCTCAGATCTCTATTCCAATCACTTTGTACTTCCAAAGACAAGCCTTCTCCAGCTAACATGAGCACCTTGCCCAGATGCTTCAGCAGAACTCCAGTGTCTTAGTTCTGTCAGGTTTTCTTTTCCAAGCTGCCCTGCACAGAGGAATTCTGAAGACGTGACCCATACCTTTATTTTTGGGCCACACTAACATAGTAACACCTTCCTGTGTCTCTGATGCCAAAGTGCAGCTACAAAGTTACTCAAATTCCTGGATGTGCACCCACCTCCCTGGCACCATAGTTCACTTGATGTCACCCCCCTTGTTCACAGGCTGAAGTATTTGTAGCCTGGCAAATTCTCCTTGGACAGTATAGCTTACAAAAGGAAAATAATATTTTTTCTTCCTTGTTCAGTATCTTTTTTAATATTATGAGATAATTGACATTTCTTCCCTCTCTCTGCTCTCATTTATTATGTTGATAATGCTTCTGAAGTACTTGATAAATTCCATCCGAACATCTTCAGGATCTTCCTCTAGGTTGGAATGTATCAATTTTAGCTTGTTCAGTGGATAAGCTTTGAAAGGAAATAAGAATAATTAGGTATATTCCTCTTATAAAAGAAATAGTCACAATCATGAGACAGCTCAGCTGGAATTCATTCACAACATTTGACACCTCAGAAAACACAGAGCAGGGCAAGGAGAAATGCAGCAGAGTTTGTCAGTGTTGCAAACAAATACAGCTTTTTGCCAGATTAAATTCTTCAAAGTTTATTGTTATTGAAGCATAAAGTCTGGTTTTGGTCTCACATTCAGTTAAGCAGAATTAAACAAATTGAGCACTGAACTGCAATTTTATTATTGAAGTGATATGATACTCTTTGATTACTTCAAAATTATGGAATGATATTTTTGTATTAAATATGTATTAATATAGTAATGCTTATAACAAACGTGTGCTTGTTTCAACACTGGAACAGGTTGCCCAGAAGGGAGTATGTGTTTTCACAGCCATAAATAGGCACAAATAATTTTGCAGTATCTAAGGAACCTATTGCTAATTTTAAGATGCAGCTTATTAGCCTTTTATTTCAAAGAGCTCCTGTTCGTCTGGCTGAAAAATTACAAACTTAAATGCCCTAAAAAGTGTCTGGTACAAAAAAAAAAAAAATCCAAATAAAGAACCAAACTACTACTGATGAGAAAATATGGCAGGAGTTCTAATTTCTGGCTCAGCTGCATACACACTTGGAGAAGCCACTGAAACCTTCCCTTCCCTTCCCCAGGAATATTGGTCACCTTTGAAATCCATTATTTCTGTTTTTGCCAAGCACTTCAGTGTTCTTTAATCAACAGATTTAGATGAAAAATGCAAGCCATAAGGTATTAACAATTTTAAAGGCACAAAGATCAATGAAAAACTCTGAGCTACAAATGGAGTTTTCCATCTCCTTACCCAAGGACAGGTTTTCTGTGTCCCCTGCACTGCCAGGCTTGTGATGTGCCACCAGGAGACACTGACTGTCAAGCAGAGGCTGCTGCTGCACGAAGCACGAGTACCACATCTCAATTTCTTTCAGGTGGCTGGGCAGCTCAGGGTTGAAGATTATTATTACACCATGAGAGTCCTTCATCAGAGCTGGCCAGCATGTTTCAAACCTTGAAAAACACAGAAAATTGAAAGACTGACACATTAAGAACTCAAGAACACATTAAGTACTTTTTTACTATAACATCAGTAACCTTGCCAGTTACATATCATATTCTAAATATTTTGATCTATTATGATAGTTGATCCCATCATTTTCTAATTTGATTATTTTCTGACCAAGTAGAATTTAGCCAAATGCTCACATAAACTTAATAAAACATTGCCCTAAGAATGAATCATTCTCAATTCCATCTTTCAGAAGTTAAGGCCTCAATCATATGCATACATTGTTTGAAGTCCACTCACATAATTTAATGGAGATGAGGGCAATTACAGAGTGGGCCTCTGTCTCCTGTGTCTGTAACTTCATTCCAGGAGTTGTGGACTTTACTATTTGAGTCAGTCCTTATCCAAAACAGAGTTTAGCTGTGATCATGGCAGAGAGTACCTAGTGCTTTGGATGCTTTACAGCAGAAACTATAAAAATATTTTGGGGTGAAGAGTCAGGAATACTCATGTCAAACAGATCATAGGCTTGAGCCTTAAGTATGATTATCTTGTAAACAGAACTATCAGGAGTTCAGTAACCTGGAGGAAGTAACAACGCTGGCTTACTTCTGATCACCACTGCAATCCCACAGCTCGAATCGAGACGCAGCTCCCTTGCCGTTCCCGTTGAGGTTCGGTTTCTCATACTCCAGGATCCTGCGGGATGATGGATGCACGGTGGGATGCGATGGCACCCACAGCGCCCACAGCAGAGCGCGGGGCTCGGGGACTCTCGCTCACCTGACCCCCTGCGTGGGGCTGTAGCTGCAGATCCCTTCCGTGCTCTCGGACACGAAGTTTGCCAGCACAGACTTGCCAGACTGGCACAGACAGGACACACAGAGGAATTTAATGTGCCGAAGCCACAACGTCGGTGCTCACCAAAGCCCCCCGCGCCATCCCTCCCGCTCAGCCCCGGTACGTGCAGGCCTGGTCCCGCTTCGTCCTTCCTCCTGCCTTCCCTCCTTCCCTCCCTCCGCAGCAGTGACCCCGCGGGGCTCGGCGGTGCCGTTCGGGTGCTCCCGGGGCTCCCGGCCCGCGCTCACCTCACGGGGCCCCACCAGCAGCACCTTGGCCCTCAGCATGGCGGGCGGGCACGGCGCCCCCCCGCGGCCGCTGCCCGGCAACACGCGGGGCGGCGGGAGCGCGCGGCCATTGGCTCTGCCGCCGTCACGTGACGGGAGGGGCGGGGCGCGGCGTGAGGCGGCGTGAGGGGCTGTGGGCCGTCCGCGTTCTGTCCGTGCCCCTGCTCTGTCCGCTTCGTGTCCCCGCTCTGTTACCGTTCTTTCCACGCTCTCTTTGCTGCTCTGTCCCCTTCGTGTCTCCTCTCCGTCCTCTCAGTGCCCCCGCTTCGTCCTCCTGTCCGTCCGCTGTGTCTTCACTCCGTCCCCTCAGCGTCCCTGCTGAGTCCCCTTCGTGTCCCCGGACTGTGCCCACAGCGTCCCTGCTCTGTCCCCGCAGTGTCCTTGCTTGACGGAACGAGAGGACACAGTCAGTCTTAAGGTGCACCAAATGAACTTCAGGTTGGATGTTGGGAAAAAGTTTTTCATAGAAAGAGTGATAAAGAACAAGAATGGTCTGCCCGGGGAGGTGGTGGAGTCACCATCCCTGGGTGTGTTTAACAAAGCCTGGATGTGGCACTGGGTGCCAGGGTTGAGTTGAGGTGTTAAGGCTGGGTTGGACTCGATAACCTTAAAGGTCTCTTCCAACCCAGTGATTCTGTGAATTCTGTGTGCTTTGTCCCCGCTGTCCTCTCACTGTTCCCTGCTCTGTCCCTGCTCTGCCCGGCCTGCTCGTTGGCCTGCTGGAACAAATGTGGTGTCACAGCAAAAGAGTGAAGGGATCCTTCACAATGCCTGTGCTGCTGTGGCTCAGGGCAGCTTTGGTAAGAGGGAAATCCTCCTGGCACTTCCCAGCTGCTGCTTTCAGCAGGGGACAGAATTTCCAGCCACTGAGCTGTATGACCTCTGAGCACTGATCAGAGGAGGAACAGCTGATGACTTTTGAGAGAAGTGGGAGAAAGTAGAAAGTCCCTCTCAGACTGTTTTTCTGCCCATAGATACCAATCTTTGAACCATGAGAAGATAAAGCCTATGACTCCTATGCAACCTTTCAATGAGAGATGGAACAGAGACCACCAAGCCCACTGCTGCACCCCATTGCTGGCCACATCCATGCCATGCTGCTCCTGCTCTGGCCCCAGTGCCCTGGTAGGAAGCCCTGGAGGGATGAAACAGGCAGAGGTCAGTGCCCTCTTCCAGAGCCCTCTGTCAATGTGGCCTTCAGGCTCTGGTGTCCCTCACTAGCTCCAGCAATGCTCTCTTTCCTTGTTTCTTTGCACTTTTAACTGCAGATTCTCCTTGGAAGGATGATGAAGCCAAGTTCTTGAAGATTCTTATTAGAGCTTGTTAGGGGAGGCAAGAGGCTTTTTGAAATGGCAGCTTCTAAGAAAATAAAACATCTGGCAGACAGATGTGCTGCTTCAGAGCTGTTTAGTGCCCAGGTACAATAGCACTTCTAGACAAGCTTTCAAATAGGGCCTCTAGGCGCTACCACAATGTAAATGTTTATTACCAGCACTGCTAATAAATGTGAACCAGAAATGCTCTGCTCTCACTGAGGGGGTGCAGTCTTCTCTATCACAGTGGAGACTCATTTGTTGTTTCACTCATTTGTTGTTTCACTCATTTGTTGTTTCACTCATTTGTTGTTTCACTCCTTGTGTAGGGATGGTTTACAGTGCTTCAATGTGGCAGCGGCATCCCGATGTTCACACAGTATTTTAAAAATCAGAAAACCCTTTCTTCTCAGGTTCATGAGACTAAGACAATGAAAAAGCAGTAGCTACAACTACCCATTAGTTTGATTCTGCTGTAGCAGAATGGATGTGTGCTTTCTGTTTGTGTTCTGTGTGATTCAGGACCAAATTCACAATGAGCTGGGACAACTCATAGTTAATTCTTTCCACAGCTTTGTTGTTTTCCACATTTCAGACCCACGACTTCCAAAGGAAAGACAGAAAGGGTGGCCCAGAGAGAAGAACCAGGACAGCCTCAGCTGGCATATGGTATTAGCTGACACTAGCACATGAAGAAAAATGTGTTATAAAGGGTCCTATTGTGGACACCAGCACAGAAGAAGGGGAAATAAAGCATAAGAGGTAACTGAAACTGGCTAAAACTGGCTGTTTGTGCAGCTGCCCAGAAAGCAATTAGGATTAATTTTTAGATGGAGTGTCAGATAGGGTCTTTGTGTGTTTATATTAGCCACTAAAGAGTAAGGAGAGCATAGCTGACTAAGGGTGCAATTTTTGGATTTATGGTGATTTAGTGTGATTTAGAGTTTGAAGTCACTTTAGAAAGTGGGAATTAAGCTTTCAAGCCACTTAGGGTGACTTTTCAAAGGCATCTAAGTCAAGTACACTTGATGTTATCAGCATCTGCCTTAGGCATATGGATAAAGCTATGTTAGTGCCTGGTGTATTGTTTGCTGAGAGCACATGTGTGTGAATCATTTTCCTTCACTGATTTAAAACTCTTTGTCAGCCTGCAGCAGAGAGGAAACCCCAGCAGTAAGTGAACTACTTCCAGACAATGCTGGTAAGGGTCTTTATGTCTTGCATTTATTAGATGGCAGGTTTTCTACCATGATGTTTTGGTAGCAAACAAAAATTATCATCTTCAGGTGATTTTCCTTGTAAAAATCCTCCTTCTTCCCTCAAAAGCCACTGCAAGGTATCAATAATATTTTAATAAAGCTGTCCTTTGCTCTAGCACTGCCAGTGAGAACTTGAGTGAGAGATGCAGTGATTGCTGTATGAGGGCAAGTGATGCTTTTTGCCTGAACTGCAGCTCAGAGGATATTTGCCTCCAAGGTAGAGACCCAGAGCAGTAAAATGTAATGCCAGTCAGCTTTCAGATAATACTTGAGCACTTGCAAACCATTCAGTCTTTCAGTATTTTAAGTTTGCATTGTATTTCGTTTAATGTGGCAAATAAAAATTTTCCTATGAAAACAACTCAAAAAAATTTTTTCATAAGCTTTTGTGGCTCAGTATTGGTGCTTTGTTTAATGTACTTCAGCAATGTTTCCAAACTTTGGGAAACACGCCCCGGAGCACTCCAGTTGTGTGTGAAAATGCTGCCTGGGTTAGAAGTACAACCACATGGCACAGCTCACCATGAAGGGCAGGCTCTGCCTGGTTGCTGTGTGTTGCATGACATTTATTGTGTGTGTGCAGAAACAGCTCTTCAGTGGGTGCAGACAGGGACCTGCATTACATCAGCCATTTATTTCTACTGGTTCACCTGGAGGCAAGGCATGGAGTACAGGAACTGAGAGGAAGGAACACCTATTTTTGAACATTGTATTCTGTTATTAAAAATTAAAGAGAAAATCAATATTGTAATCTCAAAGCTTGTTGGTTAAGAAGCTCAGAGCAGGGATGTGTCTCTGGGGCTCAAAGCACAGCTGATTAAGTAAATGATGGTTTGGATGAAGTGTGGCTGCTCTCTGGAAAAACTTTGGGTGGAGCTATGGCAAGAGACCAAAGGGAAACACGACATTAAGGTGCATTGACAGGGGTGCAGTGCAGCCCTGCTCTTTGTCATGAGTCTGTGGGGTAACACTCAGTTCAGTCTCTCAAGAAACCTATTCTGGAATCAACAGGAACAGCTCATGCAAAACCTTATTGCTTTGTTCATGCCAAAAGATTGTCAGGGACTTCAGCTCTTATTCATCTGTGGCCTCAAAGTCCTTCCCAGGGGAGATGAGGGTCTTTATTTCCATTTTATAGATGGAGAAACAAAGCAGAGATGTAAAAACAAACCCAAGGAATATGCCTGCCTCTATGGCTACCCCAAGAAAAGACACCAAAGTGTTCTGATTTTTGAGTGGCAGTACATGAATCCAGAAGTAGGAGTTCGTTTCTGTGGTTTGAATCTTCAGGTGCAGCTGCAGATGATGCCTCTGATAGATGTTTTGCTTATTCTAAAGTCCGTGGAGCAACAGTAACACCTAGTGGCTGAATGTGCCAGTCTGTTTCTCCTTTCTTTCCTTCCTTTCTAGAAGTAGAGTTGGAGGGCACCCGCTGTGATTGACAGCTTTGACTTGCAAGGCCAACACTTGGGATCCCCAGGGATTTGCTATTTTCCTTTCAAGCTCCCACCACATTCTGTTTTCTATTAAAAGTGGTAGATGAAATATGAAACTCTTCCTCCCACCTCCCAACCCCCTTCACTTTTCTGGCTTATGGAGGAGGTTGTTCCAGTCCATCTTGATCTGTAGGTGGGTGGGCTGTGAGTGACCAAGCCTACTGCTTCCAGCTTGGAGCACTCAGATTTCTGTAAGAAATCCAAGCTTTTTCATTTTCTTTGTATTTTTTTCTTCCTTTCTTTTTTTTTTTGGCCTGAAAAGGATCAAGCAGATCATCTGGTGGAGGTTGGTGACCTCAGTCCATTTGATAATGTGGTGTTAACTTGCCTGCATTAAGGCAGACCAAACCAATCAGTTCCAAGAAGTACCATTTCCTAAAATGTGGTGTGTGGGATTGTTTGCCACAATCTACTGGGACTGCTAATTCATCAGAGAAGGACCCCTAGAAAAACAGCATTAGGGAGGAAAGAACCCACAGATGTTTATTGTGTTAGCAGGAGAGCCCTTCAGAGGGTCTTCACTGCTCCTCACAGGGGAAGGTTTCAGTTTTTCAATGGAAAAAAAAACATTAAGCAAAAGTATTTCTGCTTAAGCCCATATCATTTGCATTTGTAAACAGAACCTCAATTCTTTGTGGGAATCACACTACTGAGATACTCTGGGTTTGTCATATTCATGCTCTTTAATTTTAGGTTTCTGCTTTAGGTATTCTGAATTACCATTGGAAGCATCTGTTCAGGAGAGTTGGCTGCTGCCAGAGCCTGAACTCTAATTTACACTGTATATATGGATATATGCTCTTTTACAAATGGCATCCACTTGTATCACCACTCAAAGAATAGTATTTGCCTCCCTTCACATCCCCAGTTTGTCATCCAGCTTCCTCCCAATTACCTGAACAGATTAAATTTAAAACTAGCCTGATGCCTCTGGGATAATAAAATAAAATAAAATAATCAGCTCTATGAACCCATTTACTGCAAAACTGCACAAAAGCCTGGTGCTAACAGAAGGGAGGTAATGGGGACCAGTGGGGACATGGCCAAGTGAGACAATAGTCCATAGTCAGACCTCCTAAATCTGGTGTTCCCAATACCTGTTTGTGAGGGAAGGCAAAGAGAAACACACCCTGCTGGTGAGAAATGAGGAGCGTTGTGCTGGGATGTGTTGGGCAACCTTTGCTCTTACAAGAAGGGATGTGGCAGCCTTGGGCTGGGTGAAAAGTCTTCCTTAATGTTTGGTAAAAATGCTGTCAGAGGTGGCAGACCAGAAAGTACTGAAAGAAGACAATCACAGGCAAATTGTTATTTGTGATTCACAAGGACTCTTGGATCCTTTTCTGTTAGACCCGTATGCTTTTTGTTTTGAGTGCAGAATTCAAAGTCAGCTTTGTTTCTCAGTGGCAGCTGTGGTGTTTGCCACCCGTGCTGGTTTGAGAAGAGACAGCATTTATTAACGTTGTCTGTTCTGGTTATTCACTCAAGCCAGACCCTCAATGACTTCATAGGAAGAAAGCAAAGCAGTGTGCAGAGTCTTTAGAGGGACTGCCATGTACCCTGTAGGAGAGGAGAGCCTACTGACAGGAAGATTTTGTTTTCTCTCAATTTCATTCTCTGGTTTGACTTATGTGTTACTTTGCAGTTTATGGCCAGTCACGGGAGTTCCTTAACCCCACGATCCTTCCAGGCATTATGTTTCTGCTAACATCCTGGGTCAAATCAGCTGTCTTTTCACATGTCACACATTCATTTTCATTTAAGGCTCAATTACCTCTTGGCAATATGCCACTAGTGACAACAGATTTATACCAGTAATTAGTATGTTTTGAGAAGTCTGGAATAAAATCTTTGCTCCTTTGCTTAGGTACCTGGATGCAGTGATGAATTTTTAACTCTACACCCTAAACTTTAAAAGATTTATTCTTAATAATTTAAGAATTATTCCCTTTAAAACCTTGTAAAAGTAGTGCATTAGTTTCCAATGCTTGGCTCACTTGCAAACTCCTCATTTGAAATTCCCTCCTTAATGTCTCTGGGCCACAAAAACCCGTGTGTGAGACTGGCCCTCTGAATGGGAGCTGCCACTGCAGACCTGCTGGGACTGAAACTCCTTCCACTGCTGCAGGTGGGGCTTGAAGCACTGTGCTGTTCTCTGTATTTTAAACACCACAAGGAATGTCTTGGAAATATAAAAAGCAAAGTAGACTGGGCACTATGAAGGAGTTCATATTTAATACAGATTGCTGATCATTTAGTATTAAGTGGTTCATTATTTTATTGTTCTTCAATAATTTGAGAACTTTAATCTTCTGCTTTTGGCTTGGCTAGTGATGCTGTCTTGAGCTGGGTTATAAAAATACTGTGCTTCACCTAAGCACAGATTGTTATAGTTTTCATCTTAATTAGCAGGCTGCAGATTTAGATGGATTAATACAATCACTCTTTCTTTCTTTTGCCATAGAAGTTCAGAAGTATAATCTGTCACTTGTGAGAACATAAAGAATTGGACTGGAAGCATTCCAAACTCTTTACTGTAAGTGTTCAAAGATTTAATGGAGTCCTCAGTCATAAAATCTTAAATTTGAACTAGACCTTTATATTCTCCATTCTTAAATTCAGTATTTTTATGTCCAGGGGATTTCCTGTTATCCAAGTATGTACGGAGGCCCTTTATTTCCCTCTGTGTGTGTTTTTTAATTCAAATCAAATGTGTATGTCAGTGGTTGATTGCACTTAACCTCCTTAGGTTCATATTTCTTATTTAATTACATTACATTTTAAGGTTTAAGGCGATATATTTACTGCAGTTAATAGCACACCATATTTTAATGAAGCTGTTATCTTCTGCAAATATATACAGAACAATGGAGATTGATTGTCTAGGACCTTTTGTAGAAATTCTATCTCAAAGCCATTTAAAATGAATAAACACAGTGGAGAGTTTTTCTTAATGTAGTTCTTCACCTAACACAGCTTCAAACCTAAGGAAATGAGTGGTTGGGTTATCAGGGCTGTTGTTCTCCTGATCCCAGCCAGGGACTGCACCTCTGTGGGTCACAGCCACAGCTGGAGTGTCCCAGTCCCAACAAACCAGAAATGCTCCAGAACTGCAGCTCCAAACCCACTCACCTCCAAGGTACACTGGCCAGGATCCCCCTCTGCCCTGCCTACAGCTCAGCTCTGTACATCTATTGTCAGTCCATGCAGGGAAGGCTCAGTACATGAACAATTATTTTCTGATTTTACTGAAACATCTGAAAACAAGGGCAAGTATTACCTAGAGATCATGTCCAGAAAATCTGGGACAAATCTCCTGTGCTCCACTAGAATGCAGCCAGCTGAACACCTGTTTTCAATGCAGAACAGGGCATCACCCTACACTGGGGCACTGCACTGGCCTTCTCACAACAATCTGAGAGTTAAATACTCTGAATTGAGCCAAAAAGTGCTGGGAGATACTTCTTTCCAGGCACACTATCAGCAAGGCTGATAGTCTTGTCCTGCCATTCCATCACATACCAAAAATCTCCTTAGTCTGGTCAAAAGCTTTTATTTCTTCTTTTGGGCAACAATCAGTTTAAACATTTCATAGTATCTTGCAGACTTTATAATTTCCTTTCTGCCAAAAAACAATTTATATCTCTCTTTAGATTACATCTCGCTTCTTTTATTTTTATTTCTCTTCTTTCATTGTTGTTACTATTTATACCATGTCATTTTTATTCCATTCCTATTATCCTTACAATAGCCATGATACATAACAGAGCACTGAACCCTGTGCTACAAAGGGAGGCACTGAGAGATTTCCTGATGGCTCTGGTAGGTCAGGGAGTTCAACCAGATTCTCTCTGGATGTAGACTGACAGCCCATGTATCCTTCCTGCCTGAGACCCTGTGGCATGAGGGGCTGTGAGCCAGTGTAATCCCAGAGGATTATTTGGGGATTGGTTTTGCATTTGTAGAGAGATTGATCTCCCTTAGGCAGAAGAGAAAACAGAGAGATGAAGAGCATTTCTTGTGGTAAAAGAGATTTGTGTTCTGTGTGTGGAGCTGGATATAAGTAAAGTACAATTTAGTAGCTCCAGCTTGGGTCATTTACAAATGGAAGCGAGGCCCTGGAAGAGGGATGGATTTTGGAAACCAAGCCCATTAGGTGTGGAATCCATTGCTGACAATGTGAACACCTAAGCTAGCATTAGTGTACATGTGCTTAGCCAAGAAATACTTGGAACCTGTTGCTTTGCAGTGACTTTATCCTTTAATGCCTGCAATCTTTTGTATTTAGCACCTTAGCTGCCTTTTTATTGCTTCCATGGAGGAATCTGTCAGGTTCAAGAGAGGAGATTGGGTAGAGAGCCAGCTAAAGAGCAAGGCAGTGCCACTGAACAGTGCTGGTGTTTGCTTGGATGATTGCTCCCCTTGGAATGAGGAGATGCAAATGTCATAAAGGTAAATTGATAAATCTGGAAAATATTCTCTTTGAATAATCCCCAGAGCTCCCAGCCTAACACACAGCTGTAGGGAAAAAAAAAAAAAGCACCCCAACAACTGAACAGGATGTTGGGCTGCATTACAGTAAGAACAGAATATATATCAAAAAGGTGTTATTGTTATTACCTAAACCACTGGTGAGTTCTTGTTGAGAGTGCTCTTTTCAGTACTGCTCCCTCTACCTAAGGAGGATATGATTAAGGGATAAAGCAAGGAAGATGACAGTAATACTGTGCCTTTCAGCTTTCAGTTATAAAGCAAGACTGAAGAGCTTTGGTATTATCTTGCTTAAAAGAGATCTTGCAGTGATTTTAAATGATTTTAAAATAATGAAGGAGATTGATCACATTGAAACAGACAAAGTCTATGAAAACAAGAGGAGTTACATTGGAAAATAGGATCTTGGGAAAAGAATGAGGACAGAGAAGGGTAAGATTCATGTGAATGCTCCAATAAATATGTGATACCAGTTATCAGAGGGGTCAGTTATCTGGATGTGCAGGGTAAGGAAAACAGGAGAGTGACAGTGGCATTGTCACTGTTGGCCAGTAACACACAGAGAGTGGGAGCCACACTGGAGCAGGCTCTGGGAAACAGCTGCAGCAAGGAACAAGAGGCAGGTCCTGCAGCCTGGGTGGTAGGTCCAGCATGGGCAAGGTGCTGCAGGGAGACACTGACTGACAGAGAGTCTGCAGTGTGAAGACAGAGGCTGACAGGTAAGCAGCTTGTGGAACAAGGCAGGAGAGAGAAGATTGAGAAAGCACATGGCTGCTGTTAATCCACCTGAACTGCAGAAGGTGAAAATACTGGAGGCAATTTCAGCTCTTAGCTGGGCAGGATCTTGCTGTGGATGTGGTGGTCCATATACAATGCAACCAAGTGCAACAAGTTTCAGCTTGCAGCCCACAAATTTTTGAAGGACCAAAGCCAACTTCTAGGGGCCCTGTGAAAGCCAGCTAAGAAAAGCAGACTATTGTGGTTAGTCCTTGTTGTAATGGCCCACAGAGAAAGTTCCTAGGAGATTTTAAAAAATCCATAAAAGCTGTAAAAATATGGCTAAAACATTCAGATTTGCTGGGTGGATGAAGGGGAACACCAGTCTCCCCACTTGCATCCACACTGGTTGGTTCCACAGGGCAGGTGGCAGTGAGGGTGTGCAGGAGCTGGGATGAGAGTGCTTATTTCCATAACCCCTTGGGTTTTGTGTGCATTTACTTGTGTATTTTGTGAGGAAGGGACTGAGCCCACTCTCTCTTCTGTGACTTGGACAATACAGAGGGGGAACTCAGACTCCCACTCATACTGGGTTCCTCAAGTCAAGCAACCTTTGTCCATGGGGAAATTAGGAGAAGTAGAAGGATTTAAGAGCCAGAGTACAAAACTGAGACATTCTTTGGTCATGAAAGTCCTTCCTTCTCTGAGATTCAGAGAGTCCATGACTCAGGACAGATTTTCAAATTAGCTAAGCCCACTGAATCTGGATATCCTATAGTCAGTGACTCCAATAAAAATTGCAGCTTTGTCTCTGGTAGCTTTGTTTTGTTGTAGAAGTCTGAGATTCTCTGTGGTCTGGAGAATTTATAATATCAGTGTTTATGTCCTGTACAGCATCAAGCAAGCAGGCAGCCCCCAGTGACTGAATGATGTTTAATGAACAGTTAATGAACAGGATCATGGTTTGGGGATACAGACATGGAGGCAGACCTCCCAATGTTTTCTTTAGTGACCTCAGAGAGGGAAGAGAGAGTGTACTTATTAAATCTATACATGAGGCAAAGCTGGAACTGAATGCAAGAGTTCTGGAAGGCAGGATTAAAATTTCAAGTGATCTTGACAAATTGGTGATATAATTTGAATAAAATTAGATGAAAATAATTAAGAACAACTGCAGGGCACTTTACTTTGGCAGGAATAATTTTAACTAGCAAGTATAGGATGAGGGAATGTCAGGCTAGCAGTCCTGTGGAAAACGTAGAGAATCCCAAACTGAACAGGGATTAACAATGATGTACAGATGTCAAAACAGCAAATCCTTAGCAGGGCAGTGCTGTTCCACAGAAATATAAGTCATGGATAACATAAAATAGATGTAGACCTGTTGGAAAATCCAGAGAATACCAAAAAGAAGCAGAACTATCTAACATGACCTGAAGAAACTGCTGTTGTTTTGCTCCTAGAAGACAAAGAATGTTATTAAAACATTTATTAAAGTTGTTGAGGAATTAAAAGTCTCTGCAATGAGAGAAGAAATAGTTTTCTACATCCATAATGAAAAAAGTAAGCCATTAAGAGCTTAAATTACAGTAAAGCAGAATGAGGTTGAATGCTAAGAAAAACTACCAGAACAGAGCACAAACACTGGAATTTGTTTTCAGATGACCATGGAGACTTTCTATCTTGAGGTCTTTCAGAACAAGGCAGAAAAATTTGTGCCACCAATGATCTGTGTATAACAGATCTTTCCTTCTTACTGGGAGGAGGAAGAAGGATTAGGTAACTCTTACAGTCCTTCCTGGCTACTTCTGGATGTGTTTCTACTCTGGCAGGTCTGAGGGCAATAGCCTTGGTGCTATTTCTGCCTTGTCTTTGTCACACCTGCTGCATTCTTGATGATTCTGATGGATCAAGGGTGTGTCCACAAACTCCCTGTGCCTGTGCAGATCAGTGCCTGACATCAAAGGTGACATCAATCTTTTTTCCCAGGACACAATCATGCTCAGAGTATGTATAATTCCACCGGACACAGGCATTGTCTTGCTGATCAGTTGAGTCATCACATTTTCCATCTGCTGAATTATGCTTCAATCTGAGTTATTTTATCCCTTGTATTACTTTATAATACCCACACAAGTGCTTCACTCAGGCAAAGTTCTCATCTGTGGTCAATGAATTTTGCCATTCATGACTTCTGACTCATTTCTCATGTTGCACACAATAACACTGTCTATCATGTTTGCTGTATGTTAAACTGCTTGTGTAAGTGAGCCTTTTTTCAATTCTATTCCATTCTGAGTTGTGATTAATTTATTCCTTGTCAAATGTAAGAAACGTCCACAAAATAGCTATCTACTAGTTTAGAATAAAAACCTCCACAGTCCCATAAAATTTTCAGTCTGGCTCAGGTTTGGTTTGACTCCCCAGTAACAGACATGTTACAATAACCTTAGTAATCTTATAATTTAATTTATAATAGAGGTCTTGAACTCTTACTGGTGTTAACCTCTTATCCATCTCTTTCAATTTTCCAATGTTTTTTGAATACTTTGTATATCACAATGATCTAGGCATTTTGGGAAGCTAGAAGGGGTTTATCTAAATTATTTTTGGGTTTAGATGATCTTATCAATGACTTCATTCTAACTTCAAAAGGACACTTCATAATTCTAAAGCTCCTCAAGGTTTTATCAACCAGAACAAAGCTGCTTTTCCTTTGGTCTCTTCTTAGTATCCACATGAAAAGTGCACTTGAAAAATCCTAGGGACTGGCCTTTCAAAATTTGTTTGCCATGATTCTAACAACATTGTGACTTTTCTTTTTCAGCTAATTACTGACTTCTGGAATAAAAGTGGTGCTGAAGAGTCGAGATGGCATTTCTATTGTGGAGCTGCAGTCTGCTTACAGATACAGCAATGCTTTTCTACCTTTTAGTGCCAGAGATCCCTCTTTTGCTCTATCAGTCCAGTTTTTCCCTTTCAACTGAACAAAAATCAGACTAAACTTTGATTATTCATTTTATTGTCTCTATTTTCCACCACTTCATTTATTGGTTGGCTTGCATGCAGGGTGTGTATAGTTAAAGAAATAATAGACATTTTCTCAGAAGAGTTTCTGATGTTTTAAGTCTCAGGTTTGCCCAGTGGACTGGGTAGCTGAAACACTCCATGTGCCCACATGATTTTTGTCCAATGGATTATCCTTCTGACATGACAGTGTAAGGCTGGCATTTGCATAGCAGGTGAGCAGAGTGGAGGAGGACAGAAATCCTCCAAGGATTTCTTCTTTATGACAGCAGAGTTCACAGGGTTGGTAAATAAAAAACTGCCCCTTACCTCTTTACTTATTTCCCCCAGTGCTGCTCTGCATTGTGGCTTTTCAGTGTGTATCTGCCCCTTCTATCTTGAACTCATTGGTGAAGTGCATCCAAATAACTTATTTAGCCCTGCTTGCCTGGGCAAATCTTTAATTAACAGGCATAAAAAGTGTAGCTTTCTATTTTAAATATATTACATTTGGTTTATAAGAACAGGACTGTTCAGATTTCAAGGGTTTTCTTCTCAAAGCCAGTCCCTCTGATAAATTGAAGGGATTATGTTTTTGTTGGCTGTCTTTGTTACCTCCATCACTGTGTTTCCAATTTATCAACATAGTTTTGAGAAATTGTTAGAATATGTTGCACTCGTAAGCACCGTGGGGAGAAAAAATATTCATTTATTACTGCTATTGTGTTTGATTATATTACACATATCCAAAGGACTAAAATGAAATGTCATCTTTAATTCTCCCCTTACAGTAGACAATATCACCCTTTCTTCTTTCTTTCCAGAAACAGCTTGGAAGTCAATTCTTCATTTTCCTTTTAAATCAGCCATACAGAATAGAAGCAAGTGTGCATTAGGGACAAGGCAGAAATAATGGGAGGCTGGAGATGTGAGCTCTGTTTCTGGCTCTGCTTTTAGCTCTTTGCAGTCTTGAGCAAAGTCATTTGACCTCTGGTCTCCACTCTCTCAGATCATGGAATAGGAAGACCATTTGCTTCCTACAGATGTCTCTAATAATTTGCTAGAATCATGTCTTGTCTAATCACCTGTGTTTAATATCTCCTAGGGTCTTGCAAAATCAGTGAAGGCTGAAGCAGCAAATTTTCCATGCAGTCGAAAACAAAATGCTTTTGGAAAGTTAAGACTTGAAGACTACAAAGAGCTTCTGAAGGATCTAACCCAGGCCAGGTTAGAAAGACACTGGTGCAGTACAGTGTGGTTAAATATTGATAAATGATCTATCTGAGCCTGTCAGGAGAGAGAGCTGTGATTGGGACAAAACCCTGAACCCTGCCCTCAACTCTCAGTCTGGTGCTGCAAGGAACTTCACTTTGTGCACACAGAGTTGAGGATGAGCATTTGGGTTGAGGGGAAGGGGGGTCTTAGAGAACTGCTCAGTGTTTTGCTGTTCCTGACTCCTTTCCTAGGTGAAGGCTGAATTTGCAGTAGTCTGTAGTCCAGCTTAGAGGGAAGAGCAGAAAGTCTCTTCTTTTGTTGCTCTGTCAGGCTGAGCAGAGGTTTCCTGAGGTCTGACTCTGAGCAGCATGTCTGAAAGGCTGAACATCCTAGGGTGACTTCCTGGGAGCTGTGTGCTTTTTGGGGGTGAGAGAAGGAAAGGGAAAACATTTCCTTCCTGGAGGTGAGGGAAATATAAAGGGAAGAGTGCTCAGGCTGCAGGCCAGGGGATAGAGGGCCCTGTTACATCCCAGCTTCAGGCACTGAGGGCTTTTTGTAAATACATAGTGTCTGTTTCTGAGTGGGCTTGGCATCCAGTGTTGCTGGAACAGAACTTTTAGGTCCCTTTGGGCTCAGAGAGTGCTGGTGCACTGCCTGCCCCAGCTCTGGGTTTGGGGCAGCCTGGGGAGGCTGTGCTGAGCTGCAGTGCAAACTGCATCTCTGCCTCCTTGTGTGATTTGCTTCAGTGATTAATGGCAGCGGCTGTTTAAAAACCTGGTGCCTCATTTGCAGTCTAAACTTGTCTGGTTCCAGGCTCCAGCCAGGGGCTATTTATCTCTGTGTGCAGGCTCTGGAGGTGGGCACCGTGGGGGCAGGGGTAGCTGCTCACCTGTGGCTGGGGGCAAATGGCAGATACAGGATACTGGATTTTCCCAGTGTCTTGTAGGGAACATTTTTTCAGCTGCAGCATCTTGCAGGGATTGTATTGCCCTCGAGGAGAGAGGGCCTCTGCCTTTGCAGACCCCCATGGGGAGGCCCTGGGCCCCTAGAATATCCCAGCAAGAGACTTGATTTCAGTGGTACATCAGGGCTGTCTTTGGCTCACTGCACAGACAGTGAAGGTGCAGAGGGGATGTTGAGAGTTTGAAGGATCTGAGGGTAAAAAATTTAGAAAGACATTTGTGTCATCTTAAAATTTAAATCCCTTCTTGAGGTGTTTGGTGCAGAGAAGTTGCTTGCCTATTCAGTGAACTGCAACAGCCCAGGTTCCTCTGGAGCTGGAAAGAGGATACTGAGCCAGCAAAAAGGGTCCTGACACTGTTGGCAAATGGGGGATGTACAAGGGTTTTAAACATAGATTCAGCTGCTGTACTGAGGGGGAGCCTTGCTGCTGCCTTCCTTCTTGGGGTGTTACCGTTGCAGAACACCCACATCCTTCTACAACTGCAAAAATGTTCCTCCTGCCTGGGGTTCACTGTGCAGTTCTTCAAGCTCAGAGCCATCCTATGTGATAAACCAAGGGAGTCTGTGGGAAGTGGTGGCAAAGGGAGTGCTTGTGTGTGAATCATAGAATCATGAAGGTTGGAAATGGTCTCTAAGATCATTGAGTCCAACAGTCAACCTCACACTGTCATGTTCATCACAAACCCATGTCCCCATCTGAGTGATGCCAGAATGAGCAGGATGCACATGGCGAAAGCAGGGATCACTTTCTCACTGCTTACCATGTGAGTGAAATGTCTTTAAATTATTTATTTCCTATTTTATCTGTGTAACTTCTGCAGCAGAAGTTATCTGTGTTAGTGGCAGCAGCAGGCACCAGCTTTGAGGTATTTGGGCCGCACTGCTGAGCAGTGAGTTCCCTTCGACCTGGCCCTCGGTTAATTGGGGAGACACATGGATTCTGCTGTGTGTAGTGATGGGTTTGGGTGGGGACTGGGGGTCCCCGGGCGCTCCCTGCCCTCGGGGTGCTGCCGGCTGTGCCCAGGGCAAGGCTCAGCCCCGCGGGTTCCGTGTCCCGCGGGAGCGCGGCTCGTCCGGCCCGGGACGGAACCCCTCGGCAGCGGGGTCTGCCGCGAGGCCTGGCAAGGGTTAACGCCGAAGCCCCACGCCCCCTTTGACGGAGTCGGGCCAACCTCGCCAAATTTGAAAAGGCATCCGGGGCTGAGTGTGCGCCCTGGGAGCATCGAGCCGCGCTGGCCCCGGACCCCCTGCGCGGGCAGCAGCCGCAGCCGCCGGGGCTCGGCTTGCCGAGGGTCGGGGCTTCCCTTTGGCAGCCGGAGCAGCCATCCCCTGTGCCCGGCACCCCTGCCCCGTGCTCCCCGCTCCCGGGGCTCCTCCGTGCCGCGGGACCCCGCCGTGACCCCGGCCGGGGCAGCGCGGTGTGGCCCTGCGCCTGCCGTGCAGTGTAAGAGGGAAAGGGGAGGCGGTAGGAAAACCCCGTTCTTGCAAAAATGCAGCTCGCTCTTTTCTTGTCCTGGTGCTGCTGCCTGCACGGATGCGCGCTGGGCACTGGCTTCCTCTATCAATTCCCAGCATCAACCCTGCAGCACAACTACCCAGAGCAGAGCTCCGGCTCGCCGGGCAGCGGCTTCGCCAGTCGCCGGTGAGTAAGACCGGGTCCGCCTCCGGGCGAGGAGGCTGCGCCCCGCCGGTGGCCCCGGGGGACAAACGGGCACGGCAGAGCCGAGGGCAGCGGTGCCTCGGAGGGTGCAGGGGCGGGCTGGGCTGCTGCCCCTCGGCCAGCCGGGATGGGCTGCCCGCATCCTCTGTGGGGCGCGGGACGCTCCCTACCTGCCCGCAGCAGTGTCCGCCTCCGGGGGGATGGAGGAGCTGAGCTTGGGTAAATGACACCCGCAGAGTGTCCCCCTGCCGCGCCCAGCCCGCCGGGGAGGGGAAGGGGCTCTGCCGGGCTGAGCGTCCCTGCGCAGCCGGAGCAGGAAAACCTCCTGAGCCGGGACACTGGGGATGTCGGCAGAGGGAACTGTTATAGCCCTCGGCTGCGAGGAGAAACTTGTTCAGCTCAACAAAGGAAAGCCCTTAATTACAGATCTTTCTTCAAGAGCTGCAACTTCCAAGTAGCTGTTTAAAACCAAACCTCCCACTCTTCTCCTCTCCCCCCACCCCAACCCAATTTCTTATAAACTTAATATAAATCAGGTTTGATTTACTATATCTTACTGCTTTAGTAGAGCAAACAGTTTAGGCTTCTCCCCCTCCCCTCTGTTTTCTCTGGGTATTTCTCTAGAGGTGAAACAGCTGTTCAGATGAATGAGCTGCACTGTATAAAGCAAGAGAGTAGCTTAACCTGATTCCAGTTGTTCTTGAATTTCACTTTTTTCTTTTTTTTCCCCCATGTCATTCCCTTAAGTAGGGACTCGAGATTTAATATTCAGGGCTCGTCCATCCTGTCTCTACCTCTTTTCCTCCTCCCTTGCTAATACCTAGTCTGCGTGAGTTGTGCTGCTGTGGAGGAGGGCTTCTGTTAGCACGGCTTACTTGGGCTGGGGTTTGGGAAAAGGCACGGACTCCGTGGATTTCCGTGTCGGACCGGAGGTGCAGGGGCGGCACCAGCCCTGTGCCTTGCACGGGGCTCGCATATGGTGCGGATTTTCCCCCGGGGGGAGGTGGCTTTGTCCGCTGCGCTGTCAGACAGCCCTGGGGCTGCAGGGGGTGTGATGTTAAACTACAGCAACTGTCAAAGGGTTTGAAACGGCAGAAAATTACAGGAGAGTAATGGGATAAACCTATCCCAGCTGGATCTCTTCCAAGGTACCCCCTTCCCAAAGCATGAGCTGCAATGAGAACCACATGTCATTTGTCTTACATATCTATTAGCCTGCAGATCTTTGTTCAGAGCTACCACACTTACATGAGTGTGGACTCTGCTCACCAAAGACCTTCCCCAGTTCCCACTCTTGCACAGCTTTCCCATGCCTCAATGGTTTGGATAGCTGATGCTTTGTCAGGGGAATGTGTCTCTCTCCAAGTCTATAAAGTGTTGTGTAAAACCACATAAACCTGATTTAAACAATGATGCTGGGGAAAGCTGGTAGATTTTTTAGATTTATTTTTTATGTCCAATGGAACTTTGCCCTGGGAGAATCTCCCATTCTAGTTTAATACAGAGGGGGAAGTAAAAAATTGAAGGGAGGAAAAAATCACCAGTGGATGTTGTGAAAGAAAAATTCAAGTGCTCAGTTAAATATCACACGTTGAAGCAATCTTTGTATGTTTTAATTTCCCCTTGAGTGGTGAAGTTTTGTTGTTGGCAAATGTCTAACAGCTTCACTTTCTGATGGGAAAATCTGTGTGGGAAAACTTTCCCCAGCCACAGTGTTGGACTTTTGAGGGAAGTCTCCTGCTGGGTGCAGCTTCAGGTTGGGATAGCTGGACTTTTCTGGGTTTAATATGGTCCAAGATAGGAGTGAGGCTTTTTGCTCTGAGTTTGACATTGATATTGATATTGATCTATATGGGTGCAAAGCCTTTTTTCAAGGACTGAATCAGACTGGTATAGATGGGTTTTTATGTTGTTCAGTGTCCCTTTTGCCATTGAAACAGGGGATCTTGGTAGCATCTGAATTATGTGAAGCAACAGCAGCTCCATCACAATGAGGCTTTCTGGCCTCTGCTTTGGAGAGGCTGTGGAGGAGACAAGATGGTGGGAAGGTGATTGCTATTAATGGCACTATATTGCTGTTCTGACTTTCTCTTCTTCAACCTTCCCAGTGTGTGCTTTGTACAGTGACTTCTGGCACTTTTCTGAGCCAAAAATAAGCAGGGACAGAGCCTTGAAAGCTCCTGCTGCAGCTCCAGGTGTTGGTACATGGCATCACATACTGCTGGGATGCTGTGCAGTGGACAGGTTTCCTTGCTATAGGACACACCATCTTTCTGCACTTGTCTGTTCCTGTCTTTGATCAACAAGTGATTGAGCTGTTTGGGAATCTGCTATCAATTTTCTAAAAATTAACTTGTTATAAGAGCTGTATTTCTCCAAGGGGAGAAGTTTCTGGAGTCCTTTGTGCTGATACAGCCTTTGGTATCAAGGTTGCAGGCTGGCTCAGAGAGGGCTCCTGAGCTCTGAGGACTGCTGACCAGGTTTGCTGCAGAAGAATAAGGCCCTGAGCACTGTAAAAAGCTTGGGGTGGTGGTGAAGGGAAATTTGGAGGAAAAATGACTGTTATTCACATTCTTCAAAGTGAAGCCATGGAATACTTGTTCTGGAGTAATGATGTATTCTTTCTTTCCTTTTTTAAAATGAATATTCTAGCTTCTGGTTGGCTTCAGTTGACAGGTCTTGATTATTAGACCAAAGAAACTTGCAGTCTATCTTTGCATGTGCTTGAATTGAACTGCTGATGTGCTGCCTGAAATCCAGGCAGCAGTGTCTGCTGGCATTTTATGGACTGCAACAGCCTCACAATTTAGCTTGAAATTCCCATTCAGTGCATGCATTTTGAACTTGCTGCTGTGTTAAGGCAATGAATGGGAAGTGGGCCTTACTGGAAGCATAAGAATGGAGGGGCTGCCTGCCAAGGAGAAATCTTCCTCCAAGCTCTGAGAAGCTTTGCTAACTGAGTTAAGGGAAGCTTGTTCCCATGCTGGAAGTAGCTGAGTTGTCAAGGAACGCTGCCTCTGTGTTAGTTGTCTTTGGGGTTGGTGTTCTCCCAACTCCTCATTCTATTTTCCTGTACTTTCTAATTAGTCATGCATTGAGTCCTTGTGAACTTAATTGTGGGAGTCTGAAACTTCTGAGAATAGAGGCAGGCCTAAGACTGGAAACCTCTTTGGATGAGAAGTGGAGGTGGCTGATAGAAAATCCCAAAACATGAACCCAAAAGCAATGTAGGATGATAATTTTTTCACTGGGATCATTACAGTACCATCACAAAAGCCCTCTGGGGTGGATGCAAGTCCAGCTGTTGCAATTAGGTCTTCAAAACACTCTTCAGCCTAAAAACTTCTTCCTGTTAATGAAGATTAGAACCATGATGTTACAATAACAGGACTGTACAAATAGGTATTCTTATCCACATTCTACTGGCAATTGCACATTTGGTCACAGTAATTCCCAGTGATTCCTACATCAGTGATGTTTCTTGAGGATGGATATGGGGAGGAAAGTAATATCTGATAGCTGTAAGTGCAATATTTGCTTGGCAGAGGCCTTGACATGGAAGGCCAGGTAGCCTTTGGCCATTTTATGTTGTGACTCAGAGCACAGCCCAGGAGAGTGAGACCTGGGTCCCAGCTGCTCCTCTACCAATGGTTTACTCCATATCAGGGGGCAAATCCCTTTGCCATGGATTCCATGGAATAGTTAAACAAGCTCTGTGAGCTGCTTTGGTGTGGGAATGACGTTTAAACAGACATCAGCTTTCCAGTACTGCAGCTTGTCTTCCTTCCCTGAGAAACCCAAAGTGTTGGTGCTTGAAATATGTTGTCAATTATTCCTTGAGGCTACCAGTTTCCTAACGGGTCACTTGGATGTCTGCCTCTCAAGATCAAGATGCATGTGTGGACCTCTTGTAGGTAGATGTGTTCTGTGCAGAATAACTGCCTGTGTTGTGCCTGGCCCTGCAGCTACATCTGTGCTGGGCTGGAAATGACCCTCCCCAGCACAACTGCACTGAAATGTAACAACCTCCAGCCTCTCAGGTGAGCTTTTAGTTCTTTTAAGTAACTGTGGGTCTCTTTATGTGATAGAGGCCTATTCTTAATATTAAAAGGTCATCTATGAAGAAGTATCCCTATTTATGTAGTCTGTAAGAATACTTTCAGAATGTGTATCTGGAGTTTTCCTGATGGATTTTTATTAATTCTCTCTTCACTAGAGACAGATGACTTGAACCTTATTTCAGCCTCAAATTCTGAACCTCTCATGACTCTTAAGTGGGTGTGGAATACAAAACTATACATATTGGCCAAATGTGGTTCTCTCTCCTTTTAGTGACAGGATCTTGCTCTCTGAGTCACTCTCTCCATCACCTAATTGTCTGCTCATTGCCTGAGGTCCCTGGTTTGCTCTGGACTGTGAGGATGTCAAGCAAACAAACTGGGATTTGTGTCACGCTGAGTCCTCTGCTCTAATTCTGCTTTGAAGTGCCCGACCCAGGTAACCAGGAGGTCAGAAGGTCTTGAGCTCATCACACACCCTGGAACTATCTGGTGTTTGTTCCCTGGGCTCTGCAGCCATATGATCTTCATCTGCCTGGTGGGGTTCAGGGCTGTAACTTTGCAATGCAATTAGCAGTGGAGCCAATGGTAGGCTGAGGGTCTGGTGACACTGGAATGGCTTTGAAATACCAGATGTGATTGTAGCTACTGCAGTAAATTGTATTCCTGTAGGAAATCTACTGTCCTGCCTTTCCAGCTGCTTGTGTGAATGATTTCCCCTTAGGTAGGTTTCATTTACCAGCTCAAGGGGAAAAAACAAAGGGAGCAGAAAGGCAAAACAATGGGTGCCAGTGAACTTGTGTTCCTCTTGGATAAATTAACAAATATTTCTTTCAATAATCCTTATTTTTTAGTTTTCTCAAAGCTGAGCTTGTTAGGGTGCTAAAGTGCTGGTGGAAATAGGTTAGAAATGTCACAGCTTTGCTTGGGGAGTGGTTCTATGATGCTGGGATCACAGAATATTTACTTACATCTTAGTTTTGTTGGGCTGTGTCTTGATAAAGGGGGAAAATGAAGAATGACTTTGAGATAATGATTAAAAACTGAAAGCATGGAGCGCTTTAGGTCTTCTAGGTCAGAGTAATGGACCCTTTTCTGCATCAGACCTCCAGCATGTCTGGAAATTTAACTGATTTATAAAGCATAGATGCCTTTCCTGTAGGATTATACAAAAATTCATCCAACTGCATTTCTGAAATATACACAAAGCTCTCGACTCACTTTTAATTAGGCAGATCTAGACAGTGCTTAATGTACTTCCACTGAGGCATAATGTTTATTTAGAATCTTTGAGCATACACCCAGCCTGTGCCAACTTAGATATCACAAGCATTCTGCTGAGGGTAGTAGCTGCAAATTAGAAAAGGGGCAAATACTACTAGTTTGGTTGCTGTCCTACATTTTCCATCTTTTTATATAGCTGAATAATACTAAATCTCTTGCTTATTGTAGATATGCACAGTGTAGCACTCATCTGAATTAGAGTCCTTAATACTGCAGAAACCAGCAAGAGTAGGAACTGTGATATTGCTCCTTATTGGTTTTGTTCCTTGCCTCCTTTTGTTTGGAGAAATGGTTGTTTGTTTATGGGTAATTTATTACATGGTTTAGGTGCTTTGGCTGCTTTTGACAAGTAATGTTTTCCTCCTTTTGGAATTGAACAGATGTGTAAGTGAGGAGTATGCTTGGGTGGAAGTATTGCCTGTAAGGTTTAGGCCTTGCTGTTTGAAAATAGCTGAATCTTTTGGGGAGGACCAACAAATAGGAAACTATTTCAGATTTCAGACTCCTTTTCCACTTCTAAAGCTGGGCAATCATATTTCTGGCAAAGAAAGAAGCCTCTTCTATCTGTCTAGAAATGGCTTTCACCCAGAGGCTCCCACAGTGGATGCCTCTGAGACAAAAGCTGAAGGCAGTTTCACAATGTTTCATGTTTGCAACAGGTCAGTCTCCTCTTCCACGTTGATGTAGTTTATCTGGGAAAGAGAATCTGCTACTCAAAATCATAACAGCTGATTTGGAGACTGAGAAGAGACAGTATCTACGAGATTCTCTTATTCAGGACTCTTCCCTTTGCCTCTGTGGTTTGCTTTGTGTCTCCTGTCCATCCTCCCAGAGCTGAGTAAGGCTGTTCTTATCCAGCCACCTGCCTTTGTGCTGAGCAAACAAACCATCTGTCAAAACATTAAAGCTAAAGTGAGGTACCACTGCATAGAAGGGACCAATTCATGTCCAATATTGACATCAGGTTATGTAGTCAAATGTCTTTTTAATAAATTCCACTTTTTTCTGCCCCTAGGAACTGGGTGGAAGTGATATTCTTTGCAGCATTTGTGCTGCATGCAGGCATGTGTTTGCTCAGAGCATCTCAGAAATGCCAGTGCAGTGAAATCATGAGGCAGGGGAGTATTCCCTGGATGTGGTTGTGTAACCAAGTTAGACTGAGTCTGTAGAGTTAAGAACAGGTCCAGTTCTGTTCCTTCTGGATGTCCCCCCACCTCTTCTGTGTGTGTATGTGCACTCTGGAGAGGAGGTGTGTTTGTTGGACAAGACTCTTGATTCCTGATTTCCACTTTTTAATGGAATAAAAAGACCAAGGATGTGGAAAGAGTGTGCCTTGTAAAGGTAGTATAGGACAAGGTGTTTCATGAAAGATGCTTGTTTCATGCAAGGACAGTTTTGGGGTGGACTGTGAGGAAGGGGGCACAGCAAATTCAGTTGCAGGACCTCAGTACTAAGGTTCTTGTCTTCTATGTGAGAAATGGGAACAGGATGCCCCTTCCCCTGTGCATGTTGGATGTTAGAGCTGTTTAGGACTAAGAAAAGGCAGCTGCATAGGTGCTAAATGAGCTAAATACTCCTTTTGCCCTCTTGGGATGACCTGGTGAGATGGAGCTGCTCAGTTAAGGCGCTACACAAAACCTTCCCTTCTTGTTTTGTGCCTGGGGTCAACCAAATCCGCTTTTTCCCTCCAGGACTTTGCTAAGTTGCTCAGGAGTGTGGTGCTGGGAGCTCTGAGCTTGGTTGGAGCTGCTGCTCCTGTTGAAGGGCAGGGCAGAGGGGCTGGGGGATGGATGACATAACGTCTCCACGCTGGGCTCCCCTTGCCCGCGGTGCCGGTGCTCGCTGGGGTGTGGTAGCCCTGAACGGAAGGGCAGACATTTCTTTTTTGCTGTGTGCTGCTTAGCCCTTATTAAACTCAGATGTTTCTAACCCCTTCCTCCAGGCTCTCATTATTGCTGTAAACACAGCAGAGCACAGGGAGCTTTTTCAAATCCTCGTTTGAGGCAGCAATGGGTGACAGCTCTCCCCACATGAATTTAACACTTCAACCCAAGGGAGATTCTGCCTGTGTTTTCCCTAAAGAAAAAGAGTTTTTCATCTGATGCCACTTCTCTTGTGCCTGCCTTGGGTTGCTTGGCTTCCTGGCTTTCTTCTTGCCTGATTCTGTCTTGTGCTTCCCCAGAACCTGTCTGGTTTCTGCAACCCTGCTCAATGTTTGCTGTCTGGCTCTTTGTCTCATCATTGTATCTTGTTCAAATGTTGAGTTGTTTGCATTTTCAGTGGCAGTGAAAACAATACCAGCTAAAATAAGGTTTCTGTTGCTGTGCTAGGATGAGTCAAAAAGGCTCTCCTGGAAGAAACACCTAGATCTGCATGTCAGCAGGTCTGGATCTCAGCTGTACCTGTTCCAGATTTACTGTGTGCCTCTGACAGAAAATTATATTTCAGCTTTCTGTGGAGGGAGAAGGAGAGGAGAGACTGCCATGGTAACAGGATCTTAGATGCTTCCTACCTATGAACCACCACTTCACCCAGCATGAGCTACTGTACCCCTGTGGGGGAACTTAGGAATCCTTGGTATCTCTGAATATAACCCACTAACTTTGAGGTAAATCCAGGCTATTTATAACCTCCCTGTATGCAGTTCTCCAAGGACTATATCCATTGCAAATCTACTTATGAGTCTCAAATATCTGTCCATTTAATATAATTCTACTTTGAGCTGAGAAATTCTTGGCCCATTTGAGGTATCAGAGCTGCTTTGTGCATAGCATTGGCTTAGTAAAAGCTGTGTTCCTGCAAAATCTCTGATGGTCTCTGTCAGATCATCTGTGTGACTTGGTCTTGGGACATTTGTGTCTCACTCTGGTTTTGTGTTGTCCCTTGCTGTAAATTGAGCTAAAGAGCTCTTGACAGAGAGCTGGACAGAACCAGGTTATGGCAGATGTTAGGAAGGTCATTGCCATTCTGATGCTGTATTTAGTCACTGGTGCAAAGTTGCCTTTTGGAAATTTAGGCTACCCTAAAACACTTAAAGATGAACTACCTTGTTGCAAAATTCTCAAAATCTGGTCCCTTGAGTCTATGGCTTGATTTAAACTGCCCTTCAAAAGTTTCTGGCATGTGGGGAGGTACAGAGAGCTTTTCTCAATTGTGATTCTATATCTCCAAGAAAACACTGATTTAATTAGTGGTCACTGCAGATTTGAGGTGAACTTTCTAGGCAGCTTTTAATAAACTTAGAGCTAAAATGGCAGTGCCCCTGAGAACTGAGCTGTCAGCTTGTGTCTGTCACTGGCACCAGCAGTACAGGACAGAGAAAATCTGATATGCTTAAGCTTCAGTATTTCAACATGGCAAACCCTGCTAACCTAAACACTGAGGGGGGAGCTGCATTCTTTGCTATGCCTAATCTCTGTATTTTGTTAAACATGCATTCCTGCCAGAACTTTATTGGACAGAACAATAGTGACCAGCTGGGCAAGTGACCCTGGCTTTTCTGGTCGGCAGAGGAATTCAGCATTTGAGAAGTTCAGATTCTCATGTGCAGCTTAAAGTGATCTGGATTTAGTTGCTTTTAATTATTAGCTGGCTGATTCATGAGGCTTTGTTTTCCACCCTCTTTCCCAAGACAAAGACTGTTTCCTTAAATGCTCAATATATATTCTATAGAGCAGCACAGAGTCTGGGAACTGAGACTTGCAAGTTCTCTCTCTCTTTTCTTTCCCCTAAATAAAATGGGAATAGTAATACTTCCCTTCATGTAAAGGAAGGCTCTGGGGAGTATTTCACGAGGGTGTGGTTATATCTTAGAGGGAAAGCTACAAAATCCAAAGTACTGTATATGAATTTATGCTGAAGTTTATAATAAATCTATGAATGATAATACTTGGCTCTTGTATAAACTTCCACTCTTACAGAGTAGAGGTCATTGTGCTCCCTGTTTACTGCACCTCTCTGAGTCTGAATGACTGAAATTGGTCTTTGGGGTTAAGTCTTTGCCTGAGCTCTGCAGAGAAGGATTAGTTTGAAGGGGATGCTGAGGGGTGGGAGAGGGAGGTGCTGAGCAGGGCAGGCTGGACTGACCAGTAGCAGAGGGCTGGGTGATGGCACAGGCTGAGGGGCTCTCCTGTCCCCAGGGTGGTTTTTGGGAGCCTGGCTGTGGGACACACCTTTAGAAGCAGCTTTGAGCTCAGGGCACAAATGCCTGTGGCAATGGGTGTGACCCAAGAGCACCAGCCTTGGAGCAAAGGCAGCCCTGGGCTCTGGTGCTGCAAACTTCCCCTGCTCCCATCTGAAATACAGCAGAGAGCAAAAAGGCAAATTGGCTTTGTAGGATGTTAGAGTGCTTGGCTTAATGCTGCTGTAAATCAGCATAACCTGCAGCAAAAGCTACAGCCTCCCTGCAGTGTATTTCAGGATACAGCACCGAGCCAAAGGGTTTAAACTATCACACAGTAAAATGCTGTCTCTGGGGCAGCTGTTACTGGAAGTCACTAATGTATATCACAAATGATACAAAAATTTTGGATTACAGAGTGGTAGGAATTCTTAGGCTGTCAGCCTGTGGATAAGCTTTGAATGAGTGTGCATTGCAAGCAGAAATAATAGGATCTCATATTGCCAAGCACTAGAAAAATACTTGAGGCCTGATACTGTAATTAAAAGTCTGCTAAAACCCTTGCAAGACCTCTGCAACCAAACCCATTGTAAATTTATTTCAAGAACCGCAGCAACATACTAATTTTCTTGGGTAATGTCCTTTGAAACAATCAAGCTCTCTAATTATGTCTGTCAGGCCTTGCCAAGTGGTTCTTGGCATCTGAACTAGAAGGTTTTCAAAGTAGCTTCTGCAAATGACTGTGGAATTTTGCTGAAGGTGAACTTTCAGCTCCCAGGTACCATTTAGAGAAGTTGCTGCATAACTTTTAGGAAGGTTAGAGTGAAGCTGTATAGCTGTACAGTGGCTGGGAAGAAGGGGGAGGAAAGTGGGAATATGGAAATTATAGGAATCATCCCAGCTTGTCTCTTGAATTGAATGCAGTTAGAGACTGGGTTGATTTGTGTTGGGCATTTCAGCTGGTGTCCTGGCTGAGCCTGGGAGTCATCTTGTGCTGCCTGTGTCTGGGTGATGGATTGGATCTCAGCATCCCTGTGGAAGCAAGGTTGGATTTGCAGCACACACTCCATATGTGGGGGTGGTTTGGGGCTTTTTTTGTTGTTGTTTGGTTGGATTTTTTAAACCAATCAGCCAAAAAAACACCACCACGAAGACCAACACCAAACCCCACCCAAGCATTTGACTGGAATCACACACTTCCCATGGGCTGGTGGCTCAAGTGTTGCCAGTAACAGCTGGATAGGTGAGCAGCCTGTTCCCATGGACATACCTCCAGCAAGGGGAACCAGTTCAAGAGTTCTTCTGTCACTCTGTGCTCTGAGGTTCTACCAACCTTTTTGATTTGAGAATGAGAGTGGTTTCTAATGAAACTCAAACCACTTTTTTCTGCTGTGATGTGAGTCTGTCAAAGCCATTTAATGTGATGTTCAGCAATACAGTGTTCATATATCCCTCTATACCTGCTTAGAAATGGCTCAAGTGAATGCTGTGGCAATGGCAGCTGCTGGCTTTGCTTCCAGGGTGGCTCAGTCTGGCACCATCCTTTGCTAAAACAGTGCATGGAAAGATTTCTCCATACTGCAGTGAAAGGTGTAGAGGAAAACTCTCATGTATGTTTGTACGAGGGAGGAAAAACCACAAGCAAGTTTGAGCTGTTGTGTGTGAAGGATGTTTGTGTACATACTTAGTGCAATAATAAACACAGATTGTTGCTGTGTGTCACTCACAGGTTTGCTGGTTTGCCCTCAGCCAGTAAAACAACATTAAGATGTTCCCAAGCTATGTAAAAGGTACCAGAAATACAGAATAACTGTCACCCATTGGTAAAATTCAAGTCATAACTACTTGTTTTAATCAAACTTTTATCTTGCATGCTATTTGTGTCACTCTTCATTCTCTGATGGCAGAAATGTGTGTAAATAGGAGAAAAGGAAAAAAAGTTAATCTTTCTTTAATGGTTTTCCCTTGAATTTGCCCCAAGCTTTTGTCAGTATTGTGTGTTTAATGTCTTTAGTTTCAGCCACCCCTTTGCTCACACAGACCGAGACCCTCTCGCCAGTAACTCCAGGCATTCCCATTCCCAGCAGAAGGATGAGGGATGCCTGTGAAACCTTTGCTTTAGGAGTTTGGTTCACTTGTGGGCACCAGGTTGAATTTTCACCAATTTGTGGTTAAAACACTTTAAGTTGTGGATTTTTGCACTTTGCCATGGTGGAGCAGTTAGGTTGCCCTGTCCTTTTGCATTGGCAGGCGACCTCTAACTTAAACCACCACCAAAGAAACCCTGCAAACCCCCATCTAGTGGAGTTTGCTGTACAATTCTGCACAGAACAGGGCAGGAATTTTTCTGACCAAATGCCTGTATGTCCTTCAGACCTCCTGCTGTCCCCTCTCTTGCTCAGTGCTGCTTTCTCCTCATCCGGTTTCCCACGTGTCTCCTCGGGAATGTTTCAAGGCAGTGTTATCATTCCTAAGGAATCTACTGTGCATGCACAGCCTATGGAAGGTTTTGGTTTTTTTTTTCAGCTGTTATTACTTGGCCAAATCAAACCCATTTTCCACCTGGATACTGAAATGTAGATCTCCTCCCTTCCAAACAGAGGCTTCCAAAGCACTGAGGCACTAAAGCAGTTTCGTAGATTGCTCAAGAATTTTTTAATAATATGGAAAGGTGTTAGTGTTTCTGTTCACAAGAGAAAGGCTTTCTTTTTTTAAGCTCTTTTTATTTCTAATGAACAAACTGGGTTGCAGCAGGGTTTAAAAGGAGAATACAAATAATTGTTTTTGGCTAGAAATGAGGTATGGTGACTGCTTCCAGAACCAGTGAAAGCTTAGGAAGCTGTGTTAAAAGCAGAACAAACCTTTCACATTGAAAATAGTTAGGTAGAGCACTTAGTTTCTTGCTGTCTCTTTACAGTCTCTCTGTAGACAGATATCAAAGTGCAGTGGGTTCTGTGTGATTAAAACACACCATCTGCTGAAGAGTGACTTTAGAACTTGGTGAGGCAACACTGGGTGCTCCCCAGCAGGGTTTGGGACTTCTGTGTGCAAAGAGCTGAGCTACAGCAAACCCTGTGGAGTTATTTTTATGGCATTGGATGGGTGCAGTCAGGAGAGTGTAAGAGTGGGAGTCTGGAGGAAGGTGAAGAGGAGGCTGCTGGTACAGCAAATTGTTGTGGAACTGGAACTGCCTCATCCCAGCCATGCTGTAGTTGCAGGGAGGTTTCAATGAGGTCTCTACTTAGTGCAGAGGAGGCTCTTTGGAAGGGCTCCTCATTGGCAACCAAGAGGTGTTTTTGAGCAATTCACTTCATTTACATGGGCTCTGGAAAGGACTGGCTTGAGAGGGAAGCAAGGAAGAGAAAGATGTGATAGACTAACACCCATGGATGTGAACATGTGTTTGTAAAGGCTATTGCTATGCTAATAGTGGCTTTTAAGAGTTTTAGCCTGTGCAAGTTGGAATTTATCAACCTTAAAGCTATTGATATATCCTTCTGCCTTAGCTCACCTCCTGATCCTGCTCTCAATATGCCCTTGGATCAAAACTGGCTGTTGTAAAGGGCAAACTCAGCTCTCTGATGACAGGACAGATCTCAGTTCTGATGTTCCTACTTCCCTACACATGAAACTCCCATGGGTGTGACTGGAACAATAGGATTATTTTCCAAATTATTTTTTATTGTAGTAACGCCCAGGACAGCCTTGTGCCAGACATGGCAGACATGGAATAAAAAAGTTTTCAATTTAAATCGCAAATTAACACACAGGCTTTGGGGTTTGTTTTTCAGGCTGATTAACACTTTGAATACCCAGGCAGAATGGTTTTCCAAGGCTTTGTTTTCACTGAACTGGGTCTTATGTGGCTCATCCTGGCAATCTTTGAGCTGGTCTGGGGGTAAAAGCCTGATTTATCTACAGCACACAGCACAGACTGGTGTGCAGATGAGCTGGCACATTGGTAGAGCAGTTACTGGAGAAAAGTGCTTTGCTCTTGAGGTGCTGATGTGTTTGTGGGGTACAGCTGTCCCCAAAAGAATCTTCCTGGAGTCTTGTCTGAGGCTTGGTGCAGATGCTGGCTCACAGGTACCTGAGCTTCAGCTGCCTCACTGAACACAAATGGCTAATGTGAGAATGTAAAAGGAAGAAGAGAAATTGTTGGTCTCCAAGCAAAATAAGAAGATGGATTTGTCTAGACTGGCCTATTGTTTCTAATCACCTCCTCCAGCACAGGAAACATTAGAAAACTGTGGGGTTTTCTTGCACTTGAGGAAAGGCTGCTCCCTTGGTGGTTTCAGTGGGGTTGGTGTCAGGTCTGGCTCTTTGGCAGCCACCTGAACCAGGAGTGAGCCTGCACAGCTGCTGCAGCTTCACTCTGGAAGAGGTGCCTTGGCCCATGAAATCCTGTTCCCACCAGGGATGGACAACCACATGGTAGGTACTACTTAGAAATGTCTGCTTGTAGTCCCTTGTACACCAGAGCCCACAAATTCCTGTACAAGCTGCTGACCAAATTGAAGACCTAGACTGAAAAAATTGGAATGTGGCACAGGAAAAGAGAAGTGGGCAGGTGGAAGGGGTGCTGCTAGAAGAGTTGTGGGTTCAGTTTACCTCACACAGCTGTTTGTGCAGGTATTTCCAGTTGCATCCTAAGACCTGTGGATCTGAAGCTAAAACATTAATCTGATTTTTGATACCTTTTGGGGCTCACTGCTCTGACAGTTGAAAACATAAGGAAAACACATCTGTATTGCCCTAAATAGAAAGCAATGTGCTGTCTGTGGGATCTCTTTCAATACATTTTGTTTGTTTGTTTGTTTCTAGCTATCAAAAGGATGTACCTTCTCCAGTGCAGCAATATCCCAACTGTTCAGCTCCAGGAAAAACCCAAAACATGCATGTTACATGAGCAGATTAGCATCCTGCAATAGTAGGAAGCTTGATCATGCCATCTTAATTTTTTTTTTTTATACACTCAACACTGTCCTTTTGACATTGCCTTTTGTTCTTGCTGTAGTTTGTGGTTTTTGGTGCCAGTATAATGTTAATGAAAAACACTGCTTCATTTAGGCCAAGTGCCTGTGTTCCTGTCATGCATGTGGCATTCATTGCTGCTGGTAAGTGCTGGGAGTTTGGCACCAGAGGGCTGAATGGGAGGCACAAAGATGCTCTGTTGTCTGTACAGAGCTCTATAAGCAAAAAAACAAAACAAATTTGGGAGTAGGCCCTGTCCAACCCCTGCAGATTGGCTGCTGATGCAGATACAGGCTTTGTAGGGCAAAGGGTGGCACTTAAGGAGATGCTGAAACCAGCAGGAGCCTGATTTGTCCCTTTTGGAGGACTGAATTGTGCAAAGTGTTTTGTTACAAGGGGAATTAAAGACAGCCATGGGCACTGCCTTTGTGGATGGTGGAGGAGCAGCTGTAGCCACAACAAGAGCAGTAGTAAAGCACAGGATGCTCTGACAGGGTCAGTGACTCCTTATACTGCTTTTCTTAATGTTTTCTTTTCTGCAAAGGTTTTGAGGACGAGCAGGTGTGTGTCAGTGCCCTGTTCTTCTACTTAAAATTCACACTCTACTTCTTGCTAAATCAAATTTAGAGCTTAATTCTGAATGAATTGTTCTAAACTCAGATGTACTGACTTTTATCAAAGTTAGTCTGGTGCTTATAATGAGGATCAGGGTCACTGTCCTCAGCTTAACCAGTTCTAGATCAGGCCCTCAGAGGAGGACACAGACAAGTACCAAATGTAGACTTAGACCACAGGGATCTGTTTCAGACAGACAGTTGGTCTGCCAAATCCCTACTGCCAAATCCCAGCTCTCTACTTTCAATCAAGGTCTTAAGGATTTTTTTTCCTGTGATCCCACCCCTCCTATCAAGGTCAGGCTTTTTAGGAATGAGCAACCCAGTTCTCTGGATGTATTCACAGTGTGGAGGTGTTAGACCTATCTACAACCATGTTATCCAGCTGTGCACAAATGTTTAGACTCAGGTTCTTCTTTTGGAAGACTCTAATTCAAGCAGTTTTTAATGCTGCAAAAATGACATACTTGGTTGTAATTGTGCATGATTTCCACGCTGCATGGATATCAAATGCCAAATTCCATCAAGTCAGTCTAATTTAACAAAGACAGATTCCATGGATATTTTTGTACATTTCCTCTTTCCTCCCTCTGTGAACACTGGAAACTACTGTCTTCTCATTGATTGTGATAAGCTCATGGGAGGGAGCAGCAAAACATTGCAGTGTGTAAAAGAATGTCTGTAAAAGCAAAGAACTTCAAAGGGGTGAAGCCCCCTTTTATTTCTGAGCGCTCAGTCATGGACTAACTTCTTTCATTTCACTGCTGAAGGTAATTATGGTCAGGTCAACCATATTTATGGTTTGATTCAGTTGGAACATGTCACTGGCAAGCTGAGAGGAGATGGGTACTGGCTATGAATCAGAGGGACTTTATGCTGGAGGAATATTCCTGGTGCCCTCTGCCCTTACACACAAACAGGTATGTAGGCTCAGAGGGACTTTTGAATGTGATCAGTTTGTTTCTGATACTCCCTGCCTGATCAACACTTAAATCTTCATCTCCCTCTGTTCTATCCTTCATTAATATCAGTGCTGATGCTCTACAAGGGTGTGTAACAGGTGAGTGTTCTTATCTGGCAGGTGCCTAATGAATGAGTTTGAAAATTAGGAGAGAGGAGGAATGTTCTCATGGCTGAAGGAGCTGAATGTGGCTCTGGGAGCTGGATCCCTCCTTATCTCTGAAGAAGAGTTGCACACATGTTCCTTGGTATTTAGCTATGCTGCTTCTAGGTGTTTAATAATTCCAGCAGGGAGAGGTTTTCCCTTAGCCCCTGTAACTTCAGTGGCTGCAGGAGGATAAGGTAAAATCTTATGCAGTTTCCTATGGATTGAAGAAAGCTCAGCCCTCAAGGTAGTGCTTTTTGGAGGGTCATCTCTGCATGAAACAAAGCAAGGAAAGCACAGTTAAATGTGCTTGGCTGCGGAAATTTCTGAAGACTGAGACTGAAGCTGTGTGCAGACTGAACTGTGTTTTCCTCCTCAGGTAAAGATTCCTCTAGGACTAAACTCCCTCTAGCAGGCTCTGATAATGCACTTTGTGTGGGAAAACTTAAGGCTGTTATTGGCAAGTGAGTATTTGAAGTGCACAAAGCACAGAACATATTGCTCCCCTGGGGAAGGGTTATGCTTTTGAGAGGTTCCTAGATAAATTGTCCCATCTTACTCTGCTAGCCAGAACTTATTTTTATGGCCACTTTGTTCAGACTCTTATTGTGGGGGTGGAGTGGTGGTGTGTGCAGAGAGATTGGAGTTCCTTCCAACCTTTGTCTGACCAACAGAGCAGAGTGGGAGACCTGGAACTTGTCTTATTCATGTTCGTGCCTCTGGCTCTCTGCTGCTTCAAATGGCTGCTGCTGTCTGGCTTCAGAAACACCAGCAGCCTTCCAGTTTTATTCCTTTCCCAAAATGAATGGGCTGTTACAGAGATTTCTCTCCCTTTTTTTGCAGGAGTCAGGGTAACCTCTATTAGTGACTATGAAGTGCTCAGTGGGAGTAAGGCATGCGTAAAACATCAATATTGACAGCAAGATTACTGTGGCTTGTCGTGGCTTCTGACTTGCAGGCCTCTTAAAACTTTGTAATGGAGGAGCAGAATCTGCTTTGAACTGAACCCTGCCATGATAAGCTTGTGTACAGCCAGCCCCTCACCCCTGCCAGGTGGTCTTTCATGGGTTCCTTAGCAAAGGTCCATCTATCTACAGGCAATCCTGAATCAATCCATCAACACTGAACATTCCAATAGTGTGGAGACTGCTGGTTACAATTGGATTTTGTAGCTGGACAATGAGCTGGATGACAGCCTTGATCCTAAAACCTAGTTACCTGGGGAGAGCATGAATACAGCCAAGAACAGGGGGAACTTAAGCCCAACTTGGCTTTTATCTGAGCTTTCCAGCAACATGTGATGGGATGGTTTCCTCTTTAGCCAGGTCACAGCAGTAAAAAGTAACCTGGTCCCAGCCAACTGAATTAGCTGGTAAACTTGATCCTGATGAGAGTCAAAGCACATTCAGGGAGGTGTGTATTTGTGAATAAGAAAGGAATAATGTAATTTTATAGAAGTGGATGGTTCAGGAAGAGATAACCCAGAGAGCCTGGCAGCCTTTGAATTTGGATTTCTTGGAATGTAGAGGGCAACTTCTACTCCTGGCCTCAAGGGAATATATAAATAACTAACCCCTCCTAATGCTGGGCTGCAGCACAGAGTGTATGGATTGCTGTTCTGGCAGAGCAAATGGGATGCTGTACTATTTACACAGAGAAAAGGGCACAGTTTGCTTTCATTGAGTCAGAACAGCAACTTTTTCCCAGTGAAAGTCAGTGACCTTCTGATTTTATTGAAATTCCTCGCTAGGATTGCAGGGAAATTGATAGCTCCAGTGAAAAATGTTATGAGGAAACTTGGGGAAATCTACCTAGCTATCAAAACACTCCTACTGTTTTCTGTGCCCTAAATGTTGATCTCTGCTAAGTATAACACACAGTGTGTTATCCTTATGGAAACAAAAAGATAATTCAGTGCAGTTGTTTACACAGGACAAAGCTTTAGGGCAAATCACAAGCATCAGAAATGCCAACCTTCCTAAGAGACTTCTGTCATATTTATTGAGAGTGGGGAGGGTCAGTTTGTGCCCAAACACATGGAACAGGTGCTGATGAAACCATCCTGCATATGAAGTGTTCTCCCACTCTCAGAAAGAATTCTCTTCCTTCTGGCTTGTCCAGTTAACTCTTTACCAAGCCCACACCATTTTACTCAGCTCTACAAATGGCTTTGTGCAGAGCCCAGCTGGGGGGATTGTTTCTGCTGGAAGCTGTTCTGAGCTGGTGGGAGTGTGGTGTGATGGGAGACCACAGATTTCAGGAGCTGGAGCCGTGTCTTTCAGTCCAGTGAGAGCATCAGCTCCTGTGGGGGAGGTGGTGCCTGCTGTAGGTCTGTCCCTAGCAGGGCAGGCAGCCCTGGTTTGTGTGTGGTGCTGAACTGTCACCTCTCTGACAGAGGTGATTAGGCAGGAATGCAGCCACTTCCATTCTGAGCTGCACAATCCTGATTCACCAGCCCTTGCTGGGTCCTGATCAGTCCAGCCCAGTGGTTCTGACACTGCTCACTTTGTGATCCCTTCTCCAGTGAAATGGAGCCAGCAAACAGCCAGGGGGCTTTTCTCTTGTGAACCACCTGGAACGTCCTCCAGGGACCCCCAGGATGAAGAGAAGCTTGGAAAAGTGAGCAGTTTGGACTAGGAAAGAAGCAAACACTGCTTTTGGGGATGGCTCTGTGTGTTGTGGTGTGAGTGCTCCTAAGGATGGATGGATGGATGGATGGATGGAGACATCTCTTATGCACCTTGTAGGCTTAGGGAACACTGTGCAAATCCCAGTGGTGAGAAGGGAGGGAAGATGAAGTTTCCTGTCAGTGTCTTCCCATCCATGAAATGATTGCTCTAACTATGCTATCCAGGAGTTAAGCTTTGATATGTGAGTGTGGGGCTCTTCTGGAACCCACAGTATTTTAGCTTGTTGTATGTTACCTTACACTTCTCCACCCTCTGCAGTCCCTTTTCTCTCTCACTGTTGGATGTAAAATCATCCAGAATCTCCAGGGGTGAACTGGGAGTCCCAACAAGCACCTGATGGGTGCAGGAGGATCAGAAAGTCAGTGGGGTGCAGGTATGGCTTTGTCTGGTGTCTGCCTATGGAAGCAAACTGCACCTCCAGCTTTCTGAGTAAGCCTGGATGCCCTGTGAGATGCTCTCAGGGAGTTCCCCATGTGCTCTGGAAGGGGAGGATTTCTTGTGTCCCTCCAGTGTCCAGGTGCCTGAAGCTGTCACTGCTTTTGCTGAGTCAGCAGAGAGCAGGCGCCCCTCAGCATCTGCTGAGGGAGGGGTCTGTTCAAATTCCAAGCAGGAGTTTCCAGACTATCTCCAAATGGAAGCAAACTATTGATTTTGTTGTTCCATTTAGCCTGAAGGGTCCACAGCAACATTCTGAACCTACACAGTGAATGTGATTTGATAGCTGCTGGCATCAACACCCCCATTCCCTCTGGAAAAACACATTGTCAGCTGGGATCAAGACATGAGATCTGGATCTGTAGCCTCAGAAGGAAACTGTCTAAATCAGCAGTTTGCAGGCCATGATCTGCAGATCCTCTGTTGTCTGTGAAAGTCTTCCAAGAATTAAATAGGGTGTGAGAGGAGGGGGTGTTTGGAAACAGCTGGAGGAAATGGACCAAGTGAAACTCCTCTCTCTGAGCAAGGACCAGTTCCTTGGGATGCTGCAGAACATCACACTAAATATGCTGGTGATGAGCATGCATGAGATCCTGAAGGAGCTGCTGTTTGGATCATTTTGTTTGCTTGGTTGGAATATTCTTTCTGAATAAGCAGCAATATATTCTCTGCCATCCTGGATGCATGCCAGTAAAAGTCCTAAACCTTCCTTCCTAGCATCTGTGTATAATATAAAGGGTCATTTATAATCTCTGTAAGCCATGATGGGGCCTTTCATCACGTTGTCTGAAGCCTGCTTGCATTCTGGAGGCTGTTCTTGCTGACTTTTGGCTTGCAAAGGGAAGTTTTGGGATGGTTTTGTCTGTCTGTCTTTCTTTTGTAATCACTGTGCTATTTTATCTGCACTGAGTTCCAAGCTGGATGTCCTAATGCATCCTTGACCAGCTGTGTTCCTGGTTTTGTCTCACCTGCCTGTGTGCCACAGTAAAAAGCCCTAAAAGTTGTATTTGTAGGAAAATTATGCTATTTATGGGAAGCTAAGAGTGTGATGTACCTTTCACTCCTGGCTGTGGGTACCTTTGTAACCAAACCCTCTGTTCCATTGGTAAAGAGAGAAGTTGGAGAAATCAGTGCTCACATTTGATTAGCTGAGTATCTTTGGGGTCTGCCCCTTTTTTTTATGCCCACATTGGTGTTTCTGCTTTGGAGATGTGTTTCTGTTTTGGATAAGTGTGCTGTCCCTGGATTTGAGTGAAGGATCTGTTACCCTGCCATGAGCTGCCAGTCCTCTTCAGCCTGGCAAACCCAGGTGATGGCTTCAGGCAAGAAAGGCAATGCATGGAGAGCCTCGGGGAGCTTCTCACTTCCTGGAGTGATTGAGGAACCACTGAGGGAGCTGGGGGTGCTCAGCCTGGAGAAAAGGAGACTCAGGGGTGACCTCATCACTCTACAGCTCCCTGAAAGGTGCCTGTGCTCAGGTGGGGCTGGGATCTTTCTCCAGGCAGCACTGACAGAACCAGAGGACACAGCCTTAAGCTGTGCCAGGGGAAATATAGGTTGGATATTAGGAAGAAGTTTTTCACAGAAAGAGTGATAAAGTACTGGAATGGCTGCCTGGGGAGGTGCTGGAGTCCCCATCCCTGGGTGTATTTAACAAAGCCTGGATGTGGCACTGGGTGCCAGGGTTGAATTGAGGTGTTGGGGCTTGGTTGGACTTGATGATCTTGAAAGTCTCTTCCAGCCTGGTCATTCTGTGAATTCTGGGAATGCAGGGCTGTGATTTTCCCAACCCCTCTTGTTCTCACCCTTTCTCCTGGCTGCTTTTCCTTCTGTGCTCAACTGGCTGTTCCCATGTCATGAGGAGATTTTACCCCAGCCTGGACAAACCCCATGACTAAGGCTTGGAGAGACCAAATGGCTGATTGCACCAAGTGTGCAAGTGAAAGGTAAAGAAAACTTCACTTTGAATTATCACATTTTCAGCCTTTAGCTCCTGTTGTTTCTCCTGGTCCTGTTCCCTAAACTTTGTGTGGGAGCTCTGTTGAGCCCGTTAAAGGATCTGATGTCATCATGTCATCTGAAGCTTCATTAACTTCATCTTTTCCCCCCTTGTTTTGATGCTGCAGATGTCAGTAGAGACATTTGGCTACTCCAGTGCCTAATCCCTATTTACACACCACAGATCCCTGACAAATCTGAGATAAGTGGTTCTGAAAGACCTCCCTGCTCACCTGGGGTCACCTCAGGTGTGCCCACAGTGCACACTCCCTGCTGAGGAATCCAGGGGGGGTTCTGGTGAGCAGGAGCAGTGTCTCAGGGAAAGCTGCAAGCTGAGCCCTGTCCCTGCTGCTGGGCTGGTGGCAGTGGCACAGAGCCACCCCTCCCTGGGTGTCCCAGCCCTCCTGGCCGGCTGTAGCCCAAGGGTCAGTGAGCAGCCCGCTGGCCCCATGTGGTGCTGGCATCTGTGCCTCCTATTCATGGAAATGGGAGCTATCCAGAGAGCAGGGATTCCTGTGGAGATGGGAGGGGAATGCAAAAAGGGGAAAAAAAAAACAACAAATGCTGTAAATTGTGTGTTCTGGGGAAACTGACAGAGAGGAGGTGCTTTAGGGAAGGAGAAGGGGATGTGCAGGTGCATTTCCACTTTGATTTTTGGTGTGCAAGGTTGGGGAGTCACTGTGGTGCTTGAAGGGATCAGCTCTATTGAGGGCTCTTGCTTTAAGATAGATGAGGAGCCAGGGCTCTGGCTCTGGTTCAGCAGGGAATGCTTACACAAGCACTGGGTGTGTTTTGGAGCACAGGCTGGTGTCTCCATGTCCCACAGTGACCCCAGTTCTGATCCCCAGTCAGGAGGAAAGTGACTCTCAAACCTGTTAACTACACTGATGTACAAAAGCATCACAAAACATTCCACACCAAAATATTCACAGAAAAGTGAACCAATATTTGGCAAAATGAGCAATACTTGCAATGGGAAAAGTTTTTGTGTCCCCTCAAGCATGTCCCTGGAACCTAAAGCTTTTTTTGTTTTTTAGAGAAGGTCCCTGAAGGGTCTTTAGGTCTGAATTCCCTGTGCTAACACTGCAGTTCCTTCTGTCTCATACACCTTGCAGTGAAGGGTCTGTCTCTCTCTCTTGACAGTGTGAGACACTCATCCCTCCCTCCCCTGCATTTTCCCTTGCCCATTTTTAGGCAGTAACCTCAGCAGGACAACAACAGGACTTGTTCAGCACCCAGCTTGTTCAAGCCCTGCTGACAGAGAACTCCACCACACCAGAAAGCAGAATTTTCCTACTCTGCTGTTGTTCAGAATGGTGGGAGGCTGGGGAATGATACCATAACAAGCAGGGTGGAATTAAGACCAGTACAATGGGAGCTGACTATCAGGAGATTTGGAACATGTCTTTTTTTCCTCCAAGTCCTATTGTTTCTGATAAGTCACAGAGCTAAATTATGCACTGTAAAACTCTGGCCTCTGACAACCAAGCAAGAGACATTACTGGATCTGTGGTTCAGGTTGGCAGGAGCTGGGAATCTTTCTGCAGCTCTTGGAAGGAGAGGGTGGGGTGAGAAGTGAAGACTGCAAGTCAGCCTGGCTATGGCTGGCAGAAGAAACCACCCCACCCCCAGATTCTTGGTCTGTTCTTCCTGCAGTCTGGTGTGTGTTGGTTCCCTGGCTGTCCCACTGGGGCTCACTAACGTGTGTCCTCTCTCTCTGCAGGCACTGGTGTCACTACACAGTCACAAGGACAGTCTCCTGCCAGGTGCAGAACGGGTCAGAAACGGTGATCCAGAGAGTTTATCAGAGCTGCCGCTGGCCAGGACCTTGTGCCAACTTAGTCAGGTAAAAATCTTCATGTCTCATGCTGCCCAAGCCTGCTGCCCTTCCCCTTGGGTTGGTGGCTGGTGAGGGCTGCAGAGAGGGCTGAGGGTCAGCTGGGATGTCCTGCTTTGGGGTGCTGTGCCTGAGGAGCACCACTGGTGATAACTGCAGGGAAATCACAGGTGAAGGTAAGTGTAGCATTGCTTCCAGGTTTAGGAGCTCCCTAAACACAGACAGGGCTAATTTAGAAAGGAGACATTGTTTATTCTGTGCAAGGTGGAGGCTCCCACAAATCAAGCACATTGAGGGGTAAAATATTACATCTTTTATACAGGAATGTTTACATGAACCCCCATAATACACATTCTCCTATTTATTTGGGTGATATAATCTTACACAAGATGCTTGAAACATAAAGTTCTCTTTTTTCATTAAGTGACTTCTATTGTAGGAGTTATGTGACAACATCAGTTTCATTTGCAAAAGGGGAGCAAATTCAGCCTGGGGGCAGATAGTTCAATTCCAAGACATCAGTATTAGGACAAGTTCTGTGAAAGAGTTTAGCTCAGGCTGGAGTGCCAGTTTGTGCTTCTCCACACAGGAGGCTGCTGTTGGTCAGGCATGAAAGCAAATAAATGTTCAGTGTGAGTGGACAGGGTGAGCAGGGATGCTGGGTCAGCCCCAGCACTGACCAGTGGGTCAACCCCACTGGTTCTGTGGGACTTGTTGGTACCAAGTCCCCACACTCAGGGCTGTAGTGGGAACATTGATTACATACCCTGGAAAGCTGTGATCAAATCCCTTACAGGCAATGGGGAACAAAGGTAATGTGCCCTGTATCTTTCAGGGTGGAATTTCTTTAGACTTCCTGGATTTCAGTACCATTTAAAGACATCTCAAAACAGAATGTCCTCTCCTCAGACAAGAAACAAAGCTTAAAAACAGCTACATGTCAAAAACTTGCCCTGAGCCTGCTTTGCCTTTTGATCATTTATAGTCTTGGAACCTACATGTAAGAGGGGAAAAAAAGTGTGAAAGAACTGTCCCCAGCTACCACCTTTCAGTCAAATGTCTGCATTGTTGTGCTTTGCCTTCTCTGAAAGGCATTCTCAGAGCAGAATTGTGTTACCCACCCAGCTGGGAATTGGGGCAAAAAAGCCATTGTGCTCTAAATTTGCACCTAGCTTTTAAAACAATTTCCCAAACAGACAAGCCATAACTTAGCTCACAGAACTCAGTCATTTTATTGTTGTTGTTACCAATTCACCCACAGGGCACTGGTTGAGGTCCTCCTGTAGTTGTTAACCTGGCCAGAAGGTGACTGCAGGCTGAGCCCCACCTCCCTGTTCTTGACACTTCATCTAGAACTCACATATTGCATGGGGCAGTTCCCATTGTTGGTTCTCCAGTTTCCACTTGGCCAGTGGTCAGTCTCAGTTTTTTCACTTGTAATATATCTGCTTTGGTGTCTCTTTTGTCTTTATGCAAGGCTGTGGTTGAAACACTTCATATTTTACACTGTCATGGCCAAACTTCTGTTGAAGTTTTTTAATTTCCCAGGCTTTTTAGGCACATAATTGTCATTAGAAACTTGTGAGCTTTCACCTTGTCTCCTAAACTTGCCAAAAATCTTAGTTATTTTTCATTTTTAACACAACTGGAATTTCATAAGAACCAAACATTTGATCATGTTATTAATAAAAATTCTTTTGTGGGCCCCTGCAGTTGATTGATGCCATTGATTCTTACATTAACCCAGAGACTTTAGGAGTAGTGTGTGCTGTTGTGACATTGTTCATGGAACATTTTCAGTTTCAAATGTAGTTTGGTTTGTTTGCCTGATGAGTCCAATTGTTTGGAGACAATGCAGAACAGCAGAAGACATCTCAATTTTTCTTTCTGTGTGAAAATATCATGGAAAGAAACTGGGGTTATTAAATATTCAAGATCTCAGCTGGTGAAAGCTCAGCTAACAGGAGCTGCATTTTTGGAAGATGATCACTATGGAGAAACCTTCCTGAAGAGATGGGAGGACATCAATGCTCTGTTCCCTTTGGGCTGGGAGGAAATGCAGGACAAGAGTATGGAACCCTTCCAGGGAAATGCCTGTATGCCTCTAGGCACATATTGCATGACATTCTTGCATAAAGTAGAGAAAGGCCCTGCACCTCTTTCCCAAGGATCTCTCAGAAAGCTGCTGACAAAATGCTGGAACTCATCCACTTATTATCAGAGGTAAAACAGGTCCTTGATAATTTCCCCTACTGCCACTGTCAGAAAGGGAGAGCCCCAAGAGTAACAGCAAAGGTGGGATCTGAGATCTGAGAGTGGAATGGGCTGTTTGATAAGTTATCCCCAGTCAAGACATCTTTTATAAGTGGTTGCTTGTTTTCAGCAATGCACCTGACTTTGATAAGAGAATGAGAACAGCTGCTGAAAATGGTGACTCTTGTGACGTGTGGCTGCTGTGGGCAATGTTTGGCACCCTGAGCCAGGCTGTGTGACATTGGTGTTGTTTTCTGAGCACACAGCAGCCTAGCACTGCTTTGTTCCCAGCCCATAGGGATGCTTGAAGTGGTTTTCTTTTTTTTCTTGGAGTCAAGCTGCAGTTCTAAAACTACATTTAAAAAAAGAAAATTCTTTTTCCTCCTCTCTTGCCAAAATGAGTATTGTCTTTTTAAGAAACACCAATCTCTCTCCGAATTCAGGTAAACCCCATCTCCTGTTCTGAGATGATAACTCCTCATGCATAAAGGGCAGAAATAAGGAAAACAGTTCCCAAAGTCACAAGGTAGTGTAGTGCCTTTCCTATTAAGAAACTGGCTTTGAAGGGGCTTGTAAGGGTTCATCAGCCACCAACCTGAACAGCTTCCTTTGACAGGTCTCTGAAAATCCCTGCAGAAGATGAAGAGCACAAAACTCAGCCTGGCTGCCCTACTTGTTTTTGTTTCCTCCTTACCTTGTCTGTACCAGTCTCTCTTTTTGGGATTTCTGGAAGTCTGGCTTCAGCAAGGTCAGGCTCATTCCAGGTCTGGTAGTGGCTAAAAATGTTCTTGCTCTCTACATCCCTGCAGTTGTTCAGGTAATATAAATATATCTGCTTTTCTTTTGCTAAAAAAGTAAATTTGAAGTGTCTTTTGGCGTTCTCCTGCTCTTCTCCAGGGAGGTTTGTGGTGTCTCAGCTTGAATTGAAGGGCACAGAGTGTTCTGTGTGGCTGTAAGCAATGCAACATGTCAGCAAGCCATTGGCACCATTTTGCCTTTACAGTGTTTCTCCCAGCTGTGATTTGAAACAAACTGTTTTAATCTCCTTGTTTACAGGAGTCAGCCATATCTGGGAGAGCTTTCATTCTGCCAGCACCCCTTATCAGGCTGCTCACTAGCAAAAGGGATGGCAGCCAAGGAAAAAGGCATCTCTCAGCCTCGTGGTGACAGCTGAGAGGGGCTCTCTGCTACAGAGACTCCACTTTTGAGCAGACATCGCTGGGGCCAGACAGGATTTAATCCCTTTCCTGTCTCCCATTCATTCCTGTTGGGTTTCTTTCCCTTACTGCACAAGCTGCAGCTCAGGGTCAAGCCTTTGGCAGAGGAGGATCTGTGAGATCCCAGCCTTGCAGCCCTGGCTGTGGGATGTCCTTGCTGTCCATTCACTTGCTCCTGGCAAGCTGCTTTAGCAGGAGTGTTGTCATCTTGGCTGGGCTGGGCTGGGATGAGCTGCTCTGTTCTTGCCCTCTGCCCCAGGCTCTTTATTTAGCTTGGGTGCTGAGTTGCTCTGGAGCAGTCTTGGCTGGAGGATTTCCCTCAGCAGATCTGTTCTTGAGCTCTCTCCATTTGTGCAGTGAAGGCTTCAGCTCCTGTGTGCCACAGGCTGTGCCCTTGCTGTGTCACACTCTGGGTGCACAGGCAGCTCTGCAGCAGCCTGGCTGAATGCTTCAAACTCATGTGCCATTTGTTTGTCTAAAGGAAGGGACTTTGTCCCTACCTTGGGGTGTCAATGGGAACCTAATCTCTGGTTCTCTGCTGCCTGGATGGTTGTCCCCAGCCTGGTAAACCAAATTGTAACCCCTCTCCTCAGCAATTCTTCTGCTGCAGCAGCTGCAGGGTGATGCCCAGTCCTGCCCTGCTTGAGACACTGCACTCCTCAAGGCTCACTCAGAAGGGTGGTCTTGAAGACCAGGCAAGGATTTGAGACCTACATTCAGTTGTTGGAGCTTCTGTGACCTCCTGTGCCTTCAATGCTACCTCACCTGTAAGATGAAAACAGTGCTGCTTTTGTCCTTACTGTGTTTTATGACACAATAGGGCAGCTTCTTGCTATACTCCAGTTGGCCAAAATCAGCCCACTTTTGATTAGAATATTTGTGTATTATTGTTGTGGTCAGTAAAGTAGTGTCTGACCACAGGGAGGTAAATGGACGGGATGAGTGGTCTTGGCAGATCATGTGCTGTTACAGCCTTCAGAAAACAAACACTTTCTGCTTCAAAGTGTTGTTGCCTTGAAAATCCCCATCTTCTCTGGAAAATCCCCATCTCCTCTCTGGAAATGTTGTTCATTTGTGGTGGGAGATTCCAGCTCCTCTCCTACTTGTCCCATCCTTGAAGATGAATGTTTCCAGCAAGGCTGTGTGAGTTTTTATTATGCTTTGCTGTACTCTGTGGTCACAGAGCTGTCTCACTTTAGCTTTTGAGCCTTCTGTCTCTGCAGCATTTTCTGCCTTCAGAGACTTTGAAGATTTTCCAGGAAACCCTCAGCTGGCTTGTACAGGGATGGGTTTACCTGGTCTCTTACTTTGATAAGAGTCATTGAAACTCCAAACATTAAGTTATTCATCTGTTGGCTTTAAACTTCACTCAGAGATGGGAGAGATGGCAGGAAGAGTGTTCTTGCAGCACAGCAAATCTGGGCTGTGATGCCCTTTCCAGCTGCCTGTCACTGCCTGGTTTTTTATTTCAGTATTGGCGCTGGTTTGGCTTATCACAAATACTCTGTGCATTTCATGTAAGCAGGCTACACATCTTGCATGGATCATCTTGTTTGGTGTTTTTGAATGCTGGGTTGTTTTTGTTGGTTTTTTTTTTTTCTTTTCATTTAAATTGAACACATTACTGCTCCCAGAGGGATTTTACAAGCTAGTTTGTAGAATAACAAAGAAGGAATTCTGCAGGCTCATCCAATTTGGTCTTCTGTGCTTTTGAAAACTCTGTTGCTACAGGGTCAGTAGGAGAAGTTGGGGATCTGTCACCCAGGAGATTGGCCTGTAGATGATGTTTCCCCTCAGTTTCAGAACTAGTAATGCCACAGGGAAATCCTTCTCTCTTTCTTGCTTTCCAGTCAATTGAATAATAAATCCCAGAGCTTATTCCAGTGCATTAGGATTGCTATTTGAAGTCCTGTTACACATAAACTCTTTTATGTGTTTAATTCCCTTACAACTCCACATCTTGGAGAGAAATGTGCTTGGAAAAAGGCATCTGCTCTCTGAAGCACACATGGGATATAAATGCAGGATGAGCAGTGCTCCTACAGCAGGACAGACAGAGGCTCTGGGTGGGTGGGATTAGAGCTGTAGCACAAAGGGGCATTCTCAGCTCTGAACAATGGCTGTGTGGTGCTGCCTGGGCACAGGTGGAGGGTCACCTGTTCCAGGGGTTGTGCTCAGGCTGCTGATTGAGGCCTTTTGATCTTGCTCAGACATTCTCTGAGCACTCCTCCTCCCTGCTGCAGTGCTGCTCTGCAGTAGCACTGACATCTGATTGTTAATAAAGGCAGGAGCTGATGATTACTCTGTGGTGATATAGAAACATCTGTCTCTGTGTCCTTGGCCCCTTTTCTTGGGACTGAGAGACTGTCAATATTGCTGTGGACAGCAGGACATGGCAGGTAGATCAGTTTGTTTCCTGGGTTTAGTCTTTTGCTGAGTTGTTTGAACCAGATGTGTTCAGAGCTAAACAAAGTCTTCTTCCTCCCCACTGGCAAAGGCAGAAGACACAATGAGCTCCAACACTCCTGCAGCTGCAGGTTGGTTGTTTTTTGTTTAATCTGGTGTCTGCAGGAGCATATTTGGAGCTCCCCTGGTTATGCTGTTCCCTGGGGAACTCCTCAGTTTGTGGTAGGGAAGCTGGAAGAGCAGGGGCAGGAAAAAAGAGCCCAGCTCTGATTCACAGTGATGGTCTCTGCCATGCCTGTGAGTCCAAATGTGATGGCAAAGGTGCTTCTTGTCTCTGCATCAGCTGTGGCACTGGTTTGAGGTGAACTTGTCCTGTCTGTGTCTCACACAGGAGCTGCCTGGTGTAATCAGTGTCTGGTAGCCTTTGAGAGGAGGGTTAGGATGGTCTGTGTGGGCATGGTCGTGTTGGGAACCAAATATATATTTGATAGCTTCTCTGATCTCTTAAACTCCCTTCTTTCCAAGTGCTTTGAGATATGGTTACTTAACTTGATGGATTTCAAATCTGATTTCAGAACATTCTGATTTTCCGTGGGGAATTGCAGGGTTTTGGCATGTCTGTAAATCAGGGCATTGGTACCAAGAGTTAGAGGAACCATTCAAGCTTTGTCCTGAATGCCTTTTGGTGCACTTGTTGGAATGAAGATGAGGGTCCCTGGAAGACAAGGTGGCAGTTTTATGGATGGGGCTGAACCCACTGGGTTGATACTTCAGTGCCATGAGAGAAGCAGGGAAACCAGAGCTTGGATTCCTTGGTTTCTGGACTCTTTGCCAGTCAAAAAGGCAAGTTCATTCGTCTTGTGATCCTGAACCCCATCAGGAAGTGATGGTGAAATTTCCAACCTGGGGCTTGAATAAAAATCAATAGAAGCCTCTGAGGGTCACTGAGGTCTCCTTGGGCACAAACTGCAATGGCTGAATGAGTCACAGTAACAAAACCTTCTCTTGTGATGTGGAAAGGAGCTTCACGCCTTCCTTCTCTGTGGTCTTTGTGCACAAACAGCTTTGTTTGTGAGTGTCAAAGGGCAGGGGAAATCCAGAAAGGGTGAAGGTATTTCCTGTGTGTGACAGCCTGTCCTGCCTGGGTCATGGCAGAGATCACCCTGTCTCTTTTGACCTGATTTTGGAGGCTTTGATCCAGGAATGTGGCACTCTTCCCCTTTCTTGTGTCACGTCTGCCTGTTATGTTCAGTGACACTTCCTTGAAAAGGGGGACACATCCTTGTGTGCTGAGGAGTGAGACTCCTTGGCTGCCATCCCTTGGTGTGTCCTGACCTCTCCAGTACTTACAGCTTTGTACCCCCAAATCAGTTCATCAGTCAGCTCATGCTCCTTCCCCAAATCACCTCTTCCTTGGCAGTCATTTAAGCCACAAGCAAGAAATGCTATTTCCCAAATGATAATTGCATGTGGTCAAGCTTGTGTAGCTCATCCTACAGGGATCAGACAGCTCCAAGGGCAGCCATGTGTTGGCTCTGGTCTAGGAACAGCTGCTTGAGCTTTCTGGGCTCTTCCCTGGGAGTTGCCCCACTCCCTGGGATATTGTTGTGCAGCCTCAGCAAAATCCCTGGAAGTGACTCCTGACTCTTGCAGTGGAGGGGCAGACCCTGGGAGTTTGTTCTCCATGAAGTGCTTGGGGTTCTCCTGCTAAAGGGAGCTGTGTGCTGAGCACATCCTTTGGCTCCCTGAGGAGCAGAGCAGTGCAAGGTTGTGGCTCCTCCAAACTTCTTCCCCTCTGCTTTGGCAGATTTCTGTGCCAGTGTTTGTGGCTTGAGTGACATCCAAGGAAAAGGCTTCCCTGTTTTGCTACCAATCCTTTTTTCTGCCTCTTGTGTTTTCCACACATTTTCATTCAGGGGCTTCTGATCTTTAACAGGTATCTTCCTTCCCTCTCCTTTTCCATATATATTTTTCATCTCCTTCAGTTGCAACACTACAAGTGTCAGATGGTGGTGATGCTTTGCTAAAGGTGCTTTTTGTGCTCCCCTCCTGGAATAGGAGTCATAAATCTGCATGATGTGTTTGCACCAGCAGACCTTGGTGCCATGTCATAAAATTGAGGAAAAATGGAGCTATGAAGGACAGAGCAGCTTCAGAACAAACTGGACTTGCAAGCTGGGCCCACTTCAGATGCCTGAGTGTGTAATGTTGAACAGAGCTGCACACATCAGGACACTTCCAGGGAATTCAGGGTGGGTGGTAGACTGTGACAGCTGAGCTGCACGCTTGTCATGCCCTGAGAAGTCCTCCCTCATTTGAGGATTAAACTAGAGCTACTTCCCCGACACAGAACTGCTGCCAAAATTCCAGTCTGGCTCAAGCCACTCTCCACACTTCATAATGAAGTTTGAAAGAGTTTTAACATCTTGGTGTTGGCAGAAACATGGTTTTAAAATCACGGTGTGGTTGGAGACACGCTGGCTCTGGACACTGGTAACAAGGCTGGAGACTTTCATCTGAAGGTCAAATCCAGCTGTGGTGTTAGTGACAAAGTCATGAACTTCTGACTGATGCTTTGGGGCTTACGTGTGGAAATGTGTCTGGAGTCCAACGCCAGGAATGGGAGCTGGGAGACCTGGGTTCCATTCCTGGGCTTTGCCAGAGCTATTCTGAGAGACCCTCAGCAAGAAACTTAGTCTTTGTGCCTTTGGTCTCTTTGTGAAAAAGCACTGAGGTCTACCTACATCAGTGTGCTCCAAGTCCTCAAACTCACACGACTGTGGACTCCTGAACACCACTGGATGCAGAAGAGCAAAGAAATAGGTGGGATGAGCTGGCTCTGTGCAGCCCATAGCAGCCAAGAGCCTGGATCACAGCTGTGGGTATTAGCAGGGGCTGGTGGGCTTTTTGGCAGTTCCAAGAGTGAGGACATGCTATTCTCAGGAGCCTGTGCTGCTCTCCCTCTCTGAGTGAGGCTGTTCCCAGGACAGGCAGCCCTGTGCAGCCTACCCTCTCCAGTGGCTATAGCAGAACTTAGTTTCTGTGTTTGGCAGCTGGCACAAATCATCAGCAAACAGCTTCCTGAGAAATTAGCTTCCCAAAGACTCTGCTAACCACGACTGAGCTGCTCAATCTTTCCAAGACACACATGGGCAGCCTCTCCTGGCAAGCCTTTGTTACTGCTCTTTGGAGTAGCTACCAGTGCTGTCCTGGGTGTACACCTGCCTGCCCTTGGAGCAGTTTTGGATGAGATTCATGCAACCTCCAGCTCTGTTTTCCCCTGTGCCCAGCTGAACCTGGGGCTGTCTCTGTCTCTTCTGGCTCTCAGCAGGAGGAGCCTCTTCCCCAGGGACAGGGTGCTCAGGGCTTGTGTCTGCCTGGCTTGGAGAGACGAGCATAAACTGCAGCCTGCAACACTGTAATCCCAAAGCTTCAGACTCTCCCTGTGTGTGCCAAATTCTTTTGGCTGTTAAATAAGGGTAGGAATTTTGAGGGGAACTTGTAGAGTTTGCTTTCAGCTTCATGAATAGCAGTAGTGACTTTGTTTGGCTGTATACTGGGAAAACTCTGAGTTGCCAGCTTTGACGAGCTGCAGTTTTAAAGGAAAAGTTGTCACTTATGCAACTGTCTGTTTTGTGTTGACTTCAGAATCACTGGTGCCTTGCACAGCCCTGCTGTGTCTGCAGGTCACCCTCCAGTTCCCAGAGGGGCTTGGCAGTGCTTGTGCTGTAATTGGGACTCTGGGGATGCTGTGCTGCTCACAGAGCTCCCAAACTATCCTGCAGAACCTTGGCTGTGGTCCAGAGGAGTGTGACCCTATTTCAGATGGGGGGAGAATTGGGGCACAGGTCAGGTAGCTGAGAAAAAGAAGTTCCCTGATGTAGTTGTCATGTTGATGTGTTGGTACATCCCAGGTCTGAGTGGTGGGGAAAAGGAAGGCACCTGGGAGATGGAAAACTTTTACTGCTGAGTGAGAAAAGGCTATTGCCAGCCTCTGTTCAATGTCACAGAAGCCCACATGAAGGGAGGGTGTGGGGATCAAGTCATCATCTCTGCATCTTGCAGGGCTTTGCATTGGTGAGATCTCCACAAAACTGCTGGTGGTACCTGCAGGAGGAGAGGTGTGGGGAAGAGCCAGTAGAGCATGAGGGCTTAAGAAGGAAAATAAAAGCTGTTAAATCACATCCACACTCTAATAAATGTGGAGGGACAGAATGTAAGAAAATAAAGATAGTGCAGAAGGCAATCTCACACCTGAGGAGTGCAGCTGTGCTAATCACCAAAGATTAGGAACAGGCCTGCCCTTAACAGGCTACAGCTGTGTCCAATGAGAATGAGTGCTACAAAAGAGTGGGGTAGCTGGGTGAGGCGTGAGTTGGGATTTGTTGGTTGGGCTGAGAAGAGTTGGAGTTTATTTTCTCTACTGTGAAGAAGAAGTCTGTGCTACAAGGAGCTGCCCATGAGAAATCCCTTAGAAGGTATGGGACTTCTGCAATATGAGGACAACAAATAAATCCTTGCTGATTTTTTGTGTGACTCCTTTTTCTGTGGCTGGGGTTGGCTGGGTGCTCTGGGATGTATCCAGGTGGGAAGGTGTGCTGTGAATCAGTAGCAGCACTGCTGGGTCAGGGCACTGTGCTCTGCTGACTCCTTGTTTGTGTTAGTTACAGGACTCTCATCAGGCCCACGTACAAAATGTCCTACAGAACTGTGACCACGCTGGAGTGGAGGTGCTGTCCTGGCTTCACAGGGAGCAACTGTGAGGAGGGTGAGTTATCCAGCAAGGCCTCTGTCCTTGTGAGCAGCAAGGATGGACTGGCTGCCTTGAGCTGGGGCTTGTTCCTTAATGTGCCCTATACACCTCTTAAACACAGGAGCAAATCACCTGTTCCCTTCACACCCCATTTTTATCTGAATGTCACACACAGCTCTGAAAGGTGGTCTTGGAAAGCAAATCATTCTGAATGCCTGCAAACAGGCCTGAACAGGGAGGGGGGAAGAAATAAAGAAAGAAAAGGGAATCAGGGATGACCTGTTTAGAGATGTGCTCATGCTTGGCATCCCTGGTGTGTTCAGAAAATGTGTTTTCTCCTTTTTGTGTGTTATCTTCTCCCTGTTCCTGTTGTCACCATCAGTTGCTGTACCCGATAAAAAGCTGGTTCCTGGATGCTGCTTCTGTAAGGTCTGGACATAAATAATGTGTGCTCCCAGAGAGCTTTGACTCAATTCCTTTGGTTCCCCTTTCTACCTGCTCCTTGACTTATTGGTGTAACACTCATGTAGCAGTGTGTGTGAAAACACAGTTCCCTCCACTCAGAGGGAAAGGGCTCTCTCCAGAGGAGGAGGAAAAAGTATTTTCCTTTTTTTTATCACAATAGGGCAGGTTTTACATTTTCTTTCCTAACATTTTCTACTTTAACTGTCACTTTTGGGGACTTGAAACGAGTCCTGCTTCTCCACCAACTATCAGGTTTAGTCATTAAGGCATCTGCTGAACCTGACTTTAAGAGTTAACAGCTTATGAATGGGAGAAACTGAGCCTGGAGTTTTCTGTTTGTTTGCATCAGGTCAACACAGCCTGTCTCTGGCTGCTGAAGGGTCAGTGGGGGTGTCCAGCATCTCTGAGTCTGCTGTTTGTGCTGCTTTTCTTTGTGCTGTGATATCTTAATACCAATCACACAATTCAGGCAAATCTCTGATGAGGAAGTTGTCTCGTTGCAGTCCCAAAGACTGATGGCTGCAGACAGCAGCTGGCTCCAGGCTGCTGAGCAAACAATAGCTTCCCAGAAGCTCCAGAAAACCCTTACAAAGAGGCAAAACTACCCAAAGCTGCAGTCTGCAGGAGAGAGCTTTACATTTTAACATAATGCTAAAAGAAGCGTCACGGACATCTTTTACGAAAAATCCTTTCCTTAGGATTTTTCCTTCTGAGAAGCCTCAGGAACAAAATGTAAACAATGATTTCTGCTGCTGTGGAATGCAACAGGTGCACCTGTGATTGGGCTCATGTGGTTGTTTCTAATTAATGGCCAATCACAGTCAGCTGGCTCAGACTCTGTCTGAGACACAAGCCTTTGTTATTTGTTTTTCTTTTTCTAGTCTTAGCCAGCCTTCTGATGAAATCCTTTCTTCTTTTAGTATATTTTTAATTAATTTTTATATATATATTATAGTTTTAATTAATTTTTATATATATATTACAGTTTTAATTAATATAATATATATAATAAAATAATCAAGCCTTCTGAAACATAGAGTCAGATCCTCATCTCTTCCCTCATCCTTGGACCCCTGTGAACACTGTCACAGAAGTGAGCTGAGAGAGAAGCTGCTTTGTGCAGTTTGAGTTTTCAGCTGTCCCTGCAAGGCAAGGGGAGCTGGGGATGGTGGCAGAGCTGAGGATGTGCCTGGTGACCTGAGGAGCCCCTGTGTGCAGCCTGTTCGTGCCTCTAGGTTTGGACAGGTGTGAGTTATTGCAGCTTAGTGGTGCTGCTGGTGCAAAGGAGAGATTCCAGCTCCCCCCTGCAGTGCCAGATCTGTCTCAGCAGAGTTCAGTGGAAATACAAAGCCAACATGAGCTGGTTGGAGAAAGCCGGCAGTGATCTCGCAGGAGCAGCTCTGTGCAACGAGGTGACAATTTTATACAGCTACTTTGAAAGGTGGAACTGTTCTTTTGGGCTTGGATATGGTCTGTGGAGTGTGAGAAAAAAGCCAGTAAGTAAGCCCTTACTTTCAAGTGTGAGATTCTTTTTACCTTTTTTTCCCCTCTCCTTAAAACATCTGGTGCTACTGACAGTCCCATATCCTTAAATGAAAGAGGAAAATAAAAAAGGCCCTTTCTAGTGCAGCAGGGTTGGGCCACTTTAGTTTTTAGTGTAAATACTGGTGCTAGTGGTCTGCATGGCCCTTCAAGCTGTCAATTTTAAAATGGAAATATTTACTTACTCTTTATGTTAATTCTTAATGTTAGTGTCACTTGGAAATCAAAGAAAAAAAGGCTAAAAATAGGCTGGTTTAGGGTTTTTGGCAACCCAATATGAGGCCTTTTGTACTCTTTCCTTTCTGTGCTCTCCCCTGCTGCAAGATTGGTTCCTCTGAGAGGGTGGGATGCTTATCTGTGTGAGTTCTTCCTGGAAACAGCAGACAAAAGGAAACAGAAAATTAAACTGAAGCAAAACAAAAACAGTGCAGTGATGAAGCCACAGTGAATTAGGGCAGAACCTCAAAATGCTTTCATCTTTCTTTGGTAGTTAGATTCCTCCTCAATATTTCATTTCACTTGTATGTGCAGCTGGTGCTTTAGAAGTTGATGTGAGGTAGGTATGACTGGAGGCAGCCTGGACCTGCATTATTTTTAGCTTGTTTTTCTGCTGTGCTGAAATCCTCCCATTCTCTGACAGCCACTGTTGCCCCTGGCAGCTGCAGTGGCTCTGAGCTTCCATGCAACATCTGGTACCAGAGACTGAGGGGAAACTCTTCCTTTCCCAATGGGCCTTGGAACAGTCAGGGTGTGTTTCCCTCAGTGGGCTGGATTAAGCCAGCAGAGAATGGATTGATGGAGCACACAGAACAGTTCTGGGAGCTGTGTGTGCATGGGCATGGATGAAGGTAGTCTTTGATGATATAAATCTGCCTCTAAGATCTATTGATTCCTTCTTTAACCCACTATAAGCAGAGTTAATATTTGCTCCTTTTTTGTGCTGTTCTGGAGCAGTTTCTTTGGGGGAGCCACTGTAGCATAGTTTATTTTTACTAGCTGTCTTTATATCAAGCCTTCCTTGCCCTTTTAAAATTTATTTCTTTTAGTATTTTATGAAGGAAGACAGGATAGGGTGAACCAAGGAAAGAAGTGAAAGAATTTGAAACCATTCAGAGGCTGCAGCTATCTCTGATACCATAACTTGTGAGCTCCCAAATGGCAGGTCAGCTTTTCTTTTGCAAAAGCAGCAGCTCAGTGTGGGTGTCTAGCCCCAAAGTATGACAGACTCCTGATGAGACTGGTTTGCTAGAAAATACCCCTCTGCTAGAGCAAGGTGTTAAATGTAATTCAATCATTGAAGTGTCTCCATCCTCAGCTGGTAAGTGTAGCTTGAGACAGTCACCACTTCAGTGTCACCAGCTGACAGGCACCTACATTAACACTGAAAACTGCACCATTTTCGACTTAAATTATCCTGGGAATCTAATTCCTGCATTGAAGCTGATAAAGAGCAGCATTGTCTGGAGGAAGCCCAGCTCTAGAGGTGGATGGAGGTTCTGCTCTCAGTGGGCCATTCATTTACTGAGGTAAATTTCCAAGCTGTTTCCTTTTTCAAGCTGACACTGCCTGGGCCTTTCTCCCCTTCCTTTCCTTGCTTTCTACTCAGCCCAAGGTACATCAGTATTTGAAAGATCTCCAGTTCCTTTACTGGTTTTGTAGAACTGCTCATTGAGTTGATAGTCAAAAACCACCAGTTGTACCAGGCCTTCCCAGAGGGTTTCTTGCAACTTCCTTGGATGGAGAAAAAGACTTGATGCAAACCAGTCTGGTGAATATAACTGTCACTAGATACTAACTTTTATTTTCCAGTTTCAGGGGGTTTTTGTTTTGTTTAAAGTGGAGCCCAAGCCCAGGACAGGAAATGAATGCACTGAGCCACCCAGTCTGCTGACTGCTGATATAAAGAACATATGGATGAGGGCAGTGCAGGGGTGAAGTGCTTTAGCCCTTGCAATCATGCATCAAGCTGATTGATTTGAATCCAAGATGATGCTGACATTTCAACTCAGCCTTTTTTTCTATATGGCAGAAAGTTCAAAGGCAAATGCAACCTCTTGGGAGAGGAAAAGTGTCCCCAGCAAGTTCAGGGGCTCAGCACTGCCCTGGAGCTCTCCAGCCAGGCAAGGTCTTATTTTACTTTACAAATATAGCATAGCTTTCTCCCTTGTTTGTTTGTACTGCTTGGGTTTGGGACAGTAGCCAGTATCCTATTTACCCCAAAAGCACACTGATGGTAGACAGCTTAGCTGTTTGGGCAAGAGACAGCTCCCAGAGTAACCTCAGCACCTCTAAAGTGATGCTATTGTGATTCCAATCTTACTTTTTTTTTTCTTTCCTAAGTATGCAAGTATGATAGGAAATTTGAGCAGCCTTGTTCAAGTAATGGCTTAACTAGAGAATGTCTTTTTTTTTTTTTTTTTAATGTCACCCCCTCCTCATTTCTGTTCCTGGAATATCCTGATCTCCTTCTAATAACTATTGTTTGCATCTTTCTAGTCATCCTGATATTTTTTAAACCTCTTAAGACTCCCATGTGTTTACAGTTTTCAAAGCAGCATAAGAAAATGAGGACTTTTCTCTTGGTATGATAGAGTGCAAAAACTCTTTTCATTTTTATTGCTGGTTTACTAAATTTCTTGGTCCCAGGAGGAGAGATGCAGAACAACACTGCCAGGAAAATATTAAATGAGCAAATGCAATTATGAGACAAAATTTGATGAGACTGGGAGAAAGGACATGAAAACAAGAGACCTGAAAGTTTGAAAGCTCCTTGAAGTGCTCTGAAGGGAAGGGAATTCAAAGTGGTGTTAATGGGACCTCACTTCTCCAACCTTGTCCTTCTTCCCATGAACCATTGAAAGGCAGAACTGTCCATGATGTGGAAATTCAACACAGAGATGATGAAGTAACATTTCCTGTAGTATCACAGCAGTTCTCTCCAGGAGTTGAGCTTATGTGTTCTCATTTCCTTGAGTCCCTCAGTTCCTTCCTCAGCAGAGCTTTTTGCTGCTACTGAGCTTTTTAATCTTCCCTTAGAAACCGAGAAAGTGTAAGAGAAAGCAGTGGGAGTCAGAGCCACTGCAGTGCCTGTTCCTGTTCCTGCTGAATCCTGGTTCAGTGATGTTTGCCCACTGCAGCTGAGCCCAGCTCCTGTCATAAAACAAAAAATTCCATGTGAACATTGAAATTCTCCCCCCAGGGTGGATTTTTCAGTGCCCTCTGACTGGCTGGGCAGTTCTGTGCTGCAGACATTGCAGGGTGAGCTTCCTTCCCTTCAAGTTTGGATCTAACAGGGATGTAGCTCTCTACTAGAGACTGGTTCAGTAATTCCTTTAGGGAAATGTGGGGCTTAGCTCTCATTTGAGACCTTTGAAACCAAGTACAACATTTGATTCCACATAGCAAATTTTTTTTTCTGAAAATATCTTTTCATGCCAAAGTGTGTTTGTTAGATACAGTACGTGAATTTTGTGAATACATGTTATAGACTATTAAGTGGAATGTGAATTAATTACAGCTTTTTAAGTAGGAGGTAAAATGTGGTAACTATCTCTGTAAATCTACCTTCAAAAATATTTTATGAAAAAATATCAAAACACGTGAGTCCCCCATGATGGAATTGCTGACACATTGAAGTGACTTCCTGAGCACTGAAGTTTGATGGAGTCCCAGGTGTGACAGGACCTATCCCAGTATTTTCTTCCATAGCATACACCTCCTGCTGCTCCAGTGTTCCACCTCCTGCTTGTGCTTCTGGTGGCCTCTTCAATACAAGATCCACCAGAAGTTGCCCAAACCACCCTGCAATGTGTCACCCACTTGCTGTCTGCTCCCATCACCATGCTGACCACTCAGCAGCCTCTGGCTTCAGGCATAGCTTGTGTCACCCCTGATCAAACTGATCACATTTTCTGAGGAGTTCCTGGAGTGTGTGGTCACTGTTGGAAGTATCCACAGCCTGCTGAGAGCATTTCTGGCATCAGCACTCTGTGACTACTTGAACAATTTCTAAATGTTCATCTTCCTTTTCAATACATAGATTAAAAAAAAAATAATCCCTGTTAGATTTCCAAATATTTTGACACTGCATTCCAGCATCTGAGTAGTTTCATTTCTTTGGACATTTCTAATCTGAACAGGGAGAATTTTATTGAGCACCTAATGTCAAAATATCTGAAGTGCTAAATATCTGCAGATGTTATCTTAACATAAGTGGGAAAGCTGTATTCTGTACCATTACACTGTCCCAAATTTTTTAGCTCCCATCAAATCAAATACCACATCAAATAACTGTGGTATGTAGAGAATCTTTTGTGTTTTCATAAGCTATTGGCTTTCCCAAACACATGGGATGCTTTCTCCTGTGTATGTCTTAATTCACAAGTGAGGGACCCACCTGTTTGTAGTGAATGACTTTCCTTTATGAATTTGCTTTATTTCTAATCAGTGAGCATAATCTTCCCCTGGGAAGGGCTGGACAGGGCTTGGAGCAGCCTGGGCTGGTGGAGAGTATTCCTGCCCATGGCAGGGGTGGAATGAGATGAACTTTAAGGTCCTTTCCAACCCAAACCATTTCAGACTTGTATAAGCTCAGAGACATCTCTAGTGGTAGATTAGTTATATATTGAAAGTTTTGCACCCAAAGGAGTTCCTGAGTTACTTTAGAATAGAATTTGGGAGGTGTGGGTTCTGAAGAGCCCATCCAGCCTCTTGACATTTTCTTTCACAATCTTTACTGCCTCCTTCAACCCTGAGCTTTTAACAAGCTACTTTCTCATGCAGCTGTTCCTTCAGAGCTCTTGTTTTCCCCCAAATTATCACTTGTTTCCCATTCATCCTCCCAATGATGAAATTTTATTTGCTTGAGGCTGTTAGAAGGGAGTTGATTTTTTCCCCTCTGTGAGTCTCTCATTGTTAGAGCCTTTGGGAGTTGCTGACAGTGTAGTGTCCTCTGGAAAAAGGGAGATGTGACATGTTGTGCTGTGAATCCTGCAAATGCAGTTAGTACCAAAGTCAGGAAAAGCATTCTCCCAAAAAACTCCACCCTGTCTCTCTTTTCCACAGCCATTCTCATGGAGGTGGTGTGGAAAGGGTGGAGCTGTGTTTATACCAGAAGTTAGTGCTGTTTGGAGTGAAAACTCCCATTTGCATAAGGAACAGCTAAGTGAGAGGAGTAGTTTCTAATTGGTGGCCACTGATCAGTTTGATGCTTTTCAAGTGAATTAATGGAAGAAGAATTAAACCCACCTGCTGATGCTGTTTCCAAGTTTCCTGCTGCTGCACTGACTGGTTTTTTTTATCAGGAATAGGAAATGATGCTTAGACCTTTGATATGAAATTCCACAGTTGGAAGGGGTGGCAACGAGGAGTCTCTTTCTTTTACTCACTTTGCAAGGCTATTACCCACTTAACCAGCTGGTTTGTGTTTAATTTTTGAGCACTTATGAAATTACAGCTCCCTCCCCATCACTTTCCAAGGGCTTAGATATGAAATGTGTGGATTTAATGTTGCTGTCAAACAGTGCTGAATGGAATGGTTCCTTGAGGAAGAACTTACTGAATTTCTTGCAGGAGAATACTTGAGTGGCCTGATTTGCAGAGTTGCATTTCTTTTTAGTGCAGTAATTTATTTACTTGTAGTTATCTTTGGTATCTGACTCTAGAGGCAGTGGAGACTTGTGCAGATGTGAATGTTGGGGAGGATAAGGGAAAGATGAGGGACAAAGTTCCAGGTTTTCAGGACTTTCACACCTAGGTGTGACTCTGTGTTCAGAATCCTGCTGCCATCTCTTATTTCTGTCTTGTCAAATACTGGAGGAGAGACAAGAACATACTTTACACCACACAAATTCTAAGAGACCTGTGCAGAACTGATCAAACAATCAAACTCACACTTTGTGTGAGTGATGGAGAAATATCTTGTACTCCTGAGATTTAAAGACGTGAGGATAAAGGAAGATCCTGAAGATGAGAGACTTCATCATCAGCTTTCCACAGAGAGCAGATGGACAGGCCAAGGTACTCTTGCAAAAAATTTTTTAATAAGTTTAAGCCAAGCTGTTGACAGTGCAAGCTTTTTGCATGGGTGAGTGGCAAGATGTGTCTGAGGGGGTGTGAGACGAAGGGGAGAGGTTGAAGAAGGACACAGAATACATGGGGTGGTGCAGTTGGTAGCAAGCTGAACTGGAGTCAAGATTTGGGGTGAAGCAGATGGACACATTCCTATGTATATCTTAGGGACTCTTGCCTTTCCTCCCCTTTTTTATGCAGGTTTTTCATGAAACAATTTAATGTGATTGGTACAGTAACACTTGTGTTTTCTGTGGTAACGAATTACAGTTGTGGGCTGCTCAAAAACATCAACACAAGGAGGATTTATGCAAGGACAGGATGTGAGCAGGGTAAGCCTCATCCACACAAGCTTTCTTCAGGAAGAAGAGATTTACTAGGTACCTTAAATCCCCATTACAAGTACCCTGGGATGCTTTGCCATGTGGAATTGGGATTGAAAGGAATTGGGTGTGGTGGGATAGAATGCAAGAAAATAAAGATATTGCAGAAGGTAGTCTCACACCTGAGGAGTTGCAGCTGTACTAATTATCAAAGATTAGGAACAGGCCTGCCCTTAATAGGCTACAGCTGTGTCCAATAAGAAGGCCAGTGCTACAAAAGAGTGGGTTGGCTGGGTGAGGAGAGAGTTGGAGTTTGTTGGCTGTGCTGTGAAGAAGGAGAAGTCAGTGCTGCAAGGAGATGTCCATGAGAAATCACCAAGAAGGAATGGAACTTTTGCAATAAGGTGACAACATCCAGGTAGAATTGGGATTGCAAGCCCAGGAGTAGGAACAAAGGTGGATTTTCCAGAGAAGTTTGAGGTTGGTTTCATGTTTTGTAGACTTCAAGGTGAAAGGAAGAAGTAAGCATTGAATTCCCATATTGCTGATTCCTAGACTTTATTCTTACTCCATTCCTTGTTATCAAATGGGGAATCAAAAGTGTTCCTCCAAATAATAATTTCTGGTGGAGTTTAATTTCAATTTGACATGAAGTGCTAGGCAAAAGCATGTTCCATACATTGAAATGTGTCTTCTCTATGTGAGCCCCTTAGAAGGATAAAGGCAGCAAAGTTAGTACAGCTTCATTTGGCAAGCTACAGAAATGTGCAACTGCAAACCACACAGCTCACTCAAAAAACCCTCTGTGCTGTCATTAGTGAGGGCTCAGACTGTGCCTGTTTGGGCAGAGGTGGCAAATGGAGCTGTCCCAGGGGCTGTTCCAAGTTAGTGGAGTAATGGAGAGCCCTCCCTACTCAGATCTGTGTGTGTTGGAGGCTGGGCAGTACTGGGAATATGTGGTAGACTAGGATTAAAATGCTGTTAAATCTTGAATGAATTGTGGAGTTGGGCAAGAATCCATGAAGTGAGATTCAATCAAGGATAGCTACAGAAGCAGGAATAATTAAATGCACAGATTTAAATAAGGGATTCTGAAGGTAGTGGGGTCTCAGAGGTGGGAATGGAGGTTGTGGAAGATGTCAGAATGAAGTGTTGCTCTAAAGTCAGGAGAAGAAATGCCATGTTGGAGTTTGATGCTGCAGATATTCTGACCAGGTGTAACATTTACTACTAAATAATCCATGGCACTGCCTGACACACAAGTAAAACTTTCATGGACTGTGGTACCTGCATGTGTTTGTCTTGGTGGTTCTCAGAGAGGTCAAGTTTCAGCATAGATTGGAACTTCAGCCTTTTAACTGCTAAACTCATGTGAAAGCCAGTTCTAATTGTGCTGCACATCTGAGCCCCAGGACTTCAATACTGTAAAGGGACATGTTGCATCTGTGAAGGGAAGTGTTTGGCTCAGAAAGGAATGTGCCTTTCGTGGTAGATGGTGTGTGAATATGTTGTAGAGTTAAATAATTAGACTGCCTAACTTTGGAGGAGTCAGTAGGTGTGTGTTATACACAGCTGAAAATTAGCATCAGCACAAACAAGCTGTTCTAAATATGCCATGACTGCTATGGTCATTTAGGCTAACTGATGGTTTTCAGAAACTGGACAAGAAGTAGGTATAGATGACATGATGTCATGCACATAATTACAGGAAGTCTAGAACTGATTAAATATTTCCTATTAATGTATCACTGCAAGATATCCTGATTGTCACTGAAATATTGTCAAGAAATCTTGTTGGATGGTTCTTTAGCAACTTTACCATTCCTAAGCAAATGAAGGCTGGGAAAAACTTATTGGAGAAATGAGCTTTGCTTTTATGTCTCATCAGACTTCAAACAATATTGAATAAGTCTTCACCAAAATGCGAGTGAAGCATCACCATGTAACCAAGTTGTACTAGGTTTCTCAACCACCAAAGCAAGAAAGACACCAGAGGAATGGCTCTGTGCAAATCCCCTATCATGAAGCTCATTAAGGACTGATAAACTTTATTCTGGAGTCTAACATATGCTTCTTGTTCGGGCTCCTGATTTGTGTCTCCTTGGATAGTGCATCCAAATCCACAAGTAACATGCAAGTTTGCATTTCATTTTGAGCCCAGCAGGCATACAGCAGTGAGGTTACAAGACCTTTCCAAGTGAGCCTGGAGGGACTTGTTGGCTAGAGTTTGGATCTCTGGCAAGCAGCTCCCTCCAGCTCTGCTCTGTAATAAACTCAGGGTTCAGTCCCCGGCCTCGCACAGATACCGAGCTCTGTTGCGTGTCTCTGGGTAATCAGTCACCGGCAAGGCCCAGATGTTTCAGGATGCACAGCAATGGGTGCAGCATAAAAGAGAGGCAACAGCAGGGTCATGCTACAGATGCAACCACATCTCACATGTGTTCCTTCTTGACAGGAGAATTCTTGTAGCATTTGTGGTTTTCTGGTTGCTAATCCCATCAAATGAGGACTCAAAGGCTGATAAAGCTTAGGCCTTTTATTGCTGCTCCCTTAGCCATGCAGTGCCAGGTATGGCTGATGCCTCCCCTGCAGGCAGGTCCAAGAGAAGGGCATTAGAGTAACAGAGAGGGGTGCACAATTGCCCCAGGCAGTGGATGAAATTAATTTGGGCGGCAATTTTAATAAAGTCAGAAGGATTAAAGAAATCTGAGGCTAGGAGATGTCCTAGCCTTCACCTGGTTATGGAGATAAGAAATGAAAATGTGCATTTTTCTCTTCTTTTCCTGTAAATGAAATGCACTTGAGCCTAAGGGAAGAAGCCAGACCAAGTCAGGATTCAGTTTGATGTTTCATTTGTGTGCACATAATGACTTTTGTAGCAGTAATGCTGAAGAAGTTTTGGCTTGTATCCACTGTGGGAAGTGCAGGGTCTGTGTTCATTGCTAGGTGGTCCTTCATTCTAAAGACCTTGAGGGACACCCAAGGCAGATGGGCTTTAATTAGACTATGTCCTGCTTGCCAGTGACTGTCAAATGTGTCTCCTCAGATCAAGCACTAGAGCTTTCTGTTGAAGGTGTCAGGTCTTGCTCTGGAAAGAGAGTTTCCTGCAGCATGAGCTGTAGAAAGTGCTGTGGTACCCCTGAGACCCCGAGAGAAACTGTGCAGTATCTTGGTTAATTAATTCTTCAGCGGCCAATTGGATGGAGATACAAACCTGTTACTGTTGTCAGCCAGTGTTTTAGCCTCAATGGCAGAGGCCCGTGCTAAGTAACAAAGGTTCTGGTTTTCTCTTTACTGGTGTGGAGACTTGTTAAACCCAAGTGGCTCAGAGTACTTGTGTAGGGATGGCTCTGCTGTGTTGCTGCAGGGCTCTGCACTGTAAAAAGCTACAGCCCATTCAAGGAGGGGGGGACAAGCTACTCCTAAACTTGGCTTGTTTGATCTTTTCTAACTTAGCCTCAAGTGATTAAGCAAACAGTGTCTTTTCAAGCATTCTCCACTTGTGTGATCTGCTAAACACATCTCACAGTGTGATCTGCCAGAGATGCCTTGAACACTGTCCTTGTGCTGTGCACTTGTGGGAACATAAATAAGCAATTATTTCTATTGCATCTGGTCTGTCTGGGTGGGATGCAGAGGATGGGTGTTGGTTTATGTTTAACCTAAACTTGAAGATTCTTGCTTTTGTCTTAATATTAGCACTCACAGCAAGGCACAGCTCTTTATTAGCTACCCAGGAAAACATCCTTGCAAAAGTCCTTTCTCCTTGCAATGAACTCCTTCATCTGCAGTATGATGTGTCTGTACAAAGGGGTCATTCTTGCTCTGCCCTTATTTTAGGGAAGTAGAACGTCTACCAGCAGTAGACGTTGAGATACCAAGCATAAAACTGTAAGCTCCTTACAGACCAGTGTAATCCTCACACCTTCCATGGGGAACATGAATGAGCATTTACATGGCTCCATTAATGTCTAGTGGGTGCTTTTTTTTCTTTGACATGTATTTTCTGATCACAGCAATCAGTCATAGACCAAGTTTAGACACAGTATTTGGGTTTTGTTTTCATTTTCTCTGCAATAGATGCTCAAGAGTTTCTCTGTTCTACACATACACCAACAGCCTTGTTCTTTACTGTTTACCACTGAACCTCAGGGCTGGGTTCCCACTGCACATGGGTACCTACATGAGGGACTTTCTTTTTCTCAGTCTCTTTACTGTTCTGCTACAGGTTTAGCTGTTAAGCTTTGGTCTTTGCTGATTGATGCAGAAGAGAGCAAAAGTAAATTTGATGCCTCAAACAAATTTGAAATGGTCAGGAGTAAGAGAGGATGGTTTTCCTGAAGTATATTAAAAGCTGATTATTTATCAGACCTTTCTCCTTGAAATTGGGATGATCCCAGAGTAAATGGGACCTTTTTCCTATCCACATAATTTTGAACTTTATTTATATCTCAAATCAGCGGAAACTCTGATCTTCACCTGGCCTTTTATGGCAGCTTGTAGAACAGTAAATGTGAATATGCTGTGACAGCAAACCCTAAATCAACCCTTGGTCACTGCAAGCTGGAGCAATTTGAAAACCTGTGTAACCTTTTGACCAAACCTGGGCTGATGTTCAACATCTTTAACAAGAACTGAAGCCAGAACAGAACATTCTGATGACTTCAGACTTTCATTATGAGCCAGCTATAGGCTCTAATATACACCCAGTTTGGGACAGAGGATGCAGTGGGTCAGCTGCACCATTTGGGCAGGAATGTGCTTCCTCTCAGGGGATCCATTGAGAAATGGTGTTCTCAGGGCTGCTTTTTGCTTTGGCACTGAAAAGCAGTGGGCACTTCTCCTTTTCACCACTGTTCCTGGGCACCAGCCATGTTGGGGCAGTCCTTGCCAGCTTCTGTCATGGTTTTCCTTTGCTCCCCAGCTCTCCCCATGGCCCAGTGTCAAACTGAGCAGCTCCCTGGGAATCATCCTGTAGCTCTGCACAAACCCTGCACTACAACAGTGGGCCAGATTTGCTGGTCCAGGTGTGCAGCTGATTTGAAATGTTGTGTTAAATCCCTTCTTCTGGCACAAATCCCTGAGCAGCTTCATGTCCCATCCATGTGGATTGGAGCAGGCAGGGTTGAGCTAGTTCTGGATCTGCATTAACCAGCTGAATAGAGGCTAACTTCAGCTTGGGTGCAATAATCAGCCTCTGCTGGTGCAGTAGTATGGGCTCTCTCCCATTTGCTGTTAACTGAAATGGATCCCAGTTTCTGAGAGGGTGTTGGGAGAGCTAAGAAGCAATTATCAAGATGTCTCTGATTACTATGGATGACAGATCTGGTCCAACAGAGTTGGACCACTGATGTTTATATAACAAGACTCTGTGGAACCTGTATAGAAAGGGAAAGTGATTTTATTTCAAAACACATCAATATGTTGATTCTACCCACTCACATTCTTGTAACTGTGAGCACTTGTGTGGTCTGGGTTGGATCACTTGTGGGACATGGACAAAAAGGGACAGTGGTTGTCACATCCTCTGTCTTTTGAGTCTTTCCAGGCTGTTGCAGGAAGCTGGATTTTGGAGAGTCTTTCTTGCCTTCTTGATATCAGCAATAGTTGTGATGTTACCTTTTGAATTAGCAGTTTGCTTAGAGATAACAGGAAGGAGCACAGTGTATGTCACCTTCATGTGTGTTTCCTTCTCAGCAGTGTTAATGCTCCTGTCAAAAAAAAAACAGTTGGGCTTGGACTAGGTGATTGTTGTACGTCCCTTCCAACTGGGACTTCTCTAGAAAACAATTTCCCTGTGTGTGACATCCCTGTGCCTTTTGAGATGCATGCTGTGGGCTGAGTTCCATCCAATGCACCTGCAGATCCAGGTTTCTCTTAGGGATCTTGGAGTTGCTTTGGATTCACAGAATTCACAGAATCACTGGGTTGGAAGAGATCCCCAAGATCATGAAGTCCAACCCAGCCCCAGCACCTCAGTTAAACCCTGGCACCCAGTGCCACATCCAGGCTTGTTTTAAACACATCCAGAGATGGTGACTCCACCACCTCCCTGGGCAGGCCATTTCAAAACTTTATCACTCTTTCCATGAAAAACTTTTTCTTATATCCAACCTATATTTCCCTTGGCACAGCTTTAAGACTGTGTCCTCTGGTTCTGTCAGTGCTGCCTGAAGAGAGACCAACCCCACCTGAGCACAGCCACCTTTCAGGGAGATGTAGAGAGAACAACATGGGAGCTTCTCTGGGTTTTATACCATAAAGACAGTTTTGATGTGTCCTGAAGCATCTTCCTGAGTGCTCTGCTCCCAGCTCCTGCTCCTGGGGTATCCAGCTTGCCCATGCAAACAGACCAACCCCAAAGACCATTTAGTGTTCAAATAGCACAGCTTTCTCCCTCACTCCAATGACTAAATTCCACTTCATTGATGCAATAGGATGCTTCAGGCCATGTTCTCCAGGGCAGTGATTGCAACTCCTCATGTGATTAAAGTCACTTGGCTAGCAGCCCTTATCACTGAAGGGTTCATTCCTCCAGTAAGAGAGGCTGGTGCACGTTAACCACACTGGGGTTCCAGATTTCATAGCCTTGGGAGTTCTGCCTCAGTAGTGGGAATACACTGGGACTTGTTGTGATCCCACCTGAGCCCCACAGGACATTTGGATAATGGGCATACAGCAGGATGTGGGTGCCTGCAGCCATCAGTCTCCACAGGCACAGTAGATGTTTTTATTGCCCTTGCTTATCTGGCTGTCCCTCACTCTTTTAATATGAACCATACCAAATAAAGCTGACTGAGGATGGAAGATTATCTGTGGTATTCGTCACTTGTAGGAGGGGAGTTGGTTCACTGTTGGCTTTTAGCATTTGCTAGGCCTTGTCTCCTTGACAGAAAATAACAGACTAAAGCCATTACCAAGAACAGCTGCTTAGAAGGGGCTTGGAATATTTTTTCCGCCTTTGCTGACCTGAACCACAGCAATTATAAGTTCTGGTTATTGTAAACTTACCACAGAACACAAGGCATACCTTAAAATGATGTCATGTCTAGACATACAATTCAGGTATAAATTATGGAGAGAAAGTAGCTTGTTCAGTGGTTAAACTGTAAAAATTTAACAAGATATTTCTGTGTCTCTAGCCTTCACTCTTGCATACGTATTTCTTTACCTCTTACCAGGAGAATTCTGTGACTGCCTCTTAATTTTTTGTGTTGGGAGATGGAATTTCCTCCCTGTTCTCCATTTCATTTCCTATTTCTGCCTCGCTGGGTCTCAAGGGAAGCTGTGTAGCCATCTACTCAGAGTCCAGAGCTGGAGAAGAAGACTCTTGGGTCCAGTCATGACTCAGGCAAGGTCACACAAGGGGTGATGTACGGCAACCTTTCCAAAATTTGGCTTGTGATTTTGGGTAGCTTTGTTTTATGGGGTAGTAGAGGAAAGAGAACTCTGCTCTAGTGCCCAGGTGCCTGATTTTCCAAATACTCAGAATTTGGAGTCTTGGCAACATCCCAGTGAGGCTGCATGGGCCTTACATTTCAGGGGAAGCTGGACCCCATTTACAGCAGACTCTTCCCTGTGGCTGTGTGAGCTGGATTTCTGTCTGGAGCCACTGCTGCAGCCCTCAGGGAATGGTGGGCACAGCTGAGGGGAGTCTCACCTGGGGGCTTGAGTGCTGCAGGATCAGAGGAGGGGTGGCTGTCACAGATGCTGGTGAGCAGCGTGTGCAAATCTGTGTCCTGCCCACCACCAGGGTCTTGGGCAGAACTCCACTGCTGCATGGGGAGGGCTGCCCTGCTGACAGGGCCTGGCTACTCTGACTTGTGTCAAAATGCAGCTCCCCACGCTTGGCCTGGGCTGAATTTCCCCCTGAGATGGGAATGGTTGGCTTAGCACCTGGTGTCATCTATCCCTGCAGGTAGCTGCAATGAAAGGCAGCTTTGGAGGTGGAGGAGGCCTGTTGGGTTAGCAAGCCAGTGCAGGGTTATTCTCCATAGTGTATTCTGTTGTGATTTTCCTGGCCTAATTACACAATCCTCAAATGAAGGAATTTGGCAAGAGCATTCTTCTGTTTTTACTGGTGTTTGGTCTCAAGTTCTCTTAGTAAGCTTTTTCTCAGTCATCTCCATTAGAACAAACTGCCATCTAGAATTTCTCTGTGTAGAAGCCTATTGTGGACTTTCCTGCCAAGTCCAAATATGATACTTCCTACCTGAGAAGCACCTTGCTGTCCCCAGACACCTGGTTTGCCATCTGTATGTCCTCTTGAGAGCAAGGATCTAACTCTTGTCCTACCTGGGCATCTCATGGTCTTTTTTTAACCCATAATCACATGAGTTTGTTTCCTGGAAGCTGTCTATGCTGCAGGTCTCTGGAGACAACCATTAATGCTCGGCAAGCAGAGATGGCAATTGATTCTAGAGAAGTTGTTCTGCTCTTGTTGCCATGGGGACAGTTTTGGAATACACTGAAGAACAGTTTCACTCTATTTCCAGCTTATGCAGCAATATTCTCAATTCCAAAGGGGCACATGTTTCTGCAGTCTCATGAACTTGAAGCATCCACACTGGCAACTGGTGTGGAAGACTTTTCTTTGGTATCCATGAACTTAGGGAGAGAAGCCCTAAGTCTAGGTTCATTCTCAATACCCATTTTTTGGTAGAACAGCAATCAGGTCAACTGTCCCTGTGCCATATAGATGTCAGATCTGCTCTGGAACTGTGGCTTTCTTGTCCTGACCAAGTATTTGTACAAAGGTCCCCAGGTCCTTTTTGCTGTCCTGCTTTTCAGGATCACAGCAAGACCTGTTTTCATTGGATGCATTTGTATCCATTGTTTCTCCTGGCCTCTTTGTCCCCTGTCAGCCAGGAATGACCTTTTTCCTGCATTGTTTCCCTGTGTTTGCTCCCTGCTTTTCTGCTGTCTGCAGGGCAGTGTGTGGAAGGTGAACTTTGTGCATCCCTTTGTCCTCTGAGGGATTAATGCTCTGTGCAGGGGGCACAAACCTTGGGTATTTATGAAGGCACCACAAATTGCTATAGCATCTTCAGAGATCCACAAATAAAGTGATTGTTGAAGCAAGGCCACGGAGTAGACGCTGCCACTGGAATACTTTGTTGTTTTAAGAGCACTGAAGAAATTAAAACTCCCACTGCACCCTTCCAATGTCTTGCACAAGCTGAGGTGGCCTTAGGGCCCCTTTTCAGCTTTTGATTGAGTGATTGTTTTTATACATGGATGTCTTTTTTTTTTTTAAATGGCTATTAAACATAGGAGGAGAGTGTTATTACAGCTCTAAGTGCTGTCAGCCAAAGTTTGTCCTCACTTCTGCTTCTAGGATATCCACTTGCAGTTGTCCCAGTTTTCCCTATTCATGGCTTTTAAGAGGTTCTTTTTCTTTCATGAGACTCTTGATCAGCTCAAGTACAAACAGATGGAAAGCAGCAGAGATCCAGTTCCATAGCAGCACCCAGGCCAGGGTCTTAACTCATCTGAAGTGTTTGGTGTTCAGGGATGGGGCTGCAGCCAGGAATTGCATAACCTGGGGCAGGATGCTGTAGGTTCCTCCATGTGCTGTCCTTCACTATTCTCCCATCTTTACCTCTCCCTCACCTCCCCTTTCACCCTGTCTTTCCAAGGCTCTTGTTTGCCCAGGTGGAGCTGACTTCCTTTCCCAGAATAGTGATGTGTCCCTCTCCTGGCCAAGTCCAAGGGCAGGAAGCTACAGGGTCAGCTGGCACCTGTCCCCTCCCTGGGCACAGAGGGACAGGGAGCGATGGCTGATGGTCCATGGGAGCTGAAAGTTATGGGGAAACAATTGGTGTTTCGTGGAAGAGTTGTCTTGGCACCCTCTCTGTTTCATGGTGTTTAGGAAGTGCTCTGCAATGGAAGAACTGTTTATTTGGATAAAGGATTCTGGTCCTGCTGCTGAGTGTGTGTTGTGAATGCCAACTTCTGCTGTTCCTTTCCTCAAATACCCACAAAACAGAAGCCCTAGTTAGCACAGAAATTGTCACTAATGGGCCATCTTGCCTTGGGGTGTGTGTGTGGTTTTGAGCCCCTGGTCACTGCATTACCTCACTTGTAAGGAGGTTTGGCCATGTCCTGACTTTGTGCCAACAAAGGGAATTCTCCACTGGACCACTGTGTGTGTTTCTCCTGTGGAATGATCACCATGTAACTTTGCCAGGGTCAATGTGAGCCATCTTTCAAACAAATGTCATATGCAAGTTTGCAAATCCTATTGTCCCAGGAAAAATTAACTTTCTCCAAAGTGTTGAAGTGTTGCAGGAAGCAGAACTTCAGACTGCACTGGAATATTGAACTATGTGGAAGTTGGAGAATTTTCCCACTTCTGCTCCATGTGGAGTAACTTAGCTTTTTCAGCACCTTAAGGGCATTGACATACATCCAGAGAAGGGAAAGGAGTAGAAATGCAAGAAATGAAAATGTGAACCAGAGCTGCTTAGGCAGAGACCATGGCCTGGATATAATACTCCCTTTTGCTTCAGATTTTATAGGATTTTTATGGGGAAGGGAAGAGATATGATCTCTGGGAAGAACACACCTATTCTGCAGCTTTCTACTCAGAGATGGCCTTTTAGCAAGTGTGTGTGGATAGATAAACTCTTAATATGAAGCAGAGCTTCTTCAAGTCCTTAACAACATCACTCTAAGTATCACCACTAGGAACTCTGCAGGGAGAGGTTTTGTTTAATTTTAATATAAATTTTAAATTTTAATGGGAATTTTAACTTGTAGGAAGTTCAAGTTTAGTTAACAGTGGTTAGCTTTTCATACATTGTAGTTGGGTCAGTGCTGCTGGGAATTGAAAATGCCTGTTGGAAGTGAAGCAGTGGATAGAGTGTAGTGTGAAACCTGCTGTGATGTTGATTCTGAATAGATGTTGTGTTGTTTAACACAAAATAACAATTTCCCTTCATATAAGTCCTAAATATACATAGAAAAAATGGGTGTGCATCTGTGGATGTACTGAGAAGAAGCATCTTTGCTCACAGATTTCCATGTTTTCCTCTGGCTGACAATCCACTCTGGCATTTTGTGCCATGTAATTGCAGGGCTCTCAGTTTATCCATTTTCCAAGTAGTGCTCTTGGCCACACCAGCAAGCTAGGCTGTGAACATTGTGAGGACAGACTCTACCACATTTTTCTATAATCTCAGCTAGTTCCTGAAGTGGAGCCTTGAGTGACTGGTGACAGATCTGCTCTATGTTTGGAAGCAAATGCAAATTATTTCAGAGAAAATCTTTTTCACAGAGCAAGCCTCTGCTGGCTGGGGAGGAAGGATCAGATATATTCACCTAGGCTTTCTCATCTAGCCAGCTTCACATTCCTTTCCCTCCTCCTCCCAGGCTTCTGTTTCTTTTGTTTCCCCCCAAGACCCATTGTTCTTGTTCTCTTCCAGTGGTTAAGGCACAGCTGGAGTCAGGAACAGCCGGAGAGCAGTTTTGGGGTGCTGGGCTGAGGTGGGCTCCCCATTCCCAGCCCCAGCTGCTCTTCTGTGCCCAGTCCTTGGTGGCTCACAGCAGCTCCCACCAGTGCCATCATCCACAACTTCTGCTGCCTCCACAGGGTCAGGTATTCCAAACTCCTCTGCCTGTACTCTACAAGTACAAGGCCCCTTCTTCTGCACTGCTAATGGGGAATAATCACATCAGTCTCTAGAAAAGCTTCAGATGTGGGAAAAGGAACAGGAGGCAATTGTTTCCCCATTTCCCTGTCATAAGACACCCCAAACCTGGGATGTTGTGGACAGAAATTTGTTCTGAGAGCAGCAATGCCTGGGGAAGCCTCTCTGCAATGGGTACTAAACTGAATTTGCACCAGGAGGGTTGGTAAAGGATTGTCCCCACCTTGCCGTGGGTTTTCAGAATGGCAAAGGCTGCTCTCCTGTTCTTGGCTCCTCAGGCTGAGGAAGGTGAGGGGACTGTCCCAGCTCTCAAGCTAGGACAGGGTGTGGAGGCCCTGCCTCCCAGCCCTCTGCAGCTGCTCCTCGTGCAAAGGAACCAGAGGGTGAATCCAGCAGGAGCTTCTCTCCTGTTCCTCAGCCACCTGAGGAGGCTCCTGTATCTCCTGTGCCTGCTTTCTGCAGCTGCCTTCCCTGGAGGGCTTCCCTGATGGAAATGCAGGAGGGCTCTTGGCTTGTGAGAAGGAAAGTGATACTTTGGAAATGACCAGGCTCCAGGATTTAACTCTTTAGCCTCTGGCGTTCCCAAGCATGGACTGCTTCAACGTGCTGAGTTAGCCCCTGCTTCCCAAGTGTCCTGCAACTGAGCTGAGCCTTCTGGGATGTGCAAGGCAGCCCATTTTCTTCCCTGCATCCACAGAATCCTGGCTGTGCAGGCGAGAAATCATCAGGGAACAACCCAGCAAGAAAAGAAGGTGAGAGCAAGTGCCTGAACTCTGAAAAGCAAAACTCTGGGAGTGGCTCACCTCCCTCCCCACCTTTCCTAAAGCTCAGCAGCACTCATGGAGCTGGAATAGGGGCTGCATTTATCAAATTCCTGTCTGCAACAGCAATGCAGTTGTTTTAGATTAGTGTACAAATAGACATTAGTGTAATACATCTGTTGTTAATCCACATCTTGGTAGAAAAGAGATGCCAACACATCATTTATTAGCCACATCGATCCTATAATGTCCTTTCTTTTGTCTTTTGAGTATGTAATGGGTTCCAGGATGTCTTTTATTTCATTGTATACCACATTTCCTCTTGTCTAACATAGCAGGACATAATGTGTTCCAGGATATAATTTATGCCATTTTGGAACTGGACACCACAGAATGTATGTTGAACTTTTCTGAAAACCTTCAGTGTGTTGTGCTCTGCTCACAGGTCTTTGCACAATTGATGGGTAGAAAGAGCTGGAAAACCAGTAGGAAGGAAAGCAATTTATTCTTAGTCCAAGGAGAGCTGAAGGACCATGAGGAACTCTGGATGCTGGCATGGCAGGCTATAACTCTTACACCCTTGATTTGTTTAGAAAGTTGGAAAGGGAAGTGATAAGACCCTGATAGTTTCAGTGAGATTTCACCTTGAAAAGGAACCAGTGAAGGGGAAGCTGTTTATCTCCTTTTTCTGTGAAAATTGAGAGCTGCTGCTTATCTGACTATATCAAAACTCTGTGCCAGCCATAGGTAAAAAAATGAAAACCCTTCACTGTCTTTTTCCCTGTTTGGTGGTGTTAATGGGGTTTGAGAAGCAGATGACATTTACAGGTTGTGAGGGAAGCAGGGACACAAGACCTGCAGAAAATTGGGGAGTTTGGTGGTAATTTTCTTGTGGAGTGATCATCTGGGGAGGAATTGGCAGTGGCCACTTGCCTGATAGCTTCTGCAGGAGTCTGTTCCTTTTGCTTGTCTTTGTCATGAATTAAAAATCCCACCCAGAATGATGGAATCCCTGCATCTCCTCCCCAGTGCAATACCCCAGTGTCAGCTTTGGCCTGAGCCAGATGTTCACTTTGTGGTGGAGTTGGACACTTGAGCAAGAGACTGGTCCAAAGGGACAGCACAGGATTTCAAATCAGCTTCTGCACAGAGGCAGGATCATGAGCAGAACCTTTTTGAGTTTTAGGTCAGACCAACAGTTGTTGTCAACTTGTGGAAAGGTTTTTAAAGATAAAATATTTTGGCATGATAAAATAGATTCCTTTGTTGTTGTTGTTTATTTGTCCTTGTGTTGTTTGTTAGTTTGTTTTGTTGTTTTCTTTCTTTCATCCAAAGATCTCACAGCAGACAATTTGTCTTGCACTGTCCCAGTTTCTCTGCTGTGGGCCCCATTCTGTCTGAGTGTGTCTGGCTTCTGATGCCTCAGTCCTGAGGCTGGAGGACTGGAAGGTAACAATGGCCCTGTTAACTGCAGCTCTGAGTTCTTGCTCCATCAGACCTTTTTCTTTTTTTGTGCTGCTTTTGAGCACAGGGATAGTACAGGGAGTCTGGGGAAGGGTTGCTGGGGTAACAGAGACGTAAGACCAGAGGGAATAATGTTAATAAAATAAATTGCTGACTCTGAGCATTCTGATAACTCAGATGGGTGAGTTCTCAGGCTTGACATCATGTTTTTGTCCTTTCCTCCCTCCTGCCCTGCCTCTCACTTGCAGGCACTGTCATTCACAGGCCTGCAGTTCAGCTAAATCCAATATGGTGTCATGCCATTAGCACACAGGTCTCCTGTGCCAGGATCTCATTTCCAGGTCTCCAGAGAACCAAATGTTCAAACTTGTTAAAAGGCAAACTGTTGGAGAAATAGGAAACTCTTATTCCTCTCCACACAGCTCAGCACCATTCCTGTGCAAGGGGAGATAGAATATGAAATAACAAACAGCACAGATACCAGTCAAGTGATTAATTCTCCTGCCAAGGCATAAGAATACTAGAGGGTGGGATGGAGTGGAGAAGGTGGAGTTATTTATGTTGTGAATTACAGCTGTAGGTCTGTATTGTGCTATAAACACAGAATAGGGTCTCAAACTGGAAGCTCTTCCTGTCTGCACTGTCTGCTTTAGTTAAAATGAGGGCAGTTGTGAAATTGTGTTTGCATGTGAGTGGGCTCCAGATCTCAATGTCACAGGGCATGAACAGCTGAATTTTCTGTGTGGTTCAGAACTTTTTACTGCTATTGAGATCTCTTCTGGTTGCATCAGAGCAGATAAGCTTCTCAGAGCACATCCCAGCTAGAAAATTGAGGTGCTTGAGAAGAGCCTTAAGGGAGGACAATTTTTTCTGTTAACAGTCTGATGTATGGTCCTTTATGCTCTCCTTGATGCCAGCCCTTTTCAAAAGCATTTTCTTGCTGGCACTTCCTATTGGCATTTACCTTGTTGGTTCCTGAGGCAGGTAGTTGCTGTTGAGGGCCTAGATGACACTTTGTGCTACCACCATGAATTTAAGAGCTCCTTAGTAGGAATGGTGTGTGCCTGTGCACAGAGAACAAATTAACAGCACACTTAGGTGCTGTGCAGGTTGGGACACTGAAGGAAACCTCCAGTGACTTTCCCATGGTTAACAAACAGTGCTTTGTAGAAGATGTTGGTGCTTCTCAACTCTGTGCCTCAATCCAGTTTGCATTTTCTCTCCCTGGAACAGAAATGACAAATATTTGAGTGATAGAAGCTGCCTGGATCATGTAAAATTCTGCCCCTGACCTTTTTCTCCTAGACCAAGCCCACTTTGTGTAGCACTGCTGAGGGTCTGGTGAAACCCCCCTGCCCTGCACCTGCCTGGCCCCCAGCATGGCCTGGTGGAGGATGTGGGGCCACAAACACTTGATCTCTGAGCAAATTGGCTTTCCTGGGGTCCAGGTAAAACTGGCTTGTGGTCCTCATCCAGTCCTTGGTCCATCAGCTGCTCTAAGATCACCTTTAGAGCTCAGTTGGTTAGAGCATGGTGCCTGTATCACTGAGGTTGTGGCTCAATCCCTGTATGGGCCATTTGCTTAAGAGCTGGACTTGATGATCCTTGTGGGTCCCTTGCAACTAAGAATATTCTATTTTGTACACTCTGGTTTAGTGGCTTAGAATGGCCAAGGGAGCCACTCCTAGGCCATGTGTGCTCCTGTCTGGGCCCTGCAGCCAGAAGGTTGCAATTATTTCCTTGCTCTTCCAGCCTTCATTATGCTGCTCCTCATGCCTTCATATGGTAAAGGACACTGCAAGTTCTAACAAGCTTGGCTGGAACAATCATTCCTTCTTGGCAAATACTTCCCCTGACTTGAAGCTGTGCAGTGAGACCAAGGAATCATCTTTATCTTTTTGCAGTGGGGTGGGGATGCTGCTCTCTCAGCCCTGTTCCTGCTGAGGCAGGTGTCCATTCCTCTGGGAAAGGGAAGGAAATACTTCAATTTTGGCTGTTGAGCTAAAATCAAAGTGTCTGCAGCTCACAAGCCCTAGGAATGTGCTGTTGCCATGGTGCTGCAGGCTGGGCAGTGCCATGTGCTGGTGCCACGACTCCCCAGACCACTGGGGGGGTGGGTTAAGAATCCTGTGCCCAATTAAGCACAGCAAGCACCAGCCTACAGAGCTGTACAGGCAAATGCAGTGAGGGACTGGGATGGCTCTGTGGGAACTGTAGGAAAAGCAACACTGAAGACACTTAAAATACCTTGGAGGTGGTTGGTTTGCCACGTGCACTTTCTCAGGTGAAGCTGGTGCACTTTCAGGTACTCTTTTACTTGCACAGCACATAATTCAGCAGGTTAAATTTGATTCCTTCCTGCCCCTGAAGGCCCTGGAACTGCTCTGAATTTACCCCAGCAGAGCTGAGGTTGGGTTTAAAGCAGATGGGAAACTTGGCAAGCTGTGCAGGCAGGATGGCCTTTGCAGGGGCCAGGCACGAGTGCACATCTGTGTGCTTCTGCCATTCTGTGAATCTAGTGAGAGAGGGTCTTAAGGGGGTTAGAAAAAAAAAAAAAAAAGGAGAAATCATGGTGTGATGCAGTGTTTTGGCACGACTGAGTTATTTTCCTTAATAGTTTGGAGATGATTTAATCTTGGAGATAATTAAATTGAAGGTGTCATTTCAAAAGATAACAATGTCTGTATGAGCTCTGTTAGGTTTGGCATAAACTTCAACTTGTTTTGTGGGGATTGAGGGATTTTCTTGAGTGGAACATGGGGGAGGAAAGTGGAACATGGGGGAGGAAAGTGGAACATGGTGGAGGAAAGGCAAGACTAGCTTGATGGTATTTGTTTCCACCCTTTCTTGCTATAAAATAATCTGACATAATGCAGAGCAAGAAATCAGCCCCCGTGACTTCAAGGGGGGTGAGAGCAAAATACTCCCCTGGACTTGAGTGTAGCTTCTGACCAAGAAACATCTTAGCTCAAGTCCCATCTTCATGTGCCTGCTCCCATGAGCTGCTCAGGGAGAGAAACTGGACTGGGAAACAGTGCTGGGGTCAGGAAGCACTGTGAGCTCTGCAGGGACCATTCTTAGGGGTGTGGGGTCCCAGGGTCCTTCTGGACTCCCAAAATGTCGCTCTCTTCTCCACTGTCACTTATTTCAACTGGAAGGTCCCTGGATGTGTAGCTGATGTGGTTTGTGGCTTGCTCTGTGCCTTTTCTGCAGGACAGACAGGTAATCATGAGAGCCACCTCTCCTTCCACCCCAGCAGGGGAAGTTCTGCCCTGTGCTGGGCACGACTCAGTTTGTGGTCCCTGTGGGGATGTCCTAATCCTTATGCTTTGGGTACAGGTCTCCTCCAGAGCTGTGTGTGATGTGGGGGACTTACCCAGCCAAAATTTAACATTTAGCCTTCTGGTATGTGACCTACAGGTGACTGGAACACGTGTTCCAGAACTGAGGTGCCAGCCTGCTCCTATGGACCCTCTTGCATGGTTGGATGGAGCCAGCCTGCAGTTTCCCCAGCCAGAATCCCTGTGGGTTGGCAGGGAGCCCTGAGTGCCACGTGTCAGTGCTCTGCTCCATCCCTGCTGTGCCCCAGGGGTGACCAGGGGAGCTGAGGAGCAGGTCCTTGCTCAGGACACCTGCCTTGGTGAGCTCTCCTCTGACTGTCCTTAAAGATGCTCCCTCAGCCCAGCCCTACTCAGCAATGGGTTTGTGCAGCAAGAGGTTGGTAGCAGTTTTCCTTCTCTTTGAACGCTACATTTTTAGTGATATTTTGCCTTCTTCCTAAATGCTGCATTTATTTCTCTGGGCCTCAGAGTTCTGCTGCCACCAGTTTAACACCAGCTGTGTGACCCTCAGAGAAGAAAGGCTCTATGTAATAAATTGTGTGTGTCTGTATTTTTTTTCACTTTAGCTCTGATGTGAAAAGCCCTGTCTGGGCATTTAAGTGGAGTAGCTTGTGATATACACCAATTTATGTAGAGGTTGGCAGGGTTTTTTTCCTTGCCAGCAGGAGAAGGAAGGGGACCTGGGACCTCCTTCTGGTGAATTACTTAGAAAAACAGCCAACATTTAAAATTACAGGTTTGGAATTGAACTATAAATTCCAGTGAAGTAAAAGATCCATGAATAATATGTCATTAGTCTGAAATATAATTTGTTTGTATGTTTTAAGCAGTAGAAAGGAAACAGGATATAATTCCTATTAGCAACGTATATATTTTCCCCAAGCAAGAACCAGCTGCCTGATGGAAAGTTTATGTTTGCTCCATAAATGTTTTTAACTGTTTGGTTGTACTGGGTTCTTTTTCCAGTGGTACACAGGGCTTTAATCTCTCCTGGTTCAGCTGGGCTAGTGTGCTGCTCACAGTCTGGGATTGTGTGTCCCCTGTTCAGTGTGAGCGTGTCATGGGCTGCCACAGATTTAACACAAGATCCAGAAATCAAGAGTAAGTTTGTCTGTCTGCTCTGATGGGCATCTTGAGAATTACAAGCCAGACTCACAGAAGATCTTCTCACATTTTTGCTCAGATCTGACCAACACTTCTGTGATCTGGAAAAGTCTGGTGAAACAGGAGGAAGTGTTTTTACAAGGGACTTTTTGCATTTCTCACATAGTGTTGGACCCAGCGTAATCACAGAGCACTTTTGGTGGTTTTATTGGGGACCACATGATTTTGTTTATGCCCTAAGATGTCTGGGTGAACTGGATCAAAGCTGTTGCATTTGCTTCTGTTTGAGACAGAAATTGCCACAGATTCTTCCACAAAAAGGTTTAAGGCACTTGTGATGTCCTTCAGCATTTGCTCTTTTGGTGAGCAGAGGTGGATGCCAGCTGAAGAATCTGGAGTTTATCTCATTTTCCTTTATCATTCTCTGCTCACTGGGATGATGGTGACATTGTGGCTGTACCTGCTCATCTCACAGCAGGCAGCTGTGGAAGGCAAAAGTTTACAGAAAATGGGTTTTTTTTTTAAAGAATGATTCCAGTTTAACATTTTTGTGTTTTAAGTCACTTTGGGTTTAGGTTGGGAGGCTGGAGTATGGGACTTGGTTTGGGAAGTTATGCTGGCTCCAAAGTGGTGCATCCCAGGGGTAAATTTGGGCTCACAAAGAGCTTTTGTGGGTTCTGAAAAGGTTCTGAGCTTCCTGAAAATCTTAATGACCTTGATAAGGGCTTGTTGTGAATTCAGCTTCAGAGAGACTGAGAAATAAAAAGAGGAGAAATGATTCAAACATGGTGTGTGGTGACACCTGGCACTGCAGGAGGCTGAAGGAGCAGTGTCTGCCCATGAACACTTGGGAACAGTAAATCTGTAATTCTGGAGTCCTGGGCCATTCTCACTGCTTGGAACTGGAAACAACTCAGCCAAAGGCAGTGGAGGAACAATTCCATAAAGATGGCATAAACAGAAACATGGTGGAGACCTGTGGCACCCCTGTGAATCCCAGGCTGAGCCAGAAAGAGTTAAAGAGCTCCTGTCCAGGGAGTAATGGCAGGAGCTGCCCTTTGGTGCTGACAGACAGGGAGTCACTCGCTGCCTGCAGCTTCTATCAATTTCCACTCTGTTGTCAGCAGGTTGTAAATAAAACCTCTGCTGGGCTGCTCTTTGTGCTGGCTCTGGGACTGCAGCTCCGACGGATTCGAGGCCTGACGGACGCGCGGGGCCTGCGGCCATCGCTCGGAACGAGGGACACGTCCCCATGCTGCTGGCATGGCCCCAGAGCCTGCCAGGGCACGAGGAGCCCCAGGGCACTCTGGGTCCTGTGGGGATCACCCCAAGGAAATAAACTGCTGTCTGATGTGAGCTGGCCTCGAGTTTTTGGCAGCTTTGAGAGAGAGAAATAGGATTAAAACTAAATGGAGGAATTCCTCTTTTCAAAAAGAAAAATGGAACTGAAGGGAAAGGGTCCAGCTTGAAATTGAGCTTAATGTTGCTGCTCACTCTTGGAGTTGCTCAGAAGGCATCCAAAAATGAACTTGTGTGTTTTTGGGAGTGCCCTGGCCCAGCACGGCGAGCTATGGAATGGGGGCCCTGAGCTGTGCTTTGTGGCTCCACCAGCAACTCCTGCTTGTGATGGGGACCAAAGTACTCAGGCCAGCTTGTCAGAGGCAGTCAATAATTTTTGGGCTGTCTGGTTTGGGAGTTTCCAAATCCAAGCAGCTTCCACTGGCTTCTGTTGGTGGTTCAGGGTAGGCAGAGCCTTAAACAAACAAACAACCCCTGCTGCTGCTGCTGCTCAGACATCCCAGCTTAAGACATCTGAAGTCTCCACTTCCCAAGTCCTCTTTCCACACCAGAAAATGTTGACTTTCATCTTTGTCTGTTTCTTCATCCATAAAATAATAATTTTACAGGGAATTGCTTATACCTGATAGCTGATGTAAGCATAAAAAAAGTTAGCTTCCTCAAAGGAAACGGTTGTGAAGCAAACTTTACAAATGTGGTGCCAAGGCTTTCATGATGGCCCTGTCTCTATGGGAGGCTCAGATGCCGTGTAACTCTCTGTTTTGAACTAATTTAGAGCATTTCTTTTCAGGCTCCTGCTAGTCTTGTCCTCTCTGAACATGGGTGTTCCCATTTTCCAGTTTATTTTTCACATCCATGTGGTCATCTGGAACAGCCCAGTTCCCAGGGCAGGCTGTATGGAGAGCACTGGATTTGAGCAGAATGGTGTTCAACCCCAGAAAATGCTGATTTGAGGTCACTCCAAAGCAATAGCTCCAGCAGGACACTGCCAAAGCTGCAGCTTTGGGGGTTTGGATGGTGCCTGGGGGCCTTGGGTCTCTGAAATGAGGCTGAAAGCTTTTAGATTCTATTAAATGGGCACTTTTATTTGTGTTTGCTGCTGTGATAAAGGTAGGGGCTGTTCATGTCTCCTCCTGCCTGAGGGCAGAGTGTTTGGTGCTGTAATTTTAGCTGTTCAGCATCTGCTCTGTTACTCCCCTGCTCGAGAAGGGAACTCAGCACTAAACTTTCCAGGTCTGTCTGCAGTTGATCTGCTTCAGTCCTACTGGCATTTTTGATGGGAATTTTATGACTTCTTTCTTGCAAGTTTGGTACACATTTTGTTTTCTTTGGAGCCAGTATTGGCTCCTTGTGCCTTTCTTTTGGAAGCTCCAGTGATCAATGCCTTTGGTTGTGGGAACTCTTGCAGAGAGGAGTCCTGTCATCATTTATGGGGGTACAGGAAAAACAGATGAAGAAGTGTAATATATGCCAGATATTATCCTCAGAACTGCTCTTATCTGATATCTACAGCTGTACTTGTTTAATGTTAATAATTATTTTGCTTAGCTGGACCTTTCTGTAGAGGAGTTTTTGTTAAAAAAAGTAGAATTCTCTGAAATCAGGCATCTTTGTTCAGCAACTAGAATTATCTGTGTTGGTATCTGTGTGTATGATTCATTTTTACTGCGTTGGGATTGGTTTTTAATACTCTGTATTTTCTAAAGTCCCATTCTGGTGGAAGCCATCAGCAGCAAAGGAGCTCTTGTGGTTTCAGATGTTGGATGCACTCCACTGGTTGGCTGGATAAAATACAACACCTTATTTTTAATCTGGCACTGCTCTGCCACCCAGATTGGCTCCTTAGGTAGGTTCTTGAAAAAAATAGGAATTCTTGGGTAGCATGAGCCAGCAGGACAGATTCTCCATTGGTGTCATTGTCACATGTGGTGTTTGTGCTGCCTTATGCTCAGTCCCCATCTGCTCCTGAGCCTGTTAAGTCATCTGAGCAATTAGTCCAAGGCTTATTCATCAGCCAGGGACTATTTATGCTTATTTTTGGATCTCTTTCATCACAGTGCCTGGACCTAATGAAGGGAGTGTGGTACAGATGCCAAGGCAGGTAAATGAAATAAGTAAACCTCAAAGTTCTCAAATCCCCCAGTAACTTTTGTAACCAAACAAGCTGATTTTGGAGACAGAGCACTTGGCCTTTTAAGGGAAATCTGTTGTTCAGTCTGGAAATTCAGACTAACAATTAATCTTTAACTCCTGCATCACTGTTATGACCCAAGGCAAGGCATCCATTCCTATTGCAAAAGAATTGTAATCCAAGCCCTGACCATTCAGGATAGTGATGATAAAACAGGAGCTATTAAAGCACTCACTGCATGAAGCCAACAGTTACAGAAACATTTTTAATAGGTGTAAAAGTGCCTAAAAATATTACCTGCCTACACAAATAAGTTTAAATCAGAGTAAGGAGTAGAGTCTCTTAAACACATCAGCCTAAGATTCAAAAAACATTTTTTTTTTCAAGTGAAAAGCTTAAATAATTTCCCCAGAAAGCCAGTTTGTAACTTAAGCCTTCCCAGGGAATGATCCAACGTCCAGTCTAATCGTTTTATGTGACTATTTAATCTACTGTTTAACAAACAAAAATACTTGCAGTACCATAGCAACTACTGCACAGATCAGTGCCCTTGGGACAGAGATCAGCTTCCTGATCCAAAGCAAACCTGCCTACTCTAAATTCTAAGATACACTTTAGGGCAACCTTGTGGGATCATAAGGAAGACTTTCAAATGCAGGCTAAAAAGGACCCATTTTTTGGATGAGGATGTTTCATTCACTGGCCCAGGGATGCATAAATATGCTCCTTGCTTTTGGGATAAATGTGCAGCCATATTCTGCAAGGCTTCAAGGGCCATGAAGGTTTCCAGTCTTTTTCCTGGATGTAGATGTATTATAGCTAGAAATCACTTAATTCTTTGTGCATAAAACATGTGTGTGTGGAGTTTCAGAGGAATGCCCAGCTAATGGTTTTATATTTAAGGTAATAAAGAACCTCTCCTACTCTGACTGGGGCTGGAAATCTTTAGGAAGCTTTGCAGAAGCACTGGTTTTGATAAAAGGCTCTCTTGTGGGTCTACACCCCAACACTCCTGATTCCCTTCCTCTCTTCTGGATGTTTATTCCACAGCTTCACTGCTGCAATGGAGACTTTTCTGTCCCAGCCTTTCATATGCTTTGCTCTGGTGCTGTTGGATTTGCAGCATATTGAGGACATTACCCTGGACCACAGCACAACTCAACAATTAAAATTAATTCTGATCAATCAGCTACATTTGTGTCCCCTGATGAACGTGCCCTGGACCTATGGGTGTCCTCCTGTTATTCTGTGAATTTTCATTTCTGCTCTCCCCTCTCCTGTAGTTACAGCACCAACAAAAGCTGATAGTATGTTTGCTCAAGAAAAATAATTTATCATGTAATTTAAAAATAATTTATGTGTGTGTAAAGTTTGAGAACCTTTCTGGTTTAAAAACATGAATGATATCCACATGTAGATATTTAACTCAAAATTGCTTTGATAGTCTGGTACTTTAACTGGTGCAAATCCCATGTAGAAATGCTTATTTTGGGTTGCATTAGGAGCAGGGATGGGTGTGTGCTGTGCTCACTGCAGGTTGATGAGTGTCAGGACATCAGTTTAGCAGACTGCTGCCATTCTGTGCCCTCTGCATATTGTGACACAAAGGACAATCTGTTGGCTTAAAAAACCCTGAGTGTGCTAGGAAATGGTTCATCTGACTTAGATTAATCATTGAATCCCAGAATGGTTTGGGTTGGAAGGGACCTTAAAGCTCATCTTGTTCCACCCCCTGCTATAGGCAGGGACACCTTCCACTATCCCAGGTTGCTTCTAAATACCCTCTTTTGTCATTTCCCATCCAGCCCCTCAGTCAATTCTTGGCCAGAATTGTGATGGGGGCATGCACAGTCTGCACACCTGCTTTAAATTCTGGAGAGTACCAGGGTTTTTAGAGATAATCCCAGCACTGACATAGCTGGATGCTGACCTGCTGGAAAGGTCCCTGTGGGATTTGGCAGTGACATCTGGAAAAAAGCTGAGTGTTGTGCCCTTGCAACACCATGAAGAGAAAGCTCTGCAGGGTGGTGTTGCAGTGATGCAGTTTTGTGCTTTTTTTTTTACTCGGTACAGTTTTGTGCTTTCCAGGTGAATCAATAGTGGATACACTGAAGGCCATCTTGTTTTTAAAATGCTTTGCTGGCATAAGCCCTTGACATTGGGATTTATCCTCTACCTTGATATGGAGTAGCATTATCTTAATTGTTCTTGGTGTGGTGCAGGACAGATCCAGCCCTTCAGGCTTTGGGTGGGAAGAGTGAGAGCCTCTGGGAAGCACAGGGGTGTTTTTCTGTTGTCTGGCTGCTTGATTAAATTGCTGGGAGTTCAGCTGCCTGAGCAGCTGAGTTTTAGTGCATGATTTGTGTTTTGAGGGTTGTCAGGAGCCCTAGATCCTTGAACAAGCATGCTTTTTTCTTTTTTTCTTTTTCATCTTAATTTTGAATAAATAAAACTAAATTACAGTGACAATTCCTGGAATTTCATCAGTCTCAAAGCTTGTTCAAATACTGGACCTGCTCAGATCCCAGGCAGCCAGGTGAGGAACATCTGTCTATCACATAACATCTGTCTATGAGTAAGATAAATTAAGAGGTTTTCTTATTGGTCTGCCAAAGTTATTGGTCTTAGAGTTGGGAATGGAAACTGAGACCTTTGCTGTGCTCTTCAGACCACCCTTCCAACCACATGCTTATGTTTCAGTGCTCAGGCTCCTCTCAAACACGTGCAGTTAGTGATCTGTGCTGCTCATGCTATCAGGCATCTCCATTAAATTTATTATCCTGCAAAAGATCTAAGCTTTTGCATAGTTATCCCCTGGCTGTGTTCCTTTGTGAATTATTTACGGTAGTATTTTTGGTCTTCAGTCATCCAGTTTTGGCTAAAACTCTTCTTCCTCCAGTTTCCTGCCATTTATCCATCATGCTTGAAGCCAAACTTTTAGATTGTATGATTACTGCATTTCAGGTGTTGTTGTTCACCTCTTCCTTAGAAGGAGCAGCTTTATCCAGCAGATATTACTGGAGCTCTAGGTAGCAGATGAACATTTTTTCCTTCTTAAAAGGGATGGTGTCAGAAGATTTGTATTGAAAACAAGGAATTAGAAGTCTCTGCTTTTAATAAGCCAAGGTTATTTTGTAACATAGGGAGGGGTCTTGGTTTTTAACAATTGTGTTTTTGCCATTGATTTTGTTTGCTGCCATTTGAGTTTCTCAGCTGGACAATGAAAAATATTCTTATTTTAGCTGGATCTTACAGCAAGCACCGCTTTTCACTTCCATCAAGAGACATTACATGTCGGAAGGCTGTAAGGGATCAGATATTTTCTTTATTTATGTTGTTTTCTTTTCACTTTTCATGCTTCACTTTTCATGCACAGTCCTGTGATTTTTGCTATGTCAAGCAAATATTGCTGATTTTTAAAAGCCCAGCTAAACATGTCACCAGAGTTACAGTTCTTTGGAATTTCAGAACAACAGCCAAAGCTCACCTGTGGAAAACTTATGATTGAAGGCAGACTTTACTATCTTCCCTCTAATTGTAACAGTGGCTGCAAAAGTGCTGGAGACATAAAAAAAAATTAATGCATTCCATGTAGTGGCTTTACAGACAATGGAACTGCAGAAAATAACCTGGTAACAGAAATGTAACAGAAAATAACCTGGTTTTTACTGAAGGTGAAGAGGGAGAGAATTGACTCTTCTGATATCTGAGAGATGCTTTGTGAGGTGAAAGCTGGTCCTTGCTAATGGAGATTTTCTCAGTATTTTTGACTATAAATGCAGATGTTATGTAGGCAGGATAAGAGTAAGTGGGTGATAATGTTTCAGTAAGAAAAAAGAAATTACTCTGAAGGATCTGTGGCAGAAGGGCAGCAGCAGAATATCTGTGTGTGTGTGCGCCTGTGTCTCCCTTCACTCTTGCCCAATCCCATACAAATTAAACCTATTTAATCTTCCTTGCTCCATTTTACAAGCTGAGCCCAGGTTCACATATTAACTCTACTTTGTCTTAGCTATAACAGCATACAGGTGATGGATGGACTGTCATGCATGTCCTTGTTCATTTAACAGAGATGGAAACATTTCTTCCTGCAGGCAGGTTCTCATTTCTCTTTCTGCTTTCTCAATTGCTGTCTGGTTGACAAGAAGATCTTTGTTCTGTAGGAGTTTATCTGCTCCTGCTGTTTGTTCTGCACCTGGAGTCAAGATATTGATTTGTGGCACTTTGTAATCCCATCCACAGCAACCCACAGGGACAGCTTGAGCAGTGTGGGGATGCTCCAGGTGGGAAGGACACATAAGAGGGAGGATCTTTGAAAACTGGAGAATCCTCTCCTGCAAATACCCTGCAAAACAGAAATGTCAGGACAGCCCCATGGCATCAGTCCTGTGGGTTTGAGTCCTGAGATTTTCTTCAGCAGTGCCTATAATAATAGCAAAGGATCTGTTTTGGGAAAACTGTTGACAACCTCTAAATGCCCAGTGTGGTTTAGAGTTTCTCTTTGAAGCATGGCTTTGCCTTGAACTATCTTTTTGGGCATAGCTCTTCTCCCCCTCCCCACCTGCTTATCTCCTTATCTCTTTCATGCTAAACTGTAGGGCTTGGTTAAAATAACAGTGGAGTTTTTAGGGCAGCCAGAACAGCAACAACAAAAAAATTCTCTTCACTGAAGTGGCTACAGGTCCTTGATTGCTTCCATCCCATCTTGTCTTGAGACTGTTATTTTTGCTTTCTTGGGTTAGATGCTTTTATGGATATTAGCATCCCCTTTCATCTTGGAAACTTGAATATTTTGGTACCAAATAGTGCTAAACTTGCCTTCATATGAGAAGAAATCTGGCTCAGTTGCCTTTTGTAATATTTCCTGACTAACTTCCAGTTTGCTTTATCTTCCTCAGTTTTATTGCTGTAGGTCTCAGCAGCAAACTTGTTCATGGTTGAGTTTATACCAATAAACAAGTTTATACTCAAAAAAGGAAGAGGCTTTTTCAACCTTGACCTGCAATAATCTAGCTAACCAAGTGTGTGGAGAGAAGTTCAACCCTTAGAATGAGACACTCAAAACTTTCAAAGTCAGAGGGATAAAAACTATTGTGCATTTTTTGCTGCTTTAGCAGAAACAGCTCTGTGGACCTCTAGTGGTCTAAGGATCCGACTTTTAGCCACAGCTTTTATCTGGAATTAACACATTTCAGAAGTTGTTCTAAGTTTGTAAACCTGGTCTCTCTATGTTGAACTGCTTTACTGAAGAAATGCTGGATTCTTTGGCACTTTAATGTCAAAAGCTGAGCAATGTTTGAAAAACTAACTAAAAAACCCTTACCCAGCAAAAGGGTGAGAATAGTCCACCCAGTCAAAAGAAAAATGCAGACATAAAGGAAGAATCTAAGGTCAGATTTCACCCCAAATTTAGGGTCTGTGTTCTCAAGAAAACATCATGCAACATTTCTCTCAGACTTGGACTTCATAGAACATTTTTTTCTCTGAAAAATGTTCTATCAAGAGAAATGTTTTTCCTCCACCAAGATGTGTGTGTGCAATACAGAATGTGGTATCCTTTACATCCCCAACACTCCCACATTTTCCCAGCACACCAAGAACCATTCAGTGAGACAGGATGGGAGCTGTCACCCAGAACACACGAGGGAGGAGAGTTCTGAAATCATACAGTGTGAAAAACGTGGAAAGAGGAAAGTTTTTCAAATTCTCCATTTTAATAATGTGAGTGGATCCAAATCATTGCTGCAAGTGCTGATTTCAGTTGTCAAACTGATGTTCTCTCTGCTAGGAGGCAGTTTTTGAGGCAGCTGTGGTGTGCAGGAGGCAGAGGCTGCACATCCCACCTGGCCCTCTGCTCCCTGCTCTAATACAGACCTGATGCTGTGGAGACACCAGGGAAAAGGGGAACCAATCCCAGTTTATGGTGCACTGTCCCAAACAGTTCATAAAACAGTGCTATTTTCTTTAAATTGCAAGTTAGTCCTCACAAAAGAGCATTGTATGACCACTCAGTTGTATGTATTCTTCTCTGCATTTGGTTGTCTGCTTCTCTAAAACCAGATTTTATTGCAGCAGTGACTACAGAATTCTCAGAGCATCAGAAGTTAGGTACCTGAAAGGACAATTCTGGGTTTTTTATATGTGATTAGGCTGGACAATCCCCACAACAAACTGGAAGAGGGAAAATTCAGGCCATCCTGTGCTTATCCAGCTGCAGCAGATAGAGAAAATGTAGTAGAAAGACAGAGTGGCTGCCCCAATGTGCAGTCATGGCAGAGGGGAGGACTGTAAAATTGGCCTGAGACCATAATTTCATTTGGAAATGTGTTCATAACAATTACTGTAATTTTTCACAGACCTGATCACAAATTTTCCAGCAGTTCTCTAAAATGGAGCTGCTGTTGGAAATAAAGGTGCAAGTTGTTCACTGTCAAGTCCTGTTTCAGAGGATTTGGAAGCAGCATTTGTATCCAGGTTGCCAGTGTGGTTTTTCACAGGTACCAGTTGCTTCACAGGAAATCTTATTTAAATGGAAATGGGCTAGCAGGGCTAAAGGCACAGCATCAGGATTTCTTGCACATTTATTAACATTGTAAAAGTGTTTGTGTGTGGATTTTTCTCCTTTCTAATTTCAGATTTTCTGGTGGAATGGATAGGTTACTTTTTTAACCACTTGGAGTTGATTGGAAGTGTTTGAAGCAAAGATGATGGACCAGGCTCCCTGGTGTCCATGGCATGGCTGTGTGTGCAGCTCTTACCTTGCAGAGCTCTTTGGGCTCAGCTCTTGGGATGAGGGCAGTGAAGCAAAGTGATGCTGCCTGAGGAGCATTCCAAGCAATCTGTGTGCACAGAGTTCCAGATTTCTCTGATGTTCAGTGTCACTTGTCTTGCTGTTGAATTTTGCCTTGCCATTAGAAGAGTTCACCCCTCACCTTTGGAGGCACTGGCCTGGTTCTTTTCATCCTGAGGTGGCTGAGTTCCCTGTGTAGCCATGGCCACTGCTTTTGGAGATGGATTTTGGATCTCAGCCCATTTCTGCTGACTAATTCAGTGTTGGTGATGTGAGGAGGCCACAATTAGCAGGTGAGAGATGGATGCTGGCACGCAGAAGATGAGAGAAGGCAGTGGAAGGATAGGATGCCACTCAGCAGTGTCTGAAATGGAAGACAAAGATCTGGTGTGCAAGTTGGGGTCCCTTCCAGCAGGAAAGTGGGCCTTTGTCTTGTGGGACAATGTTAGGGCACAAAGCCATCCTACATGCTCCGAGTGGGGAGCTTAACAAATGAGCTCATTCCTACTGAAACTCAAGCACTCTGAGCATATTACTACTATGGATTAATGCAATTTATTTCTGTCCCTGACTGATTCATAGGGTGTTCTCCTGCAATTTGCAAAAGCACCTCGTGAATCATTGAAGTAGGAATTAGAAAATTAGATGCTTCTTTCCTCTTCTGACGCTAGTCCTTGGAGCCAGGCTATCTGGGGGAGGTGTGAGGGAAGGGTGTGTGACTGTGCACAAAGAGTCATGTCAGCAGTTTCTCCTCTGCTTCTCTCACATCACAACTTGGAGGACATTAAGATGTTGAGGAACCCTCTTGCTCTGCTTCACATGCTCACGTTGGAGAGAGGGTTGCCTCTCACTCCACAGCTTTGCCCGGGTTTGGTGGATCAAGTGCTACACCCATTTTATGTGACCACCTCTGTTTTGTGCTTAAGACCCACTTACACTGCTCTCCTGGCAGATTTTGGGCTGCCTGCAGCCAAATTCCCCAGACAGGCACCAGGTTTGTACCGTGGGTTTGGGTGTCTGGCTTTAGCAGATAACCCTGAGCATGGCCACCTCCTTTGGCAGGCCATGGACACAGGCTGTGGCCACCTCAGCCTGCCCAGAGCACCCACCCAGGATGGACAGGTGTCATCTGTTCCTCCTGTGGGCCTCCCAACCTCCCTGTGACTGCCACCACACTGCGGTTCTAAGATCAGCTAGCTGCTCCTCCAGGAGCTGTTCTCCTTCCTTCACCCCTGGAGTCAATATTTGAGGAATTACTGGCTTATTCCTCCTTCCTGCCCCTCCATCCTGCCTCCTGTGGGTTTGATTCTGTCTGTGCCCCAAAGTACTTCAGCCACTTGATATTTTTCCCTTTGTTACCATCCTGACATTTTGGAGTGGGGTTCTGGGGCTGGGTTTGGTGATGTCCTGAGTATCCCCCACTGCTGCTGGGATCATCTCAACCCTAAAGGGCACTTCTGCAGTCTGGGTATTTAAAGAGCAATGAGTTGGATATTTAATTGAATAAAGTGAGACCTAAAAGGATGGCACCTTCTAGCAAGTGGTCCAATGAACACTGCAGACTGTGGGAGAGCCAGAACACTTCTGGAATATGATGTCAAAAATAGTGTCTGGGAGAATTTGATTCATTAGCCAGAAACACTGAATGTGTTTTACCTATACTGTACCTTTTCCAAAGGGGCTTAGCAAGTGAAAACATTAGGTGTTGCTTCATTAGAGTATTCCTCAATTTGCAGGGTTTTCTCTCTTTTTTTTTTTCCTTTAAATGACTATGCTGTAGCTTTAAACCCCTGGAATATTGTAAACATATTGCAAGCATATGCTTTCCATGCAGAAAACCACAAAACAATAAACCTAATGTTGAAAACCACATTAAAACAAGGGAAAATCACTTCACTAATGTTTTGTTTCATACTATTTTTTAAGACTTGGAATGGAGTGGAGTCTATTCTCTTGGCTGCTAATCAAAGAGTAAGCATGCTTCACACAGGAAAAATGTAAACTTTAGAGGGCCAAGGATTTTACTTTCAATGCCCCTTTCAGACAGTGGTTTTTATGGGTTAACAAATGTTGGCCAATACTTCTCTGACAGAGACAATCAGTACTTGGGTATCTGAGAGTAGCTGGGCTCCCTTTGGGGGACCTGGAATCACTTAGTTCTTGTTAGCCCAGTGATTAGAGTTGTTGAGTTTTCAGTGTGTCACCATTTTTGTAACCTGTTAAGGAAATAAACAATATTTACAAAGGGAAATAAATTAATGTGGATTCCTCAGTTAATTGCATTCATGTCTTCCTAAATCAAGATGCTTTATTTGCATTTGCTGGAGAGCTGCAATTCTTGTCAAAAGCTGATTGATTTGGACTTTTCTGAGCCTTCATCTGGATCTGATTCCCTCTTGTAAAGTCGACTAACAACAGAAACATCTGATAAAAGGACTTTTCACTTGGAGCCCTTTACAACTGTAATTGCAAATTATCAGCCTGAATTAAGATAGGGGAAAATTATTAGTAAAAAGGTACTTGGCTCAATAAGTTCCATACATCGTAATTTTAGCTAAGAGTCTTCTGGCTGCTTGCACATCACATCCCCTGATTATTCAGAAGCATGCCTGTTGGTCTCAAACTCAATTAGATGATCTCCTTTGTCCATGAGATCACCTCTGGTTTTAGCATTTATAAAACTTTTTGGAGGTTCAGAAGACTTGGCAAGGCCTGGGTGCAAGGCCAGCCACAGGGGCCATGCACTGCTCTGCCTTTCCTGGATCCTCTGCCCTGGGGAGAACTCAGAGAGCTTGCACAGGGACTGGGAAAGGCCCCAGGGGATCTTTGCACTCCTTAGTGCACAAGGAAATCACAAATAGGAGCAAACCAGTGCTCCTTTGGCATTTCTCAGTGCCTGAGGGAGAATCACTTGGGAAGCCAGAGCTGAGGGAATCTGAAGTGGGGTTCACAGTGTTGAGTGCAGTCACTAATCACCACTTCCCTCTTGCCTGGGAGTAGAATAACAAAACCAAAGCAAGTCAGGGACACTCCTGCCGCTGAAACTGCTACTGAAGGGTGCTCTGGTGCCATGGGTGAGTGCAGTGTGGGAGTAGAGGCTGGTTCAGCTCTTCAGTGTCTTCCTTTAAGAGTTTTCATGGGGGTGAGGCACCTGTTTCTCCCTGCCCTGCTGGATTTCTGTATCAAACATCCTTCCTTGAAGGTGTCAAGTGATTTGCTCTGTGTGAGGTGTGATCCAGAGCCTGTGAGAACCTTGAACTGAGCAGTCAGTAGATGTCAGTAGAAACTGGGCCATTTCTCACCCTGTGGGGCTGGACTCTTTCCTCAATTCACCAGAGCTGGAAGTGTCTTGGTTGTGCTTCAGTTCTTGGTGATTCTTCTGCTGGTCAATGCTCTCTGTGCACACTCCCAAGCAAACCATATAAGCACAAATTCTTCATTTCCTTGGGTTTATTTCCCAGGCACCAAACTTCTGCCTGGCCCTGCAGCTGATCTCTGCCTGTGTTGTTGACTGGCTTCCCTTGTAGAAATGTTAAGGTTGGAAAAGGCCTCTGAGATCATGGACTCCAAGCAAACAGACCCTCCAGAGGCTCTGCTGCTGCAGTACAAGTGTTCAATGCCCAGGGCTGCAGGTTTTGTTCTTGGCCATTGCCTCCCTTCCCTCAGAACTCCCATTTGCTCCTGTGATAAGCCTGGCTGTAGATACCTGCAGTAAGGTGGATATGTGTAATCTGTATAAACATGCACTATTCCACTGCATCCATTTAGTCTGGTGGAGTTCTGCCTTCATATTGATTCCTAAACCTGCCTGGCTTTCACTTTTAATTGCTCTAGCTGTTCCTTAAGTATTTCCTATCTTTTTTGGTGATTAATTTCCAAGACATTCTATAAGAGTCCTCACTGGTGTTCTCCAGGGCATTTTCAATCTATTCCTCAAAGGGAGAAAAATTTGTACATTCCTTTCTCAAGTCCTTGCAATCTCCTCAAGAACTCCTCAGATCTGCTGATAAGATCAGCATGCTCCTAAACATCTGATGGATGTAATTATGGCCAGCAATATTCTGAATTGTGAAGATTAGGAACACCACAGTGCTTGATAGTGTTGGCTGCTCAGCAAATCACACCAGGGAGTTCCTCCTCTCCTGACACATGTTCACCCCTGCCTTGCTGTGCCTTAGTGTCATCTCAACCAGTGTCTGAGTCATTGGAATTTTGGAGTGATTGGTCTCCTGGCTTCTGCCTCAGGGTTTGGTTTTTTTCCTTTTTTTAAAGATGTGTAGCAACATCCCTAATCCATAGCCCAAATTTAGTATCCTGAATCTCTGCCCAAAAAATCGTCAGATGAAAAGTTTTTAAGCTGTTTCCTTTCCTCTCTGGGATCTGTTTTCCCATCTGTGTCTCCAGCAAGAGCCATTTGCTCTCCCTCCTCCTCCAGAGAGTCTCTGCAATGCTAAGGTGGGGCTGAGGAGGGAATGCTGTGTTGTTGCCACCTCTTTAGAGATCCAGGATCCAGGCACCTGGCAGGCTGGTGCTTCTCACTTGCCATCTCAGGCTGCAAACACTGGTTTTCCATTAAAAATTCCACAAAACATTTAATTGCTTTGATTGAAAGTGCTGTCAAGGAGTGAATGAAGTGTAACCAGTGCAGAAGAATGCTCTTGTCTCTGCAGGAACTGGGAGCAGGTGCTGGGGTGGGAGGACAGGCTGCTCTGTGCTGCTGAGCACAGGCCAGGGGAGCTACTGAACCACAAACCACTGCAGTCTGGGAGGGTTTCCAGGTCAAGTATTGCTTTGTGCTGGTCCTGTACACTTCCACACACAGCAGCTATTGCCTGCTAGGGAAGTTGGGATCCCAGGGATCCTGGGACATGGCCCTGACTGAATTCCTGAAGTGGTATTTTATGTGTTAAGTTCTTTGTGTGGAAAAAACCAGACAAGAGATTCTGTTATTTACTGTGACTGGCACCTCGAGTAGCAGGTGACAACCTGAGCTGTTGCCTCTTCCCTGCCATCCCCTCAGTCCATCTAAGCAGCCTCAGCACAGCTCCTGGGCTTTATCTGAACCCTTCCTTCTTCCTTCATGAGGTAAACCAGACCAAACTAAGGGGGTTGCTGGTCCCCAGTGCCTTTATGAGTACAGATTTCAAAAACTTTTCAGGCAGGACTTCTTTATGTGTGATACTTTGACAGTGTTTGCCTCCTCAATCTCATTTTAACTCTTTCTCTTCCCTATGAACCGTTATAGGTTCTCTCTTTCTCTTCTTTAGCCCATTATAACAAGATTGTCATGTTCTCATGCAGAAGGAAATTTGTGTGACCTTAGGTAACCCAAAGTCCTACATTTGGGCCTTACCAAGTGTTACTTACATATTTTTGAGCAAAACAGTGCTGGCTTTGGTGTTGTGTGACAAAAGAGAGCCACAGTGTGCTGGAGGAGCCATTGAGTGGCAGCTGCTTGGTGGAAATGTCACAATTCCTGAGTGTCCTCATTGTGATTTGAGGCAGACCCAAATCAAGTACTCTCAATCACAAGGATATTCAAATCTTAATCCAGCAGATGTAGTTCAGGTGTATGTTGTGCACCAGACATAGAGCAGGGTGGATTTTTTTCCATGCCATAATTTCCCCCTCCCCATCACATTGGATTGAATCAATGATCTTTTTTTTAGCACCTTTGTTTTCAAACTGTCCTTGCCCTGTGTCATCCCACAAGCCCATATACCTGAAACAAATACAGCCCACGTGGAAGCTGCTCAGGAGCTGTTCTGCCTGTTCCCCCTGCTTGTCCAAGGACAAGGAAATCCCCTGTGCAAGTCTGGCCCTTCTATGGCTCCTTTCTCTTATTCCAGTTTGACTCAGCAGGTTTCAGAGGAAGCTTAGATTTTCATCTGGCATGGAAGGAAAAGCAGTTACCTTCCCATCACAGCTCTTTGTAGGAAGGCTCTAAATTACCATCCCAGCTGTGTGCAATGTCTGCAGAAGAACAGGATCCATCCTGCCCCGTGCCAGCTCCCTCATTCCCACACAGATGGATCAGAAGCCAGCTGGGAAGTGACAGCCTGGTGCACCCCTCCACAGCCTCTGGGAGCAGCTGGAAGTGCAACACACCATGGAACTGCCTTGCATGGAAGAACAGCCATCATTTATTCCCTCCTGGATCGTCTGCCTGGGTTGCTCTTGGATGTGCAGTTCCTCTTTCATCTGAGATTTGGCAGGCGGTGCTTTCCTGCTTCATTGAGCTCTTTTTCAGAGAGAGACAAAGATTTTACTTTTTTTTCTTAAGGGGGGTGTGGAGGAGAAATCACTTGCAATCCATAATTTGGTCCCAAATTGAGAGCAGCAGAACTTTCCAGGAAAGGATGAGTTCCCCTTTGGCATGAAATTCAGTGGTTTTCATTGTTTCTGGTTCTTTGCCTGACTTTTCAGAGATTGCTGAGCATATGCAGCTCTGCCCAAATTCACTGGGATACAGAGACTGAGGACTCCTGGAAGTCACACCTTCCTCGTTTAACTTAAGCTCATCTTACTGGATCACTGGAGGAATTAAACTTTAATAAGTGGCAGATTTATGTCATCCTTTAAATGACTTGCACCTCACACTGCATTTTCTTTTGATTAATATCAGGCAATGATTTAATCAACACTTTTAGTTACAAGCACATTTCATTCCTGGCTGGAAGTTATAAATCAGCAAACTCCTCGAAAGGATGTAAATAGAAACCTACAGAATTAATTTGTCAGCCAAGAGGTTCTAGTTTGTCACAACTTTAACCATGAGAACGTGTTTTTACAATTAGAAAGAAATGTTCACTTCAAATAGTATATTACATTAAATAGAAAAAATATGCTGTTAGATTGGAACTTGAGCTGGGGTTATGGTGGAAGCAACTGAATAAACCAATGAGGAGAAACTGAAATATCTGTAAACACATCCAGTGAGTTATCCAAAATATATTGTGTGTGTAATTGAATATAATCCAAATACAAGGTAAACCAAATAAAAGCAAAACAAAACCATAATCAAGATGGCAAGGAATAACATTAAAATAAATTGCCAAATATTGAGAACTTAGGGGAAAAAAACCCAGCTGGTGAAAAGTACATTCTACAGGGTACTTAGAACTTCTGACATGGTGGGTCTGGAAGTGCTTCCCATAATTCCAGTTGCTGTGTTTGTTTTAATTATATGCTCTGTATGTTTTGACCAAATATATGAAACAACAAAAATTATATGCTTCAAAGGAAATTGATTAAATTTAATTAGACTTTGACAGAAAGAAAGAGTTTGAGCTAGATAGAAACAGCAGATAAAAATAAATAGCTGGGAGAAAAATGGCTAAACCCACATACTAGTGTAGCTCTCTTTGAAGAAATGAGAGCTTTAGCTGCTCCAGCCTGAGCTGGGAGAGTCCAGAATCCAGGGAAGTCTCCCCAAGGCTCTGGAGATGGGAATGGAGAGGTGCTGATCCACAGGAACTGAACCACAGGGATCAAAAAAAACCTGCAAGAAGTAAAGGAAGTGATTGCCTTGTCAATGACCTGATTGATAACTGGAAATCCTGGAAAACAATCAAAAAAACCCTGCAAGAAGTAAAGGAAGTGATTGCCTTGTCAATGACCTGATTGATAACTGGGAATCCTGGAAAACCAGCTGATGAGCCATGCAGGTAAAGGAATGACATGTTTAAGGAACTGGTTCAAGGCATATGTGAATCCCAGTGCAAAGCAAGCAGATGGAATGTTTGCAGGATCCCAGCTCAAACTGCAGACTGTAATTTATGTTCCCAGTGTGGTAAAAATGTGAACATTTCTGTGGAATGAGGTAGAGCCTTCAGGGAAGGTTGGTACCCCCCCACAGTGGTGGTCCTCCTCAGCAGAAGGGAAAATTGCTGTATAATTGTGGCTTTGGATGCTTAAACCTCTGAATGGCTTAGAATCACTAACCTAAAGGTGCTTTCAATAACTCTGTGTATGTGCCTGCTCTGCAGCCATCTCAGGGTGCTTGGGCTGGTTTGTTGGTTTGCAGCAGATGTGCTGGGAGTGCTGCTGGGACAGGAGTGTAGGCGGTGGGCACTCATGGCCATGTGCTCTCCAATCTTTCAACATTAGCATGCATGTTTCAAACGTTTGTTTTGGACCTAAGTGAGCAAAATTAAATGTAGCATTCAATTTGAGATGAGCTGCTGATTTATATAAAACACACACAAGATTGCCTGAAGTGGTTGTGGAGCCTCCAGTGTTGGAAATCTTTAAGAACCACTTAAGCAAACATGTCAGGAATGATAAGAGCTGAGCTGATCCTGCTTTGGGATGAGAGGCTGGGCAGATGGCCTCCAGAGGTCCTGGCCCCACAGCTGGAGGTCAGAGAGGCATTTCAGAACGAAATAAAACACAAAAATCAGACCTCTGCAGATCAGCTCTGGCCAGGAAACACGCCCATTGTTAGCAAGTACAAAAGGAGAATTTGAGCCACTTGCACTTCATGAGTCTTTAAAAAAAAAAACCCTCCTGAAATAGCATCCAGTTGTTTAAGTGACTCAGATTTTTTTGCTTTGACAGCGTGCTTGGTAAGCTACATTGTTTTGAATGATTTGCTGCTCAGTTCTGTGACATTTATTGCTTTTTGGATGAAAAGGAGAAAACTCCCCTAGGTCTGTTTAGAATTTGTTCATCTGTAATTTCCACGTATGTTTCCTTATTTAGCGGTTGGAGTTGGAAGTCTGTGTTGGCATTCCCTCCCTTCAAATTTATTGAGTTACACTCAGAAGAGCCTCTATTCCTCTCTGTTGGGCAATGTGTACAGAACAGCTTATTCAGCAGTTGCTAAATAGGTGATAGGTATGTGTGGTTTCTTTCCCTTTACTCCTCTGCCTTGTTCCCAGCCTTGCCTACAATCGCTTTTAGGGTTGGGTGTGGGGAGCTTGCTCTGAGAGCTGCCCCAGCAGGACCTGCCTGGTGCCCAGGTGCAGCCCACTCGTGGTGTCCCAGCCACACGTGTCCCAAATGTGTCCTAAACATGTCCCAAACACCATGGCAGTGGCTGGTGGGGCGGTGGGACTGGCAGTGGGGTGTGCTGGGAGGGAGCTGCTGGCCAGCCCCAGCTCCAGCTGCAGGGAACGGGGCCAGCAGGGGCTGGGGAAAAAGTTGATGTCATTGGGTTGACCTGGGACCCACCCACACACGTGCCCAGCCCTATGGTGGACATGAGGGAGATGACTGTCATCTCCCACCTCCTCCCTTCTGCTCTCACTGGGGCTGTGGCTGCTGACCTGCTGCTTCCAGCCACGGGAAGGGCTTGGGAAGGGGCTGTGGCTGCTGACCTGCTGCTTCCAGCCATGGGAAGAGCTTGAGATGGGGTCTGTAGCCTCAGGAAGGTCACTGTCTTCTGGTGGGGTGATCCCAGAGGTCACTGTCTTCTGATGGAGTGATCCCAGACCTGTTACTCTTTCTCCTCAGTGTTTTTTTGTCTAGACAATCCCTCTTCTCTCTAACACACGTGTCTCATATGTGTCCCATGGGGCCTGGATTGCAGGTAGGACAAGCAGCACATCTGCTCTGGATGCTGGGGGTGTTGGGAGTGACCTCCTTGCTGCAGTATTTTCAGTCCATCCTGAGTTATAACTCTGGCTATGGATGTCCTGCATCACTGTCATGCTGAAAAAGGAAGGCTACATGTGGCTTCTCAGAGATGGAGGTTGAATATTCTTTTTAATAAAAAATATTTTTTTCATACTTAAAGACCCTTGAAGAGTTCAGAAGTCAGATCAGCATTAACACAGAAGGGAAGTTGGTTAGATCTTAGTTCAGCTACCAGTGTTCATGAAGAGCCTGTCCTATTGATAAGGAGTGAGAGCAGAGGGAGCTGTACAAATGCTTCTAACAAGACTTGCTCTTGCAGAGAGAGAAAATTAGGCAAATATTTCACCAGTAAGGTAAAGTCACTCCAGATTAAGAGTGTGGGTGGATGTGCCCACCTTCCAGCTGGCTCCTGCCTGAGGAAACGTCAGGCGACAGAAGCAATAAGCTCCAGATAGAGCCCGTGGGCTCCAAAAACCTCTACCAGAATCGTGAGCAGAGGTAGAAAAGTGCCAACATTCAAGTAATTCTTTCCAAAATGCTGCCAGAAATGATTTAATAATGTTCCACTCCTAGCAGTTCTTCCCCCTTGCCTTTCATTTCTGGAGGAAGTCTTAGTGGCATTTTCTGGACTAGTCGTATCCTGACTGAGATCAGGCTTGAATTTCATCTCTTCCCCTGTGCTGTTCCAGTCCTGTTCCAGTTGTGAATCCTCATTCCCAGCCCTTTGCAGGCTCATGAAAATTTCCGTTCTGGCCACAGTGGTGTGAGCAACCTGGGGGTTGGTTACTCATTTAAGCTCTTTTAATTTCCTCTGACCACTGTCTGGCAGAGCTGAAGGCTGCAGCACAGACTGTGGCCCTTTTTCCAAGCAATTTGCAATGTTTTTTCTCCTAGGTGAGGCCACTGAATGGGTCAGCCAGGAGAATCCAGTATTGCTGGAGGTTGTGTGAGATTTTAAGCTGCTTTTTATGCCTGTGGGATTGTAGTGTTTGTTTGTAGGTCATCACTTCTGACTCTGCAGAGGTTACTTGAACAAATCCACTGTTTGGTCCAACCTTTTGGGTTAAGCTGGTGGATGGTGACTCAGAAGTGCCAGTGGTTGGTCTCAGGCTGTGCCTTGTGCCTCCTGAAAGATCCTCTGCAATATTTGCTGGTCTGTGATGATGGAGATGGGAGAGATCCCTCATCTCACATGGTTGTGGAAAATCTCTGCTCTGTTCAGACACAGAGTTCCCAGTTGTGTGTCTGACTTTATTTAGCCATTTTCACATGGCAAGTTTGGAACCAGCTGTTGAGTGAGTGGCAATAATTTAACAGAAAAATAAGTAAGTGAAAATACACAGTTGATGTATGGGAGTTCATCTTCTCTGTTGTGGTATGAAGACACTAATTCAGTTATCCTTGAGATCCTGCACAGATCATGGTAGGCTACCTGCAAGCTTTGAAAGAGGAGTTGGTTCCAGTGTGTGTGTCTGGGGAGAATCCTATTGTTTACACATAGGTTTAGGTTCCTCCCTTTCCTTTTAGTGCAGCTGATAAAATGAGAGAAACAGTGGTTTTCGTTTACAGGAATTCACACCCTAAAACCCTACTGCAAACAAGAAAGAGATGCTTTGAATTCCCAATGTGAAGTGAACAGGACGTTGTAGGAGATCCAGGAATGATCCTTGTTTGTGGGTTAACAGTGGGGATCTGTGTTTTCAGGGGAAAGTTGCTATTGAGGAAGGATCCAGGAGCTCAGATCTGATCTGTGTTTTCAGGGCAGTGTTTCCCTTGAGGAAGGATCCAGGAGCTCAGATCTGATCTGTGTTTTCAGGGCAGCGTTGCCATTGTGGAAGGATCCGAAGCTCAGATCTGATCTGTGTTTTCAGGGCAGTGTTGCCCTTGTGGAAGGATCCCAAAGCTCAGATCTGATCTGTGTTTTCAGGGCAGCATTGCCCTTGTGGAAGGATCCCAAAGCTCAGATCTGATCTGTGTTTTCAGGGCAGTGTTGCCCTTGTGGAAGGATCCGAAGCTCAGATCTGATCTGTGTTTTCAGGGCAGTGTTGCCCTTGTGGAAGGATCCCAAAGCTCAGATCTGATCTGTGTTTTAAGGGGAGTGTTTCCCTTGTGGAAGGATCCAGGAGCTCAGATCTGATCTGTGTTTTCAGGGCAGTGTTGCCATTGTGGAAGGATCCGGGAGCTCAGATCTGATCTGTGTTTTCAGGGCAGCGTTGCCCTTGTGGAAGGATCCCAAAGCTCAGATCTGATCTGTGTTTTCAGGGCAGTGTTGCCATTGTGGAAGGATCCAGGAGCTCAGATCTGATCTGTGTTTTAAGGGGAGTGTTTCCCTTGTGGAAGGATCCAGAAGCTCAGATCTAAGCAGTCTCTTGTGCTGAAGCCTAGAAAAGATGGATGTTGGTGCTGAGTGAGCACTGCCATTGCCACTCAGTGATTGCCACCTTTGGGTCCCCTTGCTGCCCCTCGGGGCTCCTCAGCCTGGAGAATGAGCTCCAACCCCAGCATCTCCAACCCCTGTGTGCCCTGCTGGCAGCTGTGGGGTGGCTGTCCCAGCCTTTCAGCCTCGGCAGGGGCACTCCTGGCCCCTCTCCCCAGGATTCCTGAGAGCCCAGCCTTGTCTAGCAAGGCTCCCCCTCTAATCAGAGCCGGAGGAAAGGAGTCCTCAGGGGTCTGTTCAGAACAGGAGCTGATAAAGATCCAGAAGGTGATTTCACTCTGTCCATTGATCACAGGCAACCCAGGGAGACCAGACCAAACACAGACATGTCGGCTGTGTCCCAGGGTTATGTGATACAAATGCTCTTGCTTAAGAGGTGGAGTGTTTTAAACTCCTCTTGATTATGTGGTCAGTGTGTTTAATTCCTTTCTCTGCTACATTATGAAGTGGGATAAAATCTCAGCCTCTCTTGCTTTCAAGAGTATTTCCTGTGTCTCCCTTCCTCCCAAATGCCCATTTCTTCTTGCCTAATGGCTGGAATCTGTTGGAATAGGGTTGGGGCAGTGTGTGAAACCACTAATACACAGCAGCCTTTAGGAGGATCAGGGATCCGTGGTCCAGAATGCAAATACATGCTTTAAAAGCGTTCCACTGAGCAGGAAGGGAGAGAGGATTAAAGTTTCACTTCCTTTTCATTTTTATGGGCTGAAGTTATTTGTCAGTTGGAAACATGATAAATTAGACAAACATTATCCTTTCCCTCCTCCAGGTTGCATATTCTGCTTTGCATTTCACAGTGCAATGAATAACTAAGCTTCATTATCACCAGGCTGTCAGCACTGAAAAGCTGTTGCAGGGCTCTTTGCCTTTAATTGAACCGAGTGTGCTGTGCACCTCATTCATGGCTTGGTGCATTTGTCATTCAGAGTGTGAATGGCAACAAAAGATGACTTTGGTTGGAGCATTGCTGCTGCCTGGTGTTCACAGGTCACTTTTCAAAGCTCCACCAGCATCAGGTATTTACATTGTGCAGTCACGATAACGGTATCACAAAATAAGTACAGCAGGGACCATTTCATCATTTCAATTATGTGATTGAAAGATGTGGGGAGCTGCAAAGCCACTGAGGTTAAGAATGCCATGATGTATAAATAGCCTTGGATAAGTGTAAGCATCAAATTGGATGCAGATGGGTTTGTGGACTTTGCAAGTGGCTTGCTTAAGAATGTCTGCACCACACACCCAACCATGCATCCATCATGGTAAAAGTGCAGTCTTTGTCAGCAGGTCTGAATTATGCTAAAAATACCTAATTTGTACCTAATATTTTGTGAGAAGTGCTTTACTGCAAAGGATGGCATTGTTCTTCCTGTGCTGCATTTACAGAAATAGTGGCACAGAAGCCCTGATGGCAGAGCAGGTCAGATGGGAGCTGAGGAGAAAACCTGCTTTAGGGGCAGCTCTGTTGCTGTGCCTGGGCAGGAAGGAAGGTGTTCAGGAGGAATGTGATGTGGAGTTTCCTCATGGAGCTTCTTCCTACAGCAGCCAGCACTAGAAGTGAGCTTTGAACAGAGGCAGTGAAAGGACTCAAGGACTTTCTCCCTCTGGGGAGTTGGTGAAGGGTCCTTTCCCACTGCCTCCCTCTCTGAAGTGCATTCCAGCACTAGGATCTCTGGGATTTGGGTCTGCCAATGAGGGATTTGGGTCTGAAGGCAAGGCAGAGCTTGGGCCCCTGCCTGGCACATGCAGCATTCCCAGCCCAAAATCAGAGAAATGTTCTGTCAGCCACACCAGGGGGAAACGGGCTGGGGTGGAGACAGCTTCTCCTCATGAGTCTGGGTCACTGACTGGTGCCTTGCAGAGGTTTCATTTCCCACCTCAAGATTAAATCTGAGATTTAATCTTTATTTTTGTAGTGACTTAGTCTTCCCAATGCTTTTGGCAAAATGGTCAGCTTTGATGTTGGACTTAGCCAGACGCTCTCATGACATGAAATGCTGCCCATCCCAAACTTCCCCCACAGTTCCATTTAGCAAAGGAATTTTTGAGAAGGATCTTAGAGTTGGCACTTTCAAGTGCTGAGTGAAACTGTGAATTTATAAACTTTTAAGTCTCCACCAGTCACAAGTTCTTTTAGTGTGTGACCTCCTGTTCCCAGCCTGGAGAAACAAAATGGGGCAGGATGGAGCCAGAATTTGAAAGCTCTATAAAAGGACCATGGCCACCTCCAGCTTAGATTTGGGAGAGGGTCAGAGCTGTGGAGGGGTGGGTTTGGGTCACACTTTACTGAGAGATGACACTTTGAGACTCAAGCCTGCAAATGTTTTCCTTCTCAGTCTTGTTTTCAAAGATGTTGTGGCAACACAGCGAGAGGAAGGTCTTTGCACAAGGCTTCAACCATCTGACCAGCATTAAAATTGCTCTTGTTGGGTTTTAATTTGGCTTGTGAAGAAAGGGGTGTGCTCCAGCAGCTGGTGTTGAATATAGAAGCAGCTGAATTTTAAAGTTGCAACTCTGAAGTAATAGTTTTGATGCTTCTCTAAAATGTACTATTTTAAAGTGTCAGTGCAGATGATCTGTACAAAAGGAACTTGGTGATCTATAGGCAGTACAGGCTGCACAGCCAGGGCATGTTATGTGAATGGAGATGGGGGGAAAAAATAAAATTGAAAAAGGGAATTATAGGAAACCAGTACAGGAGCACTTGGTGAGCAGCTCTTTAATAATTTAGGGAAGGTTCTACCTGGTCTAACTCAGCATTAAAATAGAAATCATGGGGTAAGACTTGAGCTATAACATTCCCCTGTGGTTAGTATCAAAGTTTATTCCAACAAGCTAATGGGGTTTTTTAGAGATATCTTTGGTCTCCTAAAGTCAAACTCGTGGCTAGTTCAAAGTTTTATGGCTGTCTAAGGTACCAATTTTCATTTTCTGTATGTTTCCATACTGTGCAGTTTTTATGGCTACACTAGAATTACTGATGTTTGTGCATACTTACCAAGTTATTTAAATATCCTGGTGACTCTTAGCCCAAAACACACACTCAGGCTCTCCAGGGAAGTGCCTGCTACTCCACACAGTTGACTCATGTGGTATACATTGCTGAACAGATTTGAAGTACAAGCTGAGAACAGAGGCCCTATGCTGAGTGACTAAGATAAATTACAAAAATCGGTTATTTTCAGCCTATATGCAGGAAATTCTGAAGTCAATGAACCTTAGGAAAGATCAACAATTGCAAGATGCTCTTTGTAATTTTTTTGTATTGTTCTCAGTGTTTTGTTTATTTATTTATTTTAGTTTTGGATTTTTTTGCTTTGTGTCCTCACCCTGTCCTCACCCCAGCCCACTGCTGAGCTACCTTGGTGAGAGGCAGTGGGAGAAGATAAAAGCTGGAGACACTTCTTTTCCTTTATCTTTGTCTCACTGCTGGGATGCAGGAGAGCTCCCTCTAAACCCAGGGAAGAGCCACCTGTGATGGAGGAGGAAGAGTGAAACTCAGCTCAGGCATGGGCACCACAGGAGGAGGCCCAGGGGAGAAGCTTTTCCATCTGGAAATGGGCTGGAGTTGTGGGATGTGGGTGCTCCAGAGAGCCAGCTCTCAGCTGGAGAACTGTGATGGGGCTGTGGATGCAGGGATGGGCTGGGGATGCAGGGATGGAGCTGTGGATACAGGGATGAGATGTGGATGCAGGGATGAGCTGTGGATGCAGGGATGGGCTGTGGATGCAGGGATGGAGCTGTGGATGCAGGGATGGAGCTGTGGATGCAGGGATGGGCTGTGGATGCAGGGATGGGCTGTGGATGCAGGGATGGAGCTGTGGATGCAGAGATGGAGATTTGGATGCAGGGATGGAGCTGTGGATCCTGGGATGGGCTCTTGATCCTCCTGCAAAGAGAGGCCTCCTGAGATGGTCACTAAGCTCCAGGTCTGGAGTATTAATGGGTATTTGAGTGTTCCTGTCAAATAGATCATTCCCATGTGGCATGGGAATCCTTGTTCAGTTAATTGTTGTGTTAAAACCCCCCAAACCCCAGATTAGCCTGTCTTGCAATGCTAATTCAAAACCAGGATAAATTTGCATGCTGGCTTTCATGAGACAAAAAAAAAAAGAAAAAAGAAAAAAAAAAGTGTCTCCTGTACAGATTTCTGAATCTGGAATTTTCAAAAAAAAAAAAAATACAGCTATTAATATCTGAAAGAAATGAGCTGATGTCTAACTAATGATCTTTCAATGCTGCTGGGAACATGGTTTATATTTTTCATTTTATATGATGTCAGCAACCACTTCTGGGGGCTGGCACGTACTGTGGGCAAGTCCAGAACATTTCTGAGACAAGCCAGCATTTTCAAAGCAGCTGTAAGAGTTTTGACTCCTGGGCACTAAGGAAAAAAATGTTCTTTATGAGCTAAGCCCATCCACAGTGCTTGTTTCCCAGGCTGCCTCGTTTATTCAATAATTTGAGACAGTGTTGGATTAAATTTCATCTTCCAAGCCCTGTCTGCTGAAGCTGCTCACCAGCTCTGTCATTTATCAAGGACACTACATGTGAGCCTTGATTTGATTGCTGCTTCTCTGGAAACCACTAACAGAGGGTGAGAGTATAAAGAAACAGAGAGGGGGGAAAAAAGGAAGGAAAAAAAATAAAAAATCTGTGTTTCTTGGAGGCAAGGAGTCCCTGGTTAATCTGCTGAGCCCTGCAGTCCCCAGAAGCCAACTCCTCAACTAGAGTCCTGTCAAAAATGAGTCCTTCCCTAATGTAATACTGAAGGAAGAATAAATTTACAGCTTGCTCAGGGAGGACAAGAAGCCTTTCTGAGACGTCTGTGCTGGACCCACCCTATCTGGTTCTGATTTTTTTGTTTTGAATGCATCTCCAAACAATCACTGAAGATAAACAACACGAGCAGGGAAACTTAGCCAAGTGGCTGAAATTACTGAACCTTTGAAGACTAAACACATGCAGGATCAATCTTCCCTGTAGCCTTTCCTACTGAAACTGGATCATTTCTTGCTGCTACAGGAAAAATTGTCTGGAAATCCCACAAGGCCTCCCAGAAAGACTGGTAATCCCTTACCTGCAGCAAACTCTAATGTGTTTTCCCTCAAACAAACTTTCAAGCCTTCCTTGCTGGGCTGCTTTTCTTTTTCTTACCAGTTTAGGAAAGAGTATGGATTAGCCTAATAACTCCTGGGGTCATCCAGAAGTTGTTAAAGCTACTGATGTCTTTGAAAGCCTTGTTCTCTGTAGCAGCCAGAGCTTGTGCTTGGCTTGAAGCTGCCTCCACTGTTACAACCCCTAACATCAGTAAGTGAACAAGGAGCTGAGCTAGCAATCTTCATCTGCATTTGCCCAGATCATTTTCAAGTTCATAAGCAGGCTGTTTCCAGCCAGGTCACAGAGCTGTGTGCCAGTGTGTGTGTGCTGATTTGGGCAGTGCTGGCATGGGGAGAGCTGAGTGCTTGTTTCTGGCTTTGTGCAGAGGAATTGCTGCCATGCTCTGCAGTGTCTCCTGAGGTACCGTGCAGTGAAGCTCATTAATCAATGTGTCACTAATGACTGGAACCCAGCTGAGCTGGATGCTGCTGCTGCCTGCTGAGCAGGGCTGGAGCAGGGAAAGCAGACCTGGGAGGTGGGAGCAGTGAGTGTGAGCAACCTGTGGCAGATCCTCCTGCTTCACTTCCCTCCATGGCCTCTTCTAAGTGGAGGGTGCCACCAGTGTCCAAAATAATTGTGATTGCAGCTGCAGTCAGCAAAGTCCTTGGCTGTGTCTCATTGGGAATGCTGAGATGCCACTCTTGCTGCTTCAGTTTCCTTTCCTGAGGCAATCTGGGAAGCAGCAAGGCTCCACAACAGTGCTGTGGTACAGCCCAGAAACTACCAGAGGTTTGTTAGTGGTGTCTTCCTTTAAGTGCCACATGTCTTCAAACTCATGTTAAAAGCCATGTTTATACATTAGGTGAACCACACATCTTGGTTACTGCCAAGTCTGGAGTGGTGATGTACCCATGCTGTATTAGGAGTTCTTGCAGTAAATGTGTATTTATTTGTGGGCATTTTTGGCTGTCCACAAACTGTTATATTCAGCTGAGCTGCAGTTTCCTTACACAGCACTATTTAGCATTACAGTGCCTCAGCCTGACTCTGCAGCAGCTAAAATATTCCAGCAGCAGTGTCTGACCCACAGTGCTCAGTCAGGGCTTGCTGTGACCCTTCTCCCTGCAGCTGTCCTCCCTTGCTCAGGAGAAGCTGTCCTTGCTCATTGAGTGCAGCCTCTGCCTCTCCAGGCACTGTTCTTCCTTCAGGAATTCATGTCTGCAGTGTTTCCACATTTCCTTCCTGAGCAGGTTCATTCCTCAGTCTTACAGCAAGTTTTTTGTTGGGTTGTTTTTTTTTTTTTTTTTTTTTTTTTTTTTTTTTTGTTTTTTTTTTTTTTTTTGGATGCTAAACCCTGGGTGTCTCCCCCTCATCTGAATCCCTGCAGGATGTGTGTATAAAATTCTGGGATTGGGTCACTTTGTGCACAGGCAGAGAGAGGTCTGTTCCAGCATCATCTGCTGTCTAGAAAGCACTGTCTAAACACATCAAAGGGAGCACTGGGATGTTAAGGCTTGGCCACAGTCCCAAGCCCTTATGGTCTTCAAGCCCATCCTCCTGGAGCAGCTGCTTGTGGAGCTTCCACCAGGTGCCTACAATGAGGATTTGACATGGTGCCACTTGGCACTCAGCCCCCAGCATTATGGGCTTGAAAAAGCAGCAGAGGCTTAGTCCTGCTACAGCAGATACTTTCCAGGTACTCTTGCCTTAATCCCTCTGTCTGTCTTCTTTATCCCAAAGAGCAGGAAAATCATGATAGAATTAAAATGGGATTTGCTTGCTGCAAAATCCTGAGCAGCTGTCTCCTCAAAAGCTGCATATTTTAGCAACTCTTCTGTGATGGTCCAAGAGGTTGGTGGTGAGATGCAACTGCTGCTTTTTGATGGGATAAGGACCCATCATTTCCCTCTCTCTTTGTGCTGTCAACTTCTAGGCTCTGATTTCCATAAGAGAGAATCCTAGGTGGGTTAAACAAGACCCATGTCAAGATTTCTGTTCTTCAGAGGTCTGAGATAAAGAACAGAAATTCCTTATCCACTACCCTGATCTTTGAAGCTGAGGAAAGGAGATGGAGAATGAAGGCACAGGGATCACATTGGTCACGTTGGATCAGATCAAATATCCATCTATCCCCTGGTCTTGTCTCTGACAGTGGCCAGGAGCTGATGGCTGGGGAAAAGCGTGAGTAAAAATGCAAGTGTGTAGTAATGCTACCCTGCAGGCCTGAATCCAGCAAGCTATGGCTTAGGCATGTCCTTAGCTCTGAGCTGATTTTATTCCTCTTTTTAGCCCTCAGTGGATTTTTCTGTAGCTTCCTCCAATCCTTTTGTGAACCTGTGAACAATTTGGTCAAGGGCAGTCCTTGGGATGATGTTACAGTGCAAGGGTCTTGGCAAACAGTTACCCAGCTTCACTGCCTGCAGTGTGGAAGAGCAGTTTTCTGCCACAAACTCTGTGATCTTGGTCAAGGCATTTTGATTCTTATGTAAAAAGGGGATTATGTATTCCTGTTTCACAGGGAATTGGGAGGATAATATTTAGAGGTTTTTCAGATACAAGGGCTGAGAGATATATAGAAACATAAATACTAAATTAAGCAATTTGGTCTTAATCTGATTCCTTTCTGACATCCAATAGCCCAAGCTATAAAACCAGGCTTTCTTTTAATTCTTTCTTAATTTGGTTTCTCCCTCTCTTAAGAAAATAGCAAAATGTACCTTTGCTGTCTTTATTATACCTAATATTTGTGCTGGACATGCTCTTAATGTGGGTTTTCCAGTGTTAAACTCTAAGATAGAGGATGCTATTGTACCTTGAATATGTTATCATTAAAAATCACTGCAGAGTTAAAGAGTTCCCAGGTTCAGCAGGAATTCACAGTCCTTGTCACATTCAAACAAGAGACTCCTCCATAGGAGAGTTTAAGAATAGTCTGGTGGTTTCCTGATGGAAGAGTCTGAATGTCTCCTCACTGTGGCTGGCTTGGGCTGAAATGCTGAAAGGAGGGAAGAAAGAGGAGAGGAATAAATTTTCCTTGGTGTCAGGTCTGACCTGGTAGGTGGAATGTTCTTCAGGGTGGGTGACACCTGTGAAATGGTTGAATTGAGTGTATTTTGTGCTATGAAACATGAGAATGTTTCCTTGTTTGCTCTGCTCATGCACAGCAGAAACCCTGAAAAGGCTGATTTATCCACATCTTCTGTTCTCTAAAAATGAGAGATCATTCCTGCACCTTTTCATTTATAACTTCATGGAACTCCACATGTGTGGCAGAAATTAGATCATCTAATTGATTTATAGTCAATCAGTGACTGTAAAGCCCTTGCATTCCTCATGAACAATTTATAGAGGTCTGAAAGCTCACCCCCTGAGCTGCAGGGGAGGCTTTAGCCTGGCTGCAATGTGGCTTTAAAACTGCTAAAAATCCCTGGACTTGCGATCCTCTGGTGTTTGAGATTGTTTTAGAAGGTGTTGGCTGTGTGGTGGGAAAGGGGGTGATGAGAGAACAGAAGTGAGTGCCTGCAGCCTGAGAGCTCTGACACTGCAGAGATGGAGCAGCTCTGGCCAGGGCTGGGAGCTGCAGCCATGGAGGCATCACTGCAAGGGACAGGAAGGCTTCGTTGCAGCTCTGGGTTCATTTAGCCCAAACTCCTGCAGCTCTGTGTTCATTTAGCCCAAAACTGCTGCAGTTCTGTGTTCATTTAGCCAAAACTCCTGCAGCTCTATGTTCATTTAGCCAAAACTACTGCAGCTCTGTGTTCATTTAGCCAAAACTCCTGCAGTTCTATGTTCATTTAGCCAAAACTCCTGCAGTTCTATGTTCATTTAGCCAAAACTCCTGCAGCTCTGTGTTCATTTAGCCAAAACTACTGCAGCTCTGTGTTCATTTAGCCAAAACTCCTGCAGCTCTGTGTTCATTTAGCCCAAAACTACTGCAGCTCTATGTTCATTTAGCCCAAACTCCTGCAGTTCTATGTTCATTTAGCCAAAACTCCTGCAGCTCTATGTTCATTTAGCCAAAACTACTGCAGCTCTATGTTCATTTAGCCAAACTACTGCAGCTCTATGTTCATTTAGCCAAAACTACTGCAGCTCTATGTTCATTTAGCCAAAACTACTGCAGCTCTATGTTCATTTAGCCAAACTACTGCAGCTCTGTGTTCATTTAGCCAAAAGTCCTGTAGCTCTGTGTTCATTTAGCCAAAAGTCCTGTAGCTCTGTGTTCATTTAACCAAAACTCCTGCAGCTCTATGTTCATTTAGCCAAAACTCCTGCAGCTCTATGTTCATTTAGCCAAAAGTCCTGTAGCTCTGTGTTCATTTAGCCAAAACTACTGCAGCTCTGTGTTCATTTAGCCCAAAACTCCTGCACTGACAGGAGGGGGAGGTTCACCCTGACTCTGGCTCCTGTTTGAGATGAGGATTTGGGAATATGGAAATAAAGGTGAGGTGGATTGTTTGTGCTTTTCTTTATTGCTGTTAGTGCATGTCACTATGTTATTGGAAGTTCTTGCTTCAGTTTTGATCACTTAAACAATTAACAATTCATGTACAACCAGGAGTAGTCTTTGCTTTTTCCCAGATCTGCTGTTGGAAAATATTGGAAGAAGCAATTAAACCCCCAACCCCCAAACGACCTCAAAATCATCTCTTCATCCCCAGAAACAGGGAAAAGGAATATATATGCACTGGTGTAGGAGCAAGCATCAGTTTTGGCTCCAGCTACACAGATGGGTTTGGTTGCTTGGTGTTCATCCCCTGTTGCCAGTTATATCTTGTGAATTTCCAGTTATCATCATCCACACACAAAACCCCAGAACCCTTAGTTATTAATTCTCCCTTCCCACTGACCTGGCTCTCCATAAATCTCAGGCCTGGAATCTTTCTTCCTTTCTTCTCCTCCTGCTCCCACCTCTTTCTCTCTTTTTTCTCTTAAATTAAACACATTCCAGAGAGAGGCTGGGAGCTGTTAGGAAGCTCTGCATTGATGGGGTTTCCTTTGGGATGTGCAGGCTGGTGAGATTCCTGCCAGTGCTTCTCCAGCCTGCAGCAAGGAGTAAGGGGAGACATCAGCCTGTGGCATCCAGCACTCCCTGCTCTGCTCCAGAACCACTTTTACATTCTGAGTTCACCAGGAGAAATACACTAAAAATTAAGAATAAACCCGTATCAAAATCAAGATATGTGCAAACTACTATTGTGACTCTTTCCTCAAGGGGCCTGGTATTTCATCACAGAAGAAAATTAGATTAGTTTGACATGATTTGTTCTGGACAGATGTATGTTGACTGTAAAGTGACTTGATTGTTATCTTCCAGGTGCTTATAAATAGACTGCTTATTTACTGCTTCATTTTCTTCTGGGTATTTATGTAAAAATGGCTGGCTTCTGTTCTCCATTTTTAACTATCATCATCATCCTGCCCTTCTGCCCACAAGATAGGCTCCAGAAATTCTTGAACATGTTCACCAGTCCCTCACCAGAACACTCTTTAAGTGCTCTCAAGATACTGTGGCTCACATAATCAGAAACTTCAGAATTGCCTTGATAAGTCAATAATGTAATAATTAGTAAGATTTTTTCCTTTGGATGCTATGTTTGGAGAGAGACATTGTAAAACTTTTCATTTTTAAACTTTGTGCACTATTTTGGTCATGCCCAGAAACTCAACCTCTCAACTGGGTGAGTCTGAACATGGATTCCCCTCACAGCCAGAGAAGAAAGTATAAAAGAAGCTGGGAAACTTGAAAAAGGATCTTAAGGACTGATTGAAGTCAACCCAAGCATGGCAAGAGAAAGCCCTGGGGTTTTATGTAGTGCAGGCCCAACAGAGAAATAAGGCAGGGAAGCAGCGGATATCCCACCTATTAATTTTGCACTTTGTGTTTGGCTTTAACAGATTCTTTTAGCTGCAGTGCTTTAACACAATAAGTGGTGTAAAATGTTTTAACTTTCTCAAAGAAGCCCAAATACTTTTAGCAGATGACTTGATCTCTCGTGCCAGTGAGCGTGTGCTTCAGTCTCTGAGCAATTTCCCTTTGACAGAGTGCCCAGTCCTGCAGCAGAACAGCTGAAGGCACAAAGTAATTTGATCAAAATTTTAAGACATCTTGAAGGATCTAAGGTTTGCCCATCAAGAAGAACCACTTTTCACCTTTCCCTCACTTCTGCCTCTTAAAAATCCATAAGGAAGAAGGAAAAAAAAATTCCCCAACCCTTAATTTATATTTAGAAGTTGACTGTTTTCCTTGAATCCCTTTCTGGCTCAGCCAAACTCAGAGCCCAGGCTGACAGCTGTGAGTTTGTACCATCAATTTCCATGTACATGTTCCTCAGATAATTACCTGAGGGAGCAGGTTTCAAACCACAGCGTGTGGCCCAGGGCCAAGGCGATAGAGATCTGGCATTGTGTGGGAAGAAGGGTCAGTGCAAATCAAATATGAGCCCCATTCCCACATGAAAAGGAAATAAAAGCTCCACGTGCAGGCATGTGGAGAAGCTTCTCCTAAGTCTCTCAGCTTAAATATAACCAAGCAGGAAAAATAATGCTGGCAAGGAAATAGAGCTGTGTTTATTGGCCATTCAGTGCCCAGCAGGTCTCAAACCCTTCAGTGCTGGTTTTTCATTAATGCTGCACTGGAAACCCTGGCTGCCTGCTTGTTTTAGGAGCTGAAAATCTTCTGTATGCTGGAGGCAGGAATAAAAGTTTGCAGCAAAGAACATAAAAGGGAAAAGTTGACATGGCTGTGAGCAACTTGGGTGGAAAGCCTTAAGCTCCCCACACAGAGAGCGCAGAAACAGGTTCCTCCAGAGTGGATGAACTGTACTGGAGGTTGGTCAGCCAGGGATGTGAGCCATCCACCCTTTGCCTCTGAGCATGAAGAGAGGCCAAGGTGACCACCTTGGGCTTCAATGTCTCACTTTCAGGTGCCTAAATTAGGGCAGGTAAATCCCATGTAGACAGGGGTTTGCAGATAGTGGTGCTTCAGGGGGAGCAGATCAGTCTGAGGGAATACAGTGGCAGGAAATGCCATCATGTCCTGCCATGCTGCTGAAACTCAAACTGTCAGGGATGGCTCCAAAGGCCCCATGTTCTGTTTGTCCAGGACATTGACCCCAGTGTCTGGTTCCTTTTCTACAAACAAGAGCAACCCAATTTCCACAACCAGATTGTTTCAGTGGCTTGTTCAACAAGCATGGGCTCAGCCATAATCATCCCCAGTGCCACCCTGTCAGAAACTGCTGGACTTTGATGTGTGTGGAATGGCTCTGTGCTAACAGGGGACCTGCAGGGGGCCATCAAGGTGTCCCATGGGCTGCAGGACAAAAGAGCTCAAGCAGCACATTCACCTGAGCCAGCTGCTGGGTTTATTCCCCACCAGTGTCACTTGTCCCACCCTGGAAAGGCACAGACCCCAGCCTTGGTGAGGTGTCCTGTGAGTCAGCTGTAGATGCTCTTGGGAAGTCAGGAATTCTTCCCATACAAAAACTGCAGGCAGTGTAATCCAAATTGCTATATTTAGGCATTTGAGCCACAACTCACGGAGTGCCCCCAGTGTAACAGAGCAAAAGGAGTGTGAGGAGGTAGCAAAGAATTTGTCCCACATAAAGACTAAATATCCATTATCAGCAATCTCTTTGGCCTGCTTCCTCTGTTGTTTCTTTCCCTCTGGAGATTTGGCAATTGGATTGATTTGCTGCCTGACTCACTGTCTTAGATTGAGATACTGAGAATTGCTGACAGTATTAATAAAATTAGCATTAGGGAGGATGTTTGAACATTTGCCTTTGACGTTTTTAGGGGAGAGAGCTGACATTTAGTCTAAGTTAAAAAGTTACTTAATTGCCATTACTTTTTTCCCTGACCAAAGTCTTTGTAGTTTTCATGTGAAAACTTAGTCCAGAACTAAGAATTTCAGATTGCAAGCTTTGGTCTTTCTTCTTGCTGAGAACCCCTGATTAGTTAAGAAAGCACTAGATATTTAACAGCATGCTTGGGAGAAATATTTTCATAAAACCATAAAATACATGTACAAGTATCTCCAGCAGTATTGTTTTATGATAGTGAGGATTATTTTGTTCTGTCTTAGGTGACATAAAGGTCAAACTAAAATAATAGTCTTAATGTCAAAATCTAAGGACAGGCAAATAATTTTCAAGAATGGTTTGCATCATTACTTTTAAATGCAATTGCCTGGTCTTTAGGATTTGTGGTTAACTTTTGCTCCCTATGGGAAATGACTGAATTGAGGAGACATTTGTTTCATGTCATGACTGCTCTTTATCTACACACCCTGCACTGTTTTCACGTGGTGCAATTAATCCCCAGGGAACAGCAGCAGGCTGAGCTTGGGTTTGCTCTGGTCAGCAAGAGGATCACTTCCCAACAGTCATTACAGGCAATTTTCAGTAGTCCTTAAAGGTTTAATTTGGGTGTTTGTTGTTTTGTGCTCCTTGCCTGACAAGTGGAGCTGCCTGATGTCACTGAGTCTTCTTGAATGTTCCCTTTCCATAACCATTGGGGCAAAGCGTCCCAGCTGCTGCCACTGCTCAGTGTCCATGCAAGGTGTAGAATAGTGTGAAAGATCTTCCATGTGTTAACACTCATTTATTGGTTGTATTGTTATAAATAGGATCCTTTTTATCCTTTTAATTTGGGCACTGCTGGTCACCTCCCTGTTTCCTGTGTCCTCCTGTCTGTTTCCTGCTGGCCTCAGCCCTTGGCTGGTGGCAATGCCATTTTTTGGGGCTGCCACTGCCATTACTTTGTGCCCGTGTCATTTTGAGGCCATACATGCTGCCTGTGTGCTGCTATCAGCAGTCCCAGCTCCTCTTCAGGGGGGTTTTGTGTGGGGGAATCAGCAGAAAGCTGTGCCAGTCCCAGCTGTACATGTGTGCGGTCGAATTCCCTCTGCCTTTAATGAAGAGCCACTGCCAGAATCTAAAACAACTTTTCTTGCCCTCCCATAGACAGCACTGCTTGTTCTATCCCACAAAAAGCTGCTATTCTCTTATCCATTTTTCCCTTTCTCTGACTGCAAAAAACTATAAATTATTTTAGTGCAAAAATTTTGGAAGCTTTTCTCCCTCTTCCCCATTTCCTGAAAAGCTTGCATACAGAGTGAGACACTCATAAGCTTTTCCGAGATAAGAATTTAATTTATTTATGCTTCATTGTTCCAAGCATGGCTACAGACTGGTTTGGAAATTTGCTGTTCCAACTTTAACAGGTCACTGCATGGAAAGGAGCAGCTGGATTTTCCTCCAGAGCAGCCGTCAGCTGTTGGAAATCTCTTGATACTCCCCTGGCTTCTCCAGATTCAGCATTAACTTCTCCTTCCTGTAACAGGAATTATGCTACGTGCTGTAGACTCTTTAGCTAGAAAAAGGAGGAAAGTACAGGAGGGGAATACAGCAGATGCTGGTGGGGCTGGCAGAGGCCACACCATTGCTCTGACTCCTTTTTACCTCCATAAGGTCAAAGTGTAGGAGAAAAAACCCCCTCTAAAATCCAACATGCCACAATCTGTCTGAAGTGACTCCTGTAGCTCAGGCAAGTGGGCAATGAGTCCAAACTCCAGAAATGTCAACTACTCCATGCTTTTACACTGCTTTTCCCTCTCACCTCTTCACCTCTTAGGAAGTGCCTCCTGTAAGAGCCTAAATGAGGGATGTGGGACTCCAGGCAGTCTCCAAAGTTCAGTTTATTACATCCAAGAGTTTACAGCAGTCCAGGGTGGTGGGTGACAGAGCTGGGCCTACAGCTGTCAGCTCCAGCTACAGGCAGGCCTGGAGACCCTTTGGTTTTTGTTACAATGCATTATTTACTTTTCTTTGCTGAGCATCCTCATACAGTAGAACCAATCTATACCTTCACTTTTACCTATAGCCTATCATAACTCCTGTAATTACCATATTCATGTTACTGTTCTCCAATCACTATAAGTTGGTACATTGCAGTATAAGCTAGAAGTTGTTTCTCAGTTTTCTTGCAGTGGAAAATTCTGAGACCTTTTTTCTACTTGCAACTTTGCTGCATTGTTTGCCTGTGCTGTCCTTTCTGCTTGGTAAAAACATCTTCTTGTTTGAGGTGGGTTTATCCTTTGCTCTAAGCCATAAAAACCCTTCTAACTAACACAGCCTTTGCCTCCTTGGTTATCCAGTAAGACTGACTCAGCAATTCTTTTCTTCTAGATCAAAACTTGCTTCAATCTCTATTCCTTCATCAGACTCCACATTTAAAAAATCTTTCTGGTAAATACACGTATCTGTGAGACTTTCTTGTCAAACTTTCATCCTTCCCAACAGCCTCCTCCATTGCTCATTGCAGAGCTCCAGGATAGCTGAGGGATGGAGGCAGCAGCCCCATTTCTCACCTCACATGGCTGCATGGCAGCAGGATTGTGCTGACTCTGCTGAGCTGCTCCTGATTTGTGCAGATAGAATGACCCACATGTGAAATCTGTGTGATGACATCTGCAGGAGATGTAATGCAGCCAAGTAACTTTGCCATGAGAACAGTTCCAGTGTTGCTTGACTTTCTTTTAGAATACAATGACGAAAACATCATATTGCATTAAGTAGTACTTAATTAATGTAAGCCATGAGAGAGAGAAATTCAAGCAAGTTGCTCCTTTGAGCTGGATGTTTTACTGAGAACTGAGCCAGAGTGACATAATTGGTGACTTTTTTCAGAAGTTGAGCTGTTGGTTGCCTCTCGTCACAACTTTACTGAGATTTGTCCTTCAACACCAGCTAAAAAAATTTGAAAGCAGGTTTGCTGCTTGATCTTTCACATTCTTTGTATCAGAGCCCTCATCAGTGCTCCTTGCTCTGAACTTTGTTCTGTAATTTGTCAGCCCTGAATGTCTCCAAAGGCTGTGGGACAGAAACTGCACATGCAGAGTGTCCCAAGGCAGACAGAGCTGCAGGCACTGGCAGCACAGTGTTTAACCTCTGCAGGGAGTTGCTTGATAGACATTTTGCATACAGTCACAATCAATAGAACGTTTTCATGTAACTAGAACTGATTATGGGAAGAGAATAAAGTGAGAAAGGGAAAGGACAGGGGAAAATGCCACACAGTTACTACTGCTGGTTATCAGAACTTGCAATTTATGTCCTGTTAAAAACACGGGGAAATAATTGAAAGTCAGAAGGGAAGAGTTACTGGCCATGACATCATTAACTCAGTTAATATAAAACATTAAATGCTCACAAATGGGAGACTTGTTTGTTGAGCTGCTGGTAGAAGGGGTGGATTCTGCCTGGTATAAAATGACATGGTTCCACTTTGACATGTCAGATTCACTGGTCTTTAGTGTGGTTCTGTCCAGACCAGGAGATCCTCAATTCTCTGTGGTAAGTGTGACCTTTTCCCCTTAGCCTTTCTGCTTAAGGTACAAGACAGAGGATATAAATTTGGCTGTAGGATGCAAGGAGCCTGAAGACACTCAAGATGAAGTTTCCAGATCCTTTTGATGCACTGTTGACCATTTTCAGGCACTTTTCCTCTTGCCTGTGTTCTGAACTCTGAGCTATTCATTAAAAGGGAAGAAAGAAAAAGCAGTTCCCTCTAGCTGAGGCACTTCATCATGTTTGGGAGATGCAGAGCAGCCCCTGAATGGGCCCAGTCTGAGGCTGGGCTCTCCCTTGGGGATATTAGCGGCTCATCGTTCGCACATCCAGCTCCCGTAATGACGAGTGGGATTATCAGAGGAAATCCCCCCTGCAGCAGCGAATCTGAGCTCCAATTCACAAAATGAAACAGCTGGATTAGCACAGGCAAGGCCAAGTTATCTGGGGGAGGGGTACATCACCTCCTGTGAGCAGAGCAGGCATGGCCTGAGCAGCGTTCCATGGTCTGTCTGACCTTGAAATGATCTGAGATTCTCTTGGTTTGTGTGGGGAAAGGGCTTCACAAAACCCTCCTGAAAAATGGCTGTTTTTAGAGCTCCTGTTGATGGTCTTGTGTGTGAGAAACAACTGCTCACTTTGAAAATTTAAAGAGGTTTATTAAACCTTGAAAAAATACAACAAAAGGACTATATAAGGAAGAATTTGCAGGGCTGGGAACTGCCCTCATGGATACCACGAGGCCGGTTCATCTTCAAGATGGATGCTCAGTCTTTTATACCCCTGAGGGTTTGTGATAGATGAGTAATGTGATGATTGACTCTCACAATAGACAAATCTCATGTATGTAGGTTAAGAAAAGGTTTATAGATTCATAGTTATGTTGTACCCCCTCACGAGGTTATCAAGCTGGAGTTGGGACATCTGGGAGGGCTGGGTTGTCACTGTGGTGACACCTGACCTCCAGTCAGGATTTGAGGAAGACATCTCCACCACTGGATAGCAAAGAAGGGCTTGATGGACAGAACTTTGAGAGGGGTTAAAGGGTTAAAAAGGAAGAAACCTCCATTGTGAGGGGGCTGAGCACATGGTGGCGGAAATCTTTTGCTCCCTGCTCCATAACCTTTTTTCTTTATTCAGTCTTCTGTTGCATTTTTGATAAGGTTTAATAAACCTTCCTAAACTCTGAAAAGTGAGTAGCTGTTTCTCACAGGTTACATCAGCCAGCCCTGGCCCTTCCAAAGTCTGTCAGTCAGCTCTTCTTTGCCATTTATCAGTGGACACTGCTTTCTTGTACCTGGATTGGAGCTCAGGTGTTGTCTGCCTCACCCCCTGAGCACCCCAAGCTCTTCCATTCCCACCTGCCCCATGCAAGGGACACATGTGCAGCTTCTTTGTACCTGTCCTAGACAGCCCAGGCTGTCTGATGGCAACAATACTGGGGGGAAAGGGAACTGTGGGGAGAACAGAGGACATCTAAACTCCACTAACATAACTGTTCATCACTAAAGCTTCTCTTAATATTCACACAATAGTCATCTTTTAATTGTGAGAGCCAATCATCTCATTATCCATCTATAACATGGATGAGTGTGACTTTATGGTAGAACTCTCCTTCTGACATTCAGTGAGCTCACACCCCCCCATATCTTGGCCTGTGCTAATCATAATCGCTCGTTAATTGGAAAACAGTGAGGGAAATTGGTAGCCTGCTATAGAATGAAATATTCCATGGACATCTGGAGTTAGATGCATATATCCAAGGGGTGTGAAATAAGAAAGCAATTGTCTGTGTCTCCAGGGAGCTGTAACCCTGTCAGTAATGTATTTTTTGTCCAGAGAATGTAGCAGCAAGGATGCCTTCTCCTTGGCAAAGTATGGACAGCATTGGTATTGTCAGGAAAATGAATCCACAAACACCAGAGGTTTATATCCAAAAAGGAGACAGAGGAGTTCTTTTACTTTATTCCAATAAAGGGAGAGGCCATGGGGCATTCCCCTGGGATCTCTCCAATTTTTGGAGGAGGCAGCCTCCTTTTTATCCCAATTTCCCAGCCACATTTCCCTTCTCTCTTTCCCCATTGGCTGAGGTGCTTGAGAGGTTCAGACTTCCCAAAATACCTGATACCAGAGATTTCCCTCTAATGTATAACCCTCCTTTTAATTTTTAATTCTTATGGAATTTAGGGTTTTTCCCCCATTGTTTCTCTCATCTTTCAATGTCTAATTTCATTTATCAGCAAACCTACAGTTTATTTGTAAAGGCAAATATCTTTTTCCATTCATCAATCAGTGGAATCCTTCCCATTGTTTCTTTTATCTCCCAGTGCTGGTTTTATCTCCCAGCAGACCCAGAGCTTGTTTGTAAAGACAAATCCTCTATTCCTCTCAGTATTGGGGTAAGGGATCCTCCAAGGACACAGTGTCTCACTCAAGGCTGATGTGAGTGGAACCCACCAAACATGGGCAGGAGGTGGCTGGGCAGGTATTTCACTACCTGAAATGTCAACCAAGCTTCAGAGCTTAAAACCATCTCATCTACCCTCCACAATGAGAATTCCAGATGCATTTCCATCCCTTGATTTTCAGTTAATCTTCCACTGGTTTGTGATTTCTGAGGAGCTATAGATTGAATCCAGGCATGCTAGCTCAGCTGAATTTCTGAGTGGTAGGGGTTTTAAATGTTTGTTTATTTCTTTAAAAATAATTTTTTCCTTTGAAATTCCTTCAATGCCAAAGGGTAAATGGATTCTTGGGCACTAATTTAAGATATTGCTACTAATAATAACCTAATGCTTGCTGTTTGTCAAAAGCTGAGAATCAGCAGTGATGAAAGATGAAACTGCCCCAAGTTTCTTGGCAAAAGTGATGGAGGCAAATATTTCAGAGGTCACTTCAATTCTGAAATTTGCTTCCTCAGAGATTGTGCTGTGGTAACATTTGCCTTCTAGATGTTATCAGAGAAGCACTGGAATTTCATAGTAACTGAAATGAAAGAATTTTAGGATGTAGAGTCTGGCTGTTGGAGATATCCCTGCCCTGCTGTTCTCATTAACCTTGCTGGTGTTGCAGGCAATCTCTGTGCAGTCCAGGTCCAGCCTTTCTCAGTCAACATCTTACATCTCAAGCTCAAAATTATTTGGTTGTCCCCATTCACTGCTAACACACTTGACTCTTGTCCTATTTGTTATCTGTTGGCTCTTCAATAAGGTTATGTGCATTTTTCTCTTTTTTTTTTTTTTTTTTAAAGCAAACATAATCCCAGACTTGCTTGTACATTAATTAACTTTGCAAGTTAAATAGTGCTCTTTCATTTAACAGCAATGCTGCAGGAGCACCAAGAGACCACTCAGAGCAGAGCCCTCTGTGGGCATGGAACAAACTCACAGCTGCAGCAGGACCTGCCAGGTGGCAGCTTCTGCAGCCCCAAACATTCCCTTTTATTGCATGGGAATAATGGAGACTCTGAAGAAATGCTGCATTGGTAGATGCTGCAGCTCAAGGGCAGCAATGTAGGAAAACAAAAATCCTTTTAGCTTTTCTGTGCACCTTTTGATACCATCCGAATTTTGATATTGTGTAATTCTTGCACAGCATAAAACTCCTATTGCTTTTGATTCATAGATGAGTTCAGCTGCTCCAAATTTACCTCCTGTTCCTAGTCTGGAATTCTGACCTGTATCTTACTGGGTGGAGCAGGAAGGCTGGACCCAGACACTGGTAGGAAATTTATTTGTGCTTTTTTTCAGCTAAACTGAATCTGGCAGCATCTTGAGAGCAGCTGTTGATGTGTTGTGCTCCTGCAGTTGGTGCCTCTCCTTGGGGTATCTTGGACCTCAGGGAGAAGGAATTGAAATATCTTTTCATTGGGAAAACAGGGCTTGTGTGGGAGCTTGAACTGGGAGAATGTCCTTCTGCAGAGGCTGTAAAAGCAGGTGGCCTGTTCTCCTAGAAGTCACCAAGTGGCTGCTCTGATCTCAGATCAGAAATGAAGTGCCTGTTTCTGTGAGCAGGTGAAAATACCCCAGGATATGGTCAGATTTCTAAGAAGTTTCAACACCTACTTACTCTGTTTCTTTCCTTATCTCCCTCCAGCAATCATAAGTCATGTGGAACACCTTTTTTCATGGAATTGAGCTGCAGGTTGAAAACCCCTCTGCAGTAGATTGTGAGCAGGTTGCTGCTTTGACTTTTCAATTTATATCACTGAAGACAAATTTTATTAGTAAAATCTTGGGCAACTCAGCAGTGGAATTTTAGGCTCTGACTGGGTGCCTGGAGCTGCATTTCTTTGAACTGTCTTCTAGAGGAACTGCAGCTGTATAAATGGATGAAGACTGTGGAAAGAAACTATAAATATGGCTTTATTAAGGTGGGTTATTAAATCAAAGTGACTTTTTGAAATATTTTAATGAACCCTAAAAACTATTTTGCAGTCCTTTCCAACAGTTATGTTACTTTTTAGCAGTGGAAGAGGAGGGGGATGTTAGTGAGGGAAATGTGGCCATTGCATCTGTGGCAGTGCCTTTTCCATGGACTTGGCTGGACAGAAAACTTCAAATGTCCAGGGGCTAGAATGCCTCTTCTGCTACTAATTTTCATGGTGTAAAGTGTAGCCAGGTTTCACAGGGATACCACATTGTGGAGTGAGGAATTTGGGGGCATTTGAGACATTTCCTGTTGCCCTGAAGCTTTTTCAATGGGCAGTGCTGGATTGTGCTTTACCAGGAATGTGACAAACCTACTCAATATATGTTTTGCTTGCTGGAAGTAAATTGAAAACAACAATTTAGCACATTAAAAAAAAAAAAAAGGGCAAGCATTGTTTGCTGATGGTTTAGTGCCTTTTTTTCCCCTTGTGTTCTTGTCCCAGAGAGTTTAGGATCTGTGCTTAAGCACACCTGGCAGGTTTCAGGATTCCATGAGCCAGCTGGTCCTTGGTGTTGGCTGTGCTGGGAGTTAGTGGTGGGCTCAGTAAGCACCACTGAACTGTGCTTCCTCAGCAGCTGGAGATGGGAAACTCCATGGTGGGGCTTTACATCAGAAAACACACATCCATTCCAGCTTAAATACACATCTCCACATCCCAGTGACTCCAAACCTGGCTTCAGTGACCTCCAGAGGGACTTAGAGTGAAACAGGCAGAGAGTGGAGCAAGGCAGAGGTGGAGGGAGATGGGTGTTCAGTGGAAAATGAGGGCTAAACCTCTGGCAGTTCTCTCTTGCTCATTCTCCACCATAACACCACTGGGCAAGGTTCCTCACTGAAGGCCACAGCACGAAGGAAATCATTCAGAAAGCTGCTCAGTAGTATTGCAGAGTGTAGAAATTGCAGTGATGGAAGCAGTTTTTCCTCTGGGTGTGTGCACATGGACATGTCTGTGTAAATGAATGTCTAAAAGGCACTGGAGTGCATCATCCAGAGGTGGTCTGAGCTGGGATTTCCACTCAGCAGAGCCTGATGTGGGGAGGCTTTGTAGCAACTGCAGTGTTCTGTTTGGGGAGGTGTTCCAGATACACAGTACCATCATGGTAAAAATGATTTTGGCACAGAGGTAAGCACCTCTCTTTTAATTCAAGTGTCACATTCTACCCGCTTGCAGTTTCCTGCTTGTATGTTTTGGCTTTTGCCCAGCACCTCAGGCTATGTGTGCTCATCTGGTTTTGATAAAACATTGAACTTAGACAATACATCTTCTTGGACATTTCTTCCTGTTAGATTCAAGTGTGATACAAAGCAACCAGCACTTGATCAGTAGCAGACACTGTTTTTATCAAGCATTGTTGGATGTTCATTAGCCATGAAAGGACTGTAGAGAAAACTTGCCACAGGACAGGTTGGTGCTTCTCCTTCCTTAACCACCTCAGTGGCTGCCTGTTGGGTGCTTTTTGAAGCCCATGTTCACACACCAGGCTGCAATATCCAAGTTATTTGGCTGGTGTTTATCTTGCCTCTTTCATGGTCTTGTTAGTCTGCTAAGAGAGATAAAAATGCCCCTGAGATTTTGAACAGTGGCAGATGAATGGGAGTAGTAACTTCATTAAAAATCATCTCCTCATCCTGACATTTAGGTAGCATTTGAGAATGCAATGTGGTAAAATGTTGGGTGAAAAGATGAATAAAAATTTCTCATGGTGTGCCCAAGGAGCACATGTGACCTCTGATATGACTGTGATCACTGAGCCTCTGTAACACCCTTCACATCCCTGATAAATGCAAGGAAAGGATGCACCACATCCATGTTTATTAGACAGTGAGCTAAAACATGAAAAAAGGCATTTATCTCACTGAAATTCATCTGTCTGTCTGTCTCCTTTTCCCCTTGGGCTCCCCTTGGAGGAGGGAAAGGAGGGATAACTCCAGAGGCTGAGCATCCCTGCCTGATTTGCATCCAGAGGTTGCAGTGTCACCACATGGTGTTAGTGATGCTCAAGGAGCTTGGGATGGCTGCCCTGTCCCCATGTCAGCACCATCCCTCATGGAGAAATTGCCTAAATTCCAGTCCCAGGGGAGCTCTGCCTTGCAGCAGGGCACTGTCCCTGTCCTGTCCTGCTCCTGGGGATCCTGGTGCTGTGCCAGGACAGCAGCTCCCACAGCCCTTGCTGTGGTGCTGATTTCAGAGTTCAGAGCTCTTCCAGCAGGAGGGAAATGGGTGACACTCCATGAAAACCTTCTGGATAAGTTGGTCCTCATGCTGTTGGGAAGCCTGAGTTGCACAGGGAGATAAAAGACACTCAGGCTTGCAGAGCAGCCTTGTCAGAGGCTTTGGCCTGACCTCAGGCTCTGACAGACGTGTTTATCCAGCATGAGGGAGGCTGGAGGCACTGCAAGGACCTCTTTGTTCTCAGCTTTTTTATCTCTTCGTGTCTCATCTCCCTTCCTTCCCCTGGTGGACCGAGATGAAAGTTGTGTCCACCCCTCTGCAAGCCTCCTCAGAGATCCAACTGAAATACCTCATCCTTGGAGCACATGGGAGGCTTGAGCCATTGAACCTATTCCACTGGAGGCTTACAGTCCCAGAGCTTTGTTTTGGTCTTGTTTCTGGGATTATGGATATTCAAAACTCAGATTGAACACTTAAACTTTTATGGGAAAGGCTGGTAGAACTTAATGTGCTCTTTGGTTTTCAGCAGATTTTTTGCTCAATGTGGAACTGAGTTTTGCCATCTTGCTGCAATACTATACTCCAATAAATAAATGCAGTAGAATCCCATTTAATTTGTATGAGTTGCACCCCCTAAAATCCTCTAGGCTATTTGAACAGATTACAAACCAAACCCCAGAGTTTTTCCCTAATTTTCCAGCTGTGCAAATCCATCCTTGGATATTAAAAAGACTAAGTCTCATTATACATTTTCTGTCTCCTCTATCATGACCAATTTGCTAGAAAAATCAAAGATCTGCTTCTTGGAATGTTGTAACTAACAAGTGTTTTTTTAATCATATCTTAATCCTTAAGGGCAGGAGATAACTCTCAGAGTAAAAGCTGCCTGTAGGTTTCCCAGTGACACTGAAATACCTGATAGACCCTCACTAAATCTGTCTCCAGGTCCAGGGATTAGAAGGCAGCTGACAATTTTCATTAATGATATGTAGGATGAGGGGAAATCCAACTTACACTCCCTGTATTGGTTGTTGCGATGATTGAAATGTGGTTTTATTTTTGCCTTTATCACATGTACGTGGAAAAGAAGAAATACATAGCAGAGGTTCCATTTTTTTGAAGTGTCACTCATCTGAGCCAGCTCTGGTGTAAAATATGAAGTTACTTTTACAGAAACCATACAAAACCATTGTCAGGGCTTATATGAAATACTGTTGTGTCCTAATAATAACTTCTAGCTGAAAAATCTTGGCATCCTGCAGCTTAGGAAAGGGTTTTAAAATTCACCTTCAGTTTTTGGGCAACAGGCAAAACATGTGGCTCTGTTTAGGAGCTATTTTCGTTAAAGCTTGACAATACAGGATGATAAAATACAGCTGCATTGTTTAAACTTTCAATTTAATTTCTGGTTTGGGTCCAAGCTGTTTCATCAATATGGCGCCATTCATTTCAAAACAAAGCCCTTGGAAGGGTCTCCATTACCCCACCATTGATCAAGAGGGTGTTAAAATGTACAGCCTAATTATGTTCCTGGCCTCTTTGGAATTCCAGAATTGGATTTTTATAACTGTCAAATTTGCAATCAGGGTAACTTTCCATGACAATTAGTCAGAATTATTAGTGCTTTCCTTGCCAGGGAGTTATAACTAATGGTGGTGGCTCACTTTTCAAGGCTCAGTAAGAGTCAAAGGCAACATATATCTTACAGAAGAGCCATTTGACTGCAAAATTGTCTGCACTGAACTGCACCCGAGCCTCTACTACTGTTACAGTCATTTTTATCAGTCCTCTAGGGCTGAGTTGTGGCTACAGCCTCTATTACAAGCTCTGCACATAGAATTAACCACTGGGTTCTGCTTTGTTGCAAGGTGGGACTCAAGAAATTGTGACATGAGGAAGTTCATCCTTGGGTATTTCACTCAAGCTTACCTTGGTGAAGGCTGGTACTCAAAAAGTTGCTGATTTTGGTCAATTATTGCTTTGAATCTTTAAAATGAGCCAAGAAGAAACATCTGTACAACCTGTCTGAGGAAGGCTAGATCCTCTCAGCCTGACTTGCAGCTGAAGCTCCTGTCTGTGTGTAAGGCTGAGTTTGTGCTAAACCAGAGATGTTTGCCCAGGTGGGAATTCCTTCTTGGTACAGCTCTATACAAAATATTCAAGGGAAAAAATAAAGAAGAAAACAGTTCCAACAACAAGCAAAGCCAAACCCAAAGACATTAAAGACATTATCCACCCTTCCTTGCTGTCTAATGCAGTACTTTGCAGATGTGGTTCTTCAGCCCAAATGCTGGTGCATGAGGGTATTTGCTCCCAGGAGAACAAACACTGGCAGAGAAGAGCAAACACTGAGCCTTGCCTCCTGTGCTACATCAATTTTGGAGGTATCTGTTCGAGATGCAGATGACCTTGTGCTGATAGGGACAGATTTTTGATGAGCTGCCTGGCATGGCAGGCAATGACCATGTCCTCATCCCTGCAGGAGTTCAATGAGCCCCTTCCCAGGGGCTGCTCCAAACACCCCTCTATGTGCCTGCTCCTCCTCCCACCCTGCTCTGCCCTTTCTGTCCCACTGCCACAAGTGGAACAGCCACATGGTTTAAGGAACTGATCTGCTCAAAAAATTATCTTCTCAAAAAAATTATCAATTACTATCTCCAGATTGGGTTATTTTTCATCTTTCTCCTTCTTATCTGGCAGTGTCCCTCCATGAGCTGCAGACACTCATTCTAAAAGTCAAGGTGGCAACTCCAACCAGTTAAACTTGAGCACAAGTGCTGGTGTCAAACTATCACCTCTGGCTTTTCCCAGACAGCCAGAGCCTGCCTTTTGCTCTTAGGACATCTCTTTTGCTCTTAGGACATCTCTTTTCCTCTTAAAATATTTTTATTTTTTTTCCTTAGAACACCTGGGACATCTCTGTGTCCACTGACATGTATTTACCTGGACAGTCATGGGATTGTTTTTGACAAAAAGATCTGGAATTTAGCTTTATTGATACAGGTTCCAAGTTGCTCATACCCCTAATCCTGCAGAACATTTGCCCTGGAAGAAAGAGGAATTGTACTCAATTTTGCTTAATTAAATCAACCTAAACTAATTGTCAGCTAATAAAATAGTGTTGGTCAGCTCATAAAACAGAAATGAACATTAAAAGAGCAGTTGCCATGAACAGGTGGTAACTCTGTTTCCAAGTTAGACCACATTACTCTCTGGCACAGAATCTCTGAGAATACCTCATATTCCAGGGTTTTTTTCAAAAAAATGTTTATGAAACTTATAAAATATAGAGCTCATTTTATAACCAATTTTCTATCTCACCTGCCAAGAGCAGTGGGGGTTGAGCCAGCACAAGGCGGATGCAGAGTTTTAGGCAGATGTCCAGAAATGGATTCTCTGCACAGGGCTGTGGAATACATTTCTACCTTTGACTGGCCTTTCTGTTACAGTTCTTGAGGTTTAGTTTTTTATTTCTTGTTGCTATTACAGAAAAGACCTAGTAAACATTTTTTTAATGTCATTGATCTTGACCTGACACTGTTGTGCAAAGGGAGAAACTCTGTTCTCACTGTGGATGCTGTTTAACTCTAGATGGATCTTGAGTTAGTTAACAGGATCCCTCTGGATTTGGCCTTTAGTATTTTTGTTGACTCTGCAGATCTTGCAGAAGGCATTAAACATTTATCTAATTTCATCTGGAAAAGGCTAAACTGGAATCTTTCTCTGCTTCTCAAAGTAGAAGCAGAACTCAGTGGTTTGAAGTTGCTGCTAATGGCTGAATGATGAAAGAAAATTTATTGCATAGTGATTATTCTATTATTGGGATAAGAATGCAAAACCATATGGTTTGGAGCATTTTGTTATGGCTTGCAGGTAATGTGGATGCTCTGTAGTGGTGCAGGGCTGCCAGCACCAAAGAAACTTCCCATCTTCTGTGACCACCCATTCCCAAAAATCTCATGCAGGATGTGCTTGGCTGATCTTATGTGAAGCCCTCAGACGTGAAAGACAAGATTAATTTTCCTCCTCTTCACTCAGGATCAAAGTGGTGCCTTGATGCAGCTCCTCAGGCTGCACTGACAGTGTCAGAGCACAGGGGAGGCTTCTGCCAGAAATGTGTGTGGGCTTTAGTGACTCTCTGAGGGTCCTAAGGGGCTCCAGACATTGTCCAGATTGGCACTGGTATAAATGCACCAGCACCTCCTGTTCCTGAGGATGAGTAGGAGGACTCTGAGCAAATTGGCTGCTCAGCTTCCCAGGCCTCTGCACAAACCCATCCAGGACCTCAAACTAACAAGAACCACATTCAAAGCAATTATCTGATCTTGTTTGGTTGGTTTTAATGTGATGTTTCTAGACACTGGTACAACAAACACACTCTTGTAAACTCTTGTAACAGTTGTTTGCAGTTAGTATCTTCAAGATGGTTTTATGTGTGTGATCATGACTAATATCCATCACTTCAGTGGGACTGTCACCCTCTGCTGCTGGGGGAAGTTTTTCCTACTAAGTCAATTATTTTCTCAGCTTGTTTACCATTTTTCTTTTTCCTTTTATTACCCTTTTAGTCACAAAACACAGATACAGATTTGCTCATATATTTCCAGATGAAAGTGCTTTGTGATTCACAGACCTAAATAATTAGGTCTTCACAGACCTCAGACTGGTTGTAAAGGCAGTTGGAGTCGTCATCTCTGGCTTTACACTTGGAAACAGAAAAAGTCTGTTGAGGGAAGGTGACCAAACCAGCTGAGAAGCGGAGCTGGGGCCAGACACCCCCTCTGAAGTGTACTCTGTTTTTCTAAGCATTAGGAGATGCTGCTGTGCCCATACTGCTAAAGGAGCCCCTCTCTTCTTGTCACAAACATCATTTTTAGCACGTGCACCAGCAGCTGGGAAGGTGCTGGATTCTTCTCCCCATGGCTCACCCAGAACAACAGCAGCTGCTCTCCCTCCTTGCACCTGGGACCATTTATTCCCCATTGTGTGTGATGGAAGCAGCAACTGCTGTTACCCAAAAAACCACCCCAGCCCCAACCCCTGGCCCTTTTACACTGAGCCAGGGGGGATGCTGCAGCCTGTTCCCTCCAGGAGATTTGTTTGAGGCTGTATTTCCTGGAATTGTATTTCCTGGAAGTGTCACCTTTGAATCAGAGATGACACAGCATCATATCAGAAGGCAAATGGCAAAAGCCCCTACATTTATTTGATCTTCTCTTCTTTTTAGACCTTAGTTTGCTACAGGTGGACCTGATTGGTCATTTAATCAATGCATTTCACATGCTTGGCTAATTAACAAGACATTGTAAATGTCTTTTTGTAAACATTTGTAAACAACCTCATGAGAAAACAGCAAAACAGATTGTTAAAAAACACCACCTTTAGATGATTTTAATATCTGACTATCACTGTTTAGCTCCAGCTCCCTAAAGCTTCCCAGGGAATTCATGGCAAAACTTATCCTGCTTCCTCTCTCTGTGACCAGGCTGTCACATCCTCACTGGAAGCATCATCTCCAGAGGAGTTTTGGGGCTGGTGCAGCACCAGTTTTGGGGCAGTTTTGGGAGGGAGGTGTGTGCTGTGCATGCCAGGGCTGCTGCTGGCCATGGGGCAATGGAGGTGCTCCTGTTGCTCACCCAGGCCAGGTTTGCCCCCCAGCTGAGGGAACTTTCCCCTGCTGAGGCAGGGCTGTGCAGGGCCAGGCTTTGCCACCAGCAGCGCTCACTCCCTGTCTGAGTGCTCAATCATTCCCTGTCTCAGTGCTGGTCCCTTGTCTCAGGACTCATTCCCAGTCTCAGTGTCATTCCCTGTCTCAGTGCTGGTCCCTTGTCTCAGGACTCATTCCCGGTCTCAGTGTCATTCCCTGTCTCAGTGCTGGTCCCTTGTCTCAGGACTCATTCCCGGTCTCATTCCCTGTCACAGAGCTCACTCCCTGTCTCAGAGCTCACTCCCTGTCTCAGTGCCGGTTCCTTGTCTCAGTGTCCTTCCCTGTCTCAGTGTCATTCCCTGTCTCAGGGCTCATTCCCTGTCTCAGTGCTCATTCCCTGTCTCAGTGTCATTCTCTGTCTCAGAGCTCATTCATTCCCTGTCTCAGAGCCCATTCCCTGTCTCAGAGCTCATTCTCTGTCTCAGTGCTCATTCATTCCCTGTCTCAGTGCTCATTCCCTGTCTCAGGGCTCACTCCCTGTCTCAGTGTCATTCCCTGTCTCAGTGTCATTCCCTGTCTCAGTGCTCATTCCCTGTCTCAGGGCTCACTCCCTGTCTCAGTGTCATTCCCTGTCTCAGGGCTCACTCCCTGTCTCAGTGTCATTCCCTGTCTCAGTGTCATTCCTTCAGTGCTCATTCCCTGTCTCAGTGTCATTCCTTCAGTGCCCATTCCCTGTCTCAGAGCTCATTCTCTGTCTCAGAGCTCATTCATTCCCTGTCTCAGTGTCATTCCCTGTCTCAGTGCTCATTCCCTGTCTCAGGGCTCACTCCCTGTCTCAGTGTCATTCCTTCAGTGCCCATTCCCTGTCTCAGAGCTCACTCCTTGTCTCCCCCCGCAGGTTCCTCTGGTGCCCAGCACGGCTCCTCTCCCAGCCAGGACCGTAAGTGGCACCCGGGGCAGAGCCCCAGCAGCCTGGGGGAGGGGGGCTGTGCCAGCCAGGGGTGCCCTTTGCTTCAGGGAGGGGGGGCTGTGAGTCTCTGCCTGCTCTCTGCCTCAGTTTCCCTCCAGGGTCTGGAGAAGGAATGGCCTGCTTGTTTCTGGGAGCTGCCCAGGAGGTACCTGATGAGCACCTGGGAAGGGCCACCCTGCTTTCACTTTCCTCCTCCTTGCTTGGCTCACTGTCTGAGGCTCCTGGGGCTGTCTCAGGGGACCTGTTGTGCTGTCCTTGCCATTAAAGCTCATGCCTCTGTTTTCCCCAGCCTGCTTCTCATCAGTCTTTTGGGGTGGGATTTGAGAAGAGCCAGGAATGGGTTTGTCTGGGGGGAGTCCTCAGAGGGAGGGTGGCTGTGGCCTCATTTGCAGTTGCAGGCTCTCCCTTGAGGTTCCTCAGCCATTGGCATCCAGCAGCCTGGTGTCTCCTCATGTCTGAGTGTGTTGGAACAACCTCCCTGAGAAAACCAAACTGGCTTTAAAGGTTGAAAGTGAATGAAAGCTGATTTGTTGCTTGCTAATGCAAGAGCTGTGCGTGGTAAGTCTCCAAAACGATGTTAAAAAATTGCTTCAAAGTTCTCTGGTGCAGATTTAATTTTAGTCATTCAACTTCCACATGACACTCTGATTTTAGGATGTGGGCTAAAGCCTTTGGAAGTGTGGGGCCAGGCAGCAAGGCAGAAACAATATTGCTTGGATGTGGTTATGGGCTTTTTCTACACCCCAGTCATCTGCATCCCAAGATTTTAGGATTGTCACTTCAGGCAAGGTGGGCAGGTAATAACAGTGTTATATTTACCACTGGGAGGCTTTCAGCAGTGTGAGCTGCTGCTGCTGTGTTTCTCAAAGGTACAGGAAGGTCTGTGTGTTTTCTTTCCCACTGCAATGTTCCTCATGGGCTCCTAAGCACTGCAGTACACAGAGATCTGCAGATGCTTCTGGCTGCACTCAGGCACTTCCAGCCCTTCCCAAGGTGGGTGTCTCTGCCTGGCCTTTGCTATTGGCTGTTTCTGAGGCTTCAGCCCATTAGAAACTTTACTTTCAGGGAGTGAAGTGGAATTTAAACTATCTGAATATAGTCCTTTGTGTCAAATCAAATGATTTGTTAAAGTGAGGCCAGATTTGTGGGGAGAATCAATCTTTTTTATTAGATCAACTGATGTGGAAAAAGCAAACAAACTTTCAGGCATATTAACCCCTCTGCTTGCCTGTGTTTGTATTTCAAGAATGGAGACACCTGTGTGCCAGGGGAGGCTGTGCTTGAGGTTATTCCTCAACAGTCTTGGTCTGAACACAGGCATGGATGGTATTTTTGGGTGTGCTTGTACACTTTTTGGGGAGAAGGAGTTTTTTCTCTCTGTATTTGGACACTAGATGTTACTACAGAACAAATAATGGGCTCTGCTCTGCAGCTGACTCATTGTGCAAGTCTGGGGCTAATTACTGAATCCCTGTGTGCCTCCATTTCCATCTGTAAAATGTCACAGATGCCCACCATTCATAAATCCCTTTCAGATTTCCAGATGAGGTGCTGTGTAAGTGTAGCCCAGCATTAGTTTATGCAGATTGTGCTGGAGGATAATACAAACCACATGCAGCAGAGGAGCCTCACAGATGTGTCTCCTTCCCCTGCAAAAGGCAAGGCCCAGGCTGATGAATTAGCACAGCACTAATTGGACTGAAATAGGAGATTGTTTTTGTACTGATGCAATTGTCACCATTCAAGTCCTCATTTACCAATGGCTCTTGGAGGTAGCCCAGTGCTTCCCTTTGAGTTGAGGAGAGCTGCAGTGCCTTGCCTTTGGCTGCACAGCAATTTACAGCAAACACCCCCGTGCCCTCATTCCCCACCTCTGGAGAGGGACTGGGCCATGCTGTGGTGGGAATGTGCATCCTGCTTGGCCTCCAGCTGCTCTTAGCACGTTTTTGCTGGCATTTCCTAATCTCCAAGCAGAGGCATTTGTTTGCAGTGCCACTCCTGGGTGTTGCACACACAGGAATCCCCATTTATTGATAAGAAAAGCTGTTCCCATGGCTGCAGGCGAGTGAGGGCCTGGCAGCTGTTCAGCATTAAGTCAGTTCTCAAAGTTTAAAGGATTTGTGGGCTGTGATGGTTTGGGTTCAGGCAATTAACTCTGGTGAAGTGCCTGAGAGTGTCTTACAGACACATTTCATGGAGAAAGATGAACTTAAACATTCAAGAGCTTTGATTTGATTAAGTGCCCTCAAGTTTCTGTATTGTGCTGTTTGGGCTAAACTCAATGGGTACAAAACCTAGGAGCTCTCTGACTGCAGGAGAATTATGGTTGTTGCTTCCCACTGCAATCTGGGCCCTGTGTTTGTTTTGAAGTGCCAAAATCACCGCTGTTGCCAGCAGCATCACATGGCAGCAGGCACCAGTGACTGTGCATTGGCCTCTAAAGCTTGAGCTGTGTCATTATAAAGCCCTGCTTGGAGCTTATTTGCCAGTGTATTATTGTTGCCTGGTGCTCAGAAGTGACTATTGATGGTGTGGGGTTGGAGGGATGGAGCTGTCTCTGGAGGTATCCAGTTCCTTCTTGGTGTATTGCAGGCAAATTGCACCATTCTGGCTTTGTCCAGTTTGGACTCTTCTCCCTGTTCCTCATCAGTGCTCGGAGGGAGGGTCAAAATTCATTGTCAGAACCTCCACAGCTGTAAAAGTAACACAATATTGAGGCAGAGTGTGTGGGGTGACAGGCTGGGAGAGAAGATTGGCTGACACCCAGCCTTACCCAGTGCTTGCCATGTTCCAGGAGAAATCTCCCCACATGTTAGGCATTCATTCATGGGTCTAAATGTGCCATTTAAGGCATTTTTAAGGAGAGTTTAAGGGTGGAATAATCTAGAAACCTCAAATTGAGGCTCCTCAAACTGCCACCAGCATGAGGGCTCTTAGGGGACATGCTGTTTGTCACAGGGCAGAGAAAGGGCACAGGCAAATGGTGATTAAAGTCTTGGTCCCATCAGAAAGTGAATAGATCCCCACATTTGGGAAATGTTTAGTGAGATTTGATTAAAACAATAGAATGCAGAAATCCTGGAAAACATTTTGATTATGAATATCCTTTGATTTTTTTCAATCTAAAATGAGTTGGAGGTGTAGCTTCTTTAGAAGAGTTAAAAATCTGAAGCTGAAACTGAAATGTGCCTGGCTAAGCCCAAGCAGATATTTCCTCTAGTAATTTTTCTTCACCCAGAAGTTAACAAGGCAACAATAGAAAACAAACCCAAACAAAAAGTCCTTTGCACAGCTCTGTGCTCCCCAGTAATGGGATGCAAATGTTACCTTGTTCTTCACATTATGGAGACCAGAGGATGTGAGAGATTTGCTGGGTCCCCTGAAACCCCATTGTCCCTGGGTGTCCTGGAGAACAAAACCACAGCTGCAGAGAAATGTGGGAAGGATTGCTCTTGCTGCTGCTCAGATCTCCAAGGACCACTGCAGAGCTCAGGGGGATTTAGATAAAGGGTAACCAGCAGCAGGAGGCAGAGTGAGGGTCCTTGAGGGATGTCCTGGAGCTGTGAGCCATTCCAGGAGCTCACTGGCCTTGTGCAGGGCTGGGGTGTTGGGTGGGGGCTGTGGGGGCCCTTCAGAGCCCCAGGGAGGGAGTGGAGGAGAATGGACAAACCATGGTGTGGTGACCCTGAGGCTGAAATGCTGACATGGGAAATCAAACCTTTGCAGAGTGCCCCCAGCAGCAGTATTAATAACAATCATCATCATCATCATCATCATCATCATCATCATCCTTGTGCATTTGCTGGAGAAAGGATGTGCAAACAGTATTTTGATGTTCAGGGAGCCAAATTCTTCTGAATTCTGACCATCCTTTTCAGTGGCTTAAAGAGTTGTTTTCCTTATTGGTCTTTCAGCTGATTTTTTGGTCTTGGCTAAAGGAAGCCAGTGCTAAGTGTTCAGGATGAGGAACAACTAGAGCTTGACTGAGCATCCTGAATGTCACAGGTTTGTGGGTTACAGGGACTTTGAGCAGAGAGGAGGTGTCCAACCCTAGAGCTGCTCTGCAGCCCAAGTAACGAAACTCAAAGCAGGGGTAGAATTTGAGGTCAAAAATCCCAACTGGAAACAAGATGCATATTTTCTATCTATCTAATGGTTAACTTTGGATGCAGTTCACTAAGGAAACCTTGCTTGTCTGGCTCTGGAGTGTCTTTATGAAACACAAACCCAGCTCAGCACACGTTGCTTGGCTCCAGACTGTGAGAGATTCCCTGTCCTGTGTTACACAGGTGCAGAACCAATATTGTGAGAGTCCCTGCAGACTTCACTGTGAGCCTGATTCAAATGTTTCCTTTTGTCCTGTCTGCTTCCTTATTTCATGTTCCACTGCACCATATTTTGACTGCATTTTCCCTGTGATTGCTTCTCCCAGCAGGGAGAGGCAGTCTGCTTTGTGAGGGATGTGAAACCATCTCAGTGTGAAGCCATCTCAATGTGAGAGGAAGTTTTGAGTGTAGTGGAGTTTCTGTGTGTTCTTCACTGGGTCCCATGAAGTTTCTCTCCATGTCATAGAGCAGGGATTGAGGAGGAATGAGTTCAGCTCAGTGATGGTGGGATCAAACATGGGATTTTGGCATAGTGAGGACTGGACTCACTGTAGTGTTTTCCCTGGGAAGGAGCCCCAGGCCCTATGGACATCATGCCCTCAGCTTCCTTGGCTGGAAAACCTGTGGAATCCCTCTTTAAATTTGGGGACTTTTAATCTAATTTAAATTTGTCTTGCTGTGAGAGGTTTCTAGATACATATCATCCTCCTACCTGTGTTCCTTTATTTTCTGTCCTTTTATTTGCTGTCTGCTTTGCTGCCATGCCCTGTGAACCAGGGCAGGGTTTGTTTGGTGCAAAATCAAAATTATTGAGTAGCCCCAGTGCCACCAGCATCACTTGGAGCTCCAGGATCAGCAGCTCCAGTCAGCAAGGCTTTAGCAAACATGCTGGAGAGGTAAAATCTTTGTTTTCAGGGTAACTTCAGTCAGGCTGTGTTAGTGAAATGTCCTTGTAAAAATAAAGATGATGTATTTCTATCCAAAAATGTTGCATCAAAACTCAGCCATTCCCTGCTAAACCTTCCTCTGGCAGATAGAGATGGATTGGACATGGATCTCACAGCTGATGGTTCCCTGTGAAGGAATTTTCCTGATCAAATTCCAAATGCTGACAGAGCACCAGCCTCACCAGCAGGATGGGGAAGAGCACAAATCCCCAGGCTGAGAGGAACTGTGGATAAAATTAGTGACTGGGGTGGGAGTGTGCATGTGTGAAATCTTAAATAAAACAATGTGAGTGATGTGAGCTGTTTAAGAATAGACCTGGGTATAATGGAGGGGTTTGGGCTTGATTTGCCAAATAAAAAAAATTGGAAAGCAAAATGATTTGGGAGAATCTGGAATGGAAAATTTTAAGGTTTTGACACAGTGTAGTAACTAAAATATGGGTTTGGGTCAACCAGAATTGTTTCTTTTGACCCAAACTAAACAATTTACTTTCACTTAAGACTATTTAATATGTTCATTTATTTTTAATTTAAGTGAGATTTGAAAAAAATGCTATTCAAAACTTAAGACTGAAACATTTAATTCAGAAGGTATGAAAAATAATTTAATTAAAAACCCCTAGAGATAATACTGCAAAACTTTTAAAAATTGCACCTATTTTTTTGTCACTTGAAACAATGTACCAAATTTTGTGTAGCTTCTTGAATAGTAGTTTTTACTCCAACAACTTGGAGTAATTTGTATTTTGTGATAAACTTTCTTTTCACTCAGTTTTGCTGAGGTTTTTCTTACAGACATTTCAAAATCACTGAATGTCATGATAATGAAAAAACATTTATTGTTTGTTTATGAAAAAGAAAAAAGCCTTTTCCTCTTTAAGAAGGAAAAGTAGAAAGTAGACATGAAAATGAAGTATGAACACTTTACAAGAGGAAAAGGATCAGATAGCAGTTCTCATAAGAAAGGAAATCTGAGCTGCTTTTTAAAGATAGCCAGTAAAGTTAAGGGTAAGGGTTGTTATAATAGAGATATGAGAGACATTACAAATGGGGGAATTTTGGCAGTGATTGGGGTCTCGTAGCAGAGATGGTGAATTATCTGGAATGAAGGTAAAAAGGCAGAAATATTCTGGAGGTGTTCTGTTTCATATTGATAGGCAACCTAATAACTCACAATTTCCAGGTGAAGATAAAACATTCCAGCCTGCAAAATCCTGATGTGAAAACTGTGGGAAAGAACAAACCCTCTTTGATCAAAGAGAACATCTTTAAGTTGCTCTGAGCTCCAGGTTCCTGATGTGGGACATGTTTTAATTGTGCTGATGACCAGGCTGAGGGAGATGTGGGGCTCTGCCAGTCCCAGAGTGGAACCTGGATCACAGAATGGTCTGAGCAGGAAGGACCCCAAAGGATCAGAGTTCCACTCTTGAGTGAACAGAGGTGGTGTATGAATGCAGGGTGGAAGGTGAGGCTGTGGCCAGGTTGGAGCCTGTAAATTTTGCCAGAACAGAGATTTGGTGCAGCTGGACATGGGAAGTGCTGGGGAGAAGAGGCACTGAGTGCACAGCTCCTCCCTGGGCTGGGTGATTTGGCCTTTCTGTCCCAGCACCAGGGCTCTGCCAGCTCTGTGGGGTCCTTCCCTTGCCACTGCCTTTGTCAAAGAGGGAGAGGAGGGGCAGGCACTGATCTCTCCTCTCTGCTGACCAGTGACAACATCTGAGGGAATGGCCTGGAGCTGTGTCAGGGGTATCAGGAAAGGTTCTTTCCCCTGGGCACTGGCACTGCCAGGGATTGGGCACAGCCCCGGGGCTGCCAGAGCTCCAGGAGAGCTTGGACAGCACTCCAGGGATGCCCAGGGTGGGATTGTTGGGGTGTCTGTGCGGGGCCAGGGGCTGCACTGGATGATCTTTGAGTCCCTTCCAGCTCAGGATATTCTGTGGTTTACAATGCACACAGCAAATAAATATCAGGGCAGTAAAAACAGAGCAGTGGAGTCTTAATGATCCTACACTAAACAAAACTCAGAGAGCTTCCCCTTGCAGAAATAGCTCCTGCTCTGGCTTTACTGGGACTGGAGCTGTGGCCAGGGTCAGAGCCCTTCCCTCCCTTTGATTCCTCAGGCCAGAGGCTACTGGGTGACAGAGGTGTCCATCCCCTCCCTGCCTGCTGTCAGCCCTCTGCCTTTCACGTGCTCAAACCCAGTCACACACAGCCTGTTCTAAACAAGCACAATTAATAAAGCCTATCTAGCCAACATCTGACTCTCATTAGAGGAAATGTGTTGAAAAAACAGATCCCAGGTTGGCTGTGATTTATGGCTTGGGCCTGCTATCCTTCACAGGCACTGGCGAAAGCTTTTGCAAAGGGCCAGAACATAAACTACTTAAGGAAACTCAGTAACCATGTAAAAAGGCTGGAAGGGTCAAATCAGACAAATTAAAGAGAGGTGGAGATGCAGGCCCAGGCTGGCTGTCCCCCAGCTGAGGGCCACCTAGGTAGGCACAGAAGATCTGTGTTCATATTTCTGCTGTGGAATTTGACTTGAAATTCCTCCTGTGGCAGTGTCAGAAAGTGTCACTGTTCTTTTTCTGGCTAAAATGTCCATATGTGTGTGGCAGTAAGGGGATGGAGGGGTCAGTGGTCTGGTGGTTTCTCTCAAGAGTGTCAAATAAAACATCAGTGCATGAGATCCTGGGTGCTCCCTGAGTTAATGGTGCTTCCTATTTCCCTTGGGCGTTTTGAGTTCATCTCTTTGCAGAGAAACACGGTGCACTGGGTGAATTTAGCGGAGTTCTTCCAGATTCACTCAGAGGCTGCTCTGAACTTGTCCTGGGGGAAGGTGTCTGCTGAGAAAAGCTGCTCTCCTGCTTACATTGACAGACAAAATGTTCTTCCAGCTGGACCTTCTCGAGCTGTGTCACTGATTTGTCAGGGCAGAGCCGTGGCTGTGGTGCTGCAGGAGCTGATGCTGCAGTTGCTGCTCACTCAGAGCTGTTGTGTTCAGTTCTGTGGAGCTGCTGTTGCCTTCCCAGGGCTCCACCATGGGCTGTTGGCAGCTCTGGTTTGCTGCCCTGCCCTGGGGACCACCCAGCCTGTCCTCTTTGTGCATGGCCATGCAATGGAAGTGCTGGACTAGGTCAGATGGAGAGGGAAGAGCTGCCAGGCAAGTTGTGGCACAAAAATCAAGTATTTTATTTTTTCCTCTGCCTATATGTTACATTTGGTCCTTTTTCATCCTTTGACCTTGGAGCCTGTACATTAAGCTAACAATGGATGAAAGGAAAGTGATCCTGGGAGGGGGGAAGTGTGTTGTTTGGAGTCTGAGCAGGTTGAAGCATGAGCTGCAGATGTGATTCTCAGTCCCTGAGCCTGCCTGTGTGCTATGCCCCATTGCACTGCAAGGTTGAAGTTTCTTGTAATAGCAAAATATGGTCTTGAAAAAAAACTGGCTGCAAAGACTTTATTTGTTTAAACAAAGGCTTTGTGATTCCAGAATTCTCCCCCCTTTCATATGCTATAAACCACCTCCTCTGCCTCCCCTCTGAAACACAAATTTTGGAGCAATCCATCAAGAAAAAGAGAGACAGAGCCTTGATCCCTTGACTTCAGTTGAGCTGTGCAATTTATATCTACTGAGCATCTGGCTGTAGGGAAACCAAAAGCTCTTTTAATAGTCTGCAGAGACTCTGGGTGTACAAATAAGTGTGGGCTGTCAGAGCTGAGAAATGGGGCAGAGGTGCCAGGAGGTTTCTTTGCCTTTTCACACAAAACTGACCTGTGGCCTCATGCTGAAAGCTGGGCTGGTTCTTCTTTTACTGCCCTCAGTGCCACTGTGATAACTGTGCTGAAATCATCAGAGCCCTGTTGGTATCAGGCTCTTTCCACACTGTTCTTGTTAGGAATTGAGTGAGGAGTTTGAAGACTTGTGGGGCTTGCAGGCTTGAGAAGCTGAAGTGTGCAACTATTTAATAATGAAATTATGCAGAGCAGGAGTGCCAGGTTAACAAAGCAGGAATTCCAGGTTAACAGAGCAGGAGTGCCAGGTTAACAAGGACCTGAAGTCATCACTCTCTGCTTTAGGCCACTCTCAGGGGTGTATCCAGACTGGAAGCCCAGCACAGATCTGGAGAGCTCAGATCATCTCCTGTTGGCAAAGCTGCAGCACTGGAGGCTGATCTTTAATCAAAGATGGGTTGAAATATCAACCTTTGTGTCGGGGTTAAGGGGGTCACAGCTGGTACAGAGCATCTGGGTTGTTATTTTCCAGCATGTGAAGTCTTCCATCTCTTCTCTGCATTAGAATTTTCCATCCCTGCAGTTGCATCCCAGCTGAAAGGAGGAATGGGAAAGGAGAGATGTGCTGGGACAGTCTGTTGTGGAGACAGACTGGGTGTCACAGGATATGCTGGTACTGTCTCATGTTCATTATCTCAATTATTTATCCTCCCTGCTGGAATATTTCTAAAACAAATCCTACCATGTGTTTTGAGGTTGGGATTCACAGAGTGAAATCACAACTCCTTTCTCAGAGTTTAGCTGGAAAAATACAAATCTGCCAACTAGGAATAGAAGAGAAATAAACTGTGGTTCTGTGTAGCAACAAGTGATGGATTTCTGCAGATATGGAAAGCGTCTGCTCTGCAGTCCCAGGTCAGAGAGTGTGTGCATTTGCCCCAGTGTTATATTTGTTCCATGAGAAATAATGATGTGAGATTCTCAAGCTTTTCTAAATAACACAGATTGCTTCCACCCTGATCAGAAAATTCAGCTTCACAGTCCCAGGCCTTGGAACCAGCAGCCATCAAGATCAGACACTAAATACTTCAGAGCATCGTGCTTAGGGAAGATATTTATTAGCTTGATTTGTCACCACCATTCTCAGTCTTTCTGCAAGGACAGCTGTGGATTCCAGCCCCTGGACAGTCCCTGGTGTGTTGTGAGGGAGCTTTGGATGGAGTGTCTGACACTGCAGCCCTGAGCATTCATCTCTGCCTTCAAAAGCCTTGTCTGCCTGTTGGTCAGATAAATAAATGTCACATGGATTTGTTGGCAGGACTCTTGCCTTAGTAAGGTCTTTTGCATGAGGATATCCACTTTCTGGATTATTTAAATGTCTTTTGGGCCCAGTCTAAGTACCTTGGGTGTGGATCTGGGTTTCCAGGCATTTCACAACAGAAAGGATCAGAGATCAAATCCAGCCTGAACTTAAGTAGTTCTGTTTCTGACCCAGGCTGTGTTTTCTGCCTGTTTCAACATCACTGACATGAAGATCATATTAGTACAAATATCACATGCAGTGACACTGCTGGTTTACCTCCTCTTCTGTCACTTTTTCCATTTAAACCAAACTCTTCCTGTTGCAAATGCACCTGAGAGGGCTCTTTGAGACACTCCTCAAGAGCAGAGAGAGCTGCTGGACTGGTGCTGTCCCTGAAGCCTGTCCTTCCCCTGGTTGATTCACCCGTGTGCACAGGGGTGGTACAAACCCCCTTTTTAATGAGCTGAGCTCTCCAGAGGGACCTGAAGCCGTCAGTCCATCTCAGAGATGGTTTTCAGGCAATTCAAGTCAGTCTCTCTAAACCTGTGGGAGTTACTAATATGTGCAAGCCAGCAGAAGTGAGAATGGGACTCTGTGTTTTATTTGCTCTGTAACACATCTGGTGCCTCTTTTGGCTCCTGGGAGCACTGGATTTATTCCCTCTTATCTTTCTGTGGGGATGAGCAAGATCAAAACCCTGAAGGCAGTTCCATACAGAAACCAATTCCCTGTTTCACATACCACAAGCAGATCCAGACCAAATAAGCCTCACCCATTTCCTTCCCCAAAGGACAATGCACTTATGGCACTTGCATGCTCATGGGTCACTTCAAGCCAAAAGAGATTGCCCAAGATCTATTACAGAAAATAAAAATAAAAGAAAGTCCATGTCAGTATTGACCTGTGAGGAAATCCCTCCATCTGAGTGTTCCTGAAGCATCAGATGCTTTTTCTGCAAAATGTTGTATATTATGAGGTGGAAAATCTATGTCTGGCTCCTTTAGGAAGCTACACAGCTCCTCATAGAGAGCCAGTGTGAGAATTCCTTTGGAAAGTGGATGCAATGGGTTGCTGTTAGCACTCAAAAAATCTTTTTAGCCTGTAAATCACCAGGGTGGAATAACCCAGCTTCCTGTTCTTCCAAGCCACGCACTCAAATCTTTGCATGGCTGAGATCCACCAGGGCATGCAATGTGCTCCACAAAGCCAGCAAGAGACTGGGGATGGAGATTGGAGAGGTGCCCTGGGGGGCCTTGTGCAACAGGGGACGAATCTTGTTAGGGGGGACAGCAGAGCCCTGGGGTTGGGGTGTTCCCTCAGGGCAGAATCCATGTTCACCCATTCCGTGCCATAGGGAACTTTTGGGTTTCCCCACCATCCTCTGCATCACTGCAGCCTCAGCTGCACATGAGCAGTCTGTGAGGGCTCAGGAACTACAGGACAACATTCCCAGCCCTATGGGAGCAGCAGAGTTAAATAATTCTGTGATGGTGTTCACAGGGGTCTGAGGATGAGGGAAGAGACAAGGATCTGACTCCATGTTTCAGAAGGCTTGATTTATTATTTTATGATATATATTATATTAAAACTATACTAAAAGAATACAAGAAAGGATTTCATCAGAAGGCTGGCTAAGAATAGAAAAGGAATAGAATGAATAACAAAGGTTTGTGTCTGGGACAGAGAGTCCAAGCCAGCTGACTGTGATTGGCCATTAATTAGAAACATCCAACATGAGACCAATCCCAGATGCACCTGTTGCATTCCACAGCAGCAGATAACCATTGGTTACATTTTGTTCCTGAGGCCTCTCAGCTTCTCAGGAGGAAAAATCCTAAGGAAAGGATTTTCCATAAAATGTGTCTGTGACATACTTCCATGGCCAGTTAATGGAAACCGAGTCAATGAAAGACTCTGGCCCTTAAGGAACACAAAACACACACACAGAGATGTGTTTCTGCTCTATGGGACATGAGCTGTGATTCATCACCTGAATATGGATGGTTTATCCTCTGAAATGCTCCATGCTGTAAATAGTTTTCCCTTTTTGAGAGCTGCTGGGCTTCAGAAGTCATGAGAGGTGAGGGGTCCAGCATGGAAAGCTTCTCTGAGAGCTGGGAATGGGCAGTTCCACCTTGCTGCAAAGCACTGGGAAAGCACCTTGTTGATTAAATCTCTGTTCAGGGCTTAATCCTCCTTCACTCACTTCAAAATTGCTGAGATGAAGCCAGAGGTGAAGCAGCAGGCCTTGTGTTTAGATAAGGAATGTCCTTTGGAGGGAGCAGCCTCTTTAACCTGCACTCAGAGCTCCTTCTGGCAGTGCTTGTTCTCACTGAGGCTCCTGCCAGGACTCCTTTGGTGGCTGCTCACTGTCTGCTGCTCCTCTGCAGCAAAGGGAGATGGAAACCACTTCATGCTGCAGCTCTGGGCTGCATCAGCCCTGGGATCTGCCTTGGGTTTCCTGGCTGTCACTGAGATGGATGCTCTGTCTCATTTGTTGGGAGTGGTAACATCCCTGGGAGCCCAGGGATGGAGCAGGACTCCACAGAGATGGGCATTTTGTGTATTCATTGCCTTCCTTGGTATTTAAACAGGAAAATAATAGAGGGGAGAGTATTAAAGGGTGTGGAGGTTGTGCAGCCTGATCAGTGAGGTGGGAGCAGGTGCCACACCAGCCTGCACCAGTGCCAGGACAAGTGTCTCTGCCTATGACAGCAGGTCATGCTGGTTGGCAGCATGAAAAGTCTCAAAACTGATTTTTATTTCATCTACCTTTTGCATTTTGGGAATTTCATTTCACACTCTGCCTCACTGAACATCCCCAAACAAGGTTCATGTAACATGGCTGGTGACCTGTGCACTGGATTTGAATATTTATTTTGCTCCATAACTGATATTGACTCTCTTTTCCATGAGCCCTGGATAAAGGGCTCAGCCTGGAGCTGTGGGTGAGCACACAGAGCAGCTGGCAGTGTGACATGACTGTGTTTTGTTCTCTCTGTGACATGACTGTGTTTTGTTCTCTAGAATGCATGAACTGCACCAGGCTGGCTGACATGAGTGAGAGGCTGAACACGCTGGAGGCCAAGGTAAGGAGCTGCCTTTACTCTCCTGTTCCACCATCATTTCCAAGAGTTTCTGCTGAAAACCACATTGAGTTGGCTGCCCTGGATTGATCAGTGCCTCTTCCTCTCTCCATGGCAGTGGCTGTGCCCTAGAACATGAGGCACTGTTTGCCTTTAGCCCTGCTCCTTCCCTTCCCCTTCCCATGTGGCTGCATCCCTGCCTCAGCCCAGCTCCTCCAAAATACTGCTCAGACCTCAGAAATACCTTGCCATGTAACATGTTTATTATTATTTATGATTATTAACACATAAACATGTGTTGCCATTGTGTTTATTTGTCACTGTCTGCCTGTCCCACCTGCCCTCCCTCTGCCCTGCTGTATTTCTTCAAGTGCAATCCAGTCCTGCTCTTTTTATCCCTTTTTCTGAAGGGTGGGAGGCTCTCATGCATAGTTTAGTGGAGACAAATATTAGGGGGAGACCTTCACATTGTTGTTTTTTTTCCTTACAAATAGTTTTAATTTCTACCTACTGGGATTCAGATAAATTGTTCCAGTCTAGCAACAAAGCAGCTGAGTCAGCATTCCCCTTTGATCTGTGGTCCCTCCTGTGACAGCCCACTCCTGGCTGCTACTTATCATGCTTTGGTCCCTTTAAGGCATTTACTGCTGTTATTATTCATTAACTGATGCTTATCAATGACATAAAAGAATTTAGGGAGAAACCTTTGTGGAGGGAGGTGGTGGTTGTGTGGTGTTTTTGAGGCCAGTACATGATATTATGGTAATTTGGGAATTGTTTGTGCTGAAATGAAGTCTGGAGCCTCCTCAAAGCCTTCCCAGTTTTATTTCACTACAGGAAAATGAAGGGGTGGGGGGAATGAAGTTCTGGGGAACAGGATTGTTCCAGTGGAAAAAACTGGTGTAGTGCAAAGGACCACAGGGAGCTGGGCTGTTTGTCTGAGCAGCAGGGGCTGGCACTGGGGGCCCTCTGGCAGGGCAGGACAGAGGGACAGGACAGAGGGACCCCTGTGTGTGCAATCCTGAGTGCAAGGGAGCCGCAGGCCTGGCCTCAGAGAGATGGGAATCAGCCCTTCCCTCCCAGGCTGGACCTTTCTTTGCTGTCCAGGATTTTCTCTGTCCGGCTGACTGGAGAAGGACAAGCAGAGGCTGTCCTGCCATCACTGCCCCCTCTGCTGCCTTGTGCTGCTCAGCACTGCTGTGGGAACTGTTGGGTTCCTGTTGCTGATTCCTTCACTTCTGGGACTCTGGCTGGGCCCTCCCAGGGGGCTCCCCTGACTCTCCTGGAGTGGTTTTGTGTCAGGAAAGAGAAATGCACTGAATCTTTTCAGTCTTCAGGTTCTTGTTTATTATTATCTTATCTAGAGTTTTGCACGCTGTCCACACCAGGCTCAGCACGCTGGAAAAGCACCACAAAAATGGCCAACAATCTCTTGGTACGAGGTCTTTTAAAGCTAAACTCTCCAATTCAGAACTGACACCTAGATTATTTCCCTTTTTAACCCAATGACTGATCCCCAAAAGGCCACAATGGGGACTTTTCTGCCCAATTACAAAATGCCACCCAAACCCATTCAGAAGAAGGAAGAAGAAGCCCAGGATGACACCCTGTGCCCTCCATCTTGCTTCCATCCACAACACACTAAAAATCCCAAAGCCTGAATTTCCCAACTAAGTGATACACCTACCCTACTCTCTGTAATCTGTTTCACATTTCTGTGGATTTTAGTCTATTCTGGAGTTTAGGAAACTTTCTCCATGGATGAGGGTCAAAGTCAGTGCTGCCCTGGGGGTCAGGGCATCCCAGAGCAGACAGAGAAACATCCCCAGTGCCCTGGGTTTGCACAGGTAACAACGTGTAAAGGCTGATGGCAGCTCAGCTGGGGCCTGGCAGGACTTTGGGGAGGGGGAAGGAGGTTCCACCTGCCCAGACCCCTTTGGGAAGTCAGGCAGAGCGTGCTGTGTCTCTGATTTAGTGCTGCAGTCAGGCAGTGGGTGCTGTGGCTGTGATGGTTTTCCTCCTGACTTCCCTCTGCTCCCACACAGACCCAAGCTGGGAGCAAGGCTCATCAAAAGGGTTCACTTTTACAGAGGAAAATGAGTTATTGCCTTCCTTTTTGAAGTACTAAAGACCATGTGTCTGCAAGGAGACCTTCTGCAGCACAGCCCAGCAAGGTCCTTATCAATCTTTTGGCTTCCACTTTGTTTGAAAAGCTGTGGATGCTTTGCAAAAATTGACTGTAGCAGTGAAACAGAGAGTGAAGCAACAGCACACGACTGCTGGTGCTGTACACAGGAGAAATGTGCTGATTCCCCCTTTTTTCAAGGTTAATTTAAGTTCAGTTTGATCTCTGTAGCAATCTAATGAACTCAGTTGTTACTATTCGACAATAGCCAGCATCATTTAAAGGTGCTTATGTTTGTTTGGTGGTGTCTGCATTCCTGCTCTGGATTTTGGAGGAAGATCCCTGTTTTGCTGGATGATCTGGATGTGAAGTTGTCTCTCAGCTGTCCATACTGTCTTCTTGTAATGTCCCATTTCACCACAACAACCTGAAGCTGTTTTGAGGAGCACAGTAAGGGTGGGATGGGCACACACTTGTCTGCCAGTGCCAGAGGCTGTTTCCCACTGGATTTTTGCAGGTTTTTCTGCAAAAGCAGATGTGGAATGTCATCTTCCCCACAAGCAGAGCTGGATTTTCCTGCCACAGTGCTGCTCCCTCTGGAGGGAGCTGAAATTGAGGCACTTTGCTGCTTTTGCCCTTTTGAATTTCAGCCCAGAATGACCAAGGTGAGCTCAGGGGATGGCAAGGGGAAAACCAGCTTGAGTTTTCTTCTTTCCTGACTCCTCTTCAGCTTTTATTGCAGCCCCCCTAAAACTGGGGATAAAACCAGCAATGGTCTCATCTTTCCTATTACAAGGCTGAGCTGGTTCATCCAAATTGTAAGATCAGCGTCCAAATGAGGTAATAAAAGTAACCCTCTGATTTTAGTAATATGAGAGTTGGATCAGAAGGTGAGAAGCAAAAATAAACACAGAGCAAATGGAATGAAAAATGACTCATTAGGGACCAGTGCTTTTATTGCCCTTGGGGAGGAGAGAGGCTGAGCCATGGCTCAACTGCAGCACAACCAACTCTTCAGGTGCCTCACACCTTCCTGTGCTGCCCCAGGATGGCCTTGTGCCTGCAGGAGGGGTTTCTGCAGGGAGGGAGGTGAAGGCAGATGGAATCAGGCTCCATCCCCATCCCCTGTTTCCAGCTACCACCTTGTCCCCCCAGGATGGAGCTCATGTGCTCACCAGACCACTGAGTGCCAGAGTTCTGAGCTTGACTGATGGTGCTGAGCTGGAAATGCACAGAGCACAGGACCTGGGCCAGGGAGGATGGCAACCACCCTGGGCTCCAGAACAAGAAATGGTGTGGACTGGAGGAAAAGTGCCTCCTCCCCAAGCCCCAACATGCCAACCAGCTTTTCTCTCCTGTGACATCTTATTTTACACCCCCACAATACCCCTGACCCCATGAGAGCCTCATTGGTGGGACGGCAGAGCAAACCCTGCTTTTATTTCATAGCAAAGGCTTCTCAAAGAGCAAACCCTGCTTTTATTTCATAGCAAAGGCTTCCCAAAGAGCAAACCCTGCTTTTATTTCATAGCAAAGGCTTCCCAAAGAGCAAACCCTGCTTTTATTTCATAGCAAAGTTTCACTTAAGCCAGCACAGCCCCTTAGTGGAAGTGTGTTCAGCCCTTCCTGGGTTTCCTGAGCCTGGTGCTGCCCTCCTGTGTCACAGGACTGAGTCCAGACAAACCTGGGGAGTGACAGCATTGCCCATGGCAGAAAGGGCTGGAAAGGGAGCAGGGCTGGAAGGAATGCAGGCAGGGATGGAAGGAGAGCAGGGCTGCAGGCAGGGATGGAAGGAGAGCAGGGCTGCAGGCAGGGATGGAAGTGGAGCTGGCAGATTTGCAGGCAGGGCTGCAAGCAGCTGCACACAAATTCCTGCTCATTTTTCTCTCCCATTTTCTCTAAATAAGCACCACCAGAGAGCTCTGGGCAGTATTAATCCCAGGTTTGGGCTGGAGTTGGAGTGCAGTGCTTGATCTGAGCTGATCTAAGCCAGCCTTATCTCCTGACACAGCTCTTGTGAAGCTCGTGGCATTTCACTTCCAGCTTTAATGCCTGGAGATAGCATTACATATCCAGTGTCTGATTGATTCATTGTGTGATTGATAAATGACATGCATAGTTTTTGCATGAAAACAGCCCTTGTAATGTGATCCCCCACACAGAAGATTCTGAAAGGTTTTAAAGAAAATCTTTGTAGAGTGCAAAGAATTTGATCAATTCATTGCTATTTTTCTGAAATCAGCCCATTTATTTAGGAGAGATCACCAACAGCACCTTCACTACTTTGTCTTTGAATGGCAAAAGATCATAACTTGGAGTTTTAATGTGATCATTGTATGAAATGTTTCTGTATTTCCCTCTTCTCCCAGGCAGTTACATTAAATACTGGCAGCTGTCTGGGATGTTTTATGGGGTTTGTCTTTCCTTTCTCTGATAGACAATAAAACAATTCCCTGCTGTAGGGGAGGAATATTTGGAAGATAGCAAATGTTTCATGGTGCTGTGACATGGCAGAGCGATTGGGAGGGGAACCAGAACTGCCTGGCTGTGAGGCTGCTGCTGGCTCTGCAGGGTGGACATGAGCAGTTGCTTGATACTTCAAGGACTTCCATGGATTTTCCATGTTCTGTATGCGATAGCTATGAGCAGGTATTTCCTTTCCTTTCTGAACAGGAAGGTATTGTTGTTATGATGATGATGATGATGATGATGATGATGATGATGATGATGATGATGATGATTATTATTATTATTCCCTAAGGTTTCCTAATGGCTCTGTGCAGAATCTGTTTCTCCAGCTCCAGCAGTACACACTGAATTTAAGGAGAATTTGTGTTGTTTCACAGGTTGCTATATAATATCTGTCTGGTTTCTGGTAGCAGTAACAACATGGAATCAATCCCTGTAAAATTTCTAATTTAATGCTGAATTTTGAGTAACTTAATGACTCAAATATCCCTAAGAATAAAATCCAACTTCCTAACTGATTCTTACAAGAAGGAGCCATGAATCAAAACTGGGTGGGCAAACCGAATTTTGTGTAACTTTGCATCCATCTCTTGCTTTTTAGCTGCTCTGCAACAATCCTGATGATGAGGCAGTTTGGGTACTGACCCTTCTCTCATTTAGGCATCCTGCTGTCTTTCAGAATGATGGTTAAAATCCTTTCCTCCTAAAGTCTAGTGATTTTTGGACCTTATTTCTTATCACTGTTGGATTGAAGGAGCAGTCTGTCCCCTAAGACTGTTTCATGTGTTTGGCCAATGCTGGAAATCGTTTGCCAGAACAACAAAAAGGCTGCAAAGGCCTCCTCATCCACCATTCCCTCCCACAAAGTCTTTTTGTTACAAGTTTGGCTTTTTTAGTCAAATGGATTTAATATTTTCATAAAATAACTTTGGAAAATTCTCTTTTCCTGACACGCAGCTCAAGTTTGCCAAGCAAATCCAATGTCTGCATTAGGAGATACTTTTGGTGTGTTTAATACCTGGGAACACTGTTTACAAGCTTGGATTTTTAAAGAGAAATACATTTGTGGATGAAGAGTAGGCTTTGTCAAGGGAGGTGTGTGAGGAGCCCAAGGGATGTGCTCAGATCCTTTTGGAATTCGGTGTCCAAACATTCAAATTTCTATTTGATTCTAATCAGAAATTCTATGGGAGCTGCAGAAGTAAAGTACCACTGTGAGATAAAAACAACTTTGGGTCCTTCTTCTTTCAACATGCACCAAGGTGAGCCAGGAAAGGCCCAATGTCCTCACCTTTTCCCTCGCTCTGCTCTCTCCCAGCAGCTTTTAGAGCTCTGTGGAGGAGAAGAGCACACAAGGCACCTGAGCCTGCTTGAGGTGAACCCCTGAGCTGATCCCTCCTCACCTGGGGGAAGCAGAGCTGATCCCAAAAGCATTGCTGGGCACAGGAGGCACTTGGTCAAGACTAAATTCACCTCAGGCTGGGCTGGGTTCACATCCCCGGTGCTCCTACATCCCCAGGAGGCCTCAGCAACACCTGGGGCAGAGGAATTGTGTGATTTTGAGGGCGGAAGGTTATAGCTCCCATGTATCTTTATATGGTGTTACAATGGTGAATCTGATTTCACTCTGAGCTCCCTTGTGTGCTTTGTGTACAGAATTGCTGGATCCTCTCCACATCTGGCTCCTGTGTTAGGCTGGGGGTCTCAGCAGCAGAGTAAATCCCACTGGGGAGCACATTCAGAGGAGCTCCCCAGTGCCTCAGTGGAGCACAGCCAATGCTTCCCTCCAGCTGTTCTCTCAAGCAAAGCCTCCAGGGTCTGAGGAGCTGCTGAACAGTGCCTGTGTTTTGTCTGAGCTGCGAGGGCAGCTGGGCTTTTGTGTCTTCTCTGCCCTGATACCCCTCCAGAAGGTACCTGCTGAGGAAAGAGTTGCATTTTCCATCCTGATTTTGGAAATCTGGTTGCTCTCTTTGTAGAAAGAACAAGAACTGTGCTACCTGATGGAAGCCTTTATCCATGTTTCTGTCTTCCATGCTTTATCTGATGACACAAACCTCACCTTTTGCTCTGCACTGAGTCACTACAATGTCATCAGCTAGTGCTTTCCCCATAATTTATCAATGCAACTTCTCCATGCACTAATAATCTTGTCCCTTTGGCCAAAGCCTCTAAGATGTTGTAAGTTTGAAGTCACCCAGATTCTCTGGGCACCCAGTTCCTCAGGACACTTACTGGATGTCTTTTGGCTTTTGAAACCAAGCACTTGTGTCTGTGCTGGAGCCCTTTGTTCACAGGTCCCACTTTGCTTTGAGAGAGAGACCTTCCCCATCACATTTTGTCAAACTCCCTGTTTAGATCTGTCTTGATGAATGATTAAAAAACTCTTATATTGCCAAATAATTTGCTATGAAGAAAGATCTGTCCAACAAGTTATGTAATTTACCATTATTAATCAACTTGTGTCTCCACAAGATCAAGGGAACCTTACTTTACACTGGAATTTTTAGCTGATGAGTTGGATTCATGCAGTTTCTTTTCCTCCTTTTTAGAGAGGGATGGAAGGGAGTTAATTCCACCAACGCTTCAAGAGACTAAATATCCCCTGTTTATTAATTAATAATATCCATCTGGATTTTTATCCAAAGAAAAAAGCATTCTGAGGCCTGTCATATCAACTTTTAAATCTTTGGAAGCCTAGCTGCTCTTCCCTTGTTTCTAACACCTACCTAGTTACAGGACATCAGGAATGTGAGCAGAGGACAGATGATGGGAGGAGGCTGCCTTTGTGAAATCTTTTTTTGATGAGTGGGAACAACAAAAACAGGGTTCTGGAAAGCCACTACAAGCCAAAAAACATCCTCTGACACCGAACATCTCCAGAAGATGAAAACCATCCTCCCATTTCCATTGTCCCTGGCCTGAGCTTTTGATCTGACGCAAGAAATGTGGTATTTGTCTGAAGTTGAGAAAGTTTATGCTGGCAAATAGAGAAGGAGGAGGTGGGTTGAGTAAGCTGGGACTGAGCTCCAGGCACACAACGCTCGTGTCCCCGCGGAGGTCCGGGAGCGGAGCGGGATCCTCAGCCAGGATCCACAGCCCTGGGAGTGGAGCAGGAGCCAGAGCCTGCCCTGGGAGCCTGGTGGGTCTGGGAGCCCCAGGGTGACCCCACAGCCTCTGGAGCTGGGCCTGAGCCTTGCTCACTTGTGCTTCTTTCTCATAAAGAGATGTTAGTAAAACAATTACATAGCCTTGTCAAGACTAAATTGCCGGTGAAAACCCAGCACATCTCTACCTAAACATGGCCAACCACTCACAACTTAACTTCCAAGACAATTCCTCACCTATCATAGAAGAACTGATAGGATTCCATGACCAGGCCCTAATGGTTGCACTGGCCATCTGCAGCCTAGTCCTCTACCTATTAACCCACATACTTACAGAAAAACTGTCATCAAGTACAGCTGATGCACAAGGAATGGTCCCCATGATGGTCCCCATGTTCTGAGCGCTCCTGCGGCCGGCGCGGCTCCCGCACGCTGTTGGCAGCAGAGGTGGCTCCATCTCAGTCCCTTCCAGCCTCCTGACCCAGCCCAGCTGGGTCTGACCTGGGTCTGAGCCAGAGACAAACCCTCTCTTGCCAGAGGCTCCAGTTCAGCACAGCCATTAGGCTAATTTGAATTTTTCCTTCCATACATGCAGAAAGACAGAAGTTTGAGTGTTTTGCTGAGTTGAGGCTGTCCTTCAACTTGGAGTGCACATTGCAAGGTGGGAAGGGGACGGTTTTTTGTATCCTGCAGGGATCTGCTGTCCTGCACCACAGGCAGCAACCATTGTCCTCCTCTCTGCCTTCCCTGGTGGCTGGAGGGTGACATCATCCAGGGCTGCAAGACATATTTCATTTATCTGGTGGCATGAGGATGTTTCCTGCCTCCATTCTTCATGGAGGCAGAACTTTTGTGTTGGAAGTCGTAGCAGCAGCACAGGTGGGCACTGCTTGCAATGAGGATTCCCTGTGAAAACCACACATTCTTCCCTTGATTTTATCCCTCTCTCTACCTCAACCCTATTGCCTAGAAAATACCAAGATTTTAGTACTGAGACTTTAATACACTGCACATTTTGCTAATTTTCTTTCTGGCTGTGAGCCTCTGTGGTATCATTTTCCAGCAGTTTACTCAGAGGGCTCGAAACTTTCTTTTTTTTTTGTTTAATGAAAGTGGGAATTCTCCTCAAGTCCCCTGACTACAGCAATGGCAGCCTTAAGAAAAACAGAACGTGACAGAAAGTGGATGAATGGCTCCAGTGCTATTGCAATAATGTGTAAGGAGCCCATTTGTGCTCTGTGCTGTGTGAGCTGTGAGAGGACACTCCTTGTTGAAAGAGCTGTGTGTAGTTTGAGATTTTTGAATGTGACTAAATCCCTTGTGCTTCTCCTTCTTTAGCTTGGCTCTGCGGATCTCACGGATGTGAGACCTCTCCTCTTTCTGCTTTATTTCTTTTGGGCATTTTTCAGTCCTAATCATAAAAACTAGAATTTCTCAGCAATTTCAAGTCTGGAGACTTCCTGACCTGTATCATTTCGTGCCCAGGGAAAATAAACTTGTTCCTATGGTTTGAGCCTTAATGACTGCAAAGTATATATAGTCAATTTATAACAGCACATGCTGGATTATCCTGTGCATGGCTTTACAGCTTTTACAGCATTTATCAGCAGAGTGCTCATTTCAAACATGTTGTTTTAATGAAAAGGATACCGTTGCCACTGTTTTGTGTTGATTATGTGGTAACACATTTTTATTATCACCCATAAAAATGATTTGGAGCCGTTCCACTCCAGATGCGACCTTGGGCAGAGCTGCAAGGGCCACGGGCCCCTGTGCTTTTCTAGGCCCTGACCATGGCTGCAGGGATTTAACATCCCTGTTCCCACAGCTCTGCAGAACACTGGCCAAGACAGCCCCTGGGTGCCCCTTCCTCACAGCAGGAGCATCCCAGCCCTGGCCTGGCTGCAGCCCCTCTAATTTGCCACCTCCGGGGTTACTCTGCCTCTCTACCCGAGCACATTTTGGCAACATCCAGACGTTTGCTGGGGAAGTGAAAGGATGATATAATAAATAATATAAAGTGATGCAGAAAAGGTCTTCAGCTCACACTTGAGTCCCATGGCAGTGGAAGTTAAGCACAGTTATGGTAAGGCACATGCTTAAGTGTTTGTTGAACTGATAACACGTTTCCTGGAAAGTCTGAGGAACAAATCATTGGGTAGGAGCAGAGAGTGCAAGAGGCAGATGGAACTGATTCCTTCCTGCCTGGCATCAGTCAAACCTGGTTAAGAAAACATAGTGACCTACCTCCATTTTGCTGTACTCAGAAAGCAGGACTCTGGATCTGTAAATAAAGATCCTCGCAATAAAGGAAGAATTTTGCTTGTTTGCAAGAGTGAGGTTCAGTTCCCTTGCACTTAACCCAGCTCCCAGTTTAATTAGTTTCTGATTCACCCCCATCAGGCCAGTACATTCTGCAGGAAGTTCATCATTCCTGGCGCTGCTGCAGTGCTGGCTCTCACCAGGCCTTGCAATAAAGAAGTGATAAACCTTGTAATAATTGCAAGTTAAAAACAAACAAGCGGAGCCAAGTCACTCTCATTTATAATTGCAGTGTGACTTCATTATGTAAAGACAACACAGTGAGTAAAGGCTGAAACTTCCAGGGATTTAATGGAAAGTTTGAGCCATATTCCCTTTTATTTCCCTTATCCCTAAATTAGTATTGCTTAGGTGGTTTTCAAACAGAAAACGATGATGCTGTAACAAACCTCAGTGCTGCATGCCTGGAAAAATGTTCCCATGTTAGAGACCAACTCCCAATTTCACAGAGGCTACCAGTGGGCAGGGAGCAGAGCCTGAGGGACAGCCTGGACCATATGGGGAATGTGGGGTCACTTTGCCAAGGAGAGAAGGTTGTAAATGGCCCAAACACCTCAGGGATGCCTGCTGGGATGTGGGTTTGTTTGAAGGTTGTGTGTTTGCAAGGCCTAGAAACAGCTGTGAGTTTTAATAATATCCTATTGCTTCTAAGCAGAGCTCCTTGAGTAAATAGACTGCTTTCTTTTATTTATTTTTTTAAAGTTGCTTCAAAGTTTAAGTACTTCAATTTTCTAAAAGCTTAATATTCTTCATCATCTTTAATTCAGTTGATATTTGTGCCTTTACAAGCAGTACTTGTCCTCAGTTTGCTACCCTGGGCTTTCAGGTACAGCCCTTCACCTCATCCCTGCTGTCAGTAATTTCTGATTTTCTGGCTCTGTGTTTGAACACCAGGGAAATGCTGTGTCCCTGACAGCAGCTTCAGTCCCTGGCCTCATGTTTCTCACTAGGGACACAATCCCATGTGAGGCCAGGTCCCTCTGGAGGCAGTGAATTCCTCCCCAAGGAGGGTGTGTGTGGGACACACTCACAATTAACACAGCAGGTTCCTGGCTAATTGATACTGGTTTCCTAAAACCAATGAAGCTTTTATGCCAAAATCCCGTGGTCTGTGAGCAGAGTTATTCCCAGCCCTGTCTGGCAAGAAGAGGAGTTTAGGATGTCCTCAGGAACTGAGACCGTGTCTGAAACCATCCAGGTCAGAGATTATGGAATATTCTGAGTTGGAAGGGACCCAAAAGGACAATCCAGTCTAACTCTTAAGGGAAGGTCCCATGTGGGGGCTGAACCCATGTCCTGGTTTGAAAAGACAGGTGTCTGCTAAGGAAGGCAGGAGGCTGCCTTGAAATGGAAATTGTAAACCCCCTCCCTCTGAATTATTATAATTTTGAAATTAAGAGGCTCTCAGGCAAAGATATGAGAATAGGAATAACCATTTTTAATAGGAAAACTAAAAATAGAAAGGCAATAGTACAAAAAAAACCCCAACCCTGCCAGAATCAGAGCAGTCCCTGTCCCCTGTGTGCCAGGGGGGTGGCACAGCCCCATCCCATGGGGGCTCAGCCCTCCTGCAGTGCCAGCTGTGGCTCTGCTGGAGCAGGGATCCTGCACAAGGGGGGAGTTTTCCTCTGCAGCTCCAGGGCTGCTGGAGATGGGCCTGGGCTCCCTCTGGCAATGCAGGGCAGCAGAAAGCTGCTCCTCTGGGAATGCACTGGGCAAAGGCTGCTGTGCTGTCCCAAACCTCAGATTGTATCCAGGTAGGAATGCTTGGCTCTGTTGTAGTTGAAACTGAGTCAATACAAAGCAACACTCAGTTTTCAGAAGGCTTCAAACTGTTTTTATTATAGCATGCATGTTTTTTATACATTCTTGCAAAACTCATAAGTTTATGCTTTACTCATTGGTCAGCAAAGACAAACAAAGTACTATTGGAACAGGCAGGTGCAGGTATCTCTTATTTATCCTTCTCTCTTTCTTGGTTTCTATGTCAACAACCTAGGTAGAAAATTCTTTCAGGGGTAAACATGGATCCTCTTATCAAACTTCTCTGTGGCTCACAGAAGTCGCTGTAAAACCTCTTCCACATGGCTCCTCCCCTGGGTGGAGCATCTCCCCATGGGATGATGGAATTGGATCAGCCATGCAGGGACACTCACTGGCCATGGACAGAAGAGATCTCCTGGAGGGAGGATGGGTTGTGGAAGAGATAAACTGCCCAATGAACAGTAGATAACTGCCCTGTCGGAATTCAGGACATCCCTCTGGCTGTCCTGGACTGCCAAGACCCCTGCCGGGGGGCTCAGAGACTCTGGCACAGAGCCCAAGACCCCTGTGGTTTTGATTATCACCCATGGAACAAATTACCAACCTTAAATGAAGATCAGCAAGCCATGACAGTTTAAGCAGAATGATAGTGAATTTATCACGGGGTGAAAAAGTAGATTTTTGGGGTTTTGGTATGGGGGTTCAGGAGGCAAGATGGAGGAATCTGGGCATGTCCAGCCTTTCTCCTCCTTCTTCTTGGCCTCCATCTTCTGCTGTGATGGTGGCACTTTTAGATTGGTTTAGAGTAGAAGCTCACTGTCTAACATAGGTGATAGGTATTGGGAAGGAATTGTAAATATTGTACATGTAGCTTTTAGTATAAAAAGATAACAGCACCCTGAGGGAGGCAGAGTGCCTCAGACTGTCTTGCTGAGTGAACCTCTGCTAGACAAGAGAAAAAATTTTATAGATAAGATACAATAAACAACCTTGAGACCGAGAACTGAAAAACTCTGACTCCTTCTTCGAACACCAGGCTGAGAAAAAAGACTTTCTAACATATCTCAAAGTCACTCTAACCAGCTAGAGACCCCGAGACTGCCCCAGCTCTGACAGATGGCAATAGAATACACACCCCCATCTCCAACCAAAGACAAGCCACAGCTCTGGGCTTGTGAGCCCCTTGCTGTGGGAGCCAGCTGACCTGTGTGTGTGGGTTGCCCTGTGCAGATCCTGCTGCTGGAGGCTGCAGAGAGGAGCCCAGCCCTGGAGAACAACCTGCCCATCACGGGCACCACGGCCACGTGGGACCAGGAGCTGCTGCCCGACGCCTTTCCCCTGCTGAACCCCGGCACCGTCCTCAGGAAGAACGGGGCAGCTGTTGGTAAGCCTGGCCTGCTCTCACCAAATCACCCATCCTACAAACACCATGCCTAAAAAGGAGTTTGAGTCTGCTCTACCCTTGGGAGCTGCAGAGGAGAGGGGTTGGGAGGTCTCTGCCCATCCCTGAGTTCAGCCAGAGCAGAGCAGGGATATGCTTGGAAAAAATCCATTGAAGCTGCATTATGCCTGTGGCAGCCACAATTTCTGTTGGCACAAACATCTGCTGGGAGCTGGATTTGGGTCTGTTTGAGTTCTGTTAACCCCAGCAGGGCCACTGTGCCTGCCTGTGTGTTTCAGTGGGTTTGTTTAAAGTTTTTTAAGGATTTTGAGGCCTGGACACATCAAAACATTCCTCAGGAAACTCCAGAGAGCCATCAGGATCACAGTGGGACAGTTCCTGCTTACCTACAAAGCACCAAATGCAGTGTTTCCCAGTCTGGGAGCAGTGCTGGGGGGTAGAGCAATGGACTGCATGGGTTATCCTTGGTTTTATTAGGACAAAAAACTTTCCCATGAATAGCAGCATCAGTTGCAGTCTGCTTTGTATTTTCTAAACTTGCCATAAACACAATGGGCTGTTTTATGATCCCTCTTGTGGCATGAAAAAAAAATACACTTATAAGAAACTCTCCCTCTGAGCCCACTTGGCCAGACAAATCCCCACACATTGAATTTTCTTGACCTTGGCATCTTTTTTCAAGATCCCTGCTCTCTGCTTCCAAAGCCCTGTCTGTCTGTTGCTTTGCTTGCTCCCAGAGCAGTTCTTTATTCTTTAGGGCCTGGTTTGCTTTTTTTCTTCTTTTTTTTTTCCCCATTTTTTTGGCAGTTTATTATGGCAGCAGACTTGGAGCAACCAAAACAGTCCAGATGTCATCCCTGTTTATGATTTGTCATGATGCCACGACATGGAGGGAGGTTCACTAACAATATGTTCTACAAAATATTCTCAGAACCACAGCCACAGCTGCCAGGAACTGAATTACAGCAGCTTCCCCAGTGTCCATTAGATGCTCATTCTGCCTTTCCCATGTAGTTTGTTTTTGCTGTGGCAGTGGCTGTGCACCTGCACTTTGCTGCACCAAAGTCAGCTCAGGAAAATGCTCTGGGCCTTCCATGCCAGGTCCTGTCCTCATGGAAGTTCCTCACACGCGGTCCTGTTGTTTTGCAGAGAGCCAAAAACTCCACAACTTTGTGAAAGTTGTAAAGCTGGTATGTTTATTACAGTGCTGGACCATGTGGAGATTACTCTCCTCAAAAGACATGCACCTTTGGGAACTTCAGGTCTCTTTTTATCTCCATACAATATGCATACACTTTCACAATAGGTTCACACATATTCATTTTTACGAATTTCGAGTGACATTTGCCGCTAGTTCTTCTTTATCAGAAAGAATTCTTAGGTCAGGTTGACGTGCTCCTTACAGCAGTCTCTCTGTCTCTCTTTATCACCTTTTGTCTCCCCCCCTCCCCTTATCTCTGTCCTTCACTGAAGCAGATTCCCTGAGCCTAGGCCTTGCAGTCAGGCTACACAGCGATGTTTTCTGACCACAGACTCAAAGATGTACATTCCACCTAAATCAAAATGGATTTCTACTCTGGAGAATTTCTACTCTGCCTCACTGTCCTTCTGGGCACAGAGCAGTGGCTGCCTCTCCCCCAGGCTTCTGGCAGTGCTGCCAAGCAGAGCAGCTCCCCTGCAGCACTTTGATCAGCCCATGGTGCAGGGTCAGCACCTCCCACCCCTGCAGCAAGGCCAGGTGGGCACTGGTGGTGATGTCTGAGCTGTGGGTGAGCCTGTGGTGTCAGCCAGATTCCAGGCTGTGTGTGTGTGCTACCAGGTGTTGTCCTTGCTCACTGTTACCCTTTGTTTTTCTGGCCTTGATTTATTTAACCTGGTGTGGAATAATAACTGTGGTGTAATAAAGGAATCAGGAATGCACTGGAGCGTTTGGAGCCAGGCCAGTGTCTTTCAGCAATGAGAAATAATCACTTCAGTGGCTCATTGACACTGCTGGAGCCCCTACCCAGCCTCTGTGGGCTTCAAATTGTTGCTTTGCTCAAGAGCTGTGGGGATATTTCATGGATCTGGGTCCATATTTGTCCTCCTTCCCTCCCCACACCAGTCTGTGTCCATGATTCAAAGCCAGCCAAAAAAACTCAGCGTGGATTTTGGTGAAGGGAACTCCACACAATTTAGGATGGAGGGGAGCTGCTCAGTTTGCATGATTTCAACACCATGCCCTGGCTTTTTGCTCCAAGCTGCCCCCAGGTTCTCCTACAGGGATCTCAGGAGATCTTTCATCATGTGGGATATTGGAGAAGGTGGAAGTCAAACCAAAATCCTGAGTGTCCTGGGTGATTATGTGGAAAGCAAACCCCCTGTGCCTCCCACCCCTTCCCCTGAGCCTTTTGGGAACCATTCCCTACCTTGCCCTGCTCCTGGGTGTTCAGCCAAAATAAATCCCAGCCCTAGCCTGCATGTCACACAGCTGGAGGGACCAAGGGCAGGATGCTGGGGCTGGCACCAAGGTGGGTGACAGGGACAGGATGCTGTGAGCTCTGGAAGGGTTTCTGGATAACCCTGTAGCTCTGGGCTGGCTGATGCCTCTCCAGGCTGAGGTCCAGGAAAACTTGCTACTGTTCATGAGGGTGGTTATTCCTCCTGTGAGTGACAGGGCTGAGAATAGACAATCATTTAAAAGCAATCAGTGCTGTTGAGACAGCTGCAGCACTGGCCTTTCTGATCAGCTTGTTAATCAACAGAATACATTTTTCTGAGTATTAAGAAAATATATATACTCTGGCTGAGCCAGTTGGCAGCAAGAGACTTAATTTTTCATATCTCTCTATTTTTCTCCTATTCTTTTTTTTTATTATTATTATTTTACCCTGTCCTTGAACAGAGCCTAAAGGACCCAGAGGTGCAGAGGAGCAGCTGATACCACAGGGTAAGTTCATAGTTTCTGCTATTTCTCTTTCAAAGCACAAACTGTTGTTGTGCCCAGTCCTGTACTTTTGTCCCAAAAAGCAGAAGGGTCCTGTGGGTCCTGTGGCCAGGAACTCTTTGGAGCCTCACAGATGGAGAGGCTGAGTTTGTTCTTTGGGTTTTCTGAGTTTGTTCTTTGGATGGAGAGGCCAAACCAGTTTTGTCATTCCCCAGCACACAAGGGATGGACAGAAGTGTCTGATGGAGAGCAGATCATGGGAGCACACGTGGCCAGAGCCAGCAGGACGTGTCCTGAGTGATGGGAGAAAACTTCTCTAGCTGGTGTTACCTGCTGGGGGCACCAGGAGCCTCTGGGGATGTCAGGGCATCACTTTCCTGTGCTCCATATACAAACAGAGCAGCTCCTGTGCAGGGAAAACCCAGGGGGAGGAGGGCAGCAGATGGTGTGTTGCAGGTTAATGACAGAGCCAGGGAGAAAATCCAGGTCTCTGCACATCTGATTTGGTTCCCAGCAGTAGATTACTCACCCTCTGCCTTTTAAAAAATAATTTTCCTGTGGTCTTTTACTTCATATTGTTTGGAGGATAAACACTCACCAGGGGTTTCAGCTCTCTGGAAGCAATGCCACTGCAGCAGAGCTGATTTATGCCAGCTGAAGATTTGGCCTCCCCCCTTTTCCCTGAATCTTTCCCTCTTTCTTCCCCCTGTTGCACTTGTCTCTTTTGAGCTGGCAACACCATTTGTCACCAGTATGAGCCCTTGGCTGACTCATTACCCCGTGCTCCCTCTCCAGCCTTTCCTTCAGCTCTTTCCCCTCCAGGGAAGGAAGTGCCAGCTTCTCTAAAGCTCTGCTGCAGCAGTGGCATTGAGGGTGCTGCAGGAAATGATTGCTCTGGGCTGCAGGACCTCATGGGATTGAGTTATAAGGTTGGGCTGAAGGATTGAGGGTGATTTCCACAAGTGAGGGAATGTTCTGGCCCACACTCAGCAGCACAGCAAAACAGTTTCTGCTGTTCTTCCCTCTGTGCTGCAATTTGCTGCAGTGAAGTTTAAATTTTTTAGGGGTAGAAGCTGTTTCCAATGCTGTGAAAAAATGCACTTGATTTCCTAAAAGAGCTCCTGATCAGCTGCCTGGGGTTCCCAGGATAGCATCCCCTGCCAGGGGAGATCCATCCTTCTATCCATAGAAAAGGCTGCAGTTTGTGTCCTGTGGATAAGCAAATTGATCCAAATTGAAATCTGGCCTTAATTCCTTATTCAATACTCAAATTAAATCAGATCTTTATTAATGACTGAATGCAACAAAAGTACAGGCTCACACTCCCACTCAAAGCCATTGAGAAATGTCATTTCCTCAGTCTGCCCAGTTTCATTGTGGATTGAAGGCAGAGAGATTTCATTTTTGTAAGAAAAGCCAGTTTGGACATCTCTGCAAAATGAAAAAAAGAAGTGAGGAAGGGTAATTTTTCCAGGGGGTCTAATATTGGGGGATTATTGCTTTGTTCTGAGAAATTAGGAGTCTGGGGTGATGAGGTTTTGTACTCCAGGTGAGCTATCCCACATCTAGAGTGGGAATTGTACCCAAATGTACAATTGTACACAAATTTGTACACAAATCCTGTGAGCCTTGATGTGGTTGTGCAGCTCTGTTCCCTGGTACCAGCTGGGAAGGTGCTGTCCACCTTCCTTCCTTCCTTCCTTCCTTCCTTCCTTCCTTCCTTCCTTCCTTCCTTCCTTCCTTCCTTCCTTCCTTCCTTCCTTCCTTCCTTCCTTCCTTCCTTCCTTCCTTCCTTCCTTCCTTCCTTCCTTCCTTCCTTCCTTCCTTCCTTCCTTCCTTCCTTCCTTCCTTCCTTCCTTCCTTCCTTCCTTCCTTCCTTCCTTCCTTCCTTCCTTCCTTCCTTCTCTCCCTCCATTCCCACCCATGCTCTCTTTTGAGGGGTCCAGTACCTCTCCTGGTACCTGGGAAGGAGAAAGACACTCCTTAAGAGTTGATCAAACCTTAAATTGTTCTGCTGTGTTGTGGTCATATGTACCACATGGACTAAAATCTGAAATCTGAGTGTGCTGAACTTTGGACTCATCCTGATCCCCCTCTGGCTTTGGGGCTGGCATCTGCCACTGCTTTCACATCCTCTGAGCCCTTTGGTAGCCCAGAAACCAGGAGCCTCTGACAGTTAATGCCTTTATTGTAACCATTAACCACTTAATCTGAGCAGACAGACCCACTTGCCCACACCTCCAGGGCATCAAAGCTTCAGTGCTGTTTGCACAGTGTTTAAATGTCTCTCCATGTGAGGCCAAGATCAGCAGTGCTCTTCTGAACAACACCATAAAATTGCCAAGTGTTGTTGTTATTTTGGCAGTCTGGGGAAAAGAGCATTAAGATTTTATTTAGTGTCACCAGAAGTGGTGACTTTGAGGTCCCTAATGCTGCCTCTGCACCTCTCCTGGGCTTACTGGGGGTCTGACTGGGTGTTGGGGAAGATGGAACAGGAAAGCCTTATCAATATGATTGCCTGGCAAAAGATTTTGAGAATATGGAAGCTATGAGCAAGATTGAAATGAAAGGAAGCTTTGAGATCCCTCAGTTACTGAACAACAGGAAAACAATGGTGTGGCCAGCTGAACGTGATCCCCTTTTGATGGAACAACACCCTCTGCTTGCAGACAGGCCCAAGGGTCAGAGCAGACCCTGCCAGCTGGGCAGAAGGGGCCCAAAGAGGAGTTTTTGGGGTTTAAAATGTAACAGAGTATTGTAATGTAGTGATTCTTATAGGCTGGATGTAACTGCTATAGGATTTGTATCTTGTACTAGATTGGTTAGTGAGAATCAGAATATTTAACACAGAAGAAGATTTATGGTATTGTAACGGGAACTTTGTGTTCTTGCCTTTTACTCTCTTACCTTTTCACTCTCATATGCTTTTACTCTCTTACCCTCTCATCCTCTCTGCCCCTCTCTCCTCTCAGGTCTGCTCTGAGCTGTGGCTGGCAGCTCCCAGCAGGGCCCTGCACCCAGGCCCTTTGCAATAAACCCCAAGTTCCTGACCTGGCTGCAGAGATCTCTGCTCTCCGTCTGTCCTGACCGTGCTACCCCCGTCACTCCTACAACTGGGCTTGCCAAGAAATGTCCCATGGGCTGCAGTCACTGCTCCTGGTGCTGCCCTGGAACCCTGCTCAGTGATGTTCATTACTGACAGCCAGTTCCTGCACAAGGGGGGCATTAATGTCACTTTGGGATTAAAAACCTGTGCACAACACAGAGCCCTGAGAGATGAATGAACTCAGGAGAAACCAGGGAAACAATCACTGATACAGAACTTCTGGGTGGTGTGAATAGAGCAGGTGGGAGACAGGGTCTGATTGTCTTTGGCAAGTCTATTTTGTGTATTTTGGTGCACTGGGATGGCCCAGGAGTTTATGTGTGTCTGGATGAGCCCAGCAAAGGACACCCAGGCCCTGCCAAAGCCATTCAGGCCTCTGGAAGGGGACAGTGTGGGCTCAGTGTAGCTCTGCCCAGCACATCCCAGCTGGGGGTGCACATCCTGCTGACTTTTTGGGGATGGTCTTGTGCATGGGGATGTGCTTTTTCCTTACAGGATTGAAGGAAGAAAAGGAGAAGCAAAGTCCAGTCTGGCTTGTCTGGCTTACCTGCCAGAGAGCTCCTGCCAGCAGTGCCCCCCTGTCAGGGCACTGCTGCATTTCTCCCCTTTGCAGTCCCTCTCCCCTGGTTCTGAGGTTGCTGAAGCCTTTCTGACTCAGCAGTGTCCTAACTTCCAGCTGATTTCCTTTCTGACATTTCCAGGCATTCCAGGCCAGGTTGGTCCCCCGGGCCCGGTTGGCCCCACGGGGCTCCCAGGACCACCAGGGCCCAAAGGAGAGAAGGGACAGCCCGGGGAGAGGGGCCCAGCAGGGCCACCAGGTGAGTCCTGTGACAGGAGGTGCTTCACTCCATACAAATTGGCTGTGACAGCAGCTCAGACAAGGCCAGACACACAAGATTGAGCATCTTCAGTTGGTATCAAATCCATTCCAGTGGGAATTCCCTGGGAGCTGGAATCAGCCAGGAGCTCCCAGGGCAGGCAACCACCTGCAGGAGCAATGGCTGACCCTGGGATTTCCTGTGCAGCAGGAGAGAGCCTGTCCCAGAAAGCTGCAGAGCTGGATCATGTTTCCCCATCCTGCTCAGGAGCTGTAAGAAAGAGCCTGTGACCTGTCAGCCTTTGGAGCAGAGCATTCCCTGCTTAACCCTCTCACTGGGTGCCTGTTTTAACTCCCTTTTTTCTCCACCATTTGTGTCAAGCTGTCAGATGCCAGGATGTCAAACTAATGATGCTTTTGTATGTTAAGGGAAAAGGTTAGGAGGCCATTCTTTCAGAGAACACTCCATTCCTGAGCTAGGAGTCTTTCTTCATCCCCCAAACGTTCCTGAATGTTTTGATGAAGGTGATACTGCACAATAGGTGCCAGACCTCAGGCTCTGCTCTCTGTGTCTGAAAGGCTGTGCCCTGTGAGCCTGAGCTTGGGTAACATTTAAAACCCTGAGTGTGCCTTAAATGTGAGAGCAGCCCTGAACACTTTTTTGGCACTTTCTGGCAAGCTGTCATTGGCCAAGGTCTGGCCAAGGATGTGTCTGGTTTTTTTTTTGGTTTCTCAGTTTGCAAGGAGAGCCTTGCAGCCCCACAGGAGATGTGATCTGTCTGCTCCTGGACTGACTCTGCTTCCTGGCAGGGAGGTGACACAGGTGTACCTGGAGGGAAGGAGGATTTGATTTCACACTTTGCTGCCTGTAGTTTCTCACTCAGCCTCAGGAAGAGGGGAGATTTCACTCTTTCAGCAATTGGGCTGCTCAAAGGCAGCACCTCTGAGCCAAGTCAAGCTCTCTCCTTTGCAGAGGAAGATGCTAAACAAAACAAAAAAAAAAAAAAAAAAGAAAATTGGGAAGCTGTTTCAATTTTCTCCACCCTTCTATGCAGTTCAGGACAGAAATCCTTTGTCTTTTTGCTGCCTTTTCACATGATGGCATTATTAGCACATCCCCAAAAGCATTAACACTCCTCTCCTGCCTCTGCACAGGGATGTTGGGACCTCAAGGACCAAGAGGACTTCCAGGAGAAACTGGGATCCCAGGTCCCCCAGGTCCTCCAGGGCCACCAGCCACCCCAAGCCTCCCTCTCACCTTCCAGCAAGGGGTTCTCTACTCACTCCAGCCCACAGCTGAAAAAGAAAGTAAGTTCCCTCCTCATTTCCCACGTTCTCCTGTGGCATCAGGCAGAGTGGGCATGCATGGGGCAGCTCAGCTCTGCTCCCACCTCCTTGCCAGGCTCTGCCAGGCCCTGGGAGCAGCTGGACACTCCCTGCATTGTGTGGGTCTCTTGGAAGCTCCTGGTTAAGATGGAACATGTTGGGAGCTACAGGGGGTTCACCTCTCCAAAATGAAGAACAAAGTCCCTGCTCTCCTAAACTGTCAGTGAGAGCAGGGTTGGGAGGATTTTGTTCTCTGTTCCTGTTTGTTTTTTGGGTTCATCACAGCTTTGGGGAGGCAGTTTGGTGCTCTCTAAGCTTCCATCAGGAGTGGGAAGAGGGTCTCTGGTGAAATGACAGAGCTCAGGTAGCATCACCTGGGAGAGAGGGCCAGAGGGATCCAGAGGGGCAGATTAGGTGCTGGTGCACCACAGCTGTGGGATTGGAGCCCTCTTGGTGCCACTGCTGTGGTGTTGGAGTGTCAGGGCTGCTCAGCAATCAGCAAGGACTAGAGATTTGCAGCTCTGGAATTGCAGCAGACATTTAGCATTTAACATCTGTTAAATGTGTCTCCTTCCCTGCCCCTGCAGATGCTTCTTCCACCTGTGTTTCTGGTGCATCCACATTATCCCACATCCACACAAAACACAGAATTATGGGCTGGAAAGTCCAGACTGACACCCAGATTTATCCCTTGCCTGTAACAGGAGGGCCCGGGTTTCTTTGTGCTTGTGCTGATTTAAAGCATAGATTTATTTGATTTGTGCTGTGAAAGCTTTCTAGGGAAGGCACATCCTGCACTTGGATTGGAATGCTCTCAGATTTGGGCTTGATTCTCCTGGTCCAGCCCTGTGGAGCTGGCAGTAAGGATGAGGGAGCAGAGCTCAGCTGTGTCTGCCCTTGCTCTGCTGGGTCTCCCACTCCACTCCCCCAGAGCTCAGCTCTGCCTCTGCCCCAGCTTTGCTGCTCCTGTCCTGCTTCAAAGCTCAGTGGTTTTAGTTACAGCCAAGGATTACTGAGTCTCCCCATGTCTGACAGTTATCTCAAGCTCTCCCTTCCTTTCCCTTCCACCCCCTCTGCTCTCCAGACTCCTTTTCCCAAAAGTGAACAGATGTATTTTTAATTTAGGGAGAATTTTAACAGCTCGATTTTGTATTCAGTTATTAGGGTGTATGGGCAGGATGAATAACTGAGGTTCAATACTGAGATTTTCACAAAATACACATCAACATGCTGCATTCTTCAGCCTGAGAACAAGGGAGTTTTGCATTGCAGTTGTCTCACTCCTCTCAGGGTCACACATTCTGCCTTTTATTCCAAGTAATCCCTAGGGATGGTTTGGGTGCTGCTGCTGCCCCCTCCCTCCAACCACCCTTTGAATCAAACTCTTCCTTGTGATCAGTGGATAAATCAAAAAATGAATAAAGGCTTCCCAGCTGATGGGTGAGGAGGGTGGACTCAGTGTTGTGCCCAAATGGGAGAGGATAAATGGTAGATAATTATTTCTATTGTCTCTGCAGCACAGGGACTTGAGAGCAGTGAGGAGATGGTGACTGCTCCATTTCCATCCCTGGCATCCCTAAACATCCCTCCCCCCATGCCTGTGCATTTCTTGGTTTGCAGAAGGAGTAGCCCAAAACTTTATGACACTTTTTCTTCATACAAATCCAGCTGCAAGTATCTATGTCACCATGACAATGTTCTGGCAGTATCAAGTTTATTTTCTTACCATTTTTCCTCTCTGTTGGCTGATTTTGCCTCCCACAGGCTGGTGGAAAGCTGATCTTCTGCCACCAGTGAAACTTAGCCTTGTAAATTCTGTTTAGCTTTTTAAAAATGTATTTACTTGTTTTGAAAGGAGCACATCTGAAAACTATAAAGACAAAATTCCAGCTGCTGACAGCAGAGGGAAGCATATTCCTGCTAATGGGAATGAGATGTGAGAGCTGTATCAGGTCATTGTTATTATAAAGAGTTTGGTTCTGCCTGAACATGGTTAATGCCTGTGCCTTTATTAATTGCAGCAAGTTCCTGTTGGCAATATTTATCTGCAGGCAGAAGCCAGAAATAGAGAGACAACTATTTTCTCAGTTTCCCTGTGCTGTGGTAAAAGAAATGGTCCCACTTTTTCCCCTCCAGATCAGGTAGCAGAAAAAAAATTAAGACAGGATTACTTAATTTCCATCCTGTCTCAAGAAATCAAGGCTATAATGGGGGAATTTATCCCTTAGTCAGAAACCTCAGCCCTCAGCCAGAAGCTGAGCTCCTGTTCCCCACTGCTGGGGCTGCTGCTACTGGGATCTCTCCCTTAAAAATGAGTGATCAGGTACATGGGCTAGAGCCAGCTCATTCCTATTCCTTGTGCTAACATTGGTGATTTCTAGGGAATAGTTAGGGAAAATAATGCAACTCTCACTCTTGAGGGCTGTTTCCTTCCAGCTCAAAGATCTGCCAAGGACACAGGAAATAAAATTAACCTGTTTTCATAGAATCACTGTTGGAAAAGAACTCCAAGATCAAGTCCAGCCATCAACCCATGTCCCCAAGGGCCAGAGCCACACATTTTTACCACTTCCAGGGAAGGTGACTCCACCACTCCCTGAGGGAGAGCCAGGGGAAACTGAGGCAGAGCAGCTGATGGTGTGCCCAGCATGTCAGAGGTGATAAGGGAGAGGGATCCTTGCAGCAGCATCCCAGCTGCCAGCAGGGCCCTGCCTGAGGAAGGAGAACAGAGCAGGGGAAGTGAAGGGGAAGGGGAAGGAGGAAAGGAATTGAGAAAACGGATTTCTTTCCAAGTGTGCCCTGAGCTGCCTTTGCTGCTCTGGCTGGGCAGCTTTCCCTGTGTCCTTCAGGGCATTTCTGTGCTGTTTCAGGGTGTCTCTGTTCCATTCCAGGGAACACAGGTGCTCCTACCTGGCCAGGCCACCCTGGTTTCACTCCTCCCCTTGGCTTGGAAAGCTCCTGGAGCAAATTCAGTATCAAGGACTTCTCAAATGAAGCATTGTTTGCTGCTTTGGGGTGCCCAGGAGCACTGAAACAGAATCCAGCTCTTGAGCCCAGCAGAGCTTGGGTCAGTGCAGGAGGTGCCCGACAAGGGAAGATTCCTGCTACCATTTGATGCTATTTTGTGGCTGCTCTAACAATCTCCAGCTGCAGAGAGCCCCAGAATGTCCCCATTTATAAGGGAGTTTATAAGGAGATACAAGTTCTCCCTGCTGCTTTATGAGAACATGGAGGCAATCCCTTAAAAACACATGAGGGTTGTGTTTTAACACACTTCAGTCCCATTTCATTCACAGTGTGTTTCATTCAGAGTTGATCCTGGAAAGAAACCTGGCTCTGAAGGAAGTGGCCAGGAAGGAGCTGGCACAGTCCTGTGCTGCCCAGGCCAGGCAGGAGCTGCTGAGCCCAAGGGTTGTTGATCAGAGCTCTCTTCTGTGTCACAATCATGGAATCACCTTTCATTAAATAATGTTGAATCAAATGTCAGGAGGGGTGGATTTGTGGGAGTAACTGTCATGGTAATAATGTGCCATTTAGCTGGAATGTTTTGTAACCCAAATCTTTATCCCTGGCTCACCTCCAGCAGAAATTAAACCCTGGTTGTTTTCTGTCCATCCTCTGCCCCTCTCAGTGGATGTGCAGTTGATTTTGTTGATCACTTTAAAAACAAAAAGCTCTGCAACTGTTTATGCCTTCACTGCTGTTTGATGCTCATTTCCCAATTTCATCTTACTCCCAAGCTGTGATGGATTTTGACATGGTCAAATAAAACTCAAATTAATTGGATTACACACTTCACTGGGGTACCTTTCCTCCTGAACATGAGAAGAGTCTCAGTTGTTTTGTTTCAGGGCTCTGAGGAGGGGGAAGATGAATGGGTTTAGAAACAGCAGTCAGATAAATACCTGTTTGCATTCAGGCTTAGGCACAAAATGTGGTTCTTAGAGGGATCTGGGTTGGATCTTGTGCTGTCCTGCTGCCAGGAAAGCATTGCAGAGGTATCCTGGCATCCTTGGCAGCCCAAGCCATTGCAGTTTCCCCTGGAACTGCTTTCAAACACCTGCCTTGGAAGTTCTCTCTATCACTGCTCCAGAAGCTGGGAAGGCTTCACAATGTGGCTGCTAAAATTTCTGGAGAGTTCACCTTCTGACCTAAGGGCTGGACTCTGCAGAGTAAGCAAACACCTTTCTGACCTTCCTGGTGTCACTTGGCATTTACAGTGAGACATTCCCAGCCTTTCTCTGCCCAGGGTTCCCCTGAATTTTACTGTGATGAGTTACAGGGATGGGTGGAAGGAAACATGAGTGAGGTCAATTTTATTATATTTCTATTATATATTATAAAAATATATTTTAATATATTTATATTTTATTATACTTATATTACTATATTATATATTTTATATATTCTTACAAAACTCATAAGTTTACACTTTACTCATTGGTCACAAGAGACAAACAAAGTGCTATTGGAACAGGCAGGTGCAGGTTTCTCTTATTTATCTTTCTTTCTTTCTTGGTTTCTGTGTCAATGACCTTGGTAGAAAATTCTTTCAGGGGTAAACATGGATCCTCTTATCTGTGGCTCCCAGAAGTGTGTGTAAAACCTCTTCTGCAGCAGCCCTGGAGAGCAGGGGCAGGTGCTCCAGGAGCCCGAATTCAGCACCTGCAGCTCTGCCGGCCCAGGCCAGCAACGGGCGCCAGAGCCCCGCGGAGAGAGCCCGGCTGGGCCCGGGTTAACTGAGAGCCTGGATGGGCTTGGGTCTAACTGAGAGCCTGCATGGGCTCGGGTTAACTGAGAGCCTGGCTGGGCCCGGGTCTAACTGAGAGCCTGCATGGGCTCGGGTCTAACTGAGAGCCTGGATGGGCCCGGGTTAACTGAGAGCCTGCATGGGCCCGGGTTAACTGAGAGCCTGGCTGGGCCCGGGTCTAACTGAGAGCCTGCATGGGCTCGGGTTAACTGAGAGCCTGCATGGGCTCGGGTTAACTGAGAGCCTGGCTGGGATCGGGTTAACTGAGAGCCTGGCTGGGACAGGGACTAACTGAGAGCCTGGATGGGCCCGGGTTAACTGAGAGCCTGGCTGGGCTCGGGTTAACTGAGAGCCTGGCTGGGACAGGGACTAACTGAGAGCCTGGATGGGCCCGGGTTAACTGAGAGCCTGGCTGGGCTCGGGTTAACTGAGAGCCTGGCTGGGCTCGGGTTAACTGAGAGCCTGGCTGGGACAGGGACTAACTGAGAGCCTGGCTGGGCTCGGGTTAACTGAGAGCCTGGATGGGCTCGGGTTAACTGAGAGCCTGCATGGGCTCGGGTCTAACTGAGAGCCTGGCTGGGCTCGGGTTAACTGAGAGCCTGGCTGGGCCCGGGTTAACTGAGAGCCTGGATGGGCTCGGGTCTAACTGAGAGCCTGGATGGGCTCGGGTTAACTGAGAGCCTGGCTGGGCCCGGGTTAACTGAGAGCCTGGATGGGCTCGGGTCTAACTGAGAGCCTGGATGGGCTCGGGTTAACTGAGAGCCTGGCTGGGCTTGACATTAACTGTGATCATGAGTGGACTCGGGACTGACTGTGACCCTGTGTGTGACCCTGTGTGTGACCCTGTGTGTGACGCTGTGTGTGACCCTGCCTGTGACCCTGCCTGTGACCCTGCCTGTGCTCTGTTGCAGATGGAGAAGCCCAGCTGGCCTCCACCGTCATCGACACCATCCTGGCAGGGCTGCCTGGCCCGCGGGGAGCCCCGGGGCCTGTGGGGCCACCAGGTGACAGCCGGGGCTGGGCTCAGGATGGGCTCAGGGCTGGGCTGGGGCTGGGCTCAGAGCTGGGCTGGGGCTGGGCTCAGGGATGGGCTCAGAGCTGGGCTGGGGCTGGGCTCAGAGCTGGGCTCAGGCTGGGCCCGGGGCTGGGCTCGGGGATGGGCTTAGGGCTGGGCTTGGAGCTGGGCTCAGAGCTGGGCTGGGGCTGGGCTCGGGGATGGGCTCAGAGCTGGGCTGGGGCTGGGCTCAGAGCTGGGCTCAGGCTGGGCCCGGGGATGGGCTTAGGGCTGGCAGGGCAGGAGGATGGCAAAGCCCCTCTGATGGAGAGTTGATGGTCTGTGGGTGCCTGCAGGGGAGGGGAGGGCTCCTCACTGGCAAGAAATAACTGGGTTTTCATCTGTTGATAGTGGCTGATTGTTTGACCTTTACATCTTGAGAAAGGGGGTAATTATTAAAAGCTGTTTTTAAAAGTAGGTTGTTCAGTGATTCCTTCCTGAGAGCAGAGCTGTTCTCTCCCTGCTGCAAACCTGTCCTGTCACTGCCGAGCTGCACCAAGCAGGGGCTGGCCAGAGGCTCTGTGATGTCTGTGAAGACTTTGGAGCCAGTCTGAGCAATTCCAGATTTTCACCAGTGTAACTGAAATCAGAATCTGAGATGAAAATTCAGTGACAAGCCTTCTTTCTCTCGGTGCTGATGGGTGGCTTAAATGATAATATTCCTGCAAACGTCAGCACTTCCCTGTATGATGCATATTTAGGAGTCAACTCCCATTAGTTGCAGAAAAGGCTTCTCCTTTCATTATGAGGGCCTTTCATTTATCCTTCAATTCCTTTATTCTTTGACTTAAGCATTTGTATGGTGCATTAATGATTGAGGCTGATTCAGCTGTACTTTGTGTATAATGTCCACATTGTTTCATCTCAAGGGTTGTGACAACTAAAGCAGAGAGGAGTGTTGCTAAGTTCAGGCTAAGCAAATATCCTGTCTCCCATCTGCAGGTATAATTTAACAGCTACTGTTGAGATATAATTATTTTTTCAAAAGGAATGAATCTGTTAAGTCACTGTGTGAGACAAGTTGACCTGTTTAGATGGTGGTTAACTCATCCTGGAAGCAGCTCTCCTGTGGTACAGATTTTAAATTAATTTATTGCCACTGCAGTGAGTGAAGACCAAGAGAGAGCTTTGCTTGCCCCTCTCAGCCTCTCCTGTTTCTGACCAAGTGCAGCAGCCCTGGGGCTTCCCTTGCCACCTGAGATTGTTTCAGGACCAGCACCTGCAGTGTCTCTCTCTCATGGAGCTGTTCCATGGATCCAGTTTATGTTTTCTCAAGGAATTATTTATTTTTCTTTAAGGAATGGAAATGTGGATGTTACTGACGTCTTTCCTGCCTATTTTCACCATTTTTTCCCCTCCAGAGCTCTAGCATCCCCCCTAGGATGTGTTCTGTCAGGATGTGGGTGTTCAGCAATGCAGTGTTTGATGAAGGGTTCTCACTCATTGGGAGACTCAGCAGAGCATGAAAGTACATGCCTTTGGAATTTAGGGTTCTTCCTCCTAAATTTCCTTAACATTGTCTCCAATTTTGATTCCCACCAGGGCCACCAGGTGCTTCAGGACCCAAAGGGCCCCCAGGACCCATTGGAGCCCCTGGATCACAAGTAAGGTGCTTTGGTGCTTTGGGATGAAGGGCAGAGGGGGGTCAGGGGTGAAACATCATCCCATGCACCAGGAGGGAGAGTAATCTTAGATCTGCTGTTTTGTGCCCCATGAAATTCTGTGATTTAATTCCTTTTCCTGTGATTTATTTCCTTTTTCTCATTCTGGATTAAGAGGTTGAAATGGTTGTGCTTTCCAGAGTTTCCCTTAATCATAACAACACACTGTGCTGCTGCTGTGTCAAAACATCTCACTGTGGCCTGAGTTGATGCAAAGGATCTGACATGGGCTTTACTAACACAGTGATAGAAAAAACTCTGCATTTCCTGTGGAACACATAAAAAGAACAAAAAGGCATCAATGGGAATTCACCAATTCACCAGAGTGAACGTGCTAAGCCTACTTTTCCAGACATAGCACTTTCTATTCAAGAAAAATATCACAAATTCCCATCAGTTTGATTATTTATTGATACAAACATTGTGGAGGGGGGAGATAATAATGGAGTGGGAAAAACTCACTCCCAAGAATTTATGGTAGAAGAAGGGCACAGTGCTCACATGGATGGAAAAAGCTGATTAAATGGAAAGAAGTGAAGTCATGAATAGGGAACTGCCAAACTGCTCCAAGCTGTGGTTGGCTGATACAAAGGGGCTCAGTTTTGGGAAGAATATTGCTCAATGTGGAAGTAAAACAGCAGCATCAGATTTTTCAAGGAATCCCACATGGCTGGAGAGCACAGAGAAAGGTTAAGTAACTTTATAGAGGGTTGTAACTCAGATCTGGTAAGAGGAGGTTTGGAACTGAAAATAGAGATTTTTCCTATGTGTTTATTAACCACTTTGAAGAAGCAATGAACAACGTTGCTTCTTCAAAAGCAATGAAGGAAAGTTAGGGGAACCTAGGGAAAGTTTGCCAGTGTAGCAGAATCCTTTCAATTAGGAAATACTCTGGAGAACAATGAGAAACTCCAGATAGATACAAACACAGTGAGAGATTTGGCAGCCAAATGACAGATGCAGTTTAACATCATTAAATATAAGGTAATTCACAATTCATAAGTAGATTCTGCAGCAGAGTCTGGCTTTTTGACATGCAGCACACACTGTAAGCCTTTTTTTTTTTGCAAAACTGTGGAATTCAGTGTTCTTGAGCATCCCTGTCTCACCACACATCAAAGGATGCTTAGGACACTTGGGCTTTGTCCATGCTGCATGTTTGACATAGGGCCAAGCCTGGTCTGTGCCCTACCTTGTTTGGCAGCCCCAGGGAACCTCCTAAGCCAGGCCTAAGTCTCTGAAAGCTTGGTGGGGAGCTCAGCTGAGCTGGTGGGGCTGGCTGCAGGCAGGGAACAACGTGCTGCTGGTGAGCACTGCTGGCTCCCAGCTGAAATGGGAGAGGGCTCCTCATTTGCACCCTTAAATCACACGTGTGCCACCTCCTTGGGTCTGAGCTCCTCACAGCAAAGTTCCTTTCTCTGAGCCTACAAAATCCATTTCTCTGGGTGCTGATGTGGGGATTTGTGGGGCTGTTCCTAACCAGGCTGGCTCAAATCCCCAGTGGCCTGGAGGGGAGCTCCAGACTCACTTCTGCAGCCTCCAAGACAACGTGCGAGTGACTTGAGGTGGAAAAAAAGCATCTTGTACGTGGCTGTGGGGAGAAGGAGAGCTGACAGGCTGAATATAAACAAACAATATTGTTCTCTCTTGGTCTGGTTAATAACTGTGGCTTCTCTGGGTGGATAAGTGAAGAATTTGGATCGATTTCTGCATAGCAGTTCAATTAGTAGAAATCTGGAGACTGTGCCCTTCTTAGCCATTGGTGACTGCTTTATAGATTTGTTCAACCTAGGGAGTAAAATTATTAGCAGAGATTGGGCTTAATTTCAAAATTGTTTATTAGGGTGAGTGAATAGCTTCAAAATAATTTCCACTACACAATCCAATTAATTTTCAGGTATGTGTGCTTGCTCCTGCCACCCACTGAGGCAATTAAGAAGTAGGGGGAAGCAGTGAGGATTTTTAAGCTAAACACACTACCTGTGTATTCATTTCTTCTTGGTAACTGAGAACAAGAACTGTCCTGTCATACTGACCCCAAAAAAATGTTACATCAGGGGCCTGCAGTGCATTAAAAGAACCAAACAGAGGGATCTGCAGAAAGTACAGGGCTTGGGATATCTGCAAACAGAGCTCCTGTTGTGTGTGCTTGAAGGAAAAAGAGAATCCAGCCCAATTGCTTAATGGGTGCATGAGGTTTTCAGGAGCTGAGGATCACTGGGAAGTGTATTCACCACACCTGCACAAAGGTTGCACAGTAGAAATTAAATCCTTCTCCTTCTGCATCTCTTCCAGGGCTTGCCAGGATCTCCAGGACAGCCTGGACCAAAAGGATCCAAAGGAGACCGAGGAGAGAGAGTAAGGTTTTACAGGCACAGGGAGATCCCCACAGCATCTGGGGGCTGTGGAATTTTACACAGCCCAGGTCTCACAGGTGCAGTGGGACCACAGCCACCACCAACTGTAAATTCAGTTTCTGGGGTTTCTGCAAGAACCAAGATGAGGTTTCCTGTACAGAGAAAAAGTTGGATTCCTTGCAAAGTCAGGTATTCCCCAAAGAGATTAGCAGATTTTCTAATTTAGATTTAATAATTTAGATTTGCTACCCCAAAGAGGTAGCAAAGACATGGTGGATAAAGGCCTGTGGAGACCAATTTTGTTCCACCAGCCAATTCTGTTTAGTGTGGGGTGTTTTGAGAGGTCTAACTGAACTCTTCCTTCTGTGGCACTAAGGCTTTAAAAACTCACCAGCCTTTTCCTGAACCAAAGTCATTCCTCAGGTCTAATGATGTTCTTAGCATATTTGGAATACTGAAGTCATGTTCTTAATGTTTTTGTGCCTCAATCCTTAGTGGGCTGTCCAGTGCTGATAACTAAACAGAGAACCAAAAGGCTGCTTGAATATTAATTCCAAACTGGTGAAATTTAGGAACTACCAGAGAAATAGAATGTTAATTCCAAACTGGTGAAGTTTAGGAACTACCAGAGAAATATCTGACAAGGGTATAAATGTGTCAGATTCCCAGCCCAGCATTCAGGCACTGGGAAGGGTTTGAAAGGGGAATTTGGGCCTTTGGCTGCCTCTGTCCAGCTGAGCTGCCAAAAGGTCATGGTCTGAAATCTCTGGGTGAGTCTAGGAGCACAAAATCACTTGGGAGTGGAGTGGGTGGCAGAGGATCATCAGCCCTTAGGTCTGAAATGGGCACCATGAACTGTGGGGAACCACTGAGACCCCAGCATGGAGAGAGCCAAAGGAGGGGACAAGGACAAGGAGGAAAACATTGTGTGGTTCCTGTGAAGTGATGGATGCCTGCAGTGGTGGCTGCACTGCCACAGCTGTGGGACACAAGCTCCCTTTGCTCCCAGCTTTCCTGTCCCACAGATGGGGGTGATGGGGGCTGCAGGTGTGTGATTCCCCCATGACAGAGCCTCCTCTGCATTCCTGCTCCCCTTCCAACCCAGCAGAGCAGAGGATGCCTGAAAGAGCCAGGACAGGGAAATGCAGATCAGTGAACTCCAATGTGCTGCCTTCTCAAATTCCTGGGAATAACCAGCCACAGACAAACTGCTCCTCTGTGCACACTGTGCAAGGTGCTTGTTTCACCCCTCCTGAGGCATCAGGAGCAGCAGAGATCTGAGGGTGAAGCACATCTGCCTTTGGAAATCTCTGTTATAATTTAGTTTTGGGTGCTTGGTCCTGTTCTTATGTAAGAAACCCCTTGCACTTCCCTGAAAGACAGAGTGGATTTTGGTCATTTTTTGTAACATTTTCCTTGTGCAGCTCAGCCAGTTTGGGCATGACTTGGCTTTACAAATAGATTGCAGACTGATGGAGTTCTGGGACTAGAATTCAAGATTCTGGTAGAGAGCAAAACCTGAGCTGATTACCAACTGCATCTCATTGCCATACAATCTTTATTTTCAGCTTAAAAGAAATAGAAGGGGATGGTGTGTAGCAAAGTGTCACATTTTCATCCAGGAAACTGATAAAACTTTTCCTTGATGATTTATTTAACATTTTGCTGTAGTTTTTGGTCAACCATATTACTAATATTACTCCTAATATACCATATTGTTACTACACTTATTTTGAAACAAAATCCTGTTGCATTGTGTCTATTTACTCTTGACAGATCCCTTAGAATTTGGTTTTGTTCCCTCCTTGCTGGGGATTTAGAATTGTAATTCTCCTCTTAGGTTTAGGACAAATGAGATTTTCAAATATCAAAATGTCTTGATAAAAAGGAAAAAAAAACCAACCCATATTTCCAGTTAGTGTGGAAAGGGAAGCTGCCAGCTTTTTCTGTCAGAATTTCTGTAGGATGCTCTGTGTGCTTTTTGTCTTTTGTGAGTGTGGCTTTGAATGCTGGTTTTGACAACTACATGCTGCAATTTTGGGTTTGGTGGATAAAAACGAGGGCTTGAGCAGAGGAGCTGTGCAGCTGCAAAGAAAAGCAGAGAGGAGGGGGAGGTTTACAACATCTACTGAGATTTGAGAAAATGTTATTATACATTCTTCCTGCTTAATCTTGGAGAGAACAGATGTGGGAGAGACCTGCAGCAGTCAGAGCACAGCCCCTGGATGGCTCAGCTCTGTGTGCTGCTCACGCTCAGCCTCTGCTCATCCCAGGCACTGCCAGCCAGGGAGGCTCCCCAGCATCTCCAGGCAAAACCAGGGAGGCCTGGGATAAAAGATATTGCCAACATCCAGCCTAAATATCCTTTGATCCCCTTTAAGCTGATAACATCCTTTCTGTTCCTCCTGGACACGGAGTACAGGCTGTTTATGTATTTTCAGTCTGTTGTTGTGCTCCTCTCTGAGATTTTTCCTCTTGCCTGTGCTTTTTCACAAGCTTTGCTCCCTCCAGTGCAGAATCCAAGTGTTTCCCTTTGAAGATACTGGGAGCACCTGACAAACTGGGCTTTTCTCCCTGTCCATAGGGGTCTGTTCCTGGTGCTGGCAAGGCATTCCATAGGAACTCATTCCATGGGAATGTTCTGTAGGTGCCCCTTGGTTTTATACAAATTTGATGGACACAAACCCAGCAGTTCTCCCTTTCCACTACCATATATGCAGTATATGTATACATATAATGCCATATATTATATATACATATACTACATATACACACATGTATATATTTGTACATATATTTGTACATGTACATGTATGTGTATATTTTTGGGGAGGAAAAAGGATGGGTTTGTTGCTCTGTGTGTCTACAGAGGAAGAGCCAGGGGAAATATGTGGCTGTTTCATTAATGGATTTCTATGAATGCTTTTACATTTTGCCTCTTCTTCCCAAGCTCCTGCTTTCTCACTAAATAACCTATGACTGCTTTCCTGGTCAGGGATTCTGCCCTGTCCCAGCTGCTCCAGGGTGGGAACCCTGGGGAGGAAAACAGGGAACAAAAAAAGATGTTCAGTTCAACAGCATTTCATTCTGCCCCAAACCAACACGTACTAGTTCAAACTGTTTCTCTTAAAGAAAAAATAAAATAATTAAAAAAAAAAAAAGAACAAAAACCCCTCACTGAGAACAATGTGAAAATTAGCACAGCAGGAGAAAGAAACAAACCAACCAAAATATTGTGCCTGTGTTTTGATCAGTAGCAGTGGGGTGTGTGGAGCAGGAGCAGATTAAATCAGTGCTTGGTGGGAGTCCTGGGCTCTGTTCTGGCTGGGGCAGCATCACTTCTACCAGAGAGAAGAATGCAGTGTCTTTGTAAGGAACAAATCTCCAGCCAAATTCCTTCCTGCTATAATGTAACTGACTGCTGGAAAGTTCAGAAAACCTGCTAATCATCTTAGAGAGGGCACTGAGCTCAGGAGCTCTGTATCCAAACCAGCTCCTCCAGAGCCTGATGGGATTTGGAGCTGATATTTGACAGAAAACCATAACCCCCTTTTGCTGTCTCTAAGTGATAATGTCAAGGGAGAGGAATTTTTTTTACACATTATCCCAAGTGTAAGGGGTTTTTTTCCATTAAGCCATCTTAATTCCAGTAGTAAAAATTACACTGTGTTCTTGTCAAGTGGCAAAGTATCTCCTAATGACACTGCCTTTATTTCCAACAGGGGCAAGCAGGTCTGCCTGGAGAGAGGGGCATTAAGGGACTTCCTGTAAGTGCTGCACTCCTGGGTGGTGCCAGGCTCAGGTGGGGCTGGTGCCTGGCACTGCAGGTGCCACTGGAGCTGCTTCTGAGCTGAGCTCTGCTGGTTCCAGCTCAGACATTTGTTCCAGACGCCCTCACCTTAACAAATCCCTCTGCAAATGAGAGATTCCTGGGTAAAGCACAGTGCTGGTGTGACATGGGGGGATCAGGGGGCTGGGCTGTGCCTGCAGATCCCTCTGGGCACACACAGGAGCTCCTGGCACCAGCAGAGCCCAAAGGTGGGCACAGTTAAACAGCTCAAAGTCCATCAGCTGCTCTCAACTCCCTCCTGCACCTCAGCTGGCCAAGCTGAGCTGGAAACCCTGTGATGAGGTTAAGAGATGTGTCCAAATGATTTTTTGGCAATACCTGGACAGGTGCCCAGAGGAGATGTCTGCACTGGCACACATGGCCAGTGGAAACAAACCAATGGTGATGAAGGTTGGCTGACAGAGATCTAGTAGAGAAAATTGGAGTTTTTTTGGCTGGCAGCTTCCAGAGAAGCCCCAGAGCCTCTGGGAGGGTTCTCATGTCTCTTCCTTGGTTCCACCTCATCATTTCATACAATTCACACAACCTTTTCCTTGGTCCTTCCTCCTGTGCTCACCTCTGCTTTGCAAATGTCTCAGGGATGTCCAACAAGTTTGAGGAGGCCAAGCCTTCCCACTCTATTTTAGATTGTTAGTTTTGTTTTATCTTTAGCTTAGAGTGGTTGAATCTCTCCCTGTCATCTGCTCTTCAGAAAGTGCATGAACCTCCTGGCTGGGGGGAAACATGGGAGCAATGTTCACAGCACAGAGAGATCTTTGTTCAAGAAAAGCTTAATGAGCATCTTCAGAGGCAGAAAGTGATGTGACTAATTAATGAAAGCAGAATGGAGGGGTTTTCTGTTCTAAATCAGGATGAAAACGTGCATTTTGGGGCTAAAGGAGCAATTTATCTGTGGTTTAGCACACAATGTTGTTCACTGAGAGCCCAGTGAGATGTCTGTGGCCTCACTGGGCCCTGCCGTGGCAGGTGGCTCCTCCTGCAGCCTGGCCACTCCTGGACAAGTTCATTTGTGTTGGAAGTGGTGGTGACCTCCTGGGAAGCTGACAGCAGCCAGGGCAAAGCTCAGGAGAGCACTTTGGCCTTGGCATGAAGGTCCATGTGTTTCCTGCTGCTGAAATGCTTCTTTAATTTGCTCCTTTGGTGGGGAGGGATCCAAGGGCTCCTGGAAGGCTCCTCAGCCACATGTAACCAAGTTTCCTTCCTTTGTTTCAGGGTGAACCAGGCAAGAAGGGTGAGGAAGGAGACAAAGGTGCTGATGTAAGGATGTGTTTCTACTGTTTTACTTTTGGTTTTGTCACTTTGCTGTCCTTCAACCCTTTGACAGGTGGGTTTGGGGGGCCAGAGGGTGAGTCCACAGTTTAATGTGCAGAGCAAGTGTGCCTTGGGTTTGAATTTAATGTTTGGTCTGTGAGGTTTCCTTGGCCATGTTGTCACCATGTTCTTGAGCACCTCAGTCCCCAGAGATTGTTCTGTCACATGGAGCTGGTTGGGAATTGCTTCCCTGTTGTCCCTCCCAGCTGCTGAGGGACAGACTCCCAAAAGAGACCAAACTGCAATTGCAGAGCATTGGAGTTCTCACATCTCTGCTCTCAATCTCTAAAATACTTCCCAAATCTCTTTGGCCCTTCAAGCCCACACCTAAGGTGACAAGGACAACAAACTACAGCTTGAGTATACATGAGGAGCTCTTTGAACAGGGATTTCTCCTGCACTCCTGCTTTGGTCATCTCCTCTTTTGCATCTTTTCATTTTCAAACATGCACATGCAGGGTTTGGTGCTATGAAAGTGACATTATGGATAAGAAGCCTGTTTTGCAACACGTTCCAATGTTTTATTTTCTTTATTGCAGGGGGAAGGTGTCCAACAGCTTCGAGAGGCTCTGAAGATTTTAGCTGAGAGGGTATTGATCCTTGAGCACATGATAGGAATTCATGGTAAGCACTGCTAAGGTTTTCTTCTCCAGGGAACCAGGGCTCTGCTCAGGCTTGATGGTTAAACATCCTCCCACTCTCCTGAGCTCTCTGGTGTCTGTTCAAGCCCCATTTTCAAAACTAGGTACCATGAATTAGTTTTGAGTTGAGTTCCAGCAGCGGTACTGTTTCCTCTGGCTTTCCAGTAGCAGGTGAAATGACCCTTACAGTGATTTTTGTTACAGTTCAGGCAGCCAAGTCATGAGCAGCAGCTCAAGCCATGTGGCACAGATCATCCACCAGCTTCCCACAGAGCTGCTTGTTCAGGTCTTTAGGCCAGATCATTTAATCCTGTTAACAGCATCTTCCAAGTGACTTGAACACCTCTGAGGCCCTTGCTTTGTGCAGCACCAGGTTTTGCAGAGAAAGCCCAGACAGTGCTGCCATGTCACCCTGAAAATCAGTGATCCCTGAACATTTTGTGATCATAACTTACATGAAACCTATTTTCACAGTCAGATTTAAAGAAATTCCCATATGTTCTACATTCAGATAGATTTTTGTGATCTCTTGAGGCTGTTGGCTCTCCCATCACTGGGACAGTGAGTAGATAATTCCTCAAAGAATGTTCTCTTCCCTTAACCACAGGATGGTGTTGGTCATTGTCACAGGAGTTGGTTATTGCCAGACTGCTCCTTTTGGGGTAGCCAAGGATCAAATTCTCTCACAGCTGCCAAAATCTGCTGTGCCAGAACAACAAACACCTTCTGTGTTTCAGAAACACAGTTAGAGGCCAAATGTTTGGCTCTGCTACCCCAGCCTGTGAGCAGCAAACCTGCTCCATGGCACTGAGCAAGTCCCAGAGCACTTTTCTGTCCTTGACACGTGGAACCTCATTCCTGGCCTTGCTTGTGAGCCCACCTCACACCTCCCCTCAGATCAGCATCCACTTTTATTGGGATGTGGCCTTTGAGGATTGATTTAAGCTATGGGAATGCTAAGTAGCTGAAATGCCCAGCAGTCCTGACAGTGCCTCACTGCACAGTAATTCCATTCCAAGCACTTCAGGCAGCAATTTGGGCTCCCAGCCCTGCCTGGAGCCAGCAGAGCTGGGATGGAATTGCTGCTGGACCCTTGCAGTGCCAGGGCATGGCTGGCCTGGCCTGGAGCCTGCTCTGCTCTGTCACTGTAGGACACAAAACACGACGCGCACATCGCTGCTCTCAGGGTGAAAAAAGAGAAATTTATTTTCTGAATCCAACATTTATAGTTTTCTAAAAGTGACAGTGGATTGGAGGGTGACAGTGCCACCTCTCCAATGACACTGGAGAAACCAACAGTCCATCAAATTTCTCTTCTTCCATAAAAGAATACAAAACAATGAGTTATTTACAAAAAGTGTGTGAGAAAGTCTGTTACAAGAATGTAAACATCAGAAGGCTTAGAAAATCTTAAAAAATCAGAGCAACACTGCTCAGTGGCCTCCTGCCCTTGGAGGCTCCAAGTGCTATTTCCAAATGCAACAGGCAGCAACAGCATAAGATTTTTGGGAAACCCTGAATCACAACCCCATGATTCAGCCACACTCACCCTGACCTTACCTCTGCTCTAATCCTGCTTCACTTCACGTTTTCATTCCAAGGGTAGAAAAATGTGGTTTTATACATTTTGTAAAAAATGTATTTTTATGCTGCTTTGCTTTGAACAGATAGAGGTACCAGGGAGATGCCCACTCTATTTCCTAGGCAGCAACCCATGCCAGCTGGGGTGATCTCCAGGGAGGAGGGAAAGGGGGGTTCCCTGGATGAGTCCATTAGAAAAAGGGATTTACAAGATCCAGGGCCTGGGCCTCCTTTGGCTTTTACTTTGTACCTTCATTTATAGTGGTATAAAGCAAAAAATCACCTCCTTAGGAATCTTCTGTTGACCCTGGGAGTGGGGTTCACACACCTTGCCCCAGCAGAGCTGCCTGATTTAGCTGTTTTTCACATTCTCTGTGGAAATGCAGCAGCAGCAAGGCATGTGCTGCTGTTATTTTGAAACAGTCATTTCAGCAAACCATTTGTATTGATCTGTTACTGCTTGGGATGGAGATGAGTTATTTACACCCATGTGTACTTCTATACCAGTGTAACTGCATCAGCAAAAATGGATGTTTTTTAATTGTGCACTGTGGTTAGGTCATATTTAAACACCTATATTGTACGACTTTAGGGGTTTTTTGTCCCATAAGTATTGATAATTGTATTCCTACTCTGTGCTTTTGAAATAGTTCCATTCTTTCACTTCACACATATTTTAGGCCCTAAAAAAATACTGTTTAGAAAGGGAACTTGGAAAGTAAGGCATATTTTCCTTGTGCAATTATGTTCATCTTCACATATAAGGTTAAAAAAGCCCCAGCAAACAAAGAGAAAAGACATTAAATAACAAAAAATATTTTCCTTGAGCACAGACCTCCCTGGACTGAAAGGCACCACAGAGGTTTAAAGCACCCAGCACCAACTGCCTGGTCATGTTCCCAGTGTAGGTGTTAAGGATTTGACCACAGGTTCTGGGGCAGCCCAGCTTCAAAACCCCACTCAGAAATGCCAATCCCATGCTCTCATTTTCCCAAGAAACTTCCCACTGAGTGTGGTTTCCAAAACCACAGCCAGCCAAGCAACAAGGCAAAACATCCCAGCAAACAAAGCTCTCCTCTGCCCTGGGAGGGCAGCTGGAGCTGACCTGGCCTGGGAGCTGCAGAGAGCAGCCCAGCAGGACACAGCAAAGCCCAAATTGTTTGGCAGGGTTTGGTGCCAGCAGACAGAGCCCAAATCCTCTGGCAGCCAAAATCTCACTGGAAAGAGAAACGCTGCCTGCTGGGATGAAACCAAGGCTGGCATGTTGGGCTCCTGGCAGGGATACACAAACACCCAGCTCTGGAGGCAGAAGGAAGAAGAAATTGGGCCATTGGAAATGATGAGGCAGATCAAGCCACCAGCATCTGTTGCTGAAAAGTGGCTCAGAGCAGTGTATATTGAATTTGTTCAGCTGAGGAAGAGCAGGAGGTTGTTACCTGGAGGTGCTCTGGGAGCAGGGACAGCCACCATCCATCCCCAGCATTATTGCTCATTTGTCTGCAGCCCAGGGTGGGTCAATCCTTCCATTCAATCCTTTCAGTGCCCCCAAATGTCCTTTACTAGGAATGAAATGGTACTTAAACCCTAAGAGCATCACTGCCCACTGCCCACCAGCTCATCCTCCAACACCAGGAGTCTGTGGGCAGTGCTGAGTAGTTGCTGTAATCCAAGTAAATTCATAATTAATATAAGAAGAGTGTCACCATGATATTTTCTGAAAAATCCCTTTGCCAGGATTTCTTCTCCTGGGAAGCTGAGAAGCCTCAAGGGAAAAATGAAAACAACAATTATCTGATTTGCTTCTCCTGTGTTTGCTGCTTTGGAATGTGGTCTGGAGCGCGTTTACCAACAGGTGCATGTTTGATTGGTTTCATGTGAATTGTTTTAACTTAATGACCAATCACAGCAGCTGTGTTGGACTCTGAGGAGTCAGTCACCAGTTATTATTCATTCTTGTTAAGCCTTCTGTCAGTATCCTCTCTCTTTCTTTAGTATAGTAATAATATAATATAATATAATATAATATAATATAATATAATATAATATAATATAATATAATATAATATAATATAATATAATATAATATAATATAATATAATATAATATAATATAATATAATATAATATAATATAATATAATATAATATAATATCAGCATTCTGAGGACATGGAGTCAGATGCTCATCTCTTTCCTGGGGACTTCACAAACACAACAGAACAGCACTTTAGAAATGGAACTACAAAGGAGAACAGGCCCTGCAGTAGCAGCACTTACCCCAAAGATTTCAGGCAGAGCCGAGGGGAAACATCTCATGCAGGAGAAGTGTGGTGGCAGCAAAGCTGTAGTTCCAAAGCTGCATGGAGAGCAAACAGGAGGGAGATTGTGGGAATTCATAAAATCAGAGGGTTTTGGGAAAGCTGCAAAAGGCAGCCTCAGAGACAGCAGAACTGTGATTAGAGCTAAGCAGTAGCCATGAGATTGGTCAGCAGAAAAATTATGTAAGGAGTAGAAAAGTAAGGACAAATAGAACAATGGTCTGTGTGTTAACACTTGTCTAGAATAACTCCCTAAGCTGCAGAAAAGTTTATCTAGGGAGATATTAGGAAGTTCTAGGCTAAATAATGGAGCTCTGTGCGTTGTGTTTGAAGGCTTACAAACAGGTATTGTATTTGAAATAAAAGCAAGCATTGTTTTAACCAAAGGTTAAAGATAGAACTACTGTCAATCTGCTTTTGCTTTGTGTGATGGGTCAAAAAACTTTTAAAGTGAATTGTAACATTAAGTTCTTGATCTGCTGCCTGGGATGTGAGCTGCTGGCATCTTCCCATTGCCATAACCATGTAATGAGGCTGATGCTGGAAAATCAAACAGCTCAAGGCACGTTCCCAGCAGTCCTGTCCCATTTTCCCATTTGCACACAGCCCCTGGCCAGCGATAGGAGCACACTGCTCCCACAAGAGGAACCACTCAGAAGGGCCCACGAGTGTCTTCCTCAGCCTCCCCTTTTAAATAGTGCTCTCCCATGACTTTCTCTCCTTACAGACTCTTTGTCTTCCATTGAGCCAGGCTCTGGACAGGATGTGATCCCAGGCTCCCCCCTGAGAAGCAGCATCAAGATCAAGCGAGGAGGACCCCGGCAGCCCCAGGCCCACCAGATCCTCTCCTCCCTGCTGGATGATGCTGAAGCCAGAAGGAGAAGCCACAGGATGAAGTAGGAGCATCTCTGTGTCCTCCCTGCCTGTTCTGCAGTTAAAGATCCAGTACCCAGTGCTTAATTGCACCCTGCAGATGAAGAGGGTGGGAGGCTGCAGTGTTGGTGGCTGGGTTTCCTTCCCTGGCCAATTCTGAGCCCTGGTTGCAGGGAATGACTTATCCATAGCTCAGAGAGGGTTTTGAGAATGTTTTCCTTGATTTTGTTGTTTTGCCTTTGGAATAGCAGTTGTCAGGTGTCTCAGAAGCTGCCTACAGGAGTGGCACCTCCTGGCTGTGCCTCCAGGGTTTAACCCTGCCCTTGTTCTCTCCCTGCCCTTGACAGTCACTCAGTAAAGCTCTGCTTAACTGGCCAAGCCCATCCATCCCACCCAGAGCCAAAGCCAAGCCTCAGCCTTGTCCATTGCTGCAGTTGGAGATATCTGCTTTTATTTCCTGCATGACCTGCAAGGATTTCTTTTAAGCAAAGAACAAATTAGAATACAAATTACATTTACAAGTATTGCTCTGAAAATTCAGGTGGCTCTCTGGATTTTAGCAACAAAATCCTGGCTCTTCATGTTGCTAATTGTATGTGAGTGACATTATTTCTATTTGTGGTTGGCTAAACAAGGACTTTTGATGCAAATGTTCCTAGAAACATTGGCTTTCTGTCTATCTTCAGAGAGTTTAGACTATTTCTGTGAAAACATAGAGCAGTTTGCATGAGATATGATGGAATTGTGCAAGAATTTTCCCATACTGTGTTCAGCTTGTGCATACATCCAGAGATAATTAATTTAAGTGGTGGCAGTAGCTATTCACAGAAAAAGATATTTTGCAATAGTTTCTTAATCCTACAGCAATCAGAAGAAATGTTTTCACAGTGTTTTGTTCTAATCTTGTGAGTAAATCCTCACTATTTAGGTCTGGAGACAGTGTAGGAGCAAACCACAGCCTAGGGAATTAAAGTCTTGTCAAGAGCTTATCTTGCACTGAGAGTTAAATACAGAGTCATTTTACTTTTTGCAATAACTGGTTATTTTAGGGGAAGTACCAGTTTCCAGGTTTAAGAAGTTGAACCTGCCCTTCAGTGACAAATGAATCACTCCACCTGCTGTGCTAACCAGGTCAGACAAGCTGATGTCATCCATGTAGACAGTGATTTTTGTTAGAAGGGGGAGATTAATCAACAGAACTGACTGGAGTGTTTGTTACTTTTTAACTCCCACATTCTGACAGTTCTCAAATTCAGCCCAGGACAAAAGTGAGCAAATGGAGTTGTGTTATGGCCCCTGTGCAGAGCACAGCTGTGTGAGCAAGCTGGGCTGCACTGCTGCAGTGTTTCTGTCAGAGGCTTTCCAAAGAAAACACTCTGCAGTCCCTGAGTCCAGCACCCCAAGTGATCTTCCCAAGGCAAAGCCCACTGGAAATGAGGCTAAAAATGGAGGAGCTCTGCCAGCCCAGCATCAGCCCCACATTAAACTGATTGCCCATAAACACTGTAAACATGGCAGTGCCACCAACAGAGACAATCCCAACCCTTTCTCTGAAGAACCTGGAGCCTGGTATTTCCAGAAATGAGCAGGTTACAGGCTCCTCTAGGTGAAGCCACCATGCCTTGACTTGGCCCTGCTCCTCAGGAACCCAGCCACCCCCAGCCAGGTGAAATGGCAAAGCTGATGCTGAGCAAGCACCAGAACCTTCTTTTTCTGCTGTGCAGCTGAATAACAACCAGCTGTGCTGGAGGCAGCAGGGAGGCAAGTCCCTGCCCTGCTTTTGCATCCTCCCCCTGCTTGGTCAGTGCCAGCTGTGGGGCTCATTCAGCCCACCTGGTTCAGGTTGTGCTTCTGAGTGATTGAATTTCCCAAGAAACAAACCCAGAGCTTTGCAGGAGCCTGGGGAGGTCCCTGGCTGCACTCTGAGTTACAGCTGTGGTGTAGAGAGACAAGGAAATGAGTAAAACTCAAGTCCAGAAGGTTCCTGAGCTCAAGGAGCCATCCTGTATCTGCAATCCCTTGGGGAGAAGGAAATAAAGCCTCTGAATGCATCTTAGTTTTACCCCCAGCACTAATTCTAAACCCAGCCTTAACTCTGAGGATGTCTGAGGTGCTCTAAGAGCCCAAGTCCCTCTTTCACTACTGGCAAGAGCTCTGTTTGTGGCCAGCCAAGCAAGGTGCAGCCATGGGAACATTCTTGGAATAATCATTCCATCTAAGAATTAAATGTCCAAAAAAATTGGATGATTCCTGTGCAGGAGTTGAGAAGTACTTGGTTACTTCTGGGGTGAATTGGGACCCTCTTGGTCTGGATCACATGGACACGCCAAGACCTCACTGGTGGCTTCCAGGAGATAAATCAGCCACTCGGTGTTGGAAAATCAGGCCTGGGGAGTGAGGAGAAATCTCAGTTCAGTCTAAACCCATGCACTGGGCAGGCTGGTGCCAGCTGTAGTCAAGGCCACAGGAACAATCTGTGCTCATGGCAGCTTCAGGAACCAAACCCAACCAAAGCAATCTTTAAAAAGGGAAATGGGGAAATTCAGTTTCACTGGTCCTGTAGCTACAGGGTTGAATTTGGGGAAGAGGGAATACAATGAGGCCATTTTTACTTCCCTGGTATTTCAGAGGCTTCACACTGAACTGGAAGAGAAATCTTTCTTCCTCCAAGTTTGTCATCTGAATTCAAAGTAATGCTTTAGTCACTCACATTGCTGAGGCATTCATACTGACATGGATTTGGAATTTTATATTATTTAAAACAAATTACTGACAAGATGAAAGGAAAATTTAATAGAAGTTGTTTGCAATTAATCCTGCCAAGTCAATTGTCAAAAGGCTGTTCAAGTTTGGGTTGAGACCACTTTAATTATTGATAGTATGAGCTATGTAACTTTTTTCTCCTTGCTTTGTTTAGCCCCATCTCTCTGATGAGGTGCTGTATCTTTAAATGGGGCACAGCAGGTTGTACCAGATGGATTTTCTCTCCCTGCTGGGGTTCCATTCCTCTCCACTCCCACGAGGGCTGTACTGCACTGTTGTGCCACCCCACTTCAATGACATTTAAAGGTGAGCACAGCCTCACACACTGACATTGATGAGACTGATGACCAAGCAAACCACTCCAACCACATTCTCCATCATGGGCAGGATCCTGAGGTTCATTTCAGCCAGGGCATATAATGCTTCTTGCCATGTCTATGTAACTTAGGGGATTTATTTTGAATGCGTGCTCATTTAGAAATATATTTTAATTGAAATGTTTAGTGCTTTATCTTACATACATACTGTGCAATACCATAGTGTGTTCTTTTCTTTTTTTTTTTTTCCTAACACTTTTTTGAAGTTCCTGATGTTTGTTTGAGCTCCAGTGTGTTTTTGACTTGGCTCAGCTCTGGTAGTAGTAGTGTTTTCCTTGCCCTGAGCTAACCAGAAGCAGCACATTGCACAACAAAAACCCTTTGCAAGTCATGCACCCTCACATTCACCAGCAACCTGCAGCTCCTGGGAGGCAGAGAATGCTCCTCTCCAGAGGGTCTAATTTGCACTTACTGTAAGGAATTGCTAGCAACCCAGGGAAATAGGAATTAACTAGAGAGAAGAGCCTTCACCTGCTCCCACCAAACTCCAGAGGCATTTTGTGATCAACTTTCAAAGGAACAGGCCTTAAAAATCAGACCCAGCCCTGGAGCAGCACATGCAGGTGCTGGGTGGGCTCTGCTCCAGTGTCTGCCATGAGCTGTTGTCCCATGGGACCCTGAGCACTGTGACAAAGGCTTCCAGAGACAATAGGCTCCTGTACTTCCCTCCTGATGCAATGATTGGAAACCCATCCTCCTCCAGGTTTACATCTTCTGTCTGACTCAAGATGACATTCCACTGGGGGTGTAGGGGTTAAACTACTCAGAGTCTCTGTGATTTCTTGGTTTCCTGTGAAACCAAGGCATTGAAAGGTGCTATAATTGTTCACGAGGCACATGCCCAGCCACAGAAGGAAATGGTAACTTCTTCACCAGTTATTTTACACAATACCTTTTTTATTTATATCAGTGTGTTTTGTATGTGTGCCAATGGTCCTGGCTTCTCTCCTGGGGATCAGCTTTACAACCATTTGGTCTTTTATAGGGCAGCCATAGGCAATATCTTGCAATCATGTGTAATTTCTTAACTTAGAGCAAGAATAAATCTCGTCTGACAGGATGAACTCATTTATGGCAGGCTTTAATGTTTGTTGTAAACACAACCTGTTTGTTCCACCTCTTGCATGGTTACTTATCTGTTTTCATATTGCTATGTTATTGTTCAAAATATCTATTTCTCTTTATTTGCTATGGGGTTTGTTACTGTATATGGAATGTTTTGTATTCAGCATTTTCTTACGGAGCAGAGTGGGAACAGTATTCAAGGACCCACAAATACCAAAGACCTTTCATGTAATGCACTGAGAAATAAACTTACTGTAAATGAATATCATGTCAGCTGTCCTCTATTTATGAAGTTCAGAGCAAGTTCAAACTGCAAACTGCAGCCTGAAATCAGGGCTTTTCCTTCCTGACATCTCAGCCTTCTCTTTGGGAGAGCTCCTTTGCAGGGCTCTTAAAAACAAGATGTGCATGAAGGCCCTGCTGTGGGCTGGAGGGGCAAAAAGGGCAAAAAAGGGCAAAAAGGGCCTTTCTTGCCTAAAACCAGGGCTGGTCTCTCTGCCCTCGGTGGCACTGACTCCTCTGCAGGTGTTGGACAGAGATCAGTCTGCAGGACACACAGAGCCAGCCCTCAGCATTCCCAGCCACCAGAGCCAAACACAGGGACAGATCCCAGATATGGGGACACATCCCAAACACGGGGACTCATCCCAAACATGGGGACACATCCAAACACAGCAATACATCCCAGACACAGGGACAGATCCCAAACACAGGGGCACATCCCAAACACAGGGGCTCATCCTGCCCTCATGGGGAGGTGTTTTAGCTCCTCAGGCAGCCTCTCAGGTCACCTTTGAGCACCTTGCTGTGCATTGCAGAGGGAGGCTCTGCCCAGACCTGGCAGATTTCTCCTCCAGCTCCTGCAGGAATTTTGTGCCAGGGCAGTCCCAGGGATCCCAGCTCAGTGGGGCACTCAGAGGACAGGAGGCTGCAGCAAATTGTGAGGGGGGAGCAAGCCAGACAGAGAATTGTGCTCTGCCATCAGTGTAAATTCAAATCTGCTGATATTTGCAGTGTTCCTCACTTCCCCAAAAGTTTTCTCCCAGTACAAGGAGGTTGAGTTGGCTCAGCTAAGACTGCAAGGGCTGCCCAGACCCGCTCCCTGACATCTCCTGGTACCTCCTGGGCATCTGCCCCCTCCAGCAGCCTTTGGGTGCTCTCTGAGTGTGCCTCTGGGCTTGTGGAGACCCCCAGAGTCATCTCTTTTGGCAATTCAAACTGCCAGAAGATGATGTGGGTAAAGCCCTTCTTTTAACCTTCCTACTCTGGGAGCAGCTGCCTCTGGAGATGCAACACCTCTGTGTTGGCAAGGGAGGCTGGAGGGGAGGGCCTGGGCTGTTTCTGTCACAGATGTCACAGCTCTGGGCTCTGAACTTGTTTTTCATATCCCAAAGAAAATGAGATATGTAAATCCCAGCCAGTTTTTCCCCTCCTGATCAGACTGCACTGCAGAGATGCAGATACCAAAAGTGCAGCGAAGGCTGAGCCTTGTAAACACAATAATGTCCACAGAGGGGAGGTCTCTGCTTCACAGGGCTTTGTGCAGCACTGATGAGGACATGCTCAAGGTTACCTCATGCCAGACATTCCCATGCAGCACTTCTCTGGGTCTCTCAGGGTGTATTTATCTCAGTTTTTGAGTCCTAACACCTCCAACTCCGATGTATTTATCCTTGCAAAAAGTCCTCTGAGGGAAGGCAGCTGTTTTAATCACCACTGTACAGATTGGGAGTTGCTGGATAAAAGGCTAAATTAATTTCTTGGGACATTTGTGGCTGTGCTGGTCTGCCAGGCACCAAATTAGCATCAGGCCAATGTTGGTCTCTGGGCCATTATGGCCACTGATTGTAATCACAGCAAGGGGAACTGACTTCTCCTGAGCTTAACACAGCCCAGGAAAATCAATGGCAGAGGGGAACACATTGAACTTGTAGCAGGAGCTGATTAAAAGAAAACTATTTATTCACCAACAAAACACAGCTACTCTTGGAGTTCACTGCCTTAACTCTTCATTAACCTCATGCTCAGCAGCAAGTGCCAGGCACTGGCACTGTGGTAAGAGTGGTCTGGCCATGAATGCAGTTGGAATTGTCTCCACATTCCAGCCTGGGCATGGGGAAAGCAGTGAACATGAAACAGGAACAAACTCACCCTAAACTTCCCAAGCAACACTATAGAAAAACAGCTACTACACTGTGTAAAGGAAAAAGAAGCAGGGACTCCACATTGCCTTATTTACCCTCTAGGAACAGTTCACCAACACCAGTGACAAGCTGCTTCAAAGATGGATTGGAAAAAATGTGCCTGTTCCAGACTGAAGGATGTCATTTGCTTGGCATCAAGGAGAGCTGGGAGCTGATCAGGCCTGGCTTTGTTATCTCTGAGCCTTTTTGGGAGAGGCAGGGAGAAACAGGGCAGGTCTTGTCCCTGCCACATCCCACTTTTAGGACAGGATCAAGCACCTTTGGACAAAGCTGATGCCATTTTTGGACTCCAGTGGGAAACTAAACAGCACACACTGTGCAGCATAGCAGGGAAAGGTGTGTCAGCCAAGATGGAACTTGTATCAGTGATGAGAATTAATTGCTGGAACACTTTGCCAAAGGATGTGGTAGAGTTTGCACTCAACACAGTTTTCAAATTATGAGAGGTCTTTCTCCCCCTAAAAATACATAAACACATGTAAATATATAAATATAAATATTATATATATATGTTGTAAAAAAAAAGACATATAAATATATATATATATCTATCATAGAGAGGGGGGTGTGTGATGTATTCAGCTCAAGGCACATCCATCCAGGAGAGCCCTGCCAGATGCTCAGACTGGTGAAACTGGTGACCACCAAACCCCAGCTGCCCATCCCTGACACAGCTCAGCACTGGATTTGCTGCTCTAAAGGCTCTCCACAAACCACCAGGACATGGGAACAGGGTCCTGGCAGCATCCCCTGGCAGCCCTGAGCTGCCTCAGCTGACAAACCTGCCTGTGGGAAGGGAATGTCCAGGGTGCAAAACTGGCATCCAAATTTTGGCTTGAGACTGGACACACACCAAGGCAAGCCAGAGGTGCCCCACTGGCCATGGGCTGCCATGGAGCAGGGAAAGGCTGGCTCAGAGAGCCCAGAAGGGGCCTGTGGCAGCACTGTGCCAAGGAAAAGCTGATTTATGTGCAACCAGCTGCAGTTAATGTTCACCCAGCAGCATTCTGTGGCAGCTAAACTTTAGACTTAGCTCAGAAAACACTGGCTGAGTGCACAATAAGATCCTGGCAGCCTCCTTCTCTCTCTCCTCAACCACAACAACATCTGCAGCAATGGATGGAGCCTGGGTCTACCTGGTGACAGGAGGATGTGGGTTTGTGGGGGAGAGGATCGTGGAGCTCCTGTCTCAACAAGACTACATCAAAGAAGTCAGAGTTTTTGATTCAGTAGCAAGAGAAGAAGTAGAAGAACTCAGCACAGGTAAGAAAAGGCCACCAACAACTATTTAGTGCCCATAACCCTCCCTTTCCTGGCAGCTGGGAGAACACTGGAGATGCCACAGTTACAGGCATGGGGCAGGAACCTGGACAGACAGACTGGGTGAGGAACAACTTCCAGCTCAGAAATTTTACAGCACAGCACCAAATCAAAGAAAAAAGACCCCTAGGGATGGATCAGCCAAGAGAAGCGTCCCAGTGAGGCTCTGAGTCCCCAGGCAGGGCTCAGTTGTGAGGAGCCATGTGCACACAGAGGCTGTGACATGGGAACTTGGCTGCTCAGCCAGTCTGACACAAAGGGGCTAAAACCAACCCCCTCCTGAGCTGCTCCAACCAGCCACTGCTTCTGAGGGAATAAACTGAAAATCCTGACAGCAACAGAACCAATCTCAGCACCTACTGCAGGCATTGTGAAATAAATGATGGAAATAATTGAGAGAAACCTATAGCAGCCTTAAAAAAAGAGAGGGTGAGTCTCAGTAAATACTCAGAGATACTGAATTAATTCATTTGATCCTGTCCTGAGTGCTGCCCTCATGCAGGGTTGAGCACAGTGAGATTTGTTGGGGAAAAGCATCCTGTTTTACTGGCTTCAGGAATACCCATGCAAAACAAGCCAAGGCAGCTCAGGGAGCTCTGCTCAGCTAATGCTGGGCTGGGTTCCCTGTCTCTGACTGCCCAAACCTTCAGCCTGCTTTGAGAGAGGCAAAAAATGCTGAGGGAGATCCTGTGGGGAGATATGGACAGAAAGGGGATGCACCCACAGCAAGTCAAGACTCCCAGGGAAATATCACTATCAGAAACCTCCCTGGCAGATGAACTCAGCAGACTGGTTTCCCCAGCTTTCAGGGAGCCAATTACCTTAAAAGCACCCATAATTGAAGAAAAAGCTGTTTAAACCTTAGGGAGGTGCCAAAATCCCTGCTCCAGGAGGGCTCTGTGGCCTGACACCCCAGCAAACCACAGGCAATGAGGCAGGAGCAGCCTGAGGGGCCATCCCAACCCCATCCTCTGCCCCACCACAGATGTTTGTTCTGTCCCCAGGCCACCCCATTTATCTCTGCCCCACCAGGCAGTGGGTACAGTCTGGCTCCTTGATTTCCCATCTAAACTTACAGGTAGAAGAGGTATTTCAGGATTACTGTCTCTCTCTCTTTTTTTTTTTTTTTTTTTAACAACAATCTTTACCATCTGCAAACCACATCCTTCCACTCCATACTGGTTTCTGCTTCAGGCTAAAGCAGCTCTCACACACTCCTTCCTCCTCCTCTGCTCCATCCAGCACTGCAGGGCACTGCCATTGCTCCTGGCTGCAAAGGGGGAATTGAATTTTGGGCAGTGGCCTTCCCATTGCTGCAAAAAGCTGATGGATTTGGCTCTTCCATCCTGTAATTTATCCTCCTGTTTTACCTGTCATTACAATTGTGCCTTTTCCAGCTGACAACAAGCAACAGCTCCTGAGCTGCCCTGGCTCAATTTAATTCCTTCATGAGGAGCAGCTGCCTCTTCCTTGCTAAACCCAAAAACTTCTCTTTGTTCCTATCAAATTTCACTTTTTTTCCCCCTCCCCCTCCAGACTCTGTTAATTCCATTCAGCTCATACTCAAATCCTCCAGCATGGTCCCTCCCAGTCTGATGTTATCTGCTGATTTAATGAACAAATCTGCCACATTCTTGATGAAAACAATCAAAAAGACTCAAATACAGCAATAAGCCTTGGAAAGCCCCAGGGCAGCCACCTACCACAGCTGGCAATTCCCTGGGAACTGTAATTCCACCAGCTTTGTGCTCTCCTTAATGGGGCTTATTTAGCCCATGTTTTACTGACTCCTTGTGAGAATGACGCTGAGTTTCCAAAGCCCTTCAAAAATCAAGATAGATGACATCAACCTGTTCCACAATATCCCTGCAGCCTGTTACCTTGTCATAAGAACAAAGGAGGTTTATCTGGCTTGATTTGTTCTTGACAAATCCATGTCAGCTGCCTCCATCCTGCCCATTATCCCACAGGTGCTCACACACACGTGTTCGAGTGCGTGCTCCTGAATTTCCTGGGGTTGAAACCAAAATGTTCTGTAATTTCCTGCCTCTTCTCTACCTCCCTTCTAAGCACAAGTGTTTCACTTGCTCTGCTGAACTTTCCCAGTGCCTTCAGACGTTCTCCCAAGTAGCTGATAACACATTAAAGGTGCAGTTCCACCCCTGACCTCTTTAGGAGCCCTGGGAAGAGCTCACCAGGCCTTGTCAATTTGGAAATTCCTCATGGTTGCTTTACACCTGGCTGCCTTAACACAGGTGATGTGAAAAAGGCTATTCAACACTTCAGCCTGATGGCTTCTAGGCTTTCTCAAACAACAGAGGAGCAGAAAAATTCCCCCCAAGAGCCTGCTGACACCCTGCTCTGCCTCTCAGCAGGAGCATCCCCCTCTGGTCCTCCAGCCAAGGGTTTTACCTCTGCTTCATGGACAGCTCCTTCCTTTCACCCTCTATTCTCACTGAATCACCTCTGTGTTTTACTACTAAATTAATATTCATCCTCAATGTTAATTAATTTAATATTAAAACTCCTCAGAGTGAGTCTACTGATTGTTGGCTCTGCTAATGAAGAAAGCAGCTGGACCCTTTGGTAAAATTCCTGTCTCCTCCTCAGAGAACACTCAGCCACTTCACCTGCTGGCTTGGATTCCATCCCTCCTTCTGGGCCATGAGGAATAATCCTCTGCCCACCTTGCCCTGTTGGATCCTCTCTGAGAGTTTCCAACCATAACAGCCCCAAAGACCCTTCCCTGAATTGTGGGATCCTCCAGGAATTCCAATCCAGCCCAGCGTGTGTGGGGCTCTGCCCAGGGCAGAGGAGACATCTCTGAGAGGAATAGAGGATTTGTCTTTACAAACAAGCTCTGGGTCTGCTGGTGGATAAAACCAGCACTGGGAGATAAAAGAAACAATGGGAAGGATTCCACTGATTGATGAGTGGAAAAAGATATTTGCTTTTACAAATAAACTTTAGGTTTGCTGATAAATGAAATTAGACATTGAAAGACAAAAGAAACAATGGGGAAGAGAAACCCCTAAATTCCATAAGAATTAAAAGGGAGGGTTATACATTAGAGGGAAATCTCTGGTACCAGGTGTTTTGGGAAGTCTGAACCTCCCAAGTACCTCAGCTAATGGGGAAAGAGAGAAGGGAAATGTGGCTGGGAAATGAGGATAAAAAGGAGGCTGCATCCTCCAAAAATTTGAGAGATCCCAGGGAAATGCCCCATGGCCTCTCCCTTTGTTCTAATAAAGCCAAAAAGGACTCCTCTGTCTCCTTTTTGGACATAAACCTCTAGTGTTTGTGGATTAATTTTCCTAACATCTCCTTCCCAAAGCAACCCCTGAGTGGCTTCTTGCAAATCCCTGAGGAGTACAGGCTACTTGTCCCAGCTTCTCCCTGGTCTATTCCCAACTACAGGAAAGGAAAAAGAGAAAAATCCTACTTAAATGTTACAACACTGTCTCAAAGCAAGAAAACAAATAGTAGATGCCAAGAGTAGCCAGGCAAGGAGCAGCTACTCTGAGGAAGGAGGAGGTGAAAGGGAACAGGGGGAAAAGTCTGAGTGGCTCTAAGGGAGGAATTTCCTATGAAACTTTTTAAACCTGCTGCATTATTTTCCTTAATCTCCAGTATTTGCAATTTAAACAAAGCTCTGCGGGATGTCTCTTGAAATCACCAGGTGTTGTTCCCACAAGCCCTAAAATTCTGTGTCTGAAGGGAAGAGTCCAGCACAGCTTCCCTGGGCCAGGAGTGTCCTGCTGCCCTCGGTGCAGGCTGGGGCTCTTCACTGACAGACACACAGACACACAGACACAGCCACTCTGCCCCACAGCTGATGCACAGCACTGTGTTACATCAAAACCAGATGCAAACCTGGCTTCTTGAAGTTCAAAAAAAAAATGAAATTTTGCCCTGGTGTGCTGGATTTAAATGGCACAGTCACTATCAGAGAGTGCTTTGCCTTGCCCTGCAGAGACGACGTGCCATGCTTTGCAGGAAGGTATAAATTTTTTTTAGTTTGCAGAAAGTACAAATGCTGATTTGATGTATATTTTTTAAAATAATTTTTGATTTATCATTTTTAAATTTATATATCACAATGAATGGATTAATTTAATTAAATTGATTATTTATCTAATTTATAATTAATTACTTGTTAGTTACTGATTAATTATTAATTATTTATATTTATTTAATTAAATTTTAATTAAAATTAACGAATTAATTTTTTATTTATAAATTTTTGGTAGTTTGCAGAAAGTACAAATGCTGATTTGATTTATAATTTTTTTATTTAAAAATTTTTGTTCAATTTGTAATTTTTATTTCTAAATTAAAATATATTTATTCAATTTAAAATTATGTATTAATTTAATTATTAATTAATAAAATATTTATGATTTATTAATTAATAATTATTTATTATTAGAATTGATTTATTTAATGAAAATTTAATTAAAAGAAATAGATTCTTTTTGATTATAGATTTTTTTGTACTTTGCAGTAAGTACAAATGCTGATTTGTACTCCCTTTCCCCCACTGCGTCTCTGCATTGTTTTTCTGCAGCTCCCACTCGTGTGACAGTGATGAGAGGGGACATCCGAGACCCCGACGCGCTCCTGGCTGCCATGAGGGGGGTGCACGTGGTGCTGCACACGGCTGCAGTGGTGGACTACAGGGGCACGGTGCCCTTCTGGGAGATGAGAGCTGTCAACGTCGGGGGTGAGCCCAGACAGGGCCCTGGGCACTGCCCTGTCCCCTCACGGGGCTCTGGGCACTGCCCTGTCACCTCACGGGGCCCTGGGCACAGCCCTGTCCCCTCATGGGGCCCTGGGCACAGCCCTGTCCTCTCACAGGGCTCTGGGCACTGCCCTGTCCGTCACCTCACGGGGCCCTGGGCACAGCCCTGTCACCTCACGGGGCCCTGGGCACAGCCCTGTCCCCTCACGGGGCCCTGGGCACAGCCCTGTCCCCTCATGGGGCTCTGGGCACAGCCCTGTCCCCTCACGGGGCTCTGGGCACTGCCCTGTCCGTCACCTCATGGGGCCCTGGGCACAGCCCTGTCCCCTCATGGGGCTCTGGGCACAGCCCTGTCCCCTCACGGGGCCCTGGGCACAGCCCTGTCCGTCACCTCATGGGGCCCTGGGCACTGCTCTGTCCCCTCATGGGGCCCTGGGCACAGCCCTGTCCCCTCACGGGGCTCTGGGCACAGCCCTGTCCCCTCACGGGGCCCTGGGCACAGCCCTGTCCGTCACCTCACGGGGCCCTGGGCACAGCCCTGTCCCCTCACGGGGCCCTGGGCACTGCCCTGTCCCCTCACGGGGCTCTGGGCACTGCCCTGTCCCCTCACGGGGCCCTGGGCACAGCCCTGCCCTCTCAAACACCTTCAGCCACATCCAGCCACATTTTCTGCTCCTTCTGCCTGAATCCCTCACACCCTGGGTGGGAAAAGATGCCCAGAACCTTTCCAGCAGGGAGGTTTCTTCCTTTGCCCCTCTGTCCTTGCTCAGGGCAAAGGTGCCCAGAACCTTTCCGGCAGGGAGGTTTCTCCTTTTGCCCCCCTGTCCTTCCTCCTCTCATCAAATCTGGGCTCGGTTTTGGCACAGCTCTCCTGGGCCAGGGCAGAACTTCCCCTGGTGGCACTGAGATGGGTCAGGACACACCTACAGTGGTCTGAAACTGTTTGGTGTGTGACAAGGACAGCAATTAAAACTAAACCCTGTTCTGGATAGCTCATAGCTTTCCCAAGGATTTTGCCTTGTCTATACCAGCACAAGGCTGTACCCGTTGAGCTGCACCCACCAGAAGGGAGTGATGCTGTTTTAATTAGCAGAGTGATGCTGTTTAATTAGTCAGAGTTCCCAGCTATCATGTACCAACAGGCCATGTGTAACTGAGAGCTCCACAGCCCTGTCCTCCTACCACCAAGAGCCAATTTCATGTTTGGTGCAAGATCTGCTTAGAGAAAGTTTGTTCATAAATCTGGGAAATAAGCACAGGCTATAAAAATAATGAAATCCCTGTTACAGCAGCAATTCCAGTGGTACCTCAGGCTGTTAGCTACTAAAATAGTCATTAACCAAAAGGAAGGAATTTTATTTTTTTAAAAATATATATACATCTCCAACTCAATTACTGCTTAGGGCTTTGACTATTTGCTGATACATTCAAGGGTAACATTTAAATTCCAGCCTTCTTTTCATTGCTGTACTTGTTTTCAAAACTCAATGCTTTTAAGAGCCTGTATTGTGCTCTCTGTGTTCTGAGAATATTCAGAGCCTGAGGGTTCATGCTGCTTTTTAGTGGCTTTGTGAGCTCTTCCCCCTCACTGTTGCTGTGAGCTCAGTGCTTCAGCTCAGGGAGGATTTACAGAGAGCACTGAACACGGGGCAAGTTCCCTCCTCAGCAAACCAAACCTCTTGCAGATGTTGGTGACATTCCCAGAAAACCACACATGCAAGGATTTTCCAGTGTGACTCTTTGAGGAGCATGGTCTGGGATGGTTTAAGAAGAGCCTGTCCTGCATTTCTGCCTCCCCTTGGATGGCTCCACGTGGAACTCCCCAAAATGGGGCTGCTGCCCTCACTAGGGCTCCTCAAAATCCTGAACTGAGAGATCAGCCTGAAGTTCTCTATTAAAATCATGGCAGATAATAAAAATGGTATTTGATACCTGCTGTAGACTCCATGGAAAAAAGCAGGGTCAGGAGAGGTCAAGTATATAATCCTCTAGCTGGCTCCTCTGTGCAACTCAGGCCACAGAAATCCATCCAATTACTGCTCTAAGCCCAACAATTTGTGGCTAAATTGGACCATTCCTTTTCAACAGACTTGTTGCCTCAAATTAAGGGTGCAAGTTAATGGGCTATCTATCATGGCTTTCAGCAAGCCATAACAATGCTGAGGAGTGGTGGTGTGGCTATGGTTAATTATCATTTCTGGCCAAAATTTACATCTTCTGCTTTGATTCCCTCCTCTGTTTCAACCACTGGCTGCTGAATCCTGTTAGAGCCTTGTTGACTGAATTGAAGAGTTCTCTTCTACAAGAATTATTTTTTCCATCTAGTCACTTAAAGACTTTTTAATCTGCTTTTTGTTAAGCTGAATGGATTTTAACTCAGCTGTTTCCAGTGATGTTTCTCACCAGGGGTTCTCAGTTAACTTTACATATTGTGATAGGCTCATGGAGAAGCACATTGATTCTTTTCCACTGGGATTTCAGATGGATTCATGTGCTTGGAAATTATCCTGAACTCAGGATTTCCTTGGTAATTTCAGATTATGCCCTTAAGAGCAAAAAGAAGCCCTCCCACACAAGATCTGCAGACAGGCTCAGGGCAGAGCCTGCTTAGCCAGGCACAAATAGTGTGGAGGTTTCTGGAAGCCAACCCTACAAACTTCCTTTCAGATCTGCCTTACCAGGTCTGAAGGCTCAGTCCTTGTCATTGAGGCTCTCACAGGATCAACTTGGATCAAAATCACAATGAATGCAAAAAACCACCCCTGAAAGAGTCACAAATCATTCAAACCCACCAAAATACTCCAAAACAACCACACTAAACCACACACACTGACCAAATAATTCAGCCAGAACAACCTTCCTTAAAGCAAACCATGTTTTGGATTTGTCTGGATTTCACATGGACTTATAAACTGCCCTCATTATTTTATTTAAAGTTCTGCAGCTATCAGGAGTCTGATGGAGTGATTTCACCCTGTAGCACCCTGCAGCTCTTCTACAGAGCAACACATGCAACTAAAACACTGATGCTTTGCCAGAAGGCTGCAGCTCACCAACAACCTGCCCCCAAATGAAAAAATATGGGGTTTTGCTCTGCCAAGCCCTCAGCTTCCCTTTGTCAGCAGCTCTAAAACCCAACTTAAGTCAGTTGCCAACGGCCATGGAGGATCAGGCATATCAGAGCTGTGGATGTGACTGCTACTCATGTTATAAACTATGTTATAAACTACTCATGTTATCAACCATCCCCTTCTGAGAAAATGCAGCCCTCACCTGGGGCTTTACATCTTTTCAGTTATAAAAAAAGGTGGGTTAGCTCCAGGTTGGAAAAATGCTGGGAATCTGTTTGGATTTGCACAACAAGAATCAAGACAAGGTGGTTGAATGTTTGTCCTTCCCATCTTGCCTCACAGGAACTGAAAATGTGGTAAGGGCCTGCTGTGCCCTGAGCATCCCATACCTGCTGTACACCAGCTCCATCGCTGCCGTGGGACCCAACACCTCCTGTGAGCCCCTGCTCAGGTGAGCCTCAGCAAACCTTCTCCTTTTACTTTACTTTGTCCAGTCAAACAGCAATGCAACTGCAGCCAGGTGGAGATTTGAGCTACTGAGGAGAAGATTTGTGTTCCCCTTCCTGTTTGTTCCTCCTCTCCTTCTTGAAAACCTTTCCTTGCTGCTCTGCCCATTTAGGAACTGTGGCTCTTCCCAGCCTAAGCCTGGCCAGTGATACCCCAAGGTGAGAGCTGTGTGGCCCAGCTGCACTGCCAGGCTGTCCCTGGATCTACAGCCCTGCTCCTCTGAGCCCTAAAATAATTTTCAGATAAGGTTTCACATGCTCAAAGTTTGGGATATGGCCAAATTACATCCTGCTGTTGGGTCAGAGGTTTTGCTCTCCCTCACAATGAGTCAGCCCAAAGGGCAGGTGGTGCCTCACTGCCACCACCACACTGCCCCTTCTCCTCCCAACTCCACAGGGAACTGCTGGCAAGCCTGTGCCCATCTCCTGTTATCAAATGTGGGCAAATCTCATGTAGCATTATCCCAGAAAAAGTAATTGCCCATGAAGTCTTAGGGGAGAGAGGCACTGTGTGAACCTGCAGGATTCAGGTGTAGTCACTTCCTTCTGTTACCTGCTTCTGACCTGAAAATTGTACCCTTCTATCCCTCAAAATCCTTCTTCCTGGAACATGCTCATGGGGGCTACCTCCTGGGCTTCAGGGAATTTTATGCTCAACCCTTCTCCTCTATTTGGGCTCCCATGAGATTGACCCACAGACCCAGAAGCAGCAGCAGAGCTTTAGAAAAGCCTCTGTGGCAAAAGTGGGATTTGGATCAATGCAAAGACAGTGGTTAAAATAACAATTTTGAGGGGTTTTTTTGCTCTGATCTCCAGAAGTGACTTTGACAATCAGCTGACATCCCTGCTCAGGGCTCAGCATCAGGATTTGGGAATAATTTTGTATTCCTGGGGCAACAGCACCTGCACCTTGAGAGCAAGGCTGATATTTCTGAAGAAATATCTTAAAAAACTTCAGGGGCTGAAGTTTTAGGTTAAATTTGAGGGCAGTCTGATGTGCATTGGAAGGCTCCTTGCTGATTTCAAGCCTGGTTGTAGCCACACAAACTGGTCAGCCCCTGGAAATTTGTGTGCCAGGGGAGCTGGCTCCAAGTCAAGTGGTGTCTCCACAGGCAACCAGGCTGGGCACAGCTGCCTTCAGTCATTTGGTTCCAGAAATTTGAGCCCAGCTAGAAAAGACAACTTAAAATTGCCTACAAGCCAAAATTTCATGCTCACAAGTAAGTTAAGGCATAAGCCCCTTGTTTTGAAAAGTGTCTAAGCACTCAAATCTGTAGAATAAATGTCTGGTTTATGAAAAAATCCATGAGAGCAACTCAATCCACTTGGGACCACAAGCACTGGGGACTGTGTCACTGCAAAGCTATGGAATTTGGTCACTAGCAAATACAAATAATTCCTAAGAATTCATGTAGATACAGGCACATACTTGTCAGTATTTTAGTCCTGTGAGTTAAGAGAAAGATGTGAACAGATGTCTTGAAAAAATCAGCCCCAGATCTTGCCTGATCACAGTCCTTTGGCTTGTAAAGCAGGCACCAACAGGGGCAAGAAAACCCACCCAGGCTGATGCTCATGGAGCTGTGAACAGCCTTCCCCACCACAAACACAAACAAAGCCACACCTGGAGCCTTTCACTCATTTTGCAGAACACAAAATGAGTGTTCTGTTCAGATTCTCCCATTATCCTGAGAGGAAGCCCTAGAGAGGGGTCTTCATTCTCCAATTATTTTGATTTTAAATGAAAGGAATTAGATAATGAGAAGTATCAGCCTCCCAGTGAAAACTTACCCCACCTGCCTCAGGGGGGGCCCAGGGAGGATTGGGAGCAGCATAACATGGCTCTGCTCTGCAGACTGAAGGCATAGGTGATGCCTCTCTCCTTCCTCCTCTTCCCATCTCCCCACCCCATCTGTTCTGCCCTCTCCCTCACAGTCCAGGATCCTGCCTTTTCCTTTTCCTCTGTCTCCCTTCTCCATCACTGCACTGTAGAATTTATTTTCCTCCCTTTTACGTGCAGGGAATTGGCACAGACAAAGCAGGAGGAGTCTCTAGCCGGGGTGATGGGCTCAGGGATAATGCTCACACCTCAGCATCCAACAATAATAGAAAATGCCTCTGTCAGTCTCAATCCCTGGGAGACAGGCACTGCTGAGATACCTTCTGACAATGCTGCTCCACTCTGATTAGCGTTCACTTATCTGGGATCGTTTTGAAAAGCAAGAGCATTATGCTGAGCTCTTTGTTACTACCAAGCTTCAGAGGGGTGGGGGAAGGCACACACAGCAGAGCCCAGGAACAGCAGGCAGGTTTGTCCCTTTGTGAGGCTGCTGCTTTTCAAAAGCTTTGCAGGGCAAAAAAACAGGAAAAAAACCCCAACCCAAAACCTAAAAAAATTGATTAAAAAAAAAAGAGAAAGCAATTAAAACTAGAACTTCTAGATAACCCCCCACTAATTGTCTTGGGCCTCTCCTGGGCTTGCAACAAACCTTGCACAATCAATCTTTTGTCTTGCTTGTTTTTTGGTTTGTCTCTTGTTCATGCCCTGTAAACACAGGGAGGGGAGGAGGGTTTTGTGATAGAAGCCCAGGGTGTGTGAGGAGTTTGCATTTCTGATGCTCCTAATTTATTTCTGTTGCTGTAGTGCAAGGAGAGCCTGATCTCAGCTGGGATATCTGACACACAACATGCCAGACTGCTGAACAGGCAGGGGCCAGGCAGCAGCACCAGCCACGTTTTACACAGGGAGATCTGAGCACAGAAAAGAGAAAACAACTTGCCAAGGTCAAAGAGGGAGCCTGAGTCAGAGCTGACTCTCCCAAGGCCCAGTGTTTGACAAAAACACCTCTGCTGCAGATTTGCAGGGTGAAGTCCTCACAGGCCACTGAACAGGAGATGTATCTGAGCCCATCTGCCACAGGAGGGTGAGGATTCCTCTTTGCCCTGTGTGGGGTACCCCATGCCTGGCAGGTCCTGGTTTGCCAGGGTGGATTTCTCTTGAACAGCAAAATATAGAGAAAATTAATTTAAAAATGGGAATAAAGTCTCCAGCAGCACATGGAGGGAGGGAGAGCTCATCTCTGCTACTCAGGGGAGCAAGTGGATGCTCCTTCCCCATGCTGCAAGCCAGGTTTCTTCACTCCAGAGCCCTCTGGAGATGTTTAATCAAATCCCATGATGGCCTCAGGCTGATCTAAAACCACAGGGACGTGATGCTGACACCCTTTGGGGAATAGAGCTGCTTTCTGCTTTCTCCTTGGAATTATTCCAGGCCCTGTGAGGCCAGTTGCATGTGAGATCCCACATGAGGTTTGCCCCTTGGCAGCTGTAAGGAGCAGGTTGTCTTCCAGCCACAGCCCAGGGTTCCCTGCTTGTCCTTGGCCATGGGTTCTTTGCTTCTCCTTCCCCTCAAGGGTAATTTGTGAGGGGAGATGAAGGAGCAACCCCAGCCCAACCCTGCTGATTGCAAGGCTTCCAGGAGATCTCCAGCAGCTCCACCACATCCCCAGCAAATGCCTCCCAACTTTAATCAACTCTGTGAGAAAATTAAGTAGCAGTTTCTCCTTTTAGTTTATGGCTCATGAGAGGCTTTTCTCTGCCCTTGATGAAAAAATGAAGTAGAATTGCTCTCATTTTCCTGCCCTCCATCTTCTTGTGCTCTTTTTACCTTGCTCCGAGTTGCTTAAAAATGTCACTCTGCTGCCTTCTAATTTGCCTGATGGAATGTTATTTCAATCTTGCTATTAGACAAACCTAAATCCAGCTCTGAGAAAGCACTGCCCCATGCAAACCTGCCTGTGAACACCCTGAAGCACCTGGTGTTCCTTGGGGCTTTATTCCTCCTAAAGTGCAGTGAGGAGCTGAGATTCCCATTGCTGCCAGGCAGCAGAAACTCCTGGGAGCAGGGAATGCAGAGCAAACCAGCCTGGGACAGATGTCCCTGAGCCCTGTGCTCTGCCCCATTGCCACTGTCACATTTTCTGAAAAATCCCTTCACCAGGATTTCTTCTCCTGGGAAGCTGAGAAGCCTCAGAGAAAAATGAAAACAACAATTATCTGATTTGTGTCTCCTGTGTTTTGCTGCTTTGGAATGTACATTGAGATTGTTTATACAAAACAGAGGTTCAGGTGATTGTTTCATTGGTTTCATGTGAATTGTTTTAACTAATGACCAATCACAGCCAGCTGTGTCGAGGCTCTGGTGAGAGTGAAGAGTTTTTCATTATTATCTTTTAGCCTTCTGTCAGTATTCTTTATTCTTTAGAATAGTTGTAGTATAGTATAGTATAGTATAGTATAGTATAAGATAAGATAAGATAAGATAAGATAAGATAAGATAACAATAAATTAGCCTTCTAAGAACATGGAGTCAGATTCATCATCCCTCCCCACAACAGGGGACCCTGAAAATCCCACACCCCATGGTCACTCCCTGTCTCCCACAATCTGTTCCAGAGGAAATGAGGACACTCAGTACACTGGGGAAGTGGAGCTGCCCTATGGGAAGACAAAAGCCATGGCAGAAAAAATTGTGCTTGAAGCCAACGGAGCAAAGGTACAAAATCCAGTGGTAGCAGCCCTGGAATTACAGCACAGGACCGGAGGAAGAGGGAGATGGAGAAACCCCACAGCTCCTGGCTAAGTGTGTATCCAACCTCTGCCTGGATTTGATGCATAAACCACGTTGTCCTAAGCCTCCCAAAGCCTGATATTCCCACATCAGCAGGAAGCTGCCAGACTCTCCCAGGATCACAGGGTTCTTCCCTTTGAGCCTCTGCTTCAGCTCCAGCAGGAGTGTGACTTTGGAAAGGGCTGTGCTAAATTAGGGCTGAAGGAACCAGGTTCAACTAGTTCATACTGAAAAAAAAAGTGTAATTTTCAGGCTTTCCAGAGTGACTTAAGAACTAAAAATATTGGTGTACCCAGGGCTAGCCCCCGTTCAGTGTTTTAGGCTTGCAGCACATATGAGTTCTTCTAGACAATTAAGGAGAATGTAAAAATGACATTTGTGCTCTAAACCACTGCCTGGAGCATCTCTGCCCTAGTCCCAGTTTGAGGCCAGCCAGCTGGGCTGGCTTGCTGTGGTACCTGGTTTTGGTTGTTGCAAATCCTCTTTTATACACCAAACTGCAGAAGAATTCATGCCACCAGCACTCTCCAGCCTCTCAAGGAGCACCACATGGGTGCAGGTCTGCAGTGAAAAAAAAAAAAAAAATCAAACTGGGCACCTCCTTGTGTTTTTAGGGACCCAAAACAGGTGCCAAGCAGGCAGAGCAGCTCTGCAAATGTTGACTCCTCTAGGCCAGAACTCCCAGGGTTTGGATTTATCCAGGAAACCCAGTGTCACTGTGGGAGATCCCATCTCTGGATCCACCCAGACTGGATCCATCCCCTGACATCCCTCCCTGATTTTGCAGCTGAGCAATGGCGGCACACTCAGAACCTGTGTCCTCCGTGCCAACACTGTGTATGGGGAGAAGGCAGGGTTCCTGCAGGAGCTGTACTCGCTTGCCAGAGCCAGGAGGGGTGTTCTGAACTACCTGGAGCCTGAGGACACCGAGAGGAATCACACCTACGTGGGTGAGTGAAGGGCTGAGCTCCTTGCATGGGTGCTACCAGCTTTAGTCACAGGGAATTGTACACGTCAGCTTAGCCATAATCTCCCCAGACTGAGAGATCAGCATGGTGAATGAGCACAAATGGGTTTGGAGCCACAAAAAATAGACTGGCTAAAGGATTTTAAAAGTGTCTTATTACTATTTTCCTGGGAAGAGTTTTCTTTATGCCCTTTGAGAAGTGTTTCAGGGATATATGGGGGGGGGGCAGAGAGAAATTCTGGCTGTGTTTTTAAAATGTTTTTGCTAGGAAAAGACACTTCTTCATTAGAAAAAAAATTAAACTACCACTATTTATCAAGTTCTTTACAGAAAAGGCTGCACTACATGACCAGTTTTAGCAAGCAAAGAAATTACTCACAAAACCTATAGGAAGAATTTGTTTTGGTGCCTTTCAGGGGGGTGTAATTCACCATTAGATCATGCAGGCATTCAGTGATTTCTGTGCACCACACTTATATGTCTTTTTCCAAAAGTGCAGATTTTGAAAATGCTGTTAGAGAAGAATCAGGCCCAGGTAAATCAAGTGACTCCTTCAAAGGCTCACAGTAGAGGCAGGGATAAAACCCTGGAGCACTGCCTCCTATTCATCCTGCTCTCACTACAAAACACTGCCTTTTGCTTCACGTGAACCAGGATCACAAGGCACATTAATTGTCCAGCTCAAAGGGGACACCAAAGGTTTAAAGGATCTTGGAGGCCTGGATTAACTACTCAGTCTCTCTGCAGCACAGCTGAGCACACATGAATGCCTCCCTGCTTCCCAGCACTGAAGCTGGCACATCCAATGCACTCATTCTATGGTGAACAGGGAAACTGAGCTCCTCCTGAATGGCTGTTCCTCTCCCTCTGTTATTTCTGCAGGGAATGTGGCATGGATGCATGTCCTTGCAGCAAGGCACCTGCAGCTGAAGGCAGAGCTGCTGGCAGGACAGGTGTATTACTGCTATGATGACACCCCAAGCAGGAAGGGTTTCCTGGTCAGGCACCAGCTGCTCTCCAGTGCAGACCCCTCGCTGAGGCTGGGCTCTCACATCCCCTACTGGAAGATGTGGTTGATGATACAACTGCACAGGATCATCAGGGTCATCCTGTCCCCTTTCTGGAGGCCACAGCCTTTCCTCAACGTGCCCCTGCTGAACACCATAGTCACCACCTTCTCCTTTGAGACAGACAAGGCCTCCAGGCATTTTGGGTACAGGCCCCTGTTCACGTGGCAGGAGAGCAGGCTCAGGACTGCACAGTGGCTGAAAGCAGCTGCAGGGAGCCTGGCACCCCCCCAGCTGCAGGAAAAGAAAAACTGAACAGCACTTTTGGGGTAAGGAGGTAGCTTATCACAGCAGCAGGTTTCATCTGAATTCACAGAATCACTGGGTTGGGAGAGACCTTCAAGATCATCGAGCCCAACCCAGCCCCAACACCTCAACTAAACCCTGGCACCCAGTGCCACATCCAGTTATTTTTTTTGACATATCCAGGGGTGGTGATTCCCCCACCTCCCCAGGCAGACCCTTCCAGAACTTTATCACTCTTTCTGTGAAAAACTTTTTCCTAATATCCAACCTATATTTCCCTTGGTGCAGGGAAGGGAGCTTCACAACCTGCACAGATCTTTGGCAAACACAGAAATCCTGGTACAGAAACAGAGAGGGAGAAAACTCACAGGCTGCAAGCTGTGATAGCCTTGCCATGCCAAAATCTCAGCTATTTTGTGTCCCATGGGCATTTGAAACCTTCCTTGCACACACACAGGACTTGCTGGCCTCCCTCATTGCCATGGTGCCACCGTGGTGAGGGACTTGTGGGAACAAGAGAGAACAAGCTCAGCTGGGAGATGGTGCCCAGAAAACTCCTTTGTGGTAAAATCAGTGAACCAGTTTTGTTCCACAGCCTGGGAGCCATTGGCTTGGATATTTGGTGGGGTGGCTGTACCTGGCTCAGACACTGAAGGGCTCTTCAGTGATAGTTTTGGGGAGGACAAGTAAAACCCAGCAGGTTCTTGCTCTGATTTAGGGTTTAATATAATGAAAAAAAAAATTCCCTTTTCCACAACTGCCCTTTGCAAGATGCTTCCTGTTACTCTTTACCTGTGGAATACTGAATATCTATTTTGAAATATTATCCCTCTAAAAGAAAAACCTCTGATCTTTGGTCCTAACAAGGCATAGACTGATTTACCTTTAATTGTATGGATGGAGAAGTGATGTCTACAAGCTTAAAGGTGGGATCCGTGTATTTTGTAACTCCAAATCTCTTACTACAGAGCTCTCCAATGGCAAAACAAAGCAGATTAAAGCCCATGTTCAGCTGCTGTGCTGGCAGAAAGCAAGTGAAGTGAAGGCCTTAGGGGCTGCATTTATGCTAAATAACGTTTGAACTCCAGGAGGAAGAGGTCATTTCAACTCCTTGCATGGCACTGGAACTGCACAGCCCATCTGGGAGCAGCATTTCACAGATGATATTTTCCTCACACAGATGGGGTGGGCACTTCCAGGAGATTCACAGCAAAACTGTGGTTTCTATCAGTTTATCAGCTTCTCTATTTTTAAGACTTGCAGAGAGGCTGGTTAATCTACATTATGCACAACTGAGATGTCAGTTTTCACTTGAGCTCGGAGGAATGGGATATTTTTACAATACTGGCTCAAATTGAAAATAAACACTGTTAATGTCACACTTCTGTGTTCTGTGAATCTGTACCCGTCTCTTGAGTGTTCTTGGAGTAAAAGTGTGCATATGCACAAATAGAAGCTTATTTTAATTACAAGTGCCCTGATACTCCTGGAAGCAGCAAGTTTCAGCATGGCATCCTTGATAGAAATGATGAAAATTTGCTTCCTGTTAGTCCTGGTAATTACCCAGGAAGGAAAGTGGAGCAATACAGTGAGAGCTGCCAAGTTAAATTCACACTCATAAGAGAATTCTTTTTCAAAATGAGCTTACAGATCAGAAATCAGTTCTTTTGGTAGTTCATTAATAAGCTCATATAACAATAAGTTTGGCCCAAACTGTTTCAATCTGCTCACAGAGAATTTGAAAAGGTGAAGTGTGTAAATTACCAGTTCCCTACTATTTCCCCCTTCCACTTGTGCTGGGAGGGGTTAAGAAAGGGGATGATGAGATTTCTGATTTTTCTATATTCACTAAAAGTCTCTTTGCAGGTTTTTTGCCATTATCCAAATGGTAGCTGGCAACTCAAAGAATGTGACAAACAAATACACCCTCAATTCCTCCTGCACATCCCAGAGCATCTCCACCGTTCATCAGTGTTGGCCTCAACAAGTTCTGATGCCTCTGAAATCATGGATTTATCCTGCCAAAAAAGAGCCACTGGGTGGAGCTGCGAGGCTGGGAACAGGTCCCTCCTCGTGGAGCCTCACCAGGATTTAGCAGCGTTCTGCAAGGACTGAAATCCCTGCCCAGGCAGCAAGGCTGAGGGCTCTGTCCTCACTCTGGGAATTCTGGCCTTCCCTCCCCTGGCTGGAAGCAGTCACAGTTTTATCTGCATGTAGCCCTGAAATCAAAAACACTGAGGAAATTGTTTTTTCCACTCAGAGCTCATTAGAAAAGAATAAAAGTTTGCTTTTTTGTTTTTAAAAATAGAATGAATTTTGGCGCTCTGACCTCTGAGGAGCCTTGCACAAGCACAACAGGCTGATGCCTTCAGCCCCAGTCCCTCAGTAATTCCTTTGTGGGATTTGGAGCTGCTGCAGATATCAGATGGGAGAGTTGTCAAGCCCCAGTACTATCCCAGAGATTAATGCCTTACAAGCTTGCCTGCTTTCATAAACCTTGCTGGGAACTTCATCACGCTTTTGTTCCTGTCCTGCTCATCATCACCTATGAGTCTGATGCTTATCAGGGTGCAGATGACATGCAGGATAAGCAGAAGGGATTTTCAAAGGTGGTTAAGTGCTGGATTTTTCAGATGTATCTGAATTAGCTGGCTGCTCAGCTTTTTTAATACCTACAACTCCCAAGCTTTGACAAAAGCAACCAGAGGATTCCCTTTCCCTGGTCATAGTAGAAATAGGGGGGGAAGTTAGACAGCAAAGCCTCTGTGCTATTTTCCAAAAAGATGAGTAAGCTTCCTTTGGCTGCCCTGCCTTTTGGCTCCTCCAAGCTAATTCTGCTGCAGACTTCCTGTTAGATCCTTGATTTTATCAGATTATAACTTGTTTTCCCCTGGCAATGCTTTAATTCTTTCTACTGCATTGGGTTGTCATTGGCTTTTCTTTTCAGGGTCTCAGCCTTATTATGTAACAGCAGCAGCAAAAAAAGAGAAAAGAAAAAATATTTCAGATCTGTTTCTACTTCTGGAGAGGAGCCTTTGTGCACAATTACTCATCCAAGAGATTCAGCAGGTATAACTGCTTCCCCCAGGGGCTCCATTATATAATTGGATTTCAGCCATACAAATTAAATCCTATCTTACCCCTTAGTTAAGCCAGGCAGTAAGTATTTAATGCTAATATCCCTGACAACTATTGCAGGGAGAAGCAGAGCTGAAGCACAGAGGAGACAGATGCAGGCAATCTCTGCTGCAGGAGCAGGGAGGATGAGCAAGGACTGACACCTGCTTGTGTTTTCAACATGGCTAAACTTCCCCAGGACGGGCCCTGGCTCAGCTGGAGCTGTTGTGTGAGCTGGAGCAGGGCTCTCCCTTGGTTTTCCACGCTCAGGAGTGCTCACCCCCCAACACACACTCTTCAAAGAGCCACATGCCTAACCCTGTTTGAGTTTCTCTGTAAGTCTCTGTTCTTGTGCAACGTCTGAAGGAAGCAAATTTAGCAATATTAAAACTCAAGCCAAACGCAAAACCAAGCAAAGAATCCCCAAATTAAAAAGAAAATCTCGACTGAGTTACTCATTCATCTGCATTTTCTGCCACGTTCGGTCTTCTCCCGGCGTGTTCCTGTGAGACAAAGCCCTCTGGGCAGAGCCCATCTCTTTTGGTGTCTGGTACATCAGTCACAGAGTCAGGGCATGCTAATAAAGCAAAATAGATTCATGGTAGGAGTTAAACCAGTCAGTCTGGTCCTGTAATTGGAACATAATCTCATATTGACAGTGTTTAACTCAGGATGCACAGGGAGCAGATGGCACCAGGCCAGGCCCCATGCGAGGATTGGGAAGATATTTTCCAAGTCCAGCTTGTGATAGTTGAGTAATGCAATGATTGACTCTCACAATTAGAAGGCAAATATAATGTATATATGTTAAGAGAAGTTTTACAGATTTATAGTTATGTTTTACCCTCCTTGTGTTGTTATCAGGGGGTGGCCTGGGTTTGGGACATTTGGAGGGTCAGTTTGTTACTATGGCAGCACCTGAGCTCCAGTCAAGATTTAATGAAGTGATCTCCACCACTGGACAGTGAAGAACAAGATGGACAAAATTTTGGGGGAGGCTAAAGGGTTAAAAGGCCCTTTGTGGGGAGCCCTTGAGGTTTCCACAATGGAAACCTCCATTGTGAGGACAAGCACATGTTGGGAAAAGTCCTCTGCTCCCAGCACCGTAATATTTTCTCTATTCAGTCTTCTGTCATATTTTTGATAAGGTTTAATAAACCTTTTACATTTTTGAACGTGAGTAGCATTTCTCACAAGCTCCCTAACCTCATCTGAGATGTCAGACGCTTTGCTTCCCCGAAGGGCCTTGAGCCCCTCACTAATCCTGGTTCGCAGAATTCACAGAATTCACAGAATTCACAGAATTCACAGAATGACCAGGTTGGAAGAGACCTTCAAGCTCATCAAGTCCATGCCCCAACACCTCAACTAAACCCTGGCACCCAGTGCCACATCCAGGCTTTGTTAAACACACCCAGGGATGGGGACTCCACCACCCGGGCAGACCCTTCCAGAACTTTTTCACTTTATTGCCTTTTCTGTAAAAAACTTCTTGCTAATATCCAACCCATATTTCCCTTGACACAGCTTGAGACTGGTTAAAGCCCCACACGCTGCTCTGCACAGCCTGACTGGCAGAACTGCCTTGGGAGCACTGGGACAGAGTGGGAACAGCATCCAAAGGGCAAAAAGCTCCCAAATCTGCTGGGTCACAGCCCCAGAGCTCCTCATCCTCCTGGGGCCAGCAGGGACCTGCCTGTGACACGGGGCACAAGCCCAGGGGTGCTCTCAGTGCCAGGGACACCCACCAGTGTCACCTTCCTGCTCCTTTTGTCACCTCTAAAGCTCCAGTGGCACAATTAGCTCCACAGAACACGCTGGCAACAGTGACTAATTCCTTTCTCTGAGCCCAAAATGCTGAGCTAAAGCAGGTGAGAGGAGAGCAAGCACATTTATTCCAACTCATCCCATGGCAGAGTCTAAGTGCAGACACAGACTCAGCTTTCCAAGGGTGTGGGACAAGAATACCAAGCTTCTTATAGCTTCTACAGGAAGTTTAAATTGATTTTTCTCCATTTCAACAATTAATTCCCATTAATCAACTTACTGTACAATGCTGCACAATAATTCACAAGTTTTATGTATTATATGAATAAAATTGCACATATATTTTTATGTGATTTTCATTTAATTGAATTCCAAGGAGATTTATCAGCTGGGTTATTAATAAATCTTAATATGGCCTATAACACTCAATTGATATTTAATTAACCTGCAATAACTGCCTTGTAAAATGTAAATTAAATGCTTTATTTTTTCCAGGCATATAACGTTAAATCAAATCCTTCATTCTACCAGCAAAGCAAGAAAAAAGTGGGGAAAAAACAACATTTCAGGCAACCAAACCTTACACCTGAAAATATTTGATATTTAAAGAGTTTCAAACTGGAAATTAGACCCACGCTTTCTAATCAGTTCTTCTCTTGAGGAGGTACTTTTCCACTCTTCCCACTTTTAAAGATCACAGAATTTGGGTGGATTTAGATGAAACAACAAAATCTCAGGAGGCTTGAAAAGAAGCAAGAGGCGCCCATTACTAATAATAAGGTTGCAAATTCCCGTAGGTATTGTGGTATTTGGCATTTTTTCTGAAAATCTTGGCACCTAGAGTCACATTATTAAATGAGAATGTCAATTTTAATTTTAAAAATTAAAAAAAAAAAGGAAAGGAAAAGGAAAGATGTTAAAGCCCTTTGATAGGGGAAGTTTGCAAACCTGAATGTCAAAGGCATGAGGGCATGAGAACTAAGAGACAAAACTACATAAATTTTGATCCTTATCTTTAAAAGTATCAGAACTTTTTGAGACTGAGATGTTTGAAAACTGGGAGGTGGCAACAAATGATCAAAACAGCCTTTACAAGAAAAGATGAGAACAATCCAAATTATATATTAAGATCAAACTCTTCTCCTCCCCCTCCCCTAGCAATTTACATAGATCTACATTAAATACTGCAAACTGCAAAAACAACTGGTTCTGATTTCCAAACCAGGAGAGCTGGCTGCCTTTGCAAGGTGATTTGAAAACTTCAGGAGAATATGACTGTCCAAAATTGATAAGTCTATAAAGTTTTACTGCCACAGCATCTAAATGTAGTATATCTCTCTTTTTTAATGCATGGAGGGGCCAGTCTGTCTCTCAATATTTTATTAAACAGGGTTTTTCTACCAAAGGACAGTAACCCTCATTGTCTGTAATCTGTCTGCATTAGATCACTTTAAAAGGTATTAAATGGAAATAAAAAGTTAAATGTACCACGGATTTTAAGGGTGTCACAGCATGGAAGAATGAAAATGAAGAGAATGGATTGTGACTTGCAGTGAATGAACAGAAATAAATCCAGAGCTGCTGGAATGGGCAGCCTGGCCCCACTCAGTGTTCATCCTCTCCAGTCACCCATCCTCCTCCTCCTCCTCCTCCTGCTGCAGCACCCCAGCCCAGGGCAGGGGTTCCAGGGGAGCCCTGAGCTGCTCCCAGTGCCCGTGGCAGCAGGAGGGGAGGTGACCCTGCTGTCCCCAGGGCTGCCAGGACCTGCACTGCTCTCAGGGCCCTGCTGAGAGCCCCAGCCTGGCCACCCCAGCCAGGGAGTCAGACATGCAAGGGACCTCACTCAAGGCACAGGAGCTGACTGCAGCTTGCAGACTCGGGTTCAGCCCCAGCTCCACGGGGGTTTTGTGCTGGTTTTTACATTTACAGCTGGTTTCTTCCCCTCTCCCTCTCTCTGCATTTTATGATTTTGGCAATTGATCAGGAATAGCCTTTCCTCCTTCTTTTACCTTTCATCTTTCTAAAGGAGGAGAATGCATCCCACAAGTGTGTCAGCTTGTGGACCACAGCCCCTTCCAGTGTTTTACTCCACTGGACAGACATGGCCATGGGAGGGGTTTTTCCCCTCTTAGAGTGGGTTTCTAACTGAGCTGAATCCAGCACTCATTAAGGCCTGATCATGACTGACAGTTCACATTATCTTGGGCAGCACTTTTGATCAGGCAGAGTCCCCTGGGAGCTGCACCAGGAGCAGCCACAGGAGTCCCATCCACTCACAGGCTGCTCCTAACAATGCTGGGAATGAAATCCCAGCATGAGGAGCAAATGGAATTGCTCACAACATGTTTAGGACTTGAGACCTGAGAAGCCCCTCAGAGAGGTTTTACCACAGGGTTTTCACCAGCCCAGTGCAGGCCTGCTGGGATCCCTGTGAACACCCTGCTTTTTGGGGATGTAGGAGCAGACTCTCCACCACCTGAATTACTTCTCTGCTCTGCCCTCTAGACAGCAACCGACATGCTGCCCCATGGTCACACCCATGCCTAGTCCTAGTCCTAAACCCCTTTTTGACTACACTACCCTCATCCTAAATCCCAGCTCCAACATCTTTTCCTTTGAGAAGCACAGCAGGATAAGTATTCCTGACATTTCCACGATGCTCAATGTCACTTTTGTACAGGACTCTCACAGCATCAGCCTCACTGGGAACAGAGGGATTGCCCCTGGTAGCAAACCTGTTCCACAGCTGGTGACCAAAAAGCAAAGCTTCCACAGTCCTGCTGCTGCTGATCCCACTGGGAGCAATCCCAGTTACTTACACAGAGATGGGGACTGACAGTGAGGGGATCCCTAACAGGAGACAGCACTTGTGAGTTCTGCCTCTCAAAATCCACATCTGGAAATGAGCAACTGGGCAAGAACCAGCCCCACGAGACACATCTAAACCAGCCCATCTTAGCTCTGGGGACATGCCCTTAACTCACACATCCAAATGATTTGTGGTTCCACACAAACCTCTCACACTCTGCATGGTGCTGCTGCATCCTGTCCCTAAATCCACACCCTGCCCTGGGACAAGAACAGGGCTTTGACACCAAAGAGAATGAGGTGCCTGATTTGTGTTCCATTTCAAAGGGATTTAGAAGCTCTGCTCCCTCTCAGAAACCTGCCCAGCCTCCCTCAGAGGCTGTGCACAGGCTTGACATGACACCAGATAATGTTTGTGGGCTCTGGCATAACTGGGGATTACTGCTCTGAAAAGGAGGACTTGCTGAAGTGGCTGTGGTTTAAGGAAGGATTTGAAAGGGGAGAGAAGTACAGAGGGAAACTGTTCTAGACACTAAGTCACATAAGAGAAGGCTTAAAAAGCAAGAGCAGGAGGAAATGAAGGGATCTGAAAAGGAAGGGATTTGGGATAAATGAGTGGAGGAGGAGGAGAAATGTCAGCTAGGAGTGAGATTACATGGGGCAACATGTGAGCTCCTTCAGCTCTTCTTCCTGGGGAGACTAAAGGGATGGGACAGGGGAGATGAGAGTGAGCCTGGGCTGCCTGCAGGAGGGAAATGGGCAACCCCACACTCCTGGAGGGAACTGAGGGAATTTGGTGGAATGACAGCACAGCTTGCTCAGATCCCAGAGTCACTGATGGTGGGAACCTCTAACAGGCAGCTCCAGCTGAAACAGGGACCAAAGTACAGCCAGTGGGTTTCCAAGCACCACCTGACAGAGGTCAGGAGAGGCGTGGGAGGAGCAGGAAGCTGAGAGATGCTGGTGGAGGGTAATGTTCACTCACCAGGCTGAATTAAACAGGGCTGGCTCTGTTCACAGATTTTCCTGCACTAGTTTGCACTGGTTATCACAGATAAGCCCCATTAATGCAACTCTCTTATGATGTTGGGAAACCTCAATAATGGAAATTAACTGCTCTGCATGGACAGATGAATGGAAGTTACACAACCCCTGCCCTATTTCCAAGAAGCACAGCAATGTTGAGTGGGTGCAGCCAAATTTAATAGCTGTTATCAAAACCAAGGAGAGGACTTCCATTCAGGAGGTAATCAGGAGAAAAGCAAGGACTTGGGAGCATTGCACAACCACAGCAGCTCTGGACTCACACCAACAGCAGCAACTCCAGTGCTGGAACAATGCACCAGCTTCAGTGCTCTGACAGGCAGCCAAGGGCCTTACAAAACACCTCAAAAAGTTAATGCAAATCCATATTTCCAGGCCTATTAATGGCCTGTCATTGCCTGTCTGCAGATCACTATTTTGTGCCAGAAAGCTCTAGATTTCCTTAGTCAGTGATCCTTAGCCGACATTCCTGGTGATGGTGGGATTCCATAAGGTCCTAAAACCTGAAGGACCAACCTCTTCTCTCCCCACTGAATCACCATTCCTGCATTTCTGGCCTCAGTTTCCTCTTCCATTTAATGGGGACAACATCTTGTACCTTCACTGTAGCCATGGGACATTCGTGTCCAACTCTTTTCAGAGCTGAATAACTCAAGCAGACGTTATTTTGAATTTCTTATTGTCTCAATTTAGGTTTTAAACTGATTCTTACAATCCTTCACACACATGACAAAATGATCAAAAGCCATTTGCAGCTGGTTTGAAATCTGCACCGGACTTTACTGAAACCTGGTGTTTCTGCCCCATTTGCAGAGGACTTGGCAGGGAGGACAGGAGAAAAACTGCATTTCCCCTGTCTCTGCTCCCTTGTCTGTTAACATGAAACCTAAAATACTCCCCTCCATTTTGGATCAATGTCACATAACCTCATTTCCTCAGCTTAAGAAAAAGCCTTAGATTTTATATGTTGCACTAAAATATGTCAGCACTGCTCAGTTAATAAACAGAGCTAAATCAAAACCAGGCCCCAGTTCGTAGATCATGTGAGCAGTGTCAAACACGGGGAGTGATACCACAGCAGAGATGTAATGGACAGGCTCCTTAGCCTGGGTTTATGGCTGTGAAAGAGAAAAACCTGGTGTTCAGTCACTTCTCATTCACCAGAGGCTGTCACACAATCTCTCACAGCTTTTTGGGCTATGTTTATTTTTCCTGGGATTCCCAAGGGCTCTACCTTCTGATCCCCCTGCAAAACCTCCTCTGTGACTACCCAAAGGACTAACCCCTGACTTACAGCCAGAACTTGAAGCTTTTACTGCACGTTAGAGCAGATCCTTACCTGATAAATCAGAATATCCCCCATCCATTTACACCCACAGAGGAAACAATTTTCACAATTCAGAGGAACAAGGGCTTTATTTTCTTCTGCGTGTTGACTTTTCCTGTGTGGTGACTGGTGAAGCCAAGAAACTTCTCTCCCTCTCACTTGTCAGCAGGACACCCCAGCGGCTTTCAGGGCTGGGATTCAGCACCTATGGCCACCCTGGCCTGGCAGCACCACTCCCTGCCACAGCCAGGCCACACTGCAGCTCCTATGGGCTCCTGGTGACATCAAAGGAATGAATCCCATCAAACTGTCCTTGCTATTCCCACCTCCTAAGCAGCATCCTGAATTTGGGGGAAAACAATGAGGAACATGTCCTAGAGGCTGTCACACCTGGCCATTCATTATTCCCATGTTTCTGAAGACCACCATGAGCAGACCCACAGAGACCCCATTTACTGCCCCTCACACCTGAAACAGGACCAATTACTGTGTACCTTTAGAGATTAATAGTGAAAAAGCTCCTCTCACTCCCTGCTGGAAAGAAAATGTTTTTGGAAAGCTGTTCCTGTCATTTGATATTGTCCAGTTTTTCCACTGAGAAAAGCCAAATGTGAAACCTACGGGCTGGTTCAGTTTTTCCCTTGGCAATACCCAGCTGAAGGCTGCTCAGTGTCTCCATACACCTCCTCCTGCTGCTCCTGAAAACTGCCATGGATCAGCACAGGGGTGCCAGAGCCAGGCACTGTCCAAGGCCACCTGGGTGCTGCTCCCAGGGGGATACCTGAGGGACAAATCTCACACCAGTGTGGATCCAGCTATAAATACGTGTAGCAGGGAACATCCCAGCTCTGGGAGAGAAGAAGGACTACAACAATGCAAGGACTCTTCCCTGCCACTCCCAACTGAAAAACAGCCATCTAAAAGTTAGTTTGAGTTTGAACTTTCTGCTGTGATGAATGGAGAGGGAAACTGGCACCTCTGGAGTGACATTCATCCCTTCCCAAGGTATCTGTCTGAGACAGGGAGGGTGGATTGATGCTGGAGGTGCCAATGTCTTTCGACAGGGACCGTAAAAGGAGCCTTGATAATTATCTTAGACTTTTAGGCAGAGTCAGTTAAGGTGAATCTTTGTTGGACTGAAATCAGTGGTGGTTTTGCCTTTGCATTCAGTGGGGCTGGGTTTTCACCACAGCGATCTGAACAGATTAGAAAAGAAAAACGGAATAGGGAAACACATCTATAAGGGAATGAAATATTTATTTCCCCCGATTCACAGAGAGCAATTAAGATATAAAGAGATTAGGGGAACTCTTCACAGTTACTGAGTGGGCTTATATTGAACAAGAAAGGAGGCTTTGGAGCCTGCAAAGCACAACTTGAGCTCTCAGCCACCCTGCCTTCCTCCCAGGAAAAGCATCATGCAAATGTGAGGAGGAAGGAATGGCGGCAGACATGCCATCTGGGAGGATGATGGACAACAAGCTGACTAGGAATAAATAGCAAAATATAATAAATTCCAAACCATGCCAACAGCAACTGTTGTGCTATGAATTAACAGTGCTATTAAATGTTTACGCACACACTTCTGTCAGCACCTGTCAGCATTTATGCAATACATACGTTGGCAAATCTGTATTACGTTATTTCTTGCAACTGATCTGCATTAATAGTGCCCGTGCACATGTTCAAGCAAATTGCTACACTTCTTTTTGACCTATCCATGTGCAAAAGGATTTTATGCCTATGCAGCAAATTCGAGGTTTATGTGCCAGGCAGCAGAGCAAGGCTGGGGGATAGAGGGCAGCAAAGGAAAGAGAAAGAGGAGCAAGGAGGAACAAGGGACCTGGAAAGCCCCGGCCAGGGCTGGAGGATGTCTGAGGAGATGGTGGTGGGCTTAGGGCAAAGCTGGGTTCACCCCAAAGCAGGCCAGAGAAGGGGAGTCACACTCTAAGCCTCCCTGAGTAGGAAGAAAAGGACAGAGGTGGGGGAAGCCCCAAAGTCCAGCCCTAAGCTGCAACACACTTGGCCAGGGCTCCTGCCAAACTCATGCTGCAGGGAACAGTTGTGCTATAGCAGGATGGACCACAGTGCTCTTCATTTAACATTCCCCCTCTGATTCCTTCTTTTTGCTCTCCCCTGCCTTCCCCCAGCCCCGGGTGCAGTAGCTGGGGTGGAGAAGAGAAAAATGTGTAATTAAGGGAGTTGCCACTTGCTAAAGCTGGAGCAAAACAGAGGGTTTGTGGTGACAGGGCTAAATCTGGGACCCACCAGTGGCTGCTAATGATGAGAGCTGTGGTTGCTGAGCCACCCAGGCAGGAGCAGAGGCAGAAAAACTGGTGGTTGCAAAAGGGGCTGTCGTGCCCCACCTCTGCTCCATGCGAGCAGATTTAGGAGCCTCAGGGACATGGGATGCACACAGGGACTTGGGACAGCCCAGCAGACACAGGCAGGGCAGTGGGAATGGAAACAAGGTCACAAGTGGTGCTTGATCTGCACATCCATCCCAGCTCCCCGGCCAGGTTTAACCTGAGCACAGGGTTTAGGCCAGGGAACACTGGCTCTGGTTCTGAACTGGTGCTGCAGAGGAGGACAAACATTCAGTGCCTTACAGGGCTGCTGCAGGACCTGGGAACTGCTCCTGTCTCCCTCTCCTCTTGTTCATAGACACCATGAACTTTTGTCTTTTTACCCTCAGTTTATTTGAAGTACCAAAAGCAGGTATTTAAACCAGCAGACTTTTTGAGTCGTTCCTCCTGGTCTCATTGGGAGAGATTTTTGTTGAATTTGAAGCCACAGCAGAATCCCAGCCCTGCTGTGAGCTGTGGCAGGACGCAGGACAGGCAGAGTTGGCTGATACCAGCAGCCCAGAATTAATTATTTATATCCCTGTCCTCTTAATATAATTTGAGTATTACAAGACTATTCAGGATAGAGGCAACAGCCATGGCAGAACCAAGCAGTGTGGAAGGAATGACAATCTGAGATCAGGTCCACAAGGTGCCTGATAAGAGAATTCTCTCACTCTCCAAATCATTCAAATTCAGTAAAATCACAGCCCACATCACAAACCAGGTGTAAATCCAGGTATGACCATCTGCCATTACAAACCACGGCCAGAACTTATCATGCCCCCTCCTTAGGGATGTTTTCAACCTTTATTTCCATTCAAATATGTATTTTACAGGAAGTGTTGGAATTATTAACCCACAGTTAATCAAAAATAGAGTAAGTGCCACACAGCACCCCATCAAGCTCAGCTCAAACTCCTGATTTGCAAAGGCCATTTGTGCTCAGCACAGCCCACTGAAATCCAAAGTGTGTTTGGCCATTTTGCTGTGTGAATTAAACAGGATTCAAAGAGAGCAGGGAGTGAAGAGATCTACCCTGGCCGTATTTACCATCAGCCAACCATATTAATTCATCAACTATATTCCTGTGTCTTTAAACACGTGATTTTGACTCAAACTAAAGAAGGGCTTTTATACTTTACATTGGAATTATCATGACAAGCGATTAGCAGATCATCAAGAATAAGACTTCTCTTAATAGTGCTAATAAAAAGGGAGATATTTTTAATGCAGTTCCTAGGATTAATAATTGCCTTTCTGATAGAGTCAGAATTTCCAGCATGAGCCATTCCCTCCATAGCCACAGGTGCAGGTGGATGAAGCAGCTCAGAGGAGCTGAAGTTGATCACATTTTCCATGTAAAAGGGCACAGTAATTAGAACTGATGAGGGTGCTGGAGCCAAAACACTGGGTCTTTAGGGGAGGAAAAACCCAGATTTGTAATCAACAGGGGCAACCGCAGGAGAAATTTTAAAGTCTTGATTTAAAAGCACTTAGCAGTAGCATGCTATGCTCCTCCAGGTTCTGAGTACGAGGGCATTAAAGGAGAGGTAGGAAGTGTCCCTGGAAAGTGCTGCTATACAGGGGACTCTTCAGTGGAATTCACTGGGATTTTCAGTGCTCACACACCTGAAACTCATGGGGTTTCATCTTCTGTTTAAGGAAGGCACAGAATATTTTAGTGCATCTCCAAGATTAAGTGGAGAAGTGAAGAGGTTGTTGTTTAAGATTCAATTTTGAGGGCTGAAGTCAGCCCGAAGGGATAACAGCTCTACATCCCCATTCTGGAGCTAGAATATCCTTGCAAAACAGAAACATTAAGTTTAATAATATAAGTGTGGATTTGTGTCTTTAAATTGCATTTTCTTTGCTGAAAAAGATGCAGAGATCTTGTCTTAATGATTAGCAAATTGATGGCACCTAAAAGCTGAATTTCCAAACAATTCAGCCCCCCAGTTTGCAGAGCAGCTTCATAGCACAGAGTGATTTCTGTTTGTCTAAATGAGTGTTAAGATCCTTGGAAGTCTTTACTCCTGGTTGTGGGTTCTGCATACCTTAAAACACACCCCTGATCTCTTCTAACACACTGAACCCCGAGGAGAAATACCAGCAGGGTTAGAAACCACCACCAGATATATTTTGAGCTTGATTGCCTGTATTATCTTAACACCCTGTTGCTCCAAACCCTCTGAAAAGGACATATCTCATCGTTCTATGGTTATTACACCCAAAGGATATGTCTACACCACAGGGCTGAGCTGCCCAAGCCTGAGCTCTCTGGAGCTGGAAGCAGCCTGGCTCCGGCAGCGTTTCCTCAGCAGGAGAATTTGGGCTGCTCCTGCCCTGCTGAAGGTGGCTGTGAAAAAGCAACAGGAGCTTGGCTTGACTCTTCTGGCAACACACAAATGCAGCAGGGCAACCACTCCTGATTAGCTCGCTCCCACACCATCTGTTTTCCAAGAGAACATGGACTTTCTGGCACAGGGATTCCTGTTTGAGGATAGGAGCTTGTGTACAACAGTTTACCATAACCAGCAAAGCCGAGCTGACACTCCCTCCCTCAGAGACAGCAACAGTTTTGCTTGGGTTGTTTCTTTTTTTTTTTTTTTTTGGTTTTGGTTACCCTTTGCCTATTTTGCATCTCTGGTATCACACTGCAGGGGGGCAGCTGCAGAGATTTGTGCGCTCAGGGCAGCTTTGCTGGCACCAAGTGGAGCATCTCGTGGGTAGGAGATGTTGAGGCCAGGCTGCCGTAGGAAGGGAAAGCTGATCCCCCCCAAACTGAGCAGGTTTCACTCTGCAGCAGCTCTGGGGTGTGTGCAGGGCTGGAGCCTCCCCAGGCTGCAGGATGAGGGGGGTGAGGAGCTGCAGATCCCCCGGTGGCGCCCAGGAAGGCTCAGCCCAAGGCAGGAGCCTGCTCAGCCCCTCTCCTCACACTTCTCCCTCGGTCTGGCAGTGCTGGAGCAGCCTTAACACAATGCAGAACCCAGGCCAAAACCCAAAGCCACTCTGTCTGTCTAACCCTGTCTGGCAGTGGTGCACTACATTATTACCTTCTGTAATTCCCCCAAGTTATTTAGGGCTGTCTCCTTATTATCTCGATATCTTGGCTCCCATAATAATTACAGACCCAGTTTTACAAGGGCAATTTTTTTTTTTCTTGATTAGTTTCCAGGATTCTGTTGTTGCATCAAAGCTGTGCTCGTTTTTGTGTATTCCTGACAGATGTCTACTGGGGGAATTACAGCATGGGCACGCAGAGAGGAAGCCATCCACGGTGAGATTAAGGAAACAAAGAGCAGTTCTGTGAATTTAAAGGAAAAAAAAAGGCATTTCTCACGCATGTGATGCACACCCAGCTGGTCAGATGAGCACACACACACACATTGGCACTTGATCTTCTGTGATTTCTCCCAGCTTTTGCCCACCCACAGCAAAACACGTTACAGAAGTGCTGTAAGAACATCCTCTGGTCTGCGCAAGGGCAAGGAACAATTAAACGGAATTTGCCATGTCTAATTTCTTACTCTTTCTGCTCTAGCCAAACCTCTAGCAGACCTTCACAAAAGAGCTGGTCCTTAATTACACTTTCCATAGCAAGGAAACTTTGGTGAGAAGTAATGAAGTGGACAGTTAAGAGTAACTTGAGAAGCAGCTGAGCTGGGAATAAAGCAGAGGTCTGCAGAGCCCTTCCATCTTCACCACAAGCTCACGTGTCTGCTCTTCTCTAAACTCAGCCTGTCCACAGTCCTCTGTGATCTGCTGCCTTCACCAGGCCTTGGCCAAGAATAAATAACAACAACAAAACACCCTGGTTATTTGTACTACAGTGGTGCCTAAAAAAATACTAATTATCCACAGCAGCGTGGTGCCTGCAGGCCTGAGGTGAGACTGGCACCCCATTGTGTGTTAGGTGTTACACAAAACAGGTTATAAAAAGATGGTCCCTGCCCTGGAGAGCTTATTGACTAATTATGCAAGAGAAGGAGTGGGTGGAAACAAGTTCAGAGAGAGAGAGAGAGTGAGTGATTCAATATCTCCCACAGCAGAGCTGGCCAAGTTTCCTGGCCTCTGAACTGGTGCCTAACCCACACAGGTTCCTCACTCAGGAGGGTCCTGCTGCTGCCTCTTGGCTCCCAAGCCACTGACAAAGGCAACAGCCCCTGGCTCTGAAGCAGCCTTGGGATGTGCCTCTGCTCTCTGTCACACAGAGGTCAGGCCCCAAGAGGGTGTCTGGACAGGGAAGAGCCACCAGGATCCATCTGTGCCACCAGGATCCATCCCAGCCACCAGGATCCATCTGTGCCACCAGGAGCCATCTGTGCCACCAGGATCCATCTGTGCCACCAGGAGCCATCCCTGCCACCAGGAGCCATCTGTGCCACCAAGATCCATCTGTGCCACCAGGATCCATCTGTGCCACCAGGATCCATCCCTGCCACCAGGAGCCATCTGTGCCACCAGGATCCATCCCTGCCACCAGGAGCCATCCCTGCCACCAGGAGCCATCCCTGCCACCAGGAGCCATCTGTGCCACCAGGATCCATCCCTGCCACCAGGAGCCATCCCTGCCACCAGGAGCCATCCCTGCCACCAGGAGCCATCTGTGCCACCAGGATCCATCCCTGCCACCAAGATCCATCTGTGCCACCAGGATCCATCCCTGCCACCAGGATCCATCTGTGCCACCAGGATCCATCCCTGCCACCAGGAGCCATCTGTGCCACCAGGATCCATCCCTGCCACCAGGAGCCATCCCTGCCACCAGGAGCCATCCCTGCCACCAGGAGCCATCTGTGCCACCAGGATCCATCCCTGCCACCAGGAGCCATCCCAGCCACCAAGATCCATCTGTGCCACCAGGATCCATCCCTGCCACCAGGAGCCATCCCAGCCACCAAGATCCATCTCTGCCACCAGGATCCATCCCTGCCACCAGAATCCATCCCTGCCACCAGGATCCATCCCTGCCACCAGGAGCCATCCCTGCCACCAGCACTTCCAGCACAGCCAAGCCCTTTGCCATGCAAGAGTGTTTTTTAGCCACTGCTGAAGGCAGGGCATGGGACTTGTTGGACAAAGGGCTCAATCTGGAATGGCAAACCCTGTATGTTAAGGGCTGGTGATGAGTAGATCAAACCATGTGTCACATAAATCACCCACTCAGTCCAGAGCTATACATGAAAATACAATTAGAGATTAGCCCATGGAGTGCATAACTGGCAATACATCAGCTACAAATCATTTTAAAAGCATGTAGCTGATCTAGCCTCCTTAATTCCTGGAGTTGTTGATTCCAATTATCAGCAGCCAAGTAGCAAAAGGTTTTTTATCCCAAAAGATTTCTTACTTTTGGATACAATAAAAGTCAATTTATTCGATGATTACTAGGACATGGGCAGTTAATAGGTTGAGTCTGTTCTCTCTCCCCTCAGATACTTCAGAGTGGATCCATTAACACATTTACAGAGTAGACTTAAACAATAATAGTGCTGCTCCTTCTCTGGGGGTACCCAAACCAACCCACTTTTTGTGCAGGGCTCTGGGATGTTTTTTACTATTACAGCTCCAGAGGAATTTACATAATTGGTTATGAATAATTTGTAACTTGTCTAAGAGTCTCCATGTAGCTATCTGATTTACTACAGCTTCCCACTCCAGAAGCAGCAGAAGATTTTAATACAGTTTTTAATTGCAAGATCATAATTTAAGCATATCAGTGCTGCATAATGCAGATGGGATGTGAGACCAACTCCTTTCTACAGCCTCTACATACCTGAGATCCAGCTCCAGGAGGGAGCTGGGATCTGGGAGTGCTGCAGGGCAGGCAGCAAACTCTGCCCTAAGAGCAGTACCTCTCTTCCTTCCTTTATGTGTTTGACTCCAAATTATCTGCTTTTTGCAGGGAGGAATGAAGAAAAACCCTGGTGCTTTAGGTGTTAACCTCCTGATGGGGGTGTTTGTGTTCAGGTGATCCCTCTGTGCACCTTTGGTCACTCCTTGAGCCTGAGCACAAGAGCAATAATGCATCCTCCCCTGGGCTGAGGCTGCTGGAATGCAGGCAGGGAACACTCCAGGGATGGATGGACAACTCTGTCCAGGGAGGGAGGGAACACTCCAGGGATGGATGGACACTCTGTACAGAGAGGGAACACTCCAGGGATGGATGGACACTCTGTGCAGGCAGGGAACACTCCAGGGATGGATGGACACTCTGTGCAGGTAAAGAACACTCCAGGGATGGATGGACACTCTGTGCAGGTAAAGAACACTCCAGGGATGGATGGACACTCTGTGCAGGTAAAGAACACTCCAGGGATGGATGGACACTCTGTGCAAGTAAGGAACACTCCAGGGATGGATGGACACTCTGTGCAGGCAGGGAACACTCCAGGGATGGATGGACACTCTGTGCAGGTAAGGAACACTCCAGGGATGGATGGACACTCTGTGCAGGGAGGGAACACTCCAGGGATGGATGGACACTCTGTGCAGGGAGGGAACACTCCAGGGATGGATGGACACTCTGTGCAGGGAGGGAACACTCCAGGGATGGATGGACACTCTGTGCAGGGAGGGAACACTCCAGGGATGGATGGACACTCTGTGCAGGGAGGGAACACTCCAGGGATGGATGGACACTCTGTGCAGGGAGGGAACACTCCAGGGATGGATGGACACTCTGTGCAGGCAGGGAGGGAACACTCCAGGGATGGATGGACACTCTGTGCAGGCAGGGAACAGTCCAGGGATGGATGGACACTCTGTGCAGGCAGGGAGGGAACCCTCCAGGGATGGATGGACACTCTGTGCAGAGAGGGAACACTCCAGGGATGGATGGACACTCTGTGCAGGTAAGGAACACTCCAGGGATGGATGGACACTCTGTGCTAGTAAAGAACACTCCAGGGATGGATGGACACTCTGTGCAGAGAGGGAACACTCCAGGGATGGATGGACACTCTGTGCAGGTAAGGAACACTCCAGGGATGGATGGACACTCTAGGACCAGTTTTGTAGGGAAATACAAATTACCTGCATCAGGGCTGAGGTGCTGGAGGAATTGACAATGCAGTTCCAAAGACTCGGGGTTTGGACAGAAATCTGCATTTGAACTGCTCCTAAGCACTCTCTTTCAGGAATCTGCCCCTGTCATGCAGGCAGGGATAGATAAAATAATCTGATTTTTCATAGGTACAGCTAAGTCTCTTGCCTTATAGAAATCAGAGATCAAGGCCAGCAGCTGAGGCAGCCTGAAAAGAGTGCAATGGACTGGGAGAGCCCCTGCACACAGGGTGTGTGCCATGGCCTCAGTGCTCCTCCCCACCAGGGCTTCACCCTGGGCCAGGTGTCCTCTGCTCTGTGCCCCAGGTGTGCTCTGGTGTCTCAGGGATGAGATTCCCGTGGCAGACCTTGACCAGGATCTGGGAATTCTCCTTTTCCCAGGCACCTCATCCCACAGGAACCAGCTTTCTGCCAAAACCTGCATCCAGTTTGGAAGAAATCAGCCATCAGGTCCAGAGTCACTGAGCACCACAGGCTGACTGCACTGGCTCTGCTTCCTGAGAAAATGGCATCAGAAAAAAGATTCCACATTTTCACTCAGCTGGAAGGGAGTCTAAAGCACAAGACTGCTACAAACTTTCTCTCATTTTTTCCCTATACGATTTTTTGCTTCAGCAAATGGAATTTAGGACTGGGTCACTGAATCAAATTGCTTGCTCCCACAGGAAGCCTCTTCACGTAGCCCATTTAATTATTAATATTTCTGCCCCCCAGTTCCACAAAATCACAGGAACATTCCTATATTTGTTTAACTTGAGGCAACTGCTAATATTCAGCTGCCTCCAAGTGGCATTTCCAAAGACCGAGGCCATGCTGGTGTGCCTTACAAAACACTGGTTTAATAAAAGATGTTGTATCTCCTTCTCCAAATTTCACCATGCAAAGGGTAAATAATTGCTTAAACTCAGTGTTTAGTCAAGAGAGCATAAGCTTCATTGAGGCAAGTCCCCAGTGAGACTTTAGGATATGCCTAAATGCTTTCTCTGATTTGGGGACTGAACAACTAATTGGCCTTTGTTATGATAGGGCCTTTACTGGATTTTTCTCCTTCTGCTACACTTTCTTTTAAAAAAAATAATCCCATCAAACTACTGAAAGAACCACCTCACTTCCTTCAAGTTTCTTCCCAACATGTAGAAAAAAGATGGTTTATTGTCCTCAAACCAAGCCCCTTCCAGCCTGTCAAAACCTTTCTGTAAGGCAGCAGCAAGCTGAATAATACATTTCACATTAAATTACACAACTGTGTCATCGGGCTAACATTAAAGGTAAGTCATTAATAAAAAGAGAAAATAAAGTGGTCCTTAATTATACAAGACATTAAAAGGCTGCGTGTTTTGCTTCTGCAGCACCCTCACTTTGTGAGAATAAACGTTTTAAGAGCAGTGTGAACTTTCCTGGGTGGAAATCCCTGCACTGCTAATGCAGCTCCTGCTGCAGCTGTGTCCTCGTGCCCCTCCTGGCTCCTCAGGGCCAGGCCTGTGCACAGAGACAGTTTCTAAAACCCCAGCCCCCTCACACATGGGGTTCTGCTTTTGTTTTGTTATTGATGGGGGACATGTTCAAAAGACTCAGGTGAAAGCACTTAATAGCTAAACCCCATTGATTTTCTGTAAAAATAGCACATCTTGGTGCTTCTGACAAACATCTCAACACACTCTGGAACCTGGAGCCTGACAGGATAAAGCCAAAGGAGCACAGAGGGAATCCAGGCATGGAAAGCTCAGTGTTAGGGCCAGGTAATGAGGATGGAGAGGAAGGGAGAGAGAGGAACTTGAATGAGGATGGAGAACGAGGGGGAGAGGGGCACTTGCAGGCTCACAGCCCCTTGTGCATCAGCACAGGATGAGGGACACGCTGTCCCTCCTGCTGCCCAGGTGAATCCACCTGGGAATCCCCATAGCCCTTCTTCAGTCTCCAAACCCCCGTGGGGACAGGCTGCCTTCTGCACATCTCCATGCATGACACCTGCACCCTGTTCTGATACCTGTTCTGTACCCTGCAAGGGACATCAGAAACTCCTCGGAGCCATAACTCCAGCAGGAAAACCACAGCTTTAAACCTTTTGGGGACTGCCATAATTTTTTTTTTTTTTTTTTGCCTGCAGAACACCTTTTCCCAGCAGAACAATCCTCTCTGCATTCCCTCCCGGCTCCTCCTTTCCCCTCCAGCTTCCAGAAATGCAAAGCTCCTGTGCTGAGACCCTGCTGCCCCTCAGGGACTGAGCCAGCCTTGCCCTGGGGCACGGGACTGACAGAAACACCACCCTGGGAGGCTCCCTGGGAATGCCTGGGGGTCCCCTCCAAGCCTGAGCTGGGATAGAGCTCCCAGGCAGGACCCCCATCCCTCCTGCAAGCCCTGCACAGCTCCCATGGGATGCCCAGAGCCTCCACCTGGCATCTGTGCAGGGATAACAGGGAGGGTGCCACAGCAAAGGCTTGGGAAAAGAAGGGTTAAGGACAGGCAGGAATATCCGTGCCTTGTGCTCAGGGTAACCCTCCCCTGCCCACAGAGCTCAGCTCGGTGCAGGAACTCTGCATTAACCTGCTTTTGAGGACTCCAGTCAGGTAGGCTGCGGATCCTTCCCCGGGGGTGGGTGGAGCCCGACTCCTCCAACAAAAACAAATTGCAAGGAAAATTTCCAAGGAAACATGAAAGGTTGTGAAAAGTGCTGGTTTGGGTGGAAAAATTTTGTCCTATTTTTCCTGAAAAACCAAATACCTAAAAACAAAAGTATTTTTGGCCAAACCCCTAAGTTTTTCAGTATTTGAATTTCTGAACGATGAAAGAAGCACTTTTCTTGGGAACGGCAGATCAAAAAAATCCCCCTAAAATTAATTTCCTTTTAGTTTGCATTTAAATTGTCTGCTTTATTATGGCATTCATTCTAGCTTTTTTTTTTTCAAGAAACAAACTCTTCAGCATTGCACTTACACTGAGATTCTGAAGATCTCTGTGTTGTGGATACAGCCTTTCATCAAGGAGACTAAAATTTTCCACAAAGTTTCAATGCTGGGGAGCCATTTAAGGCTTTGACTCACGTAGCCAAATTGGCCAGGAATTAGTTTGTAAAGAAAACATCAGGGATTTAACCATATGCACATCCCAAATCACGCCTCTACAATCTAATCTAGTGGGTTTCTTTCTGTAAATGCCAGTAGAGTATTTGGTACATATTAAAGGATGCTAATAAAATTTATAAGATGAAATGAGATTCCTGCCACGGACAGAGATCAGAAAATGAAAAAATAAAAAGTGAAAATAAAAAGTGTGTGCCCCTCCTTTGCACCTTCCAGCAGCACAGTACAACAAGGTGTATGGGGTGTATTGAAATGAGTTTGAAAACTGGAGGGGTGTCTGAGTGATTTCCTTGTTTGGTGGCACCTTCCCTCTGGTGCCTGCTAAATCATCCTTGCCAAACATTATTTACCCCTGGAGCTAACGAAAATGCTTTGAAGAGCAAGTCTCAGCATACCAAGTGTTAAATATTTCACATGTGCAGGGGTAGCCTTCACATTAAAAGATGTCTCCTTTACCTTGGAGTAATTAACACATTTGAACTATTCTGAGGTTAAAGGGAAAAAAAAAAGTATAAAACCAAAACAAAATGGAAAAAACCCTCAACACCAGGTAAAGACCAGACACCTGAAGTTCACCATGCAGTGCTAAGCCAGGAGATCATGGGATGGGTTTGCTGGGTGCCCCTCACTGGAAGAACCCAAAGTCTGTCTGGGCTTCCCTTTATTGCAGAGAAGCTTTGCTGAACTCTGAAAATGGCCACTCTGAGGTAAAGAAAACAAACAAACAAACAAACAAACCTTAAAACCAGCCAGAGAGGGGAGGTGGGACTGGCTGCCACGGGATACAACAGAGCAACAGCTCCATCAATTCTTTTCCAGTGGCACTCCAGGACAAACAGCTCATGCCAAACCATCTCCCATGCTCACTCCTGCCTGGCTCTGCCAGCAGCACACTTTGTGCTCCTCAGGAGCCTTCAGGCCTGAGAAAGGAGCACATTTTTTAGAGAGTCCCCAGCTAAAACACCAACAGTGTGTTCTGGCTCCATTTCAGATCAACTTCCTTTCCACCAGCCTTGGAAGCAGTAAGCTGTGATTCATGTGCAGACACTGCTGTATTTCCATTATTATTAAACACTTATTCCTGCCTGTCCGTGGGGTGCTACAGGAATTTCTGCAATTACAGATCCCCAAAACATCCACACAATTCTGCAAGAGCCTTTCCTAGGGCTGCTTGGGAGAGCAGAGGGCTGGGGATGGTGGGAATTACCCAGAAAAGCAGACAGAGCCTTGGGACAATTTTTCACCAGTGCAGCATTTTCCATCATGGCCAAGATGGAAATCAGGAAACCAAATAAATCATGGAGGCCTTGTCCATACAGCCTTGGGACAGGGCTCCCACCAGGTGGATGAGGATCTCCTGGAGTTTCCTGAGTGGCTCTGGAGCCCACAGTGATGGGCAGAGCACTTCTGGGGCCTTGGGATGATCATGGAGCAGCACCATTGCCTGTGTTGGTGCCAGGTCCTTCCCAGAGCTGTGCCCTGCAGGGTTCTTGGAAGCTGCTGCATGGAGTGGTGCTGGCACTGGGACTCTGCCATTTCATCAGCCAAGTGGCTCTGACTCTGTCCCAGACAGCTCATCTGGAGGAGGAACATAAAAACCCCAGCAGGGTGTTTACAGGAGATGGGCCTTTAACCCAAGGACCTCAAATCCCTTTTCAGGTGTTCATTGCACCACAAATTCCACACATGTGGAGATGATCACAAATATCCAGATCAGCACAGCACTGTAAACACATCTCTGTTCTCACTGTATAGACAGGATCTAAGATGTCATGGACAGGTTAAATGTCCTGGTGTGATTCCCAGGGATAATAAGGGTAGGCTGAAAGCAGATCCTCAAAATGGAAAGGTTAAACCAGGATGGCTTCTCCAAAAAGCTTTCCAGAAAATCCAGCTGGAAATACCACAATGAAAGCTGCAATGTGCTGAAAATAAAAACACACCTGATGCCAGGCCTGAAGGTCACCCTTTTTAAATCCTGAAAAGCCAATGACAGGCTCCAGTACAAAACCAGGAATGTGGAGTGCCTTGGAGAAAGCCAGCACCACCAAACCTCAGCAGGGCCACGGTCTCGCTTTCTTTCAGTTCCCACACCAGAAAAGTATCCTATAACTTCAAAAGCAGAATGAAATTCAGCTGCCCAAACTCCCCCTGCTCTCTCATCTATCCCTGCACTCAAATCCCACACATGGATCCAGGGTCAGCCTCAGCACAGGCAGATGGAACTTCACCCTCCAAATCCTTCATGGTGCTTCTTCCAGCAAGTCTGTCCAAGAGCTGAGATAAGGAATTATTTCCCTGAGCTCCCAATTCAGTGTCACCATGCCTGAGCAAGCTGCTCAACTCAACAATTCTTGTTTCAGAGTTATAGAGGCCAAGCCTAGCTAATCTTTCTTTAGAATTCATTCCCCAAATCCCTGAATAACTTTGGTTGCCCCGCGCTGCCCCTTCCACACACTCCGACGTGCGCCGCGCTCCCCGCAACGAGGGAACTAAACCCTCACCCAATGGCCTACGTGTTTTATTTCACATTCCCCACTGATTAATGCTGAATGCTTCCACACAGAATATCCACATGCATTACACTTAATGCTGCAATATCTGTGTCTATCTATATATATACATATATACTGCAATAACCTTGCTGCTTTACTTTACAGCTGCCAATTTGTGCAGATGGCCGCAGAGTATTAGTCACCCCAACATTCCCCTCCTCCTCCTCCTCCTCCTCCTCCTCCTCCCAACAGCCTTGTTCTCAGTCAGCATTTCACATGGCATTTCCTTTCAAGGTATCCATGGCTATTTTGGGCCCCAGAGTTCCTGGTATATTAAATGCAATGAGCCACATCCTCGCTGGTGTAAATGTGCACAGCCCTAATTCGGTCAGTGGAGCTGGGCCAATTCACAGCAATGGAAACAGTCCCATAAATCTGTTATCAGACCAATACATTAGGGCAGCTTATTCAAACTACTTCTGCTCTGCTTGTGTTTGTTTACAGATAACCCACAGCAGGTAAGGCTGATGGTCCTGCACCACAACAGGGACTGACTGGGGATAAGGACAGACACCCAGACAGGTCAGTCAAGCACTGCTCTGGTATTACTGAAAAACCTCCTCTCTCTGGTCTCTTCTTCAACAGCAATTTGTTTCAAGCCCCAGAATGGGTGAAGACCATTTTAATGTACAAGGGAAACAAAAGTGTAGCTAAAAGTGAACCCTGCCACACCTCCCCATCCTGAACTGTTTCCTGGTTGCAACATCCCCTGTTTTCCATCCAAAAGCCAATTTTTTACCAGTCTCTAGGCTGGCCTTTCACAGCAGCCTGTTTCATACAGAGTCTTCCCAAACTCTTGGTAATCCAGCTCAGCAGCAGCTCCATGTACCATGCCTACAGCCTGGAGACACTGGAGAGGAGCAGGGCACAAGGGAAAAACCCCAACCCATTAGACTCTTGCCTGAGTTCCTTAATGCTTTGAGGTGAATGATTTAGGCTGTAAGAAAAAGCCTCCTGACAACAAGATCTATTAGTGTATGGAATAATCTTCCAAGGGAAGTGATGGAAACATTGCTCCTTGGCACACAGCTAGTGTTTGTCCAGACTAGTTTTTAAATATACAATCCTGAATTGGCACAGGAAAAGTCTAGTCGAGGTAGTTGCTCTTATCTATCTCCATATTCCAGGATAAATCAGGTCATCTCCTTTGTTCTAGTCTAAAAATTGAGGAATGCACTTAAAACAATTCATGCAGTTTTAATCAGCTATGATCTCCCTTTTATGATCCACATGGGTTGTATCTTATTAAATTAGATATATCTAGCTGTTTCTTTTTAATCATCAAGTTTTTCTAATGTAAGGCAGCAGCACTGTCTAGCACAGCTGGCACAACCAGGGCTGTGAACACCTTTGGGTCTCTCCCTGGCTATGCCCCAGGCTCCCAGGCAAGTAAATAAACCTCTACTTAAAAATCAAATCAAATCACTCCCTAATTTGTTTTTTGTCACTCAGAGAGCCTGGGACTGACTTTGAAAGGTCGTGAGTGTTCATGGCTCTGGATAAAGCTGAGGGGAGCTGGGGTAAATTTCTGAAAAAGAAGGGCTCAAAGGCGTGGAGATAGCACAGCATTTTTGTGGTATAAAAACATGGTAAAAAGACCCATACTGCAGGCTGGATAAAGACTGAGAAGCACTGCATCCTGAGCGTGGGGATTTCAGCCACAGTGTTATTTTGAAAGATTAAATAATAGTTATAATGTTCAAAGCTGGGAAGGAAGGTGAGTCCTGCAGAGAGTTTTGCTTTGAGAAAGATTGGCAGCTGCCCCTCCTAAAAAAAAAAAGAAAAAAAAAAAGAAAAAAAAAAGATAAAAAGGAACACGTGTTTTTAGCACATTCCTATCTACTGGAATGTGAGGTCTTCCTCCCAGTGCTCCCAGTCCAGCTCCCCTCCCTCCCCCAGCAAAGGGGTCACACGCAGGGTGTCAGAGATGAGCAGCTTGTGCATCATCCAGCTGGATGGGACACAGAGCAGCACTGGAAAATGGCAAATTCCTGGGTTTGTGTGTGATCCCAGGTGTGACACCAGAGCTCACAGCCCCCGTGGATTCCCAGGGGCTCGTGGTTCCCTTTTGATTCCCTTTGCTTTGGACAGGACCCATCCTGAACAAAGCCCCTCAAGGGATGGATTTGCAGCCACCATCCTCCAGTGCAAAGAAACCTCAATGTCACACATCACCAACTTTAAGCACCTCCCTCAACAGTTAAAACTTCAGGTAGGAGCTTCTATGAGATTCTGCCTATTTCTTATGATATTTAAATCATTGCTTGAATTCACTGGGAAGAACTTTTTTAGTGGCACAAAATTGTTTGAGAAACAATAAATATCCATTGGGATAAATGTAAAAAATGATAAATAAGATCCAGAGCAGCCACTCCAGCAAACATAAATTTAGCCATACTTTCTTTCCAAGGTCTCTATATCAGATCTTATCTCCTGTAGGAGACTGGTCTTCTTTCTCTCAACTCCCAAACACTCATCTGTTGTTTTGAAAATGAAAAGCCTGACAGCAGAACAGGACGTCTTAGAAGAACATGTCTGATATGAGAAAGTCACAGTAGCTCTGGTAATGCTTAAGATTCCAACCACTGTTCCTTGGTTCAGAGTCTGCACCATTACTCAGTGTCAAATTTGGTCGAATTGTGATTAGAGTGTGCAATGGGTCAGAATACAGGCAAGATGCAATGGATTTAATAGAGGGCATGGTCATATTTGGGGGCACTGAATAGTTTCTTGAGCAGGAATGCAGAATTTAAAATTATACACGTTTCCTTGAGTAGTTATTTTGTAATTTTGGTAGGGGGTTGTGAGCTTATTCTAAATATGACGACAAGGGGAATTCATGAAACATATCAAAGCAGATGAAAGTATTTTAGCTGTTATCACCTGTACTCTGTAGCTGCTTTTTGTGCAAAATAACTGAATTCCTAACTTGATAGTCAAAGGGACAAATGTACTACTCCCCACAGGGAGGAGATGCTCACTCCCTGGTGTCTGCAAGCACAGTCTGCTCTTATTTTTGTGTCTGGAGCACCACTGCATGTAGTGGAGGAGTTCTAGCCCTAAAGGTACACATATGGATCTTCGAGTTCTCTGGAAAGCCAAAGCTATTGGGGGCTTCCTGCACTCCTTGTTATCACTCTGCAGCATCTGGCTCGTGGTCAGCTGTTTCATGTTACTGACTTCTACATTTGTTTCTGAAGAAATTAGCACAGCTTCCTTCAAATGCTACATTCTGCAGTGGTTTTGGTTTTGATTGGAACATCTCATTATTCATCTTGAAATCAAAGTCATTTATGGAAGCTGCAGAATTTTAATGTTCCTCAGACTCAAAAGCATTTGTTTAACCACCACCAGACAAGGAGATGAATAAGAGAGACTGTCTGCTCTTGATTTAGCGGGACCAGATTTTTAGAAGAGCTCACCAACCAGTGTCTGTCTTCAACACACTTGAAACTCCTTTGGACAGCTTGGGTATTTATTAGTGCTTAAATGAGAATGACTCTCATGAAAACCATGCCCTTGGTGAACTGGACAGTTAATACACACTATATATTTCTATATTTCCATCTGAAGGAGGGGATTTATTCATAACTTCAACCTGCAATTTAAAAGCAGCTTTTGAGTCTCATTATTTCTGCACTGGTTTTATTGTTCACCCAGAAGGCCCATCTGCACCACTGCTGAGCTGTGAGCTGTGTTCAGGAATTGCTGCCTCCTACAAAATGATATGCAGGATAAAAACAAAGAGACAGGATCTTCTTAGGTAACTTTTGTTTAAGCCCTACACAGAGAACAGAATAGATTAAAGCAGTGGGAAAAGAAGAGATCAAGTCTTGTGATGTGGCATAGGGTGCTCCTTCCAGCCAACCGCACTTCATTTCTCTCCTCTGGTGCTTCCAAGTGGTTTTCTAGGATACCCCTGAGCAGAACTCATTGTAATAACTGGAGGAAATAAATTAATGGAGAATTACCGCAAGGTTCATCTAAGAGAAGTTTTGATAAACAACACTTCCAGGCTGAGATATTCAGCACAGCCTGAGGAATGTGGACTTTCCCACTCCCGTCAAAGCCAGCGGTGCCTCTGAGCCAAGCTGGGAAGTGGCTGCCACAACCACCAAAAGCAATCCTACATTTCAGGTGCACTCAGAGATCAAGAAGTGCCCTTAGACTGAAAAGTTCTGACAAGGCAAGAGGTGAAAGGAAAAGCATCTGACCCACCCAGCTGGCAGCAGTGCCAGGCTCAGGCTCAGGCTCAGGCAGCAAACTCTGAGGCGAGTTGCAACCTCTACACTCCCAGTCTCTGTTGAGAAAATTGTGCAATCTTCAGATGGAGGACACAGAAAAAGGCACAACAGGGGAATCACAGCCCAAATGCCACCCTAGATACAGAGAGATGGCCCATGCATGTGCAAACCAGAACAAAAAGCTTATAAAAATCTGGGCAAATTAAATATCATCATATTGCTTCTGTCTGGACTCTCCCCAGGCAGAGTCCCCTCTTGGCAAAGGGATAGCTTATCCCTGAGCATTACATTGTTTAAGTCTTTTCCACACCAAGATTTAGGCAGACCTTAATTGGTGCTGCTCTTTATGCTGGCTGTATGGACAAAACCTTTCCCACTTGAAATTATTTTGAAACCACCACTGACACCTCTGCAGCCACAGGTACACCTGGTACTTCTGTATTTTAAAAAGGCAACACACACACCCCTGGAACTCTGAACCCAGCTTCTACCTCATTTGTACCCATAGGATGCTGGAGAAGTCATCATGATTGCATGGGATAAACGAAGGTTGACGTTGGCCTGTTTAAATTAGGATTTTTTTTAAAACCTGTATATTCTTCCCATTGCTAAATCTTTTACAGAGGCTACTAAGGCAGAGAGCTGCTGAGCTAATCCTCTTTGACTCCCTGCCATCCTGGCAGGTACAGCAAAGCCTAAGGTAAAGTGGAGCATCAAAAGGAAAATTAATGTCTTCTAACAGCAATTAGAGGAAATTATTTAGATATAAATCTTGTTTTATATCTTCTCATACTTGTTTTTCAATCTTTCCCCTTTGATTTTTTTTTCCTTTCAGGCTTTTCAGAAAGAAACATTTAAAATCCATCCTGTAAACCAGTGGCATAATTAGCTGCATGTTACACCTGGTATTTTACTCTTCTACAGAGTAATTCCTTTGAGCTTTCTTTTTTACTAAGCCCCGAGGTCTCCTGAAACTGAATCTACTTGTTCTCTCATCTGCTGGCTGACAGGAACCAAAACCCGGGCAGGAGCCGTAGGGTGCCCTCCTGCCACCCCTTCTGCAACTCCCAGCCATGGCAGAGGGTGACCAGGGGTGCCAGGTGTGCCCAGGCCTCCCAGGGCAGGTAAATTCACCTCCTGGTTGCCAGCACTTGGCCTGTGCCACGGAGCAAAGCATGTAACCTAATTGTGCTCTGATAACATCAAACAAAGTCTCTCTGATCCAGCTCCTGGCACGAAGCCACCTTATCTGGGGTCTGATCTGACAAGGCTGCCGATTGATCAAATCATTATCTGCTGCTGTAGGTGTATCACCTAACACCAGCCAAATTCCTCCAGTTGCTGCTTCCCTTTCCAGGGAGGATACAGGGCTGGGGCTGGCACCTTCCCCGTGGAGCTGGGCTCGTGCTCACCCAGGGCAGGCCCTGCTTTCTGCTTCCCCAAAAGGGCTGCTGTGCCCACAGTGCTATCACAGAAAATATGCAAACAGAAGAGAGAAAAACAGTTATCTCTTCTCAGCACCAAAATCTCCATTTCCAGAGACAGCACTGTGCAAACCCAGGGCACTGGGAATGTTTCTCTGTCTGCCTGGGGTGCCCTGACCCCCAGGGCAGCACTGACTTTGACCCTCATCCATGGAGAAAGTTTCCTAAACTCCAGAATAGACTGGAATCCACAAAAGTGTGAAATAGATTATGGAGAGCAGTGTAGGTGTATCACTTGGTGAGAAATTGAGGTTTTGGGATTTTTAGTATGTAGTAGATGGAAGCAAGATGGAGGGCACAGGGTGTCATCCTGGGTTTCTTCTTCCTTCTTCCTCTTGGGTTTGGGTGGCATTTTGTAATTGGGCAGAAAAGTCCACATTGGGGGCTCTTTGGGATCAGTTATTGGGTTAAAAGGAGAAATAATCCAGGTGTCAGCTCTTAATTGGATAGTTTAGTCTTAAAAGACCTTGTACCAAGAGATTGTTTGCCATTTTGTGCCTTCTAATGAAAAGCTGTTGAACTCACAGTAGTGAGACTGTTTTACTCATAAGAAATAATAAACACCTGAGTCTGAACATGAACTATCATCTCAAGAGCCTTCAATCCAGGCCCAGAAAAACCAATGACTGGCACCCCCACACAGCCCAGCCCAGCCCAGCTAAACCTGCCAACCCTTCCAGCTTTGCCACATCTTCCAGGCCTGGCTCATGTTGTGCAGAAAATGGCACTGGGGCCTTTTGGGCCCTGTTTCCACTTCCCTGTTGCTCTTCACAGGATGACTTGTTGGTAAAAAATCTCAGCTATTTGTACCTCTGCAAACCTGATCTCCACATGAGCCTCTCCCTGGAAACGCCTTCCCCTGGAAATGCATCCCTGTTACTGCCCACAGAGGACAAGGCCTGGCTTTTACCTTTCCCTCATAAAGCACCAGGCTCCTTAAATTCTGCAAACAATCTGAGAAGGAGATTTCCCTCTGAGCAGGAACACACAGTTACTCCTGCTTTTGGGGAGGTTGAATTGGACTTTTGTCTGGAGCTACACCTGAGGTGACCCAGCCTGGAGGGCTGAAGGTTCCCAAGGCAGACGAGCAAGGCCCACACAAGCTGCAGATCCAACCAGGCAACTCTTCACTTTGGGCAGCTTTGCTTTTGTTCCCATCCAAAGAGAGCAATTCTCAGAGAGACAAAAAAGGAGGCAGTCACAGAACTGTAAGAGGCAGTCCCTTCCTGAGTTGGAAGGGACCCACTGAAGTCCAGTTCCAGTCAACCACACTGCAAAACTCTGCAGACACCTCTCGGCACTAAGCTCCTGGTGAAGCCATTCCATTTGTGACACATCCCATCTCATCAGTCCCCAAGGAATGAAGATGACACAGGTGGATGTTTCTCCCAAGAACAAGCCTTCTCCTCCTTTTGTAACCTTCAATCTCAGAGGTACAGAAAGGGCTTGGCAGGGCCAGGAGATGCTGAACCCATTTTAGCACCACTGATTCAGGTCAGCATTTCATCTGGCCACCTCGTGGCACTTCTCAGAGTCCTATTTCAAAGTAAGCAATCCAAGGTAATTTATGTGGTTTATATGCTTTATTTTATCCACATAAATCATGAAACAAAGTCCATAGGGAACAGGCACTCTATACTTATCATAATATGTAACTTAGTTCCCCAGAAACTGAGTATGTACAGAACAGCTAATAAATGGTTCAAAAAAAAAAAAAAACCCTAGGTCATTAAATCTTGTTTTATATCTTCTTGTTTCCATCAAAGTATGCAGGAGTGGAAATTCTCTTTCTAAGACAGGCTCCTACTTTTCAGCCAACTGGGAATAGAGCCAGCTGAAAAGAGAGAACCCCACATACAGCACTGACAGCTGTGCACAAAATTCATGAGCTCAAGAGACAGACTGCTGCAGAGACAGGTGTCCGAGATCTAAGTTTAGCTTGGAAGATTAAAACAGTATCTACTAAGAATGCATTTATTCTAATCCTCTCTGTGCTAGAAACTACACATGCATCACTGATGTACACATCCTGGAAACATCCTAGACACGTCTTTCTTGTGGAGGATTCGAGCCCATTGTGTTCAGGGATAAAACAGGTTAGTGCCACGACCACAGGAATGCACAGCCCAGCAGAGGGATGTTCCTGCTGTCTGAGGAAGGGCTGGGAGCAGTCAGGATCCTCAGAGAGCACAGAGAGGTGGGGTCCAGGCTCTGCCCACCCTGGCAGAGGGCAGCCCCACCCCAGATGTTCCCAACACAGCCAGGATGTCTTATGTAAATAAGAGCTCGGAGGCAGATCAGGTGTGGCTCTTGCAACACAAATGTGCTTGGGAATTATGTATGATTCCATGTTTAGCTACTCCTGGTACAAATCCAGAGTAATTCTTTTGATCTTAAGGCAGCACTGCTCTAAATACACATTAAATGGAGGAATGTACCCACTGTCCTCACAAGAGCCAAAGGTACAGGAGGACTTGGCTAAGGCACTTCCCCAGTGGAGCTACAGGTTGGAGGGAGGCTCTTCCCCTCACTGGGTGAAGAATCCACTTCCTTGTGACAACCACAGATAGAGCAGAGCAGATCTTGATGCCTTAAGCTTGTAGTCCCTAAATTAGAGACAGCCTGGGAAGGCAGGAGATCCAGGTTTTCACAAGAAACAAAGGATGAATCACATATTTAGCATCATGTGATATAGTGCAGTTGCATTTATAATTGTCTATCAATACAGGTAGAAATTATCATGTTAATACAAAGAACTTGATAATTTGGGTGACATCAGAGTCATAAAGTCAACAACAAGATAGGCTTAATAAACTTCACCTCCTTCACTCAGTAAAGCACAGGGCAGGTGCTCACCTTTGGGACAGTACAGAGCAAAATTCCTGGGTTCATAACAAAAGATTTACAGATTCTTTCCCCTCAGAATGTATTGAACCATATGCTGGAATTTTTAGAACTATTATCTCTCCCAGAAACACAAAAGTAACAGAGGGCAGGGTATTTTAAAAGGGCAGACGCTTTAACCACAGGATTTCTCCACATCTGTCATTTCCACAGATTCAAGAAAGCTCCCCAGTTTTGTTGGGGGGGGAGAATGGAATTTCACATTCATGAAAATTTGCAAATACTTGTTTAATTCAGCACTTTCACAGGGAGACAAGATATCACTCCTGAGATCTCACGGCAAAGCTGCTCCTAAGGCTATCACAGAGATTACAGTGCTGGCGCCAAGCAGCACAAAATTGCAATGCATGGCTGGAGCTGCCATGCAATTCCTGCAAGCAGCAGTAATCCCTCTCCTTGCATCACCACCCCAGCCAGCAGGAGGTCATGTGATGGGTGCTCCAGACGATCTGGGGGAGGACAGGAGCAGGGAGGATGTTTTTAATTTATGTATTTAACATATCTGTAATGGGCACCTGAGAACTGAAGCTGCAGAGTAACTTTTCTGCAGCCTCTGGGAAAAGCTCTGTGGGGAATTGGCTGGGCAGAGAGAGGATGTGGAGGTGAGGAGCAGGGCACAGCTTCAGCAGGAGCTAAACCAGCCTAGGGGTGGCCACAGCCACACAGCTGCAGAGTTTGTAATTCTGAAAAACCCCTCAGCAGATGGAGAAACCTCTGCTCACTGGGGAAAAACTCCCCAGACCCACTGTACCCATCACCCAAGGCCGGGGCAGGTTTTCCCACCACTCCAGCATCCCAAACACCTAGGAAATAATAATAATGATAAAAATAATAATGAGACTAATTCCTGCAAACCCCCCCATGTAGTAGGGAAGCAGTGGCTGTCCCCACAGTGCAGAGGGACATGAGGGCACAGACTGAGCATTTTCCCTCAGAATTCCCCATCAAATGTGGCAGACTTCCAAGATGTGGTGCTTTCACAGCAGGATCAGCTTTCCATGCTGCAGACTGGTTAGGAGGGGGAGCAGTGGGAGCTCCATGGGCTGTCCTCAAAGCCTCCTCCTTGGGCTCTCCCACAAGCACATGGCAAAGGGACTCCCAGTTAACAACTCAGCACAAAATGAAAAAGCATCTTCCCCTCCCCTCTGCTCTCAGGGCAGCTCATGTGTGAACTGTTTAACTCTGCTGGCTCCTCAGGGCTGGGCCTTTGGGGTTTTCTCTGTGGATTCCTGCCTTAATGCAATAGGAGATATCAAGAAAAAAGAATAAAAAGAAATCACCATTCCAGCCTTGATATTCATGAACATCCCTTGGGTTTCTGACAACCAAAGGGTTTTGGCCTTATTGAGAGTCCATAGTAATTCACAGCTGTTCCTTTCCCCTGGGACCCCAGACCCTCCCAGACCCACACACACAGGAGGGGTCCCACACCTCACAGCAGTGGGACCCTTCAAGGAGGGCTTTGCTCAGGGCTGTGAGGTTAAAGCTTCAGGGGAAGAAACAGTAATACCTATTTGAAATGGAGAAAAGAGCCTGGGTGGTGAACCCAACAGCTCTGTCCCAGGGTCTTCTTTCCAGGGCTTGGGGACACCTTCACCATCCTGCTCCACCCATCCCAGGTCAACAGAGGAAACAAGACCCCAGTGAGGCTCATTCTTTTCTCCTCCCAACATATTACAAGGCCACTAAATGAAAAGGAATGCTCTTTAATTCTTCAGCTTTCAACCCTTCCCAGGCACTGCTTCTTTATGGATTCCAAACCAGTTTGACAATACACGGTTATTTGGTGTACGTGTGAGTTTTGGAGCAATATTTAACAACTAAATTAGATGTGTGCATAAAACACACAAGGCTGCCTGGATATTAGGTGGTGTCTTGTTATATAAAGGCAAGAACAAAGACCTTTATATTACAGCAGGCAGGAGCAGCCCAGGTTTGTGCCCAGGTTCACTGCTGGTAAGTGAACTAATAGCTCGGGTGTTTCAGGCACCATTATTCATGGCTTTTGCATTAAGCCATTCCCATTCTTTTAAATTCCTTTTTTAGGCTGCCCCTATTATGTTTAATCCCTGCCATTTCCGAGGCCCCTGCGGCAGAGCTCTGCAGTGCTGCTGTGGTGGAGGCTCCACTCCTGGGATCCCCATCCCTCAGCACAGCATCAGCTCAGTGTCCTGGGCTCCCCCTGGCCAGAGGCCAGTGCCCTTCAAACCCATCTGCACATGGCCTAATCAGAGCTGTGGTCGGCTCTGTATCCTCAATTTGTTGAGTCACATCAATTTGCTGAGTTTCCTCTCCCTTTAGAAAAACACACAAGTGCCGTTTTCTAAACAGATTAACTCTCTTCAGGCTATTTTGTTGTGTAAACAGAAAGACAAGCGACCGGGCATTGCAGGCGAGAAACTGATGCTCACTGTAGCCTGAATTCTTTGCAACTTCACTGGATTTGTTACATCACTTTAATGTATCTTTTGTTTCATGATGCCATTTTGAGAATTATGCTGCACCCTTTTTCTTAGACAACTCCAGCTTAATTACAGCTGGGAAAAAACCCATTACACTGCTGGGGAAGGACGCCCTCCAGTTAAACAGAAAGTGTTGCACATCTTCATCCATGCTCAGAGACCTTCCCCAGCGCCCAAAATGCCAATGGGATTAACCCTGAGGTTGCCAAAGCCACAAATTGCCACCAAGAACTTCCAACCTTTGCTCAGTCACAGGTCAGAGACCTCCCCTCTGCTGCCAGTCCCACAGCCTGGTGCTCTCCTGAGCCACATCTGGGGCCAGCCCAGGCACAGCAGCCAGTCCACAGCAATCCCACCATTCCTGCTCCTCCCCAGCTCTGCTGCTCCCTCCTGCCCACGGGAAAGGCAGCCTGGCCTCAAAACAAGTCCCAGGAGGGCCCAACTTGCAAATGAGGAGGGCAACAAAACTGGCTTGGCTGCAGGCTGCAAGAAACAACAGACAGACTGCTCAAGGTGACTTCAAGGTCAACATCAAGCTGCTGTTGACATTCCCTTCCTCTTGGATTTTTTGCTGGTATCTTCCATCGGCCTCTCCCCATCACTTCTGGCAAGTGCAATCACCTTGGTGGCTCTTGTCCCCCCCCAGAACTGCTTTTGGGTGGGGTTCTGTGCACTGTTAGTGAAGCACACCATAAAACAGGATTATTCCTAGGCTGCCTCTTTGCAGGGTGTTTTCCATGCCACCACGCACAGCTTGTACCAAGGTAAAGATTTTCAGCTTTCTTCCCTTTGTACAGTAAAAAACTAAAGCCCAATATTGGTTCCCTTTTGTGTTACAAGATCACAACCAAGCTGCCAATCATCTGGCCAAGGGGGTTATGCAAGAGTCAGGTTTACTGTAAAGTTGTACAAATTTTATAGGACCACAAACACTTTAACTACCATGATGCTTAAAACTCAAGAGCATTTGGAGAACAAGGGGAGTTATTCAGGCTCCACACCATTTTGGCTGCATGTTTTCCAGGTGTATGATTTCACCACATGGAAAAACACAACCATTGCCAAAGTGAACTCATAAAAACCTTTGATGAGTAAAGTTTGGATAAGCACAAATCATTTGAACCGACAGTTGGTCCAATTCTCAAAGGGGTTTGGCAGACATAATATAATTCGTGGTTTCACACACAGACCATTTTTCCCTTCCCTCCTCCCCCCCAGTCTTCACAAATTCGGAAGATGTTGTTCTAGAAGGTGCACTGGGTTGGGTTTGCTCTGTTTTTCTTTTCCCCTGAAGGGTTAGGCACCACACTCTTGCAACTCAAAGCCATTTGGGGCTGTGAGTAAGCCAGCAAACAGGTTTTCCAGAACTGTGTTTAGATAGTTGCATGATCTGCCTAATAGACATTAAAAAAAAAAAGAGAGAGAGAGAAAAGAAAAATTAAACTCTGGGTCTCTCACCACCCATTTGCTAGCAGGCACGTAATATAAGGCAAAGGCTTTAACAATCTCTTCCTCTGACACATTGGAACATGTTATTTCAAGATGTGTGGCGTCATTTAAGGCTGTGCCATGAGATAACAGAGTATTTACATCTCAGGGCTGGGAGCAGGGTTGCTACAGCTTTTAGACATTATTGACATAATATTTTCTTTGATAAACAATCTATCAGGAAATTGTCATATTAATAACTGAGGTAATGCCAGGGACTGAGCAATCCTACACAGTGCAGGAGGCAGCTAGAAATGACATTAGAGAGCACAAGCACAAAGAAGATGAAAATCCTGCTCCAAAAGGATTTTGCTCAGCCCTGCTAGGGAGAAAAGAGTTCCTTTCTCACTCCCACTGTCCTTCTCTATCCACAAGGGTAGATCCAACAGGCAGCAGAGCTTCTGTCTCTGTAAACAGAAGCAAAATCTGCTTGTTCCTCCTGAACTGGAGTGAAACACTCATCCTGTAAATAAAAAATTTAAAATTGACCAGCAATTAGGAAGTTTGGGATATTTGAGCTGTGTTTTGCACTTTGTGATGCAAATGAAAAATGGGGAGAGATCAGATGTTTAATTTCTATAGCATGAATTGTAATTTTCAGTAGACATCACACACCTCACCTTCAACAAGTCAGCACGTTATCTTCCCCGTGGGTCAACACAATTCCAGCAAATCAGTAGGGCTTTTTTCCCCCCAGATTTCATTTTTCCACAGTTCAGGAAGAATTTGTAAACTGATATTTGCTATTTGTAACTTCCCAATGCCCAAACAAAATCTAAAATATTCAAATTGCCAAAGTAGAAACTTTGGGTGGTCATGTAATGTGTCTCTGTCCCTGTATAAAAGAGAATCAGCATCACACAGAGCTTCTTGAAATTAATTCGCTCCCTGTGCCAGCTTTGCCATATTTCCTTATAAGCCTTTCCAATAAATACTCCTGAAAATTCATGCCTGCAAATTCACTGGATGGAATAATCAGGGTAAGCACATGCAAAGCAAGAAGCCAACTGAATCACCTTTTTGTTTGCTTTTTTGAAATTTTTACTATTTGCACGATCTGTCGCAGTCCTCCCTCTTTTTACCCTCATGAATAAATGATGTTTCCTCCTGCAGGAATCCCAGGATGGGACAAGATGTACAAGTCAGAGGCAGACCCAAACCAGAGGTGTGGACAACAATCTCAAATCACCATCTTCCACAGCAAGATTGAGTTTTTCCCAAGAAACCAAGCTTTGTTTTTCCACAGCAGCACTGCTGTGACAATTCCAAACATCCCTGTGCTTTTTGGGGTCTCAGGTGTAACGTGCCCATGCTCATGGCAATGAGCTGGGCCTTCCCTCTGCAGGATTTAATCCCAACAAACTCCCCTTGACTCCAGTCATGGCCCTAAGTTGTGACTTGCTGCCTGTTCAGCTTCCTGGGCTGCTCTGAGGAGCTCAAGCTCACACAAGCCTAACATTGCCCTCACTTTTACAAGCATATTCATGTTTGCTGTCAAACGCATGAGTTACTTTTCTCCAGGCTATTGCAAGAGAGCAACCAGTAATTACTGCAACTGCACAAAACGCTTTTTTATTTAGAAATGTATTTCAAAATGGCTTTGGTGATTATACCATTGCTCTCCCCAACTAGGTAGTCACTGGCAAACTCTTCTCCTGCTCTGGATTTGTAGAAAGTCGGTGCATTTTGATTTCCTACCGAATAATATTTCCCCTGCCCTTCCCTTTCCATCTTGCACCAACTGATTTTTACCTCCATTTTTATTCTGTGCCTTTAGGGGCTCAGTGGAAGATTTCCAGGCAGGAGAAAGTGTCTTAAAGCCCAGCAGAAATGCACATCCAGTCATTTCTGAAGCTTTGCAACACAAGTTCTTTGTGGGGAGAGGCTCCAAAGCTCGGCTGGCATGGGGAGCCCTTGGGGAAGGCACTTCCCTGCACGGACTCAGGATGGCACCAGAGCTGGAGCTCTGGAGCTGGGTTTGCACTTGGACACCCCAGAAAAGCTCCAACGCTATTGAACACTAAACTCGACACAGGCTTTTGATAATCCAACTTTTACTTGGTTATCTACACTTGAGTTCTGAACATCTTCCAGAAAAATGTCCTGCCTCTTTCACAAGAGACCCCTAAGCCTCCAAAATTCTAGCAGAGAAAAAGTAGTTCAGGAAGCAGGAATTCAAGTTTCAGCTCATTAGTTTTGTTTATGAAGTCAAATTAATATATAGGTAATATATATTTATGGACTTGTTTATATAGCAACTTACAAATATGATCTATTAATACACCATACCTGTTATATAAATTTTAATATGTATTAGAGAAAAATCCCCCAGGCCCCCAGTGAGTTATCCTTTCCACAGAGTCCCATGTTTACACTGACTCCAGCTGCTTCTTTGGACACCAGTGAGGACTGTCAATGGGACTTTTCCCACACATGGTATATAATTACAAGCTCAATCCTTGAGTGACACCAGATTTCACAGATTTAGAAACTACATAAAATCATACTTCTCTAATTAGCTTTTAATCAAGCACCAGCAAGTAAACATTTAAACAGCTGAGCCCAGACCCCCCTTTCTAGAAAATTGCTTCCACTGACAATTAGTGTTGTAAACTTTTCCTCTTGTCCTTTTGCAAGAAGAAAATATTGTTGTTCTGGACAACAACTAAAGAATACTTCACCTTTTCATTCCTGGTTCTACAAAAGCAAAAAAAAAAAAAACCAAAAAAAAAGACCCTTTATTTTAGCTAAAGAAAAAAAAAATAGGCTGGGCACTACTTTTGGGGTTGAAGGCTCCTTAGTAAGCAACTGGGCCCTCATTCCCACCACTGGTTAGAAGGTGAAGGATGAAGATGGCTTGGAAATGGTGGTTTGGAGTGGTCAGGTCTCCTACTCCTCTGCTGCCCCACACTTTGCTAAATATACATTATTATTTATGCAAATCTCCAGCTCAGGTAACTTACAAAAGCTCACCACTGCTCACCATCAGAGAAATCATAAGAAAACCTTGCACAAGGACAAAAGATTTTGTTCAACATATCTGCACTGCCCATTTCTTTCAATTTTTCTTTTTTGTGTGCAATCTTCAGCCCTCACAGAGCATCTACTGCTTCCCTGGGCTTTGATTCCCCTTATTTACCCCTTTATTCATGAATGAAAGCATCCTTAGGCAGAAGGTGTTGTCCAGATCAGAAGCAGGCAGAGTTTCTCAGCTCTAACTTTTATCCCAGCCCAAAGAAAACAGGTATATAAATTGCAAATTTATGTTGGATTTGTCACTTCAGCTGAAAAAATAAAAGTCATCAGCCTGAAAGTGCTTACACATTTTTCAAACCAAAATTAATAAATTAATTTCAATTAACAAGAAAAAACTGCAGGCACTTTAATGAAAGGAGGCATTATGTATTGAGTCAAACAGCATTTGATTCAACCTGAACCAATTCCCCTTTTTGGTCCCTTCACTGCTATCACCATCCCTCCAGAATCCAAGGAGCTTTTTCAGAAACATTTTCCTTGCAGCTTTTTGGAGCAGACTGCTCTGCCTCTTTATTCCCTGCAGCATTTCAACTCCTCACTGCCTCTTCCAGGAAAATTTGTGCCTACCAGCATCAAGACCACTGTAATTAGGAAACTGGAGGAATTCTTGCTGGAGACAAAACTGTCCCATTTGCTGGTAAGATCAGGGACAATCCAACAGATTTTGTTTTATTCTGGGAAGTGCAAAGCTGCTGTGGAAGGCAGATTTTGCCCATGCCCAGCCTGCTGGGACAGGAGCTTGTGACCATGCACTCTCCTTAGCCAAAAACTTTTTGACTCATTCCATTTAAGAAAATGTTCCTTAAAAAAGAAAATTAAAAAATCAGATCCCCCTCAGCCACTGTCACCCAGGGGTCAGAAACTACTTAAAATATATAGATGGAGCTGAAGGAGTTTAATGGTCTGTAAGGACAGCCACAGAGCCCCTCCAGCTGGATGTCACAAAAATTAGAGTAGTCACTTTAGGAGGAGATGTGGCAAGAGGGATCCCTTCAGTGATGCTCCCACCAGAGCTGCAGCTAATTAAGGTAATTACCTGCCAGATGGACAGGGATGTGCCCAGGGGGGTGGCTGCAGTGAGAGGGGGTGTCCAACATCCCCTGGCTGCTCTGCAGCTGTCCCCTGCCAGTCCTTCACCTCTGATCCCACATGAACACTCAGGCTGAAATGCCCAGCCCTGCTGGGACATGGATCCATTGGCCATTTTGGCAATGCTCAGGGACATTTCTGATCACTGATTTGCTCTCTTTGCAGCTGGGGAGTGCCCAGTCTGCTCAGCCAGGCTCTGAACTGCAGCCCTTGACCACTGAACCTTCCCTTAGTGGTCCCATCCTCCTGCAGAGCCAGAAATGCAGCCAGTCCTGGTGGGAAGAGGCTCCAGATTTGGACACACAACAGGATAGGACAGGTTTAGGAGGTTTGGCCCACAATGAGTGGAGAAGGGGAGGATTCATTGCTTCAAAAGCCTTTTTGGCTTGAAATCATGGGAAAAACATGGGCTGCTACTTGCTCCCAATGCCTCTCCGTCCCTCTCCAGCAGAACAGGTTGGGATTTTTTCCTTGGAAAGAGCTGGGAGATGCCAGCTCTCCTTTGTGCATTCTGCAGAGCCACCTCTGCAAGAAAAGGAGCCCCGTTTCTGAAACATCCCATACAGGGAGAGATGTTCCCAACCACACAAAGAGTTTTTCTAAGATGGCAAAACTCCCCAAAAATGGGCGCTGCACAGGGGCTGTGCAGCACTGTGGGTGTGATCTGCCCAGCCATGGTGTGGCTGCTCTGGCAGGAGCCTCACACAGCTCAGGGCACACCTGCATGTCCAGCACAGTTTGGGACAAGATTACTTGCAAAGCCCAAATGTGTAATAAACCTCTTCATCAAGGAGAATAAACGAGGCAGAAACATCTCTGGGGCTCATTCCCACCACTTCCTCCTGTCCTCCTGATAAACCAGGGCATTCCCTCCCAGCCTGTGCTGCCCTGCAAAGCTGCATCACTCCCCTGTGGGATCAGCAGAGACCGTGTGTGAAGGGGGAAAACCCTCCTGCTTGCTGTAGGCACCTCACCCTCTCACCAAGGCACAGCCTGGACTGGCAAATGGGGTCCTTTAAACTGAGCAGCACCACAAATTACAGTGTGCAAATGGGGACCACACCCTGGAGGAGGGGAGGAATTGATGTGCAGCAGCGTGACAGGGCTGGACAGAGGCAGCAAGACAAAACTGCCATCACACGAAAGCTGCTAATTGGAGTTTAACTTGTCTAACCAGCCCCTCTGCAGCACATCAAGGATAAATTTGCTACCACCCTGGAATTTGTAGTCTCAGGTCCGCATTCCTGGTTTGCCAACATTTAATGGGTGTTTCAGGTGGAGCTGGGAAGGGCTTTCCTAAAATTGATCTTTAATTGTGAGCGCAGACCTAAGGTGGGAACTCAGCTGGATGATTTACAAATGGGAGGTTTGAGGGTTGGTGGGGTGGAATGAAATTTGCTGGATCAGAATCCACAGCTGATGAAATTCATATCCCTGTGCAGATTTCACAGACCCAAAGAAGTCAGTGGAATCACTGAGTCTTCAGGACAGAATTTGATTAAGGACTCTAAATATTATTTTTGGAATTGGTGAGCTTTCCTGGAATTCTACACAAAACCTAACCTTGCAAAGAGGTGTTCTGAGATGTAGAAGACACAGGAAAAGCAGCATGGAAAAACCAGCACCTGTCATTATTGTATTTGTGTTGCTCCCACATGAGGGAAGGAATGATGAATCTGACTCCATGTCCTCAGAAGGCTAATTTATTATTTTATGATATTATATTATATTAAAGAATACTAAACCAAATTGTACAAAAGAATACAGAAAGGATACTGACAGAAGGGTAAAAGATAATAATGAAAATTTGTGAACCTCTCCAGAGTCCCAACACAGCTTGGCCCCAATTGGCCAAAGAGTGAAAACCACTCACACCAGAATCCAATGGAACAATCACCTGTGGGTAAACAATCCCCAAACACATTCCACATGTGAGCACAACACAGGAGAAGCAAATCAGATAATTATTGCTTTCCTTTTTCTCTGAGCCTTCTCAGCTTCCCAGGGGAAAAATCCTGGGTGAAGGGATTTTTCCAGAAAATGTGAATGCCACATGTCACCTCTCTTAGGGGTGCAATAACACAGATGCAAAGCCAGGAATGGGTCATGACCCTGCTGTAGGACAAAAGAAACTCTTCAGCCACACCAGAGACCCTCCTTTACCAGGCACTGCTGAGTGAGCAGAGAACTTCAAACAGCAGCAACCCAGGTAGAGACCCAGGCTGGCTCCTGAGGTGCTGTTGACCCAGAGCTCAGCTAATTAGCCCCTTTCCTCGTCAAGGGTTCTCAAATGCCACTTGGCTGCATCACTCCACACCGGAGAACGCTGAAGCAGGCTAATTACACTGGCAAATGTTTGATTGAAAATTACGCTCAAATGGCCTGGACTACAAGAGGTTTCCTCCCTCTCGTACAAGGGGCCTGATTCAAGGCTCTGGGGCAGCTCCCCTTCAAAGCCATTGTAATTCTGCAAGTCCAGGAAGCATGGAATAGAGAAAAAATAAACTTATTTTTGGCACACGGGCCAGATTCATTTTATCGGCAGTGCCCCTCTGATGCAGCCCAAACGTGGCTGGTGAGCCCATTACAGCCTTGACTGGCTCAGATGTGGGCAGGAGGAGGGAAACACCACCTTATTCTCCATGGACAGCAGCCCAGAGGCACAGCCCAGCCAGAATTTTAAGCAGCTAAAACGCTAAGCACCAAAGTGAGACCCTGTCCCAAAATTTCCTGTGGGTTACATTTGCACCTCAGTTTCTCTACCTGTAAAATAATAATTACCCAACACACCAGTTCTTGTAGGACTTAATTAGCACTTGTCAACCTCTTAGAGCTCCTCAAGGGAAGAGGAGCTGTGCACCACAAAGTACTAATTAATGGACAGAGCCTTTGGAACAAAGTACGCGATTCTGTTGTTGTCAGATCTAATAGAGTCATAAAAAAGCAGGGCTGGAAGGGATATCAAGAAGTAACCTAGGCTGTCCCCCTGCCCTGAGGCATGATCAAGTATATCTAAATCACTCCTGATAGATGAATACCCCTAAATCTTGGGATGCTGGAGCTGTGGATTAAAATAGATAAAGATGGGCTCGTGTTACACGTGTGTTGGGCTGCATGGCTGTGCTGAGCACAGACAAACAATCCCTCACATGGGGCCTCTCCAGGGCTCTCTGCCTCCCTGCCAGAGGCTTTGCTGCACCTACAGGGTCAATACTGGGCTTTGTTACTCCAGCTCAGGGAAGGAAAAGCCCCACGGCAGCATGTGAGCCCCAAATCTCCAAACTGGAATTGATGAGACTCCCAGAATGGGAAAGACTGGGAACAAAGACAGGAGTTAAAGGATCTGCTCAGGGTTGTGTGGAGCTTCAGCCAGAACCAGAAAATGAGCACAGGTCACCCAAGCCTTACACGTGGCTGGAGTGTAAGACTTGCATTTCATAATACCCTCTGAACATTTCTGTTGTGTTTTCCCCACTTTTCTCCCTCCTTTTGCAGTCCCAAGAGTCCATTTAAAATACCATTTGGCATAAGGTATTGTGAGAAATTATACTCACTTCCAAAAACTTAAAATGCTTATGATATTTGCCTTTTAATTGTAAGAGTCAACCATTGCATTGCTCATCTATCACAGTATCATTCACATGTGGCTTCTGAAGCACTGCACAGCCTTAAGTGCAACATTCCCTTTTTTTAAGCTACACAAAGGTTTTTAGAGGGTTTTGTTAAATGCTTTAATTGTAAAAATGTGTCAATTCAAGCCATCCTTCCAAGACATACATGAAAGTATAGTAGGAGATACCTTTCATTTGATTAACTTCATACAGGAAAGCTTTTGAAACCTATACTTTCTTCATCAGCCTGGTGGATAAAAGCTAAGCCAGGCAACTGATACAGCACTGCAGAAGTTTATTAAATTAACCAATTAAACTGAGGCAATACACAATTTACAGAGGCCAAGGCAAACAATAGAAGGTGGAACACACTCCCGGGGCTGAGGCGATCGAGTCATGTCAGCATTTCCATTATGAAGCTACTTCAGAGTTATTGTGGGAGGTGTGCAATAAAAAAAAAAAAAGAAAATGGTTCAAACCACTGAATTCAGTCATTCTTAGGGATTCCCAGACATGCCCAGGCAGATAGAAGAGCAAGATGCAAACCAGTTTTTCCCTAATTTTGTCACTCAAATTAGAAAGGAGGTGTGGCCTGGGGGAACAGGTTGGCAGCTCCAGGGGAAACAAAGGGAGGCTGGTTCTGCACGGTGCCCTGCTCCTGGCTGGGTGAGAATATGACCATAATGAAGGTGATTAATCAAGTGCTGCACGTTTGTGTGGGCTGAGCCAGAGGCTGCCCAGTAACAGAGCCCTTTGTGGGGATGCAGCAGCATCCTGCCCTCATCCCAGCCACCCCACACCAGGACAAATCACAAACACTGCCAAGCTGTTTGTGCCCCTAGAGCTGAGCCACACGGGGGTACCTGACCCTGGGATTGTCACCTCTCCAGTGCTGAACCAAAGGGAATGCTTTTCACAACAGGGAGAACCAAGTGTGAGCTGAAATCCCCCAAACATTTGGGTGGCTGGCATCAAATCCCAGTTTTAAAGCTGCTCCTTCCCTGTAGAAGCAGCCCAGATTCTTTGGGTAACACAAAGATCAGGTTCTTTGGGTAACAAAGGTCCAGTGGTTTCACATTGCATTTCACAGCACATGAAAACCTTTTCATGAGGTGCAAACGTTTTCACACAGGGAAAAAAAGAGAAAAAAATAAAAAAAAAAAAGAGACCAATATGGAAACACTGACACCACATTTACTGTAACAGCTTGATCAGCAGCAACTATAATTCTCCTTCAAAAGGTCACACCCACAATGCTTTCTTTGGCCTGTGTACCTTGTATAGTGCCTTGGTCTAACTGGTTAATTTAATGAGCTTCAGAAGTATTTAGTTGCCTGGCTCAAGCAGCTGGACACAATTTAAAGCCAGGTAAGCCCAGCATGTGACCACAAGTTGTTTTTGGGATGGCATCCCCAGGGTTCATTGCAGCATCCCAGCTCTGCTCTATCTCCTCTCTGGAAACCAAACGAGCCCAGCTCAGTTCCCAGCAGCACAGAGCAGCCACAGGGCTCTGGGGAGGGCAGCAGATCGACAAACCAGGGCTAAACTGAATTATCTGAACCCCCTCAGTGCTGCAGCTCTGCAGCAGAGCTTAAGGGAGCTGTGGGAAGGCACAGATGGGAAGAGGCAGGATGCCCTGGCAGATAAGGACCAGCCTGGAAGCCAGGAGAGCCACTGCTGCTCCTGCCTTTGCCAGTGGCCCACCACATGACCCTGAAGAAGCAGCTCCATGTGGTCTTTTTCTTTCCCCTGTTGCTCTTTTTTCTGCTTTGATTATGAAGTTTTCCATGTGGTTTCATCATCCTGTTTGTACAAAATATGTATTTGCATAACATCTCACACAACAAGGCCCTGATCACAGCTGGAGCTTCTAGACATAAAAGTTATGAAGAGACACATTAGCAAATTCAGTGTGTTTCAATGTCCATTGTGAGTATTTTGTAACCAGCACTGGAGATTCCACCAGAATCTGTTGTTTTGCCAAATGACACAGGACAAAGGAAGGTCCTGCATGGGGAATGTTGGCTGATCCTGCTCCTTGCAGGCAGGACCTGGGGGGCATCTTGGAGATGGAAAAGGAATTAATTATTTTTTAGGCTAACAGCAAAATCCTAGAACAGCTGCATAGCTGCAACAACCCAAAAAAGACATTTTTCTACCCCAGCTTCCAGTTTCACCAGATCTTCTCATGGGATGTTGGTGCCTTCAAACCCAAATTGATTGGTTTGGCCTCACATGGACACACTGTTCAGTCCTAATCTTTGGTTAATCATAACCAAAGGCTATGCCTGAAAGAATGCCTCGTGGATCATTCCCCAAATAAACATTATTTCTGCACAGTGTGTCTCCCTTTATACTCATCTCCAAAGCAGTGAACAGCCAACAAAGAGGAGAAAGGAAATTAAGACAAGTAGTGCCCAATCTCCCATGCCCCAGCTTTGCAGTGAACAACTGTGACCAGAGAGCTGCAAAAAAGGCATCTGAGCCAGCAGGGGCTGAGCTGTGCCTCAGGCCCTGGCAGTAGCAGTGGCAGTGCCCCAAGAACAACACTCAGAAGGAGTAAAGCAATGGCAGCAGCCCCTGGGGCTGTCCAAGACCTAGAAATCCCCCCCTTCTCCCTGGGGAAGGTACAAGATTCCTGGTAGCACCCAGGAGTGGGGTCTTACAACCTACAGGAGGGAGAAAAACCAACTGTAACCTTTATCCCTTTCCAAAGCCCCACAGATGTCCCCAAACAGAGGCAGAACAACGGCACCAGCAGCAAACACTGCTGAACAGCAGGGAAAAAAAAAGCAGCATTTCCAGAGCTTGAATTTTTGACATTTGTCCTGTGAACTTAAATACAGATTGGATTTGGATAAGGAAATTCCACACAGGCCAGGAAAAGAATGGATATTCAAGTTATCAACATCTACCTGGCAGCTCCTGGGGGTCTTGAAGGCTCCTGCAAAGCACCCAGTGGGACAGTGCCAGGAATCCTAACAAAGTGCCACAATTATTCCAAAGAAAATCAGATGTGCAGGTGCAAAAGCAACTTGTTCAGGAGTTTACTGAGTCAGTGACAGAATTTGGGATGCTTAATCTTCACCTGGTTCCCCAGTGCATCCCACAGTGCCAAAGGGCAGGATCCAACCGAGCCTGTGCTCACCTGCTCCTGCTGAGCTCAATGGAAATTCACCAGGATTTCTGCAAAATTTGCAGTTGAGGCTCTTGCCAGGCAAAGCTGAGGCATTCCCTGCACAACTGCAGCATGAACAGCAGCTGGGGAGCTGGGATTGCAGCACAAGGCACTGCAGCCATTCAGAACAAACCCTCTGACACTGAGCATTCCTCCCTGCATGCTCCAGCTGAAGCTGCATGTTCTCTTCCTGACCTCAGTACCTGGGAGGGGGGGGTTGTTGTTTTTCTTTTCCTATTTTGAAACTCCTTAAATTGAAATTGTCCTTTAAAAGGGGAAGACAGGCTGGATGGAGTCAAATCCCTGTTCCCTTTGGTGGTTGCTGCACAGGCAGCAGGGACAAAGCTGGCTGGTATCTCCAATTCCTGGGGCTTTAACACAACAGGGCCATTTCCCCCAAGTATTTCTCTAAGAACTCAAAGATTTCCCTCTCCAGCAAACACCTGAGCAGAAATGACTCACCCACTGCGTTGGCAACTGGCACAGCCCTCTCAGCCCTGGTGCCAAGCCTACATTTATATTGTTGAGATAGAGAAGAGAGAAATTTTCCTTCTGTGGCTTCCAAAAAGGTTTGTCCATCGCTATGTCATAGAAACACTGAATGTCCTGAGCTGGAAGGAACCCACAGGGATCGCCCAGTGCAGCCTCTAACCCTACACAGACACCCAACAATCCCACCCTGGGCATCCCTGGAGCATTGTCCAAACTCTCCAGGAGCTCTGGCAGCCTCGGGGCTGTGCCCATTCCCTGGGCAGTGCCCAGCACCCTCTGGGGGCAAACCCTTCCCTAATATTTTCCATAAACAGCAGCCTTATGCCTGTTTTTGTTAAGAGGGGTAAGAGATAAGCTGGGGTAAAGCATATTTGTAAGACCAGCCATACAGAAAAGTGATTTTTTTCAAGCTCATGAAATGTTATAATGCATCTATCCCTAATCAAATCACTTTTTATTTTTTCTGCCTGACTTCCTTCAAAAATACTGCATATATATGATCATGGTGTGCATGAGCATGCATCTTTAATAACTTTGGAATGAGTTGGTTGCTTTCAGCCCAATTTGAGAGCAAGACAGGAGGTTCAGAGCTGTCACGTTGCCACAAGTTTCATGAAAACAAGCAACTGGATGGAAAAGAGAGATCCAGAGGCTGGAAATGAGCTCAGCCAGTGTCAGACAGACACTACAAAAATGACATTGTAAAGGCACTGACACTTGGAAGAGCCTCCATGGAATGCTGCAAGTGGCCAAGAGATAGAAAGTCACAGTACACCAAGTCCTACCTGAATATTTATTCTGAAGGTTATCATAACAAAAGTCAAAAAAATGTCTGGCCTTCAAGATACAGCACTCAAAGGAGCAGACAGGAGAGCTAAATACTTCAAAGGAAGCCTACAAGCAAAACTCTTATTAATTTTAACTAAATCCTGGGCTGGACACTCCTCTTACACCCCTGTAACCATTAATTTCAGAAAAGTGACTTCTGATATACCCCATGGTAAGCCCCAGATCATACAAATCCACTCTTTATTGCCTGAGCAGTGCTGTTGAAAATCAATAGGATTACTCATAATGGTAAAGTTAAGCACCTGTGAAAGTGTCTGCAAGACTGAGGCCTAAGGCCTGGTCTAGGCACAGGTTTTGTACTTGAAAACCTGGTTCAATTAAAGATTTGTTTCGTTTTTGGTTTTATTTTTAAAGAAAACAACAGAATAATTAAAGCCATACACCCACTTGAAAACGGACGCATTTTTTATTGCTATAAGGGGAACTTCCAACAGCACAGCCATTCCCAGGTCACTTGTGCTGCTCCTACTGCACTCCTGGTGCAGGGAATTGGGCCAACCCTGTTAACAGCAGCCACAACTTCTACACCTTGAGCAGCTCAAGGAGCAGTGCCAGTCTGCTCTGTCTGCTCAAAGCTCTCCAGGTAATTCATGAAAAGCGCCTGAAGGAACAAGCAAGACCCATGCTTGAAGGATATTTGGTCTGGGGTCTGTCAAAAAGTAGAATTTTATTTTCTCTCTCTCTCCATAATTTTCTTGCTCTCCTCTGGGTGTGCACACACAGAGGAAAAAAGGCAACACCAAACACACCTAAGAAACTTTTGAGTCAGACTTTCATCTGTGCAGAATTAAGGAAGGTGAAAAAGATCAAGATTGCCCCACAAGAAGACAACAAAAAAAAAAAAAAGGAGTGTGCATTCTGTGGAAAGCACCACACACTTTAGGAGATGCCAGGAGGAAGAGGGGGTGGAACAGTGAACTAACATGTCTGGATTGCTAAGAGGTTAAAAAAAATGTCACACTTTCAAAGCAGAAAAAGACAAAAGACATTAAGAGTAAACAGGAAATTTGGGAAATCTATTTCACTCAAAGTAGCAAACATCTGGAATAAATTGTCAAGAATTTAAGACCATCAAAGCAAAGTATTAATGAGGTTAAGAGGCAGCTAGGCTGGAGGAGGAGACTGAGGAACACGGGGACAAAGGAAAGAGGTGGAGCTGAAAGGAACCTGGAGGCAACAGCCTCTTTAGCCAAAGGGCTTTGTTTCTCCCTCTGCCCAATGCTTCCTTATCTTCTCATTGCTCCAGGGGTAAAATATGGGGAGTTTCTACTGGATTTTGCTTTATGGAAAGAAAATTTCTTTTCCCCCCCACAAGAATTCCATGCTGGGATCCATGAACATGGTACATCATTGTTGAGCCTCCCAAGGTTTAAATCAGAAACGTTAAAGAAAACCAAACACATGCTACCCCTTCCACCAAGCAGAGCTTTCTGAAATCTGAAGTCTTCGTCCCTCCCTTTCACACTTCAAATTAAGAATAATTCTTACTTTTGTTTCCAAATGTTGCTTAAAGATGAAAAACACCATCTATTTAATAAAGGTATTTAGCAAACATCTCCATGGATTGAAGAGCTGTCTTTTAAAACTTTTGGTTTAAAGTAACTCAAACCAGGCTAAACAACACCTTTAAAGATGACAAAACCCAGTAGGCATAAATGAATAAGGAGTCTAAGAAGGAAATACTTAGCATGACTTATCCTTTAATATCCAGATCCCTCTCTAGCAGGGATAATCAGAAAGCTCTGTTGGCCCTTACTCAAAAGAAGGGAATGGTCTTCCATCTCTGCCTGGACTGTTATTAACTATATTGGTTACATTCATGGTCATTAACATCCTTTAAAAGATGATCTTGGGATTTCATTTTCCACCTCCCGTTATTGAGCAACAGAATATTCTTAAAACAGTAGACAGAAACAACCCAGAAGAAAAAGAAATGAAAACCTCCAAGTTCCCAACCCTGCCAGTTAAATTACACTAAAGCAAGGATTCAACAGCAAATTGATTTGGGAGTGGCAGGATATATGCACACACATGAAAAAGCACACTGGGGGGGATGGAGAACAATAAAACATGCACTTGCCTGTCCTCTGCTCTAATAACCACATGCAAACTCCAGCCAAGCCTGACAGAGTGGGAGAGCTTTCAAAGATATGGAGTTCCTGTGGGTTTCACAGTGCAGGCAGCTGGGTGAAGGACAAAGATGCACTCGAGGGCTCCACCAAACTCAAGTGTTTATGAGACACAAGAGAATCCACCCCAGCCTCCATTGTGGTCTCATAGCACAGGGCCCTCCTGCTGTTTGCTATCAGCCAGGCACCCACATCTGAGGAGTCAATGTTTTATTGGGAACATCTGCTCCTGTCTTGGTGAGAGCAGCTGAAGCTGTGCCTCAGCCTCTTCTCCATCAGCTGCTCCCAAACCCATTCCTGCCCCTTTCTGCCCACAGGGAGCCAGCAGGGCTGGTGGGAGGGCACAGGGAAGGCTGAGGGGCATTTCCTCAGAGCCCCCCATGCTCCCACACAGTGCTGGGGCTTTATTTTTAACCTAAAGTTCAAGAAATATGCCTTTGTACTTGCACAGAGCACTGAGTGATACCATAGGAGTTTTGAATGGCTGGACACATTCAATGTTCCCCAGTTTTTTGGTGAATTTAGCCACCAACACCATGGTCATGAGAGGAGGGATGATCTCTTCAAGGAAGTAGTTCAGAGGTCTGAAGTGGCCTCTGGTCTGTCCCTCACTACACTGAATGCAACAAAAAGCACCAAAAATCCTGTTCCTCACATCAGCCCTCCCACAAAATGCCACCAATACCCACAGCAGTTAAACTGGCCCAGGCCTCTTCTTTTCCTCCCAGTCCTAACATGGAAAAACAATGACAGCAGGGCTTTGAGGAGCTCTGCTCCATTTTTTGCACTGTTTTACCTGGAGATTTAAATACAACTAGAGGGATCCATCTGGAATCAAAATAAGGATTTTTTTCTTTTCCCCTCCTTCAGCCAGGTACACAGTCAGGCAGCCTGGAGAGGCCCTGCCATGAGGACACACTGCCCAGGACTTCACCCATCCCAGCAGCACAAAGCACAGGAGATCTCTAGCAGTAAAAGCAGGTGGTTGTTTTTCCAGGGCCTCTAATGAGTGTTGTAGTGGCTGGAAAAGGTGATAAGCTTTCTGTGCTATACGAAAAGCCAGGGGTTTCTTTATATAATCAGCCACAGCTGACTAAACAGGGCACTGAAAGTCACTCACAGCCAAGGGAAGACAAAACAACAAAACCCCCACAACCTTCCCGTCCCTCCTCCCCAAAGAACCCATTCCCCAGGCACAATCCCTGGGCTGTTCCAAGGCCTCCAACCCCCTAATTAAAATCCTCCTTGGAAAAAACCACCAGCTTACCTTGGGACCCCAAGGGCTCAGCCCCACCTGGGCTGTGCTGGAGCAGGGACAGGGCAGGACATGGAGCAGCCCTGGGATGAGCCCTCCTCATCCTCTCTGGCTGCTCCCTTGGGGCAGGGCAGCCCCTTGGCATTAACACCCCCTGTTAATTAACCTTTGGGGCTGGAGGAGCTCCAGCTGTGGGACAGCTCCTGGTGCCTCCCCCTGTTCTATCTCCCAAGGCACAGAAACACTGGAGCTAATAAAGAGGTTTCAAACAGGTTGCATTAAAAACTTGCCAGTTGTCTTCAGCAGCAGCTCAAAGGCATTACAGCATTTAACAAATCAGGATTTGAATTTGGCAAACCTGAAACTATTTCACACGGGCTCATGAGGCTACAGTTTAATGTAAAAATGCAGGTGGAAAAGCTCACATTGACCTCAGGGAGAGGGGCCCTGGCCAGAGCCCCCAGCTGGTGGCTGTAGCTCAGTGTGGGAAGGTAAAACCTGGTGGCATTTGGTGCCACAGCAGAGAGGACACTGGGGGTCACTGCCAGCAGCCAGGCTGTGACAGCCTCACTGCCACATAAGTGTTTCACCTTGGAACAAAACTGGATTTTTCCACCTTTTCCAGGGCAGTAACACACTGTATGTCAGCATTACCTGTTTGTACAAAGCTGGGTGAACTGTAACACCAATTTAAAAAGAAATCACTGGTATTTCCATAAGGCTTTTTGCAATTCCAGACAAAATATGGATACTTGTACTGCTTCAGCACTTGGTTCACACCAGGATTATTTTTCCAAGCATTAAGTTCTATCACAGCCTTGGCACTCTCAGCCTGGCTGGGGAGGGGCATGATCCTTGCTGAAATTGGCTAATGCCTGTTCTACAGTTAAGAAAAAAAAACAAACCAACAACAAACCAATCCTTTCTGGCTGCTATTTAATCTGCATCCTTTTTACATTGATATCTTAAAGGCACTGGCTTACCAGGAAATTAATGGAGATTTATCTTTTTCTGGCCTGTTAGAGGAAGCCTCTCCCCATCCCACCCTACTCTCTGGTTGTGAACTTTCTACTCATCACAGCTGTGGTGGTACCTGCAGCTTCCAAACCTTAAAGGGACAAAGCTGTTTGGATCTCCCCTCACTTTTAATAAGTCATCTTACCCCGGGAAAGGGCAGCTGCTGTCTTTTAATCATTATAAAAAAATCCCTGCCTGGCCTGGCATCTGAGCTCTGTATTCCTGCTGAAGCAGCTGACCAAACACAAGCCTGCTCATATATTTTGCAAAAAAATTTATGTTCCTCAGGTCAACAGGCACATTAAGCAATTATTTAAACTGAAATGTACAGTAACAAATGGCAGCAGTTCACCAGATAAGGACTCAAGGAGGTATTCCATGCTTGACCCTAAATACCTGAGTTAGCATTCCTGGGCTCCTGCTTTACAACCACTGGGGTTGGACAGATGCTTGCAGGGGCTGAATCAGGGGAGAGCTTAAATGCCCCAATATCCCTGTTCAAGGACCTCTCTCCCTTCAGCCTCAGAAGTCCTGCAGAGAGGAGCCTCCTTGAATCTCCACCACATCCAAGTGGCCAAAGTGAACTCAATACCTGTGAGAATCCCCCAAGTCCCACAAGCTGATAAAACTTCCCAGATCTGTGTGTCAGGAAACTGCTGTTTCAAATACTGTGCCCACATTTCCCTCAAGGATCCAGATTCTGGCTCATTCCTGTGGCTCCCAAAGCCTTGAGTTTGGGAAAGGGCTCCTCAGCAGGGAAGGGCCCTCAGATGCTGCAGCTGGACAGAGAGCTCTGCACAGCACCAGCATCCCAAAGTGCTCCTTCACCGGCTGGGAACCCCTGTCCTGGGTTCACAACCCATGGGATTTGGAGATTTCCTGGTGCAAGCCTGGGGTCCCCTCCAGGAATCCAAGTGGATTTACTCTTGCACATAACCCAACTGGACTGAAATTGTTTTTTCCCCATTCACAGAGGGAAATCCCCTCTCCTTGGGTGTTGTCATGTTATTGCAGAAGTTCCATACCTTCTTGGTGATTGCTCACAGGCAGCTCCTCACAGCACTGACTCCTTCTTCTTCACAGCACAACCAACAAACTCCAACTCTCTCCTCACCCAGCTACCCCACTCTTTTGTAGCACTTCTTATTGGACACAGCTGTAGCCTATTAAGGGCAGGCCTGTTCCTAATCTTTGGTGATTGGTACAGCTGCACTCCTCAGGTGTGAGATTGCCTTCTGCACTATCTTTATTCTCTTACATTCTGTCCCTCCACACTTGGGCAGGAGCATTGTCCCAGGCTGGCTCAGAGAGATGTGGCTCATGGATTTCCTGCTGGTGACCACCTGAATTCAAACAGACTGAGGAGAAAATGAGGTGAGGCCCAAAAGTGCAGAACTTTGTAGCTGCAGGCAGGTTAAAGACCAGTGCCCCTGAGTACAGTTAAAACACGTCCAATGTGAATTATCAGTGATAAAATCATTTCATGGTGACAAAGGAGAGGGAAAAGGAGAAGGAAGAGACTGTCCCAGGGTCAGATACTGCTCAATATTAACATTTTGGAGGGTGAAATAGAGAACGTACAAAAATTTTGGATGATGGGCTATAAGCTAAAGCAGTTTATGTGGAGTTTGGAGGATTGGGATGGAATTCAGAACAGCTTTAAATTAAAGGAGGTAGAAAACCAATGAAAAGGAACTAAAGATCAGTGAAGGTTGTTACCTGTAAGAAGAAAGTAAAATTCAAGGAGTAATGGTCAGTAACTGGTCAGGGTGTGGCTGCTTAGGAGGGATCTGGGGTTCAAAGTGCAGGACAGATGGATCAGGTGTCACCCAGAGCAAGGGCAGTGTCCCCTGGGCTGTGCTAACAGGGCTGACACCAGTAACATCAGCATCTCAGGGGTTTGCAGTGGGAAGGCATCCCAGGGGATTGTCCAGACCAAAGCTCCTGCTCGGAGCAGCATCAGGATTCCCAGGGCCAAATCCAGCTGGGTTTGGGATACCTCCAGCAATATTTGGGAGCTCCACAACCCATCTGGCCAAGCAGTTCTGATATCTGACCACGTTCACAATCCAAGAGTTTGAAGGGGTTTTCCTTATTCCAACATGTCCAGTGCCTCTCATCCTGTGCATGGACACTGCTGGGAAGAGCATGATTTGTCGCACTCAGTCCCATCACCCAGGTCATTGATGAAAATGTCAGACGCTCTTGGCATTGTTTTCAAACAGAAAAAGGAGGCTCCAGACAATCTACACCTCGTTAACATTCGTGGAAATTCAAGGTATGTCCTTAGATAACCCCTGCTGGCACATTACCAAGGTAACAGAGGCACAGGGAATCAGATCTGAGGAACTTTCTGGGATAGACAGGAGAAGCTACAGGGGGATCAGAACCAAGCAGTTATTAAGGAAGAGAGGTCTGGAATAAACTTCTACCCACATTGCCTAGAAACATTCATAACCTTCAGTGCTGCTGAATCACGGGGGGGGATTGGTTTGTTTGGCTTTTTACAGACAACCAACCTCTGAAATAATTATTCCAATCTTGCTGGTTCTGGAATTTTGTGTCCAAGTTGGCATATGATGTTTAAAAACAAAATGCACACAAATTTAAGGTAATCCTAAAGAGAGCAAGAAAAATTAGGAGTGGAGAAAAGATTACTGGGAGGAAAAGTTGGAAAAAGATTATTGAAAAAAAGAAAACTAAACAGGCTTCCACTGTGCTAACGTCATTACAGAGAGGATGCAAAGGATGAAATTGGCTTAATTTGCAGACAGAAAGATTTAGGTTAGGGGGAAAAAATGCATAAATCTAAGGCTAGCTTTGGACTTGAGGCTACCTACAAGGTTTAGGCAGGTCAGACAAACGTTTGTAACAACAATCCTGCCTCTAAGCAGAACAACAAACTGGGGGAACTCATGAGAACCTTTCTCTGCAGTCTATTTCAAAGGCTGCTCTCCCCTTTCACAAGGTTTCAGAAAGGTTTAGGGGATTAAACTTGCAAGAGTTAATAAAATACATTATCAATTCTACCCTGCTTCTTTGTTTTTTCCCATCCAAATAGTAATTGTTTGTGAAAGGGCTGACACTGAAGAGCAACTGCCAGGGTTCATGCAAGTTCATTTCCCATCTGATCGTTTTAATGATGCTTGGTGAAAATCTGTTTTGTGGAATTAATCGTTGCTCTTTGTTCCCTTTGGTTATTTGAATCTGCATCCAAACCCCATGAGCACAGCCCTATGTCCCCCTGTGAAAGTGGAGATTGAAATTAAATTGGGGTTGATACAGGCTTGTTTTGAATCTTGAATATTTTCATGATGCTTATCTGAACATTTGTCCTTCCCCTTTACAGAAGGGGAAGCATGACAATCCCAAATTGTCTTCATGTCGGTCCAAGGGTCCAAGGTAGAACCAGATTGGTGGCATAGCCCAGTCCAAAGATCTCCTCAAGCAATCTGCAGCAGGCTCCTCAGCTGCACTGCCCTTCAAGTGCCATAATTCTGGGGTAACAGACAGAAAAAAAAAAAAGTAAGAAATGGGTTTTGAAGCAAGATAAAAGTGCAGCAACAAGGAAGGAGCAGAACTGCAAAAGGCCTGAAGGCACCCAGGGTCAGATGGAACCCGGGGCTCTGCACAGCCACAAACCACTTCAGAGGGTCTGCAGAGCTCTGGTGGTTGGGAGCACCCTGGTGGTGCTTCACTGCTTGGTGCTGCAGGGCATCACAGCTGCACCCTGGTTTGGTCCCAGCAGGAACCAAAGGGAATTTGGACTGAATTCCAAGCAGAGCCTCTGGTTTAGCTTCCTCCAAAAAAGTTGCCCAGGTTGCTCAAGGTAAGTAAGAGCAATCAAGTGATTTGCTTCAAAATTGCAATCCAAACTAAACCTCTCCTCATGGTAAAGCCTGGCTCAACCTAATCCATGCTCAGGTGGTCCTGCTTTGAATCCTCCCCATTGCTCCCTGCTCCTGCCCCATCTGCAGGTGTGAGGGAGCCTCCAGCAGGGCAAGGTAAAGTGACCTCAGCAAGATCCAAACAAGGCAGAGCTAAAGAGGGAGGGATGTCAGCTCCCAGAGTCCAGAAAGGAAATTTATGGAGCAAAGAGATTTCTTCTCAGTCAGCACCTGCCGTGTGTGTTTGAGCCCTAGTGCTGACTGGAGGGAGGGGAAAATGTGGAACTGCTCAGACCAGACTCCCATCAGCCTGAGAAGTCACAGAAGCTGCACTGGAAGAAGTCATGCAACAGCTACAGATGAAAAAGGACTCATCAAAAACTGTGCTTTGATGGAAAAGTGTGACCTCATCTTTCAAGAGCATTATCATCCAAGGTTTTGCCTACTAGCTTGCATGAAAAAAAGTAAATCTCTCTGGATTGAAGGCCAAAGGTAAGCCTGAGTGCTGTTTCATCTCCTCTTCAGCCTCATTCTGAAATCTTCACAGTGTAAAAACCATAAGCACTGTCTGACATCTGATGCCTGAGTGACTGCAGCTCAGTACTCACTTGGTGGGAAATGTGATTTTGTGGGGCTTATGCAAGGTAGCATTACACTTTGTACATGTGTTTGTGCACAAAAGAGCATTTTACGGACCCACTTCTCAAAAAATTTCTAAATCAGGTCTGCAAATGAAACCACATCCATTCCCATGAGCAGCTCAGTCCTTTCCTGAGAGGAGCTGTCACTTGCTTGGGTCTGCAGAAGAGCCTAAAGCAGAAGCTCAATACGTAAATCACCTTTTTGATTGTACCAACAGAAAATCCTCAATCTCCATGACCTCCCACTGCCAATCTACAACTCCATCCCATGGACAGTGGTCATAGACCTGTGAGGAAAAACATTCTGGGGAGAAAAAACAGTGGTAAAAGCTGGGCTTGTCCAGGAAAGCTCAGGAGGTGGAAGGACAGGTTATGTGGACTCTTGTACTGCAAAAAGATTTCTGAGTCACCAAAGCCCAGTGAGGCTGCTCATGGTGTTGGGAGGGACAGCTCTGGGTGATGCTTCAGTTCTCACAGGAACAGGTGGCAAGAAGTGTTAAAGCCTTGTCCACATCTTCAGCAAGATTCCTGCAGGAAAGGAGTGAGTTGTGCCCCAGCTGTGTCCACTGATATATTTAAAAGAGATAATTCCTACTGGATAAAATTTGGAATCAACTTGTCATACTGTGCTGGTGCAGGAATGTTCACACAGCTTCTGCACGCAGGGGCAAGGGGAAGTTTATTTTATTAATTTTCTGTGTGCTAAGAGTCTTCTCAATCCAGTTGTTCTCTATTACTGAAGTGCACAGTGCAGGATTTTGCTGGAACAGCAGAAAATGCAGGTAGGGGTGAATGTCACATCCCTGAACCATGCAGATGTTAGAGCTTTCTCATGGAATTTCTGCCCCTCTTGATGAGGGCAGCATTCAGCACATTGCCCTCAAGTTCTCTTCCTACGAAGCATAAGAAGATGGAAACAGAAAATAAGTGGCTTGTTTCTTCCTCTCAGTGTCTGTGGGACTGTGGCTCCAGCAGCACTGATGCACAAGGAAAGCATTTTCATGAGCTGTTAAAACAGCAGAAGCTTGTTTTCCTTTGGCTGCAGCATCCTTCTGCCTCCCACGCAGGAAGTGTTCATGCAATATTCCACATAGGCAGAATATGTCCTGTTCCTAGAAGTCTAAATACAAGAAACTGTAGGGCATTTAAAACCCAGGCTGCTCTTGGATTAGAAAAGTGAGAGGTAATCTGCTTTCATGGGCTGCAGTTCCCAAATTGTCCTCTTTGTCCCTAGACTTGATGATCTTTGGCCAAACACGTCCTTGGTGTGTGTGTCTCACCTGAAACACAAGGATGATGGCCAAAGGTGACATACCAGGTGTTACTGTTGTGTCATGGACAACCTCCTCCACATAATAAAGATGTCTCTGAAGGAGGAAATTCATTATTCCTGCATTCTCAGTGCACCTAGGTGAACTTTACCATGAGAAAAACAGCCAATATTCCACTATTTCTGCTCTTTTGCACCAAAGCAAATGAGTCAAGTGGTTTCAGGAACTGGCCACATCACTGAGATGGGGAGGGCATATTGCATATTCACAGGAACTTAAGATTGTTTTATTTACACTTCCATTGCTAGGGGCTGTGGAATGGAACATAATTCTATTTGCCAGACACTCTTCCTGGTGCAATAAGCTAGAGGAATTCTCAATTAATACATGGAGCTTATGGATAAAAGACAAGAGGTTAAATAAGACTGCAGTGCCCAGTGGACCATCTGGTGAACATTAGGTTTGTCAATAAATCACAAAAGCACCAGTTCATCAAAAAAATTCCATTTCAAACCACTGACAGGGAAAAAAAAAAGATGGGGGAAAAACCCTCACAAAATTGGTATTTTGATATTTTATAAAAACAGGACCATTAAATATCTTTAATCTATTTTCAATTCTTTTATTGGTTCTCTTCCAATGACCACGTGGTTTCACATCCTGGATGCTTGTACATGAGAACATCATGAAATAAGGGGGTGCATCACCTCAGGAGTAGCTCCTCTCTTTGCTCTCAGTCTTTCTCCTCACCATGGGTGATAACATAGCACAGGTTCTTGTAGTCAAGGTTCCCAGAGACATCTGGAGGGAAAGCAGCAAACATCTGGTTGATCTGCCAAGCAAACAGAGAGAAGTGTCACAGACTGTGGGACAGCAACATGAACAGCTTTTCATTTTACACCCAGCTCAGCTCCCTGCTGCCCTGCTCCTTTGACCACCATGGAGAAGTTTTCCTTGGGTTTGGTAAAGTTGAAACCAGAGTTGGAACATATCTGGTTAATAAAGTCCTGCTAGAATCCCCAAGTTCCCTGTTGAAAAGAGCTCTCTCCCTGAAACCCAGGTAAGCCCTGGTGGATAAATGTCCAGTCCAGTCTCCGTTCTGTTCACAGTCCAGCTCCACTCCATCTCCTCTTCTGAAAGTAAAGTCCCCCTAAATTCCTCCCAGCCAGCAGAATCCATGCTCAGTCTCACACAAACCACCAAGTCAGTACCTCATTTTGGATTTCAAACCAAGTAACTCACAGAAATGGAAACCAGAACACAGTCCCCACCCAAAGCCACTTGGACTCCAGTAAATCAATTGCCCAGCTGCCCATGGGGAGGAGCAGCACGAGATAGGCCACACTTGCCCTTGGATGGGAGTCCAAAGAATCTGTTTGACTTTGATTTAGCCATGGAGCTCTGCAGAAGAGATGCTTTGAATTGTTTCTAATTGCCAGAGCTGGCATCAACCTCCTCTCAGGCTGGATTTCAGCTAAATCCATGCATTTAAAGAGGGGCAAGGACTTAGTGCTGAACAGGAGCTGGAGCTGGATTCCTGTTTTGAATAAAGTTCCTTACCTCTTCTTGACTGAACCGGTCTGCCTGTGTCATGAGCATTTCTTTGATGCTGTTCAAATAAAACGAAATAACCTGATTAAAGGGTGATAATGGCACATGACAATTCAGATGGCAAGATCCCTCCTGAAGTTGCATGAAAGAAAATCTGTGTGACCGCATAAATTAGAGCTGTTAATCCTTACATGATATTGTAAGAGGTTTTCTGTGGGCACCCATCAGTGTCAATGCCTCGCTCTGCCAACTTATTTCTCTTTTGTGACACTTTATAGAGGTTTAAAATTGTTTAAGGTTATTACTGTAATTGAAATACAGCAATTTTGTATGCTTATCTTAACCTAAAATGGTAGGTTTCCTCACTTGCTGCTTAAAGTTTGGATCACTTAACAAAACCAAAAGAGAGAATATTTTCTGTAAAATCTGAGGATGAAAGGAACAGAGCATGAAATGAGAAAGAGGACTTGAAAGAGAACTCGAGCCTCTATTGCCAGTCATCACCCGAGAATGCTTTATTTGCATGCAGCCATTCCCAGAGGAGCTGTGGAGCTGCATGAGCCCTGCTGTATTTCACGGTGCCCTGTCTTGATCTGGAGTCACAGCACTGGAACACGGAGCTTATCCCACACACAATCTGCATCCCGTGCAATTACATCAAAGAGAATATTTTGGGGGCAGACTCTCAGCTGATTTACCCTCTGTTTTAAACCCATTGTGGGAAGGCAGTCGAGCATGTAATTTTTTTTTTTTTTAACCTAAGTTTAGAGGTGAATAGAAAAGCCAGGAAGAATTATTTTTGTTTCTAGTCTAACCCCTGTACATAAAATGTCTTTATACCTCCCACAGTTTCTCATGTACTGAGAGCAGCACATGCACCACGTGCTGGGACATCCACCAGTATAAACTCACTTATATTCACATAAACATCCCTTCAATAACACCAATAATTTCCTCTTCCTGTAGAAGAATTCCTATATTAATCTCACAGTTTTCATTCACGCTGAAGAGGCAGAGTTGTCTCCTTTTGTCACTACCAAATGTATTTATACATTATCAGACACAGCTCTGGAGCAGTAAAACAAACTGTAAAGCTGTGATAACAGGTGAGCAGTCTGTTGTAAAAAAACAAAAGCTGAGGCAAATGTAGAAATCTGGTTTGGTTTGTGGATTTGAAAAAAGGCTGTTTTTCTCAAGAATTTGTTGTGGGGGGAGTGAGAACGGCAGCTCTTCTAGAAGAAGTCCTTTCTGCTTTTTAAAGGGAATATTTAAAACTATTTATAATAGAAATCATGCCTGAACAGGAACACTTGCAGGGGAGCAAAATTCACCTACCATGGGTGCAGATGTTCAGGCAAAACAGTAAATCCTCCCTTTCTGCACATGAGAAAAGTCCCCCAGACAGAAGTACAGTTTGGGTGGCAAAGCTACAATGGCACTCACAGCACTGACAAATGTGATTTTTTTTCCAGGAAAAGGCTACACATCCCAGCCTGTGGCAGGGGCACAGACACTTTTGCAGCTCTTGTTGGTATAAATGCACATTTGGAAGCTCAGAAAGGGAAAATTGAAAACAATGAAGAAGGACAAGTGTGAATATATCTGTGCAAGCTTTGGGAACAGACAGAACTTAAGCTGTTGGGTATATTTTTTCCTGCATTACTTCACCATTCTCTGTAGTTAGCTAAGTTTCTTCATCTCTTTGTCTCAAGTTTCTGTTTCTGTTCTGTTCCTCTGGCCATTTGGTATGTGACTGCATTTTTTGAAGGCAAATTCTCAAATGATCAGTGGCTGCAAGAGTAGAGAGATCATTCCCCTCAGCATAAATTACTGGATATATTGGATATGTATGGATTATTGGGATATATATGCCCTGGACAAACAGAATTAGCAAATGCAAATGAAAGTGTGATCCAGGAAGGAGCTTGGTGAATAGAAGGAAGCACTTAGAGCAGTTTTGTCAGAAGTCACAAATAAACTGCATTGCAAACAAGCCTGAATTAAAAAGAGATCTGGGCACTGTGTGTCTTCTATTCACATGCTTAAAGTATTTAGGGGAAAAGAAAAGATCAAATATCTAATTATAATCTTCTGATGCACAGCCCAGTAGGCTCTGGCACACTCACAAGGAAGAAGGACTGACTAAAGGATCCATGCACATTTTCCATTATTTATTTTATAGGGAAACAAACACTCACCATTTCCAAAGCCAGAAATTATGTACTTTTTTTGGTTTTGTATCTTGTTTTCTTTAGAAATCTTATATTCTTCTCAAAAAATACCCTAAAAACCAAACAAACCCCCCCCCCTCAAAAAAAAATCCATTTACCTAGGAGTCTAAATGTTATCCCTTGTCCTGGCTCACATCAATTCCTTCTACACTGACAAATATCTTGTTGCATTCTGATATTTTAAAAGCCTTTTTAAAAATTATCTGTGAAATCTCTGGGGCATTTTTGGTTTTCCTCTGGGTTTGCCTTTTCTACAGTGCTGTCTTGGAGGAAACCAGGTGAGTGGGAAGGAGCAGAGCTCTACAGCTACAGGGAGAATCATCTCCAGCTCAGCCAAACACTTCCAAAGTCCAGCATGCCTGGGACCTCTTCCATCCCCCTGGGTCCATTTTCATTTGGCCCAAATCTGAAAAGTTTCATTGGCCTCAGCATCAGGCATGGTTGGTGTTGGCCTGAGTCGCTCTGCCCCACGAGTGGCATTTGGGACTGAATCATCCAACCTTTCCAAACACTGCCCCAGTTTACACCAGCTGAGGATGGGACTGGGAGCTTTTTCTCTTTTTGACATCATGCTGTGGGAAGGGGTTTATGTGTGGTATAATGATGCAGACAAACAAAGTATGTCATTGAATTTGGAAGTAAGTTATAAACTCCTGGAGCTTCTGGAAAGGTTAGAAGGCTCCATCCCAGCTACCATCACATGGACTAAGTGAGTCATTTCCAGACTAGAGGTGAAAACACGCAGAGGGAAGAGACATAAAAATCCCCAGAAGGATGTTAACTCCATGAACATAAAAATGAAGTTCTGATTAAAAGGTCAGCATGACTGGTTTTTGAGAGAAACATTCCAGGATTTTTTAATACAGAGAAATATTATTTATTAGAATTAACTGTCGCATTGAAATGGCTGCATGAGCCAACAGAAAAATGATTTCAAAACTTCAAATGTCTACATTTTGGAAGCATATGAATAGAAGTTAAACCTCAAAGACATCCACAGAATTGATTTAATGGTTTGTTCTGTAATGATCAACATTACCCTCGGGTCTAATAAGTAAACATTATGCTCTGTTGTGGTGATGAACTAAAACAATTTTCTAATGTTAGCAGTGCAGTGGGGGTGGGGACAAGGTTGACCTTTTCCATCAAGGAAAAATAAAATATTTCTCTCTCATCTTCATTTTGGAGTGTGATACTGCATTCCTAATTTGCCCCAAACTCCAACTGGCTTCCAGCATCCAAGGAATGTAGATCTGGACACAGGGTGGCAAACTGCAGATTTTGTATGCAGGATATTGTTACAGATAGTGGTGGGAAATATAACATTTCGTGGGTTCTGGAGTATCAGAAGTTCGTATTTCATGGCTGGGATTTCACTACTGTGTGATCTGCCCTATTTGGCAAAAGGCTACATTAATTCTGTTGTTTGAGTCACTTCTGATATGATCCCCTGACTGTTCTTCCCAAGCTCTTTGGGTGATGTTAACCTCAAAACCATCAGGACAACTCTTAACCCTCTGTTCCTTCTGATTGATTGCTACATCCACTTGTGTTTAATTAATTTGGAAGTTCTCACTCAAAGGACTGTCTCTTATTTTGCATATTGCAAAAGTTCTCAGACCCACTGGGGTACTGCCATAGAAAACCACCTTGGTAAAGGAAAGAAATATTGTACATGAATCTTGCATTTTCAACTAACTTTCATCAATTATTGCAGATAATGCCATGGAAATCTCCACGGGGTTCTGGTCAGAGGCTATCACAACATAAGCAGCAATAATTGATGTAAATACAATTTTGTAACTCATGGTTCCTTGATAGATTTCCTATACATATCATGCTTTATAAAATCCACCTGAAATGGCTGCTGCAGTAGAAGTACAGACCCCAAATTCACCAGGAAATTTCAGCATATGAACAAATTTAAACATATGCATAAATCTAGGTACATAAACCACTTCTCTGGAGCAATAGGTCCAATATCCTCATCTCCTGCCCTGATTTGATATCATTTATCTCACTCAGCTGAAAGTCCTGCTTGCACCATTCTGGCAGTGCAAGGAGGGTTTGCATTTGTGCAAATACCTCCTAAAGTCCTTTTACATTGCTTTGTTGGTGCAACAGGACATGAATACAAATTGAGTTCTCCCTCCTTATTTAAAAATAGCCATATTGACAATAATTGCCAGATTATTAATAGTATTATTTGGTTTGGCTCTCACTGTATCTAGTGGAATTTTACAGCAAATTATTTCTAGAAGCAGAAGGCTCAAATGATAAACACATAAAAAGGAAAACGTCCAGCACTAAAACCATGTCTCAGAGTTAATTAAATTGATCACTTTTTTAAAGAGGGGAGTAGCTTTCCCATTTTAGTCAAGCACTGAGAGTTAGGCACCAGACATTCATTTTAATTTTACATATGGAGTTAATTTACAAAGAGTCATGTGTCGATTTATATCCAGACCTTCAAAAAGAGGCTATCTAATGGCCTACATGTGATTATATTTCCGTTGGCTCTTGCAATGTCTGAAGACAATAACATCTCTTTTTGGTATACAAATACATTCATACAACAGTCCAGACTTTTAACTCTGGCTTACAAAGCTAAATGTTTCTCTGCCTCTTAAAATACTGTGAAAAATGCAGCTTTTAAGCAGTTCTTTAAAACTCTGCAATTATTATTATTGTTGTTATTCTTCTAAAGGATTGGAAATAAACTTACTAGTCTGCCTTTATGCGGCCTTTTCCTTCTGGGTCGAAAATCTTAAAAGCATTCAGAATGGTTTCTTCTGGGTCCGTGCCTAAAATTAATGAAATATAATTTAGAAGCCTGGATGTATTTCTCTGGCTGCAGAATACTTGCTAAGTAATTACATTCGCTTGAAAACAGTGCAGAATGGAGAATTCTGCAGTTGTGGGTTTGAAGACAAAGGTTCCCTGAGTCGGCAGCATTTGTCATGTCAGACAAACAATAGAGGTGAATAGTTCAATGCTCAGAAGCTTAAAAATAATAACTCATATCTATTCTATGTCTGCAGGAGAGAAAACTTCCAGGAACTGGTCTCCAATATCAGTACCCAGAGGATTAGTGGCTTTCAGAAATGAAAATATAACAAACTGTTTCCCTCACTGGCTTCCTTTAATCTTGCACTGTACGTTCCTTGTAAAAACACTTTTTGATGTTACTTGTTCTTGGCCATATAGAGAAGAGGTTATTTCCCTCACTAAGGGAAACGGAGCTCATCATAAAATCCAAATGCCAATGGAATGCAATGGAAACAGGATGATCAATTTGAGATGGTGATCTGCACCTAAATCCCACTGTGCCCTTCCCCTTAAGTGTCTCTTCATTAAGTGCTACTTACAGAAACAGGATGGTTTAAAGAATTAGACTGTGGCTACAAGATTTTGCTTCTGCTCTTAGCTGGGCACAGATTTTTGGTATGACTTTATTATCCCTGTCCTTCTGTTCCCAGCAGTAAAATGATTGTAATGGTCTTCCTTTTCTTCCTTCCATTATCTATCCCATCTCTTTAGACTGGAAAACATTTGTGTCAGGGACTCGTTTTCACAGTGCCTTAATCTTGGCTGGGGCTTCTGACTATTCTGTAATGCTGCAGATTCTGAGTCGACTCATTTTCAACCCACACCAAAAGATACACTGTGTACTCTGTTCCTGACTATTCCCCAATATTTCAAAATATTCCTGTAGTATACACAATACAAATCTTTGTAACTGTAGGAAACCAAATTTACAAGCAGATGAACTGATTCCATGGACAAAATGAAGCTATTTGGTATGCTGAAAGAGTGATTAAAAAAGGATACAACACAAAGGGGCTGAGGATTCAAAGTTTGTTTCAAAGTTTGGCAGAGGTAGAACCAGAACAGAACCCAGCCAAGGTTCCCTGCTCTACAGACTCTCCTGATGCCCTCACAGTTTGCTTTGTTTGAAAGATTTCACAAGGATTAGCAGGGTCCTGCAGGATATAATAGTGAACACACCTCGGGCTATGTGGCCTCCTCCTTGCCACACAATGGCCATGTACATTATTTTTGCCAAGCTGTAGGCAGTGTATTCAAACTGCCATGAATCTGTGATCAATACAAAGAGCATTGGTGTTTAATGAGTGTTTGGATTGTCCCATGAAGAGAAACATCCCCCAGCTCTGAGGAGAGGGCTGCATTTTAAGTAGTCACCGCTGTGGGGGGGATTTTTTTTTCCTTACTGTGTTTTACATTTTCTACTCTGTCATATCCTTGGACTTTGGCTTTGAAGAGAAGCAATGCAGCAGGCATTCTTTATTGATTAGCTGGTAAATAAAGTGGTTTCTTTGATGTGCGGCATCTCTGTTTTCTGTACAAATTGTATTATTCTGACTCCCTGTAGAAGCAGCTCCATGTGGTTGGCATTAACATAAACCGAGTTTTGTTAGCTGTTCATCTGGCATCATAATCTCAACATACAAAGCTAAAGCTCATCCTGAAAATCCCAGCTTCCCCTTTATGACAGAAATCAATTATAGCACAACAAATTTTACTTAGAAAGCACCTTTCACCAAATTCTCTGAGTGGTACTTAGCTAATAAAGAGTGTTGCAAAATTGCCATATCCACTTCCTCTAGCCCTTTCTCCCTTTCTAATTGCACTACAAAGGCTCTTCATCCCAATTAGTTTTGATTGGGAATGTGCAGTCTTTTGGCTCTGCTTCCTTTGCATGACAAACCCAACCAGAAGGGCATGACAAGCACAGCTGTGATTTTCCCTTCACCAAATGGAAATTAAAAAAACCCTCCTCCTTTGCTAGTAGCCAACAGGAAACCTGCAGACAAGAGGGCTCTGCTTTGCCATTCACCTTCCTGTGCTGGCTCTGCTTTTAGGCCACAGGATTGGCAGGGCCAGAGGCTTTGCCAGCTCCAGCAACTCTGTGGAGCAAGGGGGAAGAGGGGAGAGGAGGAAGAGGGGAGAGGAAGAAGAGCTCATTTCCATGCTCACAATTGGAATGGGCAGCAGGGCACCCCATAACAAACATTCACATATCCCAGGAGGTAGAATATGGAGGAGGACGCTCCCTACTCTGCCAGAAGACACCTGGAATGTCCTGGTGGAGGTACCACACACAGGTTGATGTCTGGGCAGTAAAATCCCCTCCTCAGTCAGCCTTCTCCATCACCCCTCATGCTTCCCAGACTTCCTGCCCTCTTTAGCAAGAGTGTCTTTCTTCCAGAACCAGCTACATGAATTCTTTCTTTCAGACCACTCTGTTTTCTGTTCCAAGCATAGAAAACCCTTTGCTGGAATTGTGTTCAGCAATACAAAGCCAGAGTCCATCAACCAAACAATAAATGTTTTTAAAAAGATAGGATCAGATTTTTCCATTTTTCTATTCATTAGTTATTTTTACAAACTTCTGGAATGTGCTTGGCTAAGGCCAGCCCTGCTTTGGAGTCTTTCACCTTTCTCTTTTGCCTGTAGGAAGATGACTGGAGTTCTGTCTTGGCCTCACACCCCCCCTCTTGCAGTTTCCATCCATTAACTGGAGAGGAAACATGATTAAATTACCAGCTCACACAGCAAATTTACTACCCACATTTCCTGAACTTCCCACAGTGTTCCCTATATATTCTGGGGCAATGAAATCCCACTCCCTTATCATTGAGAATCCACTGAAATTTAATTATTTCAATTTATCCACTCCATTAAGGGTTAAGAGTTATGCTGTGAAATCTTTTTAAGGGTTATTCCGTGAAATCTTCACCTCATGGCAAAATCACCTCAAGTGACACTGAGGCTGGGCCATGGAGTTACAATTAATGCAGAAAATGAGGGAAGCCCATGTTTGCTTAATGTGACAAAGGAGTGCAAAAAGGGTGGGTTTTTAAAAAAAAAACTTAAAACCAGCTAATACTGGGAGTGCTATGACTAGAACATGAGCATGAGTTCAGCCCAGGAGCCTTCTGATAGTGAATAACTCCCCTGCACTGTGCTCCAGGCTGCTGAGGTTTCATCACTTTCTGGACCCCAGCTCAGCCCTTTCATGTTAGCTTGTGTAAGCTAAATCACACCTTTGAATTGTCCTCTGCACCGTCCCTCAGCCTTTCATTCTTCCCCTCTGTCTGCAAAACTGGAGATCCCTCCTTGCCTCTAAGCACTGTTCTGTGGAGACATTATTGTAATTTGCAAGGTGCTGAGATATTTCAGTGCTGAGGATCTTTGACAGATACCTCTCCAATCCCCCAGAGGTACTTACCTTTCAGCTTTTCCCCAAACATAGTAAGGAAGACAGTGAAGTTTATAGGACCTGGCGCCTCCTTCACCATGTCTTCAAGCTCTTCATTCTTGACATTCAGACGACCTGCAGCAGAGATCATTTTTCATAATAAATCACAAATTGTGTTTCAAAAAACGGTTCCCATTCATCTCCTCCCACTGGGGAGTTCAGGGCTCTGTGCAACTTTGCTAATAACATGGTAGAACACAACTCCCAAATACCCCAGTGAAAAAGAAATTGGCAGAGCTGGCTCTGAGATCAAAGGGTGACTGAAGGAGCAAGAAGGATAAATAACACAGACATGGCCAGCAGTGGACGAGAGAAGGGGAACTTCCAAATAAAATGCTTTTTGAGTTGGGGCTTTTTTTTTTTTTCCTCAGGTGAAATATGGGCCCCACTGATATTAATATAGCAGAGATCAAAGTGACTGAAGTGAATCCAAGGTCTCAGTCTTTGCCCTCTTGGATATTGAGACACCTCTCTGAGTAGAGGGCAGATGGATGAGATCCCTTCCCCATCCTTGTGCAGCCCTATTGATGAGAATTTAGACCCTGGCAACCCTCCTCAAATTGAGTGGTAATTTGCTGTGAATGTACTTTATAGGCATTGAAAGGCTTCACTGAACAGGAAAGATAGCAGAACTTGGCCTTAAGAAATAAATATTTCAGGGTAACAGTAGCTACAGGCCAAAGTTTGCAAACCTCATTGTCACAATAAAGAGTTCAGGAGCTTCTGCTCCTTGCACTGACTCTGCTGGCGTCTGATTCCACCCCGGGGAGCACTAAAGATTCTTATCAAGCTCTTTTTAATAAGCTCCAGATGGCAAAAGCCCAAATGCCTACATCACTGTTCAAGCCTCAAATGCCGCAAGAAGGATACAACTCCAGGTTTGGGATCATGAGGGCTTGAATTTTTTCTTTCCTTGGGAAGATTTGCTCTAATCTGTTTGATATTATCAAGGTTGTGATAGCCATGGAATGGACAATACCTAATCTCATGACATGCACATTTCACCCCACACAAACTCCCAGCAGCACAGAACTTCACATGAAGCCCTCCTGGGTTTGTGTGGGCAGAGGGGCAGCTAGTCCATGACTGCAGTGCTAATCAGTGCATATTCCATGGCTCCCAGATGAAAAAGCCTGGATTCAGAGGCAAATCAGAAATGCCTGGCATGGACCCCTGTTTGGGTGGGCTTCTTCTGAAATAGTTGCAGGGGAGGGATCAGACCTTCATTCCACTCCCTGCTCAGGACACTTTCCAGCTGGAGCTCTGCAGTGAGATCCCAACCACCACAGGGAGGAAGGTCAAACAGAACAGGTTTCCTTTTGCCCCCTGTGTGTCTCATTTCTCCCCCCACTGTCATTCTAATACCAACCTTTCTTCTGGGCTTGAAATTGAGACAGCATATCTCTTAAGTATTGAATTGTTAGTTTACCTAGTGCAGCAAATGTGTCTCTCAAATCTGCTTTGTCAATAAAGCCATCCCTGTTCTGATCCATGATGGTAAAAGCCTGTGGGAAGGAAAAGGAACAGGAATTGCCATTTCCATTGCACAGAACAGTGCTCCAGTCACACACATCAGTCTATGGAAGGATGATATTCATGCTGTAAAAAGGAATATTTAACTTCCTTTGATTCCTCCACATCATTGCACTTTCCTCACTTTCAACACATTACTGTATCTTGGCAAGGGGCTTAATTAAACCCACCCAAACTTCTTCTTACTAAATTAATGCTCAGTGCAGCGTGCATTGGGCTGAAGCCAATGCTGGCAGCTCCAGCCATTCAGCTCTTAACCCATAAAAGTTTGAATTAGGGAGGCTTTAGTCTGGGTAGATTTAGCCAGAGGTTGCTCTGTGGTTATACCTTCCCCATACTCCATTCTTTGAATGAGGCTGAAATATTTCTGTAAAACATTTCATTTCTGTGGATATCTCTCTGCTATCAACCTGAAGTCGATTCCTCCTGAGCCTTAGAATGATCCATCACACAGAGATAGCTGAACTTTCAAAAGTACAGAGAAATGTAAGTTCCATAAGATTGTTTATTCAAAGTTTTTTCCCTTTTCCAATACACTGCATCTTTGAGACTGTGCTGTGTGCTCTGACTGACACTGATGTGCTGACCTTAAATACCCTTGTCAGGCAAAATTTAACTTTTGATAGATAAAAACAGTTGGGTTTTTTTTTTATTTTCAGCCAACACAGACTTGGTGTGCTCTAACCATTGTTTACCAAGCCAGCTAACAGCTCATCTATCTGTTTACCCATTTGTGTGTCCATCTCTTGGCTGCCATCACACTTATAATGTTTCATTGATTTGGAAAGATTTTAATGACCTGAAATTCCCCTGGTCATGCCATGGGGAATATTTGCTGATCCTGGCATGACTCTGAAGCTGGTTATCTGTCTGACAGGCACATCAATATGGGACAGTATCTTTGCAATGGCCAGGAATTATTCTTTCTTCAGACAGTGTGCCCCTGAGATTGCAGTAACTTGCAGGGTTTTAAAGTCTGCTGCCCTACAGGGTGCATTTCTTCCCATGAACAAGTTATCTCCACATATCTTCAGGTATTTTCTCCTCCAGTTTCTTGCAAAGCCTCACTGCTCACAGCCCAGTTTGCCCATGAGGCTCCATTCAGCATTATGTTCATAATCTTATATTTACCTTCCAAACCATCCCCTTACAAAAAATTAATCCCAACTCTTTAGAGATGTTCTGCCCTTGCTTTAAATGGTGATCCCCCATAACTGGGAAGAAAAAGAGAAAGAAGATATGAAGAGCAAAGCCAAACCCAGGCAGCTCACAGGAGACAGGATGAGCATCAGGCACTGTAATGGATGAATTTTAAATAACAGAACAGCAATGCTGAAACATTTGCTGATGAGCTGGTTGAAATCTCTAGATACAAATATTCTAATCCAAACCAGGTTTTCAGAAATATGTGTCCCAGATATGCAGTTCTTAGACACAACATGGTTTTGGGTTTCACTCGACCACTCCACTGCCTCATGCCTTTGCCATTATTCTGCCACCATCCCCCTAGAAATGCTCCTGGTATTATCATATTTAAAGAAGATGAAATAATGGCATTCTCTCCAGTTCTTTGTGCTGGTCCATCTTCCATCTGCCATCTTGGAGAAAATAAAATGGAGGTTCCTATGATATAGAGAAGTGGGAGAAGGGAGTCAAACATTCCCACTGACTGTGGGGAAATGAATTTAGCTGGGTCATATTCCCAGGCCTTGCCTTGGGTTTGGTCTTGTCCATCACTGAGCTTTCCTGGTGGGAATCCTCAAGAAAAGTACACTTGAAAGCCACGTGAAAGCACAACTCAAAAGAGCAGACATTTATCACACTGGAAATTGCTTTGGAGACATGAGTTAGAAAAAATGGGGGAAAAATCCTTAATGAGTAATTTAAAATGACAAACCAGTGCAGAATGTGATGGTCTCATGGACTCTCTAGATTGTCCCCACAGAAAAAGAGCAGAAACTCAACAAACAGATTATCTGTCTTTAATATTCTCCAGCTTTTAGGCCACCCATTGGTTTTACCTCCTCACAGGTAACTGGTCAAAGAACCTACAGTGCCTGGAACACCAATCCCTTGGGAGCTGAAAGTTGCTTACTTCATCTCCACATGTTGTCTTGTTTTATTGGCATTTGTGGAGAAAGCTGAGGGCTTCTTGGCATTTTCATTTCTCCTGTGTGGGCAGCATTAGAAGGGCACAGATGAATATTTTCTTCTGCTGTTGTGGAACAGAGCAGTAATGAAAGCCCTGGTTCAGCCTGGCATCTCTATTCAGGACAATACTTGAGCACATAAGACTATTCTTATTTAAAATACCACTTAACTTTAAACATGTGCTCAAGTGCTTTCCTGAATCAGGGCTGAAGTGGATGAGATGATGCTTTTCCTTTATTTTGGGGTGGGGGCTTGGGTGCTTTTCAAATAAGTCTGGAGAGAAACAGGGGAGTGAGTGAGGGAAGTAAAGAAAGAAAGAATGAAAGAAAGAACAAACAAACACACAAGGAAAATGATCTACCAGCCAAAACCACAGGGATGATTCAGAAAACAACTGTGTGTTCTGTTAAAGCAGATGGAGAATTGAATAAGGATTACAAACAAAACCTATGTTATTCATTAGCAAAAACAGGAGACTATAGAGAACAGCAGAGTAGTGACCAACCTCTTTGAACTCCTGGATCTGGGTTTGTTCAAACATAGAGAAAACATTGGAACCGCCTTCTATCTTCTTCTTTGCCTTTTTGGGAGCCTGTAATACAAATAAGAAGATCAAGTATATATTCCTTTGTCTGTTAAGCGCCCATCAAAACAAATTACATCTTCAACAGAAGGTAAAAACTACACAGTCAAGTAATACAAGAGGATTGTGCTTTGTTATTCCAAGGTTTTAAAATTCAATCTTATAGACAGATAGATTTAGATTTATATATAAGATTGAATATATATATTTATACAAGGGATAGAAATTGCTGCCTTATTAACAGATTGAGGCTTTTTGCACTCCCTGCTGTGTCCTGGGACCTGGCAGCTCAGACAAACCAGGACAGTTTGTCACTGTGCTGCCTTTAAAAAGGTGAGGGACCCAAAGTGTGCCCCAGCATCCTGCCTGGTGCACTGCTGGCTCCCCCAGGAGCTGCCTGTTCCTTGGGCAGAGTCACCTCCAGCTCAAAGGATCCCAGGCCATGTCACACAGGGACCTCTTCCCTTCCATGCTGGCTCTGCAGAGCTCAGGGGTGACAGCCCTTGGTGTGGAGTGGTGTCACTTGAAGATATGAGCTAGAATTCCCTAGAATTCTAGCCCTTGGTGTGGAGTGGTGTCACTTGAAGATATGAGCTAGAATTCCTAGCCTGCTGTTCTCAAGAAACTCCAGAATTCAGGTAAGTGCCTCCAAGGGCTCCTTCTTCCCAGTTCCCATGCTGGGACTGGCAGCCAGACTCCAAACAAGGCCCTGCATGAAGACTCAGCTCAGGAACTAGAAAGGGAAGTTATATCATTTCCTACTCACACAGAAATGTTTAGAAATCTGCTTGGTCTGGACCAGCACTGACAGAACAGATTAATCCTTCCCAAGCAGGAACACCTTCTACTCCTGGAGCCTCTATTCCTGCACCAACCTATGGCACTGCAGTGCAGTACCTTACCAGACCATGTTATTTTAATATTCAAGATAATCATCTCAAATGAAAGGGCAGGACTGCTTTTATCACCATTCTCAAGTCTGGAGGCTGAGACAGAGCAAGATTGGGGAAGGAGCTACAATGATATCTAAGAATCTAATGCTCACTAAAAATCAGTCAGAACTAGGCTTCATTAAATATCTGAATAAGGGCCCAAGCAGCTTGCCTAAGACAATATAGTTCTTGTTCTGCAGTAAAGAATAAAATCTGTGATTCCAAAGGATTACAGAAGTGTTTTAACCACAGTGTTATCCTTACTTGGGGCAGGATAATGAGCTACAATGCCTTTTGAGTTCCCTTCCAGACAGATTACTTTTTTCTTTATCATTTTTACTTTTAAACTTCATTATCATAGTCCCACCTGGTTCTCATGTCACAGAAAATTAGTCTTACTTAGTTTGGGCTATTCTGCATGAAACAGAAGGCAACTTCTACTGTCTCCTTTCATCAAAATAAAAAAACCTGTGAAAGTTCAAATTCAATACTGATTTCAAATATCCTGAGGAGCAGAGCAGCTCAAGAAAATATTCCCACTTGACTCTGTTTGAAGCATACATTGTCTGATCAATTTAATTTGCCAGGCAGATTTCTGCACTCAGCCACCCTGGTTTAGATCCCAGGATATGGAAGGGGGGAAATTAGGGCAATGTTAGACACTCTCCCACATACCCACACTCCAGACCTGTCAAGCTCCTATCAGCTAATTCAAAGAACTAAAATCTGGAAATAGGAATGGAAATTAAGTGAAAAATATACTTGTAGTGAGGATAAAAACAAGGATAGAATGCCACCACAGGCATGGAAAAAAGAAGTTAATAAGTGGAATGTTTAATGAATGTAGAAATATTGATTTTGGAATAAACAGATTCCCTCCTCCTCCTCCACATGAAATAAGTGTTATTTTGAGCAGTAATGGGCAATCTTCCACATAACGTGAGGTGCCTGGAGGAGGCTTTCAACACTTCCAGATCGAATGGAAATATTCAGAACAATCCTATGTATTTCCATGGATTTGTTCCCTGAGGTAAAGGGGAAGCAGATGTTACCCAGGGGAGAGCACTGCCAGCTGTGAGGGGACTGCAGGGCTGGGGGCTTGGGCAGGGCAGTGGGGCTGGTTCTGCTGGGCTCCTGCAGCTGCTCCTGCTGGACACAAAACAGGCTTTGCCCTCCTCATGGTCTGTTCTGCTGGGGCCAAACACAGCATCCATGCTCAGCCTGATAAATATTCCCCATGCTAGGAAACCATCTGCATTTTTTCAGCTATCATCACAGCCACAGGCAGTGGGGTCCAGATGATCTAAATGCCACACCCTGGCAATTCCTCCATCATTCCTCAGTTTACTGGGTTCTCTGGGCTGTAAGTCTTCAAGCAAGGGCTATAGCTGAAAGGAAGGATCAGATAAATGCAAAAGCTGTAGCTCAGTATCGATTAGAAACAGACCAGCAAATCAAAAACCACCCAAAAAGATTCTGTACATTAGTGAAGTTCTTTTCAAGGCAAAGAAGATTGAAAACTGATTACACAGGGAACAATTATTGTAGCATCACAGGATCATAGAATGTTTGGGTTGGGTGGGACCTTAAAAATAATTTACTTCCAGCCTAGAAGGAGTACTAGAAAAGGTCATCCTAACATATTTGTTTACTGTTACTCTCTGGTTTGTTGTCTCCAGGGATGAAAGAGGACATCAGTGCCCATGATGCTCAATCAATTTTTAGTTTTTCTGCTGAAGGTCTGGATATGGATCCCATTTATGACCTGCTCATAAATAAGAGGGGGCTGAGACCACCAATACATTTCACAGGGGCCCATGGACAGCTGCCAGCTGGGGCTGGTTTCCATCACCAGGTTCAAGCTAAGTCTTGTAGCATCCAACATAGAGCATCTTGGATTATCAGTTCCCAGTACTGGGAATGCAGCTTACCTGCCCTAAAAAGCCAGAAAATTCATAATCACAGAGAGAACTGCACCCCAGTTTTGCACAAGGTGTGGGCAGGGAGGTGCTATGAGGGGGAAGGCTGAGAGAGAAGTAGGTGGAGCAGGAACAGAACAGAGTCCATTGTTTTTCTGGAGGGTAACTTGAATTAAAAGACAGCTCTAAGAACAGAAAAGAACAACTCAGAATAGAATAGTTCTGTGCTGCTGTCTGACAATCCCAAACACTCCAGAATTTTTTAATGAACACAATCATGGTTCTGACTCCAGAGTCTCTCTCTGAAAGAATGACAAATTAAAAGGAACATCACAGAGCTGAGCAAACATATGGCTTCTAAGATGTCAAGGATTTAGTAGGTGACCCACAGAGGAGAAAGTGGGTGACTGACACATCACTTCTGCCTGCCTTGATTTCCCCACTCTTGAAACCAAAGTGTGCCAGGCTGCACTTTGCAGAGATAGAGCAGCTCTCGTTGCAACATGTGCTGTGAGACTGACATACAAAACGTGCCAGATGAGAAACTGAAGAGCTGAGGGTCCCCTGGGCTCGGATTCCAAGGCCTCAATAGCACAGCAGTGGGAAGAATGTTGCAACAACTGAACAAGCCTATTAATATTCCTGCCTGAGAGTATTAATCATCCCATTGTGAAGAAAACAACACTTCACTTTAGAGGAGAAACCACAGGCTTGTCGCATATCACTCATTTGTCTTTCCAGTGTTAGCACTCTTTCAATTAGCCTGGATTTTAAAAGGTCTTTTTTTGTTGTTGTTGTTTTGTTTGGTTGGTTTTGGTTTTTTTAGAGGCTTTAAATGAAGAAATGGAACCATACCAAAATCTGGTCCCAAGAAAACTCTGTTGTACCAGACATTTTCTTTGAGCTGAGTTTCCCTCACTGAGGTTCTTTATATTTCTCCTTTCTGGCAGTGTCAGGGAGCCCAAAAGAACCAGGGTGTGCAGGGACACAGGCAGGCAGAGACAATGAGTGTGTGTGGCCTTTGCCTCTCTGGATGTAAGAAAAGGGATCCAATTTTTATACGTTGCAAAGGTGGGAGGGGGGTGATGTTCAAGGGAATCAGAAGGAAATTTGATTTCAGGGTGACCTAGAAGAAAAGGGGGTGGGGAATCATTTTCTGCCTCTACATACAAAGGAGGAGGGAGATGAAGATACCTTGTTCTTACTTCAGAACATGAGGCATTGTTTGCCCTGATAAATTCATAAAGAGGTGATGCTAGAGCAGATCCATGACACTGGATTATTGCAGAGCTTTATCATCTCCACTCCTCAGTGCATTCTGCAGACAACCAAGAAAAATATGGAAAACCAGGCAATTGCAGCAGGGTGAGCAAGGTCCCTCAGTGGCTGCTCAGGGGCACATTTGTACCCTTCAGTAAGTGGGAAGTAACCAACCTCCACCTGGCATTTCCTGCAGCACAGGAACATCTCCACTGGCAGTCAGGAGAGATGGGCAGCACTCTGCCACAAGCTACAGCTTTGGTTTGCTTTGCTTTGGTTTGCAAAGTTTAGTTTGGTTTGGTTTGGTTTGGTCACTCCCTTGTTTAGCCCACCATGCTCTAAGCCCCTCAGAAAATGCTCTTAATAATTAACAATGATGCAGTGTGGTGCTCCTGACATCAAAGTCAAAAACACAAGCAGAAACACTTCCCTACTCAGCCACTTATTGTGTCTTCTTCTAATTTTTCTACCAGAGACAGCTCAGTGGACAAGCAGGGAGAGAGCCCTGCAGGGAGAATCAGCAGTGGACACTGTTAAGAGCCTGATTCTGCTGTCTTGTACCCATAAGTGTTTATTCAGTCCAGGACAAAGTAGACATAAGATACCACCAGGTTTTTACTGTTTCACATTTTGTACTTCCTTCCTCTGCAACTACATGTACAACTACAGAAAAGACAGAATCATCCATCATTTTGCTCAGACTTTGTCCCCTGCTGTGATCCAGTGTATGATGTCAACTCTCAGTTACTATTACTTTTTCATCCATCACACTCTCTCCTTGTTTTTCATCCACTCTGGGATCTCGGTGCTGACATTTCCTGTCTTCAAATTTCTGTTATCATCAAATACAGCTTCTGAATCAGGAGCTGCATCTCAGGCCTGGACAAGGGATTGCTGCAGCATGGGGCAGGATATTTGTTGATTTTTGTCTCACAGGTTTGCTCTGCTGAGATAATTTACACTGGATCTGCAGCAACCATCCTAGCTATGGACAAGCCACCATTTTTTAGTGGTTGAGGTCCTTTCCATGGCAGGTGAGCAGCACAAGGCCAACCCAAGTGCATGCCTTGGAGGGAACAGTCTAGAGGAGTAAGCAACACAAACTGCTCTAAGGGCACAATTTGCATTTCAAACAGGCAGCAGCCTCAGATCATTCAAATAAACCACGTTATCAGAAGTGAGAAAGAGAAGATCTTTTTATTACCTGCTCTGCAGTCATAAACAGACCCCTCCCTTCTCATCCTCACTCCATTTTGTGTGTAGTCCCAGCCTGCACACACCCACACAGACACACCTTTGATCCCTGCTAGATACAGAAATCTGCTGGCCTGCAGCCTCCCTGCTTCACACTCTGGACACTCCAGGTTCTCCTCTGCCTCACAGAAAACCCTTCCCTGTCACAGGCTCCTTCCCCTCCTGCAGACACATAGAGGGAAGGCCTTGTCTGCAAATTCACCCCGGAGCAGCAGAGCCTCCCCAGCCTCTCCAGCCACAGGCTCCTCCACCTTGAAGACCCCAAATTCAACAGATGGGCCAAAATTCAACAGCTGCTTTTCCCAACCCAGCAAATCTTCTTCTCCTTCATGTGACGAGATGAGCAGTCCCTGTGTGCTGATTGTCACACTTGGGGCTGTCTCACACACACACACACACATATGGACATACGCAGGACACACAGTCACACAACACACACTCCCAGGGCTGTCACACACACACACACACAGACACTCACAGGGACACTCCCAGGGCTGTCACACATGCACTGTCACACACACAGTGTCACACACAGTGTCACAGTGTCACACACACAGTGTCACACACACACAGTGTCACACACAGTGTCACAGTGTCACACACACACTGTCACACACACACTGTCACACACGCAGTGTCACACACACAGTGTCACACACACACAGTGTCACACACACAGTGTCACACACACTGTCACACACACTGTCACACACAGTGTCACACACACAGTGTCACACACGCACTGTCACACACGCAGTGTCACACACACACAGTGTCACACACAGTGTCACAGTGTCACACACACAGTGTCACACACACACAGTGTCACACACACAGTGTCACACACACAGTGTCACACACAGTGTCACAGTGTCACACACACAGTGTCACACACACACAGTGTCACACACACAGTGTCACACACGCAGTGTCACACACACAGTGTCACACACACACTGTCACACACACACAGTGTCACACACACACAGTGTCACACACGCAGTGTCACACACACGCAGTATCACACACACACACAGTGTCACACACGCAGTGTCACACACACACACTGTCACACACACTGTCACACACACAGTGTCACACACACGCAGTGTCACACACACAGTGTCACACACGCAGTGTCACACACACGCAGTATCACACACACACACAGTGTCACACACACACACAGTGTCACACACACACAGTGTCACACACACAGTGTCACACACACAGTGTCACACACACACACTGTCACACACACACACTGTCACACACAGTGTCACACACCATGTCACACACACACCGTCACACACAGTGTCACACATACACTGTCACACAGAGTGTCACACACACACAGTGTCACACACACACAGTGTCACACACGCAGTGTCACACACACGCAGTATCACACACACACACAGTGTCACACACACACAGTGTCACACACACAGTGTCACACACACAGTGTCACACACGCAGTGTCACACACACGCAGTATCACACACACACGCAGTGTCACACACACACAGTGTCACACACACACAGTGTCACACACACAGTGTCACACACACAGTGTCACACACACACACTGTCACACACACACACTGTCACACACAGTGTCACACACCATGTCACACACACTGTCACACACAGTGTCACACACAGTGTCACACACACTGTCACACACAGTGTCACACACACACACTGTCACACACACACTGTCACACACACTGTCACACACAGTGTCACACACACTGTCACACACAGTGTCACACACACACACTGTCACACACCCTGTCACACACACAGTGTCACACACAGCCATGGCAGCAGTGCCACCAGCAGCCCCGTTCCAGCTGCGGGGCTCGGTCAGCGTGGCCGTGCTGTGGTCGGTCGGTGCCACTCAGTGCAGGTGGCACATTCCAGCCTGCAGAGCACATCTGATCAGCATGCAGGCTATTTTTGGGCACACAGTTCCCCTCAGCAGACAGAAATGTGCTACAAGGTGTCACTGGAATTGAACAAACACGGGGATGTTTGGGGAATAAGAAAAAGGCTTCCCTCTCCTTCCTTGTGCCGCTGCCCTTCCTGCTGCCCACCAGCACAGAGCAGGCAGGGAGACATCACAGACCCAGCTTGTCTGAAATTCCCTGGAATTAACAGAGAGCCATAGACAGTTCTCAGAACTCCATTCCACAGCACTTGTGTGGTCTGCTCTTGTTAGAAAAATTATCTCCCTGAACCCTGCCTCTCTCACTGTCATCAGCCCTGGATGTCAGAGCCTAGTAGCACTGGCTGACTTGTAATTATTTTTTACTATGCTGCTTTGTCTGCACTAATCCTTTGAAAGTAGCTTTACTGCACATCTGAAATATTATGATGCTATAAAACCTCTGTAATATTTATAAATCCCTTAAGACATCATAAAGAGAGAAAAAAACCTCCCCACAGAGTTCATCTAGCATAATTACATATACATTTCCCTCTGATTAATAAAAAATGATCACTTCCTTATGTAAAGATATTCTTCAGCTTTCTTTCATTAAGGCTATTTTTTTCTTTCCATTTTAAATCTGTTTCATGTGTCCCCGTATAGTAAGGTACCTCAGAAGAGATTTTCCCAAAACAAAAGGCACAATGAAAAGAACCACCACAGAGCACCGTCAGTTGAGCTGGGAGCGAGGAGACAGACGAGTCTCTCACTATATTTTCACGTCTCCTAACTTAAGCATTTCATCACAGAATGTCCTGGAACATCTTCAAACATCAATGAGTGTTGGTGTGTCATTGAACTAAGTAGGCAGGGAAAAAACTGATAAGTGAAATCTTGGGGAAAAAAAATAAAAAAGGGGAGAAAGAAAAGCTAAGACCCAGCACTTGTCCCCCACCCACAAAAGGGCTGGCTTAGACTTTACTGAGGCTGATTAAAGGGAAACCTGTAAATCCACACCTGAAGAGGCATAATCAGCACAAGGCACTGGTCCCTTCTGAAGCACTGGTGAAGAACATGATAAATGTGAAACCACTGACACTGGGCTGGCACTGGCTGAAACTGGAGCCTGTTTTGTGCATGGATTTTAGAAATGCCATTGAATGTGGTTTTGCCACAGCACGTGGATCACATTCATCACCTGCTTAAATAGGATCAAGTTTGAACTAAGCTTTGAGAAAGCTTTTCATATACAACTCCCTCGCTGGTGTTCTCCACAATGAAATATTCCATAGCCCCAGGGAGCCACAGGGCAGCATTGCTTTTAGACAGCCTGAAAAGGACCTGCAAAAAGGAGCAAAATAAACAAAGACAAAATCACCTGCTCTTTTTTTTTTTCCCTAATACTGTTGCAGTCATTCCTCTGAATTTGCAGGAGACAAAGATCTGCCCACAGTTCCTTAGGCAGGAGTTCTTTGCTCCTTGGAATCACATCGGGTGAGGTGGCTGGTGGAGTCCCAGAGCTAAAAGCCAACAGTGAGCAGGGCAAAGACAAGACACAGAAATTTCTACAGAGCTTCCTACTTCTCTTCATGGTCACAAGAGCAGCCCAGTCACAATTCCAGAGAAATCCCTTTCTCTCAGTCCTTATCACACCACAGCAGATCTTAAATCTATCTCACACCAGCCATGCCAGGAGTGTGAATGTGGGACAGAGCTGCACAAGCTCTTCCTTTCTGCAATTCCATCTATATTCTGTGCCTTCCTTGTTTGTGAAATACATGCAGAGCAGTCCTTGGGAGTTCCCAGCTCACTCTGTGGGGTATATCAGCATTCTGGCTGTGATACTACAGTGAGATTTCATGGGATGCTGTGTGATCATTCCTGCTCTGTTTGAATCATAAGAGTCAGAAAGAAATACAGAGATAAACAGACATGGGGAAGGATAAAACCTACCATGGTGCTGCTGCTCCTTCCACCCCTCCTCTGCCAACCAGTCAGCCAACAAACACAATGCCAATTGTCTCTTTATATAGTGTCACCAAGGAATAAAAATATGCCTGCTCCAAGTTTAGACAATAGATGTAAGGTTGGAAAAGTGCAGTAATTGGATCCCAATACCATTCCAAGCATCTGTTCCATGCACAGCTTTTGCTTTCACAGAAATAATGCAGCAGATAAGTAGAGGAGGCAGTTGGGATACAATTGTACAGCACTCACAGCAAGCTTGAGCTGAAGGGGTTTTCCCATGTACTGCTAAATAATGAACACAGGGCATGCACTGGAAGATTTTAAGTGGACATGGCATTTTGAAAAAGCAGGAAGGGAAACACAGTCCTTGAGAAAATGCTGGGGAAACCAGCAATAAATCCTGGCCACTTCAGTACCCCCAGAGCCTGGTGCAGGCATTCAGAGCTCCAGCAAAGCATCTGAGGCTCTGCAGAACTGCATCTATACCTGGAAGGTGGAAAATCACCTCTCTGCAGATGGCAATAAAGTGACTCAGGTCAAGGCTCTTTTCCCTGAATCTATAAACACGCCTGAAGTCTGGGGATGTTACCATCATATTTTCTGGAAAAATCCCTTTGCCCAGGATTCTTCTCCTGGGAAGCTGAGAAGGTTCAGAGAAAGGAAAACAGTATTATGTCATTTGCTTCTCCTGTGTTTTGCTGCTTTGGAATGAGCTTGGAGATTGTTTACCCACAGGTGATTGTTTCATTTGTTTTTGGTGTGAGTGTTTTCACTCACTGGCCAATCGGGGCCAAGCTGTGTCAAGGCTCTGGGAAGAGTCACGAGTTTTTTATTATCTTTTTAGCATTCAGTAAATATCCTTTCTGTATTCTTTAGTATAGTTTAGTATCGTATTCTTTAATATACTATAGTATCATAAAATAATAAATTTGCCTTCTAAGAATATGGAGTCAGATTCCTCATTCCTTCCTCCATCTGGGAACGCCACAAATACAAGAGGGGGCCATATCCCAAAATACTGCAAAGTGGTGGAGAGTCATGGACTTCAAAGCATGAAAGAAGAGGTGTGTGTGGTAATGAATGTGGCAGTGGGAGCAGGAAGGGAACAGGAGGCAGCGTAGGAGCCACAGGGGCTGTGTCTCCCAGGGAATGCTCATGGACATTAATACACATTCCATCCCATTGGAATTACTGCAATGAGCCAAAACATTAACCACTATGAAATTGCAAAATTCCACTGACATGAAATCATGGTTCCTAAAGGTCTGATCTCTGTGTCTCTCAGAGTATCCATACAAGAACATCAGAACATTCAATTCAGCAGAAACAGTAGGTTTTTCAGGAACCTGCATCTGAAATTCTTCTCTCCATCAGTCATTCCAACCTTGAGTCACAGCAGTGCTCAATCAATTAACTGAACTTTGAGACAGATGTGCATTCAAGTTTCTGGTTGAACAAGAACCTTGTTCTTTCTCCAGGTCCAGCCCCTTGCAGTGCTGTCATCTCTAATCTTAGATCTGACTGCATGCTCTTCAGGGCAAGGACTGCTTTAGCTGTTGTGGGGCACCTCAAACACCTACAGGGATGATTAAGTAATAAATAGGCATAATACAGCTCATCTGGCTTTAGTGAAATGGCTGTGGATGCACATTGGAAGGTAGCCTGGTGTTCATTGTTCTGACTTAGTGACATTATACCAATCCCCAGTGTAACAGAGCATGAAAAGAAATCCCTCAGTCCCTCTGCCTGCAAGTGCCTGCTGGAGAGGAGCCCCAGGTTTGTGTCCTAGGCTGGGTCTAGAAACCTGAAAAACTCAGTGAGGTTCCTGAGGGAAATCCTACACAATTTCCAAGGTTCATTGTGATAAAGATGTGTCATGTTCACTGGGTTAGATCCTGATTCATCAAAGTTGTTAAGAATCCACTTAACTTTTAGGGAGAAATAGTCCCACTGAAATCCACAGAACAGCTCACAAACCTTTATGTGAGAATGTGGTTACTCATTCTGCAGGATTAATGCCCCAATTCCAACAATAGAGACAAATGAGCAGCAGCTTTGTCACCTGGGCCTGGGATTCCAACCTGTGAATTTTGTGCCCTTTCTTGGAAGAATCCTTCTCCTTTCACCCAGCCATTTCCTGGTTTTCTCTGAGCAGCTCTGTTAACAGACTTTTGTATTGTTTTATTGGGAGTTTTGTTTTCTCTTATCTAGTATACCATCAATCACCATTGTTATTATCAATTTGCTCCTTAGTCTTGTAGCTTGATCTGCAGGCATTTTCCAATAGTGCCTGTATTTTCTGCATTGATCTTTATCTTTTCACAGAATTTCTATATTAAATGAATCCTTCCAAGCTTTTTTTAAATGACATGACACATTGGGATAAAACCCACACAATGCAGTGTGTTTGTAATGCACATGTCCTGGGAGACCAGAACCCTCTCTGCTTAGTCTGTGAAACAAATCCACAGAGGAATTAAGGGAGACATACATCTTGGCTTTAAAGGTCTGCTTGCTTCTGCAACTGCCTCCAAATTATAGAAAGGCTCCAGACTGGAGAGGGGAGGGAGAGAAGGGGGGAATAACATAAGGACTGAAAAAGAAAGGCTTGAATTTAATTGCCCTAAAAATTTCAATCATTCAATCTGGTAATTAGAGAGCTGGCTGATTCAGAAAGCAATTTCATTTGGAAAAAAAAATAAAAAAAGAGCCCAACAAGATAATTGATGCTAAGTGAATATTTTACCTGAAATATTAAATACCAAACTTAAGTCTGCCTTCAGGGCCCTTTCTGCTACCCCTTTTTGATCTGTCTTTCTACTTCTTTGTATTTTCCTCTCACATGACTCAACAGAACAGGACACTCCTTCAGAAAATCAGATTGTCACAGGGACAGGTTTATTTGAACTCTCTGTGCTGTGAAGGAGACAACATAATGATTTATTAGTGAAGAAAATAATAATAGGAAGTCTCCTGAGGTGCAGCCTGGCTGCAAATCTCAGTGAGAATTTCCAGTGCTGAGTCTCTGTGTCTGGCCACGAGCACAGTCTGATGTCCTACCAAGGGGAACATTTTCTTTAGGAGCTGATCAAGTACAGGGTAACAGCTTTCTTTGTCAACTTAACAAGGATTAGCAGAATGTTTCATGTTTAATTCTGGACTCTCTGATGTCATGAAATGATACTTCAAGGCAGAGCTGTGCAGTCCTGCAGAGCCCTGTGGGTGTCGGTGTCACAGGGGTCTGATTGCACAGGTCTCTTGGCAGGGTGGAAAGAGGAGCTGCTTTATTGCACTGCTCAGGAGAGGTAACTGCTCATTCTCTGGTATTTAATGGCCTAATGAACAAGGGCAGCATCCCATACACACCTTAAAGGAATGTTGTGTACCTGGAAATTAGGTAGATAATAATTTATGCTACATTTATAGTTGGAGAAATGATAAAGAAAGCTGCACATGACACATTGGATTCTGGTTTCCTGTGCTGTTCTAAGTGCTCACCTGTGCAGCATTTTCACACAAATGTTACACTTTATTCCTGTTAGTAATGTTAAATTTTAATCTTAAAAGACCTTTTTAAGTGAGATTCCACATCTATTACTGCTCAGGAAGCCCACATCAAACATATTCAGGTGCCTTTGCAATTTCCAGCTTTGAGACTGATCATGAGAACGTTTCTGATCTGTACAACATTCAGGATCTAAAAAGGCAGATGGCAGGTCTTGGGGACAATCCTTGTGGGGAGATGGGATGCCAGAAGCAGTGCCAATTGGGATGTGGCCTTTTTTTTGCAGCCAGAAAAAAATCCACTAATACTGAATATGCTATGCAGGAAATGTGTAATAAGTACTTCTGGAAGTATTGGGGTTATTGCAGGTTATTGCAAGTTTTGAGACCAACTTTATACCACAACATGACTGTGCTCCTGCCCACAGAGAGTCTCCTGGCCTGCCTTTGAGGGGATGCCTTCAAAAGAACACCTGGGGCAGTTAATCAGGCTTGGGAACATCCTGCCAAGAGGTGGGGACAATGCCCTGACCTTTAGGAGAGCTCCCTTCCATCCTTCACACCACAGGACTCCAGGTTCTGTGCAAGTCCTGGAGCTGAGCAGATTCTGGGTCAGGAGAATAAACCAAGCACTAAAGGGAGAACATCAGCTAATTCCAGCAGAGCCACCACTCGCAACCACCAAGCTAGGGTAGATTGCAAGCCCTCCAGAGAAAATTAGCAACTTGAACCACCCACTTTTCTTTAATCATCTTAAATTTATCAGAAGCTCCTGTTCTTTTAGGAGCCATGATGATGCCCTTTTCTCCTTACAGTTGTTCTCTCAGTAGCTGATGAAATTCTTCATACAGGGGACAGGTTACCCCGTGCTGCTCAGGAAGTCTGGTCTCAATACTGAATTTTGGAGCCTGGCAACAAAGCAAATCTCAGGCAAATGAGCCTTATGTTCACTGTGTACAGAGCTCCTGCAGTACAGGTACAGAGGAGAAGCTATTGCAGACACGTCTGCAGAATTTTAGATAAATTAAAAAGTGCAAATCCCACTGTGAATCTCCTCTCTCCATTGAGCAGGGACACAAACACTGTTTTGGAAACAGCCAGGGCTGCTGTAACTGTTAATTAAGTTCTGTGCATTTGCTGTTCAGGACAGTAAATGCAAACCCCCTTCCCTGAGCTACCCCTCCCTCTCTGAGAATTCATAGCCACTATCTAATCTGACAAAAACTGTGTACTCTTTTATACTTGGAGGTCACTTTATGTTACTTACAGTGTGTTGCATAATGTCAAAAGGCATAACACAACATAATGAAAAGCAGACTAATATAACTCAACCTGACATCAATGACATAATATGATGTGGCTACTGAGAAATGCACTGTTGTCATTGTTTTGTGTTTTCATCTGACACCTATTTGCCGTTCCAGCATGGGGCAATTGTTGCAGAATTTGGAGAAAAGGTTACAGACTGAGCACTCCTCATTCTGTTGTGGCTCCCAAAATTTTTGCACTGAGATCACTTGGTTGGATTTGCTGGGGGTTCCTCCTGATTTACACTAGCAAGAATCAGGCTCTACAAAATCATCACATAAAGAGCAATTACTTTAGGAAAGCCATCAAGTTGGAAAATGCAGCTCCTGGGAGTAAGGAAATGACAACCCTGTTACAGTCCCTGTAACCTTAGCTCTGCCCTCCTGGGCAGTAAAGGGACCTGCACTGGTTTTCCTGCAGGATGTCATTTCATTTTGTAGGACTGTGGAGCAAAGCAGCTGTTCAATATTTCTCTTAACTTCTTCACGTAGTCTGTGGTCCCATATCTCATTTGCTGCACATCAAATAAATCCTTTTGTGGCTTAGGTAGTTTTCTCCTTCCTGTTTTTATTTGCTATTGTATTGTTTTAATTACCACAGTAGATGTGTATTTCAAAACCAAGGATGAATCTCTCTTCCCAATGCACCCACAAGTTTGAAACACACTGTTATTCCTTCCTTGTTCCACAGACAGGGAGCAGAAGCACAAAATTGCATCTATAGTCCCAATGGGAAGTCTCTCCTAGACAAGGCTACAGCACAAGGCAGCAAAATCCCAACCTTTTGCATTAATTCTTTATTTTTATTCCCTGGCTACTTTATCCTGCCCAGGTCCTCAGTGGAAAAAGCAGGCATGAGCCTCATTTGTGAAACAAACAACAGGTGAAAATGGATTGTTGGGCAACAACAGGTGAAAATAGTTTGTTCTGGTGATTAATCCATCCAGCAGAACCAAAACAGGAGCGCCAACAGTAACCAAAATAATTGAGCTGATGGATTATAATGAAACACACTGCAATTTCCACTAGAGTTTTACAGACAAATCCATCAAAAAAACCAGCTCTAGCCTCTTCTCCTCTCTAACACAGGCCATAGAGTTTTATATATCAATTTCCAGCCCATGTCTTCAGGTTGAGCTAGAACCTATCTTTAAGCATTGCTGTTGTGGTTGTTATTAATATTATCTTATGTTGATGGTGGTTGGCCAAGCCAACTGAAGCCATGGCTTCCTCAGTGACAGAATTCAGCTCCCAGTGACTCTGAGGGTGGTCAGTGGACTCAGCCTCACATTCCACACTCCAGCACATCCTGCACTCCCACTTTGTGCTTCTGGTCATTCCACCTCTGCATGGATTATTTGGGGGGCCTTGGAAGCAGTGAGACAGATCACTACACTATTGCTGCAAGATAGGATTTGATGAGAATGTAATTAGTTTCTGCTGGCAAAGCCTGTTCTTCCTGGCCAGAAACCCTGCTGAGAAGTTCAGGTTTAGCAAAGCAGAAGTCAGGAGTGGAGGGAGGTTAAAGGAAAGCTAAAGAGCTCTGGGAAACCAGGTGAGGTTTAGACATCTGCCAACATTCTGGCCAGGTATCCCCACAGAAAGGAATTACATTCACTTAAAACTTTCAAAGAATGAAGGAACAAGACTTGACAAATGGTTCTCCCTGTCAGAAATTTTACCTAAATATTTCTGTCTTTTATGCAGCTTTTGATGGGGCCTACTATGCCATTTTCTGTTAGGATGAGATCTTATTTTCTGAATTAATCTTCTGCATTTGTAATTTCTGTCTGTACCAATAAACAAGCATATTTTTTTCAAACATTTACAATATGGTATGGAGTTTCCTAAAATTTTGGGGTGAGCAACTGGAACTCTTCACCTGAAATTTTACAATGTAAGTTTCTACCTCCTCTGAAAAAAAATCAGCATAGCAAAATCCAATTTTGTTTACAGAAAATAGTATCTAAATATTGGCCCAGTGACTAAATTCATGGCAGGTATCTGTGGTTTAATTGTGGATGAATCTCAGAGTTGGCTGGGTCACATCACACAGAGATTTGGAGCCAATGATGCTCCATTGCAGACACACACACACAGAGTGGAATAGGACACAGGCAGCAGGACCACCTCAGAGTACAGCACAGATTTTAGGCTACACCATCCATAAAAACACTAGGAACAGGACTGCCAAGCAAGGGACAATTCAAGAATTTAAATGCAGTGGAAAATGCCAGCTGAAATAGTCACTTTGGAAATTATGGATGTAGTAGGTTGGCATTGCTCTGCAGATGTTGAATGTAGAACATGGTAATATCCCTCCAGCACAGTAACTGTAAATCCAGGAGCCACAAAGGCATTTAACAACTTTTTGTAAATGTCACAAGTTCCTAATTCAATCCTTGGCACTTTTCTAAAAAATCATTATGGGGGAATCATCACATGGCATAGTAACAACCTCCCCTGTTTGTGCTAATGAAACAGCCCACATGCCTAAACCTGAATTAAAATAATGAAAAGGAGCACAGCACATAAGAAAGGTGCCATATTCTGATCTCACAAACAACAGCATAAATCCATTGTCACCTCTTAGAAAAAGTGGAATTATTTGGGACTGACCATCCTGAGACTGAGGACAGCATCTGGACCCTTGGCAGCATTCACAGAGTCATGGGATGGTTTGGGTTGGAAAGGAGCTCTGAAGATCAGCTTGTCCATAGTGCTGGTTCCACTGCAGTGCAGGAGCTGCAGGTGCAATGGGCAGGAGGGAGGATTGGCCTGGCAGTGGAGGCTCAGTGGTCACAGTGGGTGACAGCACATCCTGGCACTAAAGGACCTCCAGGTGGGATCCTGACAGTGAACAGCTCTGAGAAGAGCTGAGAACCTCCAGTAGAAGTCTTCAGAAAACAGACAGACACATTCACAATGATGCTTCAGCACCTTCAACCCTCACACTGGGGACTTTCTGCCTGAGTGCTTTGGTGCTGTGGGTAGAACCCACAGATCCAACACTCTGAGCTGTGCCTGAGTGTCTTTGCTCCTGCCTTTGCCAGTCTGTGCTAATCCTTACTCTGAGCTGAGACTAATCAGGTTCTTTTAACTTAGGGCCCCCCAAGCTATCCTCGTTCTGTGGGATGGATTACTCTGTTGTGACATGTCTCGACCTGCTCCTCGACTCAGTTCTCCTGCTAACCCATTTTATATTCCTGCACTTCAAAACACAGACATTAGTTATGTATGCATGTGAGCCAACCCCAATGTGCTCAGAAATGCAACACAAAATCCCCTGGTAGTTTGAAATACACACTACAGTCACTCAAACAGGAGGAAATGCAAATGCCACACTCAGACACAATGGCATATTCCCATTTAGTCCATACAAGTATCCCAAAAGCAGGACTCCACATCCCAAATGTCATGTTTTGGAGGACACAAGGTTTGAAAAATTACAATAAACTGTAATAATTGCCTCTCAGGTGGGCTGAATTACTCTTTGAGGAATTAGTCTTCCTCCCTTGTCTGTGAAGGAAGTATCTTTAACTTGAGCTTTTTGGTTTAAAAGCAATCTGAGCCATGAACATCCTGGCCAGACAGAGACTCCCTAAATCCCAAAGCCTAAAGCCCAAAACATGAGAACAGACAAAGCTGAAATGATCTGGGTGCACAGAGGGTTGAACTTTTGTAGGAAACAAACTTGACACACATTGTACCTTGGTAGAAGTCAAAACCAAGGCTTCTAGAAGCCAAAATCTCTCCTGAAAGGAGGAGCAGCAAACAGGTCAAGGTACATCCTTCACCAGTGGGTGCAGGTTGTGGTGACACTGCTCCACAAACCATCTGCTGTCCCCTCAGCAGGGATGGAAGCTGCTCCTTGCTGAGGAAACAAGCTCAGGAGAGAAGAGCTGTTGGCTCCTCTCTTCCACCAGAGCCCAGGCAGCTGCAGGGTCAGCTGGAGCCTGGTCCCTGCACAGGGGCGACACTGAGCACACACTCTGTCCTCAAAATCATTTGGGAAAGGCATTTCCATGGTACTGCTCAGCACAGCTTGGGGTGGACATGCTGCAGCTCCTCACTGAAAAAGTACAGAGCAATGCACTGAGGAAAATCTCCTTTGGGAAAGGAAAAATATTTGGAATCTAAACTGGAAGATGCTTACCATGAATAACTGTGGCTCCCAGCCTAACTTCCACCAGCAGCTGGAATACAGAGAATGGCAATGACTGCAGAGCAGGGCCACCAGAACTTCCCACAGGGAGCCAAAAACTCAACTAGCTCCTCAGGAGACAGAATTAACAAATAGCCACCTTTTTCAAGTTTTTACTTTTCTTACAGCGAGTGAGTAATTCTCCCTCATTAGTGACAGGTAGTGAACTCATGCTGTATTGAAAGGGAAAATGCAAAATAACCCAGGAAATTCTCTGTGTTCACTTTCAGACATAAGGATGCCCTTCAGAACTCACTGATCACACGTATGTATCAGTTATTGAGAGCACAGAAGCAAACAAAGTCCCCCAGGCAAGTCTGCTGTGAACTCCTAACCTAACCTAAGGTTCTTAAATATGCCAGGCACAAGGAAATCCAATTTTCATTAACCTCATTAATCCAGATACTCTTTTGCCTGCTGAGTGCCCACTTCAGCGAGGCAGGTAAATGTACAGTCTGTTTAAACCCTATTTTTATCTCTTGTTTCATGTGTTTATATGTGACCAACCCCTCTTCACTCATTCAGCCACTGTAGCTGTGCACTTGTGGAGGAAGCCACGTGGATAAATGTGGGTTACTGATGAGAGAGAGGTCATTTGCATTTTGGTGTTTGTCAGTGTGACATGCAAAGAGTTTCTGTGCAAGGAGGCATCAGTTGCATGTCATCCTGCTTTTGGTGTTTATAATTTTAATTTTTATATAAGGAAACAGACAAATATTCAAGGCTAATAGAGGTGCAAAGAACTGCCTTTAGCAAATCCAGTCATCACCCCATGCTTGTCCTGGACAGTTTGCCTGCTTCTTACCAGCAAGCTGACAGATCATGGAAGAAAGGACAAACTTTGGGTACACTACTCCTACATTACCTCACTCCGGTCTTTAGGTCAAGGAATGTGTTATGTATCCTGAGATTTCAGTGGGAGCTCTTGGATACTCAGGGATTTTTTAATCAACTCACTTATCTACTTGACAGAATGTACAATTTTAGTTCCTCGTGTATAAGATAGGATGTCGAGGTGTCCTGCAACGTTAAGTGGTTAAAAAAAATACACCCCAGAGCTCTTCAAGTAGCTCTTTCTCCTTGTAAACCATGCTTGACTTCCTGATTTGTTTGAGGAAAAAGCCACTGAGTGTGTAGACGTCTTTTATCCCTCTTAGCCACAATTCCTTTGAGAAATCCAACAGCGAAGGTGGATACAATTATTGTAAATAATGTTGGATAGAACCCAGAGCAGATGAAGGTGGGAGGATACAGCTCAACAAGAATAGAAGTGGTTTCTAATGAGAGAGGGAATATTTCACTCTCAGCATGGCTGTTATTATGTCCTACACATTAATTCAGCCGAGAAGTCTTGAAGTAGCAGAATGAGTTTGTATTCACTGAAGTGGCAGGCACTGGCATGGCTGCCTTCCCTTTACTCTTACAATTAATACTTTCTTGATTTCTCAGAGAAGAATATATGAGAGTTAAACCCTGTGAGGCATGAGGCACCTCACAAGGTATCAAAACTTGCATTATTGCAGCCTAGGCCATTCACAGCAGTACATATTTCACTTTCAGTTCTTTTTTATTATTTTCTGTATTTTTCCTAGAACTGTGGGGCATGATTCACCTTCTTGAAAAATAAGCCCTAATAATTCTATCAGAGATGTGAATTCTTCTGCCCAGGAACACCCATGCTTGGACAGTTTCCTAAACCTTCCCCTACAGTTCTTGTGGAAATGTCCACTTTGCCCTGAACTGTCCTTTTTACAAGTGAGCAACCAGTACATGAGCTGGTGTAATGGCTTACCTCAAAATCCAGAGGTTTTTCCCCATCTTTGCTTAAATCCCTGTACCCTCACTGTGCTTTAATTTTCTGGACCTTCCTGACTTCTGCACAGGTAGAGGTCACCAATCCTTCCAGCCAAAATGTGAATAAGTTCCTTTTCTCCTTTCCCTGCCAATGTCCTGCAGGACCTGCAGGGCAGGATTATTGTGCTCTTTATGAGGATCTCTTTTCATGCTGCTTCCCAGAGCTAGAGCTGACAGAAAAGAGGACAGGAAGTGTGAGGGGATTATTTTCAGGCTGACAGAGGTACCCACGAGTAGCACCTTTGGTGGTGCCATTCTAAACCCTTCATCTCCATTTAAGAACTTTGCATTCCCAAACCCGCTAAAATCCTGAAAGTTTGAAGTGGAATCCTGCTACGGTTAATTTAAGTCAAATACAGCCTGAGTGTTTGGTTCCCTAAAGGATCTAACTATAAATCATATATCCTTGTGACATCTCCCACATCACAGAAGAAGAAAAATGCCTCACATCCTTTTTCTGTGTATTTTTCTTGTCACTTGCCTTGCACTCTCATCTGCCTCTCCCTGTGCCAGGAGCTTGTTCCTTGTCCCACAGCTGTGCAGCGCTCAATACAACAGACCCCAAGCCCACAACCTGATTTCTGAGGTGCTATTGCAAGGCTGATAGAGGGATAACTGCAGCCAGCAGTGAAAGCTGCTTTTCACAGAATTCACAGAATGACTGGGTTGGAAGATACCTTCAAGATCAAGTCCAACCCAGCCCCAACACCTCAACTAAACCCTGGCACTCAGTGCCACATCCAGGCTTTGTTAAACATCCCCAGGGATGGTGACTCCAGCACCTCCCCAGGCAGACCATTCCAGAACTTTATCTCTCTTTCTGTGAAAAACTTATTCCTAATATCCAACCTGTATTTCCTTTGGCACAGCCTGAGGCTGTGTCCTCTGTGTCTGTCAGTGCTGCCTGGAGAGAGAGCCCAACCCAGGCTGAGCACAGGCACCTTTCAGGGAGCTGTAGAGTGATGAGGTCACCCCTGAGTCTCCTTTTCTCCAGGCTGAGCACCCCCAGCTCCCTCAGTGGCTCCTCACAGGGTTTGTGTTCCCAGCCCCTCTCCAGCCTCGTTGCCTCCTCTGGACGCGCTCGAGCGTCTCAAGGTCCTTCCCAAGCTGAGGGGCCAGAGCTGGACACAGCACTCCAGGTGTGCCCTCAGCAGTGCCCAGTGCAGGGCACAATGACCCCTGCCCCTGCAGGGCAGCACAGTCCTGGAGAGGAACAAATGCAGGCAAGGTTGTCACTGTCATATTTTCCGAAAAATTCCTTTGCCCAGGCTTTTCTCCTGGGAAGCTGAGAAGCCTCAGAGAAAAAGGAAAACAAATTCTTATCTCATTTGCTTCTCCTGCGTTGTGCTCAAATGTGGAATGTGTTTGGAGGTTGTTTATCCAACAGGTGATTGTTTCATTGGTTTCATATGAATTGTTTTGACTTATTGGCCAATCACAGCCAAGCTGTATCAGGGCTCTGGACGGAGTCACGAATTTTCATTATTATCTTTGTAGCCTCCTATAAGTATTCCTTTAGTATAGTTTAGTATAGTATTCTTTAATATAATACAGTATCTTAAAATAATAAATTAACCTTCTAAGAACATAGAATCAGATTCACCTTTCCTTCCTGCCATGGGGCAAATACAATACAAGGGCTGGGTGCCTGCAGCTCCACTGCCTCCAGCCTGGGCTGGGGTAGCTCAGCAGCTCTCAGCATCTCAGAGGATTTATTCTGCAGTGTGGCTGCTTGTGAGGAAGGCAGTGTGTGACTGGAAACCACAGCTCTCAGCCACTTCTCCCTGGGTGTTGAGTGAGAGCCTGAGCGCTTGCAGACCGGCCCTTACCTTTCCCAGGCGGGAATAAAAACAAAACACGGAGCTGAATTTATTTCCAGCCAGCGGAAATTTCATATTGAGGGTTACAGGCGTCCTGTGCCTCTTAAAAGCAAGTAATAAAATGCTGCTCTCAATTACAAATTGTATTTACATTTTAAACCCCCATATGGTTTGGGGGGGGTGGAGGGAGGTTTCAAATGCATTAGCAGCAGTGCTGGGCCATGATTAGTTACAATTTTTTGCTCTTTGTAATGAACAATTAATGCCTCCACCTTTTTTTTCTCTCTCTTGCAAATTTAGCCTGTGGCTATGCCAGGTATAGTCAGTAAACAAGACACAACTCCTGCCTCATGTTATGAAGCAAAACAAACAAATGCATGGAGATGACCATCTCTAAAAGGCCTCCTGGAACAGAATTCACACGCTGAGTATAAATTCCATAAAAATTGATTTTTCTTAGGTATCTTCCTGGGCTAAACTTTTCAAAGTGTAGGGACATTTACCAGGAAAATGCAAAGTGCATGCAAATGTGCACAGCTCTATCCTCCTGTGCTAGGAAAGTAAAATCCCTTCTCCCTGCCCTCAAGCACTGCCAAAGACAAAGCACTCCTTGTGTTACATGGTCACAACAGGACCTGCTAAAGGGTTTTACCCCAACATTCTCATAAGTCACCTTTAAGTACCAAAAGGTCACAATTAGGTCTCCTTGGAGCCTTCACCAGGTTGAAAAACCCAGCTCCATCAGCCCTTCCCGATGGAGTTGGGGTTTTTCAGGTGAAGTTTTTCAGCCCTCAGAGCATTTTTGTGGCTGGCCTCCTCCAGCAGGTCCAGGTGGGAAGCCCACCAGAGCACAGGAGAGGGGCAGGATCCCCCCTCACCTGCTGCCCACGCTGGGGGATGAGCCCAGCACTCAGGGCTGCTCCTGAGCCCTTCATTCCCAGCTTGGATCCATCCCAGGGGTTGCCCTGCAGAGCTGGGAACAGAGCTGGGAAAAAAGCTGGGAAAAGAACTGGGAGCAGAGCTGGGAGCAGAGCTGGGAGCAAAGCTCTGCCAGTTTACCACCATGAACCTGCTTTGCTTTTATTTACAAATAGTGCATTTATGACACAAAGGCTATAAATGCTATTTCATTACTTTTACTGCTTATTTAGATACTTCCCTAGAGGGCTAATACAGCATTACTGTTGTGTTGCTATTTCAGCTCCTGTTTTTACAGAAGTTTAGTTTGCAGCTAAACCATTAGGCCCATCTGGGGCTAGGCTGAGCTCAGAGCTCAGCTTTGGACGAGGAGCACATTTGGTGTAATTAGATTTGTGGGTTTAGGTGTTTGGGGTTTATTTTATTTACTGTATAACTCTGTAATAAAAAGAAATGGCTGTAATTTATAGCCCAGCATTTGGCAAGGGGTTTGTCTGGTCCAGGATTATTTTTTATGGCTGAAATTTTAAATTTAGGTGAGAATTTCAAAGAAGCTTAGTACCCACAATTAAGGCAGATGTTCAGTGCTGCCAAGCTCAGGCATTCAGAAATCATGAATCAGGCATGAAAATACCAGTATTAACTCAAAATAATAAGACATGGACACAAACTGACACCCACACACCCACATGGATATACAAGTACCTCTGAATAAGCCTAATATTTAATTTTGTATCAAATTCACTCCTAATGAAAATTTATGTTTTCATATAGGATGTCATATTTGTGACATTGAAAAAAATCTTATAAGCAAAACCATTTTGATGTGGATTAAGTATACTTAAGGCAATAAAATGAAAAACATTTTTATTTTGCTGAATAAGCAGCAGTTTTCATTGAGAACCTGGGAATAAATTAATCTCTATGCCACAATATTGCATCAGTTTGGCTCATGACTTTGGGTTCCTTTTTTCCATTCTGGTATTTGTTTTCCACATGCATTTTTTCTCAAGCTTTTCTCTACAATAATGAAAGCTCAAAAATTCCTGTTTGGAATTTCACACAAGCTAAGATTCTCTAACCATCCAGCTTTGGGAACTCCACACCTAAGAACACTAAGCATGATAAGAATCACAAAAATATCAGGAAAAACATGAACAAGGTGTGTTGCTTTTCTTTATCAAGAAAACTGAAACTTTGCTTTCATTGCAAGAGTTCAATCCCCAGCATAACAAATACCTGCCCATAAAGAGAACTTCTAAGACTTTCTGGAAAATATAATTGCTCTTTTAGGTGCCTTTGTAGAGCAAATACTCATCAGATGGTACAGACAAATGCCAACAGAAAAAGAATTGCAGTCAAAACATGTTCTGTGAGGGCACCCACATTGTACTGCACATATATGAGTGCATTTATAGAACATTTACTGCACTTTGGGAATGTTATTGCAAATGTTTAGGCACTGTGAAAGAGGGAAATGCAGCACTGAGCCAGCTTCTTCCAGATGTGTCCCAGAGCAATGGGAGTGTGCAGCTGACTTCACTGAGCTGGGATCCAGTCCTCAGAGGGAAAAGGTGAAAAAGGCTCTGCAGGGCTTTGAGAGCAGGTTCTGCATCCAGAACTTTGAGACCAGGTCCTGCTCCACAACACTGAGAGCAGGTCCTGCATCCAGGACCTTGAGAGCAGGTCCTGCATCCAGGACCATGAGAGCAGGTCCTGCATCCAGGACCATGAGAGCATGTCCTGCATCCAGGACCATGAGAGCAGGTCCTGCATCCAGGACCTTGAGAGCATGTCCTGCATCCAGGACCTTGAGAGCAGGTCCTGCATCCAGAACCTTGAGAGCAGGTCCTGCATCCAGGACTCTGAGAGCAGGTCCTGCATCCAGGACCTTGAGAGCATGTCCTGCATCCAGGACCTTGAGAGCAGGTCCTGCATCCAGGACCTTGAGAGCATGTCCTGCATCCAGGACCTTGAGAGCAGGTCCTGCATCCAGGACTCTGAGAGCAGGTCCTGCATCCAGGACCTTGAGAGCAGGTCCTGCATCCAGGACTCTGAGAGCAGGTCCTGCATCTCAGAGACTCTGAGGGCAGGTTCTGCACCCAGGACTTTGAGAGCAAGACCTGCTCCAGAAATCTGAGACCAGGCCCTGCATCCAGGACTCTGAGAGCATGTCCTGCATCCAGAACTTTGAGACCAGATCCTGCATCCAGGACTTTGAGAGCAGGTCCTGCATGCAGGACTTTGAGAGCAGATCCTGCATGCAGGCACAATGGGGAAAGTGCTGGTTGTACCCTACTACCCCAGTGCACAAAGGGCTGCAGGGACTGGTGCTGTTTTGCTAGAGCAGAAGCCCACTTGCCCGTGTTATTGTAATGCACAGAAGTGATGCCTTGGTGCTGAAATCCCGAGAAGCAATGGCACATTAACACCATGCTGCTGGAATACATCAGGGCAATTGTGCTCTCGTGCTGTGTTACTGACTGCAGGGCATCGCAGTAACAACACTCCAGTAACCCAGTCCCCCTGCTGAGGTGAAAGAAACATCTTAATGGGAGACCCTGACATTTCTGCAGGCCCATCTACATTCCTGCAAATCAACACAGCGATTGCCCTCGCATGAGGTCACAGGGAGCCCTGTAAAAACATTCAATCACAAAAAAAGTCCAAACCCCAAGTCAAAACATAACTCACAGGAGTAGTGAAACCATACTGGGCTCCCAGCTAACTGCACTGACTGGGGAAACAATCGGGGTGGTGAAAGGAGGGCATTTCAGAGCTCTTCAAGAAAAGCTTTAGCAGCACTCTATACCATGAGTCAAAAACTCAAAAGCCTACAGTGGTCACAGAGCAATTCATTTGGAAGAATTCATGCAAAATGTCATTTGTTCTGGCTACTGGATCTGAAGCTACCAGGGCGTATAACTGTTTGTTCAGGTTTTAAAGCAACACTGATCCTCCAGCCAGGCCTGGGAACATTTCAGCAGACCCTGCAACAGAAAGAATTACCTATACAAAAGAGCTGCACAAGATAAACTGAAATAGTTTTTAAAAAAGCATAAGCCTGTCATAGAGAGTCTCTTTCCAGTTGCAGTGACAGCCTGCTGTTCATATTGATTTTGGGTAAGTACAGCATCAGCTGGAGATTAAACCTTGTCCCACCATGGCTCTGACACTACGAGTCCTTCTTTTGTCTCAGCCAAAGCTCAGTCAGTGTAAGGGGGCTACAATGGAAAGTTTGTGCAAAATGAACCAGAACATGACTACACAGCAGTCACCATGTAGAAACCAAACTGAGAGCTAAACTCACAAAGGCCTTGTCCCCTTCCAAAGCTGGGACAGTGGGGATCAACATGTACTCACCAGTCCAGCTGGAGCTCACATTCAAACAGCCCCTGAAAGCACCAGAGAAGATGTTCTGTGATCTGGCCTTTAAAGCACAAAAGTGTTTCCATGGGCAAGGTCCTGCTTTCCTCTGCAACAGAAGAAATTTTATTCAGAAATTCCCTTGGAGGTTTTGGGTTCATTTTGATTTTAAATTTCTTTCATCCTGAAATCTTGGGGCTTGATTCTTACATCTTGAGAAGTCCTTCATGTCTGTGCAGAGTAGAAGTAAGAAGCTTCCTACAGAGAGTGTCAGGCAATCCCCACTCACCTTTCCATGGGCACAACGTGCACATCCCAGTGCCTGCCTGTTCCTGCCAGTGTCCCAGGGCAGATCCGCCTCCAGCAGCAATGCAGCCACCACGGGGACACAGGTGCTGGCACCTGTCCTGCTCTGCCAGCCCTGCCACAGGGGATGTGTCCTCTTGCAGACAGGTAGGACAGAGCACACAGAATGTTAATTTCTTGCCCAACCTCATTAAGGGCCACCAGAGTTCATCTGTAGAATGAAGCAACATTATTCGAGCTAAGTTTCAGTCAGCCAGTGACAAACACTGACAGTGGAACCTGTGTTTTCTACATCTCAGAGACCAAGCTCTTGCAGCTCATTAATATTTTACATCATTTTTATTCATTAGTATTTTTGTTAAGATGCTCTGCCAGAGGTAGACATCCACTTCTTGCAAACTCAAGGCAATCTCTTTCAAGCAAACCTATGATGCTTGCAACAATCTTTGTGTAGTTAACTGAGATTTCATAGAAAATTTGGGATTTCACTAAAAAGCTGCAGACTATTTACAATGTTTGTTGTTTATTTGGTTTGCTGATGGTGGTTTTGGTGAAAAAAATTTGAGTGAAACCTGATTAATCAAAGCAATCCTGTTTCTGAAAGAAGACTGGATGTCTTCAGATTTTCAGACTAAATCAGAAAGAGACCAAATTTTGTGTCAAAACATGTAAAAATATGACTGTTCAGATTTAAATGTCAAAAATAAATATTGTGTCAGTTTGTGAAGAACTGAGCACAAAGCAGCAGCAAAATGTGAAAATCTTATCATGAAACACATAAATATTCCTTCTTACCCAGCTACACAGATGCTACTACACAGCAACAGATCCCATGAATGTGCATGGGAGAATGCCATCAGCAGGAGGTTTGATCTTTAAATATTAGAAATACCTAAAATGCCAGAGTGAAAGCATAAAGGGCAAAGAGATTTAGTAAATCATGCTGATTCCAGCTCTCCCTGAAAATGTTTTAACTTCACCTGCAAAGTATCCAGAGGAGTAATTATTTCTTTTTTAAGTGAACAAACAAAACTTTGAGCAGCCCATTGCTGTTTGTTTCTGTTGGTTGCTGGTTTGTGCTGTGATTCCCATCCCGTGCCCAGCACACAGCAATGAGGTTAAATTGGTTTGGATGATATCAGCTATTTGTAATTAAACCAGCAGCCCATGGCTGGGCCTTTCTGTGCCCATGTTAGGTGTTAAATTAAGGTCTGATTAAGAGTGTGCTGCTGCAGTGAAGGTCAAGGACTAAAGATCACAAGCTTTGTTTCATCTAATAACAATAAAGACTGTCTGGCTGCCAAATACCACAACAGCCCTTGTTCTGCTATCAGACTGCTGTCCAGCTAGAGGGATCTGATTTCACTGGTATCCCTTTTTAAACCCCACTTCTAAGAGGGTTTGTAGCTATTTCATCTGTGTGAAGCAGCACTGTGTTACCCGAGGCTATACAGTGCATTCTATATGATCAAAGCAGAAATGCAGCAGCTTCTGACGAAGAGTTATCGTGGCTGAGGGGAACAAAATATCAAGGAAGGAGGAAAAAAAGATACAGAGCTACAAAATACCAGGTCATGGCACCAAAGTAAACACCCACAGGTAAGTTCAGAGCAGGAGACCACACAATGGTGGGAGCTGTGCACATGTGTTTGCTTGGAACAAATCACAGGCTTGTCCCACCAGCAGCCAGCAGGAGAGATGTGGCAGACAGGACAGACAGGAGATAAAAGCAGAGTGGTGAAGAGAAAAGCCAGCAACTTATTTGTAGGATAAAGACAAGAATTGGTGCATAAGGGCTTCTCCCAGCACAAGTGTTTTCCACAAAGACAAGTCAGGAGGCATTAGCAGAGCAGTTATCTGTTAGGAAAGAACAAAATTCCTAACAGCCCAAAAAAGTCTGCTCCCAGAAGATGCCCATATCCATCTGCAATGAGTACAGGGTGCTGGGACTTGTTAGTTTCCTGAAAAGGAGGGTGGAGCAGAGTAAGAAACCATATGGCCCCAAAATAATCTCTCACAGACACATCCTATTCCATACTTGGGGTCCAATTTCAGAGCAGATACTGATTCATTTTTCAAGAGTCATCTGAAGTGTCTTTCATGTGCTTCTAGTACCTCATAGACTATTAATAGAGCAGTGTCATACCTGGAAGGACAATTTTGCTGCTCTGTGAGGCTGCACACAGAAAACTCCTCACAGGGACACACAAACACACCAAAGCCAGAGTTTGGTCAGTTCTTTGTGAATTGCTTGATACATGTGAGCATTTCAGGGTTGGAGTTTGTTTCCTGACAAGCTCTGAGTGAATCCCAAAATATTCAATCAATGATCCATCTCAGCATGGAGTAGCTTCCAACTCCTTGCTGTTGCTGCTGAGCTACAGATCCTGCAGAGCAGACTTTGCTTTGGGAGCTCCCAGACTTCCTGGAATCTAAGTTGCATCAGAAGTCCAGTGAACACCACAAAATAGCCAGGTGTGAAAAATGACTTCTCCAGAACAAAAGAAATATGTTCACCACCAGAAGCCAGTGCCTGAACTGGAAAGCAGCACTTTACTGAATTAGGAAATTCCTGTACACCTCATTTCTCACCTCTCTGTGAAAATACAATGAATCATGTGCTAGTCCCACTTGAGTCCAATTTTCTAATGATAATGAGAAATTGTTTCTGTCACCACTTAAATTTCAGAACATCAAACCTAAAAATACTCCAGTCTAAGTCAAAGGTTTGGTTTGGTTTGGTTCACCTCCTGATCATCCTTATTCCTGAATTTTGCAAGCCAAGATTGTAAGCTGAGAAGCACAGTTTTATTGCCATGTTAGAGATGGTGGTGAAAGCTTCTAAACACAAAGGTTTAACACTGAAGATGTATATCCATATCATCTGGGTGACAGAGCTGAGAAGTCCTGATTAACTGCTACAAGTCAAAGGAAGCTGCTTTTGGAAGTGAGCATTCATTTTGACAGTCAAACCACTGCTGCTAAGGTACAATTCAGAGATTTAAATTTAAGCACTTCAGCCTGGATCCAAATAACACCAAAGTCAGTCCAGGTAGAAAGTCAGAACAGCACAGCTCAGCCCCTTGCTGGAGTAGCATGACAGCATCATGTCCTTACTCTGTGACTTCCCAGGGTGAGGTCCAGGGGCTCTGTCACCAGCAAGTGGCCCAGGGATGGCTCCCACCACAAACTGAGAGTGAATTCAGGCTCCTGCTCCTGCCTCTGGAGCTGTTGAGAGAAGGATTGCTTTTGAAAACTTTCCAGTCTTATCCTGGGGAGCTGCATGACGTTATCTCAGTATCTGCACCAGTCCCCGAGCTACACTTAAGCTCCTATAAGAGGGATTGTTGTACATATTATGGTAATGTCATTTATTTATTTTACACAACTGGAAAATTTAAGGGCAACCACTTCACTTCTGTGCTGTGTAGATTAGAGTGTTCACAGTAACACCTGCTTACTGAACAGACAGCAAAAAAAGCCCTTATATTCCTTCTTTATTGCAATTTATTATTATAGCTTGAATGGTTCCTAGTGACTTCCTAAGATTAATGTTAATATTCTAATCGGAGTCTCCCCTCTGGAGTTTTATTGTGGATTTTGAACATTCATTTCATTTAACATACACATGGGACCAAGTCTGGTGGTTCCAAAAATATTTGTAGTTGGAAATCACAGTGATTTTGTGTTAGGCTTGGTGCCAAAGAAATCACAAATCAGAAGTCTGTTATAGAGTAGTTCTAATTTCTTGGCATCAAAATTCCTCTTTATGTATGTGCATAGTGTGATGTTTTCCTGGGCTGTATGGCACTAACAATTAACTGAGAAATGCACTGCTTATCTATTTTCCAGGGTTTCTGGTGGAACTAGAGAGCTTGTCTAGCCAGCTGGGGATTCACAGGGATTTTATGGACTTCCTGTGTGAGCTGGAGCCTGCCTGTTGGATATGCATCACTCCATATCACAGCTGGTGTTTTCAACCAAAAGTGTGGAGTAGAAATTTCATCCCTGATTTTTTTTGGCTGGATTGATTGTTTAGTCTAGGAACTCTCAAGGAGACTTTCTAGGTGCTGGAATTCCTCTTATTCTTCAGTCAGCAGCTGATGCTGTGTGGTGAACATCAGAGTCTAGATTCACATCTTAGTGAGCAAAGATTTATGTTCCTCCTAACGCTCCTTGACGTTAATGAGTATTACAGACATGTATCCCCATGGATTTAGCTGAGAACATACCCCAGAGTGTGTGTGGAGTTTGTCATTAGGGTATCAGACTATTAAAACCAACAGAAAATTCCAAGGGTAAGAAAGCAACTGGATCTCTTTCCTCCTCTCTGCTGGAGCACATGTGAGAGATACACTTTAAATCTTCTCCTGTTTCCAGCCCTCTCATGACTCCTGCACTCGTTTTTGGTTGTTAATGACTTCAAAGAAGAATTGATTGCCACTTTTAAGGCACTTCCCATAACAACATTATGGGGAATATGTTGCTGGAAGAGAATATTTCTGTAGATTTATAGTGGTTTCTAATGAAGGAATTTCCATGTGGCTGGGGGTGACAAGGGAGGATTTTTCCTCAGCTGGCTGTTTCAGGGATGGGATCAATACAACGGGATGATCTGTACAGTCTTATCTGGGGATTGTGAGTCCTTAAAGAAGGACTGTGGATCCTGGGATGCAGAGCAGCAGCCACCAAAGGCTGGTTCCTGCAGATCTGGTCCTTGCTCTCCCCTGCCCAGGGCTCCAGGTTTTAAGGATATTTTGGGAGTCACACAGCTGGCTGTATGATACGGACATCTGGGGACAATTCAGCTGCAACCCAGATAAACCAGACACAAAAAATAGACTCCAGGATGTAAATTCAGTCTCCCCCAAAGCCACATGTAACACTGACCTGTGGGAGAGAGTCAGTGCAGAATCACCACATCCCTCAACCCCATGATCTACCTACAACAAACAACTCTGGAGCCAGGATTCTTGGATTTTCTTCCCAATATCCCAACCATAGGACAGACACAATTACTGTGTGTCTGGCTGACAGGAATTTTCTGGGCTGAGTCTTGTCATACATGAGGTTTATTAGCCCTGTGTAATCCTGCCTGTACCAGCACACTGAAAGATGGAAATAAAAACTTCATGTTTTCCCTCAGAGCCACTTGAGACCTTTTGGAGAAAATTTTCATAAGAGAACTCTAATTTAGCAAATTTGAAAGCACTGGCTCCTGGATCAGTTGCTCCCCTGGAAACACACCCATTGCTCCCTCAGTAAAAGAAAGAAAACAATACTAGCAGAGATTTCTAAAATACTTTGAGATCTGTGAATATAAAGGGCTGTCTGTAAAGTGTTTAGAAAACTTCAAAAAAAAAAGGTGCTACATAAATGCATATTTATTGCAGTGCTGACATTCTTGTGGCAGCTCTGAATGCAGAATCAAAAGCAGAGGGGGCAGAATGTAAGTCAGAATAAGAAACTGTCAGCCTTTAGCCTCTATCTTAAACTACTTTGAAATATTGCAGACATTCAGAGAATCTAGTTTGCCAATATTGTATGTCCTACAGTAATTACACCAATCTGGAATACAAATTTTCCTTCCCCCTTCTGGGAGAAGACAAAGTTCTTGGAGATACACACAAATGGAGCTCTAATCCCACAAACTTTAATGCCTGTACCTAATGTCAGGCAGCAGAGCTGTCCCACTGATTTCAGTGGCTCTGCTCAGATGCATGTGTGGAAACGTTTGTGTGATTAGAAGTTAATCATAATAAATGCCAGTTCATAAGAGATCCCTGTGTAAACAATCTATTTCTGCATGCAAGCGATGATTTTATTGCTGTTCTGTAATTCTGTGTAGAGGCTTTGTGAAGAAGTCTTATATTTTCTAAAGCACTAGAATGTTTCTGATAGTGTTTTTCATTGCTAGCTCTTTGGGGGCTAATTAAAAGAAATATCTGTTAAATTTATTCATTGCTTGGTTCCTTGAAAGCAAGAGGCACCTGGCGTAAACATTAAAAAGAAAATCAGGCAGCAGCCAGACCTCATCATATATAAGATGCATTAGGACACTTTATTTATAAATATGAAATTGGTTTTAATGACTTCAAAAGGAGGAAATGCCAGGAAGAGCATAATACAAGCTAGCTCAGTAAAGTTGTCATAAAAATGCCTAAACCCACAAAAAAATCTAGAAATTGCACTTACTCCCCCCTTCTCCTCTCAAATAGGAAGTGGTAATTCCAGCTGCAACTGGCAAAAATGCACATGAAGAACTGCAGCACTAACCAAGAGAAGCAGCAGATGAGATGGAGCACCCAAGTGCCTGTCTGCAGGGGAAATGCCATCAGTGGGAGATAAGAAATAGCTCATTTCTACTGCCCTGACTGATTCATCGAAACAAACCCTGAATTTTGACCCTTATGATTTAAGGCAAAATCCTTAAGGATGTGAAATCCATCCTTCTGTTAGGACAACATTTAAAGATGCACTTACATTGAGCATATGCTTTACATTCATTTGGCTTTAGTTTCAAACAGGCTTAGCACTGTTTCATTCTGTTCCCATTACAGGCTTCAATAAATCAGTAATGAACAGTGACTCAATACCTTATAATCCAGCCTGCATTCAGCCCTGTCCCACAGAAAGATGCAATAAATTAATGATCAATAGACTGTGCAAGTGAGGAATATCAGCAAAAAGTTCTCCTTCATGAAGAAAAAAATCTACCTTAGAAGTAGATTTCACCTCAGGACATGTTATTGCAACAACATGCTGATTTGAGAAAGGTATTTCACAGGAGTAAATCTGACGTTAGTGAGATCAATGACCACTTTTAGTGGGAGGAACCACAGCATCTTTTCTCATTTAAAGAGCTGAAGCTTCGAGCCAGGTGTAATACATAGGAAAGTGTCCAAAGAGGTTGAAAGATTTATGTTACAGGACTCTCATCCTCTGCTATTTGGGCACTTAAAAAAAGTGCTAAGCAAAAAGAAAGTTTGACCTAAAATGATGAAAGAGCAAACTGATTTTGATAAAACAAGAATCAGGTTTTCACTCCAAAGTTCACCTGGTAGGTGGGAATTTAAGACAAGCCACAGATTGTGTCAGGTCTCCAATGGACCTGATTGCTCCTACACCTCTTCTAAGTGACACTTGAAACAATTGGCCATGAACAGGAAGTAATTGCTTTAATCCTGGTTGGGAAAAATACCTTTCAGTAGTTGTTCTCATTCCACATAGTGCAGAACAGTTCCTAGAGAAGCAATGTCAGGGAGGCAGGTAGGAGCATTTTTAGCATTTTCAGCACTGCACAAACTGATCCTGTGGGCAGGGAATGTGACTGCACGGCCAGAGTGGAGGAGAGAAATTAAGAATCTGTAGTGTAAGGATTCCAGACCTGCTGGAATCCCATGGGTGTGATCTTTTCAAAGAGTGATTTCCCAGTTTTAAGAAGCAGAGTTTTGTTGACGTCTTTAATCAAACCAGAGGCGCCTCGTTTCTAGGGCAGGAACTTTCCTCATGTCCTTGCAAAGAAAACAAACAGACGTTGGTTTTCCATCCTGCCCTGACCTTTGGAAGTTGTCATCTCTGCCAGTTCTGCACTTTCTGGCCCTGGAGAGACCAGTTCAATCCTAAGTGAGGGAACTGAGCCACCTCTGGAATCACCATCACACTTCCTGCAGGTGTTTTCCTTGGAGGTCACTCCATCCAACAGCTAACCAGGTCTGACCCTGTGTAACTTAGGAGATCCAAGCAGCAGGATTGTCCAGACCTCCAAAATCAAATATGAAACCCACAGAGCCTCAGAGGAGCCCGAGCAGGAGGAGCTGCAGCCAGAGACACCGACCCAGAGCAGAACTGGACACCAGAGCAGTGTGGTGTGGGCCCAACCCTCCAGCCCAGGTGACTTCAGGGACTTGCCCAAGTGACTGCAGGGACAGGCCCTGGCTGGGTTCAGGATGAGAACAGGGCCAGACAAGGGGGAGTTGCAGAGATTGTAAGTTATAAAATTATTCATTCATATGAGCCCTGTATGTGAGGCTTCTGCTTCCCTCAAGCCAGGTGACATTTAACCACAAAAATATTTAAGGTGCTTTTTACAGGGAAATGCATCACTGACTATGATAAAATACAGGGGTGTGGGAGGGTCAGGATGCAGCTTTTTCAGTGCAACTTCAGATGAAGGAAAAAAAAAAGGCAATAAAAAGGAAGTCTTGGCATAAGGAAAACATCCCAATGAAATCCTGTCTTTTAATCTTGGCCGCAATCTCTTCTCATCATCTTTCCTGCTTTTTAATGCTCTGCTGCACTTTTTATATTGTTCACTTTATCAACTTCACCTGTCTCAAAAGTCAATAAAAGCAGAGGCCACAGTTTTAAAATCCAGGCAAATGAACTGAGGCACCAAATTTCTCAACTTCTCCAGAGGTGCTGACTGCTCACAACTGTCAGGAACAGCAACACAACCTGTGGGTGATCAGTGTCTTTAAAAATCACTTAAGTGCTTGAAGAGGAACATAACTGGAAAACACAGAGGATAATACTTTCAAAAGCTTCTGACTCAAGAGTCACCATTTTACTTTCAGAAGTGATTTAAGCACTTGGGAGTTCAAGAACTACTTAAAAATCAAGTGTATTCTGAAATGCATAATACTTTCTGTGTATTGTGTACAGATGCCCCTTCTGGTAATGTACTTACCCAGATGTCGTAGGCCTCTCTCAGAGAAAATTCAATATATTGAAATTCCAGTCCAGGATTGGCCACACTGTCACCTACAGGAGCTCCATCAATATTCTAATGGGAAAGTAACTTCCCATACCTATTGCCTGAGAAAACCTCAGTAGAAGAATGACCTAAACAACATCATACTGATGGCTGTTGAACAACCTGAGGAAAGACTCTCCTGCACTTTTCTAGTGCCTCTGATGGAAAATGCTTTTTTACCATTTTTTTTCCTGACATCTGTTCATTGTAGGCACACAGTTTGGGGTGATTGGGATGGGGCTGTGCCTGAGCCTCATCCCCAGTGGGTACAGCGGTGAGAAGCAGGTGAGCAGGATTGAAAGCAATGAGCCATGGAGTGCCCAGGTGCACTGAGCAACCACCCAAGGGAACAAAGGGCACAGAGGTGCAATGCATGAACCATGAGGGGTAGAAAGAAGGGTTGGAGAACAGGAAGGGCAGATGCTTGCAGCCTTTTGAGCTGGTATGATGTTACTCTGGCTGGGCAGATGCTTGGAGCCTTCTGATGAAGTGTGGTGTTTGGGTGAATGCTTAAAGCCTTCCAAAATTGTGTGATGGCACTCTGTATACTGTGGCTGTCTCAGTTGTGATAGTTCATCACTAAGGCAGCAGTAGAGTCAGTGTCCCACCATGATGTGTGTGAGCTTCCAGAACTCTCTCAGTAGGAGGAAGAGATTGCTAAGTGCACAGAGAACAAAGGCAGTCATGTCATGGCTTAAGCCAGCTTGTTGATAGAGGAGGTTTACAGCTGTCATTAGTGAAATGGAGAAGAGGCTGCTGATACAAGCTCACACCACTGACAGCTACAGATCAGGAAGAAAATCTCAGCACATGGCAGCATTTCACAGCTGAGCAGTTGGCCTAAAATTCTGTTAATAATTATCCAATGTGCTGATCTTTAACATTTGGATTGCTGCTGGTAGCAGGGATTCAAACCAGCCTGAGGCCTTCACAAGGTGAGTGTGGTGTGTGGCCAGAGGCAGATTACAGCTTGGCAAGTCCTGTCAAGAGTCCAGAGGCATCTGCAGCTAAAGGGGTCAATCAGCTTGGACCTCCTTGGGCTGATCTGCCTGGATCTTCAGCAGCTCCTGGAGGCACTGGGGAGGCTTGGGGTGCTTCAGGTGTGGTTTGTACATATCCCATCTTTACATCAGCAAGGTGCTCAGTGTCTTAGACAGAACAGCTTGGTCTTGCCTCTGGATCAGAGGCTTCCAGGTCACTGTTTTCAAGTGTTCCGACACCACCATCACTGCCCATCACTGTCAGAGTTATCTAGAGCACACTGGGGTTAATGTCTTTGAAGTATTCAGGTTTCAAGCCTTTTCTCCTTGGAAAGACATGTTTTTAATAGAAAGGCACATGCTATTTTCTCTTTCGCTGTCTCTAAAGAGGAGGAAGGTTCTCTGTTACTGTTTTAGAATCTCTTTTCTCTGATTCAGTTCAAGCACTTTCTTTGGAATAGCACTTAAGTGTTTCTTCCTTAATTTAGACAAGGTTTAAATGAGTTCAAGCTCTTTCTTCAGAACAGCACTTTAGTGTTTCTTCCTTAATTTAGACAAGATTTAAGTCACGTATTTTGATGCATTCGTTTTTCTTTGGTTTTCTTTTGCACAGAGAACCTGTTGGCCTTCTGTTCTTTAATACCATACACCACTCCTAATTCAATTCTAGCCAAAAAAGTTTTCTCTTAGTTTGCTTCCTGGCCTGATGTGCTGCTTAGATCTCTCTCACTGCCAGAAGCCTTCCCCTCTTCTGCTATTCATCACAGCAATTTCACATGTTCTCTTCAGCTGTTCTCTCCACGGGCTGGTGAAGCTGGTACGGTTATTATCCTCTTTATCCTGTACAAAGTTTAAAAACAAAAAAAGATTATTTATGGATAACACTGGGGACCACCCATACAGCAAGAAAAATTGAGAAAAACTTGTTGTTTTCATGCTTTGGGCAGTTACACACATGCATAGCTTGGATCAGACAGTCCTTCCCATTTGACTTCTGTTCTCTGTAAATATTTGTAGCTTTGCTGATAAAGCAGTGCTGGATTTCTCAGCTGGGCTTCCATATGGACCATAAGCTGTGGCACTGGATTATAGAACCTCATTCAATAACAAGCCTTCTTGAATAGCTGTTTGTTTCATTCTCTAATTTGGTCATGAAAAATCTGTTTAGGAATCAAATGGCAGAACAAAGTCTCCAAATACAGCTGCTTTGGCTGTAGTATTGATTGCTGTGAGGCCCATGGCAATAGTAATGAGGGCTCCAAGGCATGATTTTTTTTTTTTTTATTGTGACCTAAATGCAGTAATTTGTGTATACGAAATGGCAAAAACGTGGAGGACTTTTTATATATTACTATTTCTATTTAATGCACCTTATTTTTGTTTCAGTGTGGTTTTGCTCATGAACAAAGCACATTTCTGGTTTGTGCCTGCCCTGGCTGTGCACAGAGAAGGTTCTGAGGATGGGCACTGCCTCCTGGGGGGCTGAGAGCTCTGACCATGGCACAAGCTGCAATAACCTGAAGGAGGGAGCAGGGTGAGCACGTGCCCAGGGCTGGGGATCTGGAGTACACAGAGAGGAGATGTGTCCCAGGACAGCCAGGAGAAATCCTGTGACCAGCCACAGGACAGTGTTGGTGAGGGATCTGAACATCTGACTCTGAGCTCAGCATCCCTGGCTTGCCCCTGACCCAGGTTTCCAGTGGGACACCCAGAGAATTGTCACCCTGTGTCCCCTGGAAATGCCTTTCCATCTACCTGCACACAACTCAGCCACAGGAATGTTTCGCTCTTGACTCAGAAGTCAAAGTTGTTGGCTACTTGTTAATTCTCTAGTTTGCAATCAGTAGTTTCTTCCCAAAAGATAAAATGTTACTAAGAGGAAAAAGACACAGAAAAATAAGGTTGACTTCAGACCTCAGTTTTACAGCTTTTTCCCTTTTGGAGCTAACAGCAACTCTAACACCTCCCTTTTGCCCATGGAACTCAAAGTGCTTTACAAAGGCAACAAACATCACTGACAGCACATTACAGTGAGGGAAACAGGAGCACAAAGGGGAAAGTTATTTATCTGAGAACCCTTCAAGAGACCAACAGCAGAGGTAGGAATACAACCAGTAATCTGCTGTCTAGGAAAGCTGATCCCTGGACATGCTGCTTATAGTGGTCACATTTCTAATGCCAATAAAATCTGTGTTTTCAACCTCTCTGACCCCCTTATCAGTTCTTCCCTCCCTTCTCAGCATACACATTCCCAGTTAGCCATCATGTGACAGTGAAAGTCCCTCTGGGATGGACTTACTGCTTCTATTGCTAAAGCTTCTTTTTCCAGGCCTCTTTCTTAGGTACAGGTTCTGGTGTTTATGAGATAAATTTTATGTTTTGTGCAAAGCAGGGAGATTATGTATGGGGGAGGTTCAATATGTTCAATAGGTAGTTGAGACAACATCTTCTATATAAAGATTATTTCAAAACTGCCCTCGGTGCAAGCTGCAGCTGAATTTAAATGCAGCCTTGGCTTTTTTGCAATTTCCTGCCAGAAGAGCAGCTCTCAAGCTGTTTTGAAATAAAAAGACACAAATGCTGGGAGGAGGCAAGTGGGCAATTGACCTCATCAGAGCTCAGTGCTGGTGTTAGTCAGGCATTTTCCAACTAGAGGGGTTTGGGTTTTTTCCATTCTTTTGGGGGGCAGGGGGAAAGAAAATCCTGATTTTTTTCAGAACTGAAATGTTTTGCAGGAAACACATCATTTTCACAAAAAGCTTTCTGTGAAGAATCTTCCTGCTCAGCTTGTGACTGATGGACAAAAACTGATTGGGAAAGGATCCCAGCATGACCAGTGGTCAGCACATTCCCTGTGATGTGGATTTACACCATGTGATACAGAAAAGGTTGAGTTGGCTCCAAATAAAGCAGAGCAAGGATCTGACACAGTCTTTCCACAGCCACTGCAAATATCTCAATCTTGGGGTCATCCTCTCTCCTCTGCCCCAAGAAATGGGATTTTTATGAAGTCAGCACCAACCCAACAAGAGCAATTGTGTTCAACAGATTGATCCCACTCAAGGAGGTGTTTTAGACCATAAACATGAACTCTGGTCTCCTACATCCTATAGAAATACCCTCAGGCTTTGGCATGCTGGGAGCTGAACCTGTTTGCTCACTTGCTCTTCCTTCCTTCTTATTTTCATTTTGATGAGACAAAAACTCTGAAACATCCCCATTTTCCTTAAAACATGTTTTGCTTTCTAGCCAGCTTTACTCAGCATTTTAGAAGAGAGTCCTTGGTCTGATACCAGACATTTAACATCTGCCCCACTTTGGGGTTGCCACCAAATCTAAGGGGAAAAACCCCAAAACAATACACACAGAATGAGAAGCATTTTCTCTTACCTTACCAGGCTGTGAATCAAACTCCAATAATTTCCCGAAAAGTGTCATTAGGTTTGTTTGCTTGTTTAATAGAAAATAAAAGTGTGCTCTTTACACTAAACCATCATTTAGAGAAGCAGGAGCCCACACAGGAAAGGTGCTTGGGCTGCTGCTCTGCCTTTTGTACATTGCTGTTTGTTGATTTTTTTTGTTCCTAGTCTTGGAGAGAAACTGGCAGGAATTGTGCAAGGTCCTTGCAGAGCTGGGAGCAGATGATCCATTTACTGCTGGAGAACAGAAATCCCTTCAGCTGCTGACTGCTCCTCACTGTGAGTGAGTAATTGCAAACCTCTGTGGGATGCACCAGGTGAGGGGAAATCAGGGAGTTCTCAGCAAGAAAGGTTTCAAATCACCAACATCAAATTTTCACTAGTGTCGCATTTTCCCCAACATACATAATAAATAAATCCAGAGAGAAGGGAAGGAAGGCATAACCTGGAAATGTGCCAAAGGATCCTCTGATGTCCCAGTATTGAGGGAGGCTGTGGCAGGTTTTCTCAGAGGGTCAAAGAGGTGCCTATGGTGGAGAGGATTGTAAAATACAGACTTTCAGCTCACTTTCTTTAGCTGAGGCCAATAGTTAGATCCCTCTTTCCAAAACTGCTCAGGCACACAGGAGGGATGATGCTGACAAAAGTTTCTTTAACCTGTTCAAGTTCCCTTTTGGAAAGAAGCTCTTTCCCAACCCTACCAGTATAAAATAATGCTCTACTCAAAGCTAATTCTTTTAAATTAGGGTCTACATTTACATAGAAGTAAGGATGACAATTTGAAAGAGTATTAGCTGAGAGGTGCTGAAGAATAATGGCATTTTTCTGTCATTACTATGAGGAGGAAAGGAAACTGTACATCACATGAAAGGCTGACCAGCTGCTCCTGTTACATAATGGATGGGGACATTGCTGATTCAATAAATGCTAAGAATACAGAAATTTATCTACAAAGACAGATACTCTTGTGTCCACGTTAAGACTTTACTAAAATATATGACAGAAATATACCACATATTTCCTGGATATTTCTCTTTGCATGCTGGTTTATTTCATCTCTTTTTCCACCAATACTCTTTACAGGCACTGAAGAGGAGCTGTGGGGGGAGATTGGTGTTCTAGCAAGCAAGGACCTCATCTTAATCACATAACAGGGGAAAAAATCATTTCCAGACTAGGGAAGAACTAAGGTTGCTCAGCACTTACTGAACCTGAGTAAGATTTAAAACTTGGGTGGAGTGGCAGGCACATCTGAGCCCACCTTCAGAGACAGTGGCTGCAAATGAGGGGGATCCCCAAGAACTAATGAGCAGATAAATACTCAGTTCCTTCTGTCAGTAAATTCACAACATACTCAAGGAAGACATCAAAAAAATCTCCTCAGACAAATTCTGAGTAAGTTGTCAAAGAAAAATAAAGAAAAAGGAAGAAAACAGCTCTTATTAAAAGAATAAAAAGTCAACATTTGTTAAATAAAACAAAACATGGTGCTGAGCTTGCAGCTGAATTCAAAGGCAATTCTACAGGTACCTGGAAGAAGTGTTGGGAGAGAGAAAACTTCTATTTCCCACACACATCTGGTGCTTACAGACCAGAACTGGATATTTACTGAGGTAAGATTACCTCACGCTGGACTCTGTTTAATTCCTGTCCTGTCCTTTGCAGAATTCAGTTCTGGCTGTATAAAATACTCCAAAAATGTGGAAAACATTGACATGAGGAGAAAGACAATTAAGTCTGCTGGTGTAGGTAGGTATGTGAAGGTGCCTATATATATATGTATATAAAATCAGCAGATGTGATTATCTTTATATATATTTCTATTTATTTATATATTTTTTTAATATATACACACCTATATATATATATGTATGTCCTGTACATGGATATGAATTCATGAGTTGGGAGCTTTGGGATGCCAAGGGTGGAAGCAGCTCCTGATAGTTCCTGAACAACAGCTCTGCATTACTGGTACATTAGATATGGAAGTAAAAATAAGGTACCTGGGCTCTCTAAACTGTTTCTGGTTTCTCTGCATGAGAAACACAATTTCCAAGGGCTCAGCTCCCATTTAAATAGCAAAACAGACATCCTGGTTTTGCAGATATTATGAAAAAGATCCTCTCCCTGCTCTGCATCCTGGCTGTATTTCATTTGGGGCAGCAGAGCTCCATCAATTTGCACAAGCAGGGAGCTTCTGTTTCCAAACAGACCATGAGCAGAGTTATGACCTGCAAATCAGGCAGAATATCCTTGGCTCTGTTTCAGGATGCAAATACTGCTTTTTCTCTTAGAAATATTAAAATTGAATGATCTAGTGAGGAGGTCTTTTCTACCTACTTTGGTTATGGGTCTTTTGAGAGATTATCTTGACTATCAAGTAGCTTTTAGTGTTTATCAGTGACCACAAGATCAATTTGCACTCTTAGAAAATAAATACAATTCTTGCTTACAGTAAAAATCAAATGTGCAAGTATGGAGGAAAAGAAGAGAGAACAGGATTAATAAATTACAATTGTTAGCAAGCACTAACATGTATCGAAAATGGCAAATTCTCTGGAGTACAGCTGAGCTTCTTTTATTCAGGTCAATGACTCTTTTTGTGATTCTCTCCTCTCAAAAAGAGCATTTTTCAATGATTTATGTATAATAATCTCCACATCAGCATACCGTATTTTTCACTATTTGTTTGTTAAACATGCAGCAAGGATCTCACACTGAAGCCCTTAGCCTTGAAAATCCAACTGGGATAAAGGCATAAAAATATACATATAAAATAGAAATATTTATTACCGAGGCTGATGTTTATGATTTGACATGTAGGTAAGGGGGAAAAATATGTCATTTTAGATTGCTGAGTAAAGGCTTTAATGGTGTGGCTTTCAGACAGATACGTGAGGGCTGTTTATTAAGCAAAAATAAAAATAAAAATCACCCATTCACAGGCCACCAGAGCAGGAAACTGCAGTAAGTGTTGCAAAAGCAGATTTTCATTGGTCTGTGGCAGTGCTGGCTGCTCCAGCCTGCAGGAGTCAGAGCTGGACAATTAAAAAAAAAATTAGATTTTATTTCAATGGTTCAGATGACTCGAATCAATTCAAACAGATTTGCAAGTTGTTGGGTTCAGGGTGGATTTTTCAGGACTGAGTTCCATCGTGGCAGATTTTCAGCCATCTCTGCTCCTGTCCTTTAAAGTCCCCACCCACCACTACCCCCCAAGTGCCTGTTTCAAGTGCTGATGTGCTTATTTCTTGGAAAAAAAAAAAAAACTAAATAAAATTGAAGTGTCCACTTGTTTGAAGTCTCACGTATTCCAAAGTCTTGTCATCCAGTCTAAGAGCAGGACAGTGCCCTGTGACAAAAAGGTGATAATTCCCACCAGTGAATCAGGAGGCTGAATTATTACCTGAGGTAAAGGCTGAGCATGTTGTTTCTTTGTCTCAAATCATCAGTTGTTCCATGGGAATGCCTCTCCCCAGGCTGGAGAGCTCCCAGGGGAGCTCCCAAATCACTCTGGACAATCCCCTCAGTAAATCCATATCTGGGGTAATTCTCATTTTCCCTCAGAAGATGTGAGAAATGCAGAAGCCACATATGGGAATTCTGCAATGGGAAAAATAGCACCACATGTGAATAGTGACAGCATTTTGGAGGTTATAATTTGTTATAGAAAATATTCCAATAATTTTTATTATTTGATTGACAGGTGAAAATCCCAGCAGATTGCTATTTCAGTGTGAATTATGTTTTTTACCAGGTCATGTAATGATGTAGAGGATTCCATTGTCTTTTCTGTCAGTACAAAAACTCCACCAATATTATTTCTATTTTCAAATCTGAGGGGGCATGGACAGACCCCACACAGAGAGGGGGAAGGAGGGTGACAAATCAATAGCAAAAATTCAGATTTCCAGTATCTCTCAGCTAACAGGTCTGTCCCACCCTGGCCAAGACTTTGAAGGCAACCAAGCCTTCTCACTGGAGCTGTATTCTCAAAATTGACTGGGTACTTAGTAGGCACTGAAGTCCATAAATATTTCACAAGGAAAAGAATGCATTTCCCAAGCATTGACTAGCTACATATATTATTTATATGAAACCATAACTTAAGTTGAAAAACAATAAATGCTTCAACAACAGACCTGTTCACAAGCTACTCCATTACTAAGTAAAGTAGGCTCTGCCTGTTCCTGAGGATCCTGTAACTATGCAGAAATTCACTGGGACCTGCACAGAAACCTATAAAGGTGTGCAGGATGAGATTGCAGTCACTGCACCAACGCCAGTTAACTTGAAATTACATGGACAAGAGAATACAAGATGCTGGAAACCATTTACATTTCATATTTGTGCTGCACTTTATGCTCATGTTTGAAGTCAGGTCTCCCACTCTAAATAAGGGCAGGGAAGGCACAAGAAGGGAGAGGTGTTACCTCCCTTTCCATACCCAAACCATCAGAGTTCAGGGAGATTTAGGTCTCCATTTTCCACCACCATGGCCACTCATCACTAGCCTTTTCCAGAGGAAAAAGGTGCTACAAACAAAGATGTGGGTCAGAAAAAACAGAGATTGCAGATTCCACATTGATGCCAAAAGACTCCTGAAAGTCTGGGAATTGCACTGAGACTTTCCACTTCCCAAACAACTTAGCTACAAAACTCCCCCTTCTTGGTAAAGGATCTTCAGACAGGTTTTTAAATGGCTGCTTTGTCATTCAACCTGTTCAACCCCTCAGAGGAGGCCTCTCAGAGGAGGTGTAACAGACTAATGCTCTTTTGCCTGAAGCACTCATAACATTAATGGAAGTTAATTCTGCTGGTGGAAAAGGTTTTAGTGAGTTTTGCTAGCTCATAACCACAGCTAGGGAGAAGGGGAAAAGCTTTTGGAGCAAGTGGATCCAAGATGTAGGCATTACCTCCACCATTTACCACTCAGCTGGCAGCTAATGGCCCATGTATAAACTCAGGATGAAAGTGGGTAAAATAAATTGCATTCTTTGGAACAACCATCTCTTCTTTCAGTGGCACAGAAAAAACCATCCAAAATGCACCCTGGAAAGCTATTTTGAGTTTGTTCTTTTGGCAAGACACAGAAAGTGCCAAGATAAAGTCAGTCAATCCAGTATTGTGAAGGGAGGGGGAAAAGGCAATAAAAACAGTGGAAGCTCTGAAGACAAGACTCACCTCAGTGCAGACAGCAAGAGGGATATTTATGCACTATTTATACCACTCCAAGTGCAAATTTTGCCTTGCATCGATTACAATTCATGTCTCAAAGATCTTTCTGCAGCTCTGGCATCATTCTAATAATGCAGAGGCAGAGGAAAAGGGAAGCTGCAGCCACTTTGGGCAGGATCAGCTGGCACATCCCTGTCCCCTCACAGCCTGGGGCACCTCACACATCCTGACAAACACCCAGACAGAGCAGGCTGGAGGCTGCAGCACGACAGAGGCTGTGTGAGCAATCGAGCATTTCCCAGGCATTTCCTTCTTGTTCCCTGGCTCTGCCTCCATCCCCTGCTCTCAGTAGAAGTGGGAGGGTTTGGGGTGCTTGGTTTGGCAGTGATGTGCTGGGGCCAGGCCCTTGGCCAGTGTCAGGGGAAGGAAGTGCATCAGGGGGATGTCTGGCTGATGTTGTGCCATCCCTGCCATCACCAGTGCCCTGTGATCACCAAGGCAGGAAGGTGTCCCTGCAGTCCCTCCAGAGCTCCCAGTGACTGTGCAGCCATGGCAGGAGTTAGGCCTGGCCAGGTCCCCAGCCCAGCTGAGCACAGCTCTGAGCAGTGAAGCCCACCCACTTATTACAGCACTGCTGGCTTCTATGGCAGGTGAGAACTAATGCAGTGTGCTGGATCCAAGAGCCCTCAGCAACAGGCAGGAAGAGAAATAACTTTGGGAAAGGGGGTGTTGACAAGCAGAGACTTGTGGAAACTGACTGGAAGGATCAGGAGTCTGCACACCCAGCTCCCCCCACTCCCAGAGCAGCCAAAAAGCATCCCCACCATCAGAGCATCACTGCTCTCTGTGCTCCATTGAAAAGGCATTTTGTGGAAGTTCTGCTTTGGCTGAAAGAACCAACTCACCCTCAACACCTGCTCCTTCCAAGGCTTCTCCAAAGAGGATTTCTGGTAGCACTACGAAGATATGCCCAGCCCTGTGCTCCACCAAAGCCAGACTCCACAGCCTCTGCTATAGTTGGTTCTTTGCCCCAACAGGCTGATCCCCCCATCTGAAAATGCTGTCACCATTTAGCAGGAGGCAGAGAGTGACAGAACCCCTTGAAAGGATTATTCAGCCCTGTAATCCCAGACAATGCCCTAAAAGATTGGAATGGACACCCAGCTTGGCCTCACACAATTGCAGCACTAAGCACACCTCCAGGAGGTGATTCCCTCTGATTTCTGCAGCACTAAGGTACCAGTGAGCATCCTGCAGACCTGAGTCAGGGCATGGAGCAGCTCCAGGAATGCGCTGTGTGCAGGATGTTGGTACCCATGGGCAGCCCAGGGGATCCCAGTGCTCATGCCCAGCTGATTCCACACCCAGGACAGAGGATGAGAGTAGGACTGTGTCCAACCCAACCCCTCTCCACACAGTCTCAGGCAGGTGTGGATTTGCACAGGCTGCTTGTGAACCCTCCTCAACAGTGGGAAATCACCTCCAGCTCTGTCACTCTCAGGGCTCACACTATAAAACCTTCATTGCTCCAATCCGTGAAGCAAAATGACAAATGGCTCCAGTCAAAAGCTTACAGTCAGGACCTAAATCTTCCACCACCCCCTTTCTGCCTGAATTCATTTTAGGTGTTCTGTGAGATAAATTGAGTTTTGCATTCTTCCAACTGCAAAAATAGATTGTTCTGGCTATTAAAATAAATATATGAAGAAAAAAAATTGAGAACATGAAAAAGAAAGGAAATATTAGTGTACTCAGAAGTCAGAGTCATGCTAAAGAATCCCAGTGGTACTGAGACACCTGTGCTATATTTCTGCAGGGGTAGCATGGAAGAAAGAAAAGAAAAGGAAAAACAAAAAAGAAAAATCCCACACCTTTTCAGAGTCTTTTTGAAGAGAATTTAAGGTTAAAATAAAAGCAGGTGTCATAACTTCAGTTGCACTGCACCAGCTCACTGACTTCAGTGGGAGCAAGGGCCAAAATTTTTTAATCTTGTGCTTATACCTCCAGGTGCTGTAGGGCATCCCCTGAGCAGTGTGGGGGCTGTGCCTGAGTTACAGACTTTGCCCAGCATGGTTATGCTCTCCCAGCAGCCTTCCTCCTCCCTCTACCACAGGGCTCCACACATCGTTTTTCTCCAACTGGCCAAGTTCAATCCTACACAGAAGACACAAGAAAATCTGAATTGTCCAGGGGGCTGTGGTTGGATGTGCCAGGACAGGGGCCAGAGGCTCCTCCTGGAAGCTGTCCTGGTCCCTCAGTCACCATTACCTCCTTTCACATCCCTTCACACTGATTCATGGATTTGCCTGCCACCAACACTTCAGTGAGAAGTTCTACACTCCTCAAGAAGTGAAAGCCAAAAATTCCAGATACCAAAGCTCCAGAGGCTAAAACTGAAGAATTGGTACCTACATGTTTGTATAGCTGGGCCCCTGACACTATAAAGTAGCAATTACCACTTTTTTTGAGTTTTCCATCATCTCAGTCACCCACTAGACCAGATCTCTTGGGTCAGCCCCTCTGACCTGTTTAGTAGAATATTTTTTATTCTGACAGTTGTAGATCAAGCTCAACTGGATCTATTTACCAGACTGGGGAAGAAACCCTTGAAAGATGAAGATACTTTAAATTTAGACATCTGATTTTTTTCTTAGAGAAAAATATTTTTAAGTTGATGTTTCGTTTCAGATCAAATAAAACATTTCATTCCACCTAAAGTTTTTATTGATTTTGTTTTATTCAGCCAGCAAACCAAAAAATTATTATCAATTATTTCCACAGTGCTGCTTAGATTTCAAATAGAAATAGAATAGAATAGGCACCAAATAGATTTCAGTGCAGACAAAAACCAAACAAGTGCTGTGTTGCTAACTCTGACCAGCTTACTCTTAGTTCTGCAATAGTGCATTTTTTTAAAGCTCCAGCTTCTTGAATCATATGATTCTATGAATATCTCAGTTTGCTTTCCCACTGAAAGTAGAGGCCTGACAATTTGAGTTGCAAACATAAACTCACATGGTGAAGCACTAAATGCCCCAAACAAGCTAAACATCTGTTTTTCCATCTTACTGATTTTAAAGTCAATCTCGTCATATAGGACAAATATCATTTGTGATTTTTGAACTCTTATGGTAGAAACTCCTGTAAATTACATTCCAGGAGCTATTTTAGAAAGAAATCTCCGTCCCTGGGGCTTTTGACCCTTCTCTGTTCTTGGCCTTCTCCCCTGTGTTTTGGGGAAGGAAACCATCAGGCAGCTCAGCCCAAACCCGTACAAACAGCAAGAGTTAATTTGGTGCAATGTATCTGAGTGTAGTAACTGATTACATTTTTCCCCAAAGGAAACTTCAGTTAATTTGGTTAGTGACTCATATGCCAGGCTGCCAATTACAACACAGATGATTACACACATAAATTCACGTCGGAGTGGCTCAACGATCACAGGGAGGGAAAAAAAAAAGAAAAAAAGGAAAATAATAAAAAAGAAGCAGAAAAGGAAAAAAGGCTCCCCTCTACCTTCCCGGGGCTGGGGGTGGGTAAGAGCCCACCCTGCAAGGTCCTGGGTGCCCATGCAGGACTCTGGAGATGAGTGCCAAAAGCTGTGAGACTGGGACGTGCCATCCCTGCAGTGGCAGGGGCTGTAGCTTTCCATTTGGGATTTTCACTGCAGAAATGTGTGGCACGCTCTCTAAAAGATTGTTTGCCAGTATCGTTAGAGGAATCCATACACAAAGAGAGCAGGAAGGAGGTTAAATGAGCACTGCTTGGCAGTACATCAGTAAATCATTTAAAGATAACCTGTGCATACCAATACCCTAAAAAAAAAAAAAAAGAAATCCAATTAAAGTAACTTATTGCAAACCCAGTCCCATTTCTGAAGTGCTTTATATTCCTAAGGAGGAGTGGGAGAGGGAGAGGAAAGAAACAGGACAAGGAGTGAGAGTCTGATGCTATCACATGAGGAAAGCCCAGGCTGGGGATGGGAAAAGAATTCCTACATGCCTCATCAATGGGAATCGATACCAAGGGGGGTTGGCCAGGCTCCTGAATACATATATTCAGAGAAAATGAGACTTTGCACTTAAAAGCAATAGGAAGTTCTGACATTGGTGGCAAGCGTAGGAGGAAGAAGGTTTTCTTTTATCTTAAAAGAAAGATACTTCACTGGCCTCAAATGTGTTTCTAGCTAGACATCCCTGCACATAAACAGCTGCATGCATTTCCTGCAGCCAGGGTCAGCAGGCTGCAATGGGGAATTCATGCAGCTCCTTGCTGGGGAGGTTGAAATCCTTTACAAACAGTAATTAAGCTTCGTGGCACCAGGGTACTATTATACCAGTTTTACAAGGGAATAAAAAGAATGTGGCAGCAAAGTGATTTGCCCAAGGTCATCCAGCGAGTGGCAGAACCAAGTACTACACGCAGATTCCTGGTCTCCCACCCTCACCTCTCACCAGCAGACAAACCCCCTACCTTGGCTTTTATTAAATAACCATTACAAAATGTATTAATTTTAATTTGGAACTATGTAAATTGACTTTTTCCCAAAAGACAGCAATTGGCTGTTAAATAAATACCAAGTGATTATTGCAATCATATTTGCTGATGAGTGGATCATCAGTGTAATGTGCTGGGTTCAATAAAAAGGTTATTGCCTGTCAAATAAACATGATGAGCAGAGTCTGGACCGACATGGGACAAATCCAACAGTCACTGGCTTTGGTGGGAACTTCAGCTGCTCAGCACCTTTTAGAGGCTGAGTTCAAGTGTTTTTTGCAATATGTAGAGAGAAAACTGGTGCTGCCAAAGCAGCACTAACTCCATTAGCAAGATGACCTTAGGTCAGATCCTGGCACCCTAAACTTGACTGTGAGAGTAATTCAGTCTCCCTGATTTCTGTAAAAACAGCTCAGTGTGCAATGCTGTTCTTAACAAGGGTAAAAGTAGTAGAAATAATTCCTGTAGTATGAAAGGTTAGGGTGGTGGTAGGAGATTGTAGTTGGGTGGCTCATGATAGCAGGAGGAGTGATTTCTAAGTTGAACAGGAGGAAGAGGATGGCTACTAGGAAGAAGCAGATTGAGAGGGGGATTTTTTTACTTTTTTTACTTTTTTTACTTTTTTTTACTTTTTTTACTCCTAAGTATGAAATGATGGGATGTTTTTAGGATTCGTGTTTAATTAAATGCAGAAGAAAATGCTTGTGTTTTTAGTGTATTTCAGCAGGTGAGAGCTGTAAATACAGCTGAATGGTCAGATGCAGTCTTTCAGAGAGAAGGCCTGCACAGAGGCCTGTTTTAAGTTGCCAGTTTCTTTTGTGTTTTTCCAGAGCGTGAGTTTGTGTATGAACAGTATTTGTTCTCTGTCAGACAGCCAAGGACGCATCAAAAAAGCCCCTGTACCCTGCAGAACTGCTTGTCACTGGCAGCCACCCGCGGAGGCAAGCACCTTGCTGGAAACTACAGCCACTGTTTTCCAGGGTGCTTCTTTCTCCGGAAGGTGTGCAAGGACACGATCCCGGTCACCCCGCGAGCATCGCTGCTGCTGCTGCTGCAGCGCGTCCGCTCCGGCACCGAGCCGCACCGCGCTGCTGCTGCTGCGGCCGCTCCTGCTGCTGTTAAATGAGCAGTTCTCCCTGCCGGGCTGTGGCAGAGCTGTGGCAGAGGCCAGGCGGCCCGGGCAGTTCCCAGGGACGGCACTAGGTGGTGGCAGGCCGCTGGCGAGGAGCGGCGTGGCGAGCGGAGCCGCCAGCGAGGCGCTGCGGGAGGAGCGGGCTTGATTTAAAGCCCTCGTGTCTCCCATTAAGGGCTAATGTCCTCCCGCACGCTGGCACACAGGACGAGCTGTACCGCTCGGAGGGAACAATTCTTACCATTCTTATCTGCAGACCTTCGCAGGGTGTTCTTTTCCCGTTAATGTTCCCTTAAAATAGTTACTTTTTTTTTTTTTTCCCCTCCCTCTCCCCTCACGTTTAGTCCGTTTAGGGTTTTGCTACTGGAGCCGGCTGATTGGAATTTTAGAAGATGCAGGCTCTGCTTGGTTTCAGGTTGGAAAGTGTGGAATGCAAACTCTGTACCATCCGCGCTCGCACAGGCCAATTAGAATGTTAATAATAATTAAGTGTCTTACTCCTAAGACGCTCCTACACAGGGGAATGCTAAAGTGCCAGCCAGCTCGTTTCGTTCCATGCAGGCAGACACCTCTCCAGACCTCGTGTGTTTGCTAAGGGAGCGGAGCGATTCCAGCTCCGGCCAATCTGATTGCAGATGATCTGCTCAACAAACAAATTAGAGCAGTCTGCAGAAAGAAACGTGCACCAGAAAAAAAGTCCAGCTGTGGCAGCTGAGCTCTACCTTTCACCTCCAAGTGAGCCACGGCAAATAAATACAGGGCGAACCCTATAAATTTCCAGTGTGCAGGGGTTTGTGGGAGTCCTTATCTAGCTTTGGTTCACACGCTTCAAAGCAGCTCCATTTCAGATTTGAGATAATCCCCTAATTAAACACAAACTCAAGCCTTAAGCTGCATGTCATCTGATTTCTACCCCAAAAATCAGAGCTGGACACAGAATCTAGAGCTGCTGAGCTTGTTTAGCTCTATTACATTGGAGTGGACAGCAAGGGCTGGCCCAGAGGTCACTTCCATCTGTGAAAGCCACGTGAGTCCCACCTTGCCCAGCTCCCAAGAGCGCTGTAGGCTGGCTCACAGCTGACCACAGCCTGCTGTGATTCACAAACTCAACCTTTCAGATGTTTGCAGGCAGCTACATCCTTTGGTGGGCAAGGGGACAGGAGCTTAGCAAGATTTGGAAGAATTCTTGCTTTTCAGGGAACATCCAGGAGGGAGCTGGGAAGAAAAGCTTGGATACAGTTCTCATGAGCAGAACCTTTTGAGTGACTCTGAAGAGTTCTGGAGTTTAATAGTACCTGGCTAAAGGGAATGAACTTAGAATGTTTCTGATACCAGATAACAGAAATGTTATGGCTACATTTCACCCAAAGCTCTACTTTCAGAAAAAGGGAAAAAAATAAAAAGAAAAGAAAAAAGTGAGGCAAGAAGCAAAATCTCCAGAAGCAGGAAAACAGAAAACTCTGTTTATCCAGAGCACACACCGAATAAACCAGATACGAAATAAGTTAAAGAAAGACTGAGTCATTCACATTTCCAATAAATTAAAGGGAAAAAATCCTGTCATTTTTCACTCTATTTCACATCAGAGAGCAATCACAACAGACTATTCACTTAATGCGATGATGACTTTACCCCTGCCCCCGAGGGGTTTCTCTGCCTCTCTTGTACAGCCCTGAAAATTATCACATTTGCCCCCATTTTACATCTCTCCCCACACCCACTGTGTCCCATTTCAAAATGCTTTGGGTTCTTACATCTGCTGTCAGACTCTTTTTACTATCCTTTGATTTTTACCAGCTGCAAGAGAAGAAGAATACACAAACCCATGTATCTGATTAGATGTGCATGACACATAATGCTACACCTGAACATACAGCTGAGCTCACCCAGATCCAGTTCTCCCAAAAGATCAGAAGTCTGAGCAAAATCAAGCCACTGCAGGAACCCAAATCCTGTAAAGAAGGTCCCCCTGGGTCCTGTTTCCAGTTTCTCCACAGATAACCTGAGGGGATGCTGTGGGGCCAACTCACCACTGTGGTAGGAATTTTGCATATCCAGCTTCAATTTCATCTCCAGCCCTTGGGAAGTAAAAAGCTAAATGAGGAATCTAAAGTGAGGACTCAGCTTCCTGTTGAACTGGAACTTTTCTAAGCCACCATGAAGTTTGAAAGTTTTGTTAAGCCACGTACACAGGTACTAATGACTTTTATTGCAGAAGATCAGTGAAAAGTGTCATTGCACTGGGGTTAGGAGAGACCTCAGAGATCCCTTGTGCAAGCTCCTGCTCAAAGCAGGACTAAGTCACAGTGCTATAACACAAGACCTTGAAGCAGAAGAGAGCAGATGTGGGGATGTTTCCAGGTAAATGTCTTCCCAGAGCTTTTCAGAAATTGTTACTGAAGCCTAGCAGTACAGAAACTGAGTTTGCTCAGGAGAACAGCAGCTGCTGTGTTACTCAATAAAAAGATTTTCTCTATTGTATTGCTGGTGTGCACCGAGCTTCTAAAAGCATTACAAAAGGTAAAATCAGAAGTGTATGGTGGAAACCAAAAGGGAAATGGCTGCATTTGAGTTTAGCACAAAAACCCAGTTATAATTTCACAGGAGAACTGAGGGAGAATGGAGTAAACTCCTACACTGCTCTTACTGCTTGGAGATTGTGCCACAGTGAGGCTGAGAGCCGAGAACAACCTGGAGACTCAATGTGGGTACTCACTCCCACAGGGATGCTGCTGACTGACTTAACTGGAACTATATTTGAGCAGAATGTTTCAGATCTTCTGCCCACTTTGTACGAGATCAAATTCCATCCACTCACTCAAAAGCAAGAACTTCTGCTTTCTCAAAAAATTAATTGCAAATTTTAAACATAGCATAGTAACACAACATGCAAAAATAAGCTTGACTAGCTCTAAGTGATTTGCACTAGCATTACTCTGCACACACAAATTCTAAACTGTGGAAATAATGAGGTATTCTGATAATAATTTTTCTCTCAGCTCTACAGTAAAAAACAAATCTGTTCTATTGTTATTGAAGGCAACAGTGAAACTGTATGAGAATATCTAAAAATGTAAGAAGTATTGAAAAAGTCAAATAGACTGAGCTTTGTAATTCACAGTTATCTAATAAGACTAATGTTAGTTTTTTGACACATTGCCATCAATAAATTACAGGAAAATTAGCTGGGCAATTATCTGGGAGCAAAATAAGCATCCTCATATTCTGTAAAACACAGCAAATTATTTTATAAATAAGCATTTGATCAAACAATCATTTGATCTTGAGAGCTGTGTAATCAAAGTTTTCAATCACTTCTCCTTAGCTGCCAAGAGTTTCAGCCTCACGGAAGCTCTATCATTTTGTCAACCTCCAGTGCACAGAAATGTTGAGGCATGTCCCCACAAGATGATCATCTGTCTGGCTTGCAGTTAAAGCCATGAGATGTTACTTTTTACATTAGCTGAGAATTGCCCAGTTGCAGTTTTTAAGTTTGTTAAGGATGACAAAGATGAGCATGACAGACTTGTGGTGATTAAATGCCTCTTGGATTTATTTCACAACGTGCTAAATGTTTCTTATGATACAATCTTAAAATTAGAATGAACTGATCTCGTACCTACTGAAGTTTATGACATGATGAATTCTCTAGAGGGTAAATTACAATGAAACATTGGTAGCAAATTACGTGGTTATAAATGTAGCTCATCCAAAAACACCTCATGACAACAACACGAACTCTGTTCAGTCATTCAGTGTCTGATGTCAGCAAATATGACCATTTTCACCTGATACAATCACCTTCACTCAGGGGGAAACAGGCTTCACAAAGGAGCTAAAATTGTACAAAAGTTGAACTGAAACACTTTGCTGAGAAATACTTTGTGTATTATATGCTAAAAATTAAGTGAGGTGTGCATGCACTTCACAAGTATTGAATTTTGTACATGGTATATTGCTTTATATTCAGAGTCCTGGTTCTTTGAATTTCTTATAGTTTGTGGAATTAATTATGTCCACTTCTACCTCAAATGCAGAAGGGGAACAAATAATTTCCTTGGATAAACGGACTTGAACAGATTGCAGTAGACCACAAAATATTGATTATGTTAAGTTTGAACTTCAAATTAAGGCACAAATGAAGGTTAATTCCAGTTATTCATGTAAAGAGTCTTATGACTTCCTCTAAAAATATATTGAAAAAGTATCAAAACTGGTCATAAGCACTATTTTCAGTAACAAATTGAAGTCTACAGGACTGAATTGTATATTCAAGGGTAGTAGATGAGAACATAAGGACCAAAAAAATAGATGATTTGTTAAGGGAAATGACATTTCTTTAAATTGCTCCTTCAAAAGGGCATTCTTCCCTTAATCACGTAGCTCTTTCCAAGGTGGATGATCATCCTGCTCAGGATGCAGAAGAGATGCCATGGCCAGAGCAGCCCTGGATTCCAGCTAAGCCCAGCCACAAAGCTCCTTTGCTTGTACCCAAAGTGGAACAGTGGGTCTGACTGCCAGGCTGCAGGGGGAGACAGGCAAGGAGAGTTTGGTTCCACCTTTTCTGGGCAGATCCAGCTCAGCTGGATGAGGGGCTGTAACCAGAGCTTCCCATGGGGACTTTGGACTGTCGTGTGCTCTCTGCCATAACCACACCAAACCAGCTGTACTTTGGCACAGCAGCTGGAAATGGCCAGCTCTGAGGGGTCAGGGACCTGCCCTGTGTTCTGGAGGTATCACTGCACTATTTTTTACTCCCCCCCATGTAATCAGGATGTTGTTGCTGTAATTAGTATTAAATTTGCAGTATGATTGGTCTGGAGTCCTATAAGCACACATAATTTCAGGACAGTGCTGAATCCTGAGTTCAATCCTGTTTCTGTTCCACAGAAACTGCCCAAGTTGTGCTCACACTTCCTCTGAAGCTGTGGAGGAAAATTCAAGCCAGGGAAACTGAGTCTCCCTCCCAGAAAAACCAAGCCAGTGTGAAGACAGTTTGAACAAGCTGGGGATTGGGCCTTTACTGTCTCCTAAAGGTTCCAGCTGACAAGATAGACACCACTGAGGGAATTAAAGCTTCTGACAGGCTCCAGTACCCTGAAACAGCTTCCTGGGTGAAATTAAATCCCAATGTCACAAGGGACTCTCCAGCTGTGACAGTCTCACTAAGGTGGTGTGGCCCACAGAACTTTTCCTGCTTACATCTGTGGTCCTGACCACTTTGAAATAAATCCAGGGGAGTGTCTGTTTTTAGCAGCAAGGTGGACCAAGGCTTTTCCACATACCTCTACAACGCAGTCAAACCCTTCTGGTATTTTAATATAAGGCTTTAGGAAGCTTCATATGGTTGTGTTTCCTTTTTAGCATTAGCACATACCCACACCCAGCACTTCATTTTCCTAAAATACAAATGTGTACATGTATAATAAAAACGTTGACAAGTCCTAGTCAGAATTTAAGAAGTTTTAGACCTGGAAACCTGTGCACCTAAAAAAAGGATAAAATGTGCCCCTTGCACTACTAATTTCTGATTCCACAGCCTGAGGATGCAGAACAGCAGTCCAAGGGGCACGTGCTACAGAATGTCAGCTGGCATCAGCAGAGGTGCTGTGGATGCTGCAGAGCTCTCCTGTAAGACTGCTGACTGTTTTCATGGCATCACATGAAACACAGAAATAAATAGCTTCTCTTCTATGATCACAGCATGAAAGTTTTGCTTTGCTGTCTATCCCTTCTCATTAAAAGCATAAAACACAACACAAGACAGGGATTAGACACAGAGCAGGCAAACGCAACAGAGCCACAGGGAAGAGCTCAAGGAGTAAAGGGATTGGCACATGTGCCAATAAAGGCAGCCCTGGTGTCAGCTACAAGTTGTGCCCTCAGAAGCAAGAACTGAATTTCACTCAAAGAACAGAGGAACAATAGGCACAGACACTCCAGACCACACAGGCGTGTACACTCAGTTCCTTCTCCTGAGCTTCAGTGCAGGTGTTAAAAGAAGCCTCACCCCCAGCAAACTGTCATAAAACTGTTACTTTTTCTTTTCTCAAGTCCTCTTAAAAACAAACAGGCATGCACTCTTTTCCTGTGAAGCAAGTTTAGGGGTTTTTTTCCTATTTAAATGACAAACACATCAGAAGTCTCACTCACCACAGCGCATCCTGTCTTTTCTCTGTCTGACATTTAGAGTACAAACTCTTTAGGGCAGGCTCTGTCTTTAGTTTTTATGTCTCACACAGAGCCAAGACATATTCTCACTGTTGAACAGTAAGTTTAAAAGGCCCATCTACACTCACAAGGCTACATGATAGGTGCCCAGCTTATCTGTGATACACCCATGACATGGTCAGTAGAACAGGTCTGTACAAGCAAAGTCTCCATGTACACATAACAGAACAGATCCTGGCTGGTGTGCTGGGGCCTGCACACCTGGTACAGCGTACACAGGAGGGCCTTGTTCATGCATCTGATTTTCAGAAGTCCCCAGGATCCCTGTAGCCTGGGGGGAACAGGGAGAAGCAGGAGGAGGAGGAGTGTGGAGGGAAGCTGCTGTGTCCAGCTGAGCTCCTCACGGTTCTGGTGGTGAGCGGCTGGGGAAGGTTGGGGGTGACTCTGGCACTCAGACTCTGTGCACTGGACTGTGGGGCTGAGGGAGGGTGACAACCCCTGCCCAGAGTGACCCCTTTCCTGGGCAAAAGCAAAGCAAATCCATCTCTCTCAACAGTTCCAAGCAGCAGCTCCAGTCAGGCGCCATGATGACATCAGCCCTGCTTTTGCAATTATTTAACCTCTGTCGTTCAGATCAGCAATGAACCAGCAAGGGTGACTAATACACACATCAGCCCTGAGAAGTTATCAACAGACCAGACAGGGGGCTGGCCCTCAGGAGTGCACTCTGCTTTCAGGAGTCTGGTCTGTATTTGGGGGAAAATTGTACAATATTGAACATTAGGTGTCCGTGAGGAGCTCCAGGCAAACCTCTGTGTGCCATGGCAGTGTCAGTCCTTTTGCCAGAAGGATGCAGATGCAGCAGATATTTGCTTTTTCTCATTTCTGTGTGTCATTTTGCACTACTCCCCCCCAACTCTGGCTCCTGCTCTCATTCCTCATACAAGCCTGGAAAAAGTAGCTTCTCTTAACAGACATCTACAATAAACATGCCGATACTTGAGATGTAAACTGAGAGGCTGGCATTATAACACAGCCTCTAAATCAACCTCAGGACCTTGTTAGCATAATTAGTGATAGGACTGGTGGCTTACAAGATCCAGGACAGAAAATGGAAAAATAGTAATAACAATAAAAAAATGCAGTGGTATCCTAGCAATTGCTAGGATGATTGCTGATGGTTCAAAAGCAAGTCATATCTTGCGTGAGACAAATACATTTTATATGATGTTTAATCTCACAGGAATTCTGCCGGAAATACTCAGAAGCTTGTTAGAGGAAAATATGAGAAGCTACTCATGTGAACAATAAAAGATTCTTGTGTGGTGGAGCTACTGTGACTCCCATGCTGCTAATAGGTGAACATCTTGCAATTACAAGCATACTGAAAAATAATGCTACATTCACTGCTCCCATTTACTAATTTGAAGCTTTGGAGAAGAAGACAGTCCTGGACATCCTTCCAGCTTAAACTCGGGTAAGATGGAGAAGCACAGAGGAAGGGATTTGTTCAAGATCACCTGGAAGTCAGTGGCAGAGCCAGAAATATATACAGCCCTGTCTATAAGGGACCTGAGAGCACTAATAAGTTTTAATGGCCCTAATCAATCTGACCTGCAGCCTCCACCCTCTGGCCATAGTCAGGAGCCTCACTGAAGCTCAGCCCTGGGTTTTTAGTCACCAAATGAGCAAAGCTGAGTGCCTGTCCCCAGTTCACACACAGAAGTGCCTGTGCCTGTCCAGGGACCTTGTTGATCTTGGCCCACTAATTTCCCAGCTTGACCTCAGGCCAAGCTCATCACTGTGGACCTGCCTGGTGATAACTGGGCTGTGCTTGACCATTATTAGCCTTGCTAGGCCTGATCCTGACCTGTGGATTCACTTCCTGGCTTGAGCACCTGCCTCATCTCCACAAAATTGTCTGATGCCCTGCACTCCAGGTTGAGGTTGGCTGCCACTCCCAGGCCAGCCCTGCCTGCCTCCCTTGAGGGCTGTGGGATGAGCCCTGGCTGGTGAGGACCCTGATCTTGCAGCCACATTATCCCTGTCAGTTCCCTGCATCTTTGGGAGCAGACAGTGCCTGCTGCACCTTGCCATGACCCTAATACACCACCCTGCCTCCCTTGTCTGCGTAGCACCAAGGGCAGGAAGAGAAATGCCACGTGTGTTAATTTGATCAGGGAACATAGGCAGAGAGAAATAAGGTACCAACTCAGACTGGAACTCTTCTTTGTTCTGTGTTTTAAGCATGTCCTTCCTCCCACTTCCCATTGGAGATGGCAGCATTGCCTGCCCCAACACAAGGCAGAAGCAAGAGACAGTGAAGGGGTTATAGAAGCAGGGTCATGTTCTGCATCAGTGTCTCTTGAGAACAATAAATATTGGCTGACAAGAGAAGAATTAAGAGGAATCAGGCTTTAGCAGGAGGAAGTGATCACAGCAGAGGGCTTGAGAGCACAGGAAGGAAAGGCAGAGACCTGGGAAGGAGAAGCACTGTCAGATTACCCAGGAGGACAGCCAGGGGAGGCACATGCTGCTCCTGAGAACTGATTTGTGCTGGGCTCAGCAAAGCTCTAGGGCAGCTCTGGTATTTGGGGCTCAGAAAGGCAGATGGGTTGAGCACGCGCTGGATGGAACATGTGAGATGCAAAGAGCTCACAGCAAAAAGAGCCAGGTTGTCCTTTGCCTGGTGTTAGACACATTCCTGCTCCTAGCTGCAGCTGGGATCTGGCATCGGATCCTGGCTTTCCTGAGAAGTGTTTGGTGTGGAATGCAGCATTCCAGCAGGGTTTATCTTGCACTAGGAGACCTGGATGTCTGGAGCCTTGGCTCCATGTATGGAGGGAAGAACAGCTCATCCAGTAGTTTGGTCTCTAACTACAATGTCTCCTAAATTAGGCTTTTCACACAGAACAGCAGGAAATTCACATACAGCTCATGCTGAGGTTAAAAGCCAGCAATTGTCTAAATCTTCATATACAGGCAATTATTGGCCTTTTAATTTGGAAGCTAAAGGAGGTGACTCAACAGAAGAGGGTTCAGGCTGAATCAGCAAGATCTTTCCTGGGAGTTAGATATACAGCAAGAAAGAAAAATAACTTGGAGGAAGGCAGGAAAAAAATTGTGTTGTGGAGGTTCAGGGTAGGAATGCAGCTTTTGCCACGGACAGTTTATCTGCTTTTCCTTTTTCCATTCCTGAGACACCTATGTGCAGCCCATGGAATTAAGAGAAGAAAGTTAATACTTCCATCGCATCCAATACTTTGGGTGTCTACACACTTCCTTAGACACTGTTCACCTATCTCCATACAATGACTCTTCCATGAGAACTGGACCTTGCTGGAAGTTTATTGTAATTTGGAATTAGAAATCTCTGTCAGCCTCACAAGTCACAGTGCTGAAGTAAAGCCCAAGATCCAGTCTTTTAGAGGAATGGATGTAGTGAAGGCAAACTGTGGATTACACTTCTCTGGGGTCCTGCAAGTGGCTAATTAGCCCAGGGAAGCACTGAAATTCCCTTAGTCTCTCCCTGCTGGAGGCATGCCAAGGCAGTCTGCCTTATTCTTACATGAAGAAGTATCTGAAGAAAGATCAAAGGATGAGACCAAGATTTCATGGCTAGTGAATCAGGCAAGTCTGTGGAGGATTTCGATATGATCTTTACAGTAAAGAGAAAACTTTGCTCAGTGACATGTCAGTTGTGGGATGTTCATTTTCTAGCTTTTACTATTATGAGTGTTAAATTCCTTGCATCAAGTGATGGCCCTAGAATTTCACACTCTTCATGTGGGAAAAAAATTAATGCAGATGTTTTCAAATGCAATGTGGGCTCAGGTGTATTTCTGCAATGTAAAATCTGAGATTCCTTCACTTTCAAAGGGATTTGGGATGCTCATTGGGATGCTTTGGAAAAGGTTACCTTAAGCAACTGTGTCCTTGCAGAGTTGCCACTGAAGGCAGGGGGCAAGCCTGCCCTGTAAGTAAATGCTTTTGGGGACCAGCTAGCAGAGATGGATGTGGTGTCTTCCTGCCCCTTTGCTCTTTCTCCAGAGCACTTTAAAGCACTCTGTAATCATAAATGTAGGAAGAATGTGCTTTCCACCCTGCTATGGGAAAGAAAAGAATTATTATGACAATTGGGCAATTGTAAACCAGAGTAATTAAGTGATTTGCCAAAGGCCAGGCAGCCAAACTGGGGAGCTGAACCCAAGCGTCCTCATTGCTGCTCCTCCCCCGGAGCCGATACGCACAGACCCTGAAAGGTCGGAATCCTTCTTCCCTGGGGAAGATTTCATTTCCTCCTTTGAACACTGAGGGAGGGGCCCCTCTAAATCACAGGTTAGGCAGGCACTCAACTGAGTTAACACGATGTACTTCCCTGCACCATGTCTTGGAGGTGTAGTAAGGTGTTACTACATGCACTGCTGCAGCTCCTAGAGGTCTCTGCCAAAAGCAAGCCCCATTGTGTTGGCCACTGTTCACACACAGTATGAGAGAGTCCCTGCTCCCAAAGAACTTTAATATTCTTTGATATTTCTGGGAAACGTTTCATGAGAGAATTTCAACATAGAGTACAGGGCCTGTTTCTTCCTTTTAACTTAGATTATACCAGGATAACTCCACTGACTTCAACACAAACCTGTTAGAGATGAGATTACAGATCCATTATGTTCAGTCTCTCTTTTTAAAAACACTGCAGCATGTACAGCAAATAATCAGGAAATTAGTGGGCAGGTGGCATTAATTTTCTCCAATGTCACCAATTTGGTTGCTGTTGTGGAAACACAGCAAGGCACAGCAACTGCTATTTCAGTGCAGAGACCATCCCTAAGGCCCAGATGGTGACCATATGATCTTTCCCTCTTATGGACCATAGACACGTTTCCTACCCTTAGAATTTGACTTCTGCTTGCAAAGGGGGCTTACCTAAATCTGCCTACCCCCTACAGCACCTGGGTGCAACACAGGTCCCTTCAGGAATCCAGCAAAGACCCAGACAGAGGGTAAACAATTTGTGGAAAAAGCACAACCTGACTCAATTAGAATTTCCTCCATGAATAGCTCCCTATGTCAGAACTTAAGGCCCCAGTTCATAGGGAAATCTAGGACCCATTTCCTCAGGAATTGCTAGCTATTTACGCAGAGAAAGTACTGCATTCTGATTTTGTTTTCTGGACAGTCTGGGGTGGGCATTATACTCACATGAATAGATTTATGCTGGATTTATGCTGGGCTGGTAGCAGTGACATGTGAAGAGATCTGTACTTCTAAACTTGTATCCTCAGCACCTCATCTCTTCTCCTTGGCAGAAGGTGTCCAGGTATCAGGAAATGCTGATCTGCTGCTGTAGATGAACACACTCCTCCACCCAGCCCAACTTTGTCAAGAGCCCAAAAACTACACCTGGCTGGTACAAAGTAGAGTAATTTTCTGTCATCTCCTTGCTAAGGAGCCCATGAAGTTCCAAGGCCCATACAGCTCTAGTCATGATTTGGAGAGTGTTGGAGTGTAGAGGGATAATGGTTAATACACAAGAACCATTTGTGGGCCCCATGCATCCCACAAAACACAACCTCTCTTAGAGTTCTCTTAGCACAGGTGACAGATACCCTTCCTACTCCTATGAATACTCCTTTACTGTGGCAAATGGAACTTGTCTGTGGAGTAAGATGTTACAAGAGAAGAATGAGTCTGGTACTGTCTGACCCTCAAGCAATAGTTACAATGATCTCCCCAAACCTCCAGAGTGTATAATGCACCCTTTTCAAAGGCCCAGCCTTAGCCACACACTCCTGTACAAACAAAATTGGATCTAATTCCAACTCCTATGGCCTTTCCTAGAGTTAAACAAAGCTTTGTAGAGCTGAATGATAACAAACCACAGAGAGAGAGAAACTGCATGAAGGAAAAAAAAAGCAAAACATTTGTCCCTGACATTTGAAATATTCTTATTTGCCTAACTCTCCTGATTTCAGCAGAGCTGTATAACTTTATACCAGCTTCCAAGTTCGTGTCTCTTTTTTTAAAATCTCTCTTCTAACAAAGTCTGAAAGCAGCAGAGGAGTTCAGGCAGACGTGTGTAGGCTGTCTCAGACAGCAGGGGCTTCAGGCAAGAAGAATTTCAGGCCAACAGCGGCAAGAAAGAGAAAAGGTTGGTGGTGGAGGAAAAGAAGATGGGGAGGGAAGCAGTGAGAGGCAATTCTTGTGGTTTGGAAGTTCCTGTGGCTTTGTGTACAGTCAGCATTTCTGTCTGCAAACAGAAACATTTCTATTTGCTTTGCAAGCCAGATTTCTCAACCTTTGGCCTTCTGACCTTCACTGTATCTGGCACTGATCAGGTGTGAGATTGCAGCTCCCTGCTCACAGGGGCAGAGCTTTTCCTCTTGGTCCAGCAGCCAGATGAGATGGGGCTCCCCAGAGCAAGACTGACACTCACTGTGGCAATGGCAGAGCAAGGAGAAAGCCCCAAAACCACTCTTCAGAGGAAGGTTTGCCTCAGTTTAGAATCCTCCATGTCATCCACTTCCAATAAAGCCAAACTTCAGGAATGAGTATCTAGGCATGAGCTGCACATTTGCTAAGAATCAGACCCATGTTCCACCTGCTCAGAGTTGGACTATCTCTGTTGGACTCTGCAAGGAAAGCAATGTCTATATTTGACCATTCTGGTCATTCAATTTGCCCTTATCAAATTAAAATAAAATAAAATAAAATAAAATAAAATAAAATAAAATAAAATAAAATAAAATAAAATAAAATAAAATAAAATAAAATAAGGGTTTTTTGAAGGCAGTACAGTTTCTTTATACCACATGCCCATGTTTATTGACATATAAAATTCCCTGTTTGACTACACCCCACCCAGGCTCTTGTACACACCTGCATAAGTCTATAATTTTATCCCATGAATCATTCTGTACCATCAGATCACACCCAAGTTACCAGTACTTTAAGGAAGTGGCAAGTTCATTATGCTGGTTTTCATCTTTCAGTTTTAAAATTGAAGAATATTTTATTGGTGCCCTAAATCCACGAGTATTTCTTAAAAAAAAAAATTACAGGCAGAAAGATCAGGTAAAAATAATTAATTAAATGCATTCAGCAAAAGGGAGGACAATGGAAGGGAGAACTAATAAATGACCTTTAAGAGGCTGTTTGGACCCATCTTGCAGAGGCTGTCTACATCATGGGGTACAGCAAAGCTGAAGCATTCTAAATGGGTCAAGCTCACCAAAAATCATGAGACTGAGAAAACATTGTAACTTCCAAATTAAATTAAAGAGGTTTGGGTTATTTTCCTCTGGGTTTTGCAACCTTGGGAGAGTATTGAGGCCATGGTTTTAAGCACTTAAGCAGCCTTTGAAGGATTTTTTTTCCCAGGAAAGTGGAGATTTGCAGCTATATTACTTATGTCAATAGCTAGGTGTTTAAGCAAACAACAGAAAAGGCTGCAATCCAAAAAGAAATCCAAATTCCATAGTGTACAAGAGCAATGCTGCAGTGGTTCAGGCTGGTTGGAGAATGTTCTTTGTTACAATCACAAAGTGAAGCACACCCAGCAGCACCCAGAGATCTTCAGGCAAACATTTGCAAGTTGCATCTTTTCACTTTTGTTTACAATGTAGAACATATTTCTATCTTAGCAGCCATTTCTCACTTTTAACTTCTCAGAGTTATTTTAGGGTTATCAAATACTTCTTGGGTTGACTGGGTCTGTAGTTCCTAGGATTAGGCTCAATGTGCTTTTTGATTTGCAGCCATTTGGCGGCCGCTTCATTGTTACACAAATGTAACGTGCAGCAATGACAAGAACTTCTTGACATTCAATTATAAAATGATAGGCAGCCAAATAAGAAAATGGGATTACCTCCTGGGCAACTTAAATTTATGTAATATTGCCATTGGGTTGTTTTCTAGCCAGGACACTTAATTGCTAAGAAATGTGTTTACAGCTTGGTGTGTGCATTATCCATTTGGGACCATGACAGGAGTGACAGAATGGTAACAGAGATTGGCCAACAGTCTGGAAGAGGCTGCCACCAGTGGGGAACTCCACCATGGTGCAAATGCTGGACATCCATAATAGCAACTGTCTCTGACCCAGTCAGGAAATAAAAAAAAAAAGGCAAGGCAGTGGTTGAAGTCTCTTACCTGCCCTGGGAGGGTCGAGGTTTGCAGAGATGATTGGGTGCCTTAGAGCCCAGATCTAGTTTTTCTCATGCACATTCATCATGCTTTATTGCTTGCTAATGGAACGACAAAGAAGAAATGGTCTAAATCTAATCATGCTGCAGTTGAGTCTGTCTGGAAACCCGCAGCAACGCCGAGTATCAGATGCCTCAGTGGGTCTCCCATGCACACACTCCCTCTGGTTAATGGCCTCCCTGCTCAGTACACTGTTACAGGGCTCTTTAATTCCCAGCCCTGCACAGCCCCACTGACATTGCCATTTGTTGTCCCCTCACCGCGCTGTTTGGTGCTATCAAAGGGCCGCCGCCCCTCCAAGGGTTGCACTTATCCAACCTCTCTCTCCCTGTGCTCCCGGATCCTCTGTGATTGGCAGGAGGCTCTGGGCAGCAGACAAGGTGAATCCTGTAAACATGGCAAGAGATAAGGCAACAGCAAAGGGAATGATAACCACAAAAGTAGCTCACAGGGTTCAAGGGATGGAGGAGCATGCACTGTTTATTTTCTGTGCTCTTGGATCAGCTGCAATTCCACATGTAAGCAAACTCGTTCCGCCTCAGCTTTAGGACCTGGAAAGTCCCTTAGCACTGAGCATTATTTAACAAAGAATATATGCTTTCTTTATCTTTTATCTATATAGGAAACAAAACAAAAACAAAACAACCGAGACGTTTGAACAATGCCTACAGCTCTGACTTAGGCCATGTCTCTGCCCTTGTTTGCACTGATGTAAATCAGAGATCGCTGCGAGAGATTTAAAATTGGCCTTTAAATTTCTTATCACATCACTCCTCTGCTCTGCCAGTGATCTGTTCTGTGTGTTTCTAACAACAGTGCCCATGCTTTTGCCAAGCCACAGTTACAAATGGAATGCTTTCTCTCTCTCCAGGTACACACAGTGCCTGTCCCCTCTTCTACTTTCATATAAAATACGCAGCTTTCATCCTGATCCTGAGAAGTGCACTACCAATTATACCAATCCCAGGGTTTTTTAACTCATTTCCCCAGCATTTGCTCAGCTGGCTTGCCCATCCCATTTGTTTATGATGAATTTTTTATGATATTAACAATTACTTATTCCCAGGTGCATTTAACCAGAAGAGCAGGAACAGAGAGAAGTAACAGACTTAGGACTGCCTGGGCTTGCATGGTGGCAGCAACAATACATTTACAGGCTTCAAAGGCACTGATGGAGCTCCTTCTGCATTTTGGGGGGCTCATGACTAGAACTGGCTGGCAGAAGGTGATTTTGAATGCACAGGGAATCTCTTCTTTTGGTTTGCTTTAGTTTAAGGGAGTGCAGCAGCATTTTCACCTGAGAAATCCAAGGCCATGCCTTGCACGGCACGGTTGTGAACCTGGCAGTGAAGTAATCTGTGCACAGACATGAATGTGCACACAGCTGCACACTCACACACACCCTTGCACACCCTTACACACTCACACAATAACTTACACACTCACACACACACACACACTGCACTGCTGCAGTGCAATTGTGCCATGCCACAAGAACACCATGCGAGAGGCAAGGCTTGATCTGCATTTGTCCCTCTGCCTTGACCCCTAATGCTCTCAGCATCACCAGGGCTCCTTCAGCAGCTCAACAGCTCCCTAACTTCTGTAATATCTGGGGCATGGATTAAATTCCATGGTTTGAATAATGGCATTGATTTTTTAATTTCTTCAGGAAAGTGATTTATTCTGTCCTTAAAATCCCTGTAACTGATGTGTATTATCCAGCACTGCCAAGTTTTGTCAAGGGCTTGAGAGAAAGGGTGAATAAAGACACAGACACAGTTTTCCTCTTATGTCTGCAGACTACTCCTACCTCTGAGCTGCCAGGTAATATCATATAAGTCATATTAGCCCTTGTTCCCTTTCTATCTGTGGTTGACATAATTAGTGGAGAAAAATTGATGTAGCTGATGATGACACAAGGCTGAATCTGCATCAGTCTGAAAACCAGGCAGCAATAGCTCTGAGTAACGTGACAAACTACCCAACCCTACATACATTGTGCATTTCTCCATAAAATCCAGGCAATGTGACCTGCATGGTTTTTGGCTTGGATGCTTCAGCAATAAAAAGATTTTTGATAAAGAAAGTTTAAGAAATAGGATCTGAAAGTCTGTATCAAACAGAAATGATCCCCAAGGTACATTAAGATCTGACAGCCACCACTCAATTAGGAAGTGGGAGACAGCTGTCTGTCTGTCACTCTTTCTCTTCCTTGAGCACAAACACATTCAAAGTCAATCCAGATCTTTTTGTTTCATCAGCAGGTTTAGCCAGTTACCTGCTGGATGTGGAACAAGTTTAGGTACCAATTCTTGTAACTCAGTAATGGTCCAGTGTTATTCTCCCTCTCTCTACTTACAACGTCTGACAAGCTAATTGCCAAAGGAAAGAGAAACCTTCTCCCAGACACTGCAGCTCTGGGACTCAGGTCTATTTAGATTTGCCATTTGTCTGTCCCCGTTCCTAAGCAGAGTTCAGAGAACTCTCCGTGAAGAATAAGGCCCTTTCTCCTGGACCCTTTGAGAGATTTCCTATTAGTCACCAGGATAATTAAAGGTTCCAGTTGCATTGCATTAGCACCTTTCATGTCATTAGAGTCCAGCTGCAGTGTGAGAATCACGTATTTGCTGAGACTCCTGTGCCAGCCAGCGAGCTGGGAGCAGAGCTTTACATTTCATCACTTTGTAAAAGAAATACAATTAAGCAGTGTTCCCTGATCATTTTGCAGTTTGCAAGAGGGGCTCTAAGCACCAATCACTGGAATGTCTGGCCATGATTGTATTGAAATGGTGCCCTGACAAGGGTTTATGAACACATTGTAATAAATCCATGGCCACCTAAGACTCCTTAATTGTCAGTGTACTGCACACGAAGCTGCTCAGAAACCCTCAGTGGAAATGCCCGTGGTGCCTGGACACAGCACATGGCATCTCCACTTGGCTTATAGGAAAATATTCACCCTTTATTAGTATTGCAGGTGTGGTGCCACAGGGCTGAGGAGTTCTGAATTCACCCTGCAAAGGCTACCGGTGCAGAGATTTAGTTTATTATAACACTGTTAATTGACAGACTTGTATGCCTGTCTAGTCAATAACAACCTGCTAAAAATATGCATTAAGCAGAGAGAATGAATCAGCTGCTAATAGCAGTCTGCCTGATTGTCAGCTTCTATCTATCTTCAGGATTTGTCGGAACCTTGTCACTACTGTGCTCCGGCTGCTCCAAGCCTGTAACATATTTATCCTCCAAACACCCCTCTGGGGCAGGGCGGTTGTTGCTCTCACCAGTTTACAGATGGGAAACTGTGATATTGAGAGGGAGAGTGATTTGCCCAAGGTCACACGAGAAATCTGTAGCAAAACGGGGAATAGTTCATCAGTCTGACAACCCCAGGGGGATTAACCTACCCCCCGCCAGGACATCCTTCTTGTCTCCTTCCTCTTTCAAATCAGCAGAGTTACAGTGGTTTATACCAGTAGAAATTCTTTGAAATTCCTTGAGAATGTAGTCTTCTATTTCTGTGTGGATGAAGTATAAACTGTAAGGCCCCCTTCCACAATTCCAAAATGCTGACATCCCAAAGCCAAACATTAAAACATTAAATATACAAAACTTCTTTAAAACTAGTGCTTCCTTTAAACCAAGTTCTAGCTCTTCTCTTTGGGTGCATTTCTTGAACCTGTTAACACCTCTAGCACCAGGTATAGGGAAACAATGAGCACCCTACACTGCCGTGGGGAGGTATACAATGAGCAGCAGTGTCAGAGAGAGATGTGAATCTGTGAACTGGCCTTGAGCCTTGGCAAGTACATGAGTCCTTTAGTTCATGTATCAAATATGTTTGCTTGTAATTCAATAAGCTGATATAGGATTTTAGGGAACATTAACTCATGTGTTACTGTGATGCTGTGATTTATTATACTGCTGCTATTATTAATGCTTCTTATGTGCTATGCAATGAAGAAATTTAAGCTAGACATGATCCTTCTCGCAAAGTTTGCCTTCCAAATATCATATGATAAAGGAGAAAAGATAAGGGAAGACTGGGGCAGCTGATCTCAAGAACATGGACATAAGGTGACTAATAATGGTCTGGAAACATGCCCAGGTTTTGGGCACAGAAGCTGAGCAGTGCCAGTCACACTGGAGGAGGGGAAGGTAGTCAGAGAGGAGCAGAGCCAAATGCCCATTCCTGCAGCACAGCTCCGTGTGTCCCATGGCACTGGATACCCACAGATCAGCCCCTTGCTCTTGGACCCCCTTGAACAGCCCCGTGCCACTGCCTGCTGCAGGGGAACCACAGCTGTGGGGCTGGCTTTGGAAACCAGAGATGAGGTGTGGATGCTCCATCAAGGAAAGTGTTCAAGATCAGGTTGGATGGGCTTTGAGCCACCTGATCTAGTGCAGGTTATCCCTGCCCATGGCAGAAGGGTTGGATTAGCTGATCTTTAAAGGTCCTTGCCAATCCAAACCATCCTACAAGCCTGTGAATTTTTTTGTATATAGCAAATCTAGAAGTAAAATGGTAAAACCAGCAAGATCTAGTCAAAGGAAAAAAATCTGTTGCATTTGCTTATTTTTGCCTCATATACTTTTCCAACAAGGACCACACACATACTCTACAATGGCAGGGTTGCCTCCTGTATCTTCCTGCATGCAGCTTCAAATCCCCAGTGTTTAAGGACCACAATTCTACACAGGGAGTCAGAAGAAAAGCACTGTGGTTTCTCTTGGGCTGGGTAGAGACCCAAACCACCAGTTTTAGTTCCTCTACCTGCCTTTCCTCCTTGTGATTCTCCTTTCTCTCCACAGTTTTGACAGGGTTGCTTCTGGAAGTCAAAGCCCTGACTCCGTTCTTGTGTGTCCTGCAGGCAGCCGTGGCTGTAGCAGGTGATGATTCTCCAGCATCCCTTTCCTGTCCTTGAGGTCTGTCAGCCTCTCCATCAAGAGGAGATACTCCAGATGAGGCTGCAGCTGCTGGAGCTACCAGCCAGCCAAGGCTGCTGGGTGGCAACTCTCAGAGGAAAGAGAAGTACCCAGAAAGGCCTGGCCAGCAGGGCAATACACACAAACCTACTTCTTCCTGGGAAAAGTGAGGGGTTTCAGTCTTTTTGAGGACCCCAAAGAATTTTCCTCTACCTTCCCACAGGTGGAGAGGTTGGACAGACACTGGACTGAGCCATCCTCAAGCACTCTCAGCCCACCAACAGTCTCTGTTCAAAAGACTTGTGCACAGTTCAGCAAAGCAAACTTCCAAGCTGTCTAGCCCACTGACCCAATATAGAAAAACCTTATTTAAGGCAGGTAGTGATGGATACAGTGTCAGCTTTTACTGGGACAGACTTTGCTGAAGGGAGAATGGGGCTCTGAAAGCTGTGAAGGAAGAAGTGAGATCAGGGCTTCAAAGACAGTGTTATTTAAAAGTCTGAAATGTCTATTTTCAACTCACTAAAGTCTGGCATTGATAATTTCTAGTTCTCATAAATGACTAAAATATCAAAGGGGAGGAGTGAAGGGTCTTTGTGCAATGAGTGTCATCAAGGGAAGATTGTCCCAGACAGCTGACAGTGAGTGAGCCTGATGAGTGGCTTCACCTATTTGCAACTCTGCATCAGCATCTACCAACTGGAAACAACAGCTCACATCAGGAGTGAAATGAGGGTGGGCCTGTACTTGAAACCAGACTGATCCTAAAGAGGAAGGTGCCCAGGAAATTGCAGACAGCATTGTAATGGTAAATACCAGAGTGAGTATATTCTGTAAGGAGCTGGTAAACCCTCTAGCAAATGAGAACTGAGTTAACTTCTGCTTTTCCTCTTGTTTGCCCTCCTGGCAATATTAATTATCAAGGAGTTGAAGTCAATTCAGAGCCCCCTAACAGTCCATAAGAGTCCCATTATTACCACCTGAACTTCCTTGGCACCGCACAAGTACACGGATAGTGGCAGACACAGAGCTACTAAAGCCAAGGAGATGCTCCAAAATGTCAGCTATTGCAATGCTCATAGATATTAATGAACTCACAACTTTTCCGTGAGATGGGTCAGTATTGTTAACCCCATTTACAAACAAGGATATTGAGTAAGGCAGAGGGGAAGTGACTCACTGAAATCCGCCCTGTATTAGAGACAGGAATAGGACTCAGATCTCATGACTCCCATTCCTGAGTCTTAACCACTATTAGATTGAAGCTGTAGAGCTCCACATTTGCTGAGGGCTGGAAGAGGGAAGAAACAAGAGGTGGGAAGGGTGCGGATCTTCTTTGAATCAAAACTAAATGCAAGTTTCCTGGAATGAAGCCACCACTAATTTCAATACATTTACTTAGATCTTGAGCTTTGGGATGGCATGAGCAGCTGTGAATCATCTTGGCCAGTCAAAGGAATAATTAATTGTTGTGGGTAAATCTCAAAAGGTTTAGGGGTCAGGTAAGGTAAGCAGCAAAGCTTATCCTTGACTGCTCTTTTCTGCTCTGCAAACTAGAGGCACTCACTAGAACACTTACCCCGTGGATTCCTTCTGCCAGATCTGTCCATCTGTTGCACACACTTTCTGCCTCATCTTCTATTTTGATTATAAACTATTCAGTGCTGGGATTGTCTCTATTTTAGAGGGGTTTATAGTACCTGCCATCACACAGCCTTGATATATGTAAGGATAAAGAAGTACCAGAGGTACAGACATTGCCCAAATAGTAATAGAGGCTGAACAGTTTGGTTCCTGAGATTTTTTATGCTTCCTGATTATAGCAGGAGTGGTTTCCTTGTGGTGCTTTGATAGTTTTGCTCCCAGCACAGCTCACAACCAGGAAGTAGAAGAATGCAGAGCAATGATAGCCAGGATTTGCAGAGCAGCTCAGCATGCACGATCAGAAGCAGGTTTGCAAAAGCGCTCAGCTCCCATTTAGGCACCAAAATCACTACCTAGATTTAAAGAAGTGCCAAGCTGGTGAGCTACAGAGCTCTTTAGAAGATCCAGCCCTCATGGCAGCTTGTGAGTGTTTGAGGATCTTGCTCAGTGATTCAGATTGAAAAGGAACCAGGGCTGTGTGAAAAGCATTGTCCTGACTCAGTGTTGGATATTGTTCTTTTTCCAGGTTCTAGCCCCTCTTAGGTACTGTGAGATGAGATGTGCAAAAAGGTCTTGTGTTGTCCATTAGCTCTTGATTCCAAACCAAAGTGTAAAGCCCAGTGTAAAAGGATGCCTTTTATTCCTACTCTCCTGCCCTGAAAACTCAGCTCCTCCTTAGGCAGAGCCTGAGGTTTGTGATTGCCCTTCAGTTCCTAAGGCTCATAGCCAGGCCAAAGGAAACCTCGTGGAAAAGGGAGCTTTGAGTGTGTCTGTTCCTTCCCAGTGCCCCTAATCCTTAACTCTGAGGTCCCTGAGTGAGGGAGGCAGTGTCCCATGTGTTGGAATGTCCCTCAGGGTCATGTCTCTAGAATGGGACATGGTGCTTCCCATCTGGACCTCCAACCATTCCTGCTCCTTTTCTGTTCCAGTGCAAATAGTGCCAAGCTATTGATGGCTTTTAAAAAGTTTGATTTTTTTCACGGGGTAGAATAGAGGCACTGCAGGGCTCAGCTGTAACATTCCTGTGGAAGCCCTGAGAACCTCACTGAGAGCCCATAGGCATGGAGGAATTTAAAAGCCCTCAAGCCATGTCTGAACTGAGAACTTCAGAGCACAGACTTTCAGGTTCAGTTTCATTTTGAAAACGTCTGTAATGAAACATTTTGATATTTAAAAATTATTATAATCTACTTTTCCTTCCATGGGAAATTTCAAATATGTCACTTTTTTTTCCCCCCCTTAAAATAGAACTCTACATCCCCTGCATAAATTTTCCAGGAGTTTTCCCAAATTTCCAGATTCTAGGATTACCTATAAAGCAGACATAAAGCTGGCTTTCAACCCTCTTCAGTGCCCTTACTCCACAGTCTTTTTTCCAATTATGATTACATTTTAAAGAAAGAGTTTATAATCCCTTGCCAAAAAAAATGAGCTTCTTTTAGGTTCCAAGTCTGGAGAAAGGTTCCCTTTTGTTCCTACTAAAGAGATATGTTGCCTAGTACTGACTGGGAGCAGAGACACTCCTGCATTCCCAGCCCTGACACTAACTGCCCCTGTGGCCCCAGGCTAATCACTTAAATGCTCTGGCTCAGTCTCCCCATTGGTAAAACAGAGATAATGATACTTACCATCTTCTTCACAGGGGTGTTGCAGAGGAATAATTAGTTTGTGTCTGTAAAGCACTTTGAAGATAAAAAGCACAATACAATTGATAATAATTATTGCTATGCAGACTGGTTCTCCCTTCCCCAACAACTTACTGGTGCAGAAAGGTAAGGAAAGCCCTGAACTGAACTGTCTCCCAGTAGAGCACCAGTTTCAACAGGAGCTGAAAAGCCAAAAACATAAGCCAGGCACCCCAAAATTTTTAAGCTCTAAATCTGCTTTAGTGACCCTAGTTCTAACTTGCCAAAGTTAGACGTATCGCTGCAAGGAAGGGAGATTTGTTTTTCACTGTCTCTTTTTCTCTAGTCCCTCGCAGTTTTTAATAGCATTTTGTGCCTTCAAAAGCTTCCATCAGTCCCTGATACCTCTGCCTTGCCTGGCATGGGGCAGCAGCTTATTATACACGAGTTCGTTACAGCCTTGGCTTCAAAGCTCCCCGGTTCAAAGGGTGCCAGAAGTGTTGAACAGGTCAGCACTTTAATGCTGATCCACACATCTTTAGAGGGCAGTAACATCGCCACAGTTTTGTTCCTGGGGGAAACAGAGAATAACTGATTTGTAGAGTTCCCTTTGGCCTTAGCGCTGGCCGCAGAATTGGATGCTCCTGGTGGCAGAGATCAAGCGTCACGGAACCCTGGGGTGGGTGAGCGTGGAGGGCTGTGATGTAGTGAATGAGTGAAAATGTGCCTTTGTGAGTCACTGACTTGTTCTTAATGGCAGCTGCGGAGGAACAGGGAAGGATAAAGGAATAAGGGGGTAAAGGAGCAAAAAGTAGCAGAAAGGATAAAATAATCTAAACTAGTTCTTTCCCATGAACTTATTTTTCGAGACAAGTGGTAGATGTACCTAAAAATTACCAAAAATCAATCAGAGAAACTACTACTCCAAAGATACTTCCTGCAAAAGCTGAACCAGATCCTCTTCTCAGACTGAGGGGGGAACATGGGGGATGAGAAACAAAACAACCAAGATTTGGAATATTGGCTAGAATATTTTTCATTTGCACATAGACTTGAACTTCCTGTACTGAGGGACAAAGTTTTCTGCAGAAGGCCCTTCTTGCTGCATTAATGACCCAAGAGGAAGCAAGAAAATGCAGAAATAATTCTGTTTTAATGAGATCCTGAAGGTAGTTTTCCAAAGAGACAGTTTGAAGAAGTAACATTTAACTGGACGTATGTTTAGGCTGAATCCAAATATTGAAAGCAAACACCAAATCTTCCTTTCTGGTATCAGCCAAAGCAGAAGAAGTTGTTTTTGCACTGGGTATATTCATTGTCTGTTAAATTGATCTGAATCAGAAATGGTACCAAGCCCTGGAAGAGCTTTGCACACCCTGCTTTTAATCAAATGCAGGATGCCTGAAGGCAGAATTTGCCCTGCAGTGTCTGGTTGGGAGATTGATATTAGCAGATTGCTTTGAGTAAGAGAACCAGAGATTTTAGAGCAAGCAAGCACAACAAAAGGGGTTCTGTGAGGACCTTGGGAAGAGCTGTGCTCTGCAGCACATGAAATGTATCACAGCCCAGCCCTATCAGAAGGCTGCAACATCTCCTGGGTGTGATTTATTGCAAAGCATCACTTAAATACAGATGCCTACAGACTGTAGATATCTAGAGAGTGGGCATCTCCAGACAATTGCAAAAAAATTATTTTGATGACTTAAGTAGAATGTGGATCTTTCAGTTGAGATGGATGAATTTCTCACCAATTGCTCTTTAAGTGAGAGAGAAGAGTAAAAGATGTGGGCTCCAATGTAATAGGGTCCATCCCAGCTGCCTGATTTCAACTTGGTTGTGAGAAAAAAACAGCCCATAATTAGGACACCATTCATTTCTTATTTCTTTTGTTTCATCCCCTTGTTTCTGGTCCCTGGGGAGAGGGGTTTCATTCACTTAGAGCACACCTATGGTAGCCCCTCAGTCTGCAAAGGTGAGACTTGCATTTCTGAAAGGCTTTTTTTGCCAGTACTTGCCCAGGTCCATGCCCAGGGACCTGAATTTCTGTTAGCACAACCATAGAGACCGCTGCAAAACCCTATATTTTAGTGAGAATATGGAACCTACCAAGTGCACAGGTGCCTGTAAAAGGTAGAGATTTCATTCAGGAAGGAGCTGATGCTGCACTTGGCCTAATCTATGGAAGTGTAGCTCTCCTGAGTCTCAGGTGAAACTATAAAGCTTCCCTGTCTATAAAGTTTTGTCCTCCTGCTCTGTTTGCCTTAGACTCAGCCATCCTTGCACCTTCAGAAAAATACTCAGAAATACATTTCCTTGCTTCTTTTTGCAGGGCCTGGGTGGCATGATCTCTTAATGCATCTGCCTGTTTATGTTAGCAAAATGGAAAGCAGCTTTGTTTATGGAACAGATCTATTTTTGTTTTACTTTTTTCTCTCAACTAAACTGACTTTTATCCAGGATTGTGTTTTGCTTTGGGAAAAGAAATGTGCTGCAATTCTTAGCCCTAGCTTTAAAGTCAGGTCAAGAGGAAAGGGGGAAATCCTGATCATATTATTTAATTTTGTAGGATTATCCTGCAGCCTGGAAATCTAAAAGAACGGAAGAGTTAATATCCCCTCTTCCCTGCAACTTCTTGCTCTGTGTCCTTGTGCAATGACATTTGCTATTCTCCCACGTATATTTACACAAGCCAGATCAGAAACAAAATCAGTATTTCCATCTTCTGGGTAGGGGGACAGTGTGTGGCATCCAGGGGAGAAGGCAATTTCAGAAGCCATCGTGCTCCCCTGAGGATAAATCATGTCATTGTGTGTCTTTCAAGTTCCTCAGACTTTGATCTTGCAAGAGATCGAACAGGATCAGGTCATGGATGGTAGATTTTGAATGCAGACCCAGCCAGGGCATCATGATGTGGAGATGAGGTGGTGAGGTATGGAGCACAGAGTGCAGCCTCTTCCCTCTGCAGGCATCGTGGAGAATCTGAGAAACAAATCCATGTGTGCAAACTGCCAAAACATAAAGGGTTCTGCTCCTGGCTTGGGAGGAGGTCTGCCCAGTCCTCATCATGACACACTGCTGGGCAGGTTTTGACAAAAGCTGACACTGAAAGCTTGGTTCTGATTCTAGCTGTGCTGATGACTCACAAGATGGATTTTGTCAATTCTCCTCATCCTCCTCAAGGAGATGGAGATCACACCTGCCTGCTTTGGAGAACTGTTCTGCCCTCTTTGCTTGTGTGGTATGGAATTATGGTATGAAATATGGCCATCATTTTATGACATTTAAAATGGTGAATTCATGGTGAAACCCATCTGTAAACATATAATATATCCTTAAAGCTCTGTGACATAGGGATAATTATCCCAATTTCAACTGTGAAGGTGTGTTATGGAAAACAGTGGCAGCACTGTCTACTGTGAAGGTTGTCTGACTTTTTCCCAATCACATGTGTGGGATTTTCTATGGTGTGCATAAACATATCTGCATTTAAACCACTGTGTTGATGCAATGCAGGGAGTTCAAAAATGATGGAAATTACAGATTTTAGGTAGCTCATGCAACTTCAGTTCAACCCCCCCCCCCCAGTGCGTATGGCTCCATGACACAGTCATTTAGCATAAAACCAACACAGATTTCATTCCACATTTTCCCTGCTTCCATTTTCAGAACCTTGTGCAAATCACAGCACTGGTTGCACCCTTCAGACTAATATCCATGGGAATCTTTAAATACAAGCTGTTAAAGTGACCTAAATGTAAGAGTTTGCAGCTACTACCCAGTAATAACACGATAGGATAGCCAGGGTAGGCACTATCAAAAAGGATAATGAACAATGATAATAACCCTTAATAAGTCATAAGAAATAATAAAGTAGGTAATGAGGTGCCAGTTTTCACAGTTAGCTGTGAAATGTTTCTCATGTTGACTTGAGAAAAGCCATATAAGGGGATGAAAATGGCCATTTCTGTTGATTTACTCTCACTTCCAACATTTCTTCCTAACATCAAATTTGTGAACTGGAACAACGTAGCTTAACCATGTTCTGATACATGTTCTGTGCAGAGAAATCCTTTGAAAAATGCAGAATCGATTGAAGAACAAGGAACAGTAAGATATCAGCTAGTTTCTGGCTGATTTCCCATCTGACATTGTAAAAGCATCCAGGACTATTTGTTTAATTTGAAATAGAATAGTGAGCCATGGAACCATCCTGGAACCCCTCCTAGCACATATGCACATACACAGACCCCAGCAACTCGCTCCCTACCCACAGCCATCTGTCATGTGTGCCAACTGGAGCAAACCACTCCTATAACTCAACAAGGAGCTCATTATAGCTTCCTCTTCATCCACGGGGCTTTTGGAAAAGCTCACACTCAGGGCCAATGTGCAGCAGCCAGGGAAGGCATTCAGGACTGGGGTGCAGTCTCTTCCATTGCTTCCTGTCCACATCAAAGTGCAGGCATTTCAGTGACAACCATTATTATTGTCACCCAGGAGAGCACATCCCTTCTTCCTGGAACCCTGTTATGACTGGTAGGCAATCCAGCCTGACCTGCTCTGGACTGCTTCAAGAGTTTATTTCATTTTCCTTATCTGTAAGTGTGTTTCAAATCATTCATTTAATTTAAAATTTTCCCAGTTTCCCATCATCACCACTCACTGGAGCAGATTTTCAAGAGATACCACAGTTCTGTTCCACCATCACAAACTTCATTCCCTGTGATTTCACTTGTGGTCAGCCCATATTTGTTATTTCAATGCCATTTAATACTCTTGAAACTCGATCAACTCTTTGGGACAGAGATGATTTTACTACATTGAATTATTCAGTGTCCAGCACAGCAAGGACCTCGTCACAAACATTGCTGTATATTAAAGAAGAAATGGCAAAGCTACAGAGGAAAACTCTGGCACAAAACCAAATCCTTTTTCTTCATGTCTACCTGAAGCAGATGCTGGTGGTACATGTAACGTGTGGGGCTTTGCTGATTTACACCCTTGTAAAAATCAGTATTCAAAGCTCCTTTTCATGTGCAGCTTCCATCTAAGTAAAGGAGATACTGCATATCAAAGGCAGCTGCACCAGCCACTTTAGATTTATTAGTAAATCCATTGAAAAAACATTTCCAATGAAATAAATCTCAGCCTGCTGACTTCCTCCTATTCTTTACTTATCCTCTTATTGATTTTTGTCTCAGAGATTTAAACCTCTCAATTTGTTTTATGAGACACTTGTCGAACAGATGACAAGAAAAAAGACAGTGCTGGATATTTTCTTTAGCAGTTTTAAGTAGAAATAAAGAGCATTTCTTTGAAATTAGTCTTGCTCCTGTGACACGGTAGGAAGAAAATATCTGACAAGCCCTTTAGAAGGCATTATCTCCGTGCATAGAGAAAGCTTACGGGCTGCCACCAACACAGCTTTGTGGCAGCAGTGCCCCAGAAGCTCATTGACAAGTTTGACATGTAAACAAGCTGTTGCTAAAAATATTTAACCTGGGGGACCCTGGCTAGTTGAAGGGGCTAGTAATGGAATACAGATCCTTTCACCTCCAGGCATCTGTTCCAAGCTATGCCATTGACTGAAAGTCATTATCGCTGGATGGCTGTGCGAGGGAATGAGTAGGTGGGCTCTGCTCTGTGTCTCATGAGCAAATTGGGGCATTGCTGAACCACACTGGGATTTTCAACAGAAAGCTGGGACCTGGCACCTTCTGGTGGCTGGAGCTGCTGCTCCCAAGAGGAAAACATCCTCAGTTTATCCTCCTGCAGCTCCCCTCCAGGGACATGTCACCTGGCAGACACGTGTATCTTTGCAACAGCACCTTCCCAAGCTGCTGTTGCTGTTCTGGAGATGAGAGAAGATGGAGAGAGAAAATGGAGGGGGACATCCATCCCCACCCTGCTCCTACCTCCTGCCCCACAGCCTGAGCCTGTGCCAGCCGATGAATGCCAGGCACTGCCCTGGAACCCACATGCCAGCTGGTCATTTCTAAAGGCTCTCAATTTGATTCTAAAGGTTCTCTAATCATACTTTTCCAGGAAAAGATATACATAGGCTAAAACACCACCTCCACCTTGCAGACCCAGCTTCCGGAGCAAGAGTGACAGTGACAAGGCAGCACAAGGGACTCTCCTAAAAGTGAAGCACTGACATTCACCCTTGGCAGGGCAGAGTCCTGCCAGACCAAGTGCCTCTCCTCAGCTCCACAGGGTTGGGAAGTTAGGGAAGGGGAATTTCTATTCCCACACATTTTAAATTGCTGTTACTTCACTCACCCTCCTTTGCTCTGGGCTGTGTGCTCCGATGGCGCTTCAAGCTCTCAGGCCGTCAAACAGCTTTCCCTCCATTTTGTTACTCAGCTTGAGCAGCTCTACACCTAAAATCCTGCACTGAAGACAGACTCAGAGGCAGTGCCACTGTCCCACGGACCTTGGTCTGTGTTACCCCATTTTGGTATTGTTTTAACTCAGCTTTGTTCCCCTGAGGTGGCAGCGGTGCCCTCATGGTGGCGGCCAGGCCTCAGCCTCACTCAGGGCTGTGCCTCCTTCCCTCAGCAATGGCGGTGCCAATCAGGAGCCCTGCACAGCTGAATTTCACCTCATGTCACACACATTATATTAAAAAATGTATATACATATATGTTATTATATATATATATATATATGATATAGGTGGGAGAGATGGTTCCCAGGCCAGGGTTTGTTGGGGTATGTAGGCCCTGACATCCTGACAGGCCGGGATGGCTGTGAGAAGGCCAGCCTGGAGGAAAAATGTGGGAAACCCTCACTCAGTTCCTGCTGTCTAGAAAAAAAGTAATTTTCCCAAACTTGGTGTTTCTGCCCCAATGGCTTCAGGCTGTCAGAGGACAGCAGGTACCCTGTGAGGGGACTGGTGCTGTGTCGTCAGCCATGAGCTGCTCTGAGGGGGATTTAAGGCTTGTCTTGTGTCCTCACAGGCCTTTCTGTGCCACTAAGCAGGAGGATTTACTTCCATTACGTTGTTTTTATTGGGTTTTTTAAATTACAAACCTAGCACCTCTTCTGGTTCCCATTTGCAGGGTTTTCAATTCCCATTTACAGAGAAATCTCATCCCAGGAGCTTCAGGGCAAACTCCTTCTCCACAGGCACAGGGACAATGTTGCCAGGCAAGGTTGGTGTTAATTTAACTTTGGGAATAGCAGGAACAATAGGACTGGAAGGGGCCTTCTGGTTCATCAGACTAGTCCTCTGTTGTTAGAGGCAACTACATTATATAATCCCTTTTGCAAATGATGCTGGCTCTATCCTAAAGCGAGCTGGGTTATTTTTGTCCCCCTGTGTCCATGGGAAGGCCCTTGGAGAACCTCCCTGCTGTAAGGACATCTTCATCCGAGGAGCATCTTGCTCACCACGGAGCATTGTTGTTATTAATCTCCAACCACACAGCCTGATTTGAATCCTGTAACATTTCATTCCTAATTTTGGAATGCCCAGGATCGTATGAGTTTTCCCCTGGAATACTCTGGCCCTCCACATCTCCACATTTACAGCACTGCCCTTATTTTGTGCCACCAGCACAGTCCTACAGCAAGATCATTGATTCTGTTTGATATTTTTATCAGTCGAAAGGTTTTGCCTTCAGAAACTGTTCCAGTTACATGCCAGCAGACTCCCCTTCAGCACAGCTCTCATCTCTCTTTTTGAAGGGAATGCATTGAGCAGAGCTTATCTAACCTGGGTAAATCTATTTATCCCCATTTTTTTTTTCATTCAAAATCAAGGATGTATCTGCAACTCATGCTCTTCTATCATATATTGGTAAGGATGTTGTGTCCCATGTTGGCTGAGAGCTTTATGAACTCCAGCCCCCTGGAGAACCCCTGGATGCCACACCTTACTATGTCTCTTATGTATCAACATATATTCCCTGTATTTATAACCTCCATTTTCTTTTACTCTGACTCTATGCAGATTTTTGGACACAATTAATTTTTACCCTTTCTACACGGCTTGTTTCTATCTGATCTTTTGGCAGGACAGGAGAGAAAAGGAACAATGCAATACCTTTACTTAGCACAGAAAATCCAGTGGGATCTTCTGTTTTCTTGTATACTGACTGTCCCATGGATGGTGGGCATTTCAGAGGAGGGGTCCTGTTACAAAGAGACCTGTTTCCCACCCTCTTTTTCGGCACTTCTTAGAAGGCCTCTTTGGAAGGGACTAATGGCCCTGTGGGACAAGCCCTCTTCTGCCAATAACCATAGGTCAAAAGTTAAACTGAGCAGTGGAGAATGAAAACCGGATAAAATACACTATAAATCTTGACATTCTAATTGAGAACTGTCCAATGCAAACTCCACTAGTGTGTCTGGTTTACCTCAATGCTCTACAAGAGGCCAGATCTTGCTTTCCTTAATGGCTTGAAGTACCCTACTGATTTTTACTGGGACTTCTCACTTGATTAAGACAAGCAAGATTTGGTCTTTGAAAAGACTTAAAGTTAATACAATTTCTGTAGCCTTAGCAGCAGAATGATGGCTTTGATTTCACAATGAAGGCATGATCTTCTCATCTTTCAGGTGACACTGACATGGCTGTGTATGTGTGTGTCTGGGGGCAGAGATTTGCAGGACAAAAAGATCTGTGGTCAAATACAGCTCATAAAGAGAATGTTTTACTGAAGTGAAATTTGCCTGAACATATCATGCCATCTAAGATGTTTTATAGATATTTTTGCTGTCTGAGGTAAATGGGGGAGGATTACACCTATTTTACAGACTGGTGAAATCAGAGCATAAAGAATTTAAATGACTCAGCCAAGATTACACAATAACTCAGTAGCAGACCCCAGAAGAGCCTGGAGTGCCAGTGCTCAGAGCCCTGGCCCAAACTGTCTCCTTGGCCTTGTCATCTCTGTCAGATGTACATCACTTTCAGGCACTTAAAATACACAGTCAAAAATAGAACAGAACTTGTTTATTTCTCTGCTTATATATTAAACATAACTTCACTTTCAGTGAATAGTTTTGTTGTTTATGTTTTCATGGGAATTCTAATCTTTGAAGCAATTCATTCCAGACTTTTGCTATTCCCTTTTACAAAGCAATGCATAGATACTGGAACAGAACTCCTGCTACTACAAGGAGACCACTGTGGTTCCCATCCTGGAAGCTCAAGAGAACTATCCTGTAACATTACACTGCAACAGCATTTTATTAATATTACACCTTGGAGCTCTTCTCTGAATAGGAAACTTTCCTCCAAATTTATTTGAAATTATATCCCTCTGCCCTGAGCTAATTTTTTTTCAGCCTGGTTAACATCATAAAATGGATCATTAATATGTCCTTTGAAAGTGATGCCAGTTCTGTGCAGCTCATACAATCTGTATGTGTTGGTGCAAAGAAATTTGCTCCTACTGTACAGGATGTGTGTGCCAGAGAAGAGAGAGAGGGTTAAAAAGGGAAAACATATACTGGAATGTAGTGGCATAACAAATCCATCCCTAATCTTGAAAGATCCATAGTGCATGAGTAATGAAACTAAGGATGAATTATTACAACTTGCACTCATAATTTACAGGTACGAGTGTATTATCTTACAGCATAAATATTCCATTTAGGCTTTGTGATGGGGTTTTTCTCCATATAGGAAAATAAAAGTAGTATTAGTCACACGTCCATAGCTTTGTCAGTGGTTGCAGAATGTTTTTCTTTCCAAGAGGAAAGCATACTGAATAATGCAACACTTCTATTTAGGCTGCTTTTTCATACATTGACACTTTCAAAATCTAGAAACAGTTCTTTTAATTTTAAGGGCTACAATGTCTGCTCCCTTTATTCCTGCCCTTTATCATCTTACACACCATGTTCTTATAGACAAGGGGGAAAAAAAACATTCCAGTGTCTAATAAATCTGAAATCCATCAGGGGCTGCAAAGTGTTCATTCTCCTGCCTTGGTTCAGATCGAGTTACATTCAGCAGCACAACAAATGCACTTTGTGCCTCAACACCAATGCATTAAGCACTTCTCTTCATTTTTCCAGGGTGGGAACTAAATCCATTTTTTTAGAGTTTTGAAAATTTTTAACAAAGACAATGGCTGCACAATTGATTCGCAAGCAAGGAGAGGTGAAAATCACATAACAGTAGTTGTTTCTGAGCAGAATTTTAATATTGCTAAAGGCCTTTCAAAATATTTTGTGCTTCAAGCCTTCTCTAGCATGCAGTGCTCTCTCTACCTTTGGTTTTCTGAGCTAATTTATGAGAAACTCTCTGTGTGCAGGTCTCAGTAGTCCTTTTTTTGCTCTTAGACCTTTTGCTGCCTGTTACAGTGAAGTGGCACATGCTGTGCTTTCACAAATGGGAATTTTACTTTTGTTCTTTCCTGTTGCATTTCCCTAATATAAAATACAGTGGATGGGGGGGAAAGTATTTTGTTACTGTTTGTACAAGGAAATAATGTAATGTGGGGCCAACTCTTCGGGCACACCAGGACTGATTTTCTAACACATGATCTCACAAGTATGAGAGATTTTATTTCAATGAGCTCAGTTCACGGCTATGGACCTAAAAGAGGAGTAGATTAATAGGTGTCAGGCAATTTAATAGTTTCTTTCTGACCCTTGTAGGCAGCTTTTTTTAGAAGAGCTGAGCCCTCAGCAAGGTGAGTTCTAGAAATAAGAATCCAATTATGCTTCTAAAAACAATAGCACTTCTCTCAGATACCTGCATCTCAGTTTCTGGTTCTGTGAAAGGGAAGCATTAATTATGAGTTAAATCATTATTAGTGAAATGGTCAGGGGAACGTATCTATGAAATGCTTTTAGATTCAGGGATGCTGAGAAACATTAAAACAAATAAATGATTTGTAGAACAGACCTGTCAAGTTTAAAAATATCCATGGAGGTAATATTTCAAAATTTGTTCCACACAAAAATTAAGTTGCATTTATCAAAAGCAGAATTATCTGCAAAGTGAATATTGGCCAGTATGTACAGCTTAAGGAAGAAACTGTAGTTTTAGCTGATGTAACTGGGGCACTTCCACATGACACAAGTTTTCAAGTCTACAGAAGGGCAGTAGCAAAGAAAGAGAAAGAGGAGAGGTGCTGAAAGACAAACTTTGAAATGAACACATGCTGATCTGGAAGAGCTGCTGCACTTGTGTGTACAGAATTTAGGGGGGGGTTACCCTCACACATGAGCATTTTCCTACATACCAAAACTAAGCCTTAACATATTGTCAGGTTTGAAAACACGGGCACTGAGGGGCCTGCAGATCCGTGGGGCAGAGCTGCAATCAGGGTCAGGTCCCAGCAAGGATTCACTGTTGCATTAACATTTTTTCTTGTCCTCAGCTTAAACAGAAGAGACAGCAGAGCAAACACTTCAGCCCACCCCACTGTCAGCTGCTGTGCTGGATTAAACAAGACCAGAATTCATTCCTCTTATTAAAGGTAAAAAAAATTAATTATGTCTTCCGTGTTACTTCTGCCAAAAAGGTGGGGGTTTTTCCTTTTATCTTTAAGTCTGATAATTTGAGCGTGCAGTGGACATCTGTGCATTGGAGGAGGTGCTTCTGCTGCACACAGTTTTCATCAGGAGCAGTTTACCAAATGTGAAAGACTCTAAATGTTACTGGAGTTTCCTTTGAAAAAACAATGTTCCCAATGCTGGCATGAAATACTTGCCTGAGGAAAGGATGTTACGGTCATTTAGAAATCATAGGTGGAACCAGTGAGGTAGCAAAGGGGGAAAAGCACTGAGGAGAGGCATCTCAAGGAAAAACGTCTGGTGGTCACTCCTTTCTCTGGCTGGCCTTTGGGTGGCCAGCAACACCACTGTTGTAGTTGTAAGGAGTGCCCCATTTAGGCTGAAGAAGATGGTCACACTTTAAAACAGAAGTGTGTTTAGAGCTGCAGTCCCCAGTGAGTATTTCTTAAGAAACGGTTGAAACTGTCAGTATTTTAGGAAAGCTGGAGGTATTGCAGCCATTTCCTATCAGATGATGTCTCTCTAAGTATGAAGGGTAAGAGGACTACTTTGAGCAGATTAGGTTAAATACAAAACTTGACTTCATTAATGCTGATGGAAACACAGAGCTCAGTATTCTGTGCAAAATTATATTTTGAAGGAAAACCTCCTTTTATGTAAGACTATACCAGACAGAACTGTTAAATTTGATACTGTTGTAACATAACACATTTCAAAACTGAGTGTCAAGAGGTAGAAATGTTCCAGTCCTGTAAGAGCAAATTCATAAACTTTGACATTTTTGGTGGCCTTTGTTTCTACTTTTTAAATGAATTTCCATTGGAAAACTTTGTGTGGGAAATAAGTGTGGCAAAGGATCTTGAGGCAAGTAATTATTCAGTAATTGTTTTCGGCTCATTATTCTTATTAAATAGTGAATAAAGTAATCATAATTTATCTATGGCCTCGGTATTTTTGTTTGCAGTACAAAGCTGCAACAGAGAGCTCAGTGAGTAACCTTGTTGCCTGAGCAATACTGGCATCCCTGATGATTCTTGTACACTAACAGGGTAATAATAAACAGAAATGCCTTTTGAATTACAAGTTCCACTGGAATCACAGGGGGAAGGTCAGTGTTCGCCAAATTGAGGAAGACAAAACTGGCATGAAAGGAATTTTATGTTCGAGCTTCTCAGAGGGGATTAGAAGTTCTTTCTTAATAGTGGCTGAAAGGGAGCTGGAATGGTGTCACTGAATGTACAGACATTGCCCTGCTTGTGCACAGCCACCACATACAGCAGCACAAGGACCAAATGCATGAGGCTGCTGAGATGTTTGAGGGGGTTTCAAAATACATTTTTTTTCATCCTTCATCTCCACATGCTAAATATATAATAAGATACCTTGTTTTCTTGCCCTGCAGACCCACATGACCAAAATGAGGGACATTAGTAAGTGTTAGAAAAAGTATTCAAGTGTGAAATGAATTTCTCAAACATTAATAAGTATTTCTAGAACCTCAGTTTCATAATTTGACAGTTCCACAGTTAATAAATCACAGCAAAAGGAAAGTGTGATAACAGCAGAGCAAAAGGAAGCCTGGATCTATGAAGTGCAACTGAGGGATAAGTGAAAGAAGCATGCTGATGACCCTGAGTTTACTTTTGGGTTTTCTGAGCTTTCACTCAATTAAATTCATTCCTCTCCTCTAAAGACCTATTATGTGCCTTTACCTACGTTCCTAACTGATTTTTCTTGTAATTCAGCTCCTTTGCCAAGTTATTTCCATGATTTAAGGAGTACTGATTAAAAAAAAAAAAAAAGGAGTAACACAGAGATGAAAGGAGCATCCACACTGTATTCGAAAAGGTTTTCTGAAGAGGTGGGTTGATTTTAATTAACTTCCTGAATGAAACAATTCAGGTCTGGAGCTGGCAATCTCCAATAATCACTTTTTGGCTTCTGGATGAAAAAGGGAGTCAATTACATAAAACAATGCAACAAAAAAACAGTCAATGGAAGGAAGTAGTTCTGTGTATTACAGCAGTACACACATTAAGAGAGGCCCAGGATCCAGAGGCCCAACATGAGATTAGTCCCTACTGCAGTAGACACTAAATACAGATTGCAAGAGACAGCCCCCTTACTCCAAAGCTTATCTTCTCTGCAAGACTAGTTCCTGTTTATATATTTTGAGCATTTCCCCTAATTCAAACTATATGCACAGAAAAAGCCTTAACTTTATTGTGAGTTGCTGTCCCAGGGGTGCCACAAACCGCAGTTCCAGTTACCCAAGAACTGATGTGACCATTCTCTAATGGGAACATCACTTGATATCACTCAGCTGTTCCTTCATCCCTGAATCTTTCCCTCTGTACCACCTTTTGTGTACTCTGAAAAGAGGTGACTTGGATTTTCTTTAGATGGAGCTAACAGAGAACTTGAGGAAATGTCCAAAATATTCCTGTTGCCATTAAGCAAGACAGATAAGAATGAGAGAACAACAACAAAAAAAGATCTGATAGAGAGAATGCCTTGCCCAAGCTCACGATAAGAGAGCAGTAAGCAGATCTTTGTTCAGTCCTTGCCACTGCAGCATCCACAGCAGCACAGCACATCCTCACTTCACACACACATCTGTGCCATTGCATCTTCAACCCACCCATCAAAGCTCCCAGGCTTCTGCTGAGCAGGGACTGTAAGTCAGGAGGGTTGTGTTAAAGCTGCTCAGTGCTTTCCACTGCTGGGAGAGAGAGAGGACCCTTGTGAGGGAGTTCCAAGCCTGAACTCTGTCACCTGTCAGTTCCACTGGTATTAATGTGGTAATTCTGGGTTAGGATTTGGTTTAGGAAGGCATCCTCAAGCAGCAGAGCTGGTTTGAAAACAAGAATATTTATGAAAGGTTGCCCTGGAGTGGTTGTTTTTATTGATAAAATTCAAACCAGAATCTGACCCTGACTCTAAGCCCAGAGCACAATTACTCAATGGTTTAACCAGCAAGGTAGTATCTGTGGTAAAGAAATAAAACTGGCCTTTAAAAGTGATATTTCCTTTATGACTCCTGCTGTATTTTCCTTTTGTCAGCATAATTAGTGAGTTAAGGAGTAAACAGAAGGGGGCTGTGGGAAAAGTAAGGAAGCTTCAGGGTTGTGCTTTTATCAGAATGGCACAAGTCCCATTGCTTCATTCTGAATCACCTGATCTAGGGATTTGGGAAAAGAAATTTTGAAATACTTGAAAAATGAATGAAATTATCCTAAATGGGAGGAGGAAAAGCTTAAAGTAAATAGTTTAAGTCAATGTGTCCAAATGTCACATGTAAGGATGGCTCTGCTCTGCTTAATGACAGGAGAGCAAGGAAGGTAAGGGGGAGGAAGAGACCCTTTTTGAAGGGCTGTTGTTCTAATGTACCTGTGTTTATTTTAAAAGCTTTTCAAGGAGGTAGGGAGGGAAGCTACTGTCTCTCAGTGATAAAAGTTGAGTGATTGAAGACCCCATTTGAGGGCAATCTGTTCTCTGTCTGTGTAGTTGCCCACAAAATCCCTGATATGCAGGTAAAGCAAGCTCAGGAGAATGTGGCTGATGGGAGAGGACTAAGAATCAGGACTCCTGGACTTTATTTCTGGTTCTGACACTGGCTGTGTATGCAGGCAATTGATGTGGAAGTTGAGTTCAAGCACCTCTCTGGCAAATGGGGACCTCAGCCTTTCCTCCCTTCCTAAGGGAAGAGGTGAGGCTGAAGGAGTGTCTGCCAAACAGACAGAGTTAATGGTGGAAAGTGGCTCAGGTAGTACCTGCTAGGTAAAACCGACCAGTGTGCAGAGCAGATCCTGACTGAAGGAATTCTAATTCCTGTGACTCATCTGTTCCTGCTCTAATTAGCCACGGTGTGTGAAGACCTGCACCCACCATCTCCCTCTTATGTGGCAAATAATCTCAGGATTTATGGCTCTTGTGTTACAAAGGGATTCTTGCACACTGTTTGATATTAAATATCAGGCTTGAGTCTACTCTGCTGTGTGTGAGCCAGTCTGTTTTAAAAGACAAAGCTTTTGCTTCAGTTGCTGTCATGTACAGACACTGTAACCTGGCTCTTGTGGAGAAAGCTGGCTATGGAACATCTCCCGGCAGGTTGCTGAAGATAAAGGCATTCTTGGTTTTAGTTCCAGGAGATTGTTCAGCCAGAAGTTCAGAGTCAGTTCCAGCACTCACTGACCCCTGCTGTCCTCACACACCTTAAAATGGCCCTTATTTAGCAGAGAGGAAAAATCTCTTTCTCCTGCCTGTCTCCTGTGCTCGCTCCCATGTAACGTTGTCCTTTACGAACAATGACATATTCTCACTGCTTCTCCTATGCCCTTCCATTGAGATGAAAAGCCAAGTCCAGATTTGTTTTTGCTGTCATTCCAAATGAAGCCAGAAGAGCTATTCTGGGAATCATCTGCACTCTGCACTTTACCTAAACAAATTTGAAAGGACAGGTTTTTGAATGCAACTGATCCTGCAAGGTACACAGGGCCTTTAGTCAATGAGAGAGAAGGACATTCCCAGCCACACTGGGGAAGACTGGGCTTTTCATTGCATATGCAAAATGGTTCCAAAGCCAACCTTTCTCCATGTTTTGGGATGTGATCAAATTAGTCCTCAGAAAATGTGATAAACAAGAAAAGAAAGAGAGAAAGAGAGAAAGAGAGAGAAGGAAAGAGAGAAAGAGAGAAAGAGAGAAAGAGAGAAAGAAAGAAAAAGAAAGAAAGAAAGAAAGAAAGAAAGAAAGAAAGAAAGAAAGAAAGAAAGAAAGAAAGAAAGAAAGAAAGAAAGAAAGAAAGAAAGAAAGAAAGAAAGAAAGAAAGAAAGAAAGAAAGAAAGAAAGAAAGAAAGAAAGAAAGAAAGAAAGAAAGAAAGAAAGAAAGAAAGAAAGAAAGAAAGAAAGAAAGAAAGAAAGAAAGAAAGAAAGAAAGAAAGAAAGAAAGAAAGAAAGAAAGAAAGAAAGTCTGTAGAGAAAACAACTATATCAGGAAAGTCTGAGGACATGAGGTCAAAGCTGGAATACAGATCTCTAGGAGCTGCCCTATCTAGTCCCCATCATGTCTGGTGACAGAAGGATCAGATTTTCTTACACACATTATACTCTGACTGTGCTCAGCAAATTGAGCTGTTTTGCAAATCTGATAATTTTTTTGGTGTGGTTAAATAGGAATTAAGCTCTTAAAAGGAGAGTGCCCAAAGACTATGAACAAATTATTTTATATTCGTGCAGACAAAGCCTTTTCATTGGTGTTTCCTTTTGGCTTATTGCTCATAGCCCAGTACTTTACTTTGGCCTTTTTACTTCACTGTGACAGAACCACCTTACAGTAATTCTAAAAACTCTTTAAAATGCCTCACTTTATTTTCTGTGGCCAGGTTTCCACAGGGCACATGGTGGACTGGAGGCAGAGACAGAGGAGATGACAGATAAATTACTGATAGACGGTATAGACAAGAAGAGGAGTTTGAACTTCATACAGAATGGGAACAAAGAGCTTTGAAAGGTCATAAATGGAAAAGAGGATGCTTCTGGAGACAGGGAAAGACCTAATCAGGATAGAGGCAATCTTCTCCTAAAATTTGACAGAGATTGGAATCTTCACTAAGCATCTTTTTTCCAGGTGAGTGCCATGAGACAAGAGGAATTGCTCCTCAGAAAACAAGGCAGTTCAAGAACTACAAGGTGAAATTATCACAAACAGATTAGGTTAGTTTATTAATACTAAAGTTTAGTATTAATATCAATAATATTAACACTAAATACCTACTATGCAGAGGCATTTTCTTATCTCTTCTATGACTTGTAGTAAATGAATACAAAATTTCCTAGAAATAAGCCTGACTGCTGTCCCAAAGCCAAAAAAACATCACCACCCCAGCAAGTCTTCAGATAAGTTTGGATGGTGTTTAGTACCAATCTCAGCACAGAATTCCTGGACAAAGAGAATCGAGGCTCAGCATGGCACAGCTTGGGAAGTTTGAATCTGGGTTAGGTTCCATGTCCCACCTTCATTTTCTCTAGGACACCACTGCAATGAAACTCAGAGGGAAAGAGTCACAGATTCTGATCCCTCAAATATCTGTCCCTGTGAGTTGGGCTCTTTGTCCTTGAGGATCTCTGGCTGTCACTTAATGGAGCTGCAGCCCAAGAAAGGAGACAGATGGTACTGATGGGCTGAAATTATACTCAGCTAAGTGCAAAGCTATAACTGCTATTTGTCATTCTAACATCACTGATTTGTCTAGAGAGAAAAACAAATAACTTGTTGGGGGAGTAAGCAACTGCCTGGCTGTGGCCAGGCCAGATTGGAAGTGGGTGTAAGGCTCAGCACACAGAGACCCAGGTGCCATCAGCCCTCGAGGGGGGCTATTAGGATATCATTTCAGCTTCTTTCCGTGTCTGTCTCTCCCTCTCTCCGCTTGCTGTGGAGGTGGAAGGTGCGTGTGTTGTGAGGTGAACTGGGGAGTGAAGATAAAAATCTGTGGTAAGGAAATGCTACAGCTTTATCTCTGTTCTTTGATGTGGCAGGACAAATTAATTGATAACAGAACCAGCCAAAGCAGATGTGGTCATGGCCTCCTGAACTGCCCTATTGCAAGGAAAGGGCCGAGCAACATCAAAGACAAAGGTCAGCCAGCATTCCCCAAGCACAAAAAAGACAAATCATGACAGGCAAATAGCTCAGGCTGCCATTGGGAAGGAATTATTACCACAAGAGATGATGTCTGGCACATGGCCACTATCCTGATCAGCTGGACACGGTGGCTTCTCTTCTCTGCAATTTCCTTCTGTACCCAAAGGCAGAGTTTGGGTTTAACATTTTCCTGTAAAAGTGACTGTCACTTTCTGTGCAGTGGCACAGGAGAATTAAAGCACAAAGCAGAATTCAAAGACCTGGCCAAAGCCTGTGCAATGGGGTTAGAAAACAGAGTTCAGTTATTTCAAGTCCTCTTGTAGCCATGTCTTTTTAAACTACCACAAACCTATTTGTTTATTTCCTGCAAAGAGTAAAAAGATTTGGTTTCTAGTCCCGATTCTACCATTTGCTGGCTGTGTGCTGTGAACAAATCAGTTCTCTTGTTTCTGATCTTCTAAACTGGAGGTGATGAAGCCCAAGCTCTGAGAGCTCCAGAGCTAATAGAACTCCAGATTATATTGGTATTTCATATCGAGTATTGTTTGTTTCAGCCACTCCCTTTACTGTTTTCTCTGAGCATCTTGATGTCTTTCTAACATGCTCATGGCCCATAACAAGCATTTAAGGAATCACCCAATGCTAAACCCTCATATCAAAGGAGCTGAGTAGCCAGCAGTTCTCAGGCTGGTTTCTTTGCTCCCTGTTTCTCTTTCTGAGAAGAGAAATATTTGTCCTTCAAATACTGTGACCTTCAAAGTTGAAACCTTCACTCCTTTGACAAGCAAGTTATTAACAAACTTGAGGTTTATATGTTCCCTTTGCCCCTCATATTGGATTTCTTACATCTTTTAATGTACTCATCCTAGCATTACCACACAACATCAGCATGGTGTAATAACCCAGCATGCCATTAATCCCTTTTTCTTCACCTGCTGTCCAGGAGTTTTTCCAAGCTATGTCTCAGTTTCTATCAGAAGGAGATCCTGACACTCATCTCATGCTCTGTCCATTGATTTACTGCTGGTGAGAAAGCCAGCAGACCAAGGGATTCTGGCTAGAAGGCAGCCACAAACTTTCCACCCTAGTTCCTGGACATCCCAGGACATGGAATCATGTAATAGGGAGAGCTGTGCCACAGCTGAAATATAACCAGAATGTCTAAATTACTGATCCACCCTTATTGAAGAAACCTGCAGCTTAGCAAGGGCTCTGAGCACGTATTCCAGGACTTGATACAGGGCTCTAGCTACTCTTCCATCATTCACATGAGTAGAGTTACTACACAGCACACTCACTATCTTGGAATTAATTTCTTTTCACTACAGTAAGACAGTTCAGCAGCACAACTCAGTGTTCTCAGGCATCCCAGGAGAGTTGCACAGCACTGGCTACCAAGAGATGCTCAGTTGTTCCACTTTTAAGTGTCCTTGTGCCCATTATAACATTGTAATAAAAATAACCAGAAGCGGATATGTGTTCCCAGCAGGCATCAGTGATTCATAGCAAACTGTAAAAGCCAATGCATGACATAGATAAAGGCATTTGAAGCCCCAAGACACAACTGTGGTGTGTGTGCACCCTGCACTACGTCACCAGGAGCCAGAGGACTGCAAAAGCTCATCCCCCACAGCGAGCAACAATAACTTGGTGGGACAGGTCACATTTGTCATCAGCCAGAGCCTGTCCTGCTCCTGCACAGAAACTTAAAGGAGAGATCACAAAAGTAGAAAAGCTCTGGGAGGCAGCCTGGACGATGTTCTCTGAAGTTTTTCCTTCAAGGAATATGGGCAGGTTAAACCACACTCATCCTTTTTGCTCCTCTGTAAAAGCAGAGGGATGGCAGCTCTCCCAAAGGACCTCAGCTCTCCACTTGCAGACCTGTGACTCCCCTGGAGAGGGAATGTCTCCATCACGGTGTGATGCCTACTTGGGGTTTTGTTTGCTTTTGTTTATTTGGTTGGTTGGGTTTTTACTGGAGACAAGAGTTGAGTGGCTTTTGTGCCTCTTACCCCGTGTAACCTTGAGGACATGGAAAGTTACACTGCAGGGAAAAGCTGGCTGAGGAGGGTGGTAAATGTGTCACACTAGAGAAATAAAGTATTTTATACTTAGTGGGATGTTTATAGATGTGAGAGCAGCTACACCTTCTCAGACCTAAAAACGAGCTCTACTTGTTTTAGGGGGAACACTCCTGTTTGCAAAAGTGAGAATCCAACCCACTGGAGTTATTTCTGATTTAAATTCAGTGTAACTGCGGGAGAATTAGACCCAACTAGTGCAGTTCTGGCAAGTCTGAAGGGGAACTGATGAAATTTGTAGCTGGAATGTGAGAGGCAGTACCAGTCTGGGCTGTGGGTACGCACACCAGGAGAGCTGGTCCTGGGCCTCCAAGTGACCCTCATTCATCTGCAGCTTCTCTTTCCCTTGGATTTTCTGTCTGTCAGGGTGGGAAAGTGACATTGACCCTTTTTTGGAAAGTGATGTGACAAGCGCAAAGTATTAGACAGCTGTGGGAAGCACTGAGAGATCTCTTGGAATTACAGATACAGAAACAAGGAAAGATTTTGTCAGCTGGATGCAAGGACTCAAAAAAAAAAAGACATTCTGACATGCTATTGCTGCTGAAGTACCCTCCCTGGAGAGGTCTGGCGAGGGCATTTCTCAGTGCCCACTCTTTATCTGAACTCCTCCGCATGCCTCAATCCTAATCCAGCACAGCAGAGACTCATCCTATTGTGTTAAAATCAAATGCACTTACTGGTAAATGTCACTCTGCCATAAAAAGAAAGGAAACCACTTAACTTTCTGTTTCTTTGTCTACCTGCCTCCATAATAGTTCTTGTCAATTTACATTATTCATGACTACCAGAGAGAACTTAAAATGTATCTTTCAATGGAATATAATGCAAACAGTTTTGTGTGTGGGCAGGGTAAAACAAAATAATAATTACAATACACGGTGATAGTGCTTATAACAAAATATTATTTCCATAAAAAGACTTCTGTGGCAGGATTGCATACTTCCAGGAACAATAAAAAATACCAAGAAAGTAAAATATCTCTGTTGGCGTGTTAGATTCTATCAATGACACTGATGGTTTCATTGTCTAAATAAACACTGTGTGTAGATAAAGTGTGACCTGCAAAGTGAATCATTAGATTGACAGGATAAAGCAAATCAACTTTCTTCTGTCTTTTTGCCTCCCACCCGACACATAATCAGACTTCTCCCTATGTGGGCACTCCAACCGCAAGCATCTGTCAGGATCAGCTATTCTTGTAGCTTAGCTTTGGGAGTTTATGATAATCTGACAAAATTGCATCGTCCATTTCAGACATTTTTCCCCCTCTTTCCAGCAACACGACTATTTAACACTGTGTCTTTAAATGAATATTAGCACAGGTAATTTGATTTTGCTATTTAGGATAATGTCCTACACTGTGTGTCTGCACATATCTGTGTGTACATATCAAATGTATGGAATCTACTTAGAAAGAACACACGTGGCAATGTAGCTACCCCAGCCTAAATCAGGGAATGGAAGACCTAAAGAGAAGATTTTTCCACTGCTCTAGTTGAACTCCTGCTGGTTTCCCTGGTAGATTTATTCTACCTTATGGTGAAGTAAATACTGTTGGATTAAGAGTCTCAGTATATCAGACCCCAAAAGATGTGTGAAACACTAGGAGGATATTCAAAGTATATAACACATTAATTAGCTCTACTGTCCAGAGCCAAAACAATAAATATTAAGGTGATAGAGTTGGCGTAAAATAACTAAAGCAAAATCATGCCCAAACTCACAGCTCCAAGTGAATCCAAAAGACAGCTGTCTATGGAAGATAAGGTGACAGGGACATATTCTCCCACAGTCTCAATCAGCACGTCCCACAGGTCACAGGCCACACAGTTGACAAGCACTTGATGCAAACAAAACTGTTAAAATAATACACCTGTAGAAGTGATTGGACTGTGCTGCACTGTGTGAAAAATGACAACCCAGAACATCACCTGCCTACCTCCAGCTCCTCTGAAATTACCACTGTTAAGAATTTTTTGGCAATATTTTTGTTGGAAGAGGTCCTTCCCATGTTACTACAGAGCCTTGATGAACCCCCATTTATTCATCTTCCCCAGGACTCTGGTGACCTTTCTGTAGGGTGGACATGCTTTCAGAAACTATTTATCTCCTCTCTAGGGTATGTAGAGAGAACCCGTGGAGAGAAAGGCTTCCACAATCTTCCTCAGCCCTGTCAACAAAGCTCAGACCCAGAAACTGGGTTTCTTGCTTGGCAATGCACAGGAATAATGACAAAGCCATTACAGGGCAGGGCTCTGTGAAGAGGAAGGGCTGAGAAACACCAAATGGGAAAGCAATGCTGCTCAGTAAATATTGATAGATGTTCCCTGCTCTCCTTCCAGTGCTGCTGCACAAAGATCCCCTTCCCTGCTGCCTTTCAGACTGTCACTCTGCACACTGGAGAATTGCTTCCCTTCACCTGAGGGCTGCTTCATTTAAAGCAGGTTTCTGCATTTGCTCTGAAAAGTGAAGGGGTAAGAGAGGCTGGGGGAACATTTCCACTCAAGACTTTGCTCAAGGACAGCAGCACGAATGCAACCCCAGCTTACCACAAGAAATGAGGTGAAAGGTTTTGTCAGTGTTGATCAGTGTTCATTTCACTAGTACTGATATCCCATTTTGGTAGAAAGATCAAGGGCTGAATGCTGAATAGGAGGAAGACAAACCAAACTATCTTCTCAGAGATGATCATTGTGGGTCAGGCTTGAAGCATATTACCTGGGTATTATAATGGGAAGAAATGCTGAAACTCCTGCTATGCCTGTTTGGCAGATAAAGAATTTCAAGCTCTGGGGCAGACAGATCAACAATAAATTCACATTAAGAAGTGTCTGTGAGATTTACTAATGACTTCAAGTACCTCAGGGCCGGGACCATGGCCTTTCATGTGTTTATAAAGCACAGAACTCAGCTGAGCTCTGGTCTGAGCAGGGCAGCCACATCTCTGCAGCACAGGTAGAAGCTGCACATCAGTTCTGTGGGCAAACACACGTGCCAGAGGAACTGTGCAGCTCAGCAGTACAGCCCTCAGACAGGTTTCAGTCTTAAATGGCCTGTCCAATCTTCTCTCCCTTCCACCAAGCAAGGGCTTCTCCCCAAACATAGAGAGGGATCATGGTAGGGTCCTGAACACCAGCTGAGAGCTGAATTCAGCTCTGCTTGTCACAGACTCCAGAGTGAGGCCCATATTCCTGCTTCACCACAGCTTTGGTTCTTAACTGAAGTGGAAGAACTTGGTATGGGATGCCTTGAAAGTGTCTCAATGACTTCAGAGCAAGAGAAGTGACTGAAGCCTGATGTGCTCCAAAGTTTCCAGCCCTCAGAGCAGCACAGCTGTTCTCTCTGAGCAGCATCTCTAAATCCAAACTGAAAATTCAGTGTAGAAGTGTGTTGTGGGGTTGAATTTGATGACTTTTGCAAAGCACCAGCATAAATACTGAGTATCAGTTTGCTGCTACTCTGTGCAGGCAACAAAGGGAGACTGTGAGATGAGGTGGAGGAACAAGGTTCTGTCACTGGATTGCTTTCAGTCGGCCACCTCTGCTTTTGCCATGCAAAGTTGAGGTGGAACTCCCCATTCTGCTACCCCTCCCCATCATTCTGGCATCCTGGCTGCTGCCAGCTTTCCTCTTTCAAATCAAAAATGTTCAAAAGTAAAATCTTCCCTTGTACAGGATGTTCATGGAACTCTTTTAGGTTGAGCAGGATCTGAGGCCAGCGTGCTGTCACAACCAGAGGGGAAGCAGAGGGACACATTGCTGCTCAGAGTTTATATGGACAGCAAATTTATCCTGGCTTTAGGAGGTCCTGCTTTCTCTGCCCCCTCTCCATCATAATTAGACACATCAAAGAGCTGATCTGTCATCTGAAATGGCAAGATGCCTAGCATTTATATTAGAAGGAGTCAAGCCCCAAGCAAGCAGAGATCAAGAACATGATGGTGAATGTGAGGGGGAGATTGAAAATCTGTCTGTGGACCTTAAGGAAGCTGAAGCGATGGAAAATGTACAAGTAGAGAAGAAAAGGCTATCAAGCTTCCAATTAAAATCCCCAAGGATGTGGGTTTTGTCTGTGTTTGTATTAATCAAGGGTAAGAAATCAGACAACTCAATGAGACAGGAGGAACTGTAGTGAGAAGCTTAGGACAGGGAAAAGCTGGGGGTCACTGGGGGATGGGTGAACACAGGAAGAAAGAAAACAATGACTAAAAATTTAACTACAAGGTGCTTAAAGGAAATAAAAATCTCCCCAGGTGTCGGGAGTGTTCTAAAGGCAAGACTGGCTTTACTCATCCCTCGACCTAAGCAGCAGGCTTTCTTCAAAGCACAGACCTACTCAAATATGCTTATGCAAAGAGCTTTTAAAGCTTTTATTGACAGCACTTAGCAGCTATGGCTTTCCTGAACCTCTGCTTGCCTGAGGTGAAATTGTGTGGGTTTAATGTCTTCCTCTGGTCAGGGCTGGTGCCCTTCAGCTCAGGGACGTGCTGGGCAGGAGCTGGGAGCAGCACAAGGAAGGTTCTTGCTCACCTCTGGAGCTCTGAATCAGGAATTCTGCAGCTGTCCCTGCCTCCTGCAGCCACAGGGAGCAGATCTCAGTCAAACCCATGGTGATTAGCCCAAGGCAGTAGATGGTGTCAGTGTCAGAGCCAGGATTAAAACTCCCGTGGTTTTTGGCTGCCAGTCTGATGCTCGAATCACTAGACCACACCTCTCATTATAAAATAATTGTCTGATTTTCCCTTTGAAATCAAAGCTGTTTACAATTATATGGGAGAGAGCAAGAAAATGCAATCTGGGATGGTTCTCTTTAAAAGCATTTGCACTTTTTATGTAAAATTTCAGTTTAAACAAACTCTGTGCATGCAGTTGTTAGGGGACTCTAATCTCTTATTTTCCCTTTAATTTGACTGCAGGATTTCTTGTCCCTTTTGGAGAAACTCTCCAGGTTGAGGTGAATTGATGTATTTTTATCTTATTGAGAAATGCTGATTGTGATGAATATAAAACATCACACTTGGAACATAACATAAATGTCTGCTGCTAAATGAGTGGCTGTAAACTTTGGCTGCGGATACCTTAGGAATTTATGATTGTTACATAGGTGCAAGTTTTTCCTGAAATTCATTCAAAACAACATCATACCACCATAAAAATTAGTATTGAGCATGTGTTTCTGTATGAATTAGGTAATCTTCTATTACTACTAATGAAACAGTAAATTTTTTTTAACAATTAAGCACTCATAAGTAGTGAACTAGTGAGAGACAATCTACTGAATGCCTTGAACTTCCCTAAAAATCTGCAGAGCTACTCTGGCATTTCAAGTTGTGCAAGTATCTAAATCCTGACTGAATTAGGCCTGATTTAGTGACACAATGGGACACCACCTTTGGAGGGGTTTGACAGAATTGCACTGAAACTTTTTATTATTGAATAGATTCCTGGTTTCCTATATGGAGTCTAGGAGAGTTTTTTGATACATTGCAGCTAATTTAGATAAGACACATCAGCAGGAGTCTTTCCCTCGAGTCTAAGGGGCTTTGGACAGGATCCTGGATACTTAAAAAGCTGTAGACAAGTCTGTATTGCAGTTAGCCTTCATATTTAGATGGTAATGTATATTGCTCATGGTTATTATGAAAATGATTCCAATTAGAGATACCAGATGCCATGATATGAGGTAAGCTAAGGAAGCTGTCCTTAGCTCAGAAATCACATCCAGACCTAACATTAACAAAAAATGGCTGGAGCTGCTGATATTTAAGACTGCACATAAATATTAGTGGCTAAAAGCTGTGCAATATGGCTTTTCTAATATTTTATAACTCAACTCAGCAAGAAGCAGAAGATGCAGAAATGGTATTTTCAATACTGGCTTTCCTTCAAGTGAATTGCACTTCTTACAAGTTCCACAGCATCTCCTATTTATAGATACATATTAGTTCATTAAACTATCATTTAAGCAGAAAAATAGAACTAAAAAAATACATTCTCAGTGCAAAGCCTTTGAGTTAACACTGCTCTTGGAACTTTGCAGATCTCTCCCCTGTGGAAATAGACTACAGACACCCGGAGGTAGATTACATTTTATTATCAGTGACTGCAGAGTCAAGTCCTCATTGACAAGTGAAAGTCTTGGCTGAGGGAGGGAAGAGGAAGGGTAAAGGAAGGTTAAATTTAACCCCCAATAGTCACTGTTCTGTGCATTTCTTTTTCTCTTTATGCCCTATCTGCAGGAACAAACTTTTTTTCCAGACTCAAGCAAGGCTTGGGTGACATGTGAATATCCTCCCCTTCCTGGGTGGCACATCACAAATGTGTTGACACCAATCATGATAACCACACTTTGTTTCAGTGTTAAGCATAATGATAATGATGTAACCTGAGATAGGGCTGTATTGTAATTACACAGTTGTGCCAGTTATTACATAGTTATAACACAGATCAGCTCCTTGATCAGATATGCCCAGGAGCTTCTTTTGCTTTACGCCTAATGCAGGAACAGAAAACTAGATCCCTAATTAACTTTGATTGAACCTTGATTAGATAAGGGAGTGGGGCCAGTAGGCACCAAGCAGGCGGGGAAGCCAGCCCGTATGTAGATATGTTAAACGTGTAGGCACCGTCCTGACGAGTCATAGGAAAGAGAAAGGAAACTCCCTTTTCAGGAATTGATACCTCCCGACAAGCACAAAGGAATTAGCCCAGACTAGCCCTCAGAAATGCAAGAAACTTCTCACCTTCCCCATCCTGCAATGCCCCCACCCTATTAAGATGAGATTCTCAAGAAATTCACCTTGGGAGCAGATAGATTTCTATCGTTCTCTCCTGCCACCGCCGCAGGAGGGAATTGCAGAGAGAGCTTTGCACAAAACACAGTTATTTCTCCAAGTGTTCACTCCTCACTCCTTTATTTCCGCTAAAAATGCTGAATTGTTAGTGCCATGCAAAGTTCATTTGGCCTGGAAATTCATTGAGTAAGTGATTTAATAAAGGGGTGAATTATGCCAGGCTTGGTTAACTGAATTTGGACAGCTGAAAACTAAAAAGCACCAGATGTACCTGAGGAGAACATTCATCACTTTGCTTGTGAGACAGGGGATCTGCAAATGCCCTCTCACTTCTCCAGAGCTGCACTGACTCTACAAGAGTCAATTTTTGCAGCCAAATTTTAGTCTGTTTACTAAAAATACTGACAGCCCCCAAAACTTTGGTATTTTAGGATATGTATTATCCCTTTTCAAGAGTAGAATAGCACATTAATATTCCACATTTATGGTGACTATATACGTTTTTCTAGGAATTATTACTGCTATAAACTCAACAGGAGCTCTAGGTTGTTTAATATCTCTTAAAATCTAATGAATACTACTAATCTAATCTACTTTGAACAAAGAAATAAATACAACTTGGGACACTTCACAAACTTTCTTAACTGAATCTGATTTTTGTTTCCCCATGTGTTATACAGTCGTAGTAATTCCTAACCTTTTTACAGAGTTCTTTTTTTGCCAATATTCATTCCTGCTTGTGAAGACATTTAGTGTCCTTGACCATAGAGCACTAGGAAAGTGCTGCTGTGGCATTTTCTACTACCCTGTAGATGGGAGGGAGCAAAAAGCAGAGTTTTATAGAACAAGAACACGTGAGCCCTGTTCCAGCACAGTATTTAACTCCTGTTCAGTGAGTACCATATTTACTTCTGGGAGGGTAACAAGTATATGCCTACCATACTCCTTTGAAAGATTTTAAGTTATTTTAGGCCAACTTAGGTTTATTGACCCAAAGAGTAAAAAAAACCCTCTCTCAAATAAAACCCACTTCAGTACCTATCCTGGGGAGCTCTGAATTGACAGTACACCACTCTCAGCAGATGTTATCACACAGACTTCTCTCAGCCACTGAATTACTCTATTGCATGCAACAGCCAACTTTCAGTCCTTCAGACTTCAATATTATCCAAACAAGATTTTTTTTCCTGTAGAGCTGTGGACATATTCCTCAGTGAGAACTGTTTATTTTCCAAGTATAGGCTTTCAGAGTCCTTTGATATATTAATTATCTGTGAGGTGTAGAAAAGCATGGCAATCATTTTTGTCAAAGGCAGGGAAAATGGACCCATTTCACTTTTGCAGCACTCAGGAGTGGCTGAGTGTTCCCTTTCACACACACCTCTGCAGGAGCCCACAAACACAGGTATGAACTGACCATGGGCAGCTCTTTGGGGAGAGAAACCTTTCCAAAGGTGAGTGAAACACTCAGAACCTGTTTGCAGGTACAGCTGGGGTCATCCTTGTCAGCTTGTTATGGACTACAACCGTGTGAGGGAGGGGGTCCTACCTCTTCCAAAACTCAGGCACCTTTATTGCTTCTCTCTGTGCATTCTCCCTTCAGGAACCTTCTTGAATAGAGGACAAATCACCCAAAGCAAAAACTTGATCTGAGCCTCATTCAAACCTCCCATCACCAACTTTTCTGACAGAGCAAAGCAACAAGCACATGCTCAGCTATGAGTTGGTGAGGAGCCTCCCTGATCCTTGGGTGTTTAATTCAGGATATGCCCTCTGCTGAACCAGAGGCAGAACCTTTAGGATTGAGCCATGTTTCATTTACGATTTTTCTGGTTGCAGGGCAAAGCAGTAATAGTGACACAATAGGAAAAGCATCCCACAGTCCTCTCAGGAGTGTGCAACAGCCACAGAGACTCCAGTGCAAATAAACTCTCTGATGATACTGATTTGGTTTCTGCTGAGTAGGACCTTAGGAGTGAGATAAGCAGCACAGCTTCAGACAGAGAGCTTGGATCTACATTTGTCCCACTCCAGTCATTTTCATTTCACATGTAAAGCAGTTCTGCCTGGGACACAGGAACACAGAAAGCTGCAATAAATTGTACAGAGAATTTGGTGATCTGTGCTCCCAGTATCTGAAACTCCAAAAAAAATTATCTTAGAGCTCTAAGGACAGACTGTTTGTAAAAGTACAACACTGCCTTTCTCTCTTTTCCATGGCACAGAATTCTTCTGCCAGGATTGGCTTCTCTTCCTCCTTTGACAAATCAACACAATTTTGGCAGTGACTGCCAGTGCTGCCACCAATAATTCACCAGAATTGAGAAACTTTGGTGCTTTCATTCTGCACAACTAAAGGATCTCCCACATGCCCAGATTTGTTCCATTTCTGGTTTTGGAGGCTCAATCCTGCCCCGAACTGGGCTCTGTTTCCAGGCTTTTCAGAGGATGAGCCATCCCAAGGATTTGGAGGGTAAGATAGTGGTTGTACAGGAGGGTTCAATTGAGGACACACTGCTGTGCATCTTGGAAAGGAATTAGAGACTTGCATGAGCACTGTAAATTAGAAAACAAAAGCACTTGTTCATAATTTATTGAATTTTTAAGGCTTATGTAAAATTTTGTGATTTCTGATATGTCAGCTCTAAAAGCATCTTCTGCAGGGTTCTGCATCAACACACATGACAAATTGTCCCTATTTGAGCTGTTTGCAAAGTTATTATAAAACAGGAGGTGAGAGACGCAGGCTGGACTGTGGAGAGAGCTTCTCCCAGGATTCATTTTGGGGGTGAACTGCATGTACAGCAGGGAGGAGTTGCATAAAGCTGAAATGACATTGCTCACATTAGCTTCAGTGCTTAGATTCAAACATGTATTAACCTGGGAAATAATATAAATGCCATTTGAAAGCCTATTCTTATAGCATTTCTGACCCACTTCAGACTCCTTTTGGTAATCTGGGAAGGGACCTTTGTTCCCATGGCAGCCCATAATTTCCTGAGTGAAACAGTTCAGCTGAGCTCTGAATGACAGAGTCAGGCATTTGGATGCTTATCTTGCTTCCAAGTGTTCCGAGGTTCCTCATTTCTCACTTATTGCACAATGCCCCAATCTCACTCTGAAGGTGAGAACTGGATCAGAAAGAAAATATAATTGCTTTTTTTTTATTAGCTTATGATACGGTCCCGCCCTTCTGTGTTGCCAGCTTACCGAGTTCCTCACAAATGATGATATACAGAGAGGGAATGATATAATTATCAGCCTATAATTACAGGTATATAGATATATACATCCCCCTGGAGGAGAGCTGGGCTTGGCACATGCCTGCCTGTAACACTGAGTCTTTAGGGAATTCTTGCCCATTTTAAGTAGATTATTTATTTATCAAGTGCTTGAGACATTTTATGAAAAATGAACCCAGAAGAATCCTTTGATTCTTTTTAATAAAGTTCATAAAGTAAGTAACTGAACAGATCCAGGCATGCAGGAGCAAACTCTCTTGTGCGGAGCGAAAGCAGAGACGTTTCCCAATCGTGGTAAATTATTGGTAGCACAGCATTGGCAGTCAATGAAGAGTTTGCAGAAGCAAAGCTGATTTGTTGAGGGAAGGGAAGATGCCAGTCTTGGCACAGGGATCAGAAGCTAACACTGAGAAAGCCAAGTCAGTACTGTAGCCCCACAGACACCTTCTTTTTTTTTTTTTTTTTTTTTTTGAAAGCTTTACACAGAATTAGTTTATCTTATGATGCTGCTTTAATGCTGTTACCATAGATAAACCCTATTGCCTTCCCACTCTGTTTCAATGCCTCATTTTGTCATCGGGGCAGATAGTGATTCTCAGCTGATATAAATCAGCAAAGCTCCACTGATTTTTAACAAAGCTGTGCCAGCTTCTGCTAGCTGAGGGTCTGCCTGGATATTTCTCTTGCTGTAAAGCAAAGAATCCAGCAGGCAAAGCTGATGTAAGTTGGATATTTTTTTTGGCTGGTTTTACTTTGTTCTATCTTGTAAATGCTGCTCTCATTCATAACTGCTTGGATGCTTTCAAGTCTGTGTGCAAGAGTTATGGGGCCTAATCTGGCTCCTACAATGGTGCAAATCTAGGGTAGCTCTAGTTAAATCAAAAGCATTACTCAGAGGTATTGCACTGCTGTAAAAGCACTGTGCTTGTGCAGAGCAACTGATCTGTAAATCTCATAATGTGCCCAGGATCTTTCCAAGAGTTTATTTGCAAACAAACAAACAAAAAGAATCATCGTGGCTAAACAGACTGATTCCAGCCCGTGCAAAACGGACTGAGCCTCTGCCAGGAATAAACTGTAGACACTTGCTAATTACAATTTGTGGCCAGATTACAAAGTTCAGTAAAGGAGAAAACTGCCCCATTCAGATCCTCTCTCCCAGTTTGATGACATCACTCACATCATTATGTTGTGATATGCCAGATGGGAAAATTTGAGGTGGGGATGAAGTGAAAATCCCGGTTACACCTTTTCTCCAGGCTATCTGCCTCTCCATCATTTTACAACATCACAGAGAGTCTCAGACAGTTTGACTCTGCCATCCCCAGCTGGTTTGGACCAACCAGATAAATGCTGAACCATTAAGAATCGATACATGTTTCCACCATTGTGACAGGTTATGCTGCACGTAGCTAACCTTACTTTAATTAGTTTATTTAAGCTCACTAGTACATTTAAATAAAGAGGGAAGGTAATAGTATAAACTCTGTAATTTCTGTTGCCTGGGAAAAAAAAATAAAAACAGCCCTGCATCAAATGCTTATTGAAACTGAAACATATGTATTAACATATGGCAGAATTTCACTTACTGTATGTTTTAGTGCAGAGCTGATGAGGAAGGCATCTGTGCTGAGAGCATCTGAATGGAGGCTCAGATAATGAGCTGAGCTCAAAAAATACACTCTGAAAGGCTGGGATGTGTCAAAGTGCCCTGCAGTTGATTTGTGTCAGAGCTGAAAGAATACACTTGAGTCCCACACAGGTACATGGCTGGGCTCTCCTTCCTGCACCAGGGCCCTTTGGAGTTCTCCTCTGCTGCCCTGGGCTCCTGCTCTGGATGTCCTGGACAATTGTAACCCCCACACCAACGGTCTCACACCAGAAATACTGACACCACTTCTCCTTGGAGCTTAAGGAAGTGCTGTTACAGCACTGCTCTTTAACAAAGAGCAGGTGAACTGGGGAGCCAAAACATCAAGCTCAGATCTGGGTTTGAAGTTGTCTTCAGGGCAGCAGCTCTTTGGGGTTTGGTTTTGCACTCCCTGCAGACGGGCACAGCTGTGAGCACAGCCTCTGTCCTCAAACCAGACACTGAGGAGTGAGAGAGAACTTCCCCTGCTGATCCTCACCCTGGCCATGCAGGCTTTGGAGTTCCACACCCAGCCAGGGATTTGGGTTCTGAGATGAGCCCCTGAGCACTGGGCCTGAACCATTTCTCCTCCTCACAGTGATGTCGGGCTCCAGCAAACTCTGCAAAGACTCTCAGAGCCTCTTGCTGCCAACTCCTGATATTATTACTGGGCACTACAAAGCCACGTTGTTCTACACCTATTTACTGGGAGTAAGATATGAGGATACCAGGTGTAAGTGCTTTACTGCCTTAAGGATAGAAATCTTTGTGATTTGACCACAGTAGGGCACCTGCATCTCTCAACCACAGCTTACCTGGCTCCTGCAAGATGCTTTCAAAGCACCCAGTTGCTACTCAGTGACCCAGAAAAAAGTTTACCACCTACTCACAAACCCTCATTTTGAAGTACTGTGCCTCTTATTTAATGCAAGGAATCTTAAAGTTCTTCAGAGTGTGGGCTGTGTATTAAAATGTGTGAACCACTTGTGTACCATTGTGCAAATCACATCTTTTGATATGAAACTGTACTCCAGGGATAATTCCTTTTAAAAAAAAGTGACTATGGAGACCAAGGAGAAGTGTTTAACAAGTGTACATTGCTTTTCAGGGAAGCATGAAAGCTTCCAGGCACGGAGCTTAGGGACATGGTTTAATGGTGGGCTTGACACTGTTGGGTTTACACCTGGATTCAAAGTTCTTTTCCAACTTAAAGATTCAGTGATTCTGTTAAATAAAGAAAATAAGATGGCATGACTCAAACTGTCTGTTTCTCTGAAACACCAAAATAAGGTGATGCAGAGAAGTCATCTCTCTGTACACATCAAATTTCATTTTCTGACAAGCTTTGAATCTGTTGTATTTCCATTTTTACCTGTACTGAGGGAAATTCTGGAGGCCCTGTCATGACAAAATTTAAGTTTGTGGCCCTGGAACATGAATATTATTTTATTTATTTATTGAGCTCCACCCAGGTACAAACTTCTCCTTCAGAGGAAGGACAGGTTGTCTAATTTGGGGTAAATCTACACAAGGGATGTCTTGTTCCTGCAGGTGCAAATGCCCTGGCAGAAAGTGTAAATGTGCTGCTCTCCCCTCAGTTGTTGAAGATGGCATTAATCCTCTTCCTCCTCCTCCTCCTCCTCCTCCTCCTCTGCTCGGTCGCTGCGCTGGAGCTCCCACGGCGCAGACAGGAGAACCTGCTCACTTCTCCCCTGCTTTGAGACAAAATCAAGGCAGGTAATTTCAGCTCTTTGAAGGCAGGTTTGTGCTAAAGACCTGGATTTTATGCTGAAGTGGCTGACACTAATATAATTTGGGGGATAAGGGGTAGCCTTTGGCAGCAGACACTGAGTTGTATCATCCCCAGCCAACGCAGGAAGATTTTCTAAAGCTTGTCTCTTAACACCTTGAATAAGCCCCCGACTTAAATCCACCTTGATTAAGAGCAAAATAGATTATGTATGCACGGGAGCACACAAAATAATATTTAAATGTCTGTTCAGGTATGTAAATAGTGCTGTGAACAGAGGCTGGCAGTTGTGCTCTCAGTGAGGCAGAACCGTTTGGCACAGGCCTGGACAGTGAGCTCGGTCCCAGCCCACTGCTTCAGTCACAAGACTATTCCCCAGTATGGATTTGTCCATCCCCTATGTCTTTTCCATCATCTCTAAACTTGAGTGACTCCTATGACTAATGTGATTGTAAGTCATAAAACATTAAGTTATGACACAATCAAATCAAAGCCAAGAAATTCATAGTTAGGGTGTAGGCTACATTCTTAACTCAAAACCAGAAAAGCAGCATTACAGGGTAAACAAAAGGCTGAAGTGTCAGCCCTCATTTTTCATTTTTGGGCTCTTATCAGTTTGTATCAATTTAAGCCTTTTTTAAATATGTAATTTCTTTGACTTATTTTTTTCCCTCTAGGAACTGAAAATTATTCTGCTTTGAGGTCTGGAACCTGCCATACAATAAACACTACTTAATTGGGACATGCTTAATAGGGATGGCCACTTTAATGGGACATCTCCTAGGGAACCTATTTATGTTAATGAGACTGAATGACAATGACTGTTTCTTAAGTGGGGCAACAAAAAGGAAAAAACTCCACTTAACAGGGATGCACTCAGCTGTTACTAGTTTGTAAAGTGTTTAACCAGGTGTTAAATAGGTCTAAAATTCTGAGCTTCCATCTTTTAATTCAAAACTGGAAAATTAAAACATTTGCATCATGATGAAATGTAGTGTTATGATCTGTAAAGTGGCATTTAGTGTGAAGTAAGGGCCAGACTTCTAGAATAGAAGTTCTCATCTCCAAAGAGAGCTTCTCTCTCCAAGCATGGAGCTACCTGTGGATTGGATTTCCTCAGAGTCATGGCAAAGGGTAGCAGTGAACCCCATTTGTTCTATTTATGAATTCTGCATTTTACCCTCTCACCCCAAAATCCTTCCATGCTGTAATTTGAATAAAAAGATGGGAGAAAAATAAATAGGGAAGCTTCTTAATTCTCAGTGACCCTTAGGTCCCTGAGATGATCTCTGAAGACTTCCAGGATCCTCCAAAAGCCTGTAAACCATCTTGAAGGTTATTCTCTCCCTGTAGCTCTTTTGTGCTCTGCTGTTACCTCTGTAAATATGTATCCACGTTTCAGGGGGGGAACAAGAGACCATGTCAAGAAGTTGTCTGAAAAATAAAAATCCCATCTTAGGCGACAGCTATATGAATTTGGGGACTCTCCCAGGCAAACCAAGACATCTGATTATGCCATTGTATCCTGTTTGGCAAAGGAGAGAGTGAAGGGAAGTGATAGACATGAGGGGCAGATGGAGTTTGCCTAATGTGTCTGTTCTTTTCTTCGCTGCCTTTTCAATTTAAGAATGTAGCAAAATAGCAGCTGCTCATAATTTCATGAATCAAGAAGTATGTAAATTTCAGCTACAAAATTTGTTGCATAGTTAGACACACACACACACACAAAGAAGGGGGAAAAAAAAGGAAAAAGATCTTGCTTGCATCTACAACTTTCTTAATCTGGCATGCAAATTTAGCTTTCAGGCCTGGTTTATCTCTCATTTAGGAGTGAACCCAAGTGGCTCCATCGATTTCGCTGCTGTCATGCAGGATAATGCCCTGGGATCATGGCAAGCCTGGCATGAAAAGCTCCTTCCATGCCCCTAAGCACCATAGGGGGGTTTGTGCCCTACCTGGGCTGCAGGTGGAGAGGAGGAGGGAAGGGTGTGGTGGGGATGTTTCCCCAGGCAGGGGTTCTGAACAGCTACCTGAGGATGCTGACAAGCACCACAGACCGAGGTGGAAATCACTCTCCTCACGTTTCAGTCCCCAACAGCCCCCAAATGAAAAGATGGAAAAAGTGACTGGAAATGTATCATCCACATGTAGAAAGCAGTGCTCAGGAGGGGCTGGGCTCGGGGCCTCCACACACCATACAGCTGGTTCTAGTTTTCAGACAAGATTTACTAAACACATGTAAACCGTGCGTATCTGTTTGAATACTTTTTGTGCAAATAACTTCCTCTGTGGTCAAGCTGTTCCTCTCAGATCCAGGCTACAGATTTGTGCTTTACACTCACCACTTTTTTACCCTTGGATTTCCACCAGTATCAGTTCACACTCAGAGTATGAAACTGTGAAGGAGGGAGCCGAGCTTGGCAGCAAGAGTCAGGAGAATTTACAGTGCAAAACACTGAGCAAAACTCATGGTAAAGGGCAGGAATCATGCCTGGCTTTGCTCCATCCGAGCCAGTGGGGCAGACCCTGAGCAGCTGTAAACAGCCACAAGACTGCACGTTCCACAGGAGCTGCAAGCATTTATATCACTTGGCCCAAGAGCCTCTTGCAGAGATGCAACATTTCACCAGCTCTGGTGGGGTTCCTCCTGATTTATACCCCCCCAGTGAGCAAGCAGAGCCAGGGTCTTTCTTCACCAATTAGAAGTGCCCCACAATTATATCTGCCAAGTGTCATGAGCTCCAAGTCTAAACACAAAGCAACAGCTGAAACTGGATATGAAGAAGCAGGAGGGCAGAGTTTTATGATAGATGTTTTATTGGAATCATATAAAAAAAAAAAGCATTTCACATATTTCATGGAGGTATTTTATGTGCAAATTTAATATGAATCCTCTTCTTGTTAAACTCTTACGTGATCTATGTACTTCAGTATATAAAACACACTATAGGACAACTATGAACAAGTTTATTAAAACAACTTGGGCTCCTGTTGACATCACCAACCACACAAGTGCTTGCTCAGATCTTATCAGTCTCTCCTTATATTTCAGGTTACCTACTTGCTCGTTTTCCCTATATATCTTTCATTGTTACAAGAATTCAACTCCTGGGCAGATCTCACAGATAAATCTGCTTGTCTGTTTTGGGAATATGGCTCTAGTTCTAATTTTGCAGACTTCGTTCAGGCAATACTCCCTCTGACTGCAGGGATTTTTGCCTGAGTAATCCTTTCAGAATTGGACTCTCCGTGACTTTCATTTACTTAACAACTTGGCATTACATTTGTAAAATATTAGCTCAGTAATGTAAAATATCAAATTAGATTTATGCATTAATCTAATCTATATATGAAGCTTGATAGTCAGTTCTGTTACACTGCATTATTGCAATTCCAGGCATTCTGTGTCATCTCACATTTATTCTGATGATGCAAGAGAACCAAGGAGTGAGACTGATAGATCAAATTTGGTAGCCCATGCATGTAGAAGTCTGAAACTTTGAACAAAATTTAAAATCAATTTCCACTTTCAGATAAATCATGGAAATGTTTTCCTATCAATCACAAATAAAAAAGAGCACACACAAAAAGCTAATCTGAAATAATCAACAGAATAACAAGCTATTAAACAGGAAAAAGCAGGTCAAAATACGTAGCCAAACTGCAAAATATTCTCTAAAAGTCCCTGAAAAGGACAAATAAGCAATTGTTTCTTTTCTGTGTTACAGTTGCAGTCTGAAAAGTAAAAAATTACTCCTTCATACATGTTCATAAACTGCATTTATAAACACTTCACACAACTAAATTATATTTGTTTCCTCCAGGTTGGCTGCCCTTGAACATTTTTCTCCTTCTTGCAGTTTTTGCTTTTTTATATAATCCCTTCATGAAAGCAGGTCTTATGCCCATGGCCCTGCTTCAGCAGCCAGCCCCACACAGCAGCCACTTAAGAACACATTAAACTAAAGTTTTGTGTGTGCTTTGGTACCTTTAAAAACTGGATTCTTGGAGACAACCCACCAATACGTTGTTCGTACATCTTAAAGCCATTTACTTCTCTTTATGAATGCTTCCAATTTGTTTTACTCTTGTTGGGCTGAATCCAGCTTGTTATTTACAGAAAGAACACAATAAGATTAATAGGATGGAGTTTGCACTAGCCTACACCCCTGGAAATTCACACTGATCCCATCAATTCTGTATAATTTCTTTGGATTCATAGCAGGTTAAAGCCCCAATCCAGGATAATGCCAAGCAGATGCAGACAAGGGCCAGCACATAAATGTAGAGAATCATGGCCAGAATAAAACTGGATCTCTTTATTCCAAAGAAGAAGGTAATGTTTAGATACAAAATATTACATGGATATTTTTTTCCCCCTGTTTGGTAATCTGTCACCATCTGGACACCAAATAGGAAATGATGCAACACCAGGGGGAGAAAAACCCAATTTATTTCATCCATGTTGCTAAAGAAAGAATGGATTGATGTGCTCCCCCAAGCACTTTGGCTCACTCATGTGTCACAACAGGCACAGGTATGATCTCTTCAAACAGGAGGTTCTCCACACTGAAATGTTTCCTGTGGGACACAGCATCAGTTTTGCCAGTGTGTGGCAGCTGCAGTGAACTCAGGGCTTCCTCTAAGGGAGTCTATTTTCTCCCTTTGTGCATTAATTCAGAATTACTGTTTCTCCTTCCCCAGCATTCGCATGCAACCACCCCAAACACAGTTGTGTTTGCAGAAAATCACAGTTGTGCTAAGTCAGTCACAGTGTTCCCATTTCTAAGAAAAGATGTGCTTCCCCAAATGGAACCTCACCCTCATTATTGGAGGACAAACCACCTCAGGCACCCAAACCACCACAATTCAGATCACAATTCAGGTGCCCACGGGGGACCCACCAAGGGACATGACCACCCATTGTGGGGGGGACAATGGGAGCAGAAAGCCCAGCTGGAGGAGAGGGGCAGAGGGATGTTCCCTCCTTCCGTCCCACGTGAAGTGTTTGTGTTTGGAAAGTGAAAGGAAAACCTTTCTTCTCTTTCCTTTGCCAGGGCAGCTCAGCTCTGCACTCACCATCTCTGTGGAGGGAAGGAAAGGGGAACTGGAGGTGAGGGAGCAGCTCTGAGCTGCTTTATTTGTACTTCTCCTCCTCCTTTGCCCTGCAACCCTCGAGGTGCCCCACAGCCACCACGAGATTTTGATCTCCCAGTGCCCACTGGTGCTGCACAGAATGGAGAAACTGAGGGAGGATCCAGGCATCCTTTCATGTCACCAAGAGCCCTGTGCCAGCAGCCAGCCACAGCTGCTGTCCCCAGCCACAGCCACCAAACCAGCTCCCCTGCCGCTGCCAGAGTGGCACAAACAAACAGAATAAGCCCGGGTGAGGTTCAGAATACAAAAAGGCATTTAAACCAATAATGCAGGCTCCTAAAGCAAAACGTGGAATATTGGAGCTGAAGATTCAGCAGAAACTGGGAAAATACCTGGCTGGGACAGAGTTAGTAGAGGAAAAGCATGGTCAAAATGGACCTGAGCAGGGAGGGAGAGGGGAACAGCAAGAACCTGAAGTGAGGAAGTGGCTGCATGAAGTGGGTGAGGGTTCATGATAGGAATAGCAAAAGTTAAATACCACCAAAAAAAAAGGATGTGCAAAACCCAACCCCCAAACCTCTAAGAGAAACCAGTAAAAAGTAAAAAACATGAAAGTTTTCAAGTGAGAAAAAAAGTGGGAATTTTTTCCTGGGAACATAACCTACTAACTTGTCTGCTGATCCCTTTAGAGGGCAGAAAAGCTGAATTCCCAAATCAAGAGCAGCCTAAGTCAGAGAGAAGAGTGCTGCATGGAGCATGAGGCCAGAAAAGGACTGGATGTGCCTCCCATCCAACAAAATCCTGGCTCTGGTACCATCCTGTGCATGGGATAGAGGATGAGAAGACAAGAATTAAAACTGGGGTGAACCATACCCTGAGAGAAATCAGTATCAAATTTACTCACTCCAGCTCCAGGGAATGCATAACCCAATAGATCCTTTCCTCCTCTAATTTTTTCTGCTGTTCCAGATGTTGGCCAAAACACCACCATGCATCTGGATGGAACATTTGGTGAGAAAAGCACTTGTTTGAGAGAAATATTATGGGAGCTCTTTTGGGGTCTTCAGTAACTCCTGCTGCACATGCAGACACACCCCTGCAGTGCCACCCCATGTTTGTGTTGGTGTGGGTTAATCCACAAATCCTCAAGGAAGATCTGTTGTGGGTTATGCTGGATCCTCATAAACGTCTCCAGAGTTAACCAGCAAGTAACCACACCACGCAAATTTACTTTGCTTTTAATTGTGGCTGCTTTTCCTGCCCTGAGAACTGCTTTCTTCTCTTCCACCTGCCAGAGTGTATCTGTGGCTGTGCACTGCTCACAGGCTAACAGAAATCACAGGACTTTGAGCTTGCATCATGTGTGCTGCCATCTATACGATTTCTGCTAAAACTTTCCCAATTTACCAAAGAATGTGGGAATTGCCATGTTGGTTGAGAAAACAAGAGTCCATCCAGCTGAGTGACCACAGCTGGACACCCAGGTAATGGTGTGCAGGCATGGGGGACACTTCTCCCTGCTATTTTCCCTGTTTCCAACCATTTTCTGCTCAGGGGCTTTCCTGAGCTTCTACATGTCACAGCATCCACATCACTGGCCAAACCCTCAGGCAATTTATGTGCTGCAAAACCTCTGGCTACTACCAGGGATATAAATCAAGCAGAATTAGAGTCATTGACAATAATTGGAAAAAAAAATCTGTGATTTGGAAGACATATATGAGTTTTGATCTTAATTTGGACTAAATCTCCCAGGAACATAAATTATCTGTTTGGCTGTTTCCTGCCATCCCTGTGGAATCTGGCTGTGCAATGGCACAGAGCAGTAAAGGATATCCCAAACCCAGTTTAAGGTGTACAGAAGGGCACTTCCACAGTGGAGAGGGCTGGGATTTTGGATGAGGAGCTTCTTTCCAGCAGGCACAGGCAGCAGGGACAAGAATCAGCTGAAGAAAATGCAAAGATGAGCCATGAAGTGAGGAGGGAAGGGGCTGGACACGGAGCAGACAGGGGTACAGAGAAGGCTCTGGAGGAACTCTTCTAGGGGCACTGATAGAAATTTGGGAGTGATTTTACATGAAAAATGAGAAGGAAAAAACCGTAAGAATCCTTGGAGAAGAGACCCAAAAGTAACAGGTGCTGGGAGAAGCAGCACCTCATCTTTCAGTGTCCTGGCCAAGAAAATCAACCAGGTTCATTAAGGCAAAGAGAAGCCCAAGCGCAGTGATCAATACTGGACTCATTGTCCAAAATATCCTCATGAGTTCAGACTGATGCCCAGGGCAGCAGCTGTGCTAGGGAACTGTTCCCAACACTTTGGGACCTTTAGAATAAAGATCCATTTTCCTCAGTATTCCAGATGATGACATTAAGAATCGCAAGAATAATTTTCTGTGATGGTCCAAAGTGCAAATATGTTCATTAAAGAGCTGTATCAGTGAGGTCTTATGACATTAACAGGCAACAAATTTTAATGTGATTTTCACCCAGTTCCTAAAAAGAAATCTGTACAACATACTTAAAATTATTTTTGGATGGATCACGTAGTACTAGTTGCTGCCACCACTTGAGATTTAAAGTTCAAATCCACTGTGCTTCCTTTTTCAGTGCTCTATTAGCGCCCATTGAAAGAAGTTAGCATTTACACAGATCAAATCTAACTTTAGAAAAACCTTCCTCAAACGAACAGATGAGAATGATTCCTCAAAACATAAAAATCCAAGGAAACTTTATTCTAACCATCTTCTTGCCAGGCTGCACCCAGTTTTCCAAGCTCCCTCTCCCACTGTACACAGGTACATTTCAGCAGGAACACAAAGCACATTATCACTTGCTCCAAGGAGCTCTGTAGCCCGCAGGATCTTTGCAGAATCCAGCCTGAAGAAATGCAGCACTTTGAGAAAACAGAGCTGTCAAGCAAGATTTCCTTGGGCTTGCTGCCACGCAAAATGGCAAACGAGGGACTTGATCCTGCATGGAAGACAATAGGAATTATAGGTGCTCAGCATTCGTCTTCCAGCAGAGTTAAGGTTTCTCAGTAATTCCCCAAATCAGCCGTACTGCTTTATACTTATTCAAAATTACATAGCTAAAAGCTTTGGTATGCAGCCACAGAGCTTTTATTTCAAATTGGCAATAATGTAACTTCTGCAAAAAAAAAAAAGACTACAATAATGTTAAAAATATCATAAAATGTTATTTATATCAGGATTCATTTGTTACCCCATATGACAATCATTCATATTTCTTGACAGATATAAACCTCCGCTTAACACATTAGTATCATAAATATTACCAGATATAACACTGTAATTTAATACCTACCAAATGTATTTTAAAATATTACTCAATTTAAAACTTTGGATTTTAACCAGATGTGTTTCCAGAAAATGATTCAGGTCAGATGCTTTTTTCTTTTCCCTTTTCTGTGCGCGCGCGTTCAAAGCGGAGCGTTCCTATGTGATTTATTGTGCCATGACTGTGTGCCCCGAACCTAAAACAGCACCACGATACTTCATCCTTGAGGCTTACACACCTGCAGTCCAAACTAACAAGAGAAAACATCTACATGGCACGGCAGGAGCCTTTGAAATGTCTTTTTGCAGTTGCCTGGACACAGAACAGACTGGTAGAACAGGGAGGCAGCGGAGAAAGGGTGAAGACAGGAACTCCAGCCTCTTTCATCTAGAAAGGGGGGACCATGGAGAGATTAGAGGAAAGGATTTTGATTAGATCACTGGAATGTGAAATGATGCTTCCCAGGATTAAAATCCTATTTTAGAGCTACCAAACCGGTTACGGCGTTAGTCAGAATTCGGAGGCTCGCGCAGCTCCATCCCCGGCTGTGGCTCCAAGCACCCCACACCCTCTCCCCAGAGCAGGGGGTACCCCAGCCGGGCACCCCAATCCTCTCCAGCATCATCCCAGCAAGGAGCTGCCCTCCCTCAAAGCATGGCACTTCTGGGGGAGAAGGAATTCCCTTCTCCAAGGGCATCCCTGGGTCCAGCCCCATGGCAGTCGCGGGGAGGCTCTTGGATTTCGGTCTCGTTGGGCCCCCAGTTTAGATCACCACGTAGAGGTCTGACATTTTCATAACCAAATGCCATTAGTTTTATTCCCAGCACAGCCAACCAACAATCTGAAGGTCTGGAGTCGCCGGGCTGATCATTACGTGGAACCCATTAACATAAAACCCGCCATCGCAATTAGTATCTTTGTAAGCAGCAGCCTCAGCAAAAAGTGGAAATGGAGGCTGAAATGATGGTGCTCTTCCAAAGGAGGCCGGCAGCAGATTGGGAAATAATCTGTGGCAATTGCTCTGCCGCTGTCTCTGCCGTCTCTGCCGTAACTTCTCCAAAGACAGGCAGAGCCATTTCCAAGCAGTCAGCCCACGGACTTGAGCGAGCACTAAATTCACTCGGTGATCAAATACAATTTGAGAAAAAATCTACAATCGCTCACTTGGGGGGGAAGAGATATTTTCCTCTTACAGATGAAGTGCAAAACAGCAAAAGTAGCTGTATTTGGAAAAATACCATGCAGTTTATCGATTCCAGAGGGGACAGGTACAGACCGTGGGTTTGCCCGTTTCCCAGTAAAAACAGGGAATGATTTCGAGGGGTGCAAGGTATGTGCAGGCTGGTTTGTTTTGCTAGGAGATGAGCCTGCTAAAATGTTCTGCGCTTTTCAGGAAGGGAACAAGGAAAATGTTCGTATTTATAGCAACGTTATTGTTTAGAACAAAATAAGTTATTCCATCCTTTTAATCTCCGTTTCTATGGCTATCCTGCGCGGGGCTGGGATCCGATTTTCCAACCTCCGTGCGATCCGCGTCCCCTCGGCAGCGGCGGGCGGCACCGGCCCTGGCAGGGAGCGCCTGTCCGCGCTGAAGAAATCCCGTTCCAGGCGCTCCTGGACCGCCCCGGACACCGGCAACCCGCTGCCCTCGATGCACTTTTTCATTGTTGTTTCCCCTAAACTCTCTGCACTTGGCTAATTTTAGCCCCGCGGCTCCCCGAGCGGGCTCCCCCCGCGCCGCCGCTCCGGGCACCATTCGCCGGGCGATGCGCTGCCGTGAACCCGCACCCCTCCCGCACCGCGCGGCTGTCCCCGCACCGCCCCGCATCCTCCCGGCCCGGCATCCCCGCGCTGCCCGGCCGTGCCCGCATCCCCGCGGGGCCGTGTCCCCCCCCGGCGCCGCTGTCCCCGCGTTCCCCCGCCCCGCGCCGCTGTCCCCGCATCCCCCCGCACGGCGCGGCCGCGCTCCGCGCGCTTGTCCCCGCACGGCCGCGCGCTGTCCCCGCGCGTCCCGCGTGCCCTCCCCGCGCTGTCCCCGCGGGTGCGGGGTCGCCGCGAGCGCGCGGGCGCGGCGCCCCTTCCACCCCCCCCCCCCCCACGGGAGCGCGCGGGCTGAGTCCGTGTTCCGGGCGGGCTCCAGGCCGGGATTTGGGCGCTCCCTGCCCGCCTCCCTCCCCCTTGCCCCCCCGCCCCTCCTCCCCCCTCCCGCCGGCTCCCTCCCTCTCTCCCTCCCTCCCTCCCCCTCCCTCCCGGCTCCTGAACTCCAGCCCCTCTCTCTCTATCAGCCGCTCACTCTGTCTCAATATGTCTCAAGATGGCGGCCAATGTGGGATCGATGTTTCAATATTGGAAGCGCTTTGATTTACAGCAGCTGCAGGTCAGGCTCCCCCGCTCGCCGCACCGGCCGGGCCGCGCCGCCGGACCCCCCCCTCCCTCCCTTCTCCGCCTTCCCTCGGGCCCGGCCTCCCCCTCCTCCTCCCGCTGCCGGCCCGCGCCGCCTAAAGGGAACCCCCCGCTCCGCCCGGCCGCGGCGCTCCGCTCCCTCCGCCCCCCCCGCCATCGATCACCGGCCCCATCGGAAATTGATCCTCTTTGTTCAATTCATCGATCAGCCCAAGATGGCGCCGGAGCCGCCGCTGCCGGGGCTGCCGCCGCTTCGCCCGCTCCGTCCCGGGCTGCTCTTTCCCCGCTCCGCGCTCCCCCCCGGCGGCGGGGCCGTGCGGGGCGGCGGGCGCGGCGGGACTCCCGGCGGCCGCCGCTCATCCCCCGCCCGCCTCCTCCCTCTCCCTCCCCGCCGCCTGCCCCCTTCCCGCCGCCGCGTCCCCGCCGCTTTTCCTCCGCCGGGAGCCGGGGAAAGTTTACCGAGTGCTGGGACTTTGTGTGGGGGCGCCGGGCGGGCTGGCGGTGCAGGCGCGGAGCGGCGGGGGCTGGGGGCGCTGTGGTGCCGGCCGGGCGGGCGGGCGCTCCCCGCCGCCGCCGCGGGGTGCCGGCCCTCGCTCCGCTCTGCTCCGCTCAGCTCCGCCGGGCGCGGGGCTCCGGCCGCCGCCCTGCGACCGCCGCGGGCACCGCGCCGGGCCGCCAGGGGAGGGGACGCGGGGACACCGGCCGGCAGGGAGGGAGCGAGCGAGCGGCGGAGGGTCCCGCGGGGTGGGTGGGAAGGGGCGAGCGCCCGGTGCGCGGAGAGGGGGGCTCGGGAGGGCAGCGGCAGCGCCGGGCGCGGGGAGGGGCGCGGGGGCGTCCCGGCCGGCGGGGGGCATCGCGGCCGCATCTCCCCGCGGCGGCGGGAGGGCACGTTACATAATTCACGGGCTCTCCAGCCTCTCCTGCCGTCCAGGATCTGACAGATGAGCGGAATATTGATGCTTTACTGTGCTGGCTCGGGAGAGCCCAGAAGTGCCGTTTCCTGCGAGGGAAAGTCCTCGCAGACCGGCCTCCCTCCCCCTGCCCCGGGGGAGCGTCCCCGGGGGAATTGCGGCCCCACGGTTTAATTGAGTTGCCGGGCTACAGATAAGGCCGGGGCGGGCCGGGGGGGGTTGTCAGACGCTGTATCGGTGCTGCTCCCGCCGTGAATGGGATTGCAACACGCGTGTCTCCCAGTTGATTGGCGCAGGAAGGCGCTGCCCTGCCTCTCCAAACCCGCCGCTGCCTCCCGTTTAAATAAATTGGCTCGAAAGCCGGCGGCTGCCCACCCTGGCCCCCGCGGAGGCGGCGGTGGAGCCGGCCGGAGGCTGCGGCAGGCGGAGGGATGGTGCGCTGATGCTGGGCAGAGCCGCATTCCCGCTGGAGGTGAGGGGATGGATGCTCGCAGGGGGCCGGCAGCGGGACCCGGGTCCTGCCGCCCTCCCTTCCCCTCGGCCGGGCGTGCGGGAGCGATATAATATAAATATATATATATAATATTCAAAACTCCCACCCCAGCAGCCCCCGAAAGGGGAAGTGCTGCGTGGGATCTGTGCTGGGAGGCCGGTCCCTTCCGACTTTCAGGTGCATTAGGAGGTGGGGTAAAGTAGCGTTTTGTTTCAGGTTTCTCTGTCGTCTTCCAGCCCCTTTCGCGTTTTATTGTTTCTTTTAAAGGTTTTGGATTAAGGTAGACTTGGCTGAACTTTGCTAACTTGAAAGGGTTCTTAATAGTGACCCGGAATACCTACAGGAATACAGAAAATGAGATCCAGATGTAGAATTGTATAAAATAAAATGGATTAAATTAAGATGTAGTTAAACAAGGTCTGACATCTCTAATTGTGGACTTTTGCTTTTGCCTCTGTGTACGTGTGGCTGTACTTGCTTAGCATAGGAAAATAAACGCTCCGAACATCGCTGCCGTGGCGTTACATTTAACGGTGAACAAGTCTAAATATCGCCTATAAAAATAAAGCCTTCAGAAATGCTTATTGATTAAAACATATTATGCTAAAGTATCTATCATGTAAATTAAATTCTAAAATGTAATGAACACAGCCAAATGGCATTTTGATAGATTGTTCTATTCTGTTTTTAGTAAAAAATAGCTCACTTTTATCATAATTTAATTTCTGTGCATACTGTAAAACCTGTTGTGGAGTAGCACTGTACAAACCTTAATCTCGTTTTTGCAGACTAAATGTGACAGTCTGACTTGAACAGCTTGTAGCTTCTCCTTTGAAGCATTCTGGTAACGCCAGCTTAGAGTTGTTTGAACAATATTCATTACCTGCTTTTGAGGACTGGTGATTATTTATCCGTGCTGTGGATTGAGGCTGTTCACCTGTTGGCAGGTTCAGCAGGCAGGCTGTGAGCAGCACAGAGTTTGTTAACTTTGCACGCACTCTGTCTGCAGAGAGCCCTGGAGTGACCGGGGAGGGAGAGAATGCCTTCCTCCCTATGCAGAATAGTTAATTTGTTTCAAATTAGCTTTTTATTTATTTATTTATTTTTACCCACCCATCTGCACCAAGAAGTAGCGTAATATTTACTCCCACTTGCAGATGAAGCAATGTGCTATAAAAACTACCATTCCCAGGGATGAAGTTCAGTCCCACAGAAGTGTCCATGCCTCCCTCCGTCCCTGTCCTTCGCTTGCCCTGACGTATTTCGAGCGTGGAATTGTAGAAAATAAAAATACTTCCGCGTACGCTCTGTTCCAGCATGAAAGCCTGGAGGATTTATGCTTAACACAATTCCACCTGAGCCCTGCAGAGCTCCAGCTCGTGGAGCTCAGGGTGTGAGGGCTTTGAAGCTCTGTGTGCATGAGAAAGTTGCGAGGAGCTGGGACTGGGCAGTCCCGGACCGCTGGCAGCCAGCACCGCGTACCCGGCTGCTCCCAACTTCCTCTTCCACCTTCTGTTAGAAGGAGATGTTTAACTGTTGAGGAGCTTCGACCTGCCTTGTAATATTAAGCAGCAGGTTTCTCCAGATTGTATCAATATTAATTAAAAACAGAGCCAGGAACACTTTAGGGTCTGACTTTTTAAATTATTTATTTCCTTTCGCTAAATAACCCCTTGTTTATAGGGAAAGATGTTTCAAGTGTTGGAGACAGGATTAAATAATTCAGAACTTGGATTAAAGAACAAAAAGGTCTGTTCACAAATGGAATATGAGATGCAAAAATGGCAGTTTCCTACAGGTATCAAACGGGGCTCTTCACTGGAGACTGTACCTGCGAGGCACGCAGCTGAACATTAACCCTTTTCTGGAGTCAAAGCTGGCATGTCTCCTAAAGAAACTGGAATAGGCATGGCATTGCTGCCTCAGTGTGCTGTGTGCTGGCAGCTGGACCCATGTTTGATGGGGAGGAGTTGCAGTGCTCAGAGAAAACAGCCCCTCACAAACAGTGAGTACTGCTGTGGCAGTAAATGCAGGTGAAACCACTGGAGGAATGCTGCTGCCCTCCAGCCAGAGCTGCACGTCCTGTCTGGAAGCAGTTGTGTGATTGGAATCAGATCAGCAGCGTGAAGGTAACCTGCTGTTCCATGGTCCTGGTTTGTTTGTAGTTTTTGGTGTCCCCATCACCTTCACTCTAAAAACAACCTTTTGCTGGAGACCAGGAAAAGGAGCGTTGTGTTCCCGTGGGCACAGCATGCAGCTCTCCTTGACAGCTTGCTTAATATTTCTGAATATGGGTGTATGTGTCAGTATCAGAGGAGGCAGCTGGTCTCTCTGACCAGCAGGAGTAAGTCTAGCTTGAGCCACAGCTCTGAGGACAAATGGAAGAAGTTAATACCCTTTGAAAACTTAAACTATCTGTAGTTATTTTGACAATAAACACAAGTTCTCAAAATGTCATTGTAGCTTTTTAGGACAGGCTCACATTCTGGTTAAAAGTACAGTTTCTTACTGCTTTTGAGCAGAATGGCAGAACTTGTTACCATCAAGCTGAGGAGTGAAAATCTAAAGGGAAATCTTGCTAATGTGTCTGTTTTTTAAAATCTCATCCTGGTATTGCATCATATATGATTAAAGTAAGGATAGAATATTAGTTCTGTGCGGGCTGTGACTAATTGCTTAGGGTAAACCATTGGTCTTATAAAATCTACAACAAAATCTGGAAAAACTAAGTTGTAATGAATAGCTTTTAAATACTGAAGTACTTCTGTTACTAAATTAGAAACAGGTGGAATTGTTGGCATCCTTTAGTTGGGTCTGATGGTACCAGAGCACAAGCTGATGTGTGAAGGAGTTTTATGCTTCATCAGAAGTGGAATTAGTGATCAGGTCTGAGTGTTTAATTTGTGTATCTGTGCAGGTCATTGTAGAATTATTTCTGTCCCAAAAGTAGTCAGTGGTTCTTTGTTTATAGTGGTAGCTGAATGTGCATGTGGAGAAAAGTCTCCAGCTGCTGTAGCCACATTTCTGCTCCCCTCAGCTGCTGGGAGAGGAGAGGTGAAAGCAGCTGTGTGTTCCTGCAGGAAGGGAGGGATGGCAAAGCCAGGGCACTGCTGCCAAGATACTCTGGGAGCAATCACAGCAGGAAAGCTCTGGCAGCTTGTGGCGCTCAGGGTGATGTCCCTGCACACCCACCACACGTGACATACCAGAAGAAAGGCCCTTGATGTACTTCTGGCACAAGAACTGGTCTTTCATAGGATTCCTTGAGTTCTGTTCCTTGGGAATAAATCTCTGGGAGCTTTTCTGTCCCTTGTTCTATTCCTGCCATGAAATAATGCCCATCAGAAATGTGGCAGAGTCACTGCGTGCGTCGGTCACTCTGCTCTAGTGCCAAGTTTGTGGTGAACTGGATGATGTATTGAGAAGTGCAGTGGGGAGGATTTGGGATATGGTAATGGTTGGGAGTTTTCTGAAGAAAAATCACACTGGCTGGCTGTATGTAACAATACAAAATAAGTAATGGGGGAAACATTTTCTGGAGAAGAAATTACGTGCGGTCTAAAATTCCAGTGAACAGTTATTCTTTATTTGCAAGCTGATTTGTAATGCAAAAAGTGGATGTCGAAAAATGCATAATCCAGAGTTTCAGTTTGATCACACTGAGGTTGAGAATAAAGGCAGTTTATTTATTGGGTAGAGAACAGACACATATGTGGATGATTGGTATTTTTTAAGGCACCAAGCAGGCAGTGTCCACTTGTAACAGGGTGGTAAGTTCCCATCTTGTGTATCCAGGTTTTTCCTGCAGGTGTGCTTGGTTCTTTCCCATATCCTTTGTGGGAAGGCCTCGAAAATACAATATTTTCTGTATTGGGAATATAGTGACAGTGTTTCTCTCTGCTGGAATGGGAGAGTGAGGAGAAAGATTTGAGGATGAGAGGGGAAAAGCTGAAATGGGATTGTTTGCAGAAGACAAGGAGTGTTGGATGAAGAGACTTGTACTGGAGTGCTCACACATGGAGTTGAACATACCAGGAAAGATGGGAGAAACTTGGACCTCACAGTCAGAAATAGTGCCCTTAAATTAGTGAACATAAGATAAATCCTACTCATTTTGTGACATGTTCTCAGCTTGTTTTTGTTGTCTCTGGTTTGACAAGGCAAATCAGTGATTTCTGCCTTTATTGGCAGTTATAATGAAGAAAATACAGGCTATTGCACTGGTTGGATTGTGCAGAATGTGGAATGCAGACAGATTGTTGGATGTTAAGTTTTTATAAAAGATTAAACACAGTTGGGTGTCGGTTGTTGGATGTAACAAAGGTCTCCACTCCTGTCCAACAGTAATTTGGATTTCCAGGAAAGCACTAGGCAGTGAGGAATTTGCAGTAGATCCACCACTGTACTCAGGTTATGCTTCTGTTCTGTCTCTAGAAAGACCCTGCAGTTTTTACTGTTATTTGTGCCTCCTGTGACTTAGCAGAGTTAAACATTTACCCTGAATAAAGATAATTTTTGGTATGAAGGTGTTAAAGCCGGGAGGTGCCCGACAGCTCCTGTGTGTGTTACAGCAGGCAGGGGTTTGCAGCTGGAGCCTGTCACACTAATTCTAACAGCTTTTGGCCTCCCTGGCAATTCACTTGCCCCCTTGCCTTGCAATAATTTGATTTCTCTGTTGGCAGTTGGGGCAATAAGGAAGTTTCTGTGGGGGCTGGAGCTGTGCTGCCTTTCCTGGGGAGCAGGGAGGGCGGCTGGGGTGCTGCTCATCCTCCTCCTCCTCATGGACCCCAGTGATCTGCTCTGGGAAGACAGAGGTGAAGATCACTCATTTTTGAAAGGCTCAAAAGCAGATGCACAGAAGTATTTTAAGCTGCTGTGTTTAGATGCTTTGAATTCCCTCATATCTTTGTGTCTCTGGTTGTGAGCACTTTGAGGCACGTATGGATGTAGGCCATGGCTGTCTCGGAGGCTTTTCAGAGGAGTTCATACATCAGAGCTGAGCAGATCCTGTGGTTCTGCTCTTTTGTGTGGAAATGTACCTTAGTGAATGAGCAAGCCTGGAGACTGCAGCATCTGGAGTGCCAGCACAAGCTTTCTGTGAATGATAGAATAAAATATGGCTAAATGGCTGCACGAATCCCATAGGAGCCTGACCATTCCTCTTGCTGAATCCACTGATTTTGTACAGGTGAGCCCAGGTGTGCACTGCACGTGGGAATTCAGGTGATTCCAAGCCATGGTCTGATTCCTGGAAACATTTTATCACATCCCTCGAGCTGTGGAGGTGGGATGGTCCAGTGCTGCTGCTCTGTCACGTCACCGTGGGATTGCTTTTATGGGCTCGGGGAGGGTGTGTGCAGGAGCAGTTCTGACACATTGCAGAGGTCTTTCCCTCCTGAGAAATGTTGGTTTCTGTCTGTGGCTCACGTGTGACTGGCTGAGGGCAGCAATGTTAGAGGGAAGTAAAAATTAAAACAAGTGGTGTGGGGGAAGTGACACTGCTTAAAGGAGTGGAGGGGTAGAGGGAAGTGGTAAAGAAAGGAAGGAGGTAAGGAGTGAGCATAAACCTAGGACTTGGAAATGAAACTCCTTGCAGTACAGTTGGGAGAAGAGAGCTTATTTTGGCCTTTAGATGAATAGTGGGCAGTGCACAGGGCACTGTGGTGGGTCTCCCAACAAATGCCTGGCTGTAGTGTTACCACCAAATCCACCTCACCTGCCCTTGCTCACCTTAGATCACCTGGGGTTTGCTCCAGGCTGTCCTTGTGGGAACATCCTGGGAAAATCTGTCCATGAGATGCTGAGGTGATGGTGTGACTGCAGAGTGCACTGGCAGGTTTTGGTGTTGCCCTGTGACAATCAAGGGTTTGTGTTTCCTGGTAGCTTTCTATCCACCTGCATGATATTTTCAGGTATTATGAATAGGAGAAGCATTCTCATTGTTCTTACTGAAAAATAAAGTAGGGGGCAAAAAACCCAGGGAATTTCATAGCTTTTGCCTTTTTTTTTTCTTTCTTTTTTTTTAATGAAGACTCAGACTAGGTATATCTTAGATGGCAAAAGCTTGTATGTTTTGAGTGGAAATGCCCTGGCTTATTCCTGTAGAAACAAAACTGCAGAACCAAAAGGGAGTGTTGCAGACGATGAGATGCAGTGGAAGTTTGATGGGTTAAATCTTGTTCCTTCTGCTCTCAGTATCTCTGGTAGGTGTTTGTGGTTTCACGGTGTTGCTGAACCAATCTTCTAAAGAAAACAAAAGATTTCTTTTACCAAGGCTGAGCTGAAGCTGGTGTGTATCAGCCCTTCAAAAACGTCTGTAAGTGAGCATCACTTTGGGCAGTGGTGCTGACGCCCAGAGCCTTGAACCGTTTCAGATTCAGTGTGAGCACAGTCAGGAGGTGGCAGTGACTCTCAGATGAGCTGGGAGCTGCAGTCCCACTGCCAGGAGCTGCCCCATGCCCTGAACACCTCCCTTGCTGCACTGGTTTGCTTCTCCATCTGGGAAACACTGATAGTGCTCCCAGCCCCTCTTTGAGATACGAGATTGTGACTTTGCAATTACTGTTGGGTTTTGCTGCTACTTAATTCTGTCTTGTGGATAAACAAGTCTCAGTGGTTACGCTTTCTGCACCTTTGTTCTCAGTATTTTAAATGCGCTGATTTGTAGGTGCTTTTCAGGCTCAGCTCAAAACAATTTCTACAGAAATAAATGTGAAAAAAGTGTTGGTTGTCCTAAAAGAATATTGAGAATGATTAGTACTAAATCACTGGAAAAATTGTTTCTTGCCCTTGGTTATAAAGTTATAATCTAGAGTTACTCATACATTGACACACTCTTACTTTAAAACAGACCTCCCTGTTGTTTGGTGTAATGTACAATTTATCAAGTTTCCCTTCAGATTTCTCTGTATATTGAAGGCTGTTTAAAATTTACATTATAGGAAGCCAGCAATATGAACGTTGAATTAAAAATTCAGCAGTTTGTGGTTGCATCATTTCAAGCTTCAGCCCAAGGTTTGAAACAGCTCCCTGTTCCAGCAGGACAGGCCAGGCTCTGCCAGCCAGGGGCAGGGAGGATCCTCCATCCCAAGCCACACTCTGGTGGTTTTAAGGGCAGTAACTGGGAGCCTTTGAGGCCCCTGGATGGCCAAAGAGAGATGTGCAGAGCAGTTCTTATGTCATGTGCTGCACCTGTACTTGAAGGCTGAAATTTATAACTCACCAAACACATAGCATGGGCTAGCTTGGAACCTTTTCTCTCAGCTTTTCCCTTTTATCCAAATTACCCAGGCTCTGTAGTGTACCAGCAGCCTGCTTGGCCTGTCAGTGATGTTGGGGATTTGCTTTATCTGTGCTGCTTGTGCCATCAGGAATATCCATCTCCTGCTCGTGTCCTGCTCCATGCTGGGGCTGTGCTCCTGGCTCCCCGAGCTTGGCACAGGTGGATAAACTTTATCCCTGTTTAGCACAACACCCAATGAGCATTGCTGCATGTGCTGAAGTTTTAGCTCGTGTGTAGTCAGAGTTTCTGGCTGAGCTTGGCTGAAGGAGCTGCCCTTTTTGCCCAGCCCACAGTTAAGTTGTGAGCAAAGATGAAGGTCTCCATCCCAGTCCAGCAGCCTCTCATCTCTGCCTTTATCTCATGTTTCTAATCAATTCCATTCAGTTTCTTGTTATTTCGTTGATGTGACGCACAAATGTTGTCACAGTAGCTCAATAAAATTTGTACTTGTGTCTTGTCTGTAATTATTTTTCATTTTATTTTTATTGGGTGTTTACACATTTTATTGCATGTTCATGTCAAAGTAAATTTGTATCATGTTGTCACTTAAAGATGTTTGTTTCATTTTCATCCATAAATAAAATGTATCCTTTGTCTAGGATCTGAAACACGAGAATGTTAATTTTGTCAGTGAACTACATATCTGTTTTTCTGCTGCAGACCTGTGTGTGTTAATATTGATAAAACTCAGCTTTGGTTTGGTATGTCTGGTATGAGCATAGTTGCTGTTCTGATATTAATTGTGGGGATGGGATAATATTAAACATTTAAAAACAAGGAGCCAGTAGTCTTGCAATTGATTTTCTGTGGAGAGGCTTTTCTGCTGAGCTGTTTACACAATTGTAACCTCAGTTTCTTTTAGGTGAGTGCAAGTGTTTCATGGGTTTAAAAAATACAGTTGAGTGCACTGGTTTCTCCTCCCTTCCCTTCTTCCAGCTCTGCCCTGCCTCTTTCAGGAGCTCTAGTTTTCTTTTGCTTATAGGTTTCTGCACATTTTCTTTGCCATGGAGCGTTGCTTTTGAAATTCTTGGGATGCTGGAAAAGGGCAGCTTGCTCATATTGTGTCCTCAGCTCATCTCTCTGCCTCTGTGCACTACACATTTGTACACAAATGTGTACTCCTAATTACCACTTGAAACTCAGAATATCTCTTTTTCATTCCTCCCAAAAGTGAGTGGATATTTGTGGCCCTGTGGGGTGAGCTCAGGGGGTGCTGTGCTCTTGCTTCCCAAGATGAAGCAGACAGCAAGGAGGGAAGAATTGTTCTAGAAGAATTTATTCTGTACTTTGTGAGAATTTTATTTTTGTACTTTCCTGATCCTGCCAGACTGGGTGCCATCAGTGTTACTGACAGTCCTTCACCCCTGCAGGACTGAGGATTAATTCCCTAGTTTAGGTCAGGATTTGAATCAAATTAAACTCTCTTACTAAGCCATGCTCTCAGTTTTATGTCCAATGGTTTGTTGTTTCCATGCTCATGAGGAGGAGGTGGTTTCACGTTTTGTTTGAAGTGCAGGCAGAGTTTTGGTCAGTCCCAGGGCTGGAAAGTTTTATTGTAAAAGCTGATTTCTTCTGTACAACTTGTGATACACATTTTTTTTCTCTTTGTGAGGCCTTTGCTGTGCTTCAGGCCATCAGCTAGTGAGACCAGAACTGTGTGGGATTTTTTTTCTTGGAGTGATGTGTTAAATACAGCACAAATTATTAAAACATCACACACACTGTGCTGTGATCAGCTTGGTTTAGATGATAAATTAAAATCTGTTAGCATCTGAGATGTTCTGGCATATCCTGAGAATAGTTAGTTCTTTAATATGCCAAGCTAAGTAAAACTTGATTAGTGTCACTATCTGGGATTTTCTGTCCTGTAAATAGAACTTGAAGTCTAAAATTGGAACTGTGAAAACCTACTTTAACTGGGATTAGAAGAAGAATTTAATAGTTCAGATTGATTTCAGGATCTTAGAAAGTGGTCACTATGCCCCAGAGCTGTTGTACGTGCCATCTTCTTAAAAATTAACTTCACTGCAAGGGCTGAAAAGTTACTCTGGGACTGCAGCACTCTGTGCTTGGCCATCCAGCACAGCCTGCTGGCTTGGAAAGGTGCTTGGCTGCTGCCGGTGTGCCAAAGGTTGTTGTGTCTCCAGCTCCTGGTTTGCACTCCTGATAGCTGCCAGGATCCTGCCTGGTGAAAGGTGATGGCAGGAATTGGGGTGAGAGGCTTTCTCCTGCCAGCGTGAAAGCTCCTGATACCAGGAGATGATGGCTCTGTGTGTTAGTTCTCATTTTTTGGGTGCATTTTGGTTTTGTGCATGAGGTGGATGAGATGGGAGCTGGTGAGGCAGTGGGGATGCCTGGTGTGGGAGAGCACAGCCACTGCTGCTGGGCTGGGATCCAGTGCTCCTGCCTTGCTTCCAGCGATGTCATGGCAAACTGCAGTCACACTTCATAGTGTTTTGTGCCCTATTTATCTGCTGTAATCATTTTACCAACCAGTTGTGAAGTTAATTTCAATGGTAAGAAATATTCATTCCATATCTAGCTGCCTTTTATTTTTTTTTTAAGTTGTTGGTTGGCAGCAGCCCCTTTGTACGGTGTCTTGATTGTCAGCTCTTCATTATAAATTTACTTTCTAAATGCTGACTTAAGGCCTGACACTTTGTTTGTTTAACTGTCAGTTACACTACTTGGGAGACCTAATAAAAGCCTCTCAGATCTTCCTATTGAATTAGGCCACCCTTTACCACCCCAGTGACTGAAGTAAAACAACTGCAAGAGTCTCTTTTCCTGTCTATCCCATTTTTGCTGGAACCCTGCTTCGGGTGTGTTCTGATCCTGTCCTCGCTGTGACAGTCGTTCTCTGCTAAAAGGTCACTGTAGTGTTTTAATTGGATTTTTCAGCTGCAAGGAATATAAAAATATAAGTTTATTAATAGAGTGGCTTTGATCTTGAAGGATTCCAAAACATTTGCTGCATGGCACATACAGGAATGGTTTAGTTTTACTGCTCATTCAGGGATAATCAATTTTGTCGTGGAGCATGGAAAGCTGGATGTTCTTCCTGGGAGGTCGGGGGGAAGCAGGGGGAAATCTGGGAAGGCAGAATGTTGTTCCCCAAGTGGAATTTCCCCAGGATACAGAATCAAATTGTGACTCTGTCAGAGATGCCAAAGGATCTTTCATAAGTTGTTTTGGTTTTGTTTTTTCATCTGAGATCTTTGAAAAAGGTCACGGGCAAGAGACAATTAGAGAAACACTTAAGTGACCTTGTTAGTGTATTTTTGTGGAATTATTGTGCTTTACAGCTATTGCTGCTTTACCCAGATGGTTATTGCTGGTTTCCATCTGTTCATTAAGGAAAAGTAAAGACAGAAAACAGCAGATTTAGCTGGGTTTTTAACCAGAACTTTCAGGTTTTATTTCTCCTTTGACCACATCAGGTTAATGTGTTGGGTGAGCACGCTGTGGTTTCAAGGCAAAGAGATTAAAGTGGGAGCTTGTCTGCTCAATACGGGTCACGACAGCAGCTTCCTGTGTTTTGGGCACCCTTTTCTTTGAACAGTCCTCAGGTATGAAGTGTGATATCACCCTGGCAGGGAGCCAGGCCAAGGGAAAGACTCTGACCAAGGCTGACATTATGGAAACCATTTAAGTGTTCGTGGCCAAAAGGATCCTCAGCTCATATTGCTGCTTATTCCCAGTTTAACCTCAGGGCTCTCTGTGTGACTTCATAGTCCCCTCAGTGGAGTTTTCCCTGGTTTTACTAAGATCTGCTCTCTCAGAGGTTAAACACTTCAAAATCTTCAAGGCTTGCAGGTGTGAGAGCTTCTTCATGTAGGTGAGCTGACAGCAGTTTTAGTGGTTTTGTGCTCAGGGTGATCCCCCATGTCTCAGTTCCTGGAGAATGGTGGGAGAAGGAGCCCAGAGAGGCCAAGAGCATGATCTGGATTTTCACCAGACGATGAACAAAGCAAAACGAAAAACTTCTTCAAAGTCCCATCATCCTGTCATGGCACTAAGAGTTTTTCTTCTCCTGACTATTTTCTTTGAGCTGGTGGATGATTTGTTCTCACAGAGCTGTTTCAGGCAGCAGAAATTCCAGGTGGGATGGAAGAAGGAAGCTGTCTGGAGGGAGAGCTGTTTGCAGGGGTCCTGAGCAGGGTACACAAGAGTGGTTTTATTTCCCCGACTCCTTTGCCAGTTGCTCAACCAGATGTCCTCAGTAGTTTGTGCTGTAAGATGTTAAGTAATTAGATCATTCAGATTCTAGTTAAACATAATTAAAGCCCTGTGTAAACTGAGTGAAGCTGACAGGTTTTATAGGTTGGTCATAGCAAAAATATCAGATGATATAGCTCAACATTAATACAAAAAGATTTAAGCCTCCCTGCCCTCAAATAAAGAGGTGTTTAGTCTCCAAATTTAATCCTTAATTAGAACTACAATTTATGGAGCTTACTAAAAATGTTTTTAGGATCTTGGAAGCCTCACTCAAAATGCTTCCATGTAGTGTTTACTGGTTAAAGTTTCCTCTGTACCCCTGAATTCAAAATAGAGAAGTTATTTAGCAGTTATTATGTCAAGTTAAACAGATAACAGAATTTTGCAGGTTTTTTCCTGTAGTTTAAGTCAGTGGGTAAGTCAGTTGCACTGGTGTTTCTTGACTTGAGAAGGGTTGGAACAAACAGCACCAGTGCCTTTCCCAGCGTGGAGCTGATTTGCCTTTTGGGATCATCTGGGTGTAGCACAGCCGGTGTGAGGTGCTTTGGTTTCCAGCAGTGCCTTCCAACCCACGGCACGCTGGGTTCATGAGCATCACATTCCCCTGGTTGTTGTTAAATAGCAGAACTGGAGAGAATCACCGTGTAATGGCACCGTGTCTGCAGGTACTGCAGAGCAAAAGAGCGAATGTGAGGTTGTGAGCGCACGGCTGGAACACGAGTTCCGTGTTCCAGCCTTTGATTATTGTTGTTTTATTGCAACACTTTGAAGCTAATCTTGATTATTTCTCTCCCTCATTTTACAGATATGACACATTATTTTGTTGTTTGTTTGCTGGCAGGCGAAACATATTTTCTGAAGGAAAGTGTTAACAGATCCGCTGATAAAATGTCTGTCTTCTAAAAACTGTCTGAAGACAAATTGAGTATTTGTCTACATGTGCTGTTCACACTGTTGTACCAAACAAATTAACAAGATGATTCTTGTCTTTTCTAGGATGTAAACTTTCTTTTCTAATGTTGTAGGAGCCCAAAGTTGTTGTGAACTAGACCCGGGGTGATCCTTGTTCTGCCAAGTGCTCTGAAAGCTGATTGTCACTTTACTGTAGCTAATAAAGAAAATTTAGGTACAGAACATCCACAGGGAAGTTATGCTGGAAAATTCACATTTGAATAGTAAAGGGAATTTAGCTGTTCAAACTACTTAAAAAAGAAAAATCAGAAAGAAGAAAGCTGCAGCTATTTCTTGGCAATGTAGTTGTCTTGCTGGGTACTGAAAACAGCTCCTTTGCATGCACTGCAGAGTTATTTCATGCAATAACTTCCCACGTCCCCTCCAGCCTCTCCCCACCACGCTCAGTTATGTCACTGGTGTGATGCTCTGAGCCTTGCTGTCCTGGCTGGAATCTCCAGCCTGTTTCCAAGCTTGTGTTTCTCACTTGGCAGCACACGCTGCGGCTGGTGGGCAATCTGCCGCATCCCTTTTTTGTCAAACATCCGAGCTGGTGCCTGACACTGAATCCGGGAGGAACAACGGGGACAGGGAAATGTACAGCGGAGCTGGAGAGGTCTGCTGGGTGTCTCTGTGCATTTTTCTGTAGTTATTGCTTGTGATTGATTCCCACTTCTTGTGGTGATAGAATGATGGGAGTTCTGCTCTTGCCTTTTGTGTTTTAAGTGATTTACTTGACTTGGTAAGAGTCAAATTTTCAGCTGCTTTTTTTTCTATCAAGTGCTTATCTGCTTACGAGTGAAAAACTCAGTTTCAGGAAAATCCCCTTAAGTTCTAGAGAGACAAAACAGTTCTGTCAAGGTGTGTGTACATGTGTGTGTGTGTGTTTGTGTAAACACACAAGCTCACACAAGCACAATCTCCTTTCTGGATCAGCTCCCACCATGCAAAATACAAACCTGAAAGGGCTATAATTGATTATGTGCAATAGGAGACAAACAACCAAGATTTTGGGAGAGGGCAGGGTGTGGTCCAGATCTGGCAAAACATTTAAGAACTGAACATTATTTTTTCAAAGGTAGGGAAACTTTAAAACATTGGTCCAAGAGTTAAGACTGGTTGGGAGAAGGAAAAGAGTACAGTAAACTGAGACGTTGTCTTTGTAGGGGGAGGAATTGGGAAGAAAGAACACACAAGTTTAGGTTAGTACATGTTCATGTTCTTCTGGTTTTTTAACTTCATTTGTTTCCCTGGCAGATGTCCCATGGCTTTGAGGCCTTTGTCTGTGTGAGAGAGAACATGAAGGAGGGCTTGGCAGGACGCTTGGGGTTGTGTGGAATAGCTGGTAGTCATATTTATAGTTGGTGTTGTCTCTTGGCTTATGCAACTTTGATAGCCAGCAATCATTCTGTAAAGTTACATGTTGTGTTGGCAAGTCAGCTCTCCCTGAGTTCCCTCCACCAATTCTGCATTGTAGATATGGCTCATGTGCAAGTTTTTGAATAGGATTTGTCACATCTACAACTTTAATTTTTGTAGGCACCCCCCATTAGACTGTCTTTTCAGACTTCATGCAACAGAAGACATTACACCCTGCTTAACTGAGTTGAAAAAAACCAACATTTTAAAAGCAATCTAGCAGTCCTTAAGTGATTTTTTTGAGCTTTGTATCTTTTTTATATATATATATATATATATATATATATATATATATATATATATATATATATGTATGTATGCTGCATCCTCCTTTGAAGACACTGCATTCATTTTGCAGTTATTGTTGTACCTCAGCATTTTATATTGTTTTCTTCTGACTTGCTGAAATTCACTGTGGACTTGTTCCTGCAGCCTCTATATTCTGCAGGGGAAGAGGAACAATATTTGTCTGCTGTGCGAGTTTGAACCTTCTGGTTGCCTTTTACTTTCTCTGTGTTTGTGGCTCTAAATAGATTTATAACTCTGCAGCTTTATGCCTTTAAAACACCTGCTGTAATTGCCTAGAAATATCCTCCATGTCAGCCTTTATTGCTTACTGTGATTACGCTTCTGGTAACCAGGCTTTTTGGCAGACTCATAAAATAAGTTTCTCATAATAGGATTTCGAATGGAGTTAAACAATATGCATAGTTCAAAGTGCAAATATGTTTTATTGGGGAAAGGATATTATTCTGCTGTTCTTTGATACCTTTATTGGACTCTTCAGAAGGTGCTTTGCATTGAGTGTATGCATAAGTTTTAAAAAAAAATCGTATGTGACCCATTTCATTGATGGAAGCGTGTGTGGGCCTTTGCATGGCAGGTCTAGAGGTAACAAGAACGTGCAGGCGAGTTCTTGAACCTGTGTACACAGTTTTTTATCAATTAGCAGCATTTGCACATAAACTGTACACAAGGTTGAAAAAATGCTGCTTAATTTTGCTGATTTAACACCTAAGGGCTGTGTGAATGCTGAAAAAAAAAAAAATCTGTCATTAGAGGGTTGTACCTTCAGCTTCAGGCTGGTGTTGTGCTTCCCAGCAGAGCGAGGGTCCTGTGAGGCTGTTGGAGGGGTGATGGATGAGCTTTCAGGATGTGGCAATGTGTTATATCTGCTAATTCTCCACACAGAAACTTATCACAGAGTCAGATATTCCCACAAGAGCAAAGGCAGAGAGGAAGGAAGGTCCTCAGACAGTTGAACTTCGTGTTGTGCTCCCTTGATCTTGATGTCTCCCCTGGCATCCTTCAGGTGGACATCAGAGGCTTGGGAAATTCTAGTTTAACATTGCAAATCAGCCTAATGTATTAGTTCTTGTAAACTGTTTCTGGAGATTGCAGGATTGAGGAGGTGTTATTTATCATCACTTTTAGCTAAAGAGTTCCACCCATGCAAAATTCTTAGTGCTAAGAGAATTACACTCTTTGGTAGGCGGGTTGTTCTCAAAATCTCAGGCAGAGGAAAAGGTGGTGAATAGTTATTTTTGGGCTCTTTTAAAATATGAAAATAAAATTATTGGGGTTAGCCAATGTTCTTTACATCAGCAACTTGATCCTCAAGGATATTTTGGCATTTTTGCCTGTGAAATTTTGGCTAGACTTCAAAGGATCGATGAAATTTCCTGGGACAAGTGGGGTGCTGTAGAATGGTGGAGACTGGGCTTGGAGAAGACAAAGTAAATGAGTGTGGGTCACTTGGTGCTGCTGGTGTCTCTCAAATGAAGGAGGCCAAGCCTTGTCCCACACTGGAGCAGGAGACCTTCCAAGGATGTGCCTCAGAAAATGCTACCGAGGGTTCAGTTTGGGGTGCAGTTACCTCTCACCTGACTCCTGTGGGGTTCTGGTGGCCTTGAATATGGCTGTGAACTCCTGCAGTCGCTGGTGTGGGGTATGGGCTTGGTGTCACCTTGTGCAGGTGCTTGGTGCTCTTGTGCAAAACCTGCTGGAGTGGTTTGAGCCATTTCCCTGCGGGACCGGGACAGTGAGAAGCTGAATTTCCTTTTTAGGCGTAGAGTTTATCATACAGCATAAAATCAAACACTGTGGGATGGCAAAGGCTGTTTTTTAAACTAGTTGGCTTGTTGTAGCTGTGATAATCTGTGTTGATCAACCCTTTTGGTGTTTGCTACAAAATTTATTCTAAAAGGCATGGTAGCTCGTTCTCCTTGGTGGCGGTCCAAATCGTCTCTGCTGCCAATCTTGGCACTGGTGCCAGTGGTTTGCTTTAGCTGATCTAAGAATATAATACAGATGGTTTGATACTCAGCATGGATATATACAGATGGCTCAAAACTTTCACATTGCTTTATTTAATTCCATTGTTTCTTCTCGGTATATCAAGTATCTCTGGATATATATATATATATATATATATATATATATATATATATATATATATATATATATATATATATATATATATATATGTGAGATATATATATCATTGCAATTCTTAAAACAGTCTGATCTGTATGTGGTTCAGCTTGTGCCTGTTGTTGCTGTAAGAATTTGGCTGCTATTTTGTGCAAGTTCCATGTTCTGCATGTCAGTACAGGTGTGCTTATTTATAATGCACAAAAATACTTCTGCCGAGTTGTTTGACCACCACACCTGTACATTCTCCAGTTACATGGGACATAGAAAGCACATCCCAAAGAGAGAGCCTGTGGATCTAAAAATCCAAAGTTTCTGGTCACCAGCACTAACTTTGTTCAGTGTGTTGCTGACCCTGGCAGTGACATCTTTGCTCTTGGAGCAGTGAAGTTTCAGCCCTGTGCAATAGTTCAGGCAGAGATCAGCGAGCTCTGGCTGAAGGCTGGATAGTTTCAGTGCTCATTACAGCCTGTTGATCTCTTGCCAGCAGAAATTTCTAGGTTGGGAATTTTTCTGTTGTATACAGGTGTATGACATCAGTTGCCTGCTGGCAGGACAGGGTGTAAATAGAATCATGACAGCATAACTTGAGTGCTCTCTGTGCACACAACATATTAATGTTCCAGCAGTGGATGCTGACACAGAGATTGTCTGGGCAAAGGGTAAAAGTAGCCTCTGCTTTGATTTCTCATGAATGGGAGATCCTCATTCTTCAGGCTGGGGCATTGACAGCTCTGTCCTTTGTGTGGAGTTGGGGAGATGCTTGTACAGGCTTACTTTTGAGCAGTGATTTACTTAGGTGCCTTCATAAGGCTGTTAAAGTGCTTAACAACACAATTAATGTAATTTAAGGACAGTTAAAAGCACTAGTGGTTCTTTTCAACTTTAATTTTAAATGCTGAGACAGATTAAGCAGTTTGAACAAGGACATGATTCTGCTCTATAGCCACTGAGCATATAAATAAAACATGCCCTAGTGCTTGGTGTATTGAGTCCAAAACTTGCAGACCACTGAAATCAGTGATTATGGATATATTGCCTTGTTCTGGGATCATCAGACATCTGACAAGTTAAGTGTGATCAGTGCAAGTCAGTATTTAGATGGCAAATCTTTAATGAGTATTTCACTGCTGTAGGAGGTACTGATGGTGATTTCAACATACATGTCTCTTGAATTTGCTCCAGTTCCACTGCAGATGCTGGCATGATGGTAATTCCTGAGATGAGACATAAAATAGGTTTATCTATCTCTGAATGTGTCCTATTCCATGTGCATGGAGGCTTTTAATCCAGATAGCCACACAGTTTTTTTTGTATGTGTAAATAGTTTGTTTTGCAGGCTTTTCCCCATATATTTCACCAATGCTTTAGTTAATACTCTTTATACAATTCATATTCTTAATACAGAGAAGCTCCTGTGTTACTAAACAGGAAGAAAATTTCACAAGAGTGCCCTTGTGATGGAGCTGCCAGCTGGGTCCATCACCCCCAGCTCTGGGATGGGGCACTGGAACTCTGTTCCCTTGGGCATGAGAGGCCTGGCCCATTCCATGGCTGCTGTGGAGCAGGACAGTTCCACCCCTGCTGATAAGAGAGATAGATGAGGGCTGTCCATGGTGATAAACTTAGCAAGAGTGACGTGGTGCATACTGTTCTCTAGGCAAATAAAAGCAGAAAGGGCAGGTGGGGTGTTGTGGGAAGCAGCTTTTTCCAGGGAATGCAGTGGGGACACTTATGTCTGGAGAAGGAGCTCGCTGGAGGGATGTGTAGATGAAAGGGAAGCATGAATTTAAAATGGAGCATGGCTGTGTAAGAGCTTTGATGTAATGATCCTCTGCACTGTGAAAACAAAGACACCTAAATCCTACGTGGATGAGGCAGGGCCATTAGCTGACCTCAGAGTGCAGGCCTCCAAATTAATGGTCCTGGAGCAGCCAGCTGAGGTGATTTGACTCTAAAAGTCAGATGGTTGAGAGGGATATGTCTGGTGAAAGTGGCCTTGGCTCATAGACATTTAAAATGTTTCAGTTAGTTTTGAAAAGACAGTTTGTCTTTGAAAAAACCAGGTGCTTGTGTGAAGTGTTTATTGGAACAGTCCTTTTCTACCAGCCTCAAGAACTTCAGCTCTGTTTCAGCCTTATTGAAGAAAAAATAGTTCTTAAAATTTATCTTCATCCTTCCTCAGGAAGGATAGAGCCTAACTGGGGTGTTTCCCAGAGAGCTGGTTTCGGAGTGACTGACTGGTAATGATGAGTGACAGAATTAGCATAAATTCAGAGATACGGTTGGCTGGTGCCAACTGCCTGTGTGGGTATAAGAGTCGCTCTTGGGAGCGATGACAGAGCCTGATTTTTATCCCTCCCTCCCTCCCTCCCTCCCACCCCCCCACTTTCCCACCCAGAGTGCTGAATATCCGACTGGATATTAAATACTTGAAAATCAACCTACTTAGCAGCCTGGAGCAGGCTCCAGGGAGGAGGTTTGGAGAGGGAGGGCTGGTTCAGGGTGGTGTCACAGACAGGGATCTCGCCCTGGGGGTGTCCAGCAGACAAGGGGACACCAGAGGTGGCTGTCCCTGCCGGGTGCCTGGATGTCTGTCCCAGCACCCTGAGCTCTGCATTACGTGATTCCCCAGCGAGGTTTGCTGCTGCTGGTGGCTCCAGGCCAGCTTGTCATGTCAGTGTTGAAAACTGCAGAGCACCTCTCCAAAGGCTTGGAACCTGTCTCGATCTGCCTGCTAACCGCGGTGCCTCCGCGAGCTCCGCACGCAGGGCAGGACGGCTCCTGGCTCTGCCGGGCTCCTGGCCATGGCTGACCAGCTCCTTGGGGCTGGGCTGCCTCATCCACCTGCCCTGGGAAGCCCTGGCTGTGGTGGGGGACAGAGGAGCTGTTGGTGTGGCCAGGCCAGGCAGGTGCCAGGGGTGTACCCCACGCTGGGCAGGGCACATCTCCGTGCCTGCTCTGCTCCCTGGGAGAAGCGGAGGCATGGATGGGGAGCTGGGGTGGTGGAAGGGGTCAGGAAAGGGCTGTGGCTGCTGCAGAGCAAGATGGGACCTGCCACTGGCCCCCAGGGTCACAGCCCCTTCAGGGTGCCATCTCCCAGATCTTGATACCCACATTTATAAAACCAAAATCAAATTGAGATTGAATGCAGAATTTCCCGGAGCTTTGGCTGTTTAGGAATGACCATTCCATGCTCTGCTGTCTCACCATGTTGGGGTCCCACTGTGCTGGACCCCTCCCTGGTGATCCCATTTTTGTGCTTCAATAGTGAGGCTGGAAAATGGGAATTTCTGGATCTGGGCAGTGTTGGGAAGCATCTCCCAAATGCACACCCTGACAGCAGCACTGCCTTGCTCCCAACATGTGCTTAATCAACTGGATAAATAGAGGAGCTGTTCAAATGGAGCTACTGAAAAGCACCTGCAAAATCTGTAGTCACTGCTGAAACCCCAGTCCCTGTATGCTGATTAGGCTCTTGTTTTTAAAAAAACTTGTAGTGAATATGTTTAAATTCTGCAACTAAGATATTTTCCCTAATTATTTTCTTTTAAAATACACTTTTAAGATTGGTTGCTCTGATGCTGAAGAATACTTAATGCTTCTTCCCTCCTACTGGTGTATAAATGCAATCCTGAAACACTGTCACTTTTTCTAATATTATTTTTAAGATTATTATTGTACGTAGTTCTTCTTTTTTGGGGGGGGGGGTGGGGCTTACCAATGAATTACATGACTACTTGTGAGAATAAAATACTGGTGGTATTCCTATTAAAATATTTTTTCCTAATTGTTTAGAATTAATATCCTGCTTGTGTAGCATAACTTTATTGGGCTTTGAAGGTAGTTTTATCTTGAAATTTCACAGGTATCATTTTATTTGAGTTGTCTGCTGCTCCCCACCACCACCCACACAATACAGGTCCATTCATGCGGGTTCTGTGCTGTGTTTTACTGCTTCTGTTGTTTGGGTGAGATAAAAACTTTTTGAACTACTAAAGTGGACATAGTTTAAAATTACAGACACATTACTTTCCTTTGCAGCCATAATATGTTTGTTTTGGCAGGCTGTTTCTTCACTGGAACATGGAACAGTTCCTTTTTTTGCTATTATTCACTGTTTTCAGTCATACAGCACCAAGTATTATTCATGGCCCTGGAAAAAGTTACTCCTTCACAAAACAAAAGCATAGGAAGTGTTCTGAGCCTCCCTCATTTTTGTAATTGACAGGTATTGATGTTGTGTGGGTGCCCAGAGCAGTGACAGTGTGCTCTAAATTAATGAATGTCAGGGGGTGTTTCTGGCTGGGGAGCCTTCCCTGGCTCTGCAGGGGCTGTGGGTGTCCTGGTGGCCCTGCTGCTTTGTGCCACCTGCCAGGACAATGCTCCCTGGATGCTCCCTGGAGTAAACACCACCTGCACCTGGGCTAGTGCTAAGCTTCTCCCACATGGTGGAGCTTTTACCCTCGACTTGACCACAAAAAGACATTTGCAAAGTGCAGAGAGGCAGCTTGGGAAAGGAGGGCTCTGCTCTCCTCTTCCTTGATCCATTAAATTTTTGTGTCTTGTTTAATGCTGTGTTTGCCCTGCTCAGACATGGACACCATGGCTCTGCTAATGCCTGCAGATCCAGCAGCATCCAGAGGCCTCCTGGGTCCCTGTGGGATCCCATGGCAGCTCCTGATGGCCTGGAGCTGCAGTGCCATGCAGTGCCCAGATGTGCTGGAACCCCCCCAGATGTGCTGGAACCCCCCCAGATGTGCTGGAACTTCCCCCCAGCTGATTTCCAGCTGAAAAACTCTAATAATCAGCTTTGCATCACATCTAGCAAGTATTGCTCCATTCTCCCATTCTTTGCCATTTCCCAGCACTTTGCTGGTTGTGTCATCAGACAGCAATAGTGTAAAGAATTAGGGTTAATGATTCTTACAGCAAACTGCTTTGGAAAGAAGTATTGAAGAATCTGAGAGTTTGTGTGATTTGGACCGTGCTTAGGAAGTGAAAAATAAAGTCTGCTGCTGAGAACAACTGCCTGGTTTTCAGAAATCAGCTATTTCTTTCTCATTACTTGTTTATAGTCTTGTGATGCTGTGCAGCCTTTAAAGGTATTCTTTGCATAATTTTTCCAACTGTAACTCACTTTAATGTTTATCTATTTTCTAATAATACTTAGCACAAGAGGTGCCCTTTCATTTTTTTTTTTCCCCTCAGGATGTGCTGTCTTTTTCTTTTCTTTTTCTCCTCTTCCAGTAAGGAAAACACCATTTCCTCCATGGCAAATGAGTAATGGTGATGCAGGTCAGTTCAGACTTTTATATTGCCACTTGTTTACATAAAAGTGATCAGTTCTTCTGGAAATCTGTAATTTTCACGGGAACTGTGCATTAATTTTAAACTCACTCTGTTCTCAGCACAGGAAGGTATTTTCCCTCTCCTCCCTAAGGTTGGAAATCACAGGGTTTTTTCTGCTGTCCCTCTGTTTAATAGAAAAGTGGTTTTGCTGCTGAGGTCCTTCAATGCCTGTGTGGCTGCTGCATTTCATGTTCCACCACCTGTCCCCTTCTCCCTGCCAAACTTTGGATTTCTTTGCTATTCCTGAAGCAAATCCCTGAAACATTTTTTTTCCCCTTAGTCTTCTTCTGCCTTGCTATTTTTTCACCCCCTTCATAAAAATAAATTGCAGAGCTGATCTGGCTGTTGGATATCTGCCCAACTATTGTCCCATACCAAGGAATAAAATTTCCAACCCTTCGTGCTTGTTCTTACAGCTCAGCTGGCTGCATGCTTAGATTTTTCATTTTAGGGCCCTTTTAGAACAGATTTAGAACAGTTTTATCAAGTGATGAGTGAGTTAAGTTCTGTGTTTTGCAAGCAGGAATAAATGTTTTCAAATAGTAATGTCTTGAGGTGAATAAAATGATGCTCCCAATCACTGGATGGTTTTTCTTTGGCAGTGGGAGATGTGGATTTGTTGGTTGATATTTTCTAGGTAAGAATAAGTAATGGCTTCTTCCCATAAACTCAGTAATATTTTAATTTTGGTGATTCAGTCTTTAATATAAATACAGTTAAGTGACAGGCTTCATGCCCTTAATATTTAAGGCTTTTAGTCATCCTTAGAATTAATTCTGGTTTCGGCAGAAGCATTTATTATTAAAGAAAACACAGAGTCAGATATTTAATTACTTGGATTTCTTTTTTTAACACATTTTAGGAACATCTGTGGATCCTAACGAAGCCAGTGAAGGATCCCAGACCCTAAAAACTGCCTAAATTTTTACAGTAACATGGGAGGAGGGGATGGATTAGCTTGGAGGGCAGGGTACTGTGAAGATTCTTGGCATATATTTTCAGATGACTTGCTGTATTTTTAGCTGGTGGGTATGTTTGGTGTCATTCATTTTAGGCAGTAAGACCATCCATTAATTCTATACTGCTCAAATTTCTGGGTTTTCTGTAAAATACAGTGGAGTTTTCTTATGGGGCTGATGTAGAGTTGGCTGATTCTCAGCTGTGAAAGAAATACTTATGTTGATTATCTTTGCTTCACTGTTTTCTTTAGATTTCAAGAGGTTGTGCTTAACATTTCAAAATTAGTTAGAGGACTCCTTTCAGACTGCTAAATTATACCTACCAGAAGGCTGCAGAGTGAGCTCTGCGTGCCTGCCTCAACTTAGCTGCTCTTGATGGCACTGCAAATAAATTATATATGTAAGCAAATTATTTTGAAAGCAGTAGTTTTTAAATTGGGACAAGGCTTCTCTGTGTGTTCATACATCTCGTGCTCTAGCTGGTTAACAGGTGAATTTGAACCTCTTCCAAATTTGGTGTCAAATTTACAGACAGGCACAATGCACAAATTCTCCTTTCTACCCTTTGCAAAGAGGAAGGAAGAGGGAAAAAACCCCCAAATCTATTTCAGTACTTTCTCAGAAGTTTACTTGTACAAATTTCTGTTTTTCTATGAAACTATACTTTAAAATTCTTGAGGAATGCTGGAATAATTGTGCTATTTTAGTGAATCCTATAGATTATTGAGAAGGATCTGTCTGAACTATTACAGAACACTAATTTAAAATTTATTAAATAAAATTTTTAAAATATTAAATAAAATATTAAATAAAATCATAAACAGAAATTAATATAAATATTAAACAAAATATTTAAAATAAAATATTTAAATTACTGAAGTATGTAAAAAATGGCAGCTTAAAATTGTGAATAATCTTAATGTATTTTTGAATCAACATGGGATTAGCAGATGCTTTTGCATGTTTATGCAGGGTGGCATTTATGGCAACATCAGTGAAGCTTTTCCTTCACCCTCAGCTCTCTCCAGTGTCTGTCCTGACCCGAGAGCCCAGCTCTGCTTCACACAACGAACACAGACATCTCCAGCGTTAAGAATTTTGCCTTCTAGTCAGTTCTTTTGTTCTCTGTGGTCTTGTAATTGCATTTTCTTAAATGCAGTTCTCTCCACTGTTGTGGTGCAGAGGAGTTTCAAGGCAGGGAGCTGTGCCTGTGCTGCAGCTCCTGCGAGTGTAAAGTAAGAGGAGAAAAATGTCTCTTATCTTTTTCCGTTATCTCTGCTTACCTCACTTTTTTGGGGGTTGGTTGCCACCTTAGGAACACATTGCTGCCAAATGAATCTAGGGAAAATCATAGAAATAGTGCTTAATTTTATTTGTAAGTGGAAATATTCTGCTGTACTTTAAGGTCTTGTGTTGTTCCAGATAAATCAGCACATGGTATCAAATGAACTTTATTTCTTAGAGCGCACTTTATTACAGATATTCTGACTTGGGTGCATTTTGTTAAAATGAGGGATGAACTTGTGTGCATTAAATAATCCAAAATGAGTGTTTGCCTCTGTTGATACTCTGGGAGCTGTGAGTTCTGGTGTGCTCAGGTTCCCTGGGAGCCAGGCTGCTAAAAGTGGGCAGAACCTGCTCATGGGGTTTGTGTCTGACCCCCCTAAATGAGCAGCAAGGTCCCTGCCCTTGAGCCATCCCCTGCACATCCCGGGCTAATCTAAGTGGCATCCTGGAGAGCTCTGCTGCAGCATTCAAGGCAGCAGCACAAACTGATGTGACTGATGGGATTTGTGCATGATATCAACATCAGTGGATTATCTGCAGCAGCAGCAGGACTGGAAACAAGGATGAATAACATACTAAACAACTAACTAGAAGTGCCTAATGAACAGGAAAAGTAGGAGAATTATAGACTGTAGGGTTCACAGTTGTTGTATACTTGATATCCTTTTAGTGATTTCTCTAAGAAAGATTGGGAGAAGCTACTGGAGGGATGACAGCAAATATTAGGCAATTTTCTGGAGAACAGAAATAGTTTTGAGCAGGGAGTTGAAGTATTTGTTACAGCTGGGTTTAATTAACAGAAGGTGAGTTGGGTTTACCATTGGGGGTGGTAACATCAGGCACAGCTCTTTATATCTTGCAAATGAAGAATTTCTGAGCAATGTAATTTGTTTCAGCAAGAATTGGTTTGCTCAAGTGTTTTACTGGTAGCCAAAGGGAGTGAATATTTACAGGAAAAGGCAGAGGGAGGAATTTTATCTTATAATCAAACCCCACCACTGTATTAAGAACCAGTTTGCTCAAAGGTGGCATTACTGGACAGCATTGCAGAGAGCTTGAGGTTTTGACTCAAAATAGGTTTGGCAGCACTGAGTGAGAGCTGTTGTGTGTGTGTTTGTCTGCCAAGCACAGCATTTAAACCATGGAGCGTGTTTCTTTGTCATTTAGCCCTCTTGCAGAGAGCAGAAAGATCTTAACCAAAAATTACAAGACATTTTGATCCAGAAACTCCCTGCAGCAGCTAAATTGTTGTCTTGCTGTTCATATTTAATGTTATGCTTGGTTCTAGAAATAAGAATTTAAGTGACTTGAGTATCCTGAGTACACGTTTCTGACGGATTCGGTAGAAGGTGTCATTCCAGGAGTAGTTTCTTCCTAAATAAAAAAATAATTCTGTAACTTTCATGTGTGCACTGTTTCTAGGTGTAGTTATCATAGGCCTAAATTATTTAAACCATAAAGCAGCATCTTGCAGGAAATTTCTATTCCTATGATTTTTTTTTTAAACATATAAATATTTCAAGTCTACGCAAAAGACAAACCTTGTATAAAAATACTATATCACCCATGAGTAGGAGAAGTTATTAAAGGTAGGCACAGGCTGAGTAATGAAATGGGGACATCAGGTTCCTCAGAATAGCCTGTTACTAAGGGATGCTGAATCCAAGGTAAAAACTCCTGTTTCTTCTCATTTCTAGTTTTTTCAAACCTATTTAACGATGACTTGAATATATCCAATCTGATGTTGATGATGATAGTTACTGTGGATAATGATCAGCTGTTGCAGCAAAAGGATTCACTCAGCTTTTTCATTTAGGAAGCAGAATGCTGATTTTTTTATAAACTTGGCCAGCAAACAGAAACCAAGATGATGGCAGTCTTGGATGTTGCTTTATTCTTCTATCTGCTTTCCCAGGGCTCAGCAATAGTACTTGGGGATTTAAGTGGTTTGGTCAGCATTACCTTTTTCAGCCTTTATATTTCCATAATAGTTCATAAACCTGCAAATAATGGTCTGCTCTGAGCTCAGCCAAAAATGAGTAATTTCCTTTTTTCTCCACAGTACCTCAGAATTAGTCTGTAAGATTCTCCCCAATGGAAGAATGAGACATGTAATACACTGGAACCAGGGCTCATAAGAGAACCAAAATTAAATTCAAATAATCCTAAGAATTACAGTTTGGGGTTTTTTTCCTACATGTGCAGAGTTGTCCCTTCATCCTTCATCTGCTCAGTTGCCATTTAATAAGCTTTTAGCTGTTTATTAGAATATATGCCATTACCTTGCATCTGTTCCACTCCAGGAAATTGGCTGTTATCATCTGTTTTCTTCCCAAAATATTGGCTATTCCCTGTATGAGACTCTACTCCCTTAAATATGGTATTAAATATGGTGTTGATGAAGGCAGAGTCATCTTGTGCCTGTTCTGTTTTCCTGCTGTTGCTGCAAACAAATGTGAAGAATCTTTCCAAAAAGAAAAATCCTCAAGGATCCTTCATTAGATGTACTCCTGGGAATTGGTAATAGATACTTGAATATCATTCATTTTAGGAGCAGGATTTTGATGCCTATTAAAATCAAGGTACACGCTAAATATTTACCCTGTTTGTTTGGAAATGTGTGTTCCTTTTAACACAGCCTCTCATGCAGAGGAAATGCACAACTCACCAGAGCACTGAGCAGTGTTTCACAGGGATATCAGGGTTTCCACTGAATTGGGACCTTCATTTCCCAGTTCACAAATGATGCTGTGCAGGCCTTGGCTGGCCTCGTGCAGGAGCAGATGGTACAGCAAGAAGAGCTTGCGAGTTCTGGGGGCCAAGGCTTGCAGCAAGCAGGGGAAAAAAAAAAAAAAGGAAATGTTAATTTAGGAACTTAAAAAATCCCCTGATAAAGAGAAGGGAGAAATGCCAAAGGGAAGAAACAATAGTGTTGCTCTAAAAGTGGTGTTCTAAGCTCAGACCTAGGACGGAAGCTGTCCTGATCTCATCTGTGCAAAATCTATAAAATCCAATTACTCTGATAGCTGGAATTTAAATAACTAGAAACTTTATGTCTAGTCTTGTCTTGCTTTTAGCTTTCTTTACAGTGGGAAAAACTGTCCAAGTCAGTGATAAGGAACCATTTTCTTTGGGGAGGAGTTTGAAACACCACCCAAGAATGATGTCATTCCTGACACTGTTCATATCCTGATTGGAAATCTGCAATGGTGAAAGAAAGCAGTATGTATTAGGAATGCTGTATCTTTATAAACTTACTAAGCATTGTTTTAGGTGTTCTAAAACAAGTCTTGGCATATAGAGCAGCTTACTGGGTTTAGAGAAGACTGATCTGCTTTTTAACTGGAAAAAAAATCATTACTCAGAGCATCTGGTAAAGTGATAGTGCACGGATTTTAGGCTACAGTGCCTTTTTTTAAATTGTATTTAAAATAGAAAAGGTACCGAGGTCTTTGCAGGTAAAATCCAGCACCATACTCTAAAACATTAAAGGAGAAAAGACTTGGAAGCATCTGAAAAGGAAGTGGATTGTTAGAGTTGCTTGAGAATTTCTTTTGCTGTCTGTTTAGGTAATCATAATTAAAAAATGCCTGAATGATCTTAATAACACATGATTCAACTGACAAGCACTAATTGCTCTCTATCAGGCCAAGAGAAGATGAATGTTGTCAAGAAAACCACAAGTCAGACAAGCTGATTCTCTTCTAGTCTGACACCATGTTCCCATGTACAAACCAGTTTTTACTGGAGTCTTTCCAACATCAAAAGAAAATCCTTGCCTTCCCATTAATTTTCGTTGCTGGCAGGCTCGAGCTGTTTGTGACGAGTTACTTTCCTTACTATTGCTGGGCTGCTCATGCACAGGGTTGTGCAAAGGCAAAAATGTAAACAGGTTTCTCAACTTCTCCTTATCTTTGTAGTTAAACTGAGCACATTCTTGTACTGAAATATAAAGCATTGGGGATTAAAGAAAAAAAAACCTATTTTTTTTTTAATTGTCAGAGGAATCCTTTTCTTTTTTCTTTGCCCTGCAATGTGCAGTGCACTGGGCCAGGTAGGATAACATTATTTTTCTTCAAAGATCTTCTTTTTTTAAGACAACCTATGCAAATGATGTAGTTGCAGTGAAAAATCCCAGTTTTGTATAGCAGATGCTATCTGGCAGGATTTCCTGCTAGGTGATGTGTATCTAGTGCCATTTTTTTCTTTTGTTTTAACGATGCCTTTTTTGTCTGTGCTCTAGTCAAATGAAAAACTTGTCCTTTGTTGCTTGACTTTTCTATATTTCTTGATTTAGATACAAACAGTAGGAGATATTCCACATTGTTTCATATTTTCCATTTATATTTGGACATGGGTTGCTCCATGGTGTCGTGAGGTATGGGTCACTGGGGCAGCCATCCACCCAGATAAATCTAGTGACCTTTCTTGTAAACAGGGCTTCAAAAACAGTGCCTGCTTTGGATGAAGTAAATTCTGACTTAGTCACTCCAGTGTTAATTATGAAGGGAGATCATGTTTATGTTTTAATGTAGGTGTGAGACTCTTAAAAAAAAAGAAAAACCAAGAAACCCTGGGATCTTTCTGTAAACAGAATATCTCCTTTAACCAGATATTTTAAGTTGGATCATTAAACCTCTCCCTAGAGCTCAGTAGTGCCAATTCATCTTTTAATTAGTTTTTCTGAGGAAGAGGGATATTGACTTGCTTGTGAATTCACCCTGCTCTCTGGAAGGACTTTAACTCAATCCACTTTCTGGTTTTATGGAGAAGAACAGAAATCATCTCCTTAAAACTTCACTGTAATTCTCAAACTTCAGTTCTTAAACAGCAATATCAGTTATCAACCTTTGGGATACTTCCCTGCCATATTTGAGCACTGTTTTAACCATTTGAGGGCCACATTTAGCAAATCTTAAAAGGACTCTGTTGTAAGTGCCAAATTTGAGTGACAATTCCCAGTTTCAACCTGTACAGGGTCCCCTGTCAGCATCTTGGTGCTGAACCTGATATTGAACTCCTTTTCCTTACCAGATTTCTTTGCTGGTAACAAAAACCCTCTTGCTGAAGGGTAATGTTGAAGTGCAGAGGGGAGGATGGTGATGAACGTGTGAAGGGAGCACTGGGCATTCCTGATTTGTTTTCCAGCAAGTCCCAGTCCTCCCCTATTTCCAGGGTCACCCTTACAGTTGTTCCCCAGTGCTTGGTTCACTGACAGCAGCAATAAGTAAATAAATCAGAGTAGAGAGGCAAGACCATGAACTGACAGTGGGTGGATTTGTCATTTCAAATCTCCTGAAAACAAAAAAGTACCTGTGTTTGTGTGTCAAAACTATTATCAAATCTATCTGGAATTATAATAATCTCTGACAGTTTAACAACATCATGGGTTATAAAAAGCATCACACTAAGTTCCTTTTCTCAATTTTTGCATGTGATGGGGAAACAACAAATTCCCCTTTTCCTCAGATGGTGCCCAGTGCTGCTGGTGCTGCACACCCAGGGATGAGGGGACATTTTTAAATTGGAGGGCAGAGCCCTGTGCTGTCAGCTGGAGCTGAGATCCTTTCAGGGCAGCAACAGGAGAGGATTTGCTTGTTCCTACTTTAGAGTTTTCTGCAGAAAATAATGAGAACCCTAGAGTCTGTCCTGAAATGACAAAATCCTTTGCTTCTGTAGAAAAGTGAACAACTATTTAAAAAAGGAAGAGGGGGAAGGAGGAGGGATTAGCATGGAGGCTGTAACTGTGTTACCTGAAAAGCACCAGGATACCCCAGAATACACCCCAGAATACTGAATATTCTGGGGTATATTCAGTATACCCCAGAATACTCATGGGGTATTCTGAAAATAGCCACGATCAAATCTGGTTTTAATTTTTCACAGTGGTTTAGATAGGATAATTCTGGCATGTATTTGAGTAAAATATATTGAAAATAATATTTCTCTGGCACCTTCTGCTGTACAGAAAAGAGCAGTGTTGGAGCGTGTGTGATATCAGAGTTCTTATATTTTGTGATGGTAATTTTTAGCAGTGGAATATTTAAGAAATAATTTGGGAGTTTATTAATGGACTTTCTAGAAAATCCATCCCCTTTGATATTTGTGCTAAAGGCAGGTATGAGGAGCAGATCTCAGTTGGCTCAGCTGGGCTGAGCAGTGGCTGTCCCCAGCCACAGCCATGTGGAGGTGCTGGCAGCTCAGGGCCGTGTCAGTGACACCGTGTCCCCCTGGCAGGACAGTGCTCAGCAGCCCTGCAGGTGCTGAGGTGTCAGTGTGTAGCTCTGGTGCATGATGTGGCCGTGCTGAGTGTGTTCCTTGGCAGGGCACAGGCAGCAGGAGCGTGCCAAGCAGTGATAAGCAGTGCCATCTAGGGTTGAGCCATCCTCAGAGCCCCAGCCCAGAGCTGGGAGGTGTCCAAGGGCAGAGTGTGTCATTACTCACACACAAATGGGGGTTTCTTTAGATGATAATATGTATTTTTAAAGTACTGAACAGCACACCCTGAATCTTAGCAAGAACTTCTAATCCTCTTGTTATATCCAAAATACATACCTGTGCCAGGGAGACTTAAGGTTGTTTTTGCTGGGTCTGTGATGTTACCTGAAGTCTGGGGTGTTCAGTGGTGTGTAGGGAGGGGATGAAGCATTTGGGTTGTTCTTTAGCACCAGAGGATGTTACCTTCAGGCTGCTGCATGGGAAAAGTTACTGCATGGATTTGAAGAGCAATAATGGAGTTTGATCACAGGGCTGAGCAGGCCTACCCACACCAGATGAGTTGCCCAGAAGTCACTGGGTATCTTGTCTGGGTTTTGATGGCACTGCAAACCTTATCTTTTCACAGGTGGGATTGGATTAAAAATTTCATCCTTTCCATGGGGCAACATGTTTGAAGTTCAGAGCAGCAGAGTCCTCTGACAGCACATTCATGTTTATGCCATGCATCTCCATTCCTCCTCATTGCAGCTGAGGCATTCCTTAGGGGCAAAGTCTGTGGAAAACTCAGCTGCAGAACTGACCCAGAAGGGAAAAAAATTTGTTTTACAGATGAGGTTTGTGTGTAGCTTTGGGGGAACTCATTAAGCTTTGCCAGCAGATGCTCTGGTCTTGTCAGCACCATCCAGAAAGGCCTTGTGGTTTAGGCTTTGCATTGCAGTTTTCCACAAACACCCACATTATTTTAGGGTAAGGAACTGAGGAAGGTGCCAGTGTTGGAGTTCTGTCCTGTCCTTCTGTGCCCAAACTGCAGTTGTGGTGTTGCTGGGGACACTTGGACACAGCCAGCCCTGGTCCCTGCAATCCCCATCCACACACCAAGTGTGCACAGCCACACTCAGGAGCCACTTCCCAGCTGCTGGGGGTGCCTGGGGGCAGGCTTAGGTTTCCATTAATTTTCAGCAATGTTTAAGTTCAAATGGCTCTAACTTACAACATTAAAATCATATTTTAGTGGACAGAAACAACTTACTTCCCAAAATGCTGAGGGGTCTGTGCCACCTTCTGTTGCCAAATTATAGCAGGATATACAATAGTGTGTGGATTTTCTTTTTTTCTTCTACTGTGAGGGAAAACCCTCACTATGGTGAAGGAATGCAGTGAGTTTATGTGAGGAGAGGGGCTGGAGGAACAGAGCCACATCTGTCAAGTGCAGCTCGTGCAATTCTTGTGAATTCTGTGGGCTTAAAGGGCCTCTTGTGACCCATGTACCCAACCTTTGTTCAACTTTCAGTTCATATTGAAAATTATTCATTTTCCAAGGAATTTACTTGCTTTTTGGTTGTGTGCTTTATCCAGGGGGTTTGACAGTGAGCTCAACCTACTTAAAAGGTAATTATTTTAGAGATGCCCTCCACCCCACCCCAAAGCAGCAAGCATGGTTTGCCTTGGCATTCCAGATCCCTGCTTCTTCCTGTTGGAATCTCTCTATTTGCTAGCTTCAGGCTTGCTGATTTCCTTATTTATTTAATTTTTTTAACCCTTTATTTTTTTTCCCCTCTGAAAAGAACTGGTATAAACTTCTTCAGCATGTTCTTTCTTGGCTCTCCTGATCAAATGACTAAAGGCTGGAGTGGGAAGAATGTCTGGCCTTTGAGTCTGTGATCTGCTGATTCATAGATAAATATCCTATAAAATACATAGTTGAGCTGCTCTAAGTTTAGGGCTGAATATTCTTTCATGATCTGTTTGTGAAAGAAGCCACAACTTGAGTCAGATTTTCCAGTTCAGTATGTCTTGGTTCCAGTATGATTAAATTCATCAGCCTGGCTGAAAGTTGAAGTCCTGGTTCTTGCTCCTGTGTGCTGAACTCATCCAAGTGCCCTTGCACTGTTTGGAGAGCCAGGTGAGCCAGCCTTGATATCCCCCTGGCAAAGCTGCATCACTGTGGGCCTTAAATAGAAATATTTGTGATCCTGGAGCATCTGAAACTCATCCTTGCAATTAAATAAATTAGGCCTGGATTCAAAGTATTAAAAAGAAAAATCTGGTTATCAAACTGTTTAGGAGCATGGCAGGGAAAAGCCCAAAAGCTCTTTTCCCCCTCTTTTTTTTTTTCCTGCCCCCAAAAGGGAAGTTTGGAGAGGAACTGGTCTGTGTAAGTGTTTAGTTTTCTGTGGTGAAGAAAATAAATGTTTTTGTAAAATTTGCACTTGTGGGGAAAGAGAGAAAAGAGATGAGTGCTGAACATAGTGATACGTGGTTCTTGCTTGGTTTTTTGTGGAAAAAAATAATTATGTAGCAAAATAAATTATGTACAGTCTGAGAAGCACTTGTTTTCTTTCTTGATCTTGTTAAAGCATTTCTTAACACAATGGCTTTTTTTCTCAAGTATTAGCATTAATTACTGAAAATGTTAATAGGTTTTGTGGATTGTACAAGTGGGAAGACTAGCAACAACCTGATATTTCAAAAGAAAATAATATTCCATCCTCTAGATTCAAAGATAATTCAGGAAAGTAATAAAAGCTTGTGAAATCATATGGAGCAAAGCTTTATGTCACTTCACTCCTTCATCAGATAGAAAGCAAATACCTCATTTCATTGGCCAGAACTCTGTGTCTTGGAAATGACCCTGTAATTTTTTATTTTGCAAGTCCCTGATTTTCATGGATTTCAGTGGTGTCTTCCCTCCCCTCCTGGAGCAGGAATCTCCCACCCTCTGAGTCTTGGGGCTGCTGCTTCCTGCAGTCAGTGTGCACCAACCATCACTCTGTAAATCACACACTGCAGGGCTTCATTAAAAATTTGGAGAACCATCTTATGACTGGGCTGATGATCTCATTTTATCCATACATGGTACTTATTAAATAAATACCTTTGAAGCATAGGAAACCGTCTGGGAACTGACTCGTGTTTCTTCCTCTGCTCTGTTATCTTAATTTGATTGGTAGGACAGAAGTCCTGAAAATATTTTCTAAGGGAAATATACATTGGAAATAAAGCAGTGCTATTCTTAGATCTCTTTGCAAGCTTCCTACTTTTTTAAAACTTTTTTTTTTAACTTTTCTTTTTTTTCCCTTGTGATTTTGCTGTTCTTCAGGTGCTTTAACTTTGTCTGTACCCTGATTTCCCCTGAGGGGAGGCTTGGGTGAAGTCCTGAGCTCATTTCAGACCCGACTCCAAGGCAGCAGGAGGTTTTCCAAGAACTAATTCTGGCTGTTTCTGTGAGAGTCCTTGTCAGCACATTTTTTTGCTGTAATGGTGAATAAACCCAGGTATTTTTGGTAACAGTGGTACACCACACCTCCAGGGAGCCTGTCCTTTGAGGATGGGTGTGCTTGGAGATTCAGGAATTGCATCTTGTGCACGTTTGTGCCTCAGTCAGGAGGAAGTGTTTGTGCCAGCAGGCCAGGACAGAAGCTCTGGGGAGTGAGCTCTTATTGTTTCACCAGGAAAAATGCTCAGCCTCTCACCTTCTGTGGTCATTAACTGGTTAGCTGGGAGTCAGAGCTGTGAAACCTGACTGAAGGCATCATCTCCTTGGGTTTGGGTTCCTTTGAAGGCATCCAAAGGAGAGATCCAACCATTGTGGGCACACTGGGAGGAATCTCCAGCAGGATGCTCAGTGTCCTGCCTCAGAAGGGCCTGGCACCCACAGTGTCCCTCCCTGTCCTAGCAGAGATTGGGGCTCCCCACACGTGAAGTTCCCCCATCATGACCTCTCAGTGCTGTATGACCTGTGCAATGAAAATGCCTCTTCTGAGCATCCCAAAGAATGATTTGAGCTATTCCTCCTTAATTCAGACCTACCAGTTCAGACTGGGCCACTCTTTGCTTTAGCAGAGTGTTGCTTGCAGTGTGACATGAGCTCTTAGTTGCCAGGCCTTACAGAGCATCCCTGTGTTAGTAAATTCAACAAATGCTTTGCACAAGGACGTAGCCACTCATCTAAGCCTTAATTTTTACCTATTGGTGTTGTTACCTGTGCAAAATTTGACAGAGGGAGCTGGAAAACTCCTGATGAAGAGGAGGAGGAACCAACCACCCAGCATTTAGCCCAGCTTGGTGCACATTGTGTTCTGGACTTCCCAAATTGGATTGAAGGTTTTGATTGAAAAGATTGTCAGCACTATGCAAATGAGAGGGAGAAGTGAAAGTGCATCTCGTGCAAGTAATTCCTATGTAGATAATTTGCCATAAAAATTTATATTGCAGTCCTTAAAACCTTCAGAGATTTATTCTGTCTAGGGAAAGGTGATTTATATGGTATTAAAACACTTTTTATGTTCCAGTCCTTTAGATTTAATGTTTATTGCCTATAAAAATGAAATCTTCCTGTGGATATTTAAAAGTTTTGGTACTGTGTGAAATATATATTCAGCTTAGAATCTGAAATGCTTTAGAGATGCAGTAAATAAGTGATGGAGTGTTACCTCAGGTTCAGCAGCCTCGGCAGTCCAGCCTTACTCCAGGGCTGAATCCATTATGTAGGTGGCATTTGCTTACCTTAGACATATGGTAAAGGAGAGCATGTAATGGCAGAAGTAATGTGTAATTTTGTCATTCTGTTTTGACTGACTATTTAGGGCTTTGTATATTTGTATATTTGGTTTTTCTGACTGATGTGCAGTATAAAAATGCAGCAGTAGCTTTATTCTTTACCCACAAAGGGCTGGATTAAAGCACAAGATTAGGGCACACTGCAGGAGTGTCAAAGGAAGGAAAGGCATTTTGCATCATTTCTCTAAATATCCTCTACCTGTGGCAATGGGGGAGCAGGACCAGCAGTGCAGGGCACTGCAGTCCCTGTGGATGGATGGGCAAGGAGGAGTCTATTTCTCATCTAGCTGTTGGTGATTTTTGCTGTCTCTGGTATTGTCTGGGCAGAGACACAGTAGAAACTGTACTGCTTTGAAAGCAAAATTCTCAACCTCACCCTCTCCCCTTTTATCATGGACAGTTTTCTAAAGCATAATCTATCTGTCTAGAAATGTGTCAAATACAAAGCATGGAGGATAGAGCAGCAGATCAAGTGAGGCTTTACACAAAAATAGGAAAGTGTGTGTAGGTGTTTGTTTTGCCTTGTAGCTTCTGTAATGGTGGTGCCCTGGAGAAGGAGCTGAGGTAACAAGCTTTGCTCCTTCCCAAACATTTCCCAGCGTTTCAGGGTCCATCCCACAGCAAACCTGAGCCACATCAACCCTAAACAGTGTCCTGCTGAGTGCTGAGGGAGATTGAGGAAAGGCTGGCAAGTCCTTTGGGGATTTTTTGTCTGCAGTTGCAGGTGGATGGCTGCACATGGAGCACAAAGAGTAAAGGTTGATTTCCAGTCACGTAACTCGTGCACCCAGAGATGATGCTGAGGAATCACCAGCAGTGCTGTGTTTACATCAAACAGCAGGCAGCTATCCCTCCCCAAACTGCTGTTTTCTAGCAGGAATTGAACATTCCTGTGGGTGCCTGGCTGGATTCCCCTGGAGCCCCAAGGCCTGGTCCCCAGTTCTCACACCTCTGCCTCCTCCCCGTGTGGGAAGGGACGGGATGCAACTGGGGTGTCGCAATGCCAGGCAGCCAAGGGGATGGCAGCAGTTCAAGAGGAACTCTGCTGAAACTTCCCAGGGCTGTAACTGTCTGTGCCCTGGCACGTGAGAGCCAAGGAAGCATTGGAGCAGCAGCAGAAGGCAGGGATGTAAATGCAGCACTTGATGCTGCATGTTCAGCCAAGGTGTTTTGTTTGGTGTGTAGAGGCGAAGCCAAGGTGTCCTCAGGTCTAAGGTAAGGCAGCTCTCAGAATGGGACAGACAACAAAACATACCAAAGAAATACCAGAATAAAACCAGAAAATACAAAGGCAACTAACCAACCTCCCAACAAAACCTAACACACCCCTCCATTTTTATTCTGGTCTGCAGAAGAACTTTGGGAAGCCAGGATCATATTCTAAATGTCTTTTTGCTAGGTGTTGTGAAAGAAGTGTTTATAGGGTTGAGAAATATGATTTAGCTAAACTTAAGTAAAAAACTGTAGCTGGAGAAATAGTCAGGCATTAGCTGTTGGTTGTTGGTCTTGGTTCCCTCATTGCCCAGGTTTACATCTCTAACCTGAGGTGACTGCTGCATTTCAGGCTTTCTCTTCCCCCAGTGCTGATTCTGTGGATCAGAGAATTTTCTGCAAGGTGTTCTCACTCATCTGCTTTGGATGCCTGTCCATAAAGCAAAAATTAAATTCTCACATTTTTTTTGTGTACTGAAATCTGAAAATCCTTGAGAGGTTTTAGGCACTCTGGAATGTTGCTGTTAGACCAGATGTCTACAGATGTCTTTGTGTAGAAAAAAATTACTCTTTTATTTAGATTATCCTTTGTACTTATCACCCAGATACACTGCCAAAACCCAGCTCTGGTGGTCTGATAATTCCATGGTTTTGTGGAGTTTCATATTTGTTCACTTGCTGCTTTTGCAATAAGCTTAGTAGCTACATGTACACCCAGAAATGAGTTTTCTTTTAAGTACATGAATGTTCTTTAGCTACATCTTTTTTTTTCGTCTTTTCCTAATCATGAAGGATCTAAACTGAGCAAGAAAGAAAATCAGTTTCAAAGTGAAACCTCTGTTGTTTGATACAATGTGTAGCATGTTGTGTCATCTCAAAAGGCATTTTTGGATCAGTTTCATATTGTCAGGCCTGGGGCTTTATAGTATTCCATCAGTTTTCTCAGCAGAAGTGTTTGCTGGCATTTGGATGAGGGTGTCCAACCTCTTGTCTGCATATTTGAAAGCTAAAATTTGGCTTCTCTTCAAGAGTGTCTGGATAAATGATGGAGGTACTAGAGGCAGTGAATCTGAGAGAGGAGCTCAGAGGTAATCCAGCTATTTATTTGTGGTTTGCTGAAAAAGCACATGGGGATGGAGAATGGCAACATCAACTTCAGGCTCTTCACTAAAAACCTGCAGTTTGCTGTTGTGTCACAAAAATCAGTATTGGTTTGGGGTCAGAAATGTGTTTGTGATTAAATACATAATATAGATAGGACATTGTTCATGAGGACCTGACTTTTGTTCCTGAAGGACTCTGATAATCCTAGAATCATAAAACAGTTGGGTTGGAGGGCACCTTGAAGATCATCTACTTGGTTTCAGCCACAGTAAAAGAGAGGGGAGGTATTTCCATTTTATCAGGAAGTGGTTCTCTTTATTTCAGTTTTCATCGAGGATAGAGAGATGTGTGTGTATTTAAATATGGACTGAAAATTGCTGTATGACAGAGTGCCTGGCAAAGACACAAACATAAATGATTTCTTGGTAACGAGATCACTTGTGTCCCTGGTACATCATCTACCTCCCCAAACTGATGGGAAGCAAAAATTACTCTATTGGAGAGAACTGTATTTGTAGTTTCTTTCTGAGCGTGGGGAGGGAATGAAGTAATCTGTTCCATCAGCTTGTAAAACTGAGCTAATTAACAGACAATCAGCACTGATTGAGACAGCTGCATTCTTTACTGCGGGATTGTAAACACAGAGTCTTCACAGAATTGTTTTTACTGCCCTAAAGTGCAAGAAATTGAAATTGTATTTGATAGCCAAAATTAAGGACTTTTTAGTGCCAGTGTATCATGGCGAGGTTGACAGTGCCACTGCAGCTAAATCTGTTGTTTTCATTCTAGGGTGATTTGTTACAGTGAATAGTGGAGGAATTCTGTAAATTATCACCAAACATTTTTTTTTTGCTTGGTTAAAAAAGTGTTTCAGCTGTCCTGTCTACGTTAGTTGTGATCATGGAGCAAATAGTTATTGGCTGTCCATGGCTTGGAGGCATCTCCTGATTGGAAATGCCAGATTTGCAGTGTTTAAAAACTATTTTATAAATGCCTTTCTTAATGCATCACTTCTGGAAGGTCTTTAAATATTTCCTGATGTACAGTTTAGGGTATGCTATTAGAAATGTTGATTTAAAAACAGTCAGTCCATGTTAAAAATACAGAGAATAGTCCTTGTGGCTCTGAACCAGCACCATTATTAGCATGAAGCATGTTAGTTTTTGTTAAATGCAGTTCTGGCTGCTGTCAGCTCCAATCCAGCCTCCTTGTGACTGCACACCAGCTAATTTTACTCCATGAGTCAATTCTGCTATTTTCCTTTTCATGTCACAGAAAATGAGCTTAACTAGGTACTGCAATATGTTGTTGGGAAACACCTAGAAAAGGCATTCTGCATTCCACCGCCTCTGCCTCTTGATTTCACTTCAGTGTGAAGTGGGCTTGGTATCTATTTATGCTGGACTGTAGTCATCCAGATTAAACAGAAAAAGCTGTAAAAAAATCTCTGAAAGGCTTCAAAATCTGGTCTTCTCTTTAATTGTCCAAAATATGTCACGTTTGCTATTGGCATTAAATGCCAGATAGACGTTTCTCATCGTGTGTTGTCATGCCAAACTGAGTCAGTGTTTGGGATTTAGATCAGAAAGGACACTAAGATGCCTAAATGGGACTTTTTAGTAGTAGGAAAAGCCTAAATAAAGAATTTGTTGCTTTCTTGTTTCCTATTTATATCTATAATTTTTAGAAAACATCCACCAATTGCATTCACAGACAACTTCTCAAAAAAAGCTGTATTTTTTCCCATCATGGGAAACTGCCTAAACCTTACAGCAGTGCCCAGAAAGTCAACAAACTCAGACCAAGGGAGGAAGCATGTTAGTCAGGAGTCAAGGACCGTTCCCTGGAAACCCTCTGCCAAATACTTTTCCTGCTTAAATTGTTTATCAAACAGCAATTTCATTTGCCAGTAATTTTCTTCTGATCTTGTTTTTGTTACTACTGATTTCTTAACACAAGTTCCCCATCCAGCTTCCTCTGTGTCCCTGTCCCGTGCCCACTGCTCCATGGGGCTGCTGAGCAGGGAGCAAAGACCTCCAGTGAAGGAAAAAATCAGAATTTAAATGTGTCCCTGGATCAGCAGTAAAAGGGGAGGTGAAATTGGGCCTGCTAGAAGGGAAGCATTTCCATTATATATTTTATAGGTTTTCCCTAGTGCACATGCCTGTGGTTTAGGATTTTAAACTTATAACAACAAAAAATTCCAAGTTATGCCTAGCCCCATCTTTCCAAACCATATTTGTCATGGTAGGATAGTTTATTCATCCATTATCCCATTTCTGCAATGCCCAAAAACATGAAAAGGGAGCAAAACACGAGGTGATTAGTTCAAGTCCGTGGTAATTTTTTCCCATCCCTGAAGGAATTACTTTGTTGAAATGTGGTTTTAAAAGTATTTTTAGGTTGCTTTTTCAGTGTGTATTTATACTTTTGTTGGTAAATATTTTATATCCCAATGTTAGGAAACGGCTGAAGTAGCTTTGAGATTGGAAATTGCATTTGTAGACATTGTAGAAGGATTATTGAGTGGTGGCTGGAATGGACTCAGTCTGTAATGGTTACCCTTGTTTAAAAAATTAAAATTAATAACACATTTAATCAAATAAAAATTGTGAATTTTTGTTCTAGAAGACAGCATAGTTAGGAGTTGGGAGAAGTTGACTAAAAGCTGAGCAACGAGTTCGTTTTCCTTTAGAATAATAATAAAAACCTTGAGTTTGTTTATTTTTTTCTTTTTCAAACAGCACGTTCCCAGAACTCACACTGAAACACACCTGTGTGTGTGTATATATTATTGATTTATTGGTGGCAACCTGTATAGCAAGTTATAAATCCTGGGCTGTGTTACAGGACGTGTCTTGCTTAAAGCCTGGTCATGCTTCATTTACCAGCACAGCTCAGGCTGGAAACCAGAGTAACTCAATCCTTTAAATGATGTAACAGAGCTTAGTTAAAGAGTTGAACTTTATGATACTTAAACCACTCCTTTAAGACTAGGTTTTACTTTGATCTGTGGTCAAAAGAATTATTTAATGCAGCTTATGAATCTGATCTTTCTTGGAAGTAAGACATTTGCTGAAGGTGTGTTATTACAAAATGGCAGAATAATCTCCTTCCTGCTGAGCATGGGCTGCTGCATTTGGGCTTCAGACAAATGGCAAGAGTAGTGCATTTAGTAGTTTGTTTAATTAAGTAGTAGTTTAATTGCCTTTTCTTTTATATGTTTTTCCAACTTAAGGCCCAAAGCTCTTTTTAAAATCGTCTACCAAAAAATTTCATTTGTGGTTGATGGGTGCTGTGCACCTCCTGTGTGGTTTGCTGGGATCAGGAGCACAGTGAAGGTGTTTGATGGTTGGTTCATGGGTGCTGTGCATCTCCTGGCTCCCAGTTTGCTGGGATCAGGAGCACAGTGAAGGTGTTTGATGGTTGGTTCATGGGTGCTGTGCATCTCCTGGCTCCCAGTTTGCTGGGTTCACAAACGTGGTGGTGTGGAGGGATAGAATGTAAGAAAATAGATATTGCAGAAGGTAATCTCACCCCTGAGGAGTTGCAGCTGCACTAATTATCAAAGATTAGGAACAGGCCTGCCCTTAACAGGCCACAGCTGTGTCCAATGAGGATGAGTGCTAAAAAAGAGTGGGGTAGCTGGGTGAGGAGAGAGTTGAGGTTTGTTGGCTGTCCTGTGAGGAAGAAGGAGTCAGTGCTGTGTGGAGCTGCCCATGAGCAATCACCAAGAAGGTGTGGAACTTCTGCAGTAAGATAAGAACACGGTGGAGCTGTCTGTTCTCCCTCAGTGTCCTTCTCCATTCCCTGTGTGTGTGGAGGGCTGAGGAGGGGACAGGGGACATTCCTCCTGTCCCTGCTGCCTGTGAAAGAAGTGGAGGGGAGGGGAAGGGCAGCCTGGCCTGCTGAGACCATCATCTCCAGACTGGTTTTTATGTTCTCTGTGGCCCCTTCAGCCATGGGTAGTTGGCTGCTGTGGTGTGGTCAGAGCTGTGGTCAGCATGGCCACTGCCTTTGTGCTTTGGTCAGCCTCTGATCAACCAGCCACACAGCAGACCAAGCAGATGGATTTGGCACTGGGTGTTGCCCAGGCAAGGGCTGTGCAAGCAGCAGTGAGTTTTTCCTTTGGTTCCCCATAATTTATTTCATTTGGCAGAAGAAGATGCAGTTTGAATCCCCACTGCCCTGTAGCTGCCCTCAAAGTCACACATATTAAGCTAAGGCATTTTTTTTGTTTCTTTCACAGTGATTAACCAGCATGTACATGATGAACTTAATTTTAGCTGTAGAAAGCCAGCACAGGGCAGTTGAGCAGGTGTTCACAGGGTTGTATTGTGATTTTACACCACAGCCAGTGCATGGTGGGTGAGCAGATTGCTCCAAGCTGGAGCAGCCCTCACCACTTCCCACTGTCCCCTTGCTATATCCATCTGAAATCCTCCCTTCTGGGGAGCCTCGCTGCAGCAACACTTAAATTAACTCATTACTTTTTGGTTTTTTTCTGCTGTGGGTATTGAAGCAACGGGTCTGAACTTTTGTTTTTAAGTGGAAGAGTGTGAAATGGTGCTGTGGGAAGTGGGTGAAGCTGTAGGCAGCTCCCCAGCAGGATGGGAGCTGTGGCTGGCTGGGGATGTGCTGTGCTTGCAAAACCTAGGGAGCCCCCTCCCCAGCAAACACTCACTCTTACACTCACAAATTTCACTTTTTAGGAAATTTATGTCCAAAGTGTGATGAAGTGCAATGCAAAATCAAGCAGAGTTTTAAGGAACTGTGGAGTGGGTTTGCTGACAGATTCCTGCTGGGTATTGAGCCCCAACTGTGGGTCTTGGGTGAGGTGATGGAAGCTGGTGGTTTCACACTGTGGAATTTCTGGGGCAAGGCTGGGGGATGCAGAGGGCAGGGATTGCTGCTGCCTCTGGGAAAATCCACCCTCCCAGGTGGGTTTTAGCTCACCCAGTGCTCAAGGTGGGTGGTGCTGCTGGAGGGCTGAGGGGAGGGTGGACCTGGTGGGAACAAAGGGATTAGTGATACTCTGGGGTAGAAACTGAGCAGCAGGAGAGAACTTTGGGGTGAAGGTTGAGGGTGCTGTGAATGAAGCCTGAGCCTTATTTCTTATTTCACATCACCCCTCTGGTGCCACTGTGAGCAGGGCTGGAGAGCCTCATGCCTGGGACTTGTGCAGTCATTCTGCACCTGGGTTTGAGGAGGATGGAAAGAGAGTAAGTAATGCTGGAAGAAGTAAAACTACCTTTTGAGACAAATAGGCAGTGTTTCATTATTTTCTTGAGTGAGAGAAAAGGTTTGTTCAGTACAGACCTTTGGCATTGGATAGTCTCCAGTTCTTTACATTTTCTAAGAAGTTCTGAATTCAAGGTGTAGAAGAAAAGACAGGAATAATCATCTCAACTCTGGCACTGCCAAGCTTTTCCTCTCACAGTGCATTTATTGCTGGCATCAATATCTGTGTGGCTTCTTTCTGCTGATTGCAGCTCCTTTTGAAAAGCCAGTGCTACCTTTCCCCTCTTGCAAGATAGTTTGATAGGCTCTGCCTGCATTTGTGGCAGTGGCTGTTCTTGTTGTGAGCAGACAAAGCCACAACACCCTTTCTTTTTACTTTTTTTTGTGGGTTGTTTTTTGTTGTTGTTGTTGTTGTTTGTTTTTTAGTAGCCTGCTAATTAAGATAATTTTATTGATGGCTCCATTGGCACCTCTGTTCTTGCCCTTTGTTCTTATGCAGTGGCCACCACACACACGTTGACTCCCTGTCCCAAAAGCATTGAGTAGAGCCCTAAATTTGTTCCAGTTAAAGCTTGTTTAAAAACTTCTTTGGAGTCAAATTACTTCAGTATGCGGAATAAAATGTGTTTATTGAAATTTTCTAACTAATTCTGCGTGTGAAAGGTACTTGCATCAGTTTGCCAAGTGGCAAAATGCTTTCTAAGAAATGTGTTTTAATGCTTGTGGGTTTTTACTATTTTTTTCCTTCCCATGGGAGTGTAAATTACAGGTATTCTGCTCTTTGTTATTTGTTCAGCAATTACTGCTGAGGTGTAAGATGGGATCCTGGTTTTTGAGATGTTGCTCTCCTATTGAACTGTTTGGTCTTTCCTTTTGCTTGTTTTAGAGAGAGGCTTTACACCAAGGCTCGCACCAACTCTGCTCACAGAATCCTTACAATGTTTTACCTTTCTAAGCACTTTCAGCTCAGAATTGGGGCTGGCCTTTTACAGTCAAAACAGACATTAATGAAAATTCCCAGTGTCAGCTCTGTGGTTTCTCCCCCAGTCATAATCTAGAGCTTTATCAGGTGAACATGGCTTTGTTTTTCCAGAGTAACACACCAAGCTTGCAAAGCAGTTTATAATTTCTGAACTTTTTTGAAATACTTACATAATTGGTATGTTGATTTCTGGATAGGTGCAAATGATGGAGTTTTGAGACTGAAGGGTGGGTTGCCCCATGGAGCAGTCAGGGAAATGTAAAATTTCCCCAAGACAAGTAGGCTGGGAGTGTGCAGAGTTGTGCCAGATGCTTCTACATTGGTGTCATCCTGGCACCAGGAAATTTTCCTTTAATAGGAAATTAAAAATTGCAAAAAGCTACATTGAGAGCTTTGATATATCTGACAAATGCACTCCTGTGAGAGGATGAAAACAGAAATGAAACTTCTGAAAATTCCTTTCAGTAGCAGATTATCAGTAGACTGGGGAACTGATTGAACTGGTGATAAAGGGAAATACCTTAAGTACACAGAAACAGGATTTCAGGGGAAGTGGTTAATGCTGCATTTACTGGTAGAAAATTCCTGATCTACATGAAGTTGTGGTTTATGTTGCTCATTGTAATAAGTAAAATGAGTTTATGGTGAATCCCAGAATCATTAAGGTTGGAAAAGGCCTCTGAGATCATCAAATCCAACTCAACCAGAGCACTGAGTGCCATGTCCAGTTGCTTCTTCAGCCTTTCCGGGGTGGGGACTCCACCACCTCCCTGGGCAGCCCATTCCAATGCTTGACCACCTTTTCTATGAAAAAATTCTTTTTGGTGTCCTGTTAATCTCTGCAGCCATGCTTAAGGCTTTCAAAGGCACAGCTTAGGCTTTGCATTCCAGGGAATAAATAATCAATTTGTCTTATAGTTGTGATATGTGTCTCTTGCTCCACTGTAGGAGCTTTGTGGTAAATGCAGCAAGGATTAAACATTTAAATATGGGAGAATAACAAAAGTTTGGGATACAGTTATGTCACAGCACTTAGAGATGGTTATTACAGGTTTTTGTCACTTCTTCCATGTGGGCCATGGGAGTACTGGTTCAAAGCAGAGACTGAGGACTAGTTCTGGTTGTTGGAGCAGCTTTTGGGGGAATTGGGATGCTCAAGTGTGGTGGTTTCTTTGTTTGTGAAATGCCCATGGCAGGGCAGTGGCCAGTAACTGGTAGAAGTGGGTGAGGGAACAGAAACTTCATAAATAGCCAAGCAAGTTCAATTTCTTTCCAAAATTGTTTTCCTAAGTGAGTAATTTTTAGGATTCACCTTTGAGAGCAGCCAACCAGCAGCTCCCAGGTCTCAGGAATGGAAGAGCTGACTTGAATCTCCTTCTTATGGAAAGGACAGGCCTTGTTGTGTTTAACTGGTCAGTGGTGCAGACCTGCTGCTGGGTGATTATCAAAGAATGCATCTGGTAGGCAAAGACATGTCAGCAGCAAAGGAAAACAGCCTTGAAGCTCGCCTGCAATGAGCCTGCAGTTTCATAATTACTTGGGGTCGTGCTAATTGCAGGCTGGTGCCCAAAGGGGGATTCCACAGCTCTCCCACCTCCCTGCTGCAATGGTGCCACTCCCGTGGGCACAGCTGGCCCTGCACAGGGAGCTGGCTCAGGGCAGAAGGTGGGAAGGGAAGGGTGAGATGTTTTCAGCAGGACCCCTCTGCTCTGCTGGGTCCCTGGCAGCCGCTTCACCCTGGGGTGACAGAGGCAGGATGAGCAGGGAGCCCAGCAGGGCCTGGAAGTTCTGAGTTAAGAGAGCACAGTGATTGTTGTTACACTGCATGGTGGAATTGACCCTCCTAGTTTTAGATTTTTTATTTCTATAAAAGAGGACATAAATTCACTCCAAGGTGATTGTTGTTACACTGCATAGTGGAATTGACCCTCCTAGTTTTAGATTTTTATTTCTATACTGCCTGAAAGAAAACCTTTAATGTTTGTTTTCTGGGGACTGTTTCTAATGACTCCCACACTTAGGAGCATAAGACTTTCTTGTCTCCTCTCCTCCCACTGCCTCCCTCCCACCCCCAGTAAATTTACTGAAATGGGTCAAAGTAGAAACCCTGGAGAGAGTTCTTTAGTTATCTCTGAACTGTGCCTGCCCTAAATCGATGGGACTTTGGGGCAGGGGGAGGGATAATGGTCTTGCTTGTTCTCTCAAATGTGCTCCAAGCAGTGGCTCCCTTTCTGCAGGTGGCTCTTTTTGGGCCACAAAGTTCATTAGCCAGTGTTGAATCATCAGCTTCAGAACTGAAGCTTCCAGGCTTTGAATCCTTTCCACAGCCAGGTCACTGCTGCAACACCTTTGAGCCCTGGTTTTTGTTTGCTTTTCATTGGAGTCCTTTTGATTTCAAAGGAAGGGATAAAGGATGATACTGAGACAAGGGCTCCTCTTTTTGACTCTCCAACACACCTCTCTCTGTGCAGAATTATGTCTCCTTTTACTTGTTATCTACTTAAAGAGTGATTGCAAAGCTTGGGGAAGTGTTTATGTCTGAGTGTTACAAAGTACTCAGGTCTGAAATATTGATGTTATTACTATTTGCTCCTTAAAATGAGCTTGCTTGCAGAAATAATGCATTGGCCACATTAATTTTTTTTTTTTAAGATTGGGCTATCTCATAAGATTAAATCACAAAAGTATGAAAAATCTGTCATTAGTCCTTGTGGGTTGTAAACCTGTATCTGTTATTAGGTTTAAATAAATGAAACTTGCATTGTACACTGTTCAGATCAAGTAAGGAAGAAAAGATTAGCAATTTTCCAAACAGTTTTGATTTGGGTCTTATTACCTATGACATGGCTTGAAGATTTAATACCTTCTTTTGTATCAGATCATGGGGTTAGATACCCGCTGCTCCTCAGCTGGAATTGCATCTCACACTCTCAGCTGCCCATCAGTGCAAGATGTGGAGCTCCAGAGTGAGACAGCTCAGTGCAGTGTGAGCTGTGCCTGGTGTGCCACAGGAGGAAATGTTTTGTGGGGAGGAATGACCAGACCTGTCCCAGAAGGAATTCAGAAGGTGAAGGGAAGGAGCCTGGTGTAAGTGCACCGTGACACTGGTATCAATCAGGCAGTGAGGTGGGAAAGTCCTTTGTCATTTACTCCCTGACTCTTCATGGTAGCACAAAATATGGAATTTATTCCTTTTTTTATCCAGTTCTTTTTCTTTCTTGTCTCTAAACTTGGAAGCACAGGTCTTTAAAACCTCCATTGCTCAGGTTCCTTGCTAGGGATTGATACCAGAAACCAAACACTTGGTTCTTTGCTCCACTGAAATTCCCTCTTACTTCATGATTTGTGTTTTCTTTGCTTGGCTCTAAATGTGTGCTTCCTTTTTAAATATAGTTTTCCAAGTTTCTGGCCGTACCAGATTGTTTATATTTTTTAAAAGCCTTCTGCTTAGCCGTTATATTGCTCTTTATAGTTCTGCTTAACCACATTGGTTTCTGTTGCTCTTTTTTCTTGCATAAACTTAGCTGGGATGAATTTCAAATGTGGTTTATCCAACTGTTAAGTATTTCCCACTTTTCTGCAATAGATTTCACATATGTTACAGAATTCCAAACCAAGATCTGGTGGACATATTGCCCTGTTTCTTTACCCAAAGTCAGATATAGAAGGATTTTTAAGCATTTCAGTGACAATATTTAGGTCACTGGTTCCAGCATGCTGCTTGGCTTCAAATCCATTTGTCATATTGAGCTGGTTTCCAAGTATTAGGATAACTATGGTCCATATATTTATTTAAAAAATCTTAATTTTGTGTTAATAAACTTAAATGAGGAAAGAAATATTGGTCCTCTTGAGTTGGGAGCTCAAAAGGTTTTTTATTTTCCATCCAGAGGTCAAACTATTGAGTTCCATAAGACACATCTGCATCCATCCAGGATTTATACATTCAAAAATGTATCCAAAATTAGGAATTGGGTGTTTTCAGAGTATTTAGATGGTAATATTTGCATCTAGTAACAAGTCAGCAACTTGACCTCCTATTTGGGGTCTGGTATTAGACCTGACAGGAGGTCCCAGGCTTGTGCTTTTGGTCCCTTACAGATGGTTGAGTAATGAACAAATTCCAGAAGTGTGGCAAATTTCTGGTAGAAAACTGGAGAATATTGGGGGTTTTGCAGGCAGGTTGGAGGGATGAGGTGAAGGTGGTCTTCTTGCTCTAGCATGTTGTTCTCACTTTTCATGAACTTTTCTCACAGCCAGGTTTTTCTCTTTTTGAATTAATAAGGGGATAAAGCAGTGCCAAATTTAGGAATTCTTGATTCTCCCAGTGACTTGGGGAGCAATGTCTGTAGCTGAATGGAGAGGTTTGCCTTTATTTTTTTCATACTATGTGGAAATACTGCAGAAGCAGCACAAAGTGACACAGAAGATTGAGTGTTGTTGGTTTATGCACTGATAAGTGACCCGTTCAATCTATTATGGTGACATTTGGAGGCACAGCACTGAGTGGAGGAATTGGGATGGGGATAAAACACTTGGAAAAAGCTGGAAAACAGTGGGAGCTGTGCTTCATCTTAGCAGAAACTGTTGGAAGATAATCTGGCATTCATCAGGTGCTTAAAAAAAGAGATGTTTTGGAGAAGAAATGGACATACCTGCTAATAACCTTGGAGGAATAGATTCCAAAAAGATAATTTTGTATTCAAATAAGGCAAGACTTAAATAGAAAAGGGCACTGCAGTGGCAGTGGAATATATATATATATATATATATATATATATATATATATATATATATATATACATACATATACACACACACACTGGAATATATGGAATTATATACAGCACGTCATAGGAAATTAAGAGTGATTGATGTGTAACCAGTCCAGAATCAGTATAAGGTTAACCAATATTTGAATTAATAGATTTTTATAACAGGATAACTCAAAATGGGGAAAACCAGTACCTTTAAAAAGAGCAGGCAGGTGAAAATAAACCTGGTTTGAATATGCCCAAGATCTGTAATCTTCACTGGATGTGGGAATTTATTAGGAGGTATGTATTGTGTGCCATTGCTCCTGTGCTGTGTGATGCTGGGGTGGAGCCAGTGTTGAGAAAAATGGTGATGTTCTGTGTGCAAGATGGAATCCAAAAGGCTGTAGCCCTTCATTTGCTGTTATTCAGGAGGTCAGATCTCTGGAAGCCTGGTGCTTGTTCTGTGCTGCTCCCTCGCCCTTCCATCTCCATATTCCCATTTGGGAATTTTTCTACTTCTGTGATGAACAGATCTCTGACTGAATTTTTTTTTTTACCTTTTTTGGGGGTTTTTTTGGTGGTTTTTTTTTGGTGGTTTTTTTGTTTGTGTTGTTTATTTTGTTTATGTTTCTTTTCCTTTACAGAGGGAGCTCGATACCACAGCAACAATATTGGCGAACCGGCAAGATGAAAGTGAGCAGTCCAGGAAAAAACTTATTGAGCAAAGTCGTGAGTTCAAGAAAAACACTCCAGAGGTAAGGAGAAAAGCTATCCCAGTCCCTTGCTCTAGTAGGTGCTCTTAGGCACATGGAAGTGATGATTTCTTCTTAATGGTTTATTTCTATAATTTTCTTGTATTTATTGCCAGGTCCTTATCTGCTTATCTCTGATGTTTTCCCCATCAGGGAGCTTTTGCATTCTGTAAATACTGAAATGTGGATTGATGTTTTTAGAGGAAGCATCAACACTGGCCTTCAGACAGGCTTGCTCTAAATTATATAATAATGTAAAACCTGGAGAATTGCAAAAAAAAATTCTTCACCAATCCAAACTCTCAGAGCACTTGGATGTAGAAAGTGACATTTTGCTGCCTAAATAAATCTATATCAAGGGCATAACTTCAAAGATGCTCATTTTTCCATCAAAAATCACATTTTCACTGTTGATTTCACTGGAAACACAACAAGGTCAGGGCTGAGCCAAGCTCCCCTGGGAGGATGTGCATGGAGCACAGGTGTGGGGCAAAAGCAGGGGTAAAACCAGTGGGGAAACTGGGAGAGGTGAATATGATCTGTGAGAAGCTGGGAGTGTTTAAACTCCTCATGAGCAGTCACCTCAAACCCACAGATAATCTCACTTGGTTCCCTGCTGAAAGCAGAGCAGTGCTCAGGGCTGGCTGGCTCCTCTGTTTGTTTTGTGGATTTGGGTATTTTTTTTTTCCCCTGCTGATTGCCAGCAATCTGTTCATCCAGGAATGTTGTGGCATTTCAAAGCCAGTTCCAGATAACTGATATGCCAGCACCAACTCCTTCCAAGGCTCTTCCTGGGAGGGAAGCAGCAGGCAGCTCTCCCAACCTTCAGTGCTGCTTCTCCAGCAGCAGATGCTGCCCTGCATCCCTGGGGGATGCAGCTCTTTGGGGTCTGTCCTGCTCACTGGGATCCAGCTCTTTGGGGTTTACCTGCTCAGAGACACTGATCCCTGGGATCCAGGGGTCTCTTTGGGGTCTGTCCTGCTCACTGGGATCCAGCTCTTTGGGGTCTGTCCTGCTCTGCTCTCAGGGGCTCTGTCTCTCTGTGGCAGGCCCAGGGTTTTTTCTTGGTGATGCTCTGTCACACCCAGCCTGGCTCTGCTGTAAAGGGCACTTCTCTGGGCTTACATAAACACCCCAGAGAGCAGAGCAGGACTTGTCTGCAAATCCCTTGGCACCTCAGATTCTCATTCATCTTAAGCCTGAGAAGGTGGAAGTGCCAGGACTTGTGGGGATTAAGGAGAGTGGACAACTGGAGAAAAGCTTGTGCTTTGGAAAAGGCTTGTAGAGCCTGGGAAAGAGTTGGAAGTGCATTTGTGTGGGATCTGAGGGGTCAGGAGGGAGGGGAGAAGGGAAAGTACCAGCAGGGTGAGAGCCTGGCAGGGAAAACGTGGATGGTTTGGTGTTGGAAATGGTGTTGGAGCTGGGCTTTGGGTGGCAGGGCTCCCCCAGGCTCTGGGCAGTCCCTGGAGGGCAGGAGCTGTGCAGGCTCTGCAGAAATCACCTTTAACCCCCCAAGGCTACCATGGTTTGAGGCTGTGGCCATGGAAAGGCTTCTTCAAACCAGTGCTGCTCCTTCCCTCACTCCTCCCCCCTTATCTCATGTCCATTACATCTCAACATCTTCTCACAGTGATAATCACTAAACATCCTGGGGATGCTGGCCCAGACAGGGGGAGCAGGAGGGACTCCTGGGGAAGAGGCAGTGTTGTTTATCTGCTGCCCTGAGGAGGCTTTGTGGGGCACAAGTCACTTCTGTTTGAAGGAAAGAGAATTTGGGGAGGGCAGCTTTGAAGGAGCAGGACTTTTTAAAAGGTGTAAAAGAATTTGAAGGGTGAGTTGATTCCCTTTGCAAACTATTGGGAAGAGAAGGAAGGAGAGAAGTGCAAGAATATGGAGAGTATAGGAAATTGTACAGAATCTAGAAAATTTATGGAATTCTGGGGCCGTATTTTCAATTGTTTGCTAGAAGCTTAAGTTGATACTACAAAACCTAACTTGTTTCCTGCTGCCTTCCTTTTTTTCCTATAAGTAAAATGACAAATTCTTCACTGTAGTTGCCAGTCCCCATCTGATGGCATGTTACAGGTTTCAGGAGGATTTCTTTAAGCCAGTTTTATTTCTGTGGAGCAGAAGGGGAGCAACAGACAAATACCCCCAAGACCCTACACTTCCAGAGTGCATTGTGAGAGCACCTTGGTAACTCAGTGGGAGAGGAATGTAGAGGCAAACAGATCCTCTTGTAATTACTTTAAGAGATATAGTGGGGCATGATATGCAAACAGTCCTTTCTAGTAAGGAGGATACAGAAGTTAAATCATTTGTGGGAAGGTTTTAAGTATTATTTTACAAAATACAATTCTGGAGCCTCTATTCTCTTCCAGAATACATGAGTTTTATTTATTCAAAAACAGCACACTGAACATGCCCAGTGTTTGAGGAAATTGGGATCTCTGCTAGGTTCTAAATCCTCATCTTTGTCCTGGGACCCCTATGAAAGCACATTCCTTTAGAGCCTTGCATGAATTTTTTTGGTTCTTTGTCTGCCTTCTCTGCCATGGTGCTCTTCTGCAGCTTTGTTTCTGAGGAACAACTTCTGCTTCCTCTGACTAAGAATGCAAAAGGGATCAAAGAATTAGAAGCAAGTATCTGAACTGTAGGATCAGGCAGCTGTAACCAAGCTGAGATGTGGTTTTTGCTCCCAAGGGCATGGAGGGAGCTCAGCTGTGGAAGGTCTGTCCTGTCCAAGGGATTTGCTGTGGGAGATGGGGCTGTCCAGCTGGAAGACTGCACTGGGTTTCCTCCTCACACAAACCTTACAGCTTGTGCAGTGTGTGTTCACCTTCAGTTGCTTTTTGCACTCTCTAAAAGCAGAGAGGTCTGTGAACATTTCTCAAAGCTTCAGCAGTTCTGGGGGCAGCTGGAAATCAGGAGGGGAGGGATCAGTAACTGCAGCTTTGTCTGGAAACATCCTTGAGGTGGACAGGGAATGCACTGGCATCTCCAAACTGATACATTGAAGTTCCTAAAACATCCCTTGTGTTCTTTTCCATAAGAAAACAGTTCTGTGGGAGAAAACCAGCCTGGATGCAGAATGTTCTTCAGCTAGATAAAAAACCCAGTGTACAGCTCAATTTCACAATTTCAGTTTCCACAATGAAGTAACAACTTTCTTGGCATTAAAAGAAGAAACAAAGCCACAAAGATGGAATTGTTAAATGTAACAATTTGTTTCAGAAATGTACTTTCCATTTTGTGTTTCACCCTGCCTGCATCCCTGGTTTGGGCTGTGCCAGCATCTCTTTTCCTCTGCCCTTGCCAGTCCCACCATAAATCAGGAGACAAGTGTGGATTGTCTAAACTTTCCTATTCATTGCTGCCTCTAGACCTTCCATAATATCCCCTTGAAAGTTATCTCCTGTGCAGCAGAAAAGGATTCCAAAAATTGCTAATGAAGTCGAGGATACTTCTGTTTCTTTTTTACTTTAGAAGTTGTGACAGATCTTTTTGGGTCATTTCTGCCTTCTTTGCAAATTATCAAATTGCTGCAAAAAAGCAATACAATGTTTTCATGTTTGGAGGAATGTCCCTAGGGCTTTTGGTATTTAAAAATGTTAAAATACTATTTCTGTCTTGGCATACTGGGAGATGACTCTGGGAAGAAGGATCTCATGTTTGGGAACTTTACATGAACAGAAAATTCAGCAGTGGTTGTGCAGAAACTTTCAGAAAGGGTTCCTAACCTGTTATTGCAAAAATACTCTTTACCTCCTCACAGCTTTTAGGAGGTCATGTCAGACCTGCTGCTCATAGATGTTTTGGAGGATTTTCAGCCTCAGTTTGTTTCCCCCTGAGCAGCTACTGTGGAAGGCTGAGTCTGGTCAGGAGATTACTTGAAACATCAATTTTACATGACTGTTACTTGGAAGACATCTCCAAATATATCATGTGAATTGCCAGCCTCCATCAGATGATTATTTTCTTACAGTGACAAATCCTGAACTGTTGTGACCAACTGTGGTATTTCTGGGGTATTTAACCTCTGTGAAATTCTTGTTTTACTTAATCCTGTCCTCATATGTCAGTTCTGGTGTGAATAACAGAATGTTTGAATTGCCACCTTTGAGAATTGGGGTTTTTTAGTCTCTAAATAATTCCAGGTGCACAGGTTAATAATTTTTGGCATGAAGTGTAGGTAGTTCCTAATGTTGCTTTTGTTTTTACCCAGATTCTTAGTTCAGTAACCACTTTTTGCTTACTTATTTCTGTTTTAAACATTGAAAAGCTTATCTAATACTTTTACACCTGTTTAACCTGTAACTCTCCATTGCTTTTCTCCAGGATTTGGCCAGGTGAGCCAGGTAATATTGAGCTGTGGGGTTTTTACCAGGCTCACCTGAGCCAGGGGTCACAAGACAAAAGCCCAGCCTGGGGTCAGCTGCTCTTGGGAAGTGAAATAAGCAACTAATTTTGTAATGGGAGATTATGAGCTCTACAAAATCAGGCAGGTGCCAGAATTAGAGGCAGGAGCTTGCCCTGTTGCTGTGGGCCCTGGTTTTTTATCCTGATGGGTAAAATCATAAATTGGATGGGTGATTCCTCACTGGTTGTGCCCTTTGCAGTTTCTGGGTTGTAAATGAATTCAGCTGGTGAGATTGAGAGAGTCACAATTACCTTTAAATGCCCAAATTCCCACCTGAATCTTGTAAAGAAGATGAAAAGTTCAGCGGGCAGAGTTATGGAGGGATGTGGGAGAACCTCTAAGCACAGCAACATGAATTCTCAAACAAAGATGCTCTGGAAAATGGAATATGAGAAAATGCTAGAAAACAAAATTATACCTGAACACTGTGTGGAGGGGGCAGCCTGCTGACCCAAGCCATTGGTTACCCTCAAATAAATGACATTTACCTGCCTACATCAAAGCTGTTTTCCATCAGTGTCACCCAAACCATCCCCATCCTTCTCCATCACAGTTCTGCAGTGCCCCAAAGAGGAAGAAAAATGCCTGTAAAATCTTCTGTTATACAAGTAATGGTTTTATTCATCATGTTGTATCAAAGTGATGCATATCTTTAAGATCCACAAGCTTTTAAAAAAAATTATGATTGTAAGTCATAAAGAACTAAAGTTATTAAGTTATTAAGAACTAAAGCAATTAAGTTATTATGGAAGGGCTCTGTTTTTCAAAGTGCAAAATTCTTAAATTCTTTGTCCCCAGTGTTTCTGGACTATTCTATTGAAACAGCCAGTCTCTACAGCAAAGTATAATATAATTAAGGGTAAAAAAAAATAAAATTCTGCTGCTTGAATTAGTTCTTGAAATGAGAGCTGGATCTTCAGAATTGTGGGTAATGTTGATTCCCAGAGACTTTGCTCAGTCAACTTTGGTCCAGTCTGTGTGACAAAGTGGAAATGATAACAAAATCTACTGAAAACACACAGTCTGTCTGAGCATAATTGATGTTCTCAGTGTCTGTGTACAGAGGGGTGACTATTGATTTGCTGCCATCTACAGCTGGGTTGTTCCACTCCTTTGATTGTTTTCTTTTTTCCTTCCCCCCCTCCTTTTTCCTCTTCCCACTTTCCTCCTCTTTTTTTTTTATTTCTTTTGTTTTTATTCTTTTTTTCCCTCCCAGTTTTCTCTTTTTTTCCCCCTTTGATGAATACCTCTCCTTTAGGATAATATTTAGGTGCCATGTCCTTCCTTCCCATGCTTTTATTCTCAAGAGCTTTGTTTGCCTGGTAAATGGTTTTTATGATAATTTGTACTACATGGGCTTGGCATTTCAAAAGCTAAATGGAGATTATTATTATTATTATTATTATTATTATTATTATTATTATTATTATTATTATTATTATTATTATTATTATTATTATGTGACTTTTCCAGAAAAGCAATAAAATCTATTTCCATATCTTTAAATGTGATCTAAACACCAGTTTTGTGGAGTCAGAGGGGTTAAATCAGGTCCAACCTTATCCTGGATGGATTATTTAATACATATTTCACTTTAGCATAATCTCCTTGTTCACAGGAAACCCATTGCTGTTTCTAACATCTATTTCTATATTATGATCTCTTGCTGCCTTTTTATTGGAAGTGAGAGGACACTAAAACAATTAAAATTCAGTTGTATTTTTCTAGGATTCTCCTAAAACTGGCCTCCATTGACCATTCCTACCATACAGTAAACCTCATTAATGAATTTTTTTAATAATTGTCTTTATTGTCTTTACTTGTGCTGTTCCCAGCAGGGCGGGGTGGCAGCAGAATGTGTGCAATTTATTTGGGAATAACAGGGCTTGAGAAAGTTCTTTTAGCAAATGAGGCCATATTTTGGGGATTGTTGCTATGTAGGATTTCACAGTTTATGATTTTCAAACACCATTTGAGAGGTCTCAAACCCAGGAAAGGAGTTTCCCTGACCTGCAGATTGTGTTGTGTGTTTCTAGACAGAGAAGTTTAATTTAAAGCATTTTTCTGAAGCCACACAACCTAGGCCACTTTGAGTTACTCTTACTCCATTTGCTTTCAAGATACCCTTAAATCAATTTTCTACAACACATTTACCTCAAAAGTATTTTTGTAAATCTGAAAATATACAGGCAATTACTTTATTCAGGAGCTCCAAAAATACTCAAGAGGGGGACACATCTGATGCAACCAAACTCATTGGAGCAGTTTGTGAACAAATTAAATTCTCTGAAGTCACTTGCTGTTAGTAATGTAGATTCCTTTCATTTGAGCATTCTTGAGAGCTGAAAAATTCACTTTTCTTCTCCCAGCCTTGGCTGCAGGTACTGGATTTCAGTAATGCCAAGGGTGCAGCATTTTCCATTGCAGAAAAGGGGATATTTGGGGTATTACTGTGGTTTACAAAGGGACACACTTGTAAGCAAATATTTACAAGTTAATCTCTCTTGTTAAGCCTTTGATGGTGCAGGGAGGCTCTGCTGTCACTGGGGCTGAAAGGAGGCAAAGCAAACAGTTTGTTTTCCTTTTTCCCTGGCTGTTCTTGCCTGTGCCTGAACCTTGCAGGGCTGACCCGGCTGGAAAGTGGCCAGAGCAGGGGAGGCTCGGGGGTGAGGGCTGGAAGAGGAGAGAGAACCTTTCCAAGGTCACAACTCCAGGGAAAAAACTGAGTCTGACAGAGCATTTTGTCATCCTTCCTCCTGCAGGATGGTTGGGCTTTATGTAGTGTGCATTAAGATATAACCTGATTTATTGATGTATCATTGGCTGGCTTTTAAGGGAAAATATTGCCATTTTTTTTAGCTGAAATAATGGAGGTTTTTCTCACTGTGGTCCCAACAATTACCAGCCATTCTTACTTTCTATTTTAGGTAAGCTAAGTGTAAAACTTGGAATTTATATGGAGATCACTCACAAAGCGAGTCTGAAGTTCAGCTCCTAAATTTCCTCTGAACAATAACAACTCAATAAGTTTGCCTTATTTTCAAGATTTATAAGAACAGTTTGACTTATAAGAACAGTTTGACTTATAAGAACAGTTTGACTTATAAGAACAGTTTGACTTATAAGAACAGTTTGACTTATAAGAACAGTTTGACTTATAAGAACAGTTTGACTTATAAGAACAGTTTGACTTATAAGAACAGTTTGACTTATAAGAACAGTTTGACTTATAAGAACAGTTTGACTTATAAGAACAGTTTGACTTATAAGAACAGTTTGACTTATAAGAACAGTTTGACTTATAAGAACAGTTTGACTTATAAGAACAGTTTGACTTATAAGAACAGTTTGACTTATAAGAACAGTTTGACTTATAAGAACAGTTTGACTTATAAGAACAGTTTGACTTATAAGAACAGTTTGACTTATAAGAACAGTTTGACTTATAAGAACAGTTTGACTTATAAGAACAGTTTGACTTATAAGAACAGTTTGACTTATAAGAACAGTTTGACTTATAAGAACAGTTTGACTTATAAGAACAGTTTGACTTATAAGAACAGTTTGACTTATAAGAACAGTTTGACTTATAAGAACAGTTTGACTTATAAGAACAGTTTGACTTATAAGAACAGTTTGACTTATAAGAACAGTTTGACTTATAAGAACAGTTTGACTTATAAGAACAGTTTGACTTATAAGAACAGTTTGACTTATAAGAACAGTTTGACTTATAAGAACAGTTTGACTTATAAGAACAGTTTGACTTATAAGAACAGTTTGACTTATAAGAACAGTTTGACTTATAAGAACAGTTTGACTTATAAGAACAGTTTGACTTATAAGAACAGTTTGACTTATAAGAACAGTTTGACTTATAAGAACAGTTTGACTTATTTTCAAGAGTTATAAAAATAACTGGCATCAATATCCCTGCTCTTCCTTCCTGTGTGTATTTACCAAGCAAAGAAATAATTAAACATCTTCAATTAGTATTTTTCCTTTTTTTCTTGTCTGTAAGCCTCAGCTCATTGCACCACCTCTAAGTGACTCAGGTGTAATTAAAGAAACATGTTCTCATTAAAATCACAATGTTGTCACAAATAACTCTTTTAACTGAGTTAGGAGAGATTCTTGTTGCTCTGACGGTGGATAAGTAAATAGTTGGATCTGCTTGAAAGAAAACCAGGAACTATTAATATGGGGAGTAAAAATACTCACAAACCAAATCCCCAAAGTACAAATAATAGTTTGAAGCTTTTCTATTAAACACCCTCCCAAATGCCCCAAGTTTCTGCAGAGCCACTCTCTTGTTGTCAGTTTTGGATGAAGTTGATTTTTAAGGGGACAAATGTCTATAAAATGCTCTTAAAACCTGTTTTCTTCCAGGAATTTTGAGTGTGTTTTGCTTGCTTAAAACAAAAAAATGCTTCCTGGTAACAATTTTAAAGTAAATTAAATGACAGATGAGAATTAGAGCAGTTGAGAGTCATTTTTATTTTGGAATTCTTTTTGCATTAACACATCTGCAGTGTTGATGAATATATGGAAAAATGAAATTGTGCTTCTATCCTGCCGTGTCTCCAGTGTGACAATAAATCACCTTTTTTTCCTTTTAAAACGTCTGGCCTTGTAATTTATGTTTGCATAACCCATTACTAAATTCATAGTAGGTGTTTTAGTTGGCAGGCACAATTCCAGGGATTCAGTGGACCTATTTTAATACTGAGCTTTTGTTGCTGTTCATAATTATGTGTAGAAATATATGTATTTTCTTAATTATAAAAAAAACAGCCTGCTTTTACTTTGGATCTCTTCTCACTTCCTCCACACAAATAGTGCTTTAAAGCTTTGAAAGAATTAGTGCTTTTTTTTGACTTGAGAAAAGAAATGGATTTACCAGGCTGAGGGTTTTTTCCAGTTTTGAAAAAGCAAAACACAAAAAAAGTAATAAAGTACATAAAGCAAAGTTGTGATGCATCCCTGGTGCTGTTTAGAATTTTTGAGGATTCTTTATATTTTATAGACCAGTTGTAAATATTTAGGGCAGCATCAAGACAGTATGCAAATAAAAGAAGTTTTATTAATAACCATTATCTGGCCTGTGGTAATAAATATGTATGACTCACATAGGAATAAACCCACCCAATAAATATAAAAGCCATACAAAGCCATTAACAATTTTTAATGGACTTGCAGATGGAATAATTTAATGCAACTGTAGTTACTCAGGTTCCAGCTCCTGTAACTATTCCTCATCCCCTTGAAAGCTTTCATCTGAAATACATTGCCACCATTCAGGATTCCACCTTGTCTCTGTTTAAAACCATAAAGCTGTGGTTTCACAATTTTTGAAGCACTAATGCTTATTTATGGCCACAGTTCTGCACTTTTTAAGTACACAGGTGGTTATTTATCTATTGAACATCCAGTGACTTTTTAAAAAGGAAGTTTTTCTTCAGAAGCAGCAGCACTAGGCCAGTGTTGAGCAGGAAGGATGAGGAGTTGGGAATGAGCTCTGGGGATACCCTGGGGCAGATTTCTTCATTCTTGTCACCCAGGGACACTGGGGTTGTGTTCCCAATCCCTGGAAGTTGAAAGAAAACCAGAAACTATTAATATGGGGAGTAAAAATACTCACAAACCAAATTAAGGCCAGGTTGGATGGGTTGGAACAGCCTAAATAGTGCAAGGTGTCTCTGGAATCAGATGAGCTTTAATGTCCTTTCCAACTCACCCCATCCCATGATTCCATATTATTATTTATTAAGAATAAAGCTGTTAAAGGACCCAAACCTGAGACATTTCTGCCCCAAAATGGTTTTCTTGTGGTTCTCTGAAATGGAGAAAGCAATGAAGAATGCTCAGTTCATAAATGAAAGCAGTGTGGAATTGGATGGTAGATACAGCACCATCATGTCTCATAAAAAGCTTCTGCTGTGGTTTTCTATGTGCTTTGTTTCCTACTGGGTAAACCCCAGTAATTTAAAGTATTTTGAAGAATATCTCAGGTTTGTCAGGGTTTGTGTGTGGGCACCAAGGACCTTTTAATAAAATATTGCAAAAGATACTTGTGTTGCTGGGCTGAATGCTGATAGATGAACAGCTCTGAGGAAAACATTCTGCAAACATTCTGCGGGTTCAAAGCTGCTTTTAATCCAAACCTTTCATCCTCTGCGAGAGGGCGCTGGGAGTGCTCCCAAAAACGCCCCAAAGTGTTCAAACTCCTGAGTCCTGTTTGTCAGAAGCCATTTGAGCCCAACTCTTCAGCACTTTCTGTGCACTTTGGGGCATGTCCACACCTGCAGGGGAGCTGTGCTGAGGCTGCTGGCACTGCCATGGCTTTCAAAGGCAGCTTTAATTCCTTCCCTGGCTGGCAGCACAGGCGGCTCCTTTCAAGCTGGGACTTTGCTGCACCCAGTGCCACATCTCCCAGGCCTTAATCTGACAAATTAACCTGTTGCTGATTATCCCCTTGGCCCCTAATTCCTGCTGAAGGACTGGGATGGGTCAGTCCAGCAGCACTGAGTGAAACCAAGAAGCCAGAGGTGGGTTTGGGGCTGCACTCACCTGCCCTGCCTGGCTCTCGGGGTCTCTGGCTGCTCAGAGTGACCCCAAGAAAAGCTGGAAAGTCTCTTTTCCCAGCCTGGCACTTGAAGAAGGAGTCAGGGCTCTTCATTTCTCAGTCTCAAGGTTGTTCATTGTTTCTTATCTATAAAAATTTTTCTCCTGCCCTGCTGAGGTCCATCCAGCAGGACAGTTCCAGGCACTCTGCCTGCCCCCAGGGCACTGTTATGTCTTTATACTAAAAACTATGTGTACAATATTTACAATTCCTTCCCAATACCTATCACCTATGTTAGACAGTGAGCTTCTACTCTAAACCAATCTAAAAGTGCCAACATCACAGCAGAAGATGGAGGCCGAGAAGGAGAAGGAGAAAGGCTGGACATGCCCAGATTCCTCCATCTTGCCTCCTGAACCCCCATTCTAAAAAACCCCAAAATCTACTTTTTGACCCTGTGATAATTTCACTATTATTCTACTTAAACTGTTGTGGCCTGCTGGTCTTCATCTAAGGTTGGTAATTTGCTCCACGGGTCATAATCAAACCCAGAGGGGCATTTTGGGCTCTGTGCCAGGGTCTCTGAGCCCCCTGGCAGGGGTCTTGGCAGTCCAGGACAGCCAGAGGGATGTTCTGGGTTCCCACACCTGGCAGAAGCCAGGTTATCCTGCCTGCAATGCCATTTGACTGTCTGCAACCATCATGCCTTGCTCCTTGGGAAGCTCTATCCATTGAAAATATATCCACTGTTTTTTGGGAAATTGTCCATTGGCTGTGGGAAACCATCCACTGCTCCCACATGAGCTTTTCAGGGCCTTCTGGGCAGTGCTCAGCTGGAGCAACTGGAATCAGATTCCCAAATCATTTTTTTTGCTTTCTAGCAAAACTCAGCCTGGCACTTGGTTCCAGGGGGTGGGCAATGGTCTCAATGACAGGCAGAGATCAGAAGGTAGAAAATCACCCAGGCTCACTTCCATATTATCACTCATGGGAATGCTTAAACTCAGCTTCAAACCAAGAGTTGGGTGTGGAAATCAGCACTCCAGTGTGTGATGCACCTTTAAACCCTGGCCTCTTATTGCAAAGTGCATGTGGTGCTTCCCACAGTGCCCTTGGTTCATCCATGCAGGTAAAATGAGGGCAGCAATAAAGAAATGAAGTGCTGCTTTGTTAGGAAAGGGAAGACATTATTAGTCTAAAAAAAGATTTCAACAAAATCAGCTAACTGGTTGAAGTAGTTCTTCAATTAATGCTTGAAAAACCAATAAGTTTAAAATGTTCTTTCAGTCTGTCACAGGAAAAGGCATATATTAAGCTCACCTGTTGAGAGGATTATCTCTGCTAAACACACTCCTTTTACTTGAGACCAAAATAGATCCTTAAAAAATTAATACTGAAATAGGTTTAGAGCCGATAGAGAGATTTCCTTCAGACCTGTTTTGTGGTATGCTCATCTGCTTTTTCAGGAATTTTAAGCATTGAAGGAATGAAGTCAAAGCTGCTGCTTGTCTTTGAAATGGATGCCTCTTTGATAAGCCTCTGATCTCTGTACCCAGAGTTGTAGTAGCAGATTCAAACACTGATTGTAAAATTGGGAGACTAAAATGTAGCCACGACAGCTTCAAACATTCTGTCTCTCTGTCAGATTCAATGCACAGGACATTGCCAGGAGTTAAAACGATGCAAAATTAAAGTAGCCTACTAAATTTACCTGCCATGGAGAATCCACAAAAGAGCTGCCACTTCTAATCCTCCAATTCGTTTCAAATTATTATTTTTTCAAATTGGACTCCCTGATCTCTTCAGCTCAAGCTGTTGTAGAGATTTGAAGAGCTGTCTCTTCTTGTCAGATCACTGGTTTAATAATAATAATATCTTACATTTATATAGTCCTTTTCATCCCTCAGCTTCCCAAAGTGCTTTACAAGCTTTCTATACACAAAATCATGCAAGCACCTCTTGGGTGGCTGCTGCTCATCAGCTGCAGGAGTGTCTGGCAGCTCCTTTCCCTCCATCCTCACTCCCTGAAAGCACCAGGGAGGGGTAAAATACAAGGAGGTGATCCCAGTGCATCCCAAGGGAATCAGAACCACTGCTGGGATGTCCTGCCCACCCCAAAACTGGGGACACAGTAAAGAACAGCCATCACTGCAGTCTTGCTGGTTTGTTTTCTGATGATTTATTTGTTATTTCATTGTACTCACAGCCTGAAAAATCCCTGTATCTGGAATTTGAGGCAGCAAGAGGAGTAACTTTGTACCATCCCTTCAAAAATGTACAGGGGAAAGTGTAGGTACCTTGAATATAAAGCAGTTATTAAAAAAAAAGAGTCCAAACCTCTACCCAGATGTTCTTAGTCATCTGTTTTTGTTGGAGACTGATGGAGAGCTGTTCTGACCTGTCAGCAAGTGCCTTCCATGGTTTCTTTAAACCTCCAGAACCTGGGGATGATGGTGCAGAACAGATTTTTGTCAAATTAGTTCTAACTCTTGAGGTAATGATTCCTGGGAGGGAAGAGGCATTGAAGTGGCATGAGGCTGCCCATTAGTGGAGGAGGCACAAAGTGAGAGCAGCCACTCTGCAGTGGTTCTCCAAGGGAAAATGGCCAAGAACACATTGATGGAGGTTTAGACACAATTCATATAATGAGCCCAGGCTTCTGTAAGCATTGATCTGGCTTATTGTTTTTTATTTCCTTTAGTACTTCTTGGTTTGGCTTCAAGTGTGCCCTCCCCAGGATTGCTGGTGCTGAAAGGAATATGAAAAATAAACAAAAAAAAAAAATCAGGGACTGCTAAACTTAAGAGTCACTGACACATCTGCAGAACATCCTGCTGTGCTGTGCTCATCTGAATTTGGATCATGTCCAACCTCATAACTTTTTCAAGTTATCCTGAATTTTGTGTTCTAGATACCATTAGAGACCATTTACTGTGTCCAGATTGATTTCAAATAATTCTGCATTCTTCTTTACCCTCCCTTTGGGGGTGGGGAGGATGCTGATGAGGGAGGCTCCTCTTCTGCCTGGGGGGAAAGGGTTTTACTTCAATGGTTTGGAGCCAGGGAGAGGGAAAGCTGGAGGCCCAGACATGGTCTCAGAGGCCTTAAAAATGTGGAAAAATAGAAAGTGTACATCCATAGACACTAATACTAATGGACACTTATCCTGTCTCTGGCTGTAAATTATTGAGATCCTGCTTCTATCTGGTAATGCAACTTAATCAGAATCAGTTTTACTGCTCTGACCCCATAGGGAACCATCTAATTTCATTTTATTTTACATTTTGTCTAGTCACTGTGCTAGGAAGCTTTGTATCCAGTCTCCTGGTGACATTTTGAAGTTCCAGGCTGTATTTAGCCAAACACACTGGAATCAGGAGCCTGCAGTTCAGTGCCATGGCTTTTCTCCTGCAGTCCTTCAGCTGATGGTCAGTTGAGAGGACACGAGGTGCCCAGCAGTTTGCAGTCCTGCACTCTGCTCAAGCCTGGGGTGCTTAAAAACATCCCAATGCCAAGATTTCCTGAGCAGAACTCCCCAAGGCAGCCTGCTGCTGGGCTGTGATGTGCAGAGAACCTCTCTCTGTAATTCCTGCATCTTGCAGCCTTTTTAAGGTGCAGTTTTGCTTTTCTCACTCCAAATACAATGCCTGTGGTGTTGCTCATTGTCATCTCACAGCCTCAGCACTCACTTTGGGTTTTTCCAGGTTGTAGGCAGCAGAAAACTTGGAAATCAGCTGCTTTACACCTGTGCATGGAGATGAAGGTCAGGTATTGGGGTATCCAAAGGTGACACAGCATTTTAGAGCTCCCAGGGAGGATTTTTCCAAGGCAGTGTGGAATGGTATGAGAGCCCACCTTGCCCACCCAAACACTGCCAGTAGGAGGTGGCACAGCCAGGACCCCTGCCAGGGGGCTCAGAGACCCTGGCACAGAGCCCAAAATGCCCCTGTGGGTTTGATTATGACCCATGGAGCAAATTACCAACCTTAGATGAAGATCAGCGAGCCACAGCAGTTTAAGCAGAATAATAGTGAAGTTATCATGGGGTGAAAAAGTAGATTTTGGGGTTTTGGTATGGGGGTTCAGGAGGCAAGATGGAGGAATCTGGGCATGTCCAGCCTTTCTCCTTCTTCTTCTTGGCCTCCATCTTCTGCTGTGATGTTGGCACTTTTAGATTGGTTTAGAGTAGAAGCTCAGTGTCTAACATAGGTGATAGGTATTGGGAAGGAATTGTAAATATTGTACATGTAGTTTTTAGTATAAAGACATAACAGTGCCCTGGGGGCAGGCAGAGTGCCTGGAACTGTCCTGCTGGACAGACCTCAGCAGGGCAGGAGAAAAATTTTTATAGATAAGAAACAATGAACAACATTGAGACTGAGAAATGAAGAGCCCTGACTCCTTCTTCAAGCGCCAGGCTGGGAAAAGAGACTTTTAACATTTCTCAGGTTCTCAGCAACCAGCAAAAGATCCTGAGAGCAATGCAGCCATCTCCTGTTCCTCCATGAAGGACAGACACCAGTTCTGTGCTGTGCCAGCTGCAGCAGCATTTTCACCTTCCTGTAGTACAGATGACAAGGGGAGGGAGCTGGGAGAGGCTGAAGGGTTGGTGCTGCTGCAGGTCAACATCCTTCCTGCTACTGAGGTAGGAGACACAACTTCTGCTTGTGGTTTCCAAGGAGATTATTCCCTGCCCAGTGCTGGCAGCAGCCTGGCACTGGTGGTGCCCAAGCTGGGGTGTCCATCTCCCACACTGCCCACGAGCTGGGCGCTGCTCGAGCACCTTTCAGTGCAGGAACTCCGATGTTTTTATTCTCTCAGCCTAGTCTAGCAGGCTTCTTAAAAGGGATTACACTCCCAAGCCTGGGATTCAAAGCTGGGTTTAATGAGTTTGATGAGCCTGTGAAGCAGACTTGCAGAGAAGCCTGTCTGTCTAAATAGCATTTTTAATAAATTCCCCCTGCTCCGGAGATTAGCGAGATTAGTGCAGGAGGGCTCCCTCCCCATGGATGGTGCCACAGAAAGACAAACCCCACTGATCACTTAGTGCTTGCCAAAAAGGAGTGTCTTTACACTTAAAATAGTGGCTCTCTGGTGCCAGAGCCCTTTGTGCTGGGTCAGCACTGGGTGTGAGGAGTGAGGGCTGTGAGCACCGCGCCGTTGGATGCTCAGCTGCATCTCCAGAGCCTTCTACCCTCACCCCATCTGCTGTGGGGGATGCTGCTTGCAGATCTCCCAGAAGTGATAACTTGCTCTAAAAAAACCCAACCCCAGCCTTCAGGATTACTTATTAAAGAAAGTAATCTGTGAATTCATGTTGTTTCTTTAAATTTCTGTTGGAATTCTCCAACTGCGAGCTGGCAAAAAGGCACTCAGATGTTCTCTGTGTGTGCATATTTGCATATAGATATTTATGTGTATGTACACGCAATAAAAGGAGCTCTACTCAAAGATGAAACTGGTGATGGTGTCTTGGAGCAAGTGGGCTACAGAATCCCTCCAATGGACAGGCTTTTCCTCTGAATTCTGTCTCAACAATAGTGTTGGCACATTTTTAGATGTGTGAATACATATAAATAAGTCTTAGAAAATAGCAACTGGTAAGGAATTTTTTAAGTGAGCAGTAACTGGGTAAAATACGTAAGGATAGATGGCATGTCTTGTGGGGCATTGATTCTTAAAACCTGTTGCTGGTCCAAAATTAAATATTGTTCTCTTTTCCAAATCAGTGTAATTATGGAACAAGGAAAGAAAAGATTTCTGCATACCTTTTAATTTTTTTTTTTTCATAAAAGATGAAAGAGACGACATATTTTGTCTGTGAGCTTTTGAAATATTAGAAGTATTTTGGGGAGACAGATGAGTTGGCAGAGTGCATGTTGTTGGCCTGCTGTTCAGAAACAGCAGCAGCTCTCGTTGGGTAGGAGCATTTTGATAAATCTGATAACACTCATTTCTGTGACCTTAAAACAGGGATTGTCTAGTCACAAATCTTGGATGAAATACATGGATAACTTTTCCAAAAATCCCTTTATTACTGCAATGATCACACAGAAAGTTCAGAAACTTCTTAGGCACATTCTGTTTCTTTTTAAAAATACCTTCCTACTTTAGAACACAGATGAGAGTTGATATTTTGGGGGATTTGGGGGCACTGTTGTCTGTTTTCTGCACTTCTTTAAATTACACAATCCCTTCAGAGTGTAACCTTTTAAAACACACCCCTACTTTATACCTGCACATACGACCCTGGAAGATGGGGATGGGGAGAGCAACATGAAAAAACAGATAAAATTTGAACACTTGTAAGTTGACTTTTCCCAGTAATAGTTCTTTGATGGTTTGTGTTATTTTCAGCTCTGTAAAAGAGGGTGAAAAAGTGGGGTTTTTCCCCTGTTGATGCTTGGCATCATCCACAGCATCATCTGCAGCATTTAAGGATAAGTGGATGTTTAAGTGCCAGCAGCATCTCCAGGTTTCTTTCTTCCCTCAGCAATGATCTGAAGGAAGAGAACAAGGCCCACAAGTCCTGACTTGCTGCTGCCAAATAGGAAAGGCTATAATTGAAACTTTGGCATTGGCTGCATGTCCCTTTCATAAGTATTTGCTTTGTACCTTGCAGGATTAAAAAAATTGGAAGTGAAATACAATCAGGTGTAAATGATGTTATATAAAATCTTATTGCCAAATCTCTGCTGTTAAGAAATAAAGTATTTTTTTATTGAAACGAATAATTTAATTTTACCAGTGTACTGATTTTCTTCTTGCTCTCAGAGTAGGAAAATTGGCAATTAATATTCCAATAACCCAGTCTTATGGAAAGATTTGCCTGTTGTTAGATATGTTATAATTTATATATTACATAAAACCTAGTGTGTTCCATGCTTTAATATTGTTCAATCATTTAAAATTTGTGCCAGGAACCAGAATCTAATGTTGGAATTAAAGTTCAGGACATTCAACAGCTGCATTTATTGACTAGAGAAGATAATGAAGGGATAACTGGTAGATATGTTGTGCTTGAACCATCCTGGGGTTTAATTCAATTATTTAAGACTCTTGGACACAATATTGAAGTGTCTATTAGTAAAACTTGCACGTTTTCTCCTGTGTTGACAGCTAAAAACTAAAAGATTCACTTGGAAATGTCAGTGCAACCTGGGTTCCAAATGGCAAGGAGGTTTATTTGCAGCTATTCTGCTGCTGCTCCTCTTTCCCCCCTTCTTGTTTAGGAACAAATCCTGTGTTTGTAGGAAGGATTTTAGACAGTGATCTGCAATCACTGGTGCCAGCAGCAGAATGGTGTTTGTTTAATAAAAGATTGAGTAAAAAGACACCTTGGTGTTTGGTCTCCAGTGCAGTCATTTATGAGCTGAACATTCTGGAGCCAAAATAAGAGAAAGGGATTTAAATCTTTAAAACAGAGCTATTTCTGAGAGTTCTAGTGGCTTTTCTTAATAGCAGTGGGTGGATTAAAAAAAAATAAATAAAGGGACTTAGCAGATAAATATAATGAAATGTATCTTTTTAAAATCAGGGTCTTTGAGGTTGGGATCTTTGGTTGGAGACTTTCCAAAGATGGATGACTAAGTAAGAAAAAAGAACTCCCAAAGCCCCTGGGTGGAGTTCCTAGACTGGTACCAGCAAATTCCCAGAAAGGAAAACAATTGCTCTTTAATTGGAATTCTTTCACCCAAAGATTATTCACTTATCAATACTCTAAAAATATCCTGGACAGTTTCCCAGAACTCTGAGGAACGGGAGTTGTTTTTACTGGGGCAGGTGTGTCATGCTCGTTCAGCAATGATGCTTTTTGGTTTTTCTTTAGTATTTAAGAGCAGAAAGGAAAAAACAGAAAATTAAATTAGGTGTACTACAACACAGACTGCTTCCTGTGAGGAAAGACTGAGAAAGGTCAAACAGTCTAAACATTTAAGGTTTTTTTAAAAAGTGTATATTTTTCTATTATTTCCCTTTTTTGTGTTTCCGTTCAGTGTAAAATTGCATTTTGGTGACATACTGAGATAACAAAAGTACCTTTTTCAGTATGAGTATCTTGATTCTTCAGTAACTCTTGTGGAGTGTTGTATTTTCTGCTGAAGTGGGGGGTAAATGTCAGATTTTTATGTCCAACGTGACATAGTGAGTCTGGAGGAGAAGAGAGCAGTAGCTATTGCTTTAATATTTGTAAAATGCTTTCTAGATAAACACTGAAATGCTTTGTAGATAGACACTTTCCAGACAGACCAGATTGTTGGAAAGCTGTGGTCTTGCCATCAGTAAATCTTCAGGCTTTTAAAATTTCAGCTTCACCTTTTTATTGTGTTTTTTAAGCAGCAGCTAATTAGGAGGTGGTTCATGGTAAACTGGTGAGAACAATAAAAACCAGGTTGTTCTCCACACAATATCAGTTATTTTCTTCAAAATTAAATTCTTAGGGTTGATAATCTATAAAATCTGGAATTTACCCAAAATATTAAATCATTTTTACTGTGGAAAGCATCTTAATTACTTTGAGAAAAATTCCTAGTTGTATAAATTTGGTGTTTTGTTGTACAGAAATTGCTGGTTTGTTGTTTACTTTGAATTTACTCTTAAGTTTTTATATTAATGGCTGATGGTAGATTCTTGCCCACTTACCTTCATTTGTTTCAAATCTATCCTCAGTGATGCCAATAAAATGCTCTCTACCCCATATCCTCTGACACTTTCTTTTGGAGGAAGAAATCTCTGAATCTGGATCATGAAAATCTTCTTTGGACTTTTAAAGCAAACTCTTCTGCTGGGACTACTGAACACTCTGAATATTCTGTGTTTATTCTGGTCCTTAGGTTAGACCTGGCAATAGAGGAAACCAAGGAATTCCCAAAAAACCTCCCTGTGAAAAGGAGGAATGTTTAGAGGAGCTGGATTTTCCTGATTATTAGCAGGGGTTGAGATGGCAGTGGGATCAAAAGGGAACTTTCTGTGAGGAAGAATTCACATCCAGGACATTTCTGTGCTGGGGAAATTCTGCCAGGGATGACAGCACAAGTTTTGTATGATGTTGAATGTTTATTGTCTGTGTTTAGTGTCCTGTTAGAATTATTCTAGGTTACAGTTCCATGTGTTTCATTCTGGCACTGTAAGAACCAAGCAGGAGCTCTCAGTCCAGCTCCTTTTTGTTTCATTCTGCTCCCATTGCTGAGGAGCAGGAAGGGTCACCCAAGACTTTCCAAGAACAGGTCTGCAAGAAGCACTGTCATTGGTATGGGTTGCAAATGACTGCAGGATGAAACTTGGATTTGCTGACCATCAGTGGTAATTAACCCTTCCCCTGCCAAAGACTGCAGCTCTGTGCAGCACTCACTGCTGTGTGATCCAGCCAGTTCCAAGCAGAGATTTCATCTGCAAAGATGTGGAATTTCCCATGGATGGCAGGACAAGGTAATTCCTTCTCTCTTAAGAATGGTGAGTGAGGATGAGCAGAGGTTTGAGAACCAAGTGGGCACAGGAAATCTCTTTCTCGGGGAAGGGGAGCACTTCTTCCTGGCCTGGCCTGCCTCTCTTTTTTGACCTTCTCTTTCCTCAACTCTGTAGTGATTCCAACTAATCAGATCAGCATCAGCATGAGTCTCTTATGGGTTTGTCTCTTACCAGAAATTTAACAGCTTAAGCTTTTATTTTTGTTGTTTTGTTTTGTTTTGTTTGTAAGATTAATGGTGGTGTTTTCTTTCCATGGAGATGGTTGAAGTTTCAGTATTGTTTCTGTCAGGTCGGTAGTTCTGAGTAATTTTGGTGGCTTATTTATACAAGAAGTTAGTTTATAATACCCCAGTTTGTACTTATTCTGGCTGGTTCTCTTAAATCCAAGTAAAGTAGCAAAGTAGAAAGGCACAGCAGAGGAAAAACTGGAAAAACAAACCTCTGGGTAGAATCTCTGTGCTGGGTTAAGCAGATGAAGCTGCAGTGCTGCTGCAGGAGATGGTCTCACCCTGCACTGCCCATGTACCCGTCCCCCTTGCTTGCAGGTAATTTTATACCTGTTTGTGCTTAAAAGTCAGGTATTTAGTTAAAGACTGGCAAAGGGATCAGGAATGCTGTGTGGGATTATTTGCACATGCTTGTGTAATGTGTTTCTCAAGAGCCAGATCCTGCAGGATAAAAACTGAACAGAAGAACTTTGAGTAGAGCTCCTCAGCTCCTCCCTTGCACAAATCACTGTCTTTATTCCTTCTTTCTGAGGAGACCAATTCTCTGTGGTTGCATTGAAAAACTCAGCCAAGCTCACAGCTTCTCCTTTCCCCTGATTTGACCCCAGCTGCAGAAAGTTGCCTGAAGTTCTTGCTTTTCTCATCGACTGCAGCGAGCAGGTCCTAACAGGATTCTTGAATTTCACCAACTGCCTTATTCTGGGTTGGCTCCATCTTATCATGTGCAAGCCTGTTACTGGCCTCCAAGCTGGAAGTGCAGTATTCCCCAAGCAGAGGTTTTTGGGGAAAGGCTCCCATAAAAGAGCTGTCCTGAAGCTCCAGGTGACCAAAATGGCTTTTCATGAGAAGATGTTCTGATAAAGTTTTAACTGGGAATGGTTCTCCCAGACAGCTCATCCCACCGTGAAGGAAATTGCCTGAGAAAAGGTCTGGGTTGAGGATCTGGATTTCCTGAGGGTTTGGGTCAGGATCCCTTTGCTGAAGTGATGCTGTGGAATTAAACAAGAGCTGTCCATGCCCTGCACAGAGGGTTAACTCTGATCCATGGAGGTGCTTTCCACTGGAAAAGCTTTTCCACTTGCAGTGCAAAGGGAGATTATGGCTTTAAGCTGAATTATAACTTGAGTTATGAAGACTTTCTTGGACTCTTTCAGAAAGTCAGTCTAACCCTGAAAACAAAAGGATTTGTGATTAAAGCCATTTGGTTTGTGGCAGTGACCAAGCAGGCTCTGGTTTCCACCTCTCCCTCTTTGTACTTCACCCAGTTTTGATGGCTGGGAGAGGGTTGGTCATTTCCTTCATTCTGTTTTTCCTTTCTAATTCTGAAAGGTTTTGTGGGAAAAGGGAGCTGCCACGCAGCTCTGCCCCAGAGCACACAGGAATTTGCTTTGCAGCAAATGTGGGATATGTAAAAGTGGCACCTGAGGGTGTCGCCTTGTCCCCTGTTGTGGTAAAGGCCACAAAGGGAAGTGCTTGAGGGTCCTGGCCCCCTGCTTCAGGTGAGACTCCTGGATCAGATACCCTGAACACAGGATCTTTGAATCAAAGAACAGGAGCAAAGATGAAGAAATTCCCGAGCAATTAACTTGTTGTGCAATATTTAAATTATTTTTAATCATAGTTTTACCTCAAATTATAATTTAAGATATATCATGTAATCACTAGTAATACAAAATGAAAATGGAAAGGGCATGTTCTTTCTTCTGAACATTCTCCATATAATAATCAGCTAATAACTCTGTCTGCTTTAATTCAAGGAGTTCCACTTACTCAGTTTTTAAGTTGGCAGGCTGCTTTTTAATTCTTCTCTTCTAATTTGTTGCAACATGTATGAAATACACGGGTTAATTTGAGTAAATACAGTCAAGTTAATCAAAGGAAATGATTACAGAAGGAACCCAAGAGGGGAGCTGGATATCACTCAGGAAGGCATTGTGTAGCTCTGCCAAATTAATTAAACACTACTGGTTAAAATCAAGGGTTAGTGATAAGAATCTTGTTGAATTTGGGCTACAAGTGACTTGTTTTAGTGGGTGAATGATGACTCTTTTTACTTCCTGTCAGGCTGAGTATTCTCCTCCCTCCTGTCCCTTTTAACTCCGAATTTCCATGTGGATTTCCCATAGTGGGCTGAGCAGGAAAGTTTTGCTGCCTCTCCTCTCTCACAGAATTCCTGCAGGTCGCTGGTCCTTGGTGTCCCTGCAGCACTGGGAAGTGTCCCTGCTCCATTGGGAAGTGTCCCTGCTCCATTGGGGAGTGTCCCTGCAGCACTGGGAAGTGTCCCTGCAGCACTGGGAAGTGTCCCTGCTCCATTGGGAAGTGTCCCTGCACCATTGGGAAATGTCCCTGCTCCACTGGGAAGTGTCCCTGCTCCATTGGGGAGTGTCCCTGCACCATTGGGAAATGTCCCTCCACCATTAGGAAGTGTCCCTGCACTATTGGGAAGTGTCCCTGCAGCACTGGGAACTGTCCCTGCTCCATTGGGAAGTGTCCCTGCACCAGTGGGAAGTGTCCCTGCTCCACTGGGAAGTGTCCCTGCTCCACTGGGAAGTGTCCCTGCAGCACTGGGAAGTGTCCCTGCTCCATTGGGAAGTGTCCCTGCTCCACTGGAAAGTGTCCCTGCTCCATTGGGAAGTGTCCCTGCACCTCTGGGAAGTGTCCCTGCTCCACTGGGAAGTGTCCCTGCTCCATTAGAAGTGTCCCTGCACCATTGGGAAGTGTCCCTGCAGCACTGGGAAGTGTCCCTGCACCATTAGGAAGTGTCCCTGCTCCATTGGAAAGTGTCCCTGCTCCATTAGAAGTGTCCCTGCACCATTGGGAAGTGTCCCTGCAGCACTGGGAAGTGTCCCTGCTCCATTGGGAAGTGTCCCTGCACCTCTGGGAAGTGTCCCTGCTCCATTGGGGAGTGTCCCTGCTCCATTGGAAAGTGTCCCTGCTCCATTGGGGAGTGTCCCTGCTCCCTCCAGAGCTGTAATTAACTCACAGAGCTCTGGCTCAGCTCCAGGAAATCAGCCCCAATTACTGCATTCCCCTTGTCACCAATGCCACTTCACAGCTCCCACTAATTTGAGGTGGCAAGTCCCAACTTCCCATAGTAAAATCACTGGTTTTGCACTGTTTTTCTACTTCTTATTCTGTCATTTCTTTCTCTTATTGTATTTTTTTGGCTCCACTAAACTGCTGTTGTGAGGAGAGTAAAGGATCATCCTGGAAAAGTCTCATCTGATCATTGCAGGGATACCATGGAAATAGAGGAGGTCTGGAGTTGTGCTTGGTTTTAATATAGTTTAACACAGATCAAAGGGGGCAAAACCCACAAAGATCATCTTTAGATTGATCAAAAGTGTGTCTGCACTTAAATGAAGGGTTCTTACTGTGGGATTATGGCAGTGCTGCAAATTAAAATATCTTCAAAAATCCCAGCTTTTTCATCTCCTCCATCACTTGGTTTATGGGACCTCTCAGACTGTTGCATTTGCTGTCCTGGTTCCAAACAAATATCTGGTTCCATATTTAAAAAGTTAATTTCTTTTTTTTTGGCTTCTCTTGAATTAGTTTTCTCAAACATTCCACAGCCAAATTCAGGGAGTTACAGGCAATTGAGACAAGAAATTTCTGAGTTAATCTACATGACAGAATAATGCATTTCAAATTATTTCTCAGCTTTCAGGGCTGTAGTGCAGAGGCACAGCCTGGGTAACCCCTGGCATTTTTGGATCTGTAGTTTTGGATTTTTAGTTTTTTGGATTTTTAGTTTTTTGGGTGTGCTCTGGAACACCTTGACTGGGATGAGGGCTCTAACAGGAGGCATTTCCATCCTCTGGGCTCCTGAGATCCTGCCCAGCCAATCTGATCCAGCTTTTATCTCTGAGTATTCAGCTAATGTGATTATCTCTTCCTAAACTTGTTTCAGTGCCATAATGAGTTCCTGGTTTGTCACCTATTAATAATCTGATATGGAGAAGTGAATTAATGTGTTCCCCTGGATTTCTCCAAACATTTGCTCCAGGGCCAGATCATTGGGTATTTTAATTCAGTGGTAGATAGTGGTTTTGACAAGAAGATTGGTTATGTTAGGAGTTCATTGAAACACATTTGCTGATGGGTTTTTATAGTTGTAGCTTTACTTTGAATTCCCAGGTAACATCCTTAGGATTAATACTTTGGTTTCATTCCAAGTGCAAAAAATAAATTTTGTACTTTGATTGTGACTTATAACTGCCATTAATGAACCTGCCATAACTATTGTAACTACCATGGATTCTCACCCTGTCCTTAGCCAGAGCTGATGAAGTCCATGGGCATGAAATGCAAAATTCTTACTCTGCAAAACTTTCCAAAATTAAATATTTGCACTTTTCTTGATTGGCACAACAGCAATACCCTATAAAGAAATAGTCTTTATATATATACACACACACATGTATATACACCCACCCCCTTTACACCTCCTCCTTTTTGCATCTGGCCCATGCCCAAAGAGGCAGCAATGTGGCACCAGGATGGGTTTTTTCTGGTAAGTGGCATTCTGCAATTTTTGCCTTCCATGACTCAGAGTAATTTCTTGTTGTAAAATCCCAATTCCTTCCAAGCAAATTTAGACCAGTGCTGTCAAAGATCAGGGTTTAAAAGGGATTACAGTAATGGGAACGTTTAAATTGTTTTCTCTTCCCCTGATTTTGGCTTATTCAGAAAGTGAATTTGTGTAGGTGTCATTTATTATGGGTGTTGTTCAAAATCAGCCTTATCTTTTAGGATTCTGAATACCAGGTACAATGTAAATTATAATTTTGGTAGTAATGGAGCAGGAGGGGAAAGGCCAGGTGGGACAGACCTTGGAGCAACCTGGGCTAGAGGAAGGGGGTGAAACAAGATGGTTTTAAACCCAAACCATCTGGGATTCTATGATTTTACAATTCACAACAAATCTTGCTTTACTTTTTTAATAAAGAAAAGGTTGTTGGGGTGCTTTTGGGTTTGGGTGGGGTTTTTTTTTCAGTCCCATTGTAGGTTTTTTAGAGCCAGGGCCAAACTGAATAGCACCACCAAGTTTAATTCAGTATTGGGACCAGCATTCAGACTGGAAACTGCTCTGCCAACTTTATCCCAGCTCATTTCCCTGGAGTTGGAATGATCACTGTAATTACTGATTTTAGACTTACTTTAGCAAGGAAGACATGAACAGCATTGAACTGGGTTTTACCATTTTACCTAAAATGGACCTGAAACAACTAAAATGGATTTTTGTCCGTGGTTTTGAAGAGGGCTGGATGAAGGCTGTGCCAAAAACTGGTTGTGCCTTGTGTCCTTCTCCTGCCCATGCTGGTGCTCTGCTCAGAAGGGTTTTGCATCCTTCTAACCAGGAAAATCAGGGGGAAGAGGTATTTGTGTGAGGAGAAATTGTGATAGTGTGCAACACAACAAGAATAAAGTCTTGCTCTTTCCTCTGAGACTGATTATGAGGAGGGTGGAGTTGGTTGCAGTTAATTTTATTGTGTTTTTACAAGTCATACTGTTATTTTCCCTTCCCTGTTTGTTCTTACTTGATTTTTGGGAGGATTCAGTTTTTGCTGTTTAATTAGTAGGGGAAATATCCTCCTTTTTAGTCTTGCATCATGGGTTAGACCCATGTTCTGACATGGTGGAGCTTGTGGACCCTTTTAAGTACAGCTTCATTATTTATAAGGCATTAATCAGATTAATTTCATAATAGTTTCCTGCTAATCCTGCCATTGTTCCTTAACTTAGAACTAACAAAAGCACAATTTTAATACCCTTTTAGTTGCTACAACATCCTTCTATTATTGGTTATATTTTTATTAGAGAGTTCTTTCAAACAGTTTCCTAAAATCTTAAAATGATTGAGCAACATCTTAAAATTGCAGCACTTTTACTGCTGATAAAAGGACAATTTCTCAAGCAAATCCCCTTTTTATTAAAATCATGTTTCTTTGTCAGTTGAAATTTGTAGGAGTTTTCCTCTTTCTGTATAATCCCAGTCCTTGTGCCAAGCAGATTTTTTCTAGCTGTGATATTGAGGCTCACTTAAAAATGTGTTTCATTTGTGGAAAAGATCCTTTTAGTGATTCTGAGAGCATTTATAGTGGGAGTACTTAACATCCTGACATACAGCAATAAACACCAAAATCCTAATTACTTGCACATTATTTTGTTATTACTGAAGAAACCTGTGTTTGAACATCACTTCCTTTTTCAGTTTGCAAGGGGCCTCATTTCTAAGGTCTTTTAATGAGATTAATTATTTTTCTGGTGTCTTCTTCAGTTCTGTTTTATAAAATACTTCTCTATCATGTGATACAGAGCTCTGCTATTCAGGAAATTTTATGACATTAGGTAGCTTAGAACAGAAATTACCTTGTGCAAAACAGAAAAAGCCAAAAAACCATTCCAAATCCTTATAGTTAAAAGAAGAAGCCTTAAAAAAAATTGTCTGATTACCTGCATAGGTAACCATATAGATTTCATTCTCTTTTAACTGCTGTTCATCTCATCTTCAATAGCATTTTAAATACTCCAATAAAAATGTATATATAATTACAAAAAGGCTATTACAATCAAAATTTAAAGGTCATCAAGCAGATTTCTGAATTGATGTCCCTAAAAAGTACATTATTTTCAATGATGATGAAAACTTATTATTTCTGTACCAAGAAGGATGATGGAAACTGCTTCCATGCAGCTGGAGAAGAGACTTCCCCACAATAGCTCCCCATGATAGGGTCATTGAGGTGTCAATGACATATTTCATATTTATAGAGCACTTTTCTTCAGGAAAGATTCCTAAATGGCCTCCCAGCTCCTACCACATGCATGGGAGATGAATGTATTATTTTTCCTGTTGGAACTGGAGCGGCTCAGGAATTGTAGGTATGTTCTGTTAAATGGATCCTCTTTTCACAAAAAACCTGGCTGAGATAGAAGGAGGTTGTAGGCATTGCTGGGGGTGTCACATGAGGTTTTTTCCTGCATTATGTGTTCTGGGATAATTTTCTTTCTGGTAAGGGGCTTCCCTGGAGCAGTCACCCCACCTCTGATTTCATTTATTCTTGGTACTGATTAGGGAGAGAGTGAAAGTTTAGAAAGCACTCACAACTCCTTTTATTAACTCCTTTTAGAAATTGTATTTATATTCTGCTCTGAAGCACCAAATGCAACATCATTTTACAGTCCCATCCTGTGTGGATCTCAAATTAGGACGGGTTTAATTGCTTTGAAGGAGCTTCACAAAAATAGGCATGATTTCAAGAAAGGGTTTTTTTTCTGATTTTAGGGATAGACTCATTATGTCAGCAGTAGTTTCTGATCTGTTAGAGTTTGGTTTATGTGCAAAACCTACAGCAGAAGTGCTGAGCTCTTGGAGTTAAGTTTGCAGTGCCTTCAATGCTCAGCTTTGCTAAGACATGTTGTGGGCTTATTTTTTTCCAAGCTTTTTCTCTCTAGAGTATTTGAATTTTATAAGTGAATGGAGTCTTCAGTTTCTCTCCTTGGCCATCAATTCACTGCTTAAAAAAGCTCTTTGCATGTTCCATTTGACATGATTATAGATATTCATGTTACAGGCTGCCTGTGTTGTGCTGGCAAGTAAAACACTTCCCTGCACACATGGAAGATGCATCTATTAATATTCTGTAAACCAGTTTTTTTTGTTGTTCAGGATCAAAGCTGGTATGTTAGCAAAAACTTCAAATTCCTGTCTTTTAACCTGCTGGTGAGTTTGTAGGGGTATCTATTCCTTCCTGCTGTATTGCAGAGAGCTACATGGATCTCTCATGCTCATCTGAAGATCACAAAGCAGCTCTTGTTATTCTGGCATTTAAAAGAGACTTGGATGCTTTTTTTTCTTAGAAGGAAAAAGCAGGTAAATTAGTTTTCTTCACAGCAGCATTAGCAGTGCCACCAGAGGTGCTGAACAAGGTCCTGGAAAATGCAGAAAACCCAGTTAGCAAAGAGGTCTTGAGAGAAAGGAGGGAAGGCAGGTAGTTCTGGGAGGCTGTAATTAGGGCAGATTTTATAAATATTTTTGTGTTCCTAAAAATGCCAGCATGTATTATCTCAGTCAGTGCTGACAATAACCAGCAGCAGGGGAGAGAGGAAGGGGAAGTGGAGAGAATTAATAATACACAGCAACGTGGCCATTCCTCTTGTCCTACGAGCAGGAGTGAAGAATCACAGCCTCTCTTTTCACAACAAGGAGCTGGTAGGAAATTACAGCTTCATATAGGAAGCCTCCAAAAGCCATGATGTCCTCAGATTTTCATGTTAAATCATGCTCAGAATTTTATAGTTCAGAGCAAGTTCTGTGCCAGAATCCCAAAGGCTTCGTTGTGAAAGCAGCTTTGCAAAGTGAGAGGGGAGGACAGTCCCAGCTTCATTATGAGCCTGTTGCAAGGAGCTGCTTTGTTTTTATGGCTTCATATGCTTTGGCTCAAAATGCAGGAATCAAACAGGAGCTTCTTCTTGTCATTATACAGGTGCATGAGTCAGCTTCTTGTTTAATTTTTCACAGCCTTTTCAGTTGTGCAATAAAATCATGTTGAAATGCTTTTTAGTACTAAACATTCTAAAAGTTTCACTTCAGTTGTCTCTAAAATTATTCCATTTTCCATCCACATGATAAGAATTATCTGCAGGAGGGGTTTATAGCCTGGCACCCAGATTTTACAAAGCAGGACAAAAGGTGAATTCTGGCCACGCAGCTTCAGGTCAGATCAAGGTAATGAAAACAAAAAGTGACCAAAGAAGAAGCCCTTTGTGCAAATGTTATTGTTCCTGATGCTGGTCCTGGGAGATAGAACACTTGACTGGAAAGGTCTAGGTTGGAAGCAAAGGAAAATGAGATTTTTGCTGTTTAGGATGTCCCCAGACTCCAGGAGGAAATGCATTGTCCACACCAGAGTGGAAAACCATGTTTTGTGTAATGGAGAAGATTAGAGTGTTTTTCTGCTTCTACTTTAAAAGAAAAAAAACACAAAACAACAACAAAACGACCTTTAAACAGACCTGGTGGGATTCCCCCCTTTTTATTTCATTTTAGAACATGTTCCTTTTGCTCTGAATGGAATATTCAAAAAGAAAAAAGTGCCTAGAATTCAATGCACCATTAGTCTTGATTTTCTTCCTGTATGACTGAAGCAATTGTTTGAACTTTACTTCAGGTTTATTAAATGTAGAAAGTATCAAAGAAGCATGAAGCTTCCCACTCCTTAATGGCCTTAATTCCTGCCAAAAGTGCATATTCTTCCCCTGCATCTTCCCTGTACGTGACTGCAGGTCCAAGTCCAAATTATTTGTTGCTTAGCTGAGAGCAAATAGATTCAGGCAGTTTTCACTGCCAGATTTAAAACATTAATGCTTTCAAAACAAATAAATTCTTTTTTTTTTCTTCCAATTAAAAAAAGAAGTCATTCCTGTTTGAGCAAGGCATGAGAAATTGCAACCCTCCCATCACAGTGATGAATTTTAGGATATAAAGCCTTCCTCCAAGCAATGTGAAATGCTTTTAAAAAGGAGCATTTGGGAGAAAATAAATGAGCTTCATCTTGTGCTTGAGGAATTAACTTCCACTTTAGTGGTAGAAATTGGAAACACCAATATAGGGAGTGAGTAGGATTCAAGTAGAGAAAAGAGGACCTTGCTCCATAATTCCAGGTGTTTAAGCCTTTATTTCAGTTTCTGTGGAGAGGGGAAGTTAGGTTCATCCTTCTGTTGGACTTTTCTGCAAGACTTTTTAGCAAAGTCCAGAGAAAAAGGTCTCTGTAATTTTGGGCTGCTTGGTTTAGTGTTTATCTTGAATGACCTGCCCAGGGATGTTCAGGGCATGCAGAGCAGTTGTGTTGGGTGGAGCAGAGAGGAATCAGCACCTTGCATTACCACACGTGTTAAATGGAGGCTCAGCTTGATTTTTTTGGAGAAAAGCTGGCCAGAGCTCAGGTTCCATGGTCCATCAGCTGTACCTGGCAGATGTCTGCTTAACCTTTAATTCCCATGTTGATGGAGGGCCACAAACAGTTGTTTCTGGTGCTTTTATCTTCCATGACAGAACAGCCTTGTTCCTGAGCCCTGGTGATGTGTTAGTTAGTTCCTTTAGTTCCTTTGATGCCTTAAGTTTTAGCTTTTGTATTTTTCACATTCTGTGCTGCTTTAGTGTGCAGTTCTGAGCTTCATATGAGGAGATGGTGAGCTCTCTGCACAGAGCAGGGAGACAAAACAATTCCTGCTCCAGCTGGGCACCAAGGACAAATGATCCAGATCTCAGTCCCAAGAGCATAAATAATGCTCTTAAATAGTGGTGATAATAATATAATATAATAAATAATGGTGAATTGAAGAGAGAAAAACAAGCAGGGTGGGACTGCATGGGCTGGACATGGGCTGTGATTGGACAATGAGCTCCAAGATGCAAATGGAGCAGAACTGATCCAAGGGAGAGACCCCGTGCCCGGTCGTGCATTTTGGGACCATTTTGGTTCATCTTGGGTGCAGCCCTGGCTGGGCTCTTGTGCTGCCCAAGGTGCATCCATTGAGGAGATCCTTTGAATAAATCAACTTTATTTAACTCTGTCCAGCCTCTGTTCTAGGCCAGCCTTCACAAGGCACCACTTTTCTCTGTGCTCTGTCCATAACATGGAGAACATGTTGCCACCTGTCTATTTGGAGCAGTGTCTTATATTTGAAATCCCATTTTCTCCATCACTTTCTCTTTCCCAAACCAGCATTCTTTTGATGATTTTAACCAGGGATTATTCTGAAGCATCCTGTGCTTTGTTATCCAGTTTCTCCTGCATCCCAGAACTGCCCCTGTTCCTCCCTGGCCTGGTTTATGCTGATATCAGAGAAGCTGGTTTCATTTTCCTGATTCCTGAGCTGCCCTCCTGCCTTGCCTTGCCTGCAGATGAAGCTTCCTGGGCCTCTCTGATCATTTCCACTGCTCTGGAGGTTCTCAAATTGAGCTATATCAGTTTTGAAATGCAATACCCAAAGCCAGCAAAGCCTCAGCTGGAAGATTTTGTCCAACACTCACTAGAGCAGAAGAATTATTTCACATCTTATTGGCTTTCTGTGTGGGTTTGCTCTCCTCAGAACGGTATCTCCCTCCTTTGAAACAGAAGGACACTGTTGAGTCATGTTCAACTTGTGATCCAGCATTATCACTACTTTTCTTTTTTTTTAACTGCTGAGTACTCAGTTGTTCCTGCTCAAGTGCAGTCTTTTACATTAAACATTTATATTGAATCTTAGGGTTTAGGGGTTTTTGTGCTTGTTGGGGTTTCTGTTGATTTTTTCAGTTTGTGAAGGTCCCTTGGAGCTGTAACCCCCTCATGTCACTGTTGCTGTACACACCAGGCTCCTGCTCTCTGCAGATTAAAGAACTTTATCTGTCATGGGGTTATTGGGGACAGTGGAGTGGGGCAGATCCAGGCAAGAACCTCTCCCTACCCACCAGAGGGTTTGATAAACTCCTGCTGGTAACTTCTCACTGTGCTGCCCTGTGGTCCAGAGCAGCTTTCCTCACCTTCCTGCAGGGTGTGCTCAGCAAGACTTCACTGAAGCCTCCCTCAGCTCAAATTGTGGCATTCCCTGGTTTTTCCTCAGTCCTTCAAGCTCCTTAGCATATCAGAGAAGGAAATCAGTTTTAACTTGCTTTAACAAGTTGGTTTTTTGGCAATTTAGAGCCACCTATGGGCTTTCCTCTTGCTGCTTATAAGCAGGTGGTGATTTATGTTAGTTTTCCTTGATTTCTGAGGAATTGCCCAGCCCTCCCTGTCCTCTGCTCCTTTTTCTGCCACTTTGAAAATGTGCTGTATACTTGGTCTTTTTAGGTCCTTTTAAAGGTAACAACAAATGTCTTGAATGATTTGCCAGTTTTTCAGCACACACAGTGACAAAGCCAGTCTGAAAATACCTAAGCCCTTTAATTGACATCTTTGTAATCTGTTCCAGATAAAGTTTGAAACCCTCCCCTCTTCTCTCCTCAGTTATCCATCTACTGACAGGTCTTTTAGTAAAAACTGATGTAAGAAGACATCCCTTGTGCTCCTGATGTCCCTTTTCCACTTTATGATCTGCCAGGGGTCCCTTTCCTTGTCATTCCACTGTTCCTTTATTTATAAAAGGTGTTTCTTGCTGGTTTTCTCCCATTCTGTGCTGGAACACCTCTGATTTCATTTCCAAATGTTTATGCTGTATGTTTATTCTTGCCTTTGGCAGTCTCACCCAAGTGTTTCATCCCTTTCATTTGAGGTCAGGGAAGAGCTTTGCTTTAGCCACTGGGCCCTTTTCACACTCCTTCTCTTTAGGTTTGGGCCTGTCTTTAATTGCTGCTATTTAAGATTCTGGTAAGCTCTTGCTTAACTTCTCTCCCCTTAGGTTTGTGATCCACCAGTTTTGTGAATTTGTTACTCTGTTGTTTTGAGTTCTGTGTGTCTCACAAAACCCTCTCCCCAACCTTCCTCATTTGGAGTTCAGAATAAATTCCCACTGTAAAAGCTCCCATATTTGTTCTCTGCTTTTAGCTATGACTAGAGGCTTCTGTTTCCTACAGATATCTAAATTTTGGAGTAGATTTTTACAATCCTTGATGTTTGACACAATCCTTCCCCTTTTTTGGCCCCTTTCCCCTGTGTCCATCTCACTGTGCATTTTGCACAAGGCATTCCCACTGTGAGCAGCATCCCAGGGCTCTGCCCAGCTCTGTGCTCAATACATGCCAGGAAACCTGAAAGCAGCAGTAACAAGGTGTGACAGAACTTGATTGCCCTGATTTTTACTCCTTAAAAATGTGCAGAGTCAAGTCTGTGGTAGTGCTACTGACACTGTGATTGGATTTACTGAATTCACTGATGTAAATCCATCCTGACTGTGTGTATTGCAGCCCTGGTTGGACTGTGGATGTGTTTGCATTTATTCAGGAGCTGGTTGATCATAATTGATGAAGACAGGGGGTGGGAGGGCAGAATTGATAACTTTCTGGGGAATGCTAGCAGTAGGTACTGTAAGGAAATGAAGTCTCTTATTAAACTGGGCTAACTAGACATGCTGACAATTCCTCAAGTATCATTTGCTGCCCAGTGCTCACGGAAGGTGTTGTTAGGAGGTGAAATTTGATAATCAGATATCACAAAGCTTGGAGGAGGTACCTGGAGGAAAAGCCCAGCTCTGGTAGGTGTCAGTTCTCCCTGGGACAGCACCACAGCAATTGCTTGGATTGTGATACTCTGGTTCAACCCTGTGGCTGGTGCTTAACCCTGGCTAATGAGCCTGAGCATCACTTGCCTTCAAAAACCCCATTTCTGACTCTTTGGGGATGTAGAATAGGAATATCTGCTGCAATTGATGTTGCCCAGTTGTGCTGGGAAGCAGGTGGGATTAAGGTTGGTAAAAGAAAAAAGGCTGTAAGAGTCTGAGCATCATCCCCAAACCAGGATATTGCTGGAAATCCCTCCCAGCAGAACTCAGTCCTGCTGTGGGCAGCTGGGGAGCCATCAGAAACAGCAGGCAGGTATTTCATCTAAGGAAATTTTAATGTGCCCAGGCACAGTGAACAGGGACAGACTTCAGGGCTAGGAGTGGAAAAGGATGGTGAAAGTGAGCCAGGAGGAGGAGGAGGAGGAGGAGGAGGTGGCCATTTGCCAGGTCACAGAATGAGGATAAGGTTAAATGATTTAAGGCCGGTGGAAATGCCTGAACACAAAAGAAGATATGCTGAAGTTGGGATGTGAGGCGAGTTCAGGCATTTATCAGTTTTCATTTATGATAACTCAGTATAAACTTCATTGTATGCTCCAATTCTGACTTTACACTCCTGGTTCCATCTTCATAAATAAACCTTACAAGAAGCAGAAAGATGTTTTTATCCTATCACAATGACAAGTGTATTTTAATCACGCTGGTTTTTTTTTCTTAATGTTGGCATGATGGGTTTTATTGTGTGTGGAGTTGGGAGGAACTGTAGGGAAATGCTGCATTAAGTAGATGGGGGGACCAATAGAGTCCATGGATTCACTGCTAACACTTGCAATAATTGTCCATTACTACTTCTTAAGAACAGCTCTCCTGCTCTTAAAACTGCCAGCATGGGGTCCTTAAGAACCCCATTTTGGGTGGAAGGAAACACAGTTGTAATCAAAACAATGATTACCATTGCCTTCATTTAAATGCAGAAGGAGAAACTAATGTGTGCTCTAAAGGGATGTAAAAAATTTACAAGTAATTCCTGGTTTTGAGGTTAGGTTTCTGATGTCCATGGGGAAAAAGTTAATTTCTTAGCTTTCACTTTCAAGTGAATATTTTTGTATTCATTTCTCACTCTGCATTTAAATGAAGGTGATAGTAATCATTGTTTTGATTACAGTTGTGCTTCCTTTCCCCTGTAATGGTGTTCTTGAGTACCCCATGCTGGTCGGGCTAAGAGCAGGGGAGCTATTCTTAAGGAGGAATAATGGACAATTATCTGAACATTAATAGTGAGTCTGTGGACTTCTCAGGACTCCTCAGCTCTCAGAGAATTCTCCTTTTCCTCGAAGGTGCAGGGAAGCTCCCCAATAGCCTTATCTAATCACACCAAGTTCAATTTTGCAGCTCTCCATCAAGCTGGCAGCACATGCAGCTCTGTCTCCATTTCCACAAACAGAATTACAAACAGATTCTGCATTCCCTGTCCCAGGCTGTTGGACTCCAGGATTTTAGTATGTAACTCTTAAATACCAAACTGCAGAAATATTCTATAACTGTCAACATAAATACAGACTTTTGTGCCATTAGTAAAGGGTGATGACAGGCTATATGAAGAACACATTCCCTGTCTCTGCCATTCTTCCTTTCTCCCACTCTCCACCCACCCACTCCTTTTAATGTTACTACTATTGTTATTATTTTTTGTAGCAGGTGTCGTATCTGGGAGCAGGGGATTACAGGAATAATTCCATTTGGCAACAGGCAGGCAGCATCAGTGCTGGAATCCTGTCTGTTCTTTAGTGATATTAATGTTGTAGAATATCATCAGGGGGGAGGTGGTTGACTGGAAACTTGCAGAGAAATGTGGGGGGGGTTATTTGGTCAGCATTGTTTGTTAAAGCATTTAACCACACAGGAGCAGCAACACGGCAAAAATACTCTCTGCATATGTTTTGAAATGCTTTTTAATCCTGATTTTTACTTTGAAACTAGAAATATAATGCATTTTATTTAGAATTATGGTGCTAGTTGGGGTGGCTGTCAGTACAAAGGCTAATGCTATTTATTAAGGTCCTGGTTTTATTTAATAGCCAGATGAATGGAACAGTTAATAAAAGAAATATTGCTTTATTCCCTGACATTTATGTCCTTGGTTTCCAATAAAGAATTGAAATTATGAATAGTTGATGGTTTAAATTGATGTTTTATGTTGAACGCTAGCTATAATTTCCCCTCTGAGGATTGTAATACCGAGAAACAGATGGTTTTTCACAGTAACAAATTGCTGTGTGTGTACTGGATATAGAGCTGCCTTTCAGCTCCCTCCACCTTCCCCTCCTCAGCCCCAGCAGAGGCAGCACTGCTGCTCTTCCCAGGACAAAGCCAGAGCTGGAGGAAACCCAAACCTATTTTTCCAGGTGTGCTGGAGATGGGAAAAGGCTGCAGAAACTCTGGGAACAACTGAGCAGGATAAACACAGAAGTTCTTGGCTCTTCCTCCTGTCCCAGCGTGCTCTGGCAGCCTGGGCTTCCTTCCCTGGTGCTGCTGGAGGTGAAGTCCTGGAAAGATGGGAGGAGTGGTAGCACTGGGGAAAGCAGCGATGGTTTGAAGTTAAACAGGCAGCTCCAGCCCAGCCCCAGCTGTTTCTTTGCTCTGGGTTTCTGAACACAGCCAGTCCGCAGCGTCTTGAGGTTTTATTGACATTTGGTCTGAAGTAAATGAGTGCTAAACGCTCTTGTTTATGCGTTTTTAAACTGTTTTTCAATAATTGTTACTGTGGGGAAGTGGTGTGAGATGATTAGTGGAGAGTTTGGCAATCCACATTAAAAATACACTTTTTTATAAGCTAATTATTGAGGGAAATGGTTAGTAATTACCACTTCTAAATGTTCTCTGCTAAGGTTTACATGTAATATTTGGATCAAGAGTCACTTTAAGCTCCATTTGAAAGCAGAAAGAGGAAGAAACCAGGAGGCTAAAGGGAGGGATCACAGCCAGGCCTGTCCTCCACAGCTTGTGGGTGTGAGGCCATTGCTGGACTTCAAAATGCTGCTGCTATTGGCAGAATGAGTATTTGGCTTTTCACAGTCCTTCTATGATAAATCATGTTACTGACACACAGTTAAAATAGATGGGCTTCAAGCTCAAACCAGCAGCTATTTCATAAGAGACATTAATTGTTCAAAACCAAATTGTGTAGATCATAGGATTAAATTTTTAGTACTAATTTTCAAAAGAACTCTTACTCTAAAAAATGATGTCATGCTTTCAAAATCCTTTTCTTCCTTGGAAGCATGAGAGATTGCTACTTACTCAATCTTGATGTCCTTAAAGTTCTCTATATCCTACTGCATATACATATATATATATATATATATATATATATATATATATATATATATATATATATACACATATATATAAAAATACATATATGCATATATATATTATTAAGTATAATATGTATATATAAATATATATAATATTTTATATATTATATATTTATATATAATATATATTTTATATAGTAATATATTATTTTATATATGATTATATATTATATATTATGTATATATAATATTATGCAATATAATATTCTATATATTGCATACCTTGACTGTAGCCTACTAATAAACTATATTTTTTTATAAAGCAGTGAGGTTGCTGGAATGAAATACCAGGTTAAAAATCTGAGTTGGTTAATTTAATAGTACCCTAATTTAATAGTACCCTAATTTTTCTGGTTGTCCTGCTGATAGCTTGTATTCAAAACAGTGAAGAAATGCAACAGAAATCCTGCCCTTTACTTTTCCCCTTTTGGCTTGATGTCAGGAAATGGCACATTACAGCAATTTGTGTGGCCCTGCAGCACTGCTAAGAGAGATAAAGCAGTGAGAACACCCAGAGAGCAGGGCTGGAACTCAGTGTGGCCATTGACAAGGACAGGAAAGGTCAGAAAAGGTTAAGATGGTTGGGAAAGCCATTTCACATATATCAGCTGGGGTGTTTAATAAGTTACCTGGAACCAGTTTCTAGCAGTTTGTACTGTAGAGCTTAAGCAGGAAAATTCAGCTGAAAACCTGTCTCCAGTAAGTGTGCTTAAAAGAACTTGCTGGGACCAGCTTTACACAGCTTGTGTGATGAGAAAGCTGCCATCAGAGTAATTTAGAAGTGGCCTTTTGTCAGTAGGTTCTAAGTATCACTTGTCTGAAAAATTCAAGATGTGATACCCATTAATTTTCTGGTAGAAAAGAGTGGTCAGGTGGAGAATTCTGCATCAGCAGCTGCAGCAGTGGGATCAGCCCACGGGGGAGCAGAGCACACGGTGGTTTGAAGTCAGTGCTGAGGGATGTTAATAAACTTTATTTACTGGCTCTTGCCCCAAGGAATATTGTGCTAATGCAGCCAGGGTTAACTTCAGCTGAGGGAATAGTGGCAGAGAAAGCAGGGGAGGATCAGGAGATCTGCACACACAGACAGAACAGAAGTAACCTGCACTGGGCCGTGTGTTGTCTTTAACCACAACTCTGGTTCCTCAAAGTTCACAGAGATGACATGAAGAAATAAACAGATATTTTTGGTGCTAAAATAAGCCTGGTGTTCTCCCAGTTAGAAGAAAAAAAGAGTATTATTTTCATTTCTTTCTTTCTTTCTTTCTTTCTTTCTTTCTTTCTTTCTTTCTTTCTTTCTTTCTTTCTTTCTTTCTTTCTTTCTTTCTTTCTTTCTTTCTTTCTTTCTTTTTCTTTCTTTCTTTCTTTCTTTCTTTCTTTCTTTCTTTCTTTCTTTCTTTCTTTCTTTCTTTCTCTTTCTTTCTTTCTCTTTCTTTTTCTTTCTTCCTTTCTTCCTTTCTTCCTTCCTTTCTCTCTTCTTTTCTCCCTTTCTCCCTTTCTCTCTCTCTTGCTTTCTTTCCTTTCTCCCTTTCTCTCTCTCTTGCTTTCTTTCTGTTTATCCTTCCTTTTCTTCTTCCCTTCCCTTCCCTTCCCTTCCCTTCCCTTCCCTTCCCTTCCCTTCCCTTCCCTTCCCTTCCCTTCCCTTCCCTTCCCTTCCCTTCCCTTCCCTTCCCTTCCCTTCCCTTTTTTCCCTAATATTTGCATCTGATGATGATTTATTTACTTAGAAAAAAGAACAACTGATAACAAGTTGAGCATGTCTGTGATCTGAGGTTATCCCTCCCCCAAAAATCAGAGGTGTGGGGGCCTCTGGCTCTTGCTGGAGGAGCTGCTGTTGGCAGAGCTCTCATGTAAAACATGCTAAACCATGTCTGTACATAAGAAAGTGGAGGTATTAGGCAGCCATCCTCTGTAAGGAAGAAGCACCCTGAATTTCCATCTCCTAATCCACTTGTCTTTTTAGTACATGTATGCACAAAACATTATTATAGCACTTTTTAATAAATGGAATAATAGCAGACTTAGTGTTACATACAGGAGATTATCATCTTCAGTGATTGTGTGTGCACAGCTTGTGTTATCAGAAGATTAAATGAATCTTAAGGAGATGCTGCTTCACAGTGAGATTTGATTTTCCCCTGCACGAATGCTTCTTAAATTATTGAGCCATTGTGGCACAGAGAACACTTGGCAGTGGGAAAGCCAAGAGGAGAAAGTTGTGAGCAGGCTTTACCTGTCAAATGGCTCACCCTGGCTGAGGGGAGAGGGTCCTATCTCTGGCAGCACATGTGGTGAATCATGGGCAGATTAAGAGCTTCCTCCTCGCCTTAAGGCAGCGCTGCTCCCTCCTCCTCCTCCTCCTCCTCCCTGCTTCTTCATCTCCCCCACAGACCTTGGCACAGGGGACCATGAAAACTATCACCTTAAGTAAATCCTCATAAGCTATTCATGTTCCTCGACAACTTTGCTCATGCTGTTTGATTCACAATCCTCTGCCTCTTCGGTTCTCTCACATATTAACGAGTTTGATCACTGCTCCATATAAATGAGGCATAATCTGAAGCTGTCAGACCTAAACTGTCTTGAACATACACTAAGTGAATATATTCAAATTTCTCTTTAAAGCTGGGAATATTTATAATAAAACTTGTCAGAGCTCCGGTTAACAGTTTACACTGGAAGTATTTTTGGTTGTGAAATACAAAAACAAGTCCAAAAATGACTTTTTGAGCTGATATTATTATATTTGCCTTGCATATGGAAAAGTCGTGTTGTGATTTCAACAACAAATGAGAAAATTGGCAAACTTCTATGAAAATTAAGTAAGCTCAAACTTCTATGAAAATTAATTAAGCTGAAACTCCTATGAAAATTGATTAAGCTCAAATGAAAAAGTGTTAAAACACTTCACAAATTTATACTAATGTGACTTGTAACAATCACAATAAAAGAGCAGCGGGTGCTGTTAGCAGTGCTTTGAATTTGGGTTGTGCTGCCTCTTCTGTGACAGCCTGAAACTGGATATCTATGGAAGTGCAAACACTGGACTCATTTATTTTTTTATCCCGTGATGTTCCCAGTGAAGAATGCTGTGTAAAAATGTCTCCTGGCTCTCGGGAGAGGCGGCCTCTCCTATTTTCCCTTTGAATGCTCTTTGGTTGTACCTCTCCCTCAGACTGCATCTGTCTGGGCTCTTATATCCTGGCTGATACGAGGCTGCATCCCTGCCTGGCACAGGCCAGCACAGAGAGAGCTCGAGTGTCCTCGGGATTTTTCTTTGTGTTACTGTAGTATGAGTTTATAAAATTTAGGGATTTTCACCTTTGTGTGAAAGAAGCACAGAAATAAACAATGTATGATTGTTACAGGACTTAAAATACAGAGTTCCTGACATCAAAGATGCAAGACAGGCTGGCTTTATAAGGAACTGGCAAAAGGAACAGTAGTAGGAGCAAATGATGTCTTTTTTTAGCTACTAGATAATACTTTGGAACTGAATGAAGGCTGCAGCTTATGAATCTCATTTCCCTCCTCAGCCACATCGAGTGCAGAGGACGAGTAGATCTCACTAATGTGAGTTAAAACTCAAACCCAGAGGAGGCCTTGTGGAACCTAATGTCTAATGGCAAAGGTGACAAGGAGGGAGGTCTGGCTGCCTTGAGCATCCTTGAATTTTGGCTCAAGTCTAATGGCAAAGGTGACACCGTTCAGCCCTTAAATTCAAAACATCCTACCCAGTCAGAAAACATTCTCTGTGTCCAAGGCAAAGCAGACACTTGAACTGAAGTCGAATCCAATGTGGGGAAGGTTTGCTCAGCAGCCTTGATGTGAACAGGAAATTGATCCTCCAGCACAAGGCCGGAGTGCCAGGAGCTCATTCCTCACCGAGATAATCAGGCACAAAACGCTGCAAGTTAATCAGTTCACTTTCACTTTAGTATTTACATTCACTTCAGCTTTAAACAAGCATTTAATTAGTTCTGAAAGTGTATTTGAAAGCCTTGCTGTTGGACCTCGTAGATAATGAATGGTGCCTGTGAGTTTTGTTTTGTTACTGGAAAGTGAAACCAGATGCAGCTCGGCCATCCAAGCCCAGCCTCTGGCTGGCTGCGTGCCGTGGCAGATCCGAGCTTTTATCATTTGGGGAGTGTTCTGTGTCTGCACTAAAGCTGCTCATTGTGCTAGGGAAGGATGTTGATTCCACACAATAAGTTGCTGGAACAACATTCAAATATATAAAGAATTGGATTCTCTGTTTAAAAACGGCAAAAAAAAAAGGGATTAGTCTGTGGTTAATTTAACAACTCCCAAAGTTGCCATTACAATACACCTATATTCATTTCCTTATTAATTATGTGGTTGTGCTATTTAAACTTCCTTTCTGTCCTTTGGGACCAAATTCTTGTCCTGGGTGAGAAACCAAGCTCCCTTTTGTGTTGGGGATCATCGTGTGATGTGAGCAGGGATTATGCCCAGCGTTCCCCAGTCATTAATGGGATTCCCTGGGAATTGTCTCCAACTCAAGGCTTCCCTGCGGGGCCCCTGCACCTGACCTGCTCCTGCTGCTGCTGAAACTTGGTTTTTGCACTTGCTCAAGGTTTCTGTGGTGTTGAAAAACTCCTGCAAACCGTTTCTTCTGTGATGGCTCCCTAAAGAATCTCCATTTTAGATTTACTTAAAGCAGCCCTGTGTCCTCGCTTACTGCTCTTGCCCCTTGGGACAGTCTGTTAAGGATCCTCCCCGAGGAGATAGAGAGGGAAAATCCGACTATGTTTGTGATGCTTTTAATCCCCAGCCTGTCTATAGACTGAAATAAATAGAGCATTCACCTTTCTGCTTTCAAATACAATTTCAATGTCACCTGTGGCATCCTGATTCATCAAGATCTGTTCTAAGCACTTCTGAATCTTATTGACCACTTGTTTTACAGGATGATAAATCCCTGTTCTCCCAGAGCAAATAGATTTAATAGAGCATGTTTTTTTTTCCTTGATTTATGTTTGCCATGACCAGAAAGCAAGATTTCAGCATCCAGCAGATGCTGCTCCACAATTACAGAGTCACAAGCAGGCAGTGGCTGTTTTGCTGCTGAATGACAAATATTGTCAGAGGATCTGGTGACAGTTTATGTGTTCATATAGAACCAAAGCACGTGGTGCAATTGTTGCTTCAAGATTAGACTTTCTTGAAACCTATTTTTGATTTTAGGGGATGCCTCAGAGACAGGGACTCGGGAACTTACTGGTGAGGGAGTGAAAAGTGGCAAAAAGAATGTATTGGACTTGAAAACAAAGATGAGATATTTTTAATGTGTGTATTCTTTAAAAAGTGGAAGCAGTGTGTACTGTACAAGGTTTGGAAGATGACTGTGGATATTGGAAAATTATTTTTATCCTCCTTTTGTAACATCAAAAGGGCATAAAAACAACCCTAATTGCATTTTAACAAGCCATGGTGTTAGTGCCCAACAGCTGAAGAAATGAAAGACTGACGTGCTAAATTGTGCCTGTGTTGTACAATTAGGTGGGCTGGAAAAACCAAAATCAGGGTTTGGCTGAGGGGATGGGTCCGTGGTGACAGCCCCGTGCTTGTACATTGTCACAATAAACGAGTCTGAGTTGCAGGAATTCGTGCTGATGATGCCCCCACACTTCATTGATCAGGAGATTAAATGCAAACTGGTTTCTGCAGCTGCTGGCTCTTGTCACTGTGGGTTTGTGTGATGTGGAAGGGGAGCCTTGCACTGGGGTATTTATGGGGTGTTTGGGTCACTTCTCAAACCTTGGGGAGTCAGAGCCAGGGAATATAGTCCAGAACAGCTCTGTGTATTTATTGTCATCCTTACATTAGAGCAAGACTTGTCTTAATAATGAAATCCTGCAAGAGCAATATCTCCCCTGAAAACCATATGTCAATAGAGCTTTAAAATTGCTCAAATATGAAGAGGACGTTACACGAAATAGATGGATTCTGCCAGCCTAAGGAATAGGAATTGACATTTTTCAGAACAGATGTCATTGATAATTTATAGATGGCTTTAAAAATTAAACTTTATATAGAAGCTGGCTTAAAAATGAAGTGTTGTCAATGTTCTGAGTGCATTGGGTACATTAAGCAGAAACGTTCGTGTCACTCAGTGGTATTTAAATACTGCAGAAGTCAGGAGCAGCTGTGTCCTCTGAAAGTCTGCTCCTGTTCAATATTAAAGGCTCATGTGAGTCTGCTGCTTTCCAGATGATGTAGCTGCACTCCTAGGAAGTGTTTTGAAACGAGTAATTATTGATTTTGTCCCTTACACTTCTGATTGAAGCCTGGAAGTGAAGCGCATGACTTCTGGAGAAAAAGACAATTTTATGTCCAAAGATACCAGCTTGGCTTCGTGGTTTATAAGCTGTAAAAGCCTCATATTGATGCCCTCCTAGTTTTAAAAACAGAGTGACAGTCCTCTCTGAAAGCAGAGGCATCTGCTCTAAGTGCACTAACACGGGGAGATTATTGGAAAGTTTTCTAGTGCTTTTACAGAATCAGGATTTCCTTTTTTTTTTTTCTCCTCTTAAAATACACTTTTTGTTAAACTGCTCCAGCTAAAACGAAGTAGGGGTTAATACACATTTTGCTAAGTAAGAAAAACAACCAAAAAAAAAAAAAAAAAAAAAGCCCCAGCCCAACACTGGAGGCTCAGCCCAGGAAGATGGGAATTCTGAGATAATATTCAATGTGCCCAAAGGGACAATGCTGTCTCTTGTTGTCACTGTCTATATTTAGCCACCGTGCTCATATGCAACTTAAAATACCTAGAATAGCAAGAAGAATTTTTTTTTTTTCCCCCCTTCATTTGAAGTGGTTCAGTGTAGGGTTGTTAATTTTGGCTTATCACAGCTGACACTTGAGTAAGGGGGGAGAAAATAGCGGTTTGAAGCTTTAACTCTCTCCACATGTGCCCCTCTGAGGAGCCCTCCTGACTCCTGCAAAACTTTCTGGGCTGCCTTAAATTATGTGCCCCCCATTTAGGAGAAGTTCACAGCTCATTTAGTTGATTTAAAATCCATTGTTGTTTGTGCAGCTGATAAGGGGTGAAAAAGCTATTAGTTAACAGACCCGGGTTGAGAAAAAAATGTGAATAATTCCAGCTTCCTACTCGAATCAACGGGAATTCTTCTGATCAGTTAATGTAAACAGTGTGATTTATACTTTAATACTCCAGCTTACATGAAAATAAGCAATAATTTTCACACTTTCAGGAGTGTTTCATGCTGTTGCAAACTAAGTTTTTGCATTTTACCCATTTACTGAAAAGATAATGAAGTATTTCTGTATGACAATCTGGCAAATATTTATGTTTTAGGGACATATTACACACTTCAGCGTGCTGGTTTTCAATGGGAAATGCTCCCAAGCATCAGTTTAAAAAATCGGGCAGAAAAATGAAAGAGAGCAAAGTCCTTGAGGAAATACTGGACAAGTTGTTTATGGGGGGAATGACCTTGGCTGGTTTGGATCCCACTAATGGCCTCTTTATCCCAAAAGTGAACTCCTGGTCAAAAGGAGGGTGCTGAGCCTGGGTTTGGGGGAACAGGGAGCAGGAGGGTTCTGCTGGGTGGCCAGCAAGGCTGAGGAGTCCCTGCTCAGCCCTGGGAGCTCATCCAGCAGGGCAGCAGAAAGAACCACCCCAAAAATTCAGATTGTAGGGCTGACATGGCTGGAAAAAATCCGGTGGCAGTGCAGGGAGCTGGTCTGTGCAGCCACACTCACAGCTGGAGTTTCTGTCTGCTGTGCTTTCCCTACACCTGCCCTAAGGAAAAACCACTCCTGGAATGCAGCTGGATGATACCTGCTCCCTCCCCAGAGGTGCTAACAGCTGTTTATGCTTCCCCTATCTGATGGTGGCACCGAAAATGTTTCCTTGTTCTTGCACAAACTTCGGGAGCAGCGGCGTCAGAAATGATCTTGTCTGTTTTGATGGATCACTGGCATGGGTGAATATCCCAGTCCCCAGGTCTGATGGACCATCAAGTGCTGCACAAGCCATTCCAAAATCAGTTTTAAAAACGAGCAATTACATATTTTTATAAGTGAATGATCAGGATCCAGTATATAGAAGTTATAAAATCAGATAAGTTGTTTGATTAATCAATACCAATTCAGAGATTCTATGAATTTCTATGATGTCACTTGCCCAATTTTACCTTTTTTGCCCCCTCATGGTGGTCCTCAGTGTCTGTCCTGACCTGGCTGAGAGGGAGCTCCCTGCTTTAAAAATATCAGCACTAAGGCTGTAGTCAGGTGGGAAAACCTGATATACTTTGGGTCTTAGGAGTGCTTATTCAAACACTGCATTTCCAGACACGGCGTGCCTGCAGGAATTTAAAATAACTTGTTTGAACTGCACGGTGTTAATAAGCAGCTGGGTAAGATACAATCTCCTCTGAACAGTAGCTTTTTCTTTCACTATTTGGTCTGCATTTCCTAGGAGTGCCTCAGCAGACGGAGCATGACCGTGCTTATATTTTGTGTTGGCAGCTCTCAGCCCTCTGTGCCTCTGCCCCACAGTTCAGAGCAGCCTTCATCATCTGCTGAGATTTCACCAGGACCATTATTTGTAGAAATACAAATCCTCTTGCCCAGGAAGAGCCTGGGTTTGGATATTTGCTTAAAATGTCATTTAAAAGTGAGCCCTGTAGTGGTTTTTGCATCCAAAACTCAGTGTTGGCTTCCAGTGTTTCAAGTTTGCTCACCCTGTTTCACTCCTGGCTTTGAGGAGCTCCTGCCTTGAGCCCTCAGTGGCCCTGGATGTCCATTTGGAGGCATGTTAGGAATATTTAGCTTAAAGAAGGTGCTTGAACTTGGTGTACCCTTTGCTTTGGATGCAGCTAAAAGCCTTTGGTATTGTATCACATGCTGGCTTTGATGTGTACACTTCAGCATCTTGTAAAAATGATTAGATGTATAAAAGATGGTGGTAGGGAGAAGTTTATTGAGTATTTCTCTGGATAAAGGGTGTTGCAGACATTTCTGGAATTCTTTTGTAAGTCCCTCTGTACATCAGTCGGGCAGTTTTGACCTTTTTTTTTTTTTTTTTTTTTTTTTTAAAGTGTGGGTTTTGCCTCTATTGCCAGTTGGTGCTTGACTTCTCATGGCACTTGGTGTTACTTGGTATTTCAGGTAATAAGTGATGGAAAACATCTGCTGTTTGGTGAGGTGCACCTTCAGTGACAGCAGTGAACAGAACATGAGCTCCACAGCATCACAGTCTGGGTCACTCCTCACACAAATGTATTGCTGAGGGGCAAGAGGCACTGACAAAAGTGAATTTTTACTTAAGTGTATCTTAATTCAAGTTTTTTTACTGCCTTGAAATGAGTGGGAAAATACTTTGAGAAAAGTAGTTGTCAGTTTATATCTAATTTAGCAGTGCTGCAGCTGAGGGAAGTTTGCTACAAAGCCAGGAGTAAGGTAAAAAGTTTGAAGTTTAGGTTAAAACAATGGCAGATAACTGGATCTGTAGTTTCCATATATAGTCATGCAAGAAAAAGTCTGTAGGAATCCTCCAGACATTTATGGACTTCTCTGGTTCATCTGTCAGAGCCAAACAGCTCCAGCCAAGAGATAGGGAATTTGTTAAACTGCATTAAGTTCCTAAATTGCTGTAGCCCAAAGGAGCAATTCTTCCTTTTATAGGGGGAAGAGTAGGAGGGAGTAGGCAGGGAGGATGGTACATTATGAAGTCTCTTCTTTTGGTAAGAGTTTCAAGAGATGAGTAACATTCTAGAGCTCTTTAAAAAAAACAAAACAAAACACAAACCACAGACAAAAAACTTGAATTAATTTCCGTTGCTCTCATCAAAAGCTGGCTGTCTAAATTTAGCCATTTCCTATAGACACTCAGCTTATGCTGGCAACAGTCAAACTGTTTGTCCTCAAGTGCAATTTGTCACCTCCCCCTTCTAAGTTGGTAGAAGATAAGCCTGTATTAATTCTGCTGATTTATTATTATACAAGTGTGCCTCATTTTAATCTGCCATCGAGCTGATTGTGCTTCAGCTCCAGCTCCCCGTGTCTCCCTTCCTCATCTCCCATCCTCTGGGCTCCTTTTCCTGCTCTTTTTATCTCCTTTCTCTCCCCACCCCCTCTGAACACTGCAACAGTTCACAGTTCAGCACATGAATTTGGGAATTAATCCCAGCTGAGAGTATATATTACACTTGGGAGGGGATGCTGCTGCTCCAAAGCTTTATGTGGGTTTTTTTTATTTCTGAAGTTCAACTAACAAACAGTAAATGTATTGAATAAGGCTGTAGTGAGCTCTTGCTTTCTTTCATCTGGATGATTCATTTCTATCTACTGTGTGCTCCCAAAGCATGTGCATTATGGGCCTGAGCCTGTTTCCATAGGAGTTTTGCCAGGAAGTGTAAAGGCAGCAAAAGTTTGTTTTCTCCGAATTGCTTCACTCACTGAAGCAACATGAAAAGCTCTGTGCTGTGTTTTTTTATTTAGGTCAGCAGGATGACAGTTAGATTAATTTCAAGGTGTTTTTACCAGGTATGCTAAATTAGATGTAGTAAAAACCTTTGGGTCTGTATCCTGATGTTTTTGAGGTTGTCAATTTTTTTTTTCCCCCCTTTGAATTTCTCATCTTTGTTGGAATCTGAAGTTATCATGTTAGCTGCACTGAACCCACAGCCAGTCACTCCCTGCATGGAAAAAGTCACAAAGAACATAAAGACAGCAGAGATGATGGTCATGAGAGTTTTAGCAAATATAGGACATGTATTTGCAGGACAAGAGGCTTTTTACTCAAGTCCTCATGAAACAACTTGTTTCCTGTAGGAGCAACTGGCTTTTGAATAAAACTGCATGGTCAGGATCAAGATTAAGAAGAAAATCTTATAAAAAGATTAGTAGTGGATTGCATAGTATTGGATTTTCTTGCATTGAAATCAAAGCAAAAGGCTGACTGTAATGATAGAAATCAGTAAATATACCTGTGTTCTTACATGCAGGTATGGCAGAGTGTGATTAATGCATGGGCTGCTCACAGCTACATTTGTAATCTCTGTGCAAAAGATAAGCAAGGAAAACAATTTTGCAATACCTGATGTCCCAGCAGTGCCTCCTCCCCAGTCCACATCCTGTAAGGATCCCTGAGGATGGGCCTGGCTCCTCATCATTATATTTAACACAGAATTATTCTTCTTGGAAACTTCAAAATCCTTGCATTCTGGAAATCAATAACAGGTTTTAAAACACAAATGGTTTTTAGCAATCTCAGTTTTCCTAAATGAAGCAGTACATTGGGATTCATGATTTTGGAATTGTTCTACCCATCTTTTCCTTGGGCCTGAGGAGGAATCCCAGTCCCAGGAGCCCAGTGCTGGCAGACAGCTCCAGCTCCTGACCCACCATCCCAGAAGGCTGCAGCAGGATGCACTCTGGTTCCAGCCCTGCTCGTGGGGAGGGAATATGGAAAATTACAGCTGCAATTATGGTTTCACATTAAATATTCTTCTGTCTAAATCCACCACGTGAAGCATTAGGCTGTGTTTGAACTGGTGTTGTTAATTGGACCACAGCACTTAGGTGCCTCTTCTGCAGTCCTGGCCCCTGTCATTAGCCTCTCATTAGACATGTTAATTTTTTAGGGCTCATAATAGTTACCTTTTTTCAGAAGTTCCCCATTTTACACTGCGGAGAAACCTCTGATGTTCAGGCTGTAATTCTGGATGACCAGGGGAGCGTTAGGAAAACTTCCTCTACAGACTTTCAGAATGGGAAATACAGTGGATGGAGGATGAAATCCTGCAGGGTGTGATTTGGGAGGAGTGTTCAGGACCTTTTTCACTGAAAAACACAAATCACAGGGGCAGAGAACTTGTGGAACAACATGGAATTTATGGAGGGGCAGAGCAGTTCTGGTTAAAATTTGACAAGTGTAGGTGAGGCTGGTTTTGGGGATGTAAAACTATATTGGGATGCACAACTAAGCAGTCAGTTTATTTCCCATTTTTTTGTACAGATGGGCTCATCTAATAACATCTGCGGGTACTTAATAAAGCTCCAATTATCTTTGCTTTGTGTAGGGATCCTGGCCTAAGCTAGAAATGGCTATTCCTGGTTTTGCCATGTGATTGTCCTGCTGGCAAGAACAGTGCACCTCAGAGGTTCTGAAATATTTATTTTGTGTATCAGATGGGGTTTCATTACATAAATAAGGAGTTCTGCTGGCCTGGGATGATGCAGACATGGTTTTTCCCATGACAAGGGTCTGTCATGGCATGTTTGGTGTCACCTCAAGCCTTCAGCACTGGGTTTAACAAGAGAGCAGGAGGGACAATCTCCATGGAGCCACTGTCCAGTGGGAAGCTTTTTAAATTAATGTTTGTTTAAAGTGGTGCTTGATTTTCTATGTGTATTAGTGAACTGTTACACAAGTCATCCTTTCCTTTTTTTCCCTTCTGGAATTTTAGTGACCAGGCTTTCATTTCATTAGAATTACCTCCTTCCAAAGCTCCACCTGAATCATTTTTGTTTGAACTAATTTTTTTGTTTCCTTGCAACTCTACTTTTTAAAGTTCTGCATAGTTCCTGTTCAATGTCTTTCCTAGCCACTGTTAACTCACTGGTTTATAAATGACACCAGGGTTGCCACATGATGTTAAAAAGCTTAGTTCACCATGTTAATTTGTAAAGTTAGATAAAAAAAAAATCCTTTTTCTATTCTGCACAGTGTATGTGTGTGTATATACACACACTTCCATACATATATATGGTGCAACAGTTCCTCTCTTTTTAAACAGTTGTGAAGGTCCCCAGGCTGTTTGCATGTGGCTGCACAGGCCCAGAGTAAACCTATGAGCTTTTTGTTTATTTGCACTTGGAAGAAACCATAAGAGGATTCCATTAAGACTCAGGCAAATTCCACTGAAAACCCCAGCCCAGTGAGGAGGCTCCTTCCCAGAATCTCTGTTTTCCCCAGCTTGGCAAGAGCACACTTTGCACCTTGCCACTGCAAAGGGTCACAGCGCCAGCCCCAACATTCTCCCTCTTCACCCCTTTCCCCGTGGCTGAGTGGGACCCACCAGGGAGTTTCCACAAAGAAACTCTTGGAATTTCTCCATGGGATCTGCTGTCCCTTCCCTTGGGATTGTCACATGGCTGCAAGTCTTGCAAAATTGTCTGAAGTGGTCAAACAGCACAAATTCTGTCTCTTTTCAAGGAGCCTCTATCAGTGTTTATTCTGCAGGCCCTGCTTTGGAACCTCTCTGAATTACAGTGCCCAGGGTTTTGCTCAATGTTCCACTCCAAGCTGGAATCTGCACTCACTAAATCAGCCCTTCACAAATGGAATATTTCTTCACTTCTTGCTGGGTGGGTCCATACACTGAAAAATAGGTCAAGAACAGTAATCTAAATCTACTGCTAATAAATAATTAAAGCTAATGGAATTTGCACAAGATCTGTGAGCTTGAAATATTTCCGAAAGTACTGTGGTGTACGTTTTGCTACTGTAAATCAAGATTTTTTATTTATCATTGTGCTAGGTTGAAACATATCTATAAATGTGACTTAAAAAGGGTGGTTTTTTGTACAGAGAAAACACTGGCATGTTAGTGTATTGAAATAACTAAAAATATCTCAGAAGATTGATATGATTGTGATTCATTCTTTAATGATCGGATTTCAAGTAAATACTTCAGCAGCCTTAAGCAATAAGAGGTTTTATATCTCATTAAATCAAAGTGTAAATTGAGCAACAAATTGTTTACTCATATGATTTACTTTGCCTTATATTTTAGGAATTAAGTAAGTCATCTAAGCTACTGTATAATACCTGTTTGAACAACTAGCTGGGATTTCAGTTTCATCTCTTCTAGATTAAAGCAAAGTCAAACTTGCTGGAACTAATTAAATATAAAGACTTAAATGTTTCCTTTAGTACATCCCCAATCACATGTGCTCAGGATTTCTGGTGGGAAAAAAAAAATTGGAATACTCTGGATTTTTTCATAATACAAAGAAATAATATTTAAACCTGTTATTTTGCACTGGTAGGTGTCTGAGTGATCCCGACCCCTTCACCCATTTCCCCATAGCAGGGTGAAGCATCTGTGCTTGCTGCCTCTCTCTAATTAACCAGCAGAACTGCTTACTCCTAATTATAGTTAACTTGCTGATTTGTGTGTTTCGTGGTGACAAGTTGTGTCCTTGAAGCACACAATAATCAAACACACCTCAGAAGTTGATGCCAGCGTTCTTCCCAAATCCTTCGTGCTTGGCTGCCTCTCACCTCTCCCCCTTTCAGCTGCATTTATGGGAAGCTCAGCAACATTCTGGAGATAATAGTGGGGTGGATGGAGTGTGCAGAGCCCTGGTTGTGAGGGATAAACATCCTCCCAGTCCCTAGGAACAGACACCCACCCTCCCAGGCTGCTGTCTCTGGAGAGAGGGGCAGAAACCTGGCACAGTTTTGACAGGGGAGCTCCCCCTCAGCTGTGCTATTTCTTATCATGGAATGATTTGGGATGGAAGGGACCTTAAATCTCTTCTCATTCCACCCCCTTCCACTATCCCAGTTTGCTCCAAGCTCCATCCAGCCTGGCCTTGGACATGTCCAGGGATGGGAAGTGTTGGGTGTTGATGGAATCACCAACACCCCCCTGCACAGCCAGTACGCCCTGGGACTTGTCTGGAGGTTATTCTGTGTTGGGTTTTTTATTTTTCTTTCTATTTTTAAGTTCTTACAAGAAAGAATGTGGGGTCAGGCGGTCCAGCCCCTGCCAATCCAGAGCACAGGGCAGTCCAGTGCTTTATTCCACGTGGGCAGACAGGGAAAGGGACACAGGAGGGAAAGGGGAATCCACAGTATCTCCCATGATGAGGCTGCTCCAGAATGGTTTGTGACAGCTGAACTGGTGATGTCACCCACGGGCTGTTCCTCATTAGGATCCCTGTGCCAGACACAGGGACATTCCCCAGCCCCTGCCTGGCTCCAGCAGACAAAATACAGAACAATTGGTGGGAAATGTGGCCAGGGAGCCCCACACTGGAATGTTCACCCAGGGTTTTGGGCTGGGTTCTTTCACAGGAGCACAGTGCTTGTGCACATGATAAAGGTGTGTAGGTCAAGCTCAGATCTGCTGGGCCAATTTATCAAACTGGGGTCAGAGGGCTCTTGTTGTGACATTTAGAGATAAGCACTTGGGAGGGAAATGAGATGGAGCAGCCTGTGAGGAGATCAGAGGGTGCTTGTGTAGCTTCAGACCTCAAGTAAATTATAAATACAGCATTGGTAGCCTGGCCATTGCTGTGTCCTTTGTACTGTACACAGGGTATTAAGATCTAGATAAATAATGTAGTTTAGTTGTCAGAAAGACACATTTGTTGCCCAGGATTTTAACACAGATTTATTCTTGGTTTATTTTCCATGGAGTTATTTTTAATGAGAATGGAAAGGGAGTTAAAAATTATGTGGATTCAGATTTCATTGTTTAGCTACTTGATCAAAATATAAACTCATTGTTTTTACTCTTGTAAAGAGGAAATGCTATATTAGCTTTCAGCCATCAGATTTGATTCAGATAATGATACAGCATCCTCATTCATGGGCTCTTTATCAGATACTGAGTTTGTCTCTGATAGAGCCCTTTTCAGAAAACTGCTCTACCCCTGATAAATCATCCAGAGAGGAAGAATGCATGTATTTAGATGGCATGGAAAAGTAGGCTAATAATGGGATTGTATTCCTATACTCAAATATTTCAGTGTGTTTGTGCTGATAAATTACAATTTGTTTTAATGTTCATTTGCATGGACCCTTTTCAGCTGTTCTGCTTGGCTGCAGTGTTTTGGTAGGTCTGTGAGGGCTGGAGCCTGGATGCTTTTCCTGTTTTGATCACAGCCCAGGCAGTAAAGGCCACCACACTTTAAACAGATAATAAATCACCCAGTGTCCTTGCTAACCAACACTGCAGATTCCCCTGGGTCTGAACTGAACGTCCTTCTTCCTGTTCAATTTAGTATTAAAGAAGGTAAAATTCTGTTTGAAGTTCAGTGTAATATTTTGAGACAAAGTCTGATGAGAAATTTTTCCAAACTGCCAAAAATAAATCTCCCCAGCAGAGCTGTGACTCGAGGCATATGTATTCTTGACTTCTGTCTGTTTATTTTTATTTCCCTTTGGTTGTGAGCTGTCTCAAGTTTTGATGTTGTTTCGCTGAGGAAGGAATTATAAAAGTACCCTATAAACTCTTTCCTATAAACTCTTTCCAAGGACAAGGCAGGAAAAGAGGGGAGAAAAGAAAAACTGGTGTGAAAAAGGTGTTTATGCCTTTTGCTGTGGTGTGTGCCATTTACCCACTCACCTGCATGGAGCTGAGTTTAAAACACTGGCTCACATTCCTGCAGTTCCCTTTCCTGGCCTGTTTGCTCTGGGAAGGGAATGGCAGTGGGATGCTCTGTCTCAGTTGTTCAGCTGCAGCAGATTTCAGGTTCTTGTGAGGATTTCAAGTTGTCAAAGCATTTACCCCATTCAGGTGTGTGCTCTGATGTGTCCTGGGGTTGCCCCACATGGATTTAAACCATTGCTTGCCAATGGAGCTGAATCACCCTGAGCTGCCTTCTCCTCCATCAGGAAATGTTTTAAAATCAGTTTCACCCCCAGCACAAGCTGCTGTCTGAATCAAGCATTTGTTTTCCCATGATGGCATGAATTTTGCTTGGTAATGTTCTGATTGCTGGGATTAATGTTTAGCATCCTGAGTTTGCTAAATCAATTCACTTGAAAAGTTTTCTCCCTTTTTGTTTCTGTTTTCATGGCTTTGGGATGCTCCTTCTATTCCTCTCCACCCTCCTTCTCTCCCTCTCTGCTGCTACAAACAGCCAACAACAACATCCCTCATTATTCAAGATGAATATGAAGGTGAAGTCCTGACATAGTTTATATCCTGAAATCAAAAGTGCTGCAAATCCTGTCTTTCAGAAGTCAGGATGTGCCAGAGGAGGCATTAAAGAGCAGGATCTTGGCTAGAGCTTGCCATGGCCACAGGAGCAAGGATGACATTCTCCTGCCTCTGCCTTCACTTCTGACATCACTTTTCTGGCTGGTGCCAAACAAGTCAGTAAATTCAAAGGCAATATCAGGGACAAAAACCCCTAAACCCAGTGATTTTCAACCAGCTGAGATTTTTATTTCAAGAAAAGCTGTTTTGCTTGGATGATATAATTTTTCCTGATTTTATAAAGGGTGCCGGTATCCGGGCTGTAAATCTAATTCTCTTTGTAATTTCACTGGGCACTAAAACTGCCTCTGCCAGATTTTGGCCTTGAATGTGGGCATTTATTTTACCATCAGTGGTTATTGTTACTTTCCTCAATGTCAGCATCATCAGGTTACAAAGAAAACATGTTCTAAAACGTGCACAGCCCTCAGGTCTCCCTGAGAAGGCAGGGAGTGGGGAAAAGCTGCTCAACCTGCCAGTTTGCTTTGGTAGAAATGTAATTTGTAGATGTTTGTGATCCACAAGGACAGTGTCCAACCTTTTTGTGTCCCAAAACAGGCAGCACGATTTACCAGGAAACATTTGGGTGACTTGGCTTGGCCTAAGAACAGAAGCACAGTTTGGTTCAGTCCAAAGAGGCAGCTCAGAAAGCTGCAATATTATCCTTGACTTGATGGGGATTAAGCTGTATTTTAGTGCAATAACCATGTCAGAAATGAAATTTGACTGATCATTTGTCTTTGATAGCTTCATTTGCCTTGGGCCCCCTAAGCCATTTCTCAGGGAGTGGGAGAACTCCTGATACTCCAACTCTCTGCATGACTTGTCATTTAAATGACAAAAATCACTTCTCTCAAAAGCCTACTTTTCCTTCAGGAAAATCAGATTAAACCCAAGGCTGAGAGTGTTTTGGTGAGTGGTTTAACATCCAATATGTTGCATGACTGTAGATGTGTAAGTAAATGTGTTGGAAAAGAGAATTTACCAACTTTTTAAGGTCACCTTCTTTTCTGAAAACCTTGAGGCCTCAACAGACCCTTCTGTATATAGAAAAAATGCTTCAAAGATGTCTTTGTGACCCCCTGCACGAGGTTCAGGCAGCTCAGGGACTTTGGCCTGTGTGGAGGGAGGAAGATTTCATGGTGACTGTTCCAGTTGTGGGCAGTACATGGGGTTGTCCAGAGTCTGGCCAAATCTCACCTGGCCTTAACAATGGTTCTTTAGCATTCATTTAGCACTAGTTCTGCTCAGCTGAGCCTTGGAAGGCTCCAGCAATGGGAAATCCCCCCTTTCCCTGCAGCAGCAGCATCAGTGCTGCCCTCCCAAGTGATGCAGCTTCAGGTTATTGGTTTAATTCTCTTCCAGATTCATTTCCAGCTGGAGGTGCACCATGAAGTGGCTGCTTGTGCCTTGTCAGTGGCAAAAGCAGGAATCAGCACCTTGGCTGTCTATGACTAATAGTGGCCTCTGCAAAGTTACTGGATTTTATTCTTCAGGCACACACATAATAAGAATTATTGAATTTGTAAGTGAATTAGACCCAAACCAGCTTAGAAGTGAAGCCATAGGAAATTTTATGTACAATAAATGTACCTTTTTTGTCTTAAATTATCTCAGTTGCTAAGTAAAAATATGCTATAAACCTTTAGAGTGATTTTGTGGGCAGTATTTTAATGAATTTTGTAGCACTGAGTATGTTGTAATTTGTAAGAAGAAATTTTGAGTTACACAAATAATACTTGTCATCTTCAATGAGCTCCAGTTCTCTGATGACTAAAGCCAGAGCACTCTTGGGAAAATAATAAATAAACCAGAGATTTTTCAAAATGGCAACACTTGTAGTTGAAATGATGGTCCAGAATCATCTTCCTTTAAGCCTGGCTTCCATTTGTGGGAATTTCCTTGGCATAAGTTCAGAGGTGTAGCTGCTGTGGAGGTGGATAGAGACATTTGCTGCTAATCTCAATAATGTTTCAGCTGAATTAGGGGAATGAAGGCATTCAGTGCTTGGCCAGCCCCACCACAGTTTGGGTAATTGTTACCATTTGCAGCACATGCAGGGGTGTGTCAAACTGGAAATTCACACCTGCTCAAAGTGAACTCCAGGTACAATTCTATTTTAATCTAATCTCCCACAAAACACAGAATTTTAGTAACACTTGAGAACTGAAAATAACATCAGGAAAAACATGATGATGACTTGTCCTTTCCAGTGTTTCTGATGGCATACCCTGCTTGTGTCTTCCAGGACCTGCGCAAACAGGTAGCTCCATTACTGAAGAGTTTCCAGGGAGAGGTAAGAGCTGCTTCTGCTTCTTCTTCTCATGTTTTCAGTGTTGCTTCACATGAGCCTGGTGTGGCCACAGAGCCCCCAGGGCTCAGCCCTTTGCATTTTGTGTGTGCAGGGAATGTCAGCATCTGAAGGGAGCCTGAAAGATGGAAAGGGAGGTTTTACAAGAGCACAAAGTGGCAGGACAAGGGGGATGGCTTCAAACTGACAGAGAATAGGTTTAGATTGGATATTGGGAAGAAATTCCTTCCTGTGAGGGTGGGGAGGCCTTGGCACAGGTTGTCCAGACAAGCTGTGGCTGCCCCATCCCTGAGAGTGTTTAAAACCAGGTTGGATGGGGCTCTGAGCTATAGGGGGATAGAATATAAGGAAATAAAGATGGTGTAGAAAGTAATCTTACCCCTAAGGAGTTGCAGCTGGGTCAGTTAGCAAAGAGTAGGAGCAGGCCTGACTTGAACAGGCCACAGCTGTAAGCAATGAGAAGAAGATGCTATAAAAGAGTGGGGTGGCTGGTTGGGAAGGGAACTGGAGTCATTTGGCTGCTTTGTGAAGAAGAAAGAGTCAGTGCTCTGAGGAGCTGCCCATGGGAAACACCGAAGAGGTGAGAAACTTTTGTGATAAGGATACAACAGCATGGAACCTTTGCAATAAGATGGCAACACTGAGAAACTTGGGATAGAGGAAAATGTCCCCTCCCATGGCAGTGGTGTGGAACAAGGTGATCCTTAAGGTCCCTTCCAACCCAGGTCATTCTGTGATTCAGGGTTTGCACTGGACAATCTGAACTGGTGACTTTGCTCTGAGGTCCCTGAGCCTCTGTCACTGTGGCCCATCCAGCTCACTGGGCCTCACTGACCCTCCAGCTTGAGCTGTTACTGAATGCAGTGTGGTGCCCTCAAAAAACACCAAAATATTGCAAATTGTTCTCCCTGCAGAGCTTTTCAGCTGTAAAACGTTGTATTGCAGAGGGCTGAGGGAAAGCCTTGGGCTGGCAGGGGTTTGTTGGGGAGGCTGCAGGGGCTCCAGCCCCGCTGCTGGCTCCCGCTCGGGTTTCTCCTCACAGAACACACCAGCAGAGTGCTCAGGGGTTTAAAAGCCAACTGTTGTTATTCTGAAGGGTTTCTACTGGCAAAGGCAGCTGGGCCAATGAGTTTTCCATTCTTGCTGTGGCCAGATGGGAGCTGTGGTTGTGCTGCTCAGAAAGCATCAGGGAGGAAGGTGGAAATTCCATTTGTCCTTGTAAAGCTCCGTGCCTGCCCAGGGTGCTGGATGGAGGCTTGAGCTCACACTGATACACATTGCACAGCTCTGCCCCTCAAGATTTCTGTTCCAGCACTTCCTCAGCCCATGAGCTCTTCACTGACTTTAGATTGTGGCAGTTCCATCAGCACAGGGAAGTTCAGGAGCATGTTTGCAGGGTAGGGATTTAAGTGCACAACTCCCCTTAGTGAGGCTTGCAATCCTCATCACCTCTACATCCTGCTAAATCTGTGTCCCAACCAGGCAATAATCCCTCATTCAAAAGCAGCATGGTACTTTTTGTTTTACAACCTGATTTCCCAAGTATTGCTAGAAATAAATAAATAAACAGGATAACTTTGTCCTTGATACATCCAACAGACATTTGTGAGAACAAAGAATGACTTGTGTGAGTCCGTTTGCCAATAGAAATTTACACTTTAAAATTGCTCTGAGTGCATTGCAGTGCTCTCAGAACCTTTTCACTTCAGTTTCAAGCTTGCAATGCACTGACTGAAAAGTGCATGTGTGCTTTCAGCACTGTTCTTTAATGAAGGGGATGTCTGAGGATCAAGTAAAAAGCATGAATTTAAATTTGGCTACAGTGAAGGAGATTCTTCCATTAGATCTTCCCCGGTGGAGACAGCTCCCTGTTACCTTGGCATGGCTCACACACACTCCTCTCCTGTAGTTTTGCTTCACTGATATAAAAGTGAAGTTTATTTTGGTATAAATTCAACCTCACCAGAGTAAAATTTGTTGTTGTAATCCCCTGTTACGTAAACGAAGCACAAATACATGAAAAGATTGTGCTGCTGAATCTCTGAGCTGGTGATTCCTGTCTCCCTAATCGAGACAGGGTTTCAGAAACCTAAAAAACCTGAACTAATCATGATTGACTACATAAATGCACCACATTAAACTGTGAATTATGGTATTTGATTATAGATGTAATTACTGTATCTTGTTTTGGAGACAAATCAAAATACCAAGGAGATGAGCCTGTTCTGTTGAGTTATATTTGATTGTTCAGGATATAGATCTGGTTTCTGGTTGTTGTTAAGGCTGACTTTCTAAAACATCAGGAGATAACTGCTCTGGGTATCTCAAAAACAAGTTTTGTCGAGCAATAGGCTTCTCTCCATTTCAAATCCACAGGAGGTGCCTCAATTCCTGTCCCTTGAGAGGCTGAGGGAGCAACACTGCTGGGAACAGACACTGACCTCAGCAGCCCCCTGGGATTGCCTGGCAAAAATTTATTACCTGGCAGGTGATCTCTAATGTCCTGGGAGGAGCTGGCAGAGGGACCTTTGGTCACACACTACCTGTGGGATGGGATGTGAGCAGGGAGGAGGAATAGGGCAAGAGGTTCCCCTATTTTACTACACACACATCAGTTTTCAGCCCCACATTTATCCCTGGAAGTGTCCAAGGCCAGGCTGGATGGGGCTCTCAGTAACCTGCTCTAGTGGAAGGTGCACATGGCAAGGGAGCTGGAACAGGATGGGCTTTAAGGTCCCTTCCAAACCAAACTTTTCAGTGATTTTGTGGTTTTTTTTTTTGTTTTTTTTTTTTAAAGATCAACAGCAGTGAATAAATAAAACAGAGGTCAGTGAAGTGGTGAGGGTAAATGTTTTTTAGGGTCCTTTCTGCTGGAGAATGAGTGTCCTGGAGCAGGAGTAGGGAATGCTGTAGGAGCAGCCTCCATAGGCATTGTGGGTGGCAATATGGAAATGTGGGGCACCACCAGCTGCTCACTCAGCACTGAGGGAAAAGGTTCTTGCCTGATGCAAATTCTCCATTTCCCTGTGGGAGACTCTCCCTCTGACTCCTGTGTCCAGCCCCCAGTGCTGCTGCTGCCTCATCCTTTGCCCAAACTCTGCTCTTAGACAGAATTAGGTGCTTTTGGCATGAAATAATAACCTGGACTCCACATCAGAAGGGAAATGGGCTTTTGCCAATCCCATGTGGGCTGAACTGTCCACGGGGCTCTGGGCTCCAGGGAGGGCCAGCAGGTCAGAGGATGGGGGCAGCTCAGATAAGCCCAGGTGTTTAAGCAGCTTTACATGGATATTGCTGTGTTCCTGCTCCCCACCCCTGCCTTTCCTCAGCACTTTTTCTGCTGTGAGCCCACGTTCAGCACAAAGTTGGGGTTTTTCCCCCTCTTTTTGCTGCCTTAGTTTTCCACCAGGTGGGTTCAGAGCAGCTTCTCAGCACAGGGGAGAGGCCAGGAGAGCAAAGCCAGGGGCAGGAGCAGCACAAATGTGTCAGCTCAGGTTGACTTAAACTGTCCTTGAACTGTGCCTGGGTGAGCCTGACGTGACTTGGAGAGAGGGGAAGTTAAGCTCAGGTATTTATGTCCCCTCCCAAACACGATTTATGGGAGCTGCTGGTAAACCTGGGGCCAGTTGGCTTTTTTAAACAAACCCACAGGTCACTTCAGCCAATTTTTCTCTTCAGTTTGAGCATGGAATGTTGATGCTTCCCCCCAGTATTTTCCCTTTATATCATATGAATTTATAAATACCAGACAAAGCAGAACATTCTTTGTTCCTTGGTTATTTATCTCATTCATTCAGATAACAACTGTTCCAGTTATCAAATATTCAGTTTCCATTAGTACTTGGAAATAACTTTTTTTGTATAGATCTCAGTGCGTTAAGTAACTGGATTTTTATGATAAGAATTAAAGTAAAAGCACTATGAAATGGAATTTAGCATACTACAAATTTTCAAATGCATTCCTAGTTCAGCATGAGCCCCTATTAATTCATCACTGGAGAATAGTTTTATTATAGTACTTTTTCCTTATTTAGGATCTTAATGGAAATTTGAAGGCAGTTTTCTAATTTAACAGAATGTTGTGTCTGCTTCAGAGCTGATGGTACTGTTCTTTTGAAATCTGTGGGTAACTTCTCTGCCTTCCCTGGAAGATTTAAGGTCTGGGTGGTGTAAATATGCTATTGTGAGCAAGACAGTTAAAAGTCATTAATTTCAGAAGTATAAAATTCCTGTCATTTTGATCTTAAATCTCTGTCTTGCTTTTCCTTTTCCTTGCCATTAACTTGAGGATGCAACTTATTAATGGTTCCCTCTCCCTATGCTGGGCTAAATACAGGACAGAATCAGGAAAGGTTAAAGAGCTTCACCATGCAATCATGACATGATTATTATATATAATTAGCAAGGCATCCCTGCCATCAGCTGTCTGAATAAGCTGTGTTTTGGGTAGGTCACTGTGCTTTACCATGGGTACATCAGTGGATGGATATTTGTACATGAAATCTAAAAAAAAAACCAATTAAAAAAGAAGGGATGTTCTTGGGCTATGTTAATTTACAGAGCTGAAGTTGTGGTATGGAAGTCTAATGTTGGAATCTGTATTTGTAAAGTCATCAGACAGATATTTTAAGGCTGGAAAAGGATTTCCTGAGGTCATTAGCATTCTTTTCATGTGGCATAAGAGCACTGTCCAACAGTAATGCAGTAATCCCTCATTTGGAGAACCCTCTAAGGCACAGACTCCAAAACAACGTGCTGGACTTGATGTCTGTGAAAGCCATTTCTCATATTCTTCTCCCAGAGCAAGTACTTTTAAGGGTATTGCCATTCTGATGAGACCACTCTGGCTCCCCACTCAGCTGAATTGCTCTTTAAACTATTAATTTGGTCAGTCAGTAATCTAATAATTTTCCATATGCAGACAACAGAAGCTGAAAATCAGTTTGATGTGCTGGAACTACTAATCACGTCTTTGAAGGAGTACTCTAATAATGTGTGTGCCTAAACCACTTCAGACCTACGTTCCTTCTGCATTTTGAGAGATTATTCCTGAGCTGATACTCATATTTTTTCTATTTTACCCCCTTTAATTTCCTTATGTTAAATTTCCAAACCTAATTAATACAATTTCTTTCCTGTACATTCACTCCATGATGGCTCAATTAGAGCAGCAGTAGAACTGTAGTTCAATATTCAGGCCAACTTCATAATTGAAAACACATTTTCTTCTCAAAAGCTGCAGCTGGTTTGGTTCTGCTCATGCAGAAAAGGATATAACCTTGCATAACATAGGAAATGAACGGTTGAGAGAGAAGCCAAATTCAATTTCAGTCAGATATTTTGAGGATAAGTCCATGATCTATGGAAGCAAGGGAATGAAAAGTGTGTGTATGTGGAAAGCAGCGTGTTCAGCACTCTATTAATCACGGCCAGCCTGGGTGCTGTTGTGTGCCTTGCGTTAGCACTGATGCTCGTAGGGAGGCTGGAGAGCAGCCAAGCACTCCAGAAGTTAACCTCTTAAAGACCCTGAGCTGCTTTCTGTTGAATAAATGTAATTTTGTGGTCAGAAATAAATGCTTGTGATGTAGCAGGAGCTTTGAAAACAACAGCGTGGCAAAGCTATTACAAATTGCTCTGTGTTGGGGAAGTCAACAGCATACATCAAAATCCAGCGCTCGTGTTTGGGCCCACAGCCTCCCTGCTTTCCAGTGGAAGGATCATCAAAACCTTCTATTTACCAAAAGTGAATGTTTTTGGCAGTTAATTCTCTTTTAAAGTCCACTTTTCATCTCAGTTCCGTTCCCCAAAGCAGGAAGAGGTCGTGACCTGCTCTTGGGGTAACGGCGGCTCCACAGCGCTTTCATTTCTTTGTTTACAGAAGTGTGTAAATGATTATTTATTTATTTTTGGCTGGCTTGATTGCAGTTTAAACAACATCTTTCCTGAGGAAGGTGATTTAAATATACTCCAGCATCTCACTGGCAGATGAGCTCTCCCTGCTGAGCACATGGGGTGGCTGCTGCAGGGCCAGAAGCGTCCCCAAGAGGAGACACTGACCTGCAGGGGAGGGGCAGAACTGCAGAGACTCTCAAATACAGAGCCTCTCTTATTATAGCAGTATTATCCTTTTCCTTTATATCAATATATATATCAATATTATATCAATAATCCTCTTTTCCTTGCTGGGACAGCTCTCAGCTGTGGGGATAACAAAGTCCCCAGCCTTGCACATCCCACCAGAGGCAGCGACGGGCACCTTGCACCTTCCCTTGCAGGTTCCTCTCCAACTTGCAGACAACTTGTGCCAAGACAGCAGAGACTACCAGAGTAACTTTGAGGAGGATCAGCCCAAATCCTCTTATTTTTACATAATTGACAAAGTGCTGAAATTCCTGTTGGCAGCTGGTGGGCTGTCTGTGCCGCTGCCACGCGCTCGGGGGCAACGGGAACAGTGGTGGGAAATTCAGTTTATTCAGGATTCCGACAGGCAGCACTGGTGCAGCTCACAGGGTCAGGAGTGTCTTCTCATCCTCAGGAGAAAAAAAGAGAGCTTGAAGTGTGCTGGAAGGAATGGGGATGGGAGGGCTGGGCTGGGCGAGGTATTCTGCTGAGTCCCTGTTTCTCCAAATACAGAATTATCTCTGTATTTATTACAGAATTAGCTCTGTTCATTACAGGTTTTTATCACTATTTTATTTTTATTACTGTGAGGCTCTATACAAGCTGGTGTCTGGTCTTGCTTTGTCAGAAAAGAGAAGCAAGAGGGTGATTTCAGTACAAAACACCAGGAAAAGGGTGCATCTTGGTATTTATTGCACAAAGGTGGTTAATGAGCTCCTTCTTGAACAGATTGCTCTGACCTAATTTTTTTTAAAATACCTAAACAGAAGTTTGGATCATCCATGAGGGAGAGGAGTGATTGTGGGTTCCAGGTCAGAGCCTGGAGGTGCATGAGCAGGTGAGGGCACACTCACCTTACACAGAGTTCCTGCTGCTGGGGCTGATGTGGGGTAGCCCAGGCTGCTCTGTCCTGGCTTTCTGCCCTTCCTCCCTGCCCCATTTCCCAAACATGGCTGGGCTGGCATGGCCAGAGTTGCTGTCCATCCTTGTGCTCTCCCAGAACCTCGAGGATGAGAACTGGCAAGCTCTGACATCTCCCTCTTTGGTGACAGAAAAAATGATTTGTTGATTTATTCATTAGAAAGATCTTCTTCCAGTTCTGGGGGAAGGATGTGTCCCCTGTTCAGAGGTCACTTCTTTGTTTTACCTTTTTGGCATTAAGAAAATTCACAACTGGCCTGTGCTGACTTAAGGAGAGAATTTGCATCCCAAATTCTACATTTTGGGATGCAAAATGTAGAATTACAAAGGTAAATAATTATTCCTTGTGCAGCCAAATTAGTGCACCCCATATCTGGTTTCACACAAGGTTTTTACACCCCTTACAATTCAGGTACAACACAATTTGACTAATCACTAACACCCACACTTACTAATTGGAGTAAAACATTGCAAATCAACCCTATTTCTACAGAAACAGGATCCAGGCATCCCTGATTGCTGGAGTTACTGGTTTGTGACACCAGAAAACACTGTGAGGGTTTGAATAAAGTGTCAGAGGGGCTGGGATGTTGGCATTAGCTTGGTGCTCAGGAGTATCCTTTATCCTTCCATGAGGAAAGTCCTTATTTCCAGGACCAGGCTGTCCTTTGATTGGTTTTACTTGAGCATGAAAAAACACCAAAAAGCCTCCAGGAAAATTGTAACGTGTCATTACATCAGAGTGTATAAAATGAACTAATTAGACATGAACAAAGTTAATCCACTTTCATACTGTAAAGATTGATCAATAAAAGAGATTTTTGGTAACATTTGGCACTCTGAGCTCCCTTGTGCCACCCATTCTTGTCACTGGTTTTGTGCTGTTCCTGCTGATCTGTGCAGGGATGAGGGACCCATGCCATGGGGTGTCCTTGCCCCAGCTCTGGGTCCCACCTCCTCCCCCGTGCTGAGCCCAGCAAATGCACAGCATGAGTCAGTTCAGTTTGCCAGCACAATGGAAATAAATTCTTTCTCTCCTTCCTTAGTTCTTCACCGAGCCACTGAGCTGAATCACACTCCAGCAGCAGCAGGAGGAGGAGGAGGGAGCAGGGCTGCTCCCTGCCTGCCCCACGGATGGGCTGGGAGCTGGGGGAGAGCAGGGGCTGGGAAACCTGCTCTGAAAGGCAGAGGGAGCTGAGGAGGGAGGCAGGTGGGGTATCCAAGGCTCCAGGACAGGTCCAGCAGGGACAGCACAGCTGCTGATCCAAAGGCAGGGTGGCAAACAGGGTTTAATCAGAGCTGTGGCTCTGCTCTCAATATCTGCAGGCTCGTGTTGGGCTGGGCTGCTTTACTGGGAAGGAAGAGCAAAGTTTGGAAAAGCAGCAAGGAGCTGTCCTGTGAGAGCATTCCTCAGGGGATGGCAGCGTGGTTTGTCTGGGAAAATCAGGATTTATCTGGGCATGAAAGGAAGAGGGGGTTTTAAAGGGTTCAAGGTTGCAGCTGTTTCACAGTGGAGGGAGCAGAATTGGAAAGTTGAGGTGTTTGGGTCTTTCCTAAAGCTCTCTGCTGAACTTGAGGTTAAACCAACAAGTTGCTGAGGCAGGCGTGCCCTTCCCAGGCTCTTTCCTGGTACCTCTGTCCCAGCCCAAGCAGCTTTGTTAAACAGATTGGTGTTGGATCCACTCTGAAGTCCTTAATTCTGTTAAAGAATTTATAGCCCAGCTAAAATCCATGCCATATGCCTTAAGCAACTGCACAGAAATAAATTCTTTATAATTTTGCTTCAAAACTGTTTTAATTGCAACAAAGCTAAAAATAAGAATTTTTTACTTTTTCTTTTGTCAGTGGCAAAATAAACTAAGAGACGGTGAATAAATTTTTATTAATTTGTAAATTACAATGTTATTTTTATAAATTTATTTATTAATATAGGTATCTCTTGGTATTAAGAAAGGGAAATTAAGCCAACTGTATTTACAGCCTTCAAAGCAAGACTGATGCATTAATATTCCTGCTATAGCCACCATTTGATTCCCAAGCAGTTATTCAAGAATACAGCATGGCTTAAAAGAGTGGTGCTTTAATGAGTTGTTCTTGTGCTTTTCCCTTTGTTTCATATGGTTCTTCCAGTTCTTAATGGTGTTTTGGTAACTCGTAGTAATTGAAGACAAATGGAAAAACTTCGTGATGCAAAACAATACGACAGAAGATGTGTAAGGGAAAAGGGATGGGTGTCTCCTTAAGGCATCCATTTATGAAAAATCAGAACAGAAAAATAACTTCTCTTTTAAATAATTTATTTTTGCTTGATAAATTAGTTCCAGATTGTGTGCAGGACAGTAAAAGACATGTTAAGGTGGTTAACAAGAGTGGGAACTAATGTGGAGAACTATGAGGATAAGTGGAAGAGCTGGGACTGCAAAGTTCACATTTAGCACAGTTGTGTGAACACTTGTGGCACTGAGAGTAAATCACCAGTGCTTTGGTAATGCCAGGCACACACAGCACTGGGAACCCTCACAAAGGAGCAGTCTTTGGGGTGCTGAGTGAATCCAAGAGGAGCAGCACATGTGCCAGTCTCGTGCTCAGAGATGTGTTGAAGTGCTGATACCCCTCAGTTCAGAGAATTCAAGTGTCAGTGCAGGATGTGCTGGCATCTGGCTTCCAGTCCAGCTTCCTTGCAGAGAGCTTCATCATCCTGTTCCATCTGGAAATTCAGGAGCAGAGGTGTGCATCCTTCAGTCTGACTGCAGCCCATGAGGTGATACCAGGTTCATACAGCCCAGAGCATCCCAGCCCTGCAGACCCTGCTCAGGAGGTTGTGGGGCACTAAACATCAGACTTGAATTAATGCTGAAATCTCCTACTGCATCAAAACTGACAGATCCCAAACTCAAGGCACAGGCTTTGCTTCTGTCCTTCTGAACTTGGCTGGACAGAGCTGAAAGAGGCAACATTCAGAGAAACCTGAGTTCAGCACCTTCCCTGGCCTGGGTGCCAGATTTGTGGTGCTTATGTAGATGTGGAGATAAATCCGTGCAGTCCATGGATGATATTTTGATTTCAGCCAGGTGCAGTGGGTATGAGACTGGAACCAAGTACTCCTGAACTAGGCTGTCCATGTTCTTGGGGGAGCAAGTGTCAGACAGCAAAGGCAGAGTGGGATCAGACCATGGAGATCTTCATGGCAGGTTGGAAGGAGATGATTCTGGAGGGGAAGGGGAGACACTCAATCTCCAGGGTGACCTTGGTACCCTGAGCATCAACTCAGGAGAGCGCTTGACCTGGAAAATCAAGGTGGACAAAGGAAGGACTGGTCTCAGCCCAGTCTGGCTGCAGCTCCTCTGTGTAGCTCTGGTGATGTTTCAGGGATGAGGAGGGAGATGAAGGCTGTGCTGAGCAGGGAGGATTCCTGGTGTCTCATTTCTGTTATCTCACTGCAGCGCCAGTGGTATTATCAAGACAAATAGGATGCCAAAACTTAAAAGTGAACATATGTTTATGGGGGTGGTGGGGAATACAGAGGTCACTGTTGTTTCTTTCTGCTCAGAGAAGACATAATGGGGCCTGGTTTAGATAAATTAAGATTTGGAGCTAAGCTCGTGTCAAGACAACGCGAGTGTAATTATAAGTTGACTTCTTTCAGGGTCCCTGAAGTTTTTAGAGTCAAATAAAAATGTTCAGCAAGAGTTTTATAATGTAGTTCAACAGTTTTAATGTGAGCTGATTGCAGCTCAGCCTTGCTGGCTCCTAAAACAATTTTACTTTGATTTGAAAAATTTTCAGTGAACTTCCAAATATTTCCATGTCATTTCAGTGCTCTGTTTCCTCTCTCTCTGGACTTCATTTATATTTCGCTATTTTTGATGTCTTTTTCCTCCCTTATTTCCTTATGCACCTGGGTGTTGGCATGCCTAATTATCTTTTTATTCCAGTTAAAGTTGTCATAGTGCTTTTTCTAAATTTTATTTTAAGATATAAAATAGTTGCAGTGCTCATTTTTAGTAAAACTTTAAACCAGACAGGTTGATTTATTTTTTTTAACAACTGAAACATAAAACCATATTTCTGCCTAGTGGGATTGTTTGGAATTCTGGTTTTGAATTTGAGGGTGAAAAAAGGGTGTAAAATACCTGTGATTTACAAACTGCTTCCTTTGGAAAGTCTCTGATCTCCTTGCAAGATGTTGTTTCAAATCTGGTTTATATTTCCATCACTCTATAACTGGTAAGGAGCAAATAAACCACACCTTCTATAATACTTAGAGAGAATAAAAGTACAAATGCTCTTTATTAAAATGTGGAAAAACTGTAATAGGAAAACAAATCCATTCTGTTATTTCCCAGAAATTGAAGCATTTTAAGTGCTTTGCTTTTCATAAAAGGGGCAAATGAATTTTTCAAAATACAGTACAGAATCAGTGCTGTAATGCTAATTGTATTTAATAATAGTAATTTAAATTTGGCTGCTCTCTGCCTAGCAGCAGCGAGAGAAGATTATATGTGGGAACGTTGAAGTCCAGAAGTGTAACATATGGTGTGCTTTGGCCTTCAGAGAGTCTCTGTGCACCCATGGAACAGCTCAACTGCACAAGCGTCCCTGGTGCTGCCCCTTCCTTCTCACCCCATCCCCGAGCGGTGCCTGACACTCCCCAGCATGGATTTACACATCCAGGGCCTCCCTGCCTTTGGCACTTCCTTCCACAGGCTCCTCTCAGCTACTCCTCGTGTGAAAATGTTCTCTCCGAATTGCTTCTGTTCTCCTTCCCTAATGAGCATCAGTCCATCTGGGATTGATCAAATGCAGATTATTAAGTGGGTTATTCACAACCATCAATCCCTTGCTCTGTGGCAGGTCGGATGCCCTGGGAGATTCCACTGCCTTTCTGTGGTCTTTCTTGATAAACTCTGAAAGAGCAGCACGGCCAGCTCTTCTTGAGAATTTATATCTGCTCTCCACATCCTCCACCTCTTCAACATCTGATGCTCATTTATCACTTTTCCAATACCCTTTGATAAGCTCTAAATAGGTCAGGTGTCAGTTACACCACACCTCCACTCGTCTCCATAAATTAATGCAGATCCTGGGGGGATGTAAGTGGAATAGGAATTTGGTTTATTTCTTTAAGTACAGCCTTGTATTGTGTTGCCAGAAGTTGTCTCTTCCCAGCCTCTCCCGTATCTCCCAAGATTTCCTCGCTGCTGCTGCTGCCAAACGCTGCGTGGCCGCTGCCCGTGTCCTTATTTCCCTCCTTGACCCTCCTCCCCTCCAGGCCTTTTCTTGGCTTATACCTTGGGCATTGTGCTTCTGGGTGATTTCTACGATTGTCCTTTGGTTTTGTGGCCTTAATCCTGCCCGTGATGATCCTGACAAGTCCCTTTCCAGCCGTGACCTGATCCGCACCCGCCGCGCTCCCGCTCCCTGCTTGTAGGATTGCCCCCTCTCCCTTCCCAAACCTTTCCCTTCTCCTCACAGAGGCGTTTCAGGACAAAGGAAACACAAGTGGCACCAGGGCTGACCCCGCAGCACCCTCCTGCTTTATCTCCCCTCCTCTTCCTCTCCCGGGTATGCGGTGCTGGCAAAGCCCTGGCCTGGTCACACGCTTCCCAGTGCTGCAAATCCCCCTCCTGCAGAATAAAATATCAGATACTTTCCTGAAATACAGATACAGTAAACTCTGGCCATTGTTTCTGCCTTATCTATGAATCAATAATGTAGAGAAAGAATTCAAGGACGTTTTTCAGACAGGGCCTTCCTTTTTTTAGGCCGCGGTGACGTCCGCACCTTTTAATGGTTCCATAATATTCAGTGCCTTTCAAATACACAGAAGAATTGATATCAGGCCTTTGTATCCGCAGTTCTTCAGATCCTTCCTTGCCTTTTATTAAAATATGGGAACGATAATCTCCATGCCTTTGGTTTCCTGATTTGGGTAAGCTGCCACAGAGCTGTGTCAGGCTTTCCTGTTTCCCTTTCTGTCCCTCTGCTTTGGAGTTTTAATTCACTGGATCTGATCCTGAGTCAGTTTGGTTGTTTATTGTCAATATCAAGCAATAGAAAATCCTCTGCTTTCTGCTACAATAGGAAAATACATGTTTACAGAAAAAAAGTTGCTGTGGAATAGGTATTTTATTCTCAGAGCCATTAAGCTGCCTTTCCTTGTACAATGGAGTTTTAGATGAAAATACAGACATAGGGGGAAAATAATAAAATGATAAAAATAAATTCTTAGATGAGTATTGTGTGTGTTACAGAACACAAGGAGAAGCTGGTCAGAGGAGCTCAGGAGTGCAGACTGTGCCTGAGCTGTATTAGAAAACTTCTTTGCATGTAGAAGATGCACAGTTATTTAGTGTTAAGTATCACAGGGTGCTCAACAAGTTCATTTTTGCATCTCCTCATGGGCTCATTGGAAAGAATAGAAAAATCTATTTACCACAATAAAGGCAGAGTGGGACATCAGAAGTGGCCACAGTTCTGTTTGCTGTGCTAGATCTCAATAAGTGGTAAAGGAAAACAGTTGTTGAGGAGAGAATCTGCCTGGCAAGTACCAGGCTTTTTACAAAGATTTAAAGTGAAGAATCACAACAGGCAGGAGGGGTCATGAAAATATTGATGCTTGTTATTGGGCTGAAAAATGGACTTTATATTCAGTACAAATGTAGCAGGAACAGTCTTTTAGGACTGCTTCTGTAGGAGCTGTACACAGGAGACTTGGGTTCACTTTTTATGTACTTACTAGTTTTACGTGAAATTATTAATTTATATTTATAGCTCTGAGTGTGAGAGTTGTGTTGGAACAAGTCTTAAAGCTTCTTTTCTCATCTCCCTTTTTAGATTGATGCATTGGGTAAACGAAGCAAAGAAGCAGAGGCAGCCTTCTTGAATGTTTATAAGAGATTAATTGATGTTCCAGGTAAGCTAATTATTCCCTTATTCTGAGAAACTAATGGTTCATGTTTGTGTGAATGCTACTGGGCAATTTTCCTACCTTTAATAAGGTAAATAGGAGCAATGGCTTTGTTCTGGAACTGACAGACTCCTGTATTGTTTCTAATGGAGAGAACTACAACTGTGGCACATTTCAGGACTTCTCATTGCATCTACATGTCAATGTTTCTATTAATCAATTTATATTATTATGATACTCTAGGATCCTCCGTATTTTGTTTGTCAGAGGGTTCAGACAATTTTAACAAAAAAAAAGGCATCTCGAAGCTTCACCAAGAAAAAGCAATATTTGTACTTTGAAAGGATAGAGAAAACTTTTCATTCCTTCCAAGAAAAACAAAAGAAAAAGTCTTACTGAAAAGTAAATCACTACCAAATTTCAGTTCTCTGCAGTGTAAGTGTGATCATAAATTTTATTCAAAGGCCTTTATTGTATGTGTTTTCAACTTCCCTTTTGTTTGGCATTTGGTTTCAGTTCATTTCTTTTTACATTTTGGGAGTTGATTTTTTTTGTTTTCCCCAGTGGTAAATAAATAACTGCCTGAGCAGATTTTTCTTTTTGCAGCTGTACCCACAGCTGAGAGGGGGTGAGGAGCCCAAGTCTCCACTGCCACATCTTGGCCTGACTGAGCTGTTGGCACATGACTCTGTGTCTTTTTATAGTTTTATAAAACATTATCATCATATATATATATATATAATATTCAAAATACCTCAAGAGGGATTTTGAGGTGTAATTAATACTTTTAAATACTTCTAAGGCTTCATAGTACCCTGGCCTTTACTGGTTCTACCATTTAAGGAGCTAATTTCATGCATGCTTCAAATAAAAATTAAATTTTTAATGTTTTAGTTTAATGATTAACTGGTTGAAAGGTCAGTGTTTTCAGATGCTCAGTGTGAGCTAACAAATGTATTTTTTTATGCTTTCCCATTCATAGTTGAGCAGTGCCCAGTATAGGGATGCAGGGACTCACCACGCTCTTCCTGGGCCACAACCGCCTTGGAAATGTTGTTTTTAGGTTAGTCAGCTGTGGTCTGTGAGTTTTCCTTCATTTATTTCCTGCTCAGACTTTCAGTAACGTTCTGCTGAGCACAGAACAGCTCCCTCTGCCCACCTCATGCCATGGGAGGAGTGGATAACTCGGAGAGGGTCCTGACTGTCACGAGCAGTTTGTGGCATGAGCAGTGCGGGCCTGGGATGGGCACCCAGAGCTCTGGCTTGGAGAGAAACCCCTCCATGGAAACATTCCCAAAATATCTGCAGCCTGGGAGTCCAGCATGAGCGCTGGGGAGAGGCACTGCAGCCCCTGCATCTCCACACTAACACTCGCTGCAGCTTCCTGCCGTAATTTGGTAGGAAGCTGAGTAGGTTTGAGTTGGAACAGTCTGGCTTTTTTCACGACTGAGAAGTGGTGTCAAACAAGAGCTGTGTGGGATCCTTGGTGTGCTCTTGTGCAGAGGCTTCTTGCTGAAGCCTGGCACATCACAGGTGCTGGGATCTGAGCAGCAGATCAGACCAAGCCTTGAGGAGAAGGTAGGATTTATATCCCACCCACCAGGATTTATATGAAATGGTGAGGGACTTTGTCAGGACTTCTTCGTAGGAGAAAGAATTTTTTCTTTCATTTGCAGGAGCGAAATTTACAGCCCTGCTCCCACACCCCACAGCCTCTCTCCTGCCCTGCCGTCCCCTGCGCGTGCCTTATGTCACCTGTCACAGAAATATTTCTTTGATATTCTTAATAAACATAAAATCTTCAGCCTGGCTGAGTTGGGAGTGCAGTGGAGTCTGTGGGATGGGAAATATCTCCAGGTTTTATGCCCATGCTCTTACCTGGAGGTCTGAGGTAGAAGTAAATTCCAGGTTCTCCGGGAGATGTCCAGTCAGTCTCCTGTAGCTGCGTGCACGTCACAAATACTCACAGTTTGCAACACACGCTGCAAGGAGAAGGAGAGCAGCCATTAGGAATGTATGGCACTGCTCTTTGTCACTCTGCTCCATTGTGTTGCTCTTTTTTTTTATTCCTTCTCATCCTGTGGAGTGTGCTAGGTTGGGCAGTATCCATGGAGGGCTGGGCAGTGTCCATGGAGGGTTGGGTGGGTATCCATGGAGAGCTCTCCTTAATAAACAGCCATCAGTATTCATTTATCACACGTGCTCTTTTGCCTCCGCGTGGCTTTACATATCTTTTGACCTGTTCATTTGGTATTTCAAATATTTAGGTACACTTTTAGCTCCCCAATGCTGCTGTGTTTTCTTTTTGGTGTGAGAAGGGAGGATGATGTTTGGGGGAAGCTATGCCTGGAATGCTGCAGAGTGGTTATTTAGCATTAAGCATCGCTGTTACATGACAAGGGTGCAATTTTATCAGACTTTCAATATCCTTTATAGGACCATATAATAATTGCAGCTGAAGTCTAATTCCCAGCAGCCAATTTTATGGTTCTTGAGGAAAGCGTGTATTTCTCTCCTCAGTAATAATGTGCACACTTTATATAATTAAAAAGGGCTTCTATTTTAATTTTACTATAAAATTATCTGTATTGAAACTCCAGCTACAGTGCTTTATGGATTCAGCAAAGTTTAATCATTTTCTTTCCGGACCTGACCAGAGTTTTCACTCGGGCTCACCAGTAAGGAATTTGTGGGAAGGGTGGTATTTTACTTGTAAATTTTCCTATGTACATCAGGGGGTTTCTCTTTAAAAGATAAAACAGACCTTTTATATATCTCTCTCCAGCTTTATGATGCTGTTAAAATAGCAGTATCATTGCTTTGTGCTGTGAAATTTATCCTTCTTGAAGGAAAGCACATGTCAAGGAAAACATTTTGGTTTATGTACATTTATACAGCTCAGATCATTCTGTCTTGCTCGAGACTGAACATTTTTAATTAATGGAATTAATTTTCTCATTTAATTGCCTTATTTTCAGTATGCAGTACAGAGCAAGGGAAAAGCGAATCCTGCCACATGAATTGCACTAATCAACAAGGTTGTCACAACTTACCTTTAAAAATAATGTGAATATATTTATTTTGAAGTAAAGGGAGGTTGGGTCTGTGTTTTGAGGAAGCCTTCTTCCATCTGTTCAAGATTCCTTTGTCTCCAGTTTTGTAAAATAAGTGCATTATGTTAACACCCTTGGCTTTTAGGGTCTTAATCTTGCAAGCACTTAAAGTGAAATTGGAGCCTTGTTGTGTGTTTGGAGGAGCGGTGTTGCCTTGCAGAAACAGTATATTCAAAATAATTTTCTTTTTCTCCTAAATCTTTAAAGGAAAAATAGTAAGCATTAAAAACGCTAAATATTTTTATTTCAAAAAGGATCTGTGTTCACGACTTTATTTTTTTAAAACAAAACTTGGGTGTAATTTTCAAGTAAAAGTTCAAACATGGAGACCAAGTGAATGCCAGGTGTCAGTGTCTGGATAAATTGGTTAATAGAGTGTTCTTTCTGCAAGGGATCACTGCAGTTACAGCCCAGTGCCACGCTGGATTTGCTCAGTATTTTGTCTCCGTGTTGCTCCTCTGTAGGCACAGAAACAATTCTGCCTTTAAACACAAATCTGCTCTCTGGATGTGGCACAATTAAACCCAGTTGGGTTCAGTCTGGAGAACAGGAAAACACTGAGTTTTTTCAGCATATGGACATTTGAGAGTGAGGGAAGGTTAATGCAAACTGTTTGTTCTTGGTTTGGAGGGGCTGTGCCAGAAATGGGTTTCGTTTCTCCCTAATGGGAATGAGAAAATTGGTCAGGAAAGGAAACAACTCTGGGGGTGTCAAAGGGGATGTGTGTGGGGTTTTATTGGAGACTCTTCCCAGGTCTGTGCTGTGATCAGATTGGGTGCTATATAATGTGTGTGCTGTGGGGTTTAGCTCAGAGGACCTGCTATCGAAGGGAAATATAAAAAAAAACCAGAGAAGGTAAAAATAAGATTTTTTTTTTAATGTGCTCTGTCAAAACAATCAAAAGCAATAACAGTGAAAGATGGCTGAAGTGGAAATTTTATCTTTCCCTTGCTCCTTGCCATCATAAATTGCACACCCAGCCGTAGGGGCTGTGTCTCACAAAGGGGTTTGAAGGAAGAGCAGGCTCCTTCCAAAGGAGTTTTCCACACATCTCTCACTACATGTTGTATTTTAGTCTACACACAGCCCCAGTTCAGCCTTGCAAATTCCAACTGCCCTGCACAGGGTGTTCTCTTTCCAAGGAATGCTTTACCTGAGAAAACACAAAGTTATTTTTGAATAAATAATCAGTAAAGCACTAAAAAAGTGCAAGGGAATTACTTCTAAGGGCAGAAATGAAATTTATTTGCAGTGCTTGCAAATAATCAGACATTTATCAGCCTTTGCCTTTTGATTATTTATAACTCACAACCCTCTTCAGACTTGCTCTGCTGTTTGGGCTGTGAGAAAATTTCATTTAAAGCGTATTTGATCAATGTCCTGAGGTTAAAGGTGGTGCAAGAGAAAAACAGGTTCGATTTTGGATTTCTTTGGGGGTTTTTTCCCCCAGAAAAATTATCTGCTGCTTATGTTGGAGGTGATAAATGTGTATGAAGTTGTTGTGTTTATGTACATCCTGTGACATGTTTGGATTTTTTGGGAAAGTGTAATGTTAAGCAGAAAGGTTAATGGTAAGAAAGTCTGTATAATAAAGACTTTTACAGACCCAGATGACTCATGATGTGCTAAAACTTCAACCTGGGTACCCCCAGCCTTTTCTGCCTGTAGGGAGAGGTGGGTGAATGTAAATTTAGGGGATAATTAAGAGAGGTGAGGGAAAAGAGGTTCACTCTGAGGGACTGTTTAAGCACATCCCAAAGTGGAATACAAAAAGAGTTTGAAAAAGTTAATACTTAGAGTACTCTTGTCTAAGATAATGGTTAATTGGTTGGCAAAACTGTCTAAAGAGCAAGTTCAGGTCATAATAAACCCTGAGTTTGTGGTACATCGAGGCTGAACAGCACAGAGAACATTTTTGAGAAATGTTTGGTATCACTGCAGTGTGAAAAATTTTAGGCAGTTCCTCATTTGTTAATAATACATGTCAAAACTGTCACCTCTTTCCTAATAAAATATGTTAGAATAAAACAAAGGACAGACCCATAAAATGAACAAGTTTATGGTTTTGCTGCCCCAGACTGTACAAGGGAAATGCATATTCATAATGTGCCTTTTCTCAGCCTTAGAGGGAAAGGAAAACAATATTACAATGAGTACTCTCAGGGGGAAAGGAAGCAAAATGAACTTGCTCACAGACACAGAAGTGGCACAGACACCCCTCTAACACAGCAGTCGGGTGTCTTTCTAAACACACTCGAAAATCTGATAAAATTAAGCAGAAAATTGAGCATTGTTAATACTTGAAAGAGTGAAAAGCCATAAACCCCTGTGGCTGCAGGCAGTGATTTAGCTGCTGAGTGGATCCCATCTGAAGCCAAAATCCTTGATGCTCTTACCTGCGTGTTTAGAACAGATAAAAAGAAAGAGTTGCACAAACAGGAAAATCTGGAATCTATAATCTGCACCGTACAAAGTTATGGACTGTAGAAATTTAGTGATTCTCCCCAGACTGTTCTGCACATCTTCAAGGAGTGGGAGTGAGAGGGACAGGACTGGAGAGAGGAGATTTTAGCAGAGTTCTCAGAGGGGCAGAGCTGCCACCATTCGGTTTTCCAGAACATCCCGAATCTCCTGGGATGGTGCTGAGGAATGTGCGAGGAGCTGATGATCACCTCAGCCTCCTTCCCCGCGGGCTGGAATCCCGAGCCACAGCACAACGTGCAGGTTGGGATGTGTGCATGCTGGTAGGGCAGCACTTTTAGTGTTACACAGCTATTTTCAGATGGAGCACAAAATCCTGGCCAGTTCCCATCTTTAGAACTCATTCACTTTATCCTTCTGTTTTGAAACCCGTGTCAAAATAACTGAAAATATTTCTGTTACCTGAAGACGTGGCTTGCTTGAAGTTGGGCTTTTCTGATCACATGCTTTTTTTCTCTAGTTTTTCTCGTTGAATTAATAATTGGATAAATTCCTTTGTAAAAGCCGGAATAAATATTCAGAGGAAGAAATATCCCTAAAGCATTCACTTTAAAAAATTTATTGTGCGGTTGTCAAGCCCTATTTTACTTGGTAGGCTGGAGGCACGGAAGGAAGAGGGGAGGTGCAGATAAGGGGAAGGATGCAGTGAACAGGGGCAGGAAGAACGTTGGGCAGAAGGAGATATCCCAGCAGATATCCCTGCGGGAAGGGGCTGTGCTCACCTGCAGGGTGTCACCGCAGCCCTTGGGAGGATGGTGCTGCAGGGAGAGGATTAGAGCAGCCCCAAGGCCCGTGGCTGGAGCAAAAGGCAGAGCGTGCTAGGGAGGGGGGGGAGTATTGGACTTTTCTCGGTTGCAGGAATGTGAACTGGAATTAGAATAAACCCCAGCTTTTGGAGGGTTTATTGCTAAGTCTGTTCAGAAGCTTTTAGGAGAAAGAAGGGATGAATATAGCAGAAATGCTTTCAAACATAGTAGCAGGCTCTTTTTTCTTTTATAATCTCAAAGTAGAAGTGAAACTTGAAGTACAAGTGGTTTTCTGTAACTGTCCTTTGCACTGAGCTCGAAGTGTGAGCAGGAGTTCCAGTGTCCTGGGCCATTGCTAGAACATTAACAAATCAAATTGGCGCTTTTTCAGTTGCAGTGGCTTCTCTTGTAACTCATTAGGTTCTTTTTCAGCTGACAAAGCGCCATCAAATACTGCCCTACCTATTATGCAAACTCCACGTTTAATATTTAAAACTTTTCTGAGGATGTACTTTGGTTACTCCTTTGAAAATAGAGGGAACTGCAGTGCAGTTCGTGAAGGAGTCGATCATTTACTCTGCCTTACGTGATTTTATTTGACTCTAGGATACTGATGCATTTCAATCTGGGGCATCTTTCTGGCAGTAACCATTCCCGAGCTGGGAGATAAATAAAGAATGTTTTTAAATAATAGCCCACAAGACGTAAGGACCACACTCCGGGAGGGATCTGTATGATTGTGGTCACATTGCCTGCACACCATCCTGTGCTGTTTGATTTAACCCTGCGAGCTTTGGGGAACTCGTGCCGTGATTAATGGGGAGGAAAGGCGCCGGTCTGCTGCCACTCCCCCGTCCCCACGCAGGGGGGTCCCATCACTCTGCCTTTGCTGCTTCCAGAGGTCGGCAGAATTTGGGATTCCGCTTTTTTTTTTTTTTTATTTGTTTTCCTCTTTTTCTGGTAAGGAAAATGAGAGTCCCTCACCCTCTTGTGGGCACTTTGAATTCCCCGGTTCAGCCTGCACAGAACGCTCTGACAGCCGGAGGGTGAGGAGAATGCTGTTGAAAAGTGGGGAAAAAAATAAAAGGAAGTCACAGATCCCAGCCCTGTGGGATGGGAGAGTAAGAAAATATGTATAATTCTTGATTGAAGGTAGAACCTTTTCATGGTTTTTATGAAGTGAGGAGTTGGAGAGATGATGAGCTTTGTTTCAAATGGAATTACAGCTATAACTCTTCTGTCCCTGGGCTACCAGAGTCATAGGGGAACGGGAGCAAAGCTATCATTTATTCCATGAAATCTTTGTCTCAGTCTCTCTAGGCTATTTCAATTTACCCCTGAAATTTCTGGGGAATAATTAATGAATTAATTAAGTATGCTGTGAGGTGTTTGAATATTCAAAAGCTACAATGTAATTATTATTTTTTCTAAAACACATTTTCAGATTATTTTCAGACATGCAGTCTCCCACGAAAGCAGTTACTGCACCAGAAGCTCGTGGAGCTTCTCCGTGTCCGTAATCCAGGGATCATTCTCCAGCAGGAACACTCCCTGCAAAGAGCAGTGCTGCATTTAGGAACGGGGGAAAAAACTTCTTTTACTTCATGACCGGAGTATTGTGACAGCGGGGCTGAACTCGTGGCTCTTTGGAAAAGTTAAAGCGCGTTAATAAAGTTGTGTTTTAGGAGGATTATTATTTTTTCCCCTCCTTTATCATTTTGTGTGGGCGTTTCTGGTGAGCGATCACCGAGAGCTTTGCTTACAGCGGGGTTTGGGCAGCAGAAATTCAGTCGCGTTGAAAGAGACGTGTTGCCTTCCTTGAATTATTTTTAGATCCCAACCTTAGGAAACACATTTCCAGTGATATAAATTATTAATTGCCCCTGTAGTTCTGGCACTGTTTCATAACTTGCTTTCTTATCGTTTCCAGTGTTACAGGCCTGTAAATGAAGAAGGGAGGGAGGGGGGTTATTAAAAGGCAAGTCCTTTGTTTTGGAAGAGGCTCTTTAGGAGCTCCATGTTGTGATATCAAAGGAATAGATTCAAAGGAAAAGAGAAGAGGTTTAATTTAGATATTAGTAAGGAACTGTTCGGTGTGAGGGTGGGGAGGGCCTGGCACAGAGCAGCTGCGGCTGCCCCTGGATCCCTGGAAGTGCCCAAGGCCTGGATGGACAGGGCTTGGAGCAGCCTGGGACAGTGAAAGGTGTCCCTGCCCATGGCAGGGGATGGAACGAGATGAGCTTTAAGGTCCCTTCCAACCCCCAAACCATTCTGATTCTGTGGCTTCTATGAATGTATTTCGCGAATAAGCCAAGAACGAACCTCGGGGAGCGCAGAGCAGAGCGCTGCACTCTCGTGCAGCCCCTGGTCCATCCGTGGGGGTCTCACCGCACGGAAAGACCCCGTTTGTGGTGATTTTACAGCGTGTGAAGAGCCCCCCTGCACCGCACCGGCACCCGCGGCCGCCGCCTGATCCGCCCGCGCTGCGATCCAGGCCGGGCTTTGCCGCTCTCCCCGCCGCGCTCCGGGCCGGGGCCGGCCGAGGGTGCCGGGGGTTCCTCCGGGCGGTCACTGCGGGCTCCGGACAGCACCTTCGGGGGTCTGGACAGCCCCCTTAGGGTTCCGGACAGCCGCTTTGGGGGTCCTTGCTTTCCCTCCCGGGGTGCGGGCAACACCTCCGGGGCTCCGGGCCGTTCCTCCGGCAGCTCCTCCGGGGCTCCGGGCAGTCCCTCAGGGGTCCCGGTGCTCCCTCCCGGCGGGGCTGTCGGAGCCCGTCCCTCAGGACTGCTCCCGCCCAGCAGCGCTCTGCAACCCTGGGGTTAAATATATATATTTATATAAATATATATGGGGAGAGAGGGTAATTTGGCCCTGCGCGCTGCAAATTGTACATTTAAACAATGACACAGTTTTTCCACTCCGTTTGGCAAACCCCTCGGTGTTGTCGGGGGTCCTCACCCCTCACGGCAGCAACGGCCACGGCCGAAGGGTTAAACCTAAACTTTAAACATTCCCTGTCCCGCAGGAGCTCCTTTTCCATGAGCCGAGGTGGGCTTTTCCCCCCTCTCCTTAAATAACGAGGGTGGTCCCAGCATACTCTATATCGAGACAGCTTTTCATCAGTTGCTCATCAGCATGCTAATTGCTGTATGACTAATTATGCCCTGAATTCCAGTTGATTTTCTTAATGAGACAGCTGGGTTAATTATGTAATCGTATGATTACATTAGCCCAGAGTGCCCTGGCGAAAAGAAGGCGGGCGGGAGTGGGATGGCAGCGGGCGAGGGGCACGGGGGCAGCCGTGGCCATTTCGGCCGTAATGATCGGGGAGGGCAACGCTGCGAGAGCGCCCGCGGTGTAAACACGGGATGGGATCGCTGGCACTGCCAGCCGTGCCTTCCTCAGCTCGCAGGATGAGCGAGGAATGGGGGTTCTTCAGCAAAATTCACTTGGGAAGTTCACGCAGTCAGCGATGGCCCTGTTGTAACTCGGGGATTGAGGGTGGGTTTGGGATGAGCGATGTGGGGGTTGGATTGTAGAGTCATTGAATATCCTGGGCTGGAAGGGGCTCACAAGGATCATCAGTCCAACTGGCCCCAATTATCCCACCCTGGGCATCCCTGAGAGCATTGTCCAAAGGCTCCTGGAGCTCTGGCAGCCTCGGGCCATGCCCATTCCCTGCAGAGCCTGGGCAGTGCCCACCACCCTCGGGGTGAAGAACTTTCTGTTGATATCCAACCTGAACCTCCCCATACACAGCTCCAGCCGTTCCCTCCTGCTGTCCCTGGTCACAGAGAGCTGAGATCAGAGCTGCAGACCCCAGTGAATCTCCCCTCGGTCTCCTCCAGCTGAACAAACCAAATGCCCTCAGCCACTCCTTGTTTGGCCCCTTCTGACCCTTCACCATCTTCCGTCCCTCCTTTGGACACTCTCTAACAGCTCTTTATCTTTCTTACATTGTGACACTCAAAACTGCACCCAGGGTGCTGAGGGGCTGCCTCGTGTAACGCATAATTCAGGTAAAATCAGTCTTAGTGTTTCTTTTAAAATTGTTTGTCAGTACTTTACATACCTAAACAGCAGGAAAAAAAAAAAGATTCCCTTGCCCCGCTGCTGAAAAAAGATTCATTGTCAGGACACGTGCGTGGTGTGAGAACAGCCTGAGAGGTGTTGCTGTGGCTGCGTCGCACCAGCTCGTTTGATGTGAAGTATTAACTGCTATAAAAATCACTTCACATTTGTAACATTAATTGTTTTCATGTCTGTGTCCACTGAGACGTGTCCATCCTCCTCCTTCGTGGGCACAGAAGCCCCTCTGCCAGGGGACAGTGAGGGATGTGCCAGCAGTGAGCAGGGATGTGCCCAGAGCTCTGCAATCCGGGGAAGGAGAGGCAGAAATGGCTCTGCAGGGTTGGAAATACGGCGGCTTCTGTTTCTGCTGCGGTGGCGTGGAGGAAACCTCGTCAGGGATCGGATCCAGATGTGCTGGGCTGCCCGCAAGCACAGGATGCGGGGGGGCTTCTCTGTGGGCATGGCGTGCAACAAGTGGATTAGGAAAAACGAGCAGAATAGGAAGCAGGAGGAAAAATGCACTAAATTTAATGTAAAAATAGACATCTCAATCTACTCTTAGGCAGTAATGATCTTGCAAAATGCTTCTTCAAGTTCTGAATGATCGGATCCCTTTTACTAATTTTCTCCTTTTTGTTATTTATCCCGTGCCCAGCAGGGATTCTGGAATTTCACAAGAGAAAATTCAAAGCAAGGGAATAATGTATGATGAGGTTTCCATATCTCAGTGCTCAGCGAGGTGATTTTTCTCTCTTACAGACCACAGAAAGGGCATTTCCTTTGCTGCCTCTCTCCATAAGCCAGGGCCAGCTGATTTTTTTGAGCCGTGCATGCCTGTTGTTTGTGTAATGAAACGAAGGTTTTGGTCCATTGCTTGTTTAAAAATTCAGTGACCTCCTGTTAAATGACATGAAACATACTTTGCAAACCTGGTTAATATAAAAAGGTATGCTTTTCCATGCATGCCTGTGTTGGGAAAAGGAGAGTATTTGTATTTATTTTTAATCCGCTCCACTCAGGTAGGAAAAAAGCCATTGTGACTCTAAGGTTTATACTTGTTTCAGGTTAATTGATGTTTATAAATACTGCAGAAATAACAGGTTTTTTAGGCTTTTCAAGCTAAAAGAGCATGTTGGAGCTTGCCATGAGAAATGATTTTTCTCTCTGCCCGAAATGTCTTGGTTGGTCATTTTATTTTCGTACAACGATTAGTTTTCTTTAATGCAGTTTATAAAAATTAAGTCTAAGAGGTGCTTCACCCATGGGTTTTTTTTACATGTCCTCCAGCAGTATTTGGTGGCTGCAGGCCATTAGTCCTTCAGATAGGCTCTAGTGAAGTTTGAAGTTTAATGCACAGAGACTTTTTTTTACATTTTGTTTGTTCTGCTGCTGTTTTGCTACTTGAACATTAACCTTTAATAGAGCTAAATTAAATATACATGTCCTGATGAATAATTATGAGATTGCAAGCATTTTCATTTTGTACACAAAGCTTCTCAGGGATTGCAAATTTGACTAAAGATTTAGTCATTATTCACTTTATAATGCCCATGTTATTTTTGTCTTTTAATTCTTTGCTGATTTCAATATAAAAAGCCCTGTGTATTAGGAGCAAAATACCTCTTGTGCGTGTCCTGGCTTTTTACAATGTTAAAATGAGGGTGGGGGAAAGTGCACCCACAATTTTGTCAAGTTCAGTTTCTTTCATCCCTATTTCACAGAAATACCCACAGCTGAAGCTTAAGATCCCGTGCCCGATAGGATCCGTGGTTTCTGTAACAGTTTCAGACGTGGCCAGGAGGAGACAATCCGGCCTCTCTTTGTGCTCAGCAGATGAATGTCCCAGGCTGGCTCTTTGGGGGATGCTGGGCTGCAGGAGTGTGACAAAACGCTCCTTGCAGAGGAAGGTCAGGGACCTCCATGGGAGCAGGGGAATGTTGTGACAGCCCACGCCGTAACAGGACCATCCATAAATACTGCAGAGCCTCCAGCTCGTGCTACTGCTGCCACTTCAGCTCTCGATTTAATTCCTTACCTGTACCCCCCTGTCTCTGCCACAATAACATTTTAAGTTTGATTTATTATAAATATTTTAATACAGATAATAATAACGAAAAGTATTTGGCCTAAAAAGCATAAATGAAAAAGCTATGTAGTCATAAACTATGTATGTACAGAGAACAGATGACAAGCAACCTAGATTTTGTATTATGAACAGGGTAATGCCATAAGCTGTTGAAGAACCCAAGTAACAAAATGCAGCAGGCTGCTACTTAGAATGTCTCTGAGTTCAACATAACCCAGTGCTATTCTTTTATAAACTATGCAACAACGCTGGCATATTGAAAAAACACACAGGCTCATGCTTAATGTGTTAACAGAGGTACAATAGACTTATTATGTGTTTCCAGAGACTGGAACTGAGGGTGGTCTGAAAAATTAATGACTGTGGTGGTTGAAAATTAAGTGAACTCCCTAATATATACTGTTGTTGATCCACTGAGTTTGGTGTTTAGCATTCCTCAACAGGAGACTAAATCTTTGCAGCCATTTCACAAGAGATGCTGGCGCCCATAGCAGAAATATATTCAATAATCTTTTATAAGTCCATCACACTCCAGAGTTTTCCTATCCTGACTGGGAAGAAATCCCAGAATAAATCACACATGCACATGTCAGGTGTGTGCTGAGAACTCTCTTTACCAGAAGGAGATGAGTGTCAGAGAATTAATACTGAGAGGACATTTGATTAATAGTGTAAGAGAAAGAGAGATCCAAATCCAAGGTTCATGGAATTGATTACATCCACACAACATTTCTGATTATTATTGATCTGTCAATTAGAAAAAGTACCACTCAGATCTCCACGGTCACAGAACTTGTTTGAGCTCTGCTGTGCAGTAGGGCACAGTTTGCTTCAGAAAATTCACTCCTGCGCAAGCAGAGTGAGGGACAGTAGCTGACAGTGAGCTGTGCAGTTTGATTGCTTTTCACCCAAAAATTCTCATTTTGCAATAAAAAATGTGAAGCTTAAAACTCTCTTGTGTCTTTATATCATGACTGTCTGCACCCAGGAACGCTGTCCTGGGGATCAGTGCCAGGATGGAGAAGCTGTGTCAAAATTTCATGGACTCACAGAATGGTTTGGGTAGGAAGGGACCTTAAAGCTCATCCAGTTCCACCCCCTGCTTTGGGCAGGGACATTTTCCACTGTCCCAGGTTGCTCCAAGCCCTGTCCAGCCTGGCCTTGGACACTTCCAGGGATCCAGGGGCAGCTACAACCAGGACAGGTTGTGCTGGGACCTCAGGACCCTCACAGCCACGAATTTTTTCCCAATACCCCATCCATCCCTGCCCTCTGGCAGTGGGAAGCCATTCCCCCTTGTCCTGTCACTCCAGGTCCTTTCCCAAGTCCCTCTCCAGCTCTCCTGGAGCCCCTTTGAGGCAATGGAAGGGGCTTTAAGGTCTCCCCAGAGCTTTTCTTCTCCTGGCAGAGCACCCCTAGCCTATCAGCCTGGCTCTGCATTTAAAGGGAACATAGATAGATAGAATGAAATATTTCTGGTTTTTTTAAGTTTGCAGGATATATGATGTGAGGAATGTACAGGTCTAATAAGTCAAAAAGGGCCCTGCTGGGACCAAAATGGAGAAAAAAGGACACTTGTGCTCTGAACTGCTTGGGTCACAGAAGTGTTCCTTTATTCTTTTTTTAAAATTTTATTTATTTTATATTTTATTTTATTTTATATTTTATTTTATTTTATTTTATTTTACTGTTTCTTTTTTTTTTTTCATTTTATTTTACTGTTTCTTTTTCAGATCCAGTTCCAGCCTTGGATTTGGGACAGCAGCTTCAGCTGAAGGTTCAACGCATGCACGATATTGAAACAGAAAACCAGAAACTTAGGGAAACTCTGGAGGAATACAACAAAGAATTCGCCGAGGTGAAAAATCAGGGTAGGTTGCAACCATATTATCAGCTCTTAATGCACACTGAAATTTGAAGACAGGGATTGAATTCAGTTTTATTTCTTAAAGGCAGAGGTGACAGTAGTGTTGAAATTCAGTAGAGAAAGTGTAATAGTCTATTAGGGCCACTTCTGTATTTGTGTGTGGAGCTGGGCTTTGGGCAGATTCTTTGGATTTCTTGAAAGTTCCATTTACTGTAGCAGCAAGTCAGAGGATGGAGTTGTTATTCTGCATATTTGGTTGTAGCCTTCAGCACTGAAAATTACACCTGGCTGATGTTACTTGTGACATTTTGTGAGAGGCAGTGCTGGTACTGACATCAGGCTGAGCTGTGGGTGTTGGTACTTGCAGGATGTGCAGCTTGCACAGACAAACACAAAAATTCAGTATTTTGTATCCACATATGAATCTGTACAAAATGGAACTTTTTCTGTACTGTTTTTACTTATCTAAATGTACTACTGGAGTACATTCAGCATATGCACTTTATTTTTACTCTGGAGACCATCCACAGAGCAATGTAAATACAAGCTATTACTGTTAAATTATTTAAGTTTTAATGAGTCTAAAGTACATGAAAATACATGAAAATCTCAATGAGATTTAAAGCCTGTTGGCTTTAAGACTGCTTAAGTTTTCTTGTGATTCAGTTTCCTGCACCAGGAAAAAAAAATTCTCAGCCATACACTTTGTTGCCCATCCATGAAGATTTCCATCTTTAATGCCCAGTTCTGGATGGTAGTAAGTTAAATTGTCTTGCCATGGATGGTAGTAAGTTAAATTGTCTTGCCATTTGGAAAAATTGAGATTTTAGTTTATTTTTTACATTATGGAGCTGTTGCACCCAAGTAATTTTTGAAAGCTGCGTTAGCAACTAAGTTCATTTTGTTAAATGTCATTTTTTGCTGAGGGAATATCTATGCAGTTATATCTTTTGTAATATTTATTTTTTAATGTAGAGGGTGTGACCCCTGGAGAGGACAGGTATCAGCATGCCAGGGTTTGGGCTGGACTGCAGGAGATGTCATGTTGGAACTGTAATGCTCTAAGCAAAACTGTATTTTTTACTGGAAATGTACAATCATTGCAGTTCACTGTGCAGAGTTTTCCTGAGGCTGTGCATCCAGTACATCCAAGCATGACATAGGGGTTCATCCCACAAAGTGGAAAAGCTCTTGACTTGTAGAGTTTTTTGCTACAACCACTCATAACTGACATTTTTGATTTTCCCTGGTGTGCTGGAACTTCCTTTCCATTTCCCCACTGTAGCCTTTGTGTTGTTTTTCACTCCAGTGCAGTGGTTTTACTCTCAGTTTCAAACAGGGATTAATAAGCTATCCAGGGAAAAGGCTGTTGTTAGCTGAGGGTGCTTTGATCAGTTAATCTCTTTGTTTGGAGGGTTGGTATGAGCTCTACGGTGCCTGGAAGAACTTCTTCCAAAACTGGTATAAATGGCACTGCCTGACAAGCTGTAGCTGACCTGAGCACTGCAGAAGGCACTTAGTGCTTCAAGCAATGTAGAGGATTCAGCTGTACTTGTCCAGCACATCTATTGTTAGGTGCTTAAAGGTAAAATCAGATTTTATTACAAAAGTTACGTTTTCCCTCGTGTTCGTGCACTTCTTGTGTTCGTTTTCGTTGTTTTGTTTTCTTTTAAAATCAGACATTGAAACTTAGTCAAGCTGCATTTCTGTGAGATTATTTTGCTCTCATTTTCTCCATATACCAGAATATTTTTGCAGATTTATATCTGAAAAATAGAAAGGTGTTTGTATAAAATACAAACCCCTGGAGCAGAGGTGGCCCAGGAGGGAGTGCAGCCCCCTTTGCCCACAGGAGCAGCATCCTCCTGTCAGTGCAAAGGAGCATCCTTTGCTTATTCAGGAAGAGATCAGGATTTGTATGACTTCCCAGATCTCAGGGAAGAATTTCCCTTTGCTGAAGAAAAAAAAAAAGAGGTGACGTGTCCTTTTCACGGCCTGTTACTCAGTAATGAGCCTCAGCTGATTTCTGCACAGCCAGCAAAACCCTGCTCCTTCAGGCAGAGGCAGCTGCTTTGCTGGCAAGCATTTTTACCACTCTTTCCCCCTTTTTTGTGGTCACAGTGGCTCAAGCTGCCTTTGGTAGTGCCCAGACAGCAGATCATGTCACCAGCTACCTCCTGTCTGCTTCACAGCTCCCTGCTCAACTCTCTACATCAGGATTTTGAAAAGATTATGTGTGGGTTTTTGTGATATTATTGAGGTTTTTTTCCCCCAAGCCCATAGGGTTTATTTTTCATATTAGGGTTTGTCTTCCTAAGATGTTTCTGCAGAATATGAAACTTTTCATGTTCAGAAGTTTTATTTTTTTCCTCAAGTATTATTATTGGTATCTGTTAATAAGCTGATGTCTTTAACTGCCCCTGCATCCTGGTGTGAATACTCTGAACTGTGTTGCTGCTGTGAGTCTTCTGGCAGTCCAAGGCTTTTTCCAAATTCCATTATTGTTACAAAGCATACTCTGGTGGATGTGCTGCTTTTCCTCTTGTGAGCCCTATAAGGATTCAGTCCTTTCCTGTGGGTGGGATCTCAGGGCTTTCACGTAGGAACAGATCAGGGCACGTAAGGAGATGCTGAGCTGGAGCTCTGCAGGTTTCTGTATCTGCTCCCATCCCCTGCTGGGCATGGAGAAATGCAGGAGAGCTCCTTTATCCTAAGGAAGGGTTCTGCAAATTCCCCGGTTTAACTTTCAAGTGTCTCAGAAAGTTAAAATTGTCAATGTTTGTGTGTAAACCCAGGGATGGAGGACGAGGCAGCGACAGCAACTGGGACATGCAGAGCTCCAGTGGCTGCTGTGAATGCAGCAGTTGGATCCCAGCTGCTGGGGAAGCAGAGCAGAGCTGTATCCCAGAGATGTGTTCAGTTAGTGTGAGATTGCATCTGTGCATGAACCATGGTGGAACTGCCTCCTAGTGCAGGAGCACAGTCAGGTGAATGAAGTGTCCTGTGTGTAAATGCATACTTAAACCTGCACTGGGACTTTATTAATCTTCTCTCAGCACTCAGCTAATTTTAGGCTAGTCAATAAGGTGATATTATATTTTACAATTGATTTTTTTTTCCTTCTTTTTTAAAAAAAATTCATGTTAGAGGAACCTTCTTCACTCTGCTTTTCAGCAAACTCCATTGATCCTTCTCAACCTAAACACTTAAAGTTCAATTTAACATTTAGGGAGTAAAAGGTCTCCAAAGGGACTCATATCCATTGATTTTGTGTCAGAGTTGAAGAGCTAAAGTTTAAAACACACTGAGCCTACAGGGTAAAGCAAGCCTTGTGTTGTGGAACCACGTGGAGCTGTGTAAACTCATTCTTCCCCTATTGTTTTCCTGCAGAGGTTACAATAAAAGCACTTAAGGAGAAAATCCGAGAATATGAACAGACCCTGAAGAACCAAGCAGAGAACATAGCCCTTGAAAAGGAACAAAAGTTACAAAATGATTTTGCAGAGAAGGAGAGGTGAGTGTGGGTGGATGTGTGTGTCTGGGTGCTGGGGAGGAGCAGAGAGGTGTTTTTCTGTTTAATCTCCCCAGCCAGGACTGGTGGCTGGAGACAGCTGATCCATTCTGGGATTTATGTGTTTGGCATGGGATCATTTGATACTCAGCTTTGCCCAGGAAAAGAGTCAGGAGAGTGTGGATGTGAACCTGGGACAGATTGTCTCTGTGATGTGTTTAGGAGGGTGCACACCTGCTTTTATTCCTCCCTGGCTCTGTGACACCCACCTGTCTCCATTAGCCAGGGCAATTCCTGTGTGTCACAGGCTCTGCAGCCCTGGGCTGGGGCAGATGAGCCACTGCCCCCACAGCCAGGGCCAGGGATGCACCACCCCTGCTCCCCTGGCAATGCCTGAGGCAGGGGATGTCTTCCTGAATTATCCTGGCAAGGTTTGCATCTTCCTACGTGCCAAAATTAAGAAGGATTTTCATTATTTACTATCAATTTAAAAAAAAAAAAAAAAAAACATTTTGGATGCATTTCTGATCTTTTGTAAATGAGCAGGGAGCATTTGAATCTTTAGGTTGGTGGGCAAATAAATCAGGCAGGAGAAAACCAGGGGCTAAAGAGGGAGTTCTTTCAGGCTGCATTCCCTGCCTGGAGAATTTATTTCTCCCATGGAGCAATAACACTGAAGCTATAATGTGTTCAACACAGCGTGGAAAACCTTCAGTTCACGTGAGCTTTTTACTTGGAGGGCTGCTTGTTTAAATTCAGGGCTGAATGAGGAGAATCTACCAGTGAATGCAAAGCTTCTTTTTTGATTCATCAATACCTGTGGCTCCTATTTGATAAGCAGCTTGTAAGCAAACTGCAATTTCAGTGCACTTAAAAATAAAACAAAATGGCAGGCTGTGGAATGCAAATAAAAGTGTGTGTAAGAGAGGTTTTGAGGTTTCAAAGTATATGGTTCAGTATGAGGGGAGCTGACACATGATTCTGGCTATAAATAGTTATTAACCTGGTCAGCAGTTGGAGGAGAAATTTGTGCACCCTATGGAGTGCAGGCAGGATGCTGGTAGTTTCATAAGCCATTTCACAGTTCTGAGATCTGCAGAATATCCTAAAAGCAGTGTTGTAAAAAGCCTGGCTGCTGGGAGATGTTGGAGCAGCTCCTTTCAAAGATGAGTTTTATAACTCCTGCAGCCTGGCCCTTAGCAAGGAGTGCAGTGGCTGCCTGGCCAGATGATGTAAAAATGAGTTTAACTGACAAAAACAAGAAAATGTTGCCTGTGGACGTAAGAAATGTGAGCATATTAAAGTTTTGCTCCTGTTCTATAGAAAATATCACTGTGAGATTTGTTTTGAAATATGTGGGTTTTCTTAAAGAGTAGCTAATAATATTTCTGCATTTGGCACCCATTACAGCTCTGATGAAACAGCTGCTGCATCTATTCACTCTATCAGTTATGGCAACAAATTCCTTCATTATGACACTAAAATGGAAATGTATCATTCTTCTTGTACTAACTTTGTACAACAGAGGGTGCTTGGTGACAATTTTCTCAATGTGTGTGACATTTCCAAAACAAATTATGCTCAAGAAAACCTTCCACTGAAGTTGTCATTTATATAGCAGTCAACTCTTTATAACATTCACAGCTTATGTTATGAGGTGGCTACACTGTTAAAATTTTAATAAGTGGGACCACAAAGTAGGAGCAGCATCTCCCAAAGTGACAGCATTTATGGGTCCCACAGAAGCACCTCAAAGCCTGTGTGGTGTTGGCAGTTGTCTCATTCCAGTTGAGACATTGAATGGCTCCATCCCCCAAATCTGCAAGGCACAGATGAGTTGTTTGCTCTGCTCTCACCTCTCCTCTTTCCTTGACAGAAAATTGCAGGAGACCCAGATGTCGACAGCCTCGAAGCTGGAGGAAGCCGAGCACAAAGTTCAAGCTCTGCAAACAGGTTTGGCAAGGCTTTAGTGACCTTTTCCAGCTGATCAGGTGGGAGTGAGAGGACAGGGATCCTTGGGTGTGTCAGGACTGGGTGTGAAGCAGCTCTTGGCGTGCAGGGAGGTCCAGCAGAGCTCAGATGTGCTTTGTGAATCACAGCAAGCACTCCTGTTGGAGTTGGCAAATAACAGGGACAAGGCCATGGAGCACACACAGAGCATCCCTGGAATTACAGCAGGCCATGGAACTTACCCTCCATGTGTGTTCTGCTTCCACACATGTCCAAACTGTGATAAATATCTCTGCTGAGCTGTGTGAACCCCTTTCTTGCCTGTTGCCATGACTTGCCATTTATTTTCATCTCTACACACTTCAAAATTCCAGGTCTGGACACATTTGGCTTTTTTTACTATGAGAACATAAGAAATTTTATTCCTTGAGCTACTGCAATAAGTATTTCAAAGGAATAAGCAGTTTAGGCAGCTTAATAAGAAACTAATAATGTCTAGCTTGGTTAAGCAGAAACTGGAAATTTTTGCAATGTAACAGAAATGCTGTAAGAAATTGTGAAAAAAGCCAAAACCCTATGGTTTTTTCTAAGCCATAATGGTTTGCCTAGGTTGAAGGATAAAGCTAAGGAGGTGTATAGCTTTATTTTTTTTTTCATCAGGAGATGTACAGCCTTATTTATGACTGAATACTGCTATTTCAGTACTGTAATGCTTCATGTTTATGCCTTTTAGCCTTGGAAAAAACCAGGACAGAACTATTTGATCTGAAAACAAAATACGATGAAGAAACTACTGCAAAGTAAGATTTCCCTGTTTTCTTTCTGTGTCTTCCTTCAGGGTATCACTGATTTTTTTGTTTTGCATCTGTCTGTTGGAGAGAGATGAGATGAGGGAGGCTCAGGCATCCAAGTTTTTGGAAAACATGGTCATAATTTGGCCTCCTATGGAGAGATTATTAGTTTTTATATTTTCTTCTCCCCAACAAGACACTTCTGGCACACACACTGCTGCATTCCTGGTTTCATTCTCGGGTGCTTCATCTGTGTATCTCTTACCCTTTCTATCTCTTGTATTTTATTTAGAAATAGAGCAGTTTCAGAAATAAGGTATTCATTGTGATCTTCCCATCTTGGTGGAAACAAAGCTTCATTTAGTAAAGGATTTTTGTTTGATTCTTAGGCACCCTGGTTCTTTCTGCTTTTGGGGTAGTAGTCCTTGCTCTGCCAGGTTCACCCCTAATTACAGAGAGCAGCATTTTGGGCAGATTTTCCTTGTTTTCAAGTAGAACATGAAGGTAGTCTTAAAAATATATATTCTTGTCTTGTTAATAGCTACTGTTTCCAATTATCCTGTGGTTTTATTAACCATCAGGGCAGGGAACAACAAAAGAGACAGACTGCTGCTGGTTTCCTTTGAACCCTTCATATTTAAGGAAAGTTAATGATGAGAAGGAATTCTCATGATCAGTGGGATTAAGCACAAAGAGTCATTTCAGTGTCTGGAAATGGGATGGGAATGAAGCAGCCATTGCAGATGGCTGGGACACTCAGGGGAGGGGCTGGGACTCAAAGTCACCTCCCTGTGCCCACTGCCCAGGGTTAAAAACCAGTCAAGCTGGCACCAATTTCAAATTTCTTATCCCGTGGTTCTGTGGCTGTTGAGGATCTGATTCCCCACTGAGGATATGGGGAGCCCAGCTGGAGTTCACAAAATTCAGCCCATGGTAGTTTTAACAATCAGCACTTGGAGTTTAAACACCTTTTCTGTCCTTCAGGAAAATCTTTCAGGTGAATTTTGGTCTGGCTCTGGAAGTCCAGTTTCCTTTGAACTCCATGTAAGATGAGCTCCATGCAAAGAGATCAAAAATATTTTTGTTCCTTCATTGATTCATCCCTCTCTGAGGGATGTAAACAAAAGCTGGTTCAGATGGAGCCTTAAATTCCTGCAGATTGACTTTGTTTTTTCCTGCACATAACTGATATTGTTGTTGTTATTTCATGTTGCAGTCACTTCTGGGAGAACAGGCAGAGATCAGTGCTTGTAGGCACTGAACCTAATAACCTCTCACCCTTTTTAATGTGTTTATTTGCAGAGTGCTTCATTTTTTAATACTGTTTCCCTAAGTGCTGTAATTTATCTTACACTGAACAAAATCTGTTCTCTAAAATATTTGTTTGCATTTCTAATCTCAATCTTTTGGGGAGATTCACATAGAAATACTTGGTTTTTATATGATCTTGAGAGTGACTCTTACCTAATTTATATAGAATTACATAAAATTAGTAGCATCTGCAGTAACAAGATGTTTATTGTGTTCTGTAGCAGAATGATTATGGAGACTGGGTCTGGAATATGGTGGTCATGGAGCTGAATCCTGAAGCAGCCATTAAGCTTGTACTTTATCTCCCAGACTAATGTACTGTGAAAACAAACTTGTAGGTCCTAATAACAGCAGAAATATTTTATCATTGTTTTGGATATTTATGGCAGGAATAGTTCTTGCGTAACAACAGTTGTCTGTAGTGTTTGGAGCCCAAATTTTGCAATATGGAAATCTAGAAGAACATGAAAAGGGAACTGAATGTAGACAGTGAAATTGAGTCATCTATTTTAATTGTAAAAACGGGGAGAAAGGCTGAAAAAACACCAATAAAAAGGGTGAAAGACAGTTTGATTCTTTTCTTAAAAGAAGCCCTCTTTTGATCTAAGTCTGAAAAGCTACTTGTATTGCCAATTTTAATTTTATGTTTTAAAAACATGTGATTTTTATCTTAGGCCAGAATTGTTAGTTTTACAGACGCTTATTTGATGCAGATGAATTGGAGTGCCTTCAGGAAAAAAACAGATAATTGTCAATATTTAAAAGCTAACAGTGCTTTTAAGATTTTCAGTCTCAGAATAAAGCTGTCTTTCAACTACTTGAAACTTTGAAAATCTTTCAAACAAGGCAAAAAAACCCCAAGAAGCAGAAGAAATACAGAGTGAGAAGTCTTCATTTTCCGCATTAAGGAGTCTGGATTTTATCCTGGAGCCCAGTTGTGGTGATCTGAAAAGTTGGGAATCATTATGTCAACTTGTTTGTTTTATCTTTTCACAATGTCCCATTCAAAGTGCTCTACGTGCAAAAGGAGGGACAGAGGCACAGGCAGGCACCTTCAGATGAGATCAGTGGCTGGAATGAAAATTTCCAGTGCAAATTCTGTCATCCCCACGTATACAGAATTCCCAGCAGGTGGGTGTGGGCTGCCCCTGCCCCTTCCCTGAGCCCCAGCACAGCCCCGGGCCGGGCACTGAAGGTGTTAATGACAAAAAGAAGTTTATTATGTGCAGTCATTGCAGTCTGTCAGCTGGAATATCAGAAGCTGCCTTTGACAAGATGGCAGGAGCAAAGTTTTCCATGTGTAGGCTTGAAGTAAAATGTAATTAGCCTTTATGTGCAGAACAAGGATCCATTGATGAATACAGCTGGTCTTTGTTTTCTTCTGTCATTGAGTGTGGGAGGTAAAAGTGTTCTTCTTCATGTTTATTAATACAAGATTCCTTAGACAAATGGCAAGCACAGTTTAATATTTGTTGGAACACAGAGGGGCTTGCCAAAACAGTTGTTGTGTAAGAGGATTTCAAGGTTTTCAGATTATAATCATCTCTGGGTTAAATAAATGAATGATTACTCTGCCTTTTTCAATTAAAGAGGCACATCCTCTCTCGAGGCCTGACACTGATTTTGTTTGCTGTCCCACACGTTTCTATCAGCAAAACTGGGTTTAACCAGCACTAATGAGTTTGATCTGGAGATTCTATCAGACCTGGAACTGAAAAGCAAACTCTGACTTGAGTCTCAGCAAAATTAAAGAATATTGGGGTTGTTTGGTTTTTTTCTAGTGCAACAGACTTTCCTTTTACTTTCTTTCTTTGTAGAAAAAGAAACATTCTGTATACATTTCCTCAGTTTTCCAGGGACAAACTGTTCTCTCTGACAGTGCTCTTTCACTTCTGCTTTGCTGCAGAATCCAAGCAAGTGCTTGGGATTCCCAGCTGGAATGGTTGGATTCCAGTTTTAGATCAATTCCAGAGCCACCTCTTTGCTCCGACCCCTGCTCTCCCCCAACCTAAATGAATTCTAATTGGAAAAGGACCTTGGGTTGCAGCACATACAGTAGGCTTGTTACATTACTGTTAACATGTGGGTTGAGGCTCCCTGCCTTTGATGAAAGAAAATATCGAATTTCACTGAAATGCTCCATTTTCACCAGCCAGCTTTAAGTAGTCTTGTGAGGATTTCTGGTACTGCCCACTCCCCCCTGCCCTCCCCCCAGTTCTGCAATAAAAAACCTTCAGAAACAACACAAACCAGAAAATGTTTAGGTTAAAGTTGTCAGTCACTACCAGTGGATTTTCTGTAAGATTCAGACTTTTTGTCCTTCTAAAAGTAGCACAGGAATGCAAGGGAGAAGGAGCTTTTCATATTTACTGAAGCTGTCATCCAAACACAGCTACTTTCAATAACTTGTAGGAAAACATTTTGCCTCCAGTATATGGGCAGAGGATTGTTGTCCTTCCATAGATCAGACTGATTATTGTTTATTTTGGCAGCACAGCTAAGGGTGACACAGGAGGAACAATGGGAACAGGAGGAGATGCCTGTGGTTTTTGGCTCTTTGGGGTAAACTATGCTTTTCTTCCACATTATCAAACAGACCTGTCCTTCAGGCATCAGTGTAAAATAAAGTTCTACAGATGTGCTGTTCAGCATGGAAGGAGTGCAGGATTAGTAGAGGGGACCAGAAGTTTTAGAGAATTCCTGAAGAGTTATTTCTGCCTGGAGTTACGTGGTGGAGTTGAAATATTCATGTAAAATCTTCTGTTATATTGGGGCAAATCTCAGTTAACTTGGACTTCAGGGAAATAATTCCCAATATACAGTGAGAATTGAATTATTTACTTTTTTTTTAAACAAGTCTTTCTTGTTTAAGTGGTGGCTGGTGCCAATATATCACTTCTTAGATGTTTGTAGTTTTCCATTTTGATGGTGCTCAGGGTCAAACTGAATAAAAAATAAAGTTGTGCTCCCTCCAGCATCACATAATTACTGTGATAAATGGTCTCAATGCTGCTTCCCCCCATTGAGCCTGAAGTACTGTAGTTAGAGTGGTAGTGTTGGACATGACATGAAATAGCTTCTATTTGCTGTGCCTTTAAGGTCTTAAAGTTTCCTATTTCCTGTTCCTTTGATGAGTCATTAACTTCTAATGCTCAGCTTTGGAATTATTGCTGTATTTAAAGTGATTTCCCTAAAAACAGGAGATTGAGAACTTCATAGGCCATGTCTCTTTTCAGAGTTTTTCCCTCAGTTTCCTTGTCCTACTGCCACCAGTGAAACCCAGGATTGGTGGCAATGAGAGGTTAAAAAACCAGGGAAGATGTTACAGAAAACTGGTTTTTTTAAAGGAAAAAAAAAAAAGAGAGAAAAAAAATTGAATGTTTTGAGTCTTACAGTAAGCTCTGTCTGCATTTAACATTTGAGGTTCAAAGTTTTAACTGTGCCTTATGCAAAACTCACCAGGCTGAAAGTCACTATTGATATTTTGCTTAAAAACCTACACGTGAAGATGAATGGAAACACTTTGGAGATCTGCTTCTTATTTTGACCAAAAGCTTTGGTGTGAAAGAGGGCTTGAGAGCCCATGTGCAAACCAGCCCTTTTTTGTCACATTTTTGGTTCAGCCTGCAGTCACGCCAGAAAAGCTGCAAAGTTGTATGGGAAGAGAGTTCAAAGTTCCTGTAAAACACTTGGCATTAACCTTTACTTTTGGATAGGGAAACTGAGGCACAAGAAGTGTGGTTAATGCCCAAAGGCAACAGTCAAGCCTTGGCTGGAGTCTAGAAATATGCAGACATGCAAATGATAGACCACAAACTGACAAAAGGGTTATTTATTTTCATTTTTCATTTCTAAGGCTGCATTTCTGAGAACTCCATGTAAATGGAGCCATTGGAGTCAGTAGGAGTTCATGCTGTAGCTGGGCTCTGTTGCCTCTTTTGTTAGACTTGTAATGCTTGCAAATTAGTTAATGTAACTGTCTGACAGCACCAAAGTGCCCTAGGTCCTCTCAGGGCTTTTATTTTGTTTGTGTTTTAACCTCCAGTGAGACTGTTCAGTTCCTTTTTCTAGTCTAGCCTAAAAGCTGGTGTTATTTAACAACCCAAAGTAGAAAAACACAGCCTTAGGGTATTCCAGCATATTCTAGTCATCACCCTGTTATCTGTAACCTTGGGTTGACGTGAGATCCTTAGATGGAAATCTTTAAATAAATGCAAAGCACTTTGGCTCCTGTGCCAGCCAGGCTGGGGGTCATCCCAGCCATGGGTGCAGCCAGGGCTTCTCCATGGGACTGCAGCTGCATGGAGAGGATCTGTGTGAAGTGACAAGGGGCAGGAGTGTCCCTGTGTCCCTGTCCTGTGTGTCCCCACCGGCTCTTGTGGAGCCAGACCTCTCCAGGCTGGCTCCAGGAACAGAGGGACCACGAGTGTGTCCTGCAATCCCAGCCTCCAGCAGGGATTGGCTTTCCTGTGAGGCCGGCCAAAGGACATTGCAACTTTTTGAGCCATCTCATCTCAGCAGGTCCCTTTACCTGTAGCTGAACTTTGGAGGTGTCTGGGAGGGCTGTGTGAGGAAGAGGAGCGAGTCAGAGGGAAGGAAAACCTCCTGGCAGAGGCACATCTGCCCCCAGCAGGGACAAGGTCCTTGGGCTTGCATCTGCCAGTCAGCTGAGCCTGGATTCCACACAGCTCTTTCATGTGTGTCTGCAAATTACAACAGTCTCTTTTTTAATTTATTTTTTTTACAATGCAAAGTAGCAAATCAACGGAGTTATTTTGGTGCAGAACTGCTTCCTGGAGGGGCCTTGTCTGTGACAGCAGGAGGGCACGTGGCTGTGCCTGCTCCAGCTCCTGCAGGCTGGGATGGCAGGGGGAGCAGAGAAACCCTGGGATCATCAAAAACAAATGGTTCAGCTGTTTCCAATGGGGCCCTGCCCTGTGGGGTCAGCCATTCCCACCCCAAAGCAGAGCTCTGCTGGAGCTGCTGAGTTCCACTGGCAGGTGCTGCAGTGCCTGTCTCTACCTGGCCACGTGTTTAATGGGTGATTTCCTGCCCTGGTGTGTACTGGAAACTCTCCTTGTGCTCCAGGGATGGATTCCAGCTGCTTTTCCCACTCCCACGCAGGCAGAGAAATGAGTCAGGAAGGTGCAGTGTGCTCCCTCATTTATTGAGAGAGACAAGAACGTCCTGAGCGAGAGGGGAACTTCAGGAAACTCACTGAGATCCCAGGCACTACAACTCTGTGTCCTGGCAAACAGCCTCTTTCTTCTGCCTGGATCTCCTGTCCCTTTGGAGAGCCAGGTGTTTGCTGTGAGAGCTGGCAGCCCTGCTCCCCAGTCCCATATTGCTTCATACAGACAACTTGCACATTCCCCCAGTGCTTTCATTTGGGTTTTTTGTTTGCCTTTTCCAAGAACAGGAAGGTGTGAGCCATCACTGTCAGAGGCTGCATCTGGCACAGCTTACCTTAATGAAGTATCCCTATGCTGTTTCCTCATTAGCAAGGTTTTTCAGCTTCTCATTAAACCTACACCTAAATGTAGGTAGGTCTAAACCCATCCCTGCCTTAAAAAGTTGCTGTGATGCCCCAGCTATCAGCCACCTGACTGCAGAAGCAGGGATATTATCCTTTCCACAGCTGCTTTAAAAACAAAAAGTATTTCTGGTTTGTGTCATCAACTCATGCTGTTGATGTTGGGAGCTCAGGGGTCTTCCCATTTCTCAGGCTAAAGGCTACAGAATGAAGCCCTGTGCCTGAATTGCTGTACAGGTCATCCCTGCTCTAAAACTCCCAATTATTTCTCCTGCCCACTCCCATATAATTCTTTGAGTTTCTTTTGAGCCCTTTTCCTCATGTCTGTGGCAGAGGCAGGGCTGGGAGGGAGGTGTCTGCATTGGACATGCAGGAGTCACCCCAGCAGCTGCACCCTGCATTCACCCCATGCCCTGGTTGCAGGAGAAAAGGGGGTTTGGTCTCAGACCTGGGGCAGTTTTGGCAGCAATAAGGCCATAAATCAGTGGAACTTCCAGTAAATCAGACTCTCCTGAGCAGCAGTTGGAGCATGGGGCAGGTCACTGTGAGGGTGTGGATGTCAGAGGAGCTTGTCCTGCCTGGTTCAGCCCCCTCTGATCCTCCTGGAGACATCACTTAATGGGACCTAAGAAATATTGTCTCATTTACATATCTCTGATCTAATTAAAAGACAATAAGGCCATGTGGGATTGCAGTTTTGTGTCACAGAAGGTATCTGGTGTGGGGGAAATAAAATTGCTTTATCTTGATGAGATTTTTTTAAAAGATAATATTTTAACAAATGAGTTTTAAAAAATACTGTCTTTGATCAGGAAGCTGAGAATCCAGGATAGAACACTGATTCAGGGATTTGGAAGAGCTGGGTGTTGGCCAGCTCATGGAACAGAAGGGATAAGGCAGGATAGTGCAGACACTAAACCCAAGAAAAACAATAGACAACATGCAGGCCTGTTAATAACTTCATTAGCATTCATGTAAAGCATTAAATAAACAAATGCATAATACACAAATCCTGTAAGCCTGAGATTATTAACCCTTCACGCTTCTCTGGTGTTTCTGCAGGAGCAGAACAGAGCAGAGGCTGTGATTTTGTGCTTTGCCTCCCAGAGTTTTAACACCTTGAGAAACTGAGTCACAGGGAGGTTGCTCAGGGGCTGGAGCACTGGAAGGCAACCAGTACTACAGCAAGGATCACAACTGGGAAATCAGGGCAGTACACAGAGGAAAGGACTTCTGCTTCCCCTGATTTGCTTGGTTGCAGCTGCTTGAAACCCAGAATAAACCCCAGCTGATGAAGTCTTGCTTGCAAGCTCTAAGTGCCTGTTTGTAAGAAATTTTGAGCAAAAATTAAATTTGACTGAAGCACTGCCTTGCGGTTAATAACCTTTTGTAGCAGATTTTCAATGCCTTTTAATAGCTGATCTTTGGTTACTGGTGATCACCAGCTCTCCAGCCTGTCTTCATTCCTTCATGGAACTAATGAACTTTCAGCTGAATAGTGGGGGGTTATTCCCTCCCCCACACAGGTTTTTATTAGTGAGGGGCTTTAGGCTAGTCTGGTGTTGATTTGTTTTGTGCTGGGCATAAATCTCCTAGGTTCCCTGGGGACTGCACCCTCTGGATGAATTTCTGCCCTCCTGCCCCTCCTCATGGGGCTGAGCCCCTCAAAACCCAGATTGCTGAGCTGAAGTCACTTGGGTTTTCAGCTATACTAACAACCAGATACATTCATATATGTATATATATATAAAAATACTGATGAAGTGCCATGGAAACTTTTGTCCAATGGTTTCTATTTTCTTCCTTTCCCTTCCTTTGAGTTGAAATTCAGCTCTGGGAAAAGGAAATCTTTCTATTACAGTTGGTGCTAAGCAGAGTTGCAGGGGATGATTGTGAGCAGGTAACTTTTTTTTTTTGCTTGGTTTCCTCAAGAAATTGTATTTACTGATGTTTCATTTCCTATGTATTTCCTCATTTATAGGATGGGGATTATTAACCTGCCTGAATACATCAGACAGATAACCTGAGGGGCACATATGGCTTTCATAAAAGTATACCACCCATTTCCATCACTGTGAACTGTGTCATCCACCAGTTGGGCTGCCATAAATCGCTGTGAAATGCACACAGCCTTAACCAGTAGTGAGGAGCACATAACTTAACCATGGAGTAACTAACCATCTTAATAAATCTAAATTCACTCTTTGCTGGAGACACTTCAGGGAAAGTGGGAACAATTTCTACAGCCTCTCATCCCACGTGGTCGTGGTAATGTAAAGGGTAAGCAGAGTTCTTGTTCTGCAGAGAGATCCCTATACCCTGCTCTCTGTTTCACCCTCTGTGTTTGGGAATCTGTGTCTCATGTAAAACAAATAAAAAGCCCTGCCAAGCAGCCAGCTCTGCAGCCAGAGTGCCCAGCACCCGTGTGCAGGGCCGTCATTAAAAGATTTCATGAAACAGCCTTAAAAATGAAAAGTTTCCTTTCCAAGAGAGAGAGAGATAATTGAACTCATTGATTTGTTTCACGGTTTGTTTGCCCTTTCATTCCCTTCCTGAGGTGCTGTTTGTTGAGGAATGTCTCCAATTGCCAAAAAGACAGTGGGGTGTCTAATATTTCCCCGCCAGCTCTCCTTTCAGCCAGAGCAGAGTACTGTGGCAAGCCTAGGATATGAATTTTTAATGCAGAACTTTATAACATAGCCCTTGCAGCACGGCTGCACTACTCTCTTGAGCTTTCAGATTTAATGCTCTGATGAACAGAGCACAGACTTGGGGCATTCGACAGCAGTTGGAATTAACCCCTGCCTTACCCAGGGTGTAGCACTTCATTTCCCTGTAGATTAACACACATGGGATGAAGGTTCCAGATGCACCCACACAGCTGGGATTTTGACTCTCAAAATTATCTAGGATATATTTTCCTTCTTTTAAAAGTGGGAATTTTTGAGGCTCTTCCCTTTTCCTGGGCTCAACAACACTGCAGTCATTCTGTAGTGGATAAAAGGACCCTGTCTTGCCCACTGTCTGGGCTCTGATAACAACCCAGGCTCGATGGCCAGAGAGGGAAAAAAGATTAAATCAGCTCTGTAATGCATCATGGAGATGAATTTGCCATAGGTTCCTGCTCTTCCAGATTGGATCATTTAGCTGTTCATGCAGTGAATCATGATAGTCCATCCGAGGGGATTTTGCTCTATTTGGAATGTGATCTTAACTAGATGTGGATGTTCTATTAGTCCATCTCCTGATTTACCTAGTGAGAAGTGGAGGGCCCAAAGGTGGAGAAAAGTAGCCCAAATACTCTTCAGGGCATTAGCACATGTTTGTCAGTGTTGAATTTCATCTGCTGTTAAAGCTGCCTCTTCACCTGACTTGGTTTAATGTCTGGACTTTTTATTCTTCTGTAGTTGTGGCAATAATAATTCTGCTTTTCCTCAGTTAGTGCTGCAGTGCTGGTCATCAGCTTTTCTGTATCAGTCCTTCACTTCTGAAACAACACCACTCCTAATGCATTATCTGGAGGAATATTGCTCTCAAAATCCTCCCTTGTCTCTCTCTGTAGCCTTTGGGTTTTTCCCGTGTGGTTCTTTTTGGCAGCAGTGTCACAGGCAGGACTGGCCTCATGGGGGACCTTGGCAGGATTTTGTCAAGGGAAAATTGGTATTTGTAGGTTGAACTTTGATAATGAAGAAGGAGCCTGATGTATTTAAATTGGGATAGAACAGGTGAGAGAATAGAACAGAGGATAGAACAGAGAGATAGGATAAAACAGAGAATTAGCTGGGGCACAGGACAGGCAGAGGTGTCAATGGCATTTGGAGAAAGACTTAGTGAGGAGCTTGTGCTCAAGTGCTGTTAAACCATTTGCCTTAAACCTTTGTGAATGAGAAACACAAGTTGTTCTTTACTGATACCAAAATAGGTACATTTACACTGTCTAATCTTAAATCAGCATCTCAGCCTTGGTGAGACATTTACACATTTGTTTCAGAGGAGGTCTTTTAAACAGCTTGTCTTATTATTATAGACCTAAGATTGGCTTGGCTTCCTCCACTGTTATTACTGACTCACAAGATTAAGGTTTTCAAGGTTTGTTGCTAAATGCAGAGAGGTCCTGTTGGTTCATTCAGTAATTCTAGGTATCTATTAACTTCATTTCTATAAAAAAACCTCTGGATTTTGATAGGAATTCAGTTTGAGACTGGCTTATGAAAAGGACACTCCTGTTTTTATTGCTGTAGTGGTAATTAGCTCTACATCTTATTTTTGTTGTGTCAAGCACACTACCTAAACCAAGGGGGATGACTCAGTTGTGCCATATGTGCAAAGGGCACACAGGGTAAGGCCAGACTTCATTAATGTGGGCAGTCTTTCAGCCCTTGGGTAGGAGAGTGGAAGTGCTGCTCTGGTGCTTGCATTGTAGCTGTGAAAATAAAGGTACATAAATAGAAGCACATAAAATGCATTTGCTGATCATTCATTTGGACATCCATTAGGTCATTCTGTGGTGAATGGAAATATTCTTTCCTGGAGACCACACCAAAGGAAAAGGATGCAAATGGCATCTGCCATAATATTAATGCTGTGTTACCACTGACTGCCCCATCTCAGGGTACTGGCATGGGCAGTTTTAATCATTTTACCCTTTTTTCATTGTTTTACCTGTGTGGTGCTTTATTGTGGGAGTCCTCTGCTTTTACTGAGCCAAAGTGGAAATATTTATTTATTATCGTAGCAGATTTTTATGTGCAGACTGGTAGAGTGGAGGAACATGACTCATAGGAAGTAAAAAGATGGACAAATTCAATTTAACCATTTCTGTTCCTCACCACAGTCCTTCCCAGTTAGGGAAGGGAAGATTGCAGAGGAGAACAGGCAGAGTGTCCTGCCATGGATTCCAGGGACACCTCTGCCTGGTGCTCCCTGTCTTGACCCAAATCCAAGTGATAAGCAAACAGAGTCCTTTGGAATGTCTCCACTTGGACTCCTGGATGATCACTGTCCATGGCTTTGAAGGTTGTCTGCATGGCCAGAATGATATTTTTTTTTGTTACTGACCCAAGATAAAGTGTTGATTTTTTAACATTTATTTTTATTTTTTTTAGTTGCATGTAATCAGAATAAAGTAGCTGCTGTAGTAGGTTATGCTTTTTATAATAGATTTTGATGCTGAGATCTGCAAGATCTAAATCAGGAGGCTGTATCTGGACTTGCTTAAACTTGGGGCTCAAAGCCAGAATTGATACAGAATGATTGTTCTACTTTTTAAAATGCAAGTGAGTGCCTGGAATGGCTCATATTTCTAGGGCAGAAGTTTGAAATAATTAAATTGCAGCAGAGTACACGATGTGGGTGTCTTTGAAGAAGGTACTCCTTGGTAATATGCAGCAGCACTTTTAATAACTTCCCTGTCCTGGGCTGGTTTAGATCTGTGGAGCCAGTTGGGAAATGTGCATTAGCATTGGAAGTTGCCATCTGAGTGACAACAAACAACTCCTGCTGCTGGAATGCTAACAATGACAAGTCGTTTGGTACAGCCATTTGCCAGTTTAATGGCTTAAGCAGCTTAGTTTTAATTAAACAGCAGCTTCTGTGTATGATATCAGGGAAAATAATGTTCTGCTTACAAGTGGAGTTGTTTAGTGTTGTCCCTAACTTGCTGGAGACACCAACAGCCTCTTTGTTCCTGCATTCAGCCAGTGCATTGTCTGCCAGTTCATATCAGAACTTGTCTCCAGTAGAGCAAACAAACCCTTCTGGGGTAGGGATGAGCCCTAATCCATTGGTTAAATGCAAACTCAGCCTTGCCTTGGTGGCAGGAGCTGTTCCTTGGGTGGGAAGAGCTCCAGCCAAGGGCTGCAATTCCAGGGGTGGTTCCCACAGAGTGTGTAGGCTGTGGGATCCTTCACCTCTCTGCCAAACCCTAGGAGAGGTCTAGGGACTGACTCAAAGGGGTAAAATTCCTGCCTCCTGGCAGAGGGTGCACCTGGCATGAACAAAAAGTGACCCAAGTGTTCAAGGCTGTGTTGGACCAGGCCCTGAGCACATGGAAGGTGTCCCTGCCCATGGCAGGGGGTGGGAATGAGATGATCCTTAAGGACCCTTCCAACCCAAGCCATTCTGTCATTCTGTGCTGATCTGCTGGAGGAGAAGTGAGGGGTTTGGTCTGAGCTTGAGAGTAAATGACAGTCAGGAAAAGTCCCCATATCCTTCATTCCCTAGAGCCTGGAAACCCAGTTTTGTAGGATAGTCGTGCTGGAAGTGACAACCTTGTCACCCTCAGGATAATTTTGCAGGTGGCAGAGTACAAGTTTGGTGGGGACTAACAGAACAAGGCAGCATTGCCACTTGCAGACACAGTTCCTGTTCTGAATCATGCATCTAATGCCTTTCCAAAAAGCCTTTTTTAATTTACAAGGGATATGTGGTGTGGGCTCACTCTGTTCTTTGGCTGGTGTTCCTTGCTCAGAGATTGGTGTGACCTGAACTCTGTGTGGCAGGTGAGGGTCTCACACTTGTACTGTGTAAGATCAGACTTGTAGCATCACGTGTAGACAACTGATTATCAACAGCCTTGGTTTCAGAGCTGTTCCCTTGGATTTCTGCTACCTGCAAATGTCAGCCCCGGCATTCACTCCATGTTACCTGCTCCCTCTGTGTGCCAGGAGCTGGGAGCTCCAAGGAAGTCAAGATGTTTTGAAGGAATCTTCCCACCTTCTTTATTTCTCCTTTTCATGTCCCATCCCTTCCTCTTCAGTCCTCACATACCTTGGAATCAGTGTGGGCAATTTATGCCAAATCTGATGTTACACCCATGTTAACAACAATGAGGCAACCAGAGGGTTTTTGAGGTTAAGAAGGTAATAATGCACAAGGTTTAGCTCAGTTGTGCTTATTGGGGCAAGCATTGCACATCTTGAATTAGAGCCTCTTGAGACTCAATACAGCCTTACCCTGTCTGATTTATTTAATCACATTTACATGAAATCAGATATATTCATCAACAGAGAACATCGTGAGCAAATCGAATGAAAGCATTACTCAACACAATTTCTGGCAGGAGAATGTAACCTGGAGGTTTTAGGTAGTAAATAATCAGCAGTTTTGTTGCTTATCCCAGTTTGTAGTCACTTAAATTCATCAGCAGTCTTTCCTTGGCTTTCCATATGGATGAAGTCTGGAAGTATGCTGTGACTTCTTGTGCAAATAGATAAAAATCACCCATCATGTATCATTCTGATAAGAACAGTAAAGATCCAACATTGCTGTTGGAATCATGCAGGTATCTGACACTCCCAAATTAGGCATTATTGGGTTTTCATCATCTTGGTAAATCAAGGACATGTTCTTGTCACCACTCACCAAAGGAAGATATTACAGAGCCCTTCTTCATGTCATGTGCTATAAAGCAGTTTATCCTTCCTTTCCCAGAGCTATCTACTTTTAAGGGCTTTGTTTTGCACACTGCTGCAAATACATTTGCTGCCTGCATTAGTCATTTACAGTACTTAGATCCTGTAACTAATAAATTGTTAACATTTGGAGCCAGCTATAATTATCTTTTATTAGTGGTAGTATTAATGGGCATAGTGCTTTCTTTCCTCTCTGGCTTTCCTGAACATTTGAGGGGTCTTTAATGTATCTTACACTGAAGCAGCATCTTTGATCCCTGCTTAGACAGTTTGTTTTCTTATCTCTATAAAATGCTCACCAAGAGTTTTTTGTCTTCATGAAGTTTTTGCTTCCTTTGGATGTGCAAAATGGATATCCCAGGGAAAAATACATGGCAAAGCTTTGGTCCTGCAGAATCACCACCTTCCAGGACTGCTTTAAACAGGAGCTGCTGTGGCTGCAGACCCATGTGAAGCATCTCTATAAACCTCATGCAAATCCCAATTTCTGTAATCCCTTGTTGGGTTTGAACCCTAAAACAATAAAATAAATGGTGATTACCAAGGTTAATCACTGGCTATTCTACTAAATATTCTTTATATCCATGTTCCAGAAGAACATGGGAGTTTTCTTCCACTTTTATGTGAAAGGGTGGAAGCCCTTAGTTTAACTATTGTTTTTTCTAGTGCCTTTCTTGAATTTTTCCATACCTGAAACCAAAACAACCAGAGGTGCTTGGCTTCAGCATTAATGGCACTCTTTTTCCCAGTGTTTATTTTTGGGTGGGGAAGCTGGGGGAGAGATGATCCTGTTGATGGTGATGTTGTTCCCACCTGGGGGAGTATCCAAGGCCAGGCTTTCCTTTGAGCTTCTGATGAAGACCCTGTGGATGTCAGGGGTGGAGGAAGGCTCTCTCTCAGCTGTGCCATGGCCAGGCAGGCTGCAGTGCTATCAAATGAGCTCTGTGCTGATGGTCCTGATCAGTGATTTTCTGTGTGTCCTGCAAATTCCTGCAATTCCACTGGTTATTGCTAAGAAATCACAGCAATAACTGTGAAAGGCAACCAGTCATAAACTGCAAATGGGCTGTACTAATGTTCCATCCTTTGAAGGAAAACTCCAGGTATCTGCAAGTTAGAAATGGCTGCTGGAGATGCCCTGGTGTATAAGCTCTGCTGGGCCTTGATCCTTTTAACCATGAGGATTTCTGTCCATAGGACAGCAGTGACTCCCTTGTCTTTTTCCTGTTTGTTGCCTTTGTACTGTCATAGTTGTTGTAGTTTTAAATATACAATATTGTGGTGTCAAGCATGTCTGACCAGCTTAACTCATCAGAAAACCATTTCAGCAGAGGGCTGGTGGCTGATAATGGGTGTACTTTTGCCCTCCTCTCTAAAAGACAGTGGCCACTAAATATAGCAGCAGGAGCTATTTTTGATTATGTAACATCTCTATCTGTCTGTACTCTGATTAAATAATCTATTTTCTTGGCAAAGGAGTGCGAGTTCATTTTCTGTTATTGATCAACACCATATTTTAGCTGTGATACAGATGACTTATTTGTCTTGCTGCCTGTTGGATTGATTTCTGTCACTGCCTTGCCATCAAGGGAGCTGGCAGTGGTGGGACCTGCCAGGCACGTGCCTGTCCTCACCCAGGGCAGTGTTTAACAGTCCTTCTGTGCAGTGTGTGGTGCATCAACTTAGCACTTTTTGTTGCTGTTTTTCAGTCAACATATTGTCTAGTGTCTGTGTGAGCTAAACCTTTATTATTTATCATTTACACTCACATTGTCTCCAGTTAATTCCTGATCCCTTGCACCTTCTACTTCCATAGCAGTGAGACTGAGTAAGTTTAGCTGTCTTCAGTACCCTTAAATAACCTATATGGCCAGGGCCTGTGGAAGACTTAATTATTGACCATTTTTTGGAACAAATTTAATAAAAAACATCCCTGGATTGAATTTGTGAGCCTTACAATGTATTTGTGCATCCTGCCCATACAGACCTCTCCTCCCACACCTTTTATTTCTGTTATAACATCAGATAAACTCCTGCTGAAAGCTTCAGCCCGTGGCTTGGGAAGGTGCTGCAGCTGCAGCCACCAGGGAAGGTGATGAGGAAGGAGACAGAGCCTGAGAGCCCCATCCTCAGTGTTTGCACAACACTGGAGGAGCAAATTGAGGGTCCCTGGAATAATGATTTACTGGCCAGTGCTATAAAAGGAGCTGAGCCAAGACGAAACCAGCTCTTTTTGGGAAGTTCCAAAGTTTTACTCCCACAGCACAGGAGTGCTGGCACAAACTGTGTGCTTTGGGAAGAGAAGGGGGGAATCATCCTGCTCCATGGCTGTGCCTGCTTTCAGCCTCCTGCTCCACGAGTGCCCAGCTGAAGCCATGGCTCAGTCCTGGGGCTCCACAGCTGGGCAGGGGAGCCACACTGAGGAGTTTGGGTGCAGGTGGGACAGCAGACAGGGTGACAGGGTTACCTCTGCACCTGCCCAGCTCCAGGAGCAGCAGGGGCAGTGTTTGGCACTGAGGGTCTGAGCAGGGTGAAATTACTCATTGAGCAAATGCTGGCTCTGGGACCTGTTGGTTGCAGAATTAGCCCTGCAGCAAAAACCAGGCCAGTCCAAAAGGTTGGTTGGCATTTCCTTACTTCCCTTCTCTCCTACAGCTGTTTGTTTATGCAGGAAAGGTGTCTTTTCATCCACTCAGGGATTCTGCTGTAGTAGAAATGTTGAGGAATTGTCATTAGCAACACAAAACTAATATTTCCAGTTCAAACTCCCCTTCTATAGAAATACTATATCTGTTCTATTAACTGTCAAAACAGAATAATCAAATAGTTCCTTACCATGGAGTACAGCATTACTCAAGCCTGAGGCTGTTTTATTTCAGCAGCATTTTAAAGTCTCAACAACTGTTGAAAGGGAAATAAAGAATTTGAAAAGTATTTCTGCAAATAACATTTTAAAAGGTTAAATTAGAAAATCCTGCTCTGTTGTCCTCCAAGGGCTTGCAGTCATACCCGGTGTTGTTGGGGTTTGCCATGGAGAACTATTTAAAGTAATTTTGCTGTCTAGTTTGGATTCTGTGTAGACAGGCAATCTGTCAGTCATATTAGTGAGCATCCCTCACAATCCAATACAACTGGATGCTAAAGTTGGAAAAAAATGAGCAGAGTTAAATATTCAGCAGTGATGTGAAAATAAAACCTGCTGGCACAGGAGGCTTGAGGGAAGCTCCAGCACAGCAAGAGGTCAGTGCCAAATTGTCATCCAGCTCCTTGACCAGCTCCTGGGGGCTCTGGGGGCTGAGCCTGCTTTTGATGTGTCCCACAGAGTGAAGGGAAAGGAGAGGGAGGGAGGCAGCTCCTTCCTCTAAAGCCCAGGAGGTTGCTCAGTGTCCCAGGGCCCTGCCCACGTGAAGTGATAATGAACTTGTGCAGGTTTGGACAGCACCTGCCTGTCCTCCTTGCCCTGGTTTGTTTTCCCTGCTCTGTGGTCTCACATTCCCTCCTTTGTTTCTTTCTGCCTGGTTTTGTTGGGGTTTTTTTTTGCTGCTTTGTCACTGGGGTCAGCAAGATTGATGCTGTTGATAGCTCTGAAGTGAAGCTGCAAAGTGCTGACATGATTGCCATTTGGCAGGAGTGGTGTCTCCACTCAGAGCAAAGCTGGAACAAATTGGGAAGAGAAAAAACCATATTGGTAATTGAATACATTATTATAAAGACAGCAATCATCCTGGTTGTTAATCTTCAGCATAGCTCCTGGGAAAAGTAAAACCTACTCAAAATATGGAATGAACACATCTCTTTCATGCTTTTTGCAATTTTCATTGCCTTTATTGAATAGAAGGACATCAGCTGCCTTTATCAAAGACCATGTAATGCTATTTTCAATAGCCAGAAGGAAATAACTTGCTTGAGGAGCTAACAGAGAATGGGCACATCACCTGTGTTCACTTCTAAGCCAAGAGCATCTAAAGCATCTTCCAAATACATCTTTTAATGCTGTGTTACTGCAGAGCTTTTCTTTTGCACAGCATGCATGGCCTTTACACTGAGAAGGGCAAAAGGTTGCATTTTAATGCAGATTCCATCCCTAAATAATGCCATAAACCACTGTCCAGGTGCTACAGGTGGTTTGACAATGAAAGCAGGATATTGTTGTGTTTGAGTGCCTGTTGGTTTATGTGCTTGGAGGCATAGATCAGCAGCTTGGAAAGAAATAGTAAATTGGAGATTATTGGCCTGGTGGACACATTCATTGTGTTTCCTGGCAATAAATCCTTCAAAAGGCCGTGCAGGATGTTGTCTTACACTGCACAGCACCAGGTCAGGCTGGGTGAAGGCACAGATAATTCAGTGAACTTGAGGATTTGGGCTGGGATTGGAACAGTTCTGCCTTTCCCTGCTTTGGGGTGGGGTATTTCCCCTGATCCCTGTTCAGGTCCCTGGGGTTTGTCACTGCTCTGCTGGGAGCCAGTAATTTCCCTTTGATCTGTGCCTGTGCACTGACACCTGTACACAGAATTCTGCCTGTGCTCTCTCATTTTCAAACTGACTTAAAGCTGTTGTACTGAATATAAACAGAGGGGAGTTAGAGAAAAGCTTTTATGGGTTCTTACAGTGATGGACAAAGGCACAGAATAAATAAGGGGAATAAGGGCAGAAATCAATCAATACCTAATTTTTCCAAATTACTGAGCTCCTCAGCTCTCTCTGTGGTTAAGGAGGAGATGCTGAGTGTCTCTGGAAAGGAGCTCCTAAAGATTAATCTGGAATATGAATGTTGATACAGTAAAAATTCTGAACAGTCTCCAATTTTTTGAGGTTGTTTGTGCTCTAAAGAAAACAAACATACAGAAATCTGTGATTTTGGCAGTGGTGTAGTATGAGGGAAGATTGTTCATTTTGGGGTTGTAACTGCTCAAAACCTAAAGGGATTTTTCAAATGTGACATGGTGATTCTAAACAAAACAAAACAAGCCAGCAATCCCTTCCATATCCTTGACAAGATATTTGTGCTTATTTTACACATTGAAACTGCAGTGATATTATTAAGTAAATTTAAATATTTGTGTGTATTTTTAGAGGATCTTTAATCAAAGCATAGACAATTCCTCCTGCTGATTCTTCAATCTAAAATATTGCCATTCCAATAAAAGAGAATGACACTTAAGATGCCTGCAATTAAGATTTCTAATTTTGGCTAAATCATCTATTTTAACTCCGTAAGTATAAATAGGTAAATTATTGCAGGGTCTTTATTTTCGAAATATCAAACTACTACTACTTCTACTATAATTATTACTACTTATACTAGTATTAATATTATTAAATATTGTATATAAAAAGAAATTCTATTTATTTAGTTAGTTGGAGAAACACTTGTAAAAGAGCTTGTAGAAGCTGTAGAAGCAGAATTAATAAGATTTGCTCTTTTAGGAAGTTTTTATTTTATACTTTGTTATATGGGGTTTTTTTCAAGTAAAATTAAAAAAAAAAAAAAGAAAAAATAAAAAAGGGGCAAGTTCTGAAAACCTGGCAGGTTGTGCTGCTGTGCCCTGGGAGCAGAGCAGCATCCACAGCCTTTATCCCAGTTTCCAAAGGAAATGGAGCTTCCAGGAGCCTGTGCTCTGTTTTACTGCCAGCCTGCTTGGAGCTCATCAGTTCCCCTCCTAAATTAACTTGGAAGCTGCTGATTGACTTCGGCAGTAATTAACAGCATTAGAAATCCCCGGCACGGGGAGCTCTGGTGGAGCTGGGAATGGCAGGAAAAATAAGGCAGGCAAAAGAACCCATTTGAGGGCTGCAGGTTGATCAGCCACGGCTGGAGAGTGTCTTTAATCTGTATTTTCTACAATTTGTGGGTGGGAGGTGAAGAGGGGACACTCAGGGGTGAGAGGGGTGTTGCAGGAGGAAGCAGCAATGGGGGGCAGCTAAAAAAGCCCAGATGGCACAGCTGATATTGGGACAGTAGGTGCTGTCTAAACAACTTTCTGGGAACAATCAATGGGAAGCAGGGCTTTGTTTGGCCTGGGGCTTGGGGAGGATGTTTGTTATCCCTGACTCACCTCCACCAGCAGCACCTCAGGAAGCAGCTCTGGCTGTCAGGTGAAACTGCTCCAGCAGAGCTGCTCTGCTCAGGGAGGATTTCCTCACTGCAGGAATCCCACAGATTCAGTCACAAAAAAGGGGCAGAACCCACCTGACTCCCCCACTTCAGAGGCTGCTCCTTGGTTTCTTACAGCAGCCAGTCCAAAGCTGCTTTTTGGAGTAAATCACTATCACCCAAGTCTATTAAATCTCCCTCAGATGATGTTTAATTGGGGAACAAATTAACTGCCAGCTGAAGCTCTGTGAGCAGACTGCTCAAATGCTCAACTCCTGGCAGGGGGAATAAACACCCAGAGAGCAGGGCATGGACCCAGAGCCTCCAAATCCCCACCTGCCCTGCAGAAATGTGTTCTGGAAATCAGGGAGGTGTTCTGGAAATCAGAGAGGTGCAGGGCAGCTGGGAAGGCGTCAGGATTTACAGATTTGGGAGTAAAGTGAGCTAAGTTAACCATTAATAAAGCAATCACGTCCCAAAATGACTTGCAAAGGGTGAACTAGGGTTTGTGCCAGTGTGGACCACAAACCCACCAGTGGAACAAGTGAATGGAAAAGGATCCAGTGTCTGGTGTGAGATGCACATTTGTTCTGCTTGTGTCAGGATCAGAAGGAACTGAGGGTAGGAAAATCCTGGGAACCAGCAAGGAACTTGCTTTGTATATGAGGAGAGCAGCTTTCCTAATAGAAAAACCTCTAAAGCTCAATCCAAATGTTTGGATCCTTGGGAAACAATGATTTCATCAGCAAATCTAACTACAGAGTGTACCCAAAAGAGCCCAAATGAGGACAGTTGCAGGAACACAAGGTTTTACAGTGCTCTTGCCTTGATGTGATTAATAAGGCTGCTGATTTCCCACATCTTATCAGCTGACTATAACACTGGTTTGTATATTTGTTATCTCCATTCTGCATTGTGGTATGGGTGGATAAATAGAAATACCATGGAGGCGACAGGAAACAAAACAAAAATAATCAAACATGTTTATCACTAGAGCATTAAAATGGCTGCTGTGGCAGACACCAGATGAATTATGCAATACATAACTTAATTCTCTGGGCCACAGATGTTTCATTTTTCCTGCAAGAAGCTGATTGAACCTTGAATGACAGTTTCAGGCAGTCTTTGATTGCTCTGTGGGTCACATGCTTGATATGACCTGCATTTGAGTTGCTTTCTACATGCTGTTGCTTTATAAAACATGTAAAATTGACATCATGTTGGCTGCTCAAGGCCAAGTCAGGAGTAATTCCATGGGTTTGATATGCTCTGTGTGCAGGGAGGGGAGAGGGAAGGGTGCCTGTGTTTAAATTCTGCTGTGTTATTGAATCAGCTGAAGTCAGGAGAGGGGAATTGCAGAAAGCTCTTTCAATTTGTACCATGAGGAAATTGGGAGTTTGCTGCATCCATGTCACCTCACATTGTCAGGAAATTCTGTCACATCAGGAGTGGCTCCTGCTTGCCAGGGCAGGCTGGCAGTGCTGGGAATGTTTGTCTGGAGCTGAGCACAAACACTTGGCACAGCCTGTGGGTTTTGTTCCCCACCCCAAGGACTCCATCCTGCAAATCTGCTGGGCTGGTGCTGCTGCAGCACCTCAACCTCAGGGCCTCAGTGAGGGTGGGATTCTGGCATAAATGCATGAAAAATTAAAGAGCAGAATGTTCTTCCTTGCTGTTCTCCATGTCCACAAAGGCAGGTCAGAAGGATCACAGCAGAGTGGAGTTGCAGGGTCTCTGCTTGTGTCCCAGTGCAGCACCTGCAGGAGAACCTGCCCACAGCTCCAGAGGTTCCAGATTTCCCACCAGCTCCCTCACGACTTGGTGGAAATGGATTTTTAGACAAGATTATTTGTTTCTGCAAGTTTCAGGTGCAAAAATTGTCTTGAGTTTCAGCACCTTCCTTGAACTCCTCTGTGGCCCAAAGGATTGGGATCAGTGCTCTGAGATAGGAGGAAACCCAGAATGATCCAAATCTGGACACTCTTAATTTCTGACTTTAATGCTGCTCACAGGGCTTTGCAGGGTGAAGCAAAAGCACACTGTAAAAGAAAAATATCTGATCAGGAAAATAAAGATTTATTGCATTTCTTTTCCTTTTTGTGATGGGCAGCATGACTGCTGGTCATGGAGTTCACAAGAGATCTGTTCTTAGGGAGAGAGTAACACAATGAGAGCTGAGTCAGAGGTTTTTAAATGAAGGCTTGAACAGTGTGGGGAGCCAAAATTCATACTGGCCACGGTGCAGCATGTGCAAATATGTGCCACATAAGAAAATAGTATTGCCATCAAATAAAAAAGATGGATCATCTGTTTATATATTGGGTTTTTTTTTAATCCAAGCAATACATCTTTTCTTTCTTCCAGCTGCTTACATTAAGTGTTCTCTGGTTTGCCAAGTGTGCCAAGGTTGTGTGTGTGTGACACTGTGGGAATTACAGCTCTGGGGTGCTGTGACTTGATGCTGTCTGTTACATATAATTCTTATTTTTCCTCTTTGCCTTTTACTTGAGCATATCAATTAATGTCAGTCATATCAATTTCTCTCCAGAAATGATTAAGAAAACACTGATGATCTTTAGAAACTGCTCCCTTGTGTATCACTGGAATAAAGCTGATTTCTGTTGTGTTTAAAACTTTCTAATTGCAAACATGATTGTCTTATCCTTGAAACCCTGACTTAAAACATGAAGAGAAAACAAAGTGCTGTGCAGGTTTTCTTGGAGAGGACTTTCCATATGGAGTGAAAGATTATTTATTCTATAGGGTCTTTTCTCTCTAGTGATTGAGAATATTCTTGTTTTGTTGGGGTACTGCTCAGTATCTTGGTCTTTATAAGCAGTTTCTTTAACCTTTTTCCATATTTGATACTGAATATTTGAATACTTGCCACCTTTCACCTGGATTATTTGGAGATCATACCTGCAGCTGGTGTGGCTGCTTGATCCTGGTGTGTTTAATGAGGAATCTCTCCCTGAGATTTATTTCCCCAGCCTGGATCTGCGCGTGGGGGCGGCGAGAGGAAACCAGGATGAATTCTAATAAAACAACAAAAAAAGATGGGAAAAGCCTTGGCTCTCTCTGCTTTTTGCCAAGGGAGGAACTTGATTTAGTGCAGGGTGTCTGCACAGAGGGGTCTGGGCAGTGTCCAGTGGACATTTCCCACTCCCAGATTAGTGCAGATGACGTTGGGTGTAATCACCAGAGCACCTGAACCCAGCCTGCCTTTGATCTCTCAATTTAAAGCCTCCAGTCTCTCACTGCTTAGCAGAGAGGGGATTTTTTCCTTCAATTGAGTTCCTAGGAAAGGAAACACCCAGTTCATTACTAAACTTGGTGGATTTATGAATCCCTGAACAGAGAAATTCTTTTACAAGAGGCCTGGATTTATATGACACTGGAAAAAGGATTATCTGATCTGAAGATCCTTAGGGGGTTGCTCTGAAAGAAAATATTAACCTATAGCTCTTGCAATTTGAAAAGTAGATTTGAGAACTTAGCACTAAAAGGTGTGTGACATCTTCCCCTTTGACATGTTATGCTGAAATCACTTTTTATTTTGTTCTTAGTACAACCCTTCTGCCTATTATTCCATCTTGTACTGGCAGTAAAGGTGAATTTATCCTCTGTGGATGTTTGTTGGATTGGAATAATTATGAATTCTAAAAAGCATGTAAATGTGTGTATAGTGATACTCATAAAATGCCAAAAAATAAAATTAGTGGGGTTTTTTATATTATCTTCCTTTGGAAACTTTCTAGGAAAGTGTTTGTTGTTTTTTTCTTTCCTAGAAATTAGGCAACAAATCCTGGGCACCTGGGCAGGTCACCAAGGAGCAGGGATTAGATGAGGGCATCCACAGCAGAGTTTAGGAAGTGGTTTGAATGTGGGTGGGAATTTGTCTTCCCTCTGCTTTGCTTAAAGAAAAAATAAAATTGAATATTCAAATGCTGGAATGCTCTTGTGCCCTGAGTGAATGCCGTGATCATTGGGCTGCAGGCAATTCTGCCATTGTTTAGTGATCCGAAATTGCTTCCTAGAGCCAGGAACCTTCCCTGATAAAAATTTCATTGAAACCTGAAAAAAACCTCACTGCACTGCCTTTTGCTCTTGGTTTTTTTTCTTTCTTTCTTTAAATGCTTTGGCCCCTGCTCTTCTTTTCTTCCCTTCCCAGATATCCCAAATAACCTCACATTTTTTGCCTTGTGCTGGCCAAGTGCTGGGTTACACTGCCTGTAATTTTAAGAGGCTGAGCTGTTTACCTAATTTGGCCAAAATCTGCTCTATGCTGATCACAGATATACGTTACAAGGAGGATTTTTCTTTTTTTTTTCCCCTTAATTAAACATAAATGCACATTAGTTGATAATGTCTGCTTTTAGTTTGAAATTGCCTGCGTAAATGTTTGGGTAATTAGAACATTTTAACAAGCCCCATTGGCTCCATATACCGTTTGCTCTGACTAGTAAACTTTTACATGTTTTTAAAGAAAACAAATGTGTGGGAAAAAAAAATGTTGTTTGTTTTTTGCCAAACCAAAGTATTAATCTGCCCTGGTAGGGAAGTTTCTTGGCCACGCCACTGACTGCAATTTCCAAAGTGTCATCTGTATTTTTCAGTCCTTCCATGTATAAAGAATCCAACAGCAGTTTCCTTCAAGGTTGAGTAAGTTTGAATGTTTAGGGGGCTGTAGCCACAAGATTTGGCAAACCATTCACTTGTCATGTTAATAAAAAAGGAATTGTTTCTGCCTCTTTAAGCTAGTAGCTAAATGAAGGGCTTGGATCAACTGGGTTTTAATCATGAAGTCCAGATTCTTCTTGCTTGCACGTGAATAACTTTGTGGTGTTGAGGGTTTTCATCTGATTTAATTTTATTTAGAAGAGGAACTGAGCTTCTTCCCTGTTACCAACCCTTGAATTTGCTGACTTGTTATGCTCTTCAAACCTAATCTGTTTTCTTGATCTTAAAATGAAAATCGAGCCTTTCTGCACTTTTTATTTTCCCAAAGCAATTGAATTGAAAAGTGGGGTGGTTTGGGTTTTTTTTTTCCCAGCTCCTTAAGTTGTTTTTTATAGATGGCATGTTAGCTTTGAGGGCTGTTTCATGACTGGTAAAAGCTTATACCTTGTAAAATCCATAGCTTTTAATGCATTTTGTTTCTCACTTCAAACACAGTACTGAGAGAAGAAATAATAGAATATTTCATGGTCGTGCTGTTCCAACAGTTCAGATTCCTTTTACATGGTGATGCTGATTTTGTAGCTCCAAATGCTTGGGCTTAAAATTTGATTTCCTAAATTCCTTAGTCTGAAAGTGTTGAAACTTAGAACAAGCTGTAATACACCCTGAAGAACTGTCTTGCTTACATGATTACTTTTCCTCCACCACGGAGATTACAAGAAACTGAATCAGATAAATGATTATATTATCTGTGGAATGAAAAACACTGGGTAGATAACATTTATTCCTGAAAACAGATTTTCCCCACTCTTTTTCTCATGATCTGTGTTAATATTTACAAAGTATCACCCTTGACCAAACCCTGATTAATGCTGGGTTGCAATGTGGAATTCTGGTGTAACCCACCATAAAAATCAGTGTAGCAAAATATCTCCTTGTTATTAATTACTCTCATTCTCTGTATCTGTCTGAAGAAAGAACTTTCCTCCTTGCCTTCATCTCTTGGGGTGATGGGGAAATAGAGACACTCATGAGGGCCAAAGTGTGCGTGTGTTCCTTCAGGAATAAAGAAAGTAAAAAGTGAAATAATCAGATCTCTGGTTCCTAAAAGTCAGCTTAGTTCACGTGGGGTGACTTTGATCACAAATAGATTCTGAGTAACCACAAATTTGTTGATTAGGTGAAGGAATTGTTCCCTGGCAGGGTGGGCAGGCCCTGGCACAGGGTGCCCAGAGCAGCTGGGGCTGCCCCTGCATCCCTGGCAGTGCCCAAGGCCAGGCTGGAAGTTGGGGCTTGGAGCACCTGGGACAGTGGAAGGTGTCCCTGCCATGGCAGGGGTGGAACAAAGTGATTTTCCAAGTCCCTTCCAAGTTCCCTTCAAGATTCCCATCAGATTTTCAGTGCAAGCCTGCAGGACAAGCCCAGAGCTGGATGATGCTTTGCCTGCCAAGTTGTTCTATTGAAATAAAGAGGAATATTGAAATAGGAAGGGCTGAAAATGAGCAAATGTAGCAGAGGGTGAACACATCAAAAATGACCTGTGTGGGACTCACTCAGTGAGCCAAGCAGAGCTGCCTCGTGTCTGACAGGTCTGAATTTGACACAGTCCTTTGTAAACAATAAATCAATGCAGGTTGTTTCTGTGAGTGCATAAAAGGTGTGAGAACTGTAATTTATTTTATAATAAATACTTGTGCTAAGCAAACAGTGAATGCAGCTATTAGAGACTTTCTCAAATAAGTGATTTTAGGCTGCTGAGTGCCAGCTACTGATGTGGTAGTTGAGCTTTTAAAATGAAAAGCCTGAATTCCTTTTGAAGATTCTCTTGAATGCTGTTGACACTTGTGCTAGGAAAGAATACAGAGTAATTTAATTCATTACTTTACTTAAAGATAGCATTTATGGTTGCAGCATTACCCTCCATCCGTGTGCAGACTCTAGGCTGGAGGTGTTTACTTGAATTTTTTTGGAGATGTTGCATCCTTTTATTAGGTGTGCTGGAAAGCTTGGGAGAAAAAAATGTAGGAGGGAAAGGGGAGTTGAGGATCAGTCAGCTGGTGTGTCTGGGTACAAGGACAAAGGGACAATTTTGCCTTTGGCTGCAGTTTGACACTTTACTGGATTCAGTCAGAATTATCTCTGCACGCTGAAGGGCACAAATGTCATTTTTATGGCATTCTATATCCTCAGTTGCTTTTTTTTTTGTAATTGGCTGTGTATCCCAGTGCTGTAATAGAGCTCTTAAATCCTGACCCCGGCCAAAATGGGACACAATACCAGTATTAATATTTCTCTCCATTTTAAATGCAGTGTTGAGTCTTTTTATCATATTTTTCCATCACCATCTTGTGTTCCCCTGGCAGCCACCACCTTTCCTCTGGCTCAGGGTGCTTTTGAGTTTAGTGCTCTTGAGCTTTAGTGCTCTTTTGAGCCCCTCTCAGAGGGGATATCCAGGCCTTGGATATCCCTCTGTTCCTTGCCTTGCTCCTCTGTCTTCTCCAGTTCCCTGACCCTTGGCTCTCCTTACCTTGCCCCTTTCAAGGTGGCTGAAGGTCCTTGGGTTGTGCAGACTCTCTCTCACTTCCCCCCCTTCCCACTCATCTTTTCTCCATCAGAGCCATCTTCCTTTCTGCCAGAAACAAGAGAGTTTCCCTGGCTGAGCTCAAACCCCACCTTTGCAATCTCCCTCCCTCAATCCCAGGAGTTCTTGCTTCCAAGTCTTTCACTCCTCCCAGGTGCTGTGTTGTTCCAGACCTTTGGCTGATACCTGCCCCCCCTGCTTGGGTGGAAATGCAGGGATTTGAGTGTTCTCCCCAGCCTCCAGAGAAGGAGAGGAAGCTGCATTGGCTTCTGCAGGCAGCGTGGGCTGGGACATTCCCAGCTCTGCTCTCTGACATAACCCAGACATCATTTACTGGCTCCATATAACCTGAGGCATTCACACATAAATTGAGCCCCAATGCAGAAGCTTGTATAAAGAGGATCCTTAAACTATCCTGGCTAAAAATATTTGTGAAATGCTGGGAAGCATCTTTTTTAGTGTGTTGGGATGCTTTCTTCCCTCTTCTCTCTGTTCCAGATATACAGTGGGGTCACTTGCATGGGCTTTGGGACATCTTTTTCATGTGAAATACTGTCATTTCCATAAGTGGGTTAATAAGTTTTTTTTGGGCCTGGAGTCTAAAACAAAAAATGTTTCACAACTGCAGAGGCTAAAGAGATGGAAAGTGTTATTGCAGGCTGATGTTAATGTGCCTGGGTCAGTCTTGTGGCTTCTCCCTTGAATCCTTTTTTTGCCCAGGCAGTGGTTGTTCAGTTCAGTTCAGTAAGTAATGACCATTATTTATTATTAATTCAAAACATGGTGTGCAGGATTTCTGGCCAGTGTGAGAGCACATTAGCTTCTCCTGCACAAGAAAACACATGTTAATCTGTTTTCCATTATTGTCCAAAAGATCTTTTCAGAAGGCAGTTCATGGTTCCCCAACAACATTAAAGGTTGTAATTAAAAATAATTTTCCATTAATTTATATACATGCACATTTACTTATTATGATCTTTTGCTGCATTTCCCTAAGTGTACACCCAAAAGCCTAAAATGCTGTTGAGGAATAAGTCAATATTCACTGTAATGATCCAGTGTGGAGTGTGCCAGAACCCTGATGTACTTCAATTAACCATCTTTCCCAACAAACACCTGCACAGGGAAATGGATCTTCTGTGAGAATCAGCAAAAAAACAAACCCTGATTTTTCTGCATGGGCAGAGGAAGGGAATTCCAGTATTTCACAGTTTTTACTGATAATGATCTGCTGCAGATTAAAAACAAAAACCAGACATTATGGTGTTGGCAGATTGCAAAAGGACTTGCTGGTAAAGCTGCTGTTCAGAGGAGATGAGGACAGTGTTTATTGCTTCCATATGGTTCAGGCATACAAGACAGGCAAAATGTCTGAGGAGAATAATCTGTCTTATTATATTGATACAGAGCATTCTTTAGGGCTGTCAGCCCTTTCTCCTGGTACCTTTCCCAGGTGAGAGCCTGGGTGGGAAATATTTGCCCATGATTGAACATGAAGATAAGAAAAGATTGCTTAAGGATTGGCTGTATTTGTGTGAGTGAGTATTAGAAAATGCTGATTTTTAAAGGGGCAGGTCTGGGAGCTGCTCCCTAACACAGGGATCTGAAGGATCTCTTTTTTTCCTTGAATATTTCTATAGTTCTCAACCCTTTGACTTTCCAATTCAGCTTTGCAAAGTGCATTAGGGGTCTAAATTTAGAGTTTGATAAATTCATGTCAAAAAGACCCTCCTTTCCACGTAATGTAAAATTGAATTTCTTGGTCTCTTTGACCTCTTGATATTCTTTTTTTTTTTTTTTTTAGCCAAATTAAGAACCAAACTTCTGGGCACATTGAAACAGAAGAGTAGCTGGTTGCTTTTGTATATGTGGGGAGTTGACTGAAGAACTGCAGTCTTTGATTTCTCCATAATTATCACTTGGGAAGCACCTTTACATGTAGGAAAAATGACACTGCCTGGAATTTTGGGGAGCAAGACCTTCAAAGATCCAATGAAAATGCTCAAATACCAATTTTCCTATTTCATTGCAAAAAGGGGGACAGGCAAAGGATTTTCAGAGTGGTCCAGAAAACTCCAGAGGGTCTCCCTAGTCAGGAAATGAGCTCAGTGTTACTGTGCCCTTTTACAAATCAATATTGACAATAAATATTGGTGTTTGTGTGCCTGTTGCTGTGCCTGAGCTCGTGCAGCAGCCATTCTCTGTGTGATAACAAAACTTCTGCTCTCTTCTTCTCCCAGGGCTGATGAAATCGAGATGATCATGACAGACCTTGAAAGAGCAAATCAGGTAGGATTTTAAATGAATCCTCCATAAAATTCTAAGTGTGACTTTGATTATTCTTTTTTAATTCTCTTTTGGATTTCACAACAGTTCTTTTATATTCATTTTGCAGTCATAACTGTGTGGAGTAAGAAAATATGCAAATTTTGAGCAAAATACAGCTCTTTAGGGATGCTCTGTAAGGATTGTGTGCACAGTAGAGCAGTGCTTGCCATATATTTACCTTCTAATAATTTAAACCTAAGTTTTCCACTGTAGTTATTCTTGGCTTTATGTTTCTAAATCCATCATGTTGGCCCCTACTCAGACATATGCCGGTGAATGGTTAGCCCAAATTAAAGGACCTCTGTCCTCTGTGGCTGTGGCAGGACTGCAGGTGTGGGGACTTCTCCAGACTTCTTTTCCCTCTTCCTTTTCTGCTATGTTTTATTGGCATATTAATTTTTAGCAAGGGTTGGATCAGACTGTTCTTTCTATGCAGGACCACAAAGAAATTGCCATTTGTTCCTGCAGATATTAATTGGGGCTGTGAAATGTCTCTCTGGCCACCCCTCTCAGTGCACACTGTCCTGACACAAGTGGCAGAAACACTGAGTTTTAACAAACCCAAACCCACCAGCCATGCAGAGAGCCCTTCTGAGTGAGTGAGGTGGTGGAGGAGATGTGTATGGATTCCATGATAATGGAAATTCCACAAGCCACTGGCTGCTGCTTTCACTGAGGGAAACCTCAGCCAGGATTTGCTTATCAGTGAGCTTCACTAATCTCTCTGCCAGGTACCACCAGAGATTGCAATCTCCAATCTCCCAGGCTGTGGATTTATGATCCAGCTGGAGTTTGCCTTAGAGCAGCTCCCTTCCAGGGGGAATAGTGGCAGCTCCTTCCCCTCCCTGGCTCCTGCTGTCAGCAGTGGTGGTGTGAGCCAGACCAGGTCACTGATCCTGTTGAAAATGTACCCCCTGCCCCAGCTGCTGTTTTGTTTTGTCTTTTCCCTTTTGCCAGATCAGCTTTCAGCCCCCACACTCCCCTGCTGCAGCTGTCAAGGCTGCAGCAAGTGCTGTTGGCTTTTATATTAGTTCTTGGAAAACTGGAAAAATACAAATGACAGAATCATTTCCACTGGAAAAGCCCTCCAAGATCACCCAGTCCAACCATCACCCAGCACTGCCAAGGCCATCACTAACCCACATCCCCAGGTGCCACATCCACAGGGATTGAAATCCCTCAAGGCATGGGGACTCCACCAGTGCCCTGGGCAGGACAACCCTTTCAGTGAAAAGATTTTCCCTGATATCCAACCTAAACCTCCCTTGGAGCATCCTGAGGCTGTTTGCTCGTGGCTTATCACTTGTAACCTGGGAGCAGAGCCCAGCCCTCACCTAAAGGGGAGTTTTGGGAAGAGAGAAGGTCCCCCCTGAGCCTCTTTTTCCCCAGGCTGAGCTCCCCCAGCTCCCTCAGTCACTCCTGGTGCCCCAGACCCTTCCCCAGCTCCATTCCCTTCCCTGGACACACTCCAGCATCTTAATGTTTTAATGAAGCCAAAATCATATTTGTAAGTTGTCAAGTTGATTATTTAGTCAGTAAAAGCAAACTGGTGTTTGTACAGTGGGTTTCTAGCTCTGTCAAAGAACTTTTGTAGACAGCATTAAATATTTATGAAAGTGCTAGTAATTATTTGAAAATATGTAGACTTTTTAGAAATTATGTAGGTGTTAAAAATGTTTTGGTAGAATTATTTTGTGATTTTTCTAAAGGCAGTACATTTTGCAATGATTTACCCAGCAGTTGTTTTTTTTTCCCTCAGTCTAAAGGGGGCTATAGTTAAAGAACAGTATTTCTAAATTCCTTATTGTCTCCAAAAATGGATTATACCTATTTATCTAGAAATGCTATTTTTCTATCTAACTGATACAAAGCTGCCATGGAGGTTGGGTTTTTTTTTACTTCATTGTGGTGCTTTTCTTGTAATTAGGTAAAATTTACAACTGCTTATGTGCATAACCCTTAGTTTGGTTATTATTCTGCAAAATCTGCCTGTACATAAAACCAGCATGCTGTTCATCTGAGCTGTTGGAAGGCCAGAGGAGGGGATTCTGTCTCACTTTTCCTCATCTTCCTCTCCTCCTCCTCCCCCTCTGGCTGCTGCAGTTCCATCCCCTCCCAAGCAGCAGCTCTGGCACCTGGGGGTCCTTCACTGGGGGTTCACTGAGCTCAGCAAGTGCAGGAAATCCTGCATTTGGGATGAAGGGTTTGTTCCCTGTGGGTTTAGCAGCTTGAGGCAGCTCAAAAAAACCCAAAAAAGCCCTAGGAGAAGCCACAGCACCCAAATCACAGAATCATGGAATGGTTTGGGATGGAAGGGACCTTAAAGCTCATCCAGTCCCATCCCCTGCCATGGGCAGGGACACCTCCCACTGTCCCAGGCTGCTCCAAGCCCTGTCCAGCCTGGCCTTAGGGGCAGCCACAGCTGCTCTGGGCACCCTGTGCCAGCCCTCCCCACCCTCCCAGCCAAAAATTCCTTCCCAATATCCCATCTATCCCTGTTCCCTGGCACTGGGAGCCATTCCCTGTGTCCTGTCCCTCCATCCCTTGTCCCCAGTCCCTCTGCAGCTCTCCTGGAGCCCCTTCAGGCCCTGCAAGGGACTCTGAGGTTTCCTGGAGCTTCTCTTCTCCAGGGGAGCACCCCCAGCTCTCCCAGCCCAGATCCAGCCCTGGAGCAGCTCCATGGAATTCCTCTGGAATTGCTCCAACAGTTCCATGTCTTTGTTGTGCTGTCTTTGTGTCCCCAGGAGGGACACAAAGGGACACAAGGGACCCTGTGGCCTTGCAGGAGCTGCAGAAGGGAAGGGCAGGTTCACCTGGAGAGGAGCAGGAGCTGCTGCAGTGCCTCAGCTCATTTGCTGCCCACAGAGTCTTTGCCTTGTGTGATGCTTTACCTGTATAAAGCACTTTGATGAATTCTATCTAATCTTTCTAGCAGCAATTCCTGTGTTTTACCTCTTCATAGTTGATAAAAAAAAAATTTACTGGAAGAAATTAAATCTATTGCACAGGCCAGAAAGTGAGTTTGCATCAGGCTGAAGTGTTACAATTGCAGAAACAAGTACTTAACCTAATTATGTATTTAATAGTTAAATTAACATTTCCTTTTACCATTTCAGTAAGTGCTCATTCCCCATTATTAAGGCTACCTTTAAAGAGTAGTGCTCAGCACGACTCCTGCTTTGCTCAGGGACTGCCTTGCTGATGTGGATGTGATGTTTTGCTGCTCTGGAATTAGCACTGACCCGAATGACTGAGATTCAGAGCACAGATTTACATATTTCCACTAAAAAATAATGAAAAAAAGAAACTGGTGTAAATTTTTATATATCTGACATTTCTTGAAAACGCCTTTCCCAGTTATCTCCCTTTTTAAATCCAGAGCTGGCACTTCAGAACTTCCCTTGCTGTTCCTCTCTGGCTCCTGGGAGGTGGGGAATGCCCTTCCCTCCCCAGGGAACAGAGGGGTGGATGTGCCCCCTGACTTTGGGCCAGGTGTCCATAAAAATGATCAAACCCACAGGGACAGAGCTGATGTTGTGGCTCCCAGCCCTGTGTCTTGTGGGGTGAAGCAGGGACCATTCTTATCTTCAGCTCCATCTCCTTTCTTCTCCCAGCGTTTTTTTCTCACTTGGATCCTCAAGTTTTTTTCATGCAGGAGCTTTCTGGGCTACTTTGCTTAATACCAACCCCAGAACAAATTACTGCCTCATCAGAATAATTGCCTTTAAATGCCAGTGAGCTTTGCAATTTTCTGCTCAGAGAGAGGGAGGTGTAGTGACCACAAAGCTCCCTCCCTCTCCATTGTGTCATTAACACAAGGTGTAAACTGAATTTTCCCACAAAACACAACAGTGAGAGAAATTAATCCCTCACTGGGTGCTGCAGATGAGGGGAGGTGACAGCTCCTTTTTTCCCAGCTGCTCATCCAGGTGCTCAGTGCCATTAATCCACGATCTTGAGTGGGGTTTTGTGGCAGGGCTGCTCCATTCTGGCTGGCAGAGATCAGAGTACACCAAGATACACCCCCTGTGAGGGTGATGTGGGTGTAACCCTTCCCTTAGAAAGTCCTGAGAGGGTTTTTTATATAAAAAAGACAAGAATAGTGCATTAAATGTCTGGTCCAGCTGCAGCTGCCTGGAGGGGAGCTGTTAGCTCCTGCCATGGGGCTTTAGGAGGGGTGTAGGGTCTGAAGCCACCCCCTTTGGAGGGTGAAAGGTGCAATTCCATCATGTCCAGGCTCAGGAGAGCCATGGTGCAGAATCCCTGTCCATCCCTGTCCATCCCTGTCCATGCCCTGCTCCATCCTCTGCTCATCCCCAGGGCTGTGGGACTCTGGGGCTCAGTTCCTACTGAGGGCACAATAAATCAAATACAATAGGAAGGGCTCCTTTTCACTTTATTAACCCAGCAGCTCAATGACAAAACTTGATAACATAACCCAGAGTTCCCCCTGCTTTTCCATGAAGATTTAATAATGCTGTAGTTTGGTGAAGGGACTAGTTTTATTAAGATTTCATTTTGCACAATAAATCACTGCATATTTTCTGATATGCTACGAAGTATAAGAATAAATAATTAAAACTAAACTACCCGTACTTGTCAAAATAAATGATTTATCATAGTTTGGGATACAGCATCTTTGAATTTTTTATTGTTTGATTCCCAGAATATTCTAATTTCCAATCAGGGGAAGTTAATGAAGCTCCAGTATACATTTCTGCATTCACAGCAGTTACAGTTGTGTGACTGTTTATTTTAGACAAATATTTATGGTTAGCACTTTCCTGTACCTTTTCAAGTTTACACCTTCCCAGTGTTTATGGCAGCAAAGTCACGAATCTTTTGGGACAAAAAATTTATTCAAATGAATTATTGTTCTGTTTCTGTACTTCATCCAGAAACCTGGAATCATCCAGTTGTCCCTGAGAAAAACAGAGGGTTTTTTTGGGAAGAATAATTCCTAGGTTGTGAAAACAGAAATATTTAAATATATTTGAATATTTAAATATATTTAATATAAATATATTTAATTTTTTTAATTACAGCTGGGCTCGTTTTAAGGTTTTAATACTGAGTCTGAATTTGTGGCTTTGAGTCATTGATGTGTCCAGAACTCTTTTCTGCCTTTATACATTGATCACATAGTTTAAAATAATTAAAATCTAATGGGCTTTGTAAATTGAGCTTCCTGATAAGAAGAAGGTGCTTTTTCACTTTTAAAACAAAAAGAGAAGAACTTTGGTTAGGGCTGTTTGCTCCTGGGTTATTTTATTTTAATCTGAAAGAGGAGGAAATTGATTTGAAAAGCAGACTCAAGTATAGGTGTCCTTAGATTCTGAAAGTGGTAAGTGAAAGAAATCATGAGACTGTTTTGTGTGTGTGTGTGGACTATGTTGTGTAAGCTATAGAAGAAGAATGAATTTATTTTTTCTTCTGTTATCCCTTTGGAAAAGCCAGATGTTTCCATTGGTTTTCTTTCCATCTTCACAGTGCTGATAGTGCTCCCAGATTTCTAGTGCTTATTTTTTTCTGGGGAAAAGAAAGTCAAATATAGAAACTTCTAATACCAATAAATCAAGAAAAGTGTACTTTCTAAAATATAGCAGCTTTTATTAAAGAATCTAGACTGGATCAATATCATTTATTCCACAGAAATGTAGTGTTGGGTTTTAAAGTCTGTAGAGGAAGAGTTGGTGAATTTAAGCAATTTTTGGAGCCAAACTGCCACTAAAATACATAAAACAGTGTCTGCTATAAAAGGAGAAAGAAAACCTCACCAGGGTGTTTTAGCAGAAATGCTGCTCTCAAGATTATTTTTTATTTCCTTGTGTGTGGCACCTTCCTGTCTCCAACAAATCACATTGGAAAATGGTTCGAAAAGATATTCCTGCTAAGTGAGATTGCCATAAAATATGTATGGTTTTGAGCAGCAGATGGAATAAATTCCCCTTTTCACTCAGCAGCACAAGTGCAGCACAATACAGGTGGTGCTGATGCTCAGGGGGAGGGTTTGCTGTGGCCACCACAGCCCTGATGAGGCATCCTTGGCTTTGCACTTCCATCAGGAAGGGAATTTCTCAGAATCTCTGCTGGTCACAGTGACTCTGAGATAGGTCCAAGTCTCTTTGCCCAGCCTGTCTGTCAAAGAAGGAGTCAGAGCTCTTCTGTTCTCATTCTCAAGGTTGTTTATTGTTTCTTATCTATAAAATTCTTTCTCTGACCCACTGAGGTCTGTCTGCCAGGTCAGTTGAGGCACACTGGTGTTATCTTTTATACTAAAAACTACCTGTACATTATTTACAATAACTTCCCAATACCTATCACCTATGTTAGACAGTGAGTTCCTACCTTAAACCAATCCAAAAGTGCCAGCATCACCCAGAACATGGAGGTTAGGAAGAAGAAAGAAGGAGGACAGGGTACACCTAAATTCCTTCATCTTGGGACCCCAAGCCTCCATTCTAAAACCCCAAAAATCTATTTTTCACCCCATGACAAACTAACTGTTATTCTGCTTAAACTCTCTTGACTTGTAATTCTTCATATAAAGGTGGTAATTTGCTCCATGGGTCAAAATCAAAGGCTCAGGGGTCTTGGGCTCTGGGCCTTGGGCTCTGAGCCCCCTGTCAGGGTCTTGAGTCCTCCAGGGCAGTCAGAGGAATGTCCTGGGTTCCCACAGGAATTCATCCTGCCTCCGCTCCTGCACTGCACCAAGGCTGCCACAGACCCTGCCAGAGGATTGGCTTGGATTTCTGACTCCCTTGGCAGTGCCTGGGGGCTTTCTTTGTGTGCCATCCCCTGGGGAATTGCCCCATCCTTCAAAGTGCCCCATCCCTGGGGAACTGCCCCATCCCTGGAATCGCTCCCTCCTTGGAAGTGCCCCATTCCTGGGAATTGCCCCGTCCCTGAGGAATTGCCCCGTCCTTGGAATTGCTCCATCCTTGGAAGTGCTCCATCCCTGGGGGATTGCTCCATCCCTGGAAGTGCCCCATCCCTGGAATGCCCCATCCTTGGAATTGCCCCATCCCTGGGGAATTGCTCCATCCCTGGAATTGCTCCCTCCTTGGAAGTGCCCCATTCCTGGGAATTGCCCCGTCCTTGGAATTCCTCCATCCTTGGAAGTGCCCCATCCCTGAGGAATTTCCCCATCCTTGGAATTGCCCCATCCCTGGAAATGCCCCATCCCTGGGGAATTGCCCCATCCCTGGAAATGCTCCATCCCTGGAATTGTGCCATCCCTGGGGAATTGCCCCATCCCTGGGGAATTGCCCCATCCTTGGAATTGCTCCACCCCTGGAAGTGCCCCATCCCTGGGGAATTGCTTCATCCCTGGAAGTGCCCCATCCCTGGAAGTGCCCCATCCTTGGAATTGCTCCATCCTTGGAATTGCCCCATCACTGGGGAATTGCCCCATCCCTGGGGAATTGCCCCATCCCTGGAAGTGCCCCATCCCTGGGGAATTGCCCCATCCTTGGAATTGCTCCATCCCTGGAAGTGCCCCATCCCTGGAATCGCCCCATCCTTGGAATTTCCTCATCCCTGGAATTGCCCCAGTCCAGGCTGGACAGGGCTTGGAGCACCCTGGGGTAGTGAAGGTGTCCCTGCCCTGGCAGGGGGTGGAATGAGATGAGATTTAAGGTCCCTCCCAGCCCAAATCCATGGATCCAGTTAAGTTACACTGCTTCATGGCAGATGAAGGCATTCACTTAATCCTGGGATTTCACTGTCTGTAAAATGGGAATAAAAACGTTTCCTTTGCAAAGGGCATTTGAGATCCTTGCATGGAGAAGTTCTGTATAAAGGCAAAATATGGTTAATATTATTTTCATGCAAACATGGGTTTCCTGCAAATGCCTGGCTATCAGTTGGGAATACATTTATCTGGCAGCCTTTCAGCACACAGAGGAAAGTGCAATAGCCTGAAGACAAGAATGAAGACAGCCCAACCTCTTCTCTTCTGGTTGGTGGAGTTATTTCTTTTTTTTTTTCGTGTATTTCTCCATTGTTGGAAAAAATAGGTGCCAGAGCCCTGAAAAATCTTTCATGTCCCTGATGTTCTGCTAACCTTGCTGCTGTTCTGTGGAAGTTAGGGCCATCTAAAGGTTTTATAGCAAATTTTTATATCTGAAAAGTTAGGAAATTAAAGCACATTGAACCAGTGTGTTTTAATTGATGTTGTAGTCCAAGAAACACAGCTTTTGCAGCAGCTTGCAAGTCTGAATGTCAGCTCCAAGCGTGGTGATTGCTGCCATAACCAGGCTCATTAACTGCAGCAGAATTACTTGTGATAATACCCCCTCCTCGCCCATAGGAAGATTTTCCCACATACAGCACTGAATTTAGCATGGAATAAGGAAATAGAGTTGGGCTGGTGGAACTTTAAGGGAAAGGTTATACATTTTTTTTCACATTAGTATCTCATTTTGCTGTTCACACCACTGGTCTTTGATCAAATTAACATTTTACTGTAAGTAGAAGAGCACTCAGTTCATGCTATTCATTATCTTGTCAGGAAACAAGGAGAATAATTTAAACTGGATATATTGTGTAAGGCTTCTTTTTTTTTCTATTTTTAATTGGAAAGCACACGGCAGCATTACAATCGTGACCTCGTGGCTCCACTGTGAGCAGTACAATATTTACCTGCTCTATGAAGGAAAATGGAACTATTTTGAAATATTTTGTTACCAGGGAGGTAGTTCTGTACTAGAAAACAGTGGTGGAGGAAATGTACAATTGAACTGTGCTGAAAAATAGGATTTTGGGCAACGTTAGATTTGCATCAGCTTCATCAAGGCCATTGTGTGGCTGTCACTGGTCATTGAGGGGTTTTTTAGGCTGTGCATAGGATTTGGGAGTAAGAAACCAAGAGTTTTAGCACTGACTGGTGAAAAGCAACTGTGCTGTGGAATATCCAGTTCCTAAAGGGGCTCCAGGAGAGCTGGAGAGGGACCTGGGACAAGGGCTGGAATTTCTGGACAGGGGGGAATGACTTCCCACTGCCAGAGGGCAGGGATGGATGGGATATTGGGATATTTTGGCTGTGAGGGTGGGCAGGCCCTGGCACAGGGTGCCCAGAGCAGCTGGGGCTGCCCCTGGATCCCTGGCAGTGCCCAAGGCCAGGCTGGACAGGGCTTGGAGCAGCCTGGGACAGTGGAAGGTGTCAGGGGATGGGATTGGATGGGCTTTAAGCTCCCCTCCAAACCCCTTCTGTAATTCTATGAATCTCTCTGTATTTCTCAGCTGAAGTGGGACAGTTTCACACAAACAGAAGGTTTTGTGAACTTTGCAGTGGCTCCAAGTTGTGCAAGATTCCTCAGATTTAGCCATTTTCCATACTGGGCGCCTGTCTCTGGCTGCTCTCTTTTTTCTTACTTCAGGAAAAATTGTTCAACCATTTTTAAGAACAAGATTAGGAAAAAAAGAAACCATTTTCTCTCAGATGTTATGAGTTTTTCTTGCTGTTTTGGTGAGGAGCCTGCTGTGCCCAGATTTAATAGAAGGGGTTTGATGAGGGATGGTTCCCTTTTTTCTCAGGGTTGTATCTTCTGTTGCTTCAAGTAGACAAATAAAAAAATAATAATAATTAAAAAACAGCCTCAAGTTTGGCCAGCCTATAAGAGTCTGGAAAAAAGAGTTCACAGAAACTCAGCAGAATCTGGTTTGAATTTGTTCAGGCTTTGCTGCTGGTGCCTGTCCCAGGCACACTGCAGTCACTGCTCTGGCTGGGTGAGCATCCACCAGGCAGGTTTTGCTTTCTCTGGGTGAGATGTGAGATTTTGTGGGAGCACAAGGAGGGGAGACACCCCCCAGGCTGCCCCTGCCATGACTGGAGACATCAGCATGGGAGCAGGACAGGGAGAGGGGCTCGTGGTGAGCAGGGAATGGGGACAGACAGCAGGACAGGGACACTTGGAGGACCTTTTGTGAGGACATTTGGAGAAGAAGCAACAAGGAGAAGAGGAAGGAGAAAAGAGGAAGGAAGAAAAGAGGAAGGAGGAAATCGTGGGGTAAGGCTCATTCTGGAAGTTTGTGGATGCTCTTTAGGTGGTGTGAGGTATGATCTGGGTTTGCCTGCCTGGAGCACAGAGGGGACAGAGAGGGTGCTCCTAAATGAATTAGGAAGGGGACAGAGTGACAAGCAGAGAGGGGTGGCAGTGGAAGAGACGAACCCAGAGGGTCTGGCAGGGGAGCAGCTCCACAGCCACTGTGCAGGGGCAGCTCCTGCCAGGCTGGGAGCCTCCAGCCAGGGCTGCTGTGCAGGGAGATGTGCCAGGGGTCCAGGAACCCACACAGCTCCACACAGGGCTTGTGCCAGTGCAGTCCTTAATGTCCTGAAGCACTCTGGTGGTGCAGCAGAGCTCCCATGAGGAAGGGGTTAATGCCAGAGCCAATGAAGATCACACAGGGAATAAGAGGACAAAGAGAAGATCACTCACCAAGCCCTGTTCCTCTCAGGGAATGGCATCTCATTGGGAAAATCTCGTTGGAAAAGCCACAGCAGGTCCTGTGTGGTGCCATCCCACTCCTGAACCCTCACACAGGGTGGCTGAGCACCAGCTTTGGGCTTGGCTTTTCCAAACTTGTAAGTGCTCAAATTTGGAGCTAGCATTCTTTTAACAGGGTTTTGTGTGTCATTTATAATTTATATTGCAATAGCACCCAAAAGTGCTTTCCAGACACTGAGCACATCTGTAATTCTGCCTCTAAAAAGCTTCCATTCTCTGAGAGGGGGGAATTGACCAGTATTGCCCAAATAGAACTGCCCAGAGTTTGTGCTGATGTATTTTTAACAATGCCTGGTATGAAATCTTGTCTGGTATTATTCTGAGGATCACAACAGGTGTTGGGAATTGGCTGGGGAGCCTGTGCAGAAAGGGCAGCTGACAGCTCACTGTATATGCAGATGTAGCACCTATTAGCAATATCCTCTGTGGTTTGCTTGCATGCGAGCTGAATAGATTCTCCAAACAATGCTGCACTGAATGGAAGCCATCAGCAGAATTGCTCAAGGCTGCAAAACCCATTACTTATCCAGCAGTAGATGGAAGAGCAAGTGCCACAGTGTAGTAACTTGTCCTGCTTTGCTGGAGTTGTTCTGCAGTTATTAGATCAATATATGTAGCTGCACATCTAATAAAACACCAGAAAATAATTTATCTCAATGTGTATTGTTAGCTCAGTATTTATCCTAATATTATCAGCCACATAAACAACATAAATCCCTCTTTTTGTGCCTTTTTTTGCTGCTGTTTCCACGTTTTCTCAGCACACAATAGGCTGTGTCCCCTGCTCTGATTATTGGAGCCACATCACTGTACTTTTTACAATCACATTTTAATTACAGCTGTAGAACCTAAGCAAAATCATTTAATACAATGTTGTGAGCAAATAGCGCAGATGATGCATTTAGTATTTGATTGCTGTTAGTTTACTCATTGATTAAACATGCAGAGAGTGCTTTGACTGGGGAGGAAGTCAGAGACCACACACACACAGGGCTTATATTGACTGTAGGATTCATATTTTCTATAGATTTTATATTTGCTATAGATTTTATATTCATTATATGTTTTATATTACTATCAGTTGTATATTTGCTATAGCTTCTATATTCACTATAATTTTATATTCACTACAGGTTTTATATTTGTTCTATGTTCTATAGTCACTATTTTAGATTTATATTTAGATTTTAGACCTAGGTTTTCCAAAGGATTAGCAAGGAGTCTGTGGAAGATTGAGTGGCTCAAAAATGGCAGTAGGAATTTATCATTCCATGAAGGAAGGGATCCATCAGCTGGTCAAGAAAAGTTGTGACCTTCACTGGTGGCAGCTGATGGGTTTGGTAGAATTGGGGATAGGTCTTGGAAGTGGAGATAGAAAATTATTTTGGCTATTTTCTGAAAGCACAGCATGATTTGCATGGAGTAGCCCAGGCAAAAAGCAGTGATTACTCAAGGAGGAAAGCAGTGTGGTTTTATAACAATAAAATACATTTTTTTAAAAGAGAGAAGACAGTCTTGCCAGGAGGAGTGTATATTGTAAAAGAACCAGGTTTTGTTCCATTTCTAACAGAAGCTTACAGACAGTTATGAAAAGGACTTTGCTGCTATTTATTGCCTGAAGTTACTGATCCATCTGTCTCTACCCAAACTCTCGTACAGACAATTTTCTCTCATCATTCTGTCTTTCTCCTTTCTATCACTATTCAATATTTAGATGGGAATTTTGACCAGTGGCCAAATCAGAGGCTTATCAGCTATTACATAAATCCTCAGCAGCTGGTACCTGAGCTGTGCAAAATTGTCACTTTAGGGTTAAATATTGTTGAATAAATAGACCTGCTGAAAGAAAAGAATCTAAGAATTCATGTTTTAGGGAATAATTACTGCAGAAAGACAGCCCACAACATTGTATGTGTGTTTGAGAGAGTGGTCAGAATATCTTTTAATTCAGCATTTACCCATGAGAATTATTCCCATGAGGAGTCTTGCAATAAAATCTGCTTGGTCTATGAGAATAGAAAGAAATTGAATAAAAAGACTCCATTTCCACTTGTATTTATTCAGTCTGGGAAATTCAGTGGGCTGCAGCATTAGTATCAGCAGGGGATTCCTTGCTCCTAGCGTTAAATTACTGTCATAATCGCTCAATTATTTCTTCCTTGTACTGTTTAAAATAAAAATCCATCACATTCTATGTTTTTTTCTAACATTTATTAGGTTGAGTGTTTAGGAAAATCAATTATATTCAGTCAGGCATGAATTGATGAATGTTCTTGTAATAATTGTCAGTTGTTAAACTGAATGTACTTTCTCTTTTCACCCCTTTTCATTTCCTTCAGAGGGCAGAGGTGGCTCAGAGAGAGGCAGAGACCTTAAGGGAGCAGCTCTCATCAGCTAACAAATCTCTCCAACTTGCCACGCAGATCCAGAAGGCACCTGATGTGGTGAGAGAAAATATTTACTGACTCTTACAGGTTTCTGACATTCCTGCACTACAGCTCCTTCAATTTATGCCCACAGCTATAAAAACAGCTGTTTGAAGTCATATTTTAACTGGAAGGGAATGGTGTTCCTTCGGGACTGTGGTGGGGTTCAGCTTCTGAGGGGGTTGGTGGCTGGAGGAGACCACGGGAAGGACAGAGGTCACTTGGCTCTGGGGTGATCCATCACTCCCTGCTCCAGATGGACAGCACAGCCCTCAGAAATCATTTCACAGGGCTGAGAGCATCAGCAGAGGAGAAATGGAGGCAGCAAGAGAGCCTTGGTGGCCATCAGCACATGGGGCCCTGAGGTGTGGCTCCATCCCAAGGGCACCCAGAGCTCCCTGCCCCTCCTAACTCCATGTCTGTGCTGTCAGAAAAACTGGAAATAAACTTGATACCACTCCAGTTTACACTGGCTGTATCTAAACTGAGAATTACACCTAGAAATACCTGGAGAATTGAGAAGATCCCCTGTACTCCTGCTTGTTGCCTCCTCTGTGTGGTTGTGAATAAAGCCAAGGCTGCTGATGGGACCTGCAGGCACAGGGGGCTGTTCCAGGGCTCCAGCTGACCCTGGCTGAGCAGGTATCACAGATGAGCAGCCAGATTATTTTGATTTTTGTTTGCCAAAGGAGAAATAGGAGTATTTAAATGTAAAGATGCAATTAAGTGAAATTTAGTCTACTTCTAAGCAGCAGATTTAAGAAACAAAAGAAATCATTGCTTCTTTTTTTTCTTTGCAAGCCTTATACATGCTTGACACTGATAACAGAGGAACACATGGCTGCCTTTAAAAATCATTTGCAGAGAATGAGTAACAAACCATAAGTCCTCCAGATCTGTTTGGTTGTCTATTAATACAACCCAGTATTTTCTCAGAGAAGTCAAAAGATAGGCAAGTAGGCTGCAAAACAAAAAATAAAGTGCCTGAATATCACTTGTAACTCTGAATTACCTGCCTCTTCCTATCTCGTGTCCTAGTCTTATCATTATTTTAACATTAGGTCTTTCTTGTATTTAATAGTACTTCTGCACTTCATTTATATTTAATATGACAACTACTGCAGGATGAAAATGATCATTATCTATCTTATTTCAGACTCTACGTTCTAGTCTCAATAGGCACAAGCAGCAGATGATTATACAACTTGTGATGTTTCATGCAAGCAAATTAGAGGTTTTTTCAAGTTAAAAGTATAATTCAGTGTAATAGGAGAGTGTTGTTAACTGCTGTTAGTACATGCAGCTTTCTGTGAGTGCAGTGGGGTGTAGTCACTGAGAATCAAGCTGAATGTTTAGAAGATATGGAAAAGGGGATTTTGTTGTTCCTGCATTCCCAGAAAAGAGGGTATGGAGTATATTTCAATCTGCTGCAGTGTCACCTTCAGCTGTCAGGGTGTCACTGGGGTGAATTCTCAGCTCTTTCACCACAGATCTTTGGTTTAGTGCTCACCATCTTCATCTGCCTCTTGCTGAATGGATTCTCTCCTCCTTCACTGGTGCTTCTGAGGAGCAGCCATTAGCCTTTGTCAGATGCATTTTAGGCTCTTTAATGGAATGTGTGCCCCTCCTTGGGCTGCATCTGCCCCCCACACAGGCACAAGGCTTTCCTCACTTTATCCATGGAGGAGGCTCAGAGCTCCCCAGTGCATCACAGCTGTAATCTCCCAGCACAGAAGGAGACGGAGATGGTGCAATTAGTCTCTATTATCTTTTCTGAATGGATCTGCCTCCTTCTGGACCTCTCTGATTCCTTGTCCTCCCAGGAAGTCAGTCCAGAGAGGAAGTTTCAGACTTGAGGACAGATTTTACAGCTGTGGGAAACTGGAAGAAGGAAGATTTAGGAAAGAGAATTTCTGAAAATGGTGACCAAAGGGAGAATGGCCTTGTCTTAGAGCTGTCACATCTCTCTTCTTCCCCATGGAGGGATGCTTGCAATAATGTTAACATGAACAATTTTCATGCAAGGATCAAGTTCATTGGAAGTAGCAGTTTGGGGCAATTTTTGACAACTTTGCCTGAAACGTGCAGTGTGCATGCAGAGAGCCACAGGCACATGGCTCTGCCGTTCCTGATTAAGAAATTCTGCTCCATTACTTCAGAATATTTTATCTGATTAGTATTTTGTAAGCACAGATTTTCATAGTTGTCAAAGCACTTGGGCTATTAATAATAAATAGATCTAAATAGAATCCTTTGACTTTCACTGCTGCATCTTTCCAGTGCACTTACGAAATAGAGAAATTTATTCCCTCTGTTATCCCTGCTTTCCCAGAGAGCTGTCCTGGGGTGGAGGAAATTCCATCTTCCACATTCCCAATGTCAATCAGAGGAGTCCCAGATTTAGGAATTGCCTGTTTCCTTCCTTTCTGTGCCCTGATGGTGTTTTCCCTGCAGGAGCAGGCCATCGAGGTGCTGACCCGCTCCAGCCTGGAAGTGGAGCTGGCGGCGAAGGAGCGCGAGATCGCGCAGCTCGTCGAGGATGTGCAGAGGCTCCAGGGCAGCCTCACCAAGCTGAGGGAGAACTCCAGCAGTCAAATCTCCCAGCTGGAGCAGCAGCTGACAGCCAAGAACAGCACACTCAAAGTAAGGCTTGGTTCTGCCCAAAGGATGTCTCAGAGATGATGATATTGGGGTTTCCTGTGGTCCTGAGCCATTGGCTTCTTCAGGGGGTGGATGAGTTCTGGTTTCTGTGGCATTCATGGAATCACAGAATGGTTTGAGTTAGAAGGGACCTTCAAACCCATCCCATTCCACCCTCTGGATATTTGGTATTTAAGGGATCACAGGTTTTTTAAGTTCTAAATGGCCCAGTCCTTACTGTTTTGAAATGTGTTTTTGCAGGACAAGGCTACCTTTAGGATTAAAACCACCACCAAACCCCAACAGACACTGAGCATGGATATGTAATGAAACAGTTAAACTGAAAAAGCACAGAAAAATCCCTCTTAGATTTTCAAACTTTTAATTCCCATTCCAGTTATACATAATGAAGATTTGCAAGGAATTGGTTTATCTTGCAATGTCCCTGCTACCCCCTCCAGTTCTCTCCACTGGAAATGGGAGGTGTATCATTTAGATTTTAGTTTATCATTTAGGGCATAGAAACAAGTAAAATCAGGACATGAAGAATATATTTATATAATAACCATTTAATTATTTAAATAATAACAATTTATTTATTTATTATTACAAATAACCATTTAATTCTTTTTTAATTGTGTATTTGCTGCACAATAATTCCCATTTATAATTAGCAGTCTGGCCCTCCTCATTTACATGGGAGCAGCACTGCACTAGAACCAGAAGGAACAGCTAAGAATTCTCTGAATGACCCTTTTACCTCTCTCTTGGGCAGTTTCACTTTCCCTGTGCTGAGCCCACACAGTTCTGATCTCTGAGTGAGCATGAGAAATGATTCCTGACGTGGGGTATGAATCAGTTTCCTGTAACTCCTGTCTCCTTCATTGTTCCACCATCTATGAGCTCCAAAGTGTACACAAGATAAATTTATCTATTCCATTAAAGACTTGGTAGTTCTGCAGGTTTGATAGTCTGAGAGTTTTCTGAGAGCAGGAGGCTGATAGTTCCCACTCAGCTCTGACTGTGGCGTGGGCAGCTTTGCTCTATCAGAATGATTTAATGTTCAATTGAAACTCTTACAAATTGCTCTAATTCTGACATTTTTTAGCAGTTACTGGTTTTGCTGTGGTGGAGCATAATTCACATGGAGAGAGACCTGTTAGGAATGAAAGCTGAAGTGTTGCAGTCAGTGTTTTCTGCATGCTTTAAGCTGGCTTTGCAGAATTTTTATGAAAATTCAGTGGAGCAAAGGACACTTATTATGTAACTCCATCGACAGTATCAGTCTCTGCCCACCTGTCACCATGTGGGCACCGCTTTTAGTGAGGGAAAAAGGAGCTGCCCTGGTTTTGAGGGACACATTCTGCTGGCTACACCCATGCTCAGGGGATTTTTTTATTTTACTTTTTCATAAAGCCTGATAGAAAATATCTTGAATCCTTGCACTTGACAGATTTTCTTGGAATAAAGCATGTTCCTGGTGAGGTCAGTATTAGTTTAGCCATTAACTTCAAAGGGAGTAGGATCATAGAAATGACAGGGCAAGTCTTTGATTTTCATTTCAGTAATCTCCTTCCATTTTCTCATAGCCTTGCCTGGCTAATGCTCTGTATTTAGCTTTCTGTTGATAGTGGCTGATGTAGTGCCTCTATTGATAAAGTTTTAGTCATTTCAACCCTCTTTAACCTTATTTATTGCAGCTATAAAAATATTTCCAAATACTTACTTTCACCCCAAAGTGCTGGGGGAAAGCCTGTGCCAGGCACAGGTTGTACAAAGCACCAAATCTCAGTCATAATGTGCTGATGTCCTGTTTGATTATGGAGGAATTGCTTCTGAAATAACAGAGATTCTAATGGTTGCCTCCACAGAAAACAACTCACAGTTTCGCAAATTAAAGCAATGTTCTCAACCTGTATCTTGGGGGAATTGTTTAATACTCTATGACTTAATGAAACAATACAGAAATACTTTCAAAATTATTGCTTCTTTATCTTCATCTGATCTAATAATCAAAATATGTCCTCTAGTAACAAGGCTTTTCCCACTCTAACTGTATTAACCCTTTGTGGCTGGGTGCTAGAATGTCTCTGCTACCCAGTTAAAATTCAGTAATGTGAGTTGATCACTCTAAACTGAACTGCAGTGTTAATCTAATGGTTATTGAAATGTTTTAAGCCCCTCAATACAGCCCCTGCTATTTACCTATGCCAGTTCAGTTAATAATACAGTCGTGATTGTATTTTCTAAATAGCATGAGGAGGGACCCAATCTCTGCGTGCTCTGACATGTGTTTATTCACACCACAGATGCAAGATGATTCTTTAACGTGGGATATTTGCAAATTTAATATGCAGAAAAGCCACCAGTCCATTCCTTCTGCCCTCTGGCTCCTGCATTTTTGTGTGTTGGAGGTCATTGGAATATATTTTGTCTGAATTAACCAGGTTGATATTTAGTGCAAGATATTAGTTCCTCCAGATTGTCTCACAGCTTGAACCTTTGTTGTCCCATGTTCTGTGCATTTTACAGGGTTCTTGGAGACAATTACCATACTAATACATTTTAAAACAGTCATTGACTGGGAAGATGCCAAGTGCCTAAATGTTCTGTTTCTACACAGGCACTGCATCCTCGGTTGTTAGTTTATATTGTTTACTAAAGTAGATGTTTAGGTGCAGATTTTCCATGGCAACAATCTCTGTATTAGGTATTTGGGAATGATGGATGTATGTGTTTTTTATACAAACCAAAGTAAAATACTGCTGGTTGTCATATTGCTGTAGCAAGTACTTGAGAGTCCAAAACAGCTGCATTTTGTCAATATCTCTTCTTTTTCTTTATTTTTCTACCTGTGTTTTGTACCTAAATATTCCAGAAATACTCTGGCACGGTATAGCACTTCCTAGCACAGAATTACATTTAATACAGATTCCATTAAAATGGGAATCTTTAGCTTTTTTGTGGTTTATCTCTGTTTCTACAAAAGGCTGTTTTCTTAGCATACCCTTGCATAAGTAACTAACATATTAATCCAGTTTAAAATTTTTTGGTCCTTTCTATACTGAGAACTAGTGTACATTTCCAGTTATTCCTGCTGTAAAAGCTCCTCTGCTCCAGACCCAAAATGTTACCAGTCACAGAGTTAAGGAAAGGGTGAATTGCAGTGGATTCACAGAGACAGAAGGACAGAGTGACAAGACCAAGGAGAGCAGAAGGATGTCTTGGGGTTTGGCAGGTCCTCCCCTTGCCTGTGACCACTTGGAAAACTCTCAGCTCTGATGCTGAGTCTCCTCCCAGTACCAGGGCTCTCTGGCTCACTGGTTTAATTTAAAGATCCCTCTCCAGCCTGACCTGATGCACTACAAATTCCACCTGGATGCTTTGTTGAAGTCACTGTGTTTTGCTCAGTGTTGAGCTGCAGCTTGAAAAGCTGCTTGAACTCATGGCCTGTTGTAGCTGACCCTCCTCAAAATGTGAGACCTCAGGCCCTGGGACTGTGTAGTACATCCCCATAATGAGATTTCAACATGTGTTGTAAATTGTCAAAACCTCCAACATCTTTATTATTTGTAGGATTTTCCTGGTCACATCAAGCAGGATTTTCCTGAAGCACTGTGTCTGCTATCTAATGCAAAGTCAGTGCTTCCTATAGTTCCAGACAATAACTGGAATTTGGCAAAGCAGGACACGCCAGACAAAACTACTAAAACTTGCCCTGTATTTATTCCAGGTGAAAAAAAATGGTTGTAGCTAAAACAGACACTTCATTTTTATTTTTAACACAACTGACTGACTGCACAGCCACTGATGACAAAAGACACAAGACCTTTCTAAGAGGCCACTCGTTCCATCAATGTCCCAGAGAGTGCAAATTCCACACTGAGCAGCAGCTCCTGGGATCCATTAAGAGCTGCTCCTTGAGCCTGGCTCTTCATGCAGGAGATTCCTCTCTCAGCAGTGCTGAGGATGCTGGGCTGTGGTGGCAAACAGCAGGAGCAGGGCCTTGAGAGGGCTGTGGATTGGTAACCTTGCTGTCCACTTTGTCACTGCTCCTTAACAGCTGTGCTGATGGCAGGGCAGACAGGTCAGCAGTGTGAGAGCTGCACAGGGCTGGGTAGGAAATCCTTTAAAAATGGCAGAATAGCTGGAGGTCCCACAAAGCCCCACCATGCTGCTGTTGGCATCTGCAGAAGCCTCATTTAAATGACTGAGATGACTCAGCCCATGGATTTGCTGTGCTGCATCATTTTGGGGTTTGTACAGCTTTGTGATACCCACTCTCTGACTTTGTAGGGAAGACAGCACAGGGAGCAGGTTCCCAATTCTGTTTCCCCAGCCCTGCCTCCATGCCCCATAGCTGGGCTGCTGCACAGCTCTGTGGGGCTGCATTTTAAACAGCTTTGCTAAAATTATCCAAGTTCCAGCAACCCTCCCCTGCCCTCCTCCTGCATCCAAAGAGCAGCCCTAGAGTGGGTGTAGGATCTTGAATTCCCTTCTCCCCTGAAGGCAGCCTCTCCCGGACATAAAGTCCTATTTTTCTTTTTCATGTCATATATTCCTTTCCTTTTCAAAGTAGATTCTCTGTCTTTGAGGTGATATGTCCTTGTGTTATTTCTGTTTCCCGTGACCTTTGGGATTCTGTGCCAATTTTAACACCAAAAATGAACTGAAGCAGAGCTAGCCTGAATTTATCCCTGGAAGTTGCAAGCCAGTAAGTTCTGTTCTTTGCTTAGATCAGGTGTGCCTGCACTAAGCAAAGAAATTATTGAAATTAATGTGGCTTCTGCAAGCAACAGAACTGCATCAATTATGTATCAACATGTTTTAGGCCTCCTGAAGCATTTACCCCATAGTGATGAGCACTTTGGTGGGAGCTGGGTAAGGCCCAAGTGTGTGACATTGCCTTCTGGATGGTGGCAGGGGCTTTGGTTCAGCCTCTGGGGCCTCCTCACAGCCAGGAGAAGCTTTTGAGGCCACCCTGGGTGGGGCAGAGCTGCTGGGGTGGCCTCAATGCTCCCTCTCTGGTCAGTAATGCTTGTAAAAAACCCCTGGTACAGCTGTTGAGGTGCTGTAGGAGCCTTCCAAGCCTAAAGCATTCCAGTCAACAGCAGCTTCTTCAGTCTGCTCTTTTTATCATGTAGATAAGGTTATCAAGAACTGTCCTATTAAGAATACAGTGTGTGCCAAAGCATCCTGCTTGTTTACTCAATCTCCCTGAAAATTTCAGCTGCCCCATTTTTTTGTTTTTTAATACCTTCATCCCCCAATCTCTTCCCTGAGCACATGACAGTGACATTGCAAGCAGCCAAATTGGGACCCACTGAATTCTGTCATTCTTGGCACTCTGTAAACAAAGGATGAGCGAGGTATAATTGTGTTTACGTTTAATTGGTTATAGTTTGTTTTCTAATATATGTAAATTAGGGATGAGTCATTAACCCTCACTTGTGCACTGCTGTATATATGGAATAATTTGAAGATGATTTTCAAAGCCTGCAGAAAAAAAAACAATGTAAATAATTAAATCCATGTTCTCTCTTTTAAAGCAACTGGAAGAAAAACTGAAAGGACAGGCTGATTATGAAGAGGTTAAGAAAGAATTAAAGTAAGTGTTAAATGCTTACATAATTTTTTCACAAACTCTGGTTGAACAGTGCTTGTTAAATGAAGCCACAAATCTGTGTTCTTGGAACAATAAAAAATTCAGTCAAAACCACAAAGACGAGGAAATTGGGAATATTGGCAGAAATTGCATCCAGAACCAGTGGAACTGCTATATCTGAGAGTGCTCCTTTTTGTTGCAGCAGAGAATCACAATAGCAAATAAAACACATGTCCACGAAGAAAAGCCACTGAAACTATTGTCCACAAAGGGGAAAAAAGTTTCAAAATCTGTGGTGTTTTAGGTGGACCACTCTTGAAAAATCTCCAGCCAACAGCTGAGGGTAAAGTGGACCAAAAATGACATGCAGAGCCTTTGGCCATGGTACCTTTTCTCTGCTCCTGCCTGCCAGTGCTCAGCACTTACCAGTTTAATGCTGGGCTTGTTTCACTGTATATTTTTGCTAATATATTGTGGTTTTAAACTAAAGCCACAAACAGCCTCTTCCTATTTCAAGGGATTTTCTTAAGAGACTTAAAAGAGCCTCATTTTAAACTATAACAAGTTAAGCTGTCAGGTTCAGAAGAGAACTTTTCTGACTGGAAATATGTTTAGTGTCAAGGTTTAAATAACTGCGAGAAACTCCCATCTCTTCTTTCATCATTCTGGCATTTCTGTGTGTGTTTTAAAAAGGCTGAAATAACCCATTCCCTGGTTTAATGAGGTATTTCAGATGAGGCTGGTAGTCATGTGCTTTTGTTTACACGTCCCTGGAGAATATGGAAAGCAGATTTGGATTTGCAAGCCCCACAACTGCCCAGCCCCTGGTGCTGATTTATTCAAGCCACGCTGGCTGAGGTTCTGGTTCACCACCAGCTGCAGCACACCCTGATGTAGGGGTATAATTTTCACTAGAATTAAATGAATTGACCATTTATTTGGTCATTTTACCTGATTATTACCTGGGCTCAAAATAGCATCATCATGTAGTGATTAGGGGTAAATACATCCACTCCCTCTCCTGAGTTAAGGGAACAGCTTCAGGTTTTAGCCAGTTTATGTCCTCATGTGTAAAGCAGTGAATGGGAATGAGGCTACAACCTTCCAGCTTCTTGCATAAGATATTAAATGTAAATGTGCTGAAACAACAAATGAGTTTTGAATCCTACCTGCTTTATTGCAAAGGTTTAATACAACAGGACCAGGACTTTAAAGCCAGACTTAAGGTGCCAAGAACCCAATATACTCATTGAATGTACTCATTTAAGCTTACTTTGCATTTGTACTTTAAATACAAACCCTGTATTCCTGGTGATAATACCAATGTTTTAATTTATTTATTTTTTTTACAACACTGACTTACATGAGGGCAGGGGTGGAAAGGCAGATCAGAGAAGCTATGACACAGGAGGCTTCATATGGTGCTTCTGCTCAGGATGAGCCTGCAGAGAAATAAAGGGGAGACTCTGCTGGAAGTGGCCCTGGTTGGGTGCCAGTAAATTAACCCTGTTTTTTCCCAGCTGTTCCAGCTTTTATATCCCTAATTTATGGATTGATAGCTGGCTTGTAAAGGCCCTGGGGTCCATCACCATCCTGTGGGCTCGTCTGAGGGTTGAGACCCTCTGAGAGAGCACTGAGGATCTTGAAATGCTGCATCCTCCAAGCAGCTGCTTCACAGCATTCCCATGCTCCATCTAACCCAGGTGGTGTGCTGAGGGCTCAGTGTGCATCCCCTGGCAGTGACAGTCTGATCTGAGCTGAGACTTGCTGTAAATGAGACTGGAGAAGCCTGTTGCTGTAAATCTGCAGCCCTCACACTGAATCTTGCTGCACCTGCCTTGTGCCCTGGAACACTGACAGAAATGAGCTGCTCGTAACATTTGCACCTAGAGAAAAGAGATCTTGTCAGTAGAGCAGGAATAGAATGAATTTTTAAGGTGTTTTGGCACTGATAAATTTTCTTTAACCCTTCCTGGATGTTAGAGGCAAGCTGGACTGGGGGTCTCAATATCAGCCAACTCCTGCCCTGCCTGGAGGAACTTAGGGGGCCTATGTCAAGATCTGGGATGGGAGAATTCTTCACTTTCTGCCTTGGCTTTTGTGCCCAATGGCTTCTAAACCTATTTTTGAGATCTGAGAGCTCTCTGTGTGCCTTCAGCTCCCTCTCAAGTAGCACGACAGGGCTGACCCTGCTGCCTTTGCAGCTGGGATCAGATGAACAGAAAGTCAAGCTGTCCCAATGCACACTTTGCTTTACAGTCAGATCTTTCAAGTCTTCTTAGATGTGCAGATTCAAGTCACAAGATCATTTCTTTAAAAAGCAGGTAACTGATCTTGAGCCACAGATTGAGTCAAGATCTCATGGGCAAAGATATTCCTGGAATCCAAAGAAGAAATGTTGTGCTTCCTCATATACCTGAGGAGAATGTGTCTTTTGTGACACATTTGGAGAGTCATTTTTGACATGTTTAACTTTTACATTCTTTTTAAAATGAACCTGCTGGAGTGAATATTCCTCTTAGGGCAATTAGAGGTGCCATCAGCTTGATTTTTAGTATATTTTGTGTTTCAACTGTGTAGGAAATTACCTGTGAAATTGTCAGGAAGTTAATTCAGTTAGCAAAGAATCCCCTTCAGGTAGGCAGAGGTCAGTAGGTTTCCAGCCAAGGTTTGAATACACATTGCCAGCACCAATCTCACTGCAAACACAGCTGCTGCAAGGCTCAGGATCCTCCCTGAAGGTCCCAGCTGGCAGCAGGTGCTCAGAACCAAAATGCATCATCTGTGCAAGGAGAGGGATGACAGGATCAGGGCTTTAGAGGCAGATTTTTGGTGTGGAGAACCAAATATAACCATAACCAGGTTCATGCTTCCAGCCATTGTCAGCCTGGTTCTGGGGGCAGCACTGTGTGGTCAGGGCACCTCTCACATCTGCTCCTTTTGGGAGAGAGGAGCTTTTTCTGGTTTGGCCTCACCCAGGAGGAAGGAAGGTGTTTGGAATGCTGCTGGATTGCTCCCCATGGCAAACCCACGTGTGGTAAGTGGGGTCACAACTGCTCTGAGCTGAAATGGGATTTCCCATGGGACATTTGCCACGTGATAATTTACTGTTCAAACTGGGTTTAAAATTCAAATGAGTCCCCTCATTTGGGCATCATGAGGATGTGCATTAGGACTGGCTGTCCCTGCAGAGGTTATTCCCTGCAGAATTCATAGGAGCAGAGACCTGGCTGGGGTTTTCCCTGGATGAGTCTCTGGGCATTTATCTCCCCCAGCACCTTGGAGTCCTGGGATGCAGAGCTGTGCCTAGAGACACTTTGGCTTTTGGGGATTTGCCACCTGAGTCACACACCTGGGATGTCAAAGTGGTGTCAGGGTCTCTGACAACTCGAGCCATTAGTCCACATCCTGTCCCCTTGACTGGCACAAGTCCACTGATAGCACAAAAAAGTTGATTTTGCACGTGGCTGAGCTGTTGTGCCCACACAGAGTCTTCACAACATCACTTTATGTTCCATGTGTGGGGTGGTGGCTCCACCCTACAGCCAGGCAGGAGGTGACACTGAGTGATGCCATGTGATGAAAGGGATTGCCAGAAATGTGTGGTTTCATTAATTACTGTATTTTAGGGATGCTGTCAGAATTAACCCTGTGTGCAATGAATATACACAGATGCAAGATACATCAGGTCTCTTTCTCAGAATGACTTTTTTTCCTTTGGGTTTGCTATGACTTTGAGTGATCTTGAATGGCCCAGAGACCTGATTTCCAGAGTGTCACTTAATGCACATCTAACTCTGGATTAATCCAGGAACAGGTTCAGGCAGTTAATGGGTGCCTGGCTAACTCCTCATGGCATCCAGAACTAGTTCCTGTGTCTTAATCCTAGACTTCTGCCTTTTTTCCCCTCTCACTTTCCACATTTCATGAATCACTGAATGTTTTGGGCTGGAAGGGACCTTAAAGCTGATCCAGTGTCACCCCTGCCATGGGCAGGGACACCTTCACTACCCCAGGTTACTCCCAGCTCCATCCAGCCTGGCCTTGGACACTTCCAGAGATCCAGGGGCAATTCCAAAACCTTTAATACATAATCCACAGCATTTAATGCAATTTAATACATGATTAACCAGATTGTTCCTGCTCACAGAGTTCTTGGTGTTTTACACATGACAAATGCTGTGTAAACACCATCTCTATGTGTTTATGTGTTTTTCTTCACCAAATGAATGTTGTCTTTGTACAGTAAGAAGCTGAAATCATTTATTGCTTCAGTCTGAGGAAGTTCATGTCCTGCCTGCAGCAGGCTGGTTTTAAAAAAATTATCCAACAAAGTACAGTAATAAGTCTGGATTCCTGTAAGATTCTGGTTTGCCAGATGACACAGCTCTAACTGAGAGCCTCTGAAAGGAGACATCCTCTGACCGCTCACTGTTTGTATAAAATATTGACAATGAGACTATCAGATTCTGCTCCTAATGTACTTATAAATATTTGGATCTTTCATATTTCTTAAGAAATATTGGGCCATTTTGTCTTCCCTTTGCCACAGAATGAGGGGGTTATTAAAATGAAAAACTGCCTTTTAGCTTGTAGTGCCTTGGTTGGGAGGATTATTTGTGCATATTTTCCTTGCTGGTGAGCTGGTGTATATTCTGTAAAGTGCTGTACTGTAGTGGTGATTCCCCTGTTTTGCTGCTTTGCTACAACTTCCTCATTCCCTTCCAGCTTCACAGACAAATTTATATTGTTTCTGACAGCTTAAAATGTTATATCCTTATTAACCTTTAAATTTACACTTTAAACTGGCCTGGTGGGATTGCATATGGAATGATTTAGATGATGCTCGAGAAAATTTTCTTATCCAATAACTGGTTTGAGGAGTTATTCTGTATTCATTAGGAGACTGTGTTACTGCAAGGAAAGTTGTCATCACTTGTGGTGTTACTGGAGAACAGGACATGATAATGTTAATGCTCATTAGTGGAGTTGTTATGAAAGGGGAGAAATAGAAAATAATTTCTTTTTTCTGCCTTCCACAGTATATTGAAATCCATGGAGTTTGCACCATCTGAAAGCTCTGGTGCGCAGGTACTGAACTTACTTTTGTTTTCTTGCTTATTCAGTAGCTCAGTTGATTAACAAAAATTTTGTCTTGCAATTCCTTGTTGTTGACATTGACAGTTTCCTGTTGATGTTGAGGCTTCTGGGTCCATCCTTGTTTTTTCTGATGTTTTCTTATGTAAAAAGCTGAACTGGACTTTTTTTTTTTTTTTTTTTTTGCCTGTTAATTTCATTTAAGTGGTCAAGGACAAAGTGACATTTCAGCTGTGCTGGAGTGGGTAAACCAGAATGTTGTGAAGTTGAGTCATTTAAAGATATTGGAGTTGTTGTACAGGCAGCACACTGTGCAAGGACTGCAGCATTTTTAAGTATTTGTTAGCCTTGAAAATTTCTTTTCACAAAAGAAAACAAACCTTGGAGTAGTGAGAAAGCTCTGCTGTTCCAGCAAATTAATCTTACTTCAGTTTAAAGGTTATGAATTAAATTCCTGTTTCTGAAATCCAAACTGAATATTGATATCCTGGGATTAATTTTCAATGGGTTTTTTAATGATCAAGGGTTAGATATTTAGGGGAGAGTAAATAGCAGTTTTCTCTGGCTGATGTTACTTTGAACAAACTGTTTCTGCTGAAATGCAGCATGTCAAGGAAATGCTTAGCTTGGGTCAGTTGACCTAGAAGGAATAATATAATCTTAACTCCTGTTTTAATCAGATTAAAAGAGGTCTACAGCTTTTAAACTGAAAGCGTGCCAGGACCATTTAAAAATAAGTAGGATTAAGAAAACATTCCGTAACATATCTCAAAATAATGCAGAATTGATGAATGATTTACAATGAAAATTAAACAGTGAATCTGTTCCATGGCTCCCACCAGAGCCCGGAGTGATTCCTGCTGCTCTGTGCCCAGCAAATTCCCTCTCTCCCCTCAGAGACCAGTCAAGCACTTGGTTTTTTAAAAATTTTTTTCCCTCTGAAATCCTTTTTAGTGCCTGAGTGATATCCTCAGTGCTTTGAGAAACAAACCTCCCCCTTTGGTTTCCTTTAGGATGCATCCAAGCCGCTGGAGGTGCTGCTGCTGGAGAAGAACCGCTCGCTGCAGTCGGAGAACGCCACGCTGCGCATCACCAACAGCGACCTGAGCGGTAGGTCCACCCAAATTTTGGCTCTTCTGGGTGCCTCTGCTGGCCTGTGAAGGGAGGGAGGGCTGAGTGAGAGCTGAGTGTCTGAGCTCATGCACGGCAGGAGGATTGAGGAGCAACAGGAGCACTGCGTAACGTTGGATTTCTGTAGTTTCATAGGCTGGATAATGAAGTAAAAGTTAGAGAGTCTGTAGAGGTTAAGGAAGAGGCATTACAGGCTGTACCAGTGTTTGAGGCTGTCTTCTGTTTTGGGAACAAATCCATCTCTTTCCCCCACACACAGTGTTATGCAAAGTGTTTGCATGTAGATCACAGTCTCCCTGTCTGATACACTTGGATTTACCACCAGCAGGTCAGCTTGGGAAAGCAAAATCCTTTCTTCCCAGCGAAGTGTGTTTGCTGTTTGGCTTTCCTAATGTGGGCTTTTACATCTTGTGTGCACATTTTTTAAATGGCAAGTCATGGAATTTCCAGATTCTCGAATGATGGTTTTTGCAGCTGGAACAAAGTTAAAAGTTGCCACTGGCCCTGGGATTACTGAATTCTGAGTGTTTTATGACTTTTAACTGAGCGATCTTGGTGCATCCACCTAATGGTTATTCCTTTATTCAAATTGGTTTGTTCCAAAATGTAAATGTTTGCTGCATTTGGGTTCAGTCAGGTCCAATGAGTCATATCTTGAATGAGAGACAACAGAGAGACTTGCTGTCTGTAACTGGATTTATTTAACTGTATCACTGCACTTCATGTAACTGTTCTAGTGTTAATGTCTGTAAGGGGGATTCTCCAGGCTGCAACATACAAGAAAGGTGCAAACATGAAATGCATGTTGTTTGTTTTGGGGGCCTTGTTTGGCTTAAAAAATTTCAATCATGGAAAAAAAAAATTAAAATAAAAATTAAAAAAAAAAAATAACCCAACAAATGAAAACAAACCAAAAACAAACAAAACCAAAACTCCCACCGCCACTCCATTGGCCCATGTCAATCTGCACTTTTTCCCTTTGCGGGGCAAACTTTGCATTTTTTTATCTTGGTTTTTCCCTCTTTGACCCCCCATAATGCATTATGTTTGACCTTCCTTGTAGGGTCAGCCAGGAGAAAAGGGAAAGACCAGCCTGAGAGTCAGCGTCCTGCAACCTTGCCGGCCTCCCCTCCTTCCCAGTTGCTCCGCAACGCGGGGGAGCAGGCTTCCAATACTAATGGTACACACCAGTTCTCACCAACGGGTTTAAGTCAAGACTTTTTCAGCTCATCCCTGGCGAGCCCCAGCTTACCCCTGGCCTCCACAGGAAAATTTGCACTAAACTCTCTCCTCCAGCGACAGCTAATGCAGTCCTTCTACTCCAAGGCAATGCAGGAAGCAGGAAGCACAAGCATGATTTTTCCAACAGGTCCATACAGCACAAACTCCATATCTTCCCAAAGTCCATTACAACAAAGCCCGGATGTAAATGGCATGGCCCCATCTCCCAGCCAGTCAGAAAGTGCTGGGAGCATCTCCGAAGGCGAGGAGATAGACACGGCCGAAATTGCACGTCAGGTGAAAGAGCAGTTGATCAAGCACAATATTGGACAGCGGATATTTGGACATTATGTGTTGGGACTGTCACAAGGGTCTGTGAGTGAGATCCTGGCCCGGCCAAAGCCATGGAATAAACTGACTGTGAGAGGCAAGGAGCCATTTCATAAGATGAAGCAGTTCCTGTCGGACGAGCAGAACATCCTGGCTCTTCGCAGCATCCAGGGCAGACAAAGAGGTAAGAGCTCCCCAGCCCCCCTGCTCCTCTTAGTTCCAAACATTCCAAACCAGGAGCTTCTCCATCCGGGGCTGTTTGTGCACTGCTGCTGCCGCTCTCACCCAGGTCAGGTGCCAGGTGCAGCAAGTTCAGCTCTGCAGCACTCAGGCAGGTTCGTATCTGTGCTTGTGCTTTTTTTAGCCACTGGTTGGTGCCTGTCAGCAGGAGTGAGCAGCAGGGACACTCACAGCCCTCACTTGCCAACCCCTCCGTGCCACAGCTCAGCACGGAGCCAAAAGGGTCAGCAGCTACTCGGGGTATCAGCCCTCAGAAAAACTTGGGGGTTTTTATTTGCGGTTATTTACTGAGACCAGGCTTCTGTTGTGTCTTGTGTGATTATGTTTTTTCCCCAAAGTGTTCTGACAAAATAGGGTAGGTGATGCATGAGATGAGTAATTAAAACACAATCCCAGTTTAAAGCAGCTTTGCATATTTAAGGCAGCGATTTTAAGAAGTAACATGCATTTCATGGTGATTCATCTTAAGGCTGAGATTTACATTTAGAGAAACTGAAAAGTAAGTTGTTTACAGTCAAGAAATATTGGAAAGGACAGGCAGGGTTTTCCTAGATTTTGTTTAATTGGAAGCACACACTGTTAGATTTATAATCTGTTCTTCCTTTTGATGATTGTACTTGAGGGGATTATCTGCCCATCTTTAACCTCTTCATTTTTGGTTTCTCTAGACATTTATTTATATCTGTCTAATCTCCTTTCCGAACATAGCTGTAATCTTTATTAACAAATCAGCCAGCCTTGCTTCTTCCCAAGTAGCCAGTTCCTCCTGCTCAGGGGCCCGAGGGGCCAGGAGAGCTCAGGGCCAGGCTGCCAGCTCCTCATGTCACACAGCCCGTGATGTCAGAGCAACCATCCCCTGATTGTTTTGTTCTTACCAAACTTGTTTTTCAACAGAGAATCCAGGCCAGAACCTGAACAGACTATTTCAGGAAGTACCGAAACGAAGAAATGGGGCTGAAGGTACGTCACAGGCAGGTGTTTTTCTTTGCAGTCAATCCCTAGGAAGTGGAGTGTGCTTTAGCTGTGTGTTTCCTTAAAACTGTGCAGTTTGATTCTGGCCTGGAATCTGATAGAAAAACAGACAGTAAGTATAAAACAAACCATGGGTTAGATGAACACTTTGCTTTTTCTAATTCTGCTGCTGCTGTACTAACGTAACCCTGTTTGGATAGTTCTTCCACTCCCGTCCCCCCTGCAAAACAGATAAGGAGAGAGAAGTGATGGAAGTGGTTTTAAAAAGTCATCAGATTTATTGAAATGCTCTCTTTGCTATTTTTATGGTTTTGGAGGGAGAAAGATGCACAGTTATAACATCAATTGCATACTGCTTCTGCTCTAGGCTTACTTCTTTCTTCTCATGAGGCTTATGCTGACAAATTCCACTTTAATACGCTGCTAAATTAGTGTGATGCTTAGTTCTGTATTATATATGAAAAAGGCAACAAGATAAGTGAACATCAGATCCATAAATTACCACTGAACAGGAAGTCTGCACATTTTTGTTATAGATTAGTTCCAGAAATTTTCTTTTAGTGAAATCAGAAAGAAGGAAAAACAAAGGCAGGTACATCAAAAGTCTGTAGTTATTTTGACTCCAGTCACAAATTACCTCAATTGCTTACAAACAGTAATCTCATAATGGAAAATGCAGTTAAGTGCAGTAGCATTCACAGTTTTCCCTCCTTTTCTTCCCCTTAGAGGTTAAAAAACGAAAAACAAAACAAAAAAAGAAGCAAAACCAAGCAACCAAGTAATAGCTCTTAACTGGAGAGTACTTCAAGTGGTATCTGCATTTAAATTACTTTTTCTCTTAATGTATTAACCTCTAGAAAGTTAAAAATTATTTTTATCCAGTTACTTTTTAATTCTGTTTTGGGCTGAATGTATACTCATCCTACTTTGCCTAGCAGCTGATGCCATTTTAAAGTTGATTCCCGGGCTTATTTTTTTTAGCTTTCTTCCTTTCCCCTCCAGTTCTTTTCCCTTTCTATTTCCTCTTCCCCTCCAAAAAATACCAAAAAGAAAAGGAAAAAGAATAGATATATATATATGTTATCATAGAAAAGGAATATATGACCACCTAGTTCTTCCTCTGGTGTTCTCACCATTCTGGGGCAGCTAGAGACAGGCACAACAAGGATATTTTGCTTTTATTATGTTAAGTACATTTTTTATGTGATGTAAATGTTGGTAAAGGTCCTGTGCAAGTTGTCCTCAGGTTGTGCTGGCCATGTATCACATACAGTGTGTGTTTGTGTTACAAAAACAGCCAAATAAGAGTTTTCCTGGTGTCATTAGTTGTGTTTTCCTCCCCAGGTAACATAACCACACGAATCCGAACCGCAGAGTCTGGCTCTGATGAAGCCATCAAATCCATCCTCGAACAAGCCAAAAGGGAGCTGCAAGTCCAGAAAACAGGTACAGCCTCATTTTGTCTCTGCCTGCTTTTACTGCAGAATTTAATTAAAACAATTGCCATGAGCTTTCTGGCCAGTTAATTATATTCTTAAAAGATTCAGTGTAGGTTTGAAGAGTTTTTTGGAGGTTTTTGTTGTTATTTAGCGGAGTTGTTTCTGTCTCTGAGACGTCCCAAGTTAAGGTCACACACGGCGTGGTGGGGTCTCTGCTCTGCCCTGCTCCCTGTGGGATCTCTGAACACCTTTATCCCTGTGATAAAGAGAGCTCTGAGCTCCTCCTGCCCTCCAGACCTGCAGGAGTCACTGAGGGGAACCTACAGAATCCTTTCTTCTCCCAGTTTGCTCCTTGGAAGGGAACAGCTCCTGCTTTCTCTTCTCTTCTGTCTCACTCAGGCCCCAGGGACACAACTGCATGGGAGAGGGGCTGGATGGATTTGCTGGGGTGAAGGTCACACTCCAGGCAGCAATTACCAGTCCCAGCACCATGGTACATCCTGTACTCATATAGGCACACTCAGTCCTGACTCTTAGATGATTTTATTTTTGGTTACAGAACGTATTCAGTGAATGAGCTGGCAAATCCTAAACATATTCCTTTTCCCAAAAAATCCCTCTTAGCCTGAGATAAGTCTAATTTCTCATTATATGCTGTCATGTAATTAACATTTCTGTCTAGTCCATGGCCCTCTCAGTTTTAAGAGATCCCAGTAGTGCTATTGGGCTGAAGTAGAAATTACTGTGCAATACTTGTTTCATTTTTTCAAGTAAATACTGTTTTACAGTTTTGGATAGTTGTCCTTCAAATGAAAACTAAGTTAATCTCATGGCAGAGTATAAAACACTAGCTAATATATGATCTAAATAATATGACTTTATGCAGGAAATTATTACATAGAGAAAAATATGGGCTTTGTGCAGGGAACTGCAAGAATGTTACTCAGTAGCATGTTTCATCTGAGAGTCTCAGACTTCCTTTCAAATATTAATTTGGCCTCAAAACTCCCTGTGAAACCAGCAGATAAAACAGCAGAGATAGTCTCACTGTCTTTTTTTCCTATTTCTTAGCTTTTCATGTATTTTACAGTGTGTGACAGGAAGGAATGTAGGGAGGCAAATTCAGAAATGCATTCAGATGAGTTTGAGTATTACTGGAGCGATACACAGAGTGTTGGAAATCTTATTTCACTTTGGGGCCACTCCTTGCAGTGTGGGGTCCCTGCTCCCACCTGGTGCCTCACTTTGCCTGTTCTCTGCAGAGCAGCTTTCAGAGGAGCTGGTTTCCAAGCACTGGGGACCTCAGTGGAGACTGAAATAGAAGCAGATGCCATTGCAAAACCTCCTGGCTCTGCAGAGATAATTCCCCACCCACGTTCCAGTCTCTGCTCATCCCCAACTGCTGCAGCACAGCCACCCAAATCCTGGTTCCCCACTGGAGTGCTGCATTTGGGGGTTATCTCTGCTGAAAGCACCTGTGACTCCTTCCTAGAGCTTCAGATAAGGGAGAGGGTGATGGCCAGGTGTCAGCCTGGCTCTGGTAGAGCTGTTTATTTCAGTGGTTGGGACCATGGTACAAGAAATCAGGAAGCAGGAGCATATTTAGTTTGTCAAGTGAAATAATGATGATCATGTCTTCCTTAAGTTCTGTCTTTGTTGTAATGTGTGTGTTGTGTTTTTGAAGTTAAAAGGTCTCAGCTTATTTATACTGTAATAGTCTGTCCAGGTGAATGCAGCTGTGTTCAGTTCTGAGTGCGTGTTAAATTCATTTGTGGAGAAAAGAGTGAAGTGAAAGCTTAAATAACTTTGTAAATGCAGCTATAAAATGTTATTGACCACATGGGGGTGGGGGAAGAAGAAGTGAAGGGTTGATTTTCAAAGGCATTTATTTGAAAATTTTTACAATGGTGGAAGGGCAAGTGATCCCAGACTTGTGCAGCTGAGTCTGTGCGTGCAAACATCCAGCACTTTGGCAACTCTCAAAATTTTCCAGTGAAGGACTTTGGAAATCTTACATTATTTTGAAAAGTGCAAATCTTTGCTTAGTGAAAACTCCTCCCTCCCATCCAGAAATGTATTTCAGCCCCATTTTGGTTTTGTTTTTTTTCTTTCCCTGTCAGGGAAATGTTTACAGTAGCACGTGTTGAATATAAAGCATTTTCCTCTGTTGCATTTAGTCTTTTGGTTGTTTTTCATAGCTGAGCCGGCTCAGCCGCCTTCTGCCTCTAGCAGTGGCAATTCTGATGATGCAATTCGATCCATTCTGCAACAAGCCCGACGGGAAATGGAGGCACAGCAGGCTGCCCTTGAACCTGCCTTAAAAACACCACCTCTATCTCAAGCTGACATTTCTATCCTGTCCCCCAAACTAGTGTCTACACCTGCAATGTCTTCGGTTTCCAGCTATTCTCCTTTGGCCATATCCCTGAAGAAACATTCATCTGTCACTGATTCCAGTATCTCTGCATTGCAGAACCTCTCTGGGCTCAAAAAGGAGCCTCAGGAGGCACCTGTTTTAGAGCTTCATGGAATAAGTGATTCTGCCCAGGGTATGTTGAGGCATGTTAAAAATGAGTTGGGACGTGGTGGTGTTTGGAAGGACCATTGGTGGAATACTGTGCAGCATGAGAGAAGAAATGCAGCTCTTCCTGAAGATATAAAAGTTGAGGAAGCCAGTGGTGGAAAAGAAAAGGTCAGCAATCAGACTAGGCCAGATCGTAGCCAGCTCCAAGGACCGTCTTCTTCCGAGTATTGGAAAGAGTGGCCAAACGCGGAATCTCCGTACTCGCAGAGTTCTGAATTGAGCATGACTGGGGCGAGTCGCAGTGAGACACCACAGAATAGCCCCCTCCCTTCATCCCCTATCGTGTCCTTGTCCAAGCCATCCAAACCTTCGGTTCCTCCACTGACACCCGAGCAGTATGAGATTTATATGTACCAGGAGGTGGATACCATAGAGCTAACGCGGCAGGTCAAGGAAAAGCTAGCAAAGAATGGCATCTGCCAAAGGATCTTTGGGGAAAAGGTAAAGAAGTGGTTCTCTCTTGTTTCACCAGTCTTGTGATTGTGCCCTCTGCTCCTTACAGAGCCAGAGGGGTCCTGTGGAAAAATGGTTTTGCTCCGTGTTTGAAGTATTTCAAAACTTACAAAGTGTTAGTTTCCCTCTGTGGTAGGAATTGCAAGGGTTTTTATACAGGGATTGGCTTCAGCCACTTGGAATTAGGAATGGGGCCCCGAGTTTAGAAAGCTTGAAGGCTGAAGCAAACGTTGCTGAGACTCAATATTTCATGCTTAATGTAATGAATTCGTGGAATATTTGAGTAATGCCATTGTCATGACTGGAGAGTCTTAACTTTGTTATGAGCAAAGATTATGGACACAAGAGCATTTTTCCTCTTTCGTTATTATTTGGAAATGTGCACAAGGGCATTAAAACAAACACATGGAAAATCCCCTAACTCTCCTTAGTCTGAAGTCAAGAATTCCAAGTCATTTCTAATACCTGGTGCTCAGTAGCTCAGTGTGCTCTGAGATGTTTTAGAGCAATGTTTGATTACAGATAAGGCTCCCTGAAGTTCTCACGTTGTGAGCCCTAAGCACTGAGCACGTGGGATTTTGAGGGTCCCTAACCACCAGAAAACCCCTCCCAGGCTGTAAAAAGTGTTGGACATTTGTTGTTTCTTCTCCCTATAAAGAATTGAATCAATATAAAAGTGTAATAGGAGCTGGCATCGCACTATTACCTTCTCACTAAGATGTAAAATGAAAAGTCTGACCTCTCGGGGTCATTAAAGATCCCATGGCAGCTTTCATTAAGTATGATTTTTAACTCTTGTACCTGTGCTGAATACCAGGCAAGTAATTGCATTCTGCCTGTCTGAAATTCTCCCCCCTCCCCCCTGCATTCAGCTGTATTCTTAAATATTTACTTATGTGGAGCAGCCGCTGCTACAGGTGAAAACACACATCGTTATAATTCATCCCCCAAAAATCAACCAAATATAGGCCTAGTCTCAAAAGTCCCAATTATTTTTGTTTGAGAACAAAATACATGCCAGTCATTGCCTGTTTCATCTGCCTGTGTGTGCCTGGACTCGGTGTTTTTCCTGTTAAAACTGATGAAACTGTTTGACACAAAATATGAAAAGCATGCAAATCCCTCACCAGGCTGCTGCCACCCAGATCCTACAGGAAAAACCCACCTTCCTTCAGAAGGCAACACGGCAGGAAGAAAAGCATTTCCATCTGAGTATCCACAGAGTACAGTTTTTATAATTGTCCAATTTTTACAGCTTTTATAATTGCCCATATACAAACAATTTGAGCGATACAGTAAAGGAAACCAAAATGATTTAAATTCCCCCCGTTTCCACTGCCAGTGTGTTAACGTGCCATTCTTGGTTGCTTCACTTCAGGTATTGGGGCTGTCCCAAGGAAGTGTCAGTGACATGCTCTCCAGGCCAAAGCCATGGAGCAAATTGACCCAAAAAGGCCGAGAACCATTTATTCGTATGCAGCTCTGGTTGAATGGTGAGCTGGGACAGTGTGTCCTGCCTGCACAAGGGCAGCAACAAGGACAAGGTAATTAAAATTCCACTATGTTGTTTGAGTTGAGGAGGAGGAGATTTTTTTTTTTTTCTTTTTCTATTTTCTGTATTTTTTAATTTTTTTTTAAATTTGCAGTAAGCCAGCCTTGCACCAGTGCTGGTCCAGGCGTTATGGAAGTGGCACCATCCCACCCTGGCAGCCCGGCCAGTCCCTAAGGGGACGTGCTGGGAATGTTTATGAACATTTATGTGTAATTGATAAGCAGCAGTTATCAAGTTCCTCATTAGGGTGATATTATCTAGGCATGAATATGACACACAATCCCAAAAATTTTGGCCAAAGAGCTGGAAAATGTTGTGCGCTGTTTCCTAGGGTTGCACAGGGGATTTGGATTGTTCCAGGGAGAATATCGATTGCTGTCTCAGGAGGTGAGCTGGAAAACTGAGCTTTAAAGGGGGAATGCTGGGTTGCAATGACACTTTTATTGTGGCTGTCTCTTCCCCTAGTACCTATTGACACAGAAAAGCCAGGCTGGAGCCTGGCCTGGCTGCACCTTTCTGTGCCTTGAGTTAACTGAGCAGCGAGCCCTTGCCGAGATCAGCACTTTGCTATTTGTTGAGCCTGCTTACTGTTTAGTTTGTGGTTTGGCATCTCCTTTTATTGTTCCCTGATTTTCCTCTCCTCTCTTATCTAGTCCTTCACTCTGTGACATCATTACAGGATTCCCTACAGCAGGGATGTGCAAGCTCAGGTAATCAGCTGGTTTCAATGATTTGCTCTGAAATAATTCTCTGTGCTTTTGTTGCATTTGCTTTGATGCTGAGAGGTTTCTCACATTTTGTTGTATCATACAGGAGTCCCTTCAGTTTTTTTTATTAATGCAGTTAATTCCTCCTTCTCTCCTTGTTGCTATGGCAGATGTAGGGAGCACACATATTTAGCTGCATATATTAGGTAAAGAGACTCTGTCTGATCTTAGAGATCATTGGCTCTGTAAGGGGTGTTTTTTTGCCATAGTTCAGCTTATCAATGTGACATGTGACAATGGCTGTAAAACAAGCCCTTGGTTTGTAATGTGATCCACATACTGCAGCTGCCTCACTTGTTGGTAGGTTTTTTTCCACTCTCCTTTGCACAAAATCTGCTTTGTTAATCCAAAGGTGGGGAACAGACCACGTTACGTCTGTTTCGAGCTTCGTTAAATATTCCCAGCTGACCTTATTTTTTTCTCCTTTCCATTTTCAAAAAATAAAAATAAATAAAAAAGCAGATGCAGCAAAGCTGAGTGTCAGGGAAGTGAGTGGCTGAAGGCTTTAGAGATGGTCACAGGATAGGAGGGAGGCTGGGACAGGAGAGAACAGCTGTGTTCCTGCTGTTAGATACCAAACTCTACCCACACAGCCTCTTACCAATGAAATGCTTCACTGACGTAAAACACTCCAGAAAAATACCCGTGCCCTGCTCTCTGCTTACAGCCAGTGCCCTGTGCTGGAGAACTGCTGCATTTCAGGGCACAGACAGGGAAGGGTTGTGTTCTTCTTCTACCTTTCTGCTATTCTGAAATACTCCTTTTTTTCTGCAGCTTGCTGGCTTTACTCTAAATATCCCAGCTAAAGTGGTTTTTTTCTCTCTACTGGAGAAACTATTTTGCATTCTAAAAGATTTTACTTGAAGAAAATTTGTGATGATATTCAGTCCACGTTTTTCTTAAGGAGAACAGTTGAAAATAAATACATAAAAGAAAGGGAAAAAAAAATGCCCCCAGTAAAAACAAGCCATGAAAACAAAACCAAAATGGGAGAAAATTATTTGCAATCATAGGGCTATTGTTACTTATAGCCAAGCATTTAAGGAACATGGAAATTTCCTGTGATGGTTCATTAAAAACATGCCATTGAGTACTTTTTTTGTGGCATCAATGCCGTGCAAGAGTGTCACAGTTACAAACGCCTGAGACGGCGTGGAAAATATGAGTAATTAATTGTAGCCATTTTAGGGGGAATTTGAAATCAGAGGAGCTGGGAAATGCTGCATTGTTATTGCTAATCTTCATATTTATGACTAGCTCTAATTATAAAAGATGGAAAGACAAGCCCATAGTATTACAATCCAGCCACCCTCTGGATTCCCGGGGGGATTGCTGGGAGCTGAAAGTGATTTCCTTCAGGAAGTTCAGTTTTGCTGCTGGGATATTTTGTTCCCTCCCACACTCCCAGTGTCATTTGTCAGTTCCTGCCCTTGAGCTAATATTTTGTGAGGTGACACGTTCCTATCAGCTAATAAAATCATGTTATTGATGATTGTCCTCCTTCATTCCTTAAAGCCGACTTACAAATGAGAAAATGGGCTCGTGCCCTTTTCTACCTCCTCTCGGAGGATTAAAAATAGAATTGTTGTACAAAATGTTCTTTTCTTGGTGCCTTTCTCTGTGCAAAGGCATAAGGAAGGTTGTGACACCAGGCAGAACAAAAGAGCAAAAAAGACCAAGTTATTTGAATGAGGAAGGGCAGTTTGGTAATTTCCTTTTATTAGCAGCTGTTCTGTAATTAAAAATGCAGCAAACAGTTTGGAAAAGGTAATAATAATTATGCATTTGTGAAAGATCCATCACTCCAGGGCAGGGAGGAAAAAAAAAGAGAGAGAGGGAGCTCCAATTTTCTGGTCTTCTGAGACGTTTCCCAGGAAAATCAAGGGAGAGAAGGTTGCATACTTGTAATTTTAAAACAGAAATTAATCAGAACAATTTTGAAACGAGGAAAGGTCTGGAGCCTTTTCCATGTCATATAATTGGCTGGGAACTTGTTGAATGCATGAAGGAAAAGAAGTGAAATTAAACTAATACACTCAGTGGCTCCTGAGTGCTTTGCCAAGAAGGTCTTCAGTGTACAGAGTGTCAACATGCATAGTAACGACTCAAACTTTCATTAGCTGGGATATTTTCATTACTGTTTGGCTCTATTCTATCAAACTAACAAGATTTTCTGGATTTCTGGCCCAGTTAGTTACACTTCTTCATCATGAAGTTTTGATTAACACCTCATTCATGAAAATCTCACCTTTTGTCCAGTAATTTTCCATTTTCACGTGTAGACAGATGGGCCCATCAGTGTTTCCTATAATGAATGGATAAACATACATATATCTTATATATTTATATATATGTTGAGATGGCACAGGGAAGCCAAGCTTGGTTTTCTTCTTTGGAAGCTGTATTGCTGGATTTCATAAAAAACAGCCTATACCAAAATGACAGCCAGGTATATACCTGTATTTCCTCCCTGTGAGCTTTCCTCAAGGCTTGGTGATTTTGTGCAAGTTTCAGGGAACATGTTTTACACAAAAATGGTGTCTGTACCCTAGGTGGTCAAAAATAGTATTGCTGTGCCTTTTCTAACATTTTTTCTGTGTATTTCTTTCCACCTAAATGCTCTAATGCCCTTGGGTAAATCTGCCTTTTTAATGATTTATGTGTCAAAAGCATGGACCAAATCACATGGAAAAAAAAGTTGAATTAGTGTCACCCAACTGCATCAGCATTTTTTCCTGATGAATTTGGCCCTTATTTAGTTGCATTACTGCTGATGGGAGCTGGGGTGGGTTTGAACAGTTGCCATGTGCCAGGAGAAGGCTCAGATATTTCTCTAAATGCTTGTACTGTGCACAGCTTTTATTAGTTGGTTTTATTTTGGGGGTTTGTGCTGCGTATCTATAGGAGATTGAGACAGAGTTTCCTTTTTGGTGCTGTTGATTCCGTCCGTGGCTGCTCTCAGGAAAGCTGAATTTTTACATTCACTTTTTACTTTATCCTCTGTGAAGGACATATACTCTCTCTATACTACATGAAAGGGCTGCAAATACTCAGTGGGAAGAGGACGTGCCTTTTTGGTGTGTGTTTCTGTAAGGGTCGTCTTATGACCTAATGTGGAAATCTTCATTTGCCGATACAGCTGCGGGTGATCTCAGGGGATTTTGAATTTCCCTTTTGTTTGTCTTCCTTTCTGGGTATCATCCATCATTCCTAACCTCATGCTGCTTAGCAATAGTAACACTCATGGGAGTTGAAGAAAGGATTATAGCAGCATAAAATGGGGAGCTAATTAGAGCTTGTTTCAAAATCAGAATCTAGCTGGAGATAATTGCGTATTATCTGGTGATTTAAAAACCCGAGATCTACTGTATTTAGATCAACTAAAATATGCATAAAAGCTTTCTTTTCAAAATAACAACGGGGAGATTACTTCTTATCATCCCTTGGGAACACAAATCAGAAAAACCTCAGGATGATTTTGTGTTGTTATGATATTAACAGAGAGATCAGGGTGTGATGGCAGAGCCAGGTATGCATTGTATTTTCATTTATGTAATACAGATTCCTGTAACATTGGCCAGTACAGAGCTGCTTAGTGGGCAGGTAGTTAACTGTGTGCTGGGTGGATATTCCCATTTTCCTGGTACCAGGAGAATTCTGTCACATTGGAGAAACAGAGTAGGGAGAGAGTGTGTTTCAGGCTGAGAGCCCAAATTTGGGAACACCATCCTGATGTACTCCTGAGAAGAGCTCAGTAGCCTTGTGGTGGCAAATAGAAGCCACCTCCTTGTGTTTTATCATCTTTTCTTGCATTGTTCTGGTTTGTTTGGGTGGGCAGAGCTGTGCAATGGTGCTCCAGAGCACAGTTGGGATTAGCACAGCAAGAGCTGAATCCTTTCACTGTGACATCACCAAAGTGATTGGTGCAGTGATGCTGACAGACCTTCCCAAACTGGAGCTGGTTTTTGTTGTTGAATCAAAAAAAAAAAAGAGAGAAAAATGGTTTTGCAGTCATTTGCTGGCATTCCAGGTTAATAAAAATGTATGACATGAAATGTTTGTGGTTAATGTAGTCTGTGAAATGGAAGAGAAGGGAGATCACATGGCTCAGACAGCAGACTGCAGGAATTCCTTGCAGAGATGTTTTGTGTTTGATGACCAATTCCTGAGTCTTGGACTTGGGAAAGTTGTGGCCTTTTGTGCTAGGTGCAAATGTGGTTTAAAGTTCAGAGCTGAACTCCAATGTCAGCCAAAGAGTTACCTTCATGCTTATCCCTGCAGCACATCCTGGTGAAGTTTCCACATTCTTTCTGTGTGGTTTGGGATTGGGCTCAGGAGCAGTTGTCTGTGGCTGTGTTGATTTCAAACCATAGGGTATCAGTTGGCTCCTCATAAGGGCAGCTGCTGTAGTCTGTCTGTAATGTGTGTGATCATCTTCTGTGCCACTTCCCTGACATTTGGACCATGAAAAGCTCCCTGGCAGCCTTTCTGGTATCAATAAAACCAGGAGAATTGCTGTCAAGGCACCTCACTGGGACCTGGGAATGCAGCATGAAGTCAGTGCCTCGAGTTGATTCTGAGCACAGGATTGGCTCCAATTCCTGGCCATCAGCTGGGCATTCCTGCTTCCTTCTGAAACCTGTCCTGCCCAGGCTGCCTCCCACAGCCCTGCTCCTTTTCCATCAGTGATGTTTGCAAATAGTCAGTATTGGTGGAGAAATTCCTCTCCTGGTTGTATTCTTCTCTGTCCATGGAACCACCCACTGGTTAAATTTGCAGAAGACAACTCAGTCCTCACTGTGGTCACAGCTTTGCTGTGAAAAGGGCTAAAGGGCTTTTAGAAGGGCTAAAATAAAACACAGAATCAGGGAGTGAACACTGTTTTCTAGGCTGATAGTCCTTGTGACTCAATTACAATGTTCCTGTTAATACAGCAAAGAGGAGACCTGTGCTGGATTCTAAAGGCAAATTTAATTCACTCCTAAGTGCAGTTATGGACTCCTAGCATTTGTTTTGGAGAAGTTACCCAGTCAGGTTGCAGCTAGGTTTATTTCTGTAGTTAATTTGGGAAGTGGGTCCTTGACACTCACTCCCCCTTAGTGTGGATCCCCAAGCAAGGAGTTCAAGTGTGGCTCTGCAGCAGCACTGAGCCAGGCACAGCAATGCCTTATCCTTAAAGTCTTTATTTTCAAAGAGCAGAATTAATAAATGAAGATGTTTTTTAAGCTGTGTGAAAAAAAAGAAACTTTCCTGACCATTATTGCCTCAGGCTTCTCAGGTAGTTCACAGAGTAGCAGTTAGCATGAGAGCTGCTAAAAAGGAGATGTAGTTAGGGAGAGAAACCATGGCCATTGAGTAGTCGAGCTCTGTAACTTCCACTGTTGTTAATTTCATTACTTATTACTTCACTTCATTAATTACCAGCATTTTCCTTCCCCTCTGCGTGCGCATTCGGAGACGCGCGGCCTCCCCTGGGGAGGGACCCACACCCCTCCCCACTGCCAGCTGCAAACCACAGAGGGGCTGGGTGGAAAACGAGGAGCTGAGAGATTGGAAAAGCAAATTCAGCCCAACTGGAGCAGCACAGACACCCAGAGAGGCCGGGGCTGTGCAGCTCCAGGCGGGGTCAGGAGCCGCGGTGACGGCCGGGCTCTGTCCCCCCTGGGCTGGCAGCTGCACAAGAGCTTGGGAAGGCACTTCTCCAAAGGGAGCAGATGATTTTCTGGTGGGGATAGAAGACTCTGGCAGCTGGCAGAAGTTCATGTTGGTCTTTTGGTTGCTGGTGGTGAAAGGAGGGGGGCTGCAGGTCCAGCCCTGTGGCCATCAGTGGGGTGGAGATGGCCACGGTACCCTCGGCCCTCCCTGGGCAACAGCCCAACTGCTGCTCAGCAAATTACCAAATGCTCCTCCACTGGATGAAAATTACCTTGCTTTCAATTCAAAGAACAGATAATGGGCTATTTTCTTCCCAAAATACTGGGGAAAAGGTGTGTGAGCACCAAATGTGCGGGTTGTTATTTCCATCTTCTAATGGGGATGGAAATCCTCCTCACCCAGCAGCTCTGAAACAGGGAAATAAACAGCCTGTTCTGATTATAGAGTTACATATTGCTTGATAGCAAATCATTCCCAAGATGAAAAAAAAAAGAATATTACCAGAAAATTAATGTCTTCTAAGTTCCCTTCCAGCCTGTCCTTTACATTAAGGGTATGAGAGAAACTTAGGAATTTGTCTCACCTCATTTGATGCATGTAGGGTTGTAGGGTTTTTTGACTTGCCAACAACCTTCCAGAGAAACAGCAAATGAAAGAATCCAGTGATTATTTTAAATCTGATGAGAAATGCAACTTGCATTGAAAACAAAGCAAAGTGGATTTGAGATCAAATTTAAATAAAAGTGAAAAGAGAAAGACAGCCAATTAAAAAGCCAATAAAAGGAGAAAATACAATTACAACAAGAAATGTAAAAAAGGCCTGATAGTACATGTGTTCAGTATTTATACTTGTCAAAGATATTGCTGATGGTAACTTGTCACAGAATCACTGAATTATTTGGGTTGGGAGGGACCTTAAAGCCCATCCAGTCCCACCCCTACCATGGCAGGGACACCTTCCACCAGTCCAGGTTGCTCCAACCCCCATCCAGCCTGACCTGGAGCATTTCCAGGGATCCAGGGGCAGCCACAGCTTCTCTGAGCAGCCTGTGCCAGGCCCTTCCCACCCTCACAGGGAAGAATTCCTCCCCAATATCCCATCCATCCCTGCCCTCTGGCATTGGGAAGCCATTCCTCTGTTGTTCTGTCCCTCCATGCCCTTGTCAAAGCATCCTTCTCTGTTTTCTGGCATGATCTGGTCCCTTCTGAGAGCCATCTCCCCTTTTCTTGCTGCTTTCCAAGGGATCCTGGGATGGGTTCCCACACCAAGGAGGTGTGAGACTGACCACGGTGTAACCACAGCTGTGGTTAGTGCTTGTTTCTCTGGTTTACCCCTCTGGAACTCGGGTCCTAAAAATAGTACAAGTTTGAACTGGCAGATGTTTCATTTGTCCTTTATGAGAGGACCAAAATTAGCCTCTCATTTGGCACCTAAATAAAGCAACTTAACTGCCTTTATGCGAACTTTGCAATTACTGTCTATTGAAGTTGCAACGTTTTGTTGTGTTTGATGGGGAAGGGCATTATATAAGCAACACCAGCACCTAAAAAGCCACCAGACCTTGAAAGAGAGAGGACAAATATGAAAGAGCCCAACTGGGTTTTCTGGGGGGGGGGACTGATTGGGATGATTGGTTGTTTTTGGGGTTTTTTTAACTTTTTTTATCCAAGACAGGTGTTTTCCCTAATGAAGGTTTCATTAAATAAAAAGAAAGAAAAAGGCAAAAGTACCTTGGAACTGCTCAGAGAGCTGTCTATTGTAAAGGTAAAAAACATTAATAAAAGGACAGCAATGGTTTCTGTAATTTTCAGAGAAAAATCTGCACAGAATGCCTGAAGCTGGGTTAGCAGTGGGACTCCCCAGGGGCAACAGAAAGATGTTATAATCAATTACCACATCATAACACTGATGTATGATAATTACTGAGTGTTCCTCCTGAGATAGTGCAGCATTTGGCTGGGATGCAGCTCTTTCATGGTCCACTGCCTGATTAATATGCAAATAATAGGCTGATTGCATGATGAATGCAGAAAATGAGTTCACTGATAACGTGAGCACCGAAGCGGGAAGATGATAAATTACTTTTACTGACTGTCCTACATTAAGTACCCTTTCTCAACAATTTTATCACAAATTAAGTAAAGCAGTATGGAGAGATTATGAGGATGTGTAAAATAATGTACCTTAATAGCTTTTATAATATTGTTGTGTGCAATGTAAATGTCATTTTGTTTCAGCACTTTCCCCAGCACTCCTCCAAAAAAGGAGGGTCTTGAGTGCAGGGACTCTGTGCTGATGGTGGGAGATGGAAGGAAAGGGAGGGAAGGAAGGGAGGGAAGGAAGGAAGGGAGGGAAGGAAGGGAGGGAGGGAGGGGAGGGAGGGAAGGAAGGAAGGAAGGAAGGAAGGAAGGAAGGAAGGAAGGAAGGAAGGAAGGAAGGAAGGAAGGAAGGAAGGAAGGAAGGAAGGAAGGAAGGAAGGAAGGAAGGAAGGAAGGAAGGAAGGAAGGAAGGAAGGAAGGAAGGAAGGAAGGAAGGAAGGAAGGAAGGAAGGAAGGAAGGAAGGAAGGAAGGAAGGAAGGAAGGAAGGAAGGAAGGAAGGAAGGAAGGAAGGAAGGAAGGAAGGAAGGAAGGAAAAGAAGGAAGGAAAAGAAGGAAGGAAAAGAAGGAAGGAAAAGAAGGAAGGAGGGCAGTCATTAGCCTGGGATCCATCCCATGTGGACATTGCCTGTGGCAAGGGAACGTCCACATTGTTTAGTGGGGGAGATCTCTCTAAATGCAGTGCACAGTGCACATATGCATCCTGCTGCAGCCTCTGCTCCAGAGCACACACGAGGCTCAGATCTCAGAGGAGGGTGTGGAAATACCTTCACACTCAGGCTCCTGACGCAGGAGGACAACAAACAGTCATAAAATTGGTGCCACATTCAAGCAAGTTGGTTTAACACATCAAATCACAAGGTCAGCAAGCCAGCAAAGGCAGCATAAAATGCAGCACAACCTCCTCATGGAGGCTCTCCCTCTGTTTTCCAAAAGGTATTGTGCACACGTTTGTCTTGATACTAAAAATATAACACTGTGGGGTTGTGGCATCTTGATTGATTGCTTCCATGACATATTTGTTTTAGCATTCAGAAAATCCTTAATAAAGCATCTGCACACAAGCTGCTTTAATAATAAGGTTATTGAAAATATTTTCTAGCAGTTATTTCTAAATATTGATTTCTAGCTAAGTTACAGAAAAACAGAAAAATCTGAATATTAAGTAAAGGTTGGCAGAGTAGAGCAATGTCTTTTAAAGCAGCCATGATTCTTCCATTAATCACCTAATTTAAAATAAAGTGTCTTTTTAGAAAGGGTTTTTTTATTGGTTAAGGGTAACCTGTAAAGCCAAAAAATTATAATTCACTTTTCAATGCCAAGATCCCACTTTTTGCTCAGGAATCACAGAATCATAGGATAATTTGGGGCTGTTGGCCTGACCTGGTCATTGCTGTGATGTTTTCAACTGTCTGTCTAAATCTCGCTAAAAAATTCTTAGGTTTCCCCTTTTTTTTTTTTCCCTGTGTTTTATTGTAAAGTAATGCTTAGGGTTACAGAGGCCTCATCTTCCCCCCAGGCTATTGCAAAAAATGTCCTTTAATTCTTCTCCTCTGAGGGTTTTCTCCTGGGGTGTTGTTGTGTCAGGGCTTGGTGTGTCTGCTCCAAAGTCAGATCTCAGGATAAATCTCACTGGAGCTGACTGACTCCAGTTGTATCTTCCTGCACAAGACTCCAGACATCCTTCAGAGCAATCCGTGCTCCCCACTCCTCCTGACTCAGTAGAAGTCTGATGGTTCCACTTTATGTAGCATTAAAATAGGTCTTGGTGTACCTTTGGGCACAGCAGTGGGATTTCTAAAACTCAGAGGCGTTTGTGGCTGCAGGTTTGTTGAAGGGAGAATTGGTTGCCCAACTTCTCCAAGTTTTAAACATCCAGCTGTAAATCTCTCCTCATGAGTCCATCACCAGCTCCCATCTTACGTGAGTCTTTTCTCAACTTCATCTGCTTTCTCCAGCTCCTTCTGCTTCCCAGAGCTGAAAACACATTTTTCTAATAGAGGCACAAAGCTAAAACAATTATTGAAACTACAACTTAAATTGCAGCAATCCTTCAGCAATACTCAAAAGCAGGTTTTTTCAGGTAATTCTAACATCTATCCTGATTATTCAGTTTTATGTGCTCCTGACAATTAACATCTATGCAGAGTGGGAACCTTTATTTTTATATTGCCCCAGTAATTGCAGAGTTAACCAAGGCTGGTTCCTCCCCTTTCTGTGCACACACACATACATCTGCACACTTTCCTAAAGGGGTTTTTCCTTTGATCCCTCCCCCCATCTGCATAAAATTTCCCTCTGAGCCAAGACCCAAAATAACATTTTCCCCAAAGTTACAACATTTATGAAGCAAACAAACAAACAAATTCTCCACAGTCAGAGTGGTGGCAACTCCAGTGAGTGCTCACAACTCTAACTGCACCATATTTGACATCATTAGAGATGCAAACTGCAGGGAGCTTTGTGCACTCCCTACACAGAACTGGGGGAGTTTATAACTGTAGGGAGGATCATATTTTCATGAGCCAAATCGATTTGCAAATTGTGACTAGGCAAGGTTCACTCACTCAGAGTAAATCCACCAAAAGCACTACCTGGGAGAAGGCGCTTTCACGGGTGTTTTCTTTAATTAGTCAGAAGAGGGATGTGTTGCAGTGCTCTCCCACAAGTGCTGCTCAGCTTTATGACCTAGTTCAGGCTTGTGCTGCACCCCCTGTTAGTGAGGAGAGTTGCTGTTATGGTGCTTTAAAAGATTAACTTTAGAATGCTAATTTCTTCTCGTCCCTGGAGGTGTCCAAGGCCAGGCTGGACAGGGCTTGGAGCAACCTGGGGTAGTGGAAGGTGTCCCTGCCCATGGTAGGGTGTGGAGCCAGATGAGATTTAAGGTCTCTCCCAACCCAAACCATTCTGTGATTCTTTGATAAGACCCTGCAAAGGCAGACATAGCTGAAGGTAAAATCAAACAGAAGGTTGGAGGGAAGAAATTTCTCCCTGAAATTCTCACACCCTGGGAAGCTGAGTACCAGGGTTGTCCTGGGGGTGTTGCCCAGCTGTATGTGACCAGGCCCTGATTCTCAGGGCAGCATTCACCAGGTTTTGGTCCACAACTTGGATAGAATGGGCAGCCTCCTCATTGGGAAACAGAAACTAATCCAGTCCCAGTGTGAGACACTTTGATCTCAGGCAACCTGCCAGGCCTGTTGTTGTCCATTAACTCATCTGCATGAGGAGGTAAATGCAGCCCTGAAGTAGCAAATGCTCTTTTAAGAGGTTGCTGAGAAATCTCCTGTCCACATTTGTCTGCTTTTATCTTGCCCACTGATGTGCTGATTTGGGAGCAAGCAGAGCACCCGGGATGCCCCCAGTCCCATGGGATGTGCCCGTTCCCCAGCCCCTCAGGAGCCAGCTGGGACTGGGCTGGCACAAACCTGAGCTTTGGACAGTGGGAAAAGTGGTGCATCAAAGCAAGCCCCAGTGCAATCATGTTTGGGTTCTCGTTGGAATGTCACAGAGTACCCTGTCATTTTGTTTTAGCAACTTGTCCTTCCAAATGCGCAGTTCGCCTTATGGCATGCCAGCAGTAAAAATGTCACTTACAATAATTACTTTTTGGTGAAAATGCTTGCTGACTTCCTACCTTCAAGCTGTTTTTTACACAGTGGGGAGATAATAAGAAATGACTTTATCCTGACTGCTCAAATGAACACTAAATGGAATTTTGGTTATTATTACTGCAGATAGAGGACTGTGTATTGAAATTTAAATAGTGGATCAGATAAACTACAGAGATTTGTCTCTGAAAATTATAGTGGATCCATTTTTTCAATCCACTTCCCTCTGAAACTTAAGGCAGCTGTTGTCTGCCTGCTGTCTTTGGAATATAGTATTTTTCATAATCCTTTTAGAGGGCCCTGAATACCTTCTGTGTTTTTCATGGTCTTCCTCAACTTCACCGTGTTCTGTACCTCGTTCCCCATGACTCCTTTTGCAGTTTATTAGCTGAGCCTGTGTTACCAGCAAAGGTTGGACAGGTTTCTCTCCCAGCAGCTCCAGGAGTACAGGGTGTCTCTGTGGATGGACAGATGTGCTGGGAGGACAGACTGAGAGTGGGCTTGTGCTTTATGCTCACAGATCCAGATGCTCTAGTTCAAATCTCTGAACTTTGGATTTGGATGCAAAGCCAGTTTGCTGTCAGAGGTGAGGCAGGGTCTGAGCAAAAGCAGCAAACCTGCAGCTCTCAAAATGCACAGGAGAAGTTGCAGTGAAGGAATCTGTGTGTGCTGGCAGATGTGATGCCTCTGGGACTGGTGAAACCTTATCTGTGTCTCAGCACTGCTCTGTCACTGATGCCTCCTTGGAGGGGATACAGCAGCACTGGTGTCACGTCCTGTAGATGTCTCAGATCTTCTGGGGAGCTTGGAGCAGGTGGCACCTGCAGGTCTTTGCATCTGAGATGTCCTGAGCTTCAGAAGGAGCCTCCAGCTGAAGGGTGCTGTGGATCTGAGCTGTGCTTCACCCGTTGGATGCGTCCTGTGGGCTTGGGAAGAGTTCCTGGACACCACAGAAATGGTCCCCCTTGAGCAGTGCCCTGCAGTTCTAAATGTCCCTGGCTCCTGCAGACCTGGTGATGCTCAGGAGAGGAGCCTGCACTGCCTGGGGTTCCTTACACTCTGCAGGGACCCTGCCCATGACCATGGCAGAGCAGAGCAGAGGGAGGTGTCAGGCTGGGGTTCCTTTCACTCATGACCATGGCAGAGCAGAGCAGAGGGAGGTGTCAGGCTGGGGTTCCTTTCACTCATGACCATGGCAGAGCAGAGCAGAGGGAGGTGTCAGGCTGGGGTTCCTTTCACTCATGACCATGGCAGAGCAGAGCAGAGGGAGGTGTCAGGCTGGGGTTCCTTTCACTCATGACCATGGCAGAGCAGAGCAGAGGGAGGTGTCAGGCTGGGGTTCCTTTCACTCATGACCATGGCAGAGCAGAGCAGAGGGAGGTGTCAGGCTGGGGTTCCTTTCACTCTGCAGGGACCCTGCCCATGACCAGAGCAGAGCAGAGGAAGGTGTCAGGCTGAGACTGTGCTGGAAACCTTTGGTAGTGTTTCCAGCTGATTTGCAGACTATCAGTGGGATGGCCAAGCAGCTGAGACCCCAGGATCCAGTACTGGGGATCTCATCCCAATATGGTGAAGGGAAGATGGTGATGGGGAAGTCTTGGAGAAGAATAAGAAGATCTGGAGTTCAGGAAAACCACCTGTGATCAATGAACTGAGACAAGAACTCTGATTTCAGACTTCCTCACATTTTCCAAAACACTCTCATGGCAGATGCTGTGGTGAAGGTGCAGGGGATGGTTGGGACCAGAGCAGCATTTGGATTCATCCATTGTGCCAAGGAATGCAGGACCACAAAAGATTTTCTGTGTTTGTGTAATTAAGGCAGGGTTAATTTAGTATGGTTCTCAACCAGGTTTGTAAAATACTCAGACCTATTTGCCGAATTATTTGCAAAGTTAGTTTCTTACCAGATAGCTACTAAGGGATGGGGAGGGAAAGGGCAGGCTGTGATGATGGTTTGGGGTTTTGTTGCAGTTAGATGGTCATTCAAGCAGCAATTTTATATATTTTATATATTTATATATTTATATTTTTTAATATTTTGAGAGAGAAAGAGAGAAAATGGTGTTTTAAAAGAAAACAGGAGACATTTGTGTAATGTTGACTTTGCTTCCACTCTTTTATACATCTTCATTTTAGACTGCATCTAAAGTATGCACAGTATTATACTGTTTTTTCTGGTTTTTTCCTATAATAATCTCTAGTATTATAGGAAAAAAACAGAAGGGAAGAATTTCCTGACTTAAGAATAAGTCCTGTGTGCTCTTCCAGGAGTGACATGTGCAGGGCTATCTGTGCTGGCAGACTGAATCAGGTGTATTATTCAGAGGCATTTGCCTCCAAAGTCTGGCAGCTCCCCTTCAGTGCAGGGGCTCTGTCTGAGCTGTGTTATCAGCTCTGAAATAGCCACTCTTGCTCTTTGGTTCTCTGCACGTCTTGGCCATGAATGGGGCCCAGTTCCACTTGCCAAACATTTCAGCTTGCTGCCCCATTTCTGCAGACATCACTTGATTTACATTTTTTGATCATTATTTTTCATGCTGCATATTTGAATGTGCTCCTTAAAATCACTTGGAAGGGTTTAACTTCCCTATACCCCAGACTGTATTTTGAATTAATAATGTAAAAAGTGCTGGCAGAACCTTTGCCCTTTCGTGGCTCAGTTTTACTTACATCCTCAAAAGTTTGGATGATTTAAGTGCATTTCTGCTGTCTTTGCATCTTTAATGGCATTTGTCAACACCAGCCTGTAACTGTGCAGCAGTTACATGGAGTTTTTTATCATTTAAAATGTCATGTTAAGCTGTCTTCATCACATGCAGGGTCTGATGGTCACCATCTTCCCATAAAGTCATTTTTGGGGACACTCTGTTTCCCCCAGTAAAACTCAGGGCACCACTGATGTCTTTGGCTACTGAAACTTTAAAATTTCCCAGGTTCTGCAATGACCTTGTCACTGGTGATGCTCTTGATCTCTCCAGCTCTTCCATCACTTCATTTTTGAAGCTTTGGAGCTTTTACTTCACATCTTATATTGGATGCAGGCTGTTGGAAAACAAACCTCTTTGGTATAGCAAAGTTTACCTGGAATTTATTGAAATAATTTCATCAATAAATGGAGGCCATGGAGTTTGCAGGTTGTTCTGTAATACACTTTTATATTTATATGGACAAAATGATCCTTTCCTCCTTAAACACAAATGTGAAAACATCCATTGAATATTACTTTTAAGAAAATGGATTGCTTTTAAGTTAGTGTTATTCTTCAGAGCAGTCTGGGGTTAAAAAAGCAGAGCAAGTTTTAAAGAAATAAGCTTTCAATGTATTGTTTTCATTGGAAATGTTCAATTGCTGCTTTGGAAATCTTAATGTATATTTTTCAGATATCCTGAATTTGTGTCTTTGTCTTGTGAGGAACTTGAGAGAAATGAATACAGACAAATTATTTCATAAACCATGTGAAATGGCTGTGGATTGACAGTTAAATCTGGAATAGTGAATACAGTCAATTTTCCCCTTTGTTCTGTCAGCAGTCACTTGTACTCTAAATGTCTATTTAATTTTTTAAGTAGATTAACGGGAAATGTTTGCATTATTTGATTATTGAATTTACTGTCCCAAATAATGGATCTTTTCCTCAAATATTTATGTGATCTTGAAAATGTTTTTCCAGAAGGGAAAAATGCTAAAAATGAATAGGGAACATATTTTGAGTTATTTGTAGTACATGTACATAATGCCTCGCCTGAAATCACTGTACACTTGCCTTTTGGTGGGGAAAAAAAGCAGTTTGTCATCTGTACTGCCTTCCAAAATTAGATTCAGATAATCCCACCTTTTGGAGTAAATGAGCAGCAGATTGGTCTTAAAAATGAAATTCAAGTAAGCTCTTGGTGAGTGATATAAAAAATAAATAAGCTAATATGTGAGCAATAGAGAGCATCTCAGTGATAGATGATAACACAGATTACCTTTGTTGTGTTCATAATTAGGCTGGGCAGGGAAAGGAGAGGGAGAAGGAAGCATTAGGAAATGCTTTTGTTTAGTCCTGTGTGGTTGGGTTTGGTTTGGTTTTTGGGTTGGTTTTTTTTATTATTTTGTCCTTTATTTCCCCCTGTGTGTGTGTGTGTGGCTCACCGTGCACAGATGAGGAATTGTATAGGAAATTTGCAGCTGCTCCAGTTATTCAGTAAGATTTGTATAAGCTGGCACAAGGGACAAAATTAGAGGGAAGTTGAAGGAGTGCTGTGCAGTTTATTAGCTAGGCAGCCATAATTTTGACCTTGCTGTGGGTTAAAGGACACAGACCTGAGAAGAAATCTGTTTATCATGTGGGGAATTCATGCCATCCCTGACAGTGTACAGTGAACAAGATGGATGAGCTGCCAAATTGGTCCCTCGCATGGGTGAATCAGGGCAAATTTACAGTACAATTCCTCTGCTGCTCCTGATACAGAAATAACATTTCCCAGGGTTTCTGTTCAGTTGTATGATGACCCAGGGTGAGCAGAGAGAAGAAATAGGATTTGTAGGATCCCCTTTACCTTAAAGATTTACATGCACCTCAATTGTTGTCTTCCTCTTTTGCATCTCACATAAAGCACTAAGGAAAAAGTCAGATTTTTAGGTTTGAGAGAGCAACTTCAAGTGTCAGGGAAGCTCTTGAATGCAGCATGGGGAAGCTCCCAGAACAACAAACACCATTATCCTCTGCACTCTGCTCCTACCGGGCCTGACTTTTCCTTCAGCATTTGGGATATGTTTCCATGCTGCACGGGCTGCATGCTCTGGAATGATCTGACAATATTCTGGATAACAAATTCAAAAAACAGTGAGGTTTGCTGGCAGCCACTGCCTGATGGGACCTCTGTGGTAGCACCACAGAGAAAATTCTGGTCTCTCTTGGGTTTGGATGGGCTCTGGGCTCCTCCTTGTGCAGCTGAGAGCTTTGTCAGCCTCCTGCAGGCAGCTGGAGCCAAAGCCAGGGATGTGTGAGGCTGGAATCCATGCCATAAACCCTGGTAATGGGTGGGAGGCAGCAAGGAGGAGGAAGCAGCCCCACAGAAATGGGAAAAGCTGTGGATGGAGAAATCGCCCGTGCTCCTTATCTCCTCAATGGTTCTTGTAAACCACAGTGCCTCCGTGATGTTGCTTTAAAAAAGGTTCAGCCTGTACCCTCAGATGTCTGGAATCTCTGAATAAGCTCAGTCAGTACATTCTGTGAGAGATAAATTTATTGGGGGGGAAACAATTTGTACAGAACCTATTGTTGTTGGCAAATTAACAGATTGGGAAAGCTTTCCTTTAAACCAAGTGTCACAATAACAGATTTGGGTGTCTCCTGACCCACTCAATATCTTTATGTTGGATTTTCAAATTCTTTAATTAATACAGCATAATTACAAACTGTATTTTAATCTTGTTATTTCTGGACAAAGAGAATTGCAGAAATGTGATGTGTGTGATAAGAAACAAAATGAAATCAATAACTCTCTCAAGACAGAGAGTTGTATCAGTTATAGAAAATCCCTCATTGACAGAACAAAATAGTGGCTGAGTGAGTTTCTTACAAGTCACAGAAGGAAGTTTAAACCAGTCTAGAATGGTAGCTTTAAAACCATCCTTATATAAAAATGTTGTGACAAGCAAAACTGAGATTTCCTGACCAAGGAAATTGCGTGCAAACTTACAGACTATTGCACTTCAGTTTTTCCTGATTTTTATTTGTATTTGTACATCTTGTCTTTAGAAGAAATCAGAGACGACTCAAGATAAAATTAGAAAATAATTCTTGTTTTTAAAAAGAGGCTTTTTAGTACCCAAGTCATAGCAAATAGCATTTTGCATACTTAGGCATTTCTCTAAGTAGGTAGAATATAAATGAGGAGGAAAGTTAAATATCCTGCAATCAAAACATTACAATTATGCTAAAGTGGGGACTTTTTTCTCTTTTTTTACTTACAGAAAGTACTCCAAAGACTTCTGCCAGTTGCAGTCCTGCTCCTGAATCTCCCATGAGTTCCAGTGAATCAGTGAAAAGCCTGACTGAGTTGGTACAGCAGCCCTGCCCTGCCATAGAGACGAGTAAGGATGGCAAATCCCAGGAATCCAGTGAGCCACCTGCATCTGAATCCCAATCCACGACCCCTCTGCCACTCTCAGGCCACTCTGCACTCAGCATCCAAGAACTGGTGGCCATGTCCCCTGAGCTGGACACCTATGGCATCACCAAGAGGGTCAAGGAAGTGCTCACGGACAACAATCTTGGTAAATCTCTTTATTCTCATTTCTTGTCCAAAATCATGTGTAAGTGTTCATGTTTTTATTGTTAGCTACAGTGGATGTCAATGAGAATGCCTGGCTTTGACTCTGGCCTAAGCTTTAACTTGCTAAAAAGATACAAAATCTTTTTAAACTGGTGGAAAACTCCTTTCAGATTGTCACACTCTGCTTCAGATCCCATCACACCCTTGTTGTTCTTGGCTCAGCAGCCAGGTACTGCTCCCACCTCCCAAAGCAGAGACCAGCAGGCTGTCAGCACCCCCAGAACCCCAGAGCCAGGGAGATCTCCCCTTGGGAAAGGCTTTTTCCCCCACACTTGTAAATTCCAGGCCCATTTTGGGTGAAGTAGAGAAGCCCAGCGTGGTTGGAGAGGAAGGTGCACCACAATCAGGAGCACAGTGTCCCTGCAGAGCTGGGAGGGAAAATCCACACTCAGCTGAGGTTTAGAGGAGCCTGAGATAAGTGTGCAGGGCCACTCAGTTCTTCTGCTTAGAGATGTGCAAAACTCAGGCTGCTTTTGCCTACAGATGGGTTTTTGGCTGTTGCCTTTATTGCCATGACTGTTTGGAATAGTCACAGGGAATAACCTGATGTGAGTATGGGAAATCCACATTAATTCTGTCACTGTGCCTCTAAATCACTGGTTCTTCATGGTTTTAACCCTTCTTTCCCCCCCCCCCCCCAAAGCTTTGGGGAGTGTTTGTGGGTCCTTTGAGGGCTCTGGCAGGAGGGCAGTAAGGCTGTCCCAGTGTTACCTGCTCCTGCTTCTGGGTCTGAGCAAGGCATCCAGCCCACCTGCATCAGGTGTTCAGGGGAATTGCTGGTGCTCCCCAGAAGTACCAGCTTCTCTTCCTTCACTACAAATAGGACCAAAAGTTTAGATTTAGACTGGTGGTGTTACTTATGAGAGAAGAATTTTATCCATATCATCTGAACGTGATGACTGTGAAAGTAAAATCTCCTCTGTTTTAGTATGTGAGGAAGCCTCTTTTCATCTAGACACAGAAATGTGTTATTTCCTTAAAATATTTTTTAAGGGGAAAAAATACTGGGATGGGGGAGGTCCAAGTTCTCATTTAACATCATTTGGGAGAAAAAAAGGAAATGGCCCTGATCACTGACAGAGCATGAATGAGATTGTGTTCCACTGAGCCCAGCAGAATTCCTTGCCCATGCCCTTGGCTGGGGCAGATGGTGATTGCTTGTTCAGTGGAGATAAGGTAGAGATAAAGCCCCAAATCATGGTTAGGGTTTGCAGATCCAAGCCCCTGGTTTTTGGGCAAAATGCTATTGAGTGCTGTACCTGCTCTGGTGTTCCAGAGAGGCTTGGAAAAAAAAATATATTTTTGTCTACATTTGCTTTGATGCCATTTTTACTTAGTCTTTTTAATTTCCCATGATTTTGTTTTCCTACAGTGTGGCTGACAAGCCTAAAAAGCAGCAGAAGAGCCAGGAAATGTGCCCCAAACTCTGCATTAGGTGTGGAACCAGTTTCAATGTCTCCTTTTGTGCCCTCAGTGTGCTGCTGCACCAGGTTTTCTGGTGCACAGGTTTCTCTGCTTTAGGCCACTGGGCCTTGTGAACCTGTCACAGGCAGCTGGTGGTGGCTGAGGTGTCCCAGTGTCACCAGCCAGTGAAGGCCACAGTTGTACAGAACAGTTCAGACTGAGCTGGGTGGGTCTCTCCTCCCCTCACCAGTCAGGGGAATGGCTTCAAACTGAAGCAGAGCAGGTTCGGGTGGGATGTTAGGATGGAATTCTTCCCTCTGAGGGTGGGGAGGTCCCAGCACAGGGTGCCCAGAGCAGCTGCCCCATCCCTGGAAGTGCCCAAGGCCAGTTTGGACAGGGCTTGCAGCAGCCTGGGCCAGTGGAAGGTTTTCCTTTCACTAGGAGCTGGAACTGGGTGATCTTAAAGTTCCTTTCCAACCCAAAGCATCCTCTGAAGGTTCTGTGCCTTCATCACACTGTTCACACTGAGATGTGCTCCAAAAGTCAGAGTATCCTCAGGGATTCCCTGCTGGGCTGCAGGAGCTCACAGAGGGAAGAAGATGCACTCAGCTGTTTGAGGATAGGGCATATGGGGCATTTTGTAGGAAGGGTCAAGACTTTCCATGAGAGATCCAGTAGGATCTACATCAGTGGGAACAGGCATGAAGGGTGGGGAGGAGTTTTAGGAAACCTGTGCTTAAAAATATTGCTGTTATTGCTGGTGCTCTGCTGAAGATGGAGCATGTTACACCTGCTCCCTCCCAGTAATGATTTCTGACACCTTCCCCCTTAGCTTGGGAGGCTTTCAGGTGTTTTCTCCTGTCCTGCCATATCCTGACATGAAATAAACAGCACAAACATCTTTAGCTTTGTTCTTAACACCTAGAGAACATGATGTTACCTCCTTCCACATTTGCATTTTTAATTTTTAGGCTGTAGTTTAAAGGTTCATTTCCTTCAACAGCACTGCCAGCACTGCTCATTCCCAACCCTTTTGCAAATCTGTGCCCATATTCCTGTTCATGTGGCAACACAATAGCAGATTTTTTAAGTGGCTGTGTTATCTTGTTAGTAGCTGGCAGGTTTACAGGGAAATGGATGAGGCCTTGCTGATGTTTTTAAATACAAATAGGGAGCAGGTTACCCCAGCAAGACATGTGATAAAAACATAAAGATAAAATTGATAAAATTTCCTCTGAATTACCTCTTTTGTCTGATTTTCCTGATATTGAGGGTAGTAGAAAATCACTTATTACTCAGGAGCTTGAGTGAATTCTGAATGTAGGTTTCTGTTCAGTCTGTAGGAGCTGTTTTCAGGGCTAGTTTTGGAGCTTATTAGCAGTGTGTCATGTTAAGCCCTATTCTCCTTTCACCTCTCTGCCTCTCAATATTGCAGCTTCTGACTGGTCCCATATTCCCTCCTCTCTCCATATAGGCAAAAAAAAAAAACACCAAGGCAAAAATCTTGGGATGTTTGTAAAGAGAAAGAGGAGGGGAATCTTGGAGTTAAGTGCAGGGGATGGGTCTGTAGAGCAGATCTTTGCCATGAGCTGTCTGTGTCAGGATCAGGGAAGGCTGTGAAGAGCTGGTGGTGCTTTTTGCAGGCTTGGGATTCTCCTGCAGAGCTGTGGGGTCAGAACTCCCACTCACCCCATTGTCCCTTAGGGATCTGTTGGTTACCACTGGCTACAAGTGCTGGGATGTGGAGGGAGAATGTTCAGTTGTGTGTTAGTGAGGGCACTCAGCAGCTGCAGATCAGACATAGAACCCTGAGCCCCAAATTTGGGGGTTATGGAAAGATCTTTGGGTTATCTTGAAATGCCATGGCAGCAGCATTTGTTATCTTAAATCCTGATGACTCAGATGACTCCAGGCTCTCCTGCAGCAGAAGTTGGTATCAAGGCAGTGCAGCTGAGGAAGAGCACTGAACTGAAGGGGGTTAGAAAATCAGCTCTGTGGCTGGGTTTGTGCTGCACGGGCATTTTCCCTAGTCCTTAATAAGTTAGATCTTCCCCATATAAAATCATTGTCAGCAATGCACATATGAACACTGTACACTGTCAAGCATTTGCAGATTTTACCCTGCCAGATGACAGCATTTTGTAAGAGAACTAAAATTAACTATTCTTAATTAGAAATACTGTGGAGATTGTAAAACAAAAATTGTATTGCAAATTCTGATTATCTCTAGTGAGTAAGGCACAGTTAGATCCCCACAGATAGCACAGCACAGAAATTCCATACATGTTTCTGTGGGGACATTTATATGGCCATTGCTGAAGGGGGAGGTTGCATTGCTCTTGGTTCACTGATTGCTGGAAATGTTTGGATTGCCCTGTTGGAACAAAGCTGTGGCACTGCCCTCCTGCATAAGAGCTAAGTAGCCTCACTGCTCTCACTAGTTGCCTGCTTAGCTAGAAGTTCAGTTTATTTTTCCTCTCCTCATTTTATTTTTTGCACACTGTTTCACTGTAAGGTCCCGCTCCCCAAACGTGTCGAGCTCCTCCCTTTATCCCAGGCAGATCCTGAGGATTAAACCAAAGCTCAATATTTACCCTTCTAGTGGGGGGCAGAGCATTTATTCTCCTAAATGTTTCTTCTGGGTTTTTGAAGCAGTTGTGAAATAAGAATAATTGAGGAATGATCTCGTGTTCTTCGCCATGTCTCGGCTGAGTGAATTCATGCTCTTCTCAATTTCCCATCAGGTCAGCGTTTGTTTGGGGAGACAATCCTGGGGCTGACCCAAGGCTCTGTCTCAGACCTGCTGGCTCGCCCCAAGCCCTGGCACAAGCTGAGTCTGAAGGGAAGGGAGCCCTTTGTCCGTATGCAGCTGTGGCTCAACGATCCCAACAACGTGGAGAAGCTGATGGATATGAAGCGCATGGAGAAAAAAGGTAACAGGAGCAGAGTGCTGACTCACACCTTGCACTCCTCAGCCTGGCTTTAGAGCCCTCCAGAAACAGTGGAGAGGCAGCATTGATCCACTGTTGTGAGGCTTGTGCAAAAAGACTTCACCACAGGTTTTTTTTGGAGCTTTTATTTGATGCTTGCTCAAGCAGATACGTCTCAAAATAAAAGGAAAACAAACACACAACTGTGACCATGTTCACAGGGGTCTGAGGATGAGGGAAGAGATGAGCATCTGACTCCATGTTTCAGAAAGCTTGATTTATTATTTTATGATATATTATATTTAAACTATACTAAAAGAATAGAAAAAAAGATTTCATCAGAAGGCTAGCTAAAAATAGAATAAGAAAGAATGATAACAAAAGCTTTGGCTCGGACTCTCTGTCCGAGCTAGCTTACTGTGATTGGCCATTAATTAGAAACAATCAACATGAGTTAATCAAAACTCTACCTGTTGCATTCCACAGCAGCAGATAACCATTGTTTATATTTTGTTCTTGAAGCATCTCAGCTTCTCAGGAGAAAAAATCTTAAGGAAAAGATTTTTCATAAAAGATGTCTGTGACACACAACAAAAAGCCAACCCCAAACCCTAAATATTCACCAGCTGCTGGGGAATCATTGCTGTTTTCTCCTATAGATTAATTACTGAGGCCCTGGTGTATCACTGATAACTTACCTTACCAAATGAGAAATGTGGGTTTGGGTTATTAGTCAATAGTGCTGCAGCTGGTCACAGATGTTGGGCTGGAAGAACTGTGCATTGATTCCTGGGAAAGCTCCTTGCCAGTCCTGCACTGATGGCTGCTGGGAGGAGAGAAAAATGCAGCCTTTATAAAAAGCTATTGCAGAATAATGATATTTGAAGCCTTTATAGGGAGGGGTAAGGTGATTGTGTTAATAAAATAAAATTTGTGTCATGCTCACATAAAACAGGGTCATGGGGATGGACCTGTGAGTGCTCTGAGTTGTTACTGGGTATCTTAGCAGGAAGTACATCCTGCAAATTTATCCAAGTCTCTCCATTTTAAATTCATAACTAAAACCCAGTGGTTATGCAGAGCCCTGTTTTTAGTATGTTCATGTGATTTTACAAGAGAGGCTCGTGGGCTGCCATTATCAGCAGTTAACTAATTAATGATATATACATCTCTGGAGCTACCCCTTAATGATATTAGCACAGACATCATTAATCGTGTACACTGCAAGCTCTGCTGTTGACTGATGTTCTGAAAGCATTTACACATTTGATCAAGAACTTGGTGATTATATTTAAAATTGCAGTGAGGGAGCTTCTGGGAAAATTATAGTCTTGCAGGCTTTTAAGAAGAAATTCAAGTCCTTGTCACAGTAACCAGTATAAAATAAAGCAGTGCAGTATCTTAGCACATGTATGATCTTCCATGGGGAGAAAAATCCACTTGGGTTTCCCACTTACAACTGTAAACCAAAGGGAATCATGAGGAGTTTTGCTGTATTAGAAACATGGCAGGAATAAAATTGTCAACTAGCTGGATTTTTTATAGCCTCACAGAGAATATTGCCCATAATGCAGCAAAATAAAATAAAAATAATTTAAAAGTAGTACTGACAATATCCTTTCAAAACGATTTTCTAAACTGGATTCTTATCAAATAGTGAGCAATACATATGGTCTGTAGATGGCATCTGAATAGAGATAAGGCCATAAATCATTGAGACTCTGCTCTGAGCTCCTGAACTGTGCAAGTGCTGTCCTCAGAACAGTCTAAAGTGAATTCTGCCCTGTATTTTCTGCAAAATCCTTTCATGCAGGTAAGGATCCTGTGATTTAACCTTTTAAATTGCTCCAGAGCCACATTAAGAATTTAACTTTCCTTTCAGCTAATGTCAGTTAAAGAACAATGCAACTGGGTCTGCTTCCAGTGAAACATTATTATCAATTATTTCTCTGCCACATTTTATTAAGGGAGTAAATTAATAATTATGATAAAGGTGAACTGCATATCTCTTTTTTTTTTTTTTCCTGTTCTGCCAGTCTGAAGTTTGTGCTATAAATGTCCCTTTTAAGAGGTTCTGAAAATTTGCCATGTACACTGACCAACCTCTTTGGAGGGAGCTGGGGCTTCATGCTCACCAGGCTGAGACATTTGCACACCTTTCCTGCCTTGGAAATGTCCATTCCTCTCATAACCTCTGGGGTGTTGGGCTGCTGGAGCATCACACTCCTCACAGAACAGCACTGCTGTCAGGAGAAAATTGAATTCCCTTTATTTCCCCATTATTTCACTTTTTAATAATCTTGTTCAATACCACATAAGGTAAAAATTATATTAAAAGGGGCTCTGTTTTATCTCAGTGGGCAGCTGTGCAGTGGTGTCTGTGGCATCCATAGCTGGGCACACGTGGATTGGGGGGGGAAAGGTGGAACTCAGTCAGCCTCAGACCCAGATCCAGACCTTTGCCCAAATTACAGCTGGGCTTCCTTTTTTTTCATATATCTCCTGAGAAATGGAGACTGGTCACAGACAAAAATCAAACTTCTCCAAAAATAAAGTGTGTTTGTAACTTGGATTCCAGTTTGAGCCTTGCTGTCACTGCAGATGTGCTGAATGATCTCCTTACGTTGTCTGCACACAGCACGTATGTTTAAAAATAAAAATAAAAATGGAAAAGCTTTTAAAAATGTCATCTAAGTTTCCAGTGACCAGCATTAAAGCCAGAAGTCTGAGTCCTAGTTCTGCCTTTGGCCCAGTGGAAATTTGTCCTGATAGTAGATTGTCCTCCAGAAAACAATTGCTCTGACAGAACAGTGGGACACTCTCCTCTTTATTTGTATTTTAATGAAATATGTGCTTTTATATTTTTTGTTCCATTCTCATGAGAGCATCCCAGCTCAGCCAGTGCACCTTTTGTGATCCCAGTGTGAGATTACAGGAGCAGAGGAAGGAATGACATTTTTCCCAAGCTCTCACAGCTCCACATTGTCCTTTGCTGCTTAAGACAGGAGCTCTGCCCTGCCAGAAATCCCATCCTGTGGAGAGCAGACAAAGGGAGATCCAGCCCATCCTGATCCCTGTGTGTCTCATGCTGACTCAGTGACCTGGCCAAATTCCAGAAACTCCAGTCAGAGGTGATCTGAGCCCCTGTCACATCTCCCATGCCAGGTTCTGGTTTGTCTTGGGCCTCCTTGAAGCTGCTGCCCATTGCTGAGGTGATGGATGTTATCCTCCAGCTTCTTGGTTCTGCTGTGCAAGGAAACAAGGGAGCTTTGGCTGTAGTTTGCAGGTCAATGCAAGTTGGAAATAACACCCAGGAAGGAGTTTTGAGATGATACACCTTATAGGAATATGAGATTATCTTGCTGGATTGATTAATTCCCGGTTGAAGGTTGTAACAGTTCCTTGAAGACTGCAAAAATAAGGCCAATGGGTCACCTTGAAATAATGCAGATTTTTTGCAGTTTTACATCTGGTTGGAACAACTTAAATAGGTGTATTTTTAAAGGAGATTTATTTGAAAAAAAAAGGAAAACCACTTTGTTTTTTATGGTTATTTCAAACGTGTGCAGGACTGTATCACGTCAGAGTGATGGATCACGAGCAACTCACGTTGTGTTCCATATCAGTGATCTTACACAGTAGGCAATCCTCAGGTAATCTGTCATATTCAGGAAAAACAAAATGTGGGCCATGCAGATACCCCCAAAGGTTACAGAGTGTGTTCAGAATTCACTGCCATGATAGTCAAGCCACAGTGCCACAGGTCCCGCTGGAGGCACCATGGAGAGGGCAGGGGCTGGAACCCTCTGGAGCCAGCAAACCCAGCCAGTCCTGGAGGGAGCCCTGCCAGGAGGCACTGGCTGGGGTTTGAACACTGCAGTTGATTTGATTGCACTGATTTTTTTATCCACTGTGCAGCCTCAGCCTGAAGGCAGAGCTGTGGGGAGAGAAAAATTGAATTTTTGAAGAATTTGGTTGCTGACCAGTGTGACTGGCCCCACAGTGTCCCTGGCTCCAACCAGAGCTCCTGGCTTCTGGAGGTTTAATGCCTCCTGGATTGATGTCAGGCTGGTGTAATCTGCAACTTAATACCCGAGGTTATCAAATTTTAGCTCTTGAATACATAAACTCTTTAATATCTAGAAGGTATTTAACATCCATTAAATATTTTATTGACAAGATTCATCTATATTTGCTGTTTTCAGCCCCCTCATTAGCAATGCTTGTGCATGATACTGCCAGGTGCAGTAAATCCCACCTCTCCATGCCCAGTGTAAATCAATCAAGTCAGTGACAGCCTTTGCTGGGACTCCTTCCTTGTGGAATTTGCCAGGATAATTCAATCCCAATCAGGGAGGAAGGTCAGTGGCAGGATCACAGGCTCCTGCCATCAGCCTCACCGAGCCCATCAGTGCAGGGAGAGCTTTCTTTAAAGTGTCTGTGTTTTGGAAGGAGCTTTGTGTAGGGAAGGAGGGTGCTGGGGGCTGGTTTTCTTTCCTAACCTGTCACTACCTCAGCAGAGAGCTGTAGGGAAAGGCAGCAAACGCCTGATGGTTGTTCAGCCCATCCCTGGCATCTCCGAGCTCCAGGCGCCATCGTGTGTTGGAGATGGCTGGGGAAGGCTGGAGCTTCCACTTCCACAGTCATGTTTGCCTTCATGTCAGAGACACCTCCATGTACACCTGAAGTGTTTTAACCACCAAACCCCTTTCAGTCAAAACGAAGCACAACTGTCCCAGTCAGGGCCCTGCGTGGGAGCTCGCTCCTCCTGAAGGAGTGAATGTGAAATGAGTCGTGTGAACTGAGCCCTGTCATTCGTGTCCCACGTTCATTGTAAAGGCAGCAAACTCTGGCAGGTTTCCAGCTGACTTACCCTCTTTTCTACTCTTTCTGCCTCTTGCATCCTCCCTTCATTTGGTCTCTCATCCTTCCCATCCCCTCCCAGCAGCCCATCCCTGCATCCCCACCTGTGGCAGTGTTCGCAGGGGTCCCAGGACGAGGGAAGAGATGAGAATCTTGACTCCATGTTCAGAAGGCTGATTTATTAATTTATGATATATATTATATTATATTAAAAGAAAATGATATATTAAAACTTATACTAAAAGAATAGAGAAAGGATTTCATCAGAAGGCTAGCAAGAAATAGAAAAGAATGATAATAAAATCTTGTGACTGAGCAGAGAGTCCAAGACAGCTGCTTCCTCTAAAAGCTTTGCAGACCCACCTGCCCCACACACTTGAGTGGGATGTTCTGCAGCTTCTGACTGGTCCCATATTCCCTCTTCTCCCCATGCAGGCAAAAAAAAAACCCCACCAGGGCAAAAATCATGGGATGTTTTTAAAGAGAAAGAGGAGGGGAATCTTGGAGTTAAGTGTTAAGTTAATCTTGGAGTTAAGCTGGACTGTGATTGGCCATTAATTAAAAACAACCACATGGGACCAATCCCAGATGCACCTGTTGCATTCCACAGCAGCAGATAATCACTGTTTACATTTTGTTTCTGAGGCCTCTCAGCTTCTCAGGAGAAAAGATCCTAACAAAGGGATTTTTCATAAAATATGTCTGTGACACCCACCTGCCATCTCCATGTTTATCCCTACACTTTCCCCATCCTTCCTTCTCAGCAGCAAGTTTACACCCAAGTTACAAAGACCCTGATAGATAAGAATCCTTTGACTGTACATTTGTATTCATCCTGGGCTGACCCAGTGTCCCTCTCTTCCAGCCTACATGAAACGGCGGCACAGCTCCGTCAGCGACAGCCAGTCCTGCGAGTCCTCGTCCGCTGGCATCGACTACAGCCAGGGTGCCAGCCCCCAGCCCCAGCACCAGCTCAAGAAGCCCCGGGTGGTGCTGGCACCAGAGGAGAAAGAAGCTCTCAAACGAGCCTACCAGCAAAAGCCATACCCATCACCAAAAACCATTGAGGAACTCGCCACGCAGCTCAACTTGAAAACCAGCACCGTGATCAACTGGTTCCACAATTACAGGTGAGTGACCTCTGCTCCTCAGGGAGGGCTTGGCTTGGCTTGGCTTGGCTTGGCTTTGGCAGTGCTGCTCTGCCTCTGCACACCGTGTGGGATGGTTGTGCAAAACAAGCAGCTTTGACAGCAGGGAGGTTCTCACTAACACAGTGCTAATGCTCCAGACTAATTTTAAGTCATCCCTGAGGAGCAGCTGTACTCACATATTGATGTGAGTAGTGCTTTTAAACAGAAAGTCTGGCTTTTGGGGTGGGCGTGGATGTAGAGATGTCCACTGATGAATATTTATAAAGGCACTGCAGCAGGCCAGGCTGCTCTGCCTGACTCACATGTGCACACGCGCAGACACGTGTGGGGGGTGTGGTGGGTGTTGTCCCTGGGTCACTGGGTGGGGGGTACTTGGAAATGTCCTTTATTGGATGCTATCAGAATTGCCCTGCTTTCATGTGTCATTTTTCTGCATCAGAAGAAAAAAAGGATTTTCTTTTAGGTCTTGAGTCACCAAGTTCTGAAAATAGGCACAGTGTTTGTGCTGTGTTTCTGGGAAGCTTCATGGAGTCCTGAAGGACACAGAGCCAATAACCCTGAAGTCAGATGTGGCCACAGAGAGGGGCTTCTTACAAGGGCCTGGAGTGCCAAGACAAGGGGGAATGGCTTTAAACAGCCAGAGGGCAGGGATAGATGGGATATTGGGAAGGAATTGTTCCCTGTGAGGTTGGACAGGCCCTGGCACAGGGTGCCCAGAGCAGCTGGGGCTGCCCCTGGATCCCTGGCAGTGCCCAAGGCCAGGTTGGACAGGGCTTGGAGCAGCCTGGGACAGTGGAAGGTGTCCCTGCCATGGCAGGGGATGGAACAAGGTGAGATTTTAGGTCCCTTCCAACCCAAACCATTCCAAAATTCTATGATTTATTTCATTGGTATGATTAAATCACTGAGTCCTACTGAAATAAAATGTTGGTCTCTCATTTGAGGAGGAACCTTCTCCACATTTGAGCCCCTGAAGGAGGTTTTGGCCTAGAGACAGTGATAAAAAGAGACAATGCTGGAATAGCACATAAGAATTATAGGGATTTGAATAAACATATTATCAACTGTGCTTGGGATTGGAAGTCCTAATTAATGCAGCAGACTTTTCTCCAAGAAATTTGTGCTAATGAATATTGAACAGGTACAGTTAAGCTACCAGATTTAATACTATTCTGCTCCTTCACTCGGAGCCAGTAATGTTCCTAATTAGTCCAGATTGCTAAACTTGTTTGTTTTTAAAAACTGCTAACATTTAAAGGGTAGTTTTTCACTTTAGCCCTTCTCAGCTTTTACCAGGGAAGTTACTGAAGCAAAAGCAGCAGAGTTTAATGAGCTATCTCAGAAATATTATGCACAATAGTTAAATAATGTTTATAGTAAACAATACAAAATTTTAAAAAATCAAGTAATCATATTTACACTGGATTTCACTGCCTTGAATTCAGTACAGATGCAGCCTCTTTTCACTGCTCAGAGTTCTCCAAATGCAGGCCTCTTCCAATTCCCACTTGCAGGCAATTAGACACAAGTTGGAGGGATGCCTATGAAAATATGTTCCCTTCGGCCTGACAGCAAAATGTGCTGTTCTCACTTGGGCAGACGAGCGGGAGCGCTGGTGGCAGGTGTCACCTCCCCCTGGTGGCAGGTGTCACCTCCTCCTGGTGGCAGGTGTCACCTCCCTCCTTAGCAGGAGATCCAGCCCTGCCTGGGCGTGTGATGGGTGCCTCCAGCCCCACCTTCCCGGGGAGGAGGTGCTGACAGCTGGACACAAAATCCAGCCCTGCACACACTGGGGGCTGGGGGCAGCACAAGGCTGAGCTTTGAGTGGTCTGGGCCTCTCCCAGATGTGCTGCTGGGACTCCAGGACTTTCAAAAGCTGTTTCAAGATTGTTTGGAGCCCTGTGTGCGCTGAGCACTGAAAAATCAAAACACAAACCTGGTTTTTGTTCCCCTTGACAATAACTTTGTTAGCTGTCATGCATGAATTTCTCTTAAATCATGTGGAGGGTGTTGCAGAAAAGGGACAGGTTCCATGTTCTGTGAGGGGAGCAGGGTCTGACTGTTCTGCTGATCATATGTTATAAGTAATGGGTGGTCCTTCTTTCAGTCTTCTCTAGGCCTCACTTTATTTATCTCTTTCATACTCTCCCTCAGCCATTTCTTTTCCAAACTGAAGACTTTTTATACAGAAGCAGTTCCACATCTCTGACCATCTGCTTGCACTTTAATACTCATTTTTCTGTATCTTTAGATAAGGGAGGGCACAGATTTGGACAAGTTTGTCTTGCTGTCTCTTGGGAATCCTGCTCTAGTGATGCTTTTCCTTTCGGATTCAGCCCAAATCTCACTTTCCAAAGGTGGTTGCTATTGCAGGATCTACCTTTATATCCACCAGATGGGAAGTCAGCATTAGCATTTATTTCCTACAGCAAAAAGAAACGCTGGAAAAAAATATCCTCAGCAGGCAAAGAAATAATTCACTTCAGAATATAAATGGGTATAAAGGATTTTGACATGTCTGCAAGCTTCTCCAAATCTATGGCTTTGCATTCATACCAGTCACAGAGCTCTCAGAATATACAATGAATATCCCTTGCTTTGCACTAGTGAAGCACATACAGGACACATCAGAGTTTGAGGCTCTGATGTCTTAAGAATGGTACAAAAAAGCAGGAGGGAGGAATTTCTATCCCACTTCACCTGTGGAAACTGGCACATAAATTCAGTATGCCACAGAAATTATACTATAGACACATCAGGAATGAAACCAGACTTTCTAGAATTGTAATCCAGCACTCTTGGACTCTAAATTCTGAGTGTATTTTTCAATGAACTCTACATAGTGCTGGTTTTGATGTTGCATGAAGGCTTGTCTGAGGAGCTGCAGCAAACACCCAGGAGATCTCTGATGTTTTTTGTTCCACTGGTGAAATCCAGCTGGGTGTGTGGATGTCAAGGCCAACACCTTCCCAAGAGGAATGCTCTCTGCAATCCTCCAGCTGCTGTCACCAGGTCTTCTTTGCCATAAGAATTTAATTACCACGTTAATCAGGAGCCAGACCAGATTCCAGCAGCAATATATTGGGTGTGAATTCCAGGGATTTCCACAGACATGGGTTTGATGTTTGTAGGGCTGTGGTCAGATTCTCAGTGAGGTTCAGTACCTGCTGGAGCTGAGGTATTTTAAATGCCATGCAGGCACAGAGCTCTTACCAGCCTCCTTTCCTGACTTGGGGAATGTTACAGAAGCACCATGTTCTGGATCAATGTCCATGCAGGGAGATTTTAGGCATAAATAGAGCCTGATAATCAATGTAGCAGGATGCCTGCAGTTAATGGTAATAGAAAATTAATGTTAGCACCTGTGGGCTTCTTTTAGGTGAGTAATATTCTCCTAGGGAAAATTACAGACCCCCTAAATCCTTCAAAAGTGTGGAGTCAGCGAGTACTGCTGAAATACTCTGTTGCATTTCAAGTAAGTCAATAAGATCAATAGCTTCAAAAGCAGTATTCAGGTGCTGTTCTCCATTTAGCTGAATGTTTTTCCATTCTGTGCTGTCTTCCACAGCACAGTTAAGGGAAAATAGAAAATCCTTACAGCCATCAGTGCTGGGACAGCGTGTCACTTGTGGTTTGCAGCCCCCTGGCAGTTCCCTGGGCCTGAAACCAAGAGGTTTTTATCTTCACTGTGAAAAATAGTAAGTTCTGGTAAACTCTCCCCAGGCCTGTGGTCCCATCATCCCTGACCATGGATCATTGGGGCTCCCTCTTGGTTTTAAATTAGGAATTAAATGGTGTTCATCACTTCTCCCATGGATGCAGCAGGACAGAGAAAGGGTTAGCCCAGACTCTAAGGTTTTTCTATAAATTTTTCTGTACTTGTGAGGATTTTGGGAACTCCTGAACAGAGAAGGAAGAGGGAGGAAGGCCTGAGTTAAATGGCAGAGGTGGTGTGTTGGGGTGTCCTTGCACACCAGGCAATTCTGCCCGCACATGGAGTGCAGTCATTCCTATGGAAGGCACTGCTTGGTTTGTCACTATTCATGTTCTGAAATGGATTTTTTAAATAAAAAATGAGGCAGAAGTCAGACTAGCTCCAGACTGGCAGCCTGTCACAGGCTGGGCTATCTCACAGTGCTTTCAGCACAACAGGCTTGGTTTCATCTTCATTTCTCCTCACTGTCCAGGAGAACACCAAGGGGCTTGTCCAGCTTTTTCCTGTTGTGGTTTTGTTGTTTTTTTTGTTTAGGAAGACTGGCTTATTTCTAGTAGAAATCTGAATTGTTTTGTGTTTACAATCCACTTCATTCTGGATCTCCTAAAACTGTATTCATATTTTTTGTTAAAAATACTAACTTCTCACCAGGTGGAGTCCCCACCCATGGAAGTGTTCAAACAGTGGGTCAATGCAGCACTTGGCAGTAGGGTTTGGTGGGACTTGGTTGGACATTGGACTCAGTAGTCTCGGAAGTCTTTTCCAGCCTGAATGATTCCACAAAAGGGAATGTGGAAAGGGACAAGTGGCATGGGAAGGCATTTTTAGTGGAGGTGGGTGTCTCCTTGCCACCCTGGCAGACTCACAGAATTCACAGAATCACTGGGTTGGAAGAGACTTTCAAGATTGAGTCCAACCCAGCCCCAGCACCTCAGCTAAACCCTGGCACCCAGTGCCACATCCAGGCTTTGTTAAACACACCCAGGGATGGGGACTCCACCACCTCCCTGGGCAGCCATTCCAGAACTTCTTTATCACTCTCTCCATTAAAAACTTTTTCCTAATATCCAACCTGTATTTCCCTTGGTGCAGCTTGAGGCTGTGTCCTCTGGTTCTGTCAGTGCTGCCTGGAGAAAGAGCCCAACCCCAGCTGAGCACAGGCACCTTTCAGGGAGTTGTAGAGTGATGAGGTCACCCCTGAGTCTCCTTTTCTCCAGGCTGAGCACCCCCAGCTCCCTCAGTGGCTCCTCACAGGGTTTGTGTTCCCAGCCCCTCTCCAGCTGTGGGAATCCATAAAATCAGAGGGTTTTGGGAAAGCTGCAAAAGGCAGGCCTGAGAGACAGCAGAATTGTGATTAGAGCTCAGAGTAGCCATGAGATTGGTCAGCAGAAAAATTATGTAAAAAATAGAAAAGTAAGGACAAATAGAACAATGGTCTGTGTGTTAACACTTGTCTAGAATAACTCCCTAAGCTGCAGAAAAGTTTATCTAGTGAGATATTAGGAAGTTCTAGGCTTAATAATGGAGCTCTGTGCGTTGTGTTTGAAGGCTTACAATCAGGTATTGTATTTGAAATAAGCAAGCATTGTTTTAACCAAAGGTTAAAGATAGAACTACTGTCAATCTGCTTTTGCTTTGTGTGATTGGTCAAAAAACTTTTAAAGTGAGTTGTAACATTGAATTCTTTGTCTGCTGCCTGGGATGTGAGCTGATGGCATCTTCCCATTGTCATAACCATGTAATGAGGCCGATGCTGGAAAATCAAACAGCTCAAGGCATGTTCCCAGCAGTCCCATACTATTTATGATTTGTACTCAGCCCCCAGCTGGCCAAAACAGCCTCGCTGCCTCCTCTAAGTCACCCCCTGTCCCCTCTCTCGCAGGTCCCGCATCCGCCGGGAGCTGTTCATCGAGGAGATCCAAGCCGGGAGCCAGAGCCAGGCCGGGTCGAGCGATTCCCCTTCGGCCAGAAGCAGCAGGGCGGCCCACAGCTCCGAGGGGGACAGCTGCGACGGCGTGGACGCGGAGGGCCCTCCCGAGGGGAAGCCGAGCGGCCCGGAGGCGGACGAGTTCAGCAATGCGGCCGCCAAGTCTCAGGGAGGGCCCGCCGAGGCGGCTTTCGAGGCGGGGGAAGAGGCACTGCGAGGAGCCAGGCCCTCGGAGAGAGCGGAGCCCGAGAGCCTGGAGGACACCGACGACGAGGGCCGGCCCAGAGCGCCGCGCCAGAGCTCCCCGGCGGCACCACAGCGCCCGGGAGACGCTCTGGAGACACTGCCAAACTCTGCCACGGAAGGGGATGCCTCTACCTCAGCTGCCTCCACCTCAGTCCTTACGGGGGAGAGCTCCTACAAGTCAAAAGAAAGTTCAGAGAAAATCTCCAGTGTGCCAAGTACGAGCTCGACGCCGGGCGCAGGCTCGCAGAAATCCAACTCTCTGCAGAGCTTGTTCGGCTTCTCGGAGGCGGCGAGCTCCAGGAACACGCGAGACAGCTCCCTGAGGAAAAAGAAAGCGGCCAACTTGAACAACATCATCCATCGCTTGGAGAAGGCCGCCAGTCGGGAAGAGGCCGTCGAGTGGGAGTTTTGAGATTAAACTGGCCCAACTCGGGAGAGCTGGGAAGTCAAACTGGACCTCTACTGGTTTTATTGTGTTCGCACTTAACCGCCCTGCGGGCCACAGGGCAAAAACGCCATAGGCCAAGGTGCATATAGAAATCAAAAAAAAAAAAAAAAAAAAGAAAAAAAAAGAAAAAAAAGGAGCGTTAAGCCCAATTTATGTTTGTGTTTTCGAGGAAGAAAACTGAAATGTGTAGTCAAGCTTTTTTGTACCCTGAAGTGTTTTTATTATTGCCCTAAGTGATTTCCACAATTTCTGGAATAACTCATACAGCTTTGCCTTGTGCCCTCCTCTTTGGTGTGGGGCTTTAAAAAAATGAAAAACAGGAAAAAAAAAACCTTAAAAAAAAAATCTTAAAAAAAAATCAAACCCACATATTAAAAGGGGGCTTTTTATCTGCCATCTAATGGCTACAGAGCGATAATACACTATTATCTTCTTAAACCAGGAAAAAAGGGGAGATTTTTCAAGAAAAAGAAAAAAAAAGAAAGTTTTTTGTAGCTGTTCAGTTGCCACTAAGAGATTGCACAGTCAACCGACTCTAAACACACTAGTTTGGATTCCTACATATTTTCAAGAAAAGAAAAGAATCTTGTTGTTTGAAACTTTGAATTAAAAAAAAAAACACATTTACTCCACATATTTTTTAACAAAACAAAAAAAAAAGTCACATCAGGAAAATATCTTAATTTGTGGTAGCTGACTTAGTGTTTTCTTGTAAGTGAAATAGAATATTGACACGTAGTGCACATTGTTTCATAGCTTTAACTGATTCTGGTCTTTTGCAGCCCAGAATTTGTTTAATACACTCCATTTTAGGCCAAATCAGGACAAAAAAAAAAATCTGAATCTAGGTATTTTATAATCTGCTTTTTAACCTCTAACCACAGAGCACGCTGATCAGACCTCATATCTGGGAGGTTTAGGAGACAACTTAGAAGCAGCATGTACTTGATCATTTCACTTGGTTCGTAGTGTACAGGATTTCCTTTCAGCAAAGACAGATCGCTCCAAAAACGTTGGCCAGTAACATTTCAGCCTGCTACTTGGGGGCCCAGCCTGTATCCCCAGCATTCAGCTTACCTGGAATCCTTGGGAATGCAGTTCACGTGTCCGATCGCTGTCACACACCACTAAGAGGGACTGGAGCTGCCGGAGACCCAGCCCTTTTCCTGCTGTTGGTGGCCATTTACTGACTCTCTTCCCACCACGAGCACTGATTTTAAATATGTTTTAGTTGTGGGAAGCTCCTTTTTTTGCTTGGATAAAGAGTACATGGCAATGACCAGACAGGCTCTCACCGGGGTGGAAGCAGCCCAAGCTCGAAACCAAAACCTTCGTGCTCTCGAGTCCCAGTGCAGCCCGTTCTGCCCTGCAGAAACACAGCCTTTCCCATTATTTTATGCACAGGTTAGGGCTGATCAAAGTACAAATCCAATTCTAACTTGTCTCTAACTCCTCCTGTTGTCTATATGTATATGCGTGAGCATAGAGGTGCGTGGAAGGATGTGTGTGCGTGGGTGTGTGCGTGCAATTTTATACGTCTGTGTATTTTCTTACGTACTTGTGCACACATAGAGTGCATTACTGCCACCTTTTTTCAATAAGCTGTTTTATCAGTTATGGCTTCTACAAGTTTGCTAATTTAGACTCCTTTATTGCCATATCTTTAAAACTAACAATAGATGATTTCGGAATATATATATATATATAAATATATATATATATAATTTTTTTTTGCTTATTTATAGGTGCTGTATTTTATTATCTGATTGTTAGGAAGGGATGAAAGGGGGCAAATATTCTTTAGAGGGATAGACTGCCGGCAGTATTGGGTATAATTTACAAGATGTAGTTGTCATACTGTATATTATTGATTGAAGACTTTTTTGACCGTATTGTGTATCATTGAACTTTTGTCTTAGGTCAGCATCTTTTTGATGACACTTTAATGGTGCATTCATTACTTCTTAAGTTTAATTAATATTACTTTTCTGATTTTGGGGGAGGGAGGGATGGGGGAGAGGAGTTCCGACTTTAAAGGTATGTTCCCAATATTACACCTCAGTGTGCTTGTATTAATTCATTAGTAGGATTTTTGACTGTAAGATGTGAAACCACATTTCTTGCATGATGTTTTAGAACTTATGTATTTCATTTACAGTCTCTTAACATGCGACAGCAGCACTTAGCGCAAGTTTTCACAAATTTAAGAATCAGTACACTAAAATCCATCCTTCTCATGACTAAGGAAAGAAGGCTCTAGGAGGCTGAAAGGCAGGGATTTATTTCTGATTTTCACTGCTAGCTGTTTCAGGATTCCTCCTTGGGTAACTGGGGACTCGTGGTGCGAAACTGAAGCTGAGGAAGGGAGAGAGAGCAGCTGCCCCTTTCTGTGCTGAGCTGAGGGACAGTGGCAGTGACAGACACCAGGGAGTGGCAGCACTGCTGGGAGCGTGGCCAGTGCCTGGGGACGGGCTGAAGCCAAGGGTGACCTCTCTGTACCTGTCCAGTGTCCTGGTCTGACTTGCAAAGCACAGCTCCGTGGAGAAGCACGTCCTGGTAGGAGTTCACATACCTTAGTACAAGTCACAACGAGCTGCGTCTCCAGCCAAGAGCAAAACTTCTGCCCAGAAGACGCAGATATTTTCCTAGGTTCTTGAATTGTTTTTATTTTTTTTTTTTCTTCGTTGTTGTTTGGTTCAGGTTGGGTTTTTTGATTAATTCTAGGCAATACATTTGCCAGTCTGTTCCTACTGTCCTTGTCTGCTGATTTGAGACCCAGGTGCTGGATGCAGTCAAGTGGTTACTCTCAGCTTTCTCCATAGTGAGGGTTTTTTTTTTCTGTTTGACGATTTATTTTGTTTTTTAAGTTAATATTCCCCAAACTGTTCTTGTGCCTGTGTCTATCTGATTGCATTCCATGATGCTTACTGAGAGCTCTGGCTGCATTGTACGACAGCAGAACTGTATTCACAGGTCGCACACAAATGCAGCACTTAAGGTCAATCTCTCTTCTTAATAAGCAATACGTAAGTGCCTTGAAACATATCTTCTTTTTTTTTTCTTTTTCCTGTTTATTTTTGGTTTGCTTTTCAGGTTTCCACTAGTTCTTTAGGATTCTTTAGTGTCTGCCCGGTTTTTAATGCTGTAATGATTTTTAAAAAGCATATCTGTAGCTTGCCCTAGAGGAAATCTTTCTTTCATAACACTAACTGTTAATTCTAAGCTCCATTATTCCATTTGAGTCATGTAATTTTGCTGGTTAAAGACAGCGTTCACAAGTCAGAAGTCACTCCATCCTGCCAAGCGTTATCATTGGGATCTATTATAAAATTAATCAAATAAAATGCTGTCAGTATTTCCTATATTTTTGGCACTTTATTAATGGCTTAGCTCCTTTTGCTGTTTCATATTTAATGATCTGTGTTGAATGTGGATTAGCCTGCTGAGATGCTGTTGGGGTGATCTCCTGCCCAGGGTCCCTCTGGGTTGCTTGGTGACCCCCTGGGCCGAGGAGCACCCTCAGACCTGGAGCTCAGAGATGCTCCTGGGCTTTGTCCCAGTGTTTAGCCAAGGTCACAGCTGCTTTTCTGTTCCAGTGGAAAGTAGGATGGATTAGTTGAACTACTGCTGATGTTCTCGGGTTGGACATGAGTTACCTGCTGGTGTTTCTGGCCAAGGCCCCCCAGTTTAGAGGCTGAACTTACACTGCAGGGTGTGAGAGATAGTTGGGATCAATTTGGAACTCACCTTTAGGAGGAAAATGTACTTTGGAATAACTTTTTTTTTTTTTTTTTAATTTGATTCAAAGGATAAAAAGTTGAAGGAGAAGAAATGCCAAAGAGCAGCACAGTGGCTGTCATCCCTTGGGTGCTGATTCCAGGGGAAGGGAATGTGTGAAAGGTGTGACATGGGGCTCGTCTCCCAGGGCAGCAGAGCCCTCATTGCTGACGTTTCTTTTCCTGATGGATAAAAGCACAGGCAGTTTTCAGGAAATCCATCATGCCAGATTCTGTTTTTCCTGAGGTTCTTTAAAAGCATTTTATTTTCTCTCTCTGTTTCCAGTTCCATGCTCTTACCAATGCTGTGCATGAAGGGCCAGGGCTGTTTGAATAGAAATACGTTTATACTGCAGTTAAATTGTTGATTTTTCTCTCTGGATGATTAGAGAAGGAAAAAGAGTGCAGTGCTTTGTTTGCTAAAAGCCAGGAAAGAGTATCCCCTGGCAGAAGGGTCATGCAGTGGAATTGTCAATACACTTCCATTTTTCAGGATACAGATTTCAGACAACAGCATTGTAGATGTTTATTGGCAGAAATGCATTTAATTACAGTTGCTTTTGATGCCATAAAATTTGACCATTTTATTTATTCATCAGTGAAATGCCTATGAATAGAGCCACCCTTTAAAGGAATCCATATCAGTGCACTCTGCCCATATCATGAATTAGTGAGTCCTTTAGTAATAAACTCCTTGCTGTAATAGGAAAGATCTATATTACAGTACAGTTAAAAAGAAAAAAAAGTATGTGCCTTTCTCATTAGCTAAAAGATCTCTGCATTATTTTTAAGTAACTTGTTGATATGGGATTGGTGTAGAGCAGGGGGACCATGACCACCACAGAATTCTATGCAATATTTTCCAATCCAATTACTTAAAAGTCCCTATTTTTCAATCCTTTAAAGGAGAAATAGTAAGTTAGAGAAGTTCATCATGCTGGTGGTAATTCAAACTGCAAAGCTGATACATTGTCGTAAAATAGAATTGGGGGAAATGTGACAAATTAATGTGATGAAATAATGGAAAATGCTACCAGTGGTTGCAGTCCCTACAAGCACAGCTGCTGTCAGAAGTCTGTAATCTTCCATTTTAAAATTAATAATTTCCAGTATTCTTAAAGCTTTTATGAATAAGAATGCTCCTGGCAAAAACAGGGCAGGTTAGAAACAAGGGAAAAAATCACATTTTGGCCATATAGAAATTATGAGAATACACCAAAAAAAGCAATTGGGTTTGGACACTTTGCACTTGGATCCAAAATGTTTTATTTCAGTTGAAATGCCACAGTAATCTGTGCCTTTAGCAGGGTTGTGAGAGATCAGTAGCTTGGCAGTTTGTTGCAGACTGAAAGTGGAGTGTTGACATTTTTAACCTGGACATGGAGGGCACTAATTCTGCTCCATTTGTGTCTCTTCCTACAAAGGAGTTCCTGAAATTCTCTCTGATTTCCTCTTCACCCAGTGGATGTTCTCTGTCTTCGGCCACGAGTGTGGCTGAGCTCCTCTTGGAGACTCAGAAACAAAAGGAGAAGGAGGAGAGTTGGTTCTTAGGTGGGGACTGGATGGAACATTCCCTAAACCAAGTCAAGGCTTTCCTGTGAGTGTGTGGCAGTTCTGGCCCTGGTGTGACCAGCTGGTTGTAGCCTCTTATCCCTAAATTTAACTCATATAAAACATTGGACTGAGTTGATTCCTGTCTTGTTCTGCCTTCCCCTTTCTGCTCTGTGAACATCAACATTTTCTTTGTGTTGCATATACAATCAACTTTTCTGAGAATTTAAAAATTCTGTACAAAGGAAAGACTTCCCCCCTCCACTCCCCCCAGCAGTTTAAAGTCTGGTTTTAAATTGTAAGGAGAATCACTGGCACGAGAAGTACAAGATCTGAATTTCTTTTCTGATGTAACCTTTGTAGTTCAAAAGGGGTGTAACAGTCCCTGTCTCCTTCACATATATTTGAGCTCTAAAATGTAGAAATATAATTTCACCAATTTCTTCTTTCCTCCCCATCTCTTTTATAGGATATATTGACTATGCCATATATAAAGTATAGTTAATAATGGACTTTATAGCAAGAAAAGCTCTTTAAACCATGCCTAGGGACGGATTTGTCCTACATGACCAGGTCATGGACTATACCCTTCCCTATTAATATGCAAGGATGAAATGGTTTTATGCTCTGAACGTGAAATTTATCCTTTTGGAGAAGATTAGCGTTAGGCCTGTGCACTTAAGTTTTCAGAAAGCCTTAAAAACAGGTGTGTAAGTGGTGCCATCTCTGTCCTCAGGGATGATTTCCCCCCAGCCAAGTGGTACTGTGGCATATTTAATAGCAGTTATTAGTTATAAGGTCATTTTCCAGTGGAAGAAAGTCATTCATTGAACTTTATTGGTGAGTCCCTGGCCAGCATCCTCTGGTACAATCCAGGACCTGCTTTTCCCAAGCCTGGGCATCCATATCCATCCCAAAATCCTTAGCTCTCTGTGAAATCTGTGTTTCTACAACTCTTGTGAATGGAAAAAACCCTGATGGGATTCCTGGACTTCGTTTTCATTGCTATTCACAAACATCTTCTGGCACTAAGTGCATTAAAAGGAAAAGCCTCCTTTTAAAAAACTAAGATTATTGTATTTTGTCCTTGTCCAGCTCTTCTATAAAGGTCAATTCTGCCAGTTTCAAGCTTGCTTTACTCACAGTGGTGGTGGGAGATTTTAGCCACAGTTCTGTAGATTTCCTTCTATTAAATCTGTTGGTTTGATCACATCAGTTCAGTTCCTTTGGACTTTGAAGCAGCTGAGTGCAGAGAGCAGCTGAATCCTTTACCATAACAAAACAGTGCAGCAAAGTGAATACCCCTGTGATGTCTTTGGCCTTCTGTTTGAATTCCAGAGATATTTGTAATACATGGTACAATCTTCATCCAAAGTTCTTTGGAAATGGAGAATCATGCCCGGAATTTCCTGCTGTTGTGGTGCCACACCTGATTTTTGCACAGTTCCTGTGTAATTCTGGTAGTGTCACAACAGCACAGCCTCTGTCTTGGCAGCAAGAAGAAGAGTTGTGTTCTCTTCTGTCTGTGAGGATAATTAATATGCATTTTTGGGAGTTGTGAAATGTGTCTCTGTGCATCATTCCAGGATGGAAAAGCCCCTCTGTGTATTTAACATTTCCGTGCTTGGTCTTAATGGTGCAGCAGAATTGCTGCAGCCAAATTTGTGAAATCATTTGGGATGTAGGTGAGCAAAGGCTTAAAACCAAGATGTATTTTAATGGGCAGAGGATGCCATTCCCCACTTGTCAGATCCATTCCCTGCTGTAAAGAGGGGATTAGCCACTGGAGAGGCCAGGCTGCTGGAGATGCATGGGTTTAGCTAATGAGGACAGGGAAGATCATGCTCAGAATACATAAAAATCATCCCAAGGGTCTGAGATGTGCAAGAGCCAAGGAATGGGAAAGGAGGGGTCAAACCTTGTCTGTAGGTTTGGCCTCCTGCAGGAAGTTCATATCCCAGATATTTGCACACACGTCGTGCTCTCTCCTTTATCAATGTACAGTGGACAGTAAAGACATTTTTAAAACAATCACAAAACCAGCTGATGAAATAAATTCAAGTCAAGTATGGAATTAAAGCAAGCAGCTCAGCCTTGCTCTCCCTTAGCTGAAAATTCAAGTATTTGTAGGAATGAGGTAGAAATTTTCTGTTAGGCAGCTCCTCTTGGAAGGTGAGTGTCTGTGCTTTCAAGAGAATAAATAAAACTTGGCACTTGACTTGCTCTGAAGTACAATCTTGTCTCCAAGTAACTAGGAAAAATATTTTTGCAATCAGTCTTTCAATCAGACTTCCCTGGCTTTTATTAGCTTGTGTTGGACCCTTTGTGCTGTTTTGATGTGTTATTTATATGTGGGTAAGTTATTACTAGCTTTAAAAGTGTTTCCAAAGGACCTGGTTACCTCTGGATGCTGGTGCAGGTGATACAGGGAGTACTTGAGCATCTGGTTTGGAAAGGAGGAGCGTGGGGAATAAGCAAGGTCACATCTGCGTTGTACTTTTCCTTTTCCTTGATCAGGGCTTCCATTTCCTTCTCACCTTCTCTAGAGAGATGGAGTTCATGGGTCATTCCTTTTTTTTCTGTGGGAGAAAGATTTTAGTCGAGCTTGAAATGATTTTATTTTCACTCCATAGGCATATCATCAAAGTCCTGTATGTTGCCACATTTCCCATTAAGTCTTTAGGATTTGCTTCCTGAAATGGACTCTTTCACTTTCTCTACTTGGAAAGCTATGTGCCTTATTTCCTAATCTCTTCGTGGAGAATAATCTAAAGCACAGTGATCTGGCTTGCAGCATTCCCAGACTCTTTTCATTTCTTTTTTGGGGGGAGCAAACACGGATGGAGCATCCCAGTGCCCCAGCACAGGCAGGGGCTTGGCCCCCAGGCACATCCAGCACTGTGTGAGGAGTCTTTGTGCAATAGAAACTCTGGGGCTGTGCCTGGGGGGTTCCTGTCCCACAGCCAGTGAGGGTGAGCTCTCCTTCAGGGGAATTCACTCTCCTGGGGGAAGAGAAAATCCCTGTGGGTTCCTTCCAGCAGTTCCTGGGACAGGACTGAGCTGTCACCCAGCAGTTGGTGCTCGCAGGGCTCAGTCTCAGCCTGTGCTCTCATAGATCTGTGAGTGTCCAAGAAACCCCCGTGGCAGCTCCTTTGTGCCATCAGTCACAGCTGCTGTCCCCACTGCCACTCCCAGGGCCCTGCTGGCTCTGGGGCTGGGGCCCTGTCCAGTCATTCCAGCTGGGATTTATTTGGGTTTGTGCACAGCAGGCACCCCCAGCCCTCCCTCCCCGAGCTCGCTCTCTCTGCAGCATCAGAAGGTGAAATACACAGAGGTGCTTTGTGATTAGGACAACAATCCAGTATTTCCTATTGATGAGATTAATTTGTAACAGTTTCTTTTTTGAGGTTTGGTTTTTTTGTTGGATAGAACCACAACAGGAGTATTTACATATCATTGGTTTGGGTTGGAAAGGAACTTAAAGCTCATCCTGTTCCAACCCCCTGCCATGGGCAGGGATTCTCCCACTAGACCAGGTTGCTGTCCCCTAAATGGATGTTGGAGAAAGCTTGGGATACCCTAGAGATGGAGCAGGTGGTGTTGGCTCATAGTATCCATATCATTGTGCCCCAGTTGTGTTTTCTAGAGCAATCTTTTTTTTTTAAGAAAAAAAAAAAGTATTTTATCTAAATGCCTAATAAATAATATTATTTAAATAGTTTTTAAAATAATTTAGGACTGAGAATAAGAAGCCTCAGTTGTGAGAGAAGAGACTTAAAATATACAGAGAGAGAAAATACCCTGAGCCTCCTAGAGCCTCTACTGAGAATTTGCTAAAGACACAGAGCCCCTGGTCAGAGCACATTGCAATTAACTCACAAGTGTTCATTTAAAATGAGAGACTGGTTTCCTGTGATGTTCATCTTTGTTGGCATATGTTTGACTTTCTGAATTCAGAGCTGATTTCCTTCTCATTCAAAAGTTGGTCAAGGAAAAAAAAACTGATTAAGAGAAAAAAAGGCAAAAAATAATAATTCACCTTGTGCAGCAGCAGCTTTTCCTGGTGTGAGCTCTGGAAATCCACCTTGTGCTTTATGTGTGTCACACAGGGGTTGTTCAGTTGTGCTGCTGTGTTCAGACAGGCTTTTCCCTGGCCAGGTGGCCCTGGGGAGCAGCAGAGCAGCCCCAAAGCCAGGCAGGAGCCCAGGGAGGGATGGGCAGGCTCCAGCTGTGCCAATCCCCCCTGGCATGGGCAGAGGGAAGGGATGGGCAGGCTCCAGCTGTGCCAATCCCCCCTGGCATGGGCAGAGGGAAGGGATGGGCAGGCTCCAGCTGTGCCAATCCCCCCTGGCATGGGCAGAGGGAAGGGATGGGCAGGCTCCAGCTGTGCCAATCCCCCCTGGCATGGGCAGAGGGAAGGTGCTGGGCCAGCTGCAGGGCACAGCAGCCACTTCTGTGGCTTGGGAAGCAAATTTGCACTTTGCCTTTCAAGGGTGTCGCACTTAAAAGAAAAACCATACGGCGAATTTCTTATATCAGGTTCTTTTTCCTTCTGGTGTAGTCCAAAAAGAAACTGCAAATGAGAGTAAAGAAGGCCCTAGTGGAAGTGTTGGATCAGCTCTGCCAAACAGAAGGTTGTTCCTCTTGGAATACTCTATGCATTTCTGTGGTGAAAAGCATTTTCTCCCATTCCTTGCTGGAAATGCTGTGAGAATGTCACACATACAAATTTGGACGTTGATCCCAAAGCAGATGGAGGCTGGGGAGGGGGGGATGTTCTTTTTTTTTCTTTTTTTTTTTTTTAATTGTTTCCCTCATGTCCCTTTTCATTTTTTTTTTTTTTTAATTAAAAAAGTAACTCTTTGCATTTGTGCAATAACTACTTGCCATGAGAATGGGCAGACCTTGGAAATGCCCCGACTACTAACACAGCACAAGATGAACTCGAACAGAAAGTGGTGTACTTTTTCCTGAGAACTTTTTTTTTTTTTTTTAAATAATAAGCTCAGTTTTTACCCCAGTGTATTGTGGTGTCTTACATTTTTAGCAGTATTTTATATTTTTTTCTGTAACGCACTAAGTCTTAGATGTTTTTAGAGCTTGTTTGTTATATTCACAATCACGGATTTTAAAAAAGAAAAAAAAAAAAAAAAAGATCCTCACAAAGACCCAATTGACCAAAAAAGAAAAAAAAGTGTCATTTTTTTTGTACAAGTAGCTTTGAGAAGCCCACATTGTGTTGCTGTGACTCATCTTTTGTAACATTTTATTTCTTGGTATTTGTTTAAACATAAAAAGTAAGAGTTTATCTGGCTGGCAGTGCAGGGCAGCGCTCCCTCGTCAGCAGAGGCATTGTTTCTGTCTTTGTTTGGTTTAGCCATAAAATGTTTGTTCTCAGCACTGTACAACGGTCCCTATATGATATGGAGAAGCAATATCACTGTATGAAACTCACACGATGTATTATTATTATTATTCACTAGCACCCTAGGTGTGATAATTGAAGTAAATATCTTTTATACAAACACAATTCCGTGTGGGCTGTCTTTTATTGAGGTGAGACCTGAGTCCAAGCAGCAAACATTTACATTGTGCTTCTGGTTTTGGTGATGCCCACAGGGATCACAGGGATGGTTTGGTGGGATTTGTGTTTGGCCAGGGGAGGAAAATTTACTTTCTGTATATCAGTTCCTATGGAGAGTGTGTGTGTGTTTCCAGTATCTTAAATATTGAACTGTTAGATGTGCAAAATGCTCAGTGAAATCCAAGAGTGGCCATTCCAGCTGCAGTCAGTGTGAGGTGGGCACCCAGCTTCACAGACAGAAAATACATATTTGGGCTCTGAGACTGCCAAGGGGAATTGTTTTGAGCACCACAGCAACATATCAACTAATTAAAAAGGAAAAAAATGTCAGTTACCTGAGGTTGGAAATGCTTTAGATTCAGAAATGAAAATGTCAAAGAATTTTCCCAGATATTTGACTCACTGTTTATTTTTACAGATCCTTTACAGGAAAATAAATTCCTCATTTAGTGCCTTATGGGATGTTCCTATAAATACTCTCAGTATTTACAGAGCGAGGAGCTTGGTAAGGAGCAGATGCTGGAATCTGTCAGTGGGATTGTTTTCAAAAGTAGTGGAAGAAATCATTTTTTGGGTGCTCTGGGTGTCAGGTAGAGGATGTGTGTGTGTGTCTGTGCTTACCTGGGTGCTCTCTTTCCCCTGCTCATGTCTGGTTTTTGTGGATTGAAGTTTATTTTGGGGGACCTGCCTTGGTTTCCCCAATCTCCTGCAGTACATCTCTCACACATTTCTCCTACCAGGCTCTCATGAGCCCCCATTTGGAGTTTCCTGTGGAGTAGGAGTTTTGGAGGGCCAGGATGGGTATTTGCTGTGGTTCTGTGCTGGAGAGCAGGGAGTCAGGCTGGGATTTCCCACCCCACTTTGTGCAGCTCCATGTTGGTGTCCAGTTGTGTCTTTGCCATCTTTAGTTCTGCAGTTGTGGGGGAATTCTCCTCAAAATGTATTTAAAAAATGCTACTGAATGCCTTCATTTCATGACAAATGTGCATTTTCTCATTTTGAAGCATCTGACAGGTTGTTCCACGGGATGGAAAGGTTCATGGTTTAACACTTTTTATTTTTTCCCCTTCTCTTTAATAACTAGTCCAACTGTTGATTGCTATAAATGGTATTATTGTGTATAATTTGACCATAATTTTTTTTTAAGCCTGATGCTAAACAACTAGACTTTTAAAATGCCATGCCTCAGGTAGGTTAATTTGTGTATTTGTAACCTGCACTTTTCTTCAGGTGGTATCAGCACGAAACTCCAAAAATGCCACACGTGGTCATAGGCAAAGGCTGTGTCAAACTTGAGAAGGCACTGACCTGGAGAAGGCTCACAGTAGCTCAGAATTTTGCATCCTGGGATAAAGCCAGGTGGTTCTCTCAAGCCTAAATCTCACAAAGTTAATTCTGGGAAGTTAGGAAGGAAGGAAACACAAGGAAGCATTGAGAGGACAGGAGCAGATATTTATGGCCTTCCATTGAGATAGTTGGATCTCCCACCATAACTTGAGGCTTCAAAAGGATGTCAAAATTCTCTTTTTTGGAAAAATTTTATGTTGTGTGTTCCCATAGACCTTTACTGGTTTGAACTGGGACATCACTGGGAGTTCCTGCTGGGACAGAGCTGCTGCTGGGGCTGGATGGGTGAGGTTTGCATGGGTGAGGTTTGCATAGGAAATGTTACAGGGATTTGCTGGATTGATGGGAAGAGTCCTTGTTTGTGGCATCCTTGGGTGCAGGAGGAAGTTCACACCCCAGTGCCAAGGTCCTGCCTGTGCTTCTGCTCCACCATCAGTGAGAGCCAGGTTGAGTTTCAGTGGGAAAAGGGAAATTTTTTCACATGTTCCCACCAGGAAAGGAGCTGGGAGTGGCTGACATGGGCTTCTGAGCCCCACTTCTTTCCATCTGGAAATGCTGTCATTTTCTCCTCAGTATTTCTGTTTTAATGGAAGTGGTGAAGGAATTGTGTACTTGCCAACAGAGGGCTTCAGAAAACATGATTTGATTACAGCACAGCATTTTATTTTCTTTTTGCTCCAAGCTATGGGAAACTGATAAGAAAATTCAAACTGTTTTCTTGAACTCTTCCAAGTTACCCATGTAATTATCTTAGTACCCTTGGAAATAATCCCTTCTTGTATGAAATCTCTCTCCTTACAGGGTGAATTTATTAAGCAGTGCTGGGTTTCTTTGCTGGGGGCTGTTTATTTTGGAGTGGCTGGGCCAGGAGGAAGGGGAAGGAGAAATCCTTCAAACCTTCCCTTCCCAGCAGGCCCTCAAAATGTGAAAAGAAAGGGAGAAAAGCAGGGGAGGGAGAAGAAATCTCACCTGCAGCTCTTCTGGCAGAGAAACCCAGAGAGGTTGGAGGGTGTGATGGTGTTCACAGGGGTCTGAGGGAAGAGATGAGGATCTGACTCCATGTTTCAGAAGGCTTGATTTATTATTTTATGCTATATATTATATTAAAACTATACTAAAAGAATAGAAGAAAGGATTTCATCAGAAGGCTGGCTAAGAATAGAATAGCAAAGAATGATAACAAAGGTTTGTGTCTTAGACAGAGAGTCTGAGCCAGCTGACTGTGATTGGGCTTTAATTAGAAACAACCACATGAGCCCAATCCCAGATGCACCTGTTGCATTCCACAGCAGCAGATAACCATTGGTTACATTTTGTTCCTGAGGCCTCTCAGCTTCTCAGGAGGAAAAGTCCTAAGGAAAGGATTTTCCATAAAACATGTCTGTGACAGGAGGGAGCCCCCAGAGAGTCATGGAAAGGTTTGGGTTTAGGGTTTAAAGGGACCTTTAAAGGACACCTTCCACTGTCCCAGGCTGCTCCAAACCCCATCCAGCCTGGCCTTGGACATCCCAGGGATCCAGGGGCAGCCACAGCTGCTCTGGGCACCCTGTGCCAGGAGCTCACCACCCTCATCATAAAAATAACAACTTCCTTAGAACTCACCTGAGTCACCTTCTTTTAGGTGAAAACCATCCCCCCTTGTCCTGCCATGCTGCACTTTGGTGGCTCCTTCTCTCTTCCCCAAGGCCATTTTCCAAGCTGGCCCTGAGGAGAGGGCAGCTGGAGCTCAGAATGGTGCTGATGTTGGGATGAGCTTGGCAGCTGGGGCTTTTCCCTGTGCTTCCTTTGCCACTTGGGCAGGTAAGTGTGAAATGTTGTCAGGGTGTTGGACATGATCTGCTCTCTCCTTGTCCCTGTTTTCTCTTGTCTCTTTGGCAGCACATGAAAGTAAAACTGAGCAGGGCTGTTCTTGCTGCCCTCCCTGGTGCCAGTGCCATCCCTTGCTGGCTGGAGCTGCTCATCTTCTCAAGGTCCTTCCTTCATCCCTGAAGGACCTCACTGATGGTCTTGATGTCTTCTCTTACAGCTCTGTATCTGCAGAGGAACCTCATCTCTGCACTCCTGCAGCTTTTCCAGGCCTGATTCCTGTGCCTGGAGACAGGGAGATCGTGCTAGAACGTACAGATGGCTTTTAGAGTTGTCATCATTCCTTTCTTTTCATCCTCTCCTTGCTTTTTCTGCCCTTCCAGAAGCCCTGCAGAGGGTCTGATCAGGGAATGCCCTTGTGGCAGGTACAGATGGACCAGGAGAGCCCAGAAGCAGCATTGCAGCCTGAGATGATTCCCAGGTTAATAATCCAGGAATTCTGGCTACTCAGGAACTCTTGGAGCTGCCTGACCTCTCCTCCCTCCCTGGAGATTTCTACAAAAGTTGCTTTAAAAAGTCCCAAAATCCCAATTCCTTTGTGTTTCTGTTTCATTGGTGAGATCTCTGGAGCACTTGATCTTTATTTACTCTGGGGACATTTTTGGAGCACTACAGTCCCTTTGAATGATGCTGATTTTTCATTGCCTGATGGGAGGGGAGATGCTCAGCTGGGCTATTGCACTACAAACTCCTCTTCAGCCTTTCCTTCTGAGCAGCTTTGCACCTCAGAGCCCACAGACATGGTTTTGGTGACTTGTAGAAAGAAATCTTCCATCATTCCCTGCCTCCTTGTCCTGTTCCTCAGCCTGCTGACAGCTCCCAGCAGTGGTGGCCCCAAGGAAAAGGCTTTGCATGAGGCTGAGGTGGATTGAGTGACTCCCACCCACTCTGGCCAGGCAGAAATGTTGTCCCTCACCATGAAAAGGTCAAGACAGAACTGGAACCATCAAGCTGTGCAATGGTGAAAGGCCTCTGACAACCTTCCTGTTGCAGGAAGGTTTTTGGCTCAGATCTTTCTGCCTTGGCATCTTCACAGACCAAAAAAAGAAGGCAGAGAAAATCATCTTGTGCATGCAGGGCTGAATCTGCAGCCTTTGGATCGAGTGCTCCTCATCCCTCCAGCCACAAAGCAAGGGGTCAAGGTCGAGTCATCTCCCTTGATTCTCCTGGAAAGGGAGCAGGGCTTTGGGCAATAACAGCCTTTTCCAGACTTCCTTAAAAGCCAAATGCCAAGTGTTTCAAGAGCCTGAAATTGGGCCTGAGTTTATGTGTAAACCTTGGGAGCTCTGGCATCAGGCAGAGCCGGAGGTAAGACTTTGTTGGCTTGGAAAGGCTCCTGCAGAGCCATGCCAAGAAGTCTTGGCTCGTTCTTTTCATGGGGAAGAGCAATGATTTCAACTCAGATGTAACTGTCCAGTCATGAAGTGGAGTGGCCCAGCATGGGGAAAGGTGAAAGAGCTGGAAAAAGCAGAGGGTCCATGGCAGACCCAGTTTCCTGCTTCTTCCTTTGGCTTCTGCTCCGTGCCCTGGCACTCTCAGACACCCCTGTTTGTGCTGAGTGAGTTTCCAGCTTTGAGCCTTGGTGCCAAGGCACTCCAAGGTTGACTTATCTCACCATCATCTTCCTTCCAGTCAATAAAATAGACTTCAAACCTTTGAAGTAGTGGCTTTCAATGCACTTCAGTTGACTTTTCAAAGAGAGCGTGCCACATCACTTCTCAGCTTGTTTTCATTTTTTTTTACAGTTATGTAAATTCAGGGAGGCCAGACAGTAAATGGAGGGAGATTAAAAATTTCCACGAGGCAAATCAGGGTGTGAACTTGCAGAGCATCAGCTAATTTGCCATAGCTGCCCATGTGTGTGCTCCTACCCCTGTCCCTTCAGCTACAGCACTCACCTCTCATCTCCTCGGGGCTCTGAGGATCCACATGAGCAGTTACCCTGGTCCCATGGATGTGCAGCAAGTCACAGCCTATCTCACCCCAAGGTGATTTATTCATCTGTCTGTATCCTCAGTAATCAAGCCACCATCTTATGGAAAGATTGCCTCTCATTTATTTATGTCTGGCCTTATAACTTCAAACCAAGCTGCTAGTATGTCTTAATTTTCTCCATCTGTGAAAACAGATGCTGTTTATTTTGGATGATTTGCCAAGGGAGCCCAGTTGCTGGGGCTTGTTCCAGGAGTCAGAGTTGCTGTTGCTGTGTGGCAGCTCTGGGCTCCTGGCTCAGGGGCACTCCTGATGAGCCCCTGCATCTGCCAGGCTCTGCCCCACCAGCCTGGCCACTGGGGCTCCAGGAATGTTCTCTTCAATAATCACTTCAAGGGTTTAACCTGCAGCTTTGGAATGGCAAGGGACTGACTGGGCTGTTCACAAGTATAAGACTCGTGTCAATGTTCTATTCTCATTTTGGGTTTTGTTTCTTCACTGTGTGTCCCACCACGTGGCCTGTCCATACAGGTCCTTGATGTTATTTCCTGAAATATTCATCCCCCCTTGGGCACACAGAATTCCCAGAAAAGGCATTTCCATAGAGCATTTTCTTTGAGCAGAGGCTCTTTCTGAGGATTCATTCAGTGTTTGGCAGGGTATCATAGAATTATTAAATGGTTTGGGTTGGAAGGGAATTTTCACCATCACCAGGTCCAACCCCTTGCCATGGGCAGGGACAGCTCCCACTGGACCAGGTTGCTCAGAGCCCCATCCAGCCTGGCCCTGAGCACTTCCAGGAATGGGAATAGTCCAGTCCCAGCTTCTGATTTTCTGTGCATCAGAAAGGGGAACCAGCCCTGTCTGTGCCAGGGTGGCACCAGAGCTTCTGCCAGAGTGGGGCTCCCAGTCCCTGCACTTCTGCTCTTTGCTCCACAAGGCCATGGCAATGCCAGGCCTGGCTCTTTAAAACCCAGAGCTGCCAGAGTTTGAGGCTAAAGATACTTGGTTTAAAACCCATTTTCCCCAGGACTTCACCTTCTTTGTCCCATTACCTTGTGCAGTAGCTCTTCTCTTCTCTTTGAGGTATTTGCACATCTGAGGGGTCAGAGCAGGGCTCAGCAGCTCAGGGAGCACAAAGGCCGATTCCTTTTGCTGGATCCAGTGCCTGAGCCGCCCTGCTCTGGCAGAGCCCTGCTCCTGCTGCTGCAGGTGAAGAGTCTCTGGCACAGAAGTGCCAAGCCCGCGGGTGGCCGCGGCCCCTGTGAAAAGGGAAAGTTATGATTAAAAAAAAAACCCCAAAAACCAACTGTGAGGAGTGACACTGACAGGGAGATGAGAGGGAAGCTCTGTGTGTTTGGTTGATGTCAGTGTCAGACACGGTTCCAGCCTTTTCTGTTTCCATGGATGGTTTCATGGCCAAGGCCGAGTGAAACCTCAGGGAAGGAAGGAAGGATGCAGATCCCTTTAAAACTGAGAGCTTTGCTGACCCTTTTTTCTCTTAAGTTGAAAAAACTCAGTCCCTGTAACTCAGAAGTCAAAAGGATCATTGAAGAGAGAGATGCAGGAGCTGGGTCTCCTTCTGCAGGCTCCAAAGCTCAGCTCTGCAGAGGATTTTTGGGCAGGGGGGGAGGCCAGGGAACAATTCCTGCCCCAGGTAACCTCCTGGTGGGGTGAACCCTGAACAGGATGCTCAGCAATGCCTCGTGCAGAATTGGCCCCCCAGCCCATGTTTGGCCAGCAATAGCTTCCCAATTACATTTTAATGCAATTTTAAAAGACAGCCAATTGAATAATTAACCCTAGGGAAGAGGTTTTCTTCTTTCCAAATCTTGTTGATGCAAATATTTTGCATCAGGCCACCCATGTTTTGGAGCAGGCAGGGATTCCCCATTCCTGGAGAAACACTGACCTCCAGTGGGATGTGCCTTTAGCACAACTACTGCTCGATCCTGAGTCTCTTATTGGGGGCTCTAAAATGTAAATATGCTGAGGGTGAAAAAATAAATCCATGTGTTGTGTTCAAAGCAAGTGCCACCTCCCTTTCCCTGCAGTGAGGCTTGGTCCTTCTGAATAACATGGGAAGGGGAATGGCTTTAAACTGAAAGAAGTTTATCCAATCTAAGTTTAGATTGGAAATTGGGAAGGAATTCTTTCCTGTGAGGGTGGGGAGGCCCAAAGCAGCTGGGGCTGCCCCTGGATCCCTGGCAGTGCCCAGGGCCAGGCTGGACAGGGATTGGAGCAGCCTGGGACAGTGGAAGGTGTCCCAGCCCATGGCAGGGGGTGAAATGAGATGGGCTTTAAGTTTGTTCCCAACCCAAACCACTCTGAGATCCCTTAAACCAACACAGTAATTGTTTTTCTTATTGTTTAGGTTGAAAAAGACTTTTAAGATCATCCTTACTCCATCACTGCCATGTCCACAAGTGCCACATCTACCAAAAAAAGGGGAATTTGCACCAGCCAAGACCCTGATTCCTGGGAAAGCAGTGTCACTTTGGGCATCACTTTGAGCCTCCATCACTGCTGCTCTTAGCCCAGCCCTGTGGCCAGGGCATCCCTCCCTGTGCAAGGAGCTCCCTCCACAGCTGGTTTCTGGGTGTGAGGAGCATTTCCCAGCCTGGCAGGACTGGGAGAGCTGGAATTGAGCTGTGCACATGTTGCACCCCTTGTCTGAAGGCTCAGAGAGGGCAGGAGCCCTGAGGAGAGGCTGCCCTTGCTGCTCCCCAGGCAACCCCTGCACTTCTTGCTCCCTGGCCGTTGGTAAATGAGGAAATCTTTTTACCTTCCAGCTGTCTGGAAAGTAGGGGAATAATTACAACAGGAATTATCAGGGAGGGACTGGAACAGATGGGACCTGAGCTCTGACCCACCTGGAAATCCAGGCACAGAGGGACAGATCCTGCATCCCCACAGTGGAGGTGCTGGCAGAGCAAAACACCGGCTCTGAACCTGGAGCTGAGCAGGTTTTCCAGCCAGGGAGAGGCCCAGACACTGCTGGCAGCCAGGGAGAAAGGTGAACCAGGTCGATTTCTGCTGCAGGACAGTTTTGGGATGGATCTGCCAATGGAACACGGGGCCTGCCCTGCGGGGCTGCTCCCGTGCCTCTCGCTGGAGCTGCAGCTTCACTGCTCCACATCTGGGCTCCTCTGGGGTTATGTGAGGGGAACAAGAGGTTTTTGTTTTGCTCCTGGAGCATTCCAGCAGTGCCTGTTGTGGTTTAGGGTGTGGGTTTTACTCTGGGGGGCAGCTGGGAAGAGAGAGGGATCCTTTGTACAAACTTGGCAGGGTGGGAACGCCGGGGGCTGCAGAGCCCAGCCCGTGCCCGGGGCAGGACTGGTCCCCCCCGAGCCCCTGCCGGGGTGTCCCCCACCCTGCCCCAGGCCCCCACTCCAGCATCTGCCCTGTGAGAGCCTCTCCCAGCCCCACAGCCAGGGCAGCCTCTGCCATCCCCTTTCCTGGGCAGACCAGACCTGGGATCAGCTCATGGGCTCAACTCCCTTAACCCTCTCCAGGTGCCCCTGCTCTGCCTGCCAGGATCCTGCCAGGTACCCCTGGGGCACCAAAATACCTGGGTGATGCCTTTGAAGCAGCTGTGCCAGTGCTGGCAGCTGCCTCTGGCACTGGGAGGTGGCACTGGGACTGTGCCCACCCTGGGCATCCCCAAATTAAATTAACAACATCACACTACCCCAGACACATATTAAAAATGCTACTGAATGCCTTCATTTCATGACAAATGTGCATTTTCTCATTTTGAAAAAGCATCTGACAGGTTGTTCCACAGGATGGAAAGGTTCATGGTTTAACACTTTTTATTTTTTCCCCTTCTCTTTAATAACTTGTCCAACTGTTGACATAGGCAAGCCCTACGTGCTCACAGCAGTAAAAGCCACCACAAGATAGTTAAAAACCTACCCTGTATCTCATCCTGCTACCCATAACACCACCCTAAGCCTTAAAAAACAAGTCCTTTAAAAGCAAAATACCCCTAAAAAATGGGACAAAACAATAAAACTCGTGTGTGAGCAGGGACTGCTGCTGTGGTCCCAGACATGAGCAGAGAGCAGGGGTGCTGCCCTGAGCTGCTCTGGTGCTCCAGGTGGGGCTGCTCAGCCCGCTGGTGTCCCCTGGCACAGTCAGGGGGTGGTGACAGCCCTGGCTCTGTTTTGCAGTGCGCTGTGCCGAGCTGCAGATCCAGCTGACCGAGGCTGTGGCCACCCTGGCTGCCCAGAAGGAGCTCGTGGCCAAGCTGGAGCACGACCTGAGCACCATCCAGGCCCTGTCGGCTGTGCCACGCCCCGAGGCAGAGGTACCACGGGCCTGGGCTGGCTCCCAGAGCTGGCAGAGGGCTCTGAGCTCCCCCAGGGGGCAGGGGACACTGTCCACCTCCTCTTGGCCTCAGTTTTTGGGGGGTGGTTGTTATTATTATTATTATTATTATTATTATTATTATTATTATTATTATTATTATTATTATTATTATTATTATTTCTTAATCAGTAATATATTTATTATTTATTTTTATTATTAATTATTAATATTTCTTATAATCATTGTTTCTTCTTTAGTTCTATTTTTTAATATTGTTTATTATTATTTAATATTATTATTAATTATTAATAATTAATAATAATTTCCTTCCTTTTCTTTCTGATAATTCATCCAGCAGAGATGGGTGCATTTTCCCCTCACCATGGTGGAATGGGAGAGTGTTCACCTCATCTTGCTTTCAGTTTTTGGGCGGGTTATTATTATTATTATTATTATTATTATTATTATTATTATTATTATTATTATTATTATTTCTTAATCAGTAATATATTTATTATTTATTTTTATTATTATTAATTATTAATATTTCTTATAATCATTGTTTCTTCTTTAGTTCTATTTTTAATATTGTTTATTATTATTTAATATTATTATTAATTATTAATAATTAATAATAATTTCCTTCCTTTTCTTTCTGATAATTCATCCAGCAGAGATGGGTGCCATGAGGAGGTGCTGGCATGGGAGGGGGTGGTACCAGGGGCACCCAGGCACCATCCAGCCCTTCCCAGGGCTGGGGTTTGAGGTGGAGCTGGGTCAATCCTCATCCCTGCACAGAGCCTGTCCAGCAGGGATGAGGCTGCAGCACCAGGAGCCAGGAGGGGCTGCTCTGGCCAGGCCCCTTTGGGTGGGTGGGAAATGTTTGATTTCTCCTGTTTGTGCTGCCCAGGGTGCCCCAACCCCCGGGCTGGAGAGGATCCCCGAGCCCATCAAGGAGGCCACGGCGCAGTTCTACGGTGAGGGGGGAGCCAGGCTGGGCTGGGACACGTGAGGGATAGAAAATAAGGAAATAAAGATGGTGTAGAAAGTAATCTTACCCCTAAGGAGCTGCAGCTGGGTCAGTTAGCAAAGATTAGGAGCAGGCCTGACTTGAACAGGCCACAGCTGTGACCAGTGAGAAGAAGATGCTATAAAAGAGTGGGGTGGCTGGTTGGGAAGGGAACTGGAGTTATTTGGCTGCTTTGTGAAGAATAAAGAGTCAGTGCTCTGAGGAGCTGCCCATGGGAAACACCGAAGAGGTGAGAAACTTTTGTGATGAGGAGACAGCAGCATGGAACCTTTGCAATATAATGACAACAGGGACACCCCCCAGGGGCAGGGGGGCACCTCTCCAGGGGTGGCAGCTCCTGAGCCATCCCTGCCCAGGGTGGCTCCCACTGGGACAGTTCTCCACGCTGGGCAGGGTTTGCCCATCTTTTGGCCCTGCCAGGGGGTGCAGCAGGCAGGTGCCAGGCCTGGTGAACCCAGGCTGAACCCAACGCTCTGTGCTCCTGCTCTCCCACACCAAACCCCTCCAGAGCCAGAGAGTGAAACATTTCCTGTGCATCAGCCCCTGTGCTGAGGTCTGCAGCAGAAAATGAATCAAAAAAAAAAAAAAAAAAAAACCAACCACTTCTTGCTCCTCTGGGGGGAAAAAAAAGCCTTTCCTTTTTTCCCCTATTTTTTGCTTGGTTTTTTTGTTTGTTTTGAAAGGTTTTGAAAACACAAGATAAACATTATCACAGCAACAGTCCCACCAAGCTAAACAACCTGCAGCCACCCATCCTGCTCTATGAATAACTGCTCAGTGCAGCTGGTTGAGTCATGGCCTTGGGGACACATTTCTGCTTGGCTGTGAATGCCACTGCCAGGAAGGAAGAGCGGGGAGGGATGGCCACAGCCCCCCAGGCACCCACAGAGCCACATCAAGGGGGGCAACCCATGTGGAACACCCAAAAATGGGGTCCTGGGCATAGCAAGCTGGATGAGGGGTTGGGATAGGAGAGAGAGAATTGTGGCTCTGGGGCTTTGTTTTAATGCTGCAGAGGCCAGAGGAGAGAGTCTGGCAGGGATGGAGAGGGAAAGGCAGCCATGGGTTGCACCAAACAATGCAGTTGGTTTTCCTGTTCACTTTGAGGATGAGTCCTCAAAAATACATTTAAAAAATAATATATAGATAAATAGTAGTCCATGTTGTAATAACTGGGGTTGATTTGGGTGCCCCCAAGGTCCCACAGCAGGAGGACCTGGAGCACACCCCTGGGGTGGATGGTGGGCATCTGCCAGGTCGTGTCTCACACCAAACCTTGTTCACAGGTCACTGTGCACCCCCTGGCACCCCATTCCCTGAGGGCCAGGTGGACTCACTGCTCTCCATCATCTCCAGCCAGAGGGAACGCTTCAGGGCCAAGAACCAGGAGCTGGAGGGGGTGAGGAGCCTGCTGGGGACCTGGGCTGGATGCTCTGCTGGCCTGCAGGGAGCTCTGTGCCAGGCAAAAGGAAAACACATCCTGCTGTGGGCAGGAGCAAAGCCTGCCCCAGCCCATCCCTGCTGCTGCAGCTCCAGGACAGCTCCAAACCCCTCTGTCCCTGTGTCTCTGTGTCCCTGGCACAGTGTTTGGGGGTGCCATGGAAAAAACACACAGAGAATACATTCTGGGGTAATGAATTGAAGTAGAGCACAAAATAACCTTTTCCAAGCTGTCTGGTTGTGCCTGCACCTCCTGTGGGAGCCACAGCCCATGCCAAAGCCCCCCTCAGCCACCTTGGCTACCCCAGCCCTTCTTGGGCTTCTCGGTCAGGACTGGGAGCCCCCTTGTGCCACAGCTGGGACAGTTTTCATTAGGGAGCGGTTTGAGTTCAAGGCCAGGGGGGTTTAATTCCCGGGCTGAAGGGGACTGGGCCCTGTCAGGGTGCCCCAGGTCCCCTGGCTGGATGCCATTGTCCCCCACCCCCTGCAGGAGAACAGGATGCTGCAGCACACGGTGCACGCCCTGCAGAGCGAGCTGGACACCCTCAGAGCTGACAACATCAAGCTCTACGAGAAGATCAAGTTCCTGCAGAGCTACCCTGGCCGGGTGAGTGTCCACCTGTCCATCTGTCTGTCTGCCCCTCCTCGGGCTGGGCTCACACAGCAGGCAGCTCCCAGACACAGAAATTGCACATTTCCAATGTGCAGCTCGCATGGGAGTTGGAGATAACTGGGGTGGGAAAGGTTCTCTCCTCCAGGAGGGCAGTTTAGAGCAGTGCTGAGGGATCTTTGGCATCTTCAAAGCCAGAAAACCAAATTTCCTCCCTAACAGAGCTGCTACACCCCCCTCTGATGCTCTCTGCTGGCAAGTGGGGATAATTCTGCCTGACCAGGCTGCCAGAGGTTAAATTTGGAACCTCCTGCAACAAACCCCTGCAGCAGAGCCTGGAAAATAATTCATCCTGTCCCACTTGTGCTCATTCCTGAACTTGTTGTATCCAGCAGAGAGAGCTGCTCCCTGAGCAGCCAGAAGACAGAAGAAACCAGCCCAAAATAATCCCAGTAATGCCAGGAGAAGGCTGGGAAGGGGGACCAGACTTTGCTGCAGCCTGCTCTGCTCGTGCTGTGTCCCTCAGGGGTTCCTCCCTGGGGCTTTGCAGGAGGCTCAGGCTCATTTCCACTGCCAGCACTTCCCTGTCAGAGCCAGGCTCTGCTGACCTCGGGCTTTCCCTAGAAATGCCACTCACAGAGGGGACACCCATTCCCTGCCACCCTTCCCCCTGGCTGCTGCCTCTCCATGCTGCCTGCACCGAGTCTGTTTTGTTGAGGGATATTTTAATAGCATTTGGTGGTGGGAAACTCCTGCAGCTTGAGGGACCTTATTTGGTGCCTCTCTTTATGTCCCCGTGATGACGCCAGGTCATCCCCTCTGACATTTTTTCCCCTTTCTCCTGTGGAATATCATCTCCATGTTTATCCTCTGCCACAAGGCAACCCCTGAATGCCATTGCCATGAGCTAAAGAGCAAAACCCTCCGTGGCAGCAGCACAGGGGATTGCATAATTCACCCCCTAATGGTACATGTGACGTGTTAAAAATACCCAGCAAAGATCACTGCACTGGCCAGGCTGGGGCAGCTCCTCGCCCCTAAATCGGGCTCTGGGCTCATCACAGTGACCCCAGGGTCGGGTTGCAGTGTGTGAGGCCTTACTAAAGGTTTACACAGAGGTGTAACACCAGCCATGGGAGCAGACAGGGCCCTCTGCAGGTAGGAGCAGGTCCAGAAAGGCCTCGGGGAGGGCGAGCACTGGGCAGAGCGAGCGGAGCCGTGCTGGCACGTGGCACAGGGAATCAGCACTGCAGCAAGGAGCCAGAGTCTGCAGCAGGCTGTGCCCGGGGCTGGTGACAGCATGGGCTTTTCCCAGGCTGGATTTGGGCAGGAATGATGTGGAATCTGCAGCTCCTGCAGAGGTGGAGGAAGGAGGAGCAGGGAAGCTGCAGGAGCATCCTCAGGGCTCGCTGCAGCCAAGGCTGTGTAAGGGGAATTATACAGGAGAAATATAAAATCCATCCTGTCTGGACCCACCCAAATATTTCCCTTCTTTCAAGGGGTTTTCTTCATTTTCCTTGCCCTTTTCCCGGCCTATACCAGCTCTGTGTTTGAATAATGATTTCCTCCTCCTAAACCTCTGTCTCCCTCCTGCCTGGCCCAGCAGCAGAGAAATTCAGGGTGGGATTTGCAGTAGCCCAGGTGAGCTCTGTGAGGATGACACAGGTGACAATGACCTCATGGAAAGGGCCCAAAATACTGAGACAAACCAACCCCAAACCATTCCACAATTCTATGAAGAAAGGACTTTATTCCACAGCTCCTGTCGTGCTTCTCCTTTCTGAAGGGGACAGATGCTGTCAGCCCTGTGGGTCAGCTCTGTGCTGCTCCATCCTTTGGGGGTGTTTTCTCCCAGATGGGGGAGCTCAGGGTCCTGTCCTTGTGCTGGGTGTCCCTGTGGCTCTGACCCTGCCTTTGCTCCCCCAGGGCAGCAGCAGGGATGACACAGAGCAGCGCTACTCCTCCCAGTACGAGGAGCGCCTGGACCCCTTCTCCTCCTTCAGCAGGAAGGTAAGAAAGGCTCCCCAGCACCTCCCTCTGCATCAGCCCCTCTTTCCTGCCCAGATGAACTCCAGGGAGCTCTGATAGAATGAAAAAGCACTCAAATATGCTTTGCTTTCAAAAGCAAAAACAAATAAATAAAAGTCACTGTGCCCCAATGATGGCTGGGGGTGTGACGGTGTTCACAGGGGTCCAAGGATGAGGGAAGAGACGAGGATCTGACTCCATGTTTCAGAAGGCTTGATTTATTATTTTATGATATATATTACTTTAAAACTATACTAAAAGAATAGAAGAAAGGATTTCATCAGAAGGCTGGCTAAGAATAGAAAAAGAAGGAATCATAACAAAGGCTTGTGGCTTGGGCTCTCTATCCGAGCCAGCTGACTGTGATTGGCCATTAATTAGAAACATCCAACATGGGCCAATCCCAGATGCACCTGTTGCATTCCACAGCAGCAGATAACCATTGTTTACATGTTGTTCCTGAGGTCTCTCAGCTTCTCAGGAGGAAAAATCCTAAGGAAAGGATTTTTCATAAAAGATGTCTGTGACATGGGGGTAAGGGGAAAATAGGACCATCCTGGGGCACACAGTTTCTTCCATGTTTTGCAAACCCCAAATTCGCCCTCTGAGCCTCAAAATCTTGTGTGGTTTCCTTGTAGGAACGCCAGAGGAAGTACCTGAGCCTCAGTCCCTGGGATAAAGCCACGCTGAGCATGGTGAGTGGCTGCTGTGCCAGCACTGTGGGAGCTGAGGGGATTTCAGCCCAGTGCCTGCAGGGGAATGGGGCTCTGGGGCAGGGGAAGCATCCCTGCTGTCCTGGGCAGGGTGCAGAGCACAATGGCCATGCTGAAATTTGGGTTAGGAGCAATCCCTTCCCTCCCTTGCTGCCCAGGGCAGTGGTGGCATCACTGTCCCAGAGGCATTTCAAGGACAGGGACATGTGGCACCTGGGGATGTGGTGCAGTGCTGGGCTTGGCAGTGCTGGTTGGACCCAAGGATTTCTGAGGTCTTTTCCAGCTTAGACAATTCTGATTCTATTCTATGATTCCAAGCACCTCTCCTCTGGTTTGTGACATGCTGTGGGGCTCAGGGCTGCACCCCCAGCCAGGGGCAAAGCCTCCTGCATAGGAGACACCCCCAGAGAGCCCCAGCACCCCACACGTGTGGGGAGGAGGAGTGTGAGGGGCTGCAGGGGGTCCAGCACTCCAGGGAAGATCTCTGCTCCACACATTGGCTTCTCATGGCATTCTCCTTAAAAACCCCTTCCCAAGCCCTGATCCTTCCTGCTCTGGCCCTTCCTTCCAAAAAAGCATCAGGGGAAATCCTGGGGGAGCTGAGGTGTCTGCAGCAGCAGAGGGTCCTTGCCTGAGCCACAGAGGTGACTGCTGCCACTGCAAGCTTGGGCTGCCATCTCTTAGGCTAGAACTTTCTGAGCTAAAAATGTGGAAATTATTATTATGAGGAAATCTGACTTAGAGTGGAATTTGTGGCATTAGCAGCAGGCTCAGGATGGGGTTTTGGCTGAGTTAACCCCCAGCTCTCCAGCACAAGGGAGGTGAACGTGGGGCTGCAGAGAACACAGAGATATCCTGTAATAAAGGCAGAGCTGTCATTTGCATAAAAACCAAGCAAATGCCAACATGAATATGGATTGTGTGGCGTGCCAGCACCATGGAGAATTAATGAAAGGCATTCACAAAAAAAAAAAAACTGACTTAGGGGAGTTCTTCCTTGGGAATATTTAAGAACATAATCTTGTTTGTTACAGCAGCCTCCGCCGTGGCCGTGAATAGCAAAGACGATTTCAGCCCGGAATGGGTTTGGTGGGAGATCTGTGGGTTTTAATGCCAGCTCTGGAAAGCCTGCCTGGTGTTTGGGGAATGTGCTTATGTCCATAATGAGTCCCTGGGTTACAGCAGGAATAAAGAGAGGCTGTGAAGGAGGGCAGGGCCCATCCTGTGCCAGCCACTCCTCTGCTGCTGCTGATTTTCGTGCTTTTGGAGGGATGGGCACAAGGTTTTCCCACTGGGATCTTGGTGTGGTGTGCCAAAAGGGCTCAGGCATCATCAGGGTCTGGCTGTGGCTCAGTGGCCTCTCCAAAATGAGGGGTGGAGGGAGATTCATCCTGACCCCACAGGTTTCCAGCCCGTGGGGTGGCACTGCAAGGGTGAAGAACAAAGCTTTGGGGACAGAGCTTGCAGAGCCACAGCAAGGGGACAGCAGGGCCCAGCTCTGGGAACACCAGCACAGCCTTGGCTCCAGTGCCCTGCTCAGGAGGCAACGAGGGGATGCTGCAAATCACGAAGTTGTTTGAGCTCAGGAATTAAAAATGTGCAAAGCTTAATTACTGCCAGGGCTTCTCTGAGGAGCAGGCACCGAGGCAGGGCTGGCACAGCAGCAGCAGGGAGAGCTGCTGGAGAGAGCTGGGCTGAAGCAACTCAGAATCAGTCCCCAGAAGGGTTTTCAGTGGGGGAAAGCCCACACTGAACCCACCTTGGTTTGGGCACGTTTTGGCTGAGAGCTGAGGCACTTGTGCAGCCACTCTGAAGGAGCATCACTGCTCAGAGCTGGGCACGGGTGGGTGGGAAACACCACCTCCCTGCAGGGTCTGGCAGGAACAGGCTCCCAGTCCTGCCCAGGGTCTCTCCAAGGCTGTTTGATGGAGCTGGTTCCAGTGAGCCACATTAAACTGGGGTTTTCCATTCTGCTCTCCTGCAGGGGCGGCTCATCCTGTCCAACAAAACCGCTCGGACCGTGGCCTTCTTCTACACCCTGCTCCTGCACTGCCTCGTCTTCCTGGTGAGGGGGTGGCCCACGGGGGTGGGCACTGAGATAAAACATCCTGTCCTCCCCTCCAGGGGGAGTTGGGGCTGGTTTGAGATGCTGTGCCAAGCCAGAGCGCTGCAGCTGCTGCGTTGGTGGCTCTGCAGGCGCAGAGGGGACAGGGACATGCCAAGGGATGTCCCCTCGGCCTCACAGGGGGGAAATCCCACCCTGGGTGGGCACAGGCTTGTCCAAGGGCAGGAGCTGGGAGCTGTCTGTGTGCCCATGTTGTTCCTGGGGTCGTGGTGGTGCCATGCCAGGAGCTCACACTGAGTTTAGTGTGTTCCCAAGCAAGCCTCTGCTCAGTGGGGAGCAAAATTTGGGTTAATCATTATGAATCTAATCTCATAGGTGATTTTAGGAATAAAATACATGGCCCTGAGCCCACACTACCTGGTTCTAGACCATGTGGATGCTATTCCTGAGTGCATCCTTAACCTCCTGCCCAGTGGAATTCATTTGCTGCCTCTCCAGGGATGAGCTCTGGCTCTCCCCATGCCCCTGACATGCCCTGTGGCTCCACTTTTCTGTGGTTTTCAAGTTTTCCCATTAGGGTTGAAAGTAGAGAAGCAGAGGTTTGGGAGGAATGGAGGCTTTAGTCAGCCCAAATCTCCTGGGAGTTTGTCATGGTGCAAGCTCCTCCTGTATCCTTGCACAGTTTCTGGGAGTTTGTCATTTCAGGGAGGGGAAAAAAAGCCAAACAAATCATCAATAATTAAACGAGGAAGTGAGATGAAAGCCAAATCAGAACAATATTTCTGTCCTGCTCTCAAAGTTATTTTGGTGAGGAAAGGAGCAAAGGAAATAAAAAGTTAAACATCATTAAACTTTAAAGCTCTAACCCAAAAAAAAAAAAAAAAAGGAAAATTCATAAATATTACATGGCTGGAATGATCTTACATCATGTAGACACAAAAGAGCCTGAAATCCAGCACCCAGCAGTGCCTGGCTGGGGATGAACTGTGTGTGCCACAGGGGACTGGAGGAAGCCCCTGCTCCTCCATCCCCACAGTGGGAGTGACATCTCTGCCACTGATCCTGGAGATTTCAATTAACCCTGGTTTGGGTTTGCTGGTGGTGTTTGTGTGGTTAGGGTGATTCCCTGGTGATAACAGCTTACAAATCCCCAGGGCTTGTGCCCATCAGTTGGGGATGGGAGAGCTTCTCCCTGTTCCCAAACCCCAGCTCTGCCTCCTCGGACCTCAGCTCTGCAATGGGAACATGGAGGCACCAAGGTAAAAAGGAGCCAAGCCAAGCACTGACCTTCCTTAAGCCTGTTCCAAAAATACATCTCCATCCTGTGCAGCCCTGAGCCTTATCCCAAACCACCCCAGCCACAGCAGCACTGTCCCAATAAAAATAACCCACTGGGAAAGGTCATCCTGACCATCCTGAGGGCAACCCCTGCAGCAGCCTGGGGTTCCCCATGCTGGAGACCACAGAGTCACAGTGTGGGTGGGAAGGGACCTTAAAAACCCGCCAGTGCCATGGGCAGGGACACCTTCCACTGTCCCAGGCTGCTCCAAACCCTGTCCAGCCTGGCCTTGGACACTTGCAGGGGTCCAGGGGCAGCCACAGCTGCTCTGAGGGCCTGCCCACCCTTCCAAGGAGGAATTCCTCCCTGACATCCCATCTAAACCTGGGAAGAATTCCTCCCTGACATCCCATCTAAACCTGGGAAGAATTCTTCCCTGACATCCCATCTAAACCTGCTCTCTATCAGTTTGAAGCCATTCCTTTTTCCTGTCACTGCAAACCCATGTCACAAGTGCCTCTCAGGATGGGATGGCAGGGCTGGGCTGGCACAGGCTGCAGTGAGGAGGGGCTGGGATGGAGATGGGAGCAGAGCTGATCCCATTCCTCCCCTTGCAGGTGCTCTACAAAACCGCCTGGAGCGAGAGCGTGGGCCGGGACTGCTCTGCCTTCTGTGCTAAGAAGTGAGTGAGGACAGGCTGGGCCAGCCCAGCCTCAGGGCTTGGTTGGTGGGGGGCTTGGTGGTCTGCAGCAGGTTTTTTTGGGCACCCCAGTGCTGGAAACAAAGCCAGTTAATTGGGCTTTAAACCCAGTGAAGGGGGAGGGAGAAAAAGCTCACGGAACGGGGCAACCACTTGTGTTGGGTTGGGTGTTCTCCAAAGCCTCTCCTGCCCAGGAGGAATCCTGGTAAAGGTTTATAATAAAGGTTTATAAATATGACCCTGGAGACCTGGGGGGTGTCAGACCCGTGCCATGGCTCCAGTTCCCTGCTGGCCATGGCTGGAGCAGAGCACAGTGCTTGTCCTCAAGGAACCCCTCGGAATCGGTGCCCGCGCACCCTGGGGCACTGCCCGAGCACCCTGGGGCTGGCTGCGGGTTAACGTGGCTCTGCCCTCTCCCCAGGTATGCTGACCACCTCCACGAGTTCCACGGCAATGGGGACGTGGCTGGGATGTGGCAGTGACAGCTGGACACGGCCCCGCAGCCGGAGCTGGCCCCGCTGCTTTGCTGTGCTTTGCTTTCCGCTTTGTAGGATGAAGGCAGTGATCCCCCCACTCCCACCTGTGAAATTAAAAGTCTCAGCTAAAGGAGAATCATTTTCCAGCCCTGAGAGCTGCAGCAGTTCCCATGCTTTCCTCAGAGAGCTCAATCCTTAGCAGAACACATGGAAAATGCAAGATCAGAGGTTCCCCTCCTGCCAGACCCACGTCTCTCTCCATCCTGTTTGAAGTCCAGTGCAGCACTGGGTGGGCTAAATCCAGCCAGAAATGGGGAGGAAAAGCAGCCTCCTGAACTTGCATTGTCAGGTGTTGTGCTGTTTGAGAATTCCTGCTTTGCTCCAGCTCTGGGCATCTCCTGCCCATTCTGCTGGGCACTCACAGATGCCCTTCTTGACCTGGAGCCCTCAGTTTGGGAATAATTAGGAATACCTAGGACTTAAAGGGCATGAAGGGAGGTGCTGCTGGTCAGGCCTGACCTCACAGGGATGCTCCAGACTCTCCTTGCTGAGATGTTTCTGCCTCTTAGGAAACCACAAGTCAAATCAAGCAATTGCTGGGGATTGGGTTTGCTGGGTGATGAGCACTGGGCTGCTAATTTGGGTTGATTTGGGGAGACAGAGGTGATAGGAGAAGCTCCAATTAAAAAGACCAGGTCTCAGCAACCTCTCCTTCCTGCTGTGACCACATGGTGAGGGTAGGTATTGTCTTGTTAACGTGGCCCTCAATTAAAATTCCCCTCTGTAGACAGCAGAGCAGCATTTCTCCCAATTAATATTTCATTGCAGACTCCCATCCATCCCCATTCCAGTTGCTGGGAGCCAGAGCCTCTAACAGAGCGTGCAGGCAGGGAAAGGCCTCACATCTGCCACGGGCAGCCAGGGTTTATTTATAGGAGCTGTGGCCAATGGCAAAATGAAAAATATTCCTAAATTGAAGGGAGGGATAAACCCTGAGGGACCAACCTGCACCTGTCCTGCTCAGCACAGGGAAAATGAGCCCAAGTGGAAGGGAAGCAGTGAGGGGGTGATGCTGCCATGGCTGGGGCTCTCTGCACAAACCAATCAACTTCAGGTCTGGGGGAGATGAGCTTTAGCTGCCTGAAATCAGTAGATGGGAAACATGATCTAGGGAAGGGTGGGCTGCTTTTTGAGGCTTTGTTGGGAAGGTTAAAATTGCTTTTTTTAGCAGCTGTATGTGGTGTCTTGGAATTGCAAAACTTCTGCAGCTATTCACACTTGTACTCCTCATAAATGACTTAAAATAGATGTCGAGTTCTGTTGGACAAGTGATAAAATAAACTTAGCCATGCATTGACTGGCTGGCTTTTGTGCTCTGTTTCCTTTTTTTTTTGGACTTTTGATATTAAACAACTGAGAAATGTCCTGCTCGAGTCCAAGGGCAGAGTGTGCAGCTAATTTTAGAAACCCATTACAGCAGCTAAAGGCAGCGCTGTCCCGCAGCGCCGCGGAGGGCAGGACCTCTGTCCCCGTGTGCTGCAGCCACGTCCCAGCTGCCATCAACACCAGCATCCCAGGGGCCTGAGGGAGCCCCTGGGGATGGAGGGACCACGGGAATTGAGCCCAGGCAGCTCCAAACCCTGAGACATTCTGGATATCCCCACGTGGCTGCTGGCACAGCCACTCCAGCTGGACGGTGTCAGTTTGCCTGGCTAATTTGGGTGAGCTGCTCACGATCCCCCTCTTCCTCAGCCTCCTTTTTCCTGGCTTTTCCAGCCCTGGGAGATCCCAGCAGCCCCAGGCTGGCAGAGCTGGGCTGCTTTGGGCTTTAGGCACAGCTTCCTTTGTGCAAGGGGGGCTGGCAGGGCCAGGAGCTGTTCCCCCACCACGAGAGGCCCCTGTGCCAGAGGTTTTTTTACCTGGGGTCTTGCCAGTCCCCTGGAGCTGCTGAATCTTGTCCCTCAGGCACAGCTGTCACCTCCTTCCATCCAAAATAACAATGACAAGCGCACTGATTTGTCCCAAAATCCCTCCCAGGGAGGGCAGGAGTTGGATGTGGGTTGTTGTTTTCTCTCCTATCTCTCAGTTTTGCAGCTTCCAGCAGCTCCCACTGCCATGGCATGGCCCTGCTCCCCTCAGCTGGCTCACCCCAGCCCTGGTGACCTTGCAGCAGCCCAGGGATGTCCCCAGAGCCACTCCCAGAGCCCAGCTCTGCCAAACCCTGCCCTGAGCAGGGAAAGCCTGAGCTGGGCAGGGCTCTCAGGTCACTGCCCAGAGCCTCAGCCAAGTCTTCAGAGCTGCTTCCCAGAGCTGTGCTGGAGGTGCTGGGCTCCAGGGGATGCAGGTGATTCCAGGCAGAGCAGAGTGTGCCAGGACAGTGGGATGTTCCTGCTCAGGACAAAACAAAATCCTGCAGTTTTGGTGCCTTGGGAGATGCCCTGCATGGGAGGGGTGTCCTGGGGTGACCAGGCACAGGGGGATGGCTCCTCCAGCCCCCAGCCAAGCTTGGAAGTGCTGTATCCAAACCCCTTTCCTCCAGAAAAATGACATTGTGCATCAATTAAAGCAATCAGGAGCTTCAGGTAAGAGCCCCAAACCAGCTCAGCCTGGGCAGGGTTTGCCTGGAGGGGAGCAGCACTGTCAGCACTGTCCTTGCTGTCCTGGCACCTGTGGGATTTAGGGCACAGCCAGTTCCCCATTCCCTGCCTGATCCAGCTCGGGGGTGTCACTGGCTCTGCTGGGTTTGGGGACACACTGAATTTTCCTTACAGCCACCTACAGAGCCACAGCCCTGAGCCTCTAAACCCCATTTCCAGCCAGGCTCAGGGGGCAGCCCCAAAGCACCCCACAATCTGTCCCTCTCTTGGAGGCAGGGGGAGGAAATGGGAATTGGGTTTTTTTTTACTAATTTGATTTGAAAACCCCTTTTATCCCTGAGTGACTCAAAAGAAAAGGATTTCAGCGACCCCTTGCTCTCCCTTGCTGTTTTAAATTTAATTATGGGAAACAATTTTAATTAGTATCGACAGATATTCAGGAAAATGATTATGGGCAAACCTGTGCTTCTTATATCTGTTTAACCTGCGAATCTCCCAGCCCATCTCAGAGACCCAGCCTGAATTTCGGGGGTTTATCTGATGATAAAAGGCTGCTGGGGAAGCTGGGCTGGCTAACGAGATAACAGGCTGCTCACATCTGGGTCACAAGTTCAGTTTTTGCCGTGGGCAAAGGAGACGAGAGAGAGAAATCCCTGCCAGGATGCGGCCAATCTGTGGTGATCTGGGGCTGGGGGGGCTGATCCCGCTCCGGGGTTGGGTTCAGGATGCTGAACGCCCTGGCAGCTGCAGGAAGGAGCTCAGTGCGCAGAGCGAGCTGCAGCGGCAATTATTGCAGCGCTATAAAAAAGCAATAATGCCATTTCCTAAAGGTTTCCTGCCGCCGTGGCAGGGCAGGCACCGGGGCGGGGGTGGGAGGGGAGATCGATGGCTCCGAGCGGGGCTGCGGAGCCAGCGCAGCATCCAGAGAGACCCGGCAGGAAAGAGCTGGGACACGGCAGAGCCAGCCCGGGGCATTCCAGCTCCGGGGTACCCAGTGAGCCTGGTGGGTAAACAGAGCGTGGGCAGGGGCAGAGCATGGGCACAGCCCACGCAGGATGGGATAGAAGGGGTTTGGGTATCTCCATAAAGGCATGGACACAGCTCCTGTGGGATTAGATAGAAGGGGTTTGGGTATCTCCATAAAGGCATGGACACAGCTCCTGTGGGATTAGATAGAAGGGGTTTGGGTATCTCCAAAAAAGCACAAACACAGCTCATGCAGGATGAGATAGAATAAGTTTGAGTATCTCCATGAAGGCATGGACACAGCTCCTGTGGGATTAGATAGAAGGGGTTTGGGTATCTCCATAAAGTCATGGACACAGCCCATGCAGGATGGGATAGAAGGGGTTTGTAGGATGAAGGCAATGATCCCCCCAACTCCCACCTGTGAAATTAAAAGCCTGGCAGTTTGGGTATCTCCATAAAGGCACAGACACAGCCCATGCAGGATGGGATAGAATAAGTTTGAGTATCTCCATAAAGGCACAGACACAGCCCACACAGGATGAAACAGAAGCAGTTTGGGTGTCTCCATAAAGGCACAGACACAGCCCATGCAGGATGGGACAGAATAAGTTTGAGTATCTCCATAAAGGCATGGACACAGCTCCTGTGGGATTAGATAGAAGCAGTTTGGGTATCTCCATAAAGTCATGGACACAGCCCATGCAGGATGGGATAGAAAGGGTTTGGGTATTTCCATAAAGGCACAGACACAGCCCATGCAGGATGGGATAGAATAAGTTTGGGTATCTCCACAAAGGCACAGACACAGCTCCTGTGGGATTCAATAGGAGCTGGGACACCCGGTCCCGTGGGAGAGGGGACAGCAGCCAGCAGAGGGATGGGGGCAATGTGGGAATCACCGTGGGGTTATCCCAGCGAGGGGCTGGCCCCATCCCCTGCTGCAGCAGAGCTGGGCACCTCTGCCACGAGCTCTGATAACACCCGAGCCTCCTAACCCTGTTAACAGCCACTCCTAAGCGGGATTCTGGGCGAAACCCCACTCTGCAGCAGGGGAAAGAGGCGCCCCCGTGCTGGTAATTTGTGTTTTATTGCTTCCTGTTGTGTGAGACATCTGAGGGCAGGCTGGGGCCGAGAGCTGGTGCAGCAGATGGAGCCCCCCTGCTCCCCCCGCTGCTCCTTGTTTACAGAGTCTCCCTGGAGATGCTCAGGCTCTTCCAGCTCCCAGGGGAAGGGAAGGGAGGGATCTTCACCTCCCGCCCCAAAAGCCTTGTTCCCTTTGAGGCAGGGAAACCCAAACGAGGCACACAGGGTGGAAATGCCCCTGGGAATGCTGAAGGGGCAAGGACCCTCTGCAAGGGATCCCTGTGGGGACAGCAGCCAGTGCCAGGGGGTCACCACAGCCCCTGCCCTTCATTTCCCACCGGGAGAATGGCTGGAGGGTGTTTAGGCACTGGGAGAATGGCTGGGAGGGTGTTTAGGCACTGCTGGGAGGGTGTTTAGGCACGGGGAGAATGGCTGGGAGGGTGTTTAGGCACTGCTGGGAGGGTGTTTAGGCACCCCACTGCCCCCAGGCAGCACCACAGCCCTGGAACCTCCTCCTGTGCCGTCTCTCCATGCCCAGAATCACCGTCCCCACCGCACGTGGCAGCCAAAAACAGCCCTGGAGGGAGCGGGGGCGGGGGCAACCCAAGGGCTTTGGCCACAATTCCCAGCTCCTGGGGCAGGCAGCACCGGGCTGGCAGCACCAGCAGCTGAGCATCCCACTGAGACCCCCGGGAGGCGATGCCAACGGGATTTAGGAGCTGAGGCGTTGTCGTGCTGCAGCCCAGCAGCAATCCAGCTCTGGGGATACACCCTCAGCACCAAATCCTTGCCCTGAACACCCAGCTGGAGCCTCTCAGATACCTGTGGCTGTGGAAAGCCCTTGAGCCAGGCTGAGCCTGCCCGAGGGGATGAGCTCAGGTGAGGCTGGGGAAGGTGATCCTGCAGGTCCCAGCTGCAGCAGGAGCAGGAGCAGGAGCAGGAGCAGGAGCAGGAGCAGGATCAGGAACTCCCCCGAGGGTCTCCTTGGGAAACAAAGGCTTTGTTCTGCAAACCCTCCCCTCTGCAGCCTGATCCCATGGAGATTGCACCAGCCCAGGGATTGGGTTTGGGGTTGGGATGGGAGCAGGAAAGGCTTTGCCATTCCCTGCAGAGAAAAAGCCCCTCAGGGCCCCCACTGATGGAGGGGACTCCAACACCTCCCCCAGGAGCAGATCCTGAGTGCCTGGGGGGAGGATGGCACCTGTCCTGTCCCTGCATGGTGTCCCCTCCTCTGGGGTGGCACACTCTGCCCTCAGTGGCACTGAACTGGGATTTTCCAGGGCTTTTTCCCAGTTCCCCTCCACACACCAGCCCCTGCAGGTTCACAGGGTTATGGAATTTCCCTGGCTGCTGCTTTGGGCCTTGTGGCTTCATTTTGGGAACTTCTTTAGGGGCACTTTGCCTCTCACACCTTGCCCAGCTCTCCACAGGCTGCTGCAAAGATGGAAGCTTTCAAAGCCAAGGGAAGGTTGGGATTTTGGAGCTGCTAACATTTTTAAGAGCTGCTCTGAGTCCAGGCAACGATGGTTTTTCCTTTAATATTTAATGCTTTTTTTTTTTCCTCCTTTTTTTTATTGAACACACATGCAAGGGAGCATTCAGAGCTGCTGCAGGGAGCTGGGCACTGCAGGAGCACCATGGCCAGCCTGACCCAGCAGCGTGGGGCTGCTTCAAAGCCAAGGTTGCCAGAAGGGCATTTTCCAGCCTGTAGGAAAAGCAAAACCCTGAAAAAATGCAATGAAAAAGCCACTTGGACCAGCACAGTAAGAAATGCTGGGGAGAGGACCCTGCACAGCAAAGATCAGCCCTTTGCCAGCAGGAGCAGCACAGTTTTCCCCAAGGTTTCCAGGTGCAAGGAGCTGCTGTTGCTGGAGTGTTTGCACGTGGGAAAGGTGAAAGCCCTTTCTCTGTGCCTGAAATCTCCAGGGGTTTGGCTCCTGCTGGCTGGAGGCTGCAGAGGGACCTCTGGCACAATGGCATCCTGGAGCAGCAGCAGCATCGAGGGAGTGCACAGCTCTGTGACACCCAGAAAGAGCAAAGGGGCAGGATCTGACCTGGCACAGCCCCAGGGATGTGGTCCTGAGGTGCCCAGCTCCACCACGCTGGCTGTGGGACAGGATAGGAGTGCCAGGCTGTTCCCAGGCTGTCCCCAGGCTGTCCCCAGGCAGGGGGACAAACAGGAGCAGCTGCAGGAGGTGGATGATGCTCCTGGGAACCCCCCTGGCCAGGGCAGCGCAGCCACGGAGGGGTCTGGGGAGGTTTTTGAGGCCTTTCCCTCCGTGGTCTCTGTGCAGGCAGAACAAAGCCTGTGACAGCATTTCTCAGGCACAGCCCCAGCAGAGCAGCACAAAGAAAAGGGACATTCAAGAGACAACCCACGAGCAGCTGATAGCCCCTGACCTCTGCCTGCAGGAACAGGAGGTGCAGAAGGTGCAGACGGTGCCAGTTCCCCTGGGACAGGCACAGCCCTGGTGACCCCAGCAGGGCCAGCACAGCCGTGGGGAGCAGAGCCCTGGGGTGAGACTGGAGCAAACACGCTGTGGTTTGGGGTTTTGGGGCTTTTTTTGCTGAAGTTTCAGTTCTGCAGCCCCAGTTCACATAGGGAATGGTGTGGGAGTGCCTGCCCCGACACGGGGCTCTGCTCTCAGCGCTGCACGCTCGGCCAGCTCCGCACCTGAGCTCTGCCAGCAGGTGCCGGGAGGGGGCTGGAGCTCAGCCACAGCCTCGCCTGTCATTTGCATCGGCAGCAGGAGGAGGAAGAGCAGCAGCAGCAGCAGAGCCAGACCCCGGTGCCTTCCCCCGAGGGAGGGAAGGAGGTGTCCTCGGAGGTGGTGCCTGTTTGGACAATCCTCTCTCAGGTACAGGGAGGGGACTCTTGGGGATGGTGCTGCGCAAGGGTAGGAGTTGGACTCGATGTGGGTCCCCGTGGGTCCCTCCCAGCTCAGCTTTTTCTGGGATTTTGTAGCAGGAAAAAAGCATAAAGAAAATAGAATTACAGGACAACACGGGGTCAGTTGAGAAAGTTGGGATGCACCCATCTCCCTTCAGACATGCTCCCAGGAGACACAGAGAGAGAGCACAAACAGATCCTGCTGGTGCATTCTGAGGGGCCCAGAGAGCTCCATCCCGGCAGCAGGAGAGACTTGTCCTTCTTGGAGGCACCAAGATCAGGCAGAACAAACCGCTGTAAGATGGGAAATGTTGAATTGTGTCTGCTGATACAGAGCTGAACACCCCCTTTTTGCTCCTGATTCTTCTCCCAGCACCATCAGGGATGCAGAAGGATCAAGCCCCGAACCCTTTTCCACCTGACAGTAGGATTGCTCTCCCTCCCCACTCATCAACCCCCAATATTTCTCCCTCCCATCTGAGTCAGACACTGAGAGGTCGCTGAACACAACCCTGGACAAATGTTTGGAGCACAGAGGAGCTGTCATGTGGTGAGGGACAGGCTGTGTGCAAACAGAAAGGGTGTGGGGTGAACTGATGCTGAGAGCTGGCTGACCGCTCTCCTGCCTCAGCTGGTGCTCTCCACCTCCATCCAAACTCCACTGGTGATCCCACAGAAAGATGAGGATGGGTTTTGGTCCTGCTTTTGTATCCCTTTCAGTTTGTACATCCTCCCCCAGGGAATTGCAGCTGGTCTGGCTTTGTTCTGGTCTGTGGTTGGGCTTGTCCATCTCTGAGGTCATCCTCGGAGAGCACCACTCATCCAGGGCTGCACAAACACCCTGGGGAAGAAAAAGCTCAGGTCACAGAGGAAATATTAAACACAGTTTTATGAGGGGTGAGCACGGCCAAAAAATGGGGACGAGGATTTGAGCCAAAGCTCATCCCCATCCACAGGAGCTCCCACCAGTTGAAAAGAAAGGGCTTTGCTCCCTCTCACAGGTAAATCCTGAGATGCAGGGTGAGGAGGAGCAGAGAATTTGCACATCAAGGTCTTCCCATCAGTGAAGGCTCCTCCAGCCCTGTGGCTGGGCTGTCACTGCCTGTTTGCCTTCTCCAACACACCAAAGGACATTTTAAAACAGTTTCTCCTCCACAAATAAACACAAACCCAAACCGCTATTTTTCCAGGTTTCCTCTCTTTCCCCCTTTCATCCCTGTGACATCTTCCTCCAACAAAATCCTCCCCTTACATCCCATTAGGGACTGCTCCTGGACAATTTGCAGCTGTGACAGCCCGGGAGGTGCCTGGGGGCTGTCTGCCTGGCTGACGGCTCACACACACACCCGGCTTCGCCGTGCCTGGAATGGCTTCATGGCTGGGCTGGCACTGCCCTCCAGGCTTTTCCCGGGATGCTCACAAACCCCTCTACTCGACCTCCCCTCTCCACCAGGGTGTTGTGGCCTCGCAGCACGAGGGTTTTGCTGGATAATCAGGCACAGCACGGCGGTCCCAGCTCCCCGGATCCCCTCCCCAGCCCCCCGGGACTGGTGAGGATGGAGCCGGAGCTCCGGGCTGGCTCTGCCGGGGCTTGGCTGCCGGATGCCTCCGGGCACAGGATTTCAAGGGCACGTCTGGCTCCAGCCGGGATGCTGTCAGCAGCCCTCCCCAGCGCTGGCTGAGCCACTCGCTTGATTCCTTCCAGCGATTTTTTTTTTAATTTTTTTTAAAGGCAGCTAATCGCTCCAAGGGAGTCCCCGAGTAATGAGAATTGGCAGGAGCGGGCAGATATTAGGTTTATTCATCACCAGTTTTAAATCATTTAGCACAGCAGGAAGGCCGTGGTTCTACGAGCTTTGCTCCTGTTGTGGGTCCTGTTGAAAAGGTTTAGGGCTGAGTGGGAACAGGGGTGGCCCCTCTGCTCTGTGTCTGAGGGGTGAGCACAGCCAAAAAATGGGGACGAGGATTTGAGCCAAAGCTCATCCCCATCCACAGGAGCTCCCACCAGTTCTAGACTGGGACTCGTGAAGGATTTTTGTCCCGTTGAAGGCAGCCTGTGGGTTTGGCTTAAAAATAAAGCCTTAAAAAGGCAATTTGGGGAGCTGGCCTGGGGATGCTCCTTGCACAGCAGAACGTGGTTCCTTGGGGATTGCTGAGAAAAGTCGCGGGAGAAGTTAAACTTTCACCCTGGCAATTATTGTAAATCTCTCTGGTCAAGGCCCAGACCTAAAATTAGCCCACAGAGCCTTTTTAGAGGTTGGGATTTTTCACTTGATTTTCCAAGTGACCGACCAGCAGCGGAGCAAAGCGTGTCCTTCCACACTCTGAGCTCTGGGTGTTCTTTACTTGCAGCCCACGTGTTTGATGGAAGCAAGGCCAAGCATTCCAGCCTGGTTTTACACATCCTGGAACAAGAAGCATCCCACAGAGGGAAGGCAGGAGTGAGCCTGTTGTGAACCAAAGCCTTTGTTTAGGTTCATAAAAGAAACCCCAGCATCCCAGCCCTTCCCCGGGCTCCTGGTTTTGCTGTGAGTGATGGTAAAATCCAGTAAAATCTGGGATGCTGGGCTTTCTGCCACCTGCATGGGAGCAGCCAGACCCTCTGCACTGCCCTGTCCCTTTAGGATGGTCTGGGGGGTCCCAGAGCAGGCAGGGCTCAGCATCAGCCCTGTGCAGCTCCCAGCCCTGCTGCCAATCGATAGCGAGTGCAATGAAAACCTTAATGAAATTCCAGCCTGAGAGACTATTGATTGTGTGTTTTCTTTAAAAATGGATATGAATGGGAGAGAGGCTTTTCAGAGGAGGAGGCAGGGGAAGGGGGGGGAGTGGAAACACGTTGTCAGCTGCTGTGGGAGGTGGGTGAAGGTGGGTGGCCCAGGGTCACCTGCACTCAGCAGAGGGATCCAGCATCTGTGAGCATCCATTCACCCCCAGAATGCCCCTGGGAAGGGAATCACAGAATGGCAGAAACATTTCATGGTTTGGGTTGGAAGGAAACTTAAAGCTCATCTCATCCCAGCCCCTGCTGGGCAGGGAACCTTCTACCAGACCTGATTGCTCCCAGCCCTGCCCAACCTGGCCTTGAAAATGTGACCAGCCAGAAGCAGGAGGGAGAGAATCCACCCAAAATCATCACAAATGAGCTATAATGAAGAAAATCAACCATCCCTGTCCCAGTTGTGCCTCCTCAGCAGTGCTTTTGCACTGTCCACTTTGGCCCCTGCTGCTCTGAGGGAAGAAAAAGCAAATGATGCATCACTCTGCACCAGCCCTACAACAAATCTGCTTCTTCTCCCCCAAACCAGCCTCTCCCCAAATCTCCCCAGAATACACCTGTCAGGGTGATGGGATGGTGAGGAAGCATAATAAATAAATATTATTAATAATAATAATAATAATGCTGAAATCCACCCTTCTCCACCTCTTATATAACCAGCATTGTCTTAATCCTACAGGTGCTTCACAGAAGTAAAAGGGATTTGTTCCTCCTGCAAATCCTTTTTTTTCTCTTTTTTTTTTTTAATGGTGACTCATCCCTATCCATGCACGGACACGCCATGGGGAGGCTGGGGGGCTGTGCAGGGTCCCAGAGGCACTGTGACCCCCAAATCCATCCCTTAAACCTCTCTGGGCTTCAGTTCCCCTATCCTGGGGCTTGGTCATCCTGACCCACCCTGTGCTGGGGTTCAGTCTGTCCTGAATCCCCTGGCAGGGAAAGTGCTCTGGGATGTGCCCAAATGCATCAGCAGGATGACAAAGGTGGGCAGTGGGTCCAGACCCCAAAACTCCCCCTGGAGACACTCCAGTCTCACCCCCTGGGAATGTGGGTGTGGGGGGATCACCCCAGTGCCCTCCCCTGGGCGCTGCAAGGACAAATGCTGGGTGATAGATGAGGTGAGCAGTGAGCAAAGGCTGCAGCCCCTCTTCAGAGCACGGGGGAGCCCTGCCACCATTTGTGCATCTCGAGGATCTCGGGGACCCGAACACTTGGCACCTTGAATATTTAGGGTGCTGCCCAAAGATTTGCAGCGCTCCCGGGAGGGCTGGGGAGCCCGTCTGAGGATTAGGGGCTTTTCCTGAGGATTTGGGGAGCCACACGAGGATTTGGGGTGCCCCGTGCTATCCGGGGCGCTCTCGCAGGCACGGCCCCAGGCCAGCCCGTGCTGGGCGGGGGTGGCTCAGTGTCCCCGGGGTCCCATCGCTGGGCGGGGGTGGCTCAGTGTCCCCGGGGTCCCATCGCTGGGCGGGGGTGGCTCGGTGTCCCCGGGGCCCCTCGCAGAGCGCCGGGCGGGGGCGGCGGGGCCGGGCGGGGCCCTTTAAGGCGGCGGGGGCGGTGCGGGGGGCGGTGCTGCCGGCGGGGCGGGGGGCGGCCGGGCCGGCCGGAGCCGAGCCGAGCCGAGCCGAGCCGAGCCGAGCCGAGCCGCGCCGCGCCGCGCCGCGCCGCGAACCGCGCAGCGAGCGGGGCCGGGTGAGCGCATCCTCCGGTACCGGCACCGGCACCGCAGCGGCGGGCGGGGATTTAGGCGGGGATTTATTGGCGGTTCTTCCCCCCCCGCTCCCCCGTTCAGCAGCGGCTCCCCCAGCCGGGGGAGGCTCCCGCCCCCTGCCGCTGCGGCGCGGTGCGTTCGGGAGGGTCCCCGAGCCGCCCCCTCCCCTCGCACGGCGGGGCCGGGCCAGCCCCGCTCCCCGGTGAGCATCGGGGCGGCCCCGGGCCCGCGGGGGCGGGGGGCGGTGATGGGGCAGAGTCGGCTCGGCCCGGGGGGGAGCGGGGGCTGCTGCCTTGGCTGGGGCTCCTCCGGGGATGGGGCTCCTCCGGGGATGGGGCTCCTCCGGGAATGGGGCTCCTCCGGGAATGGGGCTGCTCCGGGGATGGGGCTGCTGCCTTGGCTTGGGTTCCCCCGGCCCTGGGGGCTCTCCCGGGGATGAGGGATCCTCCGGCCCTGGGGGCTGCTCAGAGGGAGCGGGGCTGCAGCCTTGGTTTGGGCTGCTCCGGGGATGGGGGCTGCTCCCGGCCCTGGGGGCTGCTCAGGGGGAGCGGGGCTGCAGCCTTGGTTTGGACTCCCCCGGCCCCGGGGGCTGCTCCGGGAATGGGGGCTGCTCTGAGGCTGCGGGTTTCCCCCGGGGCTGCAGCCATGGCTTGGTTTCCCCCGGGGTTTGGGGGGTGACAGACCCGAAGGGGGGCACACACAACGCGCAGCCCCCCGCACGGATGCTCCCTTATTTTCGGTCGGTATTGTCTGCCTGGCGTTCCGTGAGGGGTGCAGGGGCTCCCCCGAGGGCTCAGCCCTGCATCGCCGCGGGGCCCCCGGGCCAGCGAGGGGCAGCTGCTGCCTCCGGCCAGCCCTGCCCTGCCGAGCCTGGGCAGCACCGCGGGAAGGCCCCTGGGAGGCTTCGGGGACTTTCTGCCCGGCCCTTCTGCTTGTTTCTGCTTTTGGTGAAGTCAGGCCGGAGCCCCGCTGGACTGTGGCTTGGGGGAGGTGAGATGTGCCTGGGGATTTTGCTGTGGCTCCAGGGATTGACAGCCTAAACCTTTGCCTTCCAGGTCCCTCCCTCCCAGTCTGTCTGGTACTTCCTTCCAGTGTGGAAATTGATCGGTTGGAGTTATGCGTTTGACCTGCAAGAGCCACGCTGCCGGTGCTTCGGGGATCTTGTGAACTGGAACGGGAAAGGAGGTAAAACCTCCCTGTCCCCCCAGCACCCTGCCCCAAACCCCTCACAGGCCCTGCTCCCGTGGCTTTGAGTGGATGAGGAGCAGCTGGGGGAGCTCAGCCTGGAGAAAAGGAGGCTCAGGGGGGAACTTCTCTCTTTCTACAACTGCCTGAAAGGAAACTGTAGCCAGGTACAGCTGACTAGACAAGAGGAAATGGCCTCAAGTTGTGCCAGGGGAGGTTTAGTTGGATATTAGGAAAAATCTCTGCTGAAAGGGTTGTCAGGCTGCCCAGGGCATTGGTGGAGTCACCATCCCTGGAGGATTTAGCAAAGGTGTGGATGTGGCACTAGGGGACATGGGTTAGAGGTGGCCTGGGCAGTGCTGGGGAGTGGTTGGACTGGGTGATCTTGCATGTCTTTTCCAAACTAAACAATTCTATGATTACTCAGAGCTCCCCTCCATGAGGATTTTTGGTTTGGTTTGTTGGGAGAGTGGAGAAGGACCATGGATTTCTGGGGATGCCTTTCTAAATGTGAATTATCCTCCTAAAGCACACAGACTGTCCTGAAATGTGCTCAGCCCCCCTTCCCTGGGGGAGGGCACATTTGTACAGACAGGTGGGTGTGTGCTGCCAGGAGATCTGCTCAGATGGGATGGCAAGTGCCCTTGGACCTTCTCTCTGTGTCCTTCTGTGGTATTTCCCAGTGTCTCACCATCACTGTAACACAGCAGAGGAGCCCAGGGCTACCACTGAGTGTTTCCTTAAAAAAGCTGCATAATCCTCTCTGCTCCAGCTTGGGGAGCACCCAGGTTTGCCAGCCCTGCCTGGTGTCTCAGCGAGCTCAGTGCCCAGAGCCCTGTGCCATTGAGGAGGGTGAGTCAGCCCTGCCTGGTCAAGGCTTTGGGGTTAAAATCCCCTCGTTCCTCAGCTGGTTCAGGGCTGCAGTGGCTGCTTGACTGCAGGGCCACCTCTTCTGGCTGATCTGAGGTCTCTCCCCTCTTCTCCTGGACTGTGAGCACCCTCCTGGCAGTGTGGTCTTGTCCTTCGTTCCTTGGAGGCAGAACACCCATCTCCTCAGGATGAGGATGTTGCTGGCTGATGCCTTTCCTCTTCCTCCTCTTCTTCCTAACAGAAGCAGAGAAACCAGATGATGGTTGCACATCTGCTGGCCCTGCTGACTCAGGCTGGCTGGGATGCCCCAGGGCAGTCCTTCCAGCCCTGAGGTTCCTGCATCATTCCCCTTCTGCCTGAGGCTGCCCTCACTTGACCTCAGCTGCTTTCCCTGCCCATGGATGCCAGTGAGGTGCTGGGATAGGGTTGGAGACCTGTCCCTGGCTCAGTGATCCACATCCTTGTGCAGGCAGAGGGAACCTGGGGACCCTGCTCCCAGAAATTCAATCCCAGCTGGCTCCATCATGGTGGAGAGGAGGAGAGAACATGCCTAAAACTACATCCCACACCTGATTTTTGCTAAAGGGAAAACCAGAAGGGCTTGGAGAATCTGCTTGGTCTTGTGCAGGGTTTGGATTTGGGACAAGACTTGACAGGAGCCCCACATCCATCCACACCCACAGGTGGGGAGACAGGAGAGGGCCCAATGTGCATCCACCCCAGGGTCCCACTGGGCAGATGTTTGTGCCCTGTTCACTGGGTCCTGGCAGCATTTGGACCCTGGGGTAGGAGAGGGGCTGCAATGGCACCCCACAACCCTGGCAAGAGGGATGGCAAAGTCAGACACGGCCTGTGGATCCCTCTGGTGTGGCCATGGCCATGCTGGGTACGAAGCTCTGCCTGCCCAGGAGCATCCCTGCACAGGGAAAAGAAAAGGGATATTTGAGGTTGGCTCTCCAGCCAGGGTTGGCAGCTGTAACAGGGTGTTTTGGCATCATCTGGTTGAGGGGGGGGGGGTTCAAAGCCCACTGGAATTTTTATTTTGCTTAATACACCACTTAAGCAATTAGCAGTGATTGTAGCAGTCCTGGGTGAGGCGCTGGGTAGAATTGAATTTCCCCAGCTCAGATACCATTAGGCAGCAGTTTAAGGCTGTTTGCAGGCGGGTATGAGACAGTGATGCGTGTGGGGAATTAGATCTGCAACATAAAAAAAAAAAAACATAATAAGAAAATTTCCTACAGAACTGTGTAACTTTATCTCATGTTTATTATGTGCTGTAATTGAAAAACAATCTTAGGGGTTTCTCTGACCTAATAGTGGGAATCCCCAGTGATGACTGTGCTGTATCCATCAGGATTTGCTTTGTTGAGCACCCACTCAGCTCTCTCCCCAAAAACCCCCAAAGAGCTCCTCCTTGGCACAGCAATCCCCAGGGCAAGAGTAATCTCTTTTAAAGAGTTTGCACTTGCTTTGGAAAGTGCAGCTGGGTTGATGTTGCAGGGCTTTTTCTTTAAACCCCCAGAGTTTGGGGTGCATCCAGGGGAGGGGGCTGAGCAGATGAAGCTGCTGCTGCTTGGCATTCCTGAGTGCAGGAAGGGTCTGCCCACAGGTGCCAGGTCAGTGGTTAATGTGTAACAGGTGTGCAGGACACTCTGCACCCACAGCACACCAGCCTGGAGGGGCATGGATGGATGTGCAAATAGTTTTCTGAGGATGGGAAGGCAAGAGGAGGAGGAGGAGAAGGGTTTTGTTGTGGGCTGAGGGGCGGAAGGAAATCGAGGCTTAGCGAGGGAAATGTGAGATTGCTTGGTTGGGGACAGGGCTTCTGCTGCTCCTCGGGGGAGGCTCTGCTATTGTGGTGGTTAAAAATAGACTTTGGACTGGGTGGTTTTCTGTGGGAAGCTCTCTGGCTGGAGACAGGCACGTGAGGTGGCACCCAAGCGAGGGGGAATGGACAACAGCCTCTGACCTCCTTCACCCAAAGCTCTGGGATTTTCATTTATTTTGTTTTTCCAATAGCTTTTCCTTTGGGCCATTGAGGGGGTGTCTCTGCTTTATTCCCAGACACAGCCTCCAAGCCCCAAGCTGCATTTATGATGCACCAAAGCTTTGCTGATCATTGTCACTGCACCCTGGGGACCCTGTCCCCATGGCTGAGGTGTCCCCCAGGTCCCACAACACCAGCAGGTTGGGTGGCTTGGGTGATGCTCCAGTCCTGTGGCAGAGTGGCTCCCTGCAAGCTGGATGGAATTACCCAGAGAAAAGATTATCTAAGATCCAGTGGATCTTATCTATGAACTTGTCTTTATTTTCCAGCAGCTGTCAGCACAGGAAGTGCGACATCCACTGCGGGGGATTTTGGAGGGGAGGGAGAGGAACAACCCTGTGGCATGGTCAGAGTAGTGGGAGATGGAGAAAATCTCAGGTTTTACTGGGTGCTCTCATGGGCCCATCTGCTCATTTGCAGGAGCATTGGTTCCTGTGGGGCTCAAATCAGGATATCACACACAGCTGTGGGGACATCCTTATGTGCAAGAGGAGGGAAGGTTCATTTCTTGCCCGTTTTCTCTTTTGAAGATGTTGTCCTCTCAGCACCTGCACCCCAAAACCTCGTCCTGGCCACCCAGCACTACTGAGTGCTTTGGGGCATCCTTTTTGAGAGCTGGGCTGGCCAGTGAGGACCCCTCACTAGGCAGCAGAAAAAGGCACAAGGAGCCTTTTCACTCCAGAAAAATCTTTTCTAAGCTGCAGGTGACAGGTGGACCCTGAAGTGCATCTGGGCAGGGAGTTAAAGCATGCTCCTGCTGAGGGATTGGTTCAAGGCAGGTGGTTTGACTATAAAATTTAAGGCCAAAATGCTGTTCAATTAATATTTTAGTGGGATGGCCAGTAAATGAGAGGAACAAGGAATGTTTCCATTTCTGTCTGGTTCAGACAGACAGTCTGATTTAAGATCACAATAGTATAAATAGTGCATGGAGTACTGAGGAGGATGGAGGGAAATCAGCTTCTCCCACACCAGGGCTGTGGTCAGGAGTCTGGGGGGAGTGAAAGGCACAGGGCAGGTGATTTCTGCTTTTGTCCCTTATGGTTTTGTCCTCCTCAGCTCAGCCTCTGCATGCCATTAAAGCTCTGGTGGGTCTCAAGGGCTGGGAAGGGTCCTCGAGGTGACAAAGGGAGGAGGTCACTTGGTCACAGGCTTCAGGTCTCAGCAGCAGAATGGGGGGAGATCAGCTCCTAGCATCCCTCATCCCTCACCCCAGAAAAAAGATTTTTCTGGAGTGAAAAGGCTCCTTGTGCCTTTTTCTGCTGCCCAGTGAGGGGTCCCCACTGGCCAGCCCAGCTCTCAAAAAGGATGCCCCAAAGCACTCAGTAGTGCTGGGTGGCCAGGACGAGGTTTTGGGGTGGAGGTGCTGATGGGACAACATCTTCAAAAGAGAAAATGGGCAAGAAATGACCCTTTCCTCCTCTTGCACATGAGGGTGTTCTCACAGCTCTGTGTGATATCCTGCCATCAGTCTGAGCCTGCTCGCTCTGCCCCACTGTCTCTTTCCCCAGGACAAGGTTTTGGGGTGGAGATGCTGATGGGACACATCTTCAAAGGAGCAAACAGGCAAGAAATGACCCTCGTTGTCCCGTGTGCCCAGGGCAGGCAGTGCCTGGGCTTTGTGCAGGCAGGCTCCAGGCTCCCCCGGGAGCTGCCCGTGTGTCAGGAGCCGCTGCCAGCAGCATCCCCTGGGGGGGCCGGGGGTATCGCCTTGCTCTGCGACCTGCTCGTGACTCGGGGATCTCCTCTGGCATGGCACGCTTAGGTCAGGCGCTTTTCTGGGGGAGCAGGTGCCTGGGTTTCCTCATGTCATTCCCGCGGGATCGCCATGGCCAGCTGGGGCTTTGAGTGGCATCGATCTTGCTGGAAACCGAGCAGCCCTGCAGGAGCAGGACAGCCGGGGCTGGGCTGACATCTCCTTGCCCAGGAGCCAGGCTTTGCCTCCTGCGCTGCCTTTTCCTTTCCCGTCGCTCTCTGGCGGTTTCCCTGCACAGCTGGAGGGATGGATGGATGGAGGGATTCAGCTTGGAGGTGGAGGGATGGATGGAGGGGTTCAGTTTGCTGCTCACAGCCTCCAGCACACAGTGCTTTTTCCCCCTCTCAGTTTCGGATCACTTTGTCCCAGCCTGGCTGCGCTGTGCTGGGCGGAAGGGAAACATCTCTTTATTAGGGTTGTTTCCTTAAATAAAGCCATCAGAGCCAGCCGTGCTGGGCAGGCTGTGCTGGCCATCCCATGACCGGCGTGGCGCATTCGGGTTATTAACACCTCATTAGATGCTGGTTCCTCCCCACGCCTCTGGTTCAGCAAATCCCAGTGGCTTTGTTGTTGCTCCCTGACTCCTGCTTCACCGGGGAGTTGTTTTTTTATGGTCTCCTGCGCTTCTGCTGACAGTTTAAATTTCATTTCTTCTTGAGGTCAGTAGCTTTGCTTCCACTTCCAGAGTATTCTATGTGTCCCCCCCACTCCGGAGCAGGGGATGCCTCAGCACACCTTGGTGGGAGAGGTGTCCCAAATCACTGCCAGCAGCTGGCTCTCACCTATCATCCCAGCCTGGGTTTCCACTTGGCAAGCCCCAGAAGTTCTTTATTTTTGTTTTCTTAAGTTTTGACTCAGTTTCCCAAATGACAGAGGCAGCAGGCACAGCTCCGCCCTGGGAGGAGTTTGGGGACTTGTGCAGGTGGGTTTAGGAGCCTGTCACCAGCCTGATGCTGTGGTTGCCACTCCATGGCTTCTTCATGACAACAAACCACCCCATTTTATATATTTTCTGTTCTCTTGTGTCACCCAGGCCAGGGACTCAAGGACTCAAGGCTGTGGCCCCTGAGCCACTTCTGGAGTGGGCTGAGGGTACTTCCATGGGATCTGGCTCTTTAGAAAGGTGTCTGGAGTGTGCTGCAGCCCTCAGGAAGCTGGGCTGGCAGGGGATGGCCCTTTCCAAAAAGCAATTGCAGATTTGCTGCTTATTTTCATTCTGAGCTTATTTTGGTCTCCGCTTCCACCGCTCTGCCCGGGGATGCTGTCTGTGGCATGATAAGTTATTTCAAGAAGTGGGGCAGAGCTGTTGGTATGGAGGGGAGTGCAGGCATCCAGATTAAAGGTAAATCTACACAGATAATTGGGAGCCTGCTTCGTGCAGAAATCAGGTGAATCAAGGGCGGGGATGGCTCTGCAGTCCCAGGGTCTGCCCTTAAACCACCCCACTGAGTCCCAGCCTGTGCTGGGGGCTCCTGGCTGTGCTCTGGGCAGGGGGGTTGGATATCCTGGATATGTGACACAGGGTTAGTAATCCCCGCCACCGCCTCCTCAGACCTGCCAGATCTCTCTCCTCTAGGCTTCATTTTTATAAATTGGCCTTTTAAAGTCTGTCATCCCCATGCAGATGAAAGGAAGATGCTGTGATGCCTCTGCGTGCGCGTTGCTGAGCCGGAGCCCGGCTGCCATCCCTGGATCTCCTTGAGGCTTTTTGTTTGGGGCTTTATCTTTTTTGAAGTGCCTTTTTTTTCCTCCTTCTTCTTCTTGTTTTTCCCCTTAACCCCTTGGAGTCTGTTAGCTTGCCATCCCTTGGTTTCAAACAGGCAGGCCCTGAGCACCGGTCCCTCCTGGAGGGAGGGATGGGGAGATGTGTTTTCCCCCAAATTCATGGGAGGGAAACCAGAAGAGCCCCTGGGCAGATGCAAATAAACCCATCACCAAGGGGCTTTCTCTTTCCCCCACAAACCCCTTTCTGCTCTTTTCCCTTTGCACCCTTTCCCTTGCTCTGGCTGTGACTGCTTGGATTGGCAGCAGGAGATTCCTTTTAATCTCTGTTTTCTCCCTGAGCCCAAATACTCCTGGCCCATGGCTTGGTGCCAGGGCAGCTCCTGGGCCATGGCAGAGCTGGGGTAGTGAATTTTCAATTCAAAGGGCAGAGTCTTTAAATCCCCTGCTTGGTGATGGATGGATAATTAGGAATTTTATTTGCTGGGCGGGTAACAAACAGCTTTGCGTTTTCTGCTGCTTTGCTGATGTCTCTTGGGGAAATTCAGAGGCTGCTCCTAAACTGCAGGGATGGGTTTTTTCCCAGCTGGCATGGTTCCCTGCTCAGGTCTCCAGGAAATCCCTGTGATGCTGGGGAGAGCTTTGCCAGGGATTTCTGCAGGAGCTGGAACTCTGCTGGTGTTGTGGGATGTGAGGAGCCAGTGCAGGCCCATGTGTAGCCTGTCCTCAGCGCCTCCTTGGCACAGCCAGGGCACTGTGAAGCATCTTTGAGGAAATGCCACATGTATCATGTTTCTGGTGGGATTTTGTTGCCTGTGTGGGTTTCTCAGTGTTTGGGGGGAGTTGAGAGCCCCTTCCTAGGATGGAGGTGCTCCCAAAGAGCTCATCTCCTTAGGGATGTGCTGGGAATATGGCAACCAGCTCCTGGCTACAGCTGCTGCTCTGAATCCCAGCCTGCAGGGCTCAGCCCTGCCTGGGGTCTGGGCACGGACATGGCTGGGGTCTGGAGGATAAGGAGTGGGTTATGCCAGTCCCTAGTGCCTGCCCTGATCCATGGCTGGTGCTGTTCATCAGAGCAGTAATTAATTACTGGCCATGTAAGCTGCTGGCGGGATCCGGCGCGTGATTTATTAGCAGGAGTAATCCCTCACCAGCAAAAGGGCTGCTCTGTGAATGGAGAGCAGCAAAACCCAGGGAAAGGGCTGCTCTGTGAATGGAGAGCAGCAAAACCCAGGGAAAGGGCTGCTCTGTGAATGGAGAGCGGCAAAACCCAGGGAAAGGGCTGCTCTGTGAATGGAGAGCGACAAAACCCAGGGGAACTGTCCTGCCCTTCCAGAAATGGATCCCACAGGCACAATCCCTGCCCCTGGAGCAGAGCAGCCACAGGCACCCAGTGTTAGAGCAGCTGAGGTGGATTTGCCAAACTGCTGCCCTTGGAGTGGAGGAAGGAGGGTGTCTGGACACAGGGACCAGATGTTTGGGGTCATGGGCTCAGCAGTGCCCCAGCCAAGGCCCACCAGCAGCCATGAGCAGCTTTGGCACTGAGAGGTGATTTTTGAGATGCAGTCACTCAGTCACTGCTGGGGTTCCCCAGGGGAGGCTGTTCATGCTGCCCAGCATCAGGTAGAGATTTGGGAAGTGCAATATGAGCACCAAGCTGGACTGTACACAGGCCCTGCCAGTCTCACAGCCACTGGGAGAAGGACCAGTGTGGAGGTTGGGCAAAGTGATGCTTCTCCCCAAGGGCTCACAGGTCTGCTCTGCAGCTCCTGTCAACTTCTGGTGTGCTCCTGGGTCTGGCTTCTGTTCCTTTTCCCCCTGCACCCTACCTACTCATGGGCCTCTGCTGAGGACCTGTCCTGGTTTCTCTGTCAGCTGATGCTCAGCAGGGAGAGCAAAATCCCAAAATTGATGTGGCAAAGGATGAGAGCTGAAATAGAGACTGGAGAGAAAGAGAAGGACCAGCCGTGGGGTGCAGAGGGGAGGGTGCTGCCCTGGATGGATACTTCCAGGACTCCCAATGCTCCCTCCCCCTATGGAGAGCTGTGCCATGCCCAGGCAGACACAGAGTGAGAGGAATCCTGCAGGCAAACGCCCCTGGGCTCCTCCGCTCGGGGACTCCTTAGCGGTTTCATGAGAAATCAATAATGCTTTTGCATGGTCATAATCGTAAAATAAGTACAATTTATGGCTGCTGCCAGGGCCAAGATTTTTTCCTAGTGGATGAGGTGGAGAGAGAGCAACACACGGACACTTTGCTACAGCATTTTCCTTTGCACTGGAGCTGCAGATCAGCTCTGGCATCATGGCAAGGGGTGACCTCCATTTTGAGGGTCAGGGTTGTTGGCCATGTCCATGCCCTTGTTTGGGGTGCAGGGTGGGTTGTCATTATCCATGTCCCCATTTGAGGTAAGACAGAGTGGGTTGTCCATGTCCCCATTTGAGGTAAGACAGAGTGGGTTGTCCATGTCCCTGTTTTTGGGGGACAGGCTGGGTTGTCTGTGTCCCTGTTTTTGGGAGACAGGGTGGGTTGGCTATATCCCTGTTTTTGGGGCACTGTCTGTGTCCCTGTCCATGCCTCACTCAGGCCGTGTCCTCGCCTGCAGCCCGCCGGCAGGTGGAATGGGGCAGCCATGAACGGCGATGCCCTGTGCCAGGAGCCCTCCTCCCCGCTCCCCGACTGGAGGGAGTTCTGCAAGCTGCATGCCCAGGCAGCCGCCGTGGACTTCGCCCAGAAGTTCTGCCAGTTCCTGAAGGAGAACCCCCACTACGACACCCCCGGGGCAGAGACCTCCTTCTCCCACCATTTCACCGCCAACTTCCTGGACATCTTCAGCCTGGAGGTCAGCAGGGTGTTCGTGTCTGACTCGCCCACCAAGTACAACATCGTGCCCTTCGTGGGGCTGCAGAACTGCCACGTCCCCTACGGGCGGGAGGTCACCCCGAGGAAGGAGGAGACGTCCACGGAGTCTCTGGACAGCATGGACGCCCCACTGGGTGCCAGCCGCTACCTGACCCCGGCCCAGCAGGTGCAGGCTCACAAGGTCTCCTCCTACGGGCAGTCCCGCAGCTCGGAGGATGTCTCCATCCACGCTGCTGCCAAGCCCAAGTTCAAGAAAGGTTTCTCCCTGAGGAACATGAGCCTGTGCGTGGTGGATGGCATGAAGGAGATGTGGCACCGCAAATCCTCTCCGGAGCCGGGCGCCGAGGCCGCCCTGGGCGGGCGCAGAGCCGAGAGGGAGCCGTGGCCGGCCGGGGGCAAGGAGCCTGGGGACCCTCGGGAGAAATGGACACACAAGCTGCGCCTGTCCAAGGTGCCCTCGTCCAAGGTGGAGCTGGTGGACATCCAGAGGGAGGGGACGCTGCGCTACATGGTGGCCGATGACACGAACTGTGTGGGCAGCTCGCAGTGGCAGAAGTGCCGCCTCCTGCTCCGCAAAGCGGTGAAGGTGGAAGGGGAGAGGTTCCTCCTGGAGTTTTATGTCCCTCCAAAGGTAAGCCCTGGCTTTTGTCCACTGTTGTTTTTATGAGGAATTCAAGCAGTTCTTGGGCTTTGCTTTTGGGGTTGGTTTTTTTTTTGTTTCCACTGCTGAGCTGGGCTGAAATCCAGCTCTGGTCCAGAGGGAGATCTGGTGCTGTGTGGCTGAGGTGCAAATGGATTGGAAAATGTGCTTGAAACCCATCCAACCTGCAGGCCAAAATGAACCTTGCACTCTTGGTGTTGGTCTGTGCCTCTCACCTTCTGAGAAAATATAACACAGGAGTTTGAACTCAAATGCATCTCTCTGGAGAGCAGCTCAGCATGGGTAAGGATGGTGGGCATTGCTCTGGACTGGACTGGGAACTTCCCCAACCCAGGAATGGGGTCTGGCTGGAAGGAAGCAACCCCAATGTCCATGGTGCCCACTAGGGAGCCTGTGGGAGAACTGGAGAGAGTGACAAGGCAGGGAGGAATGGCTTTAAATTGAAAGAGAGTAGGGATAGGTGGGACATTGGGGAGAAATTCTTCCCTGTGAGGGTGATGAGGCCCTGGTACACCCAGAGAAGCTGTGGCTGCCCTATCCCTGGAAGTGCCCAAGGCAAGGTTGGATGGGGCTTGGAGCTACCTGGGCTAGTGGAAGGTGTCCTTGCCCATGGCAGGGAGTGGAAAAGGATTCCTTTAAGCCCATTCTGTGATTCTGTGCATGGAGGATCTGATGAAGCCTGGTGTGTCAGCTGCACCAAAGAGAAAATAAACTTGGGTTAAAATGGAACAACTGCTGCTCTTAAAACATTTAAGAGAGAGCTCATAGAGGGATTCCTTTTTTAGTGTATCTTGATTTGCCTCTAAAAATCAATTTTGAAATTATTTTATGGCAACTTTTATGAACATTGTCTGCTCTTCTGTTATAATCACACCCCACTTTGGTTTACAGCTTTCTCCTCTCATCCCATCTTGCTTTCCATCTGGCAAATGTAAAAGTGGCACCAGTCTGGCACAGCTGGAAGAAAACTGCTTTTTGCTTCAGCAGCCCACAGCTTTGTTTTTACATAGACCCTACAAAAACTATGGCCATGTCTGTAAACCTTTAAAGGGAAGAACCCTCCTGGAGAGGAGGGGGTTGGAATGAGATGATCTTCAAGGTCCCTTCCAACCCAAACCATCCTGTGATTCTAAGACCCTTCTCTGGCTCAGGGGTGAATTATCACCTTGTTTCCTTTCCTTTCGAAGCAGCTGCTGCTTCCTTTCTGACCTTCTCCTGTGCAAACACCGAGATGGAAAAATTCCCCAGGGATGGGCAGAGCCTTGCACGGCTGAGACGTGTCTGCAGGCAGCACTGGAGCTCTGGGGCTGGCAGAAACGAAACATCCTGAAAGGGAAAAAGCAGTTTCTGTTCTGTCTTGGATTTATTTATTTTTATTTCCCAATAAAAATGGGAACTGAGCCCGTTATTGGTAACTTGCAGCCTGGAGCTCCTTGCTGGCCTCATCCCACCCACTGCATCCACGGCACCAGGCGCAGGTTTTGGTGACTAAATCTCATCTCTGCTTCCTGCAGCTGCAGTGCTCCAAATCCCAGAGCTCTGGAGGGGACCAGCCCTGGAGAGGAGCTCCACGAGCTCCTTTGTGGGGATTTGTTATAATTAAAACAAATATCTGGGGAATTTGTTGCTCAGCAAACACTTGGAGTGGGAGGTACCGGGTCTTGCCTCCCCACCGAGGCTCCGGCGGGTGCCAGGGGCCCTGGGGGAAATTCATTTTTCTTGATTTTAATGTAATTAAAATTCCCTGCATGGCTGAGGCTGCTGTGTTGTAGCTGCTCAGTTGAAATGCTGCTCCTGTGCTGGAGAAACAGGGCTGCTTTCTGCATGGGAAGCATCCCCCATCAGATAGCACAGCTCTCTCCATCGGGAGAGGGTGGAAAATGGAGAGAAATTAAGTGGTGTTGGCAGAGCTGGCACATCAGCCTGCGCTGGAGCAAGAAGGGTGGTTTGGCAGTTAAAAGCACCTCCCTGTCTTCCACTGGGCCTCCTCTTGGTTTAATTCACAGAGCACAGAGTTATCAGGCACGGGAGGGAAATCAATGCTGTTTATTCCCCCTCTGTAATAACCACACAGGCTGAGCTGATCTTGCCTCTGAGAGCCCTGCTGCATTGTCCCCAGGGACAGTTTGATTCAATTGAGTGACTTTTTTTTTTTTAATTCATTGATTTCTTTTCATTTATTTTCTTTGCTATTTTTTTTTCCTTTTCTCAGGCTTCCAAACCCAAGGTGAGCATCCCACTGTCGGCCATCATCGAGGTGCGCACCACCATGCCCCTGGAGATGCCTGACAAAGACAACACCTTTGTCCTAAAGGTGAGAGCAGGGTGTGGATCCCTACAGGAACCCCCTCTGCACCTGAACCCTGCAGTGCAGGAGGCTCACACCCCAAAGGGATCATTACCTTGGCTTTCAGAGCTGAGATGCCAACAGCACAAATGCTCCCCAGAGGATCCCTGCCTGCTGCAGCTGACACCAGGGTGTTTTGGGATCAAGCTGTTTGGCTTTCACCATGGGGTTTGGCTTCTCTGTGTCACCAGGAGATGTGTTAAATCAGTGACCTGAGACAACCTGCAAGGGAAAATGCTCCTTGGTGCAGCTGCTTGTGGTTTTGTGGCTGCTGCTGAGCCAGATCAGTGACGTGTGGTGGCTGTTTCACTGACAGTGTGATAGCCCTTAGTGCTGTGGTATGGTTGATGAGGTGGCATCTGGTCAAAGGTTGGACTTGATGACCTTGGACGTCTTTTCCAGCCTTAGTGATTCTATGGGAGCAGCTCTGTGGGGCAAATGAGACCCTGGGGATCAACCACACATGAGTCTGGGAGCATGAGCAGAGAGTGAAAGTCTCTTTCTTCAGAATTTTCCATATCGTGCAATTAATTAGCTCAATGCTGCCTCCTGCTCTGCTGGAAGACAACAGCCTGTCATGGCAGATCAGGGCTGACTTTTGCATGGACACCATGACAGTGATGGACCACTAGATTTTGAGCATTTTTGTGTTCTACCTCTTCTAAACAAACACCTCTCTCCCTGATGCTTCTCCCCCAGAGTGTGTGGCAAAGCAGAAAAGAGGGGCCAGGCCTCCCAGCTGAATGAACCTGCTTGAAAGCTTAGAAAACTATGAAAGGAAAAGAGGGGGGAAATTGAGCCTGGCTTTGCGAAAGCTCCCAAGCCTTGAAATCCACGTGGCCCCTGCACACATTCCCAGGAGAAATTTCTTTCCATCAAATCCTGCTCCTTTTCAAGGTCACACAACTTCTCTTGGCACCTTCCCTTCTTCAAGGACTTCCTGCTGTTCAGCCTCAGCAGTGGTCAGTGTCCACCATGGGCACAGAGGCTCATTCAGCTGTTGTTTTCTGTGCCTCAAAGGCCAACCTCAAGTGTCTCCTCTTTTCCAGACTGACCAGCCCAAGGTCCTCCTTGCTTTCCTTGCAGGCGCCGCAGAAGGAATGCCCCAAAGTGTACATGGGGCCGTGGCCCAGAGCAGATGGGAAGGATTGCTTCTCCTTTCTTCTTCCTCTCTGTCCAGCCCAAGCTGATGCAGTGCTTTCCTCACGCCATGATGATGACGATGTTGACTCACATGCAGCCTGTGGGCTGGTGTAACTCTGGGATGGTTTCTGCAGAACTGCTCCCAGGCCGTGGTTCCCCAGCCCGCACACCCACAGCGATCACTCTGGGCCCAGGGCTCACCCTGTCCTTGAGCTGGAGGCTGGTTTCAGCTTCTTCTTCCACTTCAGCTTTGACAAGTTCATTTGAATTCTTGCCTGGTCCTCCAACACATTTTGAGTGTGATGTCATCCATGAATTGATCAGGTATCCTCGCATCCTTTTGTGCTCATCACTGAGGAGCAGGCACAGAGAGCCTTTGATGGGAAGGAGCACATCCCTCAGCTTTGACCACTGGCCATTGACAACCCATCAGCCACCAATCTCTGCTCTTGGAACATGGCTCATCATGTTCTTGTCACATTTTCTAGATGCCCTTACAAGCCCCACCTCAAATGTGTCACATCATTGTCCAAAGCGTGTTCAATACCCAGGATGTGCCACTGCTTCTCCCTATCCCTGGAGCTGTCACAAGCATGAGCAGATGGGCTTGGTCATGACAGATCCCTTCTGGGGATTTCAGCTCTGGGATGCCTCCTGGGTGCCTGTGAGGGTTGGTTTCTCTGGCTGCTGGAGAAAAATTCTGCACTTGCCCTGTTCCCATCTTCTGAAGCCAGACATGCTCTCTCCATTCCCACTGCTAACAGCTTGGTGACTGCTCCAGTCATTCCTTTAATGCACTTTGGAATGCTCCAAACCCTGCCAGCTGGAAAATACCTGCTTTACCAGGTACCTCCTGCTCCTGCCCTGTCCTGGCTCTCACCCTGCCATGGGGGAATTGATCACAATTGATTCTTTGAGTGAGCAGAGCCAGCAAGCACAGCATGGAGCCCCCCAGACAGGCTTTGCTCTCCCCTCCCAGTTGCTGGCACAGGATGCTGCTCCTCTTTTCTCGCATCCACTAATTGTGGTTCATGTTCTGCCTGGCTCCTTCTTGCTGGGACATCTTTTTGCTCCCCCTTTCCCCCTTTGCTGGCTGGACTTGCAGAGGGGGTGAAGCACCCTCAGTGCTGGGGTGCAGGTTAGGTGGGCAAGCTGGGTGCTGTGGTTTCCCTTTCTGTGTGATGTGGAGCCCAATCTCAACCTTCACACACAACACACAGGTTTTGATGGGTGGAAAAGCCCCTGCCTCATTTAGGGATGTTACTATGGCTGGAAAAGCCCTTGCCTTGTTTGGGGAGGCCACACTGAAATAGTTCCTGCCAGATTGCCTAAAAATGAGCAGCCAGTGTGTCCCCAGAGCCCATCAGACACCAAGCACATGCAGTTTTTTCCATTGCACAAGCAGGTGCTTGCAAAATACCCAAGCCCTGCACGTGCTTTGCTTGCTGTCATGCTCTGCATGAGTGAGCAGCCCCATCTCCCACGTCAGCTTCATGCCTTGCCCCCAAAAGGCCAGAGAAGAGCCTTTCTGAAGTTAAACAAACTGGGGAGGGGGAACTTTGCTACTCCCCTCCACCTCTGCTGGGGACAGGGTCCAGGTCACTGCTCAGCCCCAGCCAGAGCTCTGCTCCCTGCCCTCCCTGCTTATTTTCAGGATGGTGATTCAGTTGTTTGTGATTAATTGAATTTGCTTGGAGGGTGTCTCAGCTGGCAATGTGACACTCTCCCAGAGTCAGGGCTGCTCTGCCACCTCGGGAACACGATGTTTAAGGCTCCTTGAGGGATGCAGGGAAACCTGCCAGAGGCACAAAGCATCCCATGGCATCTGAGTCCACTGATGTGGAGCTTCTGGTTCTGCCTGGCCCCAGAATGGCACAGTTCCTTTGGGCTGGACAGTTTGGAGGCTCTTTTGTGTCCTAAATTGTTATTTATTATTTTTTCCCTGTGAAAGGGGGTTTCTCTCCCACTCTGTTGCAATCAGAAGTCAGAAGCCTCATGGACCAGCAGGCAGGAAAGATAATGGAGGAGAGGCTTAAAACTCCTGGGGTCTGACAGGGTTGTGGTGCAGAGAGCAGTGTGGCTTCTGCTATACCTGTGCAGAGGTAGTTTTGGGGGGACACAGAGGTGCCCCAGGAGTGAGGGATGCTGTCTGTGCTTGGGCATAGTGCCACGTACCCTAATGCTGCCAGCCAGGTGTGTTTTTTCCATGGAGGCTGTAAAAACCTTGTGAAAAACTTGTATTTGCTGATATGGTGCAGTGGGGTTTTCCTCTGAGCCCTAGATTTGGTCAGGGGTCATCTTGGATGCATCTTTCTGAGTCACCCTTTGGCACCCCTGTGCTGGGATGGGGTGGGACACTGATCCCCTGGGTCACCCCTGTGCTGGGATGGGGTGGGACACTGATCCTCTGGGCCATCCTTTGGCACCCCTGTGCTGGGATAAGGTGGGACACTGATCCTCTGGGTATTCCTTTGTCACCCCTGTGCTGGGATGGGGTGGGACACTGATCCTCTGGGTCACCCCTGTGCTGGGATGGACACCAATGCTCTCCTGCTGAGCTGAGGTGCTGTTCAGGGGGTCTGGCTGGGCTCTGGGGTGTGTTTTGCCTCGGGGTGGGGGGCAGCAGCCTGGCACAGCTGACTCCATCCCACATGGCCTGCAGGTGGAGAATGGGGCTGAGTACATCCTGGAGACCATCGACTCCCTGCAGAAGCACTCGTGGGTGGCTGATATCCAGGACTGCATCGACCCTGGGTAAGGATTGCTGGGGAGGGGCTCTGTGGGGCTGAGCTCTGGTGCCTGAGCACGGGCTCTTACCCAGATGCAACTTTTGCTGCTTGGGTTGTCACAGGAAGTGCCCAGCTCACAGCAGCAGAGGTCTGGAGGCAGAGTTAGCAGCCTGTGTCTGCCAGGGATGCAGAGCACTGGCCACTTGTTCACCCTTCTCTGCCCCATGTTCCCTCAGCCTGGCAGAGGCAAGTGACCTGGAAACACAGCCTCAAAGCAGGAAGCTCCTAACACCCACCTTCTGAATCTTTTATACCATATTTGAGCTATTTTCCATGGTTTTTTCCAGCTTAGCATCCATGACATATTTAAGATTCTGCTGATTGAATCGATTTATTTGTATTTCTATCACAGTGGCATCAGTGTTGTCATTGGAGTCATAACTCAGCCAAAACTTCTCATCCGCTGTTTCACCAGCACATGCAGCAAGCTGTGTCAGGGAGGTTTGTGTGCCTGGTGCTGCTGCCCTTCAGCTGGCTCAGACAGCCCCAGCCTTGGGGAAACCCTGGCACTGCCTTTCTTGGCACAGTTTTGGAAAATCCAGGTGCTCATGCTTGTAGCAATGAAAACATCACTCAAATGTGGAACAGAGGCTTGGAGAGGCTCCTGCTCCCTCCAGGCTGCCTTTGGCCCCTCCTGCTAGCGAGAGGCACTTGGTCACCGTGGAGGATGCACTGGTGCACTCCAGGTCTTTGCTCCTTTTGCTGTTTTCAGAAATCTGTAATTCATTGGCATGGATTGCCCAGAGCAGCTGTGGCTGCCCCATCCCTGGAAGCACCCAAGGCCAGGCTGGACAGGTCTTGGAGCAACCTGGGCTGGCGGAACGTGTCCCTGCCTATGGCAGGGGATGGAACAAGATGAGCTTTAAATTCCCTTCCAACCCAAACCATTCTGATTCTGTTTCTGAAGCAGCACTGCTGAGGCTGGGCTGCTGAACCAAAGCTGGGAAAAGGCCTTTTTTCCTCTCAGTCCATGTTTCAGTGCTGGTTTCCCAGCTGGAGCTGAGCACCATGGCTGTGCTGCACCGCAGGAGCCGCCGATGTCCCCATGCCTGCCCCTGGCCCTGGCTCTGGCCCTGGCAGCCTCCCAGGCCCCTCTGTTTGCTTAGCACCCAGCACCAGCCCGCTCTGGCCCCCAGACGTGACTGTAAAGCAAATAATAATGAACTGCAGAGCAAATAATAATGAGCTGTTTAATACACCGCCACACACGCCGGGCGCCAAGAGCGAATTCTCAATCAGCTCCCGATGCTCCTGCCAAGGGCTGCGTGCTGGAGCCGCTGCCTGAGCGCCCAGCCACGGCTTTTCTGCAGAGTTCTGTTGGTTTTGGTTTCCTTCCTCCCTTCTTGTTTTTAACTGGCTGCAGCTGAATGACTCCCAATGGCTGATTCACTCGCTGGCCACTAAATAATTCAGCATCTTCCCCTGCTGCCTGTGCCCACGTGGCCCGTGTGAAGCAAGAGCTGCCGAGTGCTGTGGGCAGCTCTGGGCTCTTGCTGGTGGCTGGGATAAAAATAGGATGTGGAGCAAGTTGGATGCTTGTGCAAGAAGGGTGCTGAAGTGCACGGGGAGGGCTGGCAACAGGGATGTTCTGAGTGGCTCCCTGGCTCTATTCCCGCTTGCTGCCTTGCTCCAGGCCTCCTGACTTAGTGGTTTATGTCTTGTAGGGATGTAATTCCTGTGGGTGGGTAATTCCCTTTGCAGAGGGTGAGAGTGAAAGCGCCCTCGGGTGGGAAGGTGTGTGGGTGCAAAGCAAAGCACTGAGAGTCAAGGTAACAGCTTTCCTTCCAAACCCACAAAATCCTGCAGCAAAATCCTGCAGCTGGAACTGACCAGCATGACCTGTGCAGTGTGGGCTTTCAAGGGTTTCATCCTTCCCACGCTGGTTTCTCACTCCCAAAAAGTCATGTTTGGTGGCTGCTCTGTCTCTCAATGCTGTTGGTGCAGTGGCAACCCCTTGGGAGTAATTCAGGGGCAATAGGATGTGCTCTTGGATCACACTGGAATTTTGTTTGGTGTAATCCCCATTCCATGCCAGTGAATGGAGGTGCCACACGTGTGTGTCTCTGTGCTCTCCTCCAGGGACAGTGGGGATGACATTGAGCTGGTGTCCTGTGCACAGGGACCCTGTCTGCCAGGCAGGACAACCTCGTCCAGCTGCGAGTTCCTGAATGATGGTAAGGAACTACATCTGGGAAAGTCTGGGACTCCCTCAGAGCCATCACTTAGCCCTCAGGTGTCTCCTGGAGAATTCCAGGAGAATCCAGCACAGTTGCCTGCAGAGCAGGACGGCCCCCAGCTTTGCCCAGTGATGCTAAGCCATGCACTCATCCCTCTGCAATCTCCCTTCCAGAGGTACCCAGGCCACCAGACAGATGTGCCCTGCCCAGCTCTCACAACGCTGCCATGGCCACCTCTGTCCCTGTGCCCCCAGGCCGGGGCAGGGACTCCCTGGGGGAGCTCCTCACCCACGTCCCACTGGAAAACTTCCTGCAGACTCTGGAGTCCTCCCCCACCGCTGGTGGGCACCTCACAGGTACTGGCATGCAGGATCAGCACCCATCTCACTCTGGAGGGTGCACAGAGGGAGAGGAGGAGGGGGGGGGTGATGTTCAGGTGCTCCCTAAAAACCTGCTGTCCCTGCGGGCAGGGGAGGACAGCGAGGCCGAGGCTGAGATCAACCTGTCTGACTTCCCCTGGTTCCACGGGACTCTGTCCCGGATCAAGGCAGCCCAGCTGGTGCTGTTCGGGGGCACCCGCAGCCACGGCCTGTTCGTCATCCGGCAGAGCGAGACACGGCCGGGGGAGTACGTGCTGACCTTCAACTTCCAGGGCAAAGCCAAGGTGGGTGTCCTCTGCTCCTCCCTGTCCTCTGCTCCTCCCTGTCCTCTGCTCCTCCCTGTCCTCTGCTTCTCTGTGAATGTTAGTGTAGGAGCGACGGGGCTAGGATGGTGGGGATGGACGGAGATGAGAGATCTCTGCAGCCAGGTCATGGAACTTGGGGTTTATTGCAAAGGGCCTGGGTGCAGGGCCCTGCTGGGAGCTGCCAGCCACAGCTCAGAGCAGACCTGAGAGGAGAGAGGGGTAGAGAGGATGAGAGGGTAAGAGAGTAAGAACATAAGAGAGTAAAAGGGTAAGAGAGCGAAGTTCCCGTTACAATACAATAAATCCTTCTGTGTTGAATATTCTAATTCTCACTAACCAATCTAGTACAAGATACAAACCCTATAGCATTTACATACAGCCTGTAAGAATCATTACATTGCCATACTGTGTAACATTTTAAACCCTAAAACCTCGTCTTTGGGCCCCTTCTGCCAAGCTGTAGGGTCTGCTCTGACCCTTGGGCCTGTCTGCAAGCAGAGGGTGTTGTTCCATCAAAAGGGGATTACATTCAGCTGGCCACACCATTGTTTTCCAGTTGTTCAGTAACTAAGGGATCTCAAAGCTTGCTTTCATTTCAATCTCACTTATAGTTTCTATATTCTCAAAATCTTTTGCCAGACAATCATATTTATAAGGCTTTCCTGTTTCATCTTCCCCAACATGTTAGTGCCAGCCCTGCCCAGCACCTCAGATTCCTTCTTGCTCTGTGGGTGACCCCAAATGTAGCAGCTCTGCAGGGAGCTGCACCCCTCCCTCAGGACCACCTGCCCTTGTGCCCCAAGACCCCTCTGCATCCTGGCCCGGCCCTTCTACACTTTCCCAACTGGATCAGTGCCTGTCATGTGAGCATATGGATAAATACCCATGGGGGCTCAGTGTAGCCTGTTCCCCTGCCCTCTCCTTGTCTGTTCCACGTCCTGAAATACACAGATGCCCTATGAAAAACCAACCACAAGCAGGTTTTTGCTGGGTCCCTTTTCCAGCAGAGATTGCCTGTTCTTGTCACCTTGCAAGAAGTAGTTCAGGTGGGCTGGAGGCTTCCCCAGGCTGTCTGTGACCCCAGAATCAGAGCTTCAGCTGCCCCTGGTTATACCCAGACACCCTTCTCTGTGTGTTTCTTTATGGTGTTCATCCCCAGGATGGGTCAAACTGCTCCTGGGGCTTCAGTGAGGTAAAAGTGAGGTTTTACAGGAAACGCCCTGCAGCAGGGTAAACACAACAATCCTGTTTGGAGCAAACCTCCCTTGGCTGATGGAGGTGCAGATTGCAAGGGTGAGTCTCACCCCCAGCTCACCCCGTGCCCCCTGCACTTGCAGCACCTGCGGCTGTCGCTGAACGAGAGCGGGCAGTGCCACGTGCAGCACCTCTGGTTCCAGACCATCTTTGACATGCTGCGCCACTTCCACACGCACCCCATCCCGCTGGAGTCGGGCGGCGCCGCTGACATCACCCTGCGCAGCTACGTGGTGGCACAGAGCCCGCAGCCAGGTGGGTGCCAGCCTGGGTGGGGACTGGGATATTGTGCCTAAAAAGGGACAGATCCGTGGGATTCCCTCCTTAAAGCAGTGCCCTGCTGATGTGTGTGGCTCTGGAGGTGTGCCAGGGTGGATGTCACCCACTGGAGGGTGGGCATTGAGGCCCAGGCAGCAGCAGGGCTGTGTTGGTGTGACCCCTGTGCCAGTCTGGGTGACAGTGCCGTGTGACCCCTGTCCCTGGCTGTGACCCCTGGCTGTGGGTGACAGTGCCCTGTGACCCCTGTCCCTGGCTGTGGGTGACAGTGCCCTGGCTTGAGCAGGACAGGAGCAGAGATGTCTGCAGGCTCAGAGCATCCTGCTATGCCAGGAGAGAGCAGGAAGGAGAATTGGAGAAGAAAAGGGTCAGGGATGGAGAGGGGGTGTGGGAAGGTACCAGAGAGGGAGGGGGCCGAGCCCGCAGGCAGCACAGGAGGGATCAAGCTCCTGTTTCCTTTGCAGACACCGGTCCCCCGCCACCGCTGGTGTCACAGCCCCCGGGCTGCCGGGTCGACCTGCCACCTCCACACTACTTCTGCAGCACAGCCCCTCCGGGCCCGCCGGTGCCGCCGCCCGCCGAGGGCGGGGTGCCCGTGGCCCCCGCTGTCCCGGTCCCCGCACCCTACCACCGCCTGGAGGGTGCCCTGGGCCCCCGGAGCCGCAGCGACAGCGCCGAGCGCCGGCCGGAGCCCTCTGCCGCCGGTGCCGAGGACTACCACGAGGCTGACAGCGCCCGGAGCCGCACCCGGGCCGTGGAAAACCAGTACTCCTTCTACTGAGCCCCCCATGCATGGGGGGCTGCGGGGCAGCCGTGCCCCTCACCCTGCACCGGCCTCGCCACCTCCTCCTGCCACCACCAGCCACCCAGCCGGGATGGGATGTGCTCCTCACTCCCTGGGGCTTGTGGGAGCTGTGTCAGTGCTGGGCAATGTCCTGAGCTCTGTCAGTCCTGAGCAGTTGCAGTGCTGGGCAATGCCCTGTGTCAGTGCTGGGCATTGTCCCTGCTGGACCTGGTGCCAGCCCCGTGGCTGGGGCAGTGCTGGCGGTGTGGGAGGCTGAAATTCAGAGTCAGTGCCATTTTGGAGCTTGCAGCCTCTTCTCCTTCCCTCCGGACCAAGAGCTTTCTTTCCCAGGGCTGAGCTGGGCTCCCTGCACCTCTTCCTGGGTGTGACCATTGTGGGATGGCACCCGAAGCTGTGACAGGCTCCATCCTCCAGCCAAAGTACCATGTCCCCTCTGGGGCCAGAGCCCAGCATGGCCAACATCCTTCTGGCACCATCGCCCTGCAAACCAGCTGCCAAGGGACTCTGGCGTGCTGGGATGAGCATGGAAGTGTGTCAGATGTCCATGCAGAAACTCTTCTCACACACATGGAGCACTCAGAGGGCCTGAGGGTTTTTCTGGGCTGGCTTTTGCGCTCCCTCTGGGGCAGGTGTTTCCTATCCTCTGACAGAATAAGGTTTTTGTCCAAAGCTCAAAGCTTAATGAATTGCATTCAAGGAAGGGTTTTCCTGCTGTCCTGCTTTTTCTGTCCCTTTGTTTCCTTTCTCTCCTTGCTGTAGTAACAGAGAATCCCTGGATACCCTTTCATCCTCCCTTTCTTCCTTGATTTTTCAAAACCTAAGCTCTCCACAAGGGCATCAGCCTTCTGCCTGCTCTCTGCCACAGCTGGGCAATATTTTCCATTGCTCAAGGCAAACCTTGGGAAATATGACAACACTTCCTCTTTACATCAGTTTTGGTCATTTGGGATGTTTTGGGGGGTCAGGCAGAGACCAGGGGCTGTGTCCAGAGGTGAGGGACAGCTTTGCTTTGCAGGTAAAAGCAGGTATTCCTGCCTGGCTGGGCTCCCAGGAATAAAAACACTACATTGATTCTTTTCCAACAGGCCAGGGAAGCCCTGAGGATGGTTTTACAGGCCAGGGTTTGTGCCTCATGGGAGTTGGGAGATGCTTCAGAAGGGCAGCTTTGCTTGCAGACACAGTGTTTGCACACCCCCCTTGGTTTGGCTGACACAGCTTGTGTTACCCAGCACCAGGACACCTGCTGCTCATGTGGCAGTGACAGGAGTGACAGTGCTCACAGGACCTGAGCCAGGTGGCTTTGGAGTGTCTGGACAGGTCTCCAGGTAGAGCAGACCCTAGTAGCTGCTAGAAGTTATCACTTAGTTCAAAGAGGTACAAGGCAAGCCACAACCTCAAAAAAACCCCTTGAATTTGCCTGGAATTGGGTTGGGCCAAATTTTTATTTATTAGGTGCCTTCTTTCCTGAGCTAGCAAAGCATGTCCCCAGTGCTTGCCTCACAGGAGGAGAGGGGAGGTGTCTCCAAGGCTCCTCCTGTGATGTGAGAGCTGCCTTGCTGGCCCTTGGATGTGTGAGATGATCCTGGTGGATCCCATTCCTGCAGCAAATGCCACCTTCTCCCCAAACACACCTCCCTTCAGAGGGCAGCAGGAGCAGGTTGCTCTGTTGAGGGTATTTCTCCTTCCTCAGCCCAGCTACAGCACAGCTCAAAGGAGCAGGGAGAGGCTGGGTGCTTTGGATTCATGGGTTTAACACACATGGTGGATGAGGGGAGATGTCCAGATCTGACACAAACATCATCACTCTGGTTCTGCCCTGAGGCCCCAAGGGTGGGATCCAGAAGGCTGGATGGGAGCACTGCCTTATAGACCTTCAGATTTTGGCTTTGTTTCTCACTTTCTGTGTCACAGGATAGGAAAATGAGGGGGAAGCAATGATCTGCAAGCAAAAAATGTTAATTTGTAAATAGGGAAGAGTCTGGAAGAGTTTACTGTTGTGTAGAATAAATTAATTTTATTTAAAAAAAGAAAGGGGAGGGGGGGGGACTTCTTAAAAAAATGGAGAACTCGAGTTCCGGTTTTAAAATAAAATCACTTGCAAAAACAACAGCATGTGAGCAAGAGCTTGGGGCTTTGCTGGATTTGCTACCAAAAAAAAAAAAAAGGAAAAACAGAGGGAGGATGCTGTCATGTCTCATGTGTGCAGACCTCATTGGTATCTCTGGGCAGTTGGGGCCAGGCTGGGTCTGTCTCTGCCTGCTGGAGTGCACTGAGAAGAGAGGAGGGAGAGGAGAGTTCTCTTCTCTGCTGAGCAGAGGGAGGAGGAGGGTGGGTCCAGGCTGTAGAGGACAGGGTTTCCTCTCCTTCCAGCCTGTTATTTACTTTGTCTGGTTAGTCAGTAGTGCAAGTCAGAATGGTCCATCCCCCGAGCAGCAGGATAATGGGGAATGAGCAGCCCTGGGCTGTGAAGATGCCCCTCCCTCGCTAAAGGCCTGTGCTAGCATCTCCCATGGCCTGTCATTCCCCCTCCTCTGCCTCCATCTCTCCTGGGAGACTGTGCCTCATGCTCTGACGTTGTATGTCTTTCTAGTGTGCTCTTTTCTGCTGAGAATCCCCTGGGAAAACTGGAGCATTGTCCCAGACTGTACTGTGACAGCTAAGCAGTGACAGACGCAGCCAACACATGGCTTTTGGGGGGGTGGAGGGAGCTGCTCAGCTCGGTAATCAGGCCATGGTTGTGTCATGATCCATTCACAAAAACATTCCCTCCTCAAAAGTCACCAGAGCCTTTTCACCGCTCCTGGAGAGCTCATCCATCAGGAGCTGGGCAGCTGGGGAGGTGACACTGAGGGCTGTGCCTGGGGACAGCTGCTCCTCCTGCCTCACAGAAAGCCATTCACACCTCAGCTTATTAGCAAATTGACTAATTACAGCATCAGTCTTGCTGGAAAACATCCCTTTCCTTTCACAGGGTGTCTGGAAGGGCAGGGGGAGGACAAAACAGCATCGAATGCAGAGATTTGATGGTGAAACAAGGGGAAAGCAGCCCTCAGCAGTGTGTGGGCTAGATTCCATGCCAGCAGTGCCCTCTGCCCAGGGCTGGAGAAGGACTGGGCTGCAGGGATGCTGGACTGGGCTGCAGGGATGCTGGTGCTGAGCTGTGCCCGGGCACACACCATGAACAGGACAAAAATGCAAAGGGATTTCAGCAGTGCAGCTGCCCACGTTTCTCGTGGGTGTTGGAGCTCCACGGCTGCTCCTGCCTGACGTGCAGGTTCTGTCTCAGCAAAGGATTGCAGTGCTTCCAGAAGGATCCCTCTGGTAGGAGAACTCCTCAGAAACACAAATGAGCTTCTTTGATAAAGATCAGGGAGCTGAGTTTTGTTAGCACTGACCTATGAAAACACTGCCCTGTTCTAATGCAAATCTGCTGACCCCAGTAAGCCCAGTCCTGTCCAGATCCCAGCCCAGCACTTTGATTTTGTGGGCTTTGTGTTTTGATGAAATACTTTCTATTTTTATATGACCTAAGTAACTGTCTTGCCCCCCCTCCCCGGATTTTTTCTAAGTAAATCGTGCAGAATACACCAAGAGTCTGCACCAACTCCTTCGACTGTAGTTTGAGAGTGAGATGTTCCCAGGTCTCTTGCCCCACAGTTTGCAGGGGCTCTGCCTGATGACAGGCAGCTGCCTGTTTGTTTCCTGGGGCTGTGAGCTGTGGCTGGAACAAGCCACGTTCTGGGCAAGTGAGTCCAGCTGCTCCCTGCAGTCCTCAGGCTGCCATTCTGCCTTCCTCCCATGGGGACTGGCACGGGAGGGCCAAGTCCTGGCAGCTCATCATTCACAGCCCTGCTGTGGGAAGAGGGGTGTTTGCAGAAGTGGCTGTGAGGGAGAAACAGAGTGAAATGTTAGGGATTAGATGTGCTTAGGACTCAGCAGAGGAAGCTCAGTCAGTTTACAGCAATTCTGCTTTGTGAAACAGTCTGTGGTGACAGAGAGGGGACAGGGGACCTGCCGTGGCCTCTGCAACAGAGCTGGTGTCTCCCTGGCAGGGCTGAGTCCAGCCTGGCACTGGATGGTTTCTGTCCTGGTGTGCTGAAGACGACCCAAGGCTGGGAGAGCCGCAGGCACAGGAGCTGGGGAGCTGGCAGACAGCGTGGAAGAAGCTGTTTGCATTGCTCCAGCCAGGGCTGAGACTGCAAGGATGCCTTCCAGGACCAGCGGCCAGCTGGGAACTCAGCCAGCACTAAATTCACACCATTCTTTTACAAATCAGGTTGGTAAGAAAAACACGAGACACAAACTAGTGTGATTTCCATAGCAACCTCAGCGGAGGTTGAAAAGTCTTTTGTAAACATAGGGCTGAACCTGAGGATCAGCTCCGATTTTCTCCACAGAAAGGGGAAGAGAATGGAGGCTTAATAAATTCAGGCCATACAAATGCACTATAAATCTCAGAAGGAGCCATTCCCAACCTCTCTGTTCCCCTTTCTGTCACCTTCTCCACATGCACAGCACGAAGCTGTCTGAAACCCAGAGCCCAACTTCCCGGCTCTGGCTTATCTCCATAAACTGCACAAAGGCTTATGCCCCTCTTCCATTGCAGCTGACCTTTACTGGCTAATTCTGTGACGCACACACAGCCCCAGCACATGCCATGCCATTTCTGTAGGGCCACAGCGACTTGAAATGAAATTTGGCTTGCAGTGGAGGCCTGTACTGCAGCCAGCTCTGGCTCCTCTTCCCCACCATGGCTTCCTCCAGCTCCGTCAGGCAAGCCTGGATTTGGGTGTAGCAGCCCTCAGCTCATCCAAGCGCTGTTCCTGCAAACCCCAGGTGTGAATATGGATGCAAATGTTAGGAAAATTAATCGACAAACACCAGAGGTTTATGTCCAAAAAGGAGACAGAGGAGTCCTTTTACTTTATTCCAATAAAGGGAGAGGCCATGGGGCATTCCTCTGGGATCTCTCCAATTTTTGGAGGAGGCAGCCTCCTTTTTATCCTCATTTCCCAGCCACATTTCCCTTCTTTCTTTCCCCATTGGCTCAGGTACTTGAGAGGTACAGACTTTCCAATACGCCTGATACCAAAGATTTCCCTCTAATGCATAACCCTCCCTTTTAATTTTTAATTCTTATGGAATTTAGGGCTTTTTCTTCCCCATTGTTTCTTTCATCTCTCAATGTCTAATTTCGTTTATCAGCAAACCTAAAGTTTATTTGTAAAAGCAAATATCTTTTTGGAATGGAATCCTTCCCATTGTTTCTTTTATCTCCCAGAGCTAGTTTTATCTACCAGCAGACCCACAGCTTGTTTGCAAAGACAAATCCTCTATTCCTCTCACAAACAGCACAGCATCTCCCCCCCTGCTACCTGCCCACACGGTGCTGTGGGGAGCGCTGCTGCCGTTCATCACTGTCAGCAGACAAAGACCACGGGCCACGCTGGTTAATGACCAAAGTGACACGAACAGATGGCACAGGCAGCCTGCCACGGGGGCACCAGGAAGTGCTGTATCGCTTACACCCTCACGGGGAAGGGATTTGGCAGGGCTGAGGGCACCAGTGAAAAACACACTGAATTTTCACCCTGCTCAGGCTCTGCTGGACAGAGCGCGGCAGATGCCGGAGCTGCCTCGCTAATGCGGCCTGCTGGGGACAGCCTGCAGCCCTGAGAAGCTGTGTGAGGGGACAGGGGACATCAGAGCTCAGCAAATGCAGCTTGGGCAGGAGCAGATGCACGGCCACAGCTGGGACATGGGAGCAGTGACGCAGGGAACAAGCTGTATCTGAGTTTTTGAGTGTCTGAGGGAGGCTGGAGCCAGGCCCTCCTCAGTGGTGCTGAGCCATGGCATGAGAGGCTGGAGCACAGGCAGTTCCACCCAAAAATGAGACAGGGGCCTGATGGAGTGAGCCCAGAGAAGACCAGAGGATTGGCAGGGTGGAGCACCTCTCCTACAAGGGAAGGCTGAGAGAACTGGGATTGTTCAGCCTGGAAAAGAGAAGGCTTCAGGGTGATCTAATTGTGGCCTTTTAGTACCCAAATGGACAGAAAGATGCAGAAGGACTTTGAACACAAATTTGTACTGACAAATGGGGGAACTGCTTCACACGGAAAGGGTGGGTTTAGATGAGGTACCAGGATTAAATTCTTTGCTGTGAAGGTGGTGCAGCTCCAGCACGGATAGCCCAGAAACTCTTTGACTGCTGCATCCCTGCAAATGCCCAAGGCCAGGTAGAAGAGAATTCTGAGCAGCCTGGTCTAGTGGGTGCCATCCCTGCCCACATCAGGGGGTTGGAATAGGAAGATCTTTAAGGTCCCTTTCAACACAAACCATCCTGTGATTCTATGAGGAAGAACTTCTTCACTGTGTGGGTGATCAAGCACTGGCACAGGCTGCACAGACAGGGTGTGGGGTGTCCCCAAAAGCCCCCGAGTGCCACGCTCAGGGGATTGTGCTGGATTAGGGGGGGGCGGACTGGGTGACCCCAATGGTCCTTGCCAACCTGAACCATTGTTCTGTGGCTCTGTGCCTTCAAAGAGTCCCACTGAGGGTGGCAGAGCGCTGGGACAAGCTGCCCAGGAAGGCAGTGGAGTGTCCCTGTCTGGAGATATTCCAAACCCACCTGGACACATTCCTGTGTCACCTGCCTTGCCAGGAGGTTTGGATTGGCTGATCTACAGAGGGCCCTTCCAACTACACAGTTTGGTGACTCTGCCTTCAGCCTCCGTCCAGGCTGCAGGGTACGGACATTAGGAGGGGGAATTTCTTCACAGAAAGGGTGATTAGATATTGACATAGGCTGCCCAGTGAGGTAGTGGAGTCATTGTCCGTGGAGATGTTCAAGAAACGACTTGTAGCACTCAGTGCTCTGGATGACAGGGTGGTGACAGGGCAGAAGTTGGGTTCGATGACCCCAGAGGTGTTTCCTCGGTGTCCCTGTCCCCTCACGGACTCAATTCCGTGGCTCCCTCACACGGGAGTCCCTCACACACCTCCCACCTCTGCCCGGCCCTCACCGCACCCGCCATGACGGGGCCGCCCGCGTCGCGCGCCGTGACGTCACGGGAGGGGCGGGGCGCGGCCAGGGCCGGAACATGGCGGCGCCCTCGGCCCCGCGGCCGCCCCGGCCCCGCAAGGAGCCGCAGCCGCTCGTCATCCCCAGGAGCGCGGCCGAGGAGCAGCGCCTCCGCCTCGAGCGCCTCATGAGGAACCCGGTGAGGGCACCCTCCGGGGCACGGCCCGGGGCGGCGGGAGAGGAGAGGGACGCTGAGATCCCCGCGGGATCCGTGAGGGGTAGAGGGAAGCCGAGACCCCCCACCCCAACCACCCCCTGGGTCTGTGAGGGCAGAGGGACACCGAGCCCCCCACCCTCGGTGTTTATGAGGTGAGAGGGACACTGGGACCCTCTCGATGTCTGTGAGGGGGAGAAGGACGCCGGGACACCCCACCTCTGGCTCTGTGAGAGAAGAGGGACTAACACCCCCTTTCCCTTCCTCCGGGGTCCGTAAGGGGAGAGGGAACAACCTCCCCTCTCTCCTCTCCGTGTCCGTGAGGGAAGAGGAACCGACACCCCCTCCCGGGGGTCTGTGAGGAGAGAGGGACCAGCCAATCCCCCCTTTTCCCTCCCGATTCCATGATGGGATCGACACACGCCCCCCTCCTCCTTGCCGGGTCCCCAAGGGGAGCGGGACCGACCCCCCCACACACTGTATTGCTGTGAGGGGAGAAGGACCCGTCTTTTCTGGGATGCTGTGAGGGGAAACACGCTTCTCTGGGAACCCAGGGGCCCCTCAGTGTTCTACCCACTGCTCTTTCCTCTGTCCACCGCTTTTAACGTGCAGGAGCATGACCCTGGTCCTCTAACTGGGTGTTCTGTTCCTTTCCTGAGGAGCTTTTTGCCAGGAGGAGACTCTCAGCCCCCGCTCTGTGTGTGCTGGAGCAGGCTGAGACTCCCTGCAGCACGCTTTTCCTCTGACCTTGCACCATGTGTTCTCCCTCCCCTGCTCTTCCCTGTCCTCTAGCTCTGGCATGGGAGGTGCTCAAACACCTTTCATCATTTCCCAGACCTGGTAGTGGAATTATACCAGTTCCTGCGAGTGCTTGGAGGTGCTGACATGCTTCCTTCTAGCTCCTATGCTGAAAAGAGGCACAGACACTCCTAATCCTCCTGGGGTTTGTTGACCTGCAGGCCTGAATGTGAGGGACAGAGAGGATCCCTTCTGATTCTCCTCTTCTGCCTGCTCCTGATCCCTGTGCATGAAGAAATTGCTGCAGCTGTGCTCCTTCTGAGATCTGTCAGTTGGTGGAAGAGGCTGTTGTCAGACGTATCCCGCCTTTCAACAAAGTGTTAAAATTGCAGACTTTGCTCCTGGAAGATACTGATGGCTGCTTGGTTTGTTCTTGCAGGAAAAGACTGTACCAATTCCTGAAAAACTGAATGAATGGGCACCTCGACCTCCCCCGGAGTTCGTTAGAGATGTCATGGGTAAAGATTCTGTTCTTCAGATAACTCTGGTATCAGTCACAATTAACTTTAAAAAACCTTTAGCAGGGAAGGACAGAGGTGGTTTTCTGCTGCTCATTTTGCTGGAGAAAAGAGGTGTGAAATGTGCTTTGAGAGTTGATTTTTCAAGTTTTATTTGGTTCTCTGATTCCACTTTTTTGCTGGCTGTCAGAATGCAGAGAGAACAAAGCCTGTGGCACTGCAGCACGTGGGCTGCCTGCAGTGCAATAAGCTGCTGCTCTGGTGATGACAAGTAAATGATGATGAGTAAATCTGTCCTCTCCATGGATCTGAGAGTGCTCTGGAAGATTGGCAGTGTGAAGTCCTTCTTTTGACTGCTTTGAGTCTGCACCTCAGGCTGTGAGAAGCAGGCACATGCAGCAGGTGTGAATGTGTGTGCTCAGGTAGGGAGCTGGCAGCTGTGCCAGGACCCTGACCCAAGTACTCTGTGTACACTTTACTTCTACCTGCAGGGATTGAATGGAGCTGCTCTGGTATAAACTGCATGTAGAAGTTCTGTCTTTCTTTGAGACCTCCATCCTTTCTAGAGGTTGACCTGTTCTTATTTCAGAATAATTGATCTTGGACTCAAGTTTTTATATGCTTCTGAATAAAATCTGCTTATAGTAATTCTCCCATGGCTTTTTCAAATAGCTCTGCTATGTGCTTGAGTGAATGGTCTTATTTTTCTGGGGGTACCTGGCATGCTAGGACTCTGTTGGTATCAAGAGCACTCCTGTTGCAGTCCCAGCTGCTGGGTTTTAATTAGGTGTTTTCTTTGAGGTTTGTATTCCTGTGCTTTCCCTTGAGAAAGGGCTTGGGAGGCAGGGGAAGAGAGTGGAGCACGATGCCTAAAGCTCCTGCAAGGCTTCAGCATGCAGGCTGATGCCAGGAAGAGAGAGCTGTAGGAGTTTAATTTATGAAGAAACAGTTGAAAACTGTCAGAGGATCTGTTTTGCATGGGAAAGTACAAGATCACCTTTTACCACCTTCCCGTTGACCTTTATTTTATGTTTGAGAAATGCTGAAAATTAGTTGGAAGCAACATCAGCAGGGTATTGTAGCTCACCTCTGCATGTAAGAAATTGTGGAGTGCATTTCATCTCCAGTTCTTTGCCTGCCTTGTTGTGCAGCTAAGGGTGGGCTCTGCAGGGGCGTAATTGTAGGACCTGCAGTGACCAAAAAATGTGTGGGTTTGCAGCTCACTCTGCTTTTGCTTGTGAGCTGAGTTTAAAATGGTGACACACTCTGTGTGCTGTTGGTAGATTTTCATCTGACAGTGCCCTTTCCTGTGTCCCATCCCTCAGTGTCCAGCTGCAGTGATTTGTGAACATCTATTTCCCTCCTTTCCTAGCAGACTGAGCTCTCCCTTGTTGCAGGTTCCAGTGCTGGGGCTGGGAGCGGGGAGTTCCACGTGTACCGGCACCTCCGTCGGCGAGAGTACCAGAGGCAAGATTTCATGGATGCCATGGCTGAGAAGGTCAGCACAGCCCTTTATAACTCCCCCCTACCCCAGCTGTTTGTTGCTCTTTGCAAATCTGTGTTTTCTTTGAAAGTCATGTACAAATAATTCCCTTGTCAGAGGAGTCTGTAGGAGTGTGTGATCCGTGGTGTCTGTGTCAGTACTGAAACATTTGGTGCTTTGTGTCAGACGTGCTCCATCTCCTGTGTTCCCTGGGGTCCTAGCACGCTGTAAGGCCTCATGGGAATGTGTGTGTTCTCAGGCTGACTTGAAAATGCTTTAAAAGCTAGAAATCCTTGATAACACTGCCTTGCACAAACAGAAACAAAGTGAGTGCCTGTGCACAGAGTTCAGATGTTTCTTTTAAGTCCTGATTGAGTAGAATGCCCCCTCTTATAGAAAACACTATTGATATACTCTCTCTTGGCCGAGATGAGCCCGTATGTTAATGTTTGTGTCTCCAGTTATTCATTTGTTTTTACTGAAACGTTAATTAGGGCAGAAGCCCAGCCTCCCTCATCTGCTCTGGTGAGGATTCCTCCCTCAGAAGGTTCCAATGTTTGGCTCAGGTTGCAGGTTAAAAATGCTGTCTGTACAGGAGCCATCCCTAGGAACGTCGCTTTGTATAAAGAAGCCAGGCAAAATCTGGCAGAGCTCCCTTCTGTATTTTGCTAAAAGACTTCTCCCTAAAAGGACATGACTTTTAAAATAAGTATTTTAATTTAGATTGTGACCAAAGTATGACATGTGATCAATTACAGCAAAGACTAGATGAGGAATTCCAGAAGAAACTGGAGAGGAATAAGATGATTGCAGAAGAGCAAACAGCAAAACGCAGAAGGAAGCGGTAAGGGCAGATTTTTCCCAGGAGGCTTGACATGGAAACCCTCACTCCCTGTGCCTCATCTGTAGCTGCATGCTCTGGATAAACACTGTCATTCTGTGTCTGCATCTATCAGCTGGGAAGTCTGGCTGTGGAAATTAAATTTGTCAGTGTCAATGTTTGGTTTCCAAAGGTAGCTGTAGGCCTGACAGGCTTTGCTGGGGTGGTTTCTTTTCCGTGCCATTGCTTGCAGGATAACTTTGGACCGGTTGAGCTGCTTTTGCTGACACTGTGGTCTTGACTGCAACATGCCTTGCTGCATATTTGTTTTAACAGTGTCAGGAAAGGTTTGTGTCTATATCTGGCTTGAGTTTATGTCTGAATCATTTGGTACCAAGCAGTTTCAGTGCAAAACTGGGTGCTGCTTCATGGGTAGGCTGCTTCTGCCTACCCCATTGAAATGTCTGGCAGGTGAAATCTAATAAGTTACGTGGAAACACTAAAAAAATATTAAATCCATATTCCCCCTAAATTTTAGACAAAATTAAACACAAGATTGATGCTCCCAAGAAATAGACTGGCCATTTTAGTGCAGTGACACAAGAATTGAAATCCCACTCCCTGTGTCCAGGATAGGTTTCAGAAAAAGCAGAGAATCGTGCCTCTGCTCTTTCCCAGGGTCTGACTCTGAGCAGCCTCTCCCTTGCTGTTTTGCATGCTGTGGCTGAGAGTTGCTGTGGAAAGGCCTGTGCAAAGTGGCTCACTGCTATGTTAACACTAAAGTGCACAACACAAACACTGTTGCCATCTTAGTTTAATTTAATGTGGTCCAACAGATGGCCAGCAAGTCAGATCTGGCCTGCTGCCTCTTCCCTGGCTGAGATGGAAAACAACTGTTCCAACAGCAGATGCTGCCTAAACACCAACACTTCCATGTCCCCCTGCTATGCTCTAATGGTGTGACTTTGCCCTGCAGGAGCCCCTCTAATTTCCCTCACCACCCTTCTCTGTCCTGACCCAACAGGTTCAGTTCCTGGCTCTCTGTTTCAAGAGAATTCACTTATGCTGTTGAGAGAGGAGCATGTGAATGCCAGGCTACTCTACCTGTATCTGCCATTAACTTACCTGGTTGCCTTTGCTGGGCAAAGAGAGCTGGATTGTATGAATTGAGATTCCCTCTTACCCCCAGTGCTACTCCTAGGGCCTGACATCCTGAGAAAGTACAGCCAAAGAGGAAGGTCAGAGCATACTGCACTATTTTGATTTTCTTCAATTGTAGGATATATTACTGGTGTTTTTTCCCCCAGTGTTCAGTTTCTGCAGTCTGGGTTTTAACACCATTTTCTTTCTGTGTTTATTAGCCTAGGTAGATAAAATGCGAGGGCAGTTTCATTCTTGTTCCATCTGTGTTCTTGGAGATTCTTGTGTATGATAGTTCTGGTTGCAGTGGAGTCATGAAAGACTTTTTAAAAATTCATTAATCTGAAAACAACATAGAAAAGTTTCTCCTGATCACATGCTAAGTTTGGTCTTGCTGAATTTTCAGTTGAGGCCAAATTTAAATTGAACTTCTCTTCTGAAATCAGCTTTTCCAAGATGTCTGTAATATGTCCTTTATCAGTGCATGAATGTGCAGAAGCTTTACAACACTGGATTTGCCAGAGATTCTTTTTTCTTTGCTTTATAGCCAGAAGTTAAAAGAGAAGAAACTGCAAGCTAAGAAAAATAAACTTGAACAAAAGAAGCAGGAAAAAGGTCAGTGAAATTTAGTGTACTTTTCTCAGGACTTGGTTCTGTTCCCTCATTGAAGCTTAGAAGGTTTTGTCCCACCCCCCATCCCAAGCATTCTCAATACATGGATTAAAGCCTGAGCCTTAAGCTTGTTATTTTAGCTGATGTTTCAAAATCCTCTTTGAAAGCCATCTATGTTGAGATTTAATCTTACAAATAACTTGGCTGTTTGTGAATTTTTTCCATTTATTAGGGGGAATTTTGGACAGCAAACTCTGGAATCTGAGTTTGGGGATATTTTGTCCCAACTATTCTGATGAACTGCAGATTCAGAGCCTCACCTAAGGTTTAGAAAGGCAGGATTGTTCAAGGCTGTGCTTTTTTAAAGTGTATTTTGAATGTGTATGGGAAAACAGGTGGAAAAAAAATGCACAGCTTGGGCAGCAAGAAACAGAGTTACAATTTTGTGTGTAAGAAATTGAGCCACCTTGCTACCATCTATTCCACAGGACTATTTTATTTCATAGAAATAAAGGTGAAAACCCTGACTGCCTCTGTTCTCCTGCAACATTAATTTCTCTCTTGAAATTTAATGTTCAGCAATGTCAGTGTAACTGTTTGCTCAAACTTTTGCATACTTGTTGCTTCTTTTCAGTGAGTATATTTTGGCTTCCTCTTTCAATGTGAATTAGCACACAAATGGTTAATCTTAAAGTTACAGCAGTTTCTGGTAATTCTGCTGGAACAGTGGCTTGTCTGACAGTTCTACCTTATTTGTGCTTTGCTTTTCAGAATTGGATCTGTTTCAGCTGAACCACTGCCAGCCTCCCATGTAAACATGGGAGGACAAATTGTTGGGTTAATTTTACTTGTGACAGCAAGTGAATGTAGCAGAGTGAATTTTTTGGGTGTTTTGTTTTGGTCTTGTTATTTTATTTTATTTTTTAAGCTACTCATTATGAATTGTAACTGGGAGGAGAATTTAAGCATGAGTCAACATTTGTTCATTTTGAGTGAACAAACAGAATACCCGTCCCTTAGGGAGTGGCTGGGAGAGAGGAGAGCTGGATCAGGGACTGGCACTGAGGTATGGGATTGCCCTGTACCCATTCTGGGGCAGGAGTGGTTTTGTTTGGCACAAGTTCCTGAAAGACAGAATCCAAACTCCTGGTCTTTGTAACAGTTCTTAACTCTTTGCAGTCTGTGTAAAAGAGTTCTCTATGTAAAATAATAATATCAAGGGGGAGTGAAGTCCCTCTTTAGCCATTTTTAGTCAACTGGGAACAGCTTTTTTTTTAGTTTTGTGTGCCCTGGGTTGTGATCTGAGAGTTTTTTCAAATTGATTAAAGTGTGTCTGTTGGATACAGCAGGCAAACATTTGTCTTCCTTTTTGAATGAATAAATTAAACCTCTGAATTGCCATGTTTCATCTTTGTTACAGTAAAAACATAAAGAATAAGGGTTGTCACTGAATGAGGTCAGCTGTTGATGAGCAAACTCCCAGTAAACGCTCAAAGTTCAGCACTTCACCACGCGGTGGCATCAGACCACTGATCCTAAATCCTGCATGAACTGGTCAGGACACACAGTGTGACTGGGCCTGAGGAACAGGAGAGAGCAGAAAAATGGCCTTTTGTGCCATACCTCATTTTTGTTATCGGTTATTTAATTTCTAGTAGATGTGTCCTGGTTTTTTAGCAGATTTCACAAGATTTCTGTGACCCTTGTTAACCTTAGGCATATCTTCATGAGTTCTTGTACTGACAGTATAGCAAACAGTCTGTAAAAGTTTATGGCACCTCGTGGACTTTCTGTGAACTTGGATAGGTTGTAGGAATACACTGAGTTTTGCCTGTGCCTTCCCAGTGCTGTGTGTGATCCTTCAAAGTTCATCCCAACCTGCAGAGGTGAGATTGGGAATGACATAATCTGTCACCTCAGTGTTTGACTGTCTCTGTTAGAAAGAAATAATGTTCCAGAGGAGGTGGAGCTGTTTAATGATGGACTTGGTATTGGAGATAAGGGAATTCCCTGAGGGAGAATTTGATATTCTGAGCTCCTCATCACCTGGTAGAATTAATAGAACCTGATTGCTGTTCCCTGAGTATCTGGGACTGCTTAGTTGTGAGATGCTTAACAAGGAAGACACAGGGGAATATGTTACCCTCTGTGCTAATTAGCCTGACCTAATCAACATTTGCTGAGCACCTTGAGAGTGTTTTGCTGTGAAATGCTTGACAAGGAAGCCAGGTGGGAACACCTCATCCATTCATCCTGTTTGTGTTTGTAGAACCCGGGCAATCCCAAGAGCAAGGCAGCAGCGAGGATGACGAAGAGGATAGCAAGGAGGAGGAAGAGAAGGAAGATGATGCTGAAGAGCCAAGTTTTGTGATGGGAAGAGGATGAGGCCTTCCAGGGACAGCTGGAAACACTGTTCATTGCTTTATATTCAGGAGCATGAAAGTCTTTCATCTCAGCCAAGCAGAACCCATTGGCGTACGTTACATCTGCTTAACGGGGCATGGCCTTCACGTCACAGGCCTGAGAGAAAATGATAGAGAAATGCCAAATAAGAGATTTTTTCTTAATTGCTTGTATAACTGCTGTGCAGTCTGCTCTAAGTTTGCTCTAAAGAGTCAGCCATAAGTCTCTATGACCCTAGAGTTCTTTCTAAAATGGCCCAGAGTGTTTTTCTGTCTGAAAGCTAAAACATAACTATTACCATTTAAGGGAAATATTACTGTGAAGGCTACGTATTCTACTTATCTTGAAGCTGGTAGCAGTGGGATACATGAATCTAGGGGAAGAGTTTAACCTGAAGTAGAAAAGTGGTCTGTAGCCAGACTCTCCTGCACTGTGAGTGTTCTGCATTTGGGGTTTTGTATGGGGTCATCTCTAACCCAAAGAAATCAGTTTATGTTGCTAGACAAGTTCTATAGATTTTTAATCTGGATCCCTTTTTTAATGCTAAAACTTTCCCTATTGCTTTTCTTCCATGTTTTCTAAATTAATAAAAGGGATGTGTTGGATTGTTCTGTCTTCTATTTTTCTTTTTGGAAGAGGATTTCAGTAAAATAAAGAGATGCTGCAGTGCTGCAGGAAGGGACAAAGAGATCAAGTGATGTGGCACACATGAAAATATGGAAAAAGGTGTAAGCTGCATGTCACTTCCTTTTTGCTTTTGAATTGGAACAATACCTTTTCCCAAAGATTGTGTGTAAAGCCTCCGAATCCTGTGGCAGAAAGGCTTGGAATGGAATCATTTTGCTTGTGCTCAGCTTCCTGTGATGACACCTGCCTTTCTCTCTGCTTGAGCGCTCTGCTTTGCACCTTGGATTCCCCGGTAGGAATCTTAACATCTCTCTATATATTTACTTATTGGTGCTTAAAGCATATGCAGTGGTGGTTTTACTTGTAACTCTGGTTTTTGTCTCTTCAGTGTATCTTTAATTAGAAGTGCCTGCTGGCTTTCAGACATGCTCATCCCAGAGCCTTGCATCCAGAATGCGGTGCTACTTCTTCTCAAGCCTTGGTTAATGCCAAATTATTTTAAGCAAAAACAGTAAAAAGGGAGAATCTCTTTTTAGATTTCGCCTTTGTTGGATATTGCTGCCAGAAATCCTGCATTTTGTCTGAGCTGGCTTTATGTAATGGCTTCTCCATGGTATTACCATGGTGGCTGGGAAGCAGATGTGACCAAGTGCAAGTGATGTTTGCCTTTAGTTCCTCTGTACATATCCAAGGGCTTCAGAGCTTGATAACTTCTGACCTGCCAGGTCCATATCCCCACTGCCCCCAGGATAGAGATCTGCATGTTTTCTGCTCAGTCTCCACGGAGGCAGGTGCTGCAAGTTGTGGCAGTGTTTCATTCAGATGCAGGATCCATTTTCCCTGTGGAGAGATTATTTATGAGCATTGCTTCACACAAATCCCCCTTAGGGCAGACAAACCCTGTGGATATTGTAGGATGAGCCACAAAAACATGAGGGTTTTTTATGGGCAAAGAACTGAGAGTCTCACAAATAATGTTCTGCCTTTGAGCTGAGTGCTGCTCTGCATTAAGCAGAGTGAGGACACGTTTCCCTCAGCCACGAGGAAGGTGAACTCCAGTTTGTCTTGGTGATTGAACAAATTCAGGTTGTGTGGCCTCATCCTGCCTCCCTAAGATGCCCGTGCTGAGTTATTCATGCTGTGTTTTCTGGGAATGCTGAGTTTGAAATCCATAAACAGCAAAGAGAGCATGTTGGTGAAGGTGGCATCTGCCTCACGCTCTGTCTCGCCGGGGTGGCTGAGTGTAGCAGTAGGAGCTGCATTTGGTAGGTGTAGCTGTGAATTCCCATAAACACTCTGTTGTGGTTGTTCGTGGCAGTACGAGCTTGTTTGAGAATACAAAGCACTTCAAAGGGAGGTTTCAAGGGATGTTTCTTCGTTTAGAATAAAATGCAAATACTATGTGACCTCAAAACGGGGAAAGCCTCATCCGTGGAGTAGAAAAGGGGAAGTGCTCCTGTGCATAGTAAAATAGGAACAGCTCTACAACTGATTGCTATTCCAAATAGGGCACCAAGAAAGCAGTAATAACTTACAGGCTTGAAACTGCCAAGGAATTTGACCTGCTTACACTAAATTCGTGCTCTGGGTTCTTTTCTAGAGGAGTCTCTCTCCTTTCTCTGATAGAGATTAACCCTCAAGGGCTAAAGTTGCTCTGTACGTGTGTTTGTGCAAATGTGGGAGCCTGAGAGACAGCGGTGTTTGGGCTGAAACCGACCCAGGGGTGTTCCTGCTCTCAGAGGTGAAAAGCACACTCAGGATAACTTGTATCTGTCTCTTTATTAGGTACTTAAGAATTGTTTTCCTTTGTTCCCTCCCCCCGGCAGAATGGAATTCAGGAAGATGGGATTACCCTGTTATAAAGCTGACCCATTGTGCTGCCTTTCAGCATTTTCTTTATCTCATTTCCAGGGCAGGAACTCCCTCTCTTTCCCATAAGGCTGTCCCTATCCTTTTGATGGGTTTATACAGGATTTCCTGCTGAGTCAATAGCGGAGGAGTGCAGGGAGATAGCAGTCGGGATTCGCAGGGAGCCCGTGCTCAGCCGGAGGAGCCTCAGCCCGGCGGAGGCAGAGCAGCGCTGCCTTTTGACTTATGTAAGTGGCGACTTTTTGCTGTATAATTAATAATTGTAATAAAAGCACATTTGCATCCCATTGCACCAGTACCTTCTCTGTGGCAAGATTTAGGGATAACGCAAGGTCCAGACCCACTAACATCTTTACCGGTGGGTGGCTTTCAGCCCGACTCCGACCTTAGGGAACCGCAGACATTTTTTACCCCTACAGATGCATGCTCACAGCGGGACCCCCGAGTGCTGCGGGAACGGCTCCGTGCCGGAGGGATGTTCTTTCCCTGTAACCCCTGAGTCCATCCCCGTTTCGTGAGACCCCCAGAGGGCTCCCCGGTGGGCGCAGGGGGCGAGAGCGGCCCCGGTTCCGCGGGCGGGGCGGGGGGCACCGGCTGCGGCAGGGCGGGGGTCGCGTCCCCAGGCCCCGCCCCCGTCGCTGAGGGGGCGTGGCCAGCCCGACCGCGGGCCAATGAGTGAATGGTCACGTGCGGGGGCGTGGCGGCGCTGCCCCCCCGTTTCCTGCGGGTCACGTGGCCGGTGCCCGGCGTTGCCGTGGCAGCGGCGGAGGCGGCTCCGGCTCCCGATCCCGCTCCCGATCCTGCCCCGGCTCCGCTCCCGGTCCCTCTCCCGGGGCTCCCGGCACTGCCCCCGGACAGCATTGCGGTGAGACACAGTCCGCTTCCACCCCCCCGGGGCCGCATCCCGCCCGCAGGGGGCTCATCCCCAGCGGGGCCCGCGCTCTGGGGCAGCGGGCGGCTTCCCCTCAGGCGCGTTCGGGAGGTGGCGGGCTCGTCCTGCAGAGGTGGGAGCGCGTCCTGCCCGCGGGGCTCCGGGAGGAGGGGGTCTCGTCCTGCCTGGGCTGCTGGGGGAAGTTGGTTTGATCCTGCCTGAGCAGGGATTCCCCTGCCCGGGCCGGTGTGGGGGGACGCGCCTCGTCCTGCCCGGGCGGGGAGAATGCCGTGCCGGGGTGCTGGTGGTGGGATGGGCGCCTCGTCCCGCCGAGCTGGGGGCAGTCCCCTGCACCTGGAGGGACGGGGTGAATGGGAAGGGTCCGCTCTGGGCAGAGAAGGGGGTCCCGTCCTGTCCGGCCGTGCTTTGGAGGTGCCGTGGGATGCAGAAAGCTCCCATGGGATATGTCCGGACAGGGATGCTCTCGCTGGAGCGCTGTGGGGGGACATCTCCAGCACACGGTGCAGGGAAGAGCCTGGCCCAGGCTGATTTTGGAAGACCAGACCGAGGGGTTGAGTCCCATCCTGCCTGAGGAGTTGGGGAGGATCCTTGGGATGCTGGATCAGGATGCAGTGGTAGGAGGTTGCGTCCTGCCTAGGAAAGATCCTCTGTCCAGGTTGGCTTTGGAGGGAAAGGTCCTCGTTGGGAGTGGGTCTCATCCTGGCTTGAGGGATGCCCTGTCTGAGGCTGCTTTGGAGGGGAGATCCTGGCAGTGTGGGATCGCCTCCTGCCCAGGGTGTGCCGACGGTGGCGGGGAAGGAGGTGCCCTGTGAGGAGGATGCCAGCTGTGGCCATGGGACCAGGGGGTCCCATCCTGCCTGGGAGGTGATCCCCTGCTGCCACAAGGGTGGTGTTCACACCCTGCCTGGCTACTCTGGCACCCCAGGAGGGCTGCTTGGAGGAGTCCCAAGCCAGAAGAGAACATAGGAAGGGGTTTCCCATAGCAAAGATGGCTGGAACTCATCCGAGCGGAGTAACAGGGCTCGGGATTTGGCTTAGCCATGGCCTGCAGGGGCTTGAACAATGGGAGGGAAGGAACTGGCACAAACCCACAGATAAGTCTGGGGGTGTGGGGCAGAAACCTGGGACTGAGGAGGGGGCTGGCATCTGAAACCAGGCAGAGGAGCTGCCAGTGCTGCAGAGACAGCGCTCTGTGGGTGCCTGAGCACGGCAGTGGTGGGAGGAGGACCCGCTCTGTCGGCTTCATCCCCAGCTGTGGAGAAATCCCCACACATGCACTGAGATGGGAGGAGGCAAAGGCTTTCCCTTTTCCAAAGGACAGCACTTGGCAGGTTAAGAAAACCCACATAAGGGAGCAATCACAGAGAGCTGTCTGTCCTCCCAGTGCGAGATGAAGTGGGGTCAGATGCGTCGGTGGTGCAGTGAAGACACAGCTGGGATGGACTTTGCCGGGGCTGCCTGAGGAAAAGGTCTGGAGAAATCCTCATTGCCCATCCAGAGCTCAGCAGCCCTGTGCAGTCAAACCCTGTAGGATAGTTATTTCTGTAAGAACAAGTGTCCTAAACCTTTAACTTTGCAAGGCAGGAAGGTGAAATCTCCAGAATAAGCCTCCCCTGATGCAGATGACAGGCTGAAAAGTATTTGCAGAGTAAAACTGCTCCAGCTACAGCACATGTAAAATTCTTCTTTGGTCTTGTGTTTCAGCCCTTGGAGCCCTCCACCCAGTCCCTCCATGTCCATAGCCAGCAAGGTGAGTTTGACTTCCTGGCACTGCTTGTTTGGGTTACATTTGTGTTTATGGATTTCGTTCTGAAGCTGTTTACTTATTTGAGAACATCTCTTGAGCTGCTCCAGAGAGAAAATTCAGCCTTGTGGTATTTTTAGCTTATTTTTCTAAGGGAAGAAGCAGATGTGATTGGGTTCTCTTGCCCTCTCTCTGTAACCTCTGAATTCATTTGTCTTTTTAATGGAATTTGTCCCAGGGGTCAAGTTTCCTACATAGAAAGTTCCTAAGTATTTCATGAAATTAAATGGCAGAGCAGAGGCCATCACTGTCCCAGCTGGGGACAAAGGGAGTGAATTCACTCCACGCTATACATTGCAGGACCCACACAGGATGTTGTCACAGGAAACAGCTTTACAATTTTGCTGTTCACAGACTTGTTTCTTCCTCCAATGCTCCCAGGAGATTTTTTTAATCTGTAAAATAGGGGATTCTTGCCTTTTCTGGAAACACAGATCAAGCAGGAAGGTTTGTCCCTGTTATTGTTTCTCTTCTTGTTTTTATTATGGCATGAATATTCTAGTGGGCCTTTCTTATTTGTTTGTTTGGGTTTTTTTGTTACTTTTAAATATTTTGAAAATTCCTGAGCAGGTCAGGAGCCTTCCTGGAGTGTTGCAGGGGCTGTAATAACGGCCTTGTCAAACCTGCCCAGGAATCATCCTGTGCTGCCATCCTTGTTGTGTCTGAGGGGACTGGAACCTAAAAGCCCCCCCATGTTCAGGAGGGACATTCTTGGACCTGCAGTGCTTTATTTGCTATTCTTTGTTATTGTGCCTGAAACAGCTTCCTTCCCTTTTAGTAACAGCATTCAGAGTTGTGGGCAGTTGATGTCTTTTGATCTTTGCCACTTCTGCAAGTCTCCCAGCAATCATGGCTTTATTAGCTGTCCCCACGTGGCCCCTGTACATGGGGAGCTGGGGGGATGAAGGCAGGGCTGAAAGGTGCCTGTGACCTTGAGAGGTGGTGCTGGGACTAATTAATGCCACACCAGGTGTGATTCTGGGCAGCATCTCCTCCTCCTGGGAGCTGGTGAGTGTTTTATAACCAGAAGGTGCAGCTCTGGTGTCTGCCACCTCCACAGTCCTCAGTGGCAGAGTTGTGAGTGAGGGGATTAAACAAGGAATTGTATTTCCATTTTTTTGGAAGGCTGAGTTAGTTTCAGATGTGTGTCAGAGTTGAGAAATTTTTGCACAAAACATTCCATGGATGTTGTTTTATGCCTGGGGATCACCAGAGCCATTTGCCAGCAGCATGGGGACATGGTGCTGTAATCTTCCACCACCTGAAGTACTCTTGCTGCTTTCATGCATCTCTCAGTGTAATCCCTTCAATCTGAAGATGATGACATTTCCTGGAAGCAGCTTGCTTTCCCCTTTGGAATTGCCTTTTCCTTGCCCTCTGCTCAGAGCCACCGGTGGAAGTAAGGGGGGAACAGGATTCTTGGTCAGATGTGGCTGATAAATGGAGTGTGAGCAGCTCAGGAAATTTAACTTCCCACTGCAAAAGCTTGGGTAGTTCATTTGTTAACCCTACACAGCATTCAGCTCTGTGATTATTGGGGGAGAATTGTGCCCATCTAAACTGAGCTTTGATGAGTTATGGTTGAGAAAAACTGATGTGCTGGTTTGAAAGTAAACCAGGGGGAGAGATTAACCCCACACAAATACCTTGAGACAGGCTTCAGGTCGGACTTACAGTTTAATAGGAAGATTACAGTAGATTAATTATGCAGAATTGGAATTTTACAGAAAAACTGGCTTAAACCCACAAAGTCAGAGTACAGCCTGGCCCGTGTTGGTCAGGGTGGTGGCTGCAGTCTGATCAAGGAGTGGTTGCAGTGCTGTTGAAGTGATGGTTGCAGTCCTCTCACAAGCAGTGGTGCTGTGGATGGTCTGGTTCTCCTGTGGAAGTTCAGATCCTCCCCTGCATGTCCAGTGGTGGTGGTGCTCGTATCCCCAGATAACATACGGTCAGATGCAGGCAGGAAGGCTCAGCACCTCCCCCGGAGCGAGGAATTTCACAATGGAATGATGTGATCCTATGAGTCACGGGATATTCTGGGGAGTCCTTTATGGCCGAGGTCGTTACAGCTGCCCATTGGTGCCATTATGGCCCTTTGGCAGGGATGAGCCCTGGGCTGGGTGTAGCTATCACGGCTGAGTGAAGCAATTTATGAACACAATAAAACACCACCCTGCAATGCAGGGTTTGCCTCCTTCCCTTATCTAACAGCCAGCTCGCAGCCTGGGGGGTCGGGTGTGCACCCCGCAGCTCCTGCAAGCGGCCATTAACAGTTCATCAGGAATAATGGAGATGGGAGTAGAACACTCAGTTTGGTTACACCCCACATTGTAACCCAGAGGAATGGTTTCCAAAGAAGGAGCAAAAAGTGACTCCCTCAAGTGGTGTTTGATGCTCTAAGGAGGTGCATTTGGAGCCAGCCCGTGGTGCACTGGGACATGAACTGTCCAACCAAAACAAAGATAAGATGGAGGTGAAGTGTATTTATATAAAACAATTTTTTATGAGCAAGAAGGAATTAAAGGGCAAAGTTGAGGTGCCTACTCTGAAATGAAAATCCAGATGGTGTGCAGCCTTCCTGAATTCCTGCTGAAATAGTTGCCGAGTGTACCTTTGTAATCCTTCCTAGTTCTCGTGGTCATTTTTGGCAGTTATGGACGGTCCTTTGCAGTTCTGAATTCCAAGTGTGATGTTATTTGGTCCATCATTTTCCACTGACCAAGGGCAACTTTGTTCAGCTGCAGCTTTTCCAGTAGTTAATGCTCATCCTGTCTTGAACATGACTGTTTTGTTCCCTCAGCACTTCTCTCATCATGAGTACTGAATTAAACGTTCCGGTGGATCCTTCCACTCCTGCCTGCTGCTCTGAGCCTGGCACCAAGGGCATGGATTATCGGGACTGGGTCCGACGGAGCTACCTGGAACTGGTCACGTCCAACCACCACTCTGTGCAAGCCCTTTCCTGGAGAAAACTGTACCTGAGCCGAGCCAAACTGAAAGCCTCCAGCAGAACCTCTGCTCTGCTCTCTGGATTTGCAATGGTAATGTGAAAAACGCCAATCACTTGTTTTTAAACTTTTAAAAGTTTAATAGTAATAAAATGGTTATAAAAATAGTAATACAATTAGAGTAATTGTCTCATATTGTCCTAATTTGAATTAGGATAATATGAGACAATAGAAACAAAGAATTATGGATATCCAGGTACCTTTTTCTTGACAGCATAAGCCCGAAAAAGGACACCCCTTAACAGAGGATTAATCCTTAAAAGCAATAGCCTGTTGCATATTCATACATCTCATACATGATGCATAAATTCCATTCAAACACAGGATTCCGTGATCATCAACAACTTCTTCCTCTGAATCCTAAACGGTGCCTTCAAACCTGATGAGGCAGGAAGAAGCTCATTTCTTCTGATAATGGTGCGATAAATTCTCTTTCTCTGAAAGATTTAGGTGTCCTGTGGCTGCTATCTTGGTGTGAGTCCTTTCTTTAGAAAAAAAAGCATCCTACATAGCATAGTTTCTATTTTAACATTATGTTATAACCTAAAACTGTATTTACCACACTACTTAAGAGAATTAATACAGCATTAATTTCTAACACAACACAAATAGTATTCATTTTAATATTTGTGAAAAGCCAATCATAAAGTACGCATGTTTCACAGGTAATGTGTGTTTTATAGCTTTTTTAATGGTGAAGGTTTTTGGGTTGCCTCAAATCAACTATTAATCAGTGTTTTCTTCCTGGGAAGGAGCAGGGAGTTGTTTCCTGAAGAAACAGGAGGCATCTGCCCGTGCGCTTCTGTTTGGCTGCTGCTGCAAAGTTTGAGGCTGGCTCTCTCACTGCAGCAGGGATACATGAGCTGTCTAACAGCCAACCCACACACTCCCAAGTCAGCCCTTTAAAAATACTGATCCCCCTACTGCAAGTGATCCTAAGGGCTCCAGCAGCATTGCTAAACAATCCAGGACCTCCTTTGGCCCCGAGGCTGGCTGCCCTCATGCATGCAAGGCTGCTCTTGGGTGTGGAGCACTTTCAGGCCCCTGTGGTTGCTGTGGTCCTGAACGTTATTTTAATTTCTCTGCGTGTTTTCTCAGGTCACAGTGTCTAAAATAAGGTGGAGGTTGGTCACAGTCTGCCAAAGTGAAGTTTGCATAGCGTGATCAGGGAGATCGTGTTCTGCCACTGAGGTGTGAGAAGAGGCCCTGAGCCTCAGACCTGGTGTCAGAGGGCTCTGCAGCCTGCAGGGAGCCAAACCTGGTGTATTTTTGTCAGTGCTGCCTATTGGAAGTGATCCCTGGTGCTTGCTCTCTGCTGTGCAGCACTTGGGTGTTATTTGGAAGTGATTTGCATAGGTCAGAACCATGGTAGGGGTGAGCAAATAAACAAGACTGAGACAGTCAGTGGTCCAGTGCTCAGGCCTGTCTGAGCTGTGTATTAAAACACCACCATGCTGTGTGAGCCCCTTTATTTCCCCTCAGCTTTTGCTTACTGTGAGTGAGAGTTGGAACCAGTTTGGGGGAGGTTTCCTGTTCAGGAAGTGGGCAGGTTTGGCTGTTCCCGAGGTCTGTCAGCAGAGGGGCAGTGTCTGGGTGGTGTGGGACCTGAGGTGAAGATGTTTCATCCTGCAGCTCAGAAGCTGGGAGGGAAAGACAGATCTCAGGAACTTCCCAGATTGCCTTTCTTGTTTTATTTTAGCTTCTTCCACTGCTTTTTCCTCCCCCAGCCCCCCAGCCCATGAATCATCCATAACATTACAAGTTGGTCACCCAAAGTGAAGCTGGAAAGCTGCAGGTGGGGGTTTCAGTGGGAGCAGGCTGGAGTGGGGACAGGGTGCTCAGTTGCTTTGTCATTGCTCTCCACTCACTGGCTGTGTGCAAAAGATGCTCCTAAAAGCTTTTCACAAAGTCTTTGTTGGTTTGTAACCAAACTTGGGTGATGCAGGGACAGAAGGTCCCTCCTCTTTTGGAGAATGCTGGGTGCTCTCCTGTAGACTTCTCTCATGCAGGAGTTTTCTTACTCTAAAAAGCTTCTCACCTGCATGCTCTGTGTGCCTCTGGTTACTGGAGTTCTGTTGTGACTGTTGTCTTTAATACAATTAATAAATTAGCATTTGGTATTGTTGGGGACTGATCTACCAGCGTGGTCCCACAAAGTGTCCCTGCTGGGGTGTGCTGTCACTGGCACCACCGGGACTCAGGGCTTGCAGCCCACCTACACTGCAGGGCTGAACCACATCTCTGAAAACAAATCATGCTTTCTCAGCTCTTACAGCAGAAAGTTACTGAAAGTCCTTGGCAAACACACAAAATTAACCACTGGTTTTACATTCTCTTTGATCTCTTTAAAGTGCAGTTGAATATACACAGGTGTAAGTAGTGTTAATTATGCTCACCAGCCTAATGTAAGAAATAGAAATCAGTAACTAAGAAATAAAATCTCTTGCAATAAGGAATTCTCTTTATTAGCTTTTTTCCCAGCTGATTGGAAAGCTGTGGTGTTTGTTCCTCCTGGGTTATTTCTCCACGGGTATGCAGGAGTTTAATACACGGATGTTTACTCTCTAATAAGAACACCTCTGGCAATTGATGAAAGAAGAGAAGTTACTTAGAGATAAATATGTGTAGACATGGCACTTAGGGACATGGTTTGGTGGTGGACTTGGCAGTGTTGATGTGATGGTTGGACTCTGTGATCTTAAAAAGGTGTTTTCCAGTCTGAACCATTCCGTGATCCTATTAAACAACTTCCCCAAAGCCTCGAGTGCATTTGACTACGTAAACAAATGTCACCCAGGGCTTGGCTATTGCTTTATTTACTTCCCTGTCGGTGTGTTTGATGCAAGCTAGCTTCATATTGGCTGAAATTATTGTGAGCTGATGGATATTTGATCAACAGGCCATGGCTCTGATCCAACTCCTTCTGGACAGGCTGCAGAATAATGCAAACCTTCCTCGTTATCATCTCTGGTATTTCTGGCAGAGCACTGGGGCAGGTCAGGAGGATGTGGGTCATTCCAGTGCCAGGTCTGCTTGGAGGTGGGCTGTAAGGCAGCTGCCCCAAGGAGGCTGCAAATAAAGGAAATTTAGAGGAGCTTAATAATTTTCCTCATGGAAATAAGAGCTATTACTGCTAATCCATCTTCTCAATACTTATCCAATTGCTACAGGATATGTGTTTGATTAAAAAAAACCAAAACAAAAACCCTGACAGATATACTGGAGTGGTTGTTTTTACAGTCTGCCAAACCATCTGTGTGAATGTGTCATGGTTTATGTTAAGCCATTTGTCATCCTTGTGCTTGATATTATCTGTCTTGGTCTAAATTTCTCAAAATGAATAACATCCTTGTTGTGGACAGTCTCAGCTATACTGGTCTAAACCCCAGAATCATTGCATTAATTTACTGCAGTTTAATTCTAAAATGTTGTGAGCCCTTGATCCTGTAATTCTGGAGTTCAGCTGGGTTATTCTCAAGCTTTAAATTAAGTCTGTGCTGAAATATTCCGTAGTTTGGCAGAGAGCTCAGCCTTGCAAAGTTGCTTCTGGGAAGAGGTTAAAACAAAGGGGGCTATTACATGGAAGAGTATAATTGTATTAAACATGACATATTAATAGTTTTACAGGCTAGACAGCTTATTTAATGATTTTTTAAATGGGTTATGTCAGCTTGTCCTCTTTCTCTTATCCCGGTCAGGAAATGACATGACAGCCCGTGCTGGGTAGAGCAATAAGAGCTCACTCACCTTTTCAGTACTTGTTTGGGTTAAATGAACTGCTTTTCTGCCTTGCTGCCCTATCTGGATTGTTGGTGTTTTTCACTGAAATACCTCTTACTGAGCCATCAGTCAGTGTTAAAAATTCATCACATTGCACAGCTGAAGCTCGCCCTGGGGAATAGGTTAGTCTGGGAGGAAACATCCAATTAGCTGAAAAGTGCTGCTCATGTGAAGGATAACAAGCAGAAATTGATATGTTGACATCAGCCAGGCTTTCAGCTTTAATATAAAGCTATAAATTGGACATGCAGGTACAATTCCCATTCAGCTGTGTCTCTGGGTGTTACAGCACCCCATAATGAACAATGTACCCGCAGGTTTTCCTGGCTGATGGGGCGTGACTGGCAACCACAGTGCTGGACAAATTCACTGTACAGTGAAGCAGAGAATGAGTCTGATCTCCTCCCTCTCAAATCAATATAAGGGGAACTGCAAAGGGAACATACACAAGGGAATGTGAAATCTGTTCTGTTTAAATTGACCTTGCAATTGATAGTGAAGGATTCCTGTGTTAGGGTTTTCTCTGCTACACAACAAGAACTGCTGTACTGTTTACTACTGTAAACTGCAACCAGGAGCTGATAAAAACAAAAAAAGGTAAAACCCCAACATGCTCATGGTCAGAACAGAAGGCTGGGAATGCCCAAGGGCTGTCACAGTATTTTTGCTGTCTTTAATGTCTTAAATACTTGATGTAGCTATAAAATCCAGACTTGTAGAGATTGACCATTTTCCACACATGTTGTATCTTGCTTGCTGGTGAATGTGTTCAGACTTGACTGTGATCTGATGGTTTTCAGAGCAAATGTAGGTAAGGCAGCAGTCATGCCAGCTGGTTTCCATTCCCTTTAATCCTTTTCAGGGCTTCCAGCAGGGACAACATGAGCATACCCCTAATCTTCAAGTGCTTAAATAATATTATGAACAAGTAATGCCAGAGCAAGTGGTGCAGGTGATTATACAGAGCCTGAAATGGCTGCTCAGGGAAGTCTCATGTGAAGTCTGGATAACATTATCGTGAGTCAGTTCTACAAAATCCTTCTGTGTCCCAGAATCAAGTGCATATTTGAAACTTTGCCTTCTCATGATGTTCTTTAGAGGGGCTTCTTTCCAGCAAGCTGTGCTGTGCTGGAGCAGCAGGTCAGCTGGGATCACCAGCGGTTTTCCTTGCTGCCAAGAAAGTTAACTTCTCTGCAATCATGAAGTGCAGCTACAGATGCAAGCCAGCTGCTAGAGAGAAATGTTTGATAATCTTGTCCACTGCTTTTGGGTCTTTTCTTAGCAGAAAGTTTGTACTGTCCTTTCAGGGATGCCACCACACAGAAGTACTGGTTTGCTTCACAGGTAGCTTAATTGTAAAAATTCTTAAGCTAAACCAGTTAACAGGACTCCACTTCTGATCTCAAAAGAGCCTCCTGCTCTCTTGCACATATTCTGCTTCTTAAGCTTTATTTGATTAAAGTAAAAATAGCTCTAGAGACCTGCTGTGTAATAGCTCTTGTTTTGGGAAGGAGACTCCTGAGTTGCTGAGCACACCCATGAGCCAGTAGCTGTCCACTTCTGCTGGGTGTATCACCAAGTTATTACCTCTCAAGGGAGAAATTTGAGGATATAAATAACTTAAAAGTTATTTATCTGGGAATATTTGTAATAAAAACAAATGTAAACTGTCCTGAGAGTAGAAGGCAGTTATTTTAACTATGGGCTAACTTAAGCTATAAAGTAGCTTGTGTGCTTCCCATGGTGGGCAGTGAAACGTGGCTGGCCACAAGGAGCTGCTTGGTTTTGCTTTTCTTTACACGCCTGAAGTTGAAACTTCCTGTGCTGCAGCTGCAAGGAGGGAGTGGCACTGGAGGCCGTGATGGTGGCTTATAGCAGGCTGTTAGCTGCCTCTCAGCCCCACGTGGCATCTAATGAGCTCCTTGTGTTGTGTGCTGGGTTTGGGGCAGTTCCTGTGGCTGTGGTGGCAAGGAGAGATGTGTTGTTTGAGAAAACCATGATCTCAGAAGGGCCACAGCAGTGGGTGACAGCAGTGATCCATCTGGGCTGCCATTCCAAAAAGCTCTGGAGTGTGTACTTGACCTTAGTTGTTCTTCCTGAATCAAGATGCTTTTCTGGCTGAAAGCCTTGGAAAGAGGAAAGCCAGCAGGTGTTGACAAGCTCTTTGTTCCTTCCCCAGGTGGCCATGGTGGAGGTGCAGCTGGAGGTGCAGTACAAGTACCCCCAGATGCTGCTGATCGCCTTCAGCGCCTGCACCACGGTGCTGGTGGCCGTTCACCTCTTCGCCCTCCTCATCAGCACCTGCATCCTGCCCAATGTGGAAGCTGTGAGCAACATCCACAACCTGAACTCCATCAGTGAGTCCCCCCACGAGCGCATGCACCCCTACATCGAGCTGGCCTGGGGCTTCTCCACCGTCCTGGGGATCCTCCTGTTCCTTGCTGAAGTCGTGCTCCTGTGCTGGATAAAATTCCTGCCTGTGGGCTCCATCCTGAAAAATGAGACCACCAACGTGGAGAAGCCAAGCAGCCACGCAGGGTGGCAGTCAGCACTGGTGTCCACCATCATCATGGTCCCCGTGGGTCTGATTTTTGTCGTCTTCACCATCCATTTCTACCGCTCCTTGGTGCGGCACAAAACGGAGCGGCACAACCGGGAGATCGAGGAGCTCCACAAACTGAAAGTGCAGCTGGATGGGCATGACAGAGGCATGCAGGTGGTGTGACCTGCACACAGCTCAGCCAGGGCTGAGAGCAAAATACCTGGTCAAAATACCTGGGCTGCTGCTTGGTGAGACGCACCAGGGATGGATTTTCTTGAGGCTTAAATCTGTAAATGCTACTTGCCTGCCATTTCTAGCTGTGGGTTCTTGTGCTGTCCACATGCTGGGGGCTCTGCCCTGGTTCTGGTCCCACACACTTGGTACTTAAGTCGACACTGCCGTGGTGTTCAAGGTCAAAACTTTATGTACCTTAATATTGGTAGCCAAAAATCTGTATTTTTTACAAATGCAATATTCCATTGCCAAAAGTGAAACTGCATCAGCTGTCCCAAAGGCCTCTCTGCGTGTATTTGTGTGTGTAGGACCTGTCTTACCTGTCAGAACTCCCTGGCTGTCAGTGCAGCCACAATTAACTGGCAGCTCATTGCTAGAGCAGAGCTGATTAATGTGGGTACCTGCAGCTGACTCAAGGACATCCAGGAAAGCACAACAGAAACTGAGAATGTTGATCACCATTGTTCCAAAGCAAGTATTCCATAAATACATAACCAGAACGAGAACAGCCTTAGCTTTTATGTTCTTTTTTTTTTTTTTTTGCTGTTCTTTACTGTATTTTTACAGCTTGGGATGTAGAATTTTGAATTGCAGGAGGCTGGGAAGTTCTCTCACACTTTCTTCAGTGGCATCTGTCACCTTAGGTTGAGTAAGTGCCAAGATCATGTTTTTTCCCAATAACAGGCAAGAGTACCCAGGGAAGGCTTACAGGTGTTTTAGATTTAACAAGGACATTCTTAAAACAGAACAGTGCCAGGGAATTTAATGAGACAAGACTTTGAAGGACTAACAAAGCAAGTTTCAAGGAGGTAGAGGAGTGACAGCAAGTACTGTAGAAATCTGCCACTGTGTCTTCTTCATTTGTGCATTGCTGTGATGCCTTTTGCCCGGTTTGCTAGAGAGAGCAAGCCCAGTCCTGTGTTATTTCATCATTTGGGGGTTTGGTTTTTTCTTTTTTTAATTGGCTGTAGCATTTTTCTGTCAGAAATGAATGCTTCCCTCTCCCTTCACCAAAGCAGACAGCTCCTCTGATGGAACCTGGAGCTGTCCTGGCGAGCCTGATGGAGCTGGATCTGGCAGGAATGCTGTGTGCCATTAAAGAGCTATCCCTTTCCTTTGAGCTCATTTCTTTTTTCAGCAGCTGAGACAATGATACTTGCATGTCTGTGTTGCTTTGCAAGGGAAGCTTGTAAATTCCAGAGCATCCTCGTGGGTGAAAACTTCTGTGAAAAAGAAAACTGATTTTATTATTTTTGGTAACTTTGTGGAGAGAAAAGAGTGTTTTGCAATCATCAGCTCTTTTAAGGGAAAGTCAGGCTTTCTGACACACAGGGCTGCAAGAAGCATAAGCACATTTTCTTGGCCCTGATCCTGTGCTAGTTTCCTCCTCTTCACTCCAAAACTGCAGTTTCAGAGTCTCCGAGGCCTTATAGGTTTCTCAAATCATTAAGGATGTTTCTAATGTTCTATTTAACCCTGGGCTCTTATTCCACTGGGATTTGAGGCAGTGTAATGCATGTCAGCTTCCCAGAAGGGACAGTACATGCAAACCCCAGGGGACAGGGTGAGCCTATCCCAATATTCCTCTCTGTCAGGGGCCTTGGGAAGCCACCTCTCATCTCTCTTGTTTACATGGGAATGTGAGCACTGCTGAACAAGTTGCTTAGCACTGTGTCTGTGGCTTTCATCTGCTGTTCTTGCTGCAGTTGGCATGTACCATATTGGCTGATGTGCAGCAAAGAAAATAGTCTTTGTGTGCTAAATGACTAATCTGTACTCATGTGCATATGCAAAAAACAAGGAGTGTCCTCCAGGAAGTGAGGTGGTCGTGAAATTCATATGAACTCCCCAGGACTCTCCCCTTTCTCCCTCCTCTTTTTACCATAATAAAAATTAAAAGGTTTATACAACAGAATCAGAGTTGGGGTTTCTGCCAAGTGCTACACGTGTCAGCTCCTCTACCAACAGAATTTCTGTTGAGAGGCCAGAGCCAGACCAGATGGGATGAATCTCTCATCTGTACTTTGCACTCTCCTTGAATATCAGTAATAGCAGGACCTTGTGTGCTGAGGGGCTCAGAGAGCTGTCAAGGAAAGTATTGCACCATTTTTGCAATATCTTTTTAAAAAGCTTCACCCTGTGCATACAGTGCTGCAAAAGCAGTTCAGCTTGTCTGGAAACAGCCAGATCATTCATTTAATTTTTTGCAACAGCAAATAAAGAAAAGAGCTTTGATTTTGTAGAATACTGCTTTTATTTTTGTAGAAAACTGCTTTAATTTTGTAGAATAACTCATTCAGGCTTGTGTGAGATTGCATTCAAGATCAGTCTCAAGTCAGTGCATCTGTGGCTGGAGTGGGACCACCTTGCTCCAGGGGTGAGTCAGAGGTGCAGCTTGGGATGGTGTCCCAGGGACAAATACTCCTAAAACAGAGTAATAACTTGCTTCCCTGCCTTTGCTTGCAGCTCTGTTTCTTGTGTCTCTCTGGGCACTGAGTTCTCCCTTCCATGAGAAGCTCATGGGGGTATTTTTGCTCTTTGATGCTCAAGGTTACCCCCATCCACCTTCATGCTGTAACTCCTCTCCCTTCACAACAACAGCACTTGCTTTTCTTGCTCCTGCCTCTCTTCCTGCAATTTATTTACATTTTCACCACTGTTGGGTCCAGACTTTTGTTGCAGAAATGTTACCTGTGGTTGCAGAAATGTTACCTGTGGTTCCAGGCACAGGAGTTCATCCATAAAGGAAGAACTGGGGATGTTGTGCTTGTCCAGCTTGGTGTTTCTGTGCTCCAGCACCACAAAATCCTCCCTGTTCCTGTGGCTGTCAGCAGGATTCCCATCAGTCAAGCCAGCCTTTCCACACTGTCACTGCTGTCCCAACAGGGCTGCCAGCTCTCTGTGGCACGTCTGGGTTTGCCTGGCCACGTCTGTCCTGTGCTGTCACCTCTCTGTCGTCCCTGGGGTGTCTGTCGTTCTTGGAATGTCCCAGGTTTTGTGTGGCTGCAATCCTGCCATGCCTGCATGGAGATGCTTCTCCCAAGGGTTCCACCCTCAGCTGGGGATGAGTGCTGAGGATCTCCTCTGGTGTTTGTTGGCTTTCTGTCCCAGCTTTGGGCTCTGGACTGCTGCCCTAATTCTCAGCCCACTTGGTTTGTGGCTCTCTGGACCAGCTATTGCCTTGTCTGAGCTATTTCTCCAATTTTTGCAGTGCAGCTTAGCACAGGGACAGCCATGATCTAGGGATAGCCATGATCTTGCTTCAGATTATTTTTGTTTTGGCCAGTTTTTGCTCAGCAGGAAAATGCCTCTGCAGGCACCAGCGGTGCAGGGACCCTGCCTGCCCACCCTGGAGCAGGGAAGGAGCTCTCAAGGACAGGAGAACAACAATTCTTTGTATCATTCCCATGCACCAGCCTTGGTTGGGAGGCAATTCCTCTCTCCCTTTCTATCCTGGCAGGAGTAAAGAAGGGACACGACCACGAGCTGGAGGGAGCAGGATCGGGTTCTCCCTTTGCAGTATTCAGTGGCAGCTCTCACTGTGTGGTCTCCCTATTTTTAACATCGCCCCGGGGCCGGGCTGGCTCCCTGTTGCAGTGGAGAGGAGGCTCTCAGGGAGAATTTGTGACCGTGAGAGGTGGAGTCGTGTCGGATTTGAGCATGTGAGGGATGAAAGTGACACCGTGCGAGAGCCCAGAGCAGAGGGAGGGCTGGAAGTGTTTCTGGAGAGCACCGGGGTGGCTGCAGCTGCAGAGAGAACCTCCCTCCACATCCTTCCCTTCCACATCCTTCCCTCCCACATCCTTCCTCTGGGATGTGGGGATGGGCAATTCCAAATTGCCTCGGGGTTACCTGTGCTGGGCTGGGGGTGGAGGTGCTCCTCCTGCCTTTCACAATGTGCTCCTTTTCCTTTTCCTTTTCCTTTTCCTTTTCCTTTTCCTTTTCCTTTTCCTTTTCCTTTTCCTTTTCCTTTTCCTTTTCCTTCCCTCTCCCTCTTTTCCTTTTCTTGCCTTCTAACAAACAAGAAGGCCTTGGAGTTTCCCTGCTGCTGTAGATTCCTTATCTTTTAAATCTCATTGCATCAACTGCCAAGGCAGCTTCCTCAACGCCCCCTCAAGCTGCAATTCAGCTGGGCCAGGGGGCATATTTTCTGGTTAACTCACAGGTTCTTTCCCCTACAGCCATTTCAAAGCAGTTTCAGTAATTAAAATTGACTGGCTGGATTTGGACAGCATTTCCCTGAATCCCTGTGTGTCCAGCTGGGAGCTTGCTTTCTGCCCAGAGGTGTGACAGCCATAAGTGCTAAAAGAAAAAGAAAAAAAATGTATTTTAGCTTTGCCTATTCTTGTTTTACCTCTGCATGAACAATATTTAATGTAGAACAACGAATGTATCTCAGTTATTGTCCAGCTGTGTGAGAGAAACTGGATAAACTCGCTCAGTTTTATGCTTCTTGGTGATTTCAGACTGATTTCTTGAAAGGCAGCTCAAGTCCTCCAGCATCTTATGGGTTAACTTGGGTTCTGCTTTTTTGAAAAAAGTTTGGTCAGATATGATCATTCTCCCTTTGCAATGCACAAGGAGATAACAATTAGATGTACTTCCTTTTAATGAGGGTCTGGGTCTTGGCACGGCATTTACAAGGAGGTTAAGGAGACAAGAAACTCCTATAACAGGAAGAACATTAAAGTTTGTCTTCTGTTAATTATAATATGAGCTTAGTGGACAAAATTACTTTTAAGAGCTCATTAAGATTAAAACATCTTCATAGCTTTTTTTTTTTTTGGTTTTCTGGCTTTTTAGGAGAGAATGTACATGAAGTTTTAAGGAGTAATACTGAACAGATGGGTGTGCATTTTGATCTAAGGATGATGCCCAAGAGGCTGTTTAACAGGTGAAAAATGTCGAAAGACTGGCACAGCAATGCCTGTGTAGTGACTAGATTAAGTTTTGGAATTCAAAAACACCAAGAAAAACCCCTCACTTTTTGGCTCAGTATTTAATTATTTGCATTTTTTCACATTTAAGATATCAGCTAGGAAGAGCTGGAATCTTCTGGCAAGAACAGCAGCTTCCTGTATAGTTCAATCAAGGCAGAAAAATCCAGCCAGCAAATGCAGAGCACAAGATGAACTGACACTGTGTAAGTTATTGTGGCAATCTGATTCATCAGAATCCATCATCTGCTTTCACTGTGGAGAGAATGGAGCAGCAGGGATGCACACACAAAGTGTTTTAGCAGCCTGAGAGCACAATATAAATGTAGAATTGGAGCACTGGAAATTCGGGCCAAGCATTAATGGCAACACTTTGCTGCAGTGTGCTGAGCAGAGAGCAGATCCATGGAGAGGCTTGGAACTGCAGGGTGAGGGGGATCCAGATGCAGTGTTTGCTCTCTCTGTGACAGCCTGGGCTGGGTTTCCTCCCTGTGTGTCTGTGCCAGGCTCCTCCTCCTGCTTGGACAAAGCCCCTCTGCTCCAGGTGCTGTCCTGGGGATATTCCACTCCCAGTGCTGCTGAGCCCTGTGGATGCCAGGCTGCAGAAAAAGGGAGGAACTGCTGCTCTCAGCACACTCCCTGCTTTGGGGAGAGAGCTGGACACATCACAGAATGGGTTGGCTTGGAAGGGACTTTAATGATCATGCAGTTCCTACCCCCTGCCATGGGCAGGGCCACCTTCCACTAGTCCAGGTTGCTCCAACCTGGCCTTGGACTCTCCCAGGGATCCAGGGGCAGCCACAGCTGCTCTGGGCACCCTGTGCCAGGGCCTCCCCACCCTCACAGGGAAGAATTTCTTCCAAATACCTAATCTAGATCTACCCTCTTCCAGTTGCAGCCTATGAGGAATTTCCTGGGACAGAGCTCACTGTGAGCAGGTGTGGCCTGCCTGTTGTGTGTCTGTGTTTGCAGTGAAGAGCTCCCATCAGAGGGGATGTGCTGTGACTGCTGGAACTGCTGCTGGAGCTCCTTGAGGACACTCACCAGACCACCTGGATGGAGGTTTGGAGTTTGGGACTGCCCATGGGAGCCCTGCTGGAATTATCACTAAACTGAACCTGTCTCGTTGCAGCCCACAAAGGGCTCTGCTTGTATCTGTTGGCTTAAACTGATGAAAAATATCCTGATTCCTGGTATCTGTCCTGGGTGAAGAGCTCTCTCTCCTGCAGAAAAGCAGAGGAGTGCTTCACTGTGCAGCAAATCCTGTGCAGTCAGTGCCAAGGAAGCACTTTGGGGCAGAGCCCAGCAGTGCAGGGACACTGAGATCTGTCTGTCCCTCTCCTTGCCAACCAAAGCCAGGCAGCACTGCCTGCTGGTGGCAAGGTGGTGTTTTCCTGCTGCAGGTGAGACTGTGCTGAAGGGCTGCCATGGCAGCACCGTGTTTATTAAAGGATCACACTTCTTCCACAGCACAACTTCATTTTCAAGAGCACAGAAGTTTGTTCAGAGCAGACAGATGGCCTCAGATCAGCTTCTGCTGCAAATGACTGCTTGAATCTTAGGTACGAGGCATGATTCAAACCTGACTGCTGGGGGTGCCAGGAAAATAAATGATAGCTGCCAGGGTTGCAGTCTGTTGCCCAGCTAATTCCCAAAATCTCACTCCTGCTACTGAGAGCTGACAGCAGGGTTCAGAGATGACAAATGATCAGAAAATAACACAGTCTGTGCAGGCCTTTGGTCTGATCTCTGTCCAAGCCCGAAGAGTCAGCACTAGTCCTCTGCAAATGCTGCTCTTTGGTCCCAGAAGATACAGGTCACACATGGAATTTATGATTAATCCTCATTGTTAGAGCATGAATCTTCAGCAAAGGATAATTACTCTAATTAGTTCTCAGTGTTTTGTACTGTCTGTGGAGAGATACCTGCTTACCTTCCTCCCCCGAGACCTGGTCTCTACAGGACCTGCCTGAGGTGGGTGAGGGGATATTTGTACCCCCAGGGCTGGATGCAACATTCAAACCACTCTGACAGTATCGAGTATGGGCCAGGAAAGCTTAAAATCTGTGCCAGGGCTTGGGCTGAAACTGTGTCAAGGGCTGTTTGATACACTGTTTAATGTTTCTAACTTTCTTGGATCCATTTCAGTGTTTAGGAACTGGTTGTTTGCTTTTTTGTTACAAAACAGGTAATGGATACAACCTATAATTTCTGACTTTGGCTTAAAAACTCCCATTGCCCAGGAGGTTTTGAAGCTCACCCCTTTCACTTGTTTGTTAAATCTTGATTTTATTGAGCTTATCTTTGCACACACCTGATTCCTTACCCCACCTCAGAAATAAACCTCGTCCTACAAATTCCGTACCTCATTTTACACCTCTCCCAACCAAACGCAACCTCTCGGTCACACGGGTCTCCCTTGGAAGGAAAGAGCAATCTGCAGCAGTTCTTTGCCCAGCTCCTCGTGCCTCCCCCCGGCGCAGAACTCGGCTGAGAGCTCCCTGAAGGTGATGCAGACGCGGCGGTGCTGGATGTGCCTGCGGCGGATGCCGTGCTTCCACTTGTACCGCGCTTCCCCGTGCAGCACCACCAGCGACCTCTGGGGCAAGAGGATGGCCACGCTCACCTCCTTCCCCGGAACCAGCCTTGGCGACAAAAAACACTCGGTTCCCTCTTCTCCTGGGCTTCTGCACGCTGATGTCTGCGTGGAAGGTGCAGGGGGAGTTAATCCCTCCTTATTGGAAATAGGAAATAATTGGATGGTGTCCTCTGAGTCGCAGGACATGGAGAGCACAGTTTTTGAGAGCAGGTTCAGGCTGACCAGGCGCTCCCCCCAGAGCCACCAGTCATCAAAGTGGGGGTCAATGGCAGAGCCTCTCTCTGGTCTGTAGTCCAGGTTACACTGTTCCACAGGTGAGAAACCACTGAGCACAGCACAGGCCTTCATCTGTGCCACAATCTTCCTGCTGAAACTTGGCAAGCCAGTAAAGCTGCCAGCTTTCAGCCTTTGTTTCTTGAAGTTCACTTTGGGTCCGTAGTCCTGTTGGAAAAGAAGAAGGAGGGGAAAGCTAGTGTAAAGGAAAAATCTAGGACAAGTCTTTTTGGAGGCTGTTCCTGCAGAGTTCTGTTCTCATCTCTTCCAGTGACCTGGTTGCCAGGTTGCAAAAGGACTCGGTGAATCTACATTAATCTCTCTGGATTTGTAAAGTAAAACCAAATCTGAACACCCACTTCTTTCCCTTGGAGATTGTGTGAACTTTAATGCTTGAACACACACCATCAAATACTGTTTATTGTAACTATCATGTATTTTTGCAAGAAGTTGATTTTAATTACAGATAATTCTTGCCATTGATTTCAGGAAAAGCTTTCAAAGGAAAACACTTCATGAAACATCTCAGTTTTGTGGGTTTTAACTGAAAACAGCTTTCCTTTTCCAGAGGGATCTAAGATCAGGTGTGCTTCCAAAGTCCAACCTGTTTCTTTCGGCCAGACTGTGATGGTTTCCAGTCATCTCGATCCATCAGTTCCACTATCTCACACTCTTCATCTTCACTAATGAACTCCTCCACCAGGAACACCCCTGGAAAGGGAAATGCCCAGCCAGCAAATTCTGAGTGCTCATTTCCTTTAGCTAGGCCTGTTGCTGGACAGTAAGTGAAATTATCTTCTCCCTGTGGAAATATCAACGGAAAAGGAAAAAGAAGCAATAAGATATTTCCATTATTTACCCCGACAACCTTGCTATTGCAGCATGAAAACTGCACAGTATTCTTGCAGACAGAGAAATTTTACAGCTGCTTTTGGGGAACAACTATTCCCTGCTCTTTTTTTCCAGCTGCAGCATCAATGTGCTGCTTGTTTGAAGCCACTTTTTTTTTTTCCTAATGATGTCTTTATCCTGGAAAGGCAGGGAAGAACCGATGATCCCTAGGGCCACAGGTATAAGGAGATTAATGGTGGGTATTGCTGCAGAGGTATGGTTTGTCATAGCAATAAATGCTGAATGAGGAAAGTTGATGAAAATCGCACAGGCCACAAGGCTGAGCTGTAACAAACGAATGTGAACGTAACACGTGAGGCTCAGGTGAGCTCCGACTCTGAGCGTTATTGAGGCGAACAATTCATAATACCCGAGGTGGGGGGGCGGCCGCCGGAGGGGCTCTGCCCCGGCCCCATCCTGTGACCCTGCGGCCCCGGGGTCCCGGCCCCGCTCCGGGCACGGGGGTCCCGCCGCCCCCCGGCTCCTCCCGCCCTCCTGCCCGCCCCTCCCTGCCGCCCGCCCCTCCCCGCCCCGCCGCCCGCCCCCTCCCCGGTACCTGCGGGGGCGGAGCGGTCGGCGTGGCCCCCTCGCAGAGCAGGCAGGAGCGGATCCCCTTGCAGCCGCAGCCCGGCCCTCCGCCGCCGCCCGCCGCCTGCATCCCGCTGGCTCCCGCCTGCACCCCCCTCCCCGCTCCCGCTCCTCCTCCCGCCCTTCCTTCCTCCCCGGCTCCTCTTCCTCCTCCTCGGCCGCTTCCAGGTGAGGCCAGCGGGGCTGGGCGCAGGCCGCGCGGTCAGGCAGCGGGGGTGGAAGGGGGGTGCGGGCGGACTCGCGCTCCCAGCAGCCCCCGCGGCGCGCCCGGGCTCCGCGCCGCTGTTCGGCGCCGCGGGGGACGCTGGGAGTTGTAGGCGCGGCGCACACCCCGCGGGGGCGCCTCAGGCCGCGGACGGCGCCGGCTCCTCGCGGTGCTCGGTGTCCGGAGGCGGCGGTGACGGGCGAGGCCTTGGCCGGAGCCGCACCTGCCCCGCCCGGCCCGGTCCGGCCCTGCCCTGCCCACGGGCGGAGCCGCGGCCTGCGGCCGGGGATACCCCGCGGCCCGGAGGCCGCCCGGCGGGCGCGGACAGCTCGGCATCCGTGGCCTTGTTACCGCCGCGGCATCGCGTCCCGGGGCAGCTCCACGCGAACACGTTCAGGTCAGGGGATGCCCGGTCCTGGGGCTCCATCCCGAGAGCTGCGGGGGGCAGGAGGGGCCCGTTGCCTGTGCAATAACCCCGGCGTTCGGCACCCCCCGGTAACCGAATGTGCCTCTGCAGCATCCCCTGCATGGGACTTGCCGTGTCTGGCCTTCCCTGCAGCTCCTGCCCTGTCACGGCTGTGCCAGTGTGCCAAAGAGAGGGCCATGGCAACGTCCAGTCACTGGTGTCACATTTTTATTGTAGACACAGGACCTGAGGGAGGTTTGACCTGACCTGTGCTTGGACTCTCAGGGAGAGCTCTGTCGTTTGAAGGATCAAATCCCAAAGAGCTGCTGTTTGAGCTGGTTTTCAGTTCAGCTCTTTGTGCTTGTATACGATATTTCAGTGTATACAATATTTCAGTGTATACACTATTGTGCCCCTCCCTCATGACACAATGTTGCAGGTGCTGTAGGTGTGTGCTGCTGCTGAAACCAAGCCCAAGCAGAGCTCAGTGCCCCGTGTGCCCCTCACGATGTGCTGGAGTGGCATTTAGGCAGCGCTGATCTAACACAGAAAGACAGGAACGAGCCTGGCCTTGGAGCTCTGTTCTCTTTTATTTCCCCCTCTTGGAATCTGTGTCAGAAAGAATGGGAAGCCCTGGACCAGTCATTTCATGGAGCTCTTTTGGCCCTGTCAGCACTGTTATTCCAAATATCAGCATATCCCTCTGTGTGTGTGTGTCTACTGAAACATCAGTTAATCACCAACAAGACAGATAACTCTGTTGATTTTTATTTTTTTCCTTAATGAGGGAATGATGTCCTTGACTGGTGTGTGCTTGAATTTCTGCTGGTTAATTCAGTTTTCCAAAATTTTTGAGAACTTAAAAGTCATCGGGCAAGAGTCTGTCCAGCTGGCCAGACCAGTGAGCTCAGTGTCACTTTTTTGGGAGAAAACCATTCACAGCAGGTGTGTTGACTCTTACTGCTGCTTTTTGTTTGAAAAAATGCTGGAATTCCTGGAGCAGAGCCCGGGAGAGGCACAAGCAGGTACCTGTGATGCTGTCCTGGTCCTGAGTGCCATCACTCATGGACAGCTTTCACCTGCAGCAAGTCTGTCACTCCAACAGCCACAGGATGTATCCCTGTTGTTTTGGAGGTGGATTGGATCAGTGTGCTGGGAGCCTGTGCCCAATCCAATAATAATCTCTGCCATGTTCATTTTAACCAAGTAAAAAAGGTGACTTCCAACACAGCAGCAAAAACAGTAGATAGCCTCATAATTTTTTTTCCCCTCTCTTGGAGCTGTTGAAAGATTTTCTCTTATTCCCATTTGTTTTATCAAGGTAACCAGAAGACATCCTATAGCTGACTGATTGGTGATTCCAGCAAAGAGGTGGAGGTTAAAAATGTCCAAAATCACCACAGAACTTCTTTTGGAAAGAGCAGTTCCAAGATCTACGAGGCTCCGAAAGATTGAGACGCTCAAGTAAGTGCAGACAGGCCCCTGGAAAATTCCAGATTAATTCAGCCTGGCAATGGCTTTTTATCTGTGTGTCTTTCTTCCCCTAAACATCTTTTTTACTTAAAAGAAGAGAGCATCAAAGCACAGAGCTGAGAGGGCATTCCCAGTGCAGGATCAGTGAGCAGTGGTGCTGCTGCTTTCACTAATTGGTTATTGGCAGATGTCACTTTTTTTGCCATTTCTATTGTGTATTTGCTGCCATTTTTTCACGGCTGGATCCCAATTTCCTAACCCCAAGGTATCATCCCTACCCCCAAAGCCCTTGCATTTTTTCTAGCAATTGCTTAATGTGAATAATAGAATCTTCCAGCATGGATTTCAGAGGGTTTTTTAAGTATTTTTGGCATTATTTCCCTTCCATTTTCCTTTCCCTCCATTACGTTCCATCTCTTCTAAACCCAGTTATCCTACTACCTCAAACATTGCAGGGGGAGAGAATAAACTCTAAATCACTTAAAAACCACTAAAAACAGTTTTGTCACTCAGGTCCTTAAGAGGTCATTGCAAAAATGTGTCCTTCCAAATAGTTAACAATGGCCAATCCAAGTGGCTCAGCTGGCCAGTTTCTGGCTGGCACCTTTATTGTTTTTATTGCTGAAGTCAGGGGGTTTGGGTTTCACATGTACTCCTTAAAGTTATTTCTTTCAGTTTGCCCTGTGCTAAAGTAATTCTTCTTAGTGAGAAACATCAGTTAATGACCAGCAAGACAGAGAACTCTGATTTTTTTTTTCCTTGATGAGGAAATGATGTCCTTGATTGGTGTGTGCTTGAATTTCTGCAGTTCCTCTGAATCAGCTGCAATAATCTGAATAACAGAGTGGTGGGGAGATGTTTGAAGCTGTGGGTTTTTGGAGTGTGGTCTTCTCCATGCAGCTTTGTACTGTGATGTGTTGTGCTGGACTGAGGTGCCACCAGGTGGGACTATCTATGCTATGAAATCAGCATTTGTTCTTCCAGTGAGCTACAGATAGTTCATGGTTGGTTTTTTGGGTTTTGTTTTGTTTTCAGCCTGTCCAAGCTGCAATTGAAGACTGGAGATTTAGACCCGCGCTTGTTTTCCCGCCTGAGACACCTGCAGAAACTTGATCTCTCTGATAATTTACTGGACAAATTTCCCAACAGCCTCACCCTCCCTGATCTGCGTGTCCTGAACTGCAACAATAACAAGCTGGAAGATGTGACTGCTCTGAAACAGTTTCCTCTGCTCGAGGAGCTGACCTATGAGAACAATGTGTACTTGACAGTGAGTTACCCCCTCCTTCCATTAAACAGAGAGGAAAACAAACAGCACTTGTGCAAAGTTCTTATTTATTGTTCTTGGGCAGCAAGTGCCAGGGCATTTGAGAAAGCAGCCAGCCTTTGTGTGACATTTAACCACTTTGTGCCACTGTTTCTCAATCTGCAGAAGTGATTTGCTTAAAACAACTCAGATATTAAAATCTGTGTCTTGATTCTCTAGGCCAAAGTCCTGTCTTAGGTGCCTTATCAGGTACAGTACCTCATGCTCATACTAAAAATTTTACTAGTGTAAAATACAGGAATGACTGTGTTAGAGATGTCCTTGCAGAAACACAGAATCACAGAATGGTTTGGATTGGAAGGGACCTTAATGCTCATCTTGTTCTACCCCCTGCCATGGGCAGGGACACCTTCCATAATACCAGGTTGCTCAGAACCCCATCCAGTCTGGTCTTAAACACTCCCAGGGATGGAGCAGCCACAGCTTCTCTGGACAACCTGTGCCAGTGTATCACCACCCCCACAGTAAAGAGTTTTTTCCTAATATCTAGTGCTAGTTTTATTTCCTAATATCTGTGTTAGTTTTAGTGCCCTCTGTGCTCTGGAAAAGCAGACTGGGGCCTCAGATGAGGGTTTAAACTTGGTGATTAGTCTGGTTTAGGTTTTGACTTCTCCCAAGAGGATCTGGTGACTGTACAAGTCAAACATCCAAACCTGATTTTACTTGTGCTGTAAACTGGCATCAGCCACTCACCATCCCCACATGCTTATTTGTTGTTGCACACTGTTAGTATGTGTGTGGCTATATGGTGAACTATCTGACCCAAGGAATTCATGCTGGAATTCCTTGACTGGAGGCAGGACAGGCCTTCCCCTGTGTTAGAGTTCAGGGATATGAACAGAGCTCCCAGCCTTGCACTCAGACCCAGCAGATGAGCAGTCACACAGCCCCCACCTTGTGCTGGATGTTAGCACTGCCTGAGGGCTGGGCAGCTCTGTCTGCAGTTTAAGATTCCAACTCACAGAGAACATTAATTCACACCTAACATGTGAAATTCAAGTTGAAAATCCTGAGGAGATTTTATGAAATGGCTTTTCCTTACTAAATATATCATTCTTATATAGGCTGTATTTTAATCAAGGACTAAATGTAAAGCATGTACCACATGTACAAATTTTGTAACTCCAATGTTTTTTCTCTTTCCAGCTCAATGATGACTATAAAGTAATGTTTCTTTTGCAAAATCTTCGTCTGCTCAATGGCAAGGACATAACCAAACTGGCCAACCATGTGAGGCGTGTCAACAGCAACAAGCTCACCAGCAAGGTAAGGTGTGGGATATTTCCTTAACCTCTAAACACCTCAAAAATAACTAAATCCTGTGCTCAGTGTAGTGACAGAGCTGCAAACAAGCTTCAAGTGGTTTGCAATACCTGTGGTATGATCTGAGCCCAGCCTGCAGAATGGGCCACCCAGGAAATGTCTCACAGCTGGTTTCTCTGGTCACTGCTGGCATCTGCTCTACCTGCTCTGTGCAGGCAATTTGCCTTTGGTTTAAGTGACAGGAGCAGAGCCAACCAGGTCTGTGTCTGAGCCTGTAGTTTTTCAGGTCACTCTGATCATCATTCAGGAATGGGAGAAGCCTGGTGCTGCCAGAACAGCTACAAACACCTCCCCATCTAATTTAAGTTACTGTCCAGGCCCCAGGAATAGGAGCACAAAACCAGGCTCTGGATAATCCTGCTTTTTCCAGCATTCACCAGGAACATGGATTTGTTCTTTCTTCTTCAGTTGTGAATATTTAGAACTCTATTTTCACTCCTTTGTCTACACAATTTAGCTCCTGACAGATTGTCTCCACAAGGCATCATTGGGATCTTGAGCAAAATTATTGTTCAATTATGAAAAAGGTTTGATTGGCTGGCTGTTCTTGTGTATTACTGCTCTTACCATTTGTATTCTAGTTAATTGATCTTCTTAATTCCTTCTGTGTAACAGTGGGGAAAACTCAGATGCTGAAAACTGGGATGAGTTGTGCTGAGTGTTGTCTGCATAAAACCTGTGAATCTCCAAGGGCCTCTGTGGGAGCTGCTCAGCCTCTTGTCCCAGACAACTGATCATGGCTGGCTGTTTAATGAGACACCAAACACTCCCCTGTGCTGTTCTTTTTGTGATGTCTCTGCCCTGATGTTATTTGTACCTGCCTGCCCAGTTCTTAGTCCTGTGTCAATGTAAAAATGTCTGTTGGGTCTGAATGCTGATGGATGTGTTACTGCCCACCAGAAACTCCCATGGGAAACTGTGCTGGCAGGTGAGCATCCTGTATCAGCAGCCTTTTGGAGTCCAGCTGACTCTCTAAATGGGTCCATACTGACAGTGTCTGCTTAGCCACACTCACTCCAGCTTGCTACAGAGGAACTGACTTTCTCCTTAGCTGAAGTGGTCATTTGAACATGAATAAATAAATTAAAGTGGTTCTGTCACGTAGGGTTGGCCACTACTTAAATGCTTTCACAAGTTCTCTTGTGCTTTTCTGTTGAATAAACTCAGTCTTTCTGCCTAGGTTACTGCTCACTGGAAAAAATTCTTCAGTGACCAACTCCCTGAGAAATATACAGCAGAGCAGGTGAAGTCCATCAAGAAGAAGTTCCTGAAGTCAGTGCAGACCAACGTGGTGTATGGGCCCAGCTCACTCAGCGAGTTCACCCGCTGGCGGGTAGGTCACATCCCACCCACCCCCTGTTCTCCAGGCAAGGACCCTGCTCCTGCTTCTGCATGGGCTGCAGTAAAACACTCCATGGATTTGGGTGCTCTTGCTGACAAGTGGTATCATTTTTCTCTTTCTTCACTGCTTTCTTAAGCAGTTACCAGGATTAAACGTGCACCAAGTTGAAATGGCTATCATTAAATATTATTTTTTAATTCATAAGCAATAATGATACATGTACTAATTAATCAGACTGCAGTATCCTTAATACTTAATTATTTGCAAATTAGTTTAATAGTAACTTTTATTCTTGATGAAAGAGTAAAGATAATGACAGAAGTGTAGTTACCATTTAGCTTATAACATTTGTTTTATTTGTTTGTTCACACATAAAATTGAGGCTTCCATCTCTCCTTTGTGTTGTTTTATTGCTGTGCTGTTGTTTCCACAGCTGTGTATTCTGAATGCCCATGACAAAGTGAAGTTCTTGGGTCATGTAACCTCAGCTGGGTACTCCTCCACCACTTGTGAAATTCACACAGAATAGTGGGAGCAGATATTAAAACCTCAGCAAAGCAGCTCTTTGTGCCATGACACATCAGAGCTTGACATGCTATGGCTCTTTTGTCATCGTCTTTTTCTTTTTTAACATATCCACATATTGGCTTCTCAGGTGAAAATGATTGCAGAAGAGTTTCTGGCAAACTCACTAGGTCTGGAGTTAAACTCTGATACTGAATCAGAGGAAAAGACAGATGAGAATGAGGAAGAAAGCACAGAAAGCCCCAGGGAAGCTGCAGAAGAAGTGGCTCCGGTAGGTGATTTTTCCAGTTACATTAGCAATGTTCTGTTTCCTGGGATTCAGCAGCTCTTGTCAGTTCACATTTATGACCCTTTGGTAACCACGGGGCAGTCTCAGGCTCCAGCCTGTATCCAACAGCTCAGGTTCTTCTTTACAGCCAGATTGAAGCTTTCCCAGAAATGTGAAGGTCGAGTTGTTCCCTGAGAGAGCTTCCATTCTCATAGGGGACCAAAAACATTTCATGAGTGTGGTCCTACTCGCTCCACCTCTCCTCTAGGAAGAGATATTTTAATTAGAGACCTGGGCTGATGCCTGGCCAGGCTCTGCTGGTGTTTGCTTGCTTGGAAATGGTTGCAGACTGAACCCCTGTGGTCCATAGACCAGATTTGTTTTTCCACATTGAATGTAAATTGCAAATAACTGAGACAAGGGGAAGGGAGCTGAAAAGGAGGCTGGATGTGTGGTTTTCATTAGCTTCTGCCTCTAGGAACACTGCAGCTCTGGGCTGTCTGATTCCTGGAACCCAGTCTGTAACTGTGGGAGGATACTTGCATTTGAATAATTAATGTCTTTGACTTACAAATTATCTGCACATCTTGGGAAAGCTAAAAACCTTCTGCAGAACCTGACAACATGACAACATGCTTTACAGGTCACAGTAACACCCAGCAAGAGGAAAAGAAATCGTTCAAAATCAAGCCCTGGAAACAAGAGGTCCAAGACCCAGGCAAACACCGAGGAGGAAGCTGAAGTTAATCCCAGAAAATCCAGTCATGTGAAGAATGACCCAGCTCCTGATAAACCAAGAACATCAAACCAACCAGTCAAGGAGGCAACCCCTGAGGAGGGAGCTGAAGGGACACAGAAGAATGGAGAGCAGTTTCCCAAGGGGCAAAGCAACAGAAGATCCAGTCAGATGTCAGGGGAACAGAAAAGCCAGGAGCAGGACAACAGTGTGGTTACCTTGACCCCTGTGAAGAACTCCAAGCGCAAGGTACATCCAACAGCCCCCTGGGGACTGGCTTTGGGCCTCTTGGTTTAGAGTGGGAGGAGCTGCCTTCAGGTTTCTTCAGAGCTCTGCACAGCTTGGAGCTCATAATTGGCCAAATATATTGTGAGTTTTGGTTTGGTTTTTTTTTTGTCATTGTTTTAATTCTCTCAGAGGCATCAAGGGAGAGAAGGAACCCCCCAGGAGAGCCCAGTGGATCCCCTCTGGGGGATGGATGGACCAGCACTCCAAGGTGGTGCACTGCAAACCTGTGCTTAGAACTGGGACTGGCAAGCCTTGCTCTCAACTCAGGGGCTGCATGGGGAAAGGTGTTTCCCCCTCAGCTCGGGCCAGTGGGGATCTAAAGGGTTTTCCATGTTTCTCTGCTGTAGGAAACGGGGTTCTCTGCTGGGGTCTGCTGGGCACATCTTTGCTAAACAGTTCCCTGCTGCTTTAGGAGTCTTGAGCATTGTGGCACCTCGGTCTCTCCTGTTCTCCATAGCACAGACGGGCTGAAAAATACTTGAGTTTAACTCAGATTGCTGTGTTCAGCAGAGGGTTCTGTCAAGGCAATCACAGGCAAACCGTGTCAGGGGAATGAATTTTCTAAATGTGGATGGTTTATTGTAGGAGGATGTCAGTGCAGAGCCATTGCATTTTCTTCAGTGTCACAGTAAAGGCAACAGCCGCGAGGATTTTAAAACGCAGCTCTGGTCCTGTGTCTTCGAGCCAGTGCTAGACTCTGGAGCCAGGAAAGGTGAGCTCTTAAAGAGGTTTGCAGGATTCCCAGAACCACCTGGCTCTGGAATCCCAGCGGAATCCATGCCTTAGACCCCTGCTCCTTCAAGCTGTAGTCTCCGTTGTCAGGAAGAGACTTGCTTACATATTTCTCCTTTGCCTTTGAAAACAGGAGACTGGGAGAGCACCAGGCAGTGATTAGCTGCAGTCTTTGTGTGTTATCCCTGAACCTGGAAATTTCTCACCCATTATTTTCCTCTTTCAGATCCCATTGTGAGCTCCTCCAGAACCGTGGCAACCTGTGGAGGAGAATCTGTCTGTCTGATTGATTGTGAGACAGGGACAGTGCTGAAAAAGTATAAAGTGGCTACAGAGGTGGGTTGCAAGTGGGAAGGGTGAGCATTGAATGGGAATACCAGAACCTGTAATAGTTACAATCGGTGATAATACATATTACAAAGAGGTCTGAAAGTGTTAGTATGGATAGGTGTTAAGATGAAGATAGATAATAAACATTGCTTGCTTATCCTTTTAGGCTGGTTTGGTTTTATTTTTTTATTGGTTTAGGAGATTAGCCTGCCAGTCCTCACAGAGTTGTGTCTGGCTGCTGAGCCTCCTTGACAGCACAGAGGAATAAATATCCTCTTTCTGTAGTTTATACTCTTCTGAGAGCTGTTTTGAGTTTAAATGCTCCATCTTAAATAGTCGTGCCATTCCACCTGAGTAGCACTTGTGACAGTTGTCTTTTCTCTGAGCTAACAGCCAGCACCCTGCTGGCTGTTCTCTGTTCTCTGTCACCCCAGCCTTGTTTTCCTTGTGTCCCAGGAGTTCTTCAGTGTTGCATGGACAACCCTCACAATGGTGATCAGCGACAGCCGCAAGAAAGCTCACAACATCCTGGCAGCTGCAGGGAGGAGAGGGATTGTCAAACTCATCCACGTGGCAGCTGACTTCTGCTATGGAGAGATAAAGGCTCACAAAAAGCCCATTGCCACTGTCTGCTTCAGCCCAACCCAGGAGACCCACCTCTTCAGTAAGTCTGCCTCAGAATCCCTGGGTTTAGTTCTCATGTGGAAATGTCAGGGCTTCCTTAACAAGGGGAATTGTCACCAGGGCAGGCAGGGACACACGAACAAAAGGCACGGACAGGCATTAGGGAGAGAACATAGTGACTCTCCTGTGACAGCAGGAACAGCTTGTTTCAGCCAGAGCCTGCCTCTTTAGCTGAGGTGCAGCAGCTCCTGTTTCTCCCTTGGTGGCTCTCAGGGTGGCTGTCACACACACATTAGCCACAAACAAGCCCAGTAGTGGATCTGTTCCACAGGGATGAGTAAGAAGAATGGCAGAGCAGGCAGCTGGGAGCCAGGCAGTGGCAGGGCTCTCCTGCAGCACAGCAGCCTATTATGGGCTGTTGGGTTTCATTTTATCCGACAATGTGCTTAATTGACTTTGATTTTTTAAATGTGAGTTCCATGCCTCGACAGAGATTTCTATTCAGGTCCTGATGTCAAGGAGAGCTTTGCCACACACAGTAGGGCCCACAGAGGCTGTGGCTCATGGACTGGTAATGAACCATCATGTTACAAATTGTAACTGCATTGTCAGGCTGTACAGTGAGCTGGTACAGAGCCAGTCAGGCCACACCTGCACCCCACAGCACATTGTTTCTCTTGCCTACAATTACCCACATCCTGGAGTGGTTAAAGTGCTACATGAACCATTAAAAGTGGAATTTTTTTTTAGAATAGGGGATACTTTTCAAGAAGAAGCTCAGGAGTACCAAAAGCAGAAGCAGAGGAAAGGATAAGGAGGGTGATGGAAGGATAAGGAGGTTGGTAGCACAGCCATATAATGGTGTGGACAGCAAGACTCATTATATTTAATAGAAAAATTTAGAGTAATTAAGGGAGATTCTTTGCATCCTTTTTGGGGAGGGGACATCAACAAACTCTGAATTTGAGGGCTGCCATCTGATGAGGGTCCAGGTTACTCAGGGTAATCTGTTAGAACTGTTTCTGCTTCCAGTGTATCAGCTTGGTGACATGTTTCTCACCCTCTGTGAGTGCCTATCTTTCCCAGTGGGAGCTGCTGTGGATGTGAACACAGCAAGCCATGGATATGTGCAATAAAGTGATGTCTGCCTGAGAGTAGAGGTTGGAGCTCATATTTTAGATTCCACTAGAAACCCTGACCAGAAACAGGCTCAGAGGGCCACTAACTAAAGACCTTGTGAAGCCACAACTCAGTAATGGACACCAGGAAACAAAGTGTTTTATCAGCCCCTCTTAGAGCACAGGATAAGAACACTAAATACTGACTGTGCATGTGTGACAATGTCTGGGAAATGCTGGGCCAGGAGCCTCAGGGACTGCTGCTGTGCTTTAATGAGCTCTCTGGAGCCTTAGAGGGTGACTGTGACTCAGGCAGAATTGCCAGCTAGCACGAGAAGAGCCAGATAAGCAGCGGTGTCACTACCTGCTTCTCTTCTGTGTCCCACAGCTGCATCCTATGACAAGCGAATTGTACTCTGGGATATTGGGATTCCAGACTGTGACTACAATTTCAAAGCAAGGTAAAGGTTAAAATACCAGATGTGGCCAGTCCAAGAGCCTGTAACTATCACAGCACCACTTAGCTGCTTGTTCTCTGCTTTTTTTTAGCCAGCTGCTGGTGCTGGAAACAGCCTCTATCCCCCTCCGGATTGCCCTGGTCCCCACCTGCCCAGAGCAGTACCTGCTGGCAGGCTGTGAAGATGGCTGTTTTGCCTGGAACATAAAACTGGATAAGGGACAAAAAAGCAGGTGAGAACCACAAGCTGGGGGTGTGCACTTGCTTTGCAGAACAAGAAGGGATAGTCCTAGCAAAGGTTTGATTTTTAACTAAGGGGGTCTGAGCAAAAGCAGCACATCCTACCAAACTTAAAACATCCTCCCCTTTCCAGAGTGGCCAGAAAAAATAGGAGCATGATACTCAAGGACTGTTCAGAGCTTGTATTAAGGCTGCATGTGTTGCAGGCTGCTTTGCAGGAAGGCTGGCAGGAGTGTAATCCAATACCCCAAAACTTAAGGGTGTGTCATCTCCAGGCAGTGTAACGGAGTGTAAACTTTTGGATCCATTTCCAGTCTCACAGTGAGGCCTCCCCTGCTCCTGGTACGTGAGGTAACCCAGGAAACTGGGACCCTGTGGGAGCTCAGGACAAAATTATGAGGAAGAAGCAAGTAAAGTCATGCCCTGCTGACAAATATCCTGCTGCTGATGGAGTGCAGCAATCTCTTGAGCAAACAAGCTTCTGCTGTATTAGTAAACTCAAGTGACCAAAAGTGTAAATTCAACTGGGAATTCACCTGATCTTGGCAAGAAACTCACAAACACACAGATTTCCTTCTGGGCTCTGCAGCCAGGTGCCCTTTCACTGCTGGTTGTTCAGTACTTGGCTGATTTCACCCTTCGCCCCTGCTCTAGGCCTTTTGAAGCCATATTCCAGTTTCCTGGTGAGGAGAGCTTGACAACATCTCACAGGGTTGATGGTTTGGCCTTTCTCAATGATGATGTTGTTGGTGAGTATAAACACAACAGCACAATCCCAAAAACAGTGGGGCACTTCAGCATGTGCAGGGTGAAGCCAGCATGACAAGAGAGGGGCTGCTTTAGCTTCTGGGGGGCTGTACAGGATGGAGCTGTCTCCCAGAGTCACTTGTCTTTCTCAAAAATGTGGCCTAGAGTGCAAACTCATGCTTGGACAGGACCAGAAATCAGCTGGACACATCCCTGAGAGTACACATGGCCAAGCAGTGCTAATGTGGAAGGGGGGAAGAGTCTCTTTCTGCTCAAGGGCTGGTGCAACTGTTTCAGGGGAACTGGGTTTTACATCATGGGCTGGCTCTTTCTGAAGAGCTTGTGCTTGTTCTGCAGCTCAGGAACATAAGCATAGCACTGAAAATCTCTCTGCAACCTCCAATTATCCTGAAATAAGGTAAAACAGGTGCAAACAGTTGCTGCTGGATCAGATCCCATGGCTTGAAATCCATATTCTGGATGGAGCACCTCTGTCTCAATGCACTTTGCTTCCCAGCAGCTGCCACAGCCTCTCCCTTCCTTTCTTCCCTAGTTTCCAAGAGCTCCAAACCAGGATGCATATACTTGTGGAGCTGGAGCAAATCTTTCGATGCCAAGGGAAAAGGATGCCAGAGGACAATGTCTGCAGTTATCCTGGCTGAGCTGGAGTGGTCCACAACAGACATGTCCTACCTGACACTCAGCACTTGCCCAGGTAGGAGCACTCATTTCCTGGGAAATGCTTTGCCCAGTGGTCCATGGTTCTTCTTTGATCCATGGGAGCAGCCTGGAGCTGGAGGCAGAGGCCTGGGAATTCAGAGGATTTCAGAGCTCTGCTCTCCCACCTGCAGCTCTGCAGGGCAGCTCCAGCAGCAGCTGGGTGGAATAACAGCAGTAATAAATAATTACAGCTGCACCATCTGCCTGATCGGGGGGACAGTCGAGGCTGGGGGGTCTTTCTTGCACTGGTTTTCAAAGCACAGAGCTCAGGGCTGGGCCCTGTGGAGCCACTGGGATGCTGAGTGCATCTGGGGGATGCATCAGGGATGTCACACACTGGGCAGCTGGGTTTGGAGACTGACAAGGAACAAACAAACCTGATCCAGTCAGCACTTCCCAAAACAAAGTCAGGAGAAATCCCAAAGCATTTAGCACGAGCTTTTCTACACTAAAGAGAGCTGGTTTATCTTCAAATGAATTATTTCAGAGTAAGGTAGATTTATATTTTTGTGCCAGTAAGGGAATTTTGCTGAAATATTACACCCTCCATTGGGGTCCTGCAGCTGTCCTTTACAGCAGAACAGACTCCCAGCTCCACACCTGTTTCCCAGCTTTTTCTTCTGCTCTCACAGCAAAAGAATACATGTTCTGTGGGGATGAGAAGGGCAGTGTGTGGATGTACAACCTCTCCACCTACACCACGAGCTGGGGCTCTTCGAAGGGAAAGCGCTCAGAGCAGAGGATCTCCCCCACTCAGGTAGGGCTGAGCTGCTCTCTGCACCTCCCCTCCACCCCAGGGCAGCTGATCCCAGTCTCCTGAGCAGGCCTGTCCCAGAACATGCCTTGTGTTTCCACAGCTGACCCTCACAAACAATTAAAAGCAATCTTCAGAGCATGGCCAAGGCTATTTACTGGGGACAGGAAGGAGGAGCTGCAAAGCAAATCTGTCACCCCCTGCAGCTCTTCCTAAAACAGCCCTAAAAAAGTGGTGAGGAGCACAAAGGCACAGCTGTGCAGGCACCACATCCCCAAGGAGGGGAGGGAAGCCAGAGTGAACATTCCCTGATAGGAAAGGCCTCATTGCTTCCCTATACTCACTCACCCTTTTTCTGCCCAGTATTCCCTCTGGAGACAGTTCTCTTTTGGGCAGTCACTGTCCCCTTGCCTGTCCCTCTGAAAGGGCAATCAAACACTCCAAAGGCTCTCAGCCACTGGTCTGGAGCTACATTAGACAGAGTGTTCCATTATTTCTTCCCTGAGAGGGTATTCAGGTATGGGAAGGGAGTCACCATCCCTGGAGGTGGCACTCTGAGCTCTGCTCTGGATCACAAGGAGCTGCTCAGTCACAGGCTGGACTCGATGCTCTGGGAGGTCTTTTCCAACCTCAACAATTCTGTAATTCCTCAGGTTTTTTGAAAATGCATTGCCAAGCCACCAGTAATTCCTCTGGGGCTGAGATGATTTCACTTGTGCATGAAACCCTGGCCCTTTAGGAATATCCCACAACTCCTCAGGAGAAGGAAGAGCCTGTGCCTCAGGTTGCCCAAGGCCCCATGTCCCCTCAGCCACATCCCCACCCCTGTGCTCTCCCACAGATCCTCTGGGGCTGAGGTGCAGATTTCACTTGTGCACCAAATCCTGCTCCTTTAGGAATATCCCACAGCTCCAGCACCCTCAGGAGCAGGAACAGCCTGTGCCTCAGGCTCCCATGTCCCCCTCAGCCACGTCCCCACCCTTGTGCTCTCCCACAGATCCTTCCATAGATCCTCTGGCACTGAGGTGCAGCTGATTTCACTTGTGCACTAAACCCTGGCCCTTTAGGAATATCCCACAGCTCCTCAGGAGCAGGAAGAGCCTGTGCCCCAGGTCCGCATGTCCCCACCCCTGTGCTCTCCCACAGATCCTGACGTGGCCGGAGCTGCGGGTGAACGGGGAGCAGCCCCATGAGATCCTGGTGAACAACGTGGTGGCAGACCCTGCTTTCACCTACCTTGTTGTGCTGACCAGTGTGAACATTACAGCCATCTGGAAGAAATCCTAGTGCCCTATGCCACAGCTCCACCCCCGTGCTTTGACCTAGTGCAGTATTAGTGACTGTTCCCCATGTGCCCATGAACGTTTTCTAGAGCAGCTTTATGTGCCAGATGGAGAAAAAAAAAAAACAAAACAAACAAGGTAAGAGTTTGTTAAACTCATCAGTTCATTGTAAACATCCGGTTCCTTTTACTGTAAGTTTTCACAATTTGTGCATTTGCTTTATAGAAATGACACTTAATAAAACAAAATACCAGTTCAGCTGGCAGTGCCTGGACTTTTTGGCAGGAAAAGCAGAGAGTTCATCTCCAGTTGTCACTGAGCAGCTTCTCATGCTGGAATCCTACCCACAACAATCTCCCCAGCAGCACAGGACAAATATTTGCCTTAAGGCTCCAATTAGAAAACTAAAAATCACTTTAATGACTTATCCACTAAATCCAACACGACATTTATCCTCTTGGCAAAGTGCCTGTCTGCTATAAAAAAAAAAAATTCAGAATATTGCTGTCAAAAATTAAACAGAAGTGGGACAAGAGGGAAAATATTTGCCATGAGTGGAGGTTTAAATATTTCATCCACTAGCAGACACATCATTCTGCCTCAGAAGTAACAGTCTGCTCCATTTTACTCAATTCCTTCTTGCTTGTCCTTAATAGCAACCTGTAAAGGAAAAGCAAAAATACACATGCTTAGACAGGAGTTCTTACTGGGCTGGATGTTGGTGTTTAATCATTCCTGTGAATCTTCTGTGAATCACATCAACTCACAGTGGAAATCTCTACAGCAACCAGAAAAATAATACTGGAATTAAAATCAAAACTTATTTACAAATTGGTGCCTTTTCCCAGCACATCAGAGGTACTATCTCAGTCACAGCCTCCCTGATTTTGTCTGAGTAAGATTAAATCTCAGCATTCAGGGGCTAAAACAATAAATAAACTGAGCAGAAGTGATGAGAAGTGAAAACACAAGCCCAAAGTTTTGTCAGGAGAAGTGAAAAACGAAAATAAAATGCACTCAAGAGCAGCCAGGCTTTGACAGCAGCTGAACAACACAAAGAGGGTGGCTTGAATTAATTCATAAACCTAAACCCCAGCAGCTTTAAGACACACACCAACATTACAACAAGCTCAAAGCGTTTTCCAAAAGGAAAAGAATCCCCTTACCCTGAACCTCTCCTCCAGGAGGGAGAGCTCACTGATCAGGTCTGTGATGGCATTGGTGAAAGCTTCCTGGGGGCTGTAATCTGGGGTGGTTTGGACACGGATGATGATTTTATGTTCCAGAGGGTGTGGGACCTTATACCCTGCAAACAGCACCTGGGGGTCTTTGAGCAGCTGCCTGGAAGGGGAATAAAAACCCCAAAGAGTGAAATGAAGGGCGGGAAAGCCCCAAACCTCCCCAGAAATTTCCTCCCCGCCTGAACTTACGACTTGATGATGTTGCCGAGCGTGTGGTCCTCCTTGTTGATGGTGAAGAGGCAGGCGTTGGGCACCTTGGTGTCCTTGTTGATGGTTATCCTGGGGTGTTATAGGATACAGGGATGTCAGCGATCCGTGCGCGCCAGGGAACAGCGGGGAAAGGCCGGGGCTCCCCCCTCCCAGCTGCCCGCGCTCTGATTAGGGGCTAATTCGTTGCCTCACGGGTTTAATGAGCCGCCCCCCGGGTTTAATTAGCCGCCCCCGGGTATCCCCTCACTTTTTCTCGCCCTCGAAGAGCAGGAAGGACTCGAAGGCCGGAGGCGCGTTCATCCCGCCGTTGCTATGGCGGCCGCCTCTTCGCTTCCGCTACGTCACTTCCGCCCTCTCGGTGCTCCTGGCGGCCCCACAGCGCCCCCCGGCGGGCGGGAGGACCCGCTGAGGGCAACGGCGGCAGCGGCACCGGGGACAGCGGGGCTGGGGACAGCGGCACAGACACGGGCTGCTCCCGCCTCAGAGCCACCGCTGCGGCCAGCGGCGGGGCTGGGAGGAGAACACACACCAGCGACACCATCAGCCGTGTCCCCGCTGAAGACACCACCGCACTGACCAGCTGGGACCGTGGGCAGAGAGTCCAGGGATGCCACCACTGCCAGCAACAGGCCACCAGGAGAGCCACCAGTGATGGCACCAATAGAACCAGCAGCAGCAGGGCCATCAGAAATGGCACAGCAGGGACATCAAGCAATGGCAGCAGTGCCACCATCAGCAGCACCACCAAGAGAACCCTCAGTGCTGTCATCAGTGCTGGCCGCCAGTGATGCCACCCGAAATGGCACCAGTAGGCCCCTGAGAGCTGTCCCCAGTGTAACTGCACCAGCGCCACCAGCAGGGCTCTGGGCAGTGCCCGGCCCGTCCCCACGGCCAGCAGACACACGGACAGGCTGAGGGTGGGTACAAAGTGCCTTTATTGCCAGGGCTCCCGCGGCCGGGCCCTCACGTCTGCAGCTGCAGCAGCGCCGGGGCCGGGGACCGCGGGGGCTGCGCCCGCCCGTGGCAGCGCTCCAGCTCCGCCAGCACCGCCAGCAGCCGGCTCAGCCCCTCAGGCAGGGCAGCATCTGCAGGACACGGAGCGACAGTGACAGCCCGCAGCGCCGCTGGGGCCACCACAGTTCCCCTGGGGTCATCCAGCCACCACAGCCCCTGGGGTCACCTCGAATCACCACAGCCCCTGGGGTCACCCCAACCACCACAGCTCCCCTGTGACCCCTGGGGACAGCTCCCATCCCCAGCAGGACCCCAAAGCCTCACCCACCTTCACCCCGGGGTCCGTTCTGGGCGTGCTCTGGCTCCAGCAGCTCCCAGTATTTGTCCCTGGGGAGAGGAGAGGGCTGGGCCCGTGGCAGGAGGGGAAGGGGCTGCCGGGGCCGTGTGGGGGTCCCGGGGCAGGGCTCACCTGAGGGTGTTCCGGAGGCCCTGCAGGTGCTGGAAGAGGCGCTGAGCCTCCACCGCGGGCTCCAGCGGGTCACTCCAGTCCTGCAGGGTGACGCCGTGCCGGGTCCGGTCGCATCCCAGCCCTGCGGGACAGCAGTGTCACCGCACGTGGGGACACCCCAGCACGCCCCCGGGGCCACCTCCCTGTACCTGTCCTGTCGCGCTGGTGGCAGCAGCTCCACTTGTCCCCGCGGAACACACCGGGGTGGTAGGAGCGGAGCACCCGGGGGTTGTTGCCGCACACCTTGCGCAGGGCTGACAGCCACTGGTTCAGCTCGTTGACACACTGCGGGGTTGGGGACACTCAGAGCGACGCCGGTCAGTGCCAGCGCCCGGGCTGTCCCTACGGCTCGGGCTGTCCCCGCCGCACCTTGCACTGCAGGTAGGCCGTCTCCTGCTGCCCGCCCGAGGCCAGGTAGACCACCTGCATGACGTGCGAGCTGCCGAAGCTCTTCTCCTCCACCTTCTCGGCCGCCAGGATGTCGCCCAGGGCGATGGCACCGATACGCTGATGGAAGAGACACACACACACACACAGGGGACACAGGGGGTCAGCGCCACCCTGCTGCCGCCCCCCGCCCCCCCAGCACGCCCGTACCTCCGCTCCGGGGCTCTTGCCGAAGCTCAGGGACTCTCCGGTGAGGCAGAAATGGAGCTTCTTGCCGGCGGCAGCAGCGAGCAGCGGCCCCTTGCCCCGTGTCTTGTGCACAAGGAGCAGCCCCTCCTTCAGCACGGCCGGCGGGGGCCGCCCCTCACCCTCCTCCTCGCCCTGCTCCTCCTCCGTGCCCACCAGGCGGGTGATGAAGTCCCTCATGCGGGCGGTGCCCTGCTGCAGGGCGGGCAGCAGCGGCGACAGCCACGTCTCTTTTGCGCGCCCGGCCGCCGGTTCCATGTTCCCGACCAGCTGGATGGCCTGGGGACCCCGGCAGTGGCAGCGTCACCCCCGGGACACCCGGCTGGCCCCAGCGAGAGCCAGCCGGGCACCCTAAAGCCCAGCCCCGGTGTCGCACCTTGGCCAGCAGCAGCAGCGTGCGGCTGGTCCGAGCGTCCGCGTGTGTGGCCCGCAGCTGGAACAGCTTGGGGGTCATCACGGCCGGCGAGAAGAAGCGCAGGCACAGGAAGCTGGTGACGGCCACAAATTTGGCGTGCTGTGACCACCGAGGGGGTGCGGAACACACGTGAGGGTCTCTCCCAGCGTGGGACAGCCCCACAAACAGCGATGCACCGGTGGCCGGGCTGCTGCTTGCCCAAGAGGGGCACCACACCCAGAGAGCGCTGTCCCCTGGGGATGTCCCTCCTGTTTGACCCCGCTCCATCCCCACCTGGTGCTCCGGGAAGCGCTCGCCGACGCGCTGGAAGAGCTGGCGGAACGCGGCGCGGATCAGGGGCGGACACGCCGGGGCCGACCTGACGATGGCGTCCAGGAGCTCGCCCAGGTAGGACTGGAGGTGCTGTCGGCCCTGCTCTATCACCTCGCCCTCCGTCTGCACCCGGTGCAGCCCCGAGCACCTGCGGGCACCGCCACTGTCACCCCCAGCGCTGGGGCCAGCCCTGCCCTGCCACCCCACGAGCCCCTTACCCGACGTCTTTGATCTCCACCTTGCCGGGGTCCAGCTCCACGTATTTCTTCTCCTCGAACACACGGGTGATGATGGGGCCCAGGACAAAGTGCAGGTATGGCATCCCTGTCACCTGCCGAGGGACCACACAGGGGACAGGGATGGGCTGCAGATTTGGCATCCGACACCCTCGGGGTCACCCAGTGGGTTTTGTCCAGCATCCCACCCCCAGGGGAAGGCACAAGCACAGCAGCCCTCCCAGTTCTTCCCCTGGAACAGCCCAGGGGCAGGATGACCTGGGAAGAGCAGGTTTTGGGTGGTGTGGCACCTTGAGGAAGGACTCCATGGACTTTGAGGCCAGAGAGTTGCTCCGGAACAGAGTGTTGGGCTCACCTGCAAAACAGGAGAGGGGCCATGGCCTGAGGGATGGCCACAGGTCAGCCCTGGGCAGCTGCATGTAGCATCCCATGAACTCTCTCTCTTTGGTCAATCCCCAAGCCCTCAGCCCTCCCCAGGAATCATTAACTGCTTACCATAGAGTTAGCCCTCCCAAAGGGAAAAACAGACTCCCCTGTGCACTTGGTGTCACAACTTCCTCTGGTTTCTCCTTTCCCCGTCACTGGCTTGGCACCCCACGGGGGCAGCACCCGCAGCTGTAGTCATGGGGGTCATTCCCAGAGGCTGTGCCCTGCCCCCCTGGCCATTTCCATGGGAGTCATGGGGATTTCCTAACCTCAGACCGCCTGCTCCTCCACCAACGTCAGCCCATGAACTGCTGGCATGAGCCCAACAGATTCCACATTGTGATGGCTGAGTCTCAACCATCACTCCCAAAAAATCCCCACAAAAAGCCCTGGAGGTTTTGCAGCCCCAGGAGATGATAAGGAAGCCTCCAGGTCCACTTCCTATTCCAGCCTTACAGGGCTTGGCCAGCTCCAGCTCAAAGAGCAGGTCCAGGAACTCCTTGACCAGCCCCTGGCCCAAGAAGAGTTTGACCAAGTTGATGGCGACCTCCTGCCGGCACTCGGCCGTGGTGGTTTCGTCCAGGAGGGTGACCAGGTGCACTTGGCCATCCTGGAGGGAAGAGGCACCATAACATGGCAGCCCGAGGCAGGCACAGAGCTGGGAAATGTGGGTGCTCCAGCAGGGCTGGGCATGGACCCCTCACCTGGCGCCCCAACTTCACCTCCTGGCACAGGAGCTGCACCAGGGGCTGGTAGCAGTGGGAGGGAAGAACCGTCTCATCCCGAAGCTTCACCTGCAGCTGCAGCGAGCCCAGGCTGCCCCGGCACCTGCAGGAGCACAGGGAGGGTGTGTGGGTGGGGGCATGGATGGAGGGATAGATGATGGATGGATGGATGGATGGATGGATGGATGGATGGATGGATGGATAGGTGAACAGAAGGATGGATGGATGGATGGATGGATGGATCATGGATGGATGATGAATGGATGGATAGGTGAACAGAAGGATGGATGGATGGATGGATGGATGGATGGATGGATGGATGGATGGATGGATGGATGGATCATGGATGGATGATGAATGGATGGATACTTCACCCAGCAGGAGGTGGCCCAACACCCCAGGCTACCCCTCCAAAGTGATGATGCTCCCAGGAAAGTCCCCCTCCTTAATGCCCCTGAGGGCACTGGGGCCACCCTGAGCCCACCCCAACACCCTGTGCCAAAACTCACTCGTCCTCTATCGGCTTGGACTTGTCTGGCCACAGCCTGAACCACCCCTCCTCCTGCCCGGCCGCCTCCAGCCCCTGCACGCTGAACACCACCTGGGAGGGGAAGGCAGGAGAGGGCTGGGTGTGCAGCTGGGCAGGATCCTTGGCGGCACTGGAAGGGTTTGGGCCTCACCTTGCCCAGGAAGTCGTTCCTGCCAACGAGGTCCCAGTCCCACACCTCCACACAGAGCTTCTCCCCAGCAGGCTCGGCCAGCTCAAACTCGAAGGTCTCGTTCCAGCGAGGGTAACAGGATTTCTTGACCACCTGCAAAGGCAACAGTTTTGTCCCTTTTGCTGGATGGGTCTGTCCCTCAGGGACACCAGGCTGAGGACGCTGGGGGACAGGGATGGCTCCGGGTTTCCCCGTGGGTGGATTCCCCCTGCAGCCCTGGCAGGCTGGGCATGGCTGCAGCCGCACTCACGGTGCTCTCCTGTGTCTTCCCATTGTAGCGCAGGCGGACAAAGGGGTCGGAGGCACCATTCCGGTCCTTCCTGGCCAAATCCCTGCCAAGAGGGGGAATTTACCAGCAACCTCCCAAAATACCTACATGCACCCATGGCACCCCCTCCCCTCTCAGAGAATCTCAAGATATATGTCCCAAAAACCTGCAGATGAGGTAGACACTGCCCCAGCACCTCCAGCACCTGCTGGGTGATGAGGAGGGTGCTCTGCACCCAAAGGACCGGATACACCAGGGAAACTGAGTCATGGAGCAGCACCCATGTCCCAGCTGCACACACAGCTCTGTCACCCTCGTGTCCCCTCTCACCTGGCCTCCAGCACGGAGCAGCGCAGCCGCCGGCTGCCCTGGCTGCCCAGCACCTCCACCCGCAGGTGGATCTCCCCTTGCACCTCCTCATCAGGGTCCACCTCGCTGAGGCTCATCCAGCCGCTGTATCCTGTGGGAAAAGGGGCGATCCCCACAAAGGGGTCATTGGGGAACCCCTCAGGACCAGCCTGTCCAAAGGGTGCGTCCCTCCTGGGACCCCCCAGCCACCTTTCCCCTACCCTTGGGGTGCTCTGCCAGCATGTCCCGGGTGATGCAGACCTTCCCAATGATGTCATCACGGCTGGAAAACAAAAGTGGGAAGCAGGACATGGCATGGGATTGGTCCCCAGGTAGGACAGCCCCCACTTTGGGGGATCCTGGACAGGGGCCACCCTGGTGTGTCTGTCCCCATGGAGCACATCAGCCATCCTCTGCTGCCAGCTGGACAATATCCTTGGGAGGTAACTTCACCCATCTGTGTCCCAAAGGCCAGGGCAGCATGGCCAGGTGTGGATTCTCTGGTGTCAGCACCAGACTGAGCATGCAGGGAGCCAAAGCCACCAACGGAGCCCCCAGGCAGAGCTCCCAGCACACCTGAGGGCATGCAGGGAGCCAAAGCCACCAACAGAGTCCCCAGGCCCAGCCCCCAGCACACCTGAGGGCATCCTCATCCATGACGTAGATGGAGATGCTGTGGAAGCCAGGCTGGAGCTGCACCTCATATTCCTCCCCCCAGAACGGGGACAGTGTCTTCCACACCGTGGCAGTCCTGTGGGGCAGGTGGCACTGGTGACACGGGGGACAGGGCTCCCTCTCAGGGGTGCTCTCTAGCCCTAGGACCTTCCCAGTTTTTGGGGACACATGGCTAGGGGCAGCACCCAGAGTTTGGAACCTGGCTGGGGCAGATATGAGTCTCTGTCCCTGTCCTTGTCCTGTCTTGTGACACAGGGGTGGGGTAGAGGGGAGGGGGCCATGAGCTGCTGACACTGCTGTGTCTGCAGGAGCACCTCAGCCCAAAGCAGGGAATAATAATAATGAATGATAAATAATAATGATCTTAACAATAAGCATAACAATAATGTGCATGCAGCAGATGGAGACACCTGCCAGGAGCAAGGTTTGGGGCTCCAGCAGTTTTAGGGACAGCCAGGGAGCTGGGCCACCCACCTGATGATGGCCTCATCGTCGATCTTCACGATGCAGTAGGGGTCACTGCTCCCTGTGCTGGAAGGACAAGGGACAGCTCTGTCAGTGCCACCAGCCGCAGCCTGGCCACCAACCAGCCCACAGGACTCTCCTGGCCGTGGGTGACCAAAGCCTCCAGCCCTGGCAGCCCCCGCAGAACCTTGCAGAGCCCAAGCCCTGAGGGTGAGGCTGGGGAGCAGAGGCTGCCAGAGGCTTCCACAGGGGCACTTGGCCACAGCTGCCAGCACAGGGTGACCCTGGCCTGGCCTCCAGACCGGGGACACTCCTCCCTGACCATGTCCGGCCGCTGTGTCCAGCCGGTGCCAGAAGTGGCTTTTCCTCTTCCACGCAGGAAGGCAAGGAGCAAACAAACCCCACCCTTTCCCCAAAACAGCTTCAGGCACCTGCAGCCCAATTTCACCCACCAGGAGTGAGGCCACAGCAGCCTCCTCCAGCCCCAGGGTGTCCCCAGACCCCCAACACTCCCACAGGGATGGGGACAGCCCTAGGGACACCCCCGGGGATGCAGAGGGTGTGAAGGGCAGCCACCACCATACTTTGACCGTGCTTCCTCCCTGGGGACAACCTGAGTCATGCTTGCCAAAAAATAATCACAGTTTTACAGCTTATTGCCCTGCTTCATCAGAAACAGAGTCAGGGGTGGGGACTCCAGCCAGGGACAGAGGAGCCAGGACCTGGGGGGTGGCCAAGGTCATGGAAAGGTTGTGGCTCCCATCCCACTGGCACAGAGCAGCTTGGAGCATGGAGAACTCAACACCAACTCCAGGGGCACCTTCAGGCAGTGTCCTGGGGAAAGGGAGGGTGCACAGCTGGGGGGACCCCAGGCATCGAGTGATTTCCACATCCCAAATCCAGGGAGGCTGAGAGGCAGCTGCTGGGGGGATTGAAAGGGCTTTGGGGACAACTGAAAGAATTTTCTTTGGAATCCAAAGGGTTTTTGGGGGCACTGAAGGAATTGGAAGGGACTGAAAGGGTTTGGGGGGACTGAAGGGGGTTTTGGGGGAATCAAAAAGGGTTGGAGGGGATTGAAAGTTTTTGGGGGGACTGAAGGAGTTGGAAGGGACTGAAAGGGTTTGGGGGGACTGAAGGGGGTTTTGGGGGAATCAAAAAGGGTTGGAGGGGATTGAAAGTGTTTGGGGGGACTGAAAAGGGTTTTGGGGGATTCCAAAGGGGTTGGAGGGGATTGAAAGGGTTTTGAGGGGGACTAAAAGGGGTTTTGGGGGACTCAAAAGAGGCTGGAGGGGACTGGAAGGGTTTGGGGGGACTGAAAGGGGTTTGGGGGTAATCAAAAGGAATTGGAGGGGACTTGAAAGGGCTTTGAAGGGGACTGTAAAGGGGTTTTGGGGATTTCAAAAGAGGCTGGAGGGAGCTGAAAGGCTTTGTGGGGCTCCCTGCCCCGCTAACACTGCAGCAGGGATTTCTCCGGGCTGTGCATCCCGGGTACCACAACAACATCCCCGCTCCCAGGCGCTTCCACCCCTGCGGCCCCGCGGGGCTGGAATGCAGCAGGGTGCCAAGAGCCGCTCCCGCTCCATGCCAGCCCTGCCGAGAGGGTTTTTAAAGAGAGGATTTTTAGGAGAGAATTTCTAAGCAGAGCCGCGGGTGGAATGCCATCCAGCAGAGCCCCTCGCTGACATTTCCTGCCTTGTGCAAACCACGGGCGATGCCGGGAGCGGGCAGGCGGAAAGGCAGCAGCTGCTGCCCGCTCCAGCTGCGCCCGGCAACGCGCGGTGACAGCGGTGACAGCGGCAAACCCTTGTCCCCACCGTGGCGACATCCAGAGCGCCGGGAGGCCACCCGGGCACGGCGTGTTCCAGGCATCCAAACACAGGATGGGCTGCGGGAGGTGCCCGAGTGAGGAGAAATCCCCTCTCCAAAGGCTCCGCCCGCGCAGCATCCCTGTCCCGGGATGCCACCGAGGGATTGGTGGCGCGGTGGGTGCGGGGCTGGCTGGGGCACCGCGCTGCGTGCGGGGAAGGAGCTGGAAAGGGGAAGGGCTTTGGAAAGAGGAAATGAGCCCAGGCAGGACTGGGAGAAGGGGGAAGGAACCCGCAGCCACCCCTCCGGCAACAGAGCCGCGGAGGGATGGAATTAAAAATTAACTGGTGGAGGCAGCAGAGCTGGTCTGCCCTGGGGGGTGGTGAGAATAAATAAATAATTAAAAAAAAAATAGAACTAAAACTGAAAGAAAAAATAGAATGAGGAATTGAAGGAAAATAGAAGAAAAAAAATAAAAGAAAAATAGAAATAAACATCAAAAAGAATTAAAGTAGAAAAAAAATTAAAAGAAAAATTAAAAGAAAAATTAAAAGAAAAATTAAAAGAAAAATTAAAAGAAAAAATAAAAGAAAAATTAAAAGAAAAAATAAAAGAAAAATTAAAAGAAAAAATAAAAGAAAAAATAAAAGAAAAAATAAAAGAAAAAATAAAAGAAAAAATAAAAGAATAAAATAAAATAAAACAAGGAACAGTAACTGAAGAAATTAATAACAAATAAGTGAAAAAAAGGAAGAAGGGCAAAAATGAAATAAAAAATAATTTTAAAAATAATGAAATAAAAAGTTACGTGAAAATACTGAAATAAAAATAGAATAGATTGAATAAATTAAAGATTAAAAAATGTTTGCGTTATTTATTATCCTAACATTAAAATAATCCAATAAAATAAATAAATAATAAACCAGAAATTCAAATAAAAGAAAGTAAATGTCACAATAAAAATTCAATACTAAATAAAGCAAATTTAAAAATTAAAAACCACTCCAAAAAATCAGGACGACCCTTTCCCTGGCTTTCGTGGGATAAAGACAGGGGGAAGATTTGGGAGCCTCAGCTGGGGGGGCTCCCGTAACTCCCTGAGCCAAATCCTGTGGGATCTGGGGGTTCCCCCCGGGGATTTGGGGGTGCTCCATCACCCCTGGCTGCTGCCAGCAGGCTCTGAGCTGGGGACACCACGCGGAGGGAACTCCCCGGAGGAAAGCAGCGATCCCAAGAGCGGTGCCAGGGCAGGGAACCGGATCCCCCGGGGCAGCGGGGAGGGGGCCGGGGCAGCCACGGCCAAGGTCGCGCTCGGGTTTCCCTCCCCGCGGTCCCAGCCCAGCGCCACGTCCCAAAGGCACCGGTCCGGAAAGCTCCGCTCCAGGCGCTCCCAGAAGCCAGAACCTCCCAAAACCCAGAGCCCGCCCGTGCTGGGTCAAGCTCCGGAGGGGAGGTGTGCCAAGGGATTTAAAAATCAGGCCCTGACACACGGGATTTAAAAAAAGAAAAAAAAAAAAAAGTCATGTTTCTTTCCTTGTTTATCCTCTTTTTCCATGACGGCTGCAGGAATTTTTGCTGGTTTTCCGGCTGTCGAGCGCTCCTCAGCAGCTTCCCGCTGCCTTGGTGGCGGCTGGGGCCACCCCGGTGCTGTCCCCACATCCCGCCCCATAAGGACCAGAGCGATGAGGACAGCGAGCACCGGGAATTTCTGGGAGGGAAATCCCGAGCCAAGGGCTGCCCCCGGACCTCAGCCAGGTGCGATGGAGCCGAGGATGGGGACACAGCCCTGGGGCAGCCCTGCTCCTTTGGGGACGGATGTACCGGGTCCTGCTGCGCGTCCGGGGGTCCCTGCGAGGGTCCCTCTTGGTGGGGACAGCCCTGCCCCGTGGCACCCCAGGGGGAGCCCCCAAAGTGGGAGCGCTGCTTGGGGCACCCAAAACACGGCTGGGGGCATCCCACAGCACGGGGGGAAACCTCAACCCCATCCCGGGGGGGTGTCCCCAAATCACAGCCCTGCTGAGGGAGCCCCCAAAGCGCCAAGAACTGCTGGGGCACACAAAAATGTCCTGAAGGGAACCCCCAAAGCCGCACTGGGGGAACCCCCAAAGCAAGGAAACAGCAAAGCCATCCTGGAGGAACCTCCAAAGCAAGGGGGATTCCAAAGCCACCATATGGGGAACCTCCAAAGTAGGTGTACTGCTGAAGGGGTACCCAAAATCCACCCTGAAGGGAACCCCCAAAGTAAACACACTGCTGGGGGGGACCCTAAAGCCGCCCTGGGGGGAATCCTCAATGCAGGGCGACTCCAAAGCCACCCCGGAGGGAACACCCCAAGGGGTGACACCCCAAAAGGGGATCCTAAACCCACCTGGGGCTGAGCCCCTAAACCTCATGCATGGCTGGGGGGCCCCCAAACCATTCTGGGCAAGCCCCCGAAGCAGGCAGGAGGCTCCAAGGCCACCCCGAGGGTGGTGTCCCCATCAGGGACCTGTTGGGGGGACACCCCGCAGCCCCCCTGGGAAAGCGGCGAGTCCCTGGGGATGCCCCCGCCCCGAAGCTCTCCCGGCCTCCGCGGGGACACTCACATGTCCTTGGCGGGCAGGTTCCTGCCCTCCACGATGCGGATGGAGAGGGCGCTGCGCCGGGCCATGGCGGGCGGGCAGCGGAGCCGAGCGGAGCCGAGCGGAGCCAAACGGCGCCGAGCGCGGCCTCGAACCCGCGGCCCCGCGCACAGCGCCCATGTGCGGGCCGGCGCCGGCGGCCACCAATCAGCGCGCGGGGGCGGGGAAAGGGGCGTTGCCTGGGGCGCATCCGCCGCGCCCATTGGGTGATGCTATCGGCTGTCGGTCAGGGGGTGTGGCCTGCGCAGGTGGGCGGGGCCGGGCTCCCCGCGCTGCCGGGGTCCCTCGGGGTCCCCCCGGTGTGTCCCCGCTGTGTCCCCTCGGTCCCCCCGCTCTGTACCCTCTCTGTCCCCGCTGTACCCGCTGAGTCCCCTCTGTGTCCCCGCTGTCCCCTCGGTCCACCCGCTGAGTCCCCGCTGTCCCCTCGGTCCACCCGCTGAGTCCCCTCGCTGTGTCCCCGCTGTCCCCTCTGCCCCCTCGGTCCGTGTCAGCCCCCGGCACCGCCCGCAGCTCCAGGGCAGCCCCAGCCTGCCCAGCCGAGCGCCCGCCTGGATTGGACCAAACCCACACCAGATCCCTCCGTACCCCCGAACTCGGGGGGTGCAGCGCTGCTCCGCACCCCAAACCTCCAGCGTTTTACTGATTTTTAACCCGGTTTTTGTTTGTTTTTAAAGTACTGCAGAGCACCCGAGGACAGGCGGCATTTCTGGGCGCTTGGCGCCCTAAAAAGCAGCGGAGGGTCGGGGAACCCCCCCATGGCGAGACCCACCCGTGCGCGGGGACTCGGCCGGCACCCACAGCTGGGGCTCAGGGCTGTGCCGGCCGAGAGGGTCCTTGGCATTTCCGCCGCGGGGACATTGTGGGGACGCTGCGGGGACACGCTGGGAACACGCTGTGAACACACCGCTCTGTTCCTGCCGCGCTGCCCCTCTGCCTCCCCCGCACAGGGGACAGCAAGGGGACAAGGTGCCGTCCCCGCCACCACCCCACGAGCCTCTCCATGTGCCATCCCCAGCCCCACAGGCGGTGGGGGACGCATGTGCCACCTCCAGAGACACACGGGTGGCAGGTGACACAGGTGACATCCCCCGGAGCCCTTTGCAGGTGAAGCATTGTTTTATTTACGGGGTGTGGGGCGGAGAGGACCCGCGATTGCCGGATGGAACCATCGCTCCGCTGCTCCCACGCTGCTCTCGGCAGGAGTTAATCGCTGGATTTGCTCGATTTCCCTTGGCCGGGCTCCACGGAGGCGGCTCCGGCAGCGGGAGGGGCAGTTGCTAACACCCCCCCGGGCAGCACAAGCACAGCCCCGAAGGGCGCCGTGACCGGCCGGGGGGGTCAGGGTGATGCTGCCCTTGGCGTGGCGCCTGCGGGGAGAAACGGGGCTGTTAATGTTTGTGTGTGATGTGCACAGGTGTATTCACACACACCTGGCCTTGTACATGATGTATATGATGTATTCACACACACCTGGCCTGGTACATGTTATGTACAGGTGTATTTATACACACCTGCCCCGGTATATGATGTGTATGATGTATTCACACACACCTGCCCCAGCTCCACCCACAACGGGATCATCTCCAGCCCCAGCGGGGTCTCATCCTGCCCGGGCTGCAGGATCAGGGCACCCCCAGCCCTGAGATCAGCACCAGAGACCCAAATCCCGCTGGAATGATGGATCTGGTCCCTTCCAGCCCTGGTACAGGATCAGCCTCCCCTCCCCGCCCCAGCCCGCCCCTAACCAGTGCAGGATCAGCCCCACATCCCCAGATCGGGATTAGGGACATCCCTGGTGTAGGATCAGCCCCACATCCCCCACATCGGGCTCAAGGACCAATATCCCAGTGCAGGATCAGCCTCACATCCCCAGATCGGGATTAGGGACACCCCCGGGGTAGGATCAGCCCCACATCCCCCGAATCGGGCTCAGGGACACCCCCGGTGCAGGATCAGACACCCCGGGGTGCTGCTTCCCTTTTGGGCTCTCCTGGCTCCCAGAGGACCCCGAGCTGCACCCGGGCTGGGTTGGGTCGTTTCGGGCTGCGGGAGCCCCTGCTCTGGGCTCGGTCAGGGAGGATCATTGTGGGATCAAAGGGGTTGGAGGAGCACCCCCCGCAGCCGCCCCTCCCTCCCGGGGCATTTCCGTGCCCCTCACCCCAGCACCAGGGCTGGGGTCGGGCTCCCCTCGCTGCCCTGCACCCAGGGGAATTTCCCCCATCCCAAGGGGCACAGGTGGCACCGATGGCCCAGCTGGGTGTGGCAGCGGCTCCACTGTGAGCATCCCCGGCCGCGCCCTGCTCTGTGCAGGAGCTCTGTGAGCGCTGGGGCTCACAGTGGGGCACGGGGGTCCCTGGGGCTTCCCAGGGGGCTGCGGGGGGGTCACAAACAGGCGGCACAGCCGGGCACAAAGCACGGGAAAAGCCTTTAATGTCCCGCTGCGGGTGTCCCCAGGGCGGCGGGCCGGTGTCAGCACGGGGAGGGAGCTGCGGGTGACATTTACCCCGCACGGGGACACGCGGGAGGGGCGGCGGGGGCTCAGAGCCGGGCGGCCGGCTGGTCATAGACGTGGTGGGTGTTGTAGCGCCGCACCGTCACCGACTCCGGCTTGCTGAAGGTGCTGCTGCCGCACGAGTCCGAGCTGGGGAGGGAAGGCGGGGTGACGGGTGAGGGTGGGGACCGAGGGATGGCGGTGTCACCCTCTGACACCCCTTGTCACCCTGCCCAGCGCGCCCAGGGGGTGGCACTCACCCGCAGAAGACGAGCATGGCCACCAGCGCGGCCAGGAGGATGGCGAGCAGGATGGAGAGGATGGCGGTGATGGCGATCATGCCCGCGCTGTGCCCGCTGCCCGCCGTGGGGATGCTGCTGGGGGATTTGGCTGGGGAGAGAGCAGGAGAGGGAGCAGGATGGCGGGATGGAGGGATACACAGCCCGGAGGGGCTCAGGGGTCTGGCTGGGTGACCGTGTGCTCATGTGTGTCCACCCCACGTGCCATCACACCGTGCACGGGTGACACCCGCGGCAGAGCCCTGCCTCAGTTTCCCCTCACCCCAAACCACTGCTGCTCAGCATTCAGCCCCCTGGGAGCGCCCCACAGGCCCAGGAGCGCCCCATATCCCCCCTGTGGGGGCAGGACGAGCTCCAGTACCTGTCGTCAGCGTGATTGGCTTCGACCAGGCTGTCTCGGCCACGGGCACAGAGCCCTCCAGGGCGAGGAACTTCACCCTGAGATGGAAAGGGAGGTTGGCCACGGTGCCGTGGGCCGGGGGCTGCCAGCAGCCCTGGAGGGGGGCAGGTCCCAGGGCAGGCTCACCGGTAGGGGCCGGGGCCGGGCAGGGGCCCATTGCACGTGGGTCTCGATGCATCCTTGGCACAGCTCGTCTCGCTGCCCACCCGCAGCACCGTGATGTCCCCGGCGGGTTTGGGGCAGGGGTAGCTGTCCAGGGTGGCGTTGAGGGTCATGTAGGCACTGACGGACTCAGGGAAGCTCTGGAATGCGGTCTCGGGAGTCCCCGGCTCCGCGCTGTTGTTGAAGTTGAATATATCTGCATGGATGGGGATGGAGATGGAGATGGGGATGGGGGTGAGGAGGGACTTGGTGGGGGGTACAGGGACCCCCACACGGCCCCTGCCCTGGGCTGCTCCCACCTACCCTTGTCCAGGGCCACCACAAGCCAGATGACGGCATTGCCGTAGTCTTTGAAGGTGCAGCGGGGCTGGTCCAGCACGAAGGTGGAGGCGGTTGTCACCCCCTCCAGCTGCTCCCGGGTCAGGGCTGGCCTAGGCCCCACCTCGACTGCGGGGAGAAGCCGAGGGGTTGCGGTGGAGGGCGTGGATCCCCCGCTGCAGCCCCGGCACCGAGGCTCTGACCGGCAGCGGCGGTGCCGGGGCTCGGGGTGGGGACAGGGACAGGGGGACAGGGACAGGGGGACAGGGACAGGAGGCAGCTGAGCCCTGGGATCTCGGCAGTGGGGCCCCCCTCACCTCCCACCCTCAGTGTGGGCTCAGACACGTGTTGCATTAAAAGAGGAAGCAAAACCACTCCGTGCTCCCAGCCGCGGGGGAACACCCGGAGGAGCAGAGTGGGTGACACCAGGGACACTTGGGATGGCACCCGGAGCGGGGGGCATCAGCTGCCCTACGCCTCCAGCTTCAGGGGAGCCCTGGTGGCCTCCAGTGGGAGCCCACACTGCGCCAGTCAACCAACATCAGCGACACCAGAGACCGGCACCCAGAACAGGACCCAGAAAAGGGGGCACCAGCTGCCCCACACCTCCAGGCTCATCGGGCTCTGGTGCCTGAGCACAGGGGATCCCCGCGGTGCCCAGGGCAGTCCCGAGCCCGTCCCGGTGCTGTTGCCGGACTCACCGATGCCGTGTGCGGAGGGCAGGAGCAGGAGCAGGAGCAGCAGCGGGATCATGGTGCGGGCGCCGCGGTGCCGAGGGCGGGAGTGCGGGAGCTGCTGCGGCTCCGCGTCCCCTGGGAGCCGCCTGTGGTCACCATCCGCCCACATTCCTGCAGCGGCCGCAGCCCCGTGGCAAACAGGTTGGGCTCGTTTCCCCGGCAGCTTTTGTTATGTTTGAGCGCCCGCCGGTGAGGCGTGCTGAGAACCGCTGCGTTTGTGGCATGGGTGGGTGACGGCGTCACCCGGCAGGAGGGGATGTCCCGTGGGGATGCGCCCGTGGCATCCGGGCCCACCCGTGGCAGCAAATGTCCCCCAAACTGACGCCAAAGTGCCACCAAGCCAGAGCCCCAAGTGGTCTTTGAGGTCCCCCATCTTCACAGTCCCACCCCGCGCGGCCAAAGACCAGGAGGACACAGCTGCAGATGGAAAATCAGATTTTACTTGTCAGGACAGCTCATGTCTAGTGGAAGCTGTCCCCGCCTGTGGCAGGGGGGTTGGAACGAGGTGGTCCCTTCATGGTCCTGTCCAACCCAAACTGTTCCACGGTTCTCTGACACGGAGCCGGGGGCTGGGGGGCAGAGGGGCCCAGCCCCGGGGGGCTGCAGCCGGGGGCCGGGGGCTGGGGCAGGGCCGGGGGGATGTGGTGGGTCCTGTAGGATCTGCGGATGAAGGCGCCGCTCCCCAAGCCCCGGTGGCACAGGGAGCCCCACACCTTGGCCCTGCGGGGACACAGAAACAGAGGCATCAACTGGGGTCTGTGGGGCTCTGCACCAGCCACCCCCAAGGAGCCTTTTCTCCTGCAAACTACGGCAAACCCCCAATTTAGGAATAAAAAGGCTTTTTCAACGTTAAAAAGATCATCATTCCTTTGCTGATGGGGTTGCCGAGTTTGGGTGTTCTCCTGAGGCCCCTGCGGACACTCCCACCCCCTGTAGCCCCCCGTACCCCAGGGCTCCGAGCACGGCGGCGGCCAGCGCGGCCCCCAGGCTGGCCAGGATGGAGGCGATCACCACCAGGGCGCTGCCACGGCGAGCGGGAGCAGCCTCGATGGTGCTCGGGCTGAGGGCTGGGAGGAGGCGGGATGAGGGATGTGGGGTGGATGCGGGCTCGGGGATCGCTTCTCCCCGCAGCTTTTGGGGTGAAGGCACAGGGCTGATGCTGGTGCCGCCACCCCAGCCAGGGAGGTGCAGGGGACCCGCGGCGCGGGGGTGGCAGCGCCAGCAGTACCTGTGCGCAGGAGGATGGGCTCGGACCAGCGCGTCTCCGCTTTGGGGCCGCGGCAGCCCATCAGCAGGAACTTCACCCTGCCGTGGGGACGGGGCTGATACCGGGGGGGCGAACAATCCCCGGCTCCAGGCGAGTCTCCCCAGCCGGGATTTGGGGCTTCTGGCCTTACCTGTAGGGTCCCGGGGAGGGCAGGGGCCCATTGCAGGGGTCCTGTCTGTGCTGGTCCCTGCACGCCGTGTCACCCCCGACCCGCAGCACGGCCGGGCTCGCTGCCGAGCAGGAATACGCGGCCGCCGCCGTCTCCAGGGTCATGTAGGAGCGGGCAGCGAGCAGCTGCTGGTACGGGGGCACCTCAGCCCGGCACTGCGGGTTTCTGAAGGTGGCTGAGGCTGTGTGGCACAGGTGATGGGTGAGCGGCTGCGGGAGGGTCCCCGTGTCCCCTGCCATGGGGGGGACGTGCCGGAGGCCGGAGCAGGGAGTGCTCACCGTTGGCAAAGGCCACCGCCAGCCAAACGGCGTCGGAAGCATCGGCGTGGCCGTCGAAGACGCAGCGGGGCCTCTCCAGCGCGAAGGTGGTGGCGGTGACCTTGCCCAGCAGGGCCAGGGGGGGCACTTGGGGCACGTAGGGCAGCCGGGCTGGGGGAGGGGGCAGTGAGCGAGGGGAACCCCCCAAGGGGTGACACCCCAAAAGGGGATCCTAAACCCCCGTTCTGCACTGCTCAAGTGCCCGACTCCGCATCCACACTGGTGCTGGCGCACGGGAATGTCACAAGGTGCCAGCACTGGTTGGGACCCCCCAGCCATGCCCAGCCCCATAACCCCTCCCTGGCACAAACCCCTCGCAGCCCCCCCAGGCCCCGGTCCCCCTCTGCCCTGTCCCCAGGGAGTCACCCAGGTCCGCGGCTGCCGTCCCAGCCAGCGCCAGCAGCACCCACGGCAGCTCCATGGCGTCCTCCTGGTGCTGCTGGATGTGCTGTCCCGCTCGGCTCACCCCGTCCCACTGCCGAGAGGACGAGCTGCCCCCAGTGCCCCCGCAGCAGGGACCGCCTGTCCCGGAGCCGGACCCTCCCAGCCCCGCATTCCTGCACCGGCTCTGCCGGCCCGGCCAGACCCCGCGGGCAGCGGGGACAGCTGAGCACCCCGAGTCACCCGCTGGTCCCAAACCCTCTGGGAACCGTCCTGCGGGACCCCCGAGGCACCTGCGCGGAGTCAGGGCACAGGACAGTCATGTGAAAGGGGAAACTGAGGCAGAGGAGGCACTGGGGCGATGTTCCAGGATGGACTGGCAGGACTCACAGTCTTTGTTGGCGCTATGGGGGCAGCCAGGCCTGGAGTCACCCTGGACCCCCACTCGCCCCACCAACACTCAGCTCCCTGCGGATGCCGTGTGCCCACCCGGGCCCCGGAGCCAGGGGCGAGCCCGTGCCCGACTGGTTCGGGTGCCGCCAGCCCTGCCCCGCGGGCAGGGAAGCGCTGCGGAGCATCACACCCGAACCAACCCAAACGCAGCGTTCAGGTGAACGGTCCCACCCAGCGGCAGGGGCGCGGGAGCCTTTTCAGCTCTGGGCCCACCCCACGCTGACATTTCCTCATCTCCTTCCAAGCCCTCGGGATGGGGGCAGGGAGCGGGAGCCCCCCAGCGCTGCTCCCTCTCCCGTGTTTGCCAAGGGGAGCGGCTGCCCGCTCCCTCCTGCGTGGGAGGAGATTCCCCCCCCTTCCCAAGGGGCCGGGACCGCGCCTTCAGATTAAGTGGAAATGGGGCATTCAAAGATTATTACATCGTGCAGCTGCAGAGGGGAAAAACAGGCGCAGCTGCAGCCTCTGTCCCTCCTCCTTCTCATCCCCCCCTTATCCCCCACACCTGTCCAGCAATGCTTGCCCCGGGGACCCCCCCAAGTTCCCCCAGAGCCCTCCCTGGCGCTGCCCGGCCGGCAAGGTGCCAGCAGCAAGGTGAGGGGCAGGGTGGGTGACGCAGGGGGACAGTGAGTCACAGTTTCAGCAGCTGCCGGTACCCAGCATAGCTGCGGGGTCACGGCTGGGCTAATAATAACCAGCCTGAGGCAGATGAGCCATCCCTGCAGGGCTGGGACAGACACCCCCCTCTCCTCTCCCTGGGGCTCCAGCTGGGGCTGGGGGACACAAGGCTTTTGGTCAGATGTGCCTGGGAGCATCATAAACATTTATCTGGGGCTCTGTCCCCTCCTGGCTCTGAGAGGAACCGTGGTTATGGTTTCACCCCAGCTTTCAAGCATCTCCCTGAGCCTCCCACCACGCCTGAGCACCTGGCTCTGCTCCCTTCCACCCCTTGGATCCCCCTGCCACAGGGGCAAAGCCACTTTGGGCCCAGCACAGAGAGAACAAGGATTTTAGGAGATGTGTCCAAATCCAGGGCAGTCAGGGATGAGCTGCTGAGCTTGGCTGGCTCAGCACAGCCCAGTGCCCCTGCCCTGGACCAGCCCAGATGCAGGGAGGCTCCAGCTGATTCACAGCCAGCAGCAGCTGCTGGCGATGCCTTAGGCCAGGCTCAGCAGGAAATTCTTGCTTTGTACAGGGCTGAATGAACCCTGCTTCAATTTTTGCTTCAATTCACTGCTTTGATTGCTGGGTTAAGATGATCCAGGGATACAAAGCTGAGGTTTGAATTCAAGACCTCTCCCTTTTGCAACCAGGGTGGGAGAGGAGCAGACAGAGCCCATTTGTGTAGAGCTTAGCAACACAGACACCTCACTGCAGCTCCCCAGGAGCTGCCATGCCTGCAGCATGCCCAGATTTCCCCGGATGTTTGAGGGGATGTTGGTGAGTACAATGTTTCTCCTTAGAGCTGCAGGCACAAGATGGACACTGGGGAAAGCTCCACCCCTCAATGGCTGAGAAAAACCTTTAATCTTGATATTGGCATGACAGGAAACAAAGTGTTCCTCATCTGGAGGAGGCCAAGGTAGAGCTGCCACAAAGCCCAGCCCCATCCCAGATTTCCCAGGAAGGAGGTGAAGTGGCAGATGGCACCAGTGCCAAGGGGATGGAGTGGATGGATTTAATGTGCAGCTGGATATGGTGGCTACAGGGAGGGGGAGAGCCAGAAAGAGCTTTTCAAAAGATATCAGTCCCCAGGTGACAAGAAACAGTTCTTCAAAAGACATCACCTCCCATGTGACACACAGCCTGGGGACAATGCACAGCCAGGTCACTGGGGCTGGGGCAATGTCCCATTTGCAAGGTGCCAGCAGCCAGAGCAGGGACAGTCTCTGAGCCAGAGCATCGCTGCTGGCACCTGGGCTGGCCACCTCTGCTGTGGGAGCAAGGTGACTGTCACCAGCTGGTGGCACCAGCATCCCTGCAGCAGCACAAAGCACAGCAGCTCCTCCCTGCACAGGCAGCACTGAATTGCTGCCATTTCACCTGAGAAGGGGAGAGAGGGACAGGTTCTGCCTCTCATCATTGGGACGAGAGGAGGGAGGGCTGGCAGCTCACAGCCAAGAGCAGGGGGCTGCAACTTCCCACAGGGTGGACACTGATAAATCACCTCTGCTGGCACCATGGCCACAGACCACCAAACTCCAGAGGCCAAAGCACTGACAGGCAGGAACCACAGCCCCTGGGAGCAGTGTCCTGGTGTGTCCCCCCAGCAGAGCTGGGCTTTCCCTCCTGGCTGCATTAATGTCCATGGCTCCATGGAGCAGGCTGGGTCCCCAGAGAGCCTCCCCAAACCCCGAGGCAGCAGGAAGGCAGAGCAGGATTCTTGCTGTGAGAATGAAGAGTTTATTGGGACTGAGCAGAGATACACAGCAGGAGGGAGGCAAGAGGTGCCTCAGACAGGGAGCTGATGTGTCCCAAAAGGAGGACCTTGCTTGACTTCCAAGGCACTCTCCTCTCCCATCCTGTCCCCAGGCATCACCAAAGGAAGGTCCTGCCTTCCCCAGGGGATCTGTCACCTCAGTCCCATCCCAGCTGCTCCTGGCTGCAGCCATCAATCCCACCCAGAGACACAAGCACAGCTTCTACAAAAATATCCTTCCATCCTTCCCTCCCCCACACCCCCCCACCAAAAAAATGTGAAGAGCGGGCAGGGCTCCCACGGAACTGTTATTGCTCAGTGTGATGGGTGGTCAGACAGGGAGCTTAAGGCATCAGGAATAAGTGCACTAGTGGCCCCTGAGGCTCACTGGCCCAGGCAGTCCTCAGTGACACCCTGGGCAGCCAGCTCTGCCAGCACATTGTCCAGGTAGTTGGGGTCAGGGTAGCCATGGCCACTGAGGTTTGAGTCCATCTCAGTCTTGTGGTGGATCTCGTTCCACACCACCGTGTTGCTCTCGCCCGTGGTGTTGGAGGTGCCCACTGTGAAAATCAGGCGTCTCTTCCAGGCCACCTTCAGGAGCTCCAGGACCTACAGGGACAAAGGAAAAACAAAGCTAGGAGCAGCAGCTAGGAGACTTGTGCCATGAATGCAGCTTGTCAGGAGCGTGACAGCTTAAGCAGGGTGATGTTAGCAGGGTGTGATGCCTCACCTTCCTGCCCTTCTCATTGTCTGGTAGGTAACAATAGCGAGGAAAGCCTCTGGCTGTGTATGGCATCCCAGGGTTGGGGTGCTCTGGGCCCTGCAAGAGATGAGACAGGTTTGTCATGGACATTTCCATCTTCATGTCAATTGGGCAATCCATCAGCAGCAGGATCTGACACAGGCCCATCCCAAACCAGCTCTTCCATGTAGGGGCAGCAAGGTATTGTTGGTGAGTACAATGTGTCTGACTTGTTCTTATAGGGTACAGGAGTTTTACAGATCCTCCAAAAGTAGTCTCATACAAAGCCAGATCTAAAATCTACCTAAATTCTGGTGAGAGACAGCCCCAAATCACTGCTTTTTCCATGTGCTCTGGTAACACCTTAAAAAGGCCACACAGCTCAAACCTTTGAAAGCTCACCCCCACCACTGAAACCAACAGGAGCTGTGAAACCAGATCATGGGATATTTCCCACCTTATGATCATGGGCAGTCTTCTCCCTGCTTCAGGCAGACATCAGAGCAGCTGGGGCTGCTCAGGAAATGATCTCTGATGGAGGAAACCCTCACATGTTGAAGAACAGCCAGAGCAGCTGCTGGCTCCAGGCACCAGAGGCTGCTCAGCAAACAGCTGCCAGCAGGTGCTGCACTGCATCCCAGGACTTTTCTGGGAAGCTCTCCCAGCTTGTGCCGTGTGCCAGCACGCTGGGCACTCACCTGGATGCCCCTGCTGATGTGATACACAATCCTGATTGTCCCACAGTCCTTGTGTCCTGGGAGGGACTGGGGGAAAGTGGAGATCTCCATCTTCCCTTTGGGCTGGGTACCGGTTTTCTCCCCGTAGATGGTTTTACAGGAGGGACACTGCAAACTGCCATCCTGCCAGGGGACAGAAGCCACATCAGAGCTCCAGGGCCACCTGCACACAGGGGCCTGGTGAGGATGGGCCAGCTCAGTACCTTGTTCCCGTTGGAGTACATGGCCAGCATGCAGAGCATGTGGAAGGAGTGCTGGCAGTTCCTCAGGCGCCCCACAGCCTCTGGCCTGATGCTGCTGGAGTGGCAGGAGTCGCTGTAGCCCGAGGGGGAGGACAGCTTCTCCATGCAGATCATGCAGTCCTAGGGGAAAAACCACCACTGCTGAAGCACAGCCTGCTCCTGAGGACTGACACATCAGGGAGATGCTTCAGGAGGATTTGCCTTCAGCTTGAATTGAGATTTAAGGACACAAAGACAGGTTTCCTTATCTGGCTGGTATTGCTCCACTCCACTTCCTGCATTGTCCAGGAGGTGGAGAGCTGTCATCAGCCAGAGAGGAGAGTATGGTTACATCCTGCTTCTCTGCAAAGCAGCTCCAGTGGAAAAAAAAAAGCTCCAGTGGCTCTCAGGGAAGACAGAGGGTTCACAAGTGTTGGTTCTGTGGTTCAAAAAATGATTTGATCTCTAGTTTTGACCTCTCAGCACTGAGACCAAAACCAAACTCCTTCCTCCAAAGGAAATGGGGAGGCACTGTCAGGGTGAGCAACTCAACCCACACTGTGTCTTCATCACAGTCCACTGTGCTGTCAATGTGAATTTCAGGCAGTGCTGAGGACTCTCCACCTTACATCAACAGTGCCACTGCAAGCAGCACCATGTCCCACACCAGACACCTAAGGAGGGAGGGCCCTTGGGCACTGCTGCGGTTTCCTTGGCACCCCAGTGAACTGGGCAAACTGGAGGTTTGGCTTCACTGTCCTCTTACCTCATCAGCAGGAGCTCCCTTCAGCTCCTCCAGGTACTTCTTCACCACTGACTCTGGCTCTGTTGGTGTGGCTGCACAAGGAGAGATGAGACAGACAAGTCAGACACTCTGTGGTGTGATGGGCACATGTGGGGTGAGCTAGAGAGAAGGCAGACAAGCAGGTCACTGGCCAGGATGCCAAGGAGCAAGGTCAGGGTTAGAGGGGGAGAAGAGAACACTCCAACAGATCCCTACAAGCCCAGCAAAGGCTTTGCTTTCCAGCCATGGCTCCCACTAGGGCTGTGAGTGCCACAGGTCTGTGGCTGGTGTGCTCCTGTTCTCCTCACACATCCCAAGTGACACCAGGCACGTCCCAGCTGGACTTTGTGCACACCAGAAACCAGCTGGGATCAAACCTGGCAGCCTTGATGGGATAGAGGATCACACAGTCTGTTGTCAAAGGAGAAAAAAAGGCATTTCCACACCACCCCAGCTGGTGTCCAGCAAGGAAACCCAGCAACACTCTGAGCTTCAGGCCCAGCTCTGAACACAGCACAATGAGCTCCACATCCTCAACATGAAACAGCAGCCTTGGTCCTTCCACACACTCATACCTGGCAAGACACAGGGCAAGTCACCAGGTGCATAAAATAAACCAGATTTTAACATGAACCCTATTTACAGCATGAGACAGTACCTTTGCATTTTCCCAAATAAAACCCCTGGTCCCATCCACACAGGCACAGACACCTGAGCAGCCCCAGCCTGGTCCCTGAGGCCTTGTGGAATGAAGCAACAAACATCACACAAGAGCAAGAACAAATTACCACTGAGTGCATCCACTGCCACCTCAGCTCCCAGCCCATCCTCCTGGAGCTGCCCAGCAAGGCTTGGCTTAAGGAGGGAGCATCCCATGCCCCTGCAAGGCACCTGGCCCTGGGGGAGAGGAGAGGAGAGGAGCTCCTCAGCAGGCATCAGGCCTGCCACAGAAGCTGCCAGGCTTCTCCACCAGCCTGGGAAAGGAAACATTTGCACAAGTGATGTTACAGCTCAACCTGGCAGCAGGCAAAAGAGAGATCAGACACTTGGCTTGGGGGAACCTCATCCCTCCTTCCTGAATCCACTTCTGGGGGCATCAGGAGAAAGCAATGTTGTGACAAACAGGCTGGCCAAGGTGCAGCTCTTCCTTCTCCCATCTCCCTCCTGTCCAGGTGGATACTTTAGCATGGAGAGTACTGCTGCTCCCAACTCCACACTCCCAGGAGGACACAGCATCATCCATGGACCAGCCAGGGATCAGAGCTGCAGCTGTACCTGCACTACCCCTCCTCAGCTCTCCCCATCCGTTCTGGGGCTCTCAGGGAAGACAGAGGGTTCACAAGCATTGGCTCTGTGGTTCAAAGAGCTGCACATCAAGAGGCAGCCCCTGGAGCTGTTATTCCAGTCCAAAAAGCCATGTCTGCCACAAGAAGCAAGAAGGAAGGGGTGCTATTTTCTGCACAAGCACTTTCCATGGAGAGACAAACATGAAGCAGAAGGGAAGGACTGCTCCCATGCCATGAGTGGTGTTGAACAGGCAAAGGCCTGGATGGCACAGACCCTCTACCAGGTGAGGTCCCTCATTCCCTAGAACACCATGGAAGAGAGCAAGGCAGAGCTCCAACATCCTTTAGCTGAGACTGAGGAACTGTGGGCTGGACTCTCCTAAATGAAAACACAGTCATTAGGGTGAATTATTTTCTGAAGGGGATTCCTGGCCATCCTGAAACCTGTGATTTCTGGCAGCAGTAGCAGGAAGAAGGGATGGCTGAGCACAGAGAGCAAGAAGAGAAGCCCAGGAGGTGAAGGGACGTTCACTCCAAGTGTCAGTGCTGGGCAGGAGGGATTCCTGACACCTCAGGCAGAGCAGGGCTGTGAGCACCAATCTCTGGAGACCCCAAGGCAGAGAGGTGGCAACAGGATTAAGCATTAAGCCAAAGAACAACACAGAAGCAGGTGTTTTCCTCTTCAGGGCCCAAAATCCCCTGGAAAAGCATTTCCAAGAACTGTCCCAAGAGCAGGAAACAGGGAGCAGCCTGGGCAAGCCTCAGGCTTCCACCTTTGAGGCCAAGGGTTCAGCAGTGCCAGGAGCTGCTTCAAGGCCTCATCACCAGATCTCACAGGGAACGGGGCTCCTTGTCTTGTCTTTTCCAAAAGAAATTCCAGGAATTCCCTGCTGGGACCTTGCTTGCATGCAGAGGATCAAAGGTAGGAATGAGTCTGAAGGGGATGTGATCAGTCTGAGCAGTCCCAGCTCACTGTGCCTGACACCCCAGCTGAGTGTTCTGTGATGTCTGTACTCCAGCCTGGCAAACACAGGGTGGCACTTTCCACATGTGGCACTTGGAATCAGCCTCTGGAAACCTTCATGGCCCTACAGGAGATGGAGGCTTCAGTTTCTTCTGCTTCACAGGTTTTAGGAAGAACACTGTAAGCAGGACTAGCTATTATCCCCCCTAAGGCCATCCACTTCCATGATGATCACTGTGTTCTCATCCCTGTGGATCCCATGCTGCCTGACAGACAGACAGACCAACCACCAAGTCCTTCTCCACCCAACCTGCATTTTCCAGGTGGCTCTTTCTGAAGTGACCTTCTTGTCTCCTCTGGCTTTGGGCTGGAGGAAGGAAAGCCAAAAAGATGCAGAGCCAAGGTGAAGACAGTGAGGGAAGGGAGCAGGGAGGGGGCAACACCTGCCTAGCCCTTGGCTGAAAGCCCCAGCTCACCTGCTCCCACCTGCACAGCAGATCTCAGCAGCTTTAGAGCAGCTCAGCTCGTTCAGGGTGGTGGGGGATGCTCCTTCCACAGAATCCCTTGTGACTTTTCTTCTCTGGAGCAGCTCCAAGGAACAAAGAGGTAAGTCACCCCAGAACTGGCCAGGCTCAGTCAAATAAAATCAATGAAAGGAGACAAAAGTTCTGGTGCAGAGCTGGGTAACAGAGAGCCAGGAAAGTCCTTGGGATTTTGGGCATTACACCACTTCACCAGCTGGCATTAGGATGGAGCTGAGGGAACCAAGCAGGCAGAAGGTGATGCAGCCCTCAGCTACCCTGAGGAAACCCATGCCTGATGGATTTGCACTGTGGCATCTGCAATCTGTCCCTGTCACTTTGCTGTGACAATGCTCTAATGCATTTAGAGCCACCAAAGCTGCCTGGAGAGAGAAAGGGCTGGACAGCCCTGACACTTTAGAAAAATCCATTCCCAGCTGCAAGGATTTCAAAATCCAGTCCCAAAGAAGATGCCGAGAGCTCTTTTTCAGGAAGGGTAGCAAAGCCCACGTGTCCTTCCTTGGGCAGAGCAGCACACCTGGCTGGCCACAGCCCAGCAGCACAGGGGGAGGCAGCTGGGACCATGGCACGAGCCATGTGTGCTCCAGCATGTGAATCACTTCCTTACAGGGCTGCTTACTCCATAATGAAGTGTTTGCCTCCAAATCTTTGTTCTAGCCATCCCCTGGGATCATCAAAATCTGGTCAGTCCCCAGAGTTGTCTGGATTCAATAGTGGATTGAAAATGGGCTGGAAGAATCAACTGGTGCCGTTGATCTCCAGCTGGCCCAGAGCTGTGCTACAGATTTATCCAGGATGCCAAAGAATGTTAACCATTCTTTCATTTACAAAGAGAGGAATATCAAATTGTTTTTAATGCTTCCTCTTCCTCTCTGTAGATAATAAGCTGCTTGCTGCAGCAAGGGCTTTCCATGGGCAACATTTAACAGATGTGTTTTGAATCCTTGCACAGCAACCAAATGCTTGCACCAGTAATGTCTCCTTCTGTAGCCCAAAACAAGCCTTGTGCTTTCCAGCAGACTTTTTTTTGATACCCTCTGCAGGCCAGACACTGGTTACTCCTAGTTATTGTCATGGACAGTCACACAGCTCCCATCACCTCTGCTCCTTGGACTTGCAAAGGCTGTGTCTATAGATTTCTCCATATTCAGCATTTCAGCAGGATAATCCAGTGACCAGGCTGCTCTGGTCAGAGCATCTCTGTTTATGTCTCCTTCAGCAGATGTTTCCCCATGAGAACAACAAGATCTGCCAGCTCTGAGGGGCTCCCCAGTCCCACCCATCCCACTGGCACTGGCACAGTCTGTACCTCCAGCTGCAGGGGGACGGGCAAGGAGGATGAATGTGCTCCTCTCCTTCCTCCTGCAGCACCTGCAGTGACTGCCCATCCCAGAGAGGATGGATGTGCAGGGAAACCTCCTCACCAGGTGGAAGTGGGCAACAAGTGACACAGCAGAGCCAAGCAGCCCCTGGAGATCCTTGGAAAGGCTGGGGAGGCCAGCAGCATGCACAAGCAGCACCTGGAGAGAGCAGGACAAGCCACCTGCCCTCCTGCCTCCCTGCCAGCAGCCAGGTCCCAGCAGTGCTGGCATCCCGGGGCAGCACCAATCCATGGGGATGGCAGAGGCTGCCAGGCCCTGTGCCAGCATGGAGAGCACAGAGCCTGCAGCTTCCCCAGGCCCTGCAGCACCCGGCTGTGCCAGAGCAGCAACAAAGCTAACGAGTCCTGACTAATTAGTGCCTCTGTCTAACACACCTCAGCTGTTCACCGAGCCAGCTGCAATTCCACCAGCACTGCCTGGGAGCAGCAGGAGGAGGGAGAGGGGGCTCAGCAGGGGCACTCTGCACCTACCACCAGCTGGGTCCAGTCCTGGATGCAGAGCTCTTGTTTGAGCTCTCCATGATGGAAAATCCTCAAGGGAAGTGGCCAAGAACACACAATGCAGAAATTCAGGGCACAAAATGAGCCCATCTCAGTCTGTTGGCAGCACCAGGGTTTGTGAAGGGAAAGAACAGTCTGGCCAAAAGTCAGGCTCAGTACCTGCACTGCAGAATAATGTTCCTCAGCCCTGAGGGGTGTTGTACAAACACAGCTTGTTCCTAGAACAGACTGAACACATTCTGCAACCCAGAAGTGAGGCACTCCACAGGACTGGCATCCCAGCCCCCACCAACAGGAATCCTGCTTTTTAAAATAACAGAGGGGATTTTAGCAACCTAAAGCACTGAAAGGCTCCCCTTCTCATGGGTCAGTATGGCAAAGGGCTGATCTGCAAGTCTCCTCTGCAGCACATCCTGGGCAGGAGGAGACAGCTGGAACAAATCCTGTCATGCTGGAAGGGAGAAGGAGATGCTTGATGCCCCTTTCCCATTCCATCCTTCCTGCTAGTGCTGCCTCTCTGCTCCTCCAGACGTGTCCCAGCCCCAGCAGGTGGCATTGCAGAGCTGGCAGGGAGGGGACAGCCTGCCCTGGGGCTGAGGCACTGAAGAAGTGATGCTGATAGTGGCACAGATACAGAGATCCAGCCACTGGACACCCAGAGCAGCGTGTGCTGCTCTCACCTCCCAGCCCATGTCCCACCCTTCCCACTCCCTGCACTGCTGCTCTCCCCACCCAGCTCAGGAGTCACAAAACACATCCTGCTGTCAACACCCCACCCTCACAGCATCCTGGCTGCTCACACAGTGCCAGGGAGGGCTGGATGCTGGGAGCAGACAGCACCTGGACCAACAGACCCCACCGAGGAGAAGGCAGCAGCCAGCCAGGCTGTGTCTGTGGCCACCCTGTGACCTAAATTCAGCTGTTTCATGTCACTGAGCAGCAGCAGGTGACCAACAGCAGTGCAGAGCCCTTTTGTTGTTTTGGGCTCCTCCAGCAACTGGGGCAAGCCAGTGCCTCTGTGGGAGGGCCTGGCCTCACCACAGCTCCTTTCTGGCTCTGTTCCCAGGGCATCCCCACCACCCAGCCCTCATTCCTGCCCCTGCATGCTGCCCATGCCAGGAGTGGAGCAGCAGCAGCCACACAAGCCCACCATGCTGCCAGCTGGCTCCATGGAGCAGGATCCTCATCCAGCCCCTCTGCCACCCTCCTCTGCTCAGCTCTCCTCCTTCACCTCCCATTTTCCTTTGCTCCTCCTGTTCTTCGCTGCTTCTCCTGCCGCCCCTGCTTTCTCCTCCCCCTCCATCACACATCCTACTCCACATTTGCTTTCTCACTCCTTCTCACAGCTCTCTCCAGAATGCATTTCCATAAAATACCTCCCTCCTCATTTCATTTCTATTTTCCTTCCTGCCTCCTTCACACAGCTTTGGACCTCATGGACTCCAAAGAGAGAAAAAGGTACCAAAAAACTCCATAGACAGGCAGATGCCTCTTCCTCTCCACCTCTGGTCTCTTTCCTTTCTTAAATGTAGAGAACTGTGTTGAACATCTCCAGTCCCCACCTGGCTTATCCAAAGGGGGACATGCTGTAGGTAAGGTGGTGGTTGACACCCCTGTGCCAAGGCTGGCAAACAACCTCTACAGCTACACCAGGCTGGATTCACACCTGCCCCTGCAGAGTCCCAAGCACATGGATGGGATCCAGGCTCTCAGCTCTGGGAAGGTGAGGGGTGCCAGTGAGATATGAAGAGGAGAAATGAAAGCCTTGCCCTGGAGAGGGCTCCACTCAGCAAGAGAGCTGAGGTAATCCATCCCTTCCTACCAGTGCACATCCACCTGAGAGCGCTCCACTTCACTGCCTTCCACCCAGACTGAGGTGGAGAGAACAAATCCTCTGCAATTTGACCTCAAAAGCCCTACATGACTCAGGAGCCTGCTTGTCTGGGAGATCCTTGTCATTCCATGACTCAATCACGACAAGCATGGCTCACAAGCAAATCTTCTCTGCAGAGCACATACGGATTTGATGTTCTTCTCAATGGTCCCACCAACAGCTCAGAAGGTCCTGGTATGTGGACACTCCCCAGGAGGGTACAGCAGGATCACAGGGGAGGCTGCTGGAGTCTGACATGCAGAGCACAGATCTGTTCAGCTTTCATTTTGTGTGGAAACAAGCTGACCTACCACAGGACCACACCTACTTTACCATGTTATTTTAGAGCCTGTCCCAGAGGCTGCAGGTCAGGGCAGACGTGTCCTGCTTCTCCCCTCGCTGGGATGAACATCATCAGTCAAACCAAAAGAGCCAAGAGGGGTTGGGGGGGAGAGACAAGAGGAAAAGAGGGGTGCAGAGAGATAAAGAGAAGGAGATGGAAGCAAACATCAGAGTTTGAGCAGGAACTACCTTTCTTGGACACTTTCCTCCCCTCCTTAACTGAGCTGTGTTTTTTAGTGGCCTTATGGGTGCTGGCAGCTTGAGGCACACGGGTGAGGTGCACGGGCAGTCCGGCGGCTGACATCAGAATAGCTGTCATGCCTACAGTGGGTACGAAGTCAACATGCAGGAGGGAAACAATGGGGAAACACATTCATTAAAAAAAAACTTCAACCTTTCAAAGAAAATTAAAATAAAGTAAAATAAAATAAAAATTTTAGCCCCTTAGTTCTGAGGGTGTAAAACGTCCGAGAGGTAACAGGGTTGGGAGTCAGCACAAGGAGAGGATCTGGAGGTTTTCAGAGGGAGGAGCCCAGGCAGCAAATTAAGGGAGGGAAATGTGGGCACGTGGCTTGTCTGTAACCCTTTGTGCTGGTGTATAAAGAGGACCTTCCTCTTTGGGCTTTAGGGCTGCTCAGGCACTGAGTCTGCAGTGGTGCCAAGTTCTGCTGACCAGAGCCCTGGAAGCAGCTCTGGAGGATGAAGGGCACCACCCATAAACCCCTAAAGGTCCTGCTCAGCTGCTCCCCCCTAAAGCCACACATTTCAACAGTGTCACACTGAACCAAACCCCCTTCAAACACTAGGGCAGAGCTGCCCCACACAGCCCCCCACAGCCTCTCCTCCCTGGCATTTTGGTTTTCCCTCACTCCCAGCAGCAATGCAATCCTCATCCTCCCCCATCCCAGCCAGCTGTATCCATGGGATGCAGTTTGATGAAACTAATGAATCATTAAAAAGGACAGCCATTCCCTGAAGGTAAAACTGGCACACAGAAAGCTACAGGACTGATCATGCTGATCCAAGATGATGTTTGCCTGTGAAATCCAGGCTGGTTACAAATCATAACATTTCCAAGGTACCACACTGCTCTCACACTTACATCCAAGAGAACACCTGCTTTTGCTTTCCCAAGAGCAACCTCCCACCTGCAACAGCCAGCACCAGATATAAGAAAAAATGCTTATAGCTGCAAACCAACAGCAGAAAACCTAAAAGCCAGCATTTCCCCAGAAATCCCCTCTGAGGGCAGACCATGCAAATGCTAATGCTACAGACATTCCTGCTCAGTAATGCATGGCCAAAGCTGAGATTTCCAAGAAGTTTATTTTTGCAACCCTCTATTCAGTCATATGGGGAAAGGAAGATTCTAGAGCACATTTGTTCAGGACAAAAATGAGGCATCTTGCCCACACATGACTGAAAAATCCAGTTATGATGGGAAGCATCAGCTTTGTGTGCAAGTGGTGAGACTATTTTCTGCCTCAAATATGCAACCAGTCAAGAACATGTGTCCTGTGACTACAAATCCCCTGTGCAAAGCCTGCATCAGTGTCCCACAAGCAGAACTACTCCTACACAGTGCTGACCACAATTTGTACCTCCTTTTCCTAAGGTCTGAGCACAAATATTCCAGAAGCTGTTCAACTATTTTCTTGACAGCCACAGTTGAATGTTTTTACTAAAACTTTCCCATCTAAGGGCCAAAAGACAGACAGAAGGGGTTTCACCAGAGAGGGAGTGGGACAGAGTGGAAGGAGTTTCCCCAGGGTTACCCAAGAACTTTTGGAAAAGCTGGGCTGACCACAAGACCAGGCTGCCCAATGGATGGTGAAATGCACTTGCAAATGGAAATAGGTAACCAGGCAGCAATGGATCACCCTCAAAGGGGATCCAGGTCTGACATCTAGAGTTCCCCCAGTTCCCAGGAGCTGCAGAGCCAGAGCAGGACTTCCAAAGCATACAAAGGCTGGGCTAGTACCCCTTGCCCTACTGGCACCACCAGAGCTCACCAGATCCAGAAATTTCACCAAAGTAACTCCCTTGAATTCCTAACTGAAGGCCAGAAGCCTATTGCAAGCTCTCAACCCATCAAAGCCAGCAGTCCACTACTCCCAGGGAGCCTTAAGGAACAGCTTAAATGTCCCCAGAACAAAAGCTACTTGCATTTTTCATGAGTGCAGCTGAGCCCCAAAGCCCAGCAGCAGCACCAAAGCTGCCCCCCCTGCACCTTTCAGGTCCTTTTCCCTTCCAGCAGAGAACACTCAGAGGCATTCCAAGCAGAGCAGCAGCAACTCTGACTAGAGAGGCTGGGGGAACAAAATTCTTGAGAGACAGGGAAGGTCTCCCACCACAGCTGGGGAAATCATCTCAGTCTGACCCCACTGAGGCTGCACAACACTATTCCTAGAACTGGTGCAGAAAAGTTGTCTCTAAAAAAGCTGTTCCTAAGCAGTGCAGTAGCACTGATGGCACAGAGTGACATTTGAAAAGCGAGTCCAAAGACTACCAGGGATTATCACCACCCACGCACAGCTGTCTGATAGGCAAATGCAAAATTAATGTGTTCTTCTGAAGAGATCAATACTGTCTTGCTAACATTAGCAGGCAGAGCCCAGAAAAAAAGAAAAAAAAAAAAGAAAAAACAGAAGGCTCAGGCTGAACAACTGGCTTCAGTCCCTCAGTGGCAGAGGGAGACAAAATTCAGACCAAGCAAAAAGCAGGAGCCACAGGACCTCAGGTGAGTTCAGCTATTCTGTAACACAGCCCCCTCACACCTGGAATAACATGCCCAAAACTGCCTGCCAGCATCATGAATCAGCACAAAACAAAGAAAAATAAAACAATCGAAAATCCACCATTTGTTCCACAAACTTTCTTTTGTTTTTCTGAGCTGCATACCCATCTACAGCTCCACACAGACATAAAAGCCCAGGGCAAACAGGGGACCAGGAGAACTACCCCAACTCAGTGTTCCCCTATCTTACATTGGTCAAGAAAAGGTCTAAGTGGGAAATTACCTTTTCTTGGCCAATTTTAAACCTTCTGCTGCCTTAGGAGCTACACGCAATGAATCATCTTCTGCAGATTCAAGTCAAGAGAGCTCCCAAAAAGATTCTGGTTTCACATTGCTCTGCTGCCTCATGTCAGCAGCAATGCTGCCTTTAAAGTTTAAATACAATACTGGAAACCTCAGCATTATCAATCCTCCCACAAGTCTGGGGACTGCAGTCCCCAGGAAGGGACATCCCTGACCCAGGCCTTTGGTGGGAGAGTGTTTTCCTACAAGGTGCCAAAACAATACAGACACACATCACATTTGCAGATTGAGTCTCCAATTCTCACAACAATTTCAAGTCAGAACCTGTTCCAGGCATCTGTGGAGTTATGCCAGGAGCAAGTGTAGCCCTGGACCTGGAGAAATTCTCACCTGAATGCAAGATGCAACATGACAAGTTTGCCCAGACCAAGATTGCTTTGGATATGTTCCTGTGAGACTTCCTGCTGCTCACTAGCTAGTCCAGGAGCTTGAAAAATATTATTTTATATGTTCCTACCTTCCACTGGGCTCTGAGTTTCTTCCCTGCAAGGACTGCAGGAGGGAGGAGACAGAAAGCCTTGCAAGGAATCCTTTGGGATCTGATCTGATTCTATGTGTGCAATAACCATATGCAGAACTGCCTTTTTTTCCTCTTGCTCAAAGCCTCTTAGTTGGCCAGAAATACAACATTAGCGGCTCCTTGGGGTAAAATTATTTTCACTGGAGCTATGACAACATCTACCAACTTTTTTCAGCCTGCTGTGTAAATAAGGGACTTTTTGTAATATCCTGTGCAGAAGCTGAGCACAGGAAAAACAGCCTGACATTATGTAATGAGTGTTGGCCACACAGTCACTCACACCCAGCCCAACATGGGCTGGCCACTGACCTGGATTTGCACAGGCCTCAGACTGGTACAGGGCAGAGCTTACCTCCAGACAGTGTGAGATCTCAGAAAAGCACTGCTAATTTGTACAATTATATCCACCAGCAAAATCAGTATGGTTAGTACATCCCCAAATGCACCAGCTCCTGGAATCATGCAAACAAGAAACACCCCATTTTATTTAACAAAAAGCTTCTTTTCAGACTTCATCTTAGACATAGTATTAGAAGGGCCTTTATAGGAGCACCTTGCCACTCCTCAGCCCCAAGGCACAGCAGCTAAAATCCATTATTCCCAGGAAATGTCAGTCCAGCTGATCCTTAAACACCAACACTGTGGTTAAACAGTTTGCTTAGACCTGTTAGGCATTTCACTCTACTGATCAAATACTTGAGGGAAAAGAAAAAGCTTAAAAGACAATTTTCCACATGCACTTTGAAGTATTAAAATAGCAGAAAGCATGGAAAAAATTATACTTTTTTGTAGAAAACATGGTTTTAAAGTCAGCTTCATGATTTCTGGGACCCCAAGAGGTGCTTTCAGAAGACGTGGGGTTGACAGTGTTACAAGGCCCCCAAGCACCCATCACACAAACAAACCCCAGCTTCTCATTCAGACTCACTGCATTCCTCATCCCCTGTTCAGCCACCAGAAGTTCCCTCTGCATCCAAGAGTTGCACCTGCAGCATTTCTCAATATCACCCATGAGATTCAGGGGTTGAACCTGTCCAGCTTCAAACCAGAGCCAAAGCTGCTGAGATGCCAGGGGAGGGAGACCAAGACACATTTCCCAAAATAAAAATAAAGCCTCTTTCATTTAATCTGAGACTTCTCTCCCCCCACAACATTGTCCTCCCAGCCTTCTCCACTGATGTTGTTGGAAGCAGTCATGCAGTGGGGACTGAAAAAACAAAAGGAGCTCAGCCTGTGTGAGAGAATAACCTGAGTAATGAGCAACTTGGACACCATCAGCAGGATTTTAATTATGAACAAAATACCACTTCCCAGAAGAGGCTCTAAAAACAGAGAGCAGAACATAGAAAGGAAGAAGCTGTCCCTAAAGACCCAGCCAATTAATATTTCAGCAAAACTTTTCCTTTTTACCAGAACTCCACTGCTTGCTTTTCACCAGAAATACCCCCAGAGATTTACTTTCCTTCCACTCCCTAATTAACTTGTATTAATCTTTCCTCTGCTTCCATGTGATTTTGAGGACTCAAATTCATATTTCCCTCCTCCCTTGCACCTCTGAGGTGTGGGACACTTGGCAGCAGGCAGCTCAGCACCCAAAGCTGTGCTGTGTGAAAATCTGCATCCCAAGGAGCTGCTTTTGCACTTCCCTGCATCTCCATGGGCCTCGTGCTGGCTGCCCCAGGGAGAGGTAAAGAATATTAAAATGAGTAATTATCCCTTCTTTTACACCCCCAGACTGCAACAACAGAGATACCAATTACAATTTTAACCATTTTATTGTATTAAATGCTGGCAAATGGTTTATTCTATTGGGATTTCTGCTGCCTTTTCTATCTAAACGTGGCACCACAAGGCATGAACAGACTGCACATATTCCCCTCCTGTGCATGGAGATCACAGGAACAACATTAACACAGCCTGGATTCATCAGCTCTGTGCTTTATTTACCTTTCTGTGATTAAGTACCTAATGACACAGCCAGGGCATGAAAGGCTGAGCTGTTATAAGCAAGGGGAGTTCTGCTCAGGTCACCCCCCTAGACAAGGGCTGAGCTTGTCTTACACCTCATTTCCACAGTGGTTTATTAAGGAGGAGTCAGATGGGCTGCATGGTGCATGTCAGAGGACACCTGTGTTAGTTTTCATGCAGTGCCAGTCTGGCTGCAGACACATGCAGGGCAGTTCTCAGGATGGTGCCAATGTCAGATGAAGGGAATCATCAATCCTAGGAACCCTTCTCAGCCAGGGTAAAGCCTGGCACTCAACAAGAGACCCAACACCTTTTCTGGTATAAGGTGGGAACCACTGTCTTGAAAAACAAGAATGTAACTGTCTCTGCTCACTCAGGAGCAAAGGCTGGTGTCCCAGGAGCTAATAACCTCAAGAGACCATGCATGGACAAGAGACAGAGGAAGGAGAGGGTTAACACACAATATGTAGAGAGTGAAACAGAGAAAACTCCAGAAAATACCAGATGTTTAGCACTCCTCTACCAGGTAATGATACACTTTTGAGAGTACAGCTGGCACCAGAGCACCCAAATCCCCCAGTTCCAGCACACCAGGGTCACTGGTTTGGCACTGGCTGAGCCAACACACAGCAAAGGTGCCACTGGCTTTTGGCACAGCAACAAAATGGGAAGCTGACAGCACCAATTGTCATTTTCAAGGCAAAGCCATTTCAACTTTAACAGGCAAATCTACTCTGAAAAGGAGCATTGAAAACTGGCACTTTCATCCCTCCCAGATATATTGCTCAGTATATTTAGTAGTGTGCTCACAGGTTTGGATAACAAGCAAACCAGGAGACAATGTCTGATTCAACTTCTGTCCCCCTTTCCCAACACAAGGCATCACAACCCTCTTTAAGCAAAAGACCATCAGAGCTTTTTTTAAATAAAACCACATTGTAAAAAATCATATTAAAAACCACACAAAGTCTCACATCACTCCTCTCCTTTGACTTTAAAAAAGGCAGAAAATAGCAGCTAGCACTGAGCTTGATTCACATACCCTTTCCTTTGCTACTTGCTCATCCACATGTACAGAAGAAGATGAATAGCCATGCCTCAAATAATCCCACTTACTTTGAAAGTCTCAGGATGAGAAAAACAGTTCATAAGGTTTACCTATTCCATTCTCCCACAAATCTGCCCTCTTTGCTTTTCTGGAAAATCTTTGGGTCTAAAACCTTAAATGCCAGCAATGTTTCTGATTCTTTCCAAAAGTCAAAAATAGAAAGTAAATGCTATAGAAAGGCAAACCTCTCATTCTCTCTACTCCTAAGGATTGAACAAATAAAGCACAGAGGAGTTCTTACCTGCCAGGGCCTGGCTCACCCTGCTGGATTTGGACATCTTGACAGGCAGGGCCTGGGCACTGGAGAAAAAAGAAGAGATGACTTTAACAGCAAGGATTAGAGACAACCAAAACAAAGAGAATTCAGCAATGCACTGCTCCCTCCTGAGGCCCAGGGCCCTGGATATATTAGCAGGGATTAATTGCTCAGATGAGCCCCAGCTGGGACCCTCACCCATGGGCCCTTCTGCCCTGCTCCTGCAGCTGTACTTAAGGAGCTGTGTCCTTATCAGAGCTCTCTCCTGGATTTACTCACCTGCAAGGGGGGGGCTTAGAGCTCTGCTGTGTGAAGCTGCTTCCAGCCCCATCTTCTCCTAATTCATCCATTCCTCCTGCTGGACCCTGCTCTGACCCTCTGATATCTCCCTGCTCCTGCCACTCCCTCACAGAGCAGCCAACCTGCACCAGCATCCAAGGGGGATGTGGGAATGAGGGAAGAAAGGCTGAAGGAGACCTAGAAGAGCTTGGCCTGTTTTCATGTGGAAATCAAGAGAAGATGGACACCAAACATGCCTTTGAGGCTCCTCACCTACTTGTTTTGGCAGTGCTGGCAGCTGTACTTCACCTTTGGGATACATGGGCAGCCAGGGTTATGCCATTAGCAGGAGATAGGGAGGAAAGGGGAGCAGCAGCATCAACACTGATGGGGGTCACTAGAGAAGAAACCAAGCTGGATCCACATCAGCAGAGCAGGAACACTTGAAATCCAAATGGTGGCACAGAGAAGCCACCCATGGACTTTGTCTCAGGTGGCCCATGTGTCTGGGATGGATGAGGCTCATGCACCTCAGCAGCAGTTAATGCATGGTGCATTCACACAACAACCTCCAAGGACTCTCCAAAATGACACAAACCTGGCCAGCTGCTTAGGAATTCAGAGACTAAGGTGGTCAAAAACTCAAAATTCACTCACTGTTTAGGGGAAACCTTCTTGTGTCCAGCTGGGATGCAATAGCTGCCCTGCCCAAAAAAGTACCACAGAGGTCCCTCCTTTCAGTCTTGCTAAAATCTTTGTTCACATTCACATAACAATGATAGGGCTAACAAGATTTTTGAGTGACACAAGTGATTTTTGTTTTCCACCCCACCTGTCCCCTCTCCTACCTGTCACAGTTTGGAATAGGTTCCCACAGGTGTGCTGGCCTCCCTGGAGAGCCCTGGGCAGGACCCAGGGCTTGGTGCAGCTCTGGCAGTCTGGCCAAGTGAGATCAGCACCCCCAGACCCTTATAAAGCCCTCTGGACCACAGAGGTTTCCCTCCTGCCTCTTTCAAAGGCTGTGCTTTCCCTTCTGCTGCCCCAAATTTTGCAATGCCTTCAAATGACGCAACAGATTGTTCTGGCTACAATTCAAACCCACCAAACACAGTGAAAACTTTCCCTGTGATTTCAAAGGGCTGTAAATCAGATGTCTTTATGACTCTCTTTCTTTCCTGATTCACCCTCTTTGTCACAGCTCTTTCTTAGGTATTTCCTTACTTCTTTATTTCATCCCTTTGCTTTATCTCTGCCCTCATGATCCTCTTCAGAAGAGGGCAAGGAGCAGGACTCCTCTAGCTGCAGACATATTTGAGGACCAGGAACTTGACAGAACTGCTCCCAAAAAATCAGAGACATTGGACCTTCCCTCATTTCTTCCTGAGAAGCCAAGAAAACACCACTGAGCCTGGGCACCCCCTCCACCCCAGCCTGTGACTGATACAGAAGTTTGTGTTTTGTGGTCATGCCCTGAGATGAAGCAGCACCTTGGGGACTTTCACTTCCCCAGGGAAGGTAAAAATAAAATAAAGCACAAAGCTGAACCTTCTGCTGTACCAGGAAAAGAGGTGGGGGCAGGGAATCTTTCCAACAAGCTGGAGCACAGGGCCATTACACCTGAGGCTGGAGAAACCAAACCCAGAGCTGCCCTGGGAAGGGGATCACTGCTAACCATGCTTTGAAAAGATGGCAGAGAAGTCCTTCACTCTTGTTTTCTACTTGTGAGACTCAAATCCAAGTCATCCACGAGTTAGAACTTGTATGAAGTTGTCCTGGTTTCAGCTGGGATGGAGTTAATTTCCTTCCTAGTAGCTGGTTTTGATTTAGGATGAGAATAATGCTGATAACACAGGGATTTTAGTTGTTGCTGAGCAGTGTTTACACTAAGTGAGGCCTTTTCTGCTCCTCACCCCACCCCAGCAGTGAGGAGGCTGGGGGGCACAAGAAGCTGTGAGGGGACACAGCTGGGACACCCGACCCCAAGTGACTCAAGGAATATTCCAGATCACAGGATGCCATGATCTCTAGCAAAACCAGGGGGAAAACTGACTGGGGGCTGCTGCTTGGGAATGGCTGGGCATTGGTCAGTGGGTGTGAGCAGCTGCTTGGTGCATGACTTGTTTTGTAGTTTCAATTATTATCAGCATTATTATTTTCCCTCCCTTCTCTGCCCTGTTAAACTGTCTTTATTTTAACCCACGATTTTTATTTTTTTTCTTCCAGTTGTCTCCCCCATTCCCCTGGGGGAGGATGGAGTGAGTTGAGGGGCTGTGTGGTGATTAAATGTCTGCTGGGTTAAACCACAACAGAAGTGAGAAGAGCCCTTGAGATCTGCAGAGAGAAACACAAGATAAGCACTTGATGCATTTGCAAGCAATCAAGTTTGGGAAGCTGTGAGTGCACTGCAGATAAATTACCATCCATGAGCCAGGAACCAGACAAATTACCATCCAGGAACCGGTCACTGGTCAGCTGCACTCCTGCTGTAAAGGCAAAGTGTGTCAGCTTTGGCTGCTGGAGGCTTTGAGCCAACTGATGTGATGATGGAGAAACCAAACACTTCTTATTTCAGTAAATACACCCATTCACTAGCAGCATCTCAGCTGACAGTGCTGTGGGATATGCTGACCCATCCACTCTGCACCGTGGGAGCAGGGCTGCCACGCTCCCTGAGCTCTGTTCCAACTGCAGAAAGCCCAGAGGCTGATGAAATCAAGGGGAATGCACAGGGTTCTGAGGTACCACAACACTGCCTGGGCAGGTCTGCAGTCACAGTGCGTGGGAGGAAGTGCTGCTGTGCCAAAAAAGGTGAGGAAATGCTCCTCAGAGCCTACCCTGGGTCTGAAGTGGGGGTTTGGGGGGAGGAAGGGGATGAGGTAACAAGGAAGGATGTTGCTCTTGTAGTGTAACGTGGACTGTGCATCCAATACTGGAACAGCACAAGCTCAATATATTCCAGCATTGCCTCACCAGTGCTGGCTTCTGGGGAGAGGCCCTGCTCATTCATTGAAAACAGCTCAGTTAGGAGAAAAAATGATCTTTTGGGTAAGGGAGGTCTGGGTAGCATCAGTGCAAGAGCAAGCACTGCAGTGTGGAGAGATGAGAAGGAGCCACTGAGACACCTGCTCCTGCTGCCCATGGAGATTTCTCACCAGGCAGTGCCTTTGACTCCTGGCCAAGTGTTCTTGCAGGTGCTTGCAACACCTGAAAGTCAACGCCTGAATTCTCTGAACGTGTCCTGGTATCAATTCCTCCTTCCTGGTTCAATTTTGTCCTGCTGTTTGCTGCAGCTCCTGCCCTCCCGCTGCTCTGTGTGCTGGATGTTCCTGAGTGTAACAGGGATCACCAGGTTGTGAATAAAAGGATGCAAAATCAGAGATACAGCAAGAAGATCCTGGTAAGATTTCCTACCACTGGCTCCCAGGCAGCCTGCTACAGGAGGCAGACAGGGCAGACTGAGATTTCAGCATGACAAACCCACTCACTTCCCCAGAATTTCAAGAATCTGCAACACCAGTGAGACAGCAAAGCACAAGTCCAGCAAGGAACTGTGTCAACAGCTTGGAATCCAGGGCTGCTGCCACTTCAAACACTGGGTGGCCAGGCTGGAGCCATCACCTGAGCCCCACATGCACAACACCCCAACAGAAGCCTGTAGGAACTCTGCCTCTCCACCTGGTATGGCCCTTTCTTCCTTCCTCTCCCCTGCACACAACCAGCAGGCCACAGATCTCTGTATCTATCATGGCATCCTTGTAGCCCTCTGGGCAACAGCCAACACTTCTCCTGACAGAGCAGGGCAGCACCCAGCCCTGCTTCACACTAAGTGCTACCACAGCTCCTTAAGGTCCAAAGCCCTTCCCAGGGCTCACTGAGTGTCAGGTGACAGTAATGTCACCTGGTGGCAGCCCCATGCTGGCTAAAAGGGCTGCAGGACAACGCACAGTGGGCACAGTGGAAGCAGCACCAGGAGGGCTCCTCACCACCCAAGGAGCTGATGGGAATGCCTATGGACAAAGCTGAAGGATAGAAAGGTGGAAAGAAAGAAGGGAAGGCCCTGTTTAGGGTCATTCCTGATCCTACAAAGCACTGACTGTGCATTGTTCCCCACGGGAGATTTGGGGTGCAGCACCAGAACACCCCTGTCACAGACATCTTTTATGAAAAATCCTTTTTTTAGGATTTTTTCTCCTGAGAAGCCTCAAGAACAAAATGTAAACATCGATTATCTGCTGCTGTGGAATGCAACAGGTGGATCTGTGATTGGTCTCATGTGGTTGTTTCTAATTAATGGCCAATCACAGCCCAACTGACTCGGACTCTCTGTCCAAGACACAAGCCTTTGTTATCATTCCTTGCTATTCTATTCTTAGCCAGCCTTCTGATGAAATCCTTTCTTCTATTCTTTTAGTATCGTTTTAATCTAATATATATCATAAAATAATAAATCAGCCTTCTGAAACATGGAGTCAGATCCTTGTCTCTTCCCTCATCCTGGGACCCCTGTGAACACTGTCACACACCCCAATTCTGTCAGTATCTTTTTCCAGCTCCCACGACCCCCATTTCCCCTGATTTTATACAAAATCCTGCCCCTATCAGCTGCCTGCCTTATTTGTAGGCACAACCCAGACCAGCAGCCAAAGCCACATAAGCTCAGAGGAGCCTGCAGAGCTGCTGTAGGGATTTGCCTGGCTGGGACATTAATTAATAACCCCCAGAAGATTGCTTCCTGCAGCTTTACTCGCTCATATTACAAGCAGGGCACTCCTTACTGTGCTTCAGGAGTGCCTTACTCTGTAATTAGACAGTGAGGGAACAGGGGAGCTCTTGCCCTAGGGAATTGATGCTTTCCCATGTGGGGTGGGAAGGATTTGCCAGGAGGTGACTGGGATCCTGGTTAACAGTGCTGAGCTAAGGACACAGCCCTTGCCATGGCACATTCCATGTGCAGATCCCAGCACTGTCCATGAGAGAGGCCTCATTCATTAACTGTGTTTAATCCACCAGAGGAAACTAATGCAGCAAGAAACAAAATAACTTGCCCACATGTATGTAATTTATTAGCAGCACAGCCAAGGATATTAGCATCTAGTTAAGCCTTGGCACTCCTCTCTGGGTTTTCCAGTGGCTTTGACCCTCTTGAGAGCAGGAGGAAATTAAAGTGCATTTGGCAGAGCTGGAGCTCCTCCTGCCCTCACACCAGCATCCACCCTCCAGCAAGCAGGAAATACATTTTATCACCCTCAGTGGCACAGCAGCCTGGGCATGCCTGTTCTGGGGGCTACCCCTGCCTGCCTGCCAGAAAGAACTGCCACAGCCACACAGGGAGTCAGGCAGCCTTCCAGGATGAACTGCACCTCCTTCTCAGCCCTGTAAGAGAGAGCTGCCATTTTTAGCTGTGTTTTCTAAAGAAATTGGGTGTAAACAACTGCACTGCCTTTCAGTCTTTCCCAAGAGTTCCTGAGCCCTTCTGCCAGTTGCAGCTCAGCCACCTCTGCAAGTTTTGTGGAGATCAGCAGTTTTGTAAAAGCAAGTAATCTGTCAGGGCTGCTTTGGAGCCAAAGTCTGTGGGGTGAATACAACACAACCTTTAGCAGACACCAGGCCCAGTGCTTCCCTCCCTTGGGTCTCTGGGCATGGGCCAGCACAGGAATTGCACATCATAGCTACGAGAACACAGCCAGAAACCTGTGGCAGGAAATTTAATGCAGGATAATTAGCCAAAATGGTCAGACTGTAGGGAGATGGAGGGCATTGACTGCAAGGGAAGGGGAACTAACCACCACACTATGTCTGAGGGGGGGAAGACACAGAACCTAATGGATAAAATAACCCAGGAATGCTCTGGGCTTAAAAATTAAATGAAACACATTGTTAGAGTTTGCTACTCAGGTTTCCCCTAATTCACAGAAATTAAAGGATTTTCTGCTGGGACATGGGTTTCATGAGCCTGAGCCTGTAACTCCAGCCAGGAGCAATTACACCCACCCAGTGGCATTTCCGACCCAACCCCAGCACAGGGCTGATGGGGAAAAGCCATCAGCTGAGCTGGCAGCTGGGGATGAAAAAGTCCCTTTGACACATGGTACCCTGCTGGAAGACAGAGATTGCCCCCCTGTGTGCACTTGTTGTTCTGGCAGGGATAAAGGAGAGCTGCAAACTAATCCCAAAGCACTGAAGATCACACCCCAAGGGACAGAGCCAGCAGGCAGGGGAGTGGGGCTCACTGGGGGTGTGGGTTTTACACAGGTCTGACAGCACTCACACACTCCCTGGTATCCAAAGAGCTGCCACCTGCCCTGTGTGGCATAGATTTACCTGTACAATCCCTTCATATCCCCCAGAAAGGCTGGCTTGGCTGGGGATGATTGCCAGGACACCAACCACCTCACCCCCTGCACAACACAAACAGCTGAGCTGCAAAACAGGTTCAAACAGCCCAGCCTCAACCAGCCATGGCAACCAGCCATGGGCACATCCTGGCCACCTCTCTCCTCCCAGTCAGCATGGCCTGGACCATGGTCAGGAACCTGTGGCAACCCCCTCCAAGCATCTCTGTTCCATCCTCCCTCCTTTCAGGACAGCCTGTCCCCCCACCAGGAGCACACAACATACCCAGACCCTGATCAGCTCCAGACAGGCTTGTGGGGCAACTGCTGCAGCACTTGGCTCTTCCTTTTCAAACTCCCCACCCTGAGTCACTTTGCAAATCCTTTGGGGAGGGATGGGGGCTCCTGGCAGCCCAGTCACCCCACGTACCCACCAGCAACTCCTGTGAGAAGGGGAATTTGGCAGCTTCTTCAGGAGACAGCCAGAGCCTTACTGGGGGCTGATTTTCAGCCCTGCTCGAAGGTGACTAGAACAGAGAAGTACTGTGGATGCTTAAAGCAACACAAAAAATCACCAGGTGGAAAAAAAGCACCAAAAAAAAGACCGTGAGAAAGAAGAACAGGATGTCAGAAGTCATTTCACTCGGATGACCCCGAAGAGGGCAAGTCCTGACACGACACTAAGAAAAGCATCTCAAGATTCACAGTCTTGTTTAAAACACAAATGAGATTCAAAACAAACCTCAAACCCCTGTGCCTCATGCAATTAGCAGAATGTGCTTCCAAGATCTCTTATCTCTGAACTTACTTGGACAGGGTAAGTCAGCTCTGGCAAGTTCCCTGCAGTTTCTCAGGGGTTCAACAGCTGGATTACTCCCAGTGAAGGTGAGTGTAAGGCTCTGCCACTTCCAGCCATTCACAAACAGAGGGAGCAGTCAGCCAGCCCTTGATGGGTCACACTCACAGACAGGCCACACACACCTCTGCCAGCAAGGGCTTGAGCACAGGAAGAGTTAAGATTCTGAAAGTGGAATAACAACTGTGGCTTGCCCCAGCAGCCCATGCCATGGAGAGGAGCCGGGCTGTCGGACCACAAGCCTCTGCTTTTCACTGAGCTGGCAGCAACCAAAAGGCCACAAGAGAAGTGAGGCTCTTCCTCCCCCACCAGTAAGGTGCAAACACAGCCCTCCTTTGGCTCTAGCTGACAGGAGCTGAAATCCTGGGCTGAGAGATGCACACTGGCTCCAGCCCTGTCAGAGAAGAGCCATAGTGAAAATGGATCCAGTGGCACCTCTGCTCCTCATCACCACTTAGCCTGAAAAATAACTTGATTTTGACAGAGAGTTCATGAGGTCTCAGCCACATGCAATGAGTCCTGTGGTCCCTCCTTGAAGAGGAAGAGCTTAGAATGCAGAGCAGTGTTCCACTCTACTGCCTAATTTGAATTAAATAGGTGTGTTTATAAGTTCCCTTTTCCTTCACTGAATTCCCCTCAAAGTTGTTTTTTAACCTAACCCAAAATACTACTGCTCACTATTAATTTTCTAAAGCCTTCAGAATCTCAACCTGAGTCAATTTCCCTGTGGTTCAGGGAGACTGGTAGACAGGGACTATATTTCAAATGGGAAGAAATGAGGTAGAAAGCAGAGGGGAAGTCTTTTCATCCACTGCACTGGATATACAGGCACAAACCTCTCTCTCCTAGGGACAAGACCCTTGTGAGGTCCTCTGGGACAGAGGCTCCTGGATGCAGACCTGAGCATAGCAGATCTCTTGGACACACAAATGGTATTTAAAGGTAATTAGGATCTGTACCTGACTCCATTAGATGCTGCCAATGCTGCACTGAGGCTCCCAGACTGAGCCAAAACCAAGGTGTTCTGTGCATTGAGTCTTGGTGTTGACCTTGCTCCAGTCAAAGCAGGTTTGTTATAGGGCACGAAGCCGACGTTGGAAGAACTTACAGACGCTGTCCTCCCGGGAACCTGATGAGCAGCGGCAGAGTTGGGAGAGTTTGTGGAGTGTCGGTAGCGTGTGGTGATGGGGCCAGTCCCGCTGTTTGGCCAGCACTGCTGGCAAGAACATCCCACCCCAGTGTGAAGGGGTGTAGTGGAGGTGGTCACCGGGTAGGGCGCGTCCAAACGCCTCTGAACGCTGCGGCGGAACCGCGTGCTCTTGTTGGTCTGCACTTGAGCCACAAAGTCAACTTCATAGTTGTAGCCCAAGGGCCCCAGGTCCACTCGCTGGTGGTTGGTGGCACGGGCCTGCTCCAGGAACACGCAGACGTTCATCTCGTACGGGGACCAGCCGCCCTCGTCGTTCTGCCACTCCCACACGATGCCCTGGCCTGCAGCAGAGTCCGCCGGGAAGACGTGCCTGCGGACAGCCCGCATGGTCCCTGTGGGGGAGAGGGGGGACAATAAACACAACTGTAGGGACATCTGTTATGAAACATCCTTTCCTTAGGAATTTTCCTCCTGAGAAGATGAGAGGCCTCAGGAATGAAATGTAAACATTGATTATCTGCTGCTGCTGTGGAATGCAACAGATTGGCCTGTGTTGGATGTTTCTAATTATTGGCCAATCACAGCCCAGCTAGCTCGGACAGAGAGTCTGAGACAGAGCCTTTGTTATCATTCCTTGCTATTCTATTCTTAGCTAGCCTTCTGATGAAATCCTTTCTTCTATTCTTATAGTATAGTTTTAATATAATATATATCATAAAATAATAAATCAAGCCTTCTGAAACGTGGAGTCAGATCCTCGTCTCTTCCCTCAACCTGAGACCCCTGTGAACATTGTAACACACAACCATTTAGCCAGCAGAGAACCAAGAGGGATGTTGTCCTGGGGATTTGTTTCTGCACAGATCCATGCTGCCTTTCTCATTCTCCCTCAAAAGGGGCACTAAAAGACCTTCTCTTCCCAACAGGGCTGGGTTTGCTCATGAAACTTAGAAAAATGCAACATCCTTGAGATCCCTGTCCCTCTGCCAAATCTGATTGTGGGCTGGCAGCAGGTTCAAAAGCTGCAAGGAGGAAGGGTGGGAAAGGAGGGAAGGAGAGAGGATGCAGACGCAGACACACCCGAGCACAAAGGCACAGTGATCACATATGCCTCCCTGACGTTAAAAGGGAAAAAAAAGGAAAAAGGAAAAAAAAAAAAAATCAGGCTGAGGCACAGATCTGGTTAAAAAAAAAACAACTCCCACAGCCTTGACAACAGAGTAACTATAGAGACAAGACACCATGGGGAAGTACTTTGTAGGAGCACTTAAGGGGCTGAACACCCACTTTGTTACACAAGGGTCAGGGCAATTTTGGTCTTGGGAAAGTGGGTGAAGTCCCGTAAGGGGCAAGGGTGAGGACTTCAGAGAAGGGCAAACTTCTGCAGGCTCCTGACTGCTGGGAGAGAGAGCAAGACTAGAGAGGGGAAGACAATGAAATCACTTGAAAACTGGAGAGAGCAGCTGTTCAGACAAAGGGAGAGAAATGGAAGGAGAAACACTACTCTTGCAAGGCCGCTCGACAGCGACAGCTGGAGCTTGAACTCCCTGGAAGCCTGGCTTTCCAGGATGACTCCACTTCTGGGTACTTTATCCCATACTTCAAAAAAGCAGCAGCCTAATGAAAGGGAAGGAAGCCACCCAACAGGACAGAAGCTCTGTAACCTTTGAAAATGGGTTCTTGCAGCAGGGTCAAAACTGCTACTGCAGCAAAAACCTTCAGCAGCATTCCGCACAGAGGAAGAGGAGCAGGAAAGGCTGGTGGGGAAAGCAAGTCTGGGGATCTAGGAAGGTGAGGGTGAACAGGAGTGCAGCCAAGTTGTAACAACACAGGAGGAGTTCAAAGATGAGCACCAAGAGAAAAAAAAATAAAATTAAGCCTCTAAAGAGGTCATGAGAGTTATGGCAGTGTGCTCCAGGACCCCGGGTGAAAACTGACACATTTACAAGTACCCACACCTAAAGCCTGAGGAGAACTGCCCCAGGATATCACTGGAGGCTCTGTGGGGCACAGGCAATCCAGGCAGGCTTCACACCCAAAAACCACATCCCAAAGAAGAGGGAGGACAGCCCACGTGGGACTCCATAGATCCAAAATCCAACTGCTGCTGCATTCAGGCTCTGCCTGCCTGCATGCTGGCATGAGGATCATGCTGCTGTATTGTACCCAATAGTTGTGACAACTGTAACTGTTTCCTTATCTCAGCACTGCTGGAGCTCCAGAGCTGACACAAAGGCAAAGGCTCTCTCTAAGGCACAATGTGCCAGACCAAGGAGTGCCAGGACTTGTGTTTCTGCTCCAGAGCAGCACCAAGCACTCTGCTTGTTGCAGAGCAGGACTCTCCAGTGACACCAGCCAACAAACATCTCATCAGCACACTTAAAACATTACTAGCAGCCAGTCAAACACAGCAACCTCCCCAATAGCTCAACCATGGAGCTCAGAATTCCTGTGGCACCAGACCTTCCTCTGGCAGAAACTATCAGAACCAAGATGACCTTCCCAGCCTGGAATTGATGTCTTAGTGGAAAAGCAGACTCAACAGCCAAAAGCAAACTCTAGCAATGACTTTTCCTATCCAGCAAGTCCTGCCAAGTTTCAGAAACACAAACAGCCTCAAAAGGTGGATAACTTCAGGAATGAATCCCTGAGCAGGAGGAGGACTAGGGATGGGACTGGACTGGGAATGAGATGGTGAGACATGCATTACATTTAGAAATGAGTGCAGGCAACTTGCTCCCAGAGAAAGGGGACTACTACAGGTAAGGCAAGGTGTCCAGTGGGACACATCTCAGGAGATTAGCAAGGTTTCCCCTGCTCCACTGGCAGCTCAGAAGCTAAAAGCAGCACAAAGAGGACTGTAGGACTTGCAAGCAACCTGTGTTTTTAACACCCTCAAACAGCAGTAGAAAGAAAATTTTTTAGGAGTCAACAACAAGACCAAGGCAATGCGCTTGGAAAACATCTCCCTTCCCCCAGGCTGGCAGGGAAACTGGCATTCCTCTCCAGGGTGGGCAAACAGCTGTGGTGAGAGGACAACTCTGCTGCTCCCCTGCACTCACTCCCAGCTAATCTGCCTTGAGCAGCAGCTGAAGCCCACAGCTAATCCTGCCCACAAGATCCCCCCGCACAGCTGTCATTCCCTGCTGCTGGGGACGCTGCTCCCGTTAACACTGGCTTCCTGTTATTCTCCCTGGCTTCCTTTGAAGAGCCTATTTATCTGTCTAATAGCTAATGAGCAGAATACAACAGCCTATTTTTTGCACTGTTTAAAGATTTTTCATGGGGATGTTTCCTGTAGAGATTCTTTTCTCCAGCACATGACAAAGTTCAGCTGGCGGCTCGCTCAGGAAGGTTCACGTTGAAGGCAGAGCCTTGCAGAGAGAAAAAGCTTTGCTCAGAACTGGGCCATGGCAAGGGGATATGAGAGCTTTTCCAAGTCACGTTGCAGAGCACACAGGTATTTGTGCAGGGAGGTTCACAGCACTGATGAGCATCCCTTTGGATCAATGGGAAACACTGCAGGAGGGCTGTGGAGCAGAATCAGCCTTTTTGTTATTAACTCAAACTCAGATCTAGTGGAAAGATGAGATCCTATCAGCCAATATAATTTCCAGAATTGAACTGGACTGTCCCCCAGAGAAGAACAGCTCCAAACCACCCTGCAATGGACAATATTCACTGAGTGTTTTGAGATCTTTCACAAGGACCTAAAGAGATACAAACCCTCTAAGGACAGACAGCTGCACTGGGACACGTTTCACCCACCCCACAGGCTCTCTGCTCACCTTCATCAGACAGCTTAGGACTGCTGCCCACAGGTTGGAGCACTGGCTGAAAGGGCCAGAGGCTGGAAGGCTCCTTCACAAGTTTGGCATGAAAAGAACAGGAGAGAAACAGCTGCTGGTGCCAGCTCTGGTGGTCCACACTGTACCACTCCAAGCCACAGCCTCAGCTGGCCTTCCAGATGTTTGAACAGGCCAAGCTGAGCACACCTGCCAGGGCATCCAGTCTAGAAAGCTCCTCACCTCACCCAGGACACCATTAGATAAACTCAGCCTAAGGTCACCAAGTCAGAATAAAAACACGGATGCAGCTGTGATGACCACTCACATTTGCTCCAACCACTTCCCTTTCCTGCTGGAATTGGCTGATCATGCAGTTGATTCAAAATATTGCTCATTTACTGTTTCAACTGGCAAGAAACCAGCACATGCCCCTCTTTAGAGCTTGGCATGATGCTCAACTGCATACTGGAGTGATGGGAGAGACATTGACAAAGGGGAAACGGATGGATGAAAAACTTTCCAAAGCAGCCATTCATTTGGGTTGTGTAATTTGGGATCTCCCTGGATTTTCCAGGGATGAAATGCAGGCATTCCATCCTTGCCCTTTTTCTAAGCTCCAGCTGCTCAGCACATCTGGAGCAAAAAAGGGCAGGAGTCATTTCTGCAAACTCTGAGCTGCTACTCCCAGTGACCCCAGGAGAATGAAAATCAGGTCTCAATTCTGCTATTGAGCCCATCCTGCCCTTTTTCCCTGGGAGGAAGCGAGCCTGGCTCTCCCAGCACAAGTGCAGGGAAGATTCTGCTGCAGCGTTTCGGTGTCATGCGGGGGCTGCAGGCACTCACAAGCAGCTTGAGCAGGGCTGCATGCCAAGGCAAAGCAGCTGGCACTCCAACTCCAGAGGGAGCAAGGGATTCAAGCAGGAGGGTCGGAATCGTTTTACGCAAGTGATCTTGAATGGATTGGGGGGGAGGGAAGTTTCCAGCTCTGACAGCTCTGGCTCACAGGCTGGGAGCTCCAGGGGTCCCCTGATGTTGCTCCTGAAGAGATCATGGCTGTCTGCCTGCACCCAGCTCCACAGATTTTTCCACACAGCATTAGGAGAGCAGCAGATGCTGCTCAGATGCTCACAGAGCTGCCCAGCATGGTAGCAAACAGCTTTGCAGAGCTCTCACACACAGCACAAGGCCCTGCTTGTGCCCAAGCACACCAGCAGAACAGGGGGGGGAAGCTCCCTTACCTGTATCCTGCCGGAATTGTGTCAGGCTTGGAATGTCGATGACATAGGGAGCCAAGGCGGGATCTGCGTGTCCCAAAGGGATGCTGCTGACCAGCCCCGACCCTGAGCGCCGGCCCTTCTGCTGAGAGGCCTGGATAACCTGCTCAATGTAGCTGCAGACGTTGCCTCGGTAGGGCCTCCACCTGCCGAATTCATCCTGCCATTCCCACACCGCCACCGCCGCGGAGCCGCTGCCGTGCCCCGGGGCAGAAGCGGGCGGGCCCGCCGGCCCGGCTGAGCCGCCTCCCGCTCCCTGAGCTGCTGCCATGCTCCTCCCTGAGCTCCGGGCACAACGCGGCTCCAAGTGGCAGCTGAGCTGGCCTTACACCATTTTCTCCTGGGGACCTGCAGCAAGAAACAGAGAGCACAGGGAGCTGAGAATGATGTCTCAAATCACCCCACCCCACATCCACATCGTACAAGCCATCTGACAGGGAAACAAGCTCTGACCTTCACAGAGGATGTTCACTATGGATTTAGGAGACTCCAGAGAAGCAGACTGGCCCCAAAACCCTCTGGCTGAGAGTGAGTGAGGTACCACCACTCACTCCCTGCCAGTGCTGGCAACTTGTGCTAATTGAGGGCAAACACTGTTCAGGGAGGCTCTGTTTCCTATGGTTTGTGGCACCAAACACCACCTGAGTCACCAGAGATCTGTACCAAACCATCCCTGTGTCGGGCAGACCTGCAAGTCTTGGCATGAGCTCAGACAGACACTCAGTAGCCAGCAGTGTGCCAAGGCAAGCTGCCGTTCTGCCCCTTCCCCATGCTCAGCACTGCTCCTGGCAGCATCACACTGACCACCCCAATGCTGGCCAAACACTCATTCACAGAAATGACGGAGTTACACAAATGGTGCCCAAACTCTTCACACTGATCTGAGCTCCAGGGCTACACCATCAGCTCCATTCAGGCTTCTGACCTGCTTAGTTTTGGCCCAGGATCAGTCCTGTGACTCCTGTGCAGCATTACACACGCAAACAAAACCAGAAGATAACTCTTAATGCACAGTTTGCAAATCACGGTACAAACTCTTCTTTGGTTCAGCGTGATCCAGGAAAAACAGATGGGAAGGCGTACAAGAGAACCAGGAGGAACACAGGGCACAATCACTTGCCTGTTCTGAGGGCACTGATTTAGTAGGTCCTCAAGATCAAAGCACACCTATTTGCAGCTTCTCAGGCTGAAAACAAAGAACATCTTGAAACGAGGGACAATCAGCACTAGAGACTCAAGCCCTTAAGAGATGATTTGGAGAAGAATAGAGAAAGGGTAGGAGCCCAAAGACCAGACAAAGACACAAAGGAGAGTGAATAAATTCCAACAAGAAGAGATCACCACTCTCAGCCCCCAAGGGATGTAAAAAGAACAGATCCAAAGGCATCACATGATCACCGAGAAACACCAGAGGTCTGATATTTGACATTCCTTGTCTGTTGTGTCATTCCAAGGAATCCTGTCCAAACTATCTGCACACACATCTGTCCAAATGCTGGACAACCACTTGGAGATCCCCACGTTGGTGCTCGTGTGTAGGTGGATTTGGCTGTGAATGAGTGAAACTCATTTTGTTTTAAAATAAATTCGCCTTCTCCTTTCTGAGGCCTCGCGTCATTGATTGCTCGCTTAACTCCCAGCAGTCAGCAGGGAGCCGTGAGCTTCCTTCCCATCCAATGGAAAAGTTCAGGTCTCCCAAGAGGCAGAGCAGCAGTGGGTGGCTTCCACTGGAGGATGCCATCTGCACAGAGAATGATATCCCTGCCGGATGGGGGAAGAGCCCACGCTCCGTGGAGCGTCCCATCCATCATGCCCGTGTGGCTTGATAGCTTAAAAAAGACAGAGGAGAGTGAGCACAGAACAGACACACCCACACGTCTGCATGTAGAAGAGGAAGGCAACAGTTTCCCCAGGAATTCAGTGTAAATTAGTTTATGAGCTGCTCTGAGATTTTTATACAACACCCTCAGCTCAACTGGCCTTGGTGACAAACCAAGATCACCAAGATCCTACCCTGGTCCCTGCTATTAATTTTTTCCTTGGAATCCATTCCAAGGACAGTTATTTCACTGCTCAAAACAGCAACTTAAGACTTAAGGTATCAAATTCAACACCTGCCTCGGCCACTTCTTTTTATGGCAGGTTTCACACCAACATTTTTCCAGCTCAATGACCACCAGCATCGTCCATGCTCAACTCAGAGCAAAAGCCAGGCTGTGGCATTTTCTGTCCCACCCTCCTGCCCGAGGTGCTCTGAACCCCAAACACACAACCAACGCCGTTTTTCCCCCCAAAGTTGTTACCAAGCATTCATCAGCAGCCCCGAGCAGAGCAGAGAGGAGGGAGGCTGTGAGGAGGCAGTCAGCGGTTCCTTTTCCTTCCTTTCTGAAACAGCAGCAGGAAAAGCAAACAAGCAGAACACCGCAGCAGAAAAGCCACCTCACACTCAGGGGTAACAGCTGGGTGACAGCAGCCTGTCCCTCAGCCCCGGGTGGCAGCGATGCTGTGGATCCTGGAGCACACGTGGAGGTGCCCGGGCCGGCCGCACGCGAGCGTCGCGTGCTCCAGCAGCCACTTCCCCGTCAGAGTGGGAAAATATTTCCTGTGCTGGGACTGCTGCTCCAAAGGAGGAGCAAGGGGAGCATTTCAGCCTCCTGCCAGTTCTTGCTGAAAGCTCTTGGAGCCAGCAGCTGTTTGCATGGATTGGGAAGTGAGGAATGCGGGAGAGCATCAGTAAGGCAGAATTACACAAGTCCTGGAGTGATGGCAAATAACAAAGAAAAGGCCTAAAGTTGCAGTTCCTGATTTCTCTTTGAGAGTTCAGCAGCACACAAATAGTAAAAGTTGAGAAATTCAATACTGGAGCTGCTTGCACTGTGCTCAGCATTACACCACAGCAGAAAGGGTTTGGGGAAGAGTGGGATGTGGTTTGGGATGTGTTACACATCCCAGCTCACATCTTTACTCAAATCCCATGGACTGGAACACTTCAAGTTTTAAAAATACCTTGCAAAGCTGAAATTCACATCAACCCTAAAAGCTCTTATTCACCAAACAGTCGTGGCTCCAGTCACAAAATCCTCTGGGCCACCCTTCCTCCAGTGAAAACAAATCTTGGCTAATTCAAGTGCAGACTTAAATATTCCAGCCAGATGCCCTTCACTTTGAAGGTATTTGGTAACACTGGCTCAGAGTCTGAGTATGGATTTGTTTGGTTGGAACTTTATGCCCAGCACAAAGTCTGAAACATTTGTCCACATGGCTTTAATTGAGGACTTGGACAGGAAAAAAACTGAGTGCATTTCAGATGTGTTTTCCAGCAGCTTCACTCCCTGCTCCTCAAACTCCAGCAAATGGTGGTGAGAAAGCTGGAGAATGGAAATTGAAACCTTTGAAAGCTGTGTTTAATTCTCTGTTCTACTTCCAGAAAGCAGAATTTTCTTTTGCTTTAAATGCAGGATCTTAAAATTCATGGGTCTGAGATGATTTCTAAAAATGCCAACTCCTTTTGTTAAGTTTCTGAACTTGAATTGCCAGCGCTGATAAAAGTTATCACGAAATGCAAGCTTGTACCTGGAAAAGAAAAAGAGCCTTGGGAGCTCTTGAGCTGGGCTGAATTAAAAATAAAAACCACCAGATTGGTAAAATAAGAGACTTTTCAGCAGGTTGTTCAGAAAAGAAAGTGCCCAGGAGGGATCGTAAAGCATCACGACACCACTTTGAGAAACAGGACTGGGAAGGCACCAAAGATCCCATGGGAAGAGATTACACAGGGATTAGGGGAGCACATAAAGCACAGAGAGCCCACAGGGCTGCAGTAAGACGTGACCCTGTGCAGGGGGCACGACTGGAGCAGCATTACAGGTGCCCTGTGCCCTCCTCCGACCCCAAACCAGGGCCCCATACCAGCTGAGCTGCACTTCTGGGCACAGCAAAACCCGATGCAACAGGGCTGGAAGCTGTTGCCAGGTAATTCACACCCAAACGCACCTTTCCTTATACAAGCACCCAGCACCGATTAGCACCAACCAAAGAGAAAGAGCAGAGCTCGCCAGCAGGGAAGGGTCACAGTCATAACTCCAAGCACGCAGATCCATCCCAGTCCTGCCCTCTCCCAGCCTCTGCTGATCCTCACGGCACAAGGTGGCTGGCTTGACAGCCAAAACAACAGAAGAAACAACCCGGCTGCTCCAAATCTGGACTGCTTCCATTCAAAACAAGCTTTTAAGCAAGTTCCCCTCGGAGGGGGAAAATAGAGGCGGAACAAAGCGTTTGCCTGACAGTTAAAGCGAGGGCTGGTTTCGGGCACGGGTGAATTGAGAAACTGAGGCAGCGAGAGGAGGGCAGCTACACCCAGACACAAATCCCACCTGGACACGGGATCTCACCACACTTTGCGTCCAACCCGACCGCTCCTGGGTCCTTCTGGGCAGCCAGGCAGTTTATTATTTGCGGGGAGATCACTGATTTGTGCGGTGAGAACCTGGCACCATCCGGAGGGCTCCTCCAGCTCCCCAACGCCTTCGGGTCGCGGCAGGAGCTCCTGGAGCTCCGGTACGGCCAAGCCGGGTCCTGCCTGAGGAGCCCGTGGGGGCCACCCGCCCCTCAGGGAGCTCCCCCGGCCCTGGGCAGCACCGCCACCACCGCAGCCGCCTGCTGGCTCCCACCGCCCCCCGGTACCACGGACACCCCCGGGTGCCGTGAGGTGTCCGGACGACACCGACCGCTCCGGAAGCTGTGGCGGGGCGGGGGCCTGGTGCGAGGGGAACGGCGCCTGGGCTCACGGGACCCCAGGCAGGCCGGGCCCGGAGCGGCCGCAACGGCCCCGGCGGTGCCTCGCGAACGGCCCGGGCTGCGCGGCACAGGGAACGGGGTGCCGGGGGTGCCCGCCCGCGGGTGCCCGCCCCGCGAAGCGCAGCCCAACCCAGCCCAGCTCCCCGTCCCGGCGCCGCTGTCCCCGCTGTCCCCCGGTCCCGTCACCCCTCAGCCGCGCCCCCGGCCCCTCACCCCGAGCAGGGCCCGGCGCTGCCGCTCCCGGCCCGCGGTCACGGAACCTCCGCGCGTGCGCACGCGAGACCGCCGGGGAACCAGCTGAGGGGGCGGGGCCCAAGGGGCGGGGCCAGATGGGGAGGGAGGGACGTGATTGGTGGAGGCGTGAGGGAGAGGAACGGCGAGCGTGAGGCTAGGAATAAGTGTGATAATGAATATGGTAATGAGCGTGATAATGAGTGTGAGTGTGAGGGACCGAGTGTGGTAATGAGTGTGATAATGAATATGGTAATGAGCGTGATAATGAGTGTGAGTGTGCGGGACCGAGTGTGGTAATGAGTGTGGTAACGAATATGGTAATGAGCGTGATAATGAATATGGTAATGAGTGTGAGTGTGCGGGACTAAGCGTGATAATGAGTATGGTAATGAGCGGGATAAAGAGTGTGAGTGTGCGGGACTGAGTATGGTAATGAGTGTGAGGGACCAAGTGTGATAATGAGTGTGAGGGACTGAGTGCGGTAATGAGTGTGATAATAAGTGCAATCATGAATATGGTAATGAGTGTGGTTATGAATGTGATAATAAGTGTGATAATGAATATGGTAATAAGTGTAATATGAGTGTGAGGGACCGAGGGTGGTAATGAGTGTGTGACAGCGATAATGAGCGTGTATGATAACTGTGTGATAGTGCAAGTGACAATGTGTGACAGTGAGTGTGTGACAATGAGCGTGTGTTAGTGACTGTGTGTGTGATGGTGTATAATAGTGAGTGTGATATTGGGCTTGATAGTGTATGATAATGAGTGTGTGAATGATTGTGTGCCACAGTGAGTGCGAATAGATGAGGAAAAGTGATTGTGTAAATGACAGTGACAGTGTGCGTGAGAGAGAGACAACTGGTGGTATGTGTATGTGGGACAGTGGGGGTGTGAGTGTGACAGTGTCTGTGATGGTGTGGGGGTGTGAGTGTGTGTGACTGTGCACGAGTGTGGTATTGTCCATGTCAGTGTGGTATTGTCCATGTCAGTGTGATACCATCCATGTGAGTGTGAGCGTGGGTAGCACTGGGGGGTGTGATGCTCTGTGTGTGCAGGGGATTCTGAGTGTGAGTGTGCCCGTGTGTGTGATGGACTGGGTCTGTGTGTGATGGTGTATGTATGTGATGGGTTCTGTGTGTGTGTGTGTGTTGCACACCACCAGTGCAGCCTCTCCTGCAGTTTAACACCTCTGGATGCTGGCTGTGAGAGCTCCTGTGGGAATGTGGCTGTGACCCTGCTCACCACCCGGAGGGTTTAGCTCACATCCCAGTAACGCCCCAGCAAAGCCCTGGAGATGCCTGTTCCTTGTTTGGGGTGAGGAGGGTGGAACACAACCCTGTGTGCCACGGGTCCCTCCAAGGACACAGCGCTGCTCCCTCCCAGCTGCTGCTGCTCCCTCCCCACCCTTGCAAGATGTGTGCATTTATTTGGGAATTCCTTTGATCCTGAAGCATCTTGGAGGGTGCTGCATCACTTCTGCATGCTCTCCTAGAGGCAGGTCAGACCCCACCTGGGTTTTCCCCTTTCCTGGGACCACCACCAAGACCTCAGCAGCAGCGATTAAAGAACCCCAGAACCAGAGAATCATTTAGGTTGAAAAAGACCCTTAAGATCACCATAATTCCTTCTGAACCAGGAAGTGTTCACCAGTCCTTATCAAATGCTTGAAACCTCCCTGGACTTTACACCCAGCAGCACTGATTCATCCATGCCATGATACACCTGCCCCAGAAGGTTTATAAAATAAAGGAAATTATGTTTGGAGTCAGTAGTCACAAAAAAACCCAAAAAACAAAAAACCACAAAAACAACAAACAAACCACAAAACCACATAGAAGCACTTCATACTGTAGGAATGGAGGGATATTATAAAACTCTTCTTCCAGGGTTAAACATGCGAGACTCATCTTTACAGAGCCTGAATAAAGTTGTTTTTCATCCCAAAATGTGCAGTGCCAAGCACATAGCCACGACAGCTCCAGTGAAAACCCTCTGGAGCTGCCTCCCCCCACAGCTCAGCCTTGTATGCAAATGCCCATGGATTTCTCTGCTCCAGGATGGATGAGGCTGTCACATTCTCGAGTTCAAAATACTCACAAAGTACTAATAATTGCCAGAAGTGATTGATAGCCTGCTTGTAATGTGTCTGCTTAAGCAATAAGCTTCACATTTACAGCTCAGGTGCTTGGGATTCCTGTCTCCCGTGGCTGTAATTAGAAATTGGAGAGCAATCCGGAGGGTTTTTTTCCCCCCTGAAAAAATAGATAGGAATGCTTTTCCAGAAAAATAGATAGGAATGCTTCATAAAGCTGTGCTGGGAGCAGACTGTGTGATCCATGCGGTTGCACGGGTGGACAGGTTTTAAACATCCTGTGATCCTAAGTAGGAAAAGGTTTCAGGGAGATTTGAGGATGGTGAAGAAGGGTTTCTATTGAGTCTTGCAAACCTTCCTGGCAAGGCTGGGAGATAAAAGGATGCTCCCAGTGAGGAGTCCTGGCTGGTGAGAGAGGATGGGCGAGGTTCAGGGTGATGCTCTGGGGCTGAAGGTGCTGCTGATAAGGGCTGCAGGGTGGGGCAGAGCTGAGGTGAATTGGGTGCAGCTCCTGGCTGGAGGAAAGGGCTGTACGGTGGGGATAAAGCAGCCAGATGGTGGCTGAGCTGCGGGAAGAGTCTTAAATTGCACTGGATTTATTTATTTTTTTTATTTTTGAGCAGGGATTCATGATCTGATTTTGCATCAGGGTCCCTGGAAGGTTTTGCCGGGCACAGAGAGTGGCTGAGGTGCCTCACCTCAGCAGTACAAGTGCACGGCTGGTGCTCACTCTCCCTTTCCTCACACCTCTCCATCACTTATCCTGCATTCCACCATGATCCAACACCCTGAAAGGGATTAACAGAGCCATGGGCAACATGAATGAGGGTTCTGGTGACCAGCTGAGCCTGTCAGACACCACTGCACAACCTCCTCCAACTATGTGAGGGTGGCTGGAAAGATCCTCGATGATTCCTGAGTCTAAAGGGTGAACCTCAGTGTCCTGCTGTCCCTAAGGACCCTGTTTTCACAGGGATGCAGACCTCACAATCCTCTCTGCCTGCAAAAATATTTTATATTTTACATGATTTTTACCTTAATGATGTCCAGATTTTAACATAGTCACTTATGTTTTGGGGTTTTTTTTTTTTGGGGGGGGGTGGGGTGGGGTTTGGTCTTTTTTTTGTTTGTTTGGGTTTTTTTTCCAGCTGGACCCCTTTCTCCCCATGCTGTTCTTTCCCATGCCCTTCTCTGCATGCTGCCCAAATCAGCATGCAAAGCACTGAGTCCTCCAACAAGGCATCACCTCCTGTCTGATCCATCCACACACTGGGATCACCAGCCAAATATTTGCCTTCCCCCTGCTCCTTTCCTTGCAGTGCTGCTGGAAGGCTGGTGAATTAATTTCTCCTTGGCTGCTCCCTCTCACAGGGTTTTGGCTCAAGGTCCTACACTAATGTCTACAAACCCTGATGCTCGAGGCTCTGTTAAATTGCCAGGCTTAGCCTGGTGCTCCAGGGAATAGCCTGGCCACTTAGGAAACTGCCTGTCCAAGCCCTGCTGGGATTGCTGCAGCACTTTCAATTCACAGCCCACTCGATTTCAGATTAATTTCCCTGAGCAGACAAACCCAAAGTGACAGGAATTAGGAAGAAATTCCTCTGCAGGCAAAGGATAATAGGTGAAATTTCGTTTCATTTTCCTCTGCAGCAGCTGCTGCTGGTTCCTGCCAGGGGCCAGTGAGACAAAGCAGGGACGGATCTGGTGTGGGCCAGATCCTCCTCCTGCTGGGTGACTTTGCTGTCCAGGCCCTGGGATTTACCTGCTCAGAGGGACATGTTCCTCATCCCTGCTGGTACTGGGAGATGCCCCATGAGCTCAGCTCTCTGTGTTCCACTGCCTGCTTCCTCTGGGGAAATCACAGAATCTTGAACAGTTTATGTTGGAAGGGACCACCCAGATTGTTCCAGCCCCCTGCTATGGGCAGGGACACCTTCCACCATCCCAGGCTGCTCCAAGCCCCACCCAACCTGACCTTGAACACCTCCAGCATCCACATCTTCTCTGGGCAATCTGTGCCAGGGCCTCACCACCCTCATCATAAAACATTCTTTCCTTATGCCAACCTTAAATTTACCACTCTCAGTTGGAACCCCAGCCCCTTCTGCCATCAATCTGACCCCAATCAAAAGGCTCTCTCCATCCCTGTCTCTGCTAAATCCAGCTGGGAAACTCTGGAGCCGAGTCCTCTGGGCTGTGTTCCTGTCTCACCTGCTCTGGCCACACTCACCTCGCCATTAACGCTGATTAGGGGCAGAACTCATCCCGTTCTGCCTTCTGCCTGCTTTTCCCCGTGGAGATTTCCTCTCTTTTCCCGAATCCCAGCCTCTCCCTGCAGCTGCGTGCCACCTAGTGCACACTGAGCCGCGCAGCAGCCGCCGGGGCCGGCCATCCATCCCTCCCGAGCTTTCCTGGAGCTAAACTGAGACAAACTCTAAGGAATTTAGAGATTTTAGAGGAGCTAAGATTTTAGTTAGAGATAAGCTTTATTGGAGTTAATTAAAATAAATGGGTAGGCCTTGATGAAGTTAAGAGTTAGTGGTTAACTAATAACTGAGTGCTTGTCAGCAGAATGTTTGGTTAGCTGAGTTTATAATGAAGAATATAGAAACTGATAAATAGCTTTTAGGAACATAAGACAATTGTAGGCATCCTCTGTTCTGAAACCAATTGAAGACAGGAATGGGATTTCTACCAAGGGTTCATTTGTCATATTCGCATTGAAAAGGAAGAAAGGTCAGAATGAGGAAGACTTCATTTACTTCCTCATTTTGGGACCCCTCCCCATGAAAGGGACCACTGACCTATTTTGAGGAACAAACTACACATGCTTAGTAGCTTTTGAACTAATTACCATAGGAAGCAGGGAATGGGATGCACCAAAGTTATGAATATGTATTTTGGGTATTCAGTACTTGTATAGATAAAAGGACTCTGTAATCACCTGTAAATTAGGGGGTGTATTTGGGAATTATCCCACAATAAACGTACAGTTTCTAACTTTAAACTGTTAGAGAGTTTTTGGATATTTGTACTAGATCAATATCCATTTTGGGAATGGGATGTACCAAAGTTATGAAAATGTATTTGCATTCTGGGTATTCAATACTTGTATAGATAAAAGGACTCTGTAATCACCTGTAAATTGGGGGGTGTATTTGGGAGCTATCCCACAATAAACATCCACTTTCTAACTCTAAACTGTTAGAGAGTTTTTGTCCCTCACAGTTGGATATTGGTACTAGATCAATACCCAAATTTTTTAATAAATCAAAATGAGCCTTTCCAGGTCCCTTCCAACCCGAGCTGTTCCATGCAGCATCAGCCTCGGGCACAGCTTTTCCATCCCCTCGCAGGTTCCTGCACTGGCAGGCAGCGAGGGACCCCCACCTGTCTTGTCAGCCTGGCTGTCCCCACACAGGTCATCACTTCCCAGTCACCCACTTTGGCACGGACTGGGCTCTCTGGGGTGAAGCTAAAAGCACTAAGGTTGCAGCAGTCCCATCTCACAGCAGCCATGCTGCAGCAGGAATGGGATGCATGAATTCCCCAGGGAAGCCAGCAGGTGCTGGTGCCAGTGGACAAGTCACAAAAATAAAGACACCTATATAAATACCTGAATATAGATATAACACATGTGAAAAATGCCAATCACTTTTTTTGAAAATTTTAAAAGTTTAATAGTAATAAAATGGTTATAAAAATAGCAATATAATTAAAGTAATAATAATTTGGACAATTTGGATTAGGACAATATGAGACAATAAAAACAAAGAGTTATGGACGTCCGGGTACCTTTTTCTGGGCAGCATAAGCCCATAAAAGGACACCAGTTAACAGAGGATTAATCCTTAAAAGCAATAGCCTGTTGCATATTCATACATCTCATTCATGATGCATAAATTCCATTCAGACACAGGATTCTGCCTGGTCAGTGCCACCTTCTTCCTCTTAATCTTAATGGCATCTACAGGGCCGAGCAAGGCAGGAAGAAGTTCGTTTCTTCTGATAAGTGAGCAATAAATTCTTTTTCTCTGACAGATTTAGGTGTCCTGTGGCTGCTATCTCACTGCGAGTCCTTTCTTTAAAAAAAGTATCTTACATAGCATAGTTTCTATTTTAACGTTATGTTATAACCTAAAGCTGTATTTAACACACTACTTAAGAAAATTAGTACAGCATAACTTTCTAACATAACACATATAATATTCATTTTAATATTTGCAAAAAGGCAATCATAAAATGTGTATTTTCACAGATATATATAGGTATAGGATACACATATATATAGGATGCTGCTGCCAAGTGATGTAGGGGGATAGAATATAAGAAAAATAGTGTAGAAAGTAATCTTACCCCTAAGGAGTTGCAGCGATCAAAGATTAGGAGCAGGCCTGACTTGAACAGGCCACAGCTGTGACCAGTGAGAAGAAGATGCTATAAAAGAGTGAGGTGGCTGGTTGGGAAGGGAACTGGAGTCATTTGGCTGCTTTGTGAAGAAGAAAGAGTCAGTGCTGGGAGGAGCTGCCGATGGGAAACACCAAGAAGGTGTGAAACTTCTGTGATAAGGAGACAACAGCATGGAACCCCTGCAGTAAGATAACAACAAGGTGAGGTTTCACCCTCAGAAGTGAAAAGGGAGTTCCAGACACACCCTAAAGCTCATAGTCCCCATCGAGTGCCTTTGGTGGCAGAGGGGACCCAACTCCCTCTTTCCCTCCCCGATGCGATCCGTTCCTGCCCTCCCCAGCTCTGGATGGAGGCTGAGCCCAGGGCATGGATCTGCTGCCCTCCGGAGAGCAGAGCCTCCTGTCAGCACCGTGTCCTTGGGCTGCTCCTTCCCACCTGCCCCAGGTGCTTTCTGCAGGAAGCAGAACAGATTAGGGAGGAACAAAGGTGATTTTGTCCGGGGAGGGGATGGGTACCTCCCCCTGAGCTCCAGCTTGCTGCAGCCCAGAGCGATGCTGAGCCTCTCCGGGGGCTTCTGCTGCTCTTTCCTCAGCCCTGCCCTTCCTTCAGTGCTTATAAACTGCCAGAAAATACCTTAAAATTAGCTCGTGGCTCCCAAATAGCACAGGGGTGTGCTGGGAGCACAGCTGCAGCGAGGCGGGGCTTGATGTCAGGATAGAGAACCAAAATGGTCTTTTTACAGAAAGATTTACATCTTTCCCTTCTTCAAAGGACACAGGCTGGTTTGGGACTGAGAGCTGCCAGGACCCCGCATTGCAGGGTCCCATCCCTGGCTGTACCTGCAGGAGAAGCAGAGGAAGGAGGGGAGGCTCCATCCTGCTGTAAATGCAGCATTTTTTGTGCCTGTGCTCCCAAAAGTGAAAGCAGGAGCCCCCTAAATACCCAGTGATTTAGCTCAGCAATCAGCAAGGGAATCCTGTCACTCTTTATGAACCAGCTAATGGCTTGAAACAGCAGCTCGTGTTCTTAGCCCTGTGTTTGCCTCCTGGCAGCAAGAAGATGCCTTTTGTTTCAGCTTACAGTTTTTTCATATGGCACCAGGCCCTTCTTTACATCCTAAATGCATTCCTGGCCATGGTATAGCCTGGACAAATTAATTTCTCTTTCCTCTCTGTATTTTCCCAACTAATTCAAAAGTGAAAATATTTTGGAGTTTTGGTGGGGTTTTTTTTTTTTTTTTTTTTTTTTTTTTTTTTTTGTTTTTTTTTTGTTTTGTTTTTTTTTTTTCTGCAGGCCTTGCAGTTTCTGCAGCTTCCTGAGCCACTTGTTTTCCCCAGTTTCTACCCATGGCCAAGCTGCTGCCAGAAGAGAGCTCTGCTGGACATGCCACCTCTGCCACAGGAAGCTGCTTGTGGCATGTGGCAGCTGCTGAGTGGGTGTGGGGATGGCCCTGAGTCCTCCAGAAGCTTCTCTCCCATGAGCATCTCTGGAGTGTCCCTGTCTGACCAGGCAGCAGGACCATCAGGAAAAGCACAAAAAGAGCTGCCTTTTTTTTTTTTTTTTTCCTGGCACACAAGAGAACAGCCTTGCTGTCCTGTGGAATTTCATAATTAGCCTTTCTTATGTTGTGGCTGCTCCTTGAATAAGGCTGGCTGTGTTTTCTTTTCCTCAGAGCAGTGTAATCCCCCAGCCTGATACTGCCAAGCCACTCAAGGCACACACAGGGACATGGAAAAAGGCTGAGATGCTGCCCCAATGCCCAGAGAAATCCTGGATGGGGTGGAGAGCATCTCATCCCTGCATGTCCACGTTTTGCTCCTGGTCTGCAAAACCTGCCTGGGGATTGATGCTGGAGCTGGTGATTGCCAGGAGTGTGGGGGGTTTGTCAAAGTTTAGGCAAAACAGACTTAAAAGGCACCTTTGAAACTTGTGCTCATGATCTGGTTAATTAGAACTTTGCTGCTACTGGGAAATAAAAGTGCCTAATTGCTAATTACTGAATCCCTGCACGAAAGGGACAGCAGAAGCAGTTGGTGACAGTTGCAGCCAGAGCTGGCTTTGTGCAGAGTTAAAATGCAAAACCCAGACTTTTTAGGGCATTTAGGTGTCTGGGCTTTGCATAGGAGCAAGTGAAAAATCCAGCAGAAAGAGCCACAAGGCAAATTCTGCCTCCTGTGAGAACAAGGGCGGGAATCCTGTGGCTCATAAAATCAACTTGTTTAAAGGCAAATGCACACCAGGCTCCTAAAATTGCTGGGGAACTTAAAAATTCATAAGGCTGGGAAACCCAGTGTGTTTGGAGGTTCCTTTTCTGTAGCTTTCAAGGCTACTGAGATCCAAGAGTCTCACATTATCTGGCTTTTATTTGCAATGATAGTTAAAATGGTTTAAAGGCTGTAACAGTTAAAAATTCTTAAATATACACAATTATTTTTAAAATGAAAAAATAAATTTAAAAATTAAAATAATGTAACATTTAAAATTTTATATTTTAAAATTATTTTTAAATTATTTTAAATTTTATATTTTAAAATTTTTTAAATTTAAAATAATATTAAATTTTAAAAAATGAAAAATAAAATAAAAAATTTAAAAAGTTTAAAAACAATTAAAAATGATTTTAAATTTTATATTTTTTAAAATTATTTTTAAAATTTAAAATAATATTAATTTAAAAAAAATTAAAATAAAATAAGAAATTAAAAAAAATTAAATAAGAAATTAAATAATCTCTTTAAAATAAAGAGATGCCATGGTCAGGAGCAGAAGAAGACAACATGAATGTGTGGAGAAGAAGGTGGTGGACGTGGATGGGGAAGGTTTCCAGCCACAGGACATCCCTCACCACAGCCTGAGAGCACCGGGATAGGTCAGGTCCCTCTAATGTCCTCAGCAGAGATGCCTTGGATGGTCAGACAGGAAAAATCCTGTGAAAAGGGACCTCTAAAGGTAATTTCTTGCCTAGGAACAGGCAGGGAAGACCATGGTTTGCCCAAGGAACAGGTGTCCAAGGCCCCTAGGCAGGGAAGGGGTCAGAACCATCCCCTCCTGCTGCACCCCAGTGCTGGCTCAGGCTCAGAAGGATTCCCAGCCAGGTGGTTATTGCTGACTTCCTCTCCAGCTGGGCACTCACACAGCCCAGGAGGGAGCTGGGAAGGAGCTGAAAAGCCCAAATCCTCTGAAAAAGCTTCTTCCTTCCCCTTGAGGCTCTGCCAGCACCCAATTTAAGGATGTGTCCCTGCCTGCCTCCCTGAAACCCGAGCCATTCCCTCCCTGCCATGTCTCCTTAGCGCTCTTCCCTCTCTTCTCTTTCTGCTTCTTCTTCCTCCTCTTCTCCCTTCTCCCTCTCTTTCTGCTTTGCTTTGGGGATGATCTGTCCCAGGATGGGTTGCAGGGCTGCCATCCTGCTGTAACACAGCAGCAGCAGCAGCCCCAAAACTGCCAAGGGATGACAGGCTGGAGCTGTTCCATTGATGGATGAGATCCATTTTCTTCCCCCTTTTTAATTTTTTTTAAATTTACTAAGCAAGATCTCACCTAAAGAAAAAAAAAAATCCTGCCTTATCCCCATCCCATCAGGAATATTAATTTCAATTGTTATTTCTGAAGATTTTATAACTAACTAGCCAGCTCCTTTGTTTATTTCAAAAGAGGACGGATATTTCTGGGATTTGATACACCCATCTTTATACTGGAGAGAAAATACCAAACAGGTATGTGGATTTATGATGCTTTTTTTTTTTTTAGGTCAGGGTGGTAATTACAAATAATGATCTGGCAGGGTGGTGGCAGCTGAAAAACTGTGATTTCTCCTGCAGTTGTTTGAATAATCAAGAAGTGGAAGAAGTGAAAAACAGAGAACTGGGGTTCACTCCAGCTGTGGCCAAGGGGACCAAAAGGGATGAAAGGACCTGTGGGGTCCTGTGTCCAGATGGGAGGAGAGGGCAAAGGGCTGGCTGGGCACAGTGTGTTTGCTGTGCTGTGTTATTTGGGGTGAAAGCAGAGATTTTCTGTCCCCACATTAAAGCCCTGCTCCTCCCCTGTGGGTTTTGTTCCATCCCTGGTGGTCAGTGCTTGTGCAGCATGGGGGTGATGGAGGATTTGCTGCTTTTCCAGCAGGTTCATGGTGAGGGGTGGCTTCACAGGACACCTGACAGCCTGAAAACCTTGGTGTGAAAGGACTTCTATAAACCCACATTGAGCAACTCTTTAAATCATAGAATCATCACTAAATCATAGAATCATCACTAAATCATAGAATCATCACTAAATCATAGAGTGGTTTGGCTTGGAAGGGACCTTAGAGTTCATCCCATTCCACGCCCCTGCAGGGCACCTTCCACTATCCCAGGTTTCTCCAAACCCCATCCAACCAGGCCTTGGACACTTCCAGGGATGGGGCAGCCACAGCTTCTCTGAGTGATGTTAAAAGAAAGGGATGCTGGGTTTTGCTACAGTGCCATACAGACTAATTAAGGCTTAAAATCAGATTTTAATCTGTGGGGATTCTGCAAGAGCCCCAGCACCCCTGGTTTAAGGAAGGGGCTTCAGTTTTCAGCTGAATCTTGAGCGCTGGGGGTGCGGATTGAGAAGCAGCTGGAAAAGCACAGGCGGAGAAGCAAAGCTGGGGTTTCCCTCTCGGGGGTCAGCCGTGGCACAGCACGGCAGTGGTTAATGCTCGCTGCCACCCTGCGAGGGAGCAGGAACGCGCTGGCTGCGGCACAAGAGTGGCCAGTGATGACAAGGTCCCTGCGGGCAGGACCGGGACGCGCTGCCGGGCTTCGGCCGGGCCGGGGCCATCTGTCAGCCCTGCCCCGCCGCAGAGAGGGGAGCGCCCGAGGCACAAAAGGCGACATTATTCGGTGCTTCAGGAGGGATGAATGGAGTATTGAAAGCCACCACCTCAGCGAGTGGATTGGTTTTCAGCCCCCATCACTGAGCTGTCTGTCTCCTCCAGAGGCTTGGGCAGCAGGAGCCGGGCAGAGATCAGGGAGATGGAACCGGGCTGTGTCCCACCCACCCGGGCTCCCTCCTGCGCCTCCATCACCTCTTGCTGGTGCACAGAAAATCCTTTGGTTCACCATCATCTCTCCCTAGTGAAGGCAATGAGGTCCAAGCCTTGGTCTGGATGCTCTGGAGCCCCCCAGTGTGGCGGTGTTCACAGGGATGAGGGGAGAGATGAGAATCTTGACTCCCTGTTTCAGAAAGCTGATTTATTATTTTATGATATAAATTCTATTAAAAGAAAATTATATATTAAAACTATACTAAAAGAATAGAGAAAGGATTTCATCAGAAGGCTTGAAAGGAAAGAAAGGAATGATAATAAAATCTTGTGACTGCTCACAGCCTTGACACAGGTGGCTGTCATTGGTCATCAATAAAAACAATTTCACATGCTGGGTAAACAATTCTCCAAAGCAGCAAAGCATGGAGAAGCTGAAGCTTCTCAGGAGAAAAGATCCTAATGAAAGTATTTTTCATAAAATATATCTGTGACACCCCAGCCCATGGTCTGGAGGGACCTTGGCTGGGTAGACACCAGCACATGGTCCCACCTTGGAGCTCTTCTCATGCCAGACCTCCACATGGGACAACCAGGAGCAGCAGGAGGCTGGATGAGTGGTTTCCGTGGGAAGGAGGGGTTAGTCACAGATTTCAATGTGGATTTCAACGATCTTTCCTGAGTTTCTGACCACCAGCAGATGCCTGAAGTGGCAGCAGTTGTTGTGCATCCCTCCAGGAGCTGGTGTGCCCTGTGTGGGCTGCAGGGATTAATTTTAGGGCTTGGCTGAGCTATATTGTAAATCAAAGGGGACTCTGATGAGGGGAGAGAGAATGATGCATCTGATTCCGTGGATATTAGAAGGCTAATTACTTTATTGTATTATACTATATATATTTAATCTAAACTGAATCTGCCAAGCACTCACTCTGCACACAACTGCTCTGAATCTCATGACTGTCAGCCAAAAGTCCTGATACACACCTGGCCCTGATAGGCCAAGGAAGCAAAACACCATGACTGTGGGTAAACAATCTCCACGTTGCATTCTACTTTGGCACAACACAGGCGCAGCAAGTGATAAGAATTATGTTTTCCCTTTCTCTGAGGTTCAGAGAAAGTGAATCTCAGAAATCCTTGAAGAATTGTGCCTTGCTTTTCTCTGTGAAGGGAAAAGTGGCATCAGAGCTGAGCCTGAGAGCCCGGCTTTGGAGCCGGCGGGTGGGAGCATCCTCACGGTGTGGCAGGAGCGTCCTCACGATGGCACTGCTCCCCCAGCCACGCTGCCGCCAGCCCGGCCACTGGGACCGAGGGATGCGGGTCTGGGATCCCAGAGGAATCCTGGACCAGCACCCATCCCCTTCCCAGAGAGCCTGCGAGTGAGACAGAGCTGGCAATCCACCCCTTGGCAGCGAGGGGGAAATAGAATCTTAAGATACTGAATCTCTTCCTCATTTTCTGCTGACGTTCCCTGTTGTTGAGTTTTATCTCACAGGTGGGGTACGGCCCTTCAGCTTCATCTTGCCACTCAAAAAAATTGCTTGTTCTCAATTAATCCAGATTTTCGTGTGTCTTCTGGTCACTGCTCCTGGAAATACTGAGGAGGGGCAGGTCCTGCATGGCCCTTGGTGACCACAGGCTCTCCTGGCCACCCGCACTAACACTGCTGTCTGCATGTTTCAGGGAGGTGTCCTCTGGAAATTCGCCTGCAGGAGGGGCTGACAGCAGCAATGACACTCGGTCCCTGTCTGGACACCGAGGTGCTGCCTCTCTCCTTGATGCCAGCCACACTCCTCATCCTCCTCATCCTCAGCCCCACCGGTGAGCTCCCGCCTGGGGCAGTGGGAGGGGGTTTAAGCACCCGTGATCCCTCTCCATCAGATTTGTGGGCAGATTTTCTCCAGGCACAGGATTGTTGTGGTGTCCCCTACATTCCTGAGTGTGCACAGGGATGAAGGAACAAGTTCAGCTCTTCTGTCCCACCTTGACCTGGCTGTGATGGCAAGCCCGGCATGCAGGACAGGCAGGGGAATGGGGCAGGCAGCTGCCAGCACTGGTGACAGAGCAGTTCTGGGCTCTGGAGCAGGCAGCATCCATGGGGAGATGCTGATGGCCAGGAGATGCTCCTGGAGTTGTTCCCCAGGACCTGTGGGACCAGTCCTGCCAAGGAAAGGGGTGGAATGAGCACCCACCCTGTGACTGTGCTCACAGGGGTCTGAGGATGAGGGAAGAGACGAGGATCTGACTCCATGTTTCAGAAGGCTGATTTATTATTTTATGCTATGTATTATATTAAAACTATACTAAAAGAATAGAAGAAAGGATTTCCTTTTCAGAAGGCTGGCTAAGAATAGAAAAGGAAAGAATGATAACAAAGGTTTGTGGCTCGGACTCTCTGTCCGAGCCAGCTGGGCTGTGATTGGCCATTAATTAGAAACATCCAACATGGGCCAATCCCAGATGCACCTGTTGCATTCCACAGCAGCAGATAACCATTGTTTACATTTTGTTCCTGAGGCCTCTCTCAGCTTCTCAGGAGGAAAAATCCTAAGGAAAGGATTTTCCATAAAAGATGTCTGGGACACCCATCCCCTGAGAACAACGGGCTCTACTCTCTCCTGGCAGGCACTGTGCAGCCAGGAAGCTTTTCAATTGACCTGGGAAAAGCCATTCCCGCTCTGGAAGGCGGCTCCACACCAGTGCTGTGGCAGCGAGGTGATGCCCCTGTCACTGCAGCATTCCTGCCTCTGTCCCTGTCACTGCAGCGTTCCTGCCTCAACAAACCCACCAAGGCACAGCCGGCGGGAAAGCTGGGAATTCAGATCTACTCAGACATCCTACCTGAGTCAAATCGGGTTTTACCTTCCTACCTCCTCAGCTGGTGCTTCCCTTCCCCCTCGGGATGCTGTGGCAGCATCCGTGCTCACACTCCGGGTGTTGGGACCTGGTGGCTCTGTCCCTGTCCCCTGCATGGCCTGGCTCTCCTCGTTCTCCTCCTTAATGGGCACAGATTAGTCGCTAACGAAGGGCCATTTGTCCTCCGGTTTGGTGGTTTTGTTTACTCGAGCAGTTTTCCTTTTTCTTTTGGCTTTGTGAAGTTGGATCAGAGAAACATGGAGGGCTCTATCTCTGCTCAAAAAGACAGTTCCTTATTATTGTAGACACACCAGGCATATTCTTTTCAGATCTCTCCTGACTTTGCTGGAGGATGCTGGAGGATGAATATTTCAGAGCTTTGATTTTGACTCAAAGGGAGATGAATATTTATCAATGTCCTTTTTATCCACTGCTTTTTTGGCACTGGAGTGGACTAGGTGTTAAAAATCAATACAAGCCAGGATCAAACACTCTTCCTAGAAACCCACACATCTCCCCACTTTTGGTGCAGGGGTGAGCTGAATTACCTCTACCCTGTTGTCCAGCCCACAGGGCTGCTCTATCCTTCCCTGTCCTCTCCTGCAGAGCCTCTCTGCTCCCGTGGTCTCACCTGTTTAATCCCCAATTCTTGCTGGAATCACAGCATCCCTTTCCATGCCTGCTCCAGCTGGGTAGGGCAGGAGCACTGACCACGCTGGAGCTCCCTGGCTGCTGATGTTCATCCCAGCATCCCTGCTAAGTCATGGATACAGCCAGACAGTTGCCTTATTCTCCTTTCTCCTGGGGCTTCTAGGTCTTTCTTTGACAGCCCTGATTTCTGGCTGACTTAATGGTCTCCCAGGCAACGTCCTAGCAAGGAAAAGGGAGGTGGGCCCATGTGCTGCACTGTCCCCCCAGGCTCACACTGCTTCTCAGGGTGGTGACATCCACCCCCAGAGCAGCTGGGACTGACCTCCACGTCACTGCTGGTGGGCTGAGAGTGAAGCAGCACAGGGCTGGTCTGAGGCTGTGGGAGGAAAAGAGGCCACAGAGGCACCACAGGTGTTGATCAGCCCTTGGGTGCTGTAATTAGCATGGAGGCACCACAGAATCATGGAATGGTTTGGGTTGGAAAGCGACCAAACCATTAAAATTTATCTCCTTCCAAACCCCTTGCCGTGGGCAGGGACACCTTCTACTAGGTTTGAAAGGATTTTGGAAGGTGTCACCCATGGGAGAGGGTTGTGCAGCCAGAGCCTCAAGCCCAGGACACCTCAGATGCCCGAGGAGATCTGTGCTGGGCTCCAGCATCAGACAAGGGCTTGTGGATTGGGATACCTACAAGGCCCAGCTGCTCATCCCCATCCAACATCCCCCATCCCCCAGGGCATCATGATCGTGGTGCTGTGACCTCCTGGAAAAGCTGGAGCTCTCTGTGATCCATTCCAGGGGGGATCCCACATCACTCAGAGCAGTGGGGCTGAGAGGGATTTTGTGCCCAAATAATGCCCAGCAGTGGGAGGGAGGTCCAGAGATGAGGACATATCCTGCATCCTTCAAGTGCTCACCTCCCTCTGGATGAGGTTTCCCTCCCTCTGGATGAGGTTTCCCTCCCTCTGGATGGGGTTCACCCCCTAAGATGGCTGCTCCCCATCAGAAGGTGTGTTGGTACTTGTATGTAATTATGGAGCCTCCAAAAAGTGGATTTCGTTGGGAAAATAAAAGGCAAACATCAATGAAAATGCACACAGGGTGCAGCATCTTCCATCAGGAGATCTCCAGTGGGTTTCTCAAGCTGGGCAGGATTGATTTTCCTTGTTCCCATCTCACCACCCAAGTTTTCCATGGGGATGATGGGGCAGGAGGATGCAGGAGCTGCCCCAGCAAGGCAAGAATGGGGCCAGGGATGGACTAAAAGGTCCCCAAGACCTGGCCCAAGACAGGATCCACCTGGAGTGGCTTCTGCTAGCCACTGGGCTCATCAGGGTCACACATGTCACCTTGTGCTTCACAGTCCCACCAGAGTCACAGTCACTCAGTTTCTGCCTCAGTTTCCACACTATGAAGTAGATGAAGTGATGCCCTGGGGAGGTTTGTTCATTTTTTCCCCTAAAAACTCCAGGACTTTGCAGGAAAGGGAAGGATCCAAGGGCTGCTGAGTCCTGCCAGTCCCCACCATCCCCATCCCATCCCATCCCATCCCATCCCATCCCATCCCATCCCATCCCATCCCATCCCATCCCATCCCATCCCATCCCATCCCATCCCATCCCATCCCATCCCATCCCATCCCTGCTGCCATCACTCTCCAAGCTGCACCTCCTCCTCTCTGGGGAGAGCTGATCCTTCCTCTTCTCCCTTACAGGCACCACCTCTGAGCCCGAGATGTTGCCATTCCCAGGTGAGATTCTTCTCTGAAAGTCACTTTTCTCCAGGAAGTTTTGTAGGTTAAAAATTATTTTTTAGGGAAAAGAAGGAATATGGGGAATTTAAAAAAGGAAATATATTGGTTTGGAAAAAAAAGTGGCAAGAAGAAGCTAAACTTCTTTTACAGAAAGAAAATAAAGATTTTTTATTATCTCTATTCCGCTAATTATCCTGAGAGGAGAATTTTTCCACCTCCTGCTGAGTCCCTGCCCCTGTGCCATACATCACAGACAAGTAAATAATTCCCTTGATGTGGTGGACCCCGGGCACTTCCATGCCTGCTCCCCATCACCAGCAGCCTGAGAGATCATCTCCATCCCACCAGCTCTGGATGCATTCACTGAGGCTAATAAGAATTTGCTAATTGCATCTTGTCACCCATTGTAAGTCAACACGTGGTGCCACGTGTCTGCTTTTCCCTTCACCCTTGGGTTTTTGGCCATTAGCAGGGGAGATGATGGGAGCACCACAGAGCCACAGAATGGTTTGGGTTGGAAGGGACCTTAAAAGCCACCTCATTCTACCCCTGCCATGGGTAGGAACACCTTCCACAAGGCCAGGCCGTCCAAAGCCCCATCCAGCCTGGCCCTGCTGATGGTGCATCTCATTCCTGGACTCAGATGTGCTGTGGCTCCACAGCCACTGCTGCCAGCAGATGGAGGGGAGCCCATGTCCCACCAGCAAGCCAACAACTGCCTTGTGTAGTGGGATAGAATATAAGAAAATAAAGATGGTGTAGAAAGTAATCTTACCCCTAAGGAGTTGCAGCTGGGCCAATTATCAAAGATTAGGAGCAGGCCTGACTTGAACAGGCCACAGCTGTAAGCAATGAGAAGATGCCATAAGAGCGTGGGGTGGCTGGTTGGGAAGGGAACTGGAGTCAGTTGGCTGCTTTGTGAAGAGTAAAGAGTCAGTGCTCTGAGGAGAAACACCAAGAAGGTGTGAAACTTTTGTGATAAGGCAATGACAGTATGGAACCCCTGCAACAAGATGACAACAGCCTCGTGCTACAGAGAAGGGGCAGGAGATTGATGTAGAGATTTTCCTTAGAGATTTTCTCTAAAGAGCAGGAGTTTGGTGTAGATTTGCTCCCCATGGCCTGCTGAGGGAGCTCTCTGTGCCCTCGTCCCAGAGGTCTGCCTCTCCAGCGGGCCCAGCCACTGCCAGGGCCACCTGGAGATCCTCATGACTTTCTCTAAGGAGCAAGAGTTTGGTGTAGATTTGCTCCCCGTGGCCTGTTGCCTGCTGAGGGAGCTCTCTGTGCTGCCCTCCTCCCAGAGATCTGGGTCTCCAGCGGGCCCAGCCGCTGCCAGGGCCGGCTGGAGACCCTCATGATTTTCTCTAAGGAGTTGATGTAGATTTGCTCCCCTTGAGGAGGCTGCCTGCTGAGGGAGCTCTGTGCTGCCCTCCTCCCAGAGATCCGCCTCTCCAGCGGGCCCAGCCGCTGCCAGGGCCGCCTGGAGATCCTCTACAACGGCTCCTGGGGCACCGTGTGTGACGACGACTGGGACGTGGTGGATGCCAACGTGGTGTGCCGCCAGCTGGGCTGCGGCCATGCCATCACCCTGCCAGCTGCCATGACCTTCGGCCAGGGCACCGGGCCCATCTTCCTGGACAACGTGGACTGCAAGGGCTCGGAGGCTGCCCTGAGCGAGTGCTGGAGCCACGGCTGGGGCATCCACAACTGCTACCACTATGAGGATGTGGCTGTGGTGTGCAATGGTAATGAGGGTGGGTTCCTCAGGGGGCAAGGAGAGCACGGGGTAACTGTGGAGGGCAAGACTTGGGGGCTGCAGGGGGCTTGGTGGGGCCCAAGAGTCTTATCTCAGAGCCTGACATGGGTCAGCCAAACATCTTCTGCGTTCTCCTCCCACCCCTCTCCTCAATCCAGGTCACCTCCCAGCTCCACAGGCCTGACCAGCCTGTTTTGTGTTCCTTGTCACTCCTAGATCAGGGACTTTGAATGATCCCTGGGGAAGGAGCACATGCCCACCCACACTCCTGCCTCTGAGTCAGTTGCTGCCCAACTGCTCTTTCCCCTTTTGACTTGTGTTCCTTTAAACTGCTGAGCTTTTCAGTAGGAGATGTTCCTAAAGGTGAGAAAAGCAGTGGAAAGTGTTTGAACTTGGCAAGTGAAAGTGGAACGGCTCTGTGAGGACCCTTATGTACCCCACACACGTTCCTCCCTCGCTGTGCAAGGTTTGCTCATCAGCCAGACACCAGTGAGCTGTGAAAGGGAGGCTCTGCAGACCTGGAGCAGCTGTTCTGTGAATCCCCACGTCCTGCAGAAGCAGGGCTTGGAAAAGGAGGGATGGAAAGGCAGGGATGCTGGGCTGGTGGTAGGTTGTACCAACAGCAACCAGAGAACAGAGGTTGTGGATTGAGTAGGAAAATAAATCATGGCATTGTTGGAGAGGAGAGGTGGAAGGAGTGAGAAGGGAGGTGGGGAGCTGGGTCTGAGGGAAGAAGAGAGGCTGGAGGCATTGGCAGAGAGCTCTGGTGCAGCTGCAAACCCCTCTGTTTTCAGCTGGGGCTGGTTTGGTGCAGACCCTCCTGGAGCAGTGGGGTGGGAGGGAAGCTTCCAGGTGGAGCAGCAGCAGGTGCCACCTCTCCTCTTCCCTTTGCAGAGTTCTTACCCACGCAAGTCAGCGAAGGACCGACCACCAGGACCCTCACAGCCTCGGTACAGGATGGGGAAAGTAAGCTGTTCAGCCTGCAGGGGGACATCTTGCCTGAGGGCAGTGTCCCTTACTGTCCCCTGCTGTCCCTCTTGAAGCCTCTCTGAGCTGCAGACCCCCAAACCCCATCATTGTGCTGGCCAGACCCCAGAAATTCCCAAGCCCCATTGCTCTAAAGCTTCGTCCCTTCCCCTCTCTTTCTCACCCATTTCCTTTGCCATCACGGGCACGGTGGCAGCGTTGGGCCACATTCAGGGACGCCGCATCCCTCTCACCTCGTGCTGCCACCTCCAGGTGACGGCAGCATCCGCCTGGTGAGCGGCCCCGACACCTGCCAGGGCCGGGTGGAGATCTTCTACCGCGGCAGCTGGGGCACCGTCTGCGATGACGACTGGGGCCTGAGCGATGCCAGCGTGGTCTGCAAGCAGCTGGGCTGCGGGCAAGCCCTGGATTACAAGAGCAATGCCTATTTTGGCTATGGAACAGGACGGATCCTCCTGGACAACGTCAACTGCGACGGCAGCGAGCCCTTCCTGTCCGCCTGCTACAGCCTGGGCTGGGGCATCCACAACTGCGGCCACCACGAGGATGCTGGGGTCATCTGTGCAGGTACCAGGCAGGGCATCAGCCTTAGGGTGGGGAAAAACCCAGGGACAGCCTGTTCTCCAAGCAGAAATGCCCTCAGGGAGATGCTGAGATGCTCAAGGCTGGGCAGGGCTCTGTGCTGTGGGAGCATCCTTGCTCCTTATCCGCCCTCATCATGGTACTCTGGAGCAGCAACCCCACACCAAGAGCCCAGAGCACAGCCAGGGTGGGGATTTGCAGGGGAAATGCATCTGCCCTCCTGCCAGGGAAATGCATCTGCCATCCTGCCCCTTCCCCTGCCATTTCCCTGCTCTGCTGGCTGCAAACGAGCTGCCCGTGTCTGGAAGGAGTGAGAGGCTGCCAGGGGCTGGGCACGGCGCCAGGCCCAGCCTGCCTCCCCTTCCCCTCCTGAAATGATGTATTCCTGCCATCCTCCACTGATTACTGTTTATAATCTTAATAATCCCCCTGAATTCCCTCATTATCATGGCTAATGACAGGAGCAGTGAGTGCCAGTGCTTTCCCTTTCTCACTGTTAATGGATAAAGGGGATGATGTAGGACAAAAGGGACAATTTTTTCAGGATGGTCCTTTCCTGCCTAAACATCCCCATCCCCTCTGGCACCTCCTCTGGGCATAGAGTCCATGGCACCACCACGCCCAGACCTTGCTCAGAGGGGCAGGGGATAGTGAAGCATAAATGCTAATGAATCCTGATGAGAAATCTCCCAGGTGTCACCTCTGTCCCTCTGTGTCACCACAGGACTGGACACATCCACCATCACATCATTCACCACCTCGGTGGCCCTGGACTCTGAGGAGACCCTGACTGCCACAGCCACAGGTAGGAGGTTGGCAGTCACTCCTCTGGGGGGGAAGCTGTGCCCTCTGTGTCCTCTTGTGACCTGGCCTGGCCACCCTGGGGTTCTGCCATGCCTGGGTGACGCTCGAGGGGTGACACTGCCCATGGCAGGGTGTGGCCAGGGGGCAGAAATGGTGCTGGGGGCAGAAATGGTGCTGGGGGCCACTGACTGGAACAGGGGCAGTGGGTGCTGGATCTGGACCCCTTGATGCCCACATGTCCCCATGCTTGTCTCAGCAGTGACAGACAGCAGGGACCAGCCCTCCCAGGCCACCGAGGTGGTCACCACCACGCTCCTGACCATCGAGCAGGAAAGTAAGTGTGCAGCTGCTGCTGGGGCTCCATGCCCCTGGGGGGGTCACTCCACATCCCCACGGCTCCTTCCATGTCCCCAAAGGTCACCCCATGTTCCAAGTGCTCAATCCACGCCCCAGGAATTATCTCACATCCCCAGGGTTTACTCCATGCCCACAGGGTGTTCACCCTGTGACACTCAAGGGTTCATCCCATATCTCCATGGATTGCTCCATGCTCACAGTGCTGCTTGGGAATCACCCCATGGACCCAGTGTCACCCCACATCACCAGCACTCACCCTGTGTGCCCAGGGGCTCAGCTCACATCCCCATGGTCACCCTGAGCTCTCCAGATGTTACCCCATATCCCAGAGATTCACCGCACACCCACAGGGGTTTGACCCACATTCCCAGGGGGTTGCACCCACATCCCCAGATGTTACCCCATACCCCAGAGTCTCACCCCATACCCACAGGGGTTTGTCCCACACCCCAAGGTGGGTGTACCCATGACCCCAGGGGTTACCCCATACCCCAGAGACTCACCCCACACCCACAGCTATTTGCCCCACATCCCCAGGGGGTTGCACCCATGTCCCCAGGGGTTACCCCAGAAACCAGGGGCTCACCCCATGCCCTTGGAGGGTGAGCAGGGGACAGCGGCCCCCCTGTGCAGCCCTGCTCCCCCCGGCGTCGTGGCTCGCAGGTGGCGGCTTGCGGCTGGCGAACGGCAACGGGAGCTGCCGCGGGCGGGTGGAGGTGCGGCACGGCGGCACCTGGGGCACCGTGTGCGACGACGACTGGGACTTCCCCGACGCCCAGGTGGTTTGCCGGCAGCTGGGCTGCGGCACCGCCCTGGCCGCCACCGTGCTGGGCTCCTTCGGCTACGGCAGCGGGCCCGTGCTGCTGGACAACGTGGGCTGCGGCGGCGGCGAGGCGCGCCTGGCCGACTGCTTCCACCTGGGCTGGGGACAGCACAACTGCGGCCACCACGAGGACGCCGGGGTCATCTGCCGAGGTGAGAGAGAGGGGGAGGGTGTCTTGGTTTGGAAAGACAGGAGTCTGCTAAGGAAGGCAGGAGCCTCCGCTGAAATGGAAAATGTAAACCCTCCCCACCCCTACAGGACCCCAAAACTCCCTCAGACCCCAAAACTCCCTGCTAAGGAAAGCAGGACCCTCCCCTGAAATGGAGAATGTAAACCCTCCCCACCCCTCTGAATTGCTATAAATTTTAAATTAAGGGGCTCTCAGGCAAAAAAATATAGGAGCAGGAAATAACAGTTCTTTAATAGGGAAGAAAAACAGAATGATAAAATAAACAATACGGTACACTAGAACAACAGTGACAGAGTCAGAGCCCAGCCTGACACCCTGTGGGTCAGGGTGTTGGCAGCAGTCCCATTGGAATTGTGGCTCAGCCCTCCTGCAGTGTCAGGGGTGGCTCTGCTGGAGCAGGGATCCTGTAGAGAAGGATGGATTCTGCCTCTGAAGATCCAGGGGAAGGAGAGGCAGCTGCTGTTCCTCTGGGGAATCCTGTGGAGAAAGCCGTGCTGGTGTTCCAGAACCTCCAGATTATATCCATGTAGGAGTGCTTGGCTCCTCCCTCTGGGCGGAGCATCTCACAGTGGGATGTTATAGTTCTTATCAGCCATGCAGTGACATTCAATAGCTGTTATCATTCAATATCTGTTATCAGCAGATGTCCCCTCTCGAGGGAGGGGGGATTGTGGTCACTCAAAGAGAGAGATAAGGCAAACTGCCCACTTGACAAAAGACAACTGTCATTCAGATGGTAATAGAAAACATCTTGCATTGCAATCTGGAACAGAGGGTGACTGGAGGTCTCCAATGAAGCCCAGCTCAGTGGGAAAGTCAATGAGAGAATGGGTGTAGGGAGGATTTCCATGCTCAGGCTGGAAATGGGATCCCCCAAATGGGGCTGGGGTGAAGAATGAGCAGTGGCAGTCGGTGCCATGGTGTGGGTCATGGCTGGAGTGTGGCACCCACTGTGGTCCCCATTTGTGCACAGTGGCTGCACATCCCACCCACATCCCTGCAGCCATCCCACAGCACTGCTGGGGGGCACATCCCACCCCACATCCCTGCAGCCATCCCACTCCACTGGGGGGGCTCTGACCTGGCCCTGTCCCTTCAGTCACTTTTCCCACCTCTCCTCTGCTGCACCAGGTGCTGATGACACTGAAGACCATTTCCAAGAGGCCACTGCTACAACCACCACACTGGCCCCAACTCGTCCCAAGGAGGGTAAGTACTGGGGTGTCACCTGGGGACACAGTGCCAGCCCTGGGGATGCTCCATGCTGGCACAGGGTGGAAAAATAAATGGCTCAAGCAGAGGCACAAGATCTGGCAGTGCCTGGAGCGGCCCATGGGAGGGGGAAAACCTGATGACACTGTTAAGTCACAGCTTCTTCTAGTGCCCCCAAGGCTGGTTCAGGCAGAGGTGGTGGACATCAGGGTGGGGACAGCAGGTGATGGACCAAAGGGGCAGAGTTGGCAACAGAGGTGATTGTCTGTTCCACGATGCTCTGAGGGTCACCCCCCAGCTCTGGCAGGTACAAAGGCAGAGGGGGAGCTCTGGGCTGACCCCAGGGCAGGCAGGGAGAGTGGGACACAGCCCTGGGGTGGGCACAGGCCGGGGCTGCCTCACCCCCTGCCCTCCCCAGGGTCCCTGCGCCTGGTGAACGGCAGCCACCGGTGCGAGGGGCGCGTGGAGATGTTCTACCTGTCCCAGTGGGGCACCGTGTGCGACGATGCCTGGGACCTGCGGGATGCCAAGGTGGTGTGCAGGCAGCTGGGCTGTGGGCACGCCCTGGCAGCCCGGGGGGAGGCACACTATGGCCAAGGAACAGGCTACATCTTCCTGGACAACCTCAAGTGCAAGGGCCACGAGCCCTCGCTGCTGCACTGCTCCCACATCCGCTGGGACGTCCACAACTGCGACCACTCTGAGGATGCCGGTGCTGTCTGTGACATCCTATGACCCTCACACAGGTAAGGGGGGACAGGGAGGCTGCAGGGAGCTGGTGGCAATGCCACAGAGAGGGGTTGAACCCTTGGTGTTGGTCTGGATGCACTCCCTGCACTGGATGTTTGGGGTCTGAGAGTGGGAGGCTGAAGGAGCACAAACGAGCAAGGGGAAATGGAGGAGGCTTTAATTATTTTGCCACCTTCTGGGATAATCAGCTGGCCTCTGGTGTGGGGCTCAGGAGCTCTGCTGCCCAGGAACTGGACGTTTGGGGTCTGAGAATGGGAGGAGTTGGGTGAGGACTGGGTTCTACTCAGCTCCTGAAATAGTGGATGAAGCTTCCCACCCCCAGACTGCCCCTTGGAAAAACAAAACTGCTTCTGGTGTGAAATCTGGTTGGTTTCAGCCATTTCTTTTAAGAGATGAGGAAAGAAAAATGGATTTTCTGCTGTGAAAATGATGTGAAATTATACTCAGAAAATGTAAAAAGGGGGCTGAAATCACACCAGGATGCTCCAGTGGCTCTGCAGTGAGTTACTGTTGTTCTGCAATTTGCTTTGCAAGCCCTCCAGCAATCCCAATACCAGCTTTTTCTTCCCATTTTGGCACCAGAAATACCAATTCCTCCCCCATTCCCATGCAGCAGAAATGCAGGCGTTGGATCTCACGCCATCTGCAATCCTTGTGCCTGTTTCACCTGTTCCTTCTGCAAACACTGGGGGGTTTAGGAGAGCTCAGATGAGATTTTTCCCTTCCTGGGGGGCTTCAGCACAGCCAGTCCATGCCCAAAAAATCTCATGGGGAATGGGAAAGGGTCCCTGCAGTCCCCCCATCCTTCTCCATCCTGTGCTGGCTTTGGCTGCTCTGTCCCAAAAGCTCTATGCTCTGAGGAGCCCAGGGCAGGCAGGGAGCTGGCAGACAGGACACAAGCAGATGGAAAACCATAGGGAAGACCCCAAATCCCTTCCCAGAGCAGAGAAAGGGACCCAGGAGCCTGCAGGTTCCCCAGTGCCCTGCCTTTGGGGTATAAAGGCTGTTTTCCTCCCAGCTCAGGTGGAAAGACCCAGCCTGCAGCACCTGTCACCTTCACCACCAAGTGTTTGATTCCTACTGGGACATTGGGAAAAGGATTTCAGTGTTCTCATGGATGGGGTTCAAGGGTGGGGAAGGGTTTGTGCAGGGGCACAGAGCTCACTCCTCTGTTTGTGCAATTCTGTTGTTGATAAGAGACTGTGCATATTCCTGGGTTGGGTTTTTTTTCGTTTTCCAATTTTTTTTTTCTTATATGTGTGTGGGTTTGTTTTTGTGAATACATAAAAGCCCTTTGAAAGTGCTCTGAGAGCTGATTTGTTTTCCTGTCATCCCCTCAAAGCCCTGGGTAAAAGCAAACACCTGGAGACAAGGAGATGCCCCAAAACTGGAGGAGAGAGCTCAGTCCCTTTTTTCGGACAAAAATTGTCCCAAATCCCTGGCTCAAAATGTTCAAGCTGCCTTTAATTCCCACCCAGCTGAGAGCTCAGCTTGGACCTTTCCCCACCCCAACTCGGGGGTACAACCCTGAAGCCCATCAGGCTCAGGGGTTGAGGTTGGATCCAGCTTTGGGTTTGTTCCCAGTGGGATTTGGCAGCCACGTGAGCTGTGGCGTGGCCCTGGCCCCATGCTCAGGCTCCTGTTGGCTGCTTCTTTTCCACTTCCCATGGACAGAGCTTTCCCAGCCCTTTGATCCCAGTTCAGATCTCCATCAGTGGGGAAACTGAGGCATGGAAGCCTCTTCCAGGCAGGCTGTGGCAGCACAGCTGGCCAAGGCTTGCTGGGGCACTGGGAGAGGGCAGGGAGGTGCTGTGGGAACAAAATCCTCCTTTCCCTGTGCTCCAGGCCCTGCATGCTCCACTGCCCCCTCACTTCCCACCTCACCTCCCGCCTCCAGGACAGCTGGGCAGTGCCTGGGTCCTGCTGGGAGCAGGAGGGGGACAGAGCTGTCCCCAGCAGCTCCCAGCCCATCCCCACAGCCCACACCAGCTGGGGATGGGTCAGAGGGTGCTGGGGGCTCCTCCAGCTTTGCTGTCCCCTCCCTGTGCCTGTGGGAGTGGGGCCAGGAGTTGCTCTGGAAGCTGCTGCCTCTGGAGGAGGAAGATAAGAAAGGCTGGAGGGGTTTTCCTTGTTTTTCTTGGGGACTATGCCTTGAGCTGGCAAAACTGGGCTGTTTTTTTTTTTTTGTGTTACCCCACACCCTGCTCTTCCTGGCTTTGATCTGGGAAGAGCAGGTCCTGTTATCCTGGAGTTTCTCCCTTTCACAGCCTACAATCCAGCAAGCAAAGGGTTTCCAGGCAGGAAAGGCAGCAGCTGCCTCCCTGTCTTCCAGCCTTTTCTCCTGCAGCCAGCCTGGGATGGGCTGAGATCCACAGGGATCCCCCCGGACACTCCAGAGCCAAGCTGGGCATCACCTCCTGTTCCTCTGGGAGCAGGGAGTGGCAGGCAGGAGGGGGGAGCAGGGTACCAGCAGGGGCATGCCCTGGGGCAAGGAACAGCAGGGTTGGAGCATGCCCTGGCTCTGCAGCAGGGTGCAGCAGCACAGGGGATACTCTGGAGCAAGATACCAGCACAGGGAATGCTCTGGAGCTCGGTAGCAGCACAGGGACAGGGGATGCTCTGGAGCAGGATCCCAGCACAGGGAATGCTCTGGAGCAGGATACCAGCACGGGGGGTGCCAAGGGTGTGAGAGCATCCCCCCACGGGAGCACAGCCAGGCTGCAGCGGCTGCGGGGGAGCCGGGAGAAGCTCCTGCCCAGCTCCCATCCTCCTGCCGACGTCAGCTGTTTCCCGGCGCCCAGAGCAGCTGCAGCTCCACACCGGTCGATGTCATCGATTAGTTCCTCTCCCCAACCCCGGAGAGGGGATGGTGTGGGGGGTAGCAGGGAGGAGAGAATAAATATTTCAGCAGATCCAGGCAAAAGCTGGGGTTATTTTGAGGCTGGGATTTATGGGCTATTAGGAATAAGGAATGAGTCTGTGCTGGGAGAAGAGACCCATTAATCCAGGCTGAAGGAGCACAAATGAGCAAGGGGAAATGGAGGAGGCTTTAATTATTTTGCCACCTTCTGGGATAATCAGCTGGCCTCTGGCTGGGTGCTGCTGTGGGGCTCAGGAGCTCTGCTGCCAGGGAACTGGGGCAGGTGAGGGGACACTCACGATTAAACCCCCCCAGCTGTGCTGTGAGGGATGGGCCATCCATTCTGGGACCAGTACGGGACCAGTACAAGCAGTGCTTCTGGCTGGGACGTGGTGGGGGAGCTCTGCTTGTGGCAGGGACGGCAGGAGGGGCCCGTGGGTCAGTGCCCGGTCCCGGGGTGCCCTTCCCGGGCTGGGCCAGCCCTGCCACGGCCGTGCCCCGTTAAGGCAATCCCGCCTGTGCCTGTAACCGGAGGAGCTGGGCGCTATCCGGCGCAGGGTGAGTCAGTGCCCGAGGCAGCCCTGGGCCGGGAGCATCCCTGGCTCTGCTGCTCCCTGCACCACCTGGGTGACCTTGGGCTCTGCTCTGTTCCCCAGCTCGCCCTGCCCTCCTTGCTGCCTCAGTTTCCCTGGGGGGACACAGGAAGGGTGGTCCTGGCTCACTCCTTGACACTCTTGAGCTGCAGGGACGCGGCTGCCCCGGCTGGAGGGGCATTCCTCACCCCGTGGGGGCACCGAGATTCGCCCCCCTGCGGCCAGCCTGCTCCAGCCCCTACAGCCAGAATTTTTGGGAACGCGGACACCCCCGCGGCAGGGATGCAGAGCACGGACAGCCTTGGACCACCTCCTCCGAAGGGATGCATGAGGACCTGACCTCCCTGCGGCATCTCTGCGGCACCGCCATCCTCGCTCCCTTGCGGGGTGGCCCCGGGTGCCAAGGTCACCCAGCGGGATCGCGGCGGGTGCCGGGGCCGCTCTGCACACCCCGGTACCGGCCGCGTCCTCCTTCCCCGCTCCGCCGGGCCTGCCGCGGCTCCCGCTTGCGTCACCCGCCGGAGCCAGCAGCTATTTTGGGAACTGCAAAGTCACTGGCGCAATTAGACGGCTGGCAAAGGCAGCGGGGGGACCGCGGGCACGGCTGCTCCCCGCGCCGTGCCGTGCCGTGCCGTGCCACACGGGCACCGCCAGCCTCCCTGCGCCTGCAGGGTCCCTCCGCCTGGACAAACGGCCACGGCTGCAAATCCTCCCATCCATCATTGCCTTCTCTCTGCCTTTTTTTTTTCTTTTTCTTCCTTCCTTTTTTTTTTTTAATATTTAATTTGATGTCGCTCCCCCGGCAGGAGGCTCCCCACGTGGGCTGCTGAGCCAGCTCGCTGCCACCGCTGGCGTTTGGAGAGAGGCAGCAGCAGCAGCACAGGGATTGTGTGCCAGGGCGATGATGCCCTGCGGGTTGGGGGGGTCCGGCTATTCCCGGGTGCTCTGCTGCCAGCTGGGTGCTCGGTTTAATCCGGTCTGCATCCTCCGGGAGCAGCCAGCGCGGTGCCCCAGCTGGCCCCGTGGCAGACGTGGGGCTGTGGATGGGCTGCGGTGACACTGGAGGCACACCTGACCCTGGGGCACAGCACAAAGAGAGGCGGCGTTCTGCCACGCAGTGTCCTTGGGGGACAGCCCAAGGGGATGCGGGGACAGCCAGAGGGGACAGCTGGGGATCTCAGTCCCTCTGCCCAGCGCTGTTTGGTTTCTCTGCCCACCCTTCTCAGTTCCCGGTAACCTTCAGGTCATGGCAGAGGGGATGTGTACAGAAAGGCTGGGACAAGCTGATCCTGGCAGGCTCCAAACGCCCCAAAAGTGAGGCTCAAAAAATCATTTCAAAAATCTCCAGACTGTTCTATGTGACCTGACATCTCTTTCAGTCCCATCCCCCAGGAAAAAAAAAAAAACCACCCCAAATCCTCTCTCCAAACCATCCTGGAGAGGTGCCACAGCAGGAGCTGGTGCTCAGCTCCCCTGATCCCATATTGGGGCTTCGGGTGGGAAGGGCCAGATCCAGACGGATCCCTGGGCACAGCAGAGGTGATGGGCGCTTGCAGACTGACCCCACCCTGCTCTCCATCCCTCCGAGCCCTGGAGGAGGGGATCCCTGCCTGCGCTGGGGCTGGAGGAGCCGCTGGTGCTCCTGGGCTGGGCACAGACAGCGATGGGTGGGACCAGGGGGTGGCTCTGGGGTGCCAGGGGCTGTGGGAGGGCAGGGGGAAGGTGGGCATCGTGTGTTCCCCCCGGGCTGGGGGAAGAGGCCGCGGCGGTGGGGCTGGGAGCGGTGAGGCTGTGCTGAGTCACGCTGCAGAGCCTGCGAGCAGGACTGCAGCAAGGCTGCCTGTGACAGCCCTGTCCCTCCGCCCCCGGCTCCTCGCCTCCTCCCGGGGGCCAGCACGCTCATGGGGCTTGATGTCCAGGCTGGGGAGGGCCCGCTGCTCCCCTGGACATGGCTGTGTTGAAGTTCCCAACCCTGCCTGACTCTCCCCAGCCCCCTTGCCCTTCAATAGGGATGGGGCTGGTCCAGGATGGGGGTCCTGGAGTTCCTGGGCAGGGAGAGGGGAGGACTGAGCTGCCCCTGGGGGATGTGTCCCCGAGCCCAGTGCAGAGGGGTGTCCCTGGGTAGCCCTGGGGACAGCAGGGCGGGGGGGTCACTCGCTGCCAGCACAAACACAAAGGGCACTTAGCAGCCACTGGAACATGAGGTAGATCTCCCCTGGCATGGGTGGAGTGGGGTGGTGGGTGGGCAGAGATCCCCCCAGCTCCTCCCTGACACCACCAACCCAGCACACAGAGCTGAGCATCCACCCCTGCTGCTGCACAGGAGAAAGGCTGAGGCAGGTCCCTGCTGCAGAGGGAAACTGAGGCACGGGCTGTGCCCCGAGTATTGGCCCCAGATGCTGCCACTTCTCAGGCTCAGAGTCTGGGACAGCCCTGTCCCCACAGGACGCTGTGACCACCTTGCCTGGTGCTGTCTCCCAGCCTCACAGAGCTCAGAGCTGCTTCTGGAGGGCCCGAGACAGGCAGGGCTTTTTTTAGGAGCTGGGTAAGAGCCGTCTGGGCGGTATTTATATCGGCTCCTTAAATAAGAGCTGCCATCTGAGCCTGACGAGCCTGCTTAATTATTAATGCCCCGCAGGGAAGCAGCACTCCTGCCTGCTCCAGGCCCACCTTCCCGCTGGGATCCTGCAGCCCAGGTCCCACCCAGCTCCCCACCAGCACCCAGGGTGGGCTGTGACAGCCTGGACATCCCAGAGCACCCCGGCTTCCCATGGGACATTTCTTATGTGGGAACATCTTCCCCAGGGCAGGGAGGAAGGCTCAGAGGGGATTTTCCATGGCATGGGCATTGCTGCAGTTTTTAGTGGGTGTTGGTTATAAGGGGAGGGTGGGAGGCACAGGGTGATGCTCTCCCATCCCATCTCAGCAGCTTGAGGTGGTTCCAGGGAAAATCATCCCTGGAAGCCCCGAGGGGTAGGGGCAGCCCTGCTTGGAGACAGAGCTTATGCTAAACAGCACGGGAGGGCAGCTGCTGCAGCAGAATTAATTTGAGCTTGGAAAGTGCTTTGAAAGGCTGAGATGAAAGGCCAGGGCTGGGTACAAAGAGCTGCAGCTCCACAGACAGGGGGAAGGAAACTCCCAGCAAAGCACCCTCAGTCTGTCATCAGCCCCAGCAGCCACGGCCCCTCCATCCCCTCCTGCCCCAGGTGAGGCAGCCTCTGGCTCTGGGACGTTTTGGGGAGGGTTGGTGAACCCTGAGCTCACCCAGATGTTGGTTGTGGGGTCCTTGGTTGGGTGTGACCTCCCCCAGCTCTGGTTTGTGTCAGGGTGGAGGGGCCAAGGCTGCACTGTGAGGGGCTGGGAAGGTGCAGGGGAAGAGGGGACAGCCTTGCCCTGCTCCTGAGTTGTGTCCCTTGCTGTGTCACACAGCCAGGCTCAGGGCAGGATGGGGGGAAAGGGGCCAGGGTGCCACAGCACTGGGGTGGTGGGGACAGTCTGGCCTAGTAAGGGGTCAGGCAGGGAGGACATGAGGGCACCACTGTCCTGCAACCTCAGGGAAGGGGACACTGAAGCCAGAGGTTTCCTCATCTTGTTTTTCCACCAACATAACTGCAAGAGTCACAAAAGTGCTCCCCTGGGCAGGCAGCCCCTCCTCAGGGCAACCCAAGCAGCAGCTGCCTGGGCAGTGGGACTTGGGGTGACCTGGGGCTGTGCAGGAGCCTGGGCAGCATCCCAGGGATAGAACCCATCCAAACCCCCACACCAGCCCTGGAAAATGCCACCCTGTGTCCCCTGGCCTTCACAGCTTTGCCACTCACCAGCTGAACACACCAAGCTGTCGGGTCACTGCTGGTGTGGCAGATGTGCTGGTGTATCTGTGGTGACAACTCCTGGTGTGGGGACAGGCTGGGACACCTGCACCATGCATCCCCTTCCCTGGGCATCCCCTTCCCTGGGCATCCCCTTCCCTGAGCATCCCCTTCCCTCAGCATCCCCTTCCCTCAGCATCCCCTTCCTTGGGCATCCCCTTCCCTGAGCATCCCCTTCCTTGGGCATCCCCTTCCCTGAGCATCCCCTTCCTTGGGCATCCCCTTCCCTGAGCATCCCCTTCCTTGGGCATCCTCTTCCCTGGGCATCTCCCTACCTCCAAGCAGGCAGACATGGAGGGAAAAGGCACAAGGCTAGGGGCACATGACTGTTGTTCTCCTGCTGGAAGTGAGGGGTGAGGATTTCTGGATCCATTTTCAGAGCAGTCAGCAGCTCACCCAAGCAAACTCCAAGTCACGGAGAATTTCCTGCTTCCCCTCACGGTGTCACAAGGCATTGACAAGACGTAGCAGGGAAGGCAAGAAAATGCAAAGAGAAAGACTCTTCTTCCAGGCCACGGGAATTAACAAAGTGGCACATTTGAAGGCAGGGAAGTATTTTTAATCCCACAGGCAGAATCCAGGTTATTAGGTTTTTCTGGGACATCTGCAGAACAGACCCACATCCTTTGGGTCGTTGTGATTTCCCAACACAGCAGCTGCCCCAGCCTCTCACTGAGGGGTGTCTGCAGGCACCAGAGGTGGGAAAAGGGGATTTAGTGATGTCCAGCCAGGTAACACCTCCAGCTGCCCATGCTGCCCACCAGAACCTTCTAACTTGGACCATCCACCACCAAACCCTCACCCCACTGCTGGCCAGGCTGTGCAGCAGAGGAATTAGGTGTTGTGAGGGGTGTTGATTTATGCATCAGAGCTCAAAAAAGGGGGCTGGATTCACTGCAGATAAATATTACAGCCAGATTGCTACTCTGAAGAATTTACAGCATCATGAATATCCTGTTCTGACCTGTGATGGGGAAGGAAATCATCTGCGTTGGGAAATGTATTTATGGCTCTGGTGCTCTGACAGAAATAAATCAGTATTTGCTCGTTTTGGGGCAAAAACAGGGTCACTGTAAATCAGCAGAGTCGGGCTGGCTGAGAATGTGCCAGGTTTATGGAAAATACTAGATAAGATTCCAAAGGTTTGTATGGAGAGGCAACAGTTTTTATTAGGACTGTTGATATATTTAGAGAAATCAGGGGATCTTCCAGGTGCAAAAGCACTTCTTCAGGTCTGGGCTTGTGTTCAATATCGGCCATGAGAACCCAGGAATTGTACCCAAGGGATAATATTATTTATTTTCCAAGTTAGAGGATGCATATATCCAGCCCAAATGCAGTGGATCACCCAGAAGGGGGTGAGCAGGGAATCTGCTCTCATTCATTCACAGATCTGAGCATGCTTGGCTCGGGTGATGCCCCACAGACACCTCCAGATTATTGATAAGAAATAGCAGCAATAACTGAAAAATTGATTTGGGAACCAAACTTCTTTAATATTCTCTTGCATTCTGCACTTTTTTACTCAAACCCTCTCCCAAAACTGGCCCCAGGCTGAAAACAACCCAGAGCTCTGCAGTGGGAGCTGTGCAGAGATGCCAGCGAGCCCCCAGGGGAGGGTGAATGAGCCTTTATCAGGGGAGAGGAATAAACTGCCCTTGTCTGAGGGATCTCTCCTCGGGATGGCCGGGCAGTAAACAAAGGCTGGGCACAAACAAAGGTTGTTCTCACCCGCAGCCACGTGCGCTGCTGCGGGGTGTGAGGGAGGAGACAGCCTCTGACTTTTGCAGAGGAAATGGAGAGGATCCGGGCGTGTTTCTGCTTCTGTTTAGCAGAGTGGGGGGGGGATTTCTTCTGCTCTCGGAAGCTGTAAACAAAGGAGGATTCTGTGCTACACAAATCCAGGCGATGCCGTTCTCTGCCCTTTGCAGAGCAGTGCTAAACCCACAATAAAATCTTGCCCCAAAAGGGTGTTGCTCACCACCAGCAGCATTCCCAAACCAGTTTGTCCCCACCCACGTGGGTGAGGCCGTGGCTATGGGCTCTGGACAGCCACAGCAGTGCCCTGAGGACACTGGCACATCCCAGTGCCACCCAGGCTTCCTGTGAGGTTTCAGAAGGAAACCACAGGGCACAGGGGGATGGCTGAGTCCTCTGAGCTCATCCCCACATATCCCAAAGCACCTGTGCGGGGACAGTGGCTTTGGGAAGGGCCAGGGACACGTGGCACAGGAAGGACAGTGTTTATCTGGGCATCAGCACTGCCTGGCTCTCTCTAAGCAAGATAAAGTGCTTCCATTGGGATCACTCTGTTTATCAGAACCCTTTCCTTTCTCCCAGTGCCACAGCATCCTCTCAGCACTGCTTTATCCAGAGGCTTTTTAGGAAAACAGGATTCATTAAACCCTTGCATTCCTCCCAGTGCTGTAGCCTCCTCTCAGCATCACTTTATCCATAGATTTTTTAGGAAAGTGGGATGTCTTATGACTCCCAGTGGCTCTCCCCATGGCTGGAGCAGACATGTTTTCATCCTATGGGTTATCCATGAGTGACTGCCCAAGGTGGCTGTCACTGTCCATTATCCAGCGTTGATCTCCAGCGGGAATGCTCTCCTCTGTGGATCAGAACCCTGGCCATGGTGGGAAAAAGGGGGCAGGGGAAAGCAGGGGACATCACCCCAAGGCTGTCACCATGACCTGGCCCAGCAGTGCCACAGTGACCCCAGGCACAGCAACACTGCAGGGTCTCCACGGGGCTGTGAGTGGGTCTGGGTTTTGAGTGGAGCAGGGTTATCAGTGGGATCTGGTTGTGAGTGGGTTTGGACAATGGGTGGGTTCAGGTTGTATGATCACGATCTGTGTGGGTCAGGGCCACAAGTGGGCCTGACCACGAGTGGGACCATGCTGTGTGTGGCTCCAGGCTCTGAGGCCAGCCTGTGGGTGGCTCCAAGCTGTGAGTGCCCATGGGCTGTGAGTGGGCACGGGCCGTGTGTGGGCTCTCCGTGGGCCTGGGTGATGAGTGGGCACGGTGAGGACGGGCTCTGTGTGCCGTGGGTGGGCTCTCCGTGGGCACAGGCCGTGTTTGTGGGCTCTCTACGGCCCTGAGTGATGAGTGGGCACGGTGAGGACGGGCCGTGTGCGGTGTGTGCGGGCTCTGAGCGGGCCTGGGCTGTGACTGAGCCCGCTCAGTGTGCGAGCCCAGCCTGCGGCTGTGCCTGGGCCGTGGCAGCGTCCCCGCCCTGAGCGCGTCCATGCTGGAACGGCTCCCGGGCCGCGAGCGGGACCAGGCTGTGAGTGTCCCTGCCCCGGGTGGGCCCGTGCCCGGCGCTGTCCCGCGGCTCCATCCCGAGGGCCGCCCGTCCCACGGCGCCTGCCGGGCCCCCCCCCCCGCTCTCCCGGCGCGGCCGCGCCCTCCGCGGCCCACCCGGGCCGGGCTCCGGTGAATCAGCACAGGCGGGGCCCAGGGGGGCCAGGGGCCGGTGCCTTGGCGCGGGGCACGATGGGAGATGTAGTTCTAACAGGAGAGGATGGGCTGAGTGAACTCAGCGCCGCTTGCGCATCCTGAGGACTTCATCTCCCGTCGTGCTCCGCGGGCGAGGGGTGGGCGGGGCAGCGGGGGAGGGGCGGGGCGGGGCGGGGCGCGCGCAGGGGGGTTGTGGTGGCCCGCGGCGCGCGCACAGCACCGGGCGCAGCCGCCGCCGCCGCCTCAGCCGCAGCAGCGCCGAGACCGCCGCGCCCTCCTCGTCCTCCTCTTCCTCCTCCTTCCTCTTCCTCCTCCTCCCGGAGCCCGCAGCCTCCTCGCCCCTCTCCCCCCCGGACCCCGCGAAGATGGTGGACCGCGAGCAGCTGGTGCAGAAGGCCCGGCTGGCCGAGCAAGCCGAGCGATACGACGACATGGCGGCCGCCATGAAGAACGTGAGTCCCGTCCCGCGGCCGTCGCGCTCCCCACACACACACACACACACATAGGCACACGCGCACACCTTCCTCCTCCTCCTGCTCCGCTGGGGCCGCCCTCCCGTCGCCCTTCCCGCGTGTTCTCCGCGGTGGGTGGTGGGCTCGGCCCGGGGGGCCGCGGGGGTGTCAGGGCCCCGGTCCCTCGCCCTCCGACACCCCCAGCTGAGTCCCGTTCCCGCCGCTTTTCCCCATCCAGGGTTACTTTGCTTTCTCCCGACCCCCATCCTTGCCCTAGAGCCCCCCACGCATCCTTTGCCCTGCAGTGGGGCCCCTACCCAGCCCCACGCATCCTGCTCCTCTGCCCCGGAGCCCCCTTTCCACATCTTTCGCCTGGTCTGGGGCTCGCATCTAGCCCCACATATCGCTCTTTCCTGCCCTAACCCCCCCCCCGCATCTTCTCCCTTATTCCGGGGCCCCCACCCAGTCGCACACATCCCCCTTTCTGTCCTAGAGCCGCCCTCCATCCTCCCCTGCTCCAAACCCCCTCGCTTTGCCCTGCTGCCCCCATCCAGCCCCACGCATCCCCCTCCCCTGCCCTAGAGCACCCCCACATCCTCTCCTCTGCCTCGGGGCTCTTTGCCTCCGCAGCCCCCCATCCCCTTCCAGCCGCATTTCTGCTCTCCCCCCGCCCCAGGCCCCCTCCCGTGCCCTCTCCCCACCCTGCCTGAGCGTGGCGGGGCACGGGAGCCAGGCGGGGCTGCGGCGCTGCCCGGGGGGGTCACACCGGCTCGGGGCCCCGGGGGGCGAAGCAGGGGGGGCACCCGGTGTGGCGGGAGGGGCTTCGTGCACATCTCTCCCCGCTGCCGAAATATCTCCCCGTGCATCCCTTCCCACGCGTGGTCGCCGGGGCTGGTGTGCGCCCCTGACCCCAAAGATCGGCAGCCCTTTCACTGTCAAAGCTCTTATTTTTACTGCTCTTGGTTGGAGATTTATGAATTGAGTCATGTTGTATTCATTTCACGCTCTTAAAATAAAGACTCTGCATATAGCAGGCTGATCTGATTTGTGACACTGAACGCTCCCCTTCAATACTGACATTTTGACAATATAAGAAGGGAAAAAAAAACATATCTCTGATCTGATCTTGCAAACAAAGCAATCGTGGGAGGCAGGATCAAGTCATTCCAGAAGATTCTGCATTTGTCATATTGCAGAGAGGCTAGACTGGGTGGAGGGAGGGAGGGGGTGCTTTAAAGGGGAAAACTGTTCTTTATGTTTGTCTTCTTAGTCAGGTCTGAACCTTTGCTGGGAGCTGGGGTGTCCTCCCCGGCTGATGAAAAGTGAATGCCGATCTGGGAATGTCGCAGTCTGCCGTGGGTGCAGCTCTGTTTGCCCATATTGCACCATTTTGTCAATAACCTTGCATTTATCAAACAGACAAAACTGTCACAGCCCGAGCCCGGGGAGGGAGGAGATGTCTTATCAAGGAATGAAATACGGATAATCGGAACGAGATATTATCACATTAAGCCAGCCGGGCTGTCCCTCTGCTGCACTATGGCTTTTATACCATTTTCTGATAGCGGCATCTATTCATTTTAAAGCAAAGCCTGCTGTGTGAGCAGATCCTACAGCTCATTTCCTACGGATAATGCAGCCGCCGTGACAAAGCCAGCAGGGATATGCCCGGGACTCACAGCCGCGTTGCACTGTGAATTTCTCTTAGCCTGCTTCCCCGGGCTGGGTGCTCGAACCCCAGGTGCTGTTAAGAGCTCGTATGTGTGATTTTTCCTTACGGGCCCTGGTGAAACAGTAACCCGGGCTAACGCCTCTTATCAGCTGCCGGGTAGTTTGGCCGTAAGGAAACGTTCCCCAGCGGGAGCGCTGACGCCTCCCTTCACCAGCAAACAAAAGGCAGAGCTTTGTTCTTCCTTTCAGCACCGCGCTGCCCCAGCTCCGGCACGGCCGGTCCGGCGGCCACGGCCATGTCACAGCCGTGTCACAGCCGGTTATCCCCGTCCCCCGTGCGCTGCCCAGCCCCCAGCCCCGGTTGTGCGGGAGGCTGATGACCTCGCACTCATTTCCGTAGCAACGCCTAGTGATGTCATATGCCATGGTCCAAGCTGCAATGCACCCAGGCGGTAGCAGAGAGCATGCGGGCTGCGCCTAGCGAAGGTGATGCAGAGCCATCCTGCCCTCCAAACCTAGCCCTGCCTAGCGCCCTGCTGAGAAATGCTGGATGGTTCTCCTTTCAAACCTGTCGTGGCAGTGATGGGCATTAAAGAGGCTCGTTTTTCCACCGTTGCATTTTGGCGGCTGCCTCACATGGGTTGTTCAGCCTCAGCCCTGTGTGCTTGGGAACCTGTGCTGAATGGATGTGTTAATGGTTTAAAATGGAAATGGTGTGCTGGGCTTCTTGCTGTCTGCTGATTCATCTAGGGATGTCTGGGATTGCAATAGTTTCTCAAAAATAATATTTATATATAATAACTTCTACTTCCTTCCTTCTTGTAAGTGCTAGCTGCCAGTGCCCCTAATTGCTGCCTGCAGTTGTGTTGCTGCTGCAGGGGCAGGATTGCTCCTTCAGCCCCCAAAAGGGGCAGGTTTACTGGGGGGGGTCTCTGAAAACAACAGATGATCCCTCACCTAGCAGAGGGAGCAGAAGGTGATGCCACACCCAGGAAGGGTGCAGGGCTGGGCCCATCGATCCAGGGTATGTCTTCATGACCTTGGTCACCTCAGTGCTGTCTGGGGGTACCATCAGCCCTCTCAGGTGCTGGGGGACAGGAAAGCTCTCTGCTGGTCCCCAGTGTGGTCAGACATTGGCCTTGGGCTTGCTTGCTGGAGTTTCACTTCCCACAGTGCTGGTGGTTGGAGCAGGATGCATTTTTGTCTGGTTCAGCTTCAGGAAGAGCTCTGCTGTGGGATCCTACGCCAGGGCTGGGGATCAATATCCATTAGTGCTGCTGCTGGAGGCTTTCCGGAGGTGGGAGCCCTGCCAAGCCCCTGGGCCAGCACTGCCCAGGGAGCACAGCACGTGCCTTCCCACAGACCTTTACGTGGAGGGGATGTGCAGGTGAATGAACAAAATGATTGCAATAAAAGTGTCTGGGGAGGATTATTGCACTGCACCTATGGGTGGTGTAGGTGTGGGGCTGTTCCCTGTGAGGGGAGCACTGCTCGACTTTGGGGGGCCCAACCTCTGCAGCAGGGCCGTGGCTGTGCTGCACGCAAGGACCACCAAGTGTGGGTGTGAAGGGGGGACTGTTGGAGATGCTGGAAAGCAGATGGCTGCTCCAAGCTTCAGACAGCACAGCTTGGTGCAGTAAATGGCCATTGTGGGTGGAGGAGGAGCGTGAGGATGGGGAAGTGCAGGCCTTCCCTGGCACAGGGTATGTGGGCTTCTCCCGTGATGGTCACCAGCTGGGCAGGTTATCATCCCCCACATCCAGTTATCAGTGCTGATAGCAAGGCTTCACACAGACAGCAGGATCACCCTTGGAAAAGGGGTAGTGACACAAATGCAGCCTATCTGGAGAGTCCCCAGGAAGCAGAGCAGGGATGATTAGCTGCTTTCTGCTCGCAGTGTACACAGACAAAAGGGTGGTGAAGGTGGAAAGGCTTCTCCAGGAGGAATGCTGGGCAGGCCATCTGTGATGGTGGGAGGGGACCAAGGAGTGCGAGCTGCTGTAGTAGCACTTCCCAGGGGGGCTGGGGATGGCTTTGCAGAAAGCATTCCCAGTGCTGAGGTGGATGGTGCAGTCATTAGCTGTTGGCATGCCATGGCAGCATCGATGCTCTTGTGCAGGCAGATTGAATGCTGCCCAGCCTCACGGTGCCTGCAGAGCACTGCTGGACTGCAGTGGTGCTGGGCATTGCAGACAACCTGACTCATGAGCAGGGCTTCCTTCCTGGAGGTCCATGGGGTCAGGGCAGGAAGGTGGCTGTCAGGGGCTCCTGTCCTTCTGACCTTGTAGAGGTTCACGGTGTGGGGTTGTCTCTGTGTGACTCAGCCTTGGGACCTCATAGCCATAGCCTGAGTCACATCTGCTCCTAAGCCACAGATAGGTCGCAATGTGCCCTGTGTGTGACTGCAGTGGACACTGCTCACAGTAACTGGCCAGTCTTCAGCACATCAAGCTCTTAAAAATTCCTCTTTGAGCTCCTATGAGTTCTTATTTAGTCCATTAAGGAAGAGTCACTGACTTACAAGATCATGCTGTGTGTCTTAGTTGGCCAAGTGTAGCATCCAAGGTGGATTGGACCCAAAATATCTCTTCTTGAACTAAACAAAAGTGATATTGAGACTGTGATGGAGAATATGGCAGCTGAATACATAGAAACAGTAAAACTTGGGCAAGGGCTCTCCATGAACCCCTGGATTATTTGGGCTTATTCAGTAGATCTATTGGATGTCTAACCATGAAAGTGCAAAAAGATTGGTGGGAGTTGTCTTGATTTATTAAATTTTTTTTCAACCACCTTTCTTTGCTGCTTCTTGTGTAAAAAGATGGCTGGTTCACAGGAGATTCTGTTGTTTTAGTACACCAAATAAACTTCATAATGTCAGTGGATAAACCCTATCTGCCTCAGCTGTGTTTACCAGCTGATCCCAAAGTTGCTCTCTGGAATCAACTCCTTGGACAATGATGATGTGTGCTTGGGCTTGCTGGAATGCTCAGGAACAGCAGTTTAGGGACAACCACAGAACTTCAGCTCCAGAAATGTTTCCTGGGTTGAAAACTCCAGCATCTAGGGACATACACACTGTTCTTGGAAACTAGATGATGCCTTTGGCATCCTTTTAGTGGTTCTCATGGATGTTCTGGATGGTGCTTTTAAGAGGGTTATCCACATAACTGTGGTGTATCCCTGTGCCTCCTGCAGCTGAGATTTGGTTTCTGATCAGGGAGGTGAAAAACATGGTTCTACCTCAGCTTCTGTGGCTGGTAGAATTAAGATTTTCCTTAATTTGAGGATCCCCACCATACTTTTTCCCCTTCTTCATGTGTATTACTGAACCACTTTTCTTGTGCCTGGGCCAGTAGCATTAGTGCTGCTCAGGAGCATGCTCAGCTTGGCTTTCCAAGTAGGAATAAGCAGTCTCAGCCTTGCTAAGCTTAAGATCAGGGAGGTGGAGTAAAAGTGACCTGATGGACCCCATTAGCCTGTGGGGGGCCTGGGTCACAATGACCCCTAAGTCACAATCCTAAGGACAAGGATTTTTCAAAGCCTGAAACTTCTACTAGCTTAGAATTGGATCTACTAGCTGTTGCTCTTGAGGACAGAAGGAGAAACAGGGCTCAGGGTGCAGCTGATGGAGCAGGGGCTGGGGAGGAGAGTGGTAGCCATGACTCCACATCTGGACAAAACTCCATGGATGGTGACACATCTGGCAGGGCCTAATGCACCCAACTCTATCACTGAACTCTTGAGCTTCTATTTGGAGCAGCTTCATGCCAAGTAAACCAAACCAGAAGTTGTGTGCAAGAGTACATATTTAGGAAAAAAAGAATCCAAGCTTTTGTGTGTCCCAGCTGCTAGTGCTTGAGTAACCAGCTGCTTTTTGGGAGGTGGCTTTGTCTGAGCTCAGACGTGTCCTTGGATGTGGAGCACTGCTGAACTTGTTGGTGCTGCTTTCTCCTTGGCAGAGGTGTGTTGGGAGCTCAATTCCAGTCTGGCAGGGAAGAGCCATGAGGACTGTCAGACCAGTTCAGACCAGAGCTGGCTGCTCAGTGTCCCAGCCAAGCACCAGGCTGTTCAGAGGCAGGTACAGGGAAGGAGGCATTGGAAAATGCCTCCAGTCTGACCTGAGGGAGCTTTTCCTCAGCTGGGTCAATGCCTGAGGCATTTAGTACTCTGCCTTGTGCTTTCTGCCCTGTTCAGCCTCCTGAGCTGCCACCAAAATGTGAATGCATATTACAACAACTGCAGTCCAAAGCACAGTGGAACAGGATTTGCCTGGCTTCCCAAGCGTTTCTCCATTGACAGCCTTGATAGGATCCAGGCATCATCTTCCAGCTCACTGTGGCAAAGCTGTGAGGCAGGGCTGAGGTTGTTTCTGGGTGGTGCTGCACCCTCAGTGCTTCCAGGCGTTCTCCTACGCTCCGGTGCTCTGCAGCTCATGACAGATTTTTCCAAAGGAGGAGTATTTTTGTGCTAACTGGTTTGGAGCCAGCTTAGACCTTCTTTCCTTTGCTGGTCAAGTCTTTCTTTTCCTTCTGGAAAGCTGAAAGCCTTCAAAAACTTCTGTTCTTTACTGGACAGGTAACTAACCCAGCTGGTCCTTAGCTGAAGTCTTGTTCCCCAAGTGTTAGAGTCACATAACTGCAGAGAAATGGCAGCTGCCATTTCTGGAAAATGGCAACTGCCTTTTCAGGGAAGCAAAAATTGAGTGAAAACAGAAGTATTGATTTGACTAGTGATGGTCACTGCTGGGCAGCAATAGCCTGGAAACCAGCTAAAACAAGGGGAAGTAGCAATGGATTGGTCACCTTGCTGGATTTTGGGTGGCTTTGTCTGTCAGCCTCTGAAACCTTTGGCTTGTTTTGAAGAAGCAGTCCAGATAAATGGTGGTGGCTGGTTTTATGCTGGTGGCATTGAGATAAAACATTCTGCTGTGGCTGCTGGCTGCCAGGCTCTGCCTGTGCTTCTGCCAGTGCAGTTTTTGGTCATTGAAGGTGGGGGAACTCTTCTTTCCTCATGCAAATGAAATAGCTTTGTGGGAATGTTTTTCCCCCTGTCTGCTTGATCTAATGAGCAAAGTCCTTCCTCCCAGTCTAAAATGAAGGAAAATGGCAACAAAATTACTTCAATTCTGCTGTTTAAATTTATTTCATGTTTCAAGTAAGAGGTCTGACTCTTTGCTTCAGAATCCAGATGCCAAGATGTGGGATTCCCACCCATGGCTCTGGGGGAGGAGCTCAGCAGTGGGATGGCTTTGTCCATCTTTTCTGAATGCACAATGATAGTGATGCTGAGCTGCTGCATCTTTCTGGCCACTTCTATGGGCTGGAGCCTTGGGAGCTGCTGGGGCTGGTAAATCATAAGGGTTGATCTTCACTCTTGAGTCTCATGCTGATTATCTTGGTATAGTCTGGAAAAACTCAGAAATGGTAAATTCTGGAAAATGGAGCTGAAATGATGAGGCAGCAATTCTTGTGCTGCAGGAAACACTGACAAGACTGTCTCTCAAAAGCAAAGCCTTCGTGTAGTGGTGAAACAAAAGCCTTTGTCTGCCTATTTAAGGGCAAACCTCCCCCAGTTTGAGGTTTTTCTGTGCTAACCCAGATTTAGTCACATCTCGGACATGACCCAGTACATGCTCAATTAGATATTAAACAAACCTGATTTTTGGCCCCAAGCTAGTGATCTAGTGACCAGGGGCAGTGCATTAGTTAATTGCAGTAGGAGAGTGACTAGAGAATGATGGCGTGAGATTCCCTTAAAGTGATCCCCAGATTAGGGATTAGAGTACTTAATGTTTTTCTTCTGTGAAGGAGATGTTGGAATTGAGTCCGTGTATGGGTGTTTGAGGCAGCTGTGCTTGGACGAGCCCAAGTCTGCAGGGATTCCAAGTGCAAACCATTCCTTAATTGTTTGCAAATTCCCTCTGATCTCTCTAGATGGGTTGGCTTGCTTGGGATGTGTCTTTGCTTACGTACCAAGCAAAGCTGCTTGGCGTGTCAGTGTGCTTCTGACTCCTCTCTGAGATGGTTTCAGCAAGGCTCCAGGAAAACACCAGTGAGAAGTCTGAGCCTCAGTGCTAATGAGGCTGCTGATGGACACGTTGTTTGGACAGTTGTGGTGCTCAGCAGCATCAAGTTTATTAATAGTAGGTGGAGAAGCTGTTGCTGTGCCATGTGCTAACAGACATGCTCAACAATTGCTGTAGGAGATCTCTACTTGTAAAAGGCTAATGCAGCAGTGAATGAGAACCTGGGGGAGATTAACAGCCTTTGATTTACACCCAGCTGGGGCAGGCCTTGGAGCTTTGCCTGTTTATGCTGTTGGGCTTTGTTACATGGGGTGAATATTTCATTACCTAGAATTTGGGAGCTTGGCTTCTTGTATTTGGTGGTGTCAAGATGATGTTGGCACCTGAGGGGTTCTGTCACCTGTGATGAACTGAGATCAAATCTGTGGTGGGAGTACCTTGGGCTTCAGAAGAGGCTGGGAGGGGATGGCTGCAGCCAGGCAAGGGGAGTTTAACAGTTGGATCTAGGATAGTGACCCTCCTTGTCATTTAAAATCAGTTACAGTGCTCCAGAAAGCTGCCAGAGCAAAAACTTGACTTTCTTCTTTTCTGCAAGTTCATTTAAGAAATTAAATAAAATTGTCTTTGCTAGAGGTGTGTAAAATCAAGCCTAAAATCCCCGAAGCAGTGGGAGGGTAAAGTACATCTGGAGGCATAATCACCTTACTCACTGATGTAGAAATTAAACCTATCGTGGAGCTGGCATGCAGGAATCCACCTGGGTGTTCTGGGAAGTCTCTTGCTTAATCTGGAAAAACATGTTTGAGACACCAAGGAACTGCTGGATTTGCAGACCAAGAGACCTAGAGCAAAAATCTTGTGAGGTGCTTGTTTTTAATATTTCCAGAATCTTACCTTGATGTGCAACAACCAGGTGCTCCCAAAGTGTTTGTGGGAGTGACCTGGAGCAGCTAAAAACGTGCATGCTCACTGCAGGGAGTTTTGCATGGCTGCAGCTTCTCCCATTTCACCCTTTGGAGCAGCAGCTTGCACCTGCCATGGCAGCAGTGGCTCTGCCATGCCAAAGGAAGCCATGCCAGCAGACAGGAATTGCCCAGTTCATCCTGCTCCAGCAGAGCTGGGAACAGGCTCTCCCAGCAACCAGAACCTGCTCTCAGCCTTGAGGTGGCCTGCCCATGGCACATGATGCATTCTCTCTTGGCTCAGCTAGGCAGAGGTCATGGGCACAGGTAGCACAGAGCCCCTGATTAAGGACAAGGCCTGGCATTTGATGCTCTGGGGAGGATCTGATGATCTGGTGGCAGGATTCTTACTGCTTGGCACTGGGGCTGGAGGTGAGCAGGAAAGCACTAAGATCTGAGCCAGATTAGTACCCTTGGAGGCTGTGAGGTAAATCTTTAAGCAGCTAATGCTCCCAGCAGCACTAAACACCCTCCCCACATGAAACTTGGTGTGTTTATCTAGAGTCGCTGAAGTCTGTCTAGCTTGGGTTTGTTTTACCATTAATTGGAAAGAAAAAAAACCATCTTCCTCTGCGTGGACCAAGTCTTAAGACTCTAGAAATGTCCAGTAGCCATCCTGTGAATGGCTGCTTCAGCTCAAAAGCCTGTGAGTAGGTGGAGTCTTCTGAGGAATAATGCTTAAACAGAAATTAAAAACCCCCAAGTCTTTAAACTTGTACAGAAATGCTTCTGAGGAAAGAGCTGCAGTTACTCTTGAAGAGCTCTTCAGCTCTCACCTGGAAAAGCTTAATGCAGCCCAGAAGAGCCTATAGCAACCATGAATTGTCATTCTCCTTCCAAAAGGATCAACGGATCAACTCTGAGCTCCTGAAACTTGCTGTGAGCTCCAGGGGCACTTCTGAGCTCTCTCAGCAGTGGCACGCTGTGGCACTGATCTTCCACGTGCTTAGCAGAGAGCTTGGAGACCAGGCTGTCAGCAGGGAACAGAGCAGATAATCTGAGGCAGGAGAGCTCCCCAAGCTGTTGGGTGATGGAGAAGGGTGGTGCTGATCCTGTGCTGCTGCTGAGGCACTCAGAACACAGCAGTGGGCAGATGATGCTGCCAGCCTGCCATATCCTGGGAAGGAATAGCTTGGCATCCCTTCTGTTGCTTTGTAGTTAGCAGGCAAAGGTGCTGGTATCCCATCTGCCAGGGACAGTGTGATGAGCCCTGAGTGACAATCCCCTGAAATGCTGGGGATGATGTGCTTGGACTTGCTGCTCTCTCCATCTGGTGGCTGGGAGGCACTAGGCCAACAGAGGTCAATCATGTTCCCCGAGAGTTTTTAATAAGCACCAGGCAGGTAGTGGCAGCAAGATGCTGAAACAAGTTGTCCTCCAGCCAGTTTTCATCTTGTTTAATAGCCTGTCAGTAAGGCTAATGGGAATCAGGGTGTTAATAAGGAAAACAAGAAAACTTGAGCATAATTCCTTCCTGGCTCAAAAAGCACATGCTGGCTAGAGGAGCAGCTCCCTGCGACAGGACTGTGCAATGCTAACTCAGAAATGGTTTGTAGCTCCTTGAACATTTGTTTGTAAAACACTTGAACATACACAGAGCTGGGAGGCCAGAGTTTTTCCTTCCATTTGGTTACTGGGATGTATCTGGGCTGCTCTCTGTCCACAATAGCCATGGCAGGCAGATGCTCCCTCGTGTTTGCCTTATCTCAGGCTGCAGAAGAAGTCAGGGACACAAATCAGTGGCACCCAGGTGTTCTGTGGTGGAAAGAAACCCAGAGTCGTTAGACCAAGTGCTGGGACTGCAGTGCTGCAGATAAGGGCTGGTACACAAAATGGAGCAGCTCAGAGCTCTGCTGCTCCTACTGGTGTTCTCACCTTGGCTCCCTTCAACCTTTCATGTGCAAGAATGACCCAAGCAGCTGAAATTTGCTTTTTCTCCAACTGAAATCCATGATGGCCACACTGAAACTGGAGCAGGAGGTCTGCAGGCTCCACGGACTGATCAAACCTGAATGCAGTGCAATCACATGTAGTTATTAAGCTACAAAGGCCAATAAAATAAATGAGCTCTTGGTTTCCACATCTCCTAGTTTGAAGACTTTGTCTTGGGTGGTTCAAAGTCGCCTTAAGTAATAAAGGCTGCAGAGTGGGATGAAAGCTGCTGTTAAGTGTAGGAACATGCAGAAATCCTAATTGGTGTCTGGAGTGCCTGAGTAGCCTCTGAGATGCAGTGGGGCTGCAAGCAATAAACAGTTCTCTGCAGACACTGGTCCTTGAGGCACTGGGGGCAATTTGAAATGTAAGGACAGAACCATCCCATGTGCCCTCAGCTGCTGTCCTGTGACGTGAACTGGCCCTGCCAGCTTAGAAAACGGGAACTAGTAGGGGATTATTCATAGTGAAACAGGCAGAGGAGAAGGCAGTGGGGAACTGCGTCTGCCCACAGCCTGCACGTGCTTTCTTTTGGTCTTGTCTGGGATGAGAGGAAGGGTTTGACCTACAGCCCAAAACCCCCCTGGCCACACTGAGTTAAAATATGAGCAGAGGACAGCAGAAGGGGTCAGCAAGGAGAGAAGCAGTTCTGGTGTGACTTCCACTTTGGAAGTGTGACATGGGGGCGAAGGCAAGGCAACAGGGAAAAGAACCCAAACCAATCTGGGAACATTTTAGATTTAGGTCTGGTTTAACACACGCCTACTTCACCAAAGTAGGACAGTGCTTAAGAAAAGCATCTTTCCCACTGCTGTGATGGAGGACAGCTCACGCTGGTGCTTGGGGAGAAGCTGCTCTTGGTGAGGCTGTGTGACATCGAGTCGTGACTCTCACCAGGCTGCTGGGTAATGGTGACAATTTCTTGTACTTGAGGGCAGCCATTTCTTCAAGCTAGGGGAACAGGAAAAAACAGCCAGAATGTCAGTCATGACCTTCCAAAATGACAGCACTTGGGCTGCTGAAGGTGGTCTTGACACAGAATCATTAGGGTTGGAAAAGACCTCCAAGGTTACAGAGTCCAACCTTTAACCAGTCACCACCTTGTCAACCAGACCAGAGCACTTAGTGCCATCTCCAGTCATTTCCTCAAAACTTCAGGGATGGGGGCTCCCCCAACTCCTTAGGCAGCCCCTTCTGATGTCTGACAACCTTTTCTGTGAAGAAATTCTTCCTGATGTCCAGCCTGAACCTGCCCTGGCGCACCCTGAGGCTGTGTTCTCTTGTCCCTGCTCATGGGTGGTGGGGTCCCAGCATGAGACAGCAGCTGGAGATGGGGGCAGGTGACATATCTGCAGGTGTTGTGACCTTTTTCAGCTCCTTGAGCCTGGAGGGGTTGTGTGCTGGTTGCCCCTTGCCAGTGGCTACAGATCAAGAAGGAATTTCAGTGGTCAGAACATCATTTCAAAAGCACATTGGCCTTTCAAAAAATGAAACACAGGAGGGGACCTTCAGGCCAGTGCTCAGGCTAACAAGCTGCATGTGAAGGAAAACAAGGCACTTGCTAGGGTTTGTGTGGAGAGATAACAAATTTAATTACATGGTGCAGGAGCTGTAGATAGAACAGGAAGCATGAGTGCTGAAGGGGAGATGGATGTTGTGTATCCTGGTGGGAGAGGAGCTCTGATGATCTTCAAAAGCTTTTCTCAGTGAACAGTTTGAAGTTCTCATGGCTGTCTCTGTCTCTCCAGGAAAGCTTCACTCTTTTGCAGCTGTCTGATGTCCTGAAGGACTCAGATTCTCTTTTAAGCAATAAGAAGAGCAAGTGTTGAGGTTTATAACATGGGTTAAACTGTCAGATGTTGATGGTATTCCCCAGGGAAGGATCTCTGGGTCCTGTCAGCTTGCCAGTGCTGTCTGCTTTAAGATAAGACATCAAAGCCAGGCAGAAGCTGTAAATGGGTGGGCACTTAATTATCAAACTAAGTGAAAAGTGTGCAAGAATAAACAGGTAGAGCTAAGTCCTGTGATGGATCTTCACTGCAGTCACTGCAGGGACCTCAAAAACAGTCATTTCCTGATGTATACTCAGACCTACTCATGCAAGGTGAGAAGTGGAGGATGGGAGTCCTGGAATAAGCCCCTAACCAACCTAACTTGCTGTTCTCTGAGCAAACCTTCCCCGTGGGTCTCACCAAAGCCTGTTAATCAGGATACTTCCAGAAAGCAGGTGCTGTAGAGCCAACCCTTGGGCTTTTGGAGTTTACATACCTTGACATCAGGGACAGGTAAAGTTCTGCTTGTTCCCTGGCTTCTCCTCAAGAGGCTGAAGCTTGCCTGGCTGCAATGTGATCCTCGGGCATGCCAGGAGCCTGCCAGGTTTTGGGCAGGGTGCTGAGTCAGAGCTCCAGCTGTAGTGGAGAAATCAGGAAAACCTTCTCAGAGATGGTGCTGCCTCTGCAGTGCTTTGTTGCAAATCACAGGGCTTGGATTTGTACAAGCCTCTGGTCTCCCAGGCAGTATAAACCCTAAACTTCCAGTAATTTTTGTCCAATGGGAACTCAGGGAGATTCCCCATGGCTTAAGGGCCCTGGAGTCTGGGTGGTGCAGACACTGTGCCATCAGAGAACTGGTGAGACTGGAAGTGGCAGAGTCCTCCAGCTTGGTGATGAATGTGCCTCCCAGCCAGAGCCTGGCAGCATGGACTGCTCCATGCCAAGCTCCCTGCACTCCTTGCCTAGGTGTCCTTGTGCAGTCTGCTCCTGGCAGGTGTGTTCTCCTGTTTTTTTTTTTTTTTCCAGAATAGCTAGATGACTTTCCTCTATCAACTTTCCACCATTGGATCAGCTCCTTGTCCTTGGCTGTTTGTGCCACATCCAGGACTTGACACTGGCTCATGCATCCCCTGCCCCTCTCCCTGGTCTCCATGAGCACAAGAGTGAGATGAGGCTGGACAGTTACTGGGATTTGCAGAGCAAATTCTGCTGTTCCCTGCTGGCAGCCAGGGAAGTTAAACTCCAAACTGACTGAGCTTCCCAAAGAGCAGGTAGACTGCAGCCAGGGCCTGATGGCTTTGTGCTCCTGCCAAGCACTCCTAATGCCAAACTAGGATTTTCCTTTGGCTATTTGAAGTCTCTGACTCCATGTAACAGTGCTGGAAATGGCATCAGGGGACCTGATCCCTCTGGGGAGGTGAAACCCCTTCAGGGTATGAGTTAAGGGGGAAGGTTCTGCCCTTCCATAATGTGACTGCTGCAATGTGATCCAGGCCTGATGCAGGATATTGCCTTATTTGATGTTAAATCAGAAGCATTCAGTGCAATGCTACAAACTCAGTATATCAGAACCTGCTGTTTAGCCAGTGGCTTGGCTGAGCTCACTTTGTTTCTGTATCCTGCAGTGTAAGAAAAAAAAAGCCCTCAGCATTTGTTTGGCCAGCACAGGCTGCAGAGAAGGCACAGCCCCACGTGCATGTGACAGGCTGGTGCAGAGGTGTTGGAGTGGATTCTGCTGGAGATGGGCACTGGTGCAGTGCTGTGGAAGAACAGAGTGACAGTGACTGCACAGTCTGGAGTGGGCAGGGGGCTGTGGCAGGAAATGCCAGCACAGGCAGGGGGGCAGCAGGCAGCTCTGGGCAGACTGAGGGCAGAGATGTCCTCAAAGGCAGCTGAACCTGGGATACATCTTTTCTGCCTTTTTCTGACTCTGATAAGGCAGCTCAGTGTACCCTGCTGTCTGATACCTTGTATCCTGGGCATCTTGCATTTTCTTCCTGCTGGGAATGCAAGAGCCAGATGGTTTTCTGTTCTTCCTCCCTCAGCTCAATTGCAAACTAAAATGTGTGGGACTACAGCCTCTTCCCTCTCCTGGTGCTGAGGGCTGTGGTCCTTGTCCCCACCCGTGTCACATCTTGGCCATGTCTCTGCAGTGCTCCTTCCTGGGAGTCTGGGTCCTGCTAGAAAGCAGTGACATGGTTAACAAGGCTCCCTTCCTGCTTTTACAAGTTCCCTGTGAGCTCCCATGGGGAATCTGCTGTCTCCACAGGTGTACCTTCCATCTGTCAGCCAGTTTGTTGAAAGGATTTTGACAGGCAACTTTCCTCTGTAATCCTTAATAGCTTCGAATTTAAAATGTTTATGGCAAAGCTAATCCCACGAAACTCCCTGTAGTTTTAATAAATCTGTCCTCCAGCAAGACTCTTCTGGTGAGAGGAGGTAAATCTACTTCTTCCTGCAGTGATAGGTATCTGCAGACTTGGCTGTGGGGCACCTGCTTGTTCCTCACTTCAGAACTGGTGTCTCTTCTCAGGGAGCATCTTGCTAAAAGCAAAATTTCATCTGGTGATCAATCTCCACAACCCCTGTCAGGACAGAAAACTCTTGGAATCAGTGAGTCTCTTGTATAGCTGTTGGTGTTGGACACTCCATTTACAGCTGGAAGAGAATAACTCAGGCTGGGATTTCTGGATGTTTCTATTTCCAAATCCCTCACTCAAAACAGGGCAGCTTTGGTGGGATAAGCCCCCAGGTAACCTGATGGAGTCTTTGGTATCTCTGAGGACGGACAACCCGTAAGCTCTGGGGCAGGGGGACACCTTGCTTGTGCTCCCAAAGATGTCTTTAACCCACAGAATGATTACTGTGTGTTTGTGCAGGTGTCACTGAGAGGGAAGAACGAAGGGAGACATTCTGTAAAACTGCAGAGCACAGCAGGCAGGCTGGAGGCAGTGTGTGTGTGTCTCACCACGGGTATTTGGGCACATTGTGGTTGGGCCCTGCCTGGCCCTGCTGCAGGAGGCAGGATATCACAGGGATCCCAGGGCCCTGTGGTTAAACAGTCACCGTTGTCTTGGCCAGGAGAGGGGTGTGAGGGTTGGCCTGGCACTGGGAGCTGGGGATGGCATCGCTGCCCTGCTTACCTTGGGCGGGAGCACTGGCAGCTGCCCTGGCATCCTGCTCTGTGCTCTTTGTCCTGTGCCTCTGGCAGCTGCTGATAGTCCCAGGAGATCCTGCCCTCATTAATGTGACACCCATTTCCCTGCTGCCTCGGCTGTCTCTCACCCTGCAGCAGAAGCAGCTGTGCTGGTTTGCACAGGAAGACCCTCTTCCATATAGAAAATGGGCTGCTGTTCCTCTGCCAGGCTCTGGAGCATCCTGTGGAGCAGCACAGATCCACACAGCAGCAGGGGTGGGAGTGGAGGGTCTGCTTGCTGCCTCTGCCTTGAGGGAAAGGGCTGGAGGGGGTCTGATCAGAGACTCTGCTTGCTGTGAGGGAAACAGGCTTAGCTGTGGCCTGGTTTTGGGAGGAGACATTAGGCAGAGCATGGCTGAAGAGCTGCAGGAGGAGTGGATGTTCTGGAATGTGCAGGTCAATATGGTGTGAGCAGCTGTGAGTCGTTCAAGGCCATTCAAATGAGGTCCTGGGCTGGGCCTTTGGCCTCCTGCTCCCCACCATAAATGTGGTTATCTGGGCCCAGAGCAAACCTTGTCCTTACAGATCCTTGTGAAAGTGACTCAGTGTTTGCAGAAGCCTTTCACATCCAAACAATTACCTAATCCTTTACTGCCCTGAGGTGGCTCACAGGTTCCTGCTTTGGTGGCCTGATTCCCAGGTGGCTGTGCCCAGGGTGTGTCCTGGGGGAAAGGGGACAGTGGCCATGCCCAGGCTCAAAGTGGCACTTGGCAGCTGTAACCAGCCCAGGGGAGCAGCCATGTGCAGCTGCTGCGTGGTGTCCTGGCTGCTGCAAGGGCTCCTCCTGCTCCTTCCTGGGGCTGGGAAGCTGCTGCAGTCTTGGCCAAAGGTGCTGCCCAGGTGGCTCCAGGCAGTAATGGTGTTGTGGGAGCTGGAATGGGATTATTGTGATACCAAGTGGTGCTTCCCAAGTTACTGAGGGAGCTCTGTGCTCATCATCTCCATAATCCCTTTGCAGTTTTTGTGGTGCACGAGGCAGGTAACGCTGTTAACCTCAGTGAGGAAAACCCAATGTGGGGCATTTCCCCTCACCGTGTGAGCTTCAGTCCTCTTCTGTGCAGGTGCCTGAGGCAGTTGCAATTGTGCTGTCTCAGAGATTCTTTGGGTGTCTCTGAAGCGTGCCCCATGCTTGTGGGAAGTGGAAAAGATGAACACCCTGTAGCTCTGGTGGTGCTAATCCATGCAGGTAGCTCATAACCCTGGACCATCTCCTCCCTCTTGCTTTGACTGTCCCTCTCCCCTGCATCACCAAGCCCAAATCTCATCCTACAGGTGAAAGGCATCTCTTTCCTAGAAGACTTTTCTGGAAGATGCTGATCTCTCAAATGAAACCCAACGCCTGCTCCTTTTGTTGTGGGTCTGGACCCCACAGCATGATTTCCCAGCTGGCTCCTGCTGGGATGGGAGCAGAGACAGAGCTGGATGACAGAGCAGGACTTTGCGAGCTGCCTGCCTCCTCCTGCCTCTCTCTAGAGATGCACAGGAGCACCCAAAGGAGTGATGGGAATATCAGAAGGCTGGGACTTAACCCAAACGTCTCTTTTCTCTCCCCCTCTCTCCACACAGGTGACGGAGCTGAACGAGCCCCTGTCCAACGAAGAGAGGAACCTGCTGTCCGTGGCCTACAAGAACGTGGTGGGGGCGCGGCGCTCGTCCTGGCGAGTCATCAGCAGCATCGAGCAGAAGACCTCTGCAGATGGCAATGAGAAGAAGATCGAGATGGTCCGTGCCTACCGCGAGAAGATCGAGAAGGAGCTGGAAGCGGTGTGCCAGGATGTGCTGAGCCTGCTGGACAACTACCTGATCAAGAACTGCAGCGAGACGCAGTATGAGAGCAAAGTCTTCTACCTGAAGATGAAAGGGGACTATTACCGCTACCTGGCCGAGGTGGCCACCGGCGAGAAGAGGGCGACCGTGGTGGAGTCTTCGGAGAAGGCCTATAGCGAAGCCCATGAGATCAGCAAGGAGCACATGCAGCCCACCCACCCCATCCGGCTCGGGCTGGCCCTTAACTACTCGGTTTTCTACTACGAGATCCAGAACGCGCCGGAGCAGGCCTGCCACCTGGCCAAGACAGCCTTCGACGACGCCATCGCCGAGCTGGACACCCTCAACGAGGACTCCTACAAGGACTCAACGCTCATCATGCAGCTCCTCCGCGACAACCTAACGCTCTGGACGAGCGATCAGCAAGACGACGACGGCGGAGAAGGCAACAACTAGACCCCCCCGATGGACTGGCAGCCGCACGCTGATGCTAACTACTGCAGTCTTTATTTTTTTCCCACGAGTGGGGGGGGTCCGGGGTGGGGGAGGGAAAGGGAGGGGACACCTTCCCAGGGAGGCCCCCCACAACCTGTCTTTGATTGCCTCGTTGACATTTTTGCCAAAACACCACTAGTGGAAGTCAGGCTGGCTGTGCTGGTATGGAATAGCAGCCTCACTGGCATATGGACTGTTCTGTAGATTATTAATACAAGTGGAGCTGTCTTTAATTTAACTTTATTGCTAGAAATAAAAAAAAAAAGGTTTTAAGACGAATTTGCGTGGATGGAATGGCCCTCATTTTTAAGGAAAGCAACGCAAAAACATTTGGAAAAAAAAAAAAAAAAGAAGGGGAGTTCTGTGGTTCCAGTAAGGCTTCGAGCGTTTGTTTCCGCAGCCCAGGTGCCGTGTGCCCGCTCCACGTCGTGGGGCCTCTCTCTGCAGCTCTGCCTGCCAGGGCGCAGCTGCAAATCCCCAAATTGAGAAGGAATTAAAAATAAAACCAACAAAACTAAAGAATTTGGGGCTCGCAAAGCCCTGGGATTTAGGCCATCCAATCTTTTTTTCTTCTTTTTTTTTTTTTTCCTTTTTTTTTTTTTTTTTTTTTTTGGTTGAGATATTTATTAGGGTAGCTTACAGTATTAACACTAAATTGCAGTTTACAGTATTTCTACATTACAGCCATATGACATCAAGCCTTTGATTGTCTGTTTTTCTTTCTTTTGCTAGTTCTTTTGGCTTGCCTTCCTGAGCAGTCCTCGCCTGTGGACTGGCTTTAGCTATTCTGTGTCGCCCAAGGCAAGGAGACCGCCCGCCCCGAGGAACATCAAAGCTGCTCTAGTTTTTTGGTCAACAGCTTAACAGGTGCTTGGCTAGCGGCTGTTTCAACTATTTTAAGTCCACAGCAAAAGGTTTAAGAACTTAATTAGACAAAGGGGGAAGTGTTTAAACTTAAAAAAATGCCACTTAAATAAAAAACAATAAAAAAATATTAAAAAAAAAGAGCATTCAGGTCTGTATGTCATGTACTGTGTTTGGTATTTCAAAAGACCATCCTGATTTAAGGTGCCACAGCTGCTTCCTCAGGGATTGCACTGCCATTTCACTCTGCCTGACTTTCTCCCACTGTACCATGAGGTTTGTCAGCAGATCTCCAGCACCCAGGGCTCCCTTGTTTGTCACCAGGGAAGCCGGGTGCATTTTCCTTTCTCCTGGGGAAGCTTGTGGTGTAATGAGTGAACTTCAGGAGCTTAGACACTAATTTGGTAGAGAAATTCCTCAAGGGAAGAGCTACAATCATAGACATTTCTGTCCACCATCGGGAGCCCAGGAACTTAGTTCTCTTCTTAGCAAAACCTTTTCTCAGTCTGTCTGATCCGGCCGGGGGTGGGAGTTGGGGCATCTGAATTGCTTAGCAGGTACTACTTACCCCATTTTGAGTAAATTTAGCTTTAATTTTGATTTTTTCCATGGTTGTTGGAGGTTCACTGCTGTTCTCTGGCTCGCGGAGCGCTGCGCCCTGCAGCGCTTCCCCCAGCGCCGCGCAGTGAGGAGAAACCGCGCTCGTGCTTTAATTCAATCCTTATCGTGATTCTGACGCTGATTTTGGAACCAGGCTTTCCCCGGCCCTTGCGAGAGCCAGCCCGACACGGCGCCTGGTGTTGAGGCACACACGGCACCGCCGCTCCCGCTGCCGGGGCCCGGGGGCACGGAACCGGCTCCGGCCCCTCCCGCCGGCCCCGAGGGGCGCCCCAGCCCCGGCCCGGCTTTGTTTGGGCCGGGCTCCCTCTGCTCCGAGCGTCCCGCAGGGAACGGGGGGCGCAGCCTCCCGCGGCGAGGGCTGTGCGGTGCCGCTGTGTGCCGGGACCGGGAGATGCTTTTAGGCTTCTGAGCTCCCTCTCATCGACCCCCGTGTCCCGTGAGCAGTGTTGTCCCAGCTGTATAATTGGAAGTGATTTACTGGAATTACAAAACCTATCTTCTTTTTTTTTTATTTTTTTCTTGGTTTTTTTTTTCCCAAATGATTACTACTCTTTTTGGCTTTTTGCTCTGGCTGCTTTAGGAAACTTATGCAGGAGAGATGGCACAAGAGGGCTAAAAACGGAGTGGGGGTCAGGGACTTGATTTTTAAGCAGCTTGAATGGTTTCTTTCATTTTTTAAGAGATGCACTTGCCTATGATACTGTCTCTCCAGTGAAATGATTACTGCTCCATTACTCTATTGATACAATATTGTGCATGCTAGTGTCGTATTTCTATACAGTAGCTTGAAATTTATTAACTTATACTGTAGATGTTATGTATTCCTATGACAAAATAGTCTTCAAAAATTTTTTAAAGTTTTTTAATTTATTTTTCTTTCCTTTTTTTTTTTTCGGGGGTAAAGTTTGCTCTACCAAATAGTGATCGTAACAAACTGATCTGTTATGGATGTTGCTATAGTGACATGCAATTATATATGATTTTGTTTTTAAAAAGGAAAAAAAAAAGCAAAAGAAAACACCAGTGTTAGCTTAATCTTAATGTCTGGTGTTCGTCATGGTGAAATTATAACTATTACAGTGTAGGAGAACAATGACTGTGTTCTTTGAATGAGCCTTTGTTTGTGCTTTTTGTCATGTTATGCAGTGAACTATTTTTAAGGTCTAATCAGTGATTATTTTTCCAACTCCGTGTTTCTGTAAGGAATTATTTCACACACGGACCATTCTTAGCAGTTTTTCCTCAGTGATGGAATATCATGAATGTGAGTCATTATGTAGCCGTCGTACATTGAGCAAATAAACTTACAGATCTGACGTCAGCGCTGCTTAATTGTTATCGCCTTGTCTCGACTTTCTGGGGGGCTCCGTGGGTCGGGGGGGAGCTCGGGGACAGCCTGGCCTCTGCTCCTGGGCCAGCACCTCCCTTCCCCTGCCGCTGGGGATCCGCGTCCCGCGGCTTCGGGCTCCTGGCCGGGGCCTCTCCGGTGCTCTGCGGGGCGGTGGAGCCGCGGGGAGGGTGCCGTGGGTTCAGCAGTGGCTGGGTGGCTCCTTCCCCACCTCCGTCCTTCCCCACCTCCGTCCCTTCCCGATGCTTTTCCGCTCGCAGCCACACGCGCGGTGACTCACGCTGTAAAAATATTCCCCTCCCCGCCAACCCATAAACAGAAAATGTGCCTTGACTCAGCGCCCTGCGAGGGATCCGGGGCTGCGGCACCCACACTCTCGGCAGGGGCTGCGAGCGGGAGGGGCTGGGGGCTCACAGGGCACCCCCACACAGGGAGGGACACCCCGACCCCGTCCCAGCGCCGTGGCCTGGCCGCAGCCTCCACCCTCGGCTTTTTTCGGGAAGCAAAAGTCACCGTGGTGAGGCCACGGGACAGGGGAGGGGGCTGGGGATGCTCCTCGGGGGCTTCTTCCCCTGGAGTGAGGCTTGGGCTGGAAAAGCCTCACACCCAAACGGGAACCCCCTCCCCCCCCAAGCACAGGAGTGACCCCCAACAGCAGGAATTGATCATCAGGATTGGGAATTGATCCCATTGATCCCCAGGATCTGCCTGAGACCTGCCAAACTCATCACACCCCGGCTGCCGGGCAGGGGGGTGGGGGGCAGGGGCTCGGGGGCACAGGGAGCCCCCCGAGCTCGGAGAGGGGCCTCGCAGCTGCAGGATTCCTCCCAGGTCAGCGTCGGCCAGGGATGACTCAGGGGGGATTAGTGGGATTTGACTGAGCAGGGAACATCGGGGGACATCGTGGGCCTGACCTCGGCCATGTAGGGCCAGTCCTGCCCAGAGCCCCGGGGGCATGGAGGGCACAGGGGACACGGGGCCAGCCGGGGCCAAATGGCCCCAGGGCCACAACCCAGCCCCTCTCCAGCCTCCAGGGAGGCTGCAGCCCCTGAGCTGAACCCCCAGCCCCTCAGACAGTGGGGTGGAAGGAAGGGGGAGCACTGGGGGCAGGGCTTGGGCTCAAGGGGCTGCACTGCTGGGGTGGGTTCTTGCCCATGAAGCCCCTATTTGCCCTCTGACCTAAAGGGGGTGTTTGTGCACTTGTTTTTTGGGGATTCAGCATCCCAGGATGGTGACACTGAGGTTGGAAACCCCAAATATTCTCTGATAGGGCATGTGGAGACCCTGAGCGTGGGAGAGCAGGGATGAGGAGGAGATCTGGGACTGGAGACACGTGGGATGTAGGAGACCCAGATTGTGGAAAACTGGGATGCTGAGACAGGGATGTTGGAGACCTGGCATGTGAACACCAGAGATGTTGGAGACGTGGGATGTAAAGCCCCCAGAATGCTGGAGTTGGATATGGAGAGCTAAGATGAAGGAGACCCAGGTGTGGGACATCCAGGGTGGGGAGACTCAGGGTGTGCAGGTCAGGGACATCGACCCCAGGCTGTGAACACTTGGGATGAGAACAGCGGGGATGTGGAGCCCTGGGTTACAGACCCCAGTGCTGGGCAGGGCTCGGGGGCCCTGCTGGCCCCTCTGGCCCCAGGCAGCCCCGTCCCGGTGCTCTGGTCCCGGTGCAGCTGCCACAGGAGTGGCCCAGCCGAGGGGCAGGGGGCAGACACGCCACAAGGACAGGTTTATTTCACCAGCTTTTATTCCGGCTGATTCTGTCGGTTCCTTCACATTTATTCAAGGCACTCAGTGGCAGGGCGAGTACAAAATCAACAGTAAAAAGGGGGTGGGTGTGAGGGGGCAGCTGGGGACGGGCGTAGCAGCGGCGGCTTCTCCTCTTCCTCCTCCTCCTCCGTCTCCTCCTCCTCGGTGCCGCCTACTTCTTGGCCGGCTCCTTGGCCTGGCTCTCCACGGTGACGGGGATGGTGATTTCGGCAGACTGGATGGCCGGTTTGGGCAGGGGGGCCTCCACCGTCAGCATTCCATCGGGAGACAGCGAGGACCGCACGGCCGTGGCTTCCACACCAGGGGGAAGGCTGGGAGGAGAGGGGAGAGAGGGAAAGGGAGGTGAGGGCTGCAGCATCAACCCAGGGATGCAATGCTCAGCCCCAAATCGCTGCCTCTCCCACTCCCAGTTTGGCTGAGCAGCATTCCCAGTTTGGCCAGTGGGCTTTAGAGGGTGTGGGTGGGTGGGAAAACGTCCCCAAAGACATCGGGGCTGCACCAGGTGTCTCCCCTCCTCCCTGGTACTCACGTGTATTTTCGGGTGAAGCACCTGGAGATGAAGCCGTGTTCATCCTGCTTCTCCTCGTGTTTGCCTGCAAGGAAACAAAACCTCTCAATGGCTGGGCGTGAACCTTCCTGCCCCACCCCAACACTTGTGAGGGGCTGATTCTGCCCATCCTGGGGCTTTTGCCGTAATATCAGCCTGGAGCAACTTGGGGGGACCCTCTGCAGGGCCACCCCGGGTGCATCCCCCAAATTTAAGCAGAGGAAAGTGCAGTGCCAGGAGCTGGGGGTGGCCAAAGGGGCCCAACAGTGTCCAGCCGGCCCCACAGCTTGGCAGGGCTGGAGATTGAGCAATCCCCTCTCCCTGAATTCATCTGGGAATTGCCCCCATTCCTGTCAGGCCCGCCCTCACCCGGCAGGAAGCACATCCTGGCCTCGTGCCACAGATCTGGGCTTTGTCGCAGCATCCAGGCTGCTGTGGGGGCTGCAGGCCTCACGACACCCCACATCACCCCCGGGACCCTCTGTGGCTCCCTGTGTCCTTCCAGAACAGCAGCAAGGGGTCAATGTGTGCGGCTGGGAGGGGTCTCTGCACTGAGTGCACCCTGAGACTGAGCTGTAATGCTGGGCATTCCTCCCTGCCTCGATTTTCTCTTTCCCTTTCCCTTTTTCGTCTCTCCTTTCCTTCTGCTTTTCCTTCCTTCCCTTATTCCACCCTTTTCCACCCATCAAGCTCCAGGACAGCAGCTCCCCCATCCAGGAAGCACCACCCCAGCACCCACCGGTTATCTCCACGATATTATCCTTGGTTTTCACCACCAGCTCCTCGGGTGCAAAGTGGTTGACGTCCAAGGTGACCTTCCAGCTGTCGGCGGTCTGGCGGATCTCGGAGATGCCGCTGCTCAGCTGCCGGCTCAGCGCCTGCCCAAAGGGCGAGCCCGGCGCCGGCATCAGGGCGCTCTCCCGGGGCAGCAGGCGGAAATAGCCGGGCCAGGCGCTGCCGCTCGGCCACTTGTACCAATCCTCGGGGATGTGCGGCATCCCGAAGGACTGGTCGAACAGGCGGCTGCCATGGTACCTGGGAAAAAGGCCAACCACTTGGTTTTTCAAAATTTTAAAAGTTTAATAGTGTTGTGGTTTGAAAGGAAGTGAGTTTTTTTGGGATGCTGCGGTCAAACCAATGGGTGCTCAGATTTGAGTATTGGCACCTGGTGCGGCCACTGGGGACATGGATACGCCTCTGAGAACACAGGGGTTAAAAGCAGAGGACTCCCAGGAAACCTTTCTCTTGGGTTCCGGTGGGGAAAGAGTTCGGATAAAATGGTTATAAAAAATAATAATACGATTAGAGTAATAATAATTTGGAGAAATTGAATTAGGACAATATGAGACAATAAATACAAAGAGTTACGGATGTCCATGTACCTTTTTCTTGGCAGTAGAAGCCCGAAAAAGGACACCCGTTAACAAAGGATTAACCCTTAAAAGCAACAGCCTGTTGCATATTTGTATACTTCATACATGATGCATAAATCCATTCGAATACAGGATTCTGTCTGGTCATCATCAACTTCTTCCTCTGAGTCCTAACAGCGCCTTCGAGGCAGGAAGAAGTTCGTTTCTCCTGATAATGGGGCAATAAATTCTTTTTCTCTGAAAGATTCAGGTGTCCTGTGGCTGCTATCTCACTGCAAGTCCTTTCTTTAAAAAAAGCATCCTACATAGCATCGTTTCTATTTTAACACTCTTTATAACCTAAAACTATATTTAACACACTACTTAAGAGAATTAATACAGCATTAATTTCTAACACAACACATATAACATTCATTTCGATATTTGCGAAAAGCCAATCATAAAACGCATGCAGGTTTCACAGTACCAGTCACGGAAGGGGTCCCAGCTGGGGCTGCGCAGGAAGGTGAAGGGGACGCGGCGCTCGGCCATGGCGTGCGGGGCTGCCCGGGGTGGAGGCGGTCCGGCCCTTATGAAGAGGGCCCGGGGTTATTTTTAGCCAGGCTGCTCAGCTGGCTATTAATGGAAATCGCGGCAGCCCCGCAGAAGGGACCAGAAGCTTGTCCCGGGGTTGGGGCGGCCGCACGCAGCCGCAGAGGGTGGGCGGGTGGGTGTGCGGGGAGGGGGCTGGCAGCCTGCAGGGCTCCCCTGCCAAGGGAATGTCCGTCCTCCTTTCATCGGGAGAGGCTCGGCCTGCTTGGGAGTGATGGATGGCCCTTGGAGCCGCTCCCGGCCTCTCTCCCGCCTGCCTGCCCGGAAAACGATCCCCAGGATGCGGCCCCGTGCAGCGTGAGAAGGGGCTGGGGCTGGGCCAGCGCCTCGGGAATGGCCGGATGAGTCAGTGCGGGAGGCTCTGAGTGGCCCTGTGCTGTGTCACCGCCTGCCAGAACCTTCCAGAGCCCCCCAGCTCTTGATCACCCACCTGCCAGAAGGTTCCAGAGCCCCCCAGCCCCTGGTCACCCCCCAGCTCCTGGTCACCCACAGGCCAGAAGGTTCCAGAGCCCCCAGCTCTCGATCACTCGCCAGCCAGAAGATTCCAGAGCTCACCAGCTCCTGGTCACCCAACTTCCAGAAGGTTCCAGAACCCCCCAGCAACCAGTCACCCCCCAGCTCCTGGTCACCCACCTTCCAGAAGGTTCCAGAGCCCCCCAGCCCTGTGGGACTCCAGTGGCTCCAGTGCTCAGCACTGTGGTAGGAAGCCCCAGCACCAAGCTGGGCTGCTCCAGTGCCCAGGAATTGGGTCCCTGAGGCCCTTGTGGGGTTGGTGAGGCTCTGGGGGCCAATGGGACCTGTGGGGGTTGGGGGGGGCTTACAGGACCTGATGGGGGCCAGTGGAGACTGGGGGCTGGCTGTGATAATGGGGTTAGGGGGGCTCTAGGGGGGCAGAGGGACTGAGGGGCTGGAAGGGGAATCCTCTCATCCAAGTCTCTCCACACCCCTGGCACCCAGGAAGGGGTTCCCATGTGGGGTCAGAGCCCAGGCTCCCATCCTGGGGAAGGGCTGGCAGCTCTGGGCCCCCATCACCTGGGCCCAGCTCCCCTCTGGCCCCAGATTTGCCCTGGAGAAGACGGGAGGTGGGGGGCACCTGAGCCCTGACACACTCAGTGCGTGAATTACTGACCTTCAGAAGTAGGGGGGGATGGAGCAGCAGGAAATTTGGGGGTGATAATGGGGTTAGGGGGGCTCTAGGGGGGTAGATGGACTGGAGGGAACTGCAGGGGGGCTGAGCCATGTGGGCCTGGGGGCTGTGGCAGGCTGAGGGGTTGAACCAGGGGAAGATGGGGCACTGCAGAGGGGAGGAGTGGGAGGGATGCAGGGAAACGAGAGGGATGTGGGAGGGAGGGAGGGGAGAGATGCAGGCAGGGATGCAAGGAGGGAGGCAGGGAAATGGAGGGGAGGCAGGGAAGGATGCAGAGGAAGATGCAGGGAGGGATGCTGGGAGGGAGGGGAGGGGTCAGAGGAGGGATGCAGGGAGGAAGGGAAGGGTGGCAGGTGGGAATTCAGGGAGGGCTGCAGGGAAATGGGAGGGATAGGAGGGATGCAGGAACGCAGGGAGGAGCAGGGAAGGATGGGAGGGATCGAGAGAGGTGTGGAATGGATGGGAGAGTTGCAGGCAAATGGGAGGGATGCCGGGATGTGGGAGAGAGGGGAGGGATGCAGAGATGCAGGTGAGGATGCAGGGAGGGATGCAGGCAGGATGGATGGCAGCTGGCAGACAAATGGGAGTGATGCAGGGAAGGATGCAGGGAGCCAGGAGCACGGCAAGGAGCCAGGGAGGATGCAGAGGGACCCCCACAGACACAGCAGGGTCCTCGGAGGGATCAGACACAAAACTCCCGGTGCTGCTCCACATGGAGGGAGAGGGAAGAGCAGGATGGATCCGCGGGGAGCCGGAGGGAAGGAGCAGGACAACCCTGCCGTGCTCCTGGCAGGAAGAAACCTCTCAGTGCCCAGCAGGGTAATTTACAATATATACTGTATATTTATTATAATTGCACCAGCTCACGGCATCTACAGCTGTACTCACAACCCAGAGAGAGAGCGCACGCGCGACAGGAAAATACTGAAGTATTTCTACAGAGTATTTGTTCCAGTTGGCTCCCTCCCGGCAGGAGACAGAGACTGTAAAAGAGGAAGACTGGAATTTTTCCCTGATGTGCTGGCTGCTCCGCGGCGCCGCTGCAGGCGGGGCTCGGGTCTTTGGGAGCCGCGGCCCCACGGGGGCTGCAGGGCTGGGGCTGCAGGGAAATCCCCGCTGCTGGCTCGGGTGTGGGTCTCGTCAGGGGATTCCCCCATGGCCCAGCAGGGTGGGGGCTCCAGCGGCCGCTCTGAGCTCCCCGTGGGGCGGTGGGGGGCCGGGGGCTGTGGGGCAGCAGCTGGAATTGCTGGGGTGGTTTTCGGAGCGCGTGGCTCAGGGTTTGTGGGGGTGCTGGGGGAATTCGTGTCCTCCGATCTCCCCAGGCTCCAGGAGAGCAGAACCTTTTGTCTCCTCCTCCCGCCACAGTCGCATCCAGCGCTGCCACCCTGCCCAGGGCTGGCACGTGGGGACAAGCTGCACCACGGAGTGCCACCAGCGTGTGTCCCCTCCTTACCTGTTCACCCCATCTCTAACACCTCTGCTTGTTCGGGTGGGTGGCTGGGACACCCAGGGGCTGCCACCCATCACTGCCCAGCTCCTGGGATTTTTCTCCAAGGGCTGGTGAATCCTCAGCCAGGACATGCCAGGTTTGGGAGGCTGACCCTGAAGTGCCCTTTTGCTCCCATCTCTGTCCTCTCGGCTCCTCTGGTTCGTCAGGCCCCGGCTAACGAGGCTGAGCTGGACCCCAGAGGATCCTCCCGACCCCGGCTGGCTGGAAACCAGCGCCGGAGCCTGGCTTTGCATCCAGGGGCAGCGGGTTAGTCCGGGCAGCTGCTCTCCCACCCAGGGAGGCTCATCCCCATTGTCCTGCTCCAGCCAGCCGGAAAACGCGGGGCCACCGGCATTAAACACCAGCCCCGGGGGCCACGACTGTCCTCAGCGCCTGGGGACTTTCTTTTTTTTTTTTTTTTTGGGGAAATCAGCAAAATCCTGCAAAAGCCGGGCGGCAGGCCAAGCCCGGGACCCTCCTGCCTCTCTCTTCCCATAATTGAGTTTAAAAAGCAGCCACTTTTCCCCAGAGCAGGAGGGGAGAGGAGGCTGTGAGCCCAGAGGTGGGGCAGGCCATGCCAACGCCAGAGGGTGTCTGGATGCACCCCCTGCCCAGCCCCAGCCCTGCTCCCTCCTCCCGGGGGTGCCCCCCAAACTGGGGGGGTGGGTGGGTGCCAGGGCCGGCTCCGGAGCTGGGACAAGCAGCGTTTTACTCTGGATCTCCTCGCTTGGGAAGAGAATTACAGGTGCTGCCGGCTTTGTTCATCCATGGCTCGGCGTGTGCTCAGGTCTGGGGGGACCCCAAAATGTTTTGCAGAGCCCCTGTGCCCCGTGACACCCTGGGGACAACTTTGCTGGGGGAAACAGGGCCTTGCTCACCTCTGGTTGGCATCACACCCTCCAGCTGAGCCTGCCCCCTCTCCCGCCCACCTCCCCGGGATGCTCTTGTGCTAAAAAACAGTCAAACAAACCCAAAAAAAGCACAGGGGGACCCCAGGGGTGTCCCCAGCCACCCCCACCCTCTGGCCCCAAGGTCTCTGCAGAGCATTTGTTCCCTCGCTCTGTGCTCGCCCACCCCACCCCGCCCCTCCCCGGCACTCGCAGAAATAAGAAGAGATCCGAGATCCTCCCCTTCCCCATCCCGACCCCAAAACGCCCCGGAGCGGGGGGACCCACCCCCTCCCAGGGCGTTCCCATCTGAGTTCCCGTCCGTGCTCTCCCCCGCTGCCAGGTCCATCCTCAGCATCCCCCGGGGCTCCTTTGCACCTCCCCGCTGGTCCCGTCCCTCCTGGGGGCGCAGGCGGCACGGAGGGGGCAGAGCTGGGCTGTCGGGGGCTGCCGGGGGGGCTCAGAAGCCGGCGCTCTCCGAGCTGCTGCGGCTGTTGTAGCTGGGGCTGCGGCTGGGGCTGCGGGAGCGGCTGGGGGGGCTGCGAGTCCGGCTGCGGCTGCGGCTGGAGCTGTAGCTGTCGTAGCTGCGGCTGCGGCTCCGGCTGTACGAGTAGGTGCTCAGCGAGCTGGAGGACGAGGGGCTGGGCCGGTAGTAGGGGATGGGACGCTTGCGGGCGCTGCAAATGGAAAAGGGAAACTGAGTCAGGCCCCCCCCCGCGGCCGCTCCAGGAAGGGGGTTCGGCGCTGGAGCCCCGGCACGGCCAAGCATTGAGCCAGGGCAGCCAAGCATCCCAGAGGCCGCGCGTCAGTATGCGGCCACCCGGCATCACCTCCCCTTCCATCCATCCATCCATCCGTCCGTCCGTCCATCCATCCATCCCTCCATCCCTCTCCTCCTCCCCTGCCCCCTCCCCCGGGGTGTTAGTCCTGGATTAGGCAGCGTCGAGGGCAGAAAGTGAGCAGGTTAATGTGGCTTTTGTGTTTCCCAGACACCAAAGATTGAAAGCTGCTGAAAAAGAGACGTTTGGGATTAGCGGGAGGCGAGCTGCAGCCCGCCGGCGCCTGAGGATGAGGAGGGACACGGGAGGCACGGGGACAGTGGGGTGGGGGGACACAGGGGGCAGCGACATCGGGAGTCGGCCCCTTGTCCCTTCTCCCAGCCTGGTGTTAGTGGGACCAGAGAGTGGCTGGGTGCTGGGGGTGTGAGGAGACACAGAGGGGTCCAGGAGGAAGAGGAGGAGGAAGAGGAAGAGGAGGAGGAGGAGGAAGGGGGAAGGTTACCCTGGGAGCCAGGCTGGCGGCGATGCTCTCCGGGAGGGACCTTGGGATGAAATGGAAAAGGAGAAGTTGGCATCACTGAGGTAGGACCACATGGTGGAGGGTTTGATGGGAGCTGGGGACAGGAACTGGGGCTTCTGGCTGGGCTCTGGGGCAGGCAAGGGGGGCTGGGGGTGTTTCCCTGGCTGCCCCCTCCCTGCAGCATCCTCTACACCTCACAGAAATGGCTCTGCTCCTCCTGAACCCCGAGCAGAGCAGGGTCTGCCACCCCCAGCCCCCCAAGGATGGTGATGGGATGAGGTGAACAATCCCCACAGGGACCATGGGCTGCGTTCTCCAGCCGAGCCCTGCCAGCTCTCTGGGGACATCCTGGGAAAACCTGGATGGAGCAGGAGGGATGGAAACCAGACAATGGCACCTGGGTTGGGCTGGGAGCAGCTTTCCCAGACCATTCTCTTTCCAGGGCATCCATCAGGGAGAACTGTGGGGAGCTCTAACACATGGGCTCTGCAGTGCTCCTCCTGTCCTTTCTCCTGTCCTCCCTCCTGACAACTCCAGTCCTGCCCAGGCAAAACAAAATCCCTCCCACAGGGAGGCAGATTTCTGAAAATCCAGCCCCCCCTGATCACCCAGCTGATAGTGGGAGAGACAAATAGGTCAGGAAGGAGGTAATCTGGGCTGGGCACAGCCCCGCCGCCAGTGCTGCATCTTAACGAGGTGCTACATATGCACACAGTGTTTTGTCTGGCACGAAATATTGCCTGTCTTACAGCTCAGGATCCTGAGGCAATAGGATCCCAAGGAGGAGAAACCAGCTTTTGGAGGGCAGGAGAGACGTGATTGCAGACGTGAGCACTGCTGGAATATGCGCAGCGGATTAAAATTAATTCCTGTTTTCATGCCTTGAAATAGGAAGAGATCAGAAGGTCACAGCATTGGAGGCAGTCTGGTTACCCATCTGTCTGGGCCAGCTGATTCACCCAGCCATCCTCAGAGCTATCTGTGCATCCACAGAGCTGCTGCTGTCCATTTGTGTGTCCATCCATCCATCCATCCATCCATCCATCCATCCATCCATCCATCTGTATGTCCATCCATCTGTGTGTCCATCCATTCGTCTGTCCGTCCGTCTGTCAGTCCATCTATCTGTATGTGCATCCATCCATCCATCCATCCATCCATCCATCCATCCATCCATCCATCCATCATCCATCCATCCATCCATCCATCCATCCATCCATCCATCCATCCCCCCATCCATCAATCCATCCATCATCCATCCATCCATCCATCCATCCATCCATCCATCCATCCATCCATCCATCCATCCATCCATCCATCCATCCATCCATCCATCCCCCCATCCATCAATCCATCCATCCATCCATCCATCCATCCATCCATCCATCCATCCATCCATCCATCCATCCATCCATCCATCATCCATCCATCCATCTGCCCACCCAGGCACCCTTTGGGGTCAGCTGGCATCAGAGCCCAGCCCTGTGGCAGTGGCAGTGGCAGTGTCACGGTCAGTGGCAGTGTCAGAGTCAGTGGCTGTGGCAGTGGCAGAGCCTTTTGCCCCGTGCCAGGACACACCTGGTGATCCTCCTGGGCTCCATGAAGCTGGGGGAGTCGCGTCTCCTCTTCCTGATGGGGGAGTAGCTCCTGGAGCGGCGCCGGGGGCGGGCAGGATCGGGGTCACCGTGACGTGCTCGGGGCTCGTTGTCCTTCTCTCTACAGCCCGGGGAGGAGGAGGAGAAGGGTCAGGCAATGGGCTGGGGTCCCGTGTGGGACGCAGGGACACCGTGTAACAGCAGTCACTGCCCGGATGTCACTCCCACCTGGGGCTGGCGTTTCCAGTGTGACCAGCAATGACACGTCCCCTCCCCGAGTGCCAGGGCAGCCGGGACCGCCCTGAGCCGCGACGCCCTCTGAGCCCCCTGGCACCCGCGGTGTCCCCGTGCCCCTGTCCCCTCGGGCCTGACCTGCTGGCTGGCTTTTTCGGCGAGGGCGAGCGGGAGCGGCTGCGTGCTGCTCTCTTCTCCCGGGAGCGGGAGCGGGACTTGGAGAGGGAACCACTGGAGCTCCAGGAGCTGCTGCGCTGGCCCGGGCTGGGGGACGGGCTCTTCCTCCGCTCCGAGGCGTGCCGGGAGTGCTTGGCTGACGACTCCGAGCTGCTGTTGGGCCGGCCCCGGTGGTGCCGCTCCTTCACCCTGTGACGGCAGATGCCAGCACCGCCTCGCACCTGTCCTGGCTGGCAGGGTGTCCCCACCCCAGCCAGGGACCCCAGGTTCACATAAGGAACACTTCATGACACCAGTTTTTGACTGGGCTACATCCCTGACTGTAAAGCACAGGGTTTCCATTTGCTTGGCATCCCGCATCCTGTGGGATGCTGTAATCCCCTGCTGCCATCCAGGCACTGCCCTTCGCAGTGGGATAATGCCTCGCAGGGATGATCCTTCCCACAGTGCTACCATTGACCCACTGTGGCTCTTCCCTGTCCCCATCCCTATCCCCTATCACCATCCCCGAGTCTGTCCCCATCCCCATTCCCATCTCCAACTCGTCCTCATTGCCATCCCCATTCCTGTCCCTTTCCCATCCCTATTCCCACTCCCATCCCTTGAGCATCCCTACCCAGCCCCGCTCCCCAGGGCTTTGCCCGGATGGATTTAAGGGATTGCAGGGAGCCGCACCCCAAACATCCGAGCCCAGCTCTCGTATCCCGGCAGGGATGACAGGAGCCCATCCCGGGCACTCCCTTACTTCTTGCCGTGCGCGCCGTGGTTCCTGTCGGGGCCGGCGGGCGGGTGGTAGGGGTGGGAGCCGGCCGAGCCCTCCGAGTCGCTGCTGGAGCCGGCGGGGCTGAGCGGCGGCGGCGGCGGCTCCCGGGGGCCCGGGGGCCGCCCCTTGCTCTGGCCGCGGTGTCGGGACGGCGGCGAGGCACTGCGGGAGCGATGCCGGTGGCCGTGCTTGGCCCGCTCCGGCGTGGGCGACCGGGGGCTGCGGGCGCCGTGTCGGCCGCCCCGGGTGCGGGGGGACGGCGGCTCCGTCCTGCCGTGAGCCCGCGGAGAGGGGGACGCCGAGGCCGGCCTCTGGCAAAGGGGGGAGAGAGAGAAAGAAGGAGGGAGAGGAGGAAGGGGGGAAGGAGAGAAGAAAGAAGGAGAAAGGGGATTTTAACGGGGGGGCGCCGGGCCGGGGGCGCAGATCACAACGTCAATGCACATCGCATAAGGCAGGCTACACAGACGCTACTCTGCACCTTCCTCTCGCCCTCAACAACGTGGGTCATGCAAACCTCCGCATGCAAAACGCCAAAAAAATAGAACTCAACTTAAATCGTAATAAAAACCCAAAGGAAGGGGTGGGATGGGAGGAAAAGAAATAAATCCAAGAAAGCCCCAAGTCGTCGGGGAGGGAAAGCTTGAAGGGAAAGAAACAAACACCCCCCCCCTCCACCCCAAAAAACACCTGGAGAGGGGATAAAGCAAACCCTGGTGCCCGCCCGCCCCGACCAAGAAAGGGGAAGGGAAAAGGGGGATAAAACCCAAACGAAGGAAGGAAAATGGGGGGAAAATTAAAAAAAAAAAAAGAAAAAAAAGAAAATATGAGAGGAGGGAAGGTGGGGCAGTGGGGGAGAGTAAATCAGACTGAGCCGAGGGGAAAGGGTCGAACCAAAGAGGGCTGGAGGTGATGGGGTCTGCTCACACAGAGGCATGCACATATATAGAGATATATGTTCTGATACGTGTAGATTTTATCAATAGTACGGCTTTCGGCTTAAAACAAATCCAGAAACGAGGAAAAAACGGCACAGAGCGACAATGGAGGGCAAGGCAGGGGAGGGGGCCGGGGGGACGAGAAGGCATAAAAGAAACCAACAAAAAAGAAAGAAGAAAAACCATCCAAATCAAATCAATTTAAAAAAAAATAATAAAAATAAATAAATAAAAAACAAAGCAGAACTTCACAAATGTCCTCGTTACTGAGATAAACGAATGTCTCTGAGCTCTTCCTGGGACACGCATTGAGCTGTTAGCTGTGACTCTGCAGGGAACTGCTAAGTCCTCATCAGCACTCAACACAGACTTTGCTTTCTGCTTCCTTTTTTTTTTTATTTTTTTCCATTATATGCTTTTTTTTTTTAAGTCCCTCTTGGTTAACATCCACTTACCAAAAAAGTGGCATTTCCTCCTTTAGTAGGTAAGGTATGAAGAGAAGGGAAAAGCGGGGCAATATAAGTGCATCATTAGATTCACAAAAATGCAAGAGAGAAAGAAAGAGCGAGAGAAGGAGGAGAGACAGAGACAGAGCCAGAGAGAGGAGAAATAAAACAAACCAACTCACTTCTCCTACAGGGAGGGGAAACCTTGGGCCACCACCGTGGCCAAGCCCTGAGCACTGAGACCTCAAGGGATTTTGCCCAGCCCTGAGGCTCCCAAATATCTCAGCTCCTCTGAGCCACAAACGCTGCCTGGGTGTTTCCCCCATCTTTGCAAACACCATGAGACCAAAAAGATGGGTGGAAACAGCTCCTGTAACACCAGTCCTGCCCAAGCTGGCAAACCCCAGCTCAGGGGCCTTTGGGGTCTCCTTCCCCCCAGCCACAGAGCAGTGCCAGGTCCCTGAGAATCCCTGGGAGGGTGAATCCTGCACAGGGCATGGCTGAGTCCAGCCGAGGGGGTTCAGGGACATTGGGGTGGTGCCAGGATTGTGCCACCACACCCAGGGCTGGTGACCCCAGTTCCTCACCATCCCCTTGCCCCAAATACACCAGTGAATGGTCAGTGAATCCTTGAGGCTGAGGTTCTCTCCACCCATCCCCATGTGTTCTCAATGCCACTTTTCTCCCCCCAAAAAGAAGGGGGCAGGGTGAAGGGCTGGGATTCTGGGGACCACTACAAAGATGCTGCAAAAGGGACACGAAGCTTCCGTGCTCCTGAGCATCCCAGACTTCACATCCCACCACCTCCTTGTCCCCATGGAAAAGCCAATCCCTCCAGCCACAGAGCAGCAAGCTGCAGCCAAAATGGGGGGGATCTGGGGGTTTTTATTAGAAACCAGTTGCTGTTGCAATGGCTGCAGCGAGGGGGAGGCTGGCAGTGACCATCAGCCCTGCAAGGATCTGCTCCAGGGAGATCAGCAGCCCCAGAGAGGGGGATCAGGGGAGCCCATGCCCAGCCCCACATCCCAGGAGAGGAACATTAAAGCAGAGAAGATGATGAAGAAGAAGAAGAGGACGATGAAGAGATAAAGAGAGGGGGTTCCTCTCTACCAGGGTGGCATTTTGGCACTGGCTGGCCAGGCCATGGGCTCAGGCTGTGGGATGCAGGGCTCCCACCCAAACCCTGGAGTCTCCTGCCCTGGCGTGCAGAAAGGCAGCAAAGGTAAAAGCATCTCCAATAAACCCAAATTGCCAAAGAGGGAATTTCCCTCAGTCTAAGAGGGAAAACACACACTGGGCACCTGTGGGGATGGAACAGCCAGGGCAGGGATGCTGTCACCTGCCCCTCACAGACTGGGATGTCCTGGACCTGCCTCTCTCCACGCAGGAAGAATTAAACCTTTCCCTACTGCAGCCTCCCTCAGTATTTTCCCTGAGCTGGGTTTTTCCCCCTGAAGAGGGGCTAAACCCACACATCTCCCCAGATTTCTCATTTCCTGCCCCATCCATCCACCCAAAACCCCCTGTGCCCACTTCTACCCGTGGCCACTGCCCCTATTTCTCCCTAAATATCTTCACCTTCATTTAATGGGAGATTGAAAGGGAACAGCCGTGCTCGGCCCCTGAATGGAAAGGAACACAAATTCAGAGGGCTGAAAGACACAGAAATGCATTCTACCGACAGCACGAGGAGACGGGGAAGAGAAAAGGGGGGAAGAAAGAAAAAAATATTACGTGGACAGGGCAAAAAAAATATATATATAAAAAAAAGAACGAAAGAGAAGAGCATGGCTTTGCAGCTAACTGGGGAAAACCATACGAATAAAAAAAAATAATTATATATAGCCACCAAAAAGAGACAAAATGAGAGACAGAGAAGGGGAGTGAGAAAGAAAGAGAAAGAAAGTCAGAAAGAAAGAGAAAATAACATTAAATCAAGCTACGGTGCTTTTCAACAGGCTCATCTGCAGAAGTGAACGTGCAGAGGTGGACAAAATACCTACCTTTGGAATTGGCAGTGACAGGAATGCAATAATAAAAAAAGAAAACAATAATCTCCACATTTGGAGGGCAGAATGGGAAAAAGACAAGGACTCTTTAGTACGGCGATCCAGACCCCTCGGCTAATCCCGTTTGCTTTGCTTAGAATTTTTAAAATTATTTTTAAAATTGGTCTCTTTAGCTTCTAATTTTTTATTCTCTTTTTTAAAAATGTTTGTTTGTTTGTTTGTTTGTTTGTTTGTTTAATTGGGAGGCTGCGGCCGGCCGCCGAGCGGGGGGGCCGCGGGTGGGGGTGGCTGGCTGGTGTCTGTAACCCGATCAGGCTGCGGTTCAGTCTTTAAAAGTCACTCTATAACATGGCCAAGTCCCGGGTAACATGCAGGGAGGGCGATGGATGGAGGTGGGACACGGCGAGGGATGTCGGGTGGTGTTGGCCCAAAGAAAACCGGAGAAAGAGAAGGGCTGGAGGGTGCGTGTGGGCGAGGAGGAGGAGGAGAGACCCAGGAGGAAGGCTGGGAAGGCAGCAGGGATGGATGGAGACAGGACCGGGTATTTAAAAGGGAAGGCAACGCCGCGCAGCGCCCCGGGACACCCCTGGCGGCTCTGGGGGTGCTGGGGTGGGCACGGCTGAGCCCGGAGCTTTTGGGGGGGTCTGCGGGAGGTGGGGAGGGGGCTAGGGACTCATCCTGTCGGGATGCAGGGTGCGGGATAGCCCCGCACCCAGCGGCCTCATCCTGCAGCCGGGCAGGAAAAGCTCGCCACGGCAGCAGGATCCAGCCGAGGAGAGCAATTTGAGGAGGAAAAGGGCAATTCGCTCCTTTGCGGTGTAGAGCTGCTGGGTTCTCTTCCCTTTTAAATTCCTTGTTCAAAATATAGAAAATGGAAATACAATGTTCAGCGGCCGTAAATATTTAGAAAACACATCGGGTTTTTGGTTTTGTTTTGTTGTTGTTTTTTTTTTCTTCTCCACATTAACACACACAAAAGCAAAAAATTCTAGAACAACACGACGACGACGGGGTGGGGGGAAATAAAAATAAGAGAAATATATATCGTTTGCATTTCTGTACATCACAAGGGAAAAGAAAATAAATCATGAGAAAGGAAACTAAAACAAGGGGGCGGGGAAAAAAGCACGTTTCATTGCCCTTCCCTCCCCCTCGTCCCTGCTTCTGCTGAGCAAGAAATGGAAGTGTATATTACCGTTTGGGTTTTTTTCAAATGGGAGGCTAAAGAAAAACACAGATGGGATTAAAAAGAAAAAAAAATAAAAAATAGAAACCAGAGAGAGAAAGAAAGAGAGAGAGAGAGAGAGAGAGAGAGAGAGAGAAAGTTGTTGGAGAAAAGTCCCGCTGGTGCCGGGGAGCCAAGGGAGCTCGACGGCCTGGGCGATGCTGGGGTGGGCAGGGGGAGAGCGGGGCCAGCCGGGCCCCCGGGGCGGCGCCTCGGCACCCGACCCGCCCCACGCCCCCGCCGGAACCACAGGAAAGAAGAAAGCAGAGAGGTGCCCCGAGAGCTGGGCAGGGTGCTGGCTGCTGCTGGGGGTGCTGGGCTGGGCAGGGTGAAGGGGACGTGGGTGTGCACCCCGTCTGCCGGGGTACCCCTGGCCCTGCAGGTGTTGGGGTGTCAGCGTTGGTGCTGCCAGCCCAGGACCTCACCTGTGGGAATAAAGATCCCTGGGGCAAACGGGGACCTGTGTGGGCTCCATCAGTGGAGTGTCCGGCTTTCACTCAGCCCCCCTTAGCCAAAGCAGGCTCCTCACCATGCCAGCACTGGTTGAACTGTGGCTGGCTCCCTGGGCCCGCTGGGTTAGGGCTTTGCCCCACTCAGCAAGGGAGCAGCCCCCAAGGTTTCACCAAGATTTTCACCTGGGGATGCTGAGGCAGAGCTGGGGATGCTCAGCTCTGATGTCACCTGCCATGGGGACCTCAGTGTCCTAAAATCTGAGCATCCAACATCAAATCCCCTCCAAACCCTAACTTGGTCAGACTGGGTGTTGGAGTCCTGAGCACTGGTGCTGGCCCTTGGCACTAGGGAGAGTTGGGGTTGGTGGGCAAACAAGAATTTTCCTGCCTTGGCCATTTCTTGGCTGCCTGGGATCAATCTCAGGGAGGTGCTGAGCCCAGTGGTGACCCTGGCAGGTGATGCTGGCCTGCCAAGCCATCATCCGGGGGTGACATCCGCAGGGCGACCTGTGGCTTTGGGACAGGGATGACCTGTTGGCTGCCCTGATCCCTGCCTCAGGGCGATGGGCTGGCTCCCCCAGGGAGATCGTGCACCCAGCGCGGGGTCGGTGAGTGCTGGGAGGGTGCAACCTGCACCCCGCATCTCCCCCGTGTGCTCCGGTTGGGCGGGGCGGGGAGCCGAGCGAGTGGGGAAGGAGGGCAGAGGAGAGCAGGGGGGCAGTCCTGTGGAGGGAGGAGGGGAGGGAAGCGAAGAGTGATCCAAGAAAAGCCTACGTACATCCGAGGGCTCCGGGAGCGGGGCGCCGTGGCTGTGGCGGCCGTTCTGGGCGCTGCCCTTGTGCCCGTTCTGGTGCGGCGAGGCCGAGCGCTGGGGCGAGGGCGAGGACGGGCTGCGGCTGGAGCGGGCGCTGCTGCCCTTGGGGCCATCCTGCCGGCGCTTGGGGCTCACCCTGAGGGCAACAGCACCGTCAGCTGCCGGCACCCCCGGCCCCGAGCCCGGCCCCGCCCTTGGCCCGGCTCCGGCAGAGCCGCCGGCTGCAGCCCAGGCTTTGTCGAAGCCAGAAATGGGATGAGAATCGGTGCTTTGTGCTGTCTTTAGCTAAAAATTGAAACCCCGTCTGCGGACCATGTTCCCAAACCTTCCAGAGATGCTGCAGCACCATCCCACTCCCCTCTATAGCTGTCTCAGGGATGTCTCTGCCACCTGCCTTGACCCTCCATCCCCTGGGGTCCTCATCCCTGGGACTCCCCTGCCACCTGCCCTCTGCCCTCCATCCCCAAGGGTCCCCATATGTGGGACATCTCTGTCACCCACCTTCTGCCCTCCATCCCCCAGGGTCCTCATCCCTGGGACTCCTCTGCCACCTGCCCTCTGCCCTCCATCCCCCAGGGCACCCATCTTCTGGGACACCTCTGTCTCCCACCTCCCTGCCCTCTACTACATAAGAGTGTCCATCCCAAGGACATCTCTGTCCCTGCCCTCTCCCCCACGGGCTCCCATTGCGGAGGCTGGGGGTGGCTGTGCTGGTGGGGACGGGGGTCCCGGGCTGTCCCTTACCTGCCCGGGGATTTGGAGCCGCTGTCGTCGGAGGAGAGCGAGGCGCTGTGGGAGCTGCAGGAGCTGCGGCGGTGCGAGCGCCAGGCCGGGGACTCGCTGCGGGACCTGCGGAGAGGGCGGCCGGGGCCGAGGGACAGGCTGAGCGGCCGCGGGGGACACGCAGGGACACAGAGAGCCCCGCTGCCCCCGCCAGCCCGCCCCTCACCTCTTGCGCTCTTTGTTTTTCTCTTTCCGTTTGTTCTTGGGGCTTCGAGACCTGCGGGAAGAGCCGAAAGCTGCAGACGTGGGAGCGGGGGCAGCACCTGGGGGTGGCTTTCCCAGCCCCCCAGAGACACCGAAGCTGTGGGAGGAGTGAGGGGAAGGACCTTCCTGGTCTGGAGCTGGGCTCCATTGAGGTTCAAAGCGTGGTGGGGATCCCAGATGGATCTGGGGGGACTGTGGGGTGGGTCAGTGCAGGTTGGTGGGACTAGGCAGGAGAAAAATGGGGGACTGGCTCTGCTCAGCATCTTCAGGGCTTGAGCCCATTGTCACCCCCCCAGTTGTTTTGCCCTGTGCCCTCTCTGGCACCCTTTGTGTGCTTTTCACTCCTTTCACCTTAAAATAGCAGTGTTGGCAGAGGGCATCTGCAGAGCAGGGCAACAGTCAAGGTTTGCCCCGGCCATGGCTGCCTGGGATCCCCCCTCCTCCCCTGGGGGACTTTTGGGGCCCCACAGTCAGCCAGGGTGGCCTTGTGCCATACCCAAGGGCAGAGGACACAGAGCAGTGTCCAGCTATGGGGTGAGGAGGCTCATCATGATGGGCAGAAGAGAGGGGACAGCAGGAGGGCAGCACACAGAGGGTCCCTGGCAGGGGAAGCTGGCAGCTGGTGGCAGTGAGGCGGCTCCTGGTAGCTGTCACTCTTACCTGTGTCTTCTCTTTTTTCGTGACCCTGACTCAGACCTAAGGGATGAAGAGGAGGCAGAGATGAAGGAGATTACACTGATCTGGCCAGGGGGGAGCAAAGGCTGGGCAGTTTCCAAGCATGGGGACAGGGGGGTGGCCCCGAGGTGGGCTGCTGGATGGGGCAGGTGACAGTGGCTGTGAAGAGGTGATGGCCCCATGAAAAGTCATCAGAGTCCACCCCTATCCACTTCTAAATCCCACCCCAACCCAAGGGCCTGAGCAGCCCCAACCAGCCCCTCTGTCCCCAGCCACCCCTGCTGTCCCCAGCCTGCTGTCATGTCCATCCTACCTGTCACGTCTGTGTTTCTTTCCAGTCTTCTTTTTCTTTTCCTTGCGGATGGGCGAAGAGCTGTCACAGCTAGAGGGAAAGTGGGCGCCCTTGAGCAGGGAGCAAGGGACTCCCCAGCCTCTTCCCCCTGGCCCAGGGGAGCCTGGTCCCACCACCCCCAGCCACGTTGCTTCCCCTGGACCATCCCATGGGATGCATGAACATCACATGGCAGTTATTTCCTGGGGGATTTGGGCTGGGGGACAGAAAGGTCAGCCTCCTTTGGCAGAAGGGCTCTGGCTGCCTTCAGTTATGGAATGCCCAAATCCTGCTGTGTCTCATTGCCACCTCGTGGGCTCTACTGCCTCCAGCAGGAGACAAGGTGGCCCATTCCCAGGGGGATTTCAGAGGGGACAGTGGGTGGCAGAGGCCTGTCTGTGCCCAGCGGCCTTGCAAGCCCAGAGGGGACCCCACAGCCCACCCAGCCCAGTGGTCACTCACCTGCGCTCTGAGCCGGGTTTCCTCTTTTTGCTGCCATGGGAAAGGCAGAGAAGAAAGGGACATTAGGGACAGCAGTGCTAAGTGGTGAGCTTTTGGGTAGATGGACCCTTCACAGAGCCATATCCTGCCTGGTGCAGTGCCCTGTGGCAGTGAGCTCCTTCCCCACATGGACCAGGCAAGGTCCCAGCAGTGCATGCAGTAGGTGTGTGCACACATGTGTGTGTTGCAGTATCAGTACATGCAGATGCATTGCATCTCTTAAGGGTGCACATTCAGGGATGTTCTGTCCCCCAAAGTGGGGTGACTTGCCCCTCCAGAGCCTGGCAAAGGGCTGAGCTGGGAGGTGAGCTGCCCTCCAGAGAGAGGGGACAGCACAGGGACAGGCGGGCACTCACCGGCTCCGGCGGTGACCTGATTTCTTCTTCTTTTTCTTCTTGGGTGGAGGAGAGGTGGAGCTGCTCGAGCGTCTTTTCAACCTGTGGGAGACAGCAGACAAGGCTGGGAAAAGAAGAAGGGACAGGCCCCTGGCCTCTGTGTCCCTGGATGGGTACCCTGTGCCCAGCAGGTCCCCAAAAGCCACGCAGACCTGTACTCGCGGTGGCCGCTGTCCTCGCGGTAGCACTCGGCCGAGCAGTCGCACTGCAGCAGGCAGCCCTCTCCATAGGCAGGGTACTCCACCTCGTACTCCTCCCCATCTGCCCCGTGGTGGTTCTCTATCACACTGCCAGAGGAGGAAGAGCAGGATTAATTGGGGATCCCCATTCCCTGTTTCCCATCAGAGCAGCTGGGGCAGCCCCAGTGCAGCTACAGGGGTTGGGTGACATTGCCTCTGCCACAGCATCTCCAGGGGACCTTGGTCATGTCCCTTGATGTCCACACACAGCAAAGTCCCAGGGTGAAGGTCTGCTCAGGGTATTCCTGTGGCTCCAGTCCCTGCAGAGATCCCCACCAGGCTGGCACAGGGACACTGTGACACTCAGGCCACCATCTCCCCACAGGGCCCAGCCTCAGCCTCGTTTGGGCCCCTTTTGGCTTTGCTCAAGTTCTGGGGCTGAGCAGGAGGCTGGCTCGGCCCAGGTGGGTTGCAGGGCTGGATAAGGGTGAGAGGAGCTGGCAGAAGACCAGCAGTGGAAATTTAGGTGGGAACTGCCCAGGCTGATCTGGGCTTTGAGACCAGCATCCCCACAGTGCCACCAGCTCAGCACTGGAGCTTCAGGCAGGTAATGGTCAATGTCCCTCCTAGGCCAGGTGAAGAAGGGGTGGGGGGACATCATGCCTAGAGCCATCAGGGTCTCTCTCTCTCTCTCCTGAGTGACTTCATCAGCATTAATTTTTCCCACTGCCATGGAAACCGGCATGAGGTTGCCATTGACTACCGGGGCTGTGGGCAGGGCTTGGTAGAGGCCTGGCAGCTGGACTAGGACAGTCTCAGGAGTCCCTGCCCAACCTCTTCCTGATGCCCCACCTCCCTGGGCTGGCTCTGCCATCAGCCCCAAGAGCAAAACCCACAGGGAGCCTCTCGTTTGCTCTTGGGGGTCTAGGACATCTCACCCATGGAGGGACAAGGACATCCAGGTGCACTGGAAGGAAACTTAAGAGATGTGGACAGGCATGGAGGGTACCCAGCACCACAGCAGCCCAGGTGTTTGCTTCCCAAGGGATATTTGCCCTCAGAAACCTGATGAAGGCTCCTCTGCCCTTCCCAGCCTGGAGGTGAGCAGTCAGCAATGCTGGTGGAGAAGTGCAGCCCCACAGCATCAGTCCCTTGGCAGCCTGGCCATTGCCTGAGAAAAGGGAAGCTCCCAGTCCCAGACTGCAGATCTGACAGAGGCACGTGTTGGCATCCCTGACCACAGGCAGGCCATGGGCTGTTTAACCTAATTAGAAATGCCTTGGACCGAAACTACGCACGAGGCACCCTCCCCTAACCACGGACGAGCGCTCAAGCAGGACTTGGGCTCCCTTCTGTGCCACCACCATGGCGGGCTGGGTCCTCTCCACATGACTCCTGCTTTGGCCATGTCCCAAAGGTAGAATCAGCCTTTCAACCACCCACCCAACTGTGGGAAGGGGGAGAAAAGAGGCAAAGAGAGAAGGGAGCGGGGTTAATTCTCTGTGTGTGTCTCTGCTCTGTGAGCAGGCAGTGCTCCACGCCAGAGCCTGCTGCCAGCACCTCACCCATTAGCTGTGCTCAGCAGCTCAAGACCAGCCTTGTGCTGTTCCAATTATCCCTCCCTGCCCAGCACACACTTGCCTTTGTCTGCAATCCCACCAGCCTGTCCATCAAACCCTTCTCCTTGGGGACCAGGCTGTACCGAGCTGTGCACATGGAGACGGGAGCTGGGAGAGCACAAAGAGCAAAGCCAGGGACTCAGGTGGTCACAGCTCTGCTCCATGTCTCAGTTTTCCCTGGAGAGTTATGCAGATGATGCTGAGCCCTGGCATTGGCTCTGAAACAGGACCAGCTGGTTCAGGCTCACAGTCCCGGCAGCCAAGGACAGCACGGTAAAAGCCCAGAGCGGTGCTGGAGCAGGAGCAGCCCACGAGGTGTTCTGCTGAGCACTCTCCCAGCCGCCACCACAAGGGCTGAGGCTCTTTATTTAAAGCTTATTTAACCCCCTTGTCCAGCCTCTTCAAGCAGCAGAGACCTTTGGCATGCAGGATATCCTCCAGGAGCTCAGATCCCTGCTGCTTGAGGAGCCACCTCCTTTGGACCCAGCTCCTACCAGCCTCCTCAAGCGCCTCTGGCTTTGCTCTCCTCCAAGCAATCCTTTGCTGTGAGACTGCTCCTTCCAGCTCAGCACTATTATTTATAGCCCTGGGGCTAATCTTTAATGATTACCCTTCATTTTGCAAAACCAAGCCTGTAAAGGTGACAGCCAGGGCTGCCTGGGTAACTTGCAGGCACCTTTGGCTTCCCCGTGTGCTCGTTACTGTGCTGGCCCTAACGAGCCTGCCAGGAAGATGCCCTGGAGATGACTCCTGCCCCCACAGGCGAAGGCCACTTGTTAACACCTCAGGCATGATGCTCAGTGACCCGGGCAGGATGGTTTCCCCCATGCCTTGTTTTTTCCTGCCTGGAGGAGAAGGATCCTGAATGTTTCACACTGTTCCAAGCCCATGAGCCCCCATCCAGGCAGGGCACAGCCATGTCCCTGTGTCCCACCCTGCCTGGCATGCCAGCAGAGTGGTGTGAGGGAGGCTCTCCCTGCTGCCATGGCTTCCCTGCCTCCCCCCTCGCCCTGATTTCCTGACCCTAATGAAGCATTAATATTCAGTGAACCTGAAGCATCTATTCCTGTCCCAAGTGACCTGGTTTCCAGGCTGATGGATGGTGCACGCCAGGCCAGCCATGCTGCCTGGGCCATTAAGCATTGCACTGATAAATCATCATCAAGCCAGGCTGGACCCTGGTGAGGCAGGGAACAGTCCAGTGCAGGGCAGGAGCAGCAACTGGCATGTCCCCAGCAGGAGCTGGGCTGCTTTGGACACCAAACTGAGCCCTAAGCCCCCTTCTAGGGCAGATGCAGCCCCCCAGGACAAGGCACTGTGAGGAGTGATTAGAAGCAGAAGAACAGCACAGGATCTCCTTGGAGGAGCTTCTTCCATGGGGTCCCTGCCCCTGGCTGGTGGAGTGAGCCAAGCATTGAGAACTTCTGCACTTGGGTTTCATCCTCTGGGACAAGACCATTGCAATGCTGGCCTCTGCACAGCACCCAGAGGTCTCCAAACGACCAGTGCAGGACAACCTTTAACCTCTCCAGAGGTAGGACACTGCCTTAGAGAGGCAAAACCTGCCTCCAACTGACTGAGCAGCCAAGCAACTGACCAACCATCAAATGAAACAACAAACCAGCAAATCAACCAACAAACCATCAAATCAACAAATCAACCACCAGACATCAAATCACCAAATCAACCACCAACCAACCAACCAACCATCAAGTCAAACAAGCATTGACTCAAAGCCAACACCCACCCATCCATCCATCCATCCATCCATCCATCCATCCATCCATCCATCCATCCATCCATCCATCCATCCATCCCTCCATCTCTTGATACCCTCTCCATGTCCATCCAGCTATCCAGTCATGCTAGATACACCCTCATCCACCCACCCACCTGCCCACTGGTGCTCAGAGGCAATCAGGGATGTGCCTCTCTGGGATGAGACACACAGATGGACCAACTGGAAGCTGCCTGACTTACATTTGGCGCCCGTGCTGGTCCTCCCTGGTGAGCACACCCTCCTTCTCCATCAGCATTTGCCGAAATGTCCCCACTTTCTGTCGGATCTCCTCTTCGGAGTACCTGGATGGGCAAAGATGTGGTCAGGGCTCCATGCTGGAGCATGGGCTCCCCATGGACCTGCTGAGGAACTCTACACCTTTGGAAGTGACACATGGCCCAAGGGGACAATCAAAAGGGGAGGTGGCATGGTGATAGTCATCAGGGCCTGGAGCACAGCAGGACCTCTGCTCAGTCCCCTGCCACCACTATCCATGTCCTCCTCTCTCTTGCCTGCTTCTCCCAGCAGTGCTTGGCAGAAGAAGAGACACCAAAAAAGAAAAGGATGACTATGAAGTTGCCATTCCCTGTGACCACCCCAGGCTTTGGGGAAAGTGCCCACCAAACCCTCTTGGCAGTGCCACCACTGCAGCCAGTGATTCTGGGGTTCCCTCCCAGCATCTCTGTCCCTTCATGAGCTCCCCCTGCTCATCCCCTGGTGTTGTGTGCCCTGAAAGCTGTGCCAGCTCTGCACTGCCGCTGAGCTGACTCAGGCGCCGCAGGGTTATTAACGAGAGACACTAATCACTGTGTCCTGGCATCTGAGAGCAGCCACTGCAAACACGGCACTCCTGCTGTCCCCAAGGTGTCCCTGCGAAGGGACAGGTGACAGCCCCGGCCAGGTGGTCCTGTGCCACATCCCGTGGCTGCACAAGGGCACCTGGGCATCCTCCTCAACTAAAAACATCCCTACAGAGGGATGTAGTGGAGAGACCCACGATGCTTTTGACATCATCCCAGGGGAGAGGGTGAAGGGAGAGGGACATCATGTCACCACCACATTGCCACTCTGGGAGCGAAGGGGTCAGGCTCTGTGTGTGTCCCTGTGCTCAGCCACAGCCTCTAGAGGGGCTGCTCAAGGCCCACCCTCTCCATCACACCCCACCAGCATCACTGCCATGAGCCCAGAAAACTGGATGCCAGAGCCAGGCCTAGCCCTGCAGTCCCCCAGGATGGCACTTCACACAGCCCTTGCTGGGGACAGTGATGCCCCTTGCAGTGCTCTGGGTGCCCTGGGTGAAGAAGGGCACGTGGCACCACCCACCCCTCCTGCAGTGTCCATGAAGGGGAGCAGCAAGGAGAGGGGAATTAATATTAACAAACTTATTTGCACTAAAAGGCTCTCGTTAACTCCCCAGCCACACTCCATACAGAGGAAGGCTCATAACAGGGTATGGAGGCAGCCTGGCTGCTTCCCCTCACCTTGTACCTGGGCATGGGGAGCCCCAAGACCCGGGTAGGACCCCTAAATGCTGCTCTGCTTCATTCCCTCGATGGCAGTGCACCCAGATGGGCAGAGTGGCCACCCCACAAGGATGGAGCTGACAGCCCCGGCCATCCCATGGACACCAGCCAGCCCACAGCAGCAGGAAGATGTCTGCCCAAGATCAGCATTTGCTGCAGCACATTAAGAACACGGCCGGTGCTCTTGGAGAGGGGACATGAGGCCAAACAGGAGGTGACAGATGGGCCACTGCGGCTGGGCCATTAGCAAATCTGTGGGGGGAGGCCAAGGGGAGGAACTCCCCACCACCTCCAGGGATGGAGGCAGGAGCACCACCAGCCCTTTCCCTCCTGCATTCCCCTGGTGCTGCTTATAACCCTGTAGGAGGGGGTTTGCTTTTGCATTTAACATATAGAATGGATTTGGGAAAGAAAGAAAATGTGCTGACACTTCTTTTCTGGACAAGGAATCCAGCCTGCAGGCAGGGAATAACTGTGCAGGCAGCCTGGAGCGAGTTACAGCACAGGCAGGAGGAGCCATCCTCCTTTAAGGAAACAAGGGAGTGCTTAAATCCCTGCAGAATCCCCTCTGCTGACACTCACATCCATCCTGGAGCTCTGCCCTCATCAACTACTCCCCCAAGGCCATGGCCAGGAGGCTGCCCCTGGTCCAGGCAGAAACCTCAGGGGTGCAAATCCCTTCTCATGGAACCCCCCTGGAAAGCCCCAGTGTGGAGGGGAAGAGCAGGCAGAGGATTAAGCAGGTTGACCAAGATTATTACTGTAATTATATTATCATTTCAGCGTATCACCATCATCAGTGTTATTAATAGCCTTAATAACAGCAAAGCAATTACAGCAATAACAACAATCCTGGTTGCAGTACTGCTATTACCCATTGCAGTAATGCTACTACCAGTAGTAAGATCCCTACTAGGGCTCAGGAACCTGACAGGAGGCTCAGGGCTCCCCAAAGTGCCAGGTCAGCCTTATTTATTTCCATAATGACAAATTAGGCACAATCATTATTCCAGTCTGTGTGAGACAATTTAATTCTGGGTCACGCTTGCACTCTTAATGAAAGCCTTGGCGAAGCCTTCCCTCAATCCATTTTCCTTCTCCCCAGCTGATACCAGTCCCCATCTACCCAAGTGTGCCGAAGAATTTGCTCCATCCATCAGGTTTTAGAGAGCTGTCAGAGGGATCAGGATGTTTGCCTGCTGCCACAGACAGCACAGCCATGCCCAGCAGGGATGGGGCGCTCCTTTCTGGCCCCCCAATCCCTTCTGCCCGCCCAGAAAGGGATGTTCCCCAGCCCCTTGGGTTTTTCCCTATCCCTTTGTTTCCCAAGGGGAGAGCAAAGGCTGGGGAGCAGCTTGCAGTGGCCATGGCATTGGCAGGATGGGGACAGGGGGTCCTGTCACCCCAAAACTGGGGAGGAAAAGGAAAACAAGGCAAACTGAAGCTCTAAACCAGCCTCTCCAATGACTAAACCCCAGATTTCCTCTGGGATCTCACATCCCAGGCATGTGGGGAACAGGATGGGTGGCACTGATGACTTGTACATCCATGAGCAACTTCACTCCTCTTTCCTGCTTCAGCTTTCCCTGTAGGACAAGCTGGGAGCCCAAACTTCCAAGGAGGGCAGGTGGATGAACTCCTAGGCCTTTCCCACCACAGTCCAACCCACCAAAGCTGCTTGGTTCACCCAAAAAGGATTTATTTCCAAACACTTGCCACATGAATTTATTTTTTAAAGGGGAAGAACAAAGTGCAAGCAGGTCAAAAGGATCCCATCCCCAATGTCCCCATCACTCACCCCTGCTCCTCCATCATCTCCTGCAGCTCCATGCACTTCAGCTCCACGCGCCGCTTGCGCTCGTGGTCCAGGATTTCCCGGTGAGCCTTCTTCACCATGCTGGGCTCCACCAGCCTCACCTCCTCCTCACCCTTGTGCCACGTTCCTGAGGCACCGGGCTGGGGGAAGCCGTTGGAGGCCTCCTGGGGCGAAGGAACGTCAGCCCCATTGTTGTAGAGAGCCATGATTGCCTGGCAGGGAGAGAAAGAGTCAGGGTCAGCGCCTGCCCTGCTTCCCCTCTCACCCCCTGACAGTGAGGGGACCCTGCGAGGACCTGAGGGTAAAACCTTGCAAGCAGGTTGATGGGGACAGTGACTAGATGTCCCTCAAAAGCAAGGCTGGGGCTACTCATGTCATCATGACAAGAGGGCTGGCTCCTGGGAAAGAGAGGAGGATGCTCTGCTCCAGACTTGTACTGGAAAAATCTGGCAAGGGTGGGTCTGAGGGGCCCAAGACAACAGCAGGACATGGACTCCATGAACCCCATTGTCAGCCAGTGGGGGTTTGGAGCAGGGACAGACATCTATCCTCACATTCCTCTAGGGACCCAAAGACCCCAGATGTCCCCTTGCATTTCCCAGCTGCACTGGCTGGTTTGGTTGCAGTGGTGGGACATCCTGATGTCTGGCTCAGGCAGCAAACACTTGCTGATGCTGTTGGGCCATGGCCTGGCATCCTCTGGCATAGCCCAGTGTGGGTTGCAAGGGGAGATGAGGATCCCCACCAGCCTCTGCCCCTCTGCCTTCTCCCTGCTCCTTCACCTTCACGTGTCTCTGCCTCCTCTTTTCACCACACAGTCAATGTGTCCTCACTTGGCTCCAAAAATAACCCCTGCAAGAGGACAACTGTTCCCAAGCAGCACTGCCATGCTGAGGCTCTGGCTGATGCTCCCTGAGCCTGAGGGAGGAGATGCTCCCAAATCTCCTGGATCAACCAGACAGACACAGCCCTGTCTCAGCACCCTCGGGCCATCGGCGCATGGCTGAGCACCCATTCCTTGCTGTCCCCATTTTCCTCCCCTGCCCAGCACTCCAGCCCTCTCCTGAGCATGGGATGCTCCCACTGGAGTTCTGCTGCCTTAACCACCAGCTCCACCAGGCTGCAGAGGCACCACCTTGCCTTTACATGGGCCCTGCACAAAGAGAAATGATCAGGAGCAAAGGCAGAGCATCCTGCCTCACTCTCCAAGCTGGATTTGGGCTTGGAGAAGCAGCTTTTGCCAGAAAGACACTTCTCTGAGGTGTTTCTATCCCAGGGATCCTGCTGGAGAAGGATGGGTGATGCCTGAATGTCATCTCCTAAGCAGGAAGCAGCCAATGGAGGCTGGCACATGCTGCCCATGGAGGATGGGGCAAACACTGGCCCAGGGAAGGCGGAATCCCTAAGCCCAGCAGAAGCAGGAAGGGCAGATGGACCATGGACTCATCCTCACTGTTTCAAGCCCAGGAAAGGTTTGCCATTCCCAATGTGCCATTCCACCAGGATACCAGGCAGTTCAGAGCTTTCCATGACCAGGCCAGCTGGGACAGAGCCAGGGTGGGAATGCAGATCACTCATGAGAAGTTTTGATGAGGTTTCTTTGCTGTTTGGGAAGAGAAAATACCCTGGAGCCCTCCCTGGGATGGTGGGGCCAGAAGGTGTCTCCCACCCCACAGCATCCCCCCAGGACATCCCTGACTCTCCTGCTGCCTCTGGCTGCCCCACACAGTCATTTATCTCCTGATGAGCCTGCTCAGGGAGGACAGCAGCTGAGTGCTTAATTACAAGGCTTTTTTTTTCTTTTTTCCCCCTCATTACTACCATGCAGAGAGGAGCCAGCAGCCTTTATTTCCACAGAGACACTGGTGCAGCAGGAGCCAGCCAGGGCTCTGCACTCCTGGATGTTCATTCCTGAACCTCGAGGGTCCCCTGGTCCCCCCTTGCCTGCAGCACCCACATTTCAAACCCCATGATACCCCACAGCCCTGCTCAGCCTTCACTGCCCACCCTGAACCCAGCCCTCTCCATATCCCAGGATGGCTCCAGGCTGGAGAACAGAGAGATGCTGCAGAAAAACCTTGGGGGCTCCTCTCCCTCTGTTTCCCATCAGGACATGAAACCAAAAACCTGGAAGGAAGCTAGAGAAAGGGGGAAGCTCCCTGTATAGAAACCTTTCCCCACAGGGGAGGAGAGGGGAAAGGAGAGGATGCTTTCTGCAGCAGCCTCTGCTTGCTTGTCCCCAGTGGGAATTCATTTTATCCTGAGCCCAGCAGTGGATAAATTCATTGCTGAAAAACCTTGACAGTGTGTGGGATATGGAGCTGGGCAGGTAGATGGAGACAAACTGGCAGCTGGATGGGTACCTGTGAGAGAAGGCTGCATGGTGGGGGAGGCATGCAGGAAATGCTCCCTGAAATGCTCCCATCAAAAGGAGGGAGCTGGAGAAATCCCCTTGCACCTGGGGCCAGGAAGGTGGAGCTGGCCTGGGGGTGGACATGGTGCTGCATGCCAGTGTCCCCTCAGCCTGGAGCAATGTTCACCGTGGGAGCTGCCACCAGCCCCTGCCTCAGCCACAGCACGGGCAGGGAAACAAAGGAACGGGGAAAACCCACCCACAACCCTCCCCCCAGCTCTCCAAAGGTGCTCCAGGCAAATCCCTGGGTGCCAAACAGAGCCAGCCCTACACTGCTGGTGACAATGGGGACAAGGCATCAGCGCAGGGCCCATGTCCCCCAGCTGGGTCTGTGCCCTCCCTGCCCCACAAGGAGAGTCCCAGTGATGCCCTGCACTCCAAGGGACAGCTCAGGGACACAGAGTGGCTGACACCACCACGACCTCAATCCATTGGCCTCCACACAGGGACCACCTGGTTCTGCCAGCACCAAAATCAGCACCAAACCCATCAGCACAGCCCTGGCCAAACAGCAGTGGTTTCCCACCAGGCTCGGAGCTACCCCGATAATAAAGATGATGGTTAAATATTTCATTATCTGCAGTAATTACCCACAAAACATCAATCACTGGCAGCCACTGCCTGGCTGCCTTGCCCAGAGGGAGAGGAGGCGCCTGGGGTGAGCTCTGTGTCTCCACACACTCCCAAAGGCTGCAGGATGTAGCTGGAGACAACTGCTGGCATCCATTGCCACCTCCCAGATTCCCTCACTGCCACCCAGGAGGGCCCAAACCCCCTGGCACCACGGGCTGGAGCTGCTGGGGAAACTCCTGAACAAATCCCTCTTTTCCCATATTAACCAGGCATTCACCCACGGATTTTGGGATCCTGATCCTCCTCCTACGTGCCACCTTGGGCCTTGGGGAGGTCAATCCAGCTTTTCAGCTTGCAGGTGCTTTCTGATACCTGGATTAGAGCTTTTGGAAGTGTTCAGAGATGCCCCATACTCCATCCTCATCCTCCATCCCTATCTTCAATCTCATCCTCAAATTCCATCCTCATACCCCATCCTCCTCCTCATCCCCTTCCTCATCATCCTGCCCATCCTCATCCCCATTCTCCATACCCCTCCCTATTCTCCGTTCTCCTCCATCCCCATATTCCATCTTCATCCCTCTTTTCCATTCTCCTCCTCCTCACCCTCCACCATCACCCTCCACCCCATCCCCAGGTCTTCTCTCCCTCTCTCCCTCCCCAGCCATGCTGAATCACAACCAGGGTGTGGAGGGCCTGGGCACCCTCAGTACCAGCTCAGAGACTGCCAGGACAGACAGAAGGACGGACACACTGCACTTTGCCCCTGTCACACAGCCAGGACAGGGGGTGCAAGGCCCAGCCTCGCCATCCTGCCTGGGTTTGGGGCTGCTGGCTTCCAGCCAAGGTCTGAATGGACTTCACTCCCTGTGGGCTGGGGTGGCCCGAGGATGGTCCCAACCCTGGGGCTGTCCCAGCTGGGCTTTGTCCAGCTCACAGGTCCAGAACTCCAGCCCGAAAGGAAAGAAGCAAAATGATGGGGAAAAGAGCGTTATTTCACGCTCTGGCCCTTCCCATCGGGCCATGCTGAGATCTCCCCGCCTGGGCCCCGCTGAGCCCCGGGCGCTGAGCAGCCGCCGCAGGGCCCTGCGGCCGTACTGCGGCTGGAGCGGCTTCCCGGGGGGAGCGGGGACGGCAGCGCGGAGCCGCCGGTGCCTGGAGGCTCTCCCGGCTGCCTGGATGCTCTCCCGGGTACCTGGAGGCTCTCCCGGGTGCCTGGAGGCTCTCCCGGGTGCCTGGAGGCTCTCCCGGCGTCTCTCCCTCGCTAGGGAAAGGCGGCAGCGGTCCCCGGGCGTGCTGCCCCCTCCCCGTGCCTCGCTGCTAATTAAAGCCGCCTCCGGCCGGCGCTCCATTAATTCTCGCCGCATCCAGCTGCACCAGCCGGGGCGGCCGTGAGCGCCCGGGATGCGGGCACGGGATGTGGGCACCGAGCCCAGCACGGAGGCTCCCTGGACCACTCGTGCTCTGAGCGTGCCAGAGCTCGGCCCCAACACGCCAGAGACAGCCCAGATGAGGTGAGGATGCTCCGCTCGCTCCAGAGGGGCTGAGAGGGGTGGTCCCCATGGTTCTCCCGCCTGTTGGGATCTCATCAGGACACACCACCAGCAAATGAAATCATAACCCTGTCCCCAGGCAGGCACAGCCCCATCCCAGGCTGCTCCCTATCTGTGCTCTGGCGACAGCTGGGAGAAAATATTTTTTTTCAAGATACAAAATATGCCAGAACACCACGGCCAGGCAGCCAGCCTCCTCTGAACACCCAGCTGGAGTTACAAAGAGGAAAAGTCCGGGGCTGCTGCCATTAATTGGGCTGACCTTCTCCGGAGCTGCCTTCCAGTGCCAAAAACTGTGAGTCAGACCTTCAAGAACGAGGGAAAAAGGCAAATGTAGCTTTAAAAGTGCAGCCATTCTGGGGCTCGTTAGCGCTGCCCTCCAGTCCCAAGGCATAGGGATGATGCCCCTGGGAAGGGACAGTGGGAACGGATTGGTGACAGCCGTCCCAGTGCTTCCATCCCTATTTCCCCAAGCCCAGGGCATCTTTTCCTACAGCTGCCTCAACAGAATTTGACACCTCACAGACTTAAAAGCAATTAGTAAAGAATATATGGATGCTGGCTGGGGGGTCAGGAGCTGCAGATGCATGTGCATACCTACGTCTGTGCAGATATATATATATATATGTATATATAAAAATACATATATATTTTAAAATAGATGAGGAGGCTGGTGGAGAAGCTAAACAGTTGCTAAGCAACTGGGCTCCTTCCTGGCTTGGGGATGTAGGGATGGGGGAGCCAGGATTGGGAACTGGTCCCACACTGGACAAGCATCACACAGGGGTGTGGGTCACAGAGATCCCCTGGAGACGATCCAGGGAAAAGGGCACAATGAAGGGTGAGGAGCCAGGATTAACTCCTGTCCCCAAAATGCTGCAGATGAAGCCCCCCCAGCCTGAACCCCTTGGGCTGTTGGCCATTGAGGAGCTCCATTCCCAGCTTTGGCTGGAGAAGAGCTGGTGGGAAAGGGGTCACCCCATACCAGGGAGGGAGCCCCACTCAGTGACCCCATTCCTGAATCAGGGACGAGGGAAAGGAGCAGCACATGCACGAGGTAACAGCAATCCCCCCATGCTGAGTGGAGAGGCAGCACATCCAGCTAATGGGTTTTCCTATGGGATCCCCAGCCCTGCATCCCTTTGGCCACACTTCCCTCATCCCCTTGGGAATGCCCTGTCAGACCTTCCCCAAACAGGAGGTGCTTAAACCAGGAATGGGGATGGAAAGGGGGAGCAGCCACCCCAGGTTTTGCACCTTTGGGGCCATTTGCTTTGCTGGGCAAGGAGTCAGGAGGAGGTACAGTCAGCTCGAGGCCCATCAGCCCTCTGAGGAAGGGGAGTAACAACACTACTACAAATAAAAGCAATTATTGAGCACATGGAGGAGCAGGGGGATGACTGTCACAATGAGGTCACCTTCCCCAACGGGGACACAAGCCTGGTGAACAACCCCTGGAGCTGAGCACTGCAGGCAGAGGGGGGTCACGGCCAGTGCAGGGGGAGCATCCAGCTGGGAATCCCCCCTAGACCCCCCTCCCGTGGCTGGCTGGGTGGTTGTGTAACGGGAGGAGCTATTCCGGGGTTTGAGCACATTATATAAGCCACGGGCCACCTGGCCGGGGAAAACGGGAGCTGGGAGACAGGAAGGAGGAGGAGGAGGAGGAGAAAGGGCTCTGGGGATTGGGGACCCCCATATCTGGCAGACCCTCAGCATAAGCATCAACCCCACAGGGTGACCTGCACCCCACAGGCATCCCCTGCCCAGAGATACAGGGTGAGCACCCTCTGCTCCCTCTTCCAGCAGCCTCCAGGACCTGCTTGCACACACCCACCCACAATGGGATCTGGCTCCTGGGGCACAAGACCCTTTGTCCACAGGAAAAGCAGCATTTTCTTGGCACCAGAGACAAAGCCAACCAAGACCCCTGCACCCCTCTGCCTGGCAAAACCCTTGCTTGCCATTCCCAACAGTGACCAAGGACCAAAGGTTCCCTACAAATCGGCCCAATTTGAGGCTCTGAAAGCCCCCAACATTCCCTGCATGTGCTGTCAGGATGAGTCCTGGGACAGGGGGGCAGGTGGGAATTTGGGGGAAGCAGGTGAGACACAGAGGGTGGCACTGTGTGAGGCAGAGTGGGACAGAGCGATGACGATGTGTGTGTGGACACACTGTCCCCAAAATCCCCCCCCAGCGGGGGTGTCCCTGTGCTCCTGCCAGAGGAGAATCCACATGCCAGGGCAAGGAGACCAGTGAGCATCTGCACCCTCAGAGAAGGTCCTTGACATTTGTCATCAACTTGAGACACCCCCAAATGCTGCCAGCTCCCAGGTGACCCCCACACAGCAGTGGGAGCGCAGGCAAACCAAGACACATCCAGTCTGAAATCTTGCTCTGAAGGGAATGAATGAACCTGTGTCCTCTGAAAGTCCCCCTGAGCCATGGCCTGACCCATCACCCCCAGCCCCCTGCAAGGCACAGCCTGGACATCCCTGGGGACAAAGCTGATCTGGGAAGGAGAAGCACAGAACACTCCCAAAAGACAAGTGCTTGAGTTGCTGCTGTGGCTCCCCGCTGCCAAGCCTTGCCCCCTTCTCCTTCCCTCGTGCAACACCCGCAGGGTTTGAAATCTCATCAGCCAAACCCTCCCCAGCACAGTCTGGGGGTCCACACAGCAGAAAGAGAGAGGGGCTTTGGGAACCTTGTCTCAGCCTTGTCTACCACCTATACCAGCATCTGCTGAGGGATCATCCCTGTCCCGTCCTTCCCAGCCAAAAACCTACTGCTGGGGGTCACCCACTGTCCCAGTCCCATCCTGGCTTCCCCCAGCACGGAAAAGAGGGATGTGGGTGCCCCCCAGCCACTCCCCCAGCACCAAGGAGCCCCTGGCACATCCCCGTCCCTGGAGGGACCCCCTGTACCCCAAAAAGCGCCTCATCTCCAGACTCCTCACGCCATCCCACACCCCCAGGAGCATCAAACCCCACAGGGGACACCCCTGGCACACCACTCCCAGTGGGGTCCCCAGCTGTCCCAGAACCCCCAATACCCCGCACGCCTTCCCCATCCCTTCCATCCATCGGGGTCCCTTTGCAGACCCCAATTCCCAGCCCCCTGCAGAGCACCGCACCCCCAAATCCCCATCACCGGGGACCGTCACCCGCCTGTCCCCAGCACCACCGGATGGGTGGGGGGGCTCCATCCTCCCGCACCCCCTGCACCTCCCAGCGGCCCCCTCATGCCCCGGCGCGGTCCCACCGCCCCCCGCCCCGCTCCTCTCCCTTCCCGGCCCCGCAGCCCCGGGCCCGGCCGCGCCTCACCTCGCCCCGCCGTCCCGCTGGGCCCGGCCCCGCTGGGTGGCTGTGGGCCGCGGTGGGTGCCGGGGGTGCCGGTGGGTGCCGGTGGGTGCCGGTGGGTGCCGGGGGTGCCGGGGGTCCCGCCGGCCGCGGCCCCTCGGCGCGGCCCCGGCGCGGCCCCTGCTGAAGTGCTGGACAGCTCCGGCACACGGAGCCGCCCGACACAGAGCGCCGCCGCCGCGGGGGAGCGCGCCGCCACCGCCCGCAGCGCCGCCTGCCGGCCGGAGGGCGCCCTGCACCGCGCCGCGCAGCGCCGCTCCGGGAGCCCCGTCCGTACACAGAGCCCCGGCATTCCATAGATCCCGGTAATTCCATAAATCCCCCGTCCTTACACAGAGCCCCGGCATTCCATACATCCCGGTAATTCCATAAATCCCCCGTCCTTACACAGAGCCCCGGCATTCCATACATCCCGGTAATTCCATAAATCCCCCGTCCTTACACAGAGCCCCGGCATTCCATACATCCCGGTAATTCCATAAATCCCCCGTCCTTACACAGAGCCCCGGCATTCCATACATCCCGGTAATTCCATAAATCCCCCGTCCTTACACAGAGCCCCGGCATTCCATACATCCCGGTAATTCCATAAATCCCCCGTCCTTACACAGAGCCCCGGCATTCCATAGATCCCGGTAATTCCATAAATCCCCCGTCCGTACACAGAGCCCCGCCATTCCATAGATCCCGGTAATTCCATAGATCCCGGTAATTCCATAGATCCCCCGTTCTTACACAGAGCCCCGTCCTTACACAGAGCCCCGGCATTCCATAGATCCCCCGTCCTTACACAGATACCCCGGCATTCCATAGATCCCGGTAATTCCATAGACCCCCGTCATCCTTACACAGAGCCCTGTCCTTACACAGAGCCCCGTCATCCTTACACAGACCCCTATCATTCCGTAAACCCTTGCCCTTACACAGAACCCTCGTCCCTACACAGACCCCCGTTATCCTTACACAGAGCCCTGTACTTCCACAGAGCCCCATCATCCTTATACAGACGCCCATCCTTCCACAGACCCCTCTGTCATCCTTACACAGACCCCATATCCTTACATGGAGCCCCAGTCCTTCCACAGCCCCTTTGATCCCTCCACAGCTCTCCCGCACTGCACAGAGCCCCCCATCCTTCCACAGAGCATCCCCTCACTGCTCAGAGCACCCCATCTTTGCATAGTGCCCCCATCCTTGCAGAGACCCCCATCCTTACACAGCCCTCCTTGTCCTTTCAGAGGCCCCCATCCTTCCACAGAGCTCTGCTTCCCTGTGTCCCATCCCATCTCCCATCCTGCACCCCATCCCATACCCCACCCTGTATTTCATCCCATATTCCACCCTGTATCCCATCTCATATCCCACTCTGAATCACATCCCATCCCATATTCCACCCTGAACTCCATCTCACCCTTCACCTCCTCACCATGGTGCCCCCAGTGATCCCCCAGTACCAGCCCAGTGCCCCCAGCCCTGCCAGTTCCCAGCTGATTCCCCAGCAGTGCCTGGGAGCACCTGAACCCCCCCACCCTGGCAGGTGTGGGGGCTTTGGGATGGCTGGGGGGTTGTGGTGATTTAGGAGGTGTTGGGTCCCCAACAGGGACACTCCCCAGTGCTGCAGCTCAGGGAATGAGTCCGTGTTAATGAGCCCATAATTAATTTTCATTTCCTTCAGTGATGCTGAGCACTCACCCTCCTCGGCAGACAGGAAATGGTGAAACCAGAGAAGGGGGAAAGATCCCAAACCTCCTCTAAACCACCTCAAAACTGCCCAGTGTGGTCATGACCAGGGTTTATCTTCCCAAAACACTCTGAATTTACCCTGGCTGCTCTGCCAGGGACACCAAACACACCTGGTCCCACCCCAGCTCAGTTTCCCCAGCACTGCCTGGGCTCTGCATCCCCAGTGGCCACAGCTCCCTCCTGAATCTGGCTGCAGCTTCCCAAGCAGAGCCCAACAAAAGCACCTGACCATCATTCCATGGGGGACTTGGCCTCAGAGCAGGATTTGGGGAGGGAGCTTCTGCAGAGACAGGGATGGGAAGCCAGAGATGGGGTCTAAGGGGACCTTTCCTGGGGCAGCCAAGGCTGGAGAGGCCTGTCCTGGTGGGGATGTCTCCACAATGGATGGCAACAGGGTGAAGCTGTTTCCTGAGGGAGGACAGACCCAGGAATCAAAATGCTGCCAGCAACACCAGCTCTTCATCCCTCCATCCCTCACCTTCCTCCCCATCCCTGTGCACAGGCTGAGGTCCCAGCAACACCAGCCCTTCATCCCTGCATCCCTCACCTTCCTCCCCGTCCCTGTGCACAGGCTGAGGTGGCAGCAAACCATGGGGACAGGTCCAGCTGGGGGTTCACAGATGCAAACAGGGTTGCAGGGCATGAGCATCCTCTTTCCACAAGGGTTAAACATCAGTTTGGGGTGGTTTGCTACATCTGCTGAGCAAAACCTGCATCCTGCATCCATTATCCATGTCAGGACTACAGAAACAAGGGGCCATGTGTTGGAGCTGTGTTTCTATTAAACTCTCTTAAAAAAATTGGGAGGTGCAGCCCCTGGAGCACTGCCAGGGCCACTGCTGCCTCCCCCTGCTCCCACCTTTGTCCCTGCCATGTCCCCCCAGGGCTGACAGCAGATGTCACCTCCTAGGAGGAACCTCCTGCATGGTCAGGACTATTCTTGGTTTAATGCTGGAGGGGGAAATCAGGCCATGACAGAAGATCCAGCATGGCCAGGGTGAGCCCATGCCCTTTGCAGCACCATTATCTTCCCCACACCCCGCAGTGCTGAATAATGCATCAGGCCCTGGGAAACAAAGAAATGAGGGATGAAAAAGCAGCACAGGGAGACCCTGGCATGGCAAGGACAGGAGCCCCATGGGGGTTTCTTGGTTTTGGCCAGGAGCCAGGGCTTTGTAGCAGGGTTTGACCAGTAGCCCAGGAGAACAGCAGTGGGAGATGGAGAATAACCCAGCTCAAGGTGCAGGATCCCAGGCACGGGCAGCAAACTCAGCCAGAAACACACCTGGACGGGGATGGAGACAGGCAATAGCCAGCCAGGAGGGAAAAATTCAAGAAAAGCAGAGAGAAAAAGCTGCCAGGCAGGCGGGCAGGGTGAAGCCATGAGAGCAGCGAGGAGTGATCTGGTGGAGAACAAAAGGGGAGAGATGGAAGGAGCAGAAGGGTCGGTAATTGCAGGGAAACAGGCAGAGCCAGCCACGGCTGGGGGGAGAGGAGGGAAATCATCACTTGAAAGAAACCGAGGATTTAGGAAAGAGGAGAAAGAAAAGGCGATAAATAATTAAAGGAGATCAAACGAGGCAGGCAGCAGAACAGGCCTAATTGCGAGGATTTGCGCTGAGGATCGACATCTCCAGCAGCTCCTCCCGACGCAGAAGAAAGGGCGGCCGCGAGTGGCGGTGCCGGGCGGGAGGGAGCGCGGCACAGGCGGCAGCCCCTGATCAAAGCCTGCGCTGCCTTTCATGGTGCTCAACAACCTCGACGAGCCGGGGGGGGTGGGGGGGAGAGAGAAAATACCAGAAAATACCAGAAAATACCAGAAAATACCAGAAAATACCAGAAAATACCAGAAAACACCAGAAAATACCAGAAAATGGGGAGGGAGGGGGGGAAGTAAAGGTATGAAGGGGAAGGGGCTGGGGCACTGCGATCCTGTGGGAGCCCAGGACAGGACGGGGACAGGGCATGGGGACAGCCCCGCACGTGCCCAGGGTGACCTTGGCCCCACGGCTGGAGGCTCCCATAGATTTGGGCCTGACCGTGTGGCCACACGGCCCAGCTCAGTGCTGGGGTGGGTTTGCTGGGTTTCCTGCTTCCTCAGGGTTCCCTAACCTTCCTAGCCCTCAGCAGGGGTTTTTCTTCCCTGTGGATTTATCGGGTCAATCTTTGAAGCCCTGGGAAATGTTCCGTGCTGCAGCAAGATGCCCACCTCCTGTGCCCACCTCCCTCAGCTCATCCAGGAACTCCTGCCTGCTGCTCTCCTTGGCACCTCCTTACCCAGAGTAACAAGTCCAGGAGGAAAGAACACAATCCAGAGCTGCCATTCCAGCCTGGAAGTACCCCTGAGCAGTCATTCATCACCAGAGCCATCCTCTGCTTTTGCAAACCCTCCCAGAGCATCACCCAGCATGGGAGAAGCAGAGACCTGCCACTGCCCCAGAGTCCCCAGCTGCATCCTGCCCTGTACCCTGTGCCCACACTCTCATCTGTGACCCCAGCCAATCTGTCCCAGTGTCCCCACAGAGTCCCTGCAGGCAGCAGGTGCCAGGGATGGGCGGGGTGGTGGCAGAGCTCAGCCTGAGCGTGCTAACCTCTCCTAACAGGCAATCAAATCCCTGCCCCGGCAGGACTCCGTGCATATTAATTGCACTGTGTTATCCAGCCATCTGTTCCCACAGCCAGGAAAAGAGCAGTCCCTTTGGTCTCCTTTATTAACAGGTTTCCCTGTAAATGCAAACAAACCCTCCTGCCTCGGCACAGCTCTCCAGCTCTGCTTTGAGGCACCCAGGAGGGAAGTGGGAGCTCTGGGGCATTGCAGTAAATCAAGAGCAGGGAATGCAAAGGTGGTGATTTCACACTGCCTGTGGCCAGGAGGGAGAGCCAGGGGAGGGGCAGAGCTCTGTGCAAAGCCAAATCCGCAGCTCAGATGGTTTGTGATGCTCCTGCTCACGTTAAAACCCTTTGCGCCCTTGCCCTGTGAGGAGAGGGGGAAGCTGAGCTGGCTGTGGGGGAGATCTGCCTGTGCCCCCAGCTACACCCAGCCAACCTTGGCGTGTATTTCCACCTCTCCTTTCCCCATTCTTGGGCAGAGGATGAGCTGCCTGCTCTGGACTGCCAGCCCCAGTAATGTGAGGCTGAGCACAGAGTAGCCCAGATTGGTGGTGCACAAGCTGAGCTGCCCAGGGGAGGGAAAGGGCAGCAACAGCTCTCTGTCCTGGCAGCTTCTGTGGGGAGAAAGCACTGGAGACTGTGGATTTTGGAGGTGGGCTCCTGAGAGAGGGCAAGAGTTACCCAGCACCTTTCTGAAGTACCTCCAGCCCCTCCAGTCCTGCTCTTTTGCTGGAGCTGGGAAGGCAGCCAGCTTTGGCAAGGCAGAGGCTGCACTAAACTGTTGTTCTTTCTTCTGCTTCTCCTAAGTATCACCAAAATGCCATGGATTGTCCTCAGGCTCAGCCACGCCTGCTGCAGCTGTACCAGCCTTAACCCAAGGAAAGTGGCACCCAGAGCCCCCCAGGGTGAGCTGGGGTTTGGGTGGGAGGTCTGTACCCCCACACCAAAGCACCAGCCCTTGCACAGAGCCAGGAAGGGAAAACAGATTTCCCAGGAATAACAGACACAGGTCTGCCAGCCTGCTCCTGTGGTCATCCCACCTGAAGCCCTCCAGGACAGTGATGATCAGGATGAGGCCTGAGTTACATCACTCAGCATTTTTGCTTTTCTCCTTGTTCTATCCTTTCCTGCATTTAACACGCTGCTGCAGCAGCACAGGAGCAGCAGGTGGGCTCGAGTGACCTGACATATGGCCATCTGGAGAATCTTTATTTATTACTCTCCACACACATCTCCTCTGTATCTTGACATCTGTGCTCGGGTGCAGGGCTGGGCTGCCCAAGGAGGTGGCAGCTCCATGTGCAGAAATGATGCTGCAGGGGAAGAGGTGCTTAGAGACCATCAAGGCAAAAGTCTGCTCAGTAAAAAGGATGAAACCCCAAGAGATGTGCACAGGGCAGGTTTTTCACCTCCTCCAGACCTGGTCACTCATCTCCACAGGAGGTTAACACAAAGGCTGGCAGCACTGGAATGAGTGCTGTGACTCAGCAGGGCAGCCCTGCTGCACAACTTGGAGGAGAGGGGATGAAGGTCTTGTGTGTCAGAGCCACAGCACCAGGAAACAACTTCCAGGACAGAGGGTTGGCTTATCTGGGTACACCCAGCTGATTCCTACCCCTCCCAGGGAGGGATATGGCCCAGATCCCTTCCTCCTCCAGGGAATCTGCTCAGAGAGAAGGGGTGGAATGACCCACACCTCTACAAACCATCCCCAGTCCCCAGAGGGATTGTTGCCCACCACAGCACTGCTCAGCTACAGGGACAGCACAGGGAGCACTGACACACGTCCATCATCTCTCACCTTTAGCCAGTGCCCTTCTGGCCTCTGACTTCATTGCAGAAAGCCACAAAAGGTTGTCTCCTGTCCTTTCTCAAAAGGGAGCAGATTTCCAGCACAGGGAATAGCTTCAACTCCAAAAATGCAGCATGGGATTAGGGAGAAGAAACAACCCCTAAATCCAAACAGTGCAGGGACTTTGTTAACATTCAGGAGATTTGAAGGAGACCTTGGAGAACCTAAAAGTCAGCAGGTGCTGAGACATAATCCTCTTCCACCTCAGCTCCACTGGCCCAAGCTGTCCCTGAGTCCCCACTGGTACAGGCAAAGCTTTCTGCTTGTCCATGCAATTCCCCCCCAGACTTTGCTGGGTTTGGACTGCTGACACAAGGAAAGATTGAATAACCTAAGCCACACGATGAACCTCAAGTTCTGAAATGTCTCCAGTGCTCAGAAATCTGCTCTATCTGCTGTATTAAAAATAGCAGGACTGGAACAAAGGTGTGTTCCTGTCCTGCAGGTTGCAAGGCAAGGCTTTCCCTGCAGCCTGTGGAGCACTGCCCCTGGACCACCTGGGCACCCAGACTGGACACACACCTCTGCAGGTGCACACACACTGGTTTTAACACTCTGGACTGCCTGTTTCAGGTTTGAAATTGCTGACAAGTTAGAACAGTCTGCCACATGCTTTCCATTTATTGTTTGGAACAGTCTCTGCCACATTTACCAAGTCTGGCCTGTCACTCCTCCTCAGTGTCCTCCAGTTCCACATCCTCCCCTGCCCCCTCCAACACCATCTTTAATTCTATTAATACCACCTAATAATTACTTTGTTCCAAGCCTGCTGAGTAATGACTGCCAACGCTTCTATTTCATTACTATTCCTGTAAAGAAACCAAAGCTTTTAACACGCTGGATTTCTGCAGAGGAGTGACAAGGACTGTGCTTGCTGCCCTCCTTGCCCACTTCTTCCACAGGGCAGGACAAGAACCAGGCACTTTATTCTCCATGCATCTTCAACAGTCACAACTGTGTGATCTGGTTCAGAATGATGAACTAATTAAAATCAAAAAAATAAAACATGGTAAAGAGAGCTCAGAAAAAAAATACATGTGGGAGGAAGATAAAAGGCAGTGACCAAAGAGCATTTATGACTTTTAGGTATCTTGTAAGCAACTACCCCATGTTCTCTGGCTCAAATCAACATTCACCTCAGTTCCTCCAGAGGTGCTGGGCTTTGGCTTTTCCTTCACTCATCAAAATAAAGTCTGTTCAACTTAGAATTCAACCTACACGGATGAGAGCAATTCAAAGCAACAGCGTAAGCAGCGCAGAGCACGGAGGAAGAGTGAATTAATAACTTCCTTCATTAAAGCTTACCTTCAAAGAAGTCAGCAACAGAACTCGTCATCACCATTTTCTTGCAGACATTTATTTTTATATTCACAAGAGGATGAATGTAAGAGAAATTTATGGAGATGCTAAATCAAGGCTTTTGTTCCTAACTAGAAAGAAGTCGCTCTCAGCAGTTTAATTATTGTCTTAGTGCAGGACTGACGTTTCAAACGCTGTGCTCTTTCACTAACTCCTTTAAAATCAAATTACATAAGAGATTAAGGTAACACAAGGTAATAGAAGTAATGCCACCTCCTGAAAAAACATCTTTTACATAATTTCACTCAGTTATCCCTATACCCATCCTGATCTGGTCACACCTGGTTCCCAGTGGCTGTGCTGAACAAGGAGCCCAAACCCAGGCAGCAGCAGAGTTGGGAGTAATGAGTTCATCCCCTTTCCAAGGCTATTCCATCCCTGCTGAAACCAATTCCCTCTTAGAGACCTGCAGCCTCCACCTTCCAAAGGACAAGCACACCAGGACACCTCCACATGGTACACTGAAAAAATGAGGCTGTTTTATTGATGATTAGACTGCACTGGCAACAAGCATCAAGCTAATACAGACAGACTTCAACCAAAGCATGAGCTTTGAATCAGAAGTCGATAAGTGACATGATGCCTTAATAAATTAAGGAAGTTAATTCCTCTCCGTAGTCAAGTCTTCACTTGAAGTTCTTTGCAAATTCCTCTCCTTTCTTAATAGAGCCCTTCAGCTCAGACATGGCTGCAGCAACCATCTTCTCTTCAAAGGGGGAGAGCTTGCCAAGGCCTAGGTTCTTCTCAATTCCTTTTTTCTGAGGGAAAGAGGATTTAAGGATTAAGCATTCATTGAATGACCTAAAGAGTAGCTTAACAGTTCTGACTAAGTATTATCCAGCTGAGACAGAGACCCAGCCTGGCACCTGTGTCATCTCTAGTCTGCCAACCTTGTACTTCCTGGAAAGAAGTCTCTTATTATCTGTGGCAACTTCTAGAGCCCTCACAAACTTCTCATTCACTGTTCACATGTGTGAAACCAGAAGCCACAGCAGCTCCTTCAAGAGGAGACTGACACCAACTGACCTTTCCTAACTTCACACCCACCATCTGGCAAGAGGTGTGTATGTCCTTTGCTTGCCATCTCAAACTGCCTCAGAGTGGTACTCACAGGTTTTCAAGATGTCTACATTCCCTCTTAATACTCCTCTGCTTGCATCCCCTCACCAGCAAACACCACCCTTGGCATCCCAGCAGCCATGACAGGGCTGCAGCATCACTGTTTTCCATACCCCAGGTTATGGGTGACAAAAGAACACTGCTTTCAGAGTTCAGCAGAGGTCCTGAAAGCAAGCTATTAATCCTAATCCATGCTGCAGCTCCCCATGTGCCTCAGTTTCTGAGGATTTGCTTGTAGCAGATCAAGCTGAGGAGACAGGATTGCTGACTCTGGTTAATCATATGAAAGCCCAGAGTAAACAGGCCTGACTTGAGGCTAGTGTTGACCTCTTAAGCCAAGTCTGAACCTCTGGTTACTCAGTGACCTGCAGTCTAAGAGCAGATAAAAGCAGCAGCATCCTTGTCAAGCTGAGCTATGTGCCTAAACACCACACCCAAATACTGCAGACTCTTAAAGGCACACTCAGCTGCTAACTCCAGCAATAGCAGGCACTCAGCTAAACTGAACCCCCTGAGTAAAACCCACATGACACAAGCAGTAGCTGCTGCTCATAAGGCTTGTGATGTAAAGTACATACCCCAAGCTGCAGAGGTGTAGAGAAGTAGGGGACCTCTGTCACGTCCGACCGAACAAAGGCACATTCAACAACCCCCTGCTTTCCACTCATGGCCTCCAACAGGGAGAATGCAAATCGAGCACCAGCATAGGCCATGGACAAGGTGGCAGATCCTGCAAGAGTTACACCACTTTCAGAACAGATCACACTGAAATTTGATACTTCCTTTAGCATCAAAGGTTTCCATACCAGTATGTTGTCAGTAATAATGTGTCACTGACTTCAAGTTCATGGCCAGTTAGATAAAGCAGAAGCTTTTAGCCAGTTACATGTATCTAACTGACAAGATTTATAAAAGAAACAGCTTAATTTGACAGAGAGAATTCTTTTAAAGCCACAGGTGGTGTGGGATCAGTTAATAGTTAGTGTTACACACTGAGCTGTTTCTAGTAGCACAGCCCAGGCAGCAGTGAGACTGACAACCAGCAGTTCATAACCTGTAAATAAGATTAAACTGCAGAAGACTGCAGCCCTACAGACAGACAACAAGACTTACTTGGGAGCTTTACTCAAGAACCCACCTGCTCCTGCTTTAGCTTGGACAACTTCAGTCCCAGCTTCTTGAATTCTTGCTGTAAGCTTCTCCAGCTGATCCTGAGGAAACTCCACTTTTGGTGTGCACTGGATGGGAAAAAAGAAGTTACTACAAATACCAGAAGCCCTCTAGATGCAGTATAAACACACAATATTTTTTGTACCACTGCAGTTGTTATCAATAACTCTCAACTGGGCAAAATGGGTTTCCCCAGCTTGTGTGACACTGACCAACTGCAAAAGTCATCAGAGCTGGGGTTACTGCATGGCCTGGAACAGGAACCCAGCCCTGCCCAGCTTCCTCAGGGACAAACCACAGCTTCACAGCCAAACCAGGGCTTGCCATGGCTCCTCACGACTGTGCAGTCCTGTGCATTACAGACACCCTCCAAGCTTGAGGAATTTCAGAAAGTCATCTTGTAAATATTTGGGTCACGGTGGCATTATGGAAGTCAAGCCTTATGGAAGATCCAGTTTCCCAGCAGTATTTAGGAATTCACTGAACCTTCAGTTACAGCTACACCAGCAGCTTAAGCACAGTTGTGTCTGTCCCAATGGACTGTTTAACTAAAGCACCTCTCAGCATTCAGCTGCTCCAAAGCCCTTGCTCTTATTCCCAAGAAAATTCTTCTCTAAAGGATACTTTATTCCCCACTTAGAGCACAGCTTTTCTCCAGATTGCTCCTTGGCCACATCCCAGCATCTCCCCATGAGACTGCACCTGCTTCAGAACTGCATTTCAGCCTGGCTGAAGGGCCAGACTACCAGCATGGCTGGAACAGGCCTCCCTGCACAGCCTGACCTGTGCCTTTCAATGCTGGAGCTTCAAGTGGGGTTTCCACTCCATCACAGCAAAATCAATTCAATTTTTCTCCTGAAGCCAGGTATTCCTGTCATGAGATACCTGTCACAAACAGTGCCAGGACACCTAAACACCCACACTACCCCTCAGTTCTTATCCCAAACTCCTTTCCTTAGAGGAAAGCTGGAACTGTTTATACTGCCCAGGTGGGTTCAGATTTAGGCTGCTGCCTTCCACCTCATCCTGCACTCCATCCCAGAAGGAAAGCAGCCATGAGAGCAGGAAGAGATAGAGCAGGATAGCATGCTCTATCCTGGCACATTTCCTGCCATCACAAAGGCACTTTATATCAACCCTAACATGCTGCTGAGTGTGCTGCCACACACAGCTGTCACCCTGACTCACCTGAGAGATCAGAGGGATGATGGTCTTCCCAGCATGGCCACCAATAACTGGCACAGTTACTCGAGCTGGATCCAAGCCCTGAAGGAAACACAAAACTTTCCAGCTTCTGAAGCACACGGGCAAGAAAAACAAGTGACTTCACTCCCTGCCCTGGATATCAGGACACACAGGGCAGGAGTTCCAGAGGCAGCTGCACTGCAGGGACAAAGCCACATCTACAGAGCAGAACTCTGGGTTACTCTGATCACTTCATACAGTTACAGGATATTATTACTGCAGGGCTGGATAAAGAGCAGCACAACATAAACACCAGCAGGGCTATTAAGAGCAGTAACCTGTTACAGCTCCTGATACTTTGCAGAGTATCCTGTGACACACAGCACAGAGTTTGACTTGCAAACACACACCACAACTCAACCCTCTCCTCTGGCTGCATGGCAGGGCTGGGAATGCCAAGGGAATTAAGGCCAACACGTAGCTCACTTGCAGGGCTCAGCTATGAAAAGGAAAGGTCAAAGTCTCTTGAACCACATTTTGCAAGAAACCTTATCTTCAGGCTCCTCTAAATAAGGGAGACAGGGAATCATTGCCTTTGCCTCTAGCTGCACAGAAATCTGAGCTCCTTTGGCTCTCTGCAGTGATTTTGGAAGAACTTCATAGATCTGATGATCAAAGCAGGCAGTATCCCTCCCCCTGTACATTAACCATGACCTGCCTTTAGTTCAGCCACAAAAGTGTTCGCTCTGACGATGTCCAGTGTTGTAACACCAAAGATTTTGTTGGGATTATACACACCGTGCTTCTTGAAGACCTCTGAAGTTATTGGGATGGTTGAATTTACCTACAAGCAAGAAGAGGCAAGCACTGATTAAAAGCAGTTTAATAAAGAAGCCAATGCATGAACTTAACAGGCAAATTAACAATCTGAACTATACTTTCAATTTGGAAACAACTGTAGCCAATTACTTTAATGCCTAAATTGAAGAGCAATTTACAGTCAGGCTGGAATAAAAATCATTAATTTTAAATAACCATTAAGACAATAAATTTGTTCATTCCCATTACAAAGGCTCCTCCCTTAGTGAGCTAAGGCTTTTATCCCAGCTAATACACCAGCTTGCATTATAACCAGTCACACAGACTTGGAGATATTAAGCACTTTTACATCCAAGTTTTCTCTGAATTAAAAATAGCCAAGAAAAATGGGTTAGTAGAACCAGGCTTTTCTGCAAATACACTGCAGATTTTAAAGACACTGGTCAAAATTAGTAGGAATTAGGATTACTCTAGTATTTGGTATACTCTAGTATCTGGAATTTGGTGAGGTTTTTCCTCTACATTCCAAGGTCTCCAGAAAACACTTACTGGGTTAGAAATAATACAGATCATGGCTTCTGGACAGTGCTTTGCACAGGCAGTTGTCAAAGAGGCAACAATGCTGGCATTGGTGTTGAACAGGTCGTCACGGGTCATACCTAAAACACAGCCAGGGCAGGATTCCAAGTTACCCACAGTTACCATCACAGGCAGGAAATGCAATCAAAATCCAAAATCAAAATTCTGCTCTGCACAGACACACATCTGGTTTCACAGATCAAGAACAAATTCTCCAGCTGCAGTAAGGAATTGGCTCCACAGGTAACTCCTCTCACTAATAGAGAGATCAGCCCTTCCCAGGAGGAACCAGCCCAACAGAACCCACTTCACTGAGACTGCCTGAGTGCACTGTGACCACACAACCCACACCAGAGGTGCTCAGAGCAGCACAACTGCTCCCAAGATGAATTCTCTTCCCCCTTTTAAGTCACTTCCACAACTACAGTTTAAATGACAACTGCTGTGTGCAAATATTGCTGGCTGTGTAAGTGCCACCCCCCACTGCTGTTGCAGCAACCACTTTAACTATGAAAAATGAATATTTAGGAAGAGCTAGGCATTAAAGTCTAGAATTTCGTTATGTTCCTAACAGAATAATGGAAAATAGAAATGGAGGAGGTCAGAAACATTCCAGAAAGGTTTAACAGCATTTATTCAGAGATGCCCCAAGAAGTTGCTGTAAAATTGACACAAACTAAAATGGATTATTTCTCTTCTGCTGAGAAATTAAACAAAGAACCAGTTTTTATTCCTTGAGCATTGCTCTGGGACAAGGAACACTAAGGGAGATTTAGGATCACTTGCATCAAAAGCCTTTGCAGCTCAGGCCCAAGTAGGAACTCCAGAAATCCATTTAGCCCATTTCAGAAGGGACAGTGTAAGAGAGGCTGAATGAGCTGTCTGATAGCACCAGGAGCTCTGGGGCAGAAGCATGAACAGACCTCTGACACCCCAACAGACACAGCTCTGAGCAGCAGAACTGCAGAGACCCACTGCAAAGCAGCCCTGGGGCTTTCCAACAAACAGAACCTACCTGGTTTTCTTGGGACTCCTGCTGGAATAACAACAACATCACAGCCCTTCAGACATTCTGGCAACTGCTCAGGTCCCATGTAGCCTGAAATGGAAGACATTCAGGTATTATGTTTCTGATAGTTATTAAACAGTTGACACTTTGAAGTATAAAATCATGCCCAGAGGCAACCAAGTTTTTTTTTTTAATTTAACCTTCAATTTAGACTTGATGCTGAAAAGCAAAGCAACACAATTATGGATGGATCCCATTTGATGTCTTATTTTTATCCTTGTTTCAAAACTTCCAGAATGAGAGTGGTGAGAATCTCACATTCACCTGTTTCCAAACTCTCAGTTCCTCCAGCTATGTGTATTTACTCTCCAAAAGCCTTGGCACTAGAGTCAGTGCCCCCAAAGAACTGCAGACATGTAAAATGTCACCTTTTGGTGATCTTCAGATAAAAGAAAGATGAGCAGATTAAGTTTTGATTTCATTAGAATCTAAGAGAAAAGAAGCACATGGAATTCACCCAGGGAGTGTTAAACCTATTTCTGGTCAAACTTTTAAATTCAACGCTCTGAGATAATTTCACTGAATGTTTCCTGCCAGATGTCACAAATTTCCCTTCAACCACAGCCCATATTTATCTCTATACACGTCAATCTAATCAGCTAAACCTTAATTAATCATTCACTGCTTGAGGAAAAAGCTACTTAAATTGATACTGGGCTTCAGGATCAGTGGGTGAAGACTTCCCCTCAGGGGCAATGGGCACTCAGGGTCAGAGCCACCCCTGTGGGAGGATCCCTTTGGCAGCGAGGCCATTCCCAGGGTACCTTTGACGCTGGCTTTGGTCTCGATGTGGCTGAGGTCGGCGGCCACGCCCGGCGTGTGAGCGATGTCGTAGAGGCTGAGCTTGCTCACCAGGGGGCTGTTCTTCAGCAGCAGCGACAGCGGCTGCCCGATGCCCCCCGAGGCCCCCAGCACGGCCACCTTGGCATGGTTCTGTGCAAAACAGACAGCAAACACGTTGGAGAGCTGTTCTGGCACTCACCTCCCCCAGCAGTGACCTTGGGGATTTCACCACTCTTTCTTTACTTTTAGTACTTTTAGTTCTGCTTCTCGTTTTTTTTTGGTTTTTTTTTTTTTTTTTACCAAGCACTGTGCAAACTTGATGGTTTAAGCCTACAGGAAATGACCCTCACAGCAGCCTCCTCGAGGTTTATTGGTAGGACAGGTTGGAGGAAATGGTTACCTGTGATCTGAAGCTCAAAAGGGAAGCTAGGCTAGGTTAAAGGAACTCAAGGGATCACCCTTCCCCCAAAAGAAATGCCTGCCTGAGACTAATACCTGCTACCCTGTGGGCCCAGGCCTGATTTAGGGCAAATCTGGTTTGTAGTTTTTCTAGTTTACATTGCCAGTATAAAAAAAAAAAAAAAGCTTTCCATTTGGCAAATCAGTACATTCAATGGACTACAAGAAATGTAATAACCACTGCATATATGTGAAGAACATGTTTAGACCTGATATAAATCCAAAATAGCACCTGCAGATTGAGGACAGAGAACATTAAGTGGCTACAATTTCCAGCTTTGATCACGCGGATGAGAATCAAGTAAAATCAACTCTGCTTGGTTGCCCTGTGGACCAATTTTATCCTCACTCAGGTACCGACTGGCAGAGTGTAATTTCTGTCAAAAATGCCTGTTTGCAAAGTGCTGCTCCACAAGAGGAAAGCTCCTTCCAGGGCCAGAACAACCTTAAAGTGCAACACTGCCAAAGTGATGGAAAACTCCTGTGGAGAGGTAACGAGCAATTACTGCTGACAAAGCCATTCTTTATCACAATGTTTCCAGATAAAAGCCATAATAGCTCTACTTCTCGTCATGAACAGCTTAATTACTGTGCTATGCAGGAAAAAATCTACCCAGGAACTGGACCAGATTAACCTCAACCCAGTTTTCTTGCTATTGCAACAAAGATAATTTTGCATGAAACTCTTTAAGAGGAAGCAAAGTCTGGCTTGAGTCACTGCTGAGCCCCATTTGTGACGGAGCTGACACCGTGGGGTCAAAATCTCACTGCTAATCAATACAGTTTCCATAGACAAGGCTGTCCTATACAACACTTATTTACAGCTGCAATAATCACTCTTTTACATCCCACCAGACCTATTAACACTGGACAGAGGTCGGTTTCTATCTGTGCAGCCACAGCAGAGTAGTCTGGAGCCAGCACAGTGGATTTTGGCACATGAAGGATTATTGCTAAACCAACCACCAGCTTTAGTTCTTAACACCTCCGGAACGCAGGGGCATTTTTGCACTGGAGTGAGGAAGCAGCAAACCCATCACCCTCCGCACACCATCAGAGAGAGGGAGCTCATTCGGGATCATCACACTCACAGCCCGGCTGGGCTGACACCCGCAGGGCCACGGTGCTGTCACCGGGCACACCCAGCACCGAGACCGCCCAAGCCCTCTGCCCTGCGTGCCTGAGGCACCGGCACAGCTCCCAGCCCCTCTCCGAGGTGTTCTAGGCTACACCCGAGCCCTGCAGCCCCGCTCTGCGGAGCTCCTGGGCTCCACACACCCCTCATTGAGGCCCCGGGCTCCTTCCCGGCCCCGCAGCCCCGCTCCGAGGAGGGGTCTGAGCTCTACCCCGAGCTCCGAGGAGGGGTCCAGGCTCCACCCGAGCTCCGCAGCCCTCACCGAGCAGACCCAGGGCTCTACAGCCGAGGAGCACCGGTGCTGCCTCCCGACCCCGCAGCCCCTATCGAAGGCCTGCGTTCCACCCGAGCCCCGCAGGAGGAACTACGTCCAACTCCGGCCCTGCAGGCCCAGAACGGAGAACAACCAGCCTGCATCCCCGCTCCGCACCCCTTCAACCGGCTGCGCCCGTGCTCCACAGCCTCCTCACCGAGCAGCACCGGGGCTCCTCCCCGGCTTCCCCCCGCGCTCCGCGGCAGCCCCAGAGCGGAGGAGGAAGCGCGGCGGGGGGCGGTGTGTGTGCGGGGGCCGTACCTGCGCGGAGGTGGCGATGCCGCGGCGCAGGGCGGTGGCGGTGCTGAGGCGGGACAGCATGGCGGGCACGGCGGGCACGGCGGGCACAGCGAGCGGCGGCGGCTCCGGTGACTCCAACGACCTCCAGGGCCCGCGGTGCGCCTGCGCGGCCCCGCCCGCCGCTCTCGCGAGACTGCTCCCTGCCGCGGGGAGGGGGGGGGGAAGTCTCGCGAGATCCCGCCTGAGGTAACCTTGGAGACCGGCGGGCGTCGCTGCGTGCGGCTGGGCGGGGAGGGGGAGCGCGGTGTCGCGATAGTCGGCGACAGCCGGGCGGATGGGGGATGGCGGGGGTGATGTTCTGCGAGCCCCGACACCTCTACAACATCATCAACCAGTACCGGTGGAGATCGCGGCTGGCGGAGCCCAACTACCTGTGCCTGCTGGGTGAGGCCGCGGCATAGGCCTGTCCCTGTCCCTGTCCCTGCCTAGCCCCATGCCTCCCCCTGCTTGCTGCTTCCCCTGCCTGTCCCTGTTGGTGCTGCCCCTTCCTCTGCCTATCCCGGTCCCTCCTCCTGCCTGTGCATGCCCCTCCCTGTCCCTACCTGTCTTTGCCCTGGCTGCTCCTTCCCCGCCTGCTTTTTCTGCCCCTGCCTGTCCCTGCCTGCCCCAGGTCCTTCCTTGCCTTGTCCCTGCCTGTCCCTGTCCCTGTCCCTGCCTGCCCCTGTCCCTGCCAGCAGCCAGGCACTGTGCTCAGCCCAGGCAGATATCCTGAGCCATCAGGGCTTGTGAGGAAAAGCACAGACATCACTTCTCAGCATTTCTGGGGGCTGGCACTTGGCACTTCCCTCCCATCCCATTTCAGGTGCTGTGAGCTGGTGCTGTTTGGCTTTCCTCGTGCTCTCCCTGCTCTCATCAGTCCCATGCACAAACACTCTCCCCTGCTGCTCCCAGAGGTTTTAGAACTGGACTAGATTTCTCACCCATTACACAAAGATCCCTGATAACCACATCCATTCTGCATAGTGCCAATACCCCCAGAGGGGCGCCTGTCATTCAGTGTTTTGCTGAGGGGGTTGGCCAGTTTGGGAGTGGGGCTGGGGTCTTTGCAGTGCCCCTCTCCACAGCTCTGGAGCAGCAGAGGCAGAGCTGCTGGGCAGGTCAGGGCAGAGCACAGGGCAGAGCACAGGGCAGAGCACAGGGCAGAGCACAGGACTGAGGCTGGCAATGCTGCAGGAGCACACTTGGGGCAGGACTAACACTGCTGGTGTTACACACAGACTCACATCCACCTTGGAGTTTGTTATACCCACACCAGAAACCCTCAGTTTCTAAAAAAAACCCCAAATCACTAAATCATCAAAGTTGGAAAACACCTTTGAGTTCATCCAGTCCAACAGGTGCAACACTACAACCACCCCTAAACCATATCCCCAAGTGCCACATTTCCAAACCTCTTTCTCTGAGTGCTGCCTGGATTCCCACTGACAAAATACAAAGAGGATTCCACCTTTAAAATCCAATTGCTCTGTCTTGGTTGGTTTTGTTTGTTTTTTTTTCAGATGCCCGTTCTCAGCTTGAATTTGATGACAGCCACATTGTTACAGCCCAAAGGATTGTACTGGTGAGGGGATTGCTGTTTGTGTGAGCCACCCCTGGATTTAGCAATTAGCAGGAAGCCAGAACTGGTTTGAAACCCAGGGGAAATGTCCCAGCCCCTGCTCGGCCGTGCCCCGCGGCTGCCACTGGGGGGATGTATTCTGTCACAAAGCAGAGGTGGCTCCAGCAGCCCCAAGGATTGGCACACAGCAGCTGAAAATCAGGGAAAACATTGCACAAGAGCTCACCCAGCTCTAGCCTTGCCTCACAAGGCCAGCGCTGGCATCTGCACCGCTGCTGCCGGTGGAGCAATCAGCGGGATTTGCATCATTCCTGACTCCTAAGCGGGGCTGTCAGTGCCGTGTCCACCCACACGTACAAACACAACAAACCCAAGCCAGAGTTGTAACTTGCAGGATGTCAGGAGTGCTGATGCCAGCAGAGGAGAGTGGAGCCGTGCCCCTGATGGAATTGCTCTGTGATTTTGGCAGAGTCCTGCAGGGCAGTATGTGATCCCCAACCCCGAGGAGCTGGGCTATGTCAGATTCTGTGTGGTGTATGACCACGACACTGGATTTTTGACTGACACTGACAATCAGGAGGAGGAGGAGGAGGAGGAGGAGGAGGAGGAAGAAGAAACAGGTACGTGTGACCTGTGTCAGTCCAGTCCTCACTGCTGGATTGAGATTCTTCCCATTCCTCATTTAATGTTATGAGGAATAATAATGTTATGAGGTGGATTCCTTGGGAGGAGGAGGAGGAGCAGCCATCTCACATAATCTACTCCACCGAGGGGCGTGTTTAAAACATTTGTGAAGAATTTAATTAAGACATTTCTTTTTTTTTTTCCCCTGTTTACCTAAAGCAGTTATGAGCTTGTTGGAAGAGATGTAAATGTTCCCAGATTTATGTGAAAAACTGTGCCCTGCCTCTGTTTTTTCACTGTGTTGTGTATGTTCTCAGGCTTCAAAAATCCAGGTTTTATTTCAAAGCATCCTGGCAGCCCTGGTTTCCCATCTGTGGATGATCCTCACAGGATCCTCATGATCCTCACATCCTAGTTGCATGTGAGGAAAGGGTTCTTTATTTTTTTTGGCCACATTTCCCTGAGATTTGGCTTGTCCAACAATTGTCTTTCAGGGAGCAGCACTTCTTCAGAGACTGAAATCAGCAGCTCAGATTCCGTGTGTTCCCAGAGTGAGTACTTCCTTCTTTGAAGGTCACAAAAGGCTTTCACTTCATGATATTTTAAAAGAATTACTTTTAATGGGGGTGGTGATTTGATGGGGTTCACCAAGAAATGTGAAGTGCTGGAAACTTTTCCATGGCATTATTCAGTTTTCCTTGAACCATGGAAGTGTTTGGCTTTCACACATCCTTTGGCACATCCTTCTGTGAGCAGAACCACTTCTGTTTGTTTGAGCTTTACAAAAGCTACAGAGTTTTAGCAAATATTTACATCACTTTTTAAAGAAAAAAATAGCGGAGGTGTGAGGGGAATGAATAAAGCAAGCAGGTTCCTAAATGCTCAGTGGTAGAGGGAGTAGAGGCAGTAGAGGGAAGGTGTGAAGAATCAGAGCTGGGTTTCTATTGTGCTGATCCATTTCTAAAGCAGACATAGCTAGAGGGAAACAGGATGGAATCCTTGGGAGGAGGAGCAGCCATCTCACATAATCTACTTCACTGAGGGGGGTGTTTAAAACATTTGTGAAGAATTTAATTAAGACATTTCTTTTTTTTTCCCTGTTTGCCTAAAGCAGGCTAAAGAAAAGAGCCTCCATAAAACTAAGATTATTAAATTTGAATTAATAAAACTTCCCTATTATGGAAACTTATTACAAGCATTTCCCAAAGTAAAACAGGGAGAGGAAATCTGGTCCTAGAAAAGAAACCAGGAGAGGAATAAAAGATCAGGATGAGAGGGGAAAAGCAGCACCCCCCTGTAACTGACCTGCAGCAACAAGTAAAGAATAAGTTGAGCTTTTAACAAAGTTTTCTCCAGAGCATTAGATGGAATGAAAAGGGATTTGCTGTGGATGCCAGGGAGGCAGATGGAGACACTGAACCTGCCCAGGCCAACAGCTCTTTGGTCTCTGTAGGTGCTGAGGAAGGAGATGCCCTCTTCCATGCCAGGAACTTGGAGCAGTTCACCCGGCACCCCGTGCTCCTCCTGAAGGGAGGCTACAGGCGCTTTTCAGCTTGTTACCATTTCCTGAAGAGCCACAAGACACTGTGGATGCCCCAGGTGAGATGAGACTAATTTCCAAGCAGATGACATTAATATTCAACTGGTGATGGCTGCTGAATTCAGGTTAGATGGTGTTGCAAATGTGGTATGACAGTAACTTCAGACAAAGGAATTAAATGAATTTGAGTTACTGTGCTTGCTCTGAGTCTCACCACTGATTCTTTTACAGCCACACTTCTTCCTCTTCTACTGCCTGAAAGGAAGTTCATGGAAACAAGCTGGGAATGTTCCCCTGATAACCCCAAAACTGGCCTATGGAGAGTACAGATAACTGAACAAACAGTAGCAAGTGGTGACAGGAAGCAGGCTGCTCTCTCACACGTGGTTATCTGGCATAGTACTCAGCAAATGTTTTCAAACACAAGTACAATTCCTACCAAGCACTGTGATCCATGTCTTTTCATCAGAAAGGGTCACAACTGCCTTGTTTCAATAGGCCCAGGAAGAAAACAGCCATCCACTCAAACACTGAGTCCTGATTGCTTGGTTTCACCTGTAAACGTCAATCTATTTAGCTTATGAGAAACAATTACCCTTTATTGCACATTTAGGACAGGCAGGGCAGGTCAAGAAGGTGCTGGACAACAGAGCATTTCATTCCAAGGTGTTTTTTGTTCCCATTGTTCCCATCTGGTTCCCAGGAAACAGCCCATGACACAGTGCTAACCTGGGGATGCCACAGCACAAGAGAGAAAATAATTCACTTTGTGCTGCCCTGTGAAGGGCAATTCACTGCTGAGCTTCCTGCTCACACTCAGCTGGACACAGGCACCTCCTTAAATTGAGAATTGTAGCTTTGAATTGTTCGACTCCTCCTCTGTGCTCCTGGAGCAGCATCCAAGGCACATCCCCTCAGGGATGTGAGGCACTGCTGGCTGCACATCCAAGGCACATCCCCTCAGGGATGTGAGGCACTGCTGGCTGCCTGTGTGTTTTCCTCCTCAGCCTCCAGGCTGCCACACCGGATGCAGCTGTGGATTTGTGCTGTGCCACTCCAGGGCACCTGCAGCTCTGCAGGTGGCAGATGATTTCATTTAGCCTTGTAAACAGTAACCAGGGAGAACATCAAAGGAATCTGTCCTGCTGCAGCCCCTCCAGACAATGGAAAGAATGTATTCCACCTCCTGTTTAGTTGGGATTTGCTTCAAGTAATGCCACAACAACAGTGAGGCTGTTAATTATTCTCAGTAAAACTAGCAAAGACTTCAAAATACAGCAAATCCAGGTGATTGAATGAATCATTACACTAAAATATGTCATGGGCTGCTGACTAAGTACCTGTTCAACTCTTCACATGACTTCTGTTTAAGATATATCCAGCAAAGACACTCTCTAACCTGAGCCTGTGGTTTCTTTCTGGCAGGAACTAGACACCTTCCAGCCATACCCTGTAGAAATACTGCCTGCAAAGCTATATATGGGCAATTTCAAGCAGGCCAGTGACAAACAAATTCAGAAAGATCTGAGGATCAAAGCACTGGTCAACGTCTCAGAACAGCCCGTGATTCTGTAAGTCAAACAGTTCAAGGCTCACCCTCACCAGTCTGTGATGTGAAAAATAGAGGTGACACAGAGTTTATTGGCAGAGGAGTCAGTTCCTGTGGCTTTCCAAGGAAACCTCTGCAGATTCCAGTGCCATTTCATGGTCACTTTTCTAATTTCTGCTCTAGAGTTAACACAACAGCAACACAGTCCTGCAGCCTTTGACCATGCCACGGGTGAACTGGGTAAGAGGAGGACTGGGAAGCCCTTGGTATTTCAAGTCTATCACATACCACCTCTCTTCAGGAAAAACCTGTATCTCTAAATAGCTTTCAGAGCAAAATCTTACCAACACATCTGTGTAAAAGCTAAGTCAGCAATATGTCACGTTTTTGGTCTTCCTTCCTTACCTGCTGTGTCCATGAGCAGACAGCCTTGCTGGAAATGCAATTTCACACAGTGAAAAACCCAGTGGCATTTCTCAAGGTGGTGACCCAAAAAAAGTAACAAAACCAGTTACCCACCCCAGGACATATGCACCAGCAGACATTTCACATGCCTTTGGCTCCAGAGGAATGTCTCTGCACTGTGGGTAATATTCCCATGCCCTCTGCATGATGTGCTTCTACATTTTGGAAATTCCTCACCAATTTTTTGCCCCTCTGAGTCTCTGGAAGGCGAAGTCACTGCCATAGAAAACCACATGAAGGGAACTAGGGGGCCCCACAAAACAGCCACCACACACTCTGTGAAAGCACATCTGCTTTCAGTTTATCTGTTTTCACTTATCTCTCTGTAGGTTATCTATCTGTAGGTTAAAGCATCAATACTGATACCATTGAAATGGAAAATCAGTGACTAAACTGGTTCTGTGTTACAAACATCTCTGTGCCTCACCACAATAAATCCCTTATCATGTTAATGATGCTGATGATTAAAAACTCACAAATGTAACAGCAAACAAAATGATCACCTTGCCTCCAACAAGCACATCTTGTCAAGGCTACTCCTCTGCTCCATGGGGTCTGTGTGCTCTTTTTCCAGGTTTGCAGAAGAAGGTAAATCCCTCCATGTACCTGTTCCTGATTCACTCGAAGCAGATCTTTTTTCTTCCTTCCCCACCATTTCTCATTTCATAGGTGAGTGGATCCTGATGTGGAATTCCTGAGCCCTTGCTCACTGTAGCATATTAGATGGGAGTGACAGGAAGCCCAGGTAGGAGGGTAAGCACACCCACACCCTGATGGATACCAGAGCTGCCTCACTAACCAGCCTGATGGACAGAGAGGAGATTTTACAGAGCATCTGACTCTGATGTCCCTGCTCACCCTAAAGGATACCTCACTCTGATAACAGGGAGCTTTGCATCCAGATCTTTGCAGCTGAGAATCTACCAGAGCTTCACAGGATTCCCTCTTACTCCTCTGACTCTCACCAGCCCAAATCTTCAGCCACCAGAGCTTTATTTGAAGCAGAGTGTGACACACATTAGAGAGCTCAGCATGAGGCATTGATAATCTTTGTGATTTGCAGTGCAGACCCACTGTAGGGCCCAGGAGGACTTTCAGGTTGGACAGCATGGACCTGCCTTCAGCTGATTACATCAGATAGGACAAGAAAAAACACTCTGCAGCTCAGTGCCTGCAGCTCAGGCTCCTGCAGCTCCATCCTGATGCTGTCCAACCATGTTGTTATCTTTTATTGTGCTTATCAAATAACATCTGCCACAGACCCAGGCCCTGCTGAGCTGTGCTGGACAGAGCCAGAAGCAAAAGACCACCCTGAGCCCACAGAGCTTAACCCAAGTACAATATCAGACATGACAACTGCACACAAAGAAACAACATTTGTTGTTGGATATAATTTTGTAGTTCTGAACTGAATTTCATTATTTGGTGCACCTGAATGTTGACATTCACTTACTTGCCTTTCATTGTGCCTCATGCTTTTCCCCAGTAGTATTTCAGAAGTTTCCTTCTGACATTACACATGATTTGTGGCTGTTTCCAAACCAGACTACAAGAGCCTATTAGCTGCACTTGTGGAAGTGTTCCACTGTTTACCTGATAGTGGAACTGTTTGTTTGGCAGTGGAGAGCAGATTACTCAAACCAGAACACGAGACTAAAGCTCTCCACATACTCCAAGAGGAGTGTGAATGTCCTCATGCCAGGTCTATGTTGGAGTGAGGCCAGTTCTACCCAGATAGAAGTAGTATCTCACAATAGAAATGAGTTTAAAAAGGCTGATTTAGTGCTTGGAAAAAAAACCAACCAAACAAAGCATCTTGACAGCACTAAAAGAAAAGGTTTTGCTCTATGAATTCTGGAGTTCAGTTGCCAATATTTTAAAAACATCATTCTGTCTAGAGAGGGAGAGAAAGAATTAAAAAGTTATTAATTAAATATGCAACCTTCCAGGCAGAATAAAATTTCAGTACCTTTAGACCTGTCTGGGGAGAGTTTGTGATGCTGACCACAGCTGGTAGGTCATGAAAGACCACATCTCCTCAGATCCCTGATGTGAGGGTGACACTGATGTGTAATGAAGCATTGACTGGTCATTGTCATTGCTGCTGCTCTTCAAGGCCACGTTTTAACTGAGGATTTTTAAGAAAGGCAAATGCTTACAGAAACGGGAGCTGGCAGTGCCCATCTGCTGCTGTCAGGGCTCCTGAGGGCTCCTGTCTCTAAGAATGCAGCCCCCCTGTCAGCTGTCACCAAATGAGTGCCACGGGGGGCTCCGTTTCCCAGCTCACTAATTTGTGACTGGCATTTCTTGGCTCAGATGCTCAGCTGGATGAGGGAGCAGTGCTGGTGCTCTCCAGCCTGGGGATCAGCCGGAGCAGCACGGCCACCATGGCCTATCTGATGCACTCCTGCCGCTTCTCCCTGCAGGTACGTCCCTGTCACAGTGCCACACCACTGCCTCTGCACTCCCCTGCTCCTCCTGAAACCCCAGCACTCATGCACAATACCCACCTGATGATGGAACTGATTATGATTTGAGATTGCATCTTCTTTAGACCATTAAGGAGGTGGATTAGGTGTGATTTTGGATCTTTGAGTCCTTACTCTAGAACTTGAGATATTTTTGTTTTTCCTACTTAACTAAAGGGCTAGAAAAGCAAAGCTGTGGATACAGAACATGGTACTCATCTCCTGGATTTGAGGGAAAGAGTGGAAGCTACTGCAGTTAATCCTATCTCTAATTCCATGGTGTTAGAGAAGTTCAGAACACAATGTTTGCAGGGTTCTCATTCACCATTGACTTCAGCACTGCCACCTTCCAAAATCCTTTTTTACTCCTCCAGAAGCAATCCCCTCCCACAGACACCCCTGTATAGAAATCTGCAATGGGATAACACCTGCCCAGAGGGGATGTGCAGGTCAGATGTCCAGCACAGGCTGTTCCATAGCTCTGAACAAGGAAAGAAATGAATGAAGGATGGCTGGGGATGGCCTGGCTGTGCAAGAGCCTGGTGGCCTCTCCCCTGGTGCCAGGCCTTCCTCCCTTTGCAGCATCTCCTGGTGGCTCCTGACAGGGAGCAGGAGAGTTCCCATGGCAACTGACCAGCCTCTCCTTGAAAACCTCCCCCTTGTTTGGAAAATTCAGGAGCTAGAAGGGATTGATCCAAACTTCACTGAAGCTGGGTCTGTATCTGATAAGGTGATTGATTTTGTGCAAACATGTCCAATGTAAGAGGAAAGCTCTTTCCATGGCTGTGTGCCAGTGGGTAATTAGAGGCTGAGGGTGCCAGCAGGGCTCAGACAGGGTTCAGCCCCTGCTCTAACAGGGATGTGATTGCTCCTGCAGGCTGATAACAGCCACTCACTCACTGAATCACAGAATGTGCTTCCAATGGCAGTGCAAAAGTCAAAGCCTGAGCCTTGCCATTCCCCTCAGTTGGCATCAACAGGTTGGTCTCAGCATTTAACTAAATGCCAAAAAAAAAAAAAAGAAAGAAAATATTGACAGGGCAGTGCTTGCCCACTGTTGGCTGGGCAAAGCTTTCCTGAGGGATTACCCTGGCAGCCAAGTTTGTTTCTTGCAGACAAAAGCAGTGCAAAGATTTCTGTGTGATCCTCCAGCCAATCCAGGCAAAGATCTTTGAAAGCTTCCAAAAAGGCAAAAACAAGGCAGAATTGGGATGTGCAGCCCCTGATTCTATTAGTGAGCAATATGTGAGTAAATCCATTGAGTCCAGGGGAACCAGAGACACCCACACTGTGAACCCAGAGGAGTAAATATTGGAATATCAGCCTCAGAGCCTGCAGAATCAGCAAGATTAGAAAAACAAACCAATGGAGCACTATCTGCTGACCTTTGGTCTCATTTCCCTTAAGCAACCCTCCAAGTGCAGGGGTCAAACTCTTTTATGAGCAGGAAGATGAGCACTGACAGGAAAACCCAGGGATGGAGCTGGAGTAATGCTGGGGGATCTGCCCTGTGTGTGTCAGAGTTTCTAGGTGATTACTTGGAGCTAACAAATAATTAAGATGGCTGTAATTAATACAGTGGGACAACTGCAAGGTCATAACTGCTCTGCCACATCAGGTCACACCAATCCAAAAATGTGATAACCTCCATTGCTTTATAACCTTTATGGCTGATACTTCACTGCTTTGCTCATCATCTGTGGAAGGAGCAGCATTTTAGAGTGGAAAATCCAGGACTGCATCGCTCCAGCAGAGTAGAATAACATCAGTAGTGAAAACAGCCTGAGCTGTCCTCATATCCAGGAGAGCAGAGCATGAAAGGGGACAGGTTTCTCTCAGGGTCACATCTGGATCCAGCCTGTCCCCACTTTGATGCCAAACTCCTCTCTGCATGTTCTTGCTGTCCAGCACAGGCAGCAAATACAAAGCTGTGTTGACTGAAGTGTAGCTGCTTTGTGAAAATGCCCAAGAGTCACTTTCTGTTCAACTCCTAACACTTCTTTACTTTCCTTCTGTTTACAGAGAGCTTGGAAATACCTTCTGAAATGCAAAATGAACATGAGACCAAACCGGGGCTTTGTGGAGCAGCTCTCAGCCTGGGAGACCCAAATCTATGGGTACCCAGTCACAGACGTGTCTGAGCCAAATTACTGACAGAGAACACCCGTGGGCAAAGCCACTTCCCTTCCCCTCTCTGAGGAGAAAGTTACTTGAAAGCTGTGTGAAAAAAGTCCCAAATGTAATGGAAAAGCTTTCCTCTAGCTCCATGTTCATTTTGGGTCAAGATCTGGAGCTTCCTGGGGAACTCAGCTGTGCTGGAGGAGGTGGAAGTTTGGGGAATGCAAGTCCTGCAGGCTGTGGCCCATTAGACACAGCTCGACTCTTTTGTAAGCAAAGGGGATTATAACCACAGCTGTGGGGCAGTCAGTAGGGTTATCACTGTAAGGGTTTGTTAGCCATGGTCTGGAATAGGAAATTTAGAGTCTGACAGTGCCCACTTCCAGTTTGGAGAGGTGACAACAGAATTTCCCTGTTTCAGAAGTCCCTGTGCCCTGTAAGTACCTTCTCAGCCCCCTCAGCCTGGCTGGCTGGATTGGTGACAATCCACCCTTCCCATTTGCTGCCTTCTAATCCTACAGCCAAACCCCTGGGCAGAGGTGGTGATTTTAAACCCTCAGTGCTGTCACATGCAACCTCAACCAGTACCTAAATCAGTCCATCCTTTCTCTTACTCCGAATTCTGTTCTTTGAATCACAAAATAAAACACCACAGAAAACCCTCCCTGCCTTTGCAGCACTCTGTGTTTGGGATTTAGCAGTGGGTTTGGGTTTTTCATCCTGACACGCGCAGCCAGGGACGGGAGCGCATCCCGAGAGCTGGGAGTGAGCCCAGGGCACCAAGGGCTGCCATTCGAGGGAATTTCTGGTTTTCCAGACTCTGCTTTAGATGGAATTTCTGGTTTTCCAGGCTCCGCTTTAAAGGGAATTTCTGGTTTTCCAGACTCTGCTTTAGATGGAATTTCTGGTTTTCCAGGCTCTGCTTTGGAGGGAATTTCTGGTTTTCCAGGCTGAGCTTTAGAGGGAGTTTCTCGTTTTCCAGGCTCCAATTTAGAGGGAATTTCTCGTTTTCCAGGCTCCACTCTAGAGGGAATTTCTCGTTTTCCAGGCTCCACTCTAGAGGGAATTTCTGGTTTTCCAGGCTCCGCTTTAAAGGGAATTTCTGGTTTTCCAGGCTCCGATTCAGAGGGAATTTCTGGTTTTCCAGGCTCCGCTTTGGAGGGAATTTCTGGTTTTCCAGGCTCCGCTTTGGAGGGAATTTCTGGTTTTCCAGGCTCCGCTCTAGAGGGAATTTCTCGTTCTCCAGGCTCTGATTTAGAGGGTATTTCTGGTTTTCCAAGGGAATTTCTGGTTTTCCAGGCTCCGCTTCAGAGGGAAGCGCGGAATGACGGAGGCCCCGCCCCGCCCCGCCCCTGGGCGTGTCCGGAAGGGGGCGTGGCCAGCGCCGCCCGTCGCCGCGGGCCGGGCCGGGCCGGTCGCCGCCGCCGCCGCCATCGCCGCCATGGCCTGGGGCGCCTCGCTCGCCGAGTGCCTGCGCGAGTGGGAGGAGCTGCAGGACGGCTACCAGCGCATCCAGGTACCACCGGGCCCGGGACGGGCCGGGGGAGCGCTCCGGCCGAGCGCGGCACGCCGCGGTTACCGGCACCGGGGGTGGGGGATCCCCCGCGGGTGCCCCGCAGCATCCCCAGCGGGCACGGCGGGAGCCGGGCTGTCCCCGCTGCAGTCCTGGTGCTGGCCCCCGTGCCCCAGCCCCCGTGTGCCTTGGGGCAGAGCGTTTGGGAGCAGGGCAGGGGTGCCGGGCTGTGCCGGGCTGTGCCGGGCTGTGCCGGGGCTCGGGAACAGCGGGGCTGCCCCGGTCCGATGCCCCAGCCCGCCGCGGACGTGGCGTGGAGAGCTCAGATCTGCCGGTTTTGCTGCTGGGAGCGGGGAGCGGCGGTGCCCGGCGTGGCACGGCCGGACGAGGTGCGCAGATGCTGTTTCAGCCCTTATCGCTGCTCTCGGGGCAGCTCGGAGCCGGGCAGCCCCGCGGGGACAGCGGCCGGCGGAGCCCGGCGCTCCCGGAACGCAGGCACGCTTCAGCCGTGTCCCCAGCGCCGTGCCCTGTCACCGCTCCGTGCCACGAAGGTGACCGGTGTCAGAGGTGCTTCCACCTGCTTTGTGTAATCCCCAGGGCGCTGCCTGCCGGAGAAGGAGTGGGCAGGGTTCAGCTCGCACAGGGTCACCCCAGGGAAAGGTTGGCCAACCATCTCCTGCTGCCGCTCAGGTCACTGGGCTGCAGCTGCAGCCGTTCCCTTTCCCCCTCCTTCCCCCCCGAGACCGGGGTGAAGCGGATGTTGTTGCCCAGATCTGGGGCAAGGGAGGCTTTGAGAAACCTCCTCTTGCTCCATAGGGCTTGCGTGGATGTCCCGGGTCGCCCACTCCGAGCCCTGAGTGCAGCCGCTCAGCGCCGGCCCTTCCCTTGGGACACCTCCTTCCTCCCTGGGTCACTCCTCACCCGGGCTGTCCCCGATGCTGGCACGGCCAAAGGACTTGTCACAAAAGCCACTTGCTCACGGTTTACTCCAGAGCCAGAGGGAGGTGACTCTAGGTGGCAGCAGGAAAGCTCGATGGTCAAGCAGGGAATGTCCTCGGATAAATCAGGGACATAAATCACTGCTGTGGAACCGGGACTATCTGGGATCTGTTCCCTCCTTGCCGCTGCTTGTCACCAGAGGGAGAAGGGTTCTCTCCTCTGCTCTTGGTTTCACCTTTCTCCTTTGGGAACAACTTTTAAAATCTGGCGATCGAGTGGTTGATAAGAGCTACAGAGGTTAGAATTTGTTTGTGCCAAGGTCTAGTCCAAGGGTTGGAGTGAGCAGCGTGTGGAGGTGGCAGTCAGGCTGCTGTGGCTGAGGTGAGGCTGTTTTCCTGCTGACCTGGACAAGCAGCAGCAGCATTGATCCAGCAGCTCTCCCCTTTCCCTGCTAAAAATAGTGGAGAAATGCAGCCAGCCTTATCCAGGTGTGGTTGGGTTACAGGGCATTGGCTGCAGCCCTGCTGGGAGCCCTTCCTTTGTCCAGCTCACGGACAGGCTCCTTCCAGCTTCCCAGGGGAGCTCAGGCAGAGCCCCAAAGCCACCAGCTGGGAGAGCTGAGGCACAAAGAGCTGCTCATCCTGTCCCAGCACCCAAAGCCCCTGTGGTACCACAGTTGTAGCCTGGCCCACTCAAGGTTTATTCCCAAGTCTTTCCTATCTGCTGTGTGCAGTCATTGGTGTCCCAAGCACGGGAACATCCTGTGCATGTCCTGCTTGGGACTGGGGCTGGGCATCACCATGGAAGCAGGGCTGGCTGTCCCCAAACACACCTGGCCTTCTGCAGCCACCCCTCCTCTCACCCAGCAGCTGCACAGGTGAAATTAAGGACATTTTTCATAGAGGGCCCGAGGACAGGAGTGTCTGGGGAGGCAGGTCTAATGTGTGCTGTTCTCTCTCTCCTTCCCAGGACAACCACAGGCTGTACAAGCAGAAACTCGAGGAGCTGACCAAGCTGCAGGATGGGATCTCCAGCTCCATCGCCCGGCAGAAGAAGCGGCTGAAGGAGCTGTCCCTGTCCCTCAAAAAGTGAGTCAGTGCTCTGTGACAGCACAGGAGGGGACAGCAGCTAGGACTGAGCTCCCCTCATGCCTCAGATGCAAACCTCTCTGCAGCCAGGGGCTGTGGGGAAGTTGTTCTTCCCCAGCCCCCCTTTCCTGTGCCCTGTTTGCAGTTCAGAGCTTGCAAGAGTTTTGCAGGTACCATGAACTGCCCTCCTCCTGCACAAAGCTCTCCCCATCCTTGCTGAGGGTGAGAGACCCATCTGGCCTCACCCTGCTCCCTTCTCTTGAGCAACACCACGGCCTGACAGAGGAGCTCGTCCTGCAGATGGAGTTGTGGACTTGCCTCCCATGCACCTTCCCTGTCCTTGGGGTGTCCTTGCCCCAGCCAGTCACTTGTGGAGTGCCAGCATGTGCCACTCACGTTCCAGAGGCTCTCCTGGTGCCAGTGCCTGTGTTTGCTCCCCAGATGCAGAGCCCAGGCGTCTCCCGAGCAGGAAGCATCCATCCAAGAGACCCAGAGCCTGATTAAAGAGAGGCAGAACGTGTTCTTTGAGATGGAGGCCTATCTGCCAAAGAAGAACGGGTGAGAAGGCACCTCAGCTCTGGCTGGGCCACCAGGGCCACCCTCCCCATCCCTGTGGCTGTAAGGAACAGCCCCCAGAGCTGCCACCCTGCACCCATCAGTGTCACAGCTGTGCTGCTCCCCTTGGGCTCCCCAAGGACATCTGGGCAGGAGCCAGCAGTGCTTCCCTCACTCCTCTGCCTGCTCATGGCCATCACCCACCCTTGCCCAGTGGCTGTGCCCGAGGAGAAGCCCTGGTGAACACCCCAGTGCCTGTGGGAGGTGGGGTGTGTGCTCCCCACGCATGGGAGGGGATTCCAGAGAGTTGTGGAAGCACCTGGGGGCTCATCCCTGGTCTCACTGGTGGCACAAGAGGGGACAGCTGCACAGGCAGGTCCTTGTCCTAACGCTCTGCTCTCTCCCCAGGTTGTACCTGAGTCTGGTGCTCGGCAATGTGAACGTGACCCTGCTCAGCAAACAGGCCAAGTACGGCCCCTCCTCGCTGCTCCTCTGATTTTCCTGCCTTGGGATCCCCTTGGCACCAGGAACAACAGCTCTTCCCAGGCAGACACGGGGCTGGCTTGGCTCACCTGGTGTAGATTCCCTTCCTGAGCTGTTTTCTGCATCATTTCCCAGGAATCAGCCAAATCCTTGGCTCCCCCTCACATTCCTGCCGCTGGGCTGGGCTGGACCATTAGCTCTGACAAGTTAATGGGATCCTCCACTGAAGCCATGTCCGTGTTTCCACTGTGTCAGGAACTTCCAGGAAAGACAGACAGTGGACAGTCCCCTCCTCTTTTCTTTGGGGAAACACCAGAAGTTGGTTTTGGCCCCTTAGAGCCTTTCCTTTGCCAGAGATGCCCAGCCAGGAGCCACTCCCCTCTCCCTCTGCTCCCCAGTCCTCCCAGTGGAGATGTGTGCACATCCCAGTCTGCCCAGCTCCCCCTCCAGGGCCACCCCCAGGCTGGGGTGGTTTGGGCTGCTCAGACATGTCCCAGCTGTGTGGGAGCAGCCTGGTGTGCTCTGCTCTCAGAAATCCCCCAAGGCAAGGTTCTCCCCGAGTGTCTCCCAGAAACATCACTTTGCCCAGCCAGATGGGATAGGAGGACACAGATTTCCAGCAGCCCCCTTGCTCCAAGCCTGTCCTTGTGCTTCCCTGCAGGTTTGCCTATAAAGATGAGTACGAGAAGTTCAAGCTCTACCTCACCATCATCCTACTCATTGTCTCCTTCTCCTGTCGGTTCCTCCTCAACTCCAGGTGAGTCTGGCTTGGTGCTGGGCAGAGATCTCCTCCCAGAGCCCCCCTGCCTTCTCTCCCATCCTGGAATATCCAGAGCTGAACAGGAGGTCCTGCTAAAGCATCTGAAGGTGGGGTGGCCTTTGTGGCCATGGTCGGTGGTGGGGAGCAGGTCCCTTCCCTTGGAGGTGGGTGTCCCACGGGCTGTCACCGTGCCTGTGGCCCCAGCACGTGCCTTGACAGCCTGCTCTGTGTGACACAGGGTGACAGACGCCGTCTTCAACTTCCTCCTGGTGTGGTACTACTGCACCCTCACCATCCGCGAGAGCATCCTCATCAACAACGGCTCCAAGTGAGTGGCCCGGGGAGGGGCTGGGCCTTCCCTGCAGGGCTGGGGGAGCTGGGCCTGTCACAGGGGAGCAGCTCCCTCCCACTCAGGGTGTGTGGCAAACCCTGCTGGGAGCTGCAGGAGGGGGCAGGAGGAACCTCCCGTTCCCACGGGGGCGGCGCGGGCAGGTGGAGCTGGCAGGGCGCTGGTGCTGCCCAGCCCCGAGGCCCTGGGTCCTGCTCTGAGCCATTTCCCAACCAGCCCTGGGAGCTTGGGGTGGCTGGGGCTGGGCTGCTGCACTCCCCAGGCTGCCTTTGGCTTGGGTTCATGCTCCAGATGTGACGCTGCTTCTCTGTGTCTGCCCTCCAGGATCAAAGGCTGGTGGGTTTTCCATCACTACATCTCCACCTTCCTCTCAGGTGTCATGCTGACGTGGTAAGTCTGTGTCCCTTGTCCCATGGAGGGGCTGCCTCCTGCCCCCTCCCAGCCCCACGTCCCCCAGCCAGCACTGTCTCTCCACAGGCCAGATGGGCTCATGTACCAGATGTTCAGGAACCAGTTTCTGTCCTTCTCCATGTACCAGAGTAAGTGCTGCCACGTGTGCTGGGCCAGGGACTGACCCCAGGTGCTGGGAGTGCCTGCAGAGCTCTACACACGGAGACCTGGCTGCAGCTGCTCAGCTCCCAGATCACCTGGCAGCTCCCTTGGCCTCATGGGGTGATGCTGAGGCTGGAAGGTGATCCCTGGGCAGCTCCTGACAGCAGCCATGCTCTCCTTGCAGGCTTTGTGCAGTTCCTGCAGTATTACTACCAGAGTGGGTGCTTGTACCGGCTGCGAGCGCTGGGAGAGAGGCACAACATGGACCTGACTGTGGGTGAGTGGGATGGCCCCTTGCTGCTGCTCAGCTCACTGGGAGCTGTGGGTTCTACTGAAGGAAATGGTGATACTTGGATTTGAGGTCATTTTTATCAGTGGCAGGAACAGTAAAACTACAAGTGAAACCAAAGCCCCAGAGCAGCATCTCCTATGGGGCAGCACCACCCCATAGGCTGATTGTCCCCCTCCTCCTGCTCTGCTGGGACCACCAGCCCACAGCTGGCTGCCTCAGGATGTGAGGTGGCAGTGGATGTGGCTCTGGGCATCCCAGGTTTGCTCAGGAAGCTCCTTCAGACATGGCACACCCCTCCAAACCCCAGGCACTGTGGGCTGTCACCTCCCCAGCCCCTGGGACACTGAGGGCAGGAGCTGAGGGCCAGCTGCACTGCAGCCCAGAGCCCTGTGTTGGATTAGGGGTCTCTGCCACTGTCCCCTGCAAGTGGCCACAGTGAGGCTGGAATGGCAGGACCTCCTCAGCCAGGCACGTGTGGGCACTGAGCCTCCCTGCCCTCCGTGTCTGGAGGAGCTGGGCTCCATCCCCTGTCCACCAGCCCATTCCAGCTCCTCACAGAAACCTTCATCCTTTGCAGAGGGCTTCCAGTCCTGGATGTGGAGAGGCCTCACGTTCCTGCTTCCCTTCCTCTTCTTTGGGCAGGTGAGGCTGCACCAGTCCTTGCAGGATGTCAGAGCCTGGGGTGAGAGTGGGATGTGCCACATTCCCAGCTGTGCTCGGTGCTCTGGACGTGGCACAGACCCCACAGGCTGCCACAGCAGGGAAATGCTTCCAACAAATGCCAAACCTTTCCCTCCAAAGCAGCCACCACAACTGGGGAAGTGAGGTGGGGAGGAGCTGGGGTGGTTCTGCTGGGTGCTGTGGTAAGAACCCTTCCAAAGCCCTTCTGAGCTTTGAGCTGCTGCTGAAAGGATCAATCAAGTCCTTCCTCAGTCACATTGTTGAGGCTGATGGCCAAAGGCTGCTCTGAGGCTGCCTGAGGCCCTTGGGCTCCAGCTGGCCTGAAACAGGGGGGATGTCCCAGCTGGGGTCCTCTGGGAGGGAGCCCTCTGTCCCTGAGCCTGGATGGGGTCTCAGTGCCCCCACACGAGGTGGGTGTGGGGTTTATACCCAGAGGGAGCAGCTGGACAGGCACCAGCCTGGGGCTGAGCCTCTGGAAGCAGCAGCAGCAGCAGCAGCTGCCCTGACTCTCCTCTGCCCTGCAGTTCTGGCAGCTCTACAACGCCATCACCCTGTTCCGCATGCTGCAGCACCCCGAGTGCAAGGAGTGGCAGGTAAGGAGGATCCTGGGAGGGCCCTGGCAGGGGCAGCCCCAGCAGGTCCCTCCTGCTGACCCCAGCCTCTCCTCCCACAGGTCCTCATGTGTGGCCTCCCCTTCTCCATCCTCTTCCTGGGCAACTTCTTCACCACCCTCCGCGTCGTCCACCAGAAGATCCAGAACAAGAACCAGGACACGAAGGAGAATTGAAGAGGGGCCCTGTGGGGGCCTGGACTGTTTCTTCCCACTGGCTCCATCCCCTGTCCCCATCTCCTCGATTCCGTCCGGACTCTGGGGTCTCATCCCATCCCTTGGAGGCCTGGGTGTGGGACAGAGCTTGGGGCCTGCTCCTGGACAGTCCCTGTGCTCAGCACGGGGCTGGATCCGTGCTGGAGTCCCTCACCTGCAGCCTGGAGCACCCTGCACCTCCTGTCCTGGCTGCCTTCCCCATCCAGACAGCAGGATGCCTGGGACAGCCACTCCCCTCCCTGGCACTGGGATGTCCTCTGGCTGCTGCTGCTCCCCACTGGGACAGGGCAGTGTCCAGGGACTGCCTCCCACAGCTCCTGGGGTGCTGGAGGCTCCCCCTTTTCCCCCCAGCCCTGCACCCAGGGCAGCCCCTGTGTGCTGAGGGCAGGGACCCTCCAAGGGCAGCTGGGGCTGTGCACAGCTCTGATTCCAGGGCTGCCCCAGCTCCTCCCTCACCTTCAATCCACAGGGAAGGGGTGGCTGGGGCACGGGAGGGGTGGGAGCAGCAGGAGCTGGGGCTGTGCAAGCAGCAGCCTGGGCTGGCAGCTCCTGAGGCTGCAGATGTGAAAATAAAGGGAAGGAGCTGCCCTGGCTCAGTCTGGGAACTGCTCCCACACTCTGCTCTGTGGCTTTGGTTCATCAGGAAGGAGGTCCTGACACAACCTCCCTGAAAGGAGGGTGGAGGTGGGGGGCAATAGGACAATTGTCACAACAGGACAAGAGGAAACAGCCTCAGGTTCCACCAGGGGAGGTTTAGGTCAGATACTAAGGAAAATGTCTTTACAAAAAAGGGTTGTCCAGCCCTGAGAGAGGCTGCCCAGAGCAGTGGTGGAGTCACCATCCCTGCAGGGATTTAAAAGCCATGTAGATGTGGCAGTTGGGGACACAGTTGAGTGGTGGGTTTGGTATTGCTGGGTTAAGGGTTGGACTCAATGATTTGGAGGGGCTTTCCAGCCTAAATGAGCCCATGATTTTATGGAAAGTCATCTCCCTGTGCCCTTCCACCAGCCTGAGCTGCAGGGGGTTCTCCTTCCCATGGCATCCCAAGGAGCCCAGCAGAAGCTCAGTGTCCCTGGAGGTGGGGAAGAGACACCCTGTACCAGCTGTACCAGCACTGGGAGCTCTGGAATAACCAAAGAGCAGGTTGGGCACAGCTGCACCCCAGTCCAGAGCCCCCCACTGCCATCCTCCTTCCCCCTTCCACAGCCCAGCACTCAGGGTAGGGGCTGCCCCAGCTCAGACCAAATCCAGAGCTGCCACCACATCCCCAGATTTCCTCCTGGTTATCATCCATTGCTCCTCCTGCCTCCTTCTTCTCTCTGGCTGAGCAGAGAGATGCAGGAAGCAAACTCCAGACACAGGGTTTTTATTCCAAGGGTAAATGTATTTAAATAATTTACAATCACTGGACAGCCTGGAAGTCTGGGGTTTCCGTTGTTTCTTGTTTTGGTTTTTTTTTTTTGTTTGTTTTTTTCCATGCTAAAATCACAAAGATGTTCAAAATAAAAACCGTATTTAAAAAATGACCGTACATGGTGTGAGGGAGGGGCTGGGCTCAGGGGAGCAGGCAGGGCCCCCATGGGCTGAGACCCCACCTCCCAATCCGGCTGTATTCCACAGGGAGAGGAGCTTCCCGCTGCTGCTGGAGCCAGGGCAGGCAGCAGGAATGGAGCAGGACATGCTGCTGGGGCCATGGGACAGCTCTGTGCCCAGAGGCAGCTGCCAGCCCCACATCCCAGGGGTGGCAGGAGAGAGGCAAAGCTGCGACGCCAGCCCCAGCACAGCCCCTCCACCCCTCTGCTGTCCCTGCAGGCCAGGCTGGGCTCCAGCCCCGGGGATAAGGTAACACCTCATGTCCAGGGAAGGAGTCCCTGGCCGTGTCTGTCCCTCGTGGCCGTGTCCCTGCTGTCCCCGGCCTCAAGGCCAACGCTGGTGCACCCTGAGGTGCTGGTGACACCGCAGCTCCTGGGCAGCAGCCTGAGCTACCCCCCTGCCCCTCTCAACCCTTTCCACCCCCTGAGTGCCCAGCCTGCCCTGAGGGAATGCAGAGGCCCAGGAAGGGTTGGGAGTGACACTGGGGTAGCCGTGGGCTGGGAGCCACACCATCACCCACAGCAGCAGTGGGTGAGCAGGCACTTGCCAGCTCCCCTGGCCCATGCCTGGGGACCTGTTCTCTCCCCGGCCCCGGCAGCCCCGCTCTTAGCTCCACACATCCAGGGAGTAGCGGCCCTTTGTCATCAGTTTCTTTACATAGTCCACGGCCTGGGGCTGGCTCATGCTGCCAAACTCGGACACGATCTCGTAGAAGGTGTTCTGCACGTCCCGGGCCATGTTCCGGGCATCGCTGCAAACACGGAGTGAGTGAGACACCAGAGCACGGCCACACAGCCACCTCCCACTCTGGAGGGTGTGCTCACCCCAGCCCCCTGCCCTCCTCTGAACCAGGACAGCAGAACCCTCCCAGGGCTTGTAATGCATGGCTGGGGAAACTGAGTCACACTCCTTTTCCTGAGAATTGCCCCCAAATCCCCATCCTGTCCCCAACCTACCCGCACACATAGATGTGAGCCATCCCCTCATTAACCAGCTTCCAGACGTTCTCCTTGTTCTTCTTCAGTAAGTGCTGGACATAAACCTGGCAGGAAACAAGGTGGAGGAGTGAGGGGAGAGGAGCAGAGCCCCCTCACCACAGACCTTTCAGAGGGAGGCTCAGGAAGGCAAGGCTGTGCTCGTGCCTCTGGCAGACAGGGCAAGTGCTGGGTGCTCCTGCCTGCCATGGGAGCGATGGTGGGCAGCAGGAACAAGTGGCAGGAGGAACAGTGTGGTACCTTCTCAGCCTGGTCCCTGGAGAAGGCCACGTTGAGCTGGGTGAGCACTCCCTCCTTCTGGAAGCGGGCCAGCTCCTCCCTGTACAGGTAGTCCTCGCGCTCATGGCGGCAGCCATAGTAAAGCACTGTCTCACCAACCTCCTTGCCTGCAGGGTGGGTCACACAGCCCCCATCAGCTGGGCCCTGCCAGCCCCAGCCCTGCCCCTTCCCAACCTCCCCTTGTCCTGACACCCCCAGCCCTGTGCTCTCCCCCACCCTGGGCTCGCAGAGCTGCACGATGGTTTCTGGTTACAAGGGGAAGCTCAGGACTGATTCCCAGGAGTGGCAACAGGCTTTGGATTCCAGTCTGAGTGACCTGACTGTGGTTATTTGGAGGTGTGGTGGTGGCATGTGATATTCACATGCCCTCTGAACAGAGGGAAGCTGTGAGACAAGCAGAGAAGTCGGAAAACACAATTCTTACCTTGCTTGCTGTGCCTGTGTTGTGCTAAAGTAGAATGCAATATGGAGATTGTTTACCCAAAGTGAGGATGCTTTGTTCCCTTGGCCTATCAGGGCCAAGAAGTGTGTGTGTGTTGGATTGTCAGGAGAGAACCAGAGATGAGTGCAGGTCTGTGCAGCTGTGAGCAAGAGTGCAGGGCAAATTCAATGTAGATGAAATGTATATAGTATAGTATAATAAAGTAATTCATTAGCCTTCTGATGATGGAGTCAGATACATCATTCTCTCTCCCCTTCATTGGAGTCACCTTTGATTTACAATAGTGGCAGAGATCAGAGAAGTGGCCCAGCTCTGTCCACCCCCAAACATCCTCTGTGGCCAAGAGCAGGACAGAACACCCTTGTGTGGACAAAACCACTCAGCCCTGTTCACCCTGCCCCAGCACTCTGCTTTTGGCTGGGCCAACCCGCAACAGGACCAGCAAAGCTGCACCCTGGAGGCACCAAACTGCCCCCAGAGACCCCTGCAGCAGCTCCAGCCCCTGGGCACTCACTCACTCACTCACTCACCCTGCTGCTTGAGCCAGGCCCTCTCCTGGATGAAGCCCATGAAGGGGGCGATGCCGGTGCCTGGCCCAATCATGATCACGGGCGTGCTGGGCTTGAAGGGCAGCCGGAACTGCGACTTGCGCACGTACATGGGCACCAGGGAGCTGCTCCCCTGCTGGACAGGCACCTGGGAGCTGCTCTCCTGCTGGCCAGGCACCTGGGAGCTGCTCCCCTGCTGGACAGGCACCTTGCTCCTGAGCCAGCTGGTGGCCACCCCTTTGTTCAGGCGGCCCGTCTTGGTCTCATACTCCACTGTCACGGCACAGATGTGGATGGAGTTGGGATGGACCTGGGTAGGGGGATAAATATAAGGAAATAAAGATGGTGTAGAAAGTAATCTTACCCCTAAGGAGTTGCAGCTGGGTCAGTTAGCAAAGATTAGGAGCAGGCCTGACTTGAACAGGCCACAGCTGTGACCAATGAGACGAAGATGCTATAAAAGAGTGGGGTGGCTGGTTGGGAAGGGAACTGGAGTCATTTGGCTGTTTTGTGAAGAATAAAGAGTCAGTGCTCTGAGGAACTGCCCACGGGAAACACCAAGAAGGTGTGAAACTTCTGTGATAAGGAGACAACAGCATGGAACCCCTGCAATAAGATGACAGCAGACCTGCAGGGAAAAGATGCTGGAACCAGGCAGAGAAGGAGTCCAGCAACCCCACACTGTGCTCAGGAATGTGGGATAAGTTTAACTTCATGTTAACATTGGGACAGCTACTCCTCCCTGTGTGCTCCTCATGGGGCTTCTCTCTTGTCCTCAACTCATCACAGGACCACTGAGCTTCCCTGGAGGTTGCCAAGAGGGACTTTTGACCAGCCCCTAAAATGCCACCTTGCCAAGCAAATGAGCAAAGAGGAGCAGGGCTCCAGAGAGTCTGGTGGTATCAGGGCACAGCTGGCTGCAGCATGGGACTTTGCACAGACCCTCTGGGAAGCTGGGATAACTCCATGCATGAAGATCACTAAATCTGCCCTTCTCATAGTAAATGTCACCAGGAGAAGCTCCCAGCTGAGGGAAGCTGCAGCTGAAGAGGTCCCTCCACAGGCACATTCCCTGCTGGAAGCACACCCACCTTGGAGGAGGAGGCGATGGAGTAGTAGCGGGCCTGCAGGCGGGGCAGGAGCTCGCACAGGTGGTCGATGGGGGGGCGCAGGGAGGGCATGTCCTGCAGGATGGCCAGGATGTTCCTGCGGGCCTCCACCACCCAGCTGAGGTACAGCGCCTGCAGGCAAGGAGAGCACAGGCATCACAACCTCCCCACACGGCTGGCAAACACTCCCCTTGAGCCTGAACTGCTGCTAGTAAAGTCCAGGGTAAAGAAACAAAAAGGGCCTTTGCATAATATCCACAGATGTTTAATTCAGCTGCACCATGAGATGTTCAGGTGTGGAGGGACAGAATGTAAGAGAATAGTGCAGAAGGCAATCTCACACCTGAGGAGTGCAGCTGTACTAATCACCAAAGATTAGGAACAGGCCTGCCCTTAATAGGCTACAGCTGTGTCCAATAAGAAGACAAGTGCACCACAAAAGAGTGGGTTAGCTGGTGGAGAAGGGAGCTGGAGTTTGTTGGCTGTACTGTGAAGAAGGAGTCAGTGCTGTGAGGAGATGCCCATGAGAAATCACCAAGAACATATGGAACTTTTGCAATAAGATGACAACATTCAGGTCTCCAGCACACACACCTGGAGAGCTCAGCTTTCTCTCCAGGGGCCTGGAGGCTGACCCTGGTCTGGGGGCAGTACAAAGATACGGGCCAAGCAGGGAAATGTGAAGGAGTGGCTCATGAACATAGGGACAGAGGAACAGGGGAAGCAGCCAATGGGGCATAACTTAGGAGATGCCCCCCACACCCTGTGGGCTCTCTGGCTGCCTTTTGGGGACCCCCCCAGCCCAGGTGGGCAGGGCAGTGCTCCCACCTTGCCCTCAGCAGCAGACGAGGCCATTTTGCGCAGGCGCTCCTGCTCGCCGCTGTCCGAGGCGTACTGGGCCAGCTCGTAGAGCACGTTGGTGCGGGGAGGGTTGGTGATGTCCAGGTAGTAGGTCAGGGCTGTCCTGTATGATGTGGGGCAGGGGAAGGGATGCTTCTTGTTGGATTCCTCTGGAGAAGTGGGAGAAAAAGAAAAAATAAAAATCCATCCGTCTCGTGCTGTTGTGTTAAGAGGTTTTGTGCCAGCTGCTACACACGCAGTGAGGGCTGGAGACAGAGCAGAGTGGGCTTCAGCAGCCTGTGGGTCAGAGCCCCAGCTCCACACTGAATCACCTCCATCTCCCAGTAGCCCATTTTGTGTTTCACAGATGCTGCCTGATAGTTTTGCAGCAAAAAACACACCCTGTGTTCCCCAAGGGGCTCCCTGCCCCGAGATGTGCACGAACAGTCCAGCAAACCCCCAGGCTAAGCAGGGGGCTGCCCTCCATGGCTAATTCGGCCTCAGGCACTTACAGCTCCATCAGATCTGGCCTCAAAAGTGTCCTTAGGCTCTGTCAGCCACATACAGCTGTGCTCCAAGGCCAGACCCATTCTGTTCAGCCTTGAGAGGTCCAAGGCTGGGGGACAGGAATGACAGCACAGGACACTGCACAGGGGGCCACAGGCTCCAGCAATGCCTTAAATCCACTTTGTCTCTAGAAACCAGGAGCTCTCTCAGGCTTCTGGGCCAGCACATCTGCTGCCTCAGGTCTGGCTGTGCTGCTCCAGGACTGTGATGGGCAGCAGCTGCCATCTCCCTCCTGCCAGAGGCTGGCTCTGCTGGGAATGCTCACCAGGAACAGCTCCTTGGATCAGCACAAGTGCTCCCTGCTGGCAGTTCAGTCCCCAAGCCTGTGCCTCCTCCCAGGACTGAATAAGAACATCTCACACACTCAGGGCCCTGAGGAGCTCCAGGGCTGCTGAAGGATGCTCTGGTGGGCTGGTGCTCCATAATTAGGAGTGTGCTGTTACATAATTTGTGGTTGAATGGGCTCACCAAGCGCATTTCACAACTGACCCACTTCAGCTGATCTCAGCAGGCAGGCTCTGAGCCCCTGCTAAAACAGCACAACACTGAGAGGGGCTGTGGGACATCTGGAGGTGCCCCACAGGATCTGAGGGTGAAGGACAGAGGCCACAGCTGGAGAACTGGAGAGCCTCAGGGGTCATCCCTACTCACCATCCAAGTTGTTTAGGGACATGACAGTGTCCAGGTCCGTGCCCAGGATCTCACCAATCTGGTTCACCAGGGAGGAGTCGTTGGCTGGGTACACAGCCACATGGTCCCCAGACTCATACCTGGCACAGAGCAGGAGGAGAGCACATGGAACACCTGCACCACTTCTTGACCACCCCCAGCAGCTCAGCCAGAAGACAAGGGGGCTGGTGCAAGAGGCAGCAGGACAACACTGAGGTCTGATGCACAGGACCTGCACCACCAGGACCCACAGAGCCAGCAGTGACAGCAGCAGTGACATTGTGGGATAATGGTTTCCCAGGGTTTTTATTAACAGCAGTTCTGCCAGAGTTTCAGCAAGGACAGGTCAGTTTCCCAACAGAACAGAGCAAAGCTCCTCAAAACCTCTGCAGTTGTTATGTTAAGCCACCTGGATTCATGACTTCCTAACAATTTAAGGAATTTAAGCCAGTGAGAGGGTTTTAAGAACAGGGCTTTATTCCCCTATGCACATACACCTAAACCAGGCACACAGAGGCAAGAGCAATCCTCAGCTCAGCTGCCCTCTCATTTATTGACTTCTAGAGAATTTCTGCAACTGGCACTGCTCAGGTAGGACAGAGATGTGGGATGGGATGGACCCAAAGCACTGCAAGAGCTGGGAGCAAGTCCTGGCAGGGGGTACCTGGTACAGAAGCCCAAAGGGGCAGTTAAGGCTGTGCTAAGGAGCAAGGTCCCCTTCTAAGTGCTGGATGAGGCTGGTGCCACATCTTTTTCTTTGCTCCTGACAAAAGAGAGGAGCAGTCTCCCCCAGGGAAGTACCTGATTTTGGAATTGGAGATATCCAGCTCCAGGTGCATCAAGTGTCGCTCTCCACCCTCGTTCAGCTTGCGGTTCTCTGTGACCTGAGCCAGGAAGGGGTTCTTGGCATCAAAGGGGCTGCAAGGAAAGACAAAGGTGCTCTGGGATTGGCTCATGGAGCTCCTTGTGTCCAGGCATGATCCCTCTGACTCCAGAGCAGGCCCCCATGACTTGATCCTGTTCCAAAGCACACTGCACCCCAGCATAAACCAAATCACAATCTGCTGCTCCCCACACTGGCACAGAAAACAGATCATGAGCCTGCTGCTCCCCACACTGCCATAGAAAACAGATCCTTTTCCTTCTCAGCACAGCCCAGCAGTTGACAGCTTCTTTCCCATTAAGGACACATGACATCCAACGGGATTGGAGGCACTGTCACATCTCAAAGAAATATTTCAGGCTGGAATTAATGTTTAAAGCTCATCTCTCCCCACAGCAATACTGCCAGCAGCCATCATGCATTGGCTGCTGCAGGCAAGGAAAGGCTCAGGACAGATGCTGTGGATGTACCAGCCAAACAGCACATGTGACCACAGCCATCTCCTCACCATAAATGATTCATTAATTGGGGAATCTCAGAGTCCCAGTGGAGCTTTGAGCCCATTTCTCTTGGGCAGAGAGCTGCTGTGCTGCAGGTGCTGTTACAAACATCAGGGAGCCACCAGCCAAGCCCTGCCCCAGGCACAGCCTGCCCAGGGGTTTGGCACTCACGGCTTCTGGTTCTCGTAGCTCTTGAGTCTGCCCATCTCCCCTGTGTAGACTTTGTTCATGTTCACATCTGTGTGCACCACCAGCTCGTACTGCCGGATGCTGGGGGGAAAAAGGAGAGAAAAGAGAAAAAACTCACATTGGAACCCACAAGGTACAGCTGGAAGCATCATCTCCTTTGCTGGATTTGCTGCAGCTCAAAAACAAATTCCACCCCTTTGCCCCTCTTGAGACATGAGAAAACAGGAAGACTCTGCAGAAAGCCCAAAGCAAAGGGAACCCTCAGCCTCCCTGGAGCCTCACAACCAGCCCCAAAGGAACCAGAGCTATCATCTCCCCACTCAGAACAGGAACCCAGAGCTGGGCTCAGACTCACACCAGCGCAGGCTCAGGCCAAACATCCCCACTCACTGCTATACTTCACTTGTGCCCTTGAATCTGGAAGGGGAGGCAGTGCAGAGGAAAGGGAACAGCAGCCCAGGGCTGATGACACAGCCACCAGTCAAGGTGGCCAGTCCGTGACACCCAGGAGGAGCTGCTCCCAAACCCACCTGGACTCTTCTCCTGTAGCCTCCACCCCGAAGTGCTCACACACTGCTGGCCAGAACTGCTCTCTCCAGGTGATGAAGTCTTCTTCCAGGCTAGCCAGGGCAGAAGAGAGAGTCAACAACCCAGCCCCATTCCCAGAGAAGCCACCTGAGACCCCTGTGTCCTCCTCCCATCACTGTGGGAAAAAGCATTTGCCTCGGACCCGGCACCCTTGGTACCTCCACATGCCCACAGATCACCAGGAAAGCACCTGCAGAGCACTGAGTGGGAACTGCTGCTACACCAGACTCCCCTCCCTTCCCCAGCTCTGCCAAGGAAGGCTTGGCAGGCATTTAGGCTCAGTCTTTAAAAAACTCCCTGTTGCCCACCCCTGGCATGAGGTGACCTTCCTAAAAGGTCATTATTCCATTGTGGCACTGCTTATTATTCCAGGCTCAGAGCCTTCCACACATGGCATATCCCTCCCACAAGGCCCTGCAGAGCTTAGAGGTAGAGCCACAGGTTGATATAATGTTCCAAGGTGCTCAAGTGAACACAGAGAGGTAAAAAAAAAAAAAAAAAAAAGAAAATATCAATATCATTGTCCGAGTTGGAAAGTTGCTGCCTCCCACCATAAAACAGCTCCCAAGGAGATTAACCTGCCTCCCTCACTGGGATGGGTGAGTTTATCCACAAAGGCAGAGGAGGCTGCAAAGCCTGCTCCAGTTGTCCCATGAGCATTTCAAGACTTAAAGCTGAGGTGGGATTTCCCAGACACAGGATCCCTCAGAACACTCCCTGTGCACAGAGAGCTGATTGTGGAAGACACAGCAGGCACACACACTCACAAACATGTCAACCCAAACAACAAGCCCTGTGGAGCTTATTTCTGGCTTGGTAGTGGAGCCAATTCCCTGCCAAGGTCTCTTCCAAGATGCTTTCAGCCAGCTCTGACCAGCCCCTCAGCCCAAGGCACTCACTTGCCATCGTCATCTCCCAGCCCCAGCTCAAAGATGCGCTGTGCTCCAAGCTCCTCCAGCCTCTTGTCCACGTACTTCCCCATGGCATTGAAGTGCTCATAAGTTTTGTTCCCCAGCCCAAAGACCTGGAAGGGAACACTCATGAGCATGCAGAAGCAGGAGATGGACTTTCCCCATCCATTTGACATCCTCTGGACAGGTATCACCCCACAAAGGATGCAGAACAAAGACAGTGAGACCTCTCCCAGCTCCCCCATCAGCTCTCCAGTAAGAATCTACCACTGAGAGTGTGTGGTCAGGAGGCACCAGCACCTCCCCTGAGCCTGGATGCACTTCCAAGAGCTCCTGCATATCTCCTTGTGGGACCAGTAAGAACCTGGACTGCCTGGAGAGCCATTGCTGGCCTTTGCCTCCCACAAACCACACAGTAAATAAATCCTTGCTCACTGCTTCACACAGAGTAGCCTCACATCTCCACCAGTGGATTTTACTCTCATTTGCAATATTATGCTGCCTAAGGAATTTGGCCAGGTTTTAGGTGAGGTGGCTGTTTCTCAGCCAGTATTCAGCTCAGCACGGGAAGAGAGCTACACACTCCTCCAAGTGATTTAATTAGTGGGAGAAGATCTGGCCCCAGGCTGCTCAATTAGCTTCTGAAGAGCAGCAGCAGCCTGTAGCTCATTTACAAACCTGTATTCAGTGCCTGCAGGGCTGTTTGGGGCTGTTTATACCAGGGAACCCTGATGATTTAAGGAGTGGAGAGCAAACTCTGACATTTGCATTTAAAGCCTCCAAAAGTACATTTGCAGGTGTCCACAAAGCCTGGGCAGGAAGACAGCAGGGACCTCATCCCAGACAAAGTGTACAAGGCACAGACATCATGTTGGGCCTTTCCCCAAGCCACTCTGGAGGGCTCTTGGCCTTCCTGCCCAAATGCAAGACAAGAACTGGAATAGAGCCACTTACTGCAAACCGGAGACCCGAGAGGTCGGCATCAGCCTCCTGCAGCCAGTCATAGAAATCCTGGGCATTATCTGTGGGATCCCCCTCTCCATAGGTGGCCATGCAGAACACTGCCAAGGATTTGTCAATCTCAGAGAGGCGACTCAGGTCCGACTGCAAGCAGAGGAAAGAAGGAATATTCAAGGATCCCACACTGTGGCTGTTGGGAAATTCCTATTCCCACAGTGTAGGTGTGCAAACAGCACCACGTGTTTACAGAAGGGGTTGGGAAAGGCCAAACCCACCCAAAATGGCTGGGAAAATAAAGGAAACCACCCTTACTGGACTGCAAGTCAATATTTCTGCTCCACCACAAAGAAAAGCAATGGGATTTTCCATGCAAGGCTTTAAAGGACCAGGAGAATGTAGAACGGCAAGGACCGAGCCCGTACCTGCATCTCTCAGGCTGATCTTTTCTCCCCTAAATGACACAACTGTCCCTTGGCCAGGGTCATTGGATTTCTTTAGGGGGCACTGAAAGGTTGTGACTATCCCCAGGCTGTTCAGGGCTAAATTACCAGGTCATACTCCTCTGGATCTGCTGCCATGCCCCGGAGGCCATAGCGATGGGCATCTTTGGCCAGGCGATTGGCAAACTCCTCTGCTGTGCCTGTCTGGGAACCATAGAAAACCACGATATTTCGGCCCTGGAGAGAAAGAAAAATCCCTTTTAAATGGTGATTAATCATTTGGCAAATGCATGGATGAAGCACAAAGGAAATGCCTAAGATCAGGAATCCTGGACTGCGACCTAAAGGCAACCAGGAGTGTGCGCTTGTGCAGGACTCCAAGAGCTTGGCAGAAGACTCAGGGCTGAGCTGTTAATGAGAACATGACTCTTGCCACTCTCAGAGGGGAGATTCAGGTCAGACTAAAACCCAAAGCAAAGAATAAACTTTCCAGATTTATTCTCAACTTCGAGGCTGCAGCGTGACTCCTGGAAACAGGGAACACCCTGGATGGGAATGCAGAACTTGCCAGAGGCTCTGGGCAAGTGCCTGAGCACCAGAGCTCCTGCTCTGCTGCAAGCCAGCTACTTTGAAGTAGAATGGAAAATGCATCCAGCCCTTGCTTCCTCTTGTGTCCAGAGCAGCAGAGTCAAAAGCTGACAGTTCTGTGTACAATTCCCATTGCACAGCCAGCCAGTTTGGGAAGCAACCACACAGATAAACAACTGCCAGCCAATGACTTCAAAGTCTCTGCCATTTCCCTTCTGACTTTGATCTCATATTACATTATTTTTTTCCACCACTGAATTTTTACTTTAATTTCTTCTCTAAGAACAACTCTCAGGCACAGACTAAAAGAGCTATTCCTGGCTGCTCACACAGCCTTCCTCTGGATGCTCTCTGCAGCAGCCATGTGTCTGTATCCAAACCAGCTCCTCCTGCTGACACTTTCCAGAGGAAAATGGGATGGTTCCAGAGGAAACTGGGATGGACATGAGCTCCCCCACCTTCCCAGCACCCCTTGGAGGCAGAACAAGCAGCTTACCGTCTTCTTCATCTTCTCAATGAAGCTGCTGTCTCTCACTGGAGCTGCTCTGAAAGACAGGAGGAACATCTTTTCAGATGAGTACATTCATTTTTGAGGTCAGGAATAAGCAAGTGGGAGAAAAGTGGCCTCCAGACGTCAGGAAAGCTGCCCAGAAGGGTGTGAATCTCCACTGAGCACTGTTATTCACCTGGTCCCAGGGATGCCCATTGCTCAGCCACAGGGCTTCTGCACACAACCATGGAGCAGGGACTTGGAGCACAGGGGAAAAGCTGAGCTCCTGCCTGACCCCCATCAGTGAATTCCCCCACAGGAAAAGCCCAGGCATACAGCCCTGCCCACCAGGAAACCTTTATCAACTGCTCTGAGAGGTTTCACAGCTGAGCTAAAGGATCTCACAGGAGCAGGTCTCCAGATAAGTCTCAGGGGCCAAGCCATGGTTTGAAAGAAGGGAATGGAAAACTCCCTCCTTCCCACACCACTGTGGGCAGGCAGGATCAGTCCTGAGCCATGCCCCCCAGGGCATATCCCCCAAACCTGAAATCAAACAGGGCTAAAAATCAGCTGTTTGAACCTCCAAACAGCATGCCAGCCATGAGCCCCAGGGCTGCAGAGCCCTGTGGAGCAGGCACACGCAGCTGATCAGAGCCACAGAGCTCCCAGCAAGGCCACCACTGCCAGCCAAGGTCCTGTGGAGATCATTCTGTGCTGGTTTCCCATTCCCAGGATGGATCTCCTGCACAGAACATTTGCATTATTGAATAGATGTGGCTTTCCCTAGCTTGGAAGTGGGACAAACCCCAGCAGAGCCAGAAACATGGAGGTGGGGATTCACACTGCTGGGGCTGCCCTGTTAGGGAGGGAGCCAGAAGAGCTTTGCTATCCTTAGCACATCTTTGGATTTTCAGTGTCATGGAGTGAAAACAGCCCAGCCCTGAGGACTCTGGGAGCCTCACAAGCAGAGGTGACCATAACTACAGCCAGATTAGGTGCTGGGAGCTTTTCAGAGCAGGCTGGGACAGAAGCTCCCCCGCTGTCCTCCCCCAGCTCTGGTAGCAGGGAAGAGGAACGTGGGACCCGTTTCTGTGCCACAATGGAAGAATGCAAGGCCGGGTCTCCTGTGGGAAGAGAGAAGCCTCCAGGCAAAAAACAAATGGTTTTGGCTCCAGCCCATGTAAGAATGTGAAGAGCTTGCTAACAGTTTCCTCAGCTCTGTAGCCCAGAGGGAGGGATCCTGCGGATGTGCTGAGGCATTTGTGGAGAGCACACACACACAGAGCAGCAGGGTGGGGGACACTGATAAAACATCCCTTCCAGCACCCCTTGCTACCCAAAGGGATCAAGGAGCTCCATAACTGGGCCTGACAGCTCTGAGCACCAACAGTCTCATACAAAAGACAAAGCACACACAAAGGACAAGCAAAGCTGACCCCAAAAAGCTCCCCAAGGCAGCCATGCTCCCAGGAGAGCTGCTTCACACCCTGCTTGGCTCTCTCAGCAGCTAACAGCCTCCTCATGTTGTCATTTGTCCCCTGTTGGGAACTGGGATATCACAAATATCCTAAGGGAGCAGCCTCAGCCCTGCCCACGCTGCAGCCAGGGCATGGGCTCGGGAGAGCTCTCAAGACTCAGCTCTCACTTAGTTTTTATCTCCTTGGTGAACTTCTTTAATTCCTGCCCTCTGCAAATGAGATCCAATTAAAACAACTGTTGGTTTAACTACTAAACAAAATGCTTTTAAAGGAGGAGAAAAAGAAAAGTTTTTAGATCCTTTCAACAAGCTCCCTTTGGAAGAAAAAAGGGAGCAGCACATGGAGCTCGTCCATTTTCAAAGGAGGCAACCCTGCACTGAAGTGAGTGCTGGAGAACAGGCTGTGGCTCAGATACAGAAGAAATAATGAGTCTGGCTTTGGAAAAAAGGCTACACAACTCACTGAAATTGCTTCATCAGGGTGGCCTGAAAATCTGAGCAATGAAAACACACAGGCACCAAAGGCAGAAACTACACACATTTCCACTGCTCTGCCAGGGAAACTTGGAAGAGAAAGTTTGTCCTCAGCAAGGACTGCTCTTACAGCTTAGACAGCTCAAGGTAGCAGCTCCAAGCACCAGAAGAAGCACTGGGTGGAGGGAAGGGGATTAACCCCATTGTCAGAGTGAGTCTGTAACTTGTACAGCTCCCCCACCCTTGGTGAGAGCCCACAGCTCAAACAACTCCCAGGGCTCTCTGTCACTTTGGTTTCAGGAGAAAGAAAGGACAGGGGAGGAAGCTTCCAAAAGCTCAGCAGGAATACCAAAGCCTGTCTCAGCTGAACACTTCTCCTTCAGAAAGCTCCCATGGCTTTCCTGCTGAAAGCAGAGATACATCCAGAAGTGAGGACGCAGGCTGGATGCTGCACAGAAACCGAGCACTGACAGCAGGGACTCCTCTGGAGCAGCCTGCTTCCAAGCAGAGCCTCTCCCCTCCCTTCTCCTCCTGTTGCAGAGGGAGGAGGCACCCACTCCACCCAGCTTTGGAGCTGGAAGGACCCCAGCAGCCCATCAGGCAGAGTAACTCACCTGGCCACGGCCGGCTCTTCCCGCGGGGCTGAGTACACACAGCCCATGGCAGGGCAGGGAGGAGGCAGACAAAGAGTCCAGGGCAGCTGTGTCTGCAAAGGGAGCTGTGGGGGGACGGATCTAACTTAGCTCTGGAGCCACAGGCACACAGGCCTTTCCATTCTGCTCCTCCCGGGCGTTAAAACCAAGCATCAGCCTTTTGTTGAGGAGAAGAGAGCCAGCACAAAAGGTCCCGGCACGGGTCATAGCAGGAGTGGTGCTGTCCACTCCAATCCTCCTGGTGGGGCTTTGGAAGTTACTGAGTGGATCTGCACAGTCCTGAGAAACTGCAACATCTGGCAGCAGTGGCAGAAAGGAATTAGGAGTGGAGAATGAAACCTCCCAGGATCCTCCGCAGCACACGTCCCTCTCCCACCCGCACGGAGCAGGGGACGGGACACAAAACCCTCCCCCTGCCTCGTTCCCTTGGAAACTGTTTATATCACAGCTGCTTTTATATATTCTTTTATTAAAAAAAAAAAAAAGGGGAAAAAAGGGAAAAAAAGCTTGATGCTGTAGCTGAATGAAACGATTCCAGACACTGCGTGAGCAACACTTTGGGTAACTATGGCAGTGCCATTACAGACGCAGCTCAAAGGAGTTTGTTTTCCTCAGGATCCTATTAAATTAAATTAGAGATGGTCTCTCTCACACACACAGGCAGCAGAGAGCTAATCAGGCTGAGGACTTGGAGCAATTCCTGCCACAGGAAGCCCTACAAGTACCAGGGAATGGATTTCTGCATAGCTGCAGAATAGAGATAAGCCAGTTTCTGTCCCAAACAATGTTAAAGAGGGGGGGAGAAGGGAGAGGGTGACACTCAGCATACCAATGGCTGTCCCACCAGCATCTCTCCCCAGGATGACTGTCTGCAGAGTGGGGACAGGAGAAGGGAAAGAAATCTGTGATTGAGAAACTTGCAGAGGAAGAGCAGCCAAAGAGCAAAAATAAATTCCTGCATTCCCCGGCAATGGCCCTGCGAGGAAGCGCGGTGGCCGTGGCTGCTGCTGATCCAGAGCTGCTCTCCCTAACGACATCTGCAGAGCAGGCCACAGGGAGGGCTGCTCTGGTGGTTTTAATTAAGCCTGAAAATGGTCAAAACACAAGCAATGCTCAGTCAGTGGGATCCCAGCCTGGCCCACACACACTTGTTACACGTCACAGGTACAGGACACGTCGTCTGCAGGAGACACTGCATGTGCTGGGTTCTGTCCCTTCCGTGGGCACTTCAGACAGGAAAACAGCTCCACTTAAGGGTGAAGATCAGCAGCCTGATCCCTCTCTGAGCTGTGGCTGAACCTGGAGATGCATTGCTGGGGCAAGATCATGATGATTCCCAGGCCACGCAGAGAGAACCCAGAACAGGGCATCTCAACCTCACATCTGCTCTTCCACAATCAAAGGCAGTAACAAAAGGCATTTTCTTTGCAGACCCTGCTGAGCTGACATGGTTTTATGAAGGTGTGCTGCTCCCAAAAACCCCAGAAGGGCACTGAAGTGCTGGATGCTGTGTTTAGGTCAGCATTGCACTTTAGCAATCACATTGCTAAAGCAGCAGCCACTGTGATGTGTCTGAATTGTTATTCAGCACCTTCATCCTCCAGTGTTCTGAGGCTGAAATTGGGGGGCCAAAGTGACACAACAGAAACCATCAGCCAATGCCATCAGATAAAGCAGTTCAGGACACTTTGGCAGAGCTGCAGAGAATGAGCTGAAGAAATGCAACCCCCCCTAAAGGTCAAGGCTCTCCACTCCAGCCAGAGACAGCCCCACTGAGGCCTCTCTGCCTTCATGGGTCTGGGACAGCTTCCCTGCCCCCCACATCCAGCCAGCCACAGGCAGAGGCTGGCAGTGGGATCCTGATTTGCTTGTTCATCAGAAAGGAAACTCCACCCCAGACTGAAGGATTACAGGAGGGAAGGAAACCCAAGGCTGACCAAGCTTGTTTTCTCACTCATTTTCCTCCCGGTTCCAGGCATCCCATAAAATCCCACTGCAAAAGCTGCAGGAAGTCACTGTCTCTGTCCTGAAGGATGGATGTGCCACCAGCCTTGGCTTTTAGGGTCACAGTGTCCTGGGACCAGCTTGATACAATGACCACAGCAGGTCTGCAGCAGGGTCCAGCGAAAAAAAAACCACTCCACAGCCTCCTGTCACTCTGCACCTGCCTGGCTGACACTTTTCCAAAGTGCAGCTGTGTCAGACACCTTGCTGAACAACCTCACCTCTCTGGTTATCAGCAACAGGAGGTGCTGCTGCTCCACATCTCCCACAAGGAGCAGCTGCTCCCAGGCACAGAGAAGGCAGCACAGACCCCAAAGAAGAAACAAAGTGCCTGTGAGGCAGCTCAGAGCCAGGGCCTGCAGCCAGGCTGGGATGGAACCCATGTGCTGAGGCCCTGCAGCAGAACAAGGTGGTAACACACAACCAGCAGTCAAAGCTTCCCTGCAAGGTCACCACAGCCTCTGGAAGAGCTGCACATGATGGGCTGCAGGTGGAATCAGTCACAAGGATGGGGAGCACGGGAGCCCAGGCTGTGCCATGGCAGGATCCAATTTCAGATGGACAGTGCCCTTTCCCCAGCCAGCACAGCCATTCTTACAATCTCCAGAGGCAACCACGTGCACTGACACACACAGCCCTGGCTGGCAGGCATGGCAGGGAAAGCATCCCAGCAATCCAACAGGACACATTCCCAAGGTAAGGCTGGGCTGGCACAGGCAGCTGGGCTGCTGCCAGCCATGTGTGCACCCATCTGCACAAGGTAGCACAGCCAGGGACACTGCTGCCCTTTAAAACCCTCCCAGCCAGAAAATGTACTTTCCAACCTCCAGAAACAAAGCACGAGCTTAAAAAAACCCAGCAGAAAACTGAGTTAAGTTTGGAATGTGACTGAGACAAGGAATGAAATGCACCCAGATCTCCACCTGTGTGGCTCATTCCTGGCCCCAAGCCCTCTGCAGGAGACAGGGTAGAACAAAGCTCTCCTCCTCCAAATTCAGTCTCCCACTCCAGGGCTAACCTGGTATCAAAAGCCAATCATGTTTTACAGGAGCTGCCAAGCAGCTCATCCCAGAAACTATTTCTTTCCTTCATAGCCAAGGGTAGATAAAATCTCCAACAGGAAACCTGCTTAAGAGCAAGCAACCTTTCTCCAGATTTACCTAAATGTGACTTTTATCAGAAAACACCAAGAATGAAATCCTTAAGAGTTCTGAAGTACAGCCAGAGGCTTTCCTGCCTTGCTTGGGAAAGGCCAATTCCCAGTTTGGGCCACACAGTGGGGTAAGGCAGAACTGCAGCCTGGCTCTTCCACCGGGATTTCTGCACTGTGAGCAGAACCCACAGCTGAGGGCACAGAAACGCCCCCTCACCGACCTCCCACAATCCAGCTGAGCCTCCCAGAGCCCACCACAAGAGAGAAAAGCTCCACTAGAGCCACACAGGCTGAGAGTTGTTACTTACACTGTCTGCATCTTGGGGAGCTCAGGCACTTCCTCCTTTTTCTTGCGGAAGAAGAACCAGTAGGTGAAAAGTCCAGTGATGAGGGAGATGAGGAACACGTCTGTCATGCTGAAGAGAGAGTCCTGCTGTGCAGGGCTGTCAGCAGCAATGGTTGGGTCCATGCTGGGCTCCCCCATGGCACTCAGAGGCACTGTGAGCAAGGAGAAACAGTGAGCACCAGCAGCCACACGGGACAGCATTACAGCACACCCTGAAAATGAGTTTTGCTTTACACTTTGTCTTAGGAGCACAAGGCTGCCCAACAACTCTTGGGCTAGAGGCCTTGCATCACAGCTCTGCAAGGTTCTTCTGTGTCCCACCAAGCTTTTTCCTTGCTGTTGTATCCATGCTGATCCATCCCTCTGCCAGCAGCATCAGAGCAGCCCCACACTCCAGCCAAGGAGCCAAACCAGGCTCCTAACCCCAGCAATAGGGACTCATGGCCAGCCTTTACTAAAGCCCTCACTCACCACACAACCCCTGGGTGTTACTGAGGGATGACCCCACTCTTCAGTCATCCCACAGATCTGGGGCTTCCTCCCTCCTTCCCACAAGGTGACAGGATGCCCTGGCCCCACTGCTGTGCTGATATTTCTGATTTACTCCATTGCAGATTGGATTTACTATCCATCTCTCTCTGGGCCTTTGGCTTCCCAGTTCCCTCCATGATCTCCCCCAGTTTAACTTCCATCTCCTTGAATTGCTCCTTTACACTTACCAAGGCAGAGTTTAAGTGATTTGGGACTTGCCCACAGCCATACCCACAGAGTCTGTGGTAGCACAAGGATAAACACCCAGCCCTCAAATACCCAGGCAGCCCCATGGCCCCTGTCCCTCCCCTGGGGAGCCACCCATCCCTCCCTCCCTCCCACTGCTGTGCCAAAGCTCTGAACCCCTCTGACCCTAACCCAATGGCAAGATTATCTTCCCTACACACAAGGACACACTCTGTCCAAACAGACAGATAATTAACTCTAAACTTGATTTGGAAGGGCAAAGTGACTCTCTCTTTGTACTTGGGCATGCTGCCAACCCAGGGGACCATGGACATTTGAACTTGCACGTAGAAAAGTGACTCAGAGCCTTGCTGGTGTCACAGAGGATACATGCCATGGCTGAGAAATAAAAGTGAGAAGAGAAGAGAAGAGAAGAGAAGAGAAGAGAAGAGAAGAGAAGAGAAGAGAAGAGAAGAGAAGAGAAGAGAAGAGAAGAGAAGAGAAGAGAAGAGAAGAGAAGAGAAGAGAAGAGAAGAGAAGAGAAGAGAAGAGAAGAGAAGAGAAGAGAAGAGAAGAGAAGAGAAGAGAAGAGAAGAGAAGAGAAGAGAAGTGATGCTTAGGGAGCACTAATGAGGGAGACCAGGTACCTTCAGCAAAGATCAACCCCCTGTTGTTACCCACACAAGGGAAGTCCAGCTCCAGACAACACACAGCCCTGTGCCACAGGGCACCAGCCATAAAAATCACCCTGTGGAGCACAGGGAGAGGTCCACAGCCACCTGGCAGTGACCCTGGGCAGGTGCTCTGGAAACCAATGAGTGCTCAACCCCACAAGAAGTTTCATTTGGTGGAGAACTTGGCAAGTAATTGCATTACAAAGAGCACTCAAACACCACCTCAAAGCTGCCTGTTAGATTCCCACAGAAGACACCAAGGCACGGTGCTGGAAGAAAAATAACAGTGATGTGACTGCAGACAAGCAAATTGCACATTCCTCTCCATCAGACAGGTCACCCTGTCCTCCCTCCTTGCAAACAGGCTTTCCATGGCTGGAGCTTGGAGCCAAGCAAGAGCTGGATGTTACTTCTGTACAACTGTAGACTAAACTGTTAGTTAAAGCCTCCACAAAAAAAATTAGTTGCCAAAAAGGCACAGCTCCCAGGAAGATCCCTCTCCTCCTCCTCATCTGGTTCCAGTAAATCAGAAAGGAGCTGGTCTGGCAATCAGCATCAGGGGAATCTGCTGGTGGGGGAAAAATGTTGCTGGTTTATTGCTTTTATTCCTGATTAAAGAAGTTTTAATTACAAGCTCTTCTCCTCTCCCCCTCTGCCACCCAACCTGTAGGAATTTCAGCCAATCTCAGCCAAAACCTGCCAGTGAATCCTTCATTTCACAGAGTTTTGGGGTTTTGGTTCTTGCCATCTCACTCATCACTTGAACTCTCATTACACCTCAGGGCAAAGAACCCCTGAGTGGTCCATGGTTCCTAGGGAGCCTCAACTGCTGCCTGTGCACAGCACAGCCCAACTCTGCAAAGAGATGGAGGAGTCAGTGCCCAGACACAGGCAGGAGTAAATATCTCCAACTCTGCAAGGTGGCTTGGTTTGTTCAGCAGCAGTTTCACTGCCCAAATTACACAAGGGTGGACAATTCCCCTCACACAGGGCAGTGATGGCCATGTCAGTAAAATTACCCTCAGAACAGCCTGTCTTTCACTCACTTTCCCTGAAAACTCCAAGGCACATAAGGCAATGACAAGCCTTTGCTCAGAGGAAGCCACGAATAAACACAAGGCTGATGGAGACCGTGCTGAGCTGGTTTGGGGCAGGAGCTGCAGCTCTTTCCCTTCTGAGCCCTGGGAAAGGCTCCTTGCTGAGGACACAGCAGCTTCCCTTGTCACCAAGGGCAGGTGCAGAGAGCTCCAAACCAGACATGTTTGTGGTGATCAGCACCTGGCCCACAGCAATTCCCAGCTCCAGACAGCTCAGACATGGATATTCATGAGCTGCCCTGTGTGGGCAAAGAATGAGGGCAAGAACCAGCCTGTGCTCTGCTCAGCCAGGTGAGGGCTTTGTCTCCAGCCAAAATTCATGACTGTGCTCAAAGCAGCAGAGCTGCAGCTCCCAGAGCAGAGGGGTTTGGCTCTCTCGAGCCTCCAGAGGAGGTCTGCTCTCCCAAGCAGTGCTGCCCTGGAGAGAGGCATCCTCAGGGAGCAGCTGCCAGGAATGCTGCCTGGGGGGATGTGGGGGTGGAAGCTGTGCTATCTCCTTGCCTTGACCACACTGCAGCTCTCCAGGGCTTCAACAGGGAGCCCTGCAGCTGCAGCCAGGCCACCCACTCACTGCCCACAGCCAGGGAAGGGAATATTCCAGGAGGTTCATGGCTCTGGTGCATCCAGCAGAGCCTGGTTTGTTCTCTCTTCATTCACAATCTCCACTGCACAAAGTCTCCACACTGACTTCTAACCCTGGGAGGAAATGTGATCATGGCCTGGTGACAAGAGCTGCTTTAATTTTGATTAATTTTAATTTTGGGCTCCCTCTGGTCCTGGACATTTGGTTATTCAAGGTTTATATCCCAGCTACAGATTCTTCTTTTTGCTTTCCCTTCACCACCCCTACCCTCAGGAAAAGGTTTGCTTAGGCATAGCAAGAGAAAGGCCAAGAATGTGAAATCAGACCTCATTTCTCTTTTTTAAAGGGTTGTCTTAACTCAGGAACTATTGAACTCACTTCACCCAGCACAGGAAGATTATTGCTCAGCTTATCTCAGTCTCACCTAGCTGGCTGTAACAATTATTTTCCAGAAGTTCACAGCAAATCTGTCATTTTCAAATGACATTTTCATGTCATTTTCAAATACATATCCTTTACTAACTTCCAGTGAAAAGAAACCTGACTCTTACTTGAAATGTAGCTATCCTGGGAATCCTGCAGTCTCTGGAAGGGCCTTGGTAGAATCCAACTAGATTTTTAAAAGGAAAAGGAAATTTATGATACAGGAGTAAAACTTTCCCTGACAACAGTTTCAAGGGTGGTCATTTTATCCACAGTGTTTATTATATCTTCAATCTAGGTAAGACAAGATGTCCATATCCCTGGGGTTTTTTCTAATGGTGGCTCCAGTTCCTGGATCCCTGCTTGTGCACACAGCAAAGCCATCAGGCTCAGCAAGATGTGAGCATTTTCATCACACAGAAAAGTCACAACATTTTGAAAGATTGCTATCAAGCAATGCTATGTTTTAGCACAGCTTTTCAGCCCCTGAATGTGAGAATTTGCTTGATAAATGGCAGCTCACAATAATTCAAATCATCAGGGACCTTCTTTGCACATCTCTGTGCTAGCAAACACTTCATCTTCATATTAAATGAAATGTATCCCTCATTCTCATGCACACCTTGGAAAAAGAAAAAGGACTGGAAACACTCTCAGTGCCAGGCATCCTCAAATTCCCCCTGATTTCCCTACAGACTAAAGGGTCTATAAGGTCACAGGGTTAAAAATACATAAATATATATAGAAACAGTATTGCAACAAACAAGACAGGAGTGATGAAGGCCAAGTGGTCAGCAACCTGAAGAGATTTATTCTCCTTCCTTGCATCAGAAGATGGTGCATCAGATGCCCCCAAAAGCACCCTAGAACACAGCACCAAAAGCACAAAAGGTGGCTGGGAGGTTTCCCCTTGTGGAAGTCACCCTGTGATATCTCCTATGACCAAAAGCCTTGGCTCTGAAGCTAAACTGGCAATGTGGGCAGGAAGTTGTCTCTCTTGAGACTGAAGCAGCCTTTTTCTTAATGTAGTATCTGTGATGGGTTTCAAGTACCTCAGCTGGACTTCCCAGTCCCAGACCAGGACTGCAGCCTGTGACTCTTGCCCCAAAAATGAGTGACCAAGTTTCTCTGCTTGACTCTGCCCCGTGCCACCACCAGCACACCCTGACATGCAGAGTCAGCCTCGCCCAGAGGGGAAGGAGAAGGAGAACTGCTGAGCAAGCACAATCTCACAGGGTTTGTGTGATACTGGCTGCTAATCCCTGGGCTGCTCCAGGGAAGGGGCCAGCTGAAGTAAGATAAAGTGACACATCAGCATGGTCCCAAATGAAATGCTCTGGTATGCAGAAATCTGTCTTATCCCACCTTGTGTTCAGCACTGCATTCTCCTGGGAGGTACTGAGGTTTTAGCAAACTTTGGAACACAAAAGTTATCAATTCCTGGATGGGGATGGACATCTTTCTGTGGGTCAACACACTGGCTTGATTTTATTTAAGAAATAGGAGGGGCAGAGGGAAAGACTCAGTCCCAGGGTTTTCCTTGAGAAGCATAAGAAGGGAGATGCCTTGCTCAGCAGGGAAGGAGAAGGAAAACTGCTGAGCCCAGGCTGCTCACTGCCCCCACCTCTGATCATCCATCCCCAGCAGCAGCTGGAGCACCAAGGAGCCCCTGACTGCAGCCCAGCACACCAGAGAGGGATCCCCACACACCCTGCAGACACTGCCTGCCCTGGCATGGCTGGCACAGGGGCTGCACCCCCAGAGCTATCAAAACACCCAAGGTTTTTCCCTTTGGACACCTGCAGATAAGCACAGGAGCTGCAGGTGGAACCTGTGCTCTGCAGCATGTGGAGAAAGAGAATCAGTGGTGATGGAGTCAAAGAGGAGCTGCGTGACAAACGTGCAGTGCCACCAGCCACCCTCTGCCCGACCCTGGCACCAGTGCCAGGCTACATTCAAAGGGAGCTCAGCAGGGTGCAGGCAGAGGAGCCCTCCCAGCCCACAGCAAGGTCCAGGCTGCCTCAGCTGAGCAGCAGCAGGGACAGCAGGCAGTGGTTTGGAGCCAAACCACCCCTGCAGCAACGAGATCCCCTCATTTCTCACATCACAGTGCCAACTGGAGCTCTGGAGCCCCTGTCCCCCCTCCACCAGCCCACCATCCCCTCATTTCTCACATCACAGTGCCAACTGGAGCTCTGGAGCCCCTGTCCCCTCTCCACCAGCCCACCCAGCCCCTCCAGCAACACTCACCAAAGGACTGCCTTCCAGATTTTCACAAACAGGAGTCCATGCAAGGCTAACTGCAGATATAACAGCAACACACACTCAAAAAGCTCCTTCAGACTGCCCTCCTCCAGCTCAGACTGAGAGCCCTGCAGAGGCACACAGGGCAGGAGACAAGGGGGCACTGCTGGCAGGGAGGGCACTCGTGCTCCTGCAGCCATGTGACAGTGACCCTCATGTCCCTGACTCAGCATAGACATCACGTTAGGCAGCACAGAGGAAGTGCAGCTGTGATGATTTCCAGTGCTGGCAGCTCTGTGTGGCTGGGGATGTCACCATTGCCACCAGACCCCCCTTTCTGACCAGGAAGGACCATCCTCAATTCCCAAGGCAGAGGCAGGTGGGTGTGTGTGTGTGACCAGATTTCCCCTCTCACCTTGTCTGCCCCAGGGACTGCCCTTCCTCTTGTGCTGACAGATTTAGGGCATTATCAGCCTTAAGAAGAAGCCTTAAAAAAGCCCAATTTTAAATCAGAGACCAATTTTTTCCACCAGCATCATGGCACAGCCCCAAAATTCAACCTCAGAACAGACACATAAAAGATAAGCAGCAAGCCAAGTGAAAACTCTGACTCTTTGTACAGCACTGACCTGCAGCCCGAGATTTAGGTACAATGGCAAAACAGGGAGACTGTAAATAGAAATTAAACAACTGAAATATCTGGGAGGAAAAAAAGAAAACCCCTGGACAGCCCTCTCACAGGTCTGCAAAGTTTGTGGAGAGCTCACAGCACCAAAAGGAAGCTGCACTGAGACCCCACCACTCCTCCCAGCAGCAGCAGAGGAAGAGACTTGCCCACAAACAGGAATGCAGTCTTGTGACCAGCCAAGGGCTCTCTTCTTTCACCCACTAATGACATCAGGCAGGTCACTGGTGGCTGTCAGGGAGAGGAGCCCCACAGACACAATCCCAGGAGGGAGGAGAGAGGCAGCAGCAGCAGAGACAGCAGGGCTGTGGTGGAGGTGCCATTCCTGCCCTGTGCCTGGTCTCCTCTGAACCCCACTGCAGCCAAGACTTCCTGCATGTTAATGTGTGATATTGGGCCAGGAGACCCTCAGGGCAAAACCAGATCTCTTATTCCTCTTAGAAATGCAATAAATTAGACTGAAGAAATTCTGTTTACATCAGCCTGTGCCAGCTTCAAATGAGCTCTTTTTACTTTCCCTTTTAGTAAAAGGAGACCTGGCAGGAAAAATCAGCCTTTCCAAAACAAAAGCAGTTCAAGGAAGCAGCTGCTCAGATCCAGGATATTTAACAACTGCCTTGGGTCAGCCTTTTCTCCACAGCTCTGGCACAAAGAGACTGCATTTCCCATCAACAAGAGGATGCTGATCTGGGCAGACAAGTGGCCCTGTTTGGCCTGGTCTGCACAGGCTCCATGCTTGGGGTGGGAATCATCCCACAGGTGAGTCCTGGGCTCATGGGAAGGAAGGCACAGTGAGAAACCTCACAGCTTTCCTTGTCCCTTCAGCCTCTGTTGGACCACAGGTCCTGGGGTGAAGGATTGCTACACCTACAGCTTCCCTATCCCTTTCTTCCCACATATTTCCCACAACTTCCCATTAACCAGCTCAATAAAGAAGGGTAGAAAGTAGCAAAGCCTCAGAGAAAACCAGGAAAGTGCTTCTGCACTCTTCCACCAGCTCAGAAATCCCAGCCCAAGCTGAGGAGTTGGCTGCAGCAGCACCTGAAGCAAGGAAGGGAACACAAAAACTGCTGGGTTTTTTTGTGAAATAAAATTTACTCTCACTGTGAAAGGTGTCTTCTACCCAGACCCTGACACACCAGCTCAGACATCAGCAAAACTGCTATTTTAGACACAGGACAGATACAGAATGTGCATCAGTCAGTCTGGATCTTGAAATACTGCATATTTGAGCTTCCACTGTGTCACACTTGCATGTTTTCTGGCCCCTGGGTCTTATTCAAGGACAGCAGAGCAGCTGCAAAAGCAAGGAAGAGAACAAGAACTGTTTTACTGAGGCAGAAATCTCTGCTATGGGTATGCTCAGGTGAGGCTGTGCAGTGAGCCCAGTGCACTGAACCAAAGGATTTAAGGCATTATCCAACACAAAAATGAACTCAAACTTGCCAAGCTGGCTTCAAGCAAGCTAGAATTACTGAACTTGCACATTTCCTTCTATGAGATAAAAGCCTGACTCTGAACCTTTAAACATGGGGGATCTCCCCAGCTTAGGCACTTGGACACCTTCCTTCATAGATTAATGTGAGCCAGCAGAGAAAAACAGGATTTCAGGGTTACCAGGACAAACACAACCTGAGAATGGCAGGTAACTGACCCCCTGTGAACCAACACTGCTCCCCAACCTCTCCTCCCAGTGAGGGACAAATCCAGAGCACCACAGCCCAGGAATTGCTTGGAACAGGAACAGGGGCCTTGCCAGCACCAATCTTCAGGAGCAGGGACAAGCCTGCAGGAGTTCTACACCACCCTGATGCCAATTCCACGGGCACCTCTCAGGCCAACAACTGCTCAGAGGGCTGCAAAACCTCAGGAGAAACCCATCCAGGCATGGGCTCTGCATGGCTCAGGTCCTGCTGAAGATGTTTTTCTAAGATCAAGAGGGAAAATGCCGGTTTTTCAGCAGCCTCTTCTGTGAGTGCTGTAGCCTGTGCTGCCACAGCCAGAGCTGGACATTCCTCCCCACAGGCTGTTTGCTCACCCTCTGCCTGAGCTTGTGGAGGGTTGGTGTGACAGCCTGTGGCTTTGCCTTATGCCACCACTGGGAAAGGAGCCCTATGGATGGGGTCAGTAGCCAGAGACTTTGACCTCTTCCACCAGGAAAAGTTTAAACAACAAAACCCTCCAATGCTGGTCTCTTTTGAGAGGTTTCCCTTGAAACCAACAGCTGAAAGAGCACCAGAGGGACAGGGTTATACACATCTTGCAAAGTTTTCACAGTTGTCAAGACTTTTGATCAGAACAGTGTGTTTTGGGGATTTATTCATTTATTTCAAGAGAACCAAGAACTGTTTGTAAGGAGCCAGGATATTTTGTATTTATAGCCCAGTTTCCTCTGAGAATGGAAGAGCTTTTCAGACATTACAGGCCCACCTCCTGCGTTGCTGTAGGGGATGGAGGTGTCACTGCATTACCCTTGCACCTCTTGGAATCTCAGCACTTAAGCTGTCCTGCTCTGGCTGCCCTATCAGGAGGATGTGCAATCACCCTACAGAACCTCCCTGCCTGCCATGGGTCAGCAATCTGACCTGGACTTCACCTTTTTGAAATGATTTGGGAAACACAGATCACTTCCCAGCCCAGCCCCTTGCAATCACACACAGCCATGGCCACAGCAGACCTCAGAACATCAACTCCATCCCCAAAACATGACACAGGCCACCAGACACCTGAGAACTCAGGGGTCACAGGCTGAAAGGCTGGTCCCAGGCTGCAAAAACCACAGCTCTCCGATGCCCCAGCAGAATCAACACAAAGAGAAGAGACTTGACACGGGTTTTTAGTTCCTCTGTAACAGGAGCTGCTCCTCTTACCTCCAGCAGTTATGCATTGAGTCCTGTTACACAACCAGGGCTTGCACAATCCTTGCAGGCATTTTATCAACTTGCTCCTCCAAAGCTTGGAGTTAGAGAGGAGATGCAGCAATGACCCGTGAAAGAGTGTCAATTGATGTGTTTCACAACCACACAGCAACATCCAGCACCACAAAACCAGACCTACCAACTCCCCAGGCTGTTAAACCTTCCCAGCAGACTTCCCTTGCACTGCCAGAGCCAGATTTTACCAAGGAGAAAAATCCAACCCCATCTCAAACTCCACACAGCAAGAAAGGAAGATAAATAAATCAATACCTCCATTCCTTGCAAAGGAGTGACTGCAGGCATGAACGTGGCTGATTACTAAGCAAAAATACTACAATAATCTGCCACCACGGGTCAAACTCAGCCACTCTTTGGACTTGTGGCCCTCCAGAAGCCACCAGACACAGCTTCTGATCTCTCTATCTCGATTCCATGGGTGACAGCAACATGCAATTAACTTGAAATGTTTACTCAGGGACAAACAGCAAGAGATTATGAGCAGCCTGCAATTATTATTTGTTCTGACCTATGAAATTGTCAGGCCTATAAAAAAGCAGAGGTGCACCTGTCACTGCAGGGCTGGTGATTCACTCTCCACAGCAGCATGTGCAAAGTAATCTCATCACTGGGATCAAATGATCACGTTGGGAAAGCAAATTATGCAAGTTCTAAGAATTGTGGTTTTTGAGGCAGGAGAGTCCACGTCAGGAAACAGAACAAAGTTCAGTGACCACAGAGGTAACTGCAGGTGATTTTCCTTTATACCAGGGGAGGAGAAGGCAGGAGCACAGACCTGAGCAGGGAAGCCTTTTCCCCAGTCCTTCAGAAGTGAGCAAACACAAACTTTGCTGTATCCCAACAGGCAAAGGAGAGAGCAAAGACCAAACAGGATTTCAGTCTGACAGCTCCACACTTTGCTTTTGCTGCAGGTAAAGAAAGCATCACTCCCAGCACCCACTGCCAGCCACCCTCCCCAAACCCAACTGCACCCAGAGATGCTCCACACCCTGTGACACTCAAAAGAGAGTGGTTACCTTGCACCTATGGCTCTGCAAACAAGAGCTGGTGGGGCCTCTGAGCTCCAGCACGGAGGGTGGTGAGCAGCAGGGAAAGTCTCCCTTGAGGCAGTTCAAAGAGTTTTGGTTGTATGGCCCTGTCCAGCTCCTCCAGCTGCTCTGCAAGAAACAAAAGAAAAGTTGCAGAAGGCACTTGGCTGTCCAGGAAGCACAAACCCAGAAATTACTGACTGAACTGGAGGCAACTGCGAAGTGATGACAAGCAAGAGGTTCTTCTCTGTCACAATTAGAGCAGGACTAATTAAGAGGGGATTAAGCCAGATTTGTGACACTACACCCTCCTTCCTGCCCACTCTTCAAGGCTTTCAGGCTCAAGGATTAAAAGAAGGCACTCAGCTGGTGTTTCTGCCTGTAGCTCTGTATCCTCCCTGCTCTGTTCTGCAAACACAGTTCTCGTGCACAGTCACATCCAGGTGCAAAACCAAGGCACACTCCATGCCATGCACACCCTGCCTCAGTGCTGTCAACCAGCCCAAGAAAAACCTGTACTGAGACAATGCTGGGTTTTCCAGGAAGGGTCTGGCTTAGCAGCCCTCCCAGACAAAACACTGATTTCCTCATTTGCAGCAGATTAATCAGCGAGCTGCTCTGCGTGTGTGCAACAGTTCCTCGGAATTTCTCAGAGAATTACAGAAATATTGGAACAAAGCCCATTCCCTTCCATCTAGCAAAAGGGGGATGTGTACACCACTGCACCTCAATAAGCAAAAAAAATTCTGAAACTCCACAGCTCCTCCTGGCAGCCCACACAAAGTGTAGAGTTCTGTTGTGGAGGGGATGTCCCCACCAACGCTATCACTGATTCACTTCCACAACTCAGAAACACAGACCTCACTCCTTCTTCCTTGCACTTTTCCAGCTTCTCAGCCAGATTTATGTTTCTACTTTTTAAAACACAAACTCATTTCACTTTTCCAGACTCACATCAGAGCACCTCAGTGATCCCTCTTCTCTGTACACATTCCACTAAGCATTCCCATTTCCTTTCACACTCCAAAAGCTAACCCAAGGTCTAAGCACTGGCAGAACAAAGCACACTCCAGGCTGTACCAGCAGTGCTTACTCCTGAAACTAAGACAACTCCCCAGGAACCAATTCCACGCTGATGACTAACTCCCAACACCATCATCCAGGTACCTTCGCCCCCTCCAGCCTCAATATTCCCTAAACCAAGGGGTTCCCATCATTTCCTTTGACAAGCACACTCCCTAGGTGAGTAATTTCACTCTTCTAAGAAACTCCTGCAGGAAAAGTCAGGAGCAAACAGTCTTCCCACACCCCAGCAGTTTATAAAGTGAAATAAATGGAGCAACAGCAGAACAGCCCAGCCTGCAGCAAAGGTATCAATTAAACACTGGGAATAACGTTCTCCGGGGAAGTGCCAGAAAATTAAGCTCGTTAAAGGCTTTAAACCAGCAACACCTTGGGATGGGGTAAGGCTGAGCAACCCTTCAGTGCTGTGGAAGCAAGGCAGGGCAGGCATCACCCCATTCCCAGGGCTGCTAGTCTGTCCCCTGCCCCACAGCCCCTGGGGTGACAGATGTGATGGGGTTCCCCCCGAAAAAATAGGGGGGTGCACGCATGCCAGCCCTCCATACACACACATTTATTTATTTCAAAAGAACCAAGCACTGTTTGTAAGGAGCCAGGATATTTTGTACTTATAAACCCAGTTTCCTCTGAGAATGGAAGAGCTTTTCAGACATTACACATCGGCCACACCAGTCTCGCCAGTAACAGGGGATCAGCACCACCAGATATTCCCAAATAAGAGGGGCTCTGGTCACCCCAATTCCAACAGGTAACAGGGGAGCAGCCACATCAGACTCTCCAGGTAACAGGGAGCTCTGGTCACCCCAATTCCCCCAAATAACAGGGGACCGTCACATCAGATTCTCCAGATAACAGGGAGCTCTGGTCACCCCAATTCCAACAGGTAACAGGGGACCAGTCACATCAGATTCTCCAGATAATACGGAGCTCTAGCCATCCCGGTCCAAAACAGGGGACAGCAGAGCACAGTGCCCACGTAACAGGGGTGATCCCAGTCCTCCCCGACCCCCTCCCAATAAGAAGGATCTCTAAACACCCAGTAACCCCCAGGAACAGGACACCCACTCACACCACACCTCCCAGTGAACAGGGGGCTCTGGTCATGCCAGTCCCCCCCACATTCACATGGCGGATGTCCCCGCCAGCGACAGCGGTGCCACTCACCCCTCACACAGGGGACCGCAGTCATGCCCGTAACACGCAGCCAGTACCCCCAACACAGAAACAGCCCCCATGCCACGCCAACCCCACCGGGGGATGCCGGACCGCCCCTGCCCAGCACAGAAGCCCCCGGCGGCGGAGCTCAGCCCCAGAGAACCCCTGGTGCCGCACCCTCCTCACCACACGCCCCCGGTGCCGCGGCTCCCCACACCCACCGCCGCTCCGGCCCGTCTGGCGCTGGCGGCTCCCGCGGCCCCGGCGCGGCCGGCACGTACGGCGGACCGCACCACCCGGGCACACGCGCGGGGGAATACTCCGCCCTCGCCGCCCGCTAATAGGCGGAGAGCGCGCCCGCTGGTGGAGATCACCCCTCTGCGGCGGCGCATGGTACAGCCCCAGGACGGGGGTCTTAAAGGGACAGGCGCGGCGGGAGTGGCCGGGTAAGGTGAGGGTCAGGGGACGGTCAGGACTGAGGGGGCCATGGGTGGGGTCAGGGTGCAGAACTGGGCCCAGAGGCCACCATGGGTGCCAGCAGGGGCTCGGTCTGGGGGCAAGCTCAAGAGGGGAGGCAGAGTTGGGGTGAACATTGTAGTTTGGGGGTGAGTATGGGGGCAAGCGTTGAGGTCATGGCAGGGTCAGAGTTGGGGTGACAGTGGGAGCAGAGACTGGGGCACTGTGGGGTCATGAACTGGGGTCAGTGTTGGACACTAACTGGGCTCAGCCAGGACCTGCAGACCCAGGAGCCCTGTCTGTGGCCACTGCTGGGTGCCCATGGTGTGGGACTCCCAGCCCCCCCCCAGGGTCATTGTCCACACCAGGGCCCCGTGGGGACTCAAGGGGACCCCGAGGTGGGGGCTGGCACCCAGTCACTGCCATCCTCTGTGGGATCCAGGGGCTGCTTCACCCGGGGCAAGCACATGCTCCTGATGTAACCACAGCCCAGATGATTTGGATGGTTTGGGGTGGTCTTTCTCTCGCTGCCACACGTGGAAGTTGCTCAAGCAGCTCTGGAAGCATCCCCAGCAGTCCCAGTGGGACATTTCACAACCCAGACCTCAGATCCCACAGGAACTGCTGCTCTCCTCCCTGTTGTTTTTTTTGGGGAGGGGAAAGCTGGGTTATAACTGCACTGTTTCCAGCTTGGCCAAAGCCAGAGGCCCAGCTTGCCACTGAGCAGTCCCACGGTTATGTGGGGTCACCCCGGGCTGGGTCCCCTCCCTTTGCCTGCTGGGCACTGGCACATCCAAAGTCACCGTTCTGGCACCATCGCTGTGTTGACGCTCACTCCAGAGTCAATAAAACACTTGGGGAAGGTCCAAAGTTCGAGCTGGGCCTGGCAGGCACCTGAAGAGGTGTGAGGAGGGGGCACAGACCCAAAGAACAGCCCACGGCTGCATGGACTGTTTCCTGACAGCAGCTGAGCAGAGGGTCGAGGGCTGTGAGGTCACCTGAGTCCTGGTGCTCTCAAGGTGAAAAAAGGGAAGTTTATTTTCTGAGTCCAACATTTCTAGTTTTCCAAAAGTGACAGCAGATTGGAGGGTGACGGTGCCACCTCTCCAGTGTCACTGGACAAACAAACAGTCCATCAAATTTCTCCTCCTCCATAAAAGAATGCAAAACAATGAGTTATTCACAGAAAGTGTGTGAGACAGTTTGTTACAAGAATGTTAACATCAGAAAGTTTAGAAAATCTTAAAAAATCAAGGCGACACTGGTGCCACTCACAGCAGCTTTGGGACTGACCCCATGGAAGCTCCCTGGGGTGGCTGGTTTGTGACCATCCCCCGTGGGGTGAATGGAAATGGGTTAAAGATCCCAGTGGCCCTGAGGGAATGGCAGGACTGAGCAGGTCCATGGCTGGGGTCATCCCATCAGGTGCCCAGACTGGCATTATGGCACAGCCTGTCCCATTCTGTCCCCACAGGAAAGGGACTGGGAGCTCATCACACCCAGCCCAAACCCCCCAGGGACAAGCAGCAGAGTCCTGCAGCCCACAGAGTCCTCTTTGGTCAGTGCTTTGTCTCTCTGCTTATTTCTCCCATCTCTCCTCCCTTCCCAGCACAGTTTGAGGCTGAACTTTTGGCCACAGAACCCTCCCAGTGGCAGCCAACAGGGGACATCATGGGACAGTCATGGAGGTGGTGTTTGGCAGCGTCCTGGCCCTGGCACAGGGAACCTGGCCCCCAGTCAGGATGTCTGCATGGGTGTGCTTGGCCAAAAGTTAATGGCAGGAAAGCAAACACAGACCCATTTTCCTGCCAGCATCAATGTCACCTGCCAGGCCTCCCCACTTTGTGGGTCCCCTCTCACTTCTGCATGGGGCAGCAATGGAGGTGCAAGTCAGTTCTGCTTTCCTCGTGTATCCCTGACCCCTTTTCCCTTGCACCATGCAGAGGGGATGGACTTGGACTTCCAGAGCATCCCTCCCATGGCAGGACAGCGACTCCAAGAACAGGAAACAGCTGGCTCTGCTGCCAGCACTGTCCCCAGACTGTCCCTCTGCAGCGACCCTCTGAGGACATGGGGGCAACCCATGGGGATTTCTGGACTCTCTGCACACCCTGTGGTCACACACACAGTCCTGGCATGGGCAGTTTTACTAGGAATGAGCCAGAGGCACAGAATAACAACCTCCAGGGACAGCACGTTCCCAGGGCAGTCACCCCAGGGGCAGCCATCCCTGGCTGAACTGGGAGGTTATTGATTTTTTTTCTTCTTTTTAAATTTCATTTCCTGCTTTAGGAACTTCAATTCTCTGTCTCCCCACCAAGGAAATGAGTGGGTACTGCAATGTGTGATGAGTAACATTACTGTGAGCTGAGATAGGCAGATGCCAAAGCCCAGTGAGCTGATGACTTTTACCTCCCTCTCTTCAAATTTAAATCCCCTTCTCAGCCTTTGACACGTTGGCAAATTCTCATCCCAACCTGCTTCCTCTCTCTCGGCAACTTCACTTCCCTGGGTGTTGAGTTCTGAATTCACACCCAGCCCTGAGGAACTGGGACTTGTTGGACTCCACTGCCCAAGAGCATCTCACTGTGGAATGGATGCCCTCAGGAAAGCAGGGAACAGAGAAGAAATCTCCACAAACACCCAACTGAAGGGCACTGAAGACAGGTCCAACACATTGCACATGACCAGGAGGTGCAGCTGGACTCTGAACACTCCTTGGGGACATGGTGGAAGCTGTAGAAATCAGAGAGACCAAGTGATCTGCCACAGTCACCGAGAAGCTCCCGAAATATCTGGGAGCAGAAAGAAAATAAATCCAAACTCCGGTTTTGTGCTCAGTCCTGCCCTCAGGGCTCACCTGGAAGGCTGTGGCAGTTGTCTTGTCCCAGCACAGAAAGGTTCATGGCTGGGACCTGCTCCTTCCCTCCTGGAGGGAGGTTTGCACCACCTGGGACTGGGGTGGCGACTCTTACAGGGCTTCCTGGCAATAAAGCCAGGAAATGCTCCCTGGAAACACATCCCTGGGACAGCTCTGCGGGGAGAGCGACTCCCTCACCGCACCACTGATGGAGTGGACAAGGAAAAACACCAAGATTCCAGCGGATCCCAGCGTGCAGTACCGTCTGTCCCCAGCGCTCGTCCTCACTGCGCGTCCTAAGCCACTGGCCTGACACTGCTGAGCCCATCCTGCCCCACTGATCCCACCCCAGGGATCCCACCCCACTGATCCCGCCCCACTAATCCCACTGATCCCATCCCACAGAACCTATCCCACTGATCCCACCCCACAGAACCTATCCCACTGATCCCACCGATCCCATCCCACTGATCCCACCCCACTGATCCCACCGATCCCATCCCACTGATCCCATCCCACAGAACCTATCCCACTGATCCCACCCCACTGATCCCGCCCCACTAATCCCACCGATCCCATCCCACAGAACCTATCCCACTGATCCCACCCCACAGAACCTATCCCACTGATCCCACCCCAGGGATCCCACCGATCCCATCCCATTGATCCTGTCCCATCTGATCCTGCCCCACAGATGCTGCCCCAATGATCTCACCCCACTGATCCCACCCCACTGACCCTGCCCCAGGGATCCCATCCCATGGATTCACCCCACAGATCCCATCTCACTGATCCCATCCCACAGACTCTACCCCACAGATCCACCCTACTCATCCCATCTCACTGATCCTGCCTCACAGATCCCATCCCAGGGATCCCATCCCAGGGATCCCATCCCACGGATCCCACCCCACAACAGATCCCACTCCAGGGATCCCATCCCACCCCACTGATCCCATCTCACAGACTCCACCCCACAGATCCCACCCCGCTGATCCCACCCCACAGATCCCACCCCGCTGATCCCATCCCACAAACTCCATCCTCCTGATCCCATCCCACTGATCCTGCCCCACAGATCTCGCCCCACTGATCCCACCCCACCCATCCCCCAAGGGGCACGCTCTAGCTCCCCACTTATAAACGCACCCAGAGAAAACCAGTCCATCTTTCAGATTCTATTTCAAGTTCACAGTTTGGAGACACACAACATTTGTGATTGCTATTGATCCTCATCACCCTTCTGGAAAAAAATCAGTGGTAAAATTCCTCAGTTTACAGGCAAGGATTTCACAAGGAGGAAAAATCAAGGCACTAACAGGAGTGGAGTGTCAACACTTCAATGTTATCTCTAGCATTTCTTTCCTGGTATTAAAAACATGCTTTTAAATTCCAAACAAGCTCCTTATCCTGCTCTTGCTCCACACTAAAAGTATAACAATGCAATTGCTGTCAGCAGGAAAAAGAGGACCATGAAATCAAGTCCACTTGTGATCCCACAGAGGAAATAATCAGGTATGAAACAGAGTTGTTCCCCAACTCCAAGTTGGTTCCCAAGTACTGCTGAAAGCCCTGCCTGGGTGCTCACCTTCACAAGAAGAGCTTCTTACTCATGTCTTACTCCTGTGAGGTGCAAGTTCTCAGCACTGACTTTGGTCTCCTCCCAAAGGAAGCCCCTGCATCCCAGATGGGACCATGGCAGTGACTCCAGAGGGGCTGCTGGAGAAGTAAAGCAGCTGGATGGCAACTCAGGGTTTGTTCTCACCCTGATGATGGAAAAATCAAAGAGGCAGGGATGTGGTTTGGAATGTGCCAGAACTCAGCCTCTGGCCAGGCTCAGTGAGAGCAGGGAGGAGCCCTGAGGCTGTTGAGTTTCTGGGGATGGGTGAGGCACTGCAAGAACATCTCCAAGAGCAGGAATGGCACTTTGTGCTTCATGAAGCACTTTTTTATGGAGCACAGCAAAACTCCAAGGAGAGTCAAGGGCAGTTGTTGAGATCTTGGCTGATTTACAGGCACAGAGACAGCAGATTCCTCCTGGGCACTGTACAGTGAGCTACACAGCTGGGAATAAAGCTCAAATCCCAGCAACTCCTTCATTATAGCCTCAGGCAGCAAACAGTGAATCCTATTGTAAATCCCTGGCTGAAAACTCCCCTCTCCCACACACCTGCCCACCAGCTCTGAAAAAATCAGAGAGATTGTGCTAATATTGTTGGGTGAGATTTCTGAAGCTGAGCAGTGTGAACACCCCCAACAGCACTGCTACATTCCACTTAATTCTTCTAACCCATTGTTAAGGTCCCTCCCAGCTCTTTGGATTTATAAATATTTGCTCCACAAAGGGCCAAAATCCCTTATTGAAAAGTGTCTCACTACTTCACAGGCATTTGAGGCTGCCAAGTGCTGGTGATACAGGCTAAGCTGGTGCAATGCTCTCAGAAAATGAAGGCAATCCATTGATGCAGGCACGGGACCTTCAGCATTTCAGAGCTGTGTTTTGGGGCAGAAGAAGGTACTCTGTATTCTATCCTCCTGCCCCAGGCTGGTGTAACAAGCCCCCTTCAAGGCACTCTCTTAAGAGGACAAGTCACCAGTAGAACAGACATTGTCCTCCTCCATTTAATTTTAAGTTACAACCTAAGGCTCATATGTTTCTCACTCTTTTGGGTTCTAGCTACATCAAACCTGTAAAAAAGACAGGAATGTAAATGGGAAGTGCTTATTGCTGCAGCTTAGTTAAAGCCCAGATTTGCTCAGTGTTTTGCCACTGAGGTTCCTGCCTTGGCCTGGGGACCTGGTGCACTGGAACTCCAGTGGACTTGTGGAAAAAGGCAGCTGCTAAATGCAGCAAAGAAAAGACATAAAAAGGATGAGAAGTTCACTGAGGTGATACAGTTCCCATCCTCCAGCCACATCAAAAAGTAAAAAAAACCCAACAAAATTATAAAGGAAATATTCAAGTAGACCGTGCCAGGGAACAGGGAAATTCAGGGGAATGGCCTTCACTGGAGCTACCAACACTCACCCAGACACAGCACAGATCCCAACAAAGCACTGCTGTGCCAGCCTCACACAGCACTCCTGCCCTGTGTGAGTCCTGCTGCTTTCTGGAGGATCAGTACACCTGCACTCTGGTAAATTCAGCTGGAACAGGGCCCACTGGGGCTGCTGGATACCCTGGTGCTTGCTGAAGGCCCATGGCTGTGGGTGGCTGTGGCTGAGCTGGGCACACACGCTGTGGGACAGAGAATTTGCCCAGCTGGCAGCACTGTCCTGGTGAGGCTCCAGCCTGGGCCTGCCCAGGGCACTCTCCAAAGGCACCTCTGGCTTGGCAGTGGGCAGAGCTGAGGCTGTGTCCTGCAGCAGGGCCATGCTGAGGTGCCTGCTGTCCCAGAGCCTGGCTGTGATGAAAGCTCTGGCCCTGAGCACTGGGGTGAGCAGGAAGAGCCAGAGGCGATAGGCAGTGGTAGCTCTGGGTGGGGTAAGTGCCAGGCACGGCTTTAATCCTGGGCAGGAAGAAAACAGAAAGTTACACTGTGCTCAGAACTGCCATTGCCTAATTAGGGCTGGAAATGCCCTGGGGGCAGATTTCCTCCGACCAGCGCTCAGAGAGGTCACTGCAACCCATCAGAGGGATTCACTACAACAGAAGCCCTTATTATAAGCAGCACTTGAGTAAAAAATGGCTTTAGTGGCCTCCCAGGACAGCTGTTCCCAGTCCCAACCCACTCTCACTCCACACCCACTGAAGGAGCCTGGCTCTTGGCCCCAGACTCTTTGTGCAAGGAATACACAAAGCCAAATTTCAACATGCTTTGAGATTCCTGTGCACATCCTCCCTGCCCTGTGAGTGACACATCTGCCAAGTCATTAATCAGGAGAAGTTACAGCTGCCAAGTGTTATTTATCAAGAAAACACAAAAGGCCTTTGGTGCGACTAAGAGCCCAGAGTATAGAGCAAAGGAAAAAAAAAAAAAAGGAAGGAAGAAAGAGTTAGAAATAAAAGAGAGAGTTAGAAATAAAATTAATCATTCAGAAGCAAGGGCTAGGAAGGGTTTGCCAGCAGAAGGCATGACTCATCCTGCCAAAACCCATCAGGAGAGAGGCAATCTGCCTGCAAGCCTCAGCCTCTGGGACTTCAGGAGTGCTGCTCAGCCCACGCACATGAGGATGAGAGCTGAGAATCCAGGCAATATTCATGAAGCCATGGGTGCCAAGTTCCCAGCAAGAAGAAGAGACTGGCTCATGCTGGGATTTTCAGGCTTGGAGATTTCTTTTTAATTATTTCAGGTGTGGGTTTGAGTTTGGATTTTTATTTGTGGACATAAACATGATGCCAAGGCCTGGACTTCAAAGAATTATCTCCTCTCTTGCAGCCATTTGATGCCTGAACCTTATGAAAATTTAAGATTAAAACAAATCCCAAACTATTAAGAGCTCTTGCTTGGAATAATCATCAAAATAATAAAAATTAAACTCCAGAAGCATTTACAGAAGTTGTATCTAAGACACAGACATGCAAATTCAGCTGCAGCAGTGGAAGCATCCTAGAAACACCTTCCCACGCCCTGCTTGATAGTCAAACGTTCATGTAAATACCTTTGTGTCACAACAGCCTGTGTCACCTCACCAAAGGAGGCAGGTTCAGACACTGAGGTGCTGTGCACAGCAGGATGGCACTGGTGCTGACACAGGCTCAGCACAGAACCAGGCTCCCTCTCCTCCCAAAACCTGCACTTGCACAGGAGGGAGAGAGGGAAAACAAATTCTGGGCCTCTCTGGCCCCCCCTGCAAGCACCCACACGTTTTGAACGTCCTGATGGACTGGGGGACACCCCTGCTGCAGGCAAGGGTTGCTTTTATGGTTTCCCATGGGTGAGGGCAGTGCAAACACCTGGGAATGCTTCCACTTCAAATAAAACTTTACAGCAAGCTGATGGCTTAAACAATACATAAAATGTAACCCTGAATAGAAAATTATTTTTCCTCTGTGAAACTGAAAGTATACCTTAGAATAAGTAAATATTTGACCTGCATTTTGAAACTTTTTAGAGTACAAGTGAATCCTCATGGTTTGTATTAAACTTAAAACCTTTCCTGCATGTCAGCTCTGGGCCCCAAGGTTTCTTTTCTGTAAAGCAACATTGCCTTGACACTGAAAACCTGCTGAAAGGTTAAAAGACACCAAAAGGTCTGCACTGAACTTTGTAAGTGCCATCCTTAATTTACAAAGCTCTGGTCCTAAGTAGGTTTGGACACAACTCACTTCACAGCATTCCTGGCAGGAAAGGTGGGGCAGATAAAGATAAGGATCATGGCCCAGGGAGCCATATAGCCAGGAACAATTGCCTAAAGCTGGGGCAGAGTTACACAACTTAGCTCTCCTGTCAGCCAGAGCTGCAATATTCCCATGTGTACACGCTGCCCTTGCAGCAAAGGAGAGGTCTACAACCTCCATTTAGAGATCTGGTTAATGTGTGGTGATTCATTAGTCACACCAATGTCACCAGTGTAACAGCACTGGGTGACTCTGCTGCCCATGGCACCCACTCTGTGAACAGGAGAGGTACAATACAGCTTTTAGAGATGAGTTAAGGCCTCTGCTCACACCTCAAAATTCCCCTACAAATGTTTCACAGGAACTCCTGTACTTACATGCTGTTTCCAGAGGCTCTTCTCTCTGCTAAGGACCCTGGGATGTATTTCAGCCCTGGTATCCTCTTCAGCAGAGTGAAAGGGAACACCCAGTCCAGCTTAGAGCCCACAGACTCTGGAAAATCCAAGCAGAAACAGTAGCCAAGACCATCTGAAATCAGGAGCTTGTTAAGGAGAGCTGAGGACAACACACTCATTTCTGACACAGCCACACAGAGCCCCCTCTGTTCCCAAACCACTTCCTCTGGGGAATTCTCCCTGCTCTAACCAGCAGCACCTTCAGAGACCATCCCCCTCCTCAGCTCCACCTTCTCTGCAGGCACTGAGAGGGGCAGGGGGAGTGAAACACAAATGCAGAATGGGAGCGGATGAGTATGAGAAAAGCCAGTGAGGGTTAAGGGCAGTGTGAGTGAAACACAAATGCAGAATGGGATGAGCATGAGAAAAGCCTGTGAGGGTTAGGGGCAGTGTGAGGTGGAACACAAATGTAGAGTGGGATGAGCATGAGAAAAGCCCGTGAGGGTTCAGTGCAGGGCAAGAGTCCAGGGAAAGCCAGCAGTGAGAACTACAGCACTTCCCACCAGGATCTCACTCTGGCCCAGGGCTTCCCACTCAGAAAGGATACAGGCTTCCCCAACCAGGAGCCCACACAGGTTCCCCAAGAGGGAAGAGTGGGGGACAAACCACGCCAGGCAGAGCCCAAGCCACGGCACCAGCAGCACAGGAACTCTGCACCCCAAAAGCAGAGTCCTCTTCATGCGTGAGCGGGTGGTGGAGACCCCCAGCATGGCAAAAGCCACGGGCATGAAGCCCTTGGCATCTCCCACTTCCAGCAGCCTGGAGACAAGGGGCTGGAGGAAGAGGTAGAGGAGGGCAGAGAGGACAGAGAAAGTGGCAGTGAGGATGCAGTGCTTCACTGTGCCCACGTTCTTCTCAAAGCTGCCAGCAAAGTACCAGATGATAACAGCCCCACAGGCCAGGGAGATCAGGTCCTCGTAGATGAAGATGTAGGTGATCAACCTGTGAACTGAGCACAGCAGCACCTCAGACAGGCACAGACAGCACTGGGGCTGCTAGAAAACAATTACAGGCTTGAGCAGAGGGGGAGTGAGCCCATGGGATTAATTAAGAGCTTTCATTTCTATCCTGGTAGAGAAAAGAAGGAACCTGAGGCCTTTAAAACCAGGCATAAATAACAAGATAGAGTGGAAAAAGTGCTATCTTGGGTGTCACAAACATATGGGCCGGCTCTTGCTGCTTCCTGGGAAGCTGCCTGGAAAAAAGCAACAGCATCTGTAGTAAATTTCAGTCTCATTAAAAGAGAAGGCAAGAGACATAAAAATAACTGTTACAGTACTGATGATTTTGGCAAAAAGATAAACACTTCTTAAATTGCTGGCAGGCTGATTTTCACCACCAAAAAAGTCTGGTGTCACCATGATATTTTCTGAAAAATCCTCTTTGCCCAGGATTTTCTCCTGAGAAGCCTCAGAAAAGAATGAAAACAATAATTACCTGATTGCTTTGGAATGTGGCCTGGAGATCGTTTACCAACAGGTGCATTTTTGATTGGTTCCATGTGAATTGTTTTTAATTAATGACCAATCACAGCCAGCGGTGTTGGACTCTCTGAGTCAGTCATGAGGTTTTTATTATTTATTCTTGTTAATGAATGAACCTTTTTAGTATGGTTTTAGTATAGTACTCTATAATGTAATATATAATATGAGATCATAATATATAATAGAAAGTATAATATAATATATAACAGAAAATATAATATTATATATTCTACATTACATATATTATATTATATATTATATATATAACACAATAGAAAATATAATATAATATAACAATAAATCAGCCTTCTGAGAACTTGGAATCAGATCCTCATCTCTTCCCTCGTCCTGGGGACCCTCACCACAGCCTGGAGGTTATCACACCTCAGAAGTGCTTCTGGGTCCTCTGTTTAGGTGTTCCCCATGACACATAGCAGGGATTGAGACACTTCACCTCCCTCCCATCAACCTCAGTTCCACAGCCAGAAAAACAGCAGTGAGAAACAAAACAACAGAGTGCAACCCCTGGAGACACGTGAGGAGATGGTGGAATCACCCATCAGCTCAGAGCCCTGGACTGATACAGGAAATCACTGCACGGGGGCAAGCTGGAACACAGGAATTAAAAGTGTGATAAAAATCATTCTGGGAATACAAGAGGGACTGAGAAATGCAAATCCCTCAAGCTCCCAGTAGCGTTATCCCCTGGGCTGACTGTCGAAGGACAGAGATGAGGGTGTGGAAGAGCAGTTGGACATCGAGGGACTGAGATGGGTGCCCAGCAGGCTCGGGGCCGGCCAGGGGAAGCGCACGGAGAGCGGGAAGGGACATGGACAGGGAGAGAGGGAAGAAAAGGGACACGGAGAGAGGGACGGGGGGGAGCAGCGAACTCGGAGACAAGCTTGAGGAAATGCACAGAAATGGGGGCTGGGGGGTACCACGGCGTCCAGGGCAGGACAAGGAGAGGCTGGAGAGAGGGGACACAAAGGGATTTGGGGAAGGCGCGGAATGAGGCGGGCAGAGGGACCAAGGAGGCAGCGGCTGCGCCCGCCGGCGGCCCCGCTCACCTTCCCCGTCCTGCAGGGCTGCGGGGCGCAGCGCGGCGGCGAGGGGGACACCCCTCAGCAGCCCGGGCGCGGAGGCTCCGACCGACAGCAGCACCGTGAGGGCGGCGGCGGCCGGCGGGGCCGAGGGCGCCGCCATTGCTGCCCCGCGCGCCCGCCGCTTCCGGGCGCCGCCGGAAGGCCTGGCCGTTACCAAGGCAACAGGAGGCGCCGTGCGGTCGTTACCATGGTGACGGGGGGATTTCTCGCTTTCTCTATCTCCACCCCCTCATTTGAATTTTTATTTAATTATTGTTATCTTTTCCCTGTTCAGAAGGAGAAATATCGCAGCGAGAGGTTGAGGTCCGCTCAGGGCTGGATTCTAGCCGGGTGTTCCCGCACTGCGCCCCAGGGTGTGGGAGGCCCATCTAAGCCACCACCCACTCCCCCGAGCCTCAGGGTCTGGCTGCTGGGGAGCAGAGAATCAATCAACCTGGAAAAGATCTCTGGGATCATCGAGTCTAACCCGTGACTGATGAACACCACCATGTCAACTAGCCCAGAGCACCGTGTGCACATTCAGTGTTTCTGTAAACACCTCCAGGGATGGGGACACCACCACTACCCTGGGCAGCCCCCTCCAATGTCTAATCACCCCTTCTGTGAAGGAATTCCTCCTCATATTCAGCCTGAACCTGCTGTGATGCAGCTTATGACTAAATCCTCTCACCTTGTCCCTTGGAGCAGAGCCCAACCCCCACCTGGCTACAACCTCCTGTAAGATAATTGTAGAGCACAAGAAGGTCCTCTCTGTGAAAAATGTGTATTTTATGATTGGTTTTTTGCAAATATTAAAATGAATATTATATATGTTATATTAGAAAGTTATGCTGTTTTAAGTTTCTTAAGTAGTGTGTTAAATATAGTTTTAGGCTATAACATAATGTTAAAATAGAAACTATGCTATGTAAGATACTTTTTTTAAAGAAAGGACTCACAGCGAGATAGCAGCCACAGGACACCTAAATCTGTCAGAGAAAAACAATTTATTGCTCCATTATCAGAAGAAATGAACTTCTTCCTACCTCACTCATCCCTGTAGATGCTGTCAGGATTCAGAGGAAGAAGTTGACACTGACCAGACAGAATCCTGTGTTTGAATGGAAGTTATGCATCATGTATGAGATGTATGAATATGCAACAGCCTCTTGCATTTAAGGGTTAATCCTCTGTTAACATGGGTTCTTTTCAGGCTTATTTTGCCCAGAAAGAGGTCCAGACTGTCTGCAACTCTTTGTTTCTATTGTCTCATATTGTCTTAATTCAAATTGTCCAAATTATTATTACTCTAATTATATTGCTATTTTTATAACCACTTTATTACTATTAAACTTTTAAAATATTAAAACCAAGCGATTGGCGTTTTTCACAAGACTTTTCCCCAGCTCTGTTCCCTTCTCTGCTCCAGCCCCTCAATGTCCTTCCTGAACTGAGGGCCCCAGAACTGGACATGGGACTCAAAGGCTGAGTGTTTCCCTTCAGATGCAGAGGAACATCCACACCAGAGCTGCTCCTGCCATGCTCATACCAAAACCTGTGGCAGGTTTGTGTTGTCTGCCTTCAATTCCCCAGAACATTGGCTTCATCGTTTGGCCAGTTCTGGTCAGATCTAGGAGAGGAATCAGCAGCTCAAAAATGAAGATACCAAACTTCCTGCAAGTCTTGTGGACAAAAGGAGATGATGAAATGTGGGAAATAGTAAAGGTAAGTTTGGGTGCTGCTGGTTGTGGGTGAGCTTTTGCCATATTTCTGTTGTCTCAACCATGCAATGAGGCTGATGCTGCAATAAAAGGAATGTACCCCAGCAGTGCTGTCCTGTTTGTGATAAAAACCTCCAAACACAATGAAGTAGGGAGAACTTCATCTGATTCCAAAGCTTCCCCGTGATCATGACCATTAGCCAGCTTTATACCCAGTTAGAACAAACCACAGTTAGTGGTTCTTGAGCTTGTAGTTGGATATTGTGGATATTGTAGTAGGAAAAGAGTATATTTGCACAAAAGGAGAAAATTGTACATCCCACCTGGGTGTGTTCCTGTGCCACCTGCTCCAGGTGACCCTGCCTTGGCAGGGGGGTTGGAGTGGATGATTGCAGAGGTCACTTCTAACCCTCAGTGACCCTGTGAACTCTGCTTGTGGCTGCTGGTTCACAGAATCCCAGAAGGGTTTGGATTGGAAGGGACCCTAAAGAAGGATCAGAAGAAACCCACTGTCCACACCACCTCTGATTTTGCAACGTGGAGACGGATTTGAAGCAGCTGGGATCACTTCCAGCCAAGGGGAAAGAGCAGAGGGTAGAAGGGCTGATGTTTTTCCCACATCTCAGCTTCAAAGTTTTTGGTTGGGACCATAGCACAGATCCATCAGCAGGCAGGCACAAAAGCCTGAAACTGTCTCTGAATTAATTCAATTTCCACATATGAGAAGCCTTCAGCCCCTGAGGAATGCACAAACACCAAGAGGCTCTACATCCCCCCACATCCCCTGTCTAGGGAGCACTGTTTGGGATCTGCCCTAATCCCTTTGTGAGCTGCCAGGTTGGCACAGAAAGGCTCATGGAGCTGTAGAAGGCATCATGGCTAGAGGAGATGAAGTTTCTCAAGGAGAAACCAAAAGACAGGCAGGGAGCTCAACCCCTTTTATTTTTTGGGGTTTTTTTTTCGTTTGTTTTTTTTTTTTTCTTTAATTAATTATTCCAGTCACTGCTTGTTTTGCCCAAACTTATTTTTGGCTGTGGCAGTGGGATTTGCCTCCTGCTGCTAACGCCCAGGGGGGAAAGAAACAGCCCAACTTCTCTGTAAATCTGCTCAAAGCATTCAGCTGAAATCAGAGAAAATTCCTCGCTGCTGTTAAAATTTAAAAAACCAGGGTAAATCCTCACTGTTTTCTGAGTGCATGTGCAGACTGTCCCTAGACAGAAAGGTGCAACTGTTAACTTACCAACTCTCCCAAGAAGGTGGTTTGATGTGAAACAAGAAATACAACTTCTAAAAAGAATCAGATTAAGTAATCAAGTCGCTTTTGCTGTCTTCTCATTTCATGACTCTTCCTCTCTGAAGCAAACCCTCACATTTCATAGAATTGGCTCCCAAGATCATGACCCGTCCCTTTCTTTGGAAAACCATTCTCCAAGTTGATATTTGGCTTTTTTAGGATACTCAGAAACGCTGGCAAACCTTTCTTATTTTTCCTTTAGGACCCAGATTTTGGATGTTTTCTCTAACTCCATTTAGCATCTGCTACAAACGGTGATGCACAAGTGGGGTACTGAGGGAAATAGGGGAGCTGCTGCTGCGGAAAGCCGGGCATGCAAACCCCCATTTCCCCCTGCGCACCTTGACCGTGCCCTGCGCGTTTATTAATTTAATTAATTTAATTAATTTAATCCTTTGACGCTGCGCCCGCACAGCCTCGCACCCTCTCCGCTCAGTACAAACCCCCCCGCTCGCTGTACCTTGGCACGGCCCAGCTCACCTCCCCCCCGCTTCCCCAGCGAGTGGTAGGCGCCGCGCACTCTGATTGGCCGCCCGGCCCCGCAGTCCGCGCGAGCTGCGGGTGCTTCAGTGTGCGCGCGGCCGGCGCGGCGGGCGGGTCGCTCCCTGCTCTCCTTCCGCTCCCTCCGCCCCTCAGCGCCGCCGCCATGGCTTCGGGTAGGTGCCGCCAGCCCCGCCGGGCTCAGCGGGCAGCGGCGGCTCCGCTTCCCGCCGCCGAGCGCGGGCGCGGTGGGGCGCGGGAGGGCGGGCGGAGCGAGCGCCATGTGGCGCATGTGGGAAAGGCCGCGGCCATGTTGCGGGGGACGCGCCCGCATTTTACCTCACGCCCCCCCACCGCCATTGCGCTCGGTGAGGGGGAGGGGAGCCACGCCCCCGCCGGTGGCCCCCGTGGACACGCCCCCGAGGCCACGCCCCCTCCCCGGGGAGCCCCGTTGCGCGAGGCGCTCGGGTCACGCCCCTTTAGGCGCGGGGGCGTGGCCTGGCGGGCGCGCCCCCCACCCGTGTCGCAATGGAGGGGCCCTGGGGGCAGGAGCCCTGTGGGCTCCTGTGCTCGCGTGATGCTGGGGTGCACCCCTCCTTTTGGGGTCTGAGCCCCCCCTTTAGGCCACAGCCCCCCCAGTGTGAGTGTGGACCCCATTTTGGTTCATACTTCCCAGTGTAGGCCCTCCCGTCTTGGGTTGTGTATCCCCCATGTGAGGGATGTGGGCCCTGTTTTGGTTCATACCCCTCATTGTAGGCTCCCCTACTTTTGGGTTGTGTTCCCTTCCCCCTGGTGTGAGATGGAAGCTCCCCCTTCTGGGTCACAGCTCTTCTCCTATGTGGACCCCGACTTTGGTTTGTGGTTCCCCCCATCATGTTGTGATGGGGTTGTGTGACCCCATCCCGGTGTGAGCTGGGGGTCACCTTTGTGTCGTGCCCCTCTCCATAACGTGCTTTGTGTGCTCCCCTTTGGATCAGCACCCCGCATGGAATGCAGGCACCCCCTCCCTTGGGTCTTGCCCCTCTTTACATGGGCAATGCCCTCCTCACTCTGCAGCAGAGGAGCCACCTTTGTGTCCCGGTGTGTCTGTTCTGCCCTCTGTGCGCTCTCCACAGCGTGAAGTGAGGGGGCTTCACCCCCTCCTGTGGGTTTAACACCTCCCTGGCTGGGATTGTTTTCCAGCGAGGCTTTAGCTGAGCACAGAGGCAGGATCTGCTCTCCCTGGTGACCTGACACAGCCCAGCCTCCCCTGGGGCCTCTCCGAGCACAATGTGCTGTTCCTTCATCCCCTTTGATGGCTGCTCCCCCGGCAGGGAAGCCTTGGATAGGTGTGGATACTGGTGTATCCCAGAGTGGGAGGAGGAATTCCAAGGCTGCCCGTGCTTTGTGGAGCGAGCCATGTTTTGTTGTGGTCGAGCCATTTTGGCGTTGTCTCGTGCTGCGTGTGTGAGTGATAGACAATACAAACAAAGCAAGGGCTGCTACAGGAATCCTTTCATTCAGGAAAAGCAAATGTGGCCAAAGGTACTAAAATGAGTCCAAATCACGAATTTTTCTATAAATGAGTAAAGCTTGGCAGTAAATTACATCCACTTTCCCCTCATCTGTCAGCTACGGACCAGTGAAGCACCTGAGTGTCTCCTCTGTTTTTAGTGATGTTCAAACACGAGGTTCTTTTTCTTTGGAGGATATTGAGAGGCACTGCTGCTCCTTTATATGTATTACTTAATAAGAAAATCTCGGTTTTCAAATGTACACAGCAGATTGTTGTATCTTGAGAGGAATAGACCCCCTGGGCAATGCAAGGTGATTAAGCTCTACATCCCACTTCGTCAACAGGAAATCCTTCCATGAACTTTTTAAACATTAAAAAAAATAGTGTAGGAATTTCCAGAATAAACTGTTATTTCCAAAAATCCTTACAGACTCTTGTCCCCATTGAGCCCACAAAAATAAATTGATCAGAAGTTTGTAAGAGGTCAAGCAGAGGATGTAGAAAATTGTATAAATAAAGGAAATTCCTCTACTTTTGTGTTTTCATATTGTACAGGCTCCTTATCTGGTTGCTTTCAATTTTTTTTTCCGAAATGTTGTGGTTTGGTGGAAGTTTGTTAAGGAGAAGCTAAGGACATGAAATGCACTTCTTAAATTTATAGCTAATTACATCCTTACTCAAGGATGTAATTTTCTGATACTACCATTAATATTCTTTAATTAGCAGTATTAATGGCATATAAATGTTAAACCACAACCATGTTTCACAATGTGGTTACCTGCTTAATAGTAATCTTTGTGATCATTTAAATAGAAATTGTAAAAATTTTACTTTACCCCTTAAAAACAAACTTGAATTGCACCTCTACATTGGCTTTTTAATATGAAAAAGCAATGCAATATTTATGTAGCAGTGCAAAAGGAGGAGAAATTCACATCTAAGTGAAACTGCTTTATAGGACATGTGAAATTTAACCTTTCATCTCATGTTAGCTTTGGTAAATGTTTCTGTTACAGAATATGAAATTGGATACTTTGTGTTGCTTTGAGGAGATACCTTACCATTAAAAATGCTGTTTTGTGTGTGAATATCTGGGGTGATCCCCCCCATCTCACATCCATCACCTCAGGTGATGCCCTCATCAAAGCTCTGGTTAAGTGTCTGTAACCACGGGCAGGATTGGATTTATGGCCTGCTGAGGGAGGTATAATGAGCACATTCAGCAATCTGATGAGTGTTTTGATTGGAAAATGGTCACAGTCATTTATGACATTTACCCTGCCTTGTAATTAATTCTCAGTGTCAGCGTTTTAGGCACTTCTGGGGGTAGAGGCTGGAGAGAGAATGTGGGGGGAAGGGTAAAGCTGGGCATGAGAAGCTCCTGATAGATTTTATTACACCGTGGCACAAGAGTATTTCTGTAAATTCTTGAACAGAAATATTGCAGTGCTTATCCAGAAAGTTTGGCTTTTGACAAGAAGGTGGGAATTTCATGCAAATTTCCTCCTGCCTAGCAAGGGAGCTGGATGGAGCCTGAGCAGTGCAGGGGCTGGAAGGGCACGGGGCAGAGTGAGGAATTCTGCAGAGCTGGGATGGATGTGAGCTGAGGGAGCCTCAGTGTGTTCTGTGTGTGTGTGTGTGTTCTGTGTGTGTGTGTGTGTTCTGTGTGTGTGTGTGTGTTCTGTGTGTGTGTGTGTGTTCTGTGTGTGTGTGTGTGTTCTGTGTGTGTGTGTGTGTTCTGTGTGTGTGTGTGTGTTCTGTGTGTGTGTGTGTTCTGTGTGTGTGTGTGTTCTGTGTGTGTGTGTTCTGTGTGTGTGTGTGTGTGTGTTCTGTGTGTGTGTTCTGTGTGTGTGTTCTGTGTGTGTGTGTGTTCTGTGTGTGTGTGTGTTCTGTGTGTGTGTGTGTTCTGTGTTCTGTGTGTGTTCTGTGTGTGTTCTGTGTGTGTTCTGTGTGTGTTCTGTGTGTGTTCTGTGTGTTCTGTGTGTTCTGTGTGTTCTGTGTGTTCTGTGTCTGTGTTCTGTGTCTCTGTGTGTGTTCTGTGTGTGTTCTGTGTGTGTTCTGTGTGTTCTGTGTCTGTGTTCTGTGTCTCTGTGTGTGTTCTGTGTGTGTTCTGTGTGTGTTCTGTGTGTGTTCTGTGTGTGTTCTGTGTGTGTTCTGTGTGTGTTCTGTGTGTGTGTGTGTGTGTTCTGTGTCTCTGTGTGTGTTCTGTGTGTGTTCTGTGTGTGTGTGTCTGTGTGTTCTGTGTGCTGCATCTGTCACGTGCTGCTCTGCTCTCTGCTGGGATTCTCCTCTTGCAGCAGGGGCAAAGGGAAGTGTGGTGGCTCCTCCATCCCTGGTTTTCCATCTCCCATTCTGCCTGTGTTTGTGCCCTTTAGCTCAGCAGAGCTCTTTCTTAGAGCATCCCAAAAAGGGGTTCAGCTGCACTGACCTACTTAGCTTTGCTTGATTAATGAAGCTGCTGCATTCTGCTCATTGATGATGGCGCTGTACTCTATAGCCATTAGAGGGGTTGTACAGTTCTGGATATTTGAAAAGACGCCTTGAAAACAGAATTCCTTCAAAAAGGACATTTCCAAGTGTGTTGTGTCCCCCACACCCTGTGACCCTGTGCTGCTGTCATTCCACTCTTCATATTTTCACTTTTGTTAATGAAGAGGAAGCTTCATTCTGCAGGGATAGCAGTTGTAATATCCAGTGTACTTGAACCTTTCTCCCTCTCCCCAGATTTTCCCCTCCAGCAAGTAGAGACTAAAATGTTCATTGGAAATTCTCAATATGACTTATTTCTTTTTCTAGATTCTGGAAGTTACAGTCAGTCTGGGGGCCAGCAGAGGTATGTGAGGATTTTTGTTTTGCTGTTAGCAATTACATCTGCAGACTGAAAGACCATTTAGTATTCCCAGCATGATGCCTGCTTGTTCAGGATAGAGTTATTGATAGGTGTTTGGAATTAAGGATGCAGAAAGCTTACACCTGGGCCTTTCTCAAGATGTCTTACAAAACAAAGAGAAATCACTCTGTATTCCTGAAAAGAAGACAATAGTCATGCAATGTAAATGGATGTAAATTGGAATGACATCTGGTAACAGTGAGAACTTTTGAAATGACATGAATATGGAGAAATACTTTCCATGTGATTGCCTTAAGCTGTTCACTGAGATTTTAGCCAAAGGTTATGATATTTGTTACATGGCCCAAGGCTGCAGGGCATATTTTAATCAGTGAGACAAGAGTTTTTATGGAAGTATAAAAATCATGACTAATGCTGCCTGTGCTAATGAAGATCATGAGGCTTTGTGCTTGTAGCACTGCCTGAGTTTGGGTTTGTATCTCAGTTTGATGAGTTTCAGCATGTGTTTCTTCTGTCAGTTCATGAAGGCTTAAAGTGGCAGAATAATGAGTAAGTATAATATAAAATTACAGCAAACCCAGCTTTCATGTACTTAAAATTTATATTTGAAACACAGCAGAAATTAAAATAAGCTCTTCTGGCTTCTGACAGTCAACCATTAATTCATTGATGCAGTTTTAATATGCCTGAAACTGCAGCACTTGGATTAAACACCTATTTTGGAATGAAGAGAAACTCAGAGACACCAAAAATACCTTTACTTTCCAGCCTGTGTGGAGGGCACTCTAAGCATTTCCTAAATGCATTTTTCTCTTCCAGCTACTCGTCCTATGGCAATCAGAGCAGTCAGAATTATGGACAAGGACAGGTATGTTAAAAAAAACATTGTGGCTTTCAAAGCAGATGTTCCTTGAGTGAAAAAAACTGTTCCTGGGCCAGGAAGAATTCCAGTCTCAGCTGTGCTTGATGTTTGCAGTTGTGTCTAGCCAAGGAAACTGTGATTTACTGCTGTGGAAGTTACACTTATTTGAGTACATTCTTGAAATTACAGGGATATTCTGGTTATGGGCAGAGTGGAGACAGTTCCTCCTATGGACAGAACTATGGAAGCTATCATGGGAACTATGGACAAAATCAATCAGGTTTGGCTAGCTTGTTACATTCATTGGCAGGATTTAAAAGGTGAATATTGACTAAAAATTTTCTTCCTCCATTTCCAGGTTATGGACAAGATTCCCAGGGATATGATGATGAATCCAATTATGAAAATCAGAATCAGAGCTCCTACAACCAGCAGTCCTATGGCAGCCAGGGGCAGCAGAAAGGGTCATCCAGAGGGTAAGGAGGCAGAGTTTATCAGTAGCTATTTAAGATATTGTCTAGTAGTTGTGCAGTCTTAGTTATAAATAATAAATAAATAGAGCTATAATATATTTCTTGCTAACATTGCTGAGAAGAAGACAAATAGTTGAAAATCCACGTCCTTGAAACATGTTTAATGTCTGAAAGGGGGTACAGGAAGAATATTTTTTTGTGTAGGAAGGATGGGTGTAGTTGTTTTGAAGTCAAGCTATATGGGGACATGCACTTTAGAAAGTCTTTGGATTGTGGCTACAATGAAGAATGGGCTTGGCAGAGTGTTTTGATTAGGAGAAAGACCTATCAAATCCCTCTCCAATCACATTCTTTTGTATAAACTTACAGTGCTCTTTTATTAACTTCAAATAAGCTCTTAGCAATGGAACTCTTAGCTGCTCTCAGATTGCAGACTGCTTATCTGGCTCAGAATGCCTTTTCTTGAAAGAGAAAGGGCTCAAAAATGTCATGTAAGAAATATATTTTGGTTTTCCAACTAAGTAGAGTTCTCAGAACATGGTGGGTTTATATCCTCATCAGGAAATTAAATATGCCCATACATGCTGCACTCTGTGCTATTGCAAATGTATTTTACTTGTGATGTTGTGTTGGATTCAATTTCAGGAGGATTGATGATACAGCTTTGAAAGTATGTTGGAAAATACAACCCAACTTCCCAGGATGACTAAAAAGGCCATTTAATGCTAGAATACCTCCCTGTCTGCTTTACAGGCTTTGTGCCTCCACCCCAGGTCACTGCTTGTGTTAGAGCTTTGCTGAGCATCATGTGACCTCTCTGAAATACTCTGTTGAGTCCTAAACCTCAGTCTTGTGTCCAAGGTCCAAATGGTTTTGTATTCTTTGCAAGGTGATAAAACAATCTGGTCTTGAGCAAAGCTCTGTTTGGTTTCTGGTTTTGTAGTTCTTATTACAAAACATTTTAATATTTAAAAAAAAATCTTAATCTGCCAGCAATAGGTTCTTTCACTCAGATGTCATTTTTGCTTCTGTAACAAAGGCAGGTACACAGTTAAGTTTTGTTTTGCTTTGTTTTCTGAGTATTTATTAGAGTTGTACAGAGGTAGTAATGTACTTTTTAACTCTGTAGATGTCCAGTAGAATAAAATTACAGCACATAGGTTCTCCAGCAAGTTTGTGATCTAGAAAATGAAGAAAAGACCTTGAAGGGAAGCTTCTCATTTTCAGGTTGTAACAAACATGGAGAAAGTGAGACATTAAATGGTAGCAGCTTTGAGGAGGGTACCACAAACCTGCAGCTGTCACATCCTAGAGGAGGGAAGGGAGGACAGCAAATAGTGGATGCTTCCAGCAATGCTTCCTTTGGTGGTGAAAGGCTAAAGCAGAGCTGACTTTTTTGAAGTGAAGATAATAACAAGAATCTTCGCAAGCTGTTTACCACTGGGATTAGCAAGGTTAAAGCTGAGATCTAGGCTGGAAGTGGGAGAGAGCAGATTAAATGGTATTTACACAGATGGGATATTTTGGGATTGGTTAGACCCAATGCACTACATCTGAAAGTGCTTTGAAAAGCTGCTGGAAACTTCCTGGAGGCTCTTGTGGTTTTTTTCCTTTTCTCTGAGATACTTTCACTAGCAAGTAAGATTGCCAGATCCTGGAGAGTGGCAGATCTAGTGCCTCATCCTTCAAAAAAGGATGGAAGCAGGGGGGAAAAAGGGAAGAAAAGGTGGTAGAGGTCAGAGATTCTTTTCAGTTACTGAAAAAAAAGACAGCTAAGGCACAGCTAAGTACCTGGGGGAAACAAAGGAATCAGTAACAGCCAGTGTTCCCTGGATGCAATTTATTTCTCATAAATCTATATTATGCCTTGCCATGAAAGGCTAAGAGAACTATTGTCTCATATATCTAGATTTTCAAAATACTTCAGTTTCTACTGAAGTAGGGTGGTGTAGGCAAGTGTAGTGTAGGTGAGATTCCCTTGTGGTTGCTCTAAAGTCATTAATCTTAATCTTAGAGAAGATTTATGACTCCCTCTTGGAATGTAGAGCTGCATTGTGTTGGAGCATCCTGGATGTGATGCTGCTCAGTATTTCTGATGAGGGCTGCTGGGATAGTTTAGATGGCACTGAAATGAGAAGAACCACAGGTATGTTAGAGGCCACCAGAACAGTTAGAAAAATTCTTGATAAACTGTAGAAGGCCCAGAAGAAGAGAGGTTGCAATTCAGTGAAAGCAAAATGTTGGGATTTTTTAGGGAGCAAGTCTCAGCTGCGCTGTCCAGCATTAGCACTGAGGCTCTCCCTGCAGGTCCAGAGGGAAGGATTTGGTGTTCAGTAGGTCACAATCAGCCATTGATGGGACTGGGGAGAGGGGGGAAAGCAACTGTTGGACTGGGACACCTCCTGAGAGGAGTGATGCTCCTAATTTACATAATGAAGTAACTGCAATTAGGAAATTTTTAACAATGTCATGAATTTTCAACCATGATTTTCCTCTCTATTCTCTGAACATTTAGCTATTAATTCCAATTCTGTTTGTTTTAAGTGGAAGAGGCTCTTATGAACAAAAGTCAAACTATGGTCAGCACCAAAGCTCTTATGACCAGCAGTCAAGCTATGGACAAAACCAAGACTCTTATGACCAGCAGTCAAGCTCCTATGACCAGCAGTCGGGCTATGGCCACCAGGGCTCCTATGACCAGCAGTCTGGCTATGGCCACCAGAGCTCTTATGACCAAAAGTCAGGCTATAACCAGCACCAAAGCTCATATGGGCACTCCCAGCAATCCTACCAGTCCCAGAAGGGAAGCTATAGCCACAACAGCCAAGGTAAAATTGACTGCTTGAATTCAGTATTGGCTAATAAAATTGAGCAGGTCTGTGAAATGGTTGGATTTCCTTCTGCAAGCAGTTTTTGATTTGATGGATACTTAATTTTTTTTCCATGTTGATATTCTGGGGGATGTATATTAGTTAAGACTTTCAAAACATTGTTTTGAGATGGGAGATGAAAACCTCTTGAGGCCCCAAAATGGTTGCATTTAGGTATGTTGGAACAGCATTGCAGAGACTCTGTCCCTGAGTTCTGCAAATTCTAGATGGATTTTTTTTTTCCCCCAAGTTATTTTGAACCCTCTTCATGCACGAGGGTGACATGTCTTGATCAGTCATGAAGGAGCTCTGTGAAATGGTTGGATTTTTTTCCTTCTGCAAGCAGTTTGATTTGATGGATACTTAAATTCCTTTCAATGTTGATATTCTTGGGGGATGTTTTATTTGTTAAAACTTTCAAAACATTGAAAGTAGGGAGATGAAAATCTCTTGGAGTCCCAAAATGGTTGCATTTAGGTATGTTGGAACAGCATTGCAGAGACTCTGTCCTGAGTTCTGCAAATTCTAGATGGATTTTTTTTTCCCCAAGCTATTTTGAACCCTCTTCCTGCACGAGGGTGACATGTCTTGATCAGTCATGAAGAGCTTCTGCACTTCACATTCCAGCTTTATGCTGTGTAGGTGAATTGTGAGATAGAAGGAGAAGTTTAAGATGAAGCTTTTTTTTGCATTAACTTCACACCAGCAGCACAACCCACTCTATTTATCCTTGTTCTGTCTTCAGTGATGTCTTTTGCAAACTGGGAGGACTGTATGGAAATCAAATGGAAAGTGTATTTTAGACAATATGTGTTTAATGTTTGGAAAGTGGAGTGTAATTACAGAGTGGTTTTTACATTCTGATATACTCAGTGACCCTGGAGATAACCGAGCAAAGTTGGTTTGGTTTTTTTTCCCTTTTTGGCGCAGAGAATGTCAGAGAGATTTAGGAGTTGATACATTTCAGATGTAAATGAAGAGGAGGTGGGAATTGCAGGGTGTGAATTTTCTCTGTGCTGCAGTTGGCACTACAATTGACTCTGTTTGGTTTGACTCCTCCCAGATGATCGCCGTGAAAAGAGCAGGTATGGAGAAGATAATAGAGGATATGGCGGGTCACAGGGAGGAGGTAGAGGGGGATATGACATGGATGGAAGAGGTCATATGTCTGGATATAGGTAAGTGATCTCATTCCAGTGCCTGCAGCTTGTTTCCTATTATTTAGTTATTCCTATTATTTGGTTTTCATTTTTGTTTATTATATGTCTATTCCTAAGGTGGTTCAGGTTTAGATTTCCAAAACTGGAAGGTTTCTAAAATTAAACCTTTCTGCACTGCACAGAAATGGGTTTTGCCTAGGGGAGCAGCTTTTACATTCACATAGATTGAGAGCAGGCATTTGATTGTTTTGACACACAGCTGCATTTTATTTGCATGAGTTGCAATACAAAAACTGCCTCAGCCCATCACTTATTTTCAGTGATGAGAAAACCAACAGCCAGTGATTGAGAAAAATTTATGAAATTCCTACCTAAGGTAGCTCACATTTATCAGGGAAGTATTTTGGCCTTGAATAATTTAGCAGTAAAATTATTTGTTCTTTGTTGCTTTTTTCAGTTATAAACTTCTATTAAAATACACATCTTTTATTATTGATTTATTTGTCAGTCTGAACACGTTTATTTTGGGCAGATCTGAAACACTAACAATGCTGTCACCCCTTTCCCCATTGCCTTAGGCCCTGCACTGTCAAGAAAATTTATGCACATATTTAATTCTGTGCTTGCAGATGATCTCATGCCGAGGTCTGCAATTGGGACCTTGGCTTTAAAGCCTACTGAATGAAACATATGACATATTATTTATTAATAACTCACACAACTGGCTCCCCTTTGTGTCCCTCTGAGTGGTTGGAGGTGCTCAGGGCTCACTGATGCAGGGCAAGAATGTTGAAGCTTCCAGAGAGCTTTGAGGTGTTGCTTGTCAGCACCACTTACCCTTCAAAAGGCTGCACAGCTCTGGGTTATTCCTAAATTCCAGATTAAAAACTCTATAATTACACAGTGTTTTCTGTTGGAACTGATCTGATTTAAATAAAATAATTCACTACTTGGTTACTTTTAAATGTACTTATTTTTAAATCATATTTAAAATCTGTCTGCTTCTGAGTTGCTCCTAAATTGTACTTAATGGATTGTTTATAATGATGTAGGAGGATCTTACCTCTTCTAATTAGGTGTGGTAACACAATTAGAAAATCATATTAGTGTTATTTTATGTTTGCTGAGGTTTTATATAATATAAAGTTAATGTATTTTTCTGTAATATTTTTATAATAACCACAAATTTATATACTATAAATAAACATAAATGTATATAACAAAGACTTCTATAATATATAGCACCTCACATAAAACAAAAATAACAAGCAAAATAATTTCTAAGTTAATTTTAATTTTCAGTTAAAACTGAACCTTTTTTTTAATCGGATTTACTTTGTGGATGAGGACTTTCCATATTCCTGTGATAAAAACTATTTTTAAAAAAAATTTCATAGCTTAGCCCTTTCCAATAATAGCAATGAATGTGAGCTTCAAAAAACACACTGCTGATAGAGTTTGTCACTTTGAAACAAACTTGGGTCTTTGCAAGATAAAGTCAAATGTATTAATGTCTGTGAAAATAAAGCCTCTTGCCATATTTTTCCAAAATGTGAGGAAACTTTTGCTCACACATCCATGTAGATCATGGAGCCAAAAGAAGGGAGAGAGGGGAAGTGAATGAAGAAGTGGAGGAAAATTCAGGGAAGTGGGAAGGCATTTATTAGGAATTCTGTCTGCTTCTGTTAAGTGATGTTGGCTTTAATGGTATTTTTTGTGGAAGTTTTCTGGATCCTACAGTGTCATATAATTTTATTCAGTCTTTTTGCATAATTGTGACAGAGGATTCTCCTGACATATGTATTTTACCAGACATGCTTATTAGAGAAGTCTAAAAGGTTAAATTAAATAACAAACTCTATAATGAAGGGGAAAATAACTTGTAATAAGGTAAGAAATCATGTTTAGTCCTGTGAAAATGTGGGGTTTAAGGGCAGGGGTTCTTTGGGGGGATTATTTTCTTGGGTTTCTCTTATTTATATGTTTATTTCTTGGGGGAAAATACATGTAGGAATATCAGGTTGATCTTCAGTAGCCACCATTTTCAGTTTTTCTGATCCTCTTTTAATTCTAAACCATGAAAATTCCATAGCCATCAGGAGATAATCTAAGAATCTTGTCTGCACAGATACTTTAATGATGCTGTAATCACAGAATTCCAAAATGGTTTTGGGTTGGAAGGGACCTCAAAAATCAACTTTTCCCTCCCTCTGCCATGGGCAGGGACACCTTCCACTAACCCAGGGTGCTCAGAGCTCCATCCAAGCTGGCCTTGAGCAGGGCATGGAATAAGAACAGGCTTTGACTTTTACAGTGCTTAGGAAATAACATGTAAAAATTGCTCCTTGACTTTATAAACAAATCAGCATCAAATGGGAGACCACAAGGAATGGATCTCTTGTTCTTAGCTAATAATTATTCTTCCTTGTCTGACATTTAGACACAAGGAGAAGCTTTAGAGGTGTAGTTTTGTTCTGACAACCAGTTCATGTCCTGGACTGAATGCTTCCAGCACTCATTTTTCTTTAGTGCCTGTGTAAAGTCACCCAGCACTGAGAAGAAAATCTCTTTGGAGAAATTCCTGTTCACATTTTTTAACTGATATTAGTCTAGTGAAGAACACATGTGTCAGACAAATGTGACACATTTGTCATGTGTCAGAAGTTCACATTTTTAGTTTTAATAACTTAAGGTTTCAGAATTATCCTAGAGATTTTTTTAATGGTCTTGAATTGCATCTTTTGGGATTTTAGTAGAATTTCCCCATCCTATTGTTTTGAAGCTTGAAAAATTTATGATCTTCCTAATTTTTATTCTAGCTAAGAAGTAAAATATTTCTCCTTTCTTCATAGTTAGAAGACTGTCATCTTTTGGTTAGAAGGCAGGAACAGCAAGTCTTGAGAATGCAGAGTTTTTCTTTAAGAAATTCACCCAATTTTTAGACTCATCTGAAAACAAGGAATTAATGGTTACTGTGGCTGGGGGACTGAATTGTTTTGGTTAAGGCTGTAAGTGGGAAACACAGGAGCAAACAAAGCATGTGAGAGGAGCTTTGCTTTTGGCTCTGCTCACACAGCCTGTGCTGGGGGAGCCACAGGGATGCAGTTCAGAAAGGATTTGCCATTGTGTTAGGATTTGTCATAGAAATCCTGACTTTGCTCAACAGAGATTATTTTTTCTCTCTTGTGCAGATTTATGGTGATCTACTATAAACACAAATTACCTATGCAGCTTAATTTATCAGCTATTAGGAATGGGAATAAATGTGATATGAAGAAACTGCAGCATAGTGCAGATGAGTTTTACAAGTGTGGTTTGTGTTCAGAATTGATATTTTGACTTGTAACAGATATGCTCAAGCTTAGCCTTATGGAGACTTTGGAAAAATGTGAACAGAGGCAATAAATATAAGCAAGGGGAAAAAAACCCATCTGTCAGTGACTGTTGGTGCACTAAATATTCCTTTCTTGTTTGTAAAATACACTCTTAGGTGTTAGGGACACACTTGGTGAGACAGATACATGTTGCAGGCTGAATTTGGTCCCTGATTTCTTAGTGCTGCTTCTGCCAGTATCTGATATTTATAAAACTGCATTTCTTGTATGTTGAACTCCCTATATTACCAGTACTTTAATTTAAAGAGATGTTCCCAGCTGGATTAAGCAATATCCAGATGCAGTCTAGTAGGGGATGATAAATCTATGATTGAACATGGGAGAAATGAACAACTGAGGACTTGGGGCAGCAAGTTCACACAGCGAGTGGTGCCCTGTCATGTTCTGGCTGCCTGCAGTTCAGCCTCTTATTTATTATCTTAGCTGCTGGCACTGCTGAATTTTAACTGCCTGTTTCTGTTTCTGACACAGAACATTAAGACTCCAAATTCCATCTGGTCACCCATGTCTGAGGTCTGTGTGCAGGCCTGGTAAAGCAGTGGGCTGTGAATGCTGCAGTTGTATTTTCCACAGGTTTTATGGCAATAATGTGGGAACTAATTCAGTTGCTGAGGTTGAATTTTGGGTCTCAATGAGGGGCAAATCTGAGACTGTAGCATCAGCTGCTTGCAATTTCTGTGTTTGACTTGCTGCAGGATATCTGCCTGATCCCAGGGAGTCTTGGCTAGCTTTGCCCAGCAATTGCAGGAAGGTGACAAACTGCAGCTTCATAAATCACATATCAAATGCCACATAAAAATGTAGGAAAGCATTAATCTACTGTCAAAGGTGTCTATCAGTAGATTGCTCCAGATTTTTGTTGTGTTGGTCATGTGTGACTAAGCAGAAGACAAAACATGCTGAGGCATACTTGGGCAAAAATGTATTTCTGTAGACATTAATTAAAAAACTGATTAAAATTATTGATTGCACTCATTAGTGCAGAGTGCAGAACTGCTGTATCACAGAATAAAGGCATTGGACTGTGACTTCCTTTACATTTTGTATATTCAGCTCCTTCTTTTCAGGATTATGGTGCACACATTTTCACCCCAGCATCCTACAAAACCTTCACTTCCAGCAAAATCCTGGATGTGTTGACACAAACTTACTTTGTGTAAGTTTTTAGATTGCTGGGGTTTTCTAACTGCCATACACTTCCACATCAGAAAATATATTTGTTCTGGATGTTGCTGTCCTGATGAGCTGGGACCATAATCTGAGGTTGGAAAATTTTCATAACATTTAGATGGTTGATATTATTCACTGTTGTTGTTTCTGAGTTCAAATCCCAGAAAAACAGGCATCCTACTAAAAATTGTTGTGTCATAATGAAGTTGGTTTTTTTTTAGCTGAAGTGAATTGGAGGTGGCAGAAAGGTATTTACAGTAAATTTTATCATCACCATTGTGTTTTTAATCATCAGTCCTTGAAAACAGCCTTGAGTAAAGACCAGCACTGATGCTGCATGTAAAATCTTTAATGAGCAGAGTGGATTAATGAATAAATGACACTGCAATTTAGCATTCAGATTTCTTCTGTGGAACAGCAATAAAATCTGCAGCAGCAAAAATTTATTTTAAGAAAAGTCACTGTAAAAGTAATACTGTCTGTTGTGCCAAACTGTTCCAAGTGTCTGTCACCCTCCAAAGAGTGTCTCTTAATCCAGGTTTGATAATAACCTGTTGAAACTTTATTTGGTCCTCACTTTGGGCAGATTTTCTCTCATAAATGTTAAGTATCAGCAGCTTCCATTTATGACTTTCCATTTGCTGTAACAGATGGACAGAGTGCCAGAGAAATGACTCCCTAATTTTACTGCATTGCCTTTTGATGGTGCTTGTGTGCCCTGATTGGGCTGATGTGTGAGCAGACAGATGGAATTAACACCTGGAGTGATTTCTGGTGACAAAGTGCTTTGCTGAGGAGGCACAATAGCTCCAGAGGCTGGAGATATTTCTCTGCAGCAGGGTTTGAGCTCACACTGGTGGGTTTGAGCTCCCCTCATGGTGAGAAAGCTCTTGGGATGAGGTGATCCTGCCTGATTTTGAGGTGGCAGCTGTGTCCCTCAGGACAAGGAGGACAAGCAGGCATTTGTACATGGAAGTATGAGAGAGTCCTTCTGACATTTGGTTATTGACTTTCTCAAAAACCCAGTGGTTTTTTTCTGACAGCTCTGAGTATTGATTATCTTATGTTCATAACATGGATGCAATTAAAAATGCTGCTGTGAAAAATCCTTCCAGTACAAACCTATCCAGTGAAAAAAGAGTGAGGGTTTATTTTCATGCACATAATTGGAGGCATAACCACCTGTTTTAAATCCCCTTTTAACCTCTGAAAATTGATGTGTGTATTCTCTTAACTTGGTCTACATTTTGTGCCACAGGTTTCAGAATGAATGAAATAAAACTTCACGGCCTCTGCTTTTGAAGCTCACATACACACACACCTTCTCTGTAATGCCAAGTGCTGTAGTACAGTAGGTCCCCACAGACCCTTGCTCAGAGAATGGTTCATTCTGCTAATTTACCCCCTCTATTATGAATGCATAACAATAGAGATTAATTTTAGCTCTTTTGACATCTAGGAAAGTACTAAAGTACTAATTATTCCAAAGTAGCAATTACATCTACAATTAAAGCCCACATTAATCTTCATGAAAATACCATTTTTGTTTTAAACCCCAGTTTTGAATAGCTGTTATTTTGGCTGATGGGATGGGAGAAAGTATTGAACCAACCACATGTGTATGGGTTAGTTTAAAATACTCCTTAGGGCTTGTCTTCTCCAGTGCAGCACCCTGAGAGATTTTCTTTTTTTGTAATTTAATTTTTGAACATGAATGGGTAGTGAGGAGAACATAGACATGGTGCTTTAGCTGCCAGACAGTAATTCTCAACTTGTCATCAGTTAACTGTAGATTGAGCCTTGGGCTCAGCACGTAGAGACTTAAGGAAGAAATCATTTCTTCAATTTTTCCTCTGCAGTGGTGGTGACCGTGGTGGCTTCAAAAATTACGGTGGTAAGTGCCGAGTATCCAAAAATGTTTCAGTGGAAATTCTTTATAAATCTAAAAGCCACCAATATCTTGTTACTATCTAGTAGAAGCATTATAGAGTTTTGGTGAGGCTGGTGTGTTCACGAGTTTTAATAGCCAAACTTGTAGCAATAAACTGGATTTCTGCTTTGTCAAATTGCATGAGAGAATTTGTGGAGACAGTGACGTTCACCGGATTTTTTTTTTTCTTTTCTTTTTTTAATTTTTGTTACAAATGCTTCTTAGAAAGGTACTAGAGGTAGAAAAAAAAAAAGTGGGAAACTGCTTGGTGATGTGACAACCAGCATTTGCAAGCAAACACCAGCACAGCATCAGTGTGGCAAGTGCCACATGCTGCAAGTTAAAGAACACGTTAACGTCCTACAGACGCCTTCTGTTGAACGTTTAAATCTAAATATTCTCTAAATCTCTGGTGAATGTCTTAGATCTTAGATGCATTGCATACATTCTTTATATATTTTCTTGTTGCTAAAAAGGTCACTTGAATGTGTTGTGCTAAAAATAGTCTTTTTTCTTTCTTTCTTTTTTTTTTTTTTTTTTTTTTTGGTCAAACCCATATCATAGGTCAAAGGGATTATGGACCAAGATCAGATGCTGGTAAGGAAACAAGCAGTGAGTGGGAGTGGATTGTAGCTCTTAGGTCACTGCTTTTAAAATGTTTATCTAGAAAGATGGATGTGGTTGCAGTTCCCATGGCTCAAGAGAAACCTAGCTAAAGCACGCCTTCCTTGAAAGAAATATATTTAATTAAAGTGCATGTGAATTTTTGGATGCTAATGCAGCAAGTAAGAATTTCCTGTTGAATTCTGAATGTGCTTGAGCCAAGCAGCTGCTTTAACTGTCATCACACTTCTGCTAAGCTTGTGTTATTTAAAACACACACTGTTCTGGTGGGTTGGGATGCCCAGCTGCATGAATGTTGGGTGTAAGGCAGGTCAGCTGTCCAATGTACTCAGTTGATGTTGTTAACCTCAAAATTAAGCTCCCTGCTCCTCTTTTATTTCACACAAAATGTCTGTGGGATTTAAGGGTCTTCTACTGGGCAGCACGGAGCTGAGCTCAAAGTATTGCTCCCACAAAAACACATGGTAAATGTAGCTTAATTTTCCACAGATTCAGAGTCTGACAACTCTGATAACAACACCATCTTTGTGCAAGGACTTGGAGAGGATGTTTCAACAGATCAAGTGGCAGACTATTTCAAACAGATTGGTATCATAAAGGTATGTGAAATGAGAAATCATGGGTCAGAAGGAAGGGAACTGGTGGAGCTGGTGTACTGGGAGTGTAGTGGTATCATTCAAGGCAGAGTTCTCTCTGACTCCCCAGCAGCTGTAGATAATATTTTATCTGGGTTCCCAGCTGACAGCTCATTTGTAAGCTGGCAGCACTAGCACCTTTCTCCTAGTGACATTTAGATTGCATCGTGTCTCTTCTTTAGTCTTTATAGCCCTGACACTCTATCCATTGTGCCACCCTCGTACTGCAGCATGTGTGCCTCTGTTCTGGGGCTGCTGCTTCTGGTTCTGCCATTCTAAATTACGATTTTGTGCACTTGACCTCATTTTTTTGTTAAAACTGAGCCCATCATTACTTCATGGAGAACAGCCAGTCAGTATCCTTCAGTCAAATCCCTATTTCTGCAGGCCAGCTCCAGGAGAATATTCTCAGTAAAGATACTTAGTGTTACAGTTTATGCTCTGAACTGATTTCACCACTGTTTTTGCTATGCCAAGTGTACAACCTTTCTTTTCAGACCAACAAAAAGACTGGCAAACCCATGATAAATCTGTACACAGACAAGGATACTGGCAAGCCAAAGGGAGAAGCCACAGTATCTTTTGATGACCCTCCTTCTGCTAAAGCAGCAATCGACTGGTTTGATGGTGGGTGAGACTTACCTGTTCCTTTGGCCATTTTTGAATCTAACAGGCAGTAGAAGAAGCAAATCAATTCCCTTTTTGGAGGCCCAATGCTGCTATTTATGTAGCTTTTGGCTTGGGTTTTTGGTTTTGTTTTGGGGAGTTTTGGTTAGGGTTATAGTTAGTTTGGGGGTTTTTTCCCCTTAAATAAAGAGCTATATTTCATGGTTTCTTGTGTGTGTTGGATTTCTCTTGTTTCATTAAATAGCAGATAGTGATTTAGACCAAAAATGTGCAGTGAAACTGAGGGTTTGCTGCTGTATCTCAGTCACCCATGCACAAGGTACAAGAGGTGGTGTTTGTGTCACCTCTTGTTTAGACCAACAGGGCTGTAATCTGTGTTAGCAGCTGAAGGGATTCCCTACAGTCTTGCATTGATATTTTTAGTGTTGTGGGAGCATTCTTAGAGTTTGGGAATGGTTCTGGCAATCTTGTGCTGAGTGCTGTATATGCACAGTGAAAAACAAGGTTTTAAAATTGTGGATTTATCCCAGAATTATATTGTAATGTAAAACATTACAACATGTAATGTTTTACATTACAATATAATGTACATCATTTACAAATGATATAAAACTCCTCAGTAAAATGTAAAATATAATGTATATAATTTACAAATGATCATTTACATCATTTACAAATGATGTAAAACTCCTCAGACTGCAGGAAGTACAGTGACACTCTTGTAGTAATAAACTCAAGGGGGTGAGGGAAAAGTACCTTCTCCTGTCACCTTGTGTGCTCACAGAATTTTAGTGATACTGGGTAGAAACAAAAGGTCGTGCTCTGCATCTGGTGGGAAATGATACTGCTTTAAAAAATTGGCTTGGCATGCTTGTCTGAGTTTGTATTTGCTAATAAAATGCAAATTGACTTTTGTTAAGAGGGTAAGGCAAATATGACTATATTAGGCACATGTGCAGTGCTCTTTATCTGTGATAAACATTGCATCTATGAAGAATCCAGTCACTGAAAACCATGAACTTTATTTAAATACACTTAGTTGAGTTTTGGGCTGGCTATTGAGTGGTACAAAAGCCTTTTTGCCTTGGTAGAATTACAGACAGTTCAAACATCCAAACTACTTCCCCATGAGCATGGCCAAAAATCTTCTAAACATTCTTATGTCTTTAAGTTGCAACTTACAGATCTCATTTAAACTAAAATATCTGTGGGTTTGAGGAGAGTTTAGCAAGTAGATCAGGGCTTCCATCTCACCTTTGGACCAGTGCTTTCAAAACCAAGAGATTCACTGCAGCTTCCCTGTGTCTCAAGAGTTTTGTGTTCAGTCTGGGTGTGCAAATCACTTCTGCTCTGCTGGGTTTGCTGCTGTGTTGTTGGGAGCTGTATTGATCCTTTCTCTCCTCCCACAGGAAAAGAATTCAATGGCAATGTTATCAAAGTTTCTTTTGCAACCAGAAGACCTGAATTCATGAGAGGAGGTGGAGGTGGCGGGCGTCGAGGTGGGGCTAAAGTCTGTAGAGTCCTTGGTTTTGCACAGTTAAATGCTTTTGCACTATGATTGATTTATTAAAAAGAAGTTGACTTTGAAGCAGTGATTCATCAAATATATGAGCCTTTGGGATTCTGCCAGGAAGGGGAGTAATAAGGATTGAACCCAGTTAAGTAAACTGAAATCTGTAATCTCTTCTGCACAGCACAGAATTTATGCTTTCCTTTAGAACTGGAAAGTCTCCAGGTCTTGTCTGCCTTGCTTTTAAAGAGAAAGTGTAACAGGGATGTTGAGCTGTGCCATCCCCACATATATAGGGGGGAATTCCCAGTGAGTATTTGCTTGTTACAGCAAAGCTCTGAGATTCTCTTTCCAGCTGGGATAAAGCAGGGTACATAATTCAGCTGCTGCTGATTTGGAGCAGCATTTAGATTTCTGCTTCCTTTAATCAAGGCTGTATCAATCTCCCTGATTCTCTGCATATACAGTTTTGTCAGTAATCCACTGGGTATTCATTACCGTTTTCCAGGAATCGTGCTTTGGGCAGTGACTGTCAACAAATTATAGTTCTGAAATCAGGCATTTCTGTAGAGTGATGGAAAAGGATTCTTCAACAACTTCACTTGTATAAAAGTTGTAGTTTTGTGATGCAGAAAACAAGAACATTGTCCCTCTCCTTGTGTCAGAATCATCCTGGGATTAATCCAGACTTCTTTTATTGTTAAATTTTTGTTCTGTGCCCAAGTCTGGCCATAAGTGACTGATCTTATACCTTGTTAAATCTTTCAGAAATTTTATTAATGCATGTAGTGGGTTTGTATTTACCCAGTGGCAATTCAAGCAGATCAGCTTTCCCTTTACTGCTGAAAAAGAATTTATAATAAATAGTGGGAATATATTTGCATTAAACACTCCTTCCACTTGAAAAGTGTGTCTGTCACTGAGGGTCTGAAGGCAGTGACAGTCTTTGATACCTGTTTGTCATGTGCACTTCACAGAACTTTATTCTGATTATAATTTTATCTGCAGGTTCACGAGGTGGCTATGGAAGAGGTGGGGGCTTCCAGGGTAGAAGTGGGGAACCAAAAAATGGTGATTGGGTTTGTCCTAACCCGTAAGTGTCATTTTAATTGGGATGGGATGTTCCACGTGTGCTTCACCTTCACAGCTCATTCTGGGCAATCCTTGTCTGTTCCAGGTCCTGTGGCAACATGAACTTCGCTCGCAGGAATTCCTGCAACCAGTGTGGGGAGCCCAGACCAGAGGATTCACGTCCATCAGGAGGTGTGCAAAAGCAGCTTACACATCTTGAACATTTCAAGTGTTCCTATCACCTGCATCTTTCTGAAGAAGCTGATGCAGTTCCATGTTTTTCCCCAGATTTCCGTGGCAGAGGTGGCTATGGAGGAGAGCGGGGCTATCGAGGGCGCGGCGGCCGAGGCGGCGACAGGGGAGGAGGCTATGGGGGCAAAATGGGAGGGAGGTAAGAGCAGCCTTTGCCTTTGCCTGGCTCTGGGATTGATGGGGACTGTGGGAAAAGTGTTGTTTATGTGTGCAAGTACAACTGCCATGAAAATATTCACTACAGACAGGAGCTTCCAGAGAGAGCCACTCAGTCTGTTGAGTTTTGTGAATGTTTCTGGATGAGGCTCTCTGTAAACACAGAATGTCAGAAATGTTTGACTGAAGGGACTGTTTGTTATTTGCTTAATTTATTACTTGCTTAGAACCTTTTCTTTCCCTTTCCAGAAATGATTTCAGAAATGATCAACGCAACAGACCATACTGAAGACCACTGTGAATGTTTTGTTTGTCTTCTTGATGCGTTTGATAGTGAAATTGCCTGCAGCTTCACCCATGGCCTCTTTCGATAGTGGAATTGAGTGAAACTAGATTTTTATTTTGGTGGGAGGGACTGGGGTGGTTTGGGAGGATTTTTTTTTAAGCAAGACATTGAAATTTAATCCTAATTTCCACATTCTCCTCTTTTCTTCCCCCCCTCACCCCATACCTTTTCAACAGGCCCTAAGAAGGAAAAGATAAACTGTAAAATATTGCCAAAATATGAAGTGTTTTGTAATACAACAATAAATGCTGATTGTTTTATTTGTGAAATCCTACTGTTTCACAATTTCTTGAGTTGCATGCATTTCCTTACATATTCCCAGTGTTCCTGTGGTATGGTTTAAGCAGTAAATAGGCACTTGTTTGGAATGGCACTGCAGCTCTGACCCAAGCTCTGTGTGTTCATAGAATCTGCAGGCAGTACAGTGATGAGCCTCCTTGCTGTCCATATCCTCTGGCCTGGATTTGCAGACTTGTTCCCTGCTCCTTTCCTTTTTCCCTCCTCTGGTGCCTGCAAACCTTGCCCTGCACCCTGAGGGGAGCAAGCAGAAGCAATGTGAGTGTGTTCTGCTGCTGCCAGGGGGCAGAACAGCTCAAAATCTAAGGTGGGATAGCTTTAAAAAAAGCTACATCCTGCTCATTTTGGAATGTGGGTGATGGAAACAATTGTTGTGTGCAGCTGCTTCATCCTGGAGTTCAGATGCAGGTGAGGTTCAGTAGATGCATTGTGAGCATTTGGGATTGAGCTCTGCAGTCAAGGGAGAGGAGAGGAGGGAGGTGAATTATCCCTCCTGCTCAGGTAGGTCACTGCAGAGGGAAGCAGTCTGAGAAGGTGGCACTGCCCCAGCCAGGTCATGGCAGCGCTGCCTCTGCACCACAGGCCTTTGAGAGAGAACCTCTGACTGTCCAACATTCCAGTGGGCAGCACTATAAATACAGGTCCTTGGGGGCTGTGGTTACAGCTGGGCATAGGGCTGGGCCATATCTCCTGAGAAATGAGCAGAAATTGCTCTTGTTGAGGTTTATGAGCCACTCCCCAGATTGGTGTGCATTGATGGTCATGGTAACAAAGTCCAAACCAGCATTTTCAGGGTTGTAAATGTGGTCAATGCTGGGCCTTCTTCATGTTTCTCCTGGAAAGCAATCTGCTGTGTTAGAAAAGACATTTTTCTCAGATTATGGAAACTTTTCTTAAAACAGTGGAATTTGAGGTATGTATGTACCTAGTGACAGTATAAAATCCAATGTATGGCATGTGAGGGTTCAGAAAGTTGATGAATTCAGTATCTGTTGTCTTGCTGGCCTAGCAAAGTTGGATGCTGATGGTTTGAAGCTGGAGTTACTGTTTGGAGGGAAGAGGCTAGAGGGTGCTCTTGCCCACTGTTCTGCTGGCAGATGCAGGAACGGTGCCAGCTGGATGGGATGGGAGGACAGCAGGGATCAGCCACTGAGAGCAGCCTCAGTGTCCCTGCTGAGGTTCGTCCCCAGCAGAGCTGACACCTTGCGCTGCACAAGCACCTCCTGAGGGTGCAGCTCCCAGGAGAACTGGGAATGGCTGAGCTGAGCAGAAGCCAGGGCTGGTGCAGCATCACCCCTCTGCTCTCTGCAGTTCCCCAGCGGGGCTCTGGCTTCTTCCCTCCTGGAGAAGGAGCTTGGTGGCTCAAAGAGCTGGTGCTTCCAGCATTGGGAGTAACAGTTGTAGCTGCCTTTAGTGCCAACTCAGCTTCCAACCCTGCTTTCTCCCCCAGGCTAAGAGCACTTTCCTCTTCAGTCACTGCCCAGCATTACCACGTAGATGAGTCTTCAAGTGAGCCGCAAAACTGGAGCTGTCCCCACCTTCTCAGCTTTTCCACCCTGGCAGTGATGCTGAGCACTTCTTGTTTATGTTCTGTTCTGCACTGGGGCAAAACCACCTGAGTTCTTGCATGGTTTTAAGGCACCTTCAGCAGCTGCTGGATCTTTCAGAAAATCAGCAGGACAGATTGTACTGGTTTGATGGATTGTTTTACTTGCCTTTGGTGCAGTGAGTGTTAAATTAGCTCAGAGAGGCCTGGGAAGATGTTCTGTGAAAAATACAAACCCAGCTGATGGTTTAACTTTGTCATTGCCCTCCAACTGCTTCTGCCAAGTCCTTTGGTCCTGCAGGTTTTCTCCACAGCTGCCTAAAGTTTGCCCGGACAAGCTTTAATTGAGGTTAAAAGGAAAGTAAAAAACTTTTAAAATATAGTATATTAAAGATTGAATGAATTGTAGTTCTTCCCAGTACTGTGTGAGGATTTGGTAGGACTCCCTATATTAAAATTCCAGACTAAGGAGGGATAGGACAGTAGATCTGTCCTGTCAGGAGGTGGAAAACCAGGAGAATCTCAGCAGAAAAGAGCAGTTTGGGTTGTTCTCAGCATAGCTGGGAGCAGCTCTGCTCTGCTCTGATCTCTATTTGTGCTCCATCTTCCAATAATACATTTTTTTCATGGCAAGGGTTTCATTTTGGAAATCAGTCCTGTGTGGAATGCTGGTGGTTTATTTATAAAAACAGGTCCAGCACTTGCCAAGCTCAACAAGGACATCAAGAGGGATGCCAGTGCAGGAGTGGCACGTGATCCTTAGAGAGCTGAAATGCCACTCCTATATAAAATAATAGCTAAACATTTTCAGAAACAGACAAATAGTTTCCATGCTGGGCCTCTGCAGCTAAACCCACCTCACCCTGAGAAGAAATGCAACTTTAAGTTGCTCAAATACCACAGTCCTAGAGAGAGATATGGGGGCAGTGACTGGAGCCAATCTCTCAAGTCTCCAGGGCTTTGAGGCCAGAATCCAGCCAGTGCTGCTTTGCCTAATCTAGAACTGATAATTCCCATTTCCAGGGTAACAGAGGCTGTGTGATGATGTCCCAGTAGATGATGTTGCTAATGCTGCTGTAGCAGTTGCTTGTAAAGCTGTTGTAATGAAATACAGCTGCCACAATGCACTCAAAACTGCTTTAAACTCCACTTTTCATACCAAGGTGATGATGTTTGCTGGAACTTAGGTGCCACCCTGATCCTGGAAAGAGATGCATCGTTTTGGCTGTTAGCCAAGCAAATAGCAGTGAGATTCAAAGTGCTCCAGCAAATTGGTGTGTTTGTGGGAGGCCTCATCAGCTGGATGCAGCTTCTTGACCTCACTGACTTCCAGGAACTCCACACAAAGAAGGTAAAGCCAAGGGAAGTCTGTGCAGACTTTGCATTTTCTCTTTAACATCCTTGTGGTAAGTTTATGTTCTTGGCTCTGTTTGAGACAGGATACTGAGCAAAACAGAATTTCTAACACATTTTAAGGACACAGGAAAGTCCTTTGACCTGTGAGAATTCACTGTGCACTAATGAAGTACCCAGAAAACAGTGTCTGAGCAGGAAAGCTTCACTTGTGACAGCCCAAGGAACGTTAAGCTGCTCATGCCTTGGTAAAGAATTTGACTCCTGCAGGCTGGGGTTGGGAGGGAAAGCAATGACTGTGCCTGTCTGACCTGGCAGGATCCAAAGTCCTGGCTCTGGCCACTTTCCAGCAGCAGGATGAGGATTTTGGGCATTGCCTGGCACAGCACACACTGAGCCATCCTGCTGCTGCACAGCAGCAAACATCTGAAGAATGGCTGTTCTCAGGAGGATGAAAGGGAACAACTTGAACCTCTTCTCAGTGCAGAGCTTTAGAGGTTTTTGATGGTAGGTTCTTGTGCATCACATCCATCTTGGGTAGGAGCTGCCACAGAGGAGTAATGGGGTTGCTATTTGCTTATCTGTTATGATAAACACTCAGAGCTGCTCTGAGAAAGCTCATGTCACAAGAGCTGTTTCATAATCTTGGTTTATAAACCCTTGGATCTCACCTCAGACAGGGATCCAGCTCTTCTCTCTGCAATGTCCAGCTGCTCTTGGTGTGCCCCTATGGACAAAAGGGGCTCCCCCATGCAGACCCCATGCCTGTGGTAATGGCATTTAGTTCTCTGTGATGTTCACAGGTCAGTATTCAAATGCTATTAAATTAGGAACACTCTGGATCTCTGAGCTGGGAGGTGTCTTTAGGAAAGGGTCTGGAAATTGAGCTCAGTGAGTGCACTGAGATCTTTTGAGTTAAACTCAAGGGAGGAGGGATTTTCTCTAGAAATTCAAGAAATCGGGGATGATTAGGCAACCAGACCTTGTAGGGATCTATTTATCATGCTCTTGGTGAATGTTTTACTAGAAGACTTCATTGCTTCTCTGCCACAGGCTTAACTTGTCAGGTTTCAGTTTTGGGGTAGAAATTACAAGGATTGAAACTCTTTTATTTTTCCCCCCATTTCTGATCTTTCACCTAGCCCTGTAAAAGCCGGAAATCTGTTCACCTTTCCACGAGATAATATTTCTGTTCCTGATACCGCTCTGATTACAGCAGCTGCATAAACATCTTTATACTCCCAGCCAAAAGTCTGCACACAACTATGATTTGGCATCCCTAAGGCCGAATTCTCCTCCATCTGAATGCCAAACCCCTGAGGAGTGAGGCAGCAGCCCCGGGAAATGCCCGGTCGGAAAGCTGGCGGCTCCGGGGGCTGCAGGTGCCCTCCCAGACGCTTCCCCACATCACAATGAGCAGAGGAGGGAGTTTCCTGCTCCTGCTGGAGCCCAGCCAGTCACTTTCTCATCATCCATATTCTTAAGTGGAAGAGCAGATGGATCAGTTGCTTCCTAGATACGACGCAAACACGGATGCGTTTGCAGACAGAGCTGCTCTTGTTTTGAAAGGAAGCGTGAGGCTGACCTGAGTGAGGAGCGGCCATCCCTTGGCTCTCCCTCCTGCCAGGGCTGAGTATTCCCCTCACACCATCCCTCAGGCTGTGCCAACTGCCCACTGTGCTCTCCAGCAGCTCCTCAGTCAGTTCTTACCGGCCCAGCCACAAAACCTTCATTTTTCCCATATTTTCTATCATGTAGCTTAGTGACTTCCCTATTTTTCCATGTTATGTGTCACTTTTTTTCTCCAAATCCTGCTTCCCCTCCCTGCATCCCTGTCCAGCTGTAAAGCAAAGTGTCACACACTCTCTTCAACTCTCTTCAAGCTGCACTCAACAAATGCTTCTGTAACTTCAGGTTTTGGCATGATTAAAAAGTGGAGGAAGGAGCCTGGGAGCTTTAAAATAGGTGTGGGGTTGAAGCTGGCATGAAAACAAAAGCAGATACAAGTCACATCCTATTTTTTTTCCCCTTGAATCAAAGCAGAATCAAAACATCCTTTTGCTTTGGTCAAATTAAAACAAAATAGTCAAACAAAATACTGCTGTGAGTAAACAGAGCTGTTGACTTGTCACTGCAGCCCTCAACATCATCAGCTCTGTGTGAGCTGCAGGAGAGCTGTGACACTGACATGGTGCAGCAAACCCCTCCTTGCCCATGGGCCACCACGTCCGTGCCTGGGAGGGAAATTTAAGCAGAAAGAGTGTAGCCCACAGCCCTGAGTGTGCAAACCACACAACCCTGAGTGTGTAAACCACACAACCCTGAGTGTGTAAATCACAATCCTGAGTGTGTAACCACACAACCCTGAGTGTGTAACCACACAATGCTGAGTGTGTAAATCACAATCCTGAGTGTGTAACCACACAACCCTGAGTGTGTAACCACACAATGCTGAGTGTGTAAATCACAATCCTGAGTGTGTAACCACACAACGCTGAGTGTGTAACCTCACAACCCTGAGTGCGTAAACCACACAACCCTGAGGGTGTAAATCACAATCCTGAGGGTGTAACCCACAACGCTGAGTGTGTAAATCACAACTCAGAGTGTGTGGTTATTGTGTAAAGCCTGAGAGAGCACTGCTCTGATGTGTGGATTTTGCCAGAGCCCTGAAGAGGGCTGCACTGGCCCAGCCCTCTGGGCTGCTGAGCCATGCTGGGCCATGGATGAACGCAGGGTTAGGAAAAGCTGGAATTGCTTTCTCCTCCTTTCCACAGCTTCCATCCGTGCAGAGCCACCGTCCCACCTGGCGGACGGGGACCCGCACGGGCCGAGGATGCTCCCGGGGCACAGGGGACAGGGCACAGGGGTCATCCCCCGGAGGGTGGCACGGGGGGAGCCCGAGCAGGGCCAGCCCCTGGGCTCGGTGCTGCAGCGGAGCCCGGCCCACGGCCGGAGCCGGGGCTGGGGCCGCCCCCGGGGCCGGGGCCGGGGCCGGGGCCGGGGCGGGGAGAGGCGGCCGGGGCGGCGGCGGAGCGGAGCGGAGCGGGGATGGCAGCGCCGCTGCGGGCGGCCCTGGCGCTGGGGCTGCTGGCGGCCGCTCAGCCCGCAGCGGCCCCGGGACAGCGGCGGCAGGCGGAGGTACGGGCGGCACCGGCACCGGCAGCGGCAGCGGCAGCGGGGAGGGCGGGAGCGTGTCCGGGCTGTGCGTCCCCAGCGGGTGCGCGTGTCCCGGGTGGCCGTGGAGCGGTGTGCGTGTCCCCGGTGTGCGTGTCCCTGCTATGTGTGTCCCTGGTGTGCGTGTCCCGGGTGGCCGTGGAGGGGTGTGCGTGTCCCCGGTGTGCGTGTCCCCGGTGTGCGTGTCCCTGCTATGTGTGTCCCTGGTGTGCGTGTCCCTGCTGTGTGTGTCCCTGGTGTGCCCACGTCCCCGTGCCCCGGCTGTGCCTGTCCCCGTGTGGCCGTGTCCCCGGTGTGCGTGTTCCTGGTCTGTGTGTCCCTGGTGTGCCCACATCCCCGTCCCCGTGCCCCAGCTGTGCCTGTCCCCACTGAGTCCATGCCCTAGGCATGCCCATGTCCCTGTTCCTGTGCCATGGGTGTGCCCAGGCTCTAGATGTGACTGTCCCTGGTGTGCCCATGTCCCGCCAGGGGTGTGCATATCCCTGTGTGCCCGTGCCATGGGTGTGTCTTTGCCCTGGGTGTGCATGTCCCTGGTGTGCCAGTGTCATAGGTGTGGCCGTGCCCCAGGTGTCACTGTGTCCCTGGTGTGCCCATATCCCTGTTGTACCCGTGCCAAAGGTATGAGTGTGTCCCCCAGGTCCCTCCCCAGCACAGGTGAGTGTCCTGAGCTCCTGACCCCTGTGCCTGCCCGTGTGCCCAGGGTACAGCAGTGTGTGTGCCGCAGGTGTGTGGCTGTGCCAGCTGGAGGTGGATGGGGCAGTGCCACAGGCTGGTGTCGGGATGCCAGGGTGTGTGTGTGGCCACCTGTGCTTGGGGAGCTGTGGCAGAGAGTCACAGGCTGGTTTGGGTTAGAATGGACCTAAAACTCATCCTATTTCACCCCCTGCAAGGGCAGGGACACTTCCACTACCCCAGGTTGCTCCATGCCCTGGCCTTGGGCACTGCCAGGGATCCAGGGGCAGCCACAGCTGCTCTGGCACCCTGTGCCAGGGCCTGCCCACCCTCACAGAGAAGAATTCTTTCCCAAATCTAATCTAAGTCTGCCCTATTTGAGCTTAAAGCCATTCCTCCTTGTCCTATCTGTCCTTGCTCTTGCCTAAAATCCCTCTCCAGCTCCCTGGGAGCCCCTTAGGCACCGGATGGGCTCTGTGTGTCCCTGGAGCCTTCTCTTGTCCAGGATGAACAGCCCCAGCTCTCCCAGCCCGTGTCCAGGTGTCCCCACAGGTGATGTGCACCTGCAAACCTCCCCATCTCCCAGCATTTGGTCCCCAGGAGGGGACAAAATCCAGCCCTTCCCCTGCCTGCCTCTCCCCAGGGCTGTCCCCATCACCTCTGCTTGGATTTCTCTGTTTGTCCTGCTGTCATTGTCACCCTGTGCCACCATCCATTCCTGTTTGTTTTGGGAGGACAAGGTATGAGATCTGGCTGGTGAACAAAGGCTCATATTGGGGATTTCTTCTCGTTTAGGCCTCGATCCAGTGTACATTTGTACAAATGCTTAATTTTCAACCCCAGCCAGCAAGTCCTGGTGAATTAATTGGGATTTTGAACACATGCTCTGAGAGGAAAAGGGCACAGGAATGCTCAGAGGCTTATTTTGAGGCACAGGCTCCTTCTGCAGGGAGATGCTGCTTCACAGAGCTCATTAATAGTTGTGCTTTTCCCACTGTGCACAAACCTCAGCCCAGCCCCTCGTGACACCTGCAGAAAATAAATCTGCAAAGATTTTAATGCTCAGGAAACCAATAATTTAAAATTCACTGTAAAAGGGAACCAACTGATTGGGGAAAACTGGTTTAACAACCCAAACTGCCTTTCCAGCCCTCCTTGGTGACTTCTGAGCTGTTTTCCCTTGAAGCTTCAGAACAGATCCCAGGAATGTGGCAGATCCCTCCCGAGGGAGTTCTGGGCAAGGCACTTTCCTGTCTCCCTGCCTCAGTTTCCCCAAGGGGATGTGCTGTGCTGCCCAGGGACTTGGGGACAGCACACACACAATGGAAATGCTGGGACTAGGGAGTGGAACTTGTCTAAATAAACTGAGCAGTTAATTTTCTTTCAGGAGGAAGCTGAAATTCTCACATAACATCAAATAGTTCTGGTGATTTGTGGCTTTCAGAGCACTTCCAGGCTTTGCTTCTAAAGCTTGCTTTTGCTTTTTTTTTTTTTTAATTCTTTTTAAAAAGCCACAGTTAGCAACAATATGTTGTGTAAACTTAGATGCATAAGACTGTCAAATGTCCAGTTATGTGCTTTTCCTGGCTGGTTTCCATGTTTTCACTGCATCTGTACCAATTGCAGTTAAAAAAACAAAACAAAACAAAACAAACAAAAAAAAACCCACCCAAAAAAACAAAAAACAAAAAAACCCCAAACCACTTTAAAAAATAAGGAAAAATCGAAAATTTAATTTGAAACATTTCTATGTGAAATCACCTTATCATCTCCAGATAGGAAAGGGCCCAGTGTAAGAGAGCACATGGTTTGGCAGAGCTGTGTCTGGCTGGGCTGTGCTCAGACAGCAGCTGGGGGGTGGTAATGCCCAAAGTTCCCTGATCCTGAGGGAATTGTGTAAAACACCCGGGGCATGTGAGATCTCAGCCTGTGGTGGGAGTGAGGAGCTGGACAAAGAAGCCCCAGATTTGTGTGAGAAGCTCCAGGTGACATAAAAGCTGAGGAGGAATTTGAGAAAAGCAGGGAATGGGAACAGAGAGCTGGGCTAACAGACTGAATAATTCTAATTTTGGAAATTTTTTTCCAATTTTTCCCCCTGTACTGCTGTTCTCCTGCGCATCTTGCAGTACGTGGATGCTTCCAGATATGTTTTGATATATTTCATATTCTCCCCCTTATCAAACCAAGGTCTTCAGATTTCTCAGATTTTGGGCTGGGAGATGCTCCAGCATTTCTGAGCTGCTTTGGGAGCAGGATGCTGTTGGGATGGATGCAGGATGCTGAGCACAGCTGGGTGTGGTACCAGGGAGGCTCCTGGTACCACACAGACCCTGTGGGGCTGGGAGCTCAGCCCCTTGGGGCTCAGAGCATCCCACATCTTCCTTCTGACACAAGGCGGAGAAAGCCTCCTTCCTGTAAAAAATCCCTGCACTTCAACCTCAGCACGATGGAGGGAGAGGTGGAGAGGAGGAGGAATTCCCCCTCTGAGGAGAGGAGGAGGAGGAGGAATTCCCCCTCTGCGGCATGGCCGGGCTCTGCATCGCCCCCATCCCGCGTCTCGGAGCCGCCGGCGCGGATGTGGGGAGCGGCCCCGGGTGCCCCGGCCATCCCCGGTGTGATTTCCACGCCGTGAGTCACCGCAGCACGAACAGCTCGCCTTTCTTCCTGCTTCTGCCCCAAAACAATCCCCGCTTGTTCGGGCAAACCTCGCCCGCCGGGCAGGGGCCGGGGCCGGCGCCTTCCCCCGCTCCCAGACGGTGGAGGGCAGGACTCCTTCTCCTTCTCCTTCTCCTTCTCCTTCTCCTTCTCCTTCTCCTTCTCCTTCTCCTTTCTTTCCCTTTCCTTTCCTTTCTTTCCTTTTCCTTTTCCTTTCCCTTTCCTTCCTTTTCCTTTTCCCTTTCCTTTCCTTTCCTTTCCTTTCCTTTCCTTTCCTTTCCTTTCCTTTCCTTTCCTTTCCTTTCCTTTCCTTTCCTTTCCTTTCCTTTCCTTTCCTTTCCTTTCCTTTCCTTTCCTTTCCTTTCCTTTCCTTTCCTTCCCTTCCCTTCCCTTCCCTTCCCTTCCCTTCCCTTCCCTTCCCTTCCCTTCCCTTCCCTTCCCTTCCCTTTCCTTTCCCCTTTCCTTTCCCCTTTCCCCTTTCCCTGCTCAGACACCACAACACAACCAGGCTGTGTGACCAAACTGGTTTGTCAGCCCCTCTGGTATTCACAGGGGAAGGTTTGGCCAAGCCCAGTGTTCTTCCCTGGTTTCCCCAAGAGTTTTGGGTCACATTCAGCAGTTTTGGTGCTGCAGCCCATCGGGGTGCTGAGGGTGCCAGGGCAAAGCTGCTTCCCAACGAGTTAGCACTGATCCATGGGTTGGTTTGGGTTGGAAGGACCTTAAATCTCCTCTCATTGCACCCCCTGCCACACCTTCCACTAGACCAAGTTGCTCCAAGCCACATCCAGACTATTAGTGAAACCAGGAGGGGTTTTAGCTAGGCCAGGCTTACTGCTTCTCAGCTTTACAAGATGGAGTGTGAAAATAAATGGAGTTTAGAGGACCCCAACTCCACATCTTTAGTGGCAAGTGGATTATTTGCTGCTAAAAAGTAGATTTTAGGAGTGGTTGGCAGGACAGGAGGTTCCTCCAGGGCACAACAGAGGAATCCCAGCAGCCAGGGATGGGATGGGATGGGATGGGATGGGATGGGATGGGATGGGATGGGATGGGATGGGATGGGATGGGATGGGATGGGATGGGATGGGATGGGATGGGATGGGATGGGATGGGATGGGATGCTTGGGGCTTTCACCACACTCCATCCCCAGTGCAGGGAATCAGCTGAGGCTTCCCTGCCTTTCCACTGGGAGCACAGCCAGGCTCTGTGCTCGCTAATGCCCCTGCTCGTGTGTCCATAGATGCAATATTTATAGAGATACTTACACACACACTTAAACAAAGGCGGCGCGGGCTCTGCCTGAGGCTTTGCAGGGATGAGCGGCAGCAAATGAGCGTTTTTAATTGCTGTGCCATCTTCTGGAGGCAGCAGGGAGCCGATGGGCAGGAGGAGCCGCTGCTCCCTCTGTGACCACGCCAAAACACGCCCGGGGCCAGCTCTGCTGGTGTGTGTGCTGGGGGAAACTGAGGCTGAAAGGCAGGAGGCTCTGTGCCCAGTTGGCTGTGAGATGATGTGGGATGAGCCTGGGGATGCTGGAACCAGGGTTTAGGATCCGCCTGGGCTGTCTCATGGCTTCAAACAAAAGACTTTGAAGGGGCAGATTGTGGTGGTATCACCTGTAATCATGACATAAAACACCTGTGTCAGATTAAACCCTTTTCTGACCCAGAGATGGAGCAACTGAGAGGTGTTCTAAAAACTTTTACTCTATTTTCAGTCTCATGAGAAGGATGAGACAATACAGATGTTACAATCCACACCAGCACAATCAGAAGCCAGCTATTTCTTAACCACAATATATTATAAGCACTTCTTGGCCTTGTCTGGCAGGATGGGGTCCCTTCCCTGCCCTGCCGGGGATGGAGGGGAGGGATGCGGTTTGTGCCCGGTCAGCAGGAGCTGTGTGAGGCTTCTCGGGTACTCAGGGGCTGGAAAGGAGCCAGCAGCGGCGTGGCTGCAGGGGAGGAGCCGATCCTGCTGTCTCCTTATCCCGGCTTCCAGGCACGGAGGGCTAATTGTGTTTGCCACCGGCTGCCTTCCACCCGGGATGCCTGTGGTGGAGGGCAAGGTGTTTCCTTGGCTTTGGCCGAGGCAGAGGTGATTTCCAGGGTTGTAACAGGCTCCACATCAGAGCCCTGAGATGGGAAGGGTCCCTCTGTCTCCCCCAGCCTCCTCCTGCTGTCCCCGAGGGTTCTCTGCTCCATCCCTGGCTCCCAGGCAGCCGGATCTGTGCTCCTCTCCCTCCCTCGTGCAGAGGGGGAGCTGGGCATATTTCATGTTAATGCTTCTCTCGGTTTCCTGCTGTTTTTCTTTTCCCATTGTATGGAAAAGAGCATTTCCCCGTCTGGGGCAGGAGGGAGGGGGTTTTCCCAGCACGGCCAGACTTTTCATTGCAGCCTCTGGAGAGGTTGAATGTGCTGGTGCCAGATTCCAGCCAGCCCTGCCTGAGCCTGGCTGGGCTCTGGGGGGTTGTGCAGTGCTGGGGGAGCCTTCAGCACCGGTTTGGGCACAGGATGCTGTGGCAAGGGGCTCTTGGGTTCCCCTGGACCCCAAAAACTCCCTGGATTTGTATGCTCTGTGCTTGGATAAATATCTGACAGACATCAGCACATCCCTCTCCTGCAGCTCCGTGTTTCCAGGACCACCATCACCCTTAGCTGACAGCAGATGTGTCTAGAAAACATAATAGAATTTCTCCTGATGGTTTTGCAGCTGGAGAGTTGGTGCCTGTGTGTGAGAACCTCAATGTGGCACAGGCCAGAAACCACAGAGAAAATGCTGCTTTGCTTGGGCTTGCAAAGCTCAAGGAGCTCTGGGCAGGAATGATAAAGCCAGTGGCCTCTGTGCCTTCTGGTGCTGCTCAAGAGCAGCTGCTGGGACAGGGGTTGCTTTTTTCATTGTGCACCCTGATGTGTCCAGATGGGGTTTCAAGCCTTCATGAGATCATGGTGAGGAAAAAACATTTTCACGCTTTAATGGTGGGATTGTGTTGGGTTACAGGCATGGAAAGAGCTTCAGGTTGTGCTGAGTGAATGCAAAATTGTGTTAGAAAATGTTCAGACCATGATGTGAGAGCCAGGACTTCCCATCCAGGTGTTCAGCTCACATTTATCTGCACTGATGTCACCTCTGGCATCTTCACCCTGTAACTGGTGATTCACCATGGAACTGGTGATTCTGTGCTTCTGGAGGAGAACTTTACTTTATGAAAATACAAGCACAGGGGGAAAGGATGAGATCCCTTCTCCTCTCCAGATACTCCCAGAGGGCTCCAAGCCACCCCATCCCCAGGATGCTCCTCCATCCCTGCATGCCCATCCTGAGCTGCTCCTGCTGGGTTTTGCTCCTGTTACCCTGTGAGGGTGGGGATATCCTGGTGTGGCTGGGGAATGGCAAGTCCAGGCTGGATGGTAAAGCCTGGGCAGAGGTGTTGTGGCTTCTCCTGACAAACAAACCACTGCTCTCCCTGCCAGTGTGGCACTTGATTTCCCCTGACTCACTGTGAGGTGTCTGGGTGACCCTGGCCATTCTCAGGCTCCTCTTGCTGCAGCCTGGCACTGCTGGGATGAGCTGCTGGTGCCTCCAGCTAAGACAGGCAGCTTTGGTGGGAAAAGCAGCCAAATTCTTTGTGTGGGGCTGGGTAAAGAGCGTGTCCAGGCAGGAATCTGTGCTGGTGCTCTGCCAGAGGGGGATGCTCCAGGTAGAAGGGGGTGTAAAGGAGGAGATGAAACTGGAGGAGATGGAACTGGAGGAGATGAGGGCTGCAGAGCACACGTGGCTGTGCCTGCCCACGTGGGGTGACGTGTTTGGGGGTGACATGAGGATGGCTGTTCATGGCAAGCAGAGCTTTGGGCAGGAGGAGGAGAGGGAGAGGCCCTGAAACACCTCGGGGCTGCCGCATCCACAAACCATTCCTGCTGCCTGCCTGGTGACAGGGCCCAGGAGGAGCTGCTGCCTCCTCTGCAGGGACACAAAGGAGAGCTGGGTCACCCACAGTCAGGAGCAGCACTGAGAGGAGATCACCACTCCAACCCCTTCCCTTTCCCGGCCCCGAGATGAGCTGGAAGGGAAAACAGCCTTAAAAACACCCCCAGGGCCCCAGCCGCGCTCTCTGGGCCATCCCGTGGCATTCCTGGTGCTCAGCACACCTCTCCTCTGGGATGCGGGGAGGGGAATCCGCCACTTTCGCTTTTTATTCTGATTATTATTCACTGCCGTAAGCGCGGCTCTGCTGCACTAACAGGATGCTGGGCAGCTTGTTTGTGTCCCGCAGACATCCCTGGCGGCGGGGCAGGCGGGCGTGGAGCATTCCTGTGACCCCGGCTATTAACTCCTCCAAAAGCAGCCTCAGGCTGCTTATTTTCTTTATTTTCTTTAACATACAATTCAAGCGCTGGAGCAAGTTCAGAGAGGCAATCTCCGTCCGTGTCGGCGGCCGATAAGAAGAAGAAGAAGAAGAATGGTTTGGCAAAGCCAATTGCACCCTGAGCGTCCCCACTCGGCAGCAGCAGATCCTGGTGGGGATGGGGGAGGCTGAGCCTGGCCCCAGCTCACCCCGCACTAAATCGCGGCCACTCCGGCTTTGTTTGGATCCCTGCCCAGAGCCAGGGCGATCAGAGCCGTGGGTTTGGTCGCCTCTGGCTGCGGATGGGATGGCAGCTGAGGTTTCTGATCTCTGTATTTCCTCCCACGACTCCATCGTGGCCAAAAATCCTAAGAGCCAAATAAAATTATATGGGGAGGAGACACACAGGAACCTGTATGGGCATGGCTGCTTGAGGTGCAGAGCTCCCAGGAGCAAAACAAGCGGGTATTTGGGGTTTGCAGAACTGTTTGCCATCTCATCTCCTTTCCTTCCCCTTCCCAAGCCAACACGTGCTCTGAGCTGCACCTTTGCCACTTTTTCTTGCAGCTCTTCCTGAGAAATACGGCTACTCCAGGGAGTCACACACATTTACCTGCACTGATGTCACCTCTGGCATCTTCACCCTGCACCCTCACATATAACGGGTGATTCTGTGCTCCTGGAGGGGAACTTTATGAAAATACAAGCACAGGGGGAAAGGATGAGATCCCTTCTCCTCTCCAGATACTCCCAGAGGGCTCCAAGCCACCCCATCCCAGGATGCTCCTCCATCCCTGCATGCCCATCCTGAGCTGCTCCTGCTGGGTTTTGCTCCTGGTACCCCTGTGAGGGTGGGGATATCCTGGTGTGGCTGGGGAATGGCAGGCCCAGGCTGGATGGTAAAGCCTGGGCAGAGGTGTTGTGGCTTCTCCTGACAAACAAACCACTGCAAAGCAAAACCAGGGGGCAGTTCGGGTTTGCAGCACTGTTTGCCACCTCATCCCCTTTCCCCCCTCTTCCCAAGCCGACACGTTCTCCGAGTTACACCTTTCCCATTTTTTCTTGCAGCTCTTCCTGGAGAAATACGGCTATTTCAGGGAGCGGGGGGCCGGCACACACAGCCCTGCCGAGTTCAGCAAGGCGCTGAGGTAGGAGCCTTTTATCCAACGCTGCCCTCCAACCTCCAGCTGCAGCGATGCTGCCAGCACCCCGAGGGGGTTTTTCACAGCCAGAGGGGTCTTTTTGCAGCTGGAGGCTCTGTGTCTCACGGGCTGATGCTAAAGCAGAGCCAGGGAGAGGCGGGTCCGTGCCCGGTCCCCAGCTGGGTGCCGGCTGCTGGCACCCGGCTCTCGCTGCTTTATTCGCCTTTTATGGCCCGGAGCTCGCCTGCAATAAAATCTGTGGGAGGCCGAACTTGGGGACGGCTGGGAGATGTCAGAGGGGGAGAGCTGCCAGCTCCTGCCTGGGCTTCTCCTAAGGACATCACCTCTGGGAGCATCCCGGGCTTGACTTTGTGCAAAGCCAAGTGCAAAATTAAATGTGAAAGGCAAATTACTGGGGTTAAAAACGGAAAAAGGCTTTTTTAGGATCCATTTTTAGGCTTCTTTGCCCCTGCTAGGAGGCGACTTACAGGTCAGATGTGCTTGCAGAGCCAAATCCTTCTTGTTTTACCAATTGGATGAAGTTCTGATGCTGGGGTTTGAAGCTTGTGGGGTGAAAATCATGGCTTGGGTCAAACTCCTGGCACAAACATACCCAAACCCTGGCACCAAAACACACCCAAACCCCCAGCACAAACCCCCCCAAACCCCCAGCACAAACACACCAAAACCTCTGGCACAAACATCCCCAAACCCCTAGAACCAACATATCCAACCCCCAGAACAACATCCCCAAACCCCCAGCACAAACATCCCCAAACCCTGGCACAAACATCCCCAAACCCTCAGCACCAACATATCCAACCCCCCAGCACCAATATACCCAAACCCCTGGCACAAACATCCCCAAACCACTGGCACAAACACACCAAAACCTCTGGCACAAACATCCCCAAACCCCCAGAACCAACACATCCAAACCCCCAACACAAACACACCCAAACCCTGGCACAATCACACCCAAACCCCTGGCACAAACACACCCAAACCCCTGGCACAAACACACCCAAACCCTGGCACAATCACACCCAAACCCCTGGCACAAACACACCCAAACCCCTGGCACAAACACACCCAAATCCTCAGCATCAAAATACCCAAACCCTGGCACAAACACACCCAAACCCCACCACGGAGGGTCTGGACGTGGCTGCTGACATCCCTCTTCCCCCTGCAGGCATTTCCAGCGTGTGACCCACCTCCCTCCCAGCGGGGTGCTGGATGTCCCCACCCTCCATCAGATGGCCCTGCCCAGGTGTGGCACGGATGACGGGCACGGCCGCGCTGCCCCCGCCCGGCGCCGGCGGCGCTCGGCACAGCACGGTGAGCACCGGGGCTCCCGGCGGGTTTGGGGTCTGGGATGCTCGGATCTCCCATCCTGGACTCGTGGGGAAGCTGCTGTGGGTGGGAGGTGCAGCCCCACTGGCACAGCATCCAGCCCAGGACATGCTTGGAGGTTGTTTTTAAAGCAGTGATTAGAGATTCGACTCCCGGTTTTGGGGAATTCGGCTCTCTGGGGTGGTTTTAGTGCTGCTGTGGGAGCCAGGAGATCTCCCAGAGAGCACTCAGGTCACCATGGCCCCACACTCAGCTGGGCTGGCATGATCTGGAGGGCAGGGGCTGGCACACGTGAAGTTATCCCCCAGTTTTGCTGATCTTTGGGACTTCTAATGCATATTAGGGACACAGCAGTAACCAAAAACCTGCCAGCACTTGGCTGCCTGACCCAAGGGTCGTTTCACCCATGTTAAGGGGTTTCACTCTGCTCCAAGCATCCTTCTGTGCTCCTGTGTGGCCAGGACTGGGCCTCTTGTCCCTCGTGAGCTCTCTTTGGGCTTGCAGATGAGTAACTGGATTCCTAGAGAGCAAGAGGGCCGGGACCAGCTGTGCTCAGGACATGGGAAAAACGAAGGGGAGATTAGGAAAAGGCTCTGTGCCGTGTCAGGCTGTCTGTGCATCTGGCAGGGCTGGCCATGGACAGCCCCAGGAGAGCCCTGTCATCCTCCTCCAGCCTCTGGATTTCCTCCCAGAGCCCCAGCATGTGTCCCTTGCAGGAGCCATCCTGTGCCCACAATGGGCAGTGGATGGCAGTGGGCAGTGAGCAGAGCTGGAAGGACATAGAGCAGGAGGTGGGCAAACAGGAGCAGCCAGAGCCCTGTGGCTCATGGGGCTCCTCTTTGGGCATCAAAAAAGTGGGTGGGTGGCAGGAAATGCCCAATGGCTCAAGGATAGGGCAGGAAAGGGCTCAGTGTGGTTATTGCTCTGGTGATCTGATGTCACAGCAGTGGGGATGGGACAGCACCACATCTGTACCCATGGGCTGGATGGGAGACAGGAGGTGCCTGCAGGGCTGATGGCACTGGCCAGGAAGGCTGGGGAGGGCTTTGTGCTGTTTATCCTGCTTGAAGCAGGAACCCCTGGCAGCTGAGCCAGCACAGTGCCCTGTTATCCCCCCCGTGTCCCTCATCCTGCTGGCTTGGGGCACACCCAGAGCCCAGCACGGGGCAAAGCCAAGCTCTCCTCTTCCCAAGCTTAGCAAGCCAGCCTTGCTAAGCCAGCTTTGCCATCCTCCTCTGGTGGTGGATGCTCTGCCCCTGTGGAGGGAAGGATGGGATGCCAGGCTTTGTTTTAGGGCTGATTTTAGCTTTTGCTGTGCAGAGTGGAAGCTCATCTGTGTCCTTTTGGAGCTGGAGGCCATCACTGCAGTGGGAACTGATTCTGTCCCCACGAGTGTGACCAGACAGCCCAGAGTGTCCCCAGCCACGGGGAGAAGGAGGCAGAGCTGGGCTGGGATGTGTGCCAGCTTTGCTGGGAGGCTCAGCCCAGAGGCAGAGCAGTGAGCCCTGGTGTGCTGCCAGCTCTGTTCCCCCTGTTTTCCTGCACATCTGGAGCAGAGGCAGAGGCTGGAGCCTGTCCCCACTCCCACGCCTCAGCACCAGCTCTGGCACCCACATCCCCCCAGGGCCCCACGGCTTTTTTCCTGCTCCCAGATGCCTCCAGATAAATGTAATCCCAGGGCTCTGGGGTCCCACAGCTTCCGAGGGGTGCTGGAGGAGGAGGAGGAGGAGGAGGAGGAGGAAGAAGGGGCTGCAATGCTGCTCACCAACTATGTGAACTCTCATCTTTGCCCTCCTGTGTGTTAGGAGGGTCAGGGAACTTAGGGGGAGTCGCATCACTTGTCCCCTTCATCCTGGTCGCCAGCTGTCCTTGTAGCACCAAGGCTCTGTCCTTGATGTCTGTGCTGGGACTTGGGTCAAACCCCCGGCACAAACATCCTCAAACCACTGGCACAAACACACCCAAACCCCTGCCAGAAACATCCCCAAACCCCCAGCATCCACATCCCCAAACCCTCAGCACCAACATCCCCAAACCACTGGCACAAACACACCCAAACCCCTGACAGAAACATCCCCAACCTCCCAGCACCAAAATACTCAAACCCCCGGACCAACACACCCAAACCCCCAGCACAAACACACTCAAACCATCAGCATCAACATCCCCAAGCCCCCAGCATCAACATCCCCAAACCCCCAGCACCAACATCCCCAAACTCCAGCACAAACACACCCAAACCCCCTGCACCAACATCCCCAAACCCCCAGCACCAACATCCCCAAACCCCCAGCACCAACATCCCCAAACTCCAGCACAAACACACCCAAACCCCCAGCACCAACATCCCCAAACCCCCTGCACCAACATCCCCAAACCCCCAGCACCAACATCCCCAAACCCCCAGCACCAACATCCCCAAACTCCAGCACAAACACACCCAAACCCCCAGCACCAACATCCCCAAACCCCCTGCACCAACATCCCCAAACCCCCAGCACCAACATCCCCAAACCCCCAGCACCAACATCCCCAAACTCCAGCACAAACACACCCAAACCCCCAGCACCAACATCCCCAAACCCTCTGCACCAACATCCCCAAACCCCCAGCACCAACATCCCCAAACCCCCAGCACCAACATGCCCCAAACCCCTGGCACCAACCCCCCAAACATCCCCAAACCCTGGCACCCTTTGAAGGAAGCAATCTGGGACAGATTGAGCCCTGCTCACCCTTTCTCCCTGCCCGGGGGTGGCTTTGTTTTGGCACAGGAGGGCGGTGGCCGAAGCGGCAGCTGACGTACCGAGTGGTGAACCGCCCGCCGTACCTGCCGCAGCACGGGGTGCGCCTGGCCGTGCGCGCCGCCTTCCAGCTCTGGAGCAACGTGTCCTCGCTGACATTCTGGGAGGCACAGGATGGTCCTGCTGACATCCGCCTCACCTTCTTCCACGGGGACCACAACGATGGACTCAACAACGCCTTCGATGGGCCAGGTGCTGGTCGCTTCCTCCTTGTAAGCTTCTCTTTGTGATGTGGGGTCTTCCCCCGCGGGGAGGAGGGCTGGGATTGTGCTGGGCTGGGGGTGATGGAGGCTCTGCAGTGTCTCCAGCCCAATTTGTACCAGTTTTCTGTCTGATTTGGGGTCTGATTTGCTGTCTGATTTGGGGTCTCCCCTCTCAACTCTGCAACTGAGGTCTGTCGCCACATTTCTCTTCACAGAGAAAAGCAAGGCACCATTCTTCCCAAGAATATTTCTGGGTTTCACATTCTCTGAACCTCAGAGAAAAGGAAAACAATTCTTATCTCATTTGCTGTGCCTGTGTTTGTGCAAAAGTAGAATGCAGTATGGAGATTGTTTACCCAAAGTGATGGTGTTTTGTTTCCTTGGCCTGTCAGGGCCAAGTGTGTGTGTGTGTGTGTGTGTGTGTTGGGACTGTGGGCTGACAGTCATGAGATTCAGTGCAGTGGAGTGCAGCTGAGTGCTTGGCAGATCCAGTTTAGATGTAATGTAATATGGTGTAATATAATATAGAATAATATAATATAATAAAGTAGTTAATTAGCCTTCTGATAAGATGGAGTCAGATGCATCATTCTCTCCCCCTCATCGGGAGTGAAAATATCCATGATAGAGGTCTGCCAGCAAGGTGGCTGAGATGCTCCTCAAGGAGCCCCACAACACCCTCCAAACCTGGGCTCCCCCAAAAACACCTAAAACTGACTCACATTTGGGCAAAGCAGAGCTGCATGTTGTGGCAATGTTCCTCACTCGGGGCTCACCCAATGTGGAGTTTTCTTGACTCGGGGTCACCAATTGTGGGAATTTGCAGGCAACCCCGACATGGGAAGAGACAAGAATCTTGACTCCATGTTTCAGAAGGATGATTTATTATTTAATGATATATTAAAAGAAAATTATATGTTAAAACTATACTAAAAGAATAGAAGAAAGGATTTCATCAGAAGGCTTGAAAGGAATGGAATGATAAAATCTTATGACTGTGATTGGCCATTAATTAAAACCAACCACATGAGACCAATCAAAGATGCACCTGTTGCATTCCACAGCAGCAGATAATCACTGTTTGCATGTTGTTCCTGAGGCCTCTCAGCTTCTCAGGACAAAAAATCCTCGCAAAAGGATTTTTCATAAAGCGCCGTGGTGACGTTATGGTCCCTGCTGGCTCTCGTGTCCCCAGGAGGTGCCCTGGCTCACGCCTTCCTGCCCCGGCGAGGAGAAGCTCACTTTGACAGTGCTGAGCGCTGGTCCCTGCACAGTGGCAAAGGGAGGAACCTCTTCATCGTGGTGGCCCACGAGGTGGGGCACACGCTGGGGCTGCAGCACTCGCCCGTCAAGAGCGCCCTGATGTCGCCCTACTACAAGAAGCTCAGCAAGGATTTTGTCCTCAGCTGGGATGACATCTTGGCCATCCAGAATTTGTACGGTGAGCCTGGCTTCTCTGAGCATCCCTGGGTTCCTGCAGGGTTGTTCTCTGGGGTTCTCCGGGTTCCTGCAGGGTTGTTCTCTGGAGCAGTAGGGATGGGAGCAGGGGAGAGGACTGCTGCCACATGGGCTCCATTCCTGTGGTGGCTGGGGAGGAAAATGCAGGAGAGGGGCACAGGTGCCAGGGCCTCCAGGGCAGGGAAGGTTGGGTTTGCTGCCCACTTGTCTGCTGGTGCATGTTTTTTGGGGTACCAAGGGATTTTTGTCACCATCATGTAGAGTGGGATAGGAACCAGACATTGGGACAAGGAGTCTTGGGAGTCCCAGCCCTGTGCTTTGGGAAAAGTTGTTTCTTTGCTCCTTCTGTGGACTCATCACCCCCTGTTCCATCCCAGGAAAGCCCTCCAAGGGCTCGGCCATCCAGCTCCCAGGAAAGGTCTTCACTCACTTCCAGGACTGGAACACGGACCTTTACAGCAGGGACCGGCAGCAGAGGAGCCTCAGCACCTATTACTGCCACTCCTTCTTCGACGCCATAACCTCTGGTGGGTGCAGGCCAGCGTGACCCCCTCCAAAACCTGCACCCCACACCTTGTCCCAGTGCTGCTGCAGCTCCCAGTGGAGGGAGAGCTGGTTTTCACTGGTCCACAGCTCCTGGCACTCCTGGCATCACTCATGCACAGTGCACTTTGAGGGCACAGCAATGTGCCAGAAATAGGGAAACGCCCCAAAACTCAGGCCATGGCAAGGATTAATCACTGCAGGAGCTCAGCTGTGCAAGATAAGCCTTGAGCTGTGGCCAGAATTTATCCTCTCGTGCCTGGAGGGGAGAAAATGGATTCTGGAAGCTGGAAGGGCAGGAGGAAGCATCCAAACCCCAAAGCACCACGGGGCTGCACGGGGAGGAGAGGGGATCTGGGGAGCAGTGCAGGGTGGTTCAATAACATTTCTCCCTCTGCTTCACAGACGGGGATCACAACCTCTACATCTTCAAGGGCAGCCACTACTGGGTGGTGTCAGGCAGTGGCAATGCCAGTGAGCCCCAGGCACTGCAGCCACGCTGGCCCGGCCTCCCCGCCGGCATCGACGCCTGCGCCTGGTCCCGGAGCACTGGGAAGTTCTACTTCTTCAAAGGTGGGTGAGGGGGCAGGGGACGCCCCTCGGGGCTGCCACTGCTCCTGCCTGCGGGGTGGCTGGCCAGGTCTGGCTGGAGCCACGCAGTTCTTGTTTGTGTCCCCTCCCAGTGCAGAGCTGGGGCGTTGCTGCACCCTGGGTGTGCAAAACCTGGGCTGGGTGCCCTGTCATGGGTGAGCCACATGGCCCTGGCAGCCACAGCACCTCCTCGTGCCTCAGTTTCCCCATCAGGAGAGCAGCACTCACTGGTGTGTCAAAGCAAATCCAGGTGGAGTTGTGGGTGTTGGGGAGAAACTGCTCCCCAAAACACGAGGTGCAGGGGAGTGCATGGGGGTTTCATGGGGCACATGGATCCCTGTGCTGTGCCTGGGGGCTGAGCTGCCCTGGGAGCTGGGATACCACCCATGGGCTGCCCCAGCAGCTGGGATACCATCCATGAGCTGTCCCAGCAGCTGGGATACCATCCCTAAACTGCCCCAGCAGCTGGGACACCATCCCTAAACTGCCCCAGGAGCTGGGATACCATCCATGAGCTGTCCCAGCAGCTGGGATACCGTCCCTAAACTGCCCTGAGCTGTCCCAGCAGCTGGGATCCCATCCATGAGCTGTCCCAGAAGCCAGATGGGGAGAGGAAGGTCAAACCAAGCAGCCTGGCTGCCAGGGTCAGCCCCAGCTTTTGATGGGAAGCTGCTCAGAAAAGGGGCTTTGTGCTGCAGCTGGGTGAGAGCCAAAGCCCCTCTGCCTCCCCAGCCCTCACTGCTCCCTCCGTCCTCCCCAGGGCTGTGTCAGGCTGTGCCTTGTGAGCAGAATGGGGCTTTTGTCTGCCCTGTTGTGGGGACAGGGTGCTGTGGGGACAGCCAAGCCACCGATCCCCATCACAATTCCCGCTGCAGGGCTGGGTTTGGATGCCCCAGCCTCAGCTGGATCTGTTTCTGTCTGTCCCGTTCACTGTGCAGGGCCAGGGGGGAGGCTTGCCAGAAGCAGCGTGGTGGTGGCCTTGCTCTGTCCCTGATGGTCCCTTTCCATGCCTTCAAACCCCAGAGCTGTCGTGCCTCAGTTTCCCCTGTGACCATGTTCAAAGGGATGCAAGGATGAGGGGAGAGACTAAGATCTGACTCCACGTTTCAGAAGACTTATTATTTTATGCTATGTATTATATTAAAACTATACTAAAAGAACAGAAGAAAGGTTTTCCTCAGAAGGCTGGCTAAGAATAGAATAGCAAGGAATGATAACAAATGTTTGTGGCTCGGGCTCTCTGTCTGAGCCAGCTGGGCTGTGATTGGACATTAATTAGAAACAACCACATGAGACCAATCCCAGATGCACCTGTTGCATTCCACAGCAGCAGACAACCATTGTTTACATTTTGTTCCTGAGGCCTCTCAGCTTCTCAGGAGGAAAAATCCTAAGGAAAGGATTTTTATAAAAGATGTCTGTGACATTCCCCTCAGGCTGGTCCTCGGGGCAGCCCCGCTGTTGGTCACCAGTGGCATGGATGTCACTGGCCACCACGAGGCCGGTCCTGTGGCTGAGTCTGAGCACATCTGGAGCTCGGCCTGCCAGGGTGCCCTCCGGGGTGTGCTCTGACCCTCCTGTCCCCGCAGGTGGCCGATGCTGGCGCTACTCTGGCTCGGAGCTGGATGCGGGATTCCCCCGCAAATGCAGCGCCCTGGGGCTGCCCCGGCACCCGGACACCGCGCTCTACTTCCAGCAGCTCCGGCGCCTCGTCCTCTTCAAAGGGCCCAAGTACTTCGTGGTGGGCGAGGATCCGCTGGGCGTGGAGCCGTACTACCCCCGCAGCCTGCGGGACTGGGCAGGGCTGCCCCCGGGCACCGCCGGCGCTCTCACCCACCGCGACCGCGCCCTCTACTTCTTCAGGGATGATCAGTACTGGAAATTCGACCAGGATAAGCTGCAGGTGGTGGCCACCGGCAAATGGGCCACGCAGCTGGCCTGGATGGGCTGCTGGGATGCCAACAGTGAGCAGGTCCTGTTCTGAGAAAAGGGGGTCTGGACCTTGCCTGGATCCCTCTGGGTGTGACTCTGGTTCCTGTCTGAGGATGGCTGGGCAGGGACTGGATGCCCATTGGAGCCGTGGGATGGTGCAGCAGTGACCCAGCAGAGCTGGGATGGAGCTGGGACACAGCCAGGTGTGCCCCAGCCAGGTGTGCCATAGCCAGGTGTGCCATAGCCAGGTGTGCCCCAGCCAGGTGTGCCCCAGCCAGGTGTGCCATAGCCAGGTGTGCCCCAGCCAGGTGTGCCCCAGCCAGGTGTGCCATAGCCAGGTGTGCCATAGCCAGGTGTGCCCCAGCCAGGTGTGCCCCAGCCAGGTGTGCCATAGCCAGGTGTGCCCCAGCCAGGTGTGCCCCAGCCAGGTGTGCCATAGCCAGGTGTGCCATAGCCAGGTGTGCCCCAGCCAGGTGTGCCCCAGCCAGGTGTGCCATAGCCAGGTGTGGCACAGGCCTGCAGGCTTTGGGACAGTATTTTTTATAACAGAGCACAGAAAAAAATCTATCAGCCACGGAGACTGCAAACACACCCATTTCTGTTAATTTTCAGGATGTGTGTCACTGCCAGGTGGCCTGAAGGCTTTGGGACTGTATTTTTTCTTTTAAAAGACCACAGAAAAATGTATCAGCCATGGAGACTGCAAACACACCCATTTCTGTTCACTTTCAGGATATTGTTACGCACGTTTTTCAAACCAGCACTGGGGTTTGGTGATACTTTTTGATATCTTTGTTGATGCTTGTTGATATCTGTCATTTTCCCACTATCAGATGGAGAAGTTTCTCGCTGCTGCTTGCTGTGGGGTTTGGATGGTTTTCAACAGCAGACTGACAACGTCTCCTGCTTAAAACTAAAAGAAAGGAGACATTTGGACAAAAAATTTGGGTCCATGAGGAGCTTTGCTGTTTGTTCAGACCCTGGGGTATGGAGGGTTGGGGATGCTTTGCTGGGCTGTGCTCACACCCCAGTGCTCTGCTGGAGACACCCCCACAGTGGGATTTTGGGGCAGAAAGCAGCAGGGTTTGGTGCAGGAGCCTCTTTGGGGTGGAGAGAAAGGGGGGGCTCAGCTGAGCTGCTGGCCACAGGCAGCAGGAGCTTTGGCTTTGGATGGGTTTGGGGTGCCTGGGTGGGTTCTCCTGGGCTGTGCTCACCTGGCAGCCCCCACTGTGTGCACAGAAGGTGCCTGTGCTCCGCTGCCTCTGCAAGGAACGGGATCAGGGAATTTCTGACTCCTGGGCCCCACCCGGGTGATGAACGGGGGGTGACAAATGACTGGGGGAGGAGGGGAAGAGGAGAGGGTGAGCAGGACAGAGGGACATGTCTGTGCATGCAGGACAGTGTGGCTGCATATTCCTCATTCCTTTCCCAAGGCAGAGTCCCCACCTGGAAACGCCTCTGGCTCCTGGGCAGGGTCACCAGCCGTGTCTGCAAAGGGCCCAGCGTGTCCCAGGGCTGGGGGATGGACCTCAGCTTCCTAGGGCTGGGATTCTGAGGCATTGGTGCTGGGCAAGACAGGGCTCAGCTTTATTAAATGATTTATTGAAGCCATTTGTGCCATGGTTCTGCCAGGACTCAGAGCCCAGCCCTGCTCTGGTGCTGCTGTGCTGTCAGGGTGCTGTGCTGGGTGCCACGCCAGGGTGCCCTCCTGATGCCAGCAGCTTCAAGGATTCCTCTTTCCCTCATCTTTGCCCTTTCCAGAGCCTCCCTGCAGAGCAGGGCTTGCCCTGAGCAGGGTGCCAGGGCTGGTCCTTCCCAAGGGGTGTCAGTGGAACCCAACACCAGCTGAGCTGTGGGTTTGGCAGGATGGGGAGCCAGCACTCCTCCCATTCTCCACAACACTTGTGATGAGCCCTTCATGTGCAGACACACACACAGGGGCTTCATCTGCCCAAAACCTCAGGGGACTTGCCAGGTTTCCAGAGAAACTCACATTTTCATAGGAATTGAATGACAATCAGGTGAGTGGCCCGCAGGGAGTCCCAAGGGCTTGGAGACCTGACAGCAAATAAAACCAACCTCTGGATGTGTGGTGTTGGGATTTGTGCTTGTTTTCATGTCACACTTTGGGTTTGGGTTGTTTTTTTTTAAAGCAAATCTCCAGTTTCCTGACAGGGCTGTGTTTCAGATGCCTGTGGGTGTTTGGGGTTGGAGAGGGGGTTGCTGAATTTGGCCTCAGCTTTCATGCTGGCACGATCAAAGAGGGGAGATGGATCCCACTGAAAACTCACTGATGGTGATGAAAACATGGAAATTCTTTCTTACTTCAACCCCAAATTACTGAGGATTTTTCCACACTTTGGAATGTGTTAATAGGTTTTTTCCCCCAGGCTGAATTCATTCATTATCCCTTTTCCTGTCCCCTTAGGAGAAAGCCATGTGCTGTGTGACTGGAGGCTGAGGACGGGATTACCTCAAATCCTCTCCCCTTTTTGGGTTTTCCATCTCTTCCCTGGCTTGCTGCCATGTGTTTCCTGGGGCTGTGTCCTGTGGGATGTTTTGGGGCCCTGTGATGCTGCAGAGGCAGCGGGGTCACTCTGCTGTGTCCCCTGTGCCCCATCAGTCTGGGGGGCTCTGGGGAAGTGAACTCACACCCTGAGCCTTTCAACTCACCCCCCTGGGTGCCCTGGATGGAAATCCAGCTCCTCAAGGGTTCTTTTCTCCTGCTGGGCTCCCTGGCTGGGCACATCAGGCGAAGACTCCCCCAGCCTGCCTCACATTCCCCAAACTGAATAGCTGGGATTCCTGCATTCCCTGCCCCAAAATGACCCCGGCTGGACACTGAGCTGCAGTGGCATCAGCAGCTGCCTCCAGGGACAGGATGGGTCCCCACCACAGCAAGGAACCCCACAAAGCCCAGGAGAGGCTCGGATGTTCCCAAGGTGTGAACACTTCCCTGGTAGATTTGTTTTTTGCAGAGGTACCTGGGTGCTGTGGCAGCTCTGCCAGGCCTGGCTGAGGGAGGGAGTGTCCCACATTCCCAGGGGTGCCCACTCATAAGCAGCTCTTTCCTTAAAGCCCCAGCTCCTGGAGTCACTCCATCCCTGCAGGAGCTTGGCTTTTCCCAAACACCTCGCTGCCGTGGGCAAGGAGGGAAGGAGTTTGGAAAGGAGCACAGAGCAGAGAAAGCCCAAAGGTGGGTGTGAAAATGAACCCTCCTCACCCTGAGGTCGCCCTGAAGATGCACCTTGTGACCCTCAGGTCACCTCACCTGTGGTGGAGGTGGGTGTAGGGGTTTTGGGAAGGGGGAAAATCCCCCTCGTGTGGCTGGGAGCAACCTGGGTGCTGAGGAGCTGCTCTCTAAGCTGAGGAGCTGCTCTCCAACTCCTTCCTGCCCCGGAGCCAGGGCCCTCGGGGGGAAAATCCACCCCTGGCATGGCTGGGGAGGAGCAGGGCTGTGAGAGAGGAGCAGGTGCTGAAGGGTTAACAGGGAGTGTTTGCAGCCAGTCCCTTGTCACCAAGGAGAAGCCATCAGCACTTGGGAAGGAAACAAAACACCCAGGAGGGCGATTTCCTCTCCCCAGCACCATCGCAGGGCTCGGGGCACCACCAGGACACTGCCACCACCCCGTGTGGCAGGGAGCAAGGGGCACCAGGTGAGTGTGGCTGCTGGGGAGGTGTGCTGGGGCCAGCACAGGGACAGCCATGTCCCCACCACCCTTTTCCCTCGACCTCCTCCCAGTCTTATGGCAGAATGTGGGGCACCCTGGGCACGGGGGCACAGAGCATCCGTCCCTACCAGTCCAGCGGGCAGTACCTGTACGCCATGAAGGAGGACCTGGCAGAGTGGCTGAAGGAGCTCTATGACCTCGACATCGAGGTGGGCACCTTCCTGGAGGTGCTGGAGACAGGGGCTGTGCTGTGCTCCCACGCCAACCACGTCACCCAGGTGGCAGGGGAGTTTGCCCAGGCGTGCCCCGAGGTGGCCCAGCATCTGCACCTGCCCTCCACCGGTGTCACCTGCAACCTCACAGCACAGCCTGGCACCTTCCAGGCCAGGGACAACGTCTCCAACTTCATCCAGTGGTGCAGGAAGGAGATGGGTATCAAAGGTAGGATGCCAGGCCCCAGCTGTCCCATGTCTCTGTGTTCAAGTCCCCTCCAGCCATTCCATGTTTTGCCATGTGTCCCCCAAACCCAGCACCACCCTGGCATGGGACAGCACCGTGTGCAGGCACCCCTGGACTGGCATCCCTTGTGCAAGGTCCTCCAGGCTTGGCAGCAGCTTTGCAGGGTGCTGGCACGTGGCTGGAGGGTTTGCTTGGGTGCAAATACACACAGGGGGAATGGCAAAGGGAAGGGTGGATGGCACAGTGTGTCCCTGCCAGGCACGGCACAATCCCAGCCCTAAGGACAGCAGGAGAAGTCCTGGCTCTGAGCAAAGCATCTGTCACCCTGTCCTACCCCCATGGATGCCCAGGGAGGGGAGGGGCACAGAGCAAGACATCCTCAGGGTCCTCAGGCACGGAGTTTTGTGGCTTTGGGATGCCGTGAAACAGCTGTAGATGCCCAAAAGGAAAGGCTCTTCCTCCTTTATCACTTATCCCAACTCTTGTTGAACCCAGCCATATTCCTGGTGGGATGGCTCCAGTGCAGAGCAGCCTTTTGGGTGGGTTTTGCCTCCATCTGTGCCCTCCATCTGCCCTGTCCTCATCCCCACGTGCCAGCCCTGGCTCAGCCCTGCCCTGCCCTGCCCAGATGTGCTGATGTTCGAGACAGAGGACCTGGTGCTGAGGAAGAACGAGAAGAACTTCGTGCTGTGCCTGCTGGAGCTGGCACGCCACGCCTCCCGCTTTGGGATGCGCGCCCCGACCCTGGTGCAGATGGAGGAGGAGATCGAGGAGGAGCTTCGGCAGGAGCTGGAGCTGCCTCCCCCAGAGCCCACCCTGCCACGGGGCCCCAGGAGGGCACCACGGGACCTCCAGAACCTCGACCAGATGGTACCGAGGGGCAGGGGGGCATGGGGGGCATGGGGGGGCATGGGGATGGGGATGGGGATGGAAATGGATGGGATGGGCATGGAGATGGATGGGATGGGCATGGAGACGGATGGGGATGGAGATGGATGGGGAGGGGCATGGAGATGGACATGGAGATGGACTGGATGGGGATGGGCATAGATGGGGATGGGGATGGAAATGGATGGGGATGGGGATGGACATGGAGATGGATTGGATGGGGATGGGCATGGAAATGGATGGGGATGGCATGGAGATAGATGGGCATGGAGATGGAGATGGGCATGGAGATGGATTGGATGGGGATGGGATAGGCATGGATGGGGATGGGATGGGCATGGTCACCTCAGGACCTTTCCCAGCTGCCCTGGTGAGGACCCATCCCTGCCACCCTCAGGTGCAGCACCTGGTGAGCCGCTGTACCTGCCCTGTGCAGTTCCCCATGATCAAGATCTCCGAAGGGAAATACCGAGTGGGGGACTCTGACAGCCTCATCTTTGTGCGGGTGAGTCTGCTTCACCCCTGCTCTTGGGGGAAAAGCATCAGGAATTCTGCTCTGCTGCCATGCCCCCATTTCCACAATCCCCCAAAAGGGGCCCCTGTGGGAGTTTGGATCATTATTCCCAAAGCAGGGGAGCTCAGCCCTGTCATAGATGTAGGTATGGATTTCACCATCCACGTGTGTGGGACAAACCCTGACACCCCACAGAGCCACAGCCTGCTCTCACCCAGCTATGGGATCCCTGGCATGCTCTGAATCCATCCCCGAGCCTGCCCAAAGAACTCAGCACACCACGAAGGACAGGGATCTTCCAAAAGGATCCCTCACCCTCCTTGTGGTGACAAAATAAACGTGTCGGGATGGCCGCAGGAGCTGGGCCAGGGACGCAGCCGCCCTTTGGGACACCTGGTGGCACTTAGGGCCAGCCCACAGCCGCCCTTTGGGACACCTGGTGGCACTTAGGGCCAGCCCACATCTCTCCAAGCCCGGCCGGGCGTGCCACCCCCAGGCTGTTGCCGGTGTCCCCTGGCACGGACATTCCCGCACAGATCCTGCGGGAACACGTCATGGTGCGGGTCGGGGGCGGCTGGGACACGCTGGAGCACTACCTGGACAAGCACGACCCGTGTCGCTGCACCTCGCTCTGTGAGTCCCCGCGTCCCCAAACCCCGCGGCTGCCTGAGGGTGAGGGGTCTGTGGCTGGTCTCGATGCTTCTCGGGGATGTTTTGGCTTTGGTACAGCCACGCCTCGTTGTTCTGCCGGGGAATGTCGGGTTTTGGGGACTTTCTTTGGTTTTGGTGGCCACTAGAGGTCATGGAAGACTTTAGGATGGAGCCGGACCCCGAAAGCCGCTTTGCAGGGAGCGCAGCTTTCTGCCGGCACCCTCGGGGGGCTGGACGCTGAGCCACGGCTGGGTGGGCTTCACCGGGGGTGGGCGCAGGGGACAAGGGCGCTGAGCCCCCCCTCGTTGTCCCCACAGCTCACAAACAAGCCTGGAAAGGCCGGAGCCCGCAGCAGCAGGTGCAGCACGAGGTGCGGCTGTGCCCGGCCGCCCGCAGCCCCCGGCCCGCGCTGCTGCTCGTCAGCCGCTCCCAGAGCCCCCTGCCCCCCGTCCCCTGGGGGGGCCGCGTCCCCCCTGCCACCCCCTCCCCAGAGCGCTGGGGTCGCCAGCCGGGTGCCAGCCCTCACCCGGAGCCCGCACGGCCCCGCAGGGTCCCTTCGGGCAGGTAAGTGCTGCAGAGATGCTTCGTGCTCCAAACTGCCCGGCTTCAGAGCAGGTTTGGGAGCATCTTTAGAATTTTTGCCCCCTTCTGGAAGTGCCCAGCACCAGGCGGGACGGAGGCGGGGATGCAGCAGCTCCCTGCCCCTCTCCGCTGTCTCTCCCTGCAGGATGCGGGAGCCACCCGCTGTCCCTTTGGGGAGGCAGCTGCCACCATCCCGCTCACCGGCCCGGTCCGGCTCCCCTGGGCTCGGTGCGAGGGGCCGGGCACCCACTCCCTCTCGGCTGAGCTCCCCGAACGGCGCGGGGGTCCCCAGGGCCCCGCACGGCACCAGCCCGGGGACATCATCCGGCCTGGGGACATCCAGCCCGGGGACATCCATCCCTGTGGCACCGGCACGGGGCAGGCCCGCGGCTCCCAGCCCACGGACCGGGGCACCGGCGCCTCCGAGGAGCTCCCAGCAAGGAGGAAAATCATCTGTGCTGGCTGCCAGGCCGCAGGAGACGGGGACAGCCACCACAGCCACACCCCGAGCCCCCAGTCCCTTAAAGGTCCGTGCCCCCAGTCCCCTAAAGGTCTGCGCCCCCTCCTCGCACCGGGATGCTCCGGGAGACTCCCGGAGCCTGAAGAGCCCGCGGGAAGGGAGGCAGGGAGCCCTGGGCCGGGGCCGACAGCCCTCAGCCCGAAATTCCTCCAGCCGAGCCCCGAAACCGGAGAGCAGCGTGAAACCCCCCCTCAAAGCCAGCCCGGCCGCCCCCCGGCCCGCCACCCCTCAGGGCCGTTCTGCAGGGGGGTGCAAGGTCTGCGGTGCTGGGGACGGTCCCCAGGGGACAGGGCAGTGCCACCCCGCCCCGAGCACAAGGGCTGGGGGCGCTGAGGGACCTCGGGGGGCAGAGGATGGAGCCGGGGCAGCCTGCGGCCCTGGCAGCGGGGCCGAGGGGCTGCGGGGATGCTGTGGGCACACGCAGCCCCCCGGCTATGCCAGGGTGCTGGAGGAGCTGTCCCGCGGCCCGCAGCCCCTGCGCCCCGTGGGGATGTGGAGCCAGGTCCCCGAAACAGCCGCAGGAGCTGCCCCGGAGCTCCCAGCCCCGGGCGAGGCAGAGCGGCCGGGGGTGGGCGGCCAGACCCCGCGGGCAGCCCGGGCCAGCGGCGCCGCCAAACCCCGGCGGTGCCTGAAGAAGCCCGAGCGGGTGCCCTCCATCTACAAGCTGAAGCTGCGGCCCAAGGTGCGTCCCCGGCGGGACCACAGGCCGGGCAAGCGCCCCTCGCGCATCCCCACCCCGCTGGGGCATCGCCCCCGGGGCCGGCAGCGACCCCCGGGCACCCCCCGAGCCCCCCAGAGCGGCAGCGCCCGCCCCGCGCCCTCCCTGGCGGACAGCGGCACCTGGCTGAGCGAGGAGGATGAGGAGGAGTCGTGGGTCTGAGCCCACCCCGATGGACGGACAGACGGACGGAGCCCTCCCTGCAAGGGTGGGAGCGATGCTGCAGCTGAAGGTGGAGCTGCGGTGCCCGAGGTTTCCCCCCGGTGGGATTCCTGCAGCACAACCCCGGGGGTTCCACCTCATTTTCAGAGCTGCACCCCCTCCTTCCCAAGGGATTTTTTTCTGTCCTGGTAATCCTGCTAAGCAGGCACTTTTGTACTGGTTTGGGTGGAAAAATCCAGCCCCAAATTGATGTTTTCTTCAGGGGGAGGGGTTTAGCCCCCCCTGAAGAGGGGACACCCCATCCTTGACATCCATAAAACACATCTCACATCTCAGTGCTCCCCATCTGCACCGTGGGACCAGTGAGCCCCGTGTCTGACAGCTCCCAGAGCCTCCATGAGTGCTGGGGGGTCACAAGAGGGGACCCTTGCTGACCCCCATGGTGGCTGTGGTCCCCTCTCGGTGCTGGATGTCACCATAATTCTCCAAATTAGGGTCACAGCAGGCACTGCTGCGCCCCGTGCCCTCAGCAATGCTGGTTGTGCAATAGAAATGTGCCAAAGCTCCTCTATTTCCACATCTTTTCTGTGTGGGTGTGGAGGGAGGGAGGGTAATCCTGATGTGGGCACAGCAAACGTCCCCCTGAGAGCCCCACAATGCCCAGGAGAGTCTCATTTTCCATGAGAGGATGAAGTCAGCCCCACTCCCTGCAGAGGAGCCGCAAATGTGAGCGCTGGGACTCGGGGAATGCAAAACCTGCTGGCAAAAACACTCCTGAGGCTGGTACAGAACAAGGGGACAGACCTGATTTTTAATTCAATTTCAAAGAAGGAGGTGCAGGGCGTCACAGGCGGTGCAGACACCTCAGGAATCTCCAACAAGGAGTCCAGGGGGGAAAGGGAAGCCAAGTCCAGGCAGCTGGGATGCTCATTGGGGCAGGAGGAGGAGAGGGAGAGAGGAGCATCCTTGGTGGGGCCGAACAGAACCCAGGCATCCCCTCCACGAGCACGGGGGCAGGCACCTGGCACTGCCCTGGGCACAGCACTGGGGACATCCCAGCCTGGGACAGGCCCAGGCTGCTCTCAGCAGCACCAGGGAGGCGTTGGGTGAGTGGTAAATCTGTAGTAAGGTGTGAGCAGGGCTGTGGGGTGCTCGTGGCTGCTGCCGTGCTCCAATCCCTGTGCCTGGACAGCTGGGATCTTCCTGCCTGGGGTTCCCTGCCTGCACCCAGGGTGCCTCCAGCACCACCCACCCCTTCCTGGGCTCTGGGGAGAGGAGCTCTTTGTAGCCCTCGTTTTCCCGGGAGCTGGGAAATGCTGTCGAAGCAGTGAGAGTTGTTGTTATTACTAATATAACTTCCTCTGTCTATAAAGTACAATAGAATATAACAATTATATTTATAACCTTTTTTTTTCTTTTTTTTTCTTCAAAATACTAAATAGATGCTATAAAAACCTGTAACTAATTGTGCTATAAACTGCAGGCTACGGGGTTATAACAAACAATGTATTGGCTTAGTTGTTGATATGTGTACGTGTGAGCATTTTATAAATGCTTTATTATTAGCATTTACCAAGGAATTTCCTTCTCAGACAATTTGGAGGGATAAAGCTCTGGCCAGAGATCGATAAGTGGACTTACATGTGTTAATAAATCCTGTCAGGATCAGGATGAGCTTGGACAGGGAGCCAGGTTTGCCATGAAGGCGAGGGATGGTGACAAGTGCCACTGCCCCTCCTGGCTGAGATGGACTCATGTACCCCCATTGCCTTTCCTAATTTTTTCCCTTTTTTTTTTTTTTTTTTAAATTTTGGAGCAAGGGGTTTGATTCCCCAAGCAGGGAGGGAGGAGCAGGGTGTACCCCCAGCCCTGGCACAGGGATGGGGCAGTGAGAGGCACTGGAGCTCAGCTGGAGCTGCCTTTAATGGGAAGCAATTCCAAGAGCACAGTGGAGGAGCTGGGCCATGGACACCTGGCTGTGGTGGCAGAGAGGGCTGGGTGTCCCGTTCTGCTGCCCAGGGCAGTGCTGAGCCCCTCCAGCTCCTTGTGACAGCAGGAATCACAGGGATGGTTTTGCTGGAGGATGGATCAGACGCAGATCCTGCCTCAGCAGGTGAGGATGGTGTTTCCCTGTGTCTCACAGGGACCCGCCATGGAGAAACCACGACCCTCTCGGCCTCTTGCTCTCCCTTCACCACCCCATCACCATTTCCTAGCAGGGGCTGCCCTTTGCCAACCCTGCAGGGCAGGATGCAGGCGAGCTGCAGCTCTGGTGCAAACACAAACCAGAAGATTAAAAAATAATAATTAAAAAAAAAAAAAAAAGTGGGGCTCACTTTCCTATTAGGGATATGCAGAGAGAAAGAAAAAAAAAAAGCCAAGAATGCAGCTGGAAGTGCTGCTCCAGCTCCCTGTTGCTGCTGAGGCAACATCCCTGTGGGAAAACCCGGACCTGGTGGCCCTGCCGGGGGCACAGGGGGCACAGGGGGCACAGGGGGGCTGCCCACCTGCCCGGGGCACCCCGAGGGCTGGGATGCAGAGCTGGTCACCTGCTGAGCCCAGGAGCAGAGGTAGCAGAGGCGTGACCTGCCCGGCAAGGAGCGTTCCCAGATTATTTGGTGTTCGCAGGCTGCGGGGAGGAGGAGCCTTCCTGTGCTGGAGCTGTGCTGGGGCAGAGGGGAGCTCAGAGCCCTGGGAAGGCAGGACCCAGCTCCTGGGGATGTCAGGAGCAGGATTGGGACTTGCTTTTTTTTTTCCCCTTTTTTTTTGCTTTCATCCAGAAATTCCACCTGGAAATCTGACCCGACCGAGCCAAGAGACAGCAGCCCATGTAACAGGGCTGCTCTGCCCTCCACAGGGAGAAACCCCAGCTCCACAAGGGGAAAAGCAGAACTCCTGTTTCCCTGTGCCCCAGAGACAGAACCAGCCCCAGAACACCGGGACACAGGTGCTGGATAATTCCCTTCCAGGAGCAGGTGATGAGGCAGCACCAAGCATTGCCCCTGTGCTGCCAGGGCAGAACTGGCAAGGATGAAGTGACAGCCAAAAATGTGGGCACATCTTCCACCCTTCCATACCACGTACAACCCCCTGGGATGGCTTTGGCCTCAAGCTCTGCAGGCTTGCAGAGAGCTCAGAGCCATCCCTCACCCCTCATTATCGCCCTGCACACCCTGCCCAAGGTGCCCTGTCCCCAAATGTCACCTCAACAACCCCGGAGGTGCCTCCAGCACAGCTCCCTCTGCCCGGGGAGCAGAACCACCCCCAGGTTTGGGGGATCCCGGGGCAGGGGGCTCACATGATGGTGCAGCAGAACCATCCCAAATTTTGGGCAGCCCCTGGGCAGGGCTCTCACATGATGGTGCAGCAGAACCATCCCAAATTTTGGGCAGCCCCTGGGCAGGGCTCCCACATGATGGTGCAGCAGAACCATCCCAAATTTTGGGCAGCCCCCTGGAGGATCCCTGGGCAGGGGCTCTCACATGATGGTGCAGCAGAACCACCCCCAGGTTTGTGGTCCCTGGGCAGGGGTCTAACAGGATGGTGCAGCAGAACCATCCCTGGGTTTGGGGGGGGTCCCTGGGCTCACATGGTGGTGAGAACCATCAGAACCATCCCCGGTGTTGGGCAGCCCCTGGGCGGGGGTCTCCTCACATGATGGTGCAGCGGTTCCTGCGCAGCGCGCCCTGGAAGCGGATGGTGGTGTGGACGTGCTTGCAGCGGGCGCAGCCCACGCTCTTGAGGAGCTCGCTGAAGAGCAGCAGGATGTGCCAGTTGTACTTGGCCGAGCACTCGATGTAGCCGCACTTCCACGTCTTTTTCACCAGGTTGGAGACGTTCCAGCGCGGGATGACCCGGCCCCGCTGCAGGTCCCGCTTGTTGCCCACGATGATGATGGGCGTCTCCGAGGTGCCGATGACCCTGGGGAGAGCGGGCGGGCGGTCAGGGGGGAGGATGGCAGGGGAGGGAGCGCACAGGGACAGCCCACAGAGCTCAACCCATCCCAAAAGGGCTCCTGGCTGTGCTTTGCCTTGTCCCCTTGTCCCTCTCTGTGTCCAGCCACCCCCCCATGTGGGAATCTACAAAATCAGAGGGTTTTGGGAAAGCTGCAAAAGGTTGGCTTCAGAGGTAGTAGAATTGTGATCAGAACTAAGCAGCAGCTATGAGATAGGTCAGCAGAAAAAATATTTAAACTGTAGAAAAGCAAAGACAAATAGAACAATGGTCTGTGTATTAACACTTGTCTAGAATAACTCCCTAAGCTACAGAAAAGTTTATCTAGCAAGATATTAGGAAGTTTGAAGCTTAATAATAGAGTTTTGTGCATTGTGTTTTAAAGCTTACAAGTAGGTCTTGTATTTGAAATAAGCAAGGATTGTTTAACCAAAGGTACGTGTGCTTATGGTGATTAGATAGAACTGTTAATATGCTTTTGCTTTGTGTGATTGGTCAAAAAATTTTAAAGTAAGTTGTAACATTAAGTTCTTAGTTTGCTGCTTGAGATGTGAGCTGCTGGCATGTTCCCATTGCCATAACCATGTAATGAGGCTGATGCTGGAAAATGAAACAGCTCAAGGCACGTTCCACAGCAGCCCCGTCCCGCTGGTGATTTGTACACAGCCCCCAGCTGGCGACACCCCCATGGCACCTGCAGCTGCTCACCCAGGGCCCAGCCACAGGGGACATCTGCCTGGCACTTTAATGCACAAAACAATAGCCAGGATCAAAGCCAGATCCCAGCCAGGCTCCTCAGAGCCAACCTTAACCCTCTTTTTTCTCTCTTGGAGTAAGAGTGAGAGGCGTGGATGTGAAGTGAAGTGAAGTGGTGTTGGATGTGCTGCTGGTGAATCTTATAGAGGGCAGCTAATCCTGTTTTCCTGGGAATTCTGTCAGGAATGAGGCAGGAATTTGCTCAGAGCCTTTGTTGGGCATTTTGCAGCTCATTTTTGGGGCTGGCAGCAGAGAATCCTCCAGCCCTCACTGGGTTCCATGGAGCAGCTGTGCCAGGAGTGACAGCAGAGAATCCTGGGTTCAGGGGAGCCTGCCTGGGCTCCTGCTCCCATCCCTGCCAAGGGGCTTTGTGCCAGTCTGATATCTCCTCTCTGATGCCAAGATGTGCCCCCTTGGTGCAGAACTCCCTTGCCAGGAGCCAGGGGGCTCTGCCACCACCCCAAAGCCATCCCTACCTTGTTTCCAGGATCTGCTGGCGGATGGTTTTGATGTACTCGAAGCTGTCAAAGCAACAGATGTCATAGACCAGGATGTAGGCATGGACACTCCGGAGCCCCCTGCAACACACGTCTGCCCACTCCTGCAAGGGGCACAGAGGGGTCAGTCCTGGCTCTGTGCCTGGGGAATGCCCTGCCCTGCCCTGTTCTGGGCCTGGGCACCCCGAGGAGGCTGCTGTGGCACCAGGGGGCTGCACATTCGCCCAGCACCCACCTCTGCTCTGCCCTGGCCCCTCTGTGTGTGCCCCACAGCTCTGCAGCCACCCCGCCATCTCCAGAGATCCCTTATCCCCCTGTCAGTCCAGGAGAGAGGGAAGAGGATTTGTCAGCCCCAGTTCCACTCCTGAGGGAGGATTGCAGCCTAATTCCAGCCCAGACCTGAGCTGGGAGTGGGGCTGAATGCAGCCCCCTGCTCTGGGTGGATTCATCCTCCAGAGCTGCTAATTAGCTGTGCTAATTAGTGATGCACCCTGGTTTTTGGGGCAGGGTGGGTGAGGAGGATGCTGAGCCCCATCTGAGGTCTGAGGGTGATGCACCAGCAGCTCTGTGGCTCAGAGGGGGAAGGTGACAGCAGGTCTGTCTGGGGGGGACATGGGGACAGAAGGGGAGCAGAGACTGCTCAGGAACTGAGTCTGTGAGAGCAAGATGTGGATCCAGGGCAGAGGCAGGCAGGCAGGGGCCTCTCTATAGCCAAAATCTGGAGCTGGAAGAAATTAATGCTGTTAGGAAACCCTTGGGTTTCTGGGAACAACTGGATTTTTTTTTCCTTTTTTTTTTCTTTTTCTTTTTTCATGCCATGAGTGAAAATCTGCCTCACTTCAGGCACTTTCCCATCCCAGCAGTGGGATTGGGAATGGCAGCCCCTGCAGCCAGCACTGCAAAACCCTCCTGGGTGCCTCTGGAAAGGAGGAAGACTCTCCAGGGAGGAAAGGCATCACTTCTCCCTGAGCAAACCCCTTCAGGGCCATGAATCAGCCCTTCCCGAGCTTATAATCAGAGTGAGGTGGGGAAGGGGAGTTTTGGGATGTGGGTTGATCTCTGTCACGGGGGGCAGCAGGGGAAGGAGCTGGCAGAGGGACACAGCCCCTCCCTGCCCAGCCAGGGGAGATGCTGGGGAGATCCTGGGGCTCAGAGATGCAGGAGGATGGAGCAGCAGCCTCTGGGCTCCTCTGAGCCCTGATACACCTGGCAGCGAGGAGCTGCAGCTATTTCACTGTGCTGGGGGCAGCTTGCTCCGGCCCTGCCATGTCAGGGTGGTTCTCCTCAGCAGTGCAGGTTTCCTGGGATGCTAGAGCTGGAGAAGTGTTGCACTGCAGGAGCAGCGTGTCACAGAGCCACTGGCTCCTGCTCCCCTTCCAGGACAGCACTGCAGGGATGCTGCTCCTGGCACAGAGCTGAGTCCACGATGTTTCCCAGCAGACAGAGCTTTATCCCTCTCCTTTCTCCTCACACCCATCCCTCTGATCACCCTCTCTTCCCTGGAAACCTCCATCTGTTCCCACTGGCACCTCCTCTGGGGTGCAGCAAGGCAGGGAGCTAATGGAGTGTGTGAGCATTGGCTGCTGTGTCAATAAATTACCCTTTGCTATTTCGGGCTCTTTCTCACGCTGACCTTTCCTTCCCTGCACTCACCCATTAATTTTTAAACCTTCTCCTCGCTCCTGGAGTGCTCATTTCACCTCCTGCCTGATGGTACAGGGACTCTTGGAGCACTACATGGCCCCTGTGGCCCTGGCCCTGCTGGGGACAGGGACACTGTGACTAATTGAGGTGGCCCCACGAGTGGCACTGCCCTCCAGCCACAGCTGGGAACCTCCAGCTCCTTTCCCCACACTGGTGACACAACCTGTGCCCCTGGGACTGGGGCTATGGCGTGAGCTTCACATCTCCTTTTCCCCCATTAACTCCACCCAGAAGTTGTTGGCGCTGGTGGCAACGCTTTCCAACCCCACCCTGCTTTCTGGGGGGGTTTGGAAGCACCTGAGGGGGTGGAGGAGGAGCTGGTGGGTTCAGAGCTCCAGGAACAAGCCCAGGCAGTGCTGGAGGTGGTGATGGCCACTCGCAGGAGGGGACGAGCTCTGCCTGCCTTGGGCAGTGGGTGCCTCAGGGCTCTGCTCTCCAGGAACCCCTGGGTTTCACCCAAATGTTCTGCTGTTGGTTCTGACTGGATCCCCGTGCTCCAGGACCCCAGGTGGATCCCAGCTGTGGGCAATGCCAGAGCCACACTCCTTGGAGTGCTTTGCCACCTCTCTTGCGTGTGTTGTCACCAAACTTTAGAACACTCTTTATCCTGGACCCGCTCAGCGGGATCCATGAGGACACAATCCCTCATTTAGCAACCAAACCCTGCCACGGAGAGAGAAACATCCCCCAAAACCGGATGCAGAACTGGAGCCCCACGGATTTTAACAGCAAAACCCCACCACAGGGGGGGTTCACCACAGACCCCCAGAGGTGGAGGCGCCCTCGGGTGCCCCCCTACCTGCAGGGTGTTGACAGGGAAGGCGGTGATGGGGGGAAAGTCCATGATCTGCAGGTCGTGCACGTGGCCGTTCATGACCACGGCGGGCAGGTAGACGCGGCGGGCCGTGGTGGGCACGCAGACCTCGCTGAACTCGTTGTACAGGAACTGCCGGACTATGGCGCTCTTGCCCACGCCCTGGGCTCCCAGCACGGCGATCTTGAAGGTTGCCACCATCCCGCCGCGCTCCGGCCCCGGTGCTGCCCCCGCGGTGCCGAGGCTGCATATTCCCGAGCAGGGGGCCTCAGCCCCATTCAGGATGCATTTCCCCTCCGGGGATTCCCGTCACTGCAAGGCCAAGGAGAAGCTGGTCAGGTCTCAGAGACCTCTCAGGGGGTGTTTTTTTTTCCAGCAGGAGCTGACAATGTGCCCAGGGACCTTGGCACTGCAGGACCTCGGGGTCCCCCTTGGAGCCTCCAGCCCCAGCAGCCAAGGAGAGGCAGGATTTGAGTGGGGTTCATTCCAGGAAGGTTCTCACAGGCACATTCAGCCCTTTCAGTACCAGAACAAGGAAAGGCTCTGTCTTTGCTCAGGGTCCCAGGCTGTGCTGGGCCACTGTCACCAGCTGTCCCTTCCCGGTGCTGTCCCAAGCTGGAGAATCCATCTTCCCTGGGCTTGGACAGCCGGAATTGCCTTTTGCGGGCGGGGGGACATCGCTGTGCGCCTGCGAGCGACAGCTTGAGCGTTTCCTTTCAGCCTTTGAGCGGCTGGGCAATTAACGTGATGGGGACTCATTTAGAAGCCAGCTGACAGGGTGAGCCCGGAGCCACCGCTGTGCCGAGGCCGGAGGGGCCCCGGGGCAGGGCCCACGTGTGGGGGGACACGGGGGGATAACCCACACACAGGGACGTGGGAGCTGAGCCTGAGGAGCCCAAACACCGCTGGCACCGGCAGCTGTGATGGGGACGGCACGGGCGAGGGATGGGTCCCGCTCTCACTGGCTCTCATCCCTAGGAAGCAGCTTGTGCTTTATCCCAAAGTGTGGATGCTTCGACCAATTTCTGATGCTCTGGCCCATTTTCCCTGCACCATCCTCAAAGTGCAGGGCAGCAGCGGAAAGTGTCAGGTTCAAACACCCTGTTGTGCCTGTTTGATGGAGATTATTTACCCCAGGGGGAGCCTGGGCACAGCGGTTCCCGCTGCTGGGCGCTGGAGTGGCCAAGCTCCCCGGGATCCCTTCCCTGGGCCGTGGCTCACACCAGCATCGGGGACCCTGTCCCCGGGGTGCTGGCCCTGTCCCCCCGTGCTGCTGGCACTGTCCCCGTGCTGCTGGCACTGTCCCCGTGCTGCTGACCCTGTCCCCGGGGTGCTGGCCCTGTCCCCCGGGGTGCTGGCCCTGTCCCCAGCCCCACAGTGGGAATGTTCCTGTGCCAGGTGCAGGGAAATGGGGGGTGCAGGAGCCCCCAGGCCCGACCCTGCCAGGGCCTTTCTCGGCCAGCAGACAGCACTGTCACTGCAGGTCCCGGGGGCCACCCTGCTGCAGGGACAGCCCCGTCCCCACAAACCCTTCCTCCTCACGGCAGCGTCCCCAGCTCCTCTGCGGGGCCGGAGCCCGACGGAGCGACACAACTGGAAACCAGTGCCCGCAGGGCTCGCTGGAACTGGGGCACGGGCTGAGCCCCGCTGTGCCTCTGCCAGAACCTCATCGCCCTCCGTGCTGGCCCGCGGGGACACTGCACCCCAAAACCATCAGAGCCCGACCTGATGGTGCCCGGCCCTACAAGCAGCTACTGCGGGAAACTGAGGCACAGCAGGGGGACCCTTCGGGGCACCCCTCGGTGGGGTGGCGGGGCAGGGACCATCCCCGGTCCTCGGGCGCTCAGCACCAGGATTAGGCCGGGCTCCGCGGGCTGCAGGGCCGGGCGGGGGCTCGCAGGGGGCTCCGGGAAAGGCGGCCCCGGCCCCCGCTGCGACCTTGGCCACGCTGCCACGCCTGGGGCACTGCAAGGAGCAACCCCTGAGCCCCGCAGGGCGGGGGCGGGGACAGCATCCCGCACCCCACATCCCTCACCCCACATCCCGCACCCCACCTCCCTCACCCCACATCCCGCACCCCACATCCCGCACCCCACATCCCGCACCCCACATCCCTCACACCACATCCCTCACGCCACACCCCTCACCCCACATCCCTCACCGCACACCCCTCACCCCACAGCCCTCACCCCACATCCCTCACTTCACATCCCTCACCCCACATCCCGCACCCCCCGTTCCCCGCACCCCCGCATCCAGACCCTCCCGGGGATGCTCCGGCCGCGCTGGGCAGCGCAGCAGCCCCGGCCCGCGGGGTCGCTGGGGCTGGAGGGGATCGGGGGATGCCGAGGGGGGATGACACCCGCACCCCTGTGCCGGCGGGCGAAGGGGCGCGGAGAGCACCGACGCTCAACTTTCCCCCTTGTCCCCTCATGCCAGCCACCCCCGGCCCTGCCCAGCGGTAACTTTGCCCCCCCGTCCTGCCCTTCCCGGCGGATTCCCGTACCTGGCAGCGGCGGCCCGGGCCGGCGGCGCCCCGGCGGGCGGCGGAGCCATGCGGCGAGCCCGGCGCGGGGCGGGCGGCCCCGCTGCAGAGCCCCGGCCCGGCCCGGCCCCCGCCCGGCGCGGCCACACCGGGGGGAGCGGAGAGCCCGGCCGGGGCACGGCGGGAGAAGCCGGGCAGGGATGGAGGCGGCAGCGCCCGGTGGGATGGCGGGGATGCCCGGGCGGGAGGCGGGCAGCGCCCGGGGAGGGATGGAGGGAGGGATGGAGGGAGGGAGGGAGGCAGGCAGAGCTCAGGCAGGGATGCGGGCAGCGCCCGGGGAGGGAAGGAGGCTCTGCCCAGGCAAGGATGCGGAGGATGCCCGGGAAGGATGAGGGCAGTGCCCTGGAGGGAAGGAGGCAGCACCCGGGAAAGGAGGCAGGGAATGCACAGAGCGAGCCGCAGGAATCCAGCAGAGACAGGGATGCGGGCAGCGCCCGGGGAGGGAAGGAGGCTCTGCCCAGGCAAGGATGCGGAGGATGCCCGGGAAGGATGAGGGCAGTGCCCTGGAGGGAAGGAGGCAGCACCCGGGAAAGGAGGCAGGGAATGCACAGAGCGAGCCGCAGGAATCCAGCAGAGACACCGGCTTCTCCCGGGGTTCTGGGGAGGCGCCGATGGGAAAAGACCCTCCCATGTCCCCCCTGCAGTGTGCTGGGTGCAGCGGCGTCACCCCTTCCCTCCCCGGCGCCCGGCGGCTCTGGGCTCTCATGCCCGCCCCGGACGAGTCCCACGGGCCGGAGTCCCTCGGGGGAGGTGGGCAGGAGCCCTCCGGGGACTCTTGCCCTCCTCCGACACCGCTGCTCGCTGTGCTCGGGGCTCATCGCTTCACCTCCTGCCGTGCCAGCCCCCGGCCCGCGGGAGGGGCTGGGGGCTTCTCTGTGCCCGGGGGTCCCTGAGCCCAGGCCGGCCGCAGCCCCCACCAAAGGAGGGACGTTTCTGTTGCAGTGTCCGCATTTTTGGGTCACCCCGCACGGAGCGTTTACCTGCGTGCTGGACAGAGGGAAGATGCCGCCTGCACCTCCAGGACCATGGTCCAGGCCCCCGGGACACGCTGCTGATGGACTCCCTGCGCCCCTCTGCTCCTCGGAACAGCCCCCAAGGCCACTCCGGCTGCCCGTGACACCGGCGAGCACCGAGGTGTCTGCACAGGGCTGGCGGCGATCGCACGGGCTCGGCCGGGCTCCCCCCAGCCTCGTCAGCACCTTTGGCTGGGGAAAAACATCATCTCCGGGGTGAGGAGGGGGTGCAGGGGCAAACACAACGCCACATCCCTCTGGGGGGACAAGGGGACGGCAGACACAGCCCCACGGCTGGGGGCGCAAGGACGCTGGCACAGCCTTTGTGCCACCCTGGCACCAGCAGCAGGCAAAGGGGGTCACAGCCCCTGGCAGAGAGCGGGGCGTTATTTCCCTGCAGAGATGCTCGCAGAAGGGCGATATTTCTGTGTCCTGGGGTTAGCAGCAGCCCGAGACGCTGCTCCCCTTCCCGGCACGGCCATGGAACAGCGCCGAGCCCTGGAATGCTTCCGGCAGAGCGCAGGGACCGGGCTGCACATGAACTCTCCTGCACAATTCAGGCTCCAGGCTCGGGGCTATTTTTAGCGGTTCCCTCCGAGATGCTCCTCAGTTGCAGTTTTATGTGTGAAATTTAATATACGAGGAGCAGGGGGAGGGGAGTGGGGCTGGATCCCGGCACGTCCCTGCTGGCTGCGAGGTTTATCCCAGTCTGAGCAACACGAGTGCAAGGCAAACCTCAAATCATCCATGCAAGAGTCCCTGTGTCCTGATGTGCAGGTGGCAGCTGGGGACAGGCAGAGATGGTGGCTATGGTCAGCTCCTGCCTCAGCCAGAGCCAAAATCCTCCCCATAGCCCCTGTCACCCCCACAGCCCATCACGGGCTCAGGGATCTGCTGGCATGGGGCAGGATGGGTGTGAGGCCAGTGGGAGCAGCAGGGATTTTGGGGAGCCCACCCAGCACAGGAGGATTTGCCCCAGCTCCAGCCAGAGCAGCAAGGAACAGCTCAGGAGGTCCCTGTCCCACAGCATGGCCTCAGGAACAGGGAAAGCTGTGGGGACCAATCCCCCCTAGAGTTCCCAGCTCTGGGAGCATCACCTGTGTCCCCTGAGCCCCACGGGTGACACTGCTAATGCCAAACCCAGCTCCCAGGGGGTTGGTGTGTCCCTGCTGACAGGGAAATCCACAGCAAATCTGCAAACCCATAGCAGCAGCAGCAAACCCCAGTTCATTCTTGAGGAGCCTCTGGCAGAACAGGGAGGGAGGATGAAACCTTTCCCTTTGCCATAGGACATGAAGGGACAGTAGCAGAAAGGGCACAGCCCTGAGATCCCACAGCAATTCTTGTTCCTGTGGGGCCAAATGCTGCTCCAGGCCCATCCCCAGCAGGGAATGATGATCCCATCCCAAACCAGGGATGCAGGAAGGGACACAACAGCAAGATCAGGGACCCCAAGCCAGCCTGTCATTGTGCTTACCTGACATGTGCACCTGCTGCCAACACAAAACCATCCCAGAGCAGGGCCACACTGGCTGATATGGTACCTGCCCTCCACAGAGGGTGGAAGTTCCCAAAATCCCAGGTGCAGCTCAGCCAAGGCTGGGCAGGGTGAGGGAAAAGGTTGCCCTGCTCCAGAGCAAACCTGCTGCTTGTTCTGTTGGATTTCTGGCCACTTCAGGTACTGAGCTTGGCTCTGGGCTGGCACAGAGGTTTTGCAGCCCAACCCATCTTGCTTGAGATGGAAGAAGAGATGGCAAAGCCCTCTGAAAAACAGCACCAGTGCAAAGCAATCCAAACACACCACTGACTCCCAGGATTTCACTATTTCCCCACAGGAAAAACAGGTCACACTACACACAGCCCCCCTGGAGCCCCAAAAGGGCTAAAATGGGTACATCCATCTCCTGCTGCTCATCTGAATCTGTCCCTGCTGCCCTCTGAGATGAGGAGAAGCAGCTCTTGGAGCACCAAGGGAACTTGCTGCCTCCTCCTCCTCCTGCAAGCCCCAGATTTGGGGAGTCTGTGTTGCAGAAGTGCCTGGTGGAAAAAGAAGCCTGGTGAGCAAACAATCTCCTTCCCACCAAATACAGCCTTCAGCCCTGGGCAGAGCCAGCATCAGGGGAATGGCTCCTCTCCCCATTCCCACAGAGCCACACGCAGCCAGAGCCTCGTGGAAATGACTTTATTGACACGGAGGGCAGGGGAAGCCTGAAGAGCAACACGAACGGGAACACTCGAACGAGCAGGGGCGGAGGGAACGGCACCGACGAGCCCCGGCCCCAACCCGGGCTCAGACACCCACCCCAAAAGCTGGGAAGGAATTTGGCAAGAGAAGGGGGTGCTCAGCAACCCCTCCCCACATCGAAGCTGTGCTCTCCTCCCTGCCCCACACAGCATCAGCGCCGCCGGCACTTCCTTAATTGCTCTGTTAATGATTTTTACACTGCAGCCGCAGGGCTCGGAGCAAATCCCCTCCCAGCACACTGGGCAAGGCTCGAGGGCCGGGTTGCTCCAGCTCTGCCCCACTTTCTTCCCCCCAGCCAGAGCCCAGGGGTTCCTACACAGGGACATACCTTCCTCAGGGCCCTGCTGGAGCCTCTCCCAGGACACTGTGACCTTTTCCCAGCACTGGGTTTTTGGCTGCAGCCAGTGCCAAAGCCCTGATGAACGATCTCCCACCGTGAAACATTTACTGACTTGGAAAGTGGTGTCTAAAAGGACAACAGGGGGGTTGCTACACGCAAGAGCTTTGTTAGCTGGGGAGGAGATGTCCAAGCATGCTGGGGAGGGAGAGGCTGGTCTGGATTGGGGTTGGATTAAGCAGGAAAAGCTATGGATGGAGCAGGGACATGCAGGAGGCTTTGCTTTCACTGCTGGTGCTGCAGCACTGAGTGGTTGCAATGGGGTGACTCCACAGCTGTGGACTGGAAGGGAAACAATCCTGGCTCTAAGGGACAGCTTGGAAAACAGGGGCCAGGGCATGGGGCTGCTTGGGACTCAGAGCAGGAACCTGGCTGGCTCTGGCCACTGTGCTGGGCACAAAGAGTGGAGCTGCCAAAGGGAGAAACCCTCCCATGACCTGCTCCACCCAGCCCAGCTGAAGCTGAGTGCCCCAGGCAGGCAGGGAGCAAACAGTGCCAGGCCCAAAGCATCTCCCACCATGCCCAGCCTGGGCTTTGGGGGCAGCAGGGCAACAGGGAGAGCCACTCCACTCCCCTGGCATCCTGGGGCACTGCCAGCAGCAGCCCCTCTCTGTGGGGGCCTGGGTGATGCTGCAGCCCCACTGGGGAAGTGACAGTGCCACACCTGGATGTGGCACCACGAGCCTGGGAATTGCCAGGGCCAGCACTGGGAGAGGGGGGCACAGCTCAGGGGGCACAGCTCAGGGATGGCTGAGGAGGCAGCTTGGCCTCAGCAGGCACAGAAAGAATGGGAGGAAGAGGGGCTGCACATGGGTGAGGATGCAGAGGCCATACCTGGAGCTCTGGCATGAGCCTTTTGCTCTAAGAACGGGCTCATTTCCTTCATTTCATCACCCCTGCCCTGTTACCCATCCAGGCCTGCAGCTCCTCCCCACACAAAAGCAGCCTCACTGCTCAAATCACCAGCTGATGAGGCAGGGAGATGGCTGGAGTGAAAACACCATAGAAGCCAGCACAAGAGTAATAAAAACCCCTCCTTAGGGCTCCATCCCCCTCCCAGGACCCCACTGATGGCTCTGTTCCTAATTCCCCGAGGCTGTGCTCACCCTGCTAGAGCCCCATGTCCCTGCAGGGCTCCCAAGACTTCCTTGCAATCACCTTCCCTTTAAGCCAATTACAATAGAAAAACTCAAAAAAAAGTATAAAAATATAAAATAAAGTGCAGTGTTATGTTTTCGACACTTTTGCCTTGTTTTAATGAGCAGACGTGTGGTTTTTGCTCGGTGTTTTTTCGTTTTTCCAATGAGCAGTTATTTTACAAAATCCAAACTACACCTAAAGCCATTTAGAAAACACTGAACATTGGCACAAAATGGGAGAGAAGCCCACGAGAACGGATGAGTGAGGGGCGAGGGGCACATGGGAGTAGTCTGAAGCAGTGGTTACAAACTCCATGGACGCTAAAAATACCAAAGGGGTTTGTTCCCTATCATCATTAGCACGTGGATACTAATTGCTACCTTGTTTAATCAGTGCCTTTGACTGCAATCCTACACATGAATACAGCTGCTTCCAGTTAGGAGTGCTCTTCCCTGCGCTGGCGGTGAAGGAGGCTCTGGGGACCCCTTTTCCCCCCCTCCTTCTGCAGGGTGAGGCACAGGCTCCACCTCCTGTTAGTTTTTCAAGATGGCATCGTAGGCCTGGTAGATGTACTGGGACACTTCTGGAGCTCGGCATTTCAGGGAGAGCTGTGGAGAGGAGAGGAGAGGTTAGTGCTGGAATTCCTGCCACAAGGGAATGAATGGTTGGACATGGCTGCTGACAATCACACTGAATGTTTGTCCTGCTTTCTTCATCACCAACCTCAAAGTGCCCTTTCAGGGCTTGCTGAAAGCGGGAGGAAAACAAAAGCAAACTCCCAAATTCTCAGCAAATGTAGGTGGCCCCACGGGCAGGAGGAAAAAGGGGACATGGTCCCAAACTGAGACAAGGGACCTGTGCGTGTTCTCAGGCTGCAAATCACAGCACTAAACTCAAGGGCTTCTAAAGATCTGCTGCTCAGTCCTGATGGACACGAACTTGGCTGTCACTCCTCTCTAAAGCAAAGATCAGGCTGAGACCAGGCTTGCAGCATCAAACCTTGTGCAAACACTTTAAATCACCTTCCAGCGCTCACATCCACCCCGCAGCTCCCCGGACCACACATTTCTCTCAAAACTCCTGGCACAGCTTCCAAGAGGAGATAAATCCTCTAATACCAGAGACACACAGGTCCCTCAGAAGGGCAGTGAAGTCAAAGAGAAGAGTCACAGGGGTGCATGAAGCAGGACAGAGAGCACCTTCCCCCCAGCCCCGGGCTGGTGCCAGCACAGGGCCACAGACAGCCGGGAACACGGCGGGGCATAAATTTCCCCTTGTCTGGAAGAGGGGGAAGGGCTCCCTGGCAGTGCTTCCTTGCTAATATCTCTTGGCTTTGTCTCTGGGTAACCTTGGCAAGTCACTGTTCATTGCTGAGCAGGCACTGGCCCAGCTCACTGGTGGCAGAGCAGGGGAGTTCTGTTGCTCCTCACTTTTCCTGTGTTAGGCACTCCCTCCTCACCCCCCCCAGCCAAATTAACAGCATCTCCCTCAACACAGAGCGAGGTGTCACTGTCCTGTTTCCTGAAAAAATCCCTTTGCCAGGATTTCTTCTCCTGGCAAGCTGAGAAGCCTCAGAGAAAAAAGAAAACAACAATTATCTGATTGCTTCTCCTGTGTTTTGCTGCTTTGGAATGTGGTTTGGACACTGTTTACCAACTGGTCATTGTTTGATTGGTGTCATGTGAATTGTTTTAACTTAATGAACAATCACAGCTAGCTATGTTGAGACTCTGGAAGGAGTCACAAGTTTTCATTATCATTCCTTGTAGCCTTCTGTCAGTATCCTTCCTCTATTCCTTAGTATAGTATAGTTAATATAGTATAATAGTAGTATAGTAGTATAGTAAATATAGTATAATAGTAGTATAATTAGTATAGTATAGTTAATATAGTATAATATAGTATAAATAATAAAATAATAAATTATAGTATAATAAATACTATAATAAATAATAAATATAATATACTATTCAATAAATACACTAATAAATATAGTATAATAAATATAGCATAATATAGTATAAATAATAAAAATTAAAACAATAATATAATGTAATGTAATATCATATATAATACAATAGAATACGATATCATATATCTTATAATATATAATATAATATATGATATATGATATATGATAAAATAATAAATTAGCCTTCTAGAAACATGGTAGTCAGATTGATCATTTTCCTCCTTCACCCTGGGTACCCACTGAATAGCCCAGGGAGGAAGGGCAGGAAGGAAGGGCTCAGGGTGTGGGTGAGCAGCAGGAGCCCAGGCTGTGCCCTGCCCTGTGAGATCTCACCGTGTAGTTGGGGTTCCCGGGCTGGATGCGCAGCTCAGCCAGGATCCAGATGCCATTGGTGAGCTTCAGGGACTGGTAGAGCATGTCCTGCCCCTCCACGTTCCTCTTGGCAATGGTGTAGACATTGTTGTTCTGCAGCTTGCTGGAGACAGTGTCTTTGGAGGGAAGGGAGGGAAAAAAGGGCATCTGTTAGTTCAGATCCATCATCTGCAGAGACAGGAGAGCCCTGGGGAGCATTCCCAGGATGCAAGGGCACAGGGAAATGCTGGCTGCTTCCCTGGGGACAGGAGCACACATGACAACAAGAAGAAAAAAATTCCAGTTCTCTCCATGGGCCCACCTCATTCCCTTCAGGCTGTGATCTCTTGGTGAGTATTTGCCCATTTCACAGGGCTCTCACTGCCCTGGGTCACTCAGGACTTGATCAAGGTGAGACTTTAAAGGCTGCTCAGAGGGGAAGGGAACTCTGCTTTCTCTACAACCCCCATCCACCTACAGGCAGCCAAAAAGTCAGAAGATGAAGGTGGAAAAGAACAAAGATCACAGCCTGAGGCGTGCTCAGGTTCTGAGGTTGTGTCCCAGCCACAAGAGCTCCCTCCTACTTTGCTCACACACAGACACTTCTGGCCTAATCAATGTCCTACAAGGTAGCAAAAATCCTTTCTCTTTTTAAAAAAGTAATTACTTGAAAGGGTAAACCACCCCCCAGGCACTGTCTCCAGACATCACAGGACTGTGGTATGGTTTTAACACACAGCCTGACCTCAGACCTTGCAGATGAGGTGTGATTTCAGCTGCACACCTGGATGGGTGTCATTGTCACACACATTATTTCTAAGGGACTTTTTGAGGAAACCAGAACACCAGGACAAATCCACAGAACACCAGGACCCAAACCAGCAGCCCCTGGATGCCAAGGAGTTCCTCAGCACAGAGCAAACATCAGGCTGTGGATACCTGTAAAGGGGCACAGTCACACTTTGGGTGGAAGATCCCACACCTGATAAGCATCATTGGCAAATTCCCATTCCTGGTGCCCAGCAGGAGAAGCTTAAGGACACTTTATCTGTGCTGGGTCATTCAGAGCAGGCTGGGTCATTTATGACAAAAAATGAGGGACAGAAAGAGCCTTAAACCAACTAGCACTGAAAGGCCAGAGACTGGAAATGTGGGATCCATCTAAGGAGCACAGGGAGCAGGACAGCAGCAGAGGAGCAGCACCAAGTGACCAAGCAGCTCTAATCCATCCACAGGGTGCCAGACCTGACACCAGTGGACACCAGTCTGTGCTGAGGGACTGGAGAGAGGACAGCAGAGCCTGTTCATGGCCCAGGGAATGGTGGGAGGAGGAAGAAAAAGGCAGATCCACACCCTGATGCAGACACTGGGATCCACCGCCTCTCCCCAGGGCAGCCTGCACCCTTTGTGCACCCCTTTGATCCCCAGGCTCCAGAGCAGCTCCCTGCAGGCCCAGGATGGTTCAGGCATGCAGCCACCCAGACACACTCAGATTTAGGCTTCCTCTCTTCCCCAGTTACTATGGAAACTGGCTGATATATGTAACTAATGAGATCTTTTGCTTAAAACCCCTCATTGCCTGTCTCCTCCTCCCACCCATACTCCTCCTCTCCACAATAAACTCAGCCAGACTTGGGAAATGGGCAGTGCAGAGCAGTCCCCTGCTCACAGGGAGCGTGGCTGGGATTAATCCATGCTGCAAGGACATCACCCACCAGCAGTGAAGCCCCAATTCTCATATTCTTATGCTCCCAAGGCATCAACAGGAGCCTCCAGGCCCTTGGGAAGGCAAAGTGTCCAACACAAGCACAGGCTCAGACAGGACATCCTTGTCTGAGAGGGTTGCTGGTATTAAATGGGATTTTTTGGACCCATTTTGACAGGCTGTGGGTTAAAACTCACGCCTCTGGAAGGTGGAACTACTGGCAAGGACTTTCTCCAGCAAGCCTGACACCTGCCACAGCAGCCTCCCCTCTGCTGGGAGATGCTGTCAGAGTAAAGGCATTCCCTGGGGAATCCCTGGGGAGCAGGGATGCAGGACTGGAATGAGAAGCTGCAATTTTGGCTGCTACCCCATCACAGGGGGTGATGGCAGAGCAGGGGAGCTGTGTCTAGGGAGCTCAGCAGGTGAGACACAGCCACAGAGCAGCTGCTCTTACACCAGAATCTTCATGTGATGGCTCCTCTTGCCATGGAAACACCCCCAGCCTCTGCTGAGGGGCACACTTCAGAGCAGGAATGTGCTTGGAGGGGGATACAGGGAGGGAAAGTGAGGCAGGGCAAACCCTAGGAAGCCCATTTTCTGCTCCCCTGACCTCAGTTAACCTCCAAAGAGCACAAAAAGCCCCAGCAAAAGATGCCCTGCCTCAGCCAGAGCAATGGTGAGCAGCTGGAGCTGATGCTTGGCTGGCCTGACCCTCCTGCCCCCAATCTGAGCACAGATTTGGGGAGAGCTGAGCCCCTCTCCCCCCAGGAAGCAGCTCCCATCCCTCCTGTGCTCTGGAGTATCAGCAATTTGGATTTTGGAGATCATCAGAGTTGCTAAGCAACAGTGGCAGGCTGGGGCTGGCTGAAGGCAGGACCGCTAATGCCATGTGACAGCACAGCCTTTATTTAAAAAAATAAATAAATGAAATAAAGCCAGGCAGATCTTGCTGGGAGCAGGGAGCTGAGCCCAGGCCCCCAGAGCCCAGGGAGGCTGCAGCAGGGCTGGGTGACTCTGGGGACTCTGCAAAGCACAGCACACAAGTCCTTCAGCAAAGCAGCACAAGGCACAGCTGGCCCTGCACAGCAACTTTGTTTTGTCTCAAGGTTTCTTCTCAGAACCCTCCTGAAACACAAGGGAAGGACACAGGGAGGTTTGGCCATCACCAAGGCCAAGGAAGCCTCTGACATCAGCCCAGCTTTCAGGGCTGGTTTGTTTGGTTTGTTTTCCTTGTATTTTCCTTTCTGACCAGGATTTTTGACCTCAGTCCCACAGCCCAGCAGTGCACATGGAAACACAGGGAGGAACAACTCAACAGCTCACAAGTCCTTTGCACTGAAGGGACCCAATCCTTTTTTAACAGCATTTTTCTCCCGGGTAAAGCAAAGGATGAGCTCAAATCTTCTGCCCACCAGCTTAAGAACTTCACACCTGAACTCAGAGAGCCAAGATGAGCACCTGGCAGGGGGGGTGTGCACCAAGGACAGGCACAGCTCAGAGCCAACACTGACCATCCACCTTGTCTGACCTTTGTGGCAGTCTGCAGCAAGCACTCCATAGCAGAAAGTACAATTTAATGCTTATATTTTATGCTGTGATAGCCCAGAACATCCCTGTGCCATTTCTAGCAGCACCTGAATGGTTCTGCGCATCCAGCCAAGAACTGCATTCAAATACCAAGCACAGGCTGATCCAGTGGGGAGGCACTTGGGGCAATGTTCTGACACTACATTTATTTCCAGGACATGTAATATGCACCAGTTTTGTAATTTATTAAACTATCAGCTACAAGATTTGCACACACAAAAAAACAACATCCCATGCAAGCTTGTGTATGATTTCCCCCCAGGTTTTTTCATCAAAATAAAATCCAATTTACCTTTTTTCTGGCATTAGCAAATTATCTGGGGGAGAAAAACAAAGTGACCACTGCATACCAATAAAGCCACGTTCAACTCAAAACATGAAAGCTGCTGTTTCACAACCAAATTGTGGATCAGTGATAAACAAATTAAACCAAAATTCCTGTGCTGAATAGCACAGCAACTGATGGAATACCATTAAATGGGAGGAAATCTCCATGTGCAAGTCAGCTCATCCTCTTTCACTCTGTGGGTTTGGGTAAGCAGTGTTTAGGAAAAAGAAAACCATTTAGCTCATCTGATTTGCATATCCTAATGTAGTGATCCTTTAGAATTTAGTCAAACTTAGCATGCTGAAAAAACCCAGTGTAAACAAGGCAAACTGAGCTTCAGTGCATGCTCAGATACAGGGGAAACCTCAGCTGCACCAACAGCACCCAGAATATTTGAGCTATAACAGTTAAGTAATCTATTTTCATGCACTAGATTGATGTATTTTCATTTAAAAAAACCCCAAATCAATTAATTTAGCACTGGATTAATAAGAAATGAGAATGCTGGGCTATAAGCATGACCTTGTGTTTTTCATTATTTCTGAATGAGGTTTTCTCAAGGGAACTTTCCCAACCTCTTCCTAAGAGGCTGATGCACGGAGCAGCTCTGATGAATTCAAGATGTGCAGGGCATCCCAAGCACACCTTGGCCCCATGGAACAGCTCCAGAGGGACTTGTTCCTCCACAGCCCTCAGGAACAGCCTCAGGCCAGGTCCATCTCTCACCACTGGGGAACCTGAGCCCCAAATCCTGATCTAAGCACTCATCTCTCCCTGAGTCACTGGGGAACGGTGGGAATACCTTCAAAGGTCCAGGATTTGCTTTTTTTGGAAGCAAAGATGGTGGAGACACAGATCAGAGCCCAATTCCCACTTACAGGGACCTGCTCCTCATCCCACAGCCTGGCACCTTATGCTTGGCTTCTCTTGCCCTGCTCTGGGCTACCTGCAGCAGCCAAGACTTTCTGGTTGCTCACTGCTTTGGGATGAGCTGCCAGGGACAGGAGCTTTTTGTGCCATCCCACCAAAGCTCAAACTTGTCTTGTGGACACAGGATGGATCTTTTACCTACAAAGGCCTGGGAGCACAGACTGCCACAGAAGCTTCTCTGCTGTCTGTCTGTGTTTATCTCCTTTTTGTTTGAAGGAGGAAAAGCAATAACCTGGAGAGGAGTCTGCAGTTTGCACAGGAGGTGCTGTAAGGTGACTGTTGCACTGTGACAGACAGCTCTGGATGTACAAGAAACTCACACACTGCTTTTCTGACAGATCAAATCCCAGCCCCCAACAAATCCCTGTTTCAAGTCTAACTCACTTCAGAGCCAGTTCCTGAGCTCACAGCACCATCCTGGCTCTTTCCTGCTCTTCCCTCTCCTCATTTCTTACAGGTACATCCCAACCTCTTGGTTGCACACACCTGCATGTCTGTCACACTGCACATCAGCTTCTTCATCACCCACTCTTGTCATTCCCCAGTTCCACTGGGCAGCATTCTTCATTTTCACCTTCATTTCCTTATTTTTCACCTCTTTGATTACTCCTGTCTCAGTTCAGACACTTTCTAGAAAGCCTCAAGTGGGTCCATTGCCTGCAGTTTCCTTGCAGCATCTCCCAAGTTTCCTGCCTTTCCCTCAGTAAAATCTAAATAGGAAATAAGTGCTGGGTGTTTAGAGAGAAAGAAATTCAAATTTCAGTTTCTCCACTGAGGAAGAGCAGCACCCCCTGCTTGACTGCTCTGCAGGGCCTCCAGGATGGCTGCACAGAACTTCTGCTCCTCACACAGCACAGATGTGAGAATTCATGAAAGGAAAGGCTGTTTGCAGCTGGGAGATGGGGAGCTGGGAGAAGGGGAGCTGGGAGAAGGAGAGATGGGAGAAGGAGAGATGGGAGAAGGGGAGCTGGGAGAAGGAGAGCTGGGAGAAGGGGAGCTGGGAGAAGGGGAGATGGGAGAAGGAGAGATGGGAGAAGGAGCGATGGGAGAAGGAGCGATGGGAGAAGGAGTGATGGGAAAAGGAGAGCTGAGAGAAGGGGAGCTGGGAGAAGGAGAGATGGGAGAAGGGGAGCTGGGAGAAGGAGAGATGGGAGAAGGGGAGCTGGGAGAAGGAGAGATGGGAGAAGGGGAGCTGGGAGAAGGGGAGCTGAGAGAAGGAGAGCTGAGAGGAGAGCTGGGAGAAGGGGAGCTGGGAGAAGGGGAGCTGGGAGAAGGGGAGCTGGGAGAAGGAGAGATGGGAGAAGGGGAGCTGAGAGAAGGAGAGCTGAGAGAAGGAGAGCTGGGAGAAGGAGAGCTGGGAGAAGGGGAGCTGGGAGAAGGGGAGCTGGGAGAAGGAGAGATGGGAGAAGGAGAGATGGGAGAAGGGGAGCTGGGAGAAGGGGAGCTGGGAGAAGGGGAGCTGGGAGAAGGGGAGCTGGGAGAAGGGGAGCTGGGAGAAGGGGAGCTGGGAGAAGGAGAGCTGAGAGGAGAGCTGGGAGAGTGGGAGCTGGGAGAGGGGGAGCTGGGAGAAGGAAAGCTGAGAGAAGGAGAGCTGAGAGGAGAGCTGGGAGAAGGAGAGCTGAGAGGAGAGCTGGGAGAAGGAGAGCTGGGAGAGGGAGAGCTGGGGGAAGGGGAGGCAGGCTCTGAGGGTGCAGGGATCACACTCCTGCCCAGCCTCTCCCAGCCCAGCTGCTCCACAGGGCTCTGAGTGGCTGCTGGAGCTGTGCTAGGGCCCAGCTCTGGGAGCTGGGTATTTTTAGCTCCAGCTGCACTCACGTCACGGGGCTGGGATCAGGGAGGCTGAGGCATGAATGGTGTCTCAGCACTCACCACCTGGTGGGTGGGCTCAGGCTGGGCATGAATGACTGACCCCAGCAGCTCCCAGCAGGGAGAACAGCTCACTCCAAGGAGCCAGCAGTGCTCCAGAGCTGTTCCCTGTGCACAAACCCAGCCTCTCCTCAGGTCTGGTGAGGAGCTGCTGGGATCTGCAGAGTTTTGTGCAGCTCTGCCACGAGTGCATTGCAAACCTGCAAAGAACACCACAACCACTGACAGCCCAAACTGAGAGCTTTATTGTGGTTACACATCTCCTGCAGGAGAGTCTTTGGAACAGGAACCAGCCCTTCCTCCACAAGGATCAAGTTCCTAAAAATTGTACATGCAAACTTGCTTTTTTTGGAATAATGGATAGTCTTAAACCTATTTACACTGGATTTAAACAATCAAAATTGTGAGTCTTGAAAAATTATCACCCTACTGATGCACATGGCCAGGCACACACCCTTGCTCTGGTGTAAACTAGAAGATGGACTCAGATTTCACCCAGCCTATTCTGCCTCTGCCCTAGTGTCTCACTTGCCATGCTGTGAGAAGCCTGCACCCCTGAGGATGCTGGAATTCCAGCCCTCCATGGGTTTTGGATTTGGCTGATCCTTGTGCAAGCAAGGCTTGGTGCTCCTAGGATGGTCTGAGCTAGAGGAGGTAACTGCCTGTAGGAAATCAAGGTGAGCAGGCTGAGTCAGGGCTGCCCTGGTTAAAAAAAAAAAACAAACAAAAAGAAAATATAGAAAAAATACAAGGGGCTCAGGTAAGCACACAAGATTTCCCTGGTTTTCCCTCCTGCAAGCTCTTGGCTTGCCCCATGCTCAAGCCCAGGTGGTCAAGGAGGAGTTGCAAGAGGGAGGAGGTGAGGGCAGCAGAAACAGAAGCCTCGGTGGCTGGAAGTGTTTGGAATCTGTTTATGAGGTGAGACTCACTTTCTGCCAAAGAGGCTGGCAGGTCCTGGCAGGTCCTGCACTCCCCAAGCAGCCCAAGGGATGGGTTGTGCTCTGGAGAGGCTGCAGATCCCACTGAGAGGAACTGCCTGGTGTTCCCTGCTCTCCCTGAGAGCTGGAAACTTGTCCTCCCCTGAGCACCCCAGGCCTGGCTGAGCAGCCTGGCCCTGAGCTGGCAAACCCTTCTGCAATGGGGAGCATTCTGTCACTCCAAATTTCATAACATCCTCTTCCAGAGGGAGGAGGGGGAGGCCAGGCTGCAGGAACAGCAATCTTCCCAACCACATCCCCTTCCAGGCAGCACCTCAACACCATAATGAGCAGCTTCCAGGGCTCTTCATTTCCAATCAGTGTTTCTGATTGGAGATAAAGAGCCCTGGATGCAGCCAGGGCATGGCCAGGGCAGAAGGCAGCAGCAGCAGCAGCAGCTCTGCAGTGCAGGGGGAGAGGCAATGCCAAGCTCAGTCAGGAGCAGAGGAAGGACTGGGGGAGGCACAGAGGTGGTTCTCATTTCAAACCCCACAGTGAAATCAAGTCATAAGGTCCAACAGCTGCTATTTTTCCCCTCCTCTTGCGTGCTCCAGCTTTTATATTCCAAAATAGTAATAATTATGAGTACAAAGAGACCCATGGTTTCTGTCTGCTATTGAAGCACGAGGGTGTTCATTGTGTAATAGCAGGCATGAGAGAATAAAAAGGTTACAGGGTTGGTAATCAATAGGGACACTTCTTTCATCTGTGAAACAGAGCAGCTTTTGGTAGAATCACTTGGCTCCTGTCCAGAACCTCCAGAACAGGAGCAGAGCTGCTGAGCTGGCCCCATTCCACCCTTTTACACTCCCTTATCCTTCAGCAGTAGTAAGGTCACACGTACAAGATGCTCACAGAGGAAACTCTACAGCCAAACAAACTGAAGGGGACCAAACATGATGAAAATGCATCAATTCTCAGCTAACATCAGCACACCCTTCCCACATGGCCTGTCCTCCTCAAACACCCAACACTCTGCAGTTTCTGTAGGGTTAAATCTTTCATAACAGAAAAGAAGAAAGAAGCTGCCAAAAGGTGAAGTGAGTGGCCCAGGGTGATGCAGCAGTGCTGGAACACTTTGATCACAACTCACAGCAGCAGGACAGGGTTGCTGAACAGCCCCAACACCATATTCAGCTCCATTTAAAGAGCAGCTTTGCAGGGAAGCAAAGTATAAAAGGGAAAAACAAGAATACAAGGTCCAGAATGAAAGGAAGAAACAGACTGGTCAAATCAAAGACTTGGGATTTTTAGATGTGCTTTTATGGGGACCCAGCTAAAGTTTTTGACTGAAACAAGCCCTAGGATCCCAGGCTGTGCTATTCAAAAGTGCAATACTTACATCTTCATCAGCCATCAGCTTATTTTACTGAGGTGATATTAATAAGGTGATTTTTAATGGCAATACATCAAAAGTGCTCTCAGCATGGCAGAATGAAGCTACTCACCAGCATTCAGGTGACAGTCTTTAATCTGGAACTGAAGCTCATTTTCATTTGGAATATCCTTCCATGTTGCAAGGAAGACCTGGCGCTCTAGAAACAAAAAAATCCCCTCAGCACTGTTGGGATCCTCACAGGACCCCAGCATTAATTAACACACCACAGAATATTCCAAAGTAGACACACTGAAGGGCTTTTGAGAACTTTCTGCCCTGCTGGGAACAGATTTATTCCTGGATTTACCTCAGTCTCTGTAAAAGCAGCAAAGCTTTGATGGATTTTGGCCTCCCCCAAAAGAGAGATAGTCTTTGCCACATGAGCTGTTTACAAGCCAAGAATATGCAGGATTTGACAAGAAGGAAGGAGATCCACATATTTAGGATTATGTTAGTGAAAGCTGCTTTTCTAGCAACTTCCAGCCAATTCAAACAAAACTTTTACAATAAAGGTGACTAGGAATACAAAAATTCCAGGGAAAATGGTGACTAGGAATACAAATACAGTTATTTGTGACAACTGATTCCTGCATGATTACAGCTGCTTGCAAGGTGACATGTGATGTCATTCCTGAACCCAGTGATGCAGTTTAGGAATACAATAAAGGTGACTAGGAATACAAAAATTCCAGTGAAAATGGTATGGGGGCAAATCCTAGACCCATTCAAGTGAATCAAACCATCAAAAAACCCCAAAACTACAACAAATCCAACCCAAACAAATAAAAAAAAAAATCAGCTTCAAAGAAAACAGATCCACCTGGCTGAGAGAATGAGAGGAAGGGACTTGGGTTCTGCAGCTGGAGGACAATGGGGACAGGACAACAGGGACAACCAGACCAGACCTGCTGAGATGAAATGGCTTGAAGGTCAAGGCACAGGTGAAACAGAGCCAGGAGGCACCTGCAGCTCCAGCTGGGCACAGCCTGGCTGCAGGAGGCTCAGCACACACCCCAAAGCACTCACCCATTTTGCCATCCTCCACGAAAAGCACGTTGAGAGGGATGAGGCAGCTGAAGTAAAAGACATCAATGTTGTTTTTCACAGCCACCTGTCACAGAAAAAACAGGGAGGTTAAAGAGTCTCTCTCAGCTGGAAAAGCAAAGGGATCACACACAGTCTCATCACCCTGGAGTGCTCTCTCTGAGCAGAGGCCAGCTCTGAATGGGATGGTACTGAGCTCCTGGGCAGGTTCAGAAAGGACCAGTCCCCTGCTCCATTTTCACTGAAAGCTGCCCAAACTTCTCCTGTGAACCTTTCATTGTGCTGCTTCAGAGCCAGCTCCACTCAGGGGCTCACAGCAGCATCCTGGCTATTTCCTGCTCTTGCTCAGTCTCTCCCTCTCCTCATTTCTTACAGGTACATCCCAACCTCTTGGTTGCACACACCTGCTATCATGTCTGTCACACTGCACATCAACTTCTTCATCACCCACTCTTGCCATTCCCCAGCTCCAAACCCCTGAGCAGTATTCTTCATTTTCACCTTCATTTCCTTATTTTTCACCTCTTTGATTAGTCCTGTCTCAGTCCAGACACTTTCTAGAAAGCCTCAAATGAGTCCATTGCCTGCATCTTCCTTGCAGCATCTCCCAAGATTCCTGCCTTTCCCTCAGTAAAATCTAAATAGGGAATATGTGCTGGGTATTGATTCCTGGAAGAAGAAAGCCCTGCTAGAGAGCAATCAGGTAAAAAAAAAAACATCACTTGACAAAAGACTTAATTCTCAGTGTCATTAAACTCCACCAGCCAGGGAGTTTGCCCTTATCTGCTTTGCCTTTATCACACACACTTGCCATGTTCCCCACTAATCTCTGCTAACAGTTCTCCCCAGGCTGAGAGCTGCTGGGACAAGCAGGAGCAAATGGGAGGTCTGAGAGGTGCAGTGTCACAGCACAGCTCAGGAAAAGGCACCTCTGAGCTTTATTTCCATGCCTCTCATGCTCTCCCCACGTCAGCCCACACAGCTGGAGCCTGTCATGGGAGCACAGCTCAGTAGACACCTGCCTTTGCTGCAAGGAAGGGATCTTAAGTCTTGTAAGAAAGACCCAGAATTGAGGTTGTGTGGGGAATTTCAGGAGCCATTGGAGCTCCCACTTTGTTTGAAAACCCCCAGAGGGAGTTCTCCCATTTGTCACCATGAACACAAACCAGACCATGCTAAATGCTGAGCCAAAGGAATAAATTTGCTGCTACAAAGATTTATGGCAAGACAAACTTCGTTGACATTAATAATTACATACATTGATGTCCTACTGGGAAAATCTATTGTCCTACAGGGGCAAGTTGGGAAGGACACCCACAAATGTTGGTAAAAACCAGAGACAAGTGGAAGGAGATCAAGCTCCCAAACAAACTCTTCTGGCAATTGTGAGGTCCCAGAAGTGCAAAGAACTGCAGAAAGGTAAATGTGACAATCTGTGGTGTTTCTACTTTTCAGCCATCACTAAAGGTAGCAGCTTGTATTTAATTCCCCCAGTGCAAACCAGCTTAAGAAGGGATTAGTCTAAAGCCCACTAAAACCACACAAATGATGGTGCAACTGAGGAAAAACCTGAGATTGGTTCTCTGTACCAGGGACTGGTTCCATGCTCTGATTGCTGGCGTCATGCTCACGAGTTGGATGTTCAGTGTTTGAACCAGAGGGGTAAAAGCAGATTGGTGGGTGGACTTCAGTGATTCACCACTGCAAAATATGATGGAACACACTGGGTGAGGAGCCAAAAATGCACTTCAGAGTCTGGGAGGGGAGAGCTGGGGGAGGGACAGCAGTGCAGCCATTCCAGATGCTGTGCTTGGATATAAGTCATGGAGATGAGCCAGGAGAGGGAAAATTTAGGCTAAATGTCTGGGAAAACCAACAGTGAGAATTATTAAGCAGCACTAAATTCCTCTGAGGATAAAAGAAGCTCCAGTGCTTGGACTTACAGTTAAAATCAGCCTTGACAATGCTCTCAATAAGAGGAACTGTAGGAAAACAACAAAGCATAGCAGGGACTACACTGCACGACCCAAGATCTTTTCCAAGTCTGATTTAATGATTAATTGCCTTGCCTTAGAACAACAGAGATTACTTAGCTTTTGTAGCTAATTGTTGTTGCCATACAACAGCAGTTTCTTACAAGAGGGGCTGGAAAGCAGCTCCCTCTCTCCAGTCACGGTTTTAGAGGCACACTCCAAATTAATATGCCAGCCCTGTCCCTGCAGTTATAAGGATGCTATAAAAAGGTATCTGCTGACCTGCTTCTCAACTCTGCAGAAACACACTGAGTAAGCTGCTTTGGCTATCTCTGGAGAGCTACCCAATTAAGATGCTCTGAAGTGCAATTTCTTCCCAGTAAAGAAAAATCAAGCCACATGGAAGCCTTCCTCCCAAACTGCATCACTGGGTTCAGGAATGACATCACATGTCACCTTGCAAGCAGCTGTAATCATGCAGGAATCAGCTGTAACAAATAACTTTTGCACATAGGGTGGAAAAGGCTCTCCTGAACCTACAGCACTGGGACATGACTGGGGAGCTCCTCAAAATGAGCTTCTGTTGTTCACCACCACACACTTCCCCCAAACTGGGCTCCACAAGACCTGGGCCATCAAAAGACACCTGGATGGGGAAACTCACACCAAGAAGAGGCCCCCTGAGTTGGTAACAGCTTCCCAAGGTCATGCTCCACATCAGGAGCACCCAGTGCCATCTGACAGGCTACAAAAGCAGATCCACAGCAGCACCTGCAAGAAGCTGAGCAGGTAATAACAGTGACTTTCCAAAAAAATCCAGTGCTCCTCAGGTGAGAACATTGTCCTGAGACAGGCACTGACATCTGATGTGATAGCAGGAGCTGAGAAGCCTCTTCAGGTTTGATATGCCTGTAAAGAAACCCCTGCTTGCATTCAACAAATCCTCCAGTCCAGACTAACTTTGCTCATGGCTCTGCTTTAACCTGCTGACCTGGACATGAACTATTAAATCTCTAGCTAGACCTTTAGCTTCAGACATTTCAGAGTTGAAACAGAAGCATTTTTAATAAAAATGGCTTTCCATTTGTGATCTTTTAGAGAGGGGAAAAAAAATATTAGTACCTTGTGAATTAAGTCAAGCAGCCAGCAAAGCTCTGAGGGATAGAAGTCAAAAGGTGGCAGATTTTCATGTGATGTTTGACTGTTGAAAAGGTGTGAGCTCACTAAAAATTGGCTCAGGGTTACAAATCACTTATGTCTTGTTCATGATCTGACTAGAGGAAGCAGCACCTCTAGAAGTAACCCCTGGAATAGATTCGTTCACCTTCCAGCACGAGCACCCTTCTGAAGAGCTTTCTTGCAGTCCAGCCCTCTGAGAGCCCAAACATGGTATTTTGGGGAAGAAGTACCTCATAGGAACAATGTAAAGTTATTTTCTTCAATAGTGTAGGTTTCTGATGCTTTAAATCTCAGACTTGAGCAACAGAACTGACTTTCAAAGTCAAGTCTGAAAGCAACACAGATGCTTTCCATCAGCAGCAAGTACACAACATACCCACTTGGAATCCCATTAGCACCTACACTAAATTAAGGATTTACTTAAGTTGGGTTTTGCTTTAGAGCCTGGTAACAGCCAAACTGTTAAGGCAAGAACAACTCTCCTCTGCAGAGCCTTTTTTTACCTCACCAGGTCATGGCTTGCTCTGTGACAGTCTGCTGCTCTGCCCCCAGGGAAAACTGCTCCTCCACTTCATTTTGTGTGACAGGAAGGGTGTGATGGTGTTCACAGGAGGATGAGGATGAGGGAAGAGATGAGGATCTGACTCCATGTTTCAGAAGGCTTGATTTATTATCTTACGATATATATGATATTAAAACTATACTAAAAGAATAGAAGAAAGGGTTTCATCAGAAGGCTGGCTGAGAATAGAAAAGGAAGAATGGTAACAAAGATTTGTGTCTTGGACAGAGAGTCTAAGCCAGCTGGGCTGTGATTGGCCATTAATTAAAAACAACCACATGAGACCAATCCCTGATGCACCTGTTGCATTCCACAGCAGCAAATAACCATTGGTTACATTTTGTTCTTGAGGCTTCTCAGCTTCTCAGGAGAAAAAATCCTAAGGAAAGGATTTTCCATAAAAGATGTCTGTGCCAGGAAGGGCTCTCAGGATGCCAGGGGTGCCTGCAGCCTCTGCCAGCCACGGGTTTGTGCTTCTTCTGTGTGTGCTCTCCCCACAGGGCTGAGCCTGGAGCTGTGCAGGCACAGCAAGGGTTACATCAATGGTCAGGGAACACAGACTTACTGGGAGAGGTTGTGCTCTCCTGTGCCTTGCTGCACTTCAAGTTCAAAATGTACAATTTATAAATGTGCTGTACCATGTGGCAGACGTGCTCTTAACCTCCAAACCAACAGCTTTCCACAGCTGAGTGAGGAACTGGCCACAGATGCCAAGCTGTGATCCAAGTCCTTAATTCAGAGTGTTCCCAGGAGGGTTCTTTGCTGAAATAAGACTCTCACAAGCAGAGACTGTTGAAGAATAACCCAGGCAACAAACCCAAGCAGCATCCTTCCCATCGAGCTACCCACAGGTGTTGTGTGGTGGCTGGTCAGGGATTCTCACCCACGGGCAGATACTGTGTCATTTATCGAGCAGGCTCTGGAGAGTGAACATCTGCTGGCTGGAATTGCTGCTCACAACGATTCCCACAGAGAGCTGGATGTGTGAAATCTGTCTGCAAGTTCTGAGTGCTGTGTTTGTGACCTGAGCTCCATTAACAGCTCTGATGAATGAGAGCTCCAGCGGTTCTGCACTGCCAGACACTGGAGCGTGGAGGAGCACAGGTGATGAGTTACAGCAGGAAGGATAAGCATCACCCACTGCATTAACAACACTGATATTTCCTCAGTGAAGAAGCTGCACCTTCTGTCTGTATAAAAAGGTTTTGCCAAACTCATTTCAAGCAACAAAAGTATCCTTCAGCTCACCCTGCACAGATTCTGTGTTTCCAAGTGCCCCTCCTCAGGGAGAAATGCAGCTGGCAGACCTTTCCCTTTCCACACTCTGATAATTTTACTGAATTAAATAAAAAAAAGCAGTTTGAAGCATTCCAGCTTTTTTCAGCTGCATGCTCTGTAGCTGCAGCAAGCAGGGCTGGCAGCTGCCAGCAGGATGTGACATACTGATGGTGCATTCTGAGTGTGCATCCCAGGAGAGTGGCTCCAGCCTCAGGCAGGCTTGCTGCTGCTCCAGGAGTGCCTACAGCTCATTTTCACCTGCACTGTCTCCTGCAAGGGGCCATAATCTCACAGAAGAGATGATCAGGTTTGTGCCATGACAGGCCAAGCCTGAGCTCTGGAACTCTGGCTGCAGGTTGGCTCCACTTCACCCATTTCCAGGATCAGGGGAGCAATTCTTGTGTGCTCCAATGGGTATTCCAATTTCACAGCATCTCCTAGCTGTTAAAAAGCCAATTATTAGGAACAGTGGATCTCTTTAGCATAGAAAGGCTCTCAGCCCAGGCATTTTCTAACTCCAAATTTGACTTGAAGAACTACCTGGAAAGACTTAATATTCCCACCAGTGCAAATCCCTGTTTTAGGAGGGAATAGCTGAAGGTCTCACACACATGGTGCCAAAGACACCTCACCCAGCTGGCATGGCCCTAGCAGCTCACATGTCACCAGCAGTGTCACCACTGCTTTGGTTGTGAAAAGGCAACCCTGCAGGAGCCAGGGAGACCTGTACAACTCCCAGAGGTGTCTCCATGGCTATCAAACACCCAGGAAGGTCAACAGAGCCTTTCACAGACCTTTGAGCAAGGGCTTGTTGTTATTTCTTAGTGCCATAAGCACCAGGCAGCCCCAAAAATCCTGACAAGGCACTGCAAAGGTGTCCCCCACCAAAATTAGAAGCACACAAATACCTAAGTCAGATTTTCTGACTTAAGCACACTCCAAAGGCAGCTTTTTAATCTGACAGAAGTTAAAAAGATGAAGCAGAGAGCAGGGATTGGGGTTTGTTCAGCCCTACAGTGCTGTGTCCAGCCCAGCTTTACCCTTTGGATAAATCTCTGCTTGACTGGGGGTTAAAGCTGAGTCAACAAGTCATGAAAATGATCATGATTATTTTGGGATGCAGGGGAGAAGCCTGGCGTTCAGTATCACACGATGCAAGGTGACTAGCAAACACAAGACTCTTCAGCTATATTTTACCTAAGTAAGCCTCTGAAAATATTTCAGCCCTCCTCATCTTCTTGCAAAAATGTCTTTTTTGTTACTTTGTCAAATATTTTAGTTTCTCTCCCTGATTACAAATGTCAAGATTAAGTGAGCTGTGTTGGGCGAAAGATTAGAAATGGTAATAAAAATAACCTGAACAAGACATGAATTCATTACTTCTGAAATAGTTGCCTAAGGAATGTACAACTAGTCTTTGAAGTGTATAATTAACATGACAAAAAGTTGAAAGCTATCAGTTTGGTTACTTCAGGACTTATTTTTCTTGTTACTAAAAACAAAAAACTCCCACCAGAATAGGAGATGAACATAAGGTCCTCAGGTTCAAACCAGCCCTACATCTGCTTCAATGTTCCCTAGCTGAGAAGAAAAAAAAACCACATTAAGTAAATTCAACCTGATGAGTGTTTTGGTTCTTCAATGAACACAGGAACATTTGGATTCTCTACTCCTATATTATGCTATAAATTGTTCCCTAAGTAGGTCACCAAGGCGATTTCTGTTTCAAGACAAATCCTCTCTACATGAACCCACAAAACAAAACCAGAGCCTTGGCTGTCAGGGCATTGATAGATCTCCATCAAGCCCACTGCTGTCAAAAAAGTAAGGGGAGTGCTCTTTTTAACTTGGCATCTGCTATCATGATTCAACTCTTTGCAGAGAAATATACTATTACTCCATATGGCAGCTTCCCCAATTGTAAAAGGGCAGCCAACTTCTATGGCAATGAGAGCCTCAGCAAATTAACAACTGAGTCTGGCACTAATGAATGCTCCACTGTCTCAATAGAAGGTAGCTGGAGGTCTCCTCACATGTTTTCTCTGAGCTTTGTTCTAGCAGGAGATGCTACAAGAAACAAACTGTGCTGCAAGCCCTTCAGAGATTTAATAACCCAAATACTTCACTTCCCTCCTGATCAAAGGAAGCAGCGACTTGAGAGTGCCTTGTTGAGAGTGCCCAGTGCTGTGGAGGCTGACTGGGACTGTCACCTCCACACTCCCCTCAGAGCAGGAGCCACATTTTACCACAGCTGACCCAAATGTCACCTCAGCTTCATGACCTGGTTGCAGAGGGAATCCAGCAGAGGCTGGAAGGGCCCAAGAGGGTGGAAGGCAGGCCATGGAATTCATTCACTGTCTGTGCTCCTCCACTGCATGACTCTGCTTGGAGCCCAAGTGTGGGACTGCTCCTTTGAGTGCCAGAGGAGCTATTTCAAGCTGTTAGCCCAAAGACTCATCAATAAGTCATAAGGCCCAGAATGGAAGTCAAAAGAAGGGGAAAAAACAGTTGCTGAGGCAGAATAAATAGTAACTTCCATTGCATCCTCTTAAACTAAAAAGAGAATGAGCTGCTTCACAATATTCCTTTCTATGGGCTGCTACACTGCAGGAATCCAACCCAGTTCTACCTCCTGGAGACCTGAGGTGAGAGAGGCAGCTGCAGTGCAAGGTAACTGCATTTTGGGATACTGGGAAAATCATCCTAGAGGACCCAGAGGTTATAAATACTTGAAAGTATTTAACTCCAGAGCAAAACCAGGAGTTGCTGACCTCCACTCCACAGCCTGGCAGCAGTGGGGAAGAACCTCCTGATGATTTCCAGAGCACTGGAGACAGTCTCTGGCCCAAAGCAGAGGGGGAACATCTCCCTGGATCTGTCCTGTCTTTATCAGATTGACAGCCCAGTGTGATAAAGAGGCTCCCCCAGGGAGTGCTGTCCCTGCCATGCACCAACACCCTCATTAATGAAACATTAGCTGCTGACACCATTTCTCCTCTGCCTTTCCTGGAACACACACTTTGCCTTGGATTAAGCTGTCTGGGGCAGGCATGTGCCTTTGTGAAACAGGCTGGAATTTAAGAGCACTAGAGAAATGTTAATCACTCAGCAGTTGCCATCTTCCCTGCAATTCCTTTAATTGCCTCCATTCTTACTGACAGCTCTCCCTGCCTGCTCCACCACAGGTACTTCCTCTGTTCAGACCTGCCCCAGTTCTTAAGCCCATTCAAACCTCATGCCCAGTTTACAGAACAGTGTAACTGCAAAAAAGCCCTTAATCTACACAGATGCAAGCAGTTGGTTTGAGGTGTTTGAAAAGTCATAAAATTCAACAAGTTTCCATTTCAGTTTTTTCTGGGAGAAGCTTGGAAAAGGAAGAGGACTAAATTTTGGCCAGACTCAAGGCCCAGATCCATGAGGTCTGACTGTTTATACATGGTATTGTGTGATTAGAGTCTTACCTCATTGTTTTGGGCATCTGCTGAGCTCCCCCCTGCCCAGAGCGAGACAATCCTTACCTGGAGGTTGTTCAGAGGCTCCATCTTCATGACTGGTCCCAGAGTGTTGAGGGGCAGGGAGACATCAATGCTTTGGTTTGGCATCAGAGGTGTGTGAATGGCCAGGGGGGTGCTTGGGATGACTCCAAAGCTGGGCAAGAGAGAAACAGAGGTGATGAGAGCAGCCCTGCATTGTCCAAAATATGTCCAAAATATAATGTTCCTTTTGTCAAGCACCACCTGCCTCATCTTCCCACTACTCCTGAGCTGCCCCTGCTGCTGCTCCAGGGAAGGAGCACAGCTCAAATGAGCAGACAGAGCAGGACAAGGCATGGGAAACTCACTCATTTGCTGACAAATTCACCATCCTGCCCCAGGGCCCAGCTCCTGGGAGCTCTCCCATTACCCACAGGGCACTGGTCTGTGTGCTGAGCAAGGAATGGCCTGGACTCAGAGCCAGGTGCTGTTCCTCTGCTCCTGAGCACTGCAGGGAGGGTGCATCACACACTGCATGGCTGCTGCAGTGGCACAGGGAGCTGGACAGCCAGCCAAGGAGGAACATGTGCCTTGGAACAGCACTGCAGAACAAATGAATCAACACATGCAGCTGCCTGGGCCTGAATGACAGCACCTGGCCCAGCTGCCTGCTTGGAGGCTCCTTCACTGGGGATGTGTCCCAGCAATGTTTACTTGCCTGTTCAGTCCAAGGAACACTGAATTCCACAGGCAGCTCTGCTGAGCATGGAGAAGAGGGAAAACATCTCACATTGAACACAACCCTCCTGTACTACAGACCAGCTGCTTTCCAAAAGCAGATGGAAGCCCTGGTGTTTTGGTGTCCACTCATAAATGCATTTCTCTTTAGCAGGATTCACCTTAGCTCAGAGGTCTCAGGAGGTTTGCAGGATGGATAGGTGTATGTTTTTATTTTATTCACTAAAAGCCTGGCTCTGCACAGCCAGCCACATTTATCAGGTTTGCCATTCTTTCAGGAACCAATAAATGCCCCATTCTTGGTTCTCCTTAGTTTTCAGCTCTAGGAAGCTGAAATATGAATATTCCTAGCAAGGGCTTAGCCACATGATTTGCCTTCTGCAGCCATTTCACCTTGGAGGACACAAACCCTCCTGTTTTCCCCAGGACTCAGAGGGGAACCAAACTTGCAGTTGGTTATTAAGGGGCTGTGATATTACAGGACACCAGAGCTTTAGATTTCTTTCATTTTTTTTTTAATGCTTTATCCCAAGACTGCAGTGAATACCATTAGCAGCAGCAGGAAAGGAGGGAAAAGCAATAGAAACTTCCCAATCACAAACCTTAACATTCACACTTAAAAGAACCAGCCCTAATGCAGCAGGCACAGTGGAAAGCATTGACAGGAGAAGAACATTTGTAAAAGAGTAAATAAATAGTTGTAGGTTGTATATGGAGCTTGTGCTGCAAGATGAAAAACTGCTGGTTTATTGTACAGTATTTAAACTTTCTACATCCTCAAAGCAGGTGTGGCTAAAATATAGCTTGATGTATGGGGGGAATAAAAAGAAAAAAATCACAAAATGCCTTTTGTTCCAGGTTAATTTGCATGAAACATTCATATACAGCAGCTTAGCAAAACTCTCCAGAAAATATGGCAGTCCAGGGAGAACATTTACTAAGACTTATTTAGCATAATGACTTTTCTAAGTAAATCTTATTCGTCCCAAGAAATCCTGAATTTGCAGCAGTGAGATTAAAGAGATGGTTTCAGTGGATCTTCAGCAGAGAGAAGCCTTTTCCAGTGAAGTGATATTAAGGAATACAGAGAACATGTCAGTCACAAGGTACTCTTTGCAGCCTTGATAAGAAGTAGCCTGGTCCTTGCTGAAGACAGCACCCAGCAAACCACAGGATAAGCTCTCTGGAAAGGGTATTTGTGGGAAGACACTGTGGCTGTGCTGCCATGTCATGTCCTTTGGCTGAGATGGGTTTCCAAGAACAATCTGAATTCCATCATCCAAGCTCTGAACTTTCAAGTGGCTGCTGCTTCTGACAGAATTGTTCTGCTGCCTATTACAGGGAGAACACGTGCCACAGGCTCCCAACTTGCAGCTCCTTCAGTGACAAGCAGCTTTATTAAAGAGTCCTGTGCTTCCAGACAGTCTGAGGAGCAGCAGAGCAATTAAGTCAGGAGGCAGAGGCATCATGGGTTGGTACTTGTGCAGCTCAGATCCTGCCTCTGTGTGCTCTTGCTTTGCCCAGGGCACTTACTGGCTATAAACTCACCAACCTGCCTAACAACTCATGAAGCTGCTGGAAAACTCCACTGAGGTGAAATGGGGCAGATGCTGTTTCAGAGCTGGGAGCAGGATGGCACTGTCTGCTGCCTGCGTCCTCTCAGATTCATCAGTCTGTGTTTTCAGCCCTTTCACACCATTTTGGTGTGATGGAGAGGTCAGGCTGTATCATCCAAGCTATTTCCATGACTGCATTATACACCTAAGCACAAACCCTCCTTAAATTTAGCAGTGGAGGCACAAACTCCTTTCCCAGGTGGATTCAATCTGTTGAACACAGAGCATTGCTAATTTTTCCTTACCTGTTCTTATTGAACTGAATGGCAAAGTCAGTCATGTGCTGCAAAGCCTTATTGGTGAAGTTCATCTCCATGTAGATGTGTCCCTGCCTGTGGCTGAATGTGCCTGAGATCTCCAATCCTTTAGCTTTCACTGCAGGCAGCCAAACCTTGAACACAAGAGATGTCATTCAGCATGGCCAGCCTGGCCTGAAGATAACAAACAAGCAGAGTTTTCCAATAGAGCTCAGAAATCCACCTAGATTGGCACACTGAGCCCACAAAAGCTAAAGAAACACTGCAGGGAAGATGGGACATGGGGTGTTGAAAGGATGGAGCTCACCACTAAGGAATAAACTTGCTGCTCCTAATCCATATTTGTTGACAGCACCCATGGAAGAAATCAAATTATGACAGCATTGGTGTGCACAAGAGCAGGGACAGCCTGTGTCCATCACAGCACAATGAGACTCACCCAGCCTGCTGCTGGACTTCTCTGAGGGCTGGTTGGGCTGTCAGAGGCAGGACAACTAAAGTCTGAACCAAATAAAATCACAGGGCTGATACTATTATCTGTTGGGTTCTGGATTCTCAAATCACCTCTGTGGGAAAAACCCAGACCCAGATCTGAGTGGTGCAAAATGAGCCAGTACTTGCTCAAAATTACTGGGGTTTTTTGGTTTTGTTTTTTATTTTTTTAAATATAAAGTACAATAATTGCAAGGACCAAAAATTTTGAGTACTGTCTGCAGTACCTTGAGATCCTCTGTTTCAGAGGATGGTTTAAAATTACCCACCCATGGGGTGCTAATTGAGTGCTAATTTTTGTTTATTCCCTTTCAGGAGCCTGAGCCCCCTGTGGCTGCTCCACAGCCAGTTTGCAGAACCATGTTTTGTGTCTCATGATCCCTCCCAACTCCATGCTTCAGCCAAAGCCTCTGTGATCTCTGTCGCTGACAGAACATTTCTCTGCATTCCACTGCAGCACCATCATCCCAACCACATGATTTTATCTCCACTGTCACGTTGGATTCAAACAAACAAACAAACAAACCTGCTGGGAAAGTTGCTGCAAATTCTGTCTTGCCCTCAGTTTTCTGGGGAAGCTTGTTAAGAAGCAGGTCTGCAGGAAAGCTGCTCTGACACAACTGAAAGTCTGGGATTTATCTAAGCCATTCTTTAGAGAAATGCTGTCACAGGTAAAATGAGGCAACTGCTAGAATGCCAGAAGTCTGTAACTAATAACTAACATTCCAACATGTGCTTACTCTACTTGGGAAAAGCCCAGGGCACCCCTAATGGGATTGAGTTGAAGTTTTAGCACCAGAAAGCCACAATAAATGGGCCAAGTGAGCAATGTCACGTTTGTAGCTCAAGGGGAGGCAAGGAACTGGGGATGGTTGTTTTTCCTTACGTACAGACTTGGGAGCCACATATCCTCCAGGAGCCATCCCCATGCCAGATGAGAGCTCAAAGAGATCGTTGAGTCCACTGACCACTGCTGGGGTGGGAGAAGGGGCAAAGGTGGCTGGCACAGAGGAGGGAATGTAGGTCTGTCCCACCTGGAGGAGTCAAAAAGAACAGGCACTCATTAACATCACGTGTGAGCACTGCTTATTAAATAAACCATGAACTTGGGCAATATCCTAAATATTTTAAAGCCATTTGCAGCTTCCCCACTGATTTATCAATAGTGCTAAATTATGCATTTGAATTCCAAAGCTCTTGGCAGCTAATCCCTACACTCGGCTGTCACCTCAACCAAGCTTCCACATCATTTTTTATAGCTCCAGTTATCTATTCCCACTGTAGAGGAATCTTTCTTCTCTATATCTCCTTCTCATAACACAATATGCTTTGTGGATCTACCCTACATAAACCCAGGGAGAAGAGCAAATTGCTTCAAACCTTCCCCCAACTATGTCAGTCTTCAGGAATCTGCAAGATTTTGCATATCCAGAGATAGCAAGGGAGTCATGACCGTGTTGTGTACTCCCACCCAAAGCCAGAGCTCTGCATGCTCAGCACTCGGGCCCTAAAGGTTCATTACATGAAGCAGAGCCTGCCAGAGGACAACCTTCCTGCAAGAAGGGCAATCATTCCCTCCCAGGACCTAAATGAGGGCATCAAAGCTGGAATATTAACCTTTAGGTGCCCAGCTTCAGATGGGACAGTCACACTCAAGTTACACTCCCAAATTCTCTTCCTGTGCTTGAGATCAGGATTCCCCAGGCAGCAGCCCAGAAACAGGCAGAGGGACCAGGACAGAGGTGCCTGCTGGGTTTTTGCTGGCCCAGGAGGGCAGAGACCTGGCTTTGTAGGTATGATCACCATGGGGAAGCACCTCCCATGTCCTGCTGTGGGCTGCCTGGCTGTGCAGGTGTCCTGTGCCACCAGCTCTCCTCTGCCCTCGTGCTGAAGGAAGGAAGGAACGCCAGATTGGCAGGGAAAGGAGGAGAGAGAACGACTGCAGCCATAACAAAGGTCTCTGCAAAGCCCTCCCTCCAGAACTGAGTTTGCTTTTCTCACTCAATTACTGAATCCAGAGTCCTGGGAAGAGGGACTGGAGCTTTCTAGGGGACACCACTTCTGGCTGTGGGTTGGAAGCACACTCCCTCCTGCCCACTGCATCTCCAAGCCACGTTTCATTCCCTTTCCACGCTCTTCTGGAAGAAGCTGCCATGAGCTTGAAGCCAGGGCTGCTTTAAGAGCAAGTTGAAACTGTCCCATGTCCTGGCAAGAGCTGTAGGCAGGAGGACACCCCCAAAGCACAGGCACAGAGGAGGTGGCAGCACTGACCACACAGAGTAGGAAAACTCAGAGCACCTGACCCTGATGTCCAAAAATCCTACATGGAGTTTGGGAGGAGAAAGCACTTGAGTTCAGGTAGGTCTGTGGTGACACTGGGTTAGGATTACAGGCCAGGCTTTGTGAGTAGGGATAAGCATCCTTGGCCTTTCAGCTGCTAAAGCAGTTGCACAAGGATGAGGCACTGCCAGGGTTAATGCTGCTGCTCCAACTAAAAGCTCTGAGGAAGAAGAGCTAAGCAGAGAGAGTGAACAGCTCTGGCCCTGGCTGCTCTCAGGAAAGCCCAGCTGGACTCAAATCCACAAAGGTGGGGACCTGTGTGTTTCAGTTGCATTTCTCCATTTTCAAACAACTTCAGGGCTTCAAAAAGCACCTTCCAGCACTCAGTGGGTGAGCTTACAACTGAAAAACCCCTGAGCTTTGAGCAGCTTTGGAAATTGGGGAAAAAAATGGAATGGCACTTACTGCCGGGCTTCCTCCAATGCCCCCGCCAAGGTCACTGCCAAGCTGAAAGAGAGAAGGAGAGAGAGGAGAGGGAGAGGAGATCATTTCAGCCAAGTGTCAGCCAGCCAGCACGGACCACTCCTGCACAGGACAGATGGAAATGCAGTGCTGGGAAAGCACAGGGAACAGAGGGGCTGCCTGCTGCTGTGGGAGCAGAGTTACCTAGAGAATGCTGCTGTGTGAGCAGAGTTACCTGCATTTACAGAAGTTACTTCATCTGACTTACTCCAGCCCTGGGCTTGGGCTCTTCAGCAAAGCCTGGAGTCTGGCAAGGAGCTCCCAGAGGTCCTGCCTGCTCTGCTTGCTGAAAGGTTTTGGTTTGAGGACAACTACCCCATGCCTTCACTGTGGTTAGTAAGAATAAAAATCCATCCCTTCTTATGCCTGTTGTCTGCACCAAAACCTCCCTTTTCCACGTTTCATGCATTGGTGCTTTCCCCTCAGCCCTGCTGCTGCCAGCAGGACCCAAGCAGCTCCACAAAACCCGGTGGGGTAACTGTGAAATGGCATAAAAATAAAACTGACAGGAAGGCTCACTTCCTGAAAGCTTTAGTTTTCTAGGGAACAGCTAGGAGCCATGGGCAAACACAATGCACCTTGGCTGTGTTCCTCAGACAGCAGCTCCTTTCAGCACTGAGGAAGAAAAAGAATGGGATCTGTGCTGCCTCTGACAACAGCTCAGAGAGGGGGGGCTTTGAAGATGCTCCCCTCCCTCAGACAGGGAAAAAACAGCTTCATCATCTACAGCAAAGAGATCTCACAGTGCACCAGGCTATTTCAGTTCCAATTTCTGCCAAGCTGCACAGTCACATCTGAAGTGACCCAAACAGCTCTCCAGAAACACTAAATCCTCTCTGGGGCTCAACTAGAAGCTCTCCCCTCACAAGTTCCCTTTACAAAACACCCAGACCACATTTCCAGTGATAAAGTCCATTTTTCAAATCTCCACATCACTCTGCATGCTCAGGAGAATTCAGAGATCAGGACAGGCTCCAAGGCTTGGCTACAAGTGCTGTTTGCAAGTACATCACCCCTGTGAACAATTAAAATGCAGTTAACAGATAACCAGGAGCAAACAAGCACAGATCTGCAGAGGTTAACTCACTGCAGAGACATCTCCAGGCTTATCTGTGTCCCAGGCTTTGCTTCTGAAGACCAGGGTAATTTTTTGCCTAGAACAGGGGTCTTTTGGGGTCACATTCAGACAAGGAACATGACCTGACAACATCCACAGGGGATGAGGATGATGCAGGGCTGAGGTAAGAGCCAGCCCCATTAGGAAAAGGCTGGGCTGGCAGACCAGAACATCACAGCTCACCAGAGATGGTCTCACTCTACTCTTCCATTTGATTAGGGTTTGGGGAGTTAGTTTGGAGTTAGTTTGTTTTTAAAAAAGCATGTGACAAACTGGGTCAACAAAGGCTCTGGATATGTTGCTCAAATAAGTGCTGGTGTGTCAGAATATTGAACAAATGCACCATATAGCTGAAGCAAAAGCTCCCAGGACTGCCTATGCTTAGAGCCAAAAAGGCTCTGACCTTTTCCCTCTGCACAAAAAACTTGGAAATTAACTTTGCTCTGATCCCCTCCAGCCTGTTCCCTGAGAGATCTCACAGCAAATGTGTTTTATGCTGGTCAAGAGACACCATAAAGCTTCATACCTCTCTCCATCAGAGCACAGATAAAAAGGATAAATTGCCCTGAGAAGAGCAGCAAAGGTGTAAGACAGTGACTTACCAGAAGATAACTAGCCTCCATAAAACCTGTAAAATGTGACAAATCCCTGTGCTCCCTGGATCTCTCTCCTATTCCCAGGCACCTCTCCCTCCCCATGTCCTCACAGGAGCGACATTAACCACTCCAAGTGGGTGTTAGGAAAGAACAAATCACACACAATTTGCTTTTTGTTAAGAGGCCTTAAGAGCTTTTTTCCTGTATGGGACTCAGTTTATCCCTACTTGAGGCCATGGTAGAAGCTGAGAGAATCTCATCTCTTTCAACAGCCACCTCTCCACACAGCAGCCCAGGCTCTGGCTGTCCAGTTTTGCTCAGCTGACTTAAGAAATAACAGATAAATGTGAGTGATTCCAAAGTCAAAAGAAGGCTCAGTCAGAGACCAAAGGAAGCCAGCCAGAGGATGCAAATCCAATTAATATTGAGCTTATAAAATAAGGCTTATTACACTGTCAAGTCTCCCCCACTAAAACAGTCTGACAGAGCAGAGTTCTGTTCTATTGACTGCTCTCTAATCCAAGCCATGGTTTAGATTAATATATCACATCATTTACATCTTGTTACTGGCTCACTGAGGAGTAATAAATGCAACTATTACACCTCATCCCTATTCATAGTCTTGCATGCAGATGAACTTCAAGCTTCATATTGACAGGCAGCGAAGTCTGGGGGAAAAGAAAGAATCCAGTTCATTCCCAGGTATTATTGTATGCACACAGGATTTCTGGTTCTGTTGTCTGCAGCAGCAGAAAGGCTGGTTTATCAAGCAGCAAGCATTTTACAAAGGGTATTATGGAAATGACTGAATAATTCTGCATAATCAAGCCAGATGTTAACTATTCTAGCATTTCCTACTACACTCATCAGAAGGAGCTGCAGGGTAGGAACCCAACCTCGAAGCAGCTCCTACACTGATGGTGGCTGCAAGGGACAGGGAATGACATATTGGGGTTCCTTGAGCTATCCACAAGTCTTCCATTTTCCCTAAGTGTCAGGCCTTGGGGGGGAAAGTAGAATGTGGATTTATTGCTTTAGTTAAGACTTCAGTTCTCATAAAAAGGAGAAAAAAAGCCCTGACTGGCTCAGAGAATTTACCAGGAGTCTCTGTGTGTTTTCAGATTGGATCCAACATCTCTTTTCCATGGCAGGAAGCTCTGAGCTGCTGCAGCCCCTCTTTAGTGGCTGGAGGGCTCTGCAGAGCACAGCCTGAGCCTCTCCTGGCTCCTGTGCTCAGGCCCAAGCACTGCAGATGTGCTCCAGAGCTGCAGAAACAGAGCCAAGGAGCTGCAGCTCCTCCAGGTCCCTACAGGCAGAGCTGGCTCTAGCCTGACTGAAGAGAGAAGTGACAGCATTTCTACTGCACCAGAAGTTACAGGGGGGAAGTTAATAAAGAACTGATCAATTCCACATCAGATCCAGGCTGCACTTCCCATTGCAGCAGCACAAAGTCTCTTTTTCTGTTTTTCTTGCCTGTCACCCTCCCATGGCACCGATGCTTTCCCCATTCAGGAACTGCAGGTCTGGTTTTCCTCCTGTGGGATGCCCAAATCATAACTTTATTCCAAACTCAGAGTGATGGAAGAGACTGTAACAGTGTGTGAGTAAGAGGGAAGGAGGAAGACAGAGAGAACAGGAACCAATTACCCACGGAGTGTCCTCTCCCATCTGGAGTGACAGGCAGAGTGCAGAAGGAAAGAAACAGAGATTAGTCAGGCATGAAGTGCTGCTGAAGCAATTCCCCAGGACTGGCAGCTCTGGTTAACCATTTCCATTTGTCTCATGGGCAGACAGACAGTCCTGCCAGGAGGACAACCTGGATGTGCCTTACAGGAGAGTCAGGAACAGCCCCACACAGGAGAAGACCATGTTAATACAGCTGCCAGCCCCACTTACTGTGAAGGTGGGTGGACAAGGGCTGGCTCTTGATGGTCCAAAGGAGTTCATGGCACTGCAAACCCCTGATTCTGATCCTAAAGTTGGCAGCCTGGAGAGCACAAAGCCTCTGCTTCAGGATGAAGAACTGCCAGCTTCAGGAGATGAGCAGAGGATGGACAGGAAGTCTCAACCCCCAGAGGCATAGAAGTTCTTCAAAGAGGAATTCTCTTTATTCCCTCCAAACCTATCCTGCCATAACAGCACCCAAGCAGCCACATGGGTTGAAAGAAGAGGCTCTATCAATAAAAGCAGTGCCAGCACCTTTTCCCAAACTGCATCAGCACCTTCACTTTGAACAAGTTGGCTCGGACGGTGCCGCAGCTGCTCTGCAGTTGGAGGCTCTGCCCTGCAATTCCAGCCCTGTGGAAGCAGTTATGCTGACTTATGAAGTGTAGCAGTGCTGGAGTTACTGCATTAGGAAGGGTTTATTTGCATCTTAAGAGCAGCTTGTAATGAAGTGACTCTGCTGAAGTGTTCATGTGATCCTGAGGGGCTACAATCACTTCTGCAAAATGACGTGAGGCTTTTGGAGCACCAAAAAATAACAGGGAGGGTGGAGCCAGGGACAAAAGCTTCAATAACCACTGCTCAGCAACTGCCTTGCCTTGTGCCCACAGCATCATCAGGGCTTCCAAAGGCAGCTGTGCATGTCCTGGACCACAATTCATGGCTTAACAGGGGACAATTGCCTTCTAGCTGCCTCACATCACAAAGCAGGAGTCAAGCACCAGCGCAAGGCGCTGCCTGCACTCAGTAAGAGAGCAGCAAGGAACACAAAGCATCTAGCTAAGAGGAATGGGGTGAGATGCTGAGAGCAGGGCTGCTGGCAGCCCCCTTGGGGCAGGTTAACCCTGGGAGAGAGCCCTGAGCTGCAGGACAGACCATGCCTGGGCTGCAGGGATCTCACTGCAGACACACTGTGGCTCACACAGAGGCAGTTCAGTGCCTTGTTTGCTGCTGTTTTGTGGCTGTTTGCACACCAAGCCAGGATGGCAGAGCTCTCCAAACCAGGGACAGCTGTGTCAAAGCTGCTGGAGGACAGGTCACACTGCCAATAGCACGGTCACCAGTTCCACTGCGCTTGCTGCTAATGCTTTGTCCTGCTGAGAGATTTCCATCAGCAACCAGAACTGAATCCTATCCATTTTCATTCTCCAAAGTGTAAAAAACAAGCTGCTCACAAAGCTCTAGCAGTCCTATGACTGCTACAACAGCTTTGAATCAGATATGAATGAGTGACCCACCAAAATAGCTCCTCTGCCACACCAGCCCTGCCCCAGCAATGGATTTATGTCCTTTGTCAGAAATCTTAACAGATTCCTTTATAGCTCATCAAACCTGCACAGCCCAGATGAAAGGAGTCACTCAGCTCCTTGTCAAAGGCTGGAGGAGCACTCTGGGAAAGGATCATCACATCCACTGCAAAAATGGATGTTGGGGCTGACCTGGCACAGCCACTCTCACACTGTAGTGCCAGGAAGAGGTAAATGAAGTAACTTTCCTAAGATTATACACAGCAAATCACTTGCAGAGCCAGGAGAGGAATGTGGCACCCCAGGGCAGACTGAAGGTCACTTTGGGGCTTTTTTATAAAACATTGCTGAGTCCCTAATCAACTCCAACACTCCAGGGTGTTGTCTATTGAGGCCAGACTTTGAATTCTGCACTTGAAAGCAGCCAGCCAGACAGGGAGGGACAGCAGCAGCCCCTGCTCACAGCCCTGTGGATGAGGCAAGCACTTCAGACTGCTGGAATAGGGATTTCCTCCCAGGCTGCTGAGCCTGTGGTGCCTGGAGCTCAGGGTGAGCTGGTGCTCAGCTCCCACCTTCCATCCCACTGCAGTGATGGAACACAGCCCTGAACAGTGTGGAACAGATCTTTGGGGTCAGTCCCCCCTAAATCCATCCAGATTACACAGAGGGGCACAGCCCCACCTGTGACAGCCCAAACCACCCTCAGTATTACAGAAAACTGTGGATATTCAGTGTTTATCAAACAGCTTTTCAGTTTAGGACATAAATCAACCTGACCAGCTGCCAGTCTCGAATCAATAATATTCATGTAGATGAGTGGCTAGAGCATTAAATAAAATCCTTACATAACAGACAATCCAAGCCTGTCCATTCCTGCAGATTTACTGCTCTGCCCAGGGGTTTCAAGCCAGCCTTCCTGGCTCCTGGCCACAGTGCCCTGCTCCCAGACAATGCAGGGGGGCTCCCAGGAAGCACAGTGTGCACACAGAGCTCTCAGGCTCTGTGGATTTGGACAACAAATGAACACACAAAAAAGGTTTAAAGGTAAAAATGTCATGTCAGCACAGACAGATATCCTGCAAAGCACTGCACCATTGCACAAGTGTTGGGTTAGTGACTGTAACCTGCATGAAATTCAGCCACTTGAGGGAAACCAGCATCAAACTCCAGCTCTTGGGATGTACAGCTCTGCACCCAGCAATCTGCTCTCCCACATGTTTTATTTCTCCCCCATTAGTGACTGTATGGCTACTTTACACTGTGGAGCTGGAGATCCCAAGTAGTTTTGTAAAGTGGGGTTAGTCACCATTTTATGGAAAAAGAAAACTAAGCAGAGAGGAACAAGATCTGGCCATGGTGGCAAACAAGGGCACAACCTGCTCCCTAGAAAAAAGCTCTCCAGAAAAAAGAAATCCTACAGCAAGCCTGCTCTGCTTATAAGCAATCCTCTTGAACCAAAGGCCCTTTTTCTCCCCTTTTTAATTGTTAACACATGCTCAGCATCTGTGCAGGCATGTTACATTTAATGCCAATTACAGAACTCACTGTGGAGATAAAATAAGATTTACTCACTAAAGAAATTAACCTTGCAAGCAGCTGGAGTCTCACTAGTCATGGGCATAAATATCTGGCAGTGCTGAGGCCAATTCAAATGAACAATATTAATTTGGTGTTTGTGCAGTTTTACACCATTCAGTCTCTATTTAAAGGCCTGGATGAAAAATAAAAGCCCACAGTTTAAGGAATGGAAATAGAATGGCATTTTGCTAAGTTAATGCTGCTGTTGGTCTTTCTGGGTCGGTCCCATTGGGACTTTCACTACAAGAACATCCCTCTGATGAGATAAGGGGGCAGAAGAGGGGACCAGCAGATGACACTGAGTGGGTGTGACAAAGTGGCTGAGATCCTGCTAGCAGCCTCTTGCAGACCAGACCTCCAGCTGCCTCTGAGGCACTCACAGGACTGGGGCAATGTCACCAGCACAGTGTGTGTCAGTCTGCCCAACAAAGCAGGGCAAGAAATGCATTAAAAAAACCTTAAGGAGTAACAAAAAGGGAAATTACAAAGCAGAACAATTCAGGCATTGCTGGCCCCCAGGTGTTTTTGATCCCTGGATAAGGGGGAAGATCTCAGCCCTTCTTCAAGGAGCACACTGGGATGTGTCTCACCTCCTTCCCACCCACACAAGTCAGGCCTGGGGGATCTGCAGTTTGAGACTGATTTTGGCATGGCACAAACGTGGTTTAATATTAGCCTGAGATCCAAATGCCAATCCTCTTGGCAAGCCCAGCAGCCCAGGGCACTTCCCAGCAATTTGGGTAATACCAGGTTAGGGTTAACCCAGCTTGAGACTTGTTAAACACATGCCCACAGCAACAAACAAACACACAGCTCACATTCACTCGCTAATTAAGCTCATTATCCTAGGCTCATTTAGGTTACAAAAGACCTCCACAGCACTCCATCAGCACTGCCAAGGCCACCACTAAACCATGTCCCCAAGTGCCACATCTACACGATTTTTAAGAGACCCCAGCACTGCCCTAGTGCCCATTGCAGGGCTTGAAAACCCTTTTGGTGAAGACAGATTTCCCAATATTCAATTTAAACCTCCCTTAGCACAAGTGGAGGCCATTCCCTCTCATCCTGTCACTTGTTACCTGAGAAAAGAGACTGACCAAAGGAAGGAAAAGCTGGAGTTTGATGCAACAGCCATCCAATAGAAAGCATCCACCTTCAAAAACCACATCAAGATTCAGATTTTGTTTTTTAGTGCTTCCCATCTACTCAGCTGAGAGAGCACTGGCCATGCCCCAGGCACAGCTACTCCCCACCCAGACAGGATCATTTTGTCAGATCACACTCCATAACCCCACGGATGTGCTTAAGGCTTGAGAAAAATATTAAGTAAAAGCCTGCTACCATTTCAACTAACAGCTCCACTGCCAGAGCAGGTCACAAAATTTAGCCCATTAATGCCAGCTGGGAGACAGCTCTTCTCCCAGAACCAAGTTTTACTTCTACTGTGTCCATTTATTTGTGTGACACTAATGAGGAACAAAGGGTTACTGTGAGAGGCCTGGAAGGCAGCAGAGAGGAATTTATGTGCAAGCCATGGTGTGGTACCCGAGGCAGCAGCACCTTCTGCAATGCCTTCACTCCTGAAGTGCCAGTGCCAGCTGTTGAGAGGCACAGCTGGCAGTGCAGGGAGAGGCTGCAGAGCTCTCTGCTCTGCTCTCACTGTCTGCTTTCCCAGCAAGTCCAGCTTGACCATTGTGCCAATCCCCAGTAAGAGCAGTGTCCCTGCTAGCCAAGGACCTGTGATTAGAGAGTGCAGAGCCCACAGCACCTCTGCCCTCTGTGAGGGCCAGTCCCATTAAGGGTTAAATTGTTTCCAGCTCATTAGGCCATGAAGCACTGGAGCTGGAAATGTGTTTAACATTTGCTTTAGTAAGCTTACTGTGGTTTAAAAAAAATGTATTTGACTAATAAGGATTTGTTGAATTGAGGATTGGTTCATCCAGCTGCCTCCTACCTCCGTTATTCAGAGCCTGACTCAGGCAGAGATAACCCAGCCCAACCCATCACAAACCAAACCTCAAGCAACCCAAACCCACTCCAAGTCTGAGAAGCACCCAACTGTGTCCCCTGGGGCAGTCTTACTTGATCTACATGGTGCAAACACACCTGGGAGAGCTTCCTCCCCCTGTGGGGAAGCCAGCAGGGAGCTGGGCACGTGTGTGCTGTGACCCTCAGAGCACAGCACTGACCTCTGCCCTGCTGCTGCTCCCTGCTCTGTGATGTTCTCCCTGCAGCTCATGCCCAGCTCCCTCCCCAGAGCAGAGGGGAGCTGGGATTGCTCCCAGTGCAGCCTGACCCTGTTAGTGCCAGGGCAGGTGCCTGGTGAGCAGCTCTGGCACAGGGAGGAGTGCCCAGAGAGCTCCCTCTTGACCCCACTGCAATTAAAATGTCAATGATATTAAACCAGGGCATGCTCTGGAGAACACACAAATGGGAAGACACAGGGTTACAGCCTGAGAGATTTAGCACTGAAATTCAGGAGGGCTGGGAATTGGGTGGAATAAATGCCTTCTTGAAAGGGAGCCTGATTCAAATAGAAAGCAGTGAAACACTTTCACATCCATAAAGCAACTTTCTGGTTTTCTTCTACAGGCAGAAAAAGCACAGAACAAATAGATCCACTGACCATGGGGATTCTACAGCATGCAGCAACATTCATTGTAGAGCAGGAAAAAGCCTGCTCAAAGTTGGTACAATAACTCTGGTTAAATCCTCCTGGAGTTTCAGGACTCAGCACTGGGAGTTTGGCTCACTGAGCATTAAAAGCACAAATGATCAAGGCTTTGCAGAGATAAGCACAGCTCCAGTTATCTCCCATCAGCTAAAGAGGACGTGCTGCTTACCAAGCTGTCCAGCCCTCCTCCCAGGAGGTCCACAGCACCCATCTGCATGGTGGTCACTTGGGGCACATTCACAGGGGGCCCTAGGTCCAGGTTGAGGAGGTCCCCCAGGAGGTCACCCTGGGATGGGATGACCTGTGGCTGCTCCAGGTTTGTGGTGGTGGTGGTGCCCACGGGGCTGTCACCAGCATCAGTGCTGTGGGGGGAGAACAAGAAGCAGAAAAGGACAAATGTCAGTCACCTCTGGTCTCCAGCTCAGGGTCCCAGCATGGGGAAACACAGCAAGAGGTGGCTCTTGCTGAAGCCAGGCAAGAGGTGGTGCCAGCAGCTGCGGTGGCCACTGTCCTGCACCAGGCAGGGCTATGGCACCTGGCTCTTCACCACTTTGAGCACAAAGATTTTCCCTGCAGTGGATGTGGCTTTCAGCCCAGCAAAGGGAATCTTGCAAGGGGTGAACCCTTCCCACCCTGAGAATCAGAGACCCCCTCCAAAACAGAGAGCCATGGGTACCACATGGGCTCCAAAACTGAAAACAAGCATTTCCTACTTCAGAATGAACCTAAAGAGATGATTTAAGGCCCATTGGGTCTGAGGATGAGATAAAAACACAGGGAAAAATAAATAATCCAGATTTTCTTGGAGATCTAACACTGATAGAACCCTTGAGCCCTTACTCTAACCAGTGCAAACTTCAGCACTTCCCTCAGATCTAGATTAATCACCTTCTCCTGACCAGCAGCAAGGTTCATCAGTCTTTCCTAATTGAAAAACTCAATCCAAAATTGATTCCTCCCTTCTATCAATAATTTCCTTTCCTCTGAGTTAGCAGGCATGCTAATTACTAGTCTAGAAACAGTCATTATACAGCTTCCAAAATTTATCATCATATGCAATCTGGCTACCTTTTGTATCTTTTATATCCACTTGTGACTGAATTTGATAACAAAGAGAAGGTAAAAAATAACTGGAGAACTCACTACAATGTATTTATTCCTTAAATCCAGAGATGCTCATATTTTAGATAATTAAATTTTTATATCCTGTTTCCAGCAGGAACTGATAAAATGATTTTTAGCTCATGTTACTGCAGCCAGCAGTTAGTGCCCACAATTGCTGTGGGAATTAGTGTCCTGACAAGGTGTTTAACTCTGGGGCTGTTCTGCAAGCACTGCAGCTTCTGATTCTGAGTAGCCAAAATTCTCTTATCCTCATTCATTGGGGAAAGATTCAGTGACAGAGTGTAAGCTGCTCCCAATGCCAGTGCCAGGAGGAAAAGATGGAGCATAAGGAGTGCAGAGTGAATTAGTTACCAGGCAGCAGCAGGAAGGCTTGAAAGCTTCTTCTTTGCATTAAAAGCTTTAGAGCCCCACTAGCACTAATATTAGCTGTCCTTTCTGCTGCTGCTGCCTTCAGCAGGGAGAGTGCTGAGTGAGCTGAAGCGCTCACTGAGGCATTCCTGAGGAGAGGTGGTGACTGTGATCCATCCACTCCCACCCCCAGGCTGGGAACAGGAACAGCCTCTCTGGGAGAGGCACATCACAAACCACTTTGCTCCCTCCCAGGATATAATCCCTCCAACACTCCACCCCTTCAACACTTACTCATCCTTCTCCTGATGGAGACATAGAAGTCCCTCCATGTCTTGTGTAACTGCTGCTGCCCCAAAGCCCAGCAAGAAATGAGGAAAGGACAAAGCTCAGTTGGTTTGTTTGAAAAAAGCAAAACCCCAGACTTCCATTTGTAAAGAACCTCTTTAAAGAGATTCCTATAAACAACTTTGCATTTTCTTTGAAAGAAAAGAAATGAATAAAGAATATGTGGGTTAAAAGGGGCAAAAAGACTTGATACAAGCTTTCCCCCTTACAGTCTTGGGTTTGGCCATGGGAATTGGAAATTTGGCCATGAATTGAATTGAATTGGAAGTTTTGACTGAATTTGGAAGTTCAGCCTCCAGCAGTTCCCAGATGTTGGAGTCACAAGGGATGCACAGCCTGAATCAGAATCAAAAATTCTCTGCAGCTACCTGTGAAGCAGGGAAATAGAGACACCTGCCCAAGTCTAATCAGACTTGCTTCTCCCAGGAGCCCTGTGAACACCTTCCCAAATTTCCCAGCTGAATTATGGCTGAGCAGGGGTGGTGGGAGCCACCACAGGAGGAAACACTGCCAAGCCATCAGATTGCTCCCCACCCTCAGGACACATCTGCAGCTCTGTGACACTTGGGCTTGCTGGAGAGAGGCAGGAACATTTCACCATCTGTGAGCTGTTCAATGGGTCTTCCCATCAGCTGAGAGCTGCAAGAAACCTGCCCTACAGTGCTCTGAATGGAAAATGAATGAATCCAAATGCCATGCAGGGTGTTCTGCCAACCAAAACTCCTCTGGGTTTATAGCCAGGGAAGCACCACTCAAGGCAGTGCTGTCTTGCCCCTCTTAAACCACATTCACTGTGGACATCTCCCCATTCCCATCAGTCTCTACCACAAGGATCAGCCACCAGAATGGTCACTGGAGTGCAGGAGTTGTATAGAAAATCACTTCACTCACTGTTTGGAATTCTCTTTCACTGGGCACCCTTAACTTGCCTTAAACTGATGCAGAAAACCCCAATATTGGGGCCTCTTGAGGTGAGCTCCCACCAGAGAAGCCTGGTGTGGCATTAACCAACCCCACTCATTTTTAAATTTATCCCTGCATCAGCATGATCAGTGTGCAGCACGCTCTGCTGAGCATCCCTCAGACCTTCCCCCAGCTTGCACTGCTGACTGAGGCCTGGGGGTTTGTTTTTTGAGGCTTTTTGAAGCAATGGTTCTGCCAAAATCAGAAAATACTTAAGGTCAGCAGACTGAGCATGAGCAATGAGAGTCCAGCACAGAGACACGGCACGCAAGAAGATCATAAACTGCTCCTTCAAAAAGCTGAATTCTCTGAGCTAAATCCCCTAAAGTGCTATTTGCTAGAGTGACCTGGAACAACAGTGTACAGGAAGGTTGGTAACACCAAAATTCAGCTCATTCTGAGACAAATCTTTGATTAGGAGAGGTAGGAAAGTGGCCACTGCTTTTCCTGCCCAACTGGTACATCTGTACTTGCTGATTCTAGGTCAGTGCAGCCAGACTTGATTTCATAGGCAGGGAGAAAACAACTCAGCTTCCCAAAGCCAGCCACCACAGAAATAGCTTTAGTTGCTAAGAATAGCAGAGAAGTGGTGTCAGAAAATAGAAAAGAAGCAGCATCACACACTGATTTATCAGTGCAACAGCAAAAAATAGCTCTCCAAATGTCACTTTGGGAATATTATTAAGAGGTAAGCCTGGCTACTCTGCCTCTTGCTGCAAAATACACTCATTTTTGTAATTAATACCATTAGTGCAAATAGCAAACTGTTCACCTGAATGAGGGACCATGGGAACAGGCCCAGCAGCAACACAGCCCCAGCTGGGACTGAGGCACTGCCTGCTCCTGCAGAACTAACCTGCTGCCAGAACTGTGATCCCAGGGAGGCACTGAGGCCCCAGGCAGTGAGCCAAAGCATTTCCCCCACCTCACAAAGGTCAGACAAACCATGTCAGTCTACCCATCTTTTTTTGAGCCCTAAGAGGTTTAGGTGGCTTTTGCACTTTCCTTGCTTTACAGGTTCCAAGTGAGAAATGGAGTTTTATCAATCCTGCTCCATTTCATGTTGCAGCAGTGAAAGATCCTTGTAATTCCTGTTCCAGGAAAGTGATGCTGCATTCCAGGAGACAGGTTCATAAAGCTGAGCTGTTGCTGAAGCAAAGCTCCTACAAAATCTTCTTCTGAAAGATGCCTGCTCTCACTCTAGTCCTCCTTGCAACAGTCATCCAAAGCCTCTGCTTTTCTACTCAAATTCATGTCAAGAGCTCGTTTAATTAATGTCTTCTCAAAAAACATCCCAGCTTCTCCTCACACAGGAACTTTGATACTTCCTGTGTCTTCTAACCCAGGAACGTGGACACTCCATAGCCAGGATTACGTTCTGCAATGAAACGGCCCCTTGAACAACCTGCAAACTATCAACAAAATCCCTCTAGGATCTTCTAAAAGATCCTGGCATCTTTTGGACTATTTGCTAGAAAGAAACCACCAACCCCTGATCCCCGGGCTGCCTGAGCTCACCTGCCATGGTGGATGGGCAGGTGCTTGCGGTGGATGCCGTGGCTGCCCTCCACGAAAGCGTTGGGTGGCTTGTGGTACACAGAAGCCAGAGACCCAATGTGGCAGATCAGCTCATCCAGCAGGGTTGGCTCAATCAGATCAGTCTCCTCAGAAATCAGGGGCTTTTCTGAGAGCACCACTTCCTTGGCAGTCACTGGATCCGTGGAAAGAAGGCGCCAGTAGATGTAGCCACGATCCCGCAGGTCTGGGTTGTCAGAATCCTGAGACAGAGCAATGCATCACTCACAGGTCTCAAATCAACTCATGCCTGTAATCACTTCATTCTTCTGGATTAAAAATCCCCAACCAGCCAGCAGCCACAGCCACCAATCTCAAAATGATGTTATAAACTCCTTGTTGAGATGAACATCTTAAAATTAAAAATGAGAACCAAAGCATTAATGCCTGGCTTCCTGCTCAGCTGGTCAGGGAGGAGAAATCCCAGGATTTACACCCCACAATTGCCCCAAACCACAGAGTTGCCAACTCCTTCCAAACTTTCCTGCCACTAAGTGTTAGGAGAAATCCAGAGAAAAGAACATGAGTGGCAAAGACTGGTGCACATGAAGAGCAGACACACAACACTGCATAATGATCCAAGATTCCTGGAAACATGACTTACCCAAGGCACTGCTGGACAAAAAAAATGCTGCAGAACCACATCTTAATAAGCCATATTCTTTATAGCAAAAGAGATCTTAACTTATCCTGCCTTTTAGTTATCTAATGAAGTATGGAGAGATGCTAATGATACACACTTAGGGTACTTCATCAGTTCTCCAGCTGTCAATAATACCCTTGTTTTATTGCAGATACTTTTGCCTCTGCATGAAGTGCTAATTATTTCTCTCCTCTTTGAGCAGCTCTGCCCAGAGCAGCAAAGTGAGTGGGGATGGTTTGCTGATCATGTTCTAGGGAGAGGGAGGTGCTGTGGTTTTATGTTGTAGTGAACTGCTCATGGAAACAAGAGCTCAGGTTTTTAATCTTCATTTCAGCAGAATAGCAGGAGAAATGTTAGAGGCTTTTCCTCCTGATAAAATTCCAGCAAAATATTGTACACCTCACTAGCCTTTCCTTGGCATTTCTTTTTCTCTTCTGTGCTCTCATTGCTGCCCTGTTAGAATCTGCATCTGCCATCTGCCTCAAGACATTCTCAAACCTCTTCTTGGAATGAGACTGAGCTCAGCTCATTTTGCTGGTAAGGACCTAAATTAATCTCTCTGTTGTCTCTCACATTATCTCTGCAGAGCTGGTTTTGTTTGATGGGAGAATTGTGGACTCTTTACACTTTAACAATCCCTCCCAGACTGTGCACTCAGGATCAGGCAGGGTTTCTGCAAGGGCACACATGAAAGGCTACACTCTCCTACTTGCAGGCACCTACAGATTCAAGGCTGACTGTTTCTTCTCACAGCCAAAAAAACACACTGGAAACTGGTAAACCTACTGAAAAAAGAGGCTCAAATCTCTCCAAATTCTCCCCTCTCCAGGGTCTGCATGCACACCTGTGGAGCAACACAATGAACCCTGGCTAGCTCAGCTCCCCACCCATGCATCAGCAATGGGGATGCAGAGGTCTGAGACCTCAATTCCTGTGTTTCTGCCAGCCCCAGCTGCTCCACTGCTATTTTTACCAGAGCTGGCTGGATGGAGCTGGCTCCTGCTACAGTCACACCTGCAAGTCTGCTGTGCTGACAAGCCCTGAGACACTCAAAGTGCAACAATACCTAAGCTGGGGAAAGAAACACACATGTAATTACTCTCCCACTCAAGTGAAAAACACCATCTCTACCTAGAAATCAGACCTTGAAGGAGAAGGTTTTTCAATGTTTTACAGCCAGTTATCCTACATTGACTTATTATTCATATAAAATACAAAAAGCCAGACTGAATCAACATTGGTGACAAACAGAGAAACAAACCCAGACGCCTGTTACATTCTGAGGGTGCCATTAAATGTTCTGTGAGTCAGCACAGTGGGTTTTAGCACTTAGTACCTCTCTTCTGTTGGCTCAGGAAAATGATACAGCATGCCCTTGGCCCACTCCTCTCTGAAGAGCAGCTCAGATCCTGCCTAACAGCAGGTTTTGAAGCAAGAAAAGCAGGTCATGGGTTTGTTGCTGCTGACCAATGCAACTCCCCCAAAGGAATGAATAAAAGTTTGAAGTGCAGCAAATCCACAGCAATGATTTCTTGCAGCAAAGAGGATCAAAAAGGCCAGCTGATGATTGACTCCAGGTTTTCTGCTCAGAAACAATCACAGCCCATTCAGCTGGCAGACTATTTTTATCACTTGACACAGCAGGTCTGGAGAGGAGCTGGTTTTTTTTGGGCACTTTACCCCAGTCATTGGAGCCAAGGAGTGCAGAAAGATCAGCTGAGCTCTTACCCACCCCTGCCACCAGGATATCACCTCTGTCCTCTGGAACTACAGCAGTTGTGACTGCCAGCTCAAGCCCAGCCTTGCCTGCAGTGATCTGAGCTCATAACTCAGCATCTCATGCATAATGAATCCATGATCTTAACCCACTGCTACAGCCTCCAGCAAAGCTGCCACATTGGCTGACAGCATCCAAGTACAAAGGCAAAAACCCCAAAACTCAGTTCTTTCTTTTTCATAGCACTGCTTAAAGTTTGCTGTTCACAGAACAAAGTCTTTCTTGCCTCTGTTATAGCTCCAGATGTTTCACTGCAAGCCACCTTCAAGGAGAAAGAATTTTGGTTTCTTGATAATTCTACGCTGTCCCTAACTTTTCATTTAGTGAGTGAATGGGGAAGGAATTTAGATAAAGCAAGAGCTAAGAAGGAGAAAGCAGATTCCAGATGGTAACAGGCACAGAGCAGCTTTTACACAGAGCCTCTTTGGGAGAGAAGGGAACACCCTTGAATCTGATCTACTGCAAAACTGCCTGGCCTGGCAGCTGGGAGACATCAGCCAGCAGAGTGTCTGCAGGGCTCTGGATCACTGGATACCTTGGCTTACCTGTGTGGCCAGGCTGAGGACCTGCTGGACCAGCTCCTGTGTCTCAGAAGGCTTTTTCAAGAACAGCTTCACTATTGCAGTCAGGAGAGTGAGCTGCACCTAAGAGAGAGGGGCACAGGAGAGATTAGAAATTCCTTTAGTGATATAAAACATGGCTTCAGTTTCTTCACAGCATGACACTGCTCTTTGCCAGTGAAACCCAGTACAATGAGATTGAAATCCTTGCCTGTTGCAAAACACTTTCACAGAGAAGTCCCTGAGCAGCAGGTTGAGGTTTGTGTCATATGCCCAGTACAGCCATTCCCCCAAGAAATATGCAACCTTTGGAACCCCCTCTTGTGCTTCCAAGATGGGAATTTTTGGAGACACACCAAAACTGCAGATTCCCAAGAGTTTTATGTTAGCCCAATATTGAAGCTTTTATTGACAAGTATTGTCTGAGCACTGCAATAACATTTACTGTCCATCCCATAAACACACTGCACAAAACACTACAGATAAAATGCACATTGCAACTTTTACCTGAGTACTTTCATCATGGAAACCCTCCAGGAAACTCTCCAGCAGCTCATCTGCATTGTCAATTCTTTCAGCATATTCACCCACAATCCAGATCATGGCAGCTCTGGCATCTGGCTCATCCAGGGAATCCAGGTTCTCACACAGAGTGGCAATGATGCTCTCATACCTGGTTTGTCAGAGTACAGGTGGATTACTGGGGAGAACTGGACTTGTTTCACTCCATTTCTGCCCACATCATTCTGCAGAGAATCCTGCACTCACATCATGTTTTGTGTTTCTATACAACAAGCAGCATTTGCATTCAATTTTTTTTTTCCCTCCCAAAGCTGAGCACTGAGATCTCACAAGGTCTCTGCAGTTTAATCCATCAGCAAGACCACCCAGATGTGGAGTTTAAGATAAAGCTGCTTTCTGTTCTGTTTGCTAATGGGAATATTTGATCCAACAGTTCAAACCATGAGTCTGAATCAGATCCTGGAGCCTTGCTGGAGGTTCCAGCCTGGTAACTCTGAATTGGGTATTGCACTCCCCCAAGGCTTTACTGTAAACCAGACAATATCCCACAATAATTCAGCTTCCCCTATTCCCACGTCTGGGTATCCTCACAAGCAGGGAATTTCTGAGACTGACAGCAGAAATTGCTAGGGAAACCTGCAGATGTCCCATATTATGTTTTAGGTGATCATGAAGTCTCTGCTGAAAAAACATTGCTGCAGTTTTGTGGCTGAGGAGACAAAATCTTACGGCAGAACCAAGAGAAGCTGAGTTCTGCGCAAGCCAGAGGGAACACCTGGTGGGAAAGGCCAGCAGTGCTTTGTTTAGCACAACCTGACTGGATCTGGGACCATGGGAGCCATGAACTTTCACAGCCCTGTGAGGACACTTGTACACTTCATGGATTTCTAGAGGGGATTAAAACCAGAACAGCCTGATGCTGTAAACCTGGCCAAATTTCCCTTGTGGCATCCCCTGAAAGAGCTTTACTGGCTTTTGATCCAGCCTTCAGCATGGAGTGGTGGGGAAGGAAAACTTTTCAATTCAAACTAACAACAAGCCAGGCTGACACCTCACCTAGAGCCTCCTACCAAACCAGGAGGGGGGATCACTGCTTCCAGGTTTGCTTCAGAGCCCTGCTGAGCAGAGAGCTGCTCTATTCTGATGATGGCAGCCAAGAGCTTCCAGAACACCCTGAAGTTTCCACCTACTTGTTGGGGTACTTGCGGAAGATGTCCCTGATGACCACAATGGCCTCCTGCACCACGTAGTTCACCTTGGTCTGGATGAGGTCCAGCAGGGTGCTCACACAGCGCTCTGCAGATTGCTGGAGACAGCACAAAAACACCGTTTAAAAAGCTGAAGAAACGCTCCTGCTCCCACAGCACTCACTGAGGAATGTGGTATGTGTGTGAGGAAAGGCCCAGAGGACAAGAGCTACAAACTCTGTCCAGAAATGAACTACAGGGGAACAAAAGGTTGCTACAGTGGGGACACCAGCTGGCTCCAGCTCCTCTAGAAAGTAAGAGAAGCAACTGTGCCAGCAGAAAGTTGGGTCAGCACACAAGAGAGCTTGGGAACATCACCTACACTGCTGTTTGTACCACCCTGGGGCTGGTACAGGCCACTGAATGAGCTCTCTGGAGCTTCCCATGCCAGGCAATCAGAGCTGGGAAAGTTCTGATAGGGACTGCAGGAAAGTTTCTAGCAAAGCCAGAAGGCAGGAGAAAACAGTGCTGTCAAAACCAGCAGCAAAAAGCAGCAACAGGTTCAGTATTTTTGGGGTGAGGTCACTAACAACATGTGAAATGCACAGCTAAAAACAGAAATTCAGCTGCTCCTAATGCAGCTTTCAATTAATTAGTTCAATTCACAGGCACTGCAAGATAACAAAGACTGGACACTGTCATGCTCCAGGAACCAGGAGTGGAGTTAGAGGCAGATAATTCAGGGAGGTCTATTCCCAAACAGCACAGTGAGACAGGACATCACAGGAGCAACCACCTCCAGCAGCAGAGTCTCAAATAAGGGCAGTGATTTGGTTATTAGCAGAGCACACATGAAGCCTCATTACACAGCTGGTGATTAATGTGAGAAGCAGACTGCTCCCAACACTGCCTTCAGAACACTCATAAAGGATTCAGGCTGGAGACAAACACTGTGGGGCACAAACAACAGCAATGTAGGTGGATTTTTCAATTCCAGTGAGTTAGCAGCTCCCTCAACTTACAGTGCACTTAAAGGCTGGGCAGGAGGAGGAGGAGTGAAATGGCATTTTAGTCACAGCAATCAGTTCTTTGAGAATGGGCAAAAATGTCAAGGACAAACCTCAGGAATTTGGGCCAGAGACTAAAACCTTCTGGCAGCTTCCTGCCCTCCTGGGTACCTCACACAGGGCCTGTCAGCACAAACAGGCTGACATGAGGATCAGCCAAGGCAGGATCAACACAAACCAGCACTTGCTCTGCCTTTGCAAACTGGCAGTAAGTCATAAAGCTCTCCCCTGAAATTCACACCAAACAGAAGAAAAATCCAATACAATTGGTGTCAGAGAGGCATCACATAAAAATGGGTGATTGCTGTAATATTCTTTTATGATACCTCTCCCTCCTTAGCTCAGCTTTATGGGTACTGTGGCACTACAGGGGCACTGAATGGCAACCTGACCATGTCTTGCTCTGATCCCTTCTGCTCCAGAAGGGATTTGAGGCTGTCACCTGGAAGACACTTCCATTTCATGGGAACTGACCATGGACCTGGCTCCACACACTGACCTGGCTCACAGTGGGAGCCCTGCTCAAAGTCCTTGCAAGAGAGATGCTTCAGAGCTTCAAATTTCACCTCCCCATCTCAGTAACTTTCATCTGATATTTTAACAAGTGACCTGATGGGGTAAATCTGTGCCACATCCATCTACAGGATCCACAGCACCAGCCACTGCTGGCAACAAGCACTGCAGCCCTGTCAGAGCCTACAACTAACAGAGCTTTAGGAGCTGTACAGTTCAAGGAAAAGCAAATTAAAGTTTTTCTTTTCTTTAGATGCTTTGAAGCGTAATTTTTTTCCAGGAAAAGCACAACATCCACTTTGAAATACACAGCAATGATTTTTAGCCAAAGAGTCCCTTGGAAAGTGAGCAGTGGTGGGCACATGCCCAGAAGAGCAGTCTCTCTAACAAAAACCATCTCAGCTCACCCCATCCCTTGTAAACACACAGCTTTTTGAAGGTGGACGTCCTTGGGGACAGCAGAGCTCTGCAGACTGATGAAACAGTGCTCAACTCAAACAGCTTTTAAGTTGGAGTGAGGAAGGACAAGAAACCAATGTCAAAATTGCTTTGTTTTTCTGCAGAAACCAAATGAAAGCCCACAAGATTATTGAAGTAGCACATATCACACATGAGCCTCAATGATTTCTAAGAACCAGGCTGCTGGCAGAATCTCTTGGAAACGAGACAAATATCCCTGTAAGATGGCTCCTTCTGCTTTTCTCCTTTGCTCCAGAGGAACCCCTGTCTTTACTGCATCCACTTCATTTCCTTTTCCCACAGGAGTGGTGCTTGTTTTGCTAAAAACCAAAGCATGGAATGATGGTTTCTTGTGATGTTGCCACTGGAGCAAACCAATTCACAAGGCAGACACGTGCAGCTACACCAGAGTTTGCTGTAGATAAACCCAAATTAACTCTGAGCTCAGCTAGCAATAATCCAGCAATATCCATGCAAAATGTTCTGACATCCCCCAAAACAATGTGACTGCTCAAGCCTGGGCAAAATCTTGTTACTCAGTGTGGGTGTTGGTTCCATATCCCAAAGCAGCACCAGGAGCAAAGGGAACACCACATTTGCTTTGTGGTGCACCTCTCAGCAGACAAATTTATTTCTGTCTCACCCTCCAAGGAGTGACAATTAGACAAAAGATAGGATCCCTAAAGGCAGAGCTGAGGTGCTCTGTGAATCCTCATTCATCAACAGCTCCTACTGGCTGTGTCCTCTGTCAAAAATCAAATTTCTGAGCTTTGGGAACTTGGGCACTGATGGCTGTGAGGATGCTCTCCCATTAGTCATAATTCACAGTGTAAACAGCCTCTAGTAAAAACACAGATGCACTGGGGACAGGGATTAACCTAGGGATGAGGAAAAACTGTCATGAGGTGTTCTATGTATCTCTTTAAATCTGGTTCTTGTCAGAGCAGGAAACAGATCTCACCCTTAGTAGCAGCAGTGCCAAAAATCAAGGTTAAAATGGCTGATGGAGAGGCACAATTACAATTAGAGGGTCACTACAGGGGCATTATTACTAGTCATTTGCTTATCAAATATGACTGGTGAGGTATCAGGGATGGGGGAAAATGTGGAGGATGAGGGCAGGAAAGGGTAAAAACTTCTAAAAACACCTTGATGCTGCAGGAATACACCACCCTCCTTGCAACTAGGACATGCACAAGGCCAAATCCTAGTGAGAAAGTCCCTGCTGAGAGCTAAAACAAATTCCCACCCTGCCAGCACAGCACTGCTACAAAAAGCACTGTGACCAGCTCCTTTTAAACTTCTCTGTAGCCCTTTTGCATGCTCAGGGGGGTTTTCTACAGTCACTGCTGTGGCTCCTGCCTGGATGCAGCATGGAAGGAGTGCTCTGGTATTTTGAAGTGCAGACATAAAACAGAAGCAGCAGCCCCTGCTCCATGGGGCCATGCTTCAAAGAAAGCCCCTGGCAGTGAGAAACCTTTGAGAGCTGAAGGAAGGAAGGGAGAGCTGCACAAAGGGGCAGCTGATTCTCTCCAGAGTACAGAAGTTGGTGTCCTCTGTGCACAGGCTTGCAGTAGTTCAGCTGAAACAAGAGAATCCTGTGCACTGACACCACACTAAGCCAGGCATGATTAGGTTATTATTTAAATCTGCTGTCAGGCAATGCTCATGGGAACACACTTGAGCAAAAGCTAAATGAGCTCAGCTGAAATTAGAGCACTTTATGTGACATTCTGCACTCAGTCATCAGTTTACTGAGAAGTACCAACACCACAGCACAAATCTTCCCCCTCTTCACAGGATTTCTGAGCTCCTGACAGGCATTTCAGATTCACTTACAGTGAAATTAACAGACACATCACTAAAAAAACAATATTCTATTATGAGCACTTAGGTGGATGTTCCACTGGCAGAGGACATTTCAGACTTGTTTTGGAAAACTGCAGAGGTTCCTGGGAACTTGTTTGCATAAGCATTGAGGTAAAAGAGAGCACACTCCAAATGAAGTTTACAAGTTATAGGGATGGATTTATGTAAGTAGAGTCACTCTGTTTGTATAAATTGCATTTAAGTGCCCCAAATCTCTGCAATTCTCTGTGTTCTGTTCTTCTGAAATGGAGGGGAGGAATGACACAAAATGCTTCATAATACTGAGTTTCTCTATACAATATCATCTTCTTCTCCCTTCAAAAGGTCAGGCCACAGCTATTAAAGGATTTGGATGGATAAGTGGTCATTGTTCCACTAAAGCAAATACAGTAAAATATTCCATCAAGGATGAATGACCTGCCTTGCTCTGCCTGCAAGATGAGAGGAGCCCCCACCCTCCCATGATGTCCTTACAGCTCACACCCTGCTCAGGGCTGCTCTGCCCATAACCAGGATGCATCCAGGCCACTTGAGGGGGGCCACCACTGAAATTGCAGCACCATGGAAATGAGGTGGCAAAGCCCAGCACTGTTTCTGAAGACAGGGAACCAGAGAGAGCCCCCAGGGTGAGATACTTGCCTCCACCTTGATGGCGCAGCGGCCGATGGCGCGCACGGCCTTGCGCACAAAGTCCACGTCCACCTCGGTGGCGTATTCCTTCAGCTCTGCCAGGACCTGTGGGGACACCACACCACTGTCAGCCCCTGGGGACACTCAGAGAGCAGCCCACCCTCACAGGTGATGCTGCTTGTGCACCAGAAGATGAGTAGGATATCCTTTCACAGCTACCACACACGTCCGGCCAAAGCCTGCCATCAGCCCACTGGTTTGGTTATCCTGGTGTCTAATCCAACCTGGCCTGAGTTACACTTGGTGTAGGCTGGACAAAGTCAAAAGGTGGCCTGGTCTTGATTATTTTCAATCCCCCTGAACAAGAGCTGAGGACAAATCAGCCCTGCCAAACTTCAAGGTTTCTATTCCTTCCTGCACTGAAAAGATATTTGCTGTGTGCAAAGCTCTTGGCAGCAACCATTTTTGATCCCTCCTTTTCTGTGCTGAGATGAACCTTTGGATCCCTGGTGAATCCAAATAGAAGATGCAGAGGAGATCTAAAGGCACCCTGGAACATCTACACACAGATTAATAACAGCATGAAGATACTTCCCCTTGTAAAAGTAAGATTTATTATTTTGTCTCACTGTTTTGCTAATGGAAACTGATGAAGGGCTAAACCCAGGATCTGCTGGGATCTTACAGACCTTTAACTAAAAAGCTTTGTCTTAAATCACTTAGCTTACAAAAAATTATTTCAAGAAAAGACCATATATAATTTATATTCCCTCAAAAGCTCAATTTATTTCAGTTTCTCATGCCAAACATGACATCAGGGTTTTAATCGTGATGTCACAAATAGATGGTGAGGGAGAGGGGAGCAGCACAAAGCCAGACAGTCCTTTGAAAAATCTCTCATCCAAGCAAATTGCTCAGAAGAATGACAAGATAAAGAGTCCATGAAGGGCCAGACTGCAGACAGATAAATCTGCAAGGAGGAGACAGGACATCTGTGTTTTGAAGTTTTATTATTTCCTTGGATGATCTACATTGCACAGCACTTGGAGCACCTGCCTTTAGCAGCTGATGCTTCCCAAACACTGCCCAAGGCCAGGGCTGGAACCATCCTGGTGCCCTGGTCCAGGATGGGCACAGGGAGGGAGAATCTGCCCCAGCAGCACAGGAGGATGCGGTGGAAGGTGCTCCCAGGTCTCATTCCAGGACATATTCCTGCTAAAGCTTGTGTTGTTTTATGAATGCCTCCTCAGAAGCTGGAGAGATTCATTCATTAGTCTGCAGATCTCAGACTGCCCTCCAGACACCACTGGCTTTCATGCAAACAGCCCATATTATTTCAACATTATAAATTCAAATTGGTGTGGAGCCTACCAAGTAAAGAGAAAATGCTGAATATGTTCACACAGAAACTGATTTTTGAAATATTTTCCATGCCCCCAGCACAAGAAGGGCATGAATTACCTTGCTCAGTTCCAAAAACCATCAGGAGAGAGCTGAAGGAGCTGCTTCAAAATGTCACATGAAATGAAATTGTTCTGTGACAATTAGGATAGGACAATAATAGCACTAACCAGAGGCATTAATCATTCTGCATTAGTGTTAGGCCTCATGGCCAGGGGTGCACTTCCTCCAAGGAAGGGATCTGCATTAGACCAACATCAAATACAAGAAGAATCTACACTGTAAAGTGAATCTCAATTCAGTTCAGCTTCAGCTTTGTGCTATTCCCATTGTGGAAGCAAGTTAAGCAAAAGCAGGATTTTTTTAGCTTTGAAGAGTGCCTGTGCAAGCGTTATAACAATTTCACTAACTTGAAATTCACACTGCAATAATGTTTGGCCTTTCTGAATGCCTCCCTTACAGGCACACCCCTCTCACTTGAAACAAGGCTCTCATTCCAACCTCAGCACTGGCAGTGACTCATTTGACAGGATCCATGAGTTCTCCTCCTGGAATTGTCATCAGTGAAACAAGATCCACCTCATGGTCACGATGCATCCATGCCATGCTATTAACATTTAAATTCTGGGGGAAACTCCAGCACCTCCCATTAAAGAACTCACAGAGCACTCCACCAGGCACAGTGATGCCTCAAAGTGATGCTGACTCCAGGGGTAGCTGCAAACACCCTCACAACAAGGAGCAGGGCAGGGCTTCCCCCTCCCAGAGCACTGCAGGAGTGCCCCAGCTGACCTGGGCAATGTTTGCTTGGGAGGCCAGGCGGATCATGATGTCCAATTTCTCCAGTTTGACATAGATGGGGTCGTTGTACTTCACAAAGAACACTTTGATCTCCTGCTTCAGGATTTCAGGCCTGCAGGGAACATAATGCTGTCACTCAAGAGTGGTAAAAAAGCCAAAGTATGTTAACAACAGGCATATTTTCTTTAGAAATCTCCCCAAATATCCACTGAGAAAAAGAGTGGTGTCATTCTGTCCTGGTTGACCAAGGAGGTCATGGACTCCCCATCCCTGGAAGTGTTCAAGACCGGGCTGGACAGGGCTCTCAGTAATTTGGAATGTGAAACCTGCAGAGGAAGCTGGAACTGCATGATCTTTAAGGTCCTTTTCAAGCCAAACCATTCTCTGACTCTGATTTTATGCCTAGGATGTGCAAACACCAATTTGAAGAAAGAAGTCTGGTCAAAAAGATTATTTAGATACAAAAATGCATAATTCAAGTCTTTCAATAGCCACATCTCTGCTTCCTCTGTTTGAGCTGCTGAACCAACCACGACAGGCAGTGAACAGCAATATTTTCAGTGAAAGAACAACATCCTTATCTTAATGCAAGACCTACAAATTCATTTCCACTTTCACTTCAAGATGCCAGTGCACAGTAACTCTGGCCTAATATAATCACAAAGAGCTATCCAAGCTATCTCACCTTTCCAGCAAGGATCAGCAGCAATAAAACATGAACATGGGAGCAAAGTGGTGGGAAAAATCCCAAGCCACTGTGCACCAGGATGTCACCAGCCTGGTGGCTGTGTGCTGAGCAGAGTAACACAGGCACAGTGAGATCCTGCAGGTCACTGTGAACTGTTCCTGTTTGCCATTTTGATTTATAGAGGCCAATTCTGACTACTCATAAAGAGAAGGTGAAGAGAGGCAGGTAAAGAAATACTACATGAAACTGGTATCACAAGTATGCTGTAATGGAAATAAGTTCAGGCTGCCAGAGTCATGAGACTGTTTAACCTGGCTCTCAAGGGATCTGAGCCTGGATTAAAAGAAATTCTGTGCATGTGGCAATATCTGGAGATCTGAGATAACCAGATGGCCTTTGACAACACAGGAATTAAACCCCCTGAGCCTTTACCTCTTCTGCACAATCAAGTTGATGTTCCTCAGGGCAACATACTGAACTTCAGGCTCTCCAGAGAGCAGGGTCACCAGAGGAGGGGCAAGTTTCTTCAGCAGCATGTTGTAATAGTCAGAGTCCTTGGGGAGGAGCTCCAGGAACTTCATCAGGACCTTCACTGCTGACAGCACCACTGCTGAGTTGGCATGAGACAGCCGGGGGGTCACCCGCTCACAGATGCTGGGGACAGAGGCACAACAAAGGGTTCAAATGGATTTCAGGGTGCCAAATATTTAAAATCTGATTTTAGGAGATGGCACATATCTTCTCAGACACTGCTTGGATTAGGTTTTGCTCACAATGAATGGGCAAAGTCCTGTTTTCCTGAACGCAGCAGGAAACAAACAGGGACTTCTCTGACAGCTTCAAGTTTCTCTCCTGCCACAGTCAGCTCAGGAACAATTCCACACTCCCTGCTTTTTCCTGGTGGTATTTTCTATTTGTGTGATCTTGTCTGTCACTTACAAACATAACTTTAACGAAAACAGCTACTGGAAAAACACTTTAGCCTCCATATAGCCATTCAGAAGTGATACACGCTTCTGGCTTGCTTGGGGGGTTGCTGTCATTTCAACAGAAAAAGATTTCTGTTCCTCTGAATACACAAGAAAAGAGTGACCTGAATATCCTCCCAAATCCCACTTGCCATAATGGATCCTGTAATCAAACTGCATCCTAAACAGCCCATCCCAAAAAGAAAGGAAGTTTGGGTTCATATGGTCTTTCTTAAAGCATCTGTCAAGTTTCTTCCCACTCCCTCCTGCATGTTGCTAACCCAGAACAATCTCAATCCCATCTGTGCCTCCTGAAGTTTCCTTCCCTGCAAGATCTGCTTTCAGCCATGCTGGAAGGGAAGCAGCACAGCTCAGTGAAGAGCAGAGAAATCCAAATCAGGTTTGGGGCACCCCCAGCTGCCTCTGCCCAAGGTCACCTGCATGTCCCAGCTGCCTCCTCTCTCTGTGCCTCAGTTTCCCCATGCACAGGGGAGTGATATTTTGCTGGAAAGGAGGGTGGCTTTCCCAGTGCTGTCTGACTCCAGGAATCAACTCCACACAAAGGAGCAAAAGGATAAATCACTCTTCAGAGGAACTGGGACATGTTCACAGGTGCTCAGAGCAGTGGTTCCTCTGACAGAGCTGGGATAACACCAGGCTCACACCCTGGAGATCTCTGCAGGTCCCTAGCACTCATTAAGAGCTGTTTCTGGCACAGAAACAGAACACAAGGGGGAAAAAACCCAGCAAGGCTACTGGGAGGCTTCTTAGAAACAGTGCATCAAAAAAAGAGTCAATGAAGAAACCCATCAAATTCCAACTGCTCTGGCCAGGATTTTGTACGTGGGCTTGTGATCCTTCCTCCCCCTCCATCCCCACATCAGCTGCATTAAATACATCATCTCAGAGTCTCCCTGTTCCAAGTTACTTTTCTGGCTGAATCCTTGTTTTCTTAGGAACACAATCTGGCTTTTTGTGATTCTGGAGACAGATGAGGAAGAGGCTTGAAGTGCACAAACTATCAGCCCACTACCCAAACCCTAAAGTCTTTCTATTTAGGTTTAGTCATTGCAGTTAAAGGTAAAAGCACAAAGGTGAATTTGGAACAATAAGGAAGATGATTTCTTACCTTTATTTTCACTTCTATCATATCACAGACTACTTTTCAGTTGGAAAATATTCCAGACCTGCAGTGCTTTGGAAACCCACAAACCTATAAAGGCTTCTTGCCTCTCAAAGCAGGAAAACCAAATAGGAAAGCTCTGCTTTAAAGCAAAAAATCCTCCAAACAGTGCTTCCACTGTTACAGGTTTGGTCTTGAGCTGATCCCTTCTTAGTAGTGCCAGTCCCCCCAGGAACCAGGCCTTTTAAATAGAAAATAAAATAAAAAAAGATAAACAGAGAAAATGGCACTGCAGAGGGAAGGGGCAGGATTCCAACATCAGCCCAGCTACCCAAAGTGGTTTTGCTTTTAAATCTAGTTTATCAAGTCTCATTTGTGCTGCCACAGTGCCCTGTTACCTTTCAGAGCTGTACCACCCCCAAGTGCCACCAAAAGCCACCGCACCTCTGAGCTTCCCGGTCATCCTTGGGGTTGTAGTTGGACAGACAGTCCAGGATGAAGATCTGCCCCCACTCTGTGCACTCATTTAAGGCTGTCAGCAGCTTGTTGATGTTCTGAGGGTTCAGATCCAGCAGGTTGCTGTTGGGGTGGGACTCACTGATCTCTGACAGGGCGGCCACAGCGTTCGCTACCACCTGGGGGGAGAAAAGCTCCTTGTTAGCAGAGCAGGAGGGGCTGGGCAGGATTGATGCAGGGCTGGGGACATACAGGGAGCAACCTGGAGCTCCATCAGCTGCCACAGCAGTTACCTGGGATGTAGCACAACCTGCAGAGCCCAGAGCTTCACTGGGAGGAACAGGAACCCAGGACAAGGACATCATGAGAGACTTGGTGGCACCCACGGGGAACAGCAGCACCCTGCAGGCTCCACATCCTGCCCCAGTTCCAGGGGATGTTCAGCTTTGCAGTCAGGGTGCCCAAACCTCCAGCTGCCCTATTTTTTATTTTTTTTTAATTTTTTTTTATTTATTCAGGAATGTGTGCCTCTTGCCCATTTTCCCCATGGCACATGGCTCAGCACTGATCCAGAAATGAGCTGGCAGGTGCCTGGCAGCCTCCAGCTCTTTAGCAGCACTGGCAGGTCACACAGTTTGAGAGCAAACAAAGCATTTCTCTAAAATGGGCAACTCCTGCTAAATTTTTTAATAAGCCATATTTCAATTTTCAGGCCCCAGAACATCCTTTTGCTTTATGGAACCATGGTAAAGCAAGCATTCCAGCACAACTCATCCCTGAAAATATTCCTGCTGCATTTAGGACTATATAAGGTCTTCTCTTTTCTAAGCACAGATGAAATGAAGCACAGAGAGGAGGTTCAGGGTCCAGATTGACACAAACAGAAGTGGGAGTGCAGCATAAATTTCTAATTCCATACTCAAATTCAACAGTTATTCCAACAGACTCCATGGGAAGATTTTTTTTTTTTTAAATAGAACTGCAGAATATAGAGACAAAATAGAAAATTTTGCAGATGAGACTAAAGTCTTATTTGTTTCACTAACATGAAAAGGGATTTAAGATGAGTTTGACACAGAAAACTGAAATCCCCTATGAAAAGGTAATTTCAGGACATTTTACAATGTACATCATGTCCAGCCCAACTCCCAGCAAATATTTGCTCAAATGAAGATTTATAGTGTTATTTTCTATGAGATTAAGGCAAAGAAACATCTTATCTAAAATCATCTGATTGTCTGGGTGGCTAAAGATGCTTTTGATGCAATATAATGAAAACAAGAACAGCACAACCAGAACTTTCCCTGCTTTGTTCCCATCCCTGCTTGTCATTAAACCAATATATTCCAAAGTCATTGCACAGGCACAGTAATGTTGATTGTTCTGCATTTCACACCTAGAGGTCAGAGATAGGATTCTGATCCAAGATTTTATGAATTTCATTAGTTGAATGAGCCTTCTGTCACCAAAATCATTAGCAATCAGTGCTGCTGTCTTCTTGCACTGTTTTAATGAGGAACTTATTAAGATAGGCTGCTTATCCTCCTCATTATTTAATTTGCCTAATTCTTGAATGGTTAATGTGATACAGCATAAAACTGAAGTAAAAGATTTTTATTATTGTATTTTTGAAGTTACCAGTAAAGACAAACCTCAAAAGCCACTGAAAAATTCCAAACCCTCATGAAAAAGTACTTATAAAATGACAGTGCTTTGGGAAAAAAATTTTGAATTGACAAAAAAATTTACATAGCCAAAGCATCAAAGAAAGGGATCTGTCAGTCATACAGAGGGACAGGAGCTCTGGCTACTGCACTCACACTGCCAGGCACTTTGCTGCAGTAATTGATAAATTAGTAACTAATAGAGAATTTTAGAAGAGAACTGAGACTGCAGAACTCCAAAATCATTGAATCCAACCATTAACCCAGCACTGCCAAGCCCACTAGATCACATCCACAGGTGCCATATTCAGATATTTTTGGGCAGTTCCAGGATATCCTAAACCCTGTGCTTCCATTTCCTTCCTTGCTCCATGGAGTCTATCCCTGTGTTTGCCATGGGCAAAGGATGCACAGAAATGCTGCTCCCGTGGGTGGAGAGCAGCAGCTCCAACCCAGAGACCAAACTGAGAATGAGATTTTGCTCTCAGCATCTTTTTGGGTCCCTGTCAGCAAAAATGCAAGTGTCCAGCTCAAAGCCGAGGATGGGACAGGAGGTGGCAATCCACTCCTAATTCCATTCAAAACATCCATGAGGAAGTGGCAGAAGGCCAGATGGGCTTGGGAACATGGGTTGTGGTCTCCTTGAGTGGCAGAAAAAGGACTGGGAGGGGTTGTGAAATATCTGGTGGCAGCTCAGTCCTGTCAGAGGAGCTGGGATCTACAGTCCACAGTCCACAATTGAAGCTGGTCCTCACCTCCCACCTCAGCAGCAGTGACAAGGAGATAATTGAAGAAAAAGGGGATAAGGGAAAGGGTGGGGAATAAATGCAAACTTTAAACAATATTTATTAAAAAAAGGACTTGCTGGCTATTTGCACTGAACATATTGATGTGTTCTGGTGTTGTGCTATGCCAAGGAAAACAATCAGCATCTTCAAGGCTTTTCACACAGCCCCAGCCCAGCTGAAAGGCAAGCAGCTCTCAGGAAGCAGTCCAACACCAACACTGGCTGGAGCACACAGCCTCACCTCCTCCCTGGCACTGCCACTGCCTCAGGCAGCAACAGGAACACAGAGCAGCCCTGCACAGCTCCAGCACACAGCTCCTGCTCTGCAACTGCTCCCACCAAGTCAGAGCTCAGGTCAAGGACTGAAGCATCCCCCACTGAAAGTCCTCACTCAGGTATGGCAAAAATCCACAAAGAACAACTCAGTACCAATTCTGGTGTTCCATCACCTGCTAATCCACTGGGTGCTTTGGCACTCATGCAAGTGCCACTGGAAATATTTACAAAGATGGTTTTTGGCCAAAAAAAAAATTTTAAAAAATCTGCAACATCAAAGCTGAACCTTAAGTCTTCAACTGGGTTAACACTTCTTCCTTAACACAGCAACACAACATCAGGAAGCCCAACTACATTAAACAGCAAGAACAAAGTAATCAGTTGCAAGAAGTTATTTTCTCTTTAAAAGAAAAGATGATAGAATTGCTGAGGGACATAAAAGTAAGATAAAGCTTTACAAATCGTATAGGACCAAGGAACTAGACAAGTTTCACAGGCTGATTGCAAAAACCTCTAAGTTTCTTTAGCAAACAAAGTGTTCTCTGCTTTTCAAAACATGTCCCATGTTTATTTTGATGAGAAACCAACCAGTTGTGTACTTTATCCCACAGACTGGAAGAAGCAGACTTAAAGTACATAAAACTAACAGCTGGTGTAGTCTCGAGTTCTCAAAAATAATAAAAAAACAGAAGTCAACAGTAGCCACAGATATGTGAGCATAAACAGCTATTGAACAGAAAAAGCTTTCAAAATCCCAAGTTAACTCCACTGGAAAATGCCTCATTTGACTCACAATTAAGAATACCAACTTTAAGCTAAGAGCTACCAAATTATGATCTACCTAAAAATCCCCCAGAAAATAAAAATGCAGAGCAGATTGAAGAATTAATAATAATTAATAACAATAACAGGTCCCTGGCTTGCTGATGTAAATCAGTTTACCCTGGGTACACAATGACATTATTCAAATGCAGCCACAGCAACATCCCTTTGGAGCATGGATGAGCTGAATGACAATAAACCTCCTTTTGGCTGGAGGAATTTTGTCAAATTTGGAGGATTTTATTGAAGGAAATTTATTGGAATTTATTGACAAATTTGGTGGAATTTATTGGAATTACCCAATACATTTAGGTTCTTGGAGAAGCATGATTGGGATGAGGATAATCAAAACCTCCCAGGCTCTTATTAAAAAATAAAAAAAAAAAAGAAAAAAAGAAACCAAGCCCAAACCTCTACACTTAAATCTACATCACAGCTTTAAGAAGAACCCAACAGTTTTAAATCCACCTCCAGACAAACTCTTTCTGCAGCCAGGCAGACCAGAGCCGACCTCCAGGGAAGCTGCAGAGGTAGGAGCGCTGTGATTTCCAAGTGATTCCTTCTGGCAGCTCAAACCTTCAGCTCAGAGCAAATGGTCTCAAACAGCACCAGGGAGGGAAGGGGGTGGCTGAAAACCTGCATGTCTGCCTGGCAGCCCACACAGAAAAGCTTTGCAGGGGCTGGGGGGACAGGAGGGAAGCTCGGCACATCCAGAACGCCAACCAGTCAAAGCAATCAGATTATTTCCCTAGCATCCCAAGCTAATTGGAAATTAAACCAAGTGTGTAATGGAGCTAATGAAATACAATGTTCTGCTGCTTGAAACAGGAACCTCTGGCTCGCCATGCCGCTAAAGTGAAGCGGAAATGAAGAAAAGGAGGAAAAATGAAGGGGCTCAGAGAAGGCTGAGGGAAGGCAGCGCTCCCTCCACAGCTGCAGGCTCCTGCCCTCAAGGGAGCCCAGGCTGCAGGAGCTGAGTCTGAGGTGCTGACATTTCAGAGAGCACTCTGGGCTGGCAGGGTACATCTGTGCCATCAAGCACAGGCTCCCAGCTGGGAGATTCAGAGCAGCCATGGATGGGTGTCTCACAGGGCCACTCATTTTTATGACCATGCTGTGTGCCCAGAATGTCCCTACCAGGTGCTCTCCAGAGAACAAGACCCCTCATCCTGTTCACATCATCACTTTTATCTCCAAGCCCTCCTTATTCTGCTTCCCTAGGAACAGGAACCATTCCCTAGCCCAGGAACCATTAACATTTCTTACTTTATAAAAGAATTCTTCCCTGTGAGGGTGATGAGGCCCTGAGGTTGCCCAGAGAAGCTGTGGCTGCCCCATCCCTGGAAGTGCTGAATGGGGCTTGGAGCAATATGGGACAGTGGAAGGTGTCCCTGGACCATGGCAGGGGATGGAACAAATTGAGCATTAAGGTCCCTCCCAACCCAAACCCTTCTGTGATTCAATGATTCTATGAAATGGCTCAACCCTGCAAGTCAGAGAGCCCCCATGAGCCTCTCACACTGTCAATGCTTGTTTATATGTATAGATTTAAATTAAAGCTCTGGGAGACTCACACATTCCCAGCTCCTGATCACATCCCAAAAACTGCCTGGGTGGGGAAGACCTCCTGGCTTGCTTTTTGCAAGTGGGCTGAATTTTTATGCAAGGGAAGTTAAGTGTTATACTTCCCACGGTGTGCTTGCCCTAACTGTTTTGGTTTTTTTTTTTCTGCACTTCCCTGCAGAAAAATGGCACTTTGTGGCAGACTGGAACATCACTCCTGCTCTCATATCCTTGCAAAAATCAGGATGTGTGAGCTGTAAGGCAGGAAAACAAGCTTCCCCCAGCTGTTGAAACTCTTGTGGTAGGTGGGCAAGAAGCTGCTCCATCACAAGGGGCTTCTTCTTGGCACAGCTGAGCCCTCAGTGCAGGAAATTAAACTCCACAGGAAGACACAAAGGGTCTGCAGCTCCCTGTTCCCCTTCCAGAAATCACAGTGGTGTGATCCCAGTCTGGATCAGGCACCTACCAGACACATCAGAAAGGTTTCGCTTTAGTTTTTGCAATTTTCCTTGCAGAGGCTCTCGCTGGCACCATCCAGTGGCAAATGGGCTGTCTCTGATCTGAGCTGAGAAAAAAGGACCAGCTAAGCACCAAATTCCTTACACAGCCCTAAAAAGGGGGGTGCAGAGATCCAAAACATCACAACCACAACATTATCTGACAAATGGTACTTTTCAATAGCTAGAAGTGTCTGTTCCAATGGGAAATAACATGCAGACACATGTCAACAAAATTCCCAGCACACTGGTTGATGTTAGAGATCCTGGAATGATCTGTTCAGCAAGATTAATACTTTGGAAATTAGGCACATACTGGTGGCTGTAATTGGAAGGAGACAAGTCTCTGATAGATGAATTTGTCAATTAAGCTTTATAAATTATGGATCTGGGAAGACAAACTCTGGAGCCATGGAAATTCACAAATTACCAAACTCCTCACCTCTCTGCCAGTACTGAAAACACAGGGGAAAAAAAAAGCACAGCTTTGAGGGAAGATGCTCAAGAGCTGTATCCTTCATACCAAAACCCAACCAAACAAAAAACCCAAGTCCCACATGCATGCTTGAAATTCCCTCAGACCTCTTTAGGCTGAAAACACCTGCTCAGTAAGTGAGATTTCCCTGCAGGAGCTCATTCCAAAGCCAGAGCTGGTTTCAGCAGCACAACAAGGGGGTCACAGTGGGAAACCAGAAGCTGTGCTACCAGTCACAGGTGGCAGCTCTCCCTTTCTCCCTGCTCTAAGTCTTTGCTGTGCCTGCTGCCACACACACAGCTGGTTTCTGCACTGCCAGGCAATCCCCCACATTTCCTCTCTCTAGCATCCTGCCACACATGAACACAGCCACTACTCAGACAGGCTCCTCCACAGCTTCTCCCCATCTCTCTCCCAGCTTGTTGCTGCTTTTGGCTGCATAGTTTACCAGAAATGTTGCTTTTCCTTCTGGACAGCCTCATGGAAACAGCACAAGCATCCATTAGAGAGCTCCAAAGTGCCACCACCACCACTCCTCAACAGCCCCAAGCAATGTTCTCATTCACTGCAACATATCCATCACTGGGTAAAAGAAATTCCACCCACAAATGCCATCAAGTGTCTCCCAGAAGGAAATATTATCTCTACGTGCAGCACAAACATTATAAAAAACCCCCAAACCACACAAGGATCAATTCAGACATGGTTGGAAGACTTCAAGATCCAGCCTGCATCTGCAGTACTTGGATTGAAAAGAAGAGGGGTATTTTTTTTGGCCACAGGACAGAAAGGGAATCCTGGAGCAGCCCCAAGCTGATGAGATGCTGCAGAGCCCACAGCTCCCAGCAATATTTAGCTCCACACTGGGATGTGGATTTTCAAGTCCTTACAACCTTCATGAGCAGGAATCATGAATTCATCCAGCAGTGACAGCTCACTCCTCCCACCAGAAGAAAACACCAGCTGCAGAGGGAAAACACAGGCCTGGGAGAGTCCCCATGAGGAACAAGCGACCTCCTGTGCCCAGGGAGAAGGTGCTGTTCCACTCCCTGCTGGATAAGACAATTCCCACATCCCTGACTGCCTCCCACAAAGCCCTTTTGGGACTCAAGGGATCACCAGTTTCTCACCAAGGGGTTCTTTTCTCAGCTTTAATAGAAAGAGAAGGATAAAATTCCTGCAGAGGACAGGCCCAGGAGGCAAAAGCTCTTTTTTGTCTCTAAACAGGCTCATTCCTCAGGACATCAGCTCAGAGACATTCTGCTTGCTAGCTAGCAGGAAAAATAAAAGGAAGATCATCTTCCTCCATAGGGTCATCCAGGAAGCTTCCACACATGCACTGGAGTTCTGGCAGAGAAGGAACCCACATCCCTTGCAGGAGAACACTCTGATTTATCTCTACAGGTTTTTAGTCTCATCTGTGAGCTGTGGAAACTCAATACTGCTGGAGGGAATCTGGATTAGATCAAGCTGGACCTCACCACCTCCACTGTCAGATCTCAGATTCCCTTCTTAGTGTTAAAGGTAAAAAACCTCCCAGGTACAAGAGAGTTTAATTATACCCCACACACTTGGTGCATTTACTAATCAATTATGTGATCTCAGCCTTTGCTGAGTCCCAAGAATGTTTCTCACAATAAATTGTGATGTAGAGGATGTAAAACACAGCACAAAAAGTCTGTACAGTCCACAAAAACACAGAACAGCCACATCTGAAAAACCTTGGATCCAGCATGAGGAAGGAGAAATGCTACAGGAAGGAATTAAAAACTGAACAGCAAAAACCTAGAAAATAGCAGGGAGAAGGTGACATCAGTTAACTTAAGCCATGCAGATAACAGAGATTGGCAAGGAATCTATTGCATGGGTTAAAAGTTACTTTAGAAGGTCAAGGATTGAAAATATTTGGAGAGAAAGGTTGTTCCATTCAAATGTTAAAAGACCAGTAAGGTTTTATATGGATTTCCTCTCATGTTTTTCTGCTAATATTTACATTCCTGAAGAAAACCAAGTGCAGGGATAAAAAAAAAACAAAAACCAAAAACCCAAAAAAAACCCAGGAGGGAAGTAGTTACAAAATAAAGTGTCTAAAGATAGTCAGCTTTGGTTCTGCTTTCAGCTGCTGCCATCTCGTGGTCTGCTCTCCCTCTCCTGGGCTCAGCACTTCCAATGCTCCAAGGAAGAGCAGTCATTGCAAGGCCAGAACAAGACAGCAGCAGGAAAAAAAAATAACAAAAGAAGGTTTTTCCATGACTTCAGAGAAGCTCTGGCCACCAGTAGGAGTGAAACACTCCCACCTCTCTCTCCTCACTATGGCCTATTGCTGGCTGTGAACAGTGTTAGGCAGTAACAGGGCACAAAGACTTCATTTTGGAACCATATTTTTGTTAGAACATGAGGATTATGGGAGAACAGGCTTCTGAGTTGCATTTTAGCCAGGTTACCAGCAAGAGAGGTGCTGAGGGCTGAGCAAGTGCAGCAGCCCAAGGCAGCCAGGCCCCAGCTTTCTATTCCTCCAGTCCTGCCTCTGCTGAGCTTCATGTGCAGAAATGCTGGGTGAAAAAAGAAAGATTGGCTTAAGACAGCTCTGGGAAGAAATGAGGGCTCCCCCTCTATGGAAGGATCCTCTTCAGCAGGATCCCAACTGATAAAGGGCAGTCATAGGCACTTCAGAGCCATCTGGAAAATGAGATTAAAGACTTCTCCACAATCAAACTTCTGCAGGGCAACTGAACCCTGCCCTTGTAAAGGGTTTTGGGCCATGGCCTGCACAACACAACTCAGAGAACTGTGCTGCCATGGCAAGAGCCACCAGCCCACCTCACCAGATACATCCCTATCAATATTCTGCAATTAGAAGTTTGAATTAATTCCCCCAGGGGCTGCACCTGCACAGAAAATCACCTCATGTGAACTGAGGCAACATCCTGACAACAACAACAACAACAAAACAGATAAAGGGGAAAGAGCCCTGGCTGTGCACCTACAGCACCTCAACAGGACTTCAATGCCCTGAACATCCCCAAAGGCTGCTGCTTTATTAACACAGAATAATGCCATTAATCCAGAAATATAAAGAAAAAAAAAAGAATAAACCCAAAATGTTTCTGAGAAGGTCACCTCCAACTTAGACATGCTTATGATGAAGGTGATCTGAGCCCAGAGAAATATGCACCCTGATCCCTGCACAATTATGAGGCAATTAGTGAACCACAGATGGAGATGTTCCTCTACCAACACCCAGCTAAAATGCTTAGAGCTTGCTCATGTGCTAGAGGCAGCCAATTACAAAGCCATAATAAAACCCTTCTTGAAGACTATTTTTCAGCTGCAGCCTTTTTTAGCTCCTGCTCAAAATCCTCATTTCTCAGAAGAGAGAACAAGTGTGGATTTCCCATCTCAAAAATTCTGCTTCATTAAGTGTCTAATGTTGCCCATTTCCACAAGCCATCAAAAGAGGAGAAACATTTATAATATAAATATGAATGAGCTTGGCTAACAGGTTGCAGTGATTGAGATGCACCATTTACAGAGGCATAGGCCATCAGAAAAGATCCATCTGTACCATTCCTTCCAGCAATCTTTTCTTTTTGATAGCCAATACTGATACACACATTTTACTGAAAAAGACCTTCTGGGCAGGACTGTATTCCAAGGAAAAATACCTTAATAAATATCAACTTGCACACAAATATAACTTATTTGGCAAACACAATTCAAGGTCATCAGGAAGTTTCACATGGGGAAAGCAATGAAGTGGATGGTTTGACCAGGAAGATGAACCTTAATTAGGGGTGGATGGTTCCTGTACTTTTGAGGGAGACACTGTGCCACAAAGGAAGGAATTTCCAAGAGGATCAACTTAACTAAAAGGTTAGTTAAGTTGAAATTTCTTTCTTTTAAAATTTCTTTTCCTGTTCTACTAAAATTGTAGCCAGATTAAATATTATATTAAATCAGCAGCTGCCTAGACAAAGAAAGCACCTTCAAGTAGTCATCAATATTCACAGAGAAGCCTGGCATAAGAAAAAAAAAAATCAGGGAGGCAGATAAAAAGAACAACTTGTAAAAGAGCTGGATATCAGAGAAAGAGGTGTCTGTACCTCCTGAGAGACACCACCACTGAGACTGCTGCCTGTGACAGTCAGACACCTCGAGTTTTACTGTCTCTACAAAGTCTTACAAAGAGCAATCAGCAGCCTTCACTCTCCTGCTAAAGGGGGTGGCATCTTATCACCTGCACTTGGTTTATCTCAGGTGCCCAAAAACTACATCAGAACAGAAATTCTGTGGTTTGACTCATGCACCACAGGGAGAGCTGTTAAACCTGCCCTAATAATGTGAGATTATTTCTTTAACCAGAGTCCATTCTCTAAAAGAGCTAAAAAAGTAGCAGTCACATTCTTAAACTGTGCTGCAGAAGTTTTCTTCCCTGCTAAGGGTCAGGCTGATATTGGTATGCTCCCTGGGTTCCAGCAGGAAACAGTATTCAATGGAAGGATGATGCAGTGGGACACTTCAGTTCCTTGGCCACCACCTTTTACTCACAAAATAATAGCAGGAGACACCTGGCTTGGAAGTGGACCCTTCACCAAGCATAATTAAATGCTGATTTAGTAGGTAATTTACTCCTGTGAAATTCCTGGTCATGATCTCCACCTCTCCTCTGACAACTCATTTAACTTTATTAAAAACATTAGCATTGATTTTCTTCACTCATTACAAGCCAGTGAATTTATCTGCATTAGCAAATTAATTCATCCAAACTCTTACTCCAAGAAGAGCCAAAGCCTGCAGGAAAGCAAGAGCTACAAGCTGTCACCAAGGCAGCACCATCACATATTTCTTGCTCTTCTGACTCACCTAGCCAGGAAGTTAAAACAGGCAAAAGCCCAAACAGATCAAACAACAGAAGATACTCCCTGTTTTCTGAGGCAACAAGTGTTCCTTAACCAAAATCATCTCAGAACCTTTCACATTTATGATTTCCAAACAACACAAACTCAAGCATGTGGCACTCACATTCTCTGAACGTGATTCCTTTGCCCAGGATTTTTCTCCTGGGAAGCTGAAAGACAATGAGAGAAGCCTCAGAGAAAAGGAAAGCAATTCTTATCTCATTTGCTTCTCCTGTGTTGTGCTCACATGTGAAATGTGTTTAAAGATTGTTTCCCCACAGGTGATTGTTTCATTGGATGTAAGTTGGATGTGAGTTCTGTGAATTGTTTTGACTCATTTGCCAATCAGGGCCAAGCTGTGTCAAGACTCCGGAAAGAGTCACGAGTTTTCATTAATATCTGTTTAGCATTCTGTAAGTATCTTTTCTGTATTCTTCAGTATAGTATTCTTGAATATAATATAGTATTATAAAGTAATAAATCAGTCTTCTGACAACATGGAGTCAGATGCATCGTTCTTCCCTGCCACAGGAATTTACAATAAAGCACCGTGCTGGGAACACCTTACCATGGGATTGGAGTCTGCAATCAGATCCCGCAGGGAATCCAGGAACCCTTGGTCCTCCACCATCTGGGCATTGATGTCATGGAGCTTGGCCACACACACAGCTGCAGTTTTCCTCACGTAGGGGTCCTCATCCTTCAGGCACTTGCGCAGGGGCTCGCACAGGTACTCGGTGATTTTGTCCACGCGGATGCAGCCCATGGTGCGCACGGCCAGGGCACGGATCAGGGGGTTTGGGTCCTCACAGTCCTGCACACGACACAAACACACCTGCAGCAGCAGATTCCCTGTAACCAGACTGCTCTTACTTGAGCAGCATCTCTCTGATTGCATGCTAAGTGTCAGAACCCAGGAAATTCCTCTGACCGCCCTGGAGGACTCCAGACCCTGCCAGGGGGCTCAGAGCCCAAGGCCCCTGTGCCTTTGATTTAGCCCTTGGAAAAAACAATTACCAACGTTTATATGAAGAATTACAAGTCAAGAAAGTTTAAGTACAATAATAGTTAGTTTGTCACTGAGTGGAAAATAGATTTTTGAGGTTTTTAGAATGGGGGCCTGGGGTCCCAAGATGGAGGAATTTGGGCGTGCCTTGTCCTTTTTCCTTGTTCTTCCTAACCTCCATCTTCTGGGTGATGATGGCATTTTTAGATTGGTTTAGAGTAGAAGCTCACTGTCTAACATAGGTGATAGGTATTGGGAAGTTATTGTAAATAATGTACAGAGTAGTTTTTAGTATAAAAGATAACACCAGTGTGCCTCAACCGACCTGGCAGACAGACCTCAATGGGTCAGAGAAAGAATTTTATAGATAAGAAACAATAAACAACCTTGAGAATGAGAACAGAAGAGTTCTGACTCCTTCTTCAACTGCTGGGCTGGGAAAAGAGACTTTCTAACACATCTTGGGGTCACTCTGACCAGCAGAGATTCTGAGAGCTAAGAGCCAGGCAATTGTTTCAGATCAGGGGTAAAAGGGTGCTTGCTGCTTAGCAGAAATATTTTACTCTGTCTTGAGATGTTTCCTGTCCCTTCATTCTCCCAGCAAGGCTGCTTTCAACATGATCCAACAGCTAAGCTGGAGAGGCAGCTCTCAGCACCCAAAATCTCACAACAAAGTAATTTACTGATTTCCAACCTTCCTGGTTTAAAGGAGCAAGAAATAAAATGGGGGAAATCAACAATGCAACAGTCATCAAGGCCTGTTTCTTAATGGCCAAACACAAACATCCCTTAAGTTACAACACCTGGAGCACTAAGCAAAGGCTACTCTAGAGGTGCTTTTCTAAAGAGGAAAAAGAAAAGGCAGACAGGAATACAACGTTTCCTACTCCAACCCTACATAATTTTCCATGCATCCAATCCATCTACATCTCTGAGCTCCTCCAAATCAGCCTGTAAAAGGATGGCTACAGAATGACCTACAAAAGCATTTACCTTGCACTGTTCAAACTTCCTGCAGCTGAAAAACTAATTTAAGGTCTGCAAGAGAAGTGACACATCCCTACCAGTGCATTCCCCACCTTGAACTGGGAAGTGCTGAGTTAGTGCAGACCAGTGTCAACACTTGCTCTTCACTAACACCTGTCCCTCAAGCTGCCAAAAGGGACACCAGGCTTTCCTCTGCAGGGCAGGAGATGGAAAATATCATTTTGTTAGTCCATTCTAACAGAATTGCACTTTAAAGACAGACAATATTCTTTCCAGAGAGGAAGACAGGGACATCCTCTCTGACCAGAAGAGCAGACCTCTCAGCTTAGGTCTTCTCACCTCCTTCTGCCTCAAGAATCACAAAAGAAACTTGGAACCCAATCCCATTCCCCAGTGTCTCATATTTTATAACACTACAAGGAGTCTCAAACTTCTTCTAAGCACTGGGTTTTATCTTGCACAACATGAGAGTGGAATAACATTTCCTAGATAAGGAGAGGCAACCTGACAAGAGAACTAAAGGCAAGCCAGCAATCAGGCTGTTGTTTTTCCAGTGAACTGTCTCTCAGTTTCACCAGAGATAAAGGTTTTCCACACAGAGCACAGCTGGAACATTCAAACAGGAAGTTTGATATCCATGTCTCAGACACTACAAAGGCTGGAAGATGAAACAGATAAAATCTGTTTTCCAGTAGCAGAAGTTGGTAAAACAACAGAAGCAGCTTTCCCTGGAGCAGGCTCTCTCACAGCCACTCACAGGGCTGCTGAAGTCATCTCCTCTGCAGTAACCAGAAGGAACAACTGAGAAAGGACTCAGATCTGGTGGATTCAGCACCCTCCTCTAGGAGCCCAGCCCCAAAGCAGAGATAAAGCTCCCAAAGGACAAAGAGATGTGCTGGCAGGCACTGTGCTGGACCCTCTCCTGATGTGCCAGGGGAGCAGGTTACCTTCACAAAGCTGTTGACAGCCATGATGGCCATGTCTGGCTGGCTTTTGGCATAGTTCATCAGGTACAGGTAGACCAGCTTCTTCAGCTCCAGGTTGTCAGTCTGCATGCAGTTGACAACATCAGGGAACAGAGAGCTGGATACACAACACAAGGATGGAATCAGAGAATTGTTCAGGTTAGGAAACGCCAGCAGTTCCCCCAGCACTGCCACAACCACGTCCCCAAGTGCCACATCTAAACACCTTTAAAAACTCTGTCAGGGATGGTGACTCCACCACTGCCTGTTTCAATCCCATCTGAACCTCCCTGGCACAACTGGAGGTTATTTCCTCTCATTGTCACCTGGGAGAAGGGACTGACCCCAGCTGCACCCTCCTGTCAGGGAGTTCAGAGCGTGAGAAGGTCCCACTTGAGCCTCCTTTTCTCCAGACTGAGCCCCCCCAGCTGCTCCTCATCAGAGCTGTGCTCCAGCCCATCCAATGTCCTTTGTGTCATGAGGGACCCCAAACTGACCCCAGGATCTGAGGTGTGGCCTCAGCAGTGCCCAGCACAGAGGGACAATCACTGCCCTGCTCCTGATATAGGCCAGGTGCCATTGGCTCTCTTGGCCAGCTGGGCACACAGCAGCTCATGTTCAGCCACATCTGACCAGCACTCCTGGTCCTGTTCCATCTTTCCAGCAGCTCTTCCTCATTCCTGGAGTGTTCCATGGGCTGTTGTGACCTGACCTCCTATCACTGAGCCTCAGCCCATGCACTCAGCCTGCCCAGATCCCCCTGCAGAGCATTCCTGCCCTCCAGCACATCCACACTCCCACCCACAAAATAAAAACCAGAGGTTGCATGGCATGCAAAGGGGACAGTAACAGCACCAAGGAAGCCAGAAAAACAGGAGTTCCACTTTAGGCACCCTGCTGTTTAATGAAAGGTCACCTTCCCTTCCAAAGCAGTTTGCAATGGCTTTTATAATAATTTAATCTCTTCTACAGCTTTAACATAGGAGAAGGTGAAAATGCCATTTCCTAAATATGAACTAGGGAGTTCACCAAACAAGGAAATTCTACCATGCCAGCCCTGGAATCCACAAGAGGAAAAACGTTGCTTTAAAATGTTTTGGTCATGCAGGACACTTATGAAGAACCTGCCAAATTCCAGACTAGCAAAGTCCAGAGTGATTAGAAGCTTAAACACTGACAAGCTGGGCTTCACTCAAATGTCAAGCAGCCATCTGTAAACAGCACTGCAGAATAACACAGGAAGTTACACAGAGATTCTGCAGCTCCCAGGTTTGCTGTGGGGATCTAAAGGTGATGGGTAAATGCTGCTGGCAGGAAAGATTAGGGTTTTTTTCCCTTTCAGTTTATATGTTCCTTCATTCTATGATGAAGTCATGATGCTGAATTTGCAAGCTTATATTGATTTCCGTGGCAACAGACCAGGCTGCTGTGAATTCAGAATTACTGATTCTCTGCTGGGCTCCAGGAACAGGAGGGAGAAAGGGAGAAAGCATTCATCCTAACAGGTTTTTCTGGTTCTCTCAGAAAACAGTATTGGGGACAGTAAATGCCAGTGTCCTTCAGCTGCAGTAAGACACAGGTTCAATTTTAACATCAGCCTTTTTAAAATGCAGCTTAAAATTTATGCTGTGCCAGATAAGGCTAAGAAAAAGTTGGAATTACCTTTGTAACATTAAAAGCCAGGACAGCAAGCAGCAAGAAAACATCACCTAAAGTGCCACACAAAATGGATGAATTCTGGGTATGCTTTAGATAAAATGGGCTCTTGGCACTGAGCTAAACCCACACTGAAAACAGTTGTTTCTCTTGCTTTCAGTGACAGCAAGGAGTTTGAGACACCTGTGACTGAGGCACAGCACAGGCAGGGACACAGCCATCCTCAGCTGTTCCATGCACATGTGTCACCACACCTGAGTCCCAGGACAACCTGAGCTGCCACAGGTACAAACTGCTTTTACCTGACATCCTTCCCCACAGTCATGGCTGCAATAACCTTCTTTACAGCTTCTTTCCTCTTCTCTTTCTTTTCATTGTTGAGTTCAGCCTTCAGTTCAAAAATCTCTCCTGGCAGAAGGAAAAAAACAAAAAACCAGATTAAACCTCTCAGGAGAAGAAAAGGGTCTTGTTTTAGGGGTAATTCAAGAGTGAATTTTTGCTTTCTTGGCCTTTTATGGGAATCATAAAACTGCCCCAGCTGCACTTGGAAGCTGTCAGACCTTTTGCAGAACATGGTTCAGTGAGAAGCAAAGCTGCAACACTCCAGGGACTGATATGACTCCACCTTGCAGAGGAAAATGCCACAAACAAGAACCACGCTGCGTGTGGCAGCTCTCCCACCTCCAGGACACCAAATCACATCCCTGGAGCATCTGTTTCTCTGAGGCAACCATTACATAACCAGCATGAAAAGATACTTGGAGATGCCAGATTCGTGCCTGCAAGAAACAAACTAAGCTAGGAATTTTGCCCAGACTTTTTTAAGTTTTGCTCATCATTGAAAGCTTCCTCAGAAAGTTGGAGTGGAGCCCAAATGCTGTGGTTCCTGAAACAGGACAGCGTGTGTTTAGTCCAGTGGAAAAAAGCTAAAAAGACAGAGCTACCACTAACAAAAGCTGCATGAAACAGAGTCTGTCTGGATTCCAAGGCTCCCAAAGCAGCATTAATTCCCCCAGATATGACTGTGTAGAAAGCCAGTTCAGGCTGGGTCACCAAAGTGGCAATCACGTTATAGAATAAAACAAGATGTGCAAAAGGCTGTTTATCAGGCCTGCTCCAGGCAGAGCCAGTGGTATGAGAAGGATAATGCTCCCAACAGACAGACAGACAGACAGCTTTCCTCAGGAAGGACAGCCAGCAGCATTCCCACTGGGAGCCACAGCCTGAGCACATGTTACAAATATCCAAATATCCCTGACAAGCTCTAGCACCAACTTTCCATTCCTACACTTGCTCAGAGCAGCAGCACTAATTAAAATTTGACAGAGAGAGACTGCCAGGGACTCCAAAAAAGAAGAGAAGCTGCTGCAGTGCAGAGACCACTCGTCATCCCTCCTGCCTGAGGAAGAGCCTGGCATTACTCACCCAGAGCTCCTGCCCTGGAGCAGAGCTGAGACAGCTCCAGCTCTCACCCAGCCCAGACTGGCTCCCTGCAGCCAGCCCACAAAAACCTGCCTTCAGCTCTGAACTTTCAGAGTTACTCCTCTGAAAGATGTCAACTGCATTAGGTTCATTGATGAGCTCATTGTGAAGCTTAATGACACATAAATACATCAACAGTGTGGGTTTTTTCACTGGCAGGCATTCAGAGGGAGCACTCAGCCATTTTGCAAAGGAGAGGTTAATGCAAACCATTTTCCACATCTGCTGGAGAATGATCAGGCTTAAATTGCACTCAGCAACAGTGTTTTGTTCAAGAACAGGTTAGAAAATGTGCCTGGGACAGTTTCAGCAGAACAAGCCCTGCCCTGAAGCAGCTGAATGAGTAAAGTGATCCCCAAAAGCCTTTCCAGGATTCCCATTTTTAAGGGCAGCAGCTTGTCCTGAGGTGAGGTAACCACCACACCTGCAGTAAAGGCACAAGAAAGTCAAACAGTGCACCTGAGCTTTGGAGAAAATGGAAGCAGGAAAACCCTTTATGTTTGCTTGATGTATATATCCAAAATATTAAATTCCCCACATCAGCTTAATCCTGTGATGCCCAGATTAACAACCATCCCTAGCCTGGCACCTGTTAGCCCATAACCAGAACTTTGTCTCTGCACTCAAATCCCATTGCTTTGCTTTCTGATCCTTGAAAAAACAGCAATTTGGGTCATTTTGTGAATCACAAAAACGTGTAATACCCCAGCTTTGTCTTTTGTCACCATGTGACCTACTTTGGAAGTTTCTCCCTGGATGATTAAGAAGAGAAACAGGGACAGAGCTACCAGAAAAGCACACAAGTTCTCCTGCCTGCAGTTAAAAAAGCTGTGTAAAAATAACCACCCACCACCTCCAATCCACTGCACCAGCTCAACACCAACCTTTTTTATTGGTTGTGAAGTATTTGGAGTCCGTCATGGTTCCAGTTCCTTAAAACACCTGAGAATATGAGGAATAAAAAAAGAACAAGTCAGCTCCAAATGCAGTTTGGTGACAACAGCCAGTTTGTGAGGCAGGAACTCGAGCAAGGACGGTTGGTGAGTGAAGGAGGAAGCAAAAGCTTCACATCCACAGGCACGAGTTCCCCAATCTTCATCCTGCACCTGCTGCTGGCTTTACTTGGCAAAGGCAGGGATTTAAATGGCTTGGTAAAAACACAACAGTGGAGCTCAGCCCAGCTTCCTAAATTCTCAGTCACAGCAGGCAAAAGGTATTTTTTGAACTCCTTATAACCAGCAGATGCTGGTGTGCTCTGCAGCTGTCTTTCCTGGGTACACAGATTCATTTTCCAAGGAAAAGCACATCCAGTGTCTCGCCTGGCAGGAGAAGTCCATGTTTCAGACAAAGGAAACTGTCATCTCATCTCCCCCTAACGATATCTGCCTGTGCTGCATCTGATGGAAGGCACAATTAACCCCACTTGCAACACCCACCCCCAGGCCTTTCATTGCTTTCCCTGCTTTTGTTCCCAGCAGATGCAAAACAGTGGTTTTTGGTTTTTTTTTGAAAAGAGAAACCATTACTTTTGAGTTTTCTCAAGCTTGAAATTGAAATATTTCTCTGCCAAGATCTGACATCCCACCTCTGAGACACACACACAGAGCTCATTATTTCAGTGCTGCTCTGGTTTTTTTTGGTTTTTTTTTTTTTTTTTTGTGGATGGAAAAATGCTGTTGGAGCAGCAAATGCTCAGCAGAGCCACAAGAGTGGTCTCACCAGTACTTCCCTTGCTCCACAGAACTAAATTAATGCCTTGGAATACAGGGATTGCCCAAACATATGTGGATATCCATAATTTCATTCTTACAATTGCTAGCCCTGTGACAAATATAAAGCAATTTTCAAAACAAGCAGAGGAGTGGGCACTTGTACTGCTTTTGATGAAAGTCTGTATCAATGCTAGGAACTATGACCCTAAAACCATCTCAAAAAGGATTTTATCATTTCTTTCCTCCTTTTTCTATCTTTTTGGCCCCAATTCCCCTTTTCTTACACATCCTTCCATGACCTTACAGGCTGCCAGCAAAGCAGTAAATCATCTGTTCCCTAAATGCTGCCTGTCTTGCCTCTAAACCCTGCAGGTCTTGCTGGCTCAGCAGCAAAAGGACCAGCACAGCTCTGAACTCCAGGACTGCCCAGCAGTGCAATCCAACTGTTCTTCCTTAACCCTTTCCTCCCTCATCCCTTCACCAACCCTAATGCCATCACCTTCCCACGTTCCCCCATCCACCTGGATCAGCTGAACACCCCAGCAGTTGAATTCCCAGCAGCTGCTGAGGGGCACTGCCCCAATTTCCACCCTTTTTTCATGGGATCATCCTGTCCAGTTGCCAAACATCTGGATGAGGATCAACCTGTTGCTTTTCCCAGCTTGCTGGAGCTGCTGCCTGCCCTGTTTCCACCTCATCCAATTAGGCTGAATGACTGGGTTTGCTTTGATTTCTCTCCCTTTCTGCTCCTGCCAAGCCTGTGGAGACAGCTCTGGAAACACATTCCTCGTGCAGAGGAGGTTTAACCTCTTTCCAAAACAGAGGCTGGGTTGGGAAAGCCACAATGAGTGTAATTTTTCCAGCAAAAATCTCACAGCCCCTCCCTGAAAGCAGAGGCTGCTGTGGAGCTTTTATTGTAATTAAAATCAGAGCCTGTGTTCAGCTGCAACATTATTGCTGACAGAGTCCTTCGGGTTTGAGCTCAGCTTAAAAGGAAGACTTAAAATGTTTTTCTCTGCCAGAGTATTTGGCACAGTGCCATGCAAAAAGCACTGAATGTGGCCTCGATGTTCTTTGTTTGCATTATGTGGGGATTTGTCATCCAGGGTCACATCTCAGCTGAGCTACTCTAATACAGCTTTAGCTGGGGCCAGAGCAGCAGATTAGAGAGAAAATAGAGGGGGGGGAGGAAAAAACCCAACCCAAGCACCATAAACATCAGCCCAGTTGAATAAAGCTACACACAGAGAGGAAGGAACCCTGCTGCATTTCAGAGATGGTCATTAAACCCCAAGGGCAGCACATTATGTTGTTTTCCTCCTTTCAGATATTGTTGTTTTTCTCCTTTCATATACTTGGAAACATGAAAAATCCTAGAAACACTCAGACAGGGCCAAGCACAGCTCATGGCTCCTCTGATGGATGCAAATGAGAGGTGCCTTAGGTGAATAACCAACTTGCCCTACTCCATGTGCAGCACAGGAAAAAGCTCCTTTTCTCACAAGCACCCAGATTGCTGCTTCATGTGTGTCAGAGCTTGCTTTGCACACTGTTCAGAGACAGCCTGCCAGCAGCACTGGGTATTATCTCATCACTAACAATCTCAGCGTGCTTTACAGCAAATGGAACCAGATATTTCAAACACTGCTGTTTGTGTGACTGCAGAAAATGCCAGCTCCTTGTAAATCTAAAAGCAAGGAGAGCCAAGGTAAATTAGAGCATCATGAACAGCCTTGTATTTTCAGAAGAAAAATCTGCTTTAGACTGCCCCCTCCTCACTATTGTTCTGTGCTGAGATGGAAACAGGTAAGAGCAAAAGGCTCTTCCTGAGCAAAAGGCTCCTCCTGATCCAACCCCAGAAAATCAGAAGAGATGAGAGGGAGGAATGGCTCCAGAAAGCTCCAGCAATGCTCAGTGCTACCAACAGTGCCTTGACATTTCAATACAGACTGAACCAAAGCAGGATAAGCCTCCTCAGCCCAAACCCACACAGAAAACCTGACCCTGTGTCTGAGCAACACCTGCTTGACCCCACACATGATCTCAGTCAGCCTGACCCACTCCCCAGCACTGATCCCACACAGGAGGGGGCAGGTTTAAGGGCCTTGGGATTAAGGCAAGCTCCTGGACATTGAAACCATCAATCCCTAAATCTCTCCAGTGATCCCTGGTTTAACTCCAGGGGAAGTGGTGCCACCCATTTTTCCTGGAAAGCCTCTCAAGGAGCTGTGTGATAGCCCAAGCGTGGCCCAGGCCAGGAAGACAAACAGAGCAATGGAACCTGGATAGCAGAGGGGGAGCTGTGCCTGCAGCCCTGAACTTGTGCTGGCACGAGGATTTTGTTCCCATCCTGGGGACCAAACACCCCCTTGGTGGTGCCCAGTCCCTGGAAGCCCCATCCCAGCCCCTCCCACACCTCCAGCAGGACTCCCAGCACCCACCCACCCTTCACTGGCACCCCAGTACCCCCCTCAAGCCCCCTGCCCACCAGCCCTTCCCCCTCAGCACCATTCCCCAGATCTCTCCCAGTATGCCCCAGTCACAGGAGCATTCCCCACAAATCCCAGTTCCCCTCCTCAGCACTCCCAGTCCCTCTCAGCACCCAGCCCTTATCCCTGCTTGCTCCCACCAGTATCCCAGCACCTTGCAATACTCATTCCCATCCCACCAAGGCCCATCCCAGTCCAATCCTTCACCCCAGACCATTGTCTCCTTCCGGGACCCACTGACCCCACTCCTCTCACCCCTCCATCTCCTCTGCAACCACCTGCCCAGTCCTCCCTGTGGCCTCTTCCAGTACATCACCAGAGCCACTCCCAGTGCCTCACCAGCGACTCTCCCACTCCATTCCAGTTCCCCCCTCCCGGTACCGCCTCCCAGTGCCCCTTCCCACCTTATCCCAGGTGTCCCTCCCAGTGCCCCTCACCTCTCCCAGTGCCCCCTCCCACCCTATCCCAGTTCCCTTTCCCAGTACCCCTCACCTCCTCCCAGTACCCCCTCCCAATGCCCCTTCCCACGTACACCAGTCCCCCCACCCCTGGTCTCCCCCCGCTATCCCCTCCCAGCGCTCTCCCATCATCCCCCAGCCCTTCCCTGAGCAGTTTCTCTCCCCTCCCTATCCCAGTTCCCCCCACCTCCTCCCGCCATCCCCTCCCAGCACCCTCCCCACCCTATGGCGGCACCCCAGCACTGCCCTCACCCCTCCCAGCGCCCCCTCAGCCCCTCCTAATTTCCCAGCAGTGTCCGTACCCGCCCTGCCGCAGTGTCCCGCCGCTGACCCTCACCGTTCCCCGTGTCCCTCCCGTCCCCTCAGCCCCGGCCCCACTCACGGACCGGACTCACCGCTGCGGGGGCGGCGGCGGAACCGGAAGCGGCGGGGCCGGGCGGACTTGGATCAGCGAGATCAAACCCTCCCCGCCCAGAGCGGCCGCGCCCCGCCACCATAGAGCGGCGGCAGCGGGCGGAGCGCCGGCGGCCCGCGCTTCCGGGAGGCGGGGCGGGGCCGGGCCGCGGCGCCCCCTGGCGGCGGGGCGGCGGGGCGGTGTGGCGGTGTCATGGCGGAAGTGGGCGCTCACCTCACGGCGGCCCCGGCCGGTGAGGAGCGGCCGTCCGTGTTCGAGGCGGTGGCCCAGGACAGCCTGATGGCCGCCGTGAAACCCGCCCTGCAGCACCTGGTCAAGGTGAGGGTGAGGGTGAGGGTGAAGGGAGAGGTGGGAGGGCTGGCGTGCAACTCCGGCCGCATTCGCAGGCAGCGGGACAGTTGTGAGTCACCTGGGTTTGAGAATTAGAGGCGTCGTTTACTTCTGCTGTGATTTATAATTTAGCATTTTACTCTGCCTTCAGGTCCTTCCCTGTGAGGGTGGGAGGCCTTGGCGCAGAGAAGCTATGGCCGCCCCATGCCTGAGGGTGTTGAAATCCAAATTGGATGGGGCTTGGAGTACAGGGATAGTAAAAGGTGCCTGGCTGGAACCAGATGATCTTTAATGCTCCTTCCAACCCAAACCGCTCTGATTCCTTTTGGTTTGTGTCACTTTTGCAACAGGTACTTGCTGAGTCCAATCCTGCCCGGTACGGGTTCCTCTGGCGGTGGTTTGATGAGATTTACGTCCTTCTGGATTTGCTGCTCCAGCAGCACTACCTGGCCAGGTGCAGCGCCTCCTTCTCTGAGAACTTCTATAGCATGAAGAGGATCCCCATGGGAAACGGCAGACAGCAACCTCTGGCCACAGCTGGCCTGCCAAAGAGGCACCACTGGAAATCTCTGCTCCTGCTGGTTCTTGTTCCTTATCTGAAAGGAAAGCTGGAGAAACTGGTGTCCAGCCTGAGGGAAGAGGATGAATACTCCATCCACCCTCCCTCATCATCCTGGAAGCGCTTCTACAGAGCCTTTCTAGCTGCCTACCCCTATGTGAACATGACCTGGGAGGGCTGGTTTCTTATCCAGCAGCTGTGCTACATCCTGGGCAAGGCTGAGCATCATTCCCCCTTGCTGAAGCTGGCTGGTGTCCGCCTGGTCAGGCTGACTGCAGAGGATATCCAGGCCCTGGAGAAGAAATGGGCTGAAAGCACCTCAAGTCAAACACACAGGTATGGCAGAACCTGGCTCAGGTGTTGCTCTCCAGGGGGGTCTGTGGGTGTGTAAATTTAGAGGTGATGCTGCAAGGTAAAAGTGCCTTGTTCTCCAAAAGTTCAAGATGAAAGTTCACACTGACAAAATAGGCTCCAAAAGGGTGTATTGTGAGCAAAAATAAGGAAACCAGTAGCAGGGATTAGCTTGAAACGATTTTGTGGTAATAAAATTTCAGAGTTTGGGGGTGTTTTTGGGCATGCAAGCCTTTATTCTGTTCAGTCTTCCCCTGCACTTTTCCAGCAAAGGAGGTGCAGCAGTTGCAGCAATGTTGCTGAAAGGATTGAAAGTTATTTCTTTGATTTTCCTAAGCAGCAGCTAGTCATGGTCACACTGAATACCCTGTGAAATGGTGACCTGGAGTGAAACACTCTGTGCTCTAGGATCCTTCAATCCAAATTATTCTGATTTAGACTTCTGAAAAAAACAGGATTTGGATTTCCTTAAAATAAAAACAAGAATCCAAAACATCCTAATAAGTGCAAACATAGGGACACAGTGACCAACTAATTTAGCATTAAGGAGCTGTATGAAGCTGTCACTCCCCAGGTGCTTTTCCCCATGGTTTCTAGATGGATAAATGTGCAGCAGTAACCATCTCTCCCTGCTTCTCTCTGCTGCAGCCTTTCCTCTCAAGTGCAGTCGGCCCTGAAGAGGGCTCTGGGTGCCGTTGCCTTCTCGCTGTCCACCGGCCTGTCCGTCAGCGTCTTCTTCCTCCAGTTCCTGGACTGGTGGTACTCCTCAGAAAACCAGGAGACCATCAAGTCCCTGACAGCCCTCCCCACCCCTCCACCTCCTGTGCACCTGGATCACGAGCCCAGCTCAGCTGTCCTGCCCAGCCTGAAGTCCGTGTGCCCCCTGTGCCGCAAGGTGCGCGTCAACGCCACGGCCCTGGCCACGTCCGGCTTCGTGTTCTGCTACCGCTGTGCCCACGGCTTTGTGAAGGCTCACCAGCGCTGCCCAGTCACAGGCTATGCCACAGAGCTGCAGCACCTGGTCAAACTCTACTCCCCTGAGAGCTGAAGGGCTCCCAGGAGCCTCCAGCAGCTCTTTGGACATGCCATGGAAGGCTTCAAACAGCTCCTCGGTGAGCTCTGCAGCACTTGGTGGCTCATCGGCTTTGCTGCCTTTGCACGTTCTGGCAATGCTCTGCCCTTTGTTGATAAGCTGTTCAAACATCCTGGCAGTTGCAGAGGTATCACACAGCCCCAGCCTGTCAGCCAGCACAGAAATGCCTTAAAAGACAAGCTGAAAGGGAGAAAACATTGATTTGGATAAGAGGAATGTAGATGTGAGGATCAAAGACCAGCACTGGTGCTGCTGGAGGGCATGAGCCAGCAAATTAAAGAGGTAGGGAAGTTCTCCAGGCAGGTTTTTCTTCCCTAGGCAGCTTCCCAGGCCCTTGTGCTGCCCAGGGTGAGCTCTGGCTTTTGTCAGAGGTGGAGACAGGCTTAAACCTCTGCTCTTCAGCCTCCTGCATTTTCAGGCTCTTCACCTTGGAATTGAGAACATCACCCTCCTAATTCCCATCAACGGTTCCAAATTAAGACTTTTGACTGTTTAAGGGAACACGATGGACAAGAGGAATGTGACATTTTCTGCACAAGAGAGAAAATGACAAACCAGATTAAAACAAACTCCCAACTGATGAGAATGATTTATTGTTAAATAAGTCTTTGCATTAATTATTATCTGCTTTTATAAAGCAAAATTCTTTCTTGGTTGAGAACCTAATTTAATTCTTTTCTGGTTATTGGAAAAACACTTTGCTCCTCTGGGGGCTCTATTTACATAAGAGAGACAAGACTAAAGCTGCTTTCATCTTTCCATGTGATGGTAGTGGATGTAAGTTTAGCATTTTGTAGGCTGAGAATCTTTAATGTCTGAGCATTACATTGCAATTATTCCAGTCCCAGCCATGTAGCACATTGATATCAGAACAAAACATCCTTCCACTGAACACAGGAGGAAAGAAAAGCTGTGTGGCATGGCTGGCTCTTGCTTGCCAGCTGATTTTTCAGATGGAAGGCTGTTTTCCTGACTCTAGGGAGCAGCAGTGCTCCAGATATCACGGTGACAGGGCTTAGAGAATACAAGAGCCAAGTTTCTGTGCAAAGTCCAGACCCCACTCTGGTCTTTCCAGATTAAGAGCTATCTCCTAACATTTAATCCACTGAACCAGGCATCTCATTTTCCCTCCACTTTAGCTCTGTTTCAGAAGATAAAAGTCTCCAATATTCTCCTTCACTTCTAAGCAAGAGAGTAAGGTTATTGAATAATGTGGGAAAATGCAGTAATTTGAATCTTCCCCAAACCCCTAATAAATGAGATTTGTTCCTGATGTTTTATTATCTCCGTACACCTCCCTGACCCTTCTACCTGTGCCCCTGTGGAATAATAACAATAAAAACTGTCTCATTTCTCTCTTCTCCAGTAGGAATGGGGTCCATGAAGATACTCCTCTTCCTTTAGAGAGCCAGTAAGAACACACATGTCTTACTGGAGGACAAATCACATCAAAGTGTGAGATTTTCTGAGGTTCCAAATCACTTTTTACTTTTTGTTAATGTCCTGGTGACTCCAGTGCAACAGCTCATTTAATTAAGCATTTGACTGATGATTGCTTTTCAGGATAGGTTTATATCCCTTTTATCCTTCCCATACTTTCCAAGGTACTTATCTGCTGCTCAGGGAGAAGCTGGGCAGGTGTGGGACACTCACCCTCAGCACTGCAGGGCTCTTGGGGAGGTTCATCCTCCCTCTAATGCAGAATTCACTAACACACAGCAGTTATCTGATCCCACACTGCTCCAGGGCCTCTCCAGCTCCTTCTCCCAGGATTAATGCCCCTTCCTCTCCCCAAAATGTCCACCTGCCAGGCCCTGGCTGCTTTCCACTCCTGCACAACCCCCTGTTCCTGCCAAACTTGGATTTGGCCACCTCCAGGACCTGCACAGAACCATCCACATCGAAGCCTCCCATTTCTGAGCAGCTGTAATTTCTCCTTTACACATTAAATTGTCCTGCAAAGCTTAGCTGAGTAACAAGCATCAAACCCACCATGGTGACAGGCTCAGCAGATACCTGACAGATTTCTTGTGTTCCTGGAGATGGCTGCAGGATGCCAACTTGGATTTGACTCCTTTGAAACCTCCTGTCCTTAGCAGCCAATTAATACTCATTTGTCAGGTTTCTTGCCTTAAAACTGAGCTACAAAAGCAATTTGGGTTATAGAAAAAAATCCCATTTATCTGCTTTTTAACTGCATTCTTAAAACCATGACTGGCTAAGGATTGACAAGAGAAGTTTTTTCAGGGAGCACCAACTTTATTAAAGCAACCTTTGGACTTAGATACTAATTTCTACAGAGTGATTTCTACAGAGTCATGTACCACATACACCCTCAGGATGCTTTGGTGTTGCTCAATACAATTTCATCAACATTAACAGCAGCATTGGAGTTGTTCAGTATCCACTGCCAGGACTTGACTTTGCAAGTCTTTAAAAAATTCTCTGGTGAACCTAAGGCACATTCACAACTCATCAAGGCAGTGTTCAAAAAATTAGAGCATGAAGCAACTGAGCTTTTGCTATTTCCTTAACAGAAACAAAGTAGCTTCTCCTGTTAAGGGAAAACCACTAAAACATACTCCTAGGTGTATATTCCCCATGGATGCTTCTTTCTTCACAGGAAGAGAGAAATCAATATAAAGATGTCATCAGGACCTGGAAAAGAACAAAAAAAAACTGAATTAGAGAATAGCATCATCTCTTTTCCTAGGTCCTTCCCTCAACCCCAAAGGGGTTGCACTTCATGGAGAGTATTCCAAAAATACTCCTGGCTTCCTGCTGGGAAGCACTAAATGAGAATACAGCTGAATGAACTGCTAGTGTGAGCTTCTACAGGACAGACAGCTCAGAGTCTGCACTGCATTAACAGAGGAGACACGGTGGCAGAGGATCTGGAGTTTGTGATCCATGGCACACACAGGAGATAAAGCCACATCCCCCCCTCACTGCAAGCTCACACAATGCTGCAGCAATGAGTATTTGGGTTACTTTTCAAATCAAGGCTTTTTCTGCTGTTAAACTGCTAAAAACTCCTAGTATTTTTTTTAGGGTGCACCAAAGTTTCAAGGACAGCAAAGCTGTTCCCTGCAGAGCTTAGCCTAAAGTAGCTCAGAGAGAAGATTAGGTGATCATGCCCTGGTCAGAGCAGAGACACGGAGTCTCGGCAATACCAGTTCAGACTATACTTCGCTCATCATTGCTTCTGGGCAAATCTATTTGCCTCCAACAAGGAGCTGGCTCCCAAGCCAGGGCCTGGGAGGTTTCCTCCTCCCTAGGAGGATGAAGCCCATGGAGCAGGGGACGGAGGTGACATTCCTCCTACAGCTGAGCAGAAGCTGAAGACAGCTCACGGACTGGCATGCCAAAGTCAGCAGAGCAGTACTAGGCAAATTCAAGAGGAAAAAAGTGCCATACCTATAAATGCTGCTGCAGTCAGTGTCTCTCCAAGGCTCCAGAGGCCTGGTTGGATCCCTCCCTTCCCTCATGCCACACGTTTACACTCTCTTCCCATCTCCTTCCCTGTACCCTCCCCACCAGGTCCCTGCAGCTCTTCAGTCTCCAGTTCCTCTGCCCGTGCCCATCCTGCATCCCCCGTGCTCCCAGACCTCAGTAAACCCCACATGCCCTACACCTCGGCCGGCTTCGGGCTCCTCAACCAGCCCCCAGAGCCGCTTCCGCGTCCTCTCACCCTCCGTGTCCCCATCCCCGCACACTCCGAGCCCTCAGCTGCCCCACCGTGGTCCCGCATCCCCCAGTGCCCCATATTCCGTGTCCCCTGTCCCGTCCCCCTCACGCCGCTCCGCTCCCGCAGGCCCGGCCGCGCCGGGGCAGAGCCGCCCTCTTCGCCCCACCCATCCGCTGGCAACAACCAATCACAACGCGCGGCTCTGCCGGTGGGAGCCAATAGGATTGCGCGCTAGATGAGCTGGGGGCGGTGCGAGCGTTTCCCGCCCTGAGGGAGCCTGAGGGGGGCTGAGGGAGCGGGTGGTCCCTATTAGTGTAAAACGGGTTTTCCGTCCGTGTTTAGCGAAAAGAAATGCCAATAAATGGCTTTTGCAGAAGTTATTTCCCCCCTCAACTTCAGCAACAGTCAGTTAGTAGAACCTAGTTGCTCCAAAGAGAAGCTTTAGTGGGAGAAGGGAAACTTTGCCCTTCAATACCGATGGCATTTTGTCTTGGTATCAGAGATGCTGGTTAGGTAAACCTGTGTAGAGGTAATGGAAAGTACTTTCGAAGCCAGATTCAAAAGCCCTAAAAATGGGTATCCAAAACTGAAGACTGGCAGAAAACAAACCATATTTATCACTGCAGAATGTGGCTCTCTTGGTTTGGAAGAAGAGCCTGATATCCCCCAGATGTGATTATAAAGCACCAGCGATTTAACTGAACCTGATTACATTCATTGAATACAGCTGGAATCACCCCCCAAATAAATCTGCTTTTAGCTTATCAAACCTGTTAGCTTAAAATTTTCAATCTTCCAAATTCAGGACACTAGAGACACTTTCATTTTTTTTTCCCCTTAACATGCAAGAAAATACTATCCTCATGGTTCCTTTCAAAACCCAAAACCTCAGCATTTCATCATGCTATACCTATTGTGAACATCACTAATATTTAGTATGATCATAAATATTTTAATGTGCTTGAATTAATATTTAAATAATTATTGAATAAGATTATATTTATTACATGCTTAGGGACTTTCCCCCAGGAACCAAAACAACAGTGTGATTTTTGTGTTGTCCACAGCGTGCATTAAAAATCTGTGCTTGAATGAAAATATTTATGTAATAAAGTTTAATGTGATGATGACTGGTGGGTTGCTTCTCATTCTGCTTTTTTCATAAATGGGATATTTTCAACATTCCCTGTGCCTTGGTGTGACACCTTTGTGGTGACTCTGCTACATTTGGGAGCACTGGATGGTTTGCAAGGAGTGAAAATTCAACCTATATTACCAATTACTCAATTTTTCTAGGTGTGATGCAAGACTTGCCTTAAATTCTCCTTTAGCTTAATAAAATCAGAACAGGAATTCCACATGGAACAAAGCGGTGAATTTATTAAGAGTTCACCCACCATCCTCACACTTTGGCACACATTTTCCAATAAATGAACAAAAAAGCACACAGCTAAAATCCTTTTTTCTGACTACAGAATAGAAGGCACTTAACCCTCCCTCCCCATTCTACCATTGCTGGGAATTCCAGAAGTACCAGGAGCTGCAGGTGGTGGCAGAACCAATTTCAGCTTTGTTGAGTTTCCTTCCAACAGCCTCCTGACATGTCTCCAACACAACCAACCCTTTTACAGCTGAAGCTTTCATCATTATCAGCTGAATGGGGGCAGAGAAAGGATTTACACCATCTGGGAATTACTCAGACGGACACATCCCAAATTTCCCAGGCAAATTCCCTCCTTTTCCTCATACACTTTATGATCCTCCAAAGCTGTCCCCAAACTATTCAGTGCCTTGACAATGGCACTAGATTCTCCTCATGGCTCTCACTTGTCCATATTTCTCCATTTTTCCCCCCAACACTCAGCCTTGTTTTGGTGCTTTTCATTCCCTCACGCCCGAGAGAGAGGTTTGATCAGCTCGTAATCCATGCACTTGGTGAGGCAATCACGTGCCACATTTATGATGTGCTGCTTCTTGGGGTGATCCTCCTGCTTCCCCACGTAGGTCAGGATCTCCAGGAGCTCTGACTCCACCAGCTTCTTGGCCAGCTCTTTGTCAGAGCTGATTAAGTTGAAGGCAATGACCAGTCCTCGGTGCTGGACCTCCATGTTGTCATGCAAGCAGAGCCTCTGCAGGATTTCAAGCCACTGGGTGGTCTGCAAGGGAAAGAGAGATCATTTGTACTGATCTGAAGAATATCTCAACCAGGAACATGACTTTGGCTTCCTTCAGCAGAAGAAAGGGCAGTACTCATGTCATTTATGATTATTTAATTTTTTAACTAAGGAAACCTGACTCCAAACATTTTAACCCAATTTTTCTTGCACCTAAGTCAGAATCTTCCACAGCACTGGGACTGTGATGGTGTTGGCAGGGGTCTTAGGATGAGGGAAGAGACGAGGATCTGACTCCATGTTTCAGAAGGCTTGATTTATTATTTTATGATATGTATTATATTAAAACTATACTAAAAGAATAGAATAAAGGATTTCATCAGAAGGCTAGCTAAGAATAGAAAAAGAAGGAATGATAACAAAATCCTGTGACTGACCGAGATAATCTGAGCCAGCTGGGCTGTGATTGGCCATTAATTAGAAACAACCACATGAGACCAATCCCAGATGCACCTGTTGCATTCCACAGCAGCAGATAACCATTGTTTACATTTTGTTCCTGAGGCCTCTCAGCTTCTCAGGAGAAAAAATCCTAAAGAAAGGATTTTTCATAAAATGTGTTTGTGACACTGGGACAACATAGAATATGTTTCATATTCAATCTGCTGCATAATCTCTGTGAAAAGAATCTGACCAGAGTCTTGACACTGCTGAGATGACCAGGATAACTCCCCCACCCCAACCTTCTTGAGCTCCTCTGTTGGCTTGATTAATCATTTTATCTTAATGATCTCCAGAGTCCAACCAAGTGTGTAACAAGATAGGGTTCGGGAGTTCTCAGCCACAGTTCTTCAGACCCTCAGCCATGCAGGCTCTGGGTTCTCAGGGCCTACAGATCTGTGCAGGGGAGGGACATCCTTTGGGATCTCTAAAGCTCAGTAGGTTATCAGTCAAGCTCTTCTCATTTCCATGTGGAACAAGGTTTGGGTTTCAGGTTATTTATCAAAGCATGCACACCCAGGTCCCAGCTTCTCTAGGTTCCTCAGTATTGAACTAGTAAACTGCATATTCCTTTGGAGAGACTTCTTCACATCTGCAGGGTACATCCCACACACTGCCCACAGCCAGAGTTATGGCCTCACCACTTGAGTCATCTTCGAGCAGAGTTTCTTTTGTGCTGCAGTCAGCATGGCCAGGGCTCCTGCTGCTGCAACCTGAACCTTCTCATCATCCTCACCACACAGCAACACCACCAACTTCAGCCGGTCATTGCCATCAGCCACAAACCGCTCCTGAACCTAAAAACCCCAGAGATACCCAGAGGTAGCACAGTTAGGGACAGCTCCTCACAGGGCCAGGGGCACGCAGTCAGCTTGGACATGCCCGGGGGGATTTTACCTCCTTGTTGACCACCAAGTTGCACATGCACTCAGTGGCTGCCTGTCGAAGTTGGTCGTGGTTCTCAAACATGTAGTTTTCGATATCTGGCAGGGCCTTCTCTTTGATTATCTTCAACCTGTGGCAAAGAGCAGTAAAAACCCCACATTACAGGTCAAGAAGTAACCAACTTATCAAATATTAACTGCAGGGAAGGCCTTGAAACAAATCAGTGTCTGGAGCTCATGATGTGGTTCATTCCCTTCTAATGCAGATGAAGTTCATGTCTTTGCTGTTTCTAGAGGAAAATAAACCACTCTCTTTTCCTATCTCATCAATCTTTTAGCCGTGAGACCTTTGTAACTCTGCCAAAGGTAGCTCAAACTGACCAGTCTTCATAGTCCTACAAGTAACTGACATTCACTCCTGAGGAAGAAGGAAGGTTAAAAAGCAGTAAAGCTCACCTAAGTTTATCACTTCTTCCTGAAAAGTTTGTGAGACCTAACAGAGCCTCGTAGTTCTGGAGGCCATCTCTCTCTGTGTTCAGCAGGCTGACGAGGGGCCTCACCACCTCGTACACCTGGAAGAGAAGGCCTGCATTAGCAATTTTCATTTTGCTAAAGGAACTATCAATGCTTTTGATTTTATTATTTTTAAGCTTACCCTCTCTCCAGGGAATGCAATGTCTGGATTGGAGATAGCAGCAATTTTTGCCAGAGCATGAGAAGCCTTTATCTTGCCAACATCTGTGCCTTCCACAGCCAGAGGTATCAGGGCCTGGAGACACACAGGAAAAACCATTCAGTGTTCTAAGAAGATTTACAAGACTGCCTTAACAGAGTAAACCAAGTTAAAAATATCCCGTAGCCCTCTGTGATGTCATGCTTTTGCTCTCAAATAGGCACCACAGGCTCACACCGTCACTCCAAGAGCATCACTTCTTTGGAGCCTTGCAGAGATGGGACTGCAGTGTCAGTATGGCCCTGGGGGGGACAACTTGTGCTCTTCTGTCACTGTCCCTCACCGGAGACACACCCCAGGCTCCCTGCAGACATTAACAGCACATCAGGAACTGTGAACGTGAAAGTAATCACCTTCCCACCACCTTGAGCAACAATGGTCCCGCGGTCCTTGGGGTCTTCACACAAGGCAAGGAACACCCTGCAGGGGCACAGAACACTCAGTGAGACAGCCATGGGGGACAGCAGCAGCCAACAGACCTCATGGAACGGGGCTGAGGTTTTGCAGGAGTGCCAGAGACACCAGGTAAATTCCAGGTGCTTAAACCTCAAACAGCACTCTATGAGGAAGCAACAAATGGCAGAGGAAGAAGTTTCCAGGTCTGTGAAATGAACTATATTCCAGCCAGACCAATACAGAGGACTCAAAAATGCATTTCAGCAAAGCAGCTTGAAGGTCAGAACATGTATTTTTATGACACCTCTGAACAAAAACTTTGTCTTTAAATCCTTGCTTCCCACACTCCCCCAAAGGCAGAATGGCCCACCCCAGGTGTCCATCCCCAAGGCACAGGGGCTGCCCAGCACTCCCAGCTCCCAGGACTGCAGTGAAGGCACCTGGCAATGAGCTCCTTGCTCTGGTCAGTCAAAATGGCACTGTCAGCCTTCACCATGCAGGCCAAGGCAGAGACAACCCCAGCCTTCAGCAACCGCTTCACCCGCTTCACCACAAAATCCTTCTTGTCCTGAGGAGGAAACATTGGGAAAGGATTAGCCCTTAGCAGCTGCCATTCTGCCATCCAGCCACCCAACAGCCTGGTTGGAGAGCAAACAACTTCAGCCTGGAGGCAGGAGAACTGAAGTCTGTGACAATGGATACACCAAATAAAGTCTTTCTGAACAGCATCTCCAGCTGGACACAACCCACCTTTGGATGCTCCTCAGGCACGTGCTGCTTGGAGAATTTAGCCAGCTGCACCAGCTCTGGGACCAGCTCCTTGGTATCGTAGCTGTTGGTGCAGTTCACCAGTGCAGAAGCCACAGAATACAAGATTGTTTTGTCACTTGCCTGCAGAGGAAAATAAAGCTTGTGTGAGGGTGAGAAGGGCACAGCAGGGAAACAGGTCCCTTTGGACTGCCAGGATGGTGTTTTCACTAGTGGAAATGTTCTTAGCTTTATACCCAGCTTCATAGCCCATGAAAGTTTTCATGGTCAAACAAGGTGTTGGACATCATCAGGTGCTGTCAACACCTTGGTGCCTTTGGTTTCCAGGCAGTTGCTGACAGTGAAGGTAGGAGCAACCTCCCTCAGCCCAGGGAAAAGAGGAGGATGGTGGCAGTCCTGAGATGTCTCTGGGGCACAGGCAAAACTGAAGTTCTGCTGAACCAGAGGTGAGGGGTCGGGGTCACAGCTCCTTCTGACCGGGGCACAGTGCAGGGCTGGCGAGCTGGGAGAACTTGATGCTACCAGAAGAATGAGGGAAAAAGGAAAGGAGATGGACCTTGGCTAATTCAAACATAGCTTTCAGGGCTGGCTCATCTTCAACGAAGTCATCTTTCACATCTGCATCGAGGGTGAGGTAGGAGAGCCCTTCCACAGCCCATTTCCTGGTGCGGGCATCGATGCTGGTGTTGCACAACCACCTGGAAGAGAGAAAAACACTCACATCTCTATCTTGGGAGCCAGAACTAACTCATCTGGAAAAAGAGGGAGTAAAAACAGATATTGAGGCTGATTCAAGCCCAAATATGTCCTCAGGTTCTGCTGCAGCTCCTCGGACTGGGGATGCTTCCCCTTGAGACATGACCTTCCTCCCCATGGCCCAACTTGCGGGATGTAAATGCTGCAGGGAATGACAGACCAGGACAGCTACTCAGCACTGCTTTGCCTTTTCCATTCCATGAAACACGAGATGCCTGCAGGAATGACCACCCATTCAGTCACTTCCTGACTAGATCCCACCTCCTTGGTTACTCCACCTGGCAAATTCACCTTCAGAGGGGACTTGTGCATATTCAAAGTAAGCATTAATCAGGCTGTGCCACTCTGGCAAAGAGGGAGACAGCAGACCTGGTGCAGTGAGGGAGGCAGAAGGCTCCTCTGGGTATTGAGGCAGGAGGAGCACATGGCTGCTTCAGGCACAGAGGAGCTCTATGTCCTGGTGCAATGGCTCTGGGGGCACTGTCAGCTGGCAGGCAGCACAGGAAATGTAGCCAATGTGTGGGCAGGATCTCGTGGGAGAGGAAGATATTGTGCTTTGCAAAGATTGGAATAACTGAAGGAAAAAGTGAAGTCACTCACTTTCGGCACTGCTTGGCTAACTTCTCAGTGGAGCCCTCAGCAAACTGCCGCAGGCCATAGTCCGTGCCTCCTGCTGAGCCCAGCTTGCAGAGACCCTGAGGAGGACAAAAAGGATGTACCAGTGAGAAGGGCTCATTAATCCTCTTGTGTTGCTGCCCCAAAACAGCCCAAGCCCATCTCTCATCCCCAGAACCTCCCTCCTCTCCCAAGTCTGGGATTAAGCTGCCGAGTGTGGCAGGCAGTAGAGGCGGGGCTGCATCCTTACCACCAGAGCTCGGATTTTGATCTTCTCATTCTTGGTCTTCTTGTAGATCTCCTTCAGGAGTGTCACCCCGTTGGTGATGATGAAGGTGGCTCGGCTCAGCTTGGTGGAAGCATGGATGAGAGCTTCCACAGCCACCAGCTGGTCAATCTCCCTCTCAGACCCACACAGGGCAACCATCATCTCCATCACTCCCTTCATGCCAAGCAGCTTGTTGCCCAAGTCAAAGGGACCTTGCAGAACACCAGACACAATCTGGACAGCATGGAGTGTCTTATCCATGTCTTGTGGGTCAATTTTGCTCCTGCATGGGATAGAGGGAGCAGGGTATAGAACAGTAGCGGGGAGGGGATGCTCTCCCTCAGCCATGCTGCTGAATCACATTGGATATTCGCGACTGCAAATTCCTGTGAAGCTGTGATCCAGCAGGATCTCAAGCAAGTCATAGTCTTCCAGAACCCCAGCAGACTTCAACTGCCTGGTCTCACCCTCAAGAAACCCTGCTCCTGCCCTCTGGGCCAGCTCACCCCAACTCACTTGATGTACTCCTCGCAGATCAGCCGGTAGTTGTCCCGCTCTGGGTCGCAGCGCAGGTCATCGTAGAGCTTATTCAGGAGGACAGAGGCAGTCAGCTGGGTGTTCTCTGTCAGTGGCAGGCAGTCAGGCATCTCAGGAATCTGGCCCACCACTTTCAGTATCTTTTTTAAGCCTGGAAATGATAGAGTGATATGGTTGTCAGAGGGGAGAGGGTCTGTGCAAAATTCAAGATACCATTTGTTACTTTCTTGCTGTGGAATAGCCAGTTTGGATGGTTTTCAATTATTTTGCAGCCTAATCACATAAGTCTTAAGCAAAAAAGACACTCAGATATTTACTGGGGAGGAGCTTCTGCTGGTGAGATTACAGGTTTGCAGCATCAGGCTTTTTTCCAGTTCTCAGAGTGAGATAAGCAGAACAGCATTAGGCCCCTGGCTGGATCTGTTATTTTTGTCAGGAGACATTAAACCTACTGACCTCCAAGGCTGGAGGCTCTGGCTGAGGAAAACCCAGCCACTTTCAAGTGATTCTGGATGACTTAACTCTCTTTTTGCTGAATTATTATTAAATATCTTCCATCAAAATGGTAACACACACATGCATTGGAATTACTATAAAAACACACAGCACACATTTTCCTCACCCTCATCCAGCTTTACAATTGATCAATTTATGGGTCCATCAAGCTCAGCAGGTGCTTATCTCATCCTGTCTAAAGCAGACAATTTATCTAAGCCAAATCCTCCTAACATTAGCAAACACATTGGAGAAACTAACCAGAGGTATTAGGCAGTCCTTCAGAAACTCAAAATTCTTGTTCTCGTACATAGTTGATTTTCTCTTAGTACTGTTCCTTGCTAATAAGTCTAACTTTGCTCCAGGCTTGCATGCACCAAAAAAAGTCAGATAGGATTTATTTTATAGGAAGGAACTGGTATTTTATGCCAGCTCTACAGGTATTCAGGCAAGAACACACAGCTCCTCATCTCCCAAATCAGAACAGGATGGGGACAAGGACTCACCGTTGTCGATGACAAAGATGCTCCTGCTGTTGTCATGGTCTTTCAGGTCCTTCCTTGGTATGTTCTTGTTGAGGAGGTTGAGGGCTCGATCTCGCCCTTGCCCAGACACTTTCTTACTGACCAGCATATCCAGCAAACGCATCGTGATCATCCTCAAATCCTTCTTGGTGTCTACACAGAAGCAAAGCAGTAGCAGCCAGTTACAAGAAGTTACCTCTGCAAGCAGGTGAGCTCAGTCAAAACCATTCAAAGCCATTGTGTGGCTGGAACAGAAGTATTTAAGCTGCCCATGAGGATGAGAGCTGTGTGCAGGTTGCCCTCCTGTACAGCTGAAGGGTAAAGTCCCCACTTCAGCAAGGAACAAGGAATGAGGTGGAATCCCAGGAGCAGAGCCCTCCCTGCTGGGCCCAGAGGGAATGAAGAGCAGGTGATGTGCTGTTACCTAGCACTAGAGCCTCCTCCTTGCCGTGGTGCTCCTCCTTCCCCTGGCCCAGCAGGCAGTCGGTGATGGTCTGCAGGAGGTTGCAGACAGCCAGGGAAATTTCTTCATTGTCCACTGACATCCACATGCAAATGCTGTCGATGCCCAGGTAATGGAGAATGGCAGTGGCCTGGCCCCAGGAAGGAGAGAGCAGGACAGTGTTAGCAAAGGCCTTTCCTCCCTGTATCCTCTAGGCTCAGCTGGGACAAAGAAATTATTTTCCTCAGGGAATCCTGACTCAGTACAAGTCAGAGTTTTAATCTTCTCCCACTGCTCACAAACAACACAAACTATTTCAATTTCCCCTTCCCCAGATGCAAAAGGCAATAGCAGTGAAGGCCCAAGCACCCTGTCCTTACCCGAGCCTTATGTCCTGTGCACATTCCTGAAAGTGTCCTCACGGCTGCCAGGATCAGCTCAGGATTTTTGGTTTCTATCAGCTGCAGCAGCAAGTTGACCCCATTATTCTGGAAAATCCTCTCAGCACCTGCTTCCTCCCGCCCCAGGACTATGAGGTTGTTTGCAGCCTAGGTGGGAGGCAGAAGAACCAGGGGTCAGTGGCACAGCCCAGCCTCCAGAACCATCTCTGGGCAGCTCTGGGAGATCCTGGTGGGAGCCATCTCCTGACAGATGCAGAAGATCAGCTCAGACCCCACCAGAGAGTTGATCCAGGTGCATTCAGGGATCAGCTCTGCTCTGCCCAAGAAGAGTGGGTCACTGCTTGGAAGGAACATCTGGAGGGTGGCAGGACCTCAGCTGACCCCCCCCCCCCCCCCCCTTCGGTATTTTGGGAGGTTGGGCCACCTTCCCTTGGCACAGGGGTGATTTTCCCTCTCTCTGAGTGCAGTTCACCTTCCAGCTCCCTCTCTCATCCTCCATCCAGGGGAGGTGGGGAAGGGAATGCAGGGCTCTGCTCCCTGGAGCAGCCTCAGACATCAAACAGCCATTTTGCCAAGTCCAGGGCAGTTCTCACCTTTTCTCGCTTTTCTTTGTCACTGTTCTCATCCAGCAGGATCTCAAACATCTTCTGCACCCTCGAGTCTGTGGAGAACTGAATGCGCAGCTGTGCCAAGAGGGAGAGCACAGGGCATCAGAAGGAGAAAATTGAGGAGCAGGTTTCCTTTTTCACTTCAAAAATACTCCCTCCCCTCACACCACAGGCAAAGATTTAATGCTCAATTTAATGCACAATTTAAGCTGAATAACAGGAGATAGAATTTCTCAGCAATCAGCATCCATTACCAATCTCATGGGCACAGGCAGAGCCAATCCCAAACCTTGATTTCTGAGACTTCTTAGGAGGTAGTGGTGCAAGGATTTCTTCACAGCACCCCTGTAAAGGTAACTGTGGCAACGTGGCAACAGCCAGACCCAGCCCAAAGCTTGTCCAGACCCTTGCCAAGACCTTTCCAAGAGACTCAGGACCAGGCCAGCCTCTGGAGGGAGCTGCCACACTTTTTAATTTAACCATTCAACCCAACCCTCAGATTTACACACATCAAGTATGAACTTCCAGTCAATGGAGCCTATTTATCCCCCTATATTGCCACAAATTTCCAGTATGACCAACAATCCATTGATGCAACCCAGAGCAAGGATTTCCCACCCCTGGTCTGTGAATCCAGCACTGTTCCCCTGGCATTTACCTTCTCCTGGATGTTGGCCCCCAGTCTCCTGAGGGTCTCCTGGAAGTTTTTGTTGCGGGGTTCGAGGGTGGCACATTTCTGAGCATCTTTGAATGCTTGGTCTAACTTGCCCAGTTTCTCCAGGGCTTGGCTGCGACGGTACAAGGCTTTGATGTCCGAAGCATTGATGTCAATAGCTGGGAAAGGGATCCAAAACACCAGGCATCAGAGCTTGCTGCTTGCAAGTGGCCTGTGCAAACTGTGATTTCCTTTGTTGTTAGCATCAAACAGTGCCTGATTAGCACTGTTTGGACCAGCACACCGAATTGGAACATCACTTGAACTTCCAGGAATTCCCTTGTGGCCTCAGCACTTGGGTGTTAGTGGACATCAAGGAATAAGGCCACAGTGTCTCAAAAGCAGATGTGAGAGCAGGCTGAGCAAGTGTATCCAGCTCTCCTCATAACAGCCCCCTCCTTACCTCTAGATGCATCCGAGGCTGCCTTGGCATATTCCTCCTGTTAAACCAGGAAGGAGAGATTTGTTAGCCATGGAATAGCAGGGCATGTCCCCAGTGCTGATGGACATTGAGATCTCTCTGTTCCCATTTCCCAGGGGGACACCCCAGTGAAGCTCCAGCACGAGCCCAGAACATTTCATTTCAGACCAGCTGGAAAAACCCTATTCAAAAAATGGACAAACCACCCAGTCCACAGCCAGTGGGTGCCCTTGGCTGCCCTCCTGCTCTTCTCCCCTTGAGCAGTGCCCAGGTGAGGGGAGCTGTTCTCACCTTTTTGAGGAAACAGGCTGCCCTGTTCCTGTACAGCACCGCCTGCAGCGCCTTGTCCTTGTTGAGCTTTATGGCTTGAGTGTAGCTTTGAAGGGCTTTCTCGTAGTCACTGGCCTGAAAATACTTATTGCCCTCCTCTTTCAGCTGAATGGGATCCTCCATCTGGAGAGCTTGAAGGAAAAACATCAATTTGTGTCCCATTTTCAACTGCCTGGGTCGCCTGCCTACTCCCCCAAGCTGAGTTCCACCATGAGACTGACATGTAATTAACACACATTAATAAAAGCAGCTTACCAGGACGAAGAGTTTTGAAAATGAAGACCTAAATTGCTCTTCAAGGCTGTGACTTCTCAGAAGCTTTTCCCACAAACGTAGATCCTTAGGAATCAATTAAAAAAAAAAAAAAAGAGAAAAGAAAACAACAAAAAAGGAATTAAATCTGCCAGCACTACAGAGTCCGTGTGGCTCAGGAAAGAACTCACTTCCCACTCCAAGTTTGGGCAGGACCTGGCAGCTCCTGCTGCCTGTCAGTGTCACCTGTCACCACAGCCTGTCCCCTCCTTGTCCCCTCGTGCTTTATACGCCTGGGGAGGGCTGGGAGCCAGGGCCAGCTCGGGGGGCACCTGGCTGCAGGCAGGCAGCTCCCCTCTGCAGCAGGAGGGAATCCTCTCCCACCTGCCAGGGCAAATCCCAGCTCCCCTCTGCCTGCAGAGCTGCAAAGGGTGTGGGGAGCAGGAAGGGGGAGGTTCATGCCAAAAAAGCCCACGGCTGGGATGGCTGACCCCTGTCACAGTGCTCAGACCCTTTTCCCTTTCTATTTAGGGAAGCATGAGACAGCTGAGCCTCGGGGACGAGTGGCCCCAGGCCAGCAGCTGCAGCAGTGCCCAGCACCTTCCAGAACTCCCTGGGATGGAAAGCTGACTGACACCCAGCGCTGCCTCCTCCTCCTTGCAGGGCATTTGGGAGCCCATCCCACTGAAATCCCCCCCCCCAGTCTGGTGCTGCCACCCACCCCACACGTGGTCATTCAGCAACACACTGACAGGGGCTGACTGGAACATACTGGAACTGCTGTGATGAGTGGCTCAATTTGAGTGGCACCAGGAGACAGAGCAGCACTGAGCTCCAAGAGAACCGAGCCTTTCAACCCAGCAGTCTCAATCAGGAATTCTGCTTTTTGATTTATCTCCCCCCAAACACAGGCCCTGCCTTCCCCAGTGTACCTACCAGCATCCCAGCTATAAAGCAAAGCAGGGACTGGCAGGATGGGGAAATGACTGAGGAGAGCATGAGCTGACCAAAACACTGCCAGGAGCAAAAATATCATTGTCTTTAATTGTGTGATCTGTGTTGTGGCTTGTGGCTCTTACACAGCAAGAATTAGCACAGAACTTCCCCGTTCTGTGGGCTCCTGTTTTATTCACTCACCACCAGCAGCACTGCCTGGTCCTGGTGTCCAGGCAGGAGGTAATTCCATTTCCATTTATAAATCCCTTCACAGCAAATCATCAACACCACAGCTGCAGGCATCTCCATCCAGAGCACCTTCCACATCTATACCTGTTGGAGAATATGTCCAAGGTACAAGGACAACAGCTGTGGAAAGTGCAAGATGCCATCCCTGCCTTGGACAGACTCAGTGTAGTGGCTTTTCCAGCATTCATTTGGATTAACACACCAGAAACTCCTTCCAACATGGCTTTAGGTACTGGGCAAGGCTCAGCTGGCTGAAATATCAGTGCTCGTGGGCTACAGTACTGCCTTTCTCACGTCAGCCAGAGTACGGCTCCATTGTCACAAGCGCCAGCACTGCAGGTAAACTGAGTCACAAAATCAAAGGGCGGTGGGTGCTGCTGCTGAGAGTGCAGGGCAGGCTCAGCAGCGAGTGCCGAGAGCCCTCTTCAGGCTGGAAAGAAAAACATAACAACAAATATCCCCAAAAATAGCTTTCCCAAGAGAAATTCAAGCCTCCAAGGCAGCCAGGGAGGGACACACAGCTCCCAACACCTGCAGGGCAGCAAAGCCCCCCAGCCCTTTGTGCTTCCTAATGTCCCAGCGAGCAGCACTGGCTGATGAGGCTGGACAAAGCCAATCCTGGGAATGTCACAGATCCAGTATGGTTTGGGTGGGAAGGGACTTTAGCGCTCTGCTGATCCCGGCGAGCGGCTGGGGACGGGAAACCGGAGCGGGATGAACAGCCGGAACGGGGATGGGGAACCGGAGTGGGATGAACAGCCGGAACGGGGATGGGGAACCGGAGTGGGATGAACAGCCGGAACGGGGATGGGGAACCGGAGCGGGACGGGACAGCCGGGACGGGGATGGGGGACCGGAGTGGGATGGGACAGCCGGGACGGGGATGGGGAACCCCAGCGGGATGGGACAGCCGGAACGGGGATGGGGAACCGGAGCGGGACGGGACAGCCGGGACGGGGATGGGACAGCCGGGACGGGGATGGGACAGCCGGGACGGGGATGGGGAACCGGAGTGGGATGGGACAGCCGGAACGGGGAAAGGAAACCCCAGCGGGATGGGACAGCCGGGCCGGGGAAGAGGAGCGGCCCCGGCCCTTCCGCCGGCGGCAGGAAGCAGGAAGGGAGCGGGCAGGGCTGCGGGGAGCCCGGGCGGTGGGTGACCGTCGTGCGGCTCTGGTGGAGGTGGCTCGGGATGCAGGGTCCCCTTGCCCTGGGAGGGAGTCCCCCCGCCCGCTGTGCTCCCCCATCCCCAGCGCAGCGATGCCCCCGTGCAGGATTTTGGGCTGTTTGTCCCCAAAGAATTAATTACCCACCCATCCCAAACACAGCTTGGGTGGCTTCTCCCCGGCTTCGGGGCAGGCGCCATCCGTGGCTCAGTGTTGGGCCTGGCAGTGCAGGGTTGAGGGTTGGACTTGATGATCTTGGATGTCTTTTCCAGCCTTAATGATTCTGTGAATCCCACTCTGCCATCTCCTCTGCAGGTCTCTGCTCTTCTCCCTCCCTCCCTCCCTGTGGAGATGGTGGTCCTGCGGGCTGGGCTCTGCCCTGGCCTCACTGAAGACATGATCCAGCTTCTCAGGGACAGTGGCATCAGGACGGGTAACAGGGGTGGCATCGGGGGCTCGGCTCGGGGAACATCATCCCCCGGGCATTTGGTGGACCTGTGTCATCCCACATCCTGGGAGGGTGGTGGTGGTGGAATATCTTTCTGTGTCCTCCTTGCTGGATTTCTTCTGGGTCCTCCTGGATGGGTGCTGTGAGTAAGGGCTTCTCCAAAGGAGCAGGAGAGTGTAAGGACATGGTAGGAGATCCTTGCAGAGGCTCATTGAGGATTGATAAATTCTGGCTTTTTTATGGTATTTCAGGAGGGTTTGTACAGTCTTCCCTCTGAAAAATGCCCAACTTCTTGGAATGCTGCACCCTGGGCACCTCCTGCCCTTAGAAAGGAAGGAAAAAGAAGGGAAGGAAAAGGTGCTGGGCAGCTCTTGAGCAAAACAGGGAAAATTTTTACCAGCTTTTCTCTCTACTCTGTTTTGCAAGAACAAATTTGTTCTGTGATGAGTGATGGGGAATCTCAGAGGACAAACTCCTCCACTCACAGTGTTGACAGAGGATCAGCTTTTCGGGATCAGCTGCCTTGTCCCTGCACAATCCCACAAGTCCCCAGAGGGCACAGCCACTTTGCTTGCTGGTGCAGGTTTTGTCTAAGCTGGTTGTCTTCTAATGTTTGTGTTCTGACCATGTTTGGCTTCCAACCTCTTGTCCCTTGTGTTATTTGCAGTGGTGGACTTTGTGTCGTCAGACCTGGAGGATGTTGCCCAAAAGTGTTCCCTGTCTTACAAGGTAGAAGGTTCTACTCCTAACTCCTGGTTTAGCCAGGGAGCTCAGAGCTGTTTGGCTCATGGACAACGATGGGCTTGGTCCTGGGAAGGTCTGGGGCCCTTCTGCAGCAGTTGGGCTGTTGATCAGTCCCATTTCCAGACGTGCCTCTGCCCCCAGGCGCTGGTTGCAGTCAGACGTGTGCTCCTGGCCCAGTTCTCTGCCTTCCCTGCCAACGGAGCTGACCTCTACGAGGAGCTCAAGAGCTCCACTGCCATCCTGCCCACTGGCAGCCCAAGGTGGGGACCTCTCCCACCCACCAGCTCTGCCTGGGGCTGGGTTTGCTGCACAAGGCTGTGGTTGCCAGCACAAGCTGTGAATTTCATTCTCCAAACCATCCCCATGCACTTGTGTGCATTTGGGAAGGGGACTTTGAGGACAAATATCTGGGGACTGCTGCCTCCTGGTGCCCCTGCCATTCTGGCTGAAGGGGTGTTCATAATCCCACCTTGTGTCCATCCCACAGCCTGGACCAGCTGCTGGACTCAGGGCTGTACACAGGGGAAGTGATGGAGCTCATGGGAGCATCAGGCACTGGGAAAACACAGGTGAGTGGGGTGGAGGACAGGGGAGAGGACATGGGGTGAAGATGTCCCACAGAGGGACCTGTGAGGGCTGGCTGACCCCCTGTCCCTGTGCCCCCAGGTGTGCCTGGGCATTGCAGCCAGTGTGTCCCTGGGGCTCAAGCAGCACGTCCTGTTTCTCGACTCCACGGGAGGTTTCACTGCCTCACGTCTGTACCAGATGCTCCAAGCCCGGACAGAGGATGAGGAAGAGCAGGCAAGTTCCCCTGGAGCTTGCTGTGAAACTCATTTTGCTCATTTGCCTGCCAGAAACCCCAGAGATGCTTTGTCTTTACAGCTCTGCCTTTGTCCTCATGGGCTTTTTTGAGTCCAAACCTTTCCTTCCATGGCCTGGTGGGTGCCATGCTCAGGACAGATTCTGCTCTTTGTTATTTTTCTTGGGAGAAGGGAGGGGCTTCCAGGACTTCCAGGACTTTGCTCCCTGAGCTCAATCCATGTTGCTTTTCCCTCAGTGAAATGGGGGCAGTAGTATTAATGGGATGGAGGCAAATGTGGAAGAATAAGGGTCTGTGGCATGGTGTGAGTGCAGAGAGCTGGTGGCAGCTGGGGCAGGAGGAATAGGACAAGTCCTGGGGCAGGAGGAATAGGACAAATCCTGGGGCAGGAGGAATAGGACAAATCCTGGAGCAGGAGGAATAGGATGAATCCTGGGGCAGAAGGAATAGGACAAATCCTGGGGCAGAAGGAATAGGATAAATCCTGGAGCAGGAGGAATAGGACAAATCCTGGGGCAGGAGGAATAGGATAAATCCTGGGGCAGGAGGAATAGGACAAATCCTGGGGAAACTGAGGCTGTTTTTGTGCTGCAGCTGGAGGCTCTGCAGAGGGTGCAGGTACAACGTGTGTTCAACATCTACGAGGTGCTGAGAGCCTTGCAGGAGCTGAGGGATCGCCTCTCCCAGGAGGTAGGAGTGAGCCCTGGGGCCCCTCTGCCCTCCCCAGAGCTGCAGGGAGGGCAGCAGGGCTTGTGTGCCTGACAGGAGACTCCAGACTGCCTCATCCTGGGGCTGTTGGAGCCCCTGTGCAGCTCACAGCCTCCAGAAGTGCTGGATTTGTGACTCCACGTTGCACCCGGTGCCTCCTTGCAGGTGCTGAGCTCCACGGGACCTCTCAAGGTGGTGGTGCTGGACTCAGTGTCAGCTGTGATTTCCCCTCTGCTGGGTGGCAGGCAGTCAGAGGGTGAGCTGTGCTGGAATGGGGCTGGGGCAGGACAGATGTGGATGTGACTGTTCCCAGTTTTTCCCTTGGGACTGGATAAAAGGGGAGTGCTTGCAGTGTTGGCAGCAAACACTCCAGCTGGCTGTGGCCATGCATGCTCATGGCAGTGGTCTGAAACCCACCCAGGGGAGGCACTGGACTCTTTGCCCATAAATTAAAACTTCTCTTGCAGCGTCAGAAATACATCATGGCACAGTTTGCAGAGCTCCTCTGAGGCCCAGGCTCCTCTTCTCCCAGAAAAGACCATAAATCAGAAGTGAGGATGCCAAGGAGCCCTCTCAAACACCTCCCAGAGGGTCTTGCACAGCTGGGTGGCAGCCAGTGCTGTCACAGGAGGTCCCCTCACAGCTGTGGGCTGCAGGAAATGCAGCTGTGAGCTGGAGAGATGGGTCATGTGCCTGCTAAATCAACCAGGCCTGCTTTGTCTGGAGCTCCTGATGCTTTTGTAGGATTTTTGACCTTCTTCTAAGATAGGAAAGGATGGGGAATGGTCCAGTAAGGTGTCCATAAACACAAGTGCTGGCCCTGAATCCAGTGCTGATGCAAATCCAGATGTCAGCTGCTTCAGGGTGCACTTTGGGGGCTGATCCCTGACTGCCAAATGCTTTGTCCTGCTCCAGGTCTGGCCCTCATGATGCAGCTCTCCAGGGAGCTGAAGACCCTGGCCAGGGAGTTCAGCCTTGCTGTTGTGGTGAGTGTTGCTGTGCTTTGTCCTTCCTGTGCTGGTGTGTGGCAAGGAGCCACGGGGAGGCTCTGGAGCCAGAGGCCTGAACCCCCCAGTGCCCTGCTCCCTGCCATCTCTGCTGCCTGCAGATCTCTTGTTCCAAGCACGGGACAGGACCTGGGCTGATCTGCTGCCTCCTGCTCTTGCTGTCCTCAGCCGTTCCCTGGGTTGAGCCAGGCTGAGTTAAGTCCAGGCAGGTTGAAAGGCTGCTTGTGTTTATTTTTGATACAACACCATTCATTTAAGGGGCTGGCCAGCTTCCTGGTTAACCTCTTGGTCACCTTGCAGGAGCTGCAGGGCATTGCATCATCCCAGAGGAGCTGCCAAGGGCCCTGCTCTAGCCTTGCACCAGACAGGTGGGTGGGACCACAATTAATGTGTCTGAGCAGGGAAGGCCACTCCAGAAGATGGTGGTCTGCTGAGCCTGGCACTGGAAGGTGTCAAGACACCCCATCTGCCTTTCATTCTGATCAAGTGACAAGGACAGGGTGTGGAAGGACATTTGGAGGCCCCAAGTTAAACCTTGTGGTGACTTCAGCACCAGGAGTGATGCAGCCTGCAGATATGAGAGAACTCCCTGAGCACTGCTCTGGGCAATTACCTGGGCTGTGCTCAGAGGGGGTGGCAGAGGAGCTGAAGGAGAAGGAAAAATCTTCCTAGAAGAAGCAGCCTGGCCAGGATTCCCTGGTGACCTGCAGTGTGTCACTACACGGGGTGGCACTGCTGTCCCAGGCACTGCTGAGTGTGTTTGTGTCACTATGGAGTGTGACACAGGGCAAGCACCAGGACTCCATCAGAACCCTGTGTAGGCTCATTTATTAAAGCAACATCTTGCCTTTGTAGCTTTACAGGATATTTACATTTGCTTAACAAACACATACACTGCCCATTGGTCATGAAAAAGAAACAAAACTCTCAATAGGTGAAAAGGAGCCACATCACTCTGTGAGCCAACCAAAGTCCAGATCTTTCTATTTTCTCTCTTTCTTCTTCTCTCTTTCTTCTTATTATGGTGATAGCCTTGGTACCTTCCTTGAGAGAGATACCAGGCTTTCCTTATCTTCAGGAAGCCTTCACTGGCTCACAAGAACAGCACAAAAATGTCTTTCCTACGTGTTTGTGCTGCAGGTGACCAACCAGGTGACAAGGGACAGCAGCAGTGGCCCACTGAAGCCAGCCCTTGGCCGCTCCTGGAGTTTCGTGCCCAGCACCCGCGTGCTGCTGGAGAGCAAAGGAGGTCCCTGGGAGAGATCCAGCACACAACGGGCAGCTTCCCTGGCAAAGTCACCCCGGCAGGTGAGGCTGCCTCCATCCATCCATCCATCCATCCATCCATCCATCCATCCATCCATCCATCCATCCATCCATCCATCCATCCATCCATCCATCCATCCATATCCATCCATCCATATCCATCCATCCATATCCATCCATCCATATCCATCCATCCATCCATATCCATCCATCGTCTGGGATTGGCCCTGGCTCTGTGGGGCTGGGGCAGGATCCAGCCTGGCAGTGGGACAGCAGCCTGTGCAGCCTGGCTGGATGTTGCAGAAGAGCAGAGCAGAGCATCTGCTGCCAGCAGCCTCTGGTTGCTCTGGTTGCTCAGTTTCTAGGCAGGATAAATGAGTGGCACTATTGGATTTGCAGGGGATGTGCCAACAAAGGCAAGAATGATGAATCTGACTCCATCTTATCAGAAGGCTGATTTATTACTTTATTATAGTCTATTATATTAAAGAATACTAAACTAAAGAACAGGATACTTAGAGAAGGCTAAAAGATAATAATTAAAACTGGTGACTCTCTCCAGAGTCCTGACACAGCTTGGCCCTGATTGGCCAAAGAGTGAAAACAACTCCCAGCAGAATGCAATGGAACAATCAGCTGTGGGTAAACAATTTCCAAACACATTCCACATGTGAGCACAACACAGGAGAAGCAAATGAGATAAGAATTGTTTACCTTTTCTCTGAGGCTTCTCAGCTTCCCAGGAGAAAAAACCCTGGGTGAAGGGATTTTTCCAGAGAATGTGAATGGCACACGGCAGCACTTCCAATCCAGGTCACTGTGTTCCTGGTGTTGGTTTCACTCTCCTGATGGTGTGTGGGCAGTCAGGGTCCTGTGGAAATGGCTCTGACACCTTCAAAGCTGACTTCAGCTTGAGGCCTGCCTGTGCACAGGCAGCATGATAGAGGGGTCTCCTCCAGCCAGGTCTTATCAGCTCTTGGAGATCTGTACCACACCCGAGATAGCTCAGCCACCTCAGATGGCATAAAATCAGCAGGACGGCTTCTCTGGCAGTGCTGAAAACAGAAAAGTGTTAATAAAAGGCAAAATAACAAAGCTTTTTACAGAGAAAACACAAGCAGGGGCAAGAGGTTCTTGCTCCTGGTAAAACACCCACAAAAGTGATATGTTCCTTTGTTCTCTTCTTTTTCTAGTAAATTGCTTAGGTGGGGCTTTTTGCCTCTTGTCCAATTGGCTATCCTTAAGTTTGAGGTGAACTCCCCAAGGTCCTATGAGGTGTCTTTTTACCTAATTGAGGAGAGAAACTTCTGGGCTTTTTTCCTTTTTAAGGAGACAAAGGATAATTTGCTCACTCCATCAACAAGGGGCACATTCCTACATCAGCACTGCCTGAGCTCCTGGCTCTGAGCCTGCTCTGCTGCTTGATCCAAACAGATTTGGGTATGGTGGTGTTCTAGGCAGTGAAATGCATCCTGGCTGTGCTAAATGATGGTGTGTCTGGGGATGTCTCAGAGCAAGATGTTCTTTCTTTGCTAAATTGCATTGTCTATTTGTACCTCTGCATTCAGCAGACCCAGTTAAAACAGGGGCACCAGCAGCAGGCAATCCTTGGGGGGGGATTAACTGGGACTTTTGGCTCTGAGACAGGAGATGGAGTGATGAAGAGTCCAGCAGTGTGAGGATAAGCTTTGCTCTGCTCCTCCTTGCAGCCAACAGGGATCCAGGTGGAGCTGGACATTGGGAATGGTGACGTGTTGGAACCGAGCCTGGTGACACCCACACAGGGGCTCTGATGGGCTGGAGCAGCAAATGCCACAAGGTTCAAGAGAGCTGCACCAAAGCAGGCAAGCACTGAAGGTTTTACAAGCTGGCTGAGAGTCCTGCAAGCCTGGGAAAGACCAACAAGAAAAATCTCTTGTTCTTCTGCCCCGTGGAAAAACTGAATGTGGGGTTCCCTGGAGACCTCTGTGCCTGCAGTGGCTGGGCTGGGAGGGCAGCAGGACAGGTCCTGTCCTTGCTGCAGGCTTCTCTTCACCCCCCAGAGTGCTCAGGTGGTGTTTGGGATCAGCTGCCTTGTCCCTGCACAACCCCACAACTCCCTGTCCTGGTTCTGCTCCCCCATGGCTCCCTGCCCTCTGGAGTTCTGATCAGCCTTGGGCCCACAGTGGGCTTGGTTCAGAAATAAAAGGAAAATAAAAAAGCTGTTGCACATTGCTGTGGTTGTTGAGAGCTGGAATTCAGTTAATGACAGCTGCTCTGAACTTAATTAAAATGTTGAGCAGGCCTGGGCTGCTGATGAGCAGGGATTTAATGAGATGCTTGATCTTCCCTTCTCCCCAGAGGAACACCAGGCCCTGTGGGGACCTGCTGGTGTTTTTGGGGCACAGCTGGGCTGTGCAAAGTTTTGCTGATAACTGATGGAGGTTCTGATCTGGCTCAGCTGAGGCAGATGGGTCCTGGCTGGCACCAGCTGGCCCTGCTGGATGCTCAAGGACCTATTCAATTGCATGTGGTGATGTTTAAAATAATCTTGCCCTGCTCCAGTGCTTTCCAGCTGCTCTTGTGTGCTCTTGGCAACCTCCTGAGGAGAGGGGAGGCTTGGATGTGGAGTTTCCTCTTGATCCCAGATGTCTCAGATGCCCTCAGTTTAGAAGACCTCCTTGGCAGGTGAGCTGAGCCATGGTTTGCACTTCAAGGCAGCTGATGGAGAATTTGGGGGCTGGGACTAATTAGGGCATGCTCATTAAACTAATCACACAGCACCACAGCTGCTGGAGCACTCTAAGGCTGTGCTTGGCACATTAAATACATATTTTTTTTTACTGAAAACTTTTAAAAGTTGTGTATTTATTTGCATTTCTGGGCTCTCCAGGCTCAGGAGGGGAGGTTTGGCTGTAGGGATTGCAGCCTGGTTGTTGGGGTGAGGAGGAAGAGGATGGTGTTCCTGTCTGCTGGAGACCGGTGCTGACGTGGCTGGAACTTACAAGCAGAAATTTACCTTATTAGCTAATTTCTCGTTAGTTAATTCCTTGCCAGCTCCTCTCTTGGAGCTGTGGATGAAGGGGTGGTGCCCACACATTTTAATTCCTAATTTATCTCTCTGCCTGAGGTTCTGCAGGGGAAGCAAAGCTCTTGTAGGGGAGTGTGGAGCAGGGAAGAGCCCAAATAGAAACCTCTGGGGTTATATTTGAACCAAGAGGGCTTTCCAGATGTTTCCTTCCCCTAACCAGCAGGATGAGGAGAGGAACAAAATGCTCTGAGCCCTCGTTAGAGTCAGCATGAGACCAACCACGTGTGCATCCTCCCTGTGATCCCTGAGAAATGACAGGAGGAATTCCAGCCTTGCCCAGGGAGTCACAGGGAGGTGACTCAGCAGGGACAGTGCCAGTCTGCCAGGAAAGGTGATGGGGTGAGCTCTGGGCTCCTTCAGAGCTTTCATTGGGATAATTCTGACTGGGGGGGGATTTTCTCTCCTTGGCATCCAGCTAATGGCAGCTGTGGGAGTTTTTTCCCTTTTGGGAAACATTTGGGGCCAGGCTGGGTTTTGTGTGGAAGCTCTTCTGCTCCCAGGTGTGCTGTGGGGTCACAGGGGTGTGCTGTCACACAGGGGTGTCCTGAATTTCTGGCTGTGTTGCTGCAGGGGAGGTGTCGCTGTGGCTGCTGGCTGTTTCACAGTGTGGGGACAGCAGGAGAGTTCAGAGACTCTCTTATCCCATCTGGAAAAACCTGACTTCCTGCTCAAGCTCATTTGCCCTAAATTTGCATAGTAAAATCAGGCTTAAAGGAGTTTCTGACCTAAATATCCTCATTCAGCCTTTCCCCTGCATGCTCAGACAGGCCCTCCTGCAGCTCTGTAATGCAGAACTTATTATATATATATATATAATGAGTATATATATATTATAATAAATATAAAAAAAATATATATATGTATAATCTATATATATATATGAGTTCTATATATATATATAACTCATAACTTAGGATATTATTTTTCTCTGCCTCTTCCCAATGCCCAAAACAGCTGGAAAACCTCTGGAAAGGCTTGGAGCAGGGCAGGGAATCCCATCCCAGGACAGGCAGGGCACCTCTCACTCTGAGCAGCAGAGATGCCTTTTGGCACTAAGGGCTTATTTGTCCTTTTGTACATATTTTTATACATATAAAAATATATATTTGTATATAAAATACACATATAAAAACATATATATATATTTGTATATAAAATACACATATAAATGTGTGTTTACATGAATTGTGTGCATGTGTGTGTGTGTGTATGGGCTGTGTGTCCATGTCTCTGTGAGTCTGTATCTCAGTATAAGAGGACAGGAGTCTCAAGCTGTGCCAAGGGAGGCTCAGGTTGGACATTGGGAGGAAGAAAAGGTGATTATGGGATGTTTTCCATGCCGACTGATTCTGTGATCTCTCGGTGTATTCTCCCTTCCTGTGTGCACCCAAGGGACTCCCCCAGCACACAGGAACCCCACAGTGTTCTTTCTTTCCTTCTTTCTTTCCCTCCTTCTTTCCTTCCTTCTTTCTTTCTCCTTCTCCTTTCTTTTTCTTCTACTTCTTCCTTCTCCTTTCTCCTTCTTTCTCCTTCTTCTTTCTTTTTCTTCTTCCTTCTCCTTCTTTCTCCTTCTTCTTTCTTTCTTTCTTTCTTTCTTTCTTTCTTTCTTTCTTTCTTTCTTTCTTTCTTTCTTTCTTTCTTTCTTTCTTTCTTTCTCTCTTTCTTTCTCTCTTTCTTTCTCTCTTTCTTTCTCTCTTTCTTTCTCTCTTTCTTTCTCTCTTTCTCTCTTTCTTTCTTTCTTTCTTTCTTTCTCCTTCCTTCCTTTTCTTCTACTTCTTCCTTCTCCTTCTTTCTTCTTCTTTGTTCTTCCTCCTCCTCCTCCACCTGCCCGAGGCGGGTCTCGAACCCGCCGTTCCCGGACCGCGGAGTCCTCCCGTCCGCCAGGGGGCGCGGCTGCCCCGCCCGGCTGCCCTGGGGCCGCTCCGTGCCCCGCGGGCAGTTGCCATAGCGCCGCCGCCGCCGAGCGCAGGCACCGGCACGGGTCCGCCCGTTCCAGGCCCGCCGGCCTCGCCGCCACCCGGGACGCGGCTCCTCAGGGGCAAGGTGAGGCGGCTGCGGCGCTGCTGGGGTCGGGGGCTGCCATGTGTGAGGGCTCGGCGGGGCTGAGGGGGCTGACAGGGTGTGGGGGGGAAGCTGGCAGGTTCGGGGGTGCAGAGGGGGCTGGCAGGTTTGAGGGTTTTGGAGAAGCTGGCAGGGTTTGGGGGTGTGTGTGAGGGTTGGGGGTGTGGGGCAATGGGGGCTGCCAGGGTAGAGGAGGATGGATGGGGTGGGGTGGGCGCAGGTAAATGTGGGGTCCGTGAGGCCGTGGAGCTGTCACTGAGGGTTATCCAGGAGCTGTAATGGCTCTGGAGTGGGGTGTTGGTGAGTGTAGGGGGACAGAGGGCACAGGGCAGGGGGAACGGGGCTGCTGCAGCACCCGGGTTTTGTTTTGGGGTGATGGGGTCAAAGGGTTCCCTCGCAGGGTTTCCCTAATGAGGGGGAGTGGGACTCTGGTGCAGCCTCTTTTTTCGTGTTTAAGAGTGGTGATGAGTAACTCTTCCCTTTCTGAGTTCTGCTCCCACAGGGCCTCTGGGGTTTAGAAGGTTGTTCTGCTCAAATTGCTATGCGAGCTGAGGAATTCTGGATAAGCACCAGCCTTCTGTAGAGCTCTCTGCTCACATTATTGTCTCTTTGCATTTTAGCATGTCCAAAGGTTAATTTGGTGTTAAAGACCCAAATAATTTCCTTCTCTGCTCAAAACTGGGGGCGTGCTGCAAAGTGAAAGCTGAGCCAAGTCCTTCCTTTGCTGCAGAAAGCAAAAGTTGAGAACATAAAAGTCCCCGAGTGTCCTTCTGAGCAGTTTGTTCCTTGTAAGCAGGTCAAGGTGTTTCCTGTGGGGGAAGTATTGACTCATCCTCGGGTTTCTCAGCAGTATTTTGGTGTCTACAGGTTAATAAATGCCAGCTCTGCAGTGAGAGCAGAGTCCTGCCTGAGTCTCCCCAGGTGAAAAGGCTGAGGATGGACAGGCTCAGTGTTTGACCCTGTGATAAAGAAGCAGCTGCACTCCAGAAATAACTCAGGTGTTTTCCAGCACTGCAGGGACAGCTGGGCGTGCTCAGTCAAGCATTAAAGGTAGATAGGAAGGGTTTAATTTTCTGCTCCTTGCATTAAGCTGTGCTCAGGGTAATGTTTAATTGGCTGAAGGGGTTTATTTGTGTGTTTCAGTTGAGCTCACTTCCTCCTCTCTGACACACAGCCTGTCCTCTGTGGGGAGCACAGGATGCAAGCTCAGATGTTGGTTTGGGGACCTGTGGCACTTCTCTCTCCTTTCTGACCTCACTGTGGAGCTGGTGAAGAGCTTGGTGGATCTCCAAGGAGCTGTTTTAGCTCTCCATATCATTAGGATGGGAGGTGATGGGTGCATTTTAAGGTGGTGTTTTATTGGGCATTTTATTGTGTTTACACTCTGGGTTGTATTTCAACACTTCCAGGCTCAGATTTTGAGACAGATCATCATTAAGGCATGGTCATGATTGTATAAACAAAAAGAGTTTTAATCCTTTGTTTTCCCACTGTTCCCTCATTTTTCCAGAGCTGAGGAATAGAACAGAAAGCTGTGATGGGCTTTAAATATTTCCTGCAATTCCAGATCCTTGGTTTTTCTACCTCCACCCATCAAATACTGAATTTCCTTAACTCTTTTGTGCCCACAGTGATGGAGAGGGGGATCTTACAGTCCTTCTCTGTAACCACAGTTGTTTTTGGTGGCACAATTGGATCTAATGAACCAACACAATCACCTTTGGCTGTTGTGTTTCCCATTGGGAGCTGGGAATCCTGGAGCAGGCTTATCCAGCTGCAGCACTCTGTGCCTGCACATCCACTCAGCTGTAGCCACTGAGCTTTTAATTAAAGGCTGATTGCCTTGACAGTGGTGCTCATGGGTTAATGCTTAATTGCTCAAGTTTTTGCTGAATTTGGGATAGTTTTGAAGTCCTCACTTAAGTGTTGTGTTTAATTGTAGGGTAGAAAAAGTAGGATGGCTTGCAGTGAGGCTCAGTCTTTCTCACTGGCAGGTACCATGTGATTTGGCTCCTAAAATGGGAGCTGAATGCCCTGCTCTGCACTGGGAGCACAAAGGAATCAGAGATGGGAGTTTTTGGGAGGTTAGTGGTCACTAGTTGAGTTTATGACTGAAATCTGTCTTCTTCACATCTTCAGTTTTCTGTTTACTGCTGTTGGTTTCAGTGGGGGTTTGTGTTGTTTTGTTTGTTTGTTAAATGGTGTAATTTTCACTTCTTGTGCAACTTTGCACCACAGCTTGTTGTCATTAACAAGTGGGATTGTAAACTCTTCAATTAGGCTGGAGCATGAGCTGAGCTGAGCTGCCAGTGCTGTTGTTAAACCTGTGGTGTGGACTTGGAAGCAGTTTTTGCCTGGAGAGGTGGAAGCAGATTTCCATGGTGTGCCTGCTCTGTGTCCTGCTCAGAGGGGCAGTGGAGCTGGGCAGGCTGCAGTTTGTGTCCTCAGGTCTGCCTGGGTGCAATGCTCTCCTCACCTAGGCTGGGTTGGTTTTACTGTAGCAAAAAATGGTGTTTACTTAGGATTAGGCTACTTTCCTGTCCTTTCCAGTGGGTTTTCATAGGATATGGAACCACAGAGTGGATTCCATAGAACCCACTATTCTGTTAGAGTGGGAAAACCTTAAGGATCACCTAATTAAAGATCCCCTGGCTCCATCTCTTCTCTAAACTTTCTGACCAGTCCTGAACTGAAGATAAGAAATCAAAACACATTGAACCAAGTACTTGTGCTTAATGAAAGACGCTGTGGGCAGCAGGATAATGAGAGCTGCAGGGAAGTGTGTGCATGTGGCCCTTTTTTGGACACAGCTGTGTGTGACCTGCTGCTGGGCAGGGACAGGGGACCCCTGGGCAGTTCAGGGAAATTGGTTCTTTTGTCCCAGCTCTGACTGCAGCCATAACCCAGCTGTACCTGGATGATGCTGGAGTCTGAGCTGGTGCAGCCAGAGCCCTGCTGAGGTCTCTCTCCCTACCTGTGCCTTGTGCTCTGAACTTCCATGGATTTTCCTGGTGCAGGTGTTCCCCCAGCCCTGCCCTGCTTGCCCATTGTGAAACCCCAGCCTGGCTCCTGCTCCCCAGAGTGATTCCAGTCATTATCCCTGCCAGTCCCTCTCTGTGCTTTCCCATCCTGCTTCCCTCCCCTTCCCAGGGACTGTCCTTACAAAACCCAGGGTTGGGAGTGTGAACTTCCCTGAGCTGGCGTTCAGGGAGCAGGGAATGCTTTGCAGGGCTGAGTGAGTGGAATCTCTGTTTCACAGGTGGGGACAATCCAATCCTGTCACTGCTGGGCTGATGTCAGGACCAGGACTCACCTGCAAGCAAAGGTTTCTAACCCCCTGCTGGTAGGTGCCACTCAAGTTGATTAATATTTAGTGTTCAAGCAACATTGCAAGGTTGAAAAATTACCCTCTTCTCTAAGAAACCAAGAGTGTGACAGTCAAATCAAGAATTCAGATTTTGTATGAAGTTTTTCCTTCTTTCTCAGCTGGTTTCCTCAGAACTGAGATGGCTCATTCTAACCTCTGAAAGGCCTTTCTGGCTTGTTCCATTTATGCTCCCATAAGGGACTTTCTTTAGAAAGAATTGTTGCTCTGAGATGCTGTTAATTCTTCTCAGTGCCTGTAAAATCTACAACTTCTTCACATTAATTGCTCTTGAGGTTTTCAGTTTACTCAAAAATATTAACCAGGCTTCTTTCTCTAATGCTCTCTGGCTCCTCTGCCAAATAGTCTTAGAATAGGAATTTCCACATTTTATTTTGGTGGAGATTAAAACATTCATTAAATGTCAGCTTTTTTTTAATGCTGCCACCTTTTTATTTATATTCAGAAGGTTGTGGGATGTGCTTATAAGAATATACTTAAGGAGCATATGCTTTGAATCTTTTAGTTTAGGCTGATGTTAAGTGAGATTTGAAACTCATTAAATGTAATTTCAATTTAAAATACTCTCTTTTGGGAGCAGCTTGTTGCATGGTAACCTCTGCTGCAAGAAGGATGGTTCCTTTGGGCATTATATATTCTATATATACACATGGATGACTTCAAATTGCAGTGTCACAAGTGGCATCACTAAATCCACACCACCTGAGTTTTTATTGCTTTGGCTTTTGCCCAGATGAGTCAGGAACTGCATCCCACAGAATTCCAGACTGAAACTGATGTGATGCTACTTTTTGTTGATGCCAAAATACCTTGCTCAGAGCAAAATGACTGCTGGCACCAGAGGATGGCTGCCAGGTGTCCTTCCCCCAGGGGCTTGGCTTGCTGACATCCCTCAGATGAGGAATTCCTGTGTTTGAGGTCATCCTCCAAGGGGTTGCATCATGCATTAATAAGTTTGCTTCCATGGATGTGCTGGTGCTTCCCAGGGCTTTGCCTGGGCCATGGAAAGCTGCTTTTCTACTTGGAAAACTTGCCAGCAGTGCTGTCCCTGGGCATGGAGGGGGATAAGCAGCAGCTTCATGCTCTGCTGTAGTTTGGTGTTAAATAATCATGGCCAGGCTGGGAGCACAGCTGGTGCTGCAGCTCTGAGGCAGTGAGCAACTCCTCCTCTGTGGGATTGCCTTTGAATGTGGTTTATGTGTGTCTTAAAAAGGAGCTTTTATTCATCTGCTGGAATAGATTTCTTTATAGACACTTGAATTTGATAATCTGAGGAAAAACAGGCCTCTGTTCCTGAATGGTTTTTAAAATGACAAATAAATGGTTAAAAGAAGAGAAATCTCTGTTTAGATTAACAAAATGACTTTTTTTCTTACTGAATCCATAAACCTCTTCCTATATATGTGCCTAGCAGTCTGGTCTAGTAGCAGAGATGGATAGAATGTCAAGCTTGATAGATTGTTGGAGCTGGTTTTTGGTAGTTAAACAATAATGGAGCTGTTGTGTGCTTGCAGGGAAACACTGAGCTCTGTGTGCAGACTTCAGCCTGGAGAAAGTTCCAATTGTTCCAGAGAAGGGAGAGTTCTAAAATGCAGCTTCTGTGGCTGGTGGCACAGCTGGCCAGATCCCTGCCTGTCCTGAGGCCCTTGCACAAGCATTGCAGGAAGAGTTTGGAAACAGTTTATTTTTCAGATTCCAAGTAAAATGTAGATTTCCAAGTCCCCTTTGACTGTATAATCCAAAGAGTAGAAATCTCAGCTGGTTTTTATGTAGGGGCTGTTTCAGCTCTTGGAGCTCAGGCCCAGGTTCCTGCCAGTCAGACAGAGGCTGAGATTGCATAATCCATGCAATCCTGGTGTCTCTGAGATGGAAAAGCTGATCAATTGTTGATCAATTGTTGCAGGGGATCCTGGAATTCCATGTCAGCTCAGTCACACCTCATCTGTCACTCTGCATCTTCTTGTGCACAGGGCTCTGGGGTAGGAGGAGCAAGATTTTGTCTCTAATGCAGAAGAGAAACAAGAGGGAGTTGAAACATGACTTTAATAAAAATAAAGCCCAAACCATCAGTGTCCTTTTTGGGAAACTACTTTTCTATTCCTGCTGTTATTTATACTATTTGTTACTTGCTCCTTTGACCTGAATACGCATCACAGATGGATTTTTGCAATGGAAATACCTGAGGAATTCATTCTTCATTCTGAGTGAAGGAATTCCTGGAAAGGACTGAAATAGTTGTTCAGCTCCCTGCCAGGCTTCAGGAGTAACTTGGAATGCCTACAGGGTGTGCAGGGAGAGTGCAGCTGGAATTCAAAGCACCTATAAATGACTGCTTGTGTATGGCAAAATAACACACTTAAAAAGAAATGCTGCAAGTGTTTTGTTTCTGTCTGACTTCAGAGGCATCTTAAATCTGCAAATAACCTTATCTGATCACCCTGATACCATCTCTGGACTCTGCCATGGCTGAAAACCTATGTCAGGGTTTCAGCTGTGTGTGTTTTAGAGAGAACACACAACACATTTAATGCAGTTTTGCCATTTTGGTCCCTTGGAACCCTTAGCATTGCATGATTTCAGTTTGTTCAGCTCTTGCTGTGGTAAAGGCCATTTCTATCAGGTTTTCAAACAATGTGTTCAACTGCATATAATGAAGCCTTTTCATCCAGCAGAATGTAGGCCAGAGCCCAGGCTGGGTCATGAAAGGCTTTACTTTGTCTGAGGGAAGTAAGATGATCATTCTTGGAATGAGTCCTGTCTCCCTCAGTGCTGCTCTGCCCAAAGCCAAACTCCCTTGGTAAGACATTGTTCTGGAGGCCTGAGCTTGCTTTTTTACTTCTAGATGTGGCTCTTAATAACATCAGCTAAAGCTTTCACTGTTCTGGCAGGAATAAGAGATGCAGGCTTGACATTAAATCCAATACATGGTGGTATTTCCTAAAAATTCCCTTAATGAAAGAAAATATGAAGAAAAGGGTACAAACTGTTACTGTCCACTTAATCAGCCTTAATCCTTGATATTTGACAAAATAATCTAAATGTATTGACAAAACCTTCTAAACTTCTAAGGGAAAGGGTTTTTATACAACATGTACAAAAGATTTGAGATCTAAAAGCCTTGATGTTTTCCTGGCCTGCAGTTTGACAGCATGCTGCCTCCTTCACACCTTAAGTCCCAAGAATGTTTGTCTTTTTTGTTTTGTAGTGTTTTTTTTAAATGCCACATTTGTCAGTAAAGCTTTTATTTTTAAGTTGAAATGCCCCTTTAATTAAAAACAAGCTTCTTTTTCTGCATGTTGGCCATAATTTTCATTGTGAACCGGGAAAGAGTTCAAACAAACAAACAAAAAAAAAAGCCACAAGTAATGAACAGGACTTGCATTGTCTTTTGCACTTATGTCAAACATGAATTTGGCCTCAAAATCATCTTGCTTTATCCTTTTTTTTTAATATTCTGTGTTGTAAAATTGTTAGGATGCTCTGCAGAATTGCAAGGGGGTTGTTCACTCACCTTTCTTCCCTTAAGTGCCTCACTTCTATGAGCTCTGCAGTTCTCTGAAAGTATTTAATTCCATTATGAATACAGTACTGCTTTAAAGAAATGAAATATTGATTCCATTCCCTGATGGGGCATTATCTGTATTTTGTTTATGGAAGACTCAAGCACAGAGAACTGAAGTGGCCCAGACTCACAGAGCTGGAAACTGCAACTAAAAATCCTCACCCTGAATTGTCCCACATTATTTATTTCATTGCTATTCTGAAAATAACTTCCTAATGATATTTTTTGAAATTTGGAGTTTAATTTTTTTTAATAGGATTGTGTGGTATCTGATTTTTTTTTTTTTTTGTGTAATCAAAAATGGGTCAGTTTCTGCTGAACTATTGAACTGTGGAAAGTAGAGTTTAAAAGAGAAGAAAGGTCATGCTGATGTTATCAGGTCAGTGGTGGAAAAGATTGTGTCACAGGGAACTTCTTACTGGCAGCAATCCTGCCTGGTTGGGCTGGAATGTCAGATAAATTGTTGTTTGTTTGGGATCTGAGGACAGAAGTGAAGATGTTTTGAGGTTTTATTTAAAAAATACTTATTTTTTTGTTGTTAGAGGGCTGTGTGAAGGTACAAGACAGCTTATGGTGTTCCCAGCCTCCACGATAGTTGGTCTGGTTTTATTCTTCATGCCCCAACACCAGGATTTAGTCTAATATGGAAATCTTGTCTGTCATTTCACAAAGAAAAAAAACCCCAGAATGGAAAGAAATGCTCCTGCCAGTTACAGAGAAGCAAAATGAAAATGTGATGGTGCCTGTGTACTGCAGAGGTTGAAGAAAAAACCCCAATAGAAGGTGAATTTAAAAACTCAACCCAAACGAAGTAGATTTATTGGTTTCTAAACTCCAGTGGTTTCTGGAGCACTGACTCACGATGTCTGAATGCCTGGGCTTGCCAAAGCCTGCACTGAAATGTGACCCTGCTGGCTTGGGCCATATATGGGAAATGTCCCCTTGTGACAAAGGTGGGGACTCCAGGAGCTGCAGGTCCCTGGCTGAAGCTTTCCTTACCTGCTGTGCTCTCAGTCTGCTGTGAAATCAATGACATCCTCTGGGTTGGATCCCACTGGGTGCCACGTTCAGCACTTTCTGTTGGATCCCATGAGTTGGGTGGGTTTAGGTGAGCTCTGCCATCCAAGGATGCCCCTCCTGCCCTTCTTGGTGCTGCACACAGGTGATTAAAAGGCTTGACAAAGAACTGAAATGTTCTGCCATAACTGATGCATAGAGCTCTGGCAATAAAGGAGAATTGCCTTTTTTTGGATCATGGCTTTAGTTCATAGAGACAAATGTTTACTTGAATGGTTTGTGAGCTCTTGCAGAATCTCCTCAGGATGTGCCCCCTCAACTCAGCAACCAAAACCATGGGACCAGATGGCTGTTGGGTTTGTTCATGTTTCTGTTTGAATAAGGGCCAGATTTCAGGCTGCTTTGTTTTGGATTCCTCAGTCCTTAATGTTCTGCAGAGATTGAGGCTGGAGGGAGAGAGGCACAGCAGCCAAACATCGATGGTGGTGAAGGAACCCATGGAGAACCTTCCAGCCCTGGAAACAAACACTGCAGATGGTTGGAAATGGACTTTTCCACAACATCTGCCCCATGAATGCTGTAGGGAGTTCATGCTTGTCCTGCTGCCACACACTGGCTGCCGAGGCTTGAACTTTTCCTCAGTTTTCAAGCTCTTCTCCTGGGCTGCATGCAAGCAATTCTGAATATCAAATGCTTCCGTGCTAAATGGAGATTGGCACAGGAATGATATTTATGGAAATGCTTTAAGAGTACAACTTCAAAGTCCCTCTCAAAGTTCCACCTGTATTAACTTCCTTCAGATGAGAGTGGGGTATTTTCCCTTGTCCACAGATAAGGTGACTAAACCATAAACAAACTCACTTTTTTATGGCGCTGTCTTTTGTTATCTCAGGAACAAAACCAGTCCTCAGGTTTGTACTCAACATCCTGGACCTTTTTTTAACTGCTGACTAATTTCTAAGTATTTCTGCAGCCTGGGAGGGCAGAACTTCCCACACTGTGTCAGATGTGACGTGTGTGCTGAAGGAGAAGATCTGCAGCTGCATTTTATTCTATTTCAGCACCTAGTTTGGATTTGAATTCAGATTAATTTGGAATAGGCATAGCTATGAAATGAGTCTGCAGTGTTTGTACTTGTTATGATGTGCCTCAGTTATATACATCCAGATCTGTTTCAGTCCAGCCAAATAAAAATTATCTTTTTTCAGGCTCCAGTTAAATAGGTTAGAGGTTGCCTGCCAGTCTGCACAGAGCTGTGGTGCATCCAGTCCTGCTGCACGTACACTTTTCCACTTGTATAAATTCCATGGGCTTTAGCTTCATTTTCTACCAGCAGCTCCTGGAATAAGGTGGGGAGAAGAGTAGGTTTGGCATGTGAGGAATTTTGAGACTGTATTTTGATTTTGGAGGGGTGAAATTTAGAAGTTTACTGGTTAAAAATAAACCCATAGCTTGGTGTGATAAGTAATTTCCAGGATTTCCAACTGGTGTTGTAATTTATCAGCAAACACTCTGAATTTTGGGTGCCTGAGACACTGTGATAGCCCAGAGTCTGTGGAGCTTTAGGGCCAATTGTAATCCCAGTTTCAGGGAAATGTAATTTAATGTAATTCTGGCTAGTCTTTTCCATCCCCAAATTTGAGGAGCTGTATCTGGGCTAATGCACCTCTCTCCTTTCAAATGCCCCCATATCCTTGTGCTTTATTCCAAAGCTGAACTGTTGGTGAATATGTAATTTATGCAGTTGTCATAATGAAACAGGATGTGTAATTGTGCCAGGGATTCCAGTGGGAATAGCTTGATCTCTTTTTACCTGAAGTAGGGAACTTGAGATGTGATAAAAATACAAATTCATATCCTTTCTCCTCCCCTTTTTTCTCCAGCTCCCTGAATTCCCCCATTTAGGAGAAGGGTATCATGAAACCATCTACCAGTGGTTACCTTCTCCCCTGGTGCAATCACCTTCCAGCAGAGGGGATTCCAGGCTGTTTCCTGGTTAAACTGTGGATCTGCTCCTGTTTGTTTGCAATACCCAAACACTGAAGTCACTGGGTCCACAGCAGTGTTTTGCAGCACAGCAGAAACTTATTTTCAGCAAGGTTCTATTCTGGGCATTGTAAAATGTGCTGAGAGAGGGAGGTATTTGTAGTGTGGAGAGGAGGAGGAGGAGGAGGAAGACTCCCTGAAAAGCTCCTGCTGTGCCTTTGGAGCCTCTTTCTGACTTCCAGGTGGGCACAGATCCAGGAAACCTCCCCAGCTGTCAAGGAAGAGTGGCTGAGGTGGGTTTTGAGATGAGATCTGGATGGGATGGACCCTTCCTGGAAAAGGGCTGGTCAGGGAAGCTGCACAGTTACTTAAATGTTCAGGTTCTCATTGAGAATTTATTGCTGCCTATTGGAATTACAGTTTTAGCTGTGACCCAAGCAGCTGAATCCAGGAAAACCTGTGAGGAAAGGAATAAATGAAGAGAAAAATCCAGCATGGAGTTTTTTCTCCATTTGAAAAGGACTGGTTGAGTTAGGAGGGGATAGTCCAGGATTCCTGGACTGCTCCTTGCTGACATTTTGGTGGAGAGCTTCCACTTTCAGTGGCACTTTTGGGTGTGAGACTAAGGATAGAGACACAGCCAGCCATGCAGGATGCTGGGAATGGTAACAAAACAGCACTCTGGAATCTTGCTTCTCCAGAGTGTCCTTTCTTCTCCTCCTGACTTGGTTCATGCTATAATTACAACTGACTTAACTCAGCCTTGCTGATGAATATCAAACCAGTGTGGAAGAGCACAGCAGCTTTTGGAATTGTTGTCCAGCATAAGAGGAGAGTGGAAGGGAGATAAGCCCAAGGTCATGGTATGTCCCTTGGGAACAGGTATGGGACTAAGGAGTTGAGATAGACTGGGTAAGAAAAATAATTTTCTAAAATCACAAGATTTCATTAATGTCTTTGTTTTGGTTTCTGTTAACTTGCTGGGAGAATGTCACTGACTTGCAAAAGAAAAAGGCAGTTGGCTTTCCATCTTGGCAGATGTCTTGAAACCTAATTACACTTAATAGCAAAAAGAACTTTTTATCTAAATCTTTTTCAATACATAAAATGCAACTTTGGGTTAAAATAAACAGTTTACATTAAAATAATACTCACCCCAGGTATCCAGTTCCTTACAAAACAGGATTTCCAAACTTCTCATGTTGAAATGGAGGAAATTTGGTGTTGTGCTACAGAGGAGAGGGAAAGTGGGCAAGAATTGAGTTTGCAATTCCAGGTGCAAAGCTGGGAGTCAAGTGAGAAGGTGTCTGTTTTGGAATTAACTTTCTGAGCAATGCTCTATAAATCCCACAGCTTTCTAAAACCAATTTCTCAATTTCAAATGGGAATTGCAGCTCTCTAGTTTCAGAGGTGCTTGAAGCTGGGATCCTTTGTGCTTGTAACAGTGCTGCTGGGATTTCAGGTGGAGATGTGTCTGTAAACCTCCTGAACATCATCAGCTGTTGCTGGCAGTACTGATAAGCACTCTACAGCTGCAAAATGCTCTTGGAATACCTGCTGGATTTTTGTCATGTATATAAGAACTCGTAATTTTCCTCTCAGCTAAGCCAGTTTTCCAAGGGCTTACCTGGCAAAGGGTCTGCTCAATGTAAGCCAGGTTAGAGCAGCATAAAAGGGGCTTTGTGTGCACCATGGTTTCCTCTGTGCCACGCCAGTGGGAGGTGATTTTTGGTGCTTCTCTGGGCTCAGCAGCAGCTGAAGGCGTTCCAGCAGAGCTGTGTGTGGCTGTGCTGAACGCCTGTGGCCCCGTTCCAGCTTTTTCCTGCTCTGCCTTGCACCCTGCCCCAGCGGGCTGCCCTGTTTACTCTCTGCTCAATGGATGTCACTTCCTTCATTAAAATGCTGGTGCGTGGCCAGGTCCCTTCCTTTGGGCTCCCAGCAATCCAGCTGTGCGCCACGCTCGGGATCTGCTCCTGCCTGCATGCTTGGGATCTGCTGAGCCCACACACCCAGGAGGCTTTTGGAGGCATCTCCAGGGTGCAGAAGCACAGGTGCAGCTGTGTTGAGGAGGGGCTGAAGATGGATCATTGCTGCTGGGCACAGGCTGCGCTTCCAGTGCCAGCCAGGGCCGTCCCGTGAGGAAGGTGTAGGCAGCGTCTGGAATGGGGTGCCAGTGCCAGCCTGCTCTGGGCAGCCTCTGGACATGAGGATGTGGGTGCTGTTCAAGGGCAGCCCCTGATGTGCCTGGCACTGCAGGCACTCCTGGGTGCACAGGATCACAACCAAAGGGACACAGAAGTCCTGGACGCCCTGTTCTGTGCGGACTGACCTGAGCTCTCTGCCTTTGTAGCTGACCAAGGTCTCACCTGACGAGTTTTAAACTGACATCAGAGTTGCTGATCAGACTGGTGAGCAATTAAATGTTTGTCTTTGTTGCATATTTAGATGATTAGAGATGATGGGAGATGTCTCCAGGCTTTTGGAAGGCACAGCACAAAATGGAAGAGTGTTTCCTTCTTCCATAACACAATTTCTTGTGTCTCCCCCACCTGAATGCTCCTGTTTCTAGCTGTGATCCAGTGCTGGTATTTATTTACTCATTTTTTCAAGGTGTGCATGCTGTCACCTTGGGCAGGTGAAGTAGTACCTTTACTCATAAACGTATTTTTTCCTATCCCTACATAAAAACCTGACAGTTTCAGTCCAGTTATTTTATACAGTAAATCAGATGTACATTCCTGGTGACAGATTTGTGTCCCATCTCTTCTTTTCTCCTGCTCTGTAGTGGTTGAGACATCACGTCTGCAAATGTCATGCTCAGACTGGCAACCTGCTTCCTTCCCTTGTCCCTTCTGCAAGTGGCTCATTTGCTGACTTTTCCAGCTGTCCCAACATATGGCTGCTCCCATTTATCATAATTCAGGTCTGTGCCTGGAAAAAAGGCTGATAAAAATAATGCTTTGTGCATAAGTGGCATTTGAGCAGATTATTCTATAGCTCTGTTACCAAGCAAATACTGTTTTTTTGACCTTACTATGAATTCAGTTTGGAAGTGGTAGGTCATTAGTGAAACTAATTTTAGCAAGGCATTTCTTATCAGTGCAGGTTTGTTGAAATAAAAAAAAAAAAAGTAGTAAATTGTAACAATGAGCAATTGTGCAACACTATTAATGGAGCACCAAGGTGGTTAACTCATTAAATACTTCAACCATTTCAAACAGCATTCATCAAAGTGAGATCTGATCCATTTTGCAGGGATTAATAACAAAAATAGTAATTTTAAAAGAGACCTATCAATACATGAGTATTTTAAAGCCACACTGTCTCTTTCTGGCCTCTTGAACAATTTCCTTGATCTTCAAACTACTGGAAGTGGCAGGAACAAATGATTTTGTGCTCAGCATTATCCCAGGGTTGGTGTGTGGTGTTGAAAGTTGTCTCACTGCTGTTGTGGAGGAGTGTTCTGGTTTGAAAAGGAAGTGACTTTTTTGGGAGGTTTTCATTCTGAGTTCTGTGTGTTTCTTTTATATAGTTGTAGGTTAATAAAGGTTTTTTTCTGCCTTTATTCCTAAGTTGGAGCCTACTTTGCTCTATTCCTGGTCACATCTCACAGCAGACATCAGGGAGAATATATTTTCACAGGGCTGCTGGCATGACAAGGACACAGAGCCTGTGTTGGTGTGGAGCAGCTGCTCTCTGCAGGTCCTGAAGGCTGTGGAAGGTTCTGGAGGGGGAAGGGAAGGGGGGAGTCTCTCCACGGGTGAGGGGCAGAGAGGAGCTGGGTGTTTCGGGGAGCTGATGGAGCAGCAGCTCATTGTGGTGAGCAGGGCAGGCTGAGCAAACAGCACTGCAGGGAAGCTGGCCCTGCCAGAGCTGCCCTCTTGCACCTCCCTCCCTGCCTGGCACCCAGCTCCATCTGCAGTAGCCTCGAGGGTCACCAGCCCTGCTGTTCCAGTGGTTAAAGGCCTCTCAGGAGCAGAACTACTTGCTGCTATGGTTTCTTCTTGTGTGGGAGTGGAATCAGCTGCTCCTGGGAGCTCAGCTCCTTTTGATCCCTTGATTCAAATGTCTCCTTGGTGCTGCTGCATTCCAGCTGCTGAATTCCTGAGCAGTCAGGAAAAGGAGCCAGGCCCAGTCCTTGAGAGCTTTATTATACAGAGCTGGAAGCTCATTGATTCTGAGATGTGCCTTGGCTTGCTCTAGTCCCTTGTTGTTTGTACCCTTAGGAAAATAAAGGCAAATTTTATATTCAAACATAAACCACAGTTTCCCTCTGCAGCCACAGCCTAGCCTTTGATGAAATCCATTTATTACACATGCATGTGTAATAATTGTGTAATAAATCCTGTGTGGAGGCTGTGAGCCCTGATGCTCCAGCTAGCAAGGTTATGGCAGTGATATTGCATATGGAGTGAGAACCTGAGTTCAAACACTTTTTTAAATGAAGATGGGAAGTAGAAGAATCCAGGCCTGCATTATGAATTCTATCTTCAACTTTGTATGGGAGGAAAACTTTGACATCACTGGTATTTCCTTCAGAATTAAATTAATGCAGAACTCTTGGCGTTGTGTAGAACATGTTAATGAACTGGTGATGAAATGAATTTCACTCCCCTGTTTAAATCCAGTCAAGAGAGTTGTGGCATGCACAGCTTCATGCTGGAAAAATAAATAATCAAATCAATAAAAGCAGTCCAGCAGAGCATGGTGGAGTGCTGGCACCACTTTGTCCATGGGAAGCACCTCCCTGCCATTTATTGGATTTCTTCTGGCTTTCCTTAAAGCAACTGCAGAAAGAAGATGAAACAGCCCCTTCCCAGGGTGCTGATTGCCACGTGGGTGGATGTGTTTGCAGGTCCAGCATGGACTGTTTGATCTTGTGTCTCCACCCTTGATGAAACTCCCTCTCCCTTTGCCCTGGCAGATGCTCCAAGCACAACGTGCACTTAGCATTTAGGGCAGGTGGTTTTTGGCTGCCAGCAGTCACTGCTGGGTGCCTGCCACGGAGCTTCCAGTTTGCCAAACCCAGCTCAGCTGTGTGGCTCGAGCAGTTGTTTCTGTGGCTGCATGAGGCAGTAGAGGCACCTTGTCCAAGGATAATGCTGCTGTCAGTAGTGCCTGTAATGTCAGCTATGCCAGTAAGTCCACATCTTTTATTCAAGATGTTCCTGAAATCCATGCTGTCATTAAGTTTTCCAAGCTGTCACACTGTTATTAGCCAAGTTGCTGTAAGTATTTTCCCAACCCTGGAGCACAACACACAAGTAGCTTTTTCCACTGGGTGTTCTTTTATCTGGGCAATAATTTGTCACTTTGGTGGAGCTGTGGAGCTCCTTGGGTGCAGAACAGCAGCTCCTTTGCAGGGAATTGACAGGATTTAGACAGGGCAGGACTCTCTGGTTCTGACCCTCAGACTGCCACATCTGTAACATCCATCCATCCATCCATCCATCCATCCACCCATCCACCCATCCATCCACCCATCCACGCAGGAAATGAGCAGTTCCTGGGCTGTGCTGACCACGTACCTCCAGATGGGTAAGAGAATAAATAAGGGAATAATTTTTCTGTAGCAAACATTGTAAGAGTTATTAAGGAAATGATCATCCTGAAATTCCAGTGAGGCATTCTGCTTGTAACTTGGAGTCCTCTATCAGTGGCAGTGCTCATTTCCTTGGCTCTAAAGCTGATCCTGTCCAGAACAGTGGAAATTCCCTCTTGAAGCAGCTGCTGAATCTTACCTGTGCTTCTTGCTGCTGCCTTAGTGCAGCTGTAGGCAGCTACAGAGGTGTTTTGCATGTGTGCTCCTTTTTAAGGAAAAATGTTATGGATCAGAGGACAGTCCTGGTTGTTGTTTGTTTATGGGCATTTCCCTTCTGTGCTTTTGCAGTTGAGCAGGATTAAGGTTCTTCTAAAGCAACATCTGAGCTTTTTGTTGGCCTTTTAATTCCTGGCAATCACAGAGCTACAACCCCAGCTGAATGCTGAGCTCTGTCTTATTTTATCCCAGTTTGTGCACTGCCTTGTGTTTTTCTTCCCAATGTTTGACATGTTGCAATGTTCCAGAGCGAATTAGTGGGCTGTCTTTTTCTAGGAAAACAGTTTTTGGGGGCAGGCAGTAGCATTTGTGTATTCTGTTATCGTGGGTGGCCTTCAGCTTGCAGGGGTCCTTGAAACAGGAAGGGAGCTGAACTCTGGGTGCAGTTTTCCACTGCTGTGGAGGCTGTGAATGCTTGTTGGGCTGTGCAGCTTTCATGTTGTTTAGATTTGTGATTCCTAGGAACAAATTAAACCTCCCAAAGAACGTGATTTCAAGTAGAAATTCTGTGTTTTTGCAAAAGAAAGGCTCTGTTAACTTCTGAGTGGGACAGAGAGCTGGAAATGAACATGCAGAGAGAAAAAGGGTGATTGTTTCTTTTATCTGTGCCGTCTGAAGTGCGTGTTTGATTGCAGGGCAAAGCTAATAGAGATGAATGATAGATTATTTCTGTTGGTGCAGTGCTTTCCTCTGTGTATTTATTGGGATCTCCTTGCCAGCCTAAGTGCAATCCACTCTATTTATTGAGATCTGGTGTCATTTCCAGTGCAGCAATGAGCACATCAGCTCCACCACGAATCCATGGTGTGAATGTGTAGATTTGTATTTAAACTCTGCAATGTGCTGAGCCTGCAGGGAGGGCTCCTGGCTCAGCTCACACTGTGGGCTTTGAAAAGCATCTGTGCAGGACAGCAGGGACTCTGAGCAGCCAAATTCAGCCAGGTTCTGAAAGGATCAAAGATGCCACTAAAGCACCAGAGTGCAAAAGCTTCCCAATTCAAGTACATCAGCCCCAAAGTTTCAGCACAGCTTAAAAAAAATTATTATACCCAATAACCTTTAGGATTCCCTCCCCAGCCCCGTTCCCTGGGGAATCTGGAGTTTCACAGTGGCAATACTTAGTGAGTAACAAGCAATGAATTGGCTGTGCAGCTGAGAGATGTTTTATTTCCAGAAGTTTCTAAAATCAAGCAGTTGCTGAACACTATCAGTGAGGGAGCTGATTTTTAAGACATAAAAGAAACAGTTCAGGAACTCCCATGTGAGAGTAGAAATGCAGGGGAGGCAATTTGTATTCAGTTTAGCCCTAAGTGGTGACACATGGTGTGTGCTCCAGAAACTGAATGCCCAGATGAATTCAGATTTCTTTGTAAACTCCCAAAAGCAAGTTTATAGCAGTGTATTTCTGGAATATTGCAGCAGAGGTGGTCTGAGAAGACTTTGGAACTGAGCATTTTGCACTGGACTGTGTTAGGATTTTTGGTAAGTGTGTGTGTGTATATTTTGCATATAAAACTTGACTTGAAAAAAATAAACAAGTGATTTTGTGTCTCAGCTGCAGTTGTTTTCCCAAGCAAGTTACCAAAGCCTGTATTTGATTTTCTTACATTACTGACATTGACCTGCTGTTCCAGTGGTGGTTCAGCCTTGTAATGCTGTAAATTCAGCCTAGAACTGCAGTGTGTGAAATCAGTGGCTCGTTTGTCCTTGCTTTTATTTCATCTTCTTGGATTTGTAGCTGTAAATCTGTAGAGGGATTTAGGATAAAGCTGAGGAATGGCCATCTATGATCCTGCTGCTGATTTTATTTAACTGTTCTGTGCCATCTAATTTGAGCTTTTGTCTTCTTTACCTGATGCATTATTACATCCTGATAAGTATGGCAGCTTATGTGAAATAGAAACAGCCTGTTAGAGCAAACTCAGAATCTGATATAGCCAAGTGGAACATAAAATTTATCTTATCTTCATTGTAGTCTCTTAACTCTATGAAGTTCCAGTAATAAAGTTCTTTTGATCTTTATTTGTCCCTTTTCACCGAAGCTGCATCATGCTGGACTGAGCGCGTGGGCTTTGTGTGCACTTGTCAGAGGAAGGATCAGCACTGACAAACACGCTGTTAAAAATGAACCAGGGATGGGCACTGACCTGCACTTCCTGCTTTGTTGTGCCCTGGGCTGGCAGGCTGTGTCCCAGCCCTCTGACAGTGTTTTCCTGGCAGGTACTATGTGGGCAAGCTGCTGTAACTGGTTCTGTGTGGATGGCTCCCCTGAGGAGATGCAGCCGCCGCCGGCAGCCCGAGCCCAGGCCTACTCCAACCCTGGCTACAGCTCCTTCCCCTCTCCCACTGCCTCTGAGCAGAGCTGCAAAGCCTGTGGGCTGCACTTTGACAGCTCCTCCAGCAAGGTGAGTCTGAGCCTGCCCTGCCTTCATTCACTCACAGACACACATTTTATACACAAATCCTCAGATCTGCACATCCCATATGGGAGAACACAGCTCACCTTGGTGCTGGGTCTTCAGCCATTCTGTCACAATTAATGGGTGTCACCCTGTTTTTTTAAGTTTTTCTGAGCCTTCTGATGTTTACATTCTTGTAATGAACTGTCTCACACACTTTCTGTAAATAACTCATTGTTTTGCATTCTTTTATGGAGGAGGAGAAATTTGATGGACTGTTGGTTTGTCCAGTGTCATTGGAGAGGGGGCATTGTCATCCTCCAATCCACTGCCACTTTTGGAAATCTATAAATGTTGGAGTCAGAATGAAACTTTCCCTCTTTTTTACCTTGGAGAGTCCAGTGTCCATGTCCTAGAGTGACAAACGTGACTGGAAATCCTTCAGCAGATTTCCTCAATGAGAAAGCCAAACTGCTGATAATCACTTAAAGGAGCATTAACTTGAGCATAAGTTATTAAATTTCTTATTTAAAAGCACTAATTTTCTTTAAAAATAAATATTGTGGCAAGAAGCTTAATAATGTTTGTGCTTTCAGTAAAGGAAGATCTTCCTGCCTGTTTTCCAAACTATTGTTGCTCAAACTAAAAGCCAGTGAAGTTTTTTGAGGGTGTGTGTAGAACTGCTGAGCAGAAATCGCCCCAGACCAAACCCAGATCAATTTTATCTTACCTGTAAACTTGATTTGTGGGTGTATAAATGCCAAAATAATTGGTACTACAAGACTTAATTTGACAGCAAACCCTGCCTGGGGCATTATTTGGTCATGGTGGGTCCTTTAATGCTGCTTGAAAATGTTCCAGTGAGGAAAATTGTTCTGTGTCCACACTCTGTGGCTTAAGAAGTGTCTGATCTAAGGTTACTGAACTTAATGATATGAGAATTTAAAAATAATGGTGGATTCTGGCCATAGCCTTTTTAGATTATATGGGAAAGTTCATAAATTGGTTTTCCTTGCACTTTTTATTTATGCATGAGGACACACATCTGAGGAATGGTGTGTCTTGGCAGAGCTGCTGCTGTCTGCTCCCAGGGCAGCAGGGGTGTAGATGCATTTTTGCACTGAGGAGTGCAGTTGCTTCAGGAATCAAACTCTGGTGACAAACTGTGGGGTGTGTGAGTGTGCTGAGGCTGCTCCTGGTGCTGGGTCAGCTCCAGTGGGGCCCTCCCTGCTCATGGCTCTGTAATTTTGTCTTTGACACTGTCCTCATTCAGCCACATGTCCTCACAAACACTTGTGGAGAGAGTTACCCTGGACCCAGCACTTGCTCTTGGGCTTGGTTGCAAATAGTGGCTGGAGATAATTCTGAAATGAAACCATTTCAGGCAGCTGTGAGCTCAGCAGCAGAAGCACAGCCCTGTATTCCCCAGTATCTCCTAAAAACCTGTTCTGTATGAGCTGCCCTTAGAGCAGTGTCTTGTACAGTGGCTCCAGCTGAGCTCTCTGACTCAGACAGAGAGGGAATGCTCTGGTGCACAAACTGTAGAGGATCTGAAAACATTCCTGCCCTCAGCAGCTTCCTCCTTTTCCTGTGGGATCTGCTCTCTGTACCTGTGCTCATGCCCAGCTGCTCCAGGCTGTCAGGGAAATTGAGGTTTATATTCTGTATTCCAAAGGGAGCTCCCAGGCCTCCTCCCACCTTCCTGCAGCCCCAGCTCCTGAGCAGGGATCTCTGGGGGTGACTGGAGCCCTGTGCTGCAGGAGGGGATGCTGGAACAGCTGAGGAGGGGCTGCCAGAGCTCACCCCTGAGGCCTCTGGGGTAATAAAAACATCCCTTGGAACAGCCTGGTGTGTTTGTGAGCCATGGGAACTCCTCAGTGCTGTTGCTATGGAGGGAGCAGTGTGTGAAATCTCACAGTGCTGCAAGGACAGCATGGAAAACTGCATTCTCTCCTGGGAGAGGCAGCACCTTTGAACTGCAGTGTCCAGTTAATGTTTATTCTGAAATACAGGGGATGAAAATGAATTCCTTCTGCACTGGTGACCGTGAGGATGGCCTTGATTGCTTTAACAAAGCCCAAACCCAACAAACCAGCAAACCTCCCCACACAGAGCATTTCAGGGCTGTCTGACCATGCTGACTGTGCTGTCAGTGAGCAGCAGTCAGATGTGGCCTGACCTTTTAGGAAAGTTTTAATGTGCAACAACATTTGAAACGAATCCTTCTGAAGAGCACACAGTGCCTTGAATTAATGCTCTTCCAGTCAGAGTTCAGTGAGTGTAAGAGCTGCTTCATGCTGAGATGTAGCCAAAATATCCATGTTTAAACACTTGCTGCTCAGATACAGGCTGGGGAGGTTTTTTCCTTTCTCTGAAGATAAATCCTAGTGCTGAGCTGCTAAGTCAGAGACATGCCAGGGTTTATTTTCACTTCCCAAATGTATCCTTTGATAACTGAGGCAGGATTACTGTTAACTGCAAGAACATGTTTGATAGAAGAGCCCTTGTGCTGTGTTTGCTTTGTGATACCTCAAGGTGGGAGTGCTCAAGTAGGGGTTTTCTGGCTGGTGGAAGGTTCTTGGCAGTACAGGAGCTCCCTTTGGAGCATTTTGGCAGCCTGCAGGCCATGGGGAGGCTTCCCCTGCCAGAGAAAAGTGGGGCTGCTTTGGGGTTTTGGGTTGTTTTGTGTAGTTTTTGTGTTGTTGGGGTTTTTAAATCTCAGTTCATCTGATTGCTGCCATGTCAGAGGTGGGGGATTCACAGGGCAGTGTTACCAACAGGGTTATTTTCCACTTCTCTGCCTTTGTGCATTTGTTTTGTTCTCCTGCTCTAGGCACACAGAGCCATCAGTTCCTGCCTCTGCCCTAAGAATTCCCCAAGGAACAGGATTGCTCCTGCAATCACAGGGTCACAAAAAGTCAATTGCATATTAATTTTTTTAATGGTGATGAAGTTAAGGAAAACTCCTCCAAACTGGATGTTCTGTGGAAATTGCACTTCCTGCCTTGCTTTGTGATTGGTGCAAATTGCTTTTCCTTGGCAGGCCCCCAAACAGCAGTTTTGAGATAAGGTTTCAAGAGTTTCTCTCTGTGGTAGAAATGTTAAAGTCTTAAAATGCTTGAGCAGGAAATTGGGATTCTTTCCACTTAGTGTCACTGTGAGTGTAGTACAGGCTCTAAATGAGAGGCCTGGAGGTGTTAACTGGGGAGCTGGGAGGGTTTCAGGCTGAAAAGGGCATCAGAAAGAGCTTTTGTAAGCAAGTAGTGTATTTACACCTGTAAAACATCTGCTGTCTTTCAGCTGGGAAGTCAGAGAAGTTCTTCAATCACTAGAGCAGTTCATAACCCAGTTTTTTGTCTTTGAGTTTGTATTTATTACTTCAGCTCCACCTGTGTGTTTTCCCTTGCACAGCTCTGAAGGATCAGGATGTCAGGATTCCACAGAGGTGCTTGGCTCCTCTGAGACTGTGAATTGGCATTTTTAGCAGCACTGAAAACACTTCTGTCTTCCCCCAGGACTTTCTAACAAGCACATAATGTGGCTGTTCTGCTGCTATTCCTATTGGAAAATGTAGAATTTGCCTTTCCAAAGGGTTGAGCAGTCAAGTTTCTGCAGAAGTCAGCTTGGAACTTCTGAAAATCAAGCCCTGAGTGACAAGATCAGAACCAGTATCAAATATAAGCATTTAACAATAGAATTCAATCTGTAAAGTTTTTAACTGTCTGGGGCATAACATTTCCAAAACTTCCAACACTTTCTGTCTAGCAGTAACTGGTATAAAGTGTGCATATTGTTTTCAAAATAAGCTATTTTTGTATAAACAAATGTCAGATTCTTTGATGTCTGTGAGACCTTGCTGTTCCCTGTCCCTCTTATGGTGGAACCAAGATTCATTCTGTGATTGCAGCAAATTGGAGGGAAAAAATGAGGGAGGAACATCATTCATAGCAGGTATTTATGAAAGAGAAATGTTTTTAAGTAGTTCCTTCAGTGTTGGAGCTTCTTAATGCACAGAGCAATGTGCACAACTAGCTGGAAATTACAATGTGCACAACTAGACTAGATGGAATTCACTCAAAGTCTGCTGCCTCAATCTCAATTTCCTCTGGCTTAAACTGCATGAGCAGGTGCAGAAAATTCCTGTCATGTGAGGGAATCTTGTCAGGATCTCACATTTCATTCTGGGTAAATGGAGTGGGAAAGGGGCTTCTCTAAGACTCAGTGATTGCTCAGGGATCATTCCTTTTTCTCCTCCAGGAACGTGGGTGACCACTTGGCACTTTTTCCTAGATGGGAGGTTTTGATTGTGCTTTAGGAGCAGCTGCTGCTTCCTTGCTGCCTGTGGCACCGTGTGCTGCTGGCACAGGGCAGGGCTGGCTCTGACTCTTTCCCCTCTCTCTCCCAGCACATCTGCTTGGACTGTAAGAAGAACTTTTGCACGTCCTGCTCAAACCAGCCCGAGGGTGGGCCCCTGCTCTGCCACCTCTGCCAGCGCTTCCGAGCCACGGCTTTTCAGCGGGAGGAGCTGATCAAGATGAAGGTGAAGGATCTGCGGGATTATTTGGCCCTCCATGAGATTTCCACAGAGTTCTGTCGTGAAAAGGAGGACCTGGTATTCCTGATCCTTGGCCAGCAGCCTGCAATTACCCAGGAAGATCAGATAAGAACAAACACATTTAATACCAGTGCCCGTGAACAGCAAGACTTTGTGAGTCACCCCCCAGCCAACCTGGCCTCTCCTACCTCACACGATGAGTCCTCAGTGTCTGCAGATCCCATCTCAAGTTCAGAAGCTCAGGAACACCAACAGGTACAATCTCTGGCCAGAACCATCTTTTGCAAACTCATTCATCTCCATTTTTGGATTAACTGCTAGGATGTTGCATGTGGTTTTGCTGTGTAAAGCTGTGACTTGCTGTCACTGACTTTGATGTGCTGTTCATTATGGAATTGAATTTGGTGGGCAGTGCTGAATATCTTGAGCATTCACTCTCAGAACATCATCACTGCTCTGGGATGTGTTTTCTCTGGTGCTCTGCTCCACATTTCCATTGCCACAAGATGCTCCTGTGACTGCTTCCTTTGGTACTTGCTCATGGCTTCTGGCATGTGTTTGCAGGTGTAATTAAATAGTTGATACTGTTCTTTAATTCCTGTGCCAGATAACAAGGACAGCCTAAAGCAGGAGCTGATCAGAGGTGATGGGGGCTGGGTGAGGTTTTTGGTGTCTCCTGCACTCAGATCAGTAGAAGACAAACCCTGAGTCTGTTGCCAAGTCTTGGTTTATGATGAACCTGCAGTTCTGATGAACCTCGGCAGGGGCATTTGAGTTTAATTATTTTTTATTGACCTTGCTTTGTTTGTTTTTCTGCTCTCTGCTAAAGGAAAGTTTACTCAGTGTTTGACATCTGCTCCTTGTCCTGTTACAAAGTTAATGGGTGTATTCAGTTCACTGTGGGCCAGAGCTGTGAAAATGTGTGTACCTTCTGCTTCCTCAGCAGATTTATCTAGTTCAAAAGAAGAGTTCTCCTGGGAGAATGTTTTTTACAAATCATTAAAAGGCACTTTCATTCCCTGTTTTTCTGGATATTGCCATTCCAGTTTTTACCAGCTCTGCCCTCTTCCCTCACTGCCCCATGATACATTTCAGCTTCTTGTCCTGACTTGCATGACATGGTGCTGCAGTTCAGGCTCTTTGATCCTGATTGTTGTTCTTGGGCTCTGTAAATATTAACAAGTCCCCACTTGGATAAGTGGGATGGTAACATTACAGTCTCTTTGTCAGTAGGAAACCAGAGGGAGCAGTGGCTGCTGGGGGTGAGTCAGCTGAAATTACACTGCTCATTTGATCAAGAGTTCAAAGCAACTGCCCAGCTTCTCTCCTCCAGCCCTGTCACTGCTGCTCCTTCACTTGGTGTCTCTGTTTGCCCACTCCAGACCCCATCTGAGGAGGCGTTTGCCTGGTTACTGTGAGATCTGAGCTGTCAGAGGAGGGTTCTGCAGAGCCTTGCCCTGAGAGCTCTGACATCCCCCCAGAGCACAGTGTGACCCGCAGGGAAGGACTGTACACACACAATTATAAATTTGTGTATAAATTTGGTCTCCTCCCGATCCAGCCTGGAGTTCTGTACTGGGGCTTTAAAGCTTCAGCAAGTGTTACTTTGTGTGAGTGCTGCCCAGGGAAAACCCTCTGTGAGTGTGCCTGGCTTGTGCCTCGTCCTGCCTGTGTCCTTCCAGAGGTCAGGGGCTCTGGACAGTGACACTGTCCTGGAGTTGATTTCCCTCCAGAAACCCACAGCTGGTGAAAGCCTCATTTCCTCTTCCAGGCCAATGGTCACGTGCCTCCGAGCCCAGCCTGTGGAACAGCAGCTGAGAATGCAGCAGAAGAAGCAGCAGCAGAGGATGAGATACAGGTTTGTGTGTCCTGGGATTGGATGGCAGGGAATACCAGGTTTCCTGGGCTGGATTTGCTACCAGACATGAACAGTAACTGAGAATGACCAAACCAAATCAACCCCTTCTGTGGCATCATCTTGTCCTCCACATACAGAAAGAACTGGTGTCACTTGGACACCATGGCAGAAATTATTAAGTCCTATCTCAAGATTTGTGTTTCTGGTAGATGAATTCAGAGTAGCCACTTCTCTGTACATCCAAACCTGAATCCCTGCTAACACACATGCTGGAAGTTGATTTTAATGACAGTTCAGGGTGTTGAGGGCAGGAATGATTCCCTGTGTGCTCCCCCAGTCCAGTGACTCCGAGGATAACCTGGTGCTGGGCAGGAAGGCCTCCCTGTCTGACCTGACCAGCGTCGGGGACATCAACGCGCTCTCGGTGCGGCAGCTGAAGGAAATCCTGGCCCGCAACTTTGTCAACTACAAAGGCTGCTGTGAGAAATGGGAGCTGCTGGAGAGGGTCACTCGCCTCTACAGAGAGAAGGACCTTCAACATCTAGGTGAGAGACAGCAAACATGGGCCTCTTCTCTGGGTTTAGCCTTTTTATGGACAGCTGTAGGAGGAAATAGAGCTTTGCTGACATTTCTGGTGCAGCAGAGTGAGGAGGAAGGAGGGAGTGTTTTGTACAGAGCTCTGCTCACCACTCCTCTCTCTCCTGCGAGAGAGTTGTGGGAGCCCTGCAGCAGCAGCACAAGGGCTGTGCATCCTTCACCCTTGGTGTTGTGTATGCCCCCAACAGATCCCACTGGGCACTGCCTCACCCTCACAACACCTGGTGTGTGGCTGTACATGAGTGGATGTGCTGAGCTCTTACCTCTTGGCTCGTGGTACCTGACAAAGCCAGCAGGGAAATGCCCTGCCCAGGCAGGAAACTGCCACCAAAGAGCAGCTGGGAGATTCAGGATGTGCTCAGAGCAGTGGCTCCCAGGGCTGCCCAGCTGGGGTAGCTGGGGTTTCCCTCTCTTTGCACCAGAGTGCTCCTGGGCCTGCACAGGTGGCTGTGAGGGGACACAGGTGTGTAGAGAATATATCTGGCTTGGTTTTCCAGGTGCCAGTTTGCACTTGAGGGGATTTCTTAAAAAAAAAAAAAAAAAAACAACACATATTTGTAAATTACTTAAAAGAGAAACTCACTTTAACACTTTGATTTCATACATTTGTTTCTCAGTGCTGTCCAAAGTAGTGTTGTTTTCTTAAACACATCTCTCTAGGCTTTGTCTTCTATGGATGATCCAAGATTTAAGACAGCAGTTTTTGGTTACATTCTTTCATTACCTTGTGCTTTTGATGCAAGGTATCCTTTTCTTTCACTCTGTGTCTGTTCAATCCCTTGGTGATTGTGTGACAGCAGAGGAACTGGCACAAGAAGGGGCTGCTGCAGGTGCAGTGCTGGGAAGCCAAACTCATTCCAAGGCTGTCTTAAAAATTGAGACATCTCTTTGGATCCCTTATCTCTGGGAAGCTTTAACTGTTCTGTAAGCTCAGTATTGGAGAAAGTTCTTGTCAGTTGTTGAACCTGTCCTGGGAGCCTGAGCCTCCCTTGGTGAACAGCAAAAAGCAGTTTTGGTTTAGCAACCCCCTCAGGGTTTTCAGCCCCTGCCTGGTACCACTTCTCTCCCAGCTTTTCAGACTCTCACCAAATCTCTCTCTTCTTCTGTTGCAGTTTTGGACACTGATGATCAAACTGGTGAGTGAGATCCTTAATCATGGAGTTGTTTATTGGGAAAAACCCTCCAAGATCCAGTCCAACCAGTGCTGCCAAGGCCACCCCTAAACCAGGTCCCCCAAATGCCACATCTACATGGCTGTTAAATGCCCTTAAGGTTGTTTATGCCACCACTGCCCTGAGCAGCCTGTTCCAGAGCTTGACAACGTTTTTGAAAATCAGTATCAGGAGAAATTTCTATCTCAACCTCCCTGGCACAACTTGAGGTCATTTCCTCTTGTGCTGTTACTTGGGAAGAGAGACCCCTGTTGCTTCATTTGCCTCATCACTGAGAATCTCAGTGTTTTTTGTTTCCATCTCACAGAAATTACCATGTAAAAGCTCAAACTTCTGCTCCTTGCCAGCCGATGGAGCAGCCACAAGGGCAATTCCTTTGCACGCCTTGTCCCTTAGGGAATCCCTCCAGCAGAGCCAAGTGGGATCGCACAAACCCACCCCACCTCCCTCTGTCTGACCCCTGCGTGCTCTCCTGTCCCCTCAGGTGCTGCTGGGTCCCCCAGCACCGAGGACAACCTGTGCAGGATCTGCATGGACGCTGCCATCGACTGCGTGCTGCTGGAGTGCGGGCACATGGTGACGTGCACCAAGTGCGGGAAGCGCATGAGCGAGTGCCCCATCTGCCGGCAGTACGTGATCCGCGCCGTGCACGTCTTCAGGACTTAGGGCCGGCTCTGGGCTCAGGCCTGCCGTGCCTTAAAGCCTCCGTGCTCGCAGGGAAAGGGCCAACATCCCTGCCAACAGCCACCTTGGAGATTAGCGCGGACCCTGCTGCCAGAGAGGGAAGGAGGAAGCCTGGGGAAAGTGCTCTGCTCAAGCCATGCCCGACTCTGCTCATCCCACCATCGTGCTTTACACCACAGTGCCTGGACTCCTCGGAGCTCATTGCCAGCAATCATTAACCACCTCCATCCCAGGATAATTTGAGGACAGATGGATGCCCAGCTTTCCACCAGTAAGATCAGCTCCAGAGGCTTTGTATTTTCCTCTGAATAATAAAAGTGAACTGGGGTCTCAAAAAGTGTCCTTTGTTTTGCTGCTCAGGCTCTGCCCAGCAACAACTTGATTTTTGAAGATTGAAATGTCACTGTGCTTGTTAATTTTACTTTTATTTTTAATTTAATGTTGTTATGCTTGCAGGACAGGCAGACCATCCCTGCTTTCCCTAATTCCAGAGTAGTGCAATTGTGGAAAAATGTGTAATTTTATATCAGGGTTGTCTTTGTATTATTGAAAATTGTTGGGGAGAGAGGCTGGGAAGGCTCAGCCTTGCCCGGTGTGCTGGGTTTTTGTTTCTGTGCCAGAGAGAGGTTTCTGGTTTGATTTTTGTCAACTTTAATTTCACAGCACGTGCCAGAGGTGGGGCTCAAACTGAACTGCCCCCACCTGCCGAGGGAGCTACAAGTCCAAGGCTTGAGCCTTCCCCAGGGTTTGGTGAGGAGACCACAGAGCTGCAGAGCAGTGAGGACTCCACTGCTACACAATCATATTTAAGGACAGGTGACTTTTTCTTTTTTAGAAGGGAATCATGGAAGAAAGCCTTTGTTTCCCTCGGATCCATGAGCAATCTCCACTGCAGATCAGCTTCCCCATCCTCCCCAGGGCTCAGTTTGACAGTTCTGTTACCTTCCACTGCTTACAAAAGCAGTTTTGTCCTTTCTGCTGGTGAGGGTAGGGAGAGGCTGTGGCCTGATCCCTGACAGCTCCTGGGCTGTGTGTTCAGCTAGAGGAGTCTGGCCGTTCCTCTAGAGGTGATTTTCTGGTGTATTTTGCCCTCAGTGGCCTGCAGGCAGCCAGGGCTTCAGTGCTGCCCTCAGTGTCCCTCAGCACGGGTGGCACTGTGCCCAGGCCCCTCTGCAGAGCTGTCCTGGCTGCTCTGGGCCAGGGGCTGGCTCTGTGTTCCAGCCTGGCTGCCAGCAGAGAACAGCACAGAGCCAGGGGGGCTCTGCAGTGACTCCCCTCAGCTCCTGGGCAGTGATGGCAGCAGCACAGTCACCCTTGTGCTCTGCAGCTCTGAGTGCAGGGGCTTTGCTCTGGGAGCTGCAGCCAAAGCAGCACCTGGGATGAGAAATCCATGGCTCAGGAGGCAGCAGGAGAGAGCCGGGGATGTCTCACTGAGGGGGTCTCAGAACTGCACCAAACTGCAGCAGCTGCTGCATTGACTGAACTCAGCATTCTGAGCCCTACCTCTGTCCCAGGTCAGGCTGTTCTTTATTCTTTGACTTAAGGTTTAACAGATCCAGCAGGAGAACACAGTGAACAAGTCAGTGCATCCTGACAGAGAAAAGGTCAGGTAAGGAGTGACTCTGTCTGCTCTGCAGAGAGCACAGGGACCTCCAAGAGCTGCAGGAATACACAATGTGCTGAGCAGCCTCATTTAGGAAATCCACTGTGAAAATTCATGTTGTCATATTTTTCAATAAACTCAGGGCTGGGGGAATTTAGCAGGAAGAAGATGATTCCCCTATGGACAGATGTACTTTTCCTTGTTCAGGGCAGGCTTATTGTCTACAGCAGTTAAATCAAGCTGCAGATCAATGCCTGAAATTTTAGGGATGAGAAGATTCAACCAACCCTGTGACTCCAAAATGTGCTTTGTGAAGGGAGGACTCTTCTTGTTTCCCTTGTAAAAATGGATTCTCTACTTATGGATATGAGTTGTTTTTAAAGGAAAATCAAAACCTGGAGGAAACTGATTAATGATCCAAAGGAATATAATGTTCTGAACTAATAAAGTAAATGGAAATATTTATGTGCTTTATGTACACTGTACATTGTTTAAAGATTTTAAAACTTAATATTCTACTTGAAAGGGCATATTATTCACTATTAAATCCTCTGGTACTATGACAGTTCAACTTACTAGTTTTGGTACAGAAGTTTGGTTTATAATTTTATAATAAAGTTGAATTGTGATTTAGTTAACTTTGTTTCTGAATCTGTTACAAGCAGAGATCCTACAGCTACTGCTGAAGCTCAGCCAGAAATTGGGATCCCAGGTGCTGAAATGCTGGTAGTGGGGGGTACAGAGGAGGTGGAAAAAAAATTACCTGACAACACAAATGACCTTGGCACCACAGCCAAGAGTCCCACGGAGCTGCTGCTCTGTTCTCCTGAACAGGAAGAGAAGAACCTTTGGAAAATAAGTCCTGACAGCAAAGGAGAAGCTGCTTCAGTTTTATTTATCTATAAAAATACCCAAACTTTAAAAACCCAAGGAGACTAAACCAGCACCTGCATAAGGGTGGTGGTCTACAGTATGGGCAGGAAATGGGATTCAGCAGTGACATTTCTTCAGAGAGCTTTTTAAATTCATTCCTTAGGGCTGCTCTGGATCTCTGTAGCTACTGAGGGCACTTCCTGTCTATCCACCCCTCCATGGAGGGAAGGATCTCCCGTTCCCTCCCCTCCCCACTCCCGGCTGCCTGTGCCAGCACTGCCCCCTGTGCTAGCACGGCGCCACCAGCCTGCGCTTCCGGATGCACTCCCAGATCCACCTGGGAGTCACCCGCTGCGCCCCGGGGTTGTCATCAATGTCCCCAAGCACGTGGGTGGCCGAGGCCGTGTCAAACTCCTCCACCAGGTCCCCGTCGAAGGCGATGAAGTAGCGGCGGATCCGCGCAAAGTCCGGCACCGAGGGCGCCAGGTACAGCTTCACCCCCGTGAAAATGTCCAGCAGGGGCTGCTGGGGAGGAAACAGAGCTTGGGCAAAGCATTCCTTGGAATGGAAATGGACACAGGCATAGGAATGGAAATGGACACGGGCATTCCTTGGAATGGAAATGGACACAGGCATAGGAATGGAAATGGACACAGGCATTCCTTGGAATGGAAATGGACACAGGCATAGGAATGGAAATGGACACAGGCATTCCTTGGAATGGAAATGGACACAGGCATAGGAATGGAAATGGACACGGGCATTCCTTGGAATGGAAGTGAACACAAGCAGTCCTTGGAATGGAAGTGAACAGGCATTGGAATGGAAGTGAACACAGGCATAGGAATGGAAATGGACACGGGCATTCCTTGGAATGGAAATGGACACAGGCATTCCTTGGAATGGAATGAACAGACCACAACTGCCCCAGCCTCCCCCACCCCACCATGGCTGCTGTCTGTACCTTTTTTCCATTGTCCTCCATCTCAGATGCTTTTCTCTTCTCCCCTCGTCTCTCCTCGGATTTTTGAGGGGATCCAATGACTCCTTTGCTGTCTAAAAACAAAATTTTTTTTTGTTCATGCATGTGCTCTGTCCAGATACTGGTTGTGTATTAATGTTGGGGGAAAGAGTAAACAGCAGAAGGGAAAAGTTGCCTCCCCTTTCTGGAAAATCCCTGAACTACTCTCACTAGTGAGACCCATTTTTCTACTGGAAATGGTGTGGGGCAGCCTCCTGCCCCATTCCCAGGCTGCTGCTGCCACCTGCCCTCCATGCTGTCACCACTCTGTCCTCTGTGACACTGCTCAGCAATCTGCTTCATGTTCCAGCTCAATTCACCAGGAAATCACCTCCAGCCACGTGTCCCTTTACACACACAAATTCCATCCAAATCAAATTAAACACTGGCTCATGGCCAACAATCTCACACCAAAGGGCTGTGACCTGCACAAATGGGAGCAGTGAACACCAACCTGAACAGCATCATCAGAGCTGTTTCCATCCCTCTTTTCCCAATCCCAGGACATCTCAGAGCTGTGGCTACTCAATTCATACAGGGCCAAAGCAAGGATCTGAACAGCTTTGCCCATTATCCCTGAGATCCATGTGAAAGGGGGGATCATCAAGCCTCTCACAGAGGGCAAGGGCCCAGAGCGAGCCTGCCCCAAGCACAGAGGACACAGCCCCAGGCTCCTTCCTGAAAGCACCATCACCTTACACCTTACCTTCTGCCTTCTGGGCTTTTGCAGGTGACTTGCTTGGGGGACTCTTAATACTGCTGTGAGGGGTGGAAGACCTGGAATTCCCATCATTCTCTCCACTGCTGCCAGCTGTGGACTCATCTTCCTCCCCAGCTGTAACACTGAAATCAGCCTTCTCCTTGGAGAGCTGGTACAGCTCCTGCCCAGAGAAACAGCACAGATCGTGTCTGACACTGGAGATGAGCTGTGATGCACGGACTGCTCTGGTGTTCTCCCCCTGAAGTGTTTGCTCAAAAGCCTTTTCTTCCTGCACCCCTCTGCAGTCATTTTCCTGTCCCAGCTCCCTGCATTCCACCCCTCTCCTGGCATTCAGGGAAGCCACACAGGGAGGAGGCAAAAGCCACATCCACATCATCTGCAACAGAGCAAGAGCCTGAAGGATGAGCAGTGCCCAGTGCTCCCTGTGGGAAGGGCCCATCTGCAGAGGGGTTTGTTCCTCTCTCCTCCCCACGGGGATCCTGGCAGGCCCTGGGGGCTGCATCACTCCTGCTTTCCATGGCACAGCAGCCCTGGCAGCTGCTGCCGGCCAGCAACTGCAGCACAGAGCTCCCCCAGGGCTGGCACTGGGGTGGCTGCAGCCCAGGGGTCATGGCCAGTGCCACTTGGCCCCTGTGCCCCAGGATACCCACAGGCACTTCCCAAATGCCTCCCCCAGTCTCAGCAAGTGATGGGAAACTGAGTGAGCATGGAGAGAACAAAGGTCTGCCCAAGGAGGTGGTGAAGTCATTGTCCTTGGATGTGTTTAAAAAAAGCCTGGATGTGGCGCTCAGTGCCACACAGGTTTAGCTGCTGAGCAGGTGTTAGGTCATAGGTTGGACACGATGATCTCAAAATGTCTTTCCCAACAGAGTTCATTCTGTGGTCACCTCTGAGGAAGGCAACTCCTCACCCTGCCACAGGAGCTGATGGAACCAACTGCCCACAGAGACTTCTCTGACTGCTCAAGGGGCCTGAGAGCCTCCAGCAGATCAACCCAGCCCGAGCCTGGCACGAAGGGAAAAGGGAAGGTGCCACGACAGGCAGCAGCTGCCTTCAGTGCATGCTGTGATTTGCAGCAGGTGCCTTCAGTGCATGCTGTGACCTGCCTGAAGCTCAGCCTGGTGCCAGGAGCTGCAGGGCCCCTGCTGACCCACCTTGAGCTGCTGCAGGTTGGTGGCTGTCTGCCAGTCCTTGTCATCCCGGATGCGGGTGCAGCGCGGGAAGCGGATGGAGATCCCGTCAGCCGTGTGCGCCTCGGCCTTGGAGAACTCGGCCCCCGTGATCTCCCACACCGGGGCTTTCTGAGCACAGGGAGGGAGGAAACCAGGGAGGAAACCATGTCACACCCTGTGCTCCCTGAGAGCCACCTGAGAGAGCCATGGCACACCCTGTGCTCCCTCAGGGGCCATGTCACACACCCTGTGCTCCCCCAGAGCCAGCTGAGAGAGCCATGTCACACCCCTGTACTTCCTCAGGAGCCATGGCACACCCCTGTGCTCCCTCAGGAGCCATGGCACACCCTGTGCTCCCTCAGGAGCCATGGCACACCCTGTGCTCCCTCAGGGGCCATGGCACACCCTGTGCTCCCTCAGGAGCCATGGCACACCCTGTGCTCCCTCAGGGGCCAGCTCAGAGAGCCTCACCCCCACTCAGTCTCCACCCCAGCACAGCTCCATGTACACAAAGGGACCTTCCTGGTCACCTTTGCTGTTCAAACTACTTCTTCTCTAAGCCTTCGCTGACACAAAATGCCAATTTCTGAGCACACCTTCTCCTTCAGGCATACAGAGCGTACTGACACATTCCCTACAGCAACAGCAACTTTTGGGTTGCAGTTGTGTTTCAATGCTTTAAAGGCAGATTTCTCATATCTCAAATTTAAAGTAAGCTCACTTCTGGAAGGGATTTAATGCACAAGAATTTTTCCCAAAACTGCTGAAGGTGTGATTTCTTCATGAAGCTCTTAGCCTCAAATGCACCTGCAAGATTGAGAGATAAAAACTTGTGCTTAATTTCCCATTCCAACTATGAAGATTTGTTTTGTAACACAGACAACTTCTAAGTTGTCCTTCTAATGGATTTATAGAAGATTGCAGAATAAGGGCTGGGAAATGTGAAATGATTATGAGAGCACTTACCTTTGGATCTGGGACAATGAAATCTGGGTAGTAGATTTTGTTAATTTTTAGCCACCTTGGAATTTTACTAGGATCCTATTAATTAAAAGCAAAAAATCCACATTATTGACACTTATCATCATATACAAACCTATTTTTACAACAGAAACTGCTGAAACACAACCTAGAAGTAGATCAGCACAGAGGTATTACATTGCCTTTGCATGGATGGAACTTGCACTGATCTGCAGCCATTTCTCTCATCTAGAAAATCACAAGTATTGCCTGAAACACAGCCCTCAATTCCTGTCATTTTGTGTGTGAAACAAGAACAGTTGCTCCAATTGTGATTCATGTACAAGTACCTTTTTTTTTTTCAAGATTCTGCAACCTTGATGCAAATGGCCTTCAGGATGTCAAGGTAATATTAAAATTCAGCTGTTTATTTGTCCAGTGTTGAGAAGCAAGATAAATCACTGACAGAAATCTTAACTCCAACCCCAGGTTATGGAGCCACCGGACCAGAGTCTGACTGAGCATTTCCCTCCCACAGCCCCATCTAGTGACTGCCTTTGCCAATCACAACGTGCCCAAAAATCCAGACAAAAAATTGGGATCTTCCCAACAAAACCTTGTCCTAGAAGGAAACAGATGGTGCCTAGCTTCCCACTCAGTGTCTGGGTACAGATCCCAGCAGTGCCTCCTGCAGGAGCTGGCTGCTCTGACACCTCACTTGTGTCAAGTGGCTGATGAGCTTTAACTCGGATTCATTCCTGGCTCAGCACCTCCAGGGCAGCTGAGCCCTTGGCTGAGCATCCCTTGGCTCTCACCTTGCTGATCTTCACCATGTCCAGCTCTGTCTGCAGACGTGCCAGGGTGGCGTCATCGTGGCCACCAGAGCACTTGGTCACCGTGCACCACTTCTCACTCTTGGGGTCATAGCAGCCCATGAGGAAGATGGACATCATCCCACCTGCACAGGACAGCAGGGCTCACACCTTGCACAGGACAAGCCACAGCTCTTCTGAGCCAAAACCCTTTTGTGGCTTTGGGGCCTGGGCTTGTGATGGTTGCAGGGCCACTCACAAAGCTGAGCAGAGCCCCTGCACTGTGCAACAGTCCAGCCCAACACCTCCAGCTCTGGAGCCACAGCAAGGACATGATGGGCTGCAGCAGATAATCACTGCTGCAGCCACCCTCATGCTGGAGGCCTGGAACAGGAAAACTCTGGGAGTTCCTTGAGCAGAGAGAGCTCTGACTTAAGCCAGCTCCAGACCTACCTTTACTGCCTTGTCCATAGAAAGCCCCCAGCACCACCAGGTCAGCAGTGTCAGCCATTGCCCCCTCGTTGAGATAATCCTTCTTCACCTTCAGCCAGTGGCGTTTCCCTGGCTCATAATTACCCTGTGCAAGGGAAGGCAGAGCCCCCTCAGAGAGATCCCCTGGTGAGCAGCACCTCCTCAGTCAGCCCTGGCATTTACCCAGCTCAGCAGCTCCTGAGCACAGCAGGAGCAGCAGCTTGGACTAGGTGTTAGCACTGAGAGGAACCCAGAGATGCTTCTGGAATGCTCAGTGTGTGATTCTGCCTCAGAGCTGACTGTTGTCATTCCCAAACTCCCAGGTGACACCAATACAGAGTGAAGGGGAACTTGCCTTTAAGTCCTTCAGCACCAGCCCTTCCAGCCCCTCGCGGATGACCCGGGTGATCATGTCTGCCAGATCTGAAGCTTTCTGCAAAGGAGAGGGACCATGCTTAGCTCAGGACTCTAAAAAGGGCTGAGCTCTTCAGGCTTTGTGTTTGGAGCAGTGGGGCACCAAACCCAAAGCAGCTGCAGAGAGAGGAAGAGGTACTTTCACAACAGTTTTCAAAAGAGGATCCTGTAAATGGATAAATCTTCTCTTTGCTGCACACCCAGTGACTAAGCTGGGAATATGTCCCAAAAAGAAAAGGTTTGTCTGGTTAAAAAATACCCCTCAGAGACGTGGCTGCCCCACTGGCTGTGTCCCAGTATGTCCCAAGTCAGATCTGCTCAGCCAGCAGTGCCTGTTTCCTTCTCCACCCAACTGCCTTGGGACCTATGAACCACCTTCTGCCCAAAATGTCCAAGCCTTCTCCACCAAAGCCAAGGTGCCACAGAAATCAGCAGCAATGGGGAAAAATAATGGGACATCAGGTTTGTGCATAATCAAAGGAAAATCCCAGCATGCTGCTGCCTAAATGCAGATTTTAGCAGCCAGAATGTCTCAGGGCTGTGTGGAATTTGAAGATGACAGTTTGGGAAGTGGCACAGTCTGGCTCCCTTCAATCAGGCTGTAGTCACAGCTCTGCACTGCACAGCACACAATGAGTGACAGCAGGATTTAACTCCTCCTAACAGGGTCAGAGTGACAATGGCTGCAAAATCATTAACAAGCCAGGAAACCTGAGGTATGCAAGTTAAGATTATACTGAAGGGGGTGGGGCCAGGAAAAGATGGGAATACAATGTTGGCTCAAGAAGCCTTGCACACAGAGCAGAAGGAGAACCATTGTGCCAGGGTGAATTTGCAGAGTTAATCATAAAAGAAAAGCCAAGTGCTGGAGGAGCAGGGGCAGGGTGGTAGGGGCACTCTGGACTCACTGTGACATGTTTCATCTCTGAGAACAGGATCCTGTTGGGGATCTCCACCATGTTGTCGTGGAGGAACTTGCGCCGTTCACAGAGGGGCCTAGAGCAGGGCATGGACAGTGAGGGACAAGCACCAATCCCAACAGGAACATTGAAAAAAGCTGCTGAAGTCATTAAATCATCCTGGAGAGCTCCAGAGAGGACAACCAGTTCTTACTTTCCTCCAGGAAGTGACAGGATGGAAACTCCCATGTTAACAGTGTGTTGAGGGGATGTGAGATGAGCAGCTGAGATGCAGCTGATCCCAATATTTTGGAGAGCAAGACGAGCTGCACAGAACAAACTCCTTGGCCCAGCAAGGTCCCTCCCATGCTGCCCTGATTTCCCAGTGAGTGGCCAGTCTGACAGCCCAGGTGAACTGGTCTGTCTGCATTAGTGGGGTTTTCCAGCCCAGGTTTTGCAGTTCATCCCAAGAAACCAGCCCAGCCACTCTGCCCTGGCAGCCATACCTGTCCATCAGGCTGATGTCATTGAAGTAGATGCAGTCAAACACAAACAGGCAAACGTTGGCATCCTGGAAAGCAGCTTTCTGAAATACAATTAAAACAATTCTGCAGTCACAGCAAACAGTTTTAGCAAAGTAATAAAAGGATGGATTTTAATCTCTGTAATATTTTAGGTATGATAAGCTTATACCTCTTTTAAAAGAAGCATTCTGAGAATTCAGATTTACACTGAATGTGTCCAAGCACAAGCTGAGAACATAAAAAAAAATGTTCATTTCCCAGGAATGGAAAATAATGCTAAAAATATTAATGGTTTTGGGCAATGCAACATCTGTCACTGCTGCTGCAAAAAACCCACCACATTTCTACAGAGAGCAGATTAATGCCTACTTTTAACTAAAGCACTTATAGTTTAATTTTCATTTTCCTGTCCTTTTCCTCACCCCCATTCAGTCTAGACACAAGCACTACATAACATTTGCATGGAATAATCACTGCCTCCCTGTGGTCCCCCAGGCTGCCATACATTGCTCAAGCTATGAGAAACAATGACAGAATTGTAACATTTTTCAAAGATTTTTTTAGTGTTATTGAAATTAAGTTCTGTTAATGGCCTGCCAGGGATCAGGTTAATATCAAATCTAAAGTATTAGAGCAGTAGCTTTTCAATATCAGCCTTCTCAATAATCTTATTTTTTTTCCCCAGATGCTCTAACAAGCACCAGAGGTCTGAAATTATCCTGTGATAACAGATTGTGTTTAAGTCAGCAGTGTAACAGCCTCCAAACACAAAAACCATTTTTATTTAATTTTGTTTTTACCTTGTGCACACCAAGAGTCCCAAAAGGAAGTGGCTTGCCAGTTTTATTGTCAATCAGGAGAACTTCTGAATCCAGAATCATACTTTGCCCACCAGGGAAAGCCTGGGGGATGAAATCCTTAAAATGGGCTACCTTGGGAAAAGAAAAAAAAAAAAAAAAAAAAAGGAAAATAACTGGCTGAAGAGAGGGATTCACCCCAATGCAGGTGTTTTCTCCACAAGTACATAAGGCACATGTGGCACATCTGCACTTCTATGGTACCCACAGCAGTCTACAAATAGAAAAGTGAGGCTTTAATAAACAGAACCAAGTCACCCAACTGGCAGCAAGGCTCCCAAAATGCAGTGCATAGAGAGGATTCTACAGCAGACAGATGAAATTTAATTCCAAGCTCTTAATGTGCACCAGAATTAAATTATTAGTTTTAAGTGTTGCTTTTCCACATTCTACACACCTATATAAATTAGGAATGAGAAAGAAATCTCCTTGCCTATAGAAGGAAACTTGGGAATGCAGAGGAGCTGGCACAAGGGGGGAGGCAGTGCCCAGGTGCTTACTTTGTGGGGGAGCACAGGCTTGAGGCTCCTGCTGAAGTAGCTGAAGTGATCCCCATTCTTGTGCACCTGCACGCGCTCGCCGTCGTACTTGATCTCGGCGTACATCCCGTTGGGACACTTCTTCATGGCATACTCGATGGACTTGCAGGCCTCAGCCTGGGGACAGAGGGGCCAAACCCCAGGGGACACATGGAACATAAAGCTACTCTTAGCCAAGTTCATGAGTGGGCTACAATGAATCCCTTTGTAGAGCTTTTCGTCCAGATTCTCTATTAGTGAGTCCAAGTTTTCCTTAATTATTCACTTACTAATATCTGCATATGCCCAGATAATTACAGCTTTGCAGTGCTTATCCCCTCCAAATGCTTTAAAATGTGCACTGTGCCTTCTGTAGGAGTGTGCTCAGCCTACAAGTAAATATTTAACTCTGCTTTGTTCACACAAAAAGCCAGACTTATTTGAATCTCTAATCCACTGGAAAGCCTACACTCTTTCCAGAGAAAGGATCAACTTCTGCAATGACAGCAAACAAATAAAAAAGACTGAGAGCAAGGCAAGGTTTTAGCTTGGCAGTTACTGAGTATATTGAATACTTGGCCTGGTGGTAGGAGATGCTTTCTAAACTGGCATTAAGCAACCCTGAACACTGCACAGCCACTGCCCTGGCTCCTGAGCCTCCCAGGTGGGGATTAAACAACCCTGAGCTCTGCACAGAGCCAGCTCACACTGCACAGCCATTGCCCTGCTCCTGCCCCTCCCAGGTGTGGGTTAAATAACTCTGAGCTCTGCAGAGCCAGCCCACACTGCACAGCCACTGCCAGCCCACACTGCACAGCCAGTGCCCTGCTCCTGCCCCTCCCAGGTGTGGATTAAATAACCCTGAGCTCTGCACAGAGCCAGCCCACACTGCACAGCCACTGCCAGCCCACACTGCACAGCCACTGCCCTGCTCCTGCCCCTCCCAGGTGGGGTCTCTGTCCGTGCCTGGCTGTCAGGAGGGGCCCAACCTACCAGCATGGGCTGCACTGGGGTCATGAGTGAGGCCTGCACGCTCAGGGTCTTCTTCAGCCCTGGCACCTTCTCTGCCTCCTGCTGGTTCTGCAGCACCCTCTCCACCACATCCTGCAGGTTCCTCGAGGCCTTGAACGCCTCATAGGCGTTGGGATCCAGAGCGTCCAACCTGCAAGGCATGGAGAGAGGGGGAGCATGGATCAGCCCCAGGGCTGCTGCTGCTGCTGCCTCAGGAAATGAGCATTTCTGGGTTCCTGTCACTTACACATGCTTTGCTCCAGCATTCATTTTCAAGTCATGCTTAATTAGCCTGATGATGCACTTCAGGTCGTTGCCTGTACACCTGAAGGAGAGAAGATTCAGCAAAGGTGTGAACTGAACTTTGCAGCTGAAAAGAAGAAATTCACCCAAGTCTCTTTAAAAAATGGCCCTCCTTTGCAGAGGGTTTAACCAATCATGTTAATAGTGACACCTCAGAGACACAAGGGAATATCCAAAAAGCTTTCCAGCATCTTGATGCCAACATTAACTCTGCCTCAGTGTTGATGTACCTTCCAAAATTTACCTCATTAATGCATCAAGAGTAATTGATTGGAAAATCCTCAGCCTCAGATCAACACAAACTGAGCCAGACCAAAAATCTTTGTCTAAATTACTTGAAGGCTTTTCCCAACATGCTTAAGAGCAGCAACTCAATTAACAGCTAAGCACCATTAGGGTGTTGTTGCAAATCATCTGTTTGATTGAAATGTCCTGACAGGCAGGAACAATGTTCTCTAGCATGGACAAGAGCCATAAAAGCTCTCTACTGCTGTCAAGGTGTCTCAATCACACCACTAAGAGCAGCTTACAGATGCTAATTAAGTTCAGTTTCAGTGGCTCATGATTCATTTTTCACCTACTCCAGCTTGTAGAGAACCACTCCAGTGTTTGGGCAAACCTTCAGAGGCTGATTCCTTCCCTCACCTGCGACTGATCTGCTGCAGGACACTCTGCTGGTCATCCTCCTTGGTGAGCTTGGACAGCTGCATGAGGAACTCATCCACCTCCTGGATGGTCAGGAGGCTCTTGGCTGCTGGAGGACAGGTCTTGCTCTGCTCGAAGAAGATCCGTATGGTCTCAGAAACATCTCCCTGTCTCCAGAAACAAAACCAGGGTGTGGATGAGAGGCATGGCCAGAGAATGGGTTGCCACTGGGGATTCTGCATGGTTCCAGTGAGGATAAAGGACAGGAGTGATGCTGGGATTGCACAAAGAAATTGCAATCAAACACTTAAGGAAGCTGCCACGACACGTAAAGCTGCTCAGCTGTTTAATTTGCCAAGAAAGGTAATTAAGAGTACCAGCATCATCTCATGGCTCTATTTTTCACTGCTTCAGCAGCACAGACCCTTTATTTCCTCGGGATAAATCCACTTGCAAATCCAAGGACATGGGACAGGCTAGTGATGTCACTAGAAGGCAGTACACAGCAAGGCAATGAACAGAGATGAAAAAATTACCATTATTATCTAAATCACCCCTTTTCTGCACCTTGCAGTGAATCAGAGGGTGCACAGTCAATCACCAGCTCCTGTGCACAAGGACTCACTGCACAACTGAGCACCTGCAATTGTAGCAGCTTAATTGTAATAACCAACTGCAGCTGCCAGTGACAGGTCTGTTAATTGAATCCCAGGTTTTGATGTGTGATGGTACAAAAAGAGTAATATAACTCAGTTCTGTAGCAATGTGCCAGACAAAGGAGCTTAGACAAACAGATGCAGCCCACCTCGCCTAGATAATTTTAGTCTTGCTTTCTAAAGCTTTGCCAGGTGAATTCTTATCCTGCTTTCCATTTAAACATGATTTTCTACAGGTTCCAGATGGCAGAAAATGCTATGAAAACTGCTAAAGCCAAGGAAAACCAAAATAAATCACCAGCTCCCATTCTAACAGTCAAGCTAAGGAGTAAAAAACCTAAACCATTCCAGAATTTCCATAAGCAAAGAGCTGAACAGCAGAAATTAAGAGAGCTGCTGTCTGCACTCACCTGCTCCAGGTCCCGGACCATTTCTTCCTGGTTGCAGTTAAAAATCCTGCTGAACAGCTTTACAATCTGCTTATCATTCAAGTTGTAAACGATTTTAATGACACCTGGCAACAGCATCTTAATGGTCAGGTATACATCACCATGAAAACCATCTGGAAAAAAAAACCAAAAAAACAAGCACATTATAACAGTGAGGATTTATTATTTTCGTGTCCAGGCTCTGGTTGGTTGTGTCCATTTGCATAATCCTGGGAATAAAACCCACAGGTGGGGCTTGGAATTCTTAGGGAAAATAGCCACAATTTGCCTCTAAATTGGGCATCTACAACACCTAAGTGAGGCATTTTTATCTGAATTCGGTATTTGTAGAGTTCACTTTTCAAAGATTACCTCCACAGCTCAGAAACCACCAGAGCACAAGGCTGGGACCACACACACAACAACCAGATTTGAATTTCCCCTTTCCTTTTGAGACCAGCATTTGAAGCTGCTTGTGAGAGAGCTGAGAATTCCCAGCTGGAGCCATACCTCCTGCAGATCCCTTCCTGAGGAAGTCCTGGATGATCTGGGTTTTGACATTGTAGCTGGGTTTCTCGGCCACCATGGCGCAGAGCTTGCGGAACTCGCGCAGCAGGCAGTCCTTGTGCTGGGGGTCACACCTGGCTGCAGACAGGCTCGGCTTCTGGGCACACTTTGCAGGAGAATCTTCTGAACTCTTTGGCTTGGCTGCATCAGACACATCACAAGTTGTTTTTGTGACAACACGGAGCAAATGTTGAAGTTATCTCTACCTGGCAAGGTGGGAACAATCCCAGCGTGCTGGCAAAGCTTCAGAATTAAAATTTATGACTTTTGTAAAAGCCTTCCAACTATTTTTACCCTTCACGTTACACCAAAATTTCCTAGATCTTAATTCTACCAGAAAAATATGACTAAACCATGGTGAAAATTAATTTCTCCTTGCAGGTGCCTCTGTTTTATCAATATTTTTTCTACTTTATAGACTTTTGCCTTTCAAAGCAAGACATTTCCCCAAGGTAATTTCTAAAATTGGGGGATACATCCCCACCCCCTTTTGTCCCCTAACACCAATCCCCTACAGAAGCTGATGTCTTTGGCTGTGTTGTGGCTCTGGGCAGTATGGAGCTCCAGGTATGTGCCAGGTCAGTCAGAGCTCACAGATGGCTGTCCTGCTGGCAGCTGCTCCTCAGGACAAGTTTTCCTTTCCACGAACACAAGTGAGAATCCCTCAGCAGTTTTTTCCAGATTTTAAGCTCCACGTGGGATAACTTGAGCCTACACCTTCAGTTTGGCTGCAATGAGCCAATGGATGTAGGGATGGAGTCAGCCTGACAATGTGGATCATGGCAGAAGACCTTTGTCTCCTTGGGAAAACTGGAAATCCAAACATCTTTCAAGATGTTCTTTCAAGCACTGACAGCTTTTGATAAACCAGAATTAAAACACCTAAATCATCTATAGATAAAAACCTACCAATCTGAGCCAAGCTATAACACCTCTTGATGCAGAGATTAAAAGAAACTGATTTCCCAGAACCAGTTTCTTAATTCTTACCAGAGAATCCAGAGAATTTCTTTGGTGGATCTTTTGTGGTCAGCTGTCCTGTGGCAGTGAGTTTTGCCTGCACTATCACCTTTTTCTTTGGGGTACCTCCAGTCTTGGAATTGGCTTCTGGAAAACAGAAAGGTTCAGAGAGGCAGTCAGGAATAATCTCATACATCCCTCACCATACTATGTAGCTTACAAAGCAAAAAGCCTAACAAGAAATAGGAATTGGAGGGAAAAAAAAAGAACCAGATGTTTATAAGATAACAGAAGTTAGAATATGTAATTTATTGAAGATCACAGAAAAAGATGGAAATAGAAAATAACTGATGCTTCGTCATGGGTTTTATTTGCCCATGAATTAAATCACCCAGGCCTTGTCCACAATCAGTTGTGACAAAAGAATCAAGGAGTGTCACTGCAGAAGTGACCATTTCTTCCCTTTCCTACAGGGCTGAGACAGGGATTGGAGCAGCACCACACACTTTGTCCCTAAGCCACACAAATAAATCCATGAGGATTTCATGACAAAGGCACAGCTGGGTGACAATCTCTGGCATAACGTGAAAATAAGGAGAAAAGTGACTCTGGCACTGCCTCATGCCTCACCTGAGATGTACTTGTTGATTGTTTCTTTCTCCTCATCCTGCAGCTCTTCCCACCCCTCCAAGTCTGTGATGTCTTCAATTTTCTTAGTGGTGGCCCGGGCCTTATCCAGCTTCTCAAAGATGCACTTGACATGGTACCACTCCTTCATGTCCCCTCCAGACTCGGTGAAAGGATTTGGAACAATCTTCCCAATGCGCACCATCCCCTTCACGATCTTCTCCTTGCACTTCTTGCAGCCCGCGGTGCCTCGCTTGGCATAGTCCACGCAGTACCGCTGCTCCGCCATGTCCCCGGCAGCCGCGCAGGCCGAGCGCAGCCAGCTGCCCAACAGCAGGGACAGGGGAAACGCGGGCTGCGGGGATGGCACAGGGACGGGCTGGAACAGCAGCTGGCACCAGCACCCGCGCCTGGCTCCGGCACGGCGGGACAACGGCCTGGGCACGGGAAGCTGTGGGCGAGGGCAGAACAGCGCTGTGCCCCTGCCGAGAGCGCGGGCAGCGTGTGACAGCGTCCTGCCGCCCGTGGGCATCCAGTCCGTGCTGAGGGTGCTGCGAGCGACACAGGGGACACTGAGCACCCTCCGCCCGCCGGGACCCCCTCAGCCCTCAGCGTCCCCCCCGGCACCCGCTCCGCAGCGGCCTCCATCGCCCCCGCTCCGCTGCCCCACACCCCGCGCCCTCACGGCCCCCTCATCGCTCCCAGGCCCGCTCCCGCCCCAGCTTCGCCCCGAGGCCGCTTTCCCGCCCTGCCCGCCCCGGCCCGACCACCGGCTCCTCCCGCCGCAGCAGGCCCCAGACCGCCCCTGCGCCGCTCACCGAGCTCCTCACGTTGCCGCCATCCCGTCCCCCGCCCCGTCCGGACGCCGGGACCCCCCCCACCCCAGCCCCTCAGGCCTCAGCCGCCGCCTCAGCCGCCGCCGCCTCAGCCGCCACCGCCGGGACACGCGCGCGCCAGCCCGGCTTCCGTAAGGCCACACGCGCGCGTGCGCGGCGCACCGGGCCCCGCCCTTTCCTGCCCGAACAGCGGCCGAGGGGGCGGGCGCGCGCAGGCCACGCCCCCTCGGGCCGTCTAGTCCCGCCCCCAGCACGCGCCGGGAGCGTTTTCCCGCCTCGGGCGCGGCTGAGGTGGCACCGGGAGCGCGCCCGGGGCCAGGGAGGGTCCGTGCCCTGAGGCAGCGCCGGGAGCGCGCCAGGGTCCGTGCCCTGAGGCGGCTCTGGATCCGTACCTGGGGTCAGGGAGGATCCGTGCCCTAGGGCGGCACCGGGGCAGCGCCTGGGGCCAGGGAAGATTGGCACCGGGTCCGTGCCCTGAGGCGGCACTGGATCCGTGCCCTGAGGCGGCGCCGGGACAGCAGCTGGGGCGATGGAGGGTCTGTGCCCTGCAGTAGCTCCGGTCTGTGCCATGGGGCAATGGGGGTTCTGCACCCTGAGGCAATGCAGGGTCTCTGCCCTCAGGCAGTCCCAGGTCCATGCCCTGAGGTGACGCTTGGTCCCCACCACAGGGGTGACTCCACTGCAGCAGTGTGCCCTGCCCTGAGGTGATGATGTATTCCCAACCTCCCAAAGTTGGCTTTTCCAGAGCACTGCACCAAGCTGAGGGAGGTGTGAGCCCTGTTCCTGGCTGAACCATGCTAGCTCACCAAGAGTGCTCACCAACAGCTTTGAGGTGCTGTTGGATCACCTGGCCATAGAAACGGTCCCTCCAAGAGTTCTAACGCTGTGTTTGTGCACTGAGCCACTGCCTCATCCCTCATGAAGCTGCCCCTTCAGGAGTGCTGTGCCATGTTGGTGCAGGTTTGAGATGCTGCCATGTAACCCCACATTCCTCTTCACAGAGAAAAGCAAGGCACAATTCTTCCCAAGAATATTTCTGGGATTCACATTCTCTGAACCTCAGAGAAAGAAAACACAATTCTTATCACTTGCTGTGCCTGTGTTTGTGCAAAAGTAGAATGCAATATGGAGATTGTTTACCCAAAGTCATGGTGTTTTGTTTCCTTGGCTATCAGGGCCAAGTGTGTGTGTGTGTGTGTGTGAGGACTGTTGGCTGACAGTCGTGAGATTCAGAGCAGTTTTGTGCAGAATAGATTCAGTTTTAGATGTACAGAATAATAAAGTAATTAATTAGCCTTCTGATATCAATGGAGTCAGATGCATCATTCTCTCTCCCCTCATTGAGGTTCCCTGAAAATTCGATACTGCCATGTCCCCTGGGCCCTCAGTACCTGCACAGGCCTGAAATGCTGCCCTATAACCTCCTGAAATTGTCCTTTGCACTGTGTTTGTGTGGGTTTGAGGTGCTGCTGCACCACCCCAGGCTCCTGAGAACAGCCCTTCATCCCAGTCCAGGTAACACACACCTGCAGCTGGCTCTCTGCTGGTGGCAGCCACCCCTTTTCCTCTGATGGAAGTGCTGTTGTGCTGTGCCAGGAGGCTGCTGAGGAGGCTGGAATGGATGCAGCCCACAGCTCCACTGGATTCCTGCCTTCATCCATGGAGAGGATGCTGTGTGGGTTGACATGGCCAAGTCTCTGACCTGCTTTGCTGTACCTCAAAGGCAGAGTATGAGAAATAAGGTACAGAATTTGCTTCCCCAGCCACATATCTGTCTTTTTGCTGGCCTCCAGCTGGTTGCAAAGCAAGCCACAGGCAGTCTTCTCTTCTTCCCAGCACATCAAACAAACCACACTGTTTGGAGCTGGGAGTGAGTGTAACAATTGTGTCTGGTCACAAAACTGGGATGAAATCTGACATAGGCATTTCTGATCACTGGGATCTGGCTGTGAACAGACAGTCTGCATTCATTTGCAATATTTCACATTGCAATATTTACTCACAGACGATGCATTCATTCAATCCATGATCTTAGGGTGGAAATGCACCTTCCTGTCCCTCACGGCCCAGAAGTGGAGGAAACCCCAAAACCAAAGAGACACACAGGCTCCCCCAACCAAATCCAACTGGGAGCTTTGAGTCACAGAAGAGGAATTGCAGAAGGATTCAGAGTGGTCTTCCTGCTATGGACTTTATGTGGAAGGCACCCAGACCACCACCACACTCCAGATTTTTGGCTGAGTGCATTCAGCTCCAAGACCATGCATTTGGCCGACTTAGATTAAAATTTTAATGTGATTTGATTTTTAGTAGTTCAAATCACTTTCAGAAATGATTGACAGAACCAGCAGTGACTGGGTGCCTCAGTTTGTATGAACACTGGGATTTTAGAGGGGAAGAAAACAAAACCCAGGTAAAGATGAGGTGTAAGATGCTGTGATGTGCAGTGTTCAGACAGAGCCTGCTGGGAGCACAGAGTTCATGGCCCCACGGTGAAATCTCCCATTCATTGGTGAAAGAGACACAAAGGCAAGGGCTGACACTGCAGCACATCACGATCAGGTTAAAATAATATATAATGAACAATAATATACAATAAATAGCAATATATAATAAATAATAATATATAACAAATAAGGCAGCTGAGCAACCTGGCAGTGGTGGGATCTGCTTCCCTAACTCTGTGTAAGAGCCAGCTAAATGAGCCAAACTCATTTTAGCAGATGACTAAAGGCAGAACCTTCAGTCAGCAGAGAAACGTTTCAGAGGCCTCAGTGAGGGTGAGATGAATTGCTCCTGGCTCTTTTCAGCCTGCAGGGGGTTTGGATGGCAGCAGGGACAGGAGGGGAGTAGGAGGCTGCCCCTCTGCAGAGTGGTGCAGGGACCGGAGATTGATGGCCCGGCAGTGAGACATGCAGCGAGCACAGGCAGGTGGCAGAAGGCTGCCACGAGAAACCGGGAGTTTTAGATAAATTTCCTCTCTGAGAAACACACACAACTGCTGTTTGGTTGTTTTGGAGAGGCCTGGGAATAACAGCAGCAAAGCTGGTGCACTATTAATGCCAGCTCTCCTCCTCTTGAGCAGGAGATGAAGACTCTGCAGCCTGGAGCAATAATTCTGCTGATTTTCTAATGTGGCTCCAAAGGAATTGGTGGAAAGTTGAGCCTTGATTCTTCATAGAATCCCAGAATGGTTTGGGTTGGAGAGGACCTTAAAGCTCATGCAGTTCTGCCCCCTGTCATGGGCAGGGACACCTTCCACCATCCCAGGCTGCTCCAAGCCCTGTCCAGCCCAGCCTGGAATGCTTCCAGGGATGGGGCAGCCACAGCTTCTGTGGGCACCTTGTGCCAGGGCCTCCCCACCCTCACAGGGAACAATTTCTTCCCAATATCTGCCATAAATCTACCCTCTTCCAGTTTGATCTTGTTATCTTTTTTTGTGGCTAACAGCTCTGAGATGGCATTAAGAAGTGATAAGAAAGTTTCAAGTGGCTATCAGGCCCTGATTTTGGTCATTGCTCCTAAATGTTCCCTGCAAGCACTTTCTTCCCCTGAAACTGCAATGTGAATCCACTTTTCTTATTGTGGGTGGGAAGGTTTGCAAGGGGAATAATTAAAATTACTTTGGGTTTTAGAGTCTTGTTGAAATAAACTCCTCCAACTCCCCCTTTGTCCAGATGTACCTTCCAACAGCTCTGAGTAGAACAATATATCCAGTGAATATATCCACAAAACCACAGGACACTGAGTTCACTGAGGGAAAACCAGGAGACAAATCCCTGCTGCTTAGCAAAGAATCAGGGAGAAATCACTGCTGGAGTCTCCCTTGGTAGCAAATACAGGAATTGCTGAGCTGAGCCTCTTAACATAATGTGCTCTCTATGTAGAAGGCAGCAGTGACAGAGCAGCAGAGAGCCCCCAGGAAAGCAGAACTCTGTTTTAAGTAGTTTATTCCAGTAATACCAAGAAGATAATGCCCAAAAATTCAGATTTAAATGTTTAAGTCTGTCCTTGCTTAAGTAAAGAGGCCATCAGGAGTTCTGTCAGGAATTAAGATATATGTGAAAGCAAAATAATGGTCTCAAGTTTTGCTTTTAGGGTTTTTCCTCAGTTTTAAGAAGCAAAAAACCCATATGTAGCTTCATCTTAAGCTAGGGTTGGAAATAGTTCATGAAAAAAAGTTCACCTTGTCCACATCTTCTAGGGATATCTTAAATTAATGGAGTTTGAACTAAAATTAAAGTTTCCTTGCAAGACTTCTGTCAGAGTTATATTCCAATGAATCCAATCTTCTTGGTACTGAGAAAATGTCTGGAATCTCACTAAAATCAAATAAAAGGAGGGAGATATTTAGAATTTTAATAACCCCAGTGAACAAATATATCTCCTTCTCTGGCTGCTAAAGAAGATACTGAATCTGTACATGTGGTTTTATTAAAATACAAGCGATAAGAGAAATGGAAAAGATTATAGGAAACAGACATATATACACAAAATACATTTGGCAAAAAGGGAAGGCATGTCAGTTAAATAACAGATCAAGAAGTCATGTAAAATGGATTTGTAGAGCTCAGTATTAGTCACTTATTTGCATTTATGTTCGTTGGTAAGTCTGACTTTAGGAAGGGCTTGGAAAGGAGAAGCTCCATGGTCCAGTCTGAAGGGATTTGCACTGTTTTGGTTGGAGAAGTGGCTTGCAAGGCTTCCTTCTGCCTTGTGTGGGGGTGGAGAGTTGGAGCTGGGTATAACAGGAATTAAATCTCTTACAAGCCTCTCTCTGCTCCCTCAGTTTGGTGGGGAAAGGGGACAATATAACCAGTTGTCAGATTAAAAAACAATTTGCTGTTCTTCAGGTCCCAGCTCTGGGAACAGTGAGAGGGAGTGGATGTGATCTAAGGTGTAACAGTGAAAATCTGAGGGAATCTCAGAGGAACAGCTGTTCCCTGCTGCAGGGCATGGACCAGGTGTTCCCAAAGAGATTCACCTTTCCTTCCCTCCTGTTCTGCTCTCCAGGGCCTGCCGTGATTCAGCGCCTGTGACACAGAGCCATGGAGCTCCTCTGCATCCCTGCTCCCATTGCAGTGACATCCCTGCCTAGGGCAGTGACAAAAAGATGACAATGAATGTGGTGTTATCCTAAAATTGGTCTCTGCAGCCCTCTGTGGAGGAGACAGTTTTGGAATGTGAACTTTGTCCTTTATTCCAAACATGGCAAAAGTCTCTCTCTGCCCTCCCTCTCACCACATCTCAGCTGTCTTTTTGAGGGAAAATTTTGACATTTGCTACATGGACATTAGGAATATCAGAGTGCAGAAAAACAAACGGGAAATTTGTCATTTCTAGTGCGGATTGCCCAAAGAGTCATTTAACAGCCACCAAAATAAAAATATGTCAGATATTTCCAAAGGCACTGAGGAGATGCTCATGCTCATTTGCTATTAATACTAATGAGAAGTGAGTGTCCAAATCACTTGGACAGGTTTTGGAAAATCTCAGCTAGATACATGTCTTCCTGCTGGAAATTACATTTGACAGGAGGCTTCTGATGCAGGGAGAAGAAGGGGCATTGGAGGCCACGCTCTGAATCCATTCTATTTCAGTTCAGGAATCTGCCAAACGTGTGTTAGACACAGAGCTGGTACCTCCACCTCTGTTCTGCTGGCACCTAATAGAATATCCTTTATTTTTCTGCTTGCTGCATATGCTGTTAAATTAGATAGAGGTATTTGCAAGGTGAATGACAAGTGTAATTGGCTATGAATGCTCCATTTAGAGAGATTGCAAACTATGTTTAAGTTACACCCAAGTGCACCTGTACTTGAGATGCAAAGTCATTCAGCTCCCACAGCACCTTCATTATAACCATACTTCATCCTCCCACACAAATAGATTCTCAGGAAAATAATTTCTCCCCAAATGTACATCTGCTGCGAATTATCCTGGCATCATTACACATGCCAGGGTAGTGAACACAAATCTTATCCTCTGGGGTGGTGCTGATTGAAAGATGACACCTAATTTTGGAAAACAAAGGAAATTTAAAATAAAAGCTTGGCAGATATTTTTTGGGGAGTTTGTTTCAGAGCATTTCCCAAATTAATTTGTCATTTCTGTTTGCCCAGAGAGGATTTTTTTAAAAATTTTAATTGAAAATTTCAGCTGTGAATACTTTAGAATGAAATTGAAACCACAGTTGATTTTTTTTTAAGTGACCTTGTCAGGCAATGACTGTTGCCAAAACCAGAGATCATTGTGATACCATTCTTAGAGACATCCAAAATAATTTCAGAAAATCATCAATGTTTTCAAGACAGACCATAAAAGGTTTTTTGTTTTTATTTTGGAAAGACTTCAAGGCTATTTAAAGGCTATTTTAAAATGCAAAGAGCATTTTATTAAAACACTTTCAGTCTTGCAAAGAAACACTTGTGACCAGGAAGAAAATGATGCAATTAACCGGTGCCTACCTTGCATTGTCCCCTCGGATCTGGGCTTGGTTGTGGGGTGCAAATCACTGTTTATTCTCTTAACAGCCAGAAATCTTGCAGGCTTCAAATTCCCAATTTTTCCTCTCTGTTTGTTCCTTGTTCTAAGTGGCAGCTGGGTATGACTGGAGAACAGACAGGGCCGAGCAGCTTTAACTTCTTTTTGTGTCCCAGAGAATCTCTGTTCTTCAGTACAAAGCAGTCCCAGGCTGCTGTGCACTTTCCCCCAGGTTCTTTCAAGCCACATCTGTCATATCTGCGCTCCACAGCTGCTCTGGCCTGGTGTCACACATCCAAAGCGAAATGAAAGAAACTCCTGCACAAATCCAATATCGGTTGTGCCCTGCTGCCTGCGGTGTGGGGCTGGGCTGTGCCTGATTGCAGATCTAATCTCACCCTGATACCTGAGGAGCAATAATGACACTGCTCCATTTGGTCCTGCCCAGGGAAGCTGAGGGATCTTTTTAGCTAAATGAAATATTAGCTAAATTAAATATTAGCACTTCTTGGGCTTTCCACAGCCCAAGATCACGTTTGCCTTTTGGAAGGCAAATGGAAATTCAGTTACAAGGTGACTTCTGCAGACCCCAGCTCCTGGCCTGGGCTCTTCAGCACATTCTGGAATTGTCATCTCTGGGTTTTAACAGAGCTCAGGAGGCACAGACAAACCTCTGCTTGGAGGGAAATTCTGCTTTTTAATGTCACAGGACCTTTCTTGCTTTAGTGCTAAACTGTGTTATTTCTCTTTGAACCTTCCCTGAAGTCGTTCTGTGATGTTCCCCTTTGCTGCGCTGAGGGCTGGATGCGTAATTAGTGACTTGTGCAACTCCCAAAAGCTGCAGACTAAACCTTAATCCAACCTTCACGTTGATCACCCTGCCACATCACTTGAAAGCGCTTATGATCAAGGAACTGCAGTTCTCTGAGCCAATTCCACATTGGAGATGACTTTTATTGGGGAGACTGGATGTTAAAAAAAAATTAAACCGGTCCTCATTAGAAGCTGGAGACATAAAAGTCTCCAGAGCCAGCCTGAGAGTGCCACTGCAGAGCTGTTTATGCAGCTATTTATGCAGGGAATAGCTCCCCTGGGATGGGCTATTTGCTGTTGCTTCTGCTCAAAGAGATGCCAGTGCTGGAGCCAGGGCTTGGGGTTCCTGCAGGAGCCAGCCCTAATGATGACAAAATGCTGCCTTTCCCTCTCGGGAGGGTGCAGGCGTTGTCACATGGCCTCTGTCTCACTCATGTCACCCCGGGGCATGGGAAATGGGATATAAACAAAGCCAAAGTGAATGCAGAACCTCTGACCTATCTGCAAATGTTTCTTCTGGGGCTGTTTGTTTCTGTAATTCCTCAGAGCACGTTGGGGGAGGCTGATTTATTGCTGCCTGGGTTATCTTATCCCTGTTCTTTCAGTGAAATGGAGCTCCTGTTTTTTTCTGAAGGGTTTTGGGGATGAACTGAGGAGCTGCCACTCAGCTTCTGTGTGTCTCCAGCCAAATAACTCCACATCCACTCTGTTGCAGTCAGAACCACCAGGTCCTTCCCTACACGGGGAAAAATCAGGGCCCAGCCTGTCCCTGTCCATGGGGTGCAGCAGTTCCAGGTAGAGGGGCTTTGCTGAACTCAGGAGGTTCCTGCTGGCCCCTTTCTCCAGAGAATTGAGGCCCCTTGGCAAAGCCCAGGCTTCCCTTCCCTTCCCTTCCCTTCCCTTCCCTTCCCTTCCCTTCCCTTCCCTTCCCTTCCCTCAGATTTCCCCCTTCATTAATCCAAATCTGGATTCTTGTGTGCAATTCATCGTGCAATTCACACAAGTGAAAACAGCAGCACATTGAAACAAATACATTTAAAACACTTTTGTGCCTTGGTTGGCATCTGCTGTTGGTGTTTTGGGGAAACCACTCCTTGTGCATCATCCCCTCCACACACAGGGTCACATTTCCTGGCTGACCCACCTGGTGAAACCCAATTAACCCAATTAAGGGGCTCATGCTGTTCTAAACACCTGGTTCTTTGCCTGGAGAGAGGGGTGTGGTTGTGCTCAGGGAGTTCTGTTCCTGAAGACATTTCTCCCTCAGGATGGGAATGCTGAGTGCTGCTGTTGTGGAACCACACCTGTCTGATCAATGAGTTTTCTCTAAGCCAGCTCTAATTGTCTGATCTAGATCAGGATCTTTCCCTCCTCACTTCCAGGGGTGTTTTTAGACTGGTTGGTAAGTCACTGCTCTGCCAGGACCCCAGAAAAGCTGTAGGCTTGGAGAGTCTAGAGGGAAGGGGGATGGGATCTGCCTTGTGAAGGGGCTGACAGCTCCTCTGAGGTGCTTGGATCTATTCCACACTAATGAGAATTTCTCATCTGACTGAACTGCAACTTTGCTTAACTGCTGTCCTCTTTTGAAAACCTATGTGTTAAATTACACAGAGACAATAGTTCCTGAAAGGCACTCCCCTAACCTTAGTTTCTTTGCTAAATTGGATGAATCCAGTGAAATGTCTCTGAGAAACAAATCTTTTCTAAGCTTGCACTCTATTCTTCTTAACCTCTCTGCCCTAAACAATTTCTGAGACAAGATGAATGCCAGCCTGTGATGATCATTGTACATATATTCCACTTAAGCATTCACTTGGCTGATAGCCTGGAATAAGTCACTGTTGGGGGTTAAACAACTTCTGGGGCTATAGATAGGACCTCATTATGCAAAATGATGAGAGTTATCATCTCTGGAAGCAGCTGTGGAGCTGCTGTGCTCACTCCACAGAAAGTACAAGAGCTGAGGTTACCTGCTGCTGGAACCTCTCAGCTGAAACCTGAAACAAGTGGGGTAACCTCTCTCCCACGGGGCCCTTCCACACTTTGCCTTGGTTTTGCTAGTTTAGGATACCATTTTCTGCTAGGAAATGGTACTGTAAGGATTACAGTACCCCTCCCTGTAAGGATTATGTCGTTGCTTTGAGATGCTTTGAATTACAAATGCTGCCTTAAATCTGGTCAGGACTAAGGCACTGCTGAGAGCCACACCAAGGCTTTGACAAACCTTTCAAATCAGAGGCTTCCCATTTGAATTTCAGATGTGCCCAAGGCTCTGGAGCACCAAAAGGCAGTGCCTAAACACGTGAGGTGAATTATCCTGCCTTGGTACTTCTCTGGGATAACCAGCATGGCTGTTTCCCTAGGAGTGTGCTCCTGAAGTGATCTCCACCTCCCAGTGTACTCTCCATTATCTGGTATCATTGAACCAGCTTTGGAAACTCACATCTCTTTTAGGAGTGTTCTGAACTGAAAATTTCTTTGGATTCGGGATCCAGGGCTTTAGCAGACCCTGCTATGGGCTGTCAACAAAGACTGGCTTGGAAATAATAGAACCAAGAAAATCAAACAAAAGCAGTTGTTCTATTAATTCATTAAATAATCTTACTAGTTTTTTTTCCTGATAAGAAGTTTCTTTCCAAAGACAGATAAAAAGTGTGCCTAGCCAAGTTTATCCTCAAGTGGGACTGGGAGAGAAATCTGGATTGTTGGTTTGGACTTTCACAGTAAGGGGGAGCTGCTTTGTCATGTTCAAAAAACCACAAAATGATTAAAGATTCTAAACTTTTATGCTGCATACTTGAATGTCTGTGTCCTAGAAAAATCACTAAGCCAAGTAACTTCTTTTTGGACCCATTTGGAATGCTGAGGTCTACAGGTTGGATTTTGAAATCTCTGTGAAATGCATAAAGTCATTTAGATTAAGAATTTAACTCACCTGCACTGTGAGCTTAGAGTTGGCTGGGATGAATAATGAAATGATTGGATCACTCTTCCCACACAACAAGTGACACTCTCATGTCTGTGCTTGGAATTCAGAGTGGAATAGGAAACTTTGGAAAAGGAAAAAAGGAAACTTTTTAAGCTGAGCTTTGGTCTGTTCTGACTGTCTGCATTTCTCTGTGAGCTGTCTTCCTTCTGAATTAATTTGAATTCCCAGTAGATCTCCAAGCTGGTGGTGTTGTGGCATCCTGGGCTTGCTTTCAGATATCCACATGTTGGATTAAGCCCTTTTCTGACCCACAGATGGGGCAACTGAGAGGCGTTTTAAAAACTTTTATTCTATTTTCAGTCTCATGAGAAGGGTGAGACAATACAAGTGTTATAATTCACGCCATCACAATCAGAAGGCAACTGTTTTTTAATTACAGTACATTATAAGCATTTCTTGGCCTATCAGCTTTAGCCACACCATGCTGTAAATGCCTTAAAGCCAATAATCTAAAATCACCCCTCATGAGTCCTACTCCAATGCATCTTTCAGAGTTCTATTTCTCCAAAGTATCTCATCTGATTTGCAAGGCCATCCTTTGAAACTTGTTTCTGGTTCCATTTCTCTCTCTCCTGTGCTGTAGTTCCTGTGTTGGGCTGCTCCCTCCTCCTCTGCATGCAGAGTGAGCCCTGAAAAGCCATTGACCAAATGCTTCCAAGCAGTGCCAGGCTCTCTCAGGACTGGTGTGGAGCAGAATGTCACTGTCTGCTCAGGGCTTTGCTCATAAACATGCTGAGCTGTGTGCTGGAAATGGAGAATTCATTCTCTGATGGGTTGCTCACTGCCTGCATGTAAATAGACACGTGGAGGGTGCTGCCAGGACTCCCCAAAGGGCTCTGTAATGTCAGGGATCTTTCCCTACAAATCCTGGGACTCTCCTGCAGATGGAGTGGCTGCCAGGGCTGTTCTGTTTTCCACCCCCAAGGGGATCCTTCTGCAAGTCCTCCTCAGCCTGTCCTTGCTTCAGGGCAAAACCCTGTTTGATCAAGGTGTCCTTTACCCTTTTAGGACCCTACAGAGGTCCTACCTGCTTCTCACCTGTCCCTGGAGCTGCTGCATAACTGAAATCATCAAGTTGTTCTTGCAAACTGTTCCCCCATTTCACTTTAATACTTCAAAGAATTACTGGACCTCGTAATATTGATCTATTCACTTCCTATCCTTTTAGAGCTGCCTATATAATTTCTGATCCTTAAATCTGACAACTGTGTCCCCAAGATGACTGTTCTTAATGTTTAAATGATTGCTACCTTCCATCAAAACAATCTAGCATTAAAACTGGAAATACAGTGCAAAAGCAGTAAAATAGTGTGTCTGTGGATTAATTTCTGACTACCCTCTCAGTATAAAACCAATGTCTGGAATATAACTTGATTTTAAACTAAAAGTACATCAAAGCTCTCTGAGCATGAACAAGAAATCACCTGGAAATAGTGCAACTACAAGGAAAAGTGCCCAAATTTTGTACATTTCATGTATCTGAAACGGCATTGAAAGAATTATTTCAGAAAGAAGGAGGATTTTATGCTTTTATATAGATATCAAAGACACAGAGGATTCCAAGAGCGCTAGGAAGAGCAATTAATGCACCAGGTCTTTCAGTAATGCCATTTCTTCTCTGTTGAGCAATACAGTGTTTAAACATTATTTTAAATTTTTTTTTAGTGGATCTGTGTTTCCATGCTAAAGCATTGTATATAATTTGGAGATACAACTCCTATAAATGCAAAGAAAATTTCCCAGCTGCCTCTCCTGCCTGCTCTGCAGACCACCGAAGAAACTGCTAATGCAATTTTAATTTATAGCTCTACCTTTTCCTCAAGCTCTGGGACAAAGATTCCCTGAAGTGCTTTAGAGCAGAGGTCAGGCTGCATTTCTAACAGAGCTGTGAGGAGTCTCTGCTCTGTAACATAAACCCCACACTCTCCATTCCACAGCCTGATGCAGCTGGGAGGCTGCAGCTTTAGGAGGACGTGCACATCACATCTTCATAGGAGTGGTAGATGCTTTGGACAGCCAAATTTCCAATTTTCTGCATTTTTTTTTTTTCCCTGCAGAGCCATTCCTCCCACATGGGAGGTGCCTTAAACAGCAGCCCAAGCTGCCTGCCATGATAAGGAGCCCTCTGCCAGGGCTGTGCTCCACTGAAACTCTCACAGCCTCTCTGCCTCCATCTATTAACAGCTACAGCCTCTCCCAGTGCACCTCCCAGAGCTTCTGGCTTTTGGCTTGACATGTTTGTCCATTTCTTTGTTAGTTCACCCTGCAGAGACACCCTGAGCCAGCCTTGGCTGTTTGCTCAGGCTTCTCAGAGCAAATGTCAAGTGGTTTGGAACCGGCTGCCTTTTAAGTAATAGTAAAACAGGTGTGAAAATCAAATGCAGCAGCTTTTGAATCTGGGCAGCTTCCTGAGTAGGATCTTCTAAATTTCCATGCTCTGAGGCAGGTGCTTTTTAGCAGTGTTCCTGTTTAGCTGCTAGTCAAATCTCCAGACAGTTCTGTGATAAATACCTGCCAGTCCTGCATCTATCATCCCAAATATGCTTGGATTGTTTGCTTGCGCAGATGGAGCATGTTGGGTGTTTGCATTTGGCTCAGACCACATATGTTACTTGTCTGATTCTTATTTTCTATGCAAAGAAATGAGATTTGAACCATTTGTATTTCCATGCTACCTTCCCCCAATTGCTTCTTTTCCTCCCTCTTTTCTTTCCAAGATGCATGACCTCTATACAATTCTATTTTCTCTCTGTTTTCACCCCATTCCATCAAAGGAATGTGCAGACAAATGTTTCAAGGACAGAAAAGTGAGGTACTGTAATTCACAATTTTAAATGGAATTCATGCCATGTCTGGAGAATCACTTACTGAGGTGTCTTTCTTCAGATCAAGATGAATTTTTGGTGAACAATCTGGAATGTGTCTGGCTCACCTAGTGGGGCCAGGTGTTACAGTAACGCTGAAATTTTGGAAACTGAAGTGCTGAGACAATATTGGGAGCTGTTCACTGCGAGTCGGTCACAGAAAGTGCAACTTGGTTACATAAAATGTTATAAAAGCCCCTTTTCTAAGTGCTTAATGATTTTGGGAGCTTAAGCTCACACCATGCTGAGTTTACCAACAATCTTTTGATTAATCTCTTTCAGGCAAAGCACTGATAGGTAAAGCTGAGAAACATGCACCAGGCAGATCTCAGATTTAGGACTGATGGTCTAAAATCTGTCAGGGCAGGAAGGTGCCCTGTTTGTGCTGCCCTCTTGCAGCATAAACACAATGCTCAGCTTTTCCAGAGGAGGGCTCAGTGGGAATTTCTGTAAAACAAAGAAGAATGAATTTTACAGGTTCTCCCTTACAACAAAAAGGAGTTCACGGAGATTTATCAAATGTCAGGTGAGTAATTCAGCTTGGAAAAGCTGGTTCAGAAGGCTGCAGCTTTAAAGCAGAGTCAGTGTGCCAAACACAGCTCTGCTGGCAGATTTCAGTGACCCTGCCTGAAACTTCAGCTCCTGGTGGCCACTGAAGTTCTGCAGGGAGCAAACTCTGCCTGCACGAGAGCTTTGCAGTGTGGCAGAGAAAGCCAACTTCAGCAAAGCTCCTCCACTTGCCACCTGCTCTCCTTTTCCACTGCTGCAGCTTTCCTGGCAGGGTTTCCAGGGGAGCAGTGTGACAGGGTTGTGCACACAGCAGCACTAACAGGGCTCTTGTCCCACTGCAGGGCTTTTTTTGCACCCCATTTTGGCATCCTGGCTCGCCCTGCGAGGGCAGACACTGAACCTCGGTCAGCCACTTGTCTGAACTACTCCTGCAAAGCTCTTCTTAGAGCAGACTGGCAAAATAAAATCCTCTCTCATCTCTCAGCTACCTTATAGACATGGTGTTGTTGGGGCTGCCCTGGTGTTGTCAATCTTGTTTGAAGCAAAACATGAAATATTGTTCTTTGCCTTGCTGCTGAGGGGGCTGCAGGATAGAAAAGGACAATTCAGCAGCTTGTCTCCTGCCTTCCACGTGTAACCTGCCTCTTGGAAAGCTGCTGGAAGTGCCAGACTGGTGCTAAACCATTATTCTCAGCCATTATTTCTTCCTTGTGCTGGTGGTAGGAGAAGGTTTTGCAAGAATCTGCTGCTTGAGCTTTCAATTTGCAAGAACAGAAATACTTTTATATAAGATATATAAAAACCTTTATATGAGAAGGGAAGGGAACCTGCACTCACCTTCTGATGGGAGGAATTTGCCCTTCCAACAGCCTTGCCTGGGCTCTTAGAACAAGATAATTATCTCAGTGCTGTACTTCAGTTGTGGCCACTTGCTGCCTCTTCAGATTTTATCTTCTTCCTTTTGTATTTTCCCCCCCCCCATTGCTCTTTAACGTTTTAGAGAAGATTTTAATTTCTTTGTTAGTCTGAGAATGAGGAATGGCACAGAAGGAGTTGGTAGCAGAGAGGAAAGCAGGGCTCTGGTCACATCTTTCATCAGATGAGTTTCAGGTGCTGAGCAGTAATGTGGTGTCAAAATACCGAGCAGTGAAGCATTAGGAGGATGTGTCTCAATTTGTTTCAATCCTCTGGAAGCTGAAAGGAAATCCCCTACTACTTCAGATCCCATCATGAAATAACGGCATTTTCCTCTTCTGCCTCCCTCCCTGCTCCCTGGGGGAGAGATCATGCAGGATTTAGATAACCTCCATTCACGTGGCATAATGATATTGTAAGGGAGAAGAGTCTTAAAACAAGCAGCAGGCAGGCCTGGGATCAGGCTTAGCTCACTCTCCTTGTGTTGATGGGTGGGGAAGATGGGAAGATGGTTCTGGTTTTGGAGAACTGCTCCTCATTTTTGCTACTTTCCCACTCAGCTCAGCTCCCTCAAGGCTTGTGATGTCCAGTTTCTCCCATTCCCTTGGTTTCTGGTTTCTGAAATGTGGAGGGAGAGAGAAAAGAGCAGCATGACTGTGTGACCGTGTTCACAGGGGTCTGAGGATGAGGGAAGAGATGAGGATCTGACTCCATGTTCCAGAAGGCTGATTTATTATTTTATGATATATATTACATTAAAACTATACTAAAAGAATAGAAGAAAGGATTTCATCAGAAGGCTGGCTAAGGATAGAATAGCAAGGAATGATAACAAAGGCTCTGTCTCGGACTCTCTGTCCGAGCCAGCTGGGCTGTGATTGGCCATTAATTAGAAACATCCAACATGGGCCAATCCCAGATGCACCTGTTGCATTCCACAGCAGCAGATAACCATTGGTTACATGTTGTTCCTGAGGCCTCTCAACTTCAAGAGGAAAAATCCTAAGGAAAGGATTTTCCATAAAAGATGTCTGCGACATGACTGGGTGACCTGACAGGCTCCCAACCCCAGGAGATGGCAGAGAGCCCTGTGTGAATGTGGAGTGTGAGAACCCTGAGCTTTGTTCCTCTCTGTGACCATTCCTTCCTGGATTTCTTGCTCCAGGTCCTGGACACTTGCTCCTGTCCTCCTGGACTCCTGCTCCCTGACCTCACTGCTCAGCACATGAGATGCCCTTCTCTCACAGCCTGTTCTCTCTCCTGGATGTGGCCAGGAAGGAAAAACAGGCTCTCCTGGGTTTGTGAGGCTGGCAGATGAGTCTGTAGCCTGCAGTGCTCTGGGCAAGAAGAAGAAGTTCCTTTTGATTGAAGCTGGGCTGTGTTGGTAAACCAGCAGTGGATGAGGGACAGCTTGAAACATTTGGATCCTCCAGGACTAGATAAGCATAATTGAGTATTTGGAATTAGCAAAACTGCAAGGATCAAAGCAATCTCCTGGATGGATAACTAGATCAAAGGAGAGACTTTAAAGGAGAAAACATGGATGTTAAGTTCTCCATCTACACTCTATAAATACAAGATGCCAGCGGTAAAGAGGATATAGGAATAAAGGGAGCTTTTGCACATTTCTCAGCAGGAAATAATTTAGTGTCTTACTAGTTTGATTTTAAATTATGATAAAATAACAAGCACAAAACTCCAGCACAAACAAGGTTCTCCTTTTAAAAGCTAAGTCTGAATCCTTATTAGGATATAGGATAAAATCATAACCTCTTCCATAAATTTACATAAAAGAGCAATATCTTGTTTCTGCTTGAAGAACACAATTTACCTGACTACACAACAAACTACAACATAACCCAAAATCTATCAAGGACTGTTACTTGGTCTCCATTTAAATCATTCCCTGATATCCAGATAGAATCAGAGAATACAGATTTTTCTCCAAGCACAAGGGGCCCAGCAAAGCACACAACAGATTGGAAATGTGACTGCTGCTTGTTTTGTGTGTGGCTGCTCAAAGAATGTGGCATTCTGGATGAAAAATTGAGATGAGAATCTGCCAGGTTTGCCTTATCTTTCCAAAGGGAAGATGCTGGCTTTTAATATTGGTTGGTCTTATCTCAAGCAGCCTGTGGATGTGGTTGTCCTGCTTGTGGATTGTCTGTGATGCTTTGAGCAGGGTGTTTGTCCTGCCTGTGATGCTCTGAGCAGGGTGTTTGTCCTGCCTGTGATGTGAGCAGGGTGTTTGTCCTGTCTGTGATGCTCTGAGCAGGGTGTTTGTCCTGTCTGTGATGCTCTGAGCAGGGTGTTTGTCCTGTTTGTGATGCTCTGAGCAGGGTGTTTGTCCTGCCTGTGATGTGAGCAGGGTGTTTGTCCTGTCTGTGATGCTCTGAGCAGGGTGTTTGTCCTGTCTGTGATGCTCTGAGCAGGGTGTTTGTCCTGTTTGTGATGCTCTGAGCAGGGTGTTTGTCCTGCCTGTGATGTGAGCAGGGTGTTTGTCCTGTCTGTGATGCTCTGAGCAGGGTGTTTGTCCTGTCTGTGATGCTTTGAGCAGGGTGGAGCTGGGATGAGAGCAGAGCTGCAGCCTCAGGTGTGCCTGCAGAGTCCCTGGGCTGTGGAATGAATTTTCCTGTCGTATCCTGGGGGATTGAACTCCCACGCTGACATGTGCTTCCTGCTGCAAGGAGTGCTAATGAACAAATACTTCTGCAGTTAAATGAGGTGTTTCAGAGGGTTGTAAAAGCAGCTTTCTGGGAGGAGAAAATGAGCTGAGCAGTGCTTTGTGCAAGAAGGAGGTGCAAATGGTACATGTCTGCATGCTCAGCCTGTCACCCTTACCTGCTGTGTGCGTGGATCTGGGGGTATGTAAAGGATTAGGCAGCTCTGAGGATCCCTGTGATGGACTGGACTGGGCTGGAGGCTCTTCCCTGAAATCCTTTTGTCAATCTGGCCCCTCAGGCCTATCCATAAGGATGTGAAAATCCCCTGACAGTGAAGAGCTGGGTGTTAGGGACAAGATTGACTTAACTTTAGTGAAGAGGCATTTAGAACACCATTAATGTTGCCTCTTGCTACAACTGAGTTCCCTGCCTGAGGCTTTCCTTCATTACACTTTGGATGGGAGACAGGAAAGGAGCATCCAAAAGAGCAGCCAGCACTGCCATGCTTGGCTCCTCTTCTTTTCTGAGCAGATAAAGCTGTGAGGAAAGAAAACATCTTTTATTGTGCTCTGCTCTTTCTCCAAATTCTGTGATCAGTTAACTGCCAAGCACTTTCCAATCCAACCAAATCAATTTGCAAACTTTCCCTAATACTATCAGGTAATCTGCAAGCTGTTTGCTCCCTGCCTTCTTGGAAGGGCCATTAATACACAGGATAATGGATACCTCAGGGAAGCCAGACATTAAGTTAATAATTAATGTTTACAGAGGCCTAGAGGCAACTGAGTGCATTTACCTCCATGAGGATATTGAAATTGCATTACTGTAATTTCAGCTACCTCCCCATAGTTGGCAATCAGAGTTGGGCTGGAGCCTGGCTCCAGATGAGCTGTTCTTAGCCTGGATTGCAATAAATGAAGTGTTCCTGGGAATTGCTGGGCTTGCCTTGCTGTTCTGTAGTTTGTGCTGATGCTGAGGGAGGCCTGTGGGACTGATCCCTGCTGGCAGGCTCCTGTGGGCTCTGCTGTGTGTGCTGTGTGTGGGCTGAGTGCAGGGGGACCAGGCTGGTGTCAGTGAAGTGCTGATCCTGCTCTGGCTGCTGAGGACGCCACAGGGAGTTTGTACAATCCCCAAAGAGCCTCTGTGAGTGGGAAGGGTGGATCCTAAAGGGATATGGAACCCAAAGCCCAGCCCTGGTCTTCAGCCAGCCAGGGAGGGGGTATTCACACTGGAGGTATCTCACAGACATGGTGAATTCAGAACAGCCTTAATCCAGTCAGGGTCTGGGATATGGATGGATCAGGCTCCACCTATAAGCCTGAGGAGCTGGGACTCTGGTTGGCAGGTCTTGGGGAGCAGTGTGCATGCTTTACCTCTGCAGATCACAAATTAATTGTGTGTGTTTCTTGCAGAACCTCCCTTTTTCATAGGTTTGCCTCTAACTTTTCTTTCCTTTTTTTCTGCACATTCTGCAGTTTGATCCATTCCCTCCAGAAGCCCTGGCTCCACTTTGTCCCATACCCTGTGTGTGTTCCCTGTCCTCTCAGCCCATGTGTCTACTGCCTCTGAGGTTTATTTTCTGTGCTCATTTTGTCCCATTTCCCTCAGAATCTGTTTTCCTGTAGCAATTTCTCCTGTTCCAGAGCCAAGCTACATCTCAGAGTGCTGGGCTGGGGCTGGAGCTGACCCTACAGCTGCTTCAGGACAACACTGAGCACATCCTTGTGCTGGGACAGTCCTGGGACATTTGGGCACAAAGGCTTTAGCACAAACATCCTCACATGTCAGGGAAAACTGGGTTGGGTATAAGTCACATTTGTTGGCCCCAACTCCCATGTTTGGACAAATTTTTACCAAGTACTGGAATGTTTAAAATAGCATTAAACAAATCTCCCCTTCAACTTATGAGTGTTCATCCCTGAAGAGTCTGCCTGGGAAATGTGTTTAATTCCTAAAGCCATTTTTCCACTCAGAACCTCTTCACTTTGGGGGCAGGTGAAGCTGAGCTGCTTGTCTTTCATCCAGTCTCCTGAAGAGAGGTCTTATCTGGCTGCAAGGTGTAATTTGTTTGAAACTGTCCTCACTCATCAATCCCAATGATGTTAGCTCAGTGCTTAAGCCAGTCCTTTTATTAAGTTCCAGGGGTTTTGTATTCCACAATCCAATTGTGCATTATTGATAAAGTCTTGAGCAGGGGATTACTTGAGCCATGAGCTCTCTGGCACATTAGTCACACCTGAGGCTGTGTTTTTCAGAGGGATGTCTGCTCCCCTGCTCTCCTCTTTAGGCCTGCCTGGCTCTCCTGCTCCTCTGGAGCTCTGAGGTTCCTGACTCCAGCAGAACTGCAGGATCAGAGCAGGGAGGTGACAGTGACAGCAGGACAAGCAGGGCTGTGACTGTGGCGGTGTTCACAGGGGTCCCAGGACGAGGGAAGAGAGGAGAATCTTGACTCCATGTTTCAGAAGGCTGATTTATTATTTTATGATATGTATTATATTAAAAGAAAATGATAAGCTAAAACTATACTAAAAGAATAGAAGAAAGGATTTCATCAGAAGGCTAGCAAGGAATAGAAAAGAAAAGAATGATAAAATCTTGTGACTGACCAGAAAGTCTGAGACAGCTGGACTGTGATTGACCATTAATTAAAAACAACCACATGAGACCAATCAAAGATGCACCTGTTGCATTCCACAGCAGCAGATAATTATTGGTTACATTTCATTTCTGAGGTCTCTCAGCTTCTCAGGAGAAAAGATCCTAGCAAAAGGATTTTTCATAAAATATGTCCATGACATGTGACCTGATGTGTGACTCCTAAATGACACATTTTCCCTATGGATGGGCTGTGATTTTCACATATCAGTTATTTATAAGTCTAAGAAAATGGGAAAACAGATCTTTTCCCCCCAGATTTCGGCAAAATGATCATAAAGGCATTGAAGCTGGTGAGAGCCTTAATCTGCCAGCTGACTGGTAGGTGTGTGTGTGTGCTGGTTAAAGCCAGGCTGTGTGCATCCCTGCACCTTCCCAGCAGGGCAGGGCACATCCTTCTGGAATCATCTCTGCCATTACAGACTTGCTCACAAAACAGCATCAGCCAGAAAATGGAAACCAAATTAAAGCACTTGTTGTCTTTGTTGCAGAAGAAAAGAGGCCTTTCTTTCTGCAACAAATTTATGTCTTGGGTTTTCCATGACTACTTGATATATTTTTTAACCACTGTATAACTGCCAGAAACAAGGTATTTACAGCCCCACTGTGCAACTCAAAATAGACTTGAAACCAGTTGGTTCTTTCCTCTGAGGGTTTCTTAGCGTGGTTTGCAAAACTGTGCAGTGAAGTGTGACCTGTGCTGGCTGGTTTTGCTTTCCCTGCCTCGTGTATCATCACTTGGGCAGGACAGTGATGATGGAGGGGTGGAGCTCAGGGGATGTGCTCCTGCAGGGGATGTTAAAGCACATTTTACAGCCACACTCCCCTTCCTGTTTCATGTTTCTTGTCACACACTCAGTGCTGCAGCATTGCCTTCCAGACACACCATAAAGGCTGGAATAAAAATGTCCCCTCTGTTTTTCCTTCAGGCTCTCTCCTCTCCTGTCACTGAAGGGGGAAAGACGAAATAAAATAATTTTAAAATTGCATTCTCTGTGCAATGTCTCAGTGGGCAGGATCAAGGCACAGCTTCTTTTTTAGAAACCACAGGGAAGGGTGGGGTGGGTGTGACAGGAGAGCTTCCCACTTCACCTGGGGGGCATCTGTCACTGACATATTTCCTGAAAAACACCTTTGCCAGGATTTTCCTCCTGAGAAGCTGAGAGGTCTCAGAAACGAAATGTAAACAATAATTACCTGCTGGCTGTGGAATGTGGTCTGGAGATGGTTTACCAGCAGGTGCATCTTTGATTGGCCTCATGTGGACTGTTTTTACTTGATGACCAATCACAGCCAGCTGTGTTGGGCTCTCTGAGTCTGTCATGGGTTTTTTATTCTTCATTCCTTTCTAGCCTTCTGGTGTCTCCTTTCTCTTTCTTTATTGTAGTTTTAGCATATAATATAATATAATATAATATAATATAATATAATATAATATAATATAATATAATATAATATAATATAATATAATATAATATAATATAATATATAATATATAATATAATATAATATAATATAATATATAATATATAATATAATATAATATAATATAATATAATATTCTCCTTCAGGTCCCCTGGAAGCTCCTGGAGCTGTGTTAGCTGGAGCTGTGACAGGCTGACATTGCTGTCACAATTCACATGCTAAAAGGCCTTTTACTCCCCCTCCCTGCCCAGCCTCTGTTATTGAGGGCTGGCTTTATAAACCTTATTAAAGGCTCGTCTACCAAAGCCCTTGGGGGCTATTTGGCTTGATAAAACACCACATAAATTGGAGTGGCTGTTGATTTTGGAGCCCTTCTTACGAGACAATTGTGTTTCCAATTAGGGATTTCCTTCTCTTACATGCACAACATGGTTTTGGTTTTTTTTTTTTTCCTTTGCAAGATGGCTTAAAATGCCTGCCATGTGCTGATAAGCCCTGTGCTAGACCTTTTGTCTTCTCCTGCTGCATGTGTGCAGGCCAACGTGCACAATGAGGTAGATACAACCCCCCAAATCCACTGCCAGCCATAAAAAAGCTGATCCAGGACAGGACAGTGCTTGTTCTCCCTCCCCACGAGCTGTGGGGATGTACAGAAAATTCAGTCATCCAGATGCTTGTTGAACACTGCCAATTGTGGAATTATTCGGTTTATAGGTGGCCTCAGGAGGGTGAGAAGGTGGATTAGCAAGGCAGGAGTGCTGGCAGAGGGCAATGCCAGCTGGCTCTTGTGGGCATGGGGTCTCCTTGGGAAGAGGCTTGGCCATGGGGGGATCCCACAGAGCCAGGGGAGCAGCAGTGAGGGGCAGGAGGCACTGAAAGGCCCCCAGGCCAGGACCTCCCTCATCAGAAATAACTGCAGGATCACAACGAGATTTCTGGTTGCCCTCTCTCTTTGCCTCTTCATTTCCATCATTAATTACACTTCATCAGAATGGGGTTGCAGAGGTCGCCCCCATCCCATTACCACAAAAAGGTAGAAGAGAAATTTAAAAAGCCAACTTTATCAGAGGATATAATCACTTGGGATAACATGAGTTGTCACTTGGGGACCTGAAGTGATTTTTTATCTGTTAAAAGCCTACAACTGCCCAGGAAGCAGGCTTTGCTGATGCTTGCAGATTTTGAAGGGTGGAGGAGAGGTGGGTAATGTTCTGATCCTTTTTAAAAAAGAGCAGGAGATAAAGTTTACTCTGGAGTCTGTAACATGCTCCAGCACTCTTGTCCTCTGGTAGTGGCCTGTGCTAAAAGCACATCAATAAAATTGCTGATGCTGCTGGTAAGTAACAAGATAATTACCAAGGATGGGGAGGAGAACAGAACTAAAAATCTGAAATGGTAGTTAATGCCTTTCCCATTAAGTTACCAGCCTTAAATACATGGCTTACTGCATCTCTAACTTTAACTGCTATAAAATGGTACAAATTGGAGACTTAAGGGATCATTAGAAAAATACACAATGGCTTTATCTTCGTGAATAAAAGTGATGCAGCACAGAGCTTTTTCTTCTGTGGGTAGGCAGATGCAAGCCAAGACAAGAAGAACCCTGTTCCCAGGTAGTGTTTAAGAACAGCAAATCCAAAGGTTTGTGCTGTCTGTGTGGTTAAAGCCGTGTCTTCACCTCCTTGATGTAAATAGTTCTTAAGATAAAAGATGAAGCTCTTCCGAGAATATTTTGCCGTTCCCTGGTGACAAATCAAGGAAATGTTTTGTGCTGATTAAGCTACTGTCAGCAGGTCAGCCATCTCGGGGAGCTAATTTAGAAGCCTCTTAAATAAATCACCTCTCCTTCTCACCCCTGCCCATCCCTCACTCAGCTGTGTCCCTGCCCTGGAGGTGCAGATGGGGCTCTGAGTGCTGGAACCTTGGCTGTGACCCTCCCCTCACCTCTGGGTGAGCTCCAGCAGCAGAACCTGCAGGAGCTGCTGTCTCCCAGCTCCACTGCAGAGCAGCTCCTGCAGAATGGAAAGGGAAGAAAATGTCTGTGGTATTTTCGGGGTCCCCTGTCAGAGGAGAAATGATGAATCTGACTCCATGTTCTCAGGAGGATATTATATTATATTATATTATATTATATTATATTATATTATATTATATTATATTATATTATATTATATTATATTATATTATATTATATTATATTATATTATATTATATTATATTATATTATATTATATTATATTATATTATATATGCTGTACTAAAACTAAAGAATAGAGAAAGGATACTGACAGAAAGCATAACAAGATATTAATGAAAAACTTGTGACTCTTTCCAGAGTCCCAACACAGCTTGACAGTGATTGGTCATTAAGTTAAAACAATTGACATGAAACCAATCAAACAACCACCTGTTGGATAGACAATGTCCAATCCACGTTCCAAAGCAGCAAAACGTAGGAGAAGCAAATGAGATAATTATTGTTTTCCTTTTTTTCTGAGGCTTCTCAGCTTCCCAGGAGAGGAAATCCTGGTGAAGGGATTTTTCAGAAAATATGACAGTGACAAATGTGTTCCCACAGTGGAGGTTTGGGTTTTCCTGCCCTCATGTTACTTGTGGCTGTTCAGGTTTCAGACTGCGTCCAGCTTTCAGATGCAGTGAAACTGTGCAGCTCCTCACTCCAGAATGGCTGGAAGAGTATCCTGATCATCCTTTGAGTATCCTGCTCTCCCTGGCAAGTCTGAAAGCCAAGTGTCTCCCTTCTGTGCTTTTTTTCCCCTCTACCAATGGCAGAATGTGCATGATCCCCCATCAGCTGGGCTGGCTGCAGGATGGCTCTTCCAGGTGGGAATTTCTCAGCTCCCCCAGGCCTGGCTGCCCTGTTTGTGCCTCCTGGGCTGTGCTTGCCCTCCTGTCAGCCCAGGGCAGGCACAGCAAGCCTTTGCTGGCAGTAAAACACCCCTGGCTCCTGACAAAGGACACTCAGAGCTTCAGCCTTAAGGCTGAGAGGGCTGTGCAGTCACCTACAGTGACCTCAGGTGTCAGAACCCAGCACATCCCTCTGGCTGTCCTGAGCAGCCAAGACCCCTGCCAGGGGGCTCAGAGACCCTGGCACAGAGCCCAAAATGCCCCTGTGGGTTTGATTATGACCCATGGAGCAAATTACCAACCTTAGATGAAGATCAGCAAGCCACAATAGTTTAAGTAGAGTATTAGTGAAGTTATCATGGGGTGAAAAAGTAGATTTTAGGGTTTTTGGTATGGGGGTTCAGGAGGCAAGATGGAGGAATCTGGGCATGTCCAGCCTTTCTCCTTCTTCTTCTTGGCCTCCATCTTCTGCTGTGATGTTGGCACTGTTGGATTGGTTTAGAGTAGAAGCTCAGTGTCTAACATAGGCGATAGGTGCTGGGAAGGAATTGTAAATATTGTACATGTAGTTTTTAGTATAAAGACATAACAGTGCCCTGGGGGCAGGCAGAGTGCCTGGAACTGTCCTGCTGGACAGACCTCCACAGGGCAGGAGAAAAATTTTTACAGATAAGATACAATAAACAACATTGAGACTGAGAAATGAAGAGCCCTGACTCCTTCTTCAAGCCCTGGGCTGGGAAAAGAGACTTTCCAGCTTTTCTCAGGGTCACTGTGACCAACCAGAGATCCCAACACTCAGGCAGCACCAGGAGAGGGAAGGGTGAAGAAAGGACCTGTCAGAGACCTGGGGGGGTTTTATTACAAGACATTAACCAAGCAGAAATTCTTTTATCATCATTAACATTCTCAGTCCAAAGATGATCAGACCCAGGAGCTTTAGACCAGATCAGGGCTCTGGATCATCTGGCCATTACAGCTTTTGATCCTGAGCCAATTCCATCCTATCTCTTTGGCTAACAAGAATCTGAGAGGCTTTTGCTCTGTTTTCAGAGCGGATGAGATGTATCACCAGTGCTCCAGCTTTCCTTTTCTCCCATTTCCTAAACCAATAAATATTTCTCATAGATGGGCCTAATGGTCTAAGCATAACCTGGCAGCTCATGAAATATTTCCCTGCTTTAATCAGAATCCTGAAGCAAACAAGGAGGGAAATAAAAAGCCAATAATATGCTTGGTTGTGTGCACAAAAGTAGAATGAAATATATGAAGCTGGTAATGGCTCTGCTGTCACATCTTAAAAACATTTGCTTTGACTTGCATAAGTGTCAATTCAGCTCGCACTTGACACATTATACCATGGATAAAGCTGCTGGCTTTTAAAATCAGGTCTTTAAATGAACGTAGAGATATTCTAAGTAGCTACTCTGTATTGTTGGGTAATGATGTATGTAGCACAGAAAGCTTTTTCTCTAAAAGCACAACTTTTAGGCTGCAATTTTTTTTTCTGCTTTGTCTCTGCATTAGGGAAGGAGCCCAGGAGCTCATCCACTGTCATGACTAAAGGCAGATCTCTTTAGCCAAGGTCACAACAAGCCGGACTCCTTGGCCATTTTCTGGGGAGGTTTGTTCAGCCAGGCTGGCTGGGAGGAGAGCAGAGGAGCTGGGGGCTCTGTCCTGGAGGAACAACTGCAAATCTGCTAAACCTGTTCACTGAACAGGTGCTTAGACCTCCTGAAAAGCAAATTTCACTCCCTGCCCCAAGCCCAAGGTCATAGAAATCTGGTATTATTACCCAGGAATATCCTTTAATTTCTCCACTGGGATTCAAATTGACCAGCAGCCTCCCACCACCCAGAGAATTTTCTTAACTCTCTCCCCAGGATGACTGAGCCAAACAAAGCTGTGACTGTGTTCACAGGGGTCTGAGGATGAGGGAAGAGACGAGGATCTGACTCCATGTTTCAGAAGGCTGATTTATTATTTTATGATATATATTACATTAAAACTATACTAAAATAATAGTATTAAAATAATAGAAGAAAGGATTTCATCAGAAGGCTGGCTAAGAATAGAATAGCAAGGAATGATAACAAAGGCTCTGTCTCGGACTCTCTGTCTGAGCCAGCTGGGCTGTGATTGGCCATTAATTAGAAACAACCACATGAGCCCAATCCCAGATGCACCTGTTGCATTCCACAGCAGCAGATAACCATTGGTTACATGTTGTTCCTGAGGCCTCTCAGCTTCTCAGGAGGAAAAATCCTAAGGAAAGGATTTTCCATAAAAGATATCTGTGACACAAAGCCTCCTGTCTTCATCTCCCACCCTGTCTGCCCCCTTTACCTGCCATCCTCTCATCCTCCACCTTTGCCTCCTTTTGCTCCTGAACCTTCTGCATTTCCTTTCTGTCATCAAATCTGACAGATCAACAGAACTTTTCTCACACTGAGGTCGCATCTGTCCTAGGCTTGTTCATGTTTTTGTGCCAGCCCTTTCTCTGTTGTCATGAGAGCATGTGGCAGCCCTAAGATCCCCTGTCCAAATGCACCACTGGCCCTTCTCTGGCTCTGCTGCTCATTTCATTCACAGTTTCACTCTATTTGCCCCCTGGTAAGTTTTTCCTTTATCCCACCCTAGAACTTTTTAGGTTTTCTAGTCCTCTTCCTATTTCACTCCCTCTGCAGAACAAGAAGTGGTCTCTGTGCTGATGCTCCACTTCCATTTCTGCTTCTGCATTGCACCTCCACTCCCCTGAGTCCCTCCTGGAGGAACAATCCTCCTTCCAGAGGAGATCCAGACCATCATTCCAGCTCCTTCCTGGAGCTCCAGACCTTCATTCCAGCTCCTTCCAGAGGAGCTCCAGACCATCATTCCAGCTCCTTCCTGGAGCTCCCACAGCTCCAGAACTTCATTCCAGCACCTTCCAGAGGAGCTCCAGACCATCATTCCAGCTCCTTCCTGGAGCTCCCACAGCTCCAGACCTTCATTCCAGCACTCCCCTTTGAGCCACCTCTGCTTTCCTTCTCTCTGGGCTGCAGAAATCCTACTAAAGGGCACTTGAGTGCTGTGTCCTTTGTCAGGGTCACAGAATCCACATCCATGTGCAGCTGGGTGATTTCTGCACTATCCCAGATCCCTCCTGAGCAAAAACCCCAGGCAGGGAGCTGCAAGTTAATGCACCTTGCTCTGGGCAAGGCAGTTTACCTTACAGCTGCTTCTCACGACTTCACAGCCTCTAATTTTCTTGTCCTACCGCCTTGAACTTTATTTACTCTGGGGACAATTGGAGGAGATGGCTTTGAGTGTTTCTCAAACACCGAACAGCAAGAGCTGGGCTGGAATGTGTGAATTGCTGAGAGCCTTAAGTGACAGCTACTGTACTTGTGACCCTTGGGTGAGGAAATTAGAGGCTATGAAACGTCTGGAAAGGCTTTCTGCCACATTATTTACTTTGCCCAGGTTCCCTAAGGCTCACTCAGAAATGTGCTTCTGAGCACTGCTCAGTGCTCACATGTTTACAGTGCAATGGAGTTAAAGGCACTGGGGATTTGCCTCGCTGCTGGAAAAGCTGGGTGGGAAGCCAGGCTGCCTTGAAGGCTTTTTTAAACAGGATTAGAGCTTTTCAAACTCGAGAATAGGAATGGGAGGGCTTTTGCCACGCTGTTTGATCAGTGGGAAGGGGTTTCCATGCCCAGGATTAGCTGTTATCCCGCTCAGGGCCAGCCTCATGATGTGTGGGAGGAAAAACAGATGTGGACTTTTCCAGTGATATTTTTCTCTATTGGCAGCTTTAGGATTTCCAAACTGACTCCTCTCCCCTCAGAGAGGGCAGCAGTCCCTAGATAAAAAAGAGGTACCAAGTTCAGAGAGGCTTTAAACAGGGATTTTTGTCTTCATAAACCAGTCCTCCTCCCTCTGCAGATTTCTGCATCTTCTTGGAGGGCTCCAGCCCTGCAGGTAACTTTTATCACTTCCCCATGGATGCAGAGGACATTTTTCTTCCCAAATCCTGGGGAGGATCTTCTTTTCCTCCATGCTGAGAAATGTCTTTGCACTCAGCATCACATTCCAGCCTCCTTGGGAAGAAGCTTTCCTTGGGGAATGTTCTGGTAACCAAATTCCAGGGTCAGAGCCCTTTCTGAACATCAAGGTGGTGTTTCAGTCTTTTTCCAAATCAGCTCTAAAGGAGGGAATTTGGGAAATTCCTGGTGCCAGATTTATAAAATCTGGGAGGTAGAGGCTGATTCCCTGCCCTACCAGTGGCTCTGTGACCTTGGCTAAGTCCTGATCATAATGGAGGTGGCTGAGATGTGAGTTTGAAATGTTTTTGTCAACAAAAAGTGATTACATAGGCATAGGGAAAAAATAAATAAATAAGTGATCCAGGAAATTTTGTAATTTTTTTTAATCTACCAGTACCTGGAAGAAAAAAAAAATATTCAAGGAAACTTGGCTGGAGTCCCTATTCACTTAATCCTTTTCTCCTTGACAAATGCTGCAAATTCTGTATGCTGGAGGATATTCTTCAAGAGAAGCCTGGCTGTTAGTACATTAAGAAGCAATTTAATATTGAATGCACACTGCAGAAGCAGAGCTCTTGACTAGAAAGCAAACAGGACCAGAAAGGGGATACAAATAAATAGAGCAAGCACCAACCTTTTCCCAAGCCTCACCTTAAAATCCCTTTCAAATAAAGGTAAAGCTGATTCCAGCATTTCCTGCTTGAGGAACTCCTACTGCTTTATCACTGTGGAGATGCAAAACAAGCTGAGCTCTGGTGCTCAGGTGTGTTGCTGACATCCTCAAAAACAATCCTCAGGTGCTCTGGTGTGTTGCTGTGGCCACAGGTCCTGCTCCTCCTCCTCCTCCTCCTCCTCCTCCTCCTCCTCCTCTCAGCACAAGCACAGCTGGGTGGGATTTTTGCTGTCCTGCAAAGCCAAATGCCTCAGGTTTTCCCCATGATTTTCTGCTGCCTAATTCATACAGGGATAGCTGTATTTTAATTGTGTTTTGTTTATTTATTATTTATTATTAGAATAATTTATAATTATTGTTTTATTATTTAAAATATTATATTTGAATGTATATTAATATAGGAATAGCTGGGATTTGCTGGGTTTTTTTTAGAGCACCTATTTCCTGTGAGACGGTTTTCAAACAGGTTGGGGTGAGGGGAGAGTTTGCAGCACAAATATTGGATTTTTGTCCTGGGAAGCTGAGAAGCCTCATAGAAAAAGGAAAACAATACTTATCTGACTTGCTTCTCCCGTGTTTTGCTGCTTTGGAATGTGTTTGGAGGTTGTTTTACCCACAGGTGATTGTTTCATTGGATTCTGCTGTGAGTTGTTTTCACTCTTTGGCCAATTGGGGCCAAGCTGTGTTGGGGCTCTGGAGAGAGTCAATGAGTTTTCATTGTTATCTTTTTAGCATTCAGCAAGTATCCTGTCTGTATTCTTTAGTATAGTATAGTATTCTTTAATATAATGTAGTATCATAAAATAATAAATTAGCCTTCTGATAAGATGGAGTCAGATTCATCATTCCTTCCTTTGTCTGGGGGGGAACCCAAACACAATGGGCTGTGTTTGACACTTTTGGGCTCTGTGAAGTGCAGGAGAGTTGTGTCCCACCCAAAGTTGTGTTCCAGCACTGCAGAGCCTCAGGGCATGGTGAGATTTGAGTAAGTTCAGCAGTGAATGTCACAGTGTGAGGGCTGGGGACAGCTTCTCCCTCCTCTGTGACTCTGTGGCACTGCAGGTGCCTCGAGCTTTTCCATCTGTTCCCTGTCCCCTTTGTTGTTAGTAGCTGAGAAAGGGTGGACAAGCTTGGGGAGACTGGATCAACCTCTGTTTGTGATGGGAACAGGTAGAGAAATTGGCCTCCCCTCCAGAATTCCTTCAGTGCCAGGAAACTCCTGTGAGGACATTGCCTCTCCCTCTCTCCTCCTGCCTGGGAGCGGGAACAAATTGTCCAGCGTGCTCTGTGGGTTTAACTTCATTACAGAAAGTGTTCCTGCTGAAAGCCAATGTCCTTCACAGGTGCTTGGGGAGAAAAATGCCTCTGGAATAGCCCATCTGGTGCGTGGGTTTTGATTAGTTCCCTCTCCCCTGTCCCTGCCCTCATTACTGGGAAATGCCCAGCTGCTGTTCGCAGTCCATTCCCATAATAACGCTGCTGCTTCATCAGGGGCAGCCTCCACCTCAGGAGAAAGCAGAGAGGATTTTTTTTTTTCTTCCTGTGAAGATGGGAAAGGAGGAAATTATGGTGGGAAATGGTGTTTTGTTTCAGAGGAAGGTTTGGGAAGGGAGGACTGTTGTTCTGTTGGGGTGGTGTTCACAGGGGTCCCTGGAAGAGATGAGGATCTGACTCCATGTTTCAGAAGGCTTGATTTATTATTTTATGATATATATTACATTAAAACTATACTAAAAGAATAGAAGAAAGGATTTCATCAGAAGGCTGGCTAAGAATAGAAAAGGAATGATAACAAAATCCTGTGACTGACCGAGATAATCTGAGCCAGCTGGGCTGTGATTGGCCATTAATTAGAAACAACCACATGAACCCAATCCCAGATGCACCTGTTGCATTCCACAGCAGCAGATAACCATTGGTTACATTTTGTTCCTGAGGCCTCTCAGCTTCTCAGGAGGAAACATCCTAAGGAAAGGATTTTCCATAAAATATGTCTGTGACATTCTGTCAGGGTGATGGGCCATCAGGTGCAGAGCAAAACCACTGAGATAACACCACTGCCTTTGGTCACACACATGCCCCAGATCAGTGTCCTCTGCCTGGACAGAACTCCCAGCTCTTCTGGGGACATGACATGACCTCTTCCTCAAATAAATGTAGTGCTGGCCTTGAAAAAAAACCCTTACAGCAGATGTTTGAAGGCCACTTAGATGGGCCAGCAGCGATTTTGAAACTAGCAGAAGTGAAGATATGACTAAGAGAGAGCTAAATGAGGAAATTAGTTGCCCTGCAAAACACTCTGCAAAATCAGATGTTAGTTAAATTGCTGCTTTCTTTGCTTGTGTTCCATAATTGCAGTTTCTTCCTGCTCTCAGCATGACCAGACCAAGCCCTTTTGTTTGGCACTGTGACCTTTTATCCCTGGCCTCTGTCTTGAAACATAAATTGCACTGTCTGGACAATAAATCTGTCTCTTGGTCAAGCAGAGCTTCAGTGTAGAGGGAAGGAAATAGCAAATTGTGAGGAGATATTTCTGTGTGTTTTCTCCTGATTTGCTGCTCTTTTGGATAGTCATTGAGACAGCTTGGCCTCTTCTTCCCTGCATGAATTACCAATAAAATAAAAGGGACTTTTTCCAGTGTCCTTAATGTCTTTTGTTCTTACTCCACAGCAGAAGTGACTGTCTTTCAGGAGCCTTGTTCCATTTACAGATAAGTTATCAGTACCACTTGCATCTCAGGCACTCAGCAGCATGGACAATAGACTCATTGGTAGTTCCAAAAGAAGCTTCTCCAGTTGATTTAATGTTTTTGTGGAGGAGGCAACAGAGACAGAACTGATGAGGAGCCATTGGAGTCAAATTGTGCTTGTCAGGAAAACAAGCTGAATCTCTCTCCCCCTGTGTCATCATTCCTTGGTTTATGAGGAGCTCTCTGAGCTGGCTCTCCCTTGCCCGCCTGGCAGGAATCTTTATTTCACTTTCTCCCTGGCTCTCCCCTTTGCTGCTCAGCCCTTGCTAATGCTCCCCAGCTGCTTTAGGGCTGCACATCCCCTCCCACCTGGACTTCAGCACAGATATTTTGAAGCTCTAGCAAGCCAGATGCGCCCCACAAAGCTGGACTTGAGCTGCTGCTGTGGCCAAGGGAGAGCCCTGCCATTCTTGTTCCCTTGCAGCAGGGTGATCCCCAGGCCAGCCTGGTGTGGGTGCTGTAGGAGCAATGGGGGTAGGATGGTGGGGATGGATGGAGATGAGAGATCTCTGCAGCCAGGTCAGGAACTTGGGGTTTATTGCAAAGGGCCTGGGTGCAGGGCCCTGCTGGGAGCTGCCAGCCACAGCTCAGAGCAGGACTGAGAGGAGAGAGGGGTAGAGAGGATGGGAGGGTAAGAGAGTAAGAGGGTAAGAGCCTAAGGGAGTAAAAAAGGTAAAAGAGTAAAAAGGGTAAGAGAGCAAAAGGGTAAGAGACTGAAGTTCCCATTCCAATACAATAAATCTTCTTCTGTGTTGAATATTCTAATTCTCACTAACCAATCTAGTACAAGATACAAATCCTATAGCATTTACATACAGCCTATAAGAATGATTACATCACCATACTGTGTTACATTTTAAACTCTAAAAACTCCTCTTTGGGCCCCTTCTGCCAAGCTGTAGGGTCTGCTCTGACCCTTGGGCCTGTCTGCAAGCAGAGGGTGTTGTTCCATCAAAAGGGGATTACATTCAGCTGGCCACACCATTGTTTTCCAGTTGTTCAGTAACTGAGGTATCTCAAAGCTTGCTTTCATTTCAATCTTGCTTATAGCTTCCATATTCTCAAAATCTTTTGCCAGGCAATCATATTCATAAGGCTTTCCTGTTTCATCTTCCCCAGCAGGTGCCACAACAGTGCAATGGCACCAGCCTGAGGTATGTGGCTGTTCCACTCCCAAACCCAACAGCAGCCCCCTCCCAAGGCCAGGAGCTGTTTGAAGGCTTCTCTGCAATCCACTCCACTTCCCCCAGTGCAGCTTCCTCATGGATTTCAAAGCCCATTCTGGGCACTTTCTCCAGGCAGCATTAGTGCTGGGAGAGGAGCAGCCTCAGCCAGGGAATGTCCCTGTGAGGACACAGCTCAGCTCCTGCTGTGGTGAAGGTTCAGCTCTGCCTTCAGCCCCTGCTGGGGATCCTGGGCTCACAGGATTGCCCCAGAAAGGCAAAGGCAGCTCCAAGGAAAGCTGTTGGTGATGAGGATGAGGAAGGAGAAAGTTTGGCTTGATAAAATCCTGGCCTGTTCAGCTTTTTCCATAACAGGAAGGATGAAGGGCCAGGGGTACCCCTGGCAGGTTTCTTGATGCATTCAGAGGCACCACCAAGGGATTTCCTGCATTTCTGGCAGATGGACCATGTTTCTGGCATTCTCTTCACAGGCATGGCTGGGTAGAGCCATGTGCACAGCCAGCCAGAGGAAACCTCCTGTTTTGTGGAGTGCTGTGATGTCATTACACAATGGGCAGGTCAGAGGCACAAGAGTGTGTGTGGACAGCAGCTGGGATGTGCTGGAAAGGAGAGCAGAGCAAATATTTGAGAGAGTTGCTCTCTAACACAGCCTCTCAGGGCCTGGGGTGGCACTTATCTTGAGCAATGCAGGGTTCAAGTTTATTCATTGTCAAACTAATCCAGCCAAGAGGAGAAGAGCTGGAATATATGAAAATTAAAAAAATCAGCCATTATTTTCTAAAGGACTCTGTAAACTTGTTACATGCTTAGGTGCACACAAGGGCTCAGGTCCTTCCCAGCTAAAAATCAGTAGAACCACCACTCATCAGGGAAGAAAAACTTTCTTTTATTCCTGCCCTGCTTTCCACAGCTGCTGTCCTGTGGGCAGCTGGTGATAAATCCCAGGTCCTGGTGTGACAGCTCCCACATCTGAATGTCCCTATCCACATCATGTGTCCCTGTGCTCTGGGAGAGGTCAGTGGGGACAGGGAAAGGACAGCAGGAGGAGTGGAAGGAAGGAGCTCACCTGCTCCTTAACAGTTGTAGAATGGAAAGAGTGATAAAGTCCTGGAATGGCCTGTCTGGGGAGGTGGTGTGTGGCATTCACATTTGCTGAAAAATCCCTTCACCCAGGGTTTTCCTCCTGGGAAGCTGAGAAGCCTCAGAGAAAAGGAAAACAATTCTTATCTCATTTGCTTCTCCTGTGTTGTGCTCACATGTGGAATGTGTTTGGGGATTGTTTACCCACAGGTGATTGTTCCACTGGATTCTGCTGGGAGTTGTTTTCACTCTTTGGCCAATCAGGGCCAAGCTGTGTCAGGACTCTGGAGAGAGTCAGGAGTTTTCATTATTATCTTTTAGCATTCAGTAAGTATCCTGTCTGTATTCTCTAGTTTAGTATTCTTTAATATAATATAGTATCATAAAATAATAAATTAGACTTCTGATAAGATGGAGTCATATTCATCATTCCTGCCTGCCATGAGGGTCCCCACAAATAGAATAGTGCTGGAGTCCCCATCCCTGGGTGTGTTTAACAAAGCCTGGATGTGGCACTGGGTGCCAGGGTTTAGCTGAGGTGCTGGGGTGGACTTGATGACCTTGAAGGTCTCTTCCAACCCGGTGATTCTGGGAATTCTGGGAATTCTGGGAATTCTGTGAACTGCCAGAAACCACCAGGAAATCCCAATTCCTCTCAGGCAGCTGCACCTGGGAGCGCTGCTCACTGCCCTGCTCCCTCCCAGGGGTTTCCCAGGAGGATGCAGCTCCTGGCACACTCTGTCCCTGTTTGATGGCTGTCACTGCAGTGAAACAAATCTCCTTGTTTTGGTTCCCTGACCTTCAGCAGCCAAATCATTGACTGGCATTTCCTACTCTCCCTCTTCCCTACTCTGGCAATAACTGTGTGCACATAAAAGCTTAGGGAATGCTAATCAGGATAAATGTAATGGTGTTTCTAGCCCTGTGAACACATGCTTTATGACTATTGTGAGGTTTGAGGGGTTTTTTTTTGGGTGGTTTTTGTTTTCTAGAAAGAAAAAAATCCCACAGGGTTTTTGTTCACGTAATTGTGTTGAGCAAATTTGAAATATTTGAAAGCTTTTAAGTGCCTGTTATATATACATCCAAGGTTTGTCTTGGAACATGCTAGGTTGCAATAGACATTTTCCAATTAAGTGAAACAGCAGTGAGGATAATGGGTTTATGGAAATGGAAGAGCCATGCTGGAGGGAGATGGAAAGCCAGAAAGCATTAATCTTAATAGGATACTTTTTCTTTTTTAGCTTTGCTTTTTTCTAAAACTTTTAAAAAATTTCCCTAGGCATGTTCCTGGTTCTGCAGTGGCACTTTCTGTATCTAGAGAATCTCTTCCCCTTTTTTTCCCTCATTTACTCCAAATTACTTTTTTTTAATTTTTTTTTATCCCTTCTTTCCAAGAAATCATCTGCACTACCCTTCTTTCTCCAGTGATGGAGGCTGGTGCACACATCCAGTCATCTGTCACTTTAACTGAGCATGCAGTGTGGGGATGGGAATTCACAGCCTTCTGCTCTGCAAGGCAGAGCAACCCTCCAAAGAGCCAAAGCCTCCCTCCTCCCTCTGCCTCCCAGAAAACCTCTGGGACAGCTCTGGGCTCTGCTCCAGCCCTGCAGCCCAGTCACCTTGGGCCAGGCTCCTGCCTTCTCTAGGCTGAGTAAATGCCTTTTCCAGGAGGCTTCCCCGTGGAGTGAGCAGGATCCAGGGTGGGATCAGTGCCTGGAATATTTCTGTGCTCTCTGGTTTTTGGGCTGTGCCTTGCTGGGCAGTCTGGAGCAGCCCAGTGGGTGCTGAGTCTGGTCAGGATGGTGGTGCTGAGCTCTGCTTTCCATCTTTGGGGAGTCCCTGTGAGAGGAGGGTGGGAGCAAATGGGAATTTGGTCACTTGTAGCCAGAAATGAGAACTCAGTCCCCAGCCAAATCTGCTGGCAGTAACTGGAGCTTGAAGAAAGGAGGCAACCTGTGGGTTGTGCATGACACATCATGCAGAGGGATGGCTGTGCCATCTCCCAGGAGGGGTGCTGGGCTTAACCCACCCCTTCCCTGTGCCTGTCACCCCTCCCACCATTTCCAGCCTGATCTGTGACACATTCCCATGCCAGCTCTCCCTCCTGGTTCACCCTCGTTGTGTGAACACCAGCACAGATTCCTGTGAGATGCTGGATTTGGATCATCTCTGCAGGAACAACCTCCTTGAGTCTGGCATGGATGTTTTTTACTTCCCTTCCTAGCCCTGGCTGTAAAAGTGGACTGTGTTTCTTTAAATCCACTCACTCCTTTACAACTGCTGCTTTGCAGGAAACAATGCTCAGATATTTAATCTGAAAAAAAAGAAAAAAAAAAGAGAAAAAAGAAAGGGCTCGGGCTTTCCTACTGTATTTATCTCTGCCCAAATCAGAAGGGTTGGAGCCTTAGACACCTCAAAGGTCTCCCTAGGGGTAGGTGCATTTCAGTAGTGGATGAAGGGATATATATATATATATATATATATATATATATATATATATATATATATATATAAAACATTCAGGTTAGATAGGCTTCTGCATGGGAAGAGCCCCGAAGAAACCACATAATTCCACTCTATTGAGGTCCTAATGCTGCACCTGTCAAGGCAGTGCCAGTGTGATCTCAGAGCAGGGCACTGGGGAGAGAATATTGATCCCATCTGGATACAGAGCACAGCATCCTCTGCATCCTTTATGTCCAACACAGCAGTCCTTGCCCAGCCTCCCCCCCGCTCCTCTAACAGCAAAATCTTTCATCCATGAGCCAAAGCAAAACGACTTCACCAGCTCTGATGTCCTGGGGAAATGTGCTGGGCCTCTGCCATGAGTGCAGAGCCTCCTTCCACAGCCAGGAGCTTTCAGGCAGTGAGCAGGATTAAGACAGGCAGCCCCAGGCTTTGCTGTGACCTTTGGGTATTTAAACAGTCTTGGCCTGGCTTCATGAATATGAGCAGACTCCTGTCTGCTTCCCAGCCCTGCGTGGATATACTTGAAAAAGCAGCTCTTAAATGCCTTTCTTGGAAAAGTAAAAAAATAGCACTGCAAGTGATAATCAGACTTTATGACTTTATTTCCCCGAGATATTCCGTCGCCCCTCTGTTTTCAAGGCCGTTTTTATGGTTCCTCTCAATGCAGTTTTTCTTCGTCTCTAAAACCCCTGCATTTGTGTGTGATGGTTTGGGAGGCTTTCTCCAGGCTGTTCTCCCACTAGAGGGTACTCCTGCCACACCAACCATGGCCATGCCGGGCTGGACCCGGCTCTCACTGCTCCCTGCCAGCACAGCCCCTGCCCGCTCCTGCTGCTCCCCTGCTCCAGCAGCCTCACATCTGCCTTCATTTTGTCTATGCAGGGCCCCCAAAAAGGCTGGAGAGCCTCTCCTGTTTTCACCTCCACGGCTACACAACTTTCTATATATAATGTGTAATTTGGGGAATTTGAGCCCACTTGGCGGGGGGCTGAGGTTGGTGTGGAGACCCCCCCACACCGCAACATTTTGATTTGGAAATGCTCCCATGGCTACGTGGTGCTGGGCTGAGGGGTGGAGTTTGGGTGCTCTTTTTAGGCTTTGCTTTTGGGGCGAGGAAACAGAGATATTTTCTTGGTGCTGAGCTGAGGGGTAGAGTTTGGGTGCTCTTGTTTTTAGGGTTTACTTTTGGGGTGAGGAAACAGAGACATTTGAGCTCACTGGGAGGGCTGAGGTTGGTGTGGAGACCCTCCCCACACCACAACATTTTGTTTTGGAAATGCTCCCATGGCTACGTGGTGCTGAGCTGAGGGGTGGAGTTTGGGTGCTCTTTTTAGGGTTTGCTGAGCTTTTAGGGTGAGTTTTTAGGTGAGCTTTTAGGGTTTGCTGTTGGGGTGAGGAAACAGACATTTTTGTGGTGCTGAGCTGAGGGGTACAGTTTGGGTGCTCTTTTTAGGGTTTGCTGAGTTTTTAGGTGAGCTTTTAGGGTGAGTTTTTAGGTGAGCTTTTAGGGTTTGCTTTTGGGCAGAGGAAACAGAGGCATTTTTCTGGCCGCCCTCTTTTTTAGGCAGGAGATCAGAGCCTGTGCTCTATTCTGGCCTTGAACTCTGTCTGTGCGTGGCTGTTGATGGATGGGAGGCTCCCTTAAGAGCAGATTTATTTGGCTTTCATGCTGTGAGAGTGCAGAAGCAGCTTTGGGTAGGGCTGGAGCCCTCCTTTCCCCTCCTGCATGCCCGAGTGCCCCTCTCCATTTGCAGCAGGCAGGATGCAGCACACGCTGTGCTGCTGTGGCTCTGGGGGCTGCAGCCTCTGCAATGGCACAGCCAGCAGGATGCATCGGAGCTTTTCACCCAAGAAAAAGGTTCCTTGGCTGGGATGAGAACTCTCAGTGCCCTGTCCCCTTCCCAGCTCCCTGCTCTGCAGGGATTTCCAGCCCTGCTCTTGTCTCTGAGCATGCTCGTGCCTGTTCTCACTGATTAAATGAGCAGGCAGGAATTACAGGCAGCCATCCATCAGCAGAGCCACGGCTCCCTTCACCCAGTCAGGAGGAAAGAGGTCAACATTTTTTCTTTCCCAAGCCACTTCCAGCAGTGAGAAACCCAGTGAGAGCTTTCTGGCAGGGTGATTCTCCCTCCTGAAGGAACCAGCTGCACAAAGTGGTGCCTTCAGAGCAGCGAGAGCCACAGCTCAGCACCAGGAAGCTGGTTGAAAGGTTTCCTGTTGTGGGGAGAATAAAACATCATCTGCCTTGTGCTGGCACTTGGAGCCATAAATCCCTAATGTGGACCATGAAAGGGGGTGTCACTGTCCCATGGAAGGGAGGGCCAATGTCCTATGGAAGGGAGTGTCACTGTCCCATGACAGGGAATGTCACTGTCCCATAACATGGAATGTCACCGTCCCATGGAAGGGAATGCCAATGTCCCATGAAAGGGAATGCCACTGTCCCATGAAAGGGAATGCCACTGTCCCATGGAGGGGAGTGTCACTGTTCCATGAAAGGGAATGTCACTGTCCCATGACAGGGAATGTCACTGCACCATGAAAGGGAGTGTCACTGTCCCATGACAGGGAATGTCACTGCACCATGAAAGGGAGTGTCACTGTCCCATGAAAGGGAGTGTCACTGTCCCATGGAAGGGAGGGCCACTGTCCCATGACAGGGAATGTCACTGTCCCATAACATGGAATGTCACTGTTCCATATAAGGGAATGTCACTGTCCCATGAAAGGGAATGCCACTGTCCCATGGAGGGGAGTGTCACTGTCCCATGAAAGGGAATGTCACTGTCCCATGACAGGGAATGTCACTGCACCATGAAAGGGAATGTCACTGTCCCATGGAAGGGAGTGTCACCATCCCATGGAAGGGAATGCCAATGTCCTATGGAAGGGAATGTCACTGTCCCATGGAAGGGAGTGTCACTGTCCCATAACATGGAATGTCACTGTTCCATGAAAGGGAATGCCAATGTCCCATGAAAGGGAATGCCAATGTCCTATGGAAGGGAATGCCACTGTCCCATGGAGGGGAGTGTCACTGTCCCATGACAGGGAATGTCACTGTCCCATGACAGGGAGTGTCACTGTCCCATGACAGGGAATGTCACTGTCCCATGACAGGGAATGCCACTGTCCCATGGAGGGGAGTGTCACTGTCCCATGACAGGGAATGTCACTGTCCCATGACAGGGAGTGTCACTGTCCCATCCAGTCTATCTCAGGTCTCTCCAGAGAAGTTCTTTGCACCTGCTGCCCACAGGTGTCTCCTGTGTGTGCTGCCCAACACAGGGAGGAGATAATCCAAGGCATGGAATGCTCAAAGCATTTGATCCTCTTTGGCTGGATCTTGCAAAAAGCCTGGTGCTGGTTGGGATGTAGCTGTTCCTGGGAGCATCAGTAGAGCTGGTTCCTCTTCAGAAAGGACATCCTTGAAGCTGGAGAGGAAGTTATGCCCTAAAACCCAGCAAAACCTTCTCTCTTGTCACAGACTGACAGCACTGGGCTAGCAGAGGCTCTGAGGGGAGGCTGGAACAGCACTCTCTGCTCTCCAGCAGTGGAAAGGAAGTTGGGGTGACAATTAGGAAGGGGAAAAACAGAAAACAGAGCCTACAAAGGGGAGTAACTCACCACTGTGACTAACTGTTCCTCTTGGAAAACCCAGAGAAAGTCATCAAGCAGCTCAGAATTACAGTAAATGACAGACCTGGCTTAGCCTGGCTGCTGAGTGCTCCCAGCCTGCATTGATTTCTGAACCAGGCTATGAATTGCTGCCAGGCAATGAGCTGGCTGGTGGCTGAACCCTTACATCCTCCCTGGACCTGATCCCTGTCATTGTCCCAGTTCCCATCAGAGGCTGTCGGTCACTCCAGCTGAGTGCGGAATCTGCTTCACCCCCGTGTAAATCTGTAAAATCCAGAGGAACCCCATGTTAATCTGTGTAAATCCAGAGGAGCTTCACTCTAACAACCCTCCCAAGCTTGCCTCAGGAGCTCCTTTTTCTCTGCCACTCCTGGTCATTATTCAGAATGTTCCTGAGAGCAGCAGGGCATCTTGGAGCTCTGCTGGAAGGAGGAATGTGGATGTCCTTGAGGCAGCCCCAGACACGCACAGCACGGGCAGCCTGCTGAGCATCCCCACACCACGATCCCCTTGTTCCTCCAGCTGGGAGCCCTTCAGGCTGGCACCTGGAGGGGAACATGCCAGCCCACCTCTCTGTGAGGCCTCTCCTGAGAGCTGTTGTGCAAACAAAGGGCTGTTTGTTTGTTTGTTTGTTTGTGCAGCCCGGAGTAATTAGGACGTGCTGAACTCTGTGTTGGGCAGGACAGAGCCCTGCTTGAATCCTGGGGTCTGGCAGCCCCGGCTCTTGGTGCTCAAAGCTGCTGCTTCTCGAGCCCAGAGCTCCCTGATGGAGAGGTTTGGTGTGACAGTGTTCACAGGGGTCTGAGGATGAGGGAAGAGACAAGGATCTGACTCCATGTTTCAGAAGGCTTGATTTATTATTTTCTGATATATATTACATTAGAACTATACTAAAAGAATAGAAGAAAGGATTTCATCACAAGGCTGGCTAAGAATAAGATAGAAAGGAATGATAACAAAGGCTCTGTCTCGGACTCTCTGTCCGAGCCAGCTGGGCTGTGATTGGCCATTAATTAGAAACAACCACATGAGCCCAATCCCAGATGCACCTGTTGCATTCCACAGCAGCAGATAACCATTGGTTACATTTTGTTCTTGAGGCTTCTCAGCTTCTCAGGAGAAAAAATCCTAAGGAAAGGATTTTCCATAACAGATGTCTGCGACAGTTTGGAGAGGGAGGGTCAGACTTGCTGATCTGCAGCCCCTGCTGGGGTGGCTCAGTGCTCTGTGGGTCGTTCCTGCTCAGGTGAGCAGCCTTGGGGCAGGCAGTGCAGACAGACAGGGCTCACTCCTCATAATGCCCCATCCCTCTCATTCTGTGCAATATCCAGTCCATGAGGTGTTCCCAGCCTCCAGCTGCACTTTGTTCAGCTCCAAGTCTGCAGGATTGGCTCTGTCCTCCTCTGTTTTCTCCTCTGATTCTCCCTTGTTCTCTCCAAATCATGCTGTGCCATGCAGACATTTCACTCCCCTGTTTTATGTGCCTTGGCTTAACCTGTGGTGCCTATTTTGGGACTTCTGGTGTGAGCTGGAAGGCTCTTTGCTCCAGGTAGGGAAGTTAATGATGAAATACACAGAGCAAAACTAGGAGGGAACCACTGAGCAAGAGCAGCTCTGGTGTGTGATCAGACAGTGAATGATTCAGATGAGCTCTCCAGGGCTCTCAGGAGGCCAGCAGTGGTGGCTGGGCTTTTCTGGAGGCCTGTGTGAGCCAGCTTGGAGGTCTGGAGTGGGAACAAGGCTGGAGAATGGGTCCAGCAAGGACAGATGGAGCAGGGAGGGAGGCAGGGGGAAGCCAAGTTGCTGCTTGGCTGGGTTTGGCCAGTGGGACGTCAAAGAATAAGTTTAGGACTAGGGGATAATCATGGGAGAACAGCATTTGGGGGTCTAAATCCAAATCCCAGAGGGTGGACAGCTGCTGTAAGGAAATCCCCCTTAGGAAAAAGCACCTGAGGGAAGGGGGGATGAAACTGCTGGGTTTGGATGTTGCACCTGCAGGGATGTTTGCTCCTGCTTGCACTGGGGGCTGAGCCATGAGAGAAGAGGGAGCAGCCCCACAGACCCACCTTGGTAGCTCTGTCAGGGCCTGCGCCCGTGCTTCCCTCCACATGGGCTGAAATGAAATGAAATAAAATGAAATGAAATGAAATTAAGTTCTCCCAATTACCACAGAACGGCTTAAAAATGGAGCTGTGTCAAATCCAGCGTGTGCTGTGGCTGTGTCTGCAGAGCTGTTTGTTTGCCTGATGAAGGGGAAAAGTAATGTGAAGCTGGAGATGAAATTAAGCTGAGAAAAGGTTTAATTTTTTTTCTTCTCAGTCTCAGCCTTTCCAGGATCATTCCAGTAGGTGCCAGTCTCACCTTGTGGAGAAGGGGAGGATGGAAACTGCCAGTAATTCTTCGCAGAAATATGAAAAAACGCAGCACAAGAGGGGGTGGGTGGAGAAATGAAAGCCTATAGGAAAGAGCTCTGCTCTCTGGGATGCTCACTTCATCTCTTCCTCCCTACTCAGCAAAGTTTATCTTGGGCTCAGCAGCACGGACCAGTCTCTCCCTCCCCTTGTTCTTTAATTGGTGTGCAGGAAAGGAGAAGGTGTTGGGGGAAGGAAAGGGAAATGGGATATTGTGTTTGGATGCCCCAAAGGGTAGAAAACTGCGTGATTTCCAAATATGATAGTTAATGCTTAATCTGACAGGCTGTCTCTTATCAACAGGCTGGATGTGACTCCCCATTCCATGATAATGGAATTCTGTATGGAGACCACAGGAGACCCAGTTCCATTCAATTAACTCACAAAACAGCAAAGCTCTGAAAGCATCTTTGTCTTCTCTTCTCCCCACCTCTTTCTCTCCTTTCTTTTTTTACCCTGAGAAAATGACAGAGTGAATATTTCCATTTTGTTTTGCAGAGGATTAGTACCAACTAATAGGATTAATATCCCAAGTTGTGTGGCAAATGGAACACTGTTAATAGGGTGATTATTAGAGAATTATATGGAGGGGCAAAAAAAAAAAAAATTAGAAGCAGTTGAAAGAAGAGCATCTCTGTGTTGGAGAGACTTCCATTTCTGTGCAATATCCAGCTGCTGACCTGCCTGTTCTGGGTCAGATTTCTTTATTTCTCTGGCTTGCTCTGCCTCTGGGATTGACTTCCTCATCAGCATGGGGCAGGAAGCAATTTCAGAGGCTGGAAATGCTGGATGCAGAGGGCATCTCCTCCAGTGACAGCTCCAGGGACCCTGGGGGGAAAAGGAAGGGGAAGGAGAGTCACCATTGCCCCTGGCATCCCCAGGGCTTGGGTTCTGCTCAGGGGGAACAGCTCCACTCTCCAAAGTGAGATTTTCTCCAAAATCTGACTCTGGTTTCATGGCTTTGCCCATGGGCTCTGTGGGTCTGAGGGGCTGTGTCTTCTGGGAGGATTTGGTTTGGGCACTGGTGGCTCTGTAGGATGTGCTGGAGGACTTCATATGGGTTTGGAGAACTTTCAATGGGATTGCAGAGCCAAAAAGAACTGGTGAAAATCCTGTGGAGGCTGAGTGCCAGAGGTGAGCTGGTTGTGTGCCACTGCCAGCAGGTGTAGGACGGGCTCCTTCTGCAAACCAAGGGTGGGAAGGCTCTGCTAGGAAAGCACAGAGTCCTCAGGAAATTCAAGCACATTTTTCTGTTCCCCAGGCCCTCGAGGAGGAACTCTTGGCAGACAGGTTGCAGCAGCAGCACAGTTGATGCATGGAGATTTTTTCTGACATCTGTTTGAGAGAGTCTCCTTATGCTCTGCATAAATCCATCTCTCCTGGGCCAGGAACCAGAGCCATCCACAGCCCTGGATGCTTCCTGGATGGGGCACTGGCACAAAGGGCTTCCTTTGCCTCACAGGTGTTATCTGAGCTCTGTGTTTCCAAGTCCCTGGAGGTATTTAGGCCTGCTCCTTGGAGGTGTTTGCTGTAGGAGGCTTTGTCTGAGCCACTGATAGGGATTTGTTCCCCTGAACTGGATCCCCATTACACCATGAGTCACTACTATTTATATCAGCTGTCGATCTCTCTCTCTCTGGCAGCTATTTCTGGCTACCTGCATTGTATTCAGGGGAGATTTAGCACCTCTTTTTTTATTTTTATTTCTTTCACCGAACCTGCTTTTAATTCTTTTTCAAACGTTGTTTTGTCATAGTTTGTTTTTCAGCACCTGGTGAGCTGTCTGCAGCTGAGCTGTCCTCACCTGCTGTTGTTCTGCTGGAAAAAAAAAAGGATTTCCAGTGCTACTTTCAGCAGATTCAGCTTTGTCTGAAGGAGTACTTTGCCCCAGAGTGAGAGTGTGGTGCCATCTAGAAATGAAAGGCTACAACAGGAACCAAAGCACTTTGCATCAAGCAGGATTCTAAACGCTGTTGAACTGCAGTGCAGGGGAGCAGGTCTGCTTTGTTTATAGCCCTTGTTACCCTAGGAGCTCTTCAAGCAAACAATGAGCAACCCATTCTTGCAAGCAGATCAGAAAAGGCTGACCCCTTTTATTGCAAAGAGAAGGGAAATGGGCCATGAGAAGGGCTCAGCCTCTTTGTACTGAGCAAAGTGGTAGCAGAGCTCAGAGTCCAACCAAAATCTCCTGTTTGGGTGCTCTACCCGCAAGGCTGAGCTTTCTGCTCTGCTCTGGTTCCCCCTCCAAAAGTGCACACTCAGAATTTCCAGTCCACCACAGTCAGTTAAAAACCCCACTGTCACTCTGCTGTCTTTTATCAGGACCAGCATTTTCCTTTCTTCCCCCACATCCCAGGCAGCCAAGAGAATCTGCCTGCCTGCCTCGGGCTGTGTCAGGAGCAGATCAAAGGCTGAGCCTGGGAGCAGTTTGGAGGAGCTTTGTGCACTTCCAAGAAGGAGAAGATGCTCTGGGAGCTGCTGGGAGACTTCAGAGGTTTTGTGCTGCACGAGGCAGGGGCACAATTCCCTGGTGAGTTCCCAGCTGAGGGCAGGCACTGGGAAAACAGGAATGCTCAGGACTGTGTGCCCTGATGTGGCACACAGAGGCTGAGGAACCACATCTCAGCTGCTCTGAGGCAGGACGTGCAGGAGCAGCAGGGTGGGGCTTTACCTTCACCTCTGTGAAAGGTAAAATCTACGTAATTTAAAGATGAGTTCCCTTATGCCAGGCCGTGAAAAAAAAGTCTTCAGAACACCCCCAAGGTTTCCATTTAATTACCAATTGCAGCTGATTTCACAGAGCAATTTCTAAGCCTCCAGCAAGGCCTTGTGGCAGTTCTTTCATCTCTCAGGCTTATTGGAAAAAGCTGTATTAAACGTCTTTTAATCCTGCCTTGGATGCAGAACCTTTGATCACCTACAATTTTACACATCTGTGCTCAGGCTCACGTTCTTACGTACGTGCCTCCCCATCCAAAATGCTTTAAACTGTGTCAGTTGATTGGAAAGTCTCTCCTGACTGATATAAAGCATCTTGCAAACCTGACTGAAACACCCTGAGAGCTAATGATCATCCTGAGGGTCTGGGTGATCCAAGGGGATGGTTTAGCGTTGCTGGTGAATGTCAATTCCTCATTGCTCCATCTTCTCCTTCCTCAGAGAATAAGTTTTTGCTGGGGAAAAGGAAGCAGTCAACGTCCTTGCATGGAAAAAGAGAGCTTTAGCCAGATTTGGGGTGATGTAATTTCATTTATCAATACAACATCTCAGTTGACAAGAAGGTGGGGCATTCCCAAGGAGATACAGAAATCCACATCCTAAACCCCAAGATTTCTGCAGTTCCCTGAGGGCAGGGCCAGCTGGAGCTCTGATCCCTCAGCCTGATGTGCCAGAGACAGGACACTGTGTCCCTCCTGCCCAAGGAGAACCTGATCTCTTTTCTGGGAGCAACACAGAGGTGACAATACAAGATTCCACCTGGGACTCAACTGTTCATTCAGTTTTCACTGAAGATTTCACTGAAGATTTCACTGAATTCAACAATTCATTGCTCCTGAGCATGGAAATGTTCCACAGGAGTTGTGTTACTACAGGACACGAAACAACACAATGCAAACTCGCTGCTTTTTTCAATGTAAAAAAGGGACCTTTATTTTTTTGACTCTAACATTTATAGATTTCCAAAAGTGACAGTGGATTGGAGGGTGAAAGTGCCACCTCTCCAATGACACCGGACAAACCAACAGCCCATCAAATTTCTCTTTCTTTATAAAAGAATACCAAACAATAAGTTATTTACATAAAGTGTGTGAGAAAGTTTGTTGTTGGGAAGGATGAAAGTTTGACAAGAAAGTCTCACAGATATGTGTGCTTAGCAGAAAGATTTTTGAATGTAGAGTCTGAAGAAGGAATAGAGATGGAAGCAAGTTTTGATCTAGAAGAAAAGAATTGCTGAGCCAGTCTCACTGGGTAACCAAGGAGGCAAAGGGTGTGTTAGTTAGAAGGGGTTTTTATGGCTTAGAGCAAAGGATAAACCCACCTCAAACAAGAAGATGTTTTTACCAAGCAGAAAGAGAGCACAGGCAAACAAGGCAGCAAAGTTGCCAGTAGAAAAAAGGTCTCAGAATTTTCCACTGCAAGAAAACTGAGAAACAACTTCTAGCTTAAACTGTAATGTACTAACTTCTAGTGATTGGAGAGCAGTAACATGAATATGGTAATTACAGGAGTTATGATAGGCTATAGATAAAAGTTAAGGTATAGATTGGTTCCAGTGTATGAAGATGCTCAGCAAAGAAAAGTATATAATGCAATGTAACCAAAAGAAAAGTATATAATGCATGTAACCAAAACCAAAGTATATCATGCAATGTAACCAAAACCAAAGTATATCATGCAATGTAACCAAAAGAAAAGTATATAATTCATTTGTAACCTAAACTCAGGGTCTTAGGGCCTGCCTGCAGCTGGAGCTGACAGCTGGAATAAACTGCATTTTGGGGAGGCTGCCTGGAGTCCCCCATCCCTCATTCAGGCTCTTACAGTTTGTTATGAGAATGTAAACATCAGAAGGCTTAGAAAAACTTTAAAAATCAGGGTGACAGAGTTGTGCCACTGGCCTGCCAGAAATTCCCAGAGAGCTCTGGTGGGATTGGCTGCCTGGAAAAGGGGAAGGAGCTGTGCCCTAGAACTGCCAGTGTCTGAGTGGGGACATCTGCCTGCAGCAACAGCTCTGTGAGGCCACCTGGACAGGGACTCGAGTCAGGAATGCCTGAACATATGTTTGTTCCAACTGCAACAAGGAATCCGAGTGTGGGGTGCTCAGTGGAGCAGGAACAATCTCTTTCCCAGGAAGTCATTATCTCCATGCTCTGAGAGAGGGAGCAGCCGGAGAGCTCTGTGGCCTGGGCAGCCAGAACAGCTCAGCTCTGCAGGAAAGGCCGGCTCAGCTGCCAGATGGGGCAACTCCAACCTTCTGCTCTGCCAAGACCAGCACGTTTTGCACTTTGCAGCTTTTTCCAGGGGATCTGCAGGCTGTGGCTGAGCCCTTTTAGGTGTGTGCCCACCCCATCCCCAGGGGCTGTCTCCTCAGGAGCCTCCTGCTCAGCGTTACATCAGGATGTGTGTTCTACTGCTCTTTTCACAGAATTCCCAGAATGGCCAGGTTGGAAGAGACCTTCAAGATCATGGAGTCCAACCCAGCCCCAGCAGCTCAGCTAAACCCTGGCACCCTGTAGCTGCATTTCTCTTCACAGAGTATTTAATACTCTTTTCCCAAGAGTATTTCTGGGATTCACGTTCTTTGAACCTCAGAGAAAGGAAAAAACCCCCAATTCTTATCTCATTTGCTGCTCCTGTGTTGTTCACAAGTGGAATGCATTGTGGAAGATTGTTAACCTGGAGGGAATTGATAACTGGGTTCTGGTGTGAGTATTTTGATTCATGACCAATTGAATCCAGGTGTGTGTGTGGGGCTGTTGGCTGACAGTCACGAGATTCTGAATGGCAGATTCAGTTTAGATGTAGTGTAATAGAATAGATATAATATTAATATTATAATTAATAAATATATTATATTGTATTATAATATATATTACTATATATTATTATATATGATTATATATTATTATACATTATATATTATTATATATAAAATATAATTATATATTTATATGTATATTATATAATATAATATATATATTTATTAATACAATATAATACAATATAATATAAACAATATAATAATTAATTAGCCTCCTGATATCCATGGAGTCAGATGCATCCTTTCTCCCCTTTGTGGGGGATGCCCCGCTTTACTCATAGCACCCAGTGCCACATCCAGGCTTTGTTAAACACACCCAGGGATGGTGACTCCGCCACCTCCCTGGGCAGCCATTCCAGAACTTTATCACTCTTTCCATTAAAAACTTTTTCCTAATATCCAACCCATATTTCCCTTGACACAGCTTCAGACTTTTTTTCGAGCTTGAGACTTTTCTTGAAGTCCTGGTGCTGCTGCCCTCCCCTCCCCTGGAAGGAGTGAATGTCTGCCCGTGGCTCTTTTGTCTTTTTGGGCAGCGGCAATGCCAGCAGGTCACCCATGAGCTCCTCTTCCTGCACAGCAGCACAGCAGCTGAACAAGGGGAGGGGGGCTCATTCCCAAGGCTGATTTCTTTCCTCTTGCTCTATCAGAGAAGAGAGTGAATCCTGAAGGAGTCAGATCCAAGAGCTAGATGTGAAATCCAGCCCTGGCACGCTCTCCAGGTCTGATGGAACTGTGATCTGATGTGTCAAATGCATTTGAGGGTCTCAGTTCTGTGACAGCTTGCTAATGACTCTGAGCTTCAGCAAGCTTTGACTGATCCCTCGGGGAGCTGGCAGAAAAAAATGCAGCAAAACTTTTTTTTTTTTTTTCAATTTTTTTTGGAAACATTTTTTCTCAAAATCAAAACATTGAATAGAAACATGTCTCTTCCAGCATCATTTTAAACTGGAATGTGTCAAAACAAATGCTTTCAGTTTGATTTGAGTGAGACATTTATAATTTTTACTTTATCTTGCAATAAGGAAACAACACATTTCCCATATTTTTATTTAGATCTTTGCTTTTTTTTTTTTTTTTTTGATATTTATCAGAAATGAGGAACCAACCACATGCTTCCAAAGTGAATTCTTGGCATTCCCATTCAGAGATTTTCAATTTCTTGTTGGTTATGGAAGCAGATGTGGATGTTCAGCCAGAACTACCAACAGGGCCAGGGCAGAACACACCTTCAGGTGGAAGAATCAGGAACTGGAGCCTTCCAATGAGGCTGGCAGAGAAAGGATGCCCTGCTTGCTTACTTGTTCCTTGCAACCTGTTCTCTGCATTCAGTCATTTGAGGCCCCAGAATTTCAAAACTGTGGGTCCTGTCTCACCCTGATCTGAGCTTGGTCAGACAGAGCCAAACCTTGTTCCTGTTCTGTGCTCTGGAGGGCTCAGAGGGGCTGCTCTGGGCTGGAGGGAGCATTTCCCCTCTGTTTTCCTTGCCTTGAGCTAAAAATGCCTTGTGGGTTTTATTTCCCCAGGCTAATGGTGATTCTTGTCTTGCCTTAATTGCTTTTTAAAGCTCCAGGTCCATCCCAGACAGAGCTGAGCTCCGTGGTGCATTTGTCATTTTCCCAAATACCTTTTTAATTAAATTGGAGCAGAACACTCCACTTTGTTGAGCTATCCATCTCAGCAAGTTCCTTCCTTCTGCTGGGCAGGCATTATCTTAATAATCACTGGCAAAATTTGGTGACTCTTCCTCAGGCTTCGTGATTTGCAGGGAAATTTTCCTTTTCCTAGGCAGAGAGCTGCTCACACTAAGGTTGCTCAGGCTGGCAGAGGATGTGCTGCATCCATCCAGGGAGGGTTTTTGCAGGGCTTAGGGAGAAAAATGTGGTGTCTGTGATGGAAAGAAATGAGGTTTGACACAACATTAGGCCCTCTCTGCCCCTGAATTCTGCAATTCAGTGCAGGATATTTTGGTTTTTTTTCTGGCCAAGATAAGGGCTTGGAGTTTGGCTGGAAGGGAAATCCCAAGCCTGTGAATTCAAGCAAGAGGCATCTGTCCTGCTCCATCACAGGCACCTGCAGTGCCACTCACCTCTTCTGCTCAACGTGGAAAAATTGCTGTCCTTTGGAAACCCCACTGCACCTTTTGGCTGGACAGCCCTGAGCTGTGCTGTGTCCTTTCACATCTCCATCCCTGCATGGGCTCAGTGCTCAGGCCCCTCCTGCCCCACACACTGCAGAGCTTTCAGCCCCAAGCCCTGCTCACCCCACTGCAGGGGGACTGTGTGGAGTGACCCTTCCCTGCCAGCACTGACCACCTGAGTTGTGTTTGCTCTGTTGGAGGAGAAAAACAGAGGTGATTTTCAGCGTTTTCACCACCACTCTGCAGGATCAGCTCAGCTCTGGAGAGCAATCCCACCTTCTCTGCCTGGAAAAGCAATGGGATGATGAACTTCCCACCTTGCCTGTGCCTTGAGCTCCTTCCAGAGGAAAGGGGTTGTGGATGTGTCTGGCATGAGCAGCACGAGGTCCTGGGAATCTTCTTACAGCTGCTGATGATGACTGAGCCAAAGCCAAAATGATTTGTTCTCCCTGAGCTCGTTCCTGGGCATTTTCTCCTGGCACAGGGGCTGGAGGAGTCACTTTGACAGGTGAATTGAGCAGATTTGTTGCTGACAGTGAGAAAATGGAGGTGGTGCCCCACAGCAGAGGTTTGTAAACAGGTTTTGGGAGCTGCAGCACTGTGTGACAGCTGGAATTTTCCTGTGATGAAGTGACTTTGATAGAGACGAGGCAGCTGTGGGCTGCTGGCTGGGCACATCTCACCTGCAGCTGAAGGGATCAGGTGGGGGCTGAGAGCACACAGGAGGACACAGATTGAAGAGCAAATTGCACCAAAACCCACGGAAGGAGCCCCAACACCAAATCCTGCATTGCTGCAGATCCCAGAGGTCAGTGCTCACCCCCAGAGATGGAGGCTGACAAAGCACCCGTGTCCTTGTCCTCACATTTTAAGGCTGGAATGTGGAATTTCCTCTCTTAAACGGTGAAGATGCTGTAAGAATTGCAGCTCAGGAAGTCTCCACTTGGCTCTGAACATACCTGAAGGTACCTCTGGCCCCTGAGTGATGCTGGTTGGGGGCCATGAATGAGACAGGGTTGCTGTGGAACGTGCCTCGAGCTGTTTTATTTTTCAGCATCGGTTTTATTACTTGATTATGACAATGGGAAGACGCCAGCAGCTCACATTCTAGGCAGCAGACTAGGAACTTAATGTTACAACTTATTTTATAAGCTTTTTGACCAATCCCACAAAGCAAAAGCACATTGACAGTAGTTCCATCTAACCACTATAAGCACAGGTACCTTTGGTTAAAATAATGCTTGCTGATTTTGAATAAATACCTGTTTGTAAGCCTTAAAGCACAATGCACAGAGCTCCATTATTAAGCTTTAACCTTCCTAATATCTTGCTAGATAAACTTTTCTGTAGCTTAGAGAGTTATTCTAGACAAGCCTTAATACACAGATCATTGTTCTGTTTGTCCTTGCTTTTCTACAGTTTTAAATAATTTTTTTGCTAACCTATCTCATAAGTGCTGCTTAGCTCTACCCACAGTTCTGCTGTCTCTAAAGCCTGCATCTTGCAGCTTTCCCAAAACCCTCTAATTGTGTAGATTCCCACACTGAGGTTCAGGTTGATTCATTTTTCTTTTGTTCTTACCTAAGAGGAACTTGCATGTTCAACCTGGATGTGTCAGAATGATATTCCAGGACTCACCCAGGGAGAGGTTTTGCATCTTTGAGACATTCTCTTTTTGTCAAAGACAATTGGATCAGAGATGTTCAGTTTTGTTGAGCTTTGGTTTTGACTTTTTCTTTTTCTTTTTTTTTTTTTTTTTTGTCTCAACAGTTTTGTCTGGAAAAATGTCATTTTGATGAAACACAAATTGCTGAAGAAATCTTACCAATTTTGACAATTCTGCTTGGAAGGGAGCTGGGGAGGAATATCTTGAAAATGCTGGAGCTCCCAGTTATGACATTTTCTGAATGGAAAGGAGTTTTGATTTATTTCTTTTCCTCTTTTCAAAGTGATGTTTCAAAACGTGCTGTTTTGTGGGGGAACAAAATGGTTGAATTGAAGGCCTGGAAAAAAAGAAGGGAAATAAAATATTTTGACTGATGCAAGGCAGTTTCTCAGCATTTTATTTTGCAACTCTGTTGGCTTTTCGGACAACACTGGATGATTTAAAATTGTTGGTTGTTCTGTTCTGATATCCAGACTCACAGATGTGTTTCTCAGTTGAGCCAATGATGTATGAACCATACTCAGGTTTGTGGTGATAAATTACCTGGTTTCATAGCTGAAAAATACCTGTTTTAATCCATTAACTATAGAGAACAAAATACCCCAAGTCTCTCAATTCAAGGAACCATGCAAGGATCTTCCACTGCATGAATTATTCAGGAGCAGTGGGGGAAATGAAGCACCCATTACATTTACAAATATTCCACAAAGAGTTCAGGGCTGAGCAGGAATAGATCAGACAGCATTTATTGTAAAGCCTTGCTGAGTATTACTGGAGATGTAATTTCCTGTAGTAATTAACACAGGATCTGCAATCCAGCTTTGAAAAGGCGACTGAACCTTTCCCTGTGAATTTAGGAATCATCTGAGTTATTCCATGCTCTAGGTGACTGGGAGCATTGAGCCTTTGTCTGAAATTAGTCCTCAGCAGTGGTGGATGATTAAAGAGGGTTCATTCCTTCAGGCTACTCGGGATTGATGTTTTCTATTAAAAAATACACTGCTAAGGATTTGTGAAATGCAGAGAGCTTCTCTGGGTGTGTGCCACTGATTATGCAGATGTGCTTAAGCCATCAGATCAGTGATAAATGATTTCTCCAAGCTGGATGGGGTAGCAGGACCCCCAGGGGATGGAGGGGGGGTTGTTATTTTTCTTCCCTTCCAAGAATCAGAGAGAATCATTTGTCATCTGAGCCCAGCCAGGTGCCCAAAGATCAGATGGCAAAGGCTGCTCTGTCTGCAGAGGGAGCGAGGGGAGTTCATAGTGCTGCCCCTCCTCAGCCCTCCTCATTTCTACTCCATTTCCCTGTCCTTTCCCTTGCTTTAAATTCCACTTTCTTCTGGCTTCTGAGGCTGTGACTGGCTCTGAGTGCTGCCTGCTGGAAAAAAGTGGAATTTTGGTGTGGGGTTTTTTTTTTTTTTTGTGTTTGTTTGGTTTTTTGTTCTGTTTTGTTTGTTTGTTTTGGTTTTTTGTTTTGGTTTTTTGTTTTGGTTTTTTTCTTTGTTTTTTTTTGAGGAATAATACCAAGAGTTTCTTCTTGTTCAAATATCTCTAGCACCATCCAGTCTTAAATCAGAGTTTTAAAAAAAAAACAAGGCTTTTTCTAATTACTCCCAGAACATTAATTCACTGCTGGAAACTGGGATTCTGTTGAGTTGAAGTCCATACATAGACTATAAGAGTCACTGGCCTGAAGATTTATCTACTTAAAAAACAGAGTAGGGGAAAAGTTATTAGAGCTGTTCCCACCTTTGATATGTGTGAAATCTTTTAAAATTGAAAATTTCAGTGGAAGATAGGGGAACTCTTTTGAAAACACAGTTCTTACTTTTCAGTTAACTCTGAGTCTTCTTATCTCAATCATGAAGAATGGAGATAGTGATTCTCAAGGAATGTTGAATTTCACAATGGAGAAAAGTGACAGTTCATCAAAAATGACCCTTTACTGTAGGAACCCATTTCACTAGAGGTCTTCCTGGACTCTTTTGTGTTGGAAAAATAACAATTAAGTCTCTTCCCAACAGTTTTACCCATTGAAAATTTGGTTTCTTTTGTAAACTTGAAAAAACTTACATCAGTTCAGCAAAACAATTTAGCAGTGTTCCCTCAGAAATAAAATACTTTGTAGGAATTCCTGTTGAGATGTGTGCTGTCTCATCAAAGGGGGATTAGAGGGCCTGAGAGCCATCTGTGTCACTGAGGCAAGGCGTGTCCCGCTCCACATTTTCACAGCACCAACAGGGCTGTGATCAAGGCCAGGGCACGCTGACACAACTGGAAAACTACTTATTTAACCCAGTCTGGAGATACAGCAGAATCTGGATTTTATTTGGCTTTCCCTGGAACATTTTCTTCTCCTAAATATAATATAAACAGCCCAGGATCTTCTAAGAAGAGAAAGTGCAGGGATTTGAACAAACTGTGCTGGGTTTGGGTGGCAGGAGATAACCAGGAGACAATCCCCAGCCTGTGGAGCACCTCTGGCTCGGGGTGTGAGTTCTGCAGACAGCAGGCACTGAACTGCACACTGAGCTGGCTGTGAGCATCCCTGGGCACTGCCACCTGCCCAGCAAGGAGTTTGGAGCCCATCTTCAGGCCAGGGCTGTCACTACTGCAATGCTCTGTGTATTTCATTAGGAAAGTTGCAAATGACACTTAAATCATGGCACCCCCGATGAAGGGAGGAATGATGAATCTGACTCCATGTTCTCAGAAGGCTAATTTATTATTTTATGATACTATATTATATTAAAGAATACTATACTATACTAAAGAATACAGACAGGATACTTACTGAATGCTAAAAGATAATAATGAAACCTGGTGACTCTCTCCAGAGTCCTGACACAGCTTGGCCCTGATTGGCCAAAGAGTGAAAACAACTCCCAGCAGAATCCAGTGGAACAATCACCTGTGGGTAAACAATTTCCAAACACATTCCACATGTGAGCACAACACAGGAGAAGCAAATGAGATAAGAATTGTTTTCCTTTTCCCCTGTCTTGCTGTCTTTCAGCTTCCCAGGAGAAAAACCCTGGGTGAAGGAATGCTGTTCAGAGAATGTGAATGGCACAGACACTTAGCTGGGAGCTGTGTCCATCTGCTGGAAGGTGGGAGGGCTCTGCAGAGAGACTGGAATGGTTGGATGGATGGGCAGAGTCTAACAGGATGAAGTTTCATAAACCCAAGTGCCCAGTCCTGCATTTTGGCCACAATAACCCCTGCAATGCTCTGGGCTGGGGATGGTGTGGCTGGACAGTGCCCAGGCAGAAAGGGACCTGGGGGCACTGATGGACAGCAGGCTGGACATGGGCCAGCAGAGTGCCCTGGTGGCCAAGGAGGCCAATGGCTCCTGGCCTGGCTCAGGAATGGTGTGGCCAGCAGGAGCAGGGAGGTCATTGTGCCCTGCACTGGGCACTGCTGAGGGCACACCTGGAGTGCTGTGTCCAGCTCTGGCCTCTCAGCTTGGGAAGGACCTGGGGACACTGAGCACATCCAGAGGGGCTGGGAACACAAACCCTGTGAGAAACCCCTGAGGGAGCTGGGGGTGCTCAGCCTGGAGAAAAGGAGACTCAGGGGTGACCTTATCAGTCTCTAAAACTCCCTGAAAGGTGCCTGTGCTCAGCTGGGGCTGGGCTCTTTCTCCAGGCAGCACTGACAGAACCAGAGCACACAGCCTCAAGGGAAATACAGGTTGGATAGCAGGAAAAAGTTTTTCACAGAAAGAGTGATAAAGTTCTGGAATGGCTGCTCGGGGAGGTGGTGGAGTCCCCATCCCTGTGTGTGTTTAACAAAGCCTGGATGTGGCACTGGGTGCCAGGGTTTAGCTGAGGTGCTGGGGCTGGGTTGGACTCGATGATCTTCAAGGTCATTCTGTGTGTGCTGGATCCTGCATCCAAAAGGGTGGAACATCCAGAGAGGAGCGAGCAACAGGCACAGAAAAGCTCTGCTCAAGTGCTGGCACTGCCACCCTGGAGCACCACGGGCTGCAGGAGCTGCTGTCACCGCCCTCTCAGGGGCTGCTTCCCTTCCCCTTCTGCAGGGACATCATCTGCTCTCCTGGGCTTCAGCTGCTTCAGAGCTCCCCTTGCTAATGCTGAAGGACAAGGGAGACTCTGCTGCCAGGCTTGATACAAATATGCAATAATTTGGTTTTAATCAGTGTTAACAGTGCTGAGATTACAAAGTCAGATCCATTCATATCACAGGGTTGGGATAACGAGGAGAGATCAGTGCCATGTTGGTCAAATTCCTCCTTCCTAACAAAGCATGGAGACAATCTGAGCACAGCTCATGCATGCAAAATCAAACCCAGCTTCTTGGGGAAACTTCTTCTCCAGCATCTTTGTCAACACGTGAGTCTCACTGTGCACAGGAGTTCTGAGGGCTCACAGAGCCCAGCTGTTTGCAGAGGGAACTGCCTCGGGTGTGCTGACAATTTGCTTCCATTAAAAGAATAAAAGCAGGCAATGAAATGAAGCAACACGTTGTTTTCCTAACTCTGGCAGGTGCTATCTGCTTGCACAGGTAGGCTCAGGGCTGCTCTTTGCCCCTCAATGGCTTTGATGAGTTTCCAAATCAAATCAGGATGGACAGGAACCCACAGAGATGCCTTTTGCATTTGTTCAGGGTGCAAATTCCTTGTTGGGATCTGCACCTTGCCCTGAGCTTGGTAGTTTGGAGCCCATCTTCAGGTTAAAACTGAAGATGTTTTAGCTTGAAGGTGGGCTCCAAACCACTGTGTGGGTGTGCTTGTGGATTTCTGGTGGATTCCTATGGGATGGGATGGGATGGGATGAATGGGTGACCTCACTGCCCATCCACCACCAGGGCCTTTTCCCTGCTGAGACCCCCAGGAACCTGAGTGTTTCTGAACCCTGGTGCAGCTGCTGGCTCAGGGGAGCTGACTGACCCTTTGCTGCTTCATTTTGACAGTTCAGACCCCCCTGAAGACCCAAGCAGGGACAGGGAACCTGCAGCCCTTTCTCCCACACTCCCCACTCTGACCATCTCTGCAATCAGAGCCTGCAATTCATTGGCCAGGGAAGGATTTTGCCCCAGATCATCTGGAGGGAAGCCCAAGAAAGCCCCTTGGAGGTGCCCCCAGCCCCTCTGAGGCTGCTGTGGGGCTTTTCTGTGCAGAAGTACCAGATCCCTCCTTTCCTTCTCTTTCCCTGTATTCCTCAGTGGTGCAGTGAGAGATTGGCCCTCTTTGGCCCTTCAGTGGGGTTTTTGCCCTTTAGTGGTTTTTGGGTGACTGGAATGGAACTGGCTCTCGTGTTTAGGAGCCTCACAGATTTCTGTAAAAATATCCTTGTTGAATTTCTGTCCTTTCACATCTGTCTCTGCATTTTTAGGATTTCACAAGCTGCCCTTCTTTTTCTTTTTACTGCTACATTATTCTTGGGTTTAGCTAAGCTGTTGTTATTTTATTTGGGGTTTTTTTTTTGGTTAAAAATAACAGCTTTCTTCCTGAGATTTTTCCCTCTTTCCTCAGAAAATATTTATCAACTTTAGATATAACTAAACAGGATTTTTTTTTTTTTTTTTGAGTTCCAAACTGGCTCCATCTCCCTGGAGCTGCTTGGTGATCCAGGTGTGATCCCAGTTCTCCCATGTCCTGTCCTGCCTCTCCTCACAGCCAGGGCTGCTCCTCTCTCTTTACACAGTGAGTAACAAGATGTCTCAGCAAGGCATCAAAGTCTGTGCTGGTGTTCAGACTCCAAATCCCTGCCAATAATGCAGAGATAGGAGAGGATTATAACGGTGCATAACAAATAACAAGGGTTTAAAGTGATTTAAGAACACTGTGCTCAGAAAAAGAGGGATTGTTGGCAGGGGGAAGCCTGCAGGTGTGAAGGAAAGGTTTTATTTCATGTATTTGTAGCACTTGTAATAAGGAACTCTGGTGTGTGTGAGATGGGTTATTATAAAGAAGTTATCCTGGATTTAGGAGTTCCTCTCACTCTAATGTCCCTGGGCTTGGTCACTTTCTTCTTCCTTCAAAGGTGTCAAATTAGGAATAAATTAGGAACAAATCGAAGGAGAACAAGCAGATTCTGGGGGCTAAAGCAATGTGAAATCTGCTCTTTCTGCCTTTCTTCACATCCTTTTCTCCTTGGAGCACCTCTCCTGGTTTGCACCCCTCTCACCCCACGTGGGCTGATGATCCCAAATATCCTGGCTGTGCTGAGCTGCCTCCCCACAGGAGCCCAGGTTTCCCTGAAAAGCCCTGGATCCTTCTGTCCCTTCATGCAGGCAGGGCCTGCTGCATTCAAAAATCAGTGTACAACAAGGCTGCTGCATGGGAAACAGGAGCCAGGGTGTCAGAACTTGTAGCACTTGTAATAAGGAACTCTGGTGTGTGAGATGGGTTATTACAAAGAATTATCCTGGGTTAGGAGCTCCTCTCACTCTCGTGCCTCTGGGCTTGGTCACTTTCTTCTTCCTTCAAAGGTGTCTGGCCTTAGGAGCAAATCCAAGGAGAAAGAGCAGATTTCACATTGCTTTAGCCCCCAGAATCTCCTCTTTCTGCCTTTCTTCCCATCCTTTTCTTCTTGAGCACGTCCCCTGGTTTACACCCCAACATGGGCTGTGTTCCTGGGCTGATGAGGACAATCCCAAATATCCTGGCTGTGCTGAGCTGCCTCCCCACAGGAGCCCAGGTTTCCCTGAAAAGCCCTGGATCCTTCTGTCCCTTCATGCAGGCAGGGCCTGCTGCATTCAAAAATCAGTGTTCAACAAGGCTGCTGCGTGGGAAACAGGAGCCAGGGTGTCAGAACACGTTAGTGCTGCTTGGAGCTCCTGCCTACCTGACAAATCCCCCCCTTCCCTCTGAGATCCCACAAAGGGAGCTGCCAAATGCAAATGCTTGTTTGTTTTGTGTTAAACAAAGCTGCCTTCCTCTTTCCCCTCATGTTTTTGAAAAAACAGGGAGGAGGAACTTTGTTTTGTTTTTTTTTTGAAGAAGGAAAACACAAACCCAAAAAATGAGTAAATCTGAAACATCTAAGGGAGGTATTTACTGAAGCCGGTGCGTGGTTTGCTTTATGTGCTCCCTTTTTTTACAAGCTGAGACATCTGGATTTGTCTCATTTACCAGCTGAGAATGGCAGGCAGCAGCCGTGGAGGTGATTACACCCAGGTTTAAAGCAAACAAGGAGAACAAACCAGTTGCTATTTAAGTGGCACTTCCAAGCCAAAGGTGGCCCTGCTGTAAACACAGATTACAGTGGTGCAGACACTGTCACCAGCTGTCTCCTGGAGTAAGCCTGGCTTTGTGACACGGGCTGAGTTTTACTCACTGCCTTCCAAAAAAAAAAAAAAAAAAAAAAAAAGTGACTTTTTTTCACTCTCCTGCTCCTAAATTCAACTGCAGGTTGATCTTTTCTGTCACAAAACAACACGAGCGCACACGCCACTGCTCCCAAGGTGAAAAAAGAGAAGTTTGTTTTCTGACTCCAACATTTATAGATTTCCAAAAGTGACAGTGGATTGGAGGGTGACGGTGCCACCTCTCCAATGTCACTGAACAAACCAACAGCCCATCAAATTTCTCCTCCTCCATAAAAGAATGAAAAACAATGAGTTATTCACAGAAAGTGTGTGAGAAAGTTTGTTACAAGAATGTAAACATCAGAAGGCTTAGAAAAACTTAAAAAACCAGGGTGACACTTTTCCAATTTTTAGGTGCAAGAACACTGAGGTCCAGCTCAGCTCCCCTGCCTTAGCCTGTCATTTTTTTGGGCTGGCTTTGCTGCAGTCCAGGGGTGCCCATCACTGCTGCTGTGACAGTGACACTGCCCCAGAGGCACCCAATTATAGATGGAAGTGGCCCAGCTGCCTGCACAGATTAGACAGAAGCAAACAAGATTTGCCATCCCTGTAGATCCTCTGACACACGATGTTCACAAAGGGCAGGGTGTCAAAATGCTTTGGCTTGAAATAAGAGAAGGGGGAGGGAAAAAATAAAAAGGCAGAAAATGGGTCATAATGGAAAGCACTGGGAGGAGAGGGAGGATGCTTTAGAGATGCTGCAAAGTTTTGTGCTGCTCTGCTGGTTATTGTGTTGTGTTCTGGAAAGTTTCTGCACACTCTTAAATACCAAAAATGCAACTTGTGTGACTTTACCTCTGGAAATGTGTCTGTTTCCATTGAGTGTGGAAAGAATCTCTTGTGTCCTGCACAGGAGCACTCAGGGAAGTTCCCAAGTGGGCAGGTGTCCAAGAGCCACTGTTGGTAGCAGGACTCTAACTCACCTTCCTAAATCCAAAGCCAACTTTCTATCCCAAACCCATAAAAAGTTTCCATCCCGAAGCAAAGAGCTTCTGGCTCTAAAATTTTTATCTTGTTTTATATATATTATTATATGTCACCCTGTTTTTTTTTTAAGATTTTCTAAGCTTTCTGATGTTAACATTCTTGTAGTGTACTTTCTCACACACTTTCTGTAAATAACTCATTGTTCTGCATTCCTTTATAGAAGAGGAGAGAGTTGATGGACTGTTAGTTTGACCAGTGTCATTGGAGAGGTGGCACTGTCACCCTCCAATCTGCTGTCACTTTTGTAAAACTATAAATATTAGAGTCAAAAAATAAACTTCCCTTTTTTTCCTTCACCTTGAAAACAGTAGTGTACTTGTGTTCTTTTGAATCCTATAGCAACAATTGTATTTTAAAATTTTTAAGTTTTCTACCATGTGATATTACACACTTTTGTTCAAACTACACACTTACAATCCCAGTTCTATCACTCAATTTTGGAAGCTTTCTCCACAGCCTCGGGTCAAATGCAGTGTTCTCCTGGGGGTCAGTGCCTGTCAGCACATAAAGTCTGAAATTCTCAGCAGCCAGGGCTCCAACAGGTTTGTGTGTGGCTGTTGAATGGCTGTGTGCTTGCCTTTAGCAGCTTCCACAGGGGAGGCCAGAGCCCCTCAGCTGCTCCTCCAGCTTTTTTACATCCACCCTTCCTGTTCAGGCTCCCCTTTCCCCCCTAAAGCTGTCCTTTGTCTGGCAGAAAAGCCATTCAGCTGGCAGGAGATCTCTGCTGGCATCCTGAGGATTGTCATCACTCTGTGTTCCAGCCAGGCAGCTTTTGGCCATTGTTAGCTGGATCCACAGCTCAGCTCGTTTTCATCTTCATCCAAACCAGGGAACTAAATCCAGAAGTGCAGCTCCTCTCTCGATATCTGTGTGCTGTGGCAGGACCAGGCTGCCAGGTGCTCTGCTCTGTGCTCAGGCAGGGACTCTATTGTTCCACTGAGCTTGAAGCAAAGGCACACAGAGAGAAGCCAGATTACTTGGGAGAGCTGAAAAACCAGCTTTGGTTTCCTAAGCCTCAATCCAATCTTTGATCCATCAGGCTATGCTGCCTGGTAGTTTGAAACTGCTCACTTCCACTAGGGCTGAATCTGCCCCCCTGCTCTAAAATCTGAGGCTATTGATGTCTGACTCCAAACTTTCAGTGCCTCAGGCCTCTCCTGAGGGTGCCTCTATTCCAGCAGCCCAGAGCCACTGGTTTGTAATTTTTTTTTGCACACATTTATTACCAGCCAGAGGAATCCACTCTGCTATCAGCTTCATGCTTCAAGGGCAAACATCCTAATTACTTTTGGGCTCCATGGAAGGATAGGGCTTCACGGAAGTGCCTCAATCACAGATTTATTTGCCAATTACATGCCAAATCATCCTCCTTATCTGAACTGTTTGTATCTTATGGGATTGGGGTTGGTTTGAATTTGTTGGCATCGTTCTGTTCCATGGAAAGGCAATTTCTCACTTGGCATCAACCACGCTGGGCATGGGCCCAGTGGTGAATGCCCACAAATTTCCTGAAGAAAAGAACGTTTTAGAGATGCACAGCAGATCCCTGGTGTCCTGGGCAGTCTCCCTTCTCATGGACTCCCAGTCTTGTGGAGTTTCAGGCTGGATAATCTCTGCAGTTCCACTTTGCTGCATGGAAGAGCTCGAGCAGCACCTTGTGTCCTGAAATGCTCCATGGATGCTTCAGGGGCTCCCTCAAGCAGCAGCATTTGGATCTGTGGAGCAGCTCCCAAAAAGGTGAAACCTCCATGGTGGGGGAAAATCCTCTGCTCCCAGCACCATAATATTTTCTCTATTCAGTCTTCTGTTGTATTTCTGATAAGGTTTTAATAAACCTTTTAAATTCTGGGAAGGGAGCATTGTTTCTCACAAGTGAGCCCCAGACATCCCTCATTGGGATATGGGGACATGGCTGAGCTCAGACCCATCCAGCAGCACTCCCAGCTGCACCAGGTTTGCTCCCACAATGGCTTCAGGGAGTGCTTTAAATCCTTTAAATCCTCACCCACCATCCATCCACGCTGCAGTCTGAGGGCCAGGTGTCTTGGTTTGGAAAGACAGGAGTCTGCTAAGGAAGGCAGGAGCCTCCCCTGAAATGGAGAATGTAAACCCTCCCCACCCCTCTGAATTGCTATAAATTTTAAATTAAGGGGCTCTCAGGCAAAAAAAAAAAATGGGAGCAGGAAATAAGAGTTCTTTAATAGGGAAAGGGAAAAAAATAGAAGGATAAAATAAACAATGCAGTACACTAGAACAACAGTGACAGAGCCCAGCCTGACACCCTGTGGGTCAGGGTGTTGGCAGCAGTGCCATTGGAATTGTGGCTCAGCCCTCCTGCAGTGTCAGGGGTGGCTCTGCTGGAGCAGGGATCCTGTAGAGAAGGATGGATTCTGCCTCTGAAGATCCAGGGGAAGGAGAGGCAGCTGCTGTTCCTCTGGGGAATCCTGTGGAGAAAGCCGTGCTGGTGTTCCAGAACCTCCAGATTATATCCATGTAGGAATGCTTGGCTCCTCCCTCTGGGCGGAGCATCTCACAGTGGGATGCTGTAGTTCTTATCAGCCATGCAGGGACATTCAATAGCTGTTATCATTCAATATCTGTTATCAGCAGATGTCGAGGGAGGGGTGATTGTGGTCACTCAAAGAGAGAGATAAGGCAAACTGCCCGCTTGACAAAGGTAATCTGCCCTACAGATGGTAATGGAAAACATCTTGCATTGCAATCTTCAACACCAGGGCAGCACAGCCCACCCAACTGGGGGAGAAGCCTGAGTGGGATTAAAGAAGGAGACAGAGGTGCAGTCCTTTAAAGCAGGGTGAGGGGGATGGAGCTGAGCAGCTCCTAATGGCCTCCAATCAGCTGTGCAGCTCTGCTGGCTGAAAATTACCTTTTCCCTTGATAAGATGAGAAACAAGCCAACAGGAGAACACCCCCAGCATTAACAATCATAATCCTGAATTCACTCAGAGAGCACACTCTGATTTGAACACGCTGGAATAATACTAGAACTTTTTTTAGGTTAATAATTAATTGCGTGTTTTTAATTAGAAATTACTGTTGCATCCACATGGACTTCTAGCACATTGCATCTTATTAAAGCTGTAATTGAATATGTTATTTATTTGTTTCCTTTGTTAATGTTCATATTTCTGGCTCCTCAGGTCACTAGAGCTGTAAAAGCAACTTGTTTAAAATGAAATGCAGCAAACTCCCAACAGTAAATGTTGCTGTGCGTGATAGTAATTGTTCTTGTTGCTCCGTGTTCCAGCGTGGTGCTTTGGGATGCAGGGGATATTTATGTGGTGTCTGCTCCTGGCTCAGGCTCAGCTGCTCACCAGGCACTTCAGGAGCCTCTGGGTTTTCCCCCATGGAGATCTGGGTGGGCTGTGCTGCCCTGGCCCTCAGAATGCAGCGTGGATGGATGGTGGGTGAGGATTTAAAGGATTTAAAGCACTCCCTGAAGCCATTGTGGGAGCAAACCTGGTGCTGCTGGATGGGTCTGAGCTCAGCCATGTCCCCACCTCCCAGTGAGGGATGTCTGGGGCTCACTTGTGAGAAACAATGCTCCCTTCCAAGAATTTAAAAGGTTTATTAAAACCTTATCAAAAATACAACAGAAGACTGAATAGAGAAAATATGACAGTGCCAGGAGCAGAGGATTTTCCCCACCATGGAGGTATCACCTTTTAACCCTTTAGCCCCTCCCAAAGTTCTGTCCATCAACTTCTTCTTCACTATCCAGGGGTGGAGATCCTTAAATCTTTTAAGGAATTATTGGAATTATTGGAATGATTGGAGCTCAGGTGTTGCCATAGTAACAACATCCTCCCAAATGTCCCAAACCCAGGCCACCCCTGACAGCACCACAAGGGGGTAAAATATAACTCGAAATCTATAAAACTTCTCTTAACAATATATACACGATATTTGCCTTTTAATTGTGAGAGTTAACCATCACATTGCTCATCTATCCCACACTCATTCCTGTCCACCCAGTGGGAAGATTTCCTGTGCTCATCATCCTCACTGTTCCTTCTGCATCCCCTCCCCTCATTTCAGTTTCTGGAGATAATCCTGGGTGAGGAGCAGGGACTCTGCAGGGAAAGCTCTGCTTTGTGTCCTGCCAGGCTGGCTGCTGGAATGGAACAGCCTGGGAAGGACTTGTGTGGCTCAAAGCAGCTGCTGAGCTCAGCCCTGAGGATCAGGTGGATACAGCATGAAAATTAAGATAAGGGAACAGAGTTAGAGACCTCCACAGACTTTGGAAAACTTTAAAGAAGTAAATCAGGATAAGTATGGCTGGGAAGGCTTCAGTGAGGGGCAGTCTGGCCTTCCAGGGAGTGATGGGCTGGAAATTCCTTTGGGTCAGTCCAGTAAAAGTCCGGGGGAAAAATAGCAGAGCTTATCTGAAAAAACCAGGTTCTCTCTGAGTTCCAAACAAAATTGCATTTCCTTCCACTTGTTCCATTTGTTTCATTATCCGCTGAGAGAATTGACTCAGAAATCCTGTGTTGTGTAAGAGATAATTCTGAGGACCCTTTGTAGCCTTTTAATCAAAAGTCTGCATGGAAGCTGACACCTCAAATCTGCCCTCATTAAGGCAGTTGAGAGATTACCAGTTGCAGGCCACCCAATTTGCCTGTAAATATTCAAGGAGCTGAGGTAAACTCCACAGATGTGAAAAGCCAGCGTGTCAAAGCAACAGCAAAACCTTTGGCACCCCTTCAGATAATCTTTGGAACACCAGGATTTGAGCTGATTAGAAGAGAAAACCAAAGCAATTTGAGGAAGAGTCGGGGGGTGGGGAGGAGAAAGGAGAAAATTTAGACAAGAGAAAGCAATTACAGGCTTAAAAGGAATAATAAGCATCAATTAGCAGCAAGTATCTCTGCCTACAATGAAAGCTTTTTCTAATACATCCACGGTGGAATAGAGAAAGAGAAAAGACAGCTCCTTCAATGAATTGCAGCAGGGATCCCGAGATAAAGGGAAGCAAATGCTGGGGAGATATTAAACAATTACTTAGCATCAGCCTTTTAGAAATTAAAAAGGTGGAGGCTTCTCTGAGCTGAGGAGCTTCCTAAAGACACCAGATAAGGCTGCAGATGCCAGCTGATAATGGCACGTGGCTGATGCTCTTCAGAGAGCCTCTTGTGCTTGGCCCAGGAGCAGCTTCCAGGGAGAGGCACAGCAGGAGCAGGGAATGGAGCAAAGGGCTGGGCAGGAGATGGGGAATGAAGTGCCAGCTCTGTGCTGGCACTGCCAGCCTGCCTGTGTGCCACTGCCTGTCACGTTCACATTCTCTGAAAAAATCCCTTTGCACAGGGTTATTTCTCCTGGGAAGCTGAGATGCCTCAGAGAAAAGGAAAACAATTCTTATCTCATTTGCTTCTCCTGTGTTGTGCTCACGTGTGGAATGTGTTTGGAGATTGTTTACCCACAGGTGATTGCTCCATTGGATTCTGCTGGGAGTTGTTTTCACTCTTTGGCCAATCAGGGCCAAGCTGTGTTGGGGCTCTGGAAAGAGTCACCAGTTTTCATTATTATCTTTTTAGCATTCAGTAAGTATCCTGTCAGTATTCTTTATTACAGTTTAGTACAGTAATTTTTAATATAATATAGTATTGTAGCCATGATATTTTCTGAAAAATCCTTTCCTTAGGATTTTTCCTCCTGAGAAGCTGAGAGGCCTCAGGAACAAAATGTAACCAATGGTTATCTGCTGCTGTGGAATGCAACAGGTGCATCTGGGATTGGTCTCATGTGGTTGTTTCTAATTGATGGCCAATCACAGCCCAGCTGGCTCAGACAGAGAGTCTGATAGACCCTTTGTTATCATTCTTTTCTATCCTATTTTTAGCCAGCCTTCTGATGAAATCCTTTCTTCTATTCTTTTAGTATAGTTTTAATATAATATATATCATAAAATAATAAATCAGCCTTCTGAAACACGGAGTCAGATCCTCGTCTCTTCCCTCATCCTCAGACCCCTGTGAACACAGTCACATAGCATAAAATAATAAATTAGCCTTCTGAGAACATGCAGTCAGATTCATCATTCCTCCCTGCCACAGGGGTCCCTGCAAACACAATAACTGCTTCCCATGGAAAAGGGGCTGGGGGAAAGGTTTGGCTTCTCCATCTGCTCCTTGCTGCTGGTGGCCCGTGGTGGGTGATTGCGCTGCCTGCTCTGCCAGCCAGGATTCCACGCCTGGTTGTGCCTGGTGGGGAGCTGAGTGATGGGCAGCTGTGCTGAGGAGTCCAGGCTTGGCATCCATGGTGCAAGGAGGGCATGGACAGGATTTAGTTGGCTTCAGCTCCCCTCAGCTGTGTCCATGTTCCTGGAACAGGCCTCTAATTGGATCACGCCAGTCATTCAGCCAAGCGTAGCTAATCCTTTTCTGTCTCTCTCCTCCTCTCCTGCCCCAAAATAATGGAGGCTGGGGCTGGGCCCAGGATTGTGGGGATTTGTTTTGTGTCTGGGACACTGATTTTTTAGCTTTTGTTTAGGAAGGTCTTGTCCAGCCCCTTTTTCTGAATAGCAGCATCTGGCAGAGCTCAGCTACATCTCCCACTTCAATCCCTTCTCCTCCTAGCAAAGGTTTGTCAGGAGGGATCCCAGTGAGGAGCAGGGATGTGGGAGCTGCTGCCAGGTCAGTGCATGTTCATTCTGCCAGACCACCTGCCCTGGGCTTCCCAGGGCTTCCCAGTCCAAAAAGGATCCAGGATAACTGGGAGAAATTCAGAATTCTGTGACATCCCCTGTGCGAGGGGATGCTCTGACTGCTGCATGTGAGCAGTTCTGATGGCAGGGGTGTGTGAGGAAGGGCTCTGGAAGGTGGGCAGGCATTGGATTTCCAGCTCAAGAACTAGAAAGCACCAGGGGAAGCTTCCCCTTGTAGGTGACAGCATCAAAAGAAATGAAAGAAGGTTGGTGCTGGCACTGATAGCTCAGCTGAGGAACTCCTCACTGCAGGATGGTTTATACAATATCAGGCAATGTCACACTGATTAATGGCAGAGAAATCTGCTTAGAGATACTAAAGACATGAAAGCACTGCCTGACTCTGAATGAGACACAGAAGTTGGAATCTGAGAGGCTGTTTGGGGGAAAATGTTATATTTGCTATTAATTTTCATGCTGTTCCCAGATATCTCTTTTTGGCTGCTGTCAGAGGGAGCTCCCCAGATATTTGGGCTACTCCTTATCCTTGTGTGTTTTCCTGGTGCTGTGTTCTGCTGGTAACAGTCTCTCTGGGGCAGCAGTGGGATTCCAGAGCCCTTTTGGAAAAACCAGCTGAATTTTAACCTGTGAGGTTTTCCCTGCCGAGGCAGCCGGGCTGATCCAGGCACTCCTGACAGACAATGAAAGCCAGCACAGATCTCCCTCTCCAAAACACTGCAGTCATTTGGGTGACCTCAATGCAGGCATGATCCTGCTAGCATTAAATGGAGCTGAAAAATGTCTGTATTTCTGCTCAGCAGCAGCTATTTCCAGAGTGGGAACAAGGGAAGGAACACCACCGATGCTTCAGCTGGCACATGAGCCATGTAACCCTTCACTCCCTCCTCCCCCAAAGGCTGGCAGGTCTCTCCAATGAGCAAAAAAAAAAAGCAGTCTCTGTATTTTTTGGTGATTCCCTGGCAAAATTTAAAGTCATATTGTGATCTGCCTGACTCTAATGTGAGCAGGGAGCTGCTCACTCGACATCAGCAGCATCACCCAGATCAGTGCCTGTGATAATTTATTTGTGGGGAGTTTTAGAAGGAATTTGAGATGGGATTTTTGAGCTGATTTTTGATTATGTAGTTTATTTTTTTATTATGATATATTTTATTTTTATTTTTTATTTTATTATTATATATTATGTAGGTAGGAAGGGTGAGTTTGGTTTACATTGTTGTAGTATGGTTTAGAAGGTCACTAGACCTTTAGTTATAAGATTTTTCCAAGAGTTATCGATTAATAAAACACTGTTAATAGGGATATTTATGTTTTTGACTTAATTTTTAAATATTTTGTTTTATGACCTTATGTTATAGTGTAAGTTTCCTTTAGTTAATTGGTGGAGTCCCCATCCCTCGATGTGTTTAAAAAAAGACTGGATGTGGCACTTGGTGCCATGCTCTAGTTGAGGTGTTAGAACATGGGTTGGACTCGATGATCTTAAAGGTCTCTTCCAACCTAGAAATTCTGTGATTCTGTGATTCTGATATATTAAGGCTATATTAAGGCTATATTATGATTATGTAAAGGCTTCTGATGTATAAAGGCAGTATTTTAATTTTTTTTTGTAACTACTTAATTTTTTTAATATTTTAAATGTTAAAACTAAGCTTTTTTATTTAGTTTAACGTGGTTTTGTTTTAAACAATAAATTTATATTTTTATTATATTTATATTTTTGTTACTTAGGTTTGGGATTGTGGTTAGGTTTAAAGTTAGGGTTGGGTAAGGGTTGGATTTCATTAGTATTAGGGTTGGGGTTGAGTTTATTTAGGCTTAGGTTTTAGGGTTTGTTTTGTCCTGAACTGTAAGGGTTTTTTTAGGGTTAGGTTTGGAATTAGGGTTAGGCTTGGGTTTAGGCTTGGGGTTAGGTTTGGTGTTGCATTAAGGTTGATTTAAGGTTAGGATTTTATGGTTTATTGCATCCTGGAGGGATTTACTGAGCTGCACAATTCCCCTGCGAGCCCTGGGTCAGATCCAGAGCCAAAACTGGGCTTTTTCAGGGTACCTGTGCTGGGATGTGCTTGGGAATTTATCAGCACTTGACTTCCAGGGGTGAATTTTCACTGTTCCCAGCTGGAGGTTTTCTCCTGTGGTGCCAAAGTGCTGAGATCACACAAGGATCCAGCAGGAGCAGGGTGGGAGGAGATCTCTGGGGCAAGAGGGAGATGGGGAAGGGAATGCTTCAGTGAGCTAATTCAAAGCTGGTTTTTAATTAAAAAATTAAAAAAAAAAAAAGTGAAGAGAAAATGAAATAAAAGTGAAAGACAAGAAAAATCTCCTCAAGGCTGGACAGACCTATCATGCAAATAAGGATTTTAAGTGGAAAATTAAAAAAAAAATATTACCAAGAAAGAGAAGAGAAGCAAGAAAGTAGCCAGCATAAAAATTAAGTTGCTGACTCAGTCCTGGAAGGAGTTCAGACGAGAACTCTTCTATTTTTTTCCCAAATAGATTTTTTTCTGTAAATAATAGATGAAATAGGAACCAATAACAGAAAAATGCCAGAGTTTCTGAGTGCTGAGTGCACTTTCCCTCATTAAACCAATTTTTGAAGAGACATTTACAGGGAACACCCAGCCCCAGCAGCTGGAAATTTGCAGAGCACTTTGCAGCCACCTGTGGCTCAGGGTTTGCTGAGCTCCCTTTGCCCTTGTGTCAGTGGTTGGGAGGCACATGGGAGAGGGACAGGACTGGTGGCACTGGAGTCCTTGTGCCCTGTGGATTGTTGTATTGGTAGGGAATGCCTCACAAAGGCAGCAATGATGAATCTGACTCCATGTTCTCAGAAGGTTGAGTTATTACTTTATTATACTATATTATATTAAAGAATACTATACCATACTGAAGAATACAGACAGAATGCTAAAAAGATAACAATGAAAAACTCCTGACTCTTTCCAGAGCCCCAACACAGCTTGGCCCTGATTGGCCAAAGAGTGAAAACAACTCCCAGCAGAATGCAATGGAACAATCAGCTGTGGGTAAACAATCTCCAAACACATTCCACATGTGAGCACAACACAGGAGAAGCAAATGAGATAAGATTTGTTTTCCTTTTCTCTGAGGCATCTCAGCTTCCCAGGAGTAAAACCCTGTGCAAAGGGATCTTTTCAGAGAATGTGAATGGCACAGTGAAGCTGGGAGCTGTGCCCATCTGCTGGAAGGTGGGAGGGCTCTGCAGGGAGACCTGGAATGGTTGGAGGATGGGCAGAGTCCATTAGGATGAAGTTTTCATAAATCCAAGTGCCCAGTGCTGCATTTTGGCTGCAATAACCCCTGCAGTGCTCTGGGCTGGGGACAGTGCTCCCTTGTTTATCAGCACACAGAAACAGCCATTCCTGAGCACCCCACACTCCTCTCCTGGCTTTTGTTGTGGAGTCACCTTAGGGGACCTGTGAGGCTCATCAGAGAGAATTCTCCAACAATTTCACCTCTTCATTTGGGCAGGGTGGGCAGGTTGCAGCTCTGATTGTGTGATTATTAGAATGCACTGCAAGTCACAGCAGCAAATGTCTGAGCCTTGCTGTACAGCAGCTCCAAACGTCCTTTGCTGCTCAGCAGCTTTTCCCAAAGACATGTGGGATGTGTTAATATGCACATTAAAGCCAAGGGTCACAGGATCACACACAGAGCTGGCCTTGGGGTGAAACTTCTTGTAGCTCGTGCCAGAAGTTGGGATTTATGATGAACTCCCCCATGAGCAAAAGCTTAATGCAAACCTCTCTGCCTTGGCTGATGGTGGGAGTGTCTCTTGGATCTCAGCAGTTATGCCTACCAAAAGATATCTTTGATTTAAAATAAATGCACAGATCTCACCTGTTTTTCTTCCTCACTAGGAAAAGATGTACAGGCTTAACAATTTTTATAGTGCTGGATGAGACACCACAATGCCTTAAGCAACACCAGCTCTTGATCAGCTTTGGATGTACAACAGCAAAAAGAAACTGGTGCCCTTCCAGGGTTTTCCCCCCAATATAAATAAATTTTTTTTTTGTTTGTTTAGTTGAAAGAAAATGCCCCAGAATATTACCTTTTAGCCATTTTGCTTTGGGGAGATAAATCTGAGTGGAAGCCAATCCATCGAGGTGTGACATGAGCTATATTGCAGCCACAAACCATCTGGGACTGTTTGTTATCCCAGGGTGTCCTGTTTGTGTCCAAGCTCCATGAGTTACTGGTGCAGCACTGGCCATGGAGGGGGTGAATCCACTGCTGAAGACACAGCAAAAGCAATTTTCTTCCTGCTCCATCTGGGCAGTGAAGACAACTCACTTTAATCTTTTCTTTCCCAGCGCTAATTAATCTTCTGATGGAAACGAGGACAATATTTGGCCTGGCACGGTGGGTGGTTACTCATGCAAATGAGCACCTTTGTTCCATCCACAGAGGACAGAGCTGAGCCCCCAGCTCAGACCTGGGGCCAATGTCAGTGCAATGACACAAAGGCACTGACTCAATGCAGAGACACCTGTGCCACAGACACATTTTCTGGAAAAGCCTTTCCTTAGGATTTTTCCTCCTGAGAAGCTGAGAGGCCTCAGGGACAAAATGTAACCAATGGTTATCTGCTGCTGTGGAATGCAACAGGTGCATCTGTGATTGGTCTCATGTGGATGTTTCTAATTAATGGCCAATCACAACCCAGCTGGCTCAGACTCTCTGTCCCAGCCACAAACCTTTGTTATTCATTCCATTCTATTCTTAGCCAGCCTTCTGAGATGAAACCTTTTCTTCTATTCTTTTAGTATAGTTTTAATATAATATATATCATAAAATAATAAATCAAGCCTTCTGAAACATGGAGTCAGATCCTCATCTCTTCCCTCATCCTCAGACCCCTGTGAACACCGTCACACACCTGGGCAGGTGTGAGAGCAAAAGCTGAATTCCAGCTGGGCCATTAGAGAGCGTTTTGCTGCAGCACTGAGCCAGCTGTGGATGATCTGCTTTGATAAACCCTTAACTCAGACACCCTTAAAGCCAAAGAAGCAATAAAGTGAGAGCTAGGCACTGGTGGTTAATGAAGTGAGCTCCAGTGAGGAGGAATGTGTGTCAGGGCAGAGGCCCCGAGGAGGCAGTGACACATTTACCTCAGGAGAAGCAGGAGCTGGAGCCCGGGACCCGAGGATTCAGTAATTGAGAGTGTTTGAGCCCACCTGGGGAGCTCTCCACAAATACAGTTGTCCACCTGGGTAGCTGAGGAGGATTAAAAATAGCCCAGCAAGATGTTGGCTTATCCCTGAGAGAACAGAATTAGTTGTCTGGAAAGACAGAGCATATTAGAGTAGGATGAAAGGTGGGTGAGCACTGCTCTTTCTCTTCAGTTAAATTCCTGCCCTATCCCTGCAGGCTTTGGATGTAAGATCAGACCCTTTTTCTATTCAGCACTTACCCTCTCTAATGCAAAGTTAAGCACTGCCATCTATCCTCTGCCAGCATCTGAGAGCAGGACCCAGAGCTCACAGCCCTGCCCCAGCCCCTGAGCTCCTCTGCTGGGGCTTTTTGCAGATAATCTGAGCAGCTGAATCACTGAGCAGCAGCTTGGGCTTGTAGATCTGAGGACAGTGGCCAACCTGGCTGTCTCATGGGCTGTCAGAGGTGTTTGATTGCTGCTGTTTAATGTGGGATTGCAGCTTTTCCAGCTGGGAATGTGGTGGGCAGGAGAGACTTCCCTGGTGTTGTGTCCCCCTGGGGGATGCTGAGCTGGCCTCTCTTCCCCCAGGGTGCTCAGCCTTGGTTTAATGGCTGCAGGGAACAGCAGCACTGCTTGACAGGGAACATTTCCCACCATTTCTCACCGGGAATATGCCCAAACTCCACCCACAAGTTCCTGCCCCACTCTGCCTTCTTAGCCTGAGCAGCACAAAGCTCTCACTAGCAACCCACCAGACCTTAGCTGCCTTGGTCCTCTCTGAGACAAAACCATTCCTCTCCCTCCAGGGAGTGCTTTTCTAAATATTTCTGTCTGCTCTGCAGCAATCATGGGGCTGGATGATTTTTTTTTTCACTTCTTTGCTCTTCTATTATACCCCCATTTTTAACTGTGACTCCTTGGTTTGCTGCCCCATTTCCCAACCTGTGCCAGTGGCCTCTGCCCAGATAATGTAGTCCACACAGGATGTTCCAGCAGGATCAGGGATGTTCACTCTACACAAATCTCATTTTCACTGCCCATGAACCTGCTGAATGCTGAGCCTTGGCTCCAATGTGGTAAAATCTGTGATACAGCTCAGTCTGGGACAAGTGGCTCATTCTAAATTGGGATAATCATCAATAAACACCCATTAAAGATTAGATTAAACTATGATTCCTTCCTGATCTTCTTTATTGTTTCTTATTTAGTAGCTGCATTCAGGAATATTCACACATGATTGCTTATGATGTTTTAATTGTCTTTGAATTGTTGTTTCACAGCTCAGGTTGGAACCTGTGTAAAGTGTGCATAGGATCCTGGAAATCACTGCATCTAATGAGTGTCTGGCTCCTGCTGCAGAGTTATCTTTGCTTCTTTTTGACTCTTTAATTGCTGGTAATAGCCAAACCTGTTTTCCTGCTGGCTGAGTCTGAAGTCCTTCATCTTGTTAGGAGCAAAGAGAAATCACCAGGATGAAGCTGTGCTGTTAATATCCAAGGAATATGGCTAACCAGCTGCCATCAATCTTCATGCAAACCAGACATTCAGCCTTAAACTGCATCATCCTTAATGGAGTGATGCAGTTAAGCAAGCATCAAGTGGCCCCAGGGCAAAGATGTTTCAGATTCATTGAGCTTTTTTTTTTGATCTGACAAGGGGCAGGTCTTGGGTTTTGATAATCTGAGTCCTCCAGAAGGTGAGGGGAGGGGGTTACACACCTGAGAGAGCTGCCCATGCTGCAGGGGATGGGGTTACACACCTGGGAGAGCTGCCCATGGCCTTGTGCCAGGCTGGCCTTGGCACCAAGCACCCCAGAGGAGCCGGGTGAGGAATTCTGCTCTTCTGGCCTTGCCCTGGTGTTGATGATTGCAAGGCAAGATGTTTTCCATTACCATCTGTATGACAGTTGTCTTTTGTCAAGTGGGCAGTTTGCCTTATCTCTCTCTTTGAGTGACCACAATCACCCCTCCCTCGAGAGGGGACATCTGCTGATAACAGCCATTGAATGATAACAGCTATGGAATGTCCCTGCATGGCTGATAAGAACTATAACATCCCACTGTGAGATGCTCCGCCCAGAGGGAGGAGCCAAGCACTCCTACATGGATATAATCTGGAGGTTCTGGAACACCAGCACGGCTTTCTCCACAGGATTCCCCAGAGGAACAGCAGCTGCCTCTTCTTCCCCTGGATCTTCAGAGGCAGAATCCATCCTTCTCTACAGGATCCCTGCTCCAGCAGAGCCACCCCTGACACTGCAGGAGGGCTGAGCCACAATTCCAATGGGACTGCTGCCAACACCCTGACCCACAGGGTGTCAGGCTGGGCTCTGACTCTGTCACTGTTGTTCTAGTGTACCGCATTGTTTATTTTATCCTTTTCTTTTTCTTCCCTATTAAAGAACTGTTATTTCCTGCTCCCATATTTTTTTGCCTGAGAGCCCCTTAATTTAAAATTTATAGCAATTCAGAGGGGTGGGGAGGGTTTACATTCTCCATGTCAGGGGAGGCTCCTGCCTTCCTTAGCAGACTCCTGTTTTTCCAAACCAGGACACCTGTCTCTGCACAGAGGTTCAGCAGCACCAGGGATGGTTTCCTGTGCTTCCTGGCACACACAGGAGGGGTTCAGGCCTTGATGCTTTGATGGAGGGCTTGGTACTCTCTGCTGTGCTCAGAGCAGCTTGGCTGCTGTTGGCAGTGCAAACCAACCAGGGATCCCTCTGAGCAGCCTGGGGAGAGAAATCAATCTGTGGAAATCCCAGCTGAAGCACGGAAGAGAGGATCTAAATTTAGTGCAGCCTGCCTGGGGCTCCTGGGGCAATTGCTCAAAAGTTGAGCCTGCATCCAAAGGCTGCAGGCAATGCAGGGAGAGCAACACGCTCTGTTGTACTTCCAGGTACCTCTCCTGAGTCTTTGGGATCATGGATTCATTTGGTAGCTGTTTTTAAAAAAAATAAAACAAAACCAGTTGTAGATACAAGGGAAGAACAAGGTTTTGTGGCTCACAGGGGCTGCAGCCTGCACAGCAACGTCAAACAAGGGCCTGGAGGAACAAAGCTCTTCTTATCCTCCCTTCACAGCTGGGTAACTGAGTTCTGTGAGATGAAGTGATTTGCCTGTGGTCGTGTGGCAAGTGGGGAGGCCAGGAATGGAGCTGGGATCTCAGGGGATCCGAGTTCACAGCCAGTTTCTCTCTGCAGCTCCAGACAAACCCCTGGTTTCTCAGTGACCTGTTGTTTTGCCCTGGGCATTCCCCAGCAGAAGAATCAGCAGGTTGGCATCTCCACTGGAAACAAATCAGTACAGCTCCTGCTTGGCACTGAGAATGTTGAGTCTTTTTAAGGAAAAAAAAAATCAAATCCACACTTCCTTTAGACAGTGCTTGTTGCTTTTTATCGAGAGACAATTTGTGGATGCTACACTTAGGCCTGGAAGCAAACTGGAAACCTTGCTAAGTCTCCAAAACTGCAAATTACAGCAGAACACCTTCCTGGGGCTGATAAAAGCTGCCAAGGACTCTCAGTTTGGAAAGCCAGCAGCACTGAAAATTGAATTCCTGGGAAAGATAGCACTGTGACCAGAGGAAATTGCTGCTGCTCACTGAGGATGGAATGGCTCTGGCTGTAACCTGAATTTGGTGGCATCAACCCCAACATCAGCTCTAGGACCAAACGCCTGCAGGTTTTGCTCAGTGAGTTCAAAGCAATCTTTCCTTCAGTGCTCATGGAGTGGTGGAAAGGACTCCAGATGAGTGAGAGGCACAAATAAAAAAATACTTGCAGTGATCTACTTGCCCATTAAATGTTTTCTGGAAGGGGTCATTGTTAATGTTGCTGCTTCCCATCCAAACAGGAGCACAGAGCCCTCCTTGACAGGGAGTTTAGCAGAGCTGGAGGGATTAGGGGGTGTTACAATATCTCACTTTTAAAAAGTTAATGTATTAGGGAAGTGTGAGTCTAGACACGTATTGCAAGACTGATTTCGGATCTTGAAGAGGATTCTGCCTTTCATTCTGGCTTTTATTAAAAGCTTTGTAGTACATCTTTAAAGAGCCACTAAAGCCACAGTGAAAACATAAAGGAGAAAATAATAGAAGCAGAAAGATTTTTTTAAAAAATGGATTTCTTCCCCCATTTTCTCTCTTGCCCTTACTCAGAGTTGAAAGCCATTTGCATAAAAATATGATGTTCATTTTTTTTTTCCCTTTAAAAACACAACTCAGTTCCTCTTTACTCTCTTCCCCTGAAAGCTGGGGGTCACTGTGCAAGATCAATGCCAGACTGTGGAGCAGCAGAATGCCTCAAATTCATCCAAATTTATTCCAGCTGCAGAATGATTGAGACAGGAGCAAGCTGGGGGAGTTTGGGACAAGGTAACTGGTGCTCAGAAGGAGTTGGAATAGCTGCCAAAAGATGATGGACAAGGGAGCTGTGTAGATTTATGGAGGGTTGGTAAGAAAATGCCTATAGGAACACAGATCTGCAGAACCTTGGAGAACACAGTTATTTGTGTGGGCAGGTGCAGCTAAGCTCCTGCTGAATTAGAGTTATTTCACCTCTAATTTTGGAAAGAAAAATAGCCTGGCACCTAACTTTTGGGATACTTGAGGTCTGCTCCTGCAGGGAAAACCATCCTGAGATGGAAGAACATCTGCTGTTTGCTTTTATTTTATCTTTTTTTCTCCCCAATCTCTTAACTTCTAATGGTCCTTTCAACTCCCAGGCACCCAAACCACTGAAAGCAGGACTGCCTGGCTTCAGGTGAGGAGGGAACAGCAGGAACAGATGGATTCCTCAGCACCAGAGCCTGGTTTCCATGCCAATGGAGCCTGTTGACAGAGAACAAGGAGTCAAACTCTGCTGACAAAGGATGTGGGAGCTGCTGGCTGAAAATTTCCCGAGGCTCTGGCGATTCCAGGTGGCGGCCAAATGGAGCTGCTTTCTGTTCAGGGGTTGTTGGGGAAGGATGAAAGTTTGACAAGAAAGTCTCACAGATATGTGTGCTTAGCAGAAAGATTTTTGAATGTAGAATCTGATGAAGGAATAGAGATGGAAGCAAGTTTTGATCTAGAAGAAAAGAATTGCTGAGCCAGTCTCACTGGATAACCAAGGAGGCAAAGGCTGTGTTAGTTAGAAGGGGTTTTTATGGCTTAGAGCAAAGGATAAACCCACCTCAAACAAGAAGATGTTTTTACCAAGCAGAAAGGACAGCACAGGCAAACAAGGCAGCAAATGTGGCCAGTAGAAAAAAGGTCTCAGAATTTTCCACTGCAAGAAAACTGAAACACAACTTCTGGCTTAAACTGTAATGCACCAACTTTTAGTGATTGGAGAACAGTAACATGAATATGGTAATTACAGGAGTTATGATAGGCTATAGGTAAAAGTTAAGGTATAGATTGGTTCTGCTGTATGAAGATGCTCAGCAAAGGAAGTCTATAATGCATTGTAACCAAAGTCTATAATGCAATGTAACCAAACCCAAAGTCTATAATGCATTGTAACCTAAACCAAAGGGTCTCCAGGCCTGCCTGCAGCTGGAGCTGACAGCTGTGGGCACAGCTCTGCCACTCACAACCCTGGACTGCTGAAACACCTTGGATACAATAAACTGCATTTTGAAGAGCTGCCTGGAGCCCCAAATCCCTCATTTCAGCTCTTACAAGGGGGGATTTTGTGTTTTAAACACAGCCTAAGTGTTGGAACCCAGGAAATTCCTCTGACTGCCCTGGAGGACTTGAGACCCTCCCAAGGGGCTCAGGGACCTTGGCTCAGAGCCCAAGACCCCTGTGCCTTTGATTTAGACCTTGGAAAAAACAATTAACCAACATTTATATGAAGAATTACAGGTCAAGAGAATTTAAGTAGAATAATAGTGAGCTTGTCATGGGGTAGAAAATAGATTTTTGGAATTTTTAGAATGGGGGTTCAGGAGGCAAGATGGAGGAATCTGGGCGTGTCCATCCTTTCTCCTTTTTCTTCTTGGCCTCCATCTTCTGCTGTGATGGTGGCACTTTTGGATTGGTTTAGAGTAGAAGCTCACTGTCTAACATAGGTGATAGGTATTGGGAAGGAATTGTAAATAATGTACAGAGTAGTTTTTAGTATAAAAGATAACACCAGTGTGCCTCAACCTGACCTGCCAGACAGACCTCAGCGGGTCGGAGAAAGAATGTTATAGATAAGAAACAATAAACAACCTTGAGAACGAGACCAGAAAAATCCTGACCCTTTCTTTGATGGCTGGGCTGAGAAAAAGGGGCTTGGATGTGTCTCAGAGTCACTCTGACCAGCAGAGAATCTGAGACCCAAGCCCCTGAACAAAGCTTCTGGCAGCTCTGCTGGAATGCAAACGTGCTGCTGTCATCCTCACGCTGTACTCAGCTCACCTGCCCCCAAAGAGGAGGAGGAGGAAGGCACCACAATTTGCATATAAATGAGGTCAGACTGGGTTCCTCTGCAGTCATTAAGGTGGGCTTATTATCCTGTTTGTTCTTAGCAAAGCTGCTCGCCCCATCTCTGCTCCACGGTCTGCCATGGAGATGTGGAGGGGGCTCACAGCTGGTCTGGGAGTCAGAAAGAGGGAGATGAAATAGAAAAGCTGGTAAGATTTGCCTTAGCTCCTGAAAGGAATTCCACCAAGGCCATGGACATGAAAACCGAGGAGGAGAAAAGATAAAGGAGGGGCCTGCAGTTGAATTTTGGCAGCAAACAGTGGTGGAGACCACCTTGCACCAATGAACATTGTGTTGATTTATTGTGGCCAGTGAATAGGTATAAACTTTGTGAGAGGGTATAAAAAGACAGCATGCTGCTAAAAGAAAAAAAAAATTTAAAAAAAAGAAAAAAAAAAAAGAGAAGGCTTCTCAAATCCATGGTGTTCTTCTGTTTGTTGTGACCATCTCAACAAGGCCATGGGGAGAATGCCTCTCCTGCCTCTGCTCCTGAGCTCTCAGGAGGGATGGGGAGAGAGCCCCTGCACCTTCTGCTCCCACTCAGGAGCTCAGCCACACCTGGCTGTGGCACCATGCTGCTGATGCTGCACCAGGAGGGTTTGCAGAGGGGGAAACTGAGGCACAGAGTGAAGGAAAAGGTGCTGGGTTGGCAGAGCAGAGCAGAGCTGACACCACTGCCAGGCACAGAAGCTGCTCCTTGCTTTCATCGTGGAGTTCTCCCTCTCCTGAGCTGCAGCTGGAGGCCAGGCAGCCACTGAGGCTCAATCAAACACCCCCTTTCTCCACTCAGCCCTCAGCAGATCTGTCCCAGTTCTGAGAATTTTGAAATTATTTCAACTTCCCACCAGCCTAGTGTGAGGTGCAGGATGAAATGCTGCTGAGTGGAGGATTTATATCATTTTACCCTCTGGAGGGGGTCCAGGAGTCAGCTGGATCAGTCTGCTAAAAGGGAGTTAAAAGACTTTGAGTGTTTTTCTGTCTTGCTTTCTCTTTGGAACAATCCCTGGAAATCTCCAAATGCTCTATTAGCAGCATTTCAGAGTGTTTAGTGCTCAGAAATTACAGGTGACTCTGCTTTGCTCTGACAAATGCAGTGGGAGTGTGGGTCCTCCCCTCCTGAATTATTCACACCAAAAAGTAGTTTCAAGCCAAACCTCAAAGTTCCCAGATTTATTCTGATTTTTTTACAAAATGCCTCCAATCAGCAGGCTTCTCTTAAAACATGGAATTTTCATGAAAATCAAATTTCCCTGTCTAGAAGGAATAGTATTTTCTGTCACCAAAGGTGCTGTGGAAAATACAACAGGAGAACACACAGGCACAGCAGGATTAGAGCAAAAACGTCCAGAAAGAGAGGAAACACATTCAAATATTTCTGCCCAGGGCTGTTAAAACTTCTGAACAGAAAATTTGTGTCCTTCTAATTGACACCCTTCAAAACCAGAGCAGGAGAGCATCACCCCTGCATGCTGCCTGTGCCAGGGAGCTGGGTTAGACTGGAGTAAAGCTGTGCCTGCAAAGTGTCTGCTCCTCTCAATAAAAGATGTGCTTTCATTTCAGCAAGGGATCACAGCACAAAGTGCTAAGCGCTGTAAACACTTTGCAGCAAGACATTTCAGGAGCTGAAAACTGACTGCTTAGGTGGCTGCAGTTGATAAAAAGCAAATGGAAAAGCAGCTGAGCTCAGCCAAGGCAGGATTGTGATTTCTGTGGAGTTTCGGGCTCAGGTCCCTCTGGCTGCCCAGGGTCACTGAGGGAGGGGTGGCTGCAGCTCAGGAGCTGCTGGGATTTGTGTCTCTGAGTTCAGAGCCCTCTTTGAGCTCAGTCCCAGGCTGGGGGGTCCCTCACCAGCCTGAAATCTGATGAATTTCTTCTGTTCACTGGGGAATAATGTGAGTTCACCCCATGCTCACCATGGACCACGTGTAGTTTATGTGGCTTGGCTGGAGCAGGGTTCAGATTGTTCAGGCTCCACATCCTGCACATCTAAACCTTCAGTGGGTCCCATCCTGCATGTCTGAGCCTTCAGTGGATCCCATCCTGCACGTCTGAGCCTTCAGTGGATCCCATCCTGCACGTCTGAACCTTCAGTGGATCCCATCCTTCCCATCTAAACCTTCAGTGGGTCCCATCCTGCACGTCTGAACCTTCAGTGGGTCCCATCCTGCACGTCTGAACCTTCAGTGGATCCCATCACTCCACACCTTCAATGGAGGTGATTCCTGTTCCTCCCTGGACAGCTGCAGCACTGCCTCCTGTTCTCTCTTTGCTCTTATGCCAATGTTAGGAAAATTAATCCACAAACATCAGAGTTTTATGTCCAAAAAAGGAGACAGAGGAGTCCTTTTACTTTATTCCAATAAAGGGAGAGGCCATGGGGCATTCCCCTGGGATCTCTCGAATTTTTATCCCAATTTCCCAGCCACATTTCCCTTCTCTCTTTCCCCATTGCCTGAGGTACTTGAGAGTTTCAGACTTCCCAAAACACCTGATACCCTCTAATGTATAACCCTCCCTTTTAATTTTTAATTCTTATGGAATTTAGGGGTTTTTCTTCCCCATTGCTTCTTTCATTTTTCTAAGTCTAGTTTGATTTATCAACAAACCTAAAGTTTATTTGTAAAAGCAAATATCTTTTTCCATTCATCAATCAGTGGAATCCTTCCCATTGTTTCTTATCTCTCCCAGTGGTGGTTTTATCTACCAGCAGACCCACAGCTTGTTTGTAAAGACAAATCCACTATTCCTCTCACCAACAGTATTTTTCCTGCCTGTTGCCTCTGGGTCTTTTCCAAACATCACCTTCCTCCACGAGAGAACCAGAGTGGAATGAACTTCCTTGTCCAGTCCTTTGGAGGTGCCGGGGAGGAGAATCTGCCCTAAAACACCTCCTTGGTGTGGGGGCAGAGCCAGAGCCAGGGAGTGAAGTGGTTAAACAGCAGAAGGTTCTGCCAGGCAGTGGGGAGAACGTGGCTGATTCTCACCCTAAGTTGAAGTGCTAAAACTACCCAGCAAATACTTCAATAAATAGCAAGCTCATAAATAACTTGCAACATTACGCTTCATAATAAAGCAGTGACAAATGTTACATCTCTCTCCAGCGTGGATTAATGGTAATGGGGGGTGGGAAGAAGGAGTGATGTCTGTGAGGTGGTATTAAAAATCACTTACATTTCACAGGTTCCCATAAAAGGGAGGCTTGTGCAAAACAATTAATCATGCATTATAAATGCAGCTTTTATTAAAGAAAAGCAAAAGCATAAATACAGCCAAGCCCTGAGGCACTTGTTCCTTGCAATAGTTAGTAAGTGTTTGGAAATATGAGCCAACACTTGGGACCCAGTTGAGCTCTGTTGTTATTGCTCTAAGAAAAGCTGGGATGCAGCCGTGGCTTTGCTGCCTTATTTTTGTCTTTTTTACAGTCTGGCATAGCTGCTCTGGACATCTACAGCTTTTCCTGTGCCTGGCAGTGCTTGAGGTCTGAGAACAGCCCAGCCTGGTCCTTGCAAGGCTTTGTCCTGGAGATCACCCCTGCAGAACACAGTTATGGAGCCATCCCTGCTGCCCCTACAAGACCAAACCCTTGGCCAAAGCCAATTCAAAACAACTGCCAGCGTCCCACCAAGGCAGCAGAGAGCACAAAAAGGAGGAAGAAGCTGTTTTCTCATGGAGAGCTGTCCCAGTGGTTTCCCCATTGCATCAGGAAAGGGGAGTTTGTTCTCTAGAGCTGTGCTGCAGTTCTGCTCTCCCAAATCCCAGGCTTGAGGAATGGGAACTTTGAGGGTCTTTTTATATTCCCCTTGGGTTGATCTGCTCTTTCAAGTTAAATCTGAGCACTGAAAGAGGGAAGTGGCAGAGCTAGAAGGTGATGCAAGAGGAACATGAAGGGGCAGGGGGATTTTATGGCAGCACAGCAAGAGACAGGTGATTCATTTTGTCCTTTGAGCACTTTCTCTTGCAGGCTGCTAAAGCCCATTAAAGCTTCTGTGTGAAGCTCTGGTGAGATTGACTCCCTGGAAAGGACAGAGGTTTTACCATGGGGAGCCAGGAGTGGGGATGGCTCTGCTTTCATTAGCACAGCAGTTATCTGAGCTCAAAGGGCTTCTGCTAAATTAGCAGGGGCCCCTGTTGCAATTAAAGTGCTCCTGTTTGTAACCACAGCCACTGTGGCTGGCTTGATTTCTGGGGGAGAGCCAGAAGACCATAGCCAGGATCCCAGCTGCCAAAGAGCTGCAGGTACCACAGGGATTTCAGGAATCTGCACAGCCACCAACCCTCCCCAGCTCCACCTGAGCAAGGCCTTTCCTTGGGTTTTCTCTCATTTCAGTGTCTAAAGTTCGCCCCCAGGCATAACCAAGGTGTGGAGCTGGGATCCTGTGGGGTTCAGCAAGACCATTCCAGAGGGTGTTTTCCTGCATCTCTCCATGTGGGAATTGGGAATTACCATCCCAGGTCACCTGTGTGCCTTGCAGCCTCTGAATTGTTTCTCCTGCTCCAGGATTATATGGAATGGAATAAATACTGGGTAGGTTGCAAAAAAAAAAAAACCAAACAAAACCCTTTGTCAGTTTGGTGGCAGCCCAGAAAATAACATCCATTCTAGAAAAGCATAAATCCTGCTTAAAATCCTCCCACCCTGCTCAGATCCATCCTTTTGGCTGGCAGGCCAGGGGTCCTGGAGAGCAGCCAGGGGTGCTCCAACCCTCCCACTGCTCCCTCCTGTGCCTGTGACTGCTCCAGGCTAGGTGGGACCTTCCATGGGCGTTTTGACAGAGCAGCTGAGCTGTCCTGAGCTGTCACCCAGGCTCTTAAATATTTAATTTATCCATCACTTGAGGACTGGCCGTGATCAAATGGACAAAGGAGCTGCTGTTCAGTGCTGCTTTGTTAATCAGAGCAGCTCCGACAAGATCCCCAAAGGATTATTTTAATTTCCATGGAGGTGCTCAGATGTGTCACCCTGAAAGGGGACAGCTGTCAGCTGAGCAGAGCATCCTCCTCTCTCTGGCAGTCCCCAGAGACCAGAGCTCACCTGGCCTGGCAGGGGGATGCCACAAAAATTGGGCCTTTTGCTGCTGCTGGAACTGGAGCAAAGCCTTGGAAACTGGGTCACCCTTGAGTGATTCTGGTGAAGAGGAATGGGCAAGGAATTCCTTCACCCCCCAAGGATAAACCTGATGGTTCCCCCTTTCATTTGGAGACAAGCCATGATCTAGAATGAGAGCACAACTATCACTTAATGCTCAAGGAAAATGAGCCTCCAGCAGTGAAACTGGATGTTGGTTTGCTTGTTCTGACTGAGTGCAGGGCACCAGAATCACTCTGTCCTCTGTATCTTCTCTATTCCCTTGCATCTGCAGCCAAATCTCAGCTGTCCCTTATCTTTCATCCCCTTCCATCTGAAAAATGACTTCTGTTCATCCTGGACTACCTCCAAACCTTGCTACTGCCTGAAGAGTCCCCAGGCCCCAGCATCAAATCCAGCTCTAATTGCTCTCCCAGAATCACAGAGTGAATCTTTTCCCTGCTCTTCATCAGCCTGCAATGACAGAGGTCAGAGATGCCTTCCTGCCCATCTGTTTTCTCCAGCTCCTGGGTGAAGCTCCCTTCTTTGTCCCTGCACTGTTTGACATTTGTGGGGCCACAAGTGTCTGAATGGAGCACAAATCATTGGAGTTACAGCATCTGGGACATGCAGGGAAGAGCAGGAGCAGCACAGAAATCCCTCACTATGGGGCTTTCTCAGTGGTGAGAGATCTTCCAGCTGTCAGTTCTTTTATTTCTGGCCCTAAATGTTGCCCAGGCCTCTCCTGCCTGTCAGCCTGCTTTGCCAATGCTGTAAATACTTCCCATTACCCATCCAAACCCCACTGCACCAGCTGTCTCTTGGAGCTCTCCTGCTTATAAATCTCCCCAACTTTAATTCTTGCATTTGTTTGGGGCAATTAGTTCTGCAGCTCTGCCCAGAGGCCAGAGGGAGTTAGCAGTGCTTTTCATCCTCTTTCCCCCTTCTTTTCTTCTGGCATTCCCTCTCCACGCTATTTTACCCAATTTTCTCTGCCCTATTTTACTGAACTCAGACTCCTCTTTTCCCTCCTCATTTCTCATGGCAGTGCTGCCTCACTCCCCAGCTCACCCTGGGTGTTCCCAACCCTATTTACTGATGGGTAACCCCAAACCCAGAGCCTGGGACATCCCAATCACCCCCTTTCCTTGCTGGCTGCGCTGTTTGTGCCCACAGCTCCACTCTGCCTCCTCTCCTCTTGAGCTCCTTCTTCATTTCCCTTCTGAAAAGCCTCGTGCCCACCACGAAGAGGGTCCCAGCTGCTCTGCTGTCCTTTATCCCTCTGGAGCTGCTCCAGGGATGCTGTTCTAATTAAAATCTTCAAAGCAGGAGGCTGAGGAGAGCTGGGTGAACTCTGGGCACCTATTCCCTGATGCCTCCTTTGTCCTCAGCTTCCACAGGCCGGGCTGAGGGTCCGTTCTGATCACGGGGAGAGCATTTTACACAAGCACTGCTATTAGCCATAATGAGAATAAATGATACAAGAATGGAATCTTATTATACACTTTTTGATGAGGGCTTTTCATCTGAAAGATTCTGAGGTGCTTTGCAGGCTACTGAGCACAGAAATCATTTTGCTCACTGGGGAAATTCAGCCAGCTCAGGAGCACCGTGTGGGGAACTGCTGGAAAGCACACATTGAGCACGTGGGATGGTTCAGTAGGGGGAGCAAACATACTGGGTTCAAACAAAATTGCTGCCTAAATTTAGGGGAAGAAGTAGGCTAGAATGCCTTTTATGTGGAGCATTAAACAGCTGCCCCTTGGCTAATACCTGTTGGAGTGAGACAGATATCAGATTTTATGATCAAGGCTGGTATTTCCTTAAAGGAGCTCAAATGCTTGACTGCCATTTAATTCTTGTTCCTAACTCCCTTTGATTCCTATGAATCAACTCACCCCAGTTTCACATTCCACAGGGAGCAGGAAAGTGCTGCAGCTGTGATTTCCTGATTAACCCTGCCTGCAATGGGGACTCAGGGCTGGCTCAGAGAGAGCAGCATCACTCCCTAAACAGCCAAGTCACAAATATTTCTCTTCCTCCTCTAACTGTGGGGTTTGTTTCCCTTGAGATCTCCAGCCCAAGCAATGACCAACACCTGACCCTGCTTAGTTTATGAGAGGTCGACAAGATGAAAATCCATGGCATGACATGGAATGTATTTATCTCTTGTAAAGGAGAAAAACATCCACACAAACCCCCTGACCTCCAGAGACACTCAGCTGCCTCCTGCTTATTCCCTTGGCTCTGTTTAGAGAAGCAAATTGAGCAGGGGGAGGAGGGGAGCTGTGTGCATTCCCACTGATCTGGGAGGTGAATAATAATCCCAGCCCAGGTATTATGGAAAGCAGGACAGGGACAAACACAGGAAAGAGTGCAGGGATGTGGGTTCTGCTGGGTGGCACAGGTGACAGCACAATCCATCTCTGGGAGCTCCAGAGCTGCCTGGGCTGGCACTGGCCCTGCCCAAGGCTGATTCCTCAGGCTCTGGGCTCCTCTTGGAAGCTGGATCTACCACTGGGATCCCATCCTCTGGAGCTCTGTGGCTTGCAAAAAATGGGTGTAAAAATGAGCCTGCAATGAAGCACGAACCTCTCGTAATTCCTGTTGCACCGAGGAGCTGGGTGGGAGCCCTCAGGAAGGGAATTCCCTGACTTTGCTGCTCTGATGGTCTGAAAAGGATGTAAAAGGTCTCTAAATGTGACAGTGTTCACAGGGGTCCAAGGAAGAGGGAAGAGATGAGGATCTGACTCCATGTTTCAGAAGGCTTGATTTATTATTTTATGATATATATTATATTAAAACTATACTAAAAGAATAGAAGAAAGGATTTCATCATAAGGCTGGCTAAGAATAGAAAAAGAAAGAATGATAACAAAGGCTTGTGGCTTGGACAGAGAGTCCGAGCCAGCTGGACTGTGATTTGCCATTAATTAGAAACAACCACATGAGACCAATCCCAGATGCACCTGTTGCATTCCACAGCAGCAGATAACCATTGTTCACACTTTGTTCCTGAGGCCTCTCAGCTTCTCAGGAGGAAAAATCCTAAGGAAAGGATTTTTCAGAAAATGTGTCTGTGACATCTAAAGGCCTTGAAATTCTGGCAAAACTGGGTATTTGGGGCCCAATCTGAGCTCCTGGTGTGCATGGGGCTGTGAGAGCTCCCAGCCTGGAGGAGATCACAGAGGGAGCAGCATTTGCAGCTGGATTGAGCATGACCTTTTCTGCCACAGCAGAGGATTGAAAAGCCCATCATGGATTGAGTCATTCCCAGGATAAACACCATCAGTCCTGCAGATGACAAGGGGAAGCACAGGAGGAGGGCACATAAGGGCAGCTCTGTCACTGAGGTGTTCCAGAGCAGGTCCCACAGCTCTGACAAACAGCTGAGGGGGTCACATCCCTGCCCTGGAGCAAGAGGAATGGGCAGGATGTCCACAAGTTCACTGCTGGAGTGGGCGCTTACACAGCGAGGTCCTTCCTCATCCTGCCACACACCAGGATCCATCCTGACCATGAATTATTCAGGAATTTGGCTGCACAGAGAGTGGAGCCCATTTTTGTTGCTGAGGGTGATCCCACATCCTCTAAAGGGGATGTGAGCTGCTCCATGGGCTCTTCCCAAGGCAGAGGGGGGTGAGGAGCTGCTCCAGGAGCTGTTTGCAAGTGCCTGATCCAGAGATCCCCTTTTTTTCCACAGGGATGAGATGGGCAGAGCTGGCTGTAGGGATAATTAACAGCGGGGGAGAAGTATTTGGGTATTTGGGAAGGATCACTCTCAAAAAATCCTGCTTTTAAACAGCCATGAGACCTTAGCACAGAAATGATGTCCTGACCAAAATCCACCTCAGATTGGTGCTGGGCTATCTGAGGGAGCAGTTATTTGTCTTAGGAGTCAGGACAGTTATAAATAAGCAAAGATGACTTTAAGAAGCTCAAAGCCATCCAATCTGGGTTTTCTGGAAGCTGTTCCAGGAGTGGGGATCATCAGCAATTTGGAGGATCATAGCACTTCCAAGCCCCTTATGAGTAAATCTCAGAAAAATTGGGCAGGAAATTTGAGAGTTCTTAGGAGGAGATGACTACTGCAGAGCAGGTCTTTTTATTTTGTTCTCCTAGGAAATTTAGGCTAAAAAGAAACTTGAATAAATGCATGTAGCAGATTATTTACTGTAAGCTATTCACCTAGCTCAGCTTTAAACTAACTAGTTGAATGACTTGCTTATGCTTAAAATAAATGTTTATTTTAACCTAAGCTCGTTGTAGAAAGCCTCAAACCCCCAGTGCTGCTATCAGCTAAATATATTTTCTCAGAGTATATACAAGGCTGTAATTAAGGCTGTGTCAGACACTCCATTATATGTCTCTCATCTCCCTCTCTTCATATTTATCACCCATTTTCACATCTTTCCATCTTTACTCTGGGCAATCACTCAGGCCTGGCAAGGTATTTCCTCCTGAAATGGATTTAATCCACCAACTACGGTTGCAAACCTTTAGAGCATCTCTAAAGGTTGTCTCCAGCTGGATTTAAGATGTCCCTTAAGCTGTCACTCCCTGTCCCTTGTGGGCTGGGCTCATTCCCAGCTCCAGCCCTGCAGGAAATGTTTCCCAGCACATCCCCACCCCTGTGTATTGCAGGAAATCTAGGAAATCCAGGAAATCCTGAACAACTGACCAATATGATTAAGTAGAAGCTGATTTTTTCTTTACATTACACACATATTTAGAGATTATCCAAAGTACAAACTTCTTGATTGGTGTTTTTGTCCTGTTCCCTCCTTTTCTGCCTGCATTTCTTGGAGTGTATGATTGGTTACAGTTTAGGTGTTTCACAGCCCTCTGTGATCTGGAACTTGGATTCTCAGCCTCTTCTTTCTTCATTTGGCACAATTTATGTTCTAATAGCCTTGAGGAATTCCTGAGGCTTTGATAACAGACTGGCTGTGCACACCATGGCCTAACCCTTGCAAATGCACTGCACCACCCGTGCCTGCACAAGGTGCTGTCAGGATGGAGATGTCCTGTCACATCCTGGCCCAGGTGTCCCACGTGTCCCACTGCAGCCACAGGTGGCTTTGTGTTGGTTGGAGCCAGTTTCCATCCCAGGGTTTGCATGAGAGCCCCCATGGCAGCTGCTGGCTTGGGTTCCCTGGGATAAACCTGGCTTCCCATGCTCCTGCTGTGCCCCAAGTCCTTGGATGTTGTCTTGGTTTGAAAAGACAGGAGTCTGCTCAGGAAGGCAGAGGCCTCCCCTGAAATGGAAAATGTAAACCCTCTCTCTCCAAATTGCTATGATTTTGAAATTAAGGGGCTCTCGGGCAAAGATATGGGAGCAGGAATAGCAGTTCTTTATTGGGAAGAAAATAAAAATATAATAAACAATGAAGTAATACAAAACAACACTGCCAGAGTGAGACCATGCCCTGTCCCCTGTGTGTCAGGGGGTGGCACAGCCCCATCCCATGGGGGCTCAGCCCTCCTGCAGTGCCAGCTGTGGCTCTGCTGGAGCAGGGATCCTGCACAAGGGGGGAGTTTTCCTCTGCAGCTCCAGGGCTGCTGCAGATGGGCCTGGGCTCCCTCTGGCCATGCAGGGCAGCAGAAAGCTGCTCCTCTGGCAATGCACTGGGCAAAGGCTGCTGTGGTGTCCCAAACCTCAGATTGGATCCAGATAGGAATGCTTGGCTCCTCCCCTGGGCGCAGCATCTCCCCATGGGATGGTGGAATTGGATCAGCCCTGCAGGGACACTCAGTGGCCATGGACAGAGGATAATTAATAATTAATGGACTATTAACAGAAAATATCTCCTGAAGGGAGGATTGGTTGTGGGAGAGATAAAGAAAACTGCCCCGTGAACAGGAGATAACTGCCCCAGCTCTGACAGATGGCCATGGAACACACATCCACATTTCCACCCTGACACAGATGTCCTCATCAGCACTGGAGCTGTCTGGGGCTGGTGGGGAGCTGTGTGAAGGTGACCTTGTTCCATGGCTGCCCCTTCTCCCCTCTCTGGGTGCCAAACAGGAGCCTCATCCTTGGATTCTCGGATCTTTCAAAGTGAAACATCTCTGTCTGGGCTCTGAAAGGCTGCAGAGGGACCCAGAAATGCCATTTCCACTTGTGCTGCTCACCTGCCAGCAACCTCCCTCAGGGAGACGTGGGGGATTAGCAGCTCTCGTGGCCTTTACTTTCACAGCAGAATTTGGAGTTCACGCTCGCTGCGGTGACAGCAGAGAGAGTCTGGTGTGCTGGGTGGCAGCAGGGACCCCGGGTGGCAGGAGCAGGGGCTCTGGAGAGGCAGGAGGGGCAGGATGATCCGCGGGCAGGGGGGTGTCAGAGGGCTGGGCGTGCTGTGCTCACTGTGCTAATGCGTGTTGGCTGGAGGAGAAGCGTTTATTATGTGTCAGGGGGAGGGTGATGGGTGGCAACTCAGGTTTTTCCCCTGTATTATTTCAGCTCTCTGGTCTGCTGATGATTTATTCAGTAGCATTTATGGTGCTACAAGTCTAAAACCAAAAGTGGAATTTATTCAACCTTTTCCTGCCTCTCTTTTCCCTCTCTGTTTTATTATATTTCTGAGGTTTTTTTTTTTTTCCCCTCTGGTTTAAAGCTCTCTTTGCTTTTGGGGTAGATGGATTACAAAGCACCAGGCAGGTGTTTTTCTGCTGTTCTCTCCCAAAAAAGAGCAACTTTTCCAGGGACTTCAAATGCTTGGGTGCTGGGCTCTTCCAGAACCTTCCATGTGGATCCAGAGGAGCTGCTGTGCCCCAGGCTTTTCTGGAAGGCTGCTTTTGAGTAGCTGAGCTTTTAAATTCAAACCATATGCTGTTTGAAAATAAAACAAGCACTCTGGCTTTTGTCACAGAAACTCTGATCCATGCAACAGTTTGGGGCAATTTCCTTGGCCCTGTGTTTTAATCTTGGGGGAAAAAAAACCCCACTTCTCAGTATGCTAAAATAAAAATTATTGTGTTTAAGCACAGATCTGCATAGAGGGAGGCTGGAAAGGTTTGGGGGGTTCGAGGTACCTTTATTCCTCGCTGCTCTGCACATTGCAGGTCCTGCCTGTGTTTGCAAGCTGTAAATACATGCAGCTCATGCAGTTTCACCCCAAATGCAGCTCAAACCCTTTATCCTTAGGGCTGCATCCTCTGTGCCCCCCAGGCACAGCAGCCTGAGCTGAACCAAGCCCTGGAGTGAGGCAAGACTCACTCACTGCTCTGGTATCTGTGGAAAATCAACTTCCCTTCAGGCTCAGCCCACGGGGAGCATCCTTCCTGTCTGGAGTTTATAAACTGTGCTGCTTTGGCACTCTCCCAGCCCTGCCGGGGTTCACGTGTGTGGCACTAAGGTAGAAAAATCATTGAGAAAGGCTTCATAAAATCAAGCCTGCTCTCTTGGCATCACTGGCTGGCCTTGTCAAAGGCAACGTTTTGCATGTTCCCGTGTGAAAGCAATCCTGGTGTGAGCAATTCGTTAACATAACAAGATATTCCTGGGTTAAAAAAAAACCCAACTCGCACCTGCATAAGCTGTTTTTGCACTGTTAGATAGAAAAATGAAAACTATCTCTTACAAACCACTTCCCTGCATGTAGACACTGAGAGTTTGAGTGACCAATTAATGTAAAATAACAACTTGTTGCTAACCAATAGAGAAATTGGGAGGAACTACTAACCAATTGGAGTCCCACATGAGATCTGTAAAACTGTATAAAAAGGAGTTATGTGAATAAAGAAAGGGCTTTTGCACCATGAAGGAAATGGAGTTCTGTGTGATTTATTCCCATACATGTGGAGTCCCAGAACCAGCAGTGAGGAGCAGGATCTGCTCTGGCACCACGGGCAGGGTGTGAGGAGGCACTGGGTGCTCACCCAGTGAAAAACACCTTCACTCTCCTGTGAAAATGTAAAAAATTAAATAAAGGACACTGGGAGACAAGGAGCACAGAGCAAAGGTGTGAAAACCACGTTCACTGTCCTGTGAAAATTTTAAAAAGTTAAATAAAGGACAATGGGAGACAAGGGCTACAGAGCAAAGGTTATTTACAGCAGTCAGCCAAGAGCACCCTGTTCTCTTCGGGGATACCCCTTAAATACCTTTTAATTCCATCAGCCTGTTGCAGATTCATAGACCCTTATGCACAGTAAACTTTTCCCCAAATTAGTTTACATGTTCAAAGAACTATTTAGCATATCTTCTTAATTGGTCCACCTTTTTAGAGCATGTGTATTCTTGGGTTGTTTTAGTCCTTTTTGATCATCACCTTCAGTTTTGGCCCCAGCCCACTCTGCCTTCAGAGGGTGAGTGCTGATATCTGTTTAAGGTGTCATAATCCTGTGTTCATTGGATGTTTTATCCCATCCCAGCAGGCATTTTAACACAAGCACACTGATATCAGCTATTTCACTAAGCTTAATTAACAACAGAAATTAAAATTATATATATAATTAATATAATTAATATAATAATAAATATTATATATAATTATAATTATATATTATATTATATTATATTATATTATATTATATTATATATATAATAATATATAATATATAATAATAAATATTATATATAATTAGAATAATTATTATAATAATTAATAATTAATATAGTTAATATAATTATAATATATTAATATAATATAATATAATATATTTGATTACATATTATATTTGATATTATATATATAATATATAACATATAATATAGCATATATATTATCATATAACAAAGTTCCTTTAGCATCACGCGTATAAAATCCCTTTTTAATATCTGCAAAAAGCCAGCATTAGGATCTGTATCTATAACACCCTGATCCTTTTGCTTTTGAGGGAACTTTGCCGTGGTGACAGGCTGGGTTTAAGTGGCACATAAAGCTGCCAGCTCTTTATGGGGGCTGTCGGGCACTAAGGACATGGGGAATTATGGCAGCAGAGGCTCCCCACGCTGGTGCTGTGCAGAGGATGCCTCACAGGAGATGTGCTGTTTATTTATCTAAAGCAGCAGCTTTGCAGAGCTTTTCCAGCAGCAGGGCTGCCAGGCCAGGGTGTCAGTGTGCCTGCATCCACTGCTGCAGATCAGCTGTGACAGCCTCTAAATCTGGGGCAAAGAGGGGCCAGGGAGCCTGCAGGAGGAGAGCTCAGGATGATGTGCAGAGGAGCCATTTCCTGCTGGAGAGCTGCAATATTTTGTCAGGGAATTCAGGCTGCTTTTGCTGAGAGCTGCAGGATTTTTGTGTGGCTATTGTTGTTTACATAGAGGAGCGAAATGTTTAATTGCAATTGGCTTTCCTTGGCCTTGCACCAGCCAGGGAAGGAAGAGAGAGGACGAGAGGCTGTAAAGATAAAAAAAAAAAAAGAAAAACATTCATTTCCCTGTGGCTTTAACAGTCAGTTGTGAAGGATTGTTACTGCTGCTGCAGCAGGAGATGGTTCCTCTCCTCACGGCTGGCCTGGGCTGGGATGTGCTGGGGCTTCCTTCTAATGTCTCCTCCTTTCCTTTTTCCTTTCCTTTTTCCTTTCCTTTTTCCTTTCCTTTCCTTTCCTTTCCTTTCCTTTCCTTTCCTTTCCTTTCCTTTCCTTTCCTTTCCTTTCCTTTCCTTTCCTTTCCTTTCCTTTCCTTTCCTTTCCTTTCCTTTCCTTTTTCCTTTCCTTTTTCCTTTCCTTTCCTTTCCTTTCCTTTCCTTTCCTTTCCTTTCCTTTCCTTTCCTTTCCTTTCCTTTCCTTTCCTTTCCTTTCCTTTCCTTTCCTTTCCTTTCCTTTCCTTTCCTTTCCTTTCCTTTCCTTTCCTTTTTTCCTTTCCTTTTTCCTTTCCCCAAAAATTCTTTGAAAACTAAACCAACATTTTACTCCATATAAATGTTGTTTGTTTTTTTTTTTTTTTACTTTCCATAGACTGTTCAGGAAAACTGAAAATAGCAGCCTTGAAATGAAGTGCTGATTTTTTTTCTTAGGAACTGGGGCAACGAAAAGGATTGGCATTTTTGAAACAAAAAGAAAAGAACTTTCATGCATTTGGGAGAGAAAAAGTACCCCCAAAACCCTGTCTTTTTTCCCCAAATTTTACTTTGTTCTGGCTTTTGCTTGCTGGAATCTGCTTAAAGGCCATTCCCATCCCTCGGGGACACCTGGTGCTCCCTCAGCACCAGGCAGACCTTTGTGAAATTTGTGCATCCTGCTGTGCCCAGGTCACTAAAATGCACAATTCCAGGCTGGAATGAGCTGCTCGTGTCCTGTTGCACATCTCCAGGTACCAGGATCTCTCCTCTCTCTCCTGCTGAGCTCATTCCTGTTCCTCCTGGCTGCTGGGTGCCAGCTGGGACCCCCAGGCACATGGGGTAGTGCTGGAAATGAACTGCTCCCAGGTATCCCAGGAAGGGAATGCCAAGGAAATGTGGGATAGAAATCGAGGGAAAACTCCTTGGAGTCAGAAGGGAAGGAAAAAAAAAATATTTGGCCCAGAGAGTTGGGCTGTGGGACAGTCTGGAAGGCTGGAGGAGGGAAATTCTCTTTTCTATCCCACAGAACAGCTGAGATTTTTATAGAATTTTTAAAATTTGCTCTCCATATGGCTGCAAGTGTGATATTGTTGCAGTTTTTGTAAAAATGCGAGACAGCCAGCCCGAGGGAGCCTGTGGGAGAGAGCTGTGGCCTGGAGGAGAGGGAAGGCACTGAAATCCCTCCTCAGCTCCTTTCTGCCTGTCTGGGAGCAGGGAAATGTCCCCATTCCAGGATTGCTGACTGTGCTGGAGCCTCCTCTTCCCTGCAGAACAAATGGAAGAGGCAAATCGAGCTGGGAGGGATTGGCTCTGGGAAATCACAGCTCAGAGCCCATCCTTTGGGCTGGGCACTGCTGGTTGTCTGCTCAGGGTGGGCAGGGAGGGGAGGGATCCTGCCGCCCTTTTCCCAAGGGAATTCTTCCATGGAAGGCAGGAGGGAAAGCTCCTCCAGAACTTTGCACTAAAAAAATTTATTTTGAAAGCAGATCAAATCACATCAAATTGGATCCCTTACCCTCCTGAAACACCCTTGGTGGAACCCCAAGAATTCGGATTCCTGGGTTCTGTGAAATTGGATTTCTGTGTTAATTTTAAATACGTGGGAAGGAATCAGTCTCAAAAATGTTTCTCCCTCTCACCCTGTGTATAAAAATCAAAACTTTTGGTACAATTACACTTCTGGCAGCCTTTCTAAATCCAGTAATGCAGCTGCCATCAGGAATGTTTTTAGTTTATAAAGATCAAGCCTCAGCCTTTTAGTGGCTGGAGTTTTTAACTGAAAGATTCTTTTTAGGATAGGTATGTATTTGGTAATTTGGATAATAATTGTATTAATCAGGATACCTTTCAATGTGTGCAGACATTAATTAATAAGGCCATTAATTAATAAGGCCATTTAGTCAAAAGGAAGGGGGGAGATGTTGGAATGTTGGGGGACACAAGACAGATGATGGGCTTTGGACCTGGTTAACATAAGAGATTTGATAACAGGATGCCTTGGCAAAAGCAAAGGGAGCTTTGAAATTTAGACCTGGATTGCAAGACGATGAAATCCAACAGATTTCCAAGAAAGAGAATAACCCATTAAACTCTGCAAGCAAGAGATGCTGTTGTATGCATAAGTTTGTGTGTGTGATTTTAACCTAACCATTGCAGTACGTATTACTAGTCTCCCTGAAATAGTAATTGTCACAGACATGTTTTATGAAAAATCGTTTTGCTAGGATTTTTTTCTCCTGAGAAGCTGAGAGGAAAAGAAAAACAATAATTATCTGCTGCTGTGGAATGCAACAGGTGCATCTGTGATTGGTCTTATGTGGTTGTTTCTAATTAATGGCCAATCACAGTCCAGCTGTCTCAGACTCTCTGGTCAGTCACAAGATTTTGTTATCATTCCACTTCTTTCAAGCCTTCTGATGAAATCCTTTCTTCTATTCTTTTAGTATCGTTTTAATATTATATATATCATAAAATAATAAACCAGCCTTCTGAAACATGGAGTCAAGATTCTTGTCTCTTCTCTTGTCCTGGGACCCCTGCAAACTTCCACAGCATGTAAGTGTTTGTATCCCACAATAAAATGGGATTTTGGTCACCAAGTCAGTCTCCCCATCTCTCTCCATCACCAACAGGAGGCAGCCCCTGCTCTGCTGGGGTTGCACACTCAGAGTGGGGAAGGCTCAGCAGGGGCTGAGCACACAAATCTCCTTGTTAGGAATGGATGTGGGCTTTTGGATAAGTCCCTGCCTTTTGCCCAGAGCTCTGTAGCTTTGTTGAGGTGGCTAGCACCCCAAAACCCACTCTCATTCACAAGTTCTTTAATAGTGGCTGATTGTCTCTCTTATAGAATGATTTATTCATTTAATAGACACAAAACTAACAGACATAAGCCTTAAAATAAACTGTATACTTTAGAGTATAAAGACAAAAAGATAAGCTACTAGTAGATATATAGGAATAAAGACAAAAAGATAAACTACTAGCATATATATGAAAATAAAGACAAAAAGATAAACTATTAGTAGGTATATAGGAATAAACACAAAAAGAGAAATTACTAGTAGGTATATACAGCACAGAGTTAAAGGTACCTATTGCAGATAGTGAAGAAATAATATAACTTAGGATTCAGTGGATCTTACCATCCATTTGTTGGTGGGGCAGATGCTGAGATCCTCCCCCTCAATCCCCAGGGAAGTAACCATGGATTTGTGTCCAAACTCTGGGGAAAAGGCTCAAACACTTTCAGGGTGTGTATGTAGAAGGCTTCTGCCTCTCTGATAATTGTGTCTTTTATAGTCTGTAAAACAGTGTCTCTCAGTCAAGAATATTTCTTTTATCTCTCTTGTTTTATGACTCCTTTGGCCCTTTCAGCCCTGGGTTATCTCTTCATATCTGCACCAACCACCTGTGGTAGAGGGGAGGACGGTCCTGCCACACTCCTGGGCAGCCAGAGACCTTCAGGCAGTGCTGGAGCTGCTTGGGAGGGGTGAGAGACAGCTCCCTGCCCTGTCCCATCCCGTGTATAATTTACAGTACATCATGTTACATTTTTATTACTACACCAGCTCCCAGGCTCGGGGCTGGCGGGATTCCCAGGGAGGCTTTTGTGAGGAGAACTTCAACAGGAGGAGTGATTCCTCAGGAGCCTTTGTGCCTGGATGTGGGTTTAACACACACCTCCTGAAACCAGGCTGAGTAAAATGGAGGGTTGTGAGTTAATAATTTCCTTTTCAATGGAATTGATACCAGAAAAAAGGCTCGGAATAAGTAAGAGAGGAAATGAGAGTCACCCCTGCCATCTGCATATAATCCCTTCCAGTATAGATTGCAATTGTGTTCGAATTATAGGGCAATTAGTTTGTCAGGCTGGGAAGGGTTAGACAAGACACCAGGAATTTCCTTGGGAGCTCTCTTAGCCCCAGAATCTAGAGAGGCTTTAGCACGGAAAGCTGCGGTGCTGGGCTGTGCTGACGCCATGGATTGATTTCCTACCTGTAGCAGATGTTCCCAGGCAGATGACAAATTGATGACACATAAATATTGAGGCTCCTGGAGCACAGCTGTGGAGTGAGAGCTGTGCAGGTGACAAAAATAGTTCTGTTCAGGAGCAGGAGCTTCCCTGGCCATGGCACGTGGTGTGGCCATGTGTCTGCAGAAACTTCCCCTGGTTGGGGGCCAGGAGCCTGCTCTCAGAGCAGGACTGAGACATTCCTTCTGGAGCATTCCCTGGGTGTGCTAGGCTTCACACTGGAGTGTCTAAATTAACAAAATCTGGGAAGTTTTGGTGGGAAGATATATTTATTACCTGGCCTCATTCTGACATGAACGATAACACAAGTGCCAAGGCAGGTTAAAAATAGGCAGCATCCCCAGCAAAGTTCAGCAGACCTGGAGCTTCAGGGAGAAAAATCCAGCACAGAAACAGACCTAAGACAGGGACTGAGTGTATTTTTTATCAAGAAATTATACTTTGCATCTTCTAACACCTGTGTCTCAAAGAAGGTAATTTAATTACTTAATAGGAATTGATAAGTTTCTTCTTAAAGGTTTTTCTTCCTGGTACTGCCTGGGATTGAATCCTGCTTGGGCTGGAGTGTGCAGGTTGGAGTGGATCATTCAGGGCTCTCCATAACCCTTGCACTGCTGGATTTCTGGGGTTTCCTTTTGCCTGCCCCCCTGCCCTGTCTCAGCTGCTTGTGGAGCAGAGCTTGTCCCTTGTCCCAGCTCCTTACCCACTGGGAGTTCCCTCCAGCCTGGTTATTTCTAAGGCACTGCTCTAAAACGCAAACCATATTTCCTTCTGGGGTTCCTGTTCTTTGCCCATTGTTTTATTCACCTCAGTCCTAAGAACCAAGATTTCAAACAGTTCTGAGTGCTCAGCAGGACCATGGAAAGCTCATTCCCCACAGCCTGAACCAAGCTTTTGTGAGGCTTCCCATGAACCATGAACCCATAATAAAAACCTTATGCTCCCTCTCTCCCCTGCAGCCCTTGGGAAGAGACCTCCCCAAAACAAGGCAGGAATAGTGTGTTCTCTGCTCCTAGGCAGTAATCTACCTGGAAAAGGGAGGGGAAGTTCAACATCCAGCCAGGAATCTCAAGGAAAGCCTTCCCTGTGTGCTGGCAGGCTCCCAGATTTGTCTCTGCCTGCTCCAAGACGTGGACATGAGGGATCTCTAATAAGAATCTGGTTGCTGGCACTGCTCCCTGTTTATTTTCTGCTCCAGGATTCACAAGGTGCTGGGCTCTGCACAACATGAAGAGCTTTAGAGATAAGGGTAGGAGTGAGAGGAGAGAGAAATTCTGCTGCAGCCTTGAAACCTCCATTGGTGATGCTGAAATATCTCTGCATTCCTCTTTGCCTTCATCCGTGTTTCTCAGAAGGATGTTTCCAACCCTGACTCCTGGGGAGCGACATGCAGGCTCTGAGAAAATCCAATTTCATGTGAGACACAGAAATATTTGGTAGATAAAGTGCTGTGGTTGTTGCTGGCTTTCCTCTCTGTGCCTGGGATTGGAGCAGCTCCCTCTCTGCTGTGAGCCAGGCTGAGCTCCTGTGTGGATGGATCCTGAAGTTCATCTGAGGTACTGCCTTCCCAAATTTTCCTGGCCTGCAGGAGGTGGATCAAGGGAATGTCTGCCCTATAAATACACGGCTGTGAGCACCAGCAGGGCTGTCAGGGATCCAGGAGCTTGGAACATCTGCGTGGATTTGCGGCATCTCGATTCCCTGGATGGGTTTTCATGGTGTTGCAGTGTGCAGCTCGTCCTCTAGCAGATGATCACACACAGGAAACTCTGTTTAGTTTGACTAAACTTCATTGTTCTCCAAAATCTACCCCTCCTTGCTGCCCTGGCACTGAGCAGACTCTGCTCTTCCTACCTGGCTCCCAAACTCTCATCCAATTTGGAGGCAGGTAAGAAGATAACTCCCTTCTCCACAACCTGTTGCTCTTCTTGTTATTCAGTGCCAGATTGTGAATGAAAAAATCCTTCTGCATTTGAGGCTGTGCTTGTAGCTGGTAATTAACACTCAGCACACTCTGCCAATGCATCTCAGAGCTGTTTTACAGAAACCTAGAGGTGGAACAGAAGCCACCCAGAAAAACAGTGTCTGCCAATCGAGTTAAACCTTAAGTAAAATCCCCAGCTAAATGTCTGCAGGATAAATCTGGGGAGGATGCTGTCTCCTGCACTGAGCTGGGGAGGTGTTTTCCAACTATGGGGCGCCAGAGATAAGAACTAAGTGCTAATGGGACTAATGCAGATCCATCTCTCCCTCTTGTGTGCTGTGTTCCAGCAGGGAGCGGGTGCTTTATGGGGAGTGAACTCCTCCAGAGTGCAGTGGAAGTGCTGACAGAGCTGGGCTTTAAGCACTGCTAATGGAAATGTCTGCTTGGAACTGGGGAGCTGGGGTTCCACACAGCCTGCACAAAGGCAGAGCGAGCCCTGTACTCACAAATTCGGTTTGCAGAAGTGATGTGCACATGAAATACACCTGCCAGCCCCGTGGCCTGGCTCCAGCACTAAGGATTGCTCTCACCCACGTGCCTTTCCCTCGTCTGAACAAGACTGTAACACAAGGGCTGGCACTCCTGCCCAAGTGCCTGCCTAGCAGACAGACCCAGCCCAGGCAGCTGTCAGAGCTGAGCTTGGGGTGGGTTTGCACTGCCCTGAGCCCCTCACACCCCCTGGCACATCTGGAGCTGTTGAATGGAATTGATATGATGGAGAGCAGCCTTGTCCCCAGTGGCCAGACTGCCCTGTGCTCCTCTGCTGTGACACCACTTCCACCAAGGCTGTCATCTCCAAAAGTGTGGGATTTCCTGGCTGCTGTAAGCTCAGTGCCGTCACAGACATCTTTTATGAAAAATCCTTTCCTTAAAATTTTTTCTCCTGAGAAGCCTCAAAAACAAAATGTAAACAATAGTTATCTGCTACTGTAAAATGCAACAAGTAAATCTGTAATTAGTCTCATAAAGTTGTTTCTAATTAATAACCAATCACAGTCAGCTGGCTCAGACTCTCTGTCCGAAACAAAAGCCTTTGTTATCATTCTTTCTTTTTCTATTCTGAGCCAGCCTTCTGATAAAATCCTTTCTTCTATTCTTTTAGTATAGTTTTAATATAATATATATCATAATATAATAAATCAAGCCTTCTGAAACATGGAGTCAGATCCTCATCTCTTCCCTCATCCTCAGAACCCTGTGCACACGGTCACACAGTGCCTGCTGCATTAACCCCCTCTGGCAGCCACAGTTCTTACAGCTTGTTGTTTCTCCAGGCTCATGGTAACCTCACAAACAGGTTACCAGTTTATTTGCCTCCCCTCATGCTTGTGTGTGGCTCTGAGAACCCTGAGATGGATGGCCCAACAACCACCAGGGCCATCCATCAGCTCTGCCCAGCTCCTGAGGCAGGAGCAGGCACAGCCTCGCGTGGCCTGGGTGCAAAGTGGGAAGAGAATCAGGTCCACGGTTTTGCAGCTGAGCTGATATTGCACCTGCAATAAGAACCTGCAAAGTGAGGCCTCCTGGGACACAGCTTTTACTTTTGCACTTCTGTAGCTCCTGGGTTCCTTGTGCCACAGCATAAGGCAGAGATGTGTGTACGTGCATCCACAGACGCTCACAATTATACAGACACTCATAGCAAGAGACAATTTGCTGCTTCAAAGAGTCCAAGGGCCAGAATTGCAGAGGCATTTGGATGCCTGAGGCTGCACTGAAATGGGACAAGACCCAAGTGAGTCGGGCACATAATTGCTTAGAACAATTTTAAATACTTCTGGGCACACACATGCATCCTCAGGGGTGCAAATTGCCTTAGAAAACCTGGTCCTTGAGCAGGAACAGCAGGAGAGGCAAAGGAGAGACCACAGTGCTCATTTGCCATGTGGGAGCTGTGGCAAAGGGAGTACCTGTGACTTGCCTGAGGTTATGTGAGAAGGCAGGGGCAGAACATCCCCTTTCTTCCAATTTGCTGCTCTCCAGCACCAGCTGTCCCCTCTCCTGTTAGCTGAACAAGGAAACTCCCTCCTGCAGCTCTCAGCTCTCCCTTTCCTGTGCATTTCACCTGGCTCTGCCTGTACCCACCAAGCACAAGCTTTAAACCAGCCCAAAGAAGTTTCTCAGGACGCCCCCAGCTCCCAGGAGGAGCAGCTACAATTTCAGGCTGCGAGTTTGGCCCCCTCCACCCCTCCTTCCACCTCCCCTCAGTGTTTTCTGCTATTTCCTTTTGATTTGGAGCTTTGCTGAGCACGGAGTGTGCAGCAGGCTGTGATTACCCTGTGTGGAGCCTTTCCCACTGACAGCATGATGAGCAGAGGCAGAGCTGGTGCATCCACAATTGAAGCCAAGCAGGAGGCCAGCTCAACACCTCACTTGCCAATTAAGCAAGTCGATATTGTGCTCAGGATGATGTTTGTTGTTTGCCTGTGTTGCTAAAACACTTCCAGGCTGTTCAGAGCAATACAGCAACATCATCACCTCCCTGCTGGAGGGATGAGCTCTCCAGCCAAACCCACTCTGAGAGGAACAGCCACGGAGGGAAAAGGGAGCTGGGCACCTCCAGGACCTCCGTGTCCATCAGGGGTTTGTGTGAAAGCTGTTCAGGGTGGGGTTGCTGCCCTGCTCTTTGGTCAGCTCTTGCAGGGAATAGTTCCTCTGCCTGTTAATATTTGAGTTTCAGTTTTGTGATGAGTGTGTGGATGCAAAGGACTGAGCAGGAGATGGCATCTGTGGACATAAAAACCTGTTCAAGAAGAGGGGGGCAATGGAAAGATATTGTAAAGGAGCCATGGGCCAACCTGGTTCCCAGCAATCCCCCTGGTTCTGAACACCCTAGGGAGCTCATCCTCACTGAGGATGGTGTCTGCAGCCTCCACTGACTGCCCAAGCTGAGGGAATCTGTGACCGTGTTCACAGGGGTCTGAGGATGAGGGAAGGGATGAGGATCTGACTCCATGTTTCGGAAGGCTGATTTATTATTTTATTATATATATTATATTAAAACTATACTAAAAGAATAGAAGAAAGGATTTCATCAGAAGGCTGGCTAAGAATAGAATAGGAAAGAAATGATAACAAAGGTTTGTGGCTCAGACTCTCTGTCCAAGCCAGCTGACTGTGACTGGCCATTAATTAGAAACAACCACCATGAGCCAATCACAGACCCACCTGTTGCATTCCACAGCAGCAGATAATCAATGTTTGCATGTTGTTCCTGAGGCCTCTCAGCTTCTCAGGAGGAAAAATCCTAAGGAAAGGATTTTCCATAAAAGATGTCTGGGACAGGAATCCAGCAGAGGGAAACTCCAAGGGGTGCAGGATTCTCCCACCTGCCCCGGGAGCAAACCTGGGCACTGCTGCTCACCTGGGAGCCACTGGGATTTCTGAGGGGCTGGGAGCAAACAGCAGCTCCTGCCACTGGTTTTACACTTCCTGAGGGGCCAGGTGGGATTGGGAGGCCCCATCCCAGCTCTCAGGTGGGATTCCCCCCTGCTTGCAGGGGAAGCAAAGGAGAGTTCTTTGTTCTTGGCCAGGCTCACCCTCCTGCTGCAGAGCTCCGGGACTGCCCCAGGCAAACTGATGTTGGTTCTCTCCTGACAAGTTTCTGCCTCGGGTTTATTTCTTCTCCCAAAGTACACAGACAAGGTTTTGCTGCCTCTCTGCAGTGACAGGAGGATGTAGATCCGTGAGGCAACTCCATTCCCAAGCAAAGACAGCTGCAGGGAGATTTTGGGGTGCTCCAGCCCTGTCTCTCCATGTGGGGACAGTGGGGTGATGGCAGCACAAGAGAGGAGAAAGAGCCACACACCATTTTACCTCAGATTTGCACCTTTCATCCACTGCTATCAGTGCTAGGTAACATCAGTGTCCACAGAGAACCAGAAGAGGCCTCTTACGATGGTGATGCCAGTTTTGGGTTTTGGTTTTTTCTCTGTTCTCTGAATTCTTCACACATATATTTGTAACTCTGTAGCCTATTGTATAAGTGGCTAATTTCCCCAAAAAATTTCCATGGCCTTTCCCTAGGCAAAAAGACAAAACAAGTTCCATAGTCTGGAGGGTACAAGGCCCCAGTGCTGTCTTGGTTCTTCCAGGAAACCAAAGCCAAGAACAACTCTTCCAGATAAATTTCATGGACAAAGTACAGCTAGTGAGAGGGAGGAACTCCAGAAAAATGGCTTGACCTGAAGAGAAATTGCATCACCACATATTGTCCTTTTAATTAGTGCTTTTTATCAATAACGCTAATTTCCTAAACCCAATACAAATATACTCACCCCTGGGGCATGGGCTTTTGAAGACATCTTTCCATAACTGCCCCTGAAAACCTTCAAATAAAAATCCACTTTTATATTACCTCCTTGCTAAAATTATCTCAAATTTCATTTCCAAGTTGAGAAGAAGGCAACAATGGTCATTAACAAGAAAAATCCCTTTAAGCTGAATTGCTCTCCAGCTCCCAGGCCTGTGTTTGCTGGTTGGTCTCTCACCATCCTTCCCCATGTGCCATGTTCACTGGAAGCACCTGGTGACCACAGGTGTGGGCCCCCCTCTCCCTTCTCTCACTCTTCCCTGGGCTTCACCAGGAAGTATTTATTAAGTGTCAAAGTGATAAATGAATAGTCATATTTTATTGTGAATTATTCCAGCCCTGCAGTGGAGCCCAGATCTATCGCCTCAGAGAGTTATTAACTGCTTACCACAGAGAACTATAAAACCTTCATCATTTTCTCCAGTCTCTGCTCTGTCAGGGTGAGGGAAAGAGAGCCAGATTATCACACAAAACGCCTCCAAAGCTCCAGACCAGGCCAGAATGGCTGGAATGATTTCATCAGAGCAGGACAGGTCTCTTGTGAAACACCTTGGCTGGGTTTGGTTCTCCTCAGCGTGTTCTTCTCATTTTCAGGTTGCACCACTCAAGTGCCTGGTGAGAGAGCCCTTGGCAACCTCACTCTGGCAGTCGTGGCTCTATTTCTTCCCTTGCTGGCTTCTTCTCACTAGCACAAAAAGCAGCTCCAAGGTGCAGTTAGTGCTCTTTTGAATTTCTCTCATTGTGTTTCTCCAAAGACACCGCAAAGATTTCCACAGAGGAAGTGTTATTCTCATCCCCTTGGTTGCTGCACTCGAGATTGAATGTGTCACCTTTGTCAGCTCCTTGGCCAGGCTGCAGAGCCAATTTCTGGTGCAGTTTCACTGCCTGGAGTGCCTGAATAGGAGCTGAATTCCTGTTGACACCAATTGAATTTGGAATGTGCTCTTGACTTGATGAGAAATGATCCTGACTCCTCGTGTCCTGCAGTCATCTCACAACAAAGACCCTGCTGGTTTTTTCCCATGGGTTGCAGAAAGGCCAAGGATTTCCTGCACCCAAAGGCTGCCAAGGCCTGTCATTGCAGCCTGCTGACACAGAGCTGGCCACTTGGATGGTGCAGAGCAGCAGGAACATCTCCGGGTTTGTGCATTTAACTGGGTTTGTGCATTGTCTTCTTTCTCACAGGTGTTTTTTGCGCTCCTCTGCTTTGGATTTTAGTCCTGCTCCATGGCAATACCTTCTTTTCATAATGCTGATAGTCCAGAACAGGTTGGCTTCAGAATTTACCAGGATATAAAAGGTTTAGGTTGATCCAGAGGTCCCCTGAATCTTCCCCAGAGTTGTTTGCTGCTGGAGGGTTGTTGAGAGGTAGAACAAACCTCTCTCAGTATGGTAAATATAACAAAAACAGGATCATCTTTCATCCCTTCACATAGATGGGACTTTTCTCTGCAACATGTTCATTTCTGCTTGAATTTGTGACCTGGCAAGGGAATAAAAGTGCATGCACTGGGTGGTCTTTGGAGTTGGACAGGTTTGTTAGGGAAAGGGAAGGATCCTCCTGTGGGAATTATTGAGATCCAGTGGATCCAGCCCATCATCCTGTAAGATCTGTTGTTGTCTTCAGAGGTCAGGCAGGCGCAATGATGGGCTAAATTCATGTTTGCAGTTGGACTTCTTAGCTGGAGGTACAACATCTGAAGCAAGAGCAGCCTCTAGGTCACCCTCAAGTTCAGCAGGCCCTTGATGTGCTCCAGGCCAGCAGCAGCAGCTGAGGGCCGTGAGGGGGAACCATAGCTCACAGCTTGGGGGACTCTGGGGGCACCTGCCACACTGCTGCCTCCATTAAATGAAACTCCACTTCTAATTATAACCTGTAATTACAGCCTTCAACCAATGTGATTTGTGCAGAGAGGGGTCAGAGGGCCGAGCTGGCTCTGGGGGATATCAGCAAACATCCCTGGCTGCCTCCCCAGCCTGCCAGGGACACTCAGGGCTAATGCAGCTGCATTGATGGGAGCTGTGCTGTGGCCTCTGCCCCCAGAGATATTCTGTGACAAGGCACTGAAAGCTGCAAACACGAGGCCAAACCATCTATTCAGGCTGACAGCTCTGCACAGGGGTTAAGGAGCTCATGGGCTCCCATCAGCACCGATGAATGGGCTCCAGAGGATCTGCATTAACACTTGGAGTGCCAGGGCCCTGGCTGTGAGTGGCAGCTGTGCCTGGCCAAATGTCCCCTGTCACAGGGACAGCCATCACCCTGAGGTCATGGGGAACAAGGTTCTGTGCCCATGGAAAGGTGGGCAATGGCAGCTGTGCCTGGCCAAATGGCCCCTGTCACAGGGACAGCCATCACCCTGAGGTCATGGGGAACAAGGTTCTGCACCCCTGGAAATATGGGCAGCCAGGAGGGATTCACTTCCAGGTGAATTTTTTCAGAGCATGGGATGAAAAGGGCTTCTGGTTTGTTCTCTAGAAACTCCTGTGGTCACACTGGAGGTGTTGTAAATGTTGCAGGTTTGGCTTGAAATTCTAATCTTGTCTCTTGTGCTTTTCTGGTGTGTGTTTCTTAAATAACCCCCAAGAGTGGTGCAGGTTCCTCTGCAGGGCTGGTGCCAGGTACAGCAGAGACTTTGTGTGAGCCAGAGTCAGTCCTGGGGGCTCTCTGGTCAGACAGAACCTGTGGGTAGCTCTGCTCTGGCCTCTTGCACTTCTCAAGCTCAGAAAAATGCAGTGACTGACCTCTGCACTGAGTCTAACAAGCTGTGGTTCCTGCCATGCTCTCCTGGTTTGGATCTAAGTGATGGAGAATTAGCCCCGCTCTTTGGTCAGCTCTTGCAGGGAATAGTTCCTCTCCCTGTTAATATTTGAGTTTCGGATGCCATTTAAATATTTCAGTCTCAGCTTGCAGCCCCTGGGCCCTTGGGGTATTAAGACAACAAAGGTGACAGAGACAGAATGAAAAATCAAAATCAGATTGTCTCTCTTTTGATATAATTTCCCTTGGACTTAAACTGTGAGGGAAAGGAGACAGGACTGCTCAGACATAAACTGATCTACTGATTGAGATGACACAGTTGGTTTGGCTTAGCTCCAGCCAGCTTGATTTTGGGCTTGTTTTCCCTGGAAATGGGTTGCAAGCTGCAGGTGCTTTGACACCCCAACTTCTGCACGTCTCAGCCAATTCCAGCCCTGTTTGGTGCATGAGTAATGGCCATAAACAGGATGATGTCCAGACAAATCTCACAGAAGTAGCAGCAAGGAAGAGGAAAGGGACCTTCTAAGGCTCAAAGGCCCCAGTTCCAACTTCTTCAGCTGGAGAAAAAGGTCCAGAACCTCGCCAGAGTTGAAAAAGTTCCAGCAAGAGCTCCCAGGCAGTGAAGAGTGAAATACAAAACAGTTTAAAAATTTGATTTAACCGTGCCTGTGTTCAAGAATTTCATCTTTATTTACCTTCACAGCAGTACAGGATCCAGCTGGCTGGAAAAAGTGCAGACATCTCACAAGTGGCTGTCTGACCCCAGCCCCCCTTGGACATGGGCAAGGTGGCCAACAACCATTTTATGGCTGGACAGCTGAAGCAAAGACAGATTAAATTGTGTTCTGTGAGTCCCACAGGGTGGCTGCTTGATTGTCAGCCAGCTCTCTCTTGCTTTCTTGTCTCTAATTCAATTCTTTGATCAGAGGCTCTGGCTTTTGTTTCTATAGCTTGTCCAAGCTCCTTGTTGTTGTTTCCAGCAGCCTGGTTACAGCTCTGCTGTGCTGGCACCATCATTGTTCCTCTCTGCAGGATGGGATGTACGTCTGAGTAATTCTGTGCATGAGTTGTCTTTCTCTCAGAGATGTTTCTGTGATACTGAATAAATTGCAGCACACAGCTTATTAGAGAAACAACAACAAAAAAAACCCATCAAAAACCTTCACAACCGAGGCAGTTCAAAGAAACAAGCAGCAGAGTCTGACATAAACAAGCTGTAGGAACACAGTCAGGAACTTTCCTGCTACTTTCTGGGATAGATTTGCCAAAGCCTCTGCTCCCTGGGTTATCACATGCCCAGCTCGGGGTCAATCACATTTACAATCTTGTTTTCACCCTCTGAACTGCACAGCCAAGGCCATACTGCCCTGCAAGGTAGGATAATCCCAGAGCTGCCTGCACAGGAATTCAGGCCAGCTCAGAGCTGCGTTCTGGAAGGATTCACCTGCTTCAGGTGCTCTTCCCTGCTGCCTCTGAACACCAGGGGGGTTTCACAACCTGTGGGAGATATTCCAGGCCAGCAGCCTTCCCACCTCTGGGTACCTGGAGCAGCAAGCACTTCATGCCCTGCTTTTTTCATTTTTGGATAAAACAATTTCCACTCCCCTGCACCTCTTAGCAATGCAGCTAAAATCCTTCCGAGCTAAAAATCAGATTCACCAAGAACGTCTTTATTGATTTACAGGGTTCAGCTTTATGAACATCTCCAGTATTTCTTTTTGGTCAAAATAAAGCAATATTAAGCACTGTAGCAATAAATCCAGGGCACCCTCTTCTCTCCAGGGTGCAAGGTTATCCAAATGTATTTATCATTTACCAACAGCACTATTTAAACTACAATATTTGACAGGAGTGGTTGTGTCAGGTGTGATGGAGTGTGGCTTATAAAAGGACATTAAGAGAGACTTTGCATTTGTCCTTCAAACACAAAGTCGATTTTTGCATGATTGGTACTTCAGAGCTCATCTCCAGCACAAGATGAACTGGGAGCAGCACTCGGGGAAGGCAAATGGCTGGGACCTGGTGGCTCCCTGTGCTCAGGTCTCCAGCAGGGCTCTGCCCCTCTGCATCAAAGGTGCTTCAGAACAGGAGTTCACCCAGGCTGCTCTGCAACCTCCAGGTGGGATTTTCCATAGGAGGTTATGCCCCTCCTGGAGGATTTAGAGTTGGAGGCAAAAGGTTTTAACTTCACCAGGCAGTCATGCCTTCATTACACCCTGCAGGAGCCAGCAGTTCCTATAAACAAGCCCAAATCTGGTTATTTTGCTTTCTCCTTTTAATCCAAGAGTTACCCTGGTGTGCACAGGAGTTTTCTTTCATCTCAGGAGCCCTTCAGGGCACCAGCCCTGAACAGAAGCGTTAATGCCTCATCACACAGTGAGGGGCTGTGGGCAGCTGGGTCAGGAAGTGACCCTTGCACCAAGTATGATTGATAGGAATTCCCTGTGGAGCTGGGGAAAAGATGGAGAGAGCTGCAGGGAAAGCACGAGCTCAGTGTGAGGTCCAAGGTACCAACCATGCACAGCCTGTGGGGTGTGGAGTGAAGGACATGGGGAAAATATCCCCTGGCCAACAGCACAGGGAATCAGGAAAAAAAAGCCTGATACTGGAAGGGCAATGAGAAATGTGTCTGCAGAGAGGCTTTTGCTAAAAATGGACTGTTCCGTTCGAAGGACTGAGGAAAAGTGTAGCCCCTGGATAAAGCGGTGTTTCTGTGTTTACACGTCTCCATCTGGTTGTCACAACTCTCTCCCCCTGTTCTGCAGCCCCGGTTCTCCTCCTGGGAGGGTCTGTCTGGCCAGGGCAGTGGATCCTGGTTGTGGAGCTGACAGCTGATGTGAGCATCCTGGAGCTGGTGCTAATTAGTGCCAGCTTTGGGCTGCACAAACACAGAGCAAACCCCAGGGGCTGCACAGCCAGGCAGGGACAGCAAAGTGCTTTTCTCAAAGGCAACTGGTGGCAGAGGCAGAGCAGGCAAAGTTTTCTCTGTTCTTTCCTGCAGTTCTGCTGCTGAACTGAAGAAGCAGTTCCAGGCTATAGGTGGGGTGGAGAGATAGAAATAATTAAAAAATAGAAATGGGAATAAAAGAAAAAGCCAGAGCACTCAGGTGTTTTCATTATTCCTCAGGTGACTCTGTGCTGGAGTGGCTGGGTTTAGCTGGTAGGAGGCATTAGTTTTGTAATCCCTTGTTTGCAAATTGTGAAGCTCTTGGCATGTTCTGGGATCTTAAATGACTCTCATAATCTATTTACCAGTGCTGTGAAGTTCCCCCTTTTATACCAGATTATGGTAATAATGGTATTGTGCAGCAGATGAAATTAGTTTTTCTACACAGTTTTGTTTCATCTCAGTGGCTAAATGTGTGAAACAAAAGGTGAAATGGGCAATATTTTCATGGGTAAGCCAGTTCCCTCCCACATCCACCCTACAAACACAGATGCTTCCTCATATCCTGGGGACAAGCTGGCTGCCAAGCAATGCATGACAAGACTGTGAGAAGCAAGGATTTTTAAAATTTAGATGTGCCATTAGGGTAATGTTTGAGATTTATGAAGTTTCAGGCAATTGGGGGCTGTTAGGAGCATCTCCTGTGGGCTGGCCCCTGCCATGGGCTGTGGATGCTGGGGTCATGCCCATTTTCTTTTCCCACTGGCACACTGCAGCACAAGGCTCTCCACAGAGATGTGAGGCCTTGGATGTGGCTCAGGATCCTCTTTAAGCCAACTCTCCTTGGGAAGTGTTCACAGGAATAAACTGACCTCTTCTCTCATCCCTTTGAGAGCCTGGCCTTTGCTGTGAGGAGGTACCAAAACCCAACATTGAGGATGTCCCTCAGTAAAACCTGACATTTCTTTTCCCCCAAAAATTGACTTAAAAACCCCCTAAGTTTCCATAATCTTATTTGGGATCATCACTGGTTGGTCATATTGAATGAAGTCCCTACCATGCAAACTTTACCTCCTGTGATGCATTTTGGTGCAGTCAAAACTCAGGCTATGGATCCTTATCACACATCCCAGATTTGCCTGGACAAACAACCAGACTGAGTCAGCTCAGAAATTTCCCGAGAAGATTTTGGGTTTTTTTGTGTTCTGAACAGATATCAAACTTTATCTCACATTTTACATGGAGTGGGCCAATCCCAATTTCCCTCCTTAATCGGGGATTTCTGCAATCATCAGCATCCTAAAAATGAGGCCAGGGTAGAGCAAAGTCTTTCCTTAGCCTCACCAGCACGTTCTTTAAATTTAATCCGAAAGATTTCTATCAGGGAGTGGAGAGAGATGGGGAAGAATGTTGTTTGGGTGGGGGGGGGGAGAAAGTAGGTCAGACAGAAAAGTGTTTTATTGTTCCCAAGTCCTGGCGTGCGCTCCGGGAAAGAAACGAAGCTTTGTTGAAGCACTTTGCTCAACTCTCCTTGCACTTGTGAACATGTCATGGTAAAAAAGCCTTCAGAGCTGCCCAGGAGGGGGCTCAGCCCCAGCCACCGCAAGGGCTGAGCACAAAAAGGCTTTGTGGGCTGAGCCCTGTCCCTCAGAAACACCAGGAATGACTGAGGGGAAGGATCTTCTACACAAAACCATCTCAGAAGCCCCTCCAGCACCCTGGATTCCCCCAAAGGAGATTCCCACAGCTGTGAGAAGCAGCAGACTGGTTTTCCCCTGTTATCCCATGAAATCCTCACTAGGTTAAGGAAGAAACTCCTTCTCTCACCAGTCCCTGCCTCACTGGTACCCTTAAAGTCCTGTTGGGGTTTAAGCCCTGCTAGAAATTAAGCAGCACTCCCTCTCTCTCTGCAACCCAGTGGGATGGGGTGGAGAATCAAAGTGGAATGTATAGGTTGAGGTAAAAACTGTTTAACCATCAAAAGTAAAGTAAAGATGCAGTAATAATGGTAAATAATAATAATAAAGAAAAAAATCCATGCAACTGCTCACCACCCACTGACCAATGCCAGACTGGCCCTTCTGAACCCAGACTGGCCCTTCTGGGTAATTTTCCCCAGCTTTTATAGTGGGCAGGGCATTCTGTGGTGTGGAATATCCCTTTGGTCACTTTGGGTCACCTCTACCTCCTGTGTCTCCTCCAGGTTTCTTCCTCCAAACCTGAAAAAAGTCCATGATTTAAGGTAAACACAACTTGGGGAAAGCCCAAAGCCTCTGTGTGTTATCAACGTTACTCTTATCCCCAGACCAAAGCAACAGCAGCTGGGGAGACTTTAACTCTGCCCTGGGTGACACCAGGACACCCCCAACACTGAGCTGGTGCAGCCAGAGCCTTGTTTGTCTTGTTTGTACAGAAAAGCAGCACCTGGAAGCACCTGGAAGCACACACAGCTGCTTCCCCAGGGCTGAAGGGAGGAGGAACAGGCCCCACATGGAGTTGGATAAGCCACATTTAACTTGAGATGTGTGACACGATTGTCCCTGAGTGCTGCTGGCGAGGAAGGCCCCAGCTGCAGAGAGCCCAGCAGCTCCTGTCACAGCCACAGTGCCACCCCAGCAGCTGGGAACAGCAGGGAGGGGCACAAATCCAAGCCTTGGCTGCAGAATGGACCCATCTCCACTGGTTTCCAGTGCTGGAGGGGGAATTTCAGCTCAGCCTTGGGGTTTACACGGGACAGGGTGGGTGTGCACACGGGGTTTTATCCCTCAGTGTGATTTTTGGCAATAATCATGGGTCATTTTCATGCACTGCCTCGTGTCTCAGCTTCATCACCAGTGTGATGGCCAATTAGTCATCTCTAACTACTAAGCAATGCTAACAGCTACTTTAAATGCAAGCAGAGCCTTAATCTGGTTCTAACTCAGATGGACGCTGATACTTGCAATTAGGCCATCAAACAGAGGAGAAATGTGATGTGTTTATAGCTGAGGGAACCTCTGCATTGAACTAGTTGAGGGATAATTATGTATTATCTTCATTAACATGGACTAAGTTAGTAAATAATGGGTCATGATTTTGTATTTGGGGTGTTAAATATCATGGATTCAGGCTAAACTGCAGATGTTGTGATGCTGGGAGATGCTGTCTTGCCAGAGCATCCATCACCAGCCAGATTTCCTGGGAAAGGGGTGTCAGGGCTTCCCTACACCCCACCCAGCTGTAGCCAATTCCTTTTACAAATCCATCCTCTTCTGATGGAATTTAGAGCTGATCCATGGGTAAAACTGAATAAAATTCTTCCATAAGGAAAACCAAAATTAAAAAAAAGGTTGAAGAAGACATTGCAATAAACACACATTGATACACATCATGAATACACCTCCCCAGACACGCCTTGGCCTGGGCTGTGTGTGTGACAGAAATCAGATAAGCACCTCCCAGCTTTTGATCAGAAAATGTGAACTGAACCTGTCCCTCACTGGAGGAGCTGAGAACCTGCTGGCTCCCTTCTTTGGAGATTAATAAGAAGGAAAGGGGGGAATTGGAGAGAAGTTGTTTTGGAAGCAGAAGCTTTCTATTCCAAAATGATAAACAGGAAAAGAGGAAAAATATCAGTGTCAAAATTCATTGGGGGGGAGAAAGAAAAATATGGAAATGAGTTAAAAGTGAATGTGTGTCTTTTTCTGGAGATGCTTCTCTGGTTTCCTGCAGCCTTATTAATCAGCCTGCTCCTGTCTCTGCTGTTCCAAGAGGCAAGGGAGAGCAGGAGCCCAGGGCACCAGACTGTGAGTGTGGCCACAGGACACCCTGCCCATGTATTTACAGCATTAATATTGCTGTTCTTTCATTCCAGCTTTAATCAACCTCCTTTCCTCCTGAGGAGCTGCTCAGTGAGGTGTTTGCCTCTTGCAGGGAGGTGCTGTGTTCCCTTTGTCTCTCTTTGTGGAACTCCACATTTGGGGCCTCACTGAGAGAATCCTTCAATCCCAGCTGGGCTGATGCACCCAGGAAGGATTTTACTGAGCACAGAGGATGTGCCAGGGGTGGGAATTCTGTGAGAAACATGCAACAGCCTCAGTGAAGGATGAAATCTTGGGACAGGCAAGATTTTGTTGAGAACAGAGGATATGCCAGGGTAGGAACTTTGAGAAACACAATGGATTCATGCAACAGCCTCTGAGGGATCTGAAATCTTGGGGCAGGAAGGATTTTGCTGAGCACAGAGGATGTGCCAGGGTTAGGAACTCTCTGAGAAACATGCAACAGCCTCAGTGAAGGATGTGAGATCTCAGGGCAGCGTGGGCCATGTGTCCTCCTCTCCATCCCTGCAGCCCCAGCAGAGCCACCAGGCTCTGATGGCACCGAATTCCCTGCTGCTCTCTCATCCATCTTCTGTTCTGCTTTTGATGTCAGGCTCCAGGTTTTCAGGGTCAGCTCCTCTGCCTGCCTCTCCATATGGAAATGCTTCAGTGAGGCATGGAACAAATCCATAGTGACTGGGGTGGGGGGCTGGCTCTGTGGGAAGCACTAATGAAGCGTCAGGCCCCTGATGTTCATTAAACCCAGGGAATGCCCTGCAGCTCAGCAGCAATTCCAGCACTAAAATTAAAGTGGAAACACAAGGAGGGGTCTCCAGGCATTGGCAAAGGTACCTCCAGACAGCCTGGCCTGTGTCCAGAAGTGCTGGCAAAACAGAGGAGGATCTGGGATGAAGGAAGATTTAAATGGTGGAAAATCCATAGGTGAAATGTTTGCCTCTTCAAATCCTGCTCCAGACTCCTCCAAAGGAAATGATGGAGAGCTTTTCAGGGCCAGACAGCTATTTTTGAAAGATAAAAAAGGCAGAATAAATTAAAGTTGATCCAAGGATTTACTTAGGCTGCTGTCTTTGGTCCACATCAGGTAGACTCCAGTTTGGAGTCAGACTGAGGGGCTGTGCAGGGCTGTGTCGCCCAACAGCTTTCCTCTGGCATCTGAAACCTTGTCCTGCACTGTTCAGTCATTCCCTCAAGTTCTGGAATCTGATCTGTGCTGGATCCATGCTCATTCTGGGCTGAGATCCACCCGCGATGCCCTCAGGTGTGACTCCAGCAGAGCAGAGCACTCTGCACTGTCCCCGTGCAGGTGTCCCTGCTGCTGCTGCTGCCGCCCCTGCTCTGTGCTCTGCTACACACCCAGCTCTGCCCTCCTGGGCTCTTAACACAATTACCTCGTCTGGGAAGAGGAAACCTTCCCCCTTCTTATGTTTGACGCAGCAAGAGCTGTGTATTTTGGACTATTTGGGTTCTGCCTTTCATCCCAATCTCATCTCATTCGCTTTTACCTTTTCAGGAATGAATATCCCATTTATCTCCATCTCCTCTCTTACTCATTATTTCTTTTTCTGTACCTCCTTTTATCCCATTCCTCACTTCTCTTGCTGTTTACCAGCCCCTCCCCACCTCCTTCTCTATATATCTTACAGGGTTGCTTTACATCAGCTTTGCAGTTTAGTGGATTAATTTTATTAGTTTCTTTTGTGTGTGTCTAATTGACATGCAGTTTCAAACTCTATTTCATTTCAGCAGTGCTGACCTTTATCCCCTTGCAGGCAGAGGGTTTTTTTCTCCAGCTAATACCTTCACAAACCTTGCTGAAAACAAAAATGCAGCACAATTTTGCTCAAGGGTGTGGGGAGTTTAGGACAGCAGCAGGAATCACCCAGCAATGGAGAACAGAGCAGGCTTTTCTTTTGCTACCCCCATCTAACCATCAATGAGGCAGCTGAAGGGAGTTCATTTTTCTTCCCATTTTATTTCTGACAAAATCCCTTTCCTCCTCTGGGAATGTCATTGCCACAAAAGGAACAAAGCCCTGTATGGGAACACCTGAGCTGGGCCCTGGTGGTGTGAGCTGTCTCTGACAACAGCAAGAGAAATTTGTTTCCAAGGAAAGTGCAAAACCTTCCTAAATGAAGCTTTGGGGAGATTCCTTCTTCCCGTGCCTGGAGGATCTGGGTTTGTTCTCCAGCACAAAACTTTACCCCTTCCAGAAAACCCCAGGAAGCTGCAGTTCCTGTGCCCATCATCATCACTCCAAGCCTCTCTGGGGCTTCACAGGACTGAAATCCAAGTGGAAATTCCCTGCTTGGCTTTGCTGTCCATCTGGTCAGAAGGAAGTGGTACCAACCAGGAACGTGGGACAATGCTCCTCTTTTCTGACAGCCCTTCTTGAAGACCTGAAATGGACCTTTTGGATGGAAAAACCTCTTGGAACCTTTTGGCCCTCCCTGACACTGACTCTGCTCCAGAGCAGGTCCCACTTTCCCAGGTGCTGTCCCTGCTTGGAGACAACACATTTCTCTCTCCTCCTTATTTCCTCACCCAGCAGAGCAGAAATGGCAGTTGACAGCCTTTTTATATAAGATGTTTTCATTATAATTTTAATGGGCTAATTTCTTTCCCTGAATTGCCATAATTCAGATTTAATGAAACATGTCTTATAAAATTAAAAAAAAAATACAATAATAAAGTGGAACGCCCCATTAAGCTGAAGAACAAGGAAATAACATATGTAGAGATCTGATCACTCTGACCCTGCCATCCCAGAGATGCCAGCAGCAGGCAGGCACGTGCTCTACATCCCCAAGGGTGGCTGTACTTCCCACCAGGAGAAAATAGATAACAAAATAATATTAAAGAAATGGATTTGTGAGGGGAGCTGGTGGCTCCTCCCATCACGCCTGAGTTCACATCCAGTGCTTTTGGTGATCAGTCATTGCTAGGTACAGGCATCATCTAAATGGCATTTTCTTCCTGTCTTCCAAGGGTCCTGCTCTGAGATCACATTCCTGTGCTCCAGGAAAACAGGGATCTCCATCTCCAGCTGTGCCCAGAGGGGCTGGTCCTGCTGCCTGCAGTGCTGGATCCTGGGGCTGCTCAGTGGAGTTACACATCCCCGAGGAGTGAGATGACCCCAAAAGGGGTTTTAGACAGATCTTCCTCCTGTTTCTTCTTGACATCCACTAAGAATCAAAAAATCATGGGATTCTTGAGTTTGGAAAAGCCCTCCAAGGTCATCGGGTCCATCCTTTGGCCAAACACCACCACATGGATTAAACCACAGCGTTGAGTGCACATCCAGTCATTTCCTGAGCATCAGAGAATCATAGATCTCGTGGTTTTGGCCTCCTTAAGACCTATGTACACAGAGAGAGGTGATCTTTAAGACCTTCGGTGGTCTCTTCTCAGTCCCATTACCCAGGAGCTCAGAGTGACACGGGTGCGGAATATTTATGGAATGTCTCCCAGGTGTCTCGGAAAAATCCTGGCACTCCCAGCTGCTCCCTCCCTCATACAATGAGGGAGCAGCTTTGGGAGAATTCCTGCCTGAAAATGCTGACCTCCAGGCATGAGCAAAAGCAATCAAGGGATGGAGTTTATTGTGATGCTGAGTCAACAGGCGAGATTAATGCTCCCATTTCATCTCACGGCCCTTCATCTCTGTGTTTCACATCAGGCACTGTAAAATATCGCTCTGCGCACGCTGCCTGTGGAAAAAACTGTCAAGGAAAAGAAGCTGTTTGCAAGCATCAGCCCAGGGAGAGTCACTCAGCCCCCTCTGTGCTCTGCAGCTGTCTGGGTGGTCAGGCCAGGGTGGTCTGGAGTTCCATCCCAGAGCAGGGATGGCCCAGCTGACAGAGATCCAGCTCTGCCCATCTCCTCCTCTGCTTCCAAGGGGATCCCTTTGCTGCTGACAAAACTAAAACATGCAATCAATTGGGAAAATCATAATGGAAGGAAGAAGGGATGTTCTCAAATGTCCACCAGATCAGGCCCTCAGGGGGCAGGAAGGGAGCGGAAAGAAACCTCCTGCTTTCTATGCAGTTCCTGCCTCTGGAAGTTGAATTCAGCTGCCTGGGGAAGGGAGGCAGTGGTGAGACTCTCCAGAGGGTGTCACAGCCTCAGATGTGGGCTGGAACTCCTTTTCTTCAGCCATCCAAAGCTTCCATCACCCCTTGAGTGCCTGTTACCCATGGAGAGAGAGCTGCTGTTATGTACAACCACTCCCAACCTGTGGATGCTGAAAAACAACATGGTCTGACCCTACATATTTCTGAGACACTGGAACTAGCAAAATCCAAAGAGATTAATTGGAGGCTTCTTTAAAAAAAAATCCAAGGAAGAGAGAAGGAATATTTATCCAAGATTTAACGAGGTAGTTATTGCTGAGTAATTACATCTTAGCAACTTATTTACAGGAGAGGGAGGTTGTAGAAGTTCACTTTACTTGTCTTGGTTAATTAGGTCCTGTTCCTTGGGATGAGCTAATTGGACATTCAGTGAGATAATGAAATGAATGCCATGTCATATAAAGAGTTAATTAAAAAAAAAGAAAGGTTCACCCTTCTGGAGGCCCAGAGCTGGAGTTGATGCAATATTTGGGATGCAGTTCTTTTCTGTGGAGAAACACAGCTTGGCACAAGTGTGACTTGGCATAAATGTTTGTGGGAGCACAGCTATTTGGATGGAAATTTTGCCTGGAAGATTTATGAGGTCAGGGAAAGGGAAAGAAGAACGCAAGGCTGTTACCTGGGCTGCAGGATGCAGCTTTTCAAACACTGCTTTAGGAGATGGCAGCACTCCCACTGTAAATTAAGACCTTGAATAGCAAAAATGTTTTCACCCCAGGAGCTGCTGGCTCCTCTGTCCTTTGCAGCCAGGAAGGGAGGTGTGATTTAAACATCATTGTTTTGTGTCCAGGAACAGATGGGCTGGCCATGCAAGGTTGCAAGGTCGGCAGTATGGTGACTGCTGACTCTCCTGTTTTGCATTATGAATGCCATGGAAAACCTGCAGGAAGCTGCTCAGCCAGCCTCTGCAGAAGAATGTAATTCCTGGACAAATGAAGTAGGACAAAAACTTGTAAATCCACTGAGAAATGAGTGTATGACTTGTGTCTGATTGGAAGAGAGAGAAATTGCTGATGTACAGTGCTCACCACGGGAATTGTAGGAGAGAAATCCATCATTGGAATGGTTTTTGTCCTTCTGCTTATTCCTCTTGAGGGCTGAATGGACTCTGGGAGGGGCAGCAGCAGTGCTGGAGCTGGGCACTGCTCCCCTGGGAGACACCCAGTGCTTCTGGTGACAGTGAGGGGCAGGACTTGTACCTTGTGTAGAGGAGGGCAAATCTTGCTGGGCACATCTCCTGGCCAAGGAGTTTCTTGGTGATAGCTTCAGGCTCACTGTGGAGATGGAGCTGGGTCGTTCTTGGGGCTGGGTTGTTCCTTGGAGCTGGGTCATTGGAGCTGGTTCCTGTGGCTGGATCATTCCTTGGAGCTGCGTCATTCTGTGGTCCTGGATCCTTCCCTGAGGCTGGGTTGTTCCTTGGAGTTGGGTCATTTCCTAGAGGTTGGTCATTCCTTGGAGCTGGGTCATTCCTTGGGGCTGGGTCATTCCTTGGGGCAGGGTCATTGGAGGTGGTTCCTGTGGCTGGATCATTCCATGTGACTGGATCATTCCTTGGAGCTAGGTCATTCCTTGGGGCTGGGTCCTTCCTTGGAGCTGGGTCATTGGAGCTGGTTCCTGTGGCTGGGTCATTCCTTGGGGCTGGGTCCTTCCTTGGGGCTGGGTCATTCCTTGGGGCTGGGTCATTCCAAGGCAGTTCTCATGTCCTCAAAGCAGGAGCCCCAGTTCCCTGCTGGAGCAGGGCTCTCCTGAAGGTGTTTGTTTCCTGGTGCTAAGTCCTTGGCTCTGAAGTTATTTTAATGGGCATATTTCTGCATTTCTGGCACCATCTGCTCCTCTCTCTGATTATTGATGCAAGGAGGGATTAAGAGAAAGTCTTTTCCCTCCTTCAGCAAGAAGGGAGTTATTAGTGCTTCAAACACACGCACCAAGTCTGTTCTGCGTGCCCAGCAGCAGCTGGCATTTCCTCTCTGCCTTTCTCTCTGCAAGCTGAGGAGGAAATCTCCCAGTTGGTGAGCGGAGATCCAGGGCTGAGAGCTGTGCTGGGAGCTGCTGTTTGCTTCTGTTTTCCCAGGAGGCTGTTGGGTGTCCATGACACGAGGCTGTCTGCAGGTTCTGTGGTCAGCAGAGCTGGGCCTGGCTCTGCAGTCCTTGCTGGGAAGGTCCTGGGAGCCACACATGGGTGGATGGAGCAGAGAGAGGAGGCAGGGAACCCCCCAAGTTCACCCTTTGTGGAAAGCAGCTCCCATCCCCTGTGTGATTGTTATTCCATCCCACATGGAGAAGGTCAGGCCCAGCCATGAGAGGGAGGCTGGGACTGAGATCTCAGCCAGGCCAAGGAGTGCCCGGAATCCCAATGAGTGCCAGCAAGGGGGACATGCCATCAATAAAACATCCCCTGTGACAAATTAAAGGGACCAACAACAGGCACCACAAAGAGGTCGAATGAGGGAAGAACCATCTCCAAAATCTCACCCTCAGCTTTGGTCCTGATTTTTTTTCCAGCCAACCTGATCACCCAAAGTGCAGAAAGGTGGGAAACAAGACTGACTAGAGGTTTAAAAAGCTGCATCAAAATTCACTGCCAGCTCTACTCTGAGTGGGTTTGTTTCTTTTGTACATGTCAAGCCATTCCTTGGCCACATTAAGTCCATATGGATAGAACTCCTGACGCTGGAATATAGCATGGAATGGGTATGACATGGCATCTGGGATAACAGGCAGGTCTGGGAGAGACCTGCACAGGACCTGGGATGGACTGAGACTCTGCAGTGAGGTACATCCCATAATGCTTCACGTGTGGGGGGAATATCTCCAGCTCTCTAAGTATTGGGAAAATGTCTCATGGGCAGTTCTCCCCTGTGGGATGCTCTGCGCTCCATGTGGGTCCACGTCAACCTAATTCTCTGAGGCAGTGATGGGAAAATCCAAGGAAGATTTTGGGCAAGTTTTCCAGGAAAGAGAGCAGAGTCCTTGGCTGTAGCAGGTCACGGACAGCGACACTTGGATGTGAGTGACACTGGACAGTGTGGATGGGCTTTCCTGGGGGCTTGTGCTGTTCTGCCCTGGTCACCTCTGTGGTGGAGCTGGGGGCAGCTGTGGCAGCAGTCAGCTCAGAAAGTCACCAGGCCCAGGCTGGACAAGCCCCCGAAGTCCAGCACGGAGGAGAAGTGCCAGGAATGATTGCAGATGCAGGGCTGGACTCGGGATTCAGTCTGAAGGACTTTGGGGTAATAGGAAATGCAGGGCTGGCTGTGGCTTGTTTAACATTCGCAGCCTGGCTGGTATTTCCTGGCACACGTGTTTGCTGAAAGGTCAGTACACAATCTCACAGATTCTCCACACATTTTCCGTGGGCCTGGAGTGAGCAGTGGTGCTCACTCACCTGTGGCAAGCAGAGAAACCATTAATCAGCAGAAGCAGTTAAAACAAATACTCTGAGCTGCTTGGACTAAACCCAGACAGCAGAGGTGCGTTCAAAGCTGCTGCTTCTGGTTTGAAGCTGGGTTTTCCTCGAGGGGTCAGCAGGGGATGGAATAAAGATAACAACACCTGAGTGCTGGGAGCGTGTGTCCAGTGGGGCTCAGCTGGGGAAAAGAGGAGCAAAGAGGGGAATAGAGGACTGGCAGAGATGTGGGAGAGGAGAGGAGAAAGATCCATCTGCTTACATTCCCTGGATGCTCTGGAGAGAAAAGTGGGCACTTTGATTCATGTGCCCAGTTGCTGGTGCCCACTTTAGAGGAGAGACATCACTCTCCTGTCTCTGCTAGCAGGGCCAGCGGTGCTTTTGAGACTCCCAAGGTGACTTGAGCAGGGTAAACATGAAATCTGTGTTTAGCCTGATAACTCCCATCCACCTGGGAGGAGAGATGGATTGGAGCAAAAGGACAAGATGTCACAGATGGAAATTCCTTCCATTTCTTTATTAATTGGGTCCTGCAGCAGTGTGACAGAGCACTGTGAGACAGGGAGAGAGCTGGAGAGCACTCAGCCAATGGTGAGCAGTGGGAGGGCAGCTGGACACCATGTCCCTGTGCTGGATGGCTTGTCCCTGACGGAGCCAGCTCTGTGTGTGGAGCACATCCAGCGCAACAGCCCAGCCTGGCTGCTGACCACTCTCCCTGGCCGTGCTGCTGGCCTTCCCAATGCCCCTGTGAGGCCAGACTTCCTTGTTCTGTGGGTTTTTTGGCAGGTGGGGGGAGGATGGGTCAGTCTGGTTTGAGCTCCTGTCAGTGAGGTGAGGAACAGGCTCAGCCTGAGCCAGAGACCAGCAGAAATCTCAGAGCTGGGGTAAATCAGCTGCCTCATTGAAAGATGAGTTAACTCCAGCACTTGCCATGTTCTGTACAGCTATGGAGTGTCTGGAGCTCAGTTTTAACCTTTCAAGTCCCATTAAAATTCATCTGGAGCCTGCTGGAAACATCATCCCAATAGCTCCCTCTGAGCCCCCAACAGCAGGGTCACCCCTGGGCTTCTCAGCAGGGACCTGAGAGTCCATCCTCACCAGTGTGACCAGTGTGACCAGTGTGACCAGCGTGACCAGTGTGACCAGCGTGACCAGTGTGACCAGTACAACCAGTGCTACCCGGGCTGGTGTCTGCAGCACCCTCAGCCCATCCTCACCAGTGTGACCAGTGTGACCAGCGTGACCAATACAACCAGTGCTACCCAGACTGATGGTCGTAGCACGCTCAGCCCATCCTCACCAATGTCACCAGTGTGACCAGCGTGACCAGTACAACCAGTGCTACTCAGACTGATGGTCGTAGCACACTCAGCCCATCCTCACCAATGTCACCAGTGTGACCAGTGCTACCCAGGCTGGCATCTGCAGCACCCTCAGCCCACCCTGTCACCCCCTGGCATGGGGACCCTGCTGTGGCACTGAGCTGTGGCTCAGCCTGAGCCAGCTGTGCTCATTAGAGCATCTTCAAGGCAGCAGGGACGAGCTGAGGACAGGACTCTTTAGGAGCAGCAGAGCCCTGTAACCTCTGGGTGTTTGATGTGAGCGGGGCAGAGCTGAGCTGTGCTGAGAGCGACAGTGCCGCAGCAGGACACAAGTGTGAGAGTTATTCCTCCCCAATAATCATCAGTGTGATTTCCTCTGCCTGACAAGGTGCTCAGGAGCTCTGGGGAAGGCTGTTCCCGAGATGCCTCCCTGGTTCCTACTGCTGCAGACAGCACAGATCTGCCAAAATCGGTGTCAGAAACTGCTCAGCTCTGTGCTGCCCATGGGGCTGGGCACTGCTCCAAGGAGCTGAGCCATCCCTAATTCCTCTCTGTCTAAAAGGGGCATCACTGCTTGCTCGTCTCAGGCAGCTCAGAGTGAGGTTTTCATTTAAAACTTCCCCCAAGTGAAGATTACAAACAGCCGCATAATGAAGAACACGAGGGAAAAAAGCACCACAGAGATTTTTCTCCCTTGATTTTGACCTAGCAGCCTCCCAGTTTTGTAATGTTATCAAAACACTGAAATTTGAGAAAAATTACATCAGATGAAGACTTTTTGAATCCACACTGATTTCCCCAAATTATTCTTTTCAAAGTGGGGTAGAAAAGAAACATCAGGAAAAAAACCCCAAAGCCTCTGATATTTGAGAAGTGAAACATTTCCTTTCATCAGTTTGGAACAATTTATTTAAAAGCCTGCTAGATTCCCATTAAAAAAACACACTCAGATCTTGAAATACACCACTGAAAAATAAGAACTAATTTAATTCTGGGTCAAAGAAATGTCTCAGAAAACACAGAGGCAAAGAAGTTTAATTTTATTAGGAGAAAAATCTGAGTCCAGCTCCACAGGTTTGCCTCTGGAATCACCTGTTTTCCTCAGCTTGGAGCATCCTTGGCTCCTGCAGTGCCAGTGAGGTGACACAGCCTCGGGTGAGGCTGTCAGGGAGCTGAAATGGGTGGTTTGTTTTACAGAAATAGCTTCAAATCAATTGTTCTGCTCCTCAGCTAATTCCTGATTGAGGAGTGGCTGGGCTCAGGAATGTGTGATGAATTCCAGTAATCACATTGCAGCTGGCAGCAGCACCCACAGTGACACTGGACACCAAATAGCAGCTCCCATTTAATGTGTCCAGAGCCTGGAACACTTCCTAGGTGGCCAAAAACACATTTGGTGGCCAAAACCACATCCCTTGCCCCTGGGCACGCAGAGCTGGGTCCGTTTCTGCAGCACTTTGGAAGAAAAGAACAATTTCCAAGGGCTGTTGTATCCTGGGAAGCAGCCAAGAGGCTTCTTCAAACTGTGATTGTGCTTGACACTCATAATGAAACAAAATTCAGATCACTGCAATAAATTTCCAAACCGTAAGTCTTCCAAAATAAAAAAAATTTTAAAAAAGCATAGCATTTCCCACAAGGCCCTACAATTTCAATCTGCATAAGCTCCAAAATAAGTGTATTTTCTACCTTAAACTAATACTTGGCAGCAACTTCCAATTGGCTCATTTAATTAAGTTGGTGTGCAGATCCCATTTTAATGTATTTAGTGCCGCTAAAATGACAGGCATACTGATCAAGGGGATTGTATTTTATTATTTTTATGTTTTCTTTTTAATTTAGGCTCTGATTCCTTCTCCTCCTCGCCGTGTTCGTTCCTCCAAGCGCACATCTTCAGGATGTGACACAGCCCAGCACCCAAAAGCAGCCCTGAGGAGAGAAGGGACCAGGGCATGAAAGAGGGTGAAATTAATGCAAATTAATTAGGGCACAAGGATGTGCTGGATCAAGGAGGAGTGACACAGGGTGACACCTCCTTAATTTCAGATTCGTGGAATCACAGGATGGGCTGGGATGGAAGGGAATTTGAAGCTCATCTCTTTCCATCCCTTTTCCATGGGGGGATCCCCTCTCCAGTAGCCTCTTGTCCCTTAGTGGTCACCAGAAACTGATGCCTTGGAATGGCTACCTGAAACAGAGGCTGGAGAAAATGAAGAAAATAAAAGTAGGCATTTATTAAAGGTCTTCAACAGATACACCTTGGACAGTCAAAAGCCTCTGAGAAGGGCTACACCCAAAACAAGTTTTTCACATAATTATAAATTTGGTCCATTTACATATCAGGGGTTAATCCTCCCATTACAGTTTCAGGTAATGAAGTCATTTCCTCCAAGTTTGCCCCCCCCCAATTCACTGTTGTTTGTATTTTTCAGGGCCTGAGACAGAAAGGTGTCTTTGAGTTTCAAGCCTAGAAAGGAATTGTTGTGTCTGAATAAAATGGGAGAGCAGCAGCTGACAGGTTATGGAGTTTTAGAGTTATACACTAAAGCAGTACAGGATCTGAAAAATATAAATGCTAAATCCTAAGGCATCACAGGGACAATTTCCACTATCCCAGGTTGTTCCAAACCCCTTCCAGCCTGGCCTTGGACACTCCCAGGGACGGGGCAGCCTCAGCTTCTCTGGGTACCCTGTGCCAGGACCTCCCCATGAACCTCCTCTTGTGCCCAGGAAGAAATATGAGGATTTGGTGGTTTCTTGCACAGTTTTGAGATTATTGGTGAAAAGTGAGACAGTTCCCCAGGGCTGGGGGCAGGCAGGAGGCTTTTCCCAAAGGAAAGGAGGGATTTCAATCCATTTTGTGTGCACATGGGTCTGCCTGGTACACCCCATGTGCACAAATTTTTAGACCTTGTTTGTTTTCAAGCAAATTTGAAAAAGGGCTGAAGAGCTCAGAGATGTGAAATTCCTATGGGTTTGGTGAAAATGGGCAGCAGAGAAAGGAAAAGGTTGAGGAAAATGAGTGTTTGGAGTGAAGCCCTTGTTAGACCCTGGGAAATCTGCACAGGGGAGCCACATGAACCCAGGGTCACTGCTTGCCCTGCCCCTCAAGTGATTTTTCTGTGTCCCTGCTTGTCCTGACGCTCCTCCACCCTTCCCATTTGCCTTGAGTGTTCCCACAGGGTGGGCTGGCACTGCTGGGTGCTGACAGAACAAGAAACAGCCAGAAGGCAAAGCTGGGTCTGGGCAGACAGGGAAGAAGGGGCTGGGCTGGGCAGATTTACAGCTCAGGCACTGCTTAAATCCTCAGCATTGGGCTGTTGGGAGAAATCACCTGATTGACCTTGCAGCCACTGGCTCTGTGTGCTCTGAGGGCATGGAATGGGAGAGGGATTGCACAGAGTGGTCCTGAGTGCCTGAGATGGTTGTGATGATCCTGCTGTAGCTGACCCTGCAGAGCCCCTCCCTGGAAGTGGTTAAAAGGGGTTGTTGTGAGTAAATGCAGTTGTCAGGAAGTGGGGAGAGAATTCCGTGGCAGCCTCTGGGATCTGCTGATGGAGCTTCTCCTGGCTCCAGCAACCCTGGTCTGATCTCACAAATACAGAGATATTTTTATAAAAATGGGTCCTATCTGAGAGGAGGAATAGATGTGTTGTGTTACCAGTTCTTTTTCTCATACTTTGTGTTGGAGCATCTTTCGATTTTCCTGTGATTACCCGAACCAATTTTCAGTTATTTTCCCCTACCTGTGGTCCATTTGCTTCAATCCTCTGTCCTTACACAGAGGAGATTTTCCCCCTTTCTTTGCTTTAAGCCTTGAAGTTAATTCCTCCCTCTCTCTCCCTGTGAGGATTTTCTCCATGAAGCTTTTGTGGACGTGACAATTTCATCTTTTCTGAGCACCACTTTGACATCACCTGAACCACAAAACTCTCAGCTGCCCTTGCCAGTCCTGCTCTCCCTCAAATCCTGCCCAAGGTAGGGAATTACCCATGGCCCAGAAAGCCACAAAGACTTAGTATTGGGTTCAAATCATGTCTCTGCTTGATGGATCCTTCCCTAAACCCCCAAAAACTCACGGTGCTCACAGAAGGCATCTCACAGTTTATATTCCGCTTTCATTTGCAAGTGGCTTATAAAAGATTAATAAATGATTAATAGGCATTAAAGACACGAGGAGCATAATTTAGCAGGTGATTATAAGCATGTCAGGAGAAGGTATTACAGAATATTATGAGCAACCTATTGACTGTTTGGGCTTTCCAGTAATCTGCAAGCATTGATTAGTCATTCATTAAAACACCGATTAATAATTTCTAAACATTCTATCTCCTATTTTTGTGAACACTTGACAGAAAATGCTACCAGAAATGGTATGTGTGAAAATTGTGCTTTTTTCCACAGCCAGCCCTAGGAGATTTTAGAGCCAGAGGTGCCAAAATTCAGCCCTGATCCTTCCAGGAGAGCAGGAAGTTACACCAGGGCAGAATCAGGATCCCCATGGAGCTGCTGCTGGTTCCACAGCAGGAGGTGACTCCCAGTCTGGTTTGCACTTTCCAGAGCATTTTTACATTGAGAATAAACAAGTGAGAAAGTAGAAAAATAATTTTTCCCTTATGATTCTAATCTTGTCCAGCTCTTGAGCTGTGAGCTCAGTCTCAGTGTTACCTGTGAACCCTCAGAGACAGAGGAGACATTTTCCAGGAGCAGTTTCCTCATCCCTGTCCCATCCGAGTGTCAAGTTTGTCCATTGGGGTTATCTGAGATCAGTTAGGAGCTGCTTTTAATGAATCCCCCCAGCTCACATGTTTGGTTTTTTTTAAACAGTGCATTTTTAAAACTGGATTTGGTCATTCGAGATGCTTTTTTTTTCTTCTCTTGGTCTGAGTTTGCATTTCTTTCCTAAAAAGAGGGAAACAAACTCAGAAATGAGTGGTTTCTTTGCTGTCCCTGAGAGACATCAGAAACAGGCAGGATTTGAGTGACAGTCTCTCTCTGACGCTGTCACAGCCCTGGTGTGGGGTCTGCTCCCCCAGGACCCGCTCTCACCCCAGTCCCTGCTTTTCTTTCTGCATCCTGGTTGAGGCAGTGCCCCTCTCAAGCTGCTGAGACCTCGTGTGTGCTACCTTCCCTCACCTCCCTCGGGGTCTGAACCCTCCACCTGGAGTGCATTTGGAACACAAAGGTTGTTCCCATCCCTCTGGGCTGACAGGCAATGAGACACAAGGGACACAGGGCCCTGCATGGGACACAGCCACGCCAGGATCTCCTTCCTGGGATAAGCCTGCTCCTGCTTTGGCACTGGCAGTCTTTTCCAGGCACTGGAATCCACAGGGATTTTGAAGGAGGGATGTGGAGGGGGTTTCACAGATCTGTGCCCAGGATTAGCACAGGAGAAACTTTTCTCCCCATGGTCTCTCCTGGCCTCTTCCTGAAGGGAACCTGGCAGCCACGTGCTCCCCTTCCAGCCTGCATTTTGAGTGCTTTTCTCTGTTTGGGCTTTCGTGGGCCAATTACCAGTTCCATCCCCATGGAATGCTGCCCCTTTACAGTTCTCACTTCATCGATTTGGATGAAATCTCCCTGAAAATCCTGTCTCTTTCCTTGCTCTTTTTTTCCCCCCCTAATGCAGCCTCCTCTAATACCACACCAATCCTCCTTCAGATCCCTGCGAAGCCCATTAGTGTGTTTGTACTGTAAGATTTCCTTCCCTTCCCAGAATGCAGGAGAAATAATTTCACGGTGTTTTTCAGTCTCTGAATATTGACAGAGATGCTGCTGAAAGGGGCTTTCTGTTCCTGCTTGTACCTCTTCACACTTGAGCTCACACTCTTGTTATTCAGCACTTAACAGCTCCCCCCCCTTCTCAGGAGGGGTGCTAATTGGCTGAAATTAAGCGCAGAGAGATGAGATATCCTTCACACCCCATATTCATGCCCCCATCCCAACTTCTCAACCTGCTGGTATTCCAATTAATCCAGTTCAGTGCTCTAAATGGCTCCACATCACTCCTGACCCACTCTGCAGGTTTCCAGGCTCTCAGAGAGATGCTTCAGCAGCTCCCTGTGGGTTTTGTTTATTTAATATTTGCTAAATGTTGCCACTTCTTGCAAGTCTTGGGGTGAAGCGATTTGATCCTTGCTCCTCTGTTCCGGATGCTCCTGTTCAGGGCTGGGTTAGTCACTTTTTTTGAAGGTCAACCCCCATCCTCCTGCTGTTTCCAGGACATTCCCTGTCAGGAAACCTGGGATGAAGCACAATCCAAATTTGAAGCCTCTCCTGTCATTTACTGGCTGTTCTTAGCAGGTCCTGCAGGTGCTTCAGAGGTGTCCAGAGGTGTGGCTGGAGGTGAGCTGCTGGTCTGGCCTGTTGGCTGCAAAAGCTCAAGGGGAACATCACAAGAAGAAAAATCTTCCTGGTTCTTGATTCTCCAAACCTGGTGGGGATTGTGGGGTTTGTAGCCACCCCTTTGGCTCATACCCAATCTCCATTTGCAGCCCTTATCCCCCCAGCTTTCACTGTGAGCCTCTCCAGGACGTTTTTGCAGGTGAACTCTTGCTGGGTGAGCTCTGCATTTCAATTTCTCCCTCTCCCCCAAAAGGGCTGTTAGGGAATAATCTGTGTGCCAAATGTGAACATGGGGGAAGGCAGAATTAGCTGCACTGAGGGATCTTTACTGAGGGCAGGAAAGAACCAGAACCAAAGATGATTTCTTGTCCTGATGCAGATTCCTCTGGGAACCATGTGCACACCCCATAGATTTTCAGTTTCCAACATTAAACAAGCTAAAGAGCAGTGAGGATATGTCCACTGCAGAGGATCAGCCATGCCCTGTGCTTAGAGTCAGACTGGAGAGAAACACCCCCCAGCATCCTTCAGAGCTCTGTGCTGTCCCCACGCCAGCAGAACTCTTCTGAGAGACAGGAATCTTCCTCTGGTGCCCAAGTGTTTCAGGGGAGGTATGTGGGATTGTGATCCGAATCTCTGCAGATCCCAGCTCGCTTCAGGCTCAACTGAAAGCAGATCTCACCTTTTCCCATCCATATTCCAAGTGGTTCATCCAGCAGGGAGGCCCATTCCTGATGCAGATGATGGCACTGTCAGCCGTGCCACCGAGTGCTCCCTCTCTCATATTTCACTCCTTTTGTTCACCCGGGCTGCACTGGGAAGAGATGCTCTCTAAGCCATGCTGCTGGAAAACCTTTTTTTTGCCTCTGTTGTGCAGTCAATAATCTACTAAAATCAGAACTATCCACTTGCCTTGTTCCTATCGGTCTAACTCTGTGCTGTTATTGAATCTCTCTGTCGAGCTCGCTGCTGGTTTTGATCTTTGTCGCCGTAGCATCTGACTGTCACACAAATATATATGGAGGACGTGGTCTCCTTGGCTTGGGAGATTTATCTCTCTCTGTTGGGCTGGTCAGTAGAGGAGGGAAAAAGAAAAAGACAGCAGCAAGGAGAGAGACAGATGGTGTGAGATCCAGAGAAATTCAAAAGGCAGCTCGAGGATTGATAGGGGAGGAAAGGAGGAGGAGTGAGGGAGGGAAGCAGCTGGAGAAAAGCCTCTCAGGACTGAAGGGCTGATGGAATGCCCTGCTCAGGGCTGGGAGATGCAGAGCTGGACACAGCATGGGGGTGAGGAGGGCCCTGCCCTACCCTGAAGAGCTCGTTTAGAGGAAGGAGGAAAAGCGGAATTTCAGATGCCATCAGACATGTCTGAGGGGGCTGCTAATGAGATCACATGGGGTCAGACAAAGTGTAGGCGGTTTAGGGCAGCAGCTCCTTCCTGGGAAGCTGTTTAATCAAAAATACTGTATCTTGTCAGCAGCCAATGAAGCAAAGTTAAAATAGGCCCGTTATTATGTAAATCCCTTGCTGGCCTGCTGGGAGAAGACAGGCCTGAGCTGGACCAGGCTGCGGCTGCCGCTGTGCTCGCTGACAAACAGGAGGTGCTGCCATCACCCAGTCCTCAGAGCAGCCCCTCGCTGCTCCTCATCCTCATCCTCATCCTCATCCTCATCCTCATCCTCATCCTCATCCTCATCCTCATCCTCATCCTCCGCACAGCACTGATCCCTCGCCTGGGCACCTCCAGCCCCTTGGCCGGCAGGCACTGAGGGGCCTCTGTCTCCCTCAGGGCCAGCCCTGCTCGCCATCTCTGAGGGAAAAATCCTCCCAGCCCTGCTCACCATGTGGGATCTCTGAGGGAAAAATCTTCCCAGCCCTGCTCAGCCATGTGGGATCTCTGAGGGAAGGATGCCTCCCAGCCGTGCCTGGCCGTGTGGGATCTCTGAGGGAAAAATCCTCCCAGCCATGCTCAGCCATGTGGGATCTCTGAGGGAAGGATGTTCTCCCAGCCATGCTCAGCCATGTAGGATCTCTGAGGGAAGGATGCCCTCCCAGCCATGTTCAGCCATGTGGCATCTCTGAGGGAAGGATGCCTCCCAGCCCTGCTCAGCCATGTGGGATCTCTGAGGGAAGGATGTTCTCCCAGCCATGCTCAGCCATGTGGGATCTCTGAGGGAAGGATGTTCTCCCAGCCATGCTCAGCCATGTGGGATCTCTGAGGGAAGGATGTTCTCCCAGCCATGCTCAGCCATGTGGGATCTCTGAGGGAAGGATGCCTCCCAGCCATGCTCAGCCATGTGGGATCTCTGAGGGAAGGATGTCCTCCCAGCCCTGCTGTTGGTGAGGGGCAGGTTCTGCTAAGCCAGCTCCTGAGGAGGATTTGTCCTGCTGTACCCTGTTCTGCAGGCAGGACTTGAACCCAGATGTTTCTATCCCACTGGAGAAGCTCAGTCTCTGGATTATGGCTGCTCCCTCACCTCTCAGCATCTTTTGCTTCGGACATGCTCTTACACTTCTTTTCTTCCTTGATTTTGGGAAAATACTCAGAAATAGGTTTCCTTTCCCTTTCCAAATCACTGAAGACTTGTTAGGTAATCTGTGAGTCAGGGGTTTTTTAGGTTGTAAGCTTCTTTTTAGTCTGTCACTTCTCATGCCCTGCCTGTGCTTTTCCATCCTATGGAAAAGCAGCACAAACACAATTAGCAGCCACATCTCAGCCTTTGTCACCTGTGCCAAGTCCCCGTGCTTGGCTGAGCTGCTGAGATAAGGTGTTGGCAGCTCAGGTAGTGAGATTCAGCCTCTAAGAAATCTGAGCACAGAGCATCCACAGCAGGGATGAGAGACAGCAGCATGAGAAGGATGGAAATAACAGGGAAGCCCTGTCTGCCTGAGCTGCAGTGCTTTTTATCCAATTCCAGGTTCCAAAACTATTCTAACACCAGAATTTCCAGACCACTCCTGATCCTTTTACAACCCCTGTAAAAGACAGAGCTCCAGTCCTGCTGGCTTTTATCAGACCAGTTTGGAGAGAGGATAACAAAATTTTATCAGCAGATGCCAAGAGCCTCCTAATAAAAATTCACATCCAGATCTTATCCAACTGAAATCCCACTAATCAAGCAGAGGTTTCACATCAGGTGTGATGTTTCCTGGCCCAAGTCTTCACCCATGCAGAGCAGAGGGTGTATTTTGCCTCTGCCAGCAAGAAAGAGGTTAACCCAGGCAGCAGGTCTGAGCAGCTGGGAAGGATCAAGGAAAAGCTCTTTAGTAGAGGGCAGTTAGAGAAGAAAGCTGAGGAGCCTTTTTTTTCCAAAGGATATAGCTTTGGGAAGTCTAGGAAATTAGGCAGGACAGGTTTCCAGAAACAAATCCTCAGCAGGGAGCAAACTGAACTAGTTTCTGAGGCAATGCCAATGCCAGAGTGAACAGAGGAGCTAAACTTGCATACAAATTCTGTGCGTGCCTTTCATTCCCTATCCGTGTCTCTCCCCATGCCTGCCAATCGCGCTCTCAGTTAATAACTTGATCTGTGAGATGAGTGGTAGGAGGGAGGGAGCAGGGCACCGAGCTGGCAGAAAAGATCTCCATCATCTTCAGCAGAGCCTTGGAGGACTCACAAGGCAGAAGATGATCAGAAGGGATCTGGGGATTAGAGAGGGGAAAAGTTGAGCTGTGCTGTGGCTGCAGAGACAGGCTGAGGGCACTGCAGGCACAGGGTCACGCTCCCTTCTTCTGGGACACAGCTGGGACACTGCTCTCAGTGCTGCACACCTCCTCAGGAGGGGGGGTACTGACAAACTTGGGAAGTTCAACAACTTCACTGGAGCTACAGGGAGCTCAAAGGGTCTGATTAACAAGGAGAGATTCGAAGCATCTAATTATGTACTGCTTGGCAAAGTAACAACTACAAGGGACAGGATAAGTGTCTGCATATTGAGAGAGGATAAATACCACAGATGGGTAATATTAATGTGCAGTGACTCAAGGGAAAGTCTTAATAAGAGGAGAAGTCTCTGTGGTTATCAGAAAATATCCTTACATCTGGTGCATTAGGCAGCAGTGTAGTTTACTATGGAGAGGGGTGAAACCAGCTGGGAATTGTAGATCTGGGGAAGCTGCAGCAGTGCAAAATCTAACGAGGGAAACCGTCCTGTGGTGGGCTGCAGGAGAACAAGGGCTGTGCATGTTCTTCTCCATTAATGTGTCAGTGTGAATCTTTTGCCACTTAGGTTCAATTTCAGTAACACATCTGTGTGACAGGGGACTTGGCTTTGTGTCAGATTTCCACTGGATGTCAAACAATTCCATGGATTTATGCCAGTCAAGTATTTGTCCCTGTTCCTTCAGCTTTCCCTCCACTCCCCAAGTGGATCCATCATTAAAATCACTCTGTGCTCTCCCAAGCTGGGAAGTTCAATGGAAGCCCAAACCTTGACGTGGTGACACAGTTTAATGAATCCCAGGGCTGGAAATAGCTCAGGCTGTTCTCCAAAGGTCTGGGCTCCCAAGGCATGGAAAAACCTTCAAAGGGGACTCACGTTCCCCTTGCCCCATGGGTCCCTGGCCCAGGCACACATAATTACAGCCACTTTGAGAGCGTGGCCAGAGCCTTGTGAGGTGGGGCCATCAGGAGGGCCAGGCCCTCTCTGTGCTGAGCCCTGTGATCCTTTAACAGCCTCTGTTATTCCCATAAAAATCTCTGGGATATTTTAGCTCCTTCTGCAGCTCCCTTAAAGGTAGGAGCCTCAGCGTTGGCTATGATGGCATGTGTGACACTTGGAAAGAGAAAGAATAAAATAAAATAATAAAATTTAAAAATGAAAAATGAAGAAATATAACAAAATAATATAATATAATAATAATAATAATAATAATAATAATAATAATAATAATAATAATAATAATAATAATAATAATAATAATAATAATAATAATAAAGGGGCAACCCTGTGGCTTTCCAGCTCCCTTAAAGACGACTTGGCAGCTGTGTGGAAAACAGCCATGTGAGAGGCATGTGCTCCACGGAGCAGAGCAGGGCTGCACACCAGAATTAGCACCAGCTGCTACCAAAGGCTCTGAACTCCAGGCTTTTATCTGCTTTGCATAGGAATTGGCAGCAGTGAATTCGGGTTTCCAGCCCTCAGCTGCAGTGTGAGGAGGCTGTGGCATGTTTTAAATTAATGGAGGGGTAGGGGGGGGGGGGATCAAATTAGGGCTTTATCAGCATAAAAGAACTTGAAATACAAAGTTAAACTCAAAGACTAAGGGGCTGATTCTAATTCATCGAATATCCCCACTGCTCACAGTCCCTAATGAAAACATGTGTAACAAGCCTGCAGGGTTAATTTTACAGGAGAAAAAAATTCCAATAAAGCTCCATGAGATTTTCACGTTAAATTAATGTAACGGATGCTTAAAAGCCTTTCTAATTAGGCATTGTTATTAACAGGAATGTCAGGTGAATGAAATCAAGCCCTGAGCTGACATTTCACTCCCATGAACTTCCAAGTTGGTGTTTAATCCCTCGCACGTGGCAGCTGCATTACAACGGGGTCGTGGCTTTTCCAAACGTGTTCCTGAGCCACTCCAGCGTTTCCTGAGTGAGAATTTTGCCAAGCCAACCCTCCCTGCCACGAAGCATTCGCTGCTCTGTCAACCTGTTGGGAGGAAAACGATGTAAATAAAGCAAGTGAGAGAAAAAGAGAGGGGAAAAAAAAAAAACAACAAAGAGGGAGAGAAGTGGCGACTTTGGGAGCTGAGATGAGCAGCTGTGTGATTCTTTTTCTGGAGACGTGTCCTCGAGGGACTGCCACAAGACGTCAGCTGTGCTGCCTTGTGGTGGGTGGAATCTGTCTGGCTTCAGCTGGACGTGTCTTCCAGAGGAAGCAGCTAAACGTGGATCAACACGCTTCCACGGGAGCTGGGGCTTCTCTTGGAACAGCACTCACCCACACGGGTGTCACAGGGATGCAGAGGCAAAATTGCCACCCTCCTGTGCCACTGCAGCTGCTGGAATGATGGATCTGGCAGCCACAAATCTCTCAGGCGTGGGAAGTCCCGTTTGCCTCCATGCAGGGTGCAGAGAGCTCCTGGCACTGCAGGCAAAGAGCCAAATGAGATTGGAAAGGATTAGGGTGAAGGGAAGAAGGGCACTTTTATTTCATTAGGAAGGGAAGCTGTGGCAGACAACTCACCCCAAATCCTCCCTCCCTTGCTGGTGGAACCAGGAGTCTGCTCAGGCTCTGCCAGTCCCTGACCTCATGTCTGGTTCACAAGGTTGCTCCTCCTCTCAGATCTCTGGATGTGCAGTCAGGGAAAACTGGAGGTGTCTTCAGTTCTGTGGGGCACCTGCTCCACACATCCCTGCTTGACCAGCCATGCACAAAGCTCACACAGACCCCTCACAGCCAATTTTAGCAGCAGATGAGGATTCCTGAACAGGTTTTTTTGTCCTTTCTCCCCAGCTCTGCACACAGAGAGCTGAGAGATCCCAGCAGGTTCCCATTCCTCTGTGCTTGTGCCCTTCCTCCAGCTCTCCCCACACAGGAGCTGGGTACAGGTGATGTTTTACTCAACTCTCTTTGGACTTGGGAATCTCAGACTGATCACAGGAATCTTTGGGATTTCAATGCATTTTCCACCCTACCATTTTTGCAGGCTGCCCACAGTGGTCAGCTTCTTGTCTCTCTTCATTACTGTTTCACCACCAGCAGCCATCCCAAAATTTTGGCCCAGCTTGCTTGTGGCCCTTGCCCTTTGGAGATGTGTTTCTTCATCTCCCATCTGCATCTCACACAAACCCTTTTTCGCCTCCCCTCAGCACTTGTTTGGAGCTAAAAATCCTCTGAGGAAAAAATAACAGTTGTTTCTGCTCAGTGTTTGGGCCTTAATTTCTCTCCTCATCAGAATCCTTTTAATTAATGCCTATAGGAATTTAATCTGTCTGCCTTGTTGATACCTCTGGCTGTCAGGTGCTGAAAGGAATGTTCAGAATCTTATCGGTGCACAAACATGCATTTCAGCTGGTCTTTGCTCCTGTGTTTGCCTAATGGCTTCTTTCAAGATTTCAGCCCTTATTTCTTATCTCCTGCCATAGCCAGTTCATTGGCAAATTAAGGAATGCTGCAGCAGGCCACTTCCATTTCCTTTGGCTGAATTATGGATAAATTAAGCTGAGTAAAGAACACACCCTGCTCCTGGAGCCTCTTCCCCCTTATTCCCAGGGCAGCTGCTCGTCCGTGGGTCAGTTCTCACACCAAGCTGAGTGATCACCAGAGGATTTCTGCTGTTTGTCTGCAAATTCCTGCAGGAATATCTGCATCCTCCCAGGATGCTGGTGCCCATCAGCAGGAGCAGAGCTGGGCTGGGAGGATTCCATGTTGTTTTACAGGAATTCAGAGAGGAGAATGCATGGACATGAATTACTGGTTTGTTCCTGGGCAAAGCTGGAGCACGTTGGCAGGGAGAAGAGGGAGGCACAAAAGCCTAATGAATTTTCCAGGGGAAGGAGGCAGATAAATCTGCCCTCACAGAGGAGTCTGACAGGAAAACTCCATATCACTTGTTCTCTCTCATTGTCTCTCCCTTTCCCATCCCCCTTTTCCTGCTCTGTGTCCTTTTGCACCTTCTCCCAGTCCCTTCCAGCCTGCTGATCCCATCACACCACTTCTTTTTCCCTCTGCCAGTCTCCTTTCAGCTCTTCTCCAGGGAATTTCTGAGCCTGAAAGTGGAGCATGGTGCAAGTGCCAGTGCTGGATGATTTGGTGTTGGTCAGGATTTTACCACACTGTGTGGCTTTTGAACAGCCTCCCTGTCCATGTGCTCTCTTCCCACAGGGAGCCAGGTGGGATCCAGGGATCTCTGAGCTGGTTGTGACTTATCCTGGTGCTCCTGGTGGGCTGGCTAAGAGGAATGTAAATGAATGTTGCAGCTCTCTCTCCAGGTACACACTACGATGTGGCCTGTGACTCCCACATCTTCACTGAGCCATTACCACTGGAAAAGGCCTATTAATTTGGATATACTCCCCCTGGGGCACAAAGGCAGAAGAATTCCCTGCCTAGTCCTGTCTACTTATTTTTCTCATTTCATTTTTTGATGAGGTCTGCACGAGGAGCCTCTCCTCAGAGCCAGCTGCCTGCTTGCTATGCACGAGGTACTGCATTGCTCACAATCCGATTGCTTTCCTCACCGAAGGGCTCACACCTAATAAAGTTCATGGCCATTCTTAAGCACAGCTTTGGAATAAGATACTGCTCTGTGCTGGGTCTAAAGGAAATTCAAGGCAAACATTTTACAGATCATCAACACTGAAAATCTCCCCTGAGTAAGAAATAGTATTAGTTCCCCAAGTGGCCTCCTGCTCATGACTAACCATGGGTACACTGTTAAATCTCTTTCTGACTGAGGCTTCCAGCTGGAGAGATGGAAGATTTCTCCTCCCAGCTTCACAGGGGTGTCAGGAGAGCAAAAAATGGGGTGCATTCAGATGCATGCAGCAAGGGGCACAGCCCAAGTGTGCCGAACTTGTGCTGTCACTGGTGCTGCTGGCACTGCTGCCAGTGCTGCTGCTCACAACTGCTGCACCTTGTGTGCAGGTGGGAAGCTCAGAGAGAGGGGAAATGGCTCCTGTGATATCCAAACACAACGGGGAAGAGGCTGAGCCCTATTCTCCCTCAGCATCAGCAGAGTCTGTTCTAGCCAGGATGCTCCTTTTGTCTAAGTTCTGACCTGTCCAAAAGGGCATCTGGTATTTTTAGAGCAGAAGTACCTGCAAGCAAAGGGGACAGACAATAAGTGACCTCAGCTTTCATTCACTTGCAGCCTGATGCTCTTATTCTCAATGCAAAGGTTTGTGTGCTCCAAAGCAGATCTAATAAAAACTCACCCTGCTTTGTCTAAGCCTTACCTAGAGAGGCTCTCAGCCCCAGCTGCTACCTGGGCTACAGAGAAAAGGAAGTCCATTAGCACGAGGAGCAGCACACAGGCTGCCAGATAACCCCTGCAGAGGGTCAGGAGTGCAGCTGAGTCCATTTCCCAAGGCTTTGATCCACTTTTGGAGTCTTTGGGTTTGCTTAGAGCTGGGGAGTGATGTTACAGTGCCCTGCAAGACTCCAGCATGGACTGGGAGAGCAGCCTGAGCAAGCAGGGGTTCTGCAGCCACAGCAGTGCCTTTCCTGATGGTTTGGACATTATCTGCACATCTGCACGCTTTAAAGAGGCTCAGTTTGTGACAATGTCCCTCACAGGGGCCACATTTTTCTTTCAGGTGTTGCAGAGCAAGGTGAGAGAGACACAGATCCGAGGGAAACTGCAGCCTGGCAAGGCTCAGGATGAAGCTCAGGATGAAACTCAGGGCTGTCTCACTGCACTCCATGTTTTCCAAGGGACCTTTTCAATCTGTCTATTTCTTTCAAAATGATTTTGACAAATTGGAGAAATGGTTTGGAAGAAATTAGATGCAATTTAATAGAGATAAGTACAGGGCTTTCCATCTAGGCAGGCATGATGAACTGTTCTCATGCAGAATGCAGAAAGGCAATCCTGCAGGAAAGTCTGGGGCTCTTTTTTTGATCAAGGAGTGGATGAGAGATGCCAAGTTGCTGTGAAAAATGACAAACAGGAGAGTATAGACAAAAGTAGCCCCAGCAGGACATATAAAATAGAATTCCTGCTTTGCCCAGTGCTGTGGAGAGCTCAGCTGAGTGCTGGTTGCAGTTTTGGGCACCACTCATCCAGAAAGTTGCAAAGCATTGGAAGGGAGTCCAGAGCAAGGAGGACTGACTGAAGATTGGCAGGCATGGGCTGAAAAGGAAAATTGAGTAAACTGGGATGGTTTAGTCCAAAGGAGAGGAGTTCAAGCAAGACTGGAACAGTTCTGAAATGTGAAAAAGGCTGATGCAAACAGAATGAGAATAATCACTTTCCCATGACGATGGAACAGTCAGCTAGCACTGGGCAACTGCAGTTCTAATTAAACACTTAAAGGAGCCTTCTGAAAGGAAAAGAAAGCAAAACGTTGGACAGAAAGTGTCAGAAGGGGCAGGGCCTGCAAGAGTGGCCTAGAGAGACAACAGCTGAAAATGGTCCAGCCACACCAGCTCTGTATGGGGACAGCAGGCTGGGCTGGGTGACTTCCTGAGGTCCTTCCAGCCCTGGGATCCAAGAACCTCAAAGTGTGGCTTCACAGATCAGTGGCGTCACTTTGGACTCACTCAGCATCCAAGTTTTGCAACTCAGTTGGGTTGTGAAGACACCACCTCTGCTTTGTAGCTCTGCTGCTCCTCCTTGACCTCCCCGCCCAGCCTGTGAACCCAGGATAGTCTTCTTCATGTCCACAAAATGTCCAAAAAGGCCAAGAAAACATTGCCATAAATAACAATAGCTGTTCTGGCTCCATTTCCCCATCCCTGGTGGTGCCATCCCCATTAGAAATTCTTGGTGCCAATCAGCAACTGTGAGAGGCTTCTTCCAGTCTCAGGTGGGAGCAATCCCGTGGCTACTCCCTGTGGCCATCAGCTTTTCTTTTGCACCGTGTGAGGATGATTTTCTGAGCTACCTGTGCCACGTTCCTGCAAGGCTTTGCAGGAGGGGTGTGAATTTAATCTCTGTATTAGCCCACAGTGAATAACCCAGAGCAACCCTTGAAGGGACGGTGCTGGAGAACATTGCTCCATCTGCTCCAAGCACAACCTTCCTGTATCTTCCCCTTAAATGCCTGCTTCCCCCTGTTTAACAGAACAAGTAATTAACGATGTTAATTTTAATCTCATTTGCTAATGAAGGCAGCCTAATTGCACAATAATTGGCAGCAGCCTTAGCAGAAAACAGAAAATAAACCCTGTATATGTAATTCACTTTAACTTCTTTCTAATTGCCTCTCTGACGGTTTTCCATCATCAATGGTGTCTTCGGGGGATTTTGGTAATAAAGAGAAGTATGGGACACAGGAGATGGTGCCACTGAGGAGAGGGAGCTGAAGTGACAGGCCAGTCCCCAGCTGGGAATTCTAGATTTGGATTTCTAGACATGCCAGAGAGCCAGGTTAGGGTTGGATTCATCCACCAGAGTTCCATGGACTGTGGTTTGGCCAAGAAGTCGCCTAAAGGGTCTCTTGGACTCCTCATCCTTGTCCCAGCTGCCTGTTCTTCTGCACAGCATCCCAAGGCTCCAAACAGCAATCTTCCAAAGAGACTTGTTCTGCTAAGTGTTCTGCTGTCTGATGTGCTCTTCTGAAGTCCCTTTGGTCTGCACATCTCAAGATATCTCTGAGTCCTTCACTGATCATTCCTGAACACATCCAGCAATGGACCTGGATTTTTACAAACAGGGGGAACTCAGGCCCAAAGGGGATCAGCAGTTTCCCCTGGAGCTCCCAGGGCTAAAAAGGCTGGCACAGGAGACGGGTGGCAACTCCCACTGTTCCTTCAGTTTTTAGCAGTTCTGGAAGGTGCCTCTGACAGTTAAGTGCTTTTTTTTTAATGGTCCCTTTGGACTGGCCTCATGTATTTGCTGCTCCTCTCAGGATTTCCATTCCCTTCTCTACCATCCACCACCTTCCCCAGTTCCACCTCAGTTCATCTGCTGTATTGTCTTCCTCTAATTAGCTCCTTCCTGAGTTGTTTCTTTCATCTGTGCAATTGAATAACAGCTGAAGCAAACGTTGGAAGAGGGAACGAGAGGAGGAGGCTCATTTGACTGGAAACAGCTGTCATTCCATGGCCCAGAGGGGCTGCTGGAGAATGGAGGAATGGGGGCTCTGTCCTTCCTCGCCCTTCCTGGCCAAGCTCTCCTTCTGGGGAGAGAGGGGGGACAGGAGACATTTGCTAAAGGACTCACCAGTGGGCAACTTGGAGGAATTGCACCGGCTGGAAATCCCAGCTGCTGCCTCCCAAAGGTTCCCTTGGTTCACATCTCTCCTAGCCTGCTGGCCTTTGAATTAAAACAGTCTAATTAGCGCAGCTCATTATAATCAGTTGTCTCAGGCTGCTGGAGATGTGCAGTGGCGGCTGATTCCTGAGTGTCCTCACAAGGTCTGGACTCAGGTGGTGCCAGTGGGATTTCTGGAGATCTCTGAGGGCAAAGGATGCTTTGTGGTCATTGTGGTATCACCTGGGGTGGACAGTCCCCTTGGAAAGGATCCCTTGGGAGGGGGGTCACTGCCTCAGCCTGAACATGGAGGATTCAGGGGAATCTCCTTGGCTTTGAGTCCCCTTAAGGATCAGATGTCCACCCCTCACAGATCTCCACCCTGGAGAGTCTGGGTAACCACAGGATAAAGACAGAAGGAGAAGCTGGGTCTGGCTTCTGTTTCTTTGTTGTCATCGTGGTGTCACCTGGGCTGGACAGTCCCCTTGGAAAGGCAGGTTCCCTCAGGATGGGTGTCACTTCTCAGCCTGAACATGGAGGATTCAGAGGAATCCCCTTGGTTTTGAGTCCCCTTAAGGATCAGATGTCCACCCCTCACAGATCTCCACCCTGGAGAGGCACAGGATAAAGCCAGGAGGAGAAGCTGGGTCTGGATTCTGTTTCTTTACAGCAAAGGCACAGTTTGTGCATTCCCTGCTCAGGAGGCACAGGATGTTTCCTCCTCCCCAAACCTGCAGGAAATGGAGGATAAATCTCATCTTCCCCCAGCATTCCCTGCAGGATCTGCCCAGGCACTCTGTTGGCACCAGTGTCCCCATCAGCGGGCACTGCTGCCCTGCCCTGTTCTAGGATCGACTCCTGCCAGCCTGCCAAGCACAAGGAAACTCCAAACTCGCTGTGCTGCACTGATCCAAACCCTGCCCTCAGATCAACACCTCCTGCAGGAGGCCTGGGATTTGGGAAATCACTGCTGAGAGCTCCTGTGCTCAGTTTCGGGTTCTTCCACCACTCCATCATCCTCCTTCCCTCCCTCCATCCCCATCCCCGTGTCCTGGGATGGGCACAGCTCCAAAGGGGAGCACAGGGACTCCAGTTTTAGTGACACTCTGAGCAGAGGTGGCAGCTTCCCAGCGGGCACCACCTCCCACACAATTCAAACAGCACAGGGGGATGCTGCAAATCCGTGGGGAACACGGAGCCCCTGGAGCAGCAGGATCTGTTCCCTTGCTGACACACTCACAGTTGGGGACTGACATCTCAGGGGGAGGCCAAGCACGGGCAGCTTTGGCAGATGCCAGAAAAACCCCAAGCCTAGGGGTTTTTTTGTTTTTTGTTCTCCAGGGATTCTCCAGCATGCCACCTTGCAGGCAGGACAGGAGGTGGGTACACAGCCTGGCACTGTTTGTCACTATCAGAAGGGGTCACTGCTGACAGATGTCCTCAGAGCTTTTAGAGCCCACAAAGCTGCTAAACACTAATTTTTTAAATGAAGTTGTCAACTGATCTGTGATTTGATTGTGCAATTGCAGCGTTCAGGATAAATCATGCAGAAAATCGTCTAATTAAACTAATAAGGAGTCCAAGGCAGGAGATGTTCTCTGGTTGTTGCCTTGGTCACAGAGGGAAGAGGAAAGACCCTTTTGGACAATTTTTTTTTGCTCAAGACAGGGAAGAAAATGAGACTAACGTGTAATTTCACCCAGACCTTCCTGCAGTCTGGGATTCTGCGGTATCGCAGATCTGTGCAGCTGGTGCAGAAACTTTGGCTCCCCAACTCTCATCCCTGGGTATTTTCTTGATGAGGCCAGGCTGGGGTGTGGATAAGGGCAGGAAACATTAATTTTGGGGCTTGCCTGCCCAGCTGCCTGGTGGTGACTGAGGAAACACAACCCTCTGCATTTTTTTTACCTTGCTCATTTTCCCAACTGTGCTTCCCGTGCCAGGAAGATGAGGGCTGGTGTGGTTATCCTGGAGCAAAACGTGTCTGATACATCTCTGACAAGGGATTTAGGCAGCAGCTAATTATCCCAGCTCAGGATTTGGACAGGATGGCAGCTCTGACACTCAGACTCTGAAAATCAGGAGCTTCACAGGCAACAGCTGCTCAGGACCTTGGGGTTGTGCTGCACATAGGAAACAACCACTCAGGAGCCCTGTGCCAGTCCTGCCCTCTCTGTCCCAGCTCAGGAGAAACCCCATTGCTGTCCCCAGCAGGGAAAAGCCCATTCCCAGGAGTGGGGTTAATGTTCCCAGTGCTGAGTGACGCCTCCTGAGACACCTGCAGTCCCCTGCAGTGACACCAGCTGTGTGTAGTGGGGTTTGAGCCATGGAAAAATGCAAGGGGGATTCCAGGCAGCTCGGATCTGTTTCATTCCCGACCTGCCCTCTCCAGCTGTTGCGTTTCCATAACCGCTGAAAAATACAGGGACACATCTGGAGGGGACCTCCACACCTCTGGAGGTTCACCAGTCTTCCCAGATGTTTTGTCCCTCTTTTTATTTGCTGGGTGTTAATTGCTTCTGGGTTTTAGTCTCACTGCTAGGAAGGGCATCTTCAGAGCTGTGGGATGGACTGGCCCAGTTTGGGTTCGGCTCAGTGAGGGCAATAATTTTGTCTGAGGGCCAGACAGGGAAGGGAAAATGAAGCAGAGGCTTCAACAGCTTCTGCCAGCATTGCAGAAACCTGATTTTTGTTCTGAGGTTAACACCTTTCCTCCAGGGCTGCGTTTGACAAACATATCATGGAATCCTTTGGGTTGGACAAGACCTTTAGGATCATTGAGCCCAACCATTCCCCCAGCACTGAGCCACATCCTCAAGTGCCACATCCACACATCCCTCCAGGGATGACAACTCCACCACTGCCCTGGGCAGCTGTGCCAGGGCTTGACAACCCTTTTAGTGAGGACATATTTCCTACCATCTAATCTAAATTTCCCCTGGTACAACTTGAGGCTGTGTCCTCTTGTCCTATCACTGTTTTATGTAGTCTGGAGAGCAGGAAGAGCTGATTTTCTGCAGCAGGCACAGCACATGCTCTGGTAGGAGCGTGAAGAACCTGAGAAATGGGATCTGAGCAGGGTGGAAATAAAGGAGTGGGAGTCAGTAGCTGTCAAATCATGCCAAATGAAAAAGATTGTATTTTGGATTTGCCTTGCATAAAGCATGTAGGATGGCCTGTAGCACATTTCTTTTCTCTCTTTTTCTCATCTCTCTCGACAATTTTTCATTTGGTCACCGAACTGAAAAATTCATCCTTTGCACTGCTTTAAGTGGAATTCCATGTCAGAGAGTTTCTCAAGGAGCAGCAGTGGCAGGGATGTTGGTGGGGAAGGTGGCAAGAACAGCATTAATCCCAGCTCTGTGCTTTGGGCCTGGGAGAGCTGTTAACTCACAATAACACCTTGGGGGATTATTGATTTTCAAAGTGACTGTCTTGTTTTTGACAGCATAATTTTGTCACTCCCTGGGTCATTTTACTTTCTAATGGGAAGAAAAGTGAGCGGATCAGACTGCTCTTTAATGGAGAAAGAGTTATCCAGCTATTTTGTGGCACTGATACTCATCAGAGTTGGGAGGTTGGTTGAAAGTCACACCTGTGCCAAGCAGGATTGGATAAAGTCAGATCCTTCTGCTCCAAACCAGGATTAAAGGTGTCAGTGCCCTCTGAAACTACATCAAGTCTCCAGTGAAACATCCAGGATGGATTTGGTGGCAGTGGGAAGCAGGTAAATTCCTGCCTGGAAGGCAAGGGAAATCTTTGTCTCAATCACATCCCATCTTTTCAGCTCTCCAGTGAGAAACCAAGGAAAACAGAATATTCCTGCAGAACTGTTCCTCATCCAGGAAGGAGCCTGATGAGCCATATTTGTGTGCTGGGAGAGGACGAGGTCAGTCAGCAGCACTTACATCTCTTTTGTTGGTCAGAGCTCTGTGCTGCTCTGTGTGCTGGGAATGTGCCGAGCCCACTCCTCCTCCTCCTCCTCCTCCTCCTCCTCCTCCTCCTCCTCCTCCTCTATTCCAGCACCGATCCCGGTGTGGGGAGGAGCTGGGGAGGAGGGAGGGATACTCCCTGCTCTCCTGCTTGTGGGGAGTATCACCTGCCCTCCCCTCAGCACCCCGGCTGTGTCTGATCTCCGTGCAGCAGATCACTTCTCCTGTAATTGATGCCTTCTGCCAAATGCAGAGAATTGTCCCAGGAGCCTCTGGAGGAGGAGCAGCTGCTCTGGGTGATCAGGATTCAGGTGCTCATTGCCCCAGCTTCAAAATCCACCTTCCTTCCTGAGAATCCCATCAGAGAATGTTTGCTCACTGCTGTTTGAGTTAAAGATCCTAGTTGAGAAGAGGTTTTTTTTAACTTAGTTTAACATCAGGGTCAGTTTGACCTCCAGGCTGAGTTTATTTGTTGGTTTACTGTACCTGGAGGCACTTCCTGCTGAGCACTTCACCTGCTGGCACATTTCTTGTTGAGATCCAATTAACAGTCTCCATTGGACGAAAATGTAACATTGCAGGAGCTTCTCTGGGGTTCCTCTGCTGGTATCCCTGCACCTCTAGCTATGCTCCACAGGAAAACATGTCCCATCCCACTGCCCCATGACTGCTGCTTTTCCTCTGCTGCTTCTTCACCCTTCCACCTGTGACTTCCAAAGATGACCACAGCGTTACAGAAACCTCTGATTTATCTGTGGGACAAGCAGAATGAAATATCCCACCCAAACTGAGGATCTTATCCAGTTAGAGGAAGGCCACTGGGTTGCTGGGACTGCCAGAGGATGCTCCTATGGATAATGGAGCTCCATTTCCATGGGTATGCTGGGGTGGGCCAGCTGAGTGGGCAGAGCCAGCTTCCCCAGAGTGTCAGAGCTGCTTAAAACTGCTGGCCTGAGTTATTGTCATTTTAAGGACTCAAACTGTAACTCTCCAGTTATCAACTTTCCTACTGTTTACTCCAGGATCTCGGGAGAAAGGGAATAGGTGTGGCTGGGGAGAGACCCTAGGCAGATAAGCTTCTAGCAGCTCATTATCTGCAGGGGAGATTTCAATGCCTGGGAAATATAAAGCTGCTAATTTGTATTTTAATATTCCTCCCGTGTCCCATCGGCAGTATAAATTAAGTAAATTCAATCAAAGGCTATCCCTTATCTATTGCCTGCCTGTGCCTTGCTGGGGAGCTGGATCAGCCACGGAGAGAGAGAGAGGTTGGGAATAGAAATCTGAGATCCCTCCCGATATATCAAAGTCAGACAAAGGGAGAGCATTGATCGCAGGCAGCCAGACAACAGCCTGGGCAATGAAAAAAAAATAGAAAAAAAAAATTAAAAAAAAAAATGAAGAAGAAGCAGAAAGAACAATCCCTCTTTTCTCTTCCCTATCAGCATCTTGAGCTCTGAATTACAAGTGAATGAGAGCTGACTTATTCCTTTTTTGAGGGAGAAACTCACGCACAGGAGTCAGGGCAGCAGGAATTATGGCTCCCCTGGCCATCGTAGATTGGCCCCCCTGTGAGCCTGTAGTATTTTGTAGGACTGTTTATGGGGCTAACTTTAATGTCTTAATATATATGTGCAGTGTGCCAGAATTACAGCTGCAGGGGTGTCATGGTTTGACACTGGCACAATGCCAGTGCCCCCATGAAGATACTTTCTCCCTGGTTTCTGCTGTGAGATGTGACCAGGAATAAGCAAAGCAGGCTCTTACTTAGGAAAGAAAAGAACCAGAACTTTATTAACTACTCTACAACTACAAATAAAAAGGAACACACACATACAGGGAAAATGAAAACTTCACAAATGCATTTCCTCTTCCCCCCACCAAATTTCCAACACAATACATTTGGTTCCTCAAATCACCAACTCTCGGTCCAGTACCACCTTTTAGACAATCAATCTTCAGTTCATCAAGAGGAGAGGAGTCTTTCTTGTACCATGGGCTTCCCCTGGAAACACAGCTGAAGCCTCGTGTGTTTCTGTGTCACTCGTGGCACCGCCCGGAGTACATCTGCCGTCGTGACTTTTCCTTTCCATGTCCAGTGCTCTCACCACTGAACACGGACCAGAACTGCTTCTAGGGTTGTCTTTTAAGGATGCTCTGTCCTGATCCAAAAAAGGCACAGTCTCTCCTTTGGGACACCTGTCCCCACAATCTCTCCTTTTGGGACACCTGTCCCCCCCATATTTTTTCACCCCCTGGGGCCGAGGGGCACCAACACTGAACCCTCTTGGTTCTGAGGCCATTGCCTCCCCCTAGAATGCAGTCTCTGTATCACAAGGAACATGGTTCTGTCCATGGCTATACAAAAAGAGTCCAGCAAAAGCCACTCCATCATCTCTTCCCACTAGGATTCTTCTCTATTCTTCTACTATCTCTCACTCGCCCAGGCCTCTCTCACACTGGCCCATTTCTTTCCTCATCTTCCACTCTATCTTCTAGGAGAGGTCAATGATCTGTAAAGTTCTCATTCTCTAAAAAGGGGTTAAAAGCTCCTACAAGCGGCCGGCTGAACCCCCCCCCTCTTCTCCGTCCCAGCCGTGCTGCCGGCACAGGCCCATGTTTATCAAGCTTCAAGGTTACAGTCTCAGGCAGCGGCTCTCTTTCTTTCTCTCCCTCTGTGTCTCTCAGGGGGGGCTGCCCGATGGCTCCCGGTGTCTCTCTCTCTTTCTCTCTCTTCCACCCTTCCACCCCCGGGCTCAGGCCTACCTCTCTCGGCCTCATGGCTTTCCCCTCCCCCTGCCCAGCCAGCAGCTGGGCCGGGGGAGAGACCCGAACTCTTTCCCGCCGGAAACCCAAGAGGACCCTCCCAGGGGAGAGCTCTGCTTTTAACTCCGTGTTCTCAGAGGCGTGTCCATGTCTCAATGGTCAGGTTAAATGCCAATATTAAAGTCTGAATATCCATTGGCCCAAAACACAGCATCCCAAAAAAACACATTTCCTGTCAAACCACCACAAGGGGGAACCATAACTTGGAACTTCCTGACTTTCATGCGTGTAAAACCTCAGCTGCAATGTTAATTTACTTGAGGATTTTTTGGGTTGTTGTTGTTGTTGTAAGTCATTCCCCTGCCCTGATTCTTTATGGATACAAAAAGGACAAGAAAGCAAAATGCTGGTTTGGTGCTGGAAATGATGAATTAGCACTGGTAATTCCAGGCAGGATGTGGCTGTTGGTGGAGGGGAGGTGGGAATTGGGAATTTCAAGGCTGCGGCTTGGAAGAAGAAAAGGAGGCCTAGAGGTGTCAGAAGAACAAGGACAGGATGGTTTAGGAGGGTTTGGTGTTTTTGGAACAATGTCAGGGTGTGGGAAGCAGCACTGGAAATCCCCCTCACAGGGCCAGGCAGGATGAGCCTGTTCTGTTCTCATGTAAAGCCAGGAGAGCCTGGGCTCATTCCCACTGCCAGCACAGCTTTATGGCTCCACCTTGGTCAGCCAGGAGCAGCCAGCCACAGAATCATTGAATCTTTGAGCTGTTTAGGTTGGAAAAGCACTCCAAGATCATCCAATCCAACTGTTCCCCCAGTGCTGCCAAGGCCGCTGCCAAGCCATGTCCCCAAGACCACATCCACGTCTCTGTTCAATCCCTCCAGGGATGGGCACTCCACCACAGCTCTGGACAGCTGTGCCAGAGCCTGACCACCCTTTTGGAGAAGGAATCTTCCTGGAAAAGGTGGGGCAGACCCTGCAGGTACCCGCAGTGAACATGGTGAGAACAGCAAGGGCCTCCCCAGCCAACCAGAGCAGGGCTGATTGTCCAGCAGTGCCAGGCTTGGTTTAGTTTGAAGGTTGCACAACTTTTCAAGTCTTTTCTCTTCCTTTTCCTCATGAAAAAAAGCCACCATCAAGTCTGAAGTGAAGAGACTGTTGCCTTGAATGATGTCCCCCGTTTCCTGTGCCTCCATCTCATGCTGCTTCCCTAATGACTTGATCAGGGTGATGGCTCTTCTCTGCTCAGCTGAATCTCTCCATCTCACTCACTGGCACCTCTGAGCTTTAAGGTCTCTAATTCTGTGTTGAAAGCACTTGAAATCAGCTCAAAAGCTCAGAGGGAGCGAGGGCAGGCAGACTGACGGACAGACAGAGTGCCACACTCAGTTTGATTGCTCCAGTTTTATTTCCAGCAGCAACCTGAATGGAAAAAATCAAGGCCAATATGATTTTTGAAGGGGGGGAAAAAGGATAAAATTGAGTTAAAGGAAAACAGGAGTGAGAAATTTCATCTCTCCTGAAAACACATTGTTCTTCCAGGGGCCAGAACGTGTCTCTGTTGGAGACTACACAGGAGGAGCAGGTGCAGGGCAGGTCTGACTGGGCTGGCTTGGGGGGGTCCTTGTGGCTGTCTGGTGCACAGAGCTGTTCCTTCCACCCCTGCCAGGCACAGCCTGTGCTGTCCAAGCAGGAGAACACAGCCCTCAAACCAGGGTACACAAGTGCTGCTGTGGGGTCATCGTGCTCTAAGAGCCTTACAAGAAACCCTTTTCCCCCTAGAAGCATCACACCCTGCTCCCATCCCTGCCCAGACTGATTTATAATCAATAACACCAAAATCCTAATGCTGTTGAAAGCAACAGAGTTACCCCAAGAACCTGTTTTGCTCTCCTGCACCCAGAAATGCAGCAGAGAGAAAGAAATCCCAGAAATGCAAACCATGCTGCCTGCCAGAAAAATAACCAGGAGTATGCCAGAAAAAGAACCCCATCTCTGCTCTGCCCAAACTACTCACAGTGCTGAGTGTTTGCTGCCTGCCTCAAAAATAACCAGGAGTATGCCAGAAAAAGAACCCCATCTCTGCTCTGCCCAAACTACTCACAGTGCTGAGTGTTTGCTGCCTGCCTCTGACTCCCCCTCTGGGTAAAACCACGCAGAAGGAGTGAGCCACTTGCCTAAAGCCAGCTCTTCCTCCTCTCCAAACAGGGATCAGGGAGGCTGAGAGGTGCCTGTGCTGCCCCAGAGCCTTTGGCAAGCACAGCACAGCCATGCCAAAGTTTGCAGCTCATTTTCCCCAAGGCTGGTGTAGCATTAAGTTCTTATATCCAAAAGCAGCCTTTCAAATTGCTGCCTGGTGTGTTACATAAATCCTCCCCAGGATCCTCAGAGACTGCAAGCAATTACACTGAGGTGCTGAGGAAGCAAGTGAGAGCTCAAAGAAAGGTTAAGAGAAGAGGAGGAGGGAAAAAAAAAGAAGAAAGAAGCAACAACAAAAATCCCAGCCCTAGTAGCAGCTTGGAGTGGGAGGGAGGCCACATAAGACAAGGCTGTGTGACTTGTGTTGAAATTGCTGCATCTTGGCCCATTCCAAGCAGGGCCCAGGGGAATATCACCCATCTGCCAACAGTGGTACAATTTGGTGATGATCTGGGATGTTCATTTATGGCCTAAAATAGGAGAAACTGTTATCAGCAGAGCCCAGAGATGGTTCTTAGAATCAGTTCTCTTGGAGGCATTACCTGGGTGCTCCCCAGTCAAGGACATCCCGCTCTGTACAGACCTCCTGGGTATGTGGGCATGTAGGAGAGCTCTGGAAGGGCTCCTCACTCCCTCTCACCTTGTCCTACAGCAAGAAACAGCAGCAGCCACCTGACAGCAGCCATCTGACACCTCCCAGCCAGCAGGAAGCATGAGAGACTTCCCTGGAGAGCAGCTCCAAGCTGAGACTGCTCTGCTCCACCCCTGTCCTGGAGCCCTTCCAAGGTCCATCTGCAGCCTGGGCTGGAGTGGGCACCAGGATGCAGAGATTGGGCATCCAATCTGAAGGACTGAGTTGGGAGTGCTGGAATTCCCTGGGATTGATGTCTGGCCATGTCCCTGGAGCTCGGGCAGCCTCTGCCATTTGGGTCTGGCTCACCCAGAGCCAAGCTGAGCCTGGTTCCAAGCAAGCTCTTCCAGCCAGCTGCAAATGGGAGCTTGTTGTATGGCACTAAATAGTTATTTAGCTGTTTGCACTGGGTGTGCAAACAGGCATGGATTCTTACAGGGTTCTTACAGGAGCTGTTACCTTCCCTGCCTTCCCATTTCCCCTCAGGGTGATCATCTCCATCAGTGAGCATCTCCAAAGTGCTTGCAGAGCAGTGTGAGGAGCTGCTGGCTGGAAGCTTCCCCTCACTTGATGCACAAGTGCTGTTTTCCCAGGGCTGCCCTGTGCCTAATGCAGCCAGCACTGCCTTCTTCCCTCATGTTTTGCTCTCCCTCAGTCCCATAATGTCACTGTCATATTTTCTGAAAAATCCCTTCACCAGGATTTCTTCTCATAGGAAGCCTCAGAGAAAAATGGAAACAATAATTATCTGATTTGCTTCTCCTGTGTTTTGCTGCTTTAAAATGTAGTTTAGACATTGTTTACCAACTGGTCATTGTTTCATTAGTTTCAGTGAATTGTTTTAACTTAATGACCAATCACAGCCAGCTGTGTCAAGGCTCTGGAAAGAGTCATGAGTTTTTCATTAATATCTTGTTTAGCCTTCAGTAAGTATCCTTTCTCTATTCTTTAATATAGTTTAGTGTAGTATTCTTTAATATAATACAGTAACATAAAATAAGAAATTAGCCTTCTAAAAACATGGAGTCAGATTCATCTTTCCTCCCCATGACAGGGGACCCCAAAAATACCACACGATAATGTTGTTATCCCTCACCACCCGACAGCTCCAGTGCTGGCTAAAGGTAACTTTTGGGGGAAGGGGGGTTGGACTTGAAGTGAATCCATCAAACAGATTTAGCAGGGCTGCCTGAGTTCCTGGTGCAGGAACAGATGCATTTCCCTAATAGACACGGGCATGGATTTCACTGCCAGGCAGCTGCATTAAGGAAATGGATGGCAGGTCCTGCAGACATCTGAGCTCTGGGTGGAGAAGCTTTAATCCAGGGCCACTCTCCTGGCCAATGTGTCACTGTCTGGTCAGAGGATGCAATAATAACTATGTCTCTTAGCTGTGCCCTGGAGGCTCAGCAGCTCCTGATAACCTGCCCTTATCAGCAGTGGAAGCTGGAACAGTCAGGCAGGAGCAAGGAAGGAGCCCATGAGTTAATCCACAGCAGCTCAGGCCAGGCTGCCACACACCAGCACCTCTGAGGGATCCCTGGCAGGCAGCACAGGCAGGCTGTGGACAACTGAATTAGCAAAACATCTGGAATCCTTCCAGAGGGGTGCCAGGGAGCTGCAGGGCTGCTGGATGGTGCTCATAGAGGGTGGCTGATGCCTCCAAACCATCCCAGGGAGCAGCACTGACTCAGGGTTTTTTCTCTCTTCAGGTCCAAACTGGGTAAAAACTCCACCTTTGGACCTCCAGGTCCCAGCACAGCCCCAGGACCCTCACTTCCATATTTTAGCTGGTTCCCATTGGATACCAGGCCCTTTCCCTATTTCTTTCCCAGGTGGGTGTAGCCTGCAGAGCTGCCTGGCTACTCCTCAGCACAAGGAGCTGAAGAGGATAAAGCAAATCTGAGTAAAATAGAAGGAAAATGAGAATCTCTGGGCCACTGACATCTTTCCTGCTATCTCCAAGCATCTTTGAAAGACTTTTCCTTCCTTTGACAGAGCCAGCCAGCTCTTCATCTGGGAACTGCACGAGTCTCAGGCAGCTTCAAAGCTGGATGGCTGCGTTCACATTCCCAACTGTGAGGACTTTTAGAGTCTATATTTAGGCTTTTCCATAGGATAAGGGACAGGCAGCATGGATTCTGCTGAAGGAAATTATGTTTCTCTGACCCGCTTAAATCCTTTGGATGAGTTAAGAGACCAGTGGATAAAAGGGAATGAGAGAGTATATATACACACACTCCTTTTGAATTTCAAAAGCCTTTTTGGATAAAGACCCTGACAGAGAGCTATCAAGGCATAATGGTGACCAGGGGGTGTGAGTTAAAATCCCTGTGATAGATGAATGCTGGTGGAGAGAATGGGAAGAAATGGGCAATTCTCAGCAGGAGAAATTGTGATTGTCAAGGGGACGTTGCATGAGGATATTGCTCAGTCTGTTTCCCCCAGGTTGTGGCCAGGGCTGAGCGGAGAGGTGAGTGTGCTGATGACACATTTGGTGTTTGTTTTCTTCCCCAGTGCTGCCCGCTGTCCTGATTTCCACCTCTGACTGAAGCTGGCCCAGCTCTGCTGCCAAGAAGCGCCTCTGATTTGCACTCCAGGCCCTTTTGTTCAGAGGCAGAGAGGGAAGCAGACTGGAGAGGGCTCTGGAATGCTCATCCCCAGCTGCCCACGCTCCCCAGCACGCAGGGCTGCCTCGCTGGCACATCCTGCTGCCATATGTCCCCAGTCCAGGGCTGTGGCTGCCAGTGCCCGTGTCAGGAGAGCTCCCCAGCACAGGAGAGGGGGCTCTAATTAGTCTGCAGGCCTGGCAGGATGTTGGGAGAAGGGAGTTAATTAGCAGGATGCATTTGGACACCTCTTCAGGGAAGGGCTGCACCTTTTTCTCTGATTTTCTTTGTTTCCCACCATCCCTGTGTCTGCCATTGTTGTGCTGCTCTTCCTCTCTTGTAGCTCCTGCTGCTCCAGCTGTGGCAGCACACTTGGCATCACACTTTTCCTGCTTCCCAGGGAATCCCAAGTGTGATCCCATTCTCAGGTTCAGAGAATGTGAATCCCATACCAGGCTCCATGGTATGGGATTCACATTCCCTGAACCTGAGAGAAGCAGTGAGAGAAGCAGAGAAAAGAAGGATCAGAACAATTCTTATCTCATTGGCTGCTCCTGTGTTGTGCCAAAGCAGAATGCAATATGGAGATTGTTTACCCAGAGTGATGGGGTTTTGTTTCCTTGGCCTAGCAGGGCCAAGCACGTGTGCAGACTGTGGGTCAGCAGACAGTCACAAGATGCTGGGCAGTTGAGTTGAGTTGGGTGCTTGTGCAGATTCAGTTTAGATGTAGTGTAATATAATATAGACTAATATAGTAGAATAAAGTAATTAATTAGCCTTCTGATATCCATGGAGTCAGATGCATCGCTTTCTCCCCATCATTGGGATTGCCCTGATTCTGACACCATGGGCCAGGCCTGAGCCAGCTGTGCTGACAGAACAGATTTGCTCTTTTAAAAAATCAGCAGTGGGGATCAGTCTTAGCCCTTTTCTCTTCCATCTCTTCTCTACTGCCCTCGCAGCCAAAATCAGTGGCATGTTCAATGTTTGGACTTCTGCTTCTATGGATGATTTCCTCCTCTACCCCCCAAGTGCTCGTCACCTTAACTCAGCTGTGCTCAGAGCTGAGCTCACAAGTCCTGCTGAGACTTTCTGCCTCTGCTGCCTTCTCCAGCCCCTCACCCACGCTCCCTCCTCTGTCCCCTCACTGGAATTGTGGTTAAATTGGATTAGAGTAATTAACTTTTGGTCATACTTTTCAGTGAGAAGTCAGGAGGGAGAAAAAAATAAGGGAAGTTAATTGAGATGAAAGGAGACAACGTCAAGCAAGGAGTTCTGCTTAATTGGTGTTGGTGATGCCCAGGGAAGTGTTGCAGTATTTGCAGTGGGCATGGAAAAATTCTGACATCTTCTTCATTACCCTGTGTCATATTGTGCTCTGATTTTTGGAGAAGGGGATTGTTTAGATTGAATTACTTTTCTTCCCAAATTTCCTTTCCCCCATGTTGATAATTACACAGCTTCACCTACACAGTGTGAATGTAAATTGGACAAATGATTTTGGCTTGGTGGGCTCCAAACCCTGTCATAAACTCAAACATGTTGGTGCTGTCTGCTCTGAGAAGCCTTTGTGGAGATGTTCCCCTTCCCTGTAAACAAGGATTTGGCCTCACCTCCCACGGCAGCTCCCAGCCCCTGTGACATTTTGATCTGTTCCAGGATTTATGGGAGGGAAGATCATGCCTCATCTGTTAAATGAAATGCCTCAGATAAGGCATTTCCATTTATTAAGGCAGTTATTATATTATAATTAAGCACCAGTTGCTGGCAGAAAACATATTTATGGAGGTTTAACCATGCAGCCTGAGAGAGATAAATAGAGGCTGTGGAAGTGCCTGGGGGTTTTCACTCTCAGGGACTGGAGCTCAGGACACTTTCATGGCCAACAGCTGGGTGGGAACTGTTGAAAATGGAATGGGTTTTTTTTCACCAAGGGGAACTGGAGCTGAGAAAAGACACTTTCCAAAGCCATGGCAGCCTGGTTTGTGAGGGCTCACTGAGGCAGGCGTCCCCTTCACCCTCCTGCTCCTGCTGAAAGCTTAGAGGTCCTGGCTGCTGCATGACAGAAAGCTTCTCTCCCTTTTCCAAGAGATGGAGAACTTCCCCTCCTTTTCCAAGAGTTATGCTGGAATCCTGCTCAGAAATCCCTGCCCTCCTTCAGAGCTGTGCTGGCTTTCACTTCTCTGCTGCAGCAGCTGAGGGAGGGGGAAAAGGGAGCACGGAGAAATGGGGGGAATGTGAATAAGAAAGCTCTCTGAAGCTTGGTATTAGGCAGGGATTTGGGAAGGTATAAACAGGACTTGTGAGAAGCATTTTCTCTGGGATTAAGACCAGAGTCCATCTCAGTGTGGTTTTAGAGCTGCCTGGAGGCTGTGGAACACAGCAGCTTCAAAGAGGAGAGCCAGAGGAGCAGGGAATTAATGGGGCTTCTCCCCATGCCTGTCCTGCTGCATCCTGGCCTGGCAAGGACTCAGGAGGAGCAATTAATCTGGGAGATGTGGGCCAGTCTGGAGGCCACAGGCAGCTTGGCTCCTAACTGGGCACATGTCAGTCCATTTTATGCTCAACCTGTGCCCAGGTGCTGCCTCCTGTCCACATACACAGAGAGAGAGGGAATGTCCCGGAGATGGGAATGGACTTGGGAGCTCCTGGAGCAAAGAGGAGATGGAGAATCAGCTGCTCCAAACTACAGGTCAGCCCATCTGGGTAGGAACTGATCCACTTTGCTGGGTTACAGCAGCTGTGCACTGGACATCTTCCACTTTCCCTTCCACTGAGGGTTTTAAACCGTCATTTCCACCCCCTGCCCCTCCAATGTCACCATGATATTTTCTGAAAAATCCCTTTGCCAGGATTTCTTCTCCTGGGAAGCTGAGAAGCCTCAGAGAAAAATGTAAATCATAATTATCTCATTTGCTTCTCCTGTGTTTTGCTGCTTTGGAATGTGGTCTGGACATTGTTTACCAACAGGTGAATGTTTGATTGGTTCCATGTGAATTGTTTTTACTTAATGGCCAATCACAGCCAGCTGTGTCAGACTCTGAGGAGTCAGTCACCAGCTTTCATTATCATTCTTGTTAAGCCTTCTTTCTGTATTCTTCTCTTTCTTTAGTAGAGTTTTATTTTAGCTTTCATTTCCATTCTTGTTAAGCCTTCTGTCTGTATTCTTGTCTTTCTTTAGTATAGTTTTAGTTTCTTTGGTATAGTTTAGTATAGGATTCTTCTATATAAGATATCATAAAATAATAAATCAGCCTTCTGAGAGCATGGAGTCAGATTCTCATCTCTCACCTCATCCTGGGGACCTCACAAACACCATACCCCAGAGTATTTTCCCTCCCTCTCCCAGTGTGTCATTGCTGCAGCATTTTTTCAGCACGTAGTTAAACCCAATAAAAGAATCATTATTGCTGCAATTATTTCCAAACAGATTAAATATCTGCCACGTTCCCAGTCCCAATATAAAACAGGAGGAGCCATAAACTACCTCAGTGCATAAAAACAGGGAGGGGAGAAGGGAAAGATGACATTTCATCTGGCTTCCTCATGGGCCTGTGTAGTTACTGGGAACATTTGCATATTTTTAATGCAGTGCCTCTTTAATAAATTCCTCCCTCCAGACACATTAAAAATGGGGGTCTTGCCTGAGCTTCAGGATAGGGAGTGCTGGCAACTCCAGACTCTGGGATCAGCCACAGAGGGGATGTCTGTGGGATCTGGGAGGGAAGGAGAGCAGGGAAGGGAAGGTCAGCACATCCCATCCCTTTTTTTTGTGTACACCGTCAGCAAATGCCATCTGTTTCATTTTTGACCTTTTTGTTGTCTGACCTCCTTTGAACTTCTCTGGAATTCTCCAGGGTAATACAGTTTCTTTGCATTCAGGGGCAGGATTATTTACTATTAAATTGGAATTCAGGGAAGAAGGAGACTTAAATTCTTCTCCTGACCTGGTAATCTGCTGGGGAATAAAAGTATTGCCTGTAATTACAGGGTTTTCTCTTTTTTTTTTTTCTTTTAGCTTTTGGCTTGAGTTCAGGCCAGACCCCAAACTTGCTCTTTAAGCCCCTTATGGCAAACACCTCTTTTCTGAGACAGGCTGTGCTTTTGTGTCCCTGCAGAGCCACCATGTCCTGTCCACTGTCCCCAGCCACGCTGCTGCCTGTGGGCCTGGAATATTCAGGGAAGAGGGAAACCAGCCTGGGTAAATATCTGGAGCTCAACAGAGACTCCCACACAACCCCAGCAAGGCTGGACTACTCCAGGTCCCTCCCTGCTGGAGGGATCCACACATGGAGCAGAGGTCGGTCAGGTCCCTGCCACAGGCTCCACCTGGAGCTCCAAAGGATATCCTCAGCTTCTCTCTCCCTGATTCCTCTTTTCTTCTGCCCTTTTCCTCTCTTTATCACCTTTTCTCGCCCCAGTAGGGTGGCCAAGGAAAGGTTTATGGCAGTGTGAGGGTGGGATGAGGTCCAGCTGTGACTCCAGCCAGTGTAGTTGTTCATCCTCTGCAGTTCCCAAGGGATGAGGATGGTTCTTCTGAAACTTGTCGTGGCTTTTCCCTAGAAAATAGTTCATTTCCTGACCATTGCCATCTCTCCACAGAAAGGCTGTGTTCACTTTTCTCCCAGAACACCTGGAAAGTGAAAGATGTCCAGCCCACAGCTGCTGTAACCCAGCAAAGTGGATCAGTTCCTACCCAGATGGGCTGACCTGGAATTTGGAGCAGCTGATTCTCCATCTCCTCTTTGCTCCAGGGGCTCCCAAATCCATTCCCATCTCCAGGACGTTGTATCTGCTACTCCTGGCTCCTGAGGAGGGGGGAACCTGTGGTACATCCCAAGGGAGGATATCCACAGTGAGCTCCACCTCCCCTGGAGCATTCCAGCATCCTCAGGGATCTTCAGCACCTTGAGATTGGCTTGAAACCCCACAAATTCTCAGAGAGCTTCTTTCCAGCTCATGGCCAGCTTCAATGCCCCTGTCAGGGAGATGTAATAAATCAAGAGGAGAATATTTTGGGCCCATGTGGGTGTAGCTGTGCCTGGCAGGCGGAAGGCATAGAGGGTGCATTTCAAATCAAGAATAAGAGGAGTTTTAGTTAATGCACTCCAGAAGTGGCTTCCATGGCACCTCCACTGACTATTTTATCAGCAGAACAGAGCACAGGAGAAATTGTAGATGAAACAAATACAGAAAATACATTAAGAGAGTAAGTAATGAGATCTGGGTGAAATTGCATCTTATGAAAAAGTAATCTGCAGCTTAGTGTGCAAGGAGGAGGAATTTGATGGAATAGAGGGGCTCTCAAGAAAGGAATGAAGGAGCACATTACAAACAGACAAAGACAGCCAGGTGTGTTGTAGAACGCAGGGAAGCAGTTAAATTAGGATGTAATGGAAAAGGTTATTTTAATATTCTCTTTTATGGATATCCATGTCAATATTATCTCAGGGAAGGAGAGAGTGAGGGAGGAGGAAAGGGGTGTGTAGTTGTGAAAAAGGCAAATAAATTGCGGCTTGTTCAAATTCTGGGGTCCTTTCATCAGAAGGAGCAAAGACACGAGGGGCAGATCTGGCTGGTGGCATTGTGGGGGGACAGAGGCCACGGGGTCTGCAGGCACAAACATTTCCCTGCCCACTCCTAAGGGGCAGCCTGAGCTTCCCAAATCCAGGGCTTGTGTCTGGCTGGGATGGGGGAAGTGATCCCCTGCAGGATGGGATTGTTTGGAGATGTCTCATGGCCCAGCAAAACCTTCTCCTTCAGTGAAACCTCCTCCTGTCAGTTTTTGGGCCTTTTCCTGCAGCTGGGTTTTTTTGGGGGGGGATTTGTCCCAGGGCCACTGGGACAGGATGGGAGAGAGAGGCACACAGGGATCTGTTCTTAAAAGGGATTTTCCAATTCGAGGCTGCTGGAAATGCCTTTCCTTTAACCACGCAATTCTCCAACCCAAGGCAGCCCCCTGGGCTCTGTCTCCAGGCCTTGGAGAGGCACAGTCACCTTCTCCAGGGGTTTTGTCACCCCCTCCCCAAATTCACTGCCAGCACCTCTGCTTTAGCTGCAGAGGGGGTCAAGGATCATGGATTTGGGGTGGAGAGGTGATTTTGGCCTTAAATGACAGACCCAGGATTTGTCTGGGCAGCTGCTGAAGCAGAAACAGCCTAAATTGAGCCTTGTGTCCCCCCCAGCTGCATCACTCATCCCCTGACACAGCCTCTCCCAACCTGGCCTCCCCTAGCAGGTGACACTTCACATACCTGGCACTTATTAGCCCCCCCTGAGCCAGCCCTAATTAATTATTTGCCTCATTAGACAGAGAGTTGAGGCCTTGTTGACTTGCTGAGGTCACTGAGGTGCACCTGTGAGCTGAGCTGAGCCTTCTGTTTATTCCCCTCCTTTTGCAGGAAGCTGGAAATGCTGAAGCTGAGGAGCTGTTTAGGATGTGAGGCAGTTGGAAAATGCCAATTTTGTCCCTCATTAATGAGGAATTGAGCAGAATTCTGGGCATTAGTGCCATACTGAAAGGATTTGCCATTCCCATGTGTTGAGCTCTGCCCCCTCCTCCAAAAATCTTGGAGTGGGAGTTTCTCCTGCCCTTGGGGGTTTCTGGAGAGGCAAGAAATCTCAATTTCAAGTGTTCCAGGCAGCAGCCAAGGCTCCCCCTGCTCTTTGCTGCCTGCAGAAGGAGGCAAGGCTGGATTCATTCAGCCCAGAGTGGAATTTTTGCTCACTAAAGTTTGATGAGCTCATTTCCTACCTGCTTTGCAATCTGACTCCAACACCTGCCGTTCCCCAACAAGCTGGGAAATGAATTCATTTCAGCCCAAGCCAGAGTGGGCGATTTTCTTTTGTAGTTTTGAATTTTTAGTGGCTGGAGAAATCAGCAATGATTTCATTTGGGACTGATGGAAGTGCTTTGTTTGATATCAAATGAGGAGTGGGAGGGTTTCTACCCTTTTGAGTACGGCCAGGTAAAATGGGAGGCAGTGTGAGACTGGAATGAGCCCTGTGAGCTGAGGAACTGGAGTGCTTCCTGTGAAAAATGTCACATTAAAGTGTTTCAGACTGGGGGTGGAGGGGAATATTGCTCTCTGCTTTGGCTTTTTCAACTGAATATTGCCAATGCAGATAAATCTGAGGGGGCTTTTTGAGCCCAGCCTTTGTGCTAGTGTCACCCAGCTCAGGTGGGGACAAAGACCTGATTTAAAGGTCCTTAACCCAAGATTTTGTACCCAAAGGGGTTTTTTTTTGACTGACAGCTCTGCCCTGCCTTAGCACCATCTCCAAATCTCCTTTTTGGAGGCAGGACACCCTCCTGAGCTCTTCCAGTTTCTTCTCATGCCTGGTGCTTGCACAGCTCCATCCTTGACAGCTCCTCCTGTTTTGTCCCTGAATTGAACCACGTTGCATCCACTCAACACTGCTGGAGCCCCCCAAAAAGAGAGATAAATAAAAGGAAGCTTTTTAAAAAAGCCTTCTCACCTGGACACCTTTGTTCCTGCCTCAGTGAAAAAGAGGACAGTGTTTTCATAGGCAGGGCTGTTGAAATGAATGCAGATGAAATGGTTCAGTGTAATTAATTAAATGATCTCCAGCACCTCAGGAGGATCAGCAGCGTGCAGAGGACATAATTGGGTGTACACTGGCTGAATACATCATCACACACACATGTGCAGGCTGTGTGCCAGGCCCAGCCACTCCAATCCAGCAGGATTTACAGTCCTGCAAAAAGCAGGAGAGTCTGGGAGAGCCCTAGGCAGGGCTGCCTTCCCTGAGAGGAGCTTGGCCTCGTGGAACAAACCTGGAGCTGCCAGGAGTCATCAGATCTGTGCCAGGTGGGCAGAGATTTGCTGGGATGCATTTGGGATGTGCAGGAATCACCTATGCAGCAGCACAAGCAGGGATTGTTTGCTCCTTTCAGAGCAGTTTCTCTCCGTGGTGCTGATTATTAAGTACCCAAGCAGTGCTTTGTAATTTTGCCTTATTTATTCCCTTTTCTAAACCCATTCTGGAGTGGAGGAATTCAGTGCTGGCAGGACTGAGCTGCTCTCAGCTCCTGCCTTCTCTGGGGGGCTGACCCAGAACTTGCTGTGACTAAAAGATCTGTCAGCTAATTCCATTGAATTTTAGCCTGCACCACGCAGGGTCAAGGCAGATCACAAAGAAATGCAGAGTTGTGAAGGAGGACAGCCAGGCACTCACAAAGAAAAAGTGCTTTAAACATTCAAGAAGAAAAGTGGCCAAGGAAAATGATTTTCAAAGGTCCCTCCGTGAAGGCTGTGATGGGGAAGGAGCACAATGCCCGACGTGTCTGGCAGCACAAAAGCTGCTCTGGGAGGGAGCACAGCGAGCTGCCTGGTGATTAAACTTCCCAAATCACTGTTGGAGGAGCAGAAAAGAACTGGAAATAAATCGGTATCAAATTTCCTTTTTCCTCCTTGCCACAGGGAAGAGGGAAAATAACTTGGAGGGCTCAGGTGCTGCAGCGCTGAGGAGGGGAAAAGAGGACCTGAGGTAGATATTTAGGCTGGAATGTCCCTGAGGCCACTAAAAACCTGAATATTTTGCAGGCCTGGCCCAGGAAGGTTTGAAAGGACCCCCTTTTCCAACACATCTCCTGAAAACCAAGTTCAGGACAGCCCTCGTGGCACGTTTTCCACTTTGGAAAAATATAGGTTTTCCTCCTCTCCTGCCTGTTGTGTGACTGTCACCTTCCCCTGTCCCCCCCTTTCTCCTGCCATCCAGCAAATCATCTCCTTTGGCTCCTTCTCCAAGCTCCTCCGTGCATGTCACAGAATCCACAAGATCTGAAGAGGGGGAGGAAGGGGAAAAACACAGCAGTAAGAACCCAGTTTATTATTTATAATGCTCAGCTGTAAGCAATAAACACAGGCAGGGAATGTAAATTCTGCCACTTCCTTACCCTCTCTCTATAATTCCCTGGTAAATTCACATCATTCACTGTCGGCCTTAATGTGCCTCTATTTGTCTGAGCTCCCCATTTCTCTGGGACAGGTTTTTTTTTTTTCTCGGATGAAATAATATCTCCATGTATAGTTCCCTTCCTCTATCCTTAGACTTGTAAATTAAATTAATTTCAAATTCAAAGGGGTAATATCCTGCTAAAATGATCCGCTGTATCATTGCAGGTCATAGTGTTGAACTGTAAAATAAAAGCCTGTTTATAACTTATCATTTACATGGCTTTCTTCTCCCAGAAACTACCACTGTGATGGAGAGAGCTGCCTGAGGAGCTGGAAAAATATCCATTTTCTATAAAACCAGGGGGAGGTGGTCACATATCCTGGGAATGTGGCATCCAAAAGGTGACCTAAGTGCACTTGTTCAATCCAGTGCTGTTGTCTGAGCATCCCCTTTGCTCCTTAGCCTGGTGCTTTGGGCAGTTGAAGGAAATCCAGCAATCGATTTTGTCCCAGTTCCCTTCTCTGTGGCCATGAGCAGAGGTGAAAGGAGAAAAGACAAAAGATCCACATCCCATTTCCAAAACAGGGATTTACTCCTCAGTACATTTCAGGAATACACAACTTGGTTTTTTTTTTAGGGGGGGTGAGAAGTTGTTATTCCAAATTTCCCCATCTCTCAAAACCAGCAGAAACTTCTGGCAGAATTCTCCAAGATAATTTTCTCTGTTATTTCATTTTACCTGTTATCTAGAGAATGAAAAGGAAAGACTGAGGAGAAGGCTGAGGTCTGTAAAGAGCCAGAAATGTCGGTCAAAAAGGGTTCTGAACCTCCCAAACCTGTTCATCCAGTAAAGGAGCCCAAAAAAACGCTTACAAACACTCTGGAATGGAGACAGGATCAAAGGAAATGCAATTGAAGGGAAAAAAAAAAAAAATTGGGAAATTTAGTGACTACAAGAAAATGGACTGGGATTACATGAGGTGCAGTGCAAAGGGCCAAAACATGCCACAACTAACCTCACAAGTGCTGCAAAAGCAGGGGGAAAAATGGAAAAATCAAGGAAGAAGACACAACTTTGAGGGGAAGATACGAGAGACATGGCACGGACACTGAAAAAAAAAAAAAAGAAAATGGCGATGGAAAATCTGCTGCAGCTTCCATGAGGCATCTCTGGATTCCCCACCCTTAGCACTGAGGAATTTAATAAACCCAAGAGAGACACACAGGAGCCACCTCCTCTTACAGGGAGGTGATGGAGAAAATCCCCGATTTTGCCAATTGTAATGAATGAGAGACACACCGGAGCCAGCTCCTTTTACAGGGAGGTGATGGAGAAAATCCCCGATTTTGCCAATTAAACCTGAATGAGATACACACAGGAGCCACCTCCTTTTGGCAGAGAGATGATGGAGAAAATCCCCAATTTTGCCACCCAGGGACCATTCCCCCGGGGCAGCCCTTCCCTTCCTGCAGTACCAAGAAATGGGATTTGCAGCATTCCTGGGTGGAGCAGGCCACCACATCCGTGGTGTCACCGACTCCCAGGGTCTTTCCAAAGCCCCTAAATCATTTCCTTTCAGTCCCTTCCAAAGCCCTTAAATGGTTTCTTTTCAGTCCCTTAATGAAGACACTTCCCTCGCACTCCTCACACATCACATTCCAAAGGTTTTCCTTGCCGGGGCTGCTGCTTCACCGGTAGTTTTGTAATTTATTACACTCTTAGTGGCTTAATTACGCCGTCAGCTCCATCTGTCACTTAAGTGATATGAGGAATGATGGGATGCCATTAGCCCGCTAATAGTTGCTGTAAAGAGAATTGTTTTATGCCATTTAATCACGGGAACATAAACAATTTTTGCTCCCCGATATCCACACTGGATTTCAGAAGGATATTTAAGAGGCCAGTCTTGACATGTGTCCTTCTGCCTGAAAAGGTGCTGCAGGAAAGGAAGGGGAAACTCAGCAGCAACAGGTTTAATTAGATTTACCATCGAGATCATGAGCATTTGGCTTCATCTTTTTCCGTGCTGATGGACTTTTTATTTGAGTCTTGGGGCCTCTCTTGCTTCTCGTCTTGATCTGTCATGATGTGGTGTCTTCACCCCCACGAGGGCTTGGAAGATTTGTGTCTGAGCCCCTCAGCTTTGTTAGCACATCTGCCCTCTTTGCATGTGTGGGAGAAATTCATTTACTGAGGGGCAGGACACCCTGGGCCGGATCTGCTGGAGGGCACAGTCACTTGGTTTCCATTTTAGACAGCAAAAAAACAAATTTAACACTGATAAACCCCTCTTGTTTAACCCTGGAGCCACCTGAAATCTGATTTTCAGCATTAAAGCGTTTCAAGCACCAACATTTCCACCTCTGAGCTCACTGAGGCCGGGTTCAGCCCTGGCAGGAGTTGGCAGCTCTGAGTCCTGTCTGAACCCATGGCAATTTTTGGCAAAGCCTTTGTTTGCTGTCATTTTGCTGCCAGTCTCGGATCTGTTCAACAGTGAGAACTTGTGGAGGCTAAGGGGAGGAAACTGGGGAAGAACTGGAGCCCCGGGAGCATCTGCACCTTTCTCAGCTCTGCTATTTTAATCCCAGACAGAGCTGTCTCACCCGCCCTTGTTCTGCTCCTGCTCGTCCCACGTTGGATTTGATTCCTGCAAACATCTCCTGACAGCAGAAATCCTCCCGGTTCAGCCTCAGGGTTTCAGCTTTTCCTCCCCAAAATGAGCCGTGAGACCCAAAGCCGGCGGGTCAAGCCCTACGTGTCCAACACCCTCTTTAGAACAATCCCATTCCCAGGAGCCATCACAGCCTGAAAAGAGGCAAACTGGCTGTTTAGATGCATGTTATAATATTGGCTTTTTGCAAATATTAAATGGATTCTATATGTGTGATGTTAAAGGAACTTTGTTATAAATATATATTTTTTATTTCTGTTGTTAATTAAGCTTCATGAAATAGCTGATATAAGTGTCCTTGTGTTAAAATGCCTGCTTGGATGGGATAAAACATCCCATAAACACAGGATGAGGAGACCTGTACAGATCTGCCAACTATCGGCACTCACCCTCTGAAAGCAGTGTGGGCTGGGAACCAAAAACTGAATGTGATGATAAAAAAGGACTAAAAGCACAACCAAGGATTACACATGCTCTAAAAAGGCAGATCCAAGGAGGAGATATGCTAAACAATTCTTGGAACATGTAAACTAGTTTGGGGAAAAGTTTACTATGCATAAGGGTCTATGAATATGCAACAGGCTGATGGAATTAAAAGGTATTTAAGGGGTATCCCCGAAGAGAACAGGGGATATTTACAGCACTCATCCAAGAGTGCTGTAAATAACCTTTGCTCTGTGCTCCTTGTCTCCCATTGTCCTTTATTTAACTTTTTTTTAATTTTCACAGGAGAATGAACGTGGTTTTCACACCTTTGCTCTGTGCTCCTTGTCTCCCATTGTCCTTTATTTAACTTTTTACATTTTCACAGGAGGGTGAATGTGTTTTTCACATTGGCTGTCCCCGCTCTCCCAGATGGTTCCCAGATTTCCATCCCAGCTCTGTGACACTGGGATGTGCCCAACATCCCCTGTCATGGAGGGGTTAAGGGATGCTGGCTGCTGGTCACTCTCCTGCCCTGATAAGAAGCCATCCATCAGCAGGGACTGGCTGCAGTCACACAGCAATCAAACCAGAGAGATTATTTGCTGCTGTGTCATTCATTATAAATGGATCCCAGGGTGCTTTGTAGAATTAATTAATGGACAAGTGAGAGGGAAATGAAGGGAGGGAGGCCAGGAATGAAAGCTAAGGCTTGAGATGAGGTGTGGAAGGATCTTCTGGAGGAAATATCTGCACTGGGACTGCTGGGGGGCACCGAATAGCACAAGGCAGAGATAAACAACTGCATATTTGGCCCATAAAATGTGTCATCCCCACACTGCTGCTGGCAGCTCAGCACAGGGGCTCACAGGAGGATGTGGGTGCTCCTGGCTGTTCCATGGATGGAATTGCTGCCTCCCTCTCTTCCTGTTTCCTGTATTTTGTGGGACACTGCCCAGCTCCATCCAGGAGTGGCTATAAAATACATGGCAGCGTCACAGGGGAAGGCACTCCATAAATCCCAGATTTTATGACAGATTATTATTTATGGGGTGAGCCCAAGAACGTGGCCAGGGTGAGGAGGATGGAGCCAGGAGTGGAAGAAGGGAGAAGTTTCCTGTTTTTTAGGGAGCATCTGTTTTCCTACAGTCACCTCCCACTCAGTCACCTGTATTTGCAGGCTCTGCACAATTCATGGCAGGAGGTGGAGGTGCTCCTGAGGGACAGGTGTGCTCAGCCTTTGTTAGATATTGGAAAATCCACCTGGGAGCAAGAACTGGATGGCCCAAAGTGGTGGAACAGTGGGAAAATCCCCCAGTGGTGTCACTGCTCACCAAGGAGTCATTGTGGGATGTCCCATCCTGGGGCCAGACACTGATTTTGGATAGGAACAGACCCTATCCACTGATTTTGGATAGGAACAGACCCTACACATTGAGTTTGGATAGGAACAGTCCCTACCCACTGATTTTGGATAGGGGCAGGCCCTACCCACTGATTTTGGGTAGGGACAGACCCTACCCACTGATTTTGGATAGGAACAGACCCTACCCACTGATTTTGGATAGGAACAGTCCCTACCCACTGATTTTGGATAGGAACAGTCCCTACCCACTGATTTTGGATAGGAACAGTCCCTACCCACTGATTTTGGATAGGAACAGTCCCTACCCACTGATTTTGGGCAGGGACAGCCCCAGAGCTGCTGCTCCTCAGCAGAGAGGGGGGTTCAGCTCTGCCTTGAGCTCATGCCCAAAGCGTGGCCTTCACCCCCAGAGTTCCTGGTGGGCAGAAATCTCAAACCTGGAGGACATCACTTGGATCTGGGAACAGCACAGATCCCACAGAGCCCATCAGAGCAGCCTTGTGAGGCATCACGAGTCCTCCAGCCCTCCTTCCTTCCCCCTTCGTTAAATCCCAGGCGCTATAAACCAAAATGTCAATTTTCTTTTTAAACTTCTTTTATGGCAGCTTTGATGCAGCTTGGCAGATTGATAGCCCGGCTGAGTGACGGCTCCCATTTATCCTCCCATCAAGCATGCAGGATTCCCTGGCACAGACAGCAGTGACAGTGACAGGGAAGGAGCACTGGGAAGGGGCATTGTGCCAAGGAGGTGGCACTGCCTGCATCACCAGGCTGCTGTGCTCCTTCTGCTCACCATCAGGCTGGATTATCCAGCTGTCCTGGGTTGACTGTGTGATGCTTTTATCCCCAGTCCTCTTGTTCTGTTTATGCTGGATAATAAGCGTGAAAAACGCCAATCAATTGTTTTTAAAATTTTAACTGTTTAATAGTAATAAAATGGTTATAAAAATAGCAATACAATTAGAGGAATAATAATTTGGGCAATTTGAATTAGGACAATATGAGACAATAGAAACAGAGAGTTATGGATGTCCAGGTACCTTTTTCTGGGCAGCATAAGCCCGAATAAGGACATATGTTAACAAAGGATTAACCCTTAAAAACAACAGCCTGTTGCATATTCATGCATCTCATACATGATGCATAAATTCCATTCAAATACAGGATTCTGTCTGGTCATTTTCAACTTCTTCCTCACAAATCCACTGATTTATTTATGGGGACACGCCACTTAGGGACAGAGGAGTCCTTTTACTTTATTTGAATAAAGGGAGAGGCCATGGGGCATTCCCCTGGGATCTCTCACATTTTTGGAGGACACAGCCTCTCTTTTTATCCCAATTTCCCAGCCACATTTCCCTTCTCTCTTTCCCCATTGGCTGAGGTATTTGAGAAGTACAGACTGCCCAGATACACCTGATACCAAAGATTTCCCTCTAATGTATAACCCTCCCTTTTCATTTTTAATTCTCATGGAATTTAGGGGGTTTTCTTCCTCGTTGTTTCTTTCATCTTTCAATGTCTAATTTAATTTACCAGCAAACCTAAAGTTTACTTGTAAAAGCAAATATCTTTTTCCATTCATCAACCAGTGGAACCCTTCCCATTGTTTCTTTCATCTCCCAGTGCTGGTTTCATCCACCAGCAGACCCACAGCTTGTTTGTAAAGACAAATCCTCTATTCCTCTCGCCCAGAACGATGCCTGGGAAAGTTGTCTGCTTCTCTCTGTGACCGGAGAGCTGCTGCTATGGGACTGAGCATCCCTGCAGCTCCTTCCCAGCCTTCCTCCCCTTTCATTTCTCCTCTCAGCAGCTCAAAGGCAGAAGAAGAAAGAGGCAGACAAAAGCCCCGGCGGTGGCAGGCGGGGTGGGCAGCGTGGCCCCGGCTGTTCTGCTGACTTGGTGCTTCCAGCGGAGCGAGAAGGCGCCTGGGCAGGCTGGGGAGAGCGCTGCGGGATTAGCATAACAAAGGCTGAAATTTGCAGCATCCGGTAGATAAGCTAAGAGATGCGCCAACACAGTAAATAGAGTCTTTTCTTCCCCTCCTCGTCTGTTCTCCCCCTCTGTTCTTCCCTCTCCTCATTGCCAGGCTGCCCTCAGCACCTCTGACACGCTCCAGCTGCATCCAGAACAATCCGAGATGATGGGGAGGATGCTCGGGGAAAGGCAGAGATGCTGGCAGCCTCGGTGTGCTGTGATTTCAGGTTTTACCTCGTGTCACAGACATCTTTTATGGAAAATCCTTTCCTTAAGATTTTTCCTCCTGCGAAGCTGAGAGGCCCCAGGAACAAAATGTAATCATTGATTATCTGCTGCTGTGGAAGGCAACAGGTGCATCTTTGATTAGCCCGTGTTGGATGTTTCTAATTAATGGCCAATCACAGTCCAGCTGGCTCGGACAGAGAGTCCGAGCCACAAACCTTTGTTATTCATTCTTCCTTTTTCTATCCTTAGCCAGCCTTCTGATGAAATCCTTTCTTCTATTCTTTTAGTATAGTTTTAATGTAATATATATCATAAAATAATAAATCAGCCTTCTGAAACATGGAGTCAGATCCTCGTCTCTTCCCTCATCCTCAGACCCCTGTGAACACGGTCACAACCTCGGAACCTCGGGCCCCTCCCCAGATAATTCCCTGCCAGGTGTGTCAGTCACCTCTCCTTTCCCCTCCCAGCACTGTCTGTCAGTCCTGGCATTCCAGAAGGGCATTGAGTGATTGGCAGATCCAAAGGATGCCCTCTACCCCTGGGGGGCATTGGGCCATCCAGGTGTCCTTTGTCCCTTTGTCCCTCCCCTCCTGTCCCTGCTTGGTGGCTCCCTATCCCTTCCCTCCCCTCTCCCCGGGGTTAAAGGAGCGGCAACCACGGGCTCAGGGAGTTCTGTTGGAGCTGGTGCTGCATTCAGAGGCCTGAGGGCCAGAATAAAGCTCTGGATCCAAACCCTCCATCAGAACCGACTCCTTTCCTTCACCATCGCCTCAAAGCTTCTCTGCCAGAGGGAAACTTGAGGAGCAGCCCCTGTTATGGGGGAAAGCTCCATCCCAGCACCACCAGAGCTCCTGCAGGCCTGGACTTGTCCCCACGTGCCCAGCTGCAGCACCCAGGCAGCCAAAGGTGTCTGTGGGGTGAAACACCACACACCCAGCCAGCCAAAAGTGGCTGTGGGGTCAAACACCACAATGCTGCTGTTTGGTCCAGCAGCAAGGGCCAGGCAAGCTCAGGCACGTCCTGTCTGGCTATATTCGTATTATTCCAATAGCAGCGCCAGCAATCCTCCCTGTCCCAAAGAGAGCAGGGACAGCCAGGAGGGGACACAGATACAAAATTCTGGTGTTTGTGTCTCACTGGTGGTGACCCCTGGGCGTGAGGATTGGCCAGACTGGCCCAGTCTTTGAGGTGGCACTCAAGGATGTGGTGGCACCAGGAGATGCTGCCAGCACAGCATTTTAGGCAAAGGTCACCACCCCATGGAGATGCTCCAGACTCGACCTGGTGTGGTATTTTCGGGGTCCCCCAACGTAGGGAGGAATGATGAATCTGACTCCATGTTCTTGGGAGGCTATATTATATTATATTATATTATATTATATTATATTATATTATATTATATTATATTATATTATATTATATTATATTATATTATATTATATTATATTATATTATATTATATTATATTATATTATATTATATCTATTCTAAAGAATAGAGGAAGGATCCAGACAGAAGGCTTAACAAGATAATAATGAAAAACTCATTACTCTCGCCAGAGCCTCGACACAGCTGGCTGTGATTGGTCATTAAGTTAAAACAATTCACCTGAAACCAATGAAACAATGACCAGTTGGTAAACAATGTCCAAACCACATTCCCAAGCAGCAAAACACAGGAGAAGCAATCAGATAATGATTGTTTTCATTTTTTCTCTGAGGCTTCTCAGCTTCCCAGGAGAAGAAATCCTGGCAAAGGGATTTTTCAGAAAATATGACAGAGACAATCTGGTACCTCCAAACTGATTCCTGCACACAGCAGATCCTCTTCACCTCGACACCCTTTCAGCTTTTTATGCATTTTCCATGTATTTGTAGCCTTGTAGGTTTTAAATATGTAGTTGTGTCCTTTCTAATATTTTTCCTCCCCTTTCTCATAATAAGACAACTCCTTTTAACACATTCTTGGAATTTTGTTCAGTCTTATTCTTTAGAAGTGAATTTCTGACGAGAACATCTTGTTTCCCACCAGAACTTAAGAAAATAGAGAAAAGAAGCCCCTGGACCAACCCCAAGGGTGGGTTACTGGGGTAACTGATTTCCTATTGGATGTACCTGCTGGATATACTCACTAATTAACTTTATAAAATGTACAGCAATTCTTTCTCATGTGCACAGAGCCATGTTTGTTCACCTGAAAGCTTTCATTAAAGTGTTGCTTTTATCTTCCCGTTTTGACACTGTTGCAAAATTTCTTCCTTTTGTTTGTAGGCAACAACCTCCTGTATTCCATCTTGTGGCCTTGCTCGGGGTTATCCCCTGTGGAAGAGCTTGGATTCTGCTCCTTGCTGCACCCAATTATTCATTTAACATATTCTTCAGCAGTGTTGTTGAATTCACTGTGAAACTGGGTGAGAATGCACAAAACAAAGGAGTTATTGTCTAATTGAACTGTGTGTCTTCAGCAGAACAGGCTCTGGAAATGGAACTTGCCCTGTGAAAATTCCAACAGCATGATTTTACCCGGTGGCTTAATTAGGGGGAAAAAAATTTCAAAACCTCGGCATCTTTCATTGAATTCTTACCAGTGGTAAACCCCAAAATTTCCATTTCTTGGCTTTAGAGCTTTTATCACGGGGACTGAACATGGTCAGAGTTTGACCTCAAGCAATTCCCTCCAAATTCTCACCAGGCTCTGGACCACAAATGTGCATTCCCCAGGTTTGCAGACACCGTGCAAAGCTCGGTTTCATTTGCAGCCTTCCTCCCGAAAAGCTGTTTCATTAGGGAAGCATCACCTGTCCTTCCCTGTTCATGCAGGAGACCCTGAGCCTTCATTTGAGGTGCTAAGTGGTGTCTGTGCCAAATTAACTCCATCGTGTCTGGTCTTTCTTCTTCCCTGAAACAAAGCAGAATTCCCACCACCACTGCCTCCTCAAAGGGAAGCAGGATGGGGTTGCCCAGGTGAGTAAAACGACAAAAATATCCTGTTTTTGTTAGGATAGGATATCCTGTATTGGATACTTTGGGCTTTTAATGAGGCATTTACAAGATCAAACAAGAAGAGATGCCCTCCCCCCGGCCTTCTTAAAGCTGTAATTAATTACCAAGTAAGTAGCATCTAATTGCTTTCCCGAGAGCATCCCGGAGAGGGAGAGCAGGGCGATGCCTGGCAAAGGTGCCAGAGCAAGCACAGGTTAATTAACGTTAGGAATTAAGTGGCTAATTGCATTGTTGGGCTGGGGCAGCCCACCCTCCCTGCAGGATGGCATTCCCAGGATGAATCCCTGCTCAGGATCCAGCCCACAGGGATGTGCTGTGTCAGGAGATGCTGGCAGCATCCTACTGGTGGTGACCCAAAGGAACATGCACCAAAATCCGTCCCCATTTGGGCCCTTCTTGCTTTCCCTCAGCGTGTCCCTGGCATTTTTGGTGCCCTCTGGGCTGGGTGACACCTTCTCCAGCTCACACATCCAGCCTGGAGCCTCCTGCCCAGCCTCTAATCTCTCCTGCTGAGTGTCCAGCCTGGCTCAGGGCTCTCCTGAATTCCCTGTTCTCCTGAATTCCCTGTTCTCCTGAATTCCCTGTTCTCCCCGTGCCCAGCCCGCCTGGGAGCATTAACCTGGAGCACTGTAGAGACACAAAAACTGCTGAGCCTTCGAGGAGTGGATGTAACTCCCTCTGGGAATGCTCTTCCTGGCACTGGGCATCTTCACACGGGCTGAGCAGCAGCATCCACGGAAGAAATGAGAAGGAGGTGCCCTTACAAACTGTGGGGCTGCTGGTTGATAAAGCCAGATACTGAGAGGTGAAAGAAATAACGGGGGGAACCATAAATTCCAGAGGAATTCCACTGATTGACAGAGATTGTTACTCATTCAAGACTGTGCTAGATCCCTGGATTTAGAGAAAAAGGGAAGGAAGTGGCGGAAGGAAGTGGCGGAAGGAAGGAAGTGGCGGAAGGAAGGAAGTGGCGGAAGGAAGGAAGGAAGTGGCGGAAGGAAGTGGCAGAAGGAAGTGGCGGAAGTGGCGGAAGTGGCGGAAGTGGCGGAAGTGGCGGAAGTGGCGGAAGGAAGGAAGGAAGGAAGGAAGGAAGGAAGGAAGGAAGGAAGGAAGGAAGGAAGGAAGGAAGGAAGGAAGGAAGGAATTGGCGGAAGTGGCGGAAGTGGCGGAAGTGGCGGAAGTGGCGGAAGTGGCGGAAGGAAGGAAGGAAGGAAGGAAGGAAGGAAATTTAGCAAGTCTGTGCCTCTCAAGTACCTCAGGCAATGGGGAAAGAGAGAAGGGAAATGTGGCTGGGAAATTGGGATGAAAAGGAAGCTGCATCCTCCAAAACTTGGAGAGACCCCAGGGGAATGCCCATGGCCTCTCCCTTTATTTCAATTTAGTTCCAGGACTCCTCTGTCTCCTCTTTGGACATCAACCTCTGGTGTTTGTGGGTTAATTTCCCTGACATCCATGAAGGCACAGGGGACTGGGGCAGAAGTGTGGCTGTCCCTGTGCTCAGGCTCTGCTGCCCCGTCCCCCTCTCAGGTACAAAGCACAAACCCTCCTCAGTGAAGAGCCTTTACGAGCCTGTTTCTTAGATAACAGCACTTGCCTTAACTTCTCCCCTGGCTCTTCTTCCTCTGCTATGTCGCTGTTAATTCCGGGGATATTTCTTCATCTCCTGACAGTCCAAATGCCGCAGCCAGGGTAATAAACAGCGCATTAGTTGAGCTTTGTTAGAGTGAACGAGGCTTTCCTGATAAAGAGTCGCCAGGGCCGGCAGGAGGAGTTGCTCTGCCGGGCATCATCTTCATTGTGCTCGGGCTCCGAGTCATTTCCTGCCTCTCCAGAGCTTCCCTAAGTCCGGGTGAATCCGGGATGGCCCCATTCCCACCCAGCTGGGGCAGGAGAAGAGCTGGCCCGTGCTCTGGGACAGGTCAAGAGGCTGTGAGAAGAGGAGGAGGAAGAAGCAGAGGAGAAATTGGGTGCCCTGAGTTGCCCCAGTGAAAGCTGGGATGGCCAAACTGGGCAGAGTTGGTGATGCCAGAGGCTCCAGCAGCCCAGTGAAGGATTCAGCAATGGTTTGCTGGTTTTATTGGAAATAAATGGGTTTATTTCCCCAACAGCTCTCAGGATACTGTTCAGTGATTGTCTCCAGGACAGTCTCCAAGGGGGCACAGGAGGTTCAGTTCCTCCTGGATGGCCTCAAAGAGGTTCCCCAAAAAGGAGCAGCTGGGTCTGTGCTGAGCTGAGACATCTCCCTGCACCCACAGACCCCCAGCCTGGGCTGGGGACAATAGGGCCTGGGAGACAGGGGGGCATTAGGGCTCACTGGTGGAGAGGAGAACCTTGAAGCTCATGTTTGAGTCTTGCTCAAGGCACAAATGCTCCTCTGAGCTGGGCAGCCAGGTGGGAACTCCCCACTGTGCCCTCAGAGCCAGAAAGTTCATGGGTGCAGCAAAAACCACAGCACAATCCTGTTATTGTGGCCACAAACCTGACTGAGATGCATTTCCTGGCCTTTCCCCTTCCCAAACCCCTCCCTCAGCATCCCTGCTGCCTCCCAGCCTCATCCTGCCTCCCAGCAGTGAGGGGATGCTGAAAGGAGGACCATGGAGTGGGCCAGGCAGGGAGAGGAGCAGCTCCTTCATTTGGCCTCTCCATTCCCATTTGTGTTTGGGTGTGTGGGAAATGTCTTCCCAAAGGGCTCTAATGGAGCAGAACCCTGGAAATGCTCCCAGGCTGCCCAAGGTGGCATTGCCCCAGCAGCTGATTAAAGTGGGAACGTCCCAAAGTGATGAGTTTGCAGGGAGGCTGTGGCTCTGAAAGAGATTGATGTTGCATGGCTTATCAATTTTCAATCTCAACACAGCCAGATATTTATCAGGCTGCAGAGAACAAACACTTGTAATATTTAAAGGGGGAAGACTTTAATGAAATCCATTGCAGATCACCAATTTCTGTTCCCCTGGGTTCATTCCTTTCCTCTTCTTTCAGTCATTTTTCTTATTTTTTCAGTCTTATTTTCCTTTTTTTTTTTTTTTTTAGCATACAATAGTCAATGAGGGAAGGAGAGTTTCATTTCAAAATGCCTGTTCCCTTCATCTCCCCCCCTCCCCTTTCCCTTCCAAAAGGTTTATGCATTTATTTGGATAAAAGGTTTTAAACAATTAAAGAACTGTCTGCAGTAATTTGTGAAGGTAATAGATTATCCTGGGAGGAGGCCTAGGCTGAAAAAATCCCTACTGCAGAATTCAGTTGTTGTCATTTTATTAGGAAAGGGAAAGAAGGAGGGCAGGAGAGTCAGAGGGAGAAGAACACAATCACTGGGCTGAATTATTTACCAGAGTAAATCCTCCTGTTTTTAGGAGCAGCACCTGGATTTGGACCTTCCCCACTCTCACTCCCAGGTCAGGCCATGCAATCAGACTGCCAGGTAATCTTCCCAAAGTCAAATAGCTGATGGCTCCAGCCCTGGGAAGGCAATTGGATATGGTCTGGGGTGGAAAAGCACCCCCCAGGAGTGGGTGTCCTCTCTCCTTTCTGCAAGGAGACCTCAAGACAAGGTCTGGGATGAAAACCACCCCTCAGAAATGGGTGTCTTCTCTTCTTTCTCCAACGAGACCTCGAGACAAGTTTTGAGATGAAAACGACCCCAGGAGTGGGTGTCCTCTCTCCTTTCTCCAGGGAGACCTCAAGACAAGGTCTGGGATGAAAACCATTCTCCAGCTTTCTCCAAGGAGACCTTGGGACAAGGTTTGGGATGAAAACCACCCCCAGGAGTGGGTGTCCTCTCTCCTTTTGCTAAGGAGACCTCAAGACAAGGCCTGGGATGAAAACCACCCCCAGCTTTCCCCAGTGAGCCCTCCAGGCCAATTCCCCGATCTCCAGAGTTCCCCTGGATGGTCCCAGCCAAAACCCATCGGTCTAATCCTGAGCCTGCCGTTCAAAGCCCAGCTTTAGATTCCAGGTCTGGTTTTAAAGCGCTCGTTAGCACGGCGGGGGGAAGGAGAGCGATTGTAATGAATGCGGGCTGCCCAAATCGCTAATCAATAGCGAGAGGCTTTGGCTGATGCTCCTGCAGCACCTCCAGCCCCTTCCCCCGCCGCGTTAATAAACACACGCTGCTGCTGTCTGGGCCAGGCTCAGACTGACTAATCACCTCCAAACAACTTGTAAATGCATGGTTAATGAGAACTGCATGAATAATTGCTTTTTCATTTTCCTGCCTAACCAGGAAAAAAAGAAAAAAATATATAAAGCCACCCCAGAATGAGATTTCTTTCACAGAGCTGCCCAAAATAGAAAGTTTTCCAGTGTTTTTCCTTGCTGTAAAGGAATTTGTGTGTGTGAGCCCTCTGCACCTTCTCAAAGCCTTTGAGATGAAATGGAGGAGTCAATATAATCCAAAATAAACCAGATTCCTGTTTGCTTTACACTCATTTTCCTCTCTTTTGAAAGTATTTTAAAAATTAGGTTGAGGCAAATGTAATCTTCGAGCAGTGTTTTGAATGGAAATGGTTTTATTTCCCCATTCTGGGAATAAAAGATCTCTTTGAAACTCGATGTGAAAATCTCCTGGCATAGAGGGGGAGGAAAAAAAAAAAAAAAAAAAGCTCCTTTTCTATCATTTATTAAAGATGTCTGAAAGAATCTCAGATCGCTGCATTCTTCAAACACCGCAGTCACTCCCCCTGCAGCTCTGGCTCTGGGAAGATGATGGGATTGGGAGGTGGGCTGACCCTGGCTGGGCCCAAAGCTGCTCTATCCCTGCCCTCCTCAGCTGGAGAGCAGAGAAAATATCAGGAAAAGCTTGTGGATGGAGATAAGGATGAGCTGGAAGCTTCTGGCAGCCACTCCTGCATCCCCCTTCTGCCAAACCCTGCCATCCAAACCCAGCACAGATTGTGACCCACAGATAGAGACAGACCTCCAAGGATATTATACCTGTGGCCAATTTGACAATTCCAGAGGATTTCTGCATTTATCAGGTCGGTTGCTGTCCCCTTCCAGAGATAGTTCCCCCTCAGGAGCCTGGAAAGCAGCGCTGAATGCAAATAGGAGCTGGATCCTGTTGATTTGCACTTGCTCAAACTTCTGGGAGGGTGTCTTATTCTTTTTTAATGGTAAATTTGGGGTTGGCATATAAAAACCAATCCCTAATTGAGTGTAAGAAATTCAAGAAGCTACAAACACCCTCAACCAGACAAGTTTGCAGCAGCGTCTAAGCCTGTTTTGCATTAAATCAGGTTTTCTCTGTAAATGAGGCCTTCACTATAATTGCTCTGGAGCAGCTTATTCTGATTTCTTCGCCTCTTTGGCTTTGGTAATTTGTCTTCAGCAAAACACTGAGGACAGACAAAGCCCAGGGGAAGGCAGGGGATGCTCAGGAGGACAAGCCTTGCTGGCACAAGCTGTTCCTCCCCTCCTCCCATCTGCCCAGCTCCTCACCCGTGGCAGGAGGGTGAATTCTGTGGGAATTCTGAGCCCAGCCCAGCATTTCCCAAGTCCCCAGTGCAGGGGCTGGCTCCTGGGGACACTCTGAGGGAGCCTGGTGACTTCAATGTCTGCAGCACCATCCATGGTGGGGTGATGGCAAATAGGTGAGGAAGGGAAGGCTGGGAAAGCAGGGTTGGAAAATGAGTTTATTTTTAATTCCAGCAAGTCCCGCCTTATTAAAACTCACCTTGTTTTTATTTCCAGGGGCTGGGTTCTCACAGCTCCTCACCCCCAGCAGCCCTGGGAGATCCCTCAGGCACATTCTTGTTCTGTGTGCTGAGCACAGAAGTGTGAAGAGGGCTCTGTGCCCCCAAAAACACCTGGGCACGGGCACATCTGGGCAGCCACAGCCCACCCTGCTGCCAGCCCAGGAGACACAGAAATCCATGGGCTAAACACCCCCAAGCACCAGCAGGGGAGCACTGGCACCTCCATCACTGTCCCTGGGGCTCTGCACCCACATTTGGGGTGGTGCCTGTGGTTCCACCTCTCTGTGCCTGTTGAAGATTGCAATGCAAGATGTTTTCCATTACCATCTGTATGGCAGATTACCTTTGTCAAGTGGGCAGTTTGCCTTATCTCTCTCTTTGAGTGACCACCATTACCCCTCCCTCGAGAGGGGACATCTGATGATAACAGCTATGGAATGTCCCTGCATGGCTGATAAGAACTATAACATCCCATTGTGAGATGCTCTGCCCAGAGGGAGGAGCCAAGCATTCCTACATGGGTATAATCTGGAGGTTCTGGAACACCAGCACGGCTTTCTCCACAGGATTCCCCAGAGGAACAGCAGCTGCCTCTTCTTCCCCTGGATCTTCAGAGGCAGAATCCATCCTTCTCTACAGGATCCCTGCTCCAGCAGAGGCAGAATCCATCCTTCTCTACAGGATCCCTGCTCTGACCCTGCAGGAGGGCTGAGCCACAATTCCAATGGGACTGCTGCCAACACCCTGACCCACAGGGTGTCAGGCTGGGCTCTGACTCTGTCACTGTTGTTCTAGTGTACTGCATTGTTTATTTTATCATTCTATTTTTCTTCCTTTACCTGTTAAAGAACTGTTATTTCCTGCTCCCATATTTTTGCCTGAGAGCCCCTTAATTTAAAATTTATAGCAATTCAGAGGGGTGGGGAGGGTTTACATTCTCCATTTCAGGGGAGGTTCCTGCCTTCCTTAGCAGACTCCTGTCTTTCCAAACCAAGACACCTGCCCCTGCACAGCCACCCAGCAGATCCCATCCCTAAAAATTCACAGGAGATTGGGGGAATTACAATCCCTGATAATCCAGGGGGGACCAAAATCCAAAAATCCAGGGGGCCAAACTCCTCCTGGAGCTCAATAAATAAGCAACATCCAGCACAGTTTAGTGAGCACAGCTGGGCTCTCCCAAGGAGTTCAGAGCTAATTCCACCCCTGCACTGAAGACTTTTGATGACTGTTAATGAATTTAAATGATGGGGATTTTCTTTTCATGCTTCATTGCATATGTTCCTCACATTAAGATGCTAATTAAGAATCCATCAGCCCAAGCTGGGAATGATGTGGCCACAGAGCAAAGTGGAGCTGTGACAGTGGCTTTGGGGCTGCTCAGTGGGACCTTTTGTTGAGTCTGATAAATTATTTGCTTCCACAAGGCTGCTCTGTACAGGTCTCATGGGGAGCTGGGATTTGCTGTGGCTCTCATGTGTCAGTGGCTGGTCTGATCCCACTGGGATGTCTGGGGGATGCTTGGGCAGCCTGGGCTGTGTGTGAGAGGAAAGGAGGGCACAGAGAACAAATCCCTCAAGGGCCAATGAATATAAACTCACCATCACTGACAAGGAAAGTCCCTGAGCAAACTGTCCCCAGCAAACTGTTGGATATTCTGGATAACAGCACAATTTTCTGCTTTTCTGGTGTGTTTTCCACATTTGAACACAGCTGCTTTGGGCAGGTGGTGCTGTTGTGGTGTTTTCAGGTGATTCTAAGCAAGGCCTTAAACTATTTTTCTGGGTTTTGTTTGCTTTTGGTTCCAAGGATGCTTCCCAGGCGCTGACATATCCCACCCTCAAGCATCCTGTTTGGAAGGAGGGTTTGGCACTAGGATGTCATGGCATTCCAGGTGGGAAATTCCTCCTTCTAATCCACCAAACCCTGTCAGGATATCTCAACAGCAGTGGTTGAGAAATTGCTGCTAAAAATTGGGCTAAGCCAAAGTCTGTGACTGCTTTTTAAAAGTCAAGGGGAGGGTGAGAGAGAAGAAAAGGTTTATAAATCATGAAACCTATTAATCTAATCCTAGAACAAATTTACCAATTCTAAAATGGATTTTCAAGGATGATGGGAAAAAATGGATTTTGCAAATCTTAACAATTAGTCCTTCTTAAAGAGATTCTTGCTTCCCAGAGCAGCTTTGTGCTCTGGACAGTTTGGTGAGAGATTGTTCCTGTCTGCCTGTGGCCTCTCATTATGAGAGGGATTGAAAATGCTAATTCTTGGGCTGGAAGTCTGCTCAGTCCTTCCAGAACTGTATACAGTGTGAGGAAATGAATTCTCACACTTAACCACTCCACTGCTGCTCTGCTTTCTGAAGAAAATACCTGCAGCTGCAAATGGTTTTTGAAACAGTGGTGACATGGCTGAGATCTCAGATTTGATCCTAGTGACCCCCAAAGCTCAGGAAAACACCTCCCTCCCCAGTTCTATCCAAATTTTGGGTATAGTTACAGCTGTTCCTCACTCCTGGAGAAGAGAAAATCTTTGGTCCTGCTGTGGTCACTTCAGGGCCATCTGTTAAAGGATTTCACAGCACCATCACTATTTTTGTGGCATCCATCCCAAAACTAGAAGAGCAGGGGAAAAAAAAAAAGAAAAAGGCTGGTCTGAGGAGTGAGGAGCTTATTTTGCAGTGCAGCCTCTTGGCTTATTAAGCTCAGCCAAACAGAAGTTGAGTGGGCACAGATCACTCCCCCTGCGTCCATCGCAGCGCTCGGCTCCGTGGGGAGAGAAGGACGCAGCCGCTCCAATAGAAAAACTGGCATGGGGGAAAACAGGCAGGAATCCATTTCAGATGGCAATTTAGCAAAGGTTCTGCTGGGCAGAGGAAGGGAGGGGGCTGTCTGGGGTTGTGATGACCCATGAGAGAGATGCAATATCTGTTCTGGGCTCCCGAGCAGCGTGTGGCACCACACGGCGCCAGCGACCATGGGGCTCAATCTGAGCTGCTGCTGGGATCTTGTTTATCTCAGGGATGCTGGAATATCCAGGGCCCAGCTGGTGGGGGAATCATGGAGAGCCTGTCCGTGTGTACGACAAATCAAAAGGGACGCGAGAAATTAGGAAAAGGAAACATTTATTTTCTGCCTTCTGAACGCGTGTCGCACCCAGTTGAGAATAAAATTAACTCCTTCATTAAAGGTGGCAGAGGAAGTGGCAGAGCCAGGCTGGGGCTGGGGCTGCCTCACCATGGGATGTCACAACGGGGATGGGAGCAGAGCAGGCTCTGCTGCTGGGACAGCCTGGGGTGGAGGCTCAGCCAGGAGATGCTCCCAGCCAAGGAGCCCCAAGGGGGAATTTTGTCTCAATCAAGTTTACACAAGAGGTTTTTTTCTGCCTTTGCCGCACATCTGCACGTGGTACCTCAGATGTTTGGCTCCTGGGATGTCTGTAGAGGCTCCCACCTTTTCCTTTCTTGTTTTCAGGCTCAGAGAGGCGGTGCCCTGTGCTGCCTGGGGGCTCCTGGGGGTTATTCCCTCTTCAATGAAGGCTCTTCCCCTTGTGCCAGAAAGAGAACTTCCCCAGGGCTTTGGGGACAGCAAACTGTCCTGTGTGAGGAGTTCTGTCAGCTCAGAACAGGCCACATCCCAGCAGGACAGCACCAGGCACTGTGCCCTGCACTGCCCCTCTCCCCTCAGAATTCCCTGGTGGCTTCCACATCCCTGAACAGGCAGATCCCGCATCTCCCATGTGCCTGAGCTGAGATCATGGAGCAATCCCAGCTGAGGAGTGCATTCTCACACCCTCCTGGCTTTTCCAGCTTGCTGGAGGTGGTGATGGGGTTTGCTGGTGCACAGCTGTGTTAGGGTGGAAATGGGGGTGTTTGTTCTATCCCCATCTGTCAGAGCTGGGGCAGTTATCTCCTGTTAATTGGGTGGTTTTCTATATCTCTCCCACAACCAATCCTCTTTCCAGGAGATCTCTTCTGTTCATGGGCCATTAATTATTAATTATCCTCTGTCCGTGGCCACTGAGTGTCCCTGCAGGGCTGATCCAATTCCACCATCCCATGGGGAGATGCTGCACCCTGGGGAGGAGCCAAGCATTCCTATCTGGATCCAATCTGAGGTTTGGCACAGCACAGCAGCCTTTGCCCAGTGCATTGCCAGAGGAGCAGCTTCTGCTGCCCTGCATGGCCAGAGGGAGCCCAGGCCCATCTCCAGCAGCCCTGGAGCTGCAGAGGAAAACTCCCCCCTTGTGCAGGATCCCTGCTCCAGCAGAGCCACAGCTGGCACTGCAGGAGGGCTGAGCCCCCATGGGATGGGGCTGTGCCACCCCCTGACACACAGGGGGACAGGGACTGCTCTCACTCTGGCAGGGGTTTGGGGTTTTTTTGTTGTTGTTTGTACTACTGCATTTGTATTTTTAATTTTCCTAATAAAGAACTGCTATTCCTATTCCCATATCTTTGCCTGAGAGCCCCTTAATTTCAAAATCGTAAAATTTGGAAATTAAGGGGGTTATATTTTCAATTTCAAGGAAGGCTCCTGCCTTCCTTAGCAGACACCTGGCTTTGCAAACCAGCCCAGCTTGTGCCGGGCTGTGATGCATCCTGTGTTCATTTGGGAGGTCATGGATTGTGCAGAGGCCTGGAAACCAGGGTCTCAAATGTCACTCAAAGGCCAGCCACAGCCTCACCTGACTGCAGCCAATCTCCCAGCCCTCTTGGCATCATGAGTGAAGCTGAGTGCCACGGACAGATGCTCTCCCCCTGTCAGGAGGTCACAGGCACTCCCTGTACCCTCCTGGAGTGGGCAGGGTGGTGGAGCGAGGCCAGGACAACACACTGGGCAGAGCCACCTCTCTGAGGGTGTTGGGGAAGATGGAACAGGAAAGCTTTATAAATATGATTGCCTGGCAAAAGATTTTGAGAATATGGAATCTATAGGCGAGATTGAAATGAAAGCAAGCTTTGAGATCCCTCAGTTACTGAGCAACTGGAAAACAATGGTGTGGCCAGCCGAATGTGATCCCCTTTTGATAGAACAACACCCTCTGCTTGCAGACAGGCCCAAGGGCCAGAGCAGACCCTGCCAGCTTGGCAGAAGGGGCCCAAAGAGGAGTTTTTCGGGTTTAAAATGTAACACAGTATGGTAATGTAAAGATTCTTATAGGCTGTATGTAAATGCTATAGGATCTGTATATTGTACTAGATTGGTCAGTGAGAATTAGAATATTCAACACAGAAGAAGATTTATTGTATTGGAATGGGAACCTCACTCTCTTAGCTCTTGATTCTTACCCCTCTTACCCCTTTTACTCTCTTACCCCCTCATCCTCTCTGCCCCTCTCTCCTCTCAGTCCTGCTCTGAGCTGTGGCTGGCAGCTCCCAGCAGGGCCCTGCCCCCAGGCCCTTTGCAATAAACCCCAGTTCCTGACCTGGCCTCAGAGATCTCTCATCTCCATCCATCCCAACCGTCCTTCCCCTGATGCTGTTACAGGAGGGAACACAAATGTCCATGCCCACAGCTCCCTGGAGCCCCCAGGCCCAGCATTCCAGCAGCACAGGGTTGTGGGATGCTCAGGCAGCAGCCTGGAACAGCCACTCCTGGAAGGGGGACAGCTCCAGGGAGCCAAGAAGGGCAGCAGAGCAGCTGGAGCTGCACAATGCAGGGAAAAGGGCATTTTGGAGAGCTCCAGCTTCCCCTGAGACAAGCCTCCTCTGGGTCACAAGTTCACATCTCCAAAAGCCAGCCTGGTTTGTGCTGTGCTTCTGGATTCCTCTCACAGGGAAAGGGCCTGAATGATGTCCTCTGTCAGCCCTGACTGGCGAGGAGATTCTGCCTCATCCTGGCAGACAAGGCCCTGGCTGGAGTTAGGGATGACTTCATCAGCCCTTGGCCAGCCTGAGCCCTGCCTGGGCTGTGCCAGAGCTGCTGCTGCCCTTCAGCTGTCCCCAGCTGTAAGAGCCTGAATGAGAGATGCAGGACTCCAGGGGCTCTCCAAAATGCAGTTTATTCCATCCAAGAGGTTACAGCAGTCCAGGGTTGTGGGTGGCAGAGCTGTGCCCACAGCTGTCAGCTCCAGCTGCAGGCAGGCCCGGAGACCCTGAGTTTAGGTTACAATGCATTATAGACTTTTCTTTTGGTTACATTGCATTATATACTTTGGTTTTGGTTACAAATGCATTATAGACTTTTCTTTTGGTTACATTGCATTATATACTTTGGTTTTGGTTACATTGCATTATATACTTTGGTTTTGGTTACATTGCATTATATACTTTTCTTTGCTGAGCATCTTCATACACTGGAACCAATCTATACCTTAACTTTTACCTATAGCCTGTCATAGCTACTGTAATTACCATATTCATGTTACTGCTCTCCAATCACTCAAAGTCAGTACATTACAGTTTAAGCTAGAAGTTGCTTCTCAGTTTTCTTGCAGTGGAAAATTCTGAGACCTTTTTTCTACTGGCAACATTTGCTGCCTTGTTTGCCTGTGCTCTCTTTCTGCTTGGTAAAAACATGTTCTTGTTTGGGGTGGGTTTATCCTTTGCTCTAAGCCATAAAAACCCCTTCTAACTAACACAGCCTTTGCCTCCTTGGTTATCCAGTGAGACTGGCTCAGCAATTCTTTTCTTCTAGATCAAAACTTGCTTCCATCTCTATTCCTTCTTCAGACTCTACATTCAAAAATCTTTCTGCTAAGCACACATATCTGTGAGACTTTCTTGTCAAACTTTCACCCTTCCCAACACTCAGCCACCAGTCCTTGCACACTCCATCCTCCAGAGGATCCTCAGGCACACTGGGGAGCAGCCACCTCTGGCTGTTTTGTTGCCAGCTGTGAATGTGTGCCTGGAGAGAGGCAGAAAATGTGTGATGTGAGATGAGAAGGGGGCTGTGAGCCTCCTGCTCCTCCCTCAGTGCTCTCCAGACAATGTGCAAGGGAAAAAAAGACAATTTGTGCAGAAGAAACAAGAGCCAGGAGCTCCATGGAGCTGGCAGGGAACAAAACACACAGAGGTGGGGGGAAAAAGGAAGTGTCAGGTTGGGAAGAGTGGGAAGAGCTGCTCATGCACAGAGCTGGAGAAGGGAGACAGGCCCAGCTGGGAGGGATTCAGGAGCTGGGATTGACCCTGAGGGTGAAAGATGTTCCTTGAGGAGGAGAGGGAAGCGTGCATGGGTGTGAGCGTGCTCACAGGGGTCTGAGGATGAGGGGAGAGACGAGGATCTGACTCCATGTTTCAGAAGGCTGATTTATTATTTTATGATATATATTACATTAAAACTATACTAAAAGAATAGAAGAAAGGATTTCATCACAAGGCTGGCTAAGAATAGAATAGCAAGGAATGATAACAAAGGCTCTGTCTCGGACTCTCTGTCTGAGCCAGCTGGACTGTGATTGGCCATGAATTAGAAACAACCACATGAGCCCAATCCCAGATGCACCTGTTGCATTCTACAGCAGCAGATAACCATTGTTCACATTTTGTTCCTGAGGCCTCTCAGCTTCTCAGGAGGACAAATCCTAAGGAAAGGATTTTCCATAAAAGATGTCTGCGGCACATGGGATGTCAGCTGGGAGCAGAGAGGCTTTCTCCTCTCACAGGGCATTGCTGAGGGTGGCACAGGCACCTCCTTGGGTGCCAAGGGACAGCAAAAGGGACAGCAAAGGGGGCAGTTTCCTCTCCTGCCCTGGAGGAAACTGCTCTGGTCAGGTCCCTGCTGCTGCCACACAAGCAGGCACCGCATCGTGGGGGATAAATGTGACACAAGCAGGCACCGCATTGTGGGGGATGAAAGCAGAGCCTTCCTTTTGCCCTCCACTGAGGTCCAGGAGGGAGGCACAGCACACAGGGGTCCCTGGGGAGGGCACAGGAGGCTCCCCTGCAGTGGCACCCCACTGTCCTTGTGGAGTGGCCATCGATCAGCTGGCCCTGCCCACCGTAATGATCGCGGCTCGATGCTAATTACCCCATCTGCATCCAGAGCTGGATGCCTGGGAGTGTGGGGGGTGCCAACGAGGCTCATTTGGGCTGAGAAATGGGCTTTTAATTCAGCCTCTGCATTCCCTTGCACTCTTCGGGCACCCCAGAGCTTCCCCTGTGCCCAAGTCCCTCGGTCAGAGGGGCCAGGGAAGGCCTGGAAAAGGGATGGAGGGATGAACTCCCAGATTGTGCCTTCTTCGTAGCCCAGATCTGGAGCCTGATCCTGCAAGCAGAGAGCCCCCAGCCCTGCCTGGAGGAATACAAACAAAATCTGTGCTCTGGCCACTGAGATTTCCATTTTGTGCTTCTCCTCCTCCGTCCCCACCCACAATTTGATTTAAACACTTGCTGGGGAAGCAGCTCTTCTCCCTGTGATCCTGCAGGGATGGCTGCTCCACTCTGAGCCTCCAGGATGACCTTTCCCAGGTGAGTTCTGCCTTTCTGCAGTCCTGGTGCTCACACGTGGCCCAAAGAGCTCCTCTGAGCTCCCTGCAAGGGGCTTCTGCTATCAGCAGCTTCTATCTGCAAAGCAATTGATAACAACAAATAATTAAAAATGCATTTCTGTTTCAGCAGCCTCTGGGTGCTCTCTGAAGCAAAAACAAGAGCTCATCAGTGTGGAGGCCCACAGGAAAATGTGTTTTTCTCAGCTGTGGAGTGTTGCTCCTGAATCCTTTTTTATTCTGGTCTGTGTCCATCTTATCTGCTGCTGTTCCTCAGGTCAGAGGCTGCATCTTCTCTGGCATCTGCACTGTGAGATGCCAAATGCAGGCAATTTGTTGTTATTTTTCCATGCTGTTTGCTTGCCTTGCTTGATTTTGGAGCTGAAATGACATGTGGAGGGGATGGAAAAGCTTTGTTGCTGCTCTTAAATAATTCTCTGTGTAGATGGGCTTCTTCCGGAATGTGAATGGGCTTTCCAGATTTAGCTAAATCCACTTCCAGCTCCATCCTGCTGCTTGGCCTGGAGTCAGAGTGTTTGGGAGGGGAGGGCAGCTCCATCCCAAAATCACCACAGGGCAGCTCCATCCCAAAATCACCACAGGGCAGATCCATCCCAAAATTCCAGCCTCCATTCCTGCAGTGTTTGTGGCCAGAGCTGCCCAAGGGGGAGCAGCCACCAGAACACCTCAGAGGACACTGACCCCGACCTCCAGCACTGCTGTGGCGTTTATTGGTTAGCTAGACCCGAAAAGTGCCGTTTGCAGAGGAGGTTGTGCTGTGCTGGGGGTGACAGCGCCTCCCACCATGGTCCCCACACAAGGCAGACCCTGCTGACCTGAGCATGGATCCAGCACCCTCTGCAATGCCCCTGCTTCTGCCCCGTGCCCCATTTCCCACCCTGCTGCTGCCAGGGCTGTCCCTGCTGCCCGCGCCACCCACGGGGCACGGAGGAGCCCCCAGAGGAGGGACACCGTGTCACCGTGTCACCGTGTCACCGTGTCACCACGTCCCCTGCCCCAGCCCGGGGTGCAGTCCCCGTCTGCAGGATGCTGGGAGCCACTGGGTGTCAGTAGCATCCCACTTCCCTGCGTTGGAGCCGGGAGGGTGAGCTTTCCTCCATGGAGAGCACCTCCATCCCCCTGGACAGCACCTCCATCCCCCTGGGGAGCACCTCCATCCCCCTGGGTGCAGCTCTGTCTCTCCAGAGAGCAGCTCTGTCTCTCCAGAGAGCAGCTCTGTCTCTCCAGGGAGCAGCTCCATCCCTCTGGGGAGCACCTCCATCCCCCTGGGTGCAGTTCCATCTCTCCAGGGAGCAGCTCTGTCTCTCCAGGGAGCAGCTCCATCCCTCCAGGAGCAGTTCCATACCCCTGGGTGCAGCTCCATCTCTCCAGGGAGCAGCTCCATCCCTCCAGGAGCAGTTCCATCCCCCTGGGTGCAGCTCCATCTCTCTAGGGTGCAGTTCCATCCCTCCAGGAATCAGCTCCATCCCTCCAGGAGCACCTCCATCTCTCTGGGGAGCAGTTCCATTCCCCCAGGATCAACTCCATCCCCCTGGACAGCACCTCCATCCCCCTGGAATCAGCTCCTCCACGCCCCCAGGATCAGCTCCCGCCGCTCCCCTGCCCTCAGAGGCAGCTCCTGCAGCCAGGGCAGGATGGCACCAGCCCCATCCCTGCTGCTGCTGGTTGCTGGCTGGCGTTTCCCACCCCTTGGAGCTCCAGGGTGGGATGGCTCCAGGCCAGGAGCACTGGGATTCCCTGTGGAGCCTCAAATCCTTGTCAGGGATTCAGTGCTCGCCCTGCCTGCTTTGGGCCAAGGTGGCTCCTCCTCACAAGTGCTGCCAGAAAAAAAGATTTGCTCCAAGTCACCTCTGTTCCTCCAGCCCTGGCTCAGCTCTGAAGCTGTCCCTGCAGTGTCTGTGTCACCCCTACCACCCCAGAGCCCTCCTCACCTCATCCTGAAGGTGAGAACCCATGAGGTGCTGATTTTCTGATCATGTCATTATTTTTTTCCCCAGCCTTTAAAAGCTCCTAAAATTAAGATTTTTTTTTTTTTTTTTTTTCTTGCACATATCCCACGTGGAGTGACACTTCTGGCTCAGACCAGAAGGAATGCAAAACCCTGTGCCCCAGGACAGCCAGTGAACCCAGAACCCCAACACCATGGAGAGCTGGAGTAGCTGCCCTCCCTCACTCCCAGCCCAGATCTGAGCCCCTGGCTCCTGATGTGTGAAAACCTGGCTGAAGAGCTGCTCCTGCTGCAGGGAGAGCCCTTCAGCACCTCCTGGTGAAGGTGTTCCATCTGGGACGAATGGTGGATTCGTCTTTACAAAAAAGCTGTGGGTCTGCTGGGAGATAAAAGAAACAATGGGAAGGATTCCACTGATTGATGAATGGAAAAATATATTTGCTTTTACAAATAAACTTTAGGTTTGCTGATAAAACAAATAAGACATTGAAAGATGAAAGAAACAATGAGGAAGAAAAACCCCTAAATTCCATGAGAATTAAAAATTAAAAGGGAGGGTTATGCATTAGAGGGGAATCTTTGGTATCAGGTGTTTTGGGAAGTCTGAACCTCTCAAGTACCTCAGGCAATGGGGAAAGAGAGAAGGGAAATGTGGTTGGGAAATTGGGATAAAAATGTGAGAGACCCCAGGGGAATGCCCCATGGCCTCTCCCTTTATTGGAATAAAGTTCCAGGACTCCTCTGTCTCCTTTTTGGACATAAACCTCTGGTGTTTGTGGATTAATTTTCCTAACAGCCTGGGCTGGTGGATGTGTGCCCTGCAAAGCCCAGCTCAGCTGGGACAGCACCAAGGCTCAGAGCAGAGCTCCCACCCTGTTTAACCCTGGAGGCTTTCCCTGCCCACATGAGGAGCTTTACAGGTCTTTAGTTTTTTGAATAGCTCATTTACAGAACCTAATCCTCCAATTTTTAAGCACTTTTCAAAGAACACACGAGCAAAATGGAAAGGAAGTCCTCCAGTTTTGATCAGAAACCCTGAGACAGGACAAATTAAAAGATTATTTCCCCTAATAACCTTTACCTCAGACAATAACACAGCCTCCACTGATGCCTGTCTGCTGCAGCTATCAGTGAGGAGAGCTGGCATCCCACCTGAGGGATGTGGCTTTTGCAGCTGTAGGGCTGGATTTAGGATGGGTTTAGGATGGATTGAGGATGGACATGGCTCCAGTGAATACATTGAGGTGCTGGAGGCTGCAGGGTCAGGCAGCTCCCAGCCTGGTGCTGACTCCCATGGGTGGTTTCACCCCTTCCTGCCCCTCTCCTGCCTCATCTGGATGTGACCAGGGCATGTTCCTGGTGCTCCTTCTCCAGGAGAACCTGGAATTGTTTGGAGCCTGGCAAATCCTGCTGGGAGCTCACTCCCCTGTGTGTCCCTGCCTTGCTGCCTGCCAGGGCAGCGGGGAGGAAGAAAGTGCAAGAGAAAAAAACCAGCACAGTGATGCAGGACAGAGAAAAACTTTTCCTCTTCCTCTCCAGAGGCTTTCTCCTTCCCCAGGATGACAGAATTCCACACAAGTGTTTTCAAACTCGGGTTCATTTTGCAGCAGCAGAGTGGTTTCAAGTTCAGCTGGGACTGAAACACTCTCCAGGTCTGGCCAAGTGGATCTGTGGCCTAGAGGCAATTTGCTGAACTTGGAGTGATTCTTGTGCAGAGATGCAGAGCTGTGGTTTGCTGCCCCCATCCCACACCAGCCTGCTGGGGAACAGCCCAGAGAGCAAACTGCTGCTGAAAGCAGAGCTCCCTGCATCCCTCAGCTCCCCATTCCTGCCCTTTGTACTTCTCTTTTCTGTTTCTGAAGTTACTTCATTTAAGCAGCTTCAACAACCAGAACTGCAAACTCTTGGTGGGCTTCTTTTTTTTTTTCCCCTCCTGGCCCAGAATTTCATTGTTTTTCTGGAAATAACAATTTATTTTTCTCTGTTGTTGCTTTCTGCTTTCATCTCTTTCCTGTTGAAGTCAGCAGTCCCTCTCCTTGTGAATCGTCTCTCCCCTGAGACATTCCTGATTTTTGATCCCCTTTTCCATACTCCTGGCAGCTCAGTCATTTTTCAACCTTTCTTTCCTCATTATCAGCCCTGTACATTTATTTTCAGTGGGATCTTTGGGTGAGGTGCTGCCTCCTTTACCCCACCCTTACCTTGGCACAGAGATTGGGAACAAGGAAAGTTTCCTGTGGGATGGAAGGATGGAGTCCCAGGCTCTCAAGGAGGCTGTGCCCTCCTGGAATCAAATCTCTGGGTGGTGGAGCTGCCCCCTTGAGCCCTTTTAAGTGTTTTTGCTTTCCCTTTTTCTTGTCCCTCCCCTGATTTTTATTTGTGGACCTCGTTTCTCCGATTAACCTCGGGGCCTGCAGGCTCCTAAGAAAGATGCTCTCACTTCATTAAGAGATAATGGAAGCTGTCAGAGGTTTGAAGGATTGCACTCGTGATGGGAGCAGGAGGGGGAAGAAATATATTCACAGCAAAGTTACATTTTCATGTAAATTGTTTAAAGATTTAAATGGTTTCTATTAGGAAGGGTCACTGGGGCTGTGCAGAGGCCTAAATTAGTCCTTCTGTGCAGAACTATAATATTGTCTATAAATGAAAAGGAATAAAGAAAGCTGTTAATTTCTTTCTTTTTTTTTTTCTCCCACTCTCTCATTTCAGCCCACATTTTTTCTCCCTCTGCCTTTCCAGCAGCCTTCCCCTGATTTTCCTTCATCCTTGGGTCTTTCTTTCTCACCTTCAGGCTGGATTTGGCAATTTTGCCGTGAGCTGGTGCTGCCTAAGCTGAGCTCTGCCCAGGCAGCCCCAGCCTGCAGTGTCTGTCTGTCTGTCTGTCCCCAAACACCTCCTCACACACTGCAAATGCTCTGTTTGGGGTTTCCAGGCACACAGATGCCCCATGGGAGAGGGTGATCAGTTAATTTGTTAATGACTGTCCCGGGTGGGCTGTTGGTTCTCCTGCTGAAGTGTGAGGTGGAGTCACTGCTCCATGAACAACATGCACAAGCTGGGATGCTGAAGGTAAAAAGAGGGATGTTTGTTTTTGAACTCTAAAATATTTATAGGCTTTCAAAAGTGACCATGGATTGCAGGATGAAATTGTTACCTCTCCAGCCACACTGGTCATACCAACACTCCATCAATTCTCTCCTCCTCCAGAAAGGAATGTAAAACAATCATTATTTACATGAAAAGTGTGTGAGAAACTCCAGGAAAATTAATCCACAAACACCAGAGGTTTATGTCCAAAAAGGAGGCGGAGGAGTGCTGGAACTTTATTCCAATAAAGGGAGAGGCCATGGGGCATTCCCCTGCCATCTCTCAAATTTATGAAGGACGCAGCCTCCTTTTTATCCCAATTTTTTAGCCACATTTCCCTTCTCTCTTTCCCCATTGCCTGAGGTACTTGAGAGGTTCAGACTTCCCAAAACACCTGATACCCAAGACCCCTCTCTTATGTGTATCTCCCCCTTTTCTTTTCCTGTGTCAATCAGTGGAATTCCTGTGGAATTTTTGCTTCTTCCCACTGTTCCTTTCATCTCTCAGGATCTAAATTATTTCCCAGCAGACCCCACAGTTCATTTTTAAAGACAAATCTCTCTCATTCCTTTCATGTGGGACTGTGTTTGGCCTCCAAATGCTCCTTGAGAGGTGGTTTCACCTGCAAACCTGTGAGGCAGGAATCTGAAGGTGCCTTCCCTCCCCAGTGCCCCCTTGCTCTGTCCATTCCTGAAATTTGGTGTTTCTCTGGCCCTGGCTCCCTGGAGCAGCAATGGAAGGGTTAAACCACCTGCACCCCCTGTATTCCCACCAGGGCCACAGGCCAGAGGTATAAAAGAGCTTTTGGGCAATCAGTGATTGAATTTACAAGGAGCTTGGACAGACTTTTCCCCTCGGAGGGCGGGAGCAGAGCAGGGGGCAGGGAGAGGCGTGCGCTGCGTCCTGCAGCAATCCCTGGGAGCTGCCCTGATCTCTGGGCTGTAAAACCTCCCAAAGCCCCCAGCACAGCAGCTTCCAGCAGAGTTCAGCCCCCTGGCTCATCCCTGCCACGCAGAACAGCAGAGATCAAATTCATCTGGCAGCTCCCGAGGCTCAGCTCCAATTAGGGGAGGTGAGGAGCTGATTGCTCTTCACACACAGGCAGGAGGCACCGTGCAGACCTCTCAGGGGTGGGAGGGCTTTGGGGAATAGCAGGAGGGAGAGGGGTTTGCATGCAGATCACTGGGAAGGCAGCAAAAGCAGAGGAAAAAAGCGGAGAGGATGAAACTCCCTCTCTGCTGGGTTCTGAAGGGTTTTGGCAAAGCTGGGCCAGCCTGCTGGTGGAGTAACAGGTCTCTTGATCTTGGGAAAGAAAGAAAGAAAAGATGCCTTTTGCAGTTTGCAGGAGCTCGGTAGCAGGCCTGCCCTTCAGGAAGAGCAAATGCACAACCCTGAGCAGGTTTCAAGGCAGTGCACATAGAGCACAGAGGGAGGCACACCCCAAATATCCACCCCAAATGACAGCATTTCCATTAAAAAGGCATCTTGGCTGGTTCTGGGGTAGAGAGATTGCTCAGGATCTCCTGGTCACCAAATAATTAGAGAAGTAATAATAATAATAATAATAATAATAATAATAATAATAATAATAATAATAATAATAATAATAATAATAATAGTAGAGAGACTTCTCAGGATCTCCTGGTCCTCAACCTGAAATTCCCCTCAGTGAGACAAAACATCCTCTCCTTCCCGAGCAGATCTGGCTTCTCACTCAACTCCTCATCCCCTGCTCCTGGGAACTGCGGTGTGTCCCACAGATTTGCTCTTTTCGTGGTGAAGGATCCTCTAATTCCAGCTGAAGGATGTCCTTGGGCTTTTCCTCTCCATCCCTTCGACTGCCAGCCTCAAATAACTCTTTTTCCTGTTTCTTCAAGTGTTCCTCTCTCAGCTCCCTGCTCAGGCAGCAGCTCCATCCTTTCCCTGTGCACTCCACCTCTCGCCAAGCCCTTGCAGGTCTTCAGGGAAGGATCTTCACCCCAGCATTGTCCCACCTGTGCCAGTGTCAGTCAATCTCTGTGGAGTGTGGTTGGTTCAGGACTGCAGACACAGCTTTTCTCTAAAGGGAACTTTTCCCCTGACACCTTCTGCTCTGGGGTTTGCCTTTTCCAGAGCCACATTACAACAGAGATTTATGAGAGGGATGAACCTTCATCCCTGCCTTTCCCTTCCTTGTTTCCAGTGTCTGAGCTCCCAGCTCAGAGCAGAAGCTCCTTTCACAGGAGATTCTCTGCAACTGCTTTTCCTCAAGGTCACCCAATTTCTCCCACAGGAGAAATAGATTCCCTTCAGCTTTGGGGAATCAGCAATCTTCCTAAAGCCAATCTGCCTCTCCGTGCCCAATCCATCAACAGAGATGCCAAGGAGATGAGTCCCTGGGCCATTGTTTGAGGAGCTCCACATGTGCTGGTGGAATCCATCCCCACATGGATTAGCTGTCCCAGGTTTTCCTGCCTGGAAGAGCTGATCCCCTTTTCCAAGCAGGGTGCCAGGCAGTGTCACCAGGTTTGCACTGAGCAGTTCAAGGTCTACCAGAGAAATCCCATTTCCATCCCAGGAGCAGCAGCCCTGAGCTCCTGTCACCAGCTCTCCCAAGGTGGTTTTGCTCCTGGGCTTCTCAGGGGAAGGAATTTTGGCAGTTCCATCAGGCCCTCTCTCATTTTTGGCTTCTTACTGCAGGGCGTGGCCTTGTGGCCATTGGGGGATGCGTTTGAACAGCACATGACCCATCCTTTTATAAAAGCTTATTATTTCAGAGTCTGTTCTGTGTTCTCCTCCAAAAGTGGCTGGAAATGGAAGCGATCTGCTGAGGTCAGGAGAGAGAGGCTCTTCAGCTGTCACCACTGCTCTGCCCCACCTCCCTGAGCGTGGGAGCTGTGTTTGGTAAACTCCAGGCATATGGTGCCACTCCCAGCTTGCTGGATGCAGGAAAAGTCCTCGTTGCCACCTCGGTAATTTCATGTGCTAATTCATCCCAAACAGCCCCAGCCACTGACCTGCTTTAATACCTCCTTGCACTTCACTGAAATGGCATCAACTCCTGATCACTGGCCCCATGTTTATTTTCTAGGTCAAGCTCTTCTGTAATGTCTTCACATTCCCTGAAATCCTACTAAAATAGCCTGGTGTCGTCCTGGATCAGTAACCATTTGGAGACAAAGTCTGTTTATTATCGTGCTCAGGAATAAGTGGTGCCTGCAATAAGCAACATTTGCTCTGCAATCTGTGCCTCAAAAATTAAAGCCTCCACGATGACTCAGTCCCAGTCTGACTGGGGACATCTAAACTCAGGCTTCAGCACAACCTACTAATTCCTTGCAGAGTTCTCTCCCCAAACAACTTTTATTTTCAGCAGCCTGGCCCATCTTTTTCCTCTGGTTTCTCCTTGCCAGAGTCTGATTCTGGTAATCTGATGCCAATCCCTGTGTGTGGAGGCAGGAATGATGATGATGTGATATCTCCAGGTCTCTCTGTTTCTCCCAGAGCTCCCCTGAGATTTGTCAGCCTTAATGTCAGCACTCAACACCCAGCGCTAACCAGGGGAGAATTTGCTCTCTGGAAATAGCTCAGCATGCTCAGACCTTTCTCATGGCATCAGGCCTTGAGCCTGTTGGATTGCAGGAGCAGCCTCTGACAATCACTCAGACCTCCCTTGGGATCCCTCCAGCCCCGGGCTGGTACCTGCACTCAATTCCTCTGGGATTCTGCCTCTGTTACTGTCCCAAGGGAAAGGACCATCAACAGCTTTTAGCTTAAATTCTTCTTTTTTCTTCTGTTTTTCCTTGCAGACCCCACAGCCTTCTGCTTTTTGGTCCCAAACATGCAGCAGGCTCAGCATTTCTTCCTCCAAGTCCCCCTCACTGACACCTGCCCCTTCCCAAGGTTCTGCAGGACTGGTTTTCACCCCCCCTCCCCATCTGCTTTTCCTCCTGGTTTTTTTTGGTCATCCCATTTTCCTTGAGCAGCATCCTATCCCTCTTTGGCTTCAAACCATTGCACTCTCCACTGTGTGTCCCTCTTTTCTGCTGAGCTGGTTTCACACTCACATTCAGAACATCCTGCCAGCCTGGCCTGGGATCTTTGGGTGTAAACACTTCCTTTCAGGAGCACATCTAAGATCACATCACAGATGCCAGTCCCAGAATCCTGTTTATTACTAATTGACTTGTGGGGCATTTCTTCTCATTGTCACTATTTTTCTAGATTTAAGCAGTGGAAAATCTCCCAAATTCCCTCCCAGGCACCCTCATGTGAGATCTCCTTCTTGCTTTCTCCTCCCTTTCAGGTTTTTTATTTCCCCATGCTTGTTCCAACACCCTTTCCTCCAGCTCAGCAGCTGGAGAGGATGCTCGGGGAAGGGGCTGTGGGTGCCAGCCCAGGACTGGTTTTTCCCCCCATCTGCTTTTCCTCCTGTTTTTTTGGTCATCCCATTTTCCTTGAGCAGTTCCTCCTCCTTGTGGAGAAGGAACTTCTCCTTTATTCATGGCATCCTGGGGGGGCTGAGTGAGAGGGATGGAGCTGGATGTAGGAGCTGATTTGGCTGGCAATGTGCCACAGCACCCCAAGAGCAGAAAGAACATCCCAGCTATCCACCACTGCCCCATTCCGTCCTCCCGCCCCCCATCCCTCCTGTGCCAGCGCCTCTGAGCTCACACCACATCTCCAGTGACCCCCGTGTCATGGAAGGACACCATCAATATTATATTTTTTGCAGACATTATCTCAGAGTCAGTTCATGCCTTGTTGCAGGTCGGGCACGTGGCCGCCAGCGCGATCCTCCAGCCTTTGCCGTTGCCTGGCGCCGCTTGGGCCTCAGGAAACTTCTTCAGCTCCTCCACGGCCTCCCCGCAGAGCTGGCGGAACACCGGCAGCCTCTTCTTGGCCTCGGGGGAGCCTCTCACATCCATGGCTCCCACCTGGCCGGCCAGGGAGGCGGGGAGGTGCCGAGGAGCGGCAGAGGAGCCGCGGTCTTGGTCTGTGCTGAGGTAGAGCCGGGCTGTTGGAGGGTGGCAGGACGCGGGGCCGTGGGGGACGGGGCTGGCGCCCGGCCCGTCCAGCGGGCGCGAGGCAGGGATGTTCCTGCAGCTCTCCAGGAAGATGTAGCGGATGTCCCTGGAGGTGTGGTAGGGTGTGCATTCCGGCAAGGACGGGCCGCGCGCTGCGCACTGGAACGCTGGTGCCGACATCGGTGCTGGTCTTGGGTGGGGAGGAAATCACAGAGTTAGTGGGGTCAGGGAGAAATCACAAAGGTAGCAGCTCCACAGGGGTTCTCAGCCAACCCTCATTTCCCCTGGGAAAAAAGAAAAAGTGAGAGGAGCAGAGAAAGGAATGATGAAAACAATTCTTATCTCATTGGCTGCTCCTGTGTTGTGCCAAAGCAGAATGCAATATGGAGATTGTTTACCCAGAGTAATGGGGTTTTGTTTCCTTGGCCTAGCAGGGCCAAGCACGTGTGTAGACTGTGGGTCAGTAGACAGTCACAAGATGCTGGGCAGTTGAGTTGAGTTGGGTGCTTGTGCAGGTTCAGTTTAGATGTAGTGTAATATAATATAGACTAATATAGTAGAATAAATATTATATATATATACACACATATATATAATATATATAATAGTAATATATAATATATTCTTATAAATTAATATATTAATTATGAATATATATTAATGTTATAAATATACAATATTATATATAATATATACTATATTATAAATTATAAATTTTTATATATGTAAATATATTATTATATATTAAAATTATAAATTATTATAATTTTGAATATATTATATTATATTATAGTATAGTATAGTATAGTATCATATATTATCATATATTATCGTATATTACTATAATATATAATTAATTAGCCTTCTGATATCCATGGAGTCAGATGCATCACTTCCACCCCATCATTGGGGTTGCCCTGATTCTGACACCATGGGCCAGGCCTGAACCAGCTGTGCTGACAGAGCAACTCTGCTATTTTAGAAAAGCTGCAGTGGGGATCAGTCTTAGCCTTTTTCTCCTCCATCTCTTTTCTACTGCCCCCACAGCCTGAATAGGGTGCTTGTGCAGATTTAGTTTAGATGTAATGTAATATAATATAGTATAGAATACTATAGTATAATAAAATAATTAATTAGCCTTCTGATAAGATGGAGTCAGATGCATCACTGTCTCCCCATTGTTGGGGTTGCCCTGATTTACAATAGAAAACCACCAGATTTCCAGAATCCTTCCTTCCTCCCCTTCCCTTCTCTGAACTGACCAACTTGCCTCCAGAACAGCAACACAATTCTCACAGCAAAACTTCCACATCAAAACTCATCAACTTTCACAGCAAAATCAAATATCCACCAAAACTAAGGCTTTGCTGTGTCTGTATCCCAAGCTCCAGTTCACAGTTGAGAACAGCCAGCACCAGCCTGGGTGTGGGAGGGTGCTGTCAGAGGCAGACAGGTTGTCTCCATCCTTCCTGGAGCTCCCGAGGGGAATGAGTAACCACTGAGTGGATTTAGGATCTGAAACTGCCTCTTTGGGGAAAGGCTGACCCTGTGCACTCCCAGCCAGCCTTCTGTGTTCTTCCATCACGACCCACTGAATATTTCAGCTCTTTGCCAGGTTTTGTACATTTGTAAAATGCAGATTCTTGGGAGGGGGGCAAAGTCCCAACCTACTCTGTGCTTTGATACCTGTCTGGAACCTCCAGAGCTGACAAAGAGAGAAGGCGACCAACCGGGTTCATGGATAATTCATCTCATGCATAACTCATGGCCACACATTTCATGGATAATTTAGGATAAGGGCTTGCAAGATCAGGATCTCACATGGAAGTGAAGGGTCTCTCCTGAACAAAGCTGATGGCAAACTCTAGCTGTGGGACACTGAGTTCCTGCCTGGGGCAATGTGCCAGTGGCCTGGGGGAGCAGGAATGGTGTGGTTCCTGGGATGTTGGCACCTCCCAACCTGGCCAGACTCAGAATGCACCTGGCACCGTGTCCTGTCTCTGAGAGCGGCCAAAATTTGGTCAGTCAGAGGGGCAAGCATCCCAAATCTACCAGAGGGTCTTAAAATCCTGAGACTTGTCCAGAAATCCACCAAAAGCCCTGTCCCTTGCAACTGGGGCAGACAGAGATGGTGTTGCTATCAGCTGGACCTTTTCCCAGCAGATTGAGGCAGCAGCTGGGATGTTCCCTCAGAAGGGTTCAGGACCATCCACTGACCACTGGGCTGAGGACACCGGTGCCTTGTGCCACCCCAAAGCTCTGGGACAGGGCAGTGGCCTCAGCTCCCACAGGGTTTGGCTGCTGGAAACCCACCCAAGCCACCCTGCCTGTGCTCACGTGGGTGCCTGGCTCCACTTTCCTGCAGCTTTGCTTGGTGTCTCTAACAGGAGCAGGATGTAATTAAGCATTTTTCTCCTCATTCATTACTGCTGCTCTTTTCTCCTCTCCCAAGCCCAGTCCAGAAGGGGATGGTTGATATTTTTCTGGTGTGAGAACACCAGGATTTCACGCAGCGGAGGAAGAAATTTGTGCTCTTAGGCTTGGGAAGTTGTTTAAAGCACCAGCAGGGAAAGCACACAGCGCCCAACTGGAGCCCAGAGGCTGAGACTCACAGGAGGTCGGATCTTAAAGCTCAACTCCCGGGCATCAAACATTTAAAGAGACCAGTGGAAGGCTGAATTATTCAAATCACCCGACGTGAAACGTTTCCCTGCGAGGAGAGGAGCGCTCTCCTTCCCTGGCTCATTGTCTCTGCGGGGTGTCAGAAATGCTAAGGCTCATCCTGCCTTCCCCATCCCCCCTGAGATGCTTGGAACAAGTGAAGCACTCCCAGCTGCCAAGAAACATTGAATATTTATGAATTCCCTTAATCACAGAGGCAGGGACCATTCCAACCAGCCTGGTTTGGCCATGTTCTGGCCTTGCCTCCTGGAGAGGATCAGGACTTGCTCCCACAGGTCTTTGTCACCGCCCTGGAGCTGCTCAACAGAGGCCAGGGCAGGTGGCAAAGCCCAGCAGTAGCTCCAGGGATGGAGATATTTCATTCCTGCTCCTGCACTGCCTTCTGGGATAAGAAATACAAATTAATTTGCCTTGGGAGCAGAGAAGCAGCAAGGTCTGGGGAAAGTGTTCTGACTTCCCCACTGTTTTCTCACCATCCTTATCCCATTATCTGCCTGCACGTGGTGTTTGTTTCAACCTCCAGAAGAAGAGCAAGCCTAATATAGACACCAAAGCAGTAATTTTTCTCTCTATTTCTCCCTTTTTACCCTCTTTCTTCTTTTCTGTTTCCCCAGCTTACAGTAACAGAGGGAACTGGAGGAATTAATCATGAGGAAAGAATTTTTCTTTGGTCAAAATGAAATCCAAGTGGGAAGAGCAGGGGGTTCACTTTTATCTTCTTGTGTTCCAGCACACACAGAAATACATTTTTTAATTCCTCCAAAGCATTTGGTATGAAAGGAAAAGTTCTTGAAGGTTTTTTATTTCGGTTTTCTGGGTTTTTCAGTTGGGTTTTTTGGGTTTTTCAGGTTTTTTTTTAGGGGATTGTATGATTTTTTTGGCTTAAAATACTTATTACCTTCTTTTAACTGGCTCTATCATGGAATGTTCAGAGACTCTGGATGAGAAAGCTTCTGAAACTGGGGTGTTTTTCATGCAGGCACTTGTAAAAACCATTTATGGGTGCTCACAACCTTCCCGGGTAAGAGACTTGTCAAAGGCAAGTCCCTTCCAGTTGAGCTCACAGCAAACATCTGGCTTTTAAACAAATTTCCAGGGAGGAAACAGGGTGAGAGGCTGCTGCTGTGGTGGAAGGCTGTGGCTGGGAACAAACCCGAGGCCTTCAAAATCCCAATTTTTTAAAATAAAAGCTGCAGTGAGGGTGGTTCCAGCCTGGAGAGCTCTCCACGAGGAATGTGTGTGCAGGGAAGGCAGAAGGGTCAATGACTGGCATGAGCCAGCTCTCTCCCTGCTCCCCACTCCTGAGGCCACCTGGTTTGATGGAGCCTTCTCTGCTCTCTGCTCTGCCCTCCCTGGAGCCAGCAGGAGCAGAGGAGTTGCTCAAATATTTATGAAAAACCCCGATGTTCTTACAAGACTCACCGAAATCCAGGATACTTCTCTGTTTGGTCCTGACAGGAGATTAATGTCTTCAGAACACTTCCACGAGGAGCTGGATGGTATCCACCCTGGCTTTGGGGATTCTGGCAGGGGTTGTGCGCTGATGTTGGAACATTCCGTTGTCATGCAGAATTCTGGGCTGGTGTCACAAAGGAGCAAGGCCTGACCTCGTGTGGCACCAGTGGGAGGCTTTATCTCTGCTGAGATGTTGGGCACGGCCAGGATGGGAGGGATCTGAGGAGCAGATGCCAGGATTCCCCCCAGCTGGCTGGAGGTGTCACCGTCCCTAATTCAGGAGAGGCAAATCCCTCGGGGAGCCAAATGTCCCATGGGATGGTGCTCTGTGGTCTGGTGACACCAAAGTGGTCACAGCTGCTGACCACACATGTCACAGTCCCCTCTATCCCACCCCCCAAAGGGACACCTGAGCACTGGTGACACGACAAAAGTGCCCACACACCGCTGTGGGATCCCTGCAAATGTGGGATTTCGGGACATTTTGGCCACTCCCTTCATTTGGAAGTTCCCCTGAGCAGAGGCTGCTTATCCTGGGGTCACTCAGAAGATCCTTTCACACCTTGTGCTTCCAGGCTGAGTGACAAAACCCTGGTCCCTCCTGTCAGCACAGAGCTGCAGAGCTCTCCTGGCTGCTGAAGGTACAGCAGAGCCCGCTGTGCTTTCAAAGGACTCCAGCTCCCTGTCCTAAAACATTCCTCACAGCTGTTAAACAGCTTGCTGCATTAAAAGCCATGAATGAAGTGGAGTCCTGCTTGTAAAGAAATAGGTTGCAGGATTTTTTAGCACTCTGGGAATGGGGAGCAACAGTGCTTTGTAAATTAGATCTATTAAATACTTAGTGATATCAAAATTTCATGCGGTGCTTTTCTTCAAAGAAATCTGAGGTGGCTCTGCTCATCAAGCACTTCTCCCTCACACTGACCTGGCCTTCCAGAATCACTTGAGAGATCCTATTTGATCCCAAGCTAATTCCTAATGAGATTTTCTACTTCCTGAAGCCAGACCAGAGCCTTTTATGCAGACATCTCACAGCTTTGAAGATGTTTTTCCAAATACCAAGCGTGGAGAGAATATCCTGGTCCTTGGGAACCAGGAGCCTGGATGTGAGGGAGATGGTTCCTTCCTGCAGTGGGTGATTCCTGTTGTGACATGGATTTTACTGAGGAGGAGGCTGGGATGGCCCAGCTGGGTTTTGGCTTTGTGAGGGTGGTGGTTGCAGCCCTCCAGCTGTGCCTGGCAGGCACCAGATTCCCCAAATACCAGCAGGGAATGGGAATCAGCACATCCTGGTCACAAATGGGGCACTCCTGGTGCTGCTGGTGGGGATTGCTGGGATTATCAGGAGCTGCAGAGCTCCTGTGGTGCAGCACAGATCACCCTTGGCTGCTGTGGGATGGAGCCTTGGGGAGTGTTCAGATTTTTGGGGTTTTTTTCAGTGTTCCCAGCAGATTTCTGAAAAGCCAGCCCAGATTCTGGACTGGAACCTCAGTTTCAGCACCTCTCCAAACTGGAAATAGGTGAGAGGAGAGAGAGACCCTCCCAGATGGAGCTTCCCATGGCCAGGCACCCCCAGAGCTGCAGCCAGACCTCGATGAGGTTCTGGGATCCCCCTGGGCGCATCCCTGGGTTTATCCCTGCCTGTGTTGGTACAACAGGTCAGGTGCTGGGAAGAGGCTGCCAGAGATAATGCACACCCTGTCACAGTAACAAGATCATCAGAGGGAAAGCTGGGGAGATAATAAACTGACAGGAAAGCTGAAGAGTGAGAAACAAAAGAGGAGCAGAGAAGAAGTGACAATGTTATCTTTGTTTAATGCTCCTCTGAGTCACCATTAGTTATTTAAGATATTCATCTGCCAGCTCCCAGCCCTGGCAAATTAAGAGATCCAACAGTGCTGGGTTTTTTTTTGTTTTTTTTATTGCCAAACAAGTTGCTGTGTCCCAAAGGGAGAGGGGTTTTCCACGAGTGATGGATCCACCGTGGTGCAGCCTGCTCTGGAAGCCAGGAGGAGGCAGTGCCACGTGGGAGCACACAGGATTTCTCCTGGGCCTGAATATTTCCCTGGTGGATTCACAGAGGCTGTGACACAAGGACAGGAAAGATAAGGACATCACCAGGGATAAGGGGAGCAGCAACAGCACATTCCTACAGCTGGAATCCAGATGCTGCATGGACAAAGCACAGGGCTGGCAGCATCCCTTGGAAAGAGGGTGCAAAGTGGGGGAAAACAGCTCAGGTGTGCTGGCCACCTTGTCACCATGGTATATTCTGAAAAATCCTCTTTGCCCATGATTTTTCTCCTGAGAAGCCTCAGAAAAGAAATGTAAACATTAATTATCTGATTGCTTGGCATGTGGTCTGGAGGTGGTTTACCAACAGCTGCATCTTTGATTGGTTCCATGTGAATTGTTTTTAATTAATGGCCAGTCCCAGTCCAGCTGGGTTGGGACTCTGGTCAGTCACAGGTTTTTTATTATTCATTATTTTCTAGCTTTCTGATGAATCTTTTCTCTATTCTTTTTAGTATAGTTTTAGTACATAATTTTCATATAATATAATATAATATAATATAATATAATATAATATAATATAATATAATATAATATAATATAATATAATATAATATAATATAATATAATATAATATAATATTATATTATATTATATTATATTATATTATATTATATTATATTATATTATATTATATTATATTATATTATATTATATTATATTATCAGATAATTTAATAATGTTTACAATATAACTATATTATATTATATTATATTATATTATATTATATTATATTATATTATATTATATTATATTATATTATATTATATTATATTACATTATATACCCTTTGAGAACATGGAGTCAAATCCTCATCTCTCACCTCTTCCTGGGGACCCTCACAACACCACCTCACTTCTCCTGCACTCCCAGACTTGGGCATCCCCAAGCCAAGTGGAGACACCCAGGTGTGCAGCACCACATGTGTGTGTTTGGAGAGGCCTCCTCCCTCTGCCTTTTGCTCCTGTCAATTAACCCAGCATCCAGGAGAGCAGCAAGGACATGAATTTAACATATGGGCTCAAAATAGTGCAGACAGTGTTCCCCTCGGGGCTTTGCAGGGAGAGAGGAGGCACCTGGCAGGGGAAGGGGTGAAGAGGCAGGGAAGAAAGGAGTCACGGCTGCTCAGCTTCCCTTGATTCGTGCCTGTGGCAGAGGAGGGGGTAAAAAAGGGTGGCAGAAGGTTCAGAGAGCCCTGGCTGGGTGAGTTTTCCCCTTGCAGAGGGGCAGCTCAGCAGGGCACTGTGTGACAGCACTTGGAGCAGCCTCTCCCTCCAGGGGAACCAGAGGTCTGCAAACTGGTGAGGCGTGGGATTAAATAAATTAATGAGCTGAGGAGGGTGGATAGGAACACTCATCTGGCTGGGTAAAAAAACCCCAGCCCACGAGAACTGAGGATTTATGGCAGGGGTCAAAGGCTCCCAGTCCTTCCTGGATCCAGGCTGAAAGCTCCACGGGCTGCACACTCATTGCCACCATAAAGGAGCAGGACAAAAATTAATGCCAACCAAATAATTAGCAGCACAGCAGCCAGGAGGGCTGCACAGATAATTTTAAAATGTTAAACAACAGCTTCAGCATTGTCAGGGGTTTCTGCTGGAGCCAAAACAGAGCAGGGGAAGATCTGAAGGATCAGATGGGGGAAGGCTCCCCATAACCCATTTGTCAGTGACTGATTTGGGCCCCATGGAGCTCCTGCTGGATAATCTGCTGGCTGGCACCATGGTGGCACGTGCCATTCCATCAGGAGCTCCATACCCTGATGAAGAGACTCAAATCCATCCCTGTCCCCACAGCAGCCTGGGCTGGTGGGCTCAGCAGTGCAGGCCCCCAAAAACAAAGAAGCCTCAAGTGGCACCTCCTCTTCCTTGGCTGGAAAAAGATGTGAGAGAGCTGCAGAGAGGGTTTTAGTGAGACTGGGGCAGACCCCATGGTGGGCTTGGTGCCCGCTTGGCATCAACGGGGGCTTCCTGCCTGCCCCATGGCCCCCCAGCCCATCTGACACACACCTGCTGCCAAACATCTGCTGGCCCTAATGACTCTGCCTGGCCCTAATGACTCTGCCCAGCCCTAATGACTCTGCCCAGCCCTAATGACTCTGCCTGGCCCTAATGACTCTGCCCAGCCCTAATGACTCCACCAAGGCCGTGCTGGAGGCAGCCACCTCGGGCTGGAGGCACCGGAGCCCATCGCCAATCTGCCAGCCCAGCTGTCGCCCCCGGGCACAGCCAGGCCACCAAAGCCTTCCTGCCCCCTTACACGAGGCTCCTGCAGCTGCAAACACCTCCAAGAGGAGCCAACAGCTCCCTGGGGGATGTTTTTGGAACCTTCGTCTTTGGAAAATGTTTCGGAGACCTCAGTGCTCTCGCTTGGCAAAGCCCCAGCCTTGCGTGCAATGGAAAGAACCAAACATAAAAACTGTGATGTCCCCTACTTTTATTTTATGTGTTTGTTTCATTTGGGGTGTTTATTTTCAAGGAGATTACTAGTAAATTTAATGTCAATACAGTTAATCCCCGTATATATTTATTGAGGGCAATTAGCTGGCGTTTCTATTAAATACACACAATGGAGAGGGGGATATACAGTTTATACAGTATAATTAGATATATACACACACATAAACAGATGCATAACTCTGTCTGCAGCGTGTATGGGTGAGGAAGGACCAGGGTAATGTGCCATGACAATATTTATCTCACACCATATTTATACCCTGAGAGCTGGAGAAGCACAGAGGGGCTCCACAGAAACAGCCACAAGCAGAGCGGGTGTGGGAGGGAGATGGGGGCAGGGCCAGGGGGATTTTGGGGGAAGAAAAGGGGTTTGGGAACTGGGGAGTCAGCAGCAAGGGCAGACTGAGTCATTTAGAGGATCCAGACCAGAGGGAAGCAGCTGCTAATGTGGAGCAAGGGGCACAGGAGGTGGTTTGGGTGCATTTCCCCACTTTGCTCGTGGTGTTTCTGAGCATTTTGCTGTGAGGGATAATTTCTCTTTGCAGTGGTGCATAAATTCCTGTTGGATGTCCTGTGTCTGAGCAGGCACAGAGTGGAGGAGCCCTCCTGGCCCTTGCCTGGTGCCCGAGCATCCCTGGAGTGCAGCACCAGCCCCAAGCAATGGGCAGGAAATCCTGGAGCCCTTCAGCACAGCCCCAGGCCAGGCTGGGTGCAGCTGTGGGAGCAGATGTTGGAGGGGAAGGCAATCTCTGAAAAGCAAAAGCTGCCAATCTCCCTTGGCTTTTTCTCCAATATTCTTTCCCTGGTGAAACCCTGCCCTGCTCCAGCTGGAGTCTCCGTGGCTGGGGAAGTTGGTGGAGAGGTGGTTGGGTGATTTTTCTCTTCCAGCCTGGCAGCTGCCCTCTGTTTGGAGGGTCCACCAGCCTCTCCAGAGCAGACAGACTGAGGGAGATTTGGCATTTGGTGGTCCTGCAGCTCTCATGTCCTCTGGGAGCACAGGACAGCAGCTGGGTTAGAGGACCAAGGAGAATTTCCTTATTTCCCACCCCTCCTTGAGAAGTGCCATGAGATGTGGAGTCAGACAGCGTTTTCAGACCTCATCCCACCAGGAAGAGAAGGCACTTTGGAGATGGTTTGAGACAGATTTTTTAAACCTAGAAAAGTCTGACCCCTGTGGAAATTTTCACACCCTTATCCCAGCTCCAGAGTGGGTACAAATTTGAGCAACATTCCTCTCCCCAAAAGGCCACCCCTTACCTGGCTACAGCCAAGCCTGGCACTCTGCAAGCTTCCAAAAGCCTGCACCATTTGTTAAACATCCAAATTATAGTTTATAATTATAGTTTACTAGCAGGAATAAAACTAACACTGTTATTTCCCCTGTTTATTTCCCCTGTTCAGCCTCCCCAGCAGCCGTTCCCACTCGTGCTGGAGCTGCTTAGCTGAGCAATGGGAGCTGCTCATGGATGTGCCTCCAGCTCCATCCTCCCAAACCCCTGTGAGGGCAAAGAGCCTCCCTCTCTCTGCATCCAAAACCTGTGGCCCACCCCAGAGTCAGTCTGACCCTCTTCTGCTGTAAAAACAAAGTCAATTTATTCCTTTTTGTCCTCCTTCCACCTATTCCTTCTTGGCTGCCACCAGCCTGGTTTTCAATCACCAAGAGCTGCACAGGCAGTGTTCAAATCCTGCCTGCAGCTACTCCTGGTGTGAAGCTGCCTCCAAAAGACTCCCAGAGTCCTCAACATTTCTCCTTCCCTTTGAGCTTCTCCAGCATTGTCCCAAAGATAAATGAGTGGCTGAATGCTGGGATCACTTTTCTCTCGTCAGCTCCATATCCTGCTCCTCCAGGGCAAGGAATGAAACCTCCTCCTCCTCCTCCTCCTCCTCCTCCCAGTTCTGCTCAGGGAGTTTGATTCCCAGCCACTCTTTCTGGCTATTGATTCCTGCACTCCTCACTGCAGGGGGAAGTGACCTGTAACCAGAGCATCAGTGCTGGGTTTATCAATCTCCTCAAGATAATTGGGAACACGGGAAGGTGGAGAAGGGAATAAATGGTGGGAGGGAGAAGAGTTTGTTTAACACTCGGTGGGGAAAACCAGAGCCAGCCAGGGAAACCCTGCATTTCATCATGGCCAACCTTGGAGAGCTGGTTTTGGATTCTAGGTCAGGATTTGGGAATATCTATCCTGGATTCCTGTCCCGTTGGGGTCAGATGCCAACTCTTGCCTTAGAAAGATCTCCCTGCCTTGGAGAGGCCATGAGAGCCCAGCCTGGGGATGGAGGGGTTGGATAAGGATTGTTGTGACCAGAAATGGATCCAAAACACAATAAATTCATTTTTCAGGCAGAGCCTGGGTTTGGAAGGGTTGGATAAGAATCTTCACGACCATTAACAGATCCAAACCACAATAAATCCCTTTTTCAGGCAGATCCCATCCCCACAGCCCACACCATCCCCCCCTCCCAGTGCCCTGATGAGGAAAGCTCTGCTTGGCATGCTCAGAAGCAACCCCCGAGGGATAATTATAATTTTGGCCTCTTTGCTATTGAAATGTTGCCTGTAATTAACTCCCACCCCGGGAGCCAGACCCTTCCTGGGAGCAGGGCTGGGTTTGGGACTGGCTGGGATCAGCCAGGAGCGAGAGCAGGGCTCAGTTCCAGGGATCTCCCCCAGTTTGTGGTTCAATTGCTGTAAGCAAATTCAGCAATCTGAGGGTGATTAAAGTCCCCAGTGCTGCCAGAACAAAGCCCCAGCTCCCATTAACAGCCTGGGAGCTGCAGGTCATCTGCAGGTGTGTGCAAAGCCCTCGTGGTCCCCTTGCACAAATAGATTCCGAGAGTGCAGGAGGTGGCTGGCAACAGAGAGTTAAAAATGAGAATTAAACCCACATCTCCTCAAGGCTGAGACAGGGCCTTACCCCCAAATAATCACTTTGCTGCTCCTCCATGACCTCTCTGTGATGCAAATAGCTTTGCAGTGGAAGGGCTAATTCATTCTCACAGCTAAAAATGATCATTGCTGCGAGAAAGTGTTCTGGGCGTGAATCCTTTGCGCAGCAAATAGCTGTATTAACAGGTTCATTTTCTCCCAGCAATGCTATCAAAAGCTCTTTAAGCTGCTTCCAGCACACAGCACAGACACAGCAGCCTGCAAAAGGGGTGGGAGATGTGATTGCAGGCAGACCTCCCTGCCTCAGCCTGCAAAACCAGCCCAGCTCCGTGCTGGGAACATCCAGGAGAGTCCCTGTCCCCTCCCGAGGTGCCCCTGTCCCAGGGATGGCTCCACTCCTGAGCAAATATTTGGGGAGTTTCTGCTTTTCCGGAGACCAACAGGCAGCATTGGGAATGGGGTGGTTTCCCTGGACAGGACAGTTCCATGTCCTCCTCCCCAGCTGATTTTGGGATTGTTGGGCATGGTGGTTTTCCTGCACTCATTTGTCACCTGTTTCTAATTGGTGTGATTAATTGGTGTGGTTAATTGGTGTGGTCCCAGCTCTGAGCATCACATTCCACCTTGGTATCTCCAAGCTCTGGATGGAGCATGGGTGTAAATCTTTATCTCCTGCACTTTTCCTGGAATAGGAAGGAATAAGTAGATGAATCCCTGAAATTATTGGATGGATCATTGCCAAAAACTGGGAGGGAAACCTGAGCTGCTGATGCTGTGTTTATCCAGGTACAGCTACAGGTGCTGTAACTCAGGTGTGGCTGTGGTTCTCCAGCTCAGGTAGGTTTGGGAATTGTGTGATAGATTCAATTTGGGGCTAATTCCAGCTGCTTTTTAGACATCTTCCCAGGGACTCCCTGACTTTTGTGCAATGCCAAGCTCTTGAGCACCAGAGAAGCACAGAGCAGTTTGGGTTGGAAGGGACCTTTAAAGGTGCTCAAGGCCAACCCTCCAGCACTGAGCAGGGACATCTTCACCCAGACCAGGTTGCTGGAGCCCCATCCAATGTGGCCTTGAATATTTTCAGGGATGGAGCATCCACCACCTCTCTGGGCAATTAAAAAAATTTCAGGGATGGAGCATCTACCACCTCTCTGGCCAATAAAGTAACACTTTCTTTAGATCTAATCTCCATTTCAGCTCTGAATATTTTTAGGGATGGAGCATCCACCACCTCTCTGGCCAATAAAAAAATAAAAAGCTTTCCTTAGATCTAATCTTGATTTTGGCCTTGAATATTTTTAGGGATGGAGCATCCACCACCTCTCTGGCCAATAAAAAAATAAAAAGCTTTCCTTAGATCTAATCTCAATTTTGACCTTGAATATTTTTAGGGATCCACCACCTCTCTGGGCAATAAAATAATGCTTTCCTTAGATCTAATCTCAGCTTTGAATATTTTTTAGGGATGGAGCATCTACTACCTCTCTGGGCAATAAAAAATTTTCAGGGATGGAGCATCCACCACCTCTCTGGGCAATAAAAGATGCTTTCTTTAGATCTAACCTCGACTTCCCATTTAATTTAAAGCCATTTCCCCTTGCAGTGGTATATTACATTACAGGATGGCACTTTTGGGGTTCGAGGCAGGGAGATGAGGGTTTGCAGCAGGAGAGGGGACAGGGCTGAGCATTCCCAGAGCCCAGGGATGAGCTGGAAGCAGCAGCTGGCTCTGAGCAAACGCTCTCCAAAGGTCGGCGGCGCTGCTCCCTTCGCGGGAAAGCCCACACGCCTTCCCCATGACAACCTGTTACAGCTCCACAGCCAAACAATATTGCTCTTTTTGGGTTGGTTTTTTTTTTTTTCCTCATTAGTTCCTGGGTTGCCTCTTTCCTTCAGCAGAGCTGCTGGTTCTGCCTCTTCAAATCCAAATCGAGGCATTTTTGGGGTGATGGGAGTCGGTGTTACGGTGCTGTGCCAGGAAATGCTGGCGAGAGCTTGGCTGAGTTTTCTTGGCATTGCTGGGCAGGAGCAGAAACGGGGAGAATGGAAAAGCTGGCATCAGATAAATCTCTTGCTGCAGTTTCATAGCACAGCCATGCAACTGTCAGGGAAATTGATCCACAAACACCAGAGGTTTATGTCCAAGAAAGGAGACAGAGGAATCCTGGAACTTTATTTGAATAAAGGGAGAGGCCATGGGGCATTCCCCTGGGATCTCTCGAATTTTTGGAGGATGCACCCTCCTTTTTATCCTCATTTCCCAGCCTCATTTCCCTTCTCTCTTTCCCCATTGGCTGAGGTACTTGAGAGGTTCAGACTTCCCAAAACACCAAATACATAACACCCCCTTTTAATATATAACCCCCCCTTTTCTTTTCCTGTGCCAATCAGTGGAATTCCTATGGAATCTTTGGTTCTTCCCACTGTTTCTTTCATCTCTCAGTATCCAATTTTATTTCTCAGCAGACCCACAGTTTATTTTTAAAGACAAATCCCTCTCATTCCTCTCACAACCCTGGAGTAACCTGGTAAGGAAACAGGAGCTGCAATTCTATGGAAAAAAAAAAAGGGTAAAAGAAGGATTATGGAGAATTGTGGCACAAAGAGGGGTTGGATGGAGATGTCCCTTTGTGCTCCACAGCATTCACCTGGCTCGAGGAGCAGCTCCAAAGCAGGAAAAGGAGCCCCAGCACCATCCTGGGGCTCTCCATGGGACAGCAGTGCCCAAACCCAGCCAGCCCCAAACCCCTGGCTCCAGGGGACATTTAATTGTACCTTATCTCAGAGCATCCCAGGGAAGGGCTAGACTCAAAACCTGACCCCAGAGCATCCCAGGGAAGGGCCAGACTCAAAACCTGACCCCAGAGCATCCCAGGGAAGGGCCAGACTCAAAACCTGACCCCAGAGCATCCCAGGGAAGGGCCAGACTCAAAACCCAGCCTGCATTCCTGGATCCGTCCCACGCCCCCTCAAGCACCTTGGGCAAACTGCTGAGGCTTTCCACAGCAAAACAGCATTAACAGGCCTGGCCTACTTTGCAGGGATGTTTTGAAGACAAATTTGTGTTTCCCTGGGGAAAGGGGACTTGTGGAAAACCTGTTCATACACCAAAACTGGGCTTAGCCTCCCTGTTTGTAAATTACTTGCTAAGGAGCTGTCTCCAGGGAGAAACTTGCTTCTTCTTCCTTTCTTTTTTTCCTTTTTTTTTTTCTCTTTTTTTTTTCTTCTTTTTTTTCTTTCCCCATGAAAGAAAAAAAAACCCATCAAGATAAATTCCTGGCTATCAAATCAAAAGATCTTCGGTAACCTCTTTGGCTATTAAAGTCAAATAACGATCATAATGAGCACTGCAGTTTCACTCATCTCAGAAGATAAAATAAGAAAAGCCAGGCCAATTTCTTTTTGCTTGCCAGCAGATAAGAGCCTGACCCAGATTGGCAGAGCTCAGCTGCCTCCACAGCTTTGATTTTTCTTGGGGGAAGCTCAGTTCTGCCTGGGGGACCCCCAAACCTGGTGGAGGCCCAGGTGTGATGGGGAGCACCAGCTTTGCTCTCCCACTTTTTCTTCTCCCTGAGCAAAATCAGTTTAAAGGCTAAAGAAAAGGGAAAAAGTAAAGCCCTGCTCCAAGCTGTGAGCGCTGATCCCTTGGGAATTGCAGCCTGAGGTGGAGAAAAACAGCAATTAATGCTTTGGAGAGGATGAGGTTTGTGCTGTCCTTCTGATGCCTTTACACTCATTATATTTAAAAGTAGTTTCTGCCAAGCCTGACACTTCAGTATCATAAAAAGTTCCTTTTGTCACTTTTCCCCCTTCTTTTTGGCATCCCTGTGAGAGAGCAGGAGAGATGGAATGGGCTAAAACAAAGTGATCTGATTGAGTAATGAATAAAGATTAATGAATTTTTGCTACCGTCAATGATTCTATGGTAATTGCTTTAATAATATAAAATTATTTTTCTGCTCCAAACTATGATTAATGATACCAATGGAGCATTTGAATCATGGGCCTTGTGTTTTTGGTAAGTTCACTGATTAAATAACTAATATAATAGTTTACTCTTAATTTTTCTATGGGGAGCAATCACCCACTAATTAGTTGGGGCACCAGGGTTGAGCGAACCTATTGTTTTGTGTATCAAAACTCTCCCTCATCTCTCGACTCCTCACCAACACAATTTAAAGGAGCAGCAACTTCTTTTCCACTTTTTTTAATATTTTCCACATCAGAAAAGTCCTCATTAATTATATTCTCAGGGTAGTGGGAAGTGAAATGGGGGACACTCACTTTAGGGTGAGATGGAGACAGAGTGAGCAGGGTCCTGAACCAAAGCCAAGGGGAGAAGAGGAAAAAAAGGATTTTTCACCCCATTTTGGGGCAAAACCATCCTATTTTGTAAATGTTTCATGTTCATTAGACCATCCTGGACAAGGGGTCCTCATTTGCACCCCGAAATTTCCACACCTGGGAGCTCTTTTTACCTCTTTGGCACCAGAGATAAATCAGCCCAGGCCTCCCCGCCCCTGCGGGGTGTTAATGAAGCGTTTAATCATTTACTGTTTCCCTTGCTCTGCCTCCTTTTTATTTCGGTTTGCAGGAATCAGAGAAACACTGGAGCGTGGCAAAAGGCAGCTATTGAACGTCTGTGTCTGTTATTTGCCCCCATGATGGGGAATTAATTGCCTTTTGATTAATGAGCCCTTCAGAGCTGGGTCTGAGCTGGGACTGAGGGGAAGGAGGAGAGAGAAGGGAAGAAAATCAGCTGCTCTGCTCCAGCCTTGGTGTTTTCTGGGCTGCCAAGAAGGGGTTAAAGAGCCAAAAGCTGGATGGGGAGGGATGGTGGGAAGGCAGAAGGAGAAATCTTAGTCCTGGCATGTGTCAGAGGAGAGAGAGAGAGAAATTGAAGCAGTAGTTTTAATTCTGTGAGTGCTTTCACGCCCCTTGAATGGAGAAGGGGAAAATTATTTAATTAAAAATATATTTACTTTTAATGCAACCATCAATATTTCCATCCATGCTGATTGTGGAGAGGGGCTGTGTGTTTGCATGTTTAAACACTTGGGAGCTCTGCCTCTTGCTGCTCCTGCTCCAGCAGCAGCCAGAGAGTGAGTGAGCACAGGCAGAACCTGAGCACAGGCAGAACCTGAGCACAGGCAGAACCTGAGCACAGCCAGATCCTGAGCACACCCAGATCCTGAGCACACCCAGAACCTGAGCACACCCAGATCCTGTGCACACCCAGATCTTGTGCACACCCAGAACCTGAGCACACCCAGAACCTGAGCACAGCCAGATCCTGAGCACACCCAGATCCTGAGCACAGGCAGAACCTGAGCACAGCCAGATCCTGTTCACATCCAGAACCTGTGCACACCCAGAACCTGTGCACACCCAGAACCTGTGCACAGCCAGAACCTGAGCACAGCCAGATCCTGAGCACACCCAGATCCTGAGCACAGGCAGAACCTGAGCACAGCCAGATCCTGTTCACATCCAGAACCTGAGCACACCCAGATCCTGTGCACACCCAGATCCTGAGCACACCCAGAACCTGTGCACAGCCAGATCCTGTTCACACCCAGAACCTGTGCACACCCAGAACCTGAGCACACCCAGATCCTGTGCACACCCAGATTCTGTTCACACTCACTTGGATCCCTGAGCACACTCTGATCCTGAGCACACTCTGATCCTGTTCACACTCAGATCCTGTGCACACCCATCTTCTGAGCACTCAGATCCCTGCTCACACTCCCCCAGATCCCCTGTACACACTCAGATCCCTGAGCACACTCAGATCCTGTGCACACCCAGCTCCTGAGCACACCCAGATCCCTGAACACACCCAGCTCTCTGCTCACACTCAGATCCTGAGCCCACCCCATCTCCTGCTCACACTCAGATCCCTGCTCCCACTCAGATCCCTGCTCACACTCCCCCAGATCCTGTGCACACTCAAGTCCTGCTCACATCCATCTCCTGAGCACACCCAGATCCCTGCTCACACTCAGATCCTGAGGGCACCCATCCCATCTCCTGAGCACACCCAGATCCCTGCTCACACTCAGATCCTGAGGGCACCCATCCCATCTCCTGAGCACACTCAGATCCCTGCTCACACTCCCCTGATCTCTGTGCACACTCAGATCCCCAAGCACACCCACCCAGCTCCCCCGATTTCCCAGCTTTGGCCCTGGGCCTTTTTTGGCAATTCCCATTAACAGCCTCCCACCCTCTGGATTCAGGTCCCCCATGGGACTTTTGCTGTCATGACCTTGCTGGGTTTCTTTGGGAGGCACCAACAAACCCTGGGGTCCCAGTGCACTCCAAAATCCATCCCTGCTGTGCTCCTGGGCTGGTTGGGTGCCTGGGTGCTGCTGAGTGAGGTGCTCCAGGTGCCGGGTGGACCAGAAGGAGCATCCCCTAAACACAGGAGATGGGAGCTGCCCCTGCTGCTGTTCCCTAAATAATTTAGACAGTGGAAAATGGCAGGATTCAGGGATTCTGCCAACAACCCACCAAGAGTTGTACAGTAAAGCTCCTTCAGATCTGTATTCCTTCCCCGTGTCCAAACACCTCCCAGTTCCCCATTTGCCTGTCTTGTTCCTGCCCTATGGGATGGATTTAAAGGATTTCTCCACAACAGCCTTTAAATCTCCTGGCTGGGTGCTGCTGAGTGGTGGCACACTCTGATGAGGCTCTGCTGGCCCGGCCTCCCCCCGGGGCTGACCACACAAGGACAGAGGCTTTGTGTGAAATACAGCTCCAGAAAGGGGAAACAAAAAGTTTGGCTTGTAGAGGAAACAAATTGCCTTTGTCAGTGTGACCTTGAAGCTCAGCCACCAGCCCAGTAGGAAGGCAGCTCCTGCTCGGATGCCATCCCTCTTCCCCTCTCCAAAGAAGCTCCTGTCTCCCAAGACTGGCAGCATCATTCCTTATTTCCAAGGCCTGCAGTGTGTTGCACTTATTTTGTCGTTCATTCGCTGGTTTTCAGCATTTGCAAGGCCATGAGGAGCAAATCCTCCTTCCCCCGACATCGCTCTGATGAATCCCAGCCCCTTCCTCACCTTCCCACGGCTCCCAGGGATGTGGATCTGGGTGGGAATCACAGCTGGTGATGCCAGGAGGTTCCCAACTCCAGTCCAGCAGCTCTGCCTCTCCTTGTGGATGCAGCTCACAGCTCCCTTTCCGCTCTCATGTTTCAAGTGGAAAATTTGGTGAAAACAAAAAATTAGCAGGACATTCTTGGCCGAGCAGCAACAAGCAGCACAATCTATTAGCAACAGCCCCTTTTTTTTTTTCTGGGTTTGTGCTCAGCACACGTTTCCAGCAGAGCTGCTGAGGGATGGAGCAGTCACCAGGAGCGGAGAGCCCGTGGATCTCCCTTCTCCTGGCAGCTCCCTGGTCTCAGCCCACCAGACTGGTCCCATCACTCCATGTCTCCCTGAAGGAAAAGGTCGCTCTGGAGCCTCCGGTGAGACGCAAACGCAATTTGCTGATTTTTCTGAAAATGCTGTTGAAATGATATTAATCCCTGGCTCCACAGGAAAGATCAAAAGAGCCAGGGAGGCAGTGTAGGACACGGAATGGAAATGGTGCTCTGCAGAGAGAAGAAAGGGAATTGGAAACTTCCTGGTGGAAGCAGCAGCTGGGTATTTAAATCAACCCCAGTGGCGGCCAAAGTTGCCTTTGCTGGACCCAACCCATTGAGCAGAAATGAGGACAGAGAGCCCCAGAGGGTTCCTGTATTTCACTCCCTGTGCAGAGCAGGCTTTTCCTGAGCCGTTTTGGAGGCAACACTGCAGTCAGCCCTTTGCCTTTTATTGCCACAGTCTGTTCCACTTCTCATCAAATCCAGCCCTGGATCTTTTTCCCAGCCCGTTGTGGCCCATCTGGTGTTTGCATCGAGCTGTGCTCTGGCCCTGCCTGAATTTCAGCAGCTTTGTAGGATATCTCAGGCCCTTTCTCCTGTTTTCCATCCCCGGCTCTCAGCTCTGATTTTGGTTTTGTGTCCTCCCAAGTGCCGCTGGCCTTTCCTGGGGTGAGCCCTCTGCAGATCTAATAAACGTCTCCTCTCTTCCATCACTGGGGAGGTTAATTGGAATATTGAATCATAGCAGATGAAGAGAGACTCCTGTTAGACACATCCCTCCTTTCTGACAGGGAGCCATTGATAATCCCTCTCTAGGTACAGCCAAATTGCCAGATAAAGCTGTTTCCCAGCTGAGGAGAATGTCACGGGGGGACAGCTTGGAGAGCCTCCCTGAAGTAAAGACAGATGACATCTCCTGCATCCTCCCCCAGCACTGTCCCTGCCACCCTGTCACTGGAGGAAATTAGATTGGTTTGACCCGATTTGGGCTTTACAAATTCATGTTGGCTGTGCCTGGTTTTCCTCTGTTCTTCCAGGTGCTCGCCTTGTTTGAGGCAAACTCCTCCTCCTCCCACCCCTCTCCCAAAGGCAGGTGTTGCCTCTGTCCTTTTCCACATTTTTGCACTGTCATCTTTTCAAATATTGCTGTGTTGGCTCCAAAATTGTGCTCAGTTGGCTCTCCACGTGCCTGGGGATGGAGCTGGAAAATGCCTGAGTGTGCTCCAAACTCCTCAGTCCCTTCCCAGCCTGCTCCTCCTCAGGGTTAATTGTGTCAGACACCAACTCACAGCTGATCTGTTTAGTAAAGACTAAACTGAAAGAGGCTTTAGCCATCTCAGCATCATCTGGCACAGCCTTCCCTCTTCAGCCACTCTGACATTTCCAAACGGAATTTTGAGTATTTTTTTTCCAAATTCAAACTGGCTTTTTCAGCTGTTTTAAAATGTAAATCAATTTCTGCTTAAAAAAAAAAAAAGGAAGTGTTTTAATAGCCTGACTGTAATTGTTGGAATAAAATGCTTTGAAAGAGCAAAATGTTTCTTGCTACTTGTGATCAGTTTTCTTTGGAATTATTATTAATGGTGGGGCCAAAAATTGAGGGGTTTTGAAAGGAAAAAGGCTCAAATCCCGCCCCAGATTTTTGTCATGCTGTTTCTCAGTAGCTGGGAGCATCACACTCACCCTGCCAGGTGTTGGCTCAACCAGAGCTGCAGTTATTTCCCTGTGAGATTTCCCTGGGCCAGGAAACTCTGGATTCTCAGAGGCAACTCCATCTGCATCGACAGCGATCCGTGCCTCCAGCCTGAATCCACAGAGGCAGAATTGGATGGGTATTGAGCAGAAATGTGTCTTGTCCCACGCACAGCAGCTGAAAGCTGGCTTTAAATGCAAATGGGATGGGGAAGACTATGGAAATTCAATAGAGAAAGCTCTTTGGGGTTCTTTCCATCCAGCACAGATCATTAGGAAGAGCTCTGGCTGCCCAGAGACCTCGGGAAGGAAACAGAAATATGAAATCAGACCTTTCTGCCTCGCTGCAGTCCAAGTCAGACACATCATGTGTGCTGCTGTGTGAACTCACCTGTTTCAGCTCTTGTCCCCTCATCCCACCAGTTCATCCCAGGAAACCTCTGCTCCAGTTCAAACCTTCTCCTGCCCTCCAGTGGGAATTGATTTGTGGCCCAGCTCCTCTGGTGCAAACGTTGTCCTTTAAGTAAAGTAGCTCTGCCTGGCCCATGCCTGGGTGATGGATGGAGCAGGAGCCTGTTTGCATTTCAGCTGTCTCCCACAACAGCTGCTGCTTCAGCAGGGAGAGGGATGGTGGTTATCTGGGTAAACAGCTTTCCCTAAAAAGGGATTATTTCCAAAAACACCCATCAGCTTTCTAAAATCGACACCCAAGCGCTTCTAGTGGATTGGAGATATTCAGTGGGGAATGGAGTCAGGGGGTTCATGCAAACAAAATGGTAACTTTTCATCCAGAAGTTAAAGTTTCCATTTTTTCCCTTTGGTTTTGGCTGACCAGCCATTTGAAATAGGAAAAAAAAAAAAAAGGAATTGTTTCAGGGGATAAATCTCCCAGCCTGGCTGGGATAGAAAACTGAGATTCAGGGGCCCGGGATCAATTCCTGCATCCCCCAGTGGTGATCAGTGGATGGCTTTGAGCCAGTCCTTTGCTCACTGTCTGTAAAGCAGGAAAAGGGAATCCACCCCATGCAGGGAAAAGGTGTCAGAAATACCTGTGGGGTTCTCTGAGCAGCTCTCAGGGAGACAAAGAGGTGGGAATGAGGATTTTTGTGCCAAAGAGGTGAGGGATGACGATGGAGCAGGATGAAGGTGAGGATGGAGCAGGATGGAGGTGGAGCAGGAGGAGGGTGGAGCAGGGTGAAGATGGAGCAGGAAAACCCCAGTGCTACTCAAGGCAGGGGATGGGAAGTGCAGGGAATAGACCTGGATGTCCTGGTTCAGAGCTGGTTTTGCTGCACTCCCATTTCACTGGGCTGGTTGTGGGGCCAGGTGAACGTGGAGCTCTGCATGTTCAGGACCCTTTGGCTGTCACTGTCCCCACAGCCAGGTCCCAGCACCATTCCGGGGGTGCCAGGTGCTTCAGGGAGGCCCTCCAGGGGTGCCCACACCCCACTGCCTGCCGTGCTGATGTGCCAGGGAGGGAAGAACCCAGGCAGGACGTGCTTGGCCTCCCCAGCCGCAGCACAGCCGCTTCCCGGAGCACCGAGAGTGCTGAGTGTGTTGTGGAAGGTCCTTAAATCACTAATTAAAGCTGTTACCCTCCGCATGACACTGGAGGCTCAGGGGATGGAAGAGATGGCTCAGCAGCTCGTTTTTCTGCCTTGCCCCTCTCCCTTGCCCGTTTTTCCAGCATCCCTGCTCCATTATCCTCACACGCATCCCGTGGTTTAGAATGCAGATCCCATCGATCGGGAGGGGCTGCAGGGATTGCGGGTCATTTGCATTCCCCCGTCCCTTCCCATTTCTCCTCCGGAGCCCCGGCTGGGTGAAGTTTGGAGCAGAGAAGGAGATCTGGTTGCTATGGCTACCAGCGCTGCCTTCCTCCCGAGGAGGAGGAGGAGACCGCAGGAGTCCAGGGCAAAGCCATTCCCCACAAACTTCTTTGCCTCTGGAGCTCAGCCAGGGGCTCTGGGCACCCTTGGGGCACTCTTGGGAAGCACCAGGTGTTCCCTGTGGGCAAACAGGACCTGGGGATGGGCAGCAGCTCCATAAAAACCCCATGAGTCCCATCTTGGACTGGGCACTCGGTGTAGGGAGCACTTCTGTCCTCCTGGAAAGGACGGTGTGGGACACCTTGGGAAAGGACACAGGGCACAGTTTGGATCCCCTCCTTCCCAGAGGCTGGTGGGTATGTGGCTCTCTGGACTGATGGATTCTCAGGGCGGTTGTGCAACCTCCCAAAGGGCTTTAAACACCCAAATACTGGGGAATCATCTTTTCCTTTTTACATTTTTTGCTGCTGCATGCCCCAAATCAGTACAGAGGGCTGCAGTGACCCCAAACTCTGGGGTTCCATCCCCCTTGATGAGGGAACAGACAGAGGAGGTCTCACACAACACGGATCCCTTTGTTCCCAGGTTGCTCAGGATTGTCTGTAATTATTTCCAGGGATGCACGCCACGGCAATTGTTGATTATTTGAGGCTCCTGTGGGAATGCTTCCCTGGGAAAGAAAAGCAAAGAGCCCTGCACATAGCCTGGATGAGAAATTCAGATCTGGAGCGGGCTCAAGAAGGGAATAAATAGGTGAATAAATTAAATATATAAAAGGTGGGGGGGAAGGAGTGAGATGGCCTTGCCATGTCAAGATAACTGTACCTTGTCCCTCTGCTCTGCAAACTCTGCTGAGCAGATTTATTAGTTTTAATTAACAAGAGGGGGAGAAAAAAAATAGAGCTGGGAATACATCCAAATTTCAACTCACAAAATCACTGCTCCCTCCTCAAGATTGAGAGAGAAAGAGGGTGAATGACCAGAATAATAATCAGGAAAGAGATCTGGGTGCCAAGGAAGCCACTTCTCTGCCCAGGCTTTGCGCTGGCTCCTGGGGTGAGCAGGAACTTTTTTCAGAGCAGAAGGGGAAGCCCTGGCAGGGTCAGAGTTCAGGGCTGGGCCCGTGTAAAATTCAGAGCGGGGCAGATAAAAGTTCTTATCCAAACTTTTCCTTTGGTAGAAAAACTGGGGCTGGGTTTAAGGTTGTGTCTGTAAGTACTGCTTTTCACAGAAAATGTGATTTTTTTATAAGTCCTCATCCCCAAGGATGAGTGGCTTGGGGACAGCCAGTTGCTGATGTGCCCTCAGTGGCCACAGGTACATGTCCCCACACTGCCCTGAGCACTGGGGAATAGGATTTTTGTTCCCAAATAATATCAACCTTCTCCCCATGGGGTACACTCTGGCATGCTGGAAGGAAGGTGTTTAACTTAAGGTATTTGCTTATTCCCAGTAGCAGAAGAGAGCTAAAAAAAAATAATAAAAACTCAATTTCCAGTCCACAAAACACTGACAATCCAAACCATCTAAAAGAAAAACAGTGCTGCCTTTTATTTATTAGTGGTTTTTTCCCTGTTGGCACCCAGTAGACATTTGCTGCCAAGGATTTATGAGGATGAAATGCATTTTTTTTCCCTGTCAGAACGGCCTGGGAGGGAGGCCTGGTCTGGGAGCATCTCCCTCCTCCTGCAGAGTCCTCACCCCAGGACCAGCAGGAGTGCAGCCTCGTTAGTCCAGCTAATTAGCCTTGATTAATAACCAAGAGCTGAGGTGTTTCTGGCCTTCTCCTGCAGCCAGAGCTGTCCTGTGGCACGGGAGGTGCTGGCTCAGGGAATTTGCCTCAGGGTTTGAGGTAAGAATTTCCTTTATGGCTCTGCACCATCAGCTGAGAGGTCAAATATTGTCATGAGAACCCAGGAAGGCCCTGAGTTTCTCAGGACAGCGAAGGAAAATGGGCTTTGCCTTCCCTCCCATGTTCCCTTTCAAGTGTTCCTTTGGCCCATTAGAACTTGTTTGGGAAGAGCTGGGAAGGATCTGGCTGCCAGCACCACCAGGATCCAGGGGAGCTTGGAGCCCTTGGCCCCATCCCTGCCATTTCCAGAAGTCCCACGAGGAAACAGCCTCTCTCTCCAGGAAACAGCAGCTCCAGTATTTTGTTTTTGACTTTCACAACTTCAACAAGTCCCTCAGGAGAAGCACCAGCGAGTTTTATTAAAAAAAAACAACAAACCCCGTGGAGAGGACGAGCACTTTGTCTTCCAGATTTACCAGGAACTGCTGGAGACAGTGGAGAGAGTTCAGAAAATGCTCTTGGGGAGCAGCAGGACATAAATAAAGAGAAATAATAACAGCTGGACTCAGCACAGGGATAGGGGTACAAGGCCCTGAGGCCACAGTTGGGTTTGTGGCCAAAACACCAGGAACAGCAAAAATTCTCAAGAAAAACACAGATTGAGGGTCTCACAGGAAAATAATCCACCTGAAAACCCAGCAGAGAGCTGTGCCCTGGCCCTGGGATGAAGATCAATCCCCTGTTTCATCCTCATTTTGAGGAGTTTTTGGGGCTGGCCTGGCAGAGGACTGGGGTGACTCTGTGGATGTGGCAAGGAGGGCACTTTGGATGAGGCAGGAGAAAAGGGTCACTGTGCTTCAAGTCCATGGCTGATTTGCAGGCAGAAAGGTGCAAACTCCAATCTCCTGCCAGATGGGAAATTTTAAGTTTTGCACATTTTAAATTAATTTGTATCCAATACAAGCCAGACCTCTGCTACCTTCCACCTCTTCTGCTGTTAGAAATCCAAATATCACTGATTCTGTGCTGTGATTTTTGAGAACCCAATTACCTGCAGGATCTCAGCCCATCTGTGCTTGAGATGTGCCCAGGTACGGCCAGGTTTGCTGGTGGAAAGGTGACAAAAAGGCACGGAGAAGGTGTGATTTTTACAGCCTCAATTCCCCAGGGAAGCAATCCAACAAGAGAGGTCAGATCCTGGGTCCCATGGCATATGTTCAGATTACTTCATCAGCGCTCTGGTTGAAACATTTCCATGGCTGCTGCTGGCAGAAAATTGGTCTTTAAAAAAAAAAAATCCAAATTATGTTGGTTTTTTCCCCACTTGAGAAATGTTGACATTGTGTCAAAAAAAAAAAAAAAAAAAAGAAAAAAGAAAAAAAGCCAAGCAAAAATCCAGGCCAAACCAAAATGTTGAACAAATAGAGACATTTTCACTTTGGAAGCAAAAATCAAAACAGATCTGTTGAAAACAGAAATAATTTCATCCAAACAGGACCACTTACAACCTGGTCTCCTATCGATTGCTAATTCCACGCCAGGACACTGGCTTGGAACCACGAGGAGCTCTGGACCAAAACTCAAAGGAGCAGCTAAACCTGGCTTTGGGCTCCTTCCATGTGTGGCACTGGGGTTTACCCCACCCTAATTTGGGAGCAGTGATTAATTGGCTGCTTTAGAGAGAAGTAATAATAATAAAATAATAATAAATAAAGAGAGAGTCAAGGATGTGCCACGCTTAGCTTGAAGTTGGTGTTACTCCTCTCTGGAGGTCACAGTGACCCCAGAGGTGCTCGGTGACATGGGTGTCACTGTGGCTGTCACAGCAGGAGCAAAAATTCCCAGATTCTGGCTCATCCCAAGCTGGCAAACTCAGCTCCATGAGGTTCTTCCCCTCTTTTTTTGGTGCATTTTCCAAGCAGGGTTTTGGGAGGATGGAAATCCCAGGGTCTGCCCAGCTCCAGAGCCTCGGAGCCAGGTGGGAAGAGAGCTGGAATTTACACATAAACATCCTGGCACAAAGCCACCTCCACAAGGGGGGAAAAAAATCCAAACAGAAAGAACATGAAAAATTAATAAGGGTTTTAGACTATTACATTTTCCAGGACTTGCTGGATCGTGGTTCTCAATACTCAATCAATCACATTTCAATTGGGCTGATTAATTTTCCAAAATGCTTTGTTGGACGCCTCTGACGTGCTCAGGTTCCCAGGGAGATGAGCCAAGGCCAGGATTGGAATTGGGGGACTCATGAGGGGGGACCCAGGGATGGAATTGGGGGATTCATGAGGGTGGACCCAGGGATGGAATTGGGGGATTCATGAGGGGCGACCCACGGATGGAATTGGGGGATTCATGAGGGGGTTCCAGGGAGGGAGTTGGGGGATTCATGAGGGGGTTCCAAGGCGGGAATTGGGGGATTAATGAGGGGGGACCCAGGGATGGAATTGGAGGATTCATGAGGGGATTTCAGGCCTGGAGTTGGGGGATTCATGAGGAGGAGCCCAGGGCTGGAACTGGGGGATTCATGAGGGAGTTCCGGGGTGGGAATTGGGGGATTCATGAGGGGGTTCCAGGGAGAGAATTGGGGGATTCATGAGGGGATTCCAGGGAGAGAACTGGGAGATTCATGAGAGGGTTCCAGGGAGAGATTTGGGGGATTCATGAGGGGGTGCCATGGCTGGAACTGGGAGAGTCCTGAGGGGCATCCTGGGGTGGGAACTGAAGAGGATCCAAGGGTTGGAAGGGGAACTCATGAGGGAGATCCAAGGTCTGGAACTTGGGACTCGTGATGGGGGTCCTGGGCTGAGAATTGGGGGTTTATGAAGGGTGTCCCAGGGATGGAGTTGGGGGATTCCTGAGGGGGATTCCAGGACTAGAATTAGGAGAGTCTCAGGGTTGGAACTGGGAGACTCGTGAGGGGTGTCCAGAAGTTGAACTAGAGGACTTATGAAGGGAGTCCCAGGGCTGGAATCGAGGAGGGTCCCAGGGCTGGAATTGGGGTAGTCATGAGGAGGATCTCAGGTCTGGAAGTGGGGGATTCATGAGGGAGATCCAAGGGCTGGAATTGGGGTATTCATGAGGGGGATCCTGTGGTGGGAACTGAGGAGTTCATGACGGGAATCCCAGGAGTGGAATTAGTAAAGTGGAATTGGGGGACTCATGAGGGGGGTCCAAGGGCTGGAACTTGGGGACTCATGAGGGGAAACCTGGGGTAGGAATTGGGGGACTCATGAGAGGGTTCCAGGGCTGGAACTGAGAAGTGTCCCAGGGCTGGAACTGGGGAACTCATGAGGGGGTTCCTGGGACAGGAATTGAGGGACACAAGAGGGGATTCCAGGGCTGGAACTGGGGAACTCATGAGGGGGGTCCTGGGGCAGGAATTGGAGGACTCATGAGGGGGGTCCAAGGGCTGGAATTGAGAAGGGTCCCAGGGCTGGAACTGGGGGGCTCACAAGGAGGGGCCCAGCGCCCGAGGCTGGCCGGGTTTGGAGCAGGATGGGGGTGCAGGATCCATCCCGAGGAGCATCAGCTCTGCCAGGGCGGGCTGAGCTCCTCCCGTGTGTTCCATCTCCTCCGTGCCATCCTCTCCTCCTTCTCCTTGGCCTGATTGCCCCGGCCTGGCCGCTGGCCCGGGGTTAAGGAGAGCACTTTATTGTGCCTAACGAGGCGCTTTGCCCAGCCAGCCAGAGCAGCCAGCTCAGCCCTGGATTGTCTTTCCCTTTTTATTGCCCAGCGGGAGGAGCACGGGGAAGGTCTTTATGTGATTGTAGAGAAAGACAAAATGCCTTAATAGCAGCCGGCGCTGCCTCTCTGGGACCCAGGGGACCCTGCAGCAGCCCGTAATAATCATCGTAAATAAAAGGGGATGGCTCTGGTGTGCGGCATGGGCCGTTAAAACAAGCCCCAGGGTGGAAGGGATGTCTTAAAAACAAGCTGGAGAGGATGTTTCTCTCCTCATTGCCCCTCTAATTCTCCTTCCCTGCATGGCAGAGCAGGGGAAGGCTGGCACAGCTCGGCTCTCTCCCAGCCTTGAATAGCCTAAACAGCACTTATACATTATAGATTATAAACTATAATTATATATTATTATTTAGATTATTTTATATTGTTTTATATATTATTATTTTACATTACTCTATATTATTTTATCTAATTTTATTATATATTTCTATATATAATAAATTATTATTATTATTATTATTATTATTATTATTATTATTATTATTATTATTATTATTATTATTATTATTATCTTCTTATAATTTCTGTGCTTCTCAGCTCCCATGTCCTTAGGGAGGGTTATCCCACACCCTTAGGCTCAGGCCTAACTTTCTGACCTAGCAAAACTGAGTCAAGGCTGTGTTTAATCTTCCCAGCCCTCACACACTGAACACAACCCAAATTTCTCCCTCCTATCCCTTTACCACAACTTTTTTTTCCAGCTTGGTTTTCCCCAATGCATTTTGAGTGTCCAGGGGCTCTGGAGGTCTCCCTGCATTGGGTGGGAGGAGAAATCTAGAATTCCACTTGGAGATGCAGAGCAAAAGGTACAAATTGACTTTCACAAGAGAGAAAAGGAGAGGTAAATGGGGAGGAACACGGATTTTACTGACAGGAGATGCAGCCACATCTCTCCTAGGCTCCCTGCATGGAATATTGAACTCAAACCCAAGATTTTACCAAGCTTTAGTAGCCCTGGGAGCAATCCTGGATGTGGCATCACAGCAGAGCTCCTTGGGACAGCCCCAAGGGACAGAATAAACTTCAAGAAGAGAGAGATGATGGCTGTGACAACTTTTCAGGGAGCCTGGGATGGGCTGAAATCTGCTTCTTTAATGGCTTGGAGCATGTTGGGGACACAGGAGGTCTCAGGAGGGAAGGGACCTTAAAAGACTTCTGCAAAGAGGATGCATGAACTCTTTTTCCTTTTCTATAATACATGCTAGCCTCTCTCAGGGTGTTTTTCATGTCTTTGCAAGCAACAGATTGGCAGCTAAAACTGTTTCTCTCTCTCTCTTTGCTTTAGTTTCTTTCCCCCTCTGCAAATGTTTGGCAGAAAGGAGAATCTGCAATAAAAAAGAGGGAAAAAAAAGGGGGGGGGGGAAAGGGAGTTGATTAAAAGCCCTGAGCTCTAGCTGCAAAAATGTTTTGAAGCAACTGTAACTACCTTTATTTTCTACATAATTCTTGCATTGTGTTGCATTCACACCCTTCACAGTTCCATCTGTAATCCCAGTGTGGAGCTGCTGGTGCTCAGAGGGAAGGGTTTTCCTTGCCACATGCAGGGAACCTCTGCCCCACAACCTGCCCCAGCCCTGCAGGCTGTTCCTGGGGCAGGAGATCTCCCAGGAAAGGCTGGGAAGAGCTCGTGGAGGGCGGTGGGACCCTGGCAGGGGCTTCAGGGGGAGGTGACAGCCCCAGGAGGTGGGGAGCAGATCATCCAAAATACATTCTGGGTATGGAAACATCCTACAAGCCCAGCAAGGGCAGCCCAGAAATGCCCAGGGCATTGCCCAGGATCTGGGGAAGCCACAGCCAAGGAGCTGCTCCTGGGTTTTGGCATCTTTTCCCTTTTCATTTTCCCCTCCATCCCCGCATGAACAGCACACAGCAGCTGCTGCTGCTGCTGCTGCTGAGCCACACCTGAGGGAGCAGCTGGCATCCTCGGCTCAGCTGTCCCTGGCTGGATTGTCCCTGTCACCAATTATTCCAGGCAAGTGGCAGGCACAGGGGAGAGGAGGCTGAATCCCACCCAGTTTAGGAACAAAATGTACCAGCGCCTCTCAGAGCCCTGGCTGCTCCCTGTGCCCCTGCCCGTGCATAATTTGGTGACACAGGACAGGCACCAGCTGGGAAACAGGATGGGATTGACCCCAGGAACTGCTGGCACTGAGCAGGACAAGCAGCTCCAGGTGAGCCTGGAGACCTGGAGCTGCCAGGGGTGTGTGGGGCCAGGGCTGGCACACGGGCTTGGCTTCCATCTCCTGCAGCATCTGCCTGCTTCCAGGGGTAAACCTGACAGGAATTCCCATTCCTGGGCAGGACAAAAGGCTCCTTGCACTGATCCACACAGGATGGGGAAATTCTACACACACCCCTGAAATTCCAACTTTGGGTCAAAGCAGGTGTTGCTCCAAAGCCCCAAATTCCCTGCAACCCAAATCTGTGTGGCCAGAGCCAGCCCTGCCTTCACATCAAACTGCCTCTGGCTTTTCTCCTCTTGGAGATGAATTTTTTTGGGATGCAGCAAGTCATGGGGAAGGGAGGAAAGTCCAGGAACCTCCTGCTCTGCTCCAACTGATGGAAACCAAGCCTGGATTGCCAGGAGCAATCCTTTGTGGGATATTTATGGATATTTCACACCAGCAGAGCAGCCAGGTGCCAGGAGCAATTTGGTGCCTCAACAACGTCATCCAGAGCCAGAGCCTCATTTCCAAGATGTCCTGGTAAAGCAGTGGCTCTGTCACAGCCAAGGAGAGCTGTGCCCTGCTGTGTGCCACGTGTGCCACCAGCCCCGTGCCAGCACAGCCACTGCAGCCTGGCCAGGGAATGCTGGGCTGCTCCATGCCCAGATTCCAGCACACTCCCCAGGCCAGGGTGGCTCCTGCGGCTCCTCAGTGCCCTGCCACCCCAGCCACCACATCTGCCACCTCTTCCCATGGCAGGGGGGATTTTATCTGGGAGCTCTGCACTGGCTGGGAGCACTGCTTTGCTCCCCTGAGACGTTCCTTGGAAATTCACTCCATGTCCTGCAGGGAAATTGAACCATTTTAACACCGTGTGCTCTGCCTTGGTTCCAGAGACAGGCCCTGGCTGGGCCAGGGGAAAAACATTCCCAGAGATGGGAAATTGTGGGAATCAGGAAAATAGAAACTCCCACAAACACTAAAAGTTTGATCTGAAACCTTAGAAAGAACTTAGATTGATGTAAAAATAAAACAGACAAAAAATAAGTCAAAAAGCATAAACTCCTGTTTCTATAGTTGTAAGTAAAAATATACCTTAATTAAGAAACTATATTGAGTAAAGTAGTGGAAAGTCTATAATATAATAATGTAATTGTATAAAGTAAGCTGAAAGTTTAAAAATTATAATAGAAGCATATATGAACATGTAAAACAAAAACCCATTAAGCAAAAATACCCACAATACAACAAAAATAAGTAAAAGTGATAAGTTAAAAAAAAAAAACAGAATAAATCTTATAGCATCAGTACACATTAAAGCAGCACAGAATCTGAAAAACATAAAAGCTAAAAGCTGAGGCATCACCTGCTCCTCTGCAGGCTGAGTTATCCCCAATAAATACAGCCAAGGTGCTGTGCTGTAGGAAAGGGCCCTGCCCTGGCAATCCCTCAAGGAAAACAGAGGGAAAATGAGCACTTGGACTCTGAACTCAGCTCTGTGGCCTCAGCTTTTCAGGAACTGCTCCTGGGAACACACTCAGGCAAAGCTGGCAGTGTGCAGGGATGGAGCAGGCTCAGGATAACCCCTGTGTGCTGCTGCTCCCACCCCAGGCTCCCCAGGGACACCCCACAGCTCCAAGGGGAGCTGGGAGCCCTTGGAATGGTGCTGCAGACACAGGGGCTCGAGGCAGAGGGTTCAGAGGCTCAAATTAATTTTTTTATCAAATCCAATGGTTCCTGCTGAGGGGTCAGAGAGGTGGATAAAGGACCTGTGGGTCAGGACAGAGACATTCCCAGCCTGGGAATGGGATCCACGCAGGGAAATGTGGTTCTCACTTCACTGCAGTGCTCCAGGATGCAGAAAATGCTGCTTCCATTTGTAGTTCTGAGTCAAATGTTTTGACTCAGGGAAGAGTTTTTGCAGCCTTCTTTTCCTCCTAATGTGTTTTGAATATTTTTTTTTTCCTTTATCCTTTCAACAGAAAGCAGAAAATTTTCGTAAAAGCCTTTCTTTGTTCGAATCTGCAATTTCCAATTCAAAAAAACAACTTGTTTATCCCCCCTTTTTTTTTCCTGGGGTGCAGCTGGAGTTTCTAATGAGGAAAAGGCACTGATGCTCATCTCAGGAAAACTCCCTGGCATTTTCCAAGCCCAGACCCACATGCTGGATGAGCCACATTTTCCTACAGCTGCAGGTTAATGGGATTTTCCACACTCACTCCCACATCCAGAGGATTCCCTGAATCCCCCAGGAGAAATCCCAGCAGACCCCTGTGGGTCCCAGGTTAAGCCTGCTCTTAATCTCCCAACCCAAATATCTTCTCCTTTATCAGATGTGACCCAAAATCCATGGGATCAGTGGAAGAGGAGATTCATGGAATGGGGTTGGGGCTCAGCAGCCCCTGAAAAGGGCAGAGTCCAACCACAGCCACCTCATGGAGAGCAAGGAGGCTCCAAATCCTAAAATAAATCCTATTAAAGCAAGGGGAAAAAAAGCTCAAATAGGTTTTATTTTAGGATTTGCATCTGGAGATGCCTCCCCCTCCCCTCTGGTGGAGAGCCAGCGCTGAGGAGGGGTTTTAATGCTGAAATTCAGCTCTGTGCATCCTCAGGGCTGTTTTAGGAAGGGATCCTGGGCTGCTTTGGGATGAGGGATGCTTTGGGATGGGGTGGAGATGGGGCATTGCAGGGTCCCTCAGCAGCAGGAGCCTGCCCTATGGAATCAGCTCGGATGAGCTCATTCCCAGAGCAGAAGGATTGGCAGGAACACTGAGAGGATGACTGGAAATTAAAAACAAACAGAGAAGAGCCAAGAATCATTTATTTGGAGAACATTTTGCAGGTTTTGTTTAGGGTCTGGTTTTAGCCTGGCACTTGTTGATTGTATTTGCACTGGAAATAAGATAAATGTGACACCTGCTCCAGTTAATCTTTCCCTCCCTTTTCCTCCCCCTTCCAAAACTTCTTTGTTTGAGGAATTCACCGAAAGAGATCGGGAAAATGAGGGAGATGTAGGATGATGTGCTTGATTAATGATTCTCTGAGAGGAAAAGAAATCATTTACCCACGATATGGAACACTTTTGATTGAAAAGAACTTTGAATTCTGTGTTCAAGCCAGGAGCAAAAAGCAGGATAACAAACCCAGGAAAGCTCATGTCCCTTCTGTTTATCACCACTGGCCCAGGGGGCTTTGCACTGCTATTAAAACAAGATATAGAGTGAGTCAATAGGAGTGGAAATGAGTAAATATGCAAACAGGCTTCCAAATCCAACAGCAAACAGGGCTGGGATGGAAGGAGGATCCAAGGAGGAGGATTTATAGGGACACCAGGATTCCTTGCTCTCTGTTGTGTTATTCCTCTTTTTGGCATGTTTTGTGCAGGGAAATCCCATTCTCTGCTGCACGTGCAAAGGTGGGGATGCATTTCCAGCCAGGAAAGCTTTTCCCAAAGGTTTGGGAAGCAGGGCTTGGTGTGAGGGGTCAGATCAGGCAAAGTTTTTCCCTGAGCAAAGATCCCAAACCCTGCCAGTGCTGCACCTGATCGGGGACAGCTCCAGTAGATTTATTCCATTCCTCCCATCACTCCTTCTGCAACAAAAGACCATTAAACCCATCAAGGGGATTATTTTCCCCCATCTTTCCACACGGATTTTTAATATCCGAGGAAACAAACCAGCAATTTGCCATTTCCTCCCAATAATCCGTGAAGAATGAGCGAAGAAAATATTGTCCCAATCGTGTTAATTGGGCGCTAATGAGCCATTGCCCTGCTCCGTGGATTGTCTGCTGTGTCTCCCCACCCTCCTCCTCCTCCTGCTGACCCCCCTGATTCCAGGAGCATCAAGGACTCGGGATGAACGTGAGGAAGGCAAAGCAGGAAAAGCATAGAGGGAACGGCGTGCAAGGAATGAGCTGTTTGCTTTCCCCTGATTGTTGCTATTAATAAAACATTACATTAAATCAGGGCTGGAAGGACATAATTGGGATCATCCATCACATTTCCAGAGGAGAAGAGCTCCCGTTCGTCAGCTGAGCAGAGCAGCCACCGCCAGCCTGGTGCTGAGCAGGGACAAGGGACAGCCTGGTGTCCCCATCCGTCCCCTCCCCAGAGTCAGCACCATTTCTGTCCCTTTCCTGCCTTTCTTTCCCATGGGCAAAGGCAGGAGTTGGGAAAAGAAGGGAATATCAGTTGGGGACCACATGGCTGGGCCAGAGTCTGCTGGGATTTGGGATTGAGGATTTGGGATTTGAGATTTGGAATTTGGGATTTGGGATTGAGGATTGAAGATTGATGATTTGGGATTGATGATTTGGGGTTTGGGATGTCCCGTCCCTGGAAGGGTTCAAGGCCAAGTTAAACAGGACTTGTAGCAGCCTGGTGTATGGAAGGTGGCCCTGCCCTTCCAACCAAGATGGTTCCTGAGGTTCTTCAACCTCAGCCCCATGATTTGGGGGTTGAGGGCAATCTCTGTTCATGGCCAGCTCCTCCTCACTCCCCACAGAGACAAACACTCCTCCATCCCAGCAGGAAACACCCCTGGGACTCACTGCAATAAATTCCCCTGCAGCAGGGAGCCGAGCAATTGGAATTTCAGCCACTTTTCAGGGCAGCAGGAACCATTCTGTGAAGAGCTGACCCACCAACTGGAGATTCATTTTTCCCAATCCAAATAATTTGTGTTGGGCTACTGCAGCTCTTCCTTGGCAGCAAATAACTCATCCATGTGTTTCCCATAGGAGCCGCCGGGCTGGCAGTGAGGGAATTCCCTCTGCTCCAAATTCCCACCTTGGCTCTACATGGAAAATCGTCCAAGGGCTGCAGAACTGCATCTCCCCAAGTGTCCAGCCCTGGATGAGCCCTCAGTCTGAGCTCTATTAAATCCCTGTGCTGGCAGCTCCTGACTGCCAAGTCCAGGCTAAATTTCCAGGTGGGACTTTGTTTAGTCCCATTTCTATGAAATTTAATAAATCCTTTCGTATTTTCCCCCACTCTGAGCGCATTTGTCACTTTAACTTACAGCTCTTGATGTCTCTGAGACATCAAACAGGTCAAATCCCTTTGGTCTGGCACTGCAGAGGATTTTTTTCCTCCAGATTCAATCCTGTAACTCTTTCCTGAATCCTCAGATTTTCTTCACATCTCCAAGACTGGCTGGACAAAACGATGCCCCAGCGAGGCAATTCATTAGGAATGTTCTCCGTTATGGAAGTAAAACCCCCAGTGATCATTTCCCCATATTTATACTTTATTTTCCCATTCCTTGGGCTGCTCAAACAGCAAATAAATGGTGCCATACCCATTTATCAGGCTTATAACAAGCTCTAATGACCCTACAATAAAAACAGAAGAAGAACTGGTGAGACAGAGATTAAGAAAAATAAGATAAACGTACGTGGGCGAATATTTTTAAAGCATGTCCCTAATTTCAGAGCATCAAGACATGATCACAGCTAAAAATATGGCCATCCATCAAAATCCTGTCACAGGGAGAGCCTGGGACTCATTTAGACAATGAAGAGCTGAAGGAAAAGCCGAGTTTCTTACGCTGTTAATGCAGAACTGAGCAATCCAAGAGGAGGATATTCCATTAATGGCATAAATGGATCATAATAAAAGGCCACTCTGACATGTCAATACTCTCACTCTGTGCTAAGAGAGCAATCCCAGATGGAAAAGGGCTTTCCATGGGGTTTGGCCAGGCCTGGCAGTGCCCAGATCTGGGGGTTTCAGGGGTGGGGGGTTCAGCTCCTATTGACAATAATGACAGAGATGGGGACTCAGTGTGATGGTCAAAGAATCTGAATTTATTGTGAAGTATAACTGCTTATATAGCATTTTAGGAAGGCTAGTAATGTTTTACTACAATGATTAAGTTAATAACCACATAAACAAAGTTGTACATTTTAACCATCTCTTGCTTACAGAAGTCTGCTGTAGGTTTCTTTTTCTGGTAAACCCCTCTGATTGAATCTTCTTGCAATCCTGATTTAATGCTCAAAGTTCTGTTTGCTATTGCCAAGGCATCCTGTTGTCAAACTTCTGATGCTGACCAGGTCCAAAGTCCATCATCTGTCTTGTGTCCCAATATCTCAACAAGCTCCCACCTCTCCCTCTGATTGTTTCGACCTGAGCTCTGCCCCAGTTCAGCTTCCAGGTCAAAATTGGCTTTTCCTTGCCTACCTCCAATGGTTTTGGGGGATGCAGCCTGGGGAGGAGCAGGGGATGGAGCAGGATTGTCACCATCCCATCCAGGTGTTGGGGACCCCCTGGCAGCCACTTCCCAGCATCATTTCCCCAAACCCAGCTCATCACCCACTCCTGTCACTTGGCTAATTGGTTATCTGAGCACCAAGGATTAATTGCTGGCACTTCACCTCCTCAGAGAGCCCTTGGGAACCACCAGGAGTTTGCCTGGTGAATTCTGGATGGAGGAATTCCCCGATCCACACTTTGGGAGCTGCTGCCTTTGGGGTGCCTTTGCACTGACCCCACAGCTGCAACACCCCACAAAGCCCTGACCCCACAAACAACACCCAGAGCTGCAGATCCCAGCCCTGCATCCCAACCCCATCCAGGCAGTGGGAATCAGCCAGGGAAGGAGGAACTGGGCTCTTCTCTGAGGTTCCAGAGGCTCCCTGTTATCCCTGCCCAGCCCACAATCAGTTTGTATGGTTTGGAGAAATCCAGCCAGAGCTGGGACTTCCAGGGAGAGGAGGAGATGCTTTATAAGCTGGGCTTTTTGTTCAGTTTTGGGCAAAATCCAGTATTTTCAAGAGGTGGGAATTTAATTTAATTTAATTTAATTTTATTTTATTTTATATTTTATTTTATTTTAATATTAATTAATTTTTATTCATTGCATTTTTTATTATGGTTTGGGGTTTTTTTTTTTGGTTGGTGGTTTGGTTTTGGTTTTTTGTTCTGGTTGGTTGGTTTTGTTTTTGTTTTGTTTGTTTGTTTGTTTGTTTGTTTTTGATGAAAGGGAAGGTTTGAAAGTCTGGGGAATCGGAGCCAAGGGAGAATAACAAGTTGTGGCATGGAGCTGATCCTGCTGCTCCAAGTTTTTGGCTCACTCCATGAATCCAACCCTAAAGTGCATCTTGAGGCTCCTCTGAAGAGAAAAGCACCAATTTGCTTCAAGCTGAATGGGACTGAAGGGCTTTTCCCTCTTCTTTTAATTAAAAGGGATTCCCATTTAATGTAAAATAAAGCCAAATAGAGAAGGTCTCCTGTGGAGAACAAGAAAAAATAAAGGAATGTATTACAAAAGCTGGGACCAGATAGGAAATGTTCATTTGGGGGAACATTTTGATGAAGAGAACGGGACTGTTCTTTTTTCCAGCCAGACTGAGCAGCCGGAGGGAAAAGTAAAGAGGAGAAACAAAGGTTCCAATGAATTTTCTGGGGTGAGGAGGGTCCTGGCAGACCTGGAGAGGAATTTGGGAGCCGGGAGGGTGCTGATGTCCTCTCCTAAATCCCTGTGGCCTCCTGGATTGGCTGGGGTTTGGCTGTGGCTCTGTCATCCCCACCAACCCCACCCTGCCCAGGCTGTGCTGACCCAAGGCAGGGGACACCTTGGGTGCCATCACTGTCATTCCCAGGTTGGAAATGCTCCAAAGCAGGCTGGGAATTTGAAGGATGGAATTTGGGATTCGCCATCTGTGAAGGAGCAAGCAGAGATCTCCTCCAACAAAACCCAGAGCTCATCCATCCTCCCAGCCTTTGTCCTCTTGGAGAAGTCACCCCTCAGGTGATGTCACAGCCCCTGGGGGTGCCAGCAGGGCTCACACTGTGGGGCCGTGGCTTTCCTCTCCCAGATAGTCCCTGGGAATCTCCTTGTGATGTTTCTATCCCATCCCCAGTTTCTTCTTCATTTCCATCAATCCAAGGCTCCCAGGCGCTGTCCCCACACACAGGTCTGGTCCTGCTGCCATGCCAGGGTGGCAGCACGGGGGGGACAGGAACATCCTGCTGGAAACTGTTTAATAAGCTGGGCTTGGGGACTGTGGAAGACAGGAGGGGTTTTTCTTGCAGTGTTTTCAACCCCCAAACCCAGCCCAGCCCTGCACCAGCACTGAGCACAGGCTCCTTCCCAGAGCTCACACCACTGCCCTTCTCCTTTTCCCCAAGAAAAAACTGCCTGGATCATTTCTGGGTCCCAGCATTTCCCTATCCCCCTTGCCAGTGAGTTTTTGTTCTCCTGGAGAAAAGATCAGCTCAGAGGGACCCTGCCAGTTCAGGTGACACCAGGGACCAGCCTCTGCGTCTGGGTGAAGCCACCCCTTCCTGAGCCACCTCCCAGCAAGGATGTCACCCTGCCCCAGCAATGGTGGCTTCCAGAAGGGATTAGGCCAATCAACTCAGCACAGGGGAAGCCCAGAGTGAGGAGATGAACTCCTGAGCTGGGATTTTCTTCCTGCTGAAACAAGAGGGGCAGCTCTGGGGGCCTCCCTGTCCTTGGGATCACTCTCCTGGCTGCTGTCATGGGAAGGACAACGGACTGGAGTGACCCAACACAGCCCTTTCCTCACCTCCCCTGCCTGTCCAGAGACTCCCTGCTCTTCCCACAAACCAGAAAGTACCTGGATCCAGATTTACACCTCTTGACCCAAGCTCTTCCCAGACTGCCCTCTGTGTTTCCAAAATGGAGACACAAATGATCCGTGTTTCCATTTTTTTCTCAGATTTCCCTCTGTGTTTCCGAAATGGGAACACGAATGGCACATTAATCCAGCCCTGAGAGTTTATGGACCAAATCTGGACGGAAAGAGTCTTTAAAAACACAGAGTGAAAGAGAAAAGGACATGGAATGCAGTCCAGGAGGTGCCAGGCTCATCTGTGGATGGAGGAAATGCCGGAGACTTCTCTGCACACTCCCATGAGGAGTCTGCTCCAGTGCCTGGTGGGAAACCCTCAATGAGGACAGGGATTAATGGCAGAGAGGGAAGTGCACGAGGAACTCACTAAAGAGGAGCTGACAGCTTGGAGAGCTGCCCACAGAGGTGTCTGGCTTGCAGGAGATCCATATCCCAAGGACAGCTGAGTAATTTGGGACCCGACCCCAGCTCCAGTGGTGGAAATGCAGGAGTGACAGCACAGCCAAGCACATCCCAGGGGAGAAGGGAAGGAAAATCAGTTGAATTCCCAGTGGGATTTATCTGCAATGCTCCTGAGCTTCTCCTGAGGGCAAATCCAAACAGGGAAGGGGCAGGAGAGGTCTGTGCTGCTGCTGTGGAGAGCAGAGCACCTGCTTGATGAGCCAGTGGATTCCTTGGGAAAAGGAGGTAAGGAATATGTCAGGGAAGGAGAAGAGCTCCTGAGGTTAAAGGACTGTCTGTGCAGAGGAAAACTCAGCACAAATTAGGCATTAATACAGTAAAATTTCAAATTAGGAGCTGTGAAGGATGTTTAGGAATTAAGGAGGAAACAACCTACGCAGTTTTAAGCCAGAGTCTGGTACTTTAATGTAGGAAATGAAAGGGTTGTCTCCAATAGCAGGGATCTGGATTGATCCATGGGATTGTTTCCAAGAGCTGGATGGAGCTGGGCCCCTGAGGGAGGCTCAGATGGCATCAAGCTGCTCTGCAGCTCAGGTTGGTGCATGGAGCTCCAGTGGCAGTGCTCTGGTCACTTGTCCTGGTCCCCAGCGTGGCCTCTCATGGGGTGCACTGCCACGATCACCTCTCAGCCATGGAGAGGGAAACACATCCCAGACCCCCCAGCAACCTGCCAGGATCAGGGATCTGAATAAAACACCTCCTGTAACCTCCATTTTCCATTTTCTGAGGGGTTTTCTTGTGGCTGAGCCCAAACTCTGAGAGCTGTCACCAACTTCCCTCTGGGATGCTCCCAAACTCTGCCAGGACAGTGGGAAACACGGAGCAGATCAAGGCTGAGGGACACCACAAAGGGAAGGAAACAAAGCAAGGAGAAGGAGAAACTCCAGTCTCCAACCACAAACTCCTCCTCTGTTTGCTTGGGTTTCTACTCCTGCTGAGGAATTCCTCCTCCCCATGCTCTGCCTGCTCAGGGAAAACAATCCTCCATATCCCACTGGCTTCTTGGTGCTGTGCAAAACATAAACAAGGAGAGCTTTTGATGTCAGGGAAGCTGGGAGCTCAGCAGCCCCATTTGCACAGCTTTGAAGGTGAGGATTTGCTCAGGTGGGTGGGCAGAGGATGGCCCTGGTAGGAGAGAGGAGCTGAGCTCAGTATGCAAACAGGAATGGGATGGGAGAAACGAGGGGAAAGAGGACTCAGTGGTGGATTTTTGTCCCCGTTGACACAGAGAGCTGGGGGAGGCATTAGGGAATTTCCTGCTGGAAAGGGCAGCAGGGGTTTCACAGGGAAAAAAGGGATTTTTCTGGGCATGGGAAGGTGCCTCTGCCAGTTTTCTCCACCCCAGGAGGGAGCTGTGATCACTCAAACTGCTCTCCAGACCCTCCTGGTCAGGATGGAGAGGAGCTGGAGCAAGGTTCCTGCACACACATGGGATTGGTAATGGTGGGTTCACCAGCTGGAGACCCCTGAGAAAAGGGTGAGGGAGAGGAAACAGAAGGGAAGGACAGGAGCACTCCCAGCTCCCAATGTCCCACTCGGCTTTGGGTCCCCTCTCCCTCACCATGGACAGGAATGACCCTCAGTTTCCATCCTGCTGGGATGTGCTGCCTCTCCTCAGGGCTCAGAGGCTCTGGGAATTCCCACCAGGATCTCCCCACCCTGACCCATGGGCAGTAACAGGTCTGTGAGTGTGGGAGCTGCTTGTGAGGAGAGTTTGGGGGAGCTGTGCACATCCTAAACCACCGTGGTACCCCAAGGAGCTGTGAGCCCGTGCTGAGCTCAGGAATGCTGGTTCTGCCATCCTGGGAAAGCCCAGATGTGTTAGAGCAGACTCTGTCACAGTCATCTTTTATGAAAAATCCTTTCCTTAGGATTTTTCCTCCTGAGAAGCTGAGAGGCCTCAGGAACAAAATGTAACCAATGGTTATCTGCTGCTGTGGAATGCAACAGGTGCATCTGGGATTGGTCTCATGTGGTTGTTTCTAATTAATGGCCAATCACAGTCCAGCTGGCTCGGACAGGGAGTCTGAGACACAAATCTTTGTTATCATTCCTTCTTTTTCTATTCTTAGCCAGCCTTCTGATTAAATAATTTCTTCTATTCTTTTAGTATAGTTTCAATATAATATATATCATAAAATAATAAATCAAGCCTTCTGAAACATGGAGTCAGATCCTCGTCTCTTCCCTCATCCTCAGACCCCTGTGAACACGGTCACACGACTCCAAGGCCATTTTCCCTGGCGTGAGCAGCCAGGAGGCAGGAGGAAGCAGAGCAGAGGAGCTGCAGGTCCAGCAGCTGCCATCCATCTCCATTCCCATGGCTGACCACAGCATTCCCTCTTTATCCTGTTTTCCAGCTCCTGAAGGTGTGATTCAGGAGTTTGACACCCCTGCACATCCTCCAGCATGGAAACTGCAGAGAGGAGCCAGCCCAGGGCTGGAGCTGCAGCCAGCACTGAGCTGGGTTTGCTTGGTTTAGTTCTCAATCACTTCCAAAAACAAAAATTGAGCTGCATCCAAGTGAGGGCTGAAGGGAGGGGTGGGGATTCATCTCCTGGTGGGAGCAGGATCCCATTCCCAGCTCCATCCATCGCTCTGCTCTGGGAAAGGAGAGAGGTAAGCACAGAGAAACCTTCAGAGTGGAGGCCAACACAGACCTTGAGGGCATTTGAGGGAGCTCCCACAGCTGCTGGCCACAGGTGGGTCCCCACAGCCTCCTTTGAAGCTGCCCCACTTTGTTTGAAGTGCCAAGTTTTCCCTAGGAGTTGGGATTTCAACCCAAATCTAATCCCGGGCTGGGGAGCTGTGCCTGGCTGCTCCTGTTTTTGATCTGTGTTGTTTATGGCCATGGATGTGTCCCTCAGGAGAGCCTGAGGCAGGGGCAGCCCCTCAGCCTCTCCTCTGCACAGGCTGCACCAGCTCTCTCCAGAAGCTCTGCTGGATGTTCTGGGAGCTCAGCCTTTCTGGGAAGGTCCAGCCTGGGCTGAGCCAGTTCTCCTTGTGCTTTTGTGTTCATCCCAGTGGGTTTGAACTGAGCCCTAAAGAGCTGGGGGGGAGGTTGTTTTTTTTATTTTCTTTTTTCTATTTTTTTTGTTTCTCTCCAAGATGCTGCCTCCCATCCCCCTGCATCTGCTGGAGCTTCTGTAACCATGAGAAATGAGGAGATAAAACAACTCCTGACTCTGCAGCTGGAGCAAGGATTTGGTGCTATCAAGTATCTCCAAAGGTGACCATCATCACCTCCACGAGGGTCACCAGTGTCCCACACACTGACCCAACAGCAAACTCAGCACTGGGGCCTCTTGCAGGAGAGATCTGGATGAGCCCAGGCCTCATCTCACCCTTCAAATGTGGGGTTTTTTGGACACTGGTATTGGAGCAGAGCTCTTGGTGTAGTATAAACAGATTTTGGAGTGCATAAAAGCCTGGGCAGTGGCCCAGGGAGGTCCTGGGTGTTGTGAATCTGCTCTTGGCCTTCAGGGTGGGAAAGATTTGCAAAGTTTTTGTGGGTTTTGGAGCAGGTTTGTTTGGGTTTTTAAACTTTCTTCGACTGATTTAGGGCAGCTTGGGGATAATTTCATTTAATGGGTTTTTCTGGGGGGCTGATTTAGGGCAGCTTGGGGATAATTTCATTTAATGAGTTTTTCTGGGGGGCTGCAGTGGGGTATTTGCTGCTGCAGTGTCCTGCCTGTGGGGAGAGCTGCTGGAAACCCTGGGGGAGGTCATTCCTTGGGGCTGGGGTGTGCTGGAGCCCATGGATGGTGTTTGGAGGATTTGGGAGATGATCCAGCCCTGTCCCAGGGTGAGGAGAGGGTCAGGACCTGCTGCTGTGGGGGACGAGGGGCAGATCTGGGGGATTCCACAGGGGTGAGGTTAAACAAACTCCTGGTGCAGATCTGTTGCAGCTGGGGGGTGTTGGAGACCTGCCCTGGAGCCTGGGATCTGCCCTCCCTGGAGGGCTGTGGGAGAGTGGAAGGTTCAGCTTCAGCACAGCCACAAAAATCAGTTTCAGCTGAGGAATCGATGCCAAGGGCAGAGCTCAGCCTCCAGCCCCATCTGAAGCCTGAGACCACCCCAGGGCAGGGGCAAAGTCAGGCTCAGCCCCCTCAGAGGACCCAAAACCATGGGGGAGAGAGGAGCTCTCAGCATTTCATGTACCTGGTGCTGCCCAGGCGTGGTCAGGGGCTGGAGAGCTGCTCCAGCTCCAGAAACGTTTGTTTTAATGCAGAATAAGGGTCCTCTGTACTATCTTCACAATTCACTGCCACTACACCTAATGAAGCAAATGCTTTCCAAAGCACTTAATAGATATTGCCAGCTTTGGAGAATGAGGAAGGACAGAGCTGAGATTGTGTTGGTATGGGTCACAATACTTCATTTTATACAGTTCACATGTGGGAAAAGCTTTCTTTTCCCCAAAACAGTTCGGGTGTATTTTAAACAATCTCTTGTATTTAATTTTTGTTTGTCCTCAAGCAACTTGGTCGTGGGGCAAGTGTGTTTTAACTGTCTGCCCATGGCTGAAATATGAGCTCAGCCAATAGGTTTTTAAAATACATATAAGTAGTTTTAGCTCAGTCAATGGTCTCAGAACAGGGCCTTCTCTGGGGTCTTTGCCTGCAAGAAAACCCTAAAAGTGATTGGAGATCACAGCCACATTATGCAAACCACAATTTGCATAATCATCATGCAAATTGAGATGGATAACCAGCTTTAACCAGACTCGAGTTGCTTTCAAGTGCCTCTTTCTCAGCTGCTACTTCAATCACTTAAAGGAAAGGAAAAAAAAAAAAAAAAAAAAACAGAACCAAAAGTTCCAACGTTCCTCTCCTGGTAGAGCCCGGTCACCGGGCCAGGGAGGGACAGGAGGTGACAGGCGCAGTCCCCGAGTGGCCTGGAGGGGTCACTGGTGGCTTTCACATCCAGGAGACCCTGAAGGGACTGGCCAGAGCTGAAAGCCCCCGGGGCTGGAGGAGCCCAGTGCCATCCTCTGCTCTATCCCAGGATTCCAGAGACCTTTGGAAAGTCTCTGGGTCTCCATCTGCCAGCACTTTGTGGGGACAGAGGACGTGGTGGGATGTTCAGGTGATTTATTGAGAGCTAAGCTCTGAAGGGGTGAGAGTTCTGTCTCCTGCTAGAAAAGGTGTCTGATATTAAATATAACCATGTGGAGCAAAACAAAACTGAAATCTTGCTCGTGCCTTCCCTCCTTCCTGATGTGGAGGGATCATTCCTAGAGGATCCCATCTCTCCTGTGAGGGAGCTGGGCCAGGATCTGTTCATCCCCTGGCAGGCATGGGCACCACAGCTGCACATTTCCAGCTGCTGCCTCCTTGCCCTCCCTGTGCCTGGTGCTTTGAGCACAGCAATGGTTCAGTGGCCATCCTGACAGCTCCTTCCTGGGGAGCTGGGAGCTGCTCATCCATGGCTGGCCTGCTGCTGGAGCACTGTGATCCCACATCCATCCTGCATCCCTCCTGCATTGGTCCCACATCCATCCTGCATCCATCCCAGCTCCATTCCCCATCCATCCCCCATCCATCCCAGATCCATCCTTCATTCATCCTGCATTGGTCCCACATCCATCCTGCATCCATCCCAGCTCCATTCCCCATCCATCCCCCATCCATCCCACATCCATCCCCCATCCATCCCAGCTCCATTCCCCATCCATCCCCCATCCATCCCACATCCACCCCCCATCCATCCCCCATCCATCCCACATCCATCCCAGTCAGCTCCACTTGGAGCTTTTCCTTTTGCTCTCTGCAGGGACATTCCGGGTCATGGTCCTCCCAGATTCTGGTGATCTGCAGATCCTGCAGAACAACCCAAAATCTCAGCTCTTCCCCGTCTCCAGCCCCTGGGAGCCCTTGGGCAATTCCTAACAAAGAATTTTCTCTTATCTGCAGAGTGATTAAGGGATATCACTGCATGTCCCCGGGGAAAACAGATTAGGGAGAGCACAGGGTGACCCAGATAAGGACAAAAGCACAGAGGCGTCGGAACACGAGGGGTGACATGAAGATGTCACCTCATTAGTGACAACTGCCCAGGGCTCAGTGCAAACCACCCTGGGTGCATTTCAGCATCTCCCGACCCAGCTGACACAGGGGATCAGGTTCCTGCCAAATCCCTGGCCCCGTGGCAGGGAAACGGGGTCCCAAAGGGTTTTGGGGTGGTCTGAGGACAGGGGTGGAGGAGCTGTCCCATGGCCTTCAGCCCATGGGATTTTTTTGGACAAGAATGATGGGCACACACCTGAGCAGGGCAGGGGTGGAGAGGGGAATTTCAGTTTGATTAAATGGGGTAAAGCAGGGTCTGTAATGTCCCCTGGGTTAAAAGGCAGCACTAAAACCCTTCCTGTGGCACCAACACTGCTGGGGATGGAGGCAAGGGGTAAAACCTCTGAAGATGTCACCTCATCTGCCCAGGGCTCAGTGCAAACCACCCTGGGTGCATTTCAGCATCTCCCGACCCAGCTGACACAGGGGATCAGGTTCCTGCCAAATCCCTGGCCCCGTGGCAGGGAAACGGGGTCCCAAAGGGTTTTGGGGTGGCCTGAGGGCAGAGCTGGAGCTGCAGCTGCCCCATGGCCTTCAGCCCATGGGATTTCTTGGACAAGAGTGATGGGCACACACCTGAGCAGGGCAGGGATGGAGAGGGGAATTTCAGTTTGATTAAATGGGGTAAAGCAGGGTCTGTAATGTCCCCTGGGTTAAAAGGCAGCACTAAAACCCTTCCTGTGGCACCAACACTGCTGGGGATGGAGGCAAGGGGTAAAACCTCTGAGGGTGTGTGGAGCACACACACACCTGCAGGAGCACGGGGATCTGAACTGGTACAGAATGGGTAAAATCCTGCTGAAACGCCCGAGGGTTTAATGGTAAACAGGAGAAATTGCTGAACCATCTGTCTGTGAGCTGCAGGGAGATGATTCAGGACTCGGGGGTAGGAAGAGGGGCGACTTTGGGAACACTTTGTGTCTTGAGGAACAAACCAGCCCCCAAGAGAACGGAGATGAGGGATGACTTCATCGTGCAGTGCTGGCACACAGCACAGCCCAAACCTCGTCCCTGCTGAGAGAGGAACATCAAAAATAAATTAGCAAAAAGAAAACTCCCGATTTCCATAAGGAGGAGCAAATAGAATCTTATTCCAGCCCTTTCCTATTGCTGCAGCCAGCAGTGAGCAGTGTCTGACACTCCAAGTGTGCTGAAACTGGGATTTTTTTCTTGTTTTCCTGCTTCAGTAGCGCACAGGTGTGGGGAGGAGGGAGAAAACAGAGAAACAAATGTATTGGCAAATGCTAAAAAAAGGAACGTGTTCCCTAAAAATACAGGTAGCAGCAGTTGAGAGGAATCAAAGACAATAATGGACTATGAATGACCAGAAGGGTCAAAGAAAATAAGAAAGCACTTAGAGAGAGCAGGGGATTTATTTCTGTGTCAGAATGCCTGTGTTGTTAGAGCCAGATGGCAAAATTGTAAAACAGCAGAGTGGGAAAGGTAGGGATGCTCCACAGATATTCCAAATCCAGAAAAAAAATGGAGGCAGGAGCTTTTATTTGCTGCAGTTCCCAGTGCAGGAGGGGCTGGAGGGCATCCAGGGATGCAGCTGTAAAATTGGTCCCCAAATCCTTCTTCCAGCTTCTCCAAGCTTCTTCCACACAGATCTTTAAAAACTGGGAGATCCCCTGGGTGCTGAGGGATCCCCAAATTATTGCAACTTTTAGGGAAGTAATTGGGTCGTCCTAAAGCAAAGGAAAATCCATTTGGGGTTTAAGTGGTGAAGGAGCTGGGAACACCTCTGTGAGTTGGTGAGGGGTAGATTGGGTGGATTTAAGGTTTCTCCAAGAATTTTGGCTTGGCCCCATGTGGCCTCTTGTTTCCTTCAGGAGTATTGTGGGGAATTAAAAGGGTCCTGGTTTGCTGGAGGGGTCACTGATGTAATAACAGAGGGATCAATGGATGTTTGTTCCCAGGGATTCTTCCCTTGGTTCAGTGCCATTTAATAACCTGGGACAACCACACTGAAGTGCAAGAATCACAGTGAGAGGGGGGAAAATCCAGCAGGGACATCCCCAGTGGCAGCAATGGGTAGAAATGATCCCACTGTTCCATCAGGGCCACACAAAGGGTGTTCCAGGCTGCTGGGAAGCAGGAAAATCCAGGGTTTTTTATATCTCCATGCACAGGGCAAAGGATCAGTCTTTAAACAGTGACTCTGAGTCAGCAGGGATCTCTATCTCCAGCAAAAGGAGGGTGCTGGGGGTCCCAGGTGATCCCTTTCCCAGTCATGAGCCCATCCGTACTGCAATTCAGATCAGCATTATCCCTAAAATCCATCACTGTTTGTGTGGCTCATTATCCAGCAGCTCAAGGAGTCGTTAAAGCACCAGGCAAGGTCAGGCCTGGAGCAAGGTGTAAAAAGCAGCAGCTGAGATGTGTAAATGTGGGATTTAGGGCATTTTTGGGGTGGTTTTGAAGGAAGTTTCAGCGGGGATGGCTCCATCAGCATCCCACAGCTCGCTTGGTTCATCCTGGAGGGTGGAATCATTGAAAGGAGCTGTTCCCCCCTGGATCACCCATCCCTGATCCCAGCTGGGATCCACTGGGGCTGGCTGGGGTGGTTACATGCATTATTCTTTTTTAAGCTGAAAATAAGGAAATAACACTCCGAGCTCCTTGCTCCCACACTGGAATCACAACCAGCCATGAATAATTCATTTTCAAATAATTAATTATTCAGCTTATTTCTTCATTAGCTGAAGAACCTGAACGTAATTAGCTGCTTACCTCCACAAAAAGTACCAACTTTTTCTGGCACAAATAAATAAAATATGAGCAGATTTTCACCCCAGAAAAACCCAAACAACCCAGCCACTGGTGACCCTTTAGAGCAGGGTCCCTGAGGATTCTTCTGGGTGTTCCCATGCTGCTGCTTATCCATGGAGGTGGAATTGGATCAAGGTCTCCCAGTGTTCCCCTGGAGAGAATCCCTAAAAATCTGGTCTGAGCCAGCTGGGATGGGGTTGGAGATCACTGGGGGATCTGGTGGAACTTTCTCGGCCTGGTTTCCAAAGCTGTCGCCTCTCCTGGGGAATGGGGGCAATGCTGCCTCCCCCCCTCCTTCAAATATTGCTGTACTCTGCTTGTGGATCCTTTTAAAATTTATCCTTCCAGGTGAGACTTGCCCCATGCCATGGACTGTGGATCAAACCCTGCTATGATCCTGCATTCCCAAAGGTGTTGGCAAAGATGGACACCAGGAAAGTCCTTGTCCCCTGTCCTTGTCCCTTTAGCTGGCATTCCTTATCCCACCAGGGCTCAGCAAGGAGGCTTTGAGGGGAAAACTGGACCTTTCCTTGCCTTGCCCTGCCTGTTCCCCTCTCATTCCTGTGGCTATGGAGGGGAATTTCCTGGGAAAAGCTCCAGTTTTCCATGCAGCTGCTTGGTTTCACTGGTGGCTTGTGGCTGGCAGCAGTGACATCCCAGCCAGGGCCTCCTGGAATGGATCCTGGGGGTTTTCCTGCTTTGCTTTGTCCTCTGCAGCCACCTCAGCCCTGTCTGGTTGTGTTTTCATTGGCAGGGCAGTAATTTCTCCTCCCCACCACCCTCAATGTCCCTGCTGGATTTGGGAACTCCTGGCACTCTGGGCTCTGTTATCCTTGGCCTTGCTCCTGCTCTGCTGCTCCATTCAAAATCCACCCAGGCTCTGGGATCAATCCTTGTCTCCCCTTTGTTCTTCTGTCTCCCACAGCCAGAGGAGGGTAGGGGTGAGCAGAATGTTAGGAAAATTAATCCACAAACACCAGAGGTTTATGTCCAAAAAGGAGACAGAGGAGTCCTTTCTGGCTTTATTTGAATAAAGGGAGAGGCCATGGGGCATTTCCCTGGGATCTCTGCAATTTTTGGAGGATGCAGCCTCCTTTTTATCCTCATTTCCCAGCCACATTTCCCTTCTCTCTTTCCCCATTGGCTGAGGTACTTGAGAGGTACAGACTTCCCAATACGCCTGATATCAAAGGTTTCCCTCTAATGTACAACCCTCCCTTTGAATTTTTAATTCTTATGGAATTGAGGGGTTTTTCTTCCCCATTGTTTCTTTCATCTCTCAATGTCTAATTTCGTTTATCAGCAAACCTAAAGATTATTTGTAAAAGCAAATACCTTTTTCCACTCATCTATCAGTGGGATCCTTCCCATTGTTTCTTTTATTTTCCAGAGCTAGTTTTATCTACCAGCAGACCCCCAGCCTGTTTGTAAAGACAAATCCTCTATTCCTCTCAAGAAGACCCCAATTGCTTGCTCTGAAGAAGGCTCTGCATCCCCTGCTTGGAGCATCCCTCTGCCTTCCCCCTCCTCCAACAGCTCCAACAGTTCCTTCCCAAGCTTTGTGATCCCCTTGCAGCTTTCAGGATCAGACTTGGCAGGGAAGGAGCTGGAGATGTCAGGGCTGCTTCCCTGGGGCTGTGAGCTCTGGTTTCACACCCATGGGCACATCCAGGGGGGGCTCAGCCAGGGGAAGCTCCATCCCACAGAGGGCTCAGGTGGGCATGGGCAGCTGGAGGTGCCTTTTGCTCCCGTGGGAGAAGGAGCTTGGGGCAGGGCCAGAGCTGGGACAATCCTGGCAGTTCTCTGGCCAATAATTCCTCCTCCTCACAGAGGGTTTGGAATACTCAGCGTCCCATGGTGTCCGTGGCAGCCCCAGGCTGGCCCAGCAGAGCAGCCTTTGGCAGCTGCAGGAATGGTCCCAGGCACTGGGATTTGTGGATTTTGGGGTCACAGTGGCTGCTGCAGCTCAGCCTGGGCAGTGCAGGAAGGCCTGGGATGGCCTCTGGACCGTGTGCACCTGCTGGATGCCCCTGGGAATCCCAGAATGGTTTGGGTTGGAAGGGACTGTCAAGCTCATGGAGTTCCCACCCTGCCACTGGAATTCCCACCCTTCCACTATCCCAGGCTGCCCCAAGCCCTGTCCAACTGGCCTTGGACACTTCCACAGCTTCTCTGGACAAGCTGTTCCATCAGGATTTCAGCCCATTCCAGTGATCCTGAGACTCCCCAGCACTATTTTGGCAGTGCTGGCTGTGATTGCTGTCCCAAAGCTCCCAGCCCTGCTTCCCTCTCCCCCTGCACGTGATGCCAGCTCCTCTTTTTCTCCTGCCTTCCTGTTTGCCATGCAGTTCTGCTTGAGCTGGCTCTGTCAGCTCCACGCTTTCCTGCCTTTCTGCTGAGCTTGGTTGGAGCTGTGCAGGCTTTATCCCACTCCTTTTTTTATTTATTCCTATTCTTCTGCCTTGTACCAGAGCCAGGAGTGCCTCAGCTCTGCAGCTGTGTGCTGTGTACACCCTGTACCTTCCTGTGTGTTCACACGAACTTTTCTGCGCCCTAAATATTTTTTTGGGAGAGATATTTTAAATTATTAAAATATCAAAATATTTTGTAATATACTGTTTCATTATATTATAATAAAATTAGAATATTTTATAATTACAAAATATAATTATATTTTATTTTATATCATAATATAAAATAAAATTATATTTTATTTATATAACATATTATATATAATTATATAATATTTAATATCTTGATTATTATAAATTAAATATAGTATATTAATATAGCATATTTAATATATAATAATTAATTATATTTTATTTATATAAAATTATATTATATTTTTATATAAATATATCATTTATATAAAAATATATACTAATTATTTTTTTCTCCCCAGCCGTCCCCTTCCTCTGATGCCCACACCTTTTGCACAGCCTCTCCTGGAGGCTGCAGGTGGCTTTTTTCCCCCCCATCCTCTGGCTGTATCTTTGTTTTTATCACCCATTTCGACAGGTTGTAATGACTGCTTTTATCTGTTCTCCTGGCAGTCTGCATCTCCAGGCAGCTTTTGCAAATGCTGACTTCTCTTCCTTCAGCGATCTCCCTGCCTCAAATTCCAGCTGCTGGAGATTAGGCTGTGTGCTCAAGGATATGCATCTCAAAATTGCCTCCCTTATCAGGTTTAATGGCTTTGCTCCCTGCTCGGCTCTTCCCGGGCTCTTCCCATGGAAAACTTTGCAGTACCTGAGGTCCTGGGGAGGAGGGCAGTGCTTTTGGGACCAGGGAATGGGGAGACAGAGGTGGGGAATGCTGGAGCAGATCCTGTTAGGAGCTGTCTGTGATATAAACAGACCCTGAAGCAGCAGCAGGGTTGCTTGCAAGGGGGTGTTGAAGTCATTATTTGACCTTATTGATGCAGCCAGATCCTCACTGCCCGTGGGAGGAGCTGCTCCCAGGCCTGGGGAGGGATCAGGGCTGCTCCAGAATGGAGGGGGCATCCCTGGGGAGATGCCACTGCAGCACCAGGGAGGCCCCTTACCCCATCCCATCCATCATCCATCCATCCATCCATCCATCCATCCATCCATCCATCCATCCATCCATCCATCCCATCCATCCCATCCCATCCCATCCCATCCCATCCCATCCCATCCCATCCCATCCCATCCCATCCCATCCCATCCCATCCCATCCCATCCTATCCATCCATCCATTCATCCATCCCATCCATCCATCCATCCATCCCATCCATCCATCCATCCATCCATCCATCCATCCATCCATCCATCCATCCATCCATCCCATCCCATCCCATCCATCCATCCATCCCATCCATCCATCCATCCATCCATCCATCCATCCATCCATCCATCCATCCATCCATCCATCCATCCATCCATCCATCCCATCCCATCCCATCCCAGCTCTCCCACCATCTCCTTCTCTCCCTCCAGCCCTTCCCAGGACTGCAAGCACCAAACCCCTTCAGGGTTCCCATGCCAAGGAGATCCAGAGGGTGTTGGCATTGCTGAGGAACATCCCTGATTTTCTGCTCACACCTGGCTGGAATTCCCATGATGCCACCTCATTTGAAGTCCTAAACGGGCTTGGTCTCACCCTGTGCCTGGGGAAGATCAAGGTAATCTTATTTTAATGATGAAATAAAAGGAGGATCCTGCCATGGGCTGAGTGGTGCTGCTGTGGCCATGGGGTGGTTCCCACCTGGAGGTGTCCTGAGGAGATCTTTGGAATTTTTCCATCTTTCCTGCCTTGCTGTCTGTGCCTCCCTGTCCCTCTGTCCCTCTCCAGGTGGATGGGAAGAGCTGATCCCACAGGCAAAAGGGGATGAGGCAAATCCACTTATTCTGGCGTGATCTCCCCTGGCTAAGCCCTTGTAATGTTGTTTGCTCACTTTCAATTAGCCCCGTGCTGGAATCCTCTACGAGATCAGATTAATGGGTTTGTGCCTCATGTTTAAACACAGCCCCCACGTGAGCTGTGCTCCAAACCAATAATACTTTATCTTGATGTAATAAAATTAATTGCAGGCAGAAATGCTCTCCCTCGTGCCTGCTCCTCACCACTCCAGGGAATTGCTGGCTCCTCTCTCCCATTTCCCCACTTCACCCCGGTTGAAACCCATGAAAAAACAGTGCTGGGATGTGTCCCAGGTTATCCTTTCATGTTTTCCCTGCTCTCCTCACCTCACACCCCTTGTTCTGTGAGCCACAGAGGTTCTGAGGCTCTGTTTGAGATCTATCAGCAGCTTTTTGCTCCAGGACCTTTTCTGTCAGGTTCAGCCCTGTCTTGATGCAATTTGTTCAAAACTTGGTGGCCCCTGTGACCTCCCACCCCAGGGCTCCTCTCTCCCAGCCCGTGCAGGGTCCCTGCTGCCTCCCAACACCTCCCTTCAGGTGCTGCTCAGCCCATTACCTCACAAGCTCCTCTCTGGGAGCTTTTATTTTTAGTTTCTCTTCCTCCTGCTTGGGATTTCTTGCAGCTCCAACACCCTTTCACTTGATGCCATTCCAGGTATCCTGCACATTTGCGTCCTTGACCTCTCTACAGCTGAATTCACTAAAAATTCCTTTTGTTTCTTGGTGTCCACTCTGCTTGAAATCAAGACCTACAGCTGTAGCCTTATTCCCTTTTGTTCCTTCCTCCAATCACTTCTGGATTTAGGTCAAAGTCTTCCATTCAGGGCTCAATTCTTCCATAATACCCCCATTTCTCACTAAAATAATCTAAATAATCATTGCCCTGTGGGTTCAGGTGAAATTCAGCTTGCCAGCTCTCACTGTGGCTCCAAGGCTTTTTCCAGACTCCCTGCAGACCAGAGTCATGAATTGGTTTTCACAATGAAGAATTTGCCTCCCCAAGGGGAGCTTTGGTGCGCAACGAGGTCACAGCTTGGTCTTCACATTCCCAGTGATTCCTGTGAGGAGGATTTACCCAGCCTGGCTGTTCAAACTACTTTTTCCTTCCTCTCACTGCTTTGGGGTGCTTGGAGAAGACCCAGAGCAACCTTGAGCATCCAACCCATTCTGAGGCCTTGTCCTGAGCTTAGCTACCCCAAACAGGACAATTTGGGTTGGAAGGGACCTTAAAGCTCATCCTGTTCCACCTCCTACCACCTTCCCCTGGATCCCATCTCCCCATCCACCCTTCCTGATGCTGCCAGAGCCGAGCCTGCCCTCGGGGAGGGAGGAAATGTTCATTCCTCAGTTTCCAGGGCGGTTTCTCTCAGGGGTGGGAGATCCCAGAATTTGCCAGAGCTCATTAATCCAGGCTGGGCTCTGCAGGTGGAGGCCCCACTCTGCTGGCTCAGAGGACACTTGATGATCTCCTGACATTGATTTTCTTTCCCCCTCCCAGCCCCAGGAAGCTCTGGGATAATGGAATGCATATCTGAGGGAACTCATCCAGCGGGCTCTCCCTCACCATTGGCTGCCTGGCTCAATCTGACCTCCTGGGTCACCTGTACGCGAGAGAAACTGCCAAAAGAGCAAAATCAAGCTGGGAAGGTTGTCAAGAAGACTAGGAGGGAAATCTCCTTGTGCCCAGCTTTTGGGCCCTTTGGAGATAAAGCTGAATTTCCAGCAGCTCAGGGCAACATTTAATTTTCTGGTTGGCTTTCCTCGCACTCCACCCGACTGCTCTTTGCCCCCTTGCTGCTCCGTGGCCGAGCCACCCACGTCCTCCCTCCAGCTGCCATTCCAGACCCTTGGAGGGTCAGACCCGAGCCTGACAAGCACCCCACTATCCCACTGCCCACCATTCCAGCTGGGACTGAGCCCCCAGAGCCAGCAGAGCCAGGCTGGGATGTGACAGGGTGCCAGGTGAAAAGGAGGGGTGAGGAAATCATGGCAAATAGGAGCTGACTGCCCAATAATTGTGGACAACCAGGCTTTTCAGCAGGGCCATAAATCAATGGCAGATGGAGCCACGCTGGGTGGTGCTTATTGATTTCTTTTTTTCTGGTTTGTTTTTTTTTTTATTTTTATTGGTTCTTCTTCCCCCCGTTTGCTGCCCGCCAGAGTGGAAAGGCTCCTCAGACAGCTCTGTGGGGTTTCTCTCTGCCTGGCAGCTTTCCCACCTTCCCTCTCCTCTCCATCCTGGCAGGGAGGGAGGGCAGCATTCCCAGCACCCATCCATGGAGCCAGGTGCTGGATCTGGGCCTGGCTTGGAGCCCCAGCAGCAGCTTTTGGGGGAAAATCGAGGCTGGAGGCAGAGGTAGGAGGGGGTTAAAAGAAGGAATGTATCAGCTCTGGCCAAAATCCTCCTTTAGCACCTCCAGGAGCACCCTACATCACCCATCTCAGCCCCCATCCCTCAATCAGCCCTTGTGCTCCTTTGCTTCTCCTCCTCTCTGTCACTTGCAGCTCCCAGATGGGATTGAAGGGATCTGTGAAGGGACCTGCCAGGTCCCTCTGTCCCCTCTGTGAGGTGACACCAGGGCTATGTGGGGTCGGGACACGTCCACCCTTGCAGTCCCATGAACAAGAATAACCCTGCTAAAGGAAATCCAGCCACAGGAATGGGCAAAACCATGGGGGTTTGCTTGGAGCAGTGCTAAAAAATAGGATTTTTCTCCTTGTTTGTGCTTTTTTAAAGCCCTCTCCTCCACCTCCTGTGCTCTGGGGGGGGCTCGGCCCTTCAAGGAGATCTCTGAGCAGGGTTTTGGATAATGAGGGGCTGCATCCCCTGGTCCCTCAGGGTGGCACTGAGGGTGTTGCTGTCCTCTGGCTGCTGAAGGCTCTGTTATCCATGTGGGATATTCCTTTAGGAATGCCTTTCTTTCCAGCATGAAAAGCTCTGCTGTTACAGCTGGTCCAGACTGTAGGGTTTGGTTGGTTTTTTTTGTTGGTTTTTTTTTTCCCCTTCTCTTTTGTTCAGGGCTGTGCAGAGCACTTATGGATTCATAAAGTGGTAATTTATTGAACAAGTCTTTGGAGAAGGGAAGTAATGAAAGCTGCTGGATAAATGACAGGAACGTTCGGGATCCGATTGCTGCCAGGAGCTTGGTGGCTCCAGGGGCTCTCGTGGGGGAGCAGGAGCCTCACAAAGCCACACAGAAATGGGATTTGGGCCGAAATCAAAGCAGGAGCCACCTCCTTGGAGCAGGAGCACTCCAAGGAAGGGGTGGGGCATTTGTTATCCCTGGAGTTCCAGCATGGAGGGGCTGTGAGGGCGTTTTTGGCTGCCTGGAAATTCCAGTTATTGGAAAATCCTGTCTACCCCAAGTGCTCTGCGAGGATCAAGGAGATCCTCAGGGAGAGGGAGCCAAAACACCAACACAGGATCACCGGGGTATTCCTAGTGCTGTGCAAGGGGAAATGCCAATTTTTGGGATTGGGGAGGAATCTGGGTGCATGAGGCTTTTTTTTTTTTGCTGTTGGGAGTGGTCAACACTGAGCCCCTTTTCCATCTCCAGGTGCCTCTGCTCCTGGAAATGAGGGAGGTTTGGTCCAGCGCTTCCAAGCCAGAGCTCCTGGAGAGTGCTCTGGAAAACTCTTCCAGGAAAATGCCCCCTCAGTTCCACGTGGGAGCTGCTTTGGGGTTAAAAACCACGTCTGGGTGAATCCTGCTGTGAGCTTCCTACCTGAGCAGCATCAATAAATGAATTAATGAATGGATGAAATGTAAATTGTGGCAGCTTTAAAATGAAAGTCAGAGTTTCCAAAAGTGCTTTTAACCAGCACTTATTTCTGCAGCAATATAACTGTCAGCAAGGGCTTAATTCATTAGCACCAGAACAAAATGAAGACCCTGTAAATTTGAAGTCCAATTTAATTTCTCACAGAAAGAGCCTTTTTCTCATCTTCCTTTCCCTTTGCTCTCTCTCTCCCTGCCCAAGGAAGGAGGATTTCCATCACTTAGAGCTGCTCTGGGCCTCCTGCAAATGGGATTTTCTCAGCCTGGTGAGCTGGGGAGAGGAGGTAGCCCTGAGGAAGGCCAGCACTGCTTGGGGAGTTCAGGATGCAAATCCTGAACTGGGATCAGCTGCATGGGGAGGCACACAGAGACTCAGAGGAGCCTTGCCCCAGGTGGGGTTCATGGCAAAGACCCGAATGCTCAAACCCTCACCTCTGCCCAGCCCCAGGGCCATCAATGATGCCCCAAAAGAGTTTGTAGGGCCTGTTGGGCACAGCTGAGTTAAAATCCCCCAGGTTTGGGGCCCTGATGCTGAGAGATCACAGCTTGAGGGTGAGGGAGGACCCCAGGGAAGGCAGGTCCTGGCAGGGAGATGGAGGTGGAGCTGGGGCTCCTGGGGGCCTCCACCTAGGGGGTCTCTGCCTGTAAACCATTCCCTGAGTGCCCTGCCCCTCTCTCTGCCACCTGCTGCCCCTCACTTTGTCAGGGAGAGGGAGCAGTGGCACAGCCCAGCCCTGGTGCCGCCCAGGTGGCTGCACAGGAGCCTGGGGTGTGTGGGTGTGTGTGGATGTGTGGGAATGTGCCTCTCCCAGAGCTACAGAAACCCAGCAACAGCATCTTCCTGCCCTAAAATGTGAGACAGAGAAATGGGGGAAGGGACCTGATGCAGCTGGAGGAGCTGAAACCCGTGGTCTCCATGGAGTCTTTGTTTATACTCCTCTCATTTCCCTGTCTTCAATTATTTTCCCTTTTTATTTTTTCTAATTTTTTTTTGTGCGTGTGGAGGGGTTTTTTGTGAGCTTTTTTGTGTGGTTTTTTTGGTGGTTTTTTTTTGGTTTTTTTTTTTTTTGAAAGGGAGTATTTTTAGCACGGAGGGAAGAGAGCAGTGCTGGTTCTCTGCATGCAGGGTGCTCAGGAGCAGATGGTGCAGGAGCTTCTCACGCTGTGCTCCCTGGAAAAACACCTCTGTACCTCTGTCTGGAGTCACCCCGCTGTCCTGGGCTCTTCATCCTCCTCCTCCTCCACAGCTCAGACCTTCCCTGGCTCTCCAGCCACATCCTGGACTCCTGGCATAGCTCTCAGCAGGGAGAGGTGGAGGATGAGCCCTCATCCAGCTGGGTCAGGTGCAGTGGGTGTGTCACCACCCTCCCCTGGCTTTTCCGTCCCCTCCCTGTGCTCCATGGCATTCATTACACCAGGACACCCCGCCAATCACTCCGGGCATCACCTCAAAAGCTCCTCACTCCTTCCCCGAAATCCCGGGAGCAAAGGGAGCCCCTCCAGAGCAGCATTCCCAGCCCAGGTGCTCCTACACCATCCCCACATTGAATTAGAGACCCCAAACTCCTGCCAGGAATGACTCGCAGGGAGCTCCCGGAGTTCATCTGGAGCACGGAATTGCCGGCTGCTGTGACCTGCGGGTAATTAACGTAATTAGCAGCGACAATTGGAGCGCTCCCCACGGAGCCTGGGCGCGGCCTCGGGGACATAGTGCCGTGGAGGGGACAGGTGTGCAGGCCTTGTGGGATGGCCCAGAGAGATCCCACCCGCTTTTTTTTTTCCAGCCCTCTGCATGGAAATGTGCCAAAAATGTGAGGGGCTGCACTTTGTGGTTGTGTTTGCTGGGATCTGCCCAGCCCAGCCAAAACATCCCCTTCCACCTCCAGCTCTTCCACCCCGGCAGTCAAACATTCACTGGAATATTTAGGTGTAATTAATTCATGTAATTTCAGCTTTTATACTCTAGTGAAATATTCATTTTCAGATAGCATAAAGGTTGAGACTACATCCATCAAGAATTAAGGGGGTGAAAAAAAAGGATAAAGCCTGGAATAAAATACGAGTCTGGGTGGGGGGAGAGGGGAAACCAGGGATTTGTCACAGGGGAGGGAGGAGCCTCGGGAAGCACCTGGGCATTCCCAGTGCCAGGAGAGGATGGGAACTCACTGGAGAGCTCCTTTTCCTCAAGCACGAGAAACTCCTGGGCAGGGGGAGCCAGAACCAACCCCACTCTTACAAAATAAACCAAGCTTCAAACAACACCCCTTGCAAGCAGCCTGGAGGAGAAATTCCTCATATTCCAGGACCTCTAGGCTGGGAAATCCTCTAGGTGGATTTTGGGGTCCTTCTGGAGGAAGCAGAGTTGCTACAAGTGGCAGAAGTTTCTCCTGTTCCCCCAAGAGTTGCGGTCCTAGAAGGACCTAGTTTGGTCTCCTTCCCACGCAGCAGAGCCAGGGATGTTTGAGCCCAGATTTCTCCCATTTTCCAGGGCTTGGCTGCACTCTGGGATACAGAATGTCCAGGAAAAGGCCACTCTGGATCTCTCCATGCTGCCTTGCCTGGAGCACGCCACTGCTTCTCTTCCCCACCTCCATCATGCCCAGTGCCACACTGGGGGTTACTGGGAGCACCTGGCCCATGGTCAGTGCAGGCTCCCAAGGGCTGGAGTGACCCCCAGACCTGTCCTGGAGCTGCCTCAGTGACCAGCCCCAGCTTGGACAGTGTTGTGGGTGAGCTGGGCCACCCTCTGGCCCTGGTGGAAGATTTTCCTGGAGCAGTGTTCTCCAAAAATCACCTGGTGGAGAGCAGTGGAGAGGGAAGAGGGATAATTGCAGCCCTCAGGGCAGTGCAGGAGATCTCTGGGCTGAACCTGGGACAGTGAATTCCTCCAAGATGGGCTTAGTGGTTTGTTGGGGATTTGGGTGTGGAGTAGAATCAAAAGCTGAGTGTTTGAGTGTTGTTCTAATTACAGCCAGGCTCCTTTGAAGGAACAGAGAGGCCTCAGCCATCAATAACTTCGCTGGAGGAGAAAATTGAAGGGATATCTACCCAATTAAATAACCTACGGGGCTGGAATTGAGAATCAATGTGCCATGAACTATGAGGGATGGGCTGCTGGAGCCCAGCGCTCCATCCACCTCCGCAGCCTCGGGTCTCCCCAAGGACAGGATGGGAATTCTGCCGCTGTCACTTGTCCAGGAGATGGACAGAGAAGGGCCTGGCATTGTCCTGTGGGGTATGGATCTTCAGAGCCCTGGGCTGCTCAGGTGGGGGACATGGGCACAGGTGGAGCAGGAATGGATCTGTGTTCCCAGGGAGCACCCAGGAGCTGCCTGTGGGTGCCAAACTCCTGCTGGTTCCTGGATGTGTTCCTTTTTTGGGAGGCCTGGAGAAGTGGAAGGGAATTTGCTGAGTATTTGAAGGGTTGGGCTTGTTGAACATGAGAGGGATGGGATGGGATGGGATGGGATGGGATGGGATGGGATGGGATGGGATGGGATGGGATGGGATGGGATGGGATGGGATGGGATGGGATGGGATGGGGGGGCTGTTGAGGATGCAGGGCTGCAGCTGGAGAACATAAGGTTTGCCATAAAAAGGTGGGGAATTGGAGCAGGATTTTGGGGAAGAACTGTGGATCTATTTTTCCCTCCTGGAAGAAAACCAAGGCTTGATCCCTGGTGTTTGTGTGGTTTTGCAGGACCCAAGGCAGAGCAGGCCCTCTGTCTCTGTGGAAATGTTTTTCCATCATCTGGGCACTTTTCCAGCTGGGATTAAGGGTAAGAAACCCCTGCTCTGTGTCTCTCCTTCCTCCTCCTCCTCCCACCTTGCCCAAGGTGAGCCCCACTGTGGCACAGGGCTCACAAAACCAAGCCCACCCCGTGCTGGGACAGCAGGAGCCAGGCACAGCCAAATCCTGCTCTGCCACTTTAATTTTTTATAAAGGAGAAATTAATTTCATCTTTGCCTAAGTATCTGTCACGTTCAATTACTGAGGCTGATAGTGAAAATGATGAAGCAGCCAGGTCATTAGGCAAATTTTAATTAGAGACTCAGCTGCCCTTTACTAATAAGATGCTACAACTCTTTCCTGGTGTTCCTGTTCTCCATCCACGGGGTCTTTCCAAGCCTACCCAAGGATGTTGTTCCTCTTCTCAGCACCCCTGGGGGCTTCCCGCACTGAGGAAGAGCTTGGGATGAGATGAGGGATGCAGGGGATGGTGGCCAGTGGCTCAGTGTCCAGGTGCAGATTGATGACAACCTGGGGGTCTGGAGTGGGACCAGTAATGTGTGATGTCCCCACCAGTGTCACAGACTGGGACTGAGGGCACCCTCAGCAGGTTTGGAGGTGGCACCAGGCCAAGCAGAGTGTTCCACATGCCTCAGGGGTGGGATGCCTTCCACAGGGACCTGGACGAGCCCAAAAAAATGGGTCCTCATGAGGTCCAGCAAGGCCAAGAGAGGAGAAATTCAGGAGTAACCCCATGGAGAGGGGAAAACCAGGATGGAGGAGAAGAACAGGGTCTTTCTTCCTCTTCTGGCTGGTGACAGAATCAAACCTCCTCACTATGTCCCCAAGCCTCTGTGCCCTGGAGGAACCTGTTTTTGTGTGGGCAATCTCACCAGGGATCCATCATCGAGCTGCCCATCCCAGTCACTCCACTGCTGCCAAAGATCCCACAAATGCCATCCTGACCCATTTCTGTTTCTTCTCCCTGTCCATGGAGCTGGGCAGGGATGCAGGAGGGGAATCTGTGCCTGGATCCTGCTTTTTAGGGGGGTGGGGACAGAATCCTGTGGTCCAGCCTATGATAGATGAGTAATGTGATGATTGACTCTCACAATTAAAAGGCAAATATCATGTATATATGTTAAGAGAAGTTTTATAGATTTATAGTTGTGTTTTATCCCCCCTTGTGTTGTTATCAGGGGGTGGCCGGGGTTTGGGACATTTGGGAGGGTCAGGTTGTTACTCTGGCAACACCTGACCTCCAATCAAGATTTAATGAAGTGATCTCCACCCCTGGACAGTGAAGAAGGAGTTGATGGACACAACTTTTAAGAGGGGCTAAAGGGTTAAAAGGTGAAACATCCATTGTGTGGGTAAGCACATGGTGGGGAAAATCCTTTGCTCCCAGCACCATAATATTTTCTTTATTCAGTCTTCTGTTGTATTTTCGGTAAGGTTTTAATAAACCTTTTAAATTTTTTTGAAAGCGAATATAATTTCTCACAAGCCCAAACATTTTCTGTGGTGCCTTAACCACGCTGATTTTATCATTCCCATCACTTGCCCATCCCTGTGGATCTCCACAGTGCCTGGGAATCCCCAGCAGGAGCAGCTTTATTGACAGGAAAGGAGGTTTTCTCATCACAAAAACTTCCTGCAGGAAAGTGGTGCTTTCAATCAAACCCCGCGCAGGAGGGCCAAGGGAAGGGAAAATTCTGTCACGGAGCTTTTTGGCAAAGTGAAAACATCCCTGTTTCCACACATCTGGAAGGGAAAGCTTCAATTTTACACCTCAAAGTGATTTTCACGCTGACATTTCTTTTATTCCATATAATCAGGCAGCTCTAAATATTAGAGTTTCGTCGCCAGAAGGAAACATTTTGAGTGGCATTTCCCTGCCTTTCCCACCTTCCCTTTTCCTTGCTTTTCCTCCCTCTAGGTGTTTGGGAAGAGTGGAGTTTTTCTCAGGCACTAAAAAATTCACAGCCTCTTTGCCTGGGAGAATTTTCAGCCTCTTTGCCCCCAAAAGAGCCCCCAGAAAATCTCACCCTTTGCCTGATTCTTCCCACCTTTCTGGAATTTCTCCAGCCTTTCCCTCTTTGGATGTTCAGCCTAAAACTCGGTGGTTTTGACCAGCAACCAGGAGAGAGGAGATTTAGAAAGAAGATTGTGCAAAGAAGTAGTGGCCCTTTTTTTTTTTTCCCCCTTTCTCCTCATCTTGTACAAATTACCCTGTTATTCTGCTCCCTTAGGATGCCTGAGTGTCCTTATTTCTTCTTTTGAGCTAAAGTCATCCATGCATTAAATTAGTTCTCTGCCTAGAAATAGCTTGATTACTTTCTCCAAGCCACACTTAATGGGAGGCTCCCAGAGAGTTTTAAAAATAAAAACTGGGCAAAAAAGGGGAGGGAAAAGGAGGAGCAGGGGTAGGATGCAGCCTCCTGGAGCAAATAGAGGAGGGATTTACCTTGAGTGGGAGGTGTCCTGGAGGGATCCATCCCCATCCAGGTGCTCATGGAATGGCTGGGGCTGGATTTGGAGCTCTGTGAAGTCCTGGTTATTGTCCCTCCCACAGCTCTGGGTGAATAATGGGAGTTTTCCTCATTATTTGCTTGAATTTTGCCTCAGATTTCTGATTTTTGCATGTGGTTGCTGTGATGGAAGGGAAAGAAGGGAGATCTTGGTGGGATACCCCAGAGCAGGGTGTGGGACAACCGAGAACACTGGCAGAGCTTGGGAAGGGCCAGGATCCCTCAGGATTTCTGATTTTCTTCCCTACAATCAGCCTGCCCCCAGAGCAAGGCTCCCGATGTGCAGAAAAGAGCAGATTTGGATAATAAACCTCAATTCTGCCAATGTTTTTGCTGTAATAACGCGACAGGAGCCAGCACAAATTTCATTCTGGGAAAGCTGCAGGACCACAAAACTCCCTTCGAGCCTCCCAAATTCCTCCCCTCTTTCTGCAGCACCTTTGAGCCCTCCTTGCTGGGGCAGCCAAGATCCTCATCCCTCATTTATTCCCTCACATCCCTCTATTTCCCTCATATTCCTCACTTTTTCCCTCATACCCCTCATTATTTCCCTCAGATCTCTCATTATCTCCCTCATACCCTCATTATCTCCCTCAAACCCCTCATTATTTCACTCACACCCCTCCTTATCTCGCTCCCATCCCACATTTTTTACCTCACATCCCTCTTTATTTCCCTCACATTTCTCTTTATTTCCCTCACATTCCTCACTTTTTTCCTCTCTTTTCTCACTATTTCCCTCACATTCCTCTTTATTTCCCTCACACCTCAATTTTTCTCTCACATTCCTCAATTTTTCCCTCACATCCCTCTTTATTTCCCTCATATTCCTCTATTTTTCCCTCACATTCCTCAATTTTCCCCTCCCATTCCTCACTTTTTCCCCTCACATCCCTCTTTATTTCCCTCACACCCCTCCTTATCTCACTCCTGTCCCACATTTTTCCCTCAGATTTCTCTTTATTTCCCTCACATTCCTCACTTTTTCCCTCACATCCCTCTTTATTTCCCTCTCACCCCTCATTATTTCCCTCACACCCCTCCTTATCTCGCTCCCATCTCTCATTTTTTCTCTATTTTTCCCTCCCATTCCTCAATTTTCCCCTCCCATTCCTCATTTTTTTCCTTCACATCCCTCTTTATTTCCCTCACACCCCTCCTTATCTCACTCCCATCTCTCTTTTTTCTCTTTATTTCCATCCCATTCCTCAATTTTTCTCTCCCATTCCTCACTTTTTCCCTCACATCCGTCATTATTTCCCTCACACCCCTCCTTATCTCACTCCCATCCCACATTTTTTACCTCACATCCCTCTTTATTTCCCTCACATTCCTCACTATTTCCCTCTCTTTCCTCACTATTTCCCTCACATCCCTCTTTATTTCCCTCACATTCTTCAATTTTTCCCTCCCATCCCACATTTTTCCCTCACATCCCTCTTTATTTCCCTCACATTTCTCTTTATTTCCCTCACATTTCTCTTTATTTCCCTCACATTCCTCACTTTTTCCCTCACATCCCTCACTTTTTCCCTCTCACCCCTCATTATTTCCCTCACACCCCTCCTTATCTCGCTCCCATCTCTCATTTTTTCTCTTTATTTCCCTCCCATTCCTCAATTTTTCCCTCACATTCCTCACTTTTTCCCTCACACCCCTCATCATTTCCCTCATACCCCTCCTTATCTCGCTCCCGTCCCACATTTTTTCCCTCAGATTTCTCTTTATTTCCCTCACATTCCTCACTATTTCCCTCTCTTTCCTCACTATTTCCCTCACATCCCTCTTTATTTCCCTCACACCTCAATTTTTTCTCTCACATTCCTCACTTTTTCCCTCACATTTCTCTTTATTTCCCTCAAATTCCTCACTTTTTCCCTCACATTCCTCACTTTTTCCCCTCCCATTCCTCACTTTTTCCCTCTCACCCCTCATCATTTCCCTCACACCCCTCCTTATCTCGCTCCCATCTCTCATTTTTTTCCCCTCATCCTCCTCATTTTTTCCCCTCCCTTTTCCTTTGCACCACCCAGGCTGCTTTTCCATGGCAATTCCCACTCTGAGCATCCCTCCTGGAGTTAAAATTCCCCAGCTCACTTTTCCCAAGGCCCAGAGCAGCTCCTGGCCGTGGGTGTCACCAGGTGGGAGGGTGACATCTCCAACCTGGGAAACACCGGCGCAGAAAATGTCCCCAGGCCCTTCCCTGATTGCTGGAGGAGAGACAAAAATGCTCCAGGAAAATCCTGCCCGAGCTGAGAGAGGCTTTTCTTCCTTTAATTAAACAGAAAATGTCTCCCTCCAAAGTCATTAATTACTAATGACACAATTAGAGGCCTCAGTAAAGAGGGGAAGGAGGGATACGACAAAAAAAGAAACAAAAAAGAGACAAAACAAACTCAACACCCCCCCCCCCCCCAAAAAACCCCACTGGCAATCAGAGACGTTTGAAGCTTGAGAGAAATTAAGGAAATAATTGTTTGATTTGAAGTTAATTTTCATTCCTGCTGGGCCCGCACAGGATGGGATGGAAACCACCTTCCCAGTGCTTCCCAGAGCAAGGAGAGAGGCTTCCCTCTCATGGAATGTGATTTTCCTGCTTGGAGCAGATCCTGAGGCATGTCAGGGTCCTGAAAACCTGGATTAACTCCATAATCCCAATACTGACCCTTTTCCAAACCTCCCTCACCATCTCTCACAGCCTCAGACCTGCTTTTCTGTCCCCAGCCATCCCATATTCCCAGCCAAGGGATCAGCTCCTCCCTCCTGCCCCATCCCAAGCTCTGCTGGTGCCAGGGCTGGAGCAGAGCTGAGGACAAGCAGGGACCACTCATTCCTGAGTTTGAATCTCCTTGGCTTCCAAAGGCCAACTCCAATTGCTTGAGAACTCTCTGAAAAAACAGATTAAGGGTGTGGAAGGAGGGAGCCCAGCAGAGTTTCGTATTCCTGCCAGCTTTAACTCCAGAATCTCACATTGGAATGGCTTTAGGAGCAGAGGGAGAGCTGGATTAGGCAAAAAGAGCAAATTCCAGCCTCTGTTTTGGGGGTGAAATCAATCTCTGAGTTTGAGGTGGGATGGGAACAGCCCTGGGAAGGGCAGAGGAACGGGTGAAGGTCACCTTGTGGGGGATCTCCATGTTTTCCACCTTCTTTTCCATGCTGGACATCCCTTGGGAAGTGAAGCTCCCAAAGCTGGGCTTTATATGTCTGGAAGGGATGAGGACCTTGTCTGTGCCTCTCCTCTGGGGCCCACAGGGTTTCTGTAGGTCCTGCTTTAAGTCCCCTGGCACTGATAATTTTATTGTATCCTAAAAGTGAACTTTTCCAGAGGGATAGCTCCCACCCCACATCTCTGTCTCACCCCTCTCCCACTCCAAAACTTCCCAGCCTCGAGATCAGAAAATCAAGAAGGAGGAAGGTCCATCCTTGCTGTTCCTGCCCTTCAGGCCACCAAACCCTGCTGGGCACCACGCTCCTCCCATCACGAGGCTGCCAAGTTCTTGCAGAATTCCCAGGGCAAAGCCAAGCCCTTTTCCCTGTGCCACAGCATCCTCAGGCAGCAAAATTTGCCCAGCATCAGTTGTGAAGGGCCCAGTGAAGGTCTCTGGACCCTGTCTCCTACTGGGATATCCTCTCACACCAATTCCCACCGACTTTTTATCGGGGTTGTGCCAAAAAAGCAAGGAAAGACAAAAAATGGGAAGAAAAATCCAAGATTTTTTGACTGTTCAGTCCCCAGGGAAGTGGGGAGTAAGAAAAGCTCCTAATCCATGGTTTTGTCTTCAAGCAATTATGTGCAAATGAGTTAATCACAGGGTCACAGGAGCCAGAACCATTAATTAATCCCCAGCATGAGCTGGAAAGATGAATTCTTTGCTGCAGTAAACAAATGTGAGGAAATGTGGGGAGGAATCAGCTCCTGCTGGATGCTCCCAGAGCTCCCTGGAATGCTTGGTTTGCCTCCCCAGACCACAGAGAAGCCCTTTGCATCCCTGCCAAACCTCAGGAACAGCTTTTCTGGAAAACCCCTGTTTTTGGGAAAGGGGAGCAGGGGAATGAGCACAAATCCAGATGTTCAGTCACTCCTGGAAAAGGTCTGAGTGCTGCTGCTCCCTCCTGGTGTTCCCAATGTTTGGAGCAGGGATAGGACACTGGATCCCATTAAATCCCAGATGGATCCAGCACATCTCCAATGAAAGAGCTCTGAAACCAGCCAGAAAAAGGAAACTTTGTTGTAAATCCTTGAAAAATATTCTTTTTTTTTTTTCATATTTTTCCCTTTGTTTTTTGGTACTTCCCCTCATTTTCCCACATGAAGCAGTTGGAAAGGGTAAGAAACCTCCTGAAATTCTTGTGGCAAATTCTTCCTCTAAACCCAAACCACCCCAATTCAAAAAAAAATCCTGATTTGCTTTAGGCTGTGTGAGCTGACTGCACACAATGAAATGAGTTTAAACCCTCTATTTATTCAGCTAAATGGAATAGGAATAATGGAAATCATCCCAAATTCCTCCTGGATTTGGCATGGCAGGATGAAACTCCCCTGGCTGGGTCTCAGCACCTCCCTGCTCTGCATTCCTTTATCATTCCCCTGTTCTCTCTGGATCTGTGGGTTCATCCCAAAGGAGAGACCCCCAGATCCCCATGGAGATGCTCAGCATGGGGACTGCAATCCCAAAAAAAAACAACTGAGGGACTGAGGGAAGCTGGGAAGGACATTCCCTTCCAGATCAGTGGGAAAGGTGAGGGGTTTTACACACTTTCCCCAAAACCCCATAATTTTAGGGCTCATCCACCCTTTTTTTTTTTCATCTCAGACAATTAAAACAAATGAATCCACTTAAAAGGAAGTCAAACTTCTCACTTCAAAGCGATCCAAAGGGAGCTGAGTGTCCTGAAGTGAAATTTCTTGGTTTGAAAGCAGCAGAATGAAACGTCCCATCTCCTCCCAGACACATTCCTGGGTTGTCCCTTTGCTGGGTGTCACCAGTGCTGGGGTTTGATATTGGACCAAGGGACTCTGCCATTGACCCTGGTTAATTCCACAATTCCAAGTCGTTTCTGCTCTTGCATCCAGGATAAACCACACAGGGATAAACGTGGAGCCCAAAACCCACCCTGGGTGTTGCCCCAGAAGCTCCAGGTGAGACACTTAAATTCCCACCCACGCCTTCATCTTCAACCCAAATAAATTCCTTGGAGCAGCAAAATTCTTTCTGGGGATAGGGAGCAAAAATTAACTCCAGACACCAACCAGTGATGAGAGATCCATCCATTCATTTGCTCAACCCATTTCCAGGAGAGCAGGGGTGTTTTCCTGGGATTTCTCCTCTCATTTCTGGGATCCCTGACCTTTACAGACTTGGCCAAGTCTCCCAAGGCACAGCACTGTTTGTTCTCCCACTCCTGCCTCCCTGCTCCTACTGATCCCTCCCTTCCCAGCCCTGATAACCTTTGGGAAGAGCATTTTGGGAGCCTTGGGAGCCACAGGGAAAGGTGTCCCATGGCCCTGGAGATGAGAGAGGGATCAGGGTGAGGAATCTCCCTGTGAAATGGGATATTTTGCTGGGAAGAGCTGGAATGGGAGAAGCAGGGAAGTGTCAGCTGGGAAGGAGCTGCTGGTGACATTTTGGGGACAAGTGAATCGTGGCCCCAACCCCAGTGATCAGAGAGCAAATGCTGCTGGTGCCACGTGGGACAAAATTCCTGCTTTGCTTATGTGAGGGTGGGAATGCTGAAATACAGGGATGGGGATCCCTCTTCCCCAGGACTCTTGGAGTGGTACCTGGAATCCAGCCCTGATTCACTCCAGCAAAATCCTAAAAACCCCACAGATGGCTCAGGCTGGGGCTGCAGTACCTGGGAACAGCAGGATGGAAAATTCCTTGGACCATGGGGAGTCTGTGGGGAAATCAGCCAAACAAGCTGCCCACCCTGCACTGAGCCATAATCCCCTGCTGGAAAAGGGGAAAAAAGGTTGGGATATCTAAACCCTGCCAGTAGCAGAGCAGGAGGGAGGCCAGGCAGCTCCCTCTGTTAAAGGAGAGAGAGAAAATGAGTCCTTTTTGGTCTCCTCACCCATTTACACACATCAAACTTCCCAAATGCTAAGCCAAATAAAGTCTTCTTATCGGTGTATTACCACTTAAGGCTCTTTCAGGAAGATTTAGGATGAATTAGTGCTTTTTTTAACCACAAAAAAAAAAGAGCAAATTGAAATTTCTCACTCCATCAACCCATGCAGCCTCTGCCTTAACCCTTGGAGGGGAGAGCGGGGTCAAGGCTGGGCCAAGGTCCCTCCTGGTGCCAAGTTTTGGTGTGGAAAGTGCTGCTTCCCATGGATCCTGGAGATTCTGGGAGAGGTTTTGGATTGGCTCCAGAGCATCCTGATGTTCCCCTTGTTAGGGTGAGTTATGCAGCTTTTGGGAGCACAGGGAGTGCTCCAAAGTCCCACCTCAGCTCCAGCAGTGGGAAAACGCCATGGTGGCTCATTAGGAAGGTAAATTGGCCACTTGGGATCCACAACAGATCCAGGTCTTGTCCTCCTTCCCACCCAAGCTGGATTTGGGACACAGCAGGACGTTGTCTCCTGTGCATGGAGGCAAGAGTCATGAGGAACTGGAGCACAGAACCTGTCTCAGCTGGGAAAATGGGAATGGGGAGCCTGGAAGTGCTGGGTGATGCACCCCTCTCCCAGTGCCCTGGTCTCAGGGGAATATTTACAGCTCCATGCCCAGGAGCACAAAAGATTCACTTGATGTGAGTTCACAGGGGTGGAATTGTCCTCCCAGAGGAGCCACCAAATCCATCAGAGAGCCACCACTCGTTAACAATTAACTGCTTGACTTAATTGCTCTCCATCCCTCCCACTGTTCACTGTTTCAGGAATGCTGATGCTTTCCAAAGCTTTTTTTGGTTTTGTTTTTTTTTTTTTCCTGCGTGTGTGTTTAGCAGGGAGCAGCCGTTGGAGGTTTTGTGGCTAAAATTATTCCTGGGGATGAATGGCTGTGGCTTCTGGAGCCTCCAGGAATGGAGTCACCATCTGCTCATGCTTCTCAGGGAGACACATCTTCAGCACACACCCACCCCCACGCAGCTCTGCTCCTCCTGGGCAGCCACGGAGGGCCCAGCCTGGCTGGGAAATTATTCCAGGGGGAAAAGCAGCTCCAGAGGGGAACACAGCACTTGGGAAGCTGCCAGGAGGATAAGGGATCTCCAAAGGATGCTCCAGCTGCTGTCGTCCAACCTGACCGAGGCTGGTGGTCCCTGCTCAGGAGGGGGTTTGAGGAGGGGTGGTTGAGTCCCATCCACCATCCCTTCCTCCTCCAGCCACCATCCCTTCTCCATCCACCATTCCTTCTTCATCCCCCATTCCTTCCTTCTTCATCCCCCATTCCTTCCTTCTCCATCCACCATCCCTTCCTTCTCCATCCACCATCCCTTCTCCATCCACCATTCCTTCTCCAGCCACCATCCCTTCATTCTCCATCCACCATCCCTTCTCCATCCACCATTCCTTCTTCATCCCCCATTCCTTCCTTCTCCATCCACCATTCCTTCTTCATCCCCCATCCCTTCCTTCTCCATCCACCATCCCTTCCTCCTCCAGCCACCATCCCTTCTCCATCCACCATTCCTTCTTCATCCCCCATCCCTTCTTTCTTCATCCCCCATTCCTTCCTTCTCCATCCACCATCCCTTCCTTCTTCATCCCCCATTCCTTCCTTCTTCATCCCCCATTCCTTCCTTCTCCATCCACCATCCCTTCCTTCTCCATCCACCATCCCTTCTCCATCCACCATTCCTTCTCCAGCCACCATCCCTTCATTCTCCATCCACCATCCCTTCTCCATCCACCATTCCTTCTTCATCCCCCATTCCTTCCTTCTCCATCCACCATTCCTTCTTCATCCCCCATCCCTTCCTTCTCCATCCACCATCCCTTCCTCCTCCAGCCACCATCCCTTCTCCATCCACCATTCCTTCTTCATCCCCCATCCCTTCTTTCTTCATCCCCCATTCCTTCCTTCTCCATCCACCATCCCTTCTCCATCCACCATTCCTTCTTCATCCCCCATCCCTTCCTTCTTCATCCCCCATTCCTTCCTTCTCCATCCACCATTCTTTCATTCTCCAGCCACCATCCCTTCTCCAGCCACCATCCCCTCCTTCTCCATCCACCATTCCTTCTTCATCCCCCATTCCTTCCTTCTCCATCCACCATCCCTTCCTTCTCCATCCACCATTCTTTCCTTCTTCATCCACCATCCCCTCCCTTCTCCAGCCACCATCCCTTCTCCAGCCACCATCCCCTCCCTTCTCCAGCTTCAGGAATGTGCTCCTACTCATGTTCCAGAAAAACCTCCTCTGTGTCCCCAAAATTCCAGGCTGAGCTGCCAGTGCTGGAGATGCTGCACAAACCAGCCCTTGGGAATAAAGCTGGGCTTTTTTTAGGACTTGGCAATGTTTTTCCCTATCCTCAGCTGCTCCAGGGCTGAACCAGGATGGGAACAGGCCACTCCAGGGTGGCTCCCAACACCTCCTTCCCAATATTCACGGGGCTGCCATGGGCACAGCATTTTAGGCTTTTCAGTTGGGATTTTCCAGGGTCAGCCACAATCCAGAGCTTTGGGAATGGGGCTTTTGGCCACCCTGTGGTGGTTCCCTCTGCCCTACCCTGGACACAGCTCCCTTTGGGACCCACCACCAGGAATTGTAATTCCCCATCTCCCAGAAGAAGAAGCTGCTGAGAAGTTGCTCCTCTTGGAGACCAACCTTCTGCAGGATGCGCCAGGCTCTAGGGGGGGCTGGCACTTGGGATATGGAGACCCAAAAAACCTTGGGAATGACCCAGCCGGTGGCCACCAACCCCTACGAAGCCTCCCAGGCCATCCCTGGTGGTGTGGAGCTGATCTGGGCCATTTGTGAAGATCCAGAGCCAAACCTTGGCAGGTTCACACCTTCAAGAGGGACAGCCCTGGTGCCCTTCCCAAGTCCTGCTACGGATTAGGAGCCATCAGCAGAGCTGGGAAAAGCCTCCCAGGACCCAGCCTGGCAGAGCCAGATGGTGCAGGAGGGATGGTGGAGGAGCTCCATCGGCATCTCCTAGCGTGGGAGGCACCTCCTGCCGCATGCCAGGGGCTGGATGGTGCCAGGAGGAGCTCCAGGTGCTCCCTTTCCTCGTGTCTCTCCTGGAAATCTCCTTGCCCTGGGCTGGGGCCATGAGGCTCTGCCACACGTGGCTGCTCTGGTGGCTCTTGGGAAGTTGGCCAAGGAATGATCTGGGGTTTTCTGGCCACTCCTGGGCCCCATGGTGATCCCCCCACTCTCCAGCAGACTCCAGTTCCCAGCTCTGGCTGGAAAGAGAGTTTTCCCCTCAGTGAGGAATCAGCTGATTCCTTTTCAGGGCCTGCCAGGATGAGAGGAAAAATCAAAATACGGTAAAGCTCCAGCTGGGTCTGAGAGACCCTCCTCGACCCTTCTCTGCAGTCTGTTAGCACCAACTCCACTCTCTCATTCTCACTGATTTGTGAGAGCTCCTGGGCTATCCTACTGAATTCTGAAGCTGTCCAGGCCTCTTTTTTAATTTTTCTTTTTTTTTTTAAAAAAAAAGAACACTTTCTTCCCAAGGCAAAAGCCAACTCTTTGTGTCCTTTTCACAGGAGGCAAGTGGAGCTCACTTTGAAAAAAACACCACAAAGGCAGGAGTGATCCCACATCTCCCCATCCCAGCTCTCCTCCACTGCACCAAAGCAAATTAAAAGGGAATTTTCAAGTCCTCATTCACAATGGGGAAAGTGCAAGGGCTGAGTTTGGATTCAGGTGGGAGGAAGTGATGCCTTGATCCTTTCCTACAGCTGCCCCCAGCATCCCCATCCTAATATTAGATTAGATGTGGTTGTGGAGAACTGCCCCCAAAAAGCTCCATCTTCTCCCAGGAAATACAAACTCCAAAAGAAAATTTTATGCAAAACGAGGATCCTTCCCTCCCCCCTCCCAGCTGCAGCCACAAATTGTCATTTATTGGTGAATTTAGAGAGGTTTTTTTTGGGAAAAGATGTGCTTGGAGACCTTTGCTTGCCTCCCACTTCCAGCCCTGTTTTTCTGACTTTGGAAAAGACAAAAATCCGGTCTTTGTGAAAACCTCACATTGCTGCTGGGGGAGAATCCAGGTTTTATTTTTTGTTGTTTTGCCCTGGGATGGCTTCACGGGCTCAGTGTGGTGAGGAACAGAAGGCTCCTGGGAAATGGAAGATGGAAAACTGACAAATATCCAACCCCACTGAGTCCCTCCAGTGCAGCCTGGACCTTCTGGGGGGCAGCAAGACTTCAAAGTGGGGCTGGAGCTGCCTTGCCAAGAGCTGGAAACCCCTGGATTGTGCAAATTAAGGGCATAATTAGGTGCATCAGTCATTAATCAGTCACAGAGACTCCCAGCTGCTCCCTCCATGGATGTGGGACGTGGCTTTGTTCATTTTCCCCCAAATTCCTGGGATCGCTGAAGTCTGGGGAATGGATCCAGCTCCCAGATCCCAACACCCCAGCCCATCTGCAGGGTCCCGGATCCCAGTTCCCCTCTGAGCTCCCAGCAAAGCTCTCAGGTTCTCCCAGTCCCCCAGCCTGGGGACAAGGTGTTGCAGGGGACAATTCCCACCTTGCAGTGACACTTTCTCCATGGATCTCCATCACACTCCTGCTCCCCTTCCCACCCCTGCCTGGCTCTGAGCCTGCAGAAGCATTTCTCTGCATTTCCTTTGCAGACCTGGAAGGCAAAAGGGATGAAGAGCCGTGGCTGTGCATCCCAAATGTTTGAGGGAAAAGCTCTGGCAGCTTGGAGCTGTGAGGGGTGAGAGGCAGGGAAAGAATTGAGTTAATTAACAGGAGCAAAATGAGGATCTGAGGGAGATGATGGATCAAGGACTGCTCACAAACTCTCCAAACACCTCCTGTGTGTCACAGGACTGCAGGAAATGGGACTTTATTGCCCAAACCTATGGCAGAGACAGCTTTTCTTGGGGGAAAAAAAAAAATCCTTTTTGTGCTGCTCAGAGAAAACAGGAGGTTCACATCACTCTGACCTCCTGCTTTATTCCCATCTCCACTGCATTATTACTCCTGAAAAGTCATCGTTTTTCCACTTGATCCCCCAAGCTCTTGGGGAGGGAGATGGAGCATCCAAGGTGCATTTACAGCATTGCTCTGACCCCAGGGCTCCGTGTTTGGGGAGCTTTGGGAAGCTTTCCTGAGCTAAAAGCCTGCTCCACTCGGGTGGCTCCTCTCCACAGACACCACTTCCCTTGGTCTCTCCCTCTCACACTTCCAAGGCACTTCCAGCAAGTAAATGCCCAAAGTTTTTCCCTGGGATGAAGCTGGGCACCTTTTCCCTTGAACAAAACCCGCACCAGTGTGAGAAATGATCCGCACTTCCGAAAAGTTAAAAGGTTTATTAAAATCTATCAAAAATACAACAGAAGGCTGAATAGAGAAGATATTGTGGTGCCAGGAGCAAAGGATTTTTCCCGCCATGTGCTCACCCACACAATGGAGGTTTCACCTTTTAACCCTTTAGCCTCTCAAAAGTTCTGTCCATCGACTCCTCCTGTGCTGTCCAGGGGTGGAGATCATTCCTTACATCTTGATGGGAGCTCAGGTGCTGCCATAGTGACAACCTGACCCTCCCAAATGCCCCAAACCCTGGCCACCCCCTGATAACAACACAAGGGGGGTAAAACACAACTATAAATCTATAACATTTCTCTTAACATATATACATGATATTTGCCTTTTAATTGTGAGAGTCAATCATCACATTACTCATCTATCACACCAGGAGCTGGCTGATCCTCTCTGCACAGGTTGGGTGGTTGGAAGGGCAGCACGGAGCTGAGTTCTCCAAGGGGGTTGGACAGGCAGAATTTGGATAATTCTGATTTTTGGATCTGTTATCCTGTGGAGTTTTCCCTCAGAGCTGCTCCCAGTATCCCCATTCCCAGGAGCCAGCCCTCTCTCAGGGCCAGGTTTAAGCAGGAAGCATTTTTGGCTCCTTTGGATGCCAAACCTTCAGCTCAGCATCTCCGAGTGAAGCTAAAACAGAACAAACACTCTCCCAGGCCAATCCTGTTGTTGTGTCCTCTCAATTCCAACATTTTACTTGCAGAGCCCCTTCATTTTTGCTTTTTTTTTTAGCCAGATTTGGTCCTGTTTAACTTGAAGAGAAAGTTTTTCCTTCCTGGAGCAGTGGAATTTGGTGCCAGACACCCATCTGACTGCATGGCTCAGGGCCAGCAGCTCCCAGCCTTGCCAAGGATCTGAGGAATTTCGGAATTTCACCCCCAGACTCCAGATCCTGTTTGCTTCCCATAGCAGAGGCTGGTGCTGGCACCGAGCTGGAATGGGAACAGCACCCCCAGAAGTTGTTCTGGAAAATGAAAATGGTTTTTTTTTCCCCCTCTTTGCATCGAGCTTGGAGCTGCAGATGGGCCCAGCTCAGAGAAGGGATGGACTCAGCTCTGTGCCAGGACTAACCTCAGCCCAGACACTCCAGAAAATTTCCCTCTCCAAATTTTTGCCTTCCTGGAGCTGGCACAACCCAGACTGTCCCTCCTGGGTCACCCTTCACACCTTCCCATGTCCTGATTCTGCACCCTCACATGATGCACAGGTGATCTCTTCCCATGTGCAGATCACTGAATCCCTGGGAGCTGGTACCAGTGGCAGATCAGCACTTTCCTGGCCAAAAACCCCACCAATCTTTGCAGGAATGAGCCCAAATTCACCTCCCTGGTGGATTTCCAAGCCTGACCAGCAGCAGCCTGGGGTCTCAGCTGGAGGCTGGACTCAGAATCCTCCTCTGCTTCCCTCCCATGCCCATCCTTGGGGAGTGACTTTGCTTTTCCCGCCTTGGAATGGCACTGGCAGGAATTGGGTGCTCCAGCTTGGAGCAGCCTCTTGCAGGAGCCTGGGGCGAGAGAACAAGCCCACAGCAGGGCAGAGGGTGGGTGAAGGTCACAGGGTGCATCCAGGAACTTTTTCTCCCTTTTCTTTCCTTAAAACCCAGGCTGGAACATGGCAGGGTTTATCAGAGATCTCCTCTGGCTTTTCAGGGCTGAGCAGGTGAGTGGAAATGGAGCAGCTGCTCAGGAGTTGGGGATATTGCTGTCTCATCCCAGCAGCTTGGAGAGCCCTGCAGGAACCCTTTCCCTGATTTATTGCCCTGTTGTCACCTCCTGTCCCTTCTCCTGGGGACGAAATCAAAGCCTGGAGCTGGAGAGGACCGGCTCCTCTCTGAGCAGGGATTCAATTCCCCAAACAAAGGAGGGTTTCTCCTCTCCCAAACCCAGTCTAAATCCAGGAACACACCACAATTTCAAGCGAAATACAAAACCTTTTGTTTAAATCGCTGAATCCATGAGAAAAATCCATTCTTTAAGTGCATGGCTGGGCCAATCCCCACCTGTGTCCCCCCGGGGGATGGGCTGGGGCGGGATCGGAGCTCTTTGGGATTTTGGGGGAATTTTTGGCTGCTGGGTGGTGGCGGCGGCGGCGGCTCCATTTGGCAGTGCAGCAGCAGGGACCTATTTCTGTCGTCCTTCTGGCGCTGGGAGGGCTCAGGCTTTTTTAGGGGCTGCGGGTGCTGCTTGGCTCCCGTTTCCCACGGAGGGGGAGCTGCCAATTGCATGACTCAGGGTGCTTTGAGGAAAAGCGGGATGAAAACACCAGGGGCTGCTGCTGGCTCCCACCTCCTGTCTCTCCTGCTGCCAGAGTTCATACAGCTGTTTCCTCCAGCTCAAAGCCCGCTGCTAAAAATACTCCGGAGAACTCGAGGATGCTGGCATTCCAAATCGCCTCATTCCGAGGTCTTTCCATGGGTTTTTTTGGGGTTTTTTTTTCACTTTTAGTTGTTTTTCCCTGTGCAAAGGAGCTGTCCAGGTGCTTTCCGTGCTGTACCAGGGGTTGGGATGGGTCATGAGCCGGAGGAGGACGGGGGTGGCAGGGACAGTGATGAGCTGAACCCAGCTGAGTCAGAGCTGCGAATGTGACCCCTGGGAATGGGCAGATTTACACCAGCCCCAGGCTGATCTCGGTCCAGCAGGGAATAATCCTGCTCTCCCACTCCCCACCTCCTCCCTGCTGGCTGTGGCACGGGAGGTCTCCAGCCTGGAGCTGCCCACGAGGCAAGATTTGGGCAGCTGGGGCATCCCATATCCCTAAAATCCAGACTCTGGGAGCTGGGCAGATCAGCAGGATGCTCCCAAGCTCCATGTATCCTTTTTTGCTGCAGGGTACAGTCAGATTTTGGGGAAAGGCTGGATTTGGGGCTGTCCTGGGAGGGTAGTTTTGCTTTGCCAGCCTCTCCAGAGCAGCAGGAAAGAGAAGCAGGAATGTGGTGGCTTTTTCTCCACATCATCCCTGGGGGATTGGATTCTGTGACTGTGTTCACAGGGGTCTCAGGTTGAGGGAAGAGACGAGGATCTGACTCCATGTTTCAGAAGGCTTGATTTATTATTTTATGATATATATTATATCAGAACTATACTAAAAGAATAGAAGAAAGGATTTCATCAGAAGGCTGGCTAAGAATAGAATAGCAAGGAATGATAACAAAGGCTCTGTCTCGGACTCTCTGTCTGAGCCAGCTGGACTGTGATTGGCCATTAATTAGAAACAACCACATGGGCCAATCCCAGATGCACCTGTTGCATTCCACAGCAGCAGATAACCATTGGTTACATTTTGTTCCTGAGGCCTCTCTCAGCTTCTCAGGAGGAAAAATCCTAAGGAAAGGATTTTTCATAAAAGATGTCCACAACAGGATTCTGCCCCGTGTGATCCTGTCCATCAATTCTCCCAGCATCCCGAATTATCTCCTGCTCCCAGCCTGGAAGGAGAGAGCCCAGGCACTGTAACTCCAAGAAAAATCAGGAAAACCCACTCTGTTTGGTTTTTGTTCTTCTTTTTTTTCCCCTCTCTGGTGTCCCCCATCCCAGAGTCATCCTTGGGCAGGGTGCAGCCCCACAACGGGATTGGAATTTCCAGGTGCTCTCCGACTTTCTCTGCAACTCCCTCGGGGCCACCACTCCCCAGCCGAGCAGGGAATTACCACAAGGAGCCGTTTCCTTTCAGATATTCAATTTTAACTCCCTCTTCCTTAATTTAATTCCATCATCCCTCCCTTCCACCCCGGGGGAAGCGATGGCACATCCTGATATCTGGCGAGAATTCCCTTTGCTTGTCTTTCATTTGCCTCTGCTGCAAAGAGAAAAAGAAGATGCCACAATTTATCTGATGGGATTTTTTTTGTTTTCCTCCCACCCCGTGCTTCCCAAATCCCCGAGTTCGTGCTGGCAGCACCTTTAGGAGCTGCTGGTGCTGTGGCAGGAGGATGCGGCTCTGTCCCAGTCCCTCCCAGTTGCTCCACCAGTTAATCCCTTAATGCTCTCCCGACAGGCTCCCATTTCCTGAGTGTTTCTCTTTCCCTCCGAGCTATTTTTATGAGGCCTTTTGTTACTTCCTAATTGTCCAAACCACTTTTCCACATTTCTCTTGATAAAGGCAGATTTCTGAAAGCGGTTCGGCATCTCAGCCATTTCAGCCTCATCATCTGTCTCATCCCTTTTATTGTTTAGCAAATGCCCTACTTTTGCTGGAGCATTTTTATTCCCCCCCAAGAGAGGGTTTATTCCCCCCCCCCCTTTTTTTAACAGCTTTTTCTTTCTCTTAAATAATTCCACTTACACTGATTCCTCCTACCTTTATTTCACTATTTTATTCCCAGCCATTCCTCTGCTGGGCCAGCCTCCATGGGCTCTCCCAGTGCTTAATTTGGGTTAATTTATTTTATTTCCTTTTCCTCACAAACATTTTGGGGTTTGGGGCGGTTCAGTGCATTTACCAAAGGAGGGGAAGTGCTGATGCTGAGTTCCACCCACCCACAGTGATGTGCTGGGGGCATCTCGGTGGCCAAACAGAGCAGGTTATTGATGCTTTTGAATTTTCCAGCCTTTTCTTGGCCAAAAAAAAAAATCACATTTCAACACTTCTCTGGTGCTTCCAGTTGTTGGAGGGAAATCCCAACAGGCCCTTGGTCCCTCACCACAGTAAAGAGGAATTTGGTCCCTAAATGGAGCTTTTAGAGCTGCCTGGGGACCACTCGAGCAAATTATTTCCTCTCAGGGGGAAGGAAATGGAGAGGAGACAAAACTTTGCTGCACAAGGGTGTTGTTTGTTTCGAAATACTGGAATAAGGGACATCTTGGAGACAAACAAAGCCTTCCCCTCCAGCTGAGGCAGGGGAGAGGAAAATCCCTCTGGGAGAGGATCCTGAATCCCACCCTGGATGCTTTGTGCAGAAGTCACTTTGCTCTGAGCTCGGCAGAACCAGGAGCTTTTCGCTGTTTAAGTCATTTTTCTTGCGAGGGAAACAAAAGATGTCAAGAAAATTCAAGCCCAGGTTTGAAACAAACCTTTCTATGAGCCCTCCTGAGGATCCAAACTGGTGTTTCCTCAGCTCACAGCAGCCACATTCCGTGGGATTCTGGGGGAACAAGTGACATTTTAAGATGAAAGGGATGTAGAGCACATCCCTGTGGCTGAGTGGGAATGGCAGGACAAGCACACGGGGATGGTGTCCGTGCCTGGAAAATCAGGGCAGCACAGCCTGAGGTGCCTTGGTGGAGGGTGAGGATGGGGCGAAGGATCCAGACTGAGAGTTGGGGAGTCCATGGGCTCCTGGGTCTGGCTGGTGCTCCTTCTTCCTCCCATGAGTGTGGGACAGGAGGGGACAGGGGAGGTGAGGATGGAGGGAGGGATCCAGCCAGGGAGGATCCATGAATTCCTCAGGTCTGGCTGCAGCTCCTGCTTCCTCTTATGCCAAAGGAAGGGGACAGGGAGGATGAGGATGGAGGGAAGGATCCAGCATCCAGGGAGGATCCATGAATTCCTCAGGTCTGGCTGGAGTTCCTTCTTCCTCTCATGCCACAGGAGAGGACAGGGAAGGTGAGGATGAAAGGAAGGATCCAGATTGTGAGGATTTGGGTGTCCATGGGCTCCTGGGTCTGGCTGATGCTCCTTCTTCCTCCCATGAGTGTGGGACAGGAGGGGACAGGGGAGGTGAGGATGGAGGGAGGGATCCAGCCAGGGAGGATCCATGAATTCCTCAAGTCTGGCTGCAGCTGCTCCTGCTTCCTGCTGTGAGTGTGAAACAGGGAGGGTGAGGATGGAAGGAAGGATCCAGCCAGGGAGGATCCATGAATTCCTCAAATGTGGCTGCAGCTCCTTATTCCACTCATGCCACAGGAGGGGACAGAGAGGGTGAAGTGGCTGCCAAGCAAAAAGAAAGGGAACTTTTCATCCTGGAGGCAAACAAAGCCTTTCCAAATGCATGGAGCAGACACCAGAGGATCCACACAGGACTGGGGTCTCAAATAGGAAACACCTCCCTGAGCCAGGACTGTCCCACAAACCGCCCCAAAGGAGCCACAGCCAGCTGTGGATTTCTTGCTGCTGCTGGAAAACGCTCCAGGAATTTCCCCAGGGACTGCTCCTAATTGCCTGGAGAGTCCCTGACGGCTGGTGAAGAAAAGGACACATTCCCAGCACGGCCCTTTCCTCAGCAGGGCCATTAATTATGTCCTTCACTCCTCTGGCAGGCTGGGGATCCTCACCAAGCCTGTCAGAACATAATTCTCCTCAGATTCCCATTATTGCTGTCAAATCCTGTTTCACTTGCTTCCTAAAGTGGAACATGAGGAGAGCAGACACTCCAGCTGCCTCAGGCACAGGGAGGGAGACCCCATAAACCTCTTTTCCTCGGGAAATCAGGCTTGCAGAAACCAAAATGCTTTTTTTTGTTTGTTTGTTTGTTTCTCTGGATCTCAGCACATCCATGCTGGCACTGCTCTCCAGCCCTCAGCAGAATGCAGGGGTCCCTCCCTCCCTCCAGGAATCTTGGGGCACTCCTGGAAAGCTGTCCCAGCAGGAATGACCCGTCCTGGAGTCACAGGAAAAGCTCCTGCAGCAAACCCAGCCCTGGAAGCAGCTGATGAGCACCACGGTGGGAGAAATCCCTCTGCCTTGGGATTTCACCCTGAGAATTTACATGGGCTTTAGCTATAGGATAATTCCCTTTTTTCCCTTCTCTCTGTGGGGTGCAGAGCTTGGTGCTTTCAGGGATTGGGAGCAGCTCTATTTTGAGGGCTCAAAAATCAGTCAATCCCTTCCCTGGGGTGCACCAATGTCCCTGCTCATGGGCAGCTTGGCACTTGCCATCTGCAGGGGAAAAAAAAAATCAAATAAAAATATCTTTACAAGGTGGAATCGTGTCCGTCCTTTGTCACCATTCTACAGGGAAAGCAGGAGCCAGCTGGGGCTGGAGGAGGGATCCTGAGATCCAGATCCAGCTCTGGAACAAACTAGAACAGAAATTCAATGTTTTCTCTCCCTTTTTAGTGTGCCTGATGCCTTTTTTAGGACTCTCATGGGAGGCAGGAAGAGCGCAGGGATGTGGGCAGAATAAAGCACTGGCTAAAGGTGGGGAAAAGGAATTCCAGTTGGGAATAACTCCTTGCAGGGGGAGTGACACAGGGACAGGCACCTGTGATGGGTGTGGACATCCAGGCTGGGAGCAAAACACAGCTCAGGAGTTGGAATATAAAAGGTGGAAAGAGAAAATCCAGCAGTTGGGATCCAGATGAAGGTTGGGAACAGGACAGGGCAGGACCATGGGGACAGCTGAGCCAGTGTCACCTTGATGGGGACAAGGATTTGGGCTGGGGTGTTGTGACCGTGCTCACAGGGGTCTGAGGATGAGGGAAGAGACGAGGATCTGACTCCATGTTTCAGAAGGCTGATTTATTATTTTATGATGTATATTATATTAAAATGATAGTAAAAGAATAGAAGAAAGGATTTCTGCAGAAGGCTGGCTAAGAATAGAATAGCAAGGAATAATAACAAAGGCTCTGTCTCGGGCTCTCTGTCCGAGCCAGCTGGACTGTGATTGGGCTTTAATTAGAAACAACCACATGAGCCAATCCCAGATGCACCTGTTGCATTCCACAGCAGCAGATAACCATTGTTCACATGTTGTTCCTGAGGCCTCTCAGCTTCTCAGGAGGAAAAATCCTAAGGAAAGGATTTTCCATAACAGATGTCTGTGACAGGGTGTCCCATTGGGAAGGTGAGGGATCAGGATGGATCTTTCCTGTCTGGGATGAGAATTTTTAGGGGCTGCTTTGCCCCTTGTGACAAAGAAGCTGCAGGGAAAACTCTGCCCAAGTGCTCGGGGACTTTGTTCCCTCGGCCCATCCTCGCTGCCCGGGCTGCCAGGTGGGATTTGGGAGAAGGGATCTGGTTGGAATGAAGGTGCTGAGCTCCCCTCTGCTGCCTGAGGATCCAGCCCTGAGCACAGCATGCAGCTCCCAGAACTCCAGAAGGAGAAACCAGGAGAGTCTCCCCCTTTCCCAGCACATCACAGCTCACAGGAGTTGTTGGTGCTGCAAAAAGGAGCCCTCGCTTCCTCTGCTGGGAAGGAACCAGGCAAGGGAAGGAAGGAAATGAAATCATCCTCCTCCTCCTCAAGGCACCAGAATGCCAAAACCAGCCAGGATGCAGCTCACAAACACCTGCAGAGTGTTTGGGGGTTTGCTGTCAGGGTGTGACAGCACCGGGGGCTCTGTGTGACCCGTGCTGGATGTGCCACCCCTGGGCAGTGCTGGCTTTTCAGCTCCCTTCCCTTTAGCATCCCAAAGAACTGGAAATTCTGAGAATGCTGGAAATGCTGGGAATGCTGGGAGTGCTGGAAATGCTGGAAATGTGACTGCCAAGGTGCAGAGCTCCGTGCCTCCGAGCAGATGTTGCTCCTCCTGCTACACCAACACTCATCTGCTTCCCAGATGTCCCTGACTAATGAGCAGCTCCTTCCCCTCGTTCCAGGGTCATCCCAGGTCTGAGGGGTTTAAAAATATCCATGGACACTGCAGCTCAGCACAGTTTGTTTTGCTGTGCGTTGGGAAGTTCTGGTCCAGTGAGTGACCAGGAGGTGGATTTGGGGAGCATTTTAAACTCATTTTTAAACTGGAATGGAGCAGAAGTGTTGATGCACGATACATCACTCACTTTTCCTCCAGCAAACTCCATGGATGCTGCAGCCACAGGATTCACCCATCCTGGTGGAGGTGGGCCGAGTTTCTAAATCATCCCATGCAGGAGGTGGATGGAGAATCCCAAATCATCCCATGCAGGAGTGGATGGAAAATCCCCAAATCATCCCATGCAGGAGGTGGATGGAGAATCCCAAATCATTCCATACAGGAGGTGGATGGAGAATCCCAAATCATCCCATGCAGGAGGTGGATGGAGAATCCCGAGGTGGATGGAGAATCCCAAACAATCCCATGCAGGATCCTCCATCCAGTCTTTTTCTGAAGGATTCTGGAAGGGGATGAGCATCCTGCCCCTGACATCTCCACTGAGCCATATTACTGGGCTGGGATTAAACAGAAACCCCTTTGCAGGTGCTAAGTCTGTAAAAATAAATTGGTACCAGGGCTGGAGTGGTGAGGAGGAGGCAGGAGCCTGCAGCTCTGGCTGCACTCGTAATCCAGGGGGAAATGTGTGTGTGAATAATGAATGGGCACTGGAAAAATAAAACACATTATTGTGGGGAAGATAAGTCTATTAAAGTCTTGCTGCAGAGGCTGCCTGATGGATTGTGGAGTTCTCTGCCTCTGGCTGCAGCTCTTCCCTGTGCTGGGCTGGGTGAGATCCACCCAGAGCTTTCCATGGGCTGTCCCTGCATCCCAGCTCACCTGGATGGACATTCCTGGCCTCTTTTCCTGCTCCCCATAAGTGCCCTGCAGTGGCTTTCAGTGAGCTCAAGGGAATCCCCCGTGGGATGGTGGGGCTACCTAAAAACAGAGGCCAGACAGAATTAAGGGAATAAAAAGCAGTTTATTTTTATTTATTGAAGGGCCTTCAGGTATATTTAGTGCAGATGAAGTCCCCCAGGGGCTACACCCAAAATGGATGTGGGGTCGCAGATTTTTTATACTTTTATAATTTTGGTCCATTTGCATATTGGGGGTTAATCTTCCAATTGCAGTTTCAGGTTAAGAACTCATTTACCCCAAATTTGCTCCCCCCAGCTCACTTTTGTTTCCATTTCTCAGGGCCTGAGGCAGTGAGGTGTCCTTGATTCCCAGGCCTGGAGAGGAATTTTTGTGTCTGACCGAAATGGGAGAGCAGCAGCTCACACTGAATGTGGAATTTAGAGCTATGCACTAAAGAACTGCAGGCTTACAAATATATGAAAAATACAACAGCTAAAACCCTAAGGGATCAATGGGAGCTGGGTGAATTTGGGTGAATTTGGGTGAATTTGGGTGAATTTGGGAGCACAGCACCCTCAGTCCCTGAGTCCTGGTGGGGTTTCCAGGCTCTGCACCCACCCTTCCATGAGGACAGGGTTGCACCAGGGTTATCCTGGAGGGAAAAGCCTCCTGCTTGCCAAATCCAGAGTTTCCATGCTCAGCTGCCAGAGCTTGGCCATCATCCCAGCATCTCCAGGTGCTGACAGCCTCTTCTTCCCTCTCCTTGCACCACCTGAACCCCCCTGAGATGGCTGGAACCCAGCAAGAGCTGGTGATGAGGAGTCCTGTGGGGTCTCCAGGCCTTCATCACCCTCCTCTGCCAACACCTGGGCAGGGAGTCCCCCGCTCCTGTCCCTTGGGATGCCACCTCCGGTGCTGTGTCCTGCTCTCCTCCCAGAGGTGTTGGAAGCTCTGTTCCTTCCCCATCACCCCTGGGTGTGCTGGCAAAGGGGGAAAACACCTCTGGCCATCCCTCCTGGCCGTGAGTTTTGCTGTCACTGCTGCTCCAGGGGATAAAGGCACCTCCTCACTCATCATCAGGGCCATCCTCGAGCTCCAGAACAGCCCCACCTGAGCAGGTGGGCAGCAAAAGCTGCTTCTCCTCTCCCTCAACCCCAAAGCAACAGCCCCAAAGTCCCCATGTGCCAGGACCTTGTGGGACACACATGTGGGCAGGGATGGGGTGACAGTGCTGTCCCCAGGCTCAGCCCCACAGCACTGAGCCTGGCTGTGCTGCCCTAATTAGAAACACCCAAATTAATCAGTGCACTGCAGCTCTGAGAGGAGCCTGTGTTGTTCTGCACTGACCTGAAAGGATTTGTCAGTGGCCACTGCAGCCGTGGTGGGGAATGGTTTCTGCTCCCATTCCAGCTTTCCCTCTGCTCTGGGCTTGTTTCTTTTTTTATTCCTCAAAGCAAAAGGGGTTTTGTTTGTGTTTCTCCTCCAGCAGCAGGAGATTTCCAAAGGAGCAGCCACTTTCAGTCAAAGTCTATCCTTTCTGAACAGGCTGGTGAGGTCTGGGGAGGTTTCCCCCATTTCTTTTTGAACTTCTCTGGGATGGGACTTGGGCAAGGTGGAAATGGGCTGTGGGGTCAGCACCCTCAGCTGTGTGCAGGGGCAGATGTGAGGGGACAAACTGCTGTGGGATCACTGCCTGGCAGCCCAGCTCCTGCCTGGTGGCAGATCCAGGGAAGGCTTTGGGGTCTGCCTCCCTCCACCTGCAGCCCTGGCAGCTCAGGCTGTGCTGAGTTTGTCACCCCAGCCAGGGCAGGGAGGCTCTTTTTGCTTCCAGCTGAGCCTCGGTCCTGAGCTTTGATGGGGACACAGGAGGGACAGGTGGGGATTGGGTCTTTTCTCCCAATTAACAAGAGGAAACGGCCTCAAGCTGCTCCAAGGGAGGGTTAGGTTGGACATTATATTGGGAATATATCTTCATAAATATTATTGGGAAAATATCTTCATAAAAGGGTTGTCAAGCTCTGGCACCACTGTCCAGAGCAGTGGTGGAGTCACCATCCCTGCAGGGATTTCAGAGCAGCGTGGATGTGGCACTTGGGGACGTGTCTGTGGTGGCCTTGGCCGTGCTGACATTGAAGTCAGTGACCCTGGAGGGCTTTTCCAACCTAAATGACCCCATAATTCCATGCCCACGGTGCCAGTGCTCCCACAAGGAAAAGCTTCCATCCCTATTTGTGCTCCCTGCCCTCCTGCAGACACACACCAACCCCTCAGTCCGTCTGTCACTCCCTGGAAAAGGGGATGGTGAGCAGGGCACAGACCAAGCCTGAGCAGAGGTGGGATCTCAGCTGGAGCCTGGGATTGCCCCATCCTGCAGTGGGAAATGACCTCACTGTCACTGTCGCTGCTGAAAGGCAGCAAAAAAAGGAGGGATTTACTTTGGGGTGGTCATGGAACCTTCAGCCATGGGCAAGGTGGCATTTTGGGGCATTTCCTTCTCTTTCTCCTTCTCTTTCTCATTTTCCTTTCTCCTTCTCTTTCATCTCATTTTCCTTTCTCCTTCTCTTTCATCTCATTTTCCTTTCTCCTTCTCTTTCTCATTTTCCTTTCTCTTTCTCTTTCATCTCATTTTCCTTTCTCCTTCTCTTTCTCATTTTCCTTTTTCCTTCTCTTTCTCCTTCTCTTTCTCTTTTTCCTTCTCCTTTCTCCTTCTCTCTTTTTCCTTTTCCTTTCCCTTCTCCTTTTTTCCTTCTCTTTCTCCTTTTCCTTTCTCCTTTTCCTTTTTTCCTTCTCTTTCTCCTTTTCCTTTCTCCTTTTCCTTTTTTCCTTCTCTTTCTCCTTTTCCTTTTTCTTATTTCTCTTTCTCCTTTTCCTTCTCCTTCTTTCTCCTTTTCCCTTTCCTTCTCCTTCTCTTTTTCCTTCTCCTTCTCCCTGGGTTCCACCCTCAGGGAAGGTTCCTGCAGCAGAGGCAGCCCCAAGCCAGGATTGATGTTTGAGGAAGGAGCTCGATGCCTGCTGTGCAATTTGGGGAATTGCAGGGGGGAGCAGCAGCAGCAGCTGGGAACGTTGGGGGTAAAATAACATCAATAATGGAGAGAGCACGAAGGGAAGCAGCCAGGGCCGCCTGATTTAGGATTCACTTTGAAAACAGATTCCCCTTCAGGGGAAATACGTGTGTGCCCTGGCAGGAGGAGAGGAAAGGGAAAGGGAAAGGGAAAGGGAAAGGGAAAGGGAAAGGGAAAGGGAAAGGGAAAGGGAAAGGGAAAGGGAAAGGGAAAGGGTTGCAGGAGCAAAGTGAAGTCAAATCCCTTCGGGAGAGGAGCTGGGCCGGCAATTCCCCCTCCATCAATGGAGTGTGAGTGGCCAGGCTTTGGCTCCGGGAAGGGGAGGGGAGAGGCTCGTTCAGCACAGGAATTCAAGCACATCCCTCTGGGAAGAGCTTCAAAGGCTCTCGAACACTTTTCCTGCTTGTAGCCTCTGCTTTGCCTTTTCATTTCTCAAACACTGCCCAATCACGCTAATGAATACATTCTGGGATAATTCTTCCTGGCTTCCATCGAACTGAAATCAGATTTTATCAGCAATTTGCTGTGGCCGTGGTGGTTGGTCAGGGCCTGGTGTTCCTTCCCCAGCAGCTTTCTCCTCCCCAAAGGTGGCACCACAGGATGATGCTGTTTGGAATTGCCCTTTACAGCCAAAATTGATCATTTTGCCCTTTGATCCTGCTGCTCTCTTCTTGCCTCCCCTTCCCTGGGGCCAGCAGGAGCAATGAGGAATGCTGGGGATGGGTCAGGACAGGCACACAGGTGGGTTTTTCTCCCCAAAGCCATCTCCTGGAGCACACAGGAACTCGCACACCCTCTCCTGCTTCATCCTCGTGGAGGATGGGCGAGAAGGAGGGGCTCAGGTCCATCAGACACGGGATGGGAGGCTGCATCCTTCCTCCTCATCTCTCACAGGGGACAAGTGGATGTTTAATCCCAGATTTCTGTGCCTGGGGAGCTGAGAGGGTTTGGGGGTTACTCCAGGAATCACTCCAGATTTTGGCCCTCATGTTTGGGGTCAAAATCTCCCCTCCCACACCACAGAGAAAGCAGAGGCAGTAATGGAAGAGGCTTCAGGACGTTTTTGGCACATTCACTGATATTTCCCGGGGGAAATTCCTGCTGTGGAGCCGAGCCACCCCTCCCTCCCTCCCTCCTGTCCCCGCTGTCCTTTTGCTGCTGCTGTCGGTGATCGATCCCCGCTGTCACCCCGGGCCAGGCCAGGGCTCCTCGGGCTGCGGGGGAAGAGTCACCCACATCATCCTCACGGTCATTAATCCTAATTAGACGTGCCAGGGCTCGGAGCCCATCAAGCCCGGCTCGTCTGGGCTGTCAAAGCCAGGTCCCACCGGGCTGAGCCCAGGGAAGGGGCGAGAAGGAGGCAGCAAGGGTGGAAATTCAGGGAGAGGAGGAGTGCGGACACCTGTGTCCCAGACATCCTTCATGAAAAATCCTTTCCTTAGGGTTTTTCCTCCTGAGAAGCTGAGAGGCCTCAGGAACAACATGTAAACAATGATTATCTGCTGCTGTGGAATGCAACAGGTGCATCTGGGATTGGTCTCATGTGGTTGTTTCTAATTAATGGCCAATCACAGTCCAGCTGGCTCGGACAGAGAGCCCGAGCCACAAACCTTTGTTATCATTCTTTGCTATTCTATTCTTAGCCAGCCTTCTGATGAAATCCTTTCTTCTATTCTTTTAGTATAGTTTTAATATAATATATATCATAAAATAATAAATCAAGCCTTCTGAAACATGGAGTCAGATCCTTGTCTCTACCCTCATCCTCAGACCCCTGTGAGCACGGTCACATACCTGTTTTTTAAAGCACACAGGAGCCTGGCCTTGCTGTCATCCTCTCCCTTCCTCAATCTCCCCTTTCACAGCCTGATGCAGAAGCCCCCAAAAGGATCAGAAGGCAGCAGCACCACATCAGTATTAACACTATCCCGAATTTTTTTCCTCTTTTCCCAGCAATTATTTGCATTGAAAACCTCAGAGATTTTTTGCCTCTGGCTAACACAGCCCCTCATCTCTGCATTTCTTCTGAAAGCATTCCCAAAATATTCGGGTTGGGGGGGAGAGGAGGGGGTTTCCCAGCTGTCTGGCCATTTAGGAGGGCAAAAAAATGATCAAATTCCAGCAGCTGCTCAGTGCAGGGGACTTTGCTGCTGCATTAGCTGGATCAGCTTGGAAAATGTATCCTTCAATCAGTTTAAGCCCTTAGGCTTGATGTAATTTTGCTGCTGCCTTCTCTCCGAGGTGCTTTTACGGCTGCTATCTCTGAGTATTTACAGCGAAGTGAGGAGAGACTCGGGCTGGGTCTGTCCTCACCACGGGTGGCAGCTCCAGGGTGGTTTTCCAGGGTTTTCCAGGGGTTCATCCTGCTCTGACACCAGCGAGGAGCATCTTTCAGCACCAGCAAAAGCCCCGGCCTGGGCAGGAACCGGTCCTTAAATCCTCCCATCCCAGGTTTTCCCTCCTGGGAGCGGAATTTGCTGTGGATGCAGCTCCTCCTGGGTCGGCGAGGGTGCTCTCTGATTTTTGCCACCCCTTCTGTTGTAAGTAAAGAACCTGCCAATTTTTTTTGGGGGGGGGGGGGGGAATAAAGGTTGCAGGACCAGCTAAACCAGTTGCTGCCAAAGCGAAGTTCTCCCGGTTTGTTATTGTAATCACCGTTAATTATAATCTCGTTCATTGCTCCTTTCGGATCGGTACGACCCTGCCTGGGGCTAAGTCGATGAGAGGAGGGGACGTGGGGTGGGGGGGACATCAGAGGATGCAAAACAGCCTCGAGAGCAGCGTGCCGTGGGAAGATATCCCGCCAAACTCACCGAAAGGACCCCAAAAACAAGGAGCCAATACAGAATTAAGAGATCAGAGTGATGTCTAGACATGAAGAACAAAGTACCGAGCCTGCAGAGATGCTGAAAACCTCTCTTGCCCCGAGCCCTGGAACCAAGACCCCCGAGCCTGGAAAAGTCAAATATTGAAATCCGGGGTTACACCCACTGCTCTAGTGAGGACGGGACCCCCAGCCCTGCCCTTTAATGGTCAAAGCTGCGCATTTTTCCTTCTCCAAGTCACCCTGGTGAGTGTTGGCGGACGGGCCACGGATACGTTGCCCTTCCCAGCCTTAAGCTGATCGCTTTTAATAAAGGCATTTAAAGGAGGAAAAGTCTCCTGCCCTGTTAATTTCACTTCCATCCAGGTTTTCAGGGGGAAAAGCCTCCCTGGGGGTGAGGAAAGCCCCAAATCCAGCGGTGATGCTGCGCATGCCGAGAACTCGGCGCTTGGACCAAGGCTCGGTTTTAAATGGGGCGCAGAACAAGCGCCAGGGCTTGGCCTTGAGTTTAATCCCAACTCCGCTAAAGGACTAAAGGACGCTGCTCAAAGTTCAGCGCGAGTTTAAAATCGCTGTGCGAGCGCGGTGGAGCCAAACTCGCCGAATCCAGCCCCGCACGAGGGAGCTTTAAATGGAGCTAATTGCGCATTGTGTGCGATGGGCGAGCCCTCGCCTCCAAAATCACTGCCCGTGAATTCTGGGGAAGGCTGGGCAGCAGCTGCAGAACACTTTTTTTTCCATTCCTTTTTCTATCCAGCGAGCAAAATTCCAGCACGCCATGCAAATCCAGCTGGAAGCACGGCTGGTGTGGACAGGGATTTATTAAATCAGCCCCGGGCTGTGTTTTAGGTACCTGGGGTAAATCCGAGTGGGATTTACCAAAAACCCACCGGTGACCAGAGCAGGGAGAGGAGAAATAATGGGAACCCTCACTGTGGCCTGCAGTGCTCCCTGCTTGTCCTGCAGCCTGAAAATGGGGACATTTCTGCCTCATTTCTGCTGCCCTGGATCTTTCTATCCAGGGCATCCCTGCTGTCCCTGCTCCTGGCAGGGGCACCATCCTCGCTCTCCTCCATCACCTCTGGTGCTTCTGGGATGCTCAGGGTGGTGGCACCTCCAGGGGTGCCTTGTGTCCCAGTGCTGAGGGTCACCCGGGGGTGCTGGGCAGGAGAAATGTGACAAAATCCAAGCGTCCCCACCAGGGGCTGCAGCATCAGCCCAGGCTGTGGCTCCTGGGGGATTCATCCCCACTGAACCCCTTGAAACAGCTGATCCCAGATCCCAGGGCCTTCAACTCCTTCCCTCGGGTGAAACCCATCCTAAACCACCCCATGCCCATGCAAGACCCTATAAATATTTTTTATCCCCTATTTTTTTTATCACACCTTGCAGATAATCCAAATTCACCCCCATGGCCCGAGAACTACCACGGCCTTCCCCAGCAGCTGCCCTTGGCCTTTGACATGTCCCTCCTGCAGTCATTTTGAGATAAAATAGCCTGGATGGATGGAAATGCTCCAGATTTGGGTGGCAGGGGCAATAACTTGCCCTGGGATTTTGCAGCTGCCCTTTCACCTCACCCATGCACCACAAGGGATGCACCCCAAACTGATTTTGTTGTCTGGGACAAAGCCCATTTGTCCATCCCTCTGTCCATCCCTTTGTCCCTCACATCTCAATTTAGCCGAGGCTGAGCCAGGGCCTTTTGCTGCCTGGACCATGCAGATGAAGGTAAAGTTGTTAATGTGCTAAATGAAATTCATTAATCAAGGGGAAGAGAAGATGCTGAAGGGAAGGGCTCTCATCCATCCACTCCCTGCCACCTCTAATGGGGCTTTTGTTTGCCTGCGTCTTCATCTCGCAGATGCAGAAATTCCAGCGCTGAGTTGGAAATTCCAGCGGGAGGAAACTCAAAAATCCTTCTCCCCACCTCCCTTTGCATCCTGCAGGCTGGGGAGGTTGCTAAGTGACAGCGTTCCTGCTCTCACTAACTCACGGTGAGAACCTGAGTGCTTAAAAGCCAAAAAAAAGAAAGAAAAAAAGAAAAAAAGGTGATTTAAGGACCTGATAACCCCTGGGTTTGGGGGGGGCTCTTTGTTCTGGGAGGAATGGAGGGAATTCCAGGCAGGAATTTGGAGGGGATGGCTGGAATCCCACCTTGCCTGCAGAGCTGGATGGGCATCCCTGGTGTGTGTGGGGGGGGGTTCAGCCCGGTTTGAGCCTGAGGGATGCCGTGCCTCAGTTTCCCCACCTGCGTGAGGAAGCTCAGGTCTGTAGGGACAGCCAGGTGCCACATCTGGATGCCCAGGACCGTGGACCCTGTCTCAGGTGCGATGCTGAAGGGCTGATCCCAATTTTGTCACTGGCTGCGACAAAGGAGCCAGTAAATTTCACCTTCCTTTGCAACCCCAGCTCTCTTCACCCGGGCAAATTCCCGAATGGATTGGGTGGATCCCGACCCCTGGAGCCCACCCAGCAGCAGAGCTGGGTGCAACCAGCCCAGCCCTTCCCCTCTCCCTCCTGCCAGGCAGTTCCATTTGTGTTTTTTCATCCCGCTGTTGTTGGGATTGCTGCTCTGCGATCCCATTTAAAATCATTGATTTAGCGCCGAGGCCTCAATAAGCAATTTGGAGCAATTGGAGCTGTTATCTCACTGTAAATCACGTGCTGCTGGCCGTGAGAGGGGGAAAAGGGGGAAAGGAGAGGGAAAAGAAGGAAGAGGAACAGCTGGAGCTCCCCACAGCCAGCCTGGGTCCATCCACACCTCTGGAAGGCTGGAGGGTGTTTGGGTGCTGTGGCCCAGGAGCAGGGAGATGCTCCTGGCTCCTTTCATTGGGATTTATCCTGGATTTGCCAGCACAAAGGGCCTGCAGGACAGGGAAGATCCAAGGAGGGCCCTGAGGGTCAGAATTTGGGAATAAAGTGGATTTTCCCACTGCTGATTGGACACGAGGACAATGGCAGCCACGGGCGCTTGTGGGAAGTGTGACACAAACCCAGCAGCAGTTCTGGCTTCAAAAGTTTCCCCTCTCTCTGCTCAGGTTTGCCACCTTCCCTCCAGGTTGTGTCTTCTGCTGAATCCTTGGAAAAACCTTTTTTGGGAAGGGGGGAGAAAGGAAAATGAAATCCCAACCTGGTTACAGGGAAATCTCTGCCTCAGTGAGCTCAGAAACAAAACCTCCCCCAGCTCCATCAGGCAAAAAAAACCCAACAATTTCCAGGATTGAGGGGAAGGATAAAACAGCCCAGCACTGTCATTTTTATAATAAATTTCTGGTACCTTCAGAGGCCACCTGGAAAAGAGTTCAGGTCTTTAGAGTGCCTCAAAAAGCACAATTAAGGGTGGTTTTGGGGCCTTCCGTGTCTTTTAAATTAGAATGAAATCACAGAGCCCTGGGAGGCTGTCCCAGAGAGATTTTGCCTCCTTGCTGGTGGGTGGAGAATTCTCTCCTGGCCATAATTTCCAAGACAAACCCAAAATCCAAAATCTGCTCGTGCGGAGAGTGAGAGGATCTGGTAAATGTGAGCACTGCAGCGACTGCAAACCAGCTGTGAGCATTCTCAGAGTGGAGAGGAAATAAATCAGCAAGGAAGCAGCTACCTGAGAGCTTTAAAAGCACCCTAATGAAGTGATCCAGCTGCTCCCCAGAGGGTTTGGGAGCTGCTTTTTGGGATGTGCAGAGGGTGCCTGTGCCCTGCTTGTACTCAGTGCGCGAAGTGATGCTCTTTGGTGGCAGGGAAACACCTCAGAAATGATGGGGTTTGGTGAAATGACGCCAGATTTGCTGCTGCTGCTGCTGCCAGAAATCCCTGGTTTGTGTTTCTCCCATCTCCAGTGCTTTCTGCTGGGATGGAGATCACCCCCAGTGCTTTGTTTCACTGTTCTGGTGCTCACCAGGGCGCCCAGTGTGGTGGTTTGGCATGGGAGGCATTCATGGAAGTGAAGCAAATCTTCTGTGCAATTGACAATTTGTTGAACCACACTGAAAAGCTGTGCAAGCCTCTGTGAAAAACACATGTTAAACACAAAAAAAATCCCAGGAAATCTCAAAATCGCTGCACCTGGTGTGTGTGTGTGGGGGTACCACAGACAGCACCTGGGGTGACCCCAGCCCCTGGAGCCGGCGAAAAAATCACCCAAGAAAACACCTCAGAAATAAAAAACCAACCAAAAAGCAAAAAGCAAAAACCAAAACAAAAAAAGAAAAAAAATAAAACAAAATTAAAAAAACAAAAAACAAAACCAAAAAAAAACAAAAAAACCCCAAAAAAACAAAAACCCCCCCCAGAATTAAAAAAAAAAAAAAAAACAAAAAACAAAACAACAACAAAAAAAAAGAGAAAAAAACCCACAAAAAAAAAAAAACAAAAACAAACAAAAAACCCAAAAAAAAACCCACAAAAAAACCCAAAAACCAAAAACCCCTTCCCAGTTGTAAAGGTCCCCAAATTCCCAGTTTTTCTGTGGGGAATAGAAGGTTTTTATGTGAAGAGTTGGAGCAGGAGCTCTCCCACCACAGAGCAGCACCCTGAGCTGCCTCCCTCTGAGACCAAATCCTTACAAGTGCCCCCCAAAGGGACAATTCCTGTTCTGGAGGGCTCATCCCGGTGCTGGGTGTGCTGGATTCCATCCCTGTGCACCCACAGCCTCTTTCCAGAGGCATTTTGGCATCTCCAGCCCCTGGCAGAGCAGAGCCAAGGCCATTCCTGCCAGAGACCTCCACAAAGTCAATATCTCCTTCCCAGCCATGCCAACAACAGATTTATTTGGGCTTTTTCTTTTTCCTGGTTCTGGAGTAGTTGAGGAAAAAAAAACAAAAACAAACCAGAAATCACTTCCCAGAGACATCATCTGTGCTCTGTCTCAGTTCCAGTCAAAATCAAAAGGGCTTGGGTTGATTTCCAGCTTTCTAAGGTAAAAAATAAATAAATGCAATCAAAGGATGTGTCAGGGGGGAAGAAACTCCAGATCAAAAGATTGAGGCGGCTCCTTGCAAGCCAAGGAAACATGTCAAGAGGAAATATTTTTATTTCTGAATGTGGGGTTTTTTTCCTGTCTTTTTCTTCTGGGAGTTTTCAGCCATCAGGGATAAATCCAAGGGGTTTGGGGCAACCTGGGACAGTGGGAGGGGTTGTAAGTGTGCAGGAAGGGTGGAAGGAGATGATTTTTAAGGTCTCTTCAAACTTCCCATGGTCCCTGTGGGGATTTGGGGTGGGGAGAGGGAGCTTGGGGGGGATGCAGGGATTCCCCATGGATCTGCCTCTGGATCTCCTGCTTCCAGAGGGGCTGGGGTGGATCCTGAGAGACTGGGATGGATCCAGAGGGGGTTTGGGATGGATCCAGAGGGGTTGGGATGGATCCAGAGGGGCTGGGGTGGATCCAGAGGGGCTGGGATGGATCCAGAGGGGCTGGGGTGGATCCAGAGGGGTTGGGATGGATCCAGAGGGGCTGGGGTGGATCCAGAGGGGCTGGGATGGATCCTGAGGGATTGGGATGGATCCAGAGGGGTTGGGATGGATCCAGAGGGGCTGGGATGGATTCAGAGGGGCTGGGATGGATCCAGAGGGGCTGGGGTGGATCCAGAGGGGTTGGGGTGGATCCTGAGGGGGTTTGGGGTGGATCCAGAGGGGCTGGGATGGATCCAGAGGGGCTGGGATGGATCCAGAGGGGCTGGGGTGGATCCTGAGGGGCTGGGGTAGATCCAGAGGGGCTGGGATGGATCCAGAGGGGCTGGGGTGGATCCAGAGGGGCTGGGATGGATCCAGAGGGGCTGGGATGGATCCAGAGGGGCTGGGGTGGATCCAGAGAAGTCAGGATCGCCAGCATGGGGGGTGAATGGGTGGGCACAGCCCTAGAGATCAAAGGTGGGGACTCAGAAATGCTCATGGACCTCTCCCAGTGCTTCTCCCAGCTCTTGTCCCCTCCCTGCAGCTCCATGAACCCCTGATTTGGTTACACCAGCCCCAAAACAGCATTTCCCCCACCTGCACTGTGGATACAGCTCAGAGAATCCTCCCCTTCCTCTGGGCAATCCCGTCTGGGCACCAATTTCCCCTCATTTTTCCAGCAGTAAAACCAGAGCTGTGGTACCCCCATGTCCCCCCCAAGCCCAGACCAGGACAGGGTTTGTTAATCTGCTCAGTGGGGTCCTGCCAGATGAAATGTGAGGACAGAAAGGGATGAGCTCCCAGGAAGCAGCAGGAGCATTTCCATGGCATTGATCAGGGCAGAGCTGCTGCTGGCTCAGCAGTTTGAACCCCTGGATTTCATCAGTGAAGTGCTCAGCCCTCAGCTAATTGGATTTGCATCGTTAGGGTGATCTATGCCTCCTCCTCCAAGTATTCTGGGCACGGGCCTGGCTGGGATTTGAGCAGGGACAGGGAGCCAAAAAGGCCTGAAACTGCAAGGTCAGGCAGGCAAAGGCATCCTGGAGAGCTGGGACATCAAATATTGGGACATCAAACCTTGGGACACCAAACCTTGGGACACCAAACCTTGGGACATCAGACCTTGGGACACCAAACCTTGGGACATCAAACCTTGGGACACCAAACCTTGGGACACCAAACCTTGGGACATCACTCCTTGGTAAAGGCAGGGGCAGAGCTGGAGCTGAAGTCTGGGCTGAGGGAGGATTTTATTTTTATTTTTAACTGGCACCTTGCAAAGGACAGAATCAGACCCTGCAAATCCAGGGTCAGAGAGGGTGTGAGAACCAGCTGGGATTAATTACTGAGCAGTGGATTCCTGTCGCATTAATTAGGCTGCATCCCAAAGTGCAGCCCTGAGCCTGCCACGGACCAGTGGCCAGGTAAACTGAGGCATGGGGGGTGAAGCTTTGTCACTGGACCACCCAGAGGGGCTTTGGGGGGTTCTGCACCTCGTCCCTGTCATGCTGGACCATGACAAAATATTTTTCCCTCCCCAGTTTGGTTTTTCCAGATGTATCTCAGTTTAAGCCACTTTTCCCTCAATCTGGGCTCTCCCCATCCTGTGGAGCAGCTCTTTGGATTTCCAGTGAAGACACAGAGCCACAACCAAAACCAGCTGTAAACTCACCAATTTGCAGGGAATTAAAATCCATGACTTTTTTTTTTTTTCCTGGCCAATGGGATTTGCTTTACCCAGGCTGGCAAAAAAAAAAAAAAACAAACGAAAAAAACCCCCAAAAAACTCAGTTTTGGCTCCAAGAAGGAGCTCAGCTGTGCCTCAAAAATCAGATATGTGGGAGATGTTTGCTCTCATGGGAAGAAGGAAAGGCTCCAGCCCTGCCCAGCCCTCACAGCCTGGTTTTCAATCATGTCCAAGGGGAGCCAGGATAATTGGGAGCTGTGTCACAGCAGGTCAGACAAGCTGCTCTTCCCTGACCTTTAAATCCAGGAACTCACAGAACTGGGGCTTTTCTGCAGCCAGGCAGCCAGGACAGCATCTGCTGCCTGCCCTGCCTGGCTGTGGGTCCAGGAACTGGGATTTATCCATGGATTTATCCCAAACATCCCTCTGGGTCTGTGGGAACCCAGGAAATTCCTCTGGCTGCCCTGGAGGACTCGAGACCCTGCCAGGGGGCTCAGAGCCCAAGACCCCTGTGCCTTTGATTTAGCCCTTGGAAAAAACAATTACCAACCTTTACATGAAGGATTACAAGCCACGAAAGGTGAAAAAGTAGATTTTTGGCGTTTTTAGAATGGGGGTTCAGGAGGCAAGATGGAGGAATCTGGGCATGTCCTGTCCTTCTTCTTCTTCTTCTTCTTCTTCTTGGCCTCCATCTCCTGCTGTGATGGTGGCACTTTTGGATTGGTTTAGAAGCTCACTGTCTGACACAGGTGATAGGTGTTGGGAAGGAATTTTACATATTGTACATGTAGTTTTTAGTATAAAGACATAACACTGCCCTGGGGGCAGGCAGAGTGCCTGGAACTGTCCTGCTGGACAGACCTCCACAGGGCAGGAGAAAATTTTTACAGATAAGAAACAATAAACAACATTGAGGCTGAGAAATGAAGAGCCCTGACTCCTTCTTCAAGCCCTGAGCTGGGAAAAGAGACTTTCCAGCTTTTCTCAGGGTCACTCTGACCAGCCAGAGATCCCAACATGGGTCCACTCCAGAGCAGAGCTGGGAGGGGAAACAGGGAATCCTGGCATGGGAACCCCAGGAACAGCCGGATTTATCCATGGATTTATCCCAGCCATCCCTCCAGAGCAGAACTGGGATGGGGGGACAGGGAATCCTGGCCTGGGACCCCCAGGAATGGCTGGATTTATCCATGGATTTATCCCAGCCATCCCTCCATAGCTGAGTGGGATGGGGGGACAGGGAATCCCAGCCTGGGACCCCCAGGAATGGCTGGATTTATCCATGGATTTATCCCAGCCATCCCTCCATAGCTGAGTGGGGAGGGGGGACAGGGAATCCTGGCATGGGAACCCCAAGAACAGCTGGATTTATTCATGGATTTATCCCAGCCATCCCTCCATAGCTGAGTGGGGAGGGGGGACAGGGAATCCTGGCCTGGGACCCCCAGGAATGGCTGGATTTATCCATGGATTTATCCCAGCCATCCCTCCAGAGCAGAACTGGGATGGGGGGACAGGGAATCCCGGCCTGGGACCCCCGGGGAGAGGCGGGACACCCCCGGCAGTGCCGGGATGATCCCAGCAGGGGCAGGAGAGAACTGCGGGAAGGATTCCCGGCCGCGCTGAGTCGGGGGAACGGGAATGAGTCTGCTCCTTGACGGGAATCCGCAAGAGCTCATTGAAAATGCAGCCGTGGTTAAAGGATCTGCCTCTCCCAAAGCCGTCCTGGGGATGCCTCGGGTTTTGGCTTTTCTGGTTTTCACGTTCTGTGCTGCTTTAGTGCGTGGGTCCGGGGTTTATATGAGGGGATGGTGAGCTCTGTGCACAGAGCAGGGAGACAAAACAATTCCTGCTCCAGCTGGGCACCAAGGACAAATGATCCAAATCTCAGCCCCAAGAGCATAAATAATGCTCTTAAATAATGGTGATAATAATATAATATAATATAATAAATAATGGTGAATTGAAGAGAGAAAAACGAGAAGGATGGGACTGCATAACCTAAAGCTGTAATTGCACAATTAACTCCAAGATGCAAATGGAGCAGAACTTTAAAAAGTGAGAGACCTCGTGAGTGGTTGTCCATTTTGTGCCCATTTTGGTTTATCTTGAGTTCATTTTGGGACTATTTTGCTTCATCGTGGGTGCAGCCCTGGCTGGGCTCTTGTGCTGCCCAAGGTGGATCCATTGAGGAGATCCTTTGAATAAATCCCTGCTTTACTCTCTGTCCAACCTCTGCTGTGGCTCAGCCTTCTCAAGGCATCGCTGGTGATGATCCTTTACTGAAACGCTGGAAGGAAAGCCCAGAGGTTTGGAGGAGCAGCCTCTGTCCCAAATCAGAGAATTCCTGAATGATTCAGGTTGGAAAGGACCTTAAAGCTCATTTAATTCCAATGACAAGAGCAGAGGCACCTTGCCCCCCCACCAAAGAAACCCAGAAAGGCCTCAAAATTCCTGGCAAACCTGGAGGGAGCCCTGGAGAGCAGCAAAAGCTCCCACCAAGCCATGAAAAAAAATTCATTTCAGAGGGGCTCCAGTCCTGCTGTCCTTGGAAAGTGCTGGGGGAGACAAAAAGGGAAGAATTTGAGGAGGCTCCATGGTGCCCCTGGGGAATTTGGGAGCCTGCAGCAAAGATATTTAGGATATTTAGAAGGATCCTCGGCTAGGAGGAAGGGGACAACTTCCAGGTGCAGAGGAGGAGCCCCAAAATTCGGTGTCTGATGGGTTTTCCTTCTCCTGTCCGCTGGAGAAGCCGGTGCTGAGCTGCAGCTGGTGCAGAGACAGGAGCATCCCTCCATCCCTCCTCTCTCCCTAGGGAGGGATCTTCGCTGAGCCAGGCACAAAAAAAAAAAAAAAAAAAAAAAAAAAAAAAAAAAAGAAAAACCACAGCCTCGAGCCCCCAGAAATAACAGCGCAATTAGCAAAGTAATTAAATCGCAAATCCTGCCCCGGTAATGTCAACAGCGGGGAGGGGGGACAGAGCCGGGTCCTGCCTTGATTAAACCTGCCCTGGACAGTCAGGGATGGCTTTTCTGATGCTGGGAATTGAATCTGCCTCGAATATCCCTCCATCCCCCGGGGTGTGGGGCAGCTCGGGAGGCAGCACCTCCTGCCCCACCAATTTTGGGGTCCCCATTCCTGGAGAAATCCCACAGGGCTGAGAGTGGCTGGAGGCATCCCAAGAGGGGGAAGAGGGGGAAAAGGCTCTGAGTGAGGTTGGAGGGTGAGGAAATGGTGGAGGGAAAGGGAAGGGGCTGAGCTGAGCACAGGATAATCCCCGTTTTTCACTCTGCTTTGATGCCTCCTCTCTCTGAGCCTGGAGACATCGATGCTCTGTGAGGTTTGTGGGGTTTTGTGAGAGTTTAAAGGGTTTGTAAGGCACGGCTGGGGGCACGAGCACCCCGTGGGGAGCAGGGGGACACCAGGGTGCAGGTGCCCAGCTCTGCCTGCTCCTCACAGGTGGCTCCTGCAGCCTCACAAGGCCAAATTAAAATGCAAATATGTCCCTGCCTGCTGGGAACAGATAGCGAACCACTGAGCAGGGAAAAGGCAGCAGGAATAAACACAGGGAGCACGGAGAGAGCTGCTGTTTCATGATTTTACACGGGTTTTTTTTCTTTCTGTGGCACTTGGCTGTTTGGTTTGGGATTGTTTAATGGGGTCTGGGGCAGTCAAGGGGGAAGGTGCTGGGTTTGGGGTTTGTCCCTGTGGGTGCCGCCAGTGCTCAGCTGCAGCCTCCATCTCCCCATCTCCCACAGCACTCCGGGGTCTTTTTTGAAATTATGTCCCAACTGGATCATTCCTATGGAAAAAAAAAAAAAATTGGCAGTGGTAGGAGTGAAGAGGACCAGAGACCACCAGAGCCTTCAGAGAATTCCCATTTTCCTGGGGTTTGTCCCTGGGTGTTTTGCATTTGCTGATGGACTCCCAGGGCATCAGGACCTTGGAAAAATTGGTGGGAAGCTGCTTTGCTGGTATTCTGAATTCCCAGAGGGACTGGGATGGTGGGTGAGACTCAGGGGAGTGTATTTAGGGGTGTCTGTAAGTGCACCCCTGCCCCTGAGCAAAGCCTTTCTATATTATACAGCATTTATATATATATATATATATATATATAAATATATATACACATTAGAGATTCATATATATGTATGAAGTCTAAATACATCCATATGTATGAATTATAAATATCTGCATCCAAAGGTACCAATAAATAGATGGAGCCACACAGAAGGGTTTGCTCTCTTCACCCTGGGCAGGAGAGGCAGCAGGAGCAAACACAAAACCCTGAGCAGGGCTTTTCCCTGGTCCCTCACCCAGGAATGATTGAAACCAGGGATGCTGGGAATGGCCTGGAGGAGATGCCAGGGGGTGCAGGGATGCTGCAGGACACGAACTGGGGGCACAGAGCCCTGAGAGCCTCCTACAAACACCGTGGGGCTGTGGGTGCTGAATTCCCAGTGCTGAGCTGGAGCCATCAGCTGGGATGGGAAGTGATGGGCTGGAAAACCTCTGCTGGTGCTTGGTGTCAGACCTTGGGCTTGGCTACGGCTGGGAGAGCAGCCAGGAGAGGTGGGAGAGCCTGGCAGTGGGGACAGCCCCTGCCAAGCCTGGCCAAGCTCCCTGGTTCCCACAGCTCTGTCCCTGCTGTCTCCATCTCCCACCTCCACATGGGCCAGAGTCAGGCACTGCCAGCTCTTATTACAACTACAACATTTTATTCCACCCTTTTCTGACCTTCCCCCCTTTTTTTCTTCCCTTTGTAAATTTCTTTTTTTTCATTTATGTTAATTCAGCAAGGAGGTTTGGTGGTTCCAGGCAGGGGAGGCAGCTGTGTTAATTTTCCTGCTCAGAGCCACAATCAGCTCTGTGGCTGGTTCAGACAAAACCAACTCCCTGCACGCCCTGCCTGCACTCTGAGCACGTCTCTACTCCCTTGTATTTATATTTATATGTACATATTTGTATATAAAAAACCAGCATAGAGCTCTCAGGTAAATTTTAAGGTCACCCAGGGGAGAAACTTTCAAAGACCCAAAATTGATAAACTCCTTAAAGAGGCTTTTGAGACACCACACACCACCCCAGACCACAGCTCGCCTGCCAGGGAAACTGAGGCACGGGTGGGGCTGCTCTCTGCCCACCCAGGCTGCCCAAGAGGAGGGGATCTTGGAGGGGAAACGCTCAAAACCACAAAATGCTCAGTTAAAGCTGAGCCATCCCCCAGCAGACCCCACAGCCACCCCCACCCCAGGCACCACAGCAGAGACAGGGCCCATGACAGTGCTGCCACTTTGCTTTTTGTTTCATTTTTTTCCTTTTCTGGTCTTTTATTTAAGAAAAAAAAAAAAAAAAAAAGAAAAAAAAAAGAAAAAAGAAAAAAAAAAAAAAAGAGACACAGTGGTGGGTAACTTTCGATCCAGAAATAATCCGCTGCCAACTTCCACCAGGTGATGCTGGGGGAGTCCCTGTCCCCACATGCTCGGTGCCCATGGGGACAATTGCACAGCCCAGGGTACCCTGGTGTCCCCCCAAGGAAGGCTGGGGATGCTCCACACTGGGCTGGGAGATGGGGTGGCCCTGGGCTGGGGGGGCCCCTTGGGTGAGCCAGAGGGGCTGGGAGGTGCCACCAGCACGGGGGGACCGGGAGGCATCGGGTTATGGCAGTCAGAAGGCACCACACAGGCTGAGCCTGGCCCCGGGCGTCCCTGCTGGGCTGGCACTGGCGGAGCTGGGCTGGCACTGGGACACACAGGCCAGCTCCCATTGAGGGTGTCCCCAGGGCGCTGGGGAGCCCCCGCACCACATTCCCATCCCACATTCCAGCACTGGGAGGGGGCACAAAGCAGTGGCTGCCCCTGGAGACCCCAGCAAGGCTGTGGGGTGGAGGGGTCCCAGCACTGGCCCCATGGTGGGACAGAGGGACAGGCAGGGTGGGCAGCAAATGGCCCAACTGGTCGCCCCCAAACTGCCCAAGCAGCCAGGGAGTGAGTGGGGCACAGCAGGTGATGGGGACAGCAGTGCCCTGGGCCCGTGGCCATTGTGCCCCCCACTCCTGCCTCCCCCAGCATCACCCAGCATGGGCCAACACCCCAAAATCCACAGGGTGACCCAGCACTCACCTCCAAAATTGTGCAACTGAGTGCAGCAAAGGCTGGAGGAGGCCCTTGGGGAGCCCTCCCTCACCACATCCCTGCTGGGCTCCGGGGGGGAATTCGGGATCTCTCCCTTTTCCCAGCCCCTTCCCGGCAGGACGCCCAGCCTCCTCCTACCCGGGCCACACGCACACCCTGAGCTCTGACCCCATCCCCGGCCGGCAGCTGGGGGGCCACGCTGTGCTGCTGCTCCCCTGGGACACCCGCTGAGGAAAACTGAAAAAAGGCCTCCCCGGAGGTGCCTTTGGACGGGGTGAGGACGTGAAACGTGCGGAAGAAGGAGCCAAACGTGGGTGCCCGGCCCCGGGGAAGCGTGGTGGTGGCGTGGCACGGCGTGGTGTGGCGTGGCACAGCGTGGCAGCCCCTCCCTCCCGCCCCGTCCCCGCTGCTGCCCCTGCGTTAAGCGATCTCCTTGATCCTGCGGATGTAGTTGTGGAGCTCCTCGGGGTCCTGCAGCCCCATGTCCTGGCACACCCACTCCAAGTCCTCCTCGTCGGCGATGGGGATGGAGTTGTAGGCCAGCTCGTCCGAGGGCATGGTGGCGAAGGTGGTGAACTTCACCCGCTTCCGTTTGGAGGTGGGCGAGTTGAGCGGGTCCTCGCTCTGGTCCCGCGTGGAGCCCCCCGAGGAGCCGTCCCCGCGCCCGTGCACCTGGCTCTGCACGCTGGTCTGCGAGCTCCCACTGCTGTGGTGGTCCCCGTGGCAGCAGGTCTGCACGTTTTCCAGCGGGTTCCCCGGGCTCTCGGGCTGCGGGGAGAGGTCATTGTGAGCCCTCAAGGGCTGCCCGTTGCCCAGGAAGACCCAGTGGTGGGAATGGTCCATGTTGGTCTGGCCTTCCGGCGGGATGCGCTTGTGCCGGTACTTCAGCACAAAGACGATGCAGTTGATGAGGAAGACCAAGATGGCCAGGCAGAAGACGCCCAGCAGGGCGTACATCCCGATCTCCAGGTCCGTCAGCCCCCGCGTCACCTGCACGAAGCCGGTGGGGATGGTGGGGAAGTCCTCGGTGGGTTGAGACGCGCTGGACATCCGGCTGTCCTGGCTCGGGTCCGCCTTCCTGTCCACCTCTGCCCGCAGGGTGGTGCTGGCCCCGGCCTCCCCCAGCCCCGGCCTGCTGGACACGTGGTCGTAGTCGTAGGTGGGGTCCTCCTCAGAGCCAAAGTGGACGCGCACGGTGGCCAAAGCTGTGGAGAGGACGCTCTTGCGCTTGGTCTTCTGGCAGCTCTCGCAGATGACCAGCTCGGCCCGCAGCAGCTCCCCCGCGCCCTCGCTCTCCGCCACCACCAAGGGGAACGCCCGGTCCTGGGTCACCGACACCACCTTCTCGTCCAGGCTGCTCACCACCAGGTTGTAGTCCTTGGGGTCATACAGGGACAGGGGGGCCGTGGTGCCGTCGCTGTAGGAAATCCACAGGCTCAGCAGCGCTTCCTGCGGGACCAACACAGGCACCGGTTGCCCAGCAGGAGGCTAGTCCCACCCCTTTGTCCATCCCCCATCCACCCTTTATCCCTCCATAATCCATCTTGTTCCAACCACTCCCTGATTTCTCTTCAGCCTTTTCTTCTCTCCATGTTCCCCGTGCTTGCCCAGGCTCAACCCAAATCCCAGATGTGGCTACCAGAGCTGGGCCAGGAGCTGTACAGGATTCCATCCTTCCCCATTGCCCAGCAGGAGGCCAGTCCCACCTGCACCCCTTTGTCCATCCCCCATCCACCTCTGCACCCAATTCATCCTTTATCCCTCCATAATCCACCTTGTTCCAACCATTCCCTGTTTTTTCTCCTCAGCCTATTCTTCTCTCCACATTTCCTGTGCTTGCCCAGGCTCAACCTAAATCCCAGATGCGGCTACCAGAGCTGGGCCAGGAGCTGTTCAGGATTCCATCCCTCCCCTTTGTCCCCACGGTTGTGTCCTGTCCCCAGGCTTGGATCACAGGTCTCTGTGAAGGTTTCTGGGGTGTTTTGAGGTCACCACGGTGTCGTGAGGACAGTGGATGCTGTAAGGGCTGGATTTGGGAGGAGAAGGTTGCACCCCAAGTTTCCCCCCAAGCCTGGATGCACCCTTGGCCTCACCTGCTTGAAGAAGCTCAGGGTTTGCTGCACGGACGTGCGGGCGATGATGGTGTGGCTGTTGCCAGGGCTGGGGTGGAGGGACAGCGAGAGGCTGGAGACCACCTGGGCCTTCAGGTCTGTGATGCTGACCTTCTCCTCCGCCACCGTCACCAGCGTCTCACCCAGCACCGCCTCCACCAGCGGGGACACCACCTGCAGGGGACGAGGTTCCTGTCACCCCCTACCAGCCCAGCCAGGCTGGCAGAGGGGGAAAGGTGGCCAGGGGTACCTTGAAGAGGGTGGTCCCTGGCTCCCGCCCGGCCAGCGTGGAGCTGTCCACCATGTGGGCCACCCGCGGGTCGTCCACGCGCATGAAGTCGCTGACCAGGTCGGTGACCTCCACCAGCCAGTCCGGCCCCAGCATGGTGACCACCTGGCCCGTGCCCTCAGCTGCTGTGGTGTGGAACTGGGTGAAGACCTGCAGCGTGGAGTGCTGGTACTGCAGGGCACAGCCCCGACTCTGCTTCCGCTCATCCTCATCTTCCTCGTGCTCGCTGTCCCGCACCGACCTGCGGGACGATTGGATGGGTGGAATGACGTGTGGATGGAGCAGTGAATGGGCAGTGCTGCCAAGCTCCCCAAACCATGGCTCCTCAAGCCCCCCTCAGGAAAGGTGGCCAATCAAGGAAAAACAAGATGTCGTGAAAAAATGGTGGTTCCTGGGCAAAAGATGCCTGTTGTGCATTCAGAGGATTTATCAGGACGTGGTAACAGCAGGGTCACCAGCATCTCTGCCCACTCAACAAATGAGAGGACAAGGTATCTCTGCTTGGGATGGACACCTGGAGGTCTCTAGACCTTAAAAAAGGGACTTGGGACCTTGACTGTTCCCAGTTTCATCCAGGGAACTTTTGACCACAGCCAAGGAGCGATGTTCTCCACCAACCTTCACTGTGAAATTTATTCCTTCCCCATAACCTGTGTCCATGACCTCTCCCCTTTCCACCCAAGACCCCTGAGACACCTCTCTCCCCACCACCTTTAAAACCTCCTCATGAAGTAGCTAAGCAAGACAATTAACCCATGACCACCACCTCCACCTGGCCTTCTCCAGGCTGGCTCCTCAGCACCCACCTCCTGTCCGGCAGGATGGGCACCCTCCAGCCCTTGACCTGGCTCAGCCGGGCGTCCGAGAGCTCGATGTGCAGGGGCAGTTTGGGCACCCACACCGTCATCTCCAGCGGGGCCGACAGGTGCTCATAGGTGAAGGTGACCCGGGCGCTCATGGAGCCCCGCGACTCCTTCCCGCTGACAAAGACGTAGTCGCAGCTGCTGGAAACCTGTGGGACAAGAGGGAGGATGGGAACGGTCCTGTAGGCACGGCAGAGATGCTGGCAGGAGGCTGGAAGAGCAGAATGTCAGCCAGCATGAATCCATTCATGCCCCCGGAGCAGGGATGCTCCCTCCTCCCAGAGATCCTGCTCAGAGGGAGATCCACACCTCGTGACCACCACAAAAAATGGCCTTTGACCCAGGTCCTCCAGCCAGCTCTTACCCTCGCTCACCTCACCAAGAACCTCCACTTGGTGCCTCAGTTTCTCTTTGGCCTCCACACTGAATTGTCCCTCAGCTAGAGGAACCCACGGGTACTTCACAGAGGTTGCAAATTGCTCAACCTGGAAATTTGCCCCAGAATCTCTTCCAGAGGAGGCAGCAAGAACAGACCCTTCTCATGCCTGTCCCCACCAGTGCCTTGTCCTCATCCCTCCTGCTAACCCCAGAGCAAGATTCCTGTGGTCTGAATGAATCCTCCTGAACCTCTTCTTGCTCCTCCTCTTTTAATTCCCACTTACACAAATGCCATTCATTAAATTTGCTATAAAACAAACCCATCCTGCAGGGGGGGGTTCACTCATTACTGCCCACCTGAGCCAGTTAAGGAGCTCAGGGGACACCGGGCCAGCATCTCCTAGGGTTTGAGCTCAGGTCACCAGCCAACAGCTCCTTCCCAGCCAGAGTGGCAGAAGACAACCAGAAGGGGACTCCAGCCTCTCATCTCTGTCAGGGATTGCATCCGATTTGTTGGATGGTGAGGAAGAAGAGAACCCATTTGCTCAGCCAGCAGCACTGAGCACCTCAATAGCACAGAAGAGCTGATTTCCAGCAGTCAGGAATCCCTGGATTCTCTGGTGGCTGATAAAGGGCTGAGGCCAGGCTGCAGGTGGCTGACAGGGGAGGTGACAGCATCCCTATCTCCCAGCCTGTTCCTTGAGCACCTCTGGGCAACCAGATACAGGAACTTTGCATTTCTGAGCCCACAGCAGGGTTTGACTTCTACAACAGCCCCAGGAGCTCGATGCATGGTGTCCACGGTCCCCTAGGGCTGGTGGAGGAGGCAGAACCCTGGATCTGGGCTCCTGGGGACATCCCTGAGCCCAGGAGGGAAGGGCAATGCAGGAGGGTTTGTTCCTTGTCTTCCTATCAGAGGTACCAGCTCAGCAAGTCTGACAAGACAATCTCATCCATGGCGAGGCCTGAATAAAGATGAGCTCCCAGGTGAATCCTGCTGCAGAGGATCTCTGGATATTGTGCCATTTATCACAATAAACACGATGGGCTCTGCTTGCATTACCTCGGCTAATAAACCCCCCGGCACCTCCTTCTGGGCACCACTTGCTCTGCAGCCAGGAGGGGGTTGAAACTATGACAACAAAAGATCCCTGCACACCAGGCCTGTCCTGAAGATGGAGTGAGTGCAGATTAGCTCGGAAATGAAGCTTGTTCGGGGAAACTTCCCGGATTTACGGCGAGCTGTCAGGAACAGAGAGGCTGAGGGCTGCCTGGGCTCCCTGCCAAGCACCACTGCCTCCACTGCTGTGGCCAGGAGTTCCCAGCCTGGCACGGGGACAGGCCTGGGATCAAGGGGACACATGTTCTCCAAGGCCCCCAGGAGTGGGGAGAGTCACCATGGTCCTGGTGGTGGCTGTGGGTGAGCAGGGTCCCTGAGGATTTGTCCCACTGAGCTCCTGGGGGGTTCTCCAGGGGATGTGGAGTGTGGGGTTCTCAGAAGGGTCACACACAGGTGAGGTTGAGCATCTCCCACTCCCTGTGTGACCCTCCACAGCCCACAAGATCACCACCCATGTGAAAAATAGGAGGTGATTTCCACATTACCATGAGTGGTGATGTCCTCCCTGTACACCTTTGTCACCACAAAAGGGGATGAGCATGACAACTCCCACTCATGCTCTCCCACCACATCCTTCAGAGCCATGTCCACAGCAAGCCCAGGACAAATTCCACGTTACACAAGAGAGCAACCACCAGGGAGCCACCCCAGAGCGGGGAGAGGCAGCTCCCAGCCCGCCCTCACGTTAAATTATTTACAGTAACAGATAGCACATCCCACTCCGTAAGCTGTGATTTATGGAGCAGGTTTAGAGCCCTGACACCGCAATCATACTCCCCGATCTCAGCAGGTAACTGAGAGCTCCCTCGGAAATGAAGCTCCAACACAAACACCAAATAACTCAGCAAGAAATGGCACAGGGCTCGGAGCAGGACGGGAGCCGGGGCCGGAGGGCTGCTCCCTGCATCATTCATCCCAGCTCCTGGGCATGTGCCTGCTCCCCCCAGGGCTGGGGACAGAGTGCCAATAGATTTATGAGCAGAAAGGCAGCACATTAAACAGTTTAAGTGTCTTGGAGTCCATCCTGAAGTGTATTATTGCTCCAGTGTTTTATCACGCTGGGGAGGACTGGGCTCCATAAATTAGAGCCAGTCCTGTAAATCCCACGGATGTGAGTTTTAGTCAAGAACTTGGGTAAGCACTTTGGGCCACTGGATGTCCCCCATGGAGAGCAAATCCCAGCAGGGACAGAGCTCTGCCACCACCCCTGTGGCAAAGAGGAGAAGGGGCTACGGCCTCCTGGAGAATCCAGACCCCTTCCCTGACTCTGCCCAGCCCAGCAGAACACGGAAAGGGAGAGCTGGGTGCATCCAGACCCCTTCCCTGAGCATCCAGACCCCTTCCCTGCCTCTGCCCAGCCCAGCAGAACATGGAAAGGGAGAGCTGGCTGGGTGCACGCAGGGAGAGGGGTGGGAGGTGTTCAGGAGAAGGAAATGATGTCTGGGGGTGGATGGATGGATGGAAATGGTGGCAGAGTGACACGGGCAGGTGGGCAGATGGATTTATTCAGGGATGGAAGAATGTATATGGATGAACAGGGCTGGTGATGGAAAATTGGAGGGTTTGAGGATCAGGGGCTGCCTCAGGGCAAGGGCAGGGAGAATTTGGCATTGGCCCCATCAGCACCTCTCCCACCTGGATCTTCCCCCTCAGGTCCCCTTTTCCCTCCATCGTTCCCATCTCACCAGTCCCCTGATCCAATCAGGACATCAATGTCACTCAAGGCCCGAGTGCAGGCACCGATGGGAGCATGCAGCTCAGCCCACAGGGACAATATTTCCCCCTATCAGCACTGACTGTTGTGATAACCCACAGTTACTGCTGCTGCCATGGGAGCATCCTGTGGCCTCTCCAGGGACAGTGACAAAATGTTTGTCCTTCTCCCAACAGACCCCAGGGAGAAGCTTGCACAGACTGGAGCCACTGAGGGGTTGATGCTTGGTTTGGGTGGGGTTGTGAGCCACATCAGCTCAGTCACCAGCCCCAGCCCAGGGTGCTGTTGGGGCCAGCACTCCTGGAAGAACCCCAGCCACTCATGAGGGTCACAAGACCCCCCATTCCTCACACCCACCTTGATGATGTCCTCGTTGTTGGACTTGCACTCCACCATGGCCGAGACATCCACGATGGCGCCGCTGAGCTCGATGGCAATGACCTTCACGGGAATGGCCACCGTGCGCCCTGTCAGGATGGCTGTGTTGATGATCTCCGTGTCCTGGGGGTGGCAGGGAGAGGGCACCATCGTGTTAGAGGGCAGAGGAGGACCTGGATGTGGGTGGGATGGATGGATGATAGGTGGATGATAGGTGGATGGAGGGACAGACATACAGATGGATGGGTGGATGGATGGACGGACAAACAGATGGATGGGTGGATGGATGGACAAACAGGTGGATGGGTGGATGGGTGGGTGGGTGGGTGGATGGATGGATGGATGGATGGATGGATGGATGGATGGATGGATGGATGGATGGATGGATGGATGGATGGATAAACAGATGGGTGGGCGGATGGATGGATGGATTGATGGACAAACAGATGGATGGGTGGACAGACATACAGATGGGTGGATGGATGGATGGATGGGTGGATGATGGGTGGATGATAGGTGGATGGACATACAGATGGATGGACAAACAGATGGATGGACAAACAGATGGATGGGTGGACAGACATACAGGTGGGTGGATGGATGGATGGATTGATGGATGGATGATGGGTGGATGGATATACAGATGGATGGATGGATGGAGGGATGGATGGAGGGAGGGCATACAGATGGATGGATGGAGGGACATACAGATGGATGGATGGAGGGATGCTATAGGGCACATGGTCCATCCCTCAGGGGGTGCCAACCCCTCAAAGCAGGTAACAACAGAGGGCAGGAACCTGCTCACCATGGCCAGGGGCACAATGGCCCTGATGTCCCTCTGGATGACCGTCAGCTCCGTGACCACCTTCTCCAGGTCGGGCGGGGGGTTGCGGCCCCGGTAGTCGATGTGCCACATGATGCGGCGCGTCACCGACTGGCTCGTGAAGTTCTCCATCTCGAAATCCAGCTGCATGATCTCGGACGAGGAGTCCCCATCCCTGGGCAGGGGGACGGGAGGAGGGGACACGGTGAGGTGGCTGTCCCAGGTCCCACGGACGCCCTGGGATAAGCACCAGGCCATCAGAGTCCCCAGCAGGCGTCCTTGGTGTCCCCAGGCTGCCAAGGGGGACTGGCAGTGGGTGCCACCCAAACCCAGCAGCCCTGACCCCACCTCTGCAGAGGCTGCTCCGATGGGATCCTGCAGATTCCCATGGGAATCTCCCCAGTGGGAGAGAGAAATGTTTTTCACCACCTCCCCCAGGAGGACAAAAAAACCTCATCAGCTCTGCCAGGGCTGCTGGGTGACATCACAGGGTGGGCAGTGGGGGGCTGCAGGTGCTGGCCTTGTCTCCCTGACTCCATCTTCCCGGCAGTGTGGATGGATTTACTGCTCCTGCCTGGACACTCAGGTCCCACAGGTCAGGTCCCGAGTGTCCCACACCCAGAGCACTCAGGAATGACAAACGAGTGTCAAAACATGAGCTCTGCCCAAGCTGCTGACTTTACAGGCCTTTCCAAGGGAATCCCACAGGGAAACTGAGTCACAGGAGAGTTTCAAGCCCACACAGCAGGCGGGACAGCGCTGAGCTGGAACACGGGACAGGGTTGTCCCCAGCCTGTGAGGGAAGACGGGCAGGGGGCATGGGAGAACAGCCCAGGACCATCAGCTCAGCAAACACACACAAATGAATGCCAGGGCTGAGGACAGCAGGACATGGAGCTCAAGGACAGGGTGGACCCCACCTCCGGGATGTCCCCAGGGCAGGCCATCATGGCTTGGACACAACCCCACAGCCACAGCATGAATTATTCCTACACCCCATCCCTACAATCAAACCTGCCCAGACCTGATCCTGCCCTCCCAGCTCTGCAAATCCTTGGAGTGACACAGGGTTCAGCCCTGCCCCAAGTCAAACTTCACTGCTCCCCAAAAGTTGAACACCCCCAGAGGAAATCCCAGAGCCCCCACAAACCACAGCACTGGTAAAAGCCCCCCACAGAGCCAGCGAGGAGGGGAGGAGAAGTGAAATTCCAGTGGGAGGGAAGCCAGGACTGGCTCCAGTTTCATCTCAGTGCAGCAGCAATTGAGAAGGTCCCATCGATCTGGGGATGCAGGGCACAGCTGGGTTTCTCTCTAATCAATATCTAATGAGTGACACGGAGCAGGGAGAGAGGAGAGCAAGAAGCTGGAGCTGCTCCAGGCCATGGCAAGCCCTGATCCCTGCTCCCTTCTCCCTCATCCCACAGCAGCTGTGATGGGCTTTGCAGTGGAGCTGATCCACAGGGGCTGGTGGGGTCTTGCTCTGCCCCAAGGCAGCTCTGGGCTTCAAGAGGAATCACCAAAGGCCACAGGGTTTAAAAAGCAGATTTGGCTGCTCTTCCAATGCCAGGAGTACCAAACCCATCTGGGAAGAGGCAGGTCCAAAGGCACAGCAGAGCCAGAGGAGGTGCGGCAATGGGACCCCTCACTGTGGGGTGCCCCGAGGTGTCCCAGAAGTGCTGCCAGGCCCAGGCACCATCCCCTGCCCAGAACAGACAGGAGCCAGGCTGCCAGCATTGGGGGAACAATTGAGGATGCATCTCCTGGCCTGTAAAACACCCCAAACCGGCCATTCTGACCCCAAAGCTAAGGGCTCACAGCCCATCCCTGCACAGCCAGCACTGCCAAAAGCCCCCAGGGCTCCAGTGAAGCAACTCCTCTGTTTGCACAGCCTGGAGGGCAACACGGCTTGGAGTCATTCATCCTCTCCATTCCGTTAATATTTGATGGAGTTGTTTGTCTAAAAGGTGATTGTAATCACTTTAAATTCCTCCCCCGTCTCTAACCTTTGCAGGCTGATTGGAAGCGGTGCTGGCAGCGGGAGAGGGGGAAGGGGGACAGGATCCTGCTGCTGGCACCTCTGCTCTCTGTGCTGTGGGGTGGCCGTGCGTGGGACAGGAGGCTGCTGGCCCTGGGGACGCTCCAGGATCAGCCATGAGGCTGTGGCTGCTTTTTCTGCCTAGGGTTAGGGTTTTGGAAACCACAAAGCCCAGAGCTCCGGGCACACTGCAGGTGATCCCAAGGGGAACACAAAACTGAAACAACATGGCTTCCTTCCCAGCTTTTTCCTTGGAGCCAGCCCTAGCCCAGGGCTGCCTTTACTGCCTAGGGTTAGAGTTAGGGTTACATCTGAGGTTAGGGTTTTTAAAACAGAAAGCCCAGAGCTCCAGGCACACTGCAGCTGCAAAAGGCATCCCAAGGGGAACACAAAACTGCCAAGACCTGCTGTCCTCCACAGCTTTTTCCTTGGAGCCAGCCCTAGCCCAGGGCTGCCTTTACTGCCTAGGGTTAGGGTTATGCCTAGGGTTAGCGTCTCAGAAACCACAAAGCCCAGAGCTCCAGGCCCACTGCAGCTGCCAAAGGTATCCCAAGGGGATCACAGGACTGCCACAACATGGCTGCCTCCATGGCTTTTTCCTGGGAAACAGCCCCAGCTTTTCAAGTGCTGTGGGTGCATTTTGGAAGCAGCGGGATGGAGAAGGAAATCCTGCTCTACTGGTGAGAAATTGGTTCTGCGGGGCTTTGGAGGTCACACCAGGGCAGGCAGAGCTGAGGAGATCTTTTTCCAAGAGACTGGCCCCAGATCTGCTCAATTTTTGGGTGGAGGACAGAGATGTGGGCAGATTTCCATGGCGGAGGATGGAATGTCTTGAGCACATCCAGTTGCTTTAACCCAGCTCCTGAAGACACTTGTGTCCCTTTCTCCAAGGCACAGTGACAGAGACATCACTGTTGTTTTCCAGCACTTCAGAATCTTTCCTGCTGCTGTTTGTGACCCCACGCCATGTTCTGCCAGTCTCACATCTCCCCTTCAGGCTGAGAACCCTCTGAGGACTCAGCTTGGCTTTGTGGGTCCTTTCTCCTTCAGATCATTCTCAATTCCATCTCCAGGGCTCTCCTCAGCTGCTCTTTCCCAGACTTTCCCAGAGTCTCAGGAATGTGTGAGCAGGGCAGAACTGCCTGTCTCAGGTGCTCACTTGGATCCTGCTCCCCATCCAACACTCATCCATCATTTTAGGGCTCAGATGGGACCTTGCCTTTCTCCTCTTCCTCCCCAGAGGAGACACCAGGATAGACAGCAAAGAGCTGCTGCTTCTCACAGCATTAAAACCTAATAAAAAAAAATTAAAACTCTTCCACCCCAGACTAAGGAATCCTCCATAGCTTCACAACTCAGCCCTGAAATCCTCAGTTTAAATCCTCAGTTTCCCCTGCCAGCACCCAGGTGGCACTGCAGCCACCCAGGTGGCACTGCAGCCACCCAGGCAGAACTGCTCCAGGCCCAATCCCAGCACTCCCCTGGCATTCCCAGAGGTGCAGCCCTTACCTGGGCCCGGCCCCATCCACCCTGGACACGTCCACGGTGGCAGTGGAGTGTTTGCCACCCGTCAGCAGCTCCGAGCTCACCAGCCACTGCCCGCTCCTGGACTTGGTGCTGAGCAGGTTCACACCTTTCTTGGCCTTCACCCTGCAGAGAGCAAGTCAGGGATGGATCCTCACCCTCAGGCACTCCTGGATCCCCTGGGATACCCTCCCGTGGCACGGGTGGAGTTTTTTCCCTGATCCCTTCAGGCTGTGGGAAGCATCACCCAGGCTGGCAGCAGCAGCCCATTCCAGCTCCTGTTTCATGGCATTTTGTCCAGTAGGATTTTGGACCCCCAGCCCCAGTGCTGCCCCCAAGGCACTGGGCACCCCTGGGGTGAAGGACAGGGGAGCGTGGAGCACCACATCCCCCATTCCAGAGGTCACAGGGACACTTGCAAGTGCCCTTTGAAGAGGCTTGGCCAGGGCTTGTGTCCCCATCTTTAGGGACACGCAGTGATGGGGGTCCCCCCTGCACACCTGCCCACATTGGGGTTCTCAACACCTCCTGCCCACCACCTCATTCTGCTCCCACCTGGTTCTGGGGCAGGAGGAGGGGATATGGGGGATCCCCCTCACTCCACAGCAGCCCCAAGGCCGTACCACACCTTGTCCCCAAAGTGGCTGGGAATAAACCCAGAGCTGCTGGCAGGATCCCAGTGCAACTGGGAGCACTGGGAGAGCAAAGGCAGCAGTGCACAGCGGCAGTGCAGAGGACAGCCCTTCCCTTTCCTGCAGGAGGTTCCCACTGCAAACCCATGGAATTGCTGGGTTTCATCCAGCAGTTCCATGTGCTGGATTCAGAGGCCCGTGTGCCAGGAATAAAGCTCTGGATCCAAACCCTCTAGCAGAACTCGACTCCTTTCCCTCACCTTGCCTTGAAGCCTCTCCACCAGAGGTAAACCTGAGCTCCTGCATGCCTGGACTTGTCTCCAAGTGCCCAGCTGCAGCACCCAGACAGCCAAAGGTGTCTCTGAGGTGAAACCACCACAGTCGCCGCCCTTGGTCAGGCAGCAAGGGCCAGACGAGCCCAGGCACGTTCCATCTGGCTATATTGGTATTTAATTCCAATAATTCCAGATATTCCAGACCTGCCCCAGCCTCCAGTCAATCCTACAAACACCCCACCCTCCCACAGCTGCTTTTCCTTGTCAAAAGCAGCAGGGACAGCCCCAGGGCCTCACCTGAGGGTGAAGTGCTCCACCGTGGAGTTGGACATCAGGTAGAGGAGGATGCTCAGCACCTCCATGGGCTGCAAACCCATATTCCAGACATTCCAGACCTGCCCCAGCCTCCAGCCGATCCTACAAACACCCCACCCTCCCAGAGCTGCTTTTCCACACCCAAACCTTGCCAAAAGGAGCGAGAACAGCCCCAGGGCCTCACCTGAGGGTGAAGTGCTCCACCGTGGAGTTGGACATCAGGTAGAGGAGGATGCTCAGCACCTCCCCGGGCTTCAGGGGCTTGTCGGGCAGGCGGATGAAGACGTTTCCATCCAGGTGATGCTCCTGCAGGGCGGGCCCCGGCGGGGGCTGCAGGAGGCTGACGCTGCCGATGCGCAGCAGCGGGTGCTGCGTGGGACCCTCGGTGCGGGCCCCGCCAACCCCACGGCGAGCGTCCCCCAGGCACTGCCCGGCGCCGTCGGGGGCGTGCAGGGTGTAGTACAGCTCTGCCTGCTGGCTCTCCACCTCCAGGCTCTCGGGGCTCTTCCTCCTGCCCAGCGGCACGGCCGAGGGGCCGAACCAGGCGTGGGGCAGCTCGGCCTGCACCAGGCACATGGCCAGGCTGCCCCGCAGCCGGCACGAGCTCTTGAGCTCGCGGGCGTCGCGGAAGGCGTGGAGCCGCACGCAGGGCAGCCGGTCCGTCACGTCGAAGTCGTCCCAGTCCCGGCCGGCCACGTAGAAGAGCACTTGGACCACGGGCTGGCTGGCCACCAGCCGGGGCTGGACGATGAAGGCGCGCACCTTCCAGTTGACGGTGAGGCGGTCGGGCACCTCCAGGGTGCTGGAGGGCTGCAGGTGCTCCTTGGGCAGCACCAGCCCCGTGCTGAAGGGCCCCAGGGTGACGTTGAGGACAGGCAGCTCCTTGGTCTGGAAGACGACAAAAGGCTCGGAGCGCTGCAGAGGGGCGCTGCCGTTGCCCGTGGGGCTGGCTCCCAGCTCCTTGAGGAAGAAGGCCAGGCGGGTGTTGGACAGGCGGTAGCTGACGGGCAGCAGGATGGCTCCAGGGGGATCAGCAGGCTCAGGGCTGGGGGCCGGGCCCTTGGCGTGGGCTGCAGAGGGGAGGGAGAGCACAGGTTAGCATGGGCATCCCCTCTGGAACAGCTCCTGAGCAGGGAATGCTGAGCCAGGCAAGAGCAGAGCAAGGAGGAGTTGAAGTTTCAGCTCCCCAAACCAGCAAGAGCCTGGCTGGGTTTCTATGCCACAAACTAAAAATGCAGAAGATCCCAGGAGCTCGAGCAGAGGCAAAGCCACCCTCATGGGGTGGGGTGTCCAGGCATGCTGAAGCCACGTCCAGCTTCATGTGGTCCCTGGGGAGCCCAAAGTGTTGTCATCTTATTGCAAAAGTTCCATGCCTTCTTGGTGATTTCTCATGGGCAGCTCCTCACAGCACTGACTCCTTCCTCACAGCACAGCCAACAAACTCCAGCTCTCTCCTCAGCCAGCTCACCCACTCTTTTGTAGCACTCATCCTCATGGGACACAGCAGTGGCCTGTTAAGGGCAGGCCTGTTCCTAATCTTTGGTAATTAGTACAGCAGCAACTCCTCAGGGGTGAGACTGTCTTCTGCAATATCTTTATTTTCTTACATTCTATCCCCCCACACTGAAGCACTGGTCACCCACCCCAGCAGTGCCTGAACCAGCACAAACCCTTCCACAGAAACAGCCACAGGGCTGGCTTCATCCCAGCTCCATCCCCACTTCCCAAGGCACAGATGCTGAGTTTCTCCAGAGGCTCCTGACCAAAAGTTACATCCAGGTTAATTTTTGGCTGGCAGATCCCACCATGTATTTATTATTATCATCAAGGCTTTCCTTCTGCTTCCAGCTCCCAGATCACCCAGGGAAGGTGGCTAAATCAGCCCCCAGACCTGCTCTGTCCCCATAGCTGCCTTAAGGGTGGTGTCACAGCCAGTCTGTCACCTGCCACCCACCCAGGGGTGTCATCCACACTCTGCTGTCCCCATGTGATAAACCTGTCCCAGCCCAAATTATTCCAGACCTGGTGGAAAGATGACACAGGTGATGTTGGTGCCACTTTGTGCAAACCCCAGCAGCACCCAGGACCCTTCAAAACTCCCCTTTTGTCCTTCATTTTGATCAATTTTGCCTTAAAAAAAAATAACCCTAGGTCCGGCAGAGCCGGGAACGCCTGCCAGCCGAGGGGCAGAGCTGCCCGAGCCCCTCGGAAGGATCCGATTACAGCGCTGGGAGCAAAGGGAAAACCAACGGAAATCTCCCTGGGAAAGGCGTTGTGCTGGCAGCCGCGGGAGCCTGGAAGACATCTCAAGGTCTTTGCCTTCTCCAGCGGCTGCCAGGAATTCCCAGGAGGGCTGGATCCCCCCCGCTCCCCTCGGCTCCCCGCATCCCCCGTTCCCGGCGCTGATTGCAGCCGCTCCCAAGCGGCTCCCGAGCAGCAGAGCCCAAATTACCGGTGTCAAACCACGGCGAGGAAAGGGCTGGATGTGACGGCTCCGCTCCCGGCAATCACTCAGTCCCCCCCTTCCCCACTGGGGCTTTGGAGCGTGCTAGGACCTGGAGGAATTTTCCAGCCCTAAAAAGCGACCCCAGCCACTTTCCTGGGGGCTCAAGGGATGCAGGAACCTTCGGCCCAGCCGCTTTCCAAGGGGCTCAAGGGATGCAGGAACCTTCGGCCCAGCCGCTTTCCTGGAGGCTCAAGGGATGCAGGAACCCCCAGCCCAGCCTCTTTTCTTGGGGCTCCAGCGATGCAGGAACCCCCGGTCCAGCCTGGGAGGTCTCTGCTGCGGGGTACAGGGGAGTTAAGCAGCTTAGAGGGCTCATAAAAGGATTAGCACTGGATACGGGACAGGCAGAATCCGCATCCCGGGATGGAAGCTGTCCCGGAGCCGGGCAGAGAATTCCCCGGGGCTGTGGGAATGCTGGGGATGCGCTGCCACAGCTCCGGCCCCTGCCACCCTGTCCTGCTTGCTCTGCCTGTTTTCCCATCTCCCGGAGAGCCAGGAGCTGCAGGAGAGGCGCTAAACCCTGGGATGTACCCATGGGAGCCCCTCTGCTCAGTGACACCATCGCTGCTTCAGAACCAGCAGCTTTCTGCCCTCGTGATTCATGGAAGTTGTTTTCTGCTGTGAAAGGTGAAGGGTTGCATCCTCCTGCCACCCTCAACGAGTAGAAAAGGGGATTTTTTTTCCCCAAGGCATGAGATTATTTGAGGAAAAGGATCCAGCAGCTGGAGCGACACGAACTGGACCCACTTGGGTACAGGGAAAGGGGCTTTGCTCAACCCACACTGAAACAGCATCAGACTTCAGCCCTCCCAAACCTCCAGGATCAGGACATTTGACAGGGAAAACCCACCCAAGTCCCACCCAACTCACTGCCCAGCACAGCCCCAAGCAGAATCCAGCCTTGAGGCGCTGCAGAATTTCTGGTGTCACCCTTGAGCAGGGGACAGGAGAAGCTCTGTGCCAGCCTGGTGAGCACCCCGTGCCTGCTGCGAGGGGCACCCTCTGCCACCCACCCTCTGTCACAGGGTTTGGGCGCCGTTTGGCCCCTCCAGCACCCATCTCCTCCCTCCCTCCACGGGGATGGGTGCTGGATAATCGGGGTTGGGTGCAGCAGGACGAGGAAAACGCCTCCCAAACTCTTTTTGGTGCCACAATGGGGACAAGCAGGGTGGCCCTGTCACAGAGCCCTGCACCCCGGCCGCGCCAGCTGGGGCAGGGACAGGGACAGGACCAGGGTGGAGATTAATGGCATGGCCATGATTAGTTGAGCGCCGGCGGATTGGCGGCACCCAGGGAAGCGATTTCCTTACCAGACAAAATGCATTTAAATGATGCTCTAATCTGTAGCCGGGAGGGGACGGGAGCGGCGCCTCCCTTCCCTGGCCCTAAACTAATCCCGACGGGAGCGGGTCTAACCCAGGCTGGAATTACAGCCAGAGGGACGGGAGGGAAGGAGAAGGGAGGCAGGAGGTGCGTGGAGCTGTGGGTGTGGGAAAGGGGGAATAGGGATAAATAAAACAGGAGGGAGAATGAAGAGATGGATGGATGGATGGATGGATGGATGGATGGATGGATGGATGGATGGATGGATGGATGGATGGATGGATGGATGGATGGATGGATGTCAAAAGTGACTGGACAGCAAAAGAGCAGCTCCAGGATAAGGAAAAGGAAAGGGGGGAAAGGAAAGGGGGGAAAGGAAAGGGGGGAAAGGAAAGGGGGGAAAGGAAAGGGGGGAAAGGAAAGGGGGGGAAAGGAAAAGACCCAACAAAGAAGGGTGCTTGGAAAGAGACAGGAAGGATGGACAGACAGCACAGCTCAGGAGTGTGCAGTCCCCACAGCGCTGTCCCCTGCCCGATTTCCCTGTCATCCCTCACGTCCCCCTCTGGCCGGGTCTGGGGCACAGAAGGGTTAAGCCCTGCCGGCTGGCTCTGCCCTGCAGCCCTGCCGCCGCTGTGGTGAGCGGGATTTGCAGCACCTGACCTGCATTCCGGGTTTATTGGGCCGGCACTGAGGGGTCCATCTGGCCCCTTCCACCCCGGCAGCTCAGCACGGGCAGCCAGGGCACAGCTCCCCGTGCCTGGCACATCCCCGCTGCGCCGGGGGCTCCCCGCGCTGAGCAGCCACCCCCAGCCCCACGGTGGGACGGGGCAGGACTCCCGTGTGTCCCTCGGGAAGCTGGGGTGGCCTGGTGTAAACCCACACTGGTGACCCCTTTGTGGAGCCCCACATCTGCCCCGCCAGATGTGCCCCAGCCGCGGGGCCAGATGGGCAGAGCTGCTCTGCCTGCCCGGAGGGCACGTGGGGACAGGGGCAGCGCCCTCCTGCCCTGCCTGAAATCCCAGACCTGGGAGAAACAGCCCCCAAAGGCCCTGCACACCCTCCAGCATTGGGCAGGCGGGTGCCCCATGAGAACGAATTCATTCTCGTGTTCTGCCAGTCCTGGGGAAGAGCTCAGAGCAAACCCAAACTCCTGCAGGGGATGGGAGGGGACAGCACCACGTGAGGTGGCAAAGCCACCCCAGCAGCACCTGGTTGGGCTTTTAGGGAAAATCCAGGATAACAACATCCTCATCATCTTCATCATCATCATGATGCCCACTCCTGATGCAGGGGATGCTGGGCTCAGCCAGCCTGGTGGAGAGGAGGATGGACAGACTGGATGGAGCCACCAGCTCCTCAACCTCCTTCCCCTCCTGCCCTGAATCTCCAGAAAACGGGGCACAGGCAGAGCCTCTCCATCCTGCTGCCCCCATCCCTGCTCCCACCTGCTCTCCTGAGGCTGAAGACCCTCCTCCTCCTCCTCCTCCTGTTCCAGAACCAGCAGCTTAGCCCAGCCCAGCTGTCAGCCTTGGGATCACTGCAGCCACGCTCCAGGGGGGAATCTTGATCCTGGCTTATCCCCTGGGCCACAGCAGGGGCTCCCGGGGCTATATCCCCACTTATGGGGGGAAAGCACACAGGGAAAGCCCTGGAGAGGAGGGAGGGGAAGTTTGAGGTCAGCCCAGGAGGGCTCAAAGCTCTCTGGATGTTAATGGGTGGCACTGGGGGCTCGGAGGATCAATGGATGAACACAGCTCCAGGGCATGTGGGACTCCAGCCCCAGCTCTCACAGCTCCTGCCAGGCTCCCGTGGTGTCCCAGCTTGGAACAAGGCAGGAGAGCTGTCCCCAAAGCAGTGGCTTGAGCTGCCATAGTGATAAAGCCACCCCAAATGCCCGGGGAGGGGTGGAGGGGGTGTCACTCTCCCTGCCAGAGAGCTCCACCCCAGTTCCCAGCCCAGCTCGGGGCTCCTGTGGAGGGGTTTTGGTGCCCACCACTCCCCAGGACCACCAGTGCTCCTCATCCCCAGCTCCAGTGCCATTCCAGGGTGACAAGGTGACAATTTTAGCCCTGAGCAGGGTGATGATGGCAGGACACACCCAGAGGAGCCAGTGGGGTGATGGATCCCCCCAAAACCCCGAGAACCAGGAGCCCCCAAAGAGGACACCCAGCCTGGCTATTCCCCACTGGACACCTCTCACTTCCCTTTGCTTCCACCCCCATTGCCCTGAGGATCCTGTGGATCCCAGGCCCAGCCCCAAAATCTGTTGGTTCAGGCTTTGCCACCCCATCCATCGGGACCAAGCACGAAGGGAAAACAGGGGTGGCAGCAGCCCCAAACACCTGGGATGTGCCACTTCTAGAGATGTGGCACCTGGAGCTGATCCCAGGGAAGGGTCAGGCTCAGACATCTCCCAGCCTCTCCTGGGAGTCCCTTCCCTCCTCATCCCACAGCACTGACCCTGCCACCCCACACTCCCACCCCAGTGGGGGTCAGCACCTCCAAACACCCTAAAAAACAACAAAAAGGGAGAAAAGAACCCTCCAGGCCTCCACTAAAACTCAGCCAGCCCCAACATGTGCCCCCCTCCACTCCACACTCTCAGGGTAAAAAAAAAAAAAAAAAAAAAAAAAAAGAGCCAGGAATTAAATACAAATCAAAAGCAGAAAATACAGAGAGACCCCTCATGGAAACCTCCAAAACATCCCCTGCAGGCAGAGCCTTGGAAATTGGTTTTGGTGACATAAATGACAACAAGCTCCCCCTTCCCTCTGATGCATCCAGAGCCTCCATCTCCAGTCCCAGCTAATTGGAAGTCAATTAAGTGAATAATTGTTACAAATGTGGAATCACCTTCCCCTGGCACACAGCGGGGAGAGCGTGGGAAGAGCAGGGATGCTCCTGGAACTGTCCAGGAGCCGTGGCAGGGATGAGCTGGGGATTCCCATGGCTCTGAGAGGTTAAACTGCTTCCCAAAATCAGCCTGGGGTAGGAATTTAGTGGGAGCTGGATGGGATGTGGAGTCCTGGGGTTGGAGTTCTGGGATTGGAGTCCTGGGAGCATCAAGAGTGGATTCTCTAACACAGGGTTGTGCTTGGTGGGCTCATTTCTTGTAGATCCCTAAGATTTCTCCCTCTCCCAAAAGTCCAACCTGGCTTTTCCATCAGCAGGAGCAATAAAATCCAGTAACACTGGTGGGACATATCCTGGGATATTTTTGGGGGGAGAAGCAGCGTGGAGCAAAAGGGAACCATTCCAGGGCTGTGCTTCCCCCAGGAAATTAATAAAAGGGAATAAACAAAACAGGGGAAGAAAAAACCAACAAACCAGAGACCTAAAGGAATAAATAAATATGGCCTAAATGGGATGTGCTGTGCAGAGGCACAGCCTGCCATAAATTCCTGGAGCCAGCAAGGCTTTTACACAGCAGCTACTTTAGAGCCATTTCCACAAATCACGCAAGGGACAGGCTGGGGGACAGGGAGGAGAAGGCTTTTCCAGAGGAGGGAGAAAAAAAGAAGAAATTAATTAAAAAGGGGGGATAAAAACAAGGACAGGGAAGTGGCTGATTATGAATGTCCAGAAAGGAATGGGAGGGGAGATACCCTGGGATAAACGGGGCAGCCTTGAATGCTCTGTGGGGCTGCTGGGCTGGGGGAGCCCCATGCTGGGAGCAGCCCAGGTGGCTCTTCCTAAAAACCACCCTGGGGAGCCAGAAATGGGAGTCAGGGACAGGGACAGCAGCTCTCAAGGGACAAACCCCCAAAACCCCACCACAGGGACAGAGGCAATGCAGAGACACCCCTAAGGCCACGTGTCCTGCTCGGATCACCCCATCCCCTGTCCATCCCTTGCCAGGAGCAGGAACATCCCCCCAGCACCCTCTGAACACTGATTTTGTCCCCACGCTGCCCTGCCCAGCACTCCAGGCTGTGCCCAGCACCACCTTCCAGAAGGATTCCAGCTCGTTCCTTTCCCTCTGGTGGCGCACGCTGGAGCCGGATTCGATTCCAGAGGATTTCCCAAGGGAAACCCAGCCCCAGATCTCAGGTTTGGGGTCCAACATCAGCCCCAGACCCCCCAAAAGCAGGGCTGGGAACTGGTAGCAGCTCAAACACAGCTGGAATTCATCCCCTTCCCTGGCTCCAGGAGAAGAGCTGATCCCGCAGCCGCACCGAGCCGGCAGCAGCAGGGATTGCATTCCCAACCTGATTTATCCTCCAGAGCAAAACCACAGCTTCTCCTTAAAGGAAAAATAAATGAAAATTAATTCATTCTCATGTTTTGCCAGTCCTGGGGAAGAGCTCAGAGCAAACCCAAACTCCTGCAGGGGATAGGAGGGGACAGCACCACGTGAGGTGGCAAAGCCACCCCAGCAGCACCTGCTTTAGGGCCTTTGGGGAAAATCCAGGATGAGAAATATTATCCAGGTGGTGGGAAAATGCTCACCAGAAGGTGAGAGTGGCTTCATCAGAAGATTGAATTGGCCTTGGTGGTGGTGTCCTCCCCCAAGGCCAGGGCAGAGGTGAGGGGGGATGAGGGACATGGGACAGGCCAGGAGCAGCAACAGGTCAGGGAGCAGCTCGAGGAAAAGGGAGAGGCACATCCTGAGGAACAACCTCTGTGTGCCAGCCCTGGCCTGCTGGTGGCACTGGTGACAGCCCAGAAATCCCCCAGCCCAGCTGGTGCCTCCAAACGTGGCTGGAGGAGCCCAGAGCTCCCAAATTCCAGTCAGGGGAGATCCAGCCCCCTTTTCCCTGGGGAATGGGCAGCAGGATTGCCTCACTCCATCCTACCGAACCATTTCTCCTTCTGCCACCACAACTCCCAGGGGAGATCTCATCCCCAGAGCCACCCCTGATGTCCCCAACCCCATCCCAGCGTGTCCCACCCCAGGAGCAGCCACTTCCCTGCCTGCCTGCCCGGGGGGCTGCTCGTTAGCAGAGTCACGTATTTAATAATAAAAGATTCTGATTAGATTAGCAAGAGTGACCTTTTCCAGATGGATGGGACGCTCCTGTGGTGGCAGTGACAGGCGCCACGCGGGAGGGGACACCCAGCAGCTCACACACACCCAACATTATTTTGGCCAGGCAATGCAGGAGCTAAAAAAAAAATCAGGTTGTGCTGTCTAAGCTGCCCTTCCCTCACCCACCGTCCCCCAGGGTGATGCCACTTCCCCCTGACTCCCTCCACAAGAGGCTCTGGAGCTGGGATGTGCTGATGGAACATTGGGCATGCTCTGCAGGATCCTCAGTTTTCCCTTTTTTTGTCTTTTTTTTAGGATGCAGAGGAGCTGGGAGAGGGATCTCAGCAGCTGGAGTGGTTTAAATAGTAGCACTTAAAAAAAAATTCTCAAAGAAATAGCCAGGTTTCCAAAAATTCCTGAGCAATCCCCAGCCATGAGGTGCTGCCACCCCATCCCCTGCCTCAGTTTCCCCCAAAAGGACAGACCTGGATGAGGACCAAACCCTGTGGCTGGTGCTGCCCAAAATCATTGCTCAGAGGATCTCCCTCAGCCTTTTCCCTTCCCTCAGAAACACCAAGAGGGCAAAAGGGGGAGCAGAAAAGAATTTCCCAAGGGGGAAATTCAACTTCATACCCCTAAATCCCAGCATTGAGCTGGGATTTCAGGTATTGGGGTTTGGGGTCACACAGGGGCACTCCAGAGCCAAAATCCAAAAGGAATATCCCTGCACATCCCCCTTTTCTGTGGCACCAAAGGCAAAACTTGTGCCAGCCTTAACCCAGCTCAGAGGCCGGGTCCTCCTCCTTTCCCCACCTACCCAAAACCCCATTTGCCCTCCCCTGCTCCTGGGAATGCTCAGCTGCTCCGAGCCCACCCCAAAAGCCGGCCTGGGGGCTGCCAACCCCGGGAGGGGTTCCCGGGGCACGTTCCCGGTGTTCCCTGAGCAGAGGCGGGTGTAGGTTCCCGGTTCCCGGCAAGTTATGGCACATCTCCACCTGCTGGTGTGAAAACCCCGGAGCTGGAGCCGCTCACAGGGACGGGCACGGGGCTGGTTTGGGGTGTGTCCCCCGCTGGGTTTGGGCTGTCCGGGCTGGAGACCCCGGCAGGGATGGAGCCCTGGAGCACCATCCTGCTCCTCCAGGATCCCACTGGCCTGGGGAGCGGGGGGAGCCAGGGATGGGATACACGGGATGGGATTGCGGGATCCAGCACAGGACCCCAAACCTGCCCAGAATGGTGGCACAGGATCACCCCAGCAGAGCCTCCAGGCTCGTTTGGGAGCAGGGAAACTGAGGCACGCTGCAGGGAGCTGAGGGAAGAGGCAGAGCCCAGGTTCAACCCTACAGACAGCTGAAATCATCCCATAAACCCACAAATCCCCCGTGCTGCATCCCAACAGGTCCCAGCACAACTGCACCGAGCAGACACCACCAGCATCCATGCTCCACATGTCCATCTGTCCATCCTGGGGCCATCCCACTCCAGAGATGCCAAAAAAATCCCAAAACTCCCATTTCTGGGAGCAGCTGATCTGGGGCCTCGGCCAAGCAGCTCCCGGGGAGCGCAGCAGGAGCGAGGCTGGCACGGAGGGCTGCTCTTAAATCAAAAACAAGGGGAAAAGGGAAAAAGGGAATGAAATCCTGCAAGCAGGAGAGGCAGGCACTGCTTCACCACGGGCTGACCCTGCTGCCAGCCCGAGCCATTTGGAAGGAGCTCTGGAGAATCAGGAGCTCTCCGTGGCTTTTTCCTCCTCCCTCCGAGAGCTTTATTCGTCCACGAAAGGCCAGAGAGGGCAGCTGAGCATCCTGGAAGGGGAATAAAAACTCCTGGCAGAGGTTTCCCTTCCCGTGGGCACAGCCCTGGCACAGGCCGCCCTCACCCACCTCACAGTGGCACTGGGGACCCCCCCGTGATGGGGACACATCCCCAGTGATGGGGACATGGCATCCCCCAGCCCAGGGGACACATCCAGGCCTGACCCAGAGGGTCCCAGCAGCAATGGGGGATCAGAAACGCCCAGGAGAGGATGGGGAGCAGGGGGCACGTCCAGCCCCTGCAGCAGAGGCCACTCCCCGTGGATCACATTCCCACAGGGATGCTTCCCACAGCCCAGCCAGACAGCTGGATCTGATCCAGGCCAATGGGGCAGGGGGGGATCCTGCTGCCCTCCAGGCTGCCAGACCCCTGAGCTGGTGCTCCCAACGAGCTCTGCCAGCAAAGCCTGCCCAGGGAGCACCCCAGGAACAGTCTGGGGTGGGAACAGGGAGCTCTGCCACCCCCGAGGATGCTACGGAAACTTGTGGCTCCACAGCCAGGAGCATCCCTGCTCCTCCACTGGGCTCTGAATTTCCAGGCTGGAAAACCCCTTCCAGCCCCCATCAATGCTCCCAGTATCCCCCTCCTCATTATTTCACCCCTCCTCAAGCTCTTCCAAGACCCCCAGGGTGCTGCAGATGCCGGCAGAGCCCTGCCTGAGCCCCTAAAGTGCCTCGGCCGTGGGTTGTCGGTGTGACACAGAGCCAGGCACAGTCCAGGGATCTCTGCAGCTCCTGGAGGGGTCACTCGAGCTGGGCAGTGTCCCCAGGACACCCCGAGCCCGAGGCCAGAGCCAGGTGCCCCCCGAGACTGCAAACAGCCCCCGCTTTCTGCTTGGCCGGGCCGGGGAAAGCAGCTTCGGCCAGGGCTCGATTTTAAATGGGAAGCATCCACAAAAACCATTCCTGGAAGCCAGCCCTGTGTCCCTCGGGGTCTGTGAGCCCTCGCTGGCCCATCACAGCCCCCAGCAGCAGGTGCTGTCACCAGGACAGGCCGGGATGTCACCGCAGCATGGCAGCGCTCGGGATGCGACTCAGAGCAGGGCCCCCAAACCCCAGGGGTGGGAGGAAGGAGGGAGGGGGATGCCAGGGGCTGCACCCCCACCCCAAATCGCTGCCACCCGGGCAGAGCCTGCCCAGCAACTCGGCACAGAGCGGGGAAGTGTCTGGGTGGGGGTCTGGGGGATCAGCGAGTGGATAATAGCGGATAAACCCCTGATCCTGCCGCTAAAGCAGCTCTGCATTAAGGAGACAAGAGTCGGGGGGGGGAGTCAGGGGACACCCCCTCGCCTGGTGTGTCCCCCTGCCACCCTGCTGGCAGCCCAGGCTCAGCCCAGCCCGCTCACAAGCACAAGCTGTCATTTTATTAAGCCAGGAATAAACTCTAATCTTCACCCATTTGGCCTTGGGGGGGGCTCCGAGGGAGCCAGGGAGGGGGTGGCCGTGGGAGGGGGGACCCAGAGGGACACGGAGGTGCCCCGGGGTGGGAAGATGGTGCAAAGCCCCGTATTGCAGGCATGGATAAAATAGAGATGTATTTGTAAATATTGCCCCCCCTCCATCTCCCCCGGTGCCAGCACTTACCGGGGAGCAGCAGGGAGCAGAGGCAGCAGAGCAGCGCGGCCGGTCCGGGCAGCATCTTCTCCAGAGAGGCCATTGCAAGGTGGGGGGACAGCCAGAAAAAGCAGTGGGGGAGAAAAAAAAAAAAAAACAAAAAAAAAAAAAAAAACCGAGGCACCCCAGCGGCGGAAAAAAAAATTAAAAAAAAATAATAAAAGGAATCCAAACCAAGCACCGAAAAAAACCCGCAGAAATCCCCCTAAATCCAACCACGTGCGAGCCGGGAGCAGCAGCCAACGGCGGAATTTGGGGAGGGGGGGGGGGAACCAGGTTAGGGGGGGCTCGGCTTTGCCCCCCCCCAGCTCAGCGAGCAGAGCTCCCCATCTCCGGCCCCCCACCCCTCCCCAGCCCGCGCCCCAAAGCTGCCGCAACCCCCCCCCGGTGCCTGCAGGGCGGCCGGGGGAGCGCCCAGCCGGCGGGGGAGGGTCCCCCTCCTCTTCCTCCTCCTCCTCTTCCTCCTCAGGAGCCGCGAGCGGGGGGAGCAGAGCACGTGGAACCCCCCTTTTCCCGGAGGCAAAAGCAGAGCCCCGATGTGCCGATGGAGGAGGAGGAGGATGATGCTGCAGGGTGCGGGTCGCCAGCCCCCCCCAACGCGCCCCGCTCCCTGCACGAGAAGAAAAATCAGAATTCCAAGCGCTGTTCTTCCAAAGGGGAAGAAAAATAAAAATTGGGAGGGGGGGTGGGTGGGGGGAGAAGCAAAAAAAAAAAAAAAAAAAAAGCGGAATTAACGCGCTCCCCCCGAGGAAAAAGATAAACAGGCAAAAAAAAATCAACCAAAAAACCAAGAAAACAAGAAGAACGTAACACAAAAACCACAACCCAGAGCCGGGTGAATAATTAATCCCAGGCAGATGCGATTAATCGGCGGCAGGAGCAGCTCGGCGGCGGAGTCCCCGCATCCCAAGGCAAAGTTTGGGGGGCTGGGGCGGGGGGGGGACACCCCGGAGCTCAGCGCTGGCAGCAGGGGGACCCCGCCAGGAGCCCTGCAAAGAGGGGGTCCCCCGCGTTAAAGGCGGGGTGTCCCCCCCGCTACAGGCAGGTGGAGGCAGGCAGGGGGTGCCGGGGGGTCGGGAGGTTGAGGGGGGCTCTGCCGGGGCCCCCCCAGCCTGTGCCGGGCCGGGCTGGGCGCTCCGGTGCCCGCTCGCCCGGCCCGAGCCGCATCGGGCTCCTCTGGGTGCCAGCGAGCGGCAGGGGGAGGCGCCTTCCTCCTCCTCCTCCTCCTCCGCTCCCTCCTCCTCCTCCTCCCTCTCCTCGCAGCCCCCCCCGGGGGTGCCCGGCCCTGCCCCGGGGTGGTGAAATTTGGGGGGATCCGAGCCCTCCTGGGCAAGGGGAGTGCGGGGAGGAGCAGCCGGGCTTGGCCACCCTGGCGGTCCCTGTGCCACACCTGCAGATTGTCCCCCCCCTCCATGCCACACCTGCAGAATGTCCCCACCTCTGTGCCACCCCTGCAGATTGTCCCCATCTCTGTGCCACACCTGCACTGTGTCCCCCTGGTGCCACCCGGGTGATCAGCCCTGTCACCCCTCCTGGCTGTGCACACAGGCTGGGGGCATTGGGGACCCCCTGTGCCCCCCTGGGGTGGGGCATCGCTCCCCCTGTCCCTCCCTGGTGCCCTCCACATATCCCGGGATCGGCTCCTGCAGGGCCTGGAGATGCTCCCAGCACGGCTGGGGAGGGATTCCCTTATTCCCTTATCCCAGCTGGAGCCATGGGAGAGTTGGTGTTTTGGGAATGCCACACTCCCCTCAACTGCCCAACAGGAATGTGAGAGCATTTTGGGGGGGCTGAGACCCCATTCCCAGCCATTCCCACCGGGGCTGGCTGCGTTTTCCTGCCCACACCAAGCCCGGGTGGCTCCCCTCTCCCTGCTCTGCTTCCCTCCATTCCCTCCCATCTCCCTTGCCCAGGAAAGCTCGGCCGGCACGTTCCCCCTGGCAGCCTCGCTCAGCGGTGGAAGTGCACAAGACATCTCCATTAACGCCAAAATAATTCACGGCAATTAATGGGACTGACCTTGAGCAGTGACAGGAGCTGGAGATGCCCCCGGGAAGAGGCGGCCCAGCAGCGCTGAAGAGGAGGAGGAGGAGGATGGATCCCCCCCCGAGGGTTCCCCAGCACCTTTGGGTGCTGCTGGGAGAGCTTTGGGAACAACACCAGGGTGAGGAGGAGGAGGAGGAGGGAGATGGGATGTGCCTCAATCCCCACCACCTGGAATTCCGCAGGAAGGGCCAAGCGTTGCTTTGGAGCGGCCCCAGGCTTGTTTCCATAAAAATCCCGTAATTTATAAACCAATCTCCCAATTGCTTCGGGAAGGGAGGGCTGAGACCCCCGGGATGGCACTGCCCAGCCCCTGATCTCCTCCCCACCCTGCCCAGATGGGACAAATCCTCCATTTCCCCACTCCAGAACGGGCACTGGGAAACTGGGGATGGTGCCCTGTCCTTCCCCGCCTCGGGATCCTTTTCCCACTGATGGATGAGGCTTTTAAAGAGGGATGTTTGGGTGCAATCCCTCCCGCGGTGCCTCTGGCAGGTTCTTGGCAGCACCGCTGGGAGATTTTTCTTTTTTTCCAGCCGTTCCAGAAAGGAGTATTTTTACCCCAGCTGGATTTTATTTATGATTCCAGCATTGGAGGGGGCTGGAGCGGGCTGGGATCTCTCCCGAGTGAGGAGCAAAGCCAGGGGGAGATGCCAGAGATAAATCCCCTTGTTTCAGCAGGAGCTGAGGCTGGGAAGGGCAAAACGTAACCCCGGAACAATTTCCCACGTGTCCTCGTGGGGACCCACCTGAGCAACATCTGGATGGGTTTTCCAAGGAGTTTTCCCCAAAAAAAATGCCTGAGGTGATTCCCAAATGGTGATTTCTACATGTCCTTGTGAGGACCCACCTGAGCAACATCTGGATGGGTTTTCCAAGGAGTTATCAAAAAAAAAAAAAACCCTGAGGGATGTCCAGGCAGGATTGGGTCAGCACAAATTCCTAAATGGTGATTCCCAAATGGTGATTCCCACATCTCCTTGTGGGGACCCACCAGAGCAACTCCTGGATGGATTTTCCAAGGAGTTATCAAAAAAAAAACCAAAAAACCCACAAACAAAAAACAAACACTGAGGGATGTCCAGGCAGGATTGGGTCTGGACAAATTCTCAAATGGTGGTTCCCATGTGTCCTTGTGGGGACACACCTGAGCAACTCCTGGATGGATTTTCCAAGGAGTTGTCAAAAAAAACCACCAAAAAAAGCCATGGAGGGATGTCCAGGCAGGATTGGGTCTGGACAAATTCCCAAATGGTGATTCCCAAATGGTGATTTCTACATGTCCTTGTGGGGACCCACCCGAGCAACTCCTGGATGGGTTTTCCGAGGAGTTATCCCCAAAAAAACCAAAAAATAAACACTGAGGAATGTCCAGGCAGGATTGGGTCTGGACAAATTCCCAAATGGTGATTTCTACATGTCCTTGTGGGGACACACCTGAGCAACTCCTGGATGGATTTTCCAAGGAGTTGCCAAAAAAAAAAACCCAAAAAAGCCATGGAGGGATGTCCAGGCAGGATTGGGTCTGGACAAATTCCCAAATGGAGATTCCCAAATGGTGATTCCCAAACCACCCCCGGGACAGCAGCTCCATCCCACTCACCGCATGGACCCCACTCCCCAAAACACCACAAGCACCCCATTGTCCCAGAGCAGGATGGGACGGGCTGGAGGCGCTTCCCACGTGGATAAATCCAATCCCGCGGATTTGGTGCCAGCTCGGGCAGGGAGCGCCGCCGGCCTCTCCATCCCGGTAATAATCCCTGGCCCGAGTTTCACCTGCCCTAATCCCACTAATCGCTGGGATAACAGGGCGCTAATCACCCCAAGCCAGCCCTAATCCCTGTGGGAGCCGCTCTGGAGGTGTCGCTGCTGCCCGGGGACCTCCGGAGGTGGCATCAGGAGGAAGCCACGTCCCCTTTTCCTGGGGAAACTGAGGCACGGCCTCCCTCTCCAGCTCGGCTGTTTCCAAGGCTTTGCTGGGATGAATCCATGAAGAACAAGGAGAGTTCCTGGCGTGCAAGCCACTCCTCTGGATGCATGCAAACACAGCCCAAACCCCATTTTTGGGGGATTTTACCAAAAAGCCAAGAGCCAGCGCTCAGCTTCGCACCTGGAGTTGTTCTTTTTCACCCCCAGGACCCTCCAAAGAAGAAAAATCCCTCATAAACCAGAAAGAATTAATCCAAACCAGCCCTGGGGATGTGTCAGGTGAGTGAAAGCCTCACTCCAAACTTCTGTTTTTGCCATTATTGTCCAATAATGCACACAGGGAAATTCCTTGGTAGTGGCAGGAGCATCCCAGCCCTGTCCCAGAGCTAATCCTGGGTGGGAGCTGAGTGGCTGATCCTAAAACGTGATTAAAAATACATCTCAATTCCCTCCCTTCCAGAAATCCATTTGTACCCTCAGCCCTTCCTTCTATGGTTCTGATAAGGACAGAAATGGAGGAATCCCGTAATTGCCATAAATTCATTTTATGTGATTATTTCTAAGGAGATGGAGGGGGAAAAAAAGCCTTTTATTGGAATTAATTGTCCAGCTGGATTAATGATTTATTCTGTGGATCCATGGCTCTGTCACTGGTCCCAGAGGCCACCCCAAGGTTCCCCATCCTCCCAGAAAAAAATGGGTGGGAAAAGCAAAAAAAAAAAGGGCTGAAATATTTCACTCCTGAGCACATCCCAGCAAATTGGTCTGACTTTTGGGTGCCCCAAAGAGTGCAAAGGCACATTAGGTATTGAATGCAATATTTATAATATTAAAATGAATATTTTAATAGCCCCATAAAAGGAGCGGAAGGAAGAAGCAAAGCAGTGGCGCCAAAGCCGCTCCTTCCTGCGAGATGAAAATGTTTCATTTCAGTTTTACTGCTCAGCTCCATCCCTGCCTCGACTTTTATATTCTATTAAAATATTAATTTCGGGGTAGAACGGAGGAATTTAATATTTCAGCTGATTTAAAAAGTCAATATTATCAAAGTTGGAGGTTGGGGAGGGGTCTCAGAGGAAAATATCTCCATGGACCAGCAGTGACATTATTTCCCTTTTCCTTCCAAAAATTGTTTATCCCATGGGGAAACTTCTCCATTTTTAGTTTTACCTCTATTTTTGAGAGGAAAAAAAACACCAAGGATGGGTTCCCCAATGTTTAAATCTGTTTTGTGTGTATCCAGAACTCCCTGATGGAAACAGAGCATCCCAACACCCTCCAAATCCAGGGAACTGATGAGCAGCCCCTTCCTCCAGCACCAGGGAATCAAAGCACCTAAATACAGCAGCTCGTTAGGAGGGTTGGTTATCTTGGCAGCCAGAGAGGCCAACAAGAGAGTTTCTTTCCTTGGCTTGCTGCTTGTTTTGGGTTTAAAATTTAAAAAAAAAATTAAAATATGGAGGTTTGGAGTTGGATTTAAGCACTGGGTGAGCTCAAAAGCAGCTCCTCTAAAATCAGGGCTGGGCTGGCCATGGGAATTTGGGGCTGGGAGCAGTGGGGGGAGGACCAGAACATCATTTTATCCTCATTTTGGAGGGGCTGGGGGGATTTATGGCACAGTGAGGACCAGCACCCCATTTTATCCTCATTTTGGAGGGGTTGAGGGGGGATTTGCAGCACAGTGAGGACCAGCCCATCATTTTATTCTCATTTTGGAGGAGCTGAGGGCATTTCCAGCCCCTAAACCAGGCTCTTGAAGTGAGCAAGGCCTAGCAGATGCTGATAAAACCCAAAAGCAACAGGTCCAGCCTTAAACAGAGCCCATTTTGCCTCCTGACCCTGAGTTTTCGTGAGGGCAGGACCACAAATATATAAACACATAAAAAGTGAAGAATTCTTTCTTTTCCAGCCCTGCTCCACTCCCTGTGCAGGTGGGAGCCTGCAGGAGAGCACCTGGAGGTGTCCCCAGCAGCATCAAGGGACACCTTGGGGACTGTCCCCACTCCATCCCACAGCCTGGTGTGGTTTTTGGGTGCTTTGGGATCACTTTGCTCCATCCCACAGCCTGATTTGATTTTTGATTTTGGTATTTTTGGTTATTTGATTTGGGGTGCCTTGGGGTCAGTTTGCTCCATCCCACAGCCTGATTTGGTTTTTTGATTTTGTTTTGGTTTGGGGTTTTTTTGTTTGTTTTTGGGATTTTTTGGGTTTTTTGGGTTTTTTTGTTTGGTTGGTTTTTTTGGGTTTTGTTTGTTTGTTGGTTTGGTTTGGTTTTTGGGTTTTTTTGTTTGGTTGGTTGGTTGGTTTGGGTTTTTTTGTTTTTCTTTTTGTTTGTTTTTTTATTTGGGGTGCCTTGAGATCAATTTGCTCCATCCCACAGCCTGATTTGGTTTTAGATTTTGGGGTTTTTTGGGGGTTTTTTTGTGGGGTTTTTTTGTTTGTTTTTTGGGGTTTTTTGGTCTTTTGGTGGTGGTGGTTTGGTTTTTTTTGTTTGTTTGGTTTGGGTTTGGTTTGGTTTTTGGGGGGTTTTTTTGTTTGGTTGGTTGGTTTTGGTTTTTTTATTTTTATTTGGGGTGCCTTGAGATCAGCTCACTCCATCCCACAGCCTGGTTTGGTTTTTGATTTTGCTCTTTTGTTTTGTTTTGTTTTGTTTTTTGATTTGGGCTGCCTTGGGATCAATCTCCCCCATCCCACAGCCTGACTTGTATTTTTAGGGCTGCCTTGGGATCACTTTATGCCTGGCCACGGGATGGTGGCAGCTCAGGGGTCCCACCACCCCATGAGTGTCACCTGTGTCCCCAGCCGGGCACTCTGCTGCACCCCAAACCCCCCCAAGCACCTCCAAAACCCCAAACCCCCCCCCCAAGCACCTCCAAACCCCCCCCCAAGCACCTCCAAAACCCCAAACCCCCCCAAGCACCTCCAAAACCCCCCAAGCACCTCCAAACCCCAAACTCCCCCCCCAAGCACCTCCAAACCTCCCCAAGCACCTCCAAACCCCAAACTCCCCCCCCAAGCACCTCCAAAACCCCAAACTCCCCCCAAGCACCTCCAAACCCCCCCCCAAGCACCTCCAAACCCCAAACCCCCCCCCAAGCACCTCCAAACCCCCCCCCAAGCACCTCCAAAACCCCAAACCCCCCCAAGCACCTCCAAAACCCCAAACCCCCCCCCCAAGCACCTCCAAAACCCCAAACTCCCCCCAAGCACCTCCAAACCCCCCCCCAAGCACCTCCAAACCCCAAACCCCCCCCCAAGCACCTCCAAACCCCAAACCCCCCCAAGCACCTCCAAAACCCCCTCCAGGCACCTCCAAACCCCCTCCAGGCACCTCCAAAACCCCAAACTCCCCCCCAAGCACCTCCAAACCCCAAACCCCCCTCAAGCACCTCCAAACCCTCCCCCAAGCACCTCCAAAACCCCAAACCCCCCTAAGCACATCTAAAACCTAAAACCCCCCCAAGCACCTCCAAACCCCCCCCAAGCACCTCCAAAACCCCAAACCCCCCCAAGCACCTCCAAAACCCCCTCCAGGCACCTCCAAACCCCCCCCAAGCACCTCCAAAACCCCAAACCCCCCCAAGCACCTCCAAACCCCCCCAAGCACCTCCAAATCCCCAACACCAGCAGCAGGAGGGGGGTTCCCCTTCTCCCTCCGTGCCTCCTCCGGGGGATTTTAACCCCGACCCTTCCCCAGGGAATCTCCCCGAGCAAGGAGGGACCAAACCCATCCCAAATTTCCGCCCCGGTGCCCGCCAGGCTCGGGGAAGCGGAGCCAGCCCGGCTGTGATGCCGGAGCTCCCTGCCGGTGTCCAGCGGGATAACGATGGAGCAGCTGCAAAAGCAGCTGGGTCAGCCTAATGGGCATCCCATAATGGCCAGGGGGGGATGCTGGGGATGCGGGATCCCAGCTGGAACGGGAACGGGATCCAGGAAAATCCTTCCCTGGCTGCCATTAGCAATCCCAGCTGGGACTGGGGCTGGTCCCATCCCACCAGAATCCCCCTGGAAAGGGCATTTAGGAGCATGAATTTTTCAGGAGCTCGTTTAGCATCTTCCCAGCTGGTTCTGGGCACAAAAGGATTAACCCCTTGGGGTGGGGATGGAGGGGGCACATCCCCAGTGTGAATGGGGCCGCTGGGATTTGGGGGGGTGGAAAAGGCAGAATTAGGAGCAGGGGATGGGTTTGGCTGCTTGTTTTCCTCTCCGGCACCAGGGAATGGCAGCAGGAATTGAGTATCACCCAAAACATCCCTGAAACAAGAAGGGAAAACCCCTCAGGGTGCACCTGGGGAGGCAAAACCTGCCGGGAAATCCGTGCAGAGGGTTTTGCCTGCATCCCCCACCCGGCAAACCCGGATCCGACGGGAAGGAGCCACCGGCAGGACTGGGAGGCGTCGGGGAAAATTGCATTTGAAGCACAGCCAGTGCTGGAGTCTGGAATAATTATAGCAGCAGGGTCAAAAGAGCCTCCTGCAACATCTTTTTTTTTTTTTTTTCTTTTTTCTTTTCCCTGCTCAATAGGCAGCAGCTGTTTAAAATAAATTTTTTAAAAAAGCCCCCAGAAAGTCCACACAAGGGAAGGGTGGAGAACAGCCAGGAGAGAGGGAGGATTCTCCAGTGGGATAATGGCTGGGCTGCCTTGGGGAAAGAATCAGCATTTTCTGGCCATCTCTGCCGTTGAAGGTTTCTAGCAATGGTTTCTCTCAGAGGTTTTTCAGCAAAACTCCCCTGCCCTCGGTGCTGTCTGGCCAAAAATGGTTCAGGGTTTGGCTACAGGTGGGCACAGCTCGATTAAAGCCCCCAGGGCCTCTGGGGAGTGTCTGATCGATCCTTTCCATCGACCTGATAATGGGGCTGGCTGTGGGGAGGGATTTTCTGATGTCTCCAACCCTTTCAGAGCCTCTGGGAGCTGGGGGAGCATCTGCTGGGTTATCCCATCCTTCCTCAGCCTCATCTTCCTCCCCCGGAGCTGAGAGTGCAGAGGGCCCCCATATCTCCAGTCTGGGATGAGGGTTTGTAAAATCCAGCAGCTTTTGAGGGCTCTGCAGAAGGACTGAGGTGCTGTCCTGGGTGTCCTTTGTCACCTCCCTTCACTCGAAAAAAAAATTTGAAGCCAAACACCCTGGGGTTTTTGACCAAAATCCCACAAATTTGAAGCCAAACCCCCTGGAATGGCCAAACCATCTGATCCCAGAGCATCTGCCCAAGTAGGGGATGGCAGAGAAGAGCCTGGATCCACACAGGGAGCAATTCCTGGGAGGAATATTGAATTTCATAACTGATGGATGGGGGTTTTACCAGCAGCTTTTGATGGCAACAGATTTTGGTAATATCCCAGCTTTATTGCTGGGAAAAACGTGAGGATTCCAAGTGGCTTTTAGGGTCCTTCAAAGCCTTTTTCAGTCATTTCTCCCATCGCTGCTGCTTCATCCAGGGATACTGAAGGATCTGGGAAAGGGATGGGAAGGTGGAGAATCCCAGTAAAACCAGTGGGCAGTGGATGGGATGCACTGGTGAGGATTGGTGGGCACAGGTTTGAGATGGGTTCATCCCCCCGGGGCAGCTGCTGCAAGGATTATCCTGAGGAAAATCCCTGAATTCCCTTTCCTCCAGACAGAATTCCTGGTTCTGTGCCTGAAGGGGGATATTTGTCCCTCTTTTCGGGGGTAAAATGCAGGAAATTCCCCAGGGATCCTCAGCCCCTCCTCACCCTGGTGATGGAGGGAGGAGCAGGAGCATGGAGAGTGGGGAAATGGCCAAAACGCTGGGGAAAAGGGTTGGAAAATCCAGGAGAAGGCTTGGAAAATGGTTGGAAAATCCAGGAGAGGGCTGATCAGGGGGTGAGGGGTGGCAGCTCCTCTGTGACTGCAGCTGAATTTTGGCCCTGGCTTTGGGCGAAGGCAGGAAAGAAAATCCCCCTCTGGGACTGCAGGCTGGGATGCTCTGGATCACCCAAATGGGGTTATTTTCCTGCTTTTTTGGCCAAAGCTGCTGGAGCTTGACCTTGAACCAGTGTCTGGTTCCCTCCTGCTGGATTTCCAGCAAAATGAAACCAGGAGCTGGGTGAGAGCTGCTCCTGCCCAGCCCTGGGTCCAGGGAGCTTGGCTGGCCCCCCAAAAATCTCAAACGAACCTCAGGGTGACTGCCGGGCTCTGGGGGGGCCTGCAGGTGAATTTTGGGGGCTCCCAGCAGCAGTGAAAGGGGAGGGGAAGCAAACAGCCCCTCCCACCCCCAAATCTCCCAATTAATGCTCCTAATTCCCCATTTGCAGCCCAATCATGGTGCTGATGGAATCAAGGATCCCTCTGGAGGCTCCCTGCCCCACGGGCCGAGCCTGACTCCACCACGGCGGCGTCACACGGGGGATATTGAATTATTTCCCTGCCTTTTTCTGGGAATTGCCAGTTAAGGCTCTTAGGCAGGGCTCACTCCCAGCTCCTAATCTCATTCACCTGCCATTTACCCCAGGAGCAGAGCACAAGGCAGCCCTGCCTTCCCAGCACGCACAGATATGGGGGAGCACGTCGCTAATTAGAGGGAATAATCAATATTTGTCAATGGGATGGCATTGCTTAGCAGAGGGAATAATCAATATTTACCAGGGGTGCTGTAAATTGCAGAGCAGGGCAATTCCAGGTGTGTGGGGTTGGGGTGCAGCAAAGGGAAAAATGGGTCCTGGCACTCCAAAATTCCTCAGGAAAGGAAATGGAAAAGCAGAAATTGGGGTTTGTTGTGCGTGTGGATTAATCATATTAATAAAAAAATAAAAATTAATAAAAAATAATATTAATTAAAAAATCAAAATAATTACTGAGTTATTTTAATTTTAAAATTATATTATAAATAGAATAGGAAAATTATATATTATATTATATTATATTATATTATATTATATTATATTATATTATATTATATTATATTATATTATATTATATTATATTATATTATATTATTAAAATTTTATTTTAATTTAAAAATTAACATAATTCCCTAAGCATCCAAAACTCCAGCCTGGCACCTGGGAGTCTCCAGGGAATGTTCTCCCAGTCCCCAGGATTTCTGAGCCCTAAAACCAGATCTGGGGACACCAAAACCATTTGCAAGCTCGATCAAACTTGGCCAAGTTGCTCATGAAATAAGGAGAGAGAGGAAATCTGACAGTTTGGGTTTCACACTGGCAGAGGGAGAGGCTTTGTCCTGAAATCCCTTCTTCACTTCCAAGTTGCCTTCAGGGATGCTGGAAATGCCCTGAAATCCAAGCAGCCCCTCTAAAATCCCTTCCTTTCAGCCCTCAAAGTTATCATTTAATTAAATAGAACCCAAAATGCTTTGATTAGGGCCCAAGACTGATATGCCTCTTTTTTCAAACCTATTAAAAAATTAAAAACCCCAAAAACCATGGGGGTGGAAATTCCCATCAGTTTTAGGCAGAACGGGGATAAAGCAGCACCAGGAATGGATGTGGTGCCACAGAGGCAGATGGAGGAGAGATCTGGATGAGAAATCCTCTTTACCCCACCTCTATTTTGCTAAATTTTGATTATTTTTTGACCATAAACTTTTTAAAAAACCCTGGTTTTTAACACCTTCCTGGAGAGTAGCAGCTCCCTGCCGAAAATAGGGAGGCTGCTGACACCCACTCCACGACTCCTCCCGTCCTCAGTTCCACATTTTTTTGTGCTATTGATATGATTTTTCTCTTTCTCCTGGCCCATTTCAAGCCTGAGCTCCCCAGACTCCGGCTGACATCTGTTAATATCCTGAAACCCGAGCCCCAAGGCTTTGAAACCACGACTGCTGCTATTTTCAGGCCGTGCTGGGATCAGGAGGAGTTTCCCCCACCCTGGGCTCGCTGGCAGCCCCAGGCGATCCAGGACATCAGCCCGCTGAGTTTTCCACTGGATTTGCTCTCCAGGGACTGTACAGGCACCAGAGAAGGTGGAAAAGCTGCTGGGAGAGGGTGAAACCAAAATTGTCCCCAATAGCGGGGACAGAGGTGAGAGGGATGGCGGATTTGTCTTTACAAACAAGCACTGGGTCTGCTGGGAGATAAAACCAGCTTTGGGAGATAAACAATGGGAAGGATTCCACTGGTTGGTGAATGGAAAAAGGTATTTGCTTTTACAAATAAACTTTAGGTTTGCTGGTAAACGAAATTAGACATTGAGAGATGAAAGAAACAATGACGAAGAAAAAACCCTAAATTCTGTAAGAATTAAAAATGAAAAGGGAGGGTTATACATTAGAGGGAAATCTTTGGTATCAGGCGTATTGAGAAGTCTGAACCTCTCAAACACCTCAGGCAATAGGGAAAGAGAGAAGGGAAATGTCGCTGGGAAATTGGGATAAAAAGGAGGCTGCATCCTCCAAAAATTCAAGAGATCCCAGGGAAATGCCCCATGGCCTCTCCCTTTATTCAAATAAAGCCAGAAAGGACTCCTCTGTCTCCTTTTTGGACATAAACCTCTGGTGTTTGTGGATTAATTTTCCTAACAGAGGGGACCAACAGACCCCAGGAAAGACAAAGCACATCCCCAGCTTCCAGCCTCTCCTCCTCATCCTGCTAACTCCAATCAAGGAAAACTCCATCTGAGGAGAAGAGAAAAACAATAATTTAATTTTTTTTTTTTTTTTTTGTGCATATTGAGTGTGCCGCGCTCTCCGCCCGAGCCCAGCCTCTGTTTTACTGTACTAATGACTTTTTACACTCCAGGTAAAATCAGAGCAAGACGAGAAGGCTTTTCGAAAGCTCCGTTCTGACAAATTCCTCACTGTAATTACTGGAGCAGAAAGAACTCATCAGCAGAACACGCCGTTGCTCGGGGCGCTAAAAGTCTCGAGTGGTGGTGAATGGCCCAGATCTGGGAGTGGGGCAGGGCTCAGCAGGTCCCGCACGCCCAGCCCCGCTCCCCTCCCCGCCCCAGGAGCGATTTTATACCCCAGTGATCCCGAGAAATGCCCGTCCCCCCCGGGCACGGCAGGGGCTGGGCTGGGTTTGGTGGCTAAAGGAGGTTTGGGGTTGGTGGGATTCCCTGTGAAGGGTGAGGGTCCCCCCCAGGATCGTTCCCGCTGCTCACCCAGCTCTGCGTGCTGTGGTGGGGGAAAAAAATAAAAAAATCTATTTCCATCAAAATCAAAATGAAATCCATGGAAAGCAAGAGGGGGGAATAAAGCCCGGCCTGGGCTGGTGGCAAAGCAGCTGATGCAGTGTTTCAGCAGCCAGCTGAACATCCCTTGGAATATCCCTTGGAACGCCCCTTGGAATATCCCTCGGAACATCCTTGGACTATCCATTGGCATATCCCTTGGATATCCCTTGGAACATCCCTTGGGACAACCTTGGAACATCTCTTGGAATATCCTTTGGAACATCCCTTGGAATATCCTTTGGAATATCCTTAGGAACATCCCTTGGAATATCCCTTGGAATATCCTTGGAATATCCTTTGAAACATCCCTTGGAATATCCTTTGGAATATCCCTTGGAATATCCCTTGGAATATCCTTGGAATATCCCTTGGAATATCCTTAGGAACATCCCTTGGAATATCCCTTGGAATATCCCTTGGAATATCCTTTGGAATATCCCTTGGAATATCCCTTGGAACGTCCCTTAGAACATCCCTTGGAACGTCCCTTGGAATATCCTAGGAATATTCCTTGGAATATCCCTTGGGATATCCCTTGGAACATGCCTTGGAACATCCTTGGAATATCCCTTGGAATATCCTTGAAATATCCCATGGATCATCCTTGAAATATCCCATGGAATATCCCTTACATCATCCCTTGGAATATCCCTTGGAATATCCCTTGGAATATTCCTTGGAACATCCTTGGAAAAAGAAAGAGTCAGTGCTCTGAGGAGCTGCCCACGCGAAACCAAGGTGTGAAACTTTTGTGATAAGGAGACAGGAGTGTGGAACCCCTGCCATCAGATGACAACATCATCCCTCATGTCCTGGCCACAGCACAGGGAAAACCCTTGGAAAACCATCCCAGCTTGGCTCTCACTGCCCTCTCCAGCCCCCTCCAGCCAAGGCAGCTCCCAAAGTCCCCTAAAATCCCCAAATCCCCCCAAAAAATGGGCTCTAAATCCAAGCTGAGTGGGTAAGAGATGAGAAACAGGAGAAATCCCTCCATCCCTGATCCTCTACCCCTCTCAGCGCCGGGGGCTGCAGAGATGTGCCCCAGGGGACAATGAGGACACACAGCCCAGGAGTGCACACGGAGTGTCCCTCCCCTCCCCTGCTGCCACCTAGAAGGATTTGTCATTAGGGATTCATGGTGGATTGGGCACCCAGCCCCAGATGGCTTCAACACCCCGGGCAAGGCATCAGCAGGAAACTCCTGGGGAGGGACGGGCTGGGACAGCCAGGGGACACCTGGGGATGAGCAGCACCTCCCTGTCCCCATGGCTGTGGCTGAGACGGACAGGCTGGGGGACACCTGGGGACGGGCAGGCACCTCCCTGTCCCCATGGCTGTGGCTGAGAGCTGGAGGGGTCCCCAGGCACCGGGGCAGGAAGGGGATTTGAAGCCCAAAAAGGGACAAACATGGACCTGGATGGATCCAGAGCAGGACAGATCCATGATGGACCTGGATGGATCCAGAGCAGGATGGATCTGGATGGATCCATGGACCTGGATGGATCCATGATGGACCTGGATGGATCCATGATGGACCTGGATAGATCCAGAGAAAGAGGGATCCAGAGCAGGATGAACCCAGGAAGAACCTGGATGGATCCAGAGAAAGAGGGATCCATGATGGACCTGGATGGATCCATGGACCAGGATGGATCCCTGATGGACCTGGATGGATCCCTGATGGACCTGGATGGATCCAGGGCAGGATGAATCCATGGACCTGGATGGATCCATGATGGACTTGGATGGATCCAGAGCATGGATGGATCCAGAGCAGGATAGATCCATGATGGACCTGGTAGGAACCAGAGTGTGGATGGATCCATGGACCTGGATGGATCCAGAGCGTGGATGGATCCATGGACCTGGATGGATCCATGATGGACTTGGATGGATCCAGAGCAGGATAGATCCATGATGGACCTGGTAGGAACCAGAGCGTGGATGGATCCATGGACCTGGATGGATCCAGAGCATGGATGGACCCAGGATGGACCTGGATGGATTCAGAGCAAAATGAATCCGTGGACCTGGGTGGATCCAGAGCATGGATGGATCCATGGACCTGCATGGATCCAGAGCAAGAGAAGTCACCTCCAGCTCACCCCCACCGAGGTCAGCCCCACAGAGCATCCCAAACTGAGCACTTCCAGCAGCACCACGATCCCACAAAGCTTTCCCTGCCCCCCGGAAAAGCTGGAGCTTGGATCCTGACCCACCCTCTGCACTCTCCAGCTGCGTTTGCTGCCCTCAGCAGCCAATCCATTGATGGGCAGTGATGCTTTTTTGGATCCTGAATCTCCAAAAAGACTTTTAGCTGTTTCCTTGGCTGGTTGGTTTGGATTTACAACACCCAGGTCATGCGAGAGTTCTCTCTGCCCTCTCCCAGAGTGAGGCTTGGAAAACAAAACCTTCCCTTTTGGGGGGGCTCTATCCCTTCCTTTGGGGTCCCTGCACCCCGATTTTGGCACAGAGTGTGACTCCAAGAGTCCCCCAGCACCCCGAGAGTGGGGCTGGAGCAAACAGGGAGAATGGATCCCTCTGCTCTTAATCTCCCTCTATCTGCTCATTAAATATTGATGGTAGTTAAATATTCATAGAACATTTGGCTCGGAGTTTTTCTCTGTCTTCAGGCGGACGTGGGGTCTTTGATGTGTTATTTTCCTGGTCAGCCAAGGTCCCAGAAGCCTCCAGACTTGTCAACACTCTTTTGAGGGAGGTTTCCCCCCCCCCCTTTTTGCCACGTGTTGCTGGGAGAGGGTTTGGGTTCTTTCATCCCCAGCTTCTTTTCCCTTTTGCATCCTCTTTCCTCCTGGATCTCTCCCCAGATGATTCCCGTGGTTCTGGAGGTGTCCGGGAGCCTCGTGGTGCCTCCACAGGGGAGGTTGAGCATCGCCCACTGCTCTGGGAGCCTCTCCATCAGCAGGGAGAGGCCCAGGTGGGTCCCCGCGGGTACAGGGGCGCACGTCCGGACCCCGGGGTGCTGCACCCCGGTTTGGGACCCCCAGTGAGCACCGTGACCCGGCCAGGCCGTGCGGAGGAGCAGCACCGAGAGCCGTTCGTGGGGCAGCACTGACATCTTGTGCCAGGCGCCGGGAAAACAACATCCAGGGATTGCTGGGATGGAGGCAGGAGCTCCGGCGCTGCCGCCGTGCCCCAAACCCTGCTGGTGCCCACCCGGGGCTGGCACCGCACCCAGATCAGGGCTGGGCCGCTGCCATGAACACCCTGAGGGGCCAAAAAGGACAGAGGGACCCGGGGCTCACCCAGCCCTGCACAGCTGGTGCTCATCCCCATCTTCATCTCCATCTTCATCCCCATCTCTTCATCTTCTTCATCATCCCCATCTTCATCCCCTTCATCATCCCCATCTTCATCCCCTTCATCATCCCCATCTTCATCTCCATCATCATCCCCAGCTTCATCCCCATTTTCATCTCCATCTTCATCCCCTTCATCATCTCCATCTTCACCCCTGTCTTCATCCCCTTCATCACCCCCTTCATCATCCCCATCTTCATCCTTTTCATCATCCCCATCTTCATCCCTTTCATCATCTCCATCATTATCCCCATCTTCACCCTCATTTTCATCCCCATCATCCCCATCTTCATCCCCTTCACCATCTCCATCATCATCCCCAGCTTCATCCCCATCCTCGCCCCCATCTTCACCCCCACCATCTCCCTCATCCCCTTTGAGCTGTCCCATTCCAACACTTCCCACCTGGAAGGTTCTCCCTGCAGCAAACTCCCAAGGACATCAGGAAGGTCCTTCCCCACTCCCAGCCCAGGAAATATTTCTGGAAGGATTTTAGGGGAATTTCCAGAACGGGGGAAGGGGAGACCCCACCGGGGCTCCACCCACCCCACCTGCTCGGAGCGATGCCAGGGGAAGATTCTCAAGGAAAACACCCCGGGGTGGGCCTGGAGGAAATGAATTCATCTCCCCTGGGGTGTCTTTTCCTCCCTGGTCAGGCGGTGGCAGAAAATACGTGTGAAAAAGGTCACCGAGGCCACAAAGGCAGATCGGAGCTGCTGATAGCTGGGAAAGCACCGCGGGAAGCCGGGGCCAGCTCGGGGAGGGGGATTCGGGTGGGCTGAAACAGAATTCCCCAAACCCTGGTGATGCTGATCGCCCTTACCCATCACCTGCATCCCACGGGCATTGTCCAGTCTTGGGGCTGGAGCCTGGAGAAAACCCAGAGAGCTCCCAGTGTGGATTGTCGGGATTAGTTTTGATCCCAGCACCTGGGTGCAGGGGATTTTGCGAGCATCTTCCTTGCTGGTTTGGGATTCATCCTTCTTTTTCGTGTTTTGTGCCTTTCAGGTTGCTGGGAAATGATGAGGAGAGTGGAAACTGCAGGAATGGGGGTGCAGATCAGGAATGGGGCTGCAGATCAGGAATGGGGCTGCAGATCAGGAGTCAGAGGAGGCTTTGGGTTTATTTGAGTTCTGAACTCGGGGTTTTCAAAGGCCAGGGCTGGGGAGAGCTCGCTCAGCTCGAGCAGCCCAGCCCTGATCGCAATCTCAGGCAGAGGAGTTGGGTGTGAAATCAGCGTTTGAGCCGGGGCCGTCCCTGCGGGGGCAGCCAGGATGCCGGGGCCAAAGGACACGGGAAATGAGTCAGTGAGCACCCGGAGATGTGCGGGGAACGGGGAGAGTTCACCTCGGGACAGCTGAGAGAGGATGAAGTGCCCAGGAACAAGGGGACAGCCACCAAACCCCTGCCCTGTGCCCAGGGACAACCATCAAACCTCTGTGCTGTGCCCAGGGACAATGGGACAACTACCAAAACCCATTCCCTGTGCCCAGGGACAAAAGGACAACCACCAAAACCCATTCCCTGTGCCCAGGGACAAAAGGACAACCACCAAAACCCATTCCCTGTGCCCAGGGACAAAAGGACAACCACCAAAATCCCTTCCGTGTGCCCAGGGACAAGGGGACAGCCACAAAACCCCTTCTCTGTGCCCAGGGACAGTAGGGCAACCACAAAACCCCTTCACTCAGGAGATGAGGAAAGAGTTTGTCATCCCAAATGGGAACTTTTCACCTCTCTGAGGTCCCCACCTCTGTTTTGGGCTCAAACTCCTTCCCTTTGGGGCTTCTCTCCCTCTGGGCCAGCAGGATGTGGGGACACAGCTCCATAATCAAAAGAAGAGCCCAAACCCCCAGAGATTTACACCACAGCCACACAAAGCCATGTTTTTCACGGTGTTTCCACTTCCTACAGGTGGGAGCATCACTCCCAACCTTTGCCTGGGCCTGAATTAGGGAAGTAAGGGTGACATGGGCTGGTCCAAGCCTGGACCAGCTTCTTCCAGCAACACCTGGGGCATGCTCAGCATTCCTCCCGCAGGAGACATGTCTGAAATTGGATTTAGCTGTGATGTTCCTGGTAAAATCTCCCCTGGAAAAGGATGGCAGCCCTCATTCCATCTCAATTCCACAGGAGGAAGGAGTCTCAGGCCAGCTGGGTGCCAGGCAATGCCTTGGACAAAAGAATACCCCAAAACATCTCCACTTTCTGCTTTCTGGGAGCAGAATCCAGCTGGGCTCCGCAGGGATGTGGGTGGCAAAGGGGACACCTATTTTTGGGGACATTTTTTTTTGGTGACCCAATCTGATAGAAACCATCTCTGCAGCAGCTGGGGAAGTCCTGGGTGGCTGGGGCCGGACAAGGACTTTTAAAAAGGAAATGGCACGAACGGGGTGTGAATTCAGTGGTTACCTCAGCGTCAGATGGAAAAGCTGACCCGACCACGCTTGAAAAGGGAGAAGAAGAAACAAAGCAGAGGGAGAAGAAGAAATCAAACAAATCCTTGTTGGAAACAGCCCTGACCTGACAAAGCAGCTCCGCTCCCGGGCTGACTTTGGCTGCCCCAGCTGCAGCAGCTGCCCCGGGGGTTATTGATCGGCTGAGAGGGAAATGCAGCATCAATAAAGCATCAGGCTGGAAAAGCAGCTCTGCCCCGGGGGCAAGCGGCATTCCAGGGCTGTCCCGGTGTGTCCCGGTGTGTCCCGGGCTGTCCCTGTGTGTCCCGGGGTATTCCTGTGTGTCCCAGGCTGTCCCGGGCTGTCCCAGGCTGTCCCTGTGTGTCCCGGGCTGTCTCAGAGCTGGGAGTGCAGGCACAGAGCCCCCACAGAGAAACAGTGCTGCTTTGGTTTTTTCTTTAATTTTTTTCTAAGCCTTCTGATGTTTATATTTTTGTAATGATTTTTTTACGTGCTTTATGTAAATAGCTTATTGTTTGGTATTTTTTTACGGGGCGAGAAAAAAATTAATAAACTGTTAATTTGTTTAGTGTCATTGGAGAGGTAGCACTGTCATCTTCTAATCTACTGTCGCTTTTGGAAATCTGTAAATATTAAAGTTAGAAACTAAACTTTCTTCTTTTTTTACTTTAGAGAGCTGCGTGTCCGCGTTGTTTTATTTTGTGTTCTATAGCAACAGAAACAGGGGAAGAAAGGGAGGAAGAAGATGTTTTCCAGCCCAGATGATTTGTGGGATCAGTGGACTTTTGGGGCCACCCCAGAGCAGAGATTCTGCCCATGTCCCGTGCCCTTCTCTGCATCGAACACTGATGAGCTGGGAATGTCATTCCCGGCCTTCTTTTCCTGCTGCAATTTTTAAAATTCCTGCAATGGAATTTTACCTCGGAGTCATTAAAAGGGGTTTTCCCAGAACGATAAACCCTGTTTTGTTGTCCTTCCTTTTGTTTTCCAGGGAACATTTTCTACCCTTAGAGGGCCATGTTTGCCCCAGCTGCAGCAGGAGCTCTGTGGTGCGTAGGGGTAGGAAAAGGGATGAGGAAAAAGATGGATCCAGTCAGGGAAAGGCCAAGAGCCAAGGGCTGGGCCAGGGCCAAGCCAGAGACGTCTCTGCTCCCCCGGGAGGGACGAATTGGGAATTTGGGGGATGACAAAAGGTGCTCAGCTCTGCCAGACAAACACAAACCCCACTTATCTGCTCCCACCACCCTTGGGGCATGCCCTGGCACCTCCCTGTCACCCCAAACAAACTGAGGCTGGTTTCTGGGAAGTGGCTTTGGAGAAGAGCGAATTCCCATTCCTGTCACAGACATCTTTTATGAGAAATCATTTCCTTAGGAATTTTTCTCCTGAGAAGCTGAGAGGCCTCAGGAACAACATGTAAACAATGGTTATCTGCTGCTGTGGAGTGCAACAGGTGGGTCTGTGATTGACCTGCGTTGGTTGTTTCTAATTAATGGCCAATCACAGCCCAGCTGGCTCAGACTCTCTGTCTGAGCCACAAACCTTTGTTATCATTCTTTCCTATTCTATTCTGAGCCAGCCTTCTGATGAAATCCTTTCTTCTATTCTTTTAGTATAGTTTTAATATAATATATATCATAAAATAATAAATCAAGCCTTCTGAAACATGGAGTCAGATCCTCGTCTCTTCCCTCATCGTCAGACCCCTGTGAACATGGTCACAGATTCCCCTCCCAGGAGCAGCACCCCAAGGCAGTCCAGGACGCAGTCTCAAGCTGCACCAAGGGAAATACAGGTTGGATATTAGAACTTTTTAAAGAGAGAGTGATAAAGTCCTGGAATGGCTGCCCGGGGAGGTGGTGGAGTCCCCATCCCTGGGTGTGTTCAACAAAGCCTGGATGTGGCACTGGGTGCCAGGGTTTAGCTGAGGTGTTGGGGCTGAGCTGAACTCGATCTTTAAGGTCTCTTCCAGCCTGGTGGATCTGTGATTCTGTGCAGGGCTGTGTCCCCAGCACCCCGGGATCCCTCAGCCTTCCCAGCGCAGCCTCCGCCTCTCCCCTCTGCTCCCCTTCCTGCGCCAGCTGCAGGCAGCTGGGAGGCGCCCTGGGATCTGCAGGGCTGGGGGGAGAAGGGGATTTTTTGACAGCTGCAGCCAGGCAAAATCCACCAGGGATTCCTTCATTGGCCTCTGCCTTTCCCAGCCCAGCACGGCCAAGAACATGAGCTGCTGCTTTGGCACCGAGAATGGGGAAGTGCAGCCACCTGCCCGTCCTCCCCCTGGGCCCCAAACACCCCCAAAAATGCACAGAGGGGTTTGTGTGCCTGATGCAACCGGGCAGAAGCTGTTTCTCTATGTTTTGTGGTTTTTCTCTATAGCTTTATTTTCTCTATGGCTGAGTTTTTTGGGGGGTTTTTGGCTGGTGGTCCCCAGGGCCAGGATACAAAACTGCAGGGCAGGGGGAGGACAGGGACAATGGGAGACCCTGCAGGATGCTGTGCCTGTCCCTTGACCCATCCAAAGGACATCCCAAACCCTCTCACCTCCCCTCCACGAGGCCTGGGCACAGCCTGGCCAGGGACTGAGGGTGCAGAGCCAGGCTTTGGGAACAGCCTGTCCATCAGCCCCAACGCTGGGGGCCCGAGCTCAGGAAAAATCCCAAGCCCATCAGTGCCAGAAGCACGGCCTGGGAGCACATTTTTCCTTTCCCAGGGCTGGGGAGGGAATGAGGAGATGAAGTATCACTTTCCCTCTGTGCTTTGGGACGTGGCAGGGGCCAGGCCCTCCCCCTTGTCCCTGGGTGAAGATCCCCCTTAAAAGCAGCCGGGGCAGGCTGGCCCCAGCACAGGCGGCTCAGCCACTGCCACAGCCCAGCATGGGGACGGCCTCCAGGGTGGTCTGTGCCCTCCTCGTCCTCTGCACGCTGTGCTGGCACAGCCTGGCTCAGAGTGAGCATTGCCCCCAGCCCAGGGGCTGGGGATGGGGACAGAACCCAGGGATGGGGACAGAACCCAGGGCTGGAGCATGGGGACAGAACTCAGGGATGGGGACAGAACCCAGGGATGGGGACAGAACTGAGGGATGGGGGGAACAGGGATAGAATCCAGGGCTGTGGGATGGGAACAGAACCCAGGGATGGAGGATGGAGACAGAACCCAGGGCTGGGGGACAGGGACAGAACTCAGAGCTTGGGGGGCACAGAACTGAGGGATGGGGGGAACAGGGACAGAATCCAGGGCTGTGGGATGGGGAACAGAACCCAGGGATGGAGGATGGAGACAGAACCCAGGGCTGGGGGACAGGGACAGAACTCAGAGCTTGGGGGGCACAGAACCGAGGGATGGGGGGAACAGGGACAGAATCCAGGGCTGTGGGATGGGGACAGAACCCAGGGATAGAGACAGAACCCAGGGCTGGGGAACCTGGGACAGAACCCAGGGCTGTGGGATGGGGACAGAACCCAGGGATGGGGGACAGGGACAGAACTCAGGGATGGGGACAGAAGCCAGGGCTGTGGGGTCGGGTTTGCTTCATGCATGGGGTGCAGGGGGATCCCCCCCAAAGAGCTGCCACTGCCATGGCAGGAGGGCTGAGGAGGGGCTGGGGGTCTCCAGGCTGAGCCAGGCTTGTGCTGCCCCCCAGGAGCTCCAGCCATGCCAGACAAGTGCTGCTTCAACTTCCAGACCAGAAGGATCAAGAGGGACAACGTGGTGGCCTGCTACCCCACCAGCCCCGAGTGCCCGCACCAGGCTGTGATGTGAGTACCCCAAACCCACCCCTGCCTCGCTCTGCTGGCTCCATCCTGACCCCCTGAGCCCCCCAGAAGCTCAGTGTTAGGGTCCCCACTGACCCCAGCCTCTCTGTGCCCCAGCTTCAAGGTGAGGAACGGGAAGGAGATCTGCACCCAGGCCAGCAGAGCGTGGGTCAAGAGGTACCAGCAGAGCTTCCAAGTCAGCTCCTTCTCCATCCCCAGCTAGTGGGAAGGCTGGGGACAGCCCTGTGGGGGACACCACCCCGGCAGAGGGGACACTTCTGCATGGAGCAGCTCACAAGGGACATCCTCCCCATCACCATGACCCTCACCACAGGAGGGGGCCTTTTCCAGCCTTTGCCAGCCCAGCAGGATGGAATACCCAGACCCTCTGTGGCCCATGGAGAGGCTGCAGCAGGCGGGGGGTGAAGGGGGAGCAGCTCCACAGTTGTTTTTTGTCGACTCTGAGCAGAATTAAATGCGATTCCCACATGCAAACATCTGTCTGTCTGAGTCTCTGGGGCCTGGGCAGGTCCTGCTGCCGCCTTTCCTGCCCAGGTGTTGGGATCAGCAAGGAGCCAACAGCAGCTGGAGCCTCAGCCAGGTCTCTGTGAGGGTGTCCAGGGGTGAATGGGGCCAAACCAAACCCAGGAGGGCTCTGGGGAAGAACCAGAGGGACAACATGGCTGGGAGGAGGGGGCTTCCTATTTTCCTCATCCACCATCCTAATTAACAGCCCAAATTCCATTAGAGAGGGATCTCAGGGATGCCTGAGCCAGCCCAAAACCCCAGGAATGCCACCAGGAAATGTGATGGGTGCTGTGACAGTGGCAGAGCCAGCCTGCAGTGGGTGATGGATGTGACAGCATTCACAGGGGTCTGAGGATGAGGGAAGAGACGAGGATCTGACTCCATGTTTCAGAAGGCTTGATTTATTATTTTATGATATATATTACATTAAAACTATACTAAAAGAATAGAAGAAAGGATTTCATCAGAAGGCTGGCTAAGAATAGAATAGGAAAGAATGATAACAAAGGTTTGTGGCTCAGACTCTCTGTCCGAGCCAGCTGGGCTGTGATTGGCCATTAATTAGGAACATCCAACATGGGCCAATCCCAGATCCACCTGTTGCATTCCACAGCAGCAGATAACCATTGGTTACATGTTGTTCCTGAGGCCTCTCAGCTTCTCAGGAGAAAAATTCCTAGGGAAATGATTTTCCATGAAAGATGTCTGTGACAGATGGAGAAACAAACCCAGCCACCACCCCAGAGCAAGCAGAGGCCCCAGAGCCAATGGCAAGGAGTGGTTTTTGCACAGGAACTCACAAGTGTGAGCATCATCCTGTGCTCTTTGCTGGTGGCCACAACCCAACCCAAAATAGACTCCCAGCCCAGCATCACCAGCCTCTCCCACACCTCTCAGCAGCCCTGGGGTGTCACGGTGGCCAGAGTGGCTGCCAGGAGGAATTTCCCCTCACCACTCGCCCCTCATGGAGAGATCCAAGCGGTTCTTTCCACGGGGAGGGTCCAGAGCTGTCATGGAAAGCCTGGCAGGGGTTGTTATAAATCCCACAGGGCTGCAGGCAGCAGGGCAGGCAAGCTCCTGGTGGGCAGAGCAGAACCAGAGCTTCTGGTGCTGACAGAAGCTCGGGATGGACATGAAGATCTCCTTGGCCCTGCTCATCCTGCTGCTGGCAGCTGCCTGGACTGGAAGCCAGGGGATGTCCTGTAAGTACCAGCAGGGAGATTCTCCCTTCTGAGATTTTCCTCTGATGGGATTTGGGGCTGGGGAAAGGGAGGAGAGCTCAGCTCCTGTGGGGTTGTGGGGCATCAGCAGCTGCCTGAGCATGGGGCTGGCCTGGATTTGTTCCAAATGAGTAAAAATGGGGTTGGTTCAGCCCCAAAGTCCCAGCTGGGGAGCTCTAAGGGCAGAGTGCTCACACCCTGGGGCAGAGCATCACCCCTGGGGCTGCAAGATGCTCCCTTTGTGGGATGAGGGAGCAGGAGCAGAGCTCATACCCCTCATGCCAGGGGTGGGAGAGCACTGAACCCTCCCTCCTGCTCTCAGTCCGCAGCTCCAGACCCAAGTGCTGCTCCAAGGAAATGTTCTCCCGCCGGAAAATCCCGGAGTTCAGGATCCTGGGCTACCAGGAAACACCATCCACCTGCACCCACAGGGCTGTTCTGTGAGTAACCCCAGCTCCCAGCCAGCCTTCCTGCCCTCCACCCCATCCTCACCTCGCTCACCCTCCTTCCCCAGCAATCCCCATTTCTGGGCACTCCCCAGAATGAGTCCCCTGCCCATGGTGGGGCTGTCCTCACCCGGCTCTTCACACTCACCTCCCTCCCTGTTTGACCCAAACAGCCCCAGGGGTGATGCTCTGCCCCAAACGGCCCCATTTGTGCTGCCAGCAGGCCAGGAGCCAGCCCTGGCAGGGAAAGGGGGGCAGGATGCTGCAGGAATCCCCGGGGGGATCCTGCACTCCCAGGCTGACTCGGGATTTTCTTTCCCCTCCAAGTGTGAAGCTGCTGACGGGGATGGTCTGTGTGGACCCAAAGAAGAAATGGTTCCAGGAGTACCTGAGGAAGCAGAAGGAGCCAAACAGCACCACGTGAAGCTGCCTTCCCCAAACCTCTATTTAATTGTACCCCGTGATTCTCTGTGTGGTTTTTGTGTCATTAATTTACAGAGCTGGCTCTGTCCCCTCCCCCTGCACTCAATAAACCCTCTTGTAAATAAACCTGTAGCTGGAGTGAGATGTCAATCCTGGGCAGACAATGGATCATATCCAGGCTCAATTTCCCCAGGAATAGTCCAGGAAACCCAAAGGGCCCAGCTCCCCTCCAAGGTGGAGCAGCCCTGCCTAGCTGTGGGCTTTAAGGATGCCCATGGGATGGGGATAAATGTGAGAAAAATTCCCTCTGGGGTGTTTGAGGGTGTTTAGGGGTTGGCTTGGCTCAGTGTCTGGGCAGCAGCACTGGTGACAGCCCCAGCTGGGTGTCCCAGCACCCCTGGGCCATCAGCCAGCTTGTCACCCAAACAGGGCACCCGTCCCAGCTATGGGCAGGCAGTTTCTCCAGAAAAACGCTGCATTATTCACTTCCCTGTTAGTTTGTGACTCACTTGAATCATCTTTTTGATGAGCTAGGACATGCCTCACTCTTAAAGACGCCTTTACACACATTGCCAGATTTGTTGTCATTTATCTGCCCCCATTTAGGGCATTTTTTGTACAATCAATGGCCAATTTTGTACAATCAATGATCAATGGACAATCAATCTGCCACAATGCCCACAGGACTACATCACCTGGAACTGGTCTGGAAATAGAAGGAATATTCTTTCCTAGGACTGTGTAACTGCAATTCTCAATTTTTGCAGAGAAAATGAGAGTTAACCAGACTTTTCTAGTTGCTCTTTGGTGCTGGAAATCCCAGGATTCAGCAGAATATTTGGGATGTGTGACGGACAGGGCAGGAATTGGTTCTCTAAATCATAGGAGCATTAAGGAAAAGACCTTTAAGGTCAAGTCCAAGCACTAACCCAGCACCAAACCACATCCCCAGGTGACACATCTTTGGAACACCCCCAGGGGTGGGGATCACACCCAAATGCCACATGCACCCCAAGAATCTGAGTCAGACATGGAGCCCACACAGAGGTGCCAGATGATGAAGAACTGAACCCCTTGGAGATGAAACATTGCCAAGGGTGGGGCTGAGGGCACCAGCTCGGTGCCTCCGGTGGTGCTGGGTGGCAGGAAGGTGGCAGGCATGATGCCTCAGGTTTTAGCTTTGATATTTTTCACATTCTGTGCTGCTCTAGTGTGTATTTCTGAGCTTCATATCAGGGGATACTGAGCTCTGTGCACAGAGCAGGGAGACAAAACAATTCTTGCTCCAACTGGAGACCAAGGACAAATGATCCAAATCTCAGGCCCAAGAGCATAAATAATGCTCTTAGATAATGGTGATAATAATGTAATGTAATATAATATAATGTTATATATTATATTATATTATATTATATTATATTATATTATATTATATTATATTATATTATATTATATTATAATTATATTAATAATGGTGAATTGAAGAGAGAAAAACGGGCAGGGTGGGACTGCATGGGCTAAAGCTGCAATTGAACAATTAACTCCAATATGCAAATGGAGCAGAACTGATCAAAGTGAGAGACCCCGTGCCCAGTTGTGCATTTTGTGCCCCTTTTGGTCCATCGTGGGAGCAGCCCTGGCTGGGCTCTTGTGCTGCCCAAGGTGGATCCATTGAGGAGATCCTTTGAATAAATCCCTGCTTTATTCTTTAGCTCTGTTCTAGGCCAACCTTCCCAGGGCATCAGGCACGTGTGGCTGCAGTGCCAAATCACCCCCCTGCAGGAAGGATGGACATCATCCCCCTCTGATCCCACTAAAGATTGGAATTAAATGTGTGGGATGGTATTTTTTTGTTTGGACTTAGATGTTTATTAATTCTTATTTATATTACAGTCTTACAAACTGTGAGTTCTGCAGCACCAAAAAGAAACTAAATGGAGAGTTAAAAATAAACTAAAAATGAAGCTGTATCTCTCTCTCTCTCTCTCTCTCTCTCTCCAAAGCTTTTTAAGGACAAACTGTCTAATTAAAAAATGACGCTTAAATTATTTTTACTTTTAACTTAACAACTAATTACTCATGGCCCACAATGAGGATTTTCTGATTTAATTATACAGTACCACTCAAACCTATGAAGAAGAAGGTGAAGAAGAAGAAGGACTAGCTTTTGCCTTAAAACTTCAATTTTGTTTTATATATCTTACTATATTTAAAACTTCAAACCCTAAGTTTTTTACTATGAGATATTACACATTTCTATTCAAACTACACACCTCATAATCTCAGTTCAATTTTGGAAGCCTTCTCTACAGCCTCAGGTTAAATGCAGTGCTCTCTTGGGGATCAGTGCCTGTCAGCACAGAAATGTTTAATAATTCCTTAATTAATTTAATTAATTTAAGAATTAATTTAAGGGGGATTTTCTGGAATGCCAGGTGTGCTGCAGCTTCCTGCCTGGGAGAGGTTGTTCTTTTCCCTACCATTCTTCCTCTCAGTCTGGTGCTAAAGCCACCCTGGCCACTGAAAACCTGTCCTGGGCTGGGGGTCTGCGGTATTTTCTGAGACCCCCATGAAAGAGAGGAATGATGAATCTGACTCCATGTTCTCAGAAGGCTAATTTATATTATATTATATTATATTACATTACATTACATTATATTATATTATATTATATTATATTATATTATATTATATTATATTATATTAATGCTATACTAAAACTATACTAAAGAATAGAGAAAGGATACAGACAGAAGGCTAAAAGATAATAACGAATAACTTGTGACTCTCTCTTCCAGAGTCCTGACACAGCTGGCTGTGATTGGTCATTAAGTTTATCCAACTTAAGTTTATCAATTTACAATTTATTATTTATCAATTATCAATTTAACAAGTTTATTAATTGTTTATCCAACAATTCACACGTTGGATAAACAATCTCCAACCACATTCCAGAGCAGCAAAACACAGGAGAAGCAAATCAGATAATAATGTTTTCCTTTTTCTGTGAGGCTTCTCAGCTCCCTAGGAGAAGAATCCTGGGCAAGGGGATTTTTCCAAAAATATGAATGTGACAGGGGTCTTACCACAGGATCCTCAGGGAGGGAAGGAACTTTTGGAAATTCGAGCTACAAATCCATCAGCAGGGCCTGCTGTAGGAACTGTGCTTTGAAAGCAGAGTTATTCCCAGAAAACCCCACACAGCAGGGTCAGGGCCAGCTCATGAGGCTGCCACGTGCTCTCCCCGCAACCCTGAGCCACAGGAGCCCTTTGCAGCATTTTTATCAATGAGTGTCACTTCCAGGGGGACGTTGCACAACCCCTGTGGCTTCCTCTGCACTTGCACGGGATCGAGGTGCTGGCGGTGACTTTCATTTCTTCCTGCTGTGGGTTCCTGCCTTGGGGAAGGCAGAGGTTGCTTTGATCCCTTTGGTGCTCCCCAGAGCATCCTCTGCCTCAGGGCCAGCAGCTGGGCTTAATGATGCTGATGGATCCCTTCCAGATCAATAATATTCTGGGATTCTCCTCTTATGCCTTATTTCTGGGATAAGAGCCCAAAGGGAGAGGTTCCTCATCCTGGCACTCCAAATTTGGGGTCTGCTCTGGCCCCACACTGTCCCTGCTGCTCCCCCTTTTCCTGCCCTCAGTCAGGGATGGTCCCTCTGCACAGCCCCAGGGGGTGAGGGGGTTTCACACCTAATTCCCTCCTTTTCTTTGGGATACTCATGCAAGGCAGTGCCAAAATCATCAGATTTTGTGAGACCAGTGCCGTATTTGCTCCTCCTCCCCATGTGAGTTTATCTGGTGGTGAGATGGCCACAGCCTGGCTCAGGAGCAATTTATGGGAATCTTTGTAGCCCTTTTTGTTTTGGCTGCACCTGCCTCAACTGCCTCTTCCTTCTTTATTTATTCCTTATTTATTATTTGTTCTCTTTATTATTTGCCTCTTCCTTCCTTATTTATTCCTTATTTATTATTCCTTATTTATTATTTGTTCTTTTTTCACTTTTCTTTCCTGGGTGCACAAAATTTTGGTGGTACTGAGTACTCAACCATAACCAGACAAGCCAAAAAAGAAGTGGCATCTTTGGGTCTTTACTCCCCCCATTAACTAATGAGCTTTTTCTTTCTTCAATTTTTCAAATTTGAATTTGTAAAGCTGAAGTTTCTCCTTCCCCTATGTTTCCTCCCCTCCAAGTTCTTGTTCCTCTGCTGGATTCCAACATCACCTGCTCACAGAGATCTTCCACAGCAGGAGAAATAAAACCACAAGTCATTTCTTCACTCTCCCTTTATATCAGTTCCTGCTATCTAATTCCTTAAACAGAATTAAACACCAACTGCCTGCTCTTGCTGAGCTGAACTTTTGTGCAATTCTCTGTAATATCCTCAGTTCCAGTCACAATGGAAAGTATTTCATCAGCGTCCAGTAAGAAGTCCCATCCGGCCCTCAGCTGAATGGAGAACTGAAAGCTTGGCCAGTCACTTCTGCAGCAAAGAGGAAATGTTTTTGCTTTTTCCATCAGAAATAATCTATTAATTGTGAGATTTTCTGTGGTTCCTGCCAGATGAGAATTCATCCTCTGGAAACTGCAGCGCCCACAGAGCCCTGATTTCAGTTTCCAGGCTTTTCTGGCTGTGGGATATTCCTCACCCTGCTCCTGGTGTTTGTTGGTCCCCAGTGCTGCTCTCTTGCCCATCCTGCCCCTTTTCCCTCTGTTTGGGCACCCACCAAGCCAAGCTCAGCTCATCCCTAGCTCAGGGCTGATCTCTCCAGAAAAAAATCCATCCAGGCTTTGGACAGCTCAGGATCTCATTCCTGTGGTGGACCCAGACAGCAATTCCTGCTTTCTTTCCTCCTGTCAGTCCCTCTCCCACTTCTCCCCCATGCACAAACCCAGCTGGCCCTGGTGAGGCAGGAGAGGTGCCAGGAGGGAATTCCAGAATTCCAAGGGTGGCTGCAGGGCAGAGCTGTGGGGAGATCTCTGTGGGTTTACAGGCAGAGAGGGTCATGAAAACACAAAAAACTTCCACTGGCTTGCCCTGAACTTGGGATTCCTCTGCACACAGAGGGTGCTTTGAGCTCTAGAGAAAACTGTCAGTGTCTTTGCAATCAGCAGGGCAGAAAAACAGAATAAATTAATGCAGATCTGGATTACTCTGGGGAATTGAGCCTTTTGCCTTTGTGCATCCAGGGACATGTCACAAGCAGGTGCCTTTACAGCAGGTGAATTTTCCAAGCCTTCCTCAACCACCACAAATGGTTATTGGCAAATCCAAAGGATTTATTAATTTATTTATTAATTTGTAGCCCCATGCACAGAGTGGCTGAAACAGAAAGAGCTGAAAATTGGGAGGTGGAGAAAGAGCTGGAACAGCTGGAACAGCTGGACCTGTTCTTCCACCAGCCCAAGGCCAGATCAGCCCTGCCCAGCTTCTCCTGAGCAGCTCCAGGAGATGATTTGCACCCATTCCCTGTCCTGCTGACACCAGGCAGGACCTGGTGGCTGGGGAAGCTTTTCTGGACAAGAACAGGCAGTGCCATGGCTCAGCATTTTGGGCAGTTGGACTTTTCCCTTGAATCAGTCAGGAATTAGTCATAGCCCAGGCAGGGTCAGCAGCAGGGCCAGGGGAAGCTGGGGTTTGCTTGGTAACTGCAAACCCTCTGTGGCAGCATCAGGAAAAGGCTGGGAAAGGCAAAAAAAATGGAGGAAGGAATGATTTTGGCAGCTCACTCTGTTTGGGTGTGCAGCAGAGGGGGGTGTTTGGGGAATTACCCTCTGGAATTGCAAATGCTGCTCTTTTTCAGTCGCTCTGCAGTTTTCTGGAGACTTTGTGTGCAATGAGCTGATCCCAGTGGGTACCAGCAGGATCCTCTCCTCCCTCTGCCTCCAACACTCCATGCTGTGTCCTGCCATGGGAGTCTCTGCTTGCTGGGGCTAAATCAGGAGAGATTAAATTGGATTAAATGATCCTGCTTGGGAAGAAGTGGGCAAGCAGTTATTGCAACAACTTCGGCCTTGAGAGGCTGCAGCCAAAACTGAAACTCTTCAGTCAGAGGAAAGGGAGGAAAGGGTCAGCTGCAGCCAAAAATGAAACCCTTAGAGAGGTGTAAATCCAGCCAGGGGACAGGGGAGGGTGGCAGGGTGGCTGCTGGCCTGGAGCAGGGCACCAGAGTCCAGGCCCTGCACCTGCAGGGACTCTGCAGCCTTTCCAGTAAGGAAATTATTCTTTTGACCAACCACCAGCAAAAAGGGACAAATGTGAGGCCCACAGTGATTTCTAGCTCGACACAACCTCATTCCCTCATGATTTTCCCTGTCCAAGCAGGAGTTGGTGTTTTCAGTGGGTACGAATGTGCGTGCAGTGGTTGTGGATCTCGCTCTGGATCCCCATGGTGGATCAGGGTGAGAAGTGGCATTTGTGGCAAACCCAGGGAGAAGCTGGCATCTCTCTCCTGGCAGGGCTTTTCTGCCAGCACCCCCAGAGCTGCTGCAGAGCCCTGACACGGTTTGGGAGCACCAGGCACCCAAGGAGCACCTCGGAAGCTGCAGCCTCGTGGACGGCGCTTCCCCTTCTGCGGTTTCGCTGCCTTTTCCAGCTCAGCAAAAATGAATGATCCTAACATAATTTTTAGGCATGATTTCCTAGTATGATGTCCTCACTTTCCTTCTCTGAAACCCTGCACCCGCCCCTGGGATGGGGATAAAAGGGGAGCACAGCCCCAGGGCCACAGACAGAGTCCTGCAGCCTCCCCAGCTCCAGCCCCAGCTCCTCTCAGAGCCCACAGCACCATGAAGGTCCTGGCAGCCACCCTGGCCTCTCTGCTCCTCCTGGCCACCTGCTCCCCAGCTGAAGGTCACCTTGGTGAGTCCAGCATGGCTGTGTCCTCCTGCAGAGCCCCAGCCCTGGCAGGGTGGCTCTGGGGAGGGTTGGGGGGTCTGTGCCACATTGGGGGATGCAGGTTTAGAGCTGGGGTTTGCCCAGAGGGGGTTCTGCCAGGGGATGTGGAAATCCCTGGAGGGGGCAGAGGCTGTGCTGGGCTCTCACCAGAGCCATGTGTGTGTCCCCTGCCCTCACAGATGGTGTCCCCACCAAGTGCTGCTTCACCTACCAGAAGAACCCCATCCCTCAGCGCCTTGTCAGATCTGTGTTCGACAGCAGCAGCTCCTGCAGCAAGCCAGGAGTGATGTGAGTACCCAGCAGGGCCAGGGGGGACCTGGGGACACACAGGGGTGTGATGTGAGCACCCAGCACTCCCAGGGGTGCCAGGGGACACACATGGGACACTCAGGGTGCTGCTGCTGGCACTCAGATCCCGCTGCCCCAGCCCAGCAGCTCAAGGCAGGTTTTGTCCTGGCAGTATGATCACCCTGAAGAAGAGAGAGCTGTGTGCAGATCCGCAGGAAAAATGGGTGCAGGAGCTCCAGAAGCACTTCCAGAGCCTGGGAAACTGAGCCTTCCCTGCTGACAGCCACAATCCCACCCCTGCACAGCTTCCAGACTCCGGCACAACAGAGAGGATTTGACCCCCAGCCTTCTTCAAAGGAGAAAATTATTTTATTTAACTTATTTAAGTTAAACTAAATATTGTTTTTCTAAGCATTATTTTTAAATAATTTCTAAAAACTATTTAAACTATGTCAGAATAATACACTAAAATAAAGATAATTTCAATCATATCCATGTGTCTGTTAATGAGGGATCAGTTTTGATGCGTCCTTGCACCAAGGTGGGAGAAGGGACCATGGGGGACCCCTGGGTTTGCTGTTCCCAGCCTGGGTCCAGCTCTGGTGCCACCCAGTTTGTCCCCACAGGTGACACCTGTGTCTCACCTGGGGCTGCCAGTGGTGGCTCTTTTTTGGGGAATGTTCTGGAAGCACCTGTGGTGCCACAGGAGAGCTGGGGTAGGATTTTCTATGGGATGGAAAATCCTTTGGTCAGCTTGGATCACCTGGCCTGACTGTCCCCTCACAGCAGCTCCTGTGTCTTTGATGAAGGAAAACACCACTTAGGAACATCTAAAACATCACCACTATTCTCATTTGCTGAATCCACCAGCAAATAGCTAAAAAAACAATAAAATTGAGCTGCAGATCCATTGTCCCACACCACTGGTGACACCACCAGCCAGTTTGCCACCCAGCAAACAGGACACAGGACATGGGGACAGCAGACCCGAATTTCTGTGCCACTCAACTCTCCATCTACAGGCACATTGATATAATGGAAACTATTTTTGTGTGAACTTATTATCCTGACATATTTGAAATACCATACCTAATAGCAGCCTTTTGTAAGTTCAGAGGTATTTGTGCTGAAGGAAATGCAGTAGATTTCACTCATCTGGGCTCCAGGAAGACACTTGAATTAAGGCCAGATAGTAAATTATGAGCAAAGGCAGAGAAGATGTGACTGGCATGTGAAAAGTAAATTTGGTCAAGAGCTGCCTGAAAGGGGCATGGTAATTGCTTCAGCTCAAAGGGGCTGTGTCACACTCACAGGGGCTTACCCACACAGTTCCTTGAGTTTCTGCCTCAAAAAATTTCCTGCTTGACATTTGCATTAATGACCTTGGCACACAAAGCAGGAGAAGGCAGAGGAAATGTGCTGATGAGGCAAAATGAGATGGGATCATCAATCTGGAGCAGGCCAGGACATCACACAGAGGGATTCCAACGACCTTGAGGGCTGGAGGAGGATCCAAGGCAGCAGTGCAGAGCAGGATCCTGCTGGTGGGGACAGAGATGACAGGAATAGGAACTCCAGTTTGGGAGCTGGGAATGGCTGGGGCAGGGAAAAGCCCTCGGCACACATCACAGGACTGATGTTCCCATGAAAAGAGTTACATGCAAAAGGTTTGGGTTGAAAAATGAGGGACTGGTCCATGTGAAGGCACCAGGGGTTGGGAGGAGGTGCTGCTGGCGTGAGGACAGGCTGGAAATCAACGGAGAGGAAAGCAGGTTTGCACAGGGATGTTGCAATGTTCTCATGCAGGATTCTGAGCCAAGATAAAAACCAAGCACTGCTCCCATGGACACCAGTCCCACTGATGCCACAGGTTTTGGCTTTTCTATTTTTCAGATTCTGTGCTGCTTTAGTGTGTGGGTCTGGGCTGCATATGAGGGGATGCTGAGCTCTGTGCACAGAGCAGGGAGACAAAACAATTCCTGCTCCAGCTGGGCACCAAGGACAAATGATCCAAATCTCAGCCCAGGAGCACAAACACCGTGGGCTGGAGAGAGAAAAACAAGCAGGGTGGGACTGCAGGGGCTAAAGCTGGAATGGGACAATGAACTGCAAGATGCAAATGGAGCAGAACTGATCCCAGGGAGAGACCCCGGGAGCGCTCGTGCATTTTGGGGCCATTTTGGTTCATCTTGGGTTCATTTTGTGACCATTTTGGGTCCATCTTGGGTTCATTTTGTGCCCATTTTGGTTCATCTTGGGTGCAGCCCTGGCTGGGCTCTTGTGCTGCCCAAGGTGGATCCATTGAGGAGATCCTTTGAATAAATCCCTGCTTTATTCTTTAACTCTGTCTTGTCTCTGCTCTAGCTCAGCCTTCTCAAGGCATCACCGCCAGCACGTTCCACAACCATCCTGCAGCTGAGGTTCCTTCCCAGGAGAGCTGCCCTGTGTTCACATGGACCAATTCCCAGAGGCCTTTCAGAGCCCAAGGTGTCCCTCAAAGCAGCATTGCCATGGAATCCAATGTTCTCCAAGGCTGTCCAAGCACCAGCAAACCAGGAAACTCCTTCCCAGGACAAGCTTCACTCGTTCCCCTGCGGGCCTGGAGGTGGTTTCGGTGTGAGCTGCCTCACCCTGGCACTGCTCAGCTCATCCCTTCAGTCTGGAGCAGCAGGATAACAGCACTTCTGCCCCATTTCCTCCAGAATATCCTTTTTGGACACTCCCACCTCTAACAGCCCTCATTCTGTGCCCTGAAGGAGCAGAGCTGAGGCAGCCTGGGTGCAGACACCCCCATTGCCTAAGCTGACCCTTTGCTGCTCCTCAGGGCTGGATTCATTTTGTGGTTCCAGCCTTTCACTCTCCACATTCCCTGTGTGTGTCCATCCCAGCTCACTGTCCTTGGGATGTGCCACCATCTCTGCAGTGCTTCAGGACATCAATTCTCCTCTGGGATCATCAGGGGTTTCTAGTTCTTTCTTTCTCTCCTTTTGGTCTCCTCCACATCCTCATCTCTGACCAAATCCCTCAGAGCTTCCTGGGCCACCTCACTGCTGAGTTGAAAGATTTTTATAGCACTATTTGAAATTTTTAGGCTTTTTCTGTCAACTTCCTCTTTCTCTGGAATTTCTCTTTCGATTTAACAGGGACAAGACTAATCCTGGGCTCTGCTTGGATCCCTTTCCTTTTCAACCACAGGATGTGGGACTGACTCACATTTTAGGGAGAACTATTCCTATCCCCCCTGATCTGTGAATCCCAGCACCAACAGCATCCCTCCACCCCCAAATGCCAGCCAAAGCTGTCACTCTGGACACTCTCTCCTGCTTTTCTCCTGAATTTTCCTTCTGTGAATTCCCCAGCTGTGAAACCTTTGCTTTGCTTTTAGGACCAAGCCAGGAGTAATGGCACCCATCAGCCCTTTCCCATCCTTTTCAGAGTCACTTTTTTCCCTGCAGCCTCCATGCCTGCACCCTGCTGGGTGTAATTCAGCATGACAAAGCCTCTTCCTCCTCCCAGAGGGGCATCACTCCTGATTCAAAATGCTTTCTGGTGTGAAATCTGCTTTTTACCTGGGCTAAATGCCTCAGAGCAGCCCCAGGATGGGCTCCCCTGTGTCCCTCCAAAGAGCTGACCCTGCCACCCCCAAAAATGCCTTGCAGGAAGGTGGGGAAGAGCCCAGACAGTGCAGAGAACCAGAAATAACAAAACGCAGGCACGTTTTGCACCTGGGTCTGCCTTTTGCCTATAAAGACGAGTGAAAAAAAGGTGATTTTGCAAACAAGGACTCAGCACAGCAGGACCGTGTCCCCATCACCAAGAGCAGCAGGCTGGGAGCTCAGGTGACCATGACAAATGACAGGTGCCAGCCTGGAGCTCCATGCACAGCCCTGAGGTTGGGGCACAAGTGGCAGGGGATGCTCTGGGAAGGACCCAGCAAACACCTTGGGCACGAGAGGCAGCAGCCCTGGGTGCCTCAGAGGGCACAAGCAGAGGAACAAGCCAGACACAGGGATCTCTGCAAGGAGGAAGAGGAAGGAATTCGCTCTGGGTGTGATTCTGCAAGAGGCAAGATGTGAACTCATCCTGCTGCTGGGAAGTGGCTCCAGAGCAGCAGCACGGGCAGGAAAGGGTCAGGATGAGTCAGGGCTCAGCACATGTGTCTGGTGGTGCCCACATTCCAGGGCCAGGTCAAGCCTGCATCATGCAGGAGGTGGAAATAAATTGGTTTTTGAGAGATGGGTCCCAGCAGAGGATGTGCTGTCTCCAAGGATTGAACGTTGGCTGCCCTCCACAGCTCAGGGGCACCCTGAGGAGTTTCCCATCTGCACAGTTCCCCTTCCCAGGGCTTCTCAGGGAAGGGAGAGGCCCTTGGGCTTAGAGCACATGGTTTTTCAGAGAAACAGAGCAAGCAGGCCTGAGGAAACACAACTTCCACTCGCTGTGTCACTCTAGGAACAGACTTCCCTCTCCCCAGGTGATCTCCCAGCAGCTCCTCACTGCTGCAGGATTTTTTCTCCCTTTTTTTTTTTTGCTGTTTGAGATCAGAACACCATGTCATTTCCAGCAGGAAAACAAAGGATGAAATTGTTCAGTGACCCCTGTGGCCCATTCTGAGGCCTCTCTCACCCTCCTTGCACTGCACACCACAATTCTTCCACACTCTGCCAATTTAACAAATCCCCGCTTGTTTCAAGCAGCATTAATAAAAATATCACATAGCAGCAGAGCTGTGGGGTCCCACAGACTCCTGGCAGCCAGGGGTGAAACCCACCCAGGCCATTTCCACAGGCTGACAATGACAATGAGGTGTCAGAAGCATGAGGGGACTTTTTTGCAATGTGGGGAGCTGCACAGCACCGAGCTGCTCATGCAATAATCCCTTCCCAGAGCACAGCACTCTCAGATTTTGAATCCCTGTCAAAAATGACGTCAGGTTAAACTCCAGGAGAAGAACAGGAGCCTGCTGGTGTGGGAACACAGGGCTGGGCAGAGTTTCCCAAGGATTTCCCAGGCAGCTCTTCCCAAGCTGCTGCAGAGCAGCATTGCAGCACCATCTGCTGCCTGCTGCTCCCCAGCTCCTCAGAGGCAGCTGAGAAATCCCTCACTCACCCCTCAGGGTGACAAATCCTGCAGTCACCGATGAGAACGTGGATCTGTCTTCTCTTCTGGGGGGAAATCAGGGCTCAGGCTCCTCAGAGCTCCCTCAGCTGAGGCACAGTCTCAGATCCTGTGGTCAATACTGCAGGTGAGTGTGGGCAGCAGAAGCACCAACTTACAGAGTTTAATTGCTGCAAATATTTACTCAGGGTTTCAGCAAATTAACACCCTGCTGGCACTTCTCTGTGCAGCAGCCTCCCTGTGAGGGCACAGCACACCTGACTCCATGTGTGGCTGGGCATTTCTCAAGCTGATCCCAGCTCCTCCTGACCCATCTGAAAGGTTCACAGGAGATTCCAGCTCCTTCTTGCCCACCTAAAAGGTTCACAGGAGATCCCAGCTCCTCTTTCTCCATCTGAAAGGCTCACAGGAGATCCCAGCTCCTCTTTCTCCATCCAAAAGGTTCACAGAAGATTCCAGGTCCTCTTTCTCCATCTAAAAGGCTCACAGGAGACCCCAGCTCCTCCTGGCCCACCTCAGAGCCCAAACACCCATCCCAGCCTGCAGGAAGGTGGTGCTGCACAGGAGCAAGGCCCAGCAAGGGCACAGCAGGCTGAGAACAGCATGTAAAGGCAGGGTTTGTATTTGAGCTGGCAGGAGTGTGACCTTGTCCTTTTCTTCACTGGGATTTACAGGACTAAGTCCAAAGAAATAAATCAAAGGTGCACATGGAGCAGGTCTCTTCCTCTGGGCCCTGCTCCACAGGGCAGCTGAGGCCCAAGAGCAGAAGGAAGAAGCAGCACGTGTGGAGGATGAGGGCACAGGCTGCCTTGGCTGTGGGAAGGCACATGCCAGAAGAAAGAGGGAACAGGAAAAGAAGAACCAGGGGAATCCCAGTATTTCACCTCAACCTCAAATCCGAGAATGCCACATTCAAAAATGCTGCAGCATTTCCTGGCTGATACAGGAGATGGTTCACTGTCCCAAATCCTGGCCCATGCCCCCCTCCCCAGCCTTGGGACCATGACAGCATCTGCCTCATCATTCTGGCATTTCTGACAGCTTCACACACCAGGTTTCTGCAGACAGCTCAGGAATTGTGTGCACCAGCCAATATTCTGCAAACATCTTGTGCCAGATTGGGCTGGCAGAGAATGGACACAGCCCAAGCCACCCAGGCAAGGCAGGGCAGCCCCGCAGAGCTCTCCTGTCCCCTCCACAGGCAGTTGCCATCCCCCTGTGTGCTCAGCCTGCTGCAGATGTGTACAGAGCAGATTTGGGTGTTTGTTCTCCAAAGCTGCCTTGTTAATGCTGGAGGAATATTGACACAACGCTCCCTTCGAAGCAAGTGGAAATTGAAGCTCGTTGTTGAACCTGGTTTTTTTCTTTAATCTCAGCTTTTAGAATAAGACATTTAACAACATTACCTTTCATTTTTATGTCACATGTCACAAGTTCAGCTGGGCTCCTGCTTTAGCTACAGCTGAATGTTGTCTGCTTCCCCAGAAGTCCCCAGAGTGAAGATTTATGGAGAAGCAGACACTTAAACACACACAAAACCAGAAAATGCAAGTGGGTTTTACTAATGAGGCAGGCACTTTGCTGCATGCACCTCTCCCCACCAGAAACAAGTCCCACTTTAGCAGACACCAACAGCATCTTTTGTCTTTGTCTAATTTGGGAGCTGTGCTGCACAGAAGTGGGAAGGCAGTTAATGTATGCAAAGTTTGCTCAAGCAGAAAATGCTTGATCTGGTCAGGGACTGGAAGAACAGAAGCTTTGCATTCCAAACAAAGGATTCCCCCAGGAATGGGAGGTACTTGAAGATGTCCACTTCTGCATCTGGAATTAAAAGCTGAGATTTCTCACAGAGAAATGCAAATCAATTAAGTGAACCAAGAAATGTTTGGGGAGGAGAAGGAAAATACTTGGCAGGCAAACACTAAAACATCAAGTAGCTCTGTGGGAGTCATGTCCCAGGGACTGGACCAAAACCATAATTAGTCTGTTGTGGAGATAAACACCAAGCTTGTGTTCTGTTTTCTCATCCCAAACACCTCCTGGGCACTTGCTGCCTTACATCCTTCCTCCAGCAGCAGAGCTCTAAGTGTGTGAAACACCTGGGGGAGGAAGAGTTTTAGCCAAGTGTGAAGTGTTCCTTCCAAAGTGCACAGGCAATAAACAACATTTCCTCTGGCTTTGCACTGCTCCCAGCCACACTGGGGGCACTTGTGGCATTCCCAGCTGCTGGCCCCTGCCTGGGAGCTGGATGGCAGCTCTGGATCCACAGTGCCTTGTCTCTCACACCTGGCAGCAGCCAGAGCTGCCCAAGTGTCCCCACAGAGGTAAAAAGGACACCAGTCCCACCAGGCTGGCAAGGAAATGAGGGGCTTCAAATGTAGATCACATCTGAGTCATGCTGCTGAACCTGCAGGCAAATCAAAGAGGGAGAATTAGTGCTGGCTGAAAGTAGCTCCCTTTGCTCTAGGTCTTCCTCTCCTCCAACTCTGGAGCCTTTTGCAAGATGCTCTGCAATAGCTTTTTCTTCCTTCTTTAAACAAATTTGCCTCACCCCTGAGTTTAGTCTTAAAAGCTGTTTTTGTTGCCTCAGAAGGAGCTGCTCCCTCAGCTGCTGCTGCACTCAGCTGTGTCCTTTAGCTCTAAACACACCAACCCTGAAGGAGGTATTGAATGTTATATTCAGGAGCTTTTAATTGATCCTAAACCCCTCCAGTTTTGTTCAGCCGAACCACAACAAATCCATCAAGGCTTTCTCCATTCCCAGCACCTTGCCCAATTAGCATTGCCCACAGACAGCTGATTTCCTCCCCACTGCTCCAGACCACATTTCCTTCCAGCTCTTCCTCATTCTCCAGCCCAGTGACATTTCAAAGCAGGTTGTTTTCTCCTGCCACCCAGCTCATTGCTCTTCAGGCCTCTTTGACAGGGAGCACATGGAAGAGAACTGAGCTGTTGGGAGCCTGGGGATTTATTGGTCTCTTCCTCCCTGCTTTTTAAAAGCAGGAGACAGGCACAGTATGTTTTAAGCTCTCTATACCTGGGAGCACATTTCTCATTTCCAAGTCTGGCTGGTACAAATAAAATTTAACACAGATCCTCCTACTGTGTACAGACATCTCTGCTTCATTTACCAAGGCTTACAGCTTTGCACTCCAGCTTAGATCAGAAGTGAGAAAAAACAGGCAGCCTCGAGTTATAAACATTCCCAAATGATGTGCCAGCACCAGGGGCTCCAAAATACTGCAAAATCCTTGTCAGCTCTGAGGCTGGGACAGAGCAGGACAAACCAGGTCCCTACAGGCAGCCACCCTCTCTGAACTCTCAACTTTTAGGCAACATTTCGGAATTTATTTATGAATCTGATTACCTTGATAATCTGTTTTCTGGTTCCTGTGCCCACACTGTTGGCAGCCAGGGAATTGGCTTGGGAAGATGACTTTTCCACTGGCACCATGTGCTGAATTTTGTTGGTGCAGGGCCAGCTGCTTGCAGTGTTTAACAAGTAAGCAGGGAAAGGTCTTTGCAGATTTACATCCACTGCATCTCCAGTTCCGAAGGTTTCCATCCATGATGGGGCCTTTAAAAGAACAGAGCACATGGAAATTTAATGCCCCCTCTATATCAACACTCATCAAGCCAAAAAGAACATCAGATGAGTAGTCAGAAAATAAAGACCATCTTTCCTCATCATTTTTCAAGCCTCCCTTCTGTCTCTAAAAAACCATTGACTCAGAGCCATTTTTGCTACATGAGGAAAAACCTGCAGACAAAGCCAGCCCTATTCCTGCCCTGCTGCAGGAAGAAGCCAAAGAGTTTATTTAAATAACAAGCAACTTATGACAAAAATTTGGGTCTAGTTCCTCATTGCCCTCAAAAAAAAAAAAGAAACACACCAAGGCTTTTATGACTTTCAGCAACCACAAAGGACATTAATGAGAATGTGAAGCAAACTGTAAGAAACCACATTTAAATGTGTTAGTCACAACAATTTCATTTGCTCCAAGACCTTAAACCCTGACTGTGATTTCATAATCATAAAATGAGATGATTATTTTTTGCTGATGGTCCTGGTATTCAGTGCAGGAAAAAAGGCCTTAAGATTTTGACATGAATTTTCCTCTAAAAGTGCTCATGCTTCTAATATTTTATCATCAAGGGTAGTGAAGGCTTGGACTGGCATAGAGCAGCTCCCTCTGGCACACCCACACTGTTCCATTTTGGGGTTCATGCTGTAGAAAGGGGCAGGGATTTGGGGTTCTTACACTTCCTAAGGAGCGATCCAAGGAGCCCAGGACTTCATTCCAGTGACTGTAAAGCCCAGCCTGTTTTTCCTCCAGCTTCAGAGCATGAATTTCAGATTTCAGTTCTTTCAGCCGATCTTCGAATTTCCTGCTGTTTTCTAAGTAGTCCAGCCTGAGCCCACACATTGGAGGCAAAAGGTTTAGGGTGGCACAATTTAACTCAAGAACAGGTGTTTGTGGAAGGAGGAGTGCTGGTTTTTGTTTTCTTTTATGTTTTATAAGTAAAATGAACTCTGGCAATGCCAGCCTGGCTCCCCTGACCCGGTGACAAGTTCATTTCTTTTCTTTTTGCTTCCTAACTTTGCACCAAGCATTTCCTTCCAGCTTTAGGGATGGCTGATGGATCAGCTCCCAGCAATTCCACACTTTAGCACTAGAGGGAAACTTCTGTCCTCTCACATGCTGTTAGTTCAGCAAGGTGCTTTGTCCCTCCCCAAGACAGAAGGTTCTGGATTTATCATAGCTTGATGCCACCCAAAACCCCTTCCCCTGTGTGAAAAGCCAGTGTGACACAGACATTACCCACATCAGCTCAGTAAAAGGCTCCCAGCCACATGCACATCCCAAATTAGTTAAAAATTAACTGATTCCCAAAGATTTCATTGCCTTTCTCATCCATTTGCACCACAGGCATGCTGATACCTCTCTCTCTCTATCTCAAAGGAGAGTCTCTTGAGGTCAATGTCCTTCAAATCCAGCTTGATGGATCCTTTGTCAAAGTTGGCATCTCTGCTGTCACCTGGGGAGTACTGGGGGTACTTGGCCATGTGCTGGAAGAGGCAACACAAGCACTGTCAGTCAGATCTGATGGATTTGGGATTTCTCTCCTCTGTTCTGCAAGAGTGCCATGTTGAGCTATTTTCTGAGACACACAGATGCTCCTGCAGCCCTTCCCTTGCACCCAGCTGAAGTCCACAACCCACAAATCCAAGAGCAGAGATTTATCCTGGCTGCAGTGCTCCTATTACAGCAGAGAATGAAAACCCAGCCTCAGCAGGGCTGGGGCAGAACAGGGAGTTGGGGCACAGACCTTCAGCAGTGCCTTCTTGCTGGGGACAACTTCACCTGCTTTGCCTAAAGACAGATGGACGTGCCAGGATGACACAGCTGGCTCAGCACAACCACGTCCACAAAAACTGCCTGGCTGCAATGGCACCATGAGTTAGACATGAAGGCAAGGCAGCAGAGGCTAAGTGCATCACCAGTTCTGGTTTTAACTCTTGCCTTGCCTTTCTTACCACCCTGAACAAACCCAGCTTCCACACTCTGCTTTTTCCACACCAGTTTGTCCCCCAGCTGGAGGCAGCCATGCCACTATTCAGCTTGATGGGGGCTAGAAAAATGCCATCAACACCTGACTATCTCTGAGGATGAAGTGGTGCCCTGTGGAGCAGAACTTACAGGATAATTAAGCCTGGTTATGTCTAAGAGCTTCTGCTTGGCTTTGCGTTCGGCCTCGCGGGCTTCGTGCAGGTCTTGCTTCAGGTGCTCTGCCTCCTTGGCTCTGCAAGAGAAACATCCTGAGGGCAATGGCTGATGGTTTCCAACCAACACAGGGATTTCAGGGCTCACTACCTTCCAGAGAAGTCCATTACTGTGTTATCTTTACACCAAGGCACTCGTGGGAGGATGCTCCTGACTGGGCACAGCAGCACAGAGACACTGCTGCACAGAGTGGCTGAATTTTCCTACTCCTAATTTCCATGGGCTCAGTTACAACCTGCTGATACAGACTCTCTCCAGGCCATCAGATCCTCCCTGAGGTGGGGAGAGGTTGCTCTTTATTTTGGCAAGTTTCCTGAAACAAGGAGCAGGATTTCTTAATAACAGGGTTAAAAATCCTCTGTCAACACTGGCCTGCTCTGCATGCTCATGGAACATGCACACACTCAGAGTTGTTTATATTCCACATGAGTTTACCTGGCTTTACACTTCTTAAAGATCTGAAAGGGAAACAAGAGACCATTCACTTGGTACTAATGAATGAAAACAGCCTCATATCTCACAGGGTACAAAGAGTAAATTTAGATAGGTAGCCAGTCCTCATTTGATAACACTAAACAGAAGACATTTCAGCATTTTGGATCTTTCTTGCTAAACATTCTCTTTCTTGCCAAACAAGCTTTGCATCTGATCCTCTGTAAACTTGACCTGCAATACAACAACAGCATCCAGGTGGAACAAACAAGGCACAAGGAGGCTTAGTCTCTCTGAAGTGGCACTTCAGCAATAATTCCCCCTTCCAGGGCTGGGCTCTGGGGAAAGCAGCCCTCCCTGCAGCCCAGCTGGGATCACAGAGAGCCGGGGAAGCAAACCCCACCTCCGGTCTGACTCCTTCACCAGCTTCACGGCGATCAGCTCCGCCTCCCGCATCTTCTGCTCCATCAGCCGCTTCTCCTCCTTGCTCTTCAGAGCTGTGATCTCCAGCCTCTGGCGTTCCTGCTCGGCCTCTGCAGCATTCTGGGCCAGCAGCTTGGCCTCTTCTTCTGCAATCTGGGCTTTCTCAGCCAGCAGCTCTGCTGCTTCCTGGGATCGGAGCTGAGGAGAAAGAATTTTCCTTAGTTCCTTGTCTAGAACCTCCAAAATCACCCCTGCAGGCAGAAGACATAATTTACCAGGTGATAAAATATTATTTCTTAAATAACAATCAGATAATTTAAGGGTCTAATGCTCCTCTCCTCTGCTCCAGAATTTCCTGTGTTTCACCTCTACAAAGCAAGGAGAAAAATCTTAGAGCAGGACAAAGCTGAAGCCAGCCCCTTCAACTGCCTCTCTCTCCCAATTTGAGCTCCAAAATTGTTTCTTTTCCCCTCCTCTTAGCCTGAAGAGAGCACTGTGAGCCAAACACAGGGAGGGAATGGCTCACAGATTATGGCAGATCAGGGTTTTCCCAGGGATTCCTGCATGCCCTTTCCACCAGTGATCAGAAACTCCCCAGCCTTGTCTGAGCTCCTGAGTCAAAAAAAATCCCACTTCCAAACCAAGAAAGCCCATCAAGCACAAGAATATTCACCAGGGCCTCATTGGCCTGCCTGGCTTCATCTTCCAGCTGGAAAAGGCGCCTCTCCAGCTCTTCTTTGGCTCTCTCAGCTTCTTCTCTGAGCTGCTTCTCCCTGGCCAGCCTCTGGTTCTCCATCTGGAAGCAGGATGAGCAATAGTTGGTGGGATGTTGTGTTTTCAGGGACCCCCAAGGAAAGGAGGAATGATGAATCTGACTCCATGTTCTCAGAAGGCTAATTTATTGTTTTATGAAAATATGTTGTATTAAAGAATACTAAGCTAAAATATACTAAAGAATACAGAAAGGATCTTTATAGAAGGTTAATAAGATACTAATGAAAACTTGTGATTCCTTCCAGAGTCCCGACACAGCTTGACAGTGATTGGTGATTAAGTTAAAACAATTCACATGAAACCAATGAAACAACGCCTGTTGGTAAACAATTTATTATCTATTATTTTTATTATTATTAATTATATTATTTATTATTATATTTATTTGTTTTATATCATTATTTATTAATAATTGTATTATTTATAATATATTATAATTTATTATTATGATTAATTTATTATTTTATTATACTATATTATATTAAAGAATACTAAACTAAACTATAAAGAATAGAAAAAGGATACTGACAGAGGGCTTAAAGATACTAATGAAAAACTCATGACTCCTTCCAGAGTCCTGACACAGCTTGACTGTGATTGGTCATTAAGTTAAAACAATTGACATGAAACTAATGAAACAACCACTTGTTGGATAAACAATCTCCAAACATATTGCAAAGCAGCAAAACACAGGAGAAGCAAATGAGAGAATTATTGTTTCCCTTTTTCTCTGAAGCTTCTCAGCTTCCCAGGAGAAAATCCTGGGTGAAGGGATTTTTCAGAAAATGTGAGAAATCCCATGAGAGTGGGATTGCAGCAGAACCTCACCTGGGCCTGAGTGAAATGCATCAAATGGAGAAGGGGCTGCTCTCCAGCTCACCAGAGATGCTGAAGCTGCCTGAACTTTGCAGCACTAAACTCCTCAGGCAGGCACTCCTGGTTATTTCAGGCTGCTGGGAGAGCCCTTGGATTGATCTGGTTTGTGCCCCAAATCTTTGGGATCACCCCTCTCCACACAAACACCTCTGACCTCCTCAGATGCCAGAGCTGTTCCCACGTTCAATCCTGCTGCACTTCCTCACCTCCCACACACACGCTGATGGAATCCAGAGCTGCAGTGATAATCACTGTCTTCAACAACAGAGAAGCAGGAAAATTCTACCTTTTTTCTAGCTTTTTCTTCCCTGGCTTGTGCTTTCATTTGCTGGATCTCTATGGAGTCCACTTTTCTCCTCCTCATAAATAGGTCATGGTTTCCAATGCACAACTGGAAAATCTGGATGGGAAAGGCAAAGCAAATGGGGGTTTGATGGATTTGTGCCCCTGCCAGAGGGACAAAAGGCCCACTCTGGCCTCACAGGACAATTCTGACTTCAGCACAAGTGCTGGCAGCTCCAAGAAAAATCAGCAGCCAGGGCAGGCTCACAGCCAGGCACACAACAGCTCAGGTAAATTTGTAACAGGAGGGAGATTCCTCCTGTCCTTCATCTCCCTCTGATCCCATTTTCCTGAATTACACATGCTGAGATCCCAAGATCACAATTTTGTTTCCAAACAATATTTCTCAGTCAGTATCACCAGGCTCAGCTTTAAAGCAGCAAAACAGTTCACTCACCAGTTTGTTCACTTTGAGCTGAGAGGAGAAGAACTTGAAAACTTCTGCTTTTTTGTCAAGGGGTTTAATAGTTAACTACAAAATGGAAAAAAAAAAAAAAAAAAAAAGAAAGGAAGCACAGTGAGGAGGAAAGCAAGTTGGAACTATTAAAACCAATGTATTAAAACCAATGCAGACTTGAGCTCATCTCCACTTCTCCCTGGGGAGGCAGTGATTTATGTCACAAATAGGGGCAGAGTGATGTAAAACTGGTTCTGTCCATAGAATCAAGCTGTGTTGGAGGCTAAACCCCCAGGCCCAGCTCAGTGCCAGTGTGGATGGGGATTTTCCTGAAGCCACCTGTGCACTGTGCCCAGAGCTCTGGAACAAGCCCTGGCTATCAGGAGAACAGCAGCCATCCCTAGAAGCAGGCATGGCCTTAAAGCCAGGGAAATGCCAAACACCTCTCAGAGCAGCAACAATTGAAGGGATAAACAAATGTGTCAAGGGCCTAAGGGCTTGTTCTTCAGAGCAGCAGGTCAAAGTCCTGGAGACTTCCTCACTTTCTCAGTCCCAAGCTGTTCCCAGAGGCCAGGCAGGGTTTTCCTGCTGCCAGCTCAGTGCTTCCCTCCATTCCTTGTGCTCTGTCTGGCTGCAGAACAAAATATGTCCCTTTTTTTTTATTTTTTTTAGGGCCCTGTATTCTGTTCCTCACAAGTTCCCCGGCATTTAATTCCTCTAACTCATTTGCAAGGTAATTCCTGTATAATTCCAGGGCATCTGAGTCACCAGGATCATGTCCTGGAGCTCCTTTCACCCTCTAGGTAATGACTGGCAGCCTTTTGAGGAGCAAGGCTGTGATGTATCACTGAATAAAGTGAACCTTAAACACAAAATTTCCCCCCAAAAGGGAGTTAAAGCAGTTTATTCACACATCTCAGGGGCAGTTTGATGATATCAGAGACCAAAACCGTTTTGGAGGCAGCAAACCTGCAGTCCCCTTGTGATTTAATGGATATGAATCTAAAATCTCATCTCAATTTTACATCTCAGTTTCTGTGGGCTGTTTTCCAAAAGCCCCACAGAAAACAGAACAGGCTGTGCTGTCCTTTGGCTGACAAATTCCAGGTATTCCAGTAGCACTGTAGTTCCCCTGGGTTTGTTTTTTCTGATTATACCCTTCCACACAGCCAATTATTTGGACTGAGAATAAATTTTCCCCACTCCTTCCCTTTCTAGAAGCAAAAGCTGGGCTTCACAGTGAAACTGCAGTGCTGGGGAGTGCAATCATGTCCCAGCAAACTGGCAGAAGTGAGGCAGAAAACCATTAATACCTCCCTGCATGTCTCCTCTTGCCACTGGGCTCCAAGGCCCAGCTGCAAGGACTTCTGTGTGTGCAAACAGCATTTAGGTTTTTATGGATCATGGGATTCCTGCTGGGATAACTGAGGAAGGCAGGCACGGTGGCATTCATAATATCTGTCTTTTTCAGAGATCAACACATTTGTTTTGCAAAGGCCAAGCAGCAGGGAAGGAGCCAGAACAGAGTCAGATCTCAGAGCAGCCTCAGGGAACTGAGGTTTAGAGCTCATCTGCAAGGCAGGGCTGTTATTTTTAGTTTTGTAACAAAGCTCCCCAGGATTTTCCCCTTCTCCCCCAAAATTATTTCAACAGAGGAAGCTTTCAGCCTGTTCCAAGAATCCCAGTCCACACCCCTGCCCATGGAAAAAGAATAATACATCAAAGCCATCATACCTCTTTCTCACTACAGGAAATGTTTCTGATAGAGCTCCACTCAAAGGATTTATTGGGGGAGAACCTGTTATTAATGCTGTAGATATGAATACCTTTGGCATCAACTCCAAGCAGGAGATCTGTGTGGTTTTTATTTTGCTAAAAAACAAGAGAGATGAGTAAATGGCATTTTTGGTGACATTAAACAACCACAGACAAGAAGCACCTCTTTTAATATATTGATATTTGCTTGAATTTAGGCAATTGGTATTTATATAAAATATTATGAGTGCTGTCACTGGTAATAATAAACTCAGTCCTCTAGGCTGCTTATGGCAGCTCAAACTATTTCTCCTTCCTATTCCACACCTGGAGTTACTCAAAACTTTTGTCAGGTTGTAAAATATTAATCTTAACTTTTTATTCACCTGCTTATTTAGCAGGCAAGAAAACCAAGTTAGAACAAAACCAGAAGTCAGGAGTCCCAGTTCCAAACTCCCTGGAGGACTTGAAAAGGACAGCACCATTATCTGCAGCAAGTCAAAACTGCTAAAATAAGGCACTTACAGCAATTGGGAAATAATTGACACCATACATTTCCAAGTCTTGGGCAATTTTCAGATAGTTCATCTCAGCTTCATCCCTGGAGAATAAAGCCATGATTATGAAATGCCTTTCCAGCCTTTCTCTCCTGGCTGACTCTCCATTTCCCACTTAGAAAAGAACAGGCAATCTGACCCTTTGTACAAACTTAGTTTTGCCATCTTGCTCTCAGTAATAGGAAAAAAAAGATAATAAAAACATCATCTGGACAGAATAAAGAATAAAATAAAGAATAATAAAGAATAACAGATGCATCCATTTCAAAAGATGACTCATGGATAGTGTAATCTTCATTAAAATTCATTAAAAGTCTTATCCTTGTGTTAGTTTTGCCACTCCATGTCTTGGAAAACCATCCTTCCATTGTTTTCCATGAATATATTTCTTTCAGGAAATAGAGTTCATTGAGAAATGAGTATTGGACAGAGCTTTTGTCCAAGGCCAAAGAAGAGTGAGAATCTTTCTACCCACTTTTCTTCTCCCTTCAAAGTAAATCAGTAAATCTTGAGGAACAGTCAATAAAAACAATGCTAAGAAGCCTCCAGAACAGAAAGAAACAGAACCCAAATATTAGAAAAAGCTGCCTCTGGGTGCTAACAGTTCTTATTTATTGCTTAATTGGATTTGCAGACAGGCTGAATTACACTGAGAACAACAAATCCCATAAATAAAGAAATTTTCCAAGAAATGCAAAGGTTTCCCACCTGGCAATGCCCCTGTGCTCAGCATACCAGGCAGTGATCTTCTCTTCCCACATCTCTGCTGTCAGCTGGTACTGCCTGAGCACCTGCAGGACAAGGAGGGAGGTTGGATCCCCGGGAAAATCCAAATTCAAGTTCTGCCTCTCCCAAGCAAAGTGAATGCAGAGGTGCAGCTCACAGCCTGGGCATTTGCAGAGTTTTTTAATTAGTTTAACATTAATTAATGGTTTAAATGTTTGTAAATTAATCCCCAGCAATAGCTGCGCTGCAAAAAGGAGACTGAAAAGTTTTGCACTGCAAAAAGGAGATTCAAATATTTTCCACTGCAAAAAGGAGATTCAAAGATTTTACACTGCAAAAGAGGAGATTCAAACATTTTGCACTGCAAAAAGGGAGGTTCAAAAAAGGAGATTCAAATATTTGGTTTTGTACAAAATTAAGACTCACCCTTTTGGGCAACAGCTCATCATGGGCTAAAAAACCTGGCTCATGGAAATTTGGGTCGTAGTCACCATACTGTCCCAAAAAAGAAAAGTTATTTCAGTTTGTTAGAGGCAGAATGCTGAGGGAGTTGTTCCTTGAATAGTTTGAAGTGAAAGCTTAATGCAGATTTTATTTTGGTTCCACTGCACACATCCCCTCAATCTGAGCAGTCCATGGAAGATCCTTCCAGAAAGATTACACTAAAATGTTAGGACCAAATACATCCCTTAAATTGCAGAAGCATAGGAAAAAAATCCTTGTAGTGGCATTTAATGTTGTTTTTTTTTCTAGCTGTGCTTGTACCTCCCAGGATGACCAACTTTACCAGCAAATTTTACCCCTGCTGTGTTTTACACACCACCATGTAGATGTGTTGGTTAAAGCAGAAACAAGTCAATTAAAAAGGAGATTTTCTATGCACAAACCTTGGCCTGAACAGCATAAGAAGCAAGTAAAACTGTAGCTTCAGGTGAGCAATAGATTTCCTCATCCAGGATCTGCTTCTTAACCTAAACCAACAGGAAAAAGGGGGAAGTTCAAAAAGCTCAAAGTCAGGACTTAAGTCAGGCTTGAAATGAAAGCAGACATGCCCAGACTAGAACTTGGCACCAAATATTACTTTTAGCAGTTAATAACAGCAACAAGAAATTGGCATTCAGGAACACAGGAAGCCTTTAGTTAGCATTGCATTTAATGAGACCAAAAATGCCAGTCAGCTCTCTCCACACACTTCCATAAGGAGTCCTATAAAAGAAAATCCTATAAAACATCAATTTTATTGTCTGCGCTTCATTTCTTTTAACAATCCTTCTTTTTTTCTTTTTCCTGCCTTTGGAAAAGTCAGCTTTGCATCACATCAGCCTTCAGATTTTAGGTTGGGAGGGAGCTCTGGAGGTCAGGTCCAAGCAGAGCAGACCCAGGGCTGTGCAGCTGCCATATAAAAACCATAATAAATGTTCTGCAGCTTTCCAGAATGAGAGAATAAAGGAGATTCTCAAAAGAGAAGCTGAATAACAAAGCACTTCATTTATTCATTTCCAATGGTCTAAGCACAATCAGACAATGCCAAAGAGTCTTTCAACATTCTTTTCATTTTAATAACCTGTGGTGCTACCAAGAGCAGAGGTGTTATAGTTTGTAAGGTGGTGTTTGATTTTAAATCAGTTGTGCAATTTCTGTTTGAAAACCCAAAGAGGGAAGGGGAAATTAATCTTCCCAAATCCTCCTCTCAGGTGTATTCAGCTTAGGAACAAGCACAAGGCAACAAAATTTTGCATAGCTCACAGTCTTAAACATTTCCAAATAGAAAAATGACTTGAGCTAGCACAAGTTCTGTTCACAAACACACCTCTGGAGGTGCTGGGAACTGAAATGAGCCACCAAGAAAGTTTTTGCTCTTAAATTTAGTCCCTGGTGAGCACAATCTGTGAAGCTGAGTTACAGTGTGGGGAACATTCTTTCTAAGCTGTTAAAATGGAAAGAATGAAAAGATTTTTCTTCCAATTTGGAAAGCTCCAGCTTTCATTCTCCAGAGTGCAAATCACGCTCCAGAATTTAGAACAATGTGGATAAATCCCCCATAAGTGTCTGGTTTGTTTTGTTTGTTTGTTTCTGATCAGTTTTTACAAGGACTTTTTGCTGAACTTCATGAAGAAGCAATAAATTACCTCATCTTTAAGCAGACAATATTTAGCTTTAGTCATTGACATTTATTCAGGCATTTCTGCCACATTAATTTGCAAAGGTCTGAAGAGTCAGGAGAGCTGAAATCTTCAGGCATCCAGATGTCTGAACATGTTTTTCCTATTAGCATCCAGGTGTGAGCTGAAGTTCTTAAAGTCAGGAAACTTTGCAAGTTCCAATTTGTTTCAGCCTTGTTTTCCTACTTTGGAATGAGAAGAATTTGCTAATTGCATATCTGCTAGTTAAGGCAGGTTCAAGCAGAAAAGAAAGAAAAAAAAAAAAGTGGAAAAATCAGGATTAAAAGAGTTCTGCTGTCCTCATTCCTTTCCAAAATTAGCTGAAGAAATAAATTGCCAAGTGCTTGAAGGTTCTGGATGAGGTTCTGGTGGGTTTATGAGCCCTCAGAGCTGCAGCATTTCTCCAATATTTCATTAGCACATCCTCCTCAAGGAACAAGGGAATTTACTGGGTTTATTTCCAGCTGCAGACTGAATTTATCCCAGTTACCTGCACAGACTCATCCTGCTGGAATAAAGCAACACTCCAGGGGCTGAAACTTCCAGAGGGACTCCAGAGCAACTCAGGAGAGAGGCTGGATGTCCCAGACATGGGATGTGACCATCCCAAACTCAGCTTTTCCTGCTTGATCCATCTTTATTTTTGATAAAGCTCCAAGAATTTGCTCCTTCATCTGCTTTTTGATGAAGCTCAAATGGTGTTTGCTGCTCTGCTCCTCTCAAACCTTGCCATGAGAACAAACCTGGATTTCAGAATGCCTATCAAATCCCATGATCTTTTATCCCTACAATCCAAAATGAAGTTTTAAGGAGTCCTTGTTTTCTAGAGGTTTTGCTCTCCAGCACAAAATTTCTCTAAAAGCCTCACAGTTCTTCCAGCAGTTCCAGCTTTGCATGGAATTTTAATTTTTTAACACATATTAAGGAGCAAAACAAGCCTGGAATATCCAGATTTGGAATTATCCCCCAAACTGCTGAGTGTTGTCACAAAAAAGTGCAGAAGATGAAGCATTCAGCTTACCTGGACACAAACCCACAGCAGGCAGGGGAAATGTTTGTATTTCATAAAAATAATGCCTACAAAGTTCTTGATACAGCTGAAGCAAGCAAAATTATCCTGAGCTGCCAACAAGATCAAAGACAATGCAAAAGGACTGGGGAAAATACAGAAGGAATTCATGGTTCAAAACTTTTCCTGACCTGAAGGAAGAATAAATGCTGGGTAATTTCCTGTAAGAGTTCCTCTTCTACCTTCTCTGGGTAGAATTTAGCCAAAAAATGAAAGCTAATGGGATCTTCTTTAGGGATTTCTTGATCTAAAACCTGTTTACAGATAAAATAAAATCAAATCAGCAGCAAAAAGGATACATGAGTGTCTCAAGATAATATTCCCAAGGAAAATCAGAAAGCAGCCAATAATCCACTTAAAGCCTCCCCATATTTGAGAGGGAAGGAGAATTCTGAGCTTTAATCTAACAGCAATCAGTGGTGATTAGTGTGGGATGCTGCAGGTCAAATGGGATAGAAGCAATCAGAGCAAATAATCCTATTTTCACCTTTAAAAAAAGCCACCATGTCAAATTCTCAGTTGTCATGGAACACATCCCTTTAGCTCTCCCGCTCCAGAAAGTCAATATTTATAGAAGTAAATAATTCATTGCCACCCATTTTGTCTCCTGTACCTTTTTGTCCATCTTTAACCAGGTGCACATTCCTTTAATTGTGTACTGCAAGCCAAAGAACCAGGTCTCCCTTAAACCAAGGGCTCGGCACACCAGGTCAAACAAATCCTTCCCCTTCCACTTCATCTGAGGGAGAGAAAAATCAAGACAAAACACGTGTATCCTAAATGAACTTGCTCCATTTGAGCCCTTTCTCCTATGAAATCTTATTTCATCTTTAGGTTTTTAATGAAATATTCTTGCTGCTGTGTTCCACCTCCTCTCCCTCTCCAGACACATCCAGAGAGCAGCTGGAGTCATTTCACCACCCAGCACTGGAGGGAATGAGGATTGTATTATTGATTCCCTGGGATGTGGCAAGTCTTTATTAATAATTTGTCCAAAATTTTCACTCAATGGTTTATACAAATTGGAGAGACTGAGAGAAAGCCAGGGGAAATCAAATCAGGACATGGGGTAGGAATGCTGAACAATGAGAACAGATCCACCTTTCACACCCCTCAGGTATTTCAGTGGCACCAGGCCAAGCCTTTATCCTGCTCTGATTTAAATGAGTCTTCTTCAATATTTTCATTTCAATTTAGCAGCCACAGTGAGCAAACTTTGATTCAAGGTCCCAAATTCACACAAGTCTGATGCCTTGTTCCCTTCACCAAAGAGGCTGCTCATCTGTTCCACCACAGTTCAGAAAGATGATTTGAGCTAATTGCTAAAATTAAAAACTGAATGGAAAAAAAAAAAAAAAAAAAAAGGGGGGGGGGAAACTTTTAGGCAGTATTTGAGTGGAAAGCTGGAAATTATCCCAGCAAAAGAGCAGTGTCTGGGGAGAAAGGAGAGGTAGCAAAGGAAGGAACACACTATTTGTTAACAAGGACTCTGATCTCTAAATCAGATTTTCCAAATCCCTTATTTTCACAATTCTGCCTGCAAGTACTGCAGAGCAGTAAGTCATGCAAGATTAATCTATCCTGTTTCTGAAGGACCTAATAAATTACATGAAATGGCTCACAGAGCAGTCAGGTCTCACTAAAACTGCCAGTCCCACTGCAACTGAATTTTCTAACTCCCCAAAACACCTGTGTGTCTTGTTCTGCTTTTGCTGGATTAGGAATTAATTAATCAGGGACAGCTCTGTCCCTTCAATAGTGAAGCCAAATTTATTTAGCAATTGATCATTTCTTTTTCCCCAGCCATGATTTCCCTAATTAATTTATCAGCCATAATTAATAGAACTGACAGCTTTTTCATCAATCCTTTTTTCCCTTCTGCCCAGAGATCCAAACACCCGTTGCAGGTAAAGAACTGGAGTTTATAAATGGAAAATTGGAAGAGAATGTCCCAGCTCAACAAAAGAACCAGTTTATAAATTATTTTATCAACATCTTAGCACCAGCTCTGACCAAGCTGGAAGTGTCTTAAAGAGCTGTGTCAGTTCCAAAAAAAAAATAATAATAATTTTATGGAGAAGTAGGAACCCTTGCAAACAATTGGAATGAAGAAAGCAGGTTTAGTATTAATTCAGCTGTGTCAGTCAAATGGATTTCATGCAAACAGCTTTAAATTCTAAACAGAGTTAAGAGAACACACCTGAGATTAAATAATTCATCATTTATAAAAATAACACATCAGTTTTAACACGAGCTGATAATCTGAATTTTTTCCAATTTCTTGCTAACACAAAGGGCACTCCCCAGCATTTGCTGACCCTCTCACCTCACAGCTGAACTCCATCTCAGCATCCACTGTTATAATTCTGACTTTAAAAGTCTTTGGTTGTTTCTTCTTCAGGCCTCTGATGGACATATTTTTCAGCTGATGAGGGCAGCCACACCTGAAATTCAACATTGAAGGATGGAAATTCAGCAGCATTTTCTTGGTTAGATTCCAAACTAGGATGAGTCCAAACATGCAGAATAAATTCACCGTTAGAGATGCATTTTTTGTGGCTAACAAGGATGTTGAAAGAAAAACCTTTTAAATTAGTTTGCTCCTTAAAGGAAGTTGCTCAGAAAAATGTTATTGCTGTCTTTTCTCAGATTTTGGCTATCATAAATAAAATTCTCTTTCTCTGCAGCATCTCCACTCAGTAGAACACCAGAAAATGCAGCTAAACTTTATTCTACCAAATCCAGCACAATCCTTTCCCATCAGTTATGGCTCCTTCAGCAACTAAACTATTGGATTTCTTTTAACATGAGGTTTTAACTCCCTGAAATTATACAAATACCAAGATTTTATGCAATGAAATTCAGCTGAATTTACCACATTCCCGTGTGCTACTCACTCACAATAATAAAAGGTTTTTAGAACAAGAATTTTCCCAGTGATGTTCTCGTGAAATTAATTTAATTTTGCAGAAACTGACAGAAAATTCCATCAGAAATCTTCTATTCTAAACGTAATCACCTCCATGACACCCAAAAAATTGAGGAGATGCTGCTTCCACAGGCACAAGAGTCTTGTGGAAACCCAATATTGAAAGCTGGAGTTAAATGATGGTGTGAATCTGCTCCAGGCAGTTCTCAGGCATTTCTTTCTGAGCACAGGAAATCAGCCTGTAAAGGTTTTTGCTTCTTTTTACTTTATAAAATTAACAGGTCAAACTTGTATAATGTAGTGAGAATCTGTGAACTGCACAGGGCAAGAGACTGAGGCATTCCTGGTTTCCTGCAATACAAAACTATTACAGTGTGGCAGAATTCCAACCTCCCCTTGAGGAATTCCAAAATAAAGCTCTAGTTGAAACTGAAAATTTCCATTTGCCTGCACCTTCCAGGATTTCATAAAATATTTTGCTCCTTTTTTTTTTTTTCTGCTGAGCTCTAAATTGGCTTGCAAACGTATTGATTTTTCCACTTACTTTGTTTGTGCCACCTTCCCACAAATTTTGAGGGGTTAAATAGGAGGTGAAATAGATATGGAAGGTTTTGGTTTTTTTTTTGAGGTGAAACAGATATGGAAGTTTTTCTTTAGAGATTATAGGGAAGCAGAGGCAGGGAATAGATAAAATAGTTACCAAATCATAGGGATAGCAGAGGCAGAGCTGAGAACAAGGGAGGGAGACAACTCAGAGTGGGGAAGAGGAGCTCAGGAGGAAATTCATCTTCTGACACCACTGGGGAGTCCTCTCCTCCAGGTGGAGCTTCTGCTGAAGGCTTGTTTGGGTTTGGGTCACCACTTCTGGAGCTGGGAAGACAACTGGAGTCCAAAGGAGAGGTCCAAGGGCTAGAAAATCATCTGTGGGGAGATGAAAGCACAGGTTGGAACAGAGAAAGGATGAGTGGTGAGACGTGGTTATGGGCTGCTCTTCAGGACAAGGAATAATGGGATTAATGAAGTCACAGACTGAGGAGAATTCGAGGATATTATGGAAAAGCATTTCTCTTTCTGAACTTCCCCCCAAAACAATGTGACAGCATTGTCCTGGAGACTGGAGGCACCTAAACCCTCAAAGGACACCCACAAAGCTGGTCCCTCCTGGCAGTGGCCACATCACCCAAAACCAGTGCAATTAAGAACAGCACACCTAGAGCCCAAATCCCACCACCCCCAGGGCACCTTTCCCCTCAGGGATTATATTTTAGAGTGAAAACCAGATCTTGCCACAGACTTTCCTCTATAATTTAGGCAGCTCAGCTGAGCAGAGCTCAGGTCTTCTCTACTTAGCACAGCAAAGAGTTTTCAATTAAGGAAAAATATTGAAAATCCCCAAAGTGACCACAGCAATGTTGACAGGGAGAGCACCATGTGAGGGCATCCAAACCAGCAGTAAATTACCAGAGACATCGTCTGATCTTTAATCTGCAAAATTAAATTTTAACCTGTTGCATTCCAAAGATCTTTTCCATCAGTTTTTCTTCAAAACTGTAAATTATTGTACCATACGGCATTTATAGCCGGAGAACTACAGACTTCTACACAAAAATGGAAATAGTTTTATTAGTTTCTAGAAGAAACATCAATGGTTGAAAACTAAGGAGAAAAAAGCTTCATAATTCATTTTTAATATGTAACCTGAAACAGCCAGCTGGGTTAAACAGGAACTTGGAGTTAAGGCCAGTACAGAACATTCTCAGAGTTTCATATGGAAAATTCTGAACAGATAAAATTGAACAGCTGGAGAAAAATGTACTCATTTTCTCAAAATATGAGAAAAATACCAGAGCTTTTCATTTGGACTTTGAAGTTATTTCTTTTTTTTCTTATATAACCAGGTTGAAACGACAATATAATTTGTTCAACATTTCCAATAGCATTTTTTTTGTTCTTTCCAGAATTTTTATTCCATGGAAAAGTACATTCTGACTCACAGCAAAAAGACATTTTTGAATATCAAATTTTCCCCAGAAAAGTAAACTGCATTTTAATCAATAGCACTGGTAAAGAAATTGGAAAGGGTTTTCACACTGAATAGCTGAAATGAATGTCAGATCCTGACAACAGAAGCAAGAGCACTTAGCAGACAAGATTTTAGAAAAAGAACTTTTTCAAAATAAGAGAAATCTGGCTGAAAAAAGACAAGATAAAGAAAAAAAAGAAAAAAAGACAAGGATTTACAATTTTTTGCGTAAATGTAAAAGCAATTCCTTCTAACAACAGGGAATCAAGTGCTCCAAGGCTCCTGACACCCAGCTCCAGTGATTTATTCCTGCAGGTGCCACAGGGAATCCAGAAGGAGCAAAACGTGATGGATCAGAGCATGAATGCAAAACAGGGCAGGGTGATGAAAGACTCCTGCCCAGCCAGAACCTGGGAACAGAGAGTTCAGGAGCTGGGAACAAGCACAGGGAGATGAGTGATAAAAGCTCGGTGTGGTGAGGGGAACAGCAAGGCAGAGATGGGGAATAAAACGCGAGGAACAAAAAAACAAAACCCAAGAAGACTCTGTTGGTGCCCAAGATGAAAGGAGGGACATCCAGCAGCTCTGGGTTTGAGTGTTCTCCCTCCCGGAGAATGAGAAAGCAGGAGCAAAGCGTGGGGAAGAGCAGGAAGAACTGGCCAGGTGGCTGTGTCCCAGCCGTGCCGCTGTGTCCCAGCACAGCCCTGAAGCTTTGATCCACGTGGGGAGGCACCCACAGAGCGCACAGCACCCGCTCACGGGCAGCCAGGGAGGGAAAAGTGAAACCAGCAGCGCCACACACACTCACCGAGCTCCAGAAATCCACCAGAACTCAGCACCTTGGAGGCAAATAGCTGCCCAAGAGTGAGGGTGCAGTTTACGCTCAGTGAATTTTGGGAGCAATTTACGCTCAGTGAATTTTGGGAGCAATTTATGCTCGAGGTGAATGGATGGGGTTTGTAGGGTTCTCCACGGGGTGTAAAAACTTCCCTTCGGGTGGCACCGGCTCTCAGTGACAGTCATGACCATCCATCACCCTCGGGGCAGCCACACTGGGGTGAAAAATCATCTGTTTCCACACACACACACACAAAACCCAGCAGCACTTTTTAAGGTGAGAACTCAGGTGCAGACAGGCAAAGAATTAATGGCAATCGAGACCCCTCTTACACCTTCATAATGAATCAGCCTTGAAAGGATCAGCAGGGTCCTTACAGGAGCTGGAAACACAAAACCTTTGGGACAGCAGCGAGGATTGAAGAGACAAAGCTTAGGAATGACTTAAGAGCCACCACCAGAAGATGCTTGAAGCACCCCACTGCAAAATCGCATTAGCACAGCCAGCACTGCAGCTTGAAAGAGTGTCAGCGCTGAAATATTTACTGCAACTCCGAGGGGCGAATTCCCCTGACTCATTACGTTCCTCCCGGTTCCTGAATTTCCATACTCCAGCTCGGGAATGAATGCAAACGATGTGAACGCAGACAACACAGGCGAGAGAGCGTCGTGGGCTCCGTGCAGTTGTTGACTCACGCTCCTGCCTCTGCTCCCTGCCCGAGGAGCGATTTCAGCAAAGAATTCATTGTTTTAAAAAATGGGTCAGCAAGATAAAGGTTTTTTGGTTGTTTTTTTTTTACCCCTCACTCTTAAAAGAAGTTCTCTAAAGTCACCAGTTGGATCAAGACTTACCTCACGGATCCTTTTTTTGAATGATGATAAGAAAGGGGGAAAAAAATCCCTTTTAATCCAAAAGCTCCGTATTTTCCCCGCAGACATCAATATGCATCCCTCACAAGTTTTGCCACTGAGAATAAAATCCAAGAACAACTTTTCTACTTGATCTCCTTCCCTTTGTTTCCATGAGCTGCAGCATGTTAGCGCCCTCTGAAAAATCAAAGGATTGCTTTCCCAGGTGATAGGAACTCTTTAACCATTTCCTGCCTGCACCACGGCTCCTCCCCACTCCCTGCTCTGTATTTTAAATAACCAGGCACTAAAATAAGAGAAAGCCACGAGTTTTCGCTTGGATAGCTGTAAAAATTGATAATGAACTTGTGAATAATTCCTTGGATGGTATCTGATCAAATTATTTCAACAGCATCTCCTGTTCTGCCCATATCAGCCACCTTAACAAGGGAGACTGCCTGGAGTTGTGCTGTTAATTAAATATAATTCCCTACCTGGCCTCTTCCTGCCGTGAGAGATGATGGGACACCCACAGCAAAAAGAGAACAAGGCTCTAAACTGGGCAGCAGCCAAAATATCAGCAGAAAGGGGTAAGTGAGCACATTTAAATTAAAAAAGGGATGGTCTCAGCCTGAAGTCACAGGGAAAAAACAGGAGCATGTTACCTCAAAGTCCAATAATTTTGCCATTATTCAGTTTCTAAGTGGTTTGGGTTTTTTTTTGCTAACAGAAACTGGAGTATCCTCCAGGCTATGGATATATATCCAGGTTACAGATAGCAAGGACAGGCCAGCTCTTACGCCATATCTACTATAATTATTCTGGATTTATATGGAAAACCTTCAAGATCTGTCTCACGTCCATCAATTATCAGCAGGGGGGAGAGCACAGCACTTGCTGATGTGCAGAAACCTCAAAGAGGCTGCACTGAGAGTCAGCTCCATCCCCAAAATGTGAAGGATCCCTCAGCACCCACAGCCTGCATTTGTTTGGAAGAGGAGGATCAGGGAAGAACCTTATCCCTCCCCACAATTACCTGATGGGAGGTTGTGGTGAGGTAGGGTCATTTTTTTTCTACTGCAGTGAGAAGACAAGAAAAACAGCTTTAAACTGAGATGGAAGATTCAGATTAGATATTAGGAAAAAGGGTTTTCACTGTTTGGGTGGTCAGGGGTGGGAATAGGTTGCCATGGTGGGGTTACCATCCCTGGAAATGTCTGGATTGAGTGCTGGGTGATGTGGTTTGGGGTTATGGTGGCAGTGATGGATACACAGCTGGATTCAACAATCAAAGAATTGGAATATCCTGAGTTAGAAGAGACCCATCAGGAACATCAAGTCTGACTCCTGACAGTGCACAGAATGCTCCAGGAATCCCAGCACCTATCAGAGTTCCTGAGCTCTGTCAGGTTTGGTGTCATCACCACTGCACCAAGGAGCCTACTCCAATGCTCCTGGGTGAAAAAATAAATTCACCATGCTCTGGGTGAAAAAAATTAAAAAAAAAACTTTCCCTGATATCCAACACAAACCTCTGCTAACTCAGCTCCAGCCATTTCGTCAAATCCTGTCACATATGAGACAGAAGGGATCAGAACCTGCTCCACCTCTTCCCCTCATGAGAATATTGAGGACCACAATGGGGTGTGACCTCAGTTTCATCTTCTCAAAGGTGAACAAATGAAGCGACCTAAGCCACTCCCCTTAAGGCTTCCCCTCTACCACCATTAAAGGATCTTTAAAGAGCTCTTAGAGATCTTTTCCAACTTTAATCAATCTCTGCACACACAACACACACTCGCATCCCCCTCACCGCTTCTGAGGGGGCGGCCACCGCCTGCGCCTTTAAATACCCCTGGTAAGCCCCGCCCCCATGCCCCGCCCAGGCCCCGCCCCTTCCCGCCGCGCGGCGCTTCCGTGCTCGGCGCCGCCCGTTCCGGGCCCGTCTCTTTAAGGCCCCCGAGGCGCGGCGGCGGTAGCGGCGGTGAGAGGGGACGGGGCTGCCCGGGGCTCGGGCTCGCTTGTGCGGGTTCTTCCCCCGTGCCGTGGCTGCGCTCTGGGTGCTGCATGACCCGCCCGGCTGAGCCCCGCTGCCTGCGCGGCCCTGCTGGCACGGAGGCGCCGGGGCAGGGCCTGGTGCGGAGCGCTGGGGGGGTGCTCAGGGCTCCGTCTCTTAAATTCTTCTTTTCTCCTGCCTGCCGGTGCTCCGTGGGTGTTGCCCGCGCTGTACATGCTTGGCTGCCCGGGGTGTTTAGCCGTGGGATGCAGGAGGGCCCCCCACGCTGATTCCTTGCAGCCCCCGAGTGTTTGCTGAAGTGTTTCATCCTCTGGCTGTGTCCCTAAACTCTGCCTTTGATGTGTTAGGACATCAAAGCCTGTGTCTTACAAATTGGGGGGCATGGAGAGTTCACAGGTGTGGGTTGTGCTTAGCCAATCTGAGTGGGAGAGAAAATGGCCATTCATCTCCATTAGTTTTAATATTGATTTAAGGCTTCTGTTGGCTTTTCCCCTGATTCTTGCGAGAGTGGTACAGAAACCTCTCCCTAATTAAACCAAATAAGGGAATGGAATAGAATTTACTTGCAGGAAAGAACTGAAAAGCAAATACGTGTAGTATGGATCAGACAGCTCTTTGATGTGTCATTTATTGCTTGAGAAGCTCATTACCTTCCTTAGGTTCCATCAGCTGTGCTGATAATGAGAGGCACAGAAGCAAATGACTTTGAACAAAAGCTGTAGGCTGCTCCCTTGTTTGGGTGCACTCCGTTCTGATGAACAGGTTTCCAGCCAAAACAGCTGCTGGAGTGTGTGTAATTCATTATTAAATGAATAACTTCCACAGCTACACTTTTCTCTGTTGTGTTTGTGATAATTGGAATGATTCATTTGTGTGGGGTAAGGTCTCCTCCTCATGCTGTTCTGTCCAGTTTTGCTGCTGTCCTGAAGGAAGTTTTACTGATAAAAAGGACACAGTGACATCCCTTCTGTATTGTCAAAAAGGCTGAGCTAGTGCAATAAATGGAGATTTTTAACTGTTCTTCCAACAAAATGACCTAATGAATCTGTTAGTCTAAAATAAGGGAATTTTTGGTATTCATCAGAAAAACATTTTTGTTTTTTACTTTGTCACAATAACACATCTGCTTTTCTTGCTGCCAGGCACTGCATGACCATAACTGAACAATGTCTGTCCCACGTGGAGCTGTCCATGCAAAATGGATAGTGGGGAAGGTAATTGGGACCAAAATGCAGAAAACTGCCAAAGTGAGAGTGACAAGGCTTGTGCTGGATCCCTACTTGCTAAAGGTAACACCAGTGAACAACCTCTCCTGCCTGGTGGGTTTTGTATTTTCTGCAGAAATGTTCTGCTGATTCAACTCTTAAAAGTTTTGGTGACTCTTTACTAATCAAACTCTTTAATCTGGCTGTGGGGATGACTGCAGAGGATGAAAAGCACTGAGTGGTGAGGACTTACAAATCACCTGCTAAATGTATTTCTTTGAAGTGCCTTGTTAATGCACTTCATTTGATCTTTTTGGGAAGGTAAGCTTTTGTTGTTTCACACTTTAGATTTAATTTTTCATGTCGATGTGGAGCATGCTTTGGAGACTTGACAGTTTACTAGTCACTTGTAGGATAAATTTTATAGCTGTTTTTTTCTGTATGTGTAATTGTAACATTAGTGTGATCTTGGATATAGCCCTTATGGATGCTCTTCAAACAAGAAGGTTAAAAATTGTACTTTCTCCATTTTAAATAGGAAAACAGTGGTACATGGAGGTCACCAAAAGGTTAAGGATAGAGTCAGGATTGGAAAATGGGTCTTGTGGAACCCATTTCAATATTCTATTCAGTCAAAGAACCTTTATTTATTTCTTAACCTAATTTATTTCTTAAAGGATTCTGAATTCTGCTGTTCTAATAAGGAAAAAAAAAAGTCTTTTTATGTTAAAAAATTTATTTCAGCAAGAAAACTCTCACATAAAAACCATCAAAATACAGATTTCAGAGCCTTTTCTTCCCCATCTCCTTTCCTCCAGGCTCAGTTGGCAACACTATCCTGGCAAGAGATTGGGAAGGGCAGTGCTGTGCTGTCTGTGGAGAACCTGTAGAGTGCACAGTTGCATTTCTCTTCATGTTCCAAACTGAATCTCACTTGAAAACATACATAAGACTTTAGTGAAATTCATTTATTTGATATTAGCTACATATTTACCCATCACATAATTTTGAAATATAATACCGAGGTTTTCTTTTTTTTTTCTTTTTTTTTGTTCCTTTTACAGTTCTTTAACAAAAGAAAAACCTATTTTGCCCATGACCCACTGCAGCAGTGTGTTGTTGGAGACATTGTTCTTCTGAAAGCTCTGCCTGAGAGAAGGAGCAAACACGTGAAACACGAACTGGCTGAAATTGTGTTCAAGGTTGGCAATGTCATAGATCCCATCACAGGAAAGCCCTGTGCAGGAACCAGATTCCTGGAAAACCTGTCAGATTCAGAAAATCTCACCGAGGCAGATACCACCTATCTAAGTGAGAAACTTCAGGAACTTAAAGTTTGTTCAACAGACAAATAGTGGGGGGAAATCTTTTCAGCAGAGGGCTTCCAGCTTTTGTGTCTCTCTGTCAGGGATGTTTGAGGCCCTGCTGTGATGTGTTAAATGTTTCAGTGAAATTTGTAGTCAAAATAAATAGTAAATGTAGTTGCTTATGCAAAGAGATGCTGCAGATTGATGGGCACCTGGAGCTTTGAATGGAAATCCAGAGAAAAATGCAAGTTTAGTGTTCACACTCTGTTTTGTTGCCTGTAGTTTTGCCCCAGTGACAGTTCCCAAAGGCAGCTGCCCTCCTGGAATGACCTCTCTGTGTTAAGACAAGACTTCAGCTGTGTGATGTTTCATTTTGGTGGGAGGGTCGTTGTATTCTTTGATTGTTCTGTATTTCAGGCAGTCTTTTGTGGTTTGTAGGGTTACTGGAGATGATGCTATTAAAGCTTTTGAAAGGAAGTGTAGAATTTTAAAACCAGCTGCATGCTTGTGTCCTTATTTCCTCTTACAGTGCCTTCTGACTTCCAGACTCTTGACAAAAACACAGCCCCTTTGCCTTTATAGTGGCAGAGAGGTGAGAATCAAAGCTTTGGGCAGCTGAGTGTGGGTGGCTCTGTCCCTGTCCAAAGGCAGAATTTCATTCTGGGAGAGCTGGATCTCTTTGAGCTGATGAGAATACAAAGCCTAAAAGTGATTAGATTTATTCTCATCAGAAAAGCTAATTAAAATAACACATTTTGGGGAGCTAGAGGGGCTGCTTTGCTGCTTGCTTTAGTGTGGAGCTAAAGGCCAGAGCAGTTGGTGATGAAAGATGACTTTATCCTGGTACAGCTCAGGGGATCTCGTGTCCTCTCCTCCAGGACATGCAGCAAGCTGAGAGCCTGCAGCTGTTGCAGCAGCCTCAAGTTCTGACTTTGGATCTAAAAGGGCATCTGCCTTAAAATTTGTAGGTGTGGGAGGGGATAGTGGCATATGAGAGCTGTGAGAAATCCTTTCCAAAGTGTTTGTTGGTCTTTAGGAAGCAAAACAAGGTGTATCAGACCTAAAATCTTCTCCTCTGACCCAAAATATCTTATTTTAAGCAACTGAGTAGCTTCCAGTTGTGTTTTCTGCTGTTGTCACATTATTAAAGATCATTTGCCCTCGATCTTCCTGCACAAAATCAGTTCTGGCTGCCTAAAAAGCCTGACTGAACTCAGCAAATTATTTGGGACAGAGGAATGAGAAACTTAAAGTTCTTTTGGTGCTTCAAAGTAAAAAATGCTGCTCTTTGCATGCCAGTGTTCATGTGGGATGTCAAGAAACTTTCACTGAAATGTCTCTGTGTAAAACTCTGTGGGCACAGGCTCTGAGGTGGAGGAAGTGCCTTAAACATGTGGCTGTAGGGTTTTTCTTGTTGTTTGTGGCAGAGGTTTAGGTTTATGTAAATTCCTGAGGAACTGGAGCTGGCTGATCAAAGGAAAGAAAAAACCCGAGCTCTGATTTCTGCCCAGGTGAATGCAAAATGAGAAACTTCATCCAAGCAGAGATTGGGAGAACTTGGATACAGAGTAGAGTTTGGTCCTGGGCTGTAGGAAATGCACTGAAGTTGTACCCAAGCAGAACTTGACCCTCAATATATGAGAAATAACCGTTGTAATAACTACATAATTACAAAAAATAGATAAGGTTTCCTGTTTGCTTAATAGGTTGCATCTACATCTAATTAGAGGAATTAATATTTTCTTTTCTTGTAATTCCCCTTGAGTAGCTGTGAAAATGCCTTTTTTTTTCCTATAAGATTGATTCATCACAAAAGGTTATAATTTTTCCAGTGTAGGCTCTGGGAGGATTGCTCAAGAACTTGCCACACTGTCAGATCAAAATGTGACTAAAACCAAATTACATATCAGACTGCGTTATTTAATAGAGTGATGGCAATTGTAGGTTAAATTGTTTTAAAGTACCAAGATTGTACTTTTGTGATGTTAAAGCACATCATATGTGCTATCTTCTGGATTAGTCTGCGAGTGCTGATAGAAAAATCATAAAATGGGAAGGGAAAGTTTATAGGGCCAAGATAGAATCATTATAGGTGTTACATGGAATGATAAAGATTAGTCACTGACTGCTTTCTGTGTTTATTGGCTTGTTGCTTTTAGAACTGCCTTTTAATTATTACCCTGATTATCACTTTATCCTCAGTTTGAAGTGATTTAAGGATTTGGTGCCAGCACACACCTCCTCCTCAGCCAAAATTTCTGAGTACAGAGGAGCAGCATGGGGAAAACCCTTCAGCTGCCAGCGAGTGAGAAATGTACCAGGAGAGCAACAAACCGGGGCTGGGGGTCCCTAAATCCAGTTGTGTCCCCTAAAACCAGGGCTGGGATTCCCAAAATTGGGGCTGTGATCCCCCTAAATCTGACTGGGGGCCCCAAACTGGGACCAAGGTCCCCCCAAACTGGGCCTGGAGTCTCTCTCAAAACCAGGGCTTGGGCAGCCCTAAACCAGGCTGGGGATCCTCCAAAACTGTGAGTGGGGTCCCCCCAAATACAGCTAGATCCCCCCAAACCAGGATAAATTTGACAGAGTCTTCCCATACTGGGACTGCGGTTCCTCTGTGTCTGACAAGGTGCTCATAAACCCGACTTAGAACCCCAAAACGGAGCTGGGTCCCCTATATCTGGGCAGGGTTCCCCTAAACCCGACTTGGTGCCCCCAAACCGATGCTGGGGGACCCCAAAACTAGAGCTGGGTTCCCTATATCTGAGTAGCAGTCCCCAAAGCTGGGCAGGGTCCCCCTAAACCCGACTTAGGACCCCAAGACTAGAGCTAGGTCCGCTGTACCTGAGTAGCGGTCCCCAAAGCTGGGCAGGGTCCCTCTAAACCTGGCTTGGTGCCCCCAAACCTATGCTGGAGGACCCCAAAACTAGAGCTAGGTCCGCTGTATCTGAGTAGCGGTTCCCAAACCGGGGCAGGGTCCCGCTAAATCCGACTTGGTCTCCCCAAACCGAGCGCTGGGAGTCCCCGCCTCAGCTGAGGGGCCGTGAGGGGGTCCCGGGGCCGCCAGGGCCGCGCATGCGCAGGCGGCGCTGCCCGCCAGGGGGCGTGGCCGCAGCCCCCGGCCCAGGAGGGAGGCGGCGGGAGCAAGATGGCGGCGCGAGTGCTGCTGCGGGGGAGCCTGGCGGGAGCGCCCGCCGTGCCGCGCCTGCAGCCCGGCGCCGGGCTGACCCTCAGGTGAGCCCTGAGGGGGGCGAGGCGGGCGGGACGGGGCCGCCCGGGGGGAGCCGCACGCGGAGCCGGCGCCGCCCGAGCCACCCGGAGCCCCGCCGCGCAGAGCGTCCCCTTGCCAGGCTGGAAATGGCGCCCCGCTGGCGGGGCAGCGGCCGGGCCTGGGGCGGGGAGTGCGAGGAGGCGCCGGGGTGTCCCTCAAGGTCACGGGCCGCAAGGCCGGCCCCTTCCTTCCCTCCTCCCAGTCCGCCCCTGGGTGGGAGCGTGGCCATGGCCGGGCCGGTGCCCGGGCTCGGGGGGCAGCGAGAGCCGTTCCCTGCACCGCCGCCTCAGCCCCGCAGCCCTGCATGGACACCCCCGCATGGAACACACGGAACCGGGCACCCCGCGACTTTCGGGGCGCCCTGCACACGTGCATTGCTGCATTTAAATTTCTGGATGCTCGCTGGCCCTCCGGGATCGGGGCGTGCAGCCCAACTCCTCCGAGCAACAGGGTGCACAGCCAGCAGCGGATCCTGTCAGCACGCACAGCCCAAAACCTGCGTTTCCCCAGGGCTGGGCTGCCTGGCTGCACATCCCGACATCTTCCTGCCTTCACCCTTCACGGCCACTCGCAGGGAGTCACGGCTGGTGTTTCCATGTCCCCATGGGAGCTGGGATCTGCACCCCTCTGCCGGTGCCAGGGCGCACAGAGAGGCGCATCCCGCAAGGTTTGGGGTGCAGACATGAGCATTTCTGTGTGCAGGGGTGACACACACACACACAGAGCTCCTGGGGCGCCTCCCAGGTGTAGGAAGCAGGCACAGGGTGATGGAAACACGGGAATTCCCAAGCTGGGATGGATCTGCACAGTTTTTCCTCCCTTTCTTTGAAACAGGCAAAGCTGCTGCTTCGAGCCTCAGAACGGGCAAAACTAAAAGCATCCCTGCAAGCAGCTGTTCAGGGAATATGTTGTGAGGTTTTATGTGCATGTTTTGAGGTTATTTTAGTTTCAAATAAACTTTGGTTAGACCACAGATCAAAAACTGTCAAATATAGACAAATTGGTTTTCTTACTCTTCCAGGCAGATTTGATTTACTACAGAATCTAAATACTTGACCTGGTGTATCCCACCCGGTTATATTTTATGCTGAAGCAGGAGCTAAGTGTAAAGAAGTGTTTTCCCTTATATTTTTAATCTAATCTAAGCAAGCTGTTCAGTGTTAGCCTTTGTGTTCAGAGCCCAACCTTTGCAGCAAGAAAGCAAAGCCCACAGTTAATATTTGCAGCTTGAGAACTTGCTGCCAAAGACAAGCTGGTGCTCACAGCTGTTGAAAGACCTGAATTCAGTCCCTGTTCCTCCAGAGCTCATTTTGGGTACAGATTGCCCAAAGAATGGAACCAGTGATCAGTTCAGGGCTTCTTGGTTCAGTGATATTTTAGGATATTGATTAAAAATCAGGCCCTTGAATCTCAGTTTGGGTGCAGTGAGCATCTGCTTTAATAAACTCAGCCTGTTACCTTTGTTCTGTGTGAGGTGTGTATTTAGTTGTGATTTGTTAATCAGTGCTCATGAGGAGCTTTACAGCTGCTGGGGAGAAGATTTTCCATAAATGTAAAGTATTACTCATGTCATTGCTTTGAAAATTAACCAGACCTCCAGGTTTAGGTGCAGTTGAACATTCAAATCATGAGATTCCCCTCACAGCAAATAAATTTGTTTTTCAGAGTTATCCCTGTAGCTCCAGCTTACTCCTGCTGCTGATTAAGTTCACAAAAAGCATCAGGATTATTTCTCTTTCCTCTTCAAAGTTTGCTGCAAACAATGATCCTTGTAGATGAGTTTTCTAAATATTACTTTGCTAACTTTATTGAATAAAGGGAAGGGAACAGTTTAAAATGAGAATTTACAGGTCTGAGTATTGCAGGAGTGGGCTTGACTTCTGCCTCCTGGAGCCAGTGAGGGCTTCATTTGAGGGAGCTTTTTGAAACAAAAACCTTGAATTTCTGAGGTGGGGCTCACCCCTGTGCTCTGAGCTCAGAGAAAGCTCCACTCCAGCAGCAGCCCTATCATGGAATGCCCTTCAAATGCCTGCCTCAGGAATAGCTGCTTGGCTTCCAGCACAGCCACATGTCTGTGTGTGTGCCCAGAGCAGGGGAGGCACCATTTTCAATAAACACACCAAGATTTAGACATTGTTTCTTCCTGCTGAAGGTCATTTCAGCTGTGGTTGTTGTTTCTCTGCTGTGAAATACTCTCCCTCTCCTCCATCCTGCTCCCATGGGCAGAACCAGGTCATTATGTTCTTTTCTGACACTGGGATTAAAAGGTGGATTGTTGTAAGGAACTGCTTTTGTGTAATACAGGTGTGTCCAGGGGGACATTTTCCCAAAGGAAATTGAGATTTTTATTTCCCTATTTTTTTTTTTCCTGGTAGAAGGCTTTGGGCTGGAGATCCAGCTGTCTTCTGGATCCCTAAATCAGTAATTAAGGGTGAAAAGTTGACATCTGAGGCAGGAAAAGGCTGAAATTTCCAGCTTAGAAGTAAATACATGTTGTAAATATAAATACCACATTTAATATTTTAATTTCAGGAGAAGCTTGTGACAGAATTAATTTTTTTCACTGTGACTACTATGAGGCTGTCAAAAAAAGGCAAATTGAAGGAAGGGAAAGAAGCAAAACCATTTGAGCTTCTCAGACATTGTAGAGGATCAGTTAAATGCATCAGATTCCTTGTCCTGCTCATCTGGAAAAGAGGAATAATTCCTTTAACACATCACTTTAAACAGCACAGTTATCCCTTGGTCTGTGTGCTCTGATGTAAAGGGAGGTGACACTATTCTGAAGGTGCACTTGGAGAAGCTGAATAAAGATTAGATATGAAAAGAGAGTGAGAATCTTGTGTTTTGAGGCAAGGGAACGTGGATGTTGTGCAGAGAGCCTGGCTCTGAGCCCCTGTGTGTTGCTGGAATCTGGAACTGAAACATTTCCTGGCTGGTTATTTCCTACCACTCATCTTCTTTCCCAAATTAGCCTTTCATGCTATTTTTCCTCTTGAAAGACATTTCCCTTTCCCTTTTGTAGAGCTGTCTTTAAGCAGCACAGGAACATATGGCAGTTCCTTTCCCTTTTACGCTGTGCAGTTTTCTTTCTGCACCTTTTTTGCTCTTTTTCACTCCTGACTGTTTACACCAGGCCAGACCCAGCCCTGGGCAAAGACAGTGGCTTAAAAAGAGGAGAAATAGCAGCAGAAGCAGCCATTGCCCAGGGAATTACCATGGACAGTGTGCATCGTGGGAAATGGATTTGTTGGGAATTTTTAAAGTTTCATAGAAGATTTTATATACATTAATTGTTACAGTGACAATGTTAATACCTTGTGTACCTCACTGCACACAGCAAATGATGAACAAGGCCACCAAAGAAGTTTTTTCTGTTCAGGAGAGAGGGGGAAATGTGGGAAATGGATTTGTAGAGAATTCTCCAAGCCTGGCAGAAGGCTCACACAGTGTGTGCAGCTGTGTGCAAACTTGGAGATAAAAATGCTGACTTAGAAATGCCATAAAACAGAACAGACATTGCTGAGAGAGAAATGGAACCAGAAACAAGTTTTAAAGGATGGGCTTGCAAATCAGACGAGATACTTTGGAGAAATAAACTATGAAAGATGCATTGGAGTGGGACCCACAGAGGGGTAACTTTAGATGATTGGCTTTAAGGCATTTACAGCATGGTGTGGCTAGAGCTGATAGGCCAAGCAATTTGTAATGTAATAAAAATTTTATATTACTTATATAATATGTAATTATAAAGTTATAATGTAATTAAGCTTATAATGTATTGTAATTTAAAAACAGCTTCTGATTGTGATGACGTGAATTACAACATCATTATAATATTATATGTTACTTATATATTTTAATGTAGTTAATTATAACATCATATTATAATATAGCATATTTTCTCACTCTTCACATGAGACAGAAAATAGAAAAAAAGTTTTTAAAACATCTCTGGGTCAAAAAAAAAAGCATAATCCCACAGTGGATAACTATGGGATGATAATCTCTGTGAAATGATAATCTCTAATGTCTAGTGAAATAATAGAATTATGTCTAAATATATTATATTATATTATATTATATTATATTATATTATATTATATTATATTATATTATATTATATTATATTATATTATATTATATTATATTATATTATATTATATTATATTATATTATATTTTGATTGTATTATGGTAAAATATTAATAATTAATTATAATTATAATCAATTATACAACTATTATTATATTATTATATTGTTGTATATAGTATATTAATTTTATATGATTATAATATAATATAATATAATATAATATAATATAATATAATATAATATAATATAATATAATATAATTAATATAATTAATATAGCGAAATTATCAATCTCACTGGGGATGAGCCACCTTTGCCTTGCTGGGAGACACTGGCAGGGCGGTTTCAGCAGTGTGTGAGTGTCCCTTGTGCCATCACAGTTTCTGGTTGTGCTGTGATCTCTGCCATGCAGTGCCATCAGTTCCTGCCTGTGCTCAGGGCTGTCGCTGTTCCTGCAGGGGGCTGGGCTCCTCAGCCCGCAGTGCCCGTGAGGACAGCTGGCTGAAATCGCTCTTTGTGCGCAAGGTGGACCCCAGGAAAGACGCCCACTCCAACCTGCTGGCCAAAAGAGAGACCAGCAGCCTGTACAAACTGCAGTGTGAGTGATGGCCCTGTGCCCCTGTCCCTGTCCGTACAAACTGCAGTGTGAGTGATGGCCCTGTGCCCCTGTCCCTGCCTGTACAAACTGCAGTGTGAGTGATGGCCCTGTGCCCCTGTCCCTGCCTGTACAAACTGCAGTGTGAGTGATGGCCCTGTGCCCCTGTCCCTGTCCGTACAAACTGCAGTGTGAGTGATGGCCCTGTGCCCCTGTCCCTGTCCCTGTTCCTGCCTGTACAAACTGCAGTGTGAGTGATGGCCCTGTGCCCCTGTCCCTGTCTGTACAAACTGCAGTGTGAGTGATGGCCCTGTGCCCCTGTCCCTGCCTGTACAAACTGCAGTGTGAGTGATGGCCCTGTGCCCCTGTCCCTGCCTGTACAAACTGCAGTGTGAGTGATGGCTCTGAGCTCCTGTCCCTGTTCCTGCCTGTACAAACTGCAGTGTGAGTGATGGCTCTGAGCTCCTGTCCCTGTTCCTGCCTGTACAAACTGCAGTGTGAGTGATGGCCCTGTCCCTGTCCCTGCCTGTACAAACTGCAGTGTGAGTGATGGCTCTGTGCTCCCAGCCCCACTCCTGTCCCTGTCCCTGTCCCTGTCTGCACAAACTGCAGTCAGTGACTGATGGCTCTGTGCTCAGCACCACTGCTGTCCCTGCCTGTCTCACGGCTCTCTTGTTGTTGTTGCAGTTCACAATGTCAAACCTGAATGTCTAGAGGCCTACAACAAGCTCTGGTAAGTGTGTGAGTTCTCTTTTCACCTTTTAGCCATATTGATTTGGCAGATATTGTAGTTATATCTGAGTTATGTAGAGGGGAGGTGACAAAAATTCTGCTTTTTAGGATTTGGTATTAAATAGATCCTATGAAAGAGCCAAAAGTCCTGTGCTCAGTTCACCCCACCTCCCTCTTGGCATTGCCATTTCCTGAGCTGCAGTTGAGGATGATTCCTGTCCTGAGAGCTTTGGTGCATTTGCTGGAGCAGCTTTACCCCTTCCCTGAGTGATCTTAAAGTTCTGATCCCTGCAGGGAGAGGTGGAATGTTGGCATTCCCACTGCAGCTGCCAGGTTCAGGATGGGTTTTATGTGCACACTGGAAGGAAAGAGAGATCACTGCTAAATAAAACTACACCAGTGTTAAACTCAGATATTAAAAACCCAGGGGCTGATTTCCTCTCAGCTCATTTAGATCCCTCTGCACAATTCCTGCTGCAGAGCTCAAGGAGTTACAGAAACCCTTGGATGGGGTTTGTGCATTGGGGTGATTCCCTCCAGAGGGAGCAGTACTGGGACAGCTTTCCCAGACAGTTACAGCTTTAGGAATTGCTCACATTTGAAATTGACTGCTCTGAGAGTAAAACTGCAGAAATATTGTTCCTTTTCTGCCTCCACAATCCCCCCTCTGGAGCCCTGAAAGAAGTGTGTGTTCAAATTTGGGGCTGGAGTGAGCCTGGCAGCCAGCAGTGCTTTTCTCCCTGACAATACAAACATTCTCAGCAGAATGACAATAATGACACCTTCCTGCAACCAGCCCTGAGGTGTGAGCACAGCAGCTGGGCTGGAGGGAGAGGAGGAAATCCCAGCTCCCAGGTCATGTCCTCAGCTCATCTCTCACCTCTGTATTGGGCTGGATAACCCAGAACTTTTCTCCCTGCTGTAGAAGCATAAAAAGCCACTAGAATAATATTCAATCAAGGTATTTTTAGCTCTTTTTTGTTTAAAAAATAGATACACAGTAAAGGACAATTTAGCATTCAGCCAGCTTGCTGTTTAAAAGCTGAATATAAACATGTCCAATTATGCAAGCCAGGGAATCACTTCTCTGCAGTATTTCATGAGCTGCCTGAATGTTGAGTGAGAGCAGAGATTTCTGTTTTCAAGGAAAGAGACAAACAGCAGAGAAAGAAACTGCTGACAGCAGCCAGATGAAATATCTGTGCTTGGATTGATTCTTTCCAAAGCAAATTGAAGCATTTCAGGCAAGGAGACAACTTGAATAAAGTAATAAACAAAATTAAGCCTCTCTGAACTTCCCTCCTGCCTCTCCCTAAAGAATAAAAAGGAACAGGTTAATTCTGTATCATATCAAAATGAGGATTAGTCATCATCATCATCATCAGGTATTCATAAATAATGTAATGAAGACAATTACAAGAATATTTCATGAATCACTGTGGTTTAGGAGCCCTTCTGAAGAACTAGGGACAGGTTTTTTAAAAAGATGTTCTGTGGGCATCTTTTCTCTAATTTCCAGCAATATATGGTAGAATTATGCAATAATTTCCCATTCCTCTTCAAAGCTGCCTTTCCAGGATCTCATTCTGCTTTGCAAAAAATGAACTATCCTTGAGAATATCCTTGGAGAGTCATTTTATCATATTATTTACACTGGCTAGTGAGAAAACGTCGAGGTACAAATTGGTAATGAGATTTGCTCAAGGTTGTCTGGAAAGTCAGTGGCAGAATCCAGAAGAAAACTCATCTCCAATGACTCCCAGCCCCAGCCCAGCCTACTTTTTATTCCTTGATCCTGTGCAGAGACTCTGCCTGTGAGCCAAACTGAGGAAGAAGGGTAATTATTCAGGGAAAAATAGAAAAGGCAGAGTTCAACCAGACTAATTGACTTATTCATCAAGGCACAGTGCAGGGAAAGCTGTCTTGACTGAGTCAGCAATCAGCAAAACTTAATTTCCTCATGCTAATATGGGCCACTGCTAAAGTTTGAAAGAGTGTTAGAAATCCTGGGAAGAGTCAGACAGGAATTTTGTGTTGGAGGTATTTCTAAGGCTGTCCCAGTGTTCATTAGTGGGTGAGTTGCCTCAAAGTAAGAGCACTTTCTGAAATCAAAAATCAATACTGTGAGCTACAGCCACTATTTCATTTATCAAATGATTTTTATTCATTCAGCCCAGCAGCTGTAACTGGTTTAGAAGAGTTTGTTTGCTTTCATATTTCTGAGTTCTTCTCCCCTGAGGGGAGCTTTTCCTCAAGCAAAGAAAAGCTTTTCCTCAAACAAATCACCCATGTAGGCTGAGTTTTCAGTGAGATATCCTGATATTTCTTTTCCTGATGTGTTGGATAACCTTTTAGATAGACATAATTGTTTAGATACACCTCATTTACTGCATCCAGAAATGCAGTAAATGTTATATATTATAGAAATATTATAGATCTTTGTTATAAATTTCAAAAAAAATGGTAACACTCACCTTAATTCTCCATGGGGGTGCAGCCACCTTCCCCCTGCATAACAGAATTTGCTGTTTCCTCTTTCTCCTCTGCAAAATAAAGCTTGTGAATGTTCCTAGCATGATGCTGTGTTATACATTGATCAAGTGTGGCCTCCCTGAAGGCAATGCAACCCAGTGTCTGTGTGTTCCTTGTTTTCAAGTCAAGAGGTGCTGCCAAAGATTCATGAAGAGAAACACTACCCTTGTGCTCTGGTGGGGACTTGGAACACGTGGTACGGAGAGCAGGATCAGGCTGGTAGGAGATAGAAGTGCAACCCAATGTACACCCATGTGCTTGGCAGGTTTTCTTCTTGTGAAATCACCTCCCCTGTGTGCACTGAGGGGGTGTGTGCATCACTCCTCAGCTGTTGTAAATGTGCACTGCTTGTTGTTTGTGCTGGGTTGGACAGCAGAGCATTCATCCCTTCGGTTTTGTCTCGTTGTTGATGTATTTTCATGTTTTCCAGGTGGTGATGGTTGGTAAAAATTAAAGAGGTTTTGGGGATATATTTGTAAAATACACTCCTTTGGGAACCTGACTATTTATGGGTGACTCTTGCAAAGGCAGAGTTTGTCCCTCCTTGGGCACTATTAAAGCTTTGCTCAGCCTTTCAGGCTGTAATTGCTGTATGATAATAAATTGCAAATCATTCCAAACCATCTGCACTGTAAACTTCACATTAAACTTTACTGGGGGAAAGTAAAAATCTTTCTGTTCATGTTCATACAAGGATACTGCCTAACTATGAAAACAAACTGGAGCTAGACATGGCTGAAGAGCTGCTACAGAGGTAACTCCAAAGAGCCCAGTGCAGAGAGAAAACCTGGAAAATGCCCTGGGAATTGGAAGGAATGGGAAGCCACAGATCCAAATCCATAGAGGTTCTGTGAGAGCTGTGCCAGGCTCAGTGCTGGGGCTTCCTAATTCAAAAAATCAACTCCTGCACACAGCAATTCTCCCTGCACTGCCAGCATATTGCAGTATTGACACTGAACAAATGCAGACAATTAACAGCAGATGAACCAAACAATGTCTGAGACCAACCCTGGAAGTTGAAGGGGAATTGGGGAATGAGGACAATTGAAATGGGAATTCCTCAGGCAGGTCCCAGTGGCTGCTTTTGGAACAGATGAACACAGGCTGGGTTTGTCACTGCATCCCCAGCCTGCTTTGGAAATGTTCTTGCAGCACTGGAGTAAAGCAGATTGTGGGGTTTGACTTGTTAGCATATTGTTTACACTGGCTAGTGAGAAAATATCAACATAATGAGAAAATGAACAATAATAATGAATGATTAGTGTTCAGTGCTGGGTTAATATCAGGTGGATCCATCAAATCTGCCCTGGGGGTGAGGCAGCAGGAGCAGGAGGAGAAATCTGCTCTCCCATCAGCCTGTGGAAAAGGCACAGAGCTGCTTAAGAGGGCAGAAAATAGGTTTTATTTTCTGTGAGGTGAAATTATTGCCTTGCTATACTAAATGCTTGTAAATACATAGTTGAGTGATTTATTAAAGGGCTTTATTCTGATTTATTAAAGAGTGAATACTTTGAAAAAAAAATAGATACAAACATAGATACTGGAATTGTTTTTATAGGGGAAGTCCCAGCAAATATTCAGCTTTCCTCTGCTTTTATTCATGTTGAGCTCAGAAATAACATTTGCATCATTTTTTCATGTGCTACAGAAAGTGTCTTGCTTGTGTGCTGGAGTAATTCACTGAACTGAAAATCTGCCCCTCTGCTGCTCTTAGATGAAATTGGTACAAAGCACAATTTTGGAACTAAGTCATCCTCTTCAGCTGAATCTTAATTTCAATAACAGTCATGAGAAGTCATCACATCTTACTAGCATGGCAGCAAAAAGGCCCTGCAGAAATTCCTCTGTTACCCTCAGAGTGAATTGCAAAATTTTCCAAGAGAACCCCTTTCAAAAAGCAGATGATTCCATTATCCCTAAAATAATCCAATGTGATTTTCATTAATGAAAATCTATTTTCAAACCTGCTGCCTGGTTTCTATTTTTGTGTAATTTTGTAGTGTGAAGAGCATTTTATACTGTGATTTTTCCATAAGATTTACCATCTTCAGGTCTGGGACATGCCTGAAAAAACTGAAATTTTCTCTGTTTCAGTTCATTTGTGGAGATATGAGGGAGGTTACCCAGCTCTCAATGAGGTCATGAGCAAACTTCGTCAAAATAAGGTAAAAAATGCCGATTTTGTTTCTCAGAAAAGAGCAAAGAACAGGCAGAACAATTAAAAAAAAAAAAGCAGATTTAGATACCAAAGTGTCTTCTCCCTTCCTGTACAATCCCAGAAACCTCTTGGAGAGAGGATTTATTGTCACATTAATGTTTCATTCCTGAATACTTCCCCTGTAAATCCTTGGAATTCTCAAATTCACCAGAGAGAATTCAAATTCCTTTCAGCATTTCACTGTCCCACAACCCTGATAGCATTAAAAAAAAAAAAAAAAAAAAAACCAACAATTTAAGGCACATCTGGTGTCCTGCTGTTTGTTGTTGCAGAATTTGACCCATTTTAGCACATTATTTTTTTAGGAATTTACAGAATTCCGGAAGGAGAGGGGCAACATGCTCCTGTCCCGTAAGAACCAGCTCCTGCTGGAGTTCAGCTTCTGGAATGAGCCAGTTCCCAGAGATGGCCCTAATATTTATGAACTGAGATCCTACCAACTCAGAGTAAGTCCAGATTTGATTTCTTTTCTGATTTTTGAAGTTTTGTGCTGTCCTAAAAGCTTTGGGAGGTTTTTATGGCAAACAGAGCTTATCTGAAAAATCTGATTTTTATCCAGGGTGGTGTCTGAGCCAGGGCTGCTCTCAGAGTGTGGGGTCTGAGGTGAGGGCAGGCTCCAACAAGATCCTGATGTCTGCAGGGCTGAAACCCTGTGGGTGCTTTGAGGGATGCTTCAGAGATGACTAAGAGGTGGTAAACAAAGCAATTAGAGATTATTTGAATATTCTTATCACTCCCAGGAAGGGGTTGTGTCAATACAGGGTGGTTTCCATACAGAAAGGGTGTGAAAATTGTATAATATTTTGTTTTAAACTGCAGCTTTAACAGTGTGTTCTGTTTCTGCAGCCTGGAACAATGATTGAATGGGGCAATTACTGGTAAGTGTTAATTAATTAATCTAAGTGTTGCCTTCGGCCCTGGGCTGCTCCTGGTTGGAAAAAGCAGGACAGGAGGTGCCAGGGTGGCACCAAAGCCACCAAACCCCCAGTCCAGGGGCTGCTGCTGCACTTGCACCCCTGCTCAGACAGTCCTGTGACCCTCTGAGGGGAAAAAAGCAATTTTGTGCACAAACAACCCTCTGTGGTTTGGCTTTGCTCCCCAAAACCCTTTTAGTTTGCTGCAAAAGCCTGGATTTTCAGCAGAAAGCTGCTTGGGAAGAGTGGCAGTTCTTCTGGGGGGCTTGGTTCATCCTTCCCAAACCACTTCCAGCTGAAATCTTGGCTCTTTGAGCTTTCAAAGTCAAGTTACTTCTGAAAAGCTGCTGAGCAGCACGTTTGTATTTTAATAGATGGGTTAGAAGTATTTGAGATAGTTTTCTATTGATTATATGCTTGTGGGCTTGTCTTATTTTTAACCAGTGTAAGTTTATTTCAATTTACACTCACTGTCCTTGCAGTTCTAGTGGTTGATAGTTAAACAATTTGAAGTATTTTCAATTATTTGGACAAAGGTGAGGAGTTCGATTTTCAGCCTTGTCATTGATATAATTTTTTTCAATTACAGTCATTTGAACAAATTGAATTTAGATTTTTTTTTTATATAAAATAGGCACATCTCTACTGGTAGAAAATCTGTTTTATAAGATACAACAAGAGAAATATTTATCTTAATTTATGCAAAGATCTGCATGAATAAAAAGTTGTATTCCACTACCACAAAATCTGTGGAAAATTAACGTGGCAAAGCTGACATGACTAAAACTTAAAGATTTAGTGATAAAACCTTCTATAAAGGTTAACTGGTTAACTATAAAGGTTAACTGCTGGATTTCACTGTCCCAGCAATTCTCTTTGTCCTGAATTTGGCTGTAAAAATGATTAATGCAAAATTTAGTGAAAATGTAGCCTCCAGTTTTAATGCATCCTAACAAGACACAGAGGTAAATCCTAATTATTTAGTGCTGGAAACGAGCATGCTGCAGCTTTTTTCTCACTTTTAATTGCTGAAATGCACAAAAATGCAGTTTAACATTCCAGTTTCTCTTCCAGTCCGTTTTTTCCCATTTTCCAATGGTTCTTCCCCATTTTCCCTGATGTCCCAACAATTATCTTTATCCTGACTTTGGTTGAAAAAATGATGAATACAAAATTTAGTGAGAATGTAGCCTCCAATTTTAATTTTCCTTAGTGCTGAACACGAGCATGCTGCAGCTTTTTCCTTACACTTGGAATTGCTGAAATGCCCAGTACATGCAGTTTACCATTCCAGCTTCCCTCCCAGTCTGTTTTTTTCCCATTTTCCAGTGGTTTTTCCCCATTTTCCCTGATTTCCTGCCCAGGTGTGCAGGCTCTGATGTCTCCTTGCTCCCTGCAGGGCTCGTGCCATTCGGTTCAGACAGGACAGCAATGAAGCAGTTGGGGGATTTTTCTCCCAGATTGGACAGCTCTACATGGTCCATCACCTTTGGGGTAAATTCCTCTTTCTGCTTTCTTCTCCCACTGAGCCAACCCAATCACTTTGCCCAGGAGGAAATCGTTTTACAAAAGTTTGACAAATATTTTTACAAAAGGCAAGGGAAATGTCTTAAAAGTTGGGTTTTAAAGTTTTTTTTTTTATTATTATTTTCCCAATTTTTTAATTTCTTAATTTGCTGATTTTTTTAATAATTTTGTGTAGATAAATTTATTCTTCACCAAACAAGAAATTATTATTTCCTGTTTTGTTCTGTTTTCCCCCCAGTTTCTGCTGTCCCTTTCTCATTAGGAGCTCAGTGTTTGCTCTCAGTCCCACAGCCATGAGTCTGCTGTCCCAACCCATGCTGAAATCAGCTTTTTTACAGTTTCATTTCAAACCTCACATTCACCACACCTGCAGAAAGCAAAATCAGGCATTTATTTCCATTCCTGCATGGGGGTGTTTTGGCTCTCTCTGTACATTCATACTCATAAACACCTTAGGATTGTTTCAACTTGAAAAACAAGAATTTGTTAGAAATTACTCAGGTTTGGTTTTTTTTTCACATCCCAACAATCCAGAATTTTAGATTTCAGCAATCTGGCAGCCCTCATGTGGAGCTGTGCCCCTGCTTTATCTTACCTGTGCCCAGGCATTTTCTGTCTTCCCCAGCTCCTTCTTTTTCTGCTGCTCTGGGAGCTTTTCCTCCTGGCAGAGAACTCCTGATTTTTTTTTTTTTTTTTCCTTCCTGCTTTTCCCAGCCTCCTAATTCCTCCTTGGGATTATTTTAAGGAATCTCTTCCTGTTCAGGAGGGAAAGGAGTCACTTTGTGCTTGTTTTCCCAGCTTACAAAGACCTGCAAACCAGGGAAGATATAAGGAATGCAGCGTGGCATAAACCTGGCTGGGATGAACTGGTTTATTACACAGGTAACCCATTAACTTCTCTGGAATGCTGGGGGCAGACTTTGGGCTTTGTGCCACCCTCTCTGCTCCTCAGAACATCCCTCTGGCAGAAAAAGTTTTGTTTCTCAGGGGGAAATGTGGGTCTGGGTCAGTTTTTAGTCTGTAAAGGAGCAGAGGGGTGTTGCACTGAGCTGTAAAGTGAATTTTGTAGCTGGTTGTACATGGAAAAGTTGCCCAAGTGCTAAAAAATTGCTGCATTAATGCTGAATTTTTAGAGCAGCATTTCTGTGGAATGTGAAAGAACAGATTTATGTAAGTGCTTGTCCAAAGATTTAAGGAGCCAGGAGTGAAATTTAGCTTGATATTAAATGATTACTCCTGATATTTAATGAAATACAGGAGCCTTGTTAAATGCATTGCTGGGAAAAGGGAATTTAGACTTGGGAACAAGAAGCCAGGAGATCTTTGAGATCAAAGAAAGCTGTCACAGCAGAACTCCCAGAAGTGTGCCAAGATGTCAGATTTGGGCTCCATGGGGCACATTTCAAAGGAAGTTACACCACAAAAATGTAGGATCACTTCCATTTTGGTGGAAAAATGAAAATATTTGTCTTCAAATGAGCAGAGAGATGGTATTAAAATCATTTTTTCCCACAGCCACCATGCTGGAGGGATGATTGCTGAATGTGCTGAACTCTGTCAGTGAAATTCAAAGCTCTCTCCATTTTTTTCAGTGCCCCTTATTCAGGAGATGGAGTCCAGAATCATGATACCCTTGAAGATTTCTCCACTTCAGTAAAGTCACTGATTTTCTTGTGCCTACATAGATGAAGTGACAAGTATTTGTCTTAATTTATGGTATACACTGTATATCATAGTCTGAAATATAAAAGTACTGTATTGAGCTTATAAAAGAGACCTCTTTTCTTCAGAACCCACCACCTTCTGCTCTTAGGGGAAAAAACAAAAACAAGACTGTGATTAAAAGGTTGGTGAATTGAAAACAAGTCCAGATCTGTGGGCCAGGTGCCCAGGGAATGTGTGACCTACAGGAAATCTCCTGCTCCACAGGCACTGCCCAGAGCTCAGGAGCAGCATTGCTGTGAGCATTTAATGACTGCAGCTCTCCAAAACAAACGTGGGAGTGAAATCAGAAGCTCTGGAGAAACGAGAGTTTCATTTCGAGTTGTGAAACCAGCAGCTCTGGGGTTGCTGTGAAATCACCCCTGGCTGGTGGAGCAGGCCTGAAATCAGCAGATCCCCACTTGCAAGCAGGCAGTCATTAATTTGGGACAGTGCTGTGTGGCAGGGGATGGCTTTGGGACAGCAGGGGCACTGCAGGGTCTCTGAGCACACATTTGAGTGCAGCCTCCCCCTGGAATGGATCCCGGGCAGGGTGAGCCACGCTCCCCCCACAGACAGACACTGCCTGAACACCCTGCAGGGAACCACCCCACCCCAAAGCATTTCCCTCCCCAAACAGCTCCAAACTCTGGGAAAAGGGGTTGAATTTAATAAGCAGTGCTGGTTCAGCCTCGGAGGGGGGCTGCAGTCCCCGTGGCTGGGTTGGTGTGTGAAGCTGGGCATGGCATTTCTGTGTACCATGGTGTCCAGTTCTGTTTTGGTTTCACTTTTAGGCTAGAATGTATCCACACTTTTTGGTGTCTGCAACGATGTGAACATCCTGTAAGTGACAATAATATTCTCTCTCTCTCTCTCTCTCAAGTGGCTCCAAGAATCAGTGTAACATACTGAATGTACAAATCAGTTCTGAATGTCCAGTTTGTACATTTCAAGAAGTTTTCAGGAAGAACATATCAGTCAATAAAAACCTTTTAATTTTCACCTTTTGCTGGAATCTCCTATGTATTGCACCACTTGTGTTTTCTCTCCTCTTGCAGTGTTAAGTCTGGAAAATTGAGAATATTTCAGCTTCATTAACCAATATCACTTCTCTGCGTTGGGGACAGCATTTCCAATTTTCTGCTGTCCTTCTCCAAAGTGAATTTACAATTTCTCCATCACATCCCATTCTGCTGAGTGTCCTGTGATGATAAATACAAAACACTTTTCCTTAGGATTTTTCTCCACAAATGATGATGCTTCATTTTTCAGGTGTGGTTTCTTTCCTACTTGCACTCGTGCCTCCCCTTGAGTTTCCCCTTGAACAAAGTCAATATTTGATCTGGTTCTTGTCTGGTTTTATATTTTCCTCCTGTTGCCAAGTGGTGATGGGATTTTACTGAGGCACATTCTGTGCTGTATCAGCTTGAAGTTGCTCAGTGGGCCAAGGAAATCATTTGAGCTGATCCTCCTTGTAAGTCAGCCCTGAGCACTGATATCACCTGGGGCTGCCATTTTATCTGATTTTTGGGGCTGCTCTTCAGCTGCAGAAGGAAAAAAGGGATTCCAATATCACCTTCCAGGCCCTTTGATCTCTCCCAGATCTCTTTTCCCTGGAGAATTGTCCTTGTAGCTCCCACCCAGCAAACTCAGCCAGAGACAAACAGCAAAAAACCATTTATGGAGCCCCAGGATTTTTTGTGTTCTGATGCTCTCCATGTGTTTTACCTTCACCAGGAATTCAATTCTGCCTGGCACAGCTCTTGTTGTCCAAAGACCACAAAGTTTTGCCTGGGTGAGGAATCAGAGGAGTAACTGGGTGTCCTATGGGGTGAGATCACAGAGTGCAGGTCCCTCACCCACTGCCAGGATCTGAATTCCCCCTGCAATTCTGAATTCCCCTGTCCTGAGGTGTTAGGGATGAGCCTCCCCTCATTCTGAGCCTCCTGCTCTGCTGTGGCTGCCCTCAGGGACAGATATAACTGATAAAACTGATAAAACTCCTTATTTTACCTGCAGCTAAAGCAGTTCCTGTTATTTTCCTTACAGGTATCAGTGTAAGCTCCAATGGAAATGGGCAATGCCAATTTTTCCTTGGCTTCCCTTTGCCTGAGCTGGGTTTTCCCTGGTTCTGTGAACTCTTGGGATTTTCCCTCTTGATTCCATGGCTGAGTTCAAGTTTTCCTTAGGTGAGCAATCCCTCAGCATCTCTCACAGCACAGCTGCTGCAGTTCAGAGCTGAAGTCACTTCCCAAAGGTTGGAAAGTGGGGACAGTGCTTGGAAAAGCCTCTGGCAAATCTCAACTCTTATTCCACTGCAATGACACAATTAAAACTTAGATTTAATTGTCCTGGAGAAGGCTGCAAACTGTCCCACATGCAAATACATAATTTAAAGCAATTCTGCCTCATTGAATAATCACATTAAAAGCCTTTTTGTAAAGGCTGGTGATCAAAAGACCCACCTGGAGCCCAGGTCCTCCCTGTATGCCCTGTGCTGCTCCCCAGACTTTGCCCCTCTGTGCTGGGATGTGTCCAGGCAAAATCTGTGACACTGAAACTTTTCCTCCCCCTGCTCCATTCCCTGCTGGGAATTTTCCACTATTTCACAGACAAAACAGCTGAGCCTCTCCTGAGCTCAGCAATGCTCCTGCTGCCTCCTGGGCTAGAGGTCAGCTCCACATTTGCCCAGTGGAAGGGGAGGGGGGCATTTTTTATTTTTTTTTCTCCAAGGCAGTGTGACCTAAAGAGCTGTTGTGAAATGCCTGGCACAGCCCCACGTTTCCATAGAGCCCCGAGTGGCAGCAGCTCCTGCTGTGAATGTTAACTTCATCTCCAGGGCTCTGCCAGAGCCCTGAGCCATGCCCCAGTGCCCTCCAGCTGATCAGCTCCATGGCAGATTTCTTTCCTTTGTGACCTTTTAATTCCATTAAAAACAGCAAATAAACTTCACTTCCTAACTGTGGCATTGCACAGGGAAAAGTGGGAGCAGAAACTCCTCAGGTGTGCCCTGCTCATGCAGCCCTGCCTGAACAGAAGCAGGACTGTCCAGGAGCTGCCCTGGGAGCTGGCTGGGATTTCCCTCAGGAAGGATTTCCATCTTGAACACTCCCAGAAGTTGTGGGGAGCGCTGCCAGCCATTGTCTGCTTGGCTTTTGTGGGGTTTGCTGAAGCCTCTGCAGCTCCTCTGGGGCTCTTACGCGTCTGCCTTGCTCCAAAAACCATCCCAATTTAGTTCTGGGTTTGTTTTCTTTTAACCCTTCTACTTCTCTACTATTTAAATGCTGTTGTAACTTCAAGCCAAAAACATTTTTCAGCATCACTGAGAGCTGCAGCCCTCACTGTGGGCTGTGGGGACTCCTCTGTCCCCATCTCCTCCTCACAGAATGAACAGAACCAGTGTTTGCTTCAATTGCTGGCGATGCTTTAAAGATTGGACAGCAGCTGTCTCATGGTTTAATCATCATAAATTAAAGAAATTCAGTGCTAATTGTGAAAAGCAGTGATTATTATGAGAAAATGGGAAATTTTGGAGGGTAGGGACATCACTTGTTTCTGTTTCTGAAATATGTGGTGGGGTGAAAGAGAATTGCCACATTTCTCTTTCTGGAAAAATACTGGGGGTCTTTGTAAGCACTTAGAGGATAAAAACCTCAGCAGATATTAAATGTTTTTAATATCAAATAATGTCATATTTACCCATCTTTCTCCTGTGTGAGGTGGGGATTGAAGGAAGGGGCAGGTGTGATGGATTTTAACATTGGTAAAGCTTTTCACATCCTCACAGGTGAAGATTCTTAATAAAATTCCCACAATGGGAAGAACACTCAGGAGAGTTGTCAGCATTTACCAGGTGTGTTCTCTTGGGTCAAACACTTAAGAGAATCCTTAAAAAACCAGGATCCACCAGCTGGAGCTCAGAGGAGTTCTTAGAACAGGTCAGGCTTAGCTCTGGCAGAGTTTAGGGGTGGTTAATCCACAAGGGAGGCAGAGGAAGGGGCTGAAGTCTCCCAGAATTTCCTTTAAAGGTTGATGAATTCACTCCCATCCCACTACAGCTGCTGGGGGTGGGTTGGAAATGAATAAAACATTCCACAAACACTGGGACCACTTCCCAAAATCAATAGCTTGGAGTTTGATTGGAATATTTTGATGAAGAATGGGAACCACTCTGTCCCTCACCTGAAAATATTTCTTGGCCAGGGATGAGCATTGGATCTCAGATTTCCCTGCACCTCCTGTCCCAGACAGGTTGAGTAACTGATGTTGAGTAACAGATGACACCACAGGTTCTCTGGAACCATAATTTTAATGCAGTCAGAGATATTTAGGGATGTTTTCCACCTGTTCACTGCTTATCTGCAGCTGGGATTCTGTGCAGTGAAAGGTACTTGCCAAACTGCAGCCTGAATTACATATTATTATTATTATTATTATTATTATTATTATTATTATTATTATTATTATTATTATTATTATTATTATTATTATTGATTAGGCAAAGTTCTTGTTTGTGACCTTGTTCTTTTTTGGTCACCCAAAATAAGAAGAGGCATTACTGATGAAACAACAGATGTGCAATATTGACCAAGAGATAATCTCTTCAGGTATTTTTAACTTTTGATTTTCTATGTTTAGTCTTCCCTTGGAAGTAAATAATTTATTTCTTCCACCATAGGAAAGTTTTATTGAAAATCTCCCCCATTTTCATTCCAACCTATTTGAGCAGCATGGTGCCATTTGCCACACGAGCCAGAGTGGAAGGTCCCCAACCCCCAGAATCATTAAAAAACTCCAGCCCACAGGTTTGCAAACAAATAAATGTTTAATGGCATCGTATAATGAATTTACAGGTGTTAAATAGATTATTTTACAGGAGGATTTATCGCTCTTCCAGCTCCTTTAGCAGTTCATCAAAGTGGGTGATGTACCACTTGGCTTTCTCCTTCACTTGCTTTCTGACCACATTGCCTCCAAACCCAATGAAGCAATCCTGGAAAAACACAAGGAATGGGCACATGGGTTATTGCATGGAAGGAGGGCAGTTCTCAGTAATTAAATTTGCTTTTGAGATTGGATTTTAAAACCCCTGCCCTGTTTTCCTTTGCATGTTCATTTTTCAGATTTATTAATGATTCATTCTGCAGCATTTTGGTTACTGGGGTGTTTTCTCACTGCCTTGTAGCTTCCAGATTGTTCAGATTTTCCTGAGATTTTACTGAGAATCTGATGTAAATGTGATGCAATTCCATTCAAGAGCAGGTAAACATTGGCTCATGCATAAGCATCCCACAATTACCCCTCTCCTGTTTGTCTTACCTCTGTTTGCCTCATCTCAGAGATACCAAAAGCAAACTTTAACCCTGTCCTCAATCATTAACCAGAGCAATCATCATTTCTACATGTCACAAAACCCCCTGCAGTGAAAGTGCAGGGTTTAAAATTTCCACTGCAGTTTTTTTTTTCTTTTTTTTTTCTTTTTTCTTTTTTTTTTTGCCTTGAGGTGGGAAGCATTAAACAAATCCTGAGCAGTTTTGGGGTATTGGGAGACTTTTGTGTGGGGAAAGGAACTGAAGGGGAGATGGAATTAAAATCTCTCCCTGAGATATGAGCATTTATAAAAGTTATCTTCCTGTTAATTTTTTGATTAAAGAATCCAAACCTTACTCTTCTCTTTGCCCCAAGGATTTGCTCAAAAGGAATTCAGGGTTTCTGTAATACTCACGCCAGGGGGGCAGGCTTCCATGTCTGTAGCTCCATCTCCAATCATAACCACTTTCTTGAAATGGAACTGTTCTTTCAGATGAGTGATAACCTTTCCTTTCCCCCCTGATTCAGCTGTTGGTTGTGTTTCATCAAATCCTGCATATTCTCCTAGAAAACAAAGGAAGGACAAGTTGGAAATACAGATGTTTTCTGGTAAATGAAGGAAAATCTCTGTCTGTGGTCTTGATTTCAGTGCATGCAGCCCTGTAAAACTCACAGCACAGCATCCCAAATCAGTCATTCCAAGGTAAGTTTAAGGCTGGGATTTCACCCAAATCTTTCAAAGAAAAATAGAGACATTTTCAGAGAAAACCAGAAACTGTGTGGGGCAATGCCACCAATCCATTCCCAGCCACTCTGGTGTGAACATCCCAAAACAGCAACCAGGATGATGCAGAGACAGAGTAGAAAACCCTGAGTAAGAACAACCTCAGCACCTACAGCTCTGCTGGGACAGAGCTTCCAACCCAGAGCTTCCAACCCAGAGCAGCTCTGCTCCAGAAGGCCCTGAAAGGGAGGGCTGTGAGAGCACCTCAGGTCATGGACTCTTTAACTTGAAGGAGAGGAGAAAATGAAACTCTGCTCTCAGCAGCTGTACAGAGTTTCACCTTTGGCACAGCTTGCAATTAAAAAGTAACTGCAGCTCTATTCCTTACACTGAGCATGCCCTGAGCTGGTTTTTGGTAGGGTTTTGTAGCTTTTCCTCCATGGATTGGTAACAGGACAGTGCCTGCAGCCCAGTATCTGAGAGCTGGAGGCAGGAAAGTGCCGTTAATCAGCAGAGGGAGGAGTCTGGAGGGGCTCTCACCGTTGAAGTAGAACTTGAGCCTGTTGGCGAAGACGTTTGCTGTGGGGATGTTCAGCTGCAGGGCCACGTGTTCCACGATGCTCTGAAAGCCCCCCGAGACCAGGAACACCTGAACCCCTCGTTGGTGGAGTCTGCTCACCAGCTCCCTGGGAACACACACACACACACAAAGGTCAGAGATCCTCCCTGAGCCAGGCTCTGTGCTAGTCCAGCTTGGTTTGGGGGCTGCTGCTTCCATCTCTGCTGCCCAAAGCTTTTCCCTCTGTGTTTGTGCTCACACCTGGCTGGCAAGAGCTGGACAAAACCATCATTTCATTCCTCAAAAACAAACACTCCTTAAATTGTTTTCTTTCCACTTTCACATTAGTTCCCTTGAACAAGTGAGAGCAGGTCCAGTTCAATGTTTTTTTTTTTTTTTCTCAGCAAGAAAATGAATCTGGAATGCAGCAAAAAGCAGGGGATGAGATAAAATCACTGCTCCAAAATGCTAAGTAGGCTGAAAAGTGAAAAATGCAAATGTTTTCTAGCTCAGAGTTGGTTCACCAGGCACTGGACATTGATGCCATCTTTAGAAGAGGGCACCAGCTACAGAAAAGGAATCCAAAAAAGAACTTTGTGACTCCAGTAATGCCAGCAGGACTCGAAGGCAGTGCAGAGTTCTGGGGATTTGGCTCTGGAGGCAGAAGATCAGGGGAGCAGCACAGGGAGCAGGGGAAGGGGTGGCAGGAGCAGCAGAAACACTAAAGACTGAAAAGCAAAGCAGAGCCTTAAAGCAGGACACAGAAATGAGGAAGAAAGGGAAGGAATGAAAAGGAGGAAGAAAGGGAAGGAATGAAAAGGAAAATCACATGATCCTGAACAGGGAAACAACGTTCTCTTTGTAGTTACCTCTAGCTGTCTTCTACAGAAAAAAATACAAGCACAGGATCATCTAAAACTCTTTTTATATGCTAAAATATTTCAGGCTTGAAGCTATGGTCAGATTTTGTAGTAAAGAAATTCTTTTCAATGGATAGAAACAATTTGAATAGGGAAAATATCCCCAGAGCTTTTCAGTTTAAATAGTTCATGGTCATTCCAAACCTCAGGATGAATGAATACACATATTTATGTGTGTTTGCTTTAATTTTAATGTTTTTAGGGACTGCAGAATGTGTAGCTCTAAGCAATGGATCCCCCAAACTGCAGAGAGAGGTAACAGAGTTGCAGAATAAACCAAATTTAAGGAGGTATTAAATCTCCTCCCAGTCCCATCACCCCTGAAAAACCAGTGGTTGAACAGATCCTTTCCATTCCCATTTAATCCTCCAACCAGGATCTGAGCTTGGCAGCCAAGGTGCCAGTTAACATCTAAGAATCTTTTCTTTTTCCATGGATGTTTAAGGAGCCAGGCTCCTGATCCAAGCTCTGTACACACCCAGCATGGAGATGGGGCAGGAAAGGCAACACAAACCAGCTCAGTGGCCTTACAGCATCACTAATGACACAGGATTTGCTTTATTTACTCCATCTGCTTCCTGAATACTTCAAAAAAAAAAAAAAAATTCAATTCTTCTTACCTTATTCCTGGAGTTAGCTGAGGTGGGTTGTCAGATATTAATTTCTGCACTTGTTCATAGGAGGGTCTGATGAGACCTAACCGTGCTGTGAGAGCTGCCTTGAACGTCACAGTGCCACCCATGGCTCTGCGGGTCCTGAGGGACAACCAAAAATCAAATCAGGGACACTTCACCAGCTGGGGCTGCTCCCAACCACACAGCATTAACGAGGAGTGACAGGGAGCCAGGCAGGAGAGGTTGTGCTGAACCCCAAAGATTGGTGGCTACGGGATCTCCATGGATGGGGGAACCAGTGGAGCACAGGAGAAGGGCTCCACTCCCTCTGTGACCATATTGCTGAGCTGGATCCAACAGAGCTTTGGCTAAAAGCTTCAGCTTGTGCTGCTTCCCAGCCTCAGCCATGGGCTGGGAGTGCTGTCCCCTCTCCTCCACCTCATGGTAAGGTTTTCTCATTCAGAACAGGGTTTGGTAGTGCTTAGCCAAGTTTAATGATTGCTCTTGGTCTATCAAAATTACCAATAGAGATTTAATTCAGAATTACAATAGAGATTTAATTCCAGGATAGTTTTGTTGGGCAGCCTCACAATTCCCAAACCAAGTCATGTCATCCTTATTACCCCATCCTCATCCACTTATTATCCCAACCCCTTTACAAACTGTAACCATATGACAAACAGAACCAAATGACTGTAAATGACAATTCTATGCTCACAGACCAATCCATGCTCACAGCTCAATCATCTCTGGCTCATTCTGCCTGACCTGTATGAACTCCCCAGCCTTATGTACATCTCTGCCATGGCTCACTCTGCCTGACCTGAGCTCCCCAGGCTCACTCACATCTCTGCCATGGCTCACTCTGCCTGACCTGAGCTCCCCAGGCTCACTCACATCTCTGCCACGGCGTCCCCGACCCCGCAGAACTTGGCCAGCTCGTCGATGCCCTCCTCCCTGATGACGGTGCTGTCCACGTCGAAGCACACGGCGTCGGCGCTGCGGAAGATCTCCTTCAGCTCCATCAGGGATGCCATCCTTTTGGGAGCCTTCTTACTGTGAGGGGACAAGATGAAATCTTTCTCTGAGTGGGAGTAGTGCACTGTTTCCTGAGCCATTGGTGCTGCTGCTGCTGCGGCGCGGGCGAGAAGGGCCGAGCGCAGGCGGCTCAGGGCTTTTATCCTGAGGGCAATGGTGGTGGAGGTCTGCCCCAGCTGCTGATTTGCTCCTGCTGTTGCTGCCTACTGATGGTCACCTCGTGCTCCAGGTGGGCCGTGGAGCCCTGGGCTGCTGCTGATTTGTTGCCTGCTGCCTCAGCCCATCCGTGGGTTCAAGGTTGCAATCCTTGGCATTGCCTGAGGCACCAGGCTGCCAAGAGCTCTGTGGGGTTGCAGGGCTCTGGTTCAGCTCAGGGGGGGTCTTGGTTTCTCATCTCTCCCAGGCTGGACACCCAGGTCCTAAGGATTGATTACGAACTATCCTAAACCTATCAATGAGTGGTTGGCCCTAAATCAGGAAGGTTTAGATCCTGTCCTACATCTTCATTAATAAAAGATTGGACCATTAACATTGGGGATTAGCCTTTTACAAACCCATCAAATGCCTGGCCCTCGAGAACTTCACTCAACCCATCAAGACATCACATTTTCTATAACAGTCCCTAAAAATTAATTTTAATCCCTTTCCATAATAGTCCCATTTTCTACCCCTTTTGTTGACAAAAGTTTCTTTCCTACCCTTTTAGATCTGCCCACTTCAACATGTTGAGCACTTCTGCAGATCAGAAGCTTAAGGAGTTAAATATCTTCTTACTCATCCCTACTCATCTTGTGCTTTCATAGGGGAATTAATTCAGTGTGGATTTTACTGAGTACTAATCTATAATTTAGACACAAACAACACCTGCCTATTTATCTCACTTCTCAGATTTTTGTAGAAGTTTTTGTTTCTTCCAATCTCTCAGACATCTCTCAGGACATGTCTTGTATGATTGATCTGGGTTGCAGGTTCTTTTCCTGGGATAAGGGAAAAACACCATCAAACAGCACATTCTAAAGAATTATGGATGTCTTTACAACCTTTCATCTTTTGTTTTCCTCTCACTAATGGTCAAAGCAGGAACAAGAACCTTTGGGTTTATTCCCAGGACATGATGAATATTGGGATACACAAAAAGCTTTATGAAAAAGTCCCATCCTCACTACAAATGTAGAGCACACACCTCTCTTATGTGCTCTTTGCATGGAATAAAAGAGAATGCTCCAATCTGTTGTGGGGAGGTGGAGATCTGTCTGAAGGCAGCACCCAGCCTGAGTGGTGAAACCTGTTGTGAACAGCCAGGAGCTGTGTCTGCCTGACAGCTGTCAATGAGCAAGGGACAGAGACAATGAGTGACACGAGAGGCACAGGCAGCCCTCAGACAGGACATTTTGAGGTTTATTCTGCTGCCTTTGAGGGGTTGGTGGCACTAGAGGAGGTTTCCCAGAAAAGGGCTTTTCCAGAGCCCCTCTGAACTGCAGTTTGGCACAACCCTGCCCTTGGTGCATGGACACACCATAAACCCCAGTCCAGCTTTAGGATCATGGCTAAAGGATTATTTGCTGCAGGCCATGTGGGGTTTTATCTTTTTCTACAAAGACTGCACCGGACATGTAAGAAAAATTAGCTATCATGAGTAACTGATAGTTATATAATAGTTATATAATAGTCATAATTAGTTAAATGAGTCATCAGCCATCAGCACAGCATGTAAAAGAAAGGTGGACATCAGAACTTCATGGACATCAGAACTTCATGGACATCAGAACCTCCCTCTGCCAGCACCCAGCTCTGAGGTGAGGCCTGGTGGCCAGAGGCCAGCTCTGAGCTCAGGCTTGGCACTGGCTGGGCAGGTGCCACGTGAATTGCACGTTTGTTTCAGCCTTGACTTGCCCTGGGCTGCAGAGCCGTGCTTGTGTTTGCAGTGAAAGCTCCCAGATTTCCAGGCAGCAGGGCCGTGTTCCAGGGCAGCTGTGACATTGGCGTCACCAGTGTGTGTCCCAGCAGCCACGCTGCTGATGCAAAGCCACCATTGCCACACCTGGGGCTGCTCTGTAACCCCGTGAGGCAATGGCACCGTGTGGGGACATGGCACTGTCATATTTCCTGAAAAATCCCTTTGCTGGGATTTCTTCTCCTGGGAAGCTGAGAAGCCTCAGAGAAAAATGTAAATCATAATTATCTGATTTGCTTCTCCTGTGTTTGGCTGCTTTGGAATGTGGTCTGGACATTGTTTACCAACAGGTGAATGTTTGATTGGTTCCATGTGAATTGTTTTTACTTAATGACCAATCACCATCAGCTGTGTCAGACTCTGAGGAGTCAGTCACCAGCTTTCATTATCATTCTTGTTCAGCCTTCTGTCTGTATCCTTTCTGTATTCTTTACTATAGTTTTAGTATATTATTCTTTAATATAATATAATATCATAAAATAATAAATCAGCCTTCTGAGAACATGGAGTCAGATTCATCTCTTCCCTCATCCTGGGGACCTCACAAAGACCACAGGGACACTGCTCTGTGACGTGACTGCTCGGTGACAAGCTGCAATTTGGGTCTGCATGCAAGGCTTTAATCTGTCCCAGAAAAATGTTATCTCTCCACAGGTGTGCTGGGAGTGATGAAATGTTCACTTTTCCTTCTCTCTGATGTCCACATTTCCCATGCTCCTTTCCCTGCTGAATGAGCTGACAATGATGGCATGAAAGCTGTGCTGGACTTTGCACTTTGATGGACAAATAAAGAAGAATTATTGTGGAGTCATAGTTGGAATTAACCCTGTCCTCTCTTTATTCCTATTTGAAAATAGTTTCAAACTATGGTTTATGTTGTCTAAAAATGACAAACTGGAAGGGAAGAATTGCAAAAATCATCAGTAGCACATTAGAGCAAAAAGAATTAAAGTTGTGTAAAACCCTTCTATGGACAAATCTCAGTTGCAGTCAGGAAAAAGCAATTTTGTATTCCAGAGTGGTCCAGGCCTGTATAAGTGGCAGAGCTTAATTATTCTAAATACAGAGCATCTGATTGCTTAAAAGTGTAAATGTTTTAATGAGATAGGAAGAAAAATGAAATTCCCACAAATAATGGGTTCTGTTTCCATATGAAGAACACTGATAGGGAATCTCTGATCTTCCTACCCTGAATTTCAGGAAGGTAATCAATTCCTAGCCTGAAAAGCATCCAAGCAGCAAACATTTCAAGAGGTCTGGAATAAAATACCATGGGGAAAAGGTGGAAAGAAGAATATGGGGAAAAGAAGAACAATGGGCAAAGTGGCTAAAGAAGACAACAGAGTGAGAGAGAGACAGGTAGGGTGAAACTTGAGATAAAAATGGAGATAAAAGAAAATGACAAGAGAAAAGGGGAATTCCCATGAGATCTCCTTGCCTCCAGACTATGAAGAGTTTCATTAGGCTGTTTAAAAAAAAAATAAAGACATTTTCACAAGAAATAATTCTCTTTCATAATAGACAGGGTGGAGTCACAAACAGGGGAATTATGTGAGAGCACATGGGAAAGGAAAACAACTGAAATACTCTCTGTTTACTGTCCCTTCAAAGAAGGGCACTTGCCTCACAGGGAAAAACTGCCCCATCCTCTGTATCCACAGGAAATTTGGAAATGCAAATGGAAGCAGTAAGTGGAGCTCAGAACTGCAGGTGTTCTGGGGCTGCAAGGTTCTAATGAGATCTCAAACCCCTCATTGTGACTAAACCTCCCTTGTTGTCATATTTCAGCTTTCAGAAGTGCTGCCACGCTGCTACTTTGCATGATGTTCACATTTATTGCTGTTAAAAATGAAGATTAAGTGAATCTTAATGAACTATTACCCAGCACTCAAGAATATCCTTGTTTGCAAACAATTTCTGATTCACTTCCCCATTTAACATTGTACTCAACAGCAACAGAAGTTCAACAACATTAAACTGTTTCTTTTGCCTTGAAGGGAAACTGCTGCTCAGAGCAAAGGATTTGGAGAAAATAGTTCTTGAAAGTTTTTTTCAGGACCTTTTCCTCCTACAGCTTCTAAGAACATTCCCAGGAGTGTTTCCATGGTATGAGTTGAAACAAACCACTTAATCCTCATTGTTTCCAGTCCTGTGTCTGTAAAATGGGAATAATACAGTGGCACAGCTTTTCTGTGCTGAGCTTTCATCCTCAGAATTAGCAACGTCTTGAAAGCTTTAGAGGAAAGCTGATACATTTAAGCAGATTAGTTATATTTAAGGAAATTGTGTTTGTGTTTTATATAAGTTTTAGAAGTTCAACCCATCCACACGTAACTTTCTGTGGTTTGCAGGGTGAGAATAGGAAGATTCGGTCCTTAACCTCCTGGGTTTTCTTCTTTTTTTCCAGGTTTTTATTAAACCTCCTGGGTTTTCTATTTCATGTTAGGTTTTGCTTTAACCTCCCGCTCAGTTTGCAAAGGCAGCGGCACAAAGCTGCCTGCGAGTCAAGAGACGAGCTGCTCGCAGCTCCGCACGATTATCTGCACAGCAGTGCCTCACAGCGAACTCACTCAAACACCTCGCCAAAAGCAGGTGAAAAAGGCCAGAAGGAACCTGTTGGATGTTGACATCCACCTCCCAACTCTCCAATCCCCTCTCGCCCGTGCTGCCAAAACGCTGCTGCTCCCCCCGCGCCCGATTGCATCATTCATTCACGCTGCTGTTATAAACCAGCCGGGCAGCACAAGGCACAAGATCCTCCTCATTTTCCCTGCTGGAAAAACCCCCCTTGTGTTACGGAGCTGCGAGCCAAACTCCAACCCCTTCCGAGCTGCGAGAAAAGCACGATGCCGGTGACTTACAGAACACAGAAGGGAAGCGGCCGTGGCTGCTGCTGCCGCCGGGAGGCTCCGGGCTGCGCCTGGCAGGGAGGGATCAGCTGAGCCCTCAGCGGCACAAGCCCCGCGCACGGGCTGCGCTGGACGAGAGCCGCATTTTGCCGCTCGGCCCCTGATAAAGCGCTGAGTCAGGCGGCCCGGGGGGTTTGTTTGAGGTGCTCGCACACATGGGAGCAGAGCAGGGCAGCTGTTCGCTGCCAGCGAGGGCGGCAGAGGTGTGACCGCCCCGGGGCAGGGGAGGAGCCGGGCCGGGCCAGGCCGGGCCAGGCCGGGCAGGCAGCTCCGGGCAGCGGCAATCGGGAGCTTCTCCTGGCTGAAATCAGCGAGGAGATGTCCTGTTTTCGGGAGAGAAGGGAGGATTTGTGAGCTGGGATCACAGAATCACCTTTTAGATCATCGAGTCCAACCCAGCCCCAAAATCCCAACTAAACCCTGGCACCCAGTGCCACATCCAGGCTTTGTTAAACACACCCAGGGATGGGGACTCCACCACCTCCCTGGGCAGCCATTCCAGGACTTTATCACTCTTTCTGTGAAAAAATTTCTCCTAACATCCAACCTATATTTCTCTTGGCAGAGCTTAACACTGTGTCCTCTGGTTCTGTCAGTGCTGCCTGGAAAAAGAGACCAACCCCACCTGAGCACAGGCACCTTTCAGGAATTTAAGTTGCAATATCTCCTCTTGGCTTAAGCTGTTAGTGCATCCCTGAGTGAAGCTACACACACAAATCCCATCCAAAGCTGGCAAAAGCTCAGCAGCAAAGGGGAAAGGCGTGGGAAGGGCTCTGTGTTGTGTCCCCAAAAGCTGTGGAAAAATTGCCAAAGTTGCCCGTGCTTGTCCTTTGGCATCCCATGGAAGAGCTGCCCTCGCTCGCTGCCATGGCTTGGAAAATGGGACAGTGCCAGGCCAGGAGTTGTTTGGTTCAAGGTCAAGAAAAGCTGATTTAGCTGATTTAGCTGCTTTTGTCCACTTGTGCCAGGAGTCCTGTGACTGCTGCCCGTCTGTTCTGCACTGCTGGATGCTCCAGTCATGCTCTGTGCATGACCTCTTCTGCCATCCTGGCAGTGTCACCCCTCAAAATTCCATTTATTAATTAAATCCCATCACCTTTTGTGCCCCTCCTCCCCGTATGTTTTTTCAGAATTTCTCAGTACATGACAGGATCATCTCTCAGGAGCTTCTTGAGTCAGGAAAAGATGGGACCAAGCCCCTGTGCTGCCAAACTGGTGCCAGGGATCAGCAGCCCGGTGCTGTTTGTCAGTTTTATCGTGGCAGGACAGGATGTTGTTTAAAGCAGATTTAGAAATCATTTCTGTGAATAAGGTTAAAGGAAAACCCATCTTGATAAAGATGAAAGAAAATGGCTTTTACTGAGAATCTCAGAGGGGTTTTTGCCAAGATAAGCAGTGCCTGGCTTGACTAAGAGAATTGCTGCTGAATATTTCATGAAGGATATTGCCTTTATTTGGCTTAGTTTAATGGACATGTTGGCTTTAATTTAGTTAAATATTTTGATTTTAACCTGGTGTAATCCATTGAATTCATAGGGCAATTTAAGTCTGGTAAGCATTTGCCCTTTATTTTCATTACACATAAAAAACAAATAGAATAATTCTACAGCTAAGACTAAAAAAAAAAGGAAAAAAAAAGCTTGTCTTGATGGCTGAAAAATGCTGCAAAATGGGATTTTAATGTGAAGATGCTCGTGAGAAATGTTACTATAATACAAAATAACTATCCTGAGGAATGTGAGCCAGCAAGGAAATACAGAGAGCTCTGCCTGGGAGCTGTAGGAGGATGCTCAGGAGTAAAAATACAAACTTGATCCAAACACAGCACCCAATTCTTGTACTACAGAACCTCTCCATTTGTACAAAGAAAAAAAAAAAAGCAAGCAGAAACCACCTGCATGGAGGATTAGAATGTCTTTGAAAACAGCTTTTCCCTTTTCCCCCTTCTTCTCCTAAAAAAAAAATCTCAAAATTTAATTTTCTCTTTATTTTCCAGCATGGGCAGTTCCTGCCTTTCCATAGGCATCAGCAAGGAAAACGTGAAATTTAACGAGCCTGGGATGGGTTTGACAAGGCTGCCCTCTGCTGAGAACAGCCCTGAGAGGAACAGGCAAAAAAAAAAAAAAAAAAACCAGAGAAGCAAAGGCAACAAAATATTTGATCTGGGAGTGCCAGAATCCAGGGCAGAGCTGGGGATCTGGGTGTTTTGACTGGACATTGCATCTCAGATATTTGCACAGCAGCCTTGGGCCAGGTTTGGTGGTTTGTTTTGTTATGGTTTCAGCATCCCAGTGAAGTGCAGACAACATTTTTACAGAGTTCCAGAGCCAATATTGAAATGGCAACTGTGATTCCCTGCATTTTGCAATGTTTAATGTTTATTTCTAATGATTGCAACCACAGAGGAGAAAGCCCAGCCACTCCACTGGAGTCAGCGTCAAAATATTTCACAAGACACTGCTCAGCAATAGGTCTCCAAGCTTGTAGGATGTCCAAACATCACCTAAAACATTAAAAACCAGAATCCCAATGATATCAGCAGCTGTCCCCTCCAGGGAGACAGACAGACCACATGTGGGAGTCCTCCTCTTGTGCACAGCGTGGCATTTTGCCCAGAAACCTGAGATCCTCACCCAAAGCAGGTGCCACAGCCTGCAGCCAATCCAGCCCGGCTGCCCTGACACTTGACACTGACATTTCCCATCAAGCTCCCCCAGAAGTCCTGTGCAGCCAAACTGGACCCAGCAGCAGGCTCAGACTCTACTCCTGGAGGTGGTGTGGAAATACATCCAGGTCTCTGCATTGCTGGAGCAATCCAGGGCTGCATCCAGAGCTCCCTGCTGCAAAAAGTGGGATGGAGAGGGAAGGATTTTATAGAATCCATAGGCTTGGTTGGAAGGGAACTTAAGGAGCATCTTGTTTCACCCCCTGCCATGGGCAGGAACACTTTCCACTATCCCAGGCTGCTCCAAGCCCTGTCCAACCTGGCCTTGGGCACTTCCAGCTTCTCTGGGCATCTTCACACCCGGTAGGAGAGGGCTGGGGAAGGGTCTCTGCCTTGCCTGCACCAAATTCTGACAAAATCCTGGCCTCAGGGCCACTTGTGCCTGTGGTCAGCAGCCTCTGGAGCAGCTGGGCTGCAGAGCACAGGGAACTGCCTGGGGATTGCTGTGGGGCCTCATGCAACACCTGGAATAAGAAGAGGTTGTGTCACACCTGGTGTTGCCCTGTGCTCCGGTGGGTGTTGGAGGGGACAAGCCCAGACGGAGCAATTTGGGATTCAAACCTGGTGCAATCAGTGCCCGCAGGGTGTGAGGGACTATGGCAGGAGCTCCTTCTCCAGCTCCTCTCCGGGAAACTCACTTGTCCTTCCATTTCAGAGTCCAAAGACACAAATATTTTAATGTCACCAGAAGTAAGCCCGGACAGGCCACGCAGGGAAACGTTTCAGCACCCACCAAGGCTGTCTTGACATTAATATTTCTGGTTTTATTCTACACAGAAACCTCTGCGTGGACCATCCCCATCCTTAGAACCCCTGGGAGGGATTCAGTCCAGGAAGGCCCCGGGCAGAGGGTGTGCACTGGGAGGTATGGAGGCCCCGGCTCCCCACACATCAGCTTGTGTGCTAAGAAAAAATGAGTTTTTATTAACCTCAATCCCGAATTTAACCAAGAACCATTGATTATTAATCCAGTCCACTTAACTATTAATTTTATCGGTCTAATGTGAAATCACCGGGTTTAATTATTTATTCTGACGGTTCTGCGGAGTTGCTGGGAGTGTCCGGGACAGTAGAGGGCGGATTAAACACCGACCATCCCCGCCCGCTCACAAACCACCCTCACCCACCCCACTCTCCCCTCACGGCCCACTCTGAGGGTAGCGCCGCGCCCACTCCTCAGCGACGGGGAGAGGGAGGGACCAGCTGGAGCGACAGGCACCGTAGCCAATGGGAACGCGGCTAGCGCGCCAAGGAACCAATGAGAACCGTGACGCCTCGGCGGCGGGAGCAGGCGGGATGAGCGACAGGCATATTAACCAATAGACATGCGGCATCGCGCCGGATGGCCAATGGGCGAGCCCGGAGTGTTCTAGAAGGGGCGGGCAGGAGGCGGGACTGCGGTGCCCCGCCCCGCCCGGCGCGGCCCAGAGCGGAGCGCAGTCATGGCGGTGAAGGCGCTCAACCCCAAGGCCGAGGTGGCCCGTGCCCAGGCCGCGCTGGCCGTCAACATCAGCGCGGCCCGCGGGCTGCAGGACGTGCTGAGGACCAACCTGGGCCCCAAGGGCACCATGAAGATGTGAGAGAGCCCCCGCGCCTCTCGCCGCGGGTGGGGTTGGGGGGGAGCACGGCCTCAGGGGAAGCGGCGGGGTCCGGGAGGGGCGGAGGGGAACAAAGGCGGAGGCGGGAGGGGTGCATGGCTGAGGGATGGGGAGGGAGCGGCTGGGCCCGCGGCCCCGCACGTGTTTTGGGGCCGGGGCCGGGTGGATGAATGGATGGGGAAGGAGCGGGGCGGGCCCGCGGCCTCACACGTGTGCTGGGGCCGGGGCGCTGCTCACCCGGCCCGTGCCGCCCGCAGGCTCGTGTCGGGCTCCGGAGACATCAAGCTGACCAAAGATGGCAACGTGCTGCTGCAGGAAATGGTGAGCTGGGGCTGGTCCGAGCAGGGGGTTTAGGGAGGGACGAGCGCCTTTGGGTGAGGGGGAATCGCGTCCCCCCTGCCCCAGCCACCCTTATCCATTGAAGCAAAATGGGCCTTGGGAGGAGGCTGAAGAAATAAATGCAGGTTAAGGCAATACTGTAAAGAAAATAATGTTAAAAATATAAACGGCACCATGAGAATGAGTAAAAATAAGCAGCCAAAGGAGCAGCAAACCAGTTAAGGTAAACCATTAGAACATCACCTTCGGTTCTTTCTTAGCTGATCTCAGATTTTTATTTGCTGTACCACTGCAGTGAAACTTAACTGCTCAGCTTCTTATTTTTGTCTAGCAAATCCAACACCCCACAGCCTCCTTGATAGCAAAAGTAGCAACAGCACAAGATGACATCACTGGAGATGGCACCACCTCGAATGTCCTCATCATTGGAGAGCTCCTAAAGCAGGCAGATCTTTATATTTCTGAGGTGTGTATGCAGCGTTTCATTTGTAGGTGGGCAAGTTAAAACCTTCACTGAGACCTCTCAGTGGTTTTTATTTTTGTTAAATGTTTAACAGGAGTGGAATATAAATACATTGTTCTGCTTAAAATGAGAAGTTATAAAAAGGGGGAAAAGCTGGAGGAGAGGACTTAAACCGTGTTCAAAATCAAACCCACTTATTGTGGATACTGTAGCTTTTAAGGTTTTGTGTGATACCTGCTGTTATTTTGTTTTGTGTGAGTCAAAGCACTTCTGGGGTGTTTGGAAGGAGCTCCTCCCTGAGGGCTGGTAAACGTGGATATTGCACAGCGAACACCCAAGTGTGCTCTGTAGTTCCCTTGGTTTCAGTCTGTGCTAAATTAATCTGTGCTTTTCCTCTGCATTGGAAGGATTTGCATTCCTTTTATATGTATTCAGAAGGACAGAACACATGGCCTGGGTAACATATTCCCTGTGCTTTACCATTCCTTGGAATGTTGAAACTGCAGGTTCTGTTTGTGAAAAAAGAACCATTTTCCCTTCCATTGTCCAATGATTTCTCTTCCCTTGCCTTAGGGTTTGCACCCTAGAATAGTAGCAGAAGGATTTGAGATTGCCAAGGAAAAAGCACTTGAGGTTTTGGATCAGGTCAAAGTGTCCAAGGAGATGGACAGGGAGACCCTCATCGATGTTGCCAGGACATCCCTCAGGACTAAAGTGCACGCTGAGCTTGCTGACATCCTGACAGAGGTGAGTGTCCCTTCACCTCTGCCTCTGTGGGTGGAGAGATCCAGCTGTGAAAGTGCTGGAACTGTCATTTGAGGTGTGAAAGATGTGAACTTGCACTTTGGAAGACTGATGGTCATTTTGGGATGTTTCCCTCCCCTGTGCTGCAGGCTGTGGTAGATTCTGTCCTGACAGTCAGAAAACCAGGGGAGCCCATTGACCTGTACATGGTGGAAATCATGGAGATGAAGCACAAATCAGAGACTGACACAACGTAAGTCAGGAGGATCCTTGGGATTCAGTTTAATGGAACCCTGAGCTTTGAGGAGTCTGGGGGGGGTTGGTTTCTCTTTAGGGTGTCCTAGAGCTACCACAGGAGGAGCTGAAATACAAATTTCAGCCACAAATATCTTGGCAGAAGTTTCTCACTCACTGAATTGATTTCTTGATAAAATTATCAAACAGCAAAAAGCAACACTGGCTTAACAATGTTGGATAAATACTTTTTTTTCTTAGTGTCTGTGGCTTGATGTTGCTTTAGGTTGGCATCTGTTAAATACAAAGCAGCATTTGATAAATGGAAACTGGGCTGTGGATTGGATATTCGATAGGATTTCCCTTTCCCTCAGTGCATGGATGAATTCTGCCCTAGCTTTCCTCAGTAGCTGGTGCAGTCAGACACCATGCCAGAGCAAATTCCTTTTTTCCACTGTGCCTGGTGTGCTTTTTGATGGGAATGAGCATGCCCTTGGAAGGGGAACACATCTGCCACCAGTGCCCAGGCAGTTTGGGTTGGAGCAGTTCCACTCTCTGCACTCCATGGACTCCTGTACTTGTGTCCATGGACACCCAGAGGGGTTTTTAACCTTGCAGGCTGATCAGGGGGCTGGTGCTGGATCATGGAGCTCGCCACCCTGACATGAAGAAAAGAGTGGAAGATGCTTTTATTCTTACCTGCAATGTCTCTCTGGAGTATGAGAAAACGTGAGTACCCAGCACATGCTCCTGTCCTGAGGACTTTTATTTAAAATGTGCTTAAATACCAACCAAGGCTGTGAAGGGGAAAGGTGATGCCCCTTCTGCAGCCCTTTTGGGAAAGATGATGGGTGAACAAATCTGTGAGAGGCAGAGCTTCACAGTGGGTTTTATTTTGTTGTGTGATCACAGCAAGGTTGAAAGTCCTTCCTTTCTTGGGCACAATTTGGTATTGTAGAGCAAACACATCAATGCACTTCAAAAAATAAGGCAGACACTTGAAACTGAGAGAACTCTGAAATGGAAAAGCTTTGAACCAGAGAGCAGGAACAGCAGTGTGGGTTGGAGGGACTGGTTTGTTCTGGGTTGATTTCTTCAGAATGTTACTGAAAAGCTCATTCCTTATGCTCAAGTTTATTTCTACAGCAGAGAGGAAGTTTTCTCACTGCTTTTTTGTGGGTTTTTTCCCCCTCAGGGAGGTGAGCTCTGGATTCTTCTACAAAAGTGCTGAGGAGAGGGAGAAGTTGGTGAAAGCAGAGAGAAAGTTCATTGAAGACAGAGTCAACAAAATCATAGAGTTGAAAAGAAAAGTCTGTGGCGACTCAGACAAAGGATTTGTTGTGATCAACCAGAAGGTGAGATGAAGAGAATAACTAAAAATTATTTGTAATGCCAGAATTAGCTAAATTTAGGCTGATAGTTCTGAATATAATGTACAGTTCCTACTTGAGATCTTCTTTGAGCCTTGAGGAAGAACTTCTAAGTGTCAGAGAGAGAGGAGGTGTTTTTAGTTTTGTCCTTATGTTGATGGTCACTTTGTGTTTGCAGGGAATTGACCCATTTTCCTTGGATGCCCTTGCCAAAGAAGGAATTGTTGCTTTGAGGAGAGCTAAAAGGAGGAACATGGAAAGGTCAGTTTTGGGGAGAGGAGAGGATACAATAATCTGCTCCTCCAAACTGAGACAGTCAGTCAAGCCTGGCTTAAATCCATCTTTAAAGGCTTGAGTTCCACTCAATCTGTGGAGCGAAGTTCCACTTCAATCTGTGCAGCTCTTCTGGTGTAACTCAGGGCAGTTTGGACAAAGTGCAGAAAGGGCAGTTTGAGCTCTCTGGATGCTTTAAATGCAGACACCTACAGAGGAGCCTTAATTCTAGAAGTCATTTTTTTAAAGAGCTCTTCCATGAACAGAACCAAACTGTTGCAAGCCTAGGCTTGGAAAACTGCACTTGTTGTGACTTTGGGTTTTATTGAACATAAAGCTGAGCTGTGCCTGTTCTCTGTCAGACTGACCCTGGCCTGTGGTGGCACTGCCATGAATTCTGTGGAGGATCTCACTCCTGACTGCCTGGGACATGCAGGGCTGGTCTATGAGTACACCCTGGTGAGTGACCAAGTGTTTGAAGGGTAAAGCTGGAGTATTGAAATAAAACACTTAAAATCCACTTGGGTGTGAACATCTGCCTGGATGTTTGCTCCTGTCATAGGCTGAGAAAACAGAAATCAAGTTCTGCTGTTTCTCATCACTTCTTGGAGTGCTGTCAGTGCAGAACCCAGCCTGAAAGCATCCAGTTTATTAATTTGTGTCCACAAATTGCTGAAGCAAGTGGCTGAGAGGCAAACCTGATTGTGTTTTCCCCAGGGGGAGGAGAAGTACACCTTCATTGAGAACTGTGAGAACCCCCGCTCGGTGACCCTGCTCATCAGGGGCCCCAACAAGCACACGCTGACCCAGATCAAGGATGCAGTGAGGGATGGGCTGCGGGCTGTCAAAAACGCCATTGAGGATGGTGAGTGCCCTCCCTGGTAATCATCATTAGGATTCTAGAAGCTCATCCCAAAATTAGGGAGTTAGGTATCAGCTCCCTTGGTTCCTGCTCCAAGCCTGAGTTCAGGGTGAGGTGATTTTATAGTTCTGTGGTTGATGACTCACCTGTTCAGGTGCAGGATATGAAGGGAAGAGATCAAACTGCACTAAAAACGAGCTGCTTAAACTGAAACAGGTGATTTTCCCTTGCAGGATGTGTGGTGCCAGGAGCAGGGGCCCTGGAGGTGGCAGTAGCCAATGCTCTTGTGAAACACAAACCCAACGTGAAAGGAAGAGCCCAGCTTGGAGTTCAGGCTTTTGCTGATGCTCTGCTCATCATTCCTAAGGTAAAAGGAGTTCTGGGTGATAAAGTGGCTTTAAAGCACACACAGACTCAGTGCTTTTTCTGCTGGAGGGCTCTGTAATCAGCAAAGTGAAGCCAGTCCCTCTGTTCTGTGCCAGGTGCTTGCTCAGAACTCGGGCTATGATCCCCAGGAGACGCTGGTGAAGGTGCAGGCAGAGCACGTGGAGTCGGGGCAGCTCACTGGGGTTGATCTCAACACTGGTAAGGACTCACTCAGCCACAGGCTGATGCTCCAGTAAGAACCTGGCTCAGCTCTGAAGCACAAAGTGCTCTGAGTGCAGAAAGTTTATTGATGAAAAGCTGCACAGAAGCCGTGGCAGTCAGGCTGCTGTAGTTCAGTGTGTGCTGATTTGAGGATAAAGCACATGGTAACACTGTTGGATACAGTTAGTGAGTGATATCAGATGTCAGCCAGCAGAAACTCTCTGTGTAAACTGTTTTTTAAAGGCTCTTCACTTCTGTTGCAGGGGAACCCATGGTGGCTGCAGCAGCTGGAATCTGGGATAATTACAATGTCAAAAAGCAGCTGCTTCATTCATGGTAAGGCTGGCAGGATTTCACTTGTAGCATTACTCTGTGTGTGTGTTCAAGTGATGTAGAACTGGGGATCCCATGTACAGGAAGATGTCTTGAAACACAAAAATGAAGCTCAGTTTGGCAATTGTAACAATATTTATTTGCTGTTTCCCTGTTTCCAGCACGGTGATTGCCAGCAACATTCTCCTGGTGGATGAAATCATGAGAGCTGGGATGTCCTCCCTAAAGGGCTGAGCTGGAGCTGCTCCCTGTGGAATTTCTCCAGGGAATCCATCCCAGGGCCCTGGCCTTGGCTGTGGTGGATGTCCCAGCACCAGGAGTCACTCTGCCATGAGGGGCAGCCCCCTTGGTACCACGGCCACTCAAAATCTCAGCAACTTAATCAAAGATTGGCTCTAAAAAGGAGTTATTTATTTTTGATTTCACTGAACTGTGTGGCTGCAGTTGCTTTCCATTTTTACCCAATAAACTGTTCTGTTCTGTGCTTTGGGTGTCTGTTCTTTAAACCTTCACATTCTGCAGTGGGGGCTGCATTCCTGAGTCCTACTCTTGGCAATTGTGTGAAATTACTTCTCAAGACTTTTGTGAAATTACTGCTACTGCTGCTCTGGGAACGGGGTTGGATCAGGCCTGGAATTTGTTCAGTAAATTAAAAAAAATACTGGATTAAGGCAATCGCTTAATAGTTTTGTACTTGCTTATGAATAAAACTGAGTTCACTGTAGAATGGTTTGAGGGGTGTGAAGGACCTGTTATAAGGTTAATAGTGGTGGTTCTACGTTATTTATGGATCACGAGTGCCAGAGCAGCTCTGGGCAGAGCTTCCAGTGGGTTTGTGGCAGGGGAAGAGCCTCCTGCCCTCTGGGATGATTTTCCCTAAAACAGCGTGCTTTGTGTTAAGAGGAATCTCCTTCCTCTGTCACACACAAAACCTTACAAAAACCCCCCAAACACCCAAAAAAGCCTCTTTAGTGTGGCCCCGGTGCCCGGCAGTTTTAGCCCCGGCAGAAATCCCCGTTCGTACAGAAGCGATGCCCCGGAAGCGCTTCCCGAGCCCGCAGCGCCTCCGGGTCGGGCCCCGGGATGGGAGCGGCGGCGGGGCTGGTGCTGCTGTGCTGCGGGGTGCTGGGGGCCCAGCGCGGTGAGAGCCCCGAAATCCCCCCTCGTATCCCCAAAATCCTCCCCTGTCTTCCCCTAAATCCTCCCTGGCCTACCCGAAATCCCCCCTGGTATCTCCAAAATCCTCCCTGGCACCCCCGGAATCCCCGCTCGTATCCCCCTCCCGCAGCCCCTGCTGCTCCCCCAGCCTGGGATCGCTCCCTTCCCGAAAATGGGGTTTTAAACGCTCTGAGCTGTGCGGACACCGATTGTTGTCACCTCTTGCAGCACACGCAGGGCCATCCCGTCACTATCTGCGCCTGGGCAGTGTTTAAAAATGAACCTTGTAGCGCATTTCTCCATTTTCAGCGCTCGGAGAGGATGGGGGGAGCATGGTGCAGCTGCCCGGGGGCACCTTCCAGATGGGATCCCTGCAGAGGAGCGGCGAGGAGGTGCCCGCCAGGGAGGTGACAGTGAAGCCCTTTGCTCTGGACAAACACCCGGTGACAAACAGGGACTTCAGGTGAGCCCGCCGAGCCTCGGGTGCCCGTGACGAGGGGCAGGGCCAGATGTGGTGCCAGCTGTTCTGGGGCTGGTTCCTGGCGTCTGAAAGCCAATGCTTGGGTGCTCGTTGGAAAAAAAAAATGTGTCTGTCAATAGGAAATCATTGTCACAGGTGCAAGCTGAACCATCGTGGCAGTGTAGCTTGCAGACATACTTTTATTTCCTATTTTTTGTCCTTTTCCCCCTCTCTTTCCTCTTTTTTTTTCTTCTCTTTTTCATATCTTCCCTTTTTTCTCCTCCTTTTCTCCTCCTCTCTTCCTCTTTTTCTTCTCCTCCTCCTCCTCCTGTCCTTCTCCTCTCCCTATTCTTTCCCTCTCTTCTTCTCTCTCTGCTCTTCTCCTCTCTTTTTCTCTCTTCCCTCTCTTCTCTTCCTCTCTTCTTCTCCTCTTCCACTAACAGCAGCCACAGCTTTTATTGGCTTTTAAGGGATTTTTTTCTCTCCACAATTATGGAAACCTGAGTGCAGGCTGAGTTTACCTGCACAGGTGACATAAAAACTATCAAATCTGTGCAAAGATGCTCACTGGAGTGTTTTATCTGTTAAATCTAAATTAAACCATCTGGAGCTGGGGGGGGTCTGTAAGTTTTGTACCTTTTGCTTTGCTCTGAACTCATTGCACGAGCAGATTTGTGAGGCAGAGCTTGAAGAACTCTCACCCAGAGCATGTTGTGTTTATGCCAGGGAGTTTGTTAGAGAAAAGAAATACAAAACAGAAGCAGAAGCATTTGGCTGGAGCTTTGTCTTTGAGGATTTCGTATCTGAAGAGCTGAAAAAAAAAGTCACCCAAAAACTGGAGGTAAATCTGAATCCTATGATGAGTTTGGTGTTGCTTTTCCACTGAGGAGCAGCTGCCTCTTTGCAGAGCCTGCTGTTCTCAGGGGTTTTTCTTTAGTCTGGGGTTGTTTTGCTTTTGAACCTCAGCAGGACTGAGCTGGGGTTGATTCGTGTACTCCTCTGTTTCCATGCTCTGTGAGCTGTCAGTCTGGACTCCAGAGAGCTGGGAGGAAGTAAAATGTGTTTCAAAGTACTTCAATAATCCAGCTTTAATACAGAAAAACTGGACAGCATGAGCCTCTTGATCTGTTTTCACTTTTAAAAGCAGATGCCTCTGCTCTGTGCAAAAGCAGCATCTAAATGTCTGTGATAACCCAGCTCAAACTGCAGTATTTCCCAGACTAACACACCCTGCTGTGGGACGGTGTCACCAGCCCAGGTGTCACCAGTTCACCTTTAATCCTGGTGTCATTTCTTTCCCCAGTCAGCCCCGTGGTGGCTGCCCATCGAGAAGGCTTTTTGGAGACAAGTGAGTAAAATCCTGGTGTGGTAAAATCCTGGTGTGGGTAAAATCCTGGTGTGGTAAAATCCTGGTGTGGTAAAATTCTAGTGTGATAAAATCTTGGTGTGATAAAATCCTGGTGTGATAAAATCCTGGTGTGATAAAATCCTGGTGTGATAAAATCTTGGTGTGGTAAAATCCTGGTGTGGTAAAATCCTGATAAAATGACTCCTCTCCATGCTGGTAGTTCATGTGTGTTGTGTGTGCTAAACCTTATTGACTAAAAACAAGTGAAAAACCATTTTCCATCCTTTCACCTCTTCCACCCCTTATTCCCTTTGTAATGAAAACTACATAAAATGAATTCCAATGTGCTTCAATCCCTCCCAGCCCTCAGGCCCTGGCTCCAGCATCAAGAACAGGCTGGATTACCCCGTGCTGCACGTGAGCTGGAACGATGCTCAGGCCTTCTGTGCGTGGCAGGGGAAGCGGCTCCCGTCGGAGGAGGAGTGGGAGTTTGCTGCCAGGGGAGGCCTGCAGCGTACGTAGCACAGGCTCTGAGCTCTTCCCAAAGCAGGCATGGGATGCTATTACTTCACCAGATCCAAACCTCTCTCCAGGGATGTTTTCAGATGTTGGTCTAGGGGGGTTTGAACCACTTCTTTTGGCCTGAGAGGGTGGTAATATTAATAATTATTAAAATAAATTAATAAAACTTCAGTGTCTTAAGCTGAGTAGAAAAGGACAATCCTAAAAGCCTGGCTGGAGTGACCCAGGGTTAACAATTGCCTTTTCCTCCCTGGCAGAAAGGATGTATCCCTGGGGAAACAAGTTCCAGCCAAACCGTACAAACCTGTGGCAGGTAAGAGCCTAAAGATCATCCCATCCATGCTGGGCTGTCCTCAGGGAAGGTTTCACTCAGCCACTGAGTGAGGGTGTCCTGGGGGGGACACTGAAACTGAACACTGAACTGACACTGAACACTGGGGGAACTGAAACTGAGCTTCTGAGGGGGTGTAAAAATACTCTCAGAGGGAGCAGGCTCAGCCCATCTTCCCTGGGAAACCAGGATTTTACTGCTTCTAAAAATTCACACATAAATTTGTCTGAAGAGGGAACTTGGGACAACTTCAGGTGGTTGATCTCTCTTGAGCAACATAAATTGCCACCAGAGAGTTATTTGCCTGCTTGGAGTGTGGCACAGCCCTGTGAGGAGCAGGATTTGGGGTTGTTCCTGGGGTGGTTCTTTGCTGGCAGTGATCTCTGTGCCCCCAGGGTGATTTCCCTCGGGGGGACACGGCTGAGGACGGCTACCACGGCGTCTCCCCGGTGACAGCCTTCCCTGCCCAGAACAGCTACGGTACACAGCACCCTCACCCTGCTCTGGGGATGCCCCCTCCATTCATGTTAATTATCAGATCCTGGAGCTGGGCAGGGTTTAGATGTGTGGGATCTGGAGCAGAGGAAAAGCATCGATGGTTGGGGCTGGAGTTGGCTGAGGTGCACCTGCTGCGCTTCAGGCACCAAAGCACCTCCTTTCAATTAAAACTGGGTTGTTTTACAACTCAGTGGGATGTAAAAGAATTCCAAGGACATTTTCTGACTGCCATGTCCTTGTGCACATGGGAAATGATGACACATTTAAGTTTAAAATAAGTGAGGAATTTCTTCAGCCTCACCATTAAACCGCGCTCTTGAACAGCTCCTTTGAATGTTGTTCCCCCTCCTATTCACCAAATTTACCTTTCTTGTCCATCTGCTCTCCTAATGCTGACACAAAACCATCTCAGGGCTCTATGACCTGCTGGGAAACACCTGGGAATGGACAGCATCAGAATTCCCAGCTCCAGGAAGGGCAGCCAGGGCTCAGAAGATGCAGGTGCTGAGAGGGGCCTCGTGGATTGACACTGCAGATGGCTCTGCAAACCACAGAGCTCGTGTCACCACCAGGTAGGTCTGGCCAGAGCCCAGGTGTTGCTGCACAAGGATTTTCTCTGGGTTGGTTTTATTTTACAAGATGTTTGTTTGTTCCTACACGATTTTTTTGAGAAGCAGTTGGGAGAGCACACTACAAATATGGCTAAAACCACCCCTGCTATAAATCCATTCCTAAATGCTTCTCAAATCATGTGTTTTCCAACAGGTATTAATAATGAAATGCTTTTTCCCTAAGTTATTATGGGGAATTGAATGATGTTTCTAGGCTATTCTAGCAGGTCACATTAGGGTTGTAAGTGTTGTAACATATTAGGGATACGTGTAATGAGGAAGGATCCCTAATTTTGGGTCTCTTTTTCCCTGTGAGGATGGGGAACACACCAGATTCTGCCTCTGACAACCTCAGCTTCCGCTGCGCTGCCGACATCGCGCCCGTGCCAGCCTGGAAAAGCCAGAGCAAAGCTGAGCTCTGAGGGCTCCCTGGGAACACCTGAGGCATTTTCTCCTGTGGAGATGAACAGTAACCCCCAGCTGTCACTTCCATTAAACCCCAATTGTTTCTAAAGTTAAAAATGATTTCAACCTTTTCAGTGCTGGGATGTCTGGGTGGGAGCAGTGATTGGGAAGGCAGGAAGGGGGGGTTTGTCTTTGGTGTCCTTTTGGTGTGGGAGATGCTCCAGCTCTCCTGTTGTTGTCCATGTAAAGCAGAGGGAGGCATGTGTGGGACTGGGCCAGAGCTGCTCTGACCTCCAGCCCCAGTGAGGGGACACCCAGAGCCCCCTGTGACCATCAGGGTGGGGCTGCCAGGGGGGGAATTGATGTGGGCACATAATCAGTCCCCATTCCCTTGGGAATTCACAGCTTTGGAGCAGTTCTGAGCCTTACCAGAAGCACAACAAGGCACCTTGATTGGCATTGGAGCAGTGACAAAATGCTGTGTGTGACAGATGTGTGTGACAAAGCAGTGCCCCACCTCTCCCAGGAGTTATAACCAGTACAAACTCTCTGTACACGAGCTCTGCACCAAACCTGACCAGGAGCCTCGACCACAAGGGTGGGCAAGAACACTCCTCAGGGATCCCTCATCCACCTCCAGCTGTCCCAAAACAGGCACTGCAGGTGCCTGAGGGCTGAGCCTTCCCCATGGAGAGCTGCAGCTGGTTCTGGCTCTGTTAAATGGGGCTTCTCCAAACCCATTCCTCCAGCGAGACACACCCCAGGAGCAAATTATTTCCTGGGTTTGTATTTGAAAAAAAAAATATTTAAAAACCCCAGAAATCACCATGTTGTTTTCCAAGATTTTACTCGCCTTACTGTGAGCCAAACCAGGGGCTGGGGCAGGGATCAGAACAGCCCCTCCTCGGTGGCCAGGGTGAGCAGGATGGCCTTGCAGGTGTTCTCAAAGAGGGCAGCTCTGTTCTGGGCCTCCCCCTTCTTCACCCAGTGGCGGTAGGTGCGGAAGGCGCAGGCGTCGATGAGCTTGCGGACGGGCTTGAGGGCGTAGGGGTCCCTGATCACCAACTCCCTGGTCACTGACTTCACCTGCCTGTACTGGTAGTAAATCCTCACCGAGGCCAGCACGGTCAGGCAGATCACCTGGGGCACAGGGAACAGCCTGGCAGTCAGGGGAATCCTCCCAGAGCAGCCTGGGGTTCAAGGGAATTCCCACAACAGCCTGGGATTCCCACAACAGCCTGGCAGTCAGGGGAATCCTCCCACAACAGCCTGGGATTCAGGGGAATCTCAACAGTCCTGGGATTCAGGGGAATCCTCCCACAACAGCCTGGGATTCAAGGGAATTCTCCCACAACAGCCTGGCATTCAGGGGAATTCTCCCTCAACAGCCTGGCATTCAGGGGAATTCTCCCTCAACAGCCCTGGGATTCAGGGGAATTCTCACCACAACAGCCAGGAATTCCCACAACAGCCTGGGATTCAGAGGAATTCTCCCACAACAGTCTGGGATTCAGAGGAGTCTCAACAGTCCTGGGATTCAGGGGAATCCTTCCACAACAGCCTGGCAGTCAGGGGAATTCTCCCACAACAGCCTGGCATTTAGGGGAATTTTCCCCACAACAGCCTGGGATTCAGGGGAATTCTCCCCACAACAGCCTGGGATTCATGGGAATCCTCCCACAACAGCCTGGCAGTCAGGGGAATTCTCCCAGAACAGCCTGGCATTCAAGGAAATCCCCACAATGGGGTGGTCCCAATGCATCCCCCCACATGGGGGAGTCAGGAGGAGCTCAGTGCCTGGGGCACAGTTTAGTTTCTGCAGGGCTGGCAAAGGGCAGGGGTTCATGCCAGGGAATCACAGAGTCACAGCATGGTTTGAGTTAAAGGGGAATTTAAAGCCCATTTTACTCCCTGGCATGGGCAGTCTTCACCTATCCCAGGTTGCTCCAAGCCCTGTCTGACCTGGCCTTGGAACCTTCCAGGGATGGGCAGTCAGGTTCTCTGGGAAACCTCTGCCAGGGCCTCAGCACCCTCACAGCCAAGAATTTCTCCCCACTATCCCATCTGACCCTGGCCTCTGGCAGTGGGAAGCCATTCCCTTTGCCCTGTCACTCCATCCTTTGTCCAAAGTTCCTCTCCAGCTCTCTTGGAGCCCCTTTAGGCAATGGAAGGTGCTCTAAGGTCTCCCTGGAGCCTTCTCTTCTCCAGGCTGAACTCTGCAGCTCCTTCAATGTTCTTGGAGGTGAGAGGCAGTTTCTCCCTTAACTCCCTCCTGCGAGGGAGTGCCTGGTCTGCACCCAGGCTGCAGAGCCATCCCCATCAGCCTTACCCAAACCCCCAGTTTCTCCCAAACCCATCCCACTGCTGGCTCCTGCAGCTCCCAGCCTCATCCCCACCTTGAATTTGCGGAAGGGGCTGAAGTGCCGGACCTCCTCCACGTCGTACTGCTGGAAGAAGGGGTGTGCCAGCGCCTCGCCCGCCGTGTACCGCTGCCGCGGGTCCACCACCAGGAACCGCGAGATCTGCAGGGGGAGCCGCTCACTCTGGGCTATCCCAGGGCTCTGCAACGCCCCCTGCACTCCAGGTTTTCCCAGCCCGAGCACCTACCAGGTCCTTGACGGTGTCGGAGCGGTCATCCCACTCCGGGGAGCCAAACTGGTAATCGCCGTTCATGATCATGCGCAGCATCAGCATCTGCTTGCGGTGCCAGAAGGGCGGCGAGCCGGCCAGCAGGGTGTACATGATCACCCCCGTGCTCCACCTGTGGGCAGCAGGGTGTGCATGGTCACCCCCATGCTCCAGGTGTGGGCAGCAGGGTGTGCATGGTCACCCCCGTGGGCAGCAGGGTGTGCATGACCACCCCCGTGCTCCAGGTGTGGGCAGCAGGGTGTGCATGGTCACCCCATGCTCCACCTGTGGGCAGCAGGGTGTGCATGGTCACCCCGTGCTCCACCTGTGGGCAGCAGGGTGTGCATGGTCACCCCGTGCTCCAGGTGTGGGCAGCAGGGTGTGCATGGTCACCCCCGTGGGCAGCAGGGTGTGCATGGTCACCCCCGTGCTCCTGGAAAACCAGCAGGGAACTGCCCTGCGTGTGCCTGGGGAGGGGGGATGAGCTGAGCTGAGCTGAGCTGCAGGGGGGTTTGAGCTGAGCTGGTGGGGAATTGTTCCCTGGATGCTGCAGAAGGATGCCTTGAGATGGAGTATTTGGGCCTTGCAGAGATTTTTAGGGAAGGGAGTGGGGTTTGGTGGTGCCAGCCAGGCTGGATGAGCTCAGGCTGTGCAGTGCCAGGTGTCCTGGCTCAGACTGGAAAGGGGATGAAATGCCCTGGTGTGTGTCACAACTCTGACCACTGCAGCCTGAAGCCACCAGAAGTGGTGGCAAAGTCCCTGCAGAGCTCTGGTGAGCTGCCCTGAGCTGGCTGCTCTCTCAGGGGCTGCACAAGGTGTTTAAAACCCCCATGTCTTGGAGCTCAGCCCAAGCTGACTTCCATGAACAGGGAGTGTTGCTTTCGCTCCCACAAGGGGACAAAGTGAGGGGATGGGTTTGTTCCCAGGCTGGTGCTCCCCCTGCTCTCTGCCAGAACCCCCTGGTGACCCAGACAGCCCCTCACAGCCACCAATATTGGCTTTTGGTGCATCATTTCATTCTTTCCAAACACTCCAACAGGTCCCCATGGGCACAGTCCTGGCTGTGCCTCAAACCACGTGTGTGTTTTTAGGGAACAGCTGCTCACTCACATATCCACCTCCTTCCCGTAGCCTTGGTGCTCATCATCCATGGAGCACTGCAGGATCTCGGGGGCCAGGTAGCCAGGAGTGCCACAGATCTCTGTGGGGACAGGGACACAGGGCACAGCATCAACCCAGGTGCCATTCCCACCCACTCCAGGCTGCCCATGGTGGGATCTTTGCAGGGATGGTGCTCATAGGGAGGAATTGCAACCTGTGTGCATCTCACTGGTGACTTTTTTGGTGAATTATTGTGGCTTAAAAGTGAGCAAAAGAAAATTATATGGATGCTTCTGAGAGGGGATGCTTGTTGTTGGGTATGTGGCTCTTTGCATGTAGGAGTTGGGTAAAACAATGGGGCAGAAAGTGGATGAGGTAATGGGGATCAGCTGGAGGAAAAAAGAAGTGGAATGGATTAGGATGGTTTTCCTAAAGATCAGCAACTTTTTCATGGCAAGGAGAGAGGCATGGAGACTGTGTGCAGGCAGAACTTGTGTGTGAGGACAACAAAAGCAGCCAAACAGCACCAATTTGCACCCCCAGGTGAGACTGGTGACAAGGAGAGAGTGGGGCTGGAAAAACTCACCAGCCCAGCATCCCCCTACCTCACCAGCCCCTTACCTTTGAGCTTCTCATTCTCATTCAGCTGGCAGGAGAAGCCAAAATCTGTCAGCTTGATGTTCATGTCATCATCCAGCAGGATGTTCTCCGGCTTCAGGTCCCGGTGGACAATGTTGATGGAGTGCAGGTACTGGATCACTTCCAGCAGCGCTCGCATGATCTTCCTGGGGATGGGGACAGCTCATTCCCAGTCCCAAACACCCACTGGCACCACCATCCCAGGGAAGGGGACAGGGACAGTGCACAGGGACACAGCCCAGGGTGCTGTGCTCTCCCCTCTAAGCACACTCTGCTCTTGCAAGGTGATTTGTGCACCTGGCCTTACCTGGTTTCTTTCTCGCTCAAGGTGACTTTCTCAGTGAGGTAGTCAAAGAGCTCCCCTCTCTTCATCCTGCATGAGGGAGGGGACACAGAGTCAGGCAGAGGCTGAGCTGCAACAGCAAACCAGCCCTGAGTCCCTGGGGAGGATCAGTCAGGGGTTTGTGCCCCTTAACAGCCCAAAATAACTTTCATAACAAGGGGTAAAAGTGCCTTTATGTATTTCAGTCAAATATCAGGCAGAATGAGAAGAAGCTGTGCCAGGTTTTGGATGCACAATTGTTAAGGTTGAAAAAGATCTCTAAGATCACCAAGTCCAACCATCAAAGATGGGGCAGGGATGGGCCTCTCCCAGTGCCATCCCACTCCTCTGACATCCACTTCACTGTCCTGGCATTGGGAATTGTGACTTTGCAGACACCCTGGTCCCACTGAGCATATAAATAACCCTCAGGGGTGTGTGACAGCTCCCACCAAAGGTTACAGGGAAACCCGAGCAGTGCTGAGCCGCTGACAGAGGGAAAACACTGCTGGCAGCAGAGCTACAATGAGCTTGCAGTAATTGGGGCTTGATTCTACCTTAAGGGCTGCTTGTCCCTCCACTTTGCCATTTTTGGGCCATAAAAAGCTGGGACCAATCTGCAGAGAGAGAGTGGGCCCAGGGTGCTGAGCCAGCTGATACTTACAGGTCAAACACCAAGAAGAAGAAGGTGCTGGATTCATAGCTGTCCTTCAGCTGGACTGTAATAAAGCACAGGGGCTGTGAGCACAGTGTGAGTCCATCAATGGACTAAAAATCCAGTTAAACTGCTAACTGAGTTAATGAGGAGCTGATCTTCACAAGTGTTGTGCTTGGGAGACAACCTGGGGGGCACTGCTGGGGTGTGTGTGTGGAGGGAGAGCAAACAACGCTCTGAGCAGGTGCCTGGCATTTCACCCCAAAACCCTTCTGGGGATTGGTTTTGGGGTCCCCTCTGCCCTGAGGAACACACAGGGCAGAAATTGCTAATTGAGTTAATGAGGAGCTGATCTTCACAAGTGTTGTGCTTGGGAGACAACCTGGGGGGCACTGCTGGAGTGTGTGTGTGGAGGGAGAGCAAACAACGCTCTGAGCAGGTGCCTGGCATCATCCAGGCATTTCACCCCAAAAACCCTTCCTGGGGATTGGTTTTGGGGTCCCCTCTGCCCTGAGGAACACACAGGGCAGAAATTGCCCTTGAGGGGATGCTCAAGGCCTGACTTACTGACGTTGGGGTGGCCCGAGACCTTGCGGAGGATGTCGATCTCCTTGGTGGTGGCTTCGCGCAGCTCCTGCACCTCCTTGGGGGAGATGTTCCCCGCCGTGATGTCGATGATCTTCACGGCATATTCCTGCCTCGTGGTTTTGTGGATGCACCTCCGGACCACGCTGCTCACCCCCCTGCCAGGGACAACAGGGACAAAAGGGGGGGTTGCATCCCTGCCTGCCCAGCCACCGGCACCTGGGCTGGCTGGGATTTTCATGCACCAGCAGGTCTCGCTCTGTCACCCTGTCTCGGTGGGACAGAAGGTTTTGAGCTGATGGAAAGTGCTGTTCCATGCTATTTTTAGCCCCATGCTGCTGTGGGCCCTGTTTGTATCAGATTCCCAGGGAACACTGTTCCTATGTGGCACTGGGGGATGTGAAACCAAAACAAGCTGCTTGCCAAAAATAAAGCTTTACCTGCCCAAAACCTCCTTCGGCTCATATTTTTCATAAAACTCCTTGGATGAGTTCCAGTCTGGTAGATCTTCTTCCTTGGTCATCTCTGGCTCCTGTCAGGGCAGCACTCTGGGCTTGTCTAAGGGCAGAAAGGAGCTGCAAGGAAAAAAGAGCCAGGATGGGCACACACTGCCCCCAGAGCTGGGATCAACAATCCCTCATGGAAGAAAAAACCATTTAGGAGGAAGGAAGAGAAGGAAGATCCTGGACCAACCAAAGGGAATGTTTTGCTGCTTGGAAAAGCCAAGCTTTGCCCTTGGGATGCTGCAGAGATCCCACTGGGAACAGGAGAAACCCCACTGGATTCCCTCATAGCCTGGCTGTCCCCAGGGGCAGAACCAGCCTGGCTGGGGCCAAGGCTTTGGGAAATGCTGCAGCACCCCAAAACCTCATCCCTTCCCTGTGCCCAGCTCACAGCAGCAGCCTCCAGAAACAGCACCCCACACCAACACCACCCCAAGTGGAGGCTGGAATCTGCCCCTGTTGTTTTTCTCTTTCTTTTCCTTATTATTTTTAAGCAGCAAGAGGGGCTGGGCGGGTCAGGGTGCAGGTGGGGACAGAGGGACTGGGGACAGTGGGAGCTGAGCCAGCGTGAGGACAGCAGCTCAAAGAGCTCCCTCAGACACTCCTGTGCAGCTGCCAGCAGCCTCCACAACTCCTGAAAGGCTCTTGTCCCATTTCTTTTTCCTATTTCAGGCTTGGAGGGATTTTTATACAGCTCATTTCTGTGCCCATACACGGAGTCTGGGCAGTTAGGATGGAAAGCAGTTCTTACAAGCCTGGGCAGCAAAATTGTCCCTTTGGGATGACAGGTTGTTGCTGGGGAGGGGACAGAGGTGGGCAGGAGATCCCCAGTTCTGTGAGCTTCCCTTTGCCCTCCTCTCAATAGCTCTGCCAGGGCACTGGCAGCTCTAAATACATTTAAATCTCATTAGCAATATGTTATCTCTCCTGACCTGGTTTTAAGGACCAAAGTGTGTTTTGGGTGACTGGCTGCTGCTGCCGGTGATGTCTAAAAAGGACTGGAGCATTTCTAAACAACCATGAACTTAACTTACAGAGTTTTAGTTATTGGAAATATTGTGAGTAATGCCAAACCAAGCTGAAATCACAAAGGAGAGGCAGGACCAGGAAGTAGAGAAAATAAAATATCTCTGAGGTGGAGGGGGTGGGGGTGTCACCAAAATCTGATAAATCTGATTATTTCTGAAAATCCAGGTCCTGGGGGTTGGTGTTGTGGGGAAGGGCTGGGGAGCATCCACGGAGCACTGCCTGGAATCTGCGCGCTGCCTTATCCTGCCAGGGAAGAACCCGGGAGTTTGCTTAGAACACCCTGGAATTATAAAAGCAGCAGGTGCAGGGCTCTAACGGGACGCTCTGGGTTCATGAGCAGAGTGCAAGGGGGGTCCTGAGGGGATTTTCTGCCGGGGGGAACGCCGAGGGTGAGGCGCTGGGCATCGCCCCCCGCCCGCAGCTGGGAGGATCTCCGAGCACAACAAAGATATTCAAATATCAGTTGGAATAAACCCGCAAAGCTCAAGAAAAAACAAGCTTTCAGGCCGGCAGGGGAACGCGGCCCCTCTCCCTCAGACCCTCCGGCGCTGACCCGGAGCCAAAGAACGCTGAGCACGGGAGATTCCCGGGGCAGGACCCCCCTCACAACCCTCCCTCCCTCAGCGCCGCCCGCTCCTCACCTCGCTGAGGGCAGCGCCGGGCCGGGCCCGGGCCTGGGAGCCGCCGGGAGCCGAGCGCTCAGGGCCGGCCGCCGCCGCCCGGCCCCGGAGAAAGCGCAGCGCGACTTGGCAGCGGCGGGAGCCGGGCGGGCATGGCCGGGCAACGGGCAAGGGGGGGCCGGGGGCCGCCCCGGAGCTGCTGCGGAGCTTCCCCGGTTTAACCCTTGCGCCGCCGAGCACGGCGCGGCCCCGGCTCCTCCTCCCCGGGGGCGTTGCTGAGGGGCCGCCGGGAGCTGCGGCTGCCCCGGGCATGGGGAAGCTCGGCCGGGAGGGGCTGCGGGACGGGGAATGGGAACGGCGGGAGGGAGCTTGAAGGGCAGCCGGGCCCAGAACTGCCGCCGTGAGCACCGAACCGCTCTGTGCGCACCCAGCGCCAGGTCCGGGCGCCTCTTGGACACCTCCACAACTTCTCTGGAAAATTATTCCAATGCCTGACCACCCAAAAAGTAATTTTTTTTTTTTTCCTCCTAATATCTAACCGAATTTCCCCTGCCCACTTCCTCTTGTCACGGATTGGCCCAAACCGCCCACTGGTTGTATTTCAGTTTCACCAGGAAGGTAAAACACCCCAGAAATGAGATGGGAGCTTGATCGGCAGACGCGAAGCTGCTCCTGTCACAGTTCTGTTCTCATCCCCACTGTGTGAGGTGACTCCTCTCCCTTCTGAACACTGCTTTAATCTTTTCACTTTCAGAACTGCAAGTGAGAGGTGAAGTGCTTTAGGAGCAGGCAGAACACCCAACAGCATAACAGCACATCAGGGAAAACAGGTAATGCTAGGGAAAGTATTTTTAACAGAACTGCGCTTCTCAGAGCAGGGTTATTCCCCACCACAGTTCCTGCTTATCCAGGCTTTTCCAGTGATGTCCAGGAGGGTGTTTACTTTATCAGCCCCAAGGATTTGAGCAAGGTGTGATGTGGCAGCTCCCTCCGATGGGAAAAGGAGGGTTTGCACTTTACATCGGTAAATACTTTAAAAATAATTATTATTTTCATGTAGCAGCAGTGGCTTTGTCACATGCTTGAGCCAGGCAGAAGGGAAGGCTACAGGAACATCATCTCATGGTTCAGGCCTATTACACCACAAAAAGAAACACCTGGCGAACACCCTGCCAAAATCAATTCTCACCTCCTCACCCTTCTACTCCAGCACTCAAACTCAACCAAAGCAAGGTACTTCTAGAGAGAGAAGTTTATTTATAGACATTACATACATTCAACACAACAATCAGCAAAACCAGAAAAACCCACGTTAGCTCATTCTGCTTTATTATTCACCCTTCCATTCTGTGCTAAATAATTAAATTGCGGCTGTGAAGTTGGATCACATCAGAGGCAGCTATGGCAGGAGTCAAGCCACAGAGATGATAGTGTGAATATATGAACTAACAAGATACCAGACAGCTTTAAACTTTATTACTGAAGCTTTTTGTTTTTCATTCATAGGTCAGTTCTTGCAAGATGATCTTCAGCAGCCTCCTTGTGCAGGCTTAGGCCAAACCTGAAAGGGAAGGAGTTAATTTCAGTGAGTTTTGGACCCCTGAATGGAAGGGTAAGGAGGTATTTCAGTCAATTTTGGGTCCCTGAATGGAAGGTGTTTTCCCTGCCACAGGACAGATTTGTCAGGGTGTTCCCCCTTCCCTCATGCATTTGCTGGGATATGCTGAGCTGCAGTCATGAGCACTGGTGATGATGTCTTGCATGCATTTTTTTTTTTCCATGCCTCTTTTGCACAGCTGCCTCCTCCCTCCCAGGACAGGATGGTTTTGTTATCCTTAGAGCTCTGCTAATGCCCCAAATGTGCTGCTGCCACTTTTCCAGTCACCTTCAGGCCATGCACCAGCACAAAGCATCAGGAATTCACCCCCTCTCCACCCCACAGGACCCAAACACAAAGCCCAACAGAACAGCAGCTGCTTTACCTGACTTCAGAGCACCTTCATCACTCCCCAGCTGCATCAAAGCCCCAGGACATCATTCCCACAATAATTTTACTGATTATCCCATTTAAGAGCTGCCTGCCAGCACTGTGTACTTACCATTGGAAACCCTGCACTGCTTGAGCACCTCACTGAAGCCCTCACACAGCTTGAGGTCGGTCTGCCTCTGGGCACACTCCAGGAATTGTTTCATCTCATACTGGCAAGGGCCTTGCTGCTGCTGGGCAGCCTGAGCACCCTGGGGCTCCTGAAACACCAAATGGCTCTGTAAAGACCCTTCCAACAAAGCCAAAGCACCCCCAACACTGCTTGCTGAGGGTTCTTCCCTGCATTTCAGTCAAAACCTTCATTTTTTTAAATGAAAAACAAGTGAAGGGCTAAAGTACAAAACAATTTTCCAGCAGAGAATTATCACTTTCAGAGTAGTTTTTTAAATTACAAATACTTGAGTGGTTTTGATACATTCAAGTAACTCTGGATGGCACCTGAGCAAAGGTCTCCCCAACATCAGACCTGGAACATGGAATCAGAGGAATACAGTAGAAAATAACACCAACACCTTGCCACACATCCCTCCTGCATCCCTATGAACTCTTTTTAAGATGACTCATGGCGAGTTACCTTGGAGATTCAGTCTGTAGTTATACTCTCTATATAGTTATATATATATATATAGATTAAATAAAGACTGTAAGCACCCCAGCTGTGACTCATGTGGTGTTTAAGGCTCCAGTAACTCCCTCAGCATGGAGCTGAGCTGCCATCAGTCAGTGTCCAGCCGTGCTTCCCCTCACCTGGTAAGTGACATCAGGCCTGGCAGCTTCAGAGCTGCCCCCTCCACTGAATCCTCCGGTGATGGCGTGGCCAATGGTGTGTCCCACGGCCGAGCCCACGGCCACCCCGGCAGCAGTCGTGGCCATCTGGGCCATCAGCCCCGGCTGCTTCGGGGCCGGGGACGCCACGGCCGAAGGCGGAGCCGCTGCGGGGACAGAGGCCCGAGGAGCCGGTGCTGGAGACGCGACTCTCCTCGGGGGTGCCCGGCTGCAGGGACACAAAGAGAAACATCACTTCACCATCATCATCATCATCATCTCAAACCATGCCGGGCAGAGGCCACACGGCTGCAGGGTTCCTCCTGTGAGGCACGGAATGTCCCGAGCTGGAAGGGACACACAGTGGCACAGAGCGTGCTAGACAGGAGGCCCCAAGGATCACGCTGGGATTACACACACCGCTGTTACACACTGAAAGAGTGAACTCGGTGTTCTGGTGAGCGTCTTATGCAAGATAGGGTCAGAACTACAGGCTTTTTTCTGCTCACACAGCTGTTTTGGGGAAAAATACAATCTGCCCCAAAAGCGGCTGATCACCACGGTGCTGGTGTCCTGTCCCTGCGGTCGAGCAGACCCATTTCCATCCCCCAAATCGCCCAACCCCGCTCCGCTAACCCACAGCCAGCCCAACTCAAACCAGCCGGGCGCTGCCACCACCCCGGTGCGTCACCCGCCCGCACAATGGCGGCCGGGCCACTGCGGCCTGCACGGGGGAGAGGGGAGAAACAGAGGGGGCCCCGGCCGCCCTCACCTAGCGGGGGGCGGCACGCGGGACGTGCGGCTGCGGTTGCCCCTGGGCATGGCGACGGGGAGCGGAGCGAGGCGGAGGAAGCCCCGAGCGGCGCGGAGGGAAGCGGAGGAAGCCCCGAGCGGCACGGCCTGGTCTGATACCGGCACGCCGCCTCTGAAGGTCACCGCGGGCTGCGTCACTTCCGGGACGGCGCGCACGGGGCGGGGCTGAGCGGAGACCACGCCCCCTCCGCCTGAGGCGCCGCGCGGGAGCGGCCGCGATGGCGGCGGTGGCAGTAAATAAATAAACATCTAAAGTGCGGTTAAACCCGTGCTCCGGGGACTGTTGGTCATAATAAACGCTTAAATAGCGATAGAACTGCGTCTGTCCGATCTTCAGCCGCAATAAGCAGCTGAATTTTGATAAATATGTGCGTGCAGGAACCTCCGTCATAATAAACACATCGCGTAAACCCGCCTTTGTAGGATCCTCGGTCATAATAAACATCTAAATAGTGTTAAACCCTCGTCTTTGTGGGACCTCCAGCCATAATAAGCACCTAAATAGCGATAAATCTGCTATTGTAGGATCCTGAGCCACAATAAACTCCTAAATCTGTGAGGGACAGTCGGTCACAATAATAAACTCCTAAATCTGTGAGGGACAGTCGGTCACAATAATAAACTCCTAAATCTGTGAGGGACAGTTGGTCACAACAAACACCTAAATCTGTGATGGACAATTGGTCACAATAATAAACTCCTAAATCTGTGAGGGACAGTTGGTCACAAGAAAAACCTAAAGCACAATAAACCTGCACCCCTGGCATCTTCAGGCACAATAAACACCTAAATCGCCATGGAAAGTGTTCCAGCCTTCAGGGAATCGTTCTCTGAGGAAAAGGAGCCTCAAAAACCTCTCAGAATTCAGCCCTTTGGTAGAGTTACAGATTTTATTTTATTTCTATGGATTCATGGGTTTCTCTGGAGCAAAGAGGAGATCCCATCAATCCATAGAAACATCTCCAAGAGGTGCCATAAGATGATCCTGGATTCCTTTTGGTGATGCCCAGCAACAGGACAAGGAGTAATAAACTAAAACACAACAAGTTTCACCTCAACACAAGAAAGAATTTCTTTATGTTGGGGTGGCAGAGCTGTGAACCTGCAGTGTCCCTCTCTGGAGACATTCCTGCCCCACCTGGATTTGGTCCAGGTGACCCTGCCTTGGATGATCTCCAGAAGTCCCTTCCAACCCCAACCATTCTGTGACTATGGGATTTTCACCCCAAAAAAGAAGCCAGGGTCCCTCCTGCCCCCTCATCCCTACTCAGGGGCTGAGTCTCCTTGCTTTAGAGACACTGTCTACTCAGATAAATGAATTTTTAAATTAATTTATTAGCTATTGAATTAATGAAGCTGTTTCTACACCCAGCAGCAATGATAAGAGATACCACAGTCAACAGTTATGATAATTCATGTTAAAAAATTGCTTGTTGGCAATTTCTTCACTTAAAAAGGAGGTGAAAGACCAGATATTTCAACATCTTTTACATCAGGGGATGTAACTGTTGCCTGATGAAAGAAGAGCTAACATTGTGAGTTTATAGAGCAGGAGTACAGCTCAGAAAAGCAGTTGCTGACGAGAGAATTATCAGGAGATAAATATAAATGATAAACCATGCTCAGAACAGGGACATCTGCAGAAGCTCAGACCACTAGTGTTGCTGCAGGACAGCTTCTCCCTGGCTCTTGGCCTCTCTCCATCTCTGAGAGCAATAATTGAGCAATAATTTTGCTTTTCTAGAGTTCAAGCAACTCGTTTCTTAATGAGTGGTTTTCTCAATGCTTTTTAATTAATAGTTTTCAATTTTCACTCTTTTTTTCTTTGCTGGCAGGGCGATTCTTGACGCTTGAAGTCATTTTGTGACCGCGTCCCTCTTGGATTTGTTTTGTTTTGCAGAACAATGAGGGCAGGATGGCACTGCGGGCAGGATGAATGCTGCCATTGTGCTTTGTCCTGCTGCTTTCCTTGGGAAAACTCCAGAGCTCCCTTTTGTACCGGCTCACCCTCGCATCTGCTAATGCCCACAGCTCACAAGGATTTGGGGAAGGACACAAGAACCAGTAGCTGATGGCCATCCCCAAAAAAATCCGCAATAATGGTGGTTGTGGTGATGTTCACAGCAAGCAAATATTGGTTTATTTCAGCTGTTTTGATGTGGGTTCACCACAGGGATTAAGTGGTTCTTTAACCACCAGTCAGGTGCTGATGCTTCTTTTGATAGAAAGGTGTGAAAGAAACAAGATCCAGCCTTGATTTTGGGTTGTGTCCATCTGATTGTGACCCAGTGTGGCAGAATGGGATCCCAGATCTGGGAAATAAGTGATGAAATCCCATTGCACAAGCGCGAGGCTGAGCGAGCTCTGGGGGAACCATCAGCAGCTGCTCCCGAGCCAAGTGGAACAAGAGGCTGTGGTGTGAAAATCAAACTTTTAATAGATTTCTTCTATTGTTTGTCCAAATGACACATCCCAGAAAAGCTCGTGGTGAGTTTGGGAGTGCAGCAGGCCCTCTGCACACCAGATGGGCTCTGGGCAGGGTGTGGGAGTTTGGTGCGTTCTGCCCAAAATCACGGAAAAACCTCTGGAGAACGGGGCTGAGGCTCACATCACCTGAGCTCCATGAAGTGACACATCATCCCTGAGGGTCAGCTCAGCCAGGGAGACTTTTCTCGCATTTTTGGGAATTGCCCGGTCTCCTCGTGTCCCAGACTGGAGGGAAAAAACGTGAGGAAAAGCCCATTTTCCTTTTGGAAAGCCCAATTTTCTGCTGAAAAGCCCATTTTCCTGCTACAAAATCCCATTTTCCTTTTGGAAAATCTAATTTTCCTGCTGGAAAAGCCCGGTTTTCTCTCTGGATTCCGGCGGGGCGGGGGCGGCGGTGTGAGGGGACTCTGCCGGGCTCGCGGCGGCCGCCAGGGGGCGCTATGCCACGCCCCCCCCACCCCCGCCCAGGCCTGACGTGACGTCGTCGCGAGGCGCCACGTCTGGCGCGAGCGGCGAGGGGCGTGGCCAGCGAGGGGGGAAAGGGGAGGGGGTTGTGGCGCGCCCGCCCGGCCGGCCAATGAGGAGCGCGCGCGCGTGCGCGGCCGGCCAATGAGGAGCGCGCGCGTGCGCGGGGCGGGGCCGCGCCGGGCGCGCGTCGCGGGCTGAGGCGGAGGGACGGGGCCAAGATGGCGGCGCCCGTCCTGCTGCGGGTGTCGGTGCCGCGCTGGGAGCGGGTGGCGCGGTCCGCCGTGTGCGCCGCCGGCATCCTGCTGTCCCTGTACGCCTGCCACCTGGAGCGCGAGAAGGGCCGCGACAGCCACTACCAGGCCCTGTGCGACCTCAGCGAGCGGGTGCGCTGCTCCGCCGCCATCACCTCCAGGTGAGGCGCGGGTGGGACCCGCCGCCGCCCCCGCGGGGGGAAGGGGCTGAGGGCTGCGGGAGCGCTGGGGAAGGGTCCCGGAGCGCTGCCTCCCATGCCTCGGGGCGTGCTGGGGGCCGGGCCGGTGCTCGGAGGGGCTGCGGGGCGGGCGGGGGCACGGAGGGGCCGGGGCTGCCGGGGACGGGGCAGCGCTCCCGGTGTGGGGCAGCCCCGGGGCTGGAGGGCCCCTGTGGGAACGGGTATTTTCGGGATCGCTACGGCTGGAGGGTGAGGCACCCGCAATTGCTGTGTTGTAATCAGTGGCAATTAGGTGGAGTGACAGGCGTTTCAGTGGTAAAAGCTGGGCAGAGTGGAGTGCTGTGTCTGTGAGCCGTGGTTAAGGACAACATAAACAAGTGCGGTTGCGGGTGGTTCGCTTTGTTAGCTTTAATTGCAGTATCTGTTTTGCGTTCTCATTGGGACGAACCCTGGCAGCACAGGAGATGCTTTGGTGATCCAGAGGAAGTGCTTCATTCAAAGGAGGCTTGGATGCCTCTGCAGCACAAGCCCAGTCCAAATCCTGACTTATTTTGCAGATGTCCAGCCAGTTCAGCAGTTGCTTTCTAAAGGCCAAGAGCTCTTATTTCTGTTAGGAGAGTCATTGTATGAATCTGGTTCTTAAGCAAATCTATGTATTAAATCCTTCCTCTTTGTTTTAATGAGAATTTTGTTATTATTGTGTTAGTGCCTTCAGCTGAATGAATACTTGAGATTTCCTTTTTCCCCTCTCAGTGTAACCTGTGCAAAAGCTGTCACAGTTTTTACAGACGTACTTGCTGTATCATCATAACAAGCCAGTTTGATGGAGTATTCTCATCCTCTATCAAGCTGGGAGCTGTGAAATTTTTGAGGCAAAACATCCAGGAAGCTCTTTTTCCTAAATCCTCTTCTGTGGTGACAGAAGTGAGATTGTGTTACAGAGATCTGTATCTCTGGCCACCTGATGTTGTGGTTGAGTGAAGGCTTTAACTCTGCTTTTCTGTCTGCCTCAGGTCATCTTTAGTTTGTGAAGGTGCTTGTTCATATCTCTGCTTGGAAAGTGGCCTGAAATGAGAAGTTTGGCTCTAACTAGGGAGAAAGCTTCAATAAACTCACCAGATAAATTCAAATAATATAAATTAAATTATGCTCAGGCTACTGAGATTAAAGCACGTGAGTCTCATCAGGCATTTAACTTTGATCACAGATACAGGGTAAAAAGAGAATAACAGAAATTCAAGCATTAAGTAACAGATGAAGGGGTAAAAAGACAATAACAGAGACTGAAGCCTGTTCTTGTACAGACTTGGTCCTCCAACAGCTTTTTGTGCTGCTGTTGTGACAGGGGATTGCATGTCACAATTTTGATGCATGTTTACTGAACACTTGGGAGAAGGAAATTACCTAAAGATATAATTGGAATTATTTCTAATTATGGAACCGAGCTCGGTAATTACAGCGTTCATTAGCAATGCTGCAGCTGACACGTTGAGTAAGACCTGGGAATCCTTGGCTGGAGGAATTCTGGATGATAATGTGAGGAGTTGGGGATAAAATGCTCTCAGATCTCCCAGCAGTTGCTAGGAGAACCATGCCTGGAGTGAAGCACTGCAAATGCCAGGAGAGCTCGTGATCGTGTGAGCAGGTGGTAAAAGGAGTTTGTGCAAAAGGAACGTGCAAGTTCTGCTCACTCCAACCATATTTGGAGAAGAATTTGCTTTCCAGGCTGTGCAGGGCACAGAGGGGGAGTTCGGCTTTAACAGTAATGCAGGAGGGCAAGGCATTGAAGTTGCAAAGAAATTAATCTTATTTTCCATGTGGCCACAGCTCCCCATCCACTGTTCTCTGTCACTTTCTCCAGCTGAGTGTTCCTTGTTCCCACATCACCAAAGTTTCTCAGGAACTTCATTTCTAAAAGGAGCTTTTAAGCACATTTTAGATTTCACTGGGGTTGTAAAGTTTCAAATTTGTGTTCCAGCTTTTTCTCAGGTAATTCAGATTTAACTTCCATATTTCTTTTCTCATTGAGCTGTTTCACTGACAGTCAGAAATTAATTGATTAGCTAATGATTAGAGTTAACTCTGCAGAGTTATCTGGGTGAGAAACTTCTGCTCCTACTTTGGCTTTTAGGTGGTTCCTTGGGTTATGTGACTTTTTATTTAAGCTGGATTTGCTGATGGAATTTGGAATGTTACAATCTTCACATCTTGAGTTTTGACTCCAAGAGTGGGCTGAACTTTAAAAAGCACTCAATGCTGTTAGGATTCATTTTAAATGCATAGAATAATTAGAATTAGTTTATTCCTTCCTGAGCTGACTTTCTGGTATTTTGGGCGGAGTTTTCCTCACCAGCTGTTGGTATTTCCAAGTCTTGCTTTTAAGCCAGATCTGGCATTGGCACAAGAGCAAGAACAGAAATGTAAAGACTGCCAGCATGCAGAGGGAGGAGCACAGAAAATCTCCTATCAGAGCCTGACTCATGCAGAAGGTTATGTTGGAGAGATCCCTGCCCAGTATCCCTTACCCAAAACATGAATGGTCAGCATATTTCAAATTTTTATCAAGGGGAAAGTTCATGAAATAGTTTAAAAATAGAATTTGCTAAGGAGTGGCTGATAATGGCAGGTATTAGGGCAATACCTCCCTAATTGCTGTATTTATTTTAAATTAATTGCTGTCTGATAGTTGAGAATTATTAAGGGTCAAAAATGGCTTCATTTACAAACTGACTGTTTTATAAACTGGCTAATAGTTTTCCACTGAAAAATATTTTTGGTCTTGCTGTATTTTCACAGTGGGAATTAAAGTAATAAAACACATTTCAAGTCCTGCAGGTCATGCTACAGCTTGAAATAAAATGTGACCTTTAAGTGGTAATGCAGAGACTCAGAGCCTTTGGCTTTGCTCTTTTCCATGCCCTGAGAGATTTTGGGATCTGCTAATACATGTTTCCTTTCTGTCTTGATGAATTGGAGGATAAATGAGTGGTTTTAAATGACTTTAGCAGCCTGGCATGCATTAATGAACGCTGTAAGAGCCTCAAGACAGCAGCACAAACGAGCAAAGGGCACATGTGTATCTTTAGCAATATTTGCAGCTGCGTCACTGAAGGGCTTTGGCAATAGTCAATATTGATCTTTGCCTGGTTGCTGAAGGAGTTCTAGAGTCAAAATAGCATTTGGAGAATCTGGATGTCATTGGGATTTTAGGAATTCCCTGTTCTGTTCATGGGCAGAGTTTTGGATTGGTGTCTTGTGTTTGAGGCACTTTGAAAAGTGTGATGTGACAGGATGGTTTGGGTTGGAAGGGACCTTCAAGGTCATCCTGTCCCAGCCCCTGCCATGGGTGGGGACACTTCCCTCTATAAAAGTTTCACATCCACCTTGTGTTTTCTGTGGATGCACCAAAATATTCACCTGGTAGCTCCTGAAAATGCCTGTTAAACGTGGGGTGTGTTGTGGGCAGCTCTGAAAGGGTGGCCTGTGACAGGTGTACTGTTATTGTATGGTTCTGCCACATTCATAATTCACTTTAAACACTGAATTTACACCCTGTGTTCTGTTTGGTTGCTTGTCCTGCTGTAGAGCTGTTCCTCTGCAGAGTGGGTGTGAATTGCAGGTAAAGAACTGCCCCGTGCTGGTTTCTCAGCAGAGCACACCTTGCTAGAACTGCTCTGATGCATCTTTACAGGGATCAAAGTGACAAGAACAACCCCATTGTCCAAGGAAATGAGGCATGGAGAAAAATTCCCAGACCTCCCTAAGCTGATGTTTAAACAGGTTCTGTTGTGTTGTCTGTCAAGTTTGCTTAATTCCAAGTAAAGAACATTATGTGGCAGTTATTCATGTTTATAGTAATAAATTCCTGATATCCCAGGAGCTCTTTTCCTTGCTGCCCCTGCAAGCAAATATCCAGATATGTTTGAGGTTTTCAGCTGCAAGTGTTAGTGACTGGTGTAAGGTGTTAGGAGACGAAAAAGGGATTCTGGATTTAGTGAGTTGGCTGTCTGAGGGAAGCTTGGAAAATCTCTGGTTTGGAATTGGGCAGGGAGAAATTGGAGGAGCCAAATTGGTGCCACAGGGGAGGGGAGGGAAAGCCAGAGTCACTCCTGTGCTGAAGGGAAGCCCTGCCCTGGAGCCAAGGTTCTGTGTCCCTTGTCCCCAGCTGGGCTGGCACTGCAGGCAGGGCTCGGGGGAGCAGAGGGTGTGAGCTGGGAGCACCCAGAGCTGATTCCATGGGCTGGACAGGGGACGGTGCAGGAATGCTGGTAGAAACCAGCCTGGAGTCTTAAAGTTGCTCTTAAAGCTGCAGAAGCTGAGAACTCAAATATTTTGGGGTTTTTTTTTCCATCTTTCTAGTAGAAAATTGATGTTTAATACTGATACAACACCTATTGACTGAGGCACATCTTTTATAAAACACAGCAGTGCCCCTGCTGTGGTAAGATTTTCTTTTCCATCCTTACAGTGCTCACACAAACATGTTAATTTTTGCTTTTCATAAATATGTAATTTCCAGCTTCACTGGAATTTGTAATAGGGTTAGGAATTATTCTGCCTCGTGCACAGTAAATTTAACAAAGTGCTTATAATTCAGACTTGGTCTTCATTTATGGTAGCTTAATAGAAAAGATTATTAAGGAAGGAATCAGTGCTGTTGCCTTGTATCTTGAATAGCGAGTGCTTCTGTAAAGGCTGCTATAAAATAATTATCCACTGTCTGCTTAATATTTTGCTGATCTAGACCCTGAGAGTTTTTACAGACTATCTGAAGTAGAGCTGGAGGATATATAGAAGAAAACCTCATTTGGTTATGCTAAATGCTGCTAATAGATTTAAACATGAAATTAAGTGTATCAACATTTTTGAGCACTCCTGGCAAGTTTACAAATGAGAATTTTTAATCTTCTTTTTTGTGGCTTCTAATTGAAGGCTTTTACTTAATTTATTAAGGCTGTTAAGAGTGGCCTTGAAGCCATGAATTAGATTTAATCCAAAATCCTCTGGTGAAGCTGGAAAGAAGTTGCAACCAAAGTTTCTTAACAGATCCTTTGACCTTTCTATGAGCTTTTCACTGAGGGCAGGGGGTGAGCTCTGCTCCTCTCTGAGAACTTTCATTCTGGACCAGAAATGATCTCAGAAACCCAGTGGTGCTCAAGGAAATGTGCACATCACTTATCAAGTGTAGCCTTTTTTTGTTATTTGTTTTTGATAAAATTAGATTTATTGTTTCCTCTAGGTTACAAAGTGGTAAGGGGTGCTTGCTGTTGATAACAAAATAATGCTCATGGGGTGAGAAATAATCCTGAAATGAGAGGAAGTAACTACTGCTTAAGTAACTACTACTACTACCCAAAACCCACCCAAATTTGAGTTCTTTCCTTGCAGTTTGAGCACAGAATCTTGGTTATTGTTTGCACTTTTGCACCAAACCCAACAACTGAGAGAGAATTGTGTTGGCGAAGCTGCTGCTGCACAAATGCAGAGATCTGGGATCAGAGAAGCCTTTGAATAATCTGGTCCCCTGAGGGATTTGATTGCATTTCCAAGCAGTCCTTGGGGACACTGGAATGAGACCTGGAATTGTCCTTTTTCCAAGGCATGCTGTACCTGTGCTGAGCCAGTGTGGTTCTTTCCATGTTAAACTGGAAATCCAGGGCTTGGTTCCGTTCTGGGCATAAAACCCAGGGGGGTTTCCAGGTGAAATCCAGGGGACGTGGTTCTGCTCATCACCAGGGTCGTGGTTGAGGTCAGAAATGCTCAGAAAACATCTGGGACACCCGGGAAGGCCTCAGGGGAGGCTGCCAAGTGTTGGTGCAGGTGAAACCCCAGTTCAGAAGTTTCAGCTGATCCTTAAGTGTAGCCATGACATTTTATGGAAAAGCCTTTCCTTAGGATTTTTCCTCCTGAGAAGCTGAGAGGCCTCAGGAACAACATGTAACCAATGGTTATCTGCTGCTGTGGAATGCAACAGGTGCATCTGGGATTGGGCTCATGTGGTTGTTTCTAATTAATGGCCAATCACAGCCCAGCTGGCTCGGACTCTGTCTGGGACACAAAGATTTGTTATCATTCTTTGCTATTCTATCCTTAGCCAGCCTTCTGATGAAATCCTTTCTTCTATTCTTTCAGTATAGTTTTAATGTAATATATATAATAAAATAATAAATCAGCCTTCTGAAACATGGAGTCAGATCCTCGTCTCTTCCCTCATCCTCAGACCCCTGTGAGCATGATCAGGCTTAAGGACAGTGGAGGCCAAGGAAGGATAACAAGGAGGATCATTCTTGGGAATTGTCTTTGAGAAAACTGCTCAAAACATCTGCAGGCAACTGTCAGAGCCGGGGCTTGGCTACAGAAACACTCCAGCATTTCCTACAGGGGCTGCAGGGGACACGGATCCAACTCCTGGCTAAACAAACACTTTCTGCTTGGTTTGTTTGACTTGGTGGGTTTGGCAGGTTTGGAATTCTGCTGCTTTTGGAGCCAGTGCTGACAGCTCAGAACTTGTAACTTGTTAAACTGGAAGGTTGTTTGCTTGTCCTTTGAAATGTTGGAGATGCTGGTGGACTAAATGAGGTTCTTGTGTTCCATTTTAGCATTTTTTCTGCTAAATTATGCTAAAATGTTTCAAGTGTGTCCTGTTTTGGACACAGAGGATGTTCACAATTGTGCAAAAGAGATTGAAATGATTTTAGTGATGTAAAAGTGTAAGATTTTATTGGAGGTACATCACTTGTTGAGCACAGTGACCTCGGTTCTTTTTGTCTTCCTGTTAAGAAGTAACAATTGCACACAAATACTGCTTCAAACTTCTGAAAATGCAACATTGCTGAGCTTTGTGAAGTACCTCAAACCAAAAGGGGCATTGTTTAGAGGGTGGGTAATAACTTTCAAAACCTCCTTTTGATAAAAGAGGACTGAAAAATCACTGCAGTGTTCAATTGTAGATGTTGGGAAAAGAGATGAATCACTTCATTTTCAATTTCTTGAATCACTTTTTAACATTTTAAAGAACATTCAGAGTGGTACATGCAGATAGGGAGGGGGAACTGAGTTTACAAAGATGTCTTAAAGGTTTGTTCCTTGTAATTAGCTCAGATTGCTTTAGATTTTTAATGGCAGTGAAACTCGGGCGTGGTGAGAGTGGGTTTGGCCCCTGTGTGTGTCAGAGTGCTCTGAGTCACCTGGGGTGACAGTGACCTGGATCTCAGCACGGAGCTCCTGCTCCTCAGGGATGGAGCCACCAGGCAGAACCAGGAAGAGCCTGCAGAAATCAGGCTCTGCTTTTATCTTGCTCTGCAAGCAGCTCTGTACTCCTGCAGGTCATTTTGTTTACATTCTGTATTTAAAAAAAAATAAATAATGCAAATGATAACACTTCTTCTAAGTTAGGTTTTTTTGTAAAATTCAGGTTACATGAAATACATCTGAGTTTATTTTTTTGCAGCTTATCTTGCTATTAGGACTTTCTTCTTGCTATTTGTTTGCCATATTTTTTTAGACTTTGAAGTTTTCATCAGTCAGGCAATTCACACCTGAGTCTGGTGAGAAAATGAACACTCTCTACTCAGTTTTTATCCTTCTTCCATTTGCTGGCAGAAGTTCCTGGTTCATTGTGAGTTTTACAACCTTAATAAAATTAGGGGACAATTTAGGCTTTTCAGCAGGGAAATGAGATGGGAATGGGAGTGTACAAAGTAAATCTATAAAGTCTAAATACTTTGCTTTTCATTTGATGCAGAACACTTGCTCCCACTCCAAACCTTATAAGGCTGGGAAAAGTGTTCTGTGCTGCTGAGCTGGCTCCAAGTGTGTGGAATAAGATTTGAGATTAGACCTGAACTCCATGGGCTGAAATTTAATACTTGATGTCCTCAAAGCTGCTACAAGGCCAACGAGACACTTAATGAACTCCTGCATGTGGAAAAAGCTTTCCCTGTGCTCTGACCTTGCAGCTCTGCGCAGATCCCTCCAGGACTCTGACTCCTGGGAAGGGCTGGAACTCATCATCCTTCCACTGGCAACATTGGATTATTCTCCTGCAGAACAGCTGCAGGGGCAGGTTCTCTCAAATGCCATTTCTGATATTTTAAGCTGGAGTTTGCTCTCAGACAGATCACAGGATGTGAGAGCACATTCAGCATCCTGCACTTGGTTGGAGTTGGGCTGATGCTGAGCCTTTGCCCACTTTGGGTTGTGCAAGAAAACCTGAGTGTGTTCAAATCATTTTAATGTCACCCTGACATGAATTCTCAACAATAAACTGAACTTGGGGATGGCAGGCTGAAGCATCTATAAATGTAATAATACAGAAAAATAAACTATTCAATGTAGAAAGAAGAAGTTTTATATACAACTATGTAGTTTTAGTAGTGTATACTACTAAAGTATATATACTAAAGTAGTTTTATATACTACTATGATAATTTCTTTAATGTATTTGTGTGGCTCTTTAATACAGCCTTTGGAATTTGGACAACACAAGACAATTGTTACATGTGCTGTGACCATCAGGAAGGCTAAAAAATTAACAGTTCTCACTTAAAATCCAGATAACCTTTGAGGTGTGGAAGGAAATCTCACCATAACTGAGATTCTTTGTAATTCTTTGTAACTTCCATAGCCCCAGAGTTGCCCTGGGGTGAGAGCAGAGGGCCAGGCAGTTCTGCTCTGCTTTTCCTGGCAGCTCTGGGATGCTGAGGCTCTGTCCCCTCATTGTCTGTGCTGCCTTGAAGCTTAAGATTGGCACAAAAGTTCCACTTTTAAAAGATTTGTAACCAAACTAGCTGAAAGTATGTTTAATTTTTGACTGTTTGTACAGCAAATCTGCTTTCTAAGAATTGGGACCTGCTGGGTTTCTTGGGGAGAAGAGCACAAGAGTATTAATAGTAAATTCAGAATTAGTCTGCAATTAAAATGATGGGTTTTGCACAGATGGCTGTGAGACTAGAAAGTGTTTTGGAGATGATATGAAATTATCCTCATTGTGGTGCCTCTTTCTGTGAGAAAACTGCTTGTGATGTGGTGATGGCAGGTCCCAGGTGAGTGACATCAGCACCATTCCTGCCATGTGCAGGGACAAACCTGAGCTGTGTCCTGGTTCAGCAGGGCCATCGCCTCTAGGACAGGAAACTTCCTGAAAATTGCACTTTCCTTGGAGTTTCCTGCTGCTGCAGGATGAGGATTGGCACTTTGTTACCTTGCTCGGTTAAGCTGCTAATGTGAAGCAAACCTTACATTTGTTGGCTTGGCTTGATGCTCCAAAAATCTGCTGGCAGATATCCCAGTGTGCTCTTGTGAGTTAAATTACCTTGGAGTAACAAAATAACTTCATATTTTCTAGTGACACTAATAAATAGGGTTCTCACTTTGCTTTTACAAATAATGGCATGATCTGCCTTAGGGCATGGAATTAATGGTTTCTGGCACAAACACAATTGCTAATTTAATCTTTCCTCCTCCTTTTGCAGCAGCAGTTTTGTAGGGCTTGTGCTGCTTTCTGCCTTATCACTGGAAAGTTGAAAGTCACTTTGTAGGGATTTCAGGTGTTGGTTCAAAGTGTCACACTGTGCAAGAGCTGGGGATCTTGTGATGGTGCCATGCTCAGCTCGTGTGCTTGACAGATTTGGGTTCCTCCTGAGCTGTTTGAGGAGCAGCTGAGCCACAGATTTATGTCCTGATTCTTCTCCTGCTCTGATGCAGACAAAGTGAGTGGAACAAATCCTTGCCTCAGCTTTGTAGTGACCTTGTGTCCAGGTGACTGTGGTGCAGAGAGCTGCTAAAGCTGTCATTGGGGGAAGGAAATGTTTATGTGACAAAACAGCTCCAAACTCCAGCCCTGGGAAGCAGAGCTGGTGTTCAGTGCAGTTCCCTCAGCAGTTCCTGGTGTGTCAAACAACTCTAATCAGCAAGTGTGGGATAAAGCTGTGCCCAGTGCTCCCCCTGTTGCTGCTTGGTTTTCCAGGAGAACACCACATAAATCATGTCAGAATTTGTGTCCTTTTCTTTCCCCAAGAGCCCTGAACTGGAAATGCTGCTGGAAAGCAGGAGGTGGGCAAATAAGAGTGTTGCCTTCTTGTGAAGGTCGCGGTGACCTGGTATCGGAGTCCAGCACCGCGATCTCCTCCTTGGGATCCCTCGTGGTCAATAATGGACGCTGACACCAATGTGGTGGACGGTTAAAGGCGTTTATTGAGGGGTCTCGAGGGTATTTATGGACTAAGGGGTTTCTCTACGTCAGACAGGGGTTTGGCTATACTTTCTAGGGTTAGTATGGAGTGGAAAGTTACTGGCATGCATAGGTTAGGGGGGCTACACGTCTGGCTACATTCCAAGGGTGATCCTTATCTATGGGGAGGGGGGCAGAAGGAGTCCTGTACTTTTCCGTCACAGCCCGAAATCTTCCGAACGCCTGTCCCTATGCCTACCACATAAGAGTTAATTAGTTTCCCTGTTTTACAGATGGGGTCGAGGATTCGGTCTCTTGGGTTCCATCTTTGGAAAGGACAGTGCAATAAATCAGTCCAACAGTGTTTTTGGCCTGGTGTTTTATATACTACAAATGCTACTTGGTAAGTATTCATTCACTTCAGAGCCTCAAAGCAGGGCTGTGGGGATGGAGGAGGAGAGCAATATCCATTGCACAATCTGCAGGAAACCAGATAAATGCTTCTGATTTTTCTATCTCGGGGTTTTTTTAGCAGCACTCTAATGATACATCTGTCCAAAGGGCTTAAAACCCAACTGATAACAAGAGTAATTGCATTTTCTCCTGATATGCTATTAATAATCCAAGTGTGAAGACAGTTTCTGTGCTGGTATTTTCACTCCAGTATATTTGGCATTGGATTGCATGGTGGAAAAGAGGGAATAAAAATGAAATGGGCAAGTTTTGGAGGAGTAATGGAGAGAGCAGGCAAAAAAGTGCATGAAATATAATTTTATATATTTCTTGGTAACTCTGTGGTTTGCTACAAAGCTGTTAATCCTGACAGAAATAACCTGACCACGAATTTCCCTATAACTCAGGAATATGAGGATGGTTAATCCTACACACACTCCTTATCACAGGGCTGTCAGGCAGAGCTTTAGATATTCCTCTCCAAATACCCAGGTGGTGTTTTAACCAGAATTTCGTGGAACTGTTGCTGAGTGGCTGAGCTTGAATTCAGTTTTGCCCTGTGTGGAGAGGGGTGAGTAACTGTGTCTCTCTTGTTGCAGGTATGACAGCAAGTGCAGTAGCAGCTCTAATCCTCATGACATCCTCCATAGTGTCTGTAGTAGGGTCCCTGTACTTGGCATACATTCTGTACTTCGTGCTGAAGGAATTTTGCATTGTCTGCGTGCTCACATATTTGCTGAACTTCATTCTCTTTATCATCAACTACAAACGACTAGTTTATTTGAACGAGGCCTGGAAGAGGCAACTCCAACCCAAACAGGAATAACCCCTGCTGGAACTTTTGACTGACAGTCTGAAGACCCAACTTCCATTAAGTTTATTTTGCAGTAATTTTTTTATTCTCCATATCAGACACTTTTTGCCCCCCCCCCCCTTTCCCCCCTCACGAGAATCATAATGGAAATTTTGAATTATAAATTTCAAGGGGCCCCAGATAATTTCTCTGTGCTAATCTTCAGTTTCAATGCGGTTATGAAAGAAAGCTCTATAACAATCAAAGACAAGCTTTAACTTTACTTTGAAGGAGTTTTAGCCACAGCAAAACCTAGACTCTCTCTCTTCCCCCTCCACTTGTGAAGTGGGTAACACTTGCTATAAAATATCCTGTATATAAATTCAGGTATAACAAGATGTGATCATGACATGAAATATTCTAGACTAGCATCACCATATTTAATGTTGCCATGTTTACAATAAGTGTATTTTTTCTTTTTTTTCTTTTTTTTCCTTTTTTTTTTTTTTTTTAGCTGATGGACTTAGATTTGACTAGGACTTATACTGTAAATAAAATTAGAACTCTTGGTTTCATCCTTGGAGAACTCACTGTCCCATGGGTTTGGTTAGGAGCTGTCAGAGGGTTCAGCTCAGAGTCGACTGACACGATGGAAGAAGTGACCTCTAAAGAACATGGAGTTGCTGCTCTCACTGTTGTGCTTTCACAAGAATGATGCTTGGGGTTGGTTCCATTTTTTTTCTTCTTTTTTTTTTCTTTTTTTTTTTCCTTTTTTTTTTTTTTTTTTTTTTTTTTCTCCAGTAACAAAAATGGAATTAAAGCTGAAACCTGAAGTATGCTGATTAAACGACAACCTCATTAATTTCTGTACAGAACAAAAATAGCTTCATGTGGTCAATGAAAAGCTGATTTGCAGATTGGGGGTTGGATGAAGTGTTCTTTGAGAGGACTCCATTTCCAAGCAGAGCTGTTCCATTTGAAGCTGTGCTCAGCCACCCAGTGTTACTAATGTTTGATGTTCTGTGAATGCTGCAGTATAGAATTGCAATTTGCAGTGGAAACCACTGAGTGAGCAGGATAACCAAGCAGTGCACTGAAAAAGCAGTTCCTTAATTGATCTTGGTCAGGATCTTTGGTTTGTGCTATATTGGGAAATGAACTTTAGGCCTGACACACACACACACAGAGAAGATCTCTTGGAAGGGCAACCTGTTTAATGGGATAAGTAAGTCAATGTGCTCCTGAAAATGAAATGTGATATAGTGCTATCATTGCTCTTTCTAAGAACTAATTGGGGAAAAAAAATATTAAACTGCAGATTTAAACAAAGGAACAAAATTGTACACATTGTTTCTGCACTCAGTATTCTAAGGCTGAATGTTAAAAGTGCCTTCTGTCTTCAAATCTTAAACCAAATACTTTGTGTTGAACTTGGCAGGCAGAAGTGTCCTTGCTTTAAAAATGAACAAACAAAATTCCCAGCAAACTTGCTGGGGATAGAAGAGTATTAAGAGATCTGGTTTTAGTTTTTAGACTGAGAAGTGGTAGCAGTATTGTTTTCAGTTTAATTTAAAAGGTTGATGTGATTTGGAAAAGTGAAATATTTGTGTTTCAGACTGTGTGACACCAAAATGTGTGGGTTCAGCTACTTTCTGTAATTGGTGCTGTGCTGCTTTTTGCCCTTGTCAGTTCGAAATATGAACAATTCCAACTGCATACCCATTTATTTAAAGAACTAATTTAACTCCTTTTAGCATTTTCATTCTCAAACATGAATGTCAGAGAGACACTTCCATTGTAAGTGATTTTAAACACTAAGGATAAACTTGACTGTGAAACGAGCAGTGTTTCCATAGAGCAAAACAAGGTTGGAGATCAAATTCACAAAATTAATATTTAAATTACTACTGAAATAATTCTGGTTTGCACCAAGGGTAGAGGTGGAAACTGCTTTTCTGTACAGAGTTGTGTGGTGTGAGTAACATCTGTTGCATGTAACACTAAATGACTTGTCCCTCGTCTGACAGTTTTAGCCAACAATCCATTAAATGAGTTTTGTATTGACCAGAGTATAGTTAAAGCTTGTCTTGATGTTTAGTTCTGTCTCTCAAATGCCTTCCACTTTGATATTAAGGGGAATGAATGATGTTGAATTGGTCCCTCAAGGCTTGGCTTTGTTCTCTCCCAAGCCCTGAGGCAGTAGCAGTGTTTCATGTGTTGTATAGATTTTATTTCGATGCATTCCTGTGATCTACACTAAAGGCATCTTCTTTTCATCCAAGGAAGAGGTGAACATGTGCTGCCTGAAAGTTGCTCCTGTCTCAGAGCAAGCAGCCATGGAGACAAGTCTAATCCATGAGTACTTGGTCCAATTCTGGGAAAAAAAAGAGGAGAAAAAGCCCCATCAGCTGAAAGTATTGTGTTGACTTCACTGTGTCTTGTGCTTGTTTGTGTGGGCATAGTCTGTTGATTCAGTTTGTTTAGTAAAAATGTTTAGGGCCAGATTTCCAGCAGTCCTTGTTAGTGTGCACATAGGGAGCAAATGGAGCTGGAGTTTGGGCTCTGGGAGAATTTGCAGCCACACTTTGTGCACAGCTTTGCAAATCTGATCCTTAATTGTGAACTCTCTTGTCTTGTGTGCTTCCCTTGCAGTTCCTTTTTACTGGAAGTGATTTGCTAGAAATGGCCCTGATTTCTTCTCTTTCTCTCTCGTGCTTCAGAAATGCAGTTGGCCTGAATAAAGGGCAGAATTATCTTAGCAGGAGAAATTTGGACCTTTCTGCTTCCAGTTCTTTTGACACTTTCCTTGCTGCTCCCAATGATAGAAACAGCATTTTCCTTCCAGGAAAATGGGCTGTGATTGAAATCAGGAGTGCAGCTGTGCCCCCCTGCCTGCCCCAGCCAAAATGTGGTGGCAAATGTGTGCTTGATACTGGTTTTAATCCTTCCAAATCCAAAGGCAAATCCTAAAATTTCCCAAGGATGCAGGAGTCTGGGTAAAGGCAGGTGAACGATATTTGGGCTGGTAAGGGACAGGGGGTGTTACAGAGATCCTTGTTGTGGTTTCAGCACTCAGGAGAATGGAAGGGATAAAATTCACAGTATCCAAACAGAGGTTCTGAATTTGGGCTCTTCCTGCCCCTCTTTGGCTCTCTCAGAATCCCAAAATTCCTTTAGGATCATGGAATATTCTGAGTTGGAAATTTGACAGTGAGGGGCAGATTGGAAAGGCAACAAAACCTCATCCCAAACCCTGCTTAGGAATTTACCATTCCTGAAATCCTCTTACTGTAAGGTACTTGCTACTCTTTAAGGCCAGGGAGGAAATGAATATTCTTGGGAGTTTCTCCCAGTGAAACATTTGTGGCACTGAGGCCAGTGAGACATTCCTGAGCACCTTTGGGATCTGAAGGGACAGCAGATCTCTGCTGAGGAGGTTTGTGAATGCTGGAGTTGGCATTTTTGTGCTGCTGTAGTCTCAGTTGTTCCAGGAGGTTGGTGAGGTGCTTCAGGCAGTTCTGCTCCTCATTTATGTGAGCTGAGATCAGAGCTTGGCTTTGGTTCTGCCAATGTTGTTTAAACTGGTCCAGAAAAGATATGAAGTATTCTGTTACCACAAAACTGTGTTAAGCATGGCCTAAATATTAGGTGTTTGTTCTGTATAGTATGTTCCATCAACTATTTATTCCCAGTGCTTTCAAATCCAACACCCATTTAAAATGGAGTCATTGGGCAGATGTTCCTTTTCTCAATATAGGCTGAGAGATTCTCTACTGGAGGTTTAGGATACAATTTTGCTAACAAGTAAAAAAAAACCATGTAAATATGTATGAATTCTATTTGTTGCACATAACTTTTTTGGTAAAAAAAAAAAAAGAAAAGAAAAAAAAAACCAACAAAAATAAATGTAGAAATTACCTGTGGATGTCTTGCTGCAATCATTCTTATGCTGCATTCATGCAGTCCAAACATAAGAGCTTGAATGAACCCAACCAGAGGCCTTTTTGGACTCAGTCTGAGCCTTAGAAACTGTTTTTAATGTCAGTACTGTAATTCTGTTTCTAGAAATTGTACCAAGTCGTGTGGTTTTTCCCCAAGCCCTTGTGTGTGTTTAGCAGTAGAAGGGTTAAAGCACTTGATTCTCCCCAGATCCCAGTTTTCCCAGTAGAATTCCTGCAGCTTTTGTCTGGCTGAGCATTGTGTGTAAAGGCTGAGCAGCGTTGACTTGAGGCTTTCAATGTTTACAGTTCTTTAAGCAAAAAAAGAAACAAAACAAACAACCCACCCAATCTTGTGATTTTTATCACTTTCTGCTTTATTGGGGCTGCTCAAAGCTGGTCCCACAGACCACAAGATCCCTGGAAAAAGGGCTGGAGTGTCCCTGGAATTGGGGAGGGAGCTGCTGGCAGGGTTGGGTTCGTTGAGAACAAGCAGGAATTAACCCTCAGATGTGTGCTCAGATTTTGGGGGGGCTGAGCTGAGCCCTGCTTTGTAAGGAGTGACCAATGTCAAATCCTCATCTGTGTTTTGGTCAGGTTTGTTGAAATTGAAGAAAATGAGTTTTTAAAGGATGATGGAGAAGCTGAAATGACTTTCAAACACTGCTAGTTGGCAGTACCATGGTGTGTTTGAACAAATGTCCTTTTATTGTGCATAGAGTTTTATATTCTGGGGGTTTAGTTCTAGAGAAAATCTAGGCCTAGCACAGTGTGAGGAATGCTGTAATGTTGTTTCTTTTCCCCTAAAAACACAAGAAAAATTGTCGTGGAGTCTGCAGTGAACATCTGTGTCCTTATTGTGCTGGGGCAGGGTGGAAGGTGCTGTTGGTTCCTCATGTACCACCTCTGAAGGGAACAGAATTTGGCCAGCACACAAGAGAAAAGCAAATATTTCCTTTTTATGGTCAGATTTGGTCACTTCCCTGAGGCACAGAGAGGCAGCTGCAGAGCAGGAGCCATGGCACCACTTCCACCCAGAATCTGTGAATTCCAATAACCAAACTCCAGAACTGGAACTTCCCAAATGCATTGGGCAGCCTCTGCTTTTGTTATTCTGCTCCTTGTGCTGCTGCTTTTGGGAAGTTTGCAGATTTAATATTCTGAGTTTTGCTGAGTGCTGGTGAGATCCATGCCCGGCTAAAGCCTGGCCTAGGCTGCTGTGCAGGCCTAAAGGGACAGCACTGCAGCAGCACAGGGATTTATCTACACCTGGCCCTGCCCCAGAGGGCTTCAGGCCACTCTCAGAAAGCTTTGGAACAGAACTTCCCTCTGGGCTGCTCTTCCTGTGGTGATATTTAATATGAAGGAAGCCCTTCCACATGGAAGTGGCATCGTTGGACACAGTTTGTGTCTGACAGTGGCAGTTTTGGTACTGTAAAATAAATAGATTTCAAGTTGATTTGATGTAGTCCCTCCCTCTGTAACATTCCACCTTGCTGCTGGAACAGGAATTCCAAACTCTCTGTTGGAGGGTGGTGGGTGGCTCACAGCCCTCCTGGCTGCTGGAATGCTCAGGATTTCTCACACATCCATCCTGTCAGGCCAGAGCAGCTGCACACACTGTGCTCCTCTGCAACCCTGTGGACAGTTTGCTGTGATCTCAATAGTGTTAACTCTTAGGGGACTTTAACTGGAAAACCTCATTTGCTTTAGAGGGATTTGATGTTCATTTAGAGTAACTTAGATTTTTTTAAGTTCAGCATTGAGTTGTATCATGTAATATTTGTAATTTTTTTTTGTCATAAACAGATACCTCAGTCAGGATTTCTTAACTTCAGCTCCTTGAAAGTGAATATTTGTTTTCCTGCCTGGAAACAAGAAGCCTCCAGAGGTGGCTGAGCAGAGGAAACAAAAGTTTCTGATCTGCTTTTGCATCACAGTAACTACTTCAGGTGGACTAGAAATCGCACTGGACTTGCAAGACTTCAATCAGGCATAAAACTTATTTAAACAGAGATTTAATAACGAATCCAGCATAATCCCCGGGCACTAAACCTTTTGTTTTCATTTTAGGAAGAGGGAATGTGATGTTATTGCAGGAGGAAGACAGCTTGATTCATTTGCAATCCTCCAGTACCTGTCCCTAAGGACAAAGGCAGCGGCTTTGGGCTGGCGCTGGCGGGTGAAGATTCCCTTCTTGTTCCCCAGAACTCGTGTGGTGCCTGCAGAGAAGTTAGAAAATACAGAAATGTATAAAGCAGGCTCTGCTGGGAGCTGTTACAATGTAGGTACTAAATCAGGCCACGTGGAAGAGACCTCTGCACTTTGTCTGCACAGTCAGGGGAGCCTGGCAGGATCCGTGGATGGGACAGGGCAGCCCAGCTGCAGCTCCTGTTTTACAGCTGCTGGGCTGGGACACTCACTGGGGTGTGCCCAATCCTCAGAGTTACATCTGCTGGAGATTGGCTCCACCTTCAGATTGGATGGAGGAAAGGGTGGTGACTGTTTACTGTCCTGTGTGGTGTCTGGATCCCTTCTTCCTGTTTCAGTTTTTGTAGGAAATTAGAGAAAAGGATTGCAACAGGTAGAGAGCCTGGAACTGCATCTGTGTCTGACCTTGTCTACGTTTTCTCAGTTCTTTTTGATGCTGCTTTTCTGGGCACTGCCATCCCTGAGCTTTCCAATGCCTGTCCTGGTGCTCTGCAGGGTATTTTAGTGCTGTTCCTCCTTCTCCCTCACTGCTCACCACCCAACCCACTGCAGAACAGGTTCATTGTTAGATCTGAGTTGAGACTTTCATTTCTGTGAATTAAGGAATTTCCCTTCCTTTGTGACTGCACTTATCTATTAATAATGGATGGGGTGTCATGGTGAGCCAGCTGTGTGCCAGTGTGGCATCTGCTCCTCTGCTGCTGAACCTCTACCAAGTAAATTATGATTATTTAAGGTGCTCTGTTCCCAGGGCAGCTGCAGGGGACACTGGAAGCAAGTGAGATGTCCCTGACAGCTGCCTGAAGCTCTGAATTGAGGGTGGCTAAAAACCAGGAGCAACTGGGTCCTCACAAGCTTCCCCTGTGCATTGTCCCATGTTCCTGGGAGCATCTGTGCAGGAGAAAGGGTGAATTAAGCACAGGCAGGACCTTCCCAGGTCATGCTGGATTTTGTGACAAAACCTGGTGAACACAGGGCCTTCAGCACAGTGTTTGTGTGGCACAACCACTAAACTCCCAGGGAGGATGGAAAGGTTTAGAATATAAATAAAATCTCACCTTGATTGGTCATGAAATCAGCAAAATTCCAGATGAGCTCCCCAACCACGTACTCCTTCCTCTTCTTGTCCAGCACAGAGTGGTACTCCCTGAGCAGGGCCTGCTGGTACTCCTCACTGAACATCAGGGGAGGGTCCTGCAGCCAGGAGAGAGGCTCAGGGCACAAACAGTCCCACTCACAACTATTCCTGACCATCAGCTCTGGGGCTGCCTGCTCTGCTGGCTGGGCTGCATTAACCTGGCTGTTGTGACCATCAGCAAACACAGAGCTCCAGGTAGTCCCAGGGGGAATTCCCCTGGTGGCCTTTGTCATGACAGGGACAGGAGTGCCACCCCCCTGCATGGGACAGCACCAGGAACCTCCATTCTCCAGGCTCTGCTTTCATTTAAGCATTTTCTAGCACTTCCAAGGACAGATTTTGGAGTCCTCTTTAGCAGACAGAGTGAGTGGCAGAGCTCTCTGGTTTTGGTGGAGCAGGATCCCAATCCTGGAGCCTTTTGGACACTCCCAGCTAAAGCATCTCCCAGCAAAGCCAGGCCCAGTGGTGCCAGCCTCTCCCAGTTACCATTTTCTGCCTTCTAAGAGCTGTTCCCACCACAACACTCACACTGTGCAGCCCAGGCACTGAGTCTGCTCCATATTCACTCTGGATAATGGGTTTTTGGTAGGTTTTATACCAGTTCTCAAACTGGGCTGTGAGTTGGAGTGGGATCACTTCCAGGTGGCCTGGGTCATGGTACCAGGAGAAGTAGCTGTTCACACAAATCACATCCACATAGGGAGCCTGCAAAAAACAAGGTGAGAGTGTTTTGGCACAGACTTCAACCTTCTCTTGTAAAGCTAAATCCTCCTTTGGGTTCAATTAATGGAATCCAGGTTTATTACACATAGAACTAATTGTTTCCCCCATCACTCAGGCTCTCCAAATATAATCTCTTTCCCAGAAAAAAAAAAAAAGAAAGGATAAATTTAATGAGCTAACAGCATTAATTTGGCATTTTTCTTACAGATTAGGAAGTCACAGCAAAGAGTTAGACAAGATCAACACGTTTCATTCTCAGGTTTGTTAGAAGTCTTTTTGTTTCCAAGATGTCTCTGGCTTGCTGGTACATTTAGATGTACTTTTTCTTTTTGAGTATTGGAATGTGATTATCAAGTGAGTGGTCAAATATTTTGACTAGCAACTAAATTTTGTGCATCAATGGTGCAATACTAAGACTAAAGCATTCTGCAAGTTATTTGCCATTTCTACCACATGGACAGTGTGATAAAAGGGCACAAAGCCCCCTCAAAATAAAGTGATGTTGTATGTAACTTGTTCAATGTTCTCTTAACATGTTTTGTAATAAAAGAAAAAAAAAAGTTCTAATATCACATCAGTGTACGAGAGATCTGTTCTCTGGGTTTGTTTGCCTGAGCTCCTCCAGTTGGGCAGAGTGGGAATGGGATATCCAAAAGCAGATTCCTGCTGGGCTCCTTCATATTTAAAACCATCAGAGGTTTGTTTTCTTTTCTGGAGTGGGGAGGAAAAACCTCAGAGTTGCAGCCATTCCTGCTAATTAGAGGACATTTTAGAAGAAATCCCAAGTGTAACCTGGATCAGGGATGTGTGGCAGCACCAACTCACCTGCTAGAAGGGATTATTGTACAAGGATCTACCTCTACCCTGGAAACAAATACAGGTGTTAAAAATCCTTGGTGCATGCTAGGAAAGGCCCAAAAATGCAAGGAAAGTGCATTGTGATCATTTATCCAGCTCCAGGGCTTTAATTGTGGAGCTGGAGGAGCCTTTAGATTATTCAACACAAACAGACATCTGCCAAAGAAGATCTAGAGCAGTTGAAAGCAGGAATTAAAGCAAAGCTTCCTTCCTTTAGACTTCCACAAGGGTTGTGAGCATTTTAAAGAGGTTTAAGCTTTGGCTTAATTGCAAGTGAAAATCCTGAGCATTAGTAAACAGAATCAATGGCATAGCAAAGCATGACAATATTAATGGAATCCAGGGGCATAATCCTGCACACAAAGAATTGTTCTCTCTTACAGATCCTTTTTTTTTTTTTTTTCCAAGCTGGACTACAACTACAGGATAAGGTGATTTCTACTAGAAACAAAAATGTAATTTTTCTTTAGCCTTTCCCTGCTAAATATCTCCAGTAAATTTAGATAGGAGTGGGGGGAAAGGAATACAAAACAAGTGACAAGAGAAGGAAATTTAATGTGTGAATTTAAAAAAAAAGAAAGAAAGAAAAAGCTAGAAAATAAAGCAAACTTACACCATGATCAAGAGCGTAATTAGCATCTGTCACAAAGGTGACTGGTCTGGAGGGGTCGAGAGCTTTAGTGTGAGCTATCACTGTCCTGTTTGCAAACAGTAAAGCAAGAGTTCAACAACAGCATGGAGCAGCACAGCCCCCTCTCCCCAGGCTCTCTGTCCTTCCACCCCCCAGACTGAGCTGCTTTTGATTTAGCAGCCAGAGTTGGAATGAAATAAAGAGAATATCTGTCACCAAGTGGTTGCTACGGCACCTGAAAAGGAGCAGAGTGGAAGCACACCAAGCACAGGCACATGGGTGGTGCCAGCAGCTCAGAAGGTGGAGGGACAGTTGAGTTTGAGGACAAAACTGTAAAAAGGGCAATAGGAAGTCTCTGAACAACTCCTGGGATGTTTCTGAGGAAGCCCTGAGTGAGGGAGATGGGACAGAATGGGAGAGTCAAGCTCTGCTGCTGCCCTGGCATTGCAGGAGGGTGGTGGAACCTCCTGAAGAATGAAACTCACAGTTCTCTCTTAATGCACCTCAGCTCCCAGGGACAGTCTGCTGCCGATTACACAGCTGCCTCTGGGCTACCCAAAGCTTAAATCTCTTTAGAAACAAACCAAGGGGGCTGCAGGGACTCAAAGCAGTGGCTTTGAAGTGGGAAGCCACAGGACAAACAAGCAGCATTGACTGCAGAACCTTGTGTTCAGAATGAAAGGCCAGTTATTTTACAGCTTTGCTGGAAATCTCACAGGACTCAGCACTCACCTTCCAGTGCTAACAAGGAACATTCCATTCTCACCAGGTCTGGTTTTACTCAACCCTCAGCTCAAGAAGAGATGCTCAAACCAAGTGGACTCCTGGGAATTTTGTGGAGACTTGGTGGGTCTGAACCAACACGTTGGGACAGTTCTGAGCATCGGTTTCACACATGCAGCAGTTCCATTTTAGTTTGCATCCACAGGTTCCCAAAAAATTCCAGGGTTCCCAAAAAATGCCTGCCCTCCCTTTACTACCTCTCTGAGCCATCCCAAAGGAAGAAGAGGCATCATCTGCCTAGAGATGAGGAGCAAAGGCACTTACTTGAAGTAGTGAGCAGCTGGGGGCAGCTCTGAGGCCGGCTCGTTGGCCACTGACCACATGACCACGGAGGGCCTGTTCTTATCCCTGCGCACCAGCTCCTCCATCACTGCCAGGTGGTGCTGCAGGGACCTGTTCCCAAAGCTCTCTCTGCAAGGCAGAAGGAGGTGAGGGTGTGAAATCCATCCATTTCCCTGGGAAAACTCAGCACAGCAGATGCTGGGGATGGCTGTCACTATAGGACACGAAAGAGCACAAGCGCACACCGCTGCTCTCCGGGTGAAGAAAAAGAAGGGAGGATTACTTTCTGACTCCAACATGTATAGTTTTCCAAAAGTGACAGTGGATTGGAGGGTGACAGTGCCACCTCTCCAATGACACTGGACAAACTAACAGTCCATCAAATTTCTCCTCCTCCATAAAGGAATGCAAAACAATGAGTTATTTACAGAAAGCGTGTGAGGAAGTTCACTACAAAAATGTTAACATCAGAAAGCTTAAAAAATCTTAAAAAATCAAAGTGACAGATGGCTTCTGCCTCATTTCCCCAAAGTTTACTGCACAGTTCAGGGCCATGGTTTGGGCTCATTAATGGAGCCATGTGGCAAAATGTGGCAAAGTGCCCTCATCATGAGGCATTGCCCAACATCATGAGGCACCACCGGTGGCGCAACGGGACATTTCCAAACAGAACAAAGTACTCCCATTATCAGCACTGAGGACAGAAGTGTAAAAGCAGTAAAGGGACACTGGGGAGCAGCTGAGAGGGGAGCAGAGGGGCGAGGGCAGGGCGTGCTGGCAGCTCTTACGGCAGTTTGATGCCCACCCCCGGGCTCTCGTCGATGACGGCGATGCCGTAGGCGTCGCACAGGTCCATGATCTCCTCAGCGTAGGGGTAGTGGCTGGTGCGGAACGAGTTGGCCCCCAGCCAGCGCAGCAGGTTGAAATCCTTCACAATCAGGGGCCAGTCCAGGCCTTTGCCACGGATCTGGGGGGAGAGAGAGCAACCAGCCCTTGTGAACAGAGCTCCCCTGCCCAGGGTGGGGAACCCGACAGCCACTGCCACAGTCAGAGGGGTTTGGGTTGGAGGGGACCTTAAAGCTCTTATCATTCCACCCCTGCCATGGTTGCTCCAAGCCCTGTCCAACTGGCCTGGAAGACTTGCAGGGATGGGGCAGCCACAGCTTCTCTGTGCAATCTGTGCCAGGGCCTCCCCACCCTCACAGCAGACTGTCTGTCTGTCTGTCAGCATGTCTGGCTGAAAGCTGTGCTGGGAGATGTTTCAGTGTCTCCACCAGCACATCCATGTGCCCTGAGGGATGGCAGGACCGGGCATGGTGTGGGTGTCCCCTTAGTGCTTAGCCTGGGAGGAGGGTGTGAGGGAGAGGGGAGGGGAGGCAGCACAGGTGCCACCTGGGCAGTGTGAGCTGAGGTGGCCCTGGGTGTCACACTCACGTCTGCATCCTCGTGCTTGTTGACCCCGTGGAAGTAGAAGGGCCGGCCGTTGATGAGGAACTGGCTGCTGGTGACGTGCACGGTGCGGATGCCCACGGGCAGCGTGTACACATCCTCCAGCAGGGCCCCATCCAGCTGGGCCTGCATCCTCACCTGTGTGTCCAGGGAGCAACAGGGGGAGCCCTCACAGGGATGCCCAGGGCTCCCTCCCCTGTCTGGGAGGGAGATTCTGGCCCCACATCCCTTCCCAGCCCTCAGCACACAGCCTGCTCCTCACTGCTGCTGCTGGGGGAGCTGGGTCTGACTGAACAAAAATACAAATCCAAGGTGTGGAAGCTGGAGGATGAAGGATGAGCCCCTGGATGTCCCTTTTTGCTCATCCCAAAAAACTTCAGTGTCTTTTCCCCATGGCATCCCCCCAGGCCATTTCTGTGCCCTGCACCTTGATGCCAGGCAATGACTGCCACATCCCCTGCTCCCAGGTGTGACCCTGAGTCCCTGGAAACTCAGAGCAGCTCATCCTCCCTGATTTCTGCACCTGAACATCAGAGCAGCTCATCCTCCCTGATTTCTGCACCTGAACATCACCACTGATCCTTAACTCCCACAGCATCTCCCAGGCTCCAGCTGTTAACTCATCATCTCCCCAGAGGGGATGGACTGGACCCTCAGTCAGCAGCTCAGAGCACACTCCAGCAATGCCCTTCTCCCTGCCAGCCCCTTCAGAAGCTGCCAAAGCTTGATTTGATTAGTGCTTAATTAGCAGAGCCACTCTGGTCACACGCACAGGGCCCCTGAGAAGAGGACAGGCCATATGGCAGTGCCTTAACCCCATTAAACACACCCCCAGAGGAGGAAATGCCACTTTACCTCCAAGGAGTACAGGTATCCAGGGTTCTCGTGCATCAGGTAAGGCCACCAGAGGTTGGGGCTGAGGACTTTGAGCTCTCCCACTGGGCCATCACCTGTAGCCACCACCTTCCCCTCTTGGTCACGTAAGCTCAGGGACAAGGAATTGGCTGTGCTGCCAGCCACTGACACCTGATACTGCACCCTGGCTGGCTCAGAGGAAACAAAAAACAATCAGAGACTGCAGGAGACAGCTCAGCCTCAGGAAAAGCCACTAGGAAACAAATTCAATCAGACCAGTGCAGGATGTTTTCCCTTTGGCTGCCCTTGGCACCTCCATTTGGAGCCTGAGGGAGCTGCTCTGGACCTACCCACACTGTCTGATGAAGTGGTTGTCACAGTGATGTCATCGATGTAGGCAGCAGGAGTGGTGTAAAGCACAACTGGGCGGTGGATCCCAGCATAATTAAAGAAATCAAACTTGGTGTTCTGCACAAAATAGTTCTTGGGGTACCTGAGTGAGCAAGACAGGAGCAAGGCTGCATTACACTTCACTACACAGCAGAAGGCAGTGCAAAATAATAATAATAATGTAAAATATCTTTATGACAGGCTGGATCTGTCTGTCAGCTGCTACGGTGAAGGATTTTGCAGTTAACAAAGAAGTTAACAAAGATCTTCATCCTTCAGGAGAGTTGCAGCTCCCAGCTGAATCCAAGCTTCTCACACCTGCCCTGGATTCAGCCTGGCAAATCACCCAATCGGAGCCCCCTGGGCACAAAACAGATGCAATAACTCACTGCTGATTCCTCACAACACCACAGCTTAAACTCCTCACAGCTCCACCATAAAGACAACCCCATGGAGGCATTTCTGAACCAGCAGCTGAACAAACTGCCCCCCTCTCCCACACCCAGCAGTAAAACAGCCCAGAACTCACCTTGATTTGTCAGCCATGTACTGGATGGAGCCCGGGGGCAGCGTGTGGGGGGTCAGGGTGTTGTTGAGGGCCACAGTGATGCGGCACAGGGAGCCTGGGCTGCCCTGCACCACGCTGCTGATGTCAGCCTCAAAGGGCAGGTGCCCCCCTTCGTGCTCCACCACCTGCACCCCGTTCACCCACTGCAAGGAAAAACACACAAAAAAAAGGGTTATTGGGATTTTGGGGTCAGCAGAGCACGGGGAAGGGAAGCCTGGTTATGAGGAACACCTGGGCTCTTGATCCTCAAAGGGTCTTTGAGGGATCAGCCTTGATCTTTGAGGGATTCCCTCTGCTGGGAGGTAGGTCTGGGTCACATCAAGTGTCACTGAGGGACACAGTGTCACAGACGTTTTATGAAAAATCCTCTCCTTAGGATTTTTTGCTCCTGAGAAGCTGAGAGGCCTCAGGGACAAAATGTAACCAATGGTTATCTGCTGCTGTGGAATGCAACAGGTGCATCTGGGATTGGTCTCATGTGGTTGTTTCTAATTAATGGCCAATCACAGCCCAGCTGTCCAGACTGTCTCAGTCAGTCTTGAGATTTTGTTATCATTCTTTTTCTATTCTTAGCCAGCCTTCTGATGAAATCCTTCCTTCTATTCTTTTAGTATAGTTTTAATATAATATATATCATAAAATAATAAACCAGCTTTTTGAAACATGGAGTCAGATCCTCATCTCTTCCCTCAGCCTCAGACCCCTGTGAACACCACCACAACACAGTGTGGGGCAGATCCATTAATCAGGAAATGTTTAATTACCAACCCCAAAACTGCAGCATCAGAGAAATTGGAATTCATTCTTGCTGAGCACGAGCTCAGAAGGGGATGCAAAATCGAGGCAGGGACGCGTTTGCTGAACAAACCATAAACCTGCCTTTAGTCCAGCCTAATTTAGGAAGCAGTAATTGGCCCCAATTTAGGGCCGATCCCCCGGCACGTACCACGATGGAGTAGTAATGGGCGCTCCCAAAGCGCAGCACCACCCTGGGGGCGGGATCGCCCTGCAGCCAGCGCAGGGGGAGCAGCACCTCCTTCTCGTACCACACCCAGCCGATGTAGTTCTCCAGGCTGGGGTCCTGCGTGATGTCGTTGAAGCTGGCAGGCACCGGCATGTCAATCACGGGGCCGGTCTGGCAGGAATTGCGTGGCAAAGGAAGGAACAGAGAGTTTTTAAAAATGAATTTTACTACTGGAGGTGCCCCCTTCCAGTGCCTTTGCCAAGGGGAAAATACTTGGGAAAAGCTGTTTAAAAACTGCTGAGATCTCTCACAGCTCCTATACAAGCCCTGATTAGCACCAGGCACATGAACCTGCCTGTTCCTACAGGAAGCAGCTGCAGCTTTCTATTCCCCTCCTGCTGTACAATGAAATGTTTTCATGAATGGCCCTGGCATCATGCAATCACAGAAGTGAGGAGGGAAAAACCCAAGCCCAGGTTGTTGTTTCAGTGCAATTTTTTCCTGCACAGCTCCAGAGCAACGGGGGAGTTGTGGTGCTGTTTGTCAGCTAAGAGCTGTAGTAAAAGTGTAACAAAATAATAGATATTTTGGGCAGTAACCGATATTTTGGGATATTTTTCTCCCCGTGGAGACTGTTTGGGATCAGCCCAGCCTTTCTCACTGCATGAAACAACAGAGATTCCTTGGAATTACAAGAGAATCCATTCAGTTGCTTATTTCAACATGAAGATTAGAGGGAGGCAGTGTCACAGTACATTGAATATTGAGGAATCCAGATGCTGTTGCCAAACAGAGCTGTTCATTTTCAGCACTTTCCGCACTCGGGATGTTGCACAAAGGAGTTCTGCAGTTCTCCTTCCCTGAGGAAGCCTCAGGAAATGGAATGAGGAAGGTCTGGGCACCCAGGGTGGGCATCATGTGCGTGGCTGACTCAGCACTGCCACTGCAGAGCCCGGTGCCCTCATCAGAAAATCCAAGTGGGAAAATCCTTGGATGGGCAAGAGGATTTTCTAGTATGTGGTGCAGGAAAACCCTTGCCTGGGCTGGCCAGAACCTGAGTGTCCTTCAGGGAGATTCTCTGAGCTCTAAAACAGGCTGAGTGCACTCATCTAAGCCTCTCTTTGAAGGGACACAGCTCAGGATTCCTCTCCTCTGCAAAACCTCCAGCAGCACAGTGCCCTTCAGCTCTTCTCTCCTTCCACAATCCAGCAACAAAATCGGCCAAAAGGCTAAAACAGAAATAATGAACGACTTATACATTTTATGCATAAAATCCCTAACTCCTTTCTGTCAGGCAATGCAGTTATTTCCAAGCAGATCTCAGTCACACCAAAACTTTTCTACCAGCACCCTGAAAGTTTGGAATAAACAATTCCCAGTGCCTTTCCAGGCACATTTGTGGTGATTCTGTGCTGCTGGAAGCTCAGAGCTGTGCAAGGCTCCTGGAGGTGAATGGGGCTCATTCAAAGGGTGTCCACCTTCGGAGAAGCACCGGGGGCATCATCAGGGGCTGCGAATTAGGAACTGCCCCAAGAACAGTTCGGAGCAGGGTCAGCTGCTAATTAGGAGCTGCCTCAAGAACAACCTGCGCAGGACCAGCACCGTGAGGAGAACGGCAGCCCGGTGGGGAGGAAAGCAGGGAAAAAGAGGAAGAAAGAAGAGGAGCCCCTACAGCGGGCCGGAGCCCGGTTCTGAGGGGAAGGAGCGCAGCCCGTGCCCGGGGATGGGCAGCGCCCGCCCCGCTCCCCGCTACCTGCCGGAGCGGCCGCCGGTACCAGCGCTGCGCGAACCCGGCGTCCCTGCCCGGAGACAGATCGGCGCGGAAGCTCCAGAGGCCGCCGAGCTCCCTGCGCTCGCGGGAGGGGGTGTCCCGGGGCTGCAGCATCCCGGCGGCACCGGCCGCCAGGCCCGGGAGGAACAGCAGCAGCACCGGCAGCATCAGCAGCGTGCACAGACCGGCCCCGCCGCCGCCTGCGGCCGCCAGCGCCATCTTGGCTGTGGGCAGGGCCCGCTGAGGGAGAGGGGCGGGGCTGAGGGAGAGGGGCGGGGCCGCGGCTGAGGGGCGCCCGGTTCCTGTCCCTGTCGCGATCCCGGTCCTGTCACGATCTCTGTCACGGTCCCGGTCCCTGTCACGATCCCTGTCGCGATCCCGGTCCTGTCACGATCTCTGTCACGGTCCCGGTCCCGCCCCAGCGCGATGAGCGACTGCAGAGCCCGACAGGCTCTGTCCCACGGTCGCCTCCGGACAAAGCCACCAGTGTCCCGGTGTAAAGGCGCCTCCAGGAACTTTCAGGCTCTGGATAGCTGGATTTCATCGAGAGGCGAGTGGTCCCCTCCCCTCCTATCTTATTTATTATTTAGGTGTTTAAATGTATTTATCACCTACTTTTACTTATTTATTCATTTGCTTACTTATTTACACTATTTATTTGTTTGTTTGTTTGACACAGAATCATTTAGGTTGGAAAAGGCCTCTGAGGTCACCAAGTCCAACCTGTGACCCAACACGCCCCTGTCACCCACATCAGGGCACTGAGTGCCACATAAATTCTTACCTTAAACACCTCCAGGGACGGTGATTCCACCTCCCTGCACAACCCGTTCTGATGTTTGGTCACTCTTTCTGGGAAAAATTCCTCCTGATGTCCAATCTAAACCTCCCCTTAAGCGCAGCTTAGGTTTATTATTGTTGCCTGCTTACTTTTGGTTGTTTCTTTATTGCCTGCTTGCTTACTTCTAGTTATATTCAGAAGTGTGAAGGTTAAAAGTTATAGGAAATGGCAAAAGGAGCCCTGGTGGCTTCTGGGGGAGAAAAGGGAGGGTGAACTCTTGAAGAACCAAGACGCAAGAGCAGGATTTCAGTGAACTCCAGACCAGTGCCACGGGATCTCTCCCCACACTCTAAGCCTGCTCCTTGAGCCTCTTGAGCAGCTCCCGCAGCTGCTCGATCTGGGCGGAGACGCTGCTCTTGGCGGTGCCGCCCGCGGCCGTGTACTGCTCCACGCTGCTCAGCACGCTGAACACCTGCGCCACGTCGCTGCCAAACAGGGGGCTGGGGGCACAGCGGGGGCTCTCAGGGGCTGCTCCCCGTGCCCAGAGCCCGGGGAGAGGCTGAGGGAGTGAGGATGGAGCCTCTGCCCCAGGGGAAACGCTCCTGAGCTTCTGCTGGCGCCATGGGGATACCGAGGAACTTCAGAGCCAAAGCCCTCTGGGGGCTTCCTGCTCAGGGCAGAGGTGTCTCCCAGCCCTTCCCAAGAGCTCCTGCCCATGGCCATGGCCATTCCACCCTGCTGGAATTGTTCCCCTCCAGTGTTTCAGCCCCAGCAGGAGCAGCTGGGATATTCAGGGATATTCTGTCACCTCAGAAATGTTGAGGTGCTGCCCAGCCCAGGCACTTAGGGGAAGGCAAATCAGGGAGGCTGAGCCCTGTCTGTGCAGGGAAGTGAAATAACAGAGGTACAAACCTGATGTTCTGCAGCTCCTCCAGGCTGAGGTGGTTGATGGTGATGCCTTTGGTCTCAGCCAGCTGGACAGCCTTGCCAGAGGCCACGTGGGCTTGTCTGAAGGGCATCTGCAAGGGGAAGGGGACAGAGCAGAGGGGACTCAGCTCAGTTCCTCTGCATCCAAAGAAATCCCAGCTCCAGCTCTCCCTCTGGCACTTACTCCCTTCCGAACCAGGTACAGAGCCAGGTCCGTAGCCAACATCTCTGGGTTCAGCGCCCTCTCCATGCTCTCCTTGTTGATCTGCAGGAGGAGAATCCCAGGGACACGTTCCCATCAGCTCTTCCTTGGGGCATGTTAGTGGCAGGGTGAGGGGAATTCATCTGGAGCTCTAAGAGAATGCTCTGAGCAGCTGGCAGAGGGGACCAAAATGAGCAGTGTGGGTGAGGCACTGAAGAGTTTTTATTTGGGAACAATCTGGAGCTGTGTTACTCACACAATATGCACCATGATAATGTTGAATAGTGAGAGGATGAGAAGAATCCTTACCTGGAGGGTGGAAATCACTCCAGTGGCAACCTGGAGCACAGCATTCAGGGTGTCTACGACATCAAAGACAGCCTCCTTGTCCTCCTGTGGTGGAACAGTGATGGAAATGGCTCTGAGCCAGCCTGAGTGCAGCCCAAAAACCCCCCAGCCAGCTCTGCTGACTCCTCCAGCCAGCAGGAGAGATGCTGTGGAGAGGAACAAGGGCTCTACCTGCAGGTCCTTGTTGTAGGTGCTCGGGAGTCCTTTGAGGACCATCAGAATTGCAGCCAACTGCAGAGGGAACAGCAGAGGCAGGGAGTGAGCCACAGAGCAAAGCACAGCCCCAGAACCCACAGCTCTTTTCAAAGAAAAAGGCAAAGAAAAAGGAGATTGTCCAGCCCCAACAGGAGCAGTTTCCTCTCCCTCCTCCTCCTCCTTTTTGGGGCTCACCCGTCCGAACACTCGCCCGGCTTTGCTGCGGATCAGCTCCAGACTGTCGGGGTTCTTCTTCTGAGGCATCAGGCTGCTGCCAGTGCTGGGTGGGACATGGAGTGCACTGGTGAGCAAAACCTTCATCCATACACACTCATCATCACTGACCCAGCCCTATAAAAGGAACATGTAGGACCCTCTTCACTGTATTTGTGTTTCAGGGTGAAGGAAGTCAGTAAACTGACTGAGTTGCTCTTTGATTTTGCACTTTGTCTGGAGCTCCCACACTGTCCCACCTCTCACAGAGAAACTTAAAAGGGGCCTCCCCCTCCAGGGTCGTATCAGCAGGTCAGACTAAGTATTAGTGCAACTTCATGGAGGGAGGGCTGTGGCTGTGCCACCCTGCAGACAAAGAGTCTGTTGGGATTGCAAACCCAGCCATGCAAGGAAGGGCCTTGGCAGCATTCCCAGCACAGGAGGAAGTTCTCTCTGCCAGCAGGTCCTGGACAGGAGCTGGACTGAACACAGGCTTGGCTGAGTTAAGGGAATCACAAATTAGTGCCCATTGCTGAGGAATATTCACCCTGATGGTGCCTTTGTGCCAGGCTCTTGGTGCTGGGTCAGCCTCATGCACAGACAGACCCCAAGCACTGCCTCACCCAGCACAGGGAGCTGAGGAGGAGAGGCTGAGGGAGGAGCTCCCTGCCCAGAGCTGAGACCGACCTGTAGGCATCAGAGAGGGTCAGGAAGCCAAACTCGCTGGTGCTGTAGATGATGAGATCCTCAGCCATCTTGCTGAGGTGGATCATCAGCAGGGTGGCAGCAGAGAGGAATTCCACTGCAGGGAAGGCAGGAAATCAGGAGGGGAAAAGGTGCTTGGACAAGCCAGGGAGCCCTGACTGGGGCTTTACATCCTAGTGACGGATTTCAGTCCCTTATTAAGGAAGGGAACTGGAAAGGTGTCAGGAGCTGCTTCCCCCCATGCTGGGAAGCTTTGGCTGTGCTTACCCACAAAGTCCCTCTCGCTGACGGCATCCATGCTGTTCAGGCTGATGGAGGCAAAGTCCAGCTCTGCAAGGAAGGGGATGGACACAGGAGCTCACACTGGCCCTGGCAGGAGCCTGAATGCACCAGGCTGCCCCAGAGGAGGTGACTTTTTATCTATTCATTTCCCTCCACCCCCTTGTTCAAGTGCTGCAGCACATCCAAATAACATTAGGACAATGTGCTGATGCTTCCCAAAATCCCAGATATTATGAGTAATCATTTTTTATTATTTTTTATTAAAAAGATAACATTTACCACTGCACAGCAGCTCTCTGTCGATTCCCAGGGGGTTTCCAGCCAGAGCTCCACTGCCAGGGGAGAAAGAACCAGAATTCACCCATGATATCCAAACTGATATCTGACCAAAACTGAGCTCTAGTGATGACACCTGTCTGAACATTTCCCTCCCCCAGTTCACTTTGATTTCACAGTGTGGTCTGAGGCTCATCAAACCCTGAACTCTGGACTAAACCAGATTTTCCCTCCAAAAGAGGAAGATTTTCTTAATTGAAGCCTTGTAATCCTTGATTTTCAAGAAATAGAGAAGTATTTCTATGGTGAGAGTCTTTGGAGAGGCAAACTGGGCTGCAGTCTCTATGGAATAGAAACCCCAATGGCTCAGGGGATGGACAGATCTGCCTCTTGTCTTTATCTCAGAGCAAAGTGATGGCTGAGGATCACAATAAAAAATAAACTTTACCTTCCCAAAGGCAAGACATTGATCCTCCTCTTCACCTCTCCCAGGCGCTCAGAATCGCGGGTCAGAGCAACAGCATGGCTGGGGAAGGACAAGAGAGATGGAACAGGGAGATGAAGCTGGAAAATGGAAATGGAACATCCCACTCCAGGAAGTGAGAATGGCCAAAGGATGGAGAACAGGGAGTTGTCCAATCCATGTTTGGATTCCCAGCTGGTCAGAGCCACACAGGGAGTTCCTGTTCCAGTTTGCAGGGCTCCCTCGGGTTGTCCCCAGCCCTGGCTGTCCCCTCAGCAGAGCAGGGCCCCGAGGGTGAGGAGGGTGGGAGGTGCTCACCTGAGCAAGAACTGGCTCCATCGGATGGGCTGAGCTTTCTGCAGGTGGGTGTAGCCAGGCAGGATCACATCGATTTCTCTGGGAGGGAAGGGACAGAGAGGTGAGCAGCAGGGACAGCAGGAAGGACAGGGCCACAGAAGATCCTGCAGCTGCACAGTCACACAACAAGCCTAGGAGTGTCCTGCCCCAAAAAAGCCAAAATTATGGAAAACAGGGACTGAGGGAAAGAACTCACATGGCAGCACGTTCCACCAGGGTCTCAATGAGCCGCAGGAGGTGCGTGGAGATGATGGAGAGGGAATTCTTCATGAACAGCTTCAGGTCAGTCACAACCTGTGGGGGATTGGCCACAGCCAGGCCAAGCACAACAGGACAGATTTAGTGACCAAATATTGCTCAGCACAACCCCCTGGCACCATTATCCCCTCCTGGTTCTGTGTGATGGGAAGGGAAATCTTCCTCCTGTGGGATGCATCCCTGGTCACTGATTTGTGAAAGCTGCTGCTGCTTTACATGGACAGAACCAAAATCTGTTATTTTCAGTGGGCTTCTCAGATATTGTCAAATTTGAAGCAGAAAATTCCCAACCAACCAACACAAGTTGATCATCCTGAGGAAGACTGATCCTGAAAGATCACCCAGCCAGCAGAGTCAGGGGTTCTGAAGGCTTTCAGAGATGTCAGTGGAATTTTGTGGCCTTTTACCAGCAGAATGCAGCCCTGCAGATCCCACTCCCCTGGGTGGATGAGTCACTGCAGCATCATTAGTTTAAAGCCATCTTTAATTTAAAGGGAATTCAGGCTGGGGTGTGTCAGGGCATGAGAGAGATGGCATAAAAATATTGAATTAAAGAATTCAATATTTTGGTGGAGGAATACAAAAGAAGAAGAAAATATTCTGTCCATACCTGATCATTCCTGCTTCTGCCAGTGTGCAACTTCCCAGCTACATCTCCAATCAGCTCCTGAAGACAAGAGCAGGATTTCTGTCAGCATCTCTGTGTTCTAAACAGGACAATCCACAGGAGCACATCTCCCTGCCTGGAAGGGACTCAGCTCCGGGATCCTGTGAGTAACCCTGGGATGTGTTCTGGGGAAGGGCAGCTTTGGGTTCTGGGCTTGTACAGCCCCAAAAGGGGGCTTGGAGACCCTTGGCTGTGCCCCAGGGGGTTCAGTGCCAGCAGCTCTAAAGGGATTTCCCAGAGGGACAAGGCCTGAATGTCAGGCAGAGGATCAGGAAGAGGAGGCTGGAGGAGCCAAACCTTCAGCCTGCGCTCGTTGGCAGTGTGGATGTCCTCATCAGTCTGGATCACACCAAAGACTCCCTTGGACCATTCCTCAGAGATCTGCAAGCAGCACAAACACCAGTCAGCCACAGGAGTTACCAAATCCAGGGAGGCTGCTCTCAGGAGCTATTCATTCACCTGAGGTTTTTCAATGAGAGAAATTACCTTTTCCAGGCCTCCCAGGATCTTTTCCAGCTCAGCTTTAGACAGGATCCCAGATTTCTCCAAGGCTTTGGCATAAGCCATGCTCCCCTGGATGTCCACCTCAGCCAGCCTCTGGTCATAGCTGATGGAAGCATTGAGCATCTCCATGATGGGATCTGTGCTTCCACTGAATCTTCCACCCCAAAGCTTATTCCCCTGAGAGAGAAAAAAGCCAATTAAAGAGGCCTAATGACTCCAGATAAATCCTGTGCAGTAAATGACATCCTGTGGTCCATTTGTCTGATCCAGAGCCCATGCTCAACTCCTTTCTGTGGGACAGCACTGACCAGAAAGTCCCCTGGACTTCAGGACCTCTGGCAAGTGGTGGAAGAGCTGGAGAACACATCACTGTCAGTGTTTCTGAGATCTGGCCCAGGAACCCTCCAAGATTTTTTACATTTGCAGGACTCTGCTGGGAGTCCTTGAAATTGATATCAGGGAACAAAGCAAGACCAGCACAGATTTCTGTTTTGAGGCCTTGTAAAGGGAGGAGAAACTAAACAGTCAGTAGGATTAGAGTGAAATTAATATCCTCTAAATCCTTTTGGGGCTGTTTAACTAACAGATTCTTCTTTGATTGACAAAGAGCTGTGTTTCAGCACTGAAGCAAAAGTGGAGTTTTCCTATCCAAGCCAGTATTCCTGTGGTGACCTCACCCCCTGGAATGTGTCACCCACTTCAGCCTGTGCCCAAAGGCTCGTGCAGGGTTCAGCTGTGCCCACAGCAGGGTGTGTGGGGTGTGTGTTGTGTGGGAGCTTCTCCAGCAGTGATTCAGAGCCTGCCTGGCCTCACCTGAGCTGTGTCAGCTCAGATTTTTTCTTGCCCAGGTAAGACAACCCAAGAAGTTTTCATTCTGCCAGGCTTGCACTGAAGTGGGTAAGAATTTTACTTGGGCAGAGACAATTTATCCAAGATTTCAAAAACAACTTTCCAGTGCTACCAGGCACAAAAAGGAATTGGAGGACACCTGAAGGAAGGGACTAAATACAGCTGCATTGCAGAGTGGATAATTACTAATCTACTCGATTTTTTAATCACCACTGGCCAAGTTTCTTTTCATGCTGGTCACTATAACTACCATGGACAGCAAGGAGCTGGAAGCTGATCTGTGCCAGGGCTTTACCAGCCAGACAAAACACTGTTGAGTAACCTCAAAAAAGTTTTCCCTGGTGACTGTTTCCATGTCCCTGTGCATGGAAGGACAACAGGAGAGAGCCTGCAGAGGTCAGGAGTAGCCATGTGTAAAAGGCAGCTTTGTTAGAAAGCTGAGGGAGGACAGGGAGGGGAATCAGAATTGAAAAAGAAGTGTTAGAGCTCCTCAACACTCATTTGGTGCACCCAGGAGCAAAATGAATGCTAAATTAAAGGCCATTCCAGAGCCTCAGCACTTGACTGGGGATCAGGAGTATCCAGGTACTTAAACCTTCCCATCAAAGCAAGAAGGGTGTCAGCAGAAACATTGCAACATACACATTTACAATCCAGAAATCAAAGCTGAAAGGTTCATTTCGGACATCTCCAGGACTCTTTGGAGCAGTGGCTGTGCAGCCTGGCAATGACAAACACTGCCGGGAACGTGGAGCAGCGATTTGGAGAGCGGAAAGTGAACTCGCCACGACGCCCGGTCACGTCTGGGAAGGGAAGGAAACTGAAAATGCAGCTTTTGTGCCGAGCAGTGTTTGTTTGCACAAGCTGCTGGGAAGTGCCTGAGCACGAGTCCCAGGCACAAGGATCGGCCTTTCCCAGGAGACAGAGGCAAGAACGCGGAGGCCCCGGGTCAGCTCCGCTCGGCTGAGCACCCCCGACACCCCCGGGATGCAAAGTTCGCTCACCTCGGCTGCTGCTGCCATCGCGGCCGGGCCGGCTCCGTGTGCGCCGGGGACGCTGCGGGGCGGCTCCGGGCACGGTCCTGGTCCCGCTCCTGGTCACAGTCACGACTTCGATACCGGATCCACTCCCGGTTCTGATCCCAGCTCTAATCCCGGTCCCCGTCCCAGCTCCGGTCCCGGTCCCGATCCTGGTCACAGTCAGAATCCCAGCTCCGGTCCCAGTCCCGGCTCTGGTCCCGATCACAGCTCCAACCCCGAATCCAGTCACGGTCTCGGTCCCGATCCCAAACCCAGCTCCGGTTCCGATCCCAGCTCTGTCCTGATCCTGATTTCAGCTCCAATCCCTATCCCAGCTCCAATCTCGGTGCCGATCCCAGCTGCAATCCTGGTCCCGATCCCAGCTGGATTCCTGGTCCCGATCGCAGCCCCGGTAGCGATCCCAGCTCCAGTCCCGGTCCCGGTCCCGGTCCCAGCTCCAATCCCGCCGCGCTCCCGGCGCCCCGCAGTTCGTCCCGCCCGCCGGGGCGGGGAGTCCCCGGGCCAGCCCCGCTCCTGGTCCTGCTGAGCAGCGGCACGGGCTTGTCCCTGTGCCTCACAGCACACTCAGGAACGGCTTCCCCGCTTTCCTGTCCCCTGTCGGGGTTTGCTGTTCTTTAACCAGCCTTGGTGCCATACAGCTGGGATGGAGCCTAATCCAGGTCCTCGGGTCCTTGTCTGGAGCAGCAGGACACTGTCGGTGACACCCGGCTGCCTCTGGCGGCCCCACAAGGTCCTTTCGCAGCTGCATTTCCCGTGTAGTGCCCTCAGTATCCATCCGGAGCAAGGCTCAGACTCTCTATGTAGCCACCAATTAATTCACTGCTTCTCAAACATTTCCATCCATAATTATTTATTTTTCTCCTTCAGACTTGCAGGCTTGAGAATGCACAGACCATCACACTGTCTGCACTGAGAAAAACTCTGAACCATTTTGTTGCCAGGTTCCTTCTCCTTCTGGAGTTCCTCACTTGTAATGTTTCCTTTTTTCATGTTCATCCTTTATGGATGTCCATACTCCAGCCTTGACAGGAGGTTGCTGAGGGTTTGGAAGAATGGTGAGCACGAGATTCACATCCAGAATGACCCAGGTGATAATCAGCCTAAGTGAATTCCTGGATCAAGCACCTTCCTGTGGCCTGTAATGAGCAGGGCGTTGAGACCAAAACCCAAATCCCAGTGAGTCAGAGGAGGGTGGTGGTGAAAATCTGAAGGACCACACTCTGTAATGTCTGTGGAGCTCCACAGGGCCCTCCAATCTGAAATATTTCACAATTTTAAGAAAAGGGTGGATGGGTGGGGAGTACCAGTGACTGTAAACTGCTTATTTAAGAGACTAAAATGTGGTAGTCTGCTGCTTCCCCTTTCCTTTCATTTTGGCTCTGTGCCACCATGAGGGACAATGCCAGACTTTTGCTGCTGGGAGCAAGAGAAAATCTGCTCAGCTGAGGATCTGAAGAGAAGGAACCAGAAGATACAAACAGGAAAAATAAGGGGAGTGGCATGAATCAAGAAAGTTTATGGGAGGAAAAAGAACTTTGAGGGGAAAATCTCTGTTCTTCTGACTGCAGGTGTTGAGCACTGGTGTTACCTGTGGCTTTCTTATTCCTTTAGCCTGGCAGCTGAGAGTGCAAAAGTGATTTCCTGGCCAGGTGACCAGTCTGGAGAGTGAGACATGGGCCAAAACAGGAACACAGCAGAGAGGAAGGGAGCAAACACCAAAGAGGTTTGTGGAAAGGTAATTGAAATGTGCTGTTTAAATGCCAGGTGAATGGATTTGTTTTACGGCCAGAACAAGGAGAGATTGAGTGGTGAGAAGTTGGTAAAAGGGAATTTTGCTGTTGCTGATCCTTCTTCCATGTGTTAAAAGCACAAATGCTCCAAAGGTGCAAGCACTCTGTGTCTCCTGGGGTACTTTGGCTGGAGATTGAGCTGCAGACAGTTTGTCCTGTCTGTGCTGCAGCCCTCGCCCCAAAGTTGGTGAGGTAACACCTTTGTTATTTCTGTTCCCTGTGTGTTCCAGACCTGCAGCTCTGAGTCAACAACATGCTGCTGCCTCAGCATGGGGACAAGGGGCTGAGCAAAACTCCAGCTTTGAAAGGCTGGGGTGGGAAAGGAATTTTGCTGAGTAAGAAGGGACAATCCCCATCTGCCAGCCTCCCCTGCAAGAGACACATCCCCTGCAGGAAGGGAGGAGAGCCCACACCCTTCCCATGGGCTGAGCTCAGCCCATCCTCACCCCAAAGAACCAAGACATGAGAGCAGGATTTCAGTGAACTACAGACACCCCAGTGTTTATTAACTCCAGGGGACAAGATGTTCTCATCTGTCTTCCTTCTCACTACCAGCTTTGGTAGTGTCTTTTTTTCCATGCCATTCTCTTGGACTTCTGGAGGAAGCGTCTTACACCCTCCTCACGTGACTGCAGTAGTTCTATAGGTTCCATCTTCTCAAAGGGTATAGGGCTCAAGAATTAGTATCTTCCAGAGAGTTACCTCAAGTCCTGGCTTATATTGTATGTACCTATATTGTGTGCATCTATGCTGGCTTATACTGTATGTACTTACACTGCGTGTACCTATGCTGGTTTATACTGTATGTACTTACACTGCGTGTACCTATGCTGGCTTATACTGTATGTACTTACACTGAGTGTACCTATGCTGACTTACACTGTATGTACTTACACTGCGTGTACCTATGCTGGCTTATACTGTATGTACTTACACTGCGTGTACCTATGCTGACTTACACTGTATGTACTTACACTGCGTGTACCTATGCTGACTTACACTGTATGTACTTACACTGCGTGTACCTATGCTGGTTTATACTGTATGTACTTACACTGCGTGTACCTATGCTGGCTTATACTGTATGTACTTACACTGCGTGTACCTATGCTGGCTTATACTGTATGTACTTACACTGCGTGTACCTATGCTGACTTACACTGTATGTACTTACACTGCGTGTACCTATGCTGGCTTATACTGTATGTACTTACACTGAGTGTACCTATGCTGACTTACACTGTATGTACTTACACTCTATGTACACTTGCACTGTATGCGTCGGCTTGTATTGTGTGTACTCATGTTGTACCACTTATGGTTGGAGCTGCCCTGCCCTGGCACGTAGTCACATTAGGTAGAACAGTTATAAAAACTTTACTGTTCATCTGTCTTTTATGGGATTTTGGGTAGAAAATTTATTGGTCCAGAGTGGGGACAAGTCCTAGCGCTCAGATAACCACTCGCTGACTGCTTCCTGTTGTCTCACGGGTCCCTGAGGCTACCGATTTCCCCAGAATCTACCATTTGACGTCAAGGAGCGCAGCCAGAAGATGTGTCGAAGCACGTTCTTCATCCACGTCTCGAGTACGGGCCGCAGGGAACGTTTAACTGGGAAGAGTGTGTGAGTGTGTGTGAGAGCACGTGCCTGTGTCTGTCTGCGTCTGCTCGTCTCTGTGTGTGTGAGCGCATGCTGACTGGATTTAACCTTGTGTGACTTTTGCTTTTCAAGCTTTTCAACTCATTTTTAAATTTAGAATAAAAGATCCCCAGCTGGGTTTTTTTTTTTCTTTTTTTTTTTTCCCCCCGGTTGGGTTTTTTATCCTCAGTCCCGGTTGGTCTGTGAGGCGACGTTCATCGCCAAAGTTTGGGTGTGGACCATCCAGGGACCGGGGTTTTGGTCAGGCAGGAGGATTTTTTGGAGGCTGCCAGGAACCACGTTCCGAGGACCAATGATTGCTGGGGTGTAATTTAGCAGTTGTGATGGGAGGGATGGTGAGTTTGTGTGTAATGTGAAGGGGGTGTTAATGGTAGATGAGTGTTGTTTTTTGGGTGCTTTTGTTGTTCTGGGTTTCCTGTAACAATAAATCCACATGTAATGAAAATAGTAAAAGGTTATCATCTTGTGTTAATATGTGTGTTGTGTTGTATTGCTCTGTATTGCAGGGTGAGCACAGGCTGAACTCTCTCCTCCTTGCTGTGACACCTGGGCTGGCAGGGATGACACAGTGACCTCGGCCGGCCGATGCTGCCTGTGCCATCACCTGGCACTGACGTGTTTGATGAAAATCCTGGGATTTTTCTCCTGAGAAGCCTCAGAACAGAAATGGAACCAGTAACAATCTGCTGGCTGTGGAGTGTGGGCTGGAGATGGTTTAGCAACAGGGGCATCTTGGATTGGTCTCCTGTGCATTGTTTCTAATTGATGACCAATCATGGTCCAGCGGTGTCAGGGCTGTGAGCAGTCCCAGGTTTTTATTATTCATTCCTTTCCAGCTTTCTGATGTCTCCTTGCTCTTTTAGTATAGTTCTAATATCTCGTTTTCTTTTAATAGAATAGAGATCATAAAATAATATTTCAGCCTTCTGAAAGGTGGAGTCAAGATTCTCGTCTCTTCCCTTGTCCTGGGGACCCTCAAACACCACCACAATTACCAGCTTCAATTGGTCTGGGCAGCACCAAATAAAATAAAACAAATGCTTTAAAAATAGAAAACTTAAAAAAAATTAAATAAAAATAAAATTAAAAAAATAAAATGCTTTAAAAATAGAAAAATTGAAAATAAGAATTGAGAAAAATTGAAAATAAAAATTAAATAAAAAACAAAATTAAAAAATAAAATAAATGCTTTAAAAATAGAAAAATTAAAAAAAATTAAATAAAAATAAAATTTAAAAAATAAAATGCTTTAAAAATAGAAAAATTGAAAATAAAAATTAAATAAAAAATAAAATTAAAAAATAAAATAAATGCTTTAAAAATAGAAAAATGTAAAAAAATTAAATAAAAATAAAATTAAAAAAATAAAATGCTTTAAAAATAGAAAAATTGAAAATAAAAATTAAATAAAAAACAAAATTAAAAAATAAAATAAATGCTTTAAAAAGAGAAAAATTTTAAAAATTAAATAAAAATAAAATTTAAAAAATGAAATGCTTTAAAAATAGAAAAATTTAAAATAAAAATTAAATAAAAAACAAAATTAAAAAATAAAATAAATGCTTTAAAAAGAGAAAAATTTTAAAAATTAAATAAAAATAAAATTTAAAAAATGAAATGCTTTAAAAATAGAAAAATTTAAAATAAAAATTAAATAAAAAATAAAATTAAAAAATAAAATAAATGCTTTAAAATTAGAAAAATTTTAAAAATTAAATTAAAATAAAATTAAAAAAATAAAATGCTTTAAAAATAGAAAAATTAAAAATAAAAATTAAATAAAAAATAAAATTAAAAAATAAAATAAATGCTTTAAAAATAGAAAAATGTAAAAAAATTAAATAAAAATAAAATTAAAAAAATAAAATGCTTTAAAAATAGAAAAATTGAAAATAAAAATTAAATAAAAAACAAAATTAAAAAATAAAATAAATGCTTTAAAAATAGAAAAATTTTAAAAATTAAATAAAAATAAAATTTAAAAAATAAAATGCTTTAAAAATAGAAAAATTAAAAATAAAAATTAAATAAAAAACAAAATTAAAAAATAAAATAAATGCTTAAAAATAGAAAAATGTAAAAAAATTAAATAAAAATAAAATTAAAAAAATAAAATGCTTTAAAAATAGAAAAATTGAAAATAAAAATTAAATAAAAAACAAAATTAAAAAATAAAATAAATGCTTTAAAAATAGAAAAATGTAAAAAAATTAAATAAAAATAAAATTAAAAAAATAAAATGCTTTAAAAATAGAAAAATTGAAAATAAAAATTAAATAAAAAACAAAATTTAAAAATAAAATAAATGCTTTAAAAAGAGAAAAATTTTAAAAATTAAATAAAAATAAAATTTAAAAAATGAAATGCTTTAAAATAGAAAAATTTAAAATAAAAATTAAATAAAAAATAAAATTAAAAAATAAAATAAATGCTTTAAAATTAGAAAAATTTTAAAAATTAAATTAAAATAAAATTAAAAAAATAAAATGCTTTAAAAATAGAAAAATTAAAAATAAAAATTAAATAAAAAATAAAATTAAAAAATAAAATAAATGCTTTAAAAATAGAAAAATGTAAAAAAATTAAATAAAAATAAAATTAAAAAAATAAAATGCTTTAAAAATAGAAAAATTAAAAATAAAAATTAAATAAAAAACAAAATTAAAAAATAAAATAAATGCTTTAAAAATAGAAAAATTTTAAAAATTAAATAAAAATAAAATTTAAAAAATAAAATGCTTTAAAAATAGAAAAATTAAAAATAAAAATTAAATAAAAAAACAAAATTAAAAAATAAAATAAATGCTTAAAAATAGAAAAATGTAAAAAAATTAAATAAAAATAAAATTAAAAAAATAAAATGCTTTAAAAATAGAAAAATTGAAAATAAAAATTAAATAAAAAACAAAATTTAAAAATAAAATAAATGCTTTAAAAATAGAAAACTTAAAAAAAATTAAATAAAAATAAAATTAAAAAAATAAAATGCTTTAAAAATAGAAAAATTGAAAATAAAAATTAAATAAAAAACAAAATTAAAAAATAAAATAAATGCTTTAAAAATAGAAAAATTTTAAAAATTAAATAAAAATAAAATTTAAAAAATAAAATGCTTTAAAAATAGAAAAATTAAAAATAAAAATTAAATAAAAAACAAAATTAAAAAATAAAATAAATGCTTTAAAAATAGAAAAATGTAAAAAAATTAAATTAAAATAAAATTAAAAAAATAAAATGCTTTAAAAATAGAAAATTTGAAAATAAACATTAAATAAAAAACAAAATTAAAAAATAAAATAAATGCTTTAAAAATAGAAAAATTTTAAAAATTAAATAAAAATAAAATTTAAAAAATAAAATGCTTTAAAAATAGAAAAATTAAAAATAAAAATTAAATAAAAAACAAAATTAAAAAATAAAATAAATGCTTTAAAAATAGAAAAATGTAAAAAAATTAAATAAAAATAAAATTAAAAAAATAAAATGCTTTAAAAATAGAAAAATTGAAAATAAAAATTAAATAAAAAACAAAATTTAAAAATAAAATAAATGCTTTAAAAATAGAAAAATTTTAAAAATTAAATAAAAATAAAATTTAAAAAATAAAATGCTTTAAAAATAGAAAAATTAAAAATAAAAATTAAATAAAAAAACAAAATTTAAAAATAAAATAAATGCTTAAAAATAGAAAAATGTAAAAAAATTAAATAAAAATAAAATTAAAAAAATAAAATGCTTTAAAAATAGAAAAATTGACAATAAAAATTAAATAAAAAACAAAATTTAAAAATAAAATAAATGCTTTAAAAATAGAAAAATTAAAAAAAATTAAATAAAAATAAAATTAAAAAAATAAAATGCTTTAAAAATAGAAAAATTGAAAATAAAAATTAAATAAAAAACAAAATTAAAAAATAAAATAAATGCTTTAAAAATAGAAAAATTTTAAAAATTAAATAAAAATAAAATTTAAAAAATAAAATGCTTTAAAAATAGAAAAATTAAAAATAAAAATTAAATAAAAAACAAAATTAAAAAATAAAATAAATGCTTTAAAAATAGAAAAATGTAAAAAAATTAAATTAAAATAAAATTAAAAAAATAAAATGCTTTAAAAATAGAAAATTTGAAAATAAACATTAAATAAAAAACAAAATTAAAAAATAAAATAAATGCTTTAAAAATAGAAAAATTTTAAAAATTAAATAAAAATAAAATTAAAAAAATAAAATGCTTTAAATATAGAAAAATTAAAAATAAAAATTAAATAAAAAACAAAATTAAAAAATAAAATAAATGCTTTAAAAATAGAAAAATTTTAAAAATTAAATAAAAATAAAATTAAAAAAATAAAATGCTTTAAAAATAGAAAAATTGAAAATAAAAATTAAATAAAAAACAAAATTTAAAAATAAAATAAATGCTTTAAAAATAGAAAACTTAAAAAAAATTAAATAAAAATAAAATTAAAAAAATAAAATGCTTTAAAAATAGAAAATTTGAAAATAAAAATTAAATAAAAAACAAAATTAAAAAATAAAATAAATGCTTTAAAAATAGAAAAATTTTAAAAATTAAATAAAAATAAAATTTAAAAAATAAAATGCTTTAAAAATAGAAAAATTAAAAATAAAAATTAAATAAAAAAACAAAATTTAAAAATAAAATAAATGCTTAAAAATAGAAAAATGTAAAAAAATTAAATAAAAATAAAATTAAAAAAATAAAATGCTTTAAAAATAGAAAATTTGAAAATAAAAATTAAATAAAAAAACAAAATTAAAAAATAAAATAAATGCTTTAAAAATAGAAAAATGTAAAAAATTAAATAAAAATAAAATTAATAAAATGCTTTAAAAATAGAAAAATTGAAAATAAGAATTGAGAAAAATAGAAAAATAAAAATTAAATAAAAAACAAAATTAAAAAATAAAATAAATGCTTTAAAAATAGAAAAATTTTAAAAATTAAATAAAAATAAAATTGAAAAAATAAAAAGCTTTAAAAATAGAAAAATTAAAAATAAAAATTAAATAAAAAATAAAATTAAAAAGTAAAATAAATGCTTTAAAAATAGAAAAATTAAAAATAAAAAAATTAATTTAAAATAAATGAAAAATAAAATAAGAAATGTAAAGTGCCGTAAAAGTTCCATAAAAGGTAGTGCCGTAATGCAAGACCCTTAAACACCACCACAATCACCAGCTTGAGTTGGTCTGGGCAGCACCAAATAAAATAAAATAAAAAGCTGTAGAAATAAAAAAATTAAAAATAAAAATTAAATAAAAAATAAAATTAAAAAATAAAAAGCTTTAAAAATAGAAAAATTAAAAATAAAAAATTTAAAAAAACAAAATTAAAAAATAAAAGAAAGGCTTTAAAAAGAGAAAAATTAAAAATAAAAAAAAAACAAAATTAAATAAAAAATAAAAAATTAAAATTAAATTAAAATAAAATTTAAAAAATAAAAAGCTGTAAAAATAGAGAAATTAAAAATAAAAATTAAATAACAAAAATAAAATGAATGATTTAAAAAGAGAAAAATTTAAAAAATTGAATAAAAATAAAATTAAAAAATAAAAAGCTTTAAAAATTAAAAATAAAAATAAAAATTAAATAAAAAATAAAACTAAAATATAAAATAAATGCTTTCAAAATAGAAAAATTAAAAATAAAAAAATAAAAATAAAACTTAAAAAATAAAATAAAAAGCTTTAAATATAGAAAAATTAAAACTAAAAATTAAATTAAAATAAAATTTAAAAAGTAAAATGAAACGCTTTAAAAATAGAAAAATAAAAATAAAAACAAAATAAAAAATAAAATTAAAATAATTAAATTAATTAAAAATGAATGAAAAACAAAATAAAACCCGTAAAGTGCTGTAAAGTACCATAAAAGTTCCATAAAAGGTAGTGCCGTAAAGCGCGACGGTCACAAAACTGCCGTAAAGCAACAGTGTCGCAAAAGGGGCCGTAAAGGAACAGTGTCGCAAAACTGCCGTAAAGCAACAGTGTCGCAAAACTGCCGTAAAGCGCGGCTGTCGTAAATGGTGCCGTAAAGCGCGGCTGTCGTGAACCGCGCCGTAAAGCGCGACTGTCGCAAAAGGTGCCGTAAAGCAGAGCTGTCGTAAAAGGTGACGTAAAGCGCGACTGTCGCAAAAGGTGCCGTAAAGCAGAGCTGTCGTAAAAGGTGCCGTAAAGCGCGACTGTCGCAAAATTGCCGTAAAGCGCGACTGTCGTAAAAGGTGACGTAAAGCGCGACTGTCGCAAAATTGCCGTAAAGCGCGGCTGTCGTAAAAGGTGCCGTAAAGCGCGGCTGTCGTAAAAGGTGCCGTAAAGCGCGACTGTCGCAAAAGGTGCCGTAAAGCGCGATTGTCGCAAATACTGCCGTAAAGCGCTACTGTCGTAAAAGGTGCCGTAAAGCGCGGCTGTCGTAAAAGGTGCCGTAAAGCGCGACTGTCGCAAAAGGTGCCGTAAAGCAACAGTGTCGCAAAAGGGGCCGTAAAGCGCGACTGTCGCAAAACTGCCGTAAAGCGCGACTGTCGTAAACGGTGCCGTAAAGCGCGGCTGTCGTAAAAGGTGCCGTAAAGCGCGACTGTCGCAAAAGGTGCCGTAAAGCGCGACTGTCGTAAAAGGCGCCGTAAATCGCGACTGTCGCAAAAACTGCCGTAAAGCGGAGCTGTCGTTAAAAGGTGCCGTAAAGCGCGACTGTCACAAAAGGTGCTGTGAAGCGCGACTGTCGTAAAAGGTGCCGTAAATCGCGACTGTCACAAAAGGTGTCGTAAAGCACTTTATTAGTATCTCCCGCCGCGATTTGGCTGCCGCGGAGCTGGTCCCAGCTTGCTGGGCGCTGGTTGAGCTCTTTGCTGCACGGGGAATGCCCGCAGCAGCTGCCGTGCCGAGCTCTGCTCCTGCCGCGACTCCACCCCTTGCTGCCGCGAGTCTCCAACGGGACACGCCCCCCATCGGACGCCACGGCTCCGGTACCCGCGGTCCCGCTGACCCCTGCCGCCCCGCCCCCGCCACCCTTCCGGACCTCGCGGCCCCTCCCACCGCTCCCACCATCCCCGCCTTTGCCATCCCGTTGGTCCCTGCTGTCCCGGTCACTGCGGCCCCGCCCCCTAATCCCGCCTCTACGAGCCCGCCCACCGGCGTCACCGCGGCCCCGCCCCCTCCCGCCCCCGTGGATCCCGCCGCTTTTTTCCCCCGTTACCCGCGAGTGCGGCCGCTCCTGCCGCCCCCTACGTCCCTCCCGCCCCCTTTGCCGACACAGCGGGGCCGGTGGTGGCCCAAGTCCCGCCTCTGCTGCGTCTTTGCAGTCCCCTGCGGCTCCCGGATCTGCGGTGCCGAGCACGCCTGCCCCTTGTGCACGTTGCCGCCCCCCCACCCTGGCGTTTAAGCGCACGCAGCGCACCCCGAGCTGCCCACGGGCCCCGCGGCAGGGGAAACGCCCACGGCAAACCCTGTCCCTGCCGGCGTTTCGGCGCAATCCCCCGGTCCCGGCACAGCACCGCTTGCGCTGGGACCGGGGCGCCCCAGCTCGCCCAGCCACCCCGTGCCGGCGCCGCGCCCTCCAGCGCAGCCTCCCGTCAGCGCCGCCCGCGGTCGCTTCCCCGCTCCTGCCGCCGCCGCTTCATGGTGGGTCGAGCCGCGCCTTCCCCCCCGCACCCTCCCGCTTCAGAGCTGCTGGATGGCGCGGCTCCGCCGCCTCCTGCAACCACGGACGTCCCAGCGTTCCCTTCCGCAGCCGCAGCCCCGTTCCCGCAGCTCCGCCACCTCCCGCACCCCCCGGCCCGCCCGTCCGCCATGATGACTGCCCGCGCTGACCGAGTGACTCAACCCACGCATGCGCAGTTGCTACAACCCCAGCACCAATGATATCACTCCGCGCCGACTCATCGAACCACAGCGCTGCTTCTGGGATCAGCCGCACGCATGCGCAGTTCTATCTCCACGGCCCCGCTGCCACCCCCCACTGCTTTCGCCGCAGCTTTGATACAGCGCGGTCCCGGTTCCGAGCTGCTGCGTGCCGCTGTCTGGCCACAGCCGCCATCCCTGTGCCCTGTCACGCCACTTCTGCTGCCACTGCGTCTGTACACGGCACCGCGGCAGGCGAAAACTGCAGCGCCTTGCATGTATCCTTCCGCGTCTCTCCCTCTGCCGGGCACCGAGAGATCCCTCCGCAGCGCGTAAGTTCGCACAACCGATAGCGGGTGTGCCTCCGCGTTTTCGCCTCCCACACCCCTAGCACCGAGTGTGACTACTTTGTGTCACGATTCGTCTGCACAGCCACATCCATGCACACAAACCGTGCGACGAGGAGGAGGAGGCTGGAATATGACAGCTGCTTTAATAAGTACAGGACAGACAGAGAATTCTTTTGCCCCTGCAAATGCCAACCCTTTGATCCCAACGCAAAAGAATTTCGATAAAGAACTGTTACCAAACACCCCCAGAGTCCCCCCAGTGTTTGGGACAGATTTCTCGACCCAAAATGAGACAGTAAATCCTGAAAATTCGACAGCATTAATGCCAAAATTAGAAAACTCACAAAAATCTTTTAATAATTTTCAGCTAACAGACTGGTTTGAAAAACACCAATCACTTGTTTTTGAAATTTTTGAAAGTTTAATAGTAATAAAATGGTTATAAAAATAGTAATACAATTAGAGTAATAATAATTTGGACAATTTGAATTAGGACAATATGAGATAACAAAAACAAAGAGTTACAGACGTCCGGGTACCTTTTTCTGGGCAGCACCAGCCCGAAAAAGGACCCACGTTAACAGAGGATTAACCCTTAAAAGCAACAGCCTGTTGCACAGTCATACACTTCATACATGATGCATAAATCCACTCAAACACAGGATTCTGTCTGCTCATCATCAACTTCTTCCTTCTAATCCTAACAGCGCCTTGGAGGTAGGAAGAAGTTCATTTCTTCTGATAAGAGGGCAATAAATTCTTTTTCTCTGAAAGATTCAGGTGTCCTGTGGCTGCTAATTCACTGCAAGTCCTTTCTTTAAAAAAAGTATCTTACATAGCATAGTTTCTATATTGACAGTTTTTGTAACCTAAAACTGTATTTACCACACTACTTAAGAGAATTAATACAGCATTACTTTCTAACACAACACATATAATATTAATTTTATTATTTCTGAAAAGCCAATCATAAAATACATGCATTTTTCACAATCCCCACTCTTATTCTTTGTAAATCCTTTGGCTTGAGCAATATTTCTTATCTACTTGCATCTTCTGGACTATGCTGGCAAAATAAAACAGGGGATTACACAAGGAAGAAATATAAAAAACAGTTGTAACACATAAAATGAAAGATCTTAATTTCTTCTAATACATTACCCTACCAGCTAGGTTTTAACATTGTTTTCTAATTTTTGGACTGGTACCTCGGTTATTACATGCATATATATATTTTTTTCTTCTTTGATTTCTTTTGCTTTTTCTATAATGACTTTTCTGTGCTCATCAATTTTCAACAATCTGATATATTAAACTTTCCACAAACACCCCTTTCTTTGGCCAATAAATAGTCTAAAACCATCCTATTCTGATACACTACAGGTTTTGTTTGGCTTAGCTGACTTGATAATAACTCTAAGCCTGGGTGGCTCCATTTGCTATCATAACTGCTTGGAGTCTTGTAATACGACTCAATAGATAATTTGGGGTCAATTACAAAGTTAAATTGCTGTGCTGGTTTTACCTTTTTGTTTATTATTTGTTTTTTTACCAAATCTTGAACCATATCTTCAAGATTAAATTTAAAACAAATCCATCTCTCTCCTTTTGGACATTCAATTCCAAATCTATTACCACATTTTCCTAAGCTTTTTGTAATCCAATAATTTACTCCGTTTTGCCTACAGGTTCTTAATTTGGATGGGTTATAACAGTGGCTGTTGACATAGGTGTGTGTAATAAAAGAGGAACTTTGGTTTCTTTCCACGTGATGCTTTCTGCAGCATTTGTGACACGATCTTGCTGGTATCCCGAAAGGGAAAAGAGAACAAATGAGTGCCAGAAACAGGAATAACAGAGGCCCAGTATGGCTCATACTCCCACCTCCCATGCCTGTGAGGTTGCAACCCACAGCAGGTGTATTTGATCTTCTCGGTGGCAAAATACAGAGGCCAATCTGGTCTTGCCCTCTATTTCCTTGTCACTTTCTCTTAACTAATTTCCAGGCAAATTGGTTTGGACACCCTTTAACTGTGGTCTCTTACTGTTCTTCAGGTATCTCTCATTCACCAGGCACTAATAATTCCCATCCACAAAGCTAAGTTATTACTTTAACACTTTTTGCAATAAGAGCATAAATTTTGTGAACTACAATATTAATTATTCTCACAATTCAAGCATTTACTTATAACCCAGCTAGCATGTCCAGTATTGGAATGAATCAAATAAAGTTTACTGATGGAAATGGTAATTCCCCTTCTCCCCTGTACAATTCTCAGGCTAAGGTTGGAACACAAAAACAGTTTTGATCCTTCTGTCTGGAGTATTCCTCCCCAAATGAAGTGTTTTATTCAGGCAGTGCTTGAAACCAGTGGTATAAGCGTTGTCTTAATTCTTAATTCTGTGTTATTCTTTGTACATTTCTTGGATCATTTGCCTTTTTTGAAACTATTACCACTCAGTCCCCATTGGAAAGTCAGTTCAGTATCACCCAGTTTAAATGTGATAGTCCATTCCTCAGGTTTCTTCACAAGTCCTTTGATTCTGCTGTGGCTTACTGAGTCTAACATCTTTGATATATAGGCTACCAGATATTTTTTTACTCTTCCTTACTCTTGAATTAAAATTTTATGAGCTACTCCATTTTCTGTATTTATGTATAAATGATAAAGGATTTTTCTAACAAAGGTAAGCTTAAAGCTGGTACTTAGGCTAGTTTTAACTTAACTCTTTTAGTTTAACAATATCTTCTTTGGTCTGCTTTATATCATCTCCTTCTGTCAATTTTTTTCATACACAAATTTTGCTACTTGTGCGTACCCCTAAATCTATAATATTTCAATAATCTAGGTAATTTTCTGATCTCTCTCTTTGAAGAGGGAGGGAGAATGAATAAAATTCTTGCAATTTTCTCATGGTTGGTTTTCTAGCTACTTTTATTTATTAAGTGTCTAAGCTATTTTACCACTGGGTAGTGAGTCTGAGTTCTTTTATTAACCTTTTGGTTGTTTCTTTATTGCCTGCTTGCTGACTTCTATTTATATTCAGAGTCACTTGTTGAAGTGTGAAGGTTAAAAGTTATAGGGATGGCAAAAGCAGCGCTGGTGGCTTCTGGGGGAGAAAAGGGAGGGTGAACTCTTGAAGAACCAAGACATGAGAGCAGGATTTCAGTGAACTACAGACACCGCAGTGTTTATTAACTCCAGACCAGTGGCACAGGCACTCTGCTTGCTGCAGGCACGGGATCTCTCCCCACACTCTAAGCCTGCTCCTTGAGCCTCTTGAGCAGCTCCCGCAGCTGCTCGATCTGGGCAGAGACGCTGCTCTTGGCGGTGCCGCCCGCGGCCGTGTACTGCTCCACGCTGCTCAGCACGCTGAACACCTGCGCCACGTCGCTGCCAAACAGGGGGCTGGGGGCACAGCGGGGGCTCTCAGGGGCTGCTCCCCGTGCCCAGAGCCCGGGGAGAGGCTGAGGGAGTGAGGATGGAGCCTCTGCCCCAGGGGAAACGCTCCTGAGCTTCTGCTGGCTCCATGGGGATACCGAGGAACTTCAGAGCCAAACCCCTCTGGGGGCTTCCTGCTCAGGGCAGAGGTGTCTCCCAGCCCTTCCCAAGAGCTCCTGCCCATGCCCATTCCACCCTGCTGGAATTGTTCCCCTCCAGTGTTTCAGCCCCAGCAGGAGAAGCTGGGATATATTGAGGACAGGAGGATGTTGAGGTGCTGCCCAGCCCAGGCACTTTGGGGAAGGCAGATCAGGGAGGCTGAGCCCTGCCTGTGCAGGGAAATGAAATAACAGAGGTACAAACCTGATGCTCTTCAGGTCCTCCAGGCTGAGATTGTTGATGGTGAGGCCTTTGGTCTCGGCGAGGTGGACGGCCTTGCCAGCAGCAATGTGGGCTTGTCTGAAGGGCATCTGCAGGGGGAAGCAGAGGTGGCACTCAGTGACCAGGCAGCTGGGCTGCTTTTCCATGAGGAAAATGCATGTGCTGCTTTCTCAGCTGGCCTGTTTTCCCTTAGGGCAATGCAAGCTGAATCTGGCAGTGCTGGCATGGAAGAGGGGAGGATTTAGGAATAAATTATGATCAAGTAATTTGGGTGTAAATTCCTATGAAGTCCCCCAGGTAGCACTGCTTGAGATGCATGTAAAGGATGTGTTTTCAGCTCTCATGGCTGTTGACTGCTCATCACCCTGGGGTCTCATCCCAGCTCCTCACTGAGCAGTTCTGCATCCACAGAAATCCCAGCTCCAGCTCTCCCTCTGGCACTTACTCCTTTGTGAACCAAGTAGAGAGCCAGGTCAGATGACAGGATCTCAGGGCTCAGTGCCTTCTCCATGTTCTCCTTGTTGATCTGCAGAAAGGAGGGGCAGAGGGAGATGTTATCTACCATCAGCTCCTCCTGGGGCACATGAGCTCTAAGAGGGACCAAAATGAGCAGTGTGGGTGAGGCACTGAAGAATTTTCATTTTAGGATCAGTCTGGAGCCCCGTCCCCTGTGTTACTCACAGAATGTGCTCCATGTTTAATACTTAAACGATGAAGCTTTACCTGGAGGGTAGAAATCACTCCAGTGGCAACCTGGAGCACAGCATTCAGGGTGTCCACAACATCAAAGACAGCCTCCTTGTCCTCCTGTGGTGGAACAGTGATGGAAATGGCTCTGAGCCAGCCTGAGTGCAGCCCAAAAACCCCCCAGCCAGCTCTGCTGACTCCTCCAGCCAGCAGGAGAGATGCTGTGGAGAGGAACAAGGGCTGTACCTGCAGGTCCTTGTTGTAGGTGCTCGGGAGTCCTTTGAGGACCATCAGAATTGCAGCCAACTGCAGAGGGAACAGCAGAGGCAGGGAGTGAGCCACAGAGCAAAGCACAGCCCCAGAACCCACAGCTCTTTTCAAAGAAAAAGGCAAAGAGAAAGGAGATTGTCCAGCCCCAACAGGAGCAGTTTCCTCTCCCTCCTCCTCCTTTTTGGGGCTCACCCGTCCGAACACTCGCCCGGCTTTGCTGCGGATCAGCTCCAGACTGTCGGGGTTCTTCTTCTGAGGCATCAGGCTGCTGCCAGAGCTGCAGGGAAGGTGTGTGGAGTGCACTGGTGAGCAAAACCCTCTGGCTGAAATCCCTGTTCCTGCCCTCTGAAAGGAACCTCTAAATCCCCTTTCCTTGTACTCCTCTTTAGGGTGTAGGAAATCAGTGAACAGAGGGTGCCGAGTTTCTCATGTTTCCCACAGCAAAGCCTTTGGTTTTGCACCTTGTCTGGAGCTCCCACACTGTCCCACCTCTCACAGAGAAAGGAAAAGGAGGCTCCCCCTCCAAGCCACTGCAAAGGTGGTGTCTGCAGGCCAGACTAAGTGATCCCAGGGAGGGAGGGCTGTGGCTGTGCCACCCTGCAGACAAGGAGTCTGTTGGGATTGCAAACCCAGCCAGGCAAGGAAGGGCTTTGGCAGCATTCCCAGCACAGGAGGAAGTTCTCTCTGCCAGCAGGTCCTGGACAGGAGTTGCTGGTGAATGTAAGCTTGGTTAAGTTACCAGAATGACAAATTAGTGTCCATTGCTGAGGAACATTCACCCTGAGGCTGCCTTTGTGCCAGGTTCTTGGTGCTGGGTCAGCCTCATGCACAGACAGACCCCAAGCACTGCCTCACCCAGCACAGGGAGCTGAGGAGAATCCCTCACCAGAGACCAAAAACCTACCAGTAGGTATCAGAGAGGGTCAGGAAGCCAAACTCGCTGGTGCTGTAGATGATGAGATCCTCAGCCATCTTGCTGAGGTGGATCATCAGCAGGGTGGCAGCAGAGAGGAATTCCACTGCAGGGAAGGCAGGAAATCAGGAGGGGAAAAGGTGCTTGGGCAAGCCAGGGAGCCCTGACTGGGGCTTTACATCCTAGTGATGGATTTCAGTCCCTTATTAAGGAAGGGAACTGGAAAGGTGTCAGGAGCTGCTTCCCCCCATGCTGGGAAGCTTTGGCTGTGCTTACCCACAAAGTCCCTCTCGCTGACGGCATCCATGCTGTTCAGGCTGATGGAGGCAAAGTCCAGCTCTGCAAGGAAGGGGATGGACACAGGAGCTCACACTGGCCCTGACAGGAGCCTGAATGCACCAGGCTGCCCCAGAGGAGGTGACTGTGAGCCCTGGAGCAGTCCCAGCAACACAAACATGTTTAGTGGGGGTTTTGTTATGATCCCAGACAGGCAGAGTGCAGCAGGGGCTGCTCTTCCTCCCACCTCACTGGCACTGCCTGTCTCTGCATCAAAAACGAAGGCTCTGGCTCCAGGATGGGGCACTGTGGTGCCAATCCCTCCCTCCCAGCTGGGACAGGCACTCCCATGCCCCTCAGGCCCAGGATGACATTTACCACTGCGCAGCAGCTCCCTGTCGATTTCCAGGGGGTTTCCAGCCAGAGCTCCACTGCCAGGGGAGAGAGAAACAGAAATCAAGCAACCCTCCTTTCATATCCATGCAAAGCTGAGCTCTGGGAAGCAGGGAAGGCACCCCTGAAGTCTTTGCAGAGCAAAGCAAGGCCAAATGATCACACAAACAGTAGATCTTACCTTCCCAAAGGCAAGACATTGATCCTCTTTTTTATCTCTCCCAGGCGCTCAGAATCGCGGGTCAGAGCAACAGCATGGCTGGGGAAGGACAAGGGGAAGAGAGCACATGAAACAAGGAATGGCCCTTCCCTTTCCAGTCATTATCCTGCCATGCCTGGAGCCTGGGATCCCCCTTCAAACATGAGGTTGGAGTGGAGCCTGGACAGAGCCAGGGGACACAGGGAGTTCCTGTTCCAGTTTGCAGGGCTCCCTCGGGGTTGTCCCCAGCCCTGGCTGTCCCCTCAGCAGAGCAGGGCCCCGAGGGTGGGGAGGGTGGGAGGTGCTCACCTGAGCAAGAACTGGCTCCATCGGATGGGCTGAGCTTTCTGCAGGTGGGTGTAGCCAGGCAGGATCACATCGATTTCTCTGGGAGGGAAGGGACAGAGAGGTGAGCAGCAGGGACAGCAGGGACAGGGCCACACCAGGGCTCCTGGCAAGGTCACAAACTGAGCATCTTTAGCCTGTGCTGCACAAACTGAGCATCTTTAGCCTGTGCTGGTCCATCTCCTGTCAGCCTTCAAACCAAGCACACTGGGTTTAGCTATTCCAGAGCGGTGAAACTCTCCTGGAAAGTTGCCTGGAGCAGCAACCCCTCAGGGCAGGCAAGGATTCTCCAGCCCACCCCAGCTCTGGAGTGTGAGGAGCAGAGCCAGACAGGGAGGTAACACAGCTGAGCTTTTTCTCCTACAGAAAAACCTGAAACATTTTTTCCACTCCTTCAGATGGGTTTGGTGCCTTCCAGAATCTTGTGTGGACCTCCCACCTCAACTCCTTTGCCAGGCATGAAGGAAAGTTTCTCTGAGGGATGAGGAAAGTTTCTGTGAGGTGAACTCTAGAGAAAAAGGGGCTGCTGTGTCCCCTGGGCTACCCCAACCTGCCTGGCTGTAACTCCCTGCACAGGAGACCCTGCTGCTGCCCAGTGGGGTCAGACAAAGGAGAAACCAAAGAATCTGCTGCCCCAAAAAGGCCAAAGTAATGGAAAACAGGGACTGAGGGAAAGGACTCACATGGCAGCACGTTCCACCAGGGTCTTAATGAGCTGCAGGAGGTGCGTGGAGATGATGGAGAGGGAATTCTTCATGAACAGCTTCAGGTCAGTCACAACCTGTGGGGGATTGGCCACAAAGAATGTCACATATGCAGTGACAGCAAGGCAAACCCCTCCTTGTCCTGTGTGGTGGGGATGTGTATCTTCTCCTCATCATTTGGTTGTATTTCTGTGGTCGTGTCAGCATTTCTTGCTCTCCAGTTCCAGAGGTCACTCTGGGCTGAGGTCTCCTGAAATGAGGTAGAGGAGGAATACAGAAGGAGAAACAAAAATATTCTGTCCATACCTGATCATTCCTGCTTCTGCCAGTGTGCAACTTCCCAGCTACATCTCCAATCAGCTCCTGAAGACAAGAGCAGGATTTCTGTCAGCATCTCTGTGTTCTAAACAGGACAATCCACAGGAGCACATCTCCCTGCCTGGAAGGGACTCAGCTCCGGGATCCTGTGAGTAACCCTGGGATGTGTTCTGGGGAAGGGCAGCTTTGGGTTCTGGGCTTGTACAGCCCCAAAAGGGGGCTTGGAGACCCTTGGCTGTGCCCCAGGGGGTTCAGTGCCAGCAGCTCTAAAGGGATTTCCCAGAGGGACAAGGCCTGAATGTCAGGCAGAGGAGGAAGGATCAGGAAGAGGAGGCTGGAGGAGCCAAACCTTCAGCCTGCGCTCGTTGGCAGTGTGGATGTCCTCATCAGTCTGGATCACACCAAAGACTCCCTTGGACCATTCCTCAGAGATCTGCAAGCAGCACAAACATCACAGTTACCCTGCTGTGCCTGGGGCTGTGAGTGTCCCCAGCAAATCCCAGCTCCTGGCATTCCCAGAAGTCTCATGCAAACTCTGGCATTCAGGCTGCTCACTGCATCCTGATATTCCATGCTATTGGTGGGATTCACCTCTCTATCCATGATAACCCTGCAGTGTTATGGAGGATCTAAGCATTGCAAGGAAAAATTGTAGTTAAATATCAGTGATTTCTTTAGCATCATCCACAAAACCTTTCCTATAAAGCATTGTACAGACTCACCATTGTCCAAGGTGGGTGAGCAACAACAATGGATATTTTATAAAAGCACTTCTCTCCTGCCTCCTCTTCCCCCCTACACCTGCTATGCATTGCCTCCTGCCAAGCTGGGCAGCCAGACTCAAAATTCCACGTGCCAGCAGGAAAAGGATGTTCTCAGTTCCCACTGAAATGATTCCTAGTGACTGCTCAGTCTGAAGAGGACACGAGGACATTTAAAGGCACTCTTTAAAACAGCAAGATGCTGTCAGGTAAGGAAAGATTCATTCCAGCACATACAAGAAGTTGTGAAGGGAAGAAATACCTTTTCCAGGCCACTCAGGATCTTCTCCAGCTCAGTTTTGGACAGGATTCCAGCCTTCTCCAAGGCTTTGGCATAAGCCATGCTCCCCTGGATGTCCACCTCAGACAGTCTCTGATCAACAGTAATGGAAGCGCTGAGCATCTCCATGATGGGATCTGTGCTCCCCACAAACCTTCCTGCCATCATTTTGTCCCCCTGCAAGAAATGAAGGGAAGAGACACAGATTTATGGATATATCCCCTAAAAATCAATTCATGTCATCCTTGTCAGAGTAAAACTGAGGAGCATCTCAGGAATGGTTTTATTCAGTCTATACCCTGGACTTAGAGCATGTCACTGTCACTAGAATTTAGCCCTTGAGGTTACAGGCCTGGCTTGGGGGGGGGATCCTCCAAGATATTTGACTTCTGCAGGACTCTCTGAAAATAAAAATCAGGGCATGTGGTGCAAGACCAGCACGGAACTCTATTTTAAGGCAGCTGCTGATCTCTGACCCTTTGATGGACTCTGACCAAAAAAAAAAAAAAGAAAGAAAGAAAGAAAAAAAAAAAGAAAAAAAAAAAAAGGAAAAAAAAAGAGGTAAAGGAGTCAGGGATAAAGTGAAAAAATCGAAACAATCCCACTCTTTTAGGGAGACTGGAAGAAAATATTCAGCTGACAAGGAGCTGTGGGCCGGCACAAGCCACTCCTGTAACTACAAAGTGTCTGAAGTCAGCGTTTGAAGCAGCTCCAGAGCCCACGACGTTTTCACGTAAAATCAGGATAAAGGAGCAGGTTGCAGAAAGGGAGGCCTGGGTGTCTTTCGGTGTTACAAATGTTCGAATGAGATGCAAAGGGAAGAGAAAACCCCAGAGCAGCCCCAGAAGGGCTCGGCGGGTGCGCGGCGCCGGGCGGGCGGCGGAGCTACCATGGACAGCGGGCAGGGACCGGCAGCAGCGGCTCCTTTCCCCAGGGATTGGCGCAGGGAAGGGCAGGAGGGAGCCTGAGGGGCAGGATGAGGGCTCGGGGTGCCGGAGCTCTGAATTTGTCCGCAGGAGCTGCCGCGGGGGGGAAATGGGGGGAAAAAACCCAAAGTTTGGCATCTCCTCTCCGGACCCGCCGTGATGGGCAGAGGGGACAGGGAGTGAATGGTGCTGCTGGAGGGAAGGGCTGGGGTGGGAAGAGGTGTCCAGGTACATCTTCACTGCCGGGATCAGAGCTGGGACTGTGGATTATTGCAGCAAAGACGTTCGCTGTGCCCTTTTCCACGGAAAACCACTCACAGAATCATGAAGGTTGGAAAAGACCTCCAAGATCAGTGAGTCCAACGCTGCCAGGACCACCCTAACCCACATCCCTCAGAACCACACCAGGGATGCTGATCCCACCCGTTCCAAAGGGAGCAGAGAAAGCCAAGCTCTCCCTCACCTCGGCTGCCATTTCGGACGACGTTTTGCTCGTTTGTGCAGCGATGCTGGCACTTGGTGCAACCTGCGGGACAGCGCGGAGATGCTCAGCTGCCGCCGTGCCCCTCCCGGTTCCCCGGGCATCTCTCCCGGTGCGCTCCCGGTTCTCCGGGCATCTCTCCCGGTGTGCTCTCGGTTCCCCGGACACCCCTCCTGGTGCGCTCCCTGTTCCCCGTGCATCACTCCCGGTGCGCTCCCTGTTCCCTGAGCATCACTCCCGGTGCGCTCCGGTTCCCCGGGCATCACTCCTGGTGCGCTCCCAGTGTGCTCCCAATTTCCCGGGCACCGCTCCCGGTGCGCTCCCAATTCCCCGGGCATCGTTCCAGGTGCGCTCCCGGTTCCCCGGGCATCACTCCCTGCCCCGCTCCCGGTGCTTTCCCGGTTCCCCCGGGCACGGCTCCCGGCACGGCTCCCTGCCCCGCTCTCGGTTCCCCGGGCATCACTCCCTGCCCCGCTCCCGGTTCCCTGGGCACGGCTCCCTGCCCCGCTCCCGTTTCCCCGGGCATCACTCCCTGCCCCGCTCCCGGTTCCCCGGGCATGGCTCCCTGCCCCGCTCCCGGTTCCCCGGGCATCACTCCCTGCCCCGCTCCCGGTTCCCCGGGCATGGCTCCCTGCCCAGCTCCCGGTGCGCTCCCGGTTCCCCGGGCACCGCTCACCTGCTCCGCACGCAGCCCCGGCCGCTCTGTGGCTCGCTGCTCCCCGGCCCCGCTGCCCCGCTTTTACAGCCCTCGGCTCGGGGCTGGCGGCTCGGCCCGCCCCGCCGGGGCGGGGTGTGCCCGGGGCCGGCCCCGCTCGGGCCCCCCCCGTGTCCCCCGTGTCCCTTCCCACCCCTGCGCTGCTCGGGCACTGGGGGTGCTTTGGACAGGGAGGCTTGGGAGGGATGCTCGAGTGGTGCTTCTCACCTGGCGTAGCTCCCGAGCTGTGGAGAGACCAGGAACATCCTTGGAATGCTTTTCTGGCAGCATCCATCTCTCTGTGTCACACCCCTCTAACGAGCAATCTTCAATATAAACAGAACTGATCCGGTGTTCTGTGCCCATGGACACCCAGCAAACACAGAAAAACAGACGGGAGCCTCTTGTTTCCCATCTCTGCATGGATGAAAGTGTTCACCCCACCTGGAAAGATGCTGCAGCCCCAGATTTGGGGCTCCCCTGCTGTCCCCAGGTTGTGGGGTCACCTGAGAGCCTCGGGCAGTGGCTGTGGGGCTTGGAGTTCTACTTGTGGCAATAACCTCTATCTTAAACTCATCACACCCTCAATGTCATGGAAAGAGGTGACTGGTGGAAAGCACAAGGGACCTTTCAGAGCAGCAAAGCTGGGGCTCAGCACGAATTTCTCATTAACTCCTCAGAGAGAGCATTTTCTGCAGCCCCTCCACGGAAAGCTCAATATTTGCTGCTTTCTCCAAGTGAGCTCCTGCAGTGCAATATTTTTCCATGTACATTGTCCAAACCTCTCACAGAGCTCAGGAAACATATTCCAGCTTTCTCATCCACGCTTTTGTTGGATTTTCCTCCCTTAAACTGACCCTCTTCTTTTTCTACTGTTCTCTCAGTTCTACAACTCATCCCCTTTTCCTTTTTCCACTGGGAAACTGAAACAGTTCCCAATTCTTTTGCAGTCCTGTTTCCTCTTGTGAAATCCCTCATTTTTATCACCTTTCTTGTCTTCTCCACCTTTTCAAAGTGTCCTTGTCCTCACTCTGGGCTTTGTCAGGAGATTGCCAATGTGTTGTGAAAACATTAAGCACTGGGTTTGTAACTAGAACGAGGGGGTGTAAATAAGATTTTTAGCTAGCCTGTGTCTGATATTACATGTGACAGGGGATGTTCCATCCACATGGGATCTGTGAGCAATGCCACTGTGGATTTAGCAAACTTCCCAGAGATTAGTTGGCTCTGCTCAGCTCCTGCCCCAGTGTGTATCTAGGAAATGATGAATTCTCTCTTCATTTTTAGCTCAAACAGGCAATAACTATGTTTTCTCTATAATAATCAATGTAGGATGTAGATGAATATTTTTATCATGAGAGTGGAAGTAAACCAAAATACAAGCAGAATTCCTCAACTTAAAAATGAACATTGAAGAAATAGGATTTAAAGATCTTGGAGCTGGAGAGTTGAACTTTTTTGAGGGGAAAAATGCAAAATATACTTTCTAATGCGAACTGAAGTGCATTGTCATTACTGTCTTCTCCATTTGTTCTGGTTTGGATGTCTCTCCACTTCCCATCATTGCCTCTCAGTGATTTATTTGAACCAGAAAGATTAACTTCAAAATCCTCATCCCACAGTTAATACTGGGGAAGTTCTGAAGGAAAAGTCTCCCAATTTTTCCTTTCTGGCACAGGGATGGCAAATGATTCCCACATCAATATTCCAAATATTTTCCCTTTTTGAGGTGAAAATAAGTACTGGAGAGTAAATTGCCAATTATGCAGCACAGAGAAGTTTAATTAAATACATTTGAATGTTCTCAAAGATCTGAACTTTATTTGTACTTCTGCAATCGATCAGTCTTTCTCTAGTATTTTTTGCTGGAAGAGTGCAATGCGGAGGTAATGCAGCTCCAAAGGAGCTTTAGTTGCTCTGGAACTCCAATTTTCACAACAGAAATGTGAAGGAAAAGTTCAGATATTCTCAAAGATCTGAACTTTATTTGTACTTCTTTAATCAATCAGTCTCTCTCTACTATTTCACTTTTTTGCTGGAAGAGTGCAATGCTGAGGGAGTGCAGCTCCAGAGGAGCTTTGGTGGCTCTGGAACTCCAATTTTCACAACAGGACTGTGAAGGAAAAGGATGGCAGAAACAGCTACAGTGCACCTTCTTTTAAAAACATCCTTTTTTTAGCTGTCTTTTTGCTTTGGAGAAGGAAAACAGCTCCATGGGCTGAACGTGCACCGTCAGCTCGGCTGACACGGAGCCCTGCTGACATATTTTTGTTCAAAAAACTTCCAACTTTGTTTTTAACTAATTTTTAAATGTAAAAGACCAAAAAAAAAGGAAAAAAAAAAAAAAAGAAAAAAAATAGCCACCATAGGGTGCTGAGGGAAATGCTGAACACAGTAAACATCTTTCATGACAAAGAACACAAATACCCTGCAGATCTGCTGTCAATAGCAAGTCCTGGGCCCCCTGCTTTCAATAGTTAATAGAGGCCCCTCTCTCCCCAAGCCTTGCTGGCAACAATCACAATGTTAAAATGTTGACATGCTAAGCACATTTGGAAAAACCCATGTCTGCATTCCCTATGGATGGTGTAGCATCACTGTCTACCACCTAAAGAGCAGCAATTAGAGCCAAAGTGACCTTCTCACCTCAGCCCCTGCCCCGTGGGTTCTCTCTTGATATTCCTCTTTCAGCGGAGATGGAGCTGAGCCATGCTTGTATTTACAGCCTGCCGGGTTTCCTGTCTCCACTGGGAAACGTTTAGGAAATCTCCATTGGGGGAAAAAAGCTGTTGGAAAAAAAGAGGTGTTTGTGTGGTGCTCCTTCATCCCCAGCGGAGTCTTCGTCGTGGGTTGCAAAAAGCAGCACTGGTTGGAAAAACGTGTCAGAGAAATGAAAATTTGGGGGAAAAGTGGGAAAAAAACATGTCAGGAAAGTGAAATTTTGGGGAAAAGGTAGAAAAAATGTGTCAGGAAGGTGAAATTTTTCGGAAAGGATAGATAATATGTGTCAGGAAAGTGAAACTTTTGGGAAAGGATAGATAATATATGTCAGGAAGGTGAAATTCTGCAGAGAGGGTGGGAAAAAGTCAGGAAAGTGAAATTTTTGGGAAAGGATAGAAAGAATGTGTCAGGAAGGCGAAATTTTGGGGAAAGTGGAAAAAAACATGTCAGGAAAGTGAAATTTTTGGGAAAGGGTGGAAAAAACGTGTCATGAAAGCGAAATTTTGGGGAAAGGGTGGAAAAACGTGTCAGGAAATTGAAATTTTGAGGAAAAAGTGGAAAAAATGTGTCAGGAAACTGAAATTTTTTGGGAAAAGGTGGAAAGAATGTGTCAGGAAAGCAAAATTTTGGTGACAGGGTAGAAAAAAATGAGTCAGGAAAATGAATTTTTGGGGAAGGGGTGGAAAAAATATGTCAGGAAAGTGAAATTTTGGTGAAATGGTGGAAATAAATATAATAATTTGCTGCTGGGGGAGAGATATAAAGAGATGTAAAGGATTAGGATTATTGTGCTGAAGAGAGTGGCGAGAGGCAAACAAGGATTGGCAGATTTCCGGAATGAAGCCCTGAAATATGATTGTCTGGAAATGCACTGTTTTCACATGAAACCTGCCATCCTTTCCCTTCTTTCAGGCAGCTGCACGTGGAGGGTTTGGGACGTGGCAGAGCAGCCACAGAGCTTTAGCTGTGCCACTTTTGGCCAATTTACAAGGCCAGTTAATCCTGACATGAAAAAGGGCAGCATCCATCACATCCTGTGCTCTGAGTCACACCAGCAGCTCTCAGACCTCTCTCCTGGCTCTTTTTAATTCCACAGGACTCCACAATAAATTAATCTGAGGTATAAATAAATTTCTATCTGTCTGTGATGGGTCCACGTGCCCACCAAAACTTTTTTTTTAGGGGTTTTCAAATTAAAAGGGCTGAAAAGCCTTTGCGGTTGGCTTTTAAATTTTGCCCAGCACTTCCAAATCTGGTGATGGAAGTTTCTGGAAAACTGGGAGCTGCTCCTTGCCCACTGTCCTGGCACTGGAGACTGTTCCTAAAGCAGTTTGCTCATGTTACTCTGAATTGGTTTAGGATTTGCAACACCCCAAGGAGAAGAAAAGGTTTAATTTTGTCTGGTTTGGTCATGGAGAAAACAGTGGCTGGTGGGCTTTGTGCTGGAATTGCAAGGCAGAGGTTGTGGGCACAAGGCTGACCCATTCAGTTCCCTAAATCCCTAAAAGGATCTTAAATCCCAGCTGCAAGCAAGCAAATATATCTGTATGACACTGCTTAGGGAGTCAGAGGTGCTGTGTCTGCATATGAAATTTTCCCTGAGAGATAATGTCAAAATTAAGGAATTAATATTTCCCTGGCCAGGTAATTTTCCTTGCTGTTTCCATTGGGATTTTCAGCTGTTTGCACCCATTGAAGTTTCACTGGTTTTACTGAGGATGAAAAGAGCTCTTGGAAAATTTAATAGCACAAGGTTTAGATGGGAAAGAATCACGGTGACAGCTGGGGAAGGCACGGTGCTGATGAATTTGATGTACGGGTGCTTTAAAGGACAACAGGAGTATTACACAACTACCTCAGCCCTGCAGCACTCCGCACGTGGTTAAAGATTTGATTAGAAAGTACTTTCGCGGTACTGTTTTGCCTTTATCACAGTTAATAGCGGCTAATTGCCAATCTGGGTGATTTTCGAGAAAAATTAAACCATTTTCTGTTTGATGTATGCACAAAAGCTGCGGTGAGAAAACCCTTTTCATCGCCGGCATTGGTGGTTCAGTGGTAGAATTCTCGCCTGCCACGCGGGAGGCCCGGGTTCGATTCCCGGCCAATGCAGTCGATCTTTTCCCGCCTCCGTCTTTTTTTTTTTTTTTTTCAAGTTCCTTATTTCTCCTTCCTTTTCCGCTTCCGTCGCGGCCGCCAAATCCTCCTTCAGCTCCCCCGGGTCTTGGCCCGCTGCTCCCCCGCCGTGCCCCGCCGGGCTGCGGCTGCCCGAGGGTAGCGGGAGGATCCTCGGGGAGGCCGCGCCGCGGAGGACAAGATGGAGGTGTAAGGACGGGCCTGAGGGGGGAGCACAGGGCACGGCCGGGCCTCGGAGCCGCCCTGCCGTGGCCACAGCGGGGCTGCGGGGCATCTCAGCGGGATTTGTGCGGGGAAAATCTCCATGGGGTGTGTGGGTGCATCTCTGTGGGCGTGGGGTGTGTGTGTGTGTACATCTGTATGTGGTGTGTGGGGCTACATCTATGTCGGCCTGTGCGTGAGGGGTGTGAGGGTGCAATGGATCCGTGAGGGTACAACGAATCCATGAGGGGTGTGAGGGTACAAATAAATCCGTGAGGGGTGTGAGGGTGCAATAAATCCGTGAGAGGTGTGAGGGTGCAATGGATCCGTGAGGGTACAACGAATCTATCAGGGGTGTGAGGGTACAAATAGATCCGTGAGAGGTGTGAGGGTACAATGGATCCGTGAGGGTACAAATAAATCCGTGAGGGGTGTGAGGATCCGTGAGGGGTGTGAGAGTGCAATGAATCCATGAGGGTGTGATGTTACAATAAATCCGTGAGGGTACAATAAACCATGAGAGGTTTGAGCAGTGAGTTCTGCTCAGTGTTGGAGGGGTTTATTTTATTAAATTTATTTTATTCCTGTCAGGCTGTTGGGGTGAAAAGCAGCGTGGCTCGGCCTGAATCTCTCTCTTGTCGCCTCCTGTCCCCTCCTGTCCCTCCAGCTCCCTCTGCCCTGCAAGAGGCAAAATGGGAATTTTTCATAATTCCCGTGAGCTTTGTGTAGGAGCTGGAAATGCTGGAGAAGGAAAAAACCTGAGGGGTTTGTGCCAGTGATTGCAAACAGAATTTTGAGAGATTGCAAACAGAGAGTCAGAATTTTGGCTGGTGGCTCTTTCAGGCCCTCTTACTGTGTGTTTTGGGCACAAAACTATAAGATTTGACCTGTTTTGAAGCTTAAAATCTCACAAGTTCTGTGGGGCCGGTTAAATTTCTAGGTTTAATTTAATTTTAATTTCTCTAATGGGTGGCAGCACTCATGGGATGTATTCCCCAAAGTCACTGAGCTCCTGCAGTCCTGTAATGCAGGGATACTTTATTATCATTAAATCTTCTCTACTATGAGCATGAAAAACAGAAGTTGATAAAAAGTATTAAACATTTGCTGAAGTACAGGTTTGTATGACAGTCTTAATATGAATAGCAGCCTGCAGAGAAATGAGCTGTTCTGGCTGTTGTACACTGAGAAAAATGGTTTTGATACCATTAATAAAAAAAAAATCTGTGATGCTTCTTACACATCCACTGAGTTTTTATTAATCTTCTTTTGCCTCCTGCCTGATTTGGAAGGGAAGCTTTGCAACTCTCCAAGTTCTTACTGTGGATTTTTCTTACCGGAATTATTCTGTATTTCTTACCAGAATTATCTGTTATTAGAGAAGGCAACTCAGAAAACTGTGTTCTTTAAATATACAACATGTGTGAAGCAGCAGACTTAAAAATATGAAGTGTCAGTGATATTTGCAAAGGTGTGATGCCCTGTACTAAGATATTTTTTATATATGCAGCCCTGCTCAAGAGTATTTTGGTACAGACTAAAATTTGGGCAAGTATGAGCTATTTAAAGACTCTACAAAGTGTTTATATTTTTTGTGTTACCATGAAAATCTTTACCTTTCTGCTTAAGTCTTAATCACATAAAAATTAAGCAAAGTGTTGAGCTGACTGCTTAAAAATACATTAGAATCCATTATTGAGGATTCCTTGTTTCCTGACTGTAAAATTGGTATGTGAGTCAGGACCGAAGGAAATTTTATTTCTATTGCAAAAATTGATCTGTTTATAATTCTGGTATTTCAGAGCTGTTGAAGATTTGAGACTGACTCGTTGGCAGAAGTGAAAAAAAAGGTTTTTTTTCTGAATGGCAAAGCTGATTGGAATGAAAAAGGAAAGAAGGAGAGCAGTTGTCTTAAATAATTTCATTCTCAACCCTCGCCTCCGCAGCCTCATTTGCATGGCCGCGTGTTTGTTTCAGCCGAAGAATTCCATACGTAATTCTCCCTATAGAATGTCTTTGATCCGCGGGGATTTCTGTAGGGCCCTGCTGAATGCAAACATTCTGAAGACTCGCATTTACCTCCCAACAAAAGCTATATATGGTTTGTGAAACATGAATGAAAAACTAATGCGTGCCTGAGCTCACTTGCTGAAGTTTCACTCGGGTCAGCGAAATGGAAGTTGAAGTTCATCTCAGCGTATTTTAGAAGGTCCTTTTCATTTAAAAACAATGCTAGAACCTGTGGAAGTTTGTGGATGCATTTACCATTTGAAAGTGATGAACGTGACAGTTCTATTCAGGCCATTCTCGGTGCTTAACATCACATTGTACCTTTTTTGTTGTATTTATTTTTGCTTTTTCCTAAGCTGCTGTACAGACCTGAGAAAGGCCTTTTTTTCCTTTTGTATGGAAACTTTCTGTTGTTGTGGCTACTGACTGCTCAGCAGAACGTGTTGTTCAGGGAATAGAGGATGTTCTGGGGCAGGTTTTCTCCCTCTTTTTACTTTAAATATATAAATTTACAATATCCAGGAGGAATAAAGGCATGATGTGCTTGGTTCTGCCAGCCTTGGATAAGGATTCTTGCTTAATGAGGACTGAGGAAATAGAAAATGGGAAACTCAGCCCTGCCCTTCTAATATAGGAACAGGCACATGAAGATGGGAAGAATAAATAAAGAGGAAATGCAATAAATTGTTTTTTTTCACTCAGTACAACACATAAAAGTTAAAGCCCTCTTTGTGTCTATACACACACACACACACACACGTGTCCATGGTACTAAAATACTCAGGGTGCTCTTGACTGATAAAGACAATAGTGCTTGTAATCTAAATTCTTTTTCCCATCAGTTTTTATTTTAATAAAATCAGAGGCATTTTTTCTAAGGAAGAAGCAAAGCAATTCGGTTTGAGTGTGTGAAATTGGGTGAGTGGGTAAAATAGGGTGACTGAGTGAAAGGAGTGTGTTGTACAAGTGTGTAATGATTTATGGGGCAAAGTGTGCAAAATATGCTCAATATTTATGTCACAGTTTTACTGACAGCGTGGAAAGTATTTTCCAGAGATGGCATCTATAGAATCACCAAAATAAGATTTTTTTTTTTAAGTTCTTTTAGTGTCTGTGAGTGTGCAAAGAAAAGCTTCAGACAGTTCCATTTGGAACATAATGAATTGTTTCCATTTTTCCTTTTAGAAAAGATGCAAATGCTGCATTGCTGAGTAACTTTGAGGTAAGTTTGTCTTTATTCTGCTTTAAAAGCAGCAATTCCAAGCTCTCATCAGTCCCTTGTATAATCTTTGGAAGCTGAAACCTGCAGGGGGTTTAGTCTTCCTTGTGTTTGGTTTGGTTTCAAGAAAAGAAACCTTTAAAGAAGATTTGGAAGAGGTTTTGCTAGTAATGGGTGCTGTAGTACTGTTTGTTTGGTCTTGAGATTATTCTGAAGTATTTTCCTCTCTCATTTTAAGGGGAGTAGAAAGAAATGTTTAATTTACCTGGTTTAATTTAAGCCAGGTAATGGAAATATTTTGCTTTGCTGATTAATTTAATTTTTGGAGCAGTTTTAAAAACTGAGGTGATTTTGTCTGTGTTATTGTATTGCTGCAGCTGCTTTTTATTGCAGCTGTTTCATTCTATTCTGAAATGAATCTTGAAGTGTTTTATCCTGCAAACAGCAGAGCAGCACCTGGGGAGTGTTAATGAGACATCTGGGAAGAACTCTGCTGAATTTCCTCTGAGAAACAGAGGATGCCCTGTCACCCAAACTGCTGTTCAGTGCCTGGCTGTTGAAATCATGTCCCAAAAATAGCAAATACGATTTTTAAAAGTACTGAGTCCCTCCAACTGCTGATCCCTTTCCATTTGCTCCTCTTCCCAGTGGCAGTTCCACTGCAGAGCCAATGTTCTGTGAGTCCAGGGATGCTCTGCACACCAAGTTCCATCTCTGTTGTCCTTTTGTGTTTGTTGGCAAAGCTCACAGCCTGAGTTTGGTTTCAGCATTGACAGGTGTTCCTTTTCCATAGAGGTCTGAAGTCATGGAGGGTTTGTAGCTGATTATGTTCATATTTCTCACTGTCTGGTTTTTTATTTCTCTGGATTTGTCAGTTTGTAATTCTCCAGGCTGGATCTTGTGTGAAGCCAGGTAAAAATGAGGGGATGAACAGTGAGAAGGGCTCTGTTGCTTTGCTCTGGGTACTGACTCTGGATATATTGCAAAGCCTGAAGCAAAACACCTGAAAAAGTTCCATTCATCTGTTCAAAATAATCACAGCTTTAAAAAAACAATTTACATCCTTATTCACCACTCTGGGGCCAAAACATTTCTCATTCCACTTGTTGGTCCATCCACCAGAACAACCTCACATTTTTTGTTGTTTGACTGGTAGGAATTTCCTGTTCATTTATGATTTCCTGCTGTAATATTTGTAGGTAAAATGCTCTCAGATGCTTTAAACCTCTTTATTTTTATTTTTAGGTGTACCAGTTACTTACTGATCTCAAGCAGCAGCGTAAAGTGAGTGGCAAAACCAAGCAGAGCTCTGGGCAGCAGAATCTGAACACAATCATGTATGAGGTGAGCAGCACTGGGAAAATCCTTTTACCAGGTAGCTCAAGCTGCAACAATTCACATCCTTAGAGTTGTACATTAATAATTTAGTATCAAAGTTCCCCTGATTCAGATCATAATAAAATGTTTTATCTGCCACTTTTCTGTGGCTGTAGGGTAACTGTGCTGTAAGGGCAAAGTTAGGCAGCTGCTGCTTTTAAAATCTATAAAAGAATTCCAAAATTTCAACCCCCCTGGTTTTCAGCTGTTTAATTTTGTTAGGATTTTTTTAATTCTAAAAATTCCATCCTTTTAAGACACAGGGCAGAGCTTGCTATCATCTGATGAAATTGTGATATCACTTAATGTGGTAATTAAGATGATGATTTCAAAGCTGAGGCACAGATTACGTGGTATTTTTAATTAACAGAACTAAATCAATAATTCCCAGCCAAAACAGATAATCTAAATTGGATTTTGATCCAAAGAAAAGCCAAACCCCACGTACAGGTAACATCACTTGGGTGCCAGGTGGGGAATAAACATTTCATCCCTTGCTGGGAAGGAATTCTAACATCTTATAATACAAATACATATACAAATCTTACACTACAAATACAAATGTATTTAAAATAAATTAGCAGCCTCTCAGAGCCTTGCAGAGGGAGCCATTGTGTGTGTGCTGCAGAATTGCATGAGCAGCAATGACTGGCAGGCAGCTGAAAGCACTTTGCCTTTGCTTGCATGAGTAATTCTGTTGAGCCCTGAAACCACTCATGTGGATAAGATCTGGCCTAGGCTTTGGTTTTGTTTTAGTTCTGGCTTTGTTTGAAAAAGGTACAGAGGTTGTAATTCCTGAGCCTTGCATTCAACAAAATAGGGGCTTACTAAAAATGGGAATTAAATCTTCATGGAGACTGGCAGTCTCTTCCTGCACCTCTGGGAAACAGCTGAGGGAGATCCTGTAAGTAAATTTGATCAGGATGCACCTGAAATCTTGAATTGCTTTGTTATTCTAGCTGTTAAATATCTATGGGGTGCTTGGGGTGCAGCTGGTGTCAATTCTGGCTGGATTTTTCTATGTTTGACTGAAAGAAAAGCAGAATTTGATTTTATAGGATTGTCTTTGGATTTCTTCACAAGCTGCCTGCAGATTTGGATCCATTGGCACTGAAGTAACTCCATAAAAGGAGCTTTGCTTTTCTGTATTTTGGCTTTCTCATCAATTTGAAGTTGCCAAAAAAGATGAATCTGGAAGAGAAATTACTCCTGTGAAATAATTACATGACATGACAATATAATAATTTCATTTCAATCACTGGTGGTGAATAACAGTTTCATTTAATCTGGAAAGGTCAGGGCTTAAAGAAAGGAAAAATAAATTACAATTATTTCCATCTCTTCATTTTGGTGTTTAATTCAAGCAACAATAAATATTTAGGTAGACTTAAAATCACTTCCAGTGAAAAGTCAGCTATGAACTGGAATTTTTGTGGGGTTTTTAATCAACTAATTGGTTTTTTACTCAGTTCAGATTACTTTGTGTAATGTAATTCCATTATCCACCTGCTCAATGTTGTTATTGTAAATAAAGCAAATAATAGAACATTTGCTGTCAAGGTTGGTGGGTGTTACATGGAAAAAAACTGATCAAAGTTTAATTGTCTCAATTAATTTTGAATAGCAAAATATCCTTGTAGAATCTGCTTCTATCATCTTTAAATTGCCAAAAATGCAGGTAAAGGATAAAAACAAGGATAGAGATCTTAAAGAGGGATCTTCTGGAATGGCAGTGAAAATTTTCCTGGCACTGGGCACATGAAAACTTGGGTTTAAGATGAATTCAATTTCCTGTGTGCTTTTAAAGACAAAATGCAAAGAAGCAGCAAACCAAGCAAATATCTCACAAACACAAGAGGGGTTTTTTAGCAGGCAGAGCTAAAACTCAGCCCTTTCCTGTATTCTTCAACTGCAGTTTTGTGCTTTGAACAGCTCAGATAAAGTTGATTTCCAAACCTGAACTGATTTTCCAGTTTTTCTCGAGACTTTTCAGAGTACTTGTTCCATACACGACTGGTAAAACAAGTATTAATTAAGTAATTAATAATTAATTGGTTGTTAAAGATGTATTAAATAATAGATATTTTCTTTCTGTCCCTTGCAGACGCTGAAGTACATTTCAAAAACACCCTGCAGGTACCAGAGTCCTGAGACTGTCAGGGAGTTCCTGATAGCAATGAAAGACCATAAATTAACCAAGTAAGTGAAGCTGTGCATTTGAACAGGAGTAAAAACTCAATTAATGCTGCCAAACTGATCTCTGTGGACAGTGTGATGATCTGATTCATGGATTTTAAGTATTTTCTGCCATTATTTAAATTTTCCTTCACTTGTGGGTGTTTCCATCTTTATGTGCTGTTTGTCCAGGATCTCTGAGATCTACACTTCAGTTATTTAAATATTGCATCAACCACCCCCCTCCTCCCCAGCAGTTTCCTGTGGAGCTGAACATCCAATTGTTATTTTGGAAGTTCTGCCTGGAAAGAAAAGGATTTCCTTTGCAGTTCCAAGGCTCCAAGGGCTTTTTTCCCCTCTGTGGGTGCCTGTTCTCCAGGCACATAATCCTCCTGGAGCTCTGCAGAGTGGGACTGAAGCCTGACGTAAATAGAAGTGGAATCAGTTGGCCACTTGTTTGGAGAGCTCTGATCACTGCTGACTTCTAAAGCAGAAAAAACCCTTAATTTTTTATTTAGTGCTTCTAAATGACTCCTCCTTCCCTTCAGAGCAGGAGCTTTTATTCTGTGTTTTTATTCCCTGCTGGGACTCCCAAGGAGTTCATCCTCTGGGAAAAAGGCTTTCCACTCATTTGGCTGTGCCACAAGATGCACAGGGAGAGCTCTGCAGTGCTGCAGGGAGGTTTTTAGGCTGTCCAGAGCAGGGGGAGCAGATTGGCAGCTTTTTGTAGGACTTTCAGTGCCCCCTCTCTACAGCCAGGCACATCCAGCCCAGCAGCAGCTCTGCTGCTCCTTGGGAATCCTGCCCTGGAACTGTGCTTGGAGGGCTTTCTTTGCCAGGGCACTAAATCAGTGTTTGACCCTCCTGGAGCTCATTTTATCCAGCAGGATATTCATTTATGTATCCTCATTATTTTCTGGAGGTGTTGAAGCATGGAGAAAAGAAAATACTCTGCAATAACAATACCACAGGTGTAAAGAGGTGGCAATATGGCACTGAGAGGTCTTAAAATTGGCAGCAAACATTTCCTGAGTAGTAGTGAGCATCCTCCCCTTCTGGGTGTAAACCAGCCCTTTCTGAAGGGAAATAACCTTTGCTGTCAGTGCAGGGCAGCAGTTTAGGAAGAACCAGCAGAGTAGGATTTTTCAGAATAAAACAAACTGAATGATGTTGGTGTAAAACTCCCATTAAAAATCAAAGTGTTTATTCTGATTTAAAGCTCATTTCTAAACTTTTTCAGGTAGAATTTGACCAGAACCTGAGCATTAACTCTTAGTTTACCACTTTAGGTACCTTCACTGTAACTGCTCCCCTGGATGGGATCTCCTAGAGTGGAATACTGAACACTTTAAATTATAACAGAGAAACTTCCAGCTACAGATTCTCTGTCTCCCACAGTGCTGAGCACTTTTGTAGAAGCTCTGCCCAAATATTCACCTTCCCACAGCTGCTTGTTCAGTGAGCTGGGAAGGTTGGAACAGTTACAAACTTTAAATGAGCTTTTGGACTGTTCCATCTTTTATGGATGCTCTGAGGTGCCTTTGGGGTTGGGTATCATCCTGTGTGTCCTGTTCCTGAGGCACTGAAGCAAAGGAATTATCCCCAAATCATTTCTTGTGCATGATGGCAGCAGGATGAGAGTGAAGAGCCAGCCAGTGGTGTAGGTGACAAATTTACTCTGGGAGAATTCACATTTGTTTTGTGAGCATCCTGTACAGCTTTTATCTGGTAAAGAACTTCTCAACTCTGCCACGTGCTTTACAGAATAAGACCCAGAATTGTTTTGTGTGGCATTTCTTGTTTTCTGATCTTTTCTATGCAGCATTTGAAGCCAGAGATGTCAGGGCCCCCCTGGCAGCCCCTTCACCCCAAAGCACAGAGAGCACAGGGGGTGCAATTTCTCTTTAGGGCACTTTCTGTTAAACCACTTAAAGCAGTGTTGCCTCCAAGGCAGTTTGGAGCTGCCTTTGGTTCCTGACCAAGGTCATTTCCACACTGCTCCTCTTGTTAAATAAAAAGGCTTTGATGGTTTGCATTCTGTGGGCTGGAGGTGGTGCTCAGGGATTTCATTCCAGCTGTGTGCAGAGAGCTCCCCTCCCTTGGAGAGGAAAGAGCTGCAGTGTTTGCTCTTCAGGACCTTGCTTGTGTGATCCCTGGCATGACCTTTCCTCCCACCAAGAGTAATGAGCTCCAGACTCCCTTTGCTGCTTCCTTTCTGGGTAAGGCACCCCAAAATGTGCTCTCTGAGCTGCTCAGACACTGTCTGTGCTGCTAACAGCTCTCTGCAGTGGCTGATTAGATTTAATTTGTGTGAATTGGGGTCTGTTCTCAGACAATTCACTCTGGTTAAAGGGTCAGCAGCACCCAGTCACCCCAAACTGCTTCCCTGCCCTTTACATTCCTCTCATGACTCCACCTCTGATCAGAGGGGAAGCAATTAAGCAGGGTGTTGATGCTGTTAATTAGGCTTAGCCTATTCCTAAACCCAGGGCTTTGGAGGCCAGGATTTGCAGCCCTGCCTGGGCTGTGCCATTCCCTGCCCAGGCTGTGATTGCTGCCCTCAGCACTAGGCTGTGCTCGTGGATGGGAGAATCCCCAGCTGGAAGCAGCAGGAATTGAGGCACAGCACAGCTTTCAATCAAAGGAATTCTTCTTTTTCCTTCCACAGCCCTGCAGGATGTCAGGCTGCACGTGATGGCTGTGCTCCAGTGAGAGAACTGGTAACATAATTCTGGCAAATTCTGCAGTTCCTGGCAAATCACCTCAAATCCTTCTGCTATCACTGATTGTTGCTCCTCAAAAAAAACAAGTTAATAGACCAGCATTTTGTGATGGATTTGTCTCTTTAGTGTTATAGACACACAAAAAAAAAACTTTCCTAAAAGGCAGAATTTAAAAAAATCAATTTAAAAGATTTTAAAAACATCAATGTGTGCAAACAAATATTCCAGAGTCATTTCAGAAAGCTGCCTTGCTAAATGGAGCAAATTCAAAGCCAGATATTTCACTGATACAGCTAAGGTGTGGTAAAACAGTTTTTCCAATAGTTTTTAATCATTACTTTGGTAAAATTCAAACTTTAGAACTGAGATTTTTTTTAAAACTACAGCTCTGAACCCACATAATGAATTTTATTATTACCTTGCTGAGGCCTCAGACTTTGGCTGAAGCTCCAGTTCAGTGAGCCATGTTGTACTTGGAAATAGAGTTTGCCACTAGCAGCTCATTTTCCAGTCTTAGTGCTGGAATGGCTTCATGTTTGTAAGTTATAGTGAATTGCATTGCATGAAAAGAACATTTGTTAAACTGGAGTTCTATAATTGTGGTTCAATGAAAACTGGTTCCACTTGTGCTTCTTCCTGCCACTGATATCCTATCTTGTATCTAATTTTGGGATAACCAAATTTCCAATCACTGCATATTTTTATAATTTTAAAAGAACTGGTCAGGAACATTGCCCTTTTTGTCTTTAAATCAACACAGTTGAGGAAGTGTTGAGCTGAAAATCTTCAGTACTTCTAGAAAATGTTTTCCCTCATGACTGCCAAAAACTACAACAGATAGAAACCTCTGCAATATGAAAGGCTGAAGGATTTGCTTGGTAATTTTTGTCTCCTCCAGAGCTTTCAAAATGAATATTCAGCAGCAAGTAAGCAACGTGCTCATTGAACAGCAGCATCATTTAAGTGATTTTAAGAAGATTATTCTCAGCTTTTCCAGTGGGAATCCTTGTGGAGAATTTTCCCATTTTGGGGGAATTCTCCCTCAGCCAGGCCCTGTGCTCAGCGCTCAGGCATTAAAAGTTGCCGTGGTTGATTGAGGACCATGGGATTTATGTTTCCAGCAGGAATCAAAGCCCTGGTTGTGTGTCCAGCTGTTACTTCATGGTTTTCCTAGTAACCCTCAGACACCCATTCCTCAGGATAAATTTGCTTCTGCTCAGGCACAGATGTTTGAAGGGTTTTTTTAGCTCTCTCTGCTGGATCTTGGCACTCTTCTCTCCTTACCCAGACCTCTTGCTGGAAAAACACTCTGGGAGTTCAGCAGATTAAAAAAGGGCAATACCAACACACAGAGGAGATTTTGGTTTAAATATAAACTGCAAAAGTTTGCTTAGTGCTGACAGAAAATGGTGCATTTTGTCTGAATTTCCACAAGAGCATGGAAGTATTTGTATTATTTTTTAGGTTGGATGTATCAGTGTAGGATTGTGCTGTCTGCTCTCTCTGTGATCTTGAACATGTCCCAGAGGTGATTTTTGTCCTATAGAAATGTTTTTTTAGGATCTTTAGGTTGGAACTCAACATTTTCACCTCCTCCAGCACTCTCCCCTCACACAGACCTCAGACCCCTTTTCCTTCCCATAACTGCACAGGTTCTTGTCCCCTGCAGCCTGAGCTTTGTGTGTGTCCCCAAACCCACTCCAGAGCATTTTTCCATCCTGGACAAGCTGCTCCTGGCTGCAGCTGAGCCCCAGGGCTGCAGGATGTGGGATTTCTCAGCAGGAATTGCCATGTTGGGATTTCTCAGCAGGCAGGTCCTGTACAAGTCTGCAGCACGGCCCATTAACTCTGATTAGTGGGATCTTGCTTTTATGTGAGAAAATTGCTTTCCCTGTCACTCATCTTTTGTATGGATTCTCCTCTTGAGTGAGCAGCTTTCGTGTTCCAAACTGGTACTAAAGTCCAGGCAGGGCAGGGAAAATGCAGATGCTGAAATTTGGGGGCAATGAGGCTGAAAATGTTCTTCACCTTCTGTTTGGATGAGTGGGACATTTCCCCTTTTATTTAACAAGCATCAGCGTGCCCTGGGTGCTGTAGGAAGTGTAAAGATTAATTCATGGGAGCTGGGAAAAGTTAATTTTTCTTTTTAGATTTAATGGAGCATGAAGTAAATTCAAGCTTAGGTCTGTGCCCAAGCCAAACGCTGCAATCAGGGCTGATCCTAATGCATGGTTGCCTTACTTAAAGCTAATCTCTGATGAAATTGTGGTTATTCAGGTTTTAATTTGTGTGTGTGCTGTCAGGAAATTCCAGGTACACAGAGAGCCTGGTCCCAGCAACCAGTTTGTGGGATTAGGAAATTCCAGGTACACAGAGAGCCTGGTCCCAGCAACCAGTTTGTGGGATTAGGAAATTCCAGGTACACAGAGAGCCTGGTCCCAGCAGTCACTTTGTGGGATCAGGAAATTCCAGGTACACAGCCTGATCCCAGCAGTCAGTTTGTGGGATCAGGAAATTCCAGGTACACAGCCTGATCCCAGCAGTCAGTTTTTTGGGATCAGACCCAGAGCTTGGTCCCAGCAGTCAGTTTTTTTGGGATCAGACCCAGAGCTTGGTCCCAGCAGTCAGTTTTTGGGATCAATATTAAAAAGGTGCAGTGGGTACTGAGCTCCCACTCAAACCTCTGCCTTCTGCTGAGGGCTGAGCAATCCAGTTTCCTGTAAAATGCATTTTAGAGACATTTTGGGAGTGTTTGTTGCATTGCTTCCCTCATAATTACACATTACCATGTCTAAAGATCCTTGTGTCAGGGTGTTAATTAGTTCTAGATGAAATATGGCATTTATGCAGCTTTTGGGGCTTTTTTTTTTGCACCCTGCTGCTTGTTCCTTTGTGTTGTTCTGCATCATTTTCCAGTAGGGAGCTTTGCTGATCAAAACCAGCCATGAAATCCTTCAGATGCCACATCTGAATGTGTTAATCACTGTCAGTTCTCTCTCATTCTTCTGTACACATTTATAAAAACTGCAAATCCCCTGAAATGATGCTTTTAGGATCTGTTTGGTCTGAGTGTAAAATTTCTGTCTATCCCTAATGAGTTGGAGTGCTGTTCATGGCTTATAAGCAAAACCTCTTGGAGAGGTGACCTTTTTTTTGTTGTGCCCCTCAATTTCTTCAGGAAACACCAGCAGTTGCACTAATTGATTGTTTTAGTCACCATGTGTAATTGGTGTTAATTTATTTCTGCTTGCTGCTGTGCCAGTAATCTTCCTGTGATAAACACAGCCCTACCTGCTTGGAAAGAGCTCTGGATAAATCAGGTTTGCATTCTTCAGCTCAGGCATAAAATGGCTTTTGCCATTTGATCCTCTTTATTCGGCTCTGGGGTTTATATTTCAAGGATATTACTTTGAAAAGAAGAGGATGAGGAAATTTATTCAATAAAAGTCAGATAATGTGCTTTGTGTGGAGCTGGAGGATTGGGATGGGTTTTGCTGCAAAAGAGAAGAAAGAGTTGTTTGAGAAGGCTCTGAAGTGTCATGTGAGAGAAACTTGGGTAAAATATGAATTCATCACAGTCTGTCCTTGTAAGTAGGGCTGGAGGAGGAGGAGGGAGGTTTCTACAGGGAGGAGTTGTTGGAGAGCTCTGGAAATTGAGCACCAACATTTGCTTGGCCAGGGAGCAAAGCAGAGAACACTGAAAGCACCAGCTCTGCCTCCATCAGGCACCAAGGCAGGGAATTCCCAGCTCTGGAGGAAAAATCTTTCAAAAATCCAGCTGAATTGGCCAGGTTTTTCTAGAATAAACGTATTATTTAATATTCTTTCCCCAGCTCTGCATGGCAGTGCTGCCTTTAGCTTTGCTTTTACACAAGTGAGTTTTATGTCTGGTTGATTCCTCCAATCACCTGCTTTCCATGTCAAGGGTTTGAGTGCTCATCTCCTGTCATTATTGGGGTTTTATTCCTGATTTTTTATGACTCTGGTAGATGGCAGCAGTTGTAAACACCTCATCTTTCTGCCTGGAAAGTGCTCTGAGTTTGGAGCAAAATCCAGCCTTGCTCTCCATGGCCTCATGTTGGAAACACCAAATGGATTTGAGTGATTAACAGCGGGGGGAAGAAAAAGGAGGTGGATTCCCTGCTTCCCATCACCAGTGGAAATGTGTTTTGGCTCTCCAAAAGCAAAGCAAGCTAATAATAAATAAATAAATAAATAAATAAATAAATAGTAGGTCATCCTGGAGCTTTCATATCAACAGTTAGGGACTGTTCATATGTCACAAATGCTGGATTGAAAATTCACAAGCTTTTCTTCTGAAGCTGAAAGTGAGGATGAAAATGGAAATTCAAGCTGGATCATCCAGCAGCCAGTGGCAGAGGCCTTTTGAAATGAAATTATATCTCTGAGGTATCTCCAGACACACAGAAATTGGTGGTTGTAAACATGGAGTGACCTGTGTTCTCTTAAAAGCTGTGAGGTTTCCTTTCTAAAATCCCCCAGGGGAAAACCCTCCAGAACCAGATTAAATATGCTTTAAACCCTCCAGAACCAGATTAAATATGCTTTAAACCCTCCAGAACCAGATTAAATGTGCTTTAAACCCTCCAGAATCAGTTTAAATGTGCTTTAAACCCTCCAGAACCAGATTAAATATGCTTTAAACCCTCCAGAACCAGTTTAAATATGCTTTAAACCCTCCAGAATCAGTTTAAATATGCTTTAAACCCTCCAGAATCCATTTAAATATGCTTTATTTAAACTCTCCAGAATCCATTTAAATATGCTTTAAAAAGCCCTATAATAAAAAGTCAGGGATGTTCAGCTCACCATGAGAATGGTTCAGCTTTACTTAATGCTGAAGATGGAACATCATCTTTTTTTAAGGAACAAATTGCTCCACGTTTTTCTCTCTGAATGGAAAAGCAGATTTTAATTTTGTGCTTTTTAAAAATGTATTTCTGCCTTGGAGAAGGTAATAAATGCCAAGATTTCGGTTTTTTCCAAACTGTAGTTCCCTGTTGGAATTTTGTATTTGCAAGGAGCTAAAAGAACAAACAAGTTGCTGCCATTTGGTGGGATTGGAACTCCTTAGGTATGGAAATTGTTCTTGTGGTTGTGTGTTGATGGCAGGAGGCTGGGCTGTCTGCTGAGTGAACATTTCTGCAGAGCTTTAACAAAGCAGCAGTTAATTAATGCTTGCTCAGTAATGATCTGAGGGTCTCTGCTTGCCCCCTTGGGCCAACAGCAGCGTGGCTGAGCACAGCCAAGTCCCCAAATCATGAAAATATCCAAATGATGGCCCTTCAGGCACACTGCAGCCCCAGCCAGGATCATTCCTGGCAGTGACATTCAGCCCTCAGTTAGCAGGAATGTGTTTGCATCACTGCAGCCACTGAGGGCATCCTCAAAGCAGCCACTAATGGGGATTTTCTTCACTTCACCAGGGCAGAAAAGCTGCAGCTGCTGAACCACAGGCCTGTGAGTGCAGTGGAGATCCAGCTGGTGAGTACCAAGGGCCTGTCCAAACTGAGCTGCAGGCAGCTTTCACCTTGGAGATAATTCAAGAATTGCTTCCTCATGGGCCAGTGATTGAATGGATCCTTTTATTTTATGTACATTTTACAGCCACAGCTTCAAATCCACTCAGCTTCCTCTCAGAGCCCTCTCAGACCAATTCTCCACCACTCTTTGTTTCATTTAAAATGCCCAATGCAGTCATTAAAGGTGACTTACAAAAGTATTTTAAAGAAGAATATATTTCATATTTTTGCTGTGCAGCTCTGTGATGGGATACTTTATTTTTTTACATCTTCCCTGTTTTAAATACTTTATTTTTTTACATCTTCCCTGCTTCAAATCCACTCAGCTTCCTCTCAGAGCCCTCTCAGACCAATTCTCCACCTTTTTTTTCATTTAAAGTGCCCAATGCAGTCATTAAAGGTGATTTATCAAAGTATTGCAAATAAGAATATATTTAATATTTTTGCTGTGTAGCCCGGTGATGGAATACTTTATTTTTTTACATCTTCCCTGTTTTAAATGGTTTTTTGTTACACTAAAATCAAAAATTCTAAAAAGAAATGAGCAATATGCAGGATGAGAAGTGGATATCAACTTTCTGATGGAAAGTAGCCATTGTCAGTCTAAGAATAATTCAGCTGCAAAGAGGAATTGTCACTAAATAGAAATAAATGCTGCTGTTCTCTCAGACATCTCCTCAGGAGTACAAACCCCTGTGGTAATAAAGAGATTGTTACACTCAGGATATTATTTCAATAAAGATCTCTTGCATTAAGAACATCTGTTTGCAATCTTGCCCTGGAACCAAGCTGAGGAGGAACAGGATCAGATTTGTTATTAAAAAAGGAGAAGGATTCAAGAGGGACCATAGGAGCATTTTTCTTGTGTCACCAGAGAGCAGAGCTGACAATGCTGAAAGCATCTCAGAGCAATGACTGCAGCTGAGGAGATCAGTGGCCACCAGCAGCCCAAGCAGGAGCTTTGTCAGACAGAAACCACAATTAGAGCCTGTCTCACACCTTTGTTAGCTTCATATGCTTAGACAGATTTATTTTATTGCCATCTGCAGGCTTTTCTTCCCTTCTTTAAATGCAGTCACCTTCTGGAGCTCTCAGGTCACTGCATGGCTTTGTCTGTCTCTTCCCTCCTGTCCTACCTTCATTGTTATCCTGCCTACACATAAAATATGATATTAAAAATAATATATAAATAGATATATTTAAATATATATGTTTTATATATTTAATATTTATTTTATTTCTATATTTAAATATATATTTATATACATTTAAAGAAATAAATATATATTTATAGATAAATATATAAAATATAAATATATAAAATATAAATATATAAAATATAAATATATAAAATACAATTCTCTCTGAGTGGAAAAGCAGATTTTGATTTTGTGCTTTTTAAAAATGTATTTCTACCTTGGAGAATTTCATACTTAAAGGCTGGCACATTGTCTTTTATACTGGAAAATATTTTGGAAAATGAAAGATCCTAAGGGGGTTTAAACAGTTTATTTTCTCAACAATGTATTCTGCCTTGCCTTTGGTTAATTATCTCTGAGGGACATTAATTCAATCATTCAGTCTTTTACTTTATTTCTTTTTTAATGTGTTTCTTTTCCTATTGATGTGGTGCTGAGCAGTTTCAAATCACTGCTCAAAGGAGGAAATAACAGTGATTTTCTCATCAAACATCTCCTCCCCCACTGGAGGTAAATTATGTGCTTGATTGCTTTGGAAATGATCAGAGCCCCTATTTCCTTTATTACTGTACTTAACTGATGATTTAAAAATCTAATTCTTAGCTTCTTATTCCAATGAACAATAGCTTTTAACCCACAGGTTGTTCTTTGATGCTGAGGTTTGTTGACCAAATGCTGAGAGAATTTCTCAGTTCCTTCAGGACTTTTTTGGGGTTCTTCAGTGTGGCTTTATTTATTCTTCATTCTTGGTTTATTGTTATGGCTCAGGAGACTAAACCAAATAAACATTAGCACTGAAAGCAGCACAGGGAGGAGGATGAAGTCTCTTAAATTCTGCTTTTATTTGGGTAAGCACAGAAGATAGGTATGGTTTGAATTAAGGATGTTTGTCCTTGTTTCACTGAGTAAAAAAAGGAATTTAGAGAGTCCTGAGTGATTTTGTGCTCCCATTTGTCTGTGGCACTGTGAACATAGATTTAAACCTTAATTTATGAATAAACACTTTAATCCCTGGGATTATCTTCATGGGCTGGCTGTGAATTTCTGAGAATTCAATTTGAGCTGCAGGGGGAACGTGCTGCTTTTAGTTTGAGCTGGGAGAATTTTACACCAATTCATTTATAAAGTTTTCCTCTTTGATTAAAGTAGAGCATTGTGGAAACTAAATGGGAGCAATGGTGACTTCATGAATATATTGCAATGGAAATTGAGTATCAAACTGCTCTAATTTGGGTGAATAGAAATGCTGAGTGAGCCCTGAGCTGAGTCAATAATCACATTTCACAGGTAGCACACACTGGGTGTGGTTGTGAATGACATTGATGTGCTGCAGCAAATTTTCCTAAACCCCTGGAGTTATTCTGGGCCAGCACAGCCTTGAATGCTGACAAGCAGCAGTGACAATTATTTATGACAATCAGGGGGCTTTTAATGCAGAAATGATATTTCTGTCACACTCCCCACTTCTGCTCCTCACCCAAATCAGCAGATATTGAGGCCAGCAGCACTTGGGTGAGAAACAGCCCAAACTTGGGTGAGAAACACCCCAAACTTTGGTCAGAAATAGCCCAGCTTTGGCCAAAAACACCCCAAACTTGGGTCAGAAACAGCCCAAACTTGGGTCAGAAACAGCCCAAACTTGGGTCAGAAACACCCCAAACTTGGGTCAGAAACAGCCCAAACTTGGGTGAGAAACACCCCAAACTTGGGTCAGAAACAGCCCAAACTTGGGTCAGAAACACCCCCAACTTGGGTCAGAAACACCCCAAACTTTTCCCATGGCATCCTCTGAGAGGGGGAGCTGTTCCCATTAGGGCTGGGTGGCACTGCCAACATCAACATCTGAGCTCATCCCCTCCCTTCAAACGTTTGCATTTTTGTTTTCTTTGCTATAAACTTTGCATTCCTGGCTGCTTATGGGCTCAGTCTGGCTCTTGAGCAGCTTCAGCCAGTGCAGGGCTTTTGGCTGGAGATTTTCTCCAAGATTGGTAAAATTGCTGCTGGAAAAGGAGGCACCTGAATCCAGTTGGGGTTTTTTGCTTCTTGGGCTGCATCTTACATCTCATTTCTCTTCTCAGCACCACATTTCTCAGTGCTCTCAGCATCAAAGGTGTTTTGTCTTTCAGCTGTAAATCAGAAGGCTGAGAGAACATCTGCTGAATGTAGAATGAGTGACCTCCTGTTCCCCTGAGATCTGTTTTCCTTTAGGACAGTTTCCTTTGCCTCTTTATCTACATGCTGTCTGGGCTTAATTTTGGAATTTTTCCTTCTGGCTTGTTGCTTTGCTGCTTCCTCACTGCTTATGTTGTCATAAATCATCTCAGGCTGGTTTTTTCACTTCCTGAAAGAGTGAAAAAAAATTAATTTTCACAGTTTGTCCTTTTGAGCCTTTGAAATCTCAAATATTATCACAACAAAATAAGGCTGAAACATCAACTTGACTAAGAAGCTGTCTGTCCATCCTGCTAAGTGTTGATTTGTGTCTGTTGGTGATTGCTGGGAGCTGCTGGAGAGGCACCAAGAGGTGAATTTTGCTGCAGGAATTGAAGGAATTCCCACTTCTCCTCTGGATGTTTCAGCAGAAGGGAATTTGGGAGCTCCATCCCCTCCTCAGTGCAGGGTCTGGCATCTCTAAACCAACATTTTAATGAAATCACTTAGAGCACCAGAGCATCTGAAACAGCAGAGATGATTTTCTTTCGTCAGCTTCGTGCTCAGCTGGGATTTCTGGGGCTGCAGAGCAGCCCCCAGAGCTGCTGTGTCTGTCCCTGCAGTCTGTCAGCCTCGTGCTGGGCCACAGAAATCACATCACAGGCCTTGTTCATGCTGGGAGTTGGGGCATTACTCATCTGGAGTCACTGGGGAGCAGAGAAGAAAACAGGGATTAGAATTCACATCTTCTGCTTAAAGTCAGGAGCTGGTAAGAGCTGCTCAGAAATCCCTGGGTTTTGTTGGAGTTCTGATGTCAGCAGAGCAAGCACCTAAAGGAGAAAGTGGAGGGGGAAAAGGGAGAGGAGAGACAGATAAAGATAAAATTAAAATGGGAAGAAGGTTGGACTTTATGGATGCAAAAAATCAAATCTAAACAAGGCCAAGTGCTGTTTTCTGAGGCATGGCACCAAATCTGGGAGACATTGGTTCAGTGATCCTACCTGGAGTGAGCCAGGTTCCAAAGCACCTGGGCTGGTTCTTTGTGCAGCTCCTGCTCCCACAGCACCTACCCCACCTTGAAAATGGAGTGTAACAGAATGAATATCCCCAGAATCCAGTCTGAAAGCCAGGCTGGTAATGCTCTGTGAGATTGAACAGCAGAGGTCATTGGAGAGGAGGGATTTGTCAGCAGCACTGGCACCAAGGAGTGGCTGGAGCAGATTTGATCATGGAATCACAATCCCAGAATAGTTTGGGCTGGGAGAGACCTGAAAGAACATTTAGTTCCAGGGACATCTTCCACTTGCACGCTTCTGGTGTGGAGCTGATGCTCCAAGGTGAGCTGAGATGATTCCCTGGGGGAATTGCTGGCAGGATTCAGCTGCCAGGGGCTCCCCCAGCCAGGGCAGGAGGATCTGAGTGTGTGTGAGCACAGGGAGTGCAGAGCAGCAGCTGCTGGGGAACAGAGCCAGGGCTGCTGTTCAAGCCTGTGTCCTACAGTAGTTGTTGAGCTTGGAAGGCCGCTCCACAGGGATTTTCATCCTTTGATGGGGATAGTCCCCAGAAAGTCATTAACAAATGGAAATTCAGTGTCTGCCTTTTGCTGAGGAGTGGATTCTCTGTGTGTGTGCAGATCTGTGGATGATCCTGATGAAAGATGATCAGATTGTTTTTCTTCAGAGTCCTCTTTGCACAAAAATGAGTTGAAGTCCCACTCTGCTTTTCAGAAGGCATCTCAAGAGCTGGCAGTTTACAGCTAGAGCTGATTAAACCTGCATTGCCTTGGAACCATCATGACTATAAATCACTCCTCTTCAAAGGCCATTTTCAAGGACTTGCTGTAAAAAAAAGAAAAGCCCCACAATCCTAATTGGTTTCATTTGTGTTTGAAGAGTTCTTCTGACTTGCTTTTCCAGTCCTCTAACAAGCTTTTTTTCCTTTTGACAGCTGCCTATAAATTAGGGCAGTTGTTTTACTGGTAGCAGTGATAGAAAAGCTGCCACAGCTCCACAGTGGGAGTGGAGCTAATTAATCCCTAATTAATCTCCTGGAATCATGGAGTTGAGTCATGACAGTGTTTTTGATGTTGCTCAGAGCTTTTAAGTGTCTTTATATCCAGGAGTCTCCCAGTCCAAGCAGATTCCAGTGGAGTACTGCTGCTGTAGGATGAGGTGGTTTCTTTTATGGGCTGATTATTTCATGCAGGTACTGGATGAGATGCCAGGGTCCAGGGAATCCCTCAGGATATCCCATGAAAATACAGAAATTTGGGAGAAAGGTCAGGAAAGTGAGGCTGCATCTGAGTTAAAGGAAAAGCCTGGCTCAGGACAAGGATGTGGAGGTTGAGAGAGGCTTTAGGGTAAGCCAGGCTGTTCCCAGGGTGGTGTTTCCTTGCTCTAAGGAAATCAGGATCTCATTACACAGTGCCAATTGTCGTGCTGAACAATGGAGTTCTTTCTTTTTCTTTTTTTTTTTTTTTTAAATATTCCAAGAGTTCTGCTTTGTAAAATGCTTTTGTGATGAGCTCAGGCTGTGTCTTGACAAAGTCTTCCCTGCTGAGCTGAGTCCTTCTCCCTGAGGGAGGAAGTGTGGATTTGATGATGCCAATGGGGTTTGTTTTTTTTTTTTTTTGACCTGCAGATGGTGGAAGAAAGCGAGGAGAGGCTGACAGAGGAGCAGATCGAGTCCCTCCTGCACACAGTCACCAACATCCTGCCAGGGGACCCAGAGGAGCAGCACAGGGACTCAGCAATGGCAGCAGAAGACAAAGGTGACCAGGCATAGCAGGCAGCACTTGCAGAAGAGAACCAGCTGCTGTTAGTCTGGGTTTGATACCAGTTCAATCCTGTATGGGACATAACTGTAAAATATATTCAGATTTTTATGATTTGGAGGTGATGAGGGAACCAATTGTTCACGAGGAAGCAGGGAAAAGGACACTATTGTCTGGGGGTTCTGTCATGAACGGGGCTGGCAGTGCAGGGTTTGCAGTGGAGCAGCCTCAGGAGTGCTGGGGCTCTGCATCTTTGGGGATTTTTCCATTCCCCACAGCACCAGCACAGCAGGGCTGCAATGAGAATTCCTTTCAGCTTTGCAGTTGCCCAAGTGGCTTCCAGAGCAGTGCAAAGCCAATTTTGGGCTGTTTGCAGAGCAGGGATGCACAGGAGCTCCCAAATCTGGGCATCATGGAATTGAGAGGATCTGTGGGACAGCAACTCAAGGATGTCTGAGAGTCCCTTCTAAATAAAAGAGATCCAGATTCAGCAAACTGCACTGAAACCAGGGAGCTGGGGGGGTTGAAGCTGTGAAACCAAAGCTGTGAGTGCCCAAACAGCAGAATATTGAGGTGTCTCTTTGCCCTCTGAACATTTATTGCAATATTCACACCCAGACAAGGCATTCCTGAGAGGGAGGAATAAATGAGGCAACACTGAGCTCTTGATGGGGTTTGGGAAAATGAGAGTCAGGCCTGGATGAAGCAGAATTTCCTGAGCTTTTTTGTGTGATGAAGGATTTCAGGATCAAGTATTTCATGTTGAAAACCTTGGTGATTATAATAAATCATTTGTGTGTGAATATCCACACAAAGTCAGCCACTGGTTTAAATTGTGGCTGCAGACCATTCTTTTATAATTATTATGATGTACTGGAAATAGAAATAAAATTTTAAGTACATCCTGGGAGTTTTGTGACTCACAGACAAGATCAAATCACAATATCTTCTTTTCCTCCCCATAGCTCTGTCATGGGTTTATTTTGTGTTTTTATGCAGAGAATTTGTGCTTTCTGAGCTTCAGTTGTGCAGTGTATGAAAGGGACTGATAAATTCCACTGTCTGGGGGATTTGTCATATTTGTTTCCATGGTATTTAAGCTTCTTTGATGTTTGGAGAGGAAGGAAAATTATTGGAAAAATCTATTTGTTGTCTTTTAAAGATCATTTATCGTACATTAAATGCCTTCCAAGGCTGGAGACTAAAGGTACATTTGGGCTGGGTTTGTTTAGTGTTGGAGGGGGAAAGTCCTTGATGGGTTTGTGATACCTCAATGTATATTTTTCTCTCCAAAAGGGAAAGAAAAAGAGAGGTAAGTGGATCATAGCATGGAAAGACACACAATTAATTTTAAAATTAACATTTTTACTCACAGCAGCCTCTGATTTTGTTTGACAGGCTGCAGCCTTGGGCAGCAAGTGTTTACATTTTGATCTAAAGTGAAGTTATTGAGATTTGTTCTGAACATATCAAAAGCAGCTGGAGCAGACTGTAAATACCTTCAGCCAACAAGAACAACTCAACAGATCCCTGAAGCTGGGTGTTCCAGCTTGGGAATTGATTTGTTGCTGGGCTGGGGTTTTGCCAGCAGCTCTGTGCTTGTGGGGTGCTGTACAGGATGCAGGAACTCCTCACGTGCTGCTGGAGTGAACCTTTCTGTCGGTATCAGTTCCAGATGTTAACAGCTGTTAGCCCTCTGTGAATCCATCCATGCCTTGTAAACGATGATTCCCCTAAAAATCCAATGCTGAGCAACATTTGAAAGGCTCTGGGCTTGTGGCATATGCACTGCATCAAGAAATGAGTTTTCAACCTGTAAATTCAGGTGAGGATTTGCTCTGAGGACAGGTTTGAGTTGTGTTGTTTGATCTTTTCTGGGTCAGAACCCCCAGATCAGAAATTATTTATGCAGATTTTACCTTGCTGATGTGACACCATTTCCCAATGTCCTGAATATCACACAGAAGATCTGCCAGTCTCCCACATTGCTTTTTATTCCCTTCATTATCCCTTTAATTAACCACAGGAGATGGACCCTCCTAATCTTGGAACAGAGAAGGTGGCACTGAGTGGCTCTGGGGGTGCAAGAAAGGTAAATGTGTGTTCTGAGAAGAAACTCAGCACTTCCTGAATATTGAAGAAGTGGATATTCCTTTTCATTTCCTCATTTCTTATCTCTCCCTCACTATTTTCCCCCTGTTGTGTGTGTGTTTGGCTCTGCTCAGGGCTGCTCTTGTGCTGAGAGAGGGGAACGAGCTGCCAGAATCCCTGATCTGATACTTCAAAACACCTGGGCTTTCTCTTCCCATAAATTCACATTTCTTGAGGATTCTTTGGCAGTCCCTGCTGGAGAATTTTATTAGAAGAGGTTTTATTTTATGGGAGGAGAAGGAGCTGCTGCTCCTGCCTGTGCTCTGGTGCTGGGCAAGGGGAATGGATCTGCTGGAGCCAGATGTGTGCAGGGAACTGTGAGGAAGATGCAGGAAATCCCTCCTGCTGAGCTGAGCAGCTCTGCTGGAGCTCAGGGCTGTGTGTGAGGCTGTGCCTGGGGATTTTTGGGGACTTTTTTTTTTGTTAAGGTGGGGATTAAATGTGTGAGATGATATTTCTTGTTTGGACTTTCTTATCTATATCATAGTCTTACAGCCTGTGGGTTCTGCACTACTTCATTCTACCAAACTAAAATGGAGCTGTATCTCTCTTTACAAGGCTTTTTAAGGATAAACTGTCTAATTAAGAAATTATACTTAAATTATTTTTACTTTTAATTTAATAACTAATTACTTGTGGCCTGCAATGCAGGTTTTTTTATCCAATTACACAAAACTACCTAAACTCGTGAAGAAGAAGATGAAGAAGAAGGACCAGTCTATACCCTAAAACTTCTATTTTATCAAACTTTGTATATGTGTGTGTATTTATATCTATATAAATATAAAATACATATAATATATATTCTACTTCTATTATATATATTATATTTATTATATTATATTATATTATATTATATGTATTTTATATAATATATATTATACTTCTATCTTATCAAACTTTATATTATATTACTTAATATATATTTTACTATATATATAACATTTTTAATATATATTACTATATTCTAAAACTTTAAACTTCCAAGTTTTCTACCATGTGATATTACACACTTCTATTCAAACTACACACTTATAATGCCAGTTCTAGCATTTAATTTTGGAATTTAATTTTAGTTCAATTTAATTTTTCTCCACAGCCTCAGGTGAAATTCAGTTTTCTCTTGGGGAGTCAGTGACTGTCCCCACAGAAAATCTAAAATTCTGAGCAGCCAGGGTTCCAGCATGTGCCCACCACTGAGTGCAGAATGGGACAGGCAGGGAGGAAAAATTCATTTACTTTGTGTTTGTTACTTTACTGGGTGTTCAGAGGTGAGCAGCCTGAGGCAGGAAAAGCAAACCCACAGAATTTGGAGCTTTGGGGGTTTTTCTTTGAGCCAGCACTGAAATGGCTCAAACCTGATTAATTCATTTGCTCTCCACCCCATTGGAAATTTGTGGTTTTTCCACAAGATTTGCTTGACCCTGCTGGAGCTGCTGCTCCTGTGATCTCCTGAGCTCCCACCCTTTGTGGCAGTGCCTTCCCTTCCTCCACCATGGATTCTGTGTTTCACCTCACTCAGGTGCTCTCACTGAGGGCTGGGATGCAGAAATCTGGGATTTGCTCCCTGGCCCTTGGCAGGTGGGAGCCTGGCTGGCAGGGGCTGCAAATCCTTCGTTTCTGGGCTGTGGACAGAGGGAAGGGACAGGCTGGACAGGCTGCAGGGTTTGGTGTTGTGCCTGTGGGGTCAGCACTTCCTTGGGGCTGGAATTGGGGCTTGTGGGCAGCTGAGGCTGCTCTGGTGGGAGGGAGGAGTCCCAGGATGCTGCTGGGATAATGTGGAGCTTCAGGATGATCTTAACCACAGTTTTCTCTTGAATTTTTATTCATTTGGTCAAAAATTACTCCACTGCCTTGAATTTGATCCAATCCAGAACCATCCCCTTCCCCTGGCTGTGCTGGGCCCCTCCAGCTCAATCCATCCCAGCCCAAACTGGGATTATTCTGGATCCTGCTTCTGAAACACACATGCACACACACAGAGATCTTTTTCTGTGTTGCATTTTCTCTGATGAAACTTTTTATTGCCTCTGCCTGCCCTGGGGTGGCAGCTGTGCCAGGGCAATGTGCAAACAGCACGTTCTGCATCCCAGAAATTGCCTGCCTTGCTTGGCACCACATCCACTTCCCTTTGGAAGCAGCAGCCTCAGCTGGGAGCTAAACTTGTGACACACTTTGGGTTTTGGCAGAGAGGACTCAGGAAAGGCTTTGTGCACCTCAGGCTGGCCAGTATCAGGCTTTTCCTATTTTTTTCTTTCATTGCTACCCATAACCAGAGTTGAATTTAACTCCTGGGGATGTGCTGGAGGCTTTAAACATGGACTAGAGAGATTTTTTGCCAGGTCTAAAAGCATCTCCCAAGTTTTTTGTTGCCTGTGAAGGAGGGAGAGGAGCCTGAGGGCTTTTATTGACAGCTGTGGGTCAAGTATCTGTTCTTGTACAGGGTTGAGAGGGTTCTAAAAAATTGCTGGATTTTTATTAATTTGATGTTTTCAGTTTACTGAGTGCCCCAGACCAGGACAGGGATGAGCAACACACACTGAGCTCTGAAATGTCTGGGGTGGACAAAAAGCAGGTGAGATTTGGAGAAATGTGCAGAACAGGCACCTTGGATGCTCTGCACCATGCCAGTCCCCATCTGGGTGCACTGGTGTCCCTTATCCCGTGGGGAAAGTGGGACAGGATTCACCTTCCTGGGCTTGGCTGAGCCCTGGGCTCTGGAGCCCTTCCAGCCTCACCAGCTGCAGTGTTCAGTCTCAATCCCCTTTATCATCTGCTGGCTTTTTAATACCCTTCAAAATCATCTGCATTTTCCCTTTTGTGTGGTTCCTGCATGTCCTGACACAAAGCCTGGCTCAGGGGTGCAGCAGCCATGAGAGAGGGAAGGAAAAGGAAGGGCTGGAAACACCCACACAGAACCTGGTGGGATCCAGCTCTTCCTCCCTGCAGGTTTGCTGTTCATCATCCCCTCCAGATGGGACCCAGCTCTTCCTCCCTGCAGGTTTGCTGTTCATCATCCCCTCCAGATGGGACCCAGCTCTTCCTCCCTGCAGGTTTGCTGTTCATCATCCCCTCCAGATGGGACCCAGCTCTTCCTCCCTGCAGGTTTGCTGTTCATCATCCCCTCCAGATGGGATCCAGCTCTTCCTCCCTGCAGGTTTGCTGTTCATCACCCAGAACCCCCCCAGGAGCTGCTGCTCCCCCCTGCCCATGCTGGGTGAGCAGGCTGGGGGATGAAAATGGGCTAATCCAGGCCAATTTAAACCTTGTCCCTTTCCCTCTTCAGCATCCTGGCTCCAGCCATAGGCTCAGCAGGAATTTGTCTCTTTCCCCTCCCCATGGGCTGCTCCAAGTGGGACAGCACCCCTGGCCTGTTTCACCACCTGTGTGAGACTCAGCACAGGGAAGAGCAGCTCAAACCCCTGGAAATGGCCCCAAATGCTCCTCATGCTCCCCAAAGCTGCTGGAGGGTTACCATGGGAGGCCCATCCCTGTGCTGCCCCGTTGTCACCCTTGGAAGCCACTGAGACTGACTCTTCAAACACTGCTTCTTCCTCTTTGGGTTTTGAGTTTTTTCCAGCCTTTTTCCTCTCCTTTTCCCTGCTGAAATCTTCCCTCCAATGCCAGCTGAGCTGGTTGGAGCAGGCCAGGAGCAAAGGCTCCAAGGAAAACCACAATATTTTGGGAGCAGTGGTGAGGCAGGGAGAGTCAGAGGGAGCCTTTGGATTCAGCATTTTCTGCTGAGGCCTCAGCAGAGCCCAGGAGTTAATCATTCAAATATGCTTATGTGTAACTAATCTCTGCAGGACAATGAGCTGAGGAATTATTGAATGCAGTTGAAATGGGGCAGAGTGGTTGCTGTAAAAAGGGTGTCCTGAGCCAATGGGAGCCAGCAGGCTCCTATAAAAGTGGGTGGGGAAGGAAAAGCAGCTGGTGGGAAGAGATCCCCAAAATCCCAAAGCATGTCCTGAGCTGCCTCTGCTTGGGCAGAGATCATCCTGAGCTGCTGGAAATCATCCTGAGCTGCTGGAAATCAGGCTGAGCCCTTCTCCAGCACTGCTGATCCCTGGGGGTCAGTGGGAGGGGCTGGATCTGCCTGGAATCACCCGGTGGAGCCTCAAAAGATGAAATCCTGCAGTGCTGTGAGTTGAGGTTGGATTTTTGGGGAGATTTGGATGCTCTTCCAAGAGCTGGGTGGGATCCCTGGAAGGAGCAGCTGGTAGGAGGAGATCTCCAAAATCCCAGAGTGTGTGCAGAGATCCTTCTGAGCCGCTGGAAATGAGGCTGAGCCCTTCTCCAGCATCTCTGCGGTCAGTGGGAAGGGCTGGATCTGCCTGGAGTCACCCAGTGGAGCCTCAAAAGATGAAATCCTGCAGTGCTGTGAGTTGAGGTTGGATTTTGGGGGGAAATTGGGATGCTCTTCCAGCAGCTGGGTGGGATCCATGGAAAGGCAGCTGGTAGGAAGAGATCCCCAAAATCCCAAAGCATGTCCTGCCTCTGCTTGGACAGAGATCATCCAGGCTGAGCCCTTCTCCAGCATCTGTGGGGGCAGTGGGAAGGGCTGGATCTGCCTGGAATCACCCGGTGGAGCCTCAAAAGATGAAATCCTGCAGTGCTGTGAGTTTGGGTCAGATTCTGGGGAGGATTGGGATGCTCTGCCAGGAGCTGGGTGGGATCCATGGAAGTGGAAGCCCAGGTGAGGCTGAATTTTGGGAGCAGTGAGGTTCAGCAGCGTTCCCCTGTGGGGTATCCCTGGAGCAGGCTCTGCTGCTGGGGCCTTGCAGCAGGAGCAGGGAGGTGAGGAAAGGGATGGGAATGGATTTTAGTGGATTCAGGGATTAGATCAGCTGGGCTGACCCCAATGACCATCTCAGGGCCTGTCCTTCACACTCATCCCTTGGCTCCCAGCCCTCCCAGCAGGTCTTGGCTCTGTCCCTGGTGTTGTTTGGAGCCTCATTGGGTCCGGGTGCCATTGGAGAGCTCAGCCCTGGCCACAGCTGGCAGGAGAAAATTCCTCCTGGAGCTTTCTGCCAGCCTTCAAATCCCCCAAAGAGGTGTTAAGTGCAGCTGTTTCCAGTTCCAGGGCACAGACATTTATTCCTCTCGATGCCACTGCCAATCCTTCGAAAAGCAGGAAATCCCAACATCTCCAGGCATCCCATTCCTCCTGCTGCTATTTTTTTTTAGTTTAATAATATTTTATCTGTCTCTTTTTGTGACTTTTCTGCCTTTTGTCCCAGTTGAAGCCACAAAGAGATGATTTACACCAACCCCCCTATGAAATCAGCCTTCAGCCCCCTTTTTTCTCCTTGCAAATCAGCAAATGGGTGTGAGGAGTTTTGGATGGGATCATCCCTGCCCCAGCCAGCTGCTCTCCCATCCAGAAAACCAAGAGCACAGCCTGTTTCCTGTTAAATCTTGCTGCTTGCATTGGTTTACATTGTTTGTCTGATGTTTTACAGCTTCCAAGCTGATGTTGCATTAAAGCTGGCTGGAGTTGAGGCAAACAATCAGATGCAGGCACTGGCAGGGTTCCCCAAATGCTTTCATGAGGGTTGATCCCATTTTCTCAGTCCCTGCAGGAGCTGTGTCCTGGCCCAGGCTCCAAAAGGTGCTTTTGGGACAATTTTGGAGTTTTGGGACAATTTTGGAATTTTAATTGCAGGACAGGTGGTGGAGGGGCTGTGCCTGCTCCTCTTCCAGGAAGCTTTGGTGGCTCTGGGTGGCTCCTGAGTTTCTCTTGACCCCTGAGCTTTGTTTTCAGTTTCTCTTCCTTGCTGTCCTGTTGAGGAGAGGAGTGAGGGAGGCTGGGTGGGCACCAACAGCCTGGGGCAGAATTATATTTCTATATTTATATATATTTTATATTTATAATTATATTTATATATTTATTTAGTTTATATTTTTATATGAGTGTTTATAGAATGGGATATAAAATCATGGAATAGATTGAGTTGAAAGGGATCCCTAAAGATCATTGAGTCCAACTCCCTGCTCTTCACCCCTACCTAAAGTGCTCCATGTGAGAGGAGAATCCAGATGCCCTTGAACTCTGGTGAGTTCCCTTCCCTGGGGAGCCTCTTCCAGAGCATTTTATGTGGATATTGTGAATAAGAAAATGCATTTTAGACAAAACAGGATGAGTCTCTGACTGAAGAATTCAGGTTTAATTCAGTTCCTTGCAGCTGGCACATCAAGCTCAGCCCTGCAGGAGGCAGGGAATGGTGAAAACACATCTGGAACCAGGAACCACGGTGGGGATGGGATTTAAATCCTGCCTTGTCTCATCTTTAACTGTGGGAATTTGAACTTCCCCCTAAGAACCTCACAGAAAAGGGCTGCACCATCCCATCAGCAGCATTAGTGACCTTCCTTCAGAGTTTTGATCCCGTGTCTTTGGCAGTGGGGTTTTTTATTTTATTTTTTGGGGGCTTTGTGATCTGCTTTCAGTCCCTTGTGCCATTTTCCAGGTGCAGATGAGATCATTGCTTTTGAGCTCTTTATGAACAAGCTGATGGAGATTTATCTCATGAGGAGGCCAGTGTGCTAAAGCTTTACAAACTCAGGCCTTGATCTTGCCACCCATGGGGAATTTTCAGCCTTTTAAATCTCATGGGACAATAAATAGGAAATAAATTAGAAATAAATAAGAAATAAATAAGAAATCCCTCTTCTCTTAAAGGGTCGGCTGAGAGCATCACACATCACACTTCAGGAGAGACTTTATAAAAACTCCAGCTTAGCCAGTCTCTGTAATACTGGTTTGGGGGGTTTTTTTAGGGTTTTTTTTCCTCAGGAAAGCCTAAGGAAGGGGAAGGAATTAGGCAGTGGGTTATTGTGGGATGTCCCCGTGCCGGAGATGAGCTCTCCTCCCGCACACGTCCTCGTGCCACATCAGCAGCTGTCTGCAAGCCAAGGACTGGGGAGATGCCTATGGCTGGAAAAACAGCTCCTTCTGTATTTATTGGACTTCCTAGCAGCTGGAAAATCCCAAAGATCTGCACCTCCAGGGGCTCCTGCAGCTGGGGGAAAAAGTTTTCCTGTGAAATAAATCCGTGTGATGCCTAAAATGCCTGTGATGAGGGAGCATGGAGATGTTCCTGCCCCCAGAATTATTTCTCCAGACGTGTGGCAAGGTCAGTTCACAGCTGTCCCATGTAGAAGCCAGCAGGGATCAGTCAGACCTGGGGAATATGGAGCCGTTTATCAGAAATTTCTGCTTTTTGGGGTTGGAGCAAAAATCACCTTGATCTCTCTGAGCCACAAGCAGGTGAGGTCAGGTTGTAAAAATGAAATCCTTGTTCTCCTGACTTGGATCCCCTCAGTTTAAATCCTCCTGACATGGTGCTGGAGCAGGATGAGTCCAAACCCTGCAGGAGCCAGGGATCCCTGCAGGCAATCCAGGGAAATCTGGAGGTTGCAGATGCACTCAGGTTTGCACCAGGGTGATGCAGACCTGCAGTTTTGGGGGATCCCTGTGCTGGCAGCTGAGGGGTTTTGCTGGCAAACCCTGGGAATGGGATTTCTGCTCCCACAGGGATTCCCAGGCTTGGTTTGGGTGGCTTTGGACAAACCTTGCCCTGCCAAGGGCAGGCTCTGCACGGGCTCTGCAGGGAAAAGCAATAAAAATGAGTGTTCCTCTGGGAAAAGCTGAGCCAGACACCAACATCCTTCCAAGCTAAACACTGTCCTGGCTGGCTGTGTGGCTCACAGGTCTGCTCTGCTCCTAAAATCATCTGAGTGAGGCTCAAGGCAGGATCTGGGTGCAGGAATGTCTCATTCTCCTGGGATGCAGCAAAATCTCATCAGCTTCATGTCTTGGGGGTTTTCCCTGAACTCAGAGCCTTGTGGACACAGTTCTTGGCTTTTCTCCTCCTCTGGGAATTTGAAGTCTTTCCTGAATGTCCAGGTTGGGTTTTTTGGCTCAGCCTGCCCCTGCAGACACTGCTGGGGTCCATCTGTGGTGCTGGGTGCCAGCTGTGGGTAAATCCCATTCCCTGTCCCTGCTTCAGGGCTCTGGGATCGCCCCCAGCCCAGGGGCATCTCGGAGCTGGCATGTGGACAAGGATCCTGCCCTGGCATCCCCCGAGGCACACTGAGGGTTCCAGGGCTGTGCTGATGCAAGGATTGGCAGTTCCCTTTGGCAGGAAGGTGCCAATCCCATCGTTTTCCCCGTGGTTTTGTTCCCATCCATAAAAGCCCAGATGCCAGGGTGGACTCAGCACATCCCTGAGCCAAGGGAGCTCCCAGGGCTGCAGGGATAGGGAAGGATGCCCAGCACAGGGCACACAGGGCTTGGCATTTTGGAACTTTACCCAAAACCCAAAGGAATTTCCACAGGACGAGCTGAAATCCAAGCCTGCTCCTTTGTGTGTGCTTCATCATATCCTCCAAATCCCTCCCTTCAGTTCCTTCTCTGAAGGCTCCAAACTTCTACAACATAGCTAACAGAGATTTTTTCTTTTTTTGAGCCCCTCACCCCTCCCTGCCTTTCCAAACTCCCTTTAGTGACCTCAGACATGAAAACCACAAGCACTGAACCTCCTCCAGCTGCTTCTCCATGAAGGAGAGATCAGAGATCCTTCTCATGTGAGACAGAATGGGGTCCTGCCACTGCTGCTGAGGGATTTGAGGGGGGAAAAAAATCATATTTAACACTTCTGCTAAGAACAGCTCACCCTGCTCAGGGCTCCTGGAATGAGCTGGACAGAGCCAGGGGGAAATTCTTTGCATTCTTGGGATTGGGAGGTGGAATTAAGGTAAAATACTCCTGGATGAGGGCCAGGCTATCTGGAGCAGCAAGCTGTTAAATATCACATGGGACTTGAGTTCAGGAATATTTTGGAGTGGAGTTGGTGGCAGGAAGAGTGTTGGGTTGGGAGTCCAGGGAGGGGAAAAAAGCCTCATTTTGGGCTGTGAATGAGCCAGATCCCAGCTTGCAGAGGTCAGGCCAGCAGTGCTGGGCCTTGGCTCAGCAGCTGGGGTGATGTGGCAGCTCGCCAGGAGAGCCCTGGGGTGGTGCCGGGCAGCAAAATCTAAATTATCTACTAAAAAGATAGATATTTATTAGATATCTAATAAATATCTAATAAATAATAATGCTGGGACAGTCTGAGCTGCCCAGGATCCTGCACTGCCCAGCTGGGCTCTGCCATGTGGGGGAAAAGTCTGGTGGGTGCTGTGGATCACATCTGGAAATGAGATGGAGAAAAAAAGCATCGTTTTAGCTCCTACATAGCACCAGAGCTCAGGGATGCTCCTGCTTCCTCCTGCCACCAGCAACCCCAGACACAGCTGGAAGTGAGAGAATGGGAACAGCCTTGGGCTGTGGCAGTGATGGGAAAAATAGGGGGAAACAGGGAAAAAACCAGGGGAAAACAGAGGAAACAGGGAAAAACAGGGGGAAATGGAAAAAGAGGGGGAAAAGAGGGGAAAAACGGGGAAACGGGAACATGGGGAAAAGAGCGGAAAACGGGAAAACAAGGAAAAAACAGGGGGACACAGGGAAAAATGGGAAAACAGGAAACAGGGAAAAACGGGGAAATGGATAAAGAGGGGGAAAACAGAGGGGAAATGGGGAAAACAGGGGAAAAGAGGGGAAAACAAGGAAAAAAGGGGGGAAAACGGGGTGACACAGGGGAAAACAGGGAAAAAATAGGGGGAAATGGGAAAGGAAAAACTACAGGGAAGCAGGGAAAAAACGGGGAAATGGGAAAACAATGGGAAATAGGGAAACCCAGCCACTTCTGCTCCTGTCAGGGCCCAGCAAACCCCAGACTGTGACCCTGCAGCCCCGTCCTGCTCCCCCTGAGCTGCCCCTGGGCTCATCCTTCATCCCTGCTGAGCCCAGGGGGAATCGTTCCCCACTTCCTGGGACTAAACCAATGTCCCACCGAGCCATTCCCCCCTTCCCTTCTCGGGGTCTTTGTGTGCACCCAGCCAGCTCTGGGTGCAAGATTTGTGCAATATTTGCTGCGTTATTTGGTCTGTGGCTGCTGGGTGAGCTTTGATTGAAGCAGAGCCCAGCGTGGGGCACCCTCTGCAGCCTGGATTTCCAGCTGCTCCCTCCAGCAGCGCCCTTTTCCCCCTTTTCCCTCGGAGAACAGCGTTTCCCCCAGCCCCGAGGCACCGTTTGATTGGAAAGGCTTTAAAAGGGACAATCTGTGTGAGTCACAGTGAAAGCCATAAAAGAAAAACCAATAAAGCCATCTGAAAAGTGCTGTTTAATGGATCGAGGCAAACTTACTGGAAACACGAGACAGATTGTTTCATCCTGAAATCGTTGCTTCAAATCCCTCTGCATTTGGGAGCAAAGGACATTTATTCCTCATCAATAGCTGTCAGGGAAAAGAGATTTGCAAGGATTTTGCCACCTTTGAAAGGAGTTGTGGGTTTCTCTGGGCTCCCAGCAGCTTTCTGAGCATATTTAAAAGGTTTTCAAGTGCTGGGTACTCTGGAAATTCAGGACTTGCAGGGCAGAGCTTTTCAAAGAATGAAAATAATTGTCCCTGTCATGGATACATGTATCTGCTTGCACGGCAAATATTGATTTTCTTAGCAAATAAAATGCACCTGAGCTAATCCATGCACACCTCTGGAGAGAAATGCTTCTCCTCTTTCACTGTGGCTTTTCCCAGACCGAATTTTGGGATGTTGAATCCCTTTGGCTGATTTTTTCCCCTGCCACTTGGCAGGCAGCACAAATCTGGGGAATGTCCTGTGGGGTTGTTCCCTTTGCCGTGACCCTGCAGCAGCACTGACATCTCTGCAGGCTGTTTGTCTGCATCTGAGCTTCTGTTTGTGGAGAAGAAATGTGTTTGCAGTTGGATTTAGCTTTTGCATATTGCTGTGTTAACCTTAGCAAGTCCAACTCAACGTGTTTTCCTGCTGGTGAGGAGCTGAACCTGCCTTTCCACAGGAGCACTGGGAATGAGGGGGTCAGGATGGCCTCAGGCCACGGTTTTTGAGAGGTGAGTTCATCTAAAGATGTGAATTTCCTTCTAAAGCTGCCCCTCCAGGGGCAGAGAGTCACCCTCGCTCCTCTCCTGGCCGCTTCACCCAGCTGTGGGTCAGAGTCGGGGTTTGTGCCAGCAGCTGGCTCAGCCTCCGGCTCCTGCTCCAGCCTGACGCTGTTCCAGATGTTTTCCCAGTCGCACACGTGGTGGGCACGTGGCTGGCGCTTCGCTGTGCTGCAGAGCAGGTGTGTGACCCCAGGGGACACCTGAGCCCTCAGCGGGGCTGTCAGCACCGGTGTTTCTCTCAATTTACGGGACAGCTGGAGCTGGGCTGCTTTGGGAGGTTCCAGCTGTAAAGCCGAGCCCGGGGGCAGAATTCGGGCAGAGTTTTGTCCGTGTTTGTAATTCAAGGATAATTCTCGGTCAGCAAAGGGGGCGTGCGGCCGCCAACATCTGCCTGGCACATCTGGCCAGACGCTGCCGCGCGTGCGGTCCCCGCTCCAGACGTGTGCGCGCGCGCCCCGCCCGCGGCCAGCTGTGCGCGCCAGATGTGCGGGGAGGGGCGGGGTCACAGCAACGGCCACGCCTCCTGTCGCTGTCAATCATCGTCGGCGACCCAATGACAGCCCGCGACACATCGAGGCCCGCGACCAATCAGGGCGTGGTTGTGATTTCCATGGCAGCCGCAGCCGCAGCCGCGCGGCTGAGGGGAGGCGGCGGCGCCGCGGCCGCTCCCGGAGCCGCTCCCGTTTCTTATCCCGCAACCGGAGCCGCTCCCGCTCCCATCCCGCTCCCTGCCCACTGCGATGGTGCCCGAGCGGAGCCGCAGCGGCGGAGGGGCGGCCGTGCCGCTGCTGCGCGGCTCCAGCCGGGCGCGGGGGCGGCGGCAGCAGCAGCAGCAGCAGCAGCGCAGGTGAGGGGCCGCGCCCGCCGCGCACCTGGGGCGAGCCCGGGGCGGTTCCGTGGCCGCCGCTCCGCTCCCCGTGCCCGCCGCGCTCCGCCCTGCCCCGCCCGCGGCCCGGCCGTACTCGGGGCTGGGGGCCGCGGCCTGAGGCGGCCGCAGGAGCCGCTCGGTCCCCGGCGGGCCGGGCAGCCCCGGGGATGCGCTCGGGGCCGGGCCCGCTGCTCGTTACCCGCAGCCGGGGCATTGCCAAAGTTTCCCTGCGGGCGGGAGAAGTCCCGGCAGCGGCTCCCGGTGCCTTTGTTCGGTGCCGGGGAGGGCCCGGAGTGGCTGCGGTGGGGCAGGGGCCACCGGGCCGGTGCGGGAGCGCTGGGTCTGTACCTGCGGACAGGTACGGAGCGGCTCGGCTGGGAAAAGCCTAACACGGGCTCCAGGGACACTTTCCCCTCCCGAGAGCAGCTTGTTCCCATCCGTTTGATCGTTTCACAATTTGATCGTTTATAGCGGGAGATTGAAGCTGTCGCTTAGCTGGAAGTGGGTTTGCTGCGGCCGCTGCGATTTCCATTTGTTTTTGTGAGTGTGCCCTGCGAATTTCTGTGGATCTGGGTGGTTTGGCTGTTCCTGAGGAGTTTGAGTCTCCGCAGTGCCTCGGTGTAGAACGGAGCGCTGAAACCCCTCTGAGGAGCGCACAGAGAACTCATCTGCTCTCAGTGTGACATTTTTCCTCTCTTTTTCCCCTTTTTTCTTCTTTTATGTGTAACTTTAGAGAGCTCAAAGCCTCTGTGTGTCGCCAGTGAAATTCCTTTTGTTGAATTGTTCTCCAGCAGGAACTGTAGAAATTAACAGACTGTTTTTGCATAACCAGGAACATGTTGGTAACTCTTTTTTGACCATTTTCTATGCAAATCCTGACAATTTGCTGTATATATTCTAGATGTCAGTAGAGCAGAATAGATAAAGATATTTCCTTTCATTTGAAGCAGAACTTTTTAATTATGTGATTTTTGAAGTCAGTTTAGAGGCCTTAAATGTTGAAAAACCTAAAAGTGTTTAATTTTGAGTGCTTGGATAACAAAACTGAAATGCATAAGTATGAGTATGTGGTTTTTATACTCTGTATAATGTGGTTGTAATAGAAATAGTGAAATTATTAAATAGTTGTGTGTTGTATTCCCTGATAAGGAAACTTTCATTTAGGTATGCTGAAAGAGCTTAGGGGAGATGTCCCTCTAAGAAATAACTCTTAATTTTCTAAATATGTGTTGTTTTGAGGGTGATTCTTGAGAATTCCCAGTACCTGCTGCTTTTCCAGTATTTATTTTAAGGGAGAAAAAGTGAAAGGTGCAGGAAGAGGCAGGGAAGAAACTGATAGAGTTGACATTTACTTTTTTAAGTCCTAACAACATTTTCATTTCTCCTTCTCCAGCAGAATGATGATGGATAGCAGCACTTTGGGATATTTTCAATTTGGGCACTGTAAAATGCATTTCCTTTGCAGTTTTGGGTGTAGTAGTCAGGCTGTGCCTCAGAATGTTCTGTTTCTGCTGGGTGTATTTCGGAGCCTGCTCCACAGAGCCTTGTGTGGGGAGGGGGTGTTGTTGTCATAGCCCCAGAGAATCAGGGATTGAGCAGCTCCCTGAAGAGGAACAGGAATCCTAGGAGCGTGGTAGGAGCACATGAGGGGAAAGACAGCTTTCCAATGCTATGAACCCTTCCCCTGCTTCTCTCTTGCTCCTACTTTCTGGCACAAAAAGCTCCTTTTTTATTGGTTTTTGTTTTGAGAATGCCTGTGGAGCCTCATGCCCTGTTGACACAGAGCTGAGTGTGACCTTTCCTCCCAGGAGAGTTGAGCTCAAACTCTGGCCCTTTACATTTTTCAGAGCTTTACATTTCAACCAACCCATCATAAAAGCCTGAGTTCAAGGGAATGCAAATATGTGAAAACATTCCTGTAGTGGGAGCTGTAAGGGGAAGTTGCTCACTGCACTTGGAACAAATCAGGAACAAAATCAGGAACAAACCCCATTAAAAAAAAAAAAAAACAAAACCCAATCCCATAAAATCCAAGCTGTGCTCTTCCTAGGAGGAGATCTGATGGTCAGAATCTGAGCCAGGAGTTCAGGCCATGGAAGCAGAGGACAAGTTAATCACTGAGAAATGCTGTATATATATATATATATATCTGGGGCTGTGTTTTATTTTGGGATGGATGATGCCACTGCCCTCTCAGTTTAGGCCTGGAAAAGCTCTGCTGGAGCAGGAGAAGGGAGCTGCTCCCTGTCCAGCCTGCACAGGGAAAGGCTGAGCTCTGCAGCTCCAGAGGATTCCCCCTCACAGCCTGGGAGTGGAGCAGCTTTTATTCATCTGCAGGGAATGCTTGAAACACCAACAAACCCCAAACTAGCATGAAACACAAATGGATGGCTTGCCTCTTGACTAAGCTCAACATTTTCAACATTTTTTTGGATGAACTTGAGGAAAAAGGAAAAAGGTCTTGACCTGCTGCGTGGAGGGGAGGGCAGGAGGATGAGTTGTGAGCAGGAGAAGGAAACAAAGCAGTGCAGTCAGATCTGCTGTGCTCACATCATCTGAGGCTGACTCATAGGCCTGACTTTTCTGGGCAGAAAATCCACTTACAGACAATTCTGCTTGGCTGCACTGTCTTGTGATGAAACTTGTAGATCCTAATTTTTAATTTTTTTTTTTTTTATTATTTTTGAGTTCCACATAAATTTTTGTGGGAATTCTTTCTTATCCTGGCACTTGAAGCTTGCTGCCAAAGGCCTCTCTGCCATTGTAATTTTCTACAACTTCCTCAGCTCCTGTTTTGTGTGAGGGGGCTGTGTTTGTTTGGGTGATTGTGGGGTTTGTTCTGGGATTTTTTTTTTAATAAAAGCTGTCTGTGCTTGAAAGGTGAGTGGCACTTTGCCCTTCTCAGATAAAAACCCCACAACATTTCAAAGCTCAGAGGGCTTTGCTGATTGCCCTGCTGTGATTTTGAAACGCCGTCAGTTTAATTGCTGTTAACAGCAGAGCAATAATAACTTTTATAACCCTTCGGGCTGACAGATGCTCTCCAGAGCACTTACTCATGGGGAGGAGGGAAGGTGGGGTTTGTTTGCACAAGGGCAGCAACTTTCAGATGTCATCCTCATCCCAGAAAGCTTTCCCTGGAACTTCAGGCACACGGGGGAGTTTGCTGCCTTGGAGAATAATTGAGTTTTGTGAGAGGAGCTGTTCCTGGCTGCTCCTCTCTGGTTTTCCTGACACACAGAGCCCTGGTTTTTATGGCAGTGCATGCTCCAGGTAAAAAAACAGGGCAGAAGGTTGTAAGACACTTAAATCCTGATTCTTTATGGTCTTGCAGACTTTGGCAGCTTTGAGCTTCCCAAAGTTTGAGCTGCATGGAGTGAAGGTGTTTGTGGGTGATTGTGTGGAGTTTTACCACATGGCTCGGATTTTGGTGGTGTAGAGGAGTCAATACAGAAATTTAGGAACCCTCCTCACAGTCTGGAATTCACAGCTGGAATTGTGCCCACAGGGAGTCATCACTTGCTTAAAATTAAAGATTTCAGCCTTCAGTCACCAGCTTTCCTCCAATACTGAGAGTTCTTCAGCTTTGTTCTTAAAGCTGGGTTTATTTCATTTTGGTTGAACAGATATTCTAATATAAATCTTCAATTTGACCTTGATCTGCTTTTCTCCAGTGATCACCTACCTAACTTCTGCATTTGGGCAATGTTGGTGTATCTTCAAGGAGCAGGTTTTAGTTTGGAAGATGAAGGTTTCTGTGGAGGATTTTTTTTTTCCTTCCTGAGGAAATTTGTTTTGTGGCATTTACTCAAACTGAGTAATGGTAGGGATTGGAGGAAGTGTAAATATTTGTAGGGTTTGTGTGCTCTGTGCTGAAATGCTGTTTCTTCTGTGTTAACTCTTCTCTCCAGTGGGTGCTGTATCTAAACAATTTTAAAAGATTCTGTATTATTTGTTGGTTTTAAGCAGAACAATTTCCCCTTTCCTAATTTCAAGCTAGGTCTGCATGCTCATCTTTCAGAAGAGAAACTTTGTTTTTTGGTGCTGTGGTAATATGAACTGCATGATTTATTTTCCTTTCTTTTTGAGCACTGTTCAGATGACCTCCACTTAAATTTCTGGGAATTTGAGTTGGTTTTTTTTTAATGTTCAGATATTTAAGGTCCAGTTAAAGCAAGGAGAGGTATGTCAGTAGAGTGAAACTTGTCACAGAGGATGAATTGTTCCTGTGAGTGGTGTTCTGGCCAGAGAGTGTTGGCCACTTCACAGGAAAATAAGGGAATTAATCTTTTGAGTTATATTTGAGTTTAATTTTGGTAAAAGAGACTAAAAACTGAACTTTGAGCGGAGCATTGTGACAGCTGTTGATTGGAATAAGCTTTGTTAATGGGAAGGGCAAAACCTTCTCTTGGATGCCCTGGCAGAGAAAAACCCAGCAGGAATTCCCTGCTTTTCCCCACTGCTGGGAATTGGGAATTCTGTCCTCTGCCTGCACCTTCCCATGAAACAGCCCCAGGGCTGGGGAGCCTCCTCAAACCAGCCATTTCTGAGTGAACCCCACTGGATTTCAGGAGGAAAAGGTGAAGTGGGCAATGCTTGGGAGAGCAGCAGGGAGCAGGCAGGAGGATCCTGAGCGCTCAGGGATGTTCCTGCAGGGCTCACAGGGATGGAAAAGCCTGGGCGAAGCCAATCTTTTCAAATGTTGGCTTGGAGCTCCTCCCAATTAAAAGCATCTGTGATTCTGAGTGCTCAGTGAGCTATTTCAGCCCTGAACAGCCAGATCTTCCTTAAAATTCCAGCAGAGCACTAATTTCATTGGAATTTTGGGAAGAGCGCTAATTTCATTGGAATTTTGGGAAGAGCGCTAATTTCATTGGAATTTTGGCAAGAGTCAGTTTTCAGCCCACCTGATCTGAAAACCCAAAGCAGGTGAACTGCAGAACACAGGTACATGATTGTCTCTGCATTAACTGTTAGAAATGGGAAAAATAAAGGTACAGGTGGAGTCATCCAGCAGCAGAATAAAGATTTGTCTAAGCCAGTGTTTGATATAATCTCTGAGATTCCCTCTAAAACATGGCATGTTCTTAATCCTTCTTGGAAATGGAATTCAACAGACAGATTTTGAAACTATTCTCTATCTAAAAGTTTTGTTCAGACTCTTATGCATATTTAGAAATCATCTAAATTTTTTTTCTTCTCATCTGTAGAAATGAAAATTACTTTTGAATAATGCAGTTTTATGAACTACAAAAGAAATGAGAAAAAGAAATTAAAAACTTACGAAATTCAGAAATTTCTTTTTGAAAAAGAAATGAGAAACCTTGCTTTTATTTTGGGTATTTTGGGGTTTCAGACTTAATCTTGTCTCATCTCTTGGAGAAGTAATTCCTTGAGTAATTCCAAGAATAATTTCTTGTCTCATTGTTTCACCTCTTGAAAAAGTAATTCCAAGTGTAATTTATTGTGTCATCTCATGAAAAGTAATTTGTTGTAAAAAAAATTCTAATTTTTTTTTTTTTTTTAATTTTTCCCTCCTCTTTCCAGACCTTAATTTATCTGGGCTTGGGCTCCCCATGGCACGTGCACTAGAGGATAATTTGGAGTAAGGAGGTGTTTTGGTGCTTCCCAAGATGGTGGGGAAGCTGAAGCAGAACCTGCTGCTGGCGTGCCTGGTGATCAGCTCGGTGACCGTGTTCTACCTGGGCCAGCACGCCATGGAGTGCCACCACCGCATGGAGGAGCGCGGGCAGCCCCCGCGCGGGGACGGCGCCAGGGCCCCCACGGGGACGGCCCCCGGTGGCAGCGGTGGTGGCAGTGCCAACAGGAGCCTGCCCTACAGCAAGGACATGCCCCTGATCTTCATCGGGGGCGTCCCCCGCAGCGGCACCACGCTGATGCGCGCCATGCTGGACGCGCACCCCGACGTCCGCTGCGGGGAGGAGACCAGGGTGATCCCCAGGATCCTGGCTGTCAAACAGATGTGGGCCAGGTCCAGCAAGGAGAAAATCCGCCTGGACGAGGCCGGGGTGACGGACGAGGTGCTGGATTCGGCCATGCAGGCCTTCCTGCTGGAGATCATCGTCAAGCACGGCGAGCCCGCTCCCTACCTGTGCAACAAGGATCCCTTCGCTTTGAAATCCTTAACCTACCTGGCCAGGATCTTCCCCAACGCCAAATTCCTGCTGATGGTGCGGGACGGCCGCGCCTCCGTGCACTCCATGATCTCCAGGAAGGTCACCATAGCTGGCTTTGACCTGAACAGCTACAGGGACTGCCTGACCAAGTGGAACCGGGCCATAGAGACCATGTACAACCAGTGCATGGAGGTGGGCTTCCAGAGGTGCATGCTGGTGCACTACGAGCAGCTGGTGCTGCACCCCGAGAGGTGGATGAGGACTCTGCTCAAGTTCCTGCACATCCCCTGGAACCAGGCAGTGCTGCACCACGAGGAGATGATTGGAAAAGCTGGGGGGGTTTCTCTTTCCAAGTGAGTATGAGCCTTCGTACTTCGCCTCGTGCTGTTCTGAAATAGTATATAAAAATATAGTATACTGTGCTAAAATAGTGTATAAAAATATAGTATATTATACTGAAATAGTATATAAAAAATATAGTATACTATGCTGAAATAGTGTATAAAAATATAGTATACTATACTGAAATAGTGTATAAAAATATAGTATACTATGCTAAAATAGTGTATAAAAATATAGTATATTATACTGAAATAGTGTATAAAAATATAGTATATTATACTGAAATAGTGTATAAAAATATAGTATATTATACTGAAATAGTGTATAAAAATATAGTATATTATACTGAAATAGTGTATAAAAATATAGTATACTATACTGAAATAGTGTATAAAAATATAGTATACTATGCTGAAATAGTATATAAAAATATAGTATACTATACTAAAATAGTGTATAAAAATGTAGTATATTATACTGAAATAGTATATAAAAAATGTAGTATATTATACTGAAATAGTATATAAAAAATATAGTATACTATAGTGAAATAGTATATAAAAATATAGTATACTATAGTAAAATAGTATATAAAAATATACTATAGTATACTATAGTGAAATAGTACATAAAATATGGTATAATATAGTAAAATAGTATATTAAAATATACTATACTATACTAAAATAGTATATAAAAATATAAAATAGTATATAAAATATAGCTAAAATAGTATATAAAATATATATACAAAATAGTATATTTTGTAGATAAAAATCACAGCTAATGAACAGTTTGCAGTCTCAGATTGGTTACTGTGTAATATGAGCAAAGTTTTAAGAGTCAAAGCCAAGGTGAATTTGAATATCTGATAGGAGCTTTGCTTTCCTCTGTGGCCCTAAATAAACCTGAGCTGTTTTATCTGGCCTGGTGTCCCCATCCCAGCCACATCACCCTCTGAGTTCAGCAGCAATATTGTTGTCAGTGCAGGAATGGCCTTGGAGCTGAGTTTGCCAAGAACATCCTCTTCCAGGAAAGTGGAGAAACTGCTCCAGGAGAATAGAAAGCAGAGCTGGCAGCTTTTCTGCTGGCATGTGCTCCCAAAATGACAAACATTTTGGTGAAAAGTAACCTTGTTGTAAGCAGATCTTTCACTGTTCTCTTGGGCCATCTGTGCCCCTGATTCAGCTGCTTTCAGAATCCAAAATTCAGCTCTGCTTAGGAAAACTAGATGGGTGTTGTTAAAAGAGAATCTGGTTTATTCTGTGGTTAAACTACTCTGGTTTCTTTGCCATTGTTCACAGCTGAACAGCTGAAATGCAGAAGCTGTTTCATCTTTACATTGAGAGAGAAAAATGTCAAATTTTGACACTCCTCCTATTTTTGAAGGCACCAGATTCATTTTTAAAATCCTGAACAAGAAGCCCTGTTCCAGCAGCAAGGGCTGCCCAGTTAAATTACTCAGCTCCTGGATTTGGAATATTCAGCACTGGCCAAGTGCTTCTAAATGAGAGGCACCTTGCACAGCAAGCACACACAGACTGTTACATAGTAATTCTAGTTATTTAAACTCCACTTTTGAGAAATAAAAATGGGGAGATTTCCTTTATTTGATGCCTAGGAACACATCTGTGGATTTTCTAATATATTGCAAAGGCATTTGATTTAAAACAAATATAAAATTATTACCAGTGATTACAAAGAGGACTTTAAACTCAGGTAACAATTAGATATTTACACTGTGGAGGTTTCACATCACCATTCCCACTGAAGCAACAGCCTCCACTGTTCCCAGCTTATCAGGAAGGGATCTCATCCCTTTTTTTTGGCAGTGTTGTTCAGTAGCAGATTGAAAACGTGGAAATGTTAGCCTGAAGCAGGGCCCTGTGATACCTGCCTGGAATTTGATCCACATGGGAACTTCTCCCTCATTCCTGGGGTTTGTGGCTGCTTCAGCAGCACCTGAGTGGAGATAACTTATTTTTACTTTTTTTATTTTGGTGGTTGTCAAGCTTTAAGTAAAAAATAACTCTATAATCCCATTTATAGTAAAATATTACTGCCTTACAGCTTCCAGGTTGGTGTTTTTAAAAATTGATGGACTTTTATACTGTAAAATTCAATCACATTACTGAATTCTTACTAATATTTCTTATTAAATCTTCTGGAATGGGCTGTGAGGAGTTGAGAATATTTGTTTCTAAAGATTAAGAAAATGGCTTGAGCAAAGCCATTTTCTCAATCTTTAGAAAGAAAAAATGTGTTTATTTTTAGTAAATATAATAATAACAACACAAAAATGTGTTTATTTTTAGTAAATATAATAATAATAATGTGTTATTTTTTTAGTAAAACCTTCCCATTTAAGACAAAAGAGCGTGGACATGTTCTTGTGACCCTCAATTCATTCTGGTCCCAGAGTTCTTGATGCCTTTATTATCTCTCAGGAGATGATTTGGGGAAGCAGTTTCTGACTTTAGGAGGCTCTGGCAGTGGTGGAGAAAGACTGAGAAATGGCTCTAATGTCTGGGGTGGCTTTATCTAATCCAGTACCCTTGCAGTAGGTGGTGAAATTTGATTTTCAGTTGCAGGATTTGATAATGATTTCAGTGACTCAGCCCTTCAAGGGCTGCAGAAAACCTGTGAACATCCAAACCTTCGATGCCTGTGTTGTGTGTTTGAGGTTCCAGTTGAAATTGTGCAGGGAAAACTTGAGATTTCCCAGGCTGATGCTCTTGTTCCAGTGAATGCCTGCTGGGTTTGGCACTCCCAGTTGGGAAATTGTGTAAAAACTTCTGGAAACAAGCAGAGCCCCCTGCTTTCATCATCCCTCACTCTCCTGGAACACCCCCAGGTCTTGCAGACAGGTTCAGCACCCACTGCAGATTCAGCTCCAGCCTAGGATGCCTGGAGATGTTTTTAATTGTTGCAGATATTTTTTGAAAAGAAATCTGACAAATTTTTGTCATCTTGAGATATTTAAAATCATTTTGAGAACGAGATCACGGTGTCACTAAAAGATCTTTATAACCATGCAATTACCTAATAAATATTCAGAATTTATTTCTCACCCCTTGTTTGGATTTTTATCCAGGAGCACTGGAGGGGCTGTAGGGATGTGCAGGGCAGGATTTGTAGGAATGGGGATTTCCTGGGCTTTCAAGTCCCTGCCCACGTGGCTGTTGAAGGAATTCATTGTGGACTCCATGCTCTAACCAGGATTGTTAATTGAGCTCTGGCTTTTGCCTAAGTGGAAGCAGCTGTGCTGACCACTGATGTAAAGAAATGTCAACCCCTCTAGAGCAGTTTTTATTAGGGTTTTTATGGAAATAGCTGTCTAGGCAGAATTACTTCAGAATTTACTATATTTAGTACACAGCTCTCGTTTGATTCTGGTACAGATGCAGAATTATTTGGGGTTAGTCCTGTGTGCTTCCCAAAGCTGAAACTCTTCCTAGAGCTGGAATCACTGCTATATAATCAATTTTCCCAAGAATTGCTGTTCCCTTTTTTTTTTCTGTTTGGATTTTTACATTTTTTTCTTTCCTCCTGCCCCCAATCTGTCTTCCCTCACAGTCCTCATAAATTCTTCATCTGAAGAATCTTTCCCACAAATTGATTTTTTTCCTTCCCACAAATTTTATTTTCCTTCCCACCTTAACTGAAAGCACGGGGAAGGATTTGAGAAGGATTTACCCAGCCCAAACGTGGAGCAGTGGATTTTTTATCAGTTGGATTTTAGCAGTGGATTTTTTTAGCAGTCCTTGGGAGTCCCTACTAAATGTAGTCCCTGCTATCAATCACCAGGAAATGTTTCATGCTGAGGGCATTGTTAGCAAAGATTAAAATGACACAGGGACAAAACACACATTTGGAATGACACCAGGGTGTGACAAATTTGGGCTCAGATTGATCTGTAGCACCCATTTTTGGGGTGTCCTGCGAGCTCTTAGCCAGGCTCATTTCCTGGTTCTCCCAGTGCCACCCTGATTTTAAATTCTCAAATCAATTTGCAGTTTTGGTGAGGAGGTTTTGGGCTTGGCTGGCCCTAAGGACCATAAATAAATTTTACTGTTTTCAAACACCTCGTGATGTTTTTTTCCTGAGTGTCCCAATCCACCTCTGGACTCCTGTTGTGGTGCTTTGAACTTCTAATTCTCAATTTTTAGCAGCTCTTTTCTTGCTAATTTAATGTGGAGTCAGATGCTCATCTTCTAATTAGAAAGATCACAAAAATTTTTTTAATTTTCCATGCAGACTTAGGAACTTAGTCTAACAACCCTCAGAATGTTGAAATTTAGTCACAACTCCTGGTCCCAAATCCCCTTTTGAGCTCCTGCCTTTGGTTTGAGGCTCTGCAAATTTTTATTTCAAATTTTATATCCTCTGAAGAGGATAAAGCTGAAAATTCTGGGTGTTTTTTAGAGGTTTTTTTGTTTGTCAGCTCCTTTTCAGCTTCCATAAAACACCAATCTGAAGGCCCTGCTTGCCAAGACAGTTTCCTTATGAGCATTTCCCTGTCTGGTTTGTTCTTTGTTGTTTGTATTTAAATGATTTCACCTTCCAGCATTGGATGAGTGATTTCCTTCCTCTGGCCTGGGAGGATTTTAGCTCTGCTGAGGAGTGGAAAAGAGGAACAAGGTGAACTCTGGTGCCTGCTGTGTGCTCAGCTGTGAGGCAGACAGAAATATTCCTTTTATATATCCAGTAATGTCCAAACTCTTTCTGAGGTCAGGAAAAAAAAAAGTTTTAAATTATTTAGAGTAAAAATTCAGGGAGTTTTCAATTATTCAGCCTGAGTTCTGTTCCAGGAATAAGCACAGTAAAGAACTTGTGTGTCTTACAATCATAAAGACAGAACAAAGCAGTGCCAGATTTCTTCCCTAGAAAAATAAAACACACCACAAAAGTAGAGCAAAAATGAAAATTACATTAAGACTGTTGCTTAAATGAACAAGAAATCAATGATTTTCTAAATATGACATTAATTGTGCACTTGCCTTTAAGATCTGTGTAAAGACCAAACAAAGGAATGATTATGGAAAATATTTCTTTTAGTTTGTAGCTTTCTGTCATCTCAGGTCTCTCTTTTATTAAACAGGTTAAAAAAAATGAACCCCAGAATGGTTGTGAGAAGAAATAACACATGGATTGGAATTTAGAATACAGCTTTTAATACATCCCAGACAATTAAACAGCAAATGTGGGAATTTGCCAGTGGGAAAACAGATTTATATGTAGATGTGGGTTTACTTTTCACTTAACAGTCCCTGGGCTTTCTCTGCTGCTTTTACGGAATGAAGAAATTGTTTCAGCACAGTGTGAGCGGCTAAACCTGACAGCATCTGCAAATATTGTGCAAATTATTCTCATTAAAACTTCACTTCCCATCAGCTCTGTAGAAAACATGAAATTTTGAGAGGGAAAGAAAAACAATGGGAGGAAAAAAACCAAACAAAACAAGCTAAAGGTCTTAATGCTCTTCAAGAGTAATTGGTTGGAAATGGAATAATGGAAAGAATATAATGGAAAATGAAAATGAAATCATTAATAATGGAAAATATAATATTTTTTTTTCCTTCCCCAGGGTTGAAAGATCCACTGACCAAGTGATCAAGCCGGTGAATGTGGAAGCCCTGTCCAAGTGGGTGGGGAAGATCCCAGCTGATGTCCTGCAGGACATGCCCGTGATTGCCCCCATGCTGGCCAAGCTGGGCTATGACCCCTATGCCAACCCCCCCAATTATGGGAAGCCAGATCAGAAAGTGGTGGAAAACACGAGGAGGGTGAGGCTTTTGTGGGTTTAATTTCTGACTCAGTGCATTTCAGCTCTAGAGCAGGAGCTTGTGTTTGGTCTGGGGGTTTGGAGTCTGTTTCTGACCCTTTCTGCTGCTTCACAATTTCTTTTCTTTGGGTGAAAATGAAAGAATTCTTTGGGGTCTTGAGCTGTGCTCCTTGGTGTGTGGAGCTGAACCTCCTGAGAAATGCACAGAAAGTTGGGGAACTGGAAATGTCAGTTCTGAACCAAAATCTGTGTTAAACCTCATCTTGGGCCTGCCACTGCTTGGCTTTGCCTTGGTGAATTGTAAATGTGTAAATGCTGATATTTTCATGTCAATATAATATAATATAATATAATATAATATAATATAATATAATATAATATAATATAATATAATATAATATAATATAATATAATATAATATAATATAATATAATATAATATATATTACTATATTATAATATAAATTATATATATTATATATATTATAATATATATCACTATATTATAATATATATTCTATAATTTATTATATTTTATAATATATATTATATAATTATATATTATAATATATATTATATAATATATTATATATTATATGTAATATATGATTAATATAATGAATATAATAATATTAAAATAATATAATAGAAAACATTTGCTTTTCAGTGACATTGTTCTTCTTAATATTGCTGATCTTGGCCATCTGCTGTTAGGTGTTTATTTGGGTTAAATGCTCTTCCTGCAGAGGTGAAGTTTTTTAGAGCAGACACAAATCAAGATGTGGAATATAAAAATTAGACTGAGTCATAATTAACAGTGGGAAAAGTTTTCTTGTCTGGATTTCAAACTTGATGGACGAGCTCAGCTTTTTATAGATGAGGCTTGGCAGAAGCTCTGGCCCAAAATTACACCCCAAATACTCAGTAGGGTTTGAAAATGACCCATAGAAAACAGCCCACAATGATCAAAATGTCTGATTTTCCAATTCTTTGTAGAACAACCCAAAGATGGAGAAAGGTCTGGTGCTGATTAACCTAAACTTAAGGATTTGAGTCTGAATTTAATGTTGTTGGAATTGGAGTAGTTAGGCTATTAGAGCTGTTTATCCCTGGAGGTATCCCTTGAAAAACTCATTACCATTGTTGGAAATAGAATTAATAACTCTGCTCCTGTTCTTTTTGGACACAGTTTATTAAAAGAAGGTGACTGCTGCAGCAGAGTAATCAGGGAAAAAAATTGAATTAAACAGTTTCAAAGGACTCTCTTCACCAGCCTTGTGATCCTGCATAGGCTGCTTGGAATACTGATGGGGTAGATAGGAATGAAAAAGGAATTGGGGTTTGTGAAGTCCCTAAACACTCTTGCATTATTTATTTTTTTTTAATGTCATTAATCAATAATCAGTGTATTAAAGGCTGGCAGGTTGGTTTTTTAAATTAGTATCTGATAGCTCAGCATGGAAAAAGTAACCCACCCTTTTTGGTTACAGTTTCTAAGTTCCCTGTTTTAAAAGGCTCACAAACAAATGAAGTTGTCTGCAGTTAAATTAAGTGTTCAGTACTAGAAATTGCAAATTTGATTGGTTGTGTCTCACTGATAAAATTGACAGAGGTTTTTACAGCCTCTCGACCTTTCTGAGGCCTCCACTTGTGTGGGGCAAGCTCAGGCCAAGCTGTAAAAATGGTCTGGATTTCTCTCTCTTGCTGAAATGGATTTGATTTCAAAACACAAGAGAGAATTCAGGTAAGAAACAAAGTCAGGGGCAACTTTAAAGAAATGAAAACCTAATTTCAAAGGCTGAGGGTTTCCTGAGGCTTTCTCCAAGTTTGCTTTGAAGGATAATTTGTTTGTTTACTGAGGCTAAGAGCAGCTGTTAAAAACTGAAGCTGATCTAAATATTGCAGACATATGGAACACTCATTAATATTTTGGCTGCTATTTTAGTTTAATAGCTTTACTTACAGCCCCAGACAGCTTTTTAATTTTGTTGTTTATTATAGTACCCAGTATAGATTTTTCTAGTCGCTTGTTCTTTGCCAAAATTCCATTTGCATGTGTGGTTTGTACAGATAAAATGAAGGAGGTGTTCTGAATGAATGCTGAAAGCAAGAGAGTTCAAAATGGTTGATTTTCAAAACTTTGAATATTTCTTTAAAAACAGAGGAACATAAAGATTTCAGACTGTTTCAGGCCCTGGTGTGTGAGTTTGCTCTTGTGGGGTTTCCTTTCTCCTCCAGGAACCTGTGCTAATTTATTCCCTGCTGCTGCAACCTGGAAGGAAAAAAAAGCATTTATTTAAATGGATAAAATAAATAAATCTGGGTTTTTCCAGCCTTTTGGAGCTGACACTTGGCAAGTTAAGTGTGTTCCTGTGTACTCTGAGCTGGTGAATTTGTAAATCACTGGAGCACTTCTGTTGCTCTTGCTTTCTTTAAATTTCTTCACCTGGGATAGCCTTTCACAGGCTTTTGTACTGGGTATCTCAAATATGGATGAAGCTGGCCAAAGGAAATCTTTCCAAAATTGCTTTTCAGTGCATAGTAAGAATATCTGGATCTTGTTTGTAGCATTTATTGGCTCATTTTGTGTTTGGAAGCAGCTCTCTTATATTTATATTTGTATTTGTGGTCTCCAAGACTTTAAAGTGAACACAGAACTTGAATTGTATTCATTGAAAACAGATAAAGTTTAGACTTCTAAAGCTGAGCAAAATCTGTCCCTTCTTGGAAGAGACCACAAATTGCATTTAACAGTGAAAATAATGCTCAACAATTTAAAGCTGCTGCATTTAATCATGGAAGTGAGAACCAGCAGTGTAAAAATTCCTAAACCAAGGGCTGGTACTGGAGAAAAATGGAAAGAGATGGCTTGTGTGGTGCAAAATATTCATTTCCTAAGCTTTCTGAACACTCAAGTGCTGTTCTTTATTCCTCTTTTCTCCTTTTCTGTCCCCTGCTGGTGACTTCCATATGTACAGCTTAAATATCTTTTTCTTGTAATTCAGTTTGGAGACAAAATGATGATTTTGTCCAGCTAAAGGACAGTGCTTAAATTAGAAATGCTATCTCCTTGTGGGTAATGCAAGGGAAGCAGTGCTCTCTGCTAAATTTGGATTTTTCACTTGCCTCTAACCTGTGGAGGACACCAAAACGCTGAGGTTTGGTTTCTGTGCTCCTGCAGCACGGCACAAAAATAACAAGAAGCAACCTGGGTTTGTATTTTGACATCTGTGCTTTTGCTGGAGGAGCTAACAGAGCACGAAGGGAGCTTCATCTCTTCTTGTGCTGCTCTCCCTGTGCTGTGCTAGGAAATAAAACATCTCTGGAAATAAAACAGGGCCTGCACTGGGCCAGCCATGAGTCCAGCAGATTGTTCTGCTGTGTTCACTAAAAAGCCATGAACTTTGTGTTGATCTGTTTTCTGTGCAGCCTGACAATATTATCTTTTCTGACAGTTTCTCTTGTCTCAGTTAAGGAATGCAGAGCAGGGAGAGCAAGCTCTGGCCAGGGTTGTGCTGTGCTCTGCCTGTGACCCCTCCAAGGAGGGGATTTTGCCTTCGCTGAATGTGTTGTGGTTTTCTTGTAATTCTGTTGCTGATCTGTTCATTTATCACTGCAAGGGTTCCTTCCTTATAGATACATAATTACTTATTGTTCTCTCCTAGAGTTTCAACAGGTTCTACATCCTGAACACAGAGGAAATCAGCATCCTGAAGTAAATGAAATTATCAGCTGCAAATTCTGCAGAAAATACAATTAATCTGTGTGTGAGCTGCTAGCCCAGTCTCTATGGGGTGAAATACAAAAGTGCTTCACTCCTCATGAGAGCAGTGTGTGATATGTCCTTATCAGTACTGTGAGATGGTGTAAAAGTGAATTTCAGTTTGCCAGAGCCCAGCAGAAGAGGAGAGAGCAGCTCCCAGCTGCAGAGCTCTGCCTGCCCCCAGGAGAAGCTGCTTTGGTGTGTTATGGTTGGCACAGTGGTTTCCTCTCCCATCTGTCATGAATTACATCAGGTTTTCTTTGGCACATCCTTCCCCCTAAATCAATTTGTATGCTGGGAATACACACTCCAGTAAGTTATTTAACTTCTTCATGGAGCTGTGCTCCCTGTCCTGCAGAGATGCAGAGGTGGAATTGCAGAATTCCAGAGGAGGAGCTGTGGTTTCACCAGCACTGTTCAAATAGGTGGGATATTAGGAAAAGCTTTTTACAGAAGGGGTGATGAAGTTCTGGAATGGTCTCTCTGGGGAGGTGGTGGAGTCCCCATCCCTGGGTGTGTTTAACAAAGCCTGGATGTGGCACTGGGTGCCAGGGTTGAGGTGCTGGGGCTGAGCTGGATTTGATGATCTTGAAGGTCTCTTCCAACCCAGTGATTCTGGGAATTCTGTGAATACAGTGGTTCTTCTACTGCCAGCCCAAAGCTGTTCTCCAGCCCTGCTTTATGTCCAGCTCAAGGTGTTTTATGTTCAGCTGGTGCCAACACCTGGAGATAAAAGCAGAGTTTGCTCACTCCGGTCTCATGCCTGGTTTACATTGTGAGGAACCATCTCCTGTTCAGAGTCAAAACATCCATGACAAGCAGGATTTCAGGAGTTTCTCTTTGAGGTGTTAAGGGCAGGAGCAATCTCTGATAAAGGTAAAAAGTGTATTTATCCTAAGGGATGAGGGTAATTGTGCTCTCAGAGGTGTTTGGATGCCCAGCTGCTCAGGGCCCTGCATCTCCATTTTCACTGATTACCCTGATCATAAAGGTATTTGGCTTTGTGGGTGTTTTCTCTGCTATTTAAAACAAAAATTTGGGGGTCATTCCATCTTCCATGTGACCACAACAGCACAGACTTTCTCAGTGTCCTCTAAATTTGTTTAATACTCCCTTTAGTGGGTGTTTCTTCCAACACATGGATTCCCAACTGCATTGTTTCTCTCCAGAGGTGCTGCTATCTCATTTTTACAACAAAAACAAAACCTCAAACCCTTTAACTCAGCACAAAGATGATTAATAATGCATAAAGAGAGTTATTCCCAACCAAAATGCAAACTGAGGTGTGGTTGGAAGCTGCCTTTTGGCAGCCATTGCTGGGCCTGTGTAAGATCCTGCTCTCTGTGTTGTCCCTCCTGGGTAAACATTTACATCTCTCATGGCCCTTCCTTGGCAGGCCCAGCAGAGGTGAAGAATTGTGTAAACCTTTAAAGCTGCCTTAAAAGTTCAGGAAAATCTGGAAGATGAGCACTTCATGTGCTGTGGAGTGGTTCTAGAAAGGGGCTCAGCTCTGGTGTTTCCAGTGTTCTTTAATTTTATTTTTTTTTTTCCTTTTACAATTAAACATCTTATCCTCTACAGCTTGGATATTTTAAAGTTTACCAAGCACACTTGGCTGCAGGGTGACTTTTACAAAAAACCCCATTATTTTTGTGTACTGGAACTGACCAAATATAATGGGACTCTTTCCAAAGCAGACAGGAAAATGGGTGAAAAAAAATGCTTTAATCTTCTATAAAGAAGAATTATAGGTTACATTTGTGTTCTGAAGTTCTCCCTGTGTGTTTAAAGGGGTTTTCTCAGGCAACTGGATGTGAAACTTGTTTTCTGAACTCTTTTTGAGAATAATATCCATTCAGTTTGGCTATAAGAATGTGTTTTGGTTTTTTAATAGAACAGCTTGAATACTGCCAACACTGAGCAACAAACTGACACAGGCTTCAGATCCCCCTCTTCTGGAATTCCATTTGCACTTGCAAAATAATTCCCTTAGAAATGGTAAACCCCATTTCTCCTCAATTTACTGAACTCTTGCTTAGACTGGAAATAATTCCAATATCCTGCTTCTGTCTGTAATGCCACAGTGAGTGATGTGTTCTACACTTACAAATTGGTCAGAAAAGAATTTGGAGTCTGAAGCCTCTTTAATTTCTTTGGCTGCAGATGGAATCATTGTTTTTAGAATTTCTGGATTGTTGTTGATCCCTGGGTTTTGATTCAAAAGGGACCATTTATGTTTTTGGAGCTACTTTAAACCAGTTTTTATGCAGTCTCCTCCTGACAAATCCAGCCCTTAGGTAATGTCAGTTCTGAACCAACATTTGTGTTAAACCTCATCTTGGGCCTGCCACTGCTTGGCTTTGCCTTGGTAAATTGTGCTGTGTAAATGCTGAGATTTTCATGTCAATATAATATAAAATACCCTCAAAATATTTGCTTTTCAGTGACATTGTTCTTAATATTGCTGATCTTGGCCATCTGCTGTTAGGTGTTTATTGCAGGTCAATGCTGTTCCTGCGAAGGGGAAGTTCTTAGAGCAGATACAAGTTGAGATGTGCAATATAAAAATTAGACTGAGTCAGAACTGCAGGAGAAGGAAAGGAGGAGGCTTCTGGTTTGTCCTTCTGGTTCTGAATCAGTCACAAAGTGCTGTCACCATCAGGATTAATTGGTTTTAAGAATTCCCAGAAAAGGAGATGGTTCCTGTCTGTCCCTTCCAGCATCAGCACCACCTAACACAAAATCCTGGTTTTTCTTGTGACCCTTGCTGAGGTTATTCTGGAACATTTTTGCTGTGACAATGTTGTTTTGTAACTTCCATTCCTGTTTTCCAGGACACAACCTGCATTTTAATTGTTGGATAAAAGCACAAAATGAAAAATCCTCTCCTTGATTTATAAATATTTATAGTGGAGCAAGGCTCCAATAGCCACACACTGAATTTCTGCCAGGGTGACTTTCCTTAATGTTCCCCTGTGGGAATGCCACTGGTCCCTGGCTGAATACAGATGAGAGCTGTTCCTGTTTTATCTAAACATGGAATATCAGAGTGCCACAGCGTGGGTGTGGAGGAATTCCTGCTCTCAGTGAAGCCTGGTGGGTTGGGAAGAGAATCCAATCCTGAAACAGAATCTGCTGGGCAGGAAATTCAGAGCTGGCTCAGCTGCGGTGCCAGGCCACTGCAGAATACTGACAAGCTGGGCATGGCTTTGTGCTCTGGCCATGTGCACTGGGCAGAGCAGAGAAAATGGTGATAAACATGCCCTGACTGCCTGGAGCTCCTTCCTGTGACACAAACCAGGGAGAGCAGCTCAGAGGGAGGCTTCGGAGGAGCCCCATTCCCATTTCCTGGCTTAGGGAATTTCTCTGAGTAGCTTTGGAGGAGCCCCATTCCCATTTCCTGGCTTAGGGAATTTCTCTGAGTAGCTTTGGAGGAGCCCCATTCCCATTTTCTGGTTTTAGGAACTTTTCTGAGTAGGTCTGGAGGAGCCCCTTCCCATATTCTGCCTTTAGGAATTTCTCTGAGTAGGTTTGGAGGAGCCCCTTCCCATATTCTGCCTTTAGGAACTTTCCTGAGGAGGTTTGGAGGAGCCCCATTCCCATTTCCTGCCTTTAGAGAACTTTTCTGTGCAGGTTTGTAGGAGCCCCATTTCCTGCCTTTAGGGATTTTCCTGAATAGGTTTGTAGGAGCCCCATTCCCATTTCCTGCCTTTAGGGAATTTTTCTGTGTAGGTTTGGAGGAGCTCCATTCCCATTTCCTGGCTTTAGGGAATTTTTCCAATAGGTTTGTGCCCTTTTTAAATTTTTATTTTGGAATTATTACACAAGATCACAGTAATGGCATTGGGATGATCAGTCTTCATGCTACAGTAGACAGGATGTAAAACTCTTCAAGTATACTTCTGGTTTGGGAAAAATGAAAGAACAGAATAATTTTTTTGTCCTTTGAATGTTTATTCTCAGAAGCAATGAGCCTTTAAAAATTATCCTTCAGAGAGAAGACAATATGCCAGAATATTTAATGTTCTAGCATTAGTGGATGCTAACAACACAAAACTTATTTTCTTTTTTTTCTCTTTCCCTTAACAAGCTCTTCAGCATTTCAAACAATAGTGAACGAGGTCTTTGAGTAGCATAAATTTTTGTTTGTTTTTCCAGGTCTATAAAGGTGAATTTCAGCTTCCTGACTTCCTCAAAGAAGTGCCACAGGTACAGTATTGAATTCATTTCCTTTTTGTGGGTGTAGCAGCAAAGGATATCAAACAGCCTTTATTTTCTAAACCACTTCTTCATGAGCTTGATTTTCTGATTCATGGTGAGATTTGCTGACTATCCATGAGGTGGAACCTTGAACTCAGCATCCCAAGCCTCTCCTGAGTCCGTGTGTAACTGCAGAGTGAAGAGTGGTGCTTGTCACCCTGGGCTGCCCAATATTGCTGTGAAATGGAAGGAAAAATTGAGCCTCTTTTGTGGACCAAACAGCAAAGTTTGTTACTTGTAGAGGAGCTTTATCTTTTCTTATCTTGGTTTAAAGCAAGTCTAGTGCAGAGGGCAGAGTTATAAATACTGAGAGATTTTAAAAATAGAGATGTTACCAAAGTCAACAAAGCCAGCCATGGATAGGGGTGGTTTGATTTAATAATCAAGTGTGCTATGGAACTTGAGGTTTTATTGAAAATTCACAACTTGGTACCCCCAAATGCTGTTCTTTGTCGTCAGCTCCTTGGAATTGTAAAATCCCAGAATGGTTTGGCTTGAAGGGACATTAAAAATAATTTTTTTCCCACCCCCTGCCATGGGCAAGGACACCTTCCACTATCCCAGGTGGCTCCAAGCCCTGTCCAACCTGGCCTTGAACATTTCCAGGGATTGAACAGGTTTAAAATACCAAGGAATCTACCACAGACAAAGCATTTTAACTTCTCCATTTGTTCAAATAAAAATAATTTGATTTAAAAGGAAAACTGATTTCTTTTGTTCCAGCCAAAGAAGACAGTAGAAAGGAAGTCTCGTGGCAAGATAAAATGAACGTGGAGCAGTAAAGAGGCATAGCTGTAGTGTGTGTTTGATGTTTTCAGAAAATAACCCTGCTGTGGCCACCAAACCTTTCTGAGCAGCCTTTGTGTGATCTCTAACGTGGGCTTGGCTTTTCCTGCCTCTTTGCCTGCTTGGATCACTCAGTGCTCCTGCTTTGCTCAGCTCTGGAGAACCATCCCAGCCCTGTTGCTGCAGCATTGTCCCTGTCACTGAGTGTCTGCTCCATGTGTGCTGCTCAATTCTCAGGAGCTGCTGGGCTCACTTCCACCTGGGGTTGCTGCTGGGATTGCAGGATTAGCTGCAGGAATGGGGTGTGCCTTACCAGGAGGGGAAATATTGCTGAGAGGGATTTATGGAAAATGCAGAGAGATCCTTCCGAATTGAGCACACCGTGTATAGATGGTGTGCTAGCAAAAAAAAATCCTTGATTTTGAATAAATCCTGGGTTAAATCCTTGAAATCCTTGTTTGCATACAGTATCAGTTAAATGATGCTGTTTGTGGTTTTCAGTTATCCTGGGGTACCCAAAACCACTCTGATAAATTCCTTCTTCACTCCATAGGATAGGGAGGTTCCTGCTAAATTCCAGGAGGTGAATACCTCCTTGGTTTAAATACAGTATTTACCAAAATCTGAGCAGATTTATCCATAGCAAAGACAGACCATCCAAAAGACAAAAATAAGCACTGTAGAAGAGTAAAGGAATATTCCTTAAACCATAAAAACCTGATCAAATTGATGCTGACAGTGTTGTCCTTTAATATTAACATAATGTAACTAAAGAGCTCAAAGGTTTGGAGAACAGACATTGGTACTGATATTTTTGTCCTCTAATGTAAAATAGCTAATTTCATTTTAATTATTTTTTTGACAGACTGAACCTATGGAATAGAAGATAAAATGGACATTTCTTGCACAGAAGGTATTAAAAGAGCATTGCAGTTCTGCTCATTTGTTGTTCTTAAATTAAGATGATTTTTGTTTAACTTCTGTAACTCCATAGATAAGATAAATATGAAGATATGTTTTTTAAAAGAAGCTGCTAAAGATGAACTGGTTGGTGATATTTGATTTAACATATTGTAGTCAGTATTTTCAAAAAGCTGCGTTTTAGTCACTGAATAAACAGTGACAAAATTTTGCAGGGAACTGAGTAAATTCCAGACCAGTTAAGGAATGAGTGATACAAGATTTCCTGTGTTAATCCAGGATTTTTCTGCTATCAGATGTTCTGGCTTGACAACAAAAGATGGCAAAATTTAAATCCAGTTTAAAAATAGCCCAAAGCAGTGTCCCCTACAAATATCCCCAAAATAGATCCTTATGTGGCCATAAATATGAACACCCTAAATCTAGCCAAAAGCACTGCTCTGTGTAGAAAAAATGGCTCTAAAATCTTCCCAGAGATGAATTACAGACCTTGACTGTGAAATCAATAGAGAAACCATCATCTGTTCACAGAGTCAATTTAAAATAATGAAAGCATCAACCTCATTTTGCCACTTAGCTCTGAAAAATGGGTTTCAACCTGCAATATTTCTGTCTGAAGAAACCAAACTGGGAACTTCCCAGCATAGCTTCCCACTGGGTCACAAGGCTTTGGGATGTCAGTGGAAAATCAATATATATTCTTTTTTTTTTTTTTTTTTGCACCATGCTGCAAGCAGTCTCTCAATGATAAAGGAGGGACAAAGCAGCCCCATTCCTCTACAATGGGATTTGTCCTGGCAGTGATTTCCACCTGCTGAGACAACAGTGGCTACTCTTAATTCTGCAATATTTGTAATTCCAAAATGCTGTCCAGGATAAAAAGCTGAATATTGCCAGCTCCAACATAACTTTATTTCTTTTTCCTTAGAAGATCAGCTGCTGCCTTTTCCATGGGAATGATCCCTCAGGCCTGTCCCCCTGGCATCAGAGATGTGCTGCTCATGGCCTGCTCTCTTCAGAATGTTCTCTCCTCTTTCTTTCATCTGTTTTTGTTCCAAATTTTGCTGTTGTGAGCGCATGTAAACCTGTTAAAAAACAAAAACAAAAAAAAAAAAATCACAGATGTTAATGTAGAACTGCATTTACATTCGCACAACTATTTTTTCTTAAGGTTTTAAAAAATGCAGAAGCAATGCCTGTCTCTGAAATTGCTCCTCTGTTTTAATTACAGGGCTTCATCTTCAGATTTTTTTTGTTTCTTGTAGCAGTTTGGTTTTAAATGTACAAAGCTTTCAAGAGTGGTCTGTGCTTGTCCTGAAAGATTCTTGGTGGAAAAGTTGTTTGTTTTATTCATATGTGAAAAATGTTAAATATCTTTTATTTAAAAAGAAAAAAAAAGTTGATAAATTACATGTACAATTACAATTCAATGATCTTTTGTATTTTATTTTTCAAAATAAATGCTTTAAATGTGATTTTTGTTTATTTATTTCTTAATTAATGGTCTTGTTTCCAACTTAAGATTTAAATATTTCAAGATATTGATGTGTTAGTAATAATTCAAGATATTGATGTGAGGGAAGATATGATTTCATGTCCTGAGTTTGGATCTTATTTTAAGGTTTGCAATTTAATGCTTTTTGTTTGCTTTTAATAGCTGGGTGATGAAGAAATAGTAAATTGGAGTGTCCCACTGAGAGGTATAAGGTGAGATTTGTTTGATGCAGGTAGAAGTAGGTAATTCTAGACTCCTGAATTTTTTTCCTTAACAGCAATTTTGTTCAGAGATGCTCTGCTGGGGGAAAACTGCTGCTGTGAGTTGTACCCTGAAGTTTCGATCTTACGGAACATTTATTATTTCCATAAGTTATTTTTGGCATGGGCGTTGTGGCTCAATTTCTGCTCCCCTCGCTGGTTCAAGGCGGTGAAGCCAGTTTCAACCTTCCCCACTGGTTTGGAGAGGAGTTCGTGCCAAAACATTTGTATTTCCTCGGCTTCTGGATCTGACAGAGTTTTGCTTTTTCTCCGTTTCTCGTGTGTGGTGCGGATGAACCTGCAGTGCCTTGAGGAAGGGCGATCCCCGCGCTCCCGGGGCCTCCCCTGCTGCCGGCTCAGGGCAGCGCGGCCCCGCTGCTCCCGGGGCCGCTCCTTCCTTCCCCCGCTCCTTCCCCCGCTCCTTCCCCCGCTCCTTCCCGGAGCCGCGCGGCGCTGAGGGCTCGGGATCGCCCCGGTGCCGCCGCCGGGGCGGCTCCTCCCGCCGGGACCCGGATGGGCCCGTACGTGACGCGGGGGCGCGGCCGCTCCCCCCGGGCCGGAGCGGAGCCGCGGCCGCGGGCGGGCAGCAGGTGAGAGCGGGCGGGGACAGCCGGCCCCGCTCCCCTCAGCCCTCCCTCATCCCCTCCATCCCGGCTGGGCTCCGCTACCGACCCGCGGCAGGTGAGGGAGCGGCGGGGAGGCCGCGGGGCTGGAGGGGTGAGGGGAGCGGAGGGACCGCGGCCGGGGCAGCCCCTCGCGAGCGGTGGCGCCGGTCAGGCTGTGTCACCCTGGCAATGTGAGAGTTAATGTTTAATTAGTTATGAATGAATTGTTGGTTATTTGCCGGAGTGTTGGCGTGGCCGCCGCCTGGTTTGTGCTGCCCCTGTGGTGATGCCTGTGCTCCTACAGCTGTCAGACGGCTCCGAGCTCTGAGAACTGCGGGATTCCGTGACGGGCAGTGGCAGTGCCAGCACCAGCGAGGGCAGCCCCGGTGTTCTGAGAGCTGTGGGATCCCGTGAGGGGCAGTGCCAGCCCCGGTGTCCTGAGAGCTGTGGGATCCCGTGAGGGGCAGTGCCAGCCCCGGTGTTCTGAGAGCTGTGGGATCCCGTGAGGGGCAGTGCCAGCCCCGGTGTCCTGAGAGCTGTGGGATCCCATGAGGGGCAGTGCCAGCCCCGGTGTCCTCAAAGCTGCGGGATTCCATGAGGGGCAGTGCCAGCCCCAGTGTCCTGAGGGCTGTGGGATTCCATGAGGGGCAGTGCCAGCCCCGGTGTCCTGAGAGCTGTGGGATTCCATGAGGGGCAGTGCCAGCCCCGGTGTCCTGAGAGCTGCGGGATTCCATGAGGGGCAGTGCCAGCAGCAGCGAGGGCAGCCCCGCTGTCCTTCAGCCATGGTCACTCCAGCCCCGGCCAGGTGTCCCTGCTGTCCTGCAGGGCCACTGGGATGGACACTCCCATTCTGCCCACCCACACACCCTGTCTTTGCTCTCAGCTGCAAAGTTGTGTTGCCCTTTCATCATACTCTGTGCTGTTTGTGACTGGAGATGCTGGGATTTTACAGTCCAGTTTATTGCCCCTCTTCCAGGATGTTTCTTTGCTGCTCTGACATAGATTCATTGGAATTTACTGGATGTTGTGTCTTTTCCCTCTGTGTTCACACAAACCTTACAATCATCTCTGTCTCTTGAAGTTGGTGATGCAGACTTTCCTAAATCAGGTCTCATTTACCCCATTTCTCTTTAAAAAGGGGGAGCCTTCTAACAATCCAGTTGGTATCTCCCCAAAAAAGCACATCCCAAAGAGTGACCTTTGAACAGGAGTTTGTGTGGGACTCCTGTGATGTTCATCAGAACCCTGATAGAAAAGCCTTTGACTGTATAACCAGTATGTCATTTTCTGTTGGTATGTAACTTTACTGGGTTTGTAACTTTGCCAACACTGGTGCAGAAGGTATTTAAGAAAATACCTCAGAAGGTATTTAAGAAAAAGTTGTTTAAACCAATATGGAGAAGTTGAGAGAACAGCAGAGCCTTGAAAAGCTTTTATAAATCTCAGCATCAAGCCCAATTCAAGGGTTGCTGTCATTCTCTGGGGAATGAAGGCAAACTGGCAGGGCCAGCTCATTTACTGAGCTGTCCCCAAAGCTCCAGGAAGCAATCCCTGCTTTTAAATGACAGGTGGAAGGACTGGAAGGAGGCATTTCTGGTAGAGTTGGATGCTGCTGATGTGATATTTGATTCAATGATAATTTTATTTATTGGTGGTGTTTTCTGTTGATCTAGACCTAGATGTATTTGAAAGCGAAATGGAGGCATTTGCTCAGTTTAAAGAAATAAATTCTGTAAACTTAAAGAGAGATTTAACAAAGGAATATTTCTACACATAGTTTAAAATAATTATTGCAGGTGCTTTGAGTGCAAAGAAAAGGATCAGCCCAGGTTTGGATGGGGCTTGGAGCAGCCTGCTCTGTGGACATGGCAGGGAGGTGGAACTGGATGATCCCTAAGGTCCAGTTCAACCCAAACTGTTGTGGGATTCAGGTGGATGTGTTTTCTCCATGGAATGCAGAGATGAACTGGTGGCTTTCTTTCAGGAGGACTCTGCTCCTGTCAGCACAGCTCTGTTTCACTGCTCCCTGAGTGAGCAGGTGAAGCCAGCCCAGAGAGGGAATTCACTCACCTTTTAGTGAACATCAAAAACCAGGTTCAGCTTGTCAGTCATTGGTCCTTTTATTGCCACTCCTTGTTCTCCAAATCCTGCTCTCATCATGGCCTAAACCTTATGATTGAGGGGTTGTGCTGTGTGGATGTTCCAATGGCACAGAAGGTTGGTATCCTGAGCACAGCACAATTAATGCTGTCTCATAGCTTTTTTTTCTTAAACCTTGGTGTCATATTGAAGGAGATTATGAAAGAAGGAGAAAAATCTCTTTTTCTCAGGCCTCTAGCTCTCTTAGGAAAGAGGCCCTTTTTTGGTGCAGTGCCAAATGGATGAACTTACCCCAAAAACCCATTCTGTGGTCAATAATGCTGATACAGTTAATAGAGTGAATGTTGTTTATTCTCACTAAACTCCATTTAGTGAAATCTATGGGACATCCTTGAAAAATGCAGACCAAGAACACATTTTTGGTCAATCTTTTGTTCTTTTGAGTACTCTAAAGAGAACTCAAAATAGCAGCCAAAGCACTGGTGTCAAGTGGCAGCTTTATAAATAATATTTTCAGAGTAAATACAAGCTCACCCTCAATTTTTGATTGTGCATCTCATAAATGCTGATCTGCAAGCTTTTTCTGGCTGATGATTTGTTTACCTCCTTAAAGGAATTCCTAACAAAAGAATCTTTCATTTATATTGTGTCTATTCTTTATCTGTGAGGCACAGTTGAGTTGTTTGGACAATTAATGATGTCAGAATAAAATTTGTTTTAGGACAAATATTAAAATTGTTAATAGGGTGTGGCCCTTCAGAAGCTCTTCCATCCTTATTTATTTGCCTGTGCATTGGGCTGGAGTGAAAAATTATTATGAACTGTAGAGAAGAGAAATGTAATCCCTCTGAGCTGAGCCAACCATCTTCATGATGTTTGGAACTGCACAGTAGCTACTATCTGTGTTTATTAGGGTGTTAAACAGGATCCTGGATTCATCTCCAAATTTTGTGGACACTCCCAGAGAATGTGGAGATTTTCAGGAGATGTGGAGATGCTCAGGTCTCCATGAAGTTCCTGTTTTGCTCAGGAGCATCCCAGCTCTGTCTGAGTTCACTCTGAACTCAATATTTCCTTTAAGAGCTGAGATCTAACAGTGTGCACAGCGACTGTTAGCACCATTATTAAGGCAGATTTTTGAAAATTTTATGTCGTTTTTTATTCCTGATTTTGAGGGGAAGCATCCTTGAGTTAATACATAAATATGCCAGATGTGCTTGTGCAAATAATCCTCCTCTTTCTGTATTTTATAGTGATTTGAGAGAAGGTTTGGAGGTGGATAAAGCCTCTGGTGGTGGAATGTCTTTGTTAGGGAGTTGTGATGCTGCTGGGGAGCAGGGATTTTACATAACAGTGTAAGGAGAGCAGCGGGCTTCCCTTTCAATTGTTATTTTTATCGTGAAGTTTGTCCGTGCATCCCATTCTCCCGCTGAGGATGGACCAAGAAGCCTTGGAGGTGTTAAATTCAGATGATAATTAGCAGCGTGCTAAAGAGAATTAAATATTCGTGTCTCACATCCGTGTGTGCCGTGAGAGTTAAATATTCGTGTCTCAGGTCCGTGTGTGCTGTGAGAGTTAAATATTCGTGTCTCAGGTCCGTGTGTGCTGTGAGAGTTAAATATTCGTGTCTCTCATCCCGTGTGTGCTGTGAGAGTTAAATATTCGTGTCTCAGGTCCGTGTGTGCTGTGAGAGTTAAATATTCGTGTCTCACGTCCGTGTGTGCTGTGAGAGTTAAATATTCGTGTCTCACGTCCGTGTGTGCTGTGAGAGTTAAATATTCGTGTCTCACGTCCGTGTGTGCTGTGAGAGTTAAATATTCGTGTCTCACGTCCGTGTGTGCTGTGAGAGTTAAATATTCGTGTCTCACGTCCGTGTGTGCTGTGAGAGTTAAATATTCGCGTCTCTCATCCCGTGTGTGCCGTGAGAGTTAAATATTCGTGTCTCAGGTCCGTGTGTGCCGTGAGAGTTAAATATTCGTGTCTCAGGTCCGTGTGTGCTGTGAGAGTTAAATATTCGTGTCTCACATCCCGTGTGTGCTGTGAGAGTTAAATATTCGCGTCTCTCATCCCGTGTGTGCCGTGATGCGATGCAGCGGGCAGGGAAACGCCCGCTTTCCCCGGCTGCAGAGAAATCCCGCTTTTCCCATTTCCCAGGGCATTCCAGATCCCGGCCGAGCCCTCCCCGTGCCCGGCCCCGCTGCCGGCGAGCGGCTGAAGGTGACAGACGGAGCCGGGTGTCGCCAATGTGGCAGAGACGCGTCCCCGCATCCCGCCCCTGGCAGGGCCGTGTTCCTGCATCCCGCCCCTGGCGAGGGACAGGCTGGGACAGCGGCCACCCAAATTCTCCCAGCAAATGACATTTTCCTGCAAAGCCGCGCCGGAGCCAATCGCTCCCTGCACCGTGCAGCCAATGGATGCCGGGCTCTTCCAGCCCCTGCCAGCGGCTCGGCGGCTGGAGGGCCTTGGACCAGCGGTCCCCGCAGCCTTTCCGGGGTGCCCGGCATCCCCGCTCATCCCTGCTCCTCCTCCTCCTCTTCCTCCTCCCGGGAATAACGCTGCCGCTGCTGGGAGCGCTCGGGGTGACGCGGCCGCTGCGGGGAGCGCGCGGCGATCGGGGTAATCCGGGTGATTAATTTGGGTCTCCCTTCAGCACTGCCACGGCCTCCTACCCAGCAGAGCTGCTCCCCAGAGCCAGAGGGATGGTGGTAGTCACGGGGCAGAGCAAAGCCAGTGCCACCCCGGATGATGCCATGTCGAGCTCGGATGCAGAGGATGATTTCCAAGAGCCGGCCACTCCCACCGCCACCCAGGCAGGACAAGCGCTACCTCTGCTGCCCCAGCAGGTAAGAGCTCACCTGAGACGGGGATGATCGCGGCAGCACGGACTGCTCAGGTGCTGAGGAATTCAAGATTTCCTTGTGGATGCTCAGCTCGCTTAACACGTTTGAATAAAACTCAGTCTCTTGAATGTATTTGGGTAGCTCGGCAGCTTTACTTACACGTTCCATCCAGGTTTGGACTTGAGACATGCAATTAAGTGTTTATTCTGCTCCTTAAGGCAGCCTGGGATGTGATAGTAAGATTTTAGGCCTGATGTAAACAAATGCAATTTTTTTTTTTTTTTTTGCAGTGTATAGTATAGTGTGGTTGTGTAAAGGAACCAGCAGAGTGCAAATCCCAAGGTTGACCTGAGATTTCTTCCCTTTTTTTTCTCTCTGTGTAAGGCTGGGAAAGAGGTTTTGTTTTGTTCTTTCCTTTCCCCAAAAGAGCCAAGAGAGGAGGCATTAATATCTCAAATGTCTGCCACTCCAGCTGAGTGATTTCTGCTGTTTCAGATTCCCAGCTACAATTAAACCACTCCCTGATTCCTCCCAGCAGCCAAACATCCAAATTTTCACCCCTCAGAGCTCCCTGATCCGTGGCAGTGGGGCAGGAACCGCCCATTGGCAAAGCACAAGTGCCCTTTAGGCAGCTGTGCTGTCCCCTGCAGAGGCGTGGCAGCTCCTTTCTGATGTCCTGGTTGCTTTTGCAGTTCCCAGAAGTTGTCCCACTGAACGTGGGGGGGATGTTCTTCACCACCAGGCTGTCCACGCTGCGCAGGTACGAGGACACCATGCTGGCAGCCATGTTCAGCGGCAGGCACTACATCCCCACGGACGCTGAGGGCCGCTACTTCATCGACAGGGACGGCACCTACTTCGGGTAGGGCTCCAGGGTGCTTTATACTTTGTACTGCTTTGGGTTTGTATCCCCTCCCTTCACCTGTGTCATCCCTTTCCTTTGCTGAGATCATCCCCAGATCCCCACCCTCCCCACCCTGGCTGTCAATCACCCAGCATCCCATCCCCTCCATCTAGAACTTTCTGTCCAGGACATCAAGTGATTGGCCAGAGGCCAGGGGTCAGCCCCCCAAGTGTTTCTCCATTTGCAGTCCTAAATGTCCATTTCCCAGTATCCATCCCTTAATTTTTCTTATTGATCAGTAAATGTTATCTACTTTAGGTTTCCACCTTCCTTTAAATGTAACTCAGCATCTTATCCCCTCCATCTAGAACTTTCTGTCCGGACATTGAGTGATTATCCACAGGCCAGGGGTCAACCCCATACACTGACCTAAATGTCCATTTCCCAATATCCATCCCTTAATTTTTGTTATTGGTTAGTAAAATGTTATTTACTTTATGTTTCCACCTCCCTTTAAATGGAACCTTTTAAACTTGTTTTTAACAGTTCTTTTCCTTAAAGTGCAGCATTTAACATTGCACACCTTCAAAGCATCACAGGATGCAGTTAAAAATTCTTTGTGCAATGGGAAAAGAAAAACAAGAAATGCTTTGGATTTGTGCACTGTCTCCCCTAGAGTATCTCCTTCCAAGGTATCAAGGTGTTTGGATGGTTTAAAGATGTGTTTGGAAATAGGAAACTCCTTTGCACAGCACTGGGTTTTAATTGATATTCAATATCTTTAAGGAAGGAGGAATGGAAGGAATGAGTTACACAGTTGAAAATATGATGTTTTCAATCTTTAAATGGGATATAACTGCTAAAATAAAGCACAAGCCTTTAAAGAATTTCTTTTTCTAAATTATTTTTGTTGGTTTGCCATATTCCTTCACCTCCAGGACTCCTTCCTAAGTGCTCAACTTTTATTTTATTTTTAACTAAACTAACCATGATTACTACTGCTCTGTTGAGTTGGGGTGAGATTGCTAAGAAAGGTGATCAGTGTTCATGGGTTCAGGTTTTTGCCCAAAGCACACATTGCAATTTATCCCAAATTTCTTGTTGCTTCTTTATAGACATTTCCTTATTGCCTTCAACAGAGGAGCATTGAATTATTTTCAAAGCACTTTTGGGTTGTACCATGATCTGGGACAGAGGTAGATTAAACCACTGTGTTTATTCTAGAATAACTTGTGCCTTTACATGAGGCAATTGTTGAAAAACCAATTAATTTGTGTTCTTATCAACCTCATTGAAAATACTTGTGGAACAGAGAGCCAGGTTAGCAGGTGCTGTATTTGTTGCCATTCTAAGATTGCAGTAATGCTTCTTTAATTTGATAAGGTTTTGTTGGTTAACACTTAGAAAGTGTTTTTTTTTTTGTTTATTTGATAAGGGTTTTGTTGGTTAATACTTACAAAGTGATTTCTCTCTCTGTCAAAAGATGCTGCTGCTGAACAGTGTTTCAGAACTACAAGGAAATGTTCTGTCTCTTCTTTAAAAATTCTGATTCTTGTTCTGTAAATTGCCCTGATCTGTGATGAGAAACCTTTGCAGATGCCCCATCCATTCAGCTGGATCTGTGTGGAATAAAATGTCCATGAAAATGATTCTCTGGGAAAATGCAGAAGTTTATTTTGTCCCAGACCTAAATTTGAAATGCGGTGACCACAATTTCTTTCCCATGAAACACTCTGGCCTCATCTGTGTTATAAATGGTTTCCTCCACAATGAATGTTTGGTTTAAAATCTGCTGATATTTTTTCAAATGAGTTTTGACATCAGCTGAGGCAAAATGTGAAATAATGGCTTGGAAAGCTGAGCGTGGCAAACTGTTTTACAAACAAATGTTGGGAATATGGCTCATTTATTTCAGTTACTGTCTCAATAGAGCAAACAGTGAATATCCAGCATTTCCTGTCCTTTCCCACCTGCAGCAGTTTTGGCAGAAATGTGTTTGTTAATGATATTTTTTCCCTTTTTTTTAGAGACATACTAAACTTCCTACGATCTGGTGAGCTGCCCCCCCGAGAGCGAGTGAGGTCAGTGTACAAGGAAGCTCAGTATTATTCCATAGGACCCTTGCTAGACAATCTAGAGGATATCCAGCCTCTTAAAGGAGAAAAAGTTAGACAAGCTTTCCTGGGCCTAATGCCATATTACAAAGGTAAATAAACAAAGTAGTACTGACTGTTTCTTCTAGTGGGGTTGCAGTGTCAAACCTCTGCCTTCGGTCTGCTCCCAGCTCCCAGACTGATCCCATTGCAGCTGGGAAGTTTATTCTGTATTTTTTATGCTGTTTGGATCTTTGAGGTCTCCACATCCTGCTGCATCCCAGGGTGTGGATTTGTGTGCTTAGAAGGGAGCAAGATTAGGCTGTAATGTTATCAAATGAGAGGATTTGTCTGCATTTGTTCTGTCAGGACTTGCAAGGGAATAAACTTGGCCTTGTAGTGAGGCCAGATAACTTGGGCATGTAATAAAACCACCAGGCTCACCAAATAATCCAGATTGGTTTGATTATTCTATATCTTATCTTTTATATATTATATAATATATGTAATATCATATCAAATTTTTATTGTATATAATTATTATATATATTATATATATAATATATATATAATTATTATATATGTAGTTATATAATATATAAATATAAATAAATATATGTAATTATATAAAGTATTAATTCATATATATTTTTAATATGATAAGGCCACCAAGCTCACCAGATAATGGAGATTGATTTTATTATTCTCTATATTATTTTTATATAATATATATAATTGCATATATAATTTTATTATATATAATTATTATAGATGTGGTTATAGAATATCTAAAATACAATATAATATATTAATTGTGTAATTATATAATATATTACTTTATATATATATTTTATATAATAAGGCCACCAAGCTTACCAGATAACTGAGACTGATTTGCTACTAATGCTGCTAATATGATGCTGAGAACAGCAGCAGTGAAACGTCTCCCATGAAATAACCACATGAAATAATTGCTTTTGATCTCTTTCCCCCGGCCCTTCCTTGGGACCCTCGATCTGTGTCTCCTCCAGACCACCTGGAGCGCATAATCGAGATTGCCAAGCTGCGAGCCATGCAGAGGAAGGCCAGGTTTGCCAAGCTCAAGGTGTGCGTGTTCAAGGAGGAGATGCCCATCACTCCCTACGAGTGCCCCCACTTCAACTCCCTGCGCTTCGAGCGCAGCGAGAGCGAGGCCAAGCTCTTTGAGCACCACTGCGAGGTGGACGTGTCCTTCGGGCCCTGGGAGGCCGTGGCCGACGTCTACGACCTCCTGCACTGCATCGTCAGCGACCTGTCTGCCCGCGGCATCACCGTGGAGCACCAGTGCATCGGCGTCTGCGACAAGCACCTCATCAACCACTACTACTGCAAGCGCCCCATCTACGAGTTCAAGATCACCTGGTGGTGACCGGGGGGCACAGCAAAGGACCACAGGACTCCCCGAGGACAAATGTGGTTTCAGGGTCACCTGGTGGTGAGTTTGGTGGCACATCGAGGGGTGAGAGGACTTCTAGAGGACAAATGTTCTTTCAAGATCATTGGAAGAACATGGTGGTGAGTTGTGGTGGCACTGAGGGGTGAGAGGACTCCTAAAGGACAAATGTTCTTCCACCATTGCTTTGTGGTGAGTGTGGTGGCTCTGAGGGGTGAAAGGACTTCTAGAGGACAAATCTTCTTTCAAGATCATCTGGTGAGTTGTGGTGGCACATTGAGGGGTAAAAGGACTCCTAAAGGACAAATGTTCTTTCAAGATCACCTTGTGGTGGCTGACTAAGGGGTGAAAGGACTCCTAAAGGACAAATGTTCTTCCAAGATCATATAGTGGTGACTTGTGGTGGCACTGAGGGGCGAAAGGACTTCTAGAGGACAAATGTTCTTTCAACATCACCTAGTGGTGGCACTGAGGGGTGAAAGGATCCTAAAGGACAAATGTTCCTTCAAGATAACCTTGTGGTGAGTGTGGTGGCACATCAAGGGGTGAAAGGACTTCTAGAGGACATCAAGATCACCTGGTGATGAGTGTGGTGGCACTTAAAGGACAAATGTTCTCGGCAGCTGCCTTGCTGCTCACATTCCTTGGGATCAGCCTGCTGGCAGGGGTTGGGAAAACCTCTGGAAACTTGAAAAACCAGCCTGAAATCAGACTGTTGGCTCAGGTACCTTAACGAGGCACAAAACAGAATCACCTCAAGCAAAGGATGGAGGGGAGTGGCTGAACATCTGCTCAAAGGTGCCACCAACCACGTGGCTTCAGGATGGAATTGCAGATTTTTCCTGCATTTTTGGGAATCTGGGGTGCTACTAAAGCTGACGTTTCAGTTTTACCCTCTTAGAAATGTTTTAGTTCCTCCTTCAGCTTTATAAAGTTTGAGTCACACCCAACACAAAGATCTGGAAATGTCATTTTGATGTACTAGATAATTAAAAAAAAAAAAGGAATATTCCTTATATATTAATAATTGTTGTCAGGGTTAAGCTGTATTTCTTTTTTAATTAAGAACATATGTTGTGAATTATAATGTTGTACTTCAATTATTTCTGTTGTTATCAAAAGGAATAGCAGATCTGGAATATATTCCTTAATGCTTTTAGGAATAATAACTGTTCATGGAAGACTTGTGCCTGTTTTTAGCCTTAGAAATTTTAAATGTTTACAATATTTACAAAAAAAAGCTCTTTAGAATCAGGTCATTTGCAAAGGCTTTTGGTAAATGAGAAAACCCTGTATGTTCCTATTAGCAGTAGTAAGAGGAATATTTAATGTATATTATTTTATTACTGACTCTTTTTACATTCTGTGATATTAAACTTTATTTTAGACTTAAAGTCAGATGATATTTTCAGACAATTAAATCTTAATTTTATCCTTCTTCTTGACCCTTCTTGGTGTCATAGAAGGAAAAAACAAAATTCAAACTTCATATTCAGATACTTCTCCACTCTAAAACTGTAGGAAATTCCTTTCCATGCTGGAAGAGTCAGCCACTGCAGAATCATATTTTCTTCATTTTTGTACTTCTGACACGAGCAACCACATCCCAAATTTTAACTACTGAATTCAGCCCAAAACTGAGAGGGAGAAAAGTCTGAAAATCTTATTGTTTTGTGAGGTACAGAAAACCCCAATCCCCTTGAAGTGGCTTCAAAATAATCTTAAAGAGAAAGAAAAAGGAAATATTTGTATATTGCATTCCATTGGATTAATTAAAAATCTAATTACTGATATAATTAAAGGTTTTGTAGCTCCATTTTACCCTGGACAATTTATAGACCCCGCTGGCTTTAAGCTGTGGTTGGCATTACTGAGCCCTGGAGATGTTTTTAGGTTTTCACACACTGCACACAGGACCCAAGATAATTCTAAATTTTGGGTTATGAAAAAAAAAAAATCCCTCCAGTCTTTGATTATCTTTCTGCAAAGAAGCTGATTTCAGAGGATAATTCCATCTCCTGTATATAGTTCTCTAACTGGAAATCACTTTCCAGAGCAGCAGTTCATAGTTCATTTTACTTACACGAGCTTAGTATAAGTTTACCTCCACTTTCACTGTGACTTTTATAAATGGATTTTGTTTTGCTGAATTATAAATTGTATGTGTCTATGCATTGTAACCCGTAATGCCTTTGAAAATCCAGCCTGGATGCTAACGATCAGGGTTTGGAATTATCTCCAAATGTGTTTTGTTAATAATTATGTTGATGTGTGATGTTCAATACTGTGAGTACTGCAGTGTATTATTTCTTAATACTTTTGACTTTTCAGTTCAGGTATTATATAATCTGTATGTTTTTTATTTAAAACACATAGAAGAAAACGTGGATATAAAGGTTATGTTGTGCAATAAATTATGATATTTGGAATTCTGGCTCATCTGGTCTGCAGCCACTGCTGTTTTTCCTCACCTTCCCTGGGATTTGAGTGTGCTTTGCCTGACTGCAAATGAAAATTAAGCCAGGAATCTCTGTCCCGGGCTGCTTTAATGGCATTTAGGTGTTTATTATCATCTCCTTAGCAGAGGCACTGGTGCAGCGTGTGCTCAGGGACACGGGCTGGGATGGATCATTGCAATGACTGATCCCATCCTTCCCTCCCCACCCATCCCTGGGACAGAGCACAGCAGCTGCCCCTGCTTCTGCACTGCTCAAAAAGAACTTTCTGCCTCTGTTCAGAAGAATTTCCCCTTGGTCTGAAGTCATTTCCTTCTGTCCATCTGTCCGGCTGAAGCACTCCCTGTCTCACAGTGCTGAGGAAAAAAAAAAAGAGAAAAATAAACCCAAACAAAAAAAGAGAGATGCAAACCAGCACACAACGCTGCGTAAAGCAGTGCACGGAAAGAGGAGTTTGAAATAGCAGCGGGTATTTTTGTATTTCCCCAAGGCAGCTCTGGGGTGCTCGTGTGGGGCCAGGGCTGGGCCCTGGAGCCCTGAGGAGCTGCTGCGGGCTCTGGAGAAGGAAGGGAGGGGAATGCGGGAATGCGCCACGCTGGGAGGGCTCGATAGCAAAAAACAGAGGAGAGGAGCTGTGGGTGCATTCACAGCAGTAACCCGGCCGTGTGCCGGCCCGGCCCGGCCCGGCCCGGCCGTGTGCCAGCCCCGCTCACCCTCACCGCGCCCGGCCGTGTGCCAGCCCCGCTCACCCTCACCGCACCCGCTCCCCCTCAGCCCCGCGGCCGCCGCTCCGCCCAGCGCGGCCGGGCCCCGCTTCCTTCCGGGCTCGGTCCCGCCCCGGAGGTGCCGCCCGCCCTTCCGCCGGAGCCGAGGGAGGGCCGGAGGGGCTGAGGGAGGGCCCGAGCAGCGCCGGGGTCGTGAGGGGCTGCGGCGGCAGCAGCAGCGCAGCGGAGCGGCCGGGCCGGCCCCGCCGCCCGGGGCAGCCGGTGAGAGCCGCGGGGTGAGGGCCCGGCGGGGTCGGGGACAGCGGGGGCGGCCGCGTCCCCCCGGTTATAGCTCGAACCGAGGGTCGGGGCTCGGTGTCCGCCCCGCTGAGGGGCTTCACACCGGCCCCGCTGCCGCCTTGGGCCTGGGCGAGGGGTCCCTGGGCCCCGCAGGGCGGCAGCGGTCGGGATAAACAAACACCGGGACAAAAACCGGGATAAACAAACACCGGGATATGCGGAAACTTGGCAAACCGCCTTCCTCCTCCTAAAAGTGGTTTTTACTAGATGCACATGTAAATGTTCGTTCGGTGGGGCTGTGCCGGTGTTAACGGGGTGCAGGTGGCGCTGACAGCTTTGCCACCATGCCCCCCCAGCCTGTTTTCCTCATGAGCTCCTTGTGGATCAAGGAGGTTTTGGCTTTTTTTTTGTAAGTATTGCCGCTGCCCGGCTGGGGATTAAAGTCCTTTAAACTCCAGCCGGGGGAAGTTGAGAGCATTTTTAAGATGCTGGGCGGTGCTGTTGCGGGTGTTTGCCCTCCTCCATGTGCAGCTCCTAAAGCTAATTTTTGTTATCTTTGTATATAATTAATTCCGTGGGTCTGTGCCTGTAGTTAACAGGGTGCAGGTGTCACTGGTAGCTTTACCGACAGTCCCCCAGCCCAGCCTGTGTCCCTGATGAGTTCCTTGCAGATCAATGAGGTTTTGGCTTTTTTCCTGTAAGTATTGTCCCTGCCTGGCCTCTCACTGCACAGCTGAGGATCAAAGTCCTTTAAAGCGAAGCCAGGTGAAGTCTGGAGAGCACTCAAGATGCTGAGCAGTGCATTTTGGATGCTTTTGTGGGTGTTTGTCGCTGCTGTTAGCACTGTGGAGCTCAGGTTGTTCCCTTGAAGCAGGGAGTGGCTCAGGGAGGGTGTGAGATCCTGAGATTAATGATGTGCTGGAATTTCCAAAGTAATTCTCTCAGTGCTGTCTGAAATCCTGCTGTGCTGTGGCAGGGATGGGCTGCTGAGAAGGTTTTACAGGCAAAATGAAATTGTGTTTTGTTTTGCTGAGTGGGGCCCAGTGCTGGGAGTTAGCAGAACTGAACAGTTTGGGGGGAAAGGGTGGCATTGTGGAGGTTGTGGTTTAAATCCATCATTGACTTGCCATACTTGTGTTGTTTGGGCTCATTTGAAACTACTTTTGATTCCTCTCACCAGGACTTTGGGAACTGCACTGAGCTGCTTTTGGTTTTCCAGTTGCCCAACACTTTTGTGAGACCAGTGAGCAAACCAGGCCAGCAGAGGATGAGGTGTTTTCCAGGAACAGGGCTTCACTCAGGAATTGGATGTGCTGGCCTTCTGGACACGGTTACACAAGTGGTTTTTCACAGCAGGGAGGATTAGGAAGAGAATTGTAGCTTTGCTGACCAAGAAAAAGCCCAGAACAGCGCACAGTAGAAAGGGAGAATGGGATATAAAGCAAATTACACCAATTCCTGAGACTGCTTTACACAACAAACAGATTATAGGCTTGAAGGCAGTCCATCATTCTGGTATTTAATTTTGTTCTGTGGTGGTATTTAAGCTAGAACAGCCTTTCTCAGCTCATTTTTTTCTTGCTGTGTAATCCCCAATTATACTTGGGGCTTTTTTTTTCTTAATAATTAACTACTTGTGATCTAAAACTAGACCTAGAAGTCTCGTTGGTGAAGTCCTGTTAAAATGCCACTTGTAACAAGTCAGGTATCAAGTTTATAAAATGTTTTCAAGTTTTTCTCTGAGGTTTTAGGCAACTTAATTCCCATCTGTGTCCAGGTGAGTGTGGTTGGCAGGAAATAGTGTGTAGGAGCCTGTTGCTGCTGTTGCTGAGGGGATTTTAGCAGTTTAAGCTAATCTTCTCTTTCCTGTGACCTGAACTCCCAGTGGAGCAGCACAGAGAGTTTTTAGATGTTTTCCTGTGATTTTGTTTAAAGCACAGCTGTGGGTCACATGGAGATGGGCACTGATGTCACAGGCACAACCCAAACCTGTACCCCCAGGCCTGGGCTGACATTTGAAGGGAGAACACAACTCCCAGCTGAGGAAATGGGGAGCTGGAGCCTTGTGGCCATCAGGATTCTGGAGGTTTGAAGCAGTGGCTGCATTTCCCCTCCCAGTGCCAGCACCAGCTCTGTGGTTTGTTTGAAGTGGTTGCTCAGCAGACTCTTTCTTTTCTCGGGACTGTTTTTCCTGCACTGTTTATCCTACAGCTGCTGGAGCTGAAATGCTGTCATTGCAAGGAAGGTGCACATGAAAAGTGGGAGCACTGCAGAGATAACACCCAGATTTCTTGCCTAATCCCCAGCTTGTCTAAAGGCTTTTGTATTTTCTGTTCTCCAGCCTGAGCTCATCCTGCCCCACCCTTTCCTTGGGAGGAAATGAGCTCATGGTTAATTACCCTGCTGCTAATTACATGCCTGGGTGTTTGGGGTTCCACCTGAATCACGACTCTTTCAACACATTGGTTGCTGCTCTTCAGAATTTTGGGGTGTTTGTTTCAGCGGTTCTTTGCAATAAATACATTTTAAGGGCACTTTTCCATTGACAAAATACAAAATACACCTTGACTCCCTCCTTCCACCCCTCAGTTTTGATGCACTTTCTAACCTACCTTCTAAATCTATTTTTAGTAACTAAAGTTGTCTTGTTCTGAATGATGATGGAGTGTTCAGGCACAGTAAAATGTGAACCAACAGCAGTTCCTGTAAGAATTGTGTGGATGGAGGCCTCCCTGGTTTTCTTCTTACATTTTTCTGCTTTAAAATTCCATTTCTGGGAATGGCCATTGGTGACCAGAGAGTTGCAGTGAGTTCATTGTGAACACTCTTTGGGGGCACTTTGATGTGTTTGAATTAGAAGAATTCAGGTTGTTCATGCAGTGCTGGAGTGGCTTTTGAAGAGCTGAATCTCATTTGCTTCAGCCCAGTGAAAAGACTGCTGAAGGTTGTTGCTAATGCTTGTGCCAAGATTTTTGGTTTTTTTTTGAAAAACGCTTAATTTTAGGGAGGGAAGAAAAAAACCAAAGCAACAACAACAAAAAGAACCCAAAACAAAACAAAGCCACCACCCAAAGCAAACCTGCCTGTTCCCAGTCTGTGTTTGCTGGTTTTAGATACATTTAATTAAGTTGTTACCAATGCTGAAACTCATTTATAGAACTTCAATTACAGAATTAAAGCTACTCCTTTAATTTCCAGTGTTAGCTTGTGGAGTTACTTAAAAACTGTTCTTCACAGCTTATAATAATTAAAAATTGATTCCAATTAGCTCTTACTGAAGGTGTTCATTGATGGATTAAGCAAGACCCTGTCTGTTCAGCTTTGAATATGAGCATGTCCAGCCAGCTCTCTAAAGGTGACCTCAGCAATCCAGCCCTAATAAATAGTTTATGACCCAGCTGAGATCTCCTGACAATCTGCACTGCTGATAAAGGTTCAGATCATTTTGCTCCATCCCTGGCAAGGCAGGGAGGTGGAAAAGAACCAGAAGAACAGGCTGGGGGTGTTGGAGCCCCTGGTGAATCCCTGCAGCATCCTTCACCCAGAGCTTTTCCCCAAGCCAGAGCTGTGTCTGCCCTGCTTGTGCTGTGGCAATTCCTTGTGTTCCTTGCTGGAAAGAAGCTGTTACATGAATTTAGTCTTTGCTGTGTGCATTAAATTGGATCTAATTCAGGTTGGAGGAGCCCTTTTTCCCCCACTCATAAAAGCTGAGGGTGCATCTGCTCTTTGCTGTGACTGACACCTAATTTAATACATTTAATATGAATTTTTCTGGTTATTTTGTAGCTTGGTCTGTGTGAAAATTAGAATTTTATTATTTTGCTCTTATTGAGCTGCAAAAGATCCTGGAGGAATGATTGCTGCTCCTTCAGTCCCCTTAATGGAACACTGGCAAAAATGGCCTTGGGATTTATGGATTTGGAACAAAATTGGTGTTTGCTGTGCCTTAACTCTGTCTGTGCTGTCTCAGAGGTGGTTCAGAGTGTGTGGCAGGGAAAGTGAAGGGGCTCTCAGGCAGAATATTTAGCAGGAAATTTGGTTTTGCTGGTCTGGGTTGCTGGTGGTGGTGAGTGAAACCCTGCAGTGTTTGCACAGGTGTTCCCAGTTTCAGCTCTGCAGAGCCACAGAGGGCAGGCAGCTGCTTTGTCCTTCCTGAAAAACAGCCTGAGAGTCCCCATTTCCTGAAGGGACAGCTGGGATTTACTGGAGCTTCCTCTTGGATGGAAAAGCTGAGGCATGTGAGCAAGGATGAGACGTTGGTGTTGCCCTTCTTGAAAGGTGTTTGCTCAAAACAGGTCAATAAAAAGGAAAAAAAAAATTTAAGTGTGGGTACAGCAAAAAAAATGTTTATAGGAAGATGTATTTGAAAGCTTCAGAATAAATTGCACTCAAGCCAATAGAAAGGTAATTTTGAATTAGCTGGTGTTGCCCTTCTTAAAAGGTGTTTGCTCAAAACAGGTGAATAAAAAGAAAAAAAAAATCTGTAAGTGTGGGTACAGCCAGAAAAATATGTTTCTAGGAAGATGTATTTGAAAGGTTCAGAATAAATTGCACTCAAGCCAATAGAAAGGTAATTTTGAATTAAACCACAGGGATTTGGTGGTTTTTTCATCATGACAAAACTGCTGTGAGGTGCTCTAAAAAAGCTGGGGCAGCTCTGATCTGTCACTGGAGACCTTTGATGTGAGCCCTGCAGACAGATCTGATTTAATGGGAATCAGAGGCCTCATTTCCTTTTGATTTCAGTAGAATTTGGAAAAATAACGAATTTGGAAGAATAATCTGGACATTACCAACTGGGAATTCTTGTGGCAGCAGGACAGGGAGCATTTTGGTGTCCCCAGCCAGCAGTGGGACCTTTCCAGGTTGGGATTATCCCAAATCAATCCCTCAGGAGCCACCCACAGTGTGTGAGGTGCACTTTAAAAATCACAAAAAAGAGTTGGGGCATTCCCATTTTCCCATTTCACTGAAGAAGGGGAAACCAGCAGCTTTTACTTGCAAATCAGGAACGTTAAGTAAAGGCATTTTATGAATTAATAACTGAGTCTGAGAGCCCATTATTGTTCTGAACTCTTGGAAGGGGTGTTGCTGATTAACACCGATATTAAAGGGTGATGGGGTCTGCTCCTGGCACAGAAATGCTCCACAGAAGATTCTGGTTCTGTCCTGTGGTGTTTGAGGTGTCATTCCTGCCTTCCCTGAGGGTTCTCAGTGTTTTGGAGCCCTCACCAAGCAAAGCAGTGGGCGAGGAGGTTTTAAACGGTGTTAAATTGCTGCTCCTGGGAGGGCCTGTGCTGCTGCCTGGAGTGCTCGGACTGGGGTGCAGGAGATGCAGGAAGGATGTGTGGTGCAAAGCCTCTCTCCAAATTGTGCTTGTTAATGTTATTTGTGATCTTCTGGTATTTTATTGTACTTCTGCATTCGATTTTTTCTTTTTTTTTTCAATATGGAAGTTTGTTACCTTCCTTATGTTTTCCTGACTTCTCAGTGGGCAGGTGGTGTAAAGGTGTTGGAGTTTCCTGCTCTCCAACTCCAGAAAAACAACAAATCTGGTTTTTGTCCTTTCAATTGTGCTAGAGGTGAGCTTTGAACAGGCCATGAGTGAAAATAAGAGATCTGACCCTGCAAAATGTGTGGTGTGACTGTGCAAACACTGAGGAGCTGATTGGTGGTAAGCAGTGATCAACTTCAGCTGGAGTGGGAGGGAGGGAAAGCAACAGAGAAAGGGGGGAAAAGCATTTTGGACACTCTACAGTTCCAACAAAACGTTTTTATTATGTAAGATTATAAATATATAAAAATATACTATTTATTTATATAGTATATTATAATTATACTATATTACATAATCTTATAAGAATACTATATATGACATAAATATCATTAATACAATAATTAATATATTATGTTATAAATAGAAATAATTATTATGTAATATTTTAATTATATATAATATATATTTTTAATTATATATAATAACTATGATTATATATAATATAATATATAATAGTATCAATATATTATATATTATAATGTATAATATATAATTATATATATTTAATATTATATATTCTATTTAAATTTTTTTAATTTTAAAATTAATTTTATTATTCTTTTATTATGTAAGATTTGGCAGTGATTTACTTACCAAACAATAATTCGCGAGGGTTTTTTCACATTCATTTTCTCAAAACCTGAGTTGTTTTCCTCGTTAAAACATTAATGCTGACCTGCAGAAATCAGCTGGGGAACTTTTCCTTTTGTTTGCAAGGGCTTTTTGTGTGTGCAGTGCCAGCTCTGTGTGCAGCATGTGACCCCTTCCCGTGCTCAGGGTGACTCCTGTGTCCCCAGGCTGGGCTGGTGGCGCTGCAAACGCTCCAGGGAGGGCAGGGCTCTGCCTCTGCAGCCTCTGGACAGAATTTGGTTTTAATTCAGTGTACACAGGGGCTGCCAGAGCGGAGGGTGGAGCTCTGTGGGCACAAAGGGGATTTTTGTGCCCCTCTGGTGGCACAGAGCCCTGCTCTGCTTTCAGGTGTTGGGGTGGGACAGGGGCAGGTGTTTGCTTTGTCCTTTAATTTTCAAATCAAGTCTGGAATGTGGGGCTGTGAACAAGAACAGACCCCTGGATTCTTCAATTACTGCAGTTCCAGAGTTGGAACTGTAAGTTGTAATTACAGCTATTGCAGTTCCTGAGTTGTGCTCTTGAATAAGAACAGACACCTGAATTCCTGGAATTACTGCAGTTCTGGGGTTGTGCCTCTGTTCTGGTGGGGGACAGGATTTCACAGGGTTTTATTTCCTGACCGAGATCCCTGTGACATTTCTGGCAAGTCTGTGGCATGAGGGTGTTTTTATTTATTGTGTCTTTGTGGTTTCCAGGGAGAACATTGACTGATCAGCTTCACATCAATGGCAATTAAACATTTGATGAGTATTTATAGCATTTTTTTCTCGGACAGGCGCCTGCAACTGAGATTTCTGACCAAAATGCTGCTGCAGCTTCTGCTTTTAGGAAATGGTCTTGAAACTGAAGCAAGTGAAGAGTTTCAGGCTTTTCCTTCCCCTTTCTTTTCAGAGTTGTTGCTCAAGGACATGAGTGATGCTCTGGGAATGCCTGAGTGTGCCAATGCTGCCAAAATGCAATTCCTGCCCAGGCTGTGCAGCTGACACACACTGAAAATTTCATTTTCACACTGAAAATTTCATATCTGAGCTCTGAGGTGTTGGCAGCCAGGAGCTCCCACAGAGACCTTCCTTGAGAAATCATAAAATGAAACCAAAAAATTGTTGTGAAAGCAACAGATTTATGTTTCTCAGTTATTTTTGCAAATGGGAATGAAGTAAAGCTCTCAAATATTTTAAATATATATTTTTTTTTCCATTTTGCTGTGCACAATATTGTCTGTCAGGCTTTTCAGTGGGAAAGAAAAGAAACTATTCAGCTGCTCTCCCATCTATAAAAATGAGAACACGTAGCTGTAAATTATGTCATTAAGAAATTGATTCCCTTAATATGCATGTCTCCACAATGAAACTATTTTTAGGTTATTTTTAGCAACTCATTATTTCTTTCAAAAATAGAAAAGTGGAAGAAATCTTAATACTTACGTAGATATGATGGAATATTTAATTTGTTCCCCCTCAGAGAAAATTGTGTGTTTCCTTTACTTTGCTCAAAATAACTTGATTACATTAATGGGGAATGTTAAACATGATCAGTCTTTTAAAATGGATAACTGAGCTGGGAAGAAAAGAGCTGGAATTTCCTGTAGTAGAAAACTCTCAGTGCCATTTGTGCATATTCCATCTTTTGCTGGATGATCCAGAGAAGAGTTTGGGGGTAGAATTTCAGGGGAAAAGAAGACAACTCTGAGTCACTGACTGATGTTCTTCAGTTTGAGAAAATCCCTTTTCCTCTTGCTTTCCATCCATGGCAAGAAGGAAAAGGGGTTGCATTCACTGGACAAAACCTTGCTGTGCTCTTCCTGCTATTTCCCCATTTGTCAATACTGCAAAATAAATATCAATATTTTAACATACCCACCTTAGCCTTGCTGCTGCAGGTGATGCTGTGCTGCTTTTCTCCTGGGATGACTCCATCACTTCCCACTGGCAGCAGGGAGCTGGGATGTTTGTGTCAGGAAAGGAAGGGGAGGCTGGGGGCTCTCTGGGGGCTCTCTGGGGGCTCTCTGGGTGCTCCAACACAGCCTTGGCACGGTGCTGCTGTGGGCAGGAGAATCTCTTTTGTTGCAGTCACTAAACAGAAACCCCCAGAGCTGTGCTGTGTGCAGGAGGCAGCTGAACCCTGGCAGAGCTCGGAGGAAGTGGGGTCAGCTGTGATTCCCCATGGGCCCTTTTGGGGCCAGAGTCCCTAAAGCCTCACCAGGGTGGTTCTGTGCAGGCACAGTCCCAGCACCCAGTGCATTCTATCCCCTCCCTTTGCTGCTTTTTGGAACTTTATTTCCTTTTTCCCCCCATTGCTTTGTGCCTCTGGCTCTGAGAGCAAGGTGCTGGTGAGAGCAGAGCCTGGGGCCTTTGTCCTTTGTCCCCTGGCTGTGGGACTATCACTGGTTCCCTGGAGCACTTTCTGGGCCTGTGTGAGGGTCACAGGCCTACAGAGATGCCCTGGGCCTTTGTCCCCTGGCTGTGGGACTGTCACTGCTGCCCTGGGCCATTTTCTGGACCTGTGTGAGTGTCACAGCCCTACAAAGCTGTCCCTTTGTCCCCTGGCTGTGGGACTGTCACTGCTGCCCTGGGCCATTTTCTGGACCTGTGTGAGTGTCACAGCCCTACAAAGCTGTCCCTTTGTCCCCTGGCTTTGGGGTTCTGGTTGTGTAACTGTGCCCTCCCTCCCGTGGCACTCATTCCTCCCGTTGCCATGGAGCTGTTCAATAATTCAAGCAGGTGGCTCCTTTCTAAAGGCAGCCCCTCAGAAGCAATGATTTCCAGCAGGCTGCTGCCAGGCTTGTGCTTTTAACCCTTCTCCTCTTCCTCCAGGAGGAAGATGAACCTGAAGTCGGAGCGCAGGGGGATCCACGTGGATCAGTCAGAGCTGCTGTGCAAGAAGGGCTGTGGTTACTACGGCAATCCTGCCTGGCAGGGCTTCTGCTCCAAGTGCTGGAGGGAGGAATACCACAAGGCCAGGCAGAAGCAGATTCAAGAGGATTGGGAGCTGGCAGAGCGGTAAAGAACCTTCTTTTCTTCCTTCAGGGTCACTCCTCCAAATCCTGCTCCTGCCTCCTCTTTCCCAGGCCTGTTTGCTCTGGCTCAGGTTCATCACAAATCCCCCAATTTGACTTTTCCTTCTTTTTGATGCAAAGATGGATGTTTTCTTCCTTCAGGGTGATTCCTCCAAATTCTGTTCCTGCCTTTTCTTTCCTAGCCCTGTTTGCTCAGGTTCATCACAAATCCCCCAATTTGACCTTTCCTTCCTTTTGATGCAAAGGTGGATGTTTAGGACATTCTGGTATAAGAGGTTTGAAGAGAAAATCTGAGAGGGAGCAAATCTAAACAGAGCCCAACCTGCCAGTGAATATTTTAACCTAATTTGCATATGCAAATCTGTATTTCTATCAGCAGTTAGAAGGGTTAAAGGGACAATTTTGATTAAATACCCTCTGGAGATGGCAATTATTGCTTGGGTATGGGCAGCACCATGCTTTTACATTCCAGCTGCTGGTTAAAAAGTGATTTTAGCCTTCTCTGTGGTCATTCTTTTGAGCTAGAGGCTTAAGCCCAAGAACATCAAAGCTTTAGTTTTGCTAATTTAGGTAATTGTCCAATCACTTCTTTTCTGCAAATCAGTCTAGTTTTCCTCATGTGATAAATGCTTGACCCTGAAAATGGAAGATGTGTTTTCACAGAGGTCCTGTCGTTGTTTTCCTCTGCCATAAATGTCTTACACAGTTAATAAAAGCTTTATTATTAGGGCAGATAGTCATGCTGCCAGTCTTGGATCATCTCTAAAACAAGTGGGCTATTTAAGGAATTCTTTCATGAGTAGCTGGGAGATGCTGAAAGCACAGAGAAGCTGAGATTGTTTGTTACAGTGAACAGACAGGCTTGTCAGCCCTGATAAAATCCAATTCCTCCCTCAAGAGACTGCAGATCCCAGACTATGGATGGTCCATCCTGAGCTGGAGGGATGTTTAAAGAATTGCTCAGCTCCCAGCATCCTGAAGGGTGACAGAATGTGACCTGTTTGAATCCTCCTGCTCAGGAGGAAAAAAGGGTGCAGGGTTGGTGAGTTTGCCCTCCTCTACTTTAGATTAGAAACTTGGTCTTTCAAACTTTGCCTCATCCATTCAAGCAGATATTTCTCACCAAAGCAGATTCTGAAACAATGATCTCTTTCCCAAAATATTCCTGAGATTGAGACAGGGTATTCTGCTTTTGTAAGATGGGCAAAGACTGCCTGAGGCAACAGGTTGGGGAGCTTAGTGTGAGGCAGGGAGGAAGGGAGTGAATCTGGTGCTGGGAGTGAATCTGCTGCTGGAAATCCCCCCCTGTGCCTTTGATCAATCCCCCCCCGTGCCTTTGGATAACTCAGAGTGTGACAGCAGGGGAAGGTGGCCATGCTTAAACCTCAATATTCTCCCTTTGCACCTATTTAACCCTGAGCTTTCCTCACTTCTACCACTGCAGCACGGAAAGGGTGGGGTGTCCTACAGTGAAGGGAGATAGGCAGGGGGAAGAATTAAAATGTAAAATGAGTCATTAATGATTGCACAAGAAATCAGCTCCTTTGCCTTGTTTCTAAGCCCTTAAACCAGACTCTGGTGGTTTGCAGGGGTCCCAGGACAAGGGAAGAGGCGAGAATGTTGACTCCACGTTCAGAAGGCTGATTTATTATGATATGTATTCTATTAAAATTATATACTAAAACTATACTAAAAGAATAAAATTAAAGATTTCATCAGAATGCTAACAAGCTAGAAGTAGAATGATAATAAAATTTTGTGACTGACCAAGAGTCTGAGCCAGCTGGGCTGTGATTGGCCATTAATTAAAACCAACCCCATGAGACCAATCCCAGATGCACCTGGTGCATTCCACAGCAGCAGATAACCATTGTTCACATTTTGTTCCTGAGGTTTCTCAGCTTCTCAGGAGAAATAATCCCAGTGAAAGGATTTTCCATAACTGTGTCTGTGACACCAGACCTGTCTTTGCCCAACTGCAGGCTCCAGCGTGAGGAGGAAGAGGCCTATGCCAGCAGCCAGAGCACCCAGGGGGCACAGTCCCTGACCTTCTCCAAGTTTGAGGAGAAGAAAACCAATGAGAAAACAAGAAAGGTCACTACTGTGAAGAAGTTCTTCACTGCTTCCTCCAGAGCAGGAGCTAAGAAGGGTAACTCTCCTTTGCTTTTCATGCTTTCTGTGCATTTTAAAGTGAAAAGTTTTTGGCAGATGTGTTGTTCTAAAAGGCAGATTAATGCTCTGTGCTTTGACTTTTAAAAAGTTGGAATGGTGATGCTTCTGGAGAACGGTTGCTACTGAAAACAGAGAAAAATGTGAGTGATGTCAAACAATCTGTTAAATAGAGCTAAACCTGTGTTTCTGTGTGATTTTACACAGAACAGGAATTCTCCCACTGAACAGCAGAAATGTGTTCCTGGTGCTGGCACTGCACTGCTGAGGGGAAGTTCCTTGTTCCTCTGGCACACATTCCAGAGAAATTCCTGACTCAGCCATGGTGTCACACCAGGATTTGGGGCTGGAAGGGAAATTCCTCCTGGAGAGAGCAGCAGAGAAGGTTTTGGCTGTCAGTCACCCCAAACTGCTGTGTGTGAGTGTGACAGAAATATCACACTCACAGTGAGATAAAATATCAGCTGCTGCTGCCTGAGTGCCTCACTCTGACAGGAAAAAAAGGCATGTGTGAGCAGGGTGCCTTGAGCTGCACATAAAAGTGAGGCTGGCAGTGTTTGTGTGGGCTGGGAATACCAGGTTTGTGGCTGGCTGGGTGTTTGTTCTGCAGAATGTGTTACAAGCAGGAAGGATGAATGGCACTGCTGGCTTGGCATAGCAATAGCACACACAGGCAAAAGGTGGGAGATGCTGGGCTCTGCAGGAGGAATTCCACAAGGAAAAGCAACATTAATCTGTCTTAACCTTAGAGACAATGCATTTCCTTTATTTGAAATTTTTGCATTTCCTTTATTTGAAATTCAGCATTTTTCTGGTAGAGTTGTCCTGGTGCATGACAGCAGCTGGCTGCACGAGACATTCATTCACCTGCATTAAACCTTTTTTTTTTTAATGTTCATTTTTCTCACTTTCCATCTTTTCTTTTTTTTATCCCTTCACCACCTGTCCTGCCATGCTCCTGCTCTTGGTGCCCTGCTTGCTTTGGCCTTTTTATTTCAGCAGCTGAAGAGAAAACCCCTAAGCAAGGACAGCTTGGGAGGGAGAGAAATGCTGATAACATTCTCAGGGATTTGAAGGAGATTTTTACTCCCTCCTGGGAACTGGCTTCCCCTTCAGAAGGTAATGCAGCACAGCCTGGGCAAGCTGTCTGCCTGGTTTTAGTAAGCTTGGCTCTCAGTTGGGCTTTGCTAAACACAAACTAGGGTTGTGCCAGTTGTAACTTGTGTTCTTGAACATAAAGATGGCAAAAAAGGCGAGTCCAGCATCCTGAGGTGATGTTAAATCTCTAAACCAGTCCTTTGCTTTTTACTAGGGAGTCACAAGAGTAAAGCTGAAGCTTCTTTGAGCTCCACCTTAGGATTAGGATCAAAAAAATAAGAATTTTGTAAGAATTAGCTGGATCTTGTGCTGCTTTGTGTCTTTATTAAAAAGAAAAACATCCAGGTTGCCATTACGAATCTGATCATTATGAATTGAAACTACTTCAAGAACTTTGGCATTCTCAAAACATCTCCAGATGTTTGTTATGTAAACCAAGAAGAAAATTTCCCATCAAGAGGAGACACTGATTTCACTTAACCCAGAAGGACAGCAAACAGCTTGAAGAGCTCCTCCTCCATGAATTGTTTGCAATCCTGACCTGTTCTGCTGGCTAAAGAAATGTGCAGTGTTGATGAATGAGTACAGGAAGGTGGTGAAGGGCTGTGTGTGACAGAGCTGGGGACAAACCCTGTTCCACATCCATGCTTGGGCTCCATGGCACAACCATAGTGCATCCCTGCAGTGCTCCTGTTCTGCTGTGACAAGTGGCTTTCCTCTAGAAAGAGTGAAATATTAATTATGTTTATTTTTTGTGAAGCTGGTCCTTCCTTCACTCTTCCCGTGCTTGCTCCTGGCATTTTGGCATTTTCCTCTCTTTAACTTGTTGGAATTTCTTGGCTGTGATCAGCTTCTTTGTAGTTGGATTGAATTCTCTGAGAACACAGGACAAACCTGAGGATGTTTTGTTGCTGGAAGTTCATTTGTTCCTGCAGCACTTGGTAATCAGTACAGATTAATTTTCCTTAAAACAGGATTTCAGCTCAGAGATTAGAGAATCTGAAACTACAATAATTCTTGGTGTAACTCATTAAAAGACAATTCATTCTAAATTAACATTCACTTTTTAATACTTAATATTAATCTGCCTCCATTGACTACATCTCTCTAGTCACTAAACAGCAATCTAGTTTGAATTTGTGACTGAAAAAATAATATTCACATTCCTTGAGGTCATACAGTAAAATGAGGCTCATTATTTTTATAAAAGAGTGAATTCATTGTTGAACAAAGTAAATAAACATTCAGCTGTACTGTGAAATGAGATCAGTGATTAATCATGGAAGAAATAGCTGATAATTCTGCCCTTTGCTTGGTTTATTATTTCCAAATGAGCTTTGTGCTTCTCTAATGACAGATTGAATTAATGGCCACCCTTCAGCTGGAATCCTGTGGAGGATTTGGGGTGCATGGAGTGAATCCTGGCTATAAAGGCAATGGAAGGAAATCCCTTCTGCAGAAGTGTCCCTGAGGAGCTAGAGGGGAGTTGGATTTGCACTCTCTATCTCAATTGCTGCACTTGGAATTTAAATATTTGCACAACCTTTTCTGTTCTGGGCACTGAAATACCAGAGGTGCTCTGGTGGTGCCTGGCCAAGTTATTCCCTGTGCTGAGGTGTGGGCTCTGCTCAGAGGAGCAGAGTTTGGAACTCCCCTGGTGACACAGCCTTGGATTTTCTGTAGTGCTTGATCTCTTCAGAAACACATAACAACCAAAAAAACCCCACTGAGCTCCCTCAAATCCAAATTAAACCAACTTAAACACGTGAATCCCATTTCTTTCTTTTCCCTTTGGAGTGCTGCATGCTTGTTGAAAGCAGGATTTCTGTGCATGTGAAGTGGTTTCAGGTTAAAGCCCTGTTTGTCTCGTGCTGACCATGAATATTTTCATGTTTTCTGTCTCTCTGCTTGCCTCTCACCACGTTCATTTCCACCACCTCTGTTCAATCCCTCCATTCCCAACAGCGTTGGCTGGCAAGCTGAAAGGTGGGTGAAGGTACTGGAGCAGCACAATGAGCTTGGGGCATGGAAAATCAGATTATTTTGTAGGGAAAAGCATTATTATTATTATTATTATTATTATTATTATTATTATTATTATTATTATTATTATTATTATTATTATTATTATTGGTATTATTATTGGTATTGGTATTGTTGTTATTATTTATTATTAATGTTATTGTTATTATTGTTGTTATTATTATTACTACTACATCCAACATTTCCCTGGCAAACCTTGAGAAATACAATTTACCCAACTGCTTATTTACAATTTACATTTACACAACTACAAATGACCAATTTACACAACTGAAAAAAAATTTTTTTAAAAAGTGACTCGAAATGATAAAACCTTTCTGCAATTATCCATCAGTGTCAAAAAACTGATCTGCTGTGCCCTGAATTTTGCCAGCAGAGATCCAGGAGGCCAAAGCTCCCAGCCCTTCCATCCACAGGCAGGCCAGCATCGAGACAGACAGAGTGTCCAAGGAGTTCATAGAATTCATCAGGACCTACCAGAAGCCTGGCCAGGATATCTACAAGCAATGCAAACTCTTTCTGGACACCATGAGTCATAAAAGGGTGAGCTCTGCATGATCTTGTCTCAGTAAAATGGGGAAACTGGGGGCAGAGGGAGGAAATGCTGCACTTCTTGCAGCAGTTTGGATTTTCTGGAGTGGGGCAGGAGCCTTCAGATGATTGGATTGATCTAAATAAGATCTGGGTGCCTTTTTTTGTTGTTTTTTGGTAGTGTGGGACCAAAGGATGCTGCCAACCCCAGAGCAGCCCAGATAAATGAGTCCTGACTAGATCCCACATAAATGAGTCTGTTCAGCAATATTCTCCATGAATATGATTGTGGAAGCTATATAAGCTATCACCTGGGGAGGTTTTAGATCTCTCTGAGTGGTTTGTGTTGGAAGAGAACTCAAGATGATCTGGTTCATGGCAGGGACACCTTCCACAGTGCCAGGTGGCTCCAAACCCCAGCCTGGCCTGGGACACTTCCAGGGATGACACAAATTAAGCCTAAAAACTTCTAAAGATAATAATTGAGCACCAACCCACCCCTCTCCTTTTATAGGGGAAGGGGAACTTGACTTTGCTGCTTTTTTTAATATGAAATAAGTGTTATCTTCATTTTCCATTAAAAAAAAAATCAATATTGTTGAAATATTAGTCTGTGGTGCCACCTGTGGTTGGAATGAGTCAGAATTCAGCACAGCTTTTTTCCCCCTCTTCTTCTCCCTTTCCTGTTTAGTTCCTCAAATTATCCTCATGGAATCTTACATTCCCTCTATTTTGAATTCTTCTTAATTTTTATTTCTTTTGGATCTGTTTATTCTGAGCACAGAGTTTGTGAGAACAGAGTGGGTTTATTTTTGGCTTCAAGCACTGAAGGTGTTCTCATTTCCTACTTTAGCCTTCTCAAAACTTGGGATTTTTTACTACACATAAACCAGGCCTAAAATCCATTTTCAGCAAGAGCTGAGACCTGTGTTCAGGAAAATGTCCAGTTTTTTGCCTTAGAGAATTCAGAAATCAAATTCTTCCCCCACTTTTTTAATGTTTCCTTTCATTTAATGATGAAAATTGCCTTAATTAAGTTAATTTTATATCCTTCAGGAGCTCAGTTAGCAAAGGCCAGTGTTGTTTCACAAATACCACTGTGAATACATTTCACAGTAACTTTATCATCAGAAATGTGCTGTAGAGATATTCCTTCAAATAATTGATGTTCCTGGGGGTTTTATAGATTATAAAATATCTTTAAAAAAATCAGAGGTTAAATAGGGACAAACATCTTGCTTAGTCTGAGTTTTGTCAGTGCTCCCAGAGGAAAAAGCCATTGCACCTGTGCTAATATCCATTTCTTCAGCAAATAAATACAAATCTTTCACACATTAAAGAACCAGTGTTGGCTTCTCCTATTTTAAACTAAAATTGAGCCACTCCAAAGGCCTCTGATGACACCTCTGCATTCTCAGACTGTTACTGCAGCTGGACACTTGCCTGAAACCAAACCAAAACACGAGGTGCTGGGGCCAGCCCTTCACACTTACTCCTTGTTCTCCTGCAGGATTTAAGCATTGAGGAACAATCGGAATGTGCCCAGGATTTCTACCAAAATGTGGCAGACAGGCTGCAGACACGTTGGAAAGGTACCAGCTTCTTTCACCTTCCTCTTCCAGAAGCAGTGATGTAAAAGTAAATTGAATTTTCAGTTCAAGCAAAGCTTTCAGAAATGCTGGGAACAGGTTCAGGTACCAGAGTTAGAAATGTTCCCTCTAGGAAGTTTTGCTGTCTAAATGTTTTTACATTTTTACAAACATTTTGTACTTTGTTTTAAATTCTTAGTGGAGTTCTGTTGGATTAAGGCATTTTCTCCCCTAGAGATGGGGTAACTGAGAGGCATTTAAAAACTTTTATTCTATATTATATTATATTGTATTTTATTTTTTATTTTATTTTTTATATTTTTATTTTATTTTTGTTTTATTTTTAATTTTTATTTTATTTTTTATTTTACTTTTTAAAACTTTTATTTTATTTTTATTTTATATTTTTATTTTATTTTTCTTTATTTAATTTTTTAATTTTATTTATTTCATTATATTTATTATATTATATTTTAGTAAATTTCTTATATATGTATTATAATTCTTTATATATACATATATATACACATATATATACACATATATACACATATATATATACATATATATACACATATATATATACATATATATATACACACACATATATATATACACACACACATATTTCTTCTTACATATATTTATTATAATGGATGTGTTATATCCATTTATGAACTCAGGTTGCCTTGAATGAATAATCTTAATTTGCTGATACTGGGATTAAACCTTGCAAAGAGCCCTGGGATATTTCATTTGTGGGATTTGTCCCTTTCAGTGCCCCCTGAGAAAGTGGAGAAGGCAATGGATGAGGTTGAGAAATACATCATGACTCGCCAGTATAAATATGTTTTTTGCCCTGAGACAACTGATGATGAGAAGAAAGACCTGGCTGTCCAAAAGAGGATCAGGTAAGGCTTGAAAGGAAAAAGAATTGAGGAATCCCTAATTCTCTAAATCAACCATGTTAAAAACACCTTGTGCTGTGCACAGAAAAAGGGCTTGTTAAGGGTTCAAAGCATTTCATTTCAAATACAGGAAGAATTAATAGGTGGGATAATGACAACCACTAGGCTGGGAAAATTTGCTTTTATTAAATCACAGCCAAAAATAATTTTTTAAAAACGGAAGTGCTTTCTGTGAAAATAAATGACATCAGTGGAATAAACTGGTTTGTGGCTGGAATAATGCCTCATGGACACAAAGCATTCCTTTGCCCTGAGTTCAGGAAGCAAAGGTTTCAAACCCCTGCCTGTGAGTGGCACTGAAGAGGTTTTTTAACCCTTTTTGTCCTTTTTACCTCAACTCCTTAACCCTGAACTGGTTTTTGTCCTGTCGCAGGGCTCTGCACTGGGTGACCCCCCAGATGCTCTGTGTTCCTGTCAGTGAGGAGATCCCAGAGGTCTCTGACATGGTTGTGAAGGCAATTACAGGTTTGTGAGTGATCAATTCTGTATTTCCAGCTTGCAATTCCACCTCTCTTGCTTATTGAGATGATTTTTGCTGTCATCACGAGCTGGGTCCAGGCTGTTCAATGTGCAGGAATTTGGAATTTCAGCTGTGGAGCAGGGATAATTTCCACACTGAAGTGCTTAGGATTAACTGATCTACTTGAGACACTTCCCCACAGACAGAAATGATGCAATAAATGCAATAAATGATGCAATAAATTAATTTCTTAAAATTTCATATAATTTAAAATAAGTTAATATAATTCAAAATCAATTAAAACTTTTGAGGGGATTCCTGCAGTTTTGAGGGGATTCCTGCAGTTTTGAGGGGATTCCTGCAGTTTTGAGGGGATTCCTGCAGTTTTGAGGGAATTCCTGCAGTTTTGAGGGAATTCCTGCAGTTTTGAGTGGAATTCCTGCAGTTTTGAGGGGATTCCTGCAGTTTTGAGGGGATTCCTGTAATTTTGAGTGGAATTCCTGTAGTTTTGAGTGGAATTCCTGTAGTTTTGAGTGGAATTCCTGTAGTTTTGAGGGGAATTCCTGTAGTTTTGAGGGGATCCCTGCAGTTTTGAGGAGATCCCTGCAGTTTTGAGGGGATCCCTGCAGTTTTGAGGGGATCCCTGCAGTTTTGAGGGGATCCCTGCAGTTTTGAGGGGATCCCTGCAGTTTTGAGGGGATCCCTGCAGTTTTGAGGGGATCCCTGCAGTTTTGAGGGGATCCCTGCAGTTTTGAGGGGATCCCTGCAGTTTTGAGGGGATCCCTGCAGTTTTGAGGGGATCCCTGCAGTTTTGAGGGGATCCCTGCAGTTTTGAGGGGATCCCTGCAGTTTTGAGGGGATCCCTGCAGTTTTGAGGGGATCCCTGCAGTTTTGAGGGGATCCCTGCAGTTTTGAGGGGATCCCTGCAGTTTTGAGGGGATCCCTGCAGTTGTGAGGGGATCCCTGCAGTTGTGAGGGGATCCCTGCAGTTGTGAGGGGATCCCTGCAGTTGTGAGGGAATTCACCCAGTTTTTTGAGCGAAGTGAATTCCTGTAGTTTTGAGTGAATTCACCCAGTTTTTTAAGTGAAATCAACCCGTTTTAAGTGAAATTGCATATTTTAAAATTAATGCATATAACTTTAAATTAATTCATATAATTTGACCTTACTTTTTAGAAGTAGCAGGAGCAGAAAAATGCCCTTTATTTCCCTGAATATTACCCAGCAAATCCTGCTTATTCATTGCCTGATTATTACAATTTGAATAATTCCAGGACTTTTTTTCCCCCTCGCAGACATCATCGAGATGGACTCCAAGCGTGTCCCTCGGGACAAACTGGCCTGCATCACCAAATGCAGCAAGCACATCTTCAATGCCATCAAAATCACCAAAAACGAGCCAGCCTCTGCTGATGATTTCCTGCCCACCCTGATTTACATCGTGCTCAAGGGGAACCCCCCACGCCTGCAGTCCAACATCCAGTACATCACTCGCTTCTGCAACCCCAGCAGGCTGATGACTGGGGAGGATGGATATTACTTCACCAACCTGGTGAGTGCAGCAGGGAAGGTGGCCTTGGACAGCAAGGTTTGGCTTTTAGCTGGAGGTAGGAATTGCCAGCAAAGGGCATAAATTCAAATTCATGAAGATACATTGAAATTGGTGAGCCCAAATTCCGGTTTGTAAGCTTACATTGAAATTTGTAAGCCTGAATTCCAATTTATAAACCTAAATTCCAATTCGTCTTCAAACACTGGTTGAGGTTACTTAGAGCACAGCCACTTTTGTCTCCTCTCTCTTCCATCTCCTCTGTCCAAATCAGAGCTTTGTTTTCTTATTTTATAACTTTAAACCCTTTACTTGAAAAGTCTGATGCTAAGACTTGGGTGTGTTTTTATCCTGCAAGATCTTTGTTCCTCAAACCCTGAGTTTGGGCTGTGCAGATGTTCCAGATGCAAAGTTCCCTCTGGAGTTTTTGGAAGGCCCTGCAGAATTAGGCCATTCATGTGTGGATTTATAGAGGTTTTTTAAAGCTTCTCCAAGAGGCATTTCTTGGTGTGCTCTGCATTTTATCATAAAATATCCTGGAGGGAAATTACAGAGTTGAATTAAACACTTGGAATGTTAAAAGTTCATTTCAGTAGGAGCAGAGCATCCACCAAGTGAGCTGGGCTTTGACATTCCTTCAGGAAACTAAATTAATTAATTAATTAATCTGCATAGCAGATCTCTGCTGATCAGATATTAAATATTAACACTTGTTAATATTCCTGCTGTTCCCTCACCTCCCAAACACACAGACCCTGAGGTCTGCAATGTACCTTGGCAGCTCCATTTTTGATTTCTTCAAACTTTTGGGGAGAGGAAGTTATATGAAGTGTCTGATAAAATTAACTTATGGAAAAGCTTATAAAAATAATATTAAAAATTTTAAAAATCACTTGCTGGTGTAAAAAGAGGGAAAGCAATAGAAAATGTTGTAACATTTTCTGTAAATGGAAAAGTGCAAAACATTTTCTGAGTGTAGAACATTGCAGTGTGTGGTGATTGCAGCCTTGCAGTGATGCTCTCTCTGCTTTGTTTGCAGTGCTGTGCCGTGGCCTTCATTGAAAAACTGGATGCTCAGTCCTTAAACCTGAGCCAGGAAGATTTTGATCGTTTCATGACTGGCCAGACCTCCCCAAAAAAGCAGGAATCTGACAGTTTCTCCCCTGATGTGTGCCTGGGGGTGAAGCAGATGTGCAAAAGCTTAGACCTCCTCTCTCAGTTGAATGAGAGACAGGAAAGAATTGTCAGTGAAGCCAAGAAACTGGAGAAAGACCTCATTGATTGGACTGATGGCATCACCAAGGAGGTGGAGGATATTGTGGAGAAATATCCCTTGGAAATCAAAGCTAAAAGCCAAGCCTTAGCAGCCATTGACTCTGAAAATGTGGAGAATGACAAGCTGCCCCCACCACTGCAGCCTCAGGTGTATGCAGGATAATTCTCCTCAGCTAGCTGGGAAGGAAAGGAAATTTAAAGCTTAAAAAAAAAAAAAAAAAGAGCTTAAATCAGTACATTTTTAAAGGTACTTTTGTTTTGGGGTTTGGTTTTTGGTTTGGGTTTTTGGTTTTTTTTGGTTAAGTGTAATGAATTGTATTTATTTTAGTCCAGTAGGTTTCTATTAGGCTTTGGTGGGTTTTTTGAACTGAATTTCGATTTTCTACACAAGCTGGTGTAATTTTTAAGCAACACTACTCCATTGACATCTCTCCTGAAAGTTCCCTTCTAAGCATGCACTTAATTGTTTTTAATAATCAGTTTAACTTGAAGCCAAGTTCCAGCAGGAAAAAAAAAGAAAAAAGTACCAATGTTAGTCTGAACTTATTCTGTAGCTGTAAAGATGAATTATATATTGTAAAATATGTAAAATTGTAAATAGATTTCAAATCTAATGTCCTTACTGTGCATGAGCTCATGTGTGAGTGAAAATGATCTCAAAATATTCATTTTAGCACCTTTCAGTTCCATCATGTTGCAGTAAAAAGGCAAAAATGCTGTTGGAGTTTGGATAACCTGGAGGGGGAAAGTTGTGGAGTGATTTGCAAACTTGAAAAACCATCTTAATCTGCTTTGTTTAAAAAAAAAAATCTATTTAAAAGATGCCATTTCTTCATTTAAATGCTCTGTCAGAACACCTGGTGGCCTGGAGTGGTGCACAAAGTGCTGATTTTACTGCTTTGGGAGGGAATGTGGGGCCAGAAACTGAAAATATTTCAGAAATAGGAGGAAATATTTGTATTAAAAACTGCATAATGTGGAACAAAAAAAGGGGAGGGGAAAGAGACCACGAAAGAGTTGCTCCAAAAGTCTCTCTCTCTCTCCTGGTCACTTCCATCAATGGGATAAATTTTGGTTGCTTTTTTGACAATCCTGGGAAAAGAAAGAAATAAATAAATTCATATAATTTGAGGTTGCTTTTTAGAAGGAGCAGAAAACTGCACTTTATTTCTATGAAACATCAATGTTCTGCTCTTCAGTGACCCCTTCAGCACCGTGAACAGGGAGCTAAAAATGGCTTTTTGTGCCACTAAAATTCAGATTGGGGTGAAAAAGAGGAGCTCACCCCCCAAAAAACAACCTCTTAAACACAACTTGGAAACTTTTTCTGTGTGAATTTGAACTCTCTTCCATGCAGCCCAAACACAAAGCTCAGCTGGGGCTGCTTTTAAGGCAGGTTAAATTCTTGCCATGAGGAGGAAAGCACAAACCTGGTGCTTTATTCCCACTTCACTGAGGCTTCTATTCAATCTGCACTGCAATAACTTCAGACCACGACTGTGATTTCTCCCTTTTTCTGGCAGTTTTTGGCCTTTTTATGAACTATGCACCACCCCTGGTGTTCAGAGAAGCAGCTGCAGCACGGGGATGCTCAAAACAACAACGAAAAAAAATCAAATTATTCCTTGTGTCACCACCCAAATCGCTTAGTAAATAATCCTGGGATTTATTTCCTTTATTTAGGTGCTGATTCTGATCTCCTGGTTTGTCCCCAGGGAGGGGTGGGGGAAGAAAACTTGCAGCTGTTGTGTAAATGAGAAGTTTAAATAAAAGTTCTGCCCTGGTTAATGAGTCCCTAAACCCCTCCTCATCTTTTGTTATTCCATGAGTGATTCATGGCTGCTCCTGCATCCTCTGAGTTGGGAGAATCTCCTCCTATTTCCATCCATTTCTGATTAATTTCAAATATCTGTTTCTATTTCCAGCAGTTCTCAAGTGCCCTGCAAGTTCTAGGCTGGGTACCAATGTTTATTTTTATTTTCTTTGCAGGGAAGTCACTGGGGTGATGAAGCACTAGGGAAGGATTTTGTAACTAAAATATCTCCTTTTTTTCATGTGCCATCTTGTAATTAAGGCACCAAAATGGGGATGTTTGGAGTAAATTAGTCAGGGAAGGTGGATTTGGGACAAGTTGAGTAAATTTGAGTAAATTTGAAAAATTGACTCAAAATTTGAGTAAATGAGTCAGGAAAAATGGATTTCCACACCTTGGAGTAATCCCTGAGCAGGGCTGGAGCACAGAGGCACTCAAAGTTTGGGTGAGACCCCAATGCTGCAAAAAATAGCAAAGCAGAGACTTTAATGGAAATATCATCCCTTAAAGTGATTTAAAATGCGGGTGCTGTGCTGTGCCCACAGTCACACTATCAGAAATTTGCTTTATTTTTCCTGCTGTTAGCTCATTATCACTGGAAATAAAGACTCTGCAGCTCCTCAGGTTGGATCTTTTATTGTGAAATATTTCTTTGCATGGAAACTCCTGCATTTATTTTCTTTTATAAGGAATATATTTTACAGGAAATGCTGGAGTTATTAATTGTGATTATCACTCATTAATTCAGTGCTGTCATTTTGGAGTTTCTGACCATTCAGATCCTCATGGGACTGCTGGAGTTTTACCTTCCCAAAGCATTTTTAGGGAATATTTTTCACCCAAATATTTTAATGCATAATTACTAATTTCTTTTTTATAATTAATTTATTTAGGGAAGGTTTTCTCCCAGCTTGCCCAGCTGTCAGGGACAGTAAACCAGGGCCCACATTATCCTCGTGGAAATATCGCCATAGTATTGCCATTAATAATACTAATTATTAATAATTAGTATTACATTATTAATAGTATACATTGTTAATAATTATAATATTGTAATATAAAGCAATAATATCATTATTATTTTTCACGATAAATGTAAGCAAAGGTTTGTTTGATTTAGGGATTTAACCCTGAACACTTTTCGGTATTGGAATAAGTACTTATGTTAGGAAATATAACAAAAAAGATGTTTTGGGATAATTTTTGGAGGAAAAGGGGAGGGGGAAGGCGGGAACATCGTGAGGGAGGCTGGAGAGGGAGCGCGGGGCCGGGGCGAGAGCGCCGTGAGGGCCCGGTGCCATCCCCGGTTCTGTTCCCGATGCTGCTCCCGGGACCGCTCCCGCTTCTATTCCCGTTTCCGTTCTCGGTTCCATTCCCAGTTCCGTTCCCGGTTTCGTTCCCGGTTCTATTCCCGGTTCCATTCCCGTTGCTGTTCCCGGCCCCTCCCGCGCTGCCGGCGCCGCCTCAATCTTGTCCCCCCCGCGCCACCGTCGGCGGGTGAGGGGTCAGGGCTGCGGCCCGGAAGCGGCGGCGGAGGCGGGGCCCGGTGCCGGGGCCTGTCCGTGTGTCCGGCCCGGGGCTGCCCTGCCCGGGGAGCGGCCTCTCCCCCCGCCGCCCGTCCGCCCGTGCCCGCAGCCCCGGCAGGGCAGGACCATGGTGCAGAGCCCGCCCGCACGGCAGCGCCGCCGCCTCTGAGCCCCGCCCGGCCCGGGGGCCTGAGCCCCGCCGCGGACGCCGGTAAGGAGCGGACGGGGGCGGCTCTGCGGCCCGGCCTGCCGGGGGATGGGGCCGGGGGATGGGGCCGGGGGAGGCCGCTCCAGGGCCGGGAGCAGCGGGGGGAGCACCGGGAGAGCCCCCGGGGAGCCTCGGGCCGCGCTGCCCCCGGGTCCCGGCTGCGTTCGGCTCTGCTGGGGGGTTATGCCTCGGTTTATTTTTGTTATTTATGTATAATAATTATGTTGGGAAAGGTCGTCAGCTTGAAGTTTGCGTGGCGTCGTAACAGGGAAAAAAAAAAAAAAACAACGGTGAAAAAGAATAATTTCTGTAGCACTAAAAATAGTTGTGCTTCAAAATAGCCTCTGAACAGCGGTTCCTGCGTGGGGCTTTTTTGTGTGGTTGTTTTGGGATGTTTTCCCCAATTTTCTGTACACCTATATTTCATCCTCTTTCACTTTTTTGGGGGGGTTACCTTGACTTATGATCTCTTGATGGTTTTAATAATAAAATTCCTGGTGCATCATGCCTGGAACATGGCTGCTCCATTACATCCAAATCACCCTGGGAGAAAAATCCATTCCAGCACCGCTGGGATTTTATTTGTCCCCATTTTCTCTTTGTTTGCTCTTTAAGGCTTTGTTTTTGGGGGAAATTTATTTCCAGGATTAGCTCTGGAGATGGAATTATCGGGGTGAATTTGCCTGGAGGGCAGATAAGGATTCAGTAATTAAGGTTTGCCCTCCCCATCCTCGCTGAACTTCCCCGAAGTTTGGCCGCTGCAACAACGTGGTGGAGAAAAAAACCCCTGGGCCTGGCTGTTATGGTAAATGATTATTGCGTTTTTTTCCGAGGGCTGAGTTACAGGAAACGCTCCCGATGAATCCCTGTGCCCCTGGGCAGGACACAGCGGCTCGGGTTTCACGGGTTTCAGCTGCACCTGCCTGTGCCCGAACCATCCCGGTGGCTGCGCTCCAGCTCCTCTCAGCAGGTGTGCTCAGCTCTGAGATAACTTCTGTGGCAGCCCGAGCACAAATAATCCTCAATTGTGGCTGCAGATCGCTCCCTGAGCCCGGCCCACCGGGCAGGATTAAACCCCGGGTCGCTTTGTTACCTGCCCTGATTTGAGGAGTGGCTCTGCTGGAATGTGATTCTTCTTTTCCACTTGAAAGACAAGAGCTTGAAAGGTCACCTGAGAAAACAAAATAGTCCCTGTGCTCTGGGAGTGCCCAGCTGAGGGACAGACAGAGCTGGGTGTCCTTTGTGAGCTGGGGACAGAGCCTGGCACCCCCAGACCCCTCCTGGAGCACCCCCTGAGCTGATCCTGCAGGTCTGGCAGCTGGGATAATCTGCTTTTTTATTAAACAACAGCACAGGCTTTGTAGAAATGAAGCTGTTTTATCAATCTAGCCCTAAACTATTAATGAAACTCGCTGGTGTCAGGATTGTGTTGCTTTTCCCAAACCTCCCCTTACCCAAAGCATGGCTGGGTGGGAATGAATTTTCTTCCTAAAACTGTCCTGCCCTGTGAATAAAGCAGGTTCCCAGGGCTCAGAACTCCCAGGCTCTGTTTTGGATGAAAAGCTGTGTGTGTGCTGGCATTTGGGGTCTGTTAGTCTGTGAAATGGAGAGTGAACTCACCCGGTGGGGCTGGGCAGGCTGAGGTGCTGTTTGCTCTGAGCAGCGGGGCTGAAGCACACAGACATGAGAATATTCCAGCCAGAGCTTTGATACCTCAGCTGTGTCCCAGCTCCCTCATTTCAGCTGGTTTTGCTGCTGTTTCTATTTCCATCAGTGGCCACTGGCTGTTTTGCTGCTTCTCTCCCTTCTTTCCACACCCAAACTCTGAATTTGCCATTCCCCAAAGCTGCCATTTCCTCAGCTTGTCAGTCATTTTTCTGCTTGTGATTCAAGCTGTGTATCTGTCTGCATCCCTGTCTCCTCACACTTCTCATTACAGACTGAAGAGCCTTTTCCTGGCATTTCTCTGCACTTTCACTGCTGAATTGGGTCCCACATTCCTTAATGAGTAGCTTTAATGAAGTCAACAATTAACCTTGAACTGGTCACTCAACCAGTTTGTGATTATTGAACCGTTCCTGAGAATTTTCACACTTCTTCATTAAAGCCATCCTGTATTTTTTGATTTCTCATGGATCTTTAAAGGTCCTATAAAATGGAATCATTTTATTTTTGCTTTGCTCTGCCAGATTCTCATGCTGGGCAGCAGTAACCAGAATAGCATTTTTAATACAAATTCAGAGTCCTCCATCTATTATTGTGTGTTTTATTGCAGTCTGGGTGATTTGGGTTGTGGTAACTCACATTGGAAGTCATGACTTGGACAAGCTGGAAGGTTTAAAAATGCCCATGAGCTCTTTTAGAGGAAAGTGGATTCATTCCCATGGCACAGGCTCTTGGCAGACAGGGATGCCTGCTTCAAGTTTGGCACCAAAATGTCTGATTTTTAACCAGAGGTTGAGTTCATTTTGATTTTACAGCTGGGTATGTTTTAAATTATGTTTTTACTTCTAACAAAAGTCAGAATCCAGGGTTCATTGAACCAGGAGAAAAAAAGCTTCCTCTCTCTGTTGCTGCTTCCTGACTTGTAACTTTCTTTGCCTTTTCTCATTCATCATTTTAAGAACTGAGAACATACAAAAAGTACTTGGAACTTGTTGGGGTTTGTCTGTTTCTGCACGAATTTTTCTTCCCGTGGGAGATGGAAATCACCTTTGCTGTCCCCAGAGTATCAGCTGGCACAAAGTTCAGGTGCTTGTGGTGAATCCACCAGACTTTGTGAACAACACAAGTCTGTTGGGAAGGGCTGTCACACACAGGTTGAGTAATGTTTGTTTTCCTTTTTATTTTTTACATCTTTTTTTTCAAGTTTTCTGTCTTTACAGAGAGTTGAAGTCAGAAATTTGGGTGTTTGAAATTCAGTCTCGATTTGATCTTTGGAATTTTCTGTCACCAAATTACTTCCCTTCCTTGGCTTTGTTTCATGGGCAGACCTGAAATGTTTGCTGTTGGTGCCCCTCTTGGGGATGCTGAAATGATGAATTAATCTTTGAAAAGTGTTTTGAGAGGTGAAAAGAAACATTTCATGCAAATATGAAGCATTTGCTCTGTCTATTCATGCAAGTCCCCGGTTTTTGTTCATTTTCTGCATCCTGGTCCTTTATCAGGATGCCAGGAGGGAGGAATGTCCTTGTCCACATTTCCAGGGGCTGTTCTTCTCCTGCCCTGTGCAGTGCATGGCAGAGCCATTTCCCTGCCACTTTCAGCTTCCAGGCTCCAGGAAAATGGAAATTGTTTGGGAAAATGGGGATTTTTTTCCTCAGTAAACATATTTGTGGATAAAATAGCTCAGCAAACTGATAAGAAACTGGAGCCAATTCCCCTTATCTCCCTCTGGAGCAGATGTGTTTGTGCACATCTGCTGATCCCGGGGTTATGTTGGGCTGGATTCAAGGACCCAAGGTGATGTTTTTGTCAGGTTTCCTCCTCCACACGCCCTGATTGCTTCCCTCCCTGTGTGCTGAGGAGAAAGAAACCTGCTGGCATTTCCTAGGAGTTGTTGGCTTTGGTTTATTTTGTTCATGCTGGAGGAGGCTCAGCTGCCCTGAGGTGCTGCTGTGCCCTGGGGGATTCCTGCAGGATCAATCCCTCCCTCCTGCCTGCCCTGCTGCTGGGGGAGCTTGCAGGCTGTGCAGTTTCATCCCACTCCTAAAGAGATGATCTGGAGCTGCTGCAGGCCCTAACACCTCTGTTTCCCCAGATATCAGGATGCTGAAGTTACTTTCCTTACACTTGGTCTTGAACCTCATCAGGTTGTCCCAAAGCCACCTCCCCAGTCCAGATCCTTCCCACACGGTTTGGTGTCCCTGCCATTGGTGTCACTGCCACTGGTGTCACTGCCAAGCTTGTCCCCATGTCCCTGTCACCCTCAAAGGTGCTGAACAGCACCGGCCCCATCAGCTCACACAACTCTGATTTTCATTTTGCTCTATTTTCACTCTTAGACATGGATTTGAAGAGAAGAAATCCAAATAAGGGTGATTTTGGTACCTGCTGCTGTTTATTGTTGTTAAAGGTGTTTGAGGTGAACGCCACTGCTTTGTTTGCATTTATTTATGGCTGCTCTCCCATGCTCTGTTTGGTTTGGATTTGTAAATATTCCTTTGGCACACGACATCATTTTCATTCAAAGTGGTTAACCCTGAGCTGACCCATTTCCTAACCCCTCCTGGTAGTGGGGCACCTTTGAAAATACAATTGATTTCTATTTTTGAGCTGCACAGCTCAATTTAAACACTGTTCTGTGCAATGAGATACTGAAAATTGAGAAACTTGTGAGATCCTGGGATAGGCACTGCTGCCTCCTGCCCTTCTCCTTCACCCAATTTTCCTCCTTAGGATATTTCAGTGGTGATTTCACATTTAAACCCCTCCTCTAGAGTGATTACCTTGCCCTCACAACAAGGAGGGGAAATATCTGTGAGGAAATTCCATCATTTTAAGCTTTCTAGTGGCAGGGAGGTGGTTGACATTATTGACAAAAATGTCAAACCACTTTGATCTCTTTAAAATTCATGTTTGGTTTGGGTTTGTTTTTTTCACTTTGGTAAGTGCAGTTTTGCTTTCAATACCTGCTTTAGTACAGCACATGGGGTTTTTATTGTTCTCAGGAATTCAGCTCCTTTGATATTAAGCCTCCAAATGGGAATTTAATATTTCAGCTGTGACTCATTGCATTGACTTTTTGGTCTTTGCAATAGATTTCAAGATTTTCCTTGTTTGCAATTTAGCCTTGAAAAACTCATCAGTCTATTTCAGCAGCTTCCTCTTCCACACTCTTTCATCCACAAATAAAGAGGAATTCACATTGTTGCTCCTTTGAGGTTGCTGTCAGGGGCTGTTTTGGAGGAAATCTCCCCAAATTATAGAATCTTTTCTTGCTCAATTCTGTGTTTCTCTGGCACTCTGACAGATTGAACTGCTGTATTTCCCCCCTTTAGCATTTTAATCTTTTTCCCTGCCTGGGTCTGTAGATGCTGATTTAAGAGCACAACATCTGCAGGCTTTCCTGGCGAGTTGCAGCAGCTGTAACTCCTGCTGAGCATCCCTGACTACCCAGCCATCACCTTGGAGCTGCTGGCCAATGTTCCAGCCTGGCAGTTTTCATTCTTGAGCTCCTTGTTTAGTCTGACTGGGGAGATTTTTATTGCACCGAGTATTAAAAGGCTTTGCTGGAGTGGAGAGAGGCAGCAGCAGTCATTAGAGCCACTCACTCAATTATTTATTTGGCTAAAAAGTGAAATCTGATCTTGCATGCCTGACCTGCCAGGAGGTAAAAGCATTGTTTTGTTTTGGTTTGCTTTTTTTTTAACTCTGTGAACAAGAAATAAAAGTTTAAATGATATTCTTGAAGTTATTCATTTACACAGAGGAGAAGTTAGTTACTAGAGCTGGCAGAAGAGTTGTGATGCATTGTGATTCTAACAGAGAGGAGTTGAAGGAACCCTGAAAATCCACAGACACTTTGATGTAATGCACTGATCTGCATCACAAATTCCGTGACAATTAAAGTTGTTTAAGTACTTTGATTAAAAAATCAGTAATTCTTCAGGCAGCAGCATGGAAACATTCACCCTTCTGCTTTCCCCCATTGCTGTTTTCATGTCAGCTCCAGTATTGAAATCCACAGTTGTTCCCTTTTCCCTCCCAAATGCTCCAAAGGCACATTACTCCTCGGAAATTGCAGCTTATGGCATTTTCTAATTGCTTTCAAAGCCAGTGAGTTATGGCAGCATATTAAACAACTGGCACTTAAAAGCTGGTGATCTCTTACATAAAAATATTAGCCTGAATATTCCCTGTGTAGGATTTTCTGCACATCCCTTCTTTTTTTTTTTTTTTTTTTTTTTTTTTATTTTTTTTATTTTTTTTATGGCTGCTTTTAGATCCTGTGGCAAACAAATTCTAATGGAGCTGATGGAAACCCCTTTAAAAAAGGAATCCCAGCCCTGGATGTGCTGTGGGTGACACCGAGCCCTGATTAAAATCTGCAATAAACTCTGCATCTGTGTTATTCCCTAAAGGAAATTCAGGAGGGGACGCTGCCTACAACTCTGCTTTTGGGTTAGGTTTTGATCTCCTTCCATCTCCCCACGTGTCTCCCACGTTTCCAGAAGGAGTATTTGGGATTTTGCCCCTGGATGGAGCATTTGGGGTTTTTAACTGTGCCTCTTTGAAGGAATTTGCTGCCAGGGACAAGATAGGCAGAAGGTGCAGGAGGGCGGAACGCTCCCAGCATGATCCCTGCCAGCCCCAGCTCTCCCTTCCCTGTCCCTGCTGCCTTCTGCCACCTGCCCTGGCTGTGCCACAGCTGCTCTGGGACCAAGTTCTGGTAAGGTGGACATTTCTCATCACCTTTTCTTCCCCTCTCATCCCCCTCCTTTCCCTGCTTTTCACCCTGCCTTTGTAGAGGCGTTCACAGCCCCCACTTCTCACTGAGAAAAACTTCCTGGGCTTTGCAGGGTGGATGGATGGAAAGGGGTTGCTGGTGCAAAATAATAGAGCCAGGGTGAGATCTTGAGCTCTGGAGAGCTCTGTCTCAGCTGGTTTCAGCCAGGACAGCGAGTGGGGAGTCAGCAGCAGGCACAGCCCAGGGTTGTGTTGTTGACACTGCACCTCTGTCTCTTCTCCCTGAGCTGGATTTTCCCCTCTCTGGGACACTTCTGCAGGTTCTGTCAATATTTCTTCTGCTAACAGGAACTGCTGAAGCATTCCTGCCAGTAAAATCCTGAGGGTACACAAGGAAGTTGGGATCATTGTACTCTGTGGGCTCTGAAAAGGGCTTTGTCTTCAGGCTTGTTCTTTACCCTTCTTTTGTTTTCTCTTAAATCAATAGATCACAGAACAGATCCCTCCCTGCCTTGCCCTGTGCCTCTCTCCTCCTCTGAGCTGCCACTTTTCAGCCCTGCTACACCTGCATTGGAAATAGGAGTCAGTGGGAATCACCCCAAAGTGCAGGAGCAGCCCCTGCCTCAATTCAGTGTTATCAGATCTCGATGGATGTTCCAATTTAACCCTTGCAGCACAGAATTCTTTCTGCCTTTCCCTCAGAATTTTGGAGATCAGCAGCACGTTGCTAGGAGCAGCTCCTGCCTTGGTGCTTTAGTTGGGGTTAAAAGCCTTTTCAGCCAAGGGTTTAGGTAGGACAAAGATAAAGGTGGGCTTGGAGTTCCTCCCTGCAGAGCTTCTGAAGGAGATGTCACAAGGCTGCCCTTTAACTCCTGGCTGTTTGCTTTTCCCTGGCCACGGAGATGGGGAAGCTGATCCAGGAATTTAGGTCTTTCTGCTCTGCAGATAAAATTTCAGGAGGGGAATCAGACAAAATGTTGCATTTGGGGCAAAAAATAATGACTTGGGACATTTTGTCAGGATGTAAGGTCCTGGTTATGCTTACAGACAGAACAAAAAGTTCTAGATCCTGCAAGAATTAAATAAAGACCAGGAATCTTCCAGCCTCCACCTTAATGCAGTTTTTTGGGTGGTTTTGCCCATAGGATTCTTGATGCAAAAGCCTTAAATAATGTAGGGCTGCTTCTCAGGTCCTGCTTTGAAAACAGAGGCATTTGGGGTGGGGTAAGGAGGGATCCTTAAGGCTTCAGCCTTGGTTTTCAAAGGTTATGCAATGTTTGATTTGTACCTCGGTGCATTCAGACATTACTGACATTAAAATGTAGCAGTGGTACCTGCCTGGGGAAAGGCAAGAACTGGCTTTATTACTCACCAGTGATGCTGGGCTGTGCTGGAAGCCCTCATTCTTTAAAAGCTGTTCCCAGCTGGCACTTTGTGGCCCTGGGAAGGTGATGTGGAGCCTGTTCTGATCACTGCTGTATTTCAGACACACGCTCCGTGCTCAGTGAAGGGCACAGCCGTGGAATTTAATCTCAATTCTGTGTACAATCCCATTTCTCTCCTTCTGTCTGATCCACCACCCCCCAGCTGTAACACACAGTGCAGTGACTCTGTTGGAACGTTCTTTCCCCTCAGGTGAACAATCAGAATAATGTTCTACATAAACCTGTTGGAGAACCTGAAGGTTTACATCAGCAGCCGCCCTCCGCTCGTGGTCTTTATGATCAGCGTGAGCGCCATGGCCATCGCCTTCCTGACTCTGGGCTACTTCTTCAAGATCAAGGAGATCAAATCCCCAGAAATGACAGAGGTACGTGCAGAAATGATGCTCATTTGGAAAACGTGCCCAAAGTTAGGTTTTTTCCCCTCCCAGAGAGCACAGAGTTGTGTGGGGGATTGTCTCCATGTTATTTTCAGAAGGGCTGTTGGGGTGGGTGTTTGTTAGTTGTTTTATATCAAGGATGAGGCCAAGTCATCTGTCACGGATCTTCCCTGCTGTGGCTAGGAACCTTTCAGTTTGTTACTTAGGTATTATTCAGTTTGTTTATTAAGCTTGGTTTGAGGAACTTCTTCCCTCAGCGCTGTCCTGTAAGGAGGGGAACCTGGGCAGAAGCTGCTCACCCTGGAGCGTGGTGAGGGGCTGGGAACACAAACCCTGTGAGGAACCCCTGAGGGAGCTGGGGGTGCTCAGCCTGGAGAAAAGGAGACTCAGGGGTGACCTTGTCACTCTACAACTCCCTGAAAGGTGGCTGTGCTCAGCTGGGGTTGGGCTCTTTCTCCAGGCAGCACTGACAGAACCAGAGCACACAGCCTCAAGCTGCACCAGGGGAAATCCAGGTTGGATATTAGGAAAAAGTTTTTCACAGAAAGGGTGATAAAGTTCTGGAATGGCTGCCCAGGGAGGTGGTGGAGTCCCCATCCCTGGGTGTGTTTAACAAAGCCTGGATGTGGCACTGGGTGCCAGGGTTTAGTTGAGGTGCTGGGGCTGGGTTGGACTCGATGATCTTCAAGGTCTCTTCCAACCTGGTCATTCTGTGAATTCTGTGAACAGACTGAGTTTCCTTTCCAGCTCAGGGGAGGGAGCTGGGACTGAACCCATCTGACTTCTGCAAACAACTTTGCTGTTGTTGAGCCAGCCCTGCTGGTGTTTGTGCTGCTCTCTGAGCCGTGTGATTTTTGTTCAATGGCCTGGAACCGAGCGAGGCGGGAGCTCCCTCACGGGCCTAAAATCTCCCCTTTTGTTTTAAGGACTGGAATACTTTCCTGCTGAGGTTTAATGATTTGGACTTCTGTATATCTGAGAATGAAACCTTGAAGCACCTCCTGAACGACACCACAACTCCAGAGAGCACCGTGACCAGCGGGCAGGCCAGGTCTTCCACGCAGTCCCCACAGACCCTCGAGGACTCTGGTCCCATCAACATCTCTGTCACCATCACGCTGACCCTGGACCCTCTGAGACCTTTTGGGGGATACTCTCGCAATGTCACACACCTCAGCTCCACCATTTTTGGGCACCAGATTGGACTTTCAGGTAGGCAAGGCTGGACCTTCAACAATTCAGGTTGCAGTTGGCTTTTAGAGGGTTTTTTTCCTAACCTTTCACGGGGGGATTGGCTTCAAGCTGAAATTGAGGAGGTTTAGATTAAATATTAGGAAGAAATTCTTTATTTTGAGGGTGATGAGTGCTCAGAAGCTGTGGCTGCCCCATCCCTGGAAGTGTCCAAGGCCAGGTTGGACAGGGCCTGGAGACACTTGGGCTGGTGGAAAGTGTCCCTGCCCATGGTAGGGGGTGAAACAAGAGAGTTTTTAGGGTCCCCTCCAACCCAAACCATTCTGTTATTCCAAATAATGATATTATTTCATTATTTCCAAATAATAATATAATTATTTTATTTAAAATAATGATGTTATTTTTAATGATATTATTTATTTGATTATATAGTGATTATTTTAATCACTATATAATCAAATAAAAATTTACCAGCTTACTAAGGGTGAGATAACTCTTATACACAGAACACAGATGTGTTCCCAGATTTATTGTGAGTTTATTCCTGTATGGAGCTCTTGTTTGTTAGAGGACCTTTTCCCTGCATTCAGAATGGAAAAGAACCTGCAGGCGTGCCAAGATCAGGCTTGGCAGTTTGAAATGATTAAACCTAATGACAATGGAAGGTCATTTTTAAGCCAGCAAAATTCCAAACAGTGACTCTCTTCAGTTTTGTCTTGATCCATCAAGTCCTCAACTGACATTTCAAATGTGGCATAGATGCAGTAGAGAGTATTATGTTGCCTAAAAAATTCTAGTTTGTCTAAAATGCATAAGTGAATCAGCTTTAATATCACAAACAGAACCAGATAAGATGATTATGGCTTCTGTGGTGTGCAGAGACCAATCTGCTCTCTGGCTGCCTGCCAGGAAGTTTTGACAGGAGTTCATAGAGAATTAATAGAAATTGATAATAGAACCTCACTGTATTTTAGCTTTCAGCCAGAATTGCATTTTATGATAATGTTGAAGGTCTTGAACCTGTGGAGAGACATTGCCACGAGCTGCAAATGTGCATTACTGGGTTTTCTGTTGTTATTTTGTTGCTGCTTTGAGAGCTACCAAATGCAAGTTCCATTTGCAGCAGCCTGGATTTGTTTTCAGTCTGAATTTCTCCACGTGGGGTTATCATACAGGACTTAATGTGCAGCTCAGTATCTGCTGACACCTTTTCCTCTATACCAAATATCTCCAGTTTGAAAAGTGAGCATCAGAAAAAACAGATGTGGAGCAAAGTTCTTAGGAGGAGAAAGGCTTTTCTGATGAAGGTCTGTGAACGTGCATGAATTCACTTAGAGTTTTGAATTTCTGAAAGCAGCCTGATGAGGCTGGGAGAGGTGGGAGAGATTAGAAAGAGCAGCAGCTGGGGGATTTTCTGCTTTGTTCTGGGTTTAACTTTTCTCTTTGCTCTCTTTGTTGCCTGCAAAGATCCGGGCTGACTCCAGAGGGTGATGCTTCCTCCCTTAATCATCTCTGTGTTCTCCTTCTCCCAGTGATTGTTGCTCAGATACTTTTGTGAACCAAATCCCAGCTTTCCTTGTCTCTTTCTCGCAGGCAGAGAATCCCACGAGGAGATAAACATCACCTTCACCCTGCCAGCTGCCTGGAACTCTGACGAGTGTGTCCTGCACGGCCACTGCGAGCAGGTGGTGTTCAGCACCTGCATGACTGTGACAGCAGCCAGCAACGTGTTCCCAGTCACAGTGTGAGTGCAGCTCTCCCCAGGGGCTGCTTCCTGCCTCACTCGTTCCTCTGAGCTGTTAGATCCTCCTGAAAATTCCTGTTGGTCATGGAAATGACATCCTTGCACTCCTTCCCCCGTGGTAAAACGTTTGTCACAAAACCTCTGCTGTCTTTTTGTGATTTTTTGGCCCATGCCTCCCTTTTAAACTTCACTGGGAGCAACAGAATCTGTGGAAATTCAAGGGATTTACCCCATAATTGATTTCAGAGATGAGATTTGACACTGAGGTTCTCACCCTCTTCCCTGCTGAGAGATCAGCACAAGGCAGAGGCTGCTTTGCCTTCACCAAAATATCTTCCCTTTGTCTTCTCTGGATTCCCTGACACTGTTCCATCCAACCTGGAGAAGCCAAGGCTGTGGCAGCCTTAGGAAAACCAGTGTTTTTCCAATTAAGCTGTGGGATATTTGCTTAGTGCAACAGCATGCAGTTAAATTCTGATTTCAGCATAGCAATCATGTGGCTTTTGGGGGTTTTTAACTTAAACTTTGGGGTTTTGTTGTTGCTTTGGAAGGCCCAAACTAAAACCATGTTTTGAGAAGCAAAGTTGTCCTGGTTGAACATGGAAAATACATTTCAGGGTGCTGATTATTTCTGTTTTCTTGCAGTCAGCCACCACATTGTGTTCCTGAAACCTACAGCAATGCCACTCTGTGGTACAAGATCTTCACCACAGCCAGGGACTCGAACACAAAATATGCCCAGGATTACAACCCCTTCTGGTGTTACAAGGGAGCAATTGGCAAAGTCTACCATGCTTTAAACCCCAAACTAACTGTCATAGTTCCAGATGTAAGTGCTGGGCTGTTCCTCTGGTGTTTTCACTAAATGCTTAGCTCTGGCTTAATTTGGTACTGTTCCTAAAATTGTAATTTTTGCTGCTGGTTTATTGTGTGATTTCATTGAATATGGTTCCTAAAATTGTCATTTTTGCTGCTGGTTTATTATATGGTTTCATTGAATATGGTTCCTAAAATTGTCATTTTTGCTGCTGGTTTATTGTGTGATTTCATTGAATATGGTTCCTAAAATTGTCATTTTTGCTGCTGGTTTACTGTGGGGTGTGAGGGCTGAGAATGCTCCACCCTCATGGGTTTGATGATCTTCATCCACGTGCCTCACAGCTCTTAAAACCCACCATTTATAACTTGAAATCATTTCACAAAAGCCTCTGCCAATACGTGGAAAATATCCTTAACACAGATCTTTATCACAAAAACATTTTGTGCCACCATTAGGAATCACTCCCATTGCTGTGTAAAAGGGAGAAAGTTGATTAATGAAGTAATTTCTGGGTTGATTTGGTCATTATTGCTTTAATGTCCAATACTAAATCAGTAAATGGTTTTAATTTGCTTTTCTGTGTGCAGGATGATCGCTCTCTAATAAACCTGCACCTCATGCACACCAGTTACTTCCTCTTTGTGATGGTGATCACAATGTTCTGCTATGCAGTCATTAAAGGCAGACCAAGCAAACTGAGGCAAAGCAACACAGAATTCTGCTCTGAAAAGGTGAGTGTGTGCTAACAAAACCCTGCCTCTGATAAGGAAACAGAGAAAAGCTCCTGTTGGGCAGAGGACAGACTGGTTTTTCTTGTCTCTGGAGATGGGGATTTAATTGCCTTTCATTGTGGACAGTGCAGGTTGGGGTTATAAAATCCACACAAGTGCTTTGGAGATCCTCAAAATGAGATTTCTGTCCTGCAGAAATGGATTATTGCAGCTCAGGAAGTGCTGGGCTGTGACTCTTCTGCCATAATTGTGGTGTTGCTTGAACTGTTTTGTGTGAAGCAATGAATAGGTGGCATTAAATCTTCATTTATTCATTATCTTTTACCACAACAGACTGAAAACCTTGAGTAAAACACGATACAAAATTCTAAGGGTTGTTCATCAGAATTAAGTTAAAATCAAAGCTGTTGAAAGAGTCATTGGTTGTTAATTAGAATTAAGTTAAAAACAGTAACAAAGCTGTTGAAAGAATCATTGTTCAATATTACCTTGGGGACCTGCAGTTTGCCTGAAGGATTAAATATGAATATTTTTAATTGAGAAGTAGGAAGCCAGTGTTGACACGTTTTGGTCTCAATGCTATTTTGTAGTTTGAGCTGGTTTGGGGTGTTTTTTGTGGGTTTTTTTTTGGTTTTGAGTGGTTTGGGACTTTTATTGTATTGATTTTTGCAAAGTACAAAACGCCTTCAGACTCCCTTTGATTTCCTTTCCAAGTCAGACTTTCCAAGCTTTCTTTGAAAAGTCAAGGACAGCTCTGCCAGCTCACAGAGATAAATCATATCACTGTTACAGGATTAAGAATTTGCCTTTAATTAAATATTTTCTCTTCCTTTATTTTTCTTCCAGGTTGCTTTGTCAGAAGCATAAAGAAAACCCCTCCTCCTCCTCCTCCTGAGAACGACCGAAACCATTGCCTGCTGAACCCAGCCTGGGTCTTAACACTCTGTGAATCCATTACCTTGCAATGTTGGTTTATTCCAACCAAAGACATTTCAAAGTGCCTGTAATTGATTTGTACATATTTATAAAAGCAGAATATCCAGAGTAATTCTGAGCAGATGTGCTTGTCCCCTGGCCCTGCCCTGGGACAGCCCCATGTTGGTGTAGATAACTCCAGTGAAAAGGCTCCACAGAGGCAGAGATTTTTGTCTAGCTGCACCTGGGCAGGTGAAGATGCCTTTGCAAGTGTCTCAAACCAACCAAGAGATGTTTGGTTTTTTGCCCAATCTGTACAGTGTGTTTGAACCAAGTATGCACCTTTGATATAATCCTGCATTTCCAAAGCCACCAATCTACAACATGAATTCAATGTGTGTTTGTGTGGCCTAATACTTTATTCCATTTGCTCCTTGCTTGCAAGAAAAGATATCAACATTTTAGATTTTTTTTTCTCTTTTGGAAGAAAAAAAATACATATTCACATTTTAATAGTGCTGTATTTAGGACAAACTTGTGCTTTTATACATAGTAAAAAAATTAAGAAGTGAAGTCCCATTTTAAACTGTTGCTTACTGAAAAGAACTGTTTGATTTTTTTTTTTTGTTTGGTTTGTTTTTTTGGTTTGTTTTTTTGGTATTTCATTTGGCTTGCTGAATGCCAGAGAACCAGTCAGCACAGAGACTATCTGGAAAACTTTTCCACTTGGCCTCCCATCCCCAGCCCTCCAGCCAGGATTGTGTGTCTCTGCTGCAGAGCAGCTGTCTGTAAGCTTTTTTTTTTTTTCCCTTTTCTTTCCTTTCTTTCTAGAAAAAGTGAAACTTAATAAAAAGATGTATTGTGTTAGCAGCCTGCTGGGGCTCTGCACAGCCCTGGGCAAGTGCAAAGAGTGAAAGGAAAAGAGATCCCCAGAGTTTGTTCCAGAGCTTCACTCTGGGACTGTGCCTGCAGCTCTGAGGGGCAGCTGCCACTGGCACTGCTGAGCTCTGGCCCCTTACATTCATTAATTTGCCATTTTCTGCTGTCCACTCAGGGGAAAAATGGCCACAAAGGTGGGGCCCTTGTGAGGAAGGTCAAAGAAACCACCCAGTGAAACCCCTTCTGTTCTCTGTGTCCATTCTTCAGTCAGAGATTTGATTCTGTGCATTTCTCCCTTCTCCATTCTGCCTTTTGCTGGTTTTTCTTCCTGATTCCTTGAGCAGCCTCCTGGATTTCAGGGGTCAGCCTCTTCCTGCAGACACTTCCACCCCTGCTTTTAAATCTCACTGGTTGCCTTAATTGACTTTTTACTTTTCTCCCAGCTTTCATTCATTCCTCCATTCCTTCCCACAGGCTTTTTTTCCTCCTCCTTTTGCTCCAAACTCCACAGAAGAAAAAGGCCAAGTGAGAATCTCATAGTCTCAGTGATGCTGGCAGAAAACTCCCAGTTTATTCCCTCCAGACACCACTCCTGGTCTGTGTGTGTTGGGACTTCAGTAAGTTCACGAGTATTTAAGGGTGTTTGAGCAGTCACAGTTTTGTTTCCTCCCACAGTTTCAGTTCCCTAAATTGGGATTACCTGACATGTTTTCCTCCAGGGAATGTTAAGGCAAAGCTTTAGAGATGGCCTGGTTTGAAGTTTAGGGATAAAATGAAGCTCCCAGTTTTCTCCTGATGCTGCTGTGGGCTGCTGCTGCTTCCCTGGGATGAGGCAGGGGAGTGAGACAGGCCAAGAGCTTCTCCTGAGCTGTTCCTAAATCCCACAAATTAATCCTCACTCCAAGAGCTGCCTCTGAGGGTGGCTGGATCTTGGCCCCAAAGGCAGGAATAGGAGATGGATTGGGAGAGAGGAATCCTGGAAATACCCAAAAACCACCCAAAATCCTCTGATTTCTCCAGGAAAACAAAGCAAATCCTTTCTCCTTCAACAAATTCCAGCTCCAAACATCCCAGCTGGAATTTGGGCTGTCAAGGGAACCGTTTGGGAATGAAAGGAACCTCCTTGGCAACTTCTCCCCCACTTTCTGCACCCCCAGGAATATTAAAGATTGTCACCCACAGATGCAAAAGGGAAAACGTTGGAGAGTTGGATTTTTGGCCTTAGTTCATCCTTTTGCCCCCTGTATTGCAGCAGGGAGGTGCAGGGTGTCCCAGCAGGCCAAGTGCTGGAATGCTGAGGAATATTGGATTGTTCCCAGGCGATGTACAAAGTTAAATGCAGCCAAACAGAAGAGTTAAAACTTAATATTAAAAGTTCAGATCATATTGATCTTTCCTTTTTTTGTTTTCTTTTTTCTTTTTAACTATGACTTGAATCAGTTTTGATTCTATTTGTACGTGTTTTCTTGTTCTTAGAAAGCTGCCATTTTCTTTTTGGGTTTTTTTTTTGCATTTTCTTTGGCATTACATAGAAAATCTGAGCCTTGGTTTCAACCCTCTGCAGGTGATTGTAGGGTTCGAGATGGCTGTTTTTTGGTTTTTGTTTTGTTTTGTTCTTACATTTCACTTGTCTTGTTGCATGATGGTTAATAGCTGATTTGGAAATGACATTTCTCTCCTAGATTAATTTTTGTGTTTGTAAGATGTGCATATTGCTTTGCAGAATAAAAAACTATGAAGTTTACCCTTGCTGTCTTTATTTCCACAGCCTGGTAGCTGCAGAGCTTTCCTAAATCAACCAAAATTACGTGGAGCACAGGAGGAAATCAGGGAAAAATCTGCAGCAAAATGAAATTGAATTTGGGTTGTAAATTCTCTTTTTCCCCCCAGCACTCATCAAAACCTTGCTGGTGATGAATTGCCTGGCAGGGAGAAAATCAATCTGAAGGTAGCAGCCCCTGTTTCTCTTTAATTCCTGGGACTTGTTTGTCTGCTGTCACCAAAATTTGGATTCCTGAGCCTTCCCTGTCCTGGGAGATCCTCAGGAGCTGCACGCACACAAAGGATCCATTGTGGGTCCTTCCTCTCAGCTTTTGCCAAATTCTTGGGTGCAGTCTGAGGCCTGACCTTGAGGTGTCTGTGAGCCCTGGCTGGGAGCAGCTCAGAGAGCAAAAGAAGGGTTTGGATCTCCCTGCAGCCCATGGCTGAGCTGTCCCTGTCCCTCAGAGCCCTGCAGGGCTCTGCACAGCCCCTGTCCCCTGCTCTGCCTTTTCCTGGCATGCTGGGACACCTTGGTTTGTGTTTCTCCTTTTTAAAGGGTTTTTACAGCTCTGCTGTGACTTTTACTGACAGCTAAAAACTGGATCACCCCAGCTGCTCCAGCTCTGCCCTGCTCTGCAAAGGCTTCCTGGCACAACCAATATTCCCTTTTATTTACCTCCTGAAGATGTTTCTTTACAGAACTGTGGGGATCTAAGCACAGATTTCCCTGGGCTGCCTTATTTTTAGCTCCTTGTAACAGGATTTGTGCACCTCCATGGAATAAATAGCAATAAGATTCAACCTGTAGTGACAGAAAGAGTAAGGCAAGGCAGAGAGCAGCTTTTGAAAATGTTTGTGAATAAAACAATGTCACATTTCTGTGTCATTTGTCTTTTGAAAGGATCCCTGCTGGTAATATTCCAGCAAAAAGGGGTTTTATAGTGAGGAGGGTGGTAAAATATTCCCTGTGGTCATGGGATAATCACACCAGGGAGTTGTTTTGTCAGTGGGGAAAGGATGAGAGCCCAGGAGCAGCTCAGGTGAGGTGAGGGGCTGAAAAACAGGGGTGTCCTTGGATTCTGTATGAACAAAATTGTCACCTAGAAGGCACAAATGGCTAAAAAGGGGGATTTGGGGGGGTAGGGGCTTGCTGTGGGGCTCAGAGCAACGGATGTGCCCCTAAATTTGAGCCTCGCCCTCCTGAGGGCCAGGTTGTGTTCCCTAAAGCTCAGGAAATGGGGGGAAACAGCTTAAAAATGCACATTTCCAAAAGGAAACCCTCAGTGAGATCCCAGACAATGCAGGTGACCTGAAAGTGCCTGGAAATGAGGAGAAACCAAACGTAGATCTGGATCAGGGGGAGAATCCTGGAATCCCTGCAGGGAAAGGGTTTGTAGGATGAGGTAAACTGAGGCAAAATGAGGAATGTCAGTGGGGAAGGGGGAGCTGTGTCCTGAGGGGACCTGGGGGGCTGGAGAGGGATCCCAGAGGATGGAGGGGAAAATCCAGAGGGGCTGGAGGGGGATCCCTGAGCAGGAATTGAGGACAGAGGGGCTGGAGGGGGATCCCTGAGCGGGAATCCCTGCAGAGGGAGAGGCTGAGGGGGATTTCTGAACAGGGATCCCTGAGGACAGAGAGTCTGGAGGGGAATTCCTGTGGATGGAGGGTCTGAAAGGGGGTCCCTGCAGACGGGGGGGCTGCAGGGAGATCCTGAAGTGAGGATCCCTGAGGGTGGAAGGGCTGCAGAGGGGATCCCTGAGGAGGAATCCCTTGGAACTGAGGGTATGGAGGGGAAATCCTGGGGGGGGGATTCCTGGGAATGGAGGGGATGGGGGGGGATCTCGGAGCAGGGATTCCTGAGGGGAATCCCTGAGAATGGAGGGGGATCTCGGAGGGGGGATTCCTGAGGAGAATGGAGGGGATTGAGGGAAATCTCAGAGTGGGGATTCCTGAGGGGAATCCCTGAGAATGGAGCGGGATCTCGGAGCGGGGACTCCTGAGGGATTCCTGAGGAGAATGGAGGGGATAGAGGGAGATCTCGGAGGGGGGATTCCTGAGGGATTCCTGAGGAGAATGGAGGGGATGGAGGGGGATCTCGGAGGGGGGATTCCTGAGGGGAATCCTGAGGAGAATGGAGGGGATGGAGGGGGATCTCGGAGGGGGGATTCCTGAGGGGAATCCTGAGGAGAATGGAGGGGCCGGAAGGAGAACCCTGAGAGGGGAGCGCTGAGGATGGAGGGGCTGGAGGGAGATCCTGGAGCGGGGAATCCCTGAGAATGGAGGGGATAGAGGGAGATCCTGGAGGACAAAGGGTCCGGAGGGGGCCCCGAATCGGGTGTCCCTGTCCAGGTGTCCTTCTGTGGGTGTTCCCGGTGTCCCCTCCCTGGTGTCCCCGCCGGACACCGCTGGGTGGCGGCACCAGCCCGTCCTTTTCCCGAGCGGTTCCTTTCGGAGGGGATGGAAAATGGAAAATCCCGGACCCGCAGCGTTTTCCCGCCCCGGGATTCCCCTCAGGCCTCTCGCTCCGGGTGGTGTCTGGGTTTGGCAGCGCCCGGGATTTGTGCACCGAGGGCAGGTGTGGGAGTGAAAACTTGGATTTTTCCTGGAGATGTCGCAGGGGGAGAGGCACTCCCGGCTCCCCCGCGGGTTCAGGAGTGCGGCCGTGCTGCTCCTCCCGCATCCCTGCTCCCCTCCGTGCCCCCGGCAGCCTCCAGGCACGGCAGGAGAGCGAAACACCCCCCTGACAAAATTCCTTGTCCTTTCATCTGTATTCCCAATAAACAACAAACCCAGCCCTGGCACTCCGGGCTAGGCACGAGGTGTCGTCCCCTGTTCATGCCAGGCCATGGAAGAACTCGTAATTACAAATATTCCACACCTGCAGCTGCCTGAGGGAAGTCTGGGAGTGAGGTTGTTTCCCCAGGTTTTGCTTCCAGGTAGGGAAAAGGAAGAGCAGGAAACTCGTAAGGAATAAATCTGGTTTGTGGATCCCCCCTCGGAAGCCCAGCCTGGTGAGTACAAAGGTCAAAGCAATCGGACAAAACTTTTCCTGCCATCGATTAAAGCAGGAATTCCAGAGCATTTGCTTTCCTCTGTCCGTGAAGCTCAGCCCCCAGGTCTAGCGCTGGTTCTGGCTGCCAGGCACAGGGTCTGCCTTAATTCAGAATTAATATCAACAGCAATATTCAGGGTAGGAAAGTGCTGGTTCCACGGTGGCGGCTCAGATCCCTGCCGGCAGCAAGAATTCACCGTTTCCTGACCAGAACCCAGCCCCGATGCCCAACTTTGCCCTGAAGGCAACGGGAATTAATCGTTCTTTGGGAGATTTGAGCTTCCCCACCCCTCGTCCTTTATTTACAGCCACAATCCCCGCGATTCCCGGGCTCCTCTCCTTCCTCCCTTCGCTTTGGGGGAAGCTGCTGCTGTGGGGGAGCTCCTGTAATTATTTATGGCGCTCCATCGTGGAGCGTGGATGAAATGGTTTGTAGGAATCCTTGCTGTAGGAATGGTTTTTCAGGAATCCTTGCCGGATGGGGGGAGAGCTCCCAGCAGGGAATGCCGCTGCCAGGGATGCTGTGCCACCAGCAGGCTGACACCATTCCGTGTGCTGAGGGGATGGAGGTGGGCACAGAGGAAAATCCCTCCCTCAGGCATTGCCGGCAGCGATCTGAGGAGCAAACTGCGGGATGAGGGGAGCCGGCGTCTCCTGCCAAGCCAGGGACCCTGGGGACAATGACAGCGGCCGGGAGGGGCCGCGCTGGGCCTGGGGGGCAGCAGGAAGGAGCCCCCGCAGCCGGGGATTGCTGGGGCTCAGGACAGGCTTTGTGTGCCTGGGGTCGCTGAACCCTGGGATGGCTGCCCTGACACAGGCAGGATCCTTTGGGAAGCAATTCCCCAATGGCTGAGAGCCAGGATCCGGGCAGGATCCTTTGGGAAGCAATTCCCCAATGGCTGAGAGCCAGGATCCGGGCAGGATCCTTTGGGAAGCAATTCCCCAATGGCTGAGGGTGCAGGATCCTTTGGGAAGCAATTCCCCGTGCCTGACAGCCGGGATTAGGCAGATCTGTGGAGCACCCGAGGGCTGAGGGTGCATCAGGCACAGCCTGGGGTGGATGCTCTGCTGCTGCTGCTGCAGCCTGGAGCCGTTTGTGGCACTGCAGCTGCAGATTGAGCAAAATTGGAGCTCAGCTTTAGGGCTGCCCCAAAAGGAAGCCCAGGCTCGCGTTCCTGGTGGCAGCGCTGTCCCCAGGGGCTGCTCCCTACCCTGCCACCTCCCTGAGCTCTGCCCAGTCCTGCTGGAGCTGTGCAGATCTGGGAATATTTCAATCACCGGATCCGAGCTCCCAGGCGTGGGGAGCTCTGTCCTTTGGGGCTGGCAGGGATGGGCACAGGCTGGGTGAGGCCCTGCTGAGGGGGTGAGCTGCTGCCTTTGAACAGGATCAGGGTTTGAGATCAAAAACTCACTGAAACCAACATTTCTGGCCAGGTTGAATCACTCTCTTTGAGCAGTAGGTGTGTGATGCTCTGAGTGCTCTCCACAGTGTGACCTCAGTGGGGTCAGAAGTTTGTGGCTCTTGAGGACAGCACATCTCTGCTATTTTTGGCTGGATTTTCCTGAGAGCAGCTTGCAGATGTTGCTGTTGGGAGCACAGGGCTTCCAGAGCTGGCTGGGACAGCCCAGGAGAGGCAGCAAGTTCCTGCTGGAGAGATTTCTCTGCTGGGGCTGCTTCCTCTGGGGCTTTGAGAAATGCTGCCCACTCCCACTCCTTCCTCCTCCTTCCTCCTCCTTCCTCCTTCTCCTTTTCTCCTTTCTCTCCTCCTCCTCCTGTTCTCCTCTTCCTCCCCCTCCTCCTCCCAGCCTTGCTGGCAATTTTGCCATCGATTGCAAATCCAGATGTGACCTTGCTGCCAAGAGATTTTTGGGAATCCTCCCTCCCTGCTGCTCTCCCTGCATGGGGAGGGTGCTCTGAGCCTCCTTCTGCTCATTTCCCCAAAACCAGCCACTTCCAGCCTCCAGCCTGGGGCGTTTCAGCTGCTTCAGAGAGCTGCCAGGAAAGCTGCAACCTTCGGCATTCCTGGAAATGGGAAACCCTCCCGTGTCCAGCCAGCTCCTCATCCAAAACTCTCCGTGCTCTTAGGAGGGGTTGCTTTTCCTCCTGGCACGTGGAAGGGTTGGGATTTGTGTGGTTGAACCTCCTGGGAGATGCCAAGAACGTGTTAGAAGGGTTCAATTTAATTTTTTGGGCTTCCAGAGGTGCTGGAAGCAGAGGGTGACTCATTAATCCAACCCATCTGGGAATGCTGGGATCTGCATCGTGCCAGGGTGGAGGCCTGGAAGTGGCAGGGGGCATTTTTGAGGCTGTAAAGTGATTTATTTGCAAAGACCAAAAACTCCAAAACTATTTGTAAAAAAGAAAAAAAAAAGTTTATTTGATTTACTTGTATAGAGATGTAAAGGGAAGGCAAAGTGATTTATTTGCTTCCAAAGCCACAACAGAGAAGAACCCTCTCAGCAGAGCCAAAAAAGATCATTTAAACCAGGAATCTTCTGTCTCTGGATGGATTTGGGGTCTGTTTTGGGTGTTTGGCCTTGCTTATCCAGGGATCTGGTACCAGTGGGGTCATGTCCTGTGGATGGATGGGTGGGTGGATGGATGGATGGATGGATGGATGGATGGATGGATGGATGGATGGATGGATGGATGGGTGGGTGGGTGGGTGCCTGGAAATGTGAACACACCTTGGCAAAATTATTTTGGGTGTTCACAAGCAATTGAAATAACTTTGAGGAGCGTTGGCTCTTCTTTTCCAAGGGGCCATGGGTTACCCCAGGTGAAAAGGAGGCAGAAATTGGGAATATCCAGGGCAATAAATGAACCAGTTGGGTCTTGAGAAGTCTCATCCCTGTCTCAAAATAGCAACATTCCCCCTGCTCTGCACGTTTTAACACCCTCATCTTCTTACTGAGCAAAATAAGCTCTTAGCTGGAGAAGAGAGGGCTTTTATCTAGATTAAGGCTAAGGCCAAGCAGGGAAGAGGCCTCTGGGTTGCTCAGGACTGTCACCATCTGCTGCTTGATGAGCTTTCTCTTCTCTTTGCTGAACCTTTTTGAGGCTTTGGGTTAATTTGTGCTGGGAAAAAAAAAATAATCCCAGAGAGTCTGGTTGTGCCAGGGAGGGGTTCTCAGCTGGCAGAAGAGGCTCAGGGCTGTGGGAAAGCTGTGAAATCATCATTGTGGCGATGAGAGGGACCCTAAAAATGCTGCTCTGAAAAGGGTTTGGAGCCTCTGCACAGCCAAAGATCTGAGCCATGGCTGGGTGGCCACTGAGCTTTTAATGCCAATTTTGCTGAGTGCTGGTGGTTGGTGCTTTTAATTCCTGAAAACTGAAGTGCAGGGACTGCCTTGCAGAATGTGGTGCTTCCAGTTCTGGGATATTTTCGTGTCCTGAGTACCCCTGGGATGCTGAGCAATGCCACAAAGGGGAAAGGGGAGGTAGATCCACATTTCTCAGCACTGCTTTTGTATTTTCCTTACATTTTAGGTCTAAATTTTGGGTTGTGGCTCACCTGCATAATTCACCTTTTCTTTCTGAGTTTTGAATGCTCCAAAGTCCATTTGGATTCCCCCCACCTGCATCCTTTCCCTCCTAATCCCATTATTCTTCTTCCTTAAGATGCTTTTTTTTTTTTCCAAATCCACCCCAAACACTTCTCCAACCTCATCTTTTCCCAAATCCAGGTGCTCTCCCCTTCTCTCCCCGAAGATTTTCCAATGCAAAATATTCCCAGCCAAACTCAAGCCCTTAACCCTGAGCAAAACCAAAACTCCCTGGGGCTGCAGGAAGTGATCCATCCTCCCTCTGGGGACAGCTCCAGCTCTTTTCCCACTCCAAGCCTGGATCCCATGTTTATAAAACCCAAAGTCTGTTTACACACTGGCCAAAAGTTGTTTAGCACGAGCTTAAAGCTGCCAGGAATTTTTCTGGAGTCATCTGGAAACGCCACCCTTTGCTTCCCTTCCGGCAGGATTGGGAATTCCTTGGGCAATTTTCTTTGGGGTGCAGGGAGCAGCATTGCCCAGAGAGGCTTTGGCAGGGAAATAGGGCAGGGAGCTTTGGGGAGCTGTGCAGAAAGGATTTGGGATGGGGAACTGTGCATTTGGGAGCTGGCACTTTGGGAAGCGTGTCCTTGGACTTTTCCTGGAGTTTTGTGCATCCCCTGCCAGGCCCCAGCCCCAGATCCAGGCTGGGATGTGAGCAGGGGATCCCTGGGAGAGGGCACCCCCCAGGACCAGCCCTGCTCCCGGGCACTGCTTGGGCAGGATTCCTCTGGCAAGATCCCTTTCCAAGATCCCTTCTCCATGATCCTTCTGCCAGGATCCCTTTCCAGGATCAGTTTTTCAGGATCCCTTTCCGAAGATTACTTTGCCAGAATCCCTTTTTCAGGATTTCTTTTCTAGGATCTCTTTTCTAGGGTCACTTTGCCAGGATCCCTTTCCCAGGATCCCTTTCCAGGATCCCTTTTCCCTGATCCCTTTTTCCATGATCCCTTTCCCACGTTCCCTTTCCCATGATCCCTTTCCAGGATCCCTTTTCTCTGATCCCTTTTTCTAAGATCCCTTTTCTGTGATCCCTTTTCCACGTTCCCTTTCCAGGATCCCTTTTCCATGATCCTTTTCCAGGATTCCTTTTCCATGATCTTTTTCCAGGATCCCTTTTCCCTGATCCCTTTTCCACATTCCCTTTCCCATGATCCCTTTCCAGGATCCCTTTCCCATTATCTTTTCCCATGATCCCTTTTTCCAAGATCCCTTTTCCAAGATCCCTTTCCCATGATCCTTTTTCCACGTTCCCTGTCCCATGATCCCTTTAGGATCCCTTTTCCAGGACCCCAGCAAACCCCTCCACAGCCCATCCCTTTGGAGTGAGGGAACACTTCTGGAATCTAACAAACATTTTTCTGCTCTTCTGATTGGATTAAACGAATAAACACCCATTAGTGGCAAACAAACCTCCAAACAAATGAACAACCACCACTCCAAAACCTAAACCAAGAAATTCCCCCATTAATTCTCTGAGAAATCAGTAAAACCTTTGCTGGAATTTCAATTTTTTAGAGTTAAAATCTTCATGAAGGAGCATTGGAGGGACCCTGCCTGCTGAGGGCAGTGGGGGAGGAGCAGGAGCTGCTGTTGGGGTTGGGGGAACATTTTAGGAATTAAATTGGTTTGGCCATGAAAAATCCCAATTTCCATCTGTGGCAGCCGAATTGCTCGGAAGGGGACTTGGGTTTGTTTTGAATAGGAATTATTTTCTTCTAAAAATGCTTGTACAGGTCCAGTGGTTTCAGTGCCATGAAAGGGATGAGGTGCAGCAAATTAATAATTAAGAAGGAAATTTTCCTCGTGGTGCTTTGGGGATTTTGGCAGCTCTGTCCCCTCTGTGGTCACTTTTGCTCCCACGTGGGGAGCCGTTTATTTTCCTCCTCCCTGGCCCCTCTGTGACCCTGGGCCGTGCTGAAATCAGATGCCAGAGCTCAGGGCAGATTTCAGGACTCTACTGCAGCAATTTTTCTCTGCCTGCTCAGGTTCCCCCTTGCTTTGGGGATATTTTTTCAATTCTTCTCCCTTTTGCAGCCGAGGCCAAAGGCAGGGAATTGATTCAAAGGTGAACACAGGAAGATTTCATCCACTGCCAGGAGGAAACATGAATGCCTCTACCTGAGATTCTTTCATTTCTCCTCCAAAACACCTCTCACGTGATGGTTCTCATCATTTTATTGGCCCCTTTCATCTGGAGTTTGGTTCATCTGCAATTTCATCTCACAGCATTTCCACCCTGTCTGCTGTCAGAGCCCAATTGAATCAAGCTTGGGATGAGGATGGCTTTCTGTCCTTTTAAAATCACATTTTTCAATTTGGCCTCCTTCCCCAGGGATTGCTGGGACTCACTGCTCTCCTCTTGCTGCATATGCTGGGCTCTTACAGTAAGGTTGATTTTTTAAAATTTCTTTTTGGAGGAAGAGATAAAAATCACATTAACTCTGGGATTCCTTTAAATGCCATACTGACAGTAATATTTCCCTTAGTCTTTGTCACACAGCGAGCAGCAGCAGCCTGGCTCTGATACTGACATTTAAAATTAATCCCAATTATTCCATCCCAATCAACAAAAATTGGGAATTCCTGGGCTGCCCTTCAGAGGAGGGTGGTTTGGTGAGAAGCAGAGCTTGGTCCCAGCTCAATCTCTGGTTTGAATGAGCTGCCAGAAACTTCCCCCAAAACCTGTCAGGTGAGGAAGGACCCCTGAATTCCAAGGGGTTTTGTGTTTGGGTGTCTCAGGTGCACTGTGAGAGTTCCCAAACCCAGCAGTGATTGTGGGAACTCATAAAATTCCCACTCAGAGAGGGCTCCAAGGGCAGATCCTCTTTGGAATGTCCCATGTTGGATCATACTCATCTAACGTGGAACTTCCAGCTCAGGATGGGAGCACTGGGCAACGCCTGGGATCAGGAAGGGGTTTTCCATCTTAGGAAAAGGAGATTAATTATCCTGTGAGAATCTGGGTGAGCTGCAGGATTTGGCAGCCCAGGTAGGCTGGCAAGAGACTGGGACCTTCCAGCAAAACCAGTCAGTCCTTCCTGGAAGTGGGAATGAGTTTGATCTGCAAAAAATCTGTAATATTTATAACAGGTGTGCCAAGAGGTTTGGTGGGTACCCCCACCTGGGACTGAGGACAAACCTCTCTGATTTCAGGGATCTGCTGTCAGAATTCCATCAGGTTATTAGGGATGCTCTCTGGCTAAATGCACTGAAAACTTCAATTTCTTTTTGATGTGGAAGTGAGGACTTTGATTCTTAAATCTGAATTTTGCAGCGGAGGAGGAGCTGTTGGGTTTTGTGATCTCACAAGCTGAAGTTGTTTCCCTTCAAGGACTTTTCTAACTCAATATCAGATATCATAAAAAGGAGTGAATGAAAAAGAAGAAACCCCCTTGGACAAACAGCCCTTGATGTGCAGTTTGCCCTGGGCTGTGGCTCTGGGGATGAGTTTAGCAGAATCATTTCAGTGCCAGAGCTGCTGGCACAGCCCTGGCTGCCAGCACAGCAGCATTTCCCAGCATGGCACAGCTTGGTTTGGTTTGGATGTGCTGAGCACACCTGGAAAATCCTGAGTGTGCAGGGGGGGTTTGGGTCTGTGCCTCGGGAGACCCTTGGAAGGTGCAGGAGGGAATGAGGCTCTGGGATGGAGCTCCTGAGGAATCTGCACATCTTCCACCAGCCTGGGGCTCGTCCCCTGCTGCCCTGGCTGCTCCTGGTGCCTTTGCATCCCTCAGGGACAGAAATCCAGCTCCTCCTGGGGCTGTTTGCTCTGCACTGCTAACAGGCTCAAACCCCACACCCCTGCCTTTTTTCTTTCTTTTTTTTTTTTTTTTCATTTTTCCCTCTTGGCTTTGTCCTGTGTGCCACAAACAACCAGGAGCAGGGGCTGAACTCCCTGCCCTGCTGGCAGGAGTGCCAGGAGGGCAAAGGTTGGGCTTTGTTTGTTGACTCAGGGCTGTGGTTGCTGTGCAGAACCCCCTCCTTGGCCAGCCCTGCCCCTCCTTTGTGCCTCCAGGTGCCCCATTCCACTGGGATCCCGAGGGAATGGGGATGGGGGTGCCCCACAATGGCTGGATGGGCCTGGAGAGGTTCCTGGTGTCTTCCTGCAGCCTGTGCTGACAAAGCTGCTGCGTGAACAGCCAGTTTGGAACTGGTTGAAAATGCACAAAATGCCTTTTTTGAAGTGGTGGAAAGTCAGGGGTGGGCTGGATTTGGTTCTCCATGTGCCTCAGGACCTTTAGGGCAGGGCTCCCTCCATCCTGCGTGGGCTGCTCTGTTTTTGTGGCCGTGTCACTCTGGGGGAGAGGGACACTTTGTTGGGAGAGGTGTGCTGACCTTGCTGGCTTCTTGCTGTACCTCAGACTTAGAGATGAGAGGAAAGAACAGGCTCTGGGATCAGCCTTGGGCCAGGCAGAGGGGTTTGGGCTGGGAGGGAGGCTGTGTGTACCAGCAGGACTGAGGCTGTGGCTGCACACGGATTTTGGGGGGGCTCCAGGTGTGAAATGAAGCTCCATTGTCACAGACATCTCTTAATGAAAAATCCTTTCCTTAGGATTTTTCCTCCTGAGAAGCTGAGAGGCCTCAGGAACAAAATGTGAACATTGATTATCTGCTGCTGTGGAATGCAGCAGGTGCATCTGGGATTGGTCTCATGTGGTTGTTTCTAATTAATGGCCAATCACAGCCCAGCTGGCTCGGACTCTCTGTCCAAGACACAAACCTTTGTTATCATTCTTCCCTTTCTATTCTTAGCTTAGCCAGCCTTCTGATGAAATCCTTTTTTCTATTCTTTTAGTATAGTTTTAATATAATATCATATCATAAAATAATCAATCAAGCCTTCTGAAACATGGAGTCAGATCCTCATCTCTACCCTCATCCTGACAGCCCTGTGAACACCACCACACTCCATCAGTGGGGTTTTTGGGCACAGAGCCTTGCAGGGTCCCTTTTTTTGCCATCCTGGCTCAGATCCCTGCTGCCAGCAGAGAGGAGAGCTCCTTCCCAAGGGAGGGGCTGCTGGAGGTGATGCTGGAGGTGCCACCACCCCTTCCACTGCCTCCTGTTGACTTTGGCTGCCTCTGCTGCCTCCCCGGGGACATTCAGTGCCAGGGGAGGCTCTGCTGAGCACACACTGTGGTTTCTGCAAACCTGTGATGCCTCGAGAAGGCTGGGCTAGAGCAGAGGATGGACAGAGCTAAAGAAATAAAGCAGGGATTTATTAAAATCCATCTCCCCCATGGATCCACCTTGGGCAGCACAAGAGCCCAGCCAGGGCTGCACCCAAGATGAACCAAAATGGGCACAAAATGCACAATCAGTCATGAGGCCTCTCACTTTTATAAATTCTGCTCCATTTGCATGTTGGAGTTAATTGTCCAATTACAGTTTTAGGTTATGCAGTCCCATCCTTCTTGTTTTTCTCTCTTCAATTCACTGTTTGTGGGAATGCATGAAATAAAAGCCTGAGTCCCTCAGAGAGAGAAAAGAATGCAGGGTTTGAATTAGAACCTCTAGAGAAGCTGAAATACATTATGCAGCCACACAGACATGAAGTAGAAGTGTAAGTTTTAGTTTAAAATAAATAGAAATAGATCTTAAGGGCCTTAGGAGACTGTGTTAGCCAGTAAAAGGCCCTAAAGCCTGGTTGAACTTAGCTCCAGACATAACAAAAACATAGCGGGACATTGCCTGGGTTTCCAGATGGAATAGATAGAACTATTTGTGTAAATAGATAAAATTATATATGCAGATTTTAGGTAAGACCACAGATTGTACCATTTACATAAATACATAAAATTACATACGTAAGGTTTTGTGTAAGAACTGACATTACTTTTGTACGTTAGAATTAAGTTCAGATTGGTGTAAAAAGAATGTTTTAGAATCGTGTTTTTAGCTGATTGGATGATGTATGCATAAAAAGCCCCTCTAATAGGGTGCAGATGATGATGATGAAGAGCAAGAGATAGTGTCTGCTGCTTTTGCTGCTTCTGCTCAAAACATCAGGGCTCTATGCCAGAAAGCTTTTAGCACGGACTTTAATAATTACTCTGAACTCCTTGCATTCATGCAAAAAACAACTTTACTGCAACCAACAACTGCTCTTCTCTCTTTGAGGACCCAAGGCCCACAATGACAACTGTTGTTTGTAGTTTTTGGGCCTGCAGCTTGTCCTTGGTCAAGCTGGAGAAGATTGTTTTGTCTGCCTACCCTGTGAAGGGAACTTGCTAACACCTAATATGAAGCTCAGAGCTACACCTAGAGCAGCACAGAATCTGAAAAATACAGAAGTTAAAACCTGAGGCATCACCTGTTTTCTTCATCTGACTTGACTCACTATGGCTGAAGTATGAAATGGAGTTTTTGGCCCCTGAGCTGTGTTTTTGGGGGAAGACACTCAGCTTTTGGCTCGTGCGCAGCACAGCCCTGCAGAGCAGAGCCAAACCCTGCTGAAGTCACTGGGGCTGTGCTGTTCTCGTGGTCTGTGGATCAGAATGAGTCAAGTTTGAGAAACAATTGCAGGGGCCTCCAGCCCTTTGGTGGTGGGGGAGAGCTGCCTTTTATCCACCACAGTAACGTGGAATTTGGGAATTTGTGTGTTCAGGGATGTGCCATTGCACGGGATGCAGAGAGGCAAAAACTTCTCATGTGGGATTCTTTTTTAAAACACTTGCAGAGTGTTTCTGTGTTGGAAAACATCCCCTCATTGCTTTGGGATTCTTTTTAAAACAGTTGCAAAGCGTTTCTGTGTCGGAAACCATCCCCCCACATCAGGAGAGGGTCTGAGGCCACAGCTGGGGCCTCATCACCCCAAAGCTGATCCCTCCCAGGCCCTTCTGGAGCAACCTGTGTCCTGCAGCAGGTGAGCAGAGCCCGGCTGGAGGAGCTGCTCACCGTGAGCTTTATCAGGGAGCCTCATTCCATGTCCTGAGCCTGGCCAGGGGAGTGTCTGAGATATAAGGAGTGATGGGATATCAGGAGTGATGGACACCAGGAGTGATGGGATATCAGGAGTGATGGACACCAGGAGTGATGGGATATGGGCTGGGGAGCGGCTGGAAGGAGCAGCACTCGCAAGGGAGGGGTGGAAGCGCTGGATGGGGATGGAGATGGGGCACAGGTGGTGATGCCCAGCTGGGCAGCAGGGCTGAGGGTGAGGGAGGGCAGCAGCTGCAGGATCAGCCAGGACAGAGTGCCAGCATCACCCGCAGGGGACAGGCGGGGGGACATCCCCGAGGGACCGAACGCCACCAAATCCCCCGGGTGCCGAGGCTCCGGCGGGAATCCCTCCCCGGGGATGCCCGCGGCCGCCTCGGGGGTGCCGCCCAGCCGGGCCCGGCCCCATCCGCGCTGCCCCCGCCCGGAGCATCCCCCGCGGGGCGAGCGGAGCCCCCGGCCCGCGGGGAAGGAAGGACGATCCAGCCCCGTCCGGCTGCGGCTTCCTCCGCAAGCCCTGCCTCGGTGCACGGTGCCCGCCCCCGGCCCTCCCCCGGCTCTCCCCGCTCCGAGCGCCCCGAGCCGGCCGGGCCGAGCCGCGCCGCCGCCGGGGGAGCCCCCTGAGCGCAACAGTTCCCCCCAAGCTGCAGCCGCCGCCCCCCGCGCCCGGGCGAGCCCCGGGGGACCCCTCGGCACCGGGAGGAGGCTGCGCGGAGGAGCCGCCGCCGCTGGGCTGAGGCAGCGCCCGGAGCTGCCCGGAGCTGCCCGGATCCGGCTGTTCTGCCTCTGCCGGCGATGGAGCGGAGCGGAGGGGCCGAGCCGCGGCTCCTCCCGGCCGGGCGCAGCCGCCCCATCCTCCGCCTGCGGGAGCGGAGCCGCCCCGCCGCCGGGCAGCGACCCCTCCGCTGAGCCCCCCCGCCCCAGGCATCCTCGGAACCTCCCGCCCCTTTGTGCAGCCCCCAGACCCCTTTGTGCAGCCCCCAGCCCTTTGTGCTGTGCCCCCACCCCAGGCTCGCCGCCCCCGTGCATGCGGCCCCGGGCTGCGGGAGCCGCTGGCCATGGGCACCAAGCAGACCAAGGGCTGCCAGCCCGGCAGCGCCGGGGAGAGCCCCCCGGGCCACCACCGCAAGAAGGCGGCCCCCAGGGAAAGGGGCGATTTCCTGGCTTCCCTCGTGGCCAAGTCGGGCGAGAAGTTCGGCAAGGGCGCCGGCCCCAGCTTGCCCCCGTACCACCGGAGGATCTGCATGATCCAGGACATGCTGCTGCTGGTCAAGCAGGGCAGGCAGGAGGAGGCCACCGAGCTGCTGAAGAACCTGCGGCAGGTGAGTGAGGACGGGCGGCTTTCTGCGGGGGAAGGGGCTGAGCTGGGGAAAAGAAAGCCGGAGAATAACTCGTGCTTTGCTTTCGGTGGCAAACAGCGGCCACGCTCGGCTCCTGCGGCTCCGACCCGCGTGGAGTAATTTTGGGGAAGTGGCCGGGGAGCTGCAGGGTGCTCAGGGTGTCACAGAGGGGGAAATACCCCCAGGGAGGGGCTCGGCGGTGTCTGCAGCCAGCGAACGCTGCCGGGGGTGTTTTACCCTCTTCTCTTCCTTGTGGCTCTGGGGTTTGCAGCCTACTCCGAGTGGTTCCCACTCAACTTTCCAAAAGTTTGGTGTTTCAAGCAGCTCCGGAAAAGCGCCGAGGCAATTGGAGCTGGCAGCTTTTGAGAATCAGCTCTTTTCTTGCTGGCTCAGAAATACCCAGAGCTGGCAGCGTTGCTTTTTTATCTTTTTGGCGCACAATCGCCTGGTGGAGTTTTGCTGGTGTTGACTGGAGCTGGGAGAAACGAGAAGCTCTGGGGGAGTGGAGAATTAATTGTAGCGAGCCCGAGACCTTTTGCCTTGAAAAATCTGTTTGAGCTGGGCATTAGCTGGGAAGCAACAGGACGGAAAGTTGCTGTGAGCAAACAGAAAAGCAAATTAGCATTTAATCTTTTCCTGCTGATAGGTGCTGATAAAAACACCCGAGTGCTCTGGGCGTTTTCAAGGCTCTGGGGTGCGCAGGGCTTTGAGGAGCAGCGAGTTTTCCATGCAAACCTAAAGCAGATCCATCTCCCAGCTCGGGTTTTCTCCCTCGGCTGCTCGGTGTAACCAGTTCTGCCAGCCGGGGAAAAGTTGTTCAGATCTCAGCTGGGCACGGGGAGCTGCTTTCTTGCCCCATAGTCTGTCCATGGGACTGCTCCACTCTGGTTTTCTTTGGGGATTTTGTGTTTGGGGTTTGCTGCTAGTGTTTTTTTTTGCTGATAGCATTTCCTCCTCCCCATTTTCTGGTCCAGGAACTTTTCAGTGAGTGGATGTGTTGTTTGGGGCATGTCCCCATTTAATCCATTTCCACTTCTCCCTCCAGCCTGCAGGTTTAGGATTATCTTCAGAGCAGCCCAGCTGAGAAATCCGAACTGTGTCATATGATTTTTCTTTTGGTATGGAAAACTCTCCCCACTTTCAATTTTGGGATAAAATACTTTTCCTGAGAGGAGTGTGCTGCCTCTCTGGGATTTGGGGGTGGAATTCCTTGGGACAGTGACCTCTTCATCTGGGATCTATGGGAGCGTGGGGGTTGAGTTGGGCAGCAGATCAGAGCCCAAATGTTGCACCCTCTCAGCCACGCCAAATCTTTATCGTTGTCGCAGCCCATTGGAGCTGGCAGAAGGGCAGGTGCTAATTTTAGAGGGTGTTTATCTCAAACACCTCCCCAAAAAATAAATCTTGGGGCCTGCAAAGTGCCAGGAATCATTCTCACGTTCTCCCTGGCTCCAGACTGGTTTTTCTCAGCGATGCTCAGGTCTGTCCTCACTCTCTGTGCAGAGTGAGGGAGCTGGCATGTGTCACCATGGATGCCCTAATGACAAACCTGACCACAGGAGAACCCTCTCATCTCGCTGGAGATTGGGAAGAAAAAGCTAAAAATTAATCTTAAACTGCTGGGGGAAGCAAGGAACCTGTTACAGTCAGGTGCATCTCTGGCAGTGAGTGTCTCTGAAGAGCTCGCTCTGATAAAATATATCTTAGAATGTCAAAACAGAGAACTCTCTGTCCTAGATACCATAATAGACTCCAAGCAGGTTTTTAATGAGGTGATATTAATCCCTGCCTGCAGGGAGGGAATGTGGGATGCCCCACTGAACAAATCCTGGCTGTTCTGGAGTTTCCCAGCAGCTGGATTTTGGGAGGGGATGTTTTAGGAGGGCATTGCTGGCTCCAAGGCACCATTGGGGTTGTTCCAGTTCCAGCAGGAGCCTTCCAGAGCTGAGCCCTTGGAGTGTCCCAGCCTGAAAGTGAGGATTTGGGGAGAAGGATGAGCTTCCTCCTGTGGAAAGGGCTGGATGGATGAGCCTGCTGGGGCAGAGACTTTTCCCTGAGCCATTTTTAGGGTGTCTGTGCTCCATGAAGGTGCTGCTGTAAAACTGGGCGTTTTCCAGCAAAACTGGGGTTTTCCCAGCAAACCCAGTGACCTGGTGCCCAGCTCTCAGCAGAGATTTTTTTAAATCTCAGGCATTTAGGTCGCTGGGAGCCTTTCCACTGACTTCAGCCCAGGGTGCTGCTGAGGCGTGGGTGACAGCATCCCTGCCTTTGGAGAGGCTCCACAGTTGTTTTTGGAGCAGGATGAGCACATGGCCAGAGCTGAAAATCTTTGGTTTTCAGGTCTCTGTGCCATAACACCCTGCCCTCCCCACCCACTGCAAGACAAGGGCTGGGGGGCTTTTTTTGCTCCCACAAAAGGTGTGTTTGATAATCAGGGCAGGGCTGCAATGCTGTATTTTAAACCTGCTGGAGCAGGTCCTGCCCTTCCAGTCCCACCACTGGCACCAATGTCCACTGTGGCCTTTGCATTCCACCCATTTATTTAGAATTTATTTAGAGTTTATCCATCCTTCTCCCTCCCCTGAGGTGGCAGCTATGCTGTTTTCCTTACAGGCTCCTGTAAGGATTAATTTGTGTTTCTGGGAATGCCTGGAGGTTGCAAACAACTATAAAATACTGAGATACAAAGTGATTTTTCTGTTTTGGTTTTTTTGGTGTTTTTTTTTTTTTTTTTTTTTTTTTTTTTTTTTTTTTTTGTTGTTGTTGTTTAAAAATATAGAAAGCATGAAGAGCAGACAGACTTTGCTTCCTCAGAGAGGTCAGCAGTGGTCTCTGCTGTGGAGGCAATTTGATCCCACTGCCTGCCCCCAAAATAACACTCCTGTTATTCCTGCTGCCAGCAGCCATTCCAAAGGGTTTGTGCTCCTCTGGCACAGCCAGGCTCATTTAACATCCAGCTCCTGAGACACAGAATACTCATTTCTTTTTCCTTCTTTCTGCTCTGGAGCCCAAACCCATCACTGCAAAATTCAAACTCCCCAAATCCCAACAAGTGCCTGCTGCTCTCCTTGGCCCAGGTGTTTTCCCTCAGGTGCTGCAGGGAGGATGCCTCTGGCATAAATGCAGTGGGAAGACACTGAAATAATTAACATTTGATTTAGGCTGGTGTTGGGAGTTGCCAGAGGTTTGCTGGTCACCTGGAGGGAGCTGCTGGAAGTAATTCCTGCACGGAATAACTTGGAATTTATCCGCCATGAAGTGACTTCCCAGGTTCACCTGGCAGCATCTTCTCCGCTTTCCAACAAGGAGATGCTGCAGGGAGAGGCCAAAAAATGAATTTATTCAGGGTGTCCAGCACCTGGGACATGGGAAGCCACTCTCAGACCCCTCACTCCATCCAGGTGGGAGAATTCCAGCTCCACTATTCCCAGTGCCACCAGCTGCAGAGCAGGATAGGTTTGAACATCACAGAGCGTGGCACTTTTTATTTTTACTCTTTTTATTTTCTCGCCTGTACTGTTGAGTGTCAGTGGTTAAGGCAGCCAAACGCTGTCAGTATATTAAATTCTGGGAGTGTCTCTCCTGCTGGGGAGAGGATTTGTAAAACAAAGCATGTTTTCCTCCTCCCTGCTGCCAGAGGATCGCTTTTCCCAGGCGAGATGGGGAAGCGCTTCCCAGCACATTACGTTGCACTCAAGGAATTTGCCATTGGTTACGTGGAGCTTTTGCTGCTCTTCTGGGGCTGGGGGAGAGGGGAGGAGGAAGAGGAGGAGGAGGAGGAGGAATCCAGCAGACCTGAGCATCATCTGCACAGGGCAGGTGAGCAGCAGTTCCAGGAATTCAGTGGGGAAAGGGGGGAAAAGCAAAGCGTGGCAGTAAATGCCAGGGTGTGGCCAAAGCCAAATGCCAGGGTCCAAGGTGTGGCACGGCTGGCAAGGTGGATTCTGTGCCCTGCCAGCCTGGGGTGGGCAGTGCTGGGGTGGGGAGGGCCCCAAATGGGCAAAAACACCACCAAAAATCCCATTTGCAGGGAAGGGCTGGGAGCAAACGTGCTCTGTGCCCAGCAAACATTGCAGCCCCTCCTGGCTGGGGCCCTGCCTGGGATCCTTGGGGTTTATCCCACAAAACCTTGAGCTTTATCCCACAAACAGCCCCTGCTGTGGGTGCAGCTGGGCCCCTGCCCCATCCCAGGGGCATTTTCCAGAGCCAGAGGTTGTGGGGAACAAGACATGACCTGAGCAGCCTGGGAACTGTGTGGCACAGGGATGCTTAATTAATGAATTAATGATGAATATCTTCATTGTAAGAGGGGCTTGACCGGTGGGGATAGTAAAACACCAAAAAAAAAATTTAAAATACTGCTGGAGACAGCTCACTTTGGGCTCCTGTGACTTCCTCCTTGAGACACAAGAGCAGAGAAGAAATTAAAATATTTGTGGCTGGGCTCAGTGCTTGCCCCTGGCCCTGTGCACCCCAGCCATGGGGCAGCATTCCCATGGAAGCCATCCCAGGAACGCTGGAGGAGCTCAGCACTGCTGAGTTTCCCCAAAAATGAGCACCTGGTCCCTCCTCCTGCGTGCTCAGAGCACCAGAGGTGACCCAGCCTGGGGTCCCTGGGCTCCTCCCAGCCTGTGGCTGCCTGCAGAGGACAGGGATGAGGAATTTTGCAGGATTTGGGGCTGTTTTTCCTCAGCTGGGAGCTGCTGGGGCTGAGGGAGGGCCCTGCCCTGGCTGCAGCAGGGCCCCACAGGGTGGAAGTTGGGTAACCCTGCTCTGAGAGGGGTGGCTTTGGGATGAACCCTCATTTCCTCTGCCTCAAGCTGCCTATGAAACCCCACCAGGGCTCCCCACGGTGCTTTTTAACCCTCAGGCTGCTGGAGGCACTGACAACAAATATCTGTGGTATTTGGGGTGTCCCTGCCCCAAAAAGAGTCTGGTGCAAGATGTTCCCTCAGTTTGCCTCTTCCCATCCTTCTGCTCCTTTTCCATGCCCTATGGGATTTGCAGGTGGCTGTGCAGGCACAGGGTTGGGTTTAATGATTTCATGAACGCCCTGGAAGGTGGGTGCTGCTGCTGCTCCTGGGGGAAATGTGGTTTTGGAGGGGGAGAGGAAGGCTGGGAGAGCTGGGATGTGATATAAAGTGAGGGCTGGCCTGGGCTAGGCTGGCCTGGGCTAGGCTGGCCTGGGTTAGGCTGGCCTGGGTTAGGCTGGCCTGGGTTAGGCTGGCCTGGGCTAGGCTGGCCTGGGTTAGGCTGGCCTGGGCTGGCCTGTGTGTAGCTGGAACAGAGCATCAGGTCCTGCCTGTGCCCTCACTGCAGAGATCTCCAAGCTGGCAGAAGTTGATGGTTGTTGTTCCACCCCAGCTCCTGTTCAGCACTTTCTCTGCTTATATAATAGCAGGAATGTGTCTTTTTTTTCCCCCCCCAGGCTCTGCTTTTTTCACACCTGATGTGAAATGCAGCAGCTGGGGGCTGCAGACAGCCTGGCACACAGCTTTTTTCCCCCCTCTATTTTCCTTTTTATCTTGTTTCAGACTGTGAAAGCCCCGAGTGTGAGGCTGGCTGCTCTCCCTGGCAGCGTGGGTGTGTGGGCACAGCCTCCCTGCACATCCCTGGGCTGTGCTGGGGGGCAGGAATGGGGCTGGTGCACCTGAAATTCAGTGTATTGGAGCTTCAGTGCTTGGTGTGTTGGGGGATTTGTGGCTGTGGCCTTCTCTTAGCTAAGGGAGGTGGTTATATATTAATATTCATTTCATTCTCCTACAAGCAGTGTGGAATTTTTTAGTATTCAACATCTTCAGGTCCTGGCCAAATGCCTGATATGATTTAATGCCTGATTCCATTTCTCTTTCTCTGTGTGTGTGTCTCAGCCTCCTTCTCCTTCAAATTTTGGAGAAAAGATCACTGCATGGTAAATTTAATCTTGCCTGTAAAAGGAAAAGCAAATTGTCCATTCCATTCCTCTCCAGGCCGAAGGTTTTAGCTCCAATTACTCCTGGCTCTGACCTTGCTGCTTGGAGAGCAGGAGCTGCTTGGAGCTTTCCAGCATTCTCAGATCTTTTCAAGACTCTTTATCTTTCAGGCTTGGTGTCTTTCAAAGTCAGAGGCTCTTCCTTTGTGCGAGGCTTTGAGCTCTGGAGAGAGCCTGGACAGGCAGCAGAGCCCAGGGGAGGGAGCTGCCTTTCCCTCATGCCTTGGGGTATCCCAGTGGATATTTCACTCCTCAGGGCCTCCTTATATCCCAGTAATCTCCCCAGAGCCCTGCCTGTCCTGCTTTGCAGAGCAGGACTCGGGTTTGATGTTGGTGGGGGAATTTCTTTACAGGATGTTTCTGCCTTTTCCAGTGGTCCCAAAGTCCTTGTTGGAAAACCATGGAGGTTTTCCTTGAGGTCTGCTCCTGCCCAGCCCTGGGTCCTGCTGCTGGCTGCTGATTTCAGTCCCTGGATGTCCCCTTTGTCCCCAATCCCCTTTGTGGGATTGCTTTCTGAGCAGCTTCCCAGTCCAGCTCCTGCTCCCACTGCTGCTGCCCATTCCCAGAGGTGCTCAGGGGTTGCATTTGAGGGAGATTTCAGCAAGGCAGCAATGTTAGTTCCAGTTCTAGCAGCAGTTGTGTGGAAATGAAGGTTGGTTCATTAAAGGAGAGGTTGAGCGGCCAGCCTGGAGCAGGAGCAGGGATTTTTTTGGAGGATGGGGATTTGTGTGCTGGGTTTTTCAGCTCCTTGCTTTCTGTTTAGGCACAGAAAGTGAGGAAATGGGTGTTAGGGACAGGACCTGCAGCTCTGTGGGAGCTGCAGCTCTGATTTCTACCCTCAGCATGCAGAACACACCGAGGTGAGCGAGCTCTGTCTGTCCCTGCCTCCCACTCCAAGGACGAGCTTGGAAAGCACGAGACTAAAACCTCCTTGAGCAGCTCCTGTGCCTTCACCTCTCCTTGTGCAGAGATCCCCTGGCTGTCAGAGCACAGGGCTTTGTGCCAGGAGCCCCAGTTTCCATGGCTGGGAAATTCCCAGAGCTGCCTCTTTTCCTGTCCCAGGGATGAGCCCGCTCTGGGGCTGGGAGCAGATAATTCCTGCCCAAGGCCAGGATCTTGGCACAGCACTGAAACCCCAGCAGGGGAAAGCAAAGGCAGCTGAGGAAGGAGAGCAGACTGGGGTGGGAAATGGTTGTTTTGGCCGGGGATGTGCTGAGGGTTTTTCCTGGGACACCCCTGTCCCTGTTCCCACCCTGCTGCAGAGCTGCTGGTGGAGCACAGGGCTCCTGCTGGGGCTGCTTTGGGATTTGGGGCATCCCCAGCCCCTGTGGGAAGTGGGATACAGGGGTTGGGGGGTTTGGACCTCAATAAAAAAATCCCAATTCCCTGCACAAGGATGAACTGAAGCTGCTGCAGCCTCTGCCCCAGGTTTGATTGGTGTTGAACAAACCCCAGCTCCAGGTTCAGCCTGAGCTCCCCAAAATCAGGGCAGAGAAGCCCAAATCTCTGCAAAAATAGCACTCAAACCTCACCAAACAGTCCCAAAGCCTTGGTTCATCCCAGAACCCCTCTGTTTATTTCCATTTGGATACAGCTCTCCCCTCTCCAGAAAGGATTTGGGGGAAATCTTGCTCCCAAATATCTCAGTGAGATTCCTGGGCTTGCAGAGAAACAATTTGGGAGGAGAGTATGAATGATCTACACTCATGATTTACATCCAGCCAAAATCATGCAGGATTGGATTAAATCTTGATTTAAGGAACCCTTTTTGTGTGTGTGTGTGTGTGTGTGGTTAGGATTTTTTTGGGGGTTATTCTATTAGAAAGAGGATGTTTTCCTGTTTGCTTGTAAAAAGCTGCTCCTGCTTGGTGTAATTGGATACTTCCTTTTTCTGAGGAGGGAGCCTGGTGTATCTGGGGACATTTATTTAGGCAGCTGTGTGGCTGGGTGAGGAATTTTGTGTGGTTTTATTCTGGTGGGAAATGGTGAATTTGGGGTTTGCAGGGTTGATTGATCCTTTTGTATTTCTGACTCGAGTTACAGGGAAGTGAAAGCAAGTTTAAAGAGCAGAAAAGTGGTTTTTAATGTTTTTTGATCAGTTAATACACTCAAAATATGCTGGATAGGAAAGCAGACAAAGTAAATGTCTCAAAACAGATTTTGCATTTAAAACTGGTTGATTCATTAAGTGGAGTATTCATTGTGCATCATGAATTACACTTCTGGTCACCATAATTACAGATCTTGGTCTCTCAGGTTGAAGTTTTACTTGCAGATTGGAAAACGTGCATTTCTCCTTTGTACTTCTGATTTTTTCATTGACTTGCTGAAATTCAGCATTAAACTGGACTAAGTGAATGAACATCCTTGAAATTGGAACAGAACCTTAAGATTGTGGAGTGAAACATTTGAATTAACTGAAATTAAGATGTTTTCTTTGTCCTTGTGAGAGAACCACACTCTCCCCAAAGCTGTGTTTGCACTTTTTTCTGCTTGTTTTTATCACTGACTTCCCTGAAATCATTGGCAGCCATGTCCTGCCTACCTGAGCTAAAAGAGTTGTTTAAAATGAAATAATTTTTTAAATTTTAAAAATTAAAGCCTGACCAGAGGTCGGCATCAAATTGCTGGTTTGAAATCTGGGTGGTTTAAAGTATTCAATGTTTAAAGCTACTTTATACAGCAGCATTAATTGAATTTTAATATCACTGAATTGAATTCTTGGGCAGCTCAGTCATTAATTCTTCCTTAGCAAGTTTGGGCATTTCCTGGTGACTTTGATGAGCTCAAATCCTTTATTTTTGGGTTTCTCTGGAGAGACTGAGCCAGCTGGGAGGAGCCCACCTCCAGTTTGGAGGCACATGCCAAGGTGGATCCTCAAAGGAGCATCCAAATTCCCTGGTGCCAGACAGGGAGGCAAGGTGCTGTGAAAGCCTTCAAGAAAGATTTTACCTTCCAACCTTCTTCAAATATCAAATAGCAAATCCCAGCCCTGCTCTACCTGATGCTTCAAAATCTGATGCTGCAAAGAAAACCACGCAAGCATGGCAGAAAACATGGGGAAAGCTTCATTTCTTCCCTTCATCCCCCAAACTGACTTTGATACAAGTCAGGGCTGAGGTTCCCAGCTCCCTTTGGTGTGGGCACAGCATTGATTGAGTCTCAGGATGGGAAATGGGAGACTTTTGAGCAAAAAATGAGGGTAATTTGCCCATGCTGATGGTCTCATCCATTCCCTTGCCCATTTTTCTGTGGCTGTTTGGAGAGGAAAGCCTCCTCTCAGCAGCTCCAAAATCGATGTTTTATTGTGTGTGTGCCATTGCCAGGCTGTTTAATGGGGTCACAGAGTGCCTGGCCAGCACAGCTGGGCTGGGTGTGCTGGATTTGGGGGGGAATTCAGAGCATCCAGCAGGTGTGGAGCTGTTCCTGCTGGGTTTGGGACTCAGCCTTTCATCCCCTCTCTGGATTAGAGCTGGAACTCCTCACCAGGTACCCCAAAACCACAGAGTGTCACCAGTGTGGGGGGGTCAGAGGGGCTGCCAGGGCTCCAGGCTGGCAGAGGGGAGGTGTGGATGGGATGTTGGGCAGGAATTGTTCCCTGGGAGGGTGGGCAGGCCCTGGCACAGGTGCCCAGAGCAGCCCTGCCTGTTCCATCCCTGGAGGTGCCCAAGGCCAGGCTGGAGCTCCCTGCTCTGTGGAAGGTGCCCCTGCCCATGGCAGAGGAGTGGGAATGAGATTAACTTTGAGGTCCCTTCCAACCCAAACCAGTCTTTGCACAGATTTGTGGATTTGGGAAGGGGAAATGTGTCTCAGCAGGGCGTGCACAACATCTGCTCTCCAACATCTCCTTTCTCAGCATAAAAATCCAGTCCTTTCCATGGCATTCTTCTCTCTTGCCTTGCTGCTTTAGAACAAAGGTGGCAGCAGCCCCAGGAGCTGCCAGGACTCCAGGTTTTCCTGGATTTTAGGATGTGTGCATCCCTGTAAAGGCCCTGGGGGCCTGGTAAACAACAGGGGTGTGGGTGTGCAGCATCCAGCACAGCTCTGCTCCCACGTGGGGAGCAGCTGCTGGAGCTGTACCACTTCCAGGCAGGAATTCCTGGCATTTCTTGGCAGGAGAAAACGTCCCAAAGCTGACTTTCCAGTCCATGGCACTGGCCATTCAGTGGAAAGGCTGAACTGTAGAACAGGAGCAGCTTTGGTGCTGCTCCTGAGCTCTCCATGCACAGCTTGGTTTTCCCTCTGGTTTCCTTCCCACCCCATTGGTGTTCAGAGGAGGAGGATGGAGACTCTGGCATGGTGCAAGTGACAGGGAAAGTTTTGGCTGTGATAAACTTCTCCATCCATTTTTAGATGTAAAGCAGTTCTCAGATGGGATGAATTCCCTGAAATGTGGTGAGGAATCTTTGCTTGGGGTGCTTTCATCTCTTGCCCATCAGCTGCTGTTCTCCCCAGCACAAAGAAAATAAATCAGCCAAACTCCTCTCCTGAAATAAAATAAATCAGCCAAACTTTTCTCCTGAAATATTTTTTTTTAAAAAAAGACCTTTTAGTTTTGCCTCATCACATAAATCAACTTTATTTTCCACGAGGACTCGTGTTTGTTTGTGTGCCCTCCCTTTGGAAGAGGGCAAAAATACAGGAGCCTGGAAGATTCCCAAAGGCAGGGATAGAGTGCCATTCCCACAGGCTGAGATCATCCCATTGATGCCAGGAGGGTGGGAATGACATTGTGCAAAATCCTGCGGGGACCCAGCACTGCCCGAGCTCCCCTGGGATGTTCCAGCTCTGCCTGACCCATCCCAGAGCCAGCAGGGAAATGCTGGAATCCCCATCCCTGGAGGGGTTCATGGCATGTGGGGACATGGTTTAGGGGTGGGTCAGTGGTCAGACTTGAGCTTTCCCACCCTAAATAATTCCAGGGTTCTTTATCAGGGAAAAGCTTCTCTACTCCTCATTTTTTCAGAGGGAATGGAGGAGCAGAGGGGCTGAGCATCCCTCTGGCAAAGGGAATTCCCAAGAACAGGAGTGAAGTGCACAGAAGTGGCAGGGACCACAAGTAGGGCTGGGAGCAGCTGCTCCTTATCTCTTCCTGAGCAGGCACATCAGAGAAGATAAAGTAAAAAGGGAAAAGAAAAGATAACACAGATTGAGTCAGCCTGGCTCTCAGAGGGAGCTTTTTCCAACCTGTTTACTTGTCACTGATGATTTTAGCCCAGCCTCTGGGTCTTCAGAGAAAACCAAGGGTTTTTTTCCTCCTGTTTCATGCCTTGCAAAAGGGAATCTTTCTTCCAGCCGTGAATTTGTGGCATTTCTTGGCACGGGGAGAAGGCCCCAAGGCAGGTTTAGTGTCACTGGGTGCTAAATGCCACCCCACATCTCGTGTGTGTGAGGCTGGAGGTGTCTGGTTCACCACCCACCAGTGGCTCCTCTACTCTAAAAGCAGCTCAGGGTCTGTGTTAGTCATGTTTTAATGATATTGGAATCAGCTGCTCGTGGCTGTTTGAGGAATTCCAGCCCAGGGCTGTGGATGTCCCAGGGAAGGGAGCAGGGAAGGGGAGGCTCAGCACAATGACCTCATCCTGCCTTTCCTCTTGCTCAGCTCATCATCCTGCATCAGGTTTCAGGGATTATTCAGTGGTTGTAGCTGGGAAACGAGATTAAGGATTTGGTGCTGTGTCCTGAAAGTTTCTGGGGCTCTTCTTCCTCTGCTGTGAACTTCAGGAGGAGCTGCTGGTGTAAAAAATATCAGCTCTGGCTGCTTTGGAGTTGGAAAATCAATGTTCTGGGCTTGCAATGGCAGAACTGGGAGCAGGAGCTGCAAGGCACAGGCTTTGTTGTGGCACTGTGGGAATATCCTGTGGCCACAGGGTTCCATGGGACCCAGCTGAGTGCTCCAGGAGGGCTCAGGGAAGCAGGAGGGATTAGCAGGGTGCTCTGTTACCCTTGGCATCCCAGGCTTCTCCCTGGGGACACTTCCTGGGCTGGTGACACATTGTAGGGAATGAAGGGAATATCCCAGGGCATGGAGACAGGGATGCTTTGCTGACATTGCTGCTCTGGAGCTGCTCCCTGCCTTGTTCCTGGGGGTGTTTTGGTGCTCACCCCCACAGCCAGGGCTGGGGAGAAGCCCCAGATGGGAGGAAACTCCTGATCCTGAGCTCTGCACAGCAGCTGTGACTCAGCAGTGGGAGCAGCAGCTTTGCCATGGATCCTCTCCTGCAAAGGGAGCTCCAGGCGTGGATTTCATCACCCAGCTCTGGCTCCTTCTCCTCCTGGGGCCACAGATCCCTCACAGTTTCCATTTCCAGGCCCACAGATCCCTCACAGTTTCCATTTCCAGAGCCACAGATCCCTCACAGGCTCCATTTCCAGGCCCACAGATCCCTCACAGGCTCCATTTCCAGGCCCACAGATCCCTCACAGGCTCCATTTCCAGGGCCACAGATCCCTCACAGGCTCCATTTCCAGGGCCCACAGATCCCTCACAGTTTCCATTTCCAGAGCCACAGATCCTCACAGTTTCCATTTCCAGGGCCACAGATCCCTCAGAGGCTCCATTTCCAGGCCCACAGATCCCTCACAGGCTCCATTTCCAGGGCCCACAGATCCCTCACAGTTTCCATTTCCAGAGCCATAGATCCCTCACAGTTTCCATTTCCAGGGCCCATAGATCCCTCACAGTTTCCATTTCCAGGGCCACAGATCCCTCACAGTTTCCATTTCCAGAGCCATAGATCCCTCACAGTTTCCATTTCCAGGGCCCATAGATCCCTCACAGTTTCCATTTCCAGAGCCACAGATCCCTCACAGTTTCCATTTCCAGGCCCACAGATCCCTCACAGGCTCCATTTCCAGAGCCACAGATCCCTCACAGGCTCCATTTCCAGGCCCACAGATCCCTCACAGTTTCCATTTCCAGGGCCACAGATCCCTCACAGGCTCCATTTCCAGGGCCCATAGATCCCTCACAGGCTCCATTTCCAGAGCCACAGATCCCTCACAGTTTCCATTTCCAGGGCCACAGATCCCTCACAGTTTCCATTTCCAGGGCCCAGAGATCCCTCACAGGCTCCATTTCCAGAGCCATAGATCCCTCACAGTTTCCATTTCCAGAGCCATAGATCCCTCACAGTTTCCATTTCCAGGGCCCATAGATCCCTCACAGTTTCCATTTCCAGGCCCACAGATCCCTCACAGGCTCCATTTCCAGAGCCACAGATCCCTCACAGTTTCCATTTCCAGGGCCCATAGATCCCTCACAGGCTCCATTTCCAGGGCCACAGATCCCTCACAGTTTCCATTTCCAGAGCCACAGATCCCTCACAGGCTCCATTTCCCTGGCAGAAGCTCCCTGGTCCAAGGTGTGTTTTGTGTCTGATCCTCCCGAGCTGCTCTGACATCTCCACTGGGAAATGGAATATCAACAACGGCAATTTAATGGCCCTGGCTGTCAAACAAAGCAGAAATATTTGGATTTTAGAGGGGGGTTGGCACCTTTTATTGCTGGAAACAGCATGTGGTAGTGCCTGTCCCATGTTCCTGCTTCTCCTTGCCTGCCCTGTGGGTTTGGGGTGCAGAGAGCAGCCCTTTCCCCTATAGGGGACCCAGATCCCACAAACAGCAAAGCAGAAAAGCAGAAAAGCTGTTTATTACCTGTGTCTGTGCAGCAGCCCCAGTGAAACCTGGGGTGGATTTCCCTTCTCAGCCAAGCACAGAGGCTCTCAGGCCATTTTGGGGTTAATCTGTCACAACTCTGGTGCTCAGGACCAGCAGCCACCACCCTCTGGCCTTTCTGGAGCCTGGTGTGTGGTGAAATAAAGAGAATTTTAATGGCATTTACTGAAAATGTTTGCTGGCTCTGGAGGGCAGAGCACTCTCCATCAGCCCAGCCTGTGTCCCCTGGGATCTCATTCCCTGATTTTGTGCAAAATGCTTCTTCCACTGCTCACTTGAGCTCATCTCACTCTGGGGTCTCCCACTCCTTCCCTGGGAAGGGAACTGGGTGGAGGAAAGAAGTTTTGCTTAACAAAAGCCTTCATGAAGCACTCTGCTAATCCAACCCCCTTGGCTCCAGAGGGATTTAAACATGTGCTTGTAGTTAATCAGGTATTTAAGTGGTTTTCTGACTTGGCAAGCCCGAGAGGAGCTATCCCAGAGGAGGAGGAGAGCAGAGCCGTGGCCTCCCAGCTGGAAGGGTTTGGAAATGGGGGTGTTGAGGGCAGCAGTGCCACTTTGGGGGCCGGGTTTGGCTTTCTGTGACTCAGTTTCTCCTTTTGTTCAAAGGCACCCCAAAAGGCAGTGGTTTGGTGAAACAGGAGCTGGGGACAGTGTTTGTCAGTAAATTCATCTGAGCTGGCAGTGGGGGCACAGGAAAGGTCCTGCCAGGGGCTGCTGAATTCAGAACTGGCACATCCCGGACAGGAGACACCCAGGGTGAGGAAGGATTTTAAGGGAAATCATCCCCCCCTCACTCTTGGAAAAGCTGCTTGGAAAGCTACTCCAGAGTGTGGGGCAGCTCAGGAGAGGCTCCATGGAGTGTGAGGGAGATTTTTTCCCTTGGCTCATGGATTTCACCCCTGTGGGGCAGCTCAGGAGAGGTTCCATGGAGTGTGAGGGAGATTTTTCCCTTGGCTCATGGATTTCACCCCTGAGCAGGGAGGTTTTCCCAGCTCAGTTTCTGATTTTCTTGCTGGGTATTTCTGCTGGGATTGCTCTGGAATTTGTCTCCACTTAACCACCCAGTATCACAGCACTGATGTTATTATGCAAAGTGTAGATTATTTAACCACACAAGGGTTTGTTTTTTTTAATTTATTGATTTGACGTTGCTTTGAATCCCATTACAGGAATCTGCTTTATTAATGGACTTTGTCCATGCTTGAGATTAACTGGGGATGCTGGATTTGCAAATGAAAGAATTGGAATTCATGTTGTCCATATTAATTACTTGGGTGATGCTGGCTTCCTTGGGGAAACCTTTATTTTTATTCCACTCCTGTTGCTTTGTCTTAATTCAGAAAATGAGTTTGGTGCTGTGGGATTGGGTTGGTTTTTCTCCTTTGCTGGAATTCCCTTTTAACACTTAGGAAGATACTAAATGATTTCATGGAATAGGCTGCTCCTGAGGATAAATTTTAATACAAAAAAGGGACAGGGAGCTTTTACTTCAATGTTTTGTTCAACCCCACTTCCTCCTCTTTTGCTTTCAGCTAAAATCTCTGTATCTTGCTCCTGCTAAATCTTTACCTTGCAAAATCTCCTAATTCCTGCAGTGACACTCAGCCAGATTCTCGTGCTGAGTAATTCCACTCTCTTTGCTGGTTAAAATCCAGGGATATGCCTGGATTTTGGTATGTCCAGGTATTGCTATTGATCCAAACCCATTTTTTCCTTGTGCTCCTCCCACCCAGGCTCCTGCAATGGTGTAAATGGCCCAAAAAAAAGGAAAAAAAGAAAAGAAAAAAAAAAAGTTTGGCATGATTTTATGGGCGTCAGCTGCAATTTGTTCACTTAAATTGTCTTTTTGTCATGCTTGCATTATTCCACAGCAGCCAGTTTGGAGAGTTAATTGAATATTTGTGTCTCTCAAAGATGCCTTCAATTACTTCCATTGAATAACTCTGGGAGAGAGCTGTGATGAGGAATCACTGATGCTTATTTTCTGTATCTGAGCCTTTATTCCAGCACCTATTAAAGGATGCCAAAACATTCCTGGAGTCTCCCACCCCGAAATTCCATCCTTTTGAAGCAGAGTTTAGCATCCATTGAGCATTAACAATGCATCCCTCCATGGCTAATGCAATAATAATCAGCTCAGGGCTTGGAGGTGGGAGCAGCTTTCAGAGAGCAGTTCTTGGGTTGCAGCCTCTCATTGTGTGTGCAGGAGTGGATTGATTTCTGCTGGGTCCAGGAGGCTTCCAGGTGAGGCAGGAACATCATTATTGATGCTGCAGGTTCTGGGGGAGGGTGTGGGAGTGTTTCCCAGGGCTGGGCATCAAAACAAAACCCCTGGATAGCCGTGGGCAATCCCCACCTCAGGATTTTTGGCTGCATTGATCAATCCCCCAATATTTTCAACTTCTTTTTTTTTCCCCATTGTTGGATTGCAACAGCTCTGCTGGCTGAGGAGGGCAAGGGGAGCCATCAAAAGCAACATTTTTGGAGTGGATAAAAAAGCAAATGTGTTGTTTCAAGTGAGATTTGCAATTCCTTCTGTTTGTGCCTGCTCCTGGGAACAGCAGGTCAGGATGGGCTCAGAGAGGGCTTTTAACCTGCTGTACATCAGGAGACCCACGCTGGCCTCCTCCTGAAGCCTCTCCTGGTGACAGCTGCTGGGCCAGGACCATAAATCCTGATTCCTGCCTAAGCAGAGCCTGGCTTAGAATTAATGGCAGAGCCTGGCAGCTCGTGCAGGGTTGTGTTAATTGTGAAGGGAGGGCAATTTGGAGAAGGTGCCTGGATTAGAGGAGTGGGAGGGGAGGACTCCCAGTGTCTCATTTGCTCTGTTAGACCAGGGCTGAGCTTTCCTGCATCCTCCATCCCATCAGCCAAAGCTCAGCTCCAGCAGGATCCAGGGTCCTGTCCCAGGCACAATCCCTGACAGCAGCTGGGGACCATCTGGCCCAGCTGCAGAGCATCTGTTCTGCCATGCTGGGCTCTCCACAGCCCAGTCCTGCTCCTTCCCTTGCTGGGATCTGTTCCTTCTTCCCTCCCAATTCCCCTGAACTCAGAGGACCTTCATCACCTGTGAGACCCCTGCCCCTTCCCCATTTTATAAGCTACAAGAATGTAAAATTTGGCGGATGATTGGTTGACGATTTATGATCCTGATTTATATTTTTGTTTGGTTTTTTTGGGGGGGTTAGTTCTGGGGTTAGTTTCATGTTTGTTTTGGGGTGATTATGGAATGATGATGACAGTTGGTTATTGTTTTTGATACTAGGAAATATAGAGGAAGGTTAATTGGAAGTGTATTGGTGATAAGTGATTTGGATAATGTAGGGATATAGGTTTAACAGGAGTAGTGACACCAGAGTCACCTGGGGAAGGACAGGGGGTGGCAGGATGGACAGGCAGCACCAGCCTTGGTGCCTGTTTGAGTCATCCCTGAGGCTGGGCCATCCGGGTGAGGCTTTTTGGACTCTTTTCCCAGCAGAGGTTTGCGGGGCTGTGCAGAGCTGGGGTGTCTGGCTCACAGAATGCTGGACATGGGGGTGAGGAGCAGACTGCACCAAGGGCTCAGTGTTGATCCAACAGCTCCCATCAGCTGGAGGGGGTGTGGGGAGCCTGGTGTGTGGTTCCCAGCAGGGAATTGTGTGATTGGAATGCTGCTCTTGTGCCAGGAGCTGTTCACTTGCTGCAAGCCCAGACACCGGGGCGGTCTCACTCGGGCAGTGGAAACCATGAGGGCGAGTGATTGCTCCCCATCTGACTGTGCCATCCTCTACTTGTGAACCTCTTCCCCTTTCCTGCAAGGATCCCAGTTCTGCTTTTCTCTTTTGTTCCTGTAAATACTTATTTTAGGGTTGTTAGTGGATTTACTGCTTGTGAGGGCGGGGCAGGAGAGCTGCACACACACATAAAAATCTTCAGTGGCCGTCAGGCATCTCCTGTCACCTCCCAAGGACAAGAGTTGTCTGAGCCTTGGGTTACCTCTAAAAAAAACCATGGGGTGCTGAAGCAAATCATAAAAATCTAACTAATATGGATGGGTGATCAGCTGCAGAACAGATGGGGCTGGTTTGGGCTGGGAGAGGGGGCAGGAAAACCAGGCAGAGCTCGGTGCTCACTGTGCTGGGAAACAAAGGTGAGAGCAACACGAGGGAGATTTTCCTGCTCCAGCTGCCTCAACATTGAATGTCTAGGATCAGCTAATTAGAGGGGCTTTTCTTGGCAGGTAAATGAGAGAGACAAGCTCATCCAGGGACTGAGTCAGCCCAGCTGTCTCCGAGCAGGATGAATCACCGTCCTCATAGGAATTGACAGCACACTGAGCTTAGGTGGCAGCTCTGGCTCCTTCCCTGACAGGAGATAATAGGCAGCCTCTCCTCCAAGTCCATTTTCCAGCTGGGATCTAGAAGGCTTTTGCAAGTGGAAATAAGTAGTTTTTTTGCAGCTGGGATCTGGCAGCACAATGTGGTTGAGGCTGGGGCTGATCCTGGGAATCAGCCCTATGCTGGGGCAGGAGTTCCTCTGCAGCCCTGAGAGCTGCTGGTCACAGGGCAAAAGGGATGAGAAATTGAAAAATTGATGAAGATGATGAGAATTGATGAATTCTGCTCCTGACCTGTGGTTTGGATACTCCAGGCAGCACCTGGGATGCTCCAGGAAGCTCTTTGGGCAGACACACAAGGATGGAAATGGCAGATTTGATTAAATTGGTTCTATTTTCATTTAATGCTTCACTGCAGAGCTGTGAAGGGGGGGCCCAGCAGCCAGACTGGAGTTAACAGGGTGGATGTGGTGCAGGGTTGATGCATGAACCTTTTCCTTTGGGTTTTAGCCAGGAATCTGTGGGGCTCTGGGTGGAGCTGAGGGGTGGGAGAGTGACCCCTCAGCTGTGCTCTGCTCAAATCCTCCTTGACCTGCAGCTTTTTCTGCCTCTTCCCTTTGCAGGAGGAGAACTTTGTGGCATCACAGTCCTTGGGAGGGTCCTAAAGAGTCCCTTGTGCCTCTGGCAGGCTGGGCTGTCACCCATCCATCTGGGAGCAGCAGGAATAAGTGACAAGTGCCACCAGGAGCCATCTGGTGCAGGCTCTGCGTGGCCAGCAGGGTCCTGGCTTGGGGCTGCAGCCCCAGCTGGAGCCCCAGCCCCAGGCTTGGATGGAAAAGCAGGATTTGGGCAGCTCCTGCTGCTTTAGGAGGGATGAGTGGATGAGATTTGGTGAGCTCAAGGCAGAGTTGATTAAAGGCAGTAGTGGATGGGAATTGTTGGGGTTGTTCAAAGCAAATCCTGGAGTCACCTTACCCAAAAAGAACTTCCAGGCTTTTCCTGGGATCCCAGTGGCTCTGTAAACCAGCAGAGCTGAGGCCATCCTCATTAAACATCCTCAGGCACTGTCCTGAAGAAATGTTAACTGTGATCTGGCCAAATTCCAGTTGGAGTCATTGCCTTTGCCTGACAGTATGAAATAAAAGAGCATTTTTCTGCAAGTCTCCTATTCTCAGTTGTTTATTATCTGGCTGGCAGCATCACATCTCTGCCCATTAATCCATCTCTCCAAGTTCCTCCAATTCCAGCCTCCTGGAGGGGGTTCAAGCTGCCACCATTTATTATTTGAGTCAGTCTGCCAGGGAAATATTTGCTGCTTCCCTGAAGCATTGACTCCCTTCTCTCTCTGCACCCTCAGTGCTTGAATGAGCCATTTGTGGCTCCCAAACTGATATTAACTCTGTGAAACAGAAAATACCCCACATATTTAATGCTGATTTTACTCCAGGCTGCTGAGTTTGACATGAAATCTGCAGAAGCAGTTGCTGGTTTGTGTGGAGGTTCCCAGGGTGGCTTTTGGGATGCCCCATCCAGGTGTGCTGAGCTCCCAAATGCTGCCTGCCCTCCTCAAAAGTGCAAATTTGATCATCCCTGTGTGCCTGAGGGCTGGCTTTTGGTCCCAAAATGTGTTGTGGCATCATTACTTTGGGGTGCTTTACTCTTCTCTCAACCAGAAATCAATTCCTGCCTTAAAAATCTTTTTGGGGAAAGGTGAGAGGAAGTGGTTGGATGTTCCTCACAGGACACAGGTTGTGTCCAAAATCCAGAAAAACACAGGGCTGAGTCCCATCCCAGCCCTCCCTCTGAGCTGACCTCCCTCCCCACACTAATCCCACCTGCTGGAATCATTTTTCCCAGATAACTTGGAGCAGATGATGGATGGAAAACTGAATTAATCCTTCCTTCCTTCAGTGCCTGACTCTTGTTTACAGCACCAACCTCCCTGCTTGGAAATTCAGGATGCTGCCCTGAATTTCGTGGAGATAAAGGAGTTTTGGAAGAGGTGCTGGCCAAACCAGCAGCTCTTGGGATATTTGTGGGCATCTGTGATGAGGTTTTTTTGCACAGCAACCTCATTTGGGCAGCAATAACTCGGTGTTAGTGAAAACAACAACAGCAGAAGCTGCTTTCTCAATGACTCCTCACAGGGACCTGCTGCATTTCCCCCTAATTACAATTCAATTTGCAGTGATAAATAGTTTAATAAGCAAAAAATGGGCTTGGCTGTGGTTGGTTATGGCTCTGTGTGGCTTGGGGGATGCTGGAACTCGGGGAAACACAATTTGGAGCTTCCAAAGGCTCCAAAAAAAAAAAAAAAGCTGCAGTTTGGACAGCAGAAAGGAATAAGAAGTTGTTTTACATGAGGGAAAGAAAAGTTGGGGCTGCAGCTCCCAGATGTTTTCCTTGGGTGATGTTGGCCTGCAGAGTGATGGGTGAGCTCTGAGATTTGGGGGAAAAGAGCTGTTTCTGTGGGTTTTGCTGCAAATAACAGGTTGGGCACAGCATCCCTGTGCCTCTCACTGGGCTTGGGGTTTTCTTTTCAAAAATAATTGGGGTTTTTTTATACCTTTCATGGCTGTGACTGGGGAATTTCTATTGCTGGCTGCTGGAGGAACATGTTACATTTATTTTCTGCTGGATTTTTGGATATAAATTTCAAATTCACCCCTCAAAGTGGGGTAGGTGGTGGGGTGTTTTGTTTTGTTTTGGGTTTTTTGTGGTGGTTTTGTTTTGTTTTGGGTTTTTTTGGGGGGGGGGGTTTGGTTTTTTTGTGGGGTTTTGTTTTTTTGGGGTTTTTGGTGGTTTTTTGTTTTGTTTTTTTTTTTTTTTTGTTTTGGTTTGGTTTGGTTTTTTGGGCTTTTTTTAATATATTTTTTTGGTTTTTTTGTTTGTTGGTTTGGATTTTTGGTTTTTTGCCCCTTTTTTTTTTAACTGATAGCTTTACACTGCTGGATTTCCAGAAGTCTCCCATGGAGGCTCAGCTGGTTGGTGGCAGGAAGTTTTCCTTCCAGTGGATAAGGATGGATCAATGGTTTGGCTTTCAGCTTCCTTAAAGCTGGAAACAAATGGGATAAACTGCAGAGAAGTCACGGGTGATTTGTGTTTGAAAATTCCCCTTTTTCCTGCAGAGATGTTCCCATTTTCCTGCCACACCCGGACAAAGCACCCCAGCAGAGTTCAGGGGTTTGGATCCACTCCTGAACACCCCTCAAATCTGCCCTGAGGAAGCCACGCCTGGCTCATAAACCCCAACACTTTTAAACCTTATTTATTTAAAATCTGCACTTGCCATCCAGGTAGAATCCCCTGGGAAGAAGGAATGTGCTGAAAAAAAGTGACTGGAGCCAGATGCTGGGCGTTTTCTGCAAAGGCAGTGATGGGTGATTTGCTGCTGACAGCATGAACTGGTGTTAAGTTATTAAATTGCAGATGAGCTCATCACTTGTCCTCGAACAAGTTTCAGCCTTCAGAGGCTTTAAAATATTGTGTGTGGTGGAAAAGAGATAATGCTGGTGTGGCACAGAGGTTTGGGGAGCAGCTGAGAAAGGCATCTGTGCCTAAAATACCAGGAGGGAGCAGGGAACGCTCCACGTGGAAAATGTAAAGTTCTCCCAGGAGAGAGGAGGAGAAATTCTCTGATTTATGAGCTGGACGTTCTCATTTTAGCTGAGGAGAAAATGGTGAAGGGTTTTGAGATGCTTGAAAGGGCAAGATGCTGAGCCTGGTTTGATTCTGAAGGTCCCAGTGAGTTGTCCCGAGTCCCCAGATTGGCCCTCTGGTAGTGCCTGGTGTTTGCCACAGATCAGGGACCAAATCCAGCTCTTATCTGATGTTTGCTTGATCCTAATGCTGAGCTTTACCAAACTGGGAAGGTGACATCCACGCTAGAAAAGTGGGAGTTTCCTTTGAACACCTCCCTCCACAATGAGATTTTTTTTGAAGTACAAAAATAATAATTTGTATAAATTTGTAAATACTAATTATTATAATATATATAATTTGTATACTATAATATAATTTGTAAATAGTAATTTGGCAGAAGCCGTGGGACAGACTAGAAATCAGTTTGGCCACTTGATTTTCCCAGCTGGGCAGCCTCACACGTGTGTGGTTTTTAACTGCCTCGGCTCTTTTTTTACTAAATAACCTCTTTGCAGTCAAGGAGTTGGTGTTAACTCAGGCAGTGCTGCGGGGCTGATCCTAAAAATACCAAGGAAACCAGTGGGATAAACACTTGTCACCTCGTTTGTGGCCTGAGCTGTAATTGCTGGAATGTGAGATCCCTCGGGCTGTTGTGTCTGAAGGCTCAATGGATTTTTTTTTTAAAGTGTAGATGTTTATTTTCAACCTGTCTGAAATCACAGAGCATCCACACCTACAAGCAATGTGCTTTCTCACGGGGTTTTTGGGGCTGGAGCATCTCTGAGCTCAGGACAAGCTTTAATTTATTGCACGGTGCCAAAGTGTTACCGGCTTGTGTTTGTCAAAAGGAAATTCTTTGTGCCAGGTGCCACCAGCTCCATGAGAAGTCAAAGAAGTTCAAAAAGGAATAAAGAGAGTATTTGGGTATTATACACAGGAATATATTTGAGGTGAAAGGAGCACACTGTGTATAACCCTTCCCCTCCCCATCCCTGTGCACTGATGTGTTCCATACGGGGAGATCTCTGCTAAAACTCCTCAAATTATTCAGCCTAAGAATCACAAACCATAGAAATCAGCCTTGGAGGGGACCTCAGGAGGTCTGGCCCATCCCTGGGGCAGGATCGGCTCCACCTGAGCTGCTCCTGACACCACCTTGCCCAGTCTCCACTGGCACAGCTTCCACTCCCTCCCAGTCAGCCTAAGCCAGCACTTGGCTCTTCCCTGTCTCAAATCCATCCTCCAGTTTGCAGTGCTGCAGTTTTGGGCTCCTTCCTCCCTCCCTGTGCACGGCAGCCCCAGAGCTCCTCCAGTGTGGGGGTGTTCACAGGGGTCCCAGGACGAGGGAAGAGATGAGAACCTTGACTCCATGTTTCAGAAGGCTGATTTATTACTTTATGATATATATTATATTAAAAGTCAATTATTTACTCAAACTATACTAAAAGAATAGAAGAAAGGATTTCATCAGATGGCTAGCTAAGAATAGAAAAAGAATGGAATGATAATAGAATCTTGTGACTGACCAGAGAGTCTGAGACAGCTGGGCTGTGATTGGCCATTAATTAGAAACAACCACATGAGCCCAATCCCAGATGCACCCGTTGCATTCCACAGCAGCAGATAACCATTGGTTACATTTTGTTTCTGAGGCCTCTCAGCTTCTCAGGAGAAAAAATCCTAACGAAAGGAATTTTCATAAAATGTATCTGTGACACTCCAGTGCTGCATTCATTCTCCAGTTGCAGCTCTGTGTGATGTTCTCCAAGGTCATCTTGGATTTTATCCTGATTTTATCCAAGGGTGTCATTGACTCAGTGGGTTTATGAGGCTGATTCTGCAGCCCTAAAGCCTCTTTGCAGAGCAGGTGAAGGCCAGGAGTGCAGCTTCCCTCAAGGTGGCACAAAGTGTCCCATCCTTCTCTTTGTCACCAAAACTGCAGGGAAAACAAAAACCCTCCAACAACATTTTCAGTGGGAGCTGCTGGGGATCGTTTCCTCCTCCAGTCAGGGCTGACTTCAAGAACCTCTGGCTTTTCTGTCCCACCTAACCTTGCTCCTTTGCCCTGTTTCCTGCAGGATTTAGGGATGGAGTCCACCTCTCTGGATGATGTCCTCTATCGTTACGCCAGCTTCCGAAACCTGGTGGATCCCATCACCCACGACCTCATCATCAGCCTGGCAAGATACATCCACTGCCCCAAACCAGTAAGTGCCATGGTCTCCTCTCATTTCGTGCCTTGGCAAACTGGGAATGTGGAAAATCCTCCCAGTTCTGGGTGGGTCTGGGCCAAGAGGTTCAGGTTTTCCAGCTGAACGAGTGATATTTGGCTAATGTTGGTACTCCTTTTGGCTTGTGTGTGGCAAGGCATCACCCATGGGTGGATGGATCTGCAGGCATCACTCTGCTGTATTTCCTGCTAATAACAGGTCTTTCATTTCCTGTGAGAGCGTCTGAAGGGATGGAGTCATTCTCTGCTGCTTCTTGTGGATGTTTTGCTCAGTTATAGCCTCCACCACTGTATGAAAAGGAGGGAAATTGCCTTTTTTTTTTTTTTTTAAGAATTTACAGATTTCTTTCATGTTGTGAGGCAAAGCCACAAAGGTGCTGTTTGGGCTGTGGTGTGAGTCTGACTCTGAAGGGCTTCATAAAACTCTCTGCACTCAGTAAAAGGCGCTGGGAAGGGTGGAGGTGACACCAGGGACCCAAATCTCCACCTCTAGAGACAAGGATGGCTCTCCATGTCCTACAGCATGAGATCGAGATGGAGCCACACCCCTGTGCTGTGCAGGGACACCCATGGATCCCTTTTCCTGTGGAGAATAAATCCTTTCCTTCCTCCTCCCCCATGAGCTGGGAAAGTGGAGAAAGCTGCTCTCGTGCCGGGCACGCTTCCAGGCGGAGAGGCCCCGTTCCCCTGCTGAGCTTGGCCTTTTCCAGAGCCCTGTGCCTGAGCTGGTTTCTCCTCCTGAGGGTGAGCCATGGGAGGAGAGCTCTGGATTCCCCATCAAAACACCCCGAGGCCACTCCTGGGCCTGGAGCTGCTCCAGTGCAGAGCTCCTGCTCTCCCCTGTCCCCCTGCAGGTTTCTTTTGGCACCAAAGGCAGTGCCAGGGTCACTGGGGAGATGCAGAGTCCTCATTCCTCTGCTCAGCCCTGAGAGGCACATCTGGACAGCTGTGTCCAGTTCTGGGCTCCTCAGGGCAAGAAGAGCTCCTGGAATGGGGCCAGAGCAGGGGGACAATGAGGAGGAAGGGACTGGAGCATCTCTGACAAGGAAAGGCTGAGGGAGCTGGGGCTGCTCAGCCTGGAGAGGAGATGCTGAGAGGGGCCCTCATCCCTGGCTGTCCCTGTGTGCAGGGACCCAGCAGTGGGACAGGAGGAATGGGCAGGAACTGATGCCCAGGAAGCTCCACCTGAAAATGAGGAAGAATTTCTTCCCAATGCAGGTGAGAGCTGGAGCAGATTGTCCAGGGGGGGATGTGGAGTGTGGAGCCTCCCTTCACTGAAGAGATCCCAGAGCTGTCTGGACACAATCCTGGGCCATTTGCTGGGAAATTTGGGCCTTCCAGCCTGATAATTCTGGGATTCTGTGCTGGCAAAACCCCAAATGATCAGCCTGTGCAGCACTGAGGCTCTTACTCTGCAGGAGATGCTTTTTGGATGCCCTTGGTGCTCTCCACATCCTTTGCACAGCTCAAAGCACCACACCAGGCATGGATGGGTGGGTGGATGGGTGGATGGATGGATGGATGGATGGATGGATGGATGGATGGATGGATGGATGGATGGATGGATGGATGGATGGATGGGTGGGTGTTGCCTTGGGGAGGGAAGCAGGGGTTGTGCAGGTGGCAGAGAGCAACTCCAGCAGCAGCAGGGCTGTGCTGCAGCTCTTCATTGGTGGCTTTGCCTTGCTCAGCTTTGGGTGCCACTGGCTGTGCTTTAAACCTTTTTTTTTTTTTTTTGGCAGCTGAGTGAAAAGTAACTTCATCCCAGTCTTTCTTGGTGGTTTCCTGAGATACTGATGTTCTCTAAGCCCCCAGAAAGTTGCCTGCTTTAGTCACCAGGGTTATTTTCCAGCTCCCAGCCCTCTCTTCCCCCAGACTTTCTTCACTTTGACAGAGCCTTGGCACGATGTGTGAGAGCAGGAGAGCACTCAGGGCCAGGAGTGCTGCACAAGTTTTGGCTTTTGCTCTGAGTCCTGTGGCACAAATATACATAAATATATATGTTCAGGCAGCTGGGAGCTTGTCCTTATCCATGCAGAGGTGGATGGACCCTGGGCTCTGTTAACCTTCTCTTTTAAATATGTCCCTGCTCAGGGTTATGGGGAGAGGCTCTCCTGACTCTGTATATTGCTTTTTTCACTCAGCTTCTATTTATACCACCCTTAGCTTAAAGGTGACCCCTTGGTCTCTCCTCTGAGCTAAAATAAAAGTTGAATCATTTTTCCAAGCCCTGGGTAAACACAGCCTGAGTCTGTATGGCCAGGAAAAATTGGCCTGGGCTCCCCAGCGTGGCTCTGGAGCTCAGGGGATGCTGATTCCAGCCAGCAAACCCAAACCAAAAGCTGTAACTTGTGCTGGAGGAGGCTGGAGTGCTGTGAAGGAGCAATTTGAGAGGTGGAAATGTTTGGGTGAGTTTTGTGTGGGTGTCCAGGCAGTGGTGCAGGGCTGGATTGCTGCTCCCAGGCTCTGCTGAGGTCCCAGCCTGGCCTGTGGGTTGGGGTGTGAAAGGAGCCAAGGAAAATCTCCTTCCCAGACCCTTTGGAAGTCAGGGCTTGGATTTGGTCCCATTCCAGATGTGTTTAATGCTGTTCAAGGAAACCAGGTCCTGGAGTGCAGCTCTTGTCACCTTTGGGGGTCCTGAGGCCTCAGAAGGGGCAGATTTGCTGTTCAGGAAACTCAGATTGTGCAGGAAGTTTTCCAGCAAGGAAAGGGGGATCAAAGACATCTGAACAAGTGTTTTCTCTCCCATGGCCAGTCTTTTGTCTCCCTGCCTCTCTCCTCGTGGAAAAGGTTCCTTGGAGAGCAGCTCAGCTCCAAAGCCACTTCCCAAATCCCAGTGCCAGGAATCAGTGGGTGCTGCCCTCAGGGTGATGTCTGTCTGTCTGTCTGTCCCCATGGCCAGGAAAAGGGGACAAAACACCCCAGCAAAGCCATGTGCTGTGGGATTGCAGCAAACCTCCTGCAGCTGCTCTGGTTTGCAGCGAGAAGGAGCTGAAAACACAAACTTTGAGTGAGGAGTGAAAGGGCCCCCATGAAAAATTCACAGCTCTCTCTGCCAGCAGGGATATCTGGCCCTGGACTATTGGAAAATTAAAGCAATTCCTTTTTTTCCACACACCAAAGCCACGTGTGTGGATGACTGATGGCTCTGATAGGAGTGAGTCAGGCTTCCCTCCAGCTTGAGGACTTGTTGGATTTGGGATAAGCACTGGAGAAAGGCAAAGCCTCGGGCAAGGCTGGTTTGGGGCTTGTGCCCTTGTACTGCAACCCCTGGGATGTACCTGGGAGCTCCTCCAAGACCTGAAGGTTGCCCAGAGTGAGATTTTGGCTTTGCTGATTCCCATCCTGCTGCTTTCTGGCAGGGCAAGGCTGGCAGAGCAGCTCAGCAGAGCCCCATCCCAAAATCCAGCTTTGCCTGCCATTCTCCTGCAGCTCCTGGGCAGCAGCTTTTTTTGTTCAAAAATGAAACAAACCATCCCAAAATCCAGCTTTGCCTGCCATTCTCCTGCAGCTCCTGGGCAGCAGCTTTTTTTTTGTTCAAAAATGAAACAAACCATCCCAAAATCCACCTTTGCCTGCCATTCTCCTGCAGCTCCTGGGCAGCAGCTTTTTTTTAATTCAAAAATGAAACAAACCATCCCAAAATCCAGCTTTACTTGGCCATTCTCCTGCCCCTCCTGGGCAGCAGCTTTTTTTTTGTTCAAAAATGAAACAAACCATCCCAAAATCCAGCTTTACTTGGCCATTCTCCTGCCCCTCCTGGGCAGCAGCTCCTCCAGGTCTCTGGTGGAAGATGTGACCCTGTTCAAACACAGGGGAGCGGATTTGGGCAAGTATCTCAATTTGGGATTGAGATAATTCCCTGTTGTGTGCAACAGGGAACATCATCCTCATCTTCCCCACTGAAATTCAAGATAAATGGGGACAGGGGGAGTTTTTAAAGCTCTTCTAAGCAGCTGGAGAGTGGAAGCAAAGTGGATTTTGCCCTGGGTGGATGGAAGCTCTGTTTTCCTGTCATTTGAACAATTTCTGTGTGGCTCCTTCCAGAGGGGAGGCACCCTCTATTAGGGAAAAGAAAATAAAGAAATAAAAGCAAAGCGGTTTTGTAAATAGGGAAGGTGCCGGGAGGCTTTCCAGTGATGGCTCTTCCTCGATGGCAGGGACTGGGATTCCTGGCCGAAGTCCAGCGAGTGATTATCTCCCGGTTTGGGCTATTTGGGGATTTCTAAGAGCTTTATCCCACCCTTCCCATCTTCAAAGAGCTGTTGGGTAATTTGCTAAATCCTCCTGATTTCTCTGTCACTTTCCTTTTCCCCCTTGCCATCCATCCTGCCAGGACAGCCCCAGCACAGCTCCTGGGTCTGTATCCGTGTTTTCACATCTGCTTGGAGCACTTGGAAGTGAAATTTCCCTGCTGGTGCTGGGAGAGCTTGGATACCCTCGACTGCTCCTTCCTCACCTCTTTTTCCCTTAAAAAAACCCGCTAAATCCCCAGTTGTGCTGTGCCTGCAGAGCAGAGGTGGGGAACGAGCTGGAGCTGAGCCTTGTGCCCTTTCCCTGGGATTCACATTTGCAGGGACTGGATGGGAGGGGGTCCCGCCACCCCTCCCAGGGCTGAGAACCCCCAGGGAATGACAGAAATGTCCCAAAAATATCCCAGGACACTCCTGCAGCCATGGGGGGCTGGCCTGGGCTCTGCTTCCCGTGGGATCCCAGCTGATCCAGGCTGGGAAAGGCTCGCTGGGATGTGCTGAATTTGGGACATAAATAACCCAAAAATTCACATCTGGTTTCATCCTGGGAGCAGAGAAGGGACAGAGGAGGGTGAGGGGTGCCTGCTAGGATGAGACCTGCGGTTCCAAGGGGGATTTTCCCTGAGAAATGCCAATTTTGCTCTGAATTTCATCTTCCCTGTGCGTGCTGAGGGGGAAGGCAGTGCCATCTTTCAGGAAAGGGAATGAAATCTTGAAATCAGAGGACAGAGTGGAATAAACACTCTGGAAAGGAGATATGATCAAATAGAAATGAAATTGAAAAAAACCACAGAAAATTTGAAATGGAGTGACTACAACCAAGTACACTGAGGGGAAATGAGGTGCAGTGAAAAGGACCAAAAATTATTCCCATTGAATTCCCTAAAATCAGGGTATAAAAGTAAACAAAGAGACAAAAGAGAAACAGAAGAAATGAAATTTCAAAAATAAAACAAACCTGATACACAGTGAAACAAGAAAAGCAAATGGGATGACATGAAGTGCATAGCAATGCCCAATTGATCCTCATTTAAATCAAGATTTCATTCCCTTTCCTGAGAGTGCCATCATCCCCTGAGCACTCTGATTCCAGTGGGTGTTTTTCTCTTTTTCTGTTGTGCACCAGCTGCAAGGATTAACCTGTTGTTTGCTGAGATGTTTCCAGAGTAATGAGTAAATCCAGAGTAATCTCTCCTGGATTTTTAGCTGCTCCCTTTGTTTCATGGCAGCTCTATCAGTAGCATACAGATGGATTCAGCATTAAAATTTTGCTGCTCCAGTGACCTTTCCAGTGGCACCTAAGTGATCTTCCCATCCCAGCACTCAAGTGGGTCCAATTTAGAAATGAGGATGCTCCAAGGCCTCCTCCCCACACCTCAGGCAGTTTTTAGGGCCAGGAAATGCAGCACACACCTCCCTGCCATTCCCCACCCTGCTCCCATTCCTCCTTTGCTGTGGAAGCTGAGCTGGGTACCCTCCAGCAGCTCTCAGGGAAGATTTTGATTTTTTTTTTTTTTTTTGCAATTTTATCTTCCATGTCCCCCTCAGGGCCATCTATCACCTCGGATTTTATTGCCTTCTCTAATTGCTTCTCTGAAGTCCAAGTGCAATATTACTGCAGATCCTGTGGAACAACTTCCTGAGCTGCTGCAATCCCCTCCATCTCCTGCTCCTGCCTCTCTTGATAAGCCCTACTGTACATTGCTTTTCATTTTGGTGTGTCAACACCGAGGCTGAGGCTCTGCACTTTGGCCTTTCAGCAAAGCAGATTGGGGGAAAATGTGCAAAATTGGGTTCCACTCCTTCCCTTTGTTTCTACAGATTTTGCCTTTCAGTCTTTCTGCCACTGCTGCAGCTCCATCACCTCCTAATTTGGGCTAATTCAGGGTTTAATTGCTGGGTCCTTGGTGCTCTGTGGTTGTCCTAAGTGAGCACTCGATGCTGCTGGGATGCCCAGGGGTTTGTGGTGGCAGAACTGGAATTTTAGGAGCTGCAAAGGAGCAAATTCTCTCCTGAGAGCTCAAGAATGAACCTGGCTGGTGCTGGGGGGCGGTGACCACCCCGCCCCATCTCTGCAGCCAGGACCTGACGGGGAGCTGTGACAATCCCAATCACTTTGGGGTTTCCAGATTTGCTAGATTTGCCTGGAATCAGAGGATTTGGGGCTTTGCTCAATCACGAAATTAAAACAGTTGCCATGCTCAGTGTTGGGTTAATTTGATGAAATCCAAGGGTTAATTGGACCTTCTGGAGATGGGCCAGGCAGGTCCCCTCAGGTGACAGCCTGGCTGTCCCTGCAGGCCCCTCCTGCCCACAAGTGCAGCTCGATCCCATTTTGCACCAGTTGCTGCCTTTCCCCCTCATTGAGTTTTATGCTGCTGTCAAGCAGGACTCCACAAAATGTTAATTTTGCCCTGGCACGGAGCCCCTGCCATCTGCTCCAGGACACCTTCAGCTGCCAGAGTGTCAGGCTGCTCCACAAAGGTGGTGAAGGGCCAGAAGTGCTGCTCAGGGTCTGTATTCTCACCCTGCTCTGCAGCTAATTACAGCCACAACCTTTAATTATTCCTACCTTTTTCAGTTTGTTGTGGAGTCCTTACCTGCAGAACCAACCGGGGTTTGGAATTTCACTGGATGGTTTTGTAGATGGCTTTGGGTGATGGATGGGGTGAGTTTTCTGATCAGCATCTCCAAAATTCTCCTTCCTGTGAAGGTTGCTGCTGGATGGGAAATTTAGTGATAAAACCTTCTAATAAGGTTTTATGAAAGTCTAATTTTTGCTTGATACAAGATTGGTTCTTCTCCTCTTTAAAAAAAAAGCCCTTTTTCTTTGGCTTTTATTTATGCTACTTCAGATTTTACCTCTTTTTCGTCTTTTACCTTCTTCTTTCATTTTTTACCTTCCCAAGAGGGAAATTTTGGTTAGATTTTACCTCTTTTTCCTCTTTTACCTTCTTTAAGAGGGAACTTTTGGTGGTAAAACCTCTATCCAAGCAAACCAGAAGGAAGGGAGTGAGGTTTCTGCTGTGAACAGCATTCCCTATCCAAACAGCATCTGGAGCTGTTTGCTGGGTTTGCATTGTTTCTGTGCAGCTTTTATGTCTTTTATTTCTGTTTCTGTGCATCTTTTAACATTCTCTCAGTAGAATTTCCCACAAACTACCAGGATTTCCTGATATTTGGGGTAGTTTGAGACAAAAACTCCCCTGAAATAGGTGATGTAGGATCTGATTTGATGCTGGGCTCTGACTGTGTCTAAGTCCTGTGGCTCCACAGTGATCATTTCAAAATATGACCAAAAAAACACCCTCATTCTTATTAAAATGGCCTTTATTAAATTGCTTAAGTTCCTCCTCTAATTTGAATTAAACCAGACATGATTTATTTTCAAAAGCTTTTCTGCTCTGAGCTACGGGGTGGTCAAATTGATCAGCCCTAAAGCCACGCTGTCACTTTATTTGGAATTTACTTTTGGGATCTATCACTCCACTGTGCCAGCATCTGCTTCCCTTTGGGCATCAGCCACATCATCCCTCATCCTCCACACACCAAATCCTCTTCCCAGAGGAGCCTGAAATGGGGGAAAGGGAATTGCAACACTCTCGTGGTGATATTTTAAGGACACCTGGAGAGCTCTTCCAGGGGGATTTTTCATGCCCTGCCCAAGGAACTCAGCCATGAAAAGAGGAGAGATTTGGGATTTGGGATTTGGGATTTGGGGTGGATCCTCCCCTGCACACCTGGATGGGGTTGTAGGTAGGAACAGTCACCAATCCCTGTGTTCCCCTCCTGGTTTTTGGGATGTTTTGGGGAAATGGTGGATTTAAATCTTTTCCCACCTCCTGATCTCACAGGATTTGCTGGAGAAAACCCCATTAGGACTTGCAAAGGGAAATGTGGGACTGGCTGCAGCACAGATGTCTGCAAGCAACAATAGGCTGAGCTCTGAAAGCAGAGGGGGGAGGGACAAAAAGAAGAAGAAAGGGAAGGGAAAAAGGCAAAGCAGAAAATCATGAGATGACTTCAGCCCCTTGTGACAACATCAAAAGGGAAGAGTCGTAAATTCGGATCCCATTAAAGCCAAGGGGAGCGGGAAAAGCCATTTTGGGGCTGCAGCTGCAGGTTTGGGGTGGGCAGAGCTCTGTCCTGGGGTTCATCCTCTGTGCCCTGGAGGTGCTGGACACGGCTTTCCCTCCCTCATTCCCTGAGACCACGGGGTCCCTGCAGGGTTTGGGGTCTCCATTCCCACTTTGGGCATCTCACAGGGTGTGAATCCCTCACACGTGGGGCCATTTCCACGTTTCCTCTGTGTTTTGCTCTCAGCCTTTCCAAACCCCAACTCCAGTCCCTGGGGATTTGCTCTCTTTGCCTTCTGCTAATTTGGGATAACTGATTGGATACACATTAAAGCCATTGAGGATTTTTTCCCCTGGGGCTTCCCAGGGCATGTCTCACTGTTTTATGCCTTTGTTTAACTGGATAATAATTCCATTTATCATTGTGAACACTTTCTTTTGTCTTTCAACCACTCGAAAAAAAAGAGGTTTTTGCTTAATAATCCAAACTATTATTCTATTGTCCTAGCTGATCATCCAAGACAAAACAAAACCCTAAGGAAGAGGATTTGGAAGGAAATCTCTCATTCTCTTTATTTTTAAGGTGTGAAATAGGTCATGTTTTAAGGTTCATTGTCTGCTGAACTGCATGAAAAGCAAAAATCTTGGCTGAGGGATCCCCACACCAAATATTTCCTGGGCAGGGAAGGGGGTTCCCAGGATAAGTGTGGTTTGTGCCTCAGTTTTGCTCGTGCCTCACAACTGCAAATCCTGCAGCATCCAGAAAGGGATGTTGCAAGTGTGAAAATTCTTTTAAAGGATCCACAAAAGGAGAGGGGGGAAAAACCCCCAATTTTTAAAGGATTCAGGAAGGCCAGGGAGTTTTCATTTTTAAGATATGCAGGACAGCACGTTTTTATTTAAGATTGATTGTGAGTGACAGAAATGTGGGAACTGTGTAATAACGCTGGGAAAAAAATATCATAAAATCCTGTTGCTTCCTCGCAGCCCCCAGACAATGGCTAATTGTTCTAATTTGGGTCACTCCCCTGCTGTGCTGCAGCAGGAATCCTTCACCAGGGCTCTTTAATCATTAACGTTGGCCTCTTTTCCACAGTGCTTGGCCCCAGTGCAGCCCCCAGGGCTCTGCCCATCCCCAGGGATTCTGCTCCTGGAGGAGGAACAGGGATTAATTTTTTAATGAAAACAAATTAATTTGTTGTAACATCTTTATCACCTCCTTTGCGTCCTCCTCTGAGCTCTCTCCCCTTTTGGAGCAGCCCTGAAATCCAGTCTGGGGACCCAAATCTTGCCCATGAGGTGATGCAGGGAGGGCAGGCAGTGACTCCAGGGTTATTTGCCCACAGTGGAACCACAGCCCTGCTCATTTCAGCGTTGTTTTTCCCTGGTGAAATCCCTCTGCCCTGCAGGAAAGCCAGGAAGGTGCTCAGGGGTGGTGAAAGGTGCTGTGCAGGTGCTGGGTGATGCCTCAGCCATGGGGTCAGGGCTCCCTGCAGCTTTGGCAGGACACAAATGCCAATCCACAAATGCAGATGTGTGGCTGATGGATCTGTAGGAGCTCAGCTGGGGGCTCCTCACAGCATTTATCAGCTGGTTGGAGCTCAGTGCTCGGGAAAAGGGCACATCCCAGCTTTTTTCCTGCCAGCAGCATCAGCTGGGAAGGCTGGACTCTGTGTGTGTGTGGTCTGTCCCATCTCCCCAGCCCTACCATGCAGTTTTCTTCCCAGAGTTTCAAAACCAGATAAAAAAATGCACATTCCCACCCCCTGTGTGATGTTAGAGGGGCCACATCTTGTGTGATGCTTTTCCTGTGTGTTATTTCAGGAGAGTTTGCTGCTGGGATTGGGCTCTGGTGGTGAGAAAATGCAATTTTTGTGTTGGTTGTTGTCCTTTCCATGGAAAGGGCACTCGGGGTTTCCCAAAACCCAGCCCTGTGGGATTCAGGCTCTGCAGGTTGAGGTTTCCCTGCCCTCTGCCCACAAAAAATCAGCTTTGTATTGACCTTCCATGAGTGATGTGATGCAGACTGATGGAGATGTGGCAGAAGGAGCTTTTGGCCTCGATTTTGATGTTGTGGGAAGTGCTTCACCCCTGGAAGCAGCAGCATCTGCCCAGAGGGGTTTGTGGCTTTTTTTCCATCATTCCTGAGGGTGCTGATGGTGCAGGGCAGAGATGTTATCCCAAGGCAGAGGGAGCATCCCACAGGAATTCTTGGCATCATCACTCCCCTCATCCCAGGGGTCTCCCATTCCCCAAGAGGTTCAAACCTTGCCAGCACGAGCTGGGCTGGTTTTTAAGTTGATTTTAAAGCTGATTTTTACGCTGATTCCCTTTCCAAACAAGCTCTTGGGCTTAGTCCCACCAGGGTGTGTGTGTCAACTCCAATTATTTCCTGATAGACTTGGATCAGGAACAGGGAAAAGCTTTTGTTTGGAGCCCTTGGCACGGCACCAGCAAAGTCCCTTCTCCTGCACACGAGTTTTGGGGCTGCAGAGGTTTGGGTAAAAAACCTAAAAAATGGAGGTTTCTGAAGCACAGAGTTTGTGGGAATGAGATGTGCAGAAGGAAGGAGCCCAGCCTGTGCCTTAGTAGGGCTCTGAAATGGGAATTTTATTTATTATTATATTTATTTTTTTTGTCTACAGAGTTGATGTGTGCAGGAATCATGTGCTCTAAATCATTTATTAAATCCCCCAAAACAGAAATATCCCAGGATCTACAGGGCATGGGAGTTGAGCTGGTGAAGAAAAAGGGCTGAAAGGGTTGGGGTGGCCACAGAAGGATGAGCTGGATGTGGAGAAAGGATTAAAATATTCCTTGTCCTGCTCCTGTACCAGCATGGATGGGCTGGGTTTGCTTTGGCCTGAATTATTCAGGAATTGGTTTGATGGGAAGTTCAGGCCTGAGCTTCCCTTGGCCATCTGGAGGTCTTGAGGGGAAAAAAAGACCTCATCAAAAACCTCAAAAAGCCTCATTGGAGAGGCAAGATGGCCATGACACACCTGAACCAGCAAAAATTTGTGGTTTTTTTTTTTTTTTTTATTCTTTCTCAGCTTCTCCACGTTCCTCTTGTGAATCATTTCACTTCCCCAACACTTCAGCTGGGATAAGGCTGGAGACAGCTTGAATTGTCTCTTGCAGGGTTATTTTGGAGGAAATTTGCAGCACAAAATGCCAGCAATGTCCTTCCCCCTCAGGATTTTAGCACTTTGTTTCCTTTTCAACACCAGTTCTTCCAGAGAGGCCTCGGAGCTGGAAACCCCCACTCCTCCTTCAGGGTGGATCTGCTATTTCAGGGGCTGCTGCAATGCTTCAAAATAAAAATAATAATTAAAAAAAAAAAAAAAAGAAAAAAAGGCAGATTAAATGAAAGCAGCTGGCACCTGGCAGGTAAAAAAAAAAAATATATATATATAAGGAGGTGTCAAAATCCGTGGTGTTTTCTTCTCATGTTGGGGCGGGCGCTTCCACAGCCAGGAAGGTGTTGCTGGCAGTGTTGCCTTCCCAAAATGTTTTGAGGCTCTAAGTAAAGAATTGCCTGCTTTTCCAGGCTTTCCTGTGGGAAACATGAGGTAAAATGTTGCATTTCTTAATTTTCTCGTTGTTCATTCCACAGGTTGAGCCTCTCAGGGTTCAGCCAGGCCCAGGGCTGGTTTTTGCCGCAGGGCCTGCAGTGGGAGAGGAGCTGTGGGAACTCCTGAGGGATGAAATTTGTGGGATGAAAACCCAGATTTTGGGTTCAGCATGGTGGTGAACAAGGTGTTGAAAAGCAGGGGTTTAAATGTGCTCCTGTAAACCCAATTTCCTGCGAATCAGAGGCTCAGCTCACTGGTTCCCAGGGTTTTCCATGCCCTGTGTCCTGCTGGGATCCCTGGATCTGCAATTTCCACCTGAAATCCCCTGGCACTGCTGCCCTCAGTGCAGTGGAGCTGGGCAAGCACCACCCTGGAATTATCAGGGAAAAATCAGCTGGAAAATCAGCTTGTGGTTCATGGGAAGCACCATGATATATCTGGGAAGAAACCCTCCCCAATTTCTATTAAGTCTTCATTCTTAGAGTGGAGTCAAACCCTACAAATCCTGGCTGATATTTCTGCTCCAGCCACCTGCAGAGATGTCCTGGGTTTGTGGTTGTTGTGGTTTTGTTTGTTTTTTTTTTTTACCCTGAGAAAACGTGCTGTAATTGTTTCCCCTTACACCCCCAAGTGATTTGTCAAAATCCCAATTGCTCCCAGGTAATTCAATATTTATGATGTCTTTATAAGGCCAGTCCCGCTCCACTGATGCAGAGGTGAGGGGGGGAATAAATTACATAAATTTCATAAATTAGGGTGCAGAAGCTGAGCTCTCAGGGAGGATGTGAAGGCAGCAATAATTGGCTGTCCAGGCAGAGGAGATACAGCACCTTCCTCAGGATCTTCCCAGAAAATCCTGAGCCATCCCTGTGGCCGAGCAGCCCAGGCTGACTGTTTATTGTAGGGTTTCCTCTTTAATTCCTGTGTCTTCCCTAACGATGTAACATTTTGATAAAACCAGGCAGACAGCACAAATTGTCTCATTTTGGATCTTTTTTTATCATTATTGATCTTTCAGTCAGGCTCATCTCTGCCTGTGACCTTTCAGAGAGCAAGAGAGGCACTGCAGGATGGGTGGTTGGAATTACTGGAATGCAGATCATCTGTATGAAAATCCTGGGTTCTATTTTATAAAAATGACTGGATTTTATTTTATTTTTAGGACCCAATATTTCTAGACCCAAATCCTTAGAAACTTTCAGAGTTCAAGTTTTCCAAGCCCAGTATTCCTTGGGATGAAAAGATGATCCAAAATCAAGAACAGGCCACGTTTCTTCATGGTTTTATTTTTCCTAACAGTTCCATGTTGTGAGATTTTCTCTTCCCAAGATTCCGTCAGCTCACAAATCCTCTGGGAAGCAATTTGTGGTGGTAATGAATGGGTGATTTAACCAAGTTTAATCAATCTCTGCCAAATTTTAGCGCTGGAAGCTGTTGTGTGGCATCAGATGGTAACGGTGGGATAAAAACATTATTATTATTATTATTATTATTATTATTATTATTATTATTATTATTATTATTATTATTATTATTATTATTGCTGCTGCTGCTGCTGCTGCTGCTGCTGCTGCTGCTGCTGCTGCTGCAGAATCTTAGCAATCAGAGAAGTTTTTTCCCCCTTTCTAGACAGTTTTAAGGGTGATCCCTTAAGGCTTCCCAGCTCCCAGCTGGAGCCACTCTGGGCTCGGGGCAGCCCCTGGGTGTGATGGCAATGCTGCAGAGCCCTGAGCCCGTGTCCTTTCCATGTTTTTGCAGGAAGGGGACTCCCTGGGAGCCATGGAGAAGCTCTGCAGGCAGCTCACCTACCACCTGAGCCCCCACTCGCAGTGGAGACGCCAGGGCATCATGAAGAGGAAGCCTCAGTCCTGGTGAGTCCCTGCTGGGTCCCTGTCCCCAGGCTGGCCTTGCCAGCCCTCAGGGGCTGGGGACACTGGAGACGAGGGTTTTCCACAATGGTTTTGCCAAATGTGGGAGCTGCCTGTTGCTCCCTGCAGCCACAGGAGGAGCAAATCCACCCTGCTCGGAGCTGGGGTGTCCCAACCTCCAGAATCCACCTTCCTCTCCAATCTCACCAGAATTTCCCCCATTTATGGCTCCTTCATGCTCCCCCCAGAGGTGTTTCCCTCTATTTCCATCTTCCTTTCCCTGTTGCAAAGGAGAGCAGCACTTCAGTGCCTGGGGAGGAGGAATGGTCTGGAAAACCTGAGCTATCCATCCTCCAAACATCCCTTGTCTCCCAGACTGCTCCAAGAGCTCCTAATTAGCTGGTAATTAATGTACAGGCACGTGTCACCATGCACACCGTGGCTTGCAGTTTACACAGAAGGAATTTTGTTGTTAAAAATGGGGAAAAAACAACCCAAATCCCCTCCTCATCCAGCTCCTCAGCAAAGCATTCCCATCTGGTGTCATCCTGGATCCACAGAGCTGAGAAACCTGTGGATGAGGCTGATGAGAATAGAAAGGGCTGCTTGTTTTCCTTATGTTGGGCATTATATATTTATTATTTTTGCTTAAGGAAGCGAGAAATAGAAACAAAGCTGCAATCTGGGAGAGTCAGGATTTGTATCCAGGTGCTGGCTCGTGGTCCCAGGAGAGTTTTGGTTGTAATGGAGCTGTAGTGGGAATTAATCCAATGAAAAAAAACTGGGATAGGTAAAGAGAGGGGAGGAACATGGTCACAGGAGGAAAAAAAGACACAAGGAAATAAAGGATTGAGTGGCCAAATAGGATTAGGAGCACATCTCTTAGGGATCTGGCTTGTCATCCTCACAAAGTGCTGTCCTGAGAGACCAAAACGTGGAGAAATGCATTTCACTAGCAGCGTTACCCACGTTTTTGGTGGGTTTTAAGGTGCATTGATGGCTAAAATCTGCAGTTTCCAATAAAGCAGCAGAAACTGGGGGGGTTTGGAGCTCCCAGGCTGTGTCCCGCGGGCACACGGAGCTCTAATGACCCAGCAGCTCATTACCCTCCGGGGTTTCCTCTTAATTAGAGTAGGAAATGCTCACCCCTTATCCCCCGTCAGGGCATTGTTCAGGTCACGCTGCTGCTGCATCGCCGAGCTCTTTACAGCCCCCAAACCGCCCGAAATCCTTGGAAATGACAAAACCTCGAGCCCTGCTTTGTGCCCCTCTGTCTTTAATTACCAATCCCTGTCCTTAATCCCCAGCCCGGGATCAGCACGGTGTGAGCACAGCCTCGTGCCCGAGATTTGCAAGGCTTTATCCGCAGCTTTTCCTTGCAGCAGCCGGGAAATAGCTGAGGTTTCCCGGGGCTTTAGGGGCAGGCATGAGGTTTTGGGATGAGGTTTTGGGATGAGGTTTTGGCTGCCAGAGAGCCCTGAAGTGACCCAGTGCCAGCGTGGGCTGCTGGTTCTGCCCCAGCCAGGCTTTGGAGGGTGGGATTTTCCTGCATTTCTGGCTTAGATGCTCTTTTAGGAGGTGGCTGTGAGTTGAACCCTTTGCTGGAAGGTGAAGTCAGTCTTGTGTCAAGGTCTAAATGCCATAAAACAGGGATTTTATAGAGAGCATCCTGCTCTGGGCTGGGGTTTCCAAGTGCCCAGTGCTGCTCCCAAGGGAATCGTGAGCTCCCATTCCCAAGTGTTGGCATTGCCCTGACTCAGCCCTGCTGCCAGGTGTTGCAGGAACTCCCCAGTGTCACAGATCCACCCTTTTTCATGTGTGTGTTGCGGGGAAAATCGCTGTCCTTCATCCACACCCACATATCCATTGCAGGTGGGAATGGGAAGCAGAGCAGCAGCAGGAGGAGGAGGAGGATGGGCACAGAGCTGATTTTTTTGGCCAGGCAGAAGGGGAGGCTCTGCTTCTTAATCCCAGCTCCTCCCAGGCTGGGTGTGCTCCCTAAATCCAGGCAGACATTCCCAGCCCTGGCACAGCAGCACCCAAACCTCTGCCAAATGACCTTATTTTGTTGGCACGTTGTAAATCTGTCTGGCTCTCCCTCGCTGTCTCCACGCCTCCCTCGGAATACATTAAACACCCAGGGCTGAAACTCGGGGAAAGCCAGCAGCAGCAGGATGGAGGCAGCCTGCTGAAATCATTTCCCTGTGCCTGGCTCTGCCTGGGGAACACCATTCCAGCCCTGGAATCTCCCTGCTCCTGGGATCTCCCTGCTCCTGCTGCTGCCAAGTGCTCAAACCGGGAATCAAAGCTCCCTAGGGCTGGGAGCAGGAGGTGTTTCCCAGGGGAAACCATCCCTGGGGATATCCCGGTCCTTTGTGGTAGGAACGAGCCAGGAATGCAGCAGAGAGGATGGAGCAGTGGGCACCAGCTGAAGGAATATCAGATATTCACGTTGTAGCTCCAAATTTACATCAGAGAAACCCTTTATTTTTTATTTTTACACACAGTTCTTGTTAATGCCCCTGCACGAAGCAGGGGAAGAATTTAGGGTGAAGCAGCTCAGTTTAAATGGAATTCAATGGGGTCAACCTGGAACTAAATGTGTGGATTTTTTTGACCCTGCTGCTGCTCAGAGAAATCCCCAAATGCCCACACCAGGCTGAGCCAACATGGCATTTTCTGCACTTTCTAACCCCATTTTTTGTTTCCAAAAAGTGAGCTCCCAGCCCTCACTTGTGCAAATCCCCCAGTGCTGGCACCTGGAAAGAGCCAGGAGCTGATTCTTTTCTCACTTCCCCTGGCTTTTCCAGGTGGTTTTCCTGAGCTCCAGCCCATTCTTTGCTTTGCCACTTGTCCTTTCTAGTGACACCAGGGACCAGCCTGAACTCCTTTCACCCTCTGATGTGAAATCACCTTGAAAACAGCAGGAAAAATTATTTGGGACAGCTTTTGGGAATGTGGAGGCTCTGTGAGGCTGTGGCAGATTTAACCCCTGGTTACCTGAGGCTTGGATGTTCTCCATGGCATCTGGGATCCAGGAGCTGTTAGAACAGAAGGTGTTTGGATTTAGTGATGAATTCACAGAGGTTGAGCAGCCTCATTTTGGTGGCAGGAAAGAACTTTTACCATCCCACTCCTGATTTCAGCAGGGGCACAAAAAACGTTTCTGTCCTGCAGGAATGCTGGGTGCTGGGTTTTCATGTTGGCACTGCCTGCTTGCATTGCTTTACAAAGGAAGAAAATCATTTAAAATTCGTTTTCATGGTGGGAGAAGCCCTTTGGAGAGCAGAAAGGGAATGTTTGTGGTGGAAATCCTCCTCTGCTGTGGCAGCTGGTGGGCGAGCCAGAGAAGCTGGAGCTCCCTCAACAAAAGGTCCCTTCAGAGCACCCAGCACAAACCCAGGTGTGGGAGGAGGCTGGAGCAGGGGCTCCTGGTCATTAAAATCCCATTTCTGTGTGTGTGTGTGTGTGCTGGAGCTGCTGCAGAGAGCAGGGAATGTGGGAGCTGGAGCCTCTGGGGTGTGTGTGTGGGTGATCCCTTCTCCCTGTGCCCATGGGATGCCATTCCATGGACATTCCAGGGCTGTCCCAGGGAGCTGAGGGGACAGAGGATGCTCCAGATGCTCAGAACTCAGTGGTTTGGGGTGGTGGTGAAGTTTTCCACCTTTTGCAGTGGAAAACAGGCGATTCCCAAACCTCTCTGCTCTGTCCAGCGTGGCCTGAGGCTCTGGGGATGGAGAAAAGCAAAGTTCTCGTTCCTGGTGGCTTTTCAGGTTGGGATGCTCAGCCCAGGCTCAGAGGCACTCTCTAATAAATGTCTGAATGTGATGGGGAGGCCTGGAGTGACACAGAAATGAGCTAAGATTTTTGGGACAGAGACTGGAAACCCTTTGGGAGACACCTTTGGTTTGGTGGAGTTCACACAGGGCTCAGCCAGCTTCATAAATTTGGAATATTTTCTGTGCTTTGGCAGAAATGTTTGGGAATTTGTGGTGCTGAAGAGCAGGAGGGGGCTGGTCCCAGCAGGGCTGTGGGATTTGGCAAATGAGGAGCTTTGATGGGGTTCAGGGCACACAAAGAGGTAAAAAAAGGAACTTTTTGAGGTACCAATAAGGAGTTGGGAGAAAAAGTTGGGTGTAATTTTATCCCAGGAATGCCCTTTTCATCACCCCTGTCTTCCTCACCTCGCTCTCCTCCATGGCCTTGGGGCATTTCCTCCATCTGCCCACTTTGGATTTTTATAGCCACTCAAGATGTGACTTTTCTCTTTCTCTTATGTGCCCTGTCAGTTCTGTCCCCTCCTCACCAGGCTGCTCTGGGCTGCTGCCCCTTGAGTTTATTCCCTTTGGCACATGCCTGGCTGCAGGCACAGTCCCTGCTGTGGCTGTGCTCTCCCATGGGCTGGGAATGTCCAAGCTGCTCCTTTGCTTTGTGGAAAATCCATTTCCCAAGATACCTGAATGGGAGCAGCATTTGGGGCTGCTCCTTTGGATGTGCCCAGCTGGCATTTGGGATTTTTTGTGGATTTGAGTGGGGTGGGCAGGTTAAACCTGGGGTTAAATGTGCCCAAGCTGCTTCCCAGAAATAAAGGAAAAAATCCCAACCCACTGAAGCTGGGATGCAGCTCCCTGGAGCTCCTTGTTATGTAGAAATTCCAGTTAATCTTCTCCAAAAATGCTGTTTAATGTGCAGACAGCTCCTCTGGCAACCCCAGGGTTGTGTGACCATGCACAAACCCTGGTGAAATGTTTTGTCCTGGTTGGAATGGGGTGTGATGTTGGAGGGGAGAGGAGGAACAGGCCAACACAGGCTGAGTAGGAAGAAGGGAAGGATTCTATCCAGCTGGAGATGGATTTCTTGAATGAGAGAGGAATCAAGAAAAAGAAAAAAAAAGAAAGCTGTGTCATTTAAAAGTCGATAATGTACAGCACTAAGAGGCTTTGGTGTTAAAGAATTCTCTTTTCAGGCTAGTGGGGTATAAATTCAGAGTGTCCCTGGTTTGCACTTTATCCCTGGACTGGGGAGGGGGTGTCAGGCAGGGAGGGATGGGCCTGACAGTGCACAGGGATGTCCTGAGCCAATGCTACAGCAAAATAGAGGCTGCAAACCACCCAAGGAATTCCTTTTCCACCCAGTTCTCCCTGCTGGATGATGCTGAAGGGCCCAAAAGCACAGAGGATTCAGGACAGGCCATTAAACCCCACAGCTCAGGCTCCAGAGGCTTGGAAGGAAAATGCTGTGATGCTTCTGGTTGAGTTTTAGGAGTCAGAGACTTTTTGGCAGGATGAAAGCAGGGCTAAGCTGTGAACAGATGAAATGCCTGGTGTGGGGGAAAGGTGGAATGCTGCACATCTGGGGGAGTAAAGATCTGTGAGGGCTGTGGTTGAGAAATAATTCTGCAACGTGTGGCTTGTGGCAGTTAAAGGAGCTGCCACCATTGTGGGATCATCAAGGCTGGAAAAACCTTCTGAGATCAAGTCCACCACTACGCCAAGAACACATCTCCACATCTTTTAAATGCCTCCTTTAAAAGTCATTTAAATCTTTTAAATGACTTTAAAGGATAAAGGGAATTATTGTTGATGATGTTCTGAGAAAATCTGATTTTTCCTGCGCCTTTTGCAGTGGGAGCTGTAAGATCTATCTCCTGCTTCCTGGAAAAACTGAGCAAACCACACCAAGCAGGTGCTGCAATCACTCCTTGCCACTATTTGGCCACCAGACCAGCAGGTTTGGGGTGGAATTGGGTTCTTTTCCCAGCTGAGTTTGGCTGGGGGAGAGGCTGCAGCTCCTGGCACACCTTGCCCAGCCAGGAGCCGGCATTGACCAAGACCTGCATTTGAAGCTGAGCTGTGAATAATTCATGGCCACTGAAATGCCAGCCGGGTTGGTGGCACAGGGCTGGCACATCCAAGGGATTTCAGGTTTCCCACTGGCTCAGTGTGTAAAATGAGCCCTTCCCCTGCTCCTTGTCTGGGTTGCCCCAGAATTGAAAACAATTGACCCAAACTGCAAACGCCATTCCCCCCACTCTGATGAACACTGACCCTGACAAAGGTGTGGATTGATTTTGCTGCTCCTGTCAGCCAGAAATGCTGGAAAATAAAGCAGAAACAACCAGAGGCTGGGCTGGGGTGATTGAGAGCAGCAGGACACCTTTCCCCACTGGCTTTTCCCTCACACTTTTGCTGCAGCCTTATAAACTTTCAGGTTTTTAAAACCTCGATTTCTAGGCACCCTCATCCTCCTCTTTCCTCTCTCCTCCTGCAGCTGAATCAAGGAATAATGGTGGCTTTCCTCCCCTCCCACCTCCTTGCACTTGGGTTCTTGTGCCTCCTTAAATGTGTTTCTTAGTCTGGTGCTTAATTAGAAAAGGCCTTTGATGGTGAAAAGTGTGGGGTTTTAATTTTTTTTTTTTGGTAATAATTACTCCTCTGCTTCTGGGCAGAGTGGAAATGAGATTTTCCATGGACACATGGAGGGGATTATTTAAATCCATCCCCACCACTTGGACTGGTAGAAATTGTTATTAAACGAGGGAATCAGCTGGGGAAATAACTCATCCCCCCTGCTTGGAAGTGGTCCAGACACTCTGTGATGATTTGTTTTGTCTCAAAACAGACACTGACTCCTTTTTTTGGGTGCTGAGGGGCAGTTCGGGGCCTGGATGCTGCTCCATGGGGGAAAGGCATCACTCCCAGCAGCCGAGCCCCTTTAATCCCCAGCCAGGCCAGCCTGGCTGTCACCCCGGGCTATGTTTCCCAATTAAGACCATCGAGCTCGAGGATGAAGCTTTGATAGGCGCTTTTTACATTTATTTTATTTCCCCAGCCCTTTCAGGCTGTGAATGAAGGTGTTTAGTGAGCTCATCCATCACTTTAACTCGGTGAATTCCCACCTCCCACTGCTGCCGCTGCTCTCTTTGAATGGAAATAATTTAAAATAACGCTGCTGCAAATGGGGACGGGGGGGGGGGGGGGCTGTGTCATCTCCAGGGGGTTCTGTCTGTCCCCTGAGGGTCCCCACGGCTGACACAAACAGGGCTCACCCCCTTCCATCCCAACCCTTCATCCTCACACTCCCCTTGGCTCCTGAGAGATGGGGTGGAGGAAAAAAAACCCACAACCTTCTGGAGCATCTGAAGCACAGAAGGTTCTTTTGCATCTCAAAAGGAGATTTTGGCACCTCCAGGAAAAAGTCCAAAGCTTCTGGACACATTGAAGTTTTTGCAGGCCTTGCCAGGCCGTGTTTTGACACATCCCAGGGTCAGAGGAGCCCCGAGGCTGATCCCTTTTGTCCAGCCCAGGGTGCAATATGTTCCTGCAGGTGTTTTCCTCTCTCCTTATCCAGGATTAGCGCCAGCCCGGGGAGCTGGGGGGTTTGGGATGAATCCACCCTGGTGTGCTGCAGGTCACTCCTCTGGTGCCCTGGGGAGTGAGGATTATCCTGGGCAGCTCCTGGCCTGGCAGAAATGCCCATCTGGAGCCAGTCCTCTCCTGCATTCCCTCCCTGCTTTCATCAGCTGCTGGCCCCTCCAGTGGGGCTCCTTATCCCAAAGATGATGAGCTGGAGATTTGGGGGGGAAAAAAAGAAAAAAAGAAAAAAAACCCCATCTGTTGACATAATAATATGGACACAATATGGACAAATCACTGGAGATGATTTGTTGTTGTGCTGATCTTTGCAGCAGCGTTCCTTAAACAGTGACACAAACCCTGTCACTGGTGGGTGCAGAGAACAAAGAAAAAAGCAAAATATTTGCATTTGGAGGGCCTGTGTTGGAGCAGGGAAGCCAAACAGGCAGCCAGGGAAAATCCAGGGAAGGTTTTTTTGTGGTTTTCCTGCTTGTCCAGCAGAATTTGCAGTGCCTGGGGATGGGGGAACCGGGCAGTGTTGGGCTGCTCAGAGCACAGGATCACATCCCTGCTCTGCTCCCTGCTCTTTTTGCATCCTTGGGGGCAGCTGGAGGCTGAAATGCCCCCATCAGCAGGGAAATAACCTGCCAAAAGCAATGGAGTGCTGGGGGAAGAGGGAGCTTGCTTTGGGCAGCTCAAGCTGTTCTCGTTGTTGCCTGGATTTTTCCCTTTGTTTGGCTTTGCAGGAATGGCTGCAGCCGCTTTCTGCTGCCCCTGGGCTCAGGAAAGGGGATTTAAAATGAAACAACTGCACCAAAAACTGTGCCCAGCAGGAAAAGCAACCCACAGGGTGCCAGAAATTCAATTTCAACCTCTGCTGCAGTGACAGAGGAGAGAGAGATGCAACAAAATTCTCTCATTGGAACAGAAGATGAAAAAGCCACCCAAAAAATCCCTTTTTCTTTAGAGGGCAGCAGCAGTGGGTCAGGTTGTGTCCTGTTATTCCTCACTGGAGGGCAGCTGAGGGGACAGTGGTGGCTCTGTTCTGCTGAGCCCCAGTGTTTGGTGTTAAGGAGAAGCAGATGCACCCCAGGGTTGGAATTCCCAAACCAGGGCTCCTTATCCTGGGGCTGCCAAATCCCAGGGACCCCATCCCAGCCCCTGGGAGGTTGGGAGGCAGAGAGGGCCACAGGAACAGAGTTTGCTTGGCCAACTGAACACCTGGGTGCTGAAAAGCAGGTGAAACAAAGCTTTTTTGGCTCCATAGAGATGCAAATTCTGATTAAAAACTGGCCCAGCATCAGGTGAGAGGTTCTTGGCTGCCTCACTGTGTCCATCTCCTCCTCCTTTGGCCGCTGCAGCTCCGCCAGCACAAATCCCTGGATGTTCCTCGGGATGTTCTGTGCTCTGGGGGGTTTTCCTGACCCTCCTGGATGGGGTTGGAGGCCACCAGCCCCACATGGGACATCACAGCCCCACCCCATGGGTCCCTGTCCCCCAAAGAGCCGTGCCAGGGTCAGGAGTTTCCCTTTGATCCATCCCTGAGCGTGGCAGGAGCTGTTTGCCTTTACCTTGGGCACCAGAGCTGCTGGGATTTTGGTGTGAAGGGCAGGATTTAAGGTCCTGCCAAGGATTTGGGGGAGAAAAGGGAAAAATAGGGGGTGATGGCAGCTCCTGGCTCTGGGAAAAATCCCTTCCCAAGGAGGGAGGGGGACAGGCAGGACCCTGGGAGCCGGGCTGGCCTCTCGTGCTCTGGCTCTCAGCAGAGCAGAGGGGACCTCAGCCTGCCTAAGCTCTTCCAAATGTGATCTGTGCTCCAATAAAATAAACATTTTAGGGAAAGCCAAGCCCCAGGCACACATTTTGGCAGCTGATCACTCCCTAATTGCAGGAAGAGCAGTTGGGAGAGGTTTTTTTTTTGTTTTATTTTTTTAGTTTCTGATGAGAAAACTGGGCTGGAGGATCAGAGTTGAAATTTCTCTCCCCACATCTCCCCACCCCTAAAAATCCTGGGGTTTTCCCTTTTGTATGAATGGAATTCAACTTATTTCAAGGAACAGGAAACACAAAGAGCCTCTGCTAAGTGTGAACCTCAAACCCTCAGCGAGGGCCTGGGTACAGGGAGTTCTCCACGATTTTTTCCTGGATTTTTTGTTGTTTGACAACACCAGGGGCAGATTTGAGGGCTGGGAGAGGATTTTGGTGAATTGGAGCCATTGCCTCTCAAGTCTGGCTGTTCCTGGGTGTTTCCCCCATCCCAAAACTCCTGGGGCTGTGGAAGGGGATGGAGATAATAATTAACACCAGCCCCAATTTCCATCAACGTGGCAAAACTCAGTTTGTGGTGAGGGGGCAGAGCAGGAGCAGCCACACTCTGCCCTCACTTTTGGGGTCACATCCAGCCTGTTAATGGGGCCACTCCTTCCAAAAATCAAACAAAGCACCAACAAAGCCAAAGGGAGAGGCTGGAATTATGGATTTTAGGGAAATCTCCATCCTGCTTTTCCAGAAAAGTGCAGGCCAGCACTGCTGTTCTCCATCACATCCCTCTCCCTTTTCTTTTTCCTCCTCCTCTTTCACTTTTTTACACATGTTGGCAGCCAGTTGGGTGTTTTTATGAGCAAATTATTAGGAATTTCTTTTCCTGTGGCCTCTTCCCCTTGGATACTGAGGGCTGCAAATGGATTTAAAGGTCCTTTTCCCAACCAGCCCTGCTTCCTCTTTTCTTAGTGGGGAGTTGCTCATGTAAATCCAACATGATTTGGGTACTTTTGTATCTACCCAATCATAAAAGTCCCTTTCCAAGAGCCTTTCCTGCCTTTTTTCTCCCTCCTGTGCTAGAATCTGAAGAAAATGCTGTTTGTTTTATGGCAAACTCTCATTTATTGTAACACAAATCCTTTTTTCGGGCCAATTCTCTTCCAGGGAGTCATTTCCAGAAGCAAGGAGCCCAACATGTTTTCCTTTGAATTGCTGATTGCTTTTCTCTGGGCATTTGTGCAAATTGCCTCTCTTGCAAAACCCAGGTTCTATCAGCTGCAGCTCCTTATTCCACTGGAGGAGAGTTTGCTGGGAAAATTCCAGTCATTTCTGTATAAAACCAGAGGTTTGGGAGCAAATTGTATCCTTGGGAGGGTGATATAAATACATTTTATTTTGGGGAGGATGGGATAGGAAAATGGAGCTCTCCAACAGCAGGAGATTTACTTTTTTTTTTTTTTCCCACTAAATTAAATAGAGTTATAATTATAGCAAAGCATTTTGATTGCTCCCAAGGGGTTATTTTTAGCATTTTGTTTAGCAGGAAATAAAAACAAATTTGGGGGGGGGGGGGGAATGATGGTTCTGAAACAGAGGAAGGAGCTTTCCCTTCCCTCCCCATCCCAACCTGCATGCAAATGAGCTGCATGCAAATGAGCTGCATGCAAATGAGCTGCTAATTGTCCCTGCTGGAGATATCGATAGGTGGGGATAACAAATCCAATTTCTGAGCTTTTATGGGCTCCCTTTGCTGAGGGGCACGGAGGGGCTGTGGCACAGGGGGACAAGGGAGGGTGGCATTTCCATGGGACCATCCTGGGAAAGCCTTCCCGGGTCAGGGAGTCCAGCACGACCCCAGACCCTGCTCCTGGGTGACACTGTGAGGTGACCCTGCTCTGTGGGGTGACCCTGCTCTATGGGGTGACACTGTGAGGTGACCCTGCTCTGTGGGGTGACATTATGAGGTGACCCTGCTCTGTGGGGCGACCCTGCTCTATGGGATGTCCCTGCTCTGTGGGGTGACATTTTTGGGTGACCCTGCTCTGTGGGGTGACATTATGAGGTGACCCTGCTCTGTGGGGTGACCCTGCTCTATGGGGTGACACTGTGAGGTGACCCTGCTCTGTGGGGTGACCCTGCTCTGTGAGGTGACCCTGCTCTGTGGGGTGACATTTTTGGGTGACACTGCTCTGTGGGGTGAACCTGCTCTGTGAGGTGTCACTGTGGGGTATCCCTGCTCAATGGGGTGACACTGTGGGGTATCCCTGGTCTATGGGGTGACACCGTGGGATGTCCCTGCTCTATGAGGTGTCACCGTGGGGTTGTCCCCTCTCTGTCCCTGCTCTCCAGTGTCCCTTTGTCCCACAGGCCTAGGTGAAGGCCTTCTTGCTGCTGGGAGTGGCCAACCCTCACCCAGGATAAAATTCCCTCTCCTTGCTGTTTGTAGCTGGAGTTTTGGGCTCTACTCCGTGTCTGCCCCCATGCAGGGGCTGCTTTGGGGTCCCTGTGGGTCCCTTCCAGCCCGAACCATGCCATGGATCCATGGATTCAGTACAGAGCTCTCAGCCACAGCTGCTCACTCTGACCCTTCTGCTGGCCAGCATTTCTGGATGGAGACCTCCCAGGAGCCCAGAATTCCATTTTGCCATCAAATACCCCTGGCATGGAGCTTGGTGTGGAGCCAAGGGAAAAACAGGGATTTGGGGATTTGGAGATTTGGGAATCCAAATCTGTGAGAGCACAGGAGGTCACTGTGGGGATTCTGCTGCCATAGGAACAATTTTAGCTTTCCCTCCAGGTTTGCTTTTAAGATGCTTCAAAATTCCTGTGCTGAATCCAAGGAGCAGCCCAAATGTGTGGGGATTTTTTAAGGAGATGCTGTTTAGGGCTGTGATTCCCACAGGCACTCCCAGCAGGCACAACAGTTTTATAAACACATTAAAGTTAATTTTGATGTCACATTTCAGGGCCAGGCTGAGCAACCTGTCCTTCCTACCCTCCAAAACCCAGCACTGGGCAGGAGGAGCAGGCTGGAATTTGGGCAGCACAGGGATGATGTTGCAACAGGGATGTGTGGAGTTTATGACATGAAAAGTGCAAACCTTGGCAAAACTGGGAAGGCTCTTGGAACAAGAAGAGAGCACAATAATTAATCCCCACTGGTGCTTTCTTAACAGCAAAGACTTAGGAATTTTTAATGAATTTGTTGGTAAGCTCAAAAGGAGCTTTAAAGTTCCATATTTTGAAATTTATGTATTTTAAAAATCCTCTTTACCCTGAGAGTCTCTGAGGAGGGAAGTCTTCCCAAGCTGTGGGGAACAGAGGCTTTGAATTGTGCTGTTTATAAACCCTTCTTTATAAACCTTTGTGACCACAGAGCTGGGGCAGCTCAGGAACAATCCCAGCAGTGCCCACACTGGGGGTGTGTGAAATTCAGTAAAAAAAAAAAAAAAAAGAAAAAAAAGAGGATGATCCCAAAGGAGGAGTTTTCTGGTTCTAAATTTTGGAGAGTTTGGCAACTCCAATTCTGGTCACTCCATTTGGGTGAATTGCAGAACTTTGATTGCTCCTCAGTCTCAGTCAGTCCACAGCCAATTTTTTATTTATTTGTTTGTTTATTTTTAAATCCTACCATGACTTTGGATGTTCTCAGCCACAGCAGTGCCCTGTCCACTTGGGACCTCCCACAAAGTCCTTGATCTCAGGGATATCCCATGGCTGGAGGTTGATTTGAGCTCCTTTTGTCCCCTAAGAATTCAGTCTTTCAGCAGCAGGAGGTGTCCTCAGATCCTGCATTAAGAGGGGTGAAAAAAGAGCATTTCATTCTCATTTCTGTTTTATTCATCCTCATTATATGGATATATTTTATATATATGAAAAATATAAAATAATACAGGATATTCAATTTACAATATGTTATTTTCTAAGTCACATTCCTTCTTTCAGCTAAATAATTCTATTTATTTGTCTTGATTCCTCCTCTGAGGGTGAGGATTCTCAACCCTTTACTCAAAATTATCACTGAATTTGCAGCATTTGTTTGTATTCCTTCCTTTCCCAAATCTCTACTCCAGTGTTTGACTGCCATCATTTGGAGCAGGGATTTTGAAAAAAGACTTTAATGCTGATCCTTGCTACCACCATTATTTCAGGACAAATCTTTTATCTCAGGATTTTACCCTTTTTTTGTTGTGTTGGATTTTTTTGGGTGACTCGTTACATCCAATAATGTTTCACTGCCATTTTCATGAATACTTTTCTCACCAGGTGTCTCTACAAATTCCTTGCTGTAATTCCTCACTCTCTGGGGCTGCCGCTTCATTTTCCCTGAGCTGTTCCTTTGCAAGGAATTGGGCTGAACATCCCAATTTTCCTTCAGAACACGACACAAGTCACGATTTGTGCAGTGCTTGAGAGCAGTGCCATGAATTTAAAGCAGGAGGAAACCCCTTTCTTTTCATTCCCTTTGATCTAAACATCAATATTCCTGTTTATGACAACATTTTCTGATCTGATTCCACGGCACAGAGCTTGCAGCTCAGCGTGAGCGTGGATAAATCAGCATCCTGCCAGTGTGGGAGCTTAGTGAAGGGCTCTATTCCCAATCCTGGTGTTATATTGGGCAAAACCCCAGCTGGGGGGAAAAAAAACCAGTGGTTTCCCTATGGAACAGCCTTGTAAAATGTGAGGATGAAACCAAGTGGGTGTAACTGATCCCCCACTGAAGCTCAGAGGGATTTGTTTAATGGTTAAGATTTTCCTCCTGAGGTTTGGGGCCGACTTCTCTGGCAGGGCTGGGAGCTTTTCCAGCTGTTTGTTGACATAAATTTCCCTCTTCTTTCCATGTTCTGGCTCAGAACAGCCACGGGACTGGTTGGATGCAATCCTGTTTGGGGTTTGTTTGCTTGGTTCCCCAGGGACAGGAGGGCAAAGCCTCCCCCAGGAGCAGCCCAGGCCGCTCTGACCTGGGGACTCAGGAGCTCTTGGTGCTCAGCAGCAGGGTGGGAAGGCAGCTTGTACAGGAGAATCAATCTGTTCCACTGGGCATCTGCTAAATCCCTCTCAGGGGGGAAAGGATGGAACCCCAGGGAGAAATCCCCTTTTCCTGCCTGGCAGAAATCCCATACATGCTCTGAGGGAAAGAACAAACGTGCAGCAATACTGGAAGCAGATGAAAATAGGAAAAGAAATAAAAAGAGCTGTCCTGAAGTGTCCCCATTCCCCCTTTGTTATCTCCTTAACTTTGCTTATTTAAAGGCACACCAGACATCCCACAGGAAAAAATGGATAAAAGCAGGATCAAGCCCTGGTTGTCATGCTGATAAATGGTTATCACTGATTCACAGGGCTACTCTGTGCTGCTTTGGTGTTGTATTGCACTAAATTGGACTGCAAGACAAAAGGAATTTGGGGGTTTTTTTTCTGAATAAAACTTGTAACTGAGGCATCACCTTGGTCCCACATGGGGCTGCTCCCAAAATGTGATGTGGCTGTAGATATCCAAGAGAAGCAGCTGCCAGCACCAGGTTACAGCTCTGCATGTGGAGTAGCTCTGGATTTAACTGGCACACAATTGATGGGCATGGGTTTTTGGGGTAAAGCTCCCATTTCCCCCCTTCTTTGGAATCTCTGGGCAGTCATCCCTCATGGGCAGCTTGGAAAAAACTCTCCCAGAGGAGCCAGGGCAGCAGCATCACAGAATTCTCCACAGCATCACATTCCTTGGGCAGCTCAGGAGGCACCAGAGGCCACCAAGCTGACACAGCAGGCACAGAGCTCCTTCCACCTCCTCAGGCATCCAGCACAATGCATGAACTAAACATCCTCAGCACCTGGTTTGGCAGCAGGGCTTTGCTGGAGATAAACTGGCCTGTGAAACTCCAGCCTGGCTCTGAGATTGTGAGAATTAATGCATTTATCTGAGGGTTAATGTATTTATCTGAGGGTTAATGTATTTATCTGAGGGTTTCTTGTAGGGTTCGTCTCCTCTAGAAAGGGGAGAACAGGTCTCAGTGGCCATGAGATCAAACCACCCTGCAGGTGTCTGGGCTTCCTTTGCTGAGCTTGGGGTCTCAGTTTCCCACCTGTGCTGCTGAGAGGACCAAAAATGTGTCCTCCTGCTCAAAGAGCTTCCTGGTGGGAAATGTCACCCAGCAATTCCTGCCTGTCTCGGCAGGGGCATCCTCACCCTTGTAAAAGCAGCAGGAAAGGCTCTGAAAAGCCAGGATAACCTCTTTGTCCCAGGGCTGGTAACAATGGGCTTGGCACTGCTGAAGGATGGGGTTTGAATGTGGGCTGCTCATGGAACAGCCCTGGAATGTCTCTGTGAGCCCCAGCAGCACAGACACCCTGGAGAGGAGCTGCTGGATGGGACAGTGCCCATTTCTGACCCACAGAGGGGCAGCTGAGAGGTGTTTCAAAAACTGTGATTCCATTTTCAGTCTCATGAGAAGGGTGAGACAATACAGGTGTTCTAGTTCACACCATCACAATCAGAAGCCAACTATTTTTAATTACAATACATTATAAGCATTTCTTGGCCTATCAGCTTTTTGCTGTGCCATTCTTTAAAGCCAGCAATCTAAAATTACCCCTCTGTGGGTCCCACTCCAATGCATCTTTCATAGTTTATTTCTCCAAAGTATCTGGTCTGATTTGCAAGGCCATCCTTTGAAACTTGTTTCTGGTTCCATTTCTCTCTCAACAATGTCTGTCCTATTCCATGGCATTTCTAAGTCAGCATTTCTTATCTCAAGGTTTGCACACTGCGTGGGCCTTGTGTCAGCCCTGAGAACTCTCCACAACCCCATTTCCCACAGTTCTCCATCCATCCCAGCTGAAATCCTCCACAAAACCTCTCCAAAACTCCTTTTGGACAATACCCTTTGCTTGCCCCAGAGATGGGGCAACTGAGAGGCGTTTTGAAATCTTTTATTCTATTTTTGGTTTCATGTGAAGGGTGAGACAACACAGATGTTAGAATTCATACTATCACAATTGGAAGCCGACTATTTCCTAATTATAATATAATTATAAATTATAATACATTACATAACTTTCTACAAATCCATTTCCCACAACTCCTGTCCTTGTCTGTGGGTTCTCTGTATTTATTTTCTACCTCTGTCAAGGTCGGGATTGAAGGCACTTGAGGTGGTATTTCATATTTGCACTCAGGTGTTTATTATTTCTTATCAGTGAAACAGCTTCACAACCATGAGCTCTTTCATTAGCAAGGCACAAAATGGCAAACTGTCTCTTGTTATGAGGTCTTTTAAGACTAAACTATCCAATTAAGAAATGACACCGAGATTATTTTCCCTTTTAACCCAATAACTGATCCCTCAAAGCCCACAATGTGGACTTTTCTGTCTAATTACAAAACCCTACCCAAACCCATGAAGAGGAAGGTAAAGAAGAACAACTTGTGTCTGCTCTGAAACTTCTATCTTGCTTCATATTTATTTCTAAATTCTAAAACCCCAAACTCTTAAGTTTTCCACCCTGTGAGATTAGAGGATGGAAACCTGCAATAACCAACTCCACACCTGTGATCCCAGTGCTGTTCATCAATTTTGGAAGCCTTCTCCACACCTCAGGTCAAGTGCAGTGTTCCCTTGTGGTTCTCCTGACATTCCCTTGTGGGTCTGTGCCTTTCAGCACACAAAGTTTCAAATTCTCACATCCAGGGTCCCACCCTTGCCCTCTCAGCAGTGCTGCCCCCAGGCAGAGCCACCCCCACATTAACCCCATCCTCACTTGTCTCTGCTCTAAAACTTCTACCTTGCTTCATATTTATTTATATTGTAAAACCCCAAACTCTTAAGTTTTCCACCCTGTGATCTTACATGGTGGAAATAACCAATTCCACACCTGCAATCCCAGTGCTGTTAAATCAATTTTGGAAGCCTTCTCCACACCTCAGGTCAAGTGCAGTGTTCTCTGGTGAGTCTGTGCCTTTCAGCACACAAAGTTCCAAATTCTCACAGCACAGAAAGTTCCAAGTTCTCACATCCAGGATCCCACACTCCCTGTCAGCAGCGCTGCCCCCAAGCAGAGCCACCCCACATTAACCCCATCCTCGCCTCCCCCGTCTGCAGCTTGAAGGCCGTGCTGATGGGGAAGCCCCAGGACAACACCGTGGACTTGTCGGGGATCCCCCTGACCCTGAAGGACCTGGAGAGGGTCACGTCGTACCTGGAGCACAGCTCGGAGCACATCGACACGGTGGAGCTGTGCTTCACCGAGCTGACGGACGAGATGCTGCTGCAGCTGCTGCCCGCCCTCTGCGGGCTGCCCCGCCTCACCACGCTGGCCCTCAACGGCAACCGCCTGACCAAGGCCATCCTCAGGGACCTCACCGAGACCCTCAAGGACCCCAAGAAGTTCCCCAGCGTCACCTGGATCGATCTGGGCAATAACGTGGATATTTTCTCGCTGCCCCAACCCTTCCTGGTCAGCCTGAAGAGGCGCTGCCCCAAGCAGGGGAATTTGCCGACCATCCTGGAGTTTGGGGAGGGTCAGGTCAGCGATCTGGAGGGGCAGGAGGGGCTGGGGGACAGCCAGGAGGAGCTGAGGGCTGGGCCAGGCCAGGCTGGCGGCACAGACTGGGAGCAGATGGACAGAACAGCCCAGGCTGGGGAGCTCCCTGGCCCAGAGCAGGGTGCTGCCACAGCACAGACATGATGTCCAGCCCTTGGGTGGGCACCTTGAGCAAGGATGACTTCAAACCTCAGAGCTGCAGGGGTTCTGTTCCCACTCCTGGATGCTCCAGGAGTCCCAGTGCTGCCTTCCCCCTGTGCCACGAACGTCAGTGATTTTCTTCTGGAAGAACACATAAAAGTGATCACGTAGAGTGTTTGTATTTTCTAACAGCTGGCCAGGTGTTTTGAAGCATTAGTGGTGTGCTGTGCTTTTGGCTCTCTCAGAAATGCATCTCCAAGGGGCTGCAAAACCTCAGAAGGGCAAGAAAAGGGAGCGGGGAGGTTCCCTTCAGTGCTGGATCTCAGCTGCTCCCCACATGTCATGGACAGACAGCAGCCACCCCAAAGGGACCTGCCTGGGATAAACCTTCAATCCTTCCCACTCCTGACTTCAGGAATCACTGGTGAGAGGCCTGGCTCCTGAGACACAACAAAAACCTGCTCACACACCAACCAGGGGTGCTCCTCTCAGTATTGTGAGCCCAGCCCAGAGGGAGAGCTTTGTTTTCCTGGGGCAGGGTTAAATCCCAGCCTGCAGCGTGCCTGGACACCACCCTCACCTCCAGCCTTAGCAAAACCAGGCTGGCACCTGTGCCTGCCCAGGATTTTTCCAGTAAAACCCAATTTCCCACCAGCTCTAAAAATTCCTGAGCTTTTAATGGGAGCATCTGATCCATTCTGGGAGGGACACACAAATCTTGGAGTCAGGGCTCAGGAGCGTCACTGACAAAAAGAGACCACGGTACTGAAGGGTTAAAAAAGGTAAAACAAGCCTGGGGTTCATCCCCTCTGTCACTGCCACACAGCCAGCTGGGATTTAAAGCCCCAGAAAGCCTTGGGGTCCCTTGGCCATGGCTCTTGCCCCCTGGACCAGAAGTGCTTTGTTCCTAAAAGGTTCCAGTTTTTTCTAAGCCAGGGCTTTGGGTTTATTTTCAGTGGGAAATGGATCAGCCCAGAGCAGCAGGGCTGGAATGTGCACTTTGGCTTCTTGGAACCAGAATTTCATTGGATCCCAAAGCTGGGGGAGGGCAGGAAAGTGGGGAAATTCCTCTGTGTGTTGCAGGAGCAGAGCTGACTCCCGTTGCAGGGGGAGCCTCTTTGCCCCAAGCCCTTCCCTGGGCAGCTCCCAGCAGTGACTCCAGCTTGGCTTTTTTTGGGTGCAGACAGACTTTTGGTCCCATTGGCTCTGTCCATTTTTCCAGGCTGCCAGTGGTTGTTTGTCCTCCATTTGCAAGAAGGTAATTTAGAACAAACTCTGCTACTTTTAATACATTTGGCATCAGTCAGTATGATTTGCATGTATCCAAGCCTTTTTTCCTTATTGTTTTTGTTTTTTGGTTTTTTTTTTAATTCTAACTCTTTCCAACAGGCATGAAAAAAAAAAAACCAAAACAACTTTCCAGTGAATATGGAATATTTCTGTTTGAAATAAAGGAGCTATCCATAAACAAAATAAATGATAATGTTTAATAAAGACCCAGTGTTGAATTTTCCCTTTGTCCAGGTTGAATGCCCAGGAAAAAGCAGAGGACAGGCAGTGCTGAGAGCTGCTGGTCTGGTTTCTTCAGGGGGCTGGAGAAATAAAGAGCTCAGTTTATTGCCTGGATTTACCAGGGTGGGCACAAGCTGGACACAGAAGCCTCATAAAAGAATCTTTTAAATATTAAATATTGTCAGTGTGTAAAATAATGTGGGAGAAAGGAAGGCTGAGAGTGGGGTAGTGCTCCACAGGGTGTTCATGTCCTGAAGGCAGAAATGCTCTTTATTGCACCATGGGCTCTGTCCCAGCAACAAACCATGGGGGCCAAGGAGCTGGGGGAGCACAGGGGGATTTAATCAAGAACAAGATTTCTCCTTGCAGAAAAAAAGAAAAAGAAACTGCAGCAATTTCTCCTTTCTACCCAGGTACTGGGCTCTGCTCCTCATGCACAGCTCAAGCCCCTCTTTCTGTTTAAATTATTTCAATCACAAGCTCCTTGCTGCAAGGTTTTTATTCCCTGCTAAGTATTTGCACAGGACCTGGGGCCTGAGGGGCTGCCTGGACCCCCCAGTTCTCAAATTCCCAAACCAGAGGCATTTTGCATTTAGAGGGAGCTCTGCATCCTTTATTCCTGCTTTGCCCCATTCCCTCACGGACAAAAACCACCCAGGAGCTGCTCCTGCCACATTTCCCCTCCAGCTCAGCTTCCTCCTGGCTGGGAAACACATCAGCCATGGAGAAATGATTTCAGTATCTCCAAAGGGAGATCCCACAGCCTTTGCCCTGTGCAGGTGTTGCAGTGCTCGAGCCACCTCTGCTGCACTGGCACTGACAATATCCCTGTGCCCAGAGGGGATTTAGCCCTCCTGAGACAGAGAAAGAGCTGGAAAGGGATTTCTGTCAATAGATCCGTGCATGCTGGAGGATGCACCAAATTACTGCCATGGAAAAAGGGGGAAAGAAAAGCTGAGCTGTTGTAGAGGGTTGGTTATAAAAGCTTTGGCTCATCAGTGCCTCCCTCACAGTGTGGATTAGCTCAATTATCCACTTAGTGCACTTCAGGATAATGATGATCCTGTGGGCTCAGCACTGAGTGGGTTTGGTTGGGTTTTTTTTTAAGAAAGCAGAGTGAGAAGCTTCCCTTCCCAGCTCATCAACATCAGAACAAGCTCAGGGCTCACTCCACATATAATCAATGTTCCCTGGGCTGCTGCTTTGGGTCAGAAGCTTTTAACTGGCCTTACATGAAGGATTCAAGGACTGAAAATCACTGCTGTTAGAATATTAAAACACAATGAGGTCATTTCTTGTCCAAGAGAGGAGGAAAGGGCCACCATAAAATAAATAAAGCATAAAAAGCCTCAGCCTGGCTTGGTTTGTTCTCTCCCCAGCAGCACCACAGCTCTGCCTGGGCATCAAACAAACCAGTCTGGGGAGGAGATTTATGGGCTCAGCAACAAAAATGTAATTGGAAATCATTCTGTGCAGATTGAGGAGCCCACAGACAGTGAGGGGAATGGAAACAGCAGGCAGGGAATGAGAGAGGGGTGGGAGAGCCATGAAGGGCTGGTGCCACGTTCCAGAGAGCTCCTGCCAGCTGGGGGATGTGGGAAGGGTTTGCACCAAGGCTGGCTATGTTTTAAAGGTGGTTTTTCATTTAAAATGAGGGTTCCTTTGCCAGAGGATGGGTGGGAGCAGGAAAGAGGGCTGGGAAAAGTCACCCCTGAGCAGGGAGTGTGTGGGAGAGCACAGGGAGACATAAAAATGCTGCTGGGGTGTCCAGAAGCACAAAACACTTAGGCCAAAAGCATTGCTGCTGCTCAGGGGCAAAGTCAGCAAATGTCAACCCAAAACTGCCCAAACACCAACCTTTGCCAGAGGAAGAGCCAAAAAGTGACCCAAAGGATCAAGGGGATGCCATGGGAGGCAGCAGTGGCTGAGGCTGCCCCAGGCAGTGCCACCACTCTGGGTTATCCCAGTACAGCTGGAGAGGGGCAAAGCCCCTCCAGGGCCCCCCGTGGTCCATGCCCCTGCCCCAGCATCAGGAGCTTTGCGAGCTCACACTCAGGGCCTGCAAACACAAAGAGTCCCTGCTCCATCAGCTGGGATCTGCCATTGCCACGGAAACAAATTGACCTCATTAGCAGAATTCACACGGCAAAGCTCAGGGAAAAGGGGTAAAAACAACTGACCCAACCTCTGCAGTGAAATGTTCCCTGGTGAGCAACAGCTGAAACCTCCTCCCAACCTCTGTGGGACAAGGATGTCAGCCTTGATCCCACTTTTCCTCCACGCCAAGGGCAGGGGGGTTTTTCTGTGCCTGGGGATGATTTCCACCAGCAGCTGTAAGAGCAGAGGAGCTTTCCAGCTCTGTGAAATGTCTTTAACAGGAAATTGTGAAGGGCAGAGCCACCCCTCCCAGTGCTCTGACTGCCTCCAGCCTCACTTCCTAGGGAGGGCCCAGCTCCAGGCACATTAATATTAATTATAATTAATTATCATGAATAAATGAAGGGATATCCCCAGGCTGGACAGGACTTGGAACAACCTGGATTAGTGGGAGGTGTCCCTGCCCACAGCAGAATGTTGGAGTGAAATGGGCTTTAATTCCCCTCCAACCCAAACCATTCTGGGACCTGTTTCTACAAAATGTTAGCACAGGGTTTGTTCTCAAGGAGGAGCACAAGAGCTTTGCTCACTGCAGGAATCCTGGATCCCAAGCTGGCACTGCAGGAAAGGTATTTAGGAATAAAGTGTCATTTCTGATGTGCCAGCTCCACCAGCCATGGCTCAGTTACCCCTGAAGGATGGGGAATTGGAGGTGCTTTGTTTGCAGTCCCTTCTGGCAGTTCTGGCCATGCATTTTTTATTCCCCCCTTTTTTATCCCCCTATTTTTATCCCTTTTTATCCCCCCTCTGTAAATACACAGAGACACAGCTGGTTTTACCTTCAGCTCAGCTGATGGCTTTACATAAAACTGAAGAGCTGATTTAATAGAGTCAGAAAAGATGCAACCTGTTCACCACAGCCTTTAATTATGTGTGCAGTTTGCTGAGTTTTCTGGGCTCCTAATAGCTTATTGATCCTCTGGCTTCTGGGCCATCCTTTTTCTTTGCTTTTTATTAACTCAGTCTGAGGAGAAAATAAACCTGTGGGCTGGTTTGCATCCAGCACTCCAGTGAGTGCACGTGGCAGCTCTCAGGGAGCTGTAATTGGAAGGACAAATAGACTGGAGGTTTACAAAAGAGGAGAGAAATATGAATATTTAATTCACTGCAGGTTTGGTCTGGGCATTTATCACTGGATTTTCAAGGTGTGTGATGTAAAACCACTTCATTGCTGACTCTCCCTGTCAGCTCTGTCCTTCTCCAGGGAAAACCAGGGTTCCTCTGGCTCTGGGAAAGGGTTTGGGGAGGTGCTTTGTGATCAGGATTTTGCAAGTAGCACTCACAGCCATCCTAAACACAATCTACATAAAGAAAACCTCAAAGCATCTTCCTACAGGCCCAGATTTATGGAACAGACATGCAGAGACTCAGGGATGGATGGAAAACCATGGGATATTGGGCTGCAACAGATGGGGACACCCAGCAGCATCACCCAGGAATGAGCTTCCCTTGGGCAGCTGCTCCTTGCCTGGTCACTCAGGTAAAGCTGCAACTCCAGCTCTTCCAGGAATGAAGAACAAAGCACTAAAGACTCAATCCCACTCTGGGAGCTGCTGCCCCAGGGCTCTGACTCCTGATCCCACAGGATTCCACTGCTGGGGAGTTCTGCATGTGGAGAAACAGGCAGAAAATCCCAGGAGTGGTCAGGCCTCAAACACACAGGACAAAAGGCCTCTGCTTGGGGCTGTGTGCATTTCCACACCCCTTTCCAAGAGGAGAACTTCACCATTCCCTTTTTGTTGTTGCTTCATCTTCACTGGACCCACCTGCTTATGATCAATTCCAAGGCTCAGCATTTTCCCAAGCTGTGCTTTCCTGCAGGCTCAGAGCTCCCCTCCACCACAGGCACAGAAACAGCAGAGCTGGGGGCTGAAATGCAAATATTGTCCTTTTTAATGTGCCAACCCCCAAAATGGGCTGAACTTCCAGGGCAGGGGCAGCCACCAGCCCAGAGCTGTCCCCTCACCCTGGCGTCACATCCATTCTTCAAACCATTTTGGTGTTGGTGATTTTTCAGCCCTGTTCTCCTCCCTTCTTTTGTCTCAGCTCCAGCCTCTGACCTGTTGCCAGGTGACACCACGTTGTTGCTGTCATCTGCAAAGCCCTTTCTGAAGCATAAAAGCAGCACCTTTGAAATCCCTGCCCTTGATGCAGCTCCTGTTTTGCATTTCCAAACAGCCTGGCCCTGACACTGAAGCTTTATTTCACCTCCTGCAAGCACAGAGCACCTTCCCCCAAAGCACAGCAGCAAACAGGCTGGTGGGGAGGTGCCTGGAATGATTCAATTAATTAAATTCAAAGTGCAGCTACCTTGGTGCAGGGGCTTCCCATCATTGTGCATTTCAAAGCTCCCACCTCACCCCCAGCTCTGAAACAATTCCCATCATCTCCCCAGCAGGTATCCCCTGGATTTCACTCAGCACAAAGAGTTTCTTATTTACTGCCATGGATGAAAGGAATAAAATACCTGATTTGACACAGTCCAGGAGAATTGCTTTATCCAGTGAGTGACCAAACCCTCTGCCTGCTCCCAGCAGGGCTCCAGCTCCAGTTCCTTATCTGCCTGAGGTGATGTGGAGCACTGCAGACTGCTGCAGGATCATCAGATGGAGGCACAGATGTGAAACATTTCTATTGGGTATTTCAGCTGCTGCTGCATTCAACAGCTCACAGATCACCTCAGCACCAGCACTGCACTTGCTGTCTGATAAGGGCTGATAACCAAATTACCATTGGTGCCACTATTACCTTGACTCAGGTGTTTATTAATAAAGTTTCAGCTATCCAGGAAAATTTGTTATTTTTTATTATGGCTGATAACCTCAGGCTTAGCTGGAAGTTTGTCTTTAATGTGCTGTTAAACCTCAAGCCTATTCCCTGCTCAGGGACAGCAGCACCCAACAAACCCAAAGCCAACACTAACAAACCTTTAGGTGCAGTTTGCAAGTGCACAAAATGCACAAAAAAAACAAGAAAATCAAACCTAGAGTGACTATGTGACAGGATCTGGGAAAGCACAAGCAAGAAAGCAATCAAACAAACTGGGAAGTAAATCAAAATGATAAAGAAAACCAAGGAGAGCCCAGCAAAAAGCCATAGGCAGCTTCAGAAACATCAATGATTATTTGTTTAGAGTTTGTGTTGCAGCTGGGCTGTGCAATGATTTTACCACAAACCATTACGAACCAAAAAAAAAAACCTGTTATGGAAAAAAATCCAAGTATTGACTTGCAAAAACTAACAGGAGCCTAACAAACAAAAATCTTAATTATTGGAGATTAAACTTTTAACATCTCTATTTGATTAAAACAGCAGGGATTTGAAGTCAGCCTGCACTGAGTGATTTGCTCATTTGCATTTTGTTCAGGTTTCAGTTGCACACAGGTGCTGGGCTGGGGGTGTTTATTGCCTCAAAATCCACCTGGAGCAGGCACAGCCTGGCAGCTCCTGAGCTGCATGGGAGGGAAGGGTAATGAAGGGCAAATCACTCTTTATTTTTGTCAAATAAAAATAAGTTTTAACTCTTTGGCTTCTCATCACACTCAGAGCAGGAACACACTGGGGTAGGCCCATGAGCTGCAAGTTTGCACAGCATCAAAAGCTCATCAAATGAGCCTTTGCTGGTCCAACACTAAGACACATTAATTAACAGCTAATTAAAGAGTGACATTATCACTGTGTGTGGGATTCTCTACACAGTAATGAAAGTTGCAAATCTTATTAGAAACAGGGAAGGAACCAGCAATAAAACCGAGTTTCCCCCAAAGAAGCATCTTCAAGGCTGCAAAAATCTTTTCTTTCAAATGCTCTGAGCTTGGTCACTGCCCCACCTTGTGGGCTCCAGTGTCAGGAGGCGAAGCAGGACAGATGTTACAGCACAGGAGCAGAAAATGCTCAATGCTCTTTAAATGCTCTCCTTGCATGCCCTAAATCAAACCCCACCTGGTCAACCCTCCCCACGTTCAGCAGGTTTGGAATCAGTTCATGACAGCTGGGCAGATTTCAAGCGTAAAATGAAGGCACTAAATGACATGAAGTGACAAAGAAGGGGAATGTTTGTCCTGGCAGAGCATTCAATGATGCATTAACCTTGTCCTTCCTCACAGGAACACGTGAAATATGCTCCAGCTCTGGCAGCACAAGGTCAGGGGGGTGCCAGGAACACCCTGAGCCTGAAAAAGGCCAAAGTCCCCCTGGTTATTTTGAGTTTTTGCTCTGAGAAGCTCAGGAGTTGCTGCCTGTGATATCTCAGAATTTTTAACAAAGCATTTGACATCCTTTAGCTGGGAGAAAACAAACCTGTGACACTTTTCTTGCACAACACCAACAGCAGCTCCTTTGTGCCTCACATCTCTGAGATGAAGGAGAGTTGGAAAATTAACAGCTCCTCCTCCTGCTCTGAGGGGAAAAGGAGTGAAATGTCAATATTTAGGATTTCTTGCACTCTGAAAAGCTCAGGCACACAGGATATCCCTTCCTCCCTCCTATTTAAGTAGCTACAGCTCCAACTGCCTCAGCTGGAACAGCAGCCACCAAGGCAAGAGAGAGCTGCTCTTTGCATTGCCATTAATAGCTGGCATGCATTAATTACAGTAATTTATGGCTTTGCATCAGTGATTATTCTCATGCTGCTGCAGATATGATTGCTTTACAATACTAATCAAGAAATGAGGATGGTAACCAGCATTTATGTGAAATGTGGAGCTTGTGATTTACAGCGAGGCAGTTCTGCCCCTGTGGATCCTCCCCTCCTCAATCCCAGCCCCTCAGCACAGATTTTGGGGATAATCTCCATGTTTTCTCTCAAACAGTGATTTGAGACATGGCACTGCCATCTCTCTTATTGCTAAAAGCTGGCACTCAGCCATTCTTTGCTTTGTTGCATATTTTTTCTTTCTGCTTTAATCTTTTCGTCTATTTTAGATTTATCCAGGATTGTTGGCTGATGTTGAGTGCCAAAGGGATTCCTGCCAACTGTTCTTTTTAAACCTTCAGAAAATCCAAAATAATTGTGTTTTAAAAGCAGATTTTTGTCTGCTGTTTATTCCCCAACACGAAGTTTTAAGTGCTCCAAATGTAATCAAAACAGAATGGTTTTATTTCCCTTCCCCTCAAGCACCATGAAATTATCTGTGCTCCCCTGGAAAATCACAGTAAAATGTTGAGGGCATTTGTTATGTTTGAAAGGCACCATTTTCTAACAGAAATAACACTTTTCCATTCATTAATCTCAGCAAAAACCCAGCCTGCTAGAGGATCCCTGCTGAGGAACTTGGGTTTTGATTAGAACAATAAAGAAGTGATGCTAAAATGAAACTCATGGATATTTATCTCCAAAACTGCACCCTCAATAAACCCAGGTAAACTCAATATTCAAGTTTTCCCAGATCAACTTTGCTGTTTTAATGAGTTCTAACACTAGAAAGCAAGAACTTTAAAACAAGTTGCAGCAAACCTTCCTGGAGCAAATTCAACAGCTCATTAAACAATTTGCTGATTATTTCTGTTTGCTGGGGGCATGTGGCTACTTTTACCTCCATGGTCTGCAGATTCACATTTAAAAAAGGTGGATCCTTGTGCTTTTTCAGAGCTTTAAACCCATTTCTATTCTCAGTGCGTGTTATAAGAAATACAAACATTTTCTAATACACAAGCTCCTAAAATCAGGGAAAAATAAGCTTTGGTTCTTTAAACACTGGGAACAGAATGTAATCTTAATTGAGCAGAGGAGTAACCTGTTCTCCATAGTGCTCAAATCCTTTCTGATTAAGAGCAACTAATTAATTCCAAATGTTTTACCTACTCCATTGCCCAGGCTGAATGTTTTTATTAAGCCCTGGCTATACTACAGAAACAATTCTAGGAAAATCCAGATTAATTTACCTGCATGTTGTAGAACCAGGAGGTTTCTCTGAAAAACACTGAGCCTGCTTTTCTGAACACTAACTTTAAGAGAAATTCCTGAAATTCTGCATTTCATGCAGTTATACCTCAGGCAGCACAGCAACCTGTGCTTTTGGAGGGACAGGGACACTGCTCACAGCACCTTCCAGTCAGAAAATCCAAATTAAAAGCAATTCAGATCTTCACCTGAACTCCACAGGGAAGGCAAAACCAATCCCAGGCTCTGCCACTTGGAGCTGTGCAGTGAACACTGATTCCCCCTTGGCAGTGACCACAGGCTCAGGAGGAATTAGTTTAATTAATAAATTTTGCAAAAAAGCCTTTGCAAAAAGCACACCCTAAAATCCTCACTGCTGACACCAGGTGGGCAGAAGGCTCAGCACCAGCAGTTTGGATGTTTGGAGCACCCAAGTGCTGAACCTGCCAGTTCTGCTGACATAATTACTCTAATTGGGAGGTTTGGCCTCAAACACTGGGCTTTAACTCTTTTAAGCATCTCCAAGTTGCCAAGATTCCCCCTGACCCTTGAACTCTGCCTCTGCAGCAGATTTTAAATTCAAGTTTGACATCCAAATGACAAACAGCAAGCCTGCAAACAAGCTACAGCTGCATTTGCTGCCCTGGCTGTCAAGAGTACTGAATCCCTGCAGTAATTACACTCTTGGTGTCTTCTTTAAACTCTAATTACCACACTAAACCCCACTGGCATCATCTGTGGTGAAAATTTTGCCATCTGGGTGTATCTTCTTCATCTAACAGCACATTGCAGGAGTGCCCAGTTTCCTAAATGCAGTGAAGTGACAAAACAGTGGGTTTTTTTTCTTTTTAAAATTATTTTAATGCACATGTAATAAAACATTTTAACTGTTACCACTTTGTAATAGGCAGAAAAATGTTCTGTCTACACAAAATCCTCAAGCCCAGGTGTTTTGTTGGAGTCCTTCTGCCTCAGAGATGTTTCCAGCAGCACCACCTGGAACACAGGAGCAGGGTCAGGTAACCAGCCTTAATTATCATTAATGCATTTGTTAGTGAGTCAGATATCATCAGAAAACCTTTTGCTCACCACCAGTCAATCTGCCGGTAATTCCAGCAAGTTTGGGTTAGTTTCATCATGTGATATCAGAAATTGACACTTTTATCTGTCTACAGTGCAGTAACAGCTGCTCTCACACATTTACTGCCTCTGCTTTTGCCTAGAGCTCCATTAATTATACATTTAGAACAGAAACTCTGCTCTAAATGTATCATTGTGTCTTTCTGAGCCTGCAGCCAAAAGCCACCACGTTCAGCTAGGAGCACAATGAATATTGAACTCACCCAGCAGATTTTCCTGCTCTGCTGTCTCAGTGCCTGCACAGGACTTGGGAAGAGCTGTCCCATCAGTGGGGGGACATCAGCCACCAGCACGTGGCAGCACAGCCCTGCAGGCTCTACCTAAACACATCAGAAAATAAAGATCAGTCTTAAAATTCTAAGGAACACAGACTCAAGCTCCTTATAGCCTATAAACCCCATTCTAAATTGACATTTCACCTGGCACAGAACTCTATAAAATGCACTGGGAGCCATCACTCACCTTCCTGTCAGGGCCACCTCCCCAGCTGCTCCTGGTCCTGCAGTGTCACAGGCAGGTGGGAAGCGCAGCTCTGCAGAGGAGTGGGACAGAAGGAAGGTGAGATGTGTTCGTGGACAGCAAGCTGCCTGCTGGCCCTACAGGATCAGTCTGGAGGTTTGAGCTCCCGTGTGCAGCTGCATTTCAGACCAGAACCAGGGTATCGTCAGTTCTCGCATCTGACGGCACTTCCTATTCCGGGTTATCATCATCAACAGCCGTTAATTAACTCCTCTAATTAATGACTCAAAACACCAGCTTTCATCTCAAACAGTTGTACAATCTCCCCTCTGTGGATGAAGCATTAACTCTTGTGTGTACACAAACAGTTTTATTTAGTTTTTATTTAACTTAAAATGTAATTTTTACAGATTTTTGACTTATAAAGGCCTGGAACCCCTTTTAACAACTTTGCACACCTTAATGTAAAAAGAAAAAAATTAACTTACTCTTTACTTCAAGTCATCTTTCTGCTGTGGGAATAATAGCAAGAAAAGTGTTACTAGAATACTTTTAAACAGTATAAAGTAGGTTTGTGCAAGGAAAAACAAGAACAAAACCAGACCCTCATGACCAACTCTGCTTATGCTTCCACCCATGTTGAAGTTAATATGAATCACTGAAATATTTATATCAGACAGCTATTAGTACTCAGCAATCCTCTTTAAATAATTCCAAATGAGGAAGTTTAAACTATGTATACTTAAAGTAATATAAGAATGCAGCTCGCAGGGTAACATTTACCAACAAGGCAATTTTCAAACTGAAATCGCAAACACTCCAATGCTGTGGGTGTAATTTTTAATTACACAGAAAGGGTCTAGCACATCGAAAAATTAAAAAAAGGACCCAATTACTGATTTTTTATGGCTGCAAGGCCACAAAAATCCATGGACAGCGCTGGATGCCGAGCACTCCGCAGAGCAGCGTTCCCAGCACTGCCCCTCACGGAGCCCCGGGCAGGGCCGTGCCAGCAGCGCTCCCCACACACACAGCACCAGCCCAGCCGAGCTCCGAGCCCTTCCCGACTTACCGGGGCGGGGTTTCCGCGGTCTCGGCGGGGTCCGGGCGCTGCCGGCGGAGTCGCGGTGCCGCTGCCGCCTCCATGGTGGCCTGATGGACAAGGGCCATGAGGGTCGTGAGCCGCCACGCGCCGCGAGGCCGCGGCCCCCCCCGCCCCTCCAATGGTGCGGCCCGGCCCGCGCGGCCCAGGCAGGCCCGGTGGCCGCTACCACTGCCGAGCTGGGGGAGCGAGCGCTTCAACTCGCTCAGCGGTACGAGCGCTTCGCTCGGTACGCCGGGCCTGCGCCTCCACGCTGCCCGCCCTGCAGGCCCCGAACCCGGCCCTGAGCCCTGTCCCGGCTCCTCTCACCTGAGCGGCTCCAAGGGCACGGGACGAAAGGGCGCGATTTCCCTCTGCGGCCATTTATAAAGCCTTGGGCCGTACCACCCCGAGCGGGGGCGGGCTGTGCCACTGCTCCACAGGCGGGGGGGAGCCGAGGCTCCCGTTTCCTCCCGTGTGGGCCGTGAGGGCACCGGGCGGGCGGAACCGCGGGGATCGTCCAAACCCCGGCCCCCCCAAAAAACAAAACAACCCCAAAAAAACCCTAAACCAGGTTTAGTCACCTCCTCAGGGCACGGACAGGTGACAGGCTCGGGCAGGGACCCTCATGTGGCCAGGCACAGCCCAGGGAGCACGACCCTGCCCCGGGTTCTGCCTTTCCCAGGAACGCTGGAGAGGTCGGAGCGATTTCAGGCCACTTTTATTTAGAACTGAACAGTTGGTTTTAAATAAAAGTTCCATTCTTTTCTCATTGTGTCATCTTGAACTGAAAATAGGGGTGTTTTGGTGTCCTTTTCCCTCTGTTAAGTGCATCAGCCATCGTTTTAAAAACAAAGCCACCTCTGCTTTAAAATCTCACCCTCAAGACCACATGTTCAGTCAGCCTGAGGAACTATTTATCAAAAATCCACATTTTCTAAACAGCAAAAACTTCCCTATAAGAAGGACTAGTGTGGTGCTGTAACAAATCACCTAAAATTCAGATCCTTTAGCAAGAGCCAAAGCCAACGTTCTCCTTTTTTGCCATTTTCAACATAAACACATTTTAATGAAATACACAGGTCCCATCTCCCTATTAAACATCAATTTCTGCATCAAATTCTTGTAGGTGATGATAGCTGGGAGGTGAGTGAAAAATCACATTAGCTAAGGATTGAACAGCTGAATACAAAGAGAAAGGAACAAAATTCTCTTTGCAATCTCTTGATCAAATAGATAGAAGTTAAAACATTGAGGAAAAAGCATCGACTTTTAAATTTTAGAGTTCATTTTTAATTACCAAATCCCTGGCTCAGGTAATTAAGGAAGCCCTAAAGCTGGAAAGAATTCCTGATACCAGCACTCTCCGAGGCTTCTCTGTGCATTGTAAAAAAGCAAAACCAGGAACACTCAATTACAAAACCCTCTCTAAACAATAAACCTCATTTTTTTTTCCAGCAACTAAGCTCCTGTGGGCTCAGTATCACACATAAACCCCCCCAAAACCATAAAACCACAGTCCTGACCAGGATGGGGGAATTTTTAAGGCGTATTTCTGACAACCTGGAAGGCAGAAGCAGAGTTAAGGGTGCTTGATTCACAAATCTTTCAGATCAGCTGAAGAGATCCTCTATTCCCATCAATTTATCCTTCACCAGGTTTAAATCAGGAATATTGACATGGGAACACCACATAAGGGCTCCCAATGATCCAGCTTTGGTGCATGAGGTGTTGATTCCTTTCAGGTAAAAGAAAGGTCCCAAAGGATTCAAAGTAGTGACACAACACAAAGGTTTGCTGGCAAAAAGACACCAGTGAAATAAATTTTATCAGGATCTGGAGAGATGAGAGTGATTCTCTGGGAAAGCTTGGGGAGAGGGTATCAGTGAAAGCACACGTTTAAAATGAGTTATTACAGTGATGAGACATTGCAGGCGTTTCTCTCAACAGTACTTTTATGAGACATTTATATATTCAATAATTAAATATAAATTCAAGGATGAGTGTCACAAAACAAGGAAAGAGTAAGGCTTGAAGCCTGGTCAGCCCCCAGATTGCCCCTGCAGTCACTGTGCCTGTCATTTGACCTTTCATTTGACATGCTGCTATCCTCACACATCATAAAGCATAAGAAAAGTTAATTTTGCAGATTCCTTGCTGAAATCTCAAACCTACTTCAACTTAGTACAAAAACAGGAGGAGCAAAAAAAAAAAAAAAAGTGAAAAAGTTGCTTGTTAAAAAGCAGAAATGGGAAGAGAAGTTCACAGATATTTTGGACTGACAGAACCAAGGAACAAGGACAATGCAAACAGATTTCAGACTATTAAAATGGTTTTGCTACCTGTTTACCTGAATGTGATGTGCTGCATTATTCCTCACTCAGAATTACTGGCAACATGAGAAAAAAAAAAACCAAAAACCAGCAGCTGCACACTGATCAAACCCTTGTCCTACCCAGGGAGGGGTGAAAATGTGCAGGTAAAAAAGCTGATTGGAACAAGTCACCCATGTCCACATCCACGTGTAATATACAGGAAGAACATCCAAAATATTGACAGGAGACAGTGATCCTAAAGTTTTCCTTTTCTCTTTCACTTCTACACAGATAGAACAGCACAGAGGAGAACACCACTAGAGCTTTCACTGTGGCCAATGGGAGGATTCTCATAAATACAAAAATGCTTTCCAGCTGTTGGATAGATTGCTTCAGGACATAATCCAGGTGGAATGACAGGAATATAATCTCTCCTCGTGGAACAACAGCAAAAAAAAAAAAAAAAAAACAACCCCCAAACCCTCAGGGGTTTACACAATTGTCAAACATCCAACTTTGCAGTCCTGAACATCTTAATCCCTGCTACAGCAGAATGTGGCATCACCAAAATAAATGAGCAGGATTCCTTGGATTCTGGTGGTGCCACTGGGATACCTACAGGGAATTTAACTGTGATAAAATGTGTAACTTGGATTTACATTCAGTGTGTTGGAGGAAGGGAGTGTGATAATCAATCCCTTCATGCTTTATCCTTGCTGGCTGCCCACCCAGGAAGCTTCATTGTTATTACTTCAGGAGGAAAGGAAAGGTGCTGGTAAGAGCCAGAAGGGCAAGGCAATGATCTGGATCATGAAATGAATGCCCTGTTCTTTGGATGAGGTGTGTAAAACATTTTGTTAAAAGCCTCCATGATGAAACCATCAAGAACAGAAAAGGTCTCCTTAAAAACACAGAGCATTTCTGCCTCATCTTTTAAGTTCAAAGCTCAGGGGAGAAAATGTTTTGCTACAATTCACTACAGGTTTGCTGTCATAACCAGAGATGACAATGCCCTACAGAGCACAGGGCCAGCCACAGACTCCAGACAAATGTCTTTGCTTTAGGTTTCAAGTGGTTTATGCCTCTCTTGTTGTAGAAAAGGATCAAAAACACTTCTGGAACCTTCACTGCAGAGTCTTTGCCAGTGTCCAGCTTTTGGGCAAAGGGGATCCTGCCAGGCTGCAGAGGCAGCACCTGCAGGGTCAGGCTGTGAACCCAGTCATGATTCAGAGTCTGAGCCAGAGCTGCTTTCCCGGCTGATCTCGATTTGTAGGGAGGGTAAATGATCCAAGCGGCTCTTTTTTTGCCTGGACTGTTCTTTTTCCTTAATGAGAGCACCCCAAACCCTCTGCAGCTCAGAGTCATCTTCCTCTGGAGATGCCACAGAGTTTTCAGCTTTCTCTGGAGTCTTTTCCTGTGTCTTTGGAGCAGACCCCAATCTGGTCCATAAATTACCTAAGCAGATGAAAAACAAACATTAAAAAAAAAAACCAAAACAGACAGAGCTGAGAGGAAAAAGTAAAGGAACCAATTCTTAAACTCACTGCAACTCTTCAAACCCTTCCTACTCCTCCCACCTCAATATTTGGCATGGAACTGATTATGTTTTGAAGAGTAATTGAAATTAAGCTGCAGGAAGCTCAGGGCAGCCTTGTTTAATGTTCCCCATTTGCAGAGGATGTTTAATTCACACCTCCAGTGCCCCTGCATTCCTGACACTTGTTTTGGTGCCCACAGTTTGAAAGCAGTCCTTGATCTTCAGCCTACCTCCATAAAAATCCTGCTCAATCCAAGCCCCCCAGCTCCTCCCTACATGATTTCGATTGCAAAGCTCTGAACAAACATTTGCTAATTTACCCTGAATTTCATTCAACTTCAGCCCTCATGGCTTTCTGCTGGGATTTCTCCTGGGCTCCAAAACCAAAGGAAGTGCAGCAGAACATTTTCTGCACACAACTAACCTGGTTTCTTCTCTCTGGTGTCAGAGTAGAGGCCTTTCACATCTTGTTTGGGGATTCCCAGCCTGCTGTGCACATCTGAGATTGGCTCTCGACGAGGAGCACAGGCACTGCTTGGAGCTTTGATTTCTGGTGAGTGTGGCCTTTTCCCCAGTCTCTGCCTCACATCTGGGGATATTTTCAGTGATTAAAATAACAAAAATAACAAAAACAACAAAAAAATTAAAAATCCTGTGGCATTTACTCTGCCAGCTCAGTTTATGCTCATCCACGATTGAAACTAGACAGATTCTCTGGTTTTATCTTTTCTTTAGCCTGTTCATTTAAGTATTTCATACTCAGACTTCCTGGAAATTTCTGCAATACAATTCAGCCAGATTTCATTTCAGTTTAGGCAATAAATTTGACATTTCATGTTTTCAAGCTGTGCTCTGTCCAAAAGATGAAAACCTAAGTTATCCCATGGCCCCTGCTGCTTTCCTGGTGTAGCAGCAGAGTGTGTAAATACCCAGCAGGAGGGAAAATTCCATGAAAACTGGTCTGCCTTCAACAAAATTCTTTTCAGGTAACAGATACCTTGATTGAGAATTCTACCACTGCTTGGTATTTGGCACAATAAAATAAAAAGAAAACTAAAGATATTGATCCTTAACCCTTGATGTGAATTTTGTATTCTGAAGTTTGCCTGCCTTAGCTGGATGTTCCCAATCTTACAGGGGAGGTCCAGACAAAAATATGAAGGCAAAGGGAATTTTGGGACCATGTGTCAATTTGTCAGAGGCCCTAAATGGGCAAGAAGGGTAAAATATACAAACATTATTTTGACATTTCATTAATACAAAAAGGTATTTTTCACTTATCAGTCAGATAATATTACATACGTCAGAAGCAGATGAAATTATACACGTTTCAGTGTAAGAAATAAGTTTAGTTAAGATCAAAATAAATCCTGCCAAATGCAAAATCACCATATAATACACATTTTTAACATGTATTTATGTGCATTTTTAAGTGTAGTCAGTGTTTCACATTTGATTTTGTGCATGACCTTCCCTGTGTGCTGTTTCTCAGCTGCAGAGAATCTCTGCCTCAAGAAAGGAGCAAATTCAAAGAGACAAAGTGCAGGGAGATTGGCACAGGCAAAGAAAATGGATGGAAATCAACATGACTAAAAAAGCTTTCACTAAAGTGTACTTGATTCTTTCCCCAAAGCAATTCCCACCTCAATCTCTGAGTGAGGACAAACTGTGTGGATGCAGAGTTTATCTGCAGTGGAGCACAGGTGTGAAATAAATCTATTTTAGTGACAATTCTGCCCAGCAATGAGAGATAAAATCACCTGATTTGACAGTGCTGTTTGGCTGCCGTGGCCCAGAGTTATTCTGACGTTTCTCTTCCAACAGGAGCCTCACATCTGCAACTTTCTCCAAGGATCCTTTGCTGCCAATCCTGTTTTTGATGTTGCTGGTGGCTATGCTATCTGCTCGCATGGAATTCCTAAAAAAAATCGTAGATTTGATGTCCTCTAAATAAAAATTCCATCTAGAATAGTTCTTAAGTCTTCTTATGTGGAAAGTTACATCACAAAATTAATAGTATCAGGATTTCTCTGCTGAGAAAAAGTAGTAAAAGCAATGCTTAGAAGCTGTTCAAGCCAGAATCCTAAATATAACAATAATTCCATGAATACCTCAGTACCCATTTCAAGGCAGCCTCAAAATTGTTGACATTATAATAACCACCCTACTGAAAGGGTGGTTATATTTATTTGGATTTATATGGATGTTATTTTATTCATCTACAATATATACAACTTTGGTTAGTAAGCCCATAATGAACATAAATTCCTTTTTGTCACCAACAACTGAAGGTTATTTTTTTTTTCTCAAATAGAGAGCAAGGGGCAAAGAGAAAAGAGAAAGAGGAGTTATTAATTATGGTTGTTTGCATGAATTTCTCTTCATTCTACTTCAAGCAATAAGCAAGAATAGAGAGATCTGCAGAAAAAGATGTATTAAAAAATGTTAATTCTATTAAAAGCCTAGTTCTGTATTTCTTGTTAGAAAATCTATAGAAAATAATATATAAAATAATAAACTAATATATTTTAATAAATATATTTTATCATTTTATATAATATCATTTTGCTACCTCAATCTTCGGCAGCTCTGTCGCTAAAACCAGGAAATCCCTCTTCACTGATGCTTTGAAAGACTAAGAAACTTTTACCTGATATTTTTCAGCTGTGACTCCACCTCATCTGCATACATGGTCATCTTCATGCTTTTTTTGGGCGAGGGGGTGGAGATCATTTTCAGCTCCAGGTCATAATCCATCTCGTCTGAGTCGGAGGCGCTGGCGCTGGATCTCCTGGCGGCGCCGCGCTCCCGCGCCTGCCGGAAAGCCTGCAGCTCATCCCGGTACTCCACCACCACCCTGTCATCTTCATCCATGTCCTGATCCTCCTCCTCCTCCTCCTCCTCCTCCTCTATGGGCTCTTCAGGAACATTCACCAAGCCTGCAGTGAAAAACGAAGTCGTTCTGATTGAGTGAATTTTAGAAAAGCGAACCTAAAGGAAAATCACCTCACTGTAATTAATGATCTCCTGTAGATGAGTCTGAAGTTCTTTTAGTTCTCTCTTCTTAGAGAGAGAGAATATTTTGCAGAATATTTTAACTGGAATCAATAAGTGGCATAAAACTGCTACAGGACAAAATGTCCCTGGTAAAGTTGTGCTTTAATTACTCTGGGACCAGAGTCTTGTAGACTCTGCCTCTTGTAGAAGGTGCAGCTCTTCCTTCCTGAGCTAAGCACAATTCCCAGGATCTTACAGGGATTAACATGCCAGCTGCTGGCTCTGCAAAAATCCCTTCGAGTCCTGCAAGCAGCAGTGCCAAAAAGAACACAGGTGCCATTATTATGAATTCATCACAGACACTGATTTAAATAGAAACAATTTCAGTTTAGTCATCACCAGCACTCAGACATCTCTTCAGACAGCACTACATGACCAACATGGATAATCTTCCACGAGATTTGTCACATCCCTGGCTGTATTTTTAACAGGCCAATCACACTGCACTTGTCTCATGTCACATTTTTATACCCATTACTTTTCTACCTTAGGTAGCAGATGAAGGTATTCCAGCCTAATTAATAGAATTTTCTCATCTCTATTGTTCTACATTTAGAGATTGGGAGAATTGACTTTGCAAGTGTGACAAATTGCCAAGAAGGCTGAAGATGTCATTCATCCCTTCTTTTGGCCTTTGATGCCATGGTCCCCATGCCCTAAATTTTATAAAAGAAAAATGTCACATAAAAAGCAGCAGCTATTTTGAGAAGCAATGAGCAGCATGAAGTTTCCACCTCAGGAATTTCCTGTAAACTCTTAGAATAGGATTCAAATTTATTTTTTTAAGAAGACTTCCACAGATGCCATGGGATTGCTGAGGCACTGCTCCAGATGCTGCCCAGCCCTCCGTGTCCCAGTGTCCCCCCAGGGCTGTCCCAGTGGCACCAGTACCTGAGTGCCGATGTTTGTAGGGGGGAGTCAAGCCCACATCGTCCCCAATCAGGGTCCTCTTCTTGATCACATCGCGGTGGATCCTCCGGGAATGGTACCTCCTCTTCCTGAAAGCAGAGAGAGGCTGAGGGCCTGCCACAGGAATTATGGCTCATTCACGACCCCTAAGTCCTGCAATTATCACCCACTTCAACAGCAGACACCTGTTGATGTCACAGATGGTCTGAAGAGAATCTTTATTTTCATGAGAAAATCCTCTCCTTATAATTCACACTCACATTGCAAAAACATTATTTACACTGAAGCATCTACATGAACTCAATAGAAAATCCACAGATTAAAACAGTTTTAGATTAGCTTGTCCAAATACCTGCAATGTTCCAATTCCTCTGTCCAACACTCACCAAGAATTGCTAAGAATTCCTTTCATGCCTCCATAATTTGGATTGCCATATTTCATATAATACTGGCTTCTCCTTGCAGCTCCCAGCTCCTTTTTGTCATCTGCAAAAAACATAAATTATAGGAATTTTTCCCTCTTACAGTATAACTTACAGCACAGCATAAAAATAAATAACCATCCAAAGACAGAGAGTGAGACTGAGTGTGCCTTAAAATCAGAATTACTTCACCCTCCTCCATGAAGGATTCAATTTTGCTTACACCTCTGGAATTTCTCCTACCACCACAGCCTTATTTGTGTCTGGAAACTGAATTCCAGGGCGGCTGGGTTTCTAGAGATCAGCTTCACAGGGCATTACATCCCCCTGTCACTGCTGCAGTTTCCACTCACCTTCCTCATCACCTTTCTTTTCTTGATCAATGTGCCACATCCTGCATGGTCCAGAAATTATATGGATTTTCATTTTCTTCATAAATAAAATGAATATTTAGCAATAATTTTTACTAATCCCTCACTGGCATCTCAAGTTGCATCCATATTTATAAAATGTGGAATTTACTTCTGGTAAAAGGCATCATTCCTATTCCATGAGTTTGGGAAGAATGCCCTGTGCCCAAAATACAATTTCCAGGTACAATAATTTTCATACAACTTGAATGGATATAATTGACACAAGAAATGTAGATTTATGGCAAAAACCTTAACACCTAACAATTAGCAAAAAATAAAAAAAATCACACTTTCATAAGAAGCATCATTTCTTAGGTGTTTATAAGAAATGTTATTTTGTAAGAAGTGTTATAAATAAGAAGCAGGCACTTTGAGTGATTAATTAGCCAACAAATAAAAGTCCAACAAGCAGTGAGTTCAGGGTGCTTGGTCATTTACCTTTAGTAGCAAATCTCATGAACAGCTTGTTTCCTTTAGCCAGTTTATTGGCAGGGCGAAGGTCATTACGCAGGAGGGAATCCTCTTCTACCTGGGAGAGGGCATCCAACTTTGGGGGCAAAAAAGGTATTTTGGACTCAAAAATCAAATTTTTGTTCAACAAAAATGGGTTGCTTACAGAGAAGCAATCGAGTGATAATGAAGAAAGTCACTTTTCAAATGATGTTCCTATGAGCTCAGCTTTATTTTCTTGACAAGCTGATGTTAATTTTTAATGTAAATTGCCTGAAAATTTAAAATATTTCCTTCTCTTGTTCCATAACATTAACTCAGGTTATTAAATCCAGTAATTGTCAAATGACTCTATATTACTGACTGAAACAAAGAAAATAGCAAAACTTGGGCACTGAAAAGAATGATTTTTTTTCCCCTGTTTTATATCTAAATTATTTTATTAACAGGTTCTCATGCCCTCACCCAATGACTAAAACCCTTTCTTTTTCATTTATAGCTGCTTTATAGAAACTCAATTCAGACATCCATGATGTAGGAGCGCTCACTGAGCCACTGCTACAGGAAATTCTAATCACACCCATTATACACTCAGGCAGCGAGGATTAAATTGCTGCCAGGCCATCACTGTGTGTGCTGATTCCCACAGATCCATGGGCAGCCTAAATCCCATTGGGCTCTAAGCACTTTCCCTGCTGAAAGGTCATTGCCTTCCATTATTGTTCTCTCATTGCCTCCTCTCAGCAGAAAAGAGAAGCCAGGCTCACTCTTAAACTCTCCAAAATCTATTTTCACAAAGCACTTTCCATTGGGATCATCACCACCTGTACTCCCTCTCACTCCCCAGCGAATTCATTTTGATAATTAAATTGTGAATTGCAAATAGAAACCTAAAATGTTGTGAAAACTTCACACCAGCCAGAGCAGAACTTCCAGAGCAGTTTCCACTTCCCCTCTGTACTGACCTCCACATCACTGGGATTGTCATCCTCAACCTCTCCTTCTTCTGTCTCATCATCAGAGCTTTCCTCCTGTTTTTCTAAGGAAAATAATTGGGGAAAAAAAAAAAACAAAACAAAACCAAGCTCCATTTTAGTGTGTCAGCCTCATTTGATTTATGATCACCTACATTGTCTGAAATCAGCCTGAAGGTGTTTTCCTTCCTCCTGAGCAGCCTAGGGAACAATCAAAGCAGTGAATGCCTATGGAAAAGTGGAGCACAGTGAAATTCTGAGCTCTGTGCCTGCAGCAGCACATGTGCATCATTAATTTAATTCTTTGAAAGCAAATGAAACTGCACTGCCTGTCAGGATTTAGTGTGTTCAAAATCAGAGATCAGCAAGGCCAAGGCACTAAAGGCACATAAAAGCCTTTCCTTCTATCTCCTTTTCAAATGCCTGCAAATATCCAATAGTAACAATTAATCAAAAGCTTAAGACCAACCTTAGAGACTTAATTCTGCTGTGAATTAACTAAAAAAATAAGAGCATGCTTCCAGAACTGCTAAAATTGTGAGCTGCTTTGATTTCTTAGTTCTTTTTAGCTCAGTGTAAGACAATTCATGCTGGTTTTTTTTTTCCAAAGCCCCCAAGAAATAAAATACTGTAAAAAAGTAATGACTATGGAGAGCTATGAAGTGTGATATGCCAATATCATTTGCAAAGATCTCAAAGTACTTCATAAGCCTAAGATTAAAAAAATCTTCTCTTTTATATTTCAGAGTTCCTTATCTTAAATCTCTTCGAATGGACTTAAAATCTTAAAAGAGAAAGTGTCAGCTGTCCAAAAGATCCTGAAAATATTCTTGAGTGAGAACAATGAAGCACAATTAACCAAACTGAAACCAAAGATAGAATTTAAATAAACAAATTACCCAAACTCAAACCAGAATGATTAAGTTCTATCAGGGAGAGGACTCAGGCATTTTTCTCCCTCACAAATTAGAAGTTTCTCATAGCACAGACCAATCTTTTGCTTCCCTAAATGTCTAAACAGCCCTGAAATTCCTATCTAAAAAAAGGAATGTAACCAAGCCAGATGACTGCAGGGTATCTGTATGGATCTCACACCTTAAGATGCAATTGAACAGTGTGTACTTTCTCTAATATCCCACTTTTCCTGAGGAACAGGAGTAATTCACATCACAGTTCTTATTTTCAGATGGGGTGCAATGATAATATAATATGCAATTCATAGCAAGCAGGATTAAATAGATATGATTATGCTCCATTTAAGCAATGTCTCTAATCTCCAAAAATTTCCTAACAAGTCTTACTTGAAGCTCTACCAACATTTGGCCAAAATTAAAGTCATGTGGATGGCTGAGGAGCCACTGCTTTGTGGAGAAAAGGAGCAGGAAAAGTGGGTGAATTCAAAGAATCCCTAAATTTAACAAAGCCTTAAACACCAAATTTCCCAGAAAGGCTTTTGGAAGAACTACAGATACCTAACAGAGAGATTGGCTACTTGCATTTAGGTCATATACAACACTTTTAAGCAAAATCTATGGAAAAGTTAATAAATATAACATTTTTTGCTCTGTATCTTGTGATAGAGCACCTCCAACCACAGCGCTCACAGCAGCCTAAGAGCAAAAACTGTCCTCAGGTAGCAAAATTCTGATTTTAAACTTCCCCACATAAAAGGAAAATAAATTTACAACCAAGACAGTGAGGTACCAGACTGATCACGACACTGGCATGTACTTTTGCTGCTCTGCTCTTTTCTAACCAACCTTTTAATAAGTTCTTTCTTAGAAGGATACCAGGCAAATTTCGAGCTGGCACACACCCTGCTGAAGTGATGCACTGTCACGCTGCTGGGAGGGATACACTTGAAGGATGGTGGTGCATCAAAAAGGGAATTAGCTGTGGCATTTCAAAAATAGGCCATTTTCTCCCACCTGCTTTTTGCCCACTTTGCCTGCCTTTGTAGCACATCACCCAGAGCTATTTCTGTGCCCAGGGCCCACTGTAAATACCAGCTCTCAGTGGCAGCCTCATCTAACACGTTTAGCATCGACTCAATTACTGCTTTTGGTCTAGCTCCAACCCACCTTTTAAGAAGCAGCTTCTTCAAAAGGTTTCCAAGATGAAAGCCTTTTTTAAAGTGGCAGAATACATTTACCTGCAACTATATGATAGAAGCTCCTTCAGTAATTTAGGTTATGCAATACCCCAGCACAAGTTTAAAGTTTCATTGATTTAATGAGATGATGGCTGTATTTGCATATCTCAATCTACCTTTCTTGGTTTTTTCAGCTGTCTTCTCCTTGTTGTTTTCCCTGCTCTTTGTTTTCTCCTGATCAGGCAGGGAACTCATATTTATTAGAGCCCGTGTTGCTGTCACTTCATCAAGCCAGACCACATTACCTGGGACAAACAGAAACACAAAACACAAATGCAGCTGGTGTCATCAAGCAGTCACATCTCCCCTGCCTTGCTGGAACAAAATCAATGACAAAACCTCAGAAATGACAGAAAAAGCCATCAGATCTCTTGCAGGGAAGGTCATATTCTTTAACACATCTGATAAGCTGAAGGACACACAATTTTCAGCTTATTACAAATCACTGAAATGCACAACCATAGATTTGAGAGGCTTCCTGAAAACAGCAAGTCAGGGCACTGGATGGGGGTCAGTGGATCCATGTGTTCCCACACAAATGTGATTATGGGAGCAGCAGGGGGCAGGAATGAAGCCTGGATCTTTTTCCCCTTTGGCAATTGACAGAACCTTGGACTTTACTGCAGAATTCTGTTAATCTTTTCTAAAAAGCAGGAAAATAGGGAGAAATAGGTGACTGCTCCAGCACTTTGCACAGATTATAAAGTACACAGGTTCACAAGATCATTCAGGATGTGCCTTAAGCATCACCAGATGGTACTAAAATATAACTTCTTAGGCCAATTAAAAGCATTTCATAGATGTTGAAATTGAAAGAGCTAAAACTGCTTAGAAACAGGATTTGAACAAAAGCTTTCTGCACTTGGTACAAATACAGCAACAAATGTCTCTGTTCTGCTGTTGAGCAGAGTGGATTCAGATATTAAGAAGACTGTACAGTGACCCAAAATAAGAGAATCTCTCTCAGATTACTCAAACAGGTAAGAACTACAAGGTGAAGAACATCCAGGTATTAATTTCAATGATTGGTTAATAAATCTACTTTTTTTCTCAGTCTGCCTCATCTTCCCATCTCCAAATTTCCAAAACCTTCATCATTTCAGATTCATCAGTTTGAAACACAGGACACTAAATCCACCTTTGCACTGCACCTCAAGATGTAATTCAGTTGGGAACACTGAAGTTTTTGCCATGATGCAAATCTATGCTGAAAAGAAAAAGCTTTTTCTTGATATTTTCACCAAGTGTAGCTGACATGGTAACTCAGACACAGCATGAAAATTCACCATTAAAAAAGATGTGTAATAACCATAACTGGGTATTGTTACAACCTGAAGCCTTAAATTTCACATGAGTTTGCTCAAGTAGCATTTAAGAAAACAGGCAACCTTAGATTCTCTCAGATAGAGTTAAGCTGTGCATTTCCAAGCTCGTGCATCAGCACAGGTCCATCCAGCAGCTCTGTACTGTAATTGTCCACCCAGGCCTCATTGGGTTTCACATTTTCTATCAGCTTGTGCCAGTACTTCAAGCTGTCATGTACACTGACTCCAAGGTCACCATCTATTTTGTCTTGCACTGGAGCAGAATTTCTTCAGGGTCACTCCAGAGAATGGAGGTATTGATTCTCAGCTTTTAGCCATGCTTGTCAGTAAGTTTCCAGCTATCTGGAAAACTTGCACTGGCTCCTATTTCTTTTTCTATTATTTCAGGCACAAGGTTTGTAGCATGACAATTTCAGAGTATTCCAGTTCCATTTTCTGTAGCAAAAAAAAATCTCTTCTACAGGCTTCAGTGTCAGTGAGGAAAGCACAACTCTCCACCACCTTTGATCTCACTCCCCCAAACAGCCCTCACCATGTGTACCCACATTCCTTTTCCAATTTATAGAAATCACACCCAGCTGCCACCTCCTTCCACCCACCCACTTCTCCTGGAGCATGCACTACACAAATATGGCAACAAATCTCCTCCTCCTCCTCCCAAAACCATCCCAACCTGCCCAGCTGCACAGTTCAATCACCCTCTCTCAGATATATTATTGATGTCAAGATGGAGATAATAATTTTAGACATTTTTCATAATTTTAGACATTTTTCTTTTTCCCCTTAGAGATACAGCTGTGACCAGGTTTAAATAAAAGAGTAAGAATTACAAATCCTCTGTTTGCTTACATGAGGTGTCATCCAGCCACTCAATATGAGCAGGAGGATACTCTTTGAAATAGGCAAAGATGTCCTGGGTGCTCATCTCATCCACTCCACAGATGTAAATGGTGTCCAGTCTTACTTTAGGAATTGCTACAAAGAGGAAAAGAAACTGGTTTATTGCAAGCTTTCAGATAGATTAGTGCCATATGAGTTTATAAACCAAATACTTTAAATAAACTAAAGAGGAACTAATTGAAGTGAAGCATGACATAGGCCATAACTCAGTTTATTCTTCCACAATGCAAAACTTTCAATAAATTAAGAATTAAAAGAGGTTACAAGGACTGGTGGATAGAGATTGCACAGCAACCAACCAGCCTGAAAAACATTTTTTCCCTCTTTGAACACTGCCAAAGTGCTATCATTAAGTACTAAAGAGCCAGAACAAAACAAGGCCCTGCACAAAGCACTTCCACTTGTATCACCTGATGGGGAGCTGTTCCAGGCCACAGCTTAGCAGGTCCAAGCTGCCAGCTGGAAAAAAAAAAAGCCTTGAGAACCAACTGGGTGCCAAAAGCACCAATCTGTTGTGCACACATCTCCTGGCTTCTGTTCCAGCTTGCCATCAGTGCAGCTTCAGCGTGTGTACAGCAGAGTCTGATCTCCCTGTGCACAGGACACTGAGTCCTCCACGTGTACCCACACACTGCTCCAGGCTTTGTACAGAGCATTTAAAGATTCTTAAAGCAGCACTGATCCCCAAGGTGAATCTTGGGCTTTTAGCAGTAGTAAATAAGGTACACAAAAAAAAAGTTATCTTTGTGCTGGGGCTGGTAAAACAAGGAGTGAAGAGGCAAGTGTCAAATAGGCTAAAAAATAATGGCGTGCAAAGGAGGAGGTGGAAAAACCCCAAAGTGATTCCTTTCAGCAGTAATGGGGCAAAATCTCTGGGAATGTAGGAAATATTGCAGGATAAATCAAGTCAAGACACGTGAGGGAGTAACTGAAGGGATCTTTTCTCCTGAACTCGTACCTTTCTTCATCATGTCCCGGTCCAGGGCCACGTTCCTCTGGGCCAGATTCACCTCAGCCCGAAAATGGAAGCGTTTGGCTCTTTGCTCCTTCTTCTCAATTGCTTCCTGCAAAATGCAAAACAATGCACTCAAACAGGAGTCAGGAGCACGCTCAACAAACTGCACTGAGGATGCCTAAAATCCACCAGACAGCAACAATTTATATTAATAGTTCTGTTAATTCTGGAGAGACCTGTAGGTTTCAGAATGTAGAAGTAATTCACAAAAATATTTCTGTGTCACAGAACAGTTTTTGTGTAGGTCCAGCTATGGGAATCAGGATGCAGGGGAAACAAGGTGGCTTGGACAACACAGACTCCATCATGGAACAGGAATATTATCTAGTCCTTACTAACAAATATTAAATACACTCCCTCTTCTAAAAGAAGCCTTTCTACCTCAGGCAAAATTAATCTTTGAAGATGATATAATTTCCCCCCTTTTTTTTTAATATACACAAAAGTGTGAATTTTTCTCTGAGCATGAATTTAACACTGGAGAGCAGGCTCCAGAGAACTTTTCAGACTGGCAACTCAGGCTCCTCTTATGTAGCTCATGAGCAACAGCCTGCCTGGAACTTGTGCAATTTTGGGAACTGGCTGAGAAGCTCCTTGTTCTCCAGATTTTATTAGGAAACATTATAGGTTTTTGCATCTTTGGAGCACACACTGTGATTCATACCAGCTGCATCACCTGAACACCAGGCTAAATGAAATAGTTCCACCTCTCCAGTGGCAAAAATGACAAAATGTTGAAGAGCCATAGCACAAAAATTACCTTGGAGGTTACATCTATGCCAGTGATGAAACTTCCAGCTTTGTTTTCATATCTCCTGCTGGTGTCCTGAAACAAAGCAAAATGGTGATGAAATCTCAATATGCACTGAAAGCAACACACTTGTTACACTGAAAAAACCACCTGATCATTCTTACAAGAAACAGATCCTCTTCTCACTTTCACCCCATCTCATGTCGGTAAAAGTGAAAGCACATGAACTGAACCAAACTTCCCTCACTGTAAGGATTCTTTCCTTTGATAGAATTTAGTTTCTATGTCAGCTGCTGCCAAGCTTTTACTCTCTCAGTAATACAGGAAAAGTCATCAAACATCTTTCCCAAATAAGACTTCTACAATTTTGGGTTTGGGTAAAATTTCCTTGTAAAACGTGAGCAGATTTTACAGTGATACCTGACTACTCAAAAGTCAGTTTGCAGCTTTTAATTTCAGAAAGTGAGAACACCAAGCCACATCCACAATGAAAAAAGTAACTTTTTATTCCTATCATCATTTCAACCCCAAATTCCAAATCCCAAGGTGAAACACTTCTGTTTTGATACTGAGAGGGTAAAAATGGAGAATCAGAAGGGAAAAAATTACAAGTTTCCTCTCTATCAGTCAGGACTGCTGAATTCAGAGAGGACTAAACCCCAGAGCCCCTGGACCAATGACCCAATTCTGTGCCCATTCTGTAAAATGGCACCTCTTCATTGTGACACTCTCAACTGGCAGAAGTTTGGAGCTGGAAGAACGCCTCTTGCTTTCCTTAGGAGTAAACGTGTTCTTTACACTTGTGCTGCAATAACTACTTTGGCTAAAGGACCCTTTCTAGAAGTAGGTTAGGCTCAGTTTAGAAAGACCGAAGAACACACACAATCCAACCGCTTTTCTTAGTAACAGCACCAAAGTTCCTCTAATGCTGCCAAATGGCCAGAGTTACTAGAAAAGGAAAAGCAAAATAAACATGGTTTTTAAAGCTGAAAGCCCACAGTGTCTGAGGTTGACTCACAGAGCACAAGGAAGTACAGCACGATGCTGTCTCTCAGGCCACATGTTGTGCAAAAGCACAAGCACACGTTGGTAGACCAGCTAATTAAAGATTAGCTTCCAAAGCAATTTTCACCCAAGTTTTGAGAGCAAAAGATTACTTAGGATTTTAGAACTCTGACCCATTTTTTAGTTGGTAAACCTAATCCTACTAAAACTTGTACAGAAACAATCAGCGAGTGAAAAAGGGCAGAAAAACATGGGGAAGGAAGGTCTCAAAGCCTGCTCGTCAGAGCCCACAGTCCCGGCTCTGCTATCCCGCGGGCAGCCCCTGTTCCCTGCTCCAGGAATTTATTCCCGGCATCAAAGACTCCCTGTACACCCTCCCTCCCACCCACACCCCAGCGCTGCACCCCAAATCCTCATCTCCGCCGCTTCCTTTATTCCACTCCTCCCCAAGCACATCCCGCCCGCTTCCTTAGCGCTCGCCCCCGAGTCCCCTCACACCCCCGCTCCCACATCCCCGCTTTTCCCAATAATCCCCCCAAAAGCCCCCACAGAGCGCTCAGACACCCCCAACCGCCGGACCGAGCCCCTCCTCGCCCACCGCTCCCGGCCCTCACCGGGATGAGCTCCCGCAGCGAGCGCCTCACAGGGATGGTCTCCAGCTCTCCCTCTTCCACCTCCATGGGCTCGGGCTCGGCGCCGCGCGGCTCCGCCGTGGTCGTGCTCGCCTCCGCCTTCACCGAGATCCGCAGGCCCCGCACGGCCGCCATGGCTCCGCCAGGCCCGCCCAGCGCGGCCAGCGAGACGAGCGCGGGGCGGCACAGAGCGGCGGGGCGGCTCCGAGCGCCGAGAGCGGCCGGGAGCGCCGGGCGGGCGGAGCGCGGCGGCCCCGAGCGCCGCCCGCAGCACGGCCCGGCCCGCCCGGGGCACCCCCCGAACCGGGCGGACCCTGCGAGCCGGCGGAACCCCTGAGCCCGGTGCGCCTCGAGTCCAACGCACCCCCGAGACCCAGCGGATCCCGAGCCCGGTGCATCCCCTAAGCCCGACGCACCCTGAGACCCAGCGCGCCCCGAGTCCAACGCACCCCGAGCCCCAGCGGACCTCCCGAGCCCGGTGCACCCCCGGAGCCGAACACCCCCAGCCCGGCCCAGGGCCCAGGGTGGAACGGCCACAGAGAGCACGGCCCCGCAGTGTCCCTGGCGCCGGAGAGCGGACAAACACAGAACTTAAGTCTTTTCCCCAAAAAAAGGGGTTTTTTAAACTATCTGAACTCTAATGTTCAATTTTCCCGTCCATGCTAGCAGAATGTTACACCTGTGAAAAAATCCAACTAATTCTCAGCTTGCAGTTGCGTCCCATTGTTCTGAGGCTCAGTTATTCTCTTTGTCCCCTCGTCCCAAGGTGTTCAGGTTGTTCCAGGAGAGCAGCCTTGCCTCTTCTTGGCCTAAATAAACCACATGCTTTCACCAGTCCCCGTGAGACAAGTTCTTCATTCCCCTAATGACACTAATCAGCTCCATTCCCTCACACACAGCAGACCAGAGCCCTGTTCTAGCTGAGGAGTTGCTCCTGCCTTGGCATCATTATTTCACACAACTGCCAGGATACACAGCCACATCCCATTGTCATTTGTGTGTTATCACCACACCACTAAGAATTCCTGTTACCTCTCCAGCTGCAGGACCCTCCCTTCCAGCTCAGGCTGCTCCACGCCTCATTTCTGCAGGTTACAAATAAACCCCTCCAGTCCATTCCCTGTGACATGTCACTTTCCCTCTGAACTGATGGTACCTCCCAGGAAAGTTCAGATTTAGACTCTGTCACGAAGACATTTCCCAGCTGGCAGCATAAAGGCTGCTCCCCTTACACAAAATCCAGCAGGATCAAGAGATCCTTCCACCCATCACTCACTCCAAGATTATTTATTCTCAAGGCTTCAGGCAGAGCTTGTTACACAATGGCTCGTGTCACTGTTCACCAAAAGTGCTGCATTTGGGGCTGACATCTCACAGCAGCACCTGGCAGGAACTGCTGGCACAGGTGACATTTCCAAGCCAGGTGTGAAGCCAGCTCCAGGCCACAGGAGGTGAAGAAAAGGAATAAACAGGACACAGGCACCTCCTGTGAGCAGCTGAGCCTGAACAAGAGGAAACACTTCTGTGGGATAAATGCTGTTCCTTCAGGTCACAGGGAAACCAAGAGATGGAACTTCTCCTCCTTTAGTTTTAGTTTTCTAAGTAGGACACAGTATTGCCATGTGATCTAGACCAGCTTGACAAAGCCAAATCCTTCAAGGAGCAGCTGGGACAGGGTTATGTGACACCAGGTCACCTTGCACTGCTGTCAGCAGAGTGCAGATGAACCTTGGGCTGACCCAGGTGTTTCCTGATTTTGTTTCTACATCCCTTGGATGTCACCCCAGGCAGAACATTGCTGTACTCCAGCCCTCCATACTTGGCACCTTTTCAAGATTCACTCATTGCACTCAGCAAGAAACTTTCAGCTGATTGACTGTGGCTTTGGACACATTGCCAAAATTTTAGAGCTCCTTAGGAAAAAACAATCACTGGCCAACTGGTAGGGACAATAAAATCAGGAGGGGGAAACTAAACCTGGGTACCAGTGGGGCTTTTTACTGCTAGGTGAGTGAATAGAATGTCTTCATAATACTTTGTAATTCCTTTCAGGATCTTGTAATTAACAGTGAATTCTTCAGCATTTCAAGCTGATTTAGTTTTATTCTTCTGAGACTGTGTCCCAGAGCTTTGTTTTTCTTTCACATTCCTGCAAGCCCTCTGCCTGTGAAAGATCACCTGAATTCTTAAAATTCATGTTAATTGTTTTCAATTTTGTAGGAAGCAGAGGGGCTCTGCCTTGTTGTAGCCTTTATGCAGGGATGAGGCAAGGGTAATAAACTCCTGAGGGATGCAGTGTTTAAATAGGGGAGGAAAAAGAAATTTGGGAAAGGCTGCCAGTCATTATCAGAAATGCTAAGTAAGAAAAGGCTTTTACAAATAATGAAGGTGAGAAAGTGACTGTAGCAGAGAAGCTGTGGTAACCTGGAAGTGATCAAGGGCAGGTTGGATGGAGCTCTGCCCTAATGGAGGTGTCCCTGTCCATGGCTCGGGGTCGGACCTGGATGATCTGCGAGGTCCCTTCTAACCCAAACTAATCCAAGATCCTATGAAATCATTCCAGCCTAAAAACACCCACGGGAGCGATTTAGGGCAGGAGCATCATTGGTTTTCCGGCTTTGACCACCAGAGAGAGCTCATACAATAGAATTCCCAACGTGAGTGAAAACCAAAACCAAAACCTGATGGAAAACACCAATTCCCGCAGTTTTGGGATCGGCTGAAAACGGGAGATGGGGACCGGGGAGGGAGGGGAAAAAAACAACAGTCTGCAAAAAAAATAGACTTTTTTGCAGTGGTCTGGTAGGAGTCAGAAAAATGGTGAATTTTGCCCTAATAAAGTATTGGTTGATTTGTTTGTTTGTGGTCTGTGAACACTGAGCAGAAAGGACACGTGTTCCTGAGGATATGATTTAACTCTCCTGCCGTCCTGGGCTCTCAGCAATGATCTACAGCATTTCAAACCTGTGAAAAACCCATGGAAGTGTGTGTGCTATCCCTGCAGCTGGCCAGCACACCCCACACATCACCAGGGAAACTGGGACTGCCTTCCAAATGGATCAGGGCTCCTCCTAGCTCCAGTCCATCTGGAGAGAGAACAGCATCAGCAGAGGAAGGATGTTTATTTGTGAGGCTGAAATCAAGCACCTGGTGTTTTCTTATGGATTTGATGAACCACAGGCTCCCCACCTGTAAGACAGAATATTTTCTCACTGGGATATTGTGGAGGTTAGTACAGCCCTGGTAACCTGACACAATGCCAGAGTCCCATCCAGGACACAGCTACAGGGCCCTAAAAGAAGCAGGGTTTTGGATGCAGGGAGGAGCACAGCACCCTCACAGTCAGGGACAGTTGTGCTCTAACATTGTTTATGCAAGTGCTGCCAAATGGAGACCACACAGTTGAAAAAACACATTCCTTTCTGGAAAAAAGCTCAAAGAACTGAGCAGAGCTGGAGCAGGATTCTACACACATTGACAGATATTACTCTGGCATTTAAGAGATCTTGGAGAACAGTCTAAAAGTGGTAAATATTGCTTTGTTTTCACAAATATAACTCTTAATTTGTGCATGCCCACACACACATGGTTCCTCTGTGACACCAGTGGAACTTAAGCTCTTTGCTGTTGCAGACCTTTGTGGTACTGCAGTCAGTGAACTACAAAACTTTTTCTTTCACAGGGCTATTTTTAACCCAGAACAGCTCGTTGGCCCAATTCAGTGTGCACTCCCATGAAAGCAGCTGTGCTGGCACAGCCATGGGGTGGGAATATGTGGCTGGCAGGATGAGGAGAGAAGCTGCTGGCACAGCCCTGAAGGAAAACACAGTGAGCTGCAGCCTTCAATGTCTAGATGAAAATATACACAATATACTGAGCTAGAGGGACCCACAAGGATCATCTATTGCAACTCCTGGCCCTGCACAAACATCCCAACAATCCCAGAGCATCCCTGGCAGTGTTGTCCAAACATTCCTGGAGTTCTGGCAGCCTTGGGGCTGGGACCATTTCCTGGGGAGCCTGGGCAGTGCCCAGCAACCTCTGGGGAAGAACTTTTTCCTAAAATCCAACCTGCCCTGGCACAGCTCCTGCTGTTCCCTCAGGTCCTGTCCCTGGTCCCAGAGCAGAGGTTGGTGCTGTCCCTCAGAAGGATGTTGAAGACCACAGTGAGGTCTGACCTCAGTCTCCTCTTCTCCCTGCTGAACAAACCAAGTGTCCCCAGTCCATTCTCGTGAGGCTTTCTCTCCAGACTCTTCCCCATCTTTGTAGGCAAGGAACGGTGTGGCAGCAGGGCCAGGGAAGAGATTGTCCCCCTGTGCTGGGCATTTGTAAGGCCACATTTGAGAACTGTGTCCCCTCAGTTCAGGAAGGACAATGAGGGGCTGGAGCGTGACCAGAGAAGGGAACAGAGCTGGAGCACCAGGAGAGGCTGAGTGAGCCAGGAGAGCTGAGCCTAGAGAAAAGGAGGAGGAACCTTCTGGCTCTCCACAACTGCTGGAAGGGAGGCTGGAGCCAGGTGGGGGTCGGGCTCTGCTCCCAAGGAATAAGGGACAGGACGAGGGGAAACGGCCTCAAGCTGTGTCAGGGGAGGTTAAGGCTGGGCATCAAGAGGAACTTCTTCCCAGAGAAGGTCAGCAGACATTGGAAAGGCTGCCCAGGGATGTGGCGGAGTCACCGCGCTTGGAGGTGTTCAAGAAACGACCGGACGCGGCACTCCGGTCTGGTTAAGAAGGCGGTGTTCGGTCCCGGGCCGGACTCGCTGATTGCAGCGGTGTGTCCCAGCCCCACCGATGCCGGGATCGCCGGGATTGCCGGGATTCACCGACCGCTCCCGCCTCCCCCTCCCAGCCGCCCTCACACCGACCCCGCCCGCGCGGGGAGATGACGTCACGGCTCGCCGCGTGCGGTCACGTCCGGTAGGTGAGGTCAGGGCCGGGGCCGCCATTTTGAGCGGCTCCGCGGGCGGCGGCGGCGGCCGCGGGCGGGGGAGGAGCGCGGCCCCCATGGCCGGGCAGTTCGACTCCGAGGACCGGGCGAGCTGGTACTGGGGCCGGCTGAGCCGCGTCGAGGCCGTCTCGCTGCTACAGGGGCAGCGCCACGGCACCTTCCTGGTGCGCGACTCGAGCACCATCCCCGGCGACTTCGTGCTGTCGGTGTCCGAGAGCTCCCGCGTCTCGCACTACATCGTCAACAGCCTGGGGCCGGCGGGAGCCCGGCGGGCCGGCGGCGAGGGCCCCGGGGCCCCGGGTGAGTGACCCCCAGGGCCGGCGGTGCCCGCAGCCCCGCGCAGGGCAGCCGGGGCGGCTCCGCTGGGCGCCCGGGCGGTGTTCGCAGGCTGGAGCGCTTTGTGGTGGAGTTAAGCCGCGTTCGGAGCTGGGGCCGCTGCCCGAGCAGAGCCGACTGTCCGCATCTGCCGTCCTGTGCCACATGAAATTCAGCGTCCTGGAGTTGGGCATCCCGCGGCTCCAGCCTCGCACCTCTTTGTTTTCCTGACCCCCTTAGCGATAATTCATAGATTTTCCGTGTCATCTCAGCCGGGAGGTGGTTCTGTGGAAGTGTCATCCCCAAAGTCTGACTTCTGACAAGGCAGTTTTGCGGTATCGGGGAGGCTGAGTTCGAGTTTGAGTGGTGGGAACTCCTCAGGATGTAAAGGCAGTGGTTTCTTGAAATCAGATGTGAAGTTCAGTTTCTTTCCCCTTGAAAGGAGAAGTTTGATATTATTTCTCATCAGCTGAACATATAATAATGAAAACAACATGCTGAAGTGTAACACTGCCGATTGTGCCAGAGGGAGAAGCAGAATTTTTGCTGTTTAGTCCAAGTAAACCCCAGCAGTGCAGAACCCGTGGATGTGTCAGAACGTGCAGTCCAAAGGCACTGGTGTCCCTCCTGTGGGAATTAGGGAAGTTGGTGCTGGAACTGCTCGAGTTTGGATATTAATCCTTGCAAAATGATTTGGATGTGTGATTGGCATCTCTGCAAGGAGCCACTAGATCATTTTTAATTATAGTAAACCTGTGTAATAAAATATTTGGTGAACTTGTTTGGCAGAAAGTAGATAGAGACACTCTCGTGCAGGTCTGTGGGTGGAATAGGAGACTAGTTGTGGAAAGATGTAACAAGACCTGTTTTATTTTTCAGTCTCTGCACAGAGTGTTTGACTGAGGAGATAATCTGAGAGAAAACAAGATTAGTGCCAGTAGGTTTGCACTGTCACACAGGGGAAGCATTTCAGATTGGAAAATTGGGGAAAGTCTAAACTCATCCTGTTTATGCCAGGAACCTCCTGGAGCTGCACAGTGCACTCAGGTTACAGAGCTCCACAGGTAGAAGTTAAAGGTGGCTGAATTCAGCTGGAAGTGGAATTTATTGCTGCTGTGGGGGTCAGAATGGGGTGGGCTCCTGTTGCTCCGTGTGTGCTGCTGTAATTGCTGACAAGGATGGCTGGTGTTGTGTAGAGCAGAGTCAGTCACCAGGATGCTTCGTTGTGAATCCAACCTCATTGGATTTTAAAGACAGTAAAAAACACTGGGTCATGAGTGCCTGTCACTTCTGGGCACTTGTTTTTTGGGGAGCAACTCATCTCTGGAAAAACAGTGGCATCACTTCAGTACAGCCATCCTGACTTTTCTCTTGTGTTCATCCTAAGCTCAGTGACATTTTGTGGCATTCTGTGGGCTGGCTTTGGTTAAAATCATGAAGTACCTTGTAATTCTCTTCTTTTTTAAAAGAGTAGCTGTGTAAGCTGGTGCCACAGTAGGCTTAATATATCTGGAAAAGTATAATTATGTTTTGGTTGGTCTCCTTTTTATTTGTCCCCTGGAGGTTCTGGGGAGGGGTGATGCATCTCCTGCACTACAGACACTCCCACGCTGATTTCAGTAATTTTAATTAAATCATGCCTCCATGCTGATACTGCTGTCTTCACACTCCAACCAAAGAAGGTGCTGGGGAGGTGTATATTGAATTATACTCCAAGTGTAATTAAGGTGCTCTTCCAGAAGAAAATAAGTGGGAGGTTGTTCTGCAGTGCAAGGGAGGTGAAAACAGCAGAAGATTGAAGATGATTCCGTGTTTGGGTAGGGAAGCTAATGCAGTGAAAAGAGTTAAATGTTTGCAAATTGTCCTGCTTGTTTACTGTGGCCAAGTTAAAACATTAGGAAAAACAAAATTACTATATTTTAGTATGGTATAAATTTTTTAGCATTTTATTGTTTGGCAAATGCACAGGTCTCTCTGGGAAATTTGAATACTCCAGGTTGGGTTCTTGGGTTGATTTGTGTTGGGCTCAGTGTCTGTGAAATTCCTGGCTGCTCTCAGGGACAGGGAAGCCTCAGCACAGAATGAATGAGATGAGGAGCTCTGGCTTCCCTAAAAACCACAATATCACAAAAACATGATACCTTCTTTGATTTCTGAAGTAGAAAGTGAAGTTGCAAACTCTTTGTTAAATTGACCTTTTGACTGATGCTGCAGTTTCTAACTTCTTGCAGGTGATTTTTCAACATAACAAAGAAAAAATAATTGAACAGAGTTTTTTATATCTTCCTGGAATGTTTTAATGATGTTAAAAATAGGATAAATCACTGAATTATGGGAAAGAAAAACATTCTGTTTTCAGTGGAAATGGATACTTTGTGATGAAGTATCACAGTAATGGCTAAAGAAATCCCAAAGAAGACAAAGTGCCCCATGCAGGCATTAGCATGATGATGGACAGCAGAGGAAATATTTAATGTATCATGTATTTATGATGTGACATGGAGGCTTGGGGTAAAAATGTGTGATATGCACTAAAAAATGCCTGAAATACCTAAAGTTAGAAATGCTCTCTGTTGAGAATGCAGCATTACAGAGATAGAAGCCTTAATGTTTTTAAATTTGTCTGTCTGAAGTAGACAAATATAACTGCTAAAATGCAGAAATGGATGTTTTCACAGTTAGGAGTTTTAAGAACATGATTGTGAATTGAATTTTTCTAAATCCCCTCCATTGTGACTGAACTTCCTGGAATCACAGAGTCCTTACAGAATGATACCCACACCTAGCCCTGGCTGAAGTGGCTTTAGGCATGTGTGAGCAGAGTGGTTTAACTCTGATGCTTGGGTTTTGGTTTTATTTTCATTTTTATATTGGGATAAAAATATATTTAAATGCAAGCTAGTTGTAACTTTAGAAAGTGCCTGTATTAGACATCTGCTGTTATCCTGTGATCTGTAAATGATGACTGCAGTGATCAGAAATGAGTGTAACTCCTCAGTGAATGTTTTCCTGGTGTGCTCAGAGCTCTTCCACTCAATAGAGTTTTATGTTTTTATAGGGTGTTCCTGGGGTTTATTTGTTCTGCTCAGCATGAGTAGGAAGGTACTTGAGAAGAAGGAAAAAAGGTGTCCCTGTGGGGGTGGGGGAAGCACAAGGGCTGGAATGTGGTGCCTTCAGAGCCCAGTTCCCATCTGCTCCACGAGGAAGTGGCTTACATCATTGGGTGTCTTACTGCTGATAAGAGCAGCTTTTCTGGCCCTAAACACACTCTGAATTGGGAAAGGGAGCCACCCTTACAGAATAAAACTAGATGTAAAAATAAAGACCTGTATTTCCGTGAAGGAAGAGTTTCCAAAGCTTGGGAATAAAGAGAAAACTCCCTGTTGACACTAACAATTGGAGTGAAGGAAGAAATGCAAACCCCCTGAGGTGTCTGAGAAGGTGAGAAGTGTCTCTGTGGTTTCACCACCTGCCCAACCAGCAGAATATTGGGTGGTTTATAGCCCAGATCCCCAGGATCTGGACAATATTTAAAGCACACACCAGCACTTTTCCCCAGACTGACACAAAGGCAGCTCAGTGTCAGAGGGTTGTGACAGGAGGGAATGTGCATCATAAACAGAGAACTGATATAAGCCAGGTTTGAGACTCTCTTCAGTTGTGGAACCCTTTGGATTTTAACTCTTTCCTCACCTTTTGTGGCATCCTGAGATGGTGGAGTTACGTTAGTAAGATGGAGTAAGGAAGAAAGAGGATATTCAGCCCTTTGTGCTTCTCATTCAAAAAGTTCATCTTGCTCAGCTGAGCAGTGCTGGTGGTGGAGGTACTCCCTGAGCAACTCTTGTTCAGCTGTGCCAGGCTGCAGAAAGAGAATTTCCAGTACTCCAGTGTCCCAGGTTTCACAGGCAGTGACAAGGGACTCACCTGTCCATGCTCGTGCTCTTCCTGGGAGCCCTCAGAAGATGTGCACACTCTGCTGCTCAGCCTTGTGCCTTCCAGGGGAATCCCAGGAGTATGAAGGAAAACTGCTCTTATTCCCAAAAAACCCCACTCACTTTGTTGCTGTAACTTTTTCTTGTGTTAGATCTTGCCTGAATTATTCCATTGGCCTGCAGGTATGAGCAGTGTCACAGTTCAAAGAAGAGGCTGAAGAATTCCTCTGAAATCTGTTAATCTGTGAATTTCATTATACCTGGGAATGACAAAAGTCAAGAGCCTGTAGGGACTGGAATCATTTCCCCACTGCATGTGAACATCACTTGGGTCATTGTAGCTGAAGAAGATCCACAAAAGATTTAAACTGATGGAAGATTTTCCCCTTGCTTGGGAAGGTGGAGTCTGCATTTTACCACCTGTGACTTTGAACTATGTTGACCTTTTAATGCCTGTTTTAGCTAAATTTTAGGAGTCTTCTATTTAAGTTCTCCAGATGATTATGAGATTGCTGCCTTTATATTAATTGATGATTAATTTAGATTAAGTTTTTAGATTTCTTGTTCTAGATCTTCTGTAGCTGCCATACATTTTTAAAAAGAAAAGCATCAGAAGTGCACGTGGTTTTCTGGCAGTGTGCTCTTTGGGAGGGTGACATCTCTCCTTTCTGATTCTTTTCTCTCTGTCCCTTCAAGGAGTGCATTGATCTTTCTGATCCCAGAGTTTGGAGGGTCTGTGTCCCCTGGCTGTTGTTCAGCTGTGCAAAACACCTCTTAGGATCTGATTTTCCAGGATTCAGTCCAGTGATTTCTGTCACTCCTTCTCTGTACATAATGTTCCAGAGGACTTTTCTTCTTAAAGTCCAACTTGTATTCAGGTACTCTTGGCAGGTCCCTCAGGCTGTTGTGCATTAATTCAAGAGGGTGGACCTGTTCCAAAGCAAAAAAAAAAAAAAAAAAGACACTCCAAAATGCCTTGTTCATGCTGGTGAAGATTGAAGATTGACCAGGCTGATGAATGTTACTGATGAACTGCTCATTTCCTGTGACCTGTGAAGATTTTTCAGTGAGTCCCACATTGCTGACAGAGCTCAGCCCCCTGGCTGAGTCAGCTTGTAGCAGGTTTCACTGAGGTAAATTGGTGTTTCAGGATCTCTGTTTCTGTCATGTGAAATAAGTTCCATGTCACTGAACTTCCCTGAGACTCAGTCTTCTCCATATGGGTTGCAAAGAGCTTTGCTGCTCTGCTCCTAAAGTTCCTATGACTTTTTCTTTTTGCTCAGATGTCAAGTTTTGATCTTAAAGCTAAAGGTAAAATAGTGCTGGATATTTGTGCATGTTTCTGTCACCAGGTTGGTCTGAGACCTGATGTGTTCCCACTTCTACCTCTAGTGAAGTGCAGCATTCCCAGATTCTGTTTTCCACTGAGCTGTTCTGAAGTGGTGCAGGCATTGCTGCCTGTCCAGCCACAATTCCTGTCCTGTGAGCCCACAGAGCTGACAGTGCCACTGGGATGGAATTCCAGGGTTCTGGCCAAGTCTAGAGCTCTAAGTTGCATCTCAGCAACAAAAGTTGAGGGGGTTTTGCATCCTCTCAGCACTACACTGTGGGAGAATATGATGGATTCTTCATTCTCTTCCCATGCTGGGCTCGCTTTTCTCACTGATAATTACATTAACTTCCTTTATCTCTGGTGATGCCAGTTTGAGGGGGTTTTTTTTGCAGTTTTTCAAGGCTATTGCTTTTGGATTTTGGCTCACTGTGTTTGTATTCATTTCTTTAGAGAGCCTTTCAGAGCTGTTAAAGCATGCAGACATGCTTTTTCCAATGACTTAGTTCTGCTCCTTCGAATTTCCTTTAAGCAGCTCCACTAATGCTCCTGTTCCTTCAGGATACTTCAGAACTCATTTCTCGGGTGTTGCTCTTATTGAATCTGCCCTTTTCTCTGTTAGAACCCCTTTCTGCTCTCCTGAAAGAACTTGTTGTAACATTGGCTTTCCATGCTGACAGTGCTACTTTGCAGGGAGTTTTGGATCAGTGACAGCTTGAAAGATTCTGCTAGCTTTGTGCTCCAGAGCTAAGGCTTGGGACTGTTAGATATTCCCTGCAGAGAAAACAGACTTGCAAAGTAAGCATCTCTGTCTTGCTAAAAGAGTTACTCATTAAAGTATAAATCTTGTCATCTGCACTCCCTTCCCCCAGCCTTCCCCAGTTCTTCCCATAACTGATGGCATGGGGCATGGTGGAAATAGAACATCGTGTGTGTGTTTTTCCCTAGCTGAGCCTGAAGAACATAAAATGGAAAAAAAGCACAGCACACAGATTGGAAATGGATATTCTGCAGTTGTAGTGATGCTTGTAATGGCTTGGATGTGAACATCATCTGTATTCCAATGTATTTGAGGTTTGGATTTATACCTTAGGCTCCATCTGACAAACATGGCAAAGAAGCTACAAGACTTGAGATTAAAAGGCTGAGTCATACCTGTTATGAAAATATAGGTTGTTGCTTTACATTGCATAGAATGGAGATAATTTTCTTTTCTGGTACCTTTTATCAAAATGAAAAATAACTTTATTTGCTCATTGACATCAGTTGTTGCTGCCGTGCAAAGCAGTTTTCTGTAGTGTCCATGCCTTTAACCCAAGGTGTTACAACAGGTAAATGAGCATCGTTGCAGTGTTGTTCTTTGGAAATAGATCTGAACAGCAGAAGAGAGTTAAAAAAAATAATTTTCTTGAAATGGTACCAAAATTTACTTCCTATATTTAGAGTATAAAACAGGAGAATTGTACAGGCTCCTGAGAAACCCTAATGTATTGGGCATTTTCATCTGTTGGGTCCATATAATACTGAAAGAAACAAAGATATTTTTATCATAATTTGGGAAGTTTGGTGGTGCCAAAGAATTTCTCTTTTCCTTCCTTGACAAAATCTTTTTAAAACAACCTGTACTCATGATCATGATAGTGCTGCCTTTGATTGAAAATACTCAGAAAAGCTGAATATGATGTCATGGTGATCAAATTCGGTGTTGAAATACTTCTGTTTAAATATATTTGTCTTCTCAAAGGTTTGATTTGTAGTTTTAATGCTCTCCTTGACATGTTGCCTTCTCTTTTCAGGGTCGAATCCCACCAGATTTCGAATAGGTGACCAAGAGTTTGATTCTTTGCCATCTTTACTGGAATTCTACAAAATTCACTATTTGGACACTACAACCTTGATAGAACCCGTTTCGCGCTCGAGGCAGAACAGCGGGGTCATCCTCAGGCAGGAGGAGGCCGAGTATGTGCGAGCCCTCTTTGACTTTAATGGCAATGATGAGGAAGACCTCCCCTTTAAGAAAGGAGACATCCTGAGAATCCGGGATAAGCCTGAAGAGCAGTGGTGGAACGCAGAAGACAGCGAAGGGAAGAGGGGAATGATACCCGTTCCTTACGTCGAGAAGTATAGACCTTCCTCTGCTTCAGTCCCCACTCTGATTGGAGGTAACCAGGATAGTTCCCACCCACAACCACTGGGTGGGCCGGAGCCAGGGCCCTATGCCCAGCCCAGCATCAACACTCCGCTCCCTAACCTCCAGAATGGCCCTATTTATGCCCGGGTTATCCAGAAGCGAGTCCCTAATGCCTACGACAAGACAGCCTTGGCTTTGGAGGTACATAATGGGCAAAATTTAGAAGGAAGAGATCTGTTCAAGGGATTTCCCTTTCGCTCACGTGCTAGTTTTGGAGGAATGAGAAAGGGAAAAGCTTTGTTGTGCTGGTTTTATGTCGTCATTAATAAGTTATGGATCAAACGAGTGACTCGAGTCACTTGTAAATTAAATTATTGTTGATTATTATTAGGTTACTGAACCAGTATCGTGTCTGTTGTCAGCCATCACTAACATAAGTGTTTCCCCATCCATGTTTTCAGTTCTGAAATGTTTATTTTGGGGGGAGGGAGAGGGAGCAGCTCATAAATGGTGTGTCTGAACCTGTGTTTGCTGTTGTGTGCCTCACCACAATCTGTTCAAGGTGTGCTGGGTTGTTTGTTGGTTTGTGTTGTGTTGGGTATTTTTTTCTCCCCAATGTGTCAGCAGTTTTAAAGCAATCAGTAGAAACATTGGTACACTCTGAAATTACCTGGACTGAGATGATGATCACACATAGAATTTAATTGTAACATCACCTCAAGCAGATTACTTTGGGTTTAGGTTTGAGGCAGGAGCATTTTACAGTTCACACCACAGTTTGTTAGTCTGGTATAAAGCAGTGATTGATGGAGCAGAGTATGTAGTAAAGCACTGAGGTTTCCCCAGGTTGATTCACTTCCTGACAGGATCAAGTCATTGCACAGGCCCTTTTTGATTTCTCTTTTTTCCTCTTAAAAAGGTGTCTGGAGTGCTCTATCTCTCCACATCAGATAGTCCTCCCCAAGTTACACTTGAGGAAATTGAGACTAAGGTATTCCCTGTGGCAGACCTTTGCCTTGGGATATGTAAATTGTATCCTTTAATCTAGGCTTTCTTTGAGCTAGAGGCTCTGGAATTTCCTGATACCTAATTGACTTCCTGTTTATATAACATTTTAAGTACTTGGGAAAAAGCAGTTTCTGTGCTGAGTCAGAGCATCTCCTCTGCACTCTCAAATACTTTGTGTAATTGTGCATAGCACAGGGGGCACTCCAGGACTTCAGGCATCTGGCAGCTGTGGGTGTGTGTCTGGTGCAGCACATGCTGCAGATGGGTAACTGATGTGCAGCTGGCAGATGTGAAATCTCTCCCATGTAGGTAGGAAATACACTCTGAGTTGCTACACATTCTGTTACAGGGCTGAATAATTTTAGGTTTAGGTATAGAAATTGATGTAAACTCAGGAGATTTTGGGGAAATGTGAGGATTTTTACCCTTCAAACTCTCATAAAGGTTAAAATGCTGTCTCTTTCCCTTTTTCTCACCCTTTCCACCCAGGTACCTCCTGGAGCTTGGCAACATTCCTGAATGCAGGCTGTTGTAATTACCAGATGTTAGATTGGTTTTCAGCCTCTGGATACTGTTGGGGCATATTTAGCAAAACCTTTTGGCTTTCTTTCTGAATTTTGCATTTTCTTAAGCCTTAACTTCACACTTTATTTCACTAAAGAGCCCCACACTGCTGCCCAGTGCAGGATTTGGGAGCATGGAGTGAAACAGGGAGGGTGAGGAAATGCTGCTAATCCAGACCATAAGCAACTTAGAGTGAAAGGAAATGCTTTCCACGCTGGAGAGCAGCTTGTGGGTGCCAGGGCTGATCTTGGGTTAGTTCAATCCTCTTCACCAAAACTCACATGATCTGGCAAGAGTGCTGTGCTGTAGGAAGAGCAGTTTTGTGGGTAGCACCTCTCTTTTCTGAGCTGCCTTACACCTCTAGAGTCTTTTACTAACTGATGGGAAAGGCTGAGTAGCTGAAGGATTTGGGAGAGGGAGCTGAGAAGTGTCAGCTCAGCTTGGCTGTGTGACCACAGGAGATTTCTGATGTCCAGAAATGGCCTTTGTGGGCCTCTTAAAACTACTTCAATATTTATCAGTTGACACCTTGGCCCTCTTGGTTAGGGTATTATATTCCTGTCTTGCTCTCCATTTAAGAAATGCAATAGCACTTGTGGTTCTTCATTCTGTATGTAATATTGCAAACGTGTAGTTTTAAAAAGTGAGCCATTTATCACTGCTTCTAGTGGCCTTCAAAGCTTTGCAGCTTTTATCACTTCCAATCACAATGTTACTGAGTTGCTTTCAATGTCTGTACAGGAAAAAAAGCAATATGCACTTCATTTTCACCAAGTTTTCCTTCATCCTGTCTATCAAAGTGCTGTCTCTTGTTGTCTCCTTTCTCCACATTCCCTTTCACTTCATGGTGTTCCTTCTCTGTTTATTTAGAGATCTCTTTCTTAGATAACTTAGTAGAGAGCATTATGTAAATCTTATCAGGCCATTTTTGCCCAGACCTCTTTATAAATACAGCAAGTGGGATTCTTTCCAAATGAAAACTCTTATCCTTAAATCTGGCAATATTCATGGGAGGGGGTGGATCCCACTGCTTCTCTTAGAAAAATAGATTCTTAACATCAAACAGTTTTTGCCCAAACTGCAAACAGAATATCTGTGCTGTTCTGTTATTTTAAGCCTGACATGCTTTTGAAGAGTTCAGGGAAGGAGGATCAGAGCAGATGATGTTCTAATGAAGTCTGTGCTCTATTATGGAGAAAAGATTCAGCAGAAGTTAACATTTATTTTGCATGTAACTGGACCTATGCAAGGAGTTTGCAGTCTATTTTAAGAGAAAATAGAGGAGGAAAAGGGAAGATCTGTGTGGTGAATGACTCTGAGATCGATCGATTTATTTTTTTTCTTTGTAACAGTAGCAGAACTCTGCCACCTTGACCTCACCAAAGAGGAGTACTTGGAATAAAACCACAGCATACAGAAGTCTTCACTTGAACCTTCAGTTTTGCTTTGAAGCATATGGGGTATATTTAGTTGTAAAGCTTCTGATGAAGACTGAGACAAAGCTGGCTTTCTAGCAGGGTACAGTGTTGTTCCTGAGGTGCTGTGCTTGGTGGGATGATGCACTATGGACTAATGTTGCCATAAATCAATGCTGAAAGTGAGGAGAATTCTGAGACAGCATCCACTCCTAGCCTAAAGGTTTTAAAACTTCAGCACTTGTAATAATAAGTAATTTTTGGAAGGGTTCTCTATAGTGTCTGCAGGAGAGTGGTTGAAATACAGCTTACTAGGCAGAGGTTTGAAGCAGATCTAGAAAGATCTTTCAGTTAGTCAGGCTCTAATGGAGCCATTTTATTAAGTCAGCATTTGTGAAATGGTTCATGCTTGCTTAGAGTTAGTCCTGCTTTGACACTTGTAAAGATTTATAGGTAGATATGTAAGAATGAATGAGAAGGTTTATATACATAAATGAAATGGGAATAAAAACTGTATCAGTGTGTCTGCTAAATGAAATTACTGGCAAGAAAGGAATATTTGATCTCAGAGGTCTCTCCTCATTGAACAATTACTGAAAAGCAGCTTTCAGGTGTAGCTCTGTACAGTAAGGGAGTTCATAGTTGAGTGTCCTTGGCTGCAGTGACCCTGAAACACCCCTGGAACCAAAAAGCAGCTCCAGGATGCTCAGGGAGCTGGGGAGCTCACAAGCATCCCATAGTGTAGCTGTGTCATTGCTCTGTTGGACCCACCTTTTGCAGGTGAGTTTATTGTGAGGCATCCAAGATAAACCCTAATGAACACTAATTAGGGTGTGATAGAGCAAAGGCCAACATTCTGCAAACCAGTGCAAGTGGGGCTTTTCCCTTCCCAGTGGGCTGGAGGTTAAACACTGCTCTGGTGAGGGCTGATCTGTAGATTACATCCAGGTCTGAAGCAGTTTGAAGTTATCTGGGACGTTGTTCTGGTAATGGCTGTGATTAGGAAATCAGATTTTCCACTTCTAGTATTGTCACATTGAATCTTATCCTTGTTAAATTATAGCTGATGTATTGTTTTGGTCAGCAGAGTGTTTTTTTGGTACAACCCCCCAGTGGTTATTAGCAGTAGCAAAATTACACAAACTGCATGATTAAATTCCTAAAGAGCTGAAGCTTGCATTCAGAACTGGAGGAAGGCTTCCTTTTTGCCTGTAGCTAATACATAAGAGGATTTTCTTCAAAATATGATTCATTAAAATGTCTATACTAATGACTACAAAAGGCAAAATAAAGCTACAGCAAGAGTCCCAATGGACCTCTCATTACCAGATAAGTAATCATGAGAGGTATGGGAAGCTTAATTAAATGTCCATGAAAGGAGTTGAATTTATGAACTGTTAAAAGCTGTTCTGGCAAAAGATTTCAAGTGATTAAAACCTGTAAAGTTAATGGAGATTGGTAACATCTGAAATTGTTTTCCTTGTTCTTTGTTGGCTGCCTGGAAAGTGCAAATAATGAGGTTGTGTTCTGGATGGATTTGGAACACAGTGATGAGCATCTGTGTAAACTATAACTCTATATTCAGGGAATTTCTGGATGAAATGCAGCGAGGCCTTTGGCCACACCCTCAGAGTTTATTTACAGTATTAGTGAAAGAAAATAGAGTCTATCTATCCCAAAAGCATCCTCCATCTGTGATGTGGGAAGAACTCTAAAAACCGTTGTGCCTTACTCGTAAATCAGATTATTGATAAAATTCTGCAGAGGGGTAGAATGGGTAGACAGCTTCTCAGTGGTGCATTCATGAACTCTGCAGTGAGTGTCCTTACAATGTACACTGTGCTTCCTCGGGCTGTGTGCCTGCCACTTCATTAAGTACCCTTCAATATGAGCAGAGCTGGGCACTGATCACACCTAGACTCGTGTCCTGGTTTGAACTACCTGCACAGCCCTGGGGAAGGGCCTGCTGTGGCTGTGCAGTTTGTCCCTGTGTCACAGGGGGATGATAGAGGGTGCCTTTGGAATTGGTGCTGGCAATATTAGGGTGGAGATTAGAATAGGAGATGTGTTCCTGGGCAAGTGGGAGAGGCATCTGTTGTCTTTACTATTCCCATGAGTGCTGGACTTGGCAGTGCTGAGTTAATGGTTGGACTCTGACCCTGAAGATCTTTTCCAACCTAAACAATTCTGTGATTCAGTGGGATTTATTTCTCTGAGAAATCCATGCTGGGAAAGCCTGGAATGCCATCTGGCTTTGCCTTTGGTAGTGGCTGACTCTGGATGTCCAGAGCAAGAACAGAGCAGCCTTATGGCACTTTACACACTTGTTATAATCTGTGAAGAGAGAGAGATCCTCCACTTTCCAACTTGAGAAGTGGAAACTTTTCCAAAACTAAAGAGCAGTTGAGCTTGCAGATTAGTGTCCACTTGGTCCAGGTGCAAGTAGGAATGGACGTGCCTTGCTTTCTGAGGCTCTGCATGGAGTCCCAGCCCAGCAAGGCACGTTTATCAGGATAGCACCTATGGCAGGTCCCAGGAGCACTTGGAAAGATTGGTTTTGGATTACTGACTCTTCAGTTCAGGTGGTTCTCACCTGATTTAGACACAGTTCTTTATATACTTTCTTGGAGTGAATGGCATTGGGGACAGACAATGTCTGGACTAAAGCTGCTTTTTATGGGTGTGTATCTGGTGCACGTGGGTGAAGCACACCAGGGAGGGGTGGCAGCTGATCCTGCCTGCATTTCTGGTTTGTAACGTGTTTATTTCTTACCCCACAGGTCGGTGAGCTGGTAAAGGTCACAAAGATTAACATGAGTGGTCAGTGGGAAGGAGAATGTAATGGCAGACGTGGTCACTTTCCATTCACACACGTCCGTCTGCTGGATCAACAGAATCCTGACGAGGACTTCAGCTGAGTGTGGCTCAACAGTTGCTCTTATAGATGGGAACAATCTCAACTTGTTTTTATTGCAGATGCCATCAAGACTAAGCTCGGACCGACGCTGCAAGTGGTATTGCTTGGATAAGCATTCTGATAACCTGCAAACCCCTGGGACTCAACACCACCATTCCTTAAGCAAGGGTCGTGTAATTCAGGGTACGACAGTAGATAACTCGTGTGTCCAGTGGCAGAACTAGGCCATGATTAGAGGTTGTAATGCCTGCTTATGTCCACGTGCATGGCAGCCTGGACCTTCCAGCAGCAGCAGCTGGAGAAAGCAGTGCTGTAGGTGTTCAGAGAACATTTACAGCTCTCTCCGGGCCCATTGCTTATGTTGCTTCTTCCTCAGGCAATGAAGATCAACCGTAGACAATTCAATACCTTGATAGAAATTTCACAAATTTCTCCTGGAGCTCTCTCCGTGTTTTCTTCCATCCTGGTTCTCTGTCCTAGAAAGGCTCTGCATGATCAGTTAGCTGTGCACAGCACAAACTGAGGCAGGGCCCGCTGGGCACAGCCTTATGATTTACAGATCCTTACCATTTCCATGGTAAATGACAGATCCAATCAACCTCAGAATTCTAGAAGCTTGTGGACACTAGATTGATTTCTTCAGTACTGTTGATGCTTCAAACATAGCAGCTGATTTTAATTTAAGATTTTTATTAACACACAGTATCTCCTTTTATCCACAAATACAAGGCTTATGGAAGTGTAAACCTCCATATCAGTGCTGAAAAATACGTGCATAGCACTTTAATACGTAGCTTTAAAGCAGTGTTTGATTCACTAAATATACTAAAATATTGACACTGCTTTCCAATAAAATTAAATTGTGTAGGGCTAGTTTAATTTTTCTGGAATTCTTCAATATTGTACAATACTGTTACAGTACAAATCAGTGTCAAGCACGGTGAACTGACAAACCAAATATTAGTTTTATTTTAAAGACAGTCTGGGGACTCTTCTGGTTTAATTCCCATCTGTAAAATATTTGATAGTGAACTCATGAGGATTTTATTTTTAATAAACTAATGGAAAATAATTGTGTGCTTCTGGATTGATTCTCAAAAGGCATAATAGAGTAAATATGGCTTCCTAGCTCATGATGAAAATCAGTGCATTGAGTAGGCAGTATTATGTACTGCTTGATGGTTGTTTTTTAGTCTGTTCTTCTAATTATCTGGTTTTCTCTAATATAAATCAGAATGGATTTAGTAAGTTTTGTAAACTGAAATTAAACACTGAAATAACTCTCCCTTGCCTGTACCCTGGGTTGCTTTCCAAGCACAGCACTCTGGTGACCAAACTAAATTTTGTAACTTTGACTACAGTATAATCCATGCAGAAGGGTTTTTCTAAATAGTATCAAACTGAAACTGGTGGGTTTGGTTGCTTCAGACCCGTGTGACCCCAAGGCTCATGGGTTGCATGTGCTGCCAAGGCCTTTGCTGCAAGGCATCGACCCTACAACAATACTGGTAACACTTTACCTCAGAACTCTGTAACATGCTGGAAATGATAATATTTCTGTTCTATTTAAGTACTAGTTGTTTTACTTCAAAACTAATCCATCAGCAAGTCTGAGTAATGTTCAGGTTATGGGCACTCATTAATTCTGTGGACTAACGTTGATCACACTTGTCCATCACCAGTCTCATGAGCACTACTGAGGATTAAAATCAAAAACTGACAGCAGGGACAGTGGGGTAAGAATGGAAACAAGGAATTGCAGCTCTGTTCTACCTTGGATTGCTATTCTGGTTAGGGTGACGTGCCAGTGATTGTGGGAGCTCTTCTAGCTTAGTACAAAATTTACTTTGAGGGGAAAAAATTGTGAAACTAACTCTAGGTTCTGTAACTTATCAGGGTCTTTAAGGCTGATTTGTTGTTTTCCTCTGATCTTGATATTCACTGTAACTGTTCAGCTGCACTCTAAATAACAGACTTAAAACTGAGTTTTTCAGTTGCCCATATATGCTTATGTTTGTCTTCAGGTATTGCAAAAGGAACATAATAAACACTGTGTCATTAGAGTGACACTGTTCTGAAGTATTTTTGCCAATTGCAGTTAATGAAAGCCCATATATTTCTACCTTTCCAATCAGGAATTCAGATACCAAAAGATAATTTTTCTGGAAGTTTTATTATGCAAACCTTGCCTTTTTAATACAAAAGACATTAATTGAATTAACTAGCAAGTTCCCTGCAAACTTTGTAGATGTGGTTTTGTTAAGATTGTATAAATTGTGAATATTTGTACACTTTGAAAGAGCAAAATAAGGAAACTAGAGGAGTCTTAATAGCTGCTGTTACACTAGAACCCCAAGTTCTTCTCAAGCATTTTTAGCTGACTGATACATTATTGCAACTGTTTCCCACTCTTCAGTTCTAAGCTGAAATGTGATTTTGTTTTATAGGTGATAGAAAGGAGTATGAATTTGGACAAAATAGACATTTCAACTTGTCAGGGTCTTCAAGGGAAATAGGTAGAACCCATGTCCATGAACATGTAGAGGAAATCCTTTTGTGGCCTTTGTTTATCCTCTTCTATTTGTTCCCTCCCTTCTCCCAATGCGTGCAAAAAAATCATTGCTCAGAATGTTGGTCACAATCTTTTGTCTCTTCCTTGGCTGTGGTTTTGGTCTCTTGTGCATAGGCAGGTGTTAGAACTAGAATAATCATTTCTAGAAATACACCATGAAAGCAGAATGCTCAATTACACTGTGTTCTTCTGGTGCATTTACACGTTATATCACACTAAAAAGTACAACTGGCTGCTATGGTTTTTTAATATATATTTCATTTTGGTAAGCCCCTGCCTTTTTACTAATATATGACCTGGTTAAATCTTGTTAATCTGTTTGAATTGTATTTGTTAATAATGCAAAGATTTCTAATCATCTTTAAGAGCAAAACACTTCCTTTTTGTTAATGGTTTTGGGGAAGGATTCTAACCAAACCTGTTTGGAGAAAAATATGAACATGTGCCATTGTATTATAACACTATCCACTTTCTTGACAGTTAAAGTCCTTTTTTATTTTTTTGTAGCATGTAATGTATATGTTCATAGTACGTGAAGTAAATAAAAGTATAGCCAAAACTTTGACTCAGTCATTCTCAATCAGTTCTTGGAGTACTTGCATGTAATTATTAAAAATAGAGGGGGTGTGGCCATTTTTAATTGGCCATGTTAGTATGAAAATCATTAAACACAGCACTAGAGAAATAAGACAAACCAAGGTAACTAAATTAACTTATCAAACAATAAAATATGGCTTTTTCTAAAAGAAGGTGACTTTCTGTAATTAAATGAGTCAAGGGGTTGGGGGAAATGTATATTCTCATTAAAAAAACCAAACTTGAGAGGAATATTAAGATGAGATTTTGTAGCTCTTGCTCTCAATTCTACCTGAGCAAGTGTGTCAGGGAATAGTCTGGGGATTGTTTGGATGGGAAGTTTGGGAAGATCAAAAGCTGTTTATATATTCTTAGAAATACCAGTGAAAACAAAGTTACACAAACGAATACCAGCAAAATCTCCTGCAGGAGTCTACAAATGGTTCAGAAGAGCTGGTTTTATGTGTGGTGGTGTGAGAGCACTAACTCAGTGAAAGGCCAGGGTGTGCAGGTGCTGTCAAGGGCTGAAGGACAGAAAATCAGGATCAGAATCCCATGGGGAGCAATGTTTGTAATGTCAATCTGCATTAAAGCTGCTTTTGCCACACTATTCCTTCAAAACTGCCAGGGGACGGTGGCCCTTAGGCCCCAGGGATAAGAATCTTGGTGTGTCTCCACACAGCAAAGATGATTCCATCAGCTCCAGATGGAAAAAACCCTCAATCTTTCACAGGTAGAAGCCCCCAGCTTTGCTCCAGTGCTTACCCACTGCAAAGGTGCCTTTTAATGAGATGAGCTGAGAGAATTTCAGAGCTCCCTGCAGCCAAAAGGAAGAGGCTGTGCCTGCCCTTCCCCAGGGCCCTGCCAGCCATCCCCTCCTGCTTCACCTTGAACTCCCTGAGCTGATGGAGCACAGGGCTCAAGCACAAAACTGCTTTTCCTTTTCCATTCCCTCTCCTTTCAGCTGTGGGGTTTGGCTGCAGCAGTGGTGGAATGAATTAATGTGAAAGTTCGGGGGGCAAAGGGCAAGCAAGGATTGCATCAGCAAATTGTGCTGTATTTCCTTGGATTAGGCTGTTTATTCCTCATGCTTTGCCAAATCCCTGACCAATTTCCAAATATCTGAATGCCATCTGTAACGAGTGCATTCAAAAGAATTTCAAGTATTTAGACAATAAGCTATTATTTAGCAAGGGTACCAAGAATGCACCTCACTTCTGGCAATTAAATCTGCTTGAAGTGTCCTGATTTATTGATATTATGAACACCCTGCAACCTGAGTGCCTGCTGAACACGAGGATAACAGAAAAAATCCTATATTGATCCAAATCTAATTTATTGTGCACAGCTCCCCAAGTCTCTGCTGGAAAATAGACTTTTATGGTCAAGAGAGTGCAGAAGTGATTTGCAAGTCTTAAAAATTTACACAGAGATAGTGACTGTGCACTACTGGGACCTTTTAAGTGCCAAACTTTGTATCACATATTTACCATCAATTCAGAAGTAAAGGTTTACAATGATTCCCAATTTCAGCAAAATCAGCATTTTCTAATCTTACTTCAAATAAATCAAAAACAGCAATTTTTTTTTCTGGACTTGACACCTAATTTTCAGTGACCTTAGTCACTGATGTCTTTGCTTTTAAAAAATCCTGATTAGATTATCCTGATCTGTGAAAAAGAGGGCCTAAATATCCCTTGAAAACAGAGCATTGATTTTCTGAGCAAGTGATATAAAAATAATTCTGTCAAGTTTTTAGATTTATTTATAAGAAAAGCATAACGTTATGTTGATCTTGCAGACCCTAAAACTCTTGTTCATCAACTGAAAAAAATAAGTCAGGCCACTAATAAACTACTGAAAAAATGTGCTTTGAGTGGTGTTCAAGGTGTGTGCCCTCAGTCACCCATCAGGAGCCCATTTCAGTAGGCACAATACAATAAATGGGGATACCTGACTTTGTGTCCAGGAGGTGCCAGGGCCAGCTCTGTCTCTGCTGTCAAAACTTGCAAAGGTCTCTGTGCACCTCTGTCAGTGAGGGGATGGGAGAGCATCTGTGGTCTGCACTTCCAGGGAGACACTGGGAAAAGAGACAAGACTTCATTCACAGCTGCCCTGAGCAAATCACAGAATCGTGGAATGGTTTGGGTTGGAAGGGACCTTAAAACTCATTCCAATTCCTCTGCCATGGGCAGGGACATGAGACCAGGTTGCTCCAAGCCCCATCCAACCTGACCTTGAACACTCCCAGGGATGGGGATCTTTGATTACGTTCACGCCAGCCATACATCATCCCTTTTAGTTTTCTAAAACCATTCTGATGTCAGAAATCGAGGCATTATCTCAGTTATTGAAGTGAATGCTCCTTTTGTTTTTCAGAAGTACTGTGTGAGGAACTCGTGAAACATTCAATTTTACTTTCTAGATTTTCTAGCCTCTTGAAAGTGTGCAATTACCAGGTGCTATGCACTGGAGGTGATACTTAGAGCAAACACCCTGGAGAGGCCGCAGAAACCTGTATCTGACCGTCTGCCTTTCGGTCAGAGATCCACCCTTCCATGTGGGGCACACGCGGTGATTTGTACCCAAATTTCGAGAGAGGGTAACACAAACAGCGCTGTCAGCGTCTGAGGGCAGAACAAACACGGAGAGATGGAGCCGCACTGAGGGAAACGCCACCGGCGGCCGGGGCCGCTGCCCCCCGCTCGCCCACAGCCACATCCCGGTCACGGCCCCGCCAGAGCCGGGCGGGGGAACGGCGGATCCATCCCTGCCATTGCCGGGCCGCCTCATCCTTCACCCCGCGTTATTCCTCATCCCACCTCACCCCTCAGACTGCTTCATCCATCCCGCCTCAGCCCTCACACTCTTCATCCATCCCGCCTCAGCCCTCACACCGACAACACCGCCTCATTCCGCTTTATCCCTCATCCTGCCTCACCCTCACGCCGCTTCATCCTTCCTGCCTCACCCTCACGCCGCTTCATCCCTCGTCCCGCCTCATCCCGCTTTATCTCTCATCTCGCCTCACCCCTCAGACCGCTTCATCCATCCCGCCTCATCCCTCATTTCGCCTCACCCCTCACACCGTCTCATCCTGCTTGATCCCTCACACCGCCCCATTCCCTTTATTCCTCACCCTTCCTCACACCGCCCCATTCCCTTTATTCCTCACCCTTCCTCACACCACCCCATTCCCTTTATTCCTCACCCTTCCTCACACCGCCCCATTCCCTTTATTCCTCACCCCTCCTCACACCCCTCACACCGCTCCATTCCCTTTATTCCTCACCCCTCCTCACACCCCTCATGCCGCCTCACCCCTCACGCCGCCTCACCCCGCCCCCCGCTCGTTGCCAGGGAGCCGCCGTTGCCATGGGAGGCGGCGGGGCGCATGCGCGCGCCAGCGGGAGTGCCCGGATGCAGCGGGAGGAGGCGCTGCCGCCATATTTGCCCGGAGAGCAGCGAGCTGGTAGCTGCAGAGCCCCCCGGACCCATCGGCTGCCATCCGCCCCGCGCAGTCCCCGCCGCCGCCCCGCCCGTAGGACATGGACGATCGGGAGGACCTCGTCTATCAGGCCAAGTTGGCTGAGCAGGCTGAGCGCTACGATGGTGAGCGCGCGGGCTCGGGAGGCCGTGCACGGCCGAGGGGAGAGGGAGGGAGGGAGGGAGCGGCCACAAAATGGCGGCTGGGCGGGGGAGGGGGGCAGGGGCGGAGGAGGGGGCGCACACAAAATGGCGACGGGGAGCGCCCTGAGGGGCCGCTGGAAGCGGGGATGGGGGGCCCGGGCGAGGGGGTGTCTCGGGCCGGGGCGGGGCCCGGGGCGGGGGGCGGTGGCGGCAGGAGCCGGGAATAAAATGGCGGCCGCGAAGGGCGAGTCCTGGAGGGGGGGGCAGGGGAGCCGCCCCCGCCTCGGGGAGCCCCACAAAGAGACCCCGCTGCCCCTCACAGCGCCGCGAGGTCCGGCCGGGCCCGGCCCCGCGCTCCCCCGGCCGGGCGGAGCGCTGCGAGGGCGGCTCGCCGCAGACAACGCCCATGCCGAGCGCTCGGAGGGGGGGCCCGGCCCTCGGCCCCTCACCGGCCGTGCTCGTGGGGGTCCCCGGGGACGGGGCTGCGCTTCTTTCTCTGCCTCTACCCCCGGCTGGAGATCCTGCTGCCCCTGGCAAAGCCAGAGAGAGCGAGTTCTCACCCTGCAGGGAGCAAGTACATGATTCACTGCCTAAAGAAAACGCATATGCTTTCATTATGTGGTAGGAATTATTACAGGTAGTTTCACTTTCCCAGCGTTTTCTTTTCATCCTTTTTCCCCTTTAAGTTTTTGTGCTATCCCTGATCATTTAATATCCGCGATGATTTAATATCTGGGGGAAAAGGGGTAGAGGGGAGGAACTGGCAACCCTGGGTGGTGTCTCTTGCCCCAAAAATGTCTGTCTTGCAACTGTTCCTTTTAAACATGGTTCCCCTGCATATGATAGAAAGGGCCTTTAATTTTCTCGACTCTTCTGAGACTGTTACTTTGCCCTGAGAGCTGTGATTACTCATTTGAAGTGAAATAAATGTATGTAAGTGGAATGTGTGAATGCAGTAACGCCTCATTTAGAGAGGTAAGAAGACACTCCAAATATTTTCTGTTCCTAAATTTTTATAGACAACATGACCAAGTTCTCACCAAATGACACGTTTTTACTGAGTTGTGCTTAAAAAACATCTGATGGCAAAAACCATCTGATGGCACCATTGCAGAAAATCTGAAAAATACACGTTTTTGCAGAAAAAAGAGAGAAACTAAAACAAAAAGAAGGCCTAAATAAAACTCCATTCATTTAGAGTTCTGATGGGAAAATAGTTTAGAATTCATAGTACCACTGAAGGAAAGCAGTAAGGCAGTCTCTGCAATAACTGAAGCACTTAGAGAGAGGAAATGGCCCAGAAACCAGGTATTGGGGTACCATAATTACCTTGGGCAGAGGAACACATCCATATTCCACAGAATGTGTGTTGAGGAGGGAAGGGTTCTCCACCTGGTATGGATGAGTCAGTGCCACTGAAAGTGTTGGCTTTGGCTCGAGTGGAAACCCAACATCCTGGAGGAATCATCATCCTTGGGAGCTCTTGAGGCATGACCGTCTTTCTGGGGTTTTCTGAAGTCAACAGTAAATCACTTTGTTAGAAGGTAATAGGACTCTACCCCATGGCACAGATCTGCAGTGCAAACTTCCTGTCAACTGATAAAAATTGATTGGGAAGGATTATTGCCTTGGTGCAGCATTTCCCTGGGTGGACTTTTGGTTCTCCCAGTACCATGAATGTTTGCTAAACAAGCTGCCCAGAGCAGAATGTAGCAGACTTGTTGTGCTCTATTGCTTCTGAATGGGCATGAGACTGGTTACAATTTAGGAGGGAGCACTGAAGTTAAGGTTGTCTTGTTTAAATCAGTGCTCTGGGTTTTGGACTTCCAGAGGTTTGAGGAATCAGGTTGGGCCAACATAATTTAAGATGCACCCTCTAATTCTGCCAGCTGCTCTAAATGCATCTTCACTTCCCTCGTGTCCATGGCCTGGAAGAAAATGTACTGTAGATACTGTTTTATCATTTAATTCTCTGTTCCTGTTCAGCTGAAACAATTAAAAATGATTGGCATAATTTGTTCTTGGTAATGTGAAATAATGCAGTTCTACCAAGATCATAGCTGAGACTGCTGAATAATTCTGTGAACAAAGTGATTTGAGAAGCAATATGAGGAAAGAGCAAGCTAATCCTAATTTTGCTCCTCAGTTTGATCTTTGGGGTGCACAATTTTAAGACCACAGTTATTAATGGGCACATGTAAAATGGGGTGATGGTAAGTACTGGCTACAGATACATTGGAATACAAGTCCCTTGGGTTATTCAAATGTGAGTTTGACAAATCTTTTTGTGTTTAACATTAGAATAAGTGTAAATGTCTGTCCCATCTTTCTCCTGGAGACTGGAAGAATGGTGGGTTGCTATTTATGTATGGCTCGTGGCATTTATAGCAGCCCTTATGGTGGGCATCCAACTGTGGCTTCCTTGGTGTTACTTACCTGACCCACTTAGGGAATTTCTGAAGTCTTGGGAGCTGCATTTGTGAACGGTTGGGAATCCAGTCCTGTGGCTGTACTGTCCTCAGGATGGTGGCCCAGATTAAGAGGACAACTTTCTAGGTACTTTGGCAGTGTAAGTAGCACTTAAACCCTGATCTCCAGAGATATATTAAGAGATTTGGGTGTCTGACTATCTCCACAGATCTGCTTAGGCATGTTATGGCAAATCACAAAATGCCAGGAAGCTTAGTGGCAGTACAGGAAGCTTGGTAAGAGAAATCTCACTCACTGCTACTCCTTATTGGTAGAATAATATAGAACTAAATGCACTCCTTTTTTGGAGAACAATTGGAGTAAGAGATCTTGTGGAACTCTTTATATCAAGAGGATGTAGAGGATTCCTGTAGACTGCAGTTGAATATTGAAACCAATCCCTCTTTGTGGAAGCTGGGATCATCTTTGTTTCAGGTGAGGAACATGCTGTGGCTCAAGGCAGTCTGTGAGCAGATACTTCAGAGTGCATCACTGGGGTGAGGTGAAATAGGTGGGGTTTCCCCTCAGAACCAGAGAATAGGTCAAGGTACAGGTAAGGAAAGCCCAGCCCACCCATGACAGGTCTCCTGCCTGGCTCCTTTGTCTCTAGAAATGTGTCTTTATCACAGGCAGGAATGTGTGCAGCAGTGGTTCAGTTCAAGATTTGAACCCTTTTTAGGAAGATCTGTCTCCTAGTAACAGGTCTTCAGCTTAGAGCCTAATGAGGAATCAATAAGTCACAAATTAGAATTCAAGTTGCATATTAATTTTGGTTTGCAGAGATTGGTCTCTTTCAAACAATGTCAAGCACACTTCAGCTTTTTGGGTTCCTCTCCCCATTAATGGTGACCACTTACCCTGTGAAAGCTCTTACTGCTGTAGTGCTGTGGGGTGTGACTGCTGTCTCTGAGGTAAAAGGCAGAAAAATCTCAGCATATCCCTGAGAATTGTAGGAAACCAAGAGTTAAAATATGGGCAAGACAGTGCTAAAGGAGTAAGACTGTACATTTCTTTAAGTGGGAGTTGTACATGCTGGGACATAAATGACTTGTGATTGTGAGCAGTTGTGTGAGAGAGGGCCTTTGTCTGTAATGGCCTTCTTGAATGTCCCGAGGTACCAGGAGCAGACAAAGGAGACAGAATTCTGCAGTTGCATGGTGAGGTCCTCTGCAAGGAGCCCAGAAGCTGAACTGGTTTCCAGTATTAGAGGGTTGCTCAGCAGCAGATCTCAGTAAAGGGAGAGATTTATGACCAGGCCCAGGCTTAAGATGTTTGCTTTCAAACTGAAATGTTTGTTAGAAATAGTGGGGAAATCCTCTTGATTTGGAAAAGTAAATGTCCACAGCTTGAAGAGATTAGAGGAATGATTTAAAAATGTTCTTGTTGCAAGAAGGACTTGTGGTAGACCATACAATTGATCACACAGAAAATCCCACTGTTGCTAGGATAACTTGGACCTAACCTGTGTTCCTCCATGTGTGTAAAGATCAGGACTGTTTATTGCAGAGTCATGCTGCCAGGTTTGGAAGGGTTTTGACTGCACCAGCTGTTACAAACCTTACACAAGGAATAGGAATATAACCCTCTGCTTTGTCCACAAATCATCATCAAGCCACTGTGCAGGCTGGATATTATTTGGGTTTTTTTTCCTCCTCTGCCTGTTGGTTGTTTTAACTGGGAATCCACCTGTTAGGTTCTTTTATGTGATAAGGAATGCTTCTCATTTGTACTTGAATTCTGGTCTGACCCTTAGAAGCAGTTGAGTTCTCTAAATAAAAAGCAGGATTAATTTTTTTTCCCCTGTGAGTAGTTGTCTGAGCTGGTGACCTGAATGAGGCAGTTGAGAGGTCAGAGGGGTGTTGAGCTGGCAGGAGGGAATCAATAGGGATGGGTTCAGCCATCTCTGGATGCCAAACACAGGGTTCCCTAAGAGAACAGAAAAACCTCCTGCAGGCAGTGTCATGGTGTGTTCAGAGGAGTTCCTGATGGATGGGAAGAGGAGCTGAGCCTCCACTTGGTTGAGTTTGGAGCATCAGTGTAGTGAGTAGGGTGGTGCCCACTGATGCTGGGTCTGTAGCTGTGGGAAGTGCAGCCTGTGGCATTAATCTGCACACTTACATTCATCTCTTACTGCAGAAAACCCACTGGCCCCTATTTCTTCAGTTCTTCTCATGTTTGTTCCGAGGAGTTTGCTGCTACTAAGTTAGTACTTGTTACTTGCTCCTGTTTCTGTGTGTCCCTCAGAAATGGCAGCCTGCTTCCAGCCCAGAGCCCTTGGGATTCCACTGGTGGGCTTTCTCTGTTCTCAACACTTGAGTCTCATATTCATGCCCTGTTTCCTGTCTTTCAGCCAAGTGTTTATCCATGTGAGGGCTTTCCTTCCTATCCCATGGCACTTGAGTTCCTTAAAGAACCTTGGGTGAGGGACCTTGTCAAATGCCTTTGGGAAATCCAGGTAGACCATTCCAGTTGTCTCCTTGTCCACGTGGTTCACTTGTTCAAAGCATTCCAGTAAATTTGTGAGGCATGATGGAAGGCCACGCTCTACAGTATAGTGATTATGCATATACCCACTTATTCCAGGGTTATTTTAAGTGTAATTCCCATTAACTTGACCCCTAGTGAGTATTAGGTTCATGGTGTTGTAGGTCCCCCTGAGTGTCTGCTGGAACCCTTCTGAAATGACCAGTGTAAACCCCTTTGTGTTGGCAGCTGGTAAAGCCCCGACTGGAGGTTATGCACAACAGTTTAGGGTCAGACACTTGAAGTTCCTGTGACTCGTTCCTGATCATCTTTTGTTCATGGCAAGAATGAACAAGTACAAGGCTAACACCTGTACTGACTCTTTGAGTACTGTTTATGGTCTGTGATCACCTGTGGTGGACACAAGGGAAGATTTGTTTTTTCTCCTGTGTCCTCCGCCTCCTGCCAGCTCACAGGATGCTCACTTGCAGCTTTTTGCTCCCAAAATGCTGAAGTAGGTACTGGGCAGCAGCTTGGAAGCTCAAAGATCCTGGTTTGCTTTATTGCCCTTAGATAAGGGCAGTAGAAAAGATGAAACTTCCCCATGACTCTTTAGCTTAGAGTAAGGCTTATTCTTTGTCTTTCACTTTAAACCCCAATCCCAAGCCTTGCACCTTGCTGTTCACAAACCTTTTGTAGGTGGCCACCTCTGTCCCAGCCCTTTGTGCTTTCCAGGCTTTGGAGGTGACTCAGCAGGGTTTGCAGTGGGGAGCCAGCATTTTAATCATAGTAGTAGAATGTAGGAACCTGAAAAATGACCTGGCCATCATGACAGTTCTGTAGTATCTTAGGCAGTTGTTTGGAGACAGCTTTTCCATAAAAATATACAGACCTGATCAGGCAGTGTCTCTGTGGTGTTTCTTAACCAGCAGCAGGTGCTTGGGGAAGGATCTAAATCTAGGACAAGCATGTCATTCTCCAGAATATTCCCCTCTCCTTCCACAATTTACATTTTTGGGATCTCCTGCTCTGATGGTGGCATGAGCTGACAGTAGCATAAGAAGTGACAGCACAATCACCTGAGAGGCTGGAACTTAACCACTTCAATGCAGTCTGTGTCTCTGAATGTGCATAACACTGCTTTTTCCATAATGCACTGCAAGCATCTCTGGATTTTGTATGCAGTGAGTTGTCATTCCTGCAGTAATCCTTGGTAATGAAATGTAATCTCAGACTTGTATTTTGTCTTGAATAGTCTCTGACTGAGCTTTTCACCTCCTTGTGGAAACTGCCAGATAGGTAAAACTGCACTTAAAATAAAAAATAATTTGCTCTGGTGCAGGTGCAGGTGACTTTATTTTTGTTTTCTGTTGGAGGAGATACAGATAGGCTGTCCCCTTGCTTTTGTACTGCCTGTGTTCTTAAGATTTTTCATCAGGTTTAAATTTTCAGGGCTGGATTATGGCTTTACCATGGAAGACCCAGGTATGTGCATAATATTTTGTCTTGTTGAAATATCAGCCCAGATTTTTGTACTTTTAAGTAAAATCGGGCTCTTTACTAAACTAGAAACCATTTTATCCAACAGCTTTGTGGGTAGACTGATAAAGACTGATAAATGTTCTCTCTTTGGGTGGGACAGTTGTTTATGGGTGGGATTCTGATCTGTGGTTGTGTGGTTACCTAGTGACAAAATGAAGATTTTCTGGAGAGCTTTCAGTTCCTGTTGTAGGTGTTGGGAGGTTGTACCCAGTGTGAGGGTGCTGCAGCTCAGGGCTTTGTGCCTCACAGCAAATGGAGGAACCTGAGGTGCTCCCCATCCCCCAGCATCCTGTTCCCAGGGCCTGTCACTGTCAGGGGGTCTGTTTAACTTACTAACAACTCAGTCATAAAATGTTGGGGTGATAAGGGCTGTTTACTGATAAGGAGTAGTTGTGAGCCTGTTTTCCTTTGGCTCCCTCGTTGCTGTGGCTCTGCAGGAGGGTGGGTAATGACCTCCTTTGCCACCAGACTGAAACACTGACACAGGAGCTCCTTCTAGAGCAGGGCTTTGGCTTTGGACCAGCTATTGCTCAGCTAAATTGGGTTTAACCTCTGTTTCAAGAGCCTGTAGATCTTCAGACTGGTAATAGATAAAATCCTGCAGAAGCCAAGCAATTTATTAAATTGGTAATGATGTGTTTGAATGTACACTGAAAACAGCTCCTCGTTTACAGGGAACAGCAAGCCTTGTGTATAGTTTTTTATTTCACATTTTCACACTACACAAATGTGCTTCTAGGGAAAAGGTTGTGAAGGAAACCTGTAGAACAGGTGATAAAATGTGCCCTTTTTGGCCCAGTTGTTGCAGTTTCCTGACACAGGGCAGAAGATCTTGGAAGCTGTTGCTGTCCATGTTCCTCAGCCTCCACACTTGTGCACTCATTATTCAAAGTATATCATTGTTATATGGGATAAGTGTGAATAGATTTCTGTTGTCTTCATGAAGAGGCAGGTTTCTATGAAAGCATTGTGTACATCCAGGAGTATGACTGCAGTGCTGTGTATTTAATCCCAGTGGATAGAGCACGATTATAGAAACCCTTTAAAGAAAAGGCAGCATCTTCTGTAACCTCTGGGTTGCTTCTCTGAAGGCAGTAAATATTAGGATTGAAAACAAGACCTGCATTTTTTGCTGGAGTTTGACAAAGATACCCAGGTCATGAAGACTGCCAGTCTCAATTCCTGATTGTCATTTTTGTCCCCAAGAACTGTCAGACATCTTAATCTGAGCATAGCTCTGTTGTTTACTAAGCTTCAAAATATGAGATGGTTTAATTTGCATAATTTAAAAAATTCACAGCTTTTAAGTAGATTCTTTGTATGAATGGGATGGTGGGGTCATCCTTCAGAGAAGAAATCACAGTACTTGCTTTATTTAAGTAGCAAATTGTAGCTGTATTATATTGCCTGTAGCCTAACTGGCATCAATTACTTATGTTTATGTTAATATTAATTGTGTGAACGTGGAGTGTTCTGGGGCAGCCCTCAGGTTCTTCTCACCATTTTGCAATTGCAGGGTGGTGTTTTCAACAAATTTTATCAAATCCTTGGTGGATATTTTTTGTTACTTTCTGTGATTTGGAGAAGCAAAATCTGCTGATAAAAGCAGAGCCACCATGAAGTGTTGTCCTCCACATATGGAGACCTGTTGGAGACTGATAACAGTGTTATCAGCCTACAGTCTCCATTGCTGCAGTGGCTTATGCCTGTTCAGGTGGTGATTTTGACATCTGAGGGCAAAAAATGAAAGTTAAGCTTCATTTGTATATTTAACAGTGTTCTTCTAATGTGTCTTGAGCAATCTCAGTGTGGTTAGGTAATGAAAGGGTTCCAGCCTTCCTTAAGTGGCTCAGTCTTTGCTTCCACTGGAGTGTAGGAAAGCTGGTTTTGGTTTTGGTATTGATTGTTTTAACCTCAGGTTTAGAAATACTTTTCAACAGGCTTAAAATACAAATATATAATAATTCATATTTTTTCTGTTACTTTTCAGTGTGAATGGCTGCTTGGCATGGCTACATGTGGTTGCTGTGGGTACATTCAAGATGACTTCTTTGTTACCACTCCAAGCACCACATTTTTCCTTAGGAGGTTCATCTTGCAGCTTTGACTCACTTTCCTAGTGACAGTACTCATACATCTCTACATATTTTCAAATCTGGATTTTATATTTTTGTTAATTACCACATTACATTGTATTGCAGTTGGAAAATCAGTGGAGCATCCTCTAATTCCTCAGATTTATCCTGTTTGTGCCAAGAGCCAGATCACATTTACTCACCTTTTCTCACTGTTCTCTGCTTTTTCCAGAGCACTCTGGAGAACAAACACTCCTGTAGGATTGTGCTGATAACTGTTATTAATTTCTGTAACCCTTGTGAAATACCAGATGAATATCAGATACTTCCTTTGTGGATGTGCTGATTGATTTGTTTGGAACACTCCAGGGTAAAAGTGAGGAGTAGCTGGATTAAAGGAGGAGGGAGTCTAATTAATTTCCCAAGTTCTCATTAATGTACAGCTTGTACTGAATGATTTGAAAGGTGCTTCAGGTGTGAGAATAATTGCCTGACCTTTTCCTCCTAGAAATGGTTGAATCAATGAAGAAGGTGGCTGGAATGGATGTGGAGTTGACAGTGGAAGAAAGAAACCTGCTTTCTGTTGCATATAAAAATGTGATTGGAGCCAGGAGAGCTTCCTGGAGAATAATCAGCAGCATTGAACAGAAAGAAGAAAACAAAGGTGGAGAAGACAAATTAAAAATGATTCGGGAATATCGGCAAATGGTAAGATGGAGTTGGTGTTACAGCAAAATGCCATTTCTTTAGTTCTGGTGCCCTTGCCATCAAGTGCCCTGCTGTTCCAGATTGCCTGTGCTCTGCTGACCTGGAGTAGGGTGGCAGCCTTGGCAGGCTGGAGCCTGTTCCTTGTGTGGAGAATGAATGCCCTGGTGGAGGGGAGAGCTGTGGTGTTGCTGTGTAAACCCTCAGGACAGGGAGGGCTCTTCCCTCGGTGCACCAGCAGCTCTGCCAAGCATTTGAGCTGCACTGGCACTTCCCTGCTTGCTCAGGTGGGAGGCTCCACCTGCTCAGGAGGCCTCATTCCTTCCCCTCCAACCTCACTGACCCCAAGCAACTTCTTTTTTAAATTAACCCTGTTAGAGGAGGTGCTTGGCTGTTGAACTTCCACTTCCTATAGAAGTTGCTTTGGATCATACAGTGACACTTTCTGGGATTCCAGTTCTCTGTCCTAGAGAGTTCAAAACCTTAACACTTGAAATGTCCATGGGGGGAGTTCTTCAGGCTCTCCTTGGCTCCTGTCACTCATGTCCTGGTCATCCCAGCTGTGAAACTTGTGTGTGTAGCAACCTCCAGGGCCTTGCTGTTTTCTCTCCCTGAAGAGAGGGAAAAATTGATCCACATAACTTCATGCTGACTTAGTCAGTGTGTGCAGCTTTACCTAAAATGGAGAACTTGGAGCAAGCTCTGACTTCCATTGGTAAGGGCTGATGAAAGCTCCAGCTCTCAGTGAGCTGTTGTTCCCCCTGCCCTAAATGATGGTTTAGCACAGAGCAGGCAGCCTCCCATACTATTTAAATCCCACACATTTCTGCAGAGACTTCATCTCCATTATTTGAGGACAAGTGCCTTCACATGGTTCACATCTTCACTTCCAGAGAAACACTGGAGTCTGTTCTATCACCTGGCACTGATTCATATACCAGCAATGGAAATGATCCTGGCTTGGAAATCTCCCAGGAATGGTTCTGTCTACTTTCTGTTGACTCACAGGGTTTCTGTTGCTCCATGGAATTGTTAAAGTTGGGAGTTTCTAATTTTATGCTGGCATGCTGATGGGATGAGACTCTGCCAGTTACATACAGTCCCAAATAACCTTTTCTTGATGGGTGTTTCCTAAAAGAACATAGAAAACAAGACAACAGCTGTCCAGTGATTAAATTTGTTTTACATTGTGTGTTTCCAGATTCTTTTGCACAGGGTTTTGTGGGTGGTTGTCATCTTCTGCCAAAGATCCTTTGATGATGAAAAGACTTTTCTCCTGGTTTTGAAAGGACTCTAGAAATAGCCTTTATTCTGCATCTCTTTTTGGAAAGGATGTGTGCCATTCGGGATGGACTGGGCTGCAAGCAGTGCAGGTTTATAGTGCTTGAGGTGGCTGAAGAGATGGAGAGGCCACCTGAAGTCAGTGTCATGGCCACAGGGTGCAGAGCTGTGAAATCCTCCGAGGGAGCAGCTTCCAGAGCTGCACAGGAGGAGCAGTGCACTGAACTCACTGGTTCCACACTGGAGGAAGGGTGGCTGTGTCTGCCCAGCTCCACAGGGACTCCTGCAAGAGCTTCCTGAGCATCATCTGTAGCTGAAAGCCAGATCCTCTTAGTGCCTGCTGGGAGACTTAATATGGGTTGGCATCTGCTCTGAGTGTGTGAGGGGCTTGGCAGGGTGGCCTGGGAGCAGGCAGGAACATGGCCCAGCTTTGGATGCTGCTGCTCACTGTCACTGCTCAGAGTGGCACTCCTGCCCTGTTGTGCTCAGTGCTTCCCTGAAGAAACAGCTTCCAGCAGAATTCTGCTCACTGTGATTCCCTTGGCAACAAATTCTGCCTCTTGGAGCAGTTTCCAGAGTAAGTTCATTGCTGGGAAAACTTTTTCAGACTTGAAAGGCTCTGAAGAAGGGAAAAACACCCCAACCAACCAAACCTTCCCCCCCAGCCCCCAAACCACGTTTGGGGGCCGAAAAGGCCAAGTTTAAAGCACTGAGGAGTTGGAGAGAACCAGCATCTCTAAAAGACACATTTCTCATCTACCAGAAGCAGCTGTGACCTTGCTCAGCTGGAGAGTGCTGCTGCAGTAGGAATTGAAGGTTTCTGTAGTGGTTTTTTGAAAGTAACTCTTTGTTGGGTTGGGTGTATGTCAGTATTTACTGTAATTCAGCTCGTGGCTCACATTGAGGTGTTTGAGGTGGTGGCCACTGTGACCTGGGGCAGAGCTCCAGGGATGGTGCTGCTGAGTGGGCAGGGCTGGGCTGGCCTTGGCTCAGGTGTGCTCCTGGGCAGTAGTGGGAGATGAGAGACACCAGACTGTGCCTCCTCCCAAGGCACTTCAGCTGAATGGAGCCAAGCACATCCATAGCCATGAGGGAAAATGCCACTTACGTGCTTCCTTTGTACACAGGCTGCTCTCCTGGCTCCTGTGGCCATTTGGATCCACAAAAGCCCCTGAATTTCTCATCTGGCTGCATCTGATGAGAGCACACTGAGGCTCGTGCCCCTCATCCTGGAGAGGCTGCACTGGGGTGTGGCTGGCACAGTGCAGTCCCTCCCTTGCAGTTTACCCAGATCATTCCACACCATAGCTCAGGGATTGACCTTCCCCTTCCTGCTCTGCAGATGTGGCACAGGAATTTGTGTTTCCAGGGCTCTGACTTCCAGCCTGGGCTCTGTTTGGGGCAGCTGCCAGGCTGTCCTCCATCCCCCCTTCTTAGAGAGTGCTCACTGAGCCACTCTGTCTGGAACTGATCCTTTTTGTACAAGAGCTTTGAGTTCTGTTGTGGGGTTTTTGTTTATTTGTTTTACTCTTTAATCATCTTGATTTATATTAAATCTTTTTAAACTAAGCTTGCTCAGGACATTTCCATTGCCCTGGACAGCAGCTGATCTCTGATAACTGTGACTGATCCTTTAAGCAAAGCTGGAAAAGGTCTGTCTGAGATGAAATAGAAGTTTGTACATGTATGGTTATTTAACTAAAGAGGATTAGAAACTGATTTAATTCTTTGCAGTTTTGCTGAAGATCTCTCTGCAAAAGAAGTCATTGAAAAAGAGGATCAAGAGGAAAGAAGTTTGCAGGAACTGACTGCTGGCCAAAGGTTTTATAGCTTTTGTAGCCCAAGAATATATGAAGTAGATAATCTCAAGTGACCATATTTCAGCACCTTTCTTAAGCATTTGTCACATAATTAAGTACAGCATCTTATTCTTCCTGTGAATGTCAGGGCATTCTGACATTTGTCCATGAAATTTGCTGACAGTTAATTTACCTAAAGCAACTTTTGGAAATCTGTTACTTTGTACAAGTCAGTATGTGTGTGTATGTGGCAGTTTATTATTTATTTTGGAGCTGTAATTTGAACACCTTTTGGGTATAACTGCTGTGCTTACAAACCCAGATAATTTGGGAGCTCTGTGTGATAAAAGGATTACAAGGCAAGGAAAATGCTTAAAGGAAGAAGGAAAGGAAATGCTTGGGAGGGAGGATAGGAAGGGATGATGGACTGAGTGGGGCTGCTCCTGTGATCCAAGACTTGCAGTTCCTGGTCATTTCTTTAATGCATTTGCTTGAAATCTCTCCTTTCTATGAAATCAGCTTGAGCCAGAGTTCTCTTCAGCTGTAGCTGTGAAAGTTGCTGTGAAATGATGGAAAAGCAGCAGTGGATGGGTGACTGTGTGCATTGAACCAGCCTCTCCTGCTGGGCTGACCCGGGGGCTCAGAGCCCCTCTGCTCTGGGCAGTGTTGGTGTCACAGGAGGGGTTTCAGCTTTTCTGGGGGTGCTCAGTTTCTTTGCTTGTAGGTGTGAAACTCTCTGTGGGAAACCCTGACCTCATAGGCCTTGCTTTATGTTTAGAACTGGAGAAAATGAAGGTTCATGTGACTGTTGTCAGTTCAGACTATTCAGATCCAGTATCTGTTTTTAAATAAGGCTTTTATATACTGTATTTTTGGCCACAGATTTCACTGTCAGTGTTGATGATTTCTGCTTTTTCACTGAGTTGCTGTGCTTTGTGTTTTTCACCTGCTTCTGGAGCTTGTTTTCATCTTGTCCCTGACCTTTGTCTGTGTGGCACATCTTGATTCTGTTCTGATACTCCATGATTTTTGTCTTAAGGCTCTATTTTTGGAGCTTTGCCTCCAAGGACTCACTGGAACCTGTTGTGAAGGTGCCATTTAACTCTGGGGTATGATGGAGCTGAGCTGATTCAGGTTAATTACCTTCAAATTGTCCCCTTTGCTGTTGCCACTTCTAGGGCAGCCTTCTGGGATCAAAAATGGAAGGAATTGAGTTGTGCAAGCCTTGCAGTAAGGAATTGCACCCTCAGACAGACTTAATGCAATGGTCTAGCAAGATGTCTCCCAAGGAATTCACAGTTCCACTGTTCAGCTCCCCATTTCATCATCCATCAGTCCCTGCCCCTTGTGTGTGCCAGCTGAATGTGCAGAACTGTTTTGCTTAATGCACCTGTGGAGCAGCTGCATTTTATTTATATTTCTTCTATCTTAACCCTCTTTGAAATGTCATGATGTTACCTGTTTGATATTTGGGTACTTTTGAAAGCTTTTAGGCTTAAGTGCTCACTCCGCCCCCTCTTCTAATTTTTTGTTATATTTTTATTTTTCTTTACTAGGTTGAGACTGAACTGAAGTTAATCTGTTGTGACATTCTGGATGTACTGGACAAACACCTCATTCCAGCAGCTAACACTGGCGAGTCCAAGGTTTTCTATTACAAAATGTGAGTACCTTTTTTAGAGGACAGGCCTGAAACAGAGACAGAAATCTTAAAATACTCTGTTGTGCAGCTCTTATGTAAGAAACAGCAGTTTTAATTGAATTGCTGATGTAGAAATCACATCCCTGCTTGGGGTTTTTTATTTTGCATCAGCTGAACATTTATAAAGAGAAGAAAAGGTGTGTCCTGTAGTGATGATTTAAAATCCCCTCAGCTCCTGGTGCAGTGTTTTGTTGACAGTAACTGAGTGCTTGGTGTGTGAATATCTGAACACACTTTAATTTAAGCTTTTAATGTAATGGCTGGTGGGCAAACAAGGGTTACTGACTTGCTGCTGTTTCTGTTCTCAGGAAGGGGGACTACCATAGGTATCTGGCTGAGTTTGCCACAGGAAATGACAGGAAGGAGGCTGCAGAGAACAGCTTGGTGGCTTACAAAGCTGCTAGTGACATTGCAATGACAGAACTCCCACCAACACATCCCATCCGCTTAGGACTCGCGCTCAACTTCTCTGTATTCTACTATGAAATTCTTAATTCTCCTGATCGTGCCTGCAGGTGGGTGCTGGCTGCACAGAGGGGGTATGGGAATGCTGTGTGATACCACACGAGCCCAGAGTAACTGCTTCTCCTGCTTTCCTCCTGCTGGTGTGTGCTGTGATTGGTGGCAATTCACTGGGAAGATTTTTTTACCATTTTTTGGAGTCTAGAGCCACCTGTTTGTGTGGGACTAATGGTGTGTGAGAGGCAGGACAGTGATAACCTTGAATTGATCAGCCAATGGCAGTTGAGAGCTTGCCAGGTTAACTCTGTGCATCCCTCAAACTGCCCAAGGTGTGAGGTGATTTAACTTGTCTTGCACAGGCTGGAAGGGGTGGTGGCACTGATTCCTGTCACCTGTGAGCCTGTGCAGAGTGGCAGTGGTTGAAGCAAATACCATTTCTCTTACACTAAGTTTTTAGCAGCACTTAATAAAACCAATATTGAGTAAAAAGTTTCTTAAAGCACAGAATGACTGGTGTTAAGTGGTGCTCCTGGATTGTGTTCAGCAATATTTGTGACATCTTTGTTGTGTCATTGCAGGTTGGCAAAAGCAGCTTTTGATGATGCTATTGCAGAACTGGATACACTGAGTGAAGAAAGCTATAAGGACTCTACACTTATCATGCAGTTGTTACGTGACAACCTGACACTATGGACTTCAGACATGCAGGGTGATGGTGAGTGATGCTGCTGGGAAAGCTCATCCTGACCCAGAGGGTGGGAATGGGGAGCCTTTGGTTACTTCTGTCTCTCCTAGTAATGACCCTCCTGTCCTACCTTAACCCTGATCATGTGGCAGGGGTGACCCTGGGCTCTTCTGAGCTCTCCCTTGAAGGAAGGAGCTGTGGAATTAGCAACACTTTGTTGTTTGTCCCTCCCCACGTGGCAGCTGTGATGACTGTAAAAGCAGTGACTTTGAATTTATTTCATCTTTTCTTCCTTTCTGCTTGTCATGCTCATCTCTGGCTGTCATTCCAAGCAGATGTGGGCCTCCAGGAGGAAGCACTGCAAATGCTTTAGTTCCCCTTCATTCCAGGTCACTCCATGTTCTCATTGCCAGAGCAAATGCCACATGTGTCCCCTGGTAGTACCAGAGGGTGGGACATGGATTGCTTCTGTTCACTAGCAAAGGATAACACAAATTTTTGGTTTTGGCACACTGAATGGACTTTTCCAAAACTTAAACTTCAACATTCAATACTTAGTACAAATCTACTCATTTGAGGGTTTCTCTCTTGGAGAGGCAAATGAAAAGAGCTGACTTCTTTACTTTGAACTTGGAGGGGAAGAAATAAGTCCTGTTAAGATTATTTTGGGTACCTACAAATGCCCAGAGCTTAGGAACAACACTGCTGAACTTTATTAATATGTGAGTGTTCTAAATTTTTGGTGAGCTGTTCCTTGTAGCCACACAGCATTCCTGGGGATACTTCACTGGTGGTGTGTCCATTTGAAAGCAAATGCAGAATCTTTCACTTTCTCCCAGTTTCCTGTTTTTATGTAGGGTGATGGGTTTGTTTTGAAGTGTGGTTACTCCATAGCTTCTCACTCTGTTCTTTGGGCTGCTGAGGCTGGGAATGCTCTAAATGTGTGGGGTCTTGGCTCCTGGTTTACTCCACATCCCAGTGTTTAAGGCTCTTGCACCTCCCTTTTCAAGGATTATCTCTGGTGCAGGATGGACCCTGGATGGAGCTGTAGATTTTTCTCTAAACACTGCAGGTGTTGGATGCCTTCCTTGCCGTGGGAGAGGAGAAATGTATTTCAAATTCCCTCAGTTTAGATACAACCTTTACTGTGTATATTGGGGCCAAATACCCTGGCAGTTTGTGGAAGCCATTTTAGTGCAGTAACAAGGTTGGATCAGTGTGGGACAGTACCAATGTCTTCCAATGTCTTCCAAAAGTTCCTGAGCTGCCCATAGCTGATGTCTCTCATGGATTTGTAGAAGTTCCACAGGATTATTTACAAGCTCTTTAGATTTTCAAAAAGGAAACAGAGATCTAAATTTCTTGCTCCACAGCATGGAAAATAGATATTTTTGTTCTTCCTGAAGTAGTTCAGGTTGTCCTGGTTACTGGTGCCAGAAAGATAATGATGACAGAATTGAAAATCCTGTAAGACTGCTTAAAATGGTGGTAGAATTCTTCAGATCAGAGAAGTGATTATGTGGAATGTTCAGACACAGGTGCAGAGTTCAGTGTCCTCATACTTTGCTAACACTCTGAGTGCATTTCCAGAGCTCCATATTCCCAAATGAGCAGAGCCTTTGAGCAATAAATCAGTAGTGGCACAATGAGCAGTTTCCAGGGGATGGGAGAGGCTGGGAAAGGGCTTGTTCTGTGGCATGAAGCTTGTCCCTGTTTCCATTGCAGCCAGGCAGGGATGTAAAGCCAGGCATGACCCAGCTGCTGCTCTCCCATCCCAATCCATGTAGCTTTCCCATGCCCAGATGAGTGCTGAGTTTATTTCCACACTTGTAATGTCATCTCTACATGATTCCTGTTCTCCCCTTCTTTCCTGCTCTATAGATTCCTAAAGGAAAGCCCAACTGTTCATTTCCTAAAAACTCTACTTTGTAAGTCTCTCGTTGTGGCTCACTGGAGTTTTCAGTGTCAGTTTTCCTGTCACTAACAGTGCCTGCCTCTGTCACCCGCTGCTGACAAATGCTTGTGTCCCTGCTGCCACTCCTGTGGCACCTGTCCCCTGCCCAGGGCTGATGTGCTTGACTAGGATCCAGAGTAACTCACATGGTTGGGAATTGAGCTGCAAACCTGGATGGACAGAAGAATATTTGGGCATGGGAAGTACTTGACAGTGGCCTGCTAGAGGAGTCTCTATTTGCTCAAGTGTGTTGGTTAGAGCATGCTCAGACCTTCTAGTCTGGGTTAAAGCCTCTGCTTTCCTCTCTTCAATAGAATTCTGTCTATAAACTTTATTGGTGTTGAATGTCCTGTGTTCCTAGGCCCCTCTTCCAAAATCCACTTCCTCTTGTACCTGGTGGTAATCCTGAATCTGGACATGCTCTGAGCAAACGTTCTGGTTATCTGCTGGGAGTTACCAGTCTCATTTGATTGGGTTTTATTGCAAATGAAGTTTTTAATTACTAATTTCTGTTTATTGCCCTTAAGAGAGTCCCATCTTATGTGGTTACAGATAATTGTAAGCATTTTTCAGCCTCCCTTATCAATTAAGTGACTTGTGCATGTGTGATGGCACCAGCTGAGGTACCTGCAACTTACCCAGGTGCAGCAGAATTTTGGTGAAGCCCTGCAGGTGTTGCATGGAGCTCCCTGGGGCAGCTGGAGTGCAACCAAACTGCAGGAGTTTCATGGACAGCCCCACTCCACTGCATGGCACAGCCTGCTGGAACAGAGACATTCATTTCTACAAGATGGTTTTCTTTAATACCCTTAAACCCAGGGTTTCTTGTCAGGTTGGACTCGCAGCAGGGTGTTTTTCACACCTGTGGTAACTCCTGCCATCAGTGTAACTGTAGAAAGTTCCCTGCAGTGCTTTGCTGTTGAGGCTTGAGTGGGCTTGGGCAGGAAAAGAGATGAGGGTTTGGGGAAGGGATTTCCAGATCAAGGCTGTTGAGCCACAGCTGTTGCCGTGGTTTCACCTGAGTGGTGTCAGGTTTCAGGCTGGGTTGGTTTGTCCTCACACGTTCTAATGGCCTGGCTGCAGTTGGGTGGGAGGGTGCAGGTGATTCCAAGGCTTCGTTTCCATGGGAATGCTTCACTCTGGAGCTGGCAGTGTGGAGTGGGAGAGTGAGCGTGTATTGCATGAAAATATTAATCTCTAGGTGCTTGTTCAGCTGTTCTGCAGCTCTCAGTTTGAAATGGTAACGTTTTCCTTCCTTCTTCCCACTTCACAGGTGAAGAACAGAATAAAGAAGCGTTGCAGGATGTGGAAGATGAAAACCAGTGAGACACAAAGGCCAACAAGAGAACCCATCTCTGACCACCCTCCCCCTTCCCCACAAAAACCCTCAGTGTCACTCTGAGAACCACCAAATCTGACTTTTACATTGGGTCTCAGAATTTAGGTTCCTGCCCTGTTGGGTTTCTTTATTTTTATTTTTTTTACACAGTTTAAAAGTTCTTAAAGGCAAGAGTGAATTTCTGTGGATTTTACTGGTGCCAGCTTTTAGGTTCTTTAAGACACTAACAGGACTGCATAAAGGCTCTTTCAGCATTACTGTATTGTCTCTGCCAGCTGTGGTGACATTGCCATCAGACCTGGATGCGACACCTGAAGGCCGTGTAGGGAGAGATTGGTCCTGGCCAGGTAGTGCTCATGTGGTGGCATCTTTCTTTTTTTTATAACTGTTTAAACTGAATTTTATACCAATGTTTCAACTTAATTGGGTGTTTAGCTTGAAGTTGCGAGGTTGCATTTGGGACATTTATTGTAGTGGTTTTACTGTATAAAAACAAAAAGTTTCCAAACTGCTGAAACGTTGCTGAAAATCATGGTGCTGGTAACAGTTCAACAATCCGTGGCTGCTCATTCTTGCCTGTTCTTTACTTTCCCTCCAAGCAGGTTAGCATTGAAGGTGGCATTGATAAGCCTGCATGCGTGTTCAATATTTTTTCTTTTCTCCCTCCCCTCTCCCCATCTCCCTTCGCTCGCTCAACCTCTTTTGTTCAGTATGTGTAACTTGAAGCTAATTTGTACTACTGGATATCTGACTGGAGCCACAGATACAGAATCTGTATTGTTCTTACTGAAACACAGCATGGAATTAACATTAAATAAAACAAACCTAAATTAAAAATGCCAACCATCACTATGAATTTCTTTTAGGATAATAATTTTCCTTTGTTGCTTGTACTAGGAACAGTTGGAGGGGGAGAGAGCAGCAGGAACAGCCTTTTTCTTCAGACAGGAGCTAAGGAAGATGTGATGTGAGTTGTGCTGCTGGGAGCAGCCCTTTTATCCAGTCTTTCCCTATATCAATCCCTGGGCCATGGTTGGTGAATTCCTCTCACCTGCTGTTCCAGTTCCATAGATGGAGGGAAGGGACACAGGTTATCTGCTCTGCTGGGCTAACCTGCTCCTTGGAATGGACACAGAGCTGGGGTCAGCCTCCCCCAAACCACGTAAGGAAACGGCACCAAAGACAAGGGGGGTTGGTTTTTTGTAAAAATTTATTCAGCATAGTCTGGCAGAGGTTATACACCAACATCTGCAGCGTGCCCTGCACACGCTGAGCACAGCTGGGGATGGCCTGCAGTGTATCCCACATTCCAGCCAGGAGCAGGCCTGGACAATGGCATCAGGAACCAGAGCAGGAGAGGAGTTGAGGCTGTGAGAGAGGCAGCAGTGGGTGGTGAGAGGCACTCAGGGCTGGCTGTGGCTGCAGCAGTGTGGAGGGGAAGGGTGTCTAAGGCAAGAAGAGCAGGATGCACAGGCTGGGCTGTGGAGCTGTGCCATGGATGCAGCAGGAATTCCCCATAGAGCCCTGCACCCTGCAGCTGTTTGGATTAAAGGAAGGTGCTGAGGAGGAGCCTGTGCTGCAGCCAGCACCCACCCCTGTGTCCCTGGAGCTGGGGGCAGCAGCAGTGCCCAGCCCTCCTGGTAAGGCAGCACTGAGGCACTGCTATAAATACTGTGGCAGGCAGAGTTGCAGTTCTGGAGCAAGAGGAAAAGCCATTTTTGCTGAAGGTGCTGCTCTGAGCCTGCGGAGCTGTGTGGGGAAGGGGCAGTGGGGACTCCCAGACAGGGAAGGAAGGGCAGTGGGGGAAGCTCATGTTCATCCCATGGCCAGCCCAGAGCAGCGGTAACCTCTGCAGTTTGTATTACATTGTGTTTGTGTGGATATGAAAAATTCCTATGGTATAAAAATAGAGAGCAAGAAATGGGACAGCTGACTTCAAAAAAAGATAAAAGTCTCTGGCTCCTGATCAGTGAAGTTACATCATGGGTTTTTAAGGTTATACCTTGTAACCATAAACTAAAACCAACAAAAATTCCAAATCTAAAACATAAAATTTCCACATCAACTCCATCTCTCGTAGTGCATCTCATCCTTGGCTATAAAGTATTTACAGGTTTTACTCATTTACACAATATGGCTTCACTATATTTGTAACACAAAGCATTAAAACGTCTCCGAGCAAAATTCTTCATAAAACATTCTGAATACAAAGTTTGGCATTTCAGTGATTTGGCTGAGAAAGCAGCAGAGTTACTTGTTTTCTGATTGTGCTTTTTTTGGTGATGACAAGCACAAATTTTGGTCATTTCCATCAGGGCTTAAACTCTTCCTCCAAGCCCAGCTGAAGCTCCCGAGCTGTGATTGCAGGGATGCTGTGCTGGACCCACTTCAGTCGGGGAAGGAAGAGAGCAGAAGGCCTTTGTCTGGGACTTTGAGAGTAAGACAAGAGAGCAAGGATGGATTTTGTGGTTGTTCTGAAAGTGCAGGTCTTTGGTAGTAACAGAAAGAGCAAAGCGAGGAGGGAGGGGTTTGCTGGGAGCAAGGTTCAGCCAATTCCGTGGAGGGGAAGGTCCTGGAGCAGGGAATTGTTCATCATCGGGAATTCAACCGAGGAGCCACCTGCAGGAGGAGGACAGGGTTGAAAGCGTGTTCAGAATGCTGCAGAATTTTAATTCCTGAACAGGCTGAGGCTGCTGTGGGGGGCAGCCCTCTGGTCCTAATGGGAGCTCTCAGCTCTGCTGGAAGGGGGGTTAGTGCAGTCTGCATTTGTGCTGGATTTATTTCTGAGTAAGCTGGGGTCTGACAGGGCATAAACCAGCTGTGGGGCTGATCTGACTGCCAGGATCACCACATACAAGCTGAGAAGGGGAGAGGATTTTGTTTGTGTTTTTAAATGTATCTAAAATTTGATTTGCTATGAAGTAAATGAATCTTGGGGGGTGGAAATAAAAAGTGAGGACAGTCCCTTGCTGAGTGTGAGCTTGGCAGCCCCTGAGGGCTGCAGGAGCCCTGTGCCCAGCTCCAACTAGGGGAAAGGCTGGGATAGCAGGGCAGGAAGAGCCCATGGCTGTGGCCCATGCCAGAATGCTGGCTGGGATCCAGGGTAAGTGGATCCACACTCACCACTGTTAGATGCCCGTTCTTGGCTTTGGCTATGAGCAGTTCTGAGCCTGAGATGAAGTCGATGATCCCTTCTTTGCCTTGTCCCACTGTGAACTTGATGCTGTGAAGAGCAGAGGGTGAGAACAGCCCTGGTGAGCATGAGAACTGTCCAGGAGCTGGGTGTTAACAGAGCTGCAGCACATGTGCTCTGGAGCCTTGGCTGGGGTGGATTTGGTACATTTGGGTGGGGTACAGGAGGAAGCAGGGCCCTGGTGTCACTCACCTGCCCTGGTTGATGTTGACATTGTTGATTTTGTTGGCCAGAATGGCTGTTTTTGTCAGTGTCTCAATCACGTGGTCACTCTGCAGGACAACGTCACCCTGGGAGGAGAGTCCATGCTTTAGGATCATGGCTTTGGTGTCACTGCACCAAAACTGCCCTGCTGTAAGGGACGGGGACAGGGACAGCACCAGAGGGGGCAAACAAGCACTGCTAAGCCCCAGCAGTGAACACAGGCAACTAGCAGTGAAAGAGCTGGCACAAAGTCACATCCCTGTCACTTTGTCACCCCCTCCTCCCAGCTGGATGTGCTCCCTGGAGGAGGGAGGGATGAGCCCCCAGTACCTTCTGCTTGTTGTCCTCACAGTGCACGTGCAGCACAAACAAGTTGTCACTCAGGCTGCTGACGGAGATGCCTGGGGAGAGACAGGAGCATCACTGCCCTGCCTGGAGCTGGGGGGCCTCACAGCCTCTCCAGGAATGCAGCAGCTGTTCCCCCTGCACGCTGGAGGCTGCAGGGCCCACACTGCAGCAGGGGCAGCAGTTTTCCCCGCTGTCAGATATTCCAAGGGCCAAAAGCTGCAGCAGTGGCTCAGGCAGGAATGGTGCAGCTCCCCCAGGGCCAGACCCTGCAACTGGGAAATCCCTCGGGGGAGGGTTGAGGGAGGCGAATTGAGTCACTCTGGTGACATTTTATGGAGCTTCATTCTAGAAAAACGCAATTCCAAGATACTAAAATGCTTGCCAGGATCAGCTCATGCCTTTCTTGCCCAGCCCCAGCCCTGTGCCAGCCCCACCTGTCAGGTTGGAGTAGTCGATGCGCTGCTTGATCTTGGCCTCCTCCACCACCATGGCCGAGCTCTGGGTGAGCAGCAGCTGCCGCGCCCTCGCCTTGTAGCCCTTCCTGTCGTACTTGACCACGGGCACTGCATACTGAAACACAAGTCAGCAGGGCCAGAGCCCAGCTGGGCACTGCCAGCCCCCAGCAGGCACCAACCAGGCCTTGGGAAACCAGGAATGCAGAAAATTCTCTGTGCCAGAACTTCCTCGCTGCCCCAGAGCAGCTCTGGACACACCCTGGTGCCGGCCCTGCCTGGGGACTGGGACACCCAAGGGGGTTTTCCCCCTTCCCCTCCAGCTGTAACCCATTAAATTCTTAACTGCCATCATTAAACTGCCCAAATCTCCACTTTCTAATCCATCAACTCTTCCCAGACTGTCCTCTGGTATTACAAGCTTAATATAATGTAAAATTCTTGCTGTACTTTCTCCAGAAATTGAATTTGCCCTTCTGCTGAATAACTGGGAGCTTGACAAAAGCTTGACATTTCTCACCTTAAGTGCTTCATTTTCTAATGCCTGAAGGACTTTAGCATTTATTTCTTCTCTACCTGTATTAAAACCAAAGAGGTGGGGGGTCAGAAAGGAATTTCCAGCAAGAAAAGAGTTCATTAATCCCCCCCTTCCCTCCTCCTGTTCAAACTTGGCAACCCCCACTCACCCAGTCGAGTGTTGATGAAGAGCCTGGGAACACTCTGAGGATAATTGTCTTTTTTACCCTTGAATATCTCACTGGCAATTACTTTTTGTTCCAACTGCAAGGACAAAAGAAGTGTTCTTATTTAGTATAAAATTTCTCCTCATTAAAAAGATACATCTGTGTTAGAAGAGATGTTCCCTTTGTGGTTTTATTAGCAGTCATAATTTAGTTCCTCTTTGGATGAGGAGTCACCCTAAACTTTCAGTCCCTGGAGGTGGCAGAGCTCCAGCCCCTGTCAGTGACCTGAGCCCTGGGCTCCTTTGCTCCAAGAACAAACCAGGCACTGGGAAATTGGGAAATGCCCACTGCTCTACTGGGGGCCAAGGCTGGCACACAGGACAAGGCACCTGGGATGGTTTACAGGGAAGATGGGCATAAAAGAAGCTCCTTATCAGTGAGTCTGGTTTGCTGGGGGAAAGCAGCTGCTGAGCTGAGCTGTGTTAATCCCATGTCCCTAATCACAGGCTCAGCCTCTCATTGCAGGTGTCCATGCACTGCAGGTGGTGAGAGATGGTGCAGTGAAAAACCTCCATGGCAGTTACAGCCAACATCTCCTATTCTGTCTCTTTACTGAGCTATTTTTTCCCTCCCCCTACCTTTCCATGAGATGAATTAAATCTCAGTATCATTTTTATTCTTTTTAGCTACATTAGAGCAGCTGAAATGGTTCCTGTAACTTCTCTGTTTAGAAGATGACTGGGTTTGTGTCTGCAGGATTCTTACTCTCTACTTTACATGGTACATGCAGAATAATGCAGCTTCTTATATTTTTAGCTTCCATGGGCAGAGTAGCAGGGCTTTTCAATAGAGAAATTATCTGGGGGCTTGGCTCCACAGCCTGTTTAAATAGTATCTATTGAAATATGTATAGAATGGGGTCTCTTCTGTGCACATTCCAGGCTTTTAGCGTTGTGTGTCTAACCTAAACCCAGATCAGTGGCACTGCTCCTGTGGCACCCCAGAAAGTAGAAACTCCCAGCCCTCCAGCTCCCCAGTGCTGCCCTGAGCCCAGGGCAGGGCCTGGCCCACCCCTCCCATTGCTCCCCTTCTCCATCCCCTTGAGTTCTGCCCTTGGCAGAGTCAGGGAAGCCCTGCACAGGTGCCCTGTACCTGCTGCTTCCACTCGGGGCTGATCCTCTTGCAGTAGGTCCAGACCATGTTCTGCATGCAGAGCCTGCGCAGGAGCTGCGACGCCTGCGGGGAGTGTGGGACAGGGCATGCTCAGAGCTGGGCACAAACCCACAGGGAGAGATCCCCAAGAGCCCAGAACCAGGGGAAACCCACAGGGACAGAGACCCAAGAGCCCAGAACCAGGGACAAACCCACAGGGAGCGATCCCCAAGAGCCCAGAACCAGGGGAAACCCACAGGGACAGAGACCCAACAGCCCAGACCAGGGACAAACACCCAACAACAGTCCAAAACCAGGGACAAACCCACAGGGACAGAGACCCAACAGCCCAGAACCAGGGGAAACCCACAGGGAGAGATCCCCAAGAGCCCAGAACCAAGGGGAAACCCACAGGGACAGAGACCCAACAGCCCAGACCAGGGACAAACACCCAACAACAGTCCAAAACCAGGGACAAACCCACAGGGACAGAACCCCAACAGCCCAGAATCACTCACAAACCCACAGGGACACATCCAGTAGTCCAGAACACTGATAAACCCAAGAGGGTGAAACTTGAGAGGGGCAAACCCAACAGGGACAAAAACACCACAGGGAACATCCAGCAGTCCAGAACTACTGACAAACCCAAGAGAGCAGCAGCAGCTGCAGAAAATGCACTGCTGGCTTAAAAAGCTGTTTCCTGACCAAGAATTAAATAATAAGTAGTTGATGTTTTGCCTTTCTCTATAAGGGTTTGCACTGGGACTACTTCAGCTGCCTTAGAATGGGGAATAAACACCAGGGTCCCTCCTCTGCACTATTTTGTTTGGAGCAGATAAATCAATTCAAGCAGATACAGGATAATAACAGCAACAGAGGGAACTGAATTTGTTAAGAGAAAATGGAAGGGAATTTCAGAGATGGATGAGAAGCCCAAGAGGAAATGGTGTTGCAAAAGCACCACACTCCAAGAAGCTGCAGTCCTGTAGGCCTGGATTCCCCTCCCACATCCCAGGGCTCATTCCCACCTCACAGAGCGATGGGGGAGGAGTTGGCCACGATTTGTCCAAGACATTTTTTGGTAAGTTCCTCTTGAGGTTCATGAGGAAGGAGAATCGGATGTAATCCAGGAAATACTCGTTCTCTGGGCACCGCGGGTGGTTCCGGTAAATGAAGCCTTTAATGAACCTGGGGGAGTGGAAAATATTGTTAGGAAATTTAAAATCTCATCCAAATTAGTGGTATTTAAATGTTCTGTTTCCTGGGCTTTATTTAATAGTTGTAATTTATTTTAAAAAAACTCTGTAGTGACAAGAAAGTTTATTTTTAGCATCTTATTGTTAAGGAGTGTGATGTTTGAGGGCTTGGGCTGCTCTTCACACACCTCCTGACTGTCTCCACTGCCCATTTCCTCTTGGCAGCTTTTCGGCGTCCCAGGGTTCCCCTCCACCAGGACTGGATGGTGATGGCTAAAAATAACACAAAGATTTTGCATTAAGGGAGCTCCTTCATCCCCAAACTGACTCCACACAAAACTGGCACCAAAAATGCTCAGGAAAACCCACTCTGGAAATAACCAGCTTTCAGTAGGGCATGGGGGCGAGAATATGAGTTTTTAATAATATGATACATGGGATAAATGTCAGGAAAAGGATGGGAATTGCTGTGGGAGCTGCTGGGGGAACACCTCTCCCTCCTCCTGTTCTCTCATACCTGAGCGTTTCATGGTCAGGAATTTCTTCCGGCGGTAGAAACCTCTCCACGTCGCCTGCATTTTTGTGGCTGGAATTGCAAGAAAAGCAGCAATTTACAACTGTGACCAGGCACATTTTCGTAGAAAAAGATTCAGCTTTTAAAAATAGAAATCTACTGCAAGTGTGAGTGCCTTACCCAGACTCTGTTTCCTCACTTCCAGAGCGTCTTCTGTGGCAAACAAGGTCTTGGGAAAGCGGATAAAAATCTTTGTTCTGGAAATAGAAATGCAAAATTACATTTGGAGCAACTTGCTTTTGGCATCCCCTTTAGGCTCTGTAATCTTTCCCTCCCCCATTATCTAGAGAAGCTTCATTTCAAAGGGACAACAGGGACATGCAATGGTTCATAACCTCAAACTGAGAAGACAGAACTGACCGTCCCATTTTGTATTCTTCTGGTTTGTAGCCAAGGTGCTTCACCAGCACAGCCACCCCATCGTGGGGCCGCCCATCCCACGTGGGCCACGTCTCTGGACACAGGGATTTGTACCTGGAATTGGCAGGAGAGGAAATCTTGGGGAGAGAAGTGCAATCCAAGGAGGGAGAGGGGCAAGGGAAGGGAGAGAGCCCAAGTTTCCCAGCCCTCTAGGTGGTAAAGCTGCCCCTGTGCTGTTCAAAACAGCTCCCAGCCTCAACACCAGTGGGCTGAAGCTCAGGGAGAGGGAGAGGAGAGCCCAGAATTCCAAAGCAGCCTCACCTCTGCAGGAACACCTCGTATTTCCTGCGGTAGGCGAAGCCGGCCCTGCGCACGCGGAGGTTCTCCATCAGCCCCAGGTACTTCACCTGGTGTCGGATCAGGACTTCATCAAATCGCTCTTGGCAGGGCATGGGAATGGACAAACACAATCAGTGCCCAGCTGGGCCTTGCTCCAGAGAAGGGGAATGGTCAGCTCTGGTTGTATCTCACAGGATTATCTTAATCTCCAGTGAATCCTCACAGCACAAGTCCCACACAGTTTTGTGTCTCCTGCCTTCTCCCCACCCATCCCTTTTTAATTGTTTATATTTAGCTCCAAAATGAAGTTTTCCTTTGGGATGCTTTATGCATAGAGGAACCAAAACTGGGGGAGAATAGGGTCATTAGAATGAATTTACACAAGTAAATAATTACTTACTTTAACCACCATCTTCCCCTACCCAAGAGCAGTGATCCCACTGTGACTCCTGGCTGCTGGCACTGCCACCCCCTCCCTACAGAAGCTCAGGCACAGCCCCAGAATGACCCCAGAATCTTCCTTTGGCTCCTTTCTGTGCCTCCCTGACTGGGATGCAGCTCTGCCTCTGTGCCAGGGCCATACCAGCCTGTTTGGCATCGTTGGGTTTCATGCAGCGAATGTAGGAGGGTTCTTTGGACATCAGGATTTCCATGAGTTTGGCGAGGCTGTTTTTGAACTGAGTTGCTGCCTAGGAGAAAAAAAAGAAAACTGCACATGAAGGGATGACTTGGAGCTGGCTACAAACCAGCAGAATACAATGTGAGGGGGTTTGCATTCAGAGCATGTCAGAGTTCATGTTTCAAAAAGAGGGAACAGCCACAGGCCCCTCCAGCCCTCGAGTTCTCACCGTTTCAGGTCTCTTTTTGTCTGTCAGCTCTGTCCTATCGAAGCACTGGTTTATGATGGGGTTCTCTGAGTTGCACATGGTCTGCAGAGAGAGATGTTTTCAGAGATGAAGTACAGAGAGCTACCAGAGAAACCTGAGGACAAAACTATTAAAATTAACAAAATGAACACTGGGATCTCAATCTGCCTTTTCAGAGCACAGCCCTGTGGACACACAGCCTCCAGGTGGAGTCTGGAGGAATCCTTTCCCTCAGGTGCCACCTCCTGAAACCCAACTCCTCATTCTGTCCTGGAACCTCCTCTCTGCACACTCACCTCCTTCAGGTTCCGGAACAGAAGGTCGTTGTTTTTATCTAGAAAACCTGGAAGAAAAACAAACCACTCAGGCTGTTCCACTGGGACTTCAAGGCAGGGATTTGAGATTTGAAATTAATCTGCTTGATCAAATAATGTGGGGATGTGTTTAAGGCCCAGGTTTTTGGTTTTTCTGTGTTACCTGCAACACTGTAGGTGACATCCCCAGCATAGTGCGAGAGCCGGAACTCCTCCCGCCCCAGCGACTTGCGCGTCTTCTGGTCAGCGAGTTTGTGCCTGGGGAGGGAGCAAAAACCTTCAGGAGAAACAAAATCCTGCAGGATTCACTTCAAAAAGCTCCAGCACATTCAGTCCTGGAGCAGGACTGTGCAGCAGTGAGCAAGGAATGCAAATTGGACTTCAGGATTTTCAGGTAAATGAAATTATCAACCAGCACATCATAGAAGTGTCATTAAATGTATTTATGTTTAATTAAAAGGGGAATTTCAGTGTTCCTGGCAGATTGGTTATGTGTGTGCACATCCTAAACTGAGCACTCAGAACAAAAGCAGAACATTCTGAATAAACAGACATTTGGAGCCCCAAAACTGAAGTAAACAATCTGCAAGGTGAGAGGCAAGTCAGTAACAAGAGTTTTGTTGCCCCTATTGCATTCTGAAACTCAGTCAGGCATTTTGTGTTGACAACCTATTTTATATTATCTTAAATATCAATCAAATCTCTCTGTAAAAGAGAATGATCATCTTCTGTGTGGGACCCAGCATGGTGAGGATGTTATTCACGCCCAGGGATCCCTCAGCTGAGGGAACACTCACGTGAGGAAATGAGGGTGGTTCTTCACAGTCTCCTCCAGTTTCTCCAAGAATGTCGTGTCTGTGGCATCCCCAGGTCTCAGACACTCCTCATCCTACAAACACACAAATTCCAGGGATTTCTGGGCTCTGCCTCACTGAGACTCACCTCCAGTTTGGCCTTTCCACAGATAAACAACTTTTAGCTCAATAAATGAAGAACTCTTGAGCTGAAAAGGAAAACATTTCCCTCCTTCCAGACTGCCTGGATTGGGAGCTGCTTTCCCCAGAGCCCATGGAGGTGATGCAATGACTTTTAAGGGTGTCAATATTTAGTGTATTATTGCTCTTCACACCTACTCAAACACTTCCAACATAAACTGATTTTTCCCCTTGTTTTCCACTACACTGCTCAAAATTTTTCATTCAAAAAGATGTTTTCAACTCACCAAAATAGAAATTATGCCTTTAAATTTCTCTTCCACCAAATCACAAATTATTTTGTTATTGAAATACTGAACTGGTTCCCACTGCAAAGACAAGAAATCACACTTAGGTGAAAACAACTCTAGACTGGAAAAGAAATGTAAATTTCAGAACATTTCAGAGAACATCTGATTTAAACAATCTTCCTGTCAAAGCCTTTTCACTCATCACATTTGTTTTCCTAACATTGCCTTTATTAAAACCTTGGGATGGCATTACTCACTTCCAGCTGTCTCACACAGTTACCAGGGTTTCCAAAAGAAGGGAAAAAGGAAAGTTCTTTAATTCCTTGGTTTGGAGGCCATGGCAGGATCTCTGCAAGGACAGGGAGGGGGGATTTGGGCTCTTTCTTACCGCGATGCCCTCGGACTCGTACTCCTCCTGCTCTGACTTCAGGGTCAGCTCTATGAAGAGCTGCTGCAACTTTTCATTGCAATAATTAATACAAAACTGCTCAAAGCTGCAAAGAAAAAGCAGAAAAATAATCACTGTTTGTACAGAAGGAGGTACAAACAGTGGGAGCAGCAGGGATACAGTGAATCGAGAGAAATAGATTTTTGTTAAGTGTTTATTTACTGACTGCATGCATTTAGTAAATTTATTATTAGGGAAACTCAAAGAGTTCCAGAAGGAGGTAAAAATGGACATGAAGGATGGAACATGGAGGAACACAAAAACCTTGAATAAAGGCCCACTAACACTGCAAATCTGAGAGTCTTGGTTCAGTGCTACTGCCAGGGAGGCTCCAGACTCTGCCAGTCCCATCCCTGCTTTGTCACCACCATGGGAAGATGCCACAACAGCCACCCCTGGGCTGGAGAGCTGGACAAAGGCACAGCTCAAAGGTAAGGCATGAACACACCAAAAAACACAACAGTTTATTTAAAATACCAGCACCATTAATAGCTGTAAATGCTAATTATTAGCTGGATGTCTTAAGTGTTAGAAGCCCTGTGATTAGCAGTTTTTCACCTGATGTCCTGACATTTAAATGCCACCTCTTTTACTAAGAAATGGAATAAAGCCTTGTTTCACAAGGGAGAGAAAACACCATAAACTGAACAATGTAACTCAGAATTTATCAAAACAAACCTGTTGTGCTGGAAAACCTCAAACCCATAGATGTCCAGCAATCCTAGAACTGTTGTACTTCTCCAGCCTGGAAACTTCTCTTCCTGCAACAGAACAGAAAACAAATGTAGGTAAAACAAATGTAGGTATTTGCTCACAGCTATGATCCATCCCTGGATCTCCATCAGAATTAACTGGGATTAGATTAATAACAAATTAATTTAGAAATGACTGAAAGCACAGAACTTGCTTTGAGGCTGAAAGATGTGGAGCTTGCTGTCCCATTTGGCTGGATCTCAGCAAGCAGAGGGTTCACTTGCCTTGTAAGCCAGGGATCTGTTGACCTTGCTGACCAGCCAGGAGAAGGTGCGGCCGTAGACGGCCTTGGCGAGGGCGTCCCTGGCATAGGCTGCCTGCTCCAGGTTCAGGGGACTCACCAGCTGCAGGCAGAGCAGAGCAAAGCACTCAAACCAAGGGATCCCCTCCCTTCTCCTGCCTCATCATCACTGAACAGCCACTCCAAATCATCCTGCTCATCACCAGTGGGATCCCTGCAGTGCCAGCCTCCTGAGAGGTGATGGGGGAGCTGCTGGCAGAGCTGATTCACTGAACCCCCTCTGCCTCCCAAATCCCCTGCTCTTACCTCCTCCCCTTTTGCTATGATCTTCTTGTGGATCAGGGCATCCCGAAGAACTGAGCCATCCACTGCCAGCAGCTGCATGCAGGATATTCAGTTAATTTATGCAGTTCTAAATTCCATTCTCCTAAAATTCCAGTCCAGTGAAACAACCCTTTATTTCCCACTCACACTGAACAACTCTGCAGCATCAATCCCTCCCTTCCCTGCTTTCTGGCAGGGATATGAGCTTACAAATGAATTGGCTGGAGGGAAGTGACCAAGCAAAGGCACTAAAGTGGTTCTTCCTTTAAAACTCTTCCCCCAGTCTATTCCTACCTCACTGCCCCAAGGTGGAAACCTCAAGGCAGGGGTGGGTCAGGTGATAAATAGAGAAGTTGTCCATTAAATGAGTTTGATGATAATATTTGCATTCTATTTAGGTGAAATTAAAGTTAAATTTATGAGAACTTGTAAATCACAGTCTAAAACTGTATGATGATATTAAGCTCAAAATAAGGAATCCTCTACAATTGAACTTTCCTGTAATATCTCCCTCACTGGTGATACTCACCCTGGCCAGGTATTTAATCTGGTTCTCTGTAGTGACCTGAGCATTCCCCTGCTCATCAGCAGCAAACTGGACATTCCCCAGGTGCAGGACACTGGCCACAATGCTCAGCAAATCCTGCCATGGGAGCAACAGGCAGAGATCAGGATGAGGGAATGAACACACAGCAAGGTTTTGGTGTTAATTCACTTTTTAGGAGAGCATTTTGTATATTTGCCAGGATTTTTGTAGGGAGTACATTCACTTTGATTTGATTCACTGATTTCAATCAGAAATCCTAAATCAAAGCAGAAAAAAATCCTTAAGAGTAGGAAAATGCTGCTGAACCTCACCTCCACCTCAGCGTCATTGAAGCCAATAACAGACAGGGCTCTCCTCATGATCTTCCACTCATTTTTGTCATTTATGGAACTGACTCTTGCACAGTGACCCTAAAAAGACACAGCTTGATATAAATAAGTAAATAATCATCAAAGATACACGATCCATCCTCAATGCATTGTGTTTCTTTTTACAGCAGTCACCTCAGAGTTATTTCTGAAGTGAGGGAAGGAAATGACAAAGTCAGTTGGAGATATTTCAACCCTGTAATATAATATTTTAAGAATTATAGTTCATGTTCACCTTTACTAAATAGTGATACTGCTGTGGGTTCTTCTCAAGACCCAGCCTCCTGAGCAGGTCCTCCTCCCCTCCCTCCAGCAGTTGGTAGAAGATGTGGAAGTTCCTCTCGCCGTGGTTCTGGTGCACAACTCGGGATTTCTCCAGGAGGTAGTTCAAGATGTGGCCCCCAACAGGAGCTCCCTAAACCAAGCCAGACACGTGGAAAGAGTTCATCAACACAGAGGAAAATGTTTCTGCTTCTTGATTGTCTGTTCAAAGACAAGATCTGAAGCAAAAGCTTCCAAAAACAACAGAATGAGCTGTCATTCTGTGCCACAAGCTCTATTTCAGCATGGTGGTGGATTTGAGTGCTAAAATTCCTTCTAGAAATTCACCAAAAAGGGAAAGCACAACAACTGAGTGTGGAGGGGTTAAAGGAGACCTGAAGGATGGCAGTGCTGAGTTCCTCAGCCCCTGCACTGTGTCCACCTTGCTGCTGTGGGGCAGTTGGGATCAGAGTGGGCACAAACTCTGTGCAGTTACTCAGGACAGGAATTATCTTCAGATCTCTCAGCTGGTTTATGTGGATTTGCCTGGGGAGTATCCACTGGCACACAGCACTAGAAATAAAATACCCCAGAAGTAAAAGGGCTTGATCTCAGTGTCCCCTTATAAAGAGAAATAAGGGAGGAATGAAAGGAGAGTGAGTGCCATAAAACCCTCTGGACCCAAACTTTGCTACCACAGGCTCTGCTTAAGCTGTCAGCAAGGAAATGCAAAGCTCTCACTACACACTCACAACAATACAGGAACACAGAGAGCTCCTAGAACTGGGACCAGTTCAGAAACACAAAGCAGATTCCAAGTTACCCTGTAATCAAACTGCACATCCATGTACTTCCCAAACCGACTGGAGTTGTCATTCCGAAGGGTTTTTGCATTTCCGAAGGCCTGAAATGAAAATGATCAGAGAAAATTAAATGGTACCAAGTCAGATTATTTATAAACACTTGGGTGAAGCTGTCAGTTATTTATTTACAGCCCAGGATTTTCCTTCCTGGAAACCCAGAAGGAAACAGATTTCTCCCTGAATTCTAAGGCTGATCTTTACACCCTGTGCAAGCAGTGCAGATGGAACATCCCTGAAAACACTTCCACGTCCCCCTGCAAGCTGATTTTTAATGGCAGTCCACTGCTGACAACAAATGTCACATCTGACAGCCTTTCCCTCTGTCCCCACAGCCATTTGCCACAGCTCACTGCCAGAGGGGCTGCAGGGCTTCCTGCTGCTGGGAGCTCACCTTGCCTGGGACACAGGGACACAGGGACATCTCAGGGCACAGGGACACAGGGAAATGGGGCACAGGGATACAGGGAAATGGGGCACAGGGCCATCTCAGGGCACAGGGACATCTCGGGGCACTGCACAGAGCCAGGGCTGGACACTAGAGGACACCACAGCACCACACAACGAACCCAGCCGGTGTGAGCTGCCCACCAGGACGTGTCCCTTTGCAGAGTCCTGCAGGGTCCCAGAGCTCTTCCCACACCAAATCCCCTCTGTCCCCAAACCCCACCCGTGCCAGAACTGCTCCTGGCGGGCTGGGAAGGGCCAGGAGCGCTTTGGCCGGGAATCAGAGCAGGATTCCCTGTGATGTGCCCACAGGGCATTCCCTGCACGCGCTGTGTCACCGCTGGCCCCAAGCGGGACTCGGGAGCGTCCCCGTGGCTGGGAGGTACCTCCAGGACGGGGTTGGACTGCAGCAGCCGGTCCTTGACGGTCTCGACCTGCTGGCTGGCGGGGCAGGTGACAGCGTAGTACTGCAGGATCTTCTTGGTGGCCTCGGTTTTGCCGGCGCCGCTCTCGCCGGAGATGAGGATGCACTGGTCCCTCCTCTCGGTGCGCAGCGAGCGGTACGAGTTGTCCGCGATGGCGTAGCTGGGAGGGGACAGCGGGATCAGCGGGTGTGCCCGAGAAACCCCGGCTGAGACAGCCCCAGAACTGCCCCAGGCCGTGGGCTGGGTGAGATCACAGCTCCTGCACGCTGGGGATAGCTCGGGACAGCACTGACACCTCAGGTCACACCTCAGCCACCAGCCAGGCCGTGCAGGATCAGCACGCACACTGTCAGATTATTGGAGACGGTTCTTTTGACTTTTCTTCCTGACAAAAATAGGTAGAAGTCGACTGAATTGTGCAGAACAACTGCCTTTTATTTATATTTGAGAGATCATTTTACAAATGATCTCTCAAATAGAAATGATCTCTCTGGTCACACCTCAGCCACCGAGCCAAGATTCTGCAGGGTGATGACACAAACTGTCAGATTATTTGAGATGGTTCTTTTGAGGTTTTTTTCTGACAAAAAAAGGTAGAAGTTTACTAAATTGTGCAGAACAACTGGCTTTTCTAAATACAAATGATCTCTCAAATATAAATGATCTCTCAAATATAAATGATCTCTGTGGTCACACCTCAGCCACCAGCCAGGCCATGCAGGATCAGCACACAAACTGTCAGATTATTTGAGACTGTTCTTTTGACTTTTTTTCCTGACAAAAATAGGTAGAAGTCGACTGAATTGTGCAGAACAACTGGCTTTTCTAAATATAAATGATCTCTCAACATCATGATCTCTCTTTCTGTCCTGGTCCCATGGGACAGAAAACACCTCGTTCTCCACTGGTATTTTTTCCTGCTTGTCTTCTAAGTGATGACACATTCAGAAGGTCACAAACAGAATTTTGCTGCCTGAGCTTCTCTTGAGTGCTAGGAAGAGCTGGAAAAGCCACCACAGCTTGAGGAGCATCCTGCAGGTCCCCTCTGCCCCAAACCCCAGGCACTCCCTCTCCCTGCATGGTCTGGCCCTGCCCTTCTGCCTCCTCCTTTGCTGCTTTTTCTTTAATTTCTGTGTTGTGAGCAGACAGATCTCACACCCAGGCACACACACACACCCACAGGACCAGAGGGCAGCAGGGATGAGTGACAATGGTGGCAACTGCTCAGGGGGGCAGGAAAAGGACAAGCTCCCTAACACCATTTCCAGCTCTCTCCTGTGGTGAGCAAGCAGATATCCTGTCATCTTCACACACCTGACAACATTTTAGTAGCCTGGCTCTTTAAATTTTTATTTTCATTTTTTCCTTTTTTTTTTTTTTAATTTAACTCTCCTGCTGTGCTATTAATTAGAAGTAATCACACCAAAATAACAGCAGTGGCCTTCTCCAGTCTATTAATACTTGGTGCTAAGGCAACACCAATGAGCTCCCTTGGCAACACAACTCACCCCACAAAATACATCATGTCCCTCTCTTCCCATCCACATTCTGCCTCTGGAGTCTTTTGGAAAACAGCTGAATAAATGCAGATTTAATTTGGATTTGAAGAAGTGCCTCTGGCCCCTGTGCCTTCATGGCCCCAAGAGCTCCAGCCAGGCACAGACAGAATCACAGAAATAAAGATGTTTATGGTTCCATTTGCAGGCCATAAACAGGACAGGATGTGACAGATCTCTGGGAATATACTGGGTTCCAAGCCCATAGGGATAACTTTCCTCCTCTGAGTGTGATGCACTTCCCAGAAAACCCAGCTGAACTATCTGACACTGGAATAGAGATCTGGAAGTGTTTTGGCTTTCTAGAGTCAGTTTAGAAGAGGAGAAAGAGGAAAAAAGATGAGTTACTGGAAAAGGAGAAACCCAGAGCACCATACTGCAGATGGGGCATTTTGTTGCTCCTCGGAGGATTTTTAAATGCATATATAATCAAATAATGCAATAAAATAATCAAATAATGCAACGGAACAGCAAAAACAGTCTGCAAAAAATTCTGTTCTCCCAGTGGGAGCAGCAGTACCCAGGATCACAGTTCTCCAGGGGTCACTTATGAGCTGCACATTTCACAGCTTCTGTAGGGACTTGTTAAAAGGAAAGAAAGCCTAAGAAATAATCAGCTACAGTGGGATTTAAGTGGAATCAAAGCACATCTGCTCAGTGCTTCGTGCTATCCATGAGCATTGCCATCATCCTGTACCTACTGCACACTTTAAAACAGAGCCACAGCCCCAAGGATTTTCCAGAGAGTCCCAAAATTCCCATCTAAGGGCACAGAAGCCCTTCCCTGAGCACAGGCAAAGGGAACTGGGCAGGTTTGAATGCAGGGTTTTTCAGGTTTAATTCTCCCCCATCTGGGTTCACACAGTAAAAATCATATTTTTGTCCTAACAAATCCAATTTCAAATGCTGAGACTTTCCCAAGTAATGGTGTTTCTCCCCCTCTCTGTGCTTGCAGCACATTCTGGTTTGTTTACTCTCCTGGGCTATGTGCCAGCAATAAGAAACAACCCAAATAGTTTGTTCAAAAATAATATCATTTACTCTTCCAAGATCTCTTTAAAAAAACCCAACAAAACACAACATAAAAAATCCTCCAAGAAGTGCTCAGAATTTGGCCTTTAGTCCTGAAGAAAAACCATTTTGAAGCCATGTGGCCTCAGCTCTCAGTCATCTTTTTCTCTCAGTCTGACAAAAAAAATTCAAACGCTTTCAAAAATAACTTTAAACCTCAAACTTTTCTTTTTTTTAATGGGAAATTGGGAATGCTCACCAAGCCAGACCATGTAAATAAATACATTCCTTGTTCCAACAGGCTGATGGTATCTTAGCAACAAGGGAAATACCAGATAAATATTGGTCAGGCAGTAACAGCAGAGGTAGGAAAGAAACCCCCACACAGCAGAAACTCTTTCCCCTACTTAGCCCCGGACACAGGGACCCCAAATAACCCTGGAACAATGAACTCCTGTCCTGCCAGGGCTGGGTAAGCAACTCTGTTCCTGCAGCCAGGAAGGAACCAACTCCCTTTCCAAATACTGCTCTCGCAAAGGCAACTCATCCTCTTTGGAGAGAGGAACAGGAATAGCAAGAGCCTCACACCACACCCTCAGAGGATCCTCTCTGTCCCTGGGACTTCCAGGGCTGCAGCTGGGACAGGGCAAAGTCCTGTTTGCCTTTTTTGATGTGTCCCAGTTGGGTGGGAGTGACCAAACCCGCACTGGCACCACTCACAGGTGAGGAGAGACTTCGTAGAAGCTGACGCCGCGGTACCGCTCCATGTTCTGCTTGGTGTAGATTTCCAGTTCCTTGTAGGGATTCACAGACACCAGCACAGAGCCAATGTAGGTCTGGGAAACAGAACAGAAAGCAGAGAGCTTACAGGAGGGCTAGGGGCAGAGCTCAGGTGGCTCTGGAGGCTGGACACCCACCCTGGTGGGCTGGGGATGATGTTGAGGCTTCCAAACAGGTCAAGGGTGCTGAGGAAGAGAACTCTCAGCTCTGGGAAAGTGACACTGCTGGAGCTGTGCCAGCCATGTTATCCTTGCTGGGTAAAAAGCACCTCAAATGGTTTTAGGGTTTCCAACAAGGCACAATACTGGGTTATTTCTGACATACATTTAGGATTGAGTTCAAGTCTGGGTTGCTGGATGTGAGTAAATTCAGGAGATGGAAGAATGTGGTGGGAGCTGGATTTGGAGTTGGATTTTCAGTGCTGTCAGTGCCACCAGATCTCAACAGGGGCACTGCAGTGAGTCCCTATACCCATGAAATGGGTGGTGCTGGCACAGGACTGGTCCTGGCACGAGCCCCCTTGGCCTGTGTGAGCTGCCACCAACACCCAAACCCCGCTGCAGAGCAGCGCCAGGCCTGTCCCGTGCAGCAAACCCACTGCAGCTCACTGAGGGCCACCCTGGGGACTGTCCCTGTGCCACTCACATAGATGAGGTTCTCCTTGAAGCGTTTCCTCAGGTTCTCAATGAATGCAGCCTCGCTGGTGAAGTTCTCCAGCAGGACAAAGTCCTGCACCCCGACGCGGTCCCGCGCCGTCAGAGCGCTCTCCATGCTCAGCCGGATGCCGTTGGCTCCCAACCCCTGCAGCCAAAAACACGGGGAAGATGGGATGGCTGTGGGTTTGCAGGCACTTCCCTGAGTCCACAAGAACCACAGTTATCCTTGGATAACTATATTAAAATGAGAGATTAAAGTGGGATATTTAAATAATCCCACTGAAAACAGTGATTATAACACATCATCAGTTGTCTGCTCTAATTGCTTGGAGGGAAGACAAGTCAGCATTAGGGAAAAATTACTGCTAGATTTCCAATAACTTCAAATCAACCAAAGAAACAAACATTGGATAAAGAGAATAAAACTTGGATTTCCTTTCCCAGGCATCCTTTAGCAGGAGGGAGGCTGAAATGTGTTCTCTCCTGTCCCTGATTTCACAACGGGAAGCTGTTTCGAGGTAAGGAATCTTTTATGACTAATGATGATTCATCTCAGAAGCAAACAGCTTCACATTGCTGACCAACTTAAAAGGCACCCAATGGGAAAATTCTGAGGAAAATGAGAAGAAATGAGAAATGGGCATTTCTGCACCCACGCTGCTGAATTTAGACCGTGACACCGAGATGCATCAAGAGACTCCAACCCCTGAGCCTCCTTTAAAGGTTCCATTTCCAACCTGATGTGGTGAGACACAACCATCTGTGGAAAGCCCTCATCTGCTGACTCCTGACTTCACTGTAAAGCAGGGAGGGGAAATCTGCACCCAGGGATGACTCAGTGGCTGCCTGTGGGGAAATCTCTACTCAAGGGACAGAGATGGAGAAGATGAGAGGCACCACAGAAACCAGAGACAGGAGAAACCACGCGTGACACCCTCTGCCTCTCACCTGCAGGATTTCCTTATCTTCTTCAGCCCTTCTTACTTTGCACACTGCTCACAGCAGCACCCTTCTCCTAAGCCATTTCCCTAAAGCACCAAGTGATATTTTGGGATGCTGCACAAGGACCAGAGGGGTCTGTTCCTGAAGCAGGCTCATGCACCGACAGCAATCCCAGATTCAACACAAACTGGGAGTGCCAGACCCTGCACAATGATGAAGATGACTTTTACTGACTCACAGGGTTCCTTTCTGCACCTTCCCAAGATGTAAAAGTGGTCAAACCACAGGAACTGGTGATGTGCAGGGAGAAAAATAACCCCAGCCTTGGTCAGGAAGAAAATTTACCTGAAGTTTTGTTAAACAGTAATAAAAGCAAGAATCACTGAAGTATCAATTTGGGTTAAACCAGGTGCAAGTCCTCTCAGTCTGCAGTTGTTTTGACTCACCAATTTCTTGGTAAATGTTTTTTTTTTTTTTATTTGGTAAATGATTAGTAAATGCAGTTTTGCCTATTTCTGTCAGTTCTAACTGGCTTCTTCCCTGTAAGCCTGGGCAGAAGTGATTGCCTGAACCCTGCAGTTTTCAGATAGGAAAATCAGTTCCTTCTGGAAATCTCAAATCCAGACCCACTCTAATGGCTCAGAAACATCATTTGATTTCCTGTTTTATTTTTTCCAATTAGTCTCATGGTCTGGAAGGCCTGAGTTCTAAGCTTGGAAAGACACAGCCTGGGAGGAATTCTGCAGATACTCTCATGAAGTAATCCTTCTGAAAGGGGCCAAAATTTTCCAAGCCAAATCCTTCACAGCTTCAGCAAAATGCTCTGTTGTCTTCTACCCTCATTGCCAAGGTGAGGAGAAAAGGGATAAATAACCCTTGGAGAAGGAAGGTGATGAGATAAGGAAAGGAAAATAGAGATAAATCACATACAAATAAACTCTGCCTAGAAATTGGAATCCCTCTATCAGAGCAGTGCAATCCCAGAGCAGGTTTTGGCCAAGGTGCTGAGAACAAAGGCAAAACCAGAGGAAAATGACTCCTTTTCAAGTGGGGAAATGTACAGCTACAGCCCTAAAACACAGCTGCCTCAACAAGGACTGAGGAAAACTTCCCCCCTTGCAGAGTTAATCCCAGTTTATATAATCCTGAAGCCTTGCACAGAAAACGTCACTTGAGCAGCTCTTTCATCAGCCCCTCCCTGAGGCCAGCACAAAGTGATCCCAGCTGTGCACATCCAGCAGAGGGAAGAGCCAATCCATCCCCCTCACAACACAGAAACCTCCTCTGGGACAGGCATTTAAGGCCAAGAACTTTCGGTTTCCTCCGGTTTTTGTCTCCTCATTCAATTCCAGCCCCTCGCCGTGAGAACAAAATCACCACCTCAAATCTGCAGCCAGCTTGAGACAAAACAAAAGCCAAACAAACGACTGCAAGTGGCTTTTTGGTGATAATTAAATGTGCCCAGGGGATGTGATGCAGTCAGAGCCTCCTGAATATAAACTTCACTCAGTCTGGTACCCTCCCAAGCCCAAGCTGAGTGCAAATTTGAGCCAGAGCTGAGCAATAGGCACTGCTCCATGCCAGCATTTTGCTTTATTGCATATGTCCAAGTCTACCAGCTGCTTCAAATGTCAGTGTTAACTGTTTCACTGCCACTGACATCAACAGATGGGCCATAAAAGGAGGCAAAAATGAACCCTTTTTGCAAAATGGAAACAGAGCAGTCATGCAGAAGGAAGGAAGTGGGGAGGGAAGACACTACCGAAGAAAAAATAATCACAGTGATGATCATATGTTCCTACTGAACGATGAATGTAAGGCACTGAATAAATTAAAATAACAAAAAAATTAATAAATTAAAATAATCAAATGATTTTCTGTTAGCAGGCAGACACCAGATCTGGTGGCTGTAAATTAATGCTAGAAAACCCAGTCTGGAGGGTTACATGTGGTGCAGTGGAGCTAATTAACAATTAAAGCAGTTTGTCTATGGACAACACTGATTCCCTTTGAAATTCTTGATGAATTTCTTTGTGCCAAACCACCTCTGACTGATATATATTTACAACATCCTCTGCTCCAGGCAAGAGATCAGCTTGGACCACTCTGACAGCCCTGTGGCAGGGAGTATATTCCAGATAACTGGGAGAACACAGGCTGAGGGTCTGACCAGACCTTCCTTGTGGAAATCAGTTTTTCTGGAAGCTGCTGTGAGCCTTTGGTTTGCACTGGCCCAGGGCTTGTGCAATAAACCAGGCTGGAAATCTGTCAGGGATTAAAACTAACTCCGATTTTTGGATTGTTTTAATCCAGGTCATTTTCCCCCACTGGTCCCACGTGTAATGACATGGTCAGGGATAGGGTAATGGGGGAAGCACAGCAGGGCCAGGGAGGAGCCAGGATTCAGCAGCAGGGCCAGTTCCTGCTGCCTTGAAATGCTTGGGAAACTCCCTCCTAAGAGGCAGGTCGGGTTTAACTTAAAGCTCAGCATCAAATCCCTCCTCAGGCTCTGCTGCCTCCCTGGGACAGGGTAACACCTCCAAACCAAACCAGGGCAACTCCATCAGCAAAACAAAGAGCAGGAAAAAGGAATCTGGTGGTTTTCTCTGCAGGTTTTGAGCTAGATCACCTCCCTGTGGGACTGGGAGAGTGTCAGAGGCAGGGAAAGGAGGAAAGGGAGCACACTGAATCAGTTATTTAGAGGTCCACCTTAGAGGTCCCCTATGGGATCAAAAGGAGAGCCTGCCTGAGGATCCCGACCTTTGTAGGATGGGGACACCTGATGCCACACGCAGCACAGGCTGCAAGCAGGGAATGGCAAAAATCTGAGCAATCTGCCTGTGATCTTGGTGTCTGTGGGCTCAGGAGTGCCTGAGCCTCCTCTCCATCTCCTCTTTGTGAACCCTTTGTCCTGAGGGTCACCCCCTTCCAGGGTGCCCAATGTGACTTCTGCCACCACATTTCCCAAAGCCACCCCATGGAGCCATTTCCAGGATTTGTTCCCACATTGTTTTAACCCACTCTTTGCTTTTAATGTCTTCTCCAGAGCCTGGAGCACAACAGTGGCTCAGGGCCAGGAAGGGAAAAGTCTGGAATGGTGGGGACCAGGCCAGAGCAACCACCACCACAGCAAAGCTTCAAGGGCTTTTTCTGCCCTGGGATTGAATTTTGGGAAAGACTTTCCACTGGTGTAAGCTGGTGGCTGAATGCAGCCTGCAGAGCCAGGTTTACATTGGCTGGGGTTCCAGCTTTTCTTTGTGTTCATACAAGAGTCAACAAGACCAGCAAATACCTCCAAGCTCCTGGGAGTACAAAACCACTCAAGGCTGTACCAAGGAGTTTCCTAAACTGAACTGGGAAATCGCTGACATGGGATTGTGAAGGTGTAAACACATATTTTTCCTTTAAACTCTGCTTAATGCCAAAGCATGATAAAGTTTTTCCTCTGCTTAGGACATGGAGAACTAATACACCTCAGAAATGAAAAACAGGACCTTTTGCTCTGTGCAGCAAAATCCAAAGGATTGGAGTCAGCCAGGCTGAGCACTTTGGGGCGAATTTGTGCTGGAAAATGGAAGGGCAGCTGTGCCATGAGCACAGGGGTCTGGGGCTGATGTGAGCAGAGCAAGAAACTCCCCCTGGCTTTGTCCAGCAGCTGCTCCATGGCCATGGAATACCCAACATGGAGCAAAGAATCATTCCCAGGCTTGATTTTCCCAGAGGGGCACTGGAATGGTTTAAAACTCAATTCCAGACACACTGAGGGAGCAGGCAACACCAGCAACTTTCCATGAGAAAACACCTGGAATTCTCAAAATGAATGGTCTTGTATGGAGCAGGGAAACTCCATAACTGCTTCAGAAAGGAAAGTCACAACATAAACTGAATTTGTATTGCAAAATGTGTCTTGCAATATTTTCTCCTGGCAATGTATTTTTACAGATTGGGTTGTAGCCTCACTGGAAGAACCCCAGGAAGTGGCTCCCTCTGGGAAGAGGCAGGCACCCTTATCTTGGTATCAAGTGCAAGATGATTGATCTGCAGGCTCCAGAAATAGCCACAAAGCCGGGAACGGAAGAACAGAACCAAATGTGAGTGGGAAGGGAAATTCAGATTAGATTCTGGAAGACAATGTGAGCCTGAACCAAGAAGGAACTCGTCGTGGGGAGGTGCAGCTAAAAAACATTTGTCTCATGGATAGTTGGACATTCTTCACTGTCAGGCCAAAGCTGCAGGAAAGAAAAAAAATTCCTTTGATTTCTTACTTCATTCTACAGCCTGGGAAAGGGCTTGGACACAACGTGGGCCAGCCAGCAGAGCAGACAAAAATCAACTGTTGTATCCACAGCCTCAATTCCCAAGGTACAGAATGGGAAAGCTTCTCTTTCCCTCTGCATGGATAAAGAAATAACGAAGATGGCAGAGGTGGACCAGAATCAGGGATTCTGCCAGAAATCCCTGACAGACTGAAGTGCCCCCAGGATCCTCCTCTCTCCTGTCACATTGCAGATCAGCTGCTCATTTTGGACACAACTCCCTCTGTCAGTCAACAGCTGGGTTGGAAAGAAGGTTCCCTGAGAGGCAGCTCTGTGTCTCCCATAAAAATCCCCTGCAAGCAGCCATGTGCATTTGTCTGCCCTTTCTGAAGCCACCTGAGCTGAGATAATAATTGATAAGACATTTGCTTTTAATTATGTCAGGCCAATGAAGTGATTTCTCAAAAGACAACCTGGGAAAAGCAGAACTGTCAGGTGGACTGGGACCAAAACCAGGTAACAGCTCTGGTGACCCAGACCTGCAGAATTAGAGGGAACAACTTGAACTGCAGCTGCCACTCAAGGACCATTTCTCAGAATTATTTTTTATTCTTGCTTCTTTTGGACAAATACATCACCAGCAATGGAATGTCTGGAGTCAGAGAACTCAGAACTTGGTTGTCCCTCTGATATTTCCCATCATAACCAGATGGAAGGATGGAATTCCAGAATACAATATTTTAAAAAATTATATTAAAGAAATATAAATGCTACATCCTTAACTAATTCTTGCAAAGTAATTACTTTGAAGTTTTCCACATTTGGGGTAGGGACAAATTGAAATAATAAGCAGGTAATATTATTTGTTCAATATTTATAACGTAATTATACCTTCCAGACTTTACTTTGTGGGGGGATGAGTAAGGAAATAAGCAATTAGCAGTGAAAAGGAAAAGGCACTTGTGATAACTGATTTGAAGGACAGGAAAAATGTTTACCATTAAGAGGGGTAATGATATTTCAATCAACAGGCTAAATATAAAAGAGCACTAAGAAAAATGAACTAGGCAAACCAGAAAGATCACCAGGGCTGGAAAAGTAAATACACAGAATTTCTATATTTAGGGAGCTGACATTTTTGCTCCTGAACAGATGGCACAAGCTGCTGCTGCTGCTTCAAAGATGTTGCTGGTGGCACTTTGCTCAGGAGACCTGTGCCCACAGGCCTGGGCATCCCACAGCAGCTTCAGGGGACAAACAGATTTCAAAAAGGCATTTTAAAAAGGTGAAACATCAGCTTGCTGTCCCTTCAAATGAGTTTTGATGCTGATTTCCAGAGCAGCTGAGCAGGTGAAGGGTGGCAGAAGCTCAAACACGAGGAGCCAGGGCCAGCCTGTGCCCCTGCAGCTTTGGGGCACGCCCTGTGCCCCATTCCCTGCTGCCCTGCCCTGGCAATGCCACCCCCCTGGCAGCCCTTCCCCTGCATTCCACACCCCCACAGAACCTCTGACACCACCAGGGCTCTGAGACACTCAAACTTTCCAGAGAGGGCTCCAGAGCATTGCGGGGCCACGCGAAGGGCACCTCCACACCCACAGCTCCCTCAGAGAACATCCCAGACACCACCTCTGCCTGCCCCACTGCCACCTCTGCCAGCCACACTGCCACCCCTGCCTGTCCCACTGCCACTCCTGCCAGCCACACTGCCACTGCCATCTCTGCCAGCCACACTGCCACCTCTGCCAGCCACACTGCCACCCCTGCCAGCCACACTGCCACTGCCACCTCTGCCAGCCACACTGCCACCCCTGCCTGTCCCACTGCCACCCCTGCCACCTCTGCCTGTCCCACTGCCACCCCTGCCAGCCACACTGCCACTGCCACCTCTGCCTGCCCCACTGCCACCCCTGCCAGCCCCACTGCCACTGCCACCTCTGCCAGCCACACTGCCACTCCTGCCTGCCCCACTGCCACCCCTGCCACCTCTGCCTGCCCCACTGCCACTCCTGCCAGCCACACTGCCACTGCCACCCCTGCCTGCCCCACTGCCACTCCTGCCTGCCCCACTGCCACCCCTGCCAGCCACACTGCCACCCCTGCCTGCCCCACTGCCACTGCCACCCCTGCCTGTCCCACTGCCACCCCTGCCACCTCTGCCTGCCCCACTGCCACTCCTGCCAGCCACACTGCCACCTCTGCCTGCCCCACTGCCACTCCTGCCAGCCACACTGCCACTGCCACCTCTGCCTGTCCCACTGCCACCCCTGCCAGCCACACTGCCACTGCCACCTCTGCCTGCCCCACTGCCACCCCTGCCAGCCCCACTGCCACTGCCACCTCTGCCAGCCACACTGCCACCCCTGCCTGTCCCACTGCCACCCCTGCCACCCCTACCTGTCCCACTGCCATTGCCACCTCTGCCTGTCCCACTGCCACCCCTGCCAGTCTTTCTCCAGGCCCACAGCTGGCCCCAGCACAGCAGATGCCAGCAGAAATACCCTGTGGAGCTCTGTCACCTCCACTCCTGCAGAGAAGGACTCAGGAGGTTCTCCAAAAGCTCTGCCCTTCCCTTCATCGCTTTCTCAGTGGTCAGCACCAGAATATTTGGGGAAACAGGCAAGGATCTCTGGGTTGAGCAGGTATGGGATGCACCAGCCCCATGGTAACTCTTTTTTAGCAGAGAATTGCTCCAGTCTAGACAAGTGATGTTTTCAACCCTTCTCTTCCTAAATTTGGTCACTTTACCAATTAAAGCCTTGAGCATTCTTATCCAGGCAAAAGCTCACACACTTTTTTATAACACTCTCTCATTCTTGACCTCAACATCTTCCAGAATCAGTGAATTCCATGGCCCAATTATTCATTGTATGAAAATAATCTTTGCATTTCTTTGGCAACTTTTAGCTTAGCTCAGTGTCTCTCTTCCCATGCTACACAACCCAGAAAAAGGATCTCTGTGCTCTCTGTGGCACTGTTATTTATTTCTCCTCCTCTTGTCCTCATCTCTTTTTCCAGGTAACAATGCCAGTCCTCTCAATCTTTTGCCACAAACTCCTTTTCCCAAGCCTGGGACTGTCCCATGCATGACACAGGGCCAGGTGTTCAGGCTGCTGCTAAAGAATGGACAAAGTTTTCCTAAACTAAAACAGCTTGAAGGAACTGAGGAGCAATAAATCCTTAAGCAGGTACTTCCTGCACTGTCTAGGATGGCAGGAATGGGACAGGAGCAAAGCCCAGCTCCAGGACAGTCCCTTCACATCCTTGTGCCCAAGTGAAAGCTCCACCCTTTCTACCCTCCTAAAGCTGAGCACAGCCTTCCCCTCTCTTCCCACTTTCTCAACTCCCACCTTGGCTTCCCTCTCCAAACAGGTATTCCCTGAATTTTTAGCCCATTTCACCCAATTTTCCAATGAAGGGATCCTTCTCAAAGCATTTCACTTTCCTGCCGAAACCCTGAAAATGTTTCTCCTCTCTTCCCCTGAGACCAAACACACATCTGAGAGCTGCAGAGCTCCCAGAGGAGCGAAATAAACCTTAAATAAATCTTAAATAAACCTTACCCCTCCTCGGAACTTCATCTCTGCCTCCTGCCAGCTCTCGCTGCCCTCGCAGAGCCTTCGCTTACGCTGCTGCAAAAAGCAGCACTCTCAGGACAAGTTCTCTCCTCTGTCAGCTGCCTTATTTTTTTAATTTTTTTTTTTCATGGCATTTTCAGTGCAGTCAGAACTCCCTCCCTCCCACCAGCTCCTACTGGAGCATCTGGAGAGGGCGTTTTCCGAGGAGAACTCCCCTCCCAGCAGGAGCAGCCCAGCAGAGGCAGTCCCAGGGAAATCAGCTGCGCTCTGCCTGTGGAGTTCCCGCTGCCCAAGGACAGGAAAAACGGAAAGAAAAGTAATCCCAGGCACTGGAAAAGCTGGGGCTGAGCCCAGCACACAAAGCACAGCCATCAGACAGGAAAGAGGAGCTCTGGGACAGGGGGTTATTGTCCTGGAGCAGCACTGAGGACAGGGCTGCCCCAGCTCACCCCAAACACAGCAAACCCCCAGTCCCAGCCCTGGAACTGGCATTGCACTGGGAATCACCCCCTCAGAGAATCACAGGCCACAAGGAGTCCGGGTTTGGATGCACTTTCCCTTCACAAGGATTTAGAGTCACAGCATGGTTTGGGTTGGAAGGGACCTTAAATTTCACTTATTTCCAACACCACCAAGCCTCGTCCAACCTGGCTCAGCAGGATTTTATTCCAGATTCCTTAGGAACCATCCAGCACCAAAACACCCATTTTATCTGGAAGTTGTGAGGTCCTTATTACAAAATAACCTGCACTACCAAGGAAGAGCCTTCTAGAGGACACAGTGAAGGCACTGCTGCCCTCAGTCCCCAGCCCTTGCAAACACAAGTTGCACATTTTGCTGTCTCTGAGCTCATCAGCTTTCTCACACAGAATTATTTATGATCACAGCTACACCAAGAGGGTGAAAACCCCACCTCATTTCCCACCCACCTCCTGAGATAAGGATATTCTGACAAAAATACTGCACGGCCTTCACTAGCATTAGGGGAAAGTGAAAGAACAAGAGGCAGTGGACACAAGCTGGAAGAAGGGAAATTCCAATGAGTTCTTGAGAAATTTTTTTCCCAGTGAGTGTTGTCAAATACTGGAACAGGGGTCCCAAAAAGTTGTGAAACTCTATCCCTGGAGATATTTAAAACTCAAGCAGACAATGCCTGAGTGACTCAATCTAAATTGGTCCTGCCCAGAAGTGAGGTTGGACCAGAGATCTCCACAAGTTCTTTCCAATCTAAAATCATCCTATGATTTTATTTATTATTTTGTTCCTCAATGGACTAAGCTGTGGATCCATCCTAAAAGGAGTTACAGATAGTGCAAATAAAGCTGAGAGAGAGGATGGCACCCCTCAGGTGTTCCAGGCAATTCATATTGTGAGCTGACAAGCAGATTCTCTAATCACTGAACATGCAGAGAGAGCCATGGAATGATTCCCAAGCTCAGCTGCTGATGTTTCATGACTGGCACTATCTGCACTCAGCACTGCCTAAAGGGTTTTTTGTTTGCTTTGTTTTTTCCCCTTCTTATCAAAATGCATCCTTCACAAATTCTGCTACGGGAAGGGTAAGGTCAAGCTCTGAGGTAAAAAGATTTAGAGCAAAAAGCTAAAAAGCTTCATCCTGCTCAGAGAGGAGGCTATTTAAAAGCAAACACAAGCAGCAGATGTTGTCAGTGGTTGGGTGCAGCACTCCCCTCTAATTAGCTCTGCCCAAGGCAGAGATCCCAGAGATCCTGGCTGTGGTGGATGTCACAGGCAGAACGTGCCAAGGATTTGGGATGGAGCTTGGCTGCTGGGAGCACTGCAGTGCCACAGCCCCTCTGCCCTCTCAGCCTCCATTTTGAACATTATTTGTGGTTCTTGCACAACTCTGTTTGGCAGGACTTTCATTCACTTCTTATCTCAGCTGGGTGAATTTTTAACGGCAGCAGCTTCAGGATGTGGCTCAGAGGAGGGATCAGCTTTGGGCTGCCACTGAAGGAAGTGGACACTGCTCCAAGCCCCTCTCCTGTGCACAGGTGAGATCAGAGGTGATAAAAACTCCATTTCCCAGACTGAGCCACACCAGCTATTAGTGAAACACAGCAGTGAGCCCTGAGCCAGGAGTTTTCCAAGCATAATTAAAGCTGTGGCCTGGCAGCTCTAACTCTTCCGGAGGAGAATGTCAGTGCTCCACCAGCACTCCTCAAACCAGTCTAATTGTCACCAAACAGATTCAGTTAAACTCCTGTTACAAATCTAAGTATTAGCAGAATTATCTTCACATAAACAACCTCACCTTTTCCCTCGTTTACACCTCCTAACACTTCTCAGATCACATCCCATCACAGAAAATGCCACATAAGAGAAGAATATACAACAGCCCAGCACTTAGAAGTACATTTTTTACATATTTCTCTTGGGGTTTTTTTTATGCAGGAGAACCCTTTTATTTATTTATTCACTGAAAAGACCTTTCCTCAAAATGTTTTTTTTCTGTGGCCAAACTACTGCCCAACTTCTGCTGGTGAGGAAAACTCTCCTGCATGTGGGTTAGCCTAAATTAGGAGGGGGGGGAAAAAAACGTTGGAAAGCAGAGATAATTTTACTTTATAAGATCTTGATCCCGGATTATGAAGGTGATAAAACCAGACTCTTCCTTTCCAGCAGCAGAGCCCAGCCCTTGTCTGTGATTTCTGCTGAGGATGGCTGGCAAGGTCTGGCTCACTCCAACAGGCAACTACAGGCCGAGGGATGAATCAAGTTTTCCAGGCCTCACCAGTTAGAAGTGACTCATTTAAACCCTGGATTAGAGCACTGGGATTGCTCTGCTCGTTGCAGATAAGCAGCTGATTCCCTGCATACAATTTCACATTCAAAGCAAGGGGACTGGAAACCTTTCCTGTCAGCCCTGCTCCAACAGGCTCGCTAAGCTACACCCGCAAGCGGTGGCTCTGCTGAAAAAATAAAGAGTTTGGTCCCATGAAAACACCACCAGTGTTCCCCTCTGCAGTGCAGATTCCACTGCAAAATATAAAACTGGAGGTATGAGATACTGCCTTGGGTTTATGCTGTTCAAAAATCAATGTGGATCACATCCACGTTGTTCCAAAAGGTGTCAAGTTCGTCTATCAGTGAGGGAGTGCTTTCTGGATTTTTGTAATTTTCGTTGTTTCTGCCTTGCAAAAGGACTACGGAATAAGACACATTCCATAATTAGAAAGCACTTGGCAAAAATACCATGGGAAAGAAACCACCCTAAACAGGCCAGGAATTTGAGAGCCCTTCCTCTTGCAGGTCAGAGGAACATCTTAATCAAAAAATAGAAATGTCTTTAACCTGTCACATGTGTCCTGCTGTCCAGATTATCCTGATCTAAAACTGATTAAAATACCTCACATTCCTAAAACACCTTATAGCAGAAGCTGAAGGTTCTGAGACCTTTGTCCCACTGCTTAGGAAAAACACCCTGTGTCCAACAGAGGATGAATCTCTGACTGCAGGATAAGCACAAATCAATGCTCTGCTAAAGAGCCAATGCTAAATATTGTAACAGGTTTGATAAAAAGGCAAAATCTCCTCCCTGTATTATTAGTTCTGCTAAGAACTGCTCTTTTCTACCCAGTTTTTGGATTAAAGCATCTCCTCTTCCCCTCTCAAGAGTGCTCCAAACAAGGAGTCATGAGCAGAGGTTTGAACACAGGGCATTGGCCCCTGGAGACACAACATTCCTGCTCAGTTATGAAACTGCACACCTAGAAAGGTTAAACCAAAAGCTCGTTATACTCACTCAAAAGGTGCCTCAAGATGATCAAAGTTCCTTCACTTTACTGCAAACTTCATGACATCACAAGTTGACTGAATTCCCCGATTCTGTGTGAAGGTGTTTGCAGGGTTACAGACAAAACCTTCAAAATAGTGAGGTGTGGCCAAAAGGGTTCAAAAACCAGAAAACAAAGAATATTTAGATTATTATTTTGGATTCTAATTTATGCTTTGTAATGCCTAAAACTGTCAATACTGGTTTTGTTTGTTTCAAGAAAGCTTCGTCAGTGAGAACACCAAACTTCTTTTCTTCCCAAGCTCAGTCTTTCACAAATAAATTAAAAAAAAAAAGGAATATTGCAAAAAATGGAGATGCACACGTCTCCTTGGATTCCTGCACTTTCTCTGCCAGTGCTGTCCCTGTTTTGATGCCCCTGGTGATGGATTAAAAGGCACATATGACAGGCTTGTATTTAGTTATGGCTCCCGCACACACACAATAATTCTGGGTCTATGACGTGAGCGAAAACAGAAACTGGGTTAATCTAACAAATTAAGATAAATTTTCCTTGTTGTTGCTTTCTGCTGAAGCAGTGAAACAGAAATGGCTGGCTGGCTTTGACAGTGGCCATCAGAACAAAGTCCCACTTTACAGTTACCAGATGCCCTTAATGTGATGCCAGTTTGTCTCATGCCCGTGGCTGCTCCCGCTCACGGCCCTGTCAGGGTTTCCCTGATTTTACAAACACACTCCAATCCCAACAGCAATTGCTGCACTGACTCCAACAACAACGTTTAAACCCAGCAGTTAATTCCCTGTGATTGCTGTGACACAATCATTTGCAGCAGCTCCCCTGCAGTGGCTGTGGCAGGGCTGGGGTTTGGAGGGAGCTGGTAACACAAACAGCCTGACTCAGTTCAGCTGATGTGCATTCCTGCCGACTGACTTTCCAAACAGTCACTCCTAGTGGCAGAACCTACAGCTTCCTTTTAAGGGGAAAAAATGTTTTCACAGGAAAAATTAAGTGTTCAAAGCCTGTGCATATCTCTGTGCTTCCAGCAAGTCTCGCCTGTAAAAACACTTCTCGTTGCACGCAGAACAAAAACTTCTCCTTCCTTAATTTAAAGCTGTTCCTCTTTTTTAACACAGCCATTGGCTGTCTGCCCATCCCTGGCACTCTCAGGTGAAATATCCTAGCACACTGCTTTTCACACAAACCAGCACTGAACACAGAGCTGGTTTTCCAAAGGAAGGACTCGATCTGAGTGAGGAAAACACGATGAAAAAGAACAGGGAATGTTTAGGCTGCAGACAAAACTTTACAGCTCACACTGCTGACTGACAGTTCCTATTCCTTCACATTTCTTTTCCTGCATTTCTGAAAAGAGGCTCAGTGTTAGAAAGGGCTTAAGGCTGGAAAGCAAATCACAACAAAAACTTCTTGTTCCATCCACACGAGATAAGGAAAGAGTGAGCACTGGTGCTTTGCCTGCAAGTTAGATGAAGGAAACAGGATTTCCCTCTGCTACTCCCTGAGCAAGATCCCAAGGAAATGTTTCTAATAATAGGAAATTACTATATAAGGGCAGATCAGCACTAAACTGTTTGCAGTCTGGAGGAGAAGGATGTACAGGAATCCTGAGGAGGCTGCTCACACATCAGGGCAAGGCAGCACACCCAGGGCTCCCCTCCACAGAGGGACAGAATTTAACCTGAGCTGAGCAGGGTCCTGTCCTACAGCCCAAAATAGCAACCAAATGGACAAATTAGAGATGCTCTGTCCTTCTGTAATGCCCTTGCTTTTCTCCATGGCAGGAAAAAGACAGACTAGACTTTGAAATCTATAAAATAACACTTGCAAAGCAAATCTGAGCATGTCACTGATTGGGAAAGGGCAGGAAAAGACACAGGCATGCCCTAAAACACAACATGGGCAGTGCTGATGCAGAGGGCAGGCTGAGAGCTCCCCTTCCTGGGCTGCAGATCCATGGAGCACCAATGTTTTATGAACTGACAGTTCTCTAACTCATCTTGCTTTAAACAGCAAAGACATTGAGCACCATTTAAGTTCATTTTTGCAGCTTTCCCACAAAATAGCAGGAATTAATGTCTCCTAGGCCAAGAGTTTCAGCAGCTCCAGGCAGCTGCACATCCCAGCAGAGCTGCCAGGGATGTGCATCCTTTCCACCATCCCTTCAGCAGACACCAAACCTGCAAGCCCAGTTCAAGGAGACATTTTCCTTCTTATACAAATGGAAGGGAGTTCCTACAACAATGCTCACAGAGGCCTCCTTTGGGGAAAGTGATAGAACTGGGAGGTTTCTCTGTGATTCCCATCAAGGGGGATCTTTCCATCTCTGCTTTTTTTATGGATAAGTCTAGGAGCACCCAGTGCAGGGCAGATTGCTGAGCAAACACAGCCCCAGAGCTGCCACGGAAACGAGCACGATATAAATTGCTAGACAGATTTATCACCCAGAGTTTTGTTGGTTTTTTTTTTTCCCCCTCCCTGACAGCAAGAGATGTTTGTGACAAAATGTACAAACAATTCTGTATCTGTAGCCCTGCCACATCCTATGTCTCTTCTCTGCAGAATGACACAACTTCCAGGGGAAAGCGAGGCCAAATCCCAGCCAATATTTTCCTGTCAGCTGGTGAGACCTCCTTGAGCTGCAGGGCTCAGTTTGCCACAACAAATTAAAAAAAAAAAACAACAAAAAACCCCTTAAAAATAGAACATTAAAAAACCCCCACAACCCAGGCCACCCTTGAGAAAGAGTCATTGATGAGAGATTAAAGTTTGACAGCAAAGCTCTCTCCACATCTCAGCATCAGGAGCTTCACAGTCCCATGAAAACACAACTGAGATTCCCAATTATTCCCAATCCCCTCTGCTGTCCCACAGGATTCCTCCAGTGCCACCAGGATCTCAGCAGCTGCCTGTACCTGGCCCTTGTCCCCACAACACCTGCCCAGGACAGGGTGTGCACTCAGAGCCTTCCAGGGCCTATTCTGGGCCAAGAGGATGTTTCATTTTGGGCTTTATCTTTAGGGACATCTGGATTTCTGAGGATTTTTAGACTGACCTTTAATTTTTGTCCTGTAAAATACCTCACATCCTTGACTGCACAGCAAAGGGAAAATGAGTGCAGGCAACAGGCAGGTTTTTCAGAGCTGGGAAATACAAGTGGTTATGACTCTGAGAGAAAAACAGCTACAGAAAAGCTCTAATTTTAAGTGCTCTTATGCCTCTTTTCTCATGTAATACTTGCTCCATAACAATTATAAAGCAATTCAGCAAGATGGCCTCTGCTGGTGTGGTTTGTGGTCAGTGGTATCTGGAAGTTAAATTTGGAGAAAAACATTTTTGGGAAGGAGCTCCCTGTGGATTTAAATCAGTACAAAGCCTCAGCTGTCAGGCTGGGCCCTAACACTGCTGTAGTCCCTGTTTATTTTTCATACCAGCTCCAAGGATGCAGGCACTAAGATGTTTGCTCAGTTTCAAAGTCAAGTCCAGGAGAAGTAAGATATTTGTCTTGGCTCTAAAAAGTGAGAAGAATCACAGGTATGAGACAGGGAGACTGAAAGCAGAGTTGATCCACCCCATTAATGTTGTATTGACAGGATCCCAAGCCTCCCCTGTACCCCCAATGACTGCAAAATTCTTCTCTAAATATAGGAATTATCTGTTTAGAACTGCCAGCACTAAAGCAGAAAGTTTAAGCTGCTTTATTTTCTTTAGTAGGTTAAATCTGAAACTTAAGGAAGGCTACCTGAAATACATAATTCTTAACTGCGCCAACACACATCATCTTACAGAAATCCAAATACCAAATTTATCTATTATATCAGACTGCTTTAGAGGAAAGTACTTCACTTCACTGACCTCTCCTGTCCTTTTCTATTTTAAATTACACCTTTCACCAATATAGCTTTACATTAAAACAAACCACACCCAAAATCAGATCATTGGTACTGTGAAAAACAGTTTAAAAAGGAAATACCTCCCTCCAAAACAGCCAAATGAAATTGTTTCTTTTAAGGCAGCATGGAGCTTTTCCTTTTCATAAAGCTTGAATAAAGCTATCGTGGAATTCCTAATTTGTTTTCAAAGCCATGATCTTTTCTGTTGTGTGGAGACTGCAGCACAGGTAATATCTAGATTTTATGAGTATAGTCAAGCTTCCAAAGTCAGAAAAATAAAGGTCAAATGACTAAAATTTTCCTCAAAAACACAGAGAGAGAGGCTCACATATGGAACATATTTGCTTAAATTTGGATTTTTTAGAAAATAGTTTGTACATGAGTGATACCCCAACAAAAAACTAACCCTACTCCTCTCTAGTGTTACTGTAACAGCAAAATCCCTTTCTATGGATAGTTTATAGTAGGATAAAGATGTTTATATCAATGTAATATCTGGGATATTTTTATCATTTGTACCCAAAATATGGGGATATGTTGCTGTGAGCAACATTTTGTATTGGTACAATTGTATTTGCCATAGGTTTGTTCCATGGATTATCCACAGGTTCCCTAGGGAAAAAAGCCAAGTCAGCAACCTGCAAGTGTTGGGTGATACCTGGGAGTAACAAATTCTTATTTTCCTTCTGGGGGTGACCCTGTAAAAAAATTCTGTAGCAAACTCCAAGTTCCCAAGTGGAGTTAAGTCCTGGGAGCACATTGAATGCTTTGGACATTCAAACAAGTGGAGCAGTTTTTTAATTTGATGATTTATAAGTGAAGAGTTTACAGGCACAATTTGTACTTCCACTTCTTTTTTTTTTTTTTAACTTCTTTTTTTTTTTCCTTTTTCCTCTCTCCTCTGTTTCAAACTGACTTTGTTGGCCTAAGGCAGGCAGTTATTTTGGGGCAGTGAAAAGTTATAAATAAGTTCTAATAAAACTATCAGTGACACACATGAGACTGAACTTTTCAAACCCTTCTTTGTAAGGGAACAAAGAGCACTTTACACTGACTGTGATGCCACAAGCCCCCAAAGAAAAGTTTAAGGAGAGAGTTTCAACAGCTAGCTCATGAACCCAAAATAAGAAACATTGGATGAGCTGTAGAAATTCCAGATTGTGCTGAAAGGAAGGGGCTGAGCAGTTTGCAGAGGCAGAGGGAAGGAGCCAGAGGCTGGCAGAGAGCTGAGCACGTGGAAGATGATGTTGCAGCTGATGTCTGAGCTGCTTCCCTTTGCCCTGCCTGCCCTGCTCCTGCTGAAAAGGAGGGGAAAAGGCACCAGATGAAGGGTATTGTGTGAGCTCATCTCCTCTGGCTGCTCTGCCTGCGCCCCAAGGAGCCCCCCCTGTGTCACTCATGGAGGATTTAATGCTTTGGTGAATCTTTTTTTGTCCCAAAATAGATTTAGCATCACTTAACATCCAGAGGGAATGATGAGCTGTCATTGTGATGGCAAAAGTGTTCCAGGCTGCCTGGAAAACACAGCCATCATTTCAGAAGGGTATCCCATGTCCACCTGCAGCAGCTTGCACTCAAATTCACAATATTCTCAATTCAGAATATTGCTTTCCAAGATTGAAAATTGTTTTCCAAGAATTTTAAAACTGACATTCCTATTGGATCAAAACCACCTTAAATCAAGATTTTTTTTAATGTAAAAGAAGCAGTGATGACATTGATGTTAGAAAATAAATAAATTATTGGCCTGCAACTTAGCCTCCTTTGGATTACAAGCAATACCTCATCTCCAAGGTAGTTTCAACTCTCTCTTAAGGAGAACTGCACAGTCCTGCTCTCTGCATTTTCAAAACTTTCTGCGTTATCAGAGGCATCAGTTTAATCAGAAACAGAGACACTAAAGAACAGTGAAGGAGTCCATCCCTTTGTGGTTCTCAGGAATGTGTGTTGCACATCTGGATAAACATGGGTCTGCAGAGAATGGAAACATTCATTCCCCAGCTGTGGTTGGGTCCAAACCCTTTTTCTTTCTCTGTCTGATTTACTCCTAATCCTGCATTTGGTGGTTGCAACACTGCACAAACCCTGCTGAGGCTGACACAACAGGCCCAGGAATCTTCCTCATGACCCTTTACACCTATTTTCTAAACAAAACCTGCTTCTGGGCTGTGAGCTCCAGCTGAGAGGAGAGAACCTGAAGGGATTGACAGTTGTGACATTAACAGAAATGCCAACTGTCCCACAGCATCTTGTTCTCCAACAGGAGATGAGGGCTGGCACTCCTAAGAGAAAAGGAAAGGGATGCATTCCCTGTTTATTTTTCATACCAAGCCCAAGGATGCAGTCACTAAGTTGTTTGTTCATTTTCAAAGTCAAGTCTAGGACAAATAAGATATTTGTCTTGGCTCTAAAAAGTGAGAAGAATCACAGGTATTGAGACTGGGAGACTGAGAGCAGAGTTCACCATCCTGCTGGAAATCCTGGATTTGGAGATCTCATGGAAATTGGGTGGATTCAGATCTTCTGCTCTGATGCTGTGTGGGAAACCCCACAGTCCGTGGCAGCCAGGACCACGAGAGGAACTGTCTCAAGGCCCTTCCCACTGGGAAGGAAACACCTTTTCCCTCTGATTTCACAGGCACAGGTCCTGTAGCTCCTTTTGGACACATCAAGGACCTCTCCTTGGGGAGGAGCTGCAGGACCATGAGGGAATCTGAGTTCTAACCTGACAGAAGGATCCAAGACTCTCCAAAATAGATATTTCACATAGAAAAGTCAACATTTGTTATCAAACCCCATCATGAAAGAAATACATATAAACCACAGGCAGCAGCTTTGGTTCATCACATTAAATTTTCTGCTTTAACAGCTCTCCTAAAGCCAGGGCAGCAGCATCTGCTGTTACAGCAACAACAGGAGCCCAGCCTTCATCACTCCAGCAATGAGAGGAGGCTGCAAAAAGCTGAGAGCTGATACAAAATGCAGGGCAAGCCCTAAATTAACCCTGCCTTGCCAAGGGCAGTGCTCTGCCCTCAACTTCAGTGGTGTTGGAGTGCACCTGTGGCAGGAAAAAAGGTTAAAGGAAAGCAAACCCTCAAATATTGATGCTTTCCTTTCACCTAAAGGAAAACATCAATATTTGAGGGTTTGTTTCAAGAGCTGTTGTTTGCATGGCTGAAGTAGAAAAACAGAGACACAGGGAAGTTCATCACTGTAAATTATTGATCTGCTGCTTTCTAGACACTGAAACTGGTAATTAAACAAATGGTAAAAAGATACTTCATCAATTATAGAGGTGCCACTTTAAATTACACTTGCTCCAGGATGAATAAAACACAGAGGTTAAATGCTTTGGGTATTTCATGCCTGCTTCTTGTTCAAAATCCTCCCTGCACCAATGATTCTAATTCTCATATCCTGCTGCTCCAGAGCTGTGTGCTCTGTATTAAGCTTCACAAAGGGAAATTAGAGCTTTTGTTTCACAAGTTTTAGTTCACACAATGTCCAGGAAGCACAGTGTCATGGTCAGGAGAGAGCATTTGGAGCAGATATCATTTGGATTCCCTTTCTGCTCAGCAGGGTTGGTTATATGGCCACAAGTCAAAGCCCTGTGGTTACAGCCCTCCCTCAAAAATCAGACCAAAAAAAGGAGTTTTGTCTGCTAGCAGCCACTTGTGCAAACTGTGGAGCACTGGGCAGACATTTGACACTGGCCTGATGGTTTTTAGAAGCTATAGACAAGCACACACCCTCCCCAACCGAAATAACACCAGCAAGCTGTTTGTGAAGCAACATGGTGATGACATCAAAGATGCCCTTTTAAGCAGAAATCATGTCACAATCATGATGATGACTCAAATTTGATTCATGATAAATTTTTATATGAGGGTGCACACCTTACTGCATCAAGCTTAAGATTATCTCATTCCACATGTTAAATATGTGAATGTAAAAGTACACTTGCTCTAATACTGAAACAAACAGCAATCAAAGAACAGCTTGGCTATCTTGTTCTGGCATGGCTTCTCTAGAACTATTATTACATCCTAAAGAGATTTCACCCTGGGAAAGCATTTACTGAAGGCTGAGTTCATCCATTGATTGAGATGTGGAATATGAATATTCCAGCTTTAAGGCTGCAAATGCAGCAGAAGCAGCTGCCTTAAAGGCACATGCAAAACAACCCTAACAGGTGGACACAGCTGGCATCCCTCATGGAGCAGCGAGGCAGCACCAGGGAAACAGCAGCTGCTGCTGGGGCCTGAACAATCCTGGGAGTCCAAGAGCTCATCGTGGAGCAGAGGGGCAGGAGTGAAGGCGGGAGCTCAGAGAGGAAGGAGAGGCTGAGGTGGAGAACTATCAGAACATGGTGTGGAAGCTGGAGGTGATGGAAAGCTGCAGCCTTCAGCTGATGGAAACAGTCCCAGTGGGAGATGGAGGCTGGACTGTAGGATTTTTGTAGAGGAAAGAACATCAGTGCTTGGCGGGGGGACAGGAGAATCAAAGGCTGAGCTGACTCTTCCTACTGCTCCCCAGATAATGAGGCTGAAGCACAAGGAGAGCCAGCTCTGCCACAGGCCTGGTGCCAAGTGCTCTGTGAAGTGCTCCTTGCCTGTTCTGAGGGGAGTTACACAAGGTAAGGCTTTATTCATAAGTGCCTGATGGATCCTGTGTGTGCAACAGCTCCTACCTGCAGAGCAGTGTTTGTGGGAAATGTTAGCAAGAGTGTCTAAGAGAGATAAAGCCTTTGAGCTGCAGATGAAGCTGCCAGCCCTCATTTCCAGCTTGTCAGAGCAAGTCCTCCTTGAAGTCAGCAGTCTGGAATGAAGAGAATCTGGCATTTGTGCACGGATGTGTGGCTCAGGCAGGCGGGGCGCTGCCTTTAATGAGGCTTTGCACAAAGCAGGGGCAGTGGGAGTGGCCGGGGCACCGAGTGATGGGCGTTATCTGCTGGCCATCCGCGGATTCCTCTCCTCCGAGCTCGGATTTCAAGCCTGACCTCCCTTCCTGCTTCCACCGGCCCTAGAGCTGCAGGGGAAGGGCCATCCAGGACTGGAATCTGAGAGCCCTTCGCATTCTCAGAATTGCTGGGGTGTGTGAGAGGCAGCACACACTTGTCTGGTGAGCTGACAAAGTCCACAACAGCTGGTGGCTCCCAGGAGTAGCTGCATCCAGGTACCTGCAGGGCTAAACCTCAGTATTCCAAAATTCACTTTTCCAAGTGCTAACCCACTCCAGCTCACAGCTGATTGTGAAGCCTCTTCACTCACGGTGCATCAAAAAGGAGCAAAACTCCAAATCATTTTAATCCAGCTGCCTACCACAGCATCAAGAATTCCAGTGCAAACCACTTTGGGTTGTTTTCTACCCTTACAATGAGCCTACAGTCCACTACATCACACAGAGCTCCAATTCCATCTAGAAATAGCATCTTGAGGTCTATGCTGCAGGATGGCATTCTTAAATTTTGTTTCCTTGTGTGCCACTGCTGGTGGTGACAGCAACAAATGGCAGGAACCTGCACGAATGCCTGGAGTGGGCACGGAGCCACATCCGACCTCTGGCACGGAAGGTTTTGGCAGCAGAATTAATTCCTTGTCCCCTCCCCTTTCTGCCTGTGTCTCTCATGGCACGCTCGGATACCACAACAGAATAACCTTGCTCTACTACCCACCACAAATGCCTTGTTAGAGTCCCACAGGGCTCAAAGGTTTTTTGGACCTTTACACCTGGTGAAAAGCAGGGCAAACGTGGGAATCTCTGCATCCTCACCTGGGTAAGGTATTCCCCCATCTTCACCCTCAGTGCACTGGCTCTCCCAGACTCCATCCATGGAAAAAACAGTGCTCTGGGAAGGGGAGGGGAGCAAATATTCCAGATACCAGTGCCCAACTGGACCCCTGTGCCTTGGGCTCTTCTCCCTGTGTGACCGTGTTCACAGGGGTCTCAGGCTGAGGGAAGAGACGAGGATCTGACTCCATGTTTCAGAAGGCTTGATTTATTATTTTATCATGTATATTATATTAAAACTATACTAAAAGAATAGAAGAAAGGATTTCTTCAGAAGGTTAGCTAAGAATAGAATAATAAGGAATGATAACAAAGGTTTGTGACTTGGACTCTCTGTCTGAGCCAGCTGGGCTGTGATTGGCCATTGATTAGAAACATCCAACATGGGCCAAACAAAGATCTACCTCTTGCATTCCACAGCAGCAGATAATCAATGTCTACATTTTGTTCCTGAGGCCTCTCAGCTTCTCAGGAGGAAAAATCCTAAGGCAAGGATTTTTCATAAAAGATGTCTGCGACATCCCTGTTTTGGATGCCAGCCACCCTAAGGATGCTTTGGCAAGAGGCAGAACAGACAGCAGCTTTTCCTGGCTCTGTGTCCAAGTGTGTGCAGCCTGGAAGGATTTATCAGGGCCTCTCTCTCCCTGATCTGATAGCACCAGCAGTGCAGGACTCAGGGGCAGGTGCTCCTGCACTGCTCAGGAGCTGGGACTGTGGGAGCTTGGGAATGCTCATTATGAGCAGTGGAGTGGAGATTGCCTGTTCTGTTTGTAAACCTTGATAAAGCCAACATTTAGAAAGCAACTAATTACCATTTATGTCCCAAACAGCTGGCCTAGCTCCACATCCACATGCTGGGAGGTTTTGGTGCCAATCAGCCCACACATCAGAGCACAAAAGTCCCCCAGTGTGACTGCAGAACCTTCTAGCAAACAAACTAAACTTCTCACTAGCACTGACTTCAAGGATCCAAACACAGCAGTGTAAGAGTAGAACAGCCACACGAGCCATCATTCCCACAGCATTACACTACAGACACTTGTCCAAGGTGAAAAGGGCACAGAAAATGTCCTCTGAGGTGCCAGAGGGCAGTCCCAGGCTGCTGTCAGCTGGCCTGGCCAGCTGAGGTTACTGTGACAGCCTCTGTCCCAGCTGTGCCTGTCCTGGGACTAAGATCCATTCAGCTCTGAGCAGACACTTCAGGGAACTAAACAAACAGAAAATGTTGGTTTTGTCATCACTGCTCCCCCAGCTTTGTTTCAAAGGGTTGATCAAAGGGTCAAATGGATGCAAGGACAAGGCAGGGAGAGGAGGACTACAGTGAAACCAATTTAAATTGGTTCAGTGAAAGGTGGAACAAGATGATTAAGTCCCTTCCAACCCAGACCATTCTATGATTTTAAACAGAACTGATATCAGGATAAGCTTATTTTAGATACTGGGGGAATACAAAAGAAAGGGCATTTCATGGAAGTGACATGGATGAAGCTCCAAGATTCCCTGGCTGCTTGTTCATCCCCTCCCCTCTGCACACCCTCGTGCCTGGAGCACTGAAACCCTGGAGAAGTGACACAAGGACAGAATCACCCCCAGCAGCCCTGGGGACAAGCCCAGGAATGTCACCAGGGGTGCAGCCTGTCAGCTGCAGTGCCCCAGGAGCAGGGGAGCAGCACCATAAATCACCTAAGCTGACACCTGGGGATCCTGTCCCAGCACTGCTCTGCTACTCCCCAAAAATGCAAAAACTGACACTTTTTGGCCTTAGAAATGAGGGCTGATCCTGGTGGGGTTTGGTTGCCAGCACACAGGAGAGGAGCAGCTCACTCCACACAATCATCACTGAGCATTTATTGACCCAAATGAACCTCCCCATCCCCTATCAATCCAGAAATGTCAATCCAGCCCACACTAAACACTGATTGATTTTCTACTCTAACAAGCACCGTGTCACATTTGTGTTAACTACTCATCAGTTCAGATAAGTGGTTTGCAATTAAGATAATTTGAGACCAGTACAAGTGTGGCCTGAAAAGCACTTTCAAGAGTTCAGCACAGAGAAATTCACTGCTCAAAACAGACAGCCAGGCACCAAGCTGACAGCTACACCAGAATTTACCTTTCCAAACCAAAAAATTTTGTCACAACCTAATTTTTCCTAGGAAGGCAATAACTGGCTCGTACAAATATTTCTTCCCTGATGTGTACACTCACCCTGCAGCAACACTGATTTCTGCTTTCCTTCCTCTCAGGTGACACCAGAGTCCTTTCACAGGTGCTCCCTTATTCTGATGGCAGGCAGGCAGCATTCCAGCAAAGCTGCACTCAGGGACAAACAGCCAACTTGACTGAAGCCTCCAGAGAAAAATAAACAGTTACAGGAGAGCAGCTTTGACTTCCATGGCTGTGAGCCTGGACATAGCTCACATTCTCATCCTACACAGAGCCACTCCATGGAATTTTCCTCCCAGTGCAAGTGCTTTGGACACCAGCAGCTGCCAGTTCAACACATTCAGGTTACAGTTGGAACTCCCCTGTCCCCACCTAGATCCGGAAACTTCAGAGCAGACACTTGGCAAGCACCCAGGTTTCAGTTTGAAGAGACACAGAGATCAAACAGCCTCCTGCAGAACACAAGGGTTTTTTTGCATAGAGAACACCACATCTCTTGCAACATTTCCTCTTCACATGGAGCCCTCATGACCAGTGTGCCAGAGCAGCAGGGAAGTCCTCAGTCCCTCCCAGCCCTCACTACCTGCCAGGCTGCCAGCACCAGCCATGCCCTGCTTTTCTCTCCAGGAAGTGCAGCTCATCTCTTTTTTTCACTCTCCTTTCCTTTCTGCTTCTTCCTTGCATCAAGCCACAAATACCTCAAATCAGATTAGTTTATATTTTAATCAAATAACGACTGAAAGCTTTAGCCTAATATGTAAATGGCTCATAACCATCAGCCCTTGTATTCTTTAATTATATCAGGCAAAGTAAAAAGACACTGTGCTTCTTCATTATGTTGTTTTTCTTAAAAGTTCTAAGGGACTTTAACACACCTGGTTTGGAAACACCTCTTGCATAAATTATCTCAAATTCCTCCTAGCTTTCTAAAATCCCTGCAAAAGCAGTCATGAGGGTTCTGTTTCTTCTGTGGGTTTAGGGGACATCTCTGGTGATGTTAAATGGCAATAATTTAAGGTATTGAACAGACAGGCAGCACTACAGCTCACCTGCACTACTTTTACAATGAAGACTCAAACAATTTACAGAGCTGCTTTCTGCTGGAAACCAAATTTTTAAGTACTGAAACTAAGCTCCAACTGAAGCAATACAAGAGCCAGGACAATGGGCACTTGTCCCCAAGTTATTCCATGGAGCTGAGCTTTAACTTTCTTCAGTTCAATAGTCTGAGAGTCCCCTTCTTCAGGAGGATGTGGAGGCCAAGAGAGCAAAATGAGATTGATCAGATCTCTGATATGGGCTCATTTTGGCCTCACCACCTTTTCTGCCTCCCACACATTTTATCTCCATCTAACTTTTCCAGCCTCCACTTCTTGGCCTCTACTTTCCTTGCTGACCTCCCACACCATTTTGGCCTCCCACTCCTTTTCAGTTTCTGCTTTTTCTATTGGTCTCCCACCCTTTCTCAGCCTCCACTTTTCCTTCTGGGTTTTCAGCCTCTGGTTTTCTCTCAGAGCAGCACAGAATATTCAAACCCCCTGAAGGTTATGAATTCGTAAATTCTCTTTCCAAACAACCACGTTTCACCTTGATATGTCCATCCACACTTTTTCTACACCCTAGCAGACCAGAAATAACCCATGTCCATCCTGACACCTTGCAGTCAGAACTTGGGTTTGTGCCCAAGGAAACCTGGTGGTTCTCTCAGTAATTCCAAGCCTGCTAGGATTACCACAGCACTGTACAGTTGTTTTAATGGATTTATAAACTAAAACATGAGAATTTTTGAGATGGTCAAAGTTGATGCTCTAAGCTTTGCTGATAGCTCCATAAACTGCTGTTCCGCCAGATTTCTGGACAGAAGATCAGCAAAATTAAATATAATCTGTGTTCCCACAGAGTGTTATGGTTGGGCACATACAAAAACACACTCTGTACTTTTCTGCAGAACTTGCTTTTGATCCCCTCACCCACTTATAAGAGCAAACAAATCCATGCACAAATAAGATGAGGATTTTGCAAGTCACATATTTTGTATTCGCCTTCATTATGAGACAAAGATTTTCCTTTCTGTTTTCCAACAAAATTGCCTCAAAAAAACCTTGTAATTTTGGGGAAAATAGTAAATAAACTTTTTGAATACACTCTTTAAAATGAAGCACTTGGTTTACTTGAGAAATGGGAGGGGTGCTCTGCTGGTTGTTGCACTTGGTTGTTTATTCAGAACCCCAAAACCAACCAGGGACACAAACCCTGGCTGTTGTTAAAACCTTTTCAGGTGTAATGGGTGGGGAGGAAAGTTTCCTGTAACATCTGTGAGAAAATCCCATGCTAACACAGAACAGCAGATCATGAGTCAGGAAAAGGCAGAAAAGCTCCCAACTGAACTCCAGTGCTCACTCAAAGGAGGTAAAAGAAACATCTGCTTTTCTGTCTGAGTTCCAGTTCTGTCAGAGAGAGAATTCTTGGCTTCCTGGTGCAAAGGTGTGGCTTTCCCTCCCAAGAAGAACAAGAGGCAATTTCAAACAGACTCCAAGAGTCCTAAGAGTGGAGGACAACCTGTTATTTAAAACAACAAGGTGTGTGGACACAGAACAAGGCTTCCTGGTCTCTAATTTGGAGATTCAATAAAACTCTAGAGAAGCCCAACACTAATTTGTGCAATAATCTTCCCTGTCTCCAAACCACACCATGGGACTCCCCAGCTTTTACTGCAGATCAAAACCTGAGCTGCAGCAGCAGCATTTGTAATGCAGTGCTGTGTGGTGTTGCAAATATGCACCAGGTTTTGTTTTTTCCAAAATGTTGGTTATAGTGTGCAGCCTTCTAAAGCACAGAACTGCATATTTTAGTTATTAAACTTCACAAACAAGTCTGGCTGTTGAAAGTCATTTCCCTGAGTAAACAATGACTCAGTGTGGGCTGTATAATGTACAAGTTATTAGTTACTGTTAGTGAGTTTAAAAAAACTCAACTCTATACAAAGGCCTGCTTCAGAATGGAAAACAGTTTTCCTCCTACTTCCATAGTCCCAGTTATATTGTTCCAGTGGAATTTAATTTTCTAAAAAGCTAAACAGATCACTATCTCTTCATTATATAATTGGACATTGACTTAACTGGACCCTTCAGCCATGAACAATATGTGCAGTGTGAAAGCTGAGTTTACCTTTTTTTCTGTTCTCAGTTTGTCATTATAATGCTGAAATAAAGCTGCTTCTTTCCTGGATAGGAACAGCCCATCTAGACCAGGCATCAGGTGACAATGAAAACAGACATAAAGACAGCCATAAAATATTGAGGATATGGTAATGAAGAAAAATGCAACTGTAAGCTCAATAAAATCCTCTGACAAGCACTGCTCCCTAGCTGAATTACAGCTCCTTCCATAATCCCCCTCTTCATTAGCAAAATGGCCAAATACACCTGGTGATTGTCAGCTGGCAGAAGGCACCAGCACCACTCTGCCTAATGAAACTCAGCTGCTGAGGCACCAAGGAGGTTTCCCTGCAGCCTCAAACCCCCTCCAAAGGCTGTTTTCCTGTTCCAGTGTGCCCTGTCCCAGCGTAGGAGCACATCTCTGTGTTGCCTTTTGGAAGGGGGGAAATCTCTGGTCAGGCACCAGAACACTAAAAGGAAATACAGAGTCAGATCACAGAATATCCTGAGCTGGAGGGACACACAAGGATCATCGATTCCAACTCCTGGCCCTGCACAGACACCCCAACAATCCCAGAGCATCCCTGGCAGTGTTCCCCAAACTCTCCTGGAGCTCTGGGCAGTGCCCAGCAGCCTCTGAGGAAGAACTTTTCCCTAAAATCCAACCCAAACCTGCCGTGGCACAGCTCCTGCTGTTCCCTCCTCCTGTCACAGGGCAGAGGTTGGTGCTGCCCCTCATGAGGAAGCTGCAGCCCCCAGTGAGGTCTGACCTCAGTCTCCTCTTCTCCAGGCTGCACACACCAAGTGACCTCAGCTGCTCTTTACAGGACTTCCCCTCCAGACCTTTCATCATCTTTACAGCAAACTCGGTGGTGAAATTTTACTAGAAAAGTGCCTTCCAAAGAAATTACCAAAATAAATGTCAAGGCACAGCTCTAGTTTGCAGAGCCCAGCCTGCAGGCTGAGTGCCACCACAGCTGTGTCACAGAGCACTTTTTACTCATTCATGGACTCTCCATTTCCTGGCAAATATCACAACACATTTTGACACGACATTCTTCACCACCAACAATGACACTGCCCATTCAGTGACAGAGCTTTCAGTGACTGCAGCCTGCTGTAGCTCCCAGCCCTGGGACCTCACTGCCCACAGGGCAAACACTCCAAAGGTACTGCCAAAATGTCAGATTCTAGGTCCAGTTATTATCAGCTGCTGAACTGAATCACAGGAAGGGTGGTGGCCAGGCTGGCCCAAGGTCACTGTACTGGTTAAAGGGCTGAGAGTGTCCCAGGAAAGCTGGACATTGGCACCTGACCAAATGCTTTCCTGAAGAAAAAAAACCTGCCAGGGAGAGGTATCCATGCGTGCATGAATGCCACAGGAGTTCTAAATACTAACCTTTACTGCCTTCCAGTACAGGAATTTAATACAGAACAGACTACACTGGAGATATACAGCAATAGAAAAGGTACTGGCCCTGCTGCTCCTTGCTACATTTAAATGTTTAAATATTTAAATAAGGCAGGGCAGGGCTGTAAGGAACACTTCCACTCCCACAGAACATGGTTCAGTTGCAACAAATTACTTGAGATTTGTCCACTCCAAACCTTCTGCCACAACAAGCCTTGTTAGCCTTTCACATTGACTTGTGCTGCCTGCTTACATCTTTATTAGTATTTTCTGGAAAGAGCTGCCCACCTACCCCACTAATACATCAACAAGAAATATGCAGAGGAGGGCACAAAACACAGAGCAGGATATTTTCCAGCAGAGAGATCCCTGAATCCAGGCACAGAGAGGCACAGCACAAGTGGCTCCCCGCAGGCAGAAAAAGAACTGTGCTACAATCTCAGAGGAACACAAGGCATGCAAACCTCACCCACTAGAGCTGACAGCAAGGTTGGATGGATGGTTTCTGGAGAAGCCAGGGATAGCAATCCTAGGCAGAGCCAACCACATCACTCAGGAGCTGGTTCCACAGCAGTAAAGCAGCGTTTAACACAGGAAAAGCCCCGACAGGAGACACACACATGCCATAATTGCAATCACTTTATGCCAGCACAAAGGGCACACCCGACCCCAGCCTTCCCTGCCTCTGTGCAGATGTTGCTGTGCTCGCACAGAGAGCTGGGCTGGGGAACTGCTGCTCACAAATCCCCTGTTTGTTTGGCTGCTCGGTTCTGATTTGGATCAGCTCTCAGCAGTTAACCACCTCTGCTGCCACTGCTAGAGGTAACCCAAAGCACAACACAGATGGTTTTCCCCACCACACAAATCAGCCTTTCTAAATGGTTCTTTAGCCTGTGTGAAAGCACAAGTGATTGAGTTACACCTCTTACAAAGGGCTGTGGCACAGACCAGCCCCGGGGAAATCTGCTGTGCTTTGAGTTCCCTCCACCTCCTTTTCTGCAGCACCTGTAACACTCCAGCTTCTCCCAAACACGCTCTTGTCCTCCAGAAGGCACGGCTGGTTATCTGAGAATAGTGCTCACTCATCAGTCCTTTGAACTGGGGAGCAAAGTGCTGCAGCCCAGTGCTCCTCAATATTTTCTATGCTGGAAGCACTCAGAGCTGCCAGGTAAGAGCCAGGGGAAGGGGCACTGGGAGCTGGGTTTCATGCACTGCTCTGGGACTGTGGCAGCTGCTGCAGTTTGTTTTTCCTGCACTTGGAGCAGACTGTTCCTTTGGACAGGGGGAGAGGAATTTGTCCTGTTCCTAGAAAGCATGTGGTTCCTAATGCAGTAATAAGCAACATGACACTACAAACAGAAAAATCCCAGATATCTGAATAAGACTAAGACTATCTCAGCTTTGCATAAAGGCACCCATAGAGTTTGAGCGTATTCATAGAAAAAACCACTATATTTAATGTTATAAAGCATTCTTAGCCCCCAGCTTTTTACTGGCCTTCCTCCAATGGGGTTAGATCAAATAAAAAAATAAAAATGGCTTGGCTCATTTTGTCAGGATCTATGTAAGTTCTCTTACAGTTGTTATAAATCCCAAAGATGTACTGTAAATCACAAGTTTCTTCACTATTAATTATGCAGGAGAGAACAGAAATTACACACTGTGGATACTGACTCACATGGGATCTCTCACTCCTCAGTGTGTTATGATTCACACCTTTTTTTTTTTTCTGCTTTAAAAATAAATCTATGCTTTATACCATGATAAATTAGAACATGTGGACTCCATTGGTCCCTGCCAGGCAGAACACAAAATTCATATTTACACAGCCCCTCCCTAGAACACAGGATTATATCCACTATCAAAACTAAAACCCCTGAAGTGTTATGACAGTGGTTGCCATATCAGGGCCTACTGTGAAAATTAAGAACTCATCAGTTCCATAAGCCTTAGGCACTTTCTAAAAGCTTTGAAAAGGTGCTGACAACTGGCAATTGTCTATTGCTGCAAAAGGGGATGAAAGAAAAATGCCTTTCTTCCCAAGTACTCTAAGATGTGGTTCTGTTTTCATGGCTTGTCCCACCAACCAAGCAAATTTTCTCATTTGTCACTTTTAAAAACTAAGCAGCTGCCATCCACAAGTAGTTCTGGAGGAGCCTTCCCCCCCAGCAACTGCCAGAGAGAGATTAAATACCAGAATAATCTCTGTATTGTATCTCAGAACCACTTTTCCTCTGCAATCCTCCCAACGACAAGAATGCAGCTCAAGCCAGCTTACTTGGAAAATTCAAGTTACTAGAATGAGTTGCTCATTCAGGCAGAGTCAGATTCCTCCCATGAGTCACTGTCACTTAAAACAATTAACTCCAGGTATATCAGAACTGGAGAAAACCGGCATGGAAAGCAGCACTTGAAATGGGGACCCTGAGCCTCAGCGGGGATGCAGATCTGTGGTCCAAATTGGAGAACTAAAGAAGTTTGCCCATCTCCACCTGTGAGAGAGGGCTAACTAGAGAGGACACTTCTCCATGAAGTGCTTTGAGGCACCTGTGCAAGCACTGGCAAAGAAGGAAGAACTCCTCCAATGCGAACAGTCAGCGCTGTGCCCAGCAGGGCGGATCACACCCAGCAGCGCTGGGAGCTGTAACGCAAGTTCGGGATGTACAGGAAGCCTGTCTTGACAAGGGCAAGCCGAGCCGCCCGGAGCCCCGGCCGTGTCACGGCCCCGTCTGAGCCGGGAGCAGCCCCGCCCTGCCCGGCCCCGGCTCCGCTGGGGCTCCCCGCGGGCAGCGCTCGGCCCGTGCCGGGCAGGGATGCGCGCACGGAAGCGTTACCGGAGTGCAGCCGCCGCCAGCCCGCGAACCGGGCAGCGAGCGGCTGCTGCGGGCAGCCGGAGCCACGCCGTGCCGCCACCGGGATGCCGGCTGCTCTACCCTGCTCATTTGTTCCTTCCGTGGAGACCGTTCCGAGTTTCCGGGAAGGTTCGGCGGCTGCGGGGAACGGCCGAGCCGCGGCCGCCCGGGGCGCTGCCCCCGCGCCGCCCCGCGCGCCCCGCAGCCCGCGGCCATGTGCCCGAGCGCCGGTACCGCCGGCCGGCCGGGCGGGACGGACGCACCGCGCGCACCCCGACCGACGGACAGAGCGCTCGCTCGCCCCCCCGGCCCCGCTCACCTGCGCTCGGCGGTGCCCCGGGACGCGCGGCTCGGGGCCCTGCGGCGGCTCCGCGAGCGCCTCGGCGCCGACTGCCCGCGGGAGCCCGCGGCGCGCCGCTAGTGAGCATGTCCGAGCGCCGGGCATGCGGGCTGGGGCCGCCGCTCCGCCCTCACCTGCACCGGCCCCGAGCTCCGCCGCCGCCCCGCCTCGGCCCCGGGCCGGCCCGCGCTCGTCACGGTGTCCGCGGCAGCAGCAGCAGCATCCTGCTGAGCAGCTTGTGCAGAGAGCGGCTGGCTCCAAGGGCAGGCGCACCTGTCTGCTGCAGACGGACAAGATAAACCTGGAACGCTGACGGGAATTCTACCGGCCCCTCCTGGCTGTGCGAGTCATCGGGAGTGCACGTTCCTGGGAAGGACGCAGGTGGAGTTCATTGCACCGAGCTCGGGTAACCATCCGCTGTGAGCAGCACATTGGCTCATCCCACACAGGTGTGGAATACCCGAGGCAGTCTCGTCAGGATCTACAGGAAACTCTACACACTGAACTCCAACAGCCTGAGCCACTCGGAGCTAAAAGAGTAGAAAAGCTCTGCTCTTGCCACTCCTGCAGCAGTTTAAAGTATCTTAAAGTTTCTCTTAAACCACTCCTCTCTGGCCCCATTCATGCAATACCAACCCTGCTTGACTCACACACAGTAGCAAGTTATCATTTCATGGAATGTTAATAAGTGTTTAAAACTTTTTAGAAAGTTGAACCAATACCTTTTCTCTCTTTGATGTCTCCCCCAGGACCCCGGCACGCGCTAAGGTTTAAAGGAACATTCACCCCTGAGAACAACAATTCGGCCCTGCCAGTGTCCCCTGCTATCACTACAAATAAGTCACTGCAAACCAAAGAACATCAGAGCTGTCACTGTCTCCTCTCCCAGCAAGGCAGAGGGAGCTCTAGGTTTTTTCTGAAGTAAAATGACTCTACCTGACTATTGTGTAACCACACAGTAAATGTCTCAGCTCATTTTCAGATTGAGTTTCAGATTAGTCACTAGAAAGACAATGCTAGGAAACAGCAGCAACATGCACAGATGTGCACTTCAGTACAAGATGGCTCTACCAGAGCTGAAGATCTGTTAAAGAGGTTTTAAATAGCTATGACAGAGAGAGAGAGAAATTCACAATTGCACTTAGGTACTTCCAAACCTTTTAAATTTTTACTCAGTTCCTTTTCTTTAGGCTCCTTTAATTAAAAATTATACAAATGAAGATAGAAAATACTATGAAGCAAAACACGCAGAACAGCCATTAATTCTAAGAAAACTGAAATTATTCTTAGAAAAGTACCATCCTTCTCAACTGTTTGTGTCAAACCAGAAAAGATCAGCTCATGGATTTCCATTTGCTTACATACAAACCCTGAAAACAAGTCAATAAAGTTAACAGAATAGTCAGTTCCTCGAGATATTTATAAGTTTGTTAATATGTGCCTGTACCACTGATTTTCCATATGTGAACCTTGCTATAACATTCAGGGCCTGAATCCTGTGACAGCACAACCAACACAAGAGGAACAAAATAACTATTTCAAAGCTCCTTCCCTGCCTCTGCAGTCTGAAAGTGCTCCCAGAATTCTGACAGAATTCATACAGCCAGGCCAAACAGCAGCTTTGGTTCACTGCAGTATCTCTACAGAAAATAAATCTTAACAATTTTCTAAACTCCCACTCACTTCACTGCTACTAATTCCATCCCAGAGAGAAAAAAACTGTTCACAACACAGCTCCAGTCCCTCCAGTGACCAACCAGCCTTGCAAACCCTCCCATTCTTACCCTGGAGCTGCTCAGTTCAGATCTAAGTTGGTCATTGTGTAAGCAGCAGTACCAGAAGGGAACAATAAAAGCCGGGCTTACAGTGCTGCGCTCTGCCTTGCGCCCGACCACGCGGATGATTTCTCCTGTAGGGACACGCTCAACCTGCAGCTCCATTTTCCCAAGGAAAGTCAGTAAATCCCTCAGTTCTTTATGGATAATTCTGATTTCAGTGTGCAGCAGCTGCCAACCTCGACTAAGTGGTTCAGAGCCCTGTTGTGAGAGGAAAAGATGAACCTCTGTATTTATACCAAGTGTAAGGTGTGAGCTGAAACAATGAAGTTCAAGACTGGTTTCCACTCATTCCAATGTGCCACGACAGTTCCAAGAAGCCTAAATTTATGTTTGTGTTTATTGCCTCCAGCTTTGTTGCTGTTCCATTTCTGTCCCACCGGGCTCAGAAAAGCCAGGTCGCTGCGGATGCTGTTTCAGAGGTGTTGGCACGAAACAATCCCATGGTGGACTTCAAAAATCTACCAAGAGACTTTGTGCAGAAAAAATCCTTCATCTTTGCCTCCAAGAGCAAGCAATAAAAAACCCTGACTGCTCCCATGGTAACTACAGGAAGTTCTGCAAACTGCTGCAGAATGGAGTTGTTATTAATTGAGTCCTTGAGTAGCTAACTAATCATGGAAAAGGAAATTAATTGGCACGTTACTGCATGAAAATTCCTACAAATAGGAGAAAAATAATCTGGTGAATGCTAGTTTAAGTGCAATTACAGAGCTTTACAATGATCATGCCATCCATTAATGGAGTGGCCAGACCTACCACCCTCCAAAAAAAGATATCACATATCCTGCCTGTGACTGGGGGAAAAAAAATCAGTCTAAATTTCAGGTATTTTAGTATTTGCTCAGGAGATAATTCCTTCTATCTTCTTGGAAGAGCCAAATTTGAATTTTCAACTCTACTACAAACCAACTGCAGTTGATAATGCTTGCCAAGAAAGCCTTAACAAGATTGATTAGCAAGATTAACAAGCATTGGCCACTCCAGAGCAAATACAGGTAACACAGTTCTGTTCAGCAATTGCAAAGAAAGGTTCTGTGTTTCATATCTGGAATTATTCTTATGCTTCCTTAGCTGTTATACACAAGATTGTTCCAGTCCAACAACTGTTTCCTTGAGCACTTACTTCCCAATCCAGAGTTCTACTAAAAAAATAGATTTTATCACATTTTACAACTCAACACTGTCACTTCCCCAAACAAACCCACCCTATTCTCAGTAATGAGGAGCAATACCCAGCCTGATTTACCTCCCCTTTCTATGGAGAGAAATCACAATGGTCAGAACACCAAAGCTGTGTTAGTGGAATGGCTCCTGTGATGCAGATACCAGAATTATGTGCAGAAAGGCCTTCTGAAAATGGGCTACAAGTGAGTGGTAAGAGGAAAAAAAAAAATGTAAAGACAGCAGAAAGAAGCTGCAGGAAAAAATATAAAAGAACAAAATAAAAAAAGGCACAGAGGAGCAGAGTGTAGTCTCTGATGAGCCTGAGCTGTAAAACCACAGCTGCAGTGCAATTAGAAATTGAGAAATTATGCTGAAGCATTCCCTACCAGAGCTGCTGTCTGTACTCCAGCACTGCCAGTTTCAAAGCATGGTTAGCAGGGTAAAACATTTTCTATCCTATTTTTCATCCTTTTGTGTTGCCTACATTCATATTTTCTGTATTCTTCCTGCACCTCTGCATTTCCTCTTGCCAGTTTGCATCCCCAGATCTCACACTTCAGTGTCTGACTCCAGTGATTCTCCCAAGCTGTGCTCAACTGTTCCCACACAGATTTCTCTTGCTGCTTTCTAGGCTGCACAAAGTTCTCCTTAATTGCAGACACCCTGTAAGTGGAAATGACAGTTCCACTGTAATGGAGGGAGGTGGGATGTACAAACACAGATCCATGATATTCCTCAAATTGAAGTAATTAAACAAGTTCAGGGCAGCTCCTGAGCAGATCATTTTCCAGAGTAACTGTGTATTAAATAGAAATTGCTTCATGTCAATCACGTGCAAACAGCAATTCCTAAATCCAGGGGCAGAAAGGGCCACAGGAAGTTTCCTGTTAGCAACACAGAGCTCTTAAAAAAGGTATCATTTCCTCTCTCAAGGAAAACCTAACTCCAGCTTTGTCCAACTGGCCTTTCCACTGCAGTATATTAATTCAGACAAGTTCATCTGAGTGTCACTCAGTGTCCAAGAGCAGAGAAGGAAGCAGTGGTAGTAGAAACAATGGTTTTTATCAGAACGTATTTTTAGGGTCTCAAAAACACGCAAAGACATCTTAGAAATATTTCCTGTTTACACAGAGCTGTACTATCTGTGTGCAATGATACACTGCACATCCTGAGCTTAGCCAGCAATCAGAAATATATGGGAGTTAAAGGAGGCTAGACTGGACAACATTCCTTGGGATATATAGTTCCCATTTGAAAATTAATTCTTCAACAGCAGGGAGTTATGAAAAGTTATCCTTAGATGGAAATGGAGTGCAAATTTATATTAAAATATAGAAAATTTAAAATATGATGCATAACTTAGCAGATCTTTCATAAAGGCAAAAGAGACACCTTAAATCAGACCATGAAAAATTCACTGTGAGAAAGTGAAATTAGAAGAACCTGCTCTCAAAAATTAAGAAACAATATCAAGTGGTCTGGGCATTTTTACAAGGAAAATGTCAAAAACCTCAGTGGGGAAGAAGGACAGAAAATGCAAAACCACAAGAGCATTTAATACTGGATTCATTGAAATAGGGAAAAAATTAAGATGAATCTGCTTTGTTCCAAGGAAAAACAGCATTTATCCTTGCTCTTCTTTTGCAGCCCAAGCCCTACCATAAGTTGTAACTAATTTCCTTCTAAAATACTTTGTATCTGTGCATCAAACACGACCAACACAAGCTCCTTGGAGGAAAGCTACAAATTAATCCTCCCACCCAAACCAATCTGTTCCTCCTCAAATTAACAGAGGCCATGCACAACACTTCACTGCCAGGATTTATTTTAGAGGTACATGAAAAGAAAAACACATGAGTATAAAAACATTTCCAGTGATTATAACATCCAATTAAAGGTGTTTTAAGAAAAGAGAAATTTCATCAGAAATTGCATCATTACAGGTCATGGAATAGTTTGAAAAGCTACCATAGGTAACAGTAGTAAACAAAAGTGCCTCTGTGTGCATAATACTGAAGAAAGAAGTGCAGAGTTCTGTGCAGCATCCTCCTTACACACAAGCAGCTCCAATCCCAGCTGCTGGGGGCATTTTCCGGGAAGTGCCGTGGTTCAAAGGATCAGTTTACAAAATGCAGCTTCTGTGTCCAGTGACAGAGGGGTCTCAGCTCCCACAAACACAAAGGATCTCGAGTGTCTGGGCCTGCAAAGAGGCTGCATGGCTCCCTCTGAGCTGCTCCTGCCCAGCAGATGCACCCTGCTTAGAAGAAACTGGATCTTGGTCCACAGTAAATTGCCAGCTGTGGGCTGGAATTCCAAGCCCACTGCTCTTTGGGCTCTCCACAGAATCTCCTTGCATGGAGAATGGTCAGAGAGTTACACCAGGGAAACCAGAGACAGCTCAGGAACTGCAGAAGGGACTGCAGTTCAAAGCAGGGTTTGTCTGATGCCCTAATTGCCAAGAGAAGTCACATATCTGGAACATTCAGTGCAAAACAAATTCTTGGGAGATCAGTATAAATGGGCAAACTGTTTCTAATATGGTTCCAAAGTGTAACAGGAATGTACAAACTGTAAACCTCAAGGCAGTGTTAATCCATGCAATGAACACAGGATCCTCTGAACCTGCCCTCACTACTCACCAAGCATTCCCAACACCAAGCATCAAGCTGAGATACAACTAAAACCTACAGAGGCCAAGTGTTCCCAAAGCCCACTGCAACTACCTAACCAGAAACCTATGGCAGAGCTTCAGCAGGACACAAAGACACCCGGACCTCAAAAGGTTTTATACAGTGAATGACAAAAACAAAACAAATATCCTAACAAGCTGTTAACTTTCTATCTCAAAACAACCCTGAAAAAAATAAGGCTTTGAGAAAAAGAGCAAAAAGGATTCCACTCAGTTGTGAAGCAGAATTCCAGCATGAACATCCCAACAGCCCTTGCTCTTCCACCTGAACCAAAGCTGCTCTTTTCCACCCCTGTGCAGTGAGGAGTGACTGACTCTGCTCCCCAGCCTGGGAGGGAGCTGTGGGTACAGAGCAGGGGACGCTCCAAGAGCTCTGTCCCAGCACTGCAGTCTGGCATTCTGTGCAATGGTTCCCATCCTTTCCAAAGATCTCTATTTCCCCATCCAGAAACAAGAGCCTTTCAGAAGCTAACTACCTTCCAGGTTCCCAAAGGTACAGGAAATTTCTATTCCATCTCCACCCTCAAGTGCACAGGATACAGAAAGGTCTGAGCACCTCTAGAAAAACACAAAGTTTGCAGACTGATTGCTATAAATTGAAGATATTTACAATTTTCAAAGATTATGCCAAATCACCAACCATGGGTTGCTCATCTGTGCTAAAGCATTTCTCAACTTCTGCAATTTCCCTCAGAAGTTGTGGGATCCTGGCTTACTCCAAGCCAGGGACTGGTATAAAAATGGGTTTATTTCACATTTTGTAATGAGGGGAGTGAAGGCAATAGGCAAATTGCTTAATTGTTTTATAAAATAAGAATTTCAAAAATCAGGAATAGTGCATTTTGATAAATGCATTGCAATTTGGAAGAATCAGAAATTGAAAATCCTACAAAGAGTTCTTCAGTAAGGCATGGAGAGAAGGATCTACCAATGGAGACTACACACTCCAAAGATTTTGTTTTTCATGTGACCTGTTGTCACTGGTGTTTCCCAAATGGTAATTAGCTTCCATCTGAAAGTCAAAGAAAATTTCAAAACAAGCTAACTAGCTGTAGCTAATAAATAATTTTTAAATAACTTCATTTAAACTCCAAATTTGGAAATCAATTATTAAGTGGTTACAGCATAGTAAATATTGCATCGTAAATAAAATATCCTCTACAAAAAAAGGAACAAGCCTAAAAAACCTATTAAACATTGCATCCTCCTTAGGTTAAATCATTGCATCAGAAATGTCTATCACCTTAAAACATACAGCATTCCTTAAGTGCTATTTTACAGTTCTCATCCAGTGCAAGAGAGTTACTCTCCCCAGAATAAAAATAACCATTTCCACAATAAATTATCTTCTACGAGCTTCCAAAGTGTCTCAACATTCCTACCTGTCTTACTCCATCTTCTAAGAGCAAAAGCTTACAATCACTAAGACATAAAGAATCATCTGACAGCTGAACCAGGAGCATTAAATGCCCTTTCTATTTTCAGAATCACCATCTGATTTTGGATTGTCAGGTTTCTGCAGCCAACTGCTCTCTTCCTCTGGCACATCCTCTTCTACTGGTGTTTGGCTAGGCTGAATCTAAGAGAAAAACAGGATAAAAACCAAATTAACAATTCAAAAGCACTGTGTTGCTCTGTATTATCCATCCCATTATATAAAGATGCTGTAACAGTTACTCAGAGTCTTTCAGCACATCAGCAAATTCTTTTTAGCCAGGACATATCCTTTTAAAAATTCCTTCTTCTGCCACTTTCCCAAGGATTAACACAGTTATGTTCAGATGCATATGAAAACAAATTAAGTAATAATAAAAAAAAAAAAAAATCCCATCAACATTAATCAATGCTTCCTCCTAATGTATTACCTGAAAAGGTTCACTGATGCCAACTATTGACTGCAAGTTATTGCTAAAATAACAAAGCAAATATTCTCCTCCCATCTTGGGTATTTCTGAAGCACTCATGTAAACCTGGCAAGAATAAGAACAGGCAATGAGCAATTTCCACAGCAAAAGAAGTTTACAAAAACCCCTTCAGGGCACCATCAAAATCAGTGTTTGCTATTTATAAGCACATTTTAAAACGTAAGCTAAAACGGATGGGGACAGAAATAACTCAGGAAACCATCTGAAAATTAAATCAGGGAGGAGAAGGAATATCCTTCACCATGTCAGCAGGCAGGCTTGGTTCAGTGACAAGGGAGAAGGGACCCAGGGCGGCTGGAGGGGAAGGGCCAAAGCCAGAGAGCAGCAGAGGGAGTGGAGCTGCCTCCTGGTGGCAGCAGCAGAGCAATCCACAAGCTTGGTTTGCTCCTGTCCCAAGGAGCCACCGTTCCCAACTTCAACTTCTATTTCTTCAGATAAGTATCTCTGAATATTTATCATTTGCATCAAAATAAGGGCTTTTTTGTTTTGTTTTGTTTAAATCACTTTAGATAATCACAACTAGAAGGCTTTGTAGCAGACAGCAGTTTTTAAAGAGGGACCAAAACATTCAATAGGAAGAATTAGGGAGAGGGATCTTAACAATATTGTTCCCAATTAGCTTTAACTGGGAAGAGGATACAGAACTCCTGAGGGGAAGGGGATATGGAACAGACCTCCAATGCTACTCTATGGAAAACCACATTAAAAAGAAATACAACTGACTTCTTTGCTGTCTCTGCTGGAAGAAATTTCATCATCCTCCACCCAAGCATAAGTAACATAATCCTTCACATGCCTGAAAGTCACCTGCAGAGAAAGATACAAACTATCAGCTTCCTGATGATGGAAACAAAAGCCATGCTACATGAAAAACAAAGTTGTGAGCCATGTTTACTGTTTCACTGAAGTAATTAACACACTCTAAGGATCAAAATATTTTGGGGGCATGCACACATCTTCTGTTTCTGGGAGGGTGGGACTACTCTGTTCTCTCACTCTTCCACTGACTTTTATTTTTCTTGCATCAACTCCTTTCCACAGCTTCTAAAACATTTTACTTCAGTAAACAACCAGATTATCTTAGCAGAGAATTTAGAGGGTGTGGAAGAACTCTCATGCTGTAGAGCTAAACTGTCAGCACACAGAAGCTAACAGCAATCAAGCACACAGCTATTTCACAGAGTTCTGCACCAGCAAGAATCAGTGCTCTGAAACTCCCCAGGACCTCCTGCAGGCCCATTCCCCACCTTTGCTGAGGTAACATTACCTGGAAGAGCCCAATCCAGTCCCAGGCACTGCTGGGGAGCTCAGGTGCTGCGGAGTAGCGGATGAGAACATCGTGCTCTGCACTCCACTCACCCTCAGGACTCAGCACAACCAGGGGATCTGAGACAAGAGGCTTCATCTACACCAAAAAACAGAGTTTCAACTCAGGCAAGCCTGGCATTCTTTCAGTTATTCTTCTCTGCCACAATTGGATTCTTTAACTGACTGGAAATAACTTGACAGCAATTTGCTGCCTTCACTATGGTCAGAATGAAACAGAGATTGTGGCGGAGGAAATCAGCTGCTGTAAGGCAACACTGAGTAAAACAAACTTTTTCTTAACAACATAACTGGGAAGCACCTCAAGTTTGAAAGTTCCTGTGACAGGTTTGTGATCACTGATGCCATAGCTCATGTGACTGACATAGTTGTTCAGAGTAACAGAAATTTGGTTCTCTTCTTCAGGGAATTCGCCTTCTTTTGATGCAACCTCGCTGAGATTTTTCACTTTCCATAGTATTCTATCTGTCCATGCTGGCTTTCTTTTCTTCTCACTGCAAAAATGGAAGGTAAAAAGTGAAATGAGCAGAGAAACAAGTTGCCAAAAAGCTAAGAATGCTGTGCAAAATCTACTCAGAGACTGGGAGATACATATTAATAAAAGGAGGCAATCATATCCAAGCTTCATTTTACAGCTCTGATTAAAGTGTTTTACAAGCAATCTTTCCTTAATTTGAGCTCCATTTAGCACAGATCAAGGCTTTCTGAAAGAGGAGTAAAATGAAGGGGAGAAGGACATTTCAGTGGGTTAGTTGGCTTCATACAGGAAATGATACTTTCTCCTAAAACCCTGTAAAAACATGCATGGATTTAGAGATAATACAACAGCTGCCCCAGGCTCCATACAGATATTCTGAAAAATGAGGGTGTAAACATAAGGAATGTGTAGGAAGAGTCTGAATGATGTTTGAAATTATTCAAAATATTTGAGAGCAAGTTTCTTTTAACAACAAAGACAGGACAAAAACTTGGGTAGCTTATGGTAACCACAGGTGCCACAGCAATGCTTTATTTAGAATTCCTCTAAATTGTACCAGCCTGCATTTCAGGTTTGCAAGCTAATGCTGTCTCCTAACAACAGGCTTTCAAAATTCCATAATCAAGGAAGTTGTGCCTGCAACTGCACTATGCATCAAACTGTTATCACAATGCAGAGTTTCCTTTTAAACCATATCAATGACACCAGAAGACATGAGCCCTCTGTGGTTGTCTCTGTAGTGGGAGGAAGGCTTAACAGCAACTCTCTGGATGGGTGGATCACTTCAAATTGAAATGGAGAAAAGATCATACCCAATGGAAGGGGAATTAGAATGGACTGGATTGGGTTATGAAAGTTAAAAGCAGGATGTGTAAGGAAAACTGTCAGTTTAAATATCAAAACCAAGGCCATTTAGTTCAATATTCAACGTAATTTTGTTTTACCCCTTCCTACCTTTATTAAAGTAGAAAGATTTGAAATGACCAAGGGCCCCTATCCCACTTACTGCAGTAATTCTACAAATGGACAGAAATCTTTAGGAGGTGCCAGATGTCTGCTCTGCTGTGCAGGAAATACCAAAAGAACAGCTTATGGTAAAACACTCCCTGCTTCAGAGAAAATGGAATATTAGATGGGAAACAAACCCTCAGAATTCACATTGAAGGGGTATCAAAGATAGAATTCTCTGGGCTTCAGTAAAAGCAGCTTCTGCAGGGTGTTTGCCTTGAGGTCTTGCTGGTCACCCCACCTGAGCAAAGTCTCCCTGGTAGCTTGAACAGCAGCAGGATGCATGCACACAGAATGTGTAACCACACTTTTTGTTCTCTAATCAGCCAATACACACAACCAGGCTATGAATAATTTGTAAAATGTCCAGGTTTGGATTATTTTAAGTATTTTTTAAGGTGGATTTACTGCTGGTCCCATTACATCTCGTTATATTAAATTAGGAAGCAAAATATCTTTGGGTCCACATAAATAAACTTCCAATATTAAGTGCAACAGCAGAGTAGATAACACTGCAGCTTTCAGACAGGTTAAGAAAATTCCTAAAGAAAATCAGCTGTCATCTGATTTTCAAATATTTCACAAAAATCAAAGCAAAAGCTCAGATGGAGCCTTGTTTTGATTCTGAAATATTAAAAAAATCACTACAAAATTCAGAAAGTTCTCTTCTTACTTAAACCAAAATAGGGACTTCTGTTCTCTGGAAGTAAAGAAAAAGATCAGTACAAAACCCTGTTTGGACAGGAACTTATCCTTCTGTGGAAACATAAGACTAACACTTCACAAACAGAGACTTTAATATCACAGAAAAACTTTGGAAATTTAAGATACTCCATCTTCAACTTAAAGTAATCAACAAAGACAAATATACATGAATTTTCAAATACCAGCATATCAAATGAAATGCTTAAACAGAGAAGGGAAGCAAAAATGACAGACAATTATTCTTTTGCTCATTTTTGACAACCAATGAGCACTTTTAGTAGGAAAGAACAAAACAGAAGCAGCTTAAACAAGTGCTCATTCATTTTGTTAATCTGGTCTTTCCCAAAAGGCAGCTGGGTTGTTTCATTACTTCCCTCATACAATCAGCAGACCCCAGCTTCTTCAGCCAAAAATATTCATTTATTCAGATTTGATCAATGCAAGCCTAACAGAACACCTCAACAGCCCCAGTGCATACAGGAAATTCAGGTTTGCTGATTACTAAAGTGATATTTAACCAAGAACCAGATTCACTCCCATATTCCACATCTAAACTCATTTTATCTTTTACCTTGTGTCATAGACCTCCGAGTCAAGGTCAAACTTGTAGGTGGGCTTAAACTGCAGAGGACCCTCTTTGAATTCCTTCAGAAATTCTTCTTTCTTTTTTGCCATATTTAACTGCAGAAATAAAAAGTAACTTTTAAAGATTCTGTTTAAAAAATCAGAGCTTAAAGGATGATTGGGAAAGCATCTTCCAAGAATTCATCGTTGCAGTCAGTAAAACATTGGAAAGGTAAATTCAGAAGGGCCTCTTTGTTATAGCCAGAACTCTTGACACAATCCATCTAAAAGTTTAGAGGCAATTCTACCCAAAACATCCAGAATAAGGTTGTCTTTAAAAGAATTACTGTGAGGAGAGATAAAGGTGAGGAACAACTGACAAGACATGAAGTTTAAAGAAATCTTCAGTCAAACATGAGCATTGTAAATGAGTAAGAAACTGCACAAAAGCAGAAAAAGTTTGCAATTAACTGGGGATTATGACCACCTCATGTTCCACCTCTTGATTGCTCTGAGTTTGTGCTCTTGAACAGAAATCAGAAGCTCAAGGTGTAATTTAACTACCACGTTGTGTTTGTGTGCATTAAAACCAAACCAAACCCCCAAAGAGACTGAGCCAACCCACCTGGTCCTTTTCCCAGAGCAGACTGAAACGCTTGTTATTGATTGATTCTCTGACAAAGTGTATCCCATAATCTGCTATCCGGAAGTTTAGGTCTCCAAACCAGAAGAGAAGCCTTAAAACCAAACCAAGATGCATCAAACAAGGAAGATTTATATGAATCTATTAATTCAAGGGAAGAATCTGACAGAATGTTAACCATTACCATTACACTAATTAGGTGCTCTAATCACTTTTATTACTTAAAGCAAACAGCTTTAACACAAACATTAAGTAGCTATAGATAAGCTTACAAAGGGACAACCTGCTGCTAAACAAAAAAAATTGAAGTAATTGAAACAGTAAATTAAGTCCTTTGCATTCTTGCTGCTTGCTTATTACTGCCTGAATATTAACTTCTCCTGTGTCTTACATCTCTGAACATTTAACAGCAACCCAAAGGATTTTTGGTATAAACAGGCTTTAGCTTCTAAAGCTTTCCTGCATGGCATGTACAGTCTGTATGCTAACAAATGAATGTAATTAGAGACTGGAAAAGAACAGTCTTGTAAAACAGACATCTGTCTTTCAGGTTATCTTTTCCTCCCAGAGTTCAGGGTCAAAGCTGAAGGGACATTTAAAATAAAATGATGGATGAAAAATCCAAACACAAAACTCTTCAGTGCAAGAAGAGATAAATAGATAATAGATAAAACCAACACAGAACTGAGCGAACAACTCACTCATGATCCAAGGGACTTGGAATATCCTCTCCTTCAAACTGCATCTCCAGAATTTTCTCAAAGTCATCCAGTCGCTGCTCGGTGTTCTCCATGTGAGCCGGCAGGTGGCAGTTCATGAAGCAGATCGTGTGCCCAAAGAGGGACATGCGGACACTGACTCCTCCTTTGTTCCCCTGCCACGGGAGACGAACGACATTCCCTGAAACTTTCAAATGGAACTAACACCACCTGCAACCTTTCGATTCTTGCAATTAAGATTTAAATCAGTACAACCTCTTTCTGCATAACTTGTTGCGTATCAGCAAATAAACTGAAATCTGAAATTCCACTCCGCGCTGCACATGAGGTTCAAACAAATGAGTTTGCTTGTCAGGTTATTAATTTTTCATGAAGCCACATCCTCTCTGTGCCAGCAGGGAGCCATGCAGAGGCACAGGGCAGCAGCAGCAGTGACCAGGGGCAGTCCTTACCCAGTAGCCGAAGAGGCCCGTGCGGGTGTAGTGGGTGTGGATGTCCCGGATGAAGGGAAGGTGCGCGTGCTTCACAAAGATCAGGAGCAGCAGCCCCTGCATGCGAACTGAGGAGAGCTGGGAGACAGAAAACAAGGAATTGTCATTTCCAGGGGTTCCTTGGCTTTACTTCACAGGAGCTTTGAGGTGAAGAAGGCCACAGCAGAAGTCATGCAATTCCCTCACCAAGCCTGGCCTCAACACTGTGACACAGTAAATGCTGACTCATTTCAGTGCTGTGAAAAATATATTCCTTATAAACAAATCTGATCAACTCCTCAGCTAATTAACACAGTTCCAACGTTATATTTCAATCTGAAGTCGACCTCAAAATATGCACCTGCCCAAATCTCTTTAAAGACTTTTCCTCTGCCTCACCAGCCCCTTGTTTCTGCCTGTAAGAATCCTGTTCCTGAAGGACCAAATCCTTCACTTTTCACTAAAAGCTTTATAACTCACACCTACAAGTGCTCCAACAGCAGCAGCTTTTTCAAACTGAAGCACCCTTGAGCAGATCATTAAATATTCTAAATGCCTTCCACAGCACAGCAGTCAATTCCAGGCATCTGCAAAAACAATGAGCTGCAAACAGCAGAAACTCCTGCCTTGCAGTGCCTGTAAAATCTGATTTACCAAACACTTAGAGAGCACATAAGACACGGGGTTTTTGTGGGTTTGTGTGTGTGGAAACTGCCTAATAAAGATGTCCTTCATTGAACATTTATGGACTTTACAATGATCCTGGCATGAGCCACAAAATTCATTGTGTTTTAATGATCATGATTCAATTTAAAATACAGGCATTGAAATACATTAACTGTAGTTCAATTTTATGCTGGATTAATTTAGAAAAAGACTACATTAGAATAAATCTGAGTATACAACTGCTGGAGAAGCCCAAAATTTAAAACAGAATTCCTCCTTTGTCTCCCTATCTACACAATTAAATTATTTCAGAATATATTTTAACGTTTTCATTGTCCTTGAACCCAACAAAACACCCCACAGAATACTGAAACAATGGACTGCAATTACTAATGATGCATAAATATTTTAGTAGTCAGCATTTTCCTTTCCATAATTACATTCATGAGGCACCAAGATCTTCCAGTCCCTTTATTATTTATTTGCTTTATTTCACTCTGCCGAGTCCCCAGAGGTTTCTCAAGATCCACAGGATGTGAACACAACATCTGAAGCCCTCCCCTGCTGGCAGCAGCACCAGTCCCAGCAGCCCTCAGAGCCAAATCAAGCACAGCCCTTGCACAGAGGGAGCAGGGTCGTGGTGGAGAATGGACTGTGACCAACTGAACACTCTGAAAACAGACCCTGCTACTGAGGGGACAGAACGTCCCAAGGGTGACACCTCTGCCTCCACACCCAACCTCAGCACAGGTCAGCCAAGGGCCAAGTGCTCCTCTCCTGCTCAGCCAATTCCTGGCTAAGTCCTGGGCTGACCTTTCCTTGCTGCCTGGTTTGATTTTGACCCGGCCTGACAGCTCCCCCTTATTACTGGAGCTATCGGGTCCTGCTAAAAGCCATTAGGTGGCAGCATCCATTCATTAGTGTGCTCCAAACTGCCTCTGTAATAAATTAGAATTCAAAATCAGCCAGGCATACCAGCAGGAATTCTTTTAACTGTGTGGATACAGGGCCTGAATGTCAGCCCACGGCCAGATTTTGAATTTTTATCAGCAATGACTTAGGCCAGAGTGAACAATGTGGGTTTTTTCCTTTTCGTAATTCCCAATGGGTCCTTTGTTTTGTTTAATTACAATTAAAAGAACAGCACAACTACTGAGTCTGATTAGCATGCAGATAATGCAATCACCTCAGCAAAATCAGCCAGAAATAGTGCTTGGTTTAGAAAATCACTACAAAAGGCTTTTAATTTCTCTTAACTAGAGAAATCCAGGATATCTTCCTACATTTATTGTTGGCATTATTAAAATACCCAGTACTTTAGCTGCTCTTATGTCCCTGATATTACCCCAAAATCTTAGCATTTAAATTTCCATATAATGTTATAGGTCTTCAACCAAAAAACCAAGTCCTCATGTAAATATAAATATACACACCCATTAAAATCCTGTTTTACACATATGCAATTTACTTTCACCTGCAAATAAATTGGAAAAAGAGAAAAAAAATCAAGATAAAGGAGCCTTATCAATCTTAATGAAAATCACTGCCATTGCTTGGGATATTTATAGTGCAAGACTACATTAGAAGCATCATAATACAGTTCCCCAATATTGCACAGAGCAAAAAACTTTTCTACAAACAAGAGAGAGATAAAGATATTGTGGCCACAAGAAATCTGCTGTTCAGTATGAGTACACATACATGAAAAACAGGAAAACACAGGTGTGATGAAGAATCACCTCTAACATATGTGTGCCTATGGAAGTGACAGACACCTGCAAAAACACCATCAACTTCTCTTTTATGGATAATCTGAGGGAAAAAAAATTAAGACTTTTACTTCAGTGCTGTGACATGTAAGAGTGGTGTAAATAATTACCTTGATATATCCCAAGGGAGACAAGACAGTCATGAAAAAAATGCTCCATGGATCATCAAATGCCAAGTCAGACAGAAAATTTGTGATTTTTGAATTCACCTCCTGTAAGCTGAATACATCACAATTACTCACATTGCACCAGTTGGTTTGGACAGAATTCATAGGAATTTTGCAGAACACAGACCCCAGAAATTTCTTGTTGTTCAGCTTCTCATTCAAGCAGTTTAACCCACACACAGATCTAACACATCTGACACTGAGTAAAATGAAATTAAAGGAGGTTCTATACACCTGAAGATAGAGTTTAAGACAATGCCAGACTCAAGATGTGTTATAAAAACCTGATTGTCAGGACTTCAGAATTTCAATATAGTTTGGAAAACACAGTGGCAGATTGTGCCTAACAAGCTTGCACTAATTCCCTTAAAACACGCTGAATTTCCAATAACTTTCATATCAAAATGAACAAGCTAACAAAACAACAGCACTCCCAACTTTCTGCATGTTTAGAAAATAGATATTCTGCATTCTGTCACCACACAGCAGCAGCTAACTGCTATAAATATCTCTGCTCTAAGTTAGTCCCCTGCTAGTTAGACTAAGTTAGTCCTCACCCTCTGGTAGCAGTAGTGTTAAACCATCTCCCAGGCAGTGATTCACATCACACAGACCAAAACAGACCACGCTGAGACCCAGCAGTTTTGCAATAAACTCACAAAGCGAGTTCTTGAATGTCACTCACCCTATAACGTACATGTCCGTGGTGGGGCCCAGAGAGTTGAGCTGAAGCAAACTTGTGACATCAGGAGGGGGAGAAGCTGTGCCCACGTTCCAGGTAACTAAATGTAATCTAAAAACAAACAGAAACCACACAAAACCAATGCTAAAATTGAAATGTGGACGGGCAACCACTCTAAGAACATTCTAATTTCCTCCCCAGGCTGATGAAAAGTGACAGAAGTTCTATCAGCCAGCCCCGACACCGCTACCAAAACAACCAACTGGAGGCAGCAAAACCTGAATTCTTGGCCCTTATCCTTCATCTTTTTGCCCCAGATGAGGAAAGCTTCATCCAGAGTGCGAGACACTTCCTCGTGGATCTCGTCATCGGAGCTGATGTCCTCCACGCAGGCCATCAGCTGGGCCACCCTGTGCCGGAGCTGCAGGCGCCCGCTGGAGCCGGTGCTGCTCAGGCTGCCGGAGCGGCTCCGGCTCCGCTCCGCCTCGGCCAGGGAGAGCCCCAGAGCCGCATCCTCGCCGCTCAGCGACGCCATCCGCTCCCAGGTAAAGCTATGCCCTGAAGGACTGGCCCATTAAAGTTCAGAGATTGATAAGGGTTTTCCAGATCTTGTGGAATTCAGCGTTCGAAAGGACAAATGGAGGTGCAGCAATGCTGGGAAAAAAAACCTGTGGCGTTCTCAGCGCGCTGGCTGGGCTGTTACAAAAGCTGCAATTCACACAGTGAATTGGTTTTTTTCATAATAGATTTAACGTGGTTAATTCGACGAGCTCAGGGTTTAAAAGAATTTATTGTTGATTTGAATCCATCATGTGCCTGTCTGCAGGAGAGGAGAAATGTAATCTCCAGCTCCCAAACATTCAAAGTTCTGAGCAGAACCAAGCAAAGCCACTGACTCTCAACATTCACATCACAGCGCTGTTGTTTCTTTACAAAATGGTTATTTCAGTACCTGAGCTTCTAAAAACAGATTCACTTTATTGTCAGTCTTGTTACATGACAGAGAGGCTCAAAAAATAATAAATCTTACAGTTCTCTAATGACCTTATAAACACTGATAATTAGTGAATCCCATCAATACACCCATTATTAAGGCTGTGTTTCTATCCCACAACCAACTGCCTGCTCAAGGTGACGTATACAGAAATGGATACAGAAGAGTAGGAAAACAACCTTGCACAATAGATTAAAATGATACATAATTTTCCTCACTAATAGTGTATCTTTGTAAGGCTATGCTGAAGTCACAGGAAAGCTACTCCAAAACAAATTTCTAGGGGAAAAAAATGTAGGTAGGCTGCAGATCTAATTTTGCCACCGGAGATGGCACTTGGGAACGCTCTCCAGTTACTAATTTTGAAAGACAATTACCTGATTAAACAAAACTGAAATAATGTTGAAGCCATCAGTCATTACAGACAGAAATGCAATTCCTCAAGGTGCCCAGTGACCACAGCACTGACAAAAACACAGATCTCAGAGGTAGAAACAAACACTGTCCTAAATACAAGCAACCTACTAAAGTCATTATTTAGCATCACCGCTGCTAATCCTCAAATGACTCAATAGCGGAAAATTTCTCAGGGTCACAGTGCTCATAATAAAGCCTTCAAAGGATTTTTAAGATATTTGAGCTCTTGTCAGCTTGTTAGTTTGGCTGTTTAAATTTTCCCGTCGCAGGCTGTTACCCAAATCCCATCAAAGCAGGTTTCTGTAGGGAAGGGATCCAGCCCAGACAGGACACCGGCAGAGAGCGAAGACACATTGTAAAAACACCGTAAAAACAGAAGCTCAGTGTTTACTCAAGCTTCTTCTTCCTCAGGGAAAGTGACAAGTTCTTGACAGCCGGTCCGTGACAGAAGTGCAGATGTTCGTGGCCTCACAACACATTAACAGAGCTCCGGGAAGTCCCGAGCACCCCGAAATGCCCCATAAGCCTCCCTGAACCACTCCAGCACCGACCTTCCACACCACAAAATCAGCTTTTCTCCTCTATTTCATATGAATACGCAACGCCGCCAGTTTGTGTAAATCTGCGCTAATAAGCAAACACACACACAAGTTTCGCTAATTCTCGCCCATTTACGTAACCGCTCGCGGCCACTTTCCGGAGCCGCCCTCAGCCCCGCGCCCCTCCGCGCCCACCACTCACCTCAACTCCTTGCTGGGAAGGCCCGCGGTCTCCATGCCCGGGGTTCTCGCAGGGAAGCGCTGCCCGAAGGACGGGGAAAGGGCCGACGGAGCCCCCGGCTCTCCCCTCACTCGGCCCGGCCCGGCCGCGGCCTCCGCGCCGCCCTCAGCGCTCCGCGCCCATCGGCGCGCGTGACGGGGGCGGGCACGCGCCGCGCCACGGCGCCCCCTGGCGGCCGGGAGGACCCACAGCAGCCGTAGGATGGCACCGACACCTCGCCCTCTCCCCCTAAAAAATAAAAAACCCCAAAAAACCCCAAAACAAAGAGGGCGGAGGCGAGAGGCTCTGTCTAGTATTTTATTAGATTTCGTTTCCAATATACCTGTATTGGAAGATTTAGGAGACAAAAAAGGCACAAACTCACATTTAAAGAAACGACGAGATAATCTAACCCATTCTACAAAGTGTGTGTCGCCAAAGGAAAGAGCACGGAGAACCCGTTGGGTATGGCGGGATGAACCCAGAAGGGCTGAGGGATGTGAGGGGCGAGCGGTCCTGGGGCAGGCCGGGGCTCGGGGGCTGCCCCTGGAGCCCCAAAGCCGGGTGGGAATGGCGATCCCAGCGCATCCAAGCCCCTCGGGATGGAGCCGATCCCGCCGGGAGGGTTCTCGCCAAAGCTGATGGAAGATACGGCACGGGAACGCTGCGTGATCTTTGCTATGCTCACTAGCAGGAACCAAGCGTCGAGACTGAAGGGTCTTTACAGGATTTGTCTATCCAAAGGCTGAGGGATGCTTTCACTTAGGATCAAATTGGAAGGACAGAAAACAAAGGGCAGGGAGCAGAGGGGGAGGATTCAGGCTGAAGGTCCTGTAGTTTCCCCCCCGCCCTCCCTCCCTCCAAGTTTTTCCACTAATCAGGAAAGCTTTGTGTAAAAGCTCTTACTCTGAAATCAGAGGATCAAAAAAGGATTGCAATGGTGGAATGTTACAATCTGCTTCCACGGCGATTAGTGTCATCAGATGGAAAAAGCCTCTTGGATAACACAAACTGAAAGAACAAGTGTGCTATGTGTATTCTCAGGGTGCCCTCAAGTGTAAGAATCCCTCAAAACGTAACCAACAAACACGAACACAAGTCAGTGCATAAATTCTCTGTTAAAAATACTTCAAACTGAAAGAACTCTAACTGGGGCCTACACTCCTAGAATACTTGTGGAACAGCTATACAACATGTCATGAAACATCCTGGTCCCAAATAGCCTCAAAGATTAAAATTTAGTTTCTTTATCTATTTTACAATAAACTTGTTTTACTTCTGCCTGGTGAGATTGCTAAAACCCCTCAAACCCCACCCCAACCCCGCAGAACCGTCTGAGGTCACTGAGAAGAGCCTGCCAGAGTTACTGGTACAATTCAGAGCTTATTGCACTTAGACATGAGTAAGGCAAAATAACAAACTGAAAATAAAGGGATAAACTGCCCCCTCCCCAGAAACCAATGCCATCCTCTCCCTCCAGAGCATTCCCATCTTCCTTCACACTGAAAACAGCTCTGATCCCAGCACAGCCTTGCTCAGCAGGGCATGGGAGCATTTCAGGATCTCCTGCTTGCAGGAGTGGGAAGGGCTGGAGGAGTCAGAGTATTACAGAATGCTAAAAAGACTCCTCAAAAGTGGTGATACACCCACGACTGTTTGGCATTCAGGGTTTCATCTTAATGCTGCCAAACACAGAAGTGGAAAATAAAGTTATTACTACTAGGGGAGGGAAAAAAATCAAACATTGGGCCTTAGGGATAAGCAAAGAAGTAGGATTTTTTTTTCCTCATATGTATTGAAGAAAGCAGCATTTCCTTGATTCTGTTCTGCTGAGTTGATTGTCTAAAGCTGATATCAACATAAGGATAGGTACAGTAAATATCTGAGTTCATTAAATAACGAGATCTCTTTACATTAACAGCATCCTCTATGATTTATAATAACCAACAGATATCCTAGCAAACTGCAGGACTTTATAAGTAGTTTTTCTTACAGCACAAAAGGAGATATTTCAGTCAGTCTTGCAATGGGAAGAATATTATTGCTGAGCAGAACCACCGCCCCAGGCACCTGGATGTAACCAGATGCCAACACCTCTCTTGCACACCAGCCTTTGCAACATCCCAATTTGTCCAGGGAGAATCACATTGTTGTTATTAGTCAAAACCATTCCAGCTTTGTAAGTTATGGGAAGTCTTAATTCATAAAGAACCAGGAAGTTGCAACATGTGTCAAGAAAGATTCTGTAAGACTGACACACACAGCTGGAGGACAACAGAGCTACATGGGCCAGAGAGGCCCCTAAAATGGAAAATCAACAGGTAAGTGCTGAATGCCTCAGTACAGGGCCCGACTGCAGCTTCTGGGCAGTCTTTAATTCATGTTTGTTAAGACAGAACAAAGTAATGCCCTGCAGAAGCCACAAATCCCAACTCACCACAAACCAGGAACTCTCTGGCTGCTCCTCATGTTGCACTCAGGTTACCTGCCATTAAATATCTCCCTCTGGGAGCAAGGGTGAGAGCAGAACATTTCATGGGAAGAGTTTTGCACTTTTAAATATGGACTACTTCCATCTCCAAACAGACATTCAAAGAACAGTGAAGGGCTGGGCAGAAACAAAGGTGGCAGTTTATCCCACTTGGAAAAAAAATAACCAAAACCAAAATAACAAAAAAAAATTCTAAGTCACCACATCACAAGACTATTTGAGCTAAAAATGTCACTTGGAAATCAAACAGGGCCACATGGAAATTGGTCTGAACACAATGAAAAAAAGAGGAGGGAGGAGTTGTAAATACAGATCTCTAAGTCACACGGCCCCCAGGAGGAGGAAGCTCCTTGGGATGCACGTGCTAACATTGGAGTGCTTAGTACCAGACTGTCTATTTGCTCACAATATTAATTAAGGGGCATCTAGAATTAGCTATGGGAGGTTTAAAATCGCCTGCCAGCTGGACAGAGAAAGGCTTGATCCAGAGATGGTCCATCAGTCAAGGGTGTGCATTCCCTGGGCCTTCCTGATGACTGTCTTGCAAACTGAAACAAAGAGACAACAGGGAAATGGTTCAGGATGGCTTTGGGAGAGCAGTGTGCCAAGGGAGGGGGCAGACAACCTTGAGAGAGCAAATGTGAGTCAGGCAGACAATGCAAGGTTACACTGCAGCTCCACAGGAAATGGAGAGAGGAAAATCAAGTGGCTGAAGCTGCATTCAGAATTAAAATATTTCTATCAAAGACACTCCCTCACCTTGTGTTCCCCACTTACCACCAAGCAACCAGCAGATAACAGAGGGCAAACAGAATACATAGTGAGCACTCCAGGAGGATGTGGTTCTGCCCCACCCCATTCCTTCCAAGGATAATTAGGATGGCATTTTACTGCCCTAATATCTTGTTCTTCCCAACAGAAATGGACAATCCCTTCTTTCCCCTTGCTTTCTTACCTCTCTAATACTATACAACACAATTGTATATATTGCATATACTATACAATATTTTTGCAGTGTCTAAGAAAAATTTGGCAAAACCAGCTCCCAAACTGATGACATATTTAACAGAATAGAAAGAAAACAAGTCAAAAGCTTTAAAATGGTCATTGCTGCTTCTCCTACAATGCCCAAGTGTTACTCCAAGCCTTGGTCCATTAGTAAATACTACTAACAAGCAATGGAAAAAATAAATTCCTCATAAAATGCTTGGAATGCTCAATTTCCAACTGTATTCTAAGCATTTGCATGTCTAACTTACTTTTTTTGAGACTGACAAAAGTTTCTCTGCAAGTCATGGAAAGTAACATATGCATTACAGAAATAATAGCAGTAAGCTACAGAATATTCTAACATATTTTTCTTACACTTTTCACTCAGACTTTTCTTTAGAATAGTTCTGAAATGAGGCAGTAAACCTCGCTCATCAACCTGTCAGTGAAATGGCTTCACTATGAAAACAATCAATAGCACAGATTTACTTGTCAGAAGATATGAACAGGATCATTCCTCACACAAATGTTGGGGGTTTTAAACCAAATAGAGCAATAGAGATTTTTGTCAAATTCCTTGATACCTACAGTGCACAAGGAAGGAGTCATATTAGTCATCTGCAGCCGACATTCCTTTCACTGGATCTTTTTCTCTCATCTGAAAGAGGAAAGAAGTGTTCAAGTAATGATTCTCACGTGTGTTATCTCAAAATTTATCAGTATGGAACATCTCCTGTGTGTAAGACATGGGTTGTATCTCAGCACCTCAAATCAGTGATTGTGAAATGCACATGCAGGCATCACTTCTGGTTAAACTGTGGGTTGGCAACAGATTTGGAACCATTATCCAAAGGGCAAGAGTGTACATGAAACTGTAATGAAATATCCTGAGGCTTTTGAAGGGAGAGAAGGGTGCAGGGCAGGACACAAACCACAGAACAAGGTTCTCATTATTACCCAACTTGTGTTTCTCAGAGTAAGAATGCTGTTACATACCCCCACTACCTGCTTATGGTACTTAGAGCTATAAAAACCTTTTACTCAACAGGTTTCTGGCAACTAATGAGGACAAAATCGACCATTCAGCTTTGAGTAAAAGCAAACAAGATATTGAGACAGTAAATGAATCATTGCCACTCAGCCCCTCATTACCTGTGGTTCAATACATTTACTGCCTCAACAACAAACAGAAGGAGAATTCCATAATGATTAGGAGGAGATGCCAGCACGATGGACTCATGGCCAATCATTCACAGCACACACAGCATGACCTAAATAGCAGGAGCACAATTCACACCATGCCCTGACAATGCAGCAGCCTTTCCTCTCTGCTGTGTTGGAGAGAAGCAGCTTCTCACACATCCCACACCTGCCCTGCTTTGCCACTGACCTCATCCAGCTGTCTCTTGGTCTCCTCCTCCATCCTACGGATGTCCTCCATAGTCAGATCAACCCACTTATCAAGCCAGCAGAAGAGCTGCCGGTGGAAGTTTGTGAAGAGCCTCTTTTCTTGCTGCAAAAGGAGGAATAAAACACAAACCAGCTTAGTCACAGGGCAATTACCATGGAGCTGACAGCACTGGAACAATTTTCAGAGATGTGTAGAATCAGCTCCCTCGCCCACCTTTCCATCTAGCTGCCACAATTGGAAACTGGAGATAGCTAATTTTTATTCTTTTATCAGAATATCTAATCTAGAGCCTTGAATCCCCAGAGAAATGCCTTTTTTTTTCCCTCCAAACCTAGACAGCAGTCTGCACACTGCACTGAAAGAATTAGTGAATCTCCTTTGATTTGACAGTATTGTTCTGACTGAATAAAGTGCTCCAAGCTGGGTTTACTTAGAGCACAAAAGTTGGTCTGGAAGTGCAGAAAAAAGGAGAAACAGGTATTTTTTAAATCCTTAACTTGCTAAAAACTAGAAGTTAGGAAATGTAAAGGGCTGACATGCACCTATATAATTTTTTTTTTCTTCTGAAGTGACCTAAAAAATGCCTAAACTTGTTTTTCACAGCTGAAAATCTTTCATCACAGGTGACTAATGTGCACAAACTACTCCAGGTTTGGAGCAATTTATTTCTATTTTATAAGAGATAAGGTAGGCAAAATCATTATATTAGACAGGGATATATAATGCCTCTTGGAAAGACCTCATTAAGGAAGGACACTTCAGTTTTTTACCAATTATGGTTTCATATCTCATCAAAAGCAGCTTGAATACTTTGATGCAAACCTCTAGATACTCATAAATAGAAAGAGATTGAAGACACTGCTTTATTCAGGGCTTTTGTCAGAGGTATTTGAAATCCTGCAGCACCATGGTCATTCCCTCTTGGAGCTGCCTTGAATTGCTTCTGCAGAGGCAGCTCTGCGGTTTATCAATATTAACCACTGAGAAGTCTCTGTGATCTGAAGGCACAGGAGTTTTATGAACACAGCACTGCCTGGAAAACCACACACAACCATTCCCAGGTGTAGCATCCTGCTGCAGCTCATGGACTATAGACTCCACCACAAAAAAGCTCTTTTCAAGACACCATTTATGTTTTAAATTAATGAAGTTTCTCACCATCTGCTTATTTTTAACACAGGTTTTTCAAGCAGCAGACTAGGAGAGGAAAATGTGAGTAGAGCTCCAGGACTTGTCAGAAAGATCCTCAGCAGCAAATTGAACCCAGCTTTAACTGGGTGCAGAATTTCAGGCAGAGGCATTGCCTGTACAGCAGGTGGGTGATGAGATGTGCCCCATTCCCACATCTCTCCCCATCCCAGAACTTACCTTCTGTATAAAGTTCTCCACTTTATTTTGCAGACCCCACCACTTGAACTTGACTGTTACCAGCTTGTAAGCACACATGTATGGACAATCTGACTGCTTCCCCAGGTCCTTCTGCAAAGACACAAAGAGATTCACATTAATCCTCCAGCCAAGTGTCTCCAGGAAAGCAGCTCCTTCAGTCCTAACTGTGAAGTCTTCCCACAATTCCCCACAATCCTCTTGCATTGTTACACCTTTCTTATATTTCATTGACAAGTTTTGTCACACCTTTGCTCACCCTTTTTCAAGGCATGATGAAACTAGACCCTGGTTTCCTTCACAGGTGGCTTTCCCTCCATTCTGAGAACAGACTATTCCTTCCTCTCCTCTGTTGTCCACTCTTTCTTCCATTAAAATTATGTCTTTCAGCATCTTCACTCTTATACCACGGCTACTTTGCTTCCTTAAAAGTCTCTCCATAAAGTCCCTACCTAAAACATTTTGGAATTAGATGATATCATCTGAGTCATGATTCTAAAGTCTTAAAGAAAACTCCATAAGGTTTCCTATTTCCCATTACAGGAGCCATAACCACTCTTCCCAAATGAATCACATCAACCTCAGCTTCTGCCAAGTTTGCCTGCCAGGAATCAGACCTGCACATCAGGAGCTCCCCAAATCCCACCCAGGGTCCCTTTTAAAGACTGGTATTACATCTGCACTTGTAATGTCCTCAAATTCCAAGGATTTCAGTGAAAGGTTACACACTGCTGGTCATTACTCAGCTATCTCATATTTGAATTCTCTTGGGTGAACCCTTGGGCTGAGCACCAGACAGCTCCAGAGATTTCCTGGAACTCATTCTGTTTGTACCAAGCTCTTCATTTTTTCTAAAAGAAATTATTTATTCATCTGTTTTTATTTTAAAAGAACAGATTCAGGACTGAGTTCTGTATTTCCTTCTACAGAAGAGATTCCAGTGTTTTCCAGATGTATCTTTGGCTCTAAACCCCAGTATCTGTCCTAATACAGCTCCTGAACTCATCAATACAAACCTTCCAGTTGGGACCCAGAGGTCCACGTCCAGTCTTGACAGATTTAAACCTTGCTGGATCTTCTTCTGCCTTGTAATCCTGTTGGACAGACACAAAGATTAAACACAAATTATCCTACTGTTTTCCAGCTGTTCTTTCACACAAAGGATTTCTTTTCCTGGCCCAAGACTAGCCTCTGCCTTATCAAGAGCTACTGTTTTCAGACCTCAGCATTAGGTCAGACCCTCTCCAAGGAAATGTATTCACACTGTGTTGTGTCCTAGACCTATGAAGAAGTGGTAACAAACTGAGATGACCTTTGTAAGGCTATCAGAGGTTCTGTAGGATATGTTTCCTGTAACCACTTGTTCTCTGGGAGCTAAACACTGCTGTTACACAAAGCAGCTGTGCTATCTAGGATTTTTCACAGCACTGTATCCGTGTGATGCTCACATGCTGCTCACTAGAAGAAAAGTACAGACAGGCTCTCAGTACTACCATGAAAATGGTATCAAATATTGTTTGAAAGTCAGGAAACTCAACCAACATTCCATTTTTATACAGACTTTTCTTCCCAGGAAAGAAACATCCCTTTCTCTCTCACAGTAACTGGAGCGGTTCTTAGAACCAAGTATTGCCTACATCATTTCCAGATACACTTGTGAAGCCATGGTCAATCTCAAAAAGAGGGAAGTTTAGGAGAGATCCTGTATGGAAAGGGGAGTGCCATTTCCTGCTATTCAAACACTTCAGTCAGCTGCACTGCTGGAGAAATACTGTTGCATGCACAGGCAACACATTTTACAGGCAGTGCTGACAGTTTTTAAAAGCTTTTCCTCTGGCTTGCATGAGCAGTTTTAAGGAAGGCCTTTCTTCCTCTGTCCATCCTCCCCCTTGTCCTGCTGCCTGTGACCACCCCTGGAGGCCCAGTTTGTCCATGATCCCCCCTTTTAGCACTGGGCCTCCCCCCCAGGGAGCTGCTACCCCCCCACCATACCTTGGGGAGTACTTGGCTGCGGTCAGCAATGTCTATGTAAATGGCTTCTACACTCTTCCATACCTCTGGCTCCAGTTTATGCACCTGCAGGGAAAAAACAACACTCAAGGAGCTGCTTCAGTGGCAGAACACTCCCAGCCTAAGAAAATATAAAGCCAGATGGAAATGCAGACAGCCAGTGCTCCCCTTCCCACCCACAGAGAGGCAAACACACAGCGGGAGAGTTTCTAAGGAAGCAAAGGTGCTCACACAGAACAAGTGCTTGGGGGTCAATTTTATTCAGTTCATGTGAGAAGGCAAGAGAAGGGAGTCTGCCTTGGTAGTGAGACAAACATTTGAAATGCAGGAACACTGTGAATAGACAGCTCCACACAGCACTTCTCTAAGCCAGCACAGAAAGCAGCACTGTGACATTAAAGAGATGAGTAAAACACATGACACAAGTACTCACATTCTCTTGTGTTCCAAGATCTGATTTATGCCAGGTTTCAATTTTGATCAGGAAGTCATCCTTCATATACTCATTCTGTCATCAAAATAAAGCTTCTTGTTATTCTAGGATTATATAATTATATAAGACAAATATATAATTTGTCTTCTTATTACACAGATAAGCATTAGGAGAGTCAACTCAAAGAACTAAATCAAAGAATGAACTTTCCATTTGACTGGGGTCCAACTTAGGGAATTTCAGAATTCTTTGTAACCAGATCATTGCTTTCAGCAAAATTGATTGATCATTAATTACTTAGGATTAAATAAACCACAAGCTGTTCACAAGAGAAACCACCATAAATTCTATTGTTTTAGTGAAACATTTGGAGTTTATAAACAGCTTTTTCTTGAAAGGACAATATCTGCCACTCTATTTAGAGTTTAGAAGGGGTAACAGAAGTTAGCTAGGCAGAAACTGTCTTTCCACAGATATTATTGATCTAGCACTGAGTACATATTTTGATGCAACTCTTCAAATTAATAACAATATTAAACTGATGTGCTGAGAGCTCTTGACACTGAAAGGGAAGGGACAAGAAGCACAGTTCTGCCAAGTAAGCAAAAAACTTTCCATTTCTCACTATCACTGTGAGTAGCAAAGGACTCCCAAAGTAACCCTATCCTCCCTCAGGGGAGCAGAAACAAAAGCACAAGCCAGTGAAACATTCAGCATGTAGAAAGGAAATATCTAATTGAGAAGAGATTAATCAAGGGGGCAGCATGGCAGGACCTAACTGGTTTTTACTCAGTTTACCCAAGCAAGGGCTTGCTCCCATTTGTAAAGCTGAGCTTTGCTGAGCACAGACAGATCTCTGTCCATGCTCACATGGACACACCACCCTTGGGAAGGGCAGTTCCTCTATGGGATCTTACAGTGATAAAAGCTAAAGTGCCTTCAGCTCAAGTTAAAGAGCTTCTTCTACCCAGAACACCTCATTTCAGACATTATTCTACAGAATATCAGTAAAAGCAATACTTACTGTAATAACTGGTCCAAGAAATCAACACATGGAAAGAAAGAGACACAGTACTTTAGTGAGGAAAGACTGTACAGCAACCACTGCCCTCCTCCCACTCTCAGCTCCAGCTTCCCAGGTACCTCTGAGGGAAAAGACATGGAAGTTGATAAAACCCAGCTAACTTCACCCCCTTCTCCTCTGGAAATTCTCAGAGAAACCCAGAGGAGCAGCAATTAATTATGCACTGCCACTTGTGCTCCCTGGCCTGCAGCCAGCTGGATGAGAAGATGGAATAAGTATGTTCAGCTGACAGCATTTTACCAATCCTTTCTCAGCTTGCAGATAAGGAGCCTCTCCACAGCTCCAAAGGAAACCCATGCTGGATTTCAGGCCACAGCAGCCCTGCCTGGAGTAACCAGACCCTCTGCATCTCTGCTGCTCGTGGTAACTGAGCTCCCTGGGCAGCCAGGCTCAATTATTCAACACAGAAAAGCAATTAAAGATCCTGTAACAGTCAGCAGCTGCTCTACCTGAGCAATTCTACTCGAGCAGAAGGAAGCCTGAAGCTGGAGGTGAAGTTCTCTGGTCTGTTCTGAAGTCTAACATCAGGGCTTGATTAAGGAGCAGTTTGGTTTTAAAGGTATTCTAACAATTTTTGAGTTTCCAAGCCAGCATCCTGCAGTTCCCATCCCAAATCACCTATCATGCACATCCAGCTGCCTTCATTACCCACTGCTGGGCTTGGACTGTTCCAAACCCCTAGCATGTGAAAATTGCTTTTTACAGCAACTGTACAGAAAGCCAATTATTTGGGCTGGAGGGAGAGAACAAGACAGCAGAGCTGAGGCTAATTTTTCAAAGGCTGAACTTCATCTCAAAGAACATTTCATTATTTCTGCAAGAAGGAAGTGGGGTTTCTTTCCTGCTAGTCCAACAAAATCTGAATAAAGCAGCAATAATTACAAACCAGGGCCTTCCCACTTTGCCATGACTGTCTGCTGGGACTATGCAGCTGCCTCAAAACAGGTTCCTTCACCTCCTTAACTTCTTCCCTGTGGGGAAGACTCCTCATTTGTAAAGAAACAAATTAATCTGTTCAGAAATGTCCCCTGAAACTTCAATGCTTAGCTTGCTACAAATTAGGACCTGCTTCTTGAGGCATTACAGCAGCAACTCCTACATGTTTCATTGCAGTTATAACTTCTCAGTTTCTTGACATTTGGCCACAGGCCATGGTTACACTCACAGTGGAACACACATCAAATTGCTTTTCTAAAAACATTTAAGCAACATTAATATTTAAGTCAGACTGCAGAGAAGAACACTGTTCCCCTTGGCACCAGCCCACAGGTACAACTATGACAATCCTCACTTCATTGCTGCTGCAGAAGTTGTGAAATCATACAATAACAACAACCTCACTTATAGTTTATACTCTCAAAGGGTCTAAGCAAGGCTTCCATTCAAAGTACATAAAAACAACATATTACAGCACAAAGAAGTGTGCAGAACTGCAGAAAGTTATAAGCTAGGCATTTAAATTCCCTCCATCTCTATTACTACTTTGATAATGGCCCATAATATGTATATTAATTGTGCTTCTCAGAGGAGATATAGGGAAATGGAAGAAGGATGCAGTCATAATAATTAAGAAAAAAATACCACGAGGCACAATTAAGTAAAAGCACTGCTTTATTCCAGTTTAGAAGGCTCTGTGAAGAAGCAAGCTGGGCTCCAGGGACAGCACAGCAACACCACCTTGGACAGGAGGGCACAGGCAGAAGCACCAGCAGCTCCTACACTCAGCTTTGGTTCCTACTGAGTGCCTGGCTGTTAAATTTCAATTCCAGTGAGGGCTGAAAGCCTGCCTGCTCTAAGCCAGCACAGCATTTTCTGCTGCCCAAAGATTCACAGCAGGGCATCCAAGTCTCCCCACATGCAACCAAAGCACCTGAGAGCATCCAAAGGAAAATGGTCAAAAAAGGCAGCCCCACAACACATCCATGGGATCTCTCTCACATCCATGGGATCTCTCTCACATCCATGGGATCTCTCTCACATCCATGGGATCTCAGATCCATGAGTTCCCACATCCATGGGATCTCTCTCACATCCGTGGGATCTCTCTCACACCCATGGGATCTCTCTCACACCCATGGGATCTCAGATCCATGAGTTCCCACATCCATGGGATCTCTCTCACACCCATGGGTCCTCAGATCCATGAGTTCCCACATCCATGGGATCTCTCTCACACCCATGGGTCCTCAGATCCATGGATCCTCACGTCCACGGGCTCCTACACGCAAGGGTTCTCCCCTCCTGTCCAATCCCAGCCAAAAGAAGGTTTCACTAACTTTTCCAAGCTCTCTTGTTTCATGTCAGGCTGGCAGATTCTCTAAACAGATTTATCAGCCTCCGCATCAAAACTGCCTTCTGCTCCAACCCCCACAACAAAGCACTTTTTATCTCATATTATGATGCTGTTTATTACAGTTGAGGGTTTGTTTTTTTTTGCTTTGTTATCATTACTAGCATATTAAAATCTGAAATTTCTTTGATTTTGTTGAAAAGTCTTGTACTTGATTTTAGTATCCCATTCTTCAGTGGAATTTTATTAGTGTGTGAGTGAAGGACAAGCAGCTTGAGAATAACAAAAGAAGTAACTCCATATCTTTGTTTCAGAAATTGGTGGAGAAGGAAAAGAGGAGGTGGAGGATACAGCCAGGCATTTAAATCAGCCCAGTGGGCTCAACATGGAAATAAACTAGACATTTACTAACTAATTTAAGTAACATGCAGCAAGAAAACTGCATAAAGTTTAGAAAGGTTGTGAACAACTTCGTTTCCACATCTTCTGTGAGACATTAAAAATTTATTCTAAAGTTGATGGCAGTATCTGAATTTTGTGTTTGAAATCCATTCCACTACACTGCTGCATGTAATTTCACAGACTGAAGTAACACTATCGTCTCCCACTGCAGAGCTTTTTCCTTCTTTTAAAACACTTCATTTAAAATTCACTTAAGTAAATTGTCAAAAAAAAGGGGGGGTTTATATTTTGAGTTTCAAGAACAGTTGGAATTTTGAAGTGTTTCGTTCCCATGGCAACTGTACCACTACCAACCAGCAGCAAATGTATCCTCCAGAGATACAAACAGTACAAAATGCTGCCAAAAACACCACATAGGTTTGGAGGCAAAGTCAAATTTTCAGTTTCCAGCAGTAAAGCCCAGAGAAGCTGTAGTGGTTAAACACTATGGCTGGTAACTTCAGTAAGTAAATACTAACCACTCCTGTAGAAAATAGGTTTGACATTATTCCAGCACTTTACACAGCTCCCAGAGCCTCAGCCCTGCCTTTACAGATGGATTCACTTCATCTGCAGCATTCTCTGTTCAACCCTCACTGACCTCAGATCCTGCAAGTGAGCAAAACCCATCACTTAACTCCTTCTCCCTTCACCTGCACTAAGCAAGAGGCACCTGAGATCTGCCCTGCTCCCCTCTTGCATCTTCCACTTTTTCCCACCTGGCTATGCTGCACTTGAGCACATAAAATCACCCTCCTGTATTTCTTTTATCTGTGTTACACAGCTGTTCCTTTAGGAAGATTAACAGGTATTTCTTGGTCTGTTCTTTCCCTCTCACAGAGGAAGGTCACTCATTAGCAGCACATCAGGCAAAGGCAGTTCTTTTACCTCCTCACTGTATTTTGCTTTTCCTGACCATACAAAGGGCTTAGAGAACAGAAATACAAAATTTGAGACCTGGAACAGCTTCTCTACTGGTTGCATCTTTCCTTATACCCTCCCCTACCCTTTTTCCCCCTGCTCCCAGAAAACAAAAAGGGAGAATCCAGAGTTCTTCCTCAGGCACTCACCAGTTCTGCAGTAGGGATAGGCATTCCATGCTTTTTCATGTATATTCAGAGCTCCTTCAGGGGCCAGCATTCTCACAAATGTTGGCACTTTGCTGTAGAATTTGGAAATAGGAAAAAAGGCATTGATAAGGACTACATGGAATGAGAACTGAGACAGGCAGAACATCACCTGAAATGCAAACACCAGAGATTTGCACAGTTCTGGAATTGGTAGGGCTCTCCCCAGCCCCATTACAATGTTTTCCAGAAATGCTAAATCAAACATGTTAATATAAATCTTCTTTACATAATGAAAGAAAAAACAAATGAAAAAAAAAAAAAGAGGCTGAAAGCAGGTTGAAATCTAGAAGATGTTTTGTTCTTTAGCCAAATTCAAGTATGAAAATATTGGGTGGCAGGATCAGACTTGCTTTGAAAAGCTCAAAGGCAGATTTTCTTGGGACAGGAGAGGGCGGCTGTCCCAGTGATGCTCACTACCAGGTGCTGTTATGCTCCTGCCTTCTGCACCTTTCAGCCTTTACATCATCTGTGATTTACAGCTGCTGCAGCCCCTGTGGTTCCTGCTGCCCAGCTCTGGGAGTGAAGTGGTTCCCATACCTCTGTAGGTGGTAGATCTTGTGTGTGTACTGCCCACGCTCTCCATCCCTCTCGTAGGGTTCGTTCACCAGGACTTCCACTCCTTCACCTCCACCAGTTTCATTTTTACTGGCTTCTGCCACAGAATACAGCTGCCCCACTTGATACTGGAGAAGTTAAAGACACATTATTACCATGGCTATAATTCAGCTGAAGTAATAACTTTGCCAGAAGAAGCCAAGGACAAATTTATTACCCGGGGAGAGGACAGAGAAAAGGACACCCACTTGTATGGGCAGATAAGCAGCTCATTTAATTTCATTTGAGATGGAAAGCTTGAGTGGTAGTTAGGAGGAAAGCACTGCCAGTGAAACACCTTTAACCCTCCAATGTCAAGCTCCAAACCAACGGAGAATCAGGAGAAAGCAGGAAAGAGTAAAGGAGCATCAGAAAGCAAGAAAACACAGATGACCTCAGGGATACTGTAGCAAAATCCATTGGGTTTCACTCTTTTTGAGTGACACACAGCTGTCCCCACAAAACTGAGAGTAAGGCACTGCCAGTCCTGAATCAATAAGCACACAGTGCTACATCCAGAAGAGTCCCAAAGAAATTCACATCAAGCTTGTTTACAAAATGCAGGATAAGGGGGAAAGGAGTGAAAAACTTCATAAGGGAGAGAGAAGATAAAGGGTACTTGCACCACCTGATTTAAATGCTCCAAGAAACAAACTCCTCAAATGTGCACAGCTTAGGAACCCTGAGGGTCAAAGATGAGCATCCCCCACGTGCATTTCAATCAACTGAGAATGAAGGCTGAAGCAAAGAGGGAATTTTCATTCTGAAAACTTTATCTAATGAAATAACTGAGCCAGTGTCCCAAATGACCAGTTGATCTATGCTGTCACTGCTCCCACTATTATTTTTCCTATTATCTTTGGTTTGGATTGTGTTGTTTTTCCTCTTAGCCACAAGCTTAAACCACTACCAGGGAGAGCACAGAATTTCAACATACAGTAAAATTCTCTCCCTAAAATAATTTCTCAGTCTCTTACAGACACTCACTTGGCAGCATTATTTCCCAGAAATCACTTAAAGTACTTGACACTACACAACTTCTTTCATAAGAGGCATTCACAAACGTTTCCCTGGGCAGAACAGAGGAAAAACCAAAAATAAACAAAAGAGAACATTCTCCTGTGCAGAAGATGTAAAGATTAATACACTCCTGCCTCTTGTAGCTGAAAAAGGGGATGCAGAGCTCAAAAGAAAAATGATCAAATGAAGAAAATTCACACAGGTCTCTCTGAGGCAAAGTTAGATGAGCAAAGTTTGAGGATGAAGAAGCTAAACCACTGATTTAAAAGGAAGAGTTCTAACTTAGCAGAGTTAAGACTTCAGAACTTTTAAGTGAGCAAAACAGCAACTGTTGCCAAAGGCAACAGTACAGGGACACAATCTGAAAGGGTAAACCACAAAGTGTTTGACACCAGAAGTGCAATAAAAAAAAAAAAAAAAAAAAATCAACTACCAAAACCTCCTAAAAATTCCATAACATAACTACAAAGCAATGCAACACTGTTGAGGCCATCTTCCTTTTCCACAGCATAAGGCTCTGCATTATAAACAGGAATAGCACTTCTGAAAGGCAGCCTGGAAAAGTGGAATACTGCTCAGAGCTGAGAACCCAGAAATACCTCACTGGGCTGGAACATCTTCTGCAAGGAAGGAAGATTTCTACAGTCGTTAAATTTTGTTGTCACAGCATCCAAAATAACAACAGTACCCAAAGCTCTCTGGTACTTTGTGCCATCTGGTGCCAGCCTGCTGGAAGAAGAGATGGAAGCCAGAGTAACAAGGGTAGGTGTCCTGGCCTCAGCTCATGTGGGGCAGGACAAAAATCAGAGCATTTTCAAGATAAGAGCAGCAGCTCTGGATCTCTCCAGAAGGTCCTGGCCCAGGTTACATGAGCAGCCCTCACTTGGCTGGACAGTTCCTGCACTGTCACAGCAGGTTGGGTTTCAGTCTGGGTTTTGGGCTGCAATACAAGTCTGTGACTTCTGACATTTCATACACCACACTGCCTTCCTTATGACTGCCTATGTATGACCCACACAAAGCAGAACACTCACCTCCCTCCAGAAGAGCAAAACATGAGAGTTGTGAAACCTTAGAAGCAAAGTTGCTTTAGCAGAGTAAGAGCCACACAAACCCTCACAGAACAGAGTTTATTATGAGTTTGGTAAGTACAGGATTACAGGCAGGACTGAATGGCTTTGCCTGCTTTGCAGCAAGTCCCAGGACAGAGCTCCAGGAGCACCAACTAATTCCTCTTAGGAACAGCCTCTTATTCATTCCTTCTCCCTTTCAAATACCTGGGTCAAAGTTCAGACACTAAGAAGATAAACCCTTTGGTTTAACATCTTCACCATTTAAACTTCCCTGTTATTTCTGAGCCTTTAATCACACTGATGAGAGAGGAAAAGGCCCAAATAAAACTGTCCCAATCAGCAAATCCCACATCATTCTCTCTGCAAAGGTAAACAGAGAAAAAGATTTTGGCTCTAGGAATCTGAACTCCAGACAGACCTGAGAGCACCAGAAAACTCTTCTCCTCTTCTGCAGGACATCCCTCTTGCTCTGTTCCAAACACCTCTTATACAGCTGAGAGAATATCTTCATTGCACCCAATTTCCTCCAGCAGGCCTGATCTCAACACAACCATCCTCAAGAGCAGTTGTTTTCCTGAAAGCTGCTTTGAATGCAATTAATAAGATTCCTGTGTGTTTGGCAAGCTCCTTGCCATGTGAAAAGGAACAAAGAGGCAGCACAGAATGTGTACACACAGCTCTAATCCATACCAGCATTTCAGTGGCAGCTGGCAGAGCCACCCACACGAGTCCACGCTCCCCAGGCTGGCACCTGCTGCTGGTCAGGGACTGGGAGCAGAGCCTGGCACCCAACACTCAACAAGGAAATTCCCTTTGCTCCCCACAGTGGGACAGGGGATAACCCAGCACAGCAGTGCAGCTTGCAGCCTGCACTTGAGCAGGACTGTGTTTTGGCAGGGTTTCCATGCAGAAGACAGACTGCTACAGTCCAACTCCTACATGCCAGTTTTAGTCATCACCAGGGCTTCTCTTGCACTGTTTGGTTCCCAGCTTGGCTAAGCAGCACTGAGATCTGTGTTGATTCAGTCACAGCTCCCCAGTGCCTTCTGACCACCAGTTTTCTCTTGAATTCCATACTATTGGTTAAGATCCATTTGCTAAGGGTGGAGACTGAACACAGAATCCCTGGTATATCACAGATCTTCACAAAAGACTCCCTCAGCCCTTTCATGATGTCTCAAAGTTACAATTAATTTCATTCCCTATCTTACACACTGGCATCAGATGCAACAATTTCATACAGAAGGTGTGAACTCTTAAGCCTTTTGAGCAAAAATCAACCATAGGAAAATGAAATCAGAAGTCCTCCTGCTAGCCAGAGATGCTTCATGAGCAGCTACACAGTCAGGAGCAACAACAAGTCTCCAGAGCCCTATTTAAGAGTTTTGCACACAAGGAAATCCTTGAAAGCAATGAAGGTTTAACAGCTGGTTTGTAGAACAGACAGCAGTGCAGTGACCAAGTGATGCACAGATGTGTCAGCATCTTTGCACACAGGAAGGGGGATGAAGCAATAAACACAGCAGCAGTCATCCTCTGAGTCAACACTGGAAATAACCTTTTTTCTTAAGCACACCCAGCTACACAGTCAAAACTAAGGGAACTTTAGAACTGCTCAGGGAACTGGCTCCTGAAATCTGCCCTACCACGGGAAAAGCACCACACCTTGGAAAGGGACATCACTCGTGGGACATGGTGACAATGTGCAAGTTTGGGGAGAAATTTCATTTGGTCAGGTTGGGGGTTTCTCCACAAGGCAAGCACTGGACCCAGAGTAGAGCAATACATGTCCTGAAACAGATAATCCCAGGGACCCACACAAGGAGTTTGCCAGAGACTGGCAGGTTTATCTACAGGCCAGACCCTCAGTTTTCCACACAGGCAGTCTGCACACGAGGCTCTGAACAGGCTGGGAGGGACAAGAGCACAGCCAGGGACTCGCTTTAACTGGATGAAGGCTAATCCCAGTATCAGAGAACTGAGGAAAACCCTGTGTTGGGTTCCATCCAGTCTAACCCCCTCAAAGGAACAATCTGCATGCTGCTGCTTTGACTTTCTATTTACACAGCTTGACACCAAGGAGCCAGATCACTACAAGGCAGGGTTCCTGTTATTCAGGAAGGTCCTTTCTGTCCATTGAGCTCAAGCAACCTGCCACTTACCCACCAGGTTGCATCCTTTGCTTACTTGATAAACTGATCATGTTACTCCTTCCTTTGTCAAGCTCTTGGTCTTGTGAGTGGTGCTCTTGCACAATAAAAGATCCAAACTTCCCTACTCTCATACTTCAGTCTGACTTCTGTTAAAACTGCTGGAAACAGATTCATGCAGAAAGCATAAAAGCTACAGGTAGGGAGCAAGCAACAGACAGAACTTCTGGCATTAACAGCCTTGTTCTTGCACTAACACAGAACACAGATCCAAACCCACTCCCTGATCAGAGTTCTGGGTTTTCTGTCAGCATCTGATACCTGTCACATCAGACTGAGCCACAGGAACAAGAAATTCAGCTTAGACACTGCTTCTGTTTTACCAGCCAGTCTGATGGCTGCAGGAATGCACTACATGAACTTCCAAACTGTGTTCTGTCAAAAGAGTGAGAGTTATAAAAGGGATGTGCTTAAAAAAGTGCTGCCATCAGCCAGCCCACCACTGTCTACGCCACAGTAGCTGCTATATTCAGAGGAAAGAAAAATGAACAAGAGTGCTGTTATCACAGCTCTCCCTAAGAGTTAGAACAAGGCCTTGATCAGAGTTCACAAACCCAAGGCTCACAGCCAAGGATCACAAGGAAAAAATAAAACACATCCAGAAGAAGGAATCTGCTATGGAAGTGCTATAGACTCAGTCATGTTAGTATAAAGATTAAAAAATTCAAAACACTTCTATGGTTAGATTCTCTTCAAGAGTGATGTTCAATGCAGGAGGGAGGAAGGAAAGGCAAGCTGAAAATCAGAGGAAACAGGAGGGAAACAGCAACTGAGTCTGCACAGTTATTCCATGGGTGGTTCCTTGTCCAATAGGAACTATATCTCTTCTCTCAATTCAGCTTTATCTAAACAAAAAGAAAGTTTGCTGTATGTAAGAGCTAAATAGCACAGGTCTTAAAAAGTCCTTTTGCTAAATGAACCTCCTAAGTAATTCTTGATCTTTGCCTAAGAGTTGAAAACAAAAGAGCTCCAGCAAAACACAGTTTAAAAGGTGACTTAAATCTGCACTAAAGCTTCCCCTTCATGTTAAAAAAATAGAAAAGAACAATAGTGCTAATGAAAAGGAAACTGCACTTGAAAACAGCCTGACAGCTCAAGATTTATAATCAGCATATCTGAAAGTATTTTGTAAGAGAGATGATTGGCACCCTCAGACTTAATACAATGATTTGGTCAAAAATGATGGTGAATGAGTAAGAGCTCACAGGGGCCCCTGAAGACAGCTTGCATTTTCCAGTTTTTGTTCATGCTTTGATCACAGGTTTATTTACAGTCCTAAAGCAGGAAGCAAGGAACTCACCTCCTCCACAGACACGGGCAGGATAACGCGGCTGGAAGGGAAACAGAGGCAGAAATTAGCAAATATCCCTGCAGCCCCCAAATTCCCACACTCCTCACAGCAATGGCTGCACAGCTCTCCTCTCCCCCCAGAATTCCAGCATCCACCCAGCACTCCTTAGGCCAAAGCCTATTTATATAACAGCCTCAAAGAGAAGCAATGATAGAGCATAATTGCAACCCTCTCCTAAAACTCTGTAATTCAACTGGTGATCCCTCACTGGCCTACAAACCCACACAGCACCCGCACCGGGTGATCCCTGTCCCTCCATCCTTTCAGCAATCCCATCCTATTCCTCACCAAACTGCTGGGGAGGTTTCTGTGGGCCTCAGCAATTCTGCAGAGATCTGCAATAGCCACAAGGCACGATTTGCTCACATGTCCCAAAGCAGCAGCAAACAGCAGAGGAAAGGCTTTCTCAGAGCTCACTGCAAAGCAGGCTGCAGCCACTGCTTTAAATGAATCTTCTTTTTTTTTATTATTGTGGTTTCCTGAACGCTTCTGAGAACCAACTGACTGGACAACGGAGCAAAAACTGCCTGAAGTCACACAGATTTTTTTGAAAATTATCAATTTAAAGCTGACAGAAATACATCCTTGTTAAGATCTTCTCCAAAACTGGATCTGTGGTTGACTTCTGCTTTCAGCAAGGATGATGTCAAACAAGGAACCAAAGCAAGAAACAGATAGGAAATGGATATGGCTACCATGGGCAGAAGAATTCCCAAGTCTTTGGGAATTAGTCTCAAAGGAGCTAGGACACAATCAGGGAAAAAAGCCCTCTGTATTAATAAACTGATTATGAAAAAGCAATAGTGGTGAAAATAGAATTCTTTTTTTACACTTTACCAAAAGAACAAACTGCAATAGGGGCAAAAGATTACAGATTATGCAAGATTACTTGTGACAGCAACACTTTATGCTGACTGCAAAGTACTGCAGAAAGAACTACTGAGAACTGCAAATGAAGTTGAGTGTCAATACAAAAAAAAAAGAATAATGCACTATAGGCACTCATTTTCACCAAACACGTGGGGTTAATGAGCCCCAAGTTAATTACTGCCAATATCTTGAGCCTTTATGGAAAAGCAGCAGGAAACATCAGCTCAGTGGCAGTTCAAAAGTAAATCCAATAGAGAAACTGGAAAAGCACACAGACAAAAAAGACAATTATGTCACTAGAATCTCCCACATATCAACATCTTGAATATTGCCCATAGTCCTGGTCACTTTATTCAAAGAGGATACAGAACAAGTGAAGGGAGCTGAAAAAGATGGAGATGGGAAAAAGCTTCTGTGTGAGAAGAAAGCAGTTAAGAGGAAAAAAACAGCTAAAAGGCTCAGGTAGGGAAGAGTTTTAGAGATCATAAATGATGCAAAAAAAAAAGTGAATGGAGAAGGAACAGTGACTGTTTTACAACAGAAAAATCATTAGGCAACAAATTTGAGACCAAATCACGTGTGCTTCTTTACGTCAGGTCTATGAAGACATGGCATTCCTTGCCAAGTACAGGAAATAAAAGCAATTTTTAAATGGGATTTTTAAATGGAAATCCATGTGCCACTTGCTGGTAGGATACATTGAACTATAATTGTTTTACTCACTGTTACATAGTGTTTCCAGAAAATAAAATGTATGTTTCCTTGCTGAAAGGAAAGAGGACCAACACCAGTGTAGTGTAAGGGAGGATAATAAAAAAAGGAAAGGGATTTTCACAGGTAGATTTTGCCATCAAGCATGATGTTGGGTTAGTTAACTGGATAAAAGTGTAATAAAAGAGGGGCTGGATGATAAATTAAAGTGAAAGACCAAGAAACAGGGAAAAAACAATTTCTTTGGAATGGAGTTCAAACATTTTTCTTCAGAAAACCTGGTGTAAAACATTGCTGTAAGCAAATTAAATTCCATTTAGGAAACTGGAAGACACTAAATCTGAATTGTTATCTTGGAGTTCAATGGAGAAACAGAAACACAAACAAAATCAGTGGTTTACAGTTTGTTCAGTCCAGCAAACCAAGAGAGTGGGGGTGAAAACCACTTAAAGGTAGTGAAGTGATAAATGAGGAGGAGGGAAAACTCCTCAAGAGGATCTTGAGGAAATCCTTTGCAAGAGCAGCAATGGGAACAAAGATTCCTAACTTTAGGGCAGAACTTGCTCAATTTACGAGAAATTATATGATGTGGTCAGCCTGAAAATGGTGAGGAACATTTGAGATCCCTGTTAGATTGAAATCTGCCTCAAATGCCAGCAAAGGGAAGTACAGCTGCAGGGAAGGTCAGTGGCATTATCGTCACTTCACAGGAAAGGGAAGTCAGTCTCCACACTCTGATTCTCCTCAAGGTCTTCCAAGGCAGCTTAAATCAAAATAAGGACAGCACGCAAGACTCCAGCCAGCATTTACAGACCCTGACACCAAAAAAACGCAAACAAATGAACAAAATCCATGCAGCTGATCTGCAGCACGGATGGATAGAAATGCAAGATAAGTCTGGAAGTCTGACAGGACATCAAATGAAAGGGTTAAAGTCATCACTGCATAACCATCAGAACAAGAAGCTGTAGAGAAATGATGAGACAGACTTGTCTGATAATAAAATGTGACATCAGGTTTTTGTTCTATTGCTCTATTTCTGTATCAGCTCCTAAAATACTTACAGGCATAATAAAAGCCATCTGATTTACTAGGGAGAGTGAGACAAGGGGTCACAGGGATGGAAGAATAATCTGCTCAGATGAGATGAAGTTAGAGATCATTTAGATTTTTACCACCTATGGTAGGAAGGCAGAAATTAGGCAGCAACCTAAGAACTAACATAAGAAACAGCAAAACAGTAACAGCAAAGCACTTCAAATAGCCAGCTCACACCAAAACAAGAGGTTTCAACATGCCTTAAACAACTGCTTCCTGGAACAGGAGATTTCATCAAAAACCATCTCAAATAGATGTAAACTGAGCACGTACAACGCCAAGAAAATTTAAATCTGAGCCAATACAGTGACACAACTCTGAACGTGCAGCTGTCAGAGGTGGTTGGGAATCTTAGAAAGTCAAAAATTAATGTTCATTTGGAAAGTCCAGCAGCAACCTTGACTGTCCTTAGAGTCACACATGTCTTACTAAGGGCAAAACAAATGGAAGAAAATAAATAGTATAATGGCAACATTGGAAGGTTTAGTGACCCTTTTGACAATGGAAACCTATAAAAGGAAACCAATGTAATAATTCTGGTTTTTTTAACCTTTACTCTTAACGTTTACACTTCCCACCTAGTTTCTGAAGCAGGCAGTGTGAAAGACCAGTAGGCATGCTGATATGGTGAGGTAAATAATATTGAGTAAAATGACTTTTGGAAGTGACAGTCACGAAAATGAATTGCTCATGCTGTCAGAAATCTGATTCAAAATACATATGTTCTCACCTTTACAGCACAGCTCACTGATAATGAGCTTTACTGTGGTACAGAGCAAGGGATTGTGAGCAGAAAAATGAAAAAGATACACAATAACCCAGCCAAGGTGCTCTAAGAGGGAAAGCAGTAAATCCACAGGAAAACATCAACAGAACAGATGTTGTAGAAGGAGTTAATTATCTTTTCATGCACCTGAAACTGAGCACTTGGGCCAGGTTTCTGCCTGCTATCCAGATTAACACTACAGAAGGTAATGGTGTTTTTGTGTTACAAAGAGCAGCTCTGCTGCTGCTCCTGAATTCTACACTCCTATTGTTTGGATAAAAATAGCAGGGGTTTAAGGATTGGGGGGGAAAAAAAGTTAATCAAGTTTAAAGGCAACTACGAGGATCAGTACAACCCTCAACGTAGTTTTAATATTTAAATCCACACCATGGTCCATAATCTCGCAAAGTAATTCCTGTAAGGAGGGCACAGTCATGTAGGTAAATGTGTCTAAGAGAAGACCTGAAAACCCACTTTATCACTGGGATCACAGGTATCTTTTGGAAGGGGAGAGATAAAAAATAAACAGAAAGCTTCTTCCATCAGCCAAAAGAAGTTTAAAATGATGGAATGCACTTAACTTGGGAATGCACTTGAGTTAACCTTAAGAATTCAGGAAAGAACTATGTGCAGAGTGCACACAGCTTTGAAGACACCCAGCCAAAGTGCACCGGTCCGAGAGCAGATTCCACGTTAGCGAGCACAAAGCAGCTGAACCAAGGACTGTGACAAGTGGTGACTAACAGCTACACACCCTCACGTCCAGCCAGCTTTCCACTCCTTCATCCCCATCACAGGGCAGGACAACCGCAGCAGCCTCAGCGTCAGTGAACAACTCCAAGGTGAGCCTTCCACACACAAAAAATATTTTGGAGCTACCTCATTGCTGACATTCTCGGGAGTCCCTCCACGGAGGTTACACAGCCGAAGGCGGGAGGGGATCAAAGCCAGGCTTGACACTCGGCTCTGTTACAGCGAGCACGACCGCCCCTGCCTCCCTCAGAGCTCCCACAGAAACCGCCGGGACTGAGCGGGCTCCCGCTCGGCCCTCGGCTCCCGGGCACCGGCAACACCCACCCGGCACAGCCGCCCGCGGAACCCGCGGGGGCACCGGCGGCACCCGCGGAGCCGCAGAGGGGCCGAGCGGCCCCGGTGCCCGCCGGCAGCCGCGGCCCCCGCCCCGCCGTGACCTTCATGCCGCCCCCACCGCCGCCGCCGCGGCCCTCACGGCGCTCCCCGCTCCCTCCCTCCCTCTCCGCGGCCGCAGTGCGGGGCAAGGCCGGGCCGCCCACCCGCGGCCGTCACCGCGCCAGGCCCCGGGCGCGCTCGGAGGTGACCGGAGGGGCTCAGGGGGACCGGAATGGGGGAGCTCCCCGCACTCACTATTCCTTGATGAGCACCATGGCGGCGCCGCCGCGCGCCTCCCGCCCGGGCCAGCGCCGCTGAAGGTGACAGGAGGCGCGTCCCGGAGCCGCTGCGCGGGATGAGCCGAGCCGAGCCGAGCCGAGCCGAGCCGCGCCGAGCCGCGCCGCACCGGGACGGGGGGGCCGGGGCGGTTCGTCTCTGCGGCAACGGCTGCGTCACCTCCGCGCCGCGCGCGGGGCGGGGCGGGGCCGCCCAGCTCTTCCCGCCCCCCGGCCCCCTCAGGCAGCGCGCGCCTCCCTCACGGGCTTCTGCCTGGAGCGCCGCTGATGTTTTAAATTAAAACGCCTGGGGTTTTGGTGTTTGGGGTTTTTTTTAGGTTTTTTCATGACGTGTAAAGCGCCTGGTGCTGTTTCAGTTTCAAGGCTGGGCTTGCCAGAGCAGTGCCGCAGTCTTCCCAGCAGTGCCGCTGGCAGCGAACTCCTGGCAAGCCCTCAGGTTGTTCTGGATCAACTCATCAACTCATTTTAAACTATAGCTGCTTCTGTAGGTTCTCTCAAGAGCTGTAAACCGCATGGTTGTTACTGGTTTCAGCTCGGGACTGGGGTTCCCGAGAAGTCTCCCTGCAGAGCTCCCAGAAATCTCCCTCCTGCCACCAGCAGGTTCTCCTTAAATCACAGAATGGTTTCACTCGGGAGAGACCCCAAAGACCCAAACGTCCTGTTCCATCCCCTGCCATGGGCAGGGACACCTTCCACCAACCCAGTTTGCTCCAAGCCCTGTCCAGCCTGGCCTTGGACGTTTCCAGGGATGGGGCAGCCACAGCTTCTCTGGGCACTCTGTGCAAGAGCCTCCCCACCCTCACAGGGAATTTCTCCCCAATATCTAACCTAAATTTCCTTTCTTCCAGTCTGAACCCATTCCTCCTTGTCCTATCACTACAGTGCCTGACAAAGGGTCCCTTTCTGGCTCCCCTGTAGCTCCTTCAGATACTGGTAGGTGCTGTGTGGTCTCCACACAACCTTCTCCTCTCCAGGCTGAACTAACCCAAATTTCCCAGCCTGTATTTTTGTCAGCTTCGTGGCCCCCCCTCTTTTGGGAGGGTGGGGAAGGGAAATGACGAGTGACCGGGGTATTTACGCAAATAGCCAGGGTTTAAGTCAGCACTACAGTCAGACAGGGTGAGTGGCTTCAGGTTATGGGCTTCACCTTGTCACTAGGTCATGATTTATGGCATTTTCAATGATTGTCATTATTGGATTGGAAAAGTAAACCACCACAGATTTAGCATCACCAAGCTAAGGCATGGATAACCGAGACGTGCAGCTTTGCTGTTGACACCTGTGATCCCTTCTAAGGCCACACTGTTCATTTGTCACTATAGCTGAGCTCAATCTCATTCTCAACCCGCCACCTACAGGGTTTGGTTTTTTTTTTCCTCCAAGATTATACTCATTTGGAGAAGAAAAAATTAATTGGCAGTGGCTCTTAGCTCCTAACCTAGAGAAGAGTCAAGGAAATATTCAACCTGGGTCCTGCCCTTTGGCAGATGCCACCCTTTAAAGCATTCATGGTTCCATAATCTCGTTAGGAAGCAACCAATGCTTTTATTATGTTCACCCTCAGAAGGAAAACTAATGATTAACTTATTATCACTTTATTTTGAGATAGTACTGCAAGAGTGCACATCACCTTACAAACACAGAGAAGATGACCCAGGCCTGCCCCGAGGAGTTTACAATTCCACTTCGGCAAACGCTACAAAAAAATTCTGTGGACAGGAAAAGGTGGGAGAGGTAATGCTGGCAGGTTAAAGAGTGGGTTTTCTGAAAGAGGGGATTGTCTCCAGAATAAAAAGCAGGTGACAGAGGGTCAGGCACAAGGAAGTGACAAACAGCAGTGGGAGGACAATGTGGAGCACAGGACACCTGGTAAAAACAGATTGCACAGAGACAGGCTGGCAGCACATGGAAGAAAACCAGGACCTGTGGGCTTTATAATTAACATGTAAGATTGCAGCTACATAACACATCATTGTTTCAGCTATTCCAGAGAAGATAACATTGTGAATCAGAAGTGGCCTTTTTTTTTTTTTTTAATAAAAAACCCCAAACCAGTCCATTCCCAACAGGAATCTGTTGTACTGTAATACTATTTTCCATTATGAGCACTTTGCACTTTTAAAATGGGGTGTAGGGAATTTCAAGCTCTGCAGATCCAGAAAAAAAAATCAAAGGGGGGAAAAAAAGAGTAGCAAATATGTGTAGTTTAGAGATTTCATTCCTTTTACCCTACAGTATCTGCTTTGAATTTTGTAGCATATTTTCCAAATTCATCAGCCTGTCAAGAGGGAAATCTCCTACTTGAAAACATTTTAGTGATTTACGGACTTAGTTAAAATCTCATTATCCTGCAATTTTCCTTTGCAGACAGAGCATGAAGAGGCCAGGCTTTGCTGTGGGAGTTAAACATTTCAGTTGCTGTAGCAGCACTGCACTTAAATTGGTGTCTCAGCAAGATTTGCCCCCTTTTTTTCCCAGACATCTGTGTCCAGTTTCATCTCAAGGATCCAGATATAGCTTTACTCAGTGACTGTCATAGTGTAAGTGTCCTATTAAGCAGAACAGCACAGATTTTCTCTGCTACTTCTGACATTGTGTCACTGCATTAGTGCTATAAAGGCTGTGTCAACAGGGCTTAGGTTCTGACAGATTAGTGAAAGCAAAAAGCTGTCACCCTCCCTTCCCCACTCTGTGAATTCAATTTTATTTTAATACAAATGCAGATTAAATGCATGTGAGAGGCTGTAGAGCCTGGGAGCAGTGTCTGCAGAAGGTGCAATCGCTTTACACAGCAACACCTTTGAGGTACTCACAGATCAGGTTTCTGCTCTTTACATTCAGCTGGGGTTGCTTCCATGGAGCTCTCTCCCATGGCCACCCTCCTTGCACTTCCCATATGGATCAGGGTAAGGAGGTACAAAGGACACAAAAACCTTCCTAAGTCCTACAAACTCATCATTTAGGAATTATGAGAGCAGTTCAACACATTGACCTATATTTGAGTTCTACAGATAAATGCATTATTGATGCTAACTGCTGGGACTCTATACTCTTTGGTAGCCCATTTATTATTCCCACAAGGTATCTCGTGCACCAGGTATTGTCTTGGTCCTGAAACACTCAGCTGGGAAGCAGCAATGCTGTTTTCCACTCCAAATGTATATAATGTTATTATATACAACTCCATTTCCCTAAGCATCAAAGGATGAGGCAAACTGCCCCTGATCAACTACAGTGACACGACCACCTCAGCTGTGTTTCTGCTGTGCAAGACAATGTTTGGAACAATCTGAAGGCAGAATATTGCCCTCCTGCAATAGTGACCCCACTGCTGCAGGAGGTGCAGCTCTGAAGCAGTTATGCCTCAATCAGTAGAGTGTTTGCACATCCTGCATGCAGGTACAGGTTTTTGATAGATAAATATGAGACTGAAGTTAGTTTGGTTCACAACTGTCAAAATAAATTTCACTCTGTTCAATCAGAGCAGTGTTTCACTTCAGCCCAGCGTGTTTTCTCCAGCTTTGGCCAATTCTTACAGGACAGAACATGCAGACAAGTATCTTTCCTTGGCATAACTTTCATATTTACAGCAACTTAAAATCTCCCTGAGTTAGTGGATGCATCAGACCATTGTTTAACCAGCCTCTTCTTTTAAAAACATTGATACTTCTGTTCCCCACTACATTCTGCAGCAAAGAATTCCAGTTTGACTTTGCATGGCCCCAGAACATGATCCCATTTGTCTGTTCAACCCTGAACAGCTAAAAGCTCCCTCTGTGCCCACCAGGACATGAGCTCTCCTCACAGCTGACCAGCAGCTTCTGACATTAAGCACACACGTTCACCAGTTCATCAGATGAAACTGGATTTGAAGATATCCCTAATAAAGGGCAGGATCTGGGAATTGCAGTAGGGAGGTAGATGGCAGAAATAAAATTGTGTTCTTTGAAGAATGTGCAGCTCAATTAAAAGGCAGCAGCATCTCCACTAAGACTTCATTAAAATTTGCCACTCTCTGTTCCACTATTTTGCTGAGACATTTGTAACAGGCATTTAAGTGACATAAGAGTGGAAGAAATCACATTCAATTCTGAAACTGAGGTGGAAGTAATGCTGGCTAGCACACAAAACACCAACTCTGCTTTAGGACACTGAGACTATGGATGGAGGCTCACACACCTGATACTTAATCTGTCATTGTCATGTCATGAGTATCTCTGAGCAGGAGCAGGACTCTTCTCAAAATATTTAGAAGTATTGTAATATAAAATGCAGAAATCTGCAGAAAGCCCTCTGGTTGTACCACTGCTGGTGTATCTCTGAACATGTACTTGAGACAAGACAGGTGACCAGCAAAATTAATCAAAACTCTGCCTTCTTAATTATTGCTCAAAAAAAGATGGAAAGCTCATTAAATCATCACCAAAACACAAAAAGTTCCAGAAGAATACAGTGTTGACAGCAGGCAGTAAATCTGCCTTGAAACAAACACATTTAATAAAGGCAACACATTAAAAAAAAAAAAAATCACAGATGTGTAAAATCCTCAAGTGGTGAATCCTGAAAGGAGTGAAGACTAAAAGGTACCACGGCGTGCGGAGCAGCAGCGACTGGAGATGGCGCTGCCGGCCCACGGAGCGCTGGCCCTGCCACCAGCCAGGGAGGGACCCGCGGGGCTGCAGCAGAGCTGAAACCCTGCCCGGCCTGAGGTTCTGCCTCCCCCAAACCCCAGCGAAGGAGCTCGCAGCCAGCTCTGCTTCCAGGTCATCTGTCACAGGAAGGTGGCAGCACGGTGTTGTTTCTTGGACTTTTCCAACCAGACACAGTTGAATGTCTGAGCCCCTGGCAGGCTTTGCAGTAAAACACCACCACTATTTCTCCAGAATTGTTTTATTTCTGCCCCAACCTTCCCGCAGCCACCAGCTCAGCCCAGTGCAGTCGGTGCTCCTCCTCAGCCCTGCACAGCCCTGCTCCCAGCAGCTCCACTCGGTGCAGTGCTTAACACAGGGCTACAAAGCCTGAGCTGCCGACCTCAACAAGAAGGTTAAGGGCAGAAAAGTCTGCTTTAGACAAGGAAAACCTCTATAAAAATAAGCAGGTTAAAAATTCCCTTTGTATTCCCTCCCTGGGGCACCTTTATCCACACATATTGCTCTGACAGCAGCTTCACCTTACAATCAATCACCAGGTGCTCTGTCCAGACAGAGCATCAACATTGCAGAAGGCTCCTAGAACAGCCAAAGTGGCAGCATTTTGGTCAGTCACAGTAACCTGGTGTTCAGCAGCTGGGTGACCATTATCACAGCAAGGTAAATCAGCTATGGCTAAAGGAAAAATGACATCACCAAATCACCCTGCCACATGTCCACAGGATCCAGTTACCAGACACAAAGGAGTGTTCAGCACTCCTGGTTCTTTTCACCAGCAGGTCAGCTCATGGGAACACCAAGGTATCTGAAGCCCCAGAACTCAGCTTCAAGAAGCCTCTCCACTTTTTACTGAACACACATTGCTGCTCCCCTCCCAGGGGCATCTCAGGGGGGAAGGAGAGGCAAAAGGCAACAAAGTCTCAAAGCACTTCATCGGTAAACGAGATCCAATTCTTATCTCAGAGGCTCCAGGACTGCAGACAGTTTAAAACAAGTACAGGTGAGTTTGCCAACCGGGAAGAAGAGGAATTCCAGGCCTCCCAAGGCTTGGTCTAGGACCAGCAGTCCACTATAGGCTCTTCATTTCAGTGTGGAAGGCAGATCCATTGCTCACAGTCTGTGTCATTTGAAGTGATAAAAGGTTTGGGAGCTGTCAGTGCTAGCAGCCAACATTTAGCGAAACACTGAAGCTGTGCTCATACACATAGGAATAAAAACCCCTTCCCTGCCTCAAACAGGGATATGTCTGGAGAGACAGTAAAACCACTGGTTCCAGCTACACATCAAGCAGAAAGACCATTATGAAGCCTTGGGGAGGGAGGACAGTGCAGCTTGCATCCGAGACTGTGTCAGCCAAGTTTGGGGGAAGAAGGGGAGAAAACAGACTGCAGTGTGTTACATTTGCAAACTCAGTTTATGGTCTGTCTTCCCTCTTCCCCCATCCCTCTCTTCCTTCTCTCCCCAGTTTCCCATGCAAACTCTCTGCTGCTGGAGAGTGTGATCAGGGGATAATTTAAGACACAATAGCTGTGTGGCCTTTATAAAAAGGAAAAGTGTCCCATGTTTTGGAATAAGGAGCGGGAAGTCTCCTCCTGCCATTATCTGAGGAAATCTCAGTCATGATGTCCAGCCCTCACTCCAGTGATGAGCAAAGACTGGCAGAGCCAGGGGAGAAATGTCCTGGCTTACACCACAGGTAGAACCCACAGATGTGGTAGGAACTTGTACAGGGGAGGTTGTACATGAAGCACCAGTTTAAACAAAGGCTTCCTCAGTGGGAGTGCCATTGATTTTGAAGAAAAGTTTGGCATCTTCCATCTTCTGCTTTTTTTCTCTCTCTAGCCTGCGCCTGTAGCAGACCAGGTAGATTGGGAGGCAGAAACCCAGGAGGCTCAGGCCAAGCAAGCCAACATTCACCTGCAGGAGGAAAGCAAACCAAAATTAGGCTGGTTAGGAGAAGACAACAACCCAGTCACGCGTGCAGCAGTGTCAGAGCCCAGCCCACATCACCAGCTGTGGGCAAAGCAGGAGACGCCCTGCTCCCTGTGCTGGCAACATCCTCCACTGTTTTCATTTTACACTCAGAGAACCTTGTGTGTACAAGCTAAATGCTGCAAGAGTTTGTCACTCTGGATTATGGCTGTGGGAGTCTTGTTCCACAGAACAGGCAAAGGCTGTTGGAGCTGCAGGTGTTACACACCAAGTTTGCTGATTGAAGAGCAACAGGCATGGGCACACGTAGCCTAAAAACCAGAATTCTCTCCAGGATCACCCATGTCACCCATGATTTCATTGAGCTGCCCAGACTCTCAGCAAGGCACTACATTAGCCCTGCCCTCAACAGCCATTTGGCTTTTTGGACATTAGCATCAGCAATCCAAAATTTTTGCTGGAGCTTGTAGCTCTCAAGCATCACATTGTTTTTCCTCAGTTTTGAGGTCTGCTCACACTCACCCATTTTAACCTGACAGACACTGACTCACCACATAAAGTGTTAGTGGAAAGCATTCCCTTCCTCCCTTTCCATTCACCATAAGGGTTACTGGCTTTCCTGCCCAGGGACTCATTACTCACACAAGGAAAGGTCTCCTGGACAGCACCAAGGTAACAGCAGACTGAGATACACGAAAAATTACAGCTGGTTTTAACCTTGGTCCATGCACAGGAGTCCTTCAATGAGCCAAAAACCATCTTAACCCCCAAGCTTTCACATCAAAACTCAAGAACTTGCCCAGAGGGGGTCTCCTTTCAAAGGTCCTGTCAGTGCCATGAAGAGAGGCTGCTGCAGGAGGGCAAAGAGGGCACTGATCAACGACTGCAGCCCTGTCAAGCTGCCAAACTGAGTCGAGGGGTATCTGTCAACAAAGAAAGCAACAGCATTATTATGTGTCACCTTGACTTCATATCACCCAGGTCAGATTACATTCCCAGTCCAGTAACAACAAAGACCAACATGAGAGCACAGGCCCAAGACAGGCATAATGTGCAGAACTCCCTCCTGCACTGGGTAACTGCCCCTTTTTACAGGTTATTTACAAACACCCTGTGGTGTCACACTGCTCCTGAGAGCAGAATGGAACTGCTGCCAAGGCTGGAGCCTTCTTCTTCAGATTATCCTCATCCCGAGCTCTCAGACTTTAGCAATATCAGATCCAGCACTTGTTTTGTTTTGCAGCTCTGCTGTGGGCAAGTGGAAGTGCTTATACAGCTCCTGTTTCTATTGCACAGGGAGCAGAGTGTGGATATTTACAAGTTAAAAGCAGGGCTTCTTCATCCAGATGACAACACCAGTGCCTGAGCAATCATTTTCATCTGGTCATAACAATTTGCTCCCTTTGGAGGTGAGTGAAACCTGCACAACAGGTTAGTGTTTTCCTTTTTAGAGGACAAGTCTGATCCTATGTCAAACTAAACAACACTGTTGACTGGCAAGTGCTGGTATCAGATAATAATAATGGAAAAATAAATTTCAGGAATCTTCTAACATCTTTCTCTTTCCATGACTGAGCAGTATTTAAAAAGAGTCAAGTTAAACTAAACTTGGAAAGAAAGAAGCAAATCAAAACTTTCAAATAATAAAAAAAGTCACATTCAAAGCAAAAATACCTCAACTCCAGGAAGTTCCAGAGTTGCGATGGTCAAATAGGATTAGCTTACCAGTAAGGTGATACTTACTGCAACATACATTTATTTACCTTGCCCAAGACAAAAATATTTTGCTTCTGGCTGCCAGGGAACCAAAAGTTTATACATTTCTGAAGTAAAGTCTTAGATGTGTTGTCTAGTCTGGATTCCCCAGACACTGGGATCTAAACCTTTGACAGAAATAGTCTGTGCAGTCTCCATCCATGGAGATATTCAAACAAAATCAGTTGTACTCTTGGACCACCTGCACTACCTGACCTTAGTCTTGAGAGGTCCCTTCCTACCCCAACAAATCTCTCAAAGATTCCCAGAAAGGAACAGCTCCTCTTTGTTCCTCTGTCCTACCTGCCAGCACTGAGGGACAGATCTGTTTTCAAGGCCAAAAACATTGCTTAATGAGGAAGAGAGTATTCAGATTCAGCTATTGATAACTTGCTAAGTTGGAAACAGGATGGGTGATCTGTCCTGGGAAAGGGAGGAGGCATCACTAATGGTATCTTGAGCAATGTTTTACCAATGTCAACTTCAGAGGAGAGCAGCAGTGATGTTTTCAGTCCTGTTAATGTTTTACCTGGGCACATGCACACATCTGCTCATTGCAAGACAAAAAAAGCCTTGAGTTTTTACTATATAACCTGTGTGTCAATAGTTTAGTCTCACACATAACTGTTCCTGTCTCTGTTGCTAAACAAGGAAAGCCCTGGGATTTCAGTCCAGCTGTTGTCATGCCTAGAAGTGACTGAGGAAACAAATTGCATCATTTTTCCCCTCTGACCATGAAGACCTCATTCCTGATCTCCATCTCCCCAGGACAGACCATCACCCCAAACCAGTTTATCTGGCCAGCCACATCTTATAGGGAACCAGAGACTTACACAGCTGCATAGAGGCCTCCCACAGCTGAGTGGATGAATCCTCTCACAATTGTGTGCAAAATGAAGGACAGAATCTGAAAAAAAGAAGCAGAAAAATGTCACATCCCAAACACCCACTCAGGTGTGCCAGAACCCAACACCATTCCTAAAAGCTTTTCTTTTCAGGTAGGATTGGGAAACCCAGACCCAAAACCTGAAATATCAGCATGAGGGAACAAATTTGTACCTGTCTCCAGGCACTGCTTTTCCTTACTCTGCACACACACAAGACCTCTCTCATTTGTAGGTGGCACTGCTGCAAGGACGTGTCCCCAGCAACCCCTGGCCAGGATCACAATGCTTTTTCCATGGCCACCAATTTAGTTAATTTTCCACAGGTTATTGCAGACAACACGTAAGTATGAGCAAACTGCTCTTACTTGCTCATAGGCAAACTGATGTTTGCCTACATCATGAAGGTGTGTTTAAGTGTAGCATAAAATCACTAAACTCCTCTGCCAAAAATAGGTGGTGCCACAGAATAAATATTTTAACAGGTTTATAATCCCACAGGTACCACTGGGCACAGCATTTGACGCAGGAATAAGCTGCTGTACACATCACTCTGTTATGCTTCTTGCTGCAAGTTTTTACAACCTTCAGCAGCTTAAATCAAGCCCAGTTTAAATGTACAGGCACTGCTGAGAGGATCTTGGTGGGCAAGAATTTGTTGCCACACAGGCCAGCTGCAGAAACTTCAAGAAAAGTTAAAAAAAAAAAAAAAACAACTTTAAAGTGCAAATAAATTCTGAATCAAGTGGCATCTTAACTACAGCTGCTTGTTCAGGTTTTCCCAAGAGATCTAAACAGCACAGTGTTATTTGTTTCTGCTCTGAAAGTGGGGCTTGCAAAGCAGGATGTAAGTTTCCCAGCCCTCCTGCCACCACCAGCTGGTTCTCCTGGCACTGTGCTGTCATTCTGCCAGCACCCCACCCATTTCACCTACTCACTTGCAAGGGTAGATTAGGAATAAGACAGGTGATTCCAAATCCAACCAGCAGGAAGTTGGTGAATACAAAGGCATTGGTGGCGTTGGTGATTTTCTGGATCTGACGGTCACGCTTTTTCTTTTTCTTGTCACCTCTGGAAGGACAGCAAAACCTGGGTTACAAACACTCCCAGCAGCTGCTGGGACTCACAGCAAGATTCTCTACACATCACATCAACTATCTACACCAGTCTGGTTACAGAACTGCCTATGGAGGTGCTGGGATCTCCACCAGTGGATGCTGAGGAACATCTGGGTAATTATTTCAGTGCTGTTACTCTTACTCTTAGGCTAGGAGGGAAGTCTGAGCCTCTCCTGCTACAACTTAAATTTGCTCTTCTCGACTGATCTTAGTGGACATGGAAGATAGTCTGCTCCTTTCCTCTGCAATTATCAAGTCTTCCTTCAGGCTTTCTTTTCTATACTGCAGAGCCATTATTCTTTTCAGTCTTTGATCCCACAACACACAAGGCAGAGCAGAGGGGGCCTGCCCGGTGGCTGCATGTCCCGTGTGGGGCACACTACGCACTGCTCAGCGTTGCTCTCCTCATTCTCTTCTGAGCCATCATCACACTCTTTCATTCTCCAGTCCATGATGTATCCGATCACAGGCGCTGTCAGCAGGCACAGCAGCTGCAGGACCCCAAAAATGGAAGTGTAGAAAGCCACTGCAGGGAAAAAAAAAAATATTACAAATAGTTTTCAGTCCAAGCGAGAGGAAAAAATATGAAAAAAACCCCTTCCCATTATCACTTCTCTTATCAGTCATTCATCAACCTCCCAGACATCAGAATAGACATGCTGGGCACACTTCTTTCAGCCATTCTGATCCTGCACTGGAATTCTCTGGGCAGCAGCAGGTAGGGCTCCAAAAATGGGGACACAGCACCCACTCAGTGCCAGTGAGGTTTATTCTGGGCAGGACCAGCAGGAAAAGTTTTTATAAGCTTTGTGTGCTGCACAGCCAGGCCTGCTTTAGTCATCTCCTCTCCTGCCTTGCTGGGAGCTGCAGCTACAGCTTCTCCAGCTGGGATGCTCCAGTGAGGACAATCAGGCTGGGAAGGTGAGGACTAACCCAGTTTGTGCTGAATGGACAAATTTGGAAGAAAGGGGACAGGAGATTAACATCTAAAAATAACAGCATTTGTGAGCAATTGTTAAAAAGTTTAAAGTGATGAAAATTTCGTGCTAACGATGAGAGAAGTATCTCTGTGGCTTGCTAAGGGAAAGCTGATGCCAGCAGACTCAGAAGAAATCGTCCCCTCCCGTTACTGAGCAGTTCCCCCACCCTGCAAGGCTTTTTTCCACTTCCTCTCGCAGCCCACGTGGTGGCTGAGGCACTACACAGAAGGGCTGGTGAGTCACGGTGTGCCACAGCTCCAAAATAAGGATGTAGCTCTGAAACTGCCCATCTCAGCACCCAGAGCACAAGTTACAGCCCTGTAAGCAAAGCAGCTGAAATTTTCATTTGTCCCTCCCGTTTTTAAGTCCAGCCAAAGCTGTACAGCCAGGATTTCCACCAAAATCCACTTGGTAATGCAGAGAAAGTTTCCAACAAGCCTCTCTCTCCTCCACAGTTGCAGCAAACCCCAGCAGGGCTGCTCTGCTGTGCCCAAGGATGGCACCTGGTGATCTTTTCCTGGCTCCAGCTGCTGGCAAAGGAGCTGAGAGGAACTTCCAAGCTCCAAACTCACATTCATGGCCCCGTTCCTCCCACAAAGACAAGCCCTGAAGTGACCCCACATCCCCTCTCATGATAGCAACTGCTGCAGCCAAGAGAAACAGGTGGCATCACTCTCTGTGAGCATTGCAGGAGCTGATTTACTGCTGGCTGGTTATTTTTTAATAGAGGGTAAGAAGCAAGCCATGCTGTCATGTTTTGCCTCTTTATGCTACCCTGAACACTTAATCTTAGGCTCTAAACAGCAAGGGCAGAGGGCAGCTTGAATTAGGGAGTGAAATTTATGGGGTCAGCAAGGGAAGGGGAGGAAACACAGTAGCTGCTACAAAACAAGGCCCCTCAGCTTATCTGTCATCTTAAAAAACATTCTTTCCCAAGGAGAAAAAGCAAGAATACCCAGCAAAGGAAGCACACATGGGCACAAGCCTTTACATTTCCTGTTTTAAATGCTTTTCACTCAGAACTACCCTGAACAAGCACCTCACACTGTTGAGTTTTCCAGCCCAAGGTCTCTCAGTATCACCACATTTGAGAGCAAGGTAACAATTTATTAAAGATGCAGACAAATTTCAGGTTCTAGGCTTAACAGGTCTCCTCTCCCCTGCCTTCCTACAACACAATTGCACAGTCATTTACAGAATGAACCCTTAAGCTTCTTCCTCATCTTTTGGGGGGTTTCAGCAGATAAGCAGCCACAGACTGACTGCTCTCTCCACCTTTTGGTTTCCTGACAGGTCTAATTCACCAAAACCTGCACAGAAAGAACTTTCAAGGACATTGTGCCTCACTGCAATTAAAGACTTCACTACTTCTCTGCATGATTTTCCCCACATCCTTCTCTCCTGTTGTAATCCCAGGAATATTTAACTTTTGACCACAACCCTTGCAGGGTTTGACTCAGCTCTCCTCTCCCCTCCCTCAGTGCTCCCAAGGGCAGCTGCAGGTGGAGGGAGCTCTCTGAGCAAACCCCACCCAAGAGAATAAATGCAGGAACCAGGAGGAATGTGAGGGAGCAGCATCCCATCCCCTCCTGATTGCATTTCTGGAGAGCTGCACGTGCCTTGGAGCTGCTCTTGCAGCAGAGCCTGACACTGCTGGGACCAGACAATGCCACTGTTTTGCTGATGCCATGGAAACACCAAGACAGAGACTGCACTGCAATGAGCCCAGGCTACATTCAGGGGGAGGAAGGGAAAAAATAGGAAGAAATCTTAAAGGTGGCACAGAAAAATTGCAGCATACTCAAGGGGCACAATCCCTGTTTTAGGAGGGAGTTTGATCTAAGCAGAATTGGCAGCTTATATAGTTAATGTTAATTCTGAAATTCCAAGGAGGGGAGGAGAAGGAAAGAAATTAAAATTAAATTAGTACAGCAAGCCAGGGTAAAAATAAATAATAATTTTTTTTTAAAGCAGTGTTAGAGTTACAAGGTAAGCAGAAAAGGAAGCAGTGCTGGGAAAGGTAGGCAGTGTGAAGTTTGTCCTGTTTTGCTGTTTAATGTCTAAGCTGGCCACTGAGCCAGGAGATAAAGAGCTGAATGCTGCAGGCTGTCAGAGGCTCAAGAAACAAAGCAATTCAGGGAATGCCAGGGCACTTGGAGTTTCCTGAGTTTCCTTCCCTCCCCCAGAGCTCACTCCTGTTTTCAGAGGAGTGCCTCTTGATTTATCAGCTTCATGCAATCCAGATTTAACAAGTTCAAACTGGATCTTACTACAAAGGACAAAAACAAAATTAAAAAAAAAAAGGCTAAGTCCTGTTTTGCAATCCAGGGTATTTCTGACAGTAAACTAATGTACTCTTTCCTGTTTGCTCCATGAACTTCATCAGAACTATAAATGCAGGGAGTCCAGCACGGGGAGCAGCCCTGAGCCTCCCCAGCACCCACCAAGCTGCACAAAAAACCAGCTCTGACTTCACTTCTCCCCCCCTGGGTGCTGGGCTGAGGCTCTGAGTCCAAGCATTACTCATGAGAGTCAGCTGCTCTGCATTCTCTGCTTGCTTGGGATAACTTAAGCAAATACCTGATGAAATAGGTTTTCCAGTTAAAATAAAAATTAGCAGTCCACCCCCAGGGGTTACTTGCAAGAGCCTATGTGGGGAAATAACGTGGGGCAGTATCTGACAGACACAGGGTTAAAATTAGCCTGACATTCAAGCACCTACCTCACTGCCCCTGTGCTGGGCTGGTTCCAGCCCTTCCCTGGACCCTCTCAGCAGCTGTCAGTGCACTTGGACACCATGGATTGCCCTGCATGGAGTATCTGCTGAGTAATCAGCTGCTCTGCCTTCACTCACCAAGGATGGGTCAGCTCCCAGCCCCAAGGATGCAGTAAAAGTCTTCAGAGGTTCCCCTACCTTGACTTTCATCTCCAGACAGAAACTCCAGGATGGTGTTCATGGCTCCCATGTAGAAGATGAGCCTCAGCTGAGTGACACACATGGTGATGAGGCTGAGCAGCAGGATGGGACTGAAGACACTCTTCATGAAGGAGGGAGTAGCTGCAGGAGGAATAACAGAGCCTCTGAAGAAGGCAGCACAGCCTGGCAAACATTGACAGTTTTGCCTCTGGCCTAGCAGGGCCTCTCCTGGCCAGGAGTGCCAGTGGCAGCCCCAAGGAGTTCACCTGGTCCCTCACAAGCTCCCACCATCAGCAGCTGCTGGACTTTGGCTACCAGTGACTGGGGCAAGGCAGCAGGAAAGGAGGCTGCCCTGATCTGGTGGATTAAGACAAAAAGAAGCCTCAAACCATTTGCTTTCACCATCAAGGCCTGGTTGGATGGGGCTTTGAGCAATGTGTTCTGGTGGAAGGGGTGGAATTAAATGATCTTTAAGGTCCCTTCCAGGTCAAACCATTCTATGATGCCCCAGAGTTAAGAAGGCTTGGTCATGGTGGCAACAATCCACCCAAGAGCCAGCAGTGACCAGCTGCCCTCTCCCCCTGCGGCCACAGCAGCTCCCATGTGCTGTCCCCACCACTGGCTGCACCATCTGTGTTCAGGGAAGGACACAAGGACAGGATTCCTTACATAACTCCTGCTCCAGTCCTGGTGGCTGGCACGAGGCCCTGGCAACACCTGGATCACGTTTTGCTCCCTTCCAAACAAGTCTGGAGCAGAGCAGGGAGGCCAACAGGCCCGTGCCAGCACCCTGGGGCACCCCAGAACCACACCTGCACTGTCAGGCTGGCACTTCACTTCCAGGTCCACTGTAGACAGACAGAGCTTGTTGTTCTCCTGCAGAGCTGCTGGCTCCTTGGGGCCCTTCATGGAGCTCCCCACGCTGAGGCGGCGCCCCACGGTCGTCACTTGCTTGTAGAACTGCTTCCCAGTGATTTTGTGGTCGAATCCCAGCCAGCTGAACTTTATTTTCACCCTGTTGGGTTGCAAAGAGCGTGAGAGCTGCAACACAGGGTGAGGAGTCAGAGGCAGCAACGTTGCAGGAGTCAGAAAGGCTATTTGTGGATTTAAGGCACTGGTTTCCATTACAGACCCACAAATGGTTTTGATCCAGAGCACACTGAGATACTTTCCCTGGGCCAACTTGGCATAAATCAATATAAAAATACTTATGACCAGGAACAGATCATTTTCCCTTCGTAATTCCCACAGTTTGGAAAGTTCTGCTCTGCACAGGTAATCACATGCTAGTGGCAGGCAGAAATCCTCAGCCTAAGAGGTGGCAGCAATAAACAACATGCAAGGGCTTCCCTGTCTACTCCTCTATATTCTTTGTGCCAGCTTTTCCTAGAGGATTGGGAATGGGATTAGCCCTGGAGACTTACGAGTAGTCCATGTCTTCTGGTCCTGGGAAAGGCTCCAGGGGCCAGTTGAAGAAGCAGTTGAGGAAAACGAGTCCTGCACAGCTTGCCCAGACAAGCAGGATAAGGATGAAGGAGACCCCAAAGTCATAGATAACCTGGGAATCACAAGGGAATATGGGTTTGGCTACAGGAGCACAAAGATGCTTCAATATTCTTGGAATGAGGTCTGAGAGGAACAGGGAAAGAACATCATGATACACTTAAAATGGGTTAAACTCAAGTGGTAACAAAAACCAGTTTTGTGACAAGGACTTTCTTGGAAAACCAGCAGGAATTTCCCTGCACACCTGAGACTGCAGTGAAACACCCCTGGTTCAGAACCAGGTGATCTATCCAGGCAGCCCAGGTGACCATCTCGTGTCCCTTCAGTGCCATCTGCCAGCCATGAATTGTGTTCAAAGCCAACCACTGGTGACCATCACACAGATAAAATACACATTTGTGTATTACAAATATATATAGACACACAACTTAGAGATTAACAAAGCAATCTTTTCTAAAAAAACCTTTAGTTTTTCACTTCTACTTAGCACTTCTAAAGTTTTTTATCTGCTTCACTCTTGAGGCAGTCACTTGGGAAGTCTCTAATACAGACAGGAACTGAATCTTGCAAATGCACATCCCTTAAAAAAGCTTTAGCAAATAGCCCCTCTTTCTTTCCACTTTATTGCTAAACAGGGCAAGACACCAGCACAACACCACCAGTCACAAGCCTTGATCCCACAGCCTCACCTTGATTCCTGGGAAAGTCACAGCAGAGGAAGCATAGGAGCCAATCATCAGAGCAATGAACGTGGAACGAAGGTCCCCAAACATGTTGGGCAGCTGGGGAGAGAGAGGAACATCAGCTGGAGCAGGAATGAGGCTCCCTCATGGAGATATTGGCATTTAGGATTAATTCTCCTGGATACCAGAATGTGAAGCAGCTAGTTTTACTTAGGCATGACTTAGCTCTTCAAGATATTACTCTGCAGGTTTCACTGGTGTCTCCAGAGACAGGGAATGTCTACAGCCCAAGATTTATGTGCTTACTGACGCTGCTTCTTTCCAGACTGACAGCATATTTTGCATCATTCACTTTTAGCACAGGAGCATTTGCTCCAGCTCTTGTGCTTTCTTTAAAAGTTCCTTACCCCCAAACCTTTAGCCACCACTTTTCCTCTCCCACAAACATGTGCCCAAATTCTGTTTATCACCTTCTTTTTAGCCAAGGATTGTTAGACACAGGCTGCAATCTTTAACACACCCTGCAACACCTTGAACTGCCAGCCAGCTTTGTTTATGCACCTTGGGTCAGCACCCAAATCCTTTGCAGCAGACCAGAAAGTTCCTGTTATAACAAGAAGGAACAGAGACAAGCACAAACAGTGCTGCTGTTTGCATTTCCATTTCTAGCCATCTCCAAGGCTCCTTCTGTGGCAGCAGACTCTCTCTGCTGATCATTTCTGCATCACTGGGATGGCTCAGATGCCTCAGCACACTATCCCAGAGTGAGGTGCAGGGAAGGAGTCACAAACACCAGATACCCAAGGATTTATCACTCAGCACAGCTACTGAGCTCTGCAGCAGGCAACACAACATTGCTACTCCTGCCATCCACCCCCTTCACTGCCTGGGCTCCCATCAGGTGTGCTGGCACTGCTGAGAGCAGACCAGGCTGGTTCTGCAAGGAGCTGTTGGGAAAGCAAAGCTCTCAGTAAGGACAGGCAGCAGCAGCTCACAGCAACCACTTCTGCCACCTGAACAGCAAAATCACTCCCAGGATGGCTCACCAGCCCTGCTTCCACTCAAGATCCAAAGGCAGAAACAGCAGGAGACCTTCCTACTCTGCTGGGAAAGGAAGAATCCCCTGTTTTCCTAAGCAACCAGAAGTGAACAAGTTTACATCACTCACTAATGCTGTCCTGGAAACTGGAAAGTAAAGGGAGAAACACTGAAGTTGTAAGGCTATGGAGAGCTGGGCTGGCACCTCCTGAAGCTGGTCAATGGGCAGAGATTCTGCTGCAGCCTGGCAGATTTCCCTCCCACCTCCTTTTTTTTGGGTCACTTACTCCCCAAATTCGCTTGAGCATCACTACCACGTCAGCCTCAGAGGACCTCAAAGCAGGACACTGCAGATGCCTTCTAGGACTGAAAGCACGAGCAGCCCTTCTTCTGTGCAAAGAGGCTGCTGAACAAAGAGATCCAGAGAACATCAACCTGAGCAAGCAAGTGCTGCCATCACACTCCCCTTGCACAGCTGAAAAACAAACCCATCTTTCCCAGGAGCAGCATATAAGGCAAGCAAATCTGGCTTGTGTCACGGCGTGTTTACAAGGCAGAAATATTCCTGAGCAGGAGCACTCCGGGACCCATCTGGCTGTTTATCATCCCTCTGCCTCACTGCAGAGCTTCCTATGCACTGCAGCCTGCAGGTCCTCACATAACCCCAGGCTGGGCAGCAGCAGTGATGTGCTGAGCCTGATGATGCCCGTGAACCCTGGAGGAGGAGGAGGAGGAGGCAGAAGAGCTGTGCTGCTCTGCAGAGCATCCCCACACCCATCGCCCCGCATGCGGGAGAGCTGCCAGCAGGCTGCTCCCGGGAGCTGCAGACAGGAAACAGCTCAAGGATCCAAAGGTCTGTTACCAGGCACTGAAAAATCTCCTCTTGGAAGCACTGCCCTCGATTTACACACTCCCAGCAAGCAGCATCTGCCGAGTGCAATAGCTGAGGGTTGTAAAACGGGCTGGTTGCTGTCACCAGGATGGGCATTTGTTTCATCCCAAACACCCCAAACTTAAAATAATGTCCAGAAATGACAACAAAACTGCTGCTCCTGCTGGGGAGCTCAGGGCAGGGCAAGAGCTGCACAAACACAGCTGCTTCTTGGCAAGGGCTGGTTTTCCCCAGAGATCCAGAGTCCACAAAAAGCTTTTTTCATACAGCAGGAAAGGAACTTCCAGGTGGATCCTCCTGCTCTGAGGGCTACTGGAGACACAGAACAGGAAGCCACAAACAGGAGAACCCGAGGCTGCTTCTGCCTTGATTGGGACAGAAGTCCTAGAAAGGCTAAAGATTTCCTCAAATCCAATTTGGCACCCAGCAAGCAGCTAGATTAAAAAAATTGGACAGAAGAGATTTAATGTCTTATCCAGCCCAATCAAAGCAGAAACTGCCAACACTGAGCACTTGGAAGGGACAGAAATGTGGGACTACCTGGAGGGGCAGAGGGGGAAAAGTCTTGAAGAGTTCAAGAGCAGAAAACCTCTCAGACTGAGCCAGCACTGGCAGTGCCTGTGCAGGTCTCACCTAAAGACCAGCTACAAAAACAACATGCAATATTTACCAAGTCATTTTTCATGCTGTCTTTATACTAGCAAGCATTGGAAAAAATGAACCACGGAGAGGAGGAAAAAAAAAAAAAAGCAATAAAAAACACCAGCCATGGAGCAAGTGAGCTCTGTTTTTCTGCCACCAAAAAGGATCTAATCCTCATTCTGATCTCATCCCCGCAGGCCAGAAGTGACTCCTCCAGCAACTTCTGCCCATTCTGGTATGACAGCTCCAATTCTGCAAGACCTATGACGACAGAAACTCTTAAGCCTCTTGTTTAAAGGTCACTGACACTCAATGCAATATTAACTTTATGCCCTGTCACAAAGACACTCCGTGAATGTTGCCACACGTAACTGTTTTTTACTGGAGTCCTTTACTGCAGGTCTGTAATCCTAAACTGATAAATCATTTCCTCTTGCAGATTTTTTTTTTCCTCATCTGCCCTACAGTGAGTTTATAATAATTTATATTGTTTTCCAGCTTTTCCCTGGAGACATTCCATATACAGAAAACAGCACAGCATTGCTACCAAAGCCCGTTTCCCTCCCCTTGCAAGGATTGTTTGAAAGAACAGGGAAAAAAAAATCAAGGCATTGAGAACTAGACTACTGAAAAATGGTATTTGTGTTCAATTAAACTTTGTTTTCCCTATTGGGGGTGTGTTTGGAAGTTAGACAGACACTAAAAATATGTTCTGCAGGAAAGCCTCAAACTGCCCCCTTTGCCCAAAGCATATGGAAACTCCTGTTCCCATTCTCCAACAAACAAAAGCTCACAGAGCCCTAAGTTTTCCTAATATTTCCAAGCAAAAAAGATTCCCTACACAGAAATGTCCCCCCCCCGATTAAAGGGGGCTCTTTGCAGCAGAAAATCAGAGCAAAGCAGCTGTAATTCTTTGAAAGGAAAACAGGACAGAGAACAATCTATAAAAGGCTCTTTGTGGTAATTTATCACACATGTTTATTTCTTTGCATGAAATAGCTTCGGAGCAGAAGCAGAGCCAGATTCCTGTGTTGCTGTCAGAGCCACCAGCACAGATCTGTTTCCATTTCCAATCTTCACTGACATTGGCCAAGACCAAGTCACGAGGCAGAAATCTCCCCTCTGCATTTTAACAACAGGCACAGGCTGACCTTGTTCCCAGAACTGGGAAGCCTTTGCTGGCTGCCCCCTCCTCCCCAAGCCACAGCCCAGGCACCCAGGAGCAGCAGCTTGTTTTGGCTCCACAGCTTGCCATGTGCTTTCATGATACCCTGGGGACTTGTTGCTGGAAAAGAGGCAAAACTCAAGAGGCAAAGCTTTGTGGAGCACTGTCCCAGGCTCTAATCCTCAGAGATCCTGTTTATCCCTGCCTGAGGGTCCCTGCCACCAGATCACACTGTGTCCTGGGAGGTGTCAACACCTGACACCCCACAGGCTGGGATTCAGGGACACCCTGCCAGGAAGCAGCAACCAAAACCTGCCTGGGGTGGCTGAGGACCATGGCACCAGTGGGTCTGACCCATTTCCTGGAGCAGCTCAGGTCACCTGCAGCTGGCAGGAGCAGGGAGTCACCTTGCTGTGACTTGTGCATGCAGCCAGCGCCTGTGGCAGCCAGCCCCAGCTCCCCTGGCACCGGGAGGAGCAGGGCTCATCATCTCCTTGGTAATGAACGTCCTTACAAAGGTCTCTTGAGTGTCCCCTTTCAGCGTTCAGCCCGTCCCCTGCCGGGCACAGGGCGGAGCACAGCACAGCGTGTTCAGGGCACAGCCCATGAGCTTGTCCCTGTGTCCCTCCCTCGCCTGTCCCCAGGGGCCACAGCTGGAAGGAATCCACAAGGCATCACCCTGTGACAGAAGAAGATGGTTCTTGACACAGCAAGTGCAGCTTGCAGGCAGAGTGGTAAAGCTGTGAGCTGCCAACAGCCAACATCCAGCTGGTTCTAACAGGCAGTAGCACAGCTCTGCTGTGGTGCAGGTAAAGGAGTGTTTCCCTCCCACTTGAGGCTATTTTTAATGACATTCACACGCCTCAGGTACCAAAATGCCTCTGAGCAGCTGCACAAGCAGCTACACCTGCCTGTGGATTGGAGAAGTCAGGCCTGAAGCCACCCCAGCTCTTTGCAGAACACGCTGAGGGGATGGGCTCCACCTGAGGCATCTGTGTGGCCTCACAGCATCACTGACTCCTTCAGAGCTCCCCAAGGCTTGGATCTCCTCTTGGAAGAGCTGACCTTTTTCCTGCTGCTGCTCTTCCTTGGCACTGCAGAACTGGCTCACTAATGAGGGCACTAACAAGTGGCTTTGCTCACTTCTGCTGCTAAAAGCCACAGCACACCCAATCTACTCCTGCCCTATCCTGCCCTCACTCCTATCATCACCAGTGGGTCTAAAATAATCTGTGACCCCTTAATAATCACCTAGAGAGACAATAATCAATGCTGGCAGCAGCAGGATGGGAATCCTCTCCTCTCCCACAGCACTACTGATGTGCTCCTCTATGCCTTGCTTTTATTTGAAGCAGGATGACAATTGGCCCACAGTTCCTTGGGGTCACTGCCAAGGCTCCCAGTGAAGAGCACCACATATGAAGGAGAGAGGAACATCTGCACAGAGGTCTGAGAATTTGAATACATGAAAGCAACAGGAGCAGCAAAACCACAGTACACAGAGTGCTCTCTAAAGCCAGCCTCTGCCAAATTTATGTCTCAGGACCTCAGCCAGTGTCTAAGCCCTGTTAAATTAGAGGTAACTTTAACAGGAAGTTTTACTTTAGCAGCAAGTTCAAGGTAGTGCAGTCGAAATCTGAGAGTTTTTAACTACAGCTCAGGGGAAAAAAAAATTTAAAAAAAAATATCAGTGCTTCCCAGGCTTGTTTTCTGGGCGACTTTCCACCCAGCCCTGCTTGAGCCACACTAACAACAATCAGGGTAATGAGGCAGAAAATAAAGCAGTTATTTGGAGAATGATACTGCTTCTGCCTCCAGGCAGAAAGAACCCCAAAACATAGAGATCCAGCTGACAGTTGTTGACCAAAGCTTTCCATACAATCCTGAACATATCCAAGTGGGCTGTGCACACCCAACAGCACAGCATTTCTAAGGAAGCCTGTGAGGGACTCCCACCCTTCTGAAAAGCAAAACCTTTTGTGGTCAAGAAGAACCATGGGGGCAAGATGCACGCTGTGCTTGCAGAAAGCTGGTCATACCCAGCTGCAAGGGTTTGTGCCCTGCTGATTCTTCCTGCACTATGTCAATGCTAAATCCAGTGCAAACACACCTCCAGCCTGTGCCAAGCAGCTGAGCACTGCATGTACAGGCACATTATGAGCCCTAGACAAAAACACTTCCTTTTTTCTCCCCACCTTCACCTGAGATACAAAGGGCAGGTGAAAAAAAAAAAAACAAAACCAACAAAAAACCGATTGGGGAAAACAAGCTTTAGAATAACAACCAAGGACTCGCTCCCAAGGGTGACTGACCCTTTGTACCAAACACAAACACGTGCTATTCAAGCCACAGGCAGAAGATCCACTCTGCTGCTGCCTGCCAGCCCAGCTCACAGCCACAGTGAGGGACAGAGCAGTCAGGTAGTAACTCTTCACTTACCGTGAGTGATGTGAAGGTCATGCACATCCCACCAAAGCCATTCAGAGCCAGGGCAATGAATATCAGCACAGAAAGAGCTGCAACAATAAAAAACCTGCCCTCAGCTCCCACTGGGGTGCAGAGGGAAAGGAGACAGAGCCCTAAAGGCTTTGGTCCTGACATGTGGGAACCTCTGTGGATCCACACCCTCAGGACATGTCACCAGCCATCTCCCCAGCCACACAGACCAGCAGGGACAGGGCTCTCCTCCAAGGCAGCTCAGAGGGGATGGAAGGGTTCCTTTTCTCTAAAGCACAGACTTGCTGATGCAGCTTGTCTGGTGGGTCTCAAAAGGAAGATTGGCTTGAACAAACAATCCAAAGGGTCATTCACCATCTGCTCTTGAGCAGCCAGCTCCATCTACCTCTGCTAAAAAAGCCAATTACACTTTGGGTGCTATTACCTATTTCCCAACCCTGAAAAAGCCAGGAACTGAGTTGGAATTGCTCCTTTACAGGACCTGGCCCTGCCCAAACACAAAATCAAGAGACCTGGGTATCTCAGACGTTTGGCCCTTGCTGCACTCTCCACTTGTTGTGAAACACCAGCCCTCCCCAGAGCCACTTAGCTCCTTCAGCCTGGCTGATTGCTTGGCTTGTGACCCCAGTACAGCACTGGGGGGTGACAGTTTGAACTTTGCTTCCCCAAAAACCCCAAACCAGAGCCCTGCAATGCTCCCAGCTCAGCAGAAAGATGCCAACTTACAGTCTGGGTTACTGGCACCGTACGCAATCAGCACACAGGACACGGCAAAGCAGGCACTGCAAGGGAACCAGAGCCATCAGTTTCTCACAAACAGCCCTACCCACAGTCAATTACAGCTGCTTCCACCTCCTCAGCATCTTGCAGGGCACTTTCTGTAAGAGGGAGGGAAGCTGGCAATTTGGAAAGAAAAATCCAGGGAAATACCCACATCTTACTGGCAAACAAGTATTACAGGCAAGCCTTGCACAAGGGCTGGGGCAGGAACGTTTCCTCCCAGCACTGACACAGCTCTGGCTGGACCCAAATTCCCACTGGTTTTCCAGCACAGTTTTTCCAGCCCTCACCTCAAGGTGACCAAAGGCAGCAGCTTTTGTCCTGAGCCCCAGCACTCAACTCCTCTCTGGTAGGGTCTGACTCAGAGACTTGCCCTGTTTTTCCCACTCTGCCCACAGGCCAGTTTGGTTTCTAACCAAGTTCACCACATTAAAATTGTGACAGTTAAAACAGTGCTGGGGTCCAGTGATCCCAGAAGTCACTAATCCCTCTGTGCCATGACAGAAGCAGTTGACAACCTCGCTGTTTGAGGCAGAAAGCAACACACCACATGGAAGAGAAGGGCCCTGGGAAAGGCAACAGGACATGTTTATCCCTGAGTTAACTCCCCAGCCTGCAAACAATGATGTAACATCTTGGTTTTGTGCCTCTCAGGACATAGGTCCCAGCCCAAGGAGAAAGCTACCCTCCCTGACTCACAAATGACTCTGCTCTTCCTCCAGGCTCCATCTGGACAGGGATCACAGAGCAGCACTGCAGAGCTGAAGTGTGGACACCGAGTCCCAGGCCCTTCCCTTATGGAGCAATCCACTGTGCTGGCTGAAATCACCCCAGAGCTGCTCTGCTGTCCTGTGCACATCCCAGCCCCATCCCTCAGACACTTCCCAAGGCTGCAGGGAGCCCACAGCACCCAGCCAGGGTGGGAGCTGAGCCCTCGGCCCCCCCAGGCCCTGCACACCCACCTGCCCAGCAGCCGCAGCTTGCGGGGGCCGTACTTGTCCATGACAATTCCCAGGGGCAGGGTGATGGCACTGAGCAGGAAGGAGCCAATGGTGAAGGCCAAGTTCAGCATTTCATCCTGGGCGTTGCAGGAAGGCCATTTGTGCTCTGAAGCTGTGCTGTTGTCGAGCTCAGAGATGTTGGTGGTGGTCTCTACACGGGGTGAGAGAGGACAGTGTGTTAGGATGAGATTTAAAATGCTGCAGGGAGGAGGGAAGGGAAAAGCCCTGCTGGGCATATGCCCTCCACAGTGCAGTTTTTATTCTAATCAGTGAGAAATGGAGAAGCAGAGCAGCAGAAGGGTGAGGGAAACCTGATGAGCTCTGCTTTGAACAGGAAAAAGCAGCCATGAGACAGATATCCCATGTAGCAGCAGGGTAAAAACCCAGGGATGGAGATTCATTAATTTATTAAAACAACTATACAGCAAATGGCCTGGCAATTACAGGACACTAAACCCTGCTAAACCCAAAGGGATACAAAAATAAGGTCCTCCTAATCTACAGCTGTCATGTTCTCAGAGATCTTTTCCCTAACAAAACTAACGACAGCTACAGCCAAATCAGTTATTTTGGTTCCAGACACCAGGCTGACAAGGCCTGGCACTGAGCAGCAGCCTGCTCAAATGAAAAGCTTCCTACCCTCACTGCAGGCATCAGGATGAAGAATGGCTCTGCAGCAGCCACCCTGCTTTGACTGTCCTGGCTCTGAAAAATCCTTCCTGGATTTAACTACCCTGTTCCCAGGGGGGCTGGCAGCTCACCTGCCTTCTCTGTTTTTTTAGAGCATCGATGCATCTTTAAGTCCTACCCTGTAATTAGCATTTTCTATTCTTTCAAAATGGGTTTAGGTCACACAGATCAATTATATCCCCAGCTTTCTGTTCTTCTGTTCTTGCCCTTACAAGAGGAACTCTGCATGCAAACTCCCACGCTGAACAGAGCCCACGTTGTGTAACCAAGACAGAAACAGGACAGTTCAAAAAAAAAAAAAAAAAAAAACAAGAAAGGAAAGAAGTTCCCTTTTACTGCCTCATGTCAGCTCTTCTCCTGTTACATGCCTATCCCAAGGCTGCTTACAACTCCTCGAGTGAGCTGTGTGCCTTCAGACTGCCATTAACTCACAGCTCCAGTGCTCTCCAGCTCTCCTCCTCCCAACACTTATCTGGAACCTTTGCTGCTATGACAAAGCACTTGCTCTCATGCTGCTGCTGCAAGCCAGTGATATAAAACACTCTCCTTCTTATTTAATAATTGATCTGACAAAGTTCAGTACTAAAGGAGGAACAGAGGGAAGTCACCGACAGAACCACCAGCACGAAGTGAGGCTGGAGATTCCCAGCGAGCCCAGGCTGGTTTAGTTAATGAGCAGGAATCCCTCATGTGCCAGTGGCTTCCCATTCCCTGCTTGCTGTGGCTGGTGGGGGAGATCCCCATGGCTGCTCTGTGTTAGCTCTGGAGGTGGCACAGCCCCACCTTGCCCCTCCCTCCCTTCTACTCAAACCCCAGATCCTCCACAGTTACTGGTCTCACCCTGGCTCTCCCAGCTGCCCTAAACCACCCTCCCAGCTTTGTGTCCACTGCAAACAAGCCTTGCTCCACCTTCCTGCCTTCAGGTATCAGCAGGAATTCAGGCACTGATATGTGAGGACTTGGAGCTGCCTCTGTCCCCTCCCAGCACTCCAGGGAAGGCTGGGGCATTTCTCCCCATTTACATTGCTCCCATCAGCATCTTTGCTAAGATTGCTTCAAACTGCCTGTGTTCCTTTCCACTGCCATGTGCTCCTGACTGATAACTTAATCTGCCCCTTCTCTTGTGCTGTTAGTCATGGATAGCCAGAGTAAGCAACAAATATCCCCAAAATGTCACATGTGCCACCAGCAGCATCTCCTCTGCACGGAGGGCAGTGCACTGAGGCACTGACCCGAGTCACATCCTTAGAAATCAGTCCTGGACAGACTTTGGGAGCCTGTCTGCAGTTTTCACCCACAGCATCAAGGCTTTTGGGCTCTCCACAAAGATAAATTCATAGGAAACAGATGTGGGTGAGAGGTGAAACTCGGGAAAACAAGGAGGAGGGGGGGAATTGACAAAGTAGTGGCAGTTTCCCTGTGTCAGCACTCTCCAGAGATAGCTCAGCTGATGAGTGGAAGGAGGGTGGAGGAACATGAACAGTGCAGTGACCTTATAACTTCTGCACGTGTTAAAGCCTCAGTAACCCTCCCCACACAGAGATCTCCAAGCAGGAATACTCAGCCTTGAAGGTTGGAGAATACAAATTCCTGTTCATGTTTGGATGTGGTCACTGCTGTGTGTCCCCAAGGAGCTCACACAGCACGCACCATGATGAGTGTGCATGAGGTGAGGACACAGCTCAGAAACAGCAAAGGAATTTGCCCCTCTCTGCACACTGGAAAGCTGGGAATGGGACACCAAACTTCACTCCCTGCCTGTACCAACCACCTTGTTTACAGCTGCTGGGTGCCAGCTCCGAGGAGGGGCCAGGCAACAGCGCTATGTGGAAATACAAATTGTTTGTGAAAATAGAAGCAGCCCCTGAGCAACAAGAGAAGATCCACTGAGGCGTAATGGAAATGATTCCAGCAGCCCTTGGCACCCTGACATCCCCTGATCCTTTGAGCCACCTCCATAAATAGAACATTTTGGAAGGGCTGCAGGTGTGTGCTGCAGGCACAAGGTCCAGCCAAGAGCAGGCTCATCCACGAGCAGGGATTTGGGTGCCAGCAGCTCGTTGGCACAGGACAGCGAGTGGCAGCACAGGACATGCAGCTAGGAGGGGCTTAATGGGCAGAGAACCTGCCTAACTACTCACCTACCTCATGCACCTGGCTACAGCAAACTGCAGCTTCCCCTCAATCACAGCTCAGGTCCCGTTCCAGATCGGTGCGTGCCACACTCCCAGGAGAATCTCCTGTGTGCCTGGCTCCATCTGGAAAACTGCTCTGGGCAAGGACTGGCTCTGTGCCCAAGGTGGTGCCCTCCCCAAATCCTCTTGCCAAGTCCGACTGCATGAAGCACTCGAGGTGTCACACCCGGGCAAGGCAGCAGCACGGGGGCTGTGCTCACTCACTGCTGCCTCACTGACAAGCCAGCAGAAGCTACAAGTCTTTACCAGCAATTACAAGAACATTGCTGCCTATTTTTACAGCACTCCCCACACAAGCAGCAGGATTTCTACTGCCCAATTAGTAGTTCAAGTTACTATTTAAAGAATGACAGCTTAGGTAAGGAGAAGGCTGCCTGGGTAATCATTTATGTCAAGATCATCGCTGGGATTTGTTCAGGCTGGAACATTCAAAGCCATCCTTTCTCCAAGCAGCAGGTCAATCATTAACTGCTCTTCACTGACCTCTTCAAATCCCAGGCACACACACACACCCCACATTACCAGAGGAACGAGTCTGGCTTTTCCAGCAGTGACTGCCATCTCAGATGGCAGAGAGCAGCTTTCCTTTCATCTTATTTCATGGAGCAGACTGAGTCAAACAGGCAAGACACCCCCAGCCACCCTGACAATAGCTCTGTCACAGCCTGCACACTCTCATCTTTCTCCTCTTTTTTTTTAATAGAAGAAAAAAAATGGAGGGAGAAAAAAAAAAGACAGAAATCAAGGGCAAAGAACAGGGAGTATTGGTTTAAAAAAATAGCACACTGAAAGACATGTGCAAACAACTGATTCTGCAGTCTGCCCACATAAGAACATGTTTTCTCTTTTTAGGATGGTGTCATACTTCTGGGAACTGGGAGGAGATGTTCTTGCTTTGTACCACTGCAAAAGCAATTTATTCGGGTTTCCCTGCCCTTCCACTTGGACTTGCAGGACCCCCTCTCTGGGTGCCTGAAAGCTTCATATGACCAAGGCACAGTCCCAGTTAACCTCCCCTTCTCTCCCCAGCTGTGGTTTCATTTTGCAGCTGCTCTCAGCCAGCACCTTCCCACGACAGCTGCTGATCAGCACAGTGTGTTTCCTGTACAAACTGACTATTTACCACCTTCACTCTTTTCCTGTTTACAGCCTCACACGTGCAGCCCTTCCACAAATCCTAGCTGTCATATCTGCCCAGATTGTGAGGGACCTTGAGACTGCAAGTTCCCCACCCAGAGCTCAGATAAATATGGGAAAAGAGCTGTAAGGCAGCACCTTCCCCCTTTGACCACGTCAGGGCTCGTTAACTCACTGTAAGTGAATTAGCTTATCATCCCTTTGGTACTCTGCAGCCCTGTCTTAGAGGAAAGCCCTCTGTGCCCCTTATCTCTGCTCTTTGTGAGCAGATTATCAAGTTCAGGACATTTCTCTTTCTTCAAGCATGTTTCAGACCTAAGCGTTCAGCTTCCCAATCCCAGGAACATCATAGCAAGGCAAGGCCCTGGACTGATCAAATTCCCTCAGAGCTGATAAGGCCCAGAACGGTGATAAAGACTGTGGAGTCAGCACTTGCACGAATAAAAGATGCTGCTTCAGTTGGTTAAAGGCCAAGTAGTAGTGTAGTAAAATTAAAATGGGAACAAAGTGCTACTAGCAGGCTCCTTGTCAGCGAATTTCAAGCATACCTCAGGAGGTGGCCTAGCGGGTACAACCCCCCACTCCAGCCCTGTTGCACAACAGCTCTAAAAATATTTTGTTATTTCGGATTTTTTCCCCTCCAGGTGTCCATCTCCACCCTCATGTTACTGAGTTAAGAGTCCATTGGACCCCACATTTGTCCAATGGGTGAGTAAAATCCAACACGAGGAGCCAAGGGCAAGCAAGGGATTCAACAGGGAGACAAGGAGTCCCTCATGAACTGCAGCACTTTCTGGGCAGCTGCTGTTACCTTCAGAGAAGAGCCTGCAGAAGGGACAAGGTCTAGTTTTGCCTTTCATTGGAAAGCATCACAAAGTACAAGAGCTTATGCTGACAAACTGAAAGCCCTGCCAAGAACCTTTGGCTCATTAGGAAAATTCTATTTTTTTTTTCCCTTTGCAATACTTGCATGCCCACAGCAGCATTAGGAACAACAAGTGCCCAAAGGCTACTAGTCATGATTTGTTTGCACCAGCCTTCCAGCCAAGTTGGCTGCAGGATTCAATAGGTTACACTGAAAAAGGCAACCATTGGGTCACCCTAATGGCAGCAAAGGGAAAACTCAGTTTGGGGCTGGTCATTGAGAGCCTCCACACGCTTGGAGCCAGGAGTCTTCCCCACAAAACTCTTACAGAGAGGACAAAACCAGAGAAAGGAAAGTGAGTCAGCACAGATTATTGCCCCCACAGCTCATCACAAGCCATCACCGAGTTCAGAAGTGATGGCCAGATATTTGAGGACAATGAGAACATTTGACTGCACAAATTTCTTCTCAGGGATTAAGCTTTCTTGCCTCGGGGCACAGGTTGGCCACAGGGAGGGAGCAGTTGCCCCCAGGGCAGCAATTTCACAGCAGTCCAAACATTTGCATCTTCCCTGTGGTGTGTGGGCATGGGCCAAAAAAGCCAGAGGTTGCTGAAGAGGAGTGAGGAACTGAGGTGAACCTCAGTGATCTGGGACAAATTGAAAGCTGTCAAGGCAAAGAGCAGGAGGTGGGCCCCCAGTGAAGCTCTTGTCAGCAGAGCACATCTCAGGAAGCAGACAAGCAAATGCCTGCTCGCAGAGACAGTCAGCATTTGCTTATCAGCTCCTGTGTGCTTTATCTGGGTGGCAGAAAGTCTCCACCTGATGGGTTTAATGTGATCACTTGGCTGTGACAAAGTCTCCCTGATGTGGGGAGAACACAGCAGCCTTGAACTGAAGTCCTGCAGGGTCTCCAGGCACTGGGAGTCTCCCTCACACACAGGAGTGCTCCTGGGGACACGAGTGACAGGGACACGCTCGGGAGCACTGCCCTGAGAGCAGAGCACAGGATGGAGATGGAGCTGCCAAACCGCAGCTGATAAAAGGCTCAAACACGTGCATTTTTGCCAGGTGCACCAACCCAGGCCCTGGTACACAAAGCACGGGAGATAAGCAGCTGATGAATGAGCAAAACCATCAGCTGATGAATGAGCAAAATCATCACATCATTCGCAGGTACCTTTGTCTGGACTTTGTTTCCCCACACCTCAGTTTTCCCCCACTGTTCTCAGCCATCACTCAACCGAGGCTCCGTGCACTGATTTCCAACTCTTTTCTCTACTCTCCACCAGTCCCGATGGGCTGATCCAGTCTCAGCCTCCATCACAGAGCCCAAACTGCCTCTCTTCACTCTGCCCTCCCCTCCTCTGAGCACAGCAAACCCTCAGCCACCACAAACCCACACCACCTTTACCTCGGGCTCCTTTTAACCCCACTGACCACCCAAACACTCTGTGGGGTGCACAATTCTCTCCCTGCCCAGGCTGGAGATAGATGTCCACCTCCAGGCTGTTTTCCCAGGATTACCATTCCCACACCACAGATTTATCTCTCCCTTTCCAGGCTGTGTCTGCAGCAGGGACAGTCACTTCTGGCTGGGGCAGAGGGTAAATCTCAAGCCCTCACAGAAACACAGCCTGGTTTGAGCACATCCTGGGTGCTTGAAGGAGAGGAATGACCAGCAGTATTTAATTCTGCAAATTCTCCTCTACAGCAACACTGGATTGCCCTGATATTATTGCCACCCATGCTCCTTGTTTTCTTACTGCTAAGGACAAAGTTCCTCTTATAAACCCAGGACAGCCTCCCCAAAAATCACCATCCTCCAGAGCTCTTGCAGAGGAAGAGCTCATGGCCAAGTAGAAAAGGCCATCCAGAAAAGTTCTACCCCATCATTAAAGCTCCTTTTCCCAGCCACCCTACAAAACAACAGCACCTACAAGCACACTGCACCATCACAAGGATGCCACTGCCTTTAGGAAGGAGCACAAATCCCTTTCCTTCTCCCCTGGGATCAGCATGGAGCTCAGCCCTCCTCCAACCACTTCCACACCACCCCGCAGCAGGGAACCACACCAGCAAACCTCAGCAGCACCTTACCCCTACACGAGCCCAAAAAATGCTTACCTAGGCCGTAGCACAGGTAGGAATAAAACCCTTCTGCCTTCAGCATGATGAGCAGGGACCCCCAGCCCAGCAGGACGGCAGAGAAGAGCAGGTTCTCGATGATGGCTGTGAACGCCATCCACCAGCGCCGCCGGTGCGCCGTGGCCAGCGTGGGGGCCATGGCTGCCTGGGGGGGTGGCCTCCTCCTTCAGAGCCTCAAAACCTGCAGGGAGCAACAGCCAGTGAGTCCACACCGCATGAAAAGAAACCCGTGGGTTAAGGGATCTCCTCACGAAGTAGCCAGGCAGAGCTGCCTGCTGGGTGGCAGGCACTCGGGTGCAGAACTGGTTTGTGCAGGTGCCAGCTTGCCAAGGGACCTGCAGGGATGGGGGAGGCACAGGTGCCCTTGAAGAGCCCCTGGGGTGCTCACTCAGTGACACAGGGCTCTGCTCAAGGACTCGGTTCCACTGCCCGAGCACCAGGTATGAAAATGCAGCAAACAGCCCAGAGCCTGCTGCCCCTGCACGGGGCAGGCACTGAGGGAATAAATGCCAGGACAGGACCCTGATGTCCCCACTGCCATCAGGCTGGGATGGGGGACACAGCCCCATATCCCAGTGGTGGCTTTAGAGACCCACCAGGTCTGCTCTGCCCCATGCAAAAGCACAGACCTGCTCTGCAAGGTGTGTGAGGGGTCTATAAATGCAGTTTGTCACCAATATATCACCAAGGAGCCCTTTTTGCTGCCTGCCAGGCCAACCAGCTGGGAGACACTGCAGCTCAGTGGCATCTCCAGGCTGCCCCAGATGCTGGAGCTGCATTAACTGTGTCCAGCTCCACTTGTGCCAGTCCCTGGAGCCCGCAGGAGCGAGCAAATTGGGGAACACACCTGGCCAAGGGGACAACCCGACCCTGGGGAGCCCCGAGTGTCACAAGGCAGGTGGCCCTTTTGAGCCAAGCTGAGGCTTTTCCCAGCCCAGGCACATCTCAGGCAGCACTGTGGGGAAAGCAGCTGGCCACACAGCCAGCCAGGGCAGCTGCCCTTACTGGGGACACCCCAGCACCGGGTGCTTTGGCAGGACGGGGGTCTGACCCAGCAGCGATGCCTGGGGGCCAGGGCCCCCTCCCAGCCATAGAAGCCGGTTCAGAGCTCCCCCCCTCACCCACAGCGCAGGCTCGCTGCCCCAGCACAGCCCACAACGCATTTCCTCCATCACCTCCTCCTCCTCTTCCTCATCCCTGCACAGCCCCCTCCCCAGCCCAGCCATCATCCTCTCTGCGACAAGAGCCGCAGCCCGCTGTCCCCGCTGCCAGCGGTCCCCCAGTATCCCCCAGCACAGCCCACTCCCCACATCGCCCCCGCAGCATCCCACACCCCCAAGGAGCCCCGCAGCATCCCCTCCCTCCTCGCCATCCAGCCCCCCACCCACGCTCCCCACTCCATCCGCTCTCCCTCCGCCGCCTGCCACTCCTACGCGCGGATGCCCCAATGCCCCCCACCCTCCCCAGTGCCCCCCTCTCTCTCTCCCATGCACACCCCCAGCAATCCCCGGTGCCGTGCCCCGCTCACCGCCGGTGCCGCGCCCGCTCCGCTCCGCCGCGGTCCCACCCGGGCTTTTTATCCGGCCTCCGAGGCAAAACAGGCGCGCCCGCTGATTGGCCACAGCCTCAGCCAATGGCCGCGCGCGCCGCTGCCGCTGGGGCACGTGCCGGTTCGCGCCCCCCCCACCGCCCCCTCAGGCCCCCGCCTCCGGACCCCCCCCCCCCCCCTCACATCCCCACGGGATCACCCCGGGATCTTAGCCCGGGACCCCCGGGATAGTCCCGATATCCCCCCACGGGATCCCCGATATCTCCTCCCGGGACCTCCCGGTATCTTCTCCTGGGATCCCACAGTACCCCCCGCTCTCTCCCACCGGTATTCCCCGATATCTTCTCCCGATAGCCACCCCATTTCTTCCCCCGGAAACCTCCGATATCTACTCCCCGCTATCCCCCAAGTACCTCTCACACCCAGGTATCCCCTGATATTGTTCTCCTCCGGTACTTGCCGGGAAACCCCCGGTACTCCTGTAGTACGCCTCGATATCCCCCGGGACCCCCTCCCGGTCTGCAGGTACCCCCAGGACCCTCTCACACAAAACCACACACACACAGACCCTCACACACATACACACACACACACACACGGACCCTCACACACACGGACCCTCACACACACGGACCCTCACACACACAGATCCTCACACACACACACAGACCCTCACACACATACACACACACACACATACACAGACATAGACACACACACACGGACCCTCACACACACAGACACAGACCCTCACACACACGGACCCTCACAGACACAGACCCTCACACACACAGATCCTCACACACACACACAGATCCTCACACACACACACAGACCCTCACACACACAGACACACACACACAAACCCACACACACACCCACAGACCCTCACAGAGGCACACACACCCCCGAGCGGTGGTCGGGTCGCCGCCTTCCAGGGCAAAGCCAAAAGCGACAACCCCGGGCTCGGCGGCGGGAGGTGATGCGGCTCCCCCGCCCGGCGCGGCGCGGGGACAGCGGGACCGCCCCGCGGGCTTTGCTGCCGCTCTCCGCCGGTCTCCGCCGGCCCCGGGCGGCAGCCGCGGGAGCCGCACCCGGAGCGGCTGCTGTGAGGGAGGACAGCCCCGCCGGGCACGGGGAGCCGTGTCCGGAACGGCACCCGCGGCATTGCTGTGGGTACGGGCACCGGATCGGTCCTGCGAAGTCTGCCTGTGCTGCTCAAGGAGAGAGACCTGAGAAGCTGCTCCACCCCATTAAAAGGGTATTTTGGGAACAGGCATCCAACGCAACCCGGGGCTGGCCACCCTCACGGCACAGCTGGGCAGGGACAATGAGCCCTTGAGACACCCCAGCCCAGGACACAGCTCATTCAAAGAGTCACAGAAAGGTTTGGGTTGGAAGGAAGCTAAAATATTGTCTCAATCCACCCACCCCCTGGCATGGGCAGGGACACCTTCCACCAGATCAGGTTGGTCCAAGCCCCATCCAACCTGGTCTTGGGCAGTTCCAGGGGTGAGGCAGCCACAGCTTCTATGGGCAACCTGTGCCAGGGCCTCACAGCCAAGAATGTCTTCCCAATATCCCATCTAAGCCTGCCCTCTGTCAGCCATTCCCCCTTGTCCTGTCACTGCATCCCTTGTCCAAAGTCCCTCTCCAGCTCTCTCGGATCCCCTTTAGGCACTGGAAGTGCTATAAAGTTTCCCTGTACTCTTCTCCAGGCTGAACACCCCCAGCTCCCTCAGCCTGTCTATAGCAGAGCTGCTCCAGCCTCTGATCATCATTGTGGCTTCCTCTAGCCTTGCTCCAACACATCCTGTCCTTTTTATGTTGGAATCCTCACACCGGACACAATACTCCAGGTGGCATCTTAGGTGAGCAGAGTAAAGGGGGAAAATCCCCTCACTAAACCTGTTGATCACACTGCTGGGGATACAGCCCAGTTTCATGAAATAAAGTAAAATCATTACAAGCCAGCTTCACATCTGACTTCACCACAACTCTGCCTTCTTTTTTTCTGTTAAATTATTTTTCAGAGCATTCCTCTGAGGTATTTCTAGACCTTCCATAAATCCTTCCCTCAATAGGGAGGTCCTGGCTCAGAGGACGTGGCCATAAATCCCTAGAATCTTTACAGGGGATATTTTCTCGTCCAAAGGAGATGAAAACAGCATTTGTGGAAGGTAAACACCCCAGAGGAAGCAGAGGGCCCCAGACAGACGGACGTGTCCCCACCACTCCATCCCTGTGGTGGGTGGGAATAGGAAACTCCTCGGCCTTGGCTGTGGGAGAGGGATCAAACGTTTCAACAGCTGGAAAGTGGATTTAAGCCAATGCAAACAAACAAACAAAAAGCCCAAAGAAAACAAGACAGCCTGGATTGGTGCCAGGTGTTTAACAGAGGTAGAAGAAGGCTGAGGCAGCACAAGACCCAAGAGACCTCAGCACCCAGACCTGGCTGCTGTGTCCAAGAAACACAAACTGTGACGGGGAGGAGCATGAGGAGGGTTCCAAGGCTGTTTGGGGTCACGGGAACCCTCTGCCTCAGCAAGAGCAGGGAGGGCTCAGTTTTCCTATCCTAGAAGGAGAAAAGCTATCAGGTGATCCGTGGCCAGCTATAAATACCCCAGGGATTGAGTAAACAGCATGGGGAGAAAAAAAATAAAGTGAAGCCGAAGGACAGCACTGACACAGAGACATGTTTTTAGAAACTGGCCAGGAAGGAGTTTAGCTGGGAGGGAGGTGACAGCTCCTGCTCTGGCACAGCCACTGGGCTAAATGATGTGGTGCACCTCACAGGCTTGGGCAGTTTGGGAAAGGAGATGACAGGGCTGACAGGATGACAAGGACAGACCACCATGGGACAGACCCCAGGAACAGCTCCAGCCTCCGCTCCTGCCCCAGCAGAGCACACAGACACCTCTCTGCTTACAGACAGCACCTGCACATGGATCCCTTCCCACTGCCTGCCTTCCAAACACTGCAGCAGCTTTGCAAAGTCAGAAATCCAGCATGGGAAGAGATTCCCCTGCCAGCTCTGCCTTGCAGACCTCCCACACCCAGAGCTAACCCCTGGCACAGGCGATGGAAGCATCCCCAGCAAGCAGACACCAGGGCAGCCACGCTGCAGGAGCGTGCATGGGCAGCCACATGCTGGAAATCTGCAGCTCATTTCCCTTTCACCGCCCAGACACGGCCAAGATGCTTCATCTTCAAGCAGGGGAAACATGCTGGCTCCATGGACAAGGAAGATTCTCCCAGCAGCAGCGTTTTCTCAAACCAGGCGCTGGTTTGAGGCTGTCAGGTTGCTGTCAGCTATTTACATGCTGCACCCAGAGTGAACTGGCTCACGTGACGTTCACTTCTGGCACAGCACTGCTCAGCTCACAGGCTCAAAATATCCATCCCATTAGGGAAAAAAAATGGCTGCTTATAAATCAAATGTGGGACTGTCCCTGCTGCTGTCATAAAATGGTGTCAAAACAAAAGCAAGCCCGTGCAGAACAGGCTGCTGCTCCAGTCCTGCCAGGATGAGCAGTTTTATTTGGATGCCAGAATATTTGGTTTTATAATCACAGCAGCAGATGATCCCACTGCAGGAAAGGGTGCTTTGTGCTGGTTGCAAAACTGGAAGCTTCAGCCACGTCAGACTGTGGGGATTTGGTGTTTTGTGCTGTGGAGAAGCACCCATGGGAAGCAAAAGGGAAAAAGCAAAACCCACTGTGTTTTCTGAAACACTCCAAACCCTGAAGCCCAGCTGAGCAATGCCAGACCAGAAGGATTGATGTGGAGCTCTGCACATGATGTGTGAGGTGCAGGCTGCAGCAGAGGGGCTCTGGACACTCACAGCCCCCTCACATTCCTCCTGCACTCCAGTCCTGGGCTCTGTGCAGGGCTCAGCTCACTGAGTGAGCATTCAGAATTCAACAGAGACAGAAAATCTAAAAAAAATTTTCCCAAATGGAAAGCCTAAGGCTGCTGACAGTTTCCACACTCTGGAGAATATTCCTGGTTATATCTTTGACTCAAAGGGCGGCTGGGAAACCCATCTCCTGAAGGGCATTTAATTTTCATTCTAAGGCTTTCACACCAACTGAAATAACAGAGAAAAAAATACACAAAAACCTTTTACTACTTAGATACATCTAAAACCAGATCACTCTGCAAATCCTCTTTGGCATCTCAGCTGCCTTCACAGCAGGAATGAGGCGTGGGAGGTGGCAGGAGCTTAGGGCACCCGTGGAAATCCCATTTTCCAGGCAACTTCCATCCTTATCAGCACAGCACCAGGTGCACAGGTTGATGGTCACTGCCCAGCTGCCACGTTTGCACAACTGCAGCTTGGAACTGTGTGGAGTTTAAAAGGCTGTCACTACCCCCCGTGTCCTGCCGTGAGCTTTTCCACATGGAAGCAAAGGCAGCCAGGGCCTGCCACAGAAGCCAGAGCCACACAGATAAACCCCTGCAGACCCAGATACCCTTTGAGATAAGCAGCTGAAATTAATTTTCTCTGAAGCTGCTTGTGACAGCCCATCATCTCTCCTCAGCCCAGCTCCACAAAACCTCCCCTTCAGTAAGAAACACCTTTCCAGCAAGAGGCTCCGAGCTACATCAGGGGAATTGGGGCAGGGAAAGGTGAAAACCGATGGGGTGAGACTGGATTTTGTGCATGCATTTCCCAGCACTCAGCAGCCCTGCATTGGGTATGTCCCCAGTGGTGACAGGGGCTTGAGGATGCCACCACAGCATCCAGAGCATCGCTGTCCCCCGGGGCTGTGCAGACACAAGTGGGGCTGGTGGGGCAGCGAGGAGCAGAAAACAGCCCCCAAGCACCACAACCCCACCGGCTGTCCCCGCTGTGGCTCCAGAGCAGAGAGGGTCACCAGGAAGGCTCGATGCTTCTCCAGTTCGCAGCTCGGAGCGGGCTCGGCTCCCCAGGCTGGGGTTGGAGGAGCCCGGTGCTCCCCGGGCGGTGCGGGCTCAGGTGCCCGGAGCGCTGCCCGGCAGCTCCTTGCCGGGGCCGGAGGGCGAATCAGCACCGCTGCTGGCCACGTTCTCGTACTTCGGCTCTTCCTCCGCGGCATCCTTTCCCTTCCTTTCCAGGCTGCCAACTAACTCCGGGCTTTTTCCCTTCTCTGCGGCACCTGCGGTTTCGCTGGCCCCGTCCTGGGCACCGGTGCTTTTTGGCGAGAGAGATGCGAGGAGGAGGGACAGTCTCTTGGCAGCGGGATGCTGCTGCTTGCCCGGGGCTGGCTCGGCAGGAGCCCCCGGCACACTCTCCCTCTGCTTGCAGCTGTTCTCCGAGTCCCTGCGCTGCGCCAGAGCTCGGCGAGGAGGTTTCTGGATGGCCTCCATGCTCCTCCTCACCTTGGGCTCTTCCTTCGCAGCCCACTTGCCCTTCTGCAAGCTGCCCAGACGCTTCAGCACAGCCTGGACCGGTCCCTCACCAGTCCCCTCCGCCTTGGGGTCCTGCCCGGCTGTTCCCACCATCATGTAGATGGTGGTGACATTGGGCTCCTTCCCCTTGGCCTCCCAGCTGCCGCATCTCGCAGCTGCTTCCAGCGCCTCCACTCTCTGGGCCACATGCCTGGTGCTGGACACCACCCTGCGGCGTCCCCCCGGCGTGGCCCGAGGCGATGGCCGGTGGCTTTCGTCCCCCTTGCTGAGGGGCTCGGCGTTCTCGTAGCAATCGCTGGCCGGGCTCTCGCCGGGCGGCTCGGCCGCCGCATCCCCCGGCGGTGGGGTCAGCCTGGATGGGCCCCACGGAGCCTTGGGCTTCCGGCTGGGGCTGGGCGTCTCGGCAGCCCCGAATTTTGTCCCCTCGGCGAAGGACACAGAGGGTCGCTTGGCCTTGGCGATGCTGGAGGTGCGGGGGATGGCGAAGGGCTGCGAGACATCCTCGGAGTCGAAGGCGGACGGGTCCGGGAGCGCCTCGCCAGCGGGGGATGCTCCGTCCTGCAGCTCAGCCCCGCCCAGCAACGGGATGCCTGTGGGACAAGGTGACACGTGTTACAGCTGCCACCCTGCCCGGGGACATAACTGGGGACACTGGGACAGGAGGTGATGCAATAGGACTGTCCCTGGGATCGTTTCCCAAGGAGGAGGTTGTGAAATGGGGTTGCCCCACTGGGCACGTCCCATCGCACGCAGCCAAACACAGCCCTGCAGACAGGAAAACAAGGACAAGGAAATAAACAATGTCTGTGCCAAGCACAGCTCCCCGGGACGGCCAGGATTGACCCCAGAGGTGATCAGGGAGGAGGAGGAGGAGGAGCCATGGGCGTCACCTTCTCTGGGAGGGACGGAGTACTCGGGTCCCTCGTTGTCGGTGTCGAAGGAGGAGAAGGAGCTGTCTGAAACCCACGCAGACGATGGGGGCTCGATGAAGCTGGGGTTGTAGGGGATTTCCATGTCGTGGTGGGAAACTGGGGAAGAGGAGACACCCAGCTGAACTTGAGCACCCCAGGGTGCTCGGGGGAGAGGGGTTTCAGGCTTCTCCCCAGACAGAGAGTGCAGCACTTCTGGGAGAGCTGTGGGCAGCTCTGCTTTGCTCACCTGTGACTTTGGGAAGTTTTGAGGTGCCCAGGTTAAAGCAGGGCATGAGAGCACTGAGGTTGGCCAGCACCCCCTGCACGTGGTGCTTCATCCTGGCCAGCACATCATCATCTGGCACAGCCGCCCTGCAGAGCAGAGATGGACATCAAGGGACACAGGAGATGGGGGTTTGTGTCAAAGGCTGAAAAATGTGAAAAAATACCTGTCTCTGGCATCTGCTGAGCCAGCACCACAGCAGCAGCAGGCGACACAGAGCAGCACCAGCAGGAGAGGGACAAGGATGGCAGCTGCAAGGGCTCCGTGGTCCTTCAAACCTGTGTGAGGAGGTGGGCTGAGTGTGGCATGTCCTGTGGCTGTGACACCTACAGAACAGCCCTGCATGGAGACAGCAGGAGCTGACAACTCCCAGTGGGGCCAGGAGGCACCAGGGTGCATCCCAGCACCGTCCCCAGTGAGGATGTGACCATCCCTTGCCCAGAAATGTGAGGTTAATCTTACTCAGCACACAGTCACCCTGCACAGGGTCACAGGTCCCCCGGGAGCACTGGCAGGGTGAGGAACAATTCACTCCAAAATAGCCCTCAGGACAGGTGTCGTTGCAGCTGGAAGAGAGAGGAGAGGAGGGAAATGCCCCCAGAGAGAGCAAGGCTCCAGCCCAACCCCACTCCCAGCGTTATCCAGATTTTTCCTGGTGTTATTACCTGTCTCCCCAGTAGCCTGCCTGGCAGATGCAAACTCCTGTCACGGGGTCACAGCTCCCTGATGCACACTCAGGGCAGAGGAACTGGCAGCCATCACCAAAGGTGCCCACGGGGCAGGAGCTGTTGCAGCTGCCAAAACAGAGCAAAGCATCAGCGACTGCACCCCAGAGCAGGGACACCCCCAGGGACCAGGGGCCTCACCCTGGGCATACCTGGGTCCTGTCCAGCCAGGGTCACAGCGCAGGCAGGACCCAGTCTGGGGGTCACAGGGCTCCCCGTGCTGGCAGCGGGGACATGGCTGGAGGCAGCCATCCCCATGGAATCCAGGAGCACAGGGATCCTTGCAGAGGGTCCCGGTCCAGCCGGGCTGGCAGGCCAGGCAGAAACCATTCACGGGTGAGCAGGGCTGGCTGTGCTTGCAGCTCCCACAGCTGTGTGGGCAGAGAGGCACTGAGGTCACAACGCCCACCCCTGCACCCCTAAAAAGCATCTTTCACCCCACAAAAAGCAGCTTTCACCCTACAAAAAGCAGCTTTCACCCCACAAAATCATTGAGCATCATTTTGGACCGAGGGGAAATACACAGTGGTGCCTAATGCTCTGTGGTAGCAAGAGGAGAGGAGGGCAGCAGAATCACAGAATGTTCTGAGTTGGGAGGTGCTGCTTTATCACCATGGGGAGTGAGATTAAGGACGACCAGATTTTAGGGTGACACTTTCTGCTGACATTAGCGAGGTGTTTCTTTTGGGCCAACGCTGATGCTGCATCCACCCTGGGATGCTCAAACCCAGGACGAGTCTCCCTACCCAGCCAAAGGGACAGACACAGGCACGGTGCCTTCCCCAAGATCTCTCTGCAGCCCGCTGGATCCCGCGGCTCCCCCATCTCACCTGTGCACGCACTGAGATCCGTATTTCCCTGCCGGGCAGGGCTCCCGGCAGCTCCTGCCCTGGTAGCCGGGCTCGCAGGTGCAGTGGCCGCTGGCGGGACTGCAGGAGCCGTGCCCGCAGTCGCAGCGCCGCTGGCACGCCGGTCCCCAGTAGCCAGCCAGGCACTCGCACTTGCCCGTCTCCTGCGCGCAGGGCGACACATTGCAGGAGCACTTGAAGCTGCACCTCCTGCCCCACCAGCCCGGCTGGCAGCGGCACAGCCCGCTCAGGGGGTCGCACTGCGAGGTGGAGGGGTTGCACTGGCATTGCTTCCTGCAGTTGGGTGCCCACCAGCCCGGCTCGCAGTGGCAGGCGCCGGTCAGGGGGTCGCAGCGGCCGTGGGGGCCGCACTGGCAGGGGAACTGGCAGAGCCCTCCCCAGTGGCTGGGGTCGCAGGTGCAGTGGCCGCTGGCGGGGTCGCAGCGCCCGTTGGGGTGGCACGGGCAGCTCCGCTTGCAGTCGTGGCCCCAGTACTGCTCGGGGCAGCCTGCCAGGGGAAAGGACACGGGCAGGATGGGGAGAAAGAAGCCCGGGAGCCCCCCCGAGCATCCAGCTGGGTTTAAAGGGGGGTGGCAGGGGCTGAGCGCGGGAAGGGCACTCACGGGAGCTGCAGTCTGCTCCGAAGAAGCCGGGTGGGCAGCGGCACAGCCCAGGTTTCACGCACACCTCGCCCTCTCTGCAGGCGTCCTCCCCCTCGCACACAGCTGTTGTGGCAGAAAAGGCACTCAGCTCTCTCCGACCGGGGCTCACACCCCACCTGCCACCCATCCAGCTCCTGCAGGGACAGCGTCCCACTCCATCCCGCGTCCCGCTCCATCCCTCCGGCTCAGCAGCTGGGGCTCCCCTCGGGGCGGAACCCCACTGGCACCGCTCAAGGAAAGCTGCAGGGCTTCCCCAACACTCAGAGGATCTGCCCGGATGAGACCACGCTTTGGGATCCATCCCCATCCATCACTCACCGACCGTGCACGCCCTCCCCTCCTGCCTCCAGCCGGGACAGCACTCCGGGCCGGCCGGGAACCTGCGGGAGAGACCGGGGGGTGTCAGCCAGGGCCGGGGGGACAGGGCGGCTCCATGGCCCCGGCCAAGGCGAAGCGATCCTTGCCCCAGTGCTGAGAAGGCGGCGTGGCCCCCAGGGCAACGCTCCGGAAGGAAACCAGAAAAATAGAAGGAAATTTGGGAGGCTGCAGCCCGAGTGGGCGGCTGGGCTGGGCTGGGCTGCCCGAAGTGCTGGGAATGTCCCCACGGAGCCGTGCCGGGTGTCCCATGCCTTGGGAGAGGCTCAAAGCTTCACCAGCAGTGCAGAAATGAGGCACCGAAGTGAAGGTCATGAAAGGCATCACCATTGCTGGGAGACAACGGGAGTGGCAACAAATTCGGGGGGCATCAGTCCCAAAGCTCTTTGGGGCTTGCCACTGTGATATTTCCCCATGATGAGTTTTGCCATGGGTCCCATATTGCCCCGTTTCCCTGCACTCCGAGGGTGAATGAGAAATAAACCCTGGAGAAGGGATCTGATGCCCCAAATGCCCAGACACGCCCCAGCCACACTCCCTGGCACCTCCCCAGCCTGCACCCACCCCCGTGCCAGGCTGCACATCTCTGTCCATGGAGGAGGGATGGACAGCAACCCTCTGGGGCTGCTGAGAGTCCCCAGGAGATGGCACAGCTGGGGACCCCCGTGGCACTCACCTGCAGACGTTCCTGCCCTCAGGGTCGAGCTCCTGGGCAGAGCTTTGCACCCACAGCCACAGCTGCAGGCAGAGGATGGGCCGGGCGCTCTCCATCCCAGCAGGGCACCAGGGCCCCCGTCCTGGTGGCTCCCCAGCCCCACGCTGGTGTCCCTCTGTCCCGTCTGTCCCGTCCCACCCGCGGGGCGGCCTCTTCCTCCCTCCAGCCTTGGGTTTCTTCCTGAGGAAACGCGGGAGGAGGCGCCCGATCCAGGCGTCAGGGGTGCGGCGGGGAGGGGGAGCAGGGAATGCTGCTGCCCGGGCTATTTCTGGCCCTGGCTGCCACCCTGCCACAGAAAGGGGCATCCAGGGATACAACACAGCCACACAGGGGCTGGTACCTGCCTGAACATCTCACCTGTGTCGCCCCACTCCCCTTGTGCCATTCTCTATCACCCCCAAAATGCTTTAGCCAATGTCCCCCCAACCCAAACAAACATCAGTGCCACCCCCTGCCTCAAGCCCCATGAGCCACCCCATGCCACTGCCAGCCCCTGGCAGGGGCTCAGAGGAAGGGTCCCCACGTCCCCCATGGCAACACAGCCTGACCTATGCTGGCCTTCGAAGGGCTGCTGGCCACTGTCCCACCTCGCCAGTCCCCAGGAGCTTTGTGTCAGCAGATGCACAGGAAACACCTTTTTCCTACCCAAGGCCAGCTCAGCTGGGGGGGCTCCGGGCTAGAAGAAGAGTGCTCCCCCTGGCCATGCAGGAATTAACTCCTTCATGCCCAGCACTGTGGGATCACCCCTCTGGAGCCCCCTCCCCATCACAGCTGACCCACCAGAAGGGGGCACAGCCATTTAGGAGAAGGGTAAGGGAAATCTGGGAGCCTCACCCAGCCCTCCCCAAGCAGAGAGCAGAGGCTGCAGGCAGAACCTCAGAGGAAAAACAAGACTGATTTATTTCCAAATTAAAGGTAGAAAGTACCTGATCTGAGGGGACGGATGCCCCCATGAACACAAGGATTGTTCCAGTCTGCCAGGTCCCAGAGGTGCCAGTACAAAACTGATTCACCCCACGCCTGAGAAGTGCAGGAGCGGCCCTGGTGGTGCTGATCCTGGTGGCTCCCAGCCACAGGAGCACCTGGACACCCAGTGCAGTGTGCTCACCCCCTCCCAGCCCTGTGGGGACCCCAGGACACCCCAACTGGACCTTCACATTGCAGGGATTGGGGAGCTACTAAAGAAAGGGGTGAGGTAAAACAACCCCACAGAGCAGGACGGGGCAATTGTGGGCTGTGAGCAGAGGGGTTTGCAGAGAGCCACCAGGGGATGGGAAGATCCCTTTTGGGGTGTGGAGAAGGAAGAGGGTGCAGACCCCCACCATGCTGAGCTGCAAGCAAGGAGCAGTGGGGAGGAGGCCCAGCTGTGAGGGCCCCTCTGTAGCTAAGCTGTGGGCACAGTGAAAGGGTGGCTGGTGGGCAGAGGTGCCCAGAGGTGCTGAGCTGTCCAGGTCAGGCTGGCAGCCCACATCCAAGTGTCCCAGTGGGTTTGCAGGAACCTGCCCACGCTGTGGCTTTGCCACCACCGTGGCACGGGGAAGGGCCAGGGCTGCTGTGCTGCTCTGGAATCCACTGGAAGAAGAGGATCCAGGAAGTTCTGCTGCAAGGACAGATCCTGCTCCCGGTCCCGTGTGGTCAGAGTGGTGCTGTGGCTCTGTCAGGGCAGCTGGACCCTGCCTTGCTCTCTCCCTCTGGCTCCAGCTGTGTGTCCAGTGAGTCAATGATTTCCCAGGTTCCAGAGCAGCTGGATGTGGGGGGGTCTTTGCTGCTGCCCTGATACCACAGCCCAAAACTGCAGAGAGAGCAGAGAAGGGCTATGGGGGAGAAGAACCTCCCCAGGGAGGAGGTGGCAGCAGGACACAGCCTGGCTGTGGGCCCTGGGAGCGTGTGGCACCCAGGACAAGGCAGATCCCTCTACAACAGCACCCCCTGCTTTGGCAGCATCCCTGCCAGCCCTGCTGACTCTGCTCCCATCACATCCGAGCTCCACAGCTGTCAGGTCCCAGCCAAACCCCAAACCTCTCCACTGGCAGAGCCTCCCATCCCTACCAGCACAGGAGCAAACTTACAAGCTCCTAATTTTGGATTCTGGAGGCTGAGCATCCACACAGTCTGTGCCATGACCTGGGAGCCAGGAGCCCTCCTCTTCATCACTGCACAAAGAAATGGGGGTAAACCTGCACTGAGCCACAGCAGCGAGTGCTGGAGCCACTCTGGCGTTTGTCCAGTGCTCCCAGTGCCACCACCTCACCTCCCTTTTGTCACATGCATGCAGGGACAAGTGGCATTTGGCCAGGCCATGCCTGACTGGTGACAGGGACACCTGAGCTGCAGCACAAAGCCCAGCCCCCGTGGCACAGCTATGCCAGAGCAACACATCAACTGCAGACATCAAACCTTTGATCTCTGGAGGGAGGAGGCAGCTCTGGGCTTGGGGAGGATCTAATGCAGGGCATCAAGCACATGGAAATGCTGGAGCAGGGCAGCCAGCCCCCACCCTGCACGGGAGGATCCCAGCACCCAGCCAGACTCACCTGCTCGCCGACTCCTCTGTCGTTCCCAGCATTTTGGCTCTGATTTTTTTCCTCTGTTTTTTGATATTTGACTTCATTGCATCCAGGAAGAAGCTGGGAATTCTCTCCTCGTTCAGCAGCTCCCTGGTAAAAAGCAGTCAGCTGGTTAACCAAGAGCCTGGGGAAGATTCTGCCCTGACTGTGGTGGGAGCAGCCTCTGATGGGCCAGGGGTGGCTGCAGGGACAGGACTCACCTCTGGTAATAGGCCAGCTCCTCCTGCACCAAGAACAGGTTGGTCTTGAGCTCATTCCTCTCTTGCAGGATCTGCTGCAGCTCTTCCTTGGAGAAGCAGCAGTGGGCAGGGCTCCTGTCCCCATCCTGGTGCTGCGGCTCCTCTGAGGGTGACAGGGCTCCCTCCTGGAGGGGATGCAAAGAGAGTCAGCAGGCAGGCAGAGACCTCAAAACCCCCACCCAAAGGCTGGGTGCACATGCAGACAAAAATAGAAAAGTCTCAAGAATGTCCCCATCTCAGCCAGCAACCACACGTGGCAAACCTCCCTCATCCTGTGTGTCCCATCTACTTTTAACTCCTGTCACCTCATCTTGCCCACCCATAACACTTCTACAGAGAAGGTGTTGGTGGTATTGCAGACACCACCACACTGTTCAGTTTTCAGCTCTGGGCTTTCCTTGAATAACCACATCTGGGTGTGCCAAAAGCTCCACACAAGGCTGGGAACGTGGGGTAAGTGTTGGTGATGCCCAGCAGCAGCAAGGCCACAGCTCAGACTCACCAGGCCAGGCTCTAGTTTGGGGTCACAGCTCAGACTCACCAGGCCAGGCTCTGGTGTGGGGTCACAGCTCAGACTCACCAGGCCAGGCTCTGGTGTGGGGTCACAGCTCAGACTCACCAGGCCAGGCTCGGGCTGCCGTCTCTCCAAGGCTGTCCTGCTCCTCCTGCTCGTTTCCCTCTGGCTCTGCAGCATGGCAGCCTCCAGGTCTGACTTCTGCTCCAGAGCACTCTTGAGCTGGGCCTGCACCACGGCCACCTTGTGCCGCAGCTCCTCGTTCATGGCCATGAAGCGCTGGAGCTGTTCCTGCAGCTGGAGGGCCCAGGGCAGCCAGAGGTGAGGCAGTGTCCCGACCCAGGGACACCAGTGCCACCTGTCCCAGCAGGCTCAGCAGCTGTGACAGCCCCGGGGGTGGGATGTGACATGAAAGCAGCTCCCCGGGCCCTGGCACACCACACCCCTGAGCTCCCCCGCCCTCACCGCCTCCGTGTCCCGGCTCTTGCAGACGATCTCGTGGGCCTGGGCACGGAGCTCATCCCTCTGTCTGTCCACCACCTCCTTCAGCCGCAGCATCACCTCCCGCTCCTTCCGTGCCGTGCTGTCTGAGACCACACACGGACAGGAGTCAGAGTCCCCAGGGGCTCCCCCAAGCCCACAATGCTACGAAGTTCCTCAGTGCTTCTGCAAAGTCTGACTTGTTCCTGGTAATCTCACAGTGGAAAGAAGGGAACTGAGAGTTTTAGACCGTTCCTGGAACATCCTTGTGTTGTCACAGCGGCCCAAACCCCGTGCCTGCCTCCACCACCCTCCTGGGGGCTTTCGAGGTGCTCTGGAGGTTTGGGATCCCTGTGACTTGCAGAACAAGGTAATGCCTATGCTCCCTGCCAGGACAGGTCTCCAAGGTGAGGGAAAGGAGAGCAGCATTCCAGGCTCCAGAAGAACAGGTTCAGCCCTGTACCCAGCCTGCTTGCTCCATAGGGACACCCTGTGGCATGGGGGGACCCCAAGCCCACGGGGACACCCACCTTCCTGGGACTGGCTCTCGGCAAGCTGCCCCAGGAGCTGGCGGTTCTGCTCCTCCAGGCAGGCCAGGCGGCCGTGCAGGGCTCGCTCCCGGCGCTCGGCCTCCCACAGCCTCTGCTCCGGCTCCTGGGGGACGGGGACACCGGGTCAGAGCCACCCCCGGCGGCAGTGACAGCCAGGTCAGCCAGCGCTGAGCAGCGGTCGGTGACAGCCAGGTCAGAGGCTGCCCAGGGGATGAGGGACAGTGCCACCACCCCGGAAAGGGGGACAGCTGGGTTAGAGCCAGCCCAAGGGAACAACTGGGCCAGACAGGTCGGAGCTATCCCAAGGGATGGGGGGCAGCCGGGTCAGACCCATATCAGAGGACAGGGATAGCGAGATCAGAGTTGCCCCAGGGGATGGGGGACAGCAGAGACAGGCATCCCCTGAGAGAACGGGACAGGCACATCACAGCCGCCCCAGGGGATGCAGGGCAGCGGGGCCAGAGCCATCCCCTGGGAAAAGGGAACAGCGGGGCCCGAGCCGTCCCCACAGGGAACGGGAACAGCGGGGTGGGAGCCGTCCCACAAAACGTGGGACACCGCTGCCAGCCCCATTCCCCGGGAAAAGCCACCAGCCGGCTCGGCGCCGTCCCCAGGGCCACTCCAGCGGCGACACGCGTGGCTCGGTGCCACCGGTGCAGCTCCCAGCTCCCCGCTCACCTCCGCCTCCTGCGGCCCGGCCGGCGCTGCCGCCGGCGCCTCCCCCTCAGCGGCCGGCGGGGCCACCAGCGCCTCGAGCAGCTCCAGCAGCCGCACCACGGGCGGCACCAGCCCGGCCACGGCGTCGGGCCCGAAGCGGGCGGAGAGGCGGCGCAGCTCGGCGCCCAGCGCCCCCGCCATGCGGTAGACGTGCGGCGGGGCCAGCCGGGCCGGCGGCGTTCGCCACAGCGGCTCCGCCATCGCCCCGCGCCCGCGCGGCTCCGCCCGGCCCGGCCCGGCCCGGCCCGCCCCGTCCGGGGCCGCCCCCGAGGCGGGACCTCCGCGCTCCCTCGGCGCTCCCGTTCGTACAAAATTTATTGAGAGGAAAAGTGGGGAAAACAACAACGCGCGGGGTGAGGGGGGCGAGCGGGGTACAGTGGAAGGGACGGAGACAGGAGGGGTACACGAACACGCTGTTGAATATCAACAGTACTAAAGGGGCGCGGGCGGGATTAGGCGTAGAGATCCTCGCGGTCGGCAGAGTAAACCTCCCCCTCCTGCAGCAGCGCGAAGTTGAGGAAGTGAGAGGGGCGATGGACCTCGTGGTAAAACTCCTTGGGGTTGGCCAGCTGCAGCTCGTACTTCATGTTGGGGTCGTGGCGGACACCTGGAGAAGAGGGAGTGTCACCCACCTGAGCACCCCTTCTGCCTCCTCCACCTTTCAGAGTCTAACACAGCCCTCCACCCTTCTATGACCATTTCCCTGCCAGGAGAGAGAGTTCTAAACCCACAAAATCATCCCTCTTTGGGTTTCTCCCCTCAAGAGATTTATAATGCTTTTATGCCAGTCGACTGTTCTGTTATTCTCATTTCCTGACCCCTTCTCCAGCTGCCCATGGTGTTCATACCAGCACCTCCCTACTGGGAACAGCTCAGGGAACAGCTTCTCTCTTGCATTTTCCATTATCTCTCCTGCCTGACAGGGATTAATTATTCAGTGGCGATAGACCATGCCCTACAATCCTGACAGACATGGGATCTATTTTTCCTCTCGAGCCACCAAAAAAAAACAAACCATCAAACTGATATCCCAATGCTGGTACTATGCAAAGTTCAGGGCACAGTGCTGCTATCCTTGCCAGCCACCCTGAAAAAGCTTTAGAGTGGGTAAGGAGCTATTCCCTCCTCCCCAAGCTCCTCACACTGCCTCCTTTTCCCTCCCCTCCCCAGGCCAGCTCACCCATGAAGTTGTAGTTCCAGGAGCCCTGTGCTGGGACCATGAAGAAGCCGAGGAAGCGGTCGGACAGGAGCATCTGCACCCTCTCGTAGTGGGAGGGGAGGTACCCCTTGGGGTTGTTGCCCTTGTCCGTGTTCTGCCGGCCCCACTCGTACCCGCTGGGGGTCAGCTTGTAGGCTGTCAGCGTGCAGGAGCCAGGGGTGAAACTGAAAAGGAGAAGGCATGAGGCAAGTCAGACTCACCTGGGGCAGAGGAGGGGAAGCAGGAATGAGCCAACACTCCCTTCCTGCCGATTTTGAGTTCCCCAGCTCTGCAGCAGAAGCCTCCCTGCCCCTCACCTGCAGGTGATGATGATGGTCTTCTCCCCATCCCAGGAGGGGTTGTCAGCCATGACCTTGGCGTGGGTGGTGACATCCTGTGGTGAGAGCTGAGGGGACTCGTTTGGTTGGGTGTGAATCCATCCCAGAGGTTCCATTTCCTGACAAAAAGAGAGTGGTTTAGAGAAAAATCAAAACCATTTAAAATGAGACCACTTCAAGCCCGGCAAAAAGGACACAGAGATCACAGGCTTCCCCCTCACTTGATCTCAATCAAGTTTGGCTTCAGACTGAGCCCTTTCAGTCTTACAACTACAAAAGTCCAAGAAAAGCTGCTCCACCACCTCAGGTCCTTGTTACTGACCTTCCACCCACCCTGGAAGCTGAACCTCTACCCACCTTGAGATACTCATGCTGTGGCAGCTGCCCTGGGAGGTGCACGGTCTGGTGTGTCCCCCACTGGGGCACCATCACAATGCACCGGATCTCCTTCACCTGGGGGTTGTCTGGAGGGCTCACTCCATACAGGTAACCTGCAATCTAAAACACACACACCTGCCTTAGAAGGCCAGAAGAGATCTCTCTGTAGCTGTGTGAGTGGGAACTCCTTAATTCCTGAGGAGAGCATCAGAGGGATTGACGTGGACAAAGCACAGCAGGTTCCCAGCCCTTCACTGGTGTGTTTGAGTGGGGCACAGCTGTAACAAACTCCCTGCACACTCACCTGGGCCCGCAGGTCTGAGATGCAGATGAACTTCTTCAACACATTTTTGGGAAGAATGTAGGTGTAACCTGTCTCCTTGATGTCATCTGATGAGACATAGATGTGGTTTGTCCGCAGGTGGAGGTTGGCAGCAGAGATCGCTCTGTGAGGAGGAGACAGTGATCAGAGGGGGCACAGAACCTCCCTGAGCATTCCAACCCTTCCCACCACCCCTGCCTGCCTTCCTACCTGACCCTCCACTCAGTCTTGGAGGAGAAGGTCTGGGTTTCGTAGTTGCTGGTGGTGGAGGTGATGATTTCATCCCCGTGTTTGTTCACCGTGCGGGTCTGCGTGGCCGTCAGCTGTGACTGCTCCTTGGTTTGCTTCTCAATTTCTGCAATTTGCTGCCTCTGCTGAGATGGGGCAGAGATCTCCATGCCCAGGATGATGTCTCTGATCTCTGACTGGGTCAGGGATGCAACGTTCACGCTGGAAGAGAAAATTCACCCAAGTCAAGCATTTCAAAATAACATTCTGGAGCCTTCTCACCTTCAGGCACAGGCTCAGAACACTCACTCTGGGCACTATGAAAAAATTAAACCAAACTTTTTAAACAAAAGAGGGGCCATGATCACATGATGCTTAGATCAATGATTTGGTGCACACATTTTTATCTGCATTACCACAAGGTTATTAAAATTAACCAGATCCCCTACAAACCTGAGAGTGCACTGACAAAGGCCCTTGGCCCTTCCTGCCTTTAGGGCAGGAAGGAAAGGCTGACAGGATTATGGCTTACTTGTTCTTCTTGCCATAGTCAGCAAGGATGAGATCCTTCAGCTGCACCTCCACCTTGATCCACTCCTCATCTGTCAGGGTTGGCCAGATGTGGTGAGGCTCAGTGATGGTTGTCTTGTCTGGCTTCAGGATAACTTTGGCTCGATCATTATTCACGTGCAGCGCCCGCAGAATCAGGATCAGACGGGAGAACGCCTTGGAGATGGAAAGAAGATGCAGTTAGAAAGAAGAAAATTAAATGTACAAGGCCCTAGTACAGCCTTCCTCTGTGTGAGCACATGGGAATTGCCAGGGAAATCTATCTAAAGGAAAATCCAGGCAGATTCAGAGCCAAGTGCTCCCAAACAAATCATTAGGGATATCTGAGGCCTTGGTTCCTGCCTCATTTATCAGCAGCAAAGCAAAATGCAGGAGACACATCTGTGCTTACTGTGTAGGAAGAGATGGTTTTCAGCCAGTCATCATAGAGATTGAAGAGAACCATCTGGGGTTCAGTGGCCTTCAGGATGAGATCACCAAACTTCTCCACTTTCAGACAGGCCTGGAAGGGCAGCTGCAACTCCGAGCCTTTGATCACAATATTGGGGAAATCCAGCAAGTGCACCTGGAGTTCATCAAGAGGAATTAGCTCACAGCTACTGCAGAAGTGTCCTGTTATCTCCCACAGATTTTACACATCCTCAGGGAGCTGCAGCCTTACCTCAAGTGGGTCCAACATGCCCTTCCGTGTCACTATGATCTGCTTTGGCTGCTCCTCCACGGGGAGGGATCGGATCAAGGCAGCCACTTCTTCAGCAGTCTTCCACTTGGCCAGCTGCAGAAAAGACAGCAGGGTTAGAGAAATATCCCCCTGCTCTCCAGGAGCCTCTCCATGTCTCTGGGAACCAAAAGGATGCAAACCAAATTCTAAAAATACAACTGGAATTTATGGCTTGTTCCAGATCAGTGACAAGGCCCAGCATTTCTTCCTTACTGATCACAGAGGGCAGTTCCCATTCCTGGAGCTCAGTTACTCCTGAGTGGCTCAGAAAACAACAGCTGGCTACTCCACCTCCCTGCATTTGCCACCTGAGCTTTCTCACTGCACTGGATGTACAGCCAAGCTCAGAGTGAATTCTGTAACAAGGAGCACAGCACTGCTCCTCAAGCTCTGCTTGAAAAGGTGATGATGCGGGGTCTTTGCATCTCAGAGCCTCAAGTCCTTGCAGCAGCAATGCCTCTGTTCCTCCACTTTTATAACCCATGCTCCTGCCTGCCTGATCACTTGGACTTTGGAGCTCCAAACTCATTAAGAGGCAGGAAGATGAAGATCTTTGTGATGTTTCCTGTCCCAAGCACTCAGAGCCCACCCCCAGGTCACACCCAAGGCACAGCCAGGCCCTACCTGTCCCAGACGCTTCTGTCCTGCCCACACAGAGGTGTGGATGATCTTCAGGAAGAGCTGCCCAGTTCTGGGATTGAAGATGAAAATGGCTCCGTTGATGGGTTTTGTGGTCAAATTCCCTTCAAAAGTCTGAGGGAAAAGGTGAGAGTGAGAAGTGCAAGGAGATAAATGGAGCCCACCCACACCTTTAGACAAGAGCCAACTCTCCGTGTGCTTTGAGCAGGAGCTGTGAGGGAAATGTAAGAGCTGCTCTGTGCACTCTGCAAAAATCTGGGTCCATGTGCTGACTCTCAGATTTCCATCATGCATGGAAACCTCCACCCCATTCAGTCCTTTCCCTGAGACACCCCTCAGGTCTCACCTTGTGGATGGTGACTCTGTACACGTTGGTGTCATCCACAAACCAGATGATCTGGTTGGAGAAGAGCTCCCCATAGTTCTGGGAGGACAGGTAGGGCTCTGTGGGCTCTGAGGAGTAGAGCTGCAGCCCTTTGCGGATCCGTTCCCTCAGCACGTACAGGGCAGGGTTTGCTTTCATGATTTTGGCCATGGCCTGCTGGATCAGAGGTTTGCTCCCAGGGAACCAGTTCCCATAAGCACTGAAGGAGGAAACAAACAGAAGTTGTTATCATTAGACCTGAAGAGGTGACAGCCCCACTCAAGTCTTTCCATGCAGCAGCCAGGCCCATTTGTACTGCTGAAAATACAACTTTGTGCTGCACTGTGACTTCTGTAATGCCCTGGGAGGTGGGCACCTATGGCTTCTACCTACACCCCCTCAGTGGGAAGCCACAGCACACACATGCTGCAGTCCCAGAAAAGCTGCACCATCTCCAACAAACACACTGGAGAACAGATTTCTGACTTTGCCCCTTGTTTCCAGTGAGAAATAGCTGTCTCCACTTGTAGGAGCTTTGAAACAAGGCCTGTCCTTCAGCTCCAACAACAGTCTGACAGAAATATCCTAAGAAACAAATTATTAATGAACTGAGGGAACTGAACCACTACTACTGAGCAAAACTGGGCAACCTGAGATGCCTTATCCCACCAACTGTCCATCTCCAGCCTTCTCTCCTCATCCTCCTGTCTGGAATACAACCCAGTCTGGAGATGCACCGAGACAATACCCACAAACCACCAATTCCAACCCTAGGAATGAAACCACAGAAGGTGCAGCTCTGACCTGTGCAAGTTGTAGGCCAGATCAATGGCAATGAGCACCCCAGTGGGAGAGGGGTAGATGCTCATGTTGTCTGTGGTGTAGTCCAGGAACTTGGCCCTGGCGTAGCGCTCGATGTCGTGCGAGTCGTAGTCGCCCCAGCGCAGCTGGATGTCAATCCAGTACTTCTGGGTGGTGGTGCTGTCCATCACATCCCTGAGGAGAAAACAGGCCACAACAAGCTCATCTGGCACAAAATTCTCCTGCAGTAATTGTCACCCAGCATGGACACTGCAGCCATATCCACCCTGGAAAGGGGCCCTGCTGGTCTCTCCCACAGCAGTGAATGCAGAGGTTAAACAAAGCAGCAGTGAGTCCACTGCTGTGTAGTCATGAGGGTCATCTGCCCCAGGGATTGTCTGGTGAGGATTCACTCCAGATTCTGGCCCTGGGCCAGCTCAGCTTTGTGGGGTTTCCAGAAGAACCTTCAACAGCTCAGGGAGAAGTTCACCCAGAGGAGAGAATGAGCAAAGGCAGTGTTGGTGTTTTGCAAAGGCAGCGCCAGGAGGTGCTGCAACCACCTACCCAAACAAGCCCTGTGCTCTGCTGGACACAATCTCCAGTGTCCCCCAGCTGCTCAAGAGACACAGAGGCTCTGGATGACAGCAGCTCTGCTCTGCAGGGAGACTGAAGAGAGGGAAAAGGGAAACTCACTTGGAATCTGCCAGCAAGGATGGACGTGACACATTCCACTTGTAGGAAGCAAAGAGAAGGATATCTGCACATGAGGAGTTCATCTTGTAGGACTTCCTGGGATGGATTGTCTCCTTCTGCACTGTCTCAATCTCCAGAGCATCCAGCTCTTGATCAAACACCTGGGGAAAAGGCAGTCAAAGATGAGAGGTGTTCAAGCAACCCAGATAAGGAATTTATCCTCAACACCAAGGCAGTCAGGAAAATGCCATTTTCCATTTCTTCCCATTCCTTGCCAAATTGCTGGGGGAAGATTGGTCCTGCTCCAAAAGGGCGCAGAAACAAACCAAGCTAACAGTGCTCACCTGACACAAATCCATGACAATGCTCTCATGGATCTTCTGCCACAAGTGAGCTCGGAAAATCTGGATGAGGGAAATCTTTAGTGTGGGGATTTTGCCATGCATGAAGATCCCTGTCAAATCCAGCTGCACCTGGAACCCAACGTACACCTGCAAAGGAAAAGCAGCTGTGAGAACACACAACAGCACAACTGAGGAAATTAAAAAAATGGAGCACTTAAACCTGTTAAGGAGGTTTAGTACCTCTCTAAGAGATGTTCTGATAATTAATTGGATCAATTAACTGCTCTAATTTCAGTGGAAAAGCACTGTCTGCTCCTAGAGGGACAAACACCAGGTACTTACGTTGGCTCTGTTGATGGTAGGAGACCACCAGAGAGTGAATCTTCTGTTTGGAATTTGGTTCAAACCCGATCTCTGGGCATTTGTCAGCTTCTTCCACTTCATGGACTCCTCAAAGCCACTGGCCTTCTCCCTAGAAAGGGCAGATCATCAACTGCATTAGATTCAACTGAATGAGATGCTCCTCATCTCTGCTGCCATGTGTCACTTGTAACAGACACAGGCATCAGCCACGAGCTGGGAGTTTTGTTTCATGCCAAGAAATTTCCATGGCTTTCCAAGAAGTTCAGCTGTAGCCCCCTTCCCAGGTGCCCTCACAACTGAATTACACAATGTTCTGAAACAACCACTGAAAACCAGCAGAAACTCAACAGAACCAGCAGAGCCTGAGCCCAGAGCCCACAGCAAAGCTCCTCTTACCAGAAGAGACCCTCCCACGTGGGGAAGTAGGTGCCCTTGAAGAGTGTGTGCTCCAGGATCCCTTCCACCCCGCCCAGAGCCTGGATCATGTCCGTGCGGTAATTGTTCAGGTTCCAGAGTTTGCCATCGTGGCGCTGGTGCGTCCACCAGAACGGGTTCTGCTTCAGCACCTGCACACAACAGCAGCAGATCACTCACCTGGCTGCACTAACTGCAGGAACCAACACCAGGGTGATGGTCATTAAAGGCTTTAAATAACAAATTATTCCACTGTTAATTTTGGAATGCTTGTTTTGGGATAATTATTTTTCTCTCTCCAGAACTATTCTGCAATATTGTGTTTATTGTTTTCTCCAATACACTGCAATCTATCTAAATTATTCCAAATGGGATAAACTACAAATTCTGGAGCATTTGGTTCCAAACAGCTTCTACCAGTCCCAACACAAGGCTGTAAATTCTTTCTGCAGTAGAGAGACAGAAGTGAACCTGCAGTAATGCAAGGTAAAAGGACTTTGTGTGGAACAGGTATCTGAATTTCACATTCAGGTGAAGAAAAATTCCCTGTCAGTACCTGATACTGTTTGAAGTCAGTCCTGACTCTCCATCCTTTATCATAAGCCAGAGTGTGCCTGTCCTTCTGGAAAAGGGTGTTAATCCGAGGAATTCCCCTGTCCCATGAGTCCTCCAGATCCTCCAGGGTCAGACGCCTGAAGGAACAAAATCCCCACACTTTGTTACCTCTCAATTTACAGCAATGCACTAATGAGTAGTCCAGATGAGATCACAGAAATGACACAGAGCTCAGGGCTCTGGCAGGGGACACTAAAATGCCAGAGGTGAGGGACAGCACTGCAGGTACCACAGGGCCAGCAAAGTCTCCAAAATCCCCAGACAGCACAAAACTTCCCCCTGCTGCCTGTCCTCCCTCACATGGACACACACCTGTTCTGGGCTATAGCCTCCTGTCGTTTCAGGGCATACTCTGCCCACACCCTCTGAGAGTCAATGAATTCACTCTCCCATGGCTGGATGTAACGGTACAGGTTGGGGATGAGCTGATCCTCCTCATGACTCATTCCCGAGCGGAAGTGAGTGATGCCAACATCTGTCTGCTTGGACCACCTGGAGCAAAGACACAAGAATGAGGTAGGAGGAACTGGGACTTCTCTCATCACTGCCATGAGCTACTGTAAAGGCAACACAGCTCTGTACCATGACATGGTTTAGCACTCTTGGAATATTTTTAGGGGAAAGAGCATCTAAGAGAAGACTCAAGTCATGTAGGAGTTAGAACAGCACAACTCACCTCAGGTCAGACTGAGGGATGAGAACATGGCCCATGGAGAGCATGCCCAGACCACCCAGCTCCTTAGGGGTGTAGAACACCACAGGAGGAAAACGGCTGGGCATTTTGGAATTCAGGCCAATCTTGATCCGAGTCTGGATTTTATTCTCACACTTCACCAGCAAATCAAGCAGCTCCTGAGTATTTACAACAGCTTCCCGGAAATAAGTCATCAAGCCAATCAGAGCTGTGTTCCATTTATTGACAATCTAGAAAGGAAAGGAAAGGATCAGCTCCTGGCTCATTCCCAAGAATCTGTAGAAATCTGTCATAGATTTCCCTCCTCCCTTACCTTAGTGAAGGTTGTGGAGCCAGAGGCCATGAGGATCTGCCTCACTCTGTTGTGAAACCTCTGCATGGACTCATCATCCACACGCAGGAAGCACTGAGCCGTGCGCTCCTTGGTCACCTGGAGAGCACAGAGCCATCAATCCCCTCCTGGGAGCCCCTCTCCAACCCATGGAAACCCCACCCAGGGATTGCTCTCCCAGCCCACCTCGTTCTGCAGGTTCCAGACCCCATCCTTGTGGGTGAACTCCTCGTAGCTGGTGCGGCACTTGGGCAGGATGCGGCACTCGAAGCCGCACATGTTGAACAGCAGGTTGGGGTTGTCCTTGCTGTACACGGACACGAAGCTGTTCTCCCACTGCACCGTGGTCACCGAGCGGGGCAAACGGTTCTTGATGTCCCAGAACACAGCACGGCCACTGCAGAACACCATGGGCACAGGGACACATCATAATTTGTCCAAATAGCAACTGGGCCAAGTCTCAGAGCTTCCGTAATTTTCAGCGCAGACCCCTCACTTCTCACATCTCATCCTGTGCATCTATCAGTATCTAAGAGATATTTATCACTGATTTTCCCCCTTTTCCTACCACTTCTTCCCCAGTCTCCAACAGTTATCTATCACTGATTTTCCCAGCACTTCTTCCCCAGTCTCCAACAGTTATTAATCACTGATTGTCCCCTTTTTCCTAGCACTTCTTCCCCAGCTGCAGCACTCACAGGTTCACGTCGTGCTTCATGAGGCGCATGCGAGCGTCCCGGGGCCAGCACTTCTTGTTGTTGTAGCCCACGATGTTCTCATTGTTGGGGTCGGGGTGCTCTGTCAGGTACCTCTGGATGAGGTCCCTTGCCTCGTCAGCTGTAAACCTGAAAATGCACAAAAAAAGGATCTGGAATTACATGGGTGACTTTGCAACACCAGCATGGTCAGAAAGATAAGGATTAAATAAGGAAAAGCTATTTGTCAGACTGTGTGAAGGTAACTATCCCATTTTTGTGTCCTCCAAATGAATGGGGGAATTTCATTAGCAAATTTCATTAGCAACAGAGCAACTCAGGGTTTGGGTTATCTTTCCATGAAGAGACAGAAAAGGCTTATTTTACCAGTCTCTAATTTACCAAATCCCTAACAACTGGCATATTTCTATTTCTATTAATTGTGTTTCTCGACAATGGTTGTGTTTCTATTGGTCCAGTGAAACTGGAAGTTTCTCAGTTTGCAGAAAAGCAAATTGAGAAAGCAAGAGGAGGCATGTGGACATCCAGTTACCCAGGGAAGTCTGTTAATTCAAATATTCCTGATCTTCAAAGCAAAGGGAACAAAAGCCAGCAGCAGGAGCATATTAAATCTCCCTTGCCTTTGTGCTGACCTGAGGAAAGCAGGGCCCCAGAGATCTCACCTGAAGAAGATGTGAATCCTGTCAATGTATCTGCAGAAGAGGCGAATGGGATGAGCCACCTCCGTGGCAATGTCCTGGAAGCTGAGGAAGTCATTTGGCATCTGGGGAGGCCCTGCCATCTCACTGGCCCTGTGCAGGCCCAGCACCAGCAGGTCCATCACGAGCCCGTAGTACTGGACAATGAAGGAAGCAAACTGCAGCCCACGGATAATCCCATAGGAGTTTGTGTGATTCATGTCCTGAGGAAGTGAAGGGGAATTGTGAGAAAACACAAATCCCAACACATCAGAACCCTTTCACCTGAGCAGCTCAGGTGAAACCTCAGCAGAAGTCGTTCTTCAGCATGACCCACAAGGGTTTTTTTACTCCCTCATCACTTTTCTTTGGCAGGTCTTGTGCTCCTTCTTTGCCAAAACCTCCTGCCTCATGGGTCCCTTTTAGCACAAACCCCCTTTCCTGACAAGAACCATCACCTTGTAGTTGATCACCACGTTGTTCTTGGCTGTCATGTAGTCAGCAATGTTGTGATCCACGATGAGACGCAGCAGCCTGTTGAGCAAGGTCAGGTCAATCTTCTCGTACATCTTCTCAAACCGAGACTCCAGCATCACGTTGCACTCCCCTTCACTCGTTTCCCAAACATCCTGCAGGTTATTGATGCCTGAGGGAACAAAACCTTGTGTTATCTGACACATCAGAGCACAGAAGCAGCCACTGGCTACAGGAACTCAACATCAGTCTTGCAATGCCTGATTTTTCACACTCTGGATCTTCCAGTCTATCCAGAAGTGGGAGGAAAACTATGTAATCAACCATAAATGCTGTGCAAGTTGTCCTCCTCCAGTATATACACATGTATTAACCTACAACATGTATCTCTTATTGTAATTATTGACTGCAAATTACAAAAGCAAAAATTCAGCTCCTAAGGGGACTCATAGGAGACAAAGGAACCACAGGAAAAATCATTTTTGCATGGAATCCAAGAGCCCACTGACCTTGGCACCACTTGTACACCAGCAGTGGGGGTGGTTCAGTGTCAGCAGGTTTGATCCAAGGAGGGAAGAGCCTTCGCTTATCAGCCTCATACCACAAGTACTGATCCAGATAAGCATCTGTGATCTTCTCCAGGGGCTCAACATCATAAACAGGGACCAAGTGGCTGTAGAGATCCATGAACTCAATTCCCACCTAAAAAAAAAAAAAAGGGGGAAAAACTGAGGCTGGTAGTTGAGAGAAAACACAAAGTTTTTGTGCCATTCAGCTTCTGAATGCAGCATAACATGGCTGGACTTTCACCAGGCTTTCACTCACCTCCTTGAAGGCTCTCTGAGTCAGCAGATGACGCTTGATTCTGGACAGAGCTTCGTGGGGATTATCATAAGCCTGCTCAATCAAGCCCAGCTCCTCTCTCTGTGACTGATTCAGGCGTGATTTCACACTGAAAACAAGGGAGAACAGCTCAGCACCTGTACACAAACAGCCTAAGGGCCACTGCATTAAACTGATGAATGATAATGCTCAAACTAAATCCTCACAATCCACATCCCCAAACTGCAAGCACGGCAGTGGTTTTGCCCAAGTGACAGAGTCAATAGGAACTCCCAGATAAATTGGCAGTACCAAAACTAACAGCTTTACCAGTCCACCAGGGTAAATTTTAAGCCATACTCCATCAGAGGAATAATGGATAACAAAACAGAAACTTTTCCCAGTTCCCCTGAAGCTCAAGATCACTGCTTACCTGTAAGCTTCCTTCAGCCTCTCCAGGGCTAAGATCAGCAACTTGGTGTCATGCTTGTAGGACAGTGGTGGGAACGGAATGGGGGAGAACCTCCTGCTCTCCAGCCAGTGCACTGTGGTTGTGTACACAGCAACAGCCTCTTCTGCAGTGATGTAAGGCCCGTCCTGCAGAACCACACCACCAGAATTCATCAGTGAAAGCTTCCCTATGGGAACAGCATTAATTTGGGCAATTTCAGGGAGGACAGAAGTACCTTCAGGTAATTATGCTGCCGTTCCTGCTCAGCTTTCAGGTAGAGTCTGGTCAGCCTGCCCAGGTTCTTCTTACAGACGGTTTTGTCGACTGTGGCGCCCCGGCGGATCCGCTCCCGGTTGTAGTGAGCTGTGTTTGTCCACCAGTCAGCTTTGGCCTTCACATACCTCAGGATCATGTTCTCAATAGGAGTTGGCAGCCCTGGCACCTGGGGAGGGACAGGAGCTTGAGGAAAGCAGGAGTGGGAGCTTCCCAAGAGCAGCTCCACTTGGGTGATGTTAGAGCTGAACCCAAAGGCCAAGGGAGAGCTTTACCTTCCAGGGAATATTGGCCTTCCAGCAGCGCCAAGCCTCACTCAGGTGCTGCAGGATGGTTCTGGCTTTGTTCTGCTTGATCCCTTCTGGCATCATGTCCAGGATGTCATGCATCACAGCTGCCCTGAGCTCCAGGTCAAAGTGAGACTCCACGCGCTGCTTCGTGACAGTCTTTGCGACACCCTTGGAGTGACGGCCTGGAAAAGCAAAGCCCTTCAGAGTTCTGACAGCACCAGGCAGTGATTCTCCTTCCTGATTCAGGAGTGCATGGAGGTGCAGGATATCTGGAGAAATTACACTGCCAGCAGTCTGGAGAAGATGATTAAGGGGCTATGGAGCAGGAAATCCCACTTCCATTTAGAATCTGCTCTAGGGGCACAGATCTTGAGAGAGTTCTAAGCTGGTCAATGGAGCATGGATAAAGACCACCAGTATGAACAGGAAACTGGCTGGCAAGCAAACAGTATTAATCTTTACCACACACTCCTCCCACGTGCAGCATTTACAGGGTGCTGACCTTCAAACTGCCTGGCCAGCAGATTCCCCAGCCAGCGTTCCAGCAGTGGGGTGATGCCCCTCATGAAGAACAGCCACACTCTCCAGCCTGGAGCCCAGAAACCACAGCCAGGACCTTTGCCCACAGGCCCCTGGAGGAACAGAGACATAGTAAGAGCAGGTCATTTATTGACATTCCAGAATCCCTCCCTTGTTCCTCAGTTTAAATGGAGTCAGTACCATGTGGAAAGGTGGAACTCACTGTGTTAAACCTGTAGTAGATGAGATGCTTCAAGTCCTTGCACATTCGAATCTGCCTCATCAGTTTGTATTTGTACCGGTACATCCCCGTGAGCTGACCCACGTGGGCAAAGATGTACTGCAGGCCATCTGCCAGCTGAGACATGGAACACAGTCAGGGACAACAACCAACACCTCAGACACCACCTCCAGCAGCCAGGTTTATTGGACAGAGTGTATCAGGCCATACAAAGCTCCTAATGCTGGCTCAGACAATGATCACTTATTATAAAGTAATATAAAAGCAGAATTTCAAACAGTACTGCATATTTTCAATGTTTCCCCTCTTCTCCCTAACATTGCAACATTCAGCCACTTTGTGCATCCCATACAAAATATTCCAATTCTCCTCTCAACTTCTTCTCACCACATTTAAAACCAAAAAGCCTACCTGAAATGCATCCACATTTCCCAGTCTGTACTGGACGTGGCTGTCCACCACCAGCTTAGTCAGCCGCAGGACCTCTCGGCACAGATGGAAAGCGTTCCCAAAACGGGATTTTTTTCTTTCCTGGAAAAGACAAAATATTCAGAATTCATGTAACAATGTCACAGAAGAGTGAAACAACTCAAATCTGGTCAACAACTGAGAAGCTCAAGCACTGTGACTTCTTTCTTCACTACACAACAACCTTCACATAAACTCTGCTCTTGTGTACAACAGCAGATGAACTGGTACCTTTGTGGTGAGGGTCTTCACAGGCTTCAGGTTGAAGTTGTAATCCAAGTGAAGGTAATTCAGGTTCTTTCTGTGGATCAGCAAGTTCAGCATGTTGTAGCCCTGGCGACACACCTGCAGGCCAACTTCCACCCAGTCCAGCTTGGTCGACTGGAAAAACTTGGTAGCCTTGAAGGAGCGGAACAGGTACCTGGAGAGAGCAGAGACCACCATCAGCTCAATCCCCTACAGAGATCAGTAGCTCCTCACTGAACAGAGCCCACTCACCTCTTCTTCTGGGCTTTGGGAGGTCTGTGTTTGAGGGCATTCAGGACATAGTATTTCAGGAGCTTCTGGTAGGACACTCTCACCTTGACGGGCTGTCCTGCTGGGCAGTGCTCACGGTACCTATGGATAAATCACACTCCAAAGCTTCAGCTAACTCACATTCCTTAGAGAAAAATCTCCAAAAACTCTCCTAAAATCTCTAGAAACCAGCCACCATCATGTCTTTATTTAATTTTCAGGTAATAATGTCATGATCACTACATCAGCCTCAGGACAGAACTCACCAGTTCTTGACCAGTGGGATGTCAAGAGCTCTCCGGGTCCTGCCAGACCTCAGGTTGAAGGGTCGTGGTGCCCACAGCAAGGCAATGCCATTGGCTGTGTTATCAGTGTACAGAGGGGTATCCTTCAGGAAAGGCTCCACAAACTCTGGCAACTCAAACTCTTCATCGTCATCAGGCAGTGGTTCCTGGCTCTGAAAAACAGAAGCACCACATAAGGTGATTCCTGGTTGCTTCAGCTCAGTTTCTGAGTTAAGCAAGTTAAAAATCCATCTCTCTGCTCTCATGGAAGAGGTGTGGCTGTACTGAGCATGAGAGAAGCAGAAAGCACTCAACAAGGCAAACTGTGGCTACAGACCCTGAGTTAGGTGTTATGGGGTAGCTTCAGGGAGATGCCAGCTCCATGAATACACCAAAGGCAACCAAAAAGATAAATTATCTGTCAGAAGACCCTAACACCATTAATTACACATTTGGCTTTATCCTGCAGAAACCAAAGGAGAGAACTTTGTGCAACTCCAGAAGTAGAAGACTAAAATGGTAACTGTGGACTTTTTTTGTCAAAGGGCTGGTGCCTTCTCTTAAAGTATTTATGTTTGTCTGCTGCTATCAGAAGCAAGATACTAAAGCCCCCTACTTCCACACCTAGGGTTTATCACCGTTAACCCAGTGACTCACCTTGACAGAATGTCTGTGTGAAATGGGGTTGATCAGAGGATCAAAGTAAAAAGCTGGGAGGTCAGGATCTTCTGTTTTAATGAAAACAACGTTTGGAGTATGATACCTGCAACAAAAAATAAGCATTAGAGCCTTTGACAGCCTTTCCCTCCTCTCCTGGCTCTGGAGGCTGCTGCTCTTACCAGGTAAGGTGGACATGGTGTGGCAGGTTGTTGTACAGGTATGGGAAAGCAATTTTGTACTCTGTCCTGATGGGCTGCCTGATGATGATTTTGTTGATGTCATTAAATTCATTCCAGTCTTCATCCCTTAAAATGAGACAAGAAACTGTTATGCAGGCATTCATGGTGAGAGAGACAAACATTTGTGACTGAAAAGATCCCCATTTCCTAGATAATAACTCATCTCTCTGTCCTAAACCCAACACTTACTGAAGATTGATGTCTCTGACGAGGGGCTCAAACTTGGGACCTCCAGGAATGGCCATGTTCAGTGCCTTGGAGGTGAAGAATGCTTTCAGGTCAAACAGGTAGAAGTAGTTGTCATCCACCAGGTCAGTGAGCAGCTGGTTGGCCAGGCGGTACAGGGTGGACATCATGGGCAGGGTGAACTGCCAGCGCTGGTACGTGGAGCCATTCACATACCTGGGAGAGCAGAGCACGGACACTCCAGGCACAGCCACAGCACCAGAGTCACCAAACACCTCCTGCCACCCATCATCCATCAAGGACAGGTAACACATGGGTGTCTCTAGACTGAAAAATGCTGCAGCAATGTTAAAGGACTACTCTGGACTCCTCCTGCCCAGAAAATGCTGGCTGCTCCAGTTCCTCTCCTCCTCTGTGTCCCAACTGACATAGAACATCTCTGCACCTTGAGCAAATTTCAAATTCCAGCTAGACAATGCAAGCTGTCACCTTTACAGCATGGTCAGTGGCATCATGATATTTTCTGAAAAATCCTCTTGGCCCAGGATTTTCTCCTGGGAAGCTGAGAAGTCTCAGAGAAAAATGTAAATCATAATTATCTGATTCTCTTCTCCTGTGTTTGTTGCTTTGGAATGTGGTCTGGAGATTGCTTACCAACAGGTGCATGTTTGATTGGTTCCATGTGAATTGTTTTAACTTAATGACCAATCACAGCCAGTTGAGTCAAGGCTCTGAGGCATCACAGATTTTTATCATTCATTCTTGTTAAGCCTTCTGATGTATCCTTTCTCTTTCTTTAGTATAGTTTCAATATAGCATAATCTAATCTAATTTATATAATAAATATAAACATAATAAAAATAGTAAAAATAGTAAATATAATATGATAAATATAATAAATATAATATAATTAATATATTAATGAAATATAATTAATATAATATTATTATATCATATTATATCAGCCTTCTGAGAACATGGAGTCAAATTTCCATCTCTCACCTCGTCCTGGGGACCTCACAAACACCACAGCCAGAAACATCAGTTTTAGCAGGTGAGTAGGTACCAGGCCTCCTGGATAGAGGGGCCTTGCTGGATGCTGAACCATAGAATCCCAGAATGGTTTCACTTGGAAGGAACCTTAAAGCTCATCTTGTTCCAAGCCTTCCACCTTCCACTATCCCAGGTTGCTCAGAGCCCCATCCAACCTGGCTTTAAACACTTCCAGGAATGGGGAAGCCACAGCTTCTCTGAGCAACCTGCAAGCAAAAAATGCAGCTTTCCAACAGTCAGGTTTTGCCTCACACCCTTGAGGGAAGGTTTTCCTCCCCCCACCAACATCACACAAATGTTACACACTGCTCTGCACACCTAATTCATGCACTGTTTGTTTTTCCCCTCTCCCAGGGAATTGTGTTTTCACAACCACGTACTTCCTGTTGTCCTTCAGGGGCTGGTGGTCATAGAACCAGTCCAGCACAGGGGCATCCTCCTCTGGATCCAGCTCCAGCTGAATGGCCTCCAGGGGCTCCACATCCAGGATGTTATCAGCATAATCCAGAGGGGGTTCTTCATCATCAAACGGGGGGAATCTCATCCTCTTGAAGTGACGCCGGTCCCTCTTCTCCCGCCTCATCATAATCCACATGGAGCTGCAGGAAATCAGGGGGAAGTTAAAATCAGGGGGATTTTAATGGTGGATGCAGAAAGGTTTGGCCCAGCTGGATGAAGGAGAAGGCACCTACCCCCACTGGGCAATGTAGACAGGCTCGATGACCCAGGGGATCTCGTTGACAAAGGAGATGGCGCCGGTGATGTGGTACAGGACGGGCACGTCGCGGATCTGCTCCCAGGGCATGGGCATGTTCTCCAGCAGCTTCAGCACAGCATGGGGCATGTACTTCAGAGCACTGCAGCCACAAACCAAGGAAAACCACGCTGGAGGGGCTCTCAGGGACAGCCAACCACCTGCCATGAGCCCAACAAGCTCCCAGTTTTCCCTGGGAGCTGCACATCTGACCCGTTCCAAAAGCAAATCCATGAATTTCCCACTCTACCTTTGGGCTAGCAAAAGGTTTTCTAGTGATTTGGCTTTCAGGAATGTTGCTAACAAAACCTGAAGTTTTAAAGTGAGTTTCTGGAGTTTTTATAGGTAATGGTAAGTTACTGCAGCAGGCCATGATGTGCACTAGACAGCTCTATACACCCAAACAGCCAAGAAGCACTCAGGATGCTTTTTCATCTTTCAAAAAACATTTCACACTCTCCTCAACTTCTTCTAAGACACTGTTTCATGCAGGGTAACGTTTTTTCTCATAAATTCAAACCAACATTTCCCTTTGCTGATGCTCTTTTGCACTGATACCTCACAGCAACAGACTGAGCTACAGCTGACACTGAAAGCCCTTTGGAGAAGGGGCTTCTCCTTCAATGATACGCTATCCAGGCTAATGTTTTTTTCTCATAAATTCAAAGCAAACACTCCTTTTGCTGATCCTCCTGTGCACTGACACCTCAAGGCATCCTCAGCGAGCCACAACGGGCACGAAGAGCCTTTTGGAAAAGGATCTCTCCCTCCAACAACCACCAAAGCAGCCGCGGCGCATCCCCCGAGCTCCCCTTGTCACACACCGGGGACCCCTTACCCCAGGTAGACGCGCTTGTCGTGCCGGAATTTCCTATTGGTCATGTCGCCGTGGTCGCGGATGATTTTGCGGACATGCTCGGGGGGCATGTCCTCCTTCTGCGCGTCCACGAAGCCGAATTTCCTCTTCTCCGCATAGCGCTTGGCCTGCAGCTGCTGCCACTTGCGGGCTGCGGAGACACAGAGGTGGCGGGTCACGCCTTGTCCCCCCCGGAGGAGGATCTGAGGGGCCGGGGCCGTACCCACCTTTCTCCTGCAGCTTCTCCTCGGACATGTAGTCGGGCAGCGGCGCCAGCGGGTTGGGCACCGGGGCGCAGCCGCCGCGGTACGGGAACACGGCGGCCATGGCGACGCTGCTGCGGAGAGCGTGGAGAGGGGCTCAGGGTGAGCTACGGGATCACGACGAGGCCGCCGCCGGTCGCTCCCCCGTCGCTCCCGCCCGCCCCGGGCCCACCCCGGGCCCGCCGCTCCCCCTTGGCCCTCACCGGCAGCCGCGACCCCCGCACTCCCCCACCACAATGGCGGCGCCGCGCCGCCGCTACCGCGCTTGCGAGACCCGGATGTGGGCGTGACTAGCAGAGAGGAATGCCCAATCAGCTTTCAGGAAGCCTGACAGACAGCAGACTTATCCTATCAGATCGCGGAGAGGCGAGGGGGAGGGACTGAAGGCGGAAGAGGGGAGGAAGTTGTGTCTGGCGCACACTTCCGGTGTGCTGTCCCGCTTTCCTCGGTCCCGCCCTTCGCTGCTTCCCATTGGCGGAGAGGGGCGGTGGTGACAGCGCGGCACCGCCTCTGATTGGACAGCGCCTGGAGCAGCTCATTCCTCGCTGCTGTAGGGGGCGCCACGGGCCGGGTCGTGCCCCCCGCCCCCCTCCCGCGGGGTGGTAGGGGCGGGGGAGCTCTCAGGGAGACATTTTGGACATCCCGGACACATCCCGGTGATGTCGCCGCTGGAGCAGCTCGGGGACATCCCCCACGGGGCCTGGACATCCCCCCAGGCAGGCAGGGGATGCTGTGCCCCAGTGATGCCTTACCCTCAGCACTGCCCCCAAGGCCACACTGTGGCCCCTGATCCCCAGCGAGAAGTCACCCACCTCACTGCCCCTTTCCTGCCTCGCTGCAGGAGCACAGTGCCTTCCAACCCTGAGTGCTCGCCCAGGAGCTGTAAAATCGTGAGGGCAGCTCACTGTGGGTGCGTTCAATGTGTTGTCAGGGCTGCTCAGCAGCTGGGCAGGCTTTCACCTTAGGGCTTTCCATGGGGAGAGGGGTTCGTTCTGGAGGGATGTTGGATGGGGTTGGAGCAGGGCTGGTTGGGTGGCAGGCTGGGGTGTTGCTCGCCAACAATTAATTCCATGATGGAGATGATGCTTCAGGCTCTGTGGTCCCCTACGTGGTGGGAACAGAGAGGTGAGTCCTTCCCAAAACCTTTCCAGCCAAAGCTGTGGCACTTCCCATGGGGACGGACAAGCACAGGGCATCCCCACATCTGGCCTCGGTGACCTGCAAAGCCACTGCTTATCCCACCTTAGCCCTGTGGGAAAACCACGGCGGATTAAGAGGAGCCCAAACCAGGCTTCCCTGGCCCCCAGCCCCACGTGCCCGGGGTACAGGGCATCCATGTGACAGCAGGAATGCGGGAACACAATCCAGGCCTTGAGAAACACCCCGGCTGTGGGCAGAGGCAGCATTTTCAGCTGAGGCAGAGGCTGTGCTAAGGGCAAGGACTAGCGCAACAGCTCCTGGAAAATTTGGAATACGCGCGTCAAACCAAAGAGAAAGCCCTGGGCGACAGTTCTGCTCCAGCTGGGAGCTGTGAGGGGCACACAGGCACGTCAGCTCTGCTTGAGGTGATACATCCAAACCTGGAGGAGTTGTGCCCAGCACCTGGAAGCTTCCCTGCTCTCCACAAATAGAAATATAAGCAGCTTTGGCCACACATTGTCTCCAGCCTCACATTGCCCATGGATCACTCATGTTTCCCTGCCCAGCAGGAATGAGTCTCCCTCCTCAGAACACGTGCCACCCTCTGTGAGCAGTGCCTGCTCCCCAGACCAAGGGAGAGATTTTGTGTTAAAGCTCATTTGCCACACAAAGGAAATGTGACTGAGCCGGTGGATTTCTCCAGACTGGTTCACGTAACTCCACGTGGGATGATCCTGTTATGTACACAGTGCTGGGCTGCTGGGGAGCAGTCCAGTGTGAGAATCAGTGAGGAAATGTGGGGTGGAAGAACATTTAAAAATCTTCATCTTCCTTCATAGAAAGGAGAAGGGGAAAAAAACCCAACAAGAGAGGTAGAGTGTGCCAGTGTACAGTGTATTTTCACTCCATGGCAGGGAGACACGGGGTAAGGACTGTGCTGAGCAGTGACAGCCCCAGAGTGGGCTGGGGGATGAGTCCTGCTGTCCCCTCTCAGTTCTTTCCCCTCAAGCCACTTCATTTTGCAGGCATTGATTAAAAGCTGGTGTTAGTAGGAGCCTTTGCTGCAGGGTGAGAGCGTTACCCCGGGCTCTGCAGCGCAACCTGGCATTCCTGAATCCTAAAAAGTGCCTGAAAACCCCACATCTGTGGGAAGTGACCATCACAGAGCATCCCCCCGCCAGCCACTCGTGCTCTCCCACCCTCATTTATGGGCACTTAAATTATCTGGGGACAAAACATGGAAAAAGCTCCAGTTGTCAGGAGAGGTTGGGGCTAATCCTGACCTGCACCCCACAGTGACCACCCAGCCTCCCAGGTGGGACAATGTCTTCAGGGAGGGCTCATCAGTGCAGGGTTTGGTTTTCTCTGACCATCACCTCAAAGGCAAAGCCTTGGAGCCTGTCTTGCTGGTGCTGTTCTACAGAGATGCCACAGAGAGCTCAGTGATCCGTGGCTGATGGGACGCTGGGGGCTGCAGCACCAAAGGGGCTGGAAACACCCCGTGGTGTTGGGATGTCTGGAAGAGCAGTGGGGGAACAGCGCTGCTCTGCCCCCTTCTCGTCTCAGTGGTGCCTCAGGGAGCTGTGAGAGCTGCCCAGGCTTCTCTGAGCAGCTCCCAATTGTCCAACCACATCATCCAAAAGCATCTGGGGAGCAGAGCCATGCTCCCTGGTCCATGAGCACCTCCTCTGCCGTGCAGGGCCCAGCATCTCGAGCCACAAGCAAAGCCTGGATGCTCTGTTAGTGCAGCCCCTCCCTGCAAGGTGCTGAAACAGCCACGTTCACCCTCCGGTGCTGCATGGGCTCGCAGGGGAGGGGCTATTCCTCCTTGTCCTGCCGCTCCTCCTTGTCCCCTTGCCGGGATTTGAGGAAGTCGCTCCGCAGCAGGCGGTAGAAGAGGATGATGTTCATGGGCGTCATGATTGCCATGCCCGCCGTGCCCACGGCGTAGGCGGCCGGGGGCACGTTGTGGCGATTGAGGAAGAGCCAGCGGCTCATCCAGGCCAGCGTGGCCATGCGGAACACCACGTAGGTGCCCAGGTTGACGAGGCTGTTGAGGCGGTAGCAGGCGGTGTGCACCAGGTTGGCCATGAGCAGGATCTGCCGCAGGTGCAGGAAGATGGAGTTGATCTCCACCAGTAAAGCCACGAGGGCAAAGCCGACGTACTGGTGGAGCAGCACGGCGATGCCAAAGCAGATGATCACCTGGGAAGGAGGGAGAAGAGGGGCTGAGCCCAGGGGGTGCTTGGTCTCAGCTGCTGCAAGCTGGAGCCCCTTGGGCACAGCAAGGAGCGGAGGTGGAAAGGATCATCACAGCAGTGCTATGCCTGCAGCTTTTTCCTGGGTAAATTGTGGCTCTTTCCTGGGTAAAATGTGGCTCTTTCAGAGCAGAGAGTTGCCCTGAGCAGAAGCACCAAACCTGTGAGGTCAGGAAATGTAAAACATTGTATTTAAGTTAAAATTCGCATGTGAGGTGCCAGAGGACAGGTTTGGGTGTTCAACATAAAACCAGCAGGGCAGGATCTCACCTGCTGAGCAGAGGGCCCAGGCTCTGGCTGTCCTGCACTCAGACCAGAGGGGGTTTGGGCTATCAGTGAGTGTCCCTGTCACCATTGCAGGAAACCTGAGTGGGTTTTTTTGTTCCAGTGGGAAGAGAAGGAAACAGCTCTCTGAGCCCCAGGCTGGCTGAGGAGACAAAGCAGCCTGACCTAACCCTGCTCTTGTGGCCTGGAGAATGCAGCCAGTTGTGGCCCAGCAGGTTTTTCCACACCCAGTGAATGGACAGGAAGGGAGACTGTAGCCCAGGGCTACGGCTGCTGCTGGCTCAGGGATTGTCCCCAGGACAGGGATTAGGTGGCTTTGGTGTATCAGAGCCCCCTGAAGCACCCTGGGGCTGCTGGGTGCTGGGTGCTGCAGCAGAGGACGGGGATGTTTGGGACAGGATTCCTGCCCCACACCCTCCCTGCCAGGCAGGGGGACAGGCTCTGCCTGCCCACGCTTCAGCACACTCAGTCCTTTCTTTGGTTCATGCCATTAATGCTGTTCTCTGTATGGGCTCTGTAATGAGATTATCTGCTCCCTGCTCGTTAAGTCACTGTCTTGGCTTGAATTAGCTCCATTGTGGAGATGAACTTTTGGCTCACCAGCAGCAGCCAGCAGAGCCCCAGGGCTCACTGACAGAGCAGGTCTGACTACCCCTCTCATCCCAGGTGAGTGCCAGCACTGTCCCTGTCCCTGTCCCCCTCCCCAGGCCCTGCACACCCCTGAGCCTCCCCTGCACCCTGCAGCATCTCCACTGCCCAGCTCCAGGCTGTGCCACCCACCTGCCCCGCAGCATGCACAGGCTCAGCATCACAGAATTGTTTGGGTTGGGAAAAACACTCCTGGCCAGAGAGAAACCCACACAGGGCACAGCAAGACAGGCAGAGGGCACTGGAGTGGGGGTCCTGCATCACAGCTGCTCCAGCCCCAGGTGGGAGGAAAGCACCCTGGGCAGGGGAGGTGGATGGAGGGGTGTGCAGTCCTTGCTCAAGAGGGCAAGAGCCACAGGAGATGTGCTGCTCACCTGTGCCAGAGGGGACACCGGCGTCACTGCTGTCAGTGACACTGTTGTGGATCAGCCCATACTCTGTACACACGTTGTTTCCTACTCTATTGGGACACACAAGACAGGTGATGGACTTTGGACATGATTAGCATAAATATTTGATAATCAGGATGCCTTGGCAAGAACAAACAGAACTGAAAATTAAATCAGACTGAAAAGAAAATTACATCAAGTTCTGTAAGCAAGAGATGTTGTAAAATGTATAAGTTTGTTTATGTGATGATTAACCCAATCATTGTAATAAATACTTATTAGCCTTCCTAGAATGGTATATAAGCATATGTAGTCCACAATAAATTTGGATTCTGACCAGCTCTCAGTCTCCCCATCTCTCTCATCACTGCCAATACCACCCCATTTTTGGGTGCCTTTCTGCAGACCCTCTAAGAGTACAGAGTCCTGCAGGACCAAGAGGAGCTCCAGTCCCTGCTGTCTGAACTCCTCTCCCCAGGAAATAAAATCAGATTTTGTAGCAAGCAGCAAACAACACAAAACAACAGCAGGAGCCCCCCATCCCCAGCCTCTCTGGTGGTACCTGTGCTGGTGCACTCACCACAGAGTGATGAAAGAGCAGCTCCCAGGACTGATGAAGTTTCTGATTGCACAACATGTCCACAAAGTCTTCAATGAAATAGCCTGGGATTGGGGAGTGCATGAACAAAAAAGGGGGTCAGGAAGGGCTGTGCCAACAAATCCCCTCTGTCCCAATGGGCTCTGGGCCGGGCAGCCCCCCCGGGACGTGCGGGTTACATCGGTGTGGGTGGGGAGTCACACACAGCAAAATAAGGAAATTGGCGCTTTGGGTCCCTCTTGCAATCACTCTGTAGGATGTGCTCCCAGGAAGAGGCACCAACCCACTCCTCCAACCCCATGCGGGCACTTTTGGGATGCCCCGAGCCCCGGCTCCCCCCGGGGACGGTGGAGGGCAGCCCGGTGCCCAGTAGCTCCTGGCTGCGGCTGCCGTGGGACAGAAAGGAGCCACTGTCCTTTGCCAAGAATAGCGCGATTGTTTGAGGTGCCTGAGACATCGCGACATGGCTCGAGGGGCTGGTGTCAGGCACCGACGAGCCCGTGAAGACCCCCGGAGGACGGAACAGGGGACAGTCCATGGCCACACCTCACCTACAGACACGGCCACCAGGCTGTGCGCCCCGGGCGGGTGTGTGCCCACCAGGTCGTTGGACATCTCGGGGTGGAGGTAGAACCTGCGGGGAGAGAGGCTGTGAGGGTCGGGCAGTGCCTCCAGGTCCCCATTTCCCTGCCGGTGTCTCCATTACCCACCTGGTGCTGCCGACCCTCCTTGGAGACCTCCTGTTGCCCTGCTCCACCCCTCTCCTCCTGGAGTCTCCCATCCCCTGGTGCCTCGCACCTTCCTTCCTCTCTCAGCACCCCCATTCTGCAGGTCCTGACACTCCCCAGGGTCCCCAACACCCCCATTTCCTTTAGCACCCCCTTGGCCGCAGGTTCCCCTCGGGATCCCTCGACGTCTCCCCGTTCCCTCCCGGTGTCCCGGTTCCCCCGGGCAGCCCGGTGTCCCCGCGGTGCCGCTCACCCGGCCAGCGCCCCGCCGCCGCTGAGCACGCTGTGTGCCAGCGAGGTCCAGATGTTGCGCCACTTCCAGCGGTTGCGCCGGGCCGAGGGCGGCGGCGGCACGAGCCGCTCCAGCCCCCGGTTCAGCAGGCGGAAAGCGGCGAAGGAACCGGCCACCACCAGCAGCCCCGGGCTGAAAGCCATGGGCATCCACCGGCCCGCCGGGCTCCCATGGGACCGGCCGCGCTGCCCGCCGGGCTCCGCCTCGCCCAGCCCCGGGGCCCGCCCTGGGCACCGGCACCGCCCCGCCGGCACCGCCCTGTCCGGGCGGGGGCACGGCGAGCATCGTCCCCGAGGGGTGGGAAAGAGCCGGGGGCCGCCCCGGGGCTGTCACTGGCAGCTCCTGCATCCCCCGCGCTGCCCGTCGGGGCGTGGAACACGGGAAGCGGGAGAACGGGAACTGAGCCCCCGGGGATGTACCCGCCTTCCCTGGCACCGCAGGGCACAAGCGGCGCCAGCCCGGAGCCGGCTGAGCGTGGCACGGAGCGGGGAACGCGTGTCCGGTCCCCGTGCGGGAACTGGGACACTTCCCTCGTTACCCGGAGGTTCCTCCTCCACCTTGTGGCCGAACGCTTCTCCCTTGAGGTGCTGCGGCCCGTGGTGCTTCACCCCAAAGCCTCCCCCGGCAGGTGATGCCCGTCATCGTTTCCTTGGGCAGGAGCTCTCCAAGCGCCGCTCACCGCGGGGCAGGATCCCCTCAGAGCACACCGCACCACCGGGGCTGATCGCACATCCAGCACGGAAAAACACCTGATTGCCTTGCCTGAAACTGCTCTGCCCACAGCACTGTTATCCCTCATCCCCCTGTCCTATGTCTGATCCCGAGAAAAGCTCCCCGATGTCTGGGACACCCCAGCTCCGCTGTCTGGAGGTTGTGGAAATTCACAATCCCGTAGCCACAATTTTAGTTCTACCCTACAACTACGCTGCTTTTCCAGCTTCCCGTAATTTGATCGCTCCCTTGTTGCTTTTTGAAGTCTCCAGCAGAAGCTGCCGCGCAGCCCTCGCTTCCCCTCCTGCCGCCGGGCTGAGTCACCGTGTACACAACGATTAATGTCAAACTCCACCTCTGCTTTGAGGTATTAATTTTGGATGAAATCTTCCACTTCCTCTTCGCTGAAACAGAAGAGCGTGGAGCCTGAGCTCTTAGTTGCTGTCCTGGCTTTGGGGTGATGGACACAAAAACATCAAACACACACTGATGGGAGGCTGAGTGATTAAATCAAATTGGGAGATGGGTGAGGTTCTTTTCCAACCGAAACGATTCTGTGTTTCTATGATAGTCCCAACTGGTAGAAAAGCATCTATTCATGCTGCACAAATTTGCTTAAAAGCCAGGCAAGACACTGTACTTTCATAACAGTTACGTGGCAGGGAGACAGTGCCTGAAGTAATAGGCAGCCCTGAGTGCTCAGGGGATTTTAAATAATCTCGTGTATTAGGAGTGGAAGGATCACACAGGCTAATCTGTTACTGAGAAGACCAAATGCAAAGACATTTTTGTTCAGCATAAGATGTGCTGAGGAAAGAGAGACATGCCTTGCAGACGTGCTGGGCTGCTCAGGGCACTGAGGAGAAAAATCATTTAACAATTAATTGAGTATAAAATTGCACAGAGCCAGTTTCCGAATGAGAAGTCATCTGCGGTGGTTTAGCCTCAAAAAAAATCTTGCCTGCCCTTTTCCCTGGTGACAACTCCTGCCTTCACCTTCCTGCAGGGAAAATCCCAGACTGTGGAACGCCTGCGGGTCCAGCCCTGTTTCCTCAGGAGCTCCTCCATTTGTGTTTAACCTAAAGATGAACATCCAGGGCTGGGGCACAGGAATAGTTAAAATGTTTCTGGAGGCTGGAGAGCTTTTACCTTCCACTTCTGCATGGCAGGAATTTAAGCCGTAATTAATTGAGCCTCTGGTTCAAGGACTTTGATCCCATTGCTAGAGCACTACCAACAGTCACATATAAACTACTTTTTGGGCCGTTTTAGCCCTGATTTTATTTAATTTTACTTCCCATTGAGCCGTAGTTTCTTACAACCCCGATTCCAGCCTTTTCCTTCCTCTGCAGCAATGGCATTAACCGGGGGCGGTTTTGGAGCTGCAGACTTCCAAACCCAGTTACAAACAAGTCCCCTGACACCAGATCCGGCCAAAAAATTCAACCACACGCCACGGGCTCGGGGGCCAGGCTTGTCCCAAAAGAACCCGGAGGGAAGAGCGGGGACGGGAGCTCTCGGGCTCGGCTGCCACAAGAGGTCCCTGCACGCCCGCTGGAGAGCCGGGAGCCCGCTCCGATGGGATTCCTCATCCCCACCTTATTTGGAGACGCTGCCTTTTTCACCCAGATTTCCAGAAGTTTTCCGACTGTCCCCAAACGCCCTCGTTTTCTGCGGGGATGCAGCTCCGGCTGGTGCCGGGCGGTGCCGGTGCCTGCTCCCAGCAGGGCAGGGGACTCCTTGCAGACACCAGCAAGGACGTGCCCAGGTCCATCCCATAATCCCATAATGGGGGCTTCCCAGCGGCGATCGGGGTGTAAATCGAGGGTACAGAATTTTATTCAATAGCTAGACAATCGTTTTTGTCTCCCTTTCCCAGGCTGGAGTTTCTCTGCAGTGCATCTGAGAGATACAACCCATTTTTCCACAATTAAAAGCTGGCACTGAACTAAAAGTTTAGTGATAATCCACCACAGGAATTCTGCCAGCTGAGTTCTGTCCCCCCCAGATGCTCCCCAACCACTCCTGGGTGGGGTTTTGGGTTTGCTTTTGCACTTCCACCATCCCTTACTTCAGCAGGAGCCCACTCTGCTCCCAGATTCCGCAGAGGACTCGCTGGAGCCAGGCACAAGTCCTGCTCCTGTTTTTGCAAAGTTTCCCTCCCTTAATCTACATCCAGGGAGTCATAAAACCCATCTGCTCACCTAATGCCAGACCTGGCTCACACCTGAAGTAATCTGAGGAGTCCAAGAGCTCAAAACAAATCAAGCAGTTTGGCTTCCAAACTTTAATTAGCTGTTGTCTCCATCCCTCTCTAAACTGTGCCACCACTCTGTCTGCTTGGGCCATAAGAGGTCAGATGATGTAGGAATGCTTTGTGCATCCACATCTCCATCCAGGAAGTCTGGAATTCCACACTTCTGAAAGGCTCTACTGTGCAAAATGCAGGTTCTGCACGGCAAAGCATGCCCATGCATTGCAGAGGCAGCTGTGCAGAGAGCTGAAATCAATTCAAACTGGAGCAGCCACCCCTTCCAGCCAGGAACACCTTCCTGAGGTGGAGGCTGGATATTCTCCAGGTAGAACTTGCTGTGGACACGGGAGAAAGGGATTTCAGTCTCTGTGAGTGTGGCGAGCAGCTCCAGAGTTTAGGGCAAGAAATGCCAAAAGTCAGCACTGTAGCCCTGACCTCAGGACCTGAACTCCTCTGGCAGAGGAAATCGCCTGTGCTTGCCCCACAGGAACCCTGCCCAGGTCTGCAAGCTCTCACTCCCAAGGGTTTGACCAGCACTGCAGGTATTCTGCTGCCCAGGCTGCTCCTCCTTCCTGAGAGCATTCCTGGAATACCTGGAATGTCCCCTGGGAGCTTCCCAGAACCAGCACGGTTCTGGTGCCAGACACCGGCTGCAGACTGGGCGCAGCAGCTGCCTGGCATGTGGGAATGCTCCCAAACCACCCAGGCAGAGCCTGCTTTGATAAATGACCCCAGGGCAGCTTGATCTGGATGCTCTTCTTCTGGCCTTCCTTTTTCCCAACACTGGAAGGATTTTTTTAAACTCAGGACTTGGCACAAGGGACTTGTTGGAGAAACCTGTGTTGACAGCAAAGTGTCCTCAGGGATGCTGCAGGCTCAGCTGCTCCTCCAGGGCTGTGCTGGACCAGTGGCACAGAGGATGTGCTCCCTCCTCACTCCAGCTGCACAGGTATGCCATGGGATGAACAGAATTCCATTGGCTGGCAAATCCCCTTCAAGCTCAGCAGCATGGGCAGCTCTCCTCTGCTTTCTGCAGCTGTCGTGCCCCAAATGTTTCTAAACTGTTGATGTGCTGTTATTTGTAAGGTTTCAGGTTCCTCCTTTCCTTCCCCAGTGCCCACTGTGAAGTGGTGCCAGGTGTCTGCCAGGCCTGTGTCCCATCTCTCACCATCACCAGACATGAATGCTTAGAAAGAAAATGTGAAACATCACATTTAATTATTCTTACCCCATAAGGAAATTCATTCCCACTAAATATTTCCTTTTCTCTGTCTTTTCCCCTTGTGGGATAAACATTTTTTTCCTTGTTTAATTCACCAGTCTCAAGCTTAAGTAATTTTTGATGAATATGTATGTGCTTCATGATTACATCATGATGCATTTACCACTACATGGGTTTTTTTTTTTTTTTTTGCATTTCAGGCAGGTTAAGAATGAATCCTCCAAGGTGGAAGCACATCCCAACCCCCCCCCCCCCACACACACCCTCTGAGTCCACTCAATTCCTCCTATTTTACAAATACCAGCACAGGAGTTTCCCCCCTGCACATCCTGCTGCTGCTGCTGGCTCCACAGCTTGGAACAGGTTAGGTTCCCTCCTGAATTCTCTCGTTATTAATATCACAAACCAAGCTGTTCTGAGAGCAGTGCCCCATTAATCACTCCAGCTCTGCTGCAGGTTTCATCTCACTTCCTGTTCCCACAGCTGAGCAGTTTGACTCCGTGGGTGCTGCTTGTTAAAATCAGTGGCTCTGGCAGAGCAGGGAAGGGCCCTGAGCTGGGTGAGCTGGGAAAAGGATGAATCCACACAGCCATGGCATGAAAAAATGTGCTACTCCAGCTGATGGTGGTGGGAACTTGAAGGCAGGAAAGTTACAGCCCTTAAATCCTCGCCTCTAAACTTGGGTTTTCTGGAGGGCCAGCAGCACTGGGGAGACACAGCAGAAGGGAAGGTGTCTAAGAAAACCCAAGGTCAGCTCAGCAGCTCTGGGGAGGCAAAGCAGAAGTGAAGGTGTCCAAGAAAACCCAAGGTCAGCTCAGCAGCTCGTGTGAGTCAGCACCAACGTGGGTGGCAGATCTGCTCAGAGATGTTTGGTGCCCACCTGGGCTCTCTTTGTGGTTGAGGGCACCATTTCCTTTTCCTCTCTTCCTTCCTATGTTTAATCCTGACTTGTGCTACAAGAAAAGGTCTAAAACCCTCTGAGTAACCGCCTCTGGTTTACCTAAAAAGGGCCAGAAGATGTTTACAGAGCATCTTCCTGAAAATCTGCCTCCAATCCCATCCCAGTCCCTCGAGGGCATGTTGTGTATTCCTGACACACACTAGCATCCCTGCAGCCAGCCCCCAGCTTCCCCCTGACATCCAAAGCCCTTTTCCACTTTGCATCCTCTGTCTATCACCTTTCTAAGATCCATTCTATCATCTTTGCCTCTGTCAAACATTTTGTTTTGCCCTTTCCTTTGCCCTTTTCCAAAATCCTTTCCCGGGTGCTCGGCTGCATCCAGCAGCATCCAGCAGCCAAATCTGCTGCTCAGCCTTGCAGTGCAAACATCCCTGCACAGGATCAAGCTTCACCTGCCTCATCCCAAAGCTGCACACCTCTGTGCCTGCCCCTTTGCCTGCTCTCTGCAGATTTCCATCCGTGAGCAAACGTTTTTCCAGCCATTTCTGCTGAGTCAGAGAACGCCCGGCGAGGGCTGCTGCTCCTCCACGTGGGAACGCGCTCCTGGGGAATAATTACACAGAGTTTAAATACGGACATTTGGCAGCCAAATTGCTTCACATTCAGGCTTCTGGCCAGGAGGGCAGAGCCCAGAAGCTGCTCATTGGTGCTGTGACAAAATCCCTCATTCCTGTGGCCGTCGTGGGTGTGCAGAGCCCGTGGGCTGGGATTGCCCGGACACGGCGGCGTCCTGGTACCCTGCTCATGGCTTGGAGGGTCCCGTGAATTTAACTGCTTCCCAAATAATCCATCCTGCACTTACCCAGCATCCTGCACATGCTTTCTTCTCCAGGTGATACCCACCAGAGGATTTTTATCCCCCCTGCTACAGATCTCCTGTTCTGCAAGGGAGATGATGGAAGCACGCTGTTGTGGTAACTTTTCCCCCCGCCTTAATTTTTTGAGGCATATTTGAAGTTGTGAAACATACTGACTGTGAAATAGAGATAAGAACAAGAGGAGACACAAACAGTGTAGGTGTTACTCCCAGTTTTTTGCAACTCCCACTTTGTTGTAAAAATAGCCCAGCAAGCAGCACCCCGCTCCAAGGCATCCTCCACGGGCCAGGGGATGATGGGATCGTGTGCCTGGACATCAGTGGCTGAACCAGGAGCAGAGCTGGGATGCAAGGCACGTGCAGAGCTGCCGGAAACTTCATGTTCCTTAAAATCAACAGAGAAAAAAAACGACAAAAAATAAAATTAAAGAATTTTAAGTGTTGTTAAAATATCTAAAAAGTAGCAGTATCATTCCAAAGTGCTGCAAAAATACCTTGGGTTGTAGCTGGAGTGCTTTCCACCAGGAAAAGGGGCAGTGGGAAGGGACCCTGGGATATCACTAAACCCCCTTGAGTTTCTGGTCACGCTGCCCGTGACGCACCCCATTTTACACCACACCTGTGCCATAATTCCTTGGTGCCCTCAATTCTTTTGCAACTCTAAACCCCAGCAAAATACCTTTAATTAGGCCCAGGCCAGTTGCAGAAATCAGATAACACTGCCTGGCAGGCAGCCTCTTCCAGGAGCTGCATCTCCTGATGGATGGGAGCGTTGTGCAAGGTGGGGAGAGCATCACCAGCCGTGGGCTGGCAGCTGTGTGAGACACCAGGGTGTCACCTCGCAGGAGAAAGTCACAGGCAGCAGCAGTGGTGGCTCTCTGACCTGGGGGACAGGTGCCTGAACCCCCCTGGCAGGACCAGGTGAGTACCCAGAGATGCTTCTCCCAAAAAACCTGGGATGAGGGGAGCAGTGCAGGGGAGGTTTGCAGGAGCAAGTCACCACCCTGCACTGAAACCTGCCTTGAATGTCTCTTCCTCTGCTCAATTTCTTGCTTTTTTTCCCCTCCAAAACAGAGAGGGAGATTCCTAATCAGCCTCTCAATGACTGCTAAGGCAGGGAGAGCACTAAGGCCCAAGGGGGTTGGCTGTTTTCTGGCCCAGGAGGCATTTTGGGAGGGGATTAGTGCTTTCAGGGCAATTACCATGAGTAACATCTCTGCACAAATGTTGGAGAGGCTTTGGAGAGGCTGAAGCATCTCTTTAGACCCAATTTGAGGAAGACATGGGCTGTGGCAGCAGCAGCTCCCCATAAATAATTATATTTGTTTACAAGAGCCATTACCACATCTGCTCACTCACCCTGCGCTGCGGCTGAGTTTAATGGGGCTGGAAATGAGAAATGGGTTAATTCAGAGGAGAAAAGGACTGGGGAATGGGTGCTGGGTTTGGACACTCCAAGAGAGTTAAAAAAGGGGTGTTTGAAGGTAATTTTGGTGCTTCATCAGAAATTTGGGACCCTCACCTGCCAGCGAGCAGCATGGACAGCAGTGACACCATCACTGAAGAGGTCTGCAGGGAGGACGACGTTGGGGATGGACAGTGAGTGCCTGGGGGCGTGGTGGGGATCTGGGGGGTTCTGTGCCCACCTCTGCACCTCTCCCCCAGGCTCCTGGAGGTGATGGTGGCCGGGTACCCAGTGCTGCTGGTGAGGAACAGGAGGGAATTCCGAGCTCTAGGCAGCAAATGTCCCCACTACGGTGCCCCGCTGAGCAAAGGTAACCCCAGCTTGGGGCAGGGGGGAAAAAACACCACCTTGGGGAGGTTGGTTCTCACTGCTCAGCTTAGGCGGGGTCTCTTGCAGGGGTTTTGAGAGGGGAGAGGCTGCGCTGCCCCTGGCATGGGGCCTGCTTTGACATCAGGACTGGGGACATTGAGGAATACCCTGCTCTGGACTGTATCCCCTGCTTTAAGGTGACTTCTTGGCCTCCCAGCTGGGTGGTCTCACATTCATTCTCTTTCCCAAGCCCCCTGCCCTGAGCACAGCTCTGTCACTCAGAGCTTCCACACCAGGGATGATTTGGGGATTAGGTGACTCCCTGCCCTAAAGCTCCTTTCAGTCAAAGGTGATGCCGCAGATCCCAGTAGTCCTCAGAGCCAGCACAAGTGCTTTTGGAAAGAAAAAGAGGATTTACAGCTCTTCCTCAGTGCTCTTAGGATGAGGAGAAAAGCTCATGAGCTCCTCAGCATCATGTGACATCCAAGATCAGAGGCAGATGGCACACTGGACAGGATCTCCCAGGAGAGCTCCTACCACAACCGCATGGATGCAGCACTTAACAAACCTCTCCTTTAGGTAACAGTGGAAGATGGAAAGGTGTTCATTACAGCAAAAAAGAAGGTACTGACCTTACCTGCAGTCACTGAGCACAGGCAGTGCCTTGGGCTGTGTGTGACTTGAGCATTTTTTTTCTTTTTTTAAAGGACCTGGAAAGCAGCCAGAGGGTGAAGGACACAAGCAGGAGGTGCCTCCTCAACAAGAACACGATGCTGCTGCTGGGGGGAGGTCAGTGAAGGGATCTGAGCTCTGCCCCCTCCACACACGCTGACAGCTGCCACTCTCCTCTCCAGGGAGGACCGACCTGCTCCTCCTCCTCCTCAGTGAGGTGTCAGGGGGCTGAGATGAGCCTCTCCTGTAGGTGTGGCTGCCCTGGTGTGTGCAGAGACTCTTCGCCAGGAGGGATTCACGGGCAGGATCATCATGGCCACCAGGGAGAAGCACGTTCCCTATGACAAGTCCAAGCTGAGCAAGGTCTGTGTGTGACAGGGACAGCACTGTGCCTGGGCACAGGCCACGCTCAGGGAGCAAAGCAGGAGCGCTGAGGCATCCAAAAGGAATAGGTGTTGTCATCTTGTTGCAGGGGTTCCGTACCGTTGTCTCCTACCACAAAAGTTTCTCACCTTCTTGGTGTCGGGCAGCTCCTCAGAGCACTGACTCTTTCTTCTTCACAAAGCAGCCAACTGACTCCAGTTTCCTTCTCAAGCACCCACCCCACTCTTTTATAGCATCTTCTTCTCACTGGTCACAGCTGTGGCCTGTTCAAGTCAGGCCTGCTCCTAATCTTTGATAATTGGCCCAGCTGCAGCTCCTTAGGGGTGAGATTGCTTTCTACACTGTCTTTATTTTCTTATATTCTATCCCCCTACAAATAGGGGTGTTATTTCCAGGAAAACTTTTTCCTCCCAGAAAATCTCTGAGCAGAGTCAACATGAGCTGATGCTTTTGTCTCCTTTTGTTGAGCTCTTCCCTTAAAGTTTGATGTTTTTTCTGAGGTCACAAGGTGATGGGCATGGGGCAGTGTGAGGAGCTGTGATTCACTAATGTAAAATTCACTTCTTTTCCAAACTGACTCCACAAGGAACACTTCAGGAGAATTGCTGCCTCTAAGAAATGCTTCATTTCATACTTTTGTTGTGTTTCCAGGAAATGAACTTGAAAGCTGAGGATATCTACCTGAGGAAGCCTGAATTCCTTGAGGCTCGGGGCATAGAGCTCTGGACAGAGAAAGAGGTACCAGAGCAGCTGGGCTCAGTCCTCATGGGGAGGGTGAAACATCCATGGACGGAGCTGTGGGAAGTGGGAGAGAGGACCCCAGCACCCCTCATCTCACCTGAGTGCCCAGAAACACAGGCAGGACAGAGGAACCTGTGTGATCTGCGCCCCCTCGCTCCCGCAGGCAGTGTCTGTGGATTTCCAGAAGCAGAAGGTTCGTTTCATGGATGGCTCCTCTCAGAAGTACCACCAGCTGCTCATTGCAACAGGCAGCCAGTGAGTGCACAAAGTGCTGGATTTTGGGCAGGACAGCACTGGGACGCAGAGGTGGAGGTAGGGAATGAGGTGGGAGGGCAGAATGGAATGACACAGGGGTGTTTGTGGGTTTCTGCTCCCTTCTCATTCTTTGTTTAATTCACGCCATGGAATGCATCTGGGTTCTCTCTCTTCCAGCTCTGGTTTCCTCAAAGTCCCAGGTGCAGACCTGCAGAACATCTGCACACTCCAAACCCCAGAAGAGTCCAGCAAGATCTTGGAGCTGGCAACTGGGAAGAATCTGGTGGTTGTGGGAGCTTCATTCATAGGTACCAGGCTGGAGTGGGTGTCAAACCCTCAGTGAGGGCCTCCAAACCCCCTTCTGTTGTGCCTGCCCATTAACTGGAGGCCCTCAGGGAAGGGATGTTCCTTTTCTACCCGGCTGGGATCCTCCCTGGAGCTGCTGGGGGTGTGAGTTACACAGCACACACTCATTCTTTCCTCTGATAGCCAGAAACTTTGAGAGCTATAAACAATTGCTACACATGGACAGAGGGAAATGTGCCTTATGCAAAGGTCACTGTCCTCCAGAGGAGCTGGATTCTCCAGAAGCATTGGGAAAGCAGGGGGCTAAGGCACAGAAAGGGAGGTTTTTTTGGACAAAACCAGGAGCTATTCTGTGCATCTCCCAATATCCAGGAGAACAAAGAAAGGGGGGAGCTGAATACCTCAGCCCAGAAACGCACAGCAAAGCAGTTCAGCACTGGCAGCACATCAGATTTGCTCTCTGGAGGGGGAGAAGGTTTCCAGGGGTGCAGGTTGATGCTTGCAGCAGGCTTACCTTGGGCATGCCTCTTCCCTGCAGGAATGGAGGTGGCTGCCTTCCTCTCAGACAAGGCTGGAACCATCTCAGTGGTGGAGAGAGAGGAGTTCCCTTTCCAGCACGCCCTGGGTCCTCAGGTTGGAGGTGTCACCATGAAGGTGAGCAGAACCTGGGGCTGATTTCTGGCGTGGAGAACACACGAGAGAGCCAAGCAGCCCCAGGATCCACATCAGCCCAGGAAACCTCGCCCCTGTGCTGAGTCACAACTCTGCATGCCCAGCCTCTGTCCTCACCCACGAGCTCTGCACACAGGGCTGCTCCCAATCTTCCCCTTCCCCACGTCAATTCCTCACCCCAAACCCACCTCACACGCCAGGACTGCAGAGAAAAGCCAGGCTTTGTGTCCCTGCAGCAGCCAGGGACACAAATGGAATCTCCCTGCAGCCTGGAGCAGCAGCAGCAGCAGAGCTGCCTGCCTGGCTTTTGGCTGGGTACAGCTGTTTTTATAGCCTGGAATTTCCTAATGAATACTCAAACCAGTCCTTTTCAGATGCTGCAAAATAAAGGGGTGAAGTTCCACATGAAAACAGAGCTGTGTGAGCTGAAAGGAAAGGATGGAAAGGTCAGTCATGCTTTTGTGATCCCTGAACTGCTAATTTTAGGGGAAAAAAAGCCCAAGTTGAGAGATAACCCAGTGCCTACATCAGGCTTTCCTCTCCCATGTCTAGACCCTCCCTTCCTTTTCACTGAGCACAGCTCTGGGCTCAGAGGGCACCAGTAAAATGTTCTTATCCCAGGGACAACAGCATGATTTTCTTTTACATTCCCAGCAACACACATTAGCTGGACAAGGTGATCCAAACCTGGGGAAGAAAAGAAGACAGCAAAGAGCAAAGCAGCAGGGAGGCTGTGGGAATTGGGACAGAGGTTTTAACTCTTTATTAATGACCTTTCCTTCTTCCCCAGGTCACAGAGGCTGTCCTTGCCAACGGAGAGAAGCTCCCTGCAGATGTGGTAGTGGTGGGAATAGGTAGGAGACCCCAGCTGGGTCAGGGAGGCAGATTTGGGAATGGGGAGAGCACCCAGCAAGCCCAGGGCATCACAGCTCATTCCCAGGACACCATTCCCTGCTGTTCTCTTTCCCACTCCGCTGTCACCCTGCCCTTCCTCTTGGCCCCAAGCACCTGGAGGAGTCAGCAGCCCATGAGCACACACTTGGCAGCAGGAGAGGAGCTGCCACACTCCTGCTGAGCCCCACGGGTCCCTGCTGTGTCCTGGGCCTGGCTTTGCTGCCCCTGCACTGGCTCAGCACCAGCCCAAGCACAGCTCACTGCTCCAAGCAGGAACAGGAACTGGGAGGCCAAATTTCCTCCTTGTCCCTGCAGAACTTCTCTGCATCTCATCCCTGCTCCTCTCCCCACAGGCTCAACCCCCAGCTCAGCCTTCCTGAAGGGCACCTCCATTGCCAGAGATGCCAAAGGTGCCATCCTGGTGAATCTGGTGAGTGCCAGCTGAGCACCCCAGCTCACAGCCCATCCCTCCCCTCCCATCACTGCACTAATTGCCTTTTGCCCAATTAGCACATGCAAACCAACATCCCCAAGGTCTTCGCTGCGGGGGACGTGGTGACCTTCCCGGTGGCACTGCTGGATGGGGACAGGGCCAGCATCCACCACCAGCAAGTGGCTGAGGCCCATGGTGAGGGACATTGTTGTCATCCTATTGCAAAATCTCCATACTTCCTTGGTGACTTCTCACAGGCAGCTCCTTGTAGCACTAACTCCTTCTTCTTCACTGCACAGCCAATAAACGCCAGCTCACCCTCTCTTTTATAGCACTCATCCTCATGGGACACAACTGTGGCCTGTTAAGGGCAGGCCTGTTCCTAATCTTTGGTGATTGGTACAGCTGCAATTCCTCAGGGGTGAGGCTATTCTCTTACATTCTATCCCCCTGCACTATTCTCTTACATTCTGTCCCCCCACAGGACTCGTCACCTTCCAGCTCCCTCAGGGATGGGAATGGCACAGAGAAGGGACAGCAGGGGACACGGGCAGCAGTTTTTTAAGAGAAATATTGAGCGTGTTGGTTCCTCCCAGGTCGCTGTGCTGCCCTGAACATGCTGGGCAGAGGGGAGGAGCTGCACACTGTTCCTTACTTCTGGAGCACCTTGCTTGGGAAAAGCATCCGCTATGCAGGTAGGGAGGGGCACAGAGGGGCACAGAGGAATTCCTTCCACCAGCTGGGTCTGGGGCTGGGTGCAGAGGTCATCTGGAGCAGTTCAAGCTCTGGAGTGGCTGCCGTGGTGAGTTTGAGCCCTGGGCCTGGAGTTCACCCAGAGCTCTTGTTCCTTGCTGATCTACAGCGGGTTAGAGGTCACAGAGGAAGAACTTCTCTCTCCAAACCAAGCAGAGGATCAAAGTCAGTTCTGCTTGTCCAGGGCCCTCATCTCTGCTCCCCAGCCCTGTCCCAGCCCGAGCCACTGTCCCCTCTGTCCCCACCACACTCTTTCTGAGGTGGTTTGGGTGCAATCTGCTGTGCCAGGGCTCCTGAGCAGGCTCTCTCCCCCAGGCTGTGGGAAGGGATACACGGACACTGTGGTGAAGGGCAGCCTGGAGCAACAGAAATTCCTGATCTTTTACATCAGGTGAGTGAATCCATGGCCAGCCCATGCCCTGGAAACAGGCACAGCCCTCTCTCTTACAGCTGCAGGGATCCCACTGGGGCCCCACATCCCCCCTAGGCACTAAAGGCAGCTGCTGGATGCTGAACCAGAGAAAAACCAAAGCAGGGCAGAGGGAAGGAGAAGAGAATGAACTCAAACGATGGCACCAGCTGGGCAGAGAGCCCGGGACACCTCTCTGCCTGTTGCCCCACTGCTGCCAGGCTCAGTGCCCAGCAGTGCCAGGCAATGTGCCACGGGTGCCTGTGCATCCTGCAGCAGCAGCAGCCACCCTGCCCTGAGCCCTCTGGGACACAGCTGCTGCCTGGCCACTGTGCCACGGGGGTGCCGCTGCTGTGCTGAGCTGTGTGCACTGAGGAGATCCACGCTCTTCCTCTTTCCGTGCCAGGGATGGCCATGTGACTGCAGCTGCCAGCCTGAACTGCGACCCCATGGTGTCCCTGATTGCAGAAGTGCTGTACTTGGGGAAACAAATCTCCAAAGAAGAAGCAGAGTAAGTGGCACCCTGAGCCAGCTGGTGCGTGGCTCTGTGCTGTCCCCCACGTCAGCAGAGCCCACTGAGAGACACAAAACCGAAAGGAGTCACTGCAAATCCCCATCCCACCTCTTGTTTTCAGGGCCTGTGACATTGGCAGCGTCCCCTCGCTGGCACAAAGCTAAGTTTGGTGTGTGGCACTCACAACCCAGTGCCAACAGTTCCACACCCTCTCACCCTGGAGCAATAAAATCATCAGCAAAGCTGAACCCAGCACCTGCATTCCGTGTTTGCAGACAGCCCTTGGCTGTCCACTTGTGCTGGGCAAAGCTCAGCAGAGCTGATGCTCTGTGCTGGGTAAGAGGAGGGTGCCCGTGGCCTGGGGCTCAGCTGAGGCTCTGAGCTGCCAGCAGCCACCCCACAAGCACAGATGCACCAGCCAGAGACACAGCAGCTCCTCCTGCTCCTTCCCTGCCGGCAGGGAGCTCTCATTTAGCACACCGGTCACGCTGACCTTCTCCTCTGCAAAAACACATTTTCCCAGCGAGGGGAGCTGTGAGCGAGACAAGCTGCTCCTCTCCCAGCAGGGAACGAGGTGGGCTCTGAGCAGGAACTTGCACAGAATGCCCTGCCCCTAAGGACGCAGGGATGCCACCCAACCTCAGAGCCAGCAGCACCTGCTGGCAGGGTCACTGCTGGCTGGAATGGCACACGGGTGGCATTCTGGCAGAGAAATCCCAGAGCCAGCCCTTCCTGCTGTGTCCCTGCATGCTGGATGCCTGGAGGAGGTGGCCAGACGCTAGAGGAAAGAGTTACTAGGGTTTTGCACAGCGAGGCTGTGCTTTCTACAGGAAGCCTTGCACTTACCCTTCCTCCTGCACAGCCCCATGTGACTGGTGAGTAAGACCCAGGAGCTGGACAAGTTCCCACAGGACACTCACTGACAGCCCAAACCCCCTCTGGTCTGAGTGCAGGACAGCCAGAGCCTGGGCCCTCTGCTCAGCAGGTGAGATCCTGCCCTGCTGGTTTTGTGTTGAACACCCAAACCTGTCCTCTGGCACTTAAATACAATGTTTTACATTTCCTGACCTCGCAGGTTTGGCGCTTCTGCTCAGGACAACTCTCTGCTCTGAAAGAGCCACAATTTACCCAGGAAAGAGCTGGGTTTCAGTAGCACAGTTTGTTCCTTCATGCCAGGGAAGGTGTAGATTTGTGAGGCACACGGAGCACACGGCTCATACACGTCGGAGGAGGGGGAGCACGGCCCAGGAGCTGCTCCTCCCTGCCCTCAGGCACCCCCCACCATCACTTTCTGCCCCTCCATGCAGTCCAGGATGTGTTGGGCACTGAGCAGGTGCCAGCTGTTCTGCATGGGCTTGCAGCAGGGCAGCTGTGGTGGAAGACACGGGCTCTGCCTCGAGCTGGAGGAGCTGATCCAGGGGTGTTCAGCACTCCCACTCCCTCTGGGTGACAACCACCCCAAAGAAACTCAGCTCCTTGTAACCATCAGCAGGAACACACCAAGCACAGCAGCTTTATGTAAGAAGGAAAGAGCCCAGGACAACAGATTTATTCTACTTCTACCACTTAATGGACGCCAGGCCACTTTCCGTGCTTTGCTGGGTGCCAAAGTTTGGGAGCAGCCCTGCCTTGGGCAGGCAGATTAAGTTGAGATTGTGCAGACATTTCAGCACAGGGCTGTTCCTCCCTGCCCGCCCTCGGAGCTGGGATGAGCTGTGCTCCTGCTGGCAGGCTCTGAGCAGCAGTGCCTGGACGCTCCCCTGGTCCCAGTCACCAAGGGAGCTGCTGGTCCTGGCAGTCCTCTGGGAAACCCTGGAGCCCTCATGGAGCTCCCCTCTCACTCAGTGCAAGGCAGGGGCTCCTCCAGCCCTGGAGAGCAGCTTCCAAATTGCCTCCAGGCCAGGCTGGAGCTTCTGTTCACCAACAAACCAGAGCCTGGACCACGGAAGAACCCAACAAAGTTCACCACAGCCCCTCTGAGTGCTGCTAGCTCCAGAATACCCAGAGCCCTGGCACTGCTGAGTGTCCCCCCAGGCCAGAGGCTCTAGGAGCAGCGTCCAGAGCCGTGTGTGACTCTGTGTGACTCGCCCTGAGTCACCCTGGCCCGGTCCCACCCGCTCAGGGCAGCGTGGGTGTGCAGCCAGCCCCCTCCTGGGCTCCATCCCCCTGCCTGCCATGCTGCAGGGCTCATCCCTCTCCTGGGCTCAGCCTTTGGCTCAAGACAAGCCCAAAGGATCGACCCCTCCTCTGCAGACCCCAGGGTGGCATCACTGGGGACACAGCTCTGGTGCCGTGCCCCCACCTGATCCAGGCAACCCACAGGCAACAAATTTCCTAAAACTGAACAGTTGAGCAAAATAATATTTAATGCTTCTCTCAGTCTCCTCCCAGCTCAGTGCCACCCCGCTGAAGGGTGGGGGGACACATTTTGGCAACCCTGCTGGCAGAGAATCCTCCAGCCAAGGCTCTGGCTGGAGGCTCCGAGGAGAATTTCTTCATCATCCTGGTCACACTCATCCTCAAGCCCTCCAAGGCACAGGGCTCTGCAGAGTGGCTCATCCTGGTGGCTCAGGGCACGGCTCTGGCTGGCATCCAAGGTCCCAGTGACGAGAAGAGAGTGGCTACATTCAACAGTTCTTCAACTGGCAGCTTTAGCTACTGGAGAAGGACATAAAGCTTGCCACTGAAGAACTGGTGCTGGTTAGCCAGGAGCAGGGTGGCACGGCAGCACCTGGGAAGGGAACACACCATTTCAGAGCCAGGGTTGAACTGTGCCCAGCTGAGCTGTCACCCACAGCAGCTCCCCTCCCTCCCCATAATGCTGATCTATTCCTCTGTCCTCCCCCCATCCAAGGAAACCCAGAGGCAGCTCCGAGCTCAGCTCTCCCCATCCCTCCCCTCTCCCAAAGCCTGAGCTCCAGCACCTGCAGCCAGCCCTAAACCACGAGGAACAGGCAGGGAAAGCCAAGGCCATTTCTGCTGGAAAATAAGAGAGATAAGGGCAGCTCCTCGGGCAGGGAGGCCACTGCAGGTGGGGGTGACGGTGTTCCCAGGGCTCACCTCGGGCATCCATCACTGCTGGCAGGGTCCCACCTGGATGGGAGCCAGCTGCTTCCTGACGGGGCAGACACTCGGTAAGGCAGCTGCTGCCGAGCTACGGCGGGGGAACGGGGCAATTTCGGGCAGCTCAGCCCCTTTCTGAGCCGTTTTGTTGGAAGGCAAGGACGCCAACCCCAGGGCTGGTGTTGGACCTCACTGCTTCCCCCGTGACCCCGGAAAAATCCCTTTTCTGCAGGGCCCAGAGCTTTGGCTGCCAGGGATGGAGTTTTGGGAACCTCCCGGGAAACCGGGCACGGTGGGGGACAGATGGCAACGGGAAACCCCCGGGGGGCCCCCGCAGCATCCTCCCGCCGGCGTCACCCCGAGGGCACTGCGGAGCCCGGCTGGCCGCGGGCCGGGGCGGGCGGCGGGGGCGGCCGGAGCCCGGTGGGTGCCGCGGGGCGTTCGGTGCGGGGCCGGTGGCCGGGGCGCAGCGGCGGCGGCGGCGGGGCCCGGCGGGGATGCCGAGCATTCCTGGCGTGCCGGGTACATCTGGTCCGGATTCCAGCGAGCTGGTCCCGGCCCTGCTCCACCCCCGCCGGCCCGTGAATCAGCACCCGCCGCTGAAGCCACCGGCCCCGCCGGCACCGGGGACCCCGCCGGCACCGGGGACCGACGAGGGGGGGCCCTGTCGGTAACGGGGCTCCTACCCCGCCCTTCTCAGCACCGACGGACCCCAGCGGCTCCGGGAAGGGCCCCGGTGGGAGCTCCCCCCGGTAGTAAAGAACGCTGTGCCCCCAGCCGGTGCCCCTCTCCCGGTATAACCGGGTCACCCCCCCCTCCCCCAGTGCCTCTCCTCTCGGGAAAACCAACTCCCCCCTCCCCCCTAACGGAGGCAGCTCCCCCCACGGCGCTCCACGGCAAAGCCGCTCCCTCCGCTCCCTCCGGGACACCCCGCCGCCCTCCCGGCCCTCCGCCGCCCGGGATGCTCCGCTCCGTGCCCACGGCGGGGAGCGGCCGCGGGTCAAAGTCTGCCCAGTCCGGTCCCGGAGTGAAGGTCACCCCCGGGGCGGCCACCGCCCGTCGCGGGGAGGCCCCGGCCGCAGCCCCGCCCGCCCCACCGGGACCCTCCGGCGCGGGAGCCGCGCACGGGCCCGGCCCCAGCCCCCTCTGCCCGCCCCACCGACACCGGGGACGAGGCCGCCCGGCCCAGGCGGCACCGCGGGGCCCGGCGAAGGACGCCCCGCGCCGCACCCCCCCCGTCCGCGGAGCCCCGGGGAAAGGTGACCTTCCCTAACGGGGCACGGCGGGGCCCCCTCAAACCCCGGAGCACCGAGGGCGCCGCCACCCGAACCGCCCGACCCAGCGCGGTACCGGCGGACCCACCTGCGCGGCTCGGCCGGGGCCGACTTGGCCCAGCGCCACCAGCGCCGCCGCCCCGCCGGTGCCGCCCGGGCCGTGCCCGGTGCCGGTACCGCCGCCTCCCCCCGCCGCGCGCCGGCTCCGTCCCGGATCAGCTGGCGGAGTCATGACGCAGCCGCCCCCGGCCACGCCTCCCGGCCACGCCCCCGGGCCAATCGCCGGCCGGTACCGCCGCCGCGCGTCGCGCCCGCCCCCGCGCCGGGATTGCCACCCGCTCCCGCCAATGGCGGCCCGGCGCGACCCGCAGCTCAGCCAATAGGAAGGTGAGGCCAGCGCTCTGCCCCGCCCACCCCCCGGGGGAGAGCTCGGCTCCCTCCCGGCCGGGCGGCGGTTGCCTTGGGAACGGATGGGGCCACCCTGCTGCGGGGCACGCCGGGAGTTGTAGTGCAGAGCGGTGCTCCCGGCGTGCCCCGCGTGCTGTGAGTTGGCATTTTCAAGCGGGTGAAGGGGCGGCGGGGGCAGGGCGGCTCCGAAGGGGCTCGACCCTTCCGCGGGCCTCGGGCGGGGCGTGGCGCTGCCGTGGGCACGGCCCGGCCGCCCCCGCCCGCCCTCGGGCGGTGCCTCCCTGTGCCGGGGCTGGTGACACAGCCCCGATTCCGAGAAGTTGCTCTAAGTCGTCGACCAATCAGAAGTGAGCGCTCTCCGCGAGCACCAATGGGAGGGCGCGGGGGGCGTGGCCGCGAGAACTCGGCTGACCCCGATGACTTGGCAGCACCGCGCGATGACTGGACAACTTCTTTAAAGGGGCCGCGCCCGCCGCGGGTGCCGGCGGGGGACAGCGCAGCGGCGGCCCGGCCCGGCCCGACCAGAAGCGCTCACCCGCTGCCCCCCCGGCACTCCTGGGGCTGCCGCTGCCGCCCCACGGGGCGAGGCTCGGAGCTGCGGTGCCCCTTTAAGGCCGTTTCCTGCCCTTCGTCCCAGTAACAGCTGATTGCAGCGGGCCAGGGCCGAGCGGCCAATCAGCGGTCGCTACGTCCCACCCACGTGACTCCCACGCGCCGCCGCGCCATGCGGCGCTGCCCGGCGGGAGACCCGGCGCCCTTAAAGGGGCCGCGCCGGCCCGTGACTGTCGTGACCGTGTGCCCCGTGGGTACCGCCGCATTACTCCGTACTCCGGCAGTACCGGAGACCTGGCAGCGCCCTGGCAGCGTGGGAGAGCCCAGCTTGGCTCACGGGCACCGGGGCTGGGCAGCTCCCGCAGCGCGCGGTGCCTCACGGGGCAGAGAGCGGCAAGGTCCCGGGGCGGCGGCGGGGCTGGACCGACCCCGCTGCCCCACACCGGCTGCCCCGGGCACTCACCTGCCGCCGGTGGGGTCCGCCCGCGGCGGGTGAGGACCCCTTTAAGACCGGCTGCCTCGTCAGCGCGGCTTGCCCGGCTCCAGCTGACAGCCCGGGGCGCCTCTGACGTCGCTGTGACGTCACGCCTCGCCTTTGCCGCCCATGCCCGGCCCCGCGCCCCGGCCGCGCGCGCCCGCCCCGGCCCCCCCGGCCCGCGGCCGCGTGAGGGAGCCCGGGCCCGGCCCCGCGGGGACAGCGCGGCCCGCCCCCCCCCCGCGCACATGGCGGCGCGGCAGCCGCATGTGACCGCCGTCACCTGACCAACATGGCCGGGGCCGCCCCCGCCGCCGCCGCCGCCCGCCGCGGCTGAGCCGCCGCCGCCAGGTAACGCGGGGTCGCCGGGGCGGTGAGGGACCCCACGGCGCGGGGGATGAGGGCTCCCCGGAGCGGCCCGCGGGGCTCAGCCCGGCTCTGCGGTCCCCCCGCCGGTAGCGAGGGCCCCGAGGGGCCGGGGCCGCCGGACCGGCCGTGGCCGTGCTCGGTGCTGGGTCCGTGCTCGGTGCTGGGAGCATCGTCTGGGTGCCTCCCGTGGCTCTCTCCGGGCCCGTTGTGTCCCCAGTACAGGGGTTATGCTGGAGATGCCCTCGTGTCCCCCCTCCAGCTACGGAGGTGCCGTTGTGTCCCCACTGCCAGCTCTGGGGCTGCAGATGTCCCTCTCCATGTCCCATCATGGTCCTTTTCAGTCCCTGGGGCTGTGAATGTCCCGTTGTGTCCCTCAAGCTGAACAGGTGCCATCCCGTCCCAATCCCTGGCTGTGGATGTTCCATTGTATGTCCCCCCAGCTTGGAGAAGTCCTGTAATGTCCCTTCCCCCAGCGCCTGGATGTGCCAGTCCCCATCGTGTCTCCATCATGTCCCCTGCCAGGGGCTGTGGGAGCCCCACCATGTCACCCTCCTGAGGCCCATCTTGTCCCTCACATCCAGAGCTGAGCCCATCTCCACCCCCGCACACAGGCACAGCCACCGAGCTCCTCAAACCCTTTTTTTTAACCCGAGTGCCGATGGGGAAGTGATACTTGCTGCTTGCTGGGGCGGGCAGCGCGGTTCTGTGCTCTGCTCTCTCACAGCCTGCCTGGGCCACCTTTCTCCCAGCAGAATCCAGCATGGAAAGCTTCCTGCAGAGCGTGGAGAAGGACCTGAACATCGACCGCCGGCAGCTGGCCCCCGAGAGGACGCACGTCACCGCCTTGGTGCCGGCCAAATGGCTGCAGAGCCTCAAGGAGCGCCGGGTGCTGCCACCGGCCTGCCCACGGCCCGAGGGGCTGAGCGAGGTGGAGCTCAGGACGTTCCTGCAGCCCTCGGTGCAGAAACTCCCGGCGGGCTGGGCACGGGTGGAGATCCATGGGCTGCGCAAGGCCCGCCTGGGGTACCCACTGCGGGTGGCACAGCCCCCTGAGCAGCGTGGCGGCAACATGGACACCCTGCACGGCTTCATGCAGAGCGTGGCCACCCAGAATTACCACAACCTGTGGGGCCGGGCTCATGGGCTGTACGCCCGGCCCTACCGGCGTCCCGATGCGCCGCCCACGGTGCCGGCGCTGGACGCGCTCAGGGCTGCCCTGCACAGAGCCTACGGCTGCCCCGTCCTCCAGCTGGGCAGGAACGTGCCTGGCACGTCCCCTGCCAAGGAGAGCGTGGCCAAAGGGGCGTCCTTGTGTCCCAACGTGCTGCAGGCTGAGGCGCTGCTGGAGTCGGCTGACATGCTGTATGTCATCTACCCCTATGTGCAGTACTGCCTGCACGACATCGTGACCTTCAGCCCGGCCAAGCTCACCAACAGCCACGCCAAGATCCTCTTCCTCCTCTTCCACGTGCTGCAGGCCATGAGGGCTTGTCACCAGGCGGGTCTGGCTTGTGGAGATTTCTCCCTTCGGGATGTTGCTGTGGATGAGAAGCTGTGCAGCCGGCTGCGTGTGAACTTCAGAGGGTACGAGGGACCAGGGGAGGAGGAGGAGGAGAATCTGGAGGGTGGTCTGGAACAACAGAGCAAGCAAAGCTGCGTGCAAAAGCAGGAGGTGACATGCAGTGCCTGCCAGAAGGACCTCCGAGACCTGGTGTTGCAGTGGGTGCACGGGCAGGTCAGCAACTTTGACTACCTAATGCGTCTGAACAGCCTGGCTGGGAGGAGAATGGGAGACCCCAATTACCACCCTGTTCTCCCGTGGGTGGTGGACTTCACTACCAAAAACGGCAAGTTCAGGGACCTAAGGAAATCCAAGTTCCGCCTCAACAAGGGGGACAAGCAGCTGGACTTCACCTACGAGATGACCAAGCAGGCGTTTGTCGCGGGGGGCTCGAGTGGGGAGCAGCTCCACGTCCCCCACCACATCTCAGACGTCCTCTCAGACATCACCTACTACGTGTACACGGCCCGCAGGACACCCAAGGCAGTGCTGTGCTGCCACGTCAGGTCCCAGTGGGAGCCCAACGAGTACCCAGCCAGCATGGAGCGCATGCAGAGCTGGACACCTGACGAGTGCATCCCAGAGTTTTACACAGACCCCTCCATCTTCCGCTCCATCCACCCCGACATGCCCGACCTGGACGTGCCCTCGTGGTGCAGCTCCTACGAGGAGTTCATCCAAGTTCACCGCATGCTGCTGGAGAGCCGGGAGGTCTCCCAGGACCTGCACCACTGGATTGACCTCACCTTTGGCTACAAGCTGCTGGGAAAGGATGCAGTCAAGGAGAAGAACGTCTGCCTCCACTTGGTTGACAACCACACGCACCTGACGACCTACGGGGTGGTGCAGCTCTTTGACCAGCCCCATCCCAGGCGCATGGTGGGACCTGCCTACACTCCTGCTGAAGCTCCAGCCATTGCCAGGCCTCTGCTGCAGAACATCCGTGAGACCGTGGTTTTGGAGGACATCCAAGGCCAGGTGACAGATGCAGTCAACGGGCTGGTCCTGGAGGCTACTCCCAGTGAAACCACCTGGTCTGGGGAGAAACCCATGGCTGGTGAGGATGATTTGGAGCAAGGCACGGAAGCCCTGGATTCCATTTCTGCTCCTGGGAGAGCCCCTGACCAGCCCTGTGCCACTGTGCCTCCAGCACAGCCCTCCACCCTCCCTGCTTATGTCACCGATGGCAAATCCTCAGGGGTCCGACCGCTCCGTCGGAGCAAGGCAGGGGCTGGGGATCAGCTGGATATGAAGATCACTCTTCCTGAAGGCTTCAACCCGCTCCAGGCCCTGGAGGAACTGGAGAAACTGGACAATTTCTTGGTTAAAGGCTTAAGCAGCGAGATGCAGCTGATGGAGCAGCCGTGGGAAGAGCAACCCTTGGGTCTCTCAGACCTCTTCCAGAGGGACATGCAAGCTCTGGGCATCCTGGTAGCTGAGATTATATTTGCACCGAGGCTTCGTCCTTCCAAGCCCGACGCGTCGCTGTTGGAGCGGTTCCTGATGGTGAGGAACCTCTGCCGTTACCATCCCAAGGAGATCCCAGCCCCACTGCAGCACGTGCTGCACGTCCTGCTGCAGCTGAGCATGCCCGTGGAGAAGCTGCTGAAGAGCAGGCTGGGCAAGGGCACAGTGCAGCTGTTTGAGTACAAACCCATCTCCCAGGGCCTCCCCCCACCCTGTCCCACGCAGCTCCTCAGCCCCTTCAGCTCCATTGTCCCCTTCCCCACGTACTTCCCAGCTCTGCACAAGTTCATTTTCACCTATCAGGCAAAGAAGATCGAGGATGAAGGGCAAGGACGGGAGCTCGTTTTCCAGCTGTGGCAGCAGCTGGAGGGGATCCTTGCTGAAATCACTCCTGAGGGCCTGGAGATTCTTCTGCCTTTCATCTTATCTCTGATGTCCGAGGAAAACACCGCTGTCTACGCGGCGTGGTACCTCTTTGAGCCCATAGCTAAATCCCTAGGGCCCAAGAATGCCAACAAGTACCTGCTGAAACCCCTGATCGGAGCCTACGAGACGCCCTGCTCCCGCCACGGCAGGTTCTACCTGTACACAGACTGCTTTGTGGCCCAGCTGATCGTGCGCCTGGGCCTGCAGCCCTTCCTCCTGAACCTGCTGCCCCACATCCTGCAGATCCTCGTGGGCATCGAGAGCTCACGGGAGGAGAGCAAATCCTTCCTGGGCACCGCTGAGGACGATGAGAGCGGAGGGGAGAGCCCGGTGTCGTGTGTGTTTGGGGAGGAGATCAAGATGGATGTGGAGCACAGCTCTGCTGCACTTGATCTCCTGGACTACACCTCTGGGGTCAGCTTCCATGACCAGGCCTACCTGCCTGAGGGTGAGGACTTCCAGAGTGGCCTCTATGTTGGGGAATCCCTGCAGCCCCAGGAGCAGGAGTCGCTCAGCCTCGGCCGGATGAGTGACAAGAGCAGCGCCAGCGAGGTGTCCCTGGGTGAGGATAGACCTGCAGATGGGGACTCCCAGAAGGACAAGAGCAGCTTGAAGTCCATGGACAGCAGTCAGGACCTGAAGCAGAGCGAGGAGTCAGAGGAGGAGGAGGAGGAGGAGCATGAGGAAGAGGAGCAGGAGGAGGCGGCGGTCGATGCAGAGCTGACGGTGGTTGTGGACGCTGCTGGGGCCTCTGTGGATGTCACCCTGGCTGATGACAGCAGCGAGCCAGAGGATGGGGAGGGAGAGGAGCTGCCAGATCACTCTGATGACAAAGAGCAGACCATACTGCTGGGTAAGACCCTGGCAGTGTCCTGGATGTTGGGCAGAGCCTGGGGAGAAGCAGATCCAGATTTGGGGGTGTTTTGTAGCCCCAGCTTGGGGACAGCGATGAAACCAGGGTGAGGCCAGGACTGCATGTGGGTGGCTCTGAGAGTCCAAGTTGGGGCAGCAGGGACTGCTAGCCTGTTAGATAGCTAATCTGTGCTGTGTCCTTGGGGCTGCTGTTGTTTTGCAGACACAGCCTGTAAGATGGTGAGGTGGCTCTCGGCCAAGCTGGGCCCGACCGTCACGTCCCGCTTCATCGCCAGGAACCTGCTGCGCCTGCTCACCTCCTGCTACGTTGGTAATGCCTCCCCAGGGCCCAGGGCTTTGTGAGGGTCCCCAGGACGAGGGAAGAGATGAGAATCTGACTCCATGTTCTCAGAAGGCTGATTTATTATTTTACGATATTATATTATATTATAGAACGCTATACTAAAACTATAGTAAAGAAATAGAGAAAGGACACATCAGAAGGAAATTATATTGAAGAAATAGAGGAAGGATACATCAGAAGGAAACCATACTAAAGAAATAGAGGAAGGGTACATCAGAAGGCTTAACAAGAATGAATAATAAAAACCTGTGACTCCTCATAGCCTTGATACAGCTGGATGGTGATTGGTCATTAAGTCAACACAATTCACATGGAACCAATCAAACATGCACCTGTTGGATAAACAATGTCCAAACCACATTCCAAAGCAGCAAAACACAGGAGAGGAGAATCAGATAATTATGATTTACATTTTTCTCTGAGGCTTCTCAGCTTCCCAGGAGAAGAAATCCTGGCAAAGGGATTTTTTCAGAAAATATGATGGTGACACAGGGTGGGCTGTGCCCCCAGTCTGTCTGCTTGGGTGTGGCTGCTGCTTCAGCTCACGATGTGTTTTTCTCTGGGCAGGCCCCACCAGGCAGCAGTTTGTACCGAGCAGTGATGAGAGCAGTCCCCTGAGCACAGGAAATATCTACCAGAAGCGGCCTGTGCTGGGAGATCAGGTGTCCAAGCCAGTGCTGGCCTGCCTCGTGCACGTGGCATATTTGTATGGAGAGCCTGTCCTCACCTACCAGTACCTGCCCTACATCAGCTACCTGGTCAGTATTGCCTTTTTCTCCTCTCTGTTGGGGCAAGAGCTGTGTCCAGGCACAAAGGGAAGATGTAAAAAAACAGTCCAGCCTCACCAGGAGCTTCTTGTGTATAAACTGAGCTTGGCTGGGCCAGAACGGGCTGAGCAGCTCTGGTTGTGTTGGCTGAGAAGGGCAAGAGAGGCACTTTCACCTCCTGCCATAAGCTCCAGACTGCTCTCAGCAAAGCACACAGCTGTGTTCATACCCTTCTTTCACTGTCAGACCTTGTGAAAGCAGAGAAAAAGCATTTATTCTGCTTTTCTGTGCCCAAACAGAGCTGGCACAAGGGTGGGATTGTGATAACAGGCAGGAGGAGCAGCTTGTGCTGCTGTGAGATTGCTGGAGTGAGTGTTCACAGAGGTCTGTGTGGGTAGATAGGGCTGAACTGGGGGGAGACCAACAGGTTTTCAACTGAATAAAAAGCACTGGCAAGGCTCACCAACTTTTCAGCTTGAAGTTCATAGCAAGAAGGAAATGTATAATGCAGCTGGTTGAAAAACTTAATTTTTCATTAAGAAGAAAAAAGGTTTGAATGTTTTAAACAGGCTTATTTTTCATATTGTTCCCTCTTTAGTGGTTGTAAACACTTTGGTTATGGATTCTCGTTTAAATGGAAAACTTCAGTAGCTTTCTGATAATTTAAACATAGAGGAAAAGAGGCCACAGCTGTTCATCTAAAGAAAACAAAAAGGCATTGTCAGTTTTTCCAGTGTTGAAGGGGAGATTTTTTCAGGGGAAAAAATCCCATTTTTCAGCAAAAATCATTCTCCACCCAGTTGCAATCATAGCTCCAGCTGTTCTGCTTTGCTTTCCTAAGCTCATTGCTTGGGGGCACAGAGGGGATTAAATACCCCTGTGAAACAGCATTTGGCAACCTGATACTGGAGCCATGGAACTGGCAGGTCACAAATAGGATAAAGTCAATCCTTCTTGCAGGATTTGGCAGGGTGGCTATTTTGTGAGAGGAAGAGCCTCTGTGATGAGCTGGAAGATGGCAGGTGTACAAGAAATATAGCAGGAGCTGGGAATTGTCTGTGGGTTTTGTTACTGGCTCTCTTTTCTTGGGTGTTTGATTTGTCTAGGAGTTAGGAAATAGGACAATCTAGAAAGAAATATTTTTGTGTTGCTGCTGATGTTATTAACTCTTTGGCACTGCCATAACAGCAGCAGCACATTGTCAGCAGAAAAAGGATGTGCAGTTCTGCCTCATGAAATTATTAGCAGCTGGATTTCTAGAAGTCAGCAGCGGGGTTTGCCCATAATTTGTGTTTGGATATTTCATGCAAGGATTGTTCCCTTGCAGACTGTGGGATGAATACACTTATTCTTGCTTTTAAAATGTAAAGGTTTCCCCCTCTCTCTGTGCTGGTAAATGATGTTCTGGGGTGTCCAGGGTGGTTTGGGCCAGTGTGGGGTTGTTGATCTTGCTACTGAGCTTCCCCTTTGTGGGGATGTTGTACTCTGCAGAGGAAATCTGTGAGCTTAGGGGTGTCATTCCCCATTTTCTGCAGGCTCATCTCTTGTGCTGATGGGTGCCTGTCAGTTTTTGGACTCATCCCTTTGGACACATTTTTGCTGTTGAGACTCAATGCTCAGGTTCCTCCTCCAGGAGCTGCGCCCAGCAGTGCTGTGCTGGGTTCCAGGCTGAGCTCAGGTGGCCCTGGGGTCACCTTTGCTGTGTCCTGCTGGGGAGGTGGTGGCCCTGGCACTGAAGGAGTCCCTGTCACAGGTTGCACCCGGCGGCGGCTCCGGCGGCGTCCGGCTGAACAGTCGGAAGGAGGCCGGGCTCCTGGCTGCTGTGACACTGACACAGAAGATTGTGGTGTGTCTCTCTGACACCACACTGATGGACATCCTGCCCAAGATCAGCCAGGAGGTGCTGCTCCCAGTGCTGGGCTTCCTCACTTCGCCAGCTGTCGGGTGAGCGCTGCAGGATTGGCACAAAATCAGGGATTTGGGAATGGTTCTGTGGGGGCATCAATGCTGCCAGGGCTGGGGGATGTTTCTGCTCTGGTGTGCATCTCCTTGCACTGCTGAAAGCATTCTGGTAACACAGAAAAGGCAGGAAGAATGAGGCAGAGGATGGAACAAAGGGATATGTGGAGGGCAGGCTGGTCATGGGTGTCCTCTGCAGTTTCCCCAGTGGAGCCCAGGCCCGTGTTGTCCTGTGTGTGAAGACAATCAGCCTCATTGCCTTGGTCTGCCTAAGGATTGGGCAGGAGATGGTGCAGCAGCACCTGAGTGACACAGTGAGGAACTTCTTTGGGGCATTCTCGCTGCTGCAGGAGCTGCAGGACCAGGTCAGTGGTGTGGGAGAAGCCCCCCTGCACTTCCCCAGATGTGGGAATGTGATGGGCATACCTGGCTGTGTTTGTGTGGTAAGAGCATCTCATCTTGGGGTTTATCTGACCTTGTTTTTCTTGTCCAGGGGTTGACAGCAGAGTCATTGAGCAGCTGTGAGGTGCCAGTGATGGAGGTGCCCCTTTCAGATGGGAAGCTGCTGGCCCTGGATCCATCCGTGCTGGTGGAGTTACAGAAGGTGTTCAACCCTGAAATGGCCTACATCACCTACATCCCCTTCTCCTGCTTGCTGGGTATGCCTTGGCCACCAGCTCCAGGGATCTGTGAGGGAGCTCTGGGCATGCATGCTGGGTCTGAACTCCAGGGCAATCACAGCTCACAGGGCTGCTGGGGGAAACCCACACCTTCTGCAGCATGGCTTGGGCTGATTCTTGGGTTGGGAACCCTCTGGACTTCAGGCTGCCTTGGCTGGGGGCAGATGTAGCTGACTTGGGGGATGCTGTGTCCACATCCCAGTGTATGGAGGGGGATGATGATGATGATGATGGGGGCATTGCTTGCCTTGCAGCCACGCTGTCCCTGTCTCCTCAGGTGACGTTATCCGCACGGTTGTGCCCAACTACTCTCTGGTTGAGAAGCTGGCCAGCCTCCACCTGGAGAATGTGAACCCCCAGAACCTGCAGGCTGTTGGCCTGGAGCAAACACCGAGTGTGGTGGGCTCAGAGCAGGACCCTCGAGGGGCTGAGCCCTTCTCCAGCCCCCAGGAGGACACTCACTCTGGCACTTTTGGCAGTGTCCTGGTGGGGAACCGCATCCAGGTGCCCGTGGACACGCAGCGGGAGGGTCTCGGCTTGCTGCACCTCAGTGCTGGCACTGATGGATTCACTCCCAGCTCCTCCAGCGAGGAGAGTGCCCTGAAGCAGGACCTGCCCCGCAGCACCCACATGCTTTGTGGGAACTGGCTGGCCTACTGGCAGTACGAGATCGGGGTGAGCCAGCACGACCCCCGCTTCCACTTCCACCAGATCAAGCTGCAGAGTTTCTCAGGGCACTCCGGGGCCATCAAGTGCGTGGCACCGCTGGGCAGCGAGGATTTCTTCCTGAGTGGCAGCAAGGACAAGACAGTGAGGCTTTGGCCGCTGTACAACTACGGGGATGGCACCAGCGAGGTGCCCCCACGCTTCACCTACGCCGAGCACAAGAAGTCGGTGTTCTACGTGAGCCAGCTGGAGGCACCGCAGCACGTGGTGAGCTGTGATGGCACCGTGCACATCTGGGACCAGTTCACGGGTAAGGAGGGAAAGGATGAGGAGCTGGAGTGAACTGGTCCAGCCCTTACAGGCAGAGGCTGTGCTGAGTTTGGGTGGCTCCTGTTAAAAACCAGCGCAGAGCTGGAGATTTGCAGTGTGACTTGTCCTGCTGTAATATCTGTCATCTTTTCACAGGCAAACTTCTGCGGACCTTTGATGAGTTAGACAGCAAAGTCCCCATCACAGCTGTGACCACCATGCCACCTCCCTATCACAGCATCTCTGTGGCCAGTGCAGACTCTGTGCTGAGGTTCATCGACCACAGGAAACCAGGACTACAGGTAGGGACGTGGCACCGTGAGTCACCTTCCTCCATCCCTGCGCTTCATGATGGGATCACAGCTGGCTCAAAGCCCAGATCCCAAAGCCAGCTGTGATGGCTGCATGGAAACCAGCTTGTCCCTTGAAAGCCAGCTCCCCTGAGCTTGCTGGGCCGTGTGTGTTGCAGCACGAGTTCCGCCTGGCCAGCGGCGTGAGCGCGGGGCTCATCCGCTGCCTGGCCGTGAGCCCCGGCGGCCGCAGCGTCATGGCCGGCTTCTCCTCGGGCTTCATCGTGCTGCTGGACACCAGGACAGGGCTCATCATGCGGGGCTGGCCTGCCCACGAGGGAGACATCCTGCAGATCAAGGTGAGAGGCTCAGCTGGGGTCAGGGTGGGGCCTCAGTGATGTTCCAAGGCTGTGTGGAGCATCCTTCCTTCAGGGTTGTGTGCTCCATCCTTGCACCACCCCTTGCAGTGTCCCTGAGGGGCTGCCCAAGCTCTCTTGCCTCATGGTTAGTGCTGCTGGCAGCTGTTCTTGGTCCAGCTCATGCTGCCAGAGTTCAGCCCTCCTGGCTTTCAATGCCATATTCACAACCTGAATAAGTCACATCATAATTGCATCTCTCAGTTGCCATATACACAGAGTGGTGAAATAAATCACACCTGCTTCAAAAAGGAGAACACAAGTGAGCTGTACTTTATAAAGTCAGAGGAGGAAAAAAAGAGCATAAAGGCAAGGGACTGGGTATCAAAACCAGGTTACAAAGTCTTTTCCTGGTTAGGGTCTGATCAGAAATGGGGTATGGGGGAAGCTGTCCTATGAAGTGACACATTCAATGTCAACCAAGTTTTTCCCCAGTGTGGGCACTGCAAACAGGCAGGTCTGCAGCAGGGGCAGGGAGGAGCCATGGCTCCTGTGGAGGAGGAAATGTGTTGCTTTCTCCACGGGGCTCTGGGCTTCCCTGGGAGAGTGTCACTCTAATGAGTAACTCTTGTCCATATTTACCCACCCCAGGGAGCAGTGCTGGCTCTCCAGTGTCCTCGACCCAAATGTGGGTTAAACAAAGTTCAGCAGTGTGGCTTGTTTACCCTCTCACTAGCTCTGCTAATAAGCAGCTCCAGGCTTCTCTTACCCTCAGCAGTATTTTCAACTGTGAGAGAGCCTTCCAATTCCTTCTCCTGAGAAGGAAAATAGTTTGGCAGGTGATTTAGTGGAGAGGGAGACTGCATGGTAATCCCTGGTACTACCCACTGCAGTAGTAAGAGATCATGAATGAGTTGTGTTGGGTGTCAGGGTGTTGTTGAGAAGAGACCCAGCCCATTTCTTGGAGAAGATTGCCAGTTACCAGAGCATCCTTTACCTTGCAGTGCCCACCCAAGGCCTTGCTAACATGCTCAGTACCATCAGCTGCTTGGAAATGACTCTGCCTGTCCTGAGGGATTGCACTGTGACCATTGGATCACCTGCTGCTCTCATGTGCAGCACCAGATTGTGAGTTTTTACAGAAATGTCTGTTCACTGGCCTTTCCTCTCCTGCAGGCTGCAGAGGGCAACGTGCTGATCAGCTCCTCCTCAGATCATTCCCTGACTGTGTGGAAGGAGCTGGAGCAGAAACCTTTGCACCACTACAAATCTGCCTCCGAGCCCATCCACGCCTTCGACCTTTACGGTAACGAGGTGGTCACTGGCACCGTGGCCAACAAGATCGGGGTCTACTCCATGCTGGAGTCCTCAGCCCTGCCCAGCAGCACCACCAAGCTGAGCTCAGAGAACTTTCGGGGTACACTGACCAGCCTGGCAGTGCTGCCCACAAAGTGCCACCTCCTGCTGGGCTCGGACAACGGCGTCATCCGGCTCCTGGCGTAGTGACCCCGTGGCTGTCCCTGGAGCTGGGAGCCAGCAGCATGGCTTTGGGAGGAGGCACAGTCCGATGTTGCTGAGCAGAGGATGCAGAGGGAGGTGTGCTTGTTAGGTCTCTGAGCTCTTTCTGTATCTTGAAAAAGAAAAAAAAGAAAAAAAAAAAAGCCATAACTGAGAAACTGAGAAACCTCTGCTGCTGCTGGGAGAGATGTTGGGCGTTGTAGGTCACTGTCGCCCCTGCAGAGAGGCCTGGAGCTTTCCTTACCGTGTGTGCCTGATCCCCAGGGGACTGTGAGCTGCCCTCCACAGTAATAGGGACCACAGGTACCCTCCCCCCTTCAATTAAGGGGTAAGAGGTGCCCCTTGACAAAACACAACAGTTTAGCTACTGCCACCTGCACTTCCCCTCCCCTTCCTCTCCTGAACCCCTGAACGGCCCCACTGGGATGGCAGAAGCTGGGTTTGGGAACTGCTGCCTTTGGAGCTGCATCTCCTCCTCCTGTGGCTGGTGCTCAAAGCACAGAGGAGGTGCTCTGTGAACCCCAGGTTCTGCCAGCTGGGTTAGAGCCTGCATGGGAGGAGGAGAGGCTCAGCAGGGCCCTTCTGCTGCCGTGCTGGCTGCAGGGCAAGGGCTGGGATGGAAGGCAGCCAAGGCACAAAGCCCATCTGCCTGTCAGAGTGGGCTGCTGCAGAGGGGCACATTGGGGTGGGAATGTGACTCTCTCAGGAGGCCAGAACTAGGTAACTAGATGCTTCCATGGAGATTTTGGCTTCTGGAGCAGTGGGGTAGGGCTGTTGTTGGTTCCTGCCCCAGCATCCCGTGGTGATGTAAGGGGTGAGGAATGCCATGTGTGCTGTGCACTGGCATTGATCCTCAATAAATCCTAGTCCTCTCCTCTGTGCTGGTCAGGCTCCTGGGGAAGACAGGACAGCAAAAGGTGCTCAGTTTTGTGCCCTCCTGCCCTTGTAGGGTGAGAGGCAGGAGGCAAGAACCCAGCCTGGTCTCTGTTTGACCTTTCCTTTGGGACAGCACTGTCTGTTCCCACCCCTAAGGCACAGAGGGTGCTCTTTGCCCCACCAGTAGGAGCAGTTTCCTCCCTTCCATGTCACCCTTTTCCCATCCATCCTTCAGCCTAGCCAGCGCCAGTATCAGGGGAGTGGGAAGCTCTTGGGCAGAGGAGGAGCCTGCTGAGGGTTGTCCTGGAGGGGAAAGGGCTTCCATCCAGCTGCCACCTCTGCAGGAAGCTGGGGAGGTGTGGTTGGAGTGGTTGGCCAGTGCTGTCCTTCCCTACCCGAGGGGAGCTCTCAGTCCCGTGTTGCCTATTAAGCATTTGCAATAGATGTAAATATTTACTTCTAAATATACTCTTTGAAAGAACTGCAGAGCTCTGTGTGTATGTGTGTGTGTAAGCTCTGTGCTGGAGGGGCTGGGTGTGCTGCCTGCAGCTCTCCTGCTGCTCAGCCCAGGTGCCACCTGCTCCTTCAGGCTCCTCTTGTGCTCTGGGGGAGCCCTGGGTGCAGGACAGGACTCTGCTGCATGGGATTTGCTTTCCAAGGGGAAGCAGCTCCCGAGTTTGCAGAGCTCAGATCTGTCACCCACTGTCTGGGTGAGCTTGGGAACCAAGAGTTCTAGCAAGGAATGGATGGGTGGAAGATGCTGCTGTGCTCCCTGCAGGCCCTCAGTGCCTCCTCTCCCCCTGAGGGCACGGGCAGAGGCAGGAAGGATCAGCCCCACTTGTGCATGCAGCACAAATCCACCCAGGGCAGCTCTGCCCATCCCCAAGGCTGTTCCTGTGTGCCCCAGCAGTGTGTGCATGCCCTGGGAGAGCTCTGGAGCGTGCTGTGCCCCAGGGCAGGGAGCAGCTGCTCTTGGCTCAGCCCAGCCTGGCCCTCAGAGCCTCTGTGTGCAGCCACAGCACCCTGGGCACCTCTGTTAAACCAGCAGCAACTGCGACTCCAGGAGGGAAGAGCTGGGGGTTTCAGCAAAGAAAATCCCCAAACCAGACAGCCCTGTGGCAATAAACACCAAGCCCTGCATTTTCACTGAAGTTTATGAATAAAAGAGAATATTCCTAGCATGGGGAGTGCATGCAAAGTGGAGCCATTTGCAAATTCTGCTGCTGGGAGTTTTGGGTCTTTAAGGTTGTCTTGAAGGTACAGCAGCCCAAAAGTGTGTCCCCATCTCCAAATGCACCAGAAATTCACTCTTCTCCCCCAGAGAAATGTTTACCCGGATGCTGTGGGTCAATATTTGCCTGCCAAATTCTCAAACAGGGGGTGGTGCTGAAGGTCACTGCTGGGAGGGGGGGCTGGACTAGAGCTCTGTGTGTGTGCCCCATGCAGAACTGCTGGACAGGCTAAAGCAGCTGCCAGCTCCAACGTGGACATCAACAACCTCAGGTAAGGGAGAAATCAAAGGGTTTGACAGAAATGAGGGCTCCTGCAATGGTCCTCTGGGAGGGGGGTGAATTGGGCAGAGGTCTAAAGGATGGGCACCACCAGGGAGGAAAAAGGGGTATTTGGGGTTTTTATTTGGGGTATTTTTATTTGGGGTTTTTATTTGGGGTATTTGGGACTGCAGGATTTGGGGTGAAGGAAGGGGAAGAAAGAAATGGCCCCAAGTTATCTTCTGCCAGTGGGATCTCAGCCCAGCAGTTCTGGGTGAAGTAAGGACTGCCTGGAGAGTGGAAAGCAGCCCCAGGAATTAAATGTGGGCACCATGCAGGGGACAGGGCTTTGGCGTGGGGGTTTAATGAGAAGGAGAAGGTATTTTATTCCTGTCAGAAAGGGAAAAGTGGCTGGGTGAAGCGTTGGCCAGGGGATGGGTGGGGTTTTGCTGTGACCCTGGGAGCCCTGTCCCAGTCTGGAAATGGAGAGGGGAGAGGAGGGGTTTGCCAGCAAAGGGAGAAGATGAGTGCTGGGAAGGGGAGGACTCCCCCTTGCAGGACATAATGCTGGGAAACTGCTCTGGTATTGCACTTCATGCCTGCAAACTCCCTCCCAGACAGCGCTTGCTGAGCACCTGCAGGTCAGTGGCCCTTCTCCCAAGAGCCTGGGGCACAGCTGAGGATGCTGTGCCTGTATCCCCGTGGTTTCCATGGGAAAGGAGCAGAAAGGCTCTTGTCTCCTTCCAGAGGCACAGTGTGTGCAGTGCTGATTAGGGAAATACCATTTGCAGTCCAGAGAAACCAGGGCAGCAGGGTCAGACAGGCAGGATCCAAGCCCAGCCTGGCTGTGGCTGCAGCTCCACTGCGGGCCCCTGCTCCTCTCTGATTTCCCTGCCTTGGCACCAGGAGCCCTGTGTTGTTTCTTTGCAGCTTTGTTCATCTCCCCATTGCTTTCCACGAGCTCCTGTGCCAACCTGTTTGGCCAGGTTGATAATTTTCTCCCTGCAGAGCTGAATAAGCTGAGCTTGCAGCTGGAAATAAATAACTCCTCTCTTGGCTGGTCCTTGTGTTCCAGGAAAATGGGGTTCCTCTGGGGGCTGCTCTGCCTGGCTGCTCTGCACAGCCTCCCAAGGGTAAGTTCCTACTCCAGCAAAGAGCAAGGGAACTGTGCTGGCTCCCTGAGCCAGACCATGGGGCAAATACCACCCAGAAAAGCCCTGGAAGGCAGATTGGTGGAGGATACTGCTGGGGGCTTCACCAGCAAGGTTTCTAATCTTTTACCCAGCTCAAATAGTTGTGGATGTTCTTACTTTCATTCAATATTTATAATATTATATATATATATATTCAATATTTATAATATTAGATATAATACTTTCAATATTATTCATATTTCTGTAGAAATTTTTCTTTTGGAACTTGACCTCAACTGTATTTGGTGACCGTGACCTTCAGGAGTTAACAGGAACTTTTTGAAAAGCAGGTTTTTCCTCCTCCCCCCCCCCCCACTTTTAAATCTGGATTCCTGTCAGAACTGAGATTGCAAAACCCCACTGCTCAGTCTCAAAAGGATCCATTATTTTGTGCCAGACTGGCCTGATCCCTTTCTAAACAAATCCAGTGTTTGCAGTGTCTCCAGCTGCTCCTCACTTCCATCTCCCCATGCCAGATCCCACCATCCCTGGGTCTGCATCCCAAAATCCTGCCCATGTGGGGACTGCTGCAGCCAGGACTGCAGTGGGAGCAGGGAAGACACACTCTGGAAATTCAGAGGGACCTGATTTTGGTTTTGTGTTGATTTTTTTTCCCCCACAGCTGGCCCATGGCATCGAGCAGCAGCGTCTCTTCCTGGACAAGGATGGGAAGCTGAGGGTAAGCACTGACAGGTTCCACCCAAGAGGGCTGAAGTTTTGCTGTGGGATTTGCAGTTTTTTTCCTGAGAAGGGATGAGCCCAGGCAGTGCCAGTGCCATGAGAAAGGTCCATCTTTCTGGAGGCTTAACTCCCAGCTGCTGCCAATGCTGTGTTGGAAGCTCACCTTAAATAACTGAGCAGAGCACGGAGTTAACATCAGTATGGTGTGTACAGGGGCTGGCAGGTGGATGATTTAATTTCTGATTGATAAGGAAAGGTGAGGGAAACCACCAGCTGTGAGGATGACAGGGAGAAAGACCAGTAGCTGATCCAACCCATTGAGCCTGGGATGTTTCAGATCATGCAAATGTGAGGACAGTAGTGGCAGTGCTAAAGGCTAAAGCTTAGAAGAGTGGAAAATGAGGGAGTTTAGAGAGGAGAAGGATGGAATAGAACACACAGGTCAAGAAAACACAGATGCCTGGAGGAGGAATTGAGCCAAACTGGATCAGGGCTGTGACAGCAGCAGAAGGGGTGACCAGTGTGAGGCAGGTGGGCACTGCTGAAATGTGTGAGGGGAAGAGATGAAATCAAGGCTGAGGATGATGGATCTGTAAATGCTGAAGGCACAGGACATGTGCTGAGCTGGTGGTGGGTCTTGCCCTCGAGCTTTCCTGAGAGCAAGTAGAGGAGGAACCACTGCCAGACCCTCACTGGGTCCATTTTCACAGGATCCAAGACCTCTTTTCCAAATCATTATCCTCAGGGTTAAAGGGAAACTGAAGCAAAACCAGCACCAGAGCTGAGCAGTCCAGTTTTCTCAGCCCATTTAGGTGAGCACTAAAAGCCCATGAGGGTGTCACTGTGCTCTTGCTCTCCCAGTGCTCTCCTTGTTTCTCCCCAGGACGTGAAAAGCGCTGGAATTGCACAGTCGGATTTGCTGGGAGCCATCCCAGCCCTGCCAGAGGGAAAGATGGTAGAATTTAGTTATGACAGCTTCCAGGAGAGTGATGGACCCATGTCAGAATTCCCCAGCACCCTGCCAGACACGAGGGATGAGTGGAACTCAGATGAAGCTGTGGCTGGGGCTGGGGGCTGCCGTGGGAAGAAATCACCCGAGGAAAATGCCTCTGCTGAAGAGGCTGGAGATAAAAGCTGTGAGATGACTTGGAAGAAGAGCCAGAAGCTGGCAGATGGCTTGATGAGATTCAGCATTGATCTCCTGAGAGAGGTGGAGCTGGAGTCCAACAGAACCAACGTGATCCTGTCCCCCCTGAGCATCGCCCTCGCCTTGTCCCACCTGGCACTGGGTAATTCTCGGTGGCAAAGCCACCATTCCCTGCCCTTCCCATTCCCTCTCCCTGAGCCATGAGCAACCAGATGCAAATGAAATACAGTCCCTTCCACTTATCCTTGCTCCTGCAGCTTTAATTAGGCATGATTACAATTGAAGCTGCCCTCTGAGGCTCCGACTCTCAGATTTCTCCAGCCTCTTTTGTGAGGCACAGCGTGTTTCTAACAAGAGGCAGCCAGAGTAACATCCCTGTTTTCCACTCTGGGGGCGTGAGACCTAACAGGAATTTGATTTTTAGGAGCAGCAAATCAGACAGAGAAGCATTTGCTGGAGGTGATGCACCTGGAGTCAGTGCCCTGCCTCCACCAGATGCTGGGCGCCCTTCGCAGGAGGCTCACGGAGTCCACCCTCAGCCTGGGGTCACGTCTGTACCTGCAGAAAGGTGAGGGAGGGGGCTGGACTGGTGCAGGACAAACCTCCCAGTCACAGAGAGTGATGGAAGCACCCTGGAGACATCAATTTCCCCCATTTCCCGCTCTTGGGGAGTGTCATATCACGCTGAGCAAACCTTTTCCATCATTCCTCCCCTTTGCCAGGGTTTGAGGTCAAACAGAAGTTCCTGGAGGATTCAGAGAAATTCTATGGAGCAAAGCCCAAGACCCTTTCTGGGATCAATCAGGATGACCTCATGGCCATAAACAACTGGGTAAAGGATGTAACTCATGGAAAAATTCCCTCCTTCCTCCAGCAGCTCCCTCAGAACACAGTGATGCTCCTGCTCAATGCCATCTATTTCCACGGTGAGCTCCACAGGCCTTCCTCATTTTTTTTCAAGAGGAAATAGTTAGAACTCCAGTTTTCTGCAAGCCCTGTAGCTGAACAGCCTCTCCTCTCCTCGCTTCCTGCTAGGCAATCTGCTTGTTCTTGTGCATCTGCTGTTCCTCTTGCTTAGATTTCTTTACAGTAATAATTCCCAACTGCTTCACATGTGCTAAAAATGTTACTTGACAGCAGAGCCAGGACACAGCAGGTGGGACCTGCAGTATCTTTGCCTCCTGGTTCAGGATCCCAGGCAGTGGCACATCCCTGCTCATCTACTCAGTGATCTTAAAGGTCTTTTCTAACCCAAATGATGAACCAGGTCGTTTGCAGCTCTGCACACCCACCACAGAGCTCAGAGGCAGCTTCTGTGGATTCCTCTCTGACTGCAGCACAGTGGTCGGCCACATCTTCCTTTTTTAATTCCCTAAGGGCTGTGCACAGACCAAATACTTCCAGTGTAAATCTACAAACGTTTTACCTTGGTCTTGGAGCAGTGTTTCCCCCTCTGCAGCACAGAAGCAATACTCCCCATTTTTCAAAGCACAAACATAGTTTCTTTTATCTTCATAGCCTTCAGTAGTCTCCCACGCTGAGGCATGAGGATTAATCCGTGTTCTTTTTGTTATTCCATAGTTTCTCTCTGGATGATAAGAGTTTCCTGCTGTTAGGACTCTTCCAGCCTTGGTACTGACTTCTCTTTGCTGTATTTTCATTTCCCTGGTCACTACTGGCCTTGTTAGAGAACTCAAGATAGGAGGAGTGTCAGCTCAGCAGTTTCTGGTTTTCTACTCAAATTTAACTTCATCACTTTCAAAACTTTTATTTTTACAGGGTTTTGGAAGAATAAATTTAATGCAAGCTTCACTGGGCCAGATGTGTTCCACCTTGACAATGAGTTTGTGGTCCCAGTTGAGATGATGAAAGCCCACCAGTACCCCCTGAGCTGGTTTACTCTGGAGTCCCAGGATATTCAGGTAGGGATCTCTCAGGAGTACAGCAATTTTTCACTGGAATTTCCTCTTGCTGTGATATTTTACTAACTGCAAGCATTCCCTCCAAAAAACCAATTTTTTTTAACAGGCATAGCACACACAAATTTAATAATCATTCTTTGTCCTTGCTTCCAGCAAGAATGTTGAAACTTCACTTTTAATCTCTAGGAAAAACCACAAAGACATATTCAGACTAACTGGGGATTAATAGAATTTTAAAGCCCTGAGTTAAAGATAAATGAGGAAATATGGAAAGGAATTCCCTCAGACAATGTGCTGTTGGAGTTTTTCAGAATTCAGAGTGGGGCAAGCTTGTGGCTTGTGCTCAACCTTTACCAGCCAGTGGCTAATACTAAAACCTAAAGCTGTTATTCCAACAAATTCTCCTCTGGAGAAATCAGATCCCTCCTTCTCACCAGGCTGTTTTCATCCCGGAGCAAGAGTGGCCCTGTAGACCAATTAGAAAAAGACTAAATTAAAAGCATCACCTTGTGGACTTCCCTTCCTTTTCCCTGAATCCTTCTCTGGTTGGTTTTATCTCCAGGTGGCCAAGTTTCCCTTTAAGAGCAATGTCAGTTTTGTGGTCATCGTACCAAACCACAGCGCCCGGGACACCTCTCACGTGCTGGAGAACTTCCCTTACAAACAACTGTGCAGGCTTTTCCCCAGAGAGGTGCCCACCACGGTGAAGATCCCCAAAATAAAGTTGGACTACAAGCTGGAACTCAACCAGGTTCTCAGCCAAATGGGTAAGGCCCCTGGCAGGCTTTGCATAGAACAAGATCAATCTGTTCACTGACACCAAAAGCTGCCACCCTTGTTTCTAAAGCTGTGCCTCACAGCTTGCTCCAGAACTCCAAACTCTCCCAGCTCTTCTTCCTCTCCTCCTCCTTACTCCTTGCTTGCCTGGCACCAAATGTTTTGCTCCAACAAGATGATACTACAGAGAATTCACAGCTTCTCACAGTCTTTACAAGTTCTTCCTATTGTAGCCAAGACCAACTTCCCCCGTGCATCAATCTCAGTCTCTTTGTCATTGCGTTCAGTGTCCAGGACATGGAAATTGCCATCACAGAAAATGCAGATCACAAAACCTGGAGCTGAAATAAAACACCAGGTGCTGCCTTTGCAGATGAGAATAATTTAAGAGTTCACTTTGTTTTGCAAAGAATTGCTTAAAAAATAATCTCTATAGAAAAAAGAATCTCTATAGAAGTGTTTCCAGTCTAGCTAGAAAGAGTCTTCAGACTTGATGCTGCTTTTTAAGGATGACTTCAAGTTCTTACACTACTATTCTTAAACAGGTGGCATTTTGTTTCTCTTGACTGTCAGTTCTCCAGTCCTCCATGGTTGCACATGGAGCAACAGATCAGGGAATTGCTTTCTTCAGACAGCTTTGAGAAAACTCAGAACTCACAGCACCAACTTGGTCTCATTTCTCTGCAGGCCTCCAGGAGCTGTTCATGAGCCCAAATCTCCAGAAGATCACAGAGGAGCCTCTCTTTGTGTCCAGTGTCCAGCACCAGGCCACCCTGGAGCTCAAAGAAGATGGGGTGGAAGCCTCTGCTGCCACCAGTGTCGTGCTGTCACGCTCAGTCTCTGCCTTCAGCCTCGACAGGCCCTTTGTCTTCATCATCTTTGAGGATGAAACAGGGATCCCACTTTTTATTGGCAGTGTCCAGAACCCCAACCCAGATGCTGCTCCCCAGATCCGAGAGCCACAGGATTCGGGTGAAGCCACAGATGCCAACAAGAACCGCGTGCCCAAATAACAGAGGGCACAGCTGAGTGTTCTGGGACTCCTGCCTGACCCTCTGGACCATCTGGGAGAGGCCACAGGGGGCAATTCCTTGCTGCTTTCCTTTCCAGATCCCTAGAGACCAGTCCTGGGATTTTTGAGTTTCTCCAGGCTGAGGCTCCCCTCTGTTGACCTGAAAAGCTTGTTCTGCCTGGATTTCCCTTCCAGGGCTCTCAGTCATGGAAGGGAGACTTTCTTGTCCCCAGACTCTTATTAGAGTCTTCATTAAGATCTTATTAGAGTCCCCTGTAGCCTGGAATCATCATTAGCATCTGGCAGCTTGGACATCAGCCAGGACTGTCTGAGTGTGGCTCTTCCTTCCGCAGTTCTGGGAACACGAATCCCTCTGTGTTCCTCTGCAAACCATCTGTGCCCACCTAGACAACGACCTCCAGAGCAACTGGACTAGAAACCAGTTGTCTTCTCTAGGATGAGTCACAACCTCTTCCAGGCATGGGTTCTTTTCAAAGATTCCCTTTTCCCACTCCTTGGCTATTTGGATCTGATGTAGGAGGCTCTGCTGTAGGAAACCCCTCCCTTTGGATCCTTCTCTCCAGCCCTTCTTCTAGAGGCTGGGTAATTTTCCCTCTCCAGCCCTCCTTCTAGAGGCTGGGTAATGCTAGATTTTTCAAGGCATGTTTTATAAAGTGTTTTTTAGTAATTTTTATGTTGGCAGAATAATAAAGAATAAAGCAGAATGTATTTGCTGAAGGTGTTGCATTGAAAGACCCAACAGAGAAAAGGCACAGAAATTTAATAATTGTAAAGATTGGGAGGAAAAAAATCTGGGCATGACAGAAGAAAAGAAAGGAGGGGCTGTGGCAAAGGATCTGGTTTTTGCTACACCTTGTCACAGGGAACAACAGGGGCTGTGAGGTGAAATGGCAAATCTGTAAAGACTCTCCAAGGGCCAAGTCCAACAAGTTTTGGGCATCTCCCCTGGCAAATGTGCAGGGGATGGATGCTCTCTGGGTCAGAGCTGGCTTTGTGAGATGGCAGAATTTCCTGAATTAGGGCATGAGCTCAGTGGCCCAGGGTCAGGAGGGTGTTTGGCCTGTGAGCAGCAATGCAGGGATAAGAAAGGATGTAACAGCCCTTAACCTTTCTCTTGGGTAAAACCTGACAAATGCTGGGATCTGCTCAGAGGGTCAAAGGTGCTGATCTGGCATCTGTTACCTGTGATTTGTTCTTCACTGGGCTACTCCTGGCTCCACAGTATCCATGCTGTGGATGGCTGGCACAGCTTCCAGGGAAAGGAGGAAAGATTTTGACACCTGCAGCTGAATGTCACTGCTTTTGTTTTGGCAAAAGACAATGTCCAGTTACAGCTTCCCTTTGGTCTGAGATGGGTCCTTGTTCCAGTGCAGCAGTGCCCTAAAAATGCCCATGAGGCCCTGGCACAGATTGTCCAGAGAAGCTGCCCCATCCCTGGAAATGTCCAAAGACAGCTTGGAGCAACCTGGGATAATGGAAGGTGTCCCTGCCCATGGCAGGGGGGCTGAAACAAGATGATCTTTAAGGTTCCTTCCAAACTAAACAATTTTATTATTCTATCAAGGAATTTTGGGATTCCTCCACCCAACCAAGCCATTCTACCACTTAAAAATGACGGGCCTAACTCATGAGCACTTCTGTACAAAACAATTCCTGTCCATAGTAATTTCTGCTTCCAAACCCCCTCAGCTGCTGGGTGGAAAGGATGGTGCCGTGTTCTTGCAGAGCAGCAGTTAGAGAGCCCAAGGGCCATCCTTCTGGCAGTGTTTTCCTCTCTTGGGAAGGCTGCCTTCCCTCAAAGGAAGGAGCAGAATGCTTCTGGGAGCCTCCGTCCCTGAATAGTCTGCACCATCTGCTGGCATAAGAGCAGGACTGACTCACTAACCATGAATTATGGGGATGCAGGCAACTTTGGGGAATAAAAAAGTCCTGGCTCCAGCCTCCAATTATGCATTTCTTCCAGTCTAAAAGGGGAAGAATGGCCGAAGATAATGCCTATCCCTCCAACCAATGTCATGACACAAACCCTTCAGAAAGAGGCTGTAATTACAGAGCCCTGCAATTTTAACAAGTAAACCCACAAGAATTCAGCCTTTCTTACTAGAGGGCACAGCTCTAGCCCACAGGGAACATTTTAGCTTATTTATTTATACAGATTCATTCCTAGCATTCAGAAATACCATTCCATGCCTTAGGTAAGTCTTCTTTGGCTACTGTAACCTCCCTGAATGCCACCCTGTTGCACTGCAACCGCTGCAAAATTTGAAGCTCAAGTTTTCCTTTTCACGCCCCTGCCCTCCAGCTCCCGCTTTTATAAAGTTTTTCCCCTTGTTCTCAGTTTCTGAACAGCTTGGTTCTTATTTCCTATTTTCTGTCTTGCTGCCATCACTCCTCCTCCAAGCTATTCTTGTCAAACTATTAATTTCATCTTATTTGACAGTACAGCAGCCCTCCATGACTGTGCTTCGCTCAACAAATTATCAGTTACACCAACCATAAGACTCTTTTTCACTCCACTGACTTTCCAGAAGAGGCAGTTTGTAAAATGCAAAGTAATATTAATGTTTCTGCTCAGGAGTTTCCACTTTGCATTGCTAAAGCTTTCATTTTGACGGAGCTGTATTCTGAAAAGACATGACTAGCACAGGGTGTCTGCTCTATCCATCTGCACCACTGGCTCAGAATATCAAATAAGTCCCAGTTTCTTTCATATTAGATGCATTTTTTTACTTACCTAGAGCAAATTCATATCACCACTACTTCCACAGCAGAGGTGAACCCTGTCAGAGAGCAGACTGAGACCAAACCAGAACAACAGCAAAATGTTTGTATTGATTTAATAAAACTGATTTTGTTAGGTGAGTTTAATGCACCATTTCAGGAACACCCTTCACCTACAGGAATAAAGCTGGCTTTGGTCTGTAATAACATTCTGTGAAACTACCACTCTGATTTAAATGGTTTTAAAAGCAAACCTGTATTTAACCAGATGGATTTTCATTTGAAGATAGAGACAAGACATAAAAACTTCTCTAGCGGTCCTTCCATAAAGGGCATTTTATCACCACAAACAAGGTATCACAAAGAGATGAAAACCACCAGAAAACATCTCCACAGCCAACACCCCCATTCCTGGGCTGAGAATGGAAGAATAACCAGTGCAATTTTTTCCCTGCAGATGATTTTGCACAGAGCAAGCTGAGAAGCAGCTGAAAGCAGAGCTTTCGGAAACCCCTCTGGTTAGGAGGGGTGGCCTTTGAAGCCCTGACTAATCTCAGGGCACGCCTGATCTGCTCTCCTGGCTTGCAAAGCCAGCAGTCACTGCACCTCTGAGCCCATCCTTTCCCCTTTGCTGAGGGACTGGATGAGCTCAGTGCTCAGGGCAAGGAGCTCCTCGTTACCTGCTGGCGGTGAGCCCAGAGAGATGTCCCAGCCTGGGGGCTCTGCCATCACTGCCTTTGCAGCATTTCCAAACAGAGAAGCAGCTGGATCTGGTTAGCTACATCGTGTCCAGTGTCCTGCTCCTTCCAGTAACCATGGCTGAGGAAAAAAAAGAATGGCAAAGGTCAAGCAAAACCCACTGTTCCCTGGCTGTATTGCCCAGCTGGCCATTGGTGGCCTTCAGGGGACCTTTCTTCCACTAATCTGGTTTGGGTTGGGTTTTTTACCTCAAATCTATTTTTATCTTTCATCTTCTGCAATATCTAGTTATAATGAGTTTTACAATTTAATACTTGTTTAAAAATACACTCCCTTGATTTAAATGTGCACGGGTGGGTGCTCCCCTTGAGCCTTCTGTGGAAAGTAATAATGGAACTCCTCTGTCCCTTTCCTTTCTCCATATCATTTATCATTCTGAAAGCTTCTACAAGATTCTCTTAATTCATCTTCTTTTTTTTAACAAGTCCTTGGCTTTCCAGCCTCTTTCTTTTCAGCCAAAAACTTTAAGCCAGTTAATGATTTCTTGTTAACTATAACTATCACTGGATACAAGCAGTTCCCAGCATCTTAACTGCCTCAAACAACAGAATCCTATTTCCACAGTCTCTCCATTAAATCTTGGACATAAATCTATAAATCCATTAAACACTACCGCATTAACCATACCTCTGAGACAGAAGGAATTCCCTGATGTGACCTATGGCAGAACTGCGGGGATAAAAGACCTGCTCAAACAGAGCAGGGAGCGTTTGCCTTTCCCACCTGTGCTTTACCCACCAGGCTGCCCTTGGCACGGGGAATTGTTTTGGGGCGAAAAAAGAGTTGGAAAATTGGTGCAATTCAGGGCGAGGGTGGCAGGGGCAGAAAAATGGGAGCAGAGCACTTTAAGAGAGCCCTGGGAAGCTGTAACCTGAAGCCTGCCGAAGGCTGGGCTGGGGGAAGCAGCAAAAAGCAGAAGTGGCTGCACCAAACCCGCACTGTCCTCGACTCGCACCCGCTGGGAGCCCTGAGAGCCGCGGCCGAGAGGAGCCCCAGGTAAGGGACAGCCCAGGGACAGCCCAGGGACAGCTCACCTGGGTCACTGCCAGGGGCTGAGGCTGGGCAGCTCTCAGAGGAGCTGGGAAATGGGAAGAATGGCTCTTCTGCAGGTGGGATTCCCACCAAGAGACCTCACCAAGGATGGGGAGCCACCAGCATCGGCTTTGCCCCCGGGGCTGAGCTGTGCTGGGGAACTGGGGTGGGTTTTGCGCCTTTCAAGCAGCTGGGAGGATGTTTGTTGTCTGTGATGGTGTGACAGTGAAATCCTCTGGAGCTGGTGGCTGCAGGATGCTCCAGGAGCTGTGGAACAAGCAGAGCGAGCAGCCTGAACTGATGGGTCCTGTTTCACAGCACCTCTAAAGTCAGAAGTGTTTATAAATTATGAGAGAGACTTGTACCACTGTAGCTGGGAAGTAAAATATTTCCTTTGCACCTGCAGGCCTTCACAAATGGACAACTCCCAGACACAAAGTTCCTTCTCAGCTCATTTCTCAAGGTTTTCTTCCTGTGCTTTTTGACTGTAACATCACTCGCTGCTGCTCCTTCTCTTCTGCTTCAAGGCAGCCACAGATTTTAATATCATGCCTGAAACCATCCCACCTCCAATCCAACCAAATTCTTTTCTCTGCATTTCTGGCTGTGTGCTAAGAGAAATACAAATAGAATCCAGATGTTCAGGCCAATTCAAACTCAAAAGGCTTTGTCTTTTTAAAATGGAAATTGCTTTTTGGCTAAGTCTGAGAAATATGAAGCTGGTGACAGTACTGGCAAAAACAATACAATCTGCAAAACCAATCTCTGCTCCCATGCTCCCAGGAGCTCAGTGTAGCTGGAAGCAGAGGTTGTGTTGAGATTATTTTCTTTTTCTTCAGGGAAAAGGTTATGCTCCATGGAAAAGCTTCATCTCTAAGCTGGACTGGGCCAAACCTCTTCCTCTCAGCATGCAGGAGTGCAGCTTGGCACAGGCATCCTCACAGAGCCCTTGCTTAACCTGTCAGACTTAGACTCATGCAGGACTTCTGGCACCTCTCTTCCAGCTGTAAATCTCTGGAATGACAGGAGCAATCCCGGCATCACATCCACTATCACACCATCAGTAAATCCTCTTGATCCACATCTTCTGCACCACAAGCCTCACCCATTCTGCAGCTGGGATGGCAGCAGGTTCCAGGATGCAAGGGCATGGGGGAAAGAGGGTACCACTTCTGTGTTACACTGGCTGAACACAGATGAGAGGTTAAAACCTCCCCTGTGATGCTTTTTTCTCCAAGGGAGAGCTGCCTGCAGAAGAAAAGGCAGGGAAGGGAAGCAGCAAACTGCCTCTCACTCTGCCTGAACGGGGTCTTGAGCTGGGGCTGTTGTGGCCACGTGTATTTCCAGCAGCAGGCGTGTTTTCTTTGTAGCTGGATTTAATCTGAAACACATGTTCTTCCTCTGATTTCTCCAGTTGTCTGGATGACAGGGGTTAGTTAAATACAACCCTCTTCCTTTAATTTCTGGGAATCTATCTAAACATTGCTTCAGACCAGCCTCAGTGGCGTCTGTTCTCGGGGGCAGGACCCTTCGGTAGCTCTGGTTTACCCACAGCAAAGCCCTGGGTTACTCAGTGCCCTTCTGGACCAGACAGATCTGTCTGGAAGGGCCACTCATCCCAGAACTGCAGTGATGAAAAGTGGATTTCACACAAGGAACAGCTTTGGGGAGTTTGGTGCTTTTCTCCCACTTCCATTTAAAATGTTGAATAAGCCAAGCTCTGCCTTTCACTTCTCCAGGTTTCCTTATTGTCTTTTAAGAAACCTCTTCTATTTTACTTCATCAGATTGCAAATAAGAAGCAAAGAATGGACACAGGTACAGGTAGACACAAGAAACAGTAAACTACTGCCTGAGGCAGTTAATTTGTATATCAAAGCAGTACCAGTCAGTGTTGCTTTCTGCCCCATTCAACAGTATGGATTTGGTACCTTTTATAAATGAAGTCTTGAGTTTTTCTGAAGCCTGAGACTCAGAAGCAATGATTTGGTGCTTTTCTGGACCTTGGCACTCAGTAACTGCCAGCATCAGTGTGGTTTGGGCCACACACATCTGCTTTTGTGCTCAGGCACACCCACACCGTGTGCTTGCCCAATTTTAAAGTCACTGGGGCCAGTCTGACTGAATAATTCCAACTAGAGAAGGAAACCTGGCTCAGATCAGGTGTGTTTCACAACTGGAAGGACAAGCAGCAGCATCTGTCACTGCAGCTCCTGTCACAGCCAGGTACAGTGAATAGCTGTGGTAGAGATGTATTTACCTGATTGCTCAAACTCTCTCTGTCATATTCTTACTCTGTAGGTCCAGGCATGCAGATTCCAGTGATTCTCCTTTTCCTGGGTCTCTTAACTGTCCCAAGCAGATCTCAGAACTCAGCTACTGAGCAGGTGAGTGGGAGACAATGTGCAGAGAGCAAGGGGGAGAGGTGTGGAGCAGATAATTTAATTTTAGAGATTCTTACTGAAGGATTAAGCACCCTTCTATATTACTGGGATTTTATTTAGCAACATAATGAGACTAACTCCTGCTTTACCTGGATAAAACCACAGTAGTTACATCAGGGGATGACCAGGAGGCAGAATTTCAAACTCAGTGCTGCCTTTGGCATTAAAGTAGCTGTTCCTACACCCTCTGTAAGATTAAATCAATATTTTCTGTGAGTCATTGAAGAATATCTGTAGTTGTTTGCCTATGAAGCGTTTACCACACCTGCAAGTCTAACCAAAGCACTCCTTGGACCTGCCAGAACTCTGCCACAGCTGATGGAGCCAATGCTGGTGAGGAAGAGGAAGATCCATTCTACAAGAGCCCTGTGAACAAGCTGGCAGCTGCAGTCTCCAACTTTGGCTACGACCTGTACCGCCAGCAGTCCAGCCGCACAGCCACGGCCAACGTGCTGCTGTCTCCCTTCAGCCTGGCCACTGCACTTTCTGCTCTCTCACTTGGTGAGTCCTTTGCCCCATTTCCACACTCGCCCTCAGGTTTGGCAGCCCTTCCCTCATGTTTTCCTGCTCGTTGGCAGGGGCTGGAGAACGAACCGAGGATGCGATTTCCCGCGCCCTCTTCTACGATCTGCTCAACAAGGCCGAGGTCCACGACACCTACAAGGAGCTCCTGGGCAGTGTGACTGGGCCAGAGAAGAGCATGAAAAGTGCCTCCCGGATCATCTTGGAGAAAAGTAAAAGTCCTTCTTCCCCTCTATGAAATTTTACCTAAAAAGCTGTTGGCAGCAGTTATTTTGGCGTGAGTGTATATATAGAAACACACGGAGTAACACGGCACTAGCAGCTCTGGCTCTGACATCCTGCTGAGCCAGGATGCAGACAGGGCATGGAATGCTCTTGCTGCTCCAGAAAAAGCCTGGAAAGTTTGTGTGCACTTAAATAAAAGACCAGACATGCACACAAAGACATTGGTGACAGAACAGTTAACTCACAGAAGACCTAAAAGAAACTTGCTGATAATTTTGCCTTCACTCCAGGCAGTCTGGCAGGTGTTGCTGGCTTCCAGGAACTACAGATCACATTTTCTATTTGTGATAACACTCAGCCATATTCCTTTGTTTAATTCCTTGCAGAGGTATTTGAAATGTCTGCTTCTGGCATGCAATAAACATCTGCTGAGAATGCTGAGAGCTATCTTTTGGAACCTGCTGGTTCCAAGAATCCAATAGGTTGAGTAAGCTGTACTCAGAAGGCAGGCTGGGGAAAGAAGAAAGGCTGATGTGGGAATGGCTGTGTCCAAGCCTTCAGTTCTTATCTCCTTTTTTCAGTTTTCAGAAGAGAGTTATCCCATGCTCCAGCATGGGTGGCTGTAGGATTTGGATCACTTTCCTTAATGTGCTTTCAGATATTCCTCTTCAAAGGAATTTGAGTTTCTGGAAACAAACAGGGCCAGATATTTTATGAGAGACCTGCTGCTGGGCTTTGGATTGCCACCTGCTGCCTGGAGATTGTTTGGATAAGGGAGCTAGCTGCAGCATCCATGTTTTTATTCCCCAGGACTCAGGGCAAGGCCTGGATTTCACAGCCAGCTCGAGAAATCCTACAAGATGAGACCGAGGGCACTGAGTGGCAACACCCAGCTGGACCTGCAAGAAATCAACACCTGGGCCCGACAGCAGACAAAGGGAAGGATCATGAGGTTCATGAAGGACATGCCCACAGATGTCAGCATTCTCCTTGCTGGGGCTGCTTTCTTCAAGGGTAAGAATGTCGGGTGCTTGGACACAGAAAAAGTGCATTAAGCACGTGTTAGAGGAGATGTGAAGGAATGCTCTCACCTCCAGTAAAACAAACAGGCTGTCAAACAGAGAGTGTGAGAAGAAAGTGTTTGAGAATGTTTAGTAAAGAAGGAAAAAAAAAAGCATACTACCTGAACAAAAATAGTCCTGAGGGAGGAATTATTACTCTTGGGGAGTTGAATCTTGACCTGTTTGCAGTAAGAATCAGAGAGGGAAGTTTAAGCTCACAAAACTCCATTCAGAGATGGAATATTACCATTTAGGGAAGGAACAGCTTAGAGTGTTCTGAGCCTTCTTACCACTGTAGAAGGAACATTTTGATACTAGAGAGCTGTTCTTAAACATGCTGTAAGCCAGTGTCCTGGAGAATTATTGCTTAGAGACAAGGAGCAAAATAAAGGGTGGGGAGAGAAGCACTTTATATCCATTGACACAACTGTTACCCTTTAAAATAGTTTTGTAATTACATAAGTAGACATCAACTTCCCACTGGCTACTCCACCCATACACTGGCTTGATTATTTATTTGCCATTTAGCCAATTCTCAGATGAAAAGGAGGGGCCAAGGATGGCAGTAAATCAGTAGCTCCAATCAGTCTATTTCTATCCCTGTTATGCCTCAGCTCCTTAATGCACAAATACTGCATATTAAAGCACAAGATTATTCAGCCACAGGCACAAGCCTGGTTTCATATGCTGTTATTCCAGAAAAATCCTCCATTTTCTCTCTTATAAAACAGGGACATGGAAAACCAAGTTTGACACCAAGAAGACTGCCCTGAAGGACTTCCACCTGGATGAGGACAGGACAGTGAAGGTGTCCATGATGTCAGACCCCAAAGCCATCCTGAGATATGGTTTTGACTCAGAACTCAACTGCAAGGTCAGACAGCAAATATTGCCTAAGATCTCCTAAACCTACTGAGGAGCAGGTTCAGCTACACCTGCCTGTTAACCCACCCCAGCCTTGCTCCTCCCATCAGCTGCTTTTGCAACCTCTATTTTGAAAGGCAGTGTGTTGACTCTTAGGATATCCTGCTTCTACCCAAGCTATGTCACAAGCAATCCAAAATATAAATTATGCCCAGGTCCTACCAGCCTGTATTGCTTGAATTAAAGTTGGGCAAGAAGGGCAGGGCACACCTCTCAAAACTTTTCCATCTCTACCTCTTTCAACTAATCTTTCCTTGGAGCTTGAGTTCAAAGGTGTTCAAGTGAGAATTCCCCAAAGCAATGGTATAGGTAAGGGAGCACTTCCATAGCAGGAAGAGTGCAGCAAGGATGGATAAAAGCCTGGGGAAAAAGCCAGAAGTGTCAGGAAGCATCATGTCAGATAAAAGCAAACAGGGAAAAAGATCAAATGGTCACTGAAAAGGTTGAGATTTCAGCCTGAGAATCAGGCCACTGCTTGGTACAGGATGGGTAAAACTTTATTATTGATGTGACCCTTTCTTATCTCTCTCTTATTTCTGGCCTTGCAGATTGCCCAGCTGCCCCTGACAGAGGGAATCAGTGCCATGTTCTTCCTGCCCACGAAGGTGACCCAGAACATGACTCTGATTGAGGAAAGCCTCACTTCTGAGTTTGTCCACGATGTGGACAAAGAGCTGAAGACAGTCCATGCTGTGCTGAGCCTGCCCAAACTAAAGCTGAACCACGAAGAGGCACTTGGCAGCACAATAAAGGAGACAAGTATGTGCATCACACCCTCCTTGCAGGACTCCAGGCAGTGGTCAAGTTGCTTCCTGCTCTCAGATTATGAAGCTGGTGGGTTGTTAGCTATGGTTGTGGAGATCTCACCAGCAACCAAATCACCTTCATCCAGGACTTGTCAGCTTTTTATCACATCCCTCCACCAAGCTCGTGCAGTGCTGCTGAGATTGTGGGTGAAGCTCAGTACAAGCAGATGGAAGCTGCTCCTCCCTGTTCCCCCAAAAACCTCTGCCCAAGCAGCTCCCTGCCCTCGTGGATCACACGTGAGCAGTGCTGCTCCCCCTTCTGCAATCCATGCCCCCAGCTAATGGAACTTTCTCTCTTTTCTCCAGGGCTCCAATCACTTTTCACATCACCTGATTTCTCCAAGATTTCTGCCAAACCTCTGAGATTATCCCATGTGCAACACAAGGCAATGCTGGAGCTTAGTGAGGATGGGGAAAGATCCACACCAAACCCTGGGGCCACTGCTGCTCGTCTGACCTTCCCCATAGAATACCACGTGGACAGACCCTTCCTTCTTGTACTGAGGGATGACACCACTGGAACCCTCCTCTTCATTGGCAAGATCCTGGATCCCAGGGGTGTTTAGATCCCTTCACAATAATCTGCAATGGTAAGGGTGATATTGGGAGGGATACTGGCTCCCTGCTCTGCTGCACAAAGACACAACTTGCAAACCTTATGCCTTCATGCTGCAATAAAAGAGCTTTTGCTATTAAAACTGAGCAAGCCCAAGTATTCTCCCTTGAAAGGTTATCTGCCTACACTTCCAGTTTCCCCAGAGGAGGAATGCAGTGCTGTGTCCTGAAAGCAAACATTATGTGGTGTGTGCTGCACTGTTTCCCATCCTGCTTTCCAACCTGACACCAGCTGTTGATTCTGAGTCCCTCATCACTGACAGACCTGTGCTGGAGCCCTCCAAGCTCTGCAGTGCCCCCTTTTACAGACTGTAAGTTTGCACTTCCCAGGCTGTTGCCTCACGCCTTCCAACCATTTCCATTTGACACTGGCAAGAAGGAAAGTGCCTCACAGTATTAAAAATAGAAGGCAACGTGCTCTGGATGACTGTATGTTCATAATGCTCAGGGCACCATACAGGGGAGAGTCACACCTCACACAAAAGCAACTCAAACATTTGCTTCCAACCCACACACAGAACTTATACAACAGCCTCTGTTCCCACCATACCACACACACACCTCTCACGTTAGAATTGGTCATTTTATTTACAACAGGCTCACTAAAGAGCATTTCAAGACTTCATTCAAGTTGCTGTTACACATGATTTTCCAGCTTGTACTACATGACTACCTTACCACATGACACTTAGCTTTGATGAAAGATCACATTGCAGCTTCCTTTGACAGGGAAATTAAGTCCTCTGAAGGATGTTTCTGGGAAGCTCTGACAGACAGGCCTTCATCTCTTGTAGTTCCTGGATCTGAGCACTCTGAGGACCAAAGTGCACTGACAAAATCCCCTCTGCTCTTTGAATTGTGCTCAGAGCTTCAGAAACTGCAAAGCTGAAATAGGAAGATAATAAGAACAGAGCATGCAAAATACTTCATTCAGCTTCTTGACTTACACAACCTTTAAGCCCTCCCTAACAAAAACCTAAACCTGTTCATTGCTACAGATCCCACCCTCCCCTGCCTTCCAGCAGCAGGAAAATTGTGTCTGCTTCAGCTGCAAAGGGAGGATGAGGGGGATGGAAAGGTAAGGACAAAACCTGAAAACATTATCTTTGAGTATATAAAAACCTACTATTTCATCACTGCAGCTCCTGCTAAAATTAATTTGGTTAAAGGGAGTTGTTGTGAGGAGATTTTCAGAAGCAGTCAGGGGATTTCCTTGCCAATAAAACAAGAGGATTTCATTCCCTCTTTTGAGAAGATGTCAGCAACATTATACAACTGAGATATAAACACCAAGGGTGATGAGTTGACAGAATAAAACAATTGGACAGGGAATAAATTGAGCCAGGGAGAATAAAAAGATAGACAGGCACAAAATAGAGAAACAGATTCCTAAGAGAGTACCTGTGCTAGACTGCCCTGTGTCCTGTTAGACACCCTTCAGGTGCCCTGATCTTGTGTCAGACACTCAGGAGTGGTGCAGGGCAGGGACAGAGGATGAAACCAAACTCACCCATTGAAGAGGATTTGTGCCAGCTTGAAAAGTTCATGGCCTGTTTCTACACTTGATGGCCCATGGTGCATTTCCACAATCTCAATACTCTTCCTCAGGTGTCTGGCTGCTTCCTGCCACTTCCCTGATGGAAAAACAAACAAAACAAAACAATGAGAAATTAATAAATACTTCCTAGAGCTACTGCCACCCGAAGAATCTGACAGAATTAATCAAAATGTGAACTCTGTCCACAGAACCAGGACAGGGAATTTAAAAGAACATGAGAGCACAGTATTATTGTTCACTGGCTGCTGGGAACACAGGTTTGGTCTTTCTGAGAGCCCTGCTGACAAAACCAGGGGGAAAAATGAGAGGGCCAGTCCCAGAAAAAGCTAATCATGTTAAATTCAAAGTTCAGGAGACATGGGATAGTGAGAGGACCAAGTGCCATACCAAGAGTAGCATAGACCTGTGCCAGATGATCCTCCATCTCTCCCATCAGCAAATGCTCTGGAGACAAGAAGGTTCCAGCATCCATCTGACACTTCAGGAGCATTTTGATAGCCTGATCTATTAAAAAAAAAAAAAAAAGGTTATAAAGTTCACCCTGTGGTGAGTGTCCAGTTTTCCATGATCCATGAAATACAATCAATCCAATCTCATCTTTGCACAGCTGATTGGGGTTTGGTTAGGATTCAACACTGACTTCATCTGCACCTCTGCTTATTCTACCCCAGCGTTGGCCCAACTCCCTCCAGGAAAACAAGGCCTGGGAATGCCCAACTCCAATGTTACCCTGATTTCTTTTTATTTAATTACTTTACTATGGAACAATGTGTGACTTAGATTAACACCCAGATCAGGGGGTATAAAATCTACAGCTGAAGTCCCCAGGGACACCAGGCCACAAGTGACAGCACCCCAATGGATGAGCAACAGTGCCATCTCATGGTTCCTGTCCCAACCTGGGCCTGACCTCTGGGCACAAAGCTGAGCCTCACCAGCCTTCCCGACTCTCAGCAGGTCTAAAGCTTTCTTGATTTGTTGCTGAAGGTCCTGTAAACGGCCAGACAGGTGATCTCTGCTGGCTGAGGTTGCACAAGCTTCATTTGAACAGCAAAGTGTGTCTTCTTCCCCCTGTGGAAATCACCTTTGTGATCATTCCTGCTCACATTCAGCTCAAAGCTTACTCTCCATCTGCATTAGCTCTGGGTTATAGAGATGCTAAATTGTTTTTCAGTTTTATTCATTAAACAAAGTGATTTTTTAAATAAATTGTTATCAGCTTATTTGATTTTATAAGAAACAGTGAGATACTGTCTTGACTCAACAGGAGCTTTTGGCTTCTGAGCAGTGCTCAAAGTGAGGTCTTCACCTCTTGGCTTTCCCAGACCCAAACCTTACACACCCCACTAAGTTGCACAATCATAACCATGGAGAATTACCTGCATTTGGGCCTGGCATTTGGGACAGCAGAACGAATTTCTGATGGACACCACACTCTTGACACCAGGCTCTAACTCCTGGAGGCATGCTGGGCAGTGACACTTGAAGAAATACTGACTGAGAAACTGCTGTCTCTCAGCAACCCTCATCCTACACCAGTGAGGCCCTGCAGAGGATGGCAAGGGTAAAGATCTCCCACAGGTACAGTTCTTAACATCAGAATAAATGGATTTTTGTTACAATTGAGACTAGGTATATTTTGGGGAGGACACAACTGGAGACTGAAAATCTAACAGAGGGGTTAAGAGATGAAATGTTGGTCAAGGCTGTTAAACAAAGACCCTGGCAACAATAGATGAGAATTAGATGAGAATTATGATATAAATAGCCATCAGCATGATAAGGGGAGGTGAATGATGTCTGTGCCTTGAGATAAACACAGAACTGGGGCTTACCATAGCAATGCAAAACCTCTTGGCCACTTGAGATTGGCTGTGCTGCCCTGACAGTGGCAGCTGTCCCACTGAATGACACGCTGATATTGGGGCAGCACGAGTGGTTCAGGAGGCTGAGGACAGGGAAGAAGGCTGTTGCCAGCCTCACAGGCTTCTTATCTACAACAGCCCCATCTCCAGGCCCTGAAGACAGAGGAAAACCAAGCAGGTTGAGATGGAATGCTCACAAACCCACACAATTTCTGCAAGGAGCCCCGTGACCGATCGCAGGCAGCAGCAGAAAGGTTCCTGGTATATTGCTGCAATAAATAACAGCCAAACACACTCTGCATGGGCACCAAGGAACAGGCCAGCATGGGACAGGCCATTAAATTGGAAACAAATCATTTCCATCTGCAATGGGAACTTTTTACAGCTGAGAATTTAATGTCTTCACTTCCCACAAGAAGATGGGCAAGGAGAGGACAGTCCTGAGATCCTCAGGACAGGAAAGAGGAGCTACTGGAGAGGGTCCAGTGGATGAGGGGTCTGGAGCATCTCTCTTATGAGGAGAGACTGAGGGAGCTGGGCTTGGTTAGTCTGGAGAAGACTGAGAAGGGATCTCATCAATACATATACAAATACAGGTGTCAGAGAATGGTGATGGACTCTTTTCTGTGGTGCCAGGATGAGGATTAATGGCCACAAACTAAACAAGAAGCTCCACCTCAACATGAGGAAAAACTTCTTTCCACTGAGGGTGGCAGAACAGGCTGTCCAGGGAGGTCTGGAGACATTCCAAACCCACCTGGACATGTTCCTGTGTCACCTGCTCCAGGTGACCCTGCCTGGGCAAGGGATTTGGACTGAATCATCTTCACAGGTTCCTTCCAACCCCAACCATTATGTGACAACACAGTAGGGCTTAAATTTTTTTATCTTACCCAGCTCCTGCATTACAGTGATTGCTTGTGCATTACACTGCAGCTGCAACACATGCCTCAGCATTGCTTCTGCCACAGTCTTCAGCTCTGGGGACAATTCATCTGAGGTTTTCTCACATGTCTTTGGTTTGGACCACTGCTGAGGCGATTTCTGACTCAACACAGCAGCCTCCAGGCCAGCTGCTTGCAGCTGTTTGCACAGAGCCACCACACTGAGAGTGCAGAGGAACTTGTGCTCTGGGCTGTGCTGCTCAGTGTGGGGCAAAAGGTGGAACAGAGCTTGGTAGGAGCTCTGGTACCGACCACAGCTGTCACAACCAGGGACACCTCTGCTGCCAGCTCCTGCATCTGCTGCCTCACTGAGAGGCTTGCAGCTTCCCTCAGGGTTCTGAAAGTTCTTGTCCCCATGGTGGGACCCTTCCACCAGCCTGCTAACCTCTGCAAATCCTGCCAGCAGGACAGTCCTCAAGGCCACGTGGCAGAAGACCCCCAGGGTGAGGAGCAGCGCTCCCAGGGAACACTCTGCCCTGTGGTACTGCTGCCATGCCCTGTCTGCACAGTCCTGGCTGCAGTACTTGGCATAGCTGCAGCCCTGGCAGGGCACTGAGGCCAGGAGCTGCCTCAGACAGCGGTGGCAGTAAAGGTCTGCGTTGGTGGCTCGAGTGTCCCACGCTGTGTCACCGTCCTGCAGGGGAAGGCTCTCCCCAGGGCACAGCACGCTCACAAAGGCCTCCTCTTTCACCAGGCTCTGTCCTGCCACGATGTCCTGGGAGGCCACCAAGTGACGTCCTCTCTCTGCATCAAAACTCAGGCTCAGGGATGAGGATGCACCTGAAATCCTGTTGTTCTCCTCCCAGATCTCTGGCTCCCCTTGAGTGCCACCATGTTCTCCTTGTGCAGGCTCTGGACACCTCTCTTTCTCACCTAATTTAACCTTCAGCTGACTTAGCTTTTGTAGCCGTGTCAGGTGTGTAGTCATGACCCCATCCAGAGCAATTTTACTCTCCAGCCCTCTGAGGATATCCTGTGCATCCTGTAACCTCCCCAGGCACAGCAGGCACTCAGCTTTCCGCAGCAGGACCTTGGGCAGCAGCCTGTCTGGATAGCCATGGCTTTCAGCCCTGGCAATATCTTCCAAACAAACCTAGGAACAAAGATAAGGCCTTTTAAGTGGGCTTGAAAACCAGCTCATGCTCTTTCATTCCACCTAAGACAGTCTCATAGAAGCAATCAGCAAATTCCATGTGCATAACCAACCTGCTGCCCAAATAAAGCATCCTGATGTGGAAACCAAGTAGGAAAGTTGAGCTATGGATGCTTTAAGCACAGCTTGGGAAGCAGCTGATCTGCTGTCTCTTGTTCTAACAATCAAACACCCCAGGGACACCCAGGACTTGTGGGGTGGGTGCAGCCCTGGCCCCACTCACCTCAAAGTGCCCCAGGTGGAGGAGGGCGGCCGAGCGGTTGGCAAAGCACACGGACACCTCGGGGCTCCCAGGGAGCTCATGGGATGCTGCCTGCAGAGACCAGAGAACTGCTGCTGCCTGGGGGGATCCCTCACAGGACCCCCTCAGCAGGGCCTGCAGGATCCCCTCTTTGGGGATCCCCTCCTGGGAGCTGCTCCTCACCCTTCACCCTTCAACCACGAGGGGCTGCAGGACCCTCTCTTGGGGATCTCTCGGAATTCAGGACATCCCTCTGGCTGTCCTGGATTGCCAAGACCCCTGCCAGGGGGCTCAGAGACCCTGGCACAGAGTCCAAGACATCTGTGGTTTTGATTATGACCCATGGAACAAATTACCAACCTTACAACAGTTTAAGTAGAATGATAGTGAATTTATCACTGGGAGAAAAATACATTTTTGGGGTTTTTAGAATGGGGGTTCAGCGGGCAAGATGGAGGAATATGGGAGAGTCCAGCCTTTCTCCTTCTTCTTCTTGGCCTCCATCTTCTGCTGTGATGGTGGCACTTTTAGATTGGTTTAGAGTAGAAGCTCACTGTCTAACACAGGTGATAGGTGTTGGAACGTAATTGTAAATATTGCACACATAGTTTTTAGTACAAAAATAACACTGCCCCAGGGGCAGGCAGAGTGCTTCTGACTGTCTTGCTGAGCAGACCTCAGCTGGACAGGAGAAAAAATTTTATAGATAAGACACAATAAACAACTTTGAGACCCAGAACTGAAGAGTTCTGACTCCTTCTTCAAGCGCTGGGCTGGGAAAAGAGACTTTCTAACGCATCTCAGGGTCACTCTGACCAGCTAGAATCCTGAGAGGGATCCCCTGAGGGGATCCCTGTGGCTGTGAGGTGTGGTGGGACCCCCTCACACCACACCTACCTTGGAGTAGAGCCTCAGGGCAGCCTGGTACCGGCCCCGTTTGAATTCCCGGTTGCCCTGCTCCCGGTACCAGCTGGCGGCCTCCGGCTTCTTGTCCGTGGGTGCCTGGTGGCACAACTGCACCAGGGCTGCCTCCTCCTCGCTCCTGTAGGACACAGAGTGGAGAAGAATCAGTTTGTAATTCCTGGTCCAGCCTCCCTGCTCAAGCAGGATGATCCTTGTGGCACAGGACTGTGTCCTGAGGGCTCTGGAATATCCCCAGCGAGGGAGACTCCACACTCTCAGTCTGTGTGGTCACTGCACAGGGAAGAAGTTCTTTCCCATATTCTCACAATCACAGGATCAATTAGGTTGGAAAAGACCTCTGAGGCCATCGAGTGATGGATGTCCAGCTTGTGAGGGATGCTGGGTTTGTCAGCACTGAATGCCCTGTCCAATCTTTCCTTAAACACCTCCAGGGACAGAGACTTCACCTCCTCCCTGTCAGCCCATTCAGTGCCTAATCACCCTCTCTGCCAAGAAATTCTTACTAGAATTCTTACTAGTGTCCAACCCAAACCTCCCCAGGTGAAGTTTAAGCCGATATCTTGTCCTCTCACCAGCAGCCTGGGACACGAGGCCGACCTCCAACCTGCTAAAAAAGGTGGAGGTAGAAAGGTGGGATTTTATTCAGATGGAACTTCCCATGGTATCCCTTTCTGCCCGTTACCCCGTGTCCTATTGCCCGGTTCCACCGAGCGCAGCCTCATCCATCCTTTGACACCGCCCTTTATTATTTATCCGCATTAAAAGATGCTCCAGTCCCCGCTCCCCTCGTTGCCCTGCACCGCACCCGCCCTGCCCGCGGCTCACCGGAGCACATCGCAACCCAACCGCACCGCGTCCTGAAGCGAAGCCGCCGCCAGCCGCTCCCTCAGCGCCGGCTGCAGCGCGGCCCAGAGCCGGGCGGTGCGGCCCTGCCACTCCGCCACCGGCAGCGCCATCACCATGGCGGCGCCCGCAGCGTCGCTGCACGGAACCCTGCGGCACTTCCGCCGTACAGCTCCGGACAGCCAATAGCAGCGCCGAGCTGGCGGGGCACGCCCGGCGTGGCGTGAGGCGGTGCCGGAAGGAGGCGGTGGCGGCAGCGGCGGCGGGAGGATTTGGCGGCAGCGGCGGGAGGATTTGGCGGCAGCGGCGGACACGGCACCATGAGCGTGCGGCTGAGCGAGGGGGCCATCGCGGTGAGCGGCTCGGGATGGGCTGGCATGGATCTGGTCGTTGTCGGGGTGGGAGGTGAAAGCCGGGCCTGGGCACCGGGTCCGGCCCGGTCCCGAGGGGAGAAGCAGGCCCGGAGCGGGGCCTGGTCCCGGGGGGCTGTCCTGGCCGCTCCCGCGTCTCTGGCTCTTCCACGGCAGTTCCTCCTCAGCTCCTTGGCTGCAGCCCTTCATAGGTTGGCCCGATGGGCTCAGACATCCGAGCTCGTTGATTCTAGGTCGGTCCCTGTGGGTGGCGAGGCGTTCCGGTAACGTTTTCTGAGCGTCTCTTTCGTTTCTGCAGGCCATAATGCAAGGGGAGGAAGTCTCCAAGCCCGTGCTGCAAGTCATCGTGAGTATTGTCCCTTCCCTCGGTGGCTGCCTCTGAGGGGGGGTCCTGAGTGGAGCCAGACTTTCCTCTGCAGAGAAGCCGAGCAAGATTGCTCTACTTTTAGTTCTCTTAATTTTGTTTTACATTACTTGGGCTGTGCCATTGATAGTAGCGTTCAAAAAAGACGAGTAGATAAGTCACTTGTTGTTAATGTCAATTTCTGGTTTTGAGAAGTTTCTGAGCAAGTGTGAACTGACAGCCTGGGGTTTTTTTTCCCCTGCAGAATACACGGGCTATTGCCACAGGAACTGGGCCCCCACGTTACAGAGTGCTGATGAGTGATGGGGTGAACACTCTCTCCTGTGAGTATGACAAGCTGCAGTGAGGTTTTTCTAAGTGTGGAGATGCTAAGGGTGATGAAATTCCTGGTCTGATGACTGGATGCAAAGTGCTGAAATAAATATTGAAGGAGAATGTGTTTTTTTCACTAGGCCACAGACTCTGAAGTATGCAGCTGCATTTTGTCATTTAGGTGAAATCTTTGACTTTTGGAACTTTGTGAAATATAAGCAATCAACTTGCTGCAGGATATAATGAAAATAAAGAAACCTATACATGTAACATTGATTTAAAAGTAAATTTAGCTTAATCTTCCTCTTAGTTTTTTGATGTACTAATCATTCTAGCTATCACTGTACTCTGAACTGTGGGGAATAAATACAACGTAGTTTATAGTCAGTTTTGGTGACTTCTTAGCAGTTGCACTGTTTTCTTTGTCACGCTGGAGATCCAGTGTAATACTTGACTGGCTGGAAAAGGTGTGGCAGCCCCTTTTAAGGCTGGCACTGTGAATTGTTTCAATGTTTTCCTTCTGCTCCTGCAGCATTCATGTTGGCAACACAGCTGAACTCCCTGGTGGAAGAGGAACGCTTGTCAGCTCGATGTGTTTGCCAGGTTAACAGATTCATTGTCAACAGCCTGAAAGATGGAAGGTATTTGTGATAATCTTTAATTTCAGCCCTACAGAAAGGCAGCTGTGGGGGCTCTGTGCTTTGTGACTAAGCAGAGGCCAAGTGCTTTTGGTTGGGATTATCTGACAATACTCAGGCTTTAGGGTGTGAGGGGGAAAGTCCACAGCACCAGTCATAGAAGAAATAAATTGCAGAATGTGACTCTGGTGGGATCAGATATCTGGTACAGTGATTTAGTAATATAAAATTTCCAGTTGCAATACTCCAACTCTAGCTGGAATACTCCAAATACTTGCACAAAGCTTCCTTAAAATTATCTGCTGTTGGAAAGAAACAATAAAGGTATCTTGTTACTTAGGTGATGTGGGATCTGGTCTTTTCTTAAAATTTGAGGAAATAGGATAGGAGGAAAATTTGAGGGGGTGGGATATTGCAAAATTAGAAGGGATCTAGGTGAAACTATAACAGAAAAACTGTGTATATGTCTAGCAGGGTATGAACTGAGGTTTCTGTTCTTTTTATTCTGGGGAGAAGACAACGACTTTTGAAGCAGGGAATAAAAATCTGATATGGTTTAGCTACTTCTAAAACACAATGGTTTCCCAAGCTATTTTTGGTGCCTGTTCAGGCCTGTCCTTGATGCAGTGATATGAAGTGTCCTTGATATTGTTTCAAGCTTACTTGTCCCTCAAGAGGGGGCTTAGTTGACGTGGAAAGCTTTTGTCTCCCAGATCCTTCATCCAAAGTATCAGCATCTTAATGCTTGGCTTTCTCACCTGCTGCAGAGGATATCCAGAGATGGGAGTTGCAGAGGGGGTGACAGTCTTTGTTTGCTGTCTGTTCTGTGTTGCAGGAGAGTGGTGATCCTGATGGATGTGAATGTCCTGCAAACTGCTGATCAGGTTGGTGGGCCTATAGGCAATCCCCAGCCATACAATGAGGGTGAGTAGCTGTAAGTAAATACTTTTCTGTCACCTCAGAGCCTTTCAGCTTCTCTCTTTCACTTGAAAAAAGCAGGCAGATGCGTTCAGGTTTTTTTTATGCCTGGAATGAGGAAGTCCAGATCTTGAAAATACTTTTTGTTTGTGTCACACAAACTGGGGTGTGTTCCTGTTTTAATAAACTCTGCACCATGGCTGAAGCTTGAGTCTCTCCATGGTGTTTGGAGCATCCATCCCTTATAACCTTGACAGGTTTTTATTGTAGTGAGTGGTCTCTACCTCGAGTTCCAGTAAGTAAACGGAAGCAATTTTATGTCTCCTCATAATGAGTAATCAAATAGATTCTAATTTCTCCTGTCTGGAAAGAAACAGGAGGAGGAAGATGGAATAATGATCTGTAAAAGTCTAAGATGGCATAGAGGGGATGAATAAAGAATGATGAATCTCTCTCTCTCTTTTCTATGTTCCTTTGATGCTCTTTAGCTCTTGTGTTGTCAGGCAGTGGTTGTAAAACAAAGGCTGCACCACACCCCTAAACTGCACAGTTAAATGATGAAACTTGTGGAGGTAGGTGCCAAAAATTGGCACAAGTTCAAAAAGCAATTAGATGTGAAAGAGAAATCCATTAAAGGCTGTTAAACATAACAATACATCCTCTGCATGAATGTTAGGTGCAGGAAGCATTAAAACCTAGATTGTTCCAAGTACATAGACGAGAGACTGGTATGAAAACAAGGAGAGCACAGAATTCCCTAAGCACCCATTCCTACCGTGCCCAGCTGAAAAAGGATTGAGGCACTGGGTGGACCTTAATCTGACCTGCCATGAATCTCTTTGGACCTGTTATGTTGCATAAATAACTGTGTTCTTCACTTTGTGTGCTGAGCTTGCAGTTCTCATGCAAATGTTTTTTTAAATTAAAACATTTTTCCCTCTGAGAATGTTGAAAAGTCTGTTCTGCTCTTCCAATTCTGATCTTTTAAAAAGGAGAGAGAATAATAAGCACTTAAAGAAAATATTTGAACAGCTCTGTCAGTGATGTATACACAGATAATGGCTGGAATTTAATAGCAAACAGCTCTTCCTGAAGATATTTTTTTTTTATCCTGAGAGAAGTGGACTAATATATTTTTATTACTAAGGGACCACACATTAGTGGCAAGAGTTTTCTGTAGAACAGTTGGGACAAACAGTGGTGGTAGGTACATTGCTCTTCTGGTTAAAAATCTATTCTGTTGCAAAGGCAAAGACATCTTTCTTCGTTAACTTTTTCCAAGGGAATTAAGAGGGGCGTATGTTAAATGAGCCTAAAGAATCCTTTGTTCCTTTGATAGTTACTTAGCTAATTGCTGTTTAAAAAATGTGTTGACATCTCAGATTTTATGGTTTAATCCCACAGTTGCTGTAGAGACCAAGACTTTCAGAATAGCTACTGAGCAGACTGTTTTGTGCCTTTCTCCCATTTCCCTGCTTATGTGATACAAGAGCTTGTGAACTATAGTGTTTTTCAGTTATATTGTTGCTTAGAAACCACTGAGAACGTGGTATCTGACAGAATTGAGCTGAAAATATACCTTTAACTATAAATTCTGGTAAAATTACCATTACTTTGATCAAAGTTGTGTTCTTCATTTGGACTTACAAAAATACTCTGCAGTGAAGGTTTCAAAACTAAACTCTTTTGGAGATGTTACAGGTCTGTGGTCATAATATGTGTGGGCTTGCACTAGGTAAAAGATGCCAAAAATATGTGATGTGTATTTCATTTTAACACTGATCTTATTCTGACAACTTCATACCCTTTTATTTGATGCTAAATAAAGTTTCTGATACAGAAGATAGTAATAGTTTAGATTAGGTAAGCTTAACCCAGCCTTGCTGCTCTGCAAGCTGCAAGATTTGTCATGAAGGCCTTGATGAAATGGCAGAGGTGTGTATTTCAAATTGCATATTCTCTAAGTTCCTGTATATATTAAGAAATTGTATTTTTGAGGGACACTCAGCTAATGCAAAATGAGCATCTTAAATGTATTTCATGGTTTCTGTTAAGAAAAAAGTTCTGGTATTTAAAAAAATGTATATTTTAGCCCTACTTCTGGTTTTCCCTGAAATACAGATCTCAGACTGCCAGACCTAGGATTAAGGAATATTCTTTCTCAGACTGTAATAGCACAGTGGGACCCAGGGGGGTGAGAAGCTGGCTTTTGGCCACTTTACATGGGAGCAGTAGGTGGTTAATCTGCCTAACAAGGAAGCTGGAGACACGATCTTCTTATTACAAATCATAAAAACTTTTCAGGCAGCCTCTCATAATAGTATTGAAAATTAAGACTGAGCAGTTTAGTTCTTGTTGAAGACTGGATGGTTGTGTTATTACTGTCGTTAATCTCATTCAAATTACTCTGATGCTGGACTTCCTTTTCACTTTGACACTGACTTGCTACTTATGTTTAACTTCTGTCATTAATCTTTCCATGTTGAGATGTTTATGTACTTGCACATTCACTCGAATTCTTTACTCTTGCCCTTCCCACTGCTGTGATTTAGGGGTGTGTTGTTCCAAAGTGCATTTTCTCCCCTTCTCTCCCTTCCCTGCTGCTCAGTTCTGGGGCAGGTCTTGTGTCATGGCACTGTGGCAAGACCTCATGGTGACAAATTATTGGAAGCTGAGGGTTCCTGTTACACAGTTATTGCCTTTGAGTGGGCTGTGGGGCAGCTGCAGGCAAAGGTCTTGGGTTTACCTAATCTACCACACACAGCAGAAATGTGAGCAGGTATTTCAGCTGCTTTTTTCACCTCCTGCTAATAAAAACGAACAGCAAAAACCAGGCAGCCTCCTCGGTTTTCTGAGCACTTTAAGTGATCTGTAGGCCACCAGCCACCAAAAATCACAGTTTAGGAGTCCCTAGGCTCTGCAAGCGAGAAAATTGGAGAGATATTTCTGCTACTTCTGTATTTGAACACATGCACAGATGTGTGAATTTATTCTTACTCTGTTGAGAAACACTCGGCTGTGGGTAGGCAGCCATTAAAATGTGAATTTGTGTTTCATAACGCACACGTGTTCCAATGGATGTGGTGGTCTTTGGTTTGGTTTTCAGTGGAGTTTTTTTTTTTTTTTTTAATCACAAATTCCTACAGAAAGAAACATATTTGGAACAAAAGCAATAAGGAAACCTCTTGCTGCTTCATACCCACATTCTGTTCTTCCTGAACATTCCTCCCCTGACCAGACATATTTTTCTCTTAATGCGTCTTGTTGGGTTTTTTTCCACCTTCCCTTGCACAAAATGAATTTGGGTGTGGAGTGCTGACCCTCTGAGCACCTGAGGCCATGGAGCAAGGGGGAGACCTGGCTCCTCCATCTAGTGGAACCTGCAGTAAATACACATTTTGCAGTTTGACGTCACGCTGTTGCCAGGGAGACTGTCACCAGTTCACCGATGTGACTCTACTGCGGCAACTTAGAGATTGGGGTTGGTGCAAGGACCTGGATTTTGGATTAAAAATAACCAGAGGGTTACCTCTGGAGACTCCACCACATCAGGCAACACCTCACTGGGATCTCCTTGTGTTGCTTCTGCTCCTTTCCTGTAGTTTGGTGCCATCCCTCTGTCCTGGGATTCTCTGCTTTTGTTCCTCGTGGTGCTCTCCAGGCTTGGTCTGACCTTTTTCACTTTCTCTGAGCATCTTCCTCCTCACATCCCAAATCATGGGGATTCTTGCCTGCTCAGGCCTAGGTCTCCCTGTAAATCAAGACCTTAAGGATTAGTTGTGTCCAAAAGGACAAAAAGGTAGGATATCTTCTCATCTTGAGGCAAATTACATTGTAAAGGAATTCAAATTTTTGAATGGTAGATTAGTCTTTTAATGGACTTTAGATATGCCTGTCTGCTCTTTGCCTTGTAATTTATCATTAATTTAGAGCAGGTAAAAGTCCTGAAATCTAAAAAAATGGACACTTCTTACTATGGCATCACTTTGGTCTCTAAGCAATTTAATGCTGTGTGCCAAGAGGAGCCCTGGTGAATTCTGAAGTGATGGCTCCATCACCCCTACATTAAACATCTTCATATTTCAGAAATAAAATGCAGCAGGTGTTTTCTTTGTCTTGGGTTAACTTCAGATTTGACTTTACCCAGTGGATTTTTGGCCCTTTCTGAGTGATGAGACAGAATTCTCTACAGTTTTTTTATCATAGCTCTTAGGTAGGAGCAGAAACTACCTGTCAGAGCAATAGCAGCTGATAAACACTGAAAAGTTGTCAAGATTACTTCAGGGCTGTCCTTTTAAATCACCATCAGCCCTGAGTTCTTTCCAAGTAGAAAGCAGTTGCTTGAGGAAAGAGATCTGACTGGAATTCCTTCATGGTAGTGTTCAACAGATACCTGGCTGCTCCTGTGTCTTAAATACCTGGAGTTTAGCATGGTCTCTGTGGGCTTAATTATTTAATTTTTTTTTTTTTTTGGCATGCAAGTCTAATTTCCTAAAAGATTACTTTTATTTAATGTGCTCCCTACTCTATGGTCTCTTTCCATTTTAATTACCAGGACAAGGGCAACGTTCTGCAGCTCCAGCAGGAAACCCAGCAGCCAGCAAACCACAGCAGCAAAATGGCAATTTGTCTGGAGCAGGTAAGAGTCATCCTGGGCAGGAATTCTGATATGTGATCAGTGAGGAACTACAGCTTCAGTTTGAATAAAATCCTTTCTTTAGTGGTGTTGCATAAGACACTCTCCATTGAGGAGGAACTCATAGCTCGACAAGGTGAATTCTCTCAAGAGAACTGGTTATAAAAGGGGGGAAAATTTGTCCCTTTTCTTCCCTAAGGGAAAAAAATCCCAAACAACCCAACTTTATTCAGTTTACACTGCATTCTTGAAACAGTGCTCTGTGGACACCCAAATTAGGCTGCAGTTTGGAGCTGGCCACCAACTGTGTGTGTTACCAGTGCTGAGATGGAGGCCAAGCATTTTAGGCAATGCACTGAAATTATTTGATAGCACATCAAGAAACGTGGTTTTTTGATCAAGATTTCTGTGAGATACTGGAAGATGCAGTCAATTTAAATGTCAGCCTGTAGACTTTTTTTTTTTTTTTAGCTAAAAAGTTGTCAATCCTAATTCTTGGTGCTGCTTTAACTTGTCTGTATTCTTTACCCCTGTGTTTAGGAAGGATTTTTAAATAGTAAAATTTTGACATTTGCTTAGAAGCTTGCAGCAGAAAACAAGCTTCTCCTTCCTTGCTTAAAGCTGATCACAAGAGTTTTTTTGCATATACATTGACAAGTTTGAGGTTAGAATTAGCAGTATCATTTTATGTTAAAAAACTGTTTGTAGGGTGTTTTTCCTTAGTTGTTCCCCCAAGTGGTGTCTTGTTCTAACACTTCCCAGTGTTCAAGGCTGGGTTGGATGTGGTTCTGGGTAAGATTGTTTGTGGAAGGTGTCCCTGTCCTTGGCAGGGGTTTGGAACGAATCCCTTCCAACCCAAACCACCCTATAATTCTGTTATTTTAGAGGATTTACTGCAAAACAGTTGTTTGCCACTTAAACTCTGTTCAAGTGGTTGACTCTGGACACATCTCCACATAAGTGCAAGCACTCCAAAAGGTCTGAGAGTGTTTCTTCTGCAGCATTTTGCAGCCTAGAAAACACTTGTGACCAAGAGCAGAAATGATGCAAGAAGCCCCAAGCCCCTCTATGGTGCCCACATGGCACAGGGTGTTCCCTCCCCATGCCATGGTGGGGAAGTTCTGCAGCCTGAGTTGGTTTTAACCTGATTTTTGTGTGTGAGGCTGAATTCCTCTCTGCTCTGTTGTGGTTTTTGGAAGGTCCTGCTGCTCCCAAGTACCACGCTCCCTCCAACCAGTTTGGAAAAGCGAGTGCTCCCAGTGCCCTGAAGACACCTGGGGGGTCTCAGATCAAAGTGGTGCCCATTGCCAGCTTGAATCCATACCAGTCCAAGTGAGTCCTTGTGGTTTGCCAGGCCTTGTTCATCTGACAGGCATGGAGGAACAATAGCTTTGTTTTGATTTTCTATGTGTGAGTCTCTGTCAAATAATTCATTGAGTTCTTTGGATTTTATTGGTTAAGTTCAAACAAACCAACCCAACAGCAACCACAAAACCACCCAGAGAAACAAGCAGAAAACCTTCCACAGAAACACTGGTGGGCTTTGTTTTGTTTTTATGGGGTTTTGTTTTCTTGTTGTTGTTTTGGGTTTTTGTTTAGAGTTTTGTTTTCTGATATTTTTTCCTGTGGAGAAGGGTGTTGTTTTCTTTCTTTTTTTTATCTTTTTAAATTGCATCAACACTCTTAACAATCTGAGATTTGCCTTGCCATTGTCTTGGTGCAGCTGCCCTGCTGAGCTTGATAGGTTTTTAATATTTTAGTTGAAAATCGATTGACTTGTCTGGGTTTTTTTCTTTTCCTAAAGCAACCTTCTTTTTGGTAACTTAATGACAAAACAGCTCAGTAAGCTATTCACTTCAGCTACTGAGCTGTTGAAAAGCATGAGGATGTAATTATTTAGTGAATGACATTTTTAAGTTATGCAAACTGATTTGATTACCCAAGTTAAATGCGAATCCTATAATTGAGCTCTTGAGTTCTGGCGTGGCTTTTCAGAGCAGGCAAACTGCTGTGTGAGAAATGTACCCTAGAAGAGTAAAAGATTTGAGGCCTGCTTCTGTGCAGAAGGATTGTTCACTATTATTATCATACTGGATGTTTTATGGCTGCTTTGTTGCCTTCCCTACAACTTTCTGTCTTTAATGGTCTAGGCCGTTAAAACAGAAAGCAAAGAGTTGCTGAGGTGCAGTGGGGAGATTCTGGCTTTTAAATAGTCACATTCCAGTTCCAAATGTTTGCCAAGTCAATCTCTTCTTTAAAAAGATGCAAAGAGATGCAGAGCAGTGATTTCTTGAATGATTTCAGGTGGACCATTTGTGCTCGTGTTACCCAAAAAGGTCAGATCCGCACGTGGAGCAACTCTCGTGGGGAAGGAAAGCTCTTTTCCATAGAGCTGGTTGATGAAAGTGTAAGTGTCATATGTTGAGACAAAGATAATGTAATGCCAGATGCTGATGAACCTTTCATAAAGACAGAATAGAGGAAATAAAGTGCATTTTTCGGAAATGATTTTTTTTATTACAACTGAAACTTGTATCCCTGCATTCATTAAGTTGCACATCAACGTGCCAGTTTTTATCCAGAATGAAGTCTTAAATGTGCAGCATTGCTGATTATTTTTCATCAAAGTCTATAGTGTGTGACTGGATTTTTGCAGCTTCAAAATAGAGTTGTTTATGCAAACTGACAACCTAATACTGAGGGTTGTGGTGGTTTCCTGTAGATTGAGAGTGACATCTCCTCCTGGCTGAGCTACACCTTACAAAACAGGGAGTGAGAGGAGCGTTACCTCCAAGTTACAAGCTTTCAATTTTCATGAAGAAATTGGAGTACAAATTATTGTAACACTGAGAAATTTCCTTTGTGGTTTGTTTGGGGAATGGTATCTGGTTAATCTAACTGAACTTGCAGTTTGTCAAGCCTCTTATCAAATTACAGCCTTCTGTCGTGAAAACAAACAAGATTCTGCTAGATTATATTGAGTGTAAAATGTGAGGTTAATAATGTAACGTGTTGTCACCAGGCATTTGTTTTCTCTGCATAGTGTCTATATTCCTTTTTTTTTTAAACGGTGTTTGTATCTAGTGAGGGTATAATTGTTATTAATTCTTACTTATAGACATATCTGAGTGGGAGCCATCACAATATACTGTGTGCTAACTTGTGGAGCTGTGGGGTGTATTTGAATTTTGTTTCATCACTGCCAGTTTTACTGGCATTTTCAGAGGTGTCTCTATGATGGATGCAGTTCTTATGCATTTTATTCTGAAGCTGTAGATGTACTAATGAGACTTGAATATGAGGTTTGATTGTCAGGTGTAGAATATGTCATTTTAGCTCTAACTACAGATGTGAAGAGAATATTGTTTGTTTCTCACACGCCTGGAGCTACTCTGGCAGACCCCACTGTCTCTGCAGGATTGCTACCACTTAACATTGCAAAGATTTTTAATTTTTTTTTAATCTTTTTCCATGCCAAATTTCACTTCTGACCAGCTCCCCTATTTTCCTGCAGGGTGAGATTAGAGCTACTGCATTCAACGATCAAGCAGACAAGTTCTTTCCACTCATTGAATTGAACAAGGTATGGTAGCTTTGTGCTTTCTTAGACTGACAGGAGCTGGAAAAGAGGAACTTGAGCCTAGCAAGGATTTTTAAAGGTGAACACAATCTATTTTCCCTGACTACTGATAATACCCCCTGTTTCATTGCTTTCTCCTGTAGGTATATTATTTTACCAAAGGCAATTTGAAGACTGCTAACAAGCAATATACAGCTGTTAAGAATGACTATGAGATTACGTTCACTAATGAGACTTCAGTTGTGCCCTGTGATGATGCCCAGCATCTTCCATCTGTTCAGTTTGATTTTGTATCCATCTCTGACTTGGAGAACACGCCCAAAGACTCGATTGTTGGTCAGTTGAAGTAGAAAAATGGCAAATTTTAAAGCTTTGAAGTTTGATTTTTGTGTCCTGAATTCTGGGCAGGTAGTGAGCCTAGGATGCTTCGAGTGTTGTGATCTCTTAATTGAAGTCATCCAGTGATGGTTGCCATTAAAAATTCCTCAGGCAATTTTCCTGTTAAGATGATTTTGCCTGTTTTCTAACAATATATAACAATTATTCTTCAAACTTGTGCTTCAAACTGAAGACAGTAGGTGATAGTTGTTTATTGTACTGTGATCACTGTTTTCCACAGAAAAAGGCTGAAAGAAAAAATGCCCTTGCTCAGCATGTGTGCATTTCATACCTTCTGTGGTCTTGCTTTCTTTCACTATCTAATTATCTCTGTAGTGATTTTGGCATAATTCATTGCATCCAAGTCCAAGTTGCATGACTGTTTTGGCTTGCTTTATGAAGTATTGGAGGTTTGTTTTTCTGTAATTCATTGGGCAGAGTACTCCGGAAAAAATCAGAGGCTTTGGGTGGGGGCGAGGGTTCTCAGGTTTCAGAGGCACAAGATGCCTGTGATTCAGAGACATTCAGCTGGGGATTTTAAAGGTAGATGGGTAATATTAAAAGTGGTGTATTTTTAGGGACTGCACAGGGGATTGCTTTAGCTCTTACCACCTGAGCATGCAGACCTGTTAAAGTTGCAGCTTGTAATTGCAGAGTTAGGCGGAGGCACGAGCCAGTTGTTTCATTGTGTTACAGTCACTCTGAAGGCTCTTGCTTGTGCTTTAACATCAAGTGTGTTACATGAGCAGGGCTGAAGTCCTTTGACAGAATGTGATGGGAGAAGATAGTACAATGCCTTGATCTCTCTAATGTGGTGAGGCTTGCATTCATGAATATCTTAATGACTGCGTCAACAAAATTAAAGCACTGAAGAGTTCTGTAGTGGAGCATTCCTACCATAATACACTTAATTTCCATATCAGATTTCATTTCAATAGGGAGCTGGGATACAAGGTAAAAATCTGACAGTAGGTTTGAATTCTTCTCTTGTGATCTTGTGTTCTCCAATTGTGACCCTTGAGTAACTCTAAATTGTAACTGTTTCTCAGATGTAATTGGAATTTGCAAGAGCTACGAAGATGTCACTAAAATTACAGTGAAAGCTAACAATAGGGAGGTTTCAAAGAGGAACGTGCATCTGATGGATACATCAGGGAAACTGGTGACAGCTACACTGTGGGGAAATGAGGTATGTGCTCTCTTACCTGCTCTTAACAAAGCTTCCTTGGTGTAAGGCTAGGAAGTGCTGTTGTCACCTGAGATGGGCACAGCACTGCCACAGTCCTGGGTGTCCAAGGATCAGGGGCCGAGAGAAGGTGAAAGACTGTCTGCTTGCATTCAGGTGTGATGTTCTTAACCTTTCCCTGACAAACTGCTGACATGATCTGACTAATGTGTTCTGAACAACTGCAGACATTATGTCTCAAGCCAAAATACTGAAAGTAACGGGCTCCTGCTTTAGGAAAGGGTGTGAGCTGCAGTTTGATGATGGAAAAGCCTGGTGGCTATGGCTGTCTCAAATAAGACGAATTTTATCTGTAGGGTGAGATACATATTACCCCTAATGAGCAGGTGGAGAGGCTCTGTCTCAGACTGGGAATTTAAAGCATCAGAGCCTTGGAAGTGAAAGTTTGAACAGTTGCAGTAAACTCTTTCCTTATCTTTTTAACAGGCTACTTTGTTTTCCACTGTTGTTATAGATACTTAGGGATTTATGTGGCAGTCTATAAAATGGGTGTGATCCTGCCAGCTTTACAGTGATGCTTTATGGCTAAATGATCAAGTGCACTGATACTGTAGGTACCTAAACACCATTAACCATCTGCTGATACAGATGAAGTAAACTGAAGTTCAGTATTGCAAAGCCTTAAGATTGAACTAGGTTATAATAGGAGAGACTACTGGTATACAATTCCTGGCATAACTCTTCCAGCAGAGATCAGGGTCTGCATTTTGCAAAGTTAAATCTGTTTGCTTGCTTGTAGAATAGAAATATCAATAAGCATTGAGGGGGAGTGATGTATGGCTTGCAGCTGGCACAGTTAGGGTCAGAATCTGCTTGTCCTTTACAGCAGTCACTGCCATGACTGCTGGGATGTGTTTTCTGTTCTTTTTGCATCTCATGGGTACAGTAAGTACTGCTGCAACTCCAGCTCATTTGTTATCTTCAAGTACATGGTCCTCCCCTTGCTTGCTGAGTGGTGTGGGGTCCATAAAATCTATACCTTTCAAACCCTCTCTCATGCCATGAGGTTCTTTGTTAGTGTCAGACTACTCAGGTGATGGCAGTTGAACAACATTAGAGCAGCTTTATGACATAAAAAACACAAGATGGAAAGTTGAGTAAAAATGTTTGGTCAGCATAGCTGCACTTTTGTGTAAGTGGTAGTAAGATGGACATGATTGGCTCAGTGAAGCTGAGTGAGTTGTTTCATCTCCTGAGGAGTCTGATATGAACAATTAATTTTGTTTGCATTCCCACAACACATCTCCCTTCCTAAAATCCTGCTGTAAAGCTGCTGACAGAAGGGACCAGTCCTTTCTAACAAACCCGTGGTGTGATTTAAGGATTCTCTGGTTCCCCAGGAAACAGGGTGTTAGGATTGCGCAGAAAATTGTCACCTACCTTTGCTTAAACTCCTAATGACACCATTCAAACCCTTACCTTTTAGAAACAGTGGGGCAGTTTGATTCAGGTCTGGTCTCTTGTCATGATCTGTGAATTATGACCACAAGTTCAGTGCCTTTCCTGTAACGTGCTGCTGCTGCTGCTCTCTGGTTTTTCACACATGCAGGCCGAACAGTTTGATGGGTCCAGACAACCTGTGATTGCCATCAAAGGAGCCCGTGTCTCTGACTTTGGTGGCAGAAGCCTGTCTGTCCTGTCCTCCAGCACAGTTGTCATCAACCCTGATAGCCCAGAGGCTTTCAAGCTCCGAGGATGGTAGGAATGTGTTTATGTCGCTTTGTTTCAACCTCCTGCGGAGTATTTGTTTTATTTTGTTTCTCTGTACTTGAGCAGCGTGTGTAGCACTGAGGGAAGGTGGCAGAGGCTATGGCTTCCAGAGCTGCAAAGGCTTCTCTGGCTTGCAAGCCCTAGAGCCTGGAAGGCTGTCCTTCTTAAGTTGTTCAATTCAAAAAACTTTTAATTCCATGACAGACCTTGAAAAATTGAAATCGGGCTAGTGCATGCTGACCCAAAGCCTTGGAAGGCAGCATGAAATCAGGCTTGACCAGCTCTACTTTCTGAGGCTTGATCTGAGAGAATGGTATTTTTTTTCCACAGGCTTTTCCATTGTGTGGAATCTGATACACACTCAGTTAGTGTGGAGAGACTGTTTGACATCTCTCAGTGTCTAGTTCTTGCCAGATATTTTTCAGATAGCAAAATAACTCTTTTATTGTCAGCAAAACAAAGCGATTTCATTGTTGCTTCTCCTGCAAGTAGCTGTTAAATTGTCTGTTTTAAGTATGAATGTGGTGTGTGTGTGTGTGTGTGTGTGTGTGAAGAGGGTTAAGTGCCAACAGCATCAGACTTGTGAATCCCGAGTCTTCAGATTCCAGTTACATCACCCAAATGTGGATGAAATAAATGGCATCCTCCATTTGTCATTGAGCTCTCCCATACTTCAGAGGCTTGTTGGAGATAAAATTGATTGTGGGTCTGAGCTATTACTGTCACGCTTTAATTAAGCTCAATCTTGGAGCCTCGTTGGTGTGTTTGTGAAATCACAAAGCCCATCACAACGGGAATGCAGTGCAACCTTTTGCTGAAGAGCTGTGCTTTCTGATTTTAACAGAGGAAGCATAATCTTTTCAATGCTATTTGCTTTTCCTTTCGAAGCTGCTGCGAAGATAATGGTACCATGTAATTTAATTTTAATTATGGAAATATCTTGATGCCCTTAAATCTTGTTATCTGCCAGCCTCTAAGAAGTGTGCAGTGCGTGGTTTGACCACTAGCTGGCAAACAAATTGCAGTTATATAGAACAAAGCTGTCCTCCTTTTGTGGGTTTATAAAATACTGTGCTAATTAAGTCAGACTATTAACTTATTCTGAAATGCTATTTTTGTTTGCAATATACACATATTACTGTAATTGTTTCCTTTGCAATCATTGATAAAAAATCCCTCATGTATCAAGCACATGAAAATAAACGTAAGCTTTTGATAAGTCTGTGTGGTCTGCTCTCCAAAAATAGAAGTGCATCTCTGTGGTTGCAGGTTTGACTCCGAGGGGCAGCTTCTGGAATGTACCTCCATCTCTGATGTGAGGGGTGGGCCAGCAGCTGGAGCAAATACCAATTGGAAAACTTTGTTTGAAGCCAAATCTGAGAACTTGGGACAAGGAGATAAGGTAAGGCATGGCCACTCAGTGCAAGCTTTGTGTATTGGGGAGAAAATAAAAAGCGAGGCTTTGTGCAGGTATTCTTCTTATTGAAGCAGTCAAAGTGTTGAGCAGTAGGTGTTTACTGTCTTGCAATTTATGCTATTAATTAATATTATTGTTTTTCAAATAAATCCAAGCTTGTTGCCAATGTTGCAACCTGATACTTTGTTTGCAAGAGAATTCTAAGCCTCATGTAAGGGAAGGGAGGATGTTTTTACCCCAAAGATGTTCAAAGCAGCAGCACAGAGTGTTCTAGGAGAAACAGGTGCATTAGGAGGAAGTGGTTTTCAAGGGTGCACACTTGGTCAATAGAAAAGCTGGTAATAAACCCCAGGTCCTTGGCTTTTCATTCCAGAAACCTCTCTAGGCTTATGCTGGTTTTTTGTTTTTTGTTGTGGGTTTTTTTTGGGTTTTATTTTGTTTCAATTTTTTTTGTTGTTTGTTTTTTTTTGTGGGGTTTTTTTTTGGTTTTTTGGTGATTTTTTTTCTGTCTCAGACCAAAGTGCTAAGCTGTTTGGAATATACAAGAACTTCTATCCATGAAAAAAACCTTTAAAATCATAGGATGGTTTGGGTTGGAAGGGACCTTAAAGATCACCTCTTTCCAAACCCCTTATCATGGGCAGGGATGCCACCCCTTAGATAAGGTTGCTCAGGGTCCCATCCAGCCTGGCTCTGAACACTTTCACTTCACCTGAAATTCAGCTATTTTCTGTGACATTTTTTGCCCATGTTTCTTGAGCAACCTCTATTTTTCTGCTGAAAGACTTGACCGTGGTCTTAAACCATTATGATGATTATTTCAGTGTGGTGAGTGGGTATTTTGTTCTGTAGGCTATAGTTTAATCAAATGCTTATCTGTAACACTACACAATAGGCTTTCTGTTTTTTGTATTGGTTCCTGAAAGAAGCGTAGGAAAGTGCAGAATCTTAATCCTGTGAAAAAGTGCAGATTTGAACAGACACAATGGAGAATCAAATATGCTTTATCTAAAGAAGACCTAGCAATTGGAGTTTCCTGCAATGGAAACACAAAATAATCTTGCTGTAGGGGCTTTATTAACATAATGGAAGCCTAAAAATTATTGCAACAGAGGGGTTGATTTACAGTTTCCCAGTAATCCATAGCTGTTAAGCTTTCTAATCCTAAATATCCAAGTATGGTTGCCTTGCTTTTGTAGTTAATTCAGAATGGGGAAAACATTGAGTATTTTGAGGCTAATGTTGCACATTCACTCTCGCAGGCAGATTATTTTAGCTGTGTGGGCACCATTGTACATCTGCGCAAAGAGAACTGCATGTACCAGGCATGTCCCTCTCAGGATTGCAACAAGAAAGTGATAGACCAGCAGAACGGACTTTACCGCTGCGAGAAGTGCGACCGCGAGTTCCCCAACTTCAAGTACCGCCTGATGCTCCTGGTGAGTACCCGGATCAGATTTCAGGGCGTTTCCTGCCACGTTCCCAGCACAATCCAAGCAGGAAATCTTTTGAGGGTGCTGTTTGTCTGTCTGTGCTGCCTCTGAGTTACAGGGTGTTGAGCTGCTTTGTGTGCTGTTACCTGAGTGAGGGATGTTTCATTGAGCTGATTAGCAGTTTGTTTTCTTAGTGCTCCAATTAAAAGCTTTTCTCTTTGCCAAAAAGTTGCTGCTAGCTCAGTTGGTTCTGGTTTCCAAGTGTACTATGCAGTGCAGAATACAGATGGCCCCCGCCTCTTCAGTAGTGAAGATAAACTGAAGTAAAATGGCATTTCTGGAGAGCAGTAATTGCACTTTTACAGCTGCTACCTATATTTAGTACAGCTTTTTTTTTTGGTAGGTATTGTTCTGCCTCGTGCTTTAATGGAGTCTGCTTTAGAAAGTTGTCTGGGGATTATTATTGTGATGCCCACTTACACCATAGGCATTGAACTTTCTCCTTTTTTTTACATTATGAATTAGAGTTGTATCTGCTTTTTATAAATGCTCTGCCAGGTGGGCATGCAGAGAGAAGGGAACTACCCCTAAAAGCAGCCTCCTTAAAACACAAACTGCTTCTGAATAATTTTTATCAGATAACTTCTAGGAACACATGAACTGCTTTACATAGCAGAGTCATTCTTGTAGAATATAAAGAGGATGCTAAGGGTGCACTCAAGGCCTTCAGAGCAGTGCCTCCCATTTCCTCATTCCTAATTGTCAAAGCAGCCAGGAAATGCATGTGAGGCTGGAAATTGATCTTTTAACTAAACCAATCTTTTAATTGATCTTTTAACTTTTAACTATCTTTGAGTGTTTTGATAGTTTCCTTGTAACATAACATAATGTTCCATGAATTTATGCTCAAGTACTCAGGTATGTGAAAAGTGAATTCAGTTTGCAGAGTTGCTGCTGTCCCCCTTGGTGGTTCTTGTTCTGGGATACCCGTTCCTGCTCGTGGCTCTTCAGTGGCAGCAGGACACAGCTGAGCATCCATCAGTGTTTTCCTGCTATGATCTTGTTGGCCTTTCCCTGTGGTTCAATCTACTGCCAGAGTTAACTCGTGTTAAGTTATGGACATTCTGTGGGGCTTAAAAAAGATAGGAAGTCACTACTTTCCACCCAGAGTGATTGAATGGACACACAGGTCAGGCTCTGAGAGTTAACTGGGAATTTAAAACTCTCTATAGCTTTGAGATTTTTTCTTTTCTTTTGTGTTGTCTTCTTTCTGGAGGAAAAGGCAACTGGATGAAATAACCTTTTGGGTTTTGTTGTATTCTAGGTGACCATTGCAGACTGTCTGGAATATCAGTGGGTGACTTGTTTTCAAGACACAGCAGAATTCATTCTTGGCCAAAATGCAGCTTTCCTGGGAGAACTGAAGGAAAAGGTCAGTCAATTAGCTTGTTGTATTTTTACTGTTTGCCTTGAAGTTGGACTATGTTTCATTCATCCTCTATTGGGCTGCCCTCAGATTTCTTGGTGGTTTTTTTTTTTGTTTTTTGGGTTTTTTTTTTTTTTTGTTTGTTTTTTTTTTGTTTTTTTTTTTTTTTTTTGATCCTTCTGGTAAGGAAATATTCTTGTAATGTTTTGAAGGCAGCTCTGGCAAAGATGTAAAGTTTGTGTGGAGCACCAGTGCTGATCCACCAGAGAGCATGGTCTGATATTTGTGTGTGAATGTACAGCAGATGTGGCAAAGGTATTGGGGCATGTTCATGTACTTGCTGTGGGAATTAACACCATTGAAAATACATAAAATAATGCCATATGAAAGAAAGGGATATTCTGTTTCATTTGTCAAGGATTTGATTTGCCCTTTCTCTGGGTGATAGGCCAGCTCAGCTCAGCCCAAGGTTGTCCTCCAGATGTTGGCCTTCAAAACCTTTTATAAGTTCACAAATCATTGCCTCTCCCTAGCCTGAAGTTCTTGGCAGGGACTTGTTTACTCTCCTCAGGATTATTTTCCACAGGCCATCTGCCTGAAGAACAGAGATTTGCCTGCTTTCCCCCATAGTTTGCTCCCACAGTCAGTCTGTCTCCCCCTGAGCTCTTTTGGCTGCTGAAAGCTGCAGATCAGCCTGTCCTCATCACCTGGACCTGCAGAGGCAGCTGCTCACTCACTCCAGGGTTGTGCCACAGCCTTTGGGGGACTGACATCTTTAACAGTGTTGGCTCCTGTTGAAAACACAGCCTGTTTTATCATTCTACCTAGATTAGAAGAATCTGCAAAAAAAAAACCCAAAAACCTAGTTTAGCAACGAGTGCTGACAACATTACCCCTAATGTGTTCCAAAAATTTGTTTACAAAATCAAAAAGTTCTAGAACACTTTGTATGTATCTTGGTTAAGTAGGCAGGAGGCTTTTTGAACTGATGTGTGTGAGCCCACTTTTGAAGGCTCTTTTTTCCCCCACCAAATTTCATCAGAATCTCACGAAAGCCACAATTTGTAAAACAGGTCATTGGCAGAGGTGCTGAATTGATCTTTCTGTGCAGATTAGAACAGTTTTTAAGGTTTTAAGTCATTAGACACTAACAGGCAGTATTATCTTCCCTTTTGTCACTCTGTGCTTTTCTGCTGCCTTTGTCTTTCTTCCAACCAAAATAATATTTTCCTGATTTTTTTTTTTTTAACTTGTGTACTGTATAAAAACTGTGTGGCTTTGTTTTGTTTTTAAATGATGATGTGGAATGCATGATAAGTTCTTGAATTGCATATGAGCCTTGCTGTGCTCCCAGGCTAAGGCTGGTTGATTCCAGGGCTCCACAGATATCCCAGTTGTTGGTTAACCCCTTGCTTGGCTGTGGGAGGGAAATGAAGCAGGAGGCATTGTTGAGGCTGTTGCCTTGAGACACTGTTGTAGACCTCTGTTTCTACAAAGCAGGGCTATTTTTCCTGTAATATGAAATGATTTTTGGGGATTTTTCTGCACTCTGGCTGTCAGAGGTGAAGGGTACAAAGGTTGTGGTGTGGGATGCTGAGTTTTTGTGGCATTACAAAGGTTGGCCACCTCTGTTCTGTAGGAAGATGTCTAGCTGGGGGGATTCTAATTAGATGTGCTTGCACTTTTGCATTTCCATTTTCAGGCATTCTTAACCTGTCAATATTTTCTTATTTCAGCCATGCTTAATCTCTGCTAGAGTTTAAACAAAATTTCTTAGTCGCTTTTAATGCTGAAGAGATCTGGGTGGGGAAGGAGAGACAGCAGATCCTATGTACCAGTACAAACATGTAATGTCTTTTGAAGAGCTGCCTAATGGAAATGGCTGAGGATAGAAAATGGAACATAATATGGAGTGAGCCCTTGAGCAGGAATGCTTTGTGTTCCAGGAGAAATTGGTTTTGATTTGACACTTTTATGAGCCTTTAAAAATGGTCCTCGATGCATTTGCAGTAAGCTTTTCTTAGTGGTTTTTCTCTGATAGAGCTGATGCAGTGTCTTGTGAAGTTGGTGGGAGTCTTTTCAGTGCTCACAGTATGGATGGAGTTCATGTACAGCCTGTGACCACGCTAAGCACAGATACATGTGCAAGGTTTTTCATCTGCCTCTTGCCTGTGCTTGTTAGATACCAAAGGAGCTAATGTGGGGTAGCAGTGACTGCTATGCTGAGGGCATTTTCAACTCACTAATGGTTAGCACAGTTTGTGACAGAGCTGCAGAGAGGAGCTAAATGCTTTATTAAGCGAGTTTTCTTATCCTCTAATCCATAAGATGGCCAAAGGAAGGGGTTTTAATATTCAGGAGGGATATGCTTAAATTCTGTAATCTGTGAACCTAGCTGCTCCTGTTCACCTCCATTTGTTGTGCTTTTCTAAACCCTAGGAGAATCACTGTGTAGTGTAAAATAGTGCTGCACACAGTGAAAAACAGCAGATGTAACACTTGGAATGTGAGTGGAACTGGGGTGGATTCAATTCCAGATCAGATGCTCTGTCTGCTGCTGGAGTGACTGATCAAGTCAAGTGCATCTGGTAGATAAATGCATTAATAATTACTTGTCAGTATCATCAGGGAGATGCAGGATCTTTTTTGAATGTCAGCAAAGGTTTTTACGACTCATATTTTTACAAAAATAAACTTTTTTTTTTTTCACAGTCTCCACGACTTGCCTGCTCCTTTTCTACTGTTTTGACAAATTGTCTATTATAAATGATGATGATGATGTTTAGTGTTCATATGGTAATTAGAAGCAGCTTATGTTATAAATATGACACAGTCTTCTCATGGTTATTAAAGCACGTCCAAAACATGGATCTGGTTTTTTTATAGAACATTCTCTTAAACAGGCCTGTGTCAGGATGGGAAGGATACATGCAGCTTTGATGGATAAGCAGAAAACCAGAGTGCCTAATAAGGCAATTAATAAGGAAATAGTTAACTCTGTCAGTGTTTGTGATCACAGCACAACACCAGAATTAGCCTGTTTGGCAGCTCCTGAAGATTTGTAGTATTTTTGTTCCTTATACCTGGTTGCAGATTCAGTGCAATTGTATGTTCCTTTGTTTAAGCAGCTAAAAAGTTGTCACCTCTTTATTTTAAAAATCTTTGAGTTAAGGGTTTGGCATCTAAAATGTGATGATGGAAGGCTCAGCTCTGCCTGTGTGGGCCAGGTAGTTCCAGTGTTTTGCCAACCTCCCCAAAAGCTGAGCTGTTCTCAAAATTCATGGCACTAGTGGGAGCCTGGAGTGTCTGCAGCTGATCCCTGTCTTTGTCCTTCCCTCAGAACGAGCAGGCTTTTGAAGAAGTGTTCCAGAATGCAAACTTCAACACCTACGAGTTCAGGATCCGGGTGAAACTGGAGACTTACAATGTAAGTGTTGCCCAAAAGGCAAATAATGTAACTTGTGGCTTTTGTAGCTCAGCTTGTCTCCATAGGAGGTGACTTCCTCCTCTTATGTTTGTGGGGAGAGGTTCCCCGTGCTCACAGAGAACAGAAGATTCCAAAGATCACACAAGTACTGTCAATCTTGAGCACTGAAGGAGGGATCCTTGCTGCTCCCTCTCAGGCTCATCAAGAGTGGCTGGTTTCACATGAAAACAACATGCCAGCTCTGGGAGGTCGTGTTGGCACTCCCAGCTAACCCAGATAGCCTGAGCAGTAATTTACTGGGGCAGAAGGATGTTGGAACCAAATGCCTGGAGTGCTTCATGTTCTTTTACATACTAAAATTTCTCTTGCAGGACGAGTCTCGTATTAAGGCCACAGCACTGGACGTCAAACCCGTGAACTACAGAGAATACAGCAAGAGGTTGATTGCCAACATCAGGAGAAATGCTCAGCTGGGATGAGGAGGCCAGTGCTGGCTGCTTGAGCCTGGAATTTCCAGGAAAAACTCAAAAGATTAACGTTACATTGACATTTCCCCCACCTCGTGTGTGACAATTGGGCATTAGTTACACCCAGCCTAGTGGGCTGAGTGATTTTTGCAATTCTCTGGAGATGTGCCCTGGGAGGTAAGAGTGCACTCTGATGGCCACCACTTTGTAGCCTGTTGTGGTCTGTTAAACTCTGACAGAGCTCAAGAGGAATCTCTGGACAGATTGCCAAGGTCTTTAGACAAACCACTGAGAATGTCTGAAGTAACTTTGCTCTCTTCCTATATGTAAAGCTGAATTATATAACCATTTTGTCTTCTTTGCAAGGGAGTAGTGACAACCTTGACACTCTGACTTGTTCAGCAGAGGGCAGGAGGAGCAGTGTCATAGAGCTTTCAGATCTGGACAAAAGAGAACAGGTCTATTAGTACAAGTTAGTTCCCTTCCATAGAATTCAAAGGCTTTCACTTTCCACAGGTGCCATGCAGTTGTTAATGCTTGGAATGGCAATATGGTAGAATTATTAATCAAAGACATATCTCTTATATCTGAAGAATATCCTTCCTTCGGGGTTTAATAGACTGAGTCAGATGGGTCTGATATTAATCAAAATTGTCTCTTCTGAGGAAGGCAGATAAGCATTGACTCTCCATCCCCCAGGGAAATCCAGGCAACTACAAAGCATTGCTTTAGTTTTCTCTTCAATTAATACTATGGATTTCTGACTGATTTTTTTTTTGCTCACAGTTCCTGCCTATACATGTTTTGTATGTTTGTATGTTGAGTTTCTTTGGTTTTATTTGTAATGATGTTAATCAGAAAAAGGTCTTTAAGTGGGGGGTGCTTTGTTTCAATAAACACTGTTTAATTCCTGTGTAGTGAATTTTGCTTTCTTTGAACACCAAAGACTTCTCATTACTGGAAAGCAATTAATTAGCTTTCATAATAAGCATTCACTTGGGGGAGATGTTACCTTATTACAAACTCTAAGGTTAGACTGAAGAATGGAGACTTCCTTGCCTGATGTTAACAGCATGGAAATGCAGTGATATTTTCACCATTTCTGTGCCTGAGAATGCTGATGAGCTGGCACTTCTGGGATTTTTATTGACGTTTACACAGCAGTCTAAAACTAACCAGGCTTTGAGATTTGCTCAGACATAGAGCTAGTACAGAAAACAGTAATTATGCTACTGGGCTTTTCAGTCAGCAGAGCATGCTAGCTCTGTGTGCTCCTAATCACATTAATTATGTGTTCCCTGGCTGCAGCTCACAGCTTGGCATTTGCTGCACAGCTCCAAGCATCCAGGCAGTGCTGCAGTGGGGCTCTGGTGGCAGAAGTGAGATTTATTTATTTATTTTGCTCTGTAGAGCACAGTTTCTTAGTGTATTCAGTTGGTGCCCTTTATTCCCTGTGATTTCCTGTTTGTCATCTCAAGTCTTGGTGTTTAAGTCCTGTAAATGTCATTTCCATTGATGGACATGAAGCACATTATTCTGGGCCCATTAATTGCAAACACAACCTCTTCTTTTTTGGATTCTGAGGATCATGACTGGATTCTTCTGCTGATGTCTTGCATTTTTTTTATTGAAGTATTTGTTTCCTCTGACCTTGCTTATAAAGCATTGACTAGAAAATTACAGTCTTCAGCACAGTTCTGGATTGACAAATGGTGGGTTAGTGGTGATTATCCATCTTTCCACTCTGCTAACCAGTCTTTTAGTACTGCTCCCTTCCTATCCCTCCTACCCAATTTTAGGAAACTGGGAACAAGTGGTAGTGCACAGTGTTCCTTGAGGCTCATTTCCAATTCCTGGGCCCATCCATATACACCAGGAAGTTTTTATGGGTGTTGTTTTTGGCAGGTGTTTGCTGCTCTGAGTGTGGCACACCTGCCTCTGCTGGGGCAGCTCCTTCTCCCAGGGGTAATTGCTGCACTTCCATCTTGCTGGGTTTACTGTGCCATCAGCCAGAGCACTAGAGATGCAGGGTATCAATGCTCAAGAGCATTAAGATATCTTACAGGATCAGCTGAATGACCTTGAGAACTGGAACAGAAAATCAACTTAAAACAGTTTGTGTGAAAAGCCATTTATTTGAGGACTAATAAAAAACAACCTTCTGCTCTAAAGTGGATGCTCATTAGTGACTGAAGAGTTGGAGGGTTTTAATCATGCTTTAATCAGCTAGTATATGATAAAAACATCAAGCTATGTGAGGCAAGGTATTTCTAGTGTAGCTATACAAGTGCCACAGCATTATATAAGCCTCTGCTGTGAGATCTCATCTCGAATGCTATGTACAGCTCTGGCCTGCAATGTGGAGAGGCAAAAAAGAAACTCAGCTGGGGCGAGTACAGAGGAGGACTACACTGCTGAGTAGGAGAATAAGGATCTTTTTTAGGAGGGGCCTGGAAGAGCTAATATAGCAGAATGAATCCTGAGAGGGGCATATGATTTCCCACTTATATAAAAGATAAATGCCTCTATCTATCTTGCCTTCCTTCCCCTGATCATAGGCTGGAACTGCTGAAGGTAACTGGTTAATAAATTGTTTGTTAATCCCAGGAAAGTGAGGGCAAGGAAGCTGTGGAGGTGTCTCCATTCTCCTTCCACCTCACTTCCAGCTGACCATCCCAGCCATCCAAACCCTGCAGCCACTGGCAGGAGCTGTGGAAAACTTCACGAAGGCTCTGGGCTCTTCTGACTATGCTAATTAAGTGAACTCACAATGCTAATTTGGATTATTGGCAAACTAGCCTGTGCCTTCCTTCCCCTCATCATAAATCTCCCCTGCTGCCATCCAGGTTATTCTGCATGGCTTCAGCCATTACCTGGCCTGAATATGTATTTGCTCAATGGAAATGGTTCTGGAATTGTTCATAACTAGACCTCTGTGAGGTGAGGATTCCTGTGGCTGCTCTTGTTTTGCTTTAAATTAAATGTACACAGCAGAGATGAAACTGGGAGGCTGCTGGTTTGGAAACAGGCAGATGCCAAGGCAATTACAGGAGAACAAGTTGTGCATGGCTGGGGGAAGATCTGGAGCGTGCTCTGCCAGGCCATGTTCAGGTAGTTTGCTGTTTGTCTTAATTCCCTCTGGTGGGATTGAGCTGTGTTTTCACTAGGTGTGAATTTTAAGTGAGTTGTTAGTGACCCTTTACGAGTCCCTGGAGGGGAGATTCTGCCCGAGCCAGGCTGAGTTTTTAAGATGCATCAGGTGGTTTGTTGTTTGTTTGGGGTTTTTTGTCCCCGAAGTCAAGCTTGGAGCAGCAATACATTCTCAGAGCTGTTGTAAGGAATAAATGGTGGTGGTGGATGGATCAGGAGTGACTGGCTGCTTTGTGCTGCGTGTGCTCTGCCTGGCAGCTGGGATGAGTGAGTGTGTGTGGGCTCTGTGTTCCAGCACCATGGGATTGTCCTTTTAGTGCAACGGGTGTGAGAGTGGAAGCTGCTGAGTCTGGTGCTTTCACTCCTAATTCCTGGTGGTATTTACATTTGCTGCCCAAGATGCAGCGCAACATCTCAAGGAGGGAACAGTAACTTTCCTTCTGGCTCCTTTTTCTGTCCCCTTTCCTTTGGCCTCCCTTTTTTTCCAGCCCTTGAACAAGTGGCCACTTTAGAGAAGAGTGGCCACCCCACAGGGCTTGTCCCTCAGCCCCCAGGGCTGCTGGGGAGCCTCAGATGGCAAAGAAAGGGGAATTTTCACATCACTTTGATATAAAAGGCTTAGGAAAAACGTGAAATGGAGTGGGCTGCCTACTTCCAAAGCCTGTGTTCATGGGAAGGAGTGGTCTGCAGCATATTAGGCATTATAAATATCGGAGTAGTGCAGTAAATATCAGTAATCTTATTACAGGGAGTGGAAATTCTCTTTAATATATTATCTGTGAGGATGCAAGAGGCCCACAGACCTTCTCGCAGTTTTTAAAGTCTGTTTTTCATGTTTACATTTTTGCATTTCAATCATATGCATATTTAAAAAAAAAAAAGTAGTTTGGATCGCCAGATGGATTTTTCATGAGGTCTGTTATGCATTTTTCTGTGTATTTTATTTGGATATTTAGGTGTCTGTGTTTGGGGGGTAGGGTGTTGTTTGTTTTTAGTTTTTTTCCTGTTTATATTGCATTGATTTGTTGTTAAATTCAGCCTCTGTGCCATGCCAAAAGCGTGCCTTTGGGAGTGTTCCTCAGCTGTTTGTTGTGCTTTTCTTTTTTCCCATCCTTGGAAGTTGTTTAAAATAAACTGGACACTTGCAAAGGCTTTTTTTTTTTTAATTTGTCCCAAACATTTTGCCCTTTAAAAGGAGATTTTAAACAGCAACAATAACAAAATTAAAAATTTTGTTATACAAAACCAACAAAAAAAATCACCCTCCTGATCTCTTTTTTTGTTGCCTGATGAAATTTTCTTTGCGGTCCCACATGAGGATGTTGCCTCTCATAGGGATGTAATTCCCAGGGGTAGCCCAGGTTAGGATAAAGGCACCTGGGAAGCTGCACTGCAGAGGATGCACCAGAAATGGGCTCTTTGCTCTGAGAGTTTATCCCCAGGAAAGTTGGCAGAGCAGAGCTGGTTGCTGGTTTATCTGATGGAGAAATGAAAGATGTGAACATTTGTCATGTCCACTCTGACATCACCGCTGAGCAATTAAGAGGAAGAAATCTAATTTTTTCTGCCATCAGTTTAGCTCTCGGAATTCCCTCATGGCTTATTGTACAAAAGGCTGAAAAATAAGAGTAATAATCCGATTTTTGTCTGTTTCTAGTGTTTTATGTTTTCCATTAAAGCCTTGCTGCTATGCTGCACTGACTTCTTGAACTGCAGGATCAAAAAATACTCCTGCCTTTGTTTTTGGTGAAGACCGACTCTGAAAAGGATAAATATTATTGATTGAGGTATTTAATACACTAATGAAACCCACAATTATTGACTGGGTAATTAATATACTGTCTAAAAGTAAAGTTTGACAGCGCATATAGAAAAGTGATATTGACTCGGGCTCCTTTGGCAAGGAGCCTCGCAGGTTTTTATTTATAGACACTGAAACACGTTCTCCAAGTAATGATTCAATCCCACTTTGTGCTTGCCACAAGCTAGAAGGCTGCCCTTCTTCTTGCTGACTGTAAGGCTTTCACATTAGCTGTGGGGAAGGAGAATTTTCAGGAGCCTTCAGCCTCACTGCTCCTGTGTTAGGTTTTGGGGCTGGAGCTGCTCTGTGTGCACTGCTGTTTATTGCAAGGCTTTGCCAAGGAGCTTTCTGGTTTTTGTGAGCGAGTTTGGGGTTTGTTTTTTTTTTTCTTTTTTACTTTTATTTTGGGTTTGTTAACCTTGGTGAGTGGTGAAAGCCTGAGGGAGCCAAGGGACAGCTTGGTGGAGCTGGGAGGGATCCATTGGACAGAGAGTTTCCTCAGCAGAGCTGCATTTTTGTTCTGGAAGCATCTTATGGGGCAAATACTCTGCTTTAGGCTCAAGGTGATACATGGGTTTGCTCTCAGCTTAAGTGGCCTTTCCTAAGCCTAGCAGCAAGATTAATCTTTCCCCTGAACTGACAGGTATCTGCAGCCTGAGGTGTGTTCTTGTCTGATTCCTGGGTTTGGTGATGCTCACACGTCTCCTTTAGCCTTGCTGCTCTTCCCCTTGCAGCCCAGCCTTGCGCTCTTTGCTGCTGCTCAAGTTGCCAGAGACTGCATTTAGATTGCCAGGAAGCTGAAGCTGCATTTATAAATGGCTTTAAGTTGTTCGTGTGCCCCTGTGAAATGTTAAACTTCTTAGCACCAGGTGAAGTTATTTACATCCAACTCAGAAGCTGATAATGAAGGTTTTTTTAGATTTCAAGTGATTTAAAAAAAAACTTCCAAATCCCAAGTGTATCAGCTATGTGGTAATTGGAGCTTGTGCTGTCATTAAAAATGACAGCTTTCTCCAAAAACATTCTTAGTGCTTGTAAAATGCAGCTAACATAACCTATATTTAACTTGTATTAGCTAGAATTTCCTTTCTGTGCTCGCTTACTTTCAGAGCTTTGGTGTGAATATCAAGGTCCTGCTCTATTCCTCAACCAGGAATTATTTTACCTGGTTGGAAGAATAGAAAGCTTTTAACCAGTTTGGGCAGAGGGTATCTCTGTGATTTTCCCCATAGAAATTTTGTATTTTTTTTTCCCCAGTCAGCAAGTAGAAGCCATTCTTTGGGCAGAAAGAAACATTAAGCTCTAATGTGTGTGACAAGAAAGCCCAGGTTGCTAAAGTCTGGGAGAAAGCTCCTGTTCCTTAACCTCCTGAACAGCTCTTTTTTTTTTCCTTTTTTTTTTCCTTTTTTTTTTTCCTCTTTTTTTTTTTTTTTTGTCCCTCTGTGGTCAGTCAAAAACATTTGCATGTGGAATCGTTAAGGCTCTGTCCCATAATTGAGATGCTGGGTGGCAATCTGCTCCCCTCCTCCGCCTGGAAGTGTTCCACACAGAGCCCTCTAATTAAACAGAAAATGGTTTGTCATGTGTAACTGCCTCTTCTGAATGTAACAAACTCATTTCAAGAGATGCCAACACCATCTTTATAGCTGTTTTAATAATCTTCTCTTGAATCAGAGAGGGCTCTAACCTCGTATTTCACTTCGCCAGCTGTTTATTTTGCTGTTTGCTTGTTGATTTTTTGGGTTGTTTTTATTTTTTCCCTTGCACTGCGAATGTGTAGACTCTTTTTTTTTTTTTTTCATTTTTTTCTGCGTGCGTGTGGAAATCCTCATTAAGAGAAACTGAGTTGAAGTCTGTGAAACAGTCAGTCAGGGCTGAGGCTTTTAAGCTTTACTATTTACAGTGGGAGCACGTGCCGGCTTTGGGCTCCGAGCTCTGTCAATCAGCCCCCGCCTGTCACACGGGGTGGGAGCCCAAAAAACTCCACTGCCAGCCCCGTTTGCTGGGGAATGGAGGTGTTTAGGCACTTTCCAGAGCTGACATCTATTTTGCAGACAGATGTGCATGCCACAGCCACCCTCCACACACGCCTGTAATAGAAACCATTAGCTCCCCGCTCCCCCAGCGCGGGGGAGAGCTGCAGTGTGTTCTTAATGCATGAAGTGTGGTCTGGGTAGGACACAAATAGTGTAGCAGATTACCAGGTGAAATTGGCTTTTACCTCTCCCCCATCCTTCTCAGACACTTGCCTGCCAAACTTCAGCTTTTAAGTCGGTGCTCAAAGAAATTCTCCCTGTGTAAAAGGCCTCTTGCTGCCTTTTAAATTGGCTAATGTTTGGCAGAAAATCCGAATAGCGGGTACAGTTATTTAGTGCCTTCATTACTTACTGCCTGGAGACTTTCTCTGATATTAGTGGCTCCTGTTTATTCAGAGTGTGCTCATGTCTGCCTCTCTCTCCTGACAGCCTTTTAGGTAAGGGAGGACCTGGAGGAGATCAGGGTGCTGTGGCACAGCTCTGTGTCCTGGGACAGCACTTTTCCCTTGGACAGCTCCCATCTCCTGTGCTGGGAACCCAGACCTTGCCTTGTTGTAACAGCTTCCTGCACTGGTTAGATGAGGAGCAGTGTTCTCCCAATGAGCCACGTTGTTAACATCCAGCTGGGATGTGAAAATCACTTCTAGGTTTATGTCTCTAAATATTGCGAGTATGATGCCACCATCTTCAAAAAGGGAAGGAACAGCAAGCTGACTCCTGTCAGTTTGTTGGAGCATATTTATAACTCAAATGCTAATTCCTGCTCTTGACTCATAATAGCTTCTGAATTCTGAATCTTTAAATTCCGGATCTCGTGTTTTGAGGTTAATCCATTCAGATAGATTGGGAAGCAGAATTTATAATTTGGAGAAGTAATGTCAGTCCTTCTTTGCTTCAGTCAGTCAGTCCATGTTGGCTCTAGGTCCCACCAGCGAGCCACTATTTGACCCTTCCTTATAGACTAGTCAAACCCAACATGTTCATTTTATCTGACTTCATCCTGCTGTTCCCTTCGTACTCATACCTTGGCCCATAAGCTTAAGAGTCACAGGAGCTGGCTGTCAGCACACTTGCCTGATTCTGATTTAACTCATTCAGCTTATTGTGAGCCTTAACCTATTTCCTGTGCTGTCTCCAAGTGTACAGCTTCTGCAAAGAGATTAATAATTCAAAAAATATATCTTTAGTCTTCAAACCTCTCCCAGGCAGCAGTGCAGACTTAGAGGGTTTGAAGAAAGGAGTGGCATTAATATCCCACCTATCAGTGGACATGGTCTTTAGCATCAGCCCTTAAGCCAGCCTTTGCAGTCAGAGCCTGTGTCACCACAGCTCCTGGCTGATGCTAAAGCTCCAGGAGCTGCCTTCACCTTGTAGAAAGCTTTGCTTGACTTGCTCTCATTATACCCTGGTGTTGTGAAGGATTTTGGGGAGAGCGTGCTCATTGCCAGGTGAGATTGAAGGAAAAGAGTAACTGTGTTTTGATTTAGAATTTTAATTACTCTGCTTGGAAACAAATGCAGAAAGATAAAGCAATTTGAAGGTGAATTTCTTTTTGAAATTAAAACTTAGTGTCCGATGGGTAGGGTTTTTTCTTCCCCTCCTCAGTTAACAAAGCTGGTGAAAGATCACAGCATTGTAATGGTCCTGTTAATGTCATTTCCTCTGATTAATGGGATGTCATCTGGTGTTAATGACTGGTCCAGTCCTCAAGCAGCAACCTATTCCCATGCTTTGCTCCTCTTCCTTGAGCATTTTGAGGACATTGGGGATCTCAGAGCAGGAGATGAGCCACGTCCCCTCTCCCAGCTCAGGCTTCTCGTTGAATTTACCAAACCTGAGGTGGTTGATTTAGCATTCCCCCTCAAGGGATGCTCCTGAAAATAAACTTTAGACTCTGCTTATACACCTTAGTTTATTGTGGTGGGTGCTAAGTGCTTACAGGGGGGGCATTCATCCCAATTGAAGCCTGCAGAACAGTGTGTGCCAGCTGTGTGTGACTGCTCCTATAAATCCCCCTTCCAGGAGATCTTGGCTGTGCACTTTATAAGTAGGCTTGTAGCAAACACCTTGCAATACATATTCATTATTTCAGCTTTGCCTAATGCATAAGGGCTTGGGGATGGGGGGAGAAGGAAGTGGCTTCTTCTCACCAATTTATGTTCCCTGAGCTAATCCACCTCCCCTGCTTGGCACCGTTAACTTTTAGTTGCAATATTTTGTGTCTCGCAGAAGCAAGTTTTAATTGCACCACAGAAGTCCCTTTCTGCCAATAGTTCATTAGACTTCATGAATGCTCCAACTGAAGAATGGTCTCCCTGGATTAGCATCATCTTCCAGCACACCCGTCCTGCTGGATGGCTGTCAGGTGAATTTGATAAAAGAGTATTTCTGAACGGAGCCAAAAAAGTACTGGGGGTGAGATACAACAACCTACAGGCTTCCAGACAAATGAGCAGAAACCAGGGAAAGCCATAATTCTGCATTCAGGACGTCACAGGCATGGCAGGAGCTTTGGAAGGTCTAGATTAAAAGGGAGCTATTTTTCTTCTGGAAATAGGAAGAAGGGATTTGGTGCCAGTCAGGAGCAAAGCCTCCCCGAATCAGGCAGGAAGCAAAATTCACTGCAACAGTTCCTCCCAGAGCTGAGAGCAGCTGCAGTGCCTGATCAATAGGCAGGATCCAGAGGTGCAGGCAGGAGCATCTCTAATATGCCCACACTAATTAACTCTGAATTAGCAGGTGTCTGTGTGAAACCTTGCAATGATCATCCCAGGGTTGAGCAAGCACTTCTGTGCAGCAAAGTGTTGCTTGGGCTCTTCCTCTCCACAAAGCTGTTAGTGACCCTGGCTTGCATTTGTGGGGTAAGTGAGCTCCATGCTGCTGCTAAAGCTGAAGGTGATCCAGCAGTGCAGCCACTGGAATAACCCTTGGAAATAGGGTTTAGGCTATAAACCTTGTTCCAGCTATCTCATAAGAGCTGCTCATCCTGGCAGATAAGTCATGGTGTGCCTGTCTTTTAAAAAATGACTGGCTCAGCTATTGTCTGCATAAAATCACCTTTGTTTATAGTGCATTTTTCCTAATGGCCCGAGCAGCAGAGTAAAATTTAAATAAGTAATTATTGTGCAGAAGGCACACGCTAAATGGAATGGTTTCCCTGGCTGCTCTGCCCTTTTGGCTGCACTCTGAGCACAAGGCAACTCCCTTGGTGATCAGGTGGGTTCGACCAGGCAGCTTTTGGCAGCTCGTGCACCTCTGCTGCAGGAGTTCGTCTGCAGCTCAACATCTGCCTGAGCAGATCAGCCAAATTATTGGTGCAGCCCAAGGAAGGCTCTAAAATCTGGAGGATTTTTTTTTTTTTTTGTTAGATTTATTTTTTGGGAGGATTATGGTTTGGTGGGGGTTTTTTTGTTTTTTTTTTTTTTTTGGTTGGTTGTTGTTTTTTGATTGAAACTGAGAAAGGCAAGAAGCACAGAGCCTGGGCTTGGGTTTTCCTCCCAATAACTCGATGTCCCTCCACAGAGTGGCCCTTCAGAGAGCCACCAGCACTTCTTCCGGGGCCAGCAGGTGGAGCTTGAAGAATAGCATCAATATCCAACCCCATTTGAGCTAAAGCCCATTGAGTGGGAACTATCTGTGCTGAAATCCTGATTGAATAAAAATTGTTCATTATGCAAACTGTCTGGTTCAGTACACAGAGGCAGCCCCCAGGCACAGACCCCAAGTAGCTGCTTTCTCTTTCCCCAGATTAAAACATATGAACTGCTTTGATGTAATCTTATAACAAAGCCTAATGGACATTTTATATCCTCTGAAGTTGACTGTCATTTCTCATTGCTCTGCTTCCTCTGGCCTATTAATACTTCAACCCAGGGAGTGATTTGGGCTCTTTTTGCTCGCAAATATGGTACATTTCCCATCCATATTTAAGTTTTTTTATTTATGTTTAAATACTGTTAGATTACATTACAGTATGTTTAATCCCTTGTTTTTTCCATAGCTATTTATCATTTTAATGGAATGCTGCAGAATATTACATTGTGCAATGTGTTTAAATTGATAAATTGTATTAGAAAAATATTGGATAGGATTTTTAATGGTAAGTGGGGCTTTAGTAGATATATTTTCTCATTAGTAGAGTAACTGCACACAGACTGCATGAGGCTGGAATGTTAAGGATTTTGGGATAAGCTATATTTATGACTTATTTGACTAATTAAGGCACAATTTTATCATAAAGTTTTTCCCAGACTTTGCTGAGCAGGATGAAGGAGAAAAAGTTGCCCCAGTGCAGTTACTCTACAACATCAGTTGCCATAACAACTTCATGCAATACTATATTTTTACTTGAAATTCCTTTTAAGACTCAGTTGCTGTAATAATTTGTTTCAGCTGCTAAAAGGCATGTTTCTCTTTGTGGTGGTTTCAAGGCTCTCATTACAGTAACAAAAAAGTGGTTGTGTTAATATAGACTCTTTTCATTTCAACATATGCAAAAGTTCAATAGACTCCAAAAATAGAATTAAAGGGTGGAGGTGATGAATCTGCTATAAAATCTCTTCCAGTCTTTAGGAAAGAGGAATGGGTTTAGCTAGTGAAGGTGAACTTTATTAACAGCCTTATGGAGAGATGCTGCTGTTACTCCCTACCTGTAATTATTGCACCCAATGGGAAGCTAAAACTGTAACTTCATGTTGTGCCTCCCTCTGCCTCACATCACACCCAGGCCCTGTAACTTCCATCAGAGATGAGGAATGTATTTGCTGTCCAGAAGAGTTGAGGCATCAGCCAGTCACCTTTCCAGGGATGCTGCTGCTGTTTTGTGGAGCTGGTCCCAAAGTTTTTGTTCAGGAGCATCAGCTCCTCCTAATCTATCTGCACCCTTAAAATTCATTAAATAATCACCTCACATGAACATGTACTGCCTAGGTTTTAGCCATGGGCATGCTGAAAGTGTAAAAACAATTTTCAGGCGGCCTGGAGCATCATCTGATGTTTGATTCTGATGTAAATTCAGTGGAAGGCAAGGAGTGCATGATAAGAAAGTTGCTCACTTTTATTTTTAACCCTTTCCCCTAAATTTGGTGGTTTTTGCTTTCTTCCAGGAACACGCTGTGCTGGAGCAGCCCCTGCCCATTGAGCCAGCCTTGTGCTGTTTTAAATCCCCCATCTGGCTTCTGGCATCTCACGGTGCAGGCAGCAATTCCTCGAGCAAGTTCTTGTTCTAGTTCAGCATATGGACCCTGCTTCTACTGGTGCCAGGCAAATAACAAAGTTTTTAGCTATTTGGTTAATTGAGACAGTCAAAATACAGCTCTTTTTTGGATCATCTCCAGGTTTCTCAGGTCCATGGAGCAAGAGGAGGAGATGTCCTGATGGCTTTCCCAGATGTTTTTTTCTCCTAGGGAGAATGTGGAGGCAGGAGTTGAGCTGGTGTTTTGATTCCGGTGTTCTTCAAGTGCCAAAGGATTGTGGCTTTTCTGACACAGCCCTTTTGGAGCAGGACTGAAGGTGATAAAACCACTTTTCTTCCAGGGCAGAACCAGCGTTTGCTTTCTGGAGCTGGGGGGTGCAGAGAGCCTAAACCCTCCTTTCCTCCCTGGTTCCAGAATATGGAGAGGATTTACCCTCACTGCAGGAAGGAGAAAACACCAAACTCCTTAAAATCTGTGATTATCCCTCCCCTCTATGTCTTTGACAGGATTCTGACTCTGCTCTGCCATTTTACAGCTCTCCAGCTGGATCTTAGTCTTCCAATACATTTATGACTCTGCTGCTTTTTCCTGCATTCTGGTTTTCTTTTTTTTGTTCCACCCTTTCCTAACCCTGATTCTCTCTGCTGAATGGAAAGGGTTAAAGTGGTTGGGTTTTGCATCTCCTCTCTCTGTCCAGTTCCTACTACAGACCCCTGGATTTTTAATAGCAGCGGAGATTATGGTCATTTAATGCAGCCCCCTGCCTGCAGCAAAATCTTCATCAAGGTTTTCCTGCCGCCTCCCTCAGGCAGCTCATCTTGTTGTTTAATTGTCTTTAAGCATTCTCACAGCTTCAGATTTTAACTGTATTTCCCTCAAACTGTAACTGTGGCTGAGTTTTGTGGCTCAGGAGAGTGACCCCTTTACAACTTGGTGTCTGTCAGCCCTGGCTGTGAAATTTGGGCTGGGCAAATTATTTTGGGTGAGTAGAGATGATAGAAAAGGGCATGTCTCACCATGAAAGATGAATCATTCCTTTGCCTTTTACTCCTTGTTGTAGTAACATTATTCCTGAGGAATTTTTTGCTGTTTATGTGATTGTCAGATGTGATTCCATCAGAATTACAAAGGAATTCAGCACGAATTAGTGGCCACTTAACGTTACAGAAAGCTGCGATGTAAATGTACTCCATGATCTCATCTACAACTCAGTCCTTAGCGGATGCTTCAAGGTAGATTTTTTTCCTAAAGTGGTCATAAATTGCAACCAGTCATTGGACTCCCTCCAGTCCTAGAGCAATTACTGGGCCAGTTCAGCTGAAGGGTTTGATCAGGTGTTTTACTAGCAGGATTTTATTTCACTAAATGAACATCTCCTAAAGAACCGGGAATGTAATATTTACACCTTAAAGTGCTGCTGTAATGGCGCTGCATTTAACTTCACTAGGAGACCAGGAATCCTGTGGTAAAATGCCTGATAACTGCCGCATTTACCAGGGGGATGAATTTATAGCATTTGAATTCCTCCAGCAGAACAAAGGGCTGTGTTATGAAAGGACCCTCTTCTCCCTAACAAAAGCTTTGAGCCAAGTCCCGTTTCCTTCTCTAGGAGACAGTCGTGGTGTTGCTTTGCGTCGCCGCAGTTGTTGCCTTGCCTGACTGCCTGGGAATGTTTTGGATAAGTAAAAAGAGAGGGGGTGTCATCCTTCTGGCTCACCCTCCACAGGTTGTGTGTTAATCAATCCCATGTGCAGATTCTGGGACAGATTCTGTGGCTGCTGTGAGCGAGGTGATGGAGGTGGGATTCAAATCCACCTCCTTCAGCCTGGGGCGCCCATCCTCCCTGCAAGCTGGAACACCCATGGCACAGCCACAGAGCTTTCCAAAGGCTCTTCCAAAGGCTCTCAGGGATGTCCCTCATCCCTGGGCCATCCTGTCCCTTCCTGGGGCTATGAGCATCCTATAAACCATTGCCATCTTTACTCCTGGCTGGTGGCGCCACCTCTGTATAAATAATTTCTGTTATGCAGGTTCCCTTCCCCTCTATTTTCATCCACTGGTATTAATAGTAGCTAATTATTGCTTTTACTATTAGGTCATGTGTTGTAAATACACTAAATGTGGATCGTGTCCCGTGCGTGCTGGTTTGGGTGCTAATGCTTGGATCCTGCCTCTTAACATGCAGCCTAATTGCACTGCTCTGCCTGGCATGCTGTTTTTTGGGATAATTGCTCCCAAAGTCTCAGCATTTTAATGTAGTTCAGTATTACATGGTCTGGCTAAAAATTGTTCTAAGCAAACCTCGGCTCCTATTCCAAAGGAAATCACAGCAGAGCTTCCTGGGAAAAACGGGGTTTTTCCTCCTCTCTGTCTTTCCTCTTCTCATCCCTGCAGTTCACTGTGCTGGGATTCCTGGGGTGGCAGAATCCCTCAGAGCAGAGCCCTGCTGTCACTCTGCTGCCTGCATCCATGGGTGGCAGTGAGATGAGTCGGTGACAACCTGGTCACTGGTGAAAAATCTTTTTAATTATTTAAGTGGTGGTAAACGCCTGCTCTTATTGGTATGGGCATAAGCTGCAGCTTCTCTAATTTTCCTCTTTAATCTCTCCTGGAAGAGCTGAGTGCCTGCTCTCCTTGGCATTGTGTTTCCCTAAAGAAAGCTGCTTTGAAGAAGTCGGCTCCCTGCTCAGGATGCTGATGCGAATGAGTCCCTCAGCAAACAAGTTTCAGGCTTTTACACTAAAAGCACTTGAGGGTTATTTGTGAGTGTAATGTCAAGACAGCCTAATGGGAGATATGAGCCCCGCTCAGGTTTAAACCACGCAGCACTGTGAGCTTCCCAGGTGTGATCTTAGTGCTGATTTTGCCTTTTTCCCCACTTTCCATTTGGGAGATGGAATAAAGCAAAATCCCGCGTTGCCTTTTGCAAGGAGACTCTCTCCTCTACTGACAGCTCCAAGAAACCTCCCTGCTGCTCTCTGGGACCTTTGCCTTCCCCCTCCCAGGCCAGGAATGCAGACCCTGCTCCTTTGCAGAGGGAATGCTTCGTGCATGGATGCGTTCACTCCATCAGCAGCTGATTCTGGTAATAAGCAAGTCCTACACCCTGGGCTGTGCTGCTGCAGAAGAGCTAATTTTCCTCCCTTTCCCACTCTTCGGGGCACAGCAGAACATATGCGCTGTTACCTCTTAATTCTTCTGTGGAGCATTAGGACTAATAAAAACCTTTCAGGGTTTCTGATGTGAGAAGCAGCTGCCATTGCATGCTAAGAGAAAAAAAAAAAAAAGACTGATTAAAATAAAAAACCCCACGCACTTCTCCCAGTAACAGGGACGGGGAAGGAGTTTGTGACCCCCTCCTCTGGTAGGTGACACTCTTCTTTGCTTGACTAATTGCAGCAGGGCTGCATACCTGGGTGGTAACGAGGGACTGAGCGGCGGCTGTACCCTTTAAATAACAGAACATTGAAGTGTCATTGCTTTCATGTTTGTCTACTTGCTTCTAATTATTGAAGGCAGCTGACTTTAAAGCATAGGCCATTTCCTCCCCTTCCTGCAGCGGGGTCATAACAGCTTGTTTATACACTCCTAAGCTGGCTTGCTGCAACAGATTGTGACTTTAAATAGAAGGTTGCTAAGAGTGAGGTAAGGGTGCCGGGAGAAACGAGCTTTCTCCAAACAAGTCACTTGGTATTTCGGGGAGATGGGAGCAGCAGGCAAAAACGCAGCGCTGAGAGGTGCGGGCTGGGCGGCGCTCGTTGGCGGTGGTTGGTGAAACAACAGAGATCCGTGCATATGTAGGTACCTCTGCTCTTTTAGAAAGCACAGGGGAGTGTGATCGAGCCAGCCATGTCCTGGGGAAACCTCGCCCAGGATTTTCCTGGACCATCTCACGAGACTGTGCTGTTACTGGTTATTTATTCATCCTCGGCAAATGCCAGTAGCTCCTGTTTGGCGTTGGGCTGAATATCAAGAAAGTTGATTCATTGACTTGAAAAAAACAAAACAAAGCCTACACTGGACAAATGCTAGAAAACATGTGTTGGTAAAGAGGTGGACTGAGTGATGAACATATTTTCTATCTCTCATTTCTCTGACTCATGGCCCTAACTTAGTGCAGATTTTATCTTATCAAAGAATTAATTACCCACATCCTTTAATTTCATATGTATACAGTTTGAGATTGTTGTTTTTGTCTTCAAATGCCTCTTATCCTCTCCCCAGTAGACTGTTGCTGCTAAATAGATGGGATTATTTTCTTGGTGGCCACGCCAGATTTATTTATACTGCTAAATCTGCATGAGGAGTTGGGGTGAAGACAACTATCAGACTGTCAAATATAGCTTTACCCCCTTGGATTTAGTCCCTGGCAGACTGCTGCTAAAGTCTTGGAAAGTAAAATTCATTAGATGAACCTTAGCATGATTTTTCCATGGCTCTGATTTTAATCAAAGTGCGGATTTGAAATTGTTTTATCGTTAGAATCTGTTGACTGAACGTCAATGCAAAGCAATTCCCCCCCTGCCTGGTGTAGAGATGCATCCTGTGTGCTTAGGTAAATCCCAGACTGAGGGAGTGGAACAG